>NC_083405.1:59724427-64724427 GCF_020745735.1 Hemiscyllium ocellatum
CATAGTGTTAAGGGTTTAGATGGAGAGGAATTTGTTAAGTGTGTCCAAGAAAATTTTCTGATTCAGTATGTGGATGTACCAACTAGAGAAGGTGCAAACCCTGACCTACTCTTGGGAAATAAGGGAGAGCAGATGACTAAGGTGTCAATGGGGGTGCACTTTGGGGCCAGCGACCATAATTCTACTAGTTTTAAAAATGGTGATGGAAAAGGATCTGAAAGTTGAAGTTCTAAATTGGAGGAAGGCCAGTTTTGAGCAAGAACGTTCACCAGCTGATTTGGGGCTGATGTTCTCAGGCAAAGAGACGGACAGAAAATGGGAAGCCTTCAAAACTGAGATAATGAGAGTCCAGAGAGATTATATTCCTGTGAGGGTGAACATAAAAGCTGGTAGGTATAGGGAATGTTGAATGATGAGAGAAATTGAGGATTTGGTTAAGAAAAAGAAGGAAGCATATGTCAGGTATAGACAGGAGAGGTCAAGTGAATCCTTAGAAGAGTATAAAGTCAGTAGGAGTATACTTAGAGGGAAATCAGGGGGGCAAAAAGGGAACATGAGATAGGGTTAAGGAGAATCCAAATGGAGTTTATAAATACATCAAGGACAAAAAGGTAACTAGGGAGAGAATAGGGCCCCTCAAAGATCAGCAAGGCAGCCTATGTGTGGAGCTGCAGGAGATGGGGGAGATACTAAAGGAGTATTTTGCCTCAGTGTTTGCTGTGGAGAAGGACATGGAAGATACAGAATGTGGAGACATAGCTGGTGACATCTTGAAAAATGTCCACATTACAGAGGAGCAAGTGATGGATATCTTGAAATGCGTAAAAGTGGTTAAATCCCAAGAGGTGATCAGGTGCACCCTAGAACTCTGGGAAGCTAGGGAAGTGATTTCTGGGCCCTTTGCTGAGATATTTGTATCATAGATAGGCACAGGTGAGGTGCCAGAAGACTGGAAGTTGGCTAACGTGGTGCTACTGTTTAAGAAGAGTGGTAAGGACAAGTCAGATAACTATAGACTGGTGAGCTTGATGTCGGTGGTGGGCAAGTTGTTGGAGGGAATCCTGAGGGACAAGACTTACATGTTTTTGGAAAGGCAAGGACTGATTAGGGATAGTCAGCATGGCTTTGTGCGTGGGAAATCATGTCTCATGAACTTGATAATGGTTTTAGAAGAAGTAACAAAGAGAATTGGTGAGGGCAGAGCAGTAGATGTGATCTATATGGACTTCAGTAAGGTGTTCGACAAGGTTCCTTATGGAGAACTGGTTGGCCAGGTTAGATCTCATGGAATACAGGGAGAACTAGCCATTTGGATACATAACTTGCTCAAAGGTAGAAGACAGAGGGGGTGGTGGAGGGTTGTTTTTCAGACTGGAGGCCTGTGACCAGTGGAGTGCCATAAGGATCGGTGCTGAGTCCACTGCTTTTTGTCATTTACATAAATGATTTGGGTGTGAACATAGGAGATATTATTAGTAAGTTTGCAGAAGAATCCAAAATAACACTATAGTGGACAGCGAAGTAGGTTGCCTCAGAGTGCAATGTGATCTTAATCAGATGGGCTAATGGGCTGAGGAGTGGCAGATGGACTTGATTTAGATCAATGCAAGGTGCTGCATTTTGGAATAACAAATCAGAGCAGGACTTGTATACATAATGGTAAGGCCCTAGGGAGTTTTGCTGAACAAAGAGACCTTAGAGTGCAGGTTCATAGCTCGTTGAAAGTACAGTCACAGGTAGATAGGATAGTGTAGAAGGCATTTGATTTGCTTTCCTTTATTGGGCAGAGCATTGAGTACAGGAATTTGGAGGTCATGTTGTAGCTGTACAGGACATTGGTTAGGCCACTTTTGGAATAATGCATGAATTTTTGGTCTCCTTCCTTTTGGAATGATGTTGTGAAACTTTAAAAGCTTCAGAAAAGATTTGCAAGGATGTTGCCAGGGTTGGAGGATTTGAGCTGTAGGGAGTGGTTGAATAGGCTGGGGCTGTTTTCCCTGGAGTGTCAGAGGCTGAGGGGTGACTTTATAGAGGTTGTAAAATCATGAGGGGTATGGATAGGATAAATAGACAAAGTCTTTTTCCTGGAATGGGGCAGTCCAGAACTAGAGGGCATAGGTTTAGGGTGAGAGGTGAAAAATTTACAAAGCACCTAAGGGACAACTTTTTCATGCAGAGGGTGTTGTGTGTATGGAACAAGTGCCAGATGATGTGGTAGAGGCTGTACAAATACAACATTTAAAAGGCATCTGGATGGGTATATGAATGGGAAGGGTTTCGAGGGATGTGGGGCAAGGGCTAGCAAATGGAACTAGATTAGGTTAGTATAACTGGTTGGCATGGACTAGTTTGTCTGAAGTGTCTGTTTCCATGCTGTACATCTCTATGACTCTATGACTCAGGGATGTATAGCACCTGCACAATTTGGTCAGGTTCTCTTTGCATGCCTGGGACACAGATATAGCTCATGCATCTCCACTGGATATATGTTACTGCTATTGGCTTGCTCGCTTAGCACTCACTCATAATGCACTGGTACAGGACCAAACTGTAAAGACCAGCTCCTGTTTGCAGCATCTGAAGTACTGTAGAGTTGGAGTTTAAGTGTGGTGCCAGAAACACGAACTTTGCAAGTCCAGGACATAACTAGCACATCCGCCTGTCCTGCCATGTGATTTCAGGAGATAGATACTATCAAGGCCGGTTACAGAATTAAAGAGATGAACACAAAAGACATGTGTAGAAGGATTGCTATAGATCATGGTAAGCCAGTCTCCAGGAATCTCACTCAAATAAACCACTTTGTCTAAAAAACAGAAAAATTTAACTTAATATATGGAAACAATACAAATTCATACACATTAACGTCACAATAATTCTATAGCCAATGTATAATTGTCAAGTTTAAAGTGGAAGAAATGTGACAAGATAATTAAAGAAGTGGTCTTAAATGTTAGATTGGCAGAATAAATGATTCTTGCACAAATGTTTTTGAAGCATTTCAGGGAATCAATGTGGAGCAGTGCAATTGTAATTTTCTATGGCATTTGAATGCCATGTGGGTTCCTTTCATTTCCTGATTACAGAACTGCCAGCAATGTCATGTCAGTAATTTACCATGTCACTAATTTGCCATGTGAGCTGATATAAAAGACCTTTCTCTTACAATGTTGAAAGTGTAAAGACTTCAGAGTTTCAGGCATTTAATTGGCTCTGCAGCAGACAACTTGTGAAATGATGCTTCTATTGGTAAATCATTTTAATATTACACACAACAATCGATAATTAAACCAACTGTTCTCTGTCTCTTTGCTACTCCGTTAAGCATACATTAACCTCTATTTCTTCTCGAATGACTCCTTTAGTTTGAGGTCTTTTTCTGCCTTGGACCTAATTATCTGGGAAATGCATTAAACGCCGACAATACTGTCAATTCAATCATGTTTTCTTATTACAAATAATTTAAGTGAAAATGTGACAGGCATGAACATTCCTCTCAAATACATAGTGCGTAAGGGCTGTTCCTCACCTCATTAGACTTTTCTGTAATGAAATTTACACAACACTGTAGCTTTTTCATGTTATTAAACCCATTAACTGCTGTCTATTTCATATAAAAAGAAACATAATGGAACTTGGCAAAGTAGTTCAGAAACCAATTTGCCATCACTGAAATCTAAAAATAACTGGAACAGTTTTGTTATTTATTTTTAAAAGTACACATCTCTGGGCAGAATTAATTGCACTAACACAATTCATTGCATTGGTTCAGAGGTTTCTTTAGAATCTAAAATCCTGTAATCTTTCAGAGCTACAACACTATATTTCATAGAATAGAATCCCTACAGTGTAGAAGCAGGCCATTCAGCTCATTAAATTCATGCCAACCTTCCAAAAGGCATCCCACCCAGATCCACCCCTCTAACCTATCCTTGTAACTCTGCAGTTCCCATGGCTAATCCACATAGCCTGCACGTCCATGGACATTATGGGCAATTTATTATCCAGTCCACCCAACCTTGCACATCTTTGGACTGTGGGAAGAAACTGGAGCACCCAGAAGAAACCCACACAGACACAGGGAGAATGTGCAAACTCCACATAGACAGTCACCCAAGGGTGGAAATGAACTGATACTGTGAGGTAATAGTTGCCCCAATTATTTATAAAGAAACAGGAAATGCTTTACAATGCAGACACAAGCTTTCAAATTTTATCAAATTGGCAACAATCTCTTCTAAGGCAGTCACTCGGAATTGAGGATGACCTCCTGTCACTCTAGTTTGATGCACTTTGAACTAGCTGCTCTACATCCTCTATCATATTCAGGGAAGACAGTGGCATGTTAGCAATATGAATATCTCATGAAGGTATTGGAGGAGAAAGTAGGTCGGGTCCAGTGTCTCTCTGTCCTGCTTTCGGTACCATCGTTCATCAACCTCATGCAGAGAAGCCAAATTGTTACAATCGATGTGCACAACTCCCATGTGCTGGCAGCAGATGCCCTGACCTGTACAGCTTGAAGGAAGCAGCTCTGATGTAGTGGATCCCTATGGGATCTAGACCAGCAAACGACAGGCCAAGGTGACCCTGAAGGTGGACACCAGTGGGAACATTCTCCATCCACCTGCCAGCTTCGCAATTGAAGGGAGCTGAGGGTATCTGATGTAGGCTGGGCAGTCTAGAGTGTGCCAAACCTGTAAGAGGTTAGGGAAAATGACAGTGAACTGCAAACTGACCCTCTGCAGGAATTGCAAGTCAAACGAAGGACTGCAAAGAGTCCAGGAGCAGACAGCTGTGGGGAAGCAGGCCACCCGTAGAAGGACTGCCCAAGAAGGAGGGGGCACAAGTTCACAAATGACCAGAAGTGGCAATGTGAACCGCAGACCCCAAAAGCACAGTGAGGCACAACACTTCACTGAAAAAAAGACGCAGTCAGAAGGAAGGCAAGACTTGCAGAAAAAGAAAGGAAGACACTCCAGAGAATGATAAACCAATTGAGCATCTGCTTGAGAATACAGAGTCAATGGAGAGACAGTGAACAAACAGAGGGTGTAAGGCAGATGGTGAGGAAAAACCATAAAGGGAAAACCCTACAATCACACAGGGCAGGCACAGGTCATCAGCAGAAGACAAGCTGACAGTTATGTGAGGGACACAACAGAGACTCCTCTTTCAACGAAGACGTATGGGAGGATGGCCATTAACAGAAGAAAAGGCAAAACGTCAATGTCGAGGGGGAGAAATGAGAATCCCTTCCGACTCAGAGGGGGATGAACACCATGAGGGGCCCGATGAAACCCAACCTTCTGATGGTGGAAACCACAAAATATGCAGCACAACACAGCTCCGGGAAACCGGGAGCAGTGACAGTCTGAACCAGGAGCAGAATACAGCAACAGCTCTGCCCGAATTGGAGCATGACATGAAACCGGACGGCCCTGATTTCATCTCCACCCTGATGACACTGGATCAGAAGAATGGTCCCAAGGGGGATCAGGACAGCTCCCTCAGGCCTGCAAGGGGGTAACAGGTCACCTATACCATCAGAATGCAGGAGACTACCCAGCGATAGGACCAATTTTAAATCTCAGTTGGACAGTATGGTGATCTAAAACAAAACTTGACATGGGTTTTAAAATTGCTAGGATTAATGTGCTTTGTGTTAAATCTACTACCTGATTTTCATGTTGGCTTACCTGGCCAACATTAGAACAGACCTCCTGTTTCTGCAGGACTGTGCAATACTGCACCTCAGCAGCTACAGGAAATGGTTGATCTTATGGAGTGAGGGGCCTTTGGTTTGATCAAGGGAAATCAATTGCCTTGGCAAAGAAGTGGCAGATGGAGTTTAATTTGGATAAATGCAAGGTATTGCATTTTGGTAAAACAAACAAAGACAGGACTTACTTAATTAAAAGTAAGGCCCTAGGTGGTATTGTAGAACAGGAAGACTTATGGGTACAGGTACATAATTCTTTGAAATTTGCGTCACAGATAGACAGGGTGGTTAAGAAGGTATTTAGCTCAGAGCTTGGAGTATAGGAGTTGAGACATCATGACGAGGTTGTACAGGACATTGGTGAGACCGTTTCTGGAGTACTGTGTACAGTTCTAGTCACCCTGCTATAGGAAGGATATTATGAAATTGGAGAGGGTTCATGAAAGATTTATCAGGATGTTGCCAGGAGTGGAGGGTTTAACTTGCTAAAATAGGCTGAGATGTTTTTCACTGAAGCATAGGAGGTTGAGGGATGACCTTGTAGAGATTTATAAAAACATGAGGGGCATTTTTTAAGGTGAATAACAAGGGTCCTTTCCCGAGGGTGGTGGAGTTCAAAACTAGGGGGCATTTGTTAAGGTGAGAGGAGAAAGTTTTAAAAAGGACATGGGGGCAATGTTTTTATACAGACAGTGGTTCAGATGTGGAAAGAACTGCCAGACCAAATGTTAGATGCAGATACAGTTACAACATTTAAAAGACAGTTAGATAAACAGAAAAGATTTTGGAGGTGTTTGGGCCAAATGCAGGCAAATGGGACTAGCTTAGTTTGAAAATATGGTCTCTATGAGTAATTGGAGTGAAGGATCTGCCTCTGTGCTCTATGACTATTCTACCAGAAGGAGGCAATTTCACCATTTCCAAGATTAGGGAGGTGGTGGGTGGGTGCTTCCTTATAGCAGATGTCATGAACAGAAATGCTCCCCTGAGACTAATTAAAGTGCATGTCCCGGTGGATTAGAGTGAGTGGCTGGCTGTCCTGCAACAGCTCCCATTGTTGCTGTCAATATCCAGGCCGGTCATTCTGGCCGGAGACTTCAACTTCATCATCAATGTGGATAGACGATCTGGAGGGGCTGATGGCAAAATTGTTGCCACGTCTAGATTCTTGATGGAAATGGTTAAAGCTGCCAAGCAGCGCAATGTCATCAGCATCCCTGCATACAGAGCGCAGCGTAGATATACTTGTTTGCAGCCAGATGGGTCTATCCACTCGAGGATGGATATCCTGTTTACTTCCCACATGCTCTTGGTTAGATCTGCCAATGTCAAGCTGGTGTTGTTCTCTGACCAGTGCTTCCTGCTGGCTAACTGTCACCAAAGGATAACCAGTGGGCCAGCAAGGGAACACGGAAGCTGTTAACCCCAGAACACAGAAGAATTCAAAAGAGACTACACATGGTGAAGAAAAATGAAGTCTTTCTCTGAGTCTCCAGCAGCCTGGTGGGAAACCGTCAAGGGAAACATCAAGAGGACCTTCATCTCCAAATGTTTTCAGAAGGTGAGAGGGAAAGAGATGGAGAAAATTGTCCAAACTCCAGAAAAGCATGCAAAGCCTACCCCTGTTGCAGATGATGGGGGCTGATGTCACGGAGGATGTCCAGGAGGTGAAGTGCCAACAAGCCTTACACTTTGCTTTGGAGGCCTCCAAGATAATCTTCCAGTCCAGGGTCTGCACCATGGAGCAGGATGAGACGTGGTCGCATTTCTTCTTCCAGAAGGTGCACTGGGACAGTTCTGCAATCAGCAGGCTGACGGATGAAGATGGCATCCTGAGGATCAGGAAATTCTTTTATGCCAGACTGTATGACATGAAATCCACAGATAGCACAGCCTCCCAGTCATTCCTGTCCTCTATCATGTAAGTCTTACATGACAGCACAGGGGAGAGGCTGGATCAGCTGTTATCTCTGTATGACCTGACCAAGGCCCTCGAGTACTTTGAAAAGAATAAAACTCCTGGAAGCAACAGCGTACTGGCCAAGTTGTATTGAGTTCTGTGGGACCTGATTGGGCAGGTCCTGCTGGATGTGTATGACAGTCTGCTTCTGGCAAGTACCATGTATGAATCCATGAGGAATGCTAACATACGCCTCATCTACAAAAGGGGGCAGAGGGAGGAAATTAGAAATTGGCAACCAATTTCACTGCAGAATGCAGATTACAAAATCCTGTCATCACTAATCGGGTCAGGTCTCCTCTGGGATCAATGATTGACCCTGACCAAGCCTGTTCTGTACCAGGCAGGTCGATCTCTGAGAGCCTCATGCTCTCAGGGATACGATCGCCTATGTGCAAGACAGAGGGATGGATACCTGCCTCATCAGCCTGGACCAGGAGAAGGCCTCTGACAGGATATCGTGCACTGGCATGTTCAATGTGCTTTCCAAAATGCACTTTGGGGAGGGAATCCACAATTGGATCAGACTGCTCTACACCAACATCATTAGTGCAGTCTCAACCAATGAGTGGGCATTGAAAAGTTTCTTGATCAGAACCAGAGTAAGGCTGGACTGCCTTGGTTCTGTGTTGTATGAAATCTATTGCTGAGTCCATCAGGAAAGATGCAAACTTAAGAGACTGCAGAGGCCTGCAGGTCAAATCCCCCCTGTACATGAATGATGTCACTATTTTCTGTTTGGATCTGGTATCAGCAGACTCATGAGCATTTGTAACCAGTTCAAACTGGTCTCAGGAGCCAAGATAAATTGAGGCAACAGCGAGGCCACATTAATTGGGAATTAGGCAGACCAATCCTTTATCCCCTTCACAATCATGTCAATGGGACTGCCTGGCAGTTAAACACGCAACTGCTCTGCATTCTCACTTTCCCATCACTTAATCTGAATTACCAACATCCTTTCTCCACCAACACTTCAACGCCACTGATTCCTGCCCAACAAGTGCCTAAATGCTGCCTCCTCCACGCTTCACATTCGCTCTGATGAACAGTCATCTAGACTCAAAATGTTAGCTTGCTCTCTTTCCATAGATGCTGTCTGACACACTGTGATTTTCAGCAATGTTTTCTTTCATTGTTTTGAGAATGCTGAAGAAAGCTCACATCATTGATGTCTCTGGGCTGTTGGCTCTTGTACACTCTTGCCACCGACCATTTGTTCCTCTTGTTGAGGGTTTCATGCTGTAATGGTACATTCAGCTCCCAGTAGGGCTGTCACTTTTCTTTTGAGGTTAAGATCCTCTGACACAACACTGACATTGCATCAACTCAGACCAGATTAAATTTGGTTATCCCATTGTAGAAAGTATAAGTATGTGATGGATACATCAGATTTGATGTCAATCTACTTCCTCATGGTTCAATTGATAAATACAATGCTCCTGGGCTATATACAACAAGAGGTTGTGTGATTTAAACAATCTCAAATCAGCCAAAATAGGATTATTTCAGCAACTTATTAGACTCCTGAATTAGAGGGAGGATAGACTTGGTTCCAGTTCCCAACTGTTTCTTAGTTACTCTAACTGGAAAATGTACAAAGATGGTTATTGGGTGAGAATACTGACAGGCTTGGCTATAATGCTTACAAGTTGAATGAGCACCTTCATGACTAAATGAGGGAAAATTGGAACATGAACAACAACTATTCCCTTGTTACAGTTTCACACCTAATTTAGATGTGTTGGCTAGGATTTTGTGAGGAACATTTAGCTCACTGCACTCAGAAAAAAAAGTCTCAAACTGGGTGATTTCAAACAAGGCTGTCTCTTCAGCCATAACACATGCCGGGCAAGATTAGATCTGATTTGCCCATGATCAGCTATAGATTCAGTAATGGGTTTCAACAGAGTATTCATACCTGATGACATATTTATGGTAGCTCCCATAACATAAGAACTAGATGTGAGTTATGTGGTACTGAAAGATCTAAGAAACACTTATTATAGCTCCTGACAGCTCCATATATTACAAGCCCAGGCACTTCATACCTGGACTAGTACTAGCTAATTTGATTAAACGCTGTAGCCTGCTTGCCTCGGTGTGTCATCGTGTCATGCTGCAAGTGGCCCTAGTAAGATGGATTGTGACACCTTTATACCACCAGGTCACATGCCATGATATGGTGATGATATTGTGAGCACATCTATTACAGGTATATTATATATTAGCTGTGCAATTTAACCCAACAGTCATAAAGACTGAGGGTTGGAATTCAGCCTCTCAGTGGGAGCGAGTTCCATCTCTCAGTAGGAGTGATCAACTACTCTGATTTTTCAGCAGCTCTAATCCCAACAAAGCCACACATCAGTGGTAAAAAGAGCAATGGAGACTGGATTTAACCCATGGGCTTTTAAGGGGAAAGGGATCAGGCACTTTGGGACAGGATGGGGGAATGGAATGCTTTGTTTCTCCTTAAATGAACATTAAGGAGGGAGAGGGTGACATCTCAGGGAGGGATGCACACAGGACACACAAATTATTTGTTCTCCTTCCTTCCTCCTGCCTTTTAACCAATTGTGTTAGAAAAATGGTCTTTTGGCTTCAAAGATGTTAACTCTGCTTTTGTCTGTATAGCTGCTGCCAGACCTGCTGAGCTTCTCCAACACTTTCTGTTTCTGTATCAGGTTTCTAGCATCCACTGGAGTTTGCTTTCATATCAGTATTAATGTCTTTCCCGCTTATGTCTGCCCATCACGTTATTGCACTGGATGCATATTAAGGGCTGTTATTGGCCAGTTTAAGGTCCTCAATAGGCTTAACAGCAGGCAATCTAAAGGGTAATTTATCCAGTACCTTTATTATGGGGACGGGGTTAGGGTGGGTGTACTCGTTACCAGACGTACATTAAATCCTCCCCGGCTGAAAATATGGGTACGATGGGAGGGTGTGTAAAAGTCAGCCTGTCGTTCTCAATGTGCTACATTATTGATGGCCTTAAGAGCTTTTCTTAAAAGAAACTTTATGCACCACTGGATGAAGTGATTTATGGTATTTCTATTCATAGTATCAGAAAAATTGAAGTAGACATACTTAAAAAAACCCAGGTTTCTTAATATTTCAGAGAGGAAAACTTCACATTCAAAAAGCAGGGTTCTACACATTTTAATGTTTGATAACTTTACAGCATAACCAAGAAATTGGCTTATGAATGAGCTATGTGCAAATTATTCTCATGGTTGCCCAGTAGCATCCATCCAAACGTCATCACTCAATTTGCCTGACTGCCTAATATTGACCAAGGTTGAAAATTACACAACACCAGGTTTATTTGGAGGCACTAGCTTTTGAAGCACTGCTTCTTCATCAAGTGACTGCGCAACCACTTGATGAAAAAGCAGCGCTTGGAAAGCTAGTGCCTCCAAATAAACCTGTTGGACTATAACCTGGTGTTGTGTAATTTTTTACTTTGTACACCCCAGTCCAACACTGGCATCTCCAAAATATTGACAAGATTGCAATCACTGATTACTTATGATAATTTTATTTTCAGTCTGACGTTATCTTATCTACATAACTTTTTGAAAGCTCTCTAGACATTATCGATCTTCCATCCACCTATTACCTGCCCCATCACTTTCTGTCATGTAACACTACCAGAAAGATTTCTGATACTGAGTAAAGACTTAATTGATCTTGACAGTTTGGCACTATTCCCTCAGCCTTAACTATTGTTATTAGTTGTACATGATGAACAACATTTTAAAAATATGTTTAAAGCTATTTTTAGAATCACAATAATGTATATCGTCTGCATTATTCTCATTCAGTATAGTAGATGGCTCCTCAAAGAATTCTATTTGTAAAAAATAATTGTTTCAATGACAAATCAAAGGCTGTTGGCTCACTGAATATTTTCCGAGAAATTGGGGCCTCCAGGGAAGACTAAGGGAGAAGTTTATTTTAAATGAGTTGTTGCTATGAGAAATCATTTCCATATCTAAGTTATTTAGACATGAGTGACATGCTCATTATTCTGGAAAACACAGACCCCCCAAATGCAAGTGGTCACATTAGATTTCTTGTACTTCCATTAAAAAAATATGAAATTAAAGGACAACATTCCCCAAGTACCAGTCCAATTTTTATTTTGGTCTTATTTATAAATGATGGTTTTCTGTAAGGTACTAATTTGCTCTAATGTTATGGTTTGAAAATTGTACTGAATAAAATTACAACTGCACACACTAAATCAAAGAGGGAAGTTATGTTTACAGCTGAATGGTTGAAAGCATGAATGAAAATATGAAACCTTTACTAATTGTACTAATAGCAAAAAAAGTTATGGAAGTGATTAGTTAAACAACTGGAAATTGAACTTCAATTGAGACCTACATCAATAACATTATTTAGATTCTGGAAACAGGTTAAAAACTGTGCTAACAGGAGTAAAATAGAACAGTGAGTCATTTATGACACTTCAGTGTTAAGTGATTTTTGGAAGAAATGTGGAAGAGTACTTTTCACCAGATGCCTGGGATAAAACAGTATGATGAAATTTTACAATTAATGCTGAAATCTTTAGGGTTACCTACCATCTCCCCATTTCCATGATCTTTAATATTCCAAAAAAGTAACTGGTCAGCACCACACTGAGGCAAGTTGCAGAACAATCATTTTCTAGGTGATTGCAATCATCTTGCTATACATCACAGTAATTCAGATTCTAAAAAGAAAGCATTATGCGTTCTCATTATTTATCCCAAGTCACAATTTAGTGACTCTCTTGGTATCTATGTACTAAACCTGGATGAACCCTCTTCTGTATCTGGAATTCTCGAGTAGAGCAAATGTCATTTCCACATGATGACTGGCCTCAATTGTTGATATTTTATGGGGAATGTAGTATAGTGGTTATGTCATGGGATTAATAATCCAAAGAACCAAGCAAATGTTCTGTGACATGAGGGATAAAATTCCCCCACAGTATCAGGTGGAATTTAACTTCAAAAATATAATTCAGAAATTTGGAATATAAACTAGTCTCACCAATAGTGTTATACATCTCCTATCAATTGTTGTTAAAAATCAACCTCTTTCACTGATACCTTTTAGAGAAGGTGATTTGCCATCCATACCTGGTCTAACCCACAGAAATGTCATTGACTCTTCATTGCCCTTTCTACTTAGTTAAAGGGACATTTAGCGATGAGCAATGCATGTATTTCATTAATGAAAAATGAAATAAAAATCTTGCTTGAGCATAGACCAGCTGGAATAAGCATGTTCTGGGTGATATCCTTGAAGTTACTTAACATTTCTCTTCTGCACTCAATGTTCCGCTCTCTTGAATCTCTTTCTTCGTCACAGTCACTGACTCTGAAAGTCTGAGTCCTATTTTTGCCTTGTGATTTGGCTCAAAGCTTCTCTTTATTACTCCGAGAAGTATTTTCATCCTTGTACTTTTCACTCTCAAGCTCAATTACCTCTTCAGAACAACTTCTAATTTACTGTGCCTATTTATGTATATATTTGAATCCTGCGCTCCAGTTTCTTGCTCTTTCCAAAGACACACATCTCCTGTCTCACATTTCCAAGATTTTTCACACTAACTTTAAAGACAAGATGCTTATGTCCAGGTGAGGCAGGGGATTCAGCTCCCTTTTTTTAATGCCTTCTGGTCGATCGCAACAAATCATTACATTACACCTTCAGTAAAAACATTGTAAATAAGTGAAAAAATGAATGTCAATTATAATGCTTTCTTGAGTGAACAGAAGAGAAATGTTATTAGTTTATAACCCCTAAAAATATTAAAAATGCAACATCAGACACAAACATGAAAAGATAGGGATTAGGAAGATATTGACCACGCGTACGCAGGTGGGATGACTTTAGAAGAGCTTCACAGTTGACACAGACAGAATGGGTCAAAGGGCCTGTTCCTGTGCTATACTGTTCTATGTTCTTGTTCTAAATACGAGTAATAGGTATCTGGCAGAGAGAGGGGATAAAGGCTACACAGCTAAAAAGTCCTTACTATCCTTAAAATGCTAGATTTTTAATCTTGAACTGCAATTGTATCCTCAGTAATTGCAGAATCTGTAAAATTGGTTGAATTCTTGATTAACGATAATATTTCAAATTTGCTTTTTCACTGAGTGAGGTCTTCCAAGATGATGATGAGGAACAGGGAGAGAAAAATGCTTTGGTCCTTGGTTTGATCATCCATACATGCTCTCTTTTTCTCCTCTGCTGCTCCAAAGCAGTTGTTGAAATATAGTTCAGTGTGATTCCTGAATCTGGCACTGTTGTCTTTTGAAGCTGGCTAACTGGCAGGGCTGCTTTTCATCTCCTAATTTATGAAATTATTATCCATTAAGTCATGTGATGTGGATTTGATGACATTAACTCAGTTGCCTTGTTTGGATAGTAGTCTTACCTTTTGCAACTAAATGCCTGTTACATCATGTTCCTTTGGAAGGTTTTTTCTCACTATCAGGACGAGAGACATTTCTTTCCATAAGCTACCAAATTCACCGCTTTCACTACCTACCACAACTCAATGATGTCCCTCTCATTAATTTGAGTCCAACTCCAGAATAACTCACCACTCACTGACCAGATAGCTCTCAAAAGATATGCGTTTCTTGCACCAATGCTATCTTTGTAAGGTATGTACATCCAGACAAATGTTCACAATCCAGCACTGCCCATCCAATGGCACAGCAGCCACAAAGCCACACTGCCCACAGTATGTAACTAACATGGCTGACACTCCCTCATACATACAAGACCATTCTCTCACCATAGTCACTGCTGCCTAAGCACAAGGCCACATAGTTTACCTTCCCTTATCTACATGCTATCAAAATACCATCTTTGGGTCACCATCACTGGAGACTGCGGCCTATCATTGTCCAGTCGGGGAACATCACCTCCAGGTAAACAATCAGACAATTCCAGACATAAGCTTTAACTTACAACCAATAAAGTGAACATATAAAACAAATGGAGGCTGCAGTTTGCGCCCACAGTGAAGACCAAATGCCGGTATCACCTCCAACGACAATTGAATGTTTCATGATAGTCTGTGGCACTAAACCCTCATCCAATGGAATTAGGTGTCAGTTGGGTCTTGTCTGGCTTGTATTGTCCAGTGCAGCTGAATTCTGTAATGCAGAGCAAGGGCTTTCTCTTTCCCACATCAAAATCATTTACATGGATTGTGAACAGCAGCAGTCAAAGCACTGACCCTGGGGTAATCAACTGGTAACAGTTTGCCACACTGAGAGTGATCCACTTATTGCTACTCTCTGCTTTCATTCCATCAGCTACTTCTCAATTCATACTGGTAAATTATTAAAATGGATCCTAAGCACACTAATTTTATTTACTAATATCTTGTGTGGGACGTCATCAAAATCGTTCTGAAAATCCAAAAATACCACATAGACCGATTCTCCTTTATAAATGCCAGAAGTAATAAACTCAAGAAACTAATTCAGGTTTGTCAAATCTGATTTTTCCACGATAAGCCCATATAGGCTCTGCCCATTTTTGCTATTCTCTTCTATATGACCAGTTATCACCTGCTTAACAATAAATTTTACTTTTTTTTAAAAAAAGTAGTCTTACAGCACGGAAACAGACCCTTGGCTCCAATCCCAAACTTAACTAGTCTCACCGGCCAGCTCCTGGCCCATATCCCTCCAAACCTTTCTTATTCATGTACTTATTCATGCACTCATCATGTACTTTTAAACATTGTAACTGTACCCACATCCACCACTTCATCCGGAAGATCATTCCACACACTAAGTGCTCTGTAAAAGAAATTTGCCCACTCTCTGAACCTCCCGATATCTTGGTGATACCAGAACACATGGGGCAACAAGCCAAGTGCTAGAGAATGGAATTAGAATAGCGAGGTAGCCACTAAGGCTGTGCTGTCAAACTCTGTTACTTTTTCCTGTTAAATTCCCCCCATAATCCACCTGCCTACCTCCAACACAGAGATTTTCTGACCTCCATCTTGAATGGGGTTAATCCACTCCCTTCAACAGAGAGAGAGACACACACACACACACAGACAGAGACAGAGACAATGAGTGTGTGTGAGAGAGAGTGAGTATGGGAGACAGTGAGAGTGAGAGAAAATGTGAGTGTTTACTTTCAGAAATAAAGAGGGACTGCTGCAGAGCTGTGAGCATCCAATGCATGTTTGAAACCAGCCCCCAGTGGTCCCCTACCTTGCTATGGATGCTACAGTTCTGTAGTTGCTTGATTTTACAAAGCCTGTGTATTGCTGCAAAACACATGTTTTGGGAAGCTTTTCAATTTGCACTCATCACGGTATTTAACAAGAATACAAATTCAAGTGGAAAACAGACTTTTACACCTGTATGAAAGGAGATTGCTGATTAGTTTGCAAGAGGACTGTGATTGGTTGCGGCATTGCCTTGGAAAATGCACCCATTAATGCTGATTGAGGCAATGGCCTAATGGTATTATCGCTTGACTATTAATCCAGAAACTCACCTAATGTTCTGGGATCCAGGTCTGGAATCAAGAGTCTAACGATGATCATGAAGTCATTGTTGACTGTCAGAAAAACCATCTGGTTCACTCATCTCCTTTATTTCCTTCCCTAAATGGGCAATAAATATTGGCCTAGCCAGAGAGGCCCATTTCCCATGAGCAAATAAAAAAATAATTTAGGACTGTCAGTCGGGCTCACAGTGAGTTAAACTGAATATTGAAGCTATAGGGCACTGCCTTTACAAACTGAGTTAACTTACCAGATTTAAAATTTAACAAACTCTGGCTGCTAACTGTCAAGTTAATAAGTTCTTTATGACCAAATAACTATAATTACTGTATTAGACTGTGAGACCATAAGTCAAATGAGCAGAATTAGACTATTTAGCCCATCAAGTCTGCTCTGTGATTTGAACATGGCCAAAATGTTTGTGCAACTTTAATTTCATGATTTATACCATGCCCAATATTGTATTAGACTTCAGTTGTCAGTAAACAACATTCACCACTGTTTGCTTCCCCTTGCTGTTATTTTAGCTCCATCCAAACTGATTCTACATAACAGTCTTTTAATCTAAGATCCACTCTTGCTAGTGTATTGATCTCCCTTATTAAGAATGCTATCTATCTTAAATGTTTAACATACTTGGATATTCAGATTCTAACTGTAGTCACAATGTAACCACAAAATCTGTAATTGCAAGCAATTCCTGAACCTTTACCTCAATATGTGTATTCAAATCATCAAGCTCTTGCAAATGCTAAACTTACTCAGATATAATACCTTTAATTCTGTCTTTTAACATTATTTTCTCTTCTGATCCAATGTGATGCTTGTCACTTCTCTTCTACTTTTGCTTACTATTTTCAGAAAGTTATGAATCTCCTAGGAGATCTATATCTGGGTTTTATATTTTAGGTCCTTGTATAATGAGGTTGATTTCAACTCAGACTGATTCTTGTTAGCTGGTGGTTTCAGGGCTCCTTCCCTGGCTGGTTAATTAGTTTGACACAGTGATTATAAGAATACCAGACCTGCAAGGATGTTCATCTGATTTTCTAGCTATTTCAATAATGAGATGGGAAATTATCCAGGCCTTTAGGGGAGTGCACTCCTCCCAAACTCACAGTACTGAAAGGAAAGCCACATTGTTGGAGGCTCTGTCTTTCAGAGAGTTTGCCTGGTGGTTCTACAGTATTTGATTAAACCACCCTGTGGACTTATTCAAAGGAAATTAGGAAGTTTTTTCCATTTTCTGGTCAAATTTCATCCCTCAAACAAAACACTAAATTAAAACAATTATTTCGTTCCTATTAAGAGACCTTGCATTATATGAATGCATTATATGAATTGTTTGCCTAATATGTTTACTGAACAATGGTGAATACTTGTGAAAACAAATCTAAGGCAACATCCTGTAATGTGAAAATGCTGTGTAAATGGAAGTTTTTATCTCCCCTCTCAACACATTTTAATGAGAATCAAATGGTGTAAATGGCATGCAGAATTCTGCACTGGGCTAATGTCAGAAGTCTGAAATTTAACAGATGCATTTTAAACCACAGAAATGCACACAGCCACACAAAAATAGAAATTGCTGGAGAGAAATCAGAGTTAACATTTTGGGTTGAGTCAGGTTGATTGATAGTTCTCAATTTTTATGGGTGGGAACTCAGAAGCAGTGCTTACACACTCAGTATTGGTGGTTCACCCAGACAGGCCAATGGGTTGGAGATTCTGCTGATTTTAATTCTGATCTCTTCTAAATAAAACTTCACAGTATCCCAGCCAATACTTAAGCAGACTGACAACAAGATCAACTGGTGGGAGCAAGTGATTGGCTGCAATAGGCTGTAGCTGCGTACCTGTGGGATAGATCCATCAGGGAATGCCAAGCAGAGTACTCCTGCTCCCCAGATCAGAAAAAAATGTCCAAAACTTACCTTAGCTGCTCTCTGACCAATTTTTACTTTCCTTATATTATCCTGCTGCCAGGCAACACTCTATATGATTCTGCCTGGCTTGCTGTACATGTTATGTTTTGTTGACACTGATTTAAAATGGGCTGTAAGTTTTGTATTCTATGTTTAGTGGGACATTCATTGAAGACTTGTATTATTGCCTTTAATATTATTGCAAAAGGGAATGTGATGAAATATGGAGATTGAGTCTCTATTTTCAAGGTTCTGATCCCTTCCCTGCCCATTTCAGCTGGACTGAAACAGTAGTGGCTGGTTTGTGATTAAATTCAAAGCGATGATTTCAGTGAATTCACAGTAATTTGCTCTAATTACAGAAAAATTAATATTTGTGGTGAGGCATTGGCACAGTGGGCTAATAATCACAGGTCCGTGTTCCAGGGTTGTACATTTGGATCCCCCATGGAATGGGTAGCACAGTGGCTCAGTGATTAGCACTGCTGCCTCACTGCACCAGGGACCTGGGTTCGATTCCAGCCTCGGGCGACTGTCTGCGTGGTGTTTGCACATTATCCCTGTGTCTGCGTGAGTTTCCTCCGGGTGCTCAGGTTTCCTCCCACAGTCCAAAGATGTGTGTGTCAGGTGAATTGACCATGCTAAATTGCCCATAGTGATAGGTGCATTAGTAGGGAGTAGATGAATGGGTCTGGGTGGGTTACTCTTCGGAGAGTCGGTGTTGCCTTGTTTGGCCGAAGGGCCTGTTTCCGCACTGTAGGGAATCTAATCTAAATGATGAAATTTGAATTCAATGAAAGGTTAGTCTAATGGCAATCACATAACCCATTGTTGATTATTGTAAATGTCCAGCAAAGAAAATCTGCCATTCTCATCTAATCTGGCCTATCAATGATACCAGATCCATAGCAATGCCCCAATGGGCAATTAGGGATGGGCAATAAATGCTACCTAGCCAACCATTTCCACATTCAATAAACAAATAAAAGAAAACTGATATTTGAAGGTGCAGGAGACATAGAAACTGCCCACAAAAATATCTATAAATATATGAAGATAAATGTAGGACACGTATAGTCATTAAGACAGAGATAGATAAGTTGTTGATGAGTAAGGGGATCAAAGGTTACAGGGTGAGGCAGGAAAATGGGCTTGAGAAGCATATCATCCATGACTGAATGGCAGAACAGACTCGTGGGCCAAATGGCCTAATTCTGCTCCTATATCTTACAGTCTTAAAGTAAAGCTGAGGAAATTATAATGGGGAAGAAAGAAATAGCAGAAGAAGTCAATACAGATTTTGATTCATAAAACAGGGGCACAAATAACCTCTTGGAAATGTTAGAGAACCTTGGGACTGAAAAGGCAGAATTGAAGGAAATTAGTGTTAGTAAGAAAATGATGCTGGAGAAAATAATGGTTTTAAAGACTGACAAATCACCAGCACCAGATGGTTTACATCTCAGAGGTCTAAAGAAAATGTTGGATGCATTTGTGGTCATCTCTTGAAATTCTATAGACTCTACAGCAGTTCCTATAGGTGAGAGGGTGGTAACCATAACCCCACTATTTAAAAAAGGAGATAGACAAATAACAGGCTTGAGAGTCTAATATCAGTAGTGGGGAAAATGCTGAAGTCTATTGTAAGAGATGTGATATCAGAACATTTAGAAAACATTCACAGGATTGGACAAATCCTTCAAAGATTTATGGAAGGCAAATCTACTGGAGTTTCTTGAGCATATGACCAGTAGAATACATCAGGGAAAACGAGTGGATTAGATATATTTGAAGCTTCAGAAAGCTTATGACAAGTTCCCTCATAAGAGGTTAGTGGGCACTAGATAGGATTAATATATCAACATGGATTGAAAATTAGTTAACTAAATAGGCCTTTTTTGAGTGACGCATGTACTGGTTGTGAGATACCGCAAGGATAAGTGTTAGGTACTAATCTATTGATGATACATGACTTGGATGAGAGAACCAAATACAACATTTCCAGGTTTGCTGATTATACAAAATTGGGAAGGATTGTCAATTGTGATGAGGATGCAAGGACACCTAAAAATAATTTAGACAAGTTGACTGAGTGGGCAAACACATGGCAGATGCTGTGCAACATGTCCAAATGTACAATTACATTCTTCAGTGTGAAAACAGAAGAGTTTTATTCAAATGGCAACATATTGGGAAGAGTGAATGTACAAAGGGATCGGGGTGTCCTTGCACACATCAACGAAAGTAGACAAACAGCTGCAGCAAGCAATTCAGATGAAAATGGACTGTTGGCTTTCACTGCAAGATGATTTGAGTTCAAATGTTGTGATGTCATACTGCAGTGGCACAGAACCTTGGTGAGACACCCCTGGGTATTATGTGCAGTTTGGATTCCCTATGAAAAAATACACATAGAGAAAATGTGGAAATGTTCACTCACCAGATACCGGGGAATGGCAGGACAGTCCTGTGACTAGAGATTAGTTTGACTGGGCCTGTATTCACTGGAGATTAGAAGGATGAGAGGGAATATGAATGATATGTATAAAACTCTAACATGGTTGGACGAATTGGATGCAGGGTGGATGTTTTCCCTTGATGGGGAGTCTGGAACAAGGGTACACAGTCTGAGGATATGGGATAGACTATTTGGCAATGAGATGATGAAATAGTTCTTCATTCAAAGAGTAGTGAACCTATGGAATTCTTTACCTTAAAGTGCTATCAAGGTCAAGTCATTGAATATAATGAGAAAAAGAGATAGGTAAGTTTTTGATTTTAAAGGAGCAAAGGTAATGGGGAGAAAGCAGGTATAAGGCATTGAGATAGAGAATCAGTTACGATCATACTGAATGATGGTATGGAGTCAAAGCACTAAATAGCCTCCTCCTGCTCTTGATTTCTATGTTTCTACAAAAAAAGAACATTACGAGAATATTTCTAGTATTTCCAAGAATATTTGCGAAGTCCCCTTGTGTTACACATTCTGCATGTTGTAAGAACATTATCCCAGGTGAACAAAAACTATCAGGGTTTATTATTATCATAGACCATGACATACCCATAATCACAACATGCAATTTATAAGAGGAATACATATAGAGCGTAAATTGCAGTCAGGGATGTAATATATTAATGCTTAATGTGCTTGTGTCAAAAGTCACCCTTTGTTATTTCAGCAGAGATATTAACCTAATTAGTTTAAATAAGCTGTCAAAATAGCAAAAAAAGGAAATTGTTGTAAATGGGCAAAAAGTCCCAGACAAAAAAAATGCATGTTTACCGCTATTACCTCGTCTTGCCTCCAGATGATCAGGGTGTGTTGACTGGGGAAATCTTTCAGAAGGCAGCTAACTAAGAGTTTGCCTCTGCATTTGCTGTCCAATTAGAGATGGCATTTGGCTCCCGGAGGAAGGAGCTCAGACCATTTTAGGTCACGCCAAAGGAGACCAGCAGCCCTCACTTCGATACCTGTAGAGTGCATTGCTGAGGGACAGGCACGTGGAAGATAAGGGAGGCACTGCAGCTACCATTAATGTCAGTACAGCAGATTTAAAAGTTCACTAGCTGCATGTGGCTCTTAGAGATATTCTTCCCCACGAGTTTATCACTCAATGGCAAAGGCTATGACAGGGTATTACAGTGTGTTCTTCAACCAACTTTGAAGTTACAAAATCTGAGCTCCTGCTGTGACGCTGGGGACAGCAAGTGCTTATACTCTGTCTGTAACACCTCGTTGTAAATTGTAACTATGAGCTAATTAGCCTTTCAATCTTCTTAATTGGGTCCCCATCATTTCCACACAGAAAGAAACCCAAGAAACCTGCTGTTGGGAAAAGGCCAGAGAGGTAGGAATACATCAGGGAACTGACCTGATCCACCACTGTCTAAATTTCCCTGCCCTACTATCACCTTCCCTGCCCAACTCCATCATGGTCCTGGGACTACTCTACCAATGTGCTTCTACTTTTGCAATTAGATCATTCATTAAAATGTTGGCTCTATCAGGAACCATTATGCATCTCTAGTGTTATAACAATAGGTCAGATCCCCAAGTATTTGGACTGCTTTCAATCCTTCATTCCAAAATATGCTTTTATGAGGAATGATACAGAGGCAAAATAATTGTTTTATGTTAATATAGTGGCTGGCTGGTAAAAATTCAATGTGGGACCAATGAGATGTAACACCTAACAGTGTCAAAGAAATTTGTCACAGACTGGACAGTGACTTCAAAGATAACTGATTACAGCCTGCTGTTGACTAGCAATCTCCTACTATTTTGTCCAAAACTGCAGACACGTTTGTATTTCTTGCTTTGAAAAATGAGAATGGCAGGGATTAAACAGCCAATTTCAACTCAACTGAAGTATACTAGTGGCTTTGAATATTCTCATATGAACAAGTCTGTGAAGGTTATAGCCAAAGAACTATTTACTTTTACTTCTATGCAGCAGGAAACCACCCTCTCTTACTCAGTATGTGAAATCAGCTTCACTAGATGAGAAAGGACTAGGATTACAAAATAATTATCTCACGCAATGCTAGGGTTCAATTGCAGCAGAAGAAATCAGAACTACAAAATGTCAATCAATCTGCAAAACTGAGGATCATAAAACAAACAGTTCAAATATCATTGTCAATGCTACTGATAACCTTCACTATAATAGCTATAATATTCTTTCTGCACTCTGTGAACAATTCAGAGACTCATCTAAACATCTTTTTTTCTTAGCTTTCATCTTTTTGGACTCATATCTTACATCTAATCTGTGTGCATCTGTGTGTTTCAATACTAATTCCTTTTGTGTTTAGTAATTCATCGACTTACTCTTCTGTTAGCTGAAGAGACTTTGGTTAATTTGGCTCCGTTTAAAACACACATTCATATAGGTCTGTTAGAAAGGATTTGCCTTTAAATTCATCTTTTTGCGTTAAACTGAGAGGAGTGGTGAGGAAAGGAGGAGAGCTAGTTCAACCCTCTCACCAGGTGCCAAGTGATTTGGCATCTCTTGTCTGAAACAAGTTAGGAAACCTCACTTGGGGTCTGGGTGTACTTACTTATAAAAACTATAAAGTGAATGGCAGTCTGAGAAACACTCCCAAAACAGTGCTGCAAATGGAGTGATGATTTGTCAATTTCTTCGTCATTCATTCAGGGAACAGGAGCATCACTGCCAAATGCAGCATTTATTTCACATCCCTGAAATTTTCTGATTTGGAGATGCCGGTGTTGGACTGGGGTGTACAAAGTTAAAAATCACACAACACCAGGTTATAGCTGAAAAATGTGTGGCTGGAAAAGTGCAGCAGGTCAGGCAGAATCAAAGGAGCAGGAAAATCGACGTTTCGGGCATAAGCCCTTCTTTAGGAATGAGGAGGGTGTGCCAAGCAGGCTAAGATAAAAGGTAGGGAGGAGGGACTTGGGGAAGGGGCATTGGGAATGCGATAGGTGGAAGGAGGTTAAGGTGAGGGTGATAGGCCAGAGAGGGGGTGGGGGCAGAGAGGTCAGGAAGAAGATTGCAGGTCAAGAAGACAGTGCTGAGTCCGAGGATTGGGACTGAGATAAGGTGGGGGGAGGGGAAATGAGAAAGCTGGAGAAATCTGCATTCATTCCTTGTGGTTGGAGGGTTCCTAGGCGGAAGATGAGGCGCTCTTCCTCCAGGCGTCGTGTTGCCATGGTCTGGCAATGGAGGAGTGGGAGGGGGAGTTAAAGTTTTCAGCCACGGGGTGGTTGGGTTGGTTTGTGCGGGTGTCCCAGAGGTGTTCTCTGAAACGTTGAGACTATCATCTGATGAAGGAGCGAAAGCTAGTGTGCTTCCAATTAAACCTGTTGGACTATAACCTGGTGTTGTGTGATTTTTAACTCTGAAATTTTCTGGAATTGATGGTGATGAGCTAACTTCTTACATACAACCGAGTGATTTACTACACCATTTCAAAGGGCAAATCCGATTTCACTACCTTCCAACGGTCTGAAGTCACATATAGGCTAGACCAGGTGACAAGGGTTGATTCACTTCACTTAGAGTAATTAAATTGCTGAAAGCTTCTGCATTCTGACAATCTTAAATTCACTACAGTGTGGAAACAGGCCATTCGGCCCAACAAGGCCACACCAACTCTCTGAACAGCTACACACCTCCTATCCTGTAAGCCTGCATTTCCCATGGCTAATCCATCTAACTTACACATCTGTAACATGGCCAACCCACCTAACCTGCACATCGTTGGATTGTGGGAGGAAACCAGAACACCCAAAGGAAGCACATGCAGACGCAGGGAGAATGTGCAAACTTCACACAATTGCCTAAGGCTGGAATTGAACCCACATCCCTGGCATTGTAAGGCAGGAGTGCTAACCACTGAGCTACTGTGCCACCCTAAATCTATGAATAAATTGTAGAAAAAATCTATCACCATTCCACATGCGATGTTCTTTCATATTGCTTAGCAAGTAATAGACATGAACATCTTACATTTATATTTAACTTAATACTAATTCCTATTTATTTTTAAGAAGGATACATTTGTTTTCCAATCTAACATTCACTAATAACCCTTGCTCTACTAACATGGTTAAACGCTTGCTGCAGTTAAGAAAATGATCATAGATTAAATAATTGTTTTAGATTGTGATTCTTAGATAGAAAGTAAATCTAATGATTTTTAATTTGCCTCTTTCGGAAAAGAGTTGCTCATTTACTTACTGGCTGCAAAACGAAACAATTCTGATTTTACTTGTCTCATTAAATTACAACTTCTTTAATTGTATTACCTTTGATACCATCTACTTTTTAAATTGGTTATGTTTAGGTCCATTGCCTTGGTATTAATATTGTTCAAAGTCTTGTGCTTCTCCCATTACACTGATTCAATCTGAATTATAAGTATTGGAAGATTCAAGGAACTAGCTTAAATGAGCATGTCATTCTCAACTGTCTGTTGCTTCAATTTACTAAACACTGAAGGTAAATTTTTGCATGCATTCTTCTAACTGCTCACCAGACCTTTGGTTTTAGATCTATGTACACCGCAGAGAAATACCATTTTGAGCAGAATTCTCAAACAATGATCTGCCCTTTCAGCTGGGACTACGGTGGATTACAACCCTGTTGTAAGCTGCTGGCATTAGCATTCCCCTTCTGGGTTTTCTGACCAATTAGAATTTGAGGGCTGAATGATAGACTGAATCTGTCAAATTGCAACAATCAAGCAGGAGACCTGGTAAGACTGTCCCCACATATAGACACACCAAGAAAAAGTCACAGAAGCATGGTGCCTCCAATCTTGACACAGTACACCACGAAGATAGCATCTATCTGAAAAGACAAGTACCATAACCCTTCCAGATGTCCAGCATTCGCCTGTACAATATGCCAGAGGACCACACACCATGAAGCTGCATTCATTCTTTTCCTTCCAAACACCTCCTCTTACACCTCCTGAGCTGCCAGCGCTCTCAAACATTCACCCAATTGCCTTTTCAGACACATCCCACACAATGTCAGTCACTAATGTAGTCCTTCTCACTTCTCCGCTCAAATAATTTCTCACACTCTGCTTCCTCTCTTTGTAGGGGAAGAGAGCTTACAACTCCAGCGAGAAAGAATCCATCTGTGCCACTAATGTTCCTTAGGAAAGGAAAGCAAGGGGATGGCAATGGTGTAGGAGGTAGAATACTTCCCACCAGGTACAGGCATTTTACAGACCACTGGAAATGTGTGTCACTGAGGAGAGAGTGAGGACTGCAGATGCTGGAGATCAGAGTCAAGAGTGTGATGCTCAAAAAACACAGCAGGTCAGGCAGCATCTGAGGAGCAGGGGAATCAACATTTCGAGTAGGGGCCCTTCATCATCCCTTTCTGAAGGGCTCCTGCCCGAAACGTCGATTTTCCAGTTCCTCGGGTGCTGCATGATCTGCTGTGCTTTTCCAGCTCCACACACTCTCGAATGTATGTCACTGAGTCTACAGGAAGGGAAACCTTATTTTAGGAGACTGAAAATGTCAGTAATGACATTCTGTGAAACTTTGAGGCTCTTGAGGCACAGCTGTTCATAAATGGCAAGAAAACTGATGTTCTGACTGTGGATCTGTGCCTTAACTTTTTTTAAAAAATGAGTTGGATGTCAGCATTTACCCTGAGGCCTGTGAAGCCACATGTAGCTGAAGGCGGCGACAGTTGGTGCTGATAACGCTGCTGCTGGCTTTTCCCTCGTGTTTGCAACAAAATACATGCAAGTCCAAGAAGTTGAAATTGACACCGAATATGGTGATTTCAGATTATCAGAAGTAATCATGCAAGCAGAACCCATTCACAATGATGACAAACTTTCTGGCATTAGACTTTAAAGTTTTCCTGCAGCAGACCAATTTCATGAAAACAATCACTCCATTTCTGTCAGACATCTTGGAAGACCTACCTTGAAGCATAACTGCAAGATTAGTGGCCTGTGTGCACACTGTAATGATTCATCTGACAGCTGGGTGGGAGTTCTTCATTTTCCCTCCAAACTGCCTGGGTCAGACCTGGTCATGGTGGATAATGCCAGTTTCCTGATCTGACACCTCTTTCCAGAAGTTTAGCCCCACACCTGCAGCATATCTTCCCTTGCCTATTAAAATTCAGTCCCAGGCTGTTGTGGTGCAGTGGTAGTATCCCTACTCTTAGACCAGGAGACCCAGGTCCAAGTCTAAAAGGTATTTGATAACAGTTAAAAAACATTCCAGGTCTTTTTCAATATAGAATTTCGGCTGCATCACACTGTAAACTTCTGCTATAAATTCTGTGTCTTACAATTGTATCCTCCACAACCACCTGTTGAAGGAGCAGTGCTTCAAAAGCTACTGCTTCCAAATAAAAATATTGGACTATAACCTGAAGCAAATCAAATGCTTGTAAATAGAAACCCCATATTTGCCACATTTGAAATTTGTGGGGTAGTGACATTGACTGTGTCAAAAATTGCAAAAATATTTTCACAGGTTTTGGATGTCTTCCTGGTGAATACCATTCTTGGTTGGATGAGAGTGTGAGATCAACACAGAACCTGCTGAGATGAGTTCCAGCTGCCCTCAGATTTGGTCTGAAAGACAAGCAGCCAAGGAAGTGACCACATCTACAGATCGGTTTAGAAGCATGGTCGTAAAAAAAGAAACCTGGGAAATCAAGAGTATGCACAGATACAGAGGACTTCAATAAATCATTGAAGAGATCTCACTACCTCTTAACAATCATTGAAGAGATTTTCCCACAACAGGCCTGAGCAAAGGACCTTTGATATAAAATGTGATTAATTGGCATGTGAAGTTGGATGAATACAAGAATTTTCTAACGGGATTTTGGATGCTCTTCGGGAGGTGCAGATGGCTTTGTTTGTAATTTGGCATTTTCACTACTCTGGAAAGCGTAGTCATGCTTTCAACCGAGATTGACAATGATCTTAAACTTACTGTGGATGATTTTCTGGTCCATAGATGGGGAGGTACAATGGAAGAAATCATTGCAGACAACATTCAGAATTTATTGTGACTGTTTTAGAAAGTTCACCAGATGAACATGATGCTGAACATGAAGATGATCTAATTGAAGATGTCCCAAGTCAAATTCATAGGCCATATGGAGACAGCAAGAGGATTTCAACCAGAACCTAACAAGTTGAGAGCTGTGGCAGGCATGTAGGTTTCAACAGATGTGAAAGCAGAGCAATGGTTTATTGAATTCATAAAGTATGCAGCAAAGTCCAAGCTGAATTTGTCAACAGAAATTGAACCTTCATGCAAGTTTATTACAAAATATTTGTAGTGTTTTTGTGTCTGAGAAAACATAGCCGATTTAATTAAACTCAAGCAATATGTGATGAAACACCCATGCAGAGGTACAACCAGATCAGTGATAAAATTCATAAGACCATAAGATATAGGAGCAGAAATTAGGCCATTCAGTCATGGCTGATAGTTTTCTCAACCCCATTCTTCTGTCTTCTCCCCGTAAAATTTGATCCCGTTGATACTCAAGAACCTATCTCTCTCAGTCTTAAATATACTCAATGATCTGGCCTCCACAGTAATCACCTTCCATTATGATACTAATGAGACAAGTCAAGTTATACAGCAAGCTAACCAATTACATTTGCATTTAGATGTTACACAAACTGAAAGATACTCTGCTTACAGAAAATGTGCTTGGCTAATGTGATTGTGAGTGATTAGAGGAGAAAATATTATAATGGCATCTGACCAAAAGTCATTTCAAAGTAACTTCCTCAAAACATTTTTAGCTGTTCCAAAATCATTTGCAAAAAGAAATTGCTTTGTGCACTGAGGTATCATATGATGTGAGATGTAGGCAAGGGTGATAGACATAAAATATGGATATATTATCAAGAACAGCACTTACTATAAAGAAACTTAAGCATGATAAGACAAGATGTGGAATCTTCCAGATTCAAAGACACACTCAATGTGCCCTGGAAGTCTTCAACTCAGATGCTAAAAGACAAGCATCTTGCTAAAATCAAGCTAACTACATAACAAGATGCAATCTTAAACTGTTGCAAGATACAGGATGGTCTGAAGTTATCAAGGACACAGCTGTTGCTATAACAGAACTGTTCAGCATATTGAAATGATAACCCAAAATGGAACCTTGCAAAAACTGAAATACTAATTATCCCTAAGGATATGAGAAAAGAGATGCTGAAATGTAAACCATAAAGACATTAAGTTGAGTTTGAGGAAAACAAGAAAGGTGCTCCACTGGCCATATATGAGCAATGGGATTAAAGACAATATCAGGCAGTAACAGTACTTGCAAAAACTCCCAAACTTAGCAAACTAAAGAGTTGCTGATGACAAATGCTGCTCCAGGTAGACTACGGATGAAGCTTGGAGTAGAACTTTTCACTCTCACAGGAAATGACTATGATGTCACTGTTGACTACATTTTTAAAAAAATCAGTCTGTTCAGAGATGTTATTATATTCAACTGAAGCATGTGTGACTTGAGGCCAGACCTCCACAGGCCAGAGGTAGGGGCACTACCACTGTGGCACAAAGGCCCTTATGCTACCATTGACTATCATGCTGAGTTAGACCAGCGAATGACAATGACTACCCTGAGATTATGGCATGCTGAAAGCACATTGTTTCATATTAGGGCATTCCAGACATTGTGATGAATGACAGGCAATGGCTCACAATTCATGAATGAAGGATTCAGCCACTTCATAAAAGATTGGGAAATTCAATACGGTACACCATCTCCACATCATGTGCAATTAAAGGGAAATACTGAAGCAGCAGGGAAAATCAGAAAAGGGATCATAGAGAATCCAGCAGCACAGATTCTAGCATAATGCAATCCTCAAATGGAGAAGCACACTAACCAAATGTATGGAAAGCAGTCCTATCCAAAACGTAAGGTTTTACTGCATCCTAATTTTTCTATCAGAAGTGAAAACCTACTGGAGGTAGAAGTAGTAATTAGCATGAGTGACAAGATTCGATTAGATTAGACTCCCTACAGTGTGGAAACAGGCCCTTTGGCCCAACAAGTCCACACCGACCCTCCAAACAGTAACCCACCCAGGCCCATTTCCCTCTGACCAATGCACCTAACACTATGGGCAATTTAGCATGGTCAATTCACCTACCCTGCACATCTTTGGACTGTGGGAGGAAACCGCAGCAGTGCTAACCACTAAGCCACTGTGCCACCCAAAATCAAGGTCAAATGACAGAAAGTCAAATTTCACTTTGATAATTGCCCAGTCATTGCTAGAGCTGAGCACTGGAGAGCTCTGAGTGGAATCATTCAATACTCTGAACAAAATGCCTGTCCATGTGGTAACCTGGACCTGTACTGAGCAGCTGCTATCTCCAATGTATGTGCTGAATGATCAAATATACCTTTGCAACAACATTTACATCCATTGAAAGAAGATGTTCCTTCACTGTAGGCAGCTGATCAGGAGGATGTAGTCTCACCAAGTGCACAAAATAGAGAATTACCATCAGCGCCAGGGACCCACCACTGTCCAATAACCAAAATGGATCAGTGACAACAGCAACCATAGCAACAGCAATTGGCACAGGAACAACACTTCTTGGAGTAGGAATGGCACCCTGGGAATGAATAGATACCAGACAAACAGCCATTGACAATATGCACACAAGCCATTAGTAAACCTGCACAATTTATATACCATGCATGAGACACACAGATAGAAATGGAACTAGTTATAATTAACACACTAATGTGTGGATATGGCAATGTTCACTCTTGACAATGTATTTGTAACTGCAAATGATAGTGAAAGCATTTTTGTGCATTTTAATTTTAGAAAAGGGCAGGTATTTGGAGAAACATTACAGAACGGCTGGCTTATAGTGACCTTTACCTCTGCTGTAAGTGCCTTTCCTGTGAAGTCTGTGGCAAAGATTAAACACACATCACTTGGAACACTACTAATCCAGAGCAGCTTTGGTTTGGCAGTAAACTGGATAATGTTGAACTTCTGCTCAGTAGCTGTTGATGAAAGGGAATGTAATCGTTTTGATGTCATATGAATGAATAGTGATGTGAATCCAATCTGCACTAAATGCAGCACTTCTTGGATCAAACATTAAATAGTACTCAAATGACCACTTGGTGTATACATGCTTGAAAGCACAAGATCTTTGACCAAACATTAGTAAGAATATAAGCAATAAAGGTGACTTGACTAGTCACTTTCTGTTTGAAGCTGTGGCATATTGCTAAAACTGAGAGGTAAACTGACTGGAAGATTGAATGCAGGACAGAAATAGCAATAGTAGCAATCCACAATTGCTTTATCCAGAGTGCTGCAGTGAAGTACTGTGCAGTCTGTTCAGTCATGTAAAAATCTTAGCATAGTTGTGAAAATAATTGAAAATGTTGTGAGAGTTGGTGACAACTTAAGTAATGTTAAAAATATATCAGTAAGAGAAAAAGACTAACCTTTGCAATGAGACATTCAGCCAATTTTTGTACAATTTCTAAAAATATTAATTTGTAAAATATTCTTTAAGACATTAGTATAAGTGTTTGTGTAAGGTAAGCTTAAATCCACAGGCTGAAGTACATGCGGTGCTACTGATATTTTCTAACGTTATGCATGCAAACCTGCCCTTTCTTTTCAGTTAAAATTCTCAGAGTCACAGAGGTTGGATTATAATGTAGTGCTTGATGAATAGTAGGTATTTTAAAGCGTCGAATGGTATAAAATTGACAATCCTGAGGTTGACTTCACTGCATAAGCTGTGCATCAGCGCAAATCCAAAATCCTTTTCTTCAATGGCTCCAATACTTGGGCAATTTGTTTTGGCTTCTGAAGGCAGACTTCCACTCCCTTGAGCAACGTGGGCAATACAGCGAGAATGAAAATATTGGAATCTCCATATCAAAAGTCCAGATTTCCCCTTAAGCTTTAAACAGTGACTTCAGAATCCCACCATAGACCAGTGGCTACATTATTTCCATTTATTTGCAGCTCATAAGTAGCCCAGCTCGCATCATTGATATGCCACTTGCAATTCCTCTCTCCTCTATGAAACTGGAAGGTGCAAATTCATGAAATTAATTAAACGTCAATTTCAGGGAGGTTCATGGTCGGTTTCTCTCTGTGAGCTCTAGTGAATCATTTCACGTAATTCTCTGCAGCTCACCTCATTATGTATGCACTATGCTACCAGGGCACCACTCACACTATGTTGCGTTCTGCAGTGGCAAAATACTTGGTGATGTTTGGACTTTGTGGCATTCAAGCAGCAGGCACCACATTTAAACCCCAAGTGCCCATGATGTTAACCATTGCCAGCATGCTCTGTAGTAGAATCTTGATTCAGTCCAGTCTTCTGCTGCAATGGGTAGCAATGTCACAAGAAGGTTACTGACCCTCTGTCTTCTGCGAGTGTAAGTGTCACCATCTTTTTCTCTACTGCCTCACATGCACTCTAACTCTCATGTTGCATTTACCTCCTACTAAGGCTCGTGGTTTACCACTCTCAACATTGCATGTAGCATCCTCCTTCAGTGGCTCTCACCCAAATTATTCCCCAAACTATAAACCCTTCCTCCTCTTTGTGCTTCCTGCTCTCACACTTGGGACATCGAGACACCTCTCCTGATTATTGAAGGAGCGGCCCCGGATTGACCATAATCCCCCTTGACTATTCATTATTATCCAGCATGACATGCTGCCTGGTTATTTGCCTGCACTAAAAGGTAAGACAAAGGCAAGGTGGAGATGCTGTGGGCATCTAAGGAGTAACCCAGTAAGTGATCACTAAGAAAACAAGAGCCCTGGGATGTATCCTGTTCCAGGAAAGAGATGGATGCCTGACCTGTCTGAAAAATTCCTGATGAAGGGCTTACGTTAGAAACTTTGACTCTCCAGCTCCTCAGATGCTGCCTGACTTGCTGGGCTTTTCCAGCACCACACTTTTCAACTGACTGTCCAGCATCTGCAGCCTCACTTTCTCCCTGTATGCAAAACGGCCTGGCAGGAGCATTGAAACTGTGGTACAAGGAACAGTGTTGGGCTTTCAGTTCCTGAATCGGTACACTTTAAATACTGTGCCAGCGATATGAATGCCGGAAGGCCCTGGCAGTGACATACGTTTCTACCACCTCTACTGTGAGGATCCATGAGAACGGCATTCGAGAATCTGATATCGACCAAATAAAGAACCAAAGTTTATGTGAGAAAAGTGACTGCAAGCCTTAACAATCCAGGATCCCAGGAATGTCACTCAACAAAACGCTTCAATACAAGATGAGAAAATTCAGCCCTGTATACATCCCAGGGCTCTTGTTTTCTTAGTGATCACTTACTGGGTTACTCCTTAGATGCTCACAGCATTTCCACCTTGCCATTGTCTTACCTTTTAGTGCAGGCAAATAACCAGGCAGCATGTCTTGTTGGATAAAAATAAATGTTCAAGGGGGATTATGGTCTCAATACGATCTAGGTCCAGGGACATTTTTACTCCTGGGCTAATCTCAGAAGCAGAATTCAGAAAGGCTTTGAAGTTATCAAGTTATCAAAAAACAGCAACATGTAACTAAAAATAAAATGATTTTTAACTGAAAAATGATTGAAAATTTAAACACTAAAACAAATAGTTGAAGGGATATGGGATAACAGCATTTTTAAACTAAATTATCACTGGGTTTTACGCATTAAATTTAAGCCTTCAGAAACTGTTTACAAAAGAAGAATGTTTATTTCTCCTAATTTTCCCTAAGTGTCCAATGCTCTATTCACTTTGTTGTGACTTGAATGTAGTAGCTGTTCAGAAAAATTGTTTTTCCCCAATTATTTAGTTCAGAAGCAGAATTGGTGTGCGTCTTTCAGATCAGTAAAAGTGTTCCTCAGCAACATGCCTTTTAATTCCTGAACACACACTGACAGAATCTCTTGATTACATTTTGAAAATCTGAAATGACTGCCATGTAATAATCACTATCTCAAGCTAACTTTCACATCTGTAGATCCTTTTTCTCCAAAATATCTTTTCCATTTGTGATTCATCAATTCTTTTTAAGCAAACTTAAGCAATCTCAGCGAGAACTCACCACTTTGGCTTTCCACAATTAAGTGCTTCATTGCCTTGAATACCAGGCTACCTTTAATCTATTAATATTGATTCCTAATAACCCTAACTTTAATAGCTGATTCATATTTCATGTACAACAAAGTCAGATGCCCATGGAATACAATTTGTTTATGAAAAAGGTTCAAAGTTATTAAGCAGATAATAATTAACTTTGAACATATGAAGGATGATTAAATGAGTACCTTAGTTTGATTCTGGACAGGACTCCTTGAATGATTCCTTCCTCTGTGTGTCATCTATATGAATTCTGGGTAAAATTAATTTAGACAACCTCACTTCAGGTAATTTCTAGCGGGTGTTGGATAAATTATCCAAAAAAACAAACCCAGTAATTGATTTCAAACCTGCTTGCCTGATCAAAACTGGGGAGGTTACTTGGGAAATTGCCTCAGGACTCATGGTGCCTGCAGTGATGTAAAAATATTGATAGAGGATTTGCTAACAAACAAGAAACAGAGAGTTGGGGGAAAGGGATTTGTTTTTTCCCAGGTGGACAAGATGTAACTAATGATGGTTCATCAAGTCCACTGCTGGGGTCTCAGCTAGTTGAGATTGATATAAATGAATTGGAGCTGAAAGTGTGTTGCTGGAAAAGCGCAGCAGGTCGGGCAGCATCCAAGGAACAGGAAATTCGACGTTTCGGGCATAAGCCCTTCATCAGGAATGGAAGCATCCAAGGAACAGGAAATTCCACGTTTCGGGCATAAGCCCTTCATCAGCTCTGATCTCCAGCATCTGCAGACCTCACTTTCTCCATAAATGAATTGGATAAAGGGACTGGCTATATGGGAGCCGAAGTTGTTGACAATACAAAGATAGGTAGAGAAGCCAGAGAAGGGCAGAAAGAATCTGTAAATATTTAGGATTACGTTAAATAAGTGAGAAAAAATATGACCGATTAAGTACAATGAAGGGCATGTGATGTTGTCCACCTTGAAAGGTTGAATAACAAACAGAATATTCTTGAATTTTGGGAATCACAAGCAAGGCCAGAGTTTGTAATCCATTCCCAACAAGGTGATGATGAGCTGCCTTCTTGAACTGTTGCAGTCCATCTGGTATGGTACATTAGATTCCCTACAGTATGGAATCTGTAGGGAATATTCGGCCCAACCAGTCCACACCGACCTTCCAAAGAGTAATCCACCCAGACCCATTCCCCACACTTACCCCTAACTAATGCATCTAACACGGTGGGCAATTTAACATGGCCAGTTCACCTGACCTGCACATCTTTGGATTCTGGAAGGAAACTGAAGCACCCAGACACGGGGAAAATGTGCAACCTCCACATAGACGGTCGCCCAAGGCTGGAATCGAATCAAGGTCCCTGGCACTGTGAGCCATCGTGCCACCCCAACATTGTTAGGAAGGGAGGACCAGGATGTTGATTCAGCAACAGTGAAGGAATGACAATACAGTTCCACATCAGGACTGTATGTGTTTTGGGGGAGATTTTACAGGTAGTGGCATTCCTATGGCTCTGTTGGTCTTTTCCCTCCATGTGATCAATGTGCAGATTTGAAAGTTTGGAAGATCATGTCATTGAAGGCTCAAACAGTTTCTGCAGTACATCTTTTATATGATACACTCTGCTGTAACTGGGTGTGGAGGGGGTGAATGTTTAAAATAGTGTATGGGAAAATACTGGTTAATGTCAATAAGACAATTATTGGTAATACAAAAAAGGGCTTCTTTCCGAGAAACTTCCATCTAAGGGATGGTGCTGCCTCTATGCATCTTTTCAATTGACTTGATCAATTTAAAGAACAACAGTTTGTACATTTATAGTGTCTTTGGTGTTAGTAAAATAAAATGGCCAAATGGACTTAGACCTAGGAACATGGAATATGGATATTGAGTTAGGTGAATAGAGATCAGAAGAAGAGATGTCTAAATTTTCTTGGGAGCTGCGAAAGTGCATTTCAAGGGAATGATAGAAATGTTTAAAGAGGCAAGTCTTGGGGGCTAACTGCATGACTGCCAATCAAGGTACAACGAGCAGGATTCACAACAGGATAAAGTGAGCGGTCAGAAATTTTGGGATGAGATATGGAAGAGGGAAGGATGATAATAGAAAAAGAGCAAGTCAAGTAATTTTATGGACTTAAGAATTTAAATTTGAGGTGTTTGGAGACAAGAAGACAATAAGAGTGATTTGGGGCGAATGGATATTGTAGAAGGGCTATGGAAAGTGACAGGAGAGGGTCTTAGGTGATGCATCAGTTGTTATTTAGCAGGGTAACAGCATTCTTGTACTCTTCCAACCACTTTGTTAGAGGCATCATGTCATGATAGTGATAAAAATATGGTCCATTGATTTTCAAAGTCCATCAATTTTTCATCTTAGAACTTTCATGTGATTTCAAAAAGAAAAAACACTGACTTCTATTTGGTTACAGTAATCATTTGAGTACTGGTTGAGTCAAGCTTCATGATGACATCAATAAATAGGAATCATCTGATCAGAATATACACATTTATCGTAAGATGTTACAATCAGTCAGGTTTCAAAACAAATGAGAGTATTTTCCAAACACTAAGAACTTAAAAGATTCTTGCTAATTTCATGACAGCCATTATTCTAAGACATCCTCATCAATTGTATTGTCAGATTAAAACCTAATACTTTAAGAACATTCTAAGGGCTTTAAACTGGATTTTCTTATATTTTTGGTACATGACATTATCACCCTTTTAACTTTGTACCGTGTTTGTGTCTATGCATGTAAGTCACATTTTCTTCCACAGAATTAACAAGTGATAAAATTCTTCTTTTCATCCTTGGATTTTCAAAACCTTGGATTTGGCTCTTTATTCTTTATGGTGAACTAACTAACTACATTTCAAGGGAAATGCTAAAAAAAAGACTCCTTATTGCAGCCAGCCAAGGAGGTTGCACAGAGAGCAGGTAATACCCCTTTCCTCACTTTGTCATTACATTTAATGTGACACATAATGAGTCAGACGATACTGCTCTGACCAATGGTGAGATGCTGCAGTCTGTAACCAGGGCCTCAAGGCTTGGAACTGTTCAACATAAGGACTCACAGAGGCATGGAAACAGATCTTTCGTCTAACTTGTCCATGCCAGCCAGGTTTCCTAAATTGAACTAGTCTCATTTGCCTAAGTTTTGCCCATATCCCTCTAATCTTTTCTGATTCATGTTTCTGTCCAAATGTCTTTTAAATGCAGTAATTGTACTTGCGTCTACTACTTCCTCTGGCAGCTTGTTCTATACATATACCACCCTCTGTATGAATAAGTTGCCCCTCAGGTCCTTTTTAAATCTTTCCCCTCTCACCTTAAACCTATGCCCTCTAGTTTTGAACTACCTACCCTGGGAAAAAAAAACCTTGGCTATTCATCTTATCTAAACCCCTCATGATTTTATAAACCTCTATAAGGTCCCCACTTGGCTTCCTACACTCCAGGGAAAATCATCCCAGCCCATTCAACTTCTCCTTATTATTCAAGCCCTCCAGTCTAGGTAATATCCATGTGAATCCTTTTCACACCCTTTCCAGTTTAAATACATTGTTCCTATAGCAGGGTGACCGGAATTGTCAACAGCACTCCAGATGCGGCCTTAACAATGTCCTGTACAGGTGCAGCATGCCATCCCAATTCCAGTACTCAATACGCTGACCGATAAAGGCAAGCATGCCAAATGCCTTCTTCACTACCCTGTCTATCAGTGAAACCACTTTCAAGGAACAATGTACCTGCACCCCTAGGTTTCTTTGTCTGACAACACTCACATGGCACTATGATTAACTATGTAAGTCCTCCCATGGTTTATCTGAACCCATATTTATCTAAACTAAACTCCATCTGCTATTCAGCCCACTGGCCAGTTGATCAAGATACTGCTGTGCTCTTAGATAACCTTCTTTACCGTCCACTTTGCCACCAATTTTGGTGTTATATCTAAGGTTATGAGCAATGCTTTCTATAATCTGATCCAAATTGTTTATATAAATAATGAACAACAGTGGACCCAGCACTGTTCCTTGTGGCACACTGCTGGTTATAGACCTCCAGTATGATCAACAACCCTCTACCATTTCCCTCTGTTTGCTATCATTAAGCCAATTTTGTATCCACTGGCCAGCACATAACTCATGAAAACCACTTTAAAGGTCCTCAATGGAACTACAAAAGCCTTTCACCTCCCAATCTGTGGACATTTACGGTGTACAAAAAGGAAAAATAAATTAAGGTTAGAAAATGACAAGGTTGAAGTGGAACTCAACTGAATCTCAACTCAGCAGAATCCCAATTCAACAAGTGAAAGGTTAAACAAATATAGAAAGAGTTGCACGAGTGAAATTTCTTGCTCTGAGTTAGTTGCTAATGTTCATATTTGTAATCAAGAAATTGCAAGACTTAATAAAGTAGAATGCATGAAGGTAGCTAAATGGTGGTTATCTCGGTTCCAGAACGATTGGTGTTTTGATGTGGGGAAAACTAGTTCAGCTGAAGCTCTTGTGCCTCTTGTAGTTTGTATCAGCTCCAGCAGCTAGGGGCAAAGCAGGTTGAGCTGCTTTTCCATTTTATTATGTCTAAAAGGGGGAAGGGGCTGGTTACTCCAAGATGTCGTCCAGAGCTCCTCTCAAACAGTTCAGCCAGTGGAAGTGTTTCTTCATGATCTCGTCAATGAGACTGATGGTGGCCGCAGCTCTCTTATCATAGACACACTTTGTGTCTATTGGGGTACCTTCAAAGATCCTCCAAATCTGATGGCAAGTAGGACAGACCAGAGCAGTGCCCTATCCCAAGCCAGCATTACTCAAAACCAGCCATAATGGCAGGATATGTTCTTTGTATTCCTGAAATTACTTTCCTAAAGCCACTGATCTAATTGAAATTTGGTTGTGGTAACAGGTTCCTAGCAGGACAATGGAAATGCCTCAGGGGTGTCTCTTAGCATACCAGAAAGTTTTAATATCTCTCGTTTGTGACCAAATGAAAAAAGATTAATTGAGAAGCACTAAACACATCAAATTACTTTGTCACAAGCAGGCAGAGGTGAAGTGGAGGCAATGTACAACTGCTATAAACCTTCCAACAATTCATGTAAGGCAATCTCCTCTTTTCCTTCATGTAACAGGTTAGAGATTGCACGTAGGTAAAAAAGCTTTTGAGTTAGTTGATGAGCCCAGAGTCGAAGCAAGGCATCCTCAATCCCAGGCAATTACCTTAAAAGAAAGACAGTCCAGGGGTAAGGAGGGCTCTGAATCCTTTGAAAAATTACATTTATGCTTCAGGATTGACCTGCTGGTCTGTGTTTCCCAGCTGGGCCTTCAAACTAGGTGAACTAACTTTCCTCAAGTCCCAGCTCAGTCCTCTTCCCTGAAGATTCCTGAAGAAGGGCTCATGCCTGAAACGTCGATTCTCCTGCTCCTTGGATACTGCCTGACCTGCTGCGCTTTTCCAGGAACACATTTTCAGCTCTGATCTCCAGCATCTGCAGTCCTCACTTTCTCCTCTTCCCACCAAGCCTGCTAAACATTGGAGAAGCATCAAAATGCTCACCTATGTATGCAAGTTTGTAGTTTCAGTGTACAAATCAGCTTTGATATTTTTGCCATTGTAAAAAATAAATTATAAATGCTAAATTCTAAAAGGCTTTTGTCTGTATTGTTAATGTTTTGCAAGTTGTTGTTTTTCAACTTGTGATTTAATTACTTCTTTCATTTTGTTGCTTAAATACAGCTATGGCTAGAACATTTTTTTTTAAATGAAAAATTTGAAAATGATAAAATCCAGTTTCAAATGCACAAACATCACCTCAAAGATCTTTCTATATTTGTTTCCTTATCTCCTTTATATCCTCTTGTCCTCACCTACAGTGTGATTTCCCCATTGGTAAATAATATGGTGGCCTCTTGTCTGATCATATGTTTCTAGCATCCCCTGGGCTGGTGCTGATGTATGTTATTAAATCACAGCTAAGTAATAGGTACATTCAGTTGGGTATAGCTGTCTTATAGCTGAACTGAAGACATTAATAAGAAATGCATTTTCTTACTCATAGACATACAAGACACAGCTCACAAGTAATATATCAGTGCATAAAGTAATCCCAAATGTTTAGAATTCATCCAGAATTCCAGAGGCAATGGGTTTCTATGGCAAGTGTAAGTGAAATGCTCAAGCTTCTAAAATAAACATGACAACACAACACATTAATTAGAAGAGCCTAAAGAATACGCAAGATGTAGAGCTGAAAGTTTGATGGAAATAGTAAGATCATGGGGGAATAGACAATTACCTATGCAGCTAGATTTGAGGAATAGGTCAAAAACAATAACTTCCTACACTGCAGATACCACAAGGAAAAAAACTTAGGAAATATATTAACAGACATGAGTGCTCAAGAAACTCGCTACATAAATATGCAACATGTGTAGTATATAGAAGGAAAGTTGTCAACTGAATTAACAGTACATCATACTGGGGTAATTAACTATCATCACAGAATTCTTACATAAGTGGCATTAACAAAGAGACCCACAGAAGTAACACTAGTATTAAAAATTTAAACAGCAAACATGGTTACGCTACTTTTTTTTGGTCCTGCTTCCAAAATAATGCCCCAAAATTAAATGCCAACCCTTAACTTTCATTTGACTCCTAAACATGCAACAATGTAAACATCGTACAAGTGAAAGGAGCTCAAACATTGTGAAAGTTGGTCTCCTGAGGAATAGTCACATTTCTTCTCTTTGAACAAGAATCCCTGCTGCCTTAATGAAGCAACTGCTCCACACCATCTGAAAACAACAAGAAGCTTCACCGTAAAACCAATACCTTTGTTCTAAAGATACCCTCAATTTACACGCCTACACAATTTGCCTTGTTCTGCCAACAATTACTTGGCACACTGTTGTCAATATCTCATCAGCTCTGAATGAGCACCAGGATTACTACTTATTGCACTGTTACCATTCCAGCAATGCCACAGCAACACCATTTCATTCACAAATTCATCCCATTTTACTCAAAAGATTGACTACAGAAATAAAATCCAAAATGTTGGTAGTTAAATTTAAAATATGCTGTCAATTACATCAAGTACTTTTAATACATGATGTTCTAGTTACCAGGAAAGTTTTCCCAAGAATGCATTTTTATCAGGGTGCTATCATGTAGCTTTTAATAGACAAAAGCCTCCTTTAAGGCACACATCCTTTTGCTGTCATGTCCATAGACTGAACAGTAGCCTTGTGTGTTTACTACAGACCTCCATAAATAACATGAGAATCCAGAGCACACTTACTTGTCCTGATAAATGCTGTTTTCTCAAGTTCTTACACCAGTTAAGGACCTCCAGGCTCTTTCAATAATTTTTTTAATGCATAAATTTGGCCTTCTTTTGGCACTATATAATTGGGACTAGATTCTTGGCTTTAAGTATAATGCACTTTTTGCCACTTCATGAATCGATCATAATTATATGGTTCAATACAGAACTATACATTTATCAGAAATCATTAGCTAGCTATCACTTAGGAGGTCAGCATAATATTTGCATAATGCTATGGAAGACTACCTTGCAGATTAATTTTATGGGCTCAGTCCTGACTGTTTTCAGACCAATACATTCTTGAGATCTTGGGTATGTTAACTGGTTATGAGGTCAGCTAGAAACCTTGCATTCATCAACTGATTCTGCACTGGCTTGGGTTATATCCTAAACTCTCTTTCAGCAATGTTAACTTATATAATCTTACACTGAATTTCACGTTCTGGTTTTCCCCTCTGTGAAGCAGTAGGTGAAGACAAGATGTAGAGGGAAGGGTATATGAGGTCTGATCCTTCGAGAAGAACTCTAAACTGCTTGATATACTCCTAGCTGTGAATGGAGGCCACATAACACACATTACAATTGACAATTGCCTCACAGCTGATTCACAGCAATTGTGAATGGAGCCAGGGAAAGTTATATGGTAACTTAAGAACACATGAATAGGCAAACATTCCTAATTCTGGACTCAACCATAAAAGGAAACATCCTTTCCATACCTTGTGAAGATGATTTGGATCTTGTACACTTCAATCGACTCACCTCTCACTCTTCTCAACTCCAGTGGAAGTAAGCTTAGTCGGTCCAAGTTATTTTCATAAAAGTGCCTGCTCATTCTCTGTGTCAATGCAGTAAATCTCCTCTGAATCACCTCAATGCATTTACATGCCTTCTTAAATAAGGAGACCAAAACTGCACAATATTTGAGATATTTGCACCATCAGTTTGCTTAGTAACACTTCCTTTTTGTTTATAAATTTGCTAAATTCCTTTCTCTCTTCACCTCTTGACGTACAGCTGTTACTGCAGTGTTTTTTTCTATCTTGTACTGCGAACACTAAAGCAAAAATATTCACAACACACAAGAAACAGTTGCCTGCAGTGCTGATTTGGAGATGTTGGTATTGGACTGCGGTGTACAAAGTTAAAAATCACACAACACTAGGCTATAGTCCAACAGGTTTAATTGGAAGCACTAGCTTTCGGAGCACCGCTCCTTCATCAGGTGGTTGTGGAATATAAGCGCTGGGATGCATTATTGTGGAACTAACAGTAAAAATGCAAAAATCCACAGGTCACATATGGTAAGTCAGGTGAATCCAGGCTTTATATATTTATTCACGCAGAACAAATTAAAAAGGATCAACTTTGACTGTTGTGATTAATTGTGTTAAAAAGCAGCTCTGATTTTGAGAATACAGCAATGGGTCAGCAAACTGAACAGTGTGAACTGGTATCACAATGCAGCTTGACAGGTTCAACCTGGTCACATTTTGGCTCCCCCAGCTGCTGGCAAGATTAGTATTGGCACAACACTGGACAGTGACAATTTTCTTGCTCAGACCTCACTGGCAAATTACAATCTAAAATAGAAACTGGTGAGTCACAGGTTATTTGTATAATGAATACCATCTAAAATGTAATAGATAGCTGTTTTGGGGATCATTAGGTGTAGCTGCAGGTCTATTGTTAGTGCAATGCAGTGGGAAAGTTTCCGGCCCCTTTTGATGCTGACCCTGTCTCAACAATACAAAATTTGCTCCCCCCACTCACCTTTTTTTGTTAAATGACTCCTCTAGATTCATTTTCACAACTTTGTAGAGAAGTGCATGTTACATATTATTAATGGAACAACCAAAGATGTTTGGGTTTAGGACATTGCACTAAGGAATTTTGGGCAATAACAGCTCAGGCTCAAGTGATGGGTCTTTAACCTTCATCTTACAATACTCCAGCCACACATTTTCTGCATGATCTCCATTGACTTCAGGTGCATTAGGGACTCTGGAAACTATAATTATTTGAATGCCACTTTGACATCAAGGGATATCACTCACAATTCAGTTCTGGAACTCACATCTTGTGTCCAGGTTTGGATCAAGGTTATACAGAAAGTTGGTGCTGAACAGTTCTTGCAGAACCCAAACCCAGGATTGGCTGAGCAGATTATTGATGACTAAGTGAACTGTCCATCAGCTACCAGTTACTCAGTTGTAGTGCATTCACTTGAGTTAGGTTGCTATGTATTCAAATTCCATTCTGAACTAGAATCTGTAGTGTGGGCTGACCCGTGTCTGCAATTTAGAGAAAGTGATACACTATCAGAAGTGATATTGATTAGCTGAGACATAAAAATAAAATCCCCTCTAGCCTCTCAGAACAATGCGATATAATGATGATAATATAACTGATCACGTGACTGTGACATCAGTAAAAACAGAAGACACCATTCCTGACTGAGTGACAAAAGACATGTTATACATTTAGGGAAGTGGTGTCAGAGTGGTAATGTCACAGAATGGGTAAAACAAAGCTAAAGGATAATATACTAGGAATTTGAATTTGAATCTCACCAATGCAGATGATTAAAAATTGAGTTCAATAAAAGTCTGGACTTAACAGCCAATAGCAACCATGTAGCTAATGTCAACTGGCATAAAACAAATCTAGTTCACTAATGTCTTGGAATGTTTTAAGGAAGCAACTCAGCTTTCCCAACTGTTCTAGTCTACACGTAACTCCAGGAATATGGTTGACTCTGATGTATCAAACTGCTTGAAAGCCTGGACAGAGGAGTGAAACCAAACAATATGGCATGAATTTCGCACCTAGGCACAGTGGTATACAGTTGGAAGTGGTTTACCCTGGGAGACTTCAACCCTGACTCTGATCTCCATGAAATCTTACGACATCAAGACAAGAATAGACAAGGAAAAGTCTTGCTGATTACCACCTATCATCTATATTCGGCTGATCAATCAGGAACTCATATTTGAATACCTCGTGGAGGAAGCACTGAGGTAGCAAGGGGACAGAATCTACACTGGGCTTGGGACTTCAATGTAAATCACCAAGAGAGGCTTGGCGGAACCATCACTGACTGAGCTAGCCAAGTGCTCAAGTATATTGTGGTAAGACTGGGTCTCCAGCTGGTGGTGATAGAACCAAAAAGAATAAACCTATGTGAACTTGTGTTCACCAATCTACCTATGGTAAATGCATCAGTTTAAGGTAGTATTGGTAGGAGTTATCACCACACGCTCCTGTGGAGATGAATATACACATTGATATTAAGGATACTTTCCATCATGTTGTATGGGACAGAATTTGAACAGGTCTACCAACTTAAAAACTAATGCAATCTAACTGTCTTCAAGGTACATTACCTAGCTAGACTGGGATCTATGTAAGAATCCTCAGTAAAACACTTGAGATGCTGATGGTCTGCTACAATGTTGGTGAACTTGCATTGCTTATTTAGTAATGAATGGCATGTTCCATGAGTTTATCCAGAAATGATGCTTCTAAAGGATTTAATAGATGCAGAGGCAATTGGTCGTTCCTTCAATCTTTCAGATAAATCTGCTTTGGTGAAGTCATTTTCTGTACTTCTGCATTGAGACCATTCTATAAGGAGTCAATAATTTTACCTGGCTGTTGCCAGTCTGACAACCCTGTGTACCCTGAAGTTAACTTGAGTTTTAATTGGTCTTCTAAAAGTTGGAGAAAAAAATCTCAGTATCTTTAAGTGCATCATTAGAAATACTTGAGGAATGTATTCTTCTTAATCTGTTATTTCACAATGCAGTGAGGTGTTTGGCTGCCTGTCTTTCATTAACTATTTGATGATCCATGAAATAATGTTGTATTCTTTATTCTATTAACTGAGATTTTGGAAATGTGTCAGAGGATTTTCAATTCATGCATGAACCTTTTTCATTTTTCTTTGTGGTTAACTGCTCTTTAAAATGTCAATATAAAAATATTTATGATATATCGCATTTTATTGCTGCTTTAAAAGTAGAAGGCTTTTGCCTCTGAGTGACATTTGGTTTTTCGTTGAGACGGATATCTTGCAGGTTATTTACAACACTAAATATTTACACAGCTATCATATCTCAGACTTGCAAATAATCTGAGTTCTGTGCTTATTACCATTACTTGTCCTACAACTTTTACCAAGGGTAAAGATGAGTATCTATAGAATGAACATCATATGCCATCTATCTTAAAGATACTCTGCCTGTCTGGTCTAGGGCCTATGAAATATACAACAGTAGCTCTGCTTAATTTCTTCCATGTTGTAACAATAACAAACTCTGTAGGCATATTATTCATTGCCACACGCAGCAAGGGAACTGAAAATCCAGATAAGGCTGCTCAGTTCCCATGGAAACTAGAAAACTCAATGCTGAAGTTTGAGATAACAGGATATTGCATGAAGTTCAGAATTATGAATGTGGGCTGAAATATCTTTAATAGCATTTAAGAGAAGTCTTTGTGTAGTTAAGATGAGCTTCTTCCTTGCATTTGATCAAATAAAACCTTTGCTTGCTTCAACTCCACACACATCATCTATTGCATCCGCTGCACCCGATGTGGCCTCCTCTATATTGGTGAGACAGGCCGCTTACTTGCGGAACGCTTCAGAGAACACCTCTGGGCCGCCCGAACCAACCAACCCAATCACCCCGTGGCTCAACACTTTAACTCCCCCTCCCACTCCACCGAGGACATGCAGGTCCTTGGACTCCTCCACCGGCAGAACACAACTACATGACGGCTGGAGGAGGAGCGCCTCATCTTCCGCCTGGGAACCCTCCAACCACAAGGTATGAATTCAGATTTCTCCAGCTTCCTCATTTCCCCTCCCCCCACCTTGTCTCAGTCGGTTCCCTCAACTCAGCACCGCCCTCCTAACCTGCAATCCTCTTCCTGACCTCTCCGCCCCCACCCCACTCCGGCCTATCACCCTCACCTTGACCTCCTTCCACCTATCCCACCTCCATCGCCCCTCCCCCTAGTCCCTCCTCCCTACCTTTTATCTCAGCCTGCTTGGCTCTCTCTCTTATTCCTGATGAAGGGCTTATGCTCGAAACGTCGAATTCTCTATTCCTGAGATGCTGCCTAACCTGCTGTGCTTTGACCAGCAACACATTTTCAACTGTGCAGACTCAAGAATGGTCATTTATCATCACAACATTTCTTTTTTAATGTCTTAGACAGCTCCTTGGTCGTCTTGGCCACTTCAGAAATTGGTTAGTAGTTAATTCTATTTGTGTAAGTCTGTAGTCACCTATAGGAGAAAGTGAGGACTGCAGATACTGGAGATCAGAGTCGAAAGTGTGGTGCTGGGAAAGCACAGACGGTCAGGCAGCATCCAAGGAGCAGGAGAATCGATGTTTCGGGCATAAACCCTTCATCAGTCACTTATAGACAACTCAAATAAAGATGGCAAGTTTCTTCTCCTGAAGGGCATGAGTGAACCAGTTAACAATAGCCTCCCATTATTGAATTAAAAATTATTTGAGGAAAATATTTTTTTCTATCACATCTGTACCACTCAATAACATTTCTGTTCTTTCAATGGGATGAGGGTTTTGTTGGCAAGACCAGAATTTGCTGCATATCAAGAAATGGTTCTCCTTGAATTTCAATTGTTACAAATATTATAATAATTGCTATTCTTAAGAAAGAATGTGAACAATTAATTCAAAAGTATCTGCGCTTGCTAACTGGATGACAAGATGATTAATTTTATGATTGATTAATTTTAATGTTAGTTCAAGTTTTAAGGATTTACTGAAATGTAAGTAATTAATCATGTGGGCCTCACTTTAATAATTGGCTTTGAGAATTCCTCTGTCCTATTTTAATGAACTTTCCAAAAGATATTAAGCAGCATACACATCCAATATTAATCAGTTTATGCAATAGATGTACAATACTTAGTTTTTTTTTTATGTTAGAATTTTCTGTAGGATGCGTTTAAAATGGAAAATAACTTAGCAAAATTTAATGAGAATACTGGGACATGCTACACAAAGCTTGTTTTTCGCAAATGTGCAGATGCCTTTATTTCAATTCGAGTAAGTACGCCTTTCGTAAAGCTAAGTGTGCAGCAAATTTTATTACTTATTCTTGATCTCCCAAAATATGTTTGTTGCCAATGGTTGGGAAGGGAGTGTAAGTAAAATGAGTTTGGAGAGTATAATTCACTTTATCATGTACAGTTGTGCCAAAAGCTTATCCATAAGCAGTTGACATGTATTGGTTGTCTTGGGAAGATGCTTCTGAGGGTCCAGGAGAACAGGGAGAAAGTAACAGCTCTGAGAGCATCTGATGTGATTATTAGGCTAATCTGAGACTAGCCATGTGCGATAGAGATAAGAGGAAGCGAGAATTTGTCAGGATTTTGCAACAATAACAACTCTTGAAGTGTGCAAGCAGAAAGGAAATAGTAGTAACCATATCAGTGGTGGGGGAAAGGAATTGATGTGTGGCAGGATCAAGAGTATTAAAACAAGTAGCATCTGATAGAGGTTTTCTTAGGTAGGAGGCCAATATTGGCTGATAAAAGCGTCATCGGTTGATGTAGGAAGTAGGATTAATGTAGGAAACTAATGCAGGGAAATGTACTCAAAGCAAGAACTTTATTTGGTATTTTGGGTCCATCTACAGCTGGATGCAGCAATTGAAGAAGCCAACTATTACCACCTTCTGAAGTTCAATCAGTGATGGGCAAGAAATGCTGGCCCAGCCAGTGAAGCCTACATCCCACAAGTGAAAAGAAGGAAATGCCCTTTGTGCATTCCATTTGTTAAAATACTTCATCTTGTTTGGGAGGCTGAGGGGTGACCTTGCAGAGGTTTATAAAATCATGAGGGGCATGGATTGGATGAATAGCTGAGGTATTTTTTTCTTAGGTTAAGGTGCCCAAAACTAGGGGGCATAAATTTAAGGTAAGAGGCGAAAGATTTAGAAATGATTTGAGGGGTAACTTTTTCAGTCAGAGGTGGTCCGTGTATGGAATGAGCTGCCAGAGGAAGTGATGGAGGCTGGTACAATTACAACATTTAAAAAGGCATCTGGATACATATATGAGTAGGGAATGTAAAATTACTTCTTCGCTAAAATAAAACAAAGAATGCGGATGCTGGAATCTGAAACAACCAGCCAAGAAGAATTAAAAACAGAAACTGCTGCATAAACTCAATAGGTCTGGCAGCATCTGTAGACAGAAAGCAGAGTCGACATTTCAAGTCCACTGACCTTTCCATTTTCTCTCCACACCTGCTGGCAGACCTGCTAAACCATTTCTGTTTTTGATTTCTCCTGGCTGGTTGCAGAGCATATTATTTGAAAATACTGATTGCACTCTCTGAACTCATCTTCCAGGTAAATTGTATCAATTTAAATACCCAATCTCCCTGGAGATTAAATCTCTCAGGATATTGTCGTACGTTTCCTATAAATCTCCATTATCTCTTGACGGGCATTCGTGACATCTCACAGAGGTGACCCTGATTTTGATAAGCCTTAACAATTCTGTTGTCATTGTAATGAGGTCAGCCAGGTGGACCTCATAGAACACGAGTTCTGTGATTGGTCCAGGTTAATAGCTCCAACCCTGGTTTGCAGATATAAACAGGAATGTCCGGGATTCTGTTCACTCAGAGCTGGCTCTGAGCTAGTTGGGTCAGTGTCATGTCCTCTCAGTGTGTAAATAATGGGTGACTTCATGGCAGGATACTGGCCTCTGAAGGATTATTTCACATCCTACGTGGAGTTTTTTTTCCTAAACTCTGCCTTTGTATTGTAAGACAAATTACTTCAAGTAACTGTACTACTATGATCAGTGTCTAATCATTGGTACAATGTTATGTTAAAACAATTGTTTGTTTTCAAATTTGTTTTCTATTTGGTAAATGTAATCGTTTCGTTTCACCAGGGCTCAATTAACACAGTTTTTGACATTATTTCTTTACTCATCTCCATTTGCTCCTGTGATAATATGGATCACATGTCAGTGGTCCACTTTTAACAGTTGCCTGCAATCATGATTCAAAATGGATCAATAGGAATAGGAATTCTCATTTCTTCAATTTCCAGTCCAGAGTGTAATGGTATCTGCCTAACTCAGGAATTAGTGTCAGTGAATGTATTACATCAGAGACAAGGAACTTAAAGGTGACATGAACAAAAGCAAGCTTGAGAAACAAGCAAAATGGCTCAACACTGGCAAAGCTGAAAATGTGTTGCTGGTTAAAGCACAGCAGGTTAGGCAGCATCCAAGGAACAGGAAATTCGACGTTTCGGGCCAGAGCCCTTCATCAGGAATTTGGCCCGAAACGTTGAATTTCTTGTTCCTTGGATGCTGCCTAACCTGCTGCGCTTTAACCAGCAACACATTTTCAGCTCTGATCTCCAGCATCTGCAGACCTCACTTTTTACTCAACACTGGCAAAAAAAAGTTTAAAATAATTAAAAAGGGAAAACAAGAAGAGATTGAAAATGTGGCTAACAGGAACAAGAGATCCTGGATGGAGGTGGATAAATATCAAAGATAGAGATCTTGTACGTAAGACAGAATAGTGAAATGTAACAAATGGGAACTCCTTTGGCTAAAGCAGGTGCCTTTATTCCATAACCTTTTTTTTAACTGCTGTGAAATCACTATCTTTTATGGCAAAGAAGTTACTGACAGATAAGTCCAAATTTCAAATCAATTATCTGGGACAAACCAAATTGCTGTGTTGCATAATTCACTGACACCATTTGGCCATTTTAAGCCCTGATGGCTGCAAACTTTGCATTTTTTTTTTAAGTTCACATATGTCAGAGACTAGTGAGGTCGTGCACACCACAAATGCATCGTATACATGACAATGGCATGGTCAGAGTTTGAAAATGGTTGCTTGGAGAAAAATGTAGCTGTCTTTGGTCATTATGGTGGAAGACCATTGATTGCTCAGTGACAGTGCTCCTAAAGTTTGTTTAATGGTTCCTCCTGATAAATGTCATGAGTGAATGTGATAAGTTTACACTAAGATTGTTAATAATATCACACAACTAATGTATGAAATAAAAGCTGACAGCATCAACAATTTTTCTTCAGTCAAGGACTGTTGATGTCATTAGTCATGCCAACAATTATCGTTTATCCTCAATTGTCTCGAGAAATTGCTGGTGTGCTGCCTTCTTGAACCATTGTCTGCTCATGTGTTGGTGTTCTGTAACAGTTCTGTTAAGATTGCACCAAACTGGTATCTAAGGCACCTTTTTATTTGCCAGCTGCCAATAAAGTAGAGCAAAACTGAAAGAATGCTTGATTGGGCTAAAACCAGAACAATATTACAGAGAGTGATGAAAAACATTGCATTACATAAAATATCAAGTGATAACATGCTCTGTGTTGTAGCTCCTGTAATCTCCTCTAACTATTTGCAGTAAAAGCTGATAAGATTTAACTGGTATGGGAATTGGACTGTACTGTAGTATACTAAAGTATATTGGAATAGTGTGAAAGTCAAATGAGTCCAATTATCACAGTATATAAAGTTATAGTACTAAAACAGGCCATTCCGCCCAACCAGTTCATCTAAAATAAAAACAAAAACTGCTTTGAAAAACTCATTCTGTCTGGCAGCGTCTGTGGAGATAGAAACAGATTTAAAGACTCTTGCCTGATTTGGATCATCTTTGGAACTGAAAGGAGCAACAAAATGGTTGACAAAGGGAGAGGAAGAGTAAGTGGAAAATATTGTGAGGGAGCCCAGACCAAAAGACAAAGGCAGTGACAATGGTGTTAAAGAAGAGATAGATATGTACAGTATGCATAAATACTAATTGTGATAGTCCAGCTAAACCTTGACCTCCATGTATACACTATTGCCTTTTAGCATTTTTTTGGACAGTGATGAGCTTTTTGAATGTTGTTGGAGCTGCACTCTTCCAGGAAAATAGTGAGTATTCCAGCACACCACTGGCCTGTGCCTTCTGGATGATGAACAAAGTTTGGGAAATTAGATGAGAGTTATGTATTGCAAACTTCCAAGCCTTTAACCTGTTCTTGCGGCACAGTATTTAAACGGTTGGTCCAATTGAATTACTGTATCTGCTGCTCCCGATGCGTTCTCCTTTACATTGGGGAAACTGGATGCCTACTCGCAGAGCACTTCAGAGAACACCTCCGGGACACCTACACCAATCAACCTCACCATCCCATGGCTGAATATTTCAACTTCCCCTTCCACTCTGCCAGGTACATGCAAGAACTGGGCCTCCTCCATTGCCACTTGCTTACCACCCGATGCCTGGAGAAAGAATGCTGCATCTTCCACCTCAGGACCCTCTAACCCTATGGTGTCGATGTGGACTTCACCAGCTTCCTCATTTCCCCCTTCCCCCACCTTACCCCAGTTCCAAACTTCCAGCTCAGCACCGTCCTCATGACCTGTCCCATCTGTCTATCTTCCTTCCCACCTATCTGCTCCACCCTCCTCTCCGACCTAACACCTTCACTACCACCCCCATCCATTTATTACACTCTCAGCTACCTTCCGTCCAGCCCCACCACCCCCCTCCCATTTATATCTCCACCCCCTAGGCTCCTAGCCTCATTCCTGATGAAAGGCTTTTGCCTGAAACATTGATTCTCCAGCTCCTCAAATGCTACCTGACCTGCTGTGCTTTTCCAGCACCACACTCTCGACTCTGATCTCCAGCATCTGCTGTCCTCACTTTCGCCCAGTTCTATTACTGCAGAGATAGTTGCATTCTCTCTTGCCGGAGAAGCATTTGTGTAGCATGAATGTTTTGAGTCACTTATCACTTAGAACTCCTGCAGTGAACCACTAAGACTGTGATGATTGGCTTTAATAACTACATTATCTTTTTTGGTGTTGGTATGAATTAAAACATGGGCCAGATCCGACACCCCAATCCTTCACCACTGCCTGCATCCAGTGAGTTCAATTTCCTAGTGCTTGATGCTGCACTCCATTTAATGCTATCATGATGTCAATCTTGTAAATGCCTTCATAGCTGTAACACTTCCCATTCACAAAACTCTCATTGTTAGGGATTCTGCTGGCTGGTGGGTGAAGACTCTGGCATTTAAGTTGAATTCAACTCCTTGGGTTTGAACTCTCAGCTGAGTATCAATGAAGCACTTTTCTTGAATCTGTCACTTTTGAGTGGTTGTGCATACCTATGACTTGTATCTGTATATATAAGACTTCTTCAGTTACTGCTAAATACATTCCAGAATAATGAAGGGAAATCAGCAATTGGAGTCATGGAGTCAGAAAGATATATAGCACAGAACCAGACCTTTTGATCCAACTAGATATCCTAACCAGATATCCTAAATTAATCTAGTTCCATTTGCCAGCATTTGGCCCATATCCCTCCAAACCCTTTCTATTCGTATAGTCATCTAGATGCCTTTTAAATGTTGAAATTGTACCAGCATCCACCACTTCCTGTGGCAGCTCATTCCATACATGCACCACTTTCTGTGTGAAAATGTTGCCCCTTCGGTCCATTTTAAATCCTTCCCCTCTCATTCTAAACCTATGCCCTCTACTTCTGGACCCCCCCCCCCCCCCCCACCCACGGGAAAAGACCTTCTTCTATTTACCCTGTCCATGGCCCTCATGATTTTATAAACCTCTTTAAGGTCACCCTTCAGCCTCTGATGCTCCAAGGAAAATAACTCCCGTCTATTCAGCTTCTCCCTATAGTTCAAACTCTCCAACCCTCACAACATCCTTGTAAATCTTTTCTGAACCCTATCAAGTTTTAACATCCTTCCTATAGGAGGGAGCCCAGAATTGCATGCAATATTCCAAGAAATCCAGTTAACAAGTGTGGAACCAGTCTGTTAAAACGACTGGCAATATAAATCGGATTAGACAATATTATTACTTGTAAAGTGTAAACAAAAGTCACCAGTCATTTTACTACATTCTCCATTACATTACAAATGCTCAAAATTCACCTTTAAGGCAAGTAGAGCCATACTGTAGAAAATGCAATTGATAATGATGCAACAATAATAATTAGTTTTTAAACAACTAATGACAATTTAAGTTTGCTTGAAATATAATTTTACAGATCAACTTTTTAAAACTTGTTTCACCTCTCCAAATGCATTGGCAAATACCTCAGTTAATCCGAATTCAGAAACTTTCATTAGTTCACATACCCAGTTAAACGCATAATGTTGTTGCTAAGCAGAATGACAGCAGTGATAGGACGGATGGTGGTGACATTGCACTTCATGTGCACATACCAAGCTACAAAAATACACTTCGACTACTGCCAAATTATAACTCATCTGAAACTTAGTAAATCAAAGTCTCAGCAAAGCTGTTACATATTTAATATATTTTGTCAATTCATGGCTAAACAGTGCAGTGATACAAACGTCAGAGTCATAATTCATTAACAGTTTAGATGGAGTTGATGTGCATTTTGGTACTAGCCTGTGAAAAGGATATCGTAGCACACACTGTTGGAAACCAAGAGTGGATTTTTCATAATTAATATTAACACTCCAGGAGGCTATTTCCTTCCACTTCTGCGTAATTTCATTGAAAGCTGCCTGATGAGTTTAGCATTCATGAATCAATATCTTTTAACAAACGAATTTAAACTTCATCCACATTTTTGGTAAGATTAAGGATATTGCAAGTAGTGTAGTTCTTATACAAGTTCTCTTCCTGGAATAACAGCAGGTAAAGAATGGGTGCAAATTGCTTCCTATTTAGCAGTACTTGGGCAAATTAGTGCTGCTGCACCAATCCAGCAAGATTTTGATTAGTGGGGAAATAGATGGTGACATCTTGGAAAATGTCCATATTACAGCAGAGGTGGTTCTGGATTTCTTAAAACGCATAAAGGTAGATAAATTCCCAGGAGCTGATCAGGTGTACCCTGTAACTCTGCGGGAAGCTCGGCAAGTGATTGCTGGGCCACTTGCTGAGATATTTGGCTAATCGATAGTTACAGGTGAGATGCCAGAAACCTGGAGGTTGGGTAAAGTGGTTCCACTATTTAAGAGAGGTGGTAAGGAAAAGCCAGGGAACTATAGACCAGTCAGCCTGACATCGGTGGTGGGCAATGTTGGAGGGAATCCTGAGAAACAGATTTACATGCACTTGGAAAGGCAAGGACAGATTAGGGATAGTCAACATGTCTTTGTTCATGGAAAATCATGTCTCACTAACTTGACAGAGATATTTGAAAAAGTAACAAAGAGGATTGATGAGGGCAGAGTGGTGGACATGATCAATATGGACTTCAGTAAGGCATTCAACAAGGTTCCTCATGGTAGACTGGTTAGCAAGGTTAGATCACATGGAACAAAGGAAGAACTATCCATAGAGAAACAGAACTGGCTTGAAGGTACAGGACAGAGGGTGATGGTGAAGGGTTGCTTTCCAGACAAGAGGTCTATGACCAGTGGTGTATCACAAGGAGTGATGCTTTGTCTACTGCTTTTCATCATTTAAATAAATGATTTGGAATTGAACAGAGGAGATATAGTTAGTAAGTTTGCAGATTACACCAAAATTGGAAGTATAGTGGACAGTGAAGGAGGTTACCACAGAGTACAATGGGATCTAGGTCAGATGGGCCATAGAAGCAAGGAGTGGCAGATGGAGCTTAATTTAGATAAATGCGAGATTCTGCATTTTGGGAAAGCAATTCTTAGCAGGCCTTATACACATAATGGTGAAGTCCAGGGGAGTATTGATGAACAAAGAGACCTTGGAGTGCAGGTTCATAGTTCCTTGAAAGTGGAGATGCAGGTAGATAGGATAGTGAAGAAGGCATTTGGCATGGTTTTCATTGTTGGCCAGAACACTGAGTATAGGAGTTGGGAGGTCATGTTACGGCTGTACAGGACATTGGCGAGGTCATTTTTGGAATATCGGTGCAATTTTGGTCCTACTCCTATAGGAAGGATATTGTGAAACTTGAAAGGGTTCAGGAAAGATTTACAAGGATGTTGCCAGGGTTGGAGGATTTGAGCAATATGGATAGGTTGAATAGGCTGGCACTGATTTCCCTGGAATGTTGGAGGCTGAAGGATGACATTGTAGAGGTTTATAAAATAATGAGGGGCATGAATAGGATAAATAGACAAAGTCATTTCCGTGGGGTGGGGAATAGGTTTAGGGTGAGGGGGAAAGATATAAAAGAGACCTAAAGCGCAACGTTTTCACACAGAGGGTGGTACGTGTATGGAATGAGCTGAAAGAGGAAGTGATGGAGGCTAGTACAATTGCAACATTTAAAAGGCATCTGGATGGGTATATGAATAGGAAGGGTTGATATGTATATGGGACTAGATTAATTTAGAATGTCTGCTCGGCATGAATAAGTTAGATCAAAGGATTTGTTTCTGGGCTGTATATCTCTATGACTCGGTACATTCTACTGGCTATATGGGAAGGAGATCGAAGAAAGGTCATTGGTTAATTGAAGAAAAGTGAACCACCTGTGGAACTTCAAGATGGGTGCCTTCAATTATTTATCTGTAAATTAAGACAAAACAAGGTGAATGATAGAGATAGGGCTGAATTTTCTGTCACTGCAACTGAAAGGGAGGCACTCTCAATGCATGCAGTTGCAGTGCTTGTGTTTTCACAACCAGCAACACCTCAGGTAACTTCTTGCATCAAAGAACATGACCACCTACAATACTGAGCGATGCAAAGATATTTAAACAAGTGCAGCACCACTAAAATGCATTGTTTTTCAAATGGCTTCAAATGTACTCAAGTCAATTCAATTCAAATTCTAGGATCATGACTTGCTTACTGTCCCATTTTCAACATTTGGCAGTCCCATTCACTACCACCTTGAATGCCACACTCCTATTCTATTCACTCTCTACCCTATTTGCAGATCCTCATGAGCAGAACAATGGATGGGATGGAGGCATTGAAAGGTTTGGGAGCAGAACAGTAACTCAGGTAGTTGGTGAAGTGCCAAATGTTCATTGGGTACATGATTATAATGTTAGCAGCACTATATATGCATTTATAGGTGGAATATGTACCAATTTCCATTTAGGGGCACACATTTAGTATGGTGTGGCACGGACAAATATACACAAAAATATCATTTATCATCATGCTTCTGATCCAATAATGAAGGAAGCAGTGTTGGACTCAGTTATGGGGATCAAAATGGGGAACTGGAGTATTTTTCAGTGAAGCGGCATTCGGGGTTCGTGATCATTCCACCAAGTTTAGAGTAGTGTGGAAAAGGACATGGAACAAATTGGGTGAGCTTGATATGGAAATGGTCCATGAAGATTGTAATCAAGAACTAGTAGACAAATCAGTAACTGAACAATGGAACAGCCTCAAAACAGAAAACAGCTTTAGACAGAATCGATACAGCACTTTGAAGAAGGAAAAAGTACATCCAAAGTTAGACTTCCTAGATGATTAAACGTATGGAGATTAATCTCTGGCTGACATGTGATCATATAGAGGTTTATAAAATCATGCAGGACATGGATATGGTGAATGGCTAAGGTCTTTTTCTTAATGGTGGAGTCCAAAACTAGAGGCCATAGGTTTAAGGTGAGAGGGAAGGATTTAAAAATAACCTGATGGGTAATCTTGTCAAGGAGAGGGTGATGCATGCATGTAACAAGCTGCCAGAAGGAATGGTGGAGGCAGGTACAATCATAACATTTAAAAGGCCTCTGGCTAGGTACATGAATAGGAAGGGTTGAAAAGGATATGGGCCAAATGCTGGCAAATGGGGACTAGGTCAGAACGGGATGTCTGGTCGGCATGGATAAGTTGAACCTAAGGGTCTGTTTCCGTGCCATATGATTCTAATACAATGTAGAAAAGTAGGCTTATGATAATTGTTGGGTCCATAATACAGTAAAGAAATTAAGTGAATACAGAAAATAAATAAGAGATCAAAATTTAGAATAAGAGAGTCAAAGAGAGAGGATGAGACCAGATTATTATTGCTGATATTTTTAAAATCTGACATTATGATGAATTTGCAGCAATGTAGAGATTAGTTCAGTCTAGTTGTGACTGTGTGGTGTTGGCATGTTGGGTGGAGATGACTATACCATTCTTACAATCAAGATAGATCAACTTGTTGAGTGCTGATTAAGAGCTGATAAAAGCTCTTAGGCTAATTTCTTGGCCTATTGCAAACCTTGATGCTGGCATCCCAGATCACCAGGAGTTGTTGGCAAATCAATAGACAATACATGCAGGAGTAGGCCATTCTGCCCTTTGGGCCTGCACCACCATTCATTATGATCATGGCTGATCACCCTTAATCAGTATCCTGTTCCTGCCTTATTTCCATAACCATTGATTCCACTATCTTTGAGAGCTCTATCCAACTCTTTCTTAAATGAATCCAGAGACTGGGCCTCCACTGCCTTCTGGGGCAGAGCATTCCACACAGCCACCACTCTCTGGGTGAAGAAGTTTCTCCTCATCTCTGTCCTAAATGGCCTACCCCTTATTTTTAAGCTGTGTCCTCTGGTTCGGGACTCACCCATCAGCGGAAACATGTTTCCTGCCTCCAGGGTGTCCAATCCTTTAATAATCTTATACATCTCAATCAGATCCCCTCTCAGTCTTCTAAACTCAAGGGTATACAAGCCCAGTCGCTCCAATCTTTCAACATAAGATAGTCCCGCCATTCCAGGAATTGACCTCATGAACCTACGCTGCACTCCCTCAATAGCCAGCATGTCTTTCCTCAAATTTGGAGACCAGAACTGTACACAATATTCCAGGTGCAGTCTCACCAGGGCCCTGTACAGCTGCAGAGGAACCTCTTTGCTTCTATACTCAATCCCTCTTGTTATGAAGGCCAGCATGCTATTAGCTTTCTTCACTACCTGCTGGACCTGCATGCTTGCCTTCATTGACTGGTGTACAAGAACACCCAGATCTCTTTGTACTGCCCCTTTACCTAACTTGACTCCATTGAGGTAGCAATCTGCCTTCGTGTTCTTGCCACCAAAGTGGATAACCATACATTTGTCCACATTAAACTGCATCTGTCATGCATCTGTCCACTCACCTAACCTGTCCAGGTCACCCTGTAAACTTCTAACATCCTCCTCACATTTCACCCTGCCATCCAGCTTTGTATCATCAGCAAATTTGCTAATGTTACTATTAATACTATCTTCTATATCATTAATATATATTGTAAAAAGCTGCAATCCCAGCACTGTTCTCTGCGGTACCCCACTGGTCACCGCCTGCCATTCCAAAAGGGAGCTGTTTATTACTAGTCTTTGTTTCCTGTCAGCCAACCAACTTTCAATCCAAGTCAGTACTTTGCCCCCAATACCATGCACTGTAATTTTGCTCACTAACCTCCTATGTGGGACTTTATCAAATGCTTTCTGAAAGTCTGAAAGTCCAGGTACGCTACATCCACTGGATCTCCCTTGTCTATCTTCAGGGTTGCATCCTCAAAAAATTCCAGAAGATTGGTCAAGCATGATTTCCCCATCGTAAATCCATGCTGACTCTGACCTATCCTGTTACTGCTATCCAGATGTGTCGTAATTTCATCCTTTATAATAGACTCCTGCATCTTTCCCACCAGTGAGGTCAAACTAACTGGTCTATAATTTCCTGCTTTCTGAGAGCCTCTAGATCCCAAAGACCATTGGTTGATTCTTACTCCTTTAAGGATCCAGCAGTGAGAAGGTTTCTGGTTTGAAGATGATAAATTTTTTTATTCCTTTCATGCCACTGGGAAATGGGAGTCAGAAGGATCAAAACCAAGGGTTTGGTTGGTGGCTTTCAGAAGCAGAAAGTGAAGAAAGGAGAAACTAATTAAGTATGATTCCACTGCCATTGAGGGGTTTGTGGATATGGATGAACAGGAGTCCTTTCCTTGTCTCTCAATGTTATATGTTTATTGAAATGCAGAGGGAGAATGATGAGGGGAAACCCCTGTCGTTTCCAAATTAAACTAATATTTTTCTTGTGTTCATGTACCAAAATTACTGGACTCGGCAAAAGACATTGTGCTGAATTTCTTTGTTTAAAATACATCTCAAACTCTTATGGCAGCCAGCTGTCATACACACTCAGATTCTGCGAAGCGAAAAATACATTAGAACAGTTGGGCAAGAAACATCGTTCTTGTTTTGACATTAAAAGCCAAGCTCATAAAAAATGCATTACTGTCATGATATTTATCCTTGATGTTCACACCTGGTCACCTTTTGAAGCTTTAGGTCGATATCTCTAAATTATTTATAGTTTAAGATTGCTTTGCCACCCTGCCTCACATCCGGCTAGTGTGGAATTTGTGATCTCTCTGTTTCTTATTTCTCTGTTTTGGTCTATCTCACTTCGTGCAGATTCAGATTTCTAAGGTGAAAAGAAAAATAGTTTCATCATGCTCTTAATTCTGTTTTTAGTAAATCAAGATGTGCAAGTTACTTGATCTGTCCTACAAATCTACTCACGTTGTAACATCTCGTCTTTACTAGATTTCTTTACCCCTAAAATCCACAATTTAGTCCCAGCATCCATCATTCTGGCAGAACGATTCCATCCAGGAGACATTATAGTCTGCCGACAAAAATCTGTGGCTTGTTTCCAAACTAGGCTTTGTTGTCAGGATGGGAAACAAACAAAGTCCAACGTTCTCAAAGAATGTATTCTAGCATTTTAAAGGGCTTTGCAAATGAGCAATTTTAAAAGAAAAATCATGTTGTAGCAGTTATCCACAGCTAGCCCACCTTTCAATTACAGCTAGTGCTGCAATCTAGATACACATGGTCAAATTTGAGGGTGAAATGAGCACACAGCTGTAACTACAATAAGTACTTTCGGTGAAAATTGTTTTTCATTCAAATTACCAACTTTTGTCATCCGCTTAGCATGAGGAGGTTTTCCATAATTTGGTTGTGGAAGTGGGTGAAGTGGGTTTACCACATGATTTCTCTCCACTGATGTCAAAGGAATGGAACATTATACATGTGTAAAATGGGCAGCCACCTGTGACCTGCTCCAGAGGTATGTAGTAACATCTCTGAACAGATTGATTAGAAAAATAGGTAAATAAAACTAAACACAAAGCCCTGTTGTGGTGCAGCTTTATTGTCCCAATGGATTCAAGACTCACCTACTCCTGAGGTGTGTAATAACATCTCTGAACAGCTTGATTAGAAAAATAGGTAAAATAAACCCAAAGCATTCCTATTTCCTGTCTTTTAATAAGAAATGTGACTGTTATTATTCCCTCTGTTGAATGCATCACACAACAACATTTGATTGAAACACCTGAATGAAGTCATAAGCTGGAGGAGAATGAACTGTAAGCAGGTCATGTTTGTAACATGAAATCCAATGATAATTTTCTTCAAATAAACTCATTATTTGATGAAGGAAGTAGAATGTTGAATTATAGAATCAAAATGATAGACCACAAATCAGGATTTGTGGTCCAATTTTCAACACTAAGGAACAAGAAAGGATTGAAGACTTCATGACAATGCCGAAAAAAGCTACAATTACATAGTATTACATAGAAATTGACCCTGCAATCCAAACAGCCAATCTGTATTTATGTTTATCTCCAAAATAATTCCATGTATGTGTGCTGTTCCAAAACCTTACATTCTATTACCTTCAACAGCCTACCTGACTTACTCTCAAAACATAGAAGCTTCCCATAATATTCCAAGTGTGGGTGTGAGCATGTCAGGTGGTGACTAACACAATACTTGTACAGATAAAATAACTAACCTGGTTATTTGTTCAGAGTTGATGGAGAAGTGAAGGCAAGCAGTTGTCCCTATTCGGCCTTGATACTAGTGACCAAGGTCACCAGAAGCTGCTGGACATTCAAGGCTCTAAACTCCAATAATCAAGGCTTCCTCTACAGGAGCTTTGGAGACAAACAGGGATACTTTTTTCTACCTCTTGCAGGTTCAGGCAGGAAGATGGTGAGTTGGAAACAAGGTTGGTGGGTGGCTTTCAGAAGCCATCTGTTTCGCCCCAGACTGGGGCAAATGATGAGTCCACCCCCAATACAAGCTGACAGTAATGTCACCGTGTACGTGGTGAAATTGTCACCTTTTTCATCTGTAAGGGAGGCAGATGTGGATAGATGATGGTGAGCCGAAGCTTTTGAGTAACCACTCATGTACCTCTTAAAGGTCAAAACTGCTGGTAAGTCAACAAAAAAGAGGCTGAACATTCTTGCCCAATACTTTATTGCTGAGGTGGCAAGAAAGCTGTATGTTTCTCTCCAAGAGTCCAGATTAAAGTGGTGCTGGAAAAGCACAGCAGGTCAGGCAGCTTCCGAGGAGAAGGAAAATCGACCTTTCAGGTAAAAGTCCTTCATCAGGAATAGAGGCAGGGTGCCTGAAGAGTGGAGAGATAAATGAGAGGAGGGTGGGGGTGGAGAGAAAGTAGCATCAGTGAGAGAGAGACTCACTGAGATTCTTGTAGAGAGAAGAGGAAAACTTCTTCAAGGCAGGCACCCTTGCAAGAGGATTTGCAGTAGGGTTAAAATCAACTAGGTATAAACAAGGACTGCAGATGTTGGAAATCAGAGTCTAGATTAGAGTGGCGCTGGAAAAGCACAGCAGGTCAGGCAGCAGCCGAGGAGCAGCAAAATCGACATTTTGGGCAAAAGATTCTCTCCAATGCCAAGTCACCCCATCGTTCACCTTTTACAGCCTCTCTTGCCATCTTCAGGGCAGAGAAAATCACAATCAGTTGTCTCTCATCTCACAATGCTAGAATGATAGAATCATAAAGGACAGAAGAAATCCTTCGGCCCATTGAGACTGTATCACCATAGATATACTGCTATCTACACTAGCTCCAACATAACTTCCCTGCTCTGATAATCTATGTCTCAACTGATAGAGGTAGGTGTCCTATATGCCTTCTTCCCTACTCTATTAATCTGTTTAGCCATCTTTGGGGATCTGTCATCAAGTACCCCAAGATACCTCTGCTTCTCTGTGCTCCATGGTGTCTTACCATTAACTTAATACTCTTTTGTCTTCTTACTTCTTCCAAAGTGCATCACCTTACATATCAGGGTTAAATTCCATATACCACTGATCTGACCATCTGACCAATCTGTTTAGATTGAGACCTGTGACCTAAAACCTTCCTCCTCAATTTTCAACCACCTGGCCAATCTTTGTGTCATCTGCAAACGTACTTGTCCCTCCCACATTCCCATCCACATTTATGAATATCACAAACATGCTAGTTCATAGGGAAGTGTAAACTTTGAGTTTTGAAGTGAGATGACTAAGAGGGAACACCTCAAGTATATGGAACACCTTGGAGACAGAAATATAAATTTTACAGGTGAAATTTCATCTTGGATGATGTTCAATAGGAGCGATAGCAGACTGATACCCCCCATCAGTAGTGACTGGTATTCGGTTCCATTGCCTAACACATACACCTGTGCCTCAGAAGCATTTAAGAAGCAGGGAGACCCTAAAGAGAGTTAGCAATCATCAGGAAAGTGAAGAGGATTTCCATCACATTATAGACAGTGGACAGACCTTGAGGAGTCAGAAGGTGAGTTACTCACTGCAGATTGCTTGAAGTGACAGTGGTAGATTCTTCCCAGTAGAGAGTGAGGACTGCAGGTGCTGGAGATCAGATTCTGGATGTGAAAACCTGATGAAGGACTTATGCCCAAAATGTCGATTCTCCTGCTCCTCAGATGCTGCCTGACCTACTGTGCTTTTCCAGTACTACAATCTTCACCCCATAGTTTCTTCCCAGAAAACAGTGGAAGTGGGTCATTGAATTTTCTCATTGCAGAGTTGGATGTTTGTGATACAAAGTAGTCAAGCACGATGGAAAAAGTTGAGTTAAAATTACAGGAAAATTTGGTTGAAATCATAACCAGACTATTGAATGAGGAGAGCAGGCATGATAGGCAGAGTGGTCCACTCCAGTTCCTAGGTACTATGTTCCTTTGAATACAATAAGTGGATGGAATGACCTGTCAAGAAGGAAAGAACACCCTCCCTCAAAGTAGTTATTTTCATCATTAGTTCTGATGAAGAGTCACCAGATTCAAAACATTAATTCTGCTTTCTTACCACAGACATTGCCAGATCTGCTGAGCTTTTGTTCTTATCGTATTGCCTTAGTGAAATAGTGTGCTGGCCCTTGGCACTCTTCCTATTGGTATATTAGATCCAGAAATGTTCTTGCCAGTAGTGTTTCTAACAGAAAACAAAGTTAACTGGTAGCAATGTCTCATTTTTGTTGGGAAGCTTCTTGTTCTAAAGTCACATGTTATTGGATCTCAAGGAACAGAGGGTTATTGCAGCACCAGTAAGTTAGGAACAAAAAAACACCATTTGCTCATCTGTCTTTGCCAAATTATTGCTGAGAATGTTGGTCTTTAATGCCTGAGGATTTGTGTACTGCAGTAGCAAAACTAATTGTGCATCTAGTTTTGGTTTTCTTTCCTCAAAGGGAAGGATATTATTGTCACACAGGACATGAAGTAAAGATTCGCCTGATTTGTTCCAGCAATGGCAGGACTGTCTATGGAGAAAGATTGGGCCTGTATTCTCTACCATTTTGAAGAACAAGAGGTTGACCTCGTTGAAGCTTACAAAATATTGAAAGGGATAGACAGAGTAGGTGCTGTGTAATATATTTCTCTTTATCAAGAGTCTATAACCAAGGCGCACATTTAAAAATAGGGGGTGCCATGAGGACCAAGATGAAAATGTTTTGCAATCAGAGGGTCTGAATCTTCGAAATTATTTTTCCCAGAGTAGGGGGGAAGTTTAATCTTTGAGCAGGTTTAAGTAAAATATTGGCAGATTTCTGATCACCGATGGTGTACAGGGATAGAGTGAGTAAAAGGAATTGATCTTATTAAATGGCAAGGCAGACTTGACAGGCTGAATAGCTTACTCCTGTTACAATGTTCCAATATCTCTAAAGGTTTCTCCTTCTTCAAAAGATAATTAACAACAAATCCAGGATGTCTACCCAGTCTTACAAGCAAAACCTTTTGTCTTTTTCACTGCTTTCTGTACATTATTATTCCTAGTGTCCAAAACCAAAGAAATACCACTACAAAAAGCAATAGAACATCCTGCCAATCACAGAACAGTTCAGAACATTACATTTTTGCAAATCTGTGAAGTTTTACACAAAGAAACTAAACTGTTAGACACTCATGTTTTAACTATCCTCTGCTGAAGTTAGACTTGAACCAATGGTTTTCTGTGAGATACAAATTCAGTGTACTATTATACTGCCACAGCACACTTCCAACGTGGGAACCACATGGTTTGTATGGCTAAAAACCGCTGAAACAAAATTTTTTGGGAAGACATTTTATCTTCAAGTTAACAACTGAAAATGCTGCTCATATCATCTTTTTGTCACATTATTTCCGACAGCACCTGGAGGCAGTTTCAATGGTTCATAAATGTAATTCTCAATCTGTTGAAGGAAATATTATGTCCTGTACCTCTCTATCATACCATGTCTGAGGAAGGAATTGAGCTCTAAAAGCTTGCAATTTCAAATAAACCTGTCAGACTATAACCTAGTATCATTTGATTTTTGACCTTATGAGGAAATATTTGGCTATTTTACTTGTATGGGGTAGAACATAGAACATAGAACAATACAGCACAGAACATTTGTCCTAGCTTAAGCACTTATCCATGTACCTATTCAATTGCCGCTTAAAGGTCACCAATGATTCTGACTCTGCCACTGCCACAGGCAGCGCATTCCATGCCCCCATCATTCTCTGGGTAAAGAACCTACCCCTGACATCCCCCCTATACCTTCCACCCTTCACCTTAAATTTATGTCCCCTTGTAACACTCTGTTGTACCCGGGAAATTAGCGTTCATTAGCAGAGGGATTGAATTCAAGAGTCGTGAGGTGATGTTGCAGCTGTACAGGACCTTGGGTACTAAAAATCCAGTTAAGCTTTCTGATTAATTAAAATTGATCACTTGAGGATATTAAATTACCATATGTTTGTCATGATGTGGAACTATCCAAAGTTAACTGTACGTTCTGGGAATAGGACAAAGACATAGTCTGAACATCATTCTGTGGGACAGCAATAAACTGTAGAACTGTAATTGAATGGCAAATTTATTCCTTTATTTGTTCGTCATCTGACAATCTAAAAGAAGCATTGTTTCCATTTTTAATCATCACAATATCACTCTGCTCTTTGTAGAATCCCAACTCACATCACGGAGGAAATTATAACAATCAAACATTAATGGGTTTCTGTCTGCTTCTGCACTGCTTCAGTGGATTATCAGGCGGATATTGGGAAAGCATAACACAAGCAGGATGGTGTTTTTATGCTTTGAATGAATAAAATATAGAGAAGTATTCCTTTTTAACAACATTAAATATTTATTAATGATACCTGGATATTTGAGTGATCATTACATTAACAGTTTTAATTTTATACAACCTACAAATACTATGACTTTGCCTAAATATAGACTCAGTCTCCATTATTTGCTTTCTATTTTACCACAATATAGACCCGTCTCTGCCAAATTCTAGGGATGAAAGAATGAGGAAGAATAATATTATATAATAAAATAAAATGACTCTATATCGCACAAATGGAGGGTAAACCAATCCAGATACCCGACAGAAAAGAACTGAATGCAAATATAAATTGTTATATGAGCCATCCAAGTCACTATGCTGTGTGGACTACTGGTTATGAGGAAGGTTGCTACCACCATACATTACATGGAGCACTCTTGGCCCAAGGTGGTCTAATGTGGCAGAGGAAAGCCACTTTCCAGATAACCGATGGAGTCTGTTGTGGTTAACAAATCAAAAGGCTTAATTTTCATGAAGTTTGGCTAAGCATCAATTTTAGGAATTTCATTAGAGAGTTTCATGCCATGAGTCCTATCAACGTTTTTCACGTAATGTTAAGTTGCTAATCTCATTAAGTATGCACTATGCCTCCACAGGCCCACTCTAGCACAATCTTGTGTTCACTGCTGCTCACACCATAAGCACCATATTTAAATCTCAGCTATGCACTATTTCAAATGCTACTAGCCTGGTCTGATGGAGCAGCCAGGTCAGTGTGGTGTCCACACTCTGAACCAATGCACTCTGCAAAAATAAGTGTCACCATCTTTTCTCTATTATATTACAATCTAACTCTGCCATTACTCACACTTGTTCCATACCTCATGGTTTATCTTCATCCAATGGCTCTCAAACACACCATCTGCCCAAAATGAAAACCCTTTCTGCTCTCTATGTTTCCCACTCACCCAGTCAGGACACCACACCACTTTTCCAGACTGAATGTAGTTCCCCCTTAACTGGATAAAGAACTGCTTCCCTTAGACATTTAGACCCAACCAAGCACATGCAGCGTATTTGCCATGTAAGATGATATTAAATGCTGTCAGTGACAAAGCACTGTGTCATACACCAACATATCTAACCTCTTGACTGTTCATGATTCCCAAACATGACAAGCTGCCTATCTTTCTGTCTGTGCTAAAAAGCAAAGTGAGGCAACGATTTTGTGAACATTCTAGTCAGCACAAGAGGAGTAAGAGCTAGTAAAGCAAGCTCAGATCTGAATGATGCACCATGCTCTTGTGCACGGGATGGGTATCTATCCTGTGTGCAAAGTGGCCTGACTGCAACGTTGCAATGTAAGATGTTGCTGAGCTCCGGTTTGCAGTATTGAAGGGCTGATTTGCATTAAAGTTTAGTAAAAGATGTTCCGTGCTAATATGGTAAGGCAAGTGTCTTGATGATGTTAACATCTGTGGACAGAGGGTGCTGTAAGTTACTGTCCATGCAGAATAGTGGCCAAGATGGATGTACAGAGAAGACACTGGCAAGCTGCAGTCAAATAGGTAACTACTTTAACTTCCAACTCAGCAATTGGTGCCATCTAGTTTATCTTCAGTATCTGGGAAAATAACCACCTGCATCTAAATAAAGTAGGATTAGGTAATAATAAGATGTCAAGAAATGCAAAAAGCTCCCATGTTGCTCACTAGGCAGACTCCCACTTCACCATTAAAGCCTTAAGCAGAAAATCAAGCTTTCTTCCCTCAACTTTGAGAATCTCATTTTTCACTCTCATTCAATTTTCCCAACTGTCTCGCTATTGCCAATGTCATAAAAAGGCTGGGAAAATTCAGTCCATAATTTGTTGGATGTTAGAAACTAGTTACAGATTACATTGATGTGATAGACATTGTTACAGACACTTGCACCTTCAAAATCCTAAGCTGTTCTGCCCAGAAATCTAAATAATGACATCATATTGTGTGGTGCTTATAGCATGCCTCAATATTAACCCTTTCAGACTTATATAAGACACAAACCAAGTAGCATGATCCTTTCAAATCCAGATTACCAAATCAGTTCCATTTAAAGGCAAAAGACATTGGACTGAAATATCTGTTTGATGGTGCTGTTTTAAATGGCACAATCTGTGAAAATCAGCCAAACAAGCACAGATGAATCAGATGCAAACTAAAAATTACAACCAGTGCAAATCAAGTTTCAGCATTTGTTTAGTTTAACAAACATTGTGCGAAAAGTTGGTCCCACTGGTAACTAGCGTAAATTTTCTGACTGAGACAAAAGTTCCTATTTATGACCCAGGTCAACTAATTAATTACAGCTTTACCTGCTTCTGATTTTTTTTGTACCTGGATTCTTCTAAAAGAAGATCCCATTGAACTCATCAAGGTCAGAGAGGTAGGACAGAGGATCTTTGTAGAAATCATTCTCTTTTTTATGGCTGCTGTATTCTGATAAGCAAAGCATTTAAATATCTGCAATCTCTTTGAGAAAGTAAAGAATAAGAGTGTGGCCTGGGAGGTAGATGATGTGGCAGCACAGCAGGTCGTTAAGTTGGCAGGTTGATGAGGTTATGGGGTGGTCAGGGGAGTGGTTGGGGCTTGTAGTTGGGTCAGGTCAGTGGTATAGTTCAAAGGAGATTTCCCAGAATGATACTAGGACGTAAATTCCAAATCCTCACATTTCTCTCAATGAAGTAGTTTCTCCCTCATCTCATTCCTAGTTCTCTTGCTGATAATCTTGAAATGGTGACCCTTGATATAACAACTACAGGAAACAGAATATTCTTCTTTACTCTATCAAAATTGTTCAGAATTTTGAATATCTCAATAAGACACTTCTTAAGGTTCTCTGTTTCAGGATGCATAAGCACAATTTCTCTTATCTTACCTTGTATCAACTTTCCCTCATTCCTGGTATCATATGGTTGACTTTCAACTGCTTTCTAGGCAATACATGGTGGAGGGAGTCAGGGGGATGTTCGAATTGGGTTGTAGTGATGATGGCAGTCAGACGGTCCAATGGGGAAGGGTCTACCTCAGTTGTACAGTTACCCAGGAGTTTTGTTTTCATTCCAGGACAAGGGCAAAACTATGCAACACCTCACATTTATCTAAATTAAACAATATCAGACACTCCTTGGCCCATTGGCCCATCTGAACAAAATCCCGTTATACTCTAAGATAATTTTCTTCATTGTCCACTACACCACCTATTTTGGTGTCATCTGCAAACTTATAACCATACCTCCTATATTCATATCCAAATCATTTATACAAAGTGAAGAAAAACAGTGAGCACAGCACTGATCTTTGTGGCACATCACTGGTCACAGTCCTCCAGTCTGAAAAACAACCCTCTACCACCACCCTCTGTCTCCTAACTTCAAGCCAATTGACTAACTCCCCCCTCAATCACATGATCTGTCTGCCATGCAGAACTTTATTGATCGCTTTGCTGAAGTCCATGTAGACATCTACCGCTCTGCCTTCATCAATCTTCATTGTCACCTCTTCAAAAGCCTCAACCAAGTTAATGAAACACGATTTCCCACGCACAAAGCGTGGCTTTTCCAAATGCACGTACATTCTGTCTCTAAGAATCCTCTCCACGAATGTTCCCACCATTGATGTCAGACCCACTGCTCGATAGTTTCCTGGCTTTTCCTGACAGGCTTTCTTAAATAATAGCACCCCATTAGCCGCCTTAAGTGTTCACACCAAATGTTACAATACAGCATTTTCATGAAGGTTCTCAGACCTGGATATTCAACTGCATGCAAATATTATGTTCAAGTTTTTTTTGCCTTCAAAGAGGGAACTGGGGAAAAGAAACAAATGGAAATCTTGATATTCTAGCAGAAAGAAATATGCTAATTCACTTAACAAAGAATTTAGCACTATTCAAAGATTTAGGACCTATTAGCAACTTGTAGATGATCCTAGGAAATTAGTTAGCTCAATTGGCTGGACAGTTAGTTTGCAATGCAAAGAGCTTCCAAAAACATGGCTTCAATTCCTGTACCAGCTGAGGTTACCATGGAGACCCCTCCTTTCACCTTAGGTATGGTAACTCTCAGGTTAAATTACCACTAGTCATCTTCCTTTAATAAGAGCGCAGCCCTGTGGTCAGTTAGGAGTGTGGTGACTTTACTTTTAATAACTAACAATTAAGGCTGTGCTAATTTGTGCCAAAAGATGAGGAGAGGCACTTCCTGCACATGTTCAGTGGCAGTCTAAGTTGCACCGCTCAGTGTCAATTGGCAGTATTATAACAAAAGGCTTGACACAGACTAAAAGTAACAGGCAGAACAAGGAGGTAAATGAATAGTCTGAGGGATGGTTTAGAAAGGAGGGGTTTCAATTTTTGGGACATTGAGATAACTTCTGGGAAAGGAAAAAAGCTGTTCAGATGAGATGGGCTTCACATGAACATAAATAGAACTAAATTCCTGGCTGAGAGAGTAAAATTAGTATATATAATAGGCCTAATTTTGGAAGTACCAGACAGAATAAAAGTAAGAAGATGAGGAATGGGGAAGACAAAGGGAATGCTTGACTGTTGGTAGTGAACAAAAAAAAAGTTGCCTTCAAATGGGCAAGAAAGTGATAAGGGCAGTCCTATCAAAAAGGACGCTATGCTGGATCTGATCCGAGGAAATGAATCAGGCCAAGTGAAGAATGTCAAAGCAGGGGCAAATTTGGGAAATAGTGATCAATATTAAGTTGCAAAAGGATAACGGTCAGTCATAGAGTCATAGAGATGTACTGCATGGAAACAGACCCTTTGGTCCAACCTGTCCATGCCAACCAGATATCCCAACCCAATCTAGTCCCACCTGCCAGCACCTGACCCATGTCCCTCCAAACCCTTCCTATTATATACCCATCCAAATGCCTCTTAAATGTTGCAATTGTACCAGCCTCCACCACTTCCTCTGGCAGCTCATTCCACACACGTACCACCCTCTGTGTGAAAACGTTGCCCCTTAAGTCTCTTTTATATCTTTCCCCTTTCACCCTAACCCTATGCCCTCTAATTCTGGACTCCCCAACCCCAGGAAAAAGACTTTGCTGATTTACCCTATCCACGTCCTTCATAATTTTGTAAACCTATTTAAGGTCACCCCTCAGCCTCCGACGCTCCAGGGAAAACAGCCCCAGCCTGTCAACCTCTCCCTGTAGCTCAAATCCTCCAACCCTAGAAACATCCTTGTAAATCTTTCCTGAACCCTTTCAAGTTTCACAACATCTTTCCCATAGGAAGGAGGCCAGAATTACACGCAATATTCCAACAGTGGCCTAGCCAATGTCCTGTACAGCCACAACATGACCTTCCAACTCCTGTACTCAATACTCTGACCAATAAAGGAAAGCATACCAAACGTCTTCTTCACTATCCTATTTACCAGCGATTCCACTTTCAAGGAGCTATGAACCTGCACTTCAAGGTCTCTTTGTTCAGCAACATTCCCTAGGACCTCACCATTAAGTGTATAAGTCCTGCTAAGATTTGCTTTCCCAAAGTGTAGCACTTCGCATTTATCTGAATTAAACTCCATCTGCCACTTCTCAGCCCATTGGCCCATCTGGTCAAGATCCTGTTGTAATCTGAGGTAACCTGCTTCGCTGTCCACTGCACCTCCAATTTTGGTGTCATCTGCAAACTAACTGTACCTCTTATGCTCGCATCCAAATCATTTGTGTAAGTGACAAAAAGTAGAGGACCCAGCACCAATCCTTGTGGCACTGTACTGGTCACAGGCCTCCAGTCTGAAAAACAACCCTCCACCACCACCCTCTGTCTTCTACCTTCGAGCCAGTTCTGTATCCAAATGGCTAGTTCTCCTTTTGTGAGAATGGAAAAAGAGCAAATTTTAGAGGTCTGAAAGTGAACTGGAGCAGGTTGATTGGAAATGCATTTGGTGGAAAAAAGTGGGAGATTTCAAAAGGAGGATGAAGAGGGCACACACCCATGAGCAATGAAATGGGGTACCCAAAACTCGAATATCCTGGAAGACTAAGAATATTTATGAGAATAAAAGGAGGTACCTGAGACATACCAGAAATCAGGAAGAGTATCTCAAATGCAGGAAAGGGATGCTAAGATTGGAACAGGGAAGGTTAGCAGGAAAGCATGAGGAAAGAATTGGCAGGCTGCACTAAAACAATAGTAAAATGTTCTTCAAACATATTAATAGAAAAGATTAGTGAAGGATAGAGTGGGGTCAATAAGGAGCAAGCAGGGTAAGCTGTATATTGAAGCAAAGGGTCTGGATTAGAGTGGTGCTGGAAAAGCACAGCAGGTCAGGCAGCATCCAAGAAGCAGGAAAATTGATGTTTCGGGCAAAAGCCCTTCATAAGGAATAGAGGCAGGCAGAAGAAGAGTGGAGAGATAAAATGATAAATGATAAAATAATATTGAAGCAAAGGGTATGTCAGAAATATGAAATGCGTCTTTAGCTTCTGTCTTTACCAAATTAGAAAATGGGGGCAATAGTCCAGTTGAAAATGTGAGTGCTGAGCACCTGAGCAGTATAGTGATAGAAAAAGAAGATGTGTTAAAAAGACTGGCAGCATTCCAAGTAAAGAAGTCATCAGGCCCAGATGGGATGCATCCTATATTGCTATGAGAATTAAAGGAGAAAATTGAACAGCCATTCACAAAAATTTTCCAAGCCTCTCTAAACACAGAATAAGTCCTGGGAATGGGAGAATTGTAAATGCGATTCTGCTGTTTAAGAAGGGGCAAAGGATAACCCCAAAAATTACAGACCAGTCAGCTTGACAGCAATCGTAGGAAAAGTCATGGAGGCCGTAATCCAGGATAAGGTAAATGTGCACTTAGAGAAAAATAACTTAATACTCAAGAGTCAACATATCTTGTGTAAGACAGATCATGTCTGTCAAATTCAATTGAATTCTTTGACAAAGCGATAGCAGCAGTTGATGAGGGTAATGCAGTGCAAGTTGTACATTTGAATTTCCAGAAAGCATTTGATATGGTGCCACATGGCAGGTTGGTTAGCAAATTAGAGATGTTTGGGAATGATGTTAAGGCAGCTTATAGGGTTTTAGATTTATTAATAGAGGCATGGAGTATAGAAGCAAGGAAACAATTCCCACCTCTTTAAATCATTGGTCAGACCACGTTTGGAATATTGTGTTCAGTTCTGGGTACCATATTTAAAGAAGGATATTAAGGCCCTGGAGAAAGTGCAAAGGAGATTTACTAGAATGATACCGGAATGAGGAATTTTAGATGCAATGGAAAATGAGAGAAATTGGGCTTATATTCCGTGGAACAGAGAAAATCAAGAGGTGACCTCATTAAAGTGTTTAAAATTATGAATAATTTTGACAGGATAAGGAAAGGTATTCTGTTTCCATTAGTTGATATATCCGTAACTAGGGGTCAAAAACTCAAGATTGTCAGCAAGACAGCGAGGAGTGAGATGAGGAGAAGCTGCTTTACTCAGAGAATTGTTAGGATTTGGAACACGCTGCCTGGGAGAGTGGTGGAGATGGATTCCATTGAAGGTTTCTAAAGAGAGTTGAATATATAATTGCAACTGGTACATTAGTAGGTTACAGAGATGAGGCTAGAGAATGGGACTAGTTACATTGCACTTTTGGGAACCATTACATACATGATGGGTTGAAAGGCCTCCTTCTGTACTGCAAAATTCTGTGATTCTATGATTCTAATGAAGTTCAAGTTACCTATTTTATGTCTGTGCAATGTTTAGTCTCTATGCACTTGACCTATGACCTATCAACTGTTCCTTATATTAGTGATGATTCAATTAGTGAAGTTAGATAATCAGGCAATTTCAGTAAATATGATTTTTAACTTCCAGATTACAGTCAAAAATGACAACATGGAACACAGAAATTCCTTCAAATAGATTTAATAAAAAAAGCTAGACCAGTTGTGATCTTAAATCAAGTGATTTTTCATTTATTATTGAATATTCACATTATTTATTTCAAGTAATTATTCCTGAAAATTATTACATACAGATTATTTAATATTTCCCCCTTTGCCTTCAAAGAAGCAATTGTTTAAAACACTGAATGCTCACCGAGAAAATGAAATCAAAACTGCTGTAATATATCCTGTATATCACATAAATAATAGCACAAATCATACTGATGAAAAGAAAGCTAAAACAATAAAAGATCTATCCCAGATTGAAAATGATGAAATTCCTGTCTCAAATTATTTATGAGAAAAATAGTGTTTCAAAGCTTTGCGAGAGAAGTGTGTAATAAATCTAGTGCTATTTAACAAAGCGGACATGTTGCTATGGTGATATTTCAGTAAAAAGCAAGGAGATGATCAGCAGTATAAATGTATTAAGAACATACTTCAAAGTTACAATCTCCTTTTACTTATATTTTTAAGATCTGCTTTCAAAATAATGAATAATTCACTGCGATACATGATCAAAACTTCTACAATGTCAAAAAAAGCTCCTTGTGGAGAGCAATATGTTATTTTCTCCCATCATCAGCCTGATGACAGGTATAATGGACCTCACAACCAACAATGCACCTTTCTTCAGTATGCAGTCAGGGAAAGAGTGAGAAGTTTTAGCTCGTGATGCAAAATAATTTAACAGCCACTGCAAGGAAATGTTGCACCTTTTACAATATAATCTGTCATTGAGCATTAAGCAACCATTAGTTATTCACAGAAGATGAACTCATTCGCTTGATATTCCATAGCTTGATGTTGCTGCTTTTTATTTCCAGCCATTGTAAGGACTCATTGCATTACAATCTTGTGCACAGTGTTGCAAATCATTTTCATTAATTTGTCTGGCTGATTTTTTTGGAAATCAGTCATCTCTGCCTGCAAACAGCTTTGTGATCATGGATTGGCTTATAACGAAAGCACCATGTGTACTCCTGCTGAAAATGCAGATTCGAACAGCTGATTTTAAATCCTATTTGTGAAATAAAAGCCATACTATTCAGAACCATGACAGGGAACTATTGGAGGAGTTGACAAAGGGAAACGCAAGATGCCAACTTATTTTACTATCTATAGTTCATTTAGATATGGCTATCAAGTAGCAAGCTCATGGGCAAGTCCAAGATGGCATTTTTAAGATTTGGAACTCACTAAACACAGGTGCAAAAGTCTGGATAAGGATTTGTTGTATCTCATTTTACTTTTGTTCTTTACTCTTCACTTTTGTTTTCTCCTATTGTACATTGTTCAACTATATGGGCTGCTATTAAGCAATAAAGTCATAAGAGCATAGAAGATGACCATTCTATCCATTAAGTACATGCCAGCAAACTGTGGAGCAAAACCATCTGTCCCATTCTACTACTTAATCCCTTTAGGCTTGCAAGTTCTATCAACTGCTTACCGAATTGCTCTTTGAAACCACTCCCGCTGTCCTCTTAGACTAAGAGTTCAAGATCACCATATTTCCCCACCAGCAGGCTTCAAGGTGGCAAAACACAAAATCCCATGTATGGCCCTTCTGCCAACTAACGTCCTGCTCCAAAAAATGTGGAAACTTTACAAAGTGTTGTTTACAAGTCAGAATACTTGACTGAGCTAATGTACCATCCACTGTACTATCATGAAGACTTGGTGAAGGAGTAAAGTCAGATACAGACAGAAGGCTTGTTCCTCCCATCAGTCTTTATAATAGCCTATTCATTGAACCTGTAATAGTTGCAGAGATGCATTGAACTACATCTTGTTTAATCTACAAGACTCTTCTTGTTAGACATATCCTTGCCCACAATACTCTCACACACTAGACTGCGTAAGCTCCGAAAGAAGCCATACACTCAGCATGTTCTGATGGTAGCATACACAGACTGTGAGGCAATCCAACAGTCCTTGGGTCTTTTGAGGTCCCTAGGTTTCCAACTGATGACCGAATAAGAGTCTCAAATTAAAACTGCCAGCTGTAGTTGGGTGGACTTGTCTTGAGTAAGAGTGAGGACCTCCTTTACAGAATCTTATAATCACACCAAATGCATTCTTCCCCACAACACCACCACAAAAGTCACCTGCTTCTTTAATCTTCTCATCCAACTTCTTGAACTTGCTTCACTGCCCCCTCTTCCCCCTCCTCAGCGATGAACAAATGCTGAATTTTAAAGCAAATATCTCTTCCTACTCTCACTATATGTCCATAAGCTGATTGTGATTCTCCCCTTCTTAAACAGTGGGCTGTATTTCCCCCATTTCCACTGTTTGTGAACTCTAACTTTGCAAGGACTGCAATGATACTGCTGTAATATTAAAGCAGCAGAAGGGCTTACTCCACATGCTCTTAAATGATGGAGAATACTTCACAACACAAGCACACATATAAATGGAGAGATGAAATTCAAAATCACAGAGATTATTTAATTAGCTACAGCTTAAGTACCAAATAAATAAAATATACTAGTTTATTACTGCCCTTGCTTTAAATGGAGTTTGAAATCCTGAAATTGGATTCAGTTATTTGGAATTTTTTGTGGGGTTGTTCATGGAGTATCTAACAGTTCTGGAATTGATCTGTCTCTTTTAAAAATCTCTCTGAAGGACTCTGAAGAATGTTTTGCTGAACCATAACTTTTGCCTTACAGCTTTGGCAAACAAAAGTTGATTATTTGCAAACAGCACAAATACAAGTTGTTGGCTGCTTTACATTTACCAGAGGCTTTTCTTTTTTAGCCTAGAGTTAGGGGTCATGATATTGTCGCTAGATGTTGGATAGAGTAGAATAGTGTTAACTCTTGAGCAGCTTATGATTTTAAAGCTGGACACTTAAAAGGCAGTTGAGTTCAGAAATCAAGACCACCTGACCAAACCTTCTTGGGAAGGTGTGAAGAAGCAGTTACCATCAAGACAAAGGATTATATTGCAGATAACCATCTCTCCTTCATTCCAGAAATTAAGTGAAATTAGATAAGTGGAATAATTTACTACACTATTGTGTGGGTCTCTGGAAGTTTGCTGTTCAACTTAGAAACATGGTTATAGCAACAAGCTTTGTTGGACTGTTTATTTATTTATAAAACAGTCACCATACATAGTGTGTTATAGTTGTCTTGTTTTATTTGTTTGTGAAGCCTTGAACCTCAGACATAACTAGGCTCCTTGGCGTGGTGTGACTGCCTGTAGTCCCAGCCTTGGCCAAGCATTCCAGTAATCTTTTTTAATTTAAGAATACAGAGCTGCTGTCCAATCAATCAGATTAGCCAGCAACAACACAAACTGGGACTATCTCCCAAGAAAGGATGTGGAAGTATTGCATTAAAGCAATTAATACTGCTCCCAGAATTAAATTACTTTGGGGCAACCACTGAAATCAGGCAAAGCTTTACACTTCAAATGTTTTAGCTTAGTGCTAGTAGGGCTAGGGACATGGGTGCAGTAGAAACTGCAGTGCCCCATCAAGTTCCCATTACACTGTAAACAAAAAATTCTCTCTCAAACCACCCATATCTCCTGTTTAAAATCTCAAATCTGTCTCCACTAGTCCTATACCATGAGTTAATTGGAATAGCTTTTCCATTGTCTACCTTATAAACCTGTCAGAATTGTGCACACCTCTAACAAATCTCTCCTCAACCTTCACCTTGGCTGGAGACCAACCAACTCCGGTTTCACCGGCCCAACATGGTATCTAAAACCCTGGATCCCTGGAACCATTCTGGTAAATCTCCCCTCCATCCTCAAAATGATCTACTAAAAACTATGGCAACCAGAACTGGATGTAGTTCTCTAGTTACAGCCAATACAGTTGATAAAGGCTGAACATAACTTCCTTCTTTTTATACTCAATATCTGTGTTACGAATTACAAAATTCCATGTTTTGCTAATTGTTTTCAATATGTCCTGCAGCTTTTAAAAATCATCCTGTTACCCAGTCTGTTACATGGCACCTTGTCAAACTCTTTCTCAGAATCCACAGACCCAACTTTGATTTCATTCCTTTCATTGACCTTTTCTACTAGTTCATAAAAAAAATTAGATTCATTAAGTGTGATTTGCCTTTTACGAATTTCTGCTGGCTATCCTTAATTAGCTTGAATCTCTTGGGGGAATTAACTCTGTTAATTTCTTTCTCCTTGGTAATCATATCAAACAACATAATACAAAGTACTTCAGAGTGGAATATAATCAAATCAGTCACTAATTTTACTTCCTCTGCCCTGCATCAAGGGGCATAGTGCCTTACTTCCATAACACAATTTGCTAGGAGGTGTTAGCAATTTGATTTTGAATGTAACACTTGGTTTACAGACCATATGCAATGGGAAAATATGGAAGCAGGTTTGGTTTAAGAAGTTTCTGCATTCAGAGAATCATGTACTGGGACTGTTGTGTATCCTTCTGAAGAGCCACCATGCAAGGAAAAAGATCCAAAATGGTCACTAGAAGTCATCCTCAAAATTCTTGAGAGAATTGGATGATAATTCCTTCCAGTTATTGGCATTATATCTTTCTTTCTTCATTCATTCATGGGATGAGAGTATTGCTGGCCAGGCCAGCATTTATTGCCCATCCCTAATTGCCCAGAGAACAGTTAAGAGTCAACCTCATTGCTATGGGTCTGGAGTCACATGTAGGTCAAACGAGGTAAGGATGGCAGCTTCCTTCCCTGAAGGATATTAGTGATGCAGATGGGTTTTTCTAACAATCAACAATTAATTCATGGTCTTCATTAGATTCTTCATTCCAGATTTTTAAAATGAATTCAAACTCCACCATCTTCCATGGTGGGATTCAAACCCAGGTGTCCAGAACATTACCTGGGTCTCTGAATTAACATTCCAGCAATAATACCATAATGTCATCGCCTAGAACTATATATTGTACAAGTGGGTGTCAGACAATGATGGTAGTTCCAGTTTGAGTTGACAAGTGAAATATTTTATGTTTACTTTGTACCAATATGATTTCACCATTATTTTCTGCTATCTACAATATTAAAACTAGAACAATGCGCTGAAGTATTGTAATTTTCAGAACAATGAAGAATATAGCACAGAAATCATATTTTGGCACTTGCATTTACTCAGTAAGGAAATGCTAGAAACTTGTAGCAAAATAATGCAGTACAAAATATTAGAATCTTGAGACTTCGCTGTCCCTATTATATGAGAACTAAACCTATGAACACCACGGTTAATTGGATTGTACAAAACAAATTTGCACTGGATAAGATTAACATTGGAGTGGAGATAGGGATAGTGACATGATACAGCATTCTCATGATGATTTAACCAAATCATCCTGTTTGCTATGTAAGGCATTTTTAGCAAAATCCTCTATCCCATCTATGATTGCAGAATAGCAGGCAGGTTGCCTTGCATTGGGATTACCACAGAAACTTTGTAAAAGGCAAAACCTTCATTTTCTAGCCTGTTGCCAGGGAAGGGATCTTGCATTCCTTATATATTTTACAATCCTCCACCAGACTGTCTATGCATTTGTTTTCAAGTAGGCAAGTTGTCACAATGTATCCTATACATGACAACTGCTACAGCCATGTGTGGTGTTTGTGGAAGGAGCAGATTTTTAAACTGGTGGATAGGATTCTCTTCAACTGGACTATTTTGTCCAAGATAACATTGAGGGTTGAGTATTGTAACTGTACTAAAGCTGACTAGTACAGCATATTTTCCTTCAGCTCTCAAATTGTGTTGTGTAGGTGGTGAGGTGTTTATGAGAGGGGGTGTGCTGCTGAGGAAATAAACCGTTCACGTAGAACACCACAGTTGCCACAGCATTTTTTTGCAGTTGGTCCAGATCGGATAACACTGACTCATGAGACATTGATGGTAGGTATTAGAGATAGCTATGTTATTTAATGCCAAAGGGAGGGGGTTAGACATCTCCTGCTAGACACATTCATTTATGTGGCAAGAATGTTACTTATCACCTAACAGCCTAAGCCTGGATGCTATCAAGTTCTTAACACGTATGTACAAGAAAGAGAATCACTCCTTGGAATCATAATGATGTCATGGTTTAGACCTCCAAAATATGCTCTGAGCTTTAGAAAAGCATACTTAACTAGAGCTCTTTTACAATATGGTTACTGAGATACAAAGAGACTTAGCTTGGAGGTGAATGGGCTAAGCTGCAGAGAGACAGGGGGAATCGCACAATGACCCTCTGAAATCAACACTGGATTGTCCACCTGTGGCACAAGATAAACATCTAAGACATACATTGAGTAGTATAGACACAGATCTACTTAATAGGGTGACAACGTTAAACTATTTCTGCAATGCTTTGAATTTGTTTTACGTGCATTGGAATGTGTAAAAATACTTTCAAGTATTTTCAAATTAGGTTTAAAACATACAGAAGTAACTTTACAATAACACTGAGCTCCAAACCAAAATTATTTTACACCCTTTTATGATTGATAAACTGGACGCCTTTTTGTCATTTTCTTTTGTGTCCTAGTCCTGATGCATGCAACACAAAATGTTGTTTCATTGCTTACATTGTTTTTGCTGCTCTTGGAGAAAAAAATTAAAATAATTAGAATTGTAGAGGGACTTTCAAAATGTACATGTATATTGAATTAATCCAGACTCTGATACCTACAATTTGTTTTTGCTATAAAACACAACCTAATATAACCAAATTAAAACCTGCTGTTAATGATTGATTATTAACTCTACTTTTGAAACATTCATGGTTGGACTTAAAGCTTATTTAATCAGGGTGTTTACAACTCTTTAATCTGTAGAATCATTGCTAATTTGAACAATTATTTTGTTAATGTTGTTATAACTCATCAAAATAAAATTATTCTGTCTGGATGTACTGATCTAAAAAAAATGACCTATAAGAATTTCTTGGAGACATCCCAACCCTTATTTAAAGTCTCCCAAAAAGAGGAGCAGCAATTTAATTTAGCTACTGGCACTACATAAGCTCAGCACAGTGTTTTTTTAAAACTAACATTTCTGTACATTTTCCAACTATTGTTGAAGTCTGGCTCTCAGTAGGTAAATCAGATCATGCACAGGCTTGCCGATATCAATTTATACATTAACTGGTCCACTACTTCAGAATTGTTGTTTAAAAAAAAACAGATTTTATCACATCAGTCTAGAAGTGAAAGTGGTCATAAAAGGTGCCACATTGCTCATGCAAATCTATTTGTTTTCAATATTGCAATGATAAATGGCTATAATTGAACAAGAACAAACACCTCTTATCAGAAAAATGCTTCAGTTTGGAGACCTGTATTGCACCATCCACAAACAAACTCTGAATATCAATGTTACAAGTAAGACAATAGCTCTGCATGGTGTTCAAAATTAAAAATCTCCATAAGTGTACAATTAGTAATGCTGAAAGATATTGAAGGAGGAAGCAAAGAACACATCTGTTATTTGTTAGATACTTCTGAATTAAAACATTATTAATGAACCATAAGCCAAATAATTGGGCATATTTCTAATATTATAATATTCAGACATTCACTATGGTAATCTTAAGAGTCACAGTTAAAGCTAAAATACCAAAGAAATGTTTCTCTGCTGAACCAATGATATTGCAAAACTTACTTGATTTCCACTTTTTGTTTCAAACCTTTAACACAAAGTTTACATGGTAACTCATCTAGAAACAAGTCATTTGATTCCGTAAGAATTAATAAAACTTATTCTTCAGGTTTACTAACACTGAAGATTTATGTTAAAGTATCCATATGCTTTTGTTGGAAGAAATCCACAACACTTTATCACCAATGTAACACTGTCTGTCTAATCTTTATTTGCCTGTGATAGTGCCAGTTTCACACTCAAATAAATTAACAATCATTTAACTTGTATAGTGATAATGATAATCACTACCATTTGTGCAGCTTTACTTATTGAATGGCTGTGTAGTTGGAAATCTCAGTAAGTGCCCTGTATCCAAATCCATAAATTGGTATGGAAATAGAGGAACTTTCAGGTCAACTGAAGTCAATACCACCAAACAATAAAACAAAGAACTGTGGATACCGGACGTCAGAAACAGATAGTTCTGAAGAAGGGTCACAGGACCTGCAACATTAATTCGATTTTATCTCCATTTATACTGCTTGACCTGCTGAGTTTTTCCAAAAGTATTTGCTTTTGATTCAATTAAAGTCAAGTTAAAGCATACATCTTCACAAAGTTATCAATGTAGCAAACTCAGAGAAGAGATTAAAGCAATTCAAAAGCATACAAAGATATTTATAAACAAATTAGGGGAAAGGGAAATCCTGTTGTAAAACTAAATACATGGCAAGCTGCTCATAATACAGCATTCTGCTGTTAAAACATCATAGATTTTTTTTAAAAATCAGAGTTCAAATTGATGAGCAGTTAGCATAGATTGTACCCCAATTTCTCATGTGATGAATATCCAATCAGATTGGCACCGTAACCTAAAATTTCTCATATAAACATATACTGGAAAAATGCTAGACAACCCACCGAGAACAGAGAATGAGAGATTATGGATTGGTGAAATTTCATTGTCATTCACATTATACATCAAGTCAGTGAATTAATTTGTGACCTTTTCTATTTTGAAACAGTAATGCAGTAATAACATGTAGATATACAAGTGCTATCATGACTCACCCATGCAAATAAAACTATCATATTTGTAAGATTAGGGCCAACAATATTTGTTAAAACTGGATACCATACTTCTTGTATGATAAATTAAAGGGAAAGATTTTTATTAATGCTATGTGAGGATCACTGGTGATGCCTACATTTATTGATTTATTGCTCATCTCCAATTACCCACCTTCTGCTCCAGAACTTGCTGCACCCTTGGTCATCAACTGGACAATTGTCCAGGTATGAAAATGTGTTGCTGGAAAAGCGCAGCAGGTCGGGCAGCATTCAAGCAGCAGGAGAGTTGACGTTTCGGGCATTAGCCCTTCTTCAGGAATGAATTCCTGAAGAAGGGCTCATGCCCCAAACGTCGACTCTACTGCTCCTTGGATGCTGCCTGACCTGCTGTGCTTTTCCAGCAACACATTTTCAGCTCTGATCTCCAGCACCTGCAGTCCTCACTTTCTCCTAGAATTATCCAGGAATGTCAGATATTCAAACAGAAGGACAAATCCAACCCAGCATTACCACTTCATCAACCTACTTTCAAACATTTTGAAGGCAGCAGGACAGGTACATAAGCTGGTTTAAGAGGCAGAAACAATACATTCCTTCATTAGTCAACTAATGGACACTAAGGTGATACAAAGGGTATGCAGAAGTAGCAGTGTGGGGGTTTGGAGTGTGTGACAGCAAGCAATAAACGTTCTTGCATACAATATTAAGAGCAGTAGAACATGTACCTTAGTGGAAGGTGGGTTCAATAGCAAAGATATAGTGACTGTGAGGTGACAGAGAGAAAATTGTACCACTCATGTTGGTGGAGCAGAGAAGAGAACTTTCTTCCTAAAGTGTTGGGTATTCCTCTAGACAGCTGAGACTGTACTGTTCTGGGTGGTGAGCTCAGACCAGGCTGGCATGGTGTGGTAACATGGCTTTCTCTGACTTTCCCAGGGGACGGGGATATTCCTCCTCTGCACCACCATTTCCACCAGGACCTTCAGGTCCTTTCATAAAGCAATGCAACAATTTCCCCTTGGCTGCCACCTCTGAGGTAAGTGACAGTGCTTGTCTGGATGTTCAAAGACCTTTTAAAGATGGTGCCAGTGCTCAGGATAAATGTGCATTCCACGATATTGAGGCAGCAAAGAGTTGTTCTAAGAATGGTCAGTGGTAGAATACTTGCAGAATCAAACATGAGGGACATCATTGGGGCAGGGTAACGAAACGAGGAAGTGGAAACTCGCTGAGGAAAAATCTCCATGAAATTCATCAGAATTGCCACTTTGCTAAAAAAGTACACAAAATTCAGCCCATGGGAACACCACTATCCAAGGCATTCACCGTTCTGATTTTAAAATATATCACTGTTCCTTCAGTGTCACTAGGTCAAAATCTTGGAACTCCCTTACTAATAGTACTGGGGGATCTACCTACATCAAATGGATTGCAATGGTTCAAGACAGATTGTCACCACCATTTCGAGGGGTGTTAGGGATAGACAATAGGAAGTGACCAAGTTGATAGATGAAGGAAGGCCTGTAGATGTCATATACAAGGACTTTAGTAAGATGTTTGATAAGGTTCCCCATGGTGAACTAATGCAGAAAGTGAAGTCACATGGTGTGCAGAGTGTTCTAGCTAGGTGGATAAAGAACTGGTTGAGCAACAGGAGACAGAGAGTAGCAGTTGAAGGGAATTTCATGAAATGGAGAAAGGTGACCAGTGGAGTTCACAGGAATTGGTGCTGGAGTCACGGTGGTTTGTAATGTACATACATGATCTGGAAGAGGGCTTTGTCGGTCTGATCAGTAAGTTTGCAGATGACATAAAGATTGGTGAAGTAGCAGAAAGCATAGCGGACTGTCAAAGAATACAAGAGAATATAGATAGACTGGAGAGCTGGGGGGAGAAGTGGCAGATGGAGTTCAATCCAGGTAAATGTGAGGTGATGCATTTTGGAAAGCCTAATTCTAGAGCGAACTATACTGTAAAGGAAGAGCCTTAGGAAAAGTTGAAGAGCAGAGAGATCTGGGAGTGCAGGTCCATTGTACCCTGAAGGATAGAGTGATCAAGAAGGCATATGGTATGCTTGCCTTCATCAGACTGGATATTGAGTATAAGAGCTGGCAGATCATGTTAAATTGTACAAGATTTTGATACGGCCGCTTTTAGAATATTGTGTACAGTTCTGGTCGCCACATTACCAAAAGGATATGAATGCTTTGGAGAGTGTGCAAAGGAGGTTTACGAGGATGTTGCCTGGTATGGAGGGTGCTAGCTATGAACAGAGGTTGAGTAGGTTAGGATTGTTTTCATTAGAAAAAAAGAGATTGAGGGGGACCTGATTGAGGTCTACAAAATCATGAAGGGTATAGACAGGGTAGATAGAGATAAGCTTTTTCCCAGGGTGAGGGATTCAGTAAAGAGAGGTCAAGCATTCAAGGTGAGAGGTAAAAAGTTTAAGGGGATATACTCGGCAAGTACTTTACACAGAGGGTGATAGGTGCTTGGAACACGTTGCCAGCAGAGGTAGTAGGAGCAGGCATGGTATATTCATTTAAGATGCGTCTGCATACATGAGTAGGTGGGGAGCAGAGGGATACAGATGCTTAGGAATTGGGCGATAGGTTTCAACAATGGACTTGGATTAGCTCAGGCTTGGAGGCGAAAGGGCCTGTTCCTGGGTTAGAAATTTAATAAAACCTGTCCCAGCCAGAAATGCCCACATCCACAAGGATTACCCTTGAGAAGTTGGTGATGAACTTCTTTTAAGTTGTTGCACTGTGGCAGATGGAGTTCCAAGATTTTACCCCAGTACCTATGAAGGAACAGGAATATAGCTTCAAGTCAGGATGATGGGTGAAATGGAGGGGAAATTACAGGTGGTTATGTTGCCATGTGTCTACTGCCTTGTCCTTCCGCAATGGTTCCAGTTTGGAAGGTTCTACTGAAAAGGTTTTGAGAATTGCTACAGTACCGTGCATTTTGAATCCAGTATGCAAGACATCACTGTCTGCTGCTCGTGGAGAGAATGAATGTTGAAGATGCTAAATGAGGTCCCAGTCAAACAGACTGCTTTGTCTTGGATTGTGTTGAGCTTCTTGAGTGTTATTAGAGCTGCACTCATCCAGGCAAGTGGAAGATATTTGTCTTGCAGGTGGTGGACAAGCTTTGAGATGACAGAACTGCAAAACTTCCAAACTCTGACCTGTTCTTGTAGCTCTAGAAGTTGCGTGGCTGACTGAGTTCAGTTTCTGATCAATGTTTGGATATTGATATTGAAGGATTCAGTGATGATAATGCCATTGAATATCAAGGGAAATAGTCAGATTCAGTAAAACAAAATCAAGAACTGCAGATGCTGGAAATCTGAAACATAAACAGAAATTGTTAGAGAAACTCAATAGGTCTGGAAGCATCTGTGGAGTGAAAGGAGAATCAATGTTTCAAATGCACTGACCTTTCATCAGAATTTTTTTTTCATCAGATGCTGCCAGACTCTCAGTCTTTCCAGTCTGTTCTGTTTAGTTGAATTCAGTCTAGTTACAGATGTTCTCAGTCTGGCACTTAACTAGCAAATCATATTCATACCATACATCAACCCAAGGTCAAATGTTGTCCAGACCTTGATGCATGCAAGTACAAACTGCTTCATTATCTGAGACGTTACACCAAGCACTATACAGCAATTATCTCCACTTTTGACTTTATGAATGAGACGTAGCTAAAGATGGTTGGGCCTCAGACCCTAGCTTTGGAAATTCCTGCAACAATGTTCTGGGGCTGAGGTGATTGGCCTTCAACATCACAACAACCTTCTTTGGATTGAGAATGACTCTAACCTGTAAGACCCCCCCCCCCCCCTCACACACACACACACACACACACCACACACACATATACACACACACACACACACACACACACACACACACACACACACACACACACACACACACACACACACACACACACCCTAACATTTCTATTAACTCTAGTGTTGCTGGCCATCATATTCAATGCAGAAACTGATGCAGTGGTCCAATTGGTTTCCCTCCTCTTTGACTTTTCAGTAGCGGTTGGTCCAACCAAATAACTTATAAGTCCATTCAAATAGCAGTTAAAAGTTAACCACATTTTGGTAGGTCTGGAATTACATGCAGGTCAGACTGGATAAAGATGGCAATTTTCCTTCCCTCAAAGACATTAATAAATCAGGTAGGATTTTAGCTGCAAGGTGAATGTGCTTGAAAGCTGTGAATTATCTCATTGGGGAATATACTTTAGCATGTTGCTCAGACATAACAGTGGCACTGTGAATCCATTGAATTTTTTAAACTCTTTATAGGGATTTATTTGCTGCCCAACCTTTAATGCCCTTGTGAAGGTGAAGGCTCAGAAACCTCCAGTGAGTAACCTCTACTCCTGAAAGTCTGCCCAGCATCTACAATGTACAAGTCAGGAATGCAATGAAATACTCTTCATGGGAATGGATGACTGGAGCTCCACCAACACTTCAGAATCTGAACTTGGTGTCTCTAACATTAATTCCAATAATAGATCATAGATGCATAGAAATTTGGAGCACACATGGCTCATTTTGGATACATGCATTTCTCAACAATGTGTTCATTTTTTCAAAGATATTAATAGCTAAGTGACATTTAGATTTCCTCAACTATACTCACTGCTCCACAATGGAGTCATAGAGATATACAGCACAGAAACAGAATCTTCGCTCCAACTCGTCCATGCCAACCAGATATCCTAACCTAATCTAATCCCATTTGCCAGGACTTGGCCCATATCCCTCTAAACCTTTCCTATTCATATACCCATCCAGATGCCTTTTATTGGCACTTTTACCTAAGTACTGTGGAAAGTGGATAATATCACCATGTGCTGGCACCATCTTGAATTACAGTACAAATTCCTGATAAATAGTATAAACTGTAGAATATCAAATGAATTGACATTAAATTGATATTACTAAAACTGAAACAGCTTCAAAAGTTCACCTTTCCCCCTACATCAACTTCACCTGCTCTGCTCCACCAGTCACCACCATCTGACATTGTCTTTAGGGTCCTGGAAACGTGTTTCTTTTCCGCCTCCATTGGCACTGTTGTTTCCACTCTTGCTGCCTCTGCACTGAAGACTGTTACACTGTGTGGGTCCCGCACCTCCTCCTACTCTGACAGTTAATAGACGGGTCCTGGCTCTGGGTCAACCAATGGGGTCCTGACCTCATCCATCCAGCTGAATAGATGTAACCTTCTCTTGTTCGGTTCATCAAGGCACTTCATGCCATGTGACCTTCTCCTTTTTCAAAGAGACATTTTCTTGTCCCTTAAGCCAAACCATATCATAATGACATTCTGGTTCAGGATTCTTCAATCCCAGGGCATCAATGTGGATTTCAACAGTTTCTTCATTTCCCCTTCCCCCACCTCACCCTAGTTCCAAACTTCCAGCTCAGCATTGTCCCCATGACTTGTCCTACCTGCCTATCTTCTTTTCCACCTATCCACTCCACCCTCCCCCCGCTCCCAACCTATCACCTTCATCCCCTTCCCCACTCACCTATTGTACCCTATGCTACTTTCTCCCCACCCCCACCCTCCTCTAGCTTATCTCTGCACCCTTCAGGCTTTCTGTCTTTATTGCTGATGAAGGGCTTTTGCCCGAAACGTTGATTTTACTGCTCCTCGGATGCTGCCTGAACTGCTGTGCTCTTCCAACACCATTAATCCATACTCCCTCTACAGCCCACTTCAAACTGACATTATTTTCCACCCACACCATTAAAACAGATGTTCTTTTCTTCTTCTGTTCAAGATGGTCTTCTCCCCTACATCATCATTTCAAGATTCTAAGTGGCACTGAAGGGATAAGAGCCTGATAATGATATGCTGATTGAGCGCCCATTATGCTGTCAGTGTCAAGGCTGGTGATTTAAATAAGTTTGAACTGACTTTAATATAGAAGAGCTGAAAGTCCAAGGATAATTTAGATTTTGGGTTTGGATCAAATTTAGTTTGATTCACATCAAGAAGTTTTAGTGAATGCTGTTCTACAAGAATACCATAGAAACCTTAGACTGGAAGAGGCCCTTATATCAAAACAAATCCACTGCTGCTGTGAAACTACTGTAGTACAGAATCTGCCCTTTCTATAATATTCACAAAATACTTATATGAATATTCCTAAATTACAGTTGCTCACCCATCCTTGCAACAGCATTTTTGTGTATTGTGAAGTATTTAATCATCTTAGACAATAACCCGGGTTCACGTCGAACCTCTCCACAGGTGTATAATAGCATGCTTGAACAGGTTGATTCAAAAACGTAAAATATACACATATTATGCACTTTGTTTCTAATCAAATACATATTCAGTTTTTTCAAGAAGTTAGTTAGTTCACCCTCTCCAGCTTTGTTAGGAGGCTTGACTATGTTTGTATTCAAGATGACCAACTCTGAATTTTGTATGTACAGTTTAGGAAACAGGATAAATTTTCTAATGCAAATATCATTCACTTACTTAGATGTTATTTCAATGCAATTAATCACACCATTTTTATAAGAAATGAAACACATTGCCAATACTTTTGTTTTCAAAATCATATCACAGCGTACAAGTATGAAAATTATAAGTCTGATAATTGCTTTCATTGTTCTGTATTTTGCACAGCCTTTACAACAGAGTGGTAAGGTAATCAGTGCTTTGTCATTTTTTGCATCTAGTTTCTAACTTATTTTGCAAATAAATTGGGAACTTATGCATCAAATGAATGAGAAGTAAGAACTATGTAAGAACAACATTAAAGTTGACTAATCTCAAGTCAAGAATGAAAGGTTTCTGTGACTATTAAGACTTTAGAGGTATCAAAAGAATAACAGGGAGATTTCTGCCATTCTCAGTTGTGAAATTGTAAGTGTAGACAGAAAATCATCACAATATAGTTACAAGATCACTAATATCAGGGTGTATAAATTTTTTATTGTGAAGAGAGATAGTGGAAACACTTGAAGGTGGGTGTAGTGCCTGTGTGAGGCATGCAAAACTGAATCTCCAAAGAATTTCCAGGGAGCAGGCCTCATTGTGCATTCAGAGCAAGTTCATGACAGCTTATCTTCCAGTGTTTATGAGTTCACTATTGCACAGTTGGAATATCTGCTGTTACTGCAGGCTTTTAGCAGCCTAGAAGTGTGACTTAAAATACAGGACATTTTGGAAAGTAAAAGTTTACCACATCTATTAAAATTCAGACAGTGCAAGCAGCAACAATGAAGCAGAAGATTCAGGTTTCTGAATTCAGCAGTGGAAATGCCTCTGGAAGAAATGGGCAACAGTCGATTCTATTGTTTGGCACTTCAGACACGGTCGCTGCAGGAGATCAGACAGAGTAGCTGGGTAGAGGAGGCATTATATAACAATGCAGTAGCTATAGATATGATTACAGTTTGAGACCTGAGACCAGCATCAAAGTAAGTCCACCATTAGATAACATGAAATTGTTCACTAATATATGCAAGCCCATGCTTTATTCTAGCTAGAATATCTTAAAGGCCTTTGAATATTTACTGCAAATAGCCAACCTACAAATTTGCCTAAATCTTTTGATACACCATGAATTTAAAAGGGCATTGCCCAAAAAATCAAATATAATTTAATACAACATGATCTAAAGCATTCAGTAGACTGCAAAATGGGCAATTGAGTACTACTTTGTAAATTATTGACTTTTCTAAAATCTCAACACTTCTTTTCTGCAATCACGAAGATCACAAATATGCAAAGGCAAGCATCAATCCCTTGAGTAAATTCAATAAGATCACCCTGTAGAGATATTGGTTGGCAAGGCATTAAATGAGTGCAAAGCAATAGAGCAGAAGGCCTTTCCTGTCCAATTTCCACTCTTCCACATTCCCATATTTACTTAATACAAGCACAGTCAACACTACAGTCACATTATAATTTTGCAACATGGCAACACTCTGTTGCAATATACTCTTTCACCTTCAAAGCATTTACATCTTGTGGCATGATTTTTCTTGGATCTATAGATTTTGTTATGCTTATACCTTCATAGGAGCCTAGCAAGGGTATTGATATTCAGGTACACAGAAGATAGCTTTGTTCTCCTGGGTTGTCAACTGGTTCTTTGAATAGAACAAAGCACAGCATTTTGCCCTGAAATATGTAACTCTTATTAAGAAGCAGTTATTAATTTGCATGCTTCAGTAACGCAGATCATCAACCAATGAAATATTGAATCAATTGGGAGCCTTGAAGGCTCTGAATGGAATATCGTTCAATTCAGGGGTCCAGGTGACCAATTTAATGACAGAACAGGTTTTATCTTGCAAATATCCTTCTCATTATGTAAAAGAGTGTAAGTCAAGCTATTACAAAGCAACCCCTGTGCTTGCTGATCTGTAGTAACACCTGGTTAAGCAATGCCTCCATTTGGTAAAAGTAGGAGACTGGCACGAGCTGATGAAGCTCATTTAATGACCTGGTGCAGGCATGATGGGCCCAATAGCCTCATCCTGTTGCATAACACTTCTGTGATTGTGATTTCAAATTCATATTATTGCATTTAAATCCCTCCATAATGACATTCCCTGTTCATCCCATCCCACTTCAAAATTCCCATTCAACCCACAATCCTAGAAAAAAAATTGCCATTCACCAATTCTGGCCTCTTGAAAGTCTTGGACTTTAATTACTTTGTGCCTGTACCTTCAGCTGCCTAATGTTGATACACAGGAATTCCCTTCCAATACCCATTTGACTCGTGGCCCTTCCGATCTTAAAGCTTCCCTCTGACCGAGACTTAGGTCATCTTACGTACTATTGTCATTTGTGACTCAGTGTCAATTTTTCCTTTATAATGTTCCTATTCACTGGGATATTTTATTATGTTGGATGGGCTACATAAATACAATCTATTATTGTTGCATTAATGTTGCAGAGAATTCCCAAATGTACTCTGTAATTTCCCGTTAGATGCATTTCCGCAGGTTCAATGAAAGTCGGCATTACAGGAGCCACATTATAGATTCAGTCTTCTTCACAATTCCTCCTGGTTTGTTGAATACTTATAATTTTATTTTAAATTGGCATCTTCGGTATTTAAAATAAGGATTCAGCTGTTTGCCAAGGACAAAAAAACAGAAATGACAGGGAGTATCTACCCGAAGTTTTGATATGCATTCTGGAAGCACTGTATCAGTAAAATGATTTTGCAAAATTACCCTTTCTGTTTCTCTGTCCTTTGAGGCACAGGATGGTGAAGTATGAAACAACACCAATTGTGAGCAGTATTTTCATTTGGATTCTGTCATCCTTGGCATTTTCAGATGGAACAGTTACTTTGGAATTATTGATTGTGTGACCTGATAGTTAAATATGGAGCTCATATCTAGCACATTCGCTTTGCAAAGTCATTGATTTTGATTTGGAGGTGCCAGTGTTGGACTGGGGTGTACAAAGTTAAAAATGATACAACACCAGGTTATAGTCCAACCACCTGATGAAGGAGCAGTGCTCTGAAAGCCAGTGCTTCCAAATAAACCTGTTGGACTGTAACCTGGTGTTGGGTGATTTTCAACATTGATTTTGAAGGTTCACCTCAGATATATAAACCATGAAAACGTTAAGTCTAGTTTACTCAATTAATCATACATACTACACTTAACACATGAAAATTTTATGAAGATGAAAAACAATGCCCATGGAAATGTACTGTATATAGCACACATTCAGGAGGATTCCAGTTGAAAATTGAGAGAAAAAATCTTAGAACGAGAGAAGTATACATAAGAGATGAATTTCCGCAGTCTCCTCTCCACATAACTTTAGTGGAACAGCTACAGAAATCTCAGAAACAGATCCTCATGTGTCCATTAAATCCTTCATAATGTTTAGCTTATTTCCAATTAAGAATACTTGTTGCCAGGACTACCTTCTCAGAACATCATGTCAAGTTCATCAAGCATATACAACTGGGGTACAACTGACTGAAAGCGGAAGCAGAAACCACCAAAGTAAATCACTCCCATTATTTATTGAAAAATTAACTGCAATATGTTTCAAAAATAATCCCTATTTTTCACTATTTCTGATGTTATTAGTACTGGAGTATCAAAATTCTGTGTTCTTACAAGCATCTATACATATGTAATCACTTGGTTCACGTACAGCGCAGGGCTTCCTGTTCTCATGTTTAACACCAGGGGGTGCCATTGTTCCTGTGCTATGACAGTGCATTGAGGATTTAATGTCAAAGATTTTTTTGTACGGTTCAATATAATTCTCAAAAAGACTGTACAACTAAAATGTTAGGAATGACAAGGGGAACAGAGAGTTGTTTGTGTGGCTAAGCAATAAACGTAACTGATTTGTGAAAAGTAATCCATAAACTCGTTCCATGTGTGTTTTGTTAATCTAAGTGGATAATTATGAAGTTTACAGAGATAAATCTGGCAATATGCACCAAGCATTACTCTTCTCAATCTGATTTAAAGGACATTTGTTCTAGAGTCAGTCCTAAACTGAAAGGAATTGAGGACCTATTTTTACATCATACAATGAGCAACCTGAAAGAATGTCAATGACTTTTTTTTATCAGGAAAGGTAGGCATTGTCTTCCAAAGAAGCAATTCAGCTTATTTAAAAAAAAACATCTCACATGACTTTAATTTCATCATCATAGCTACATACGTTATAATTTATTCTGCACTCAGTGACAGTGCATGCAGAAACAGAACAAATTAGCATTTTAATTATGCTTGTCCATTGTGCAGGTGGCAACGTGGGAATAATCTACTTAAATGTGAAATACCTGTCAGTTGTTATTGTTAACACCAGGCGTATGTATTTAAGTTTACACATTTGCCTTTTTCCTGAGAGGTCTACAGCTATGATGACTAGAGTCTGTATGAATGTGTAATCACAGCTGTGAAAGCTCACATTCAGAAATGTTCCTCTATGCTCTTTTCTTTATTGATAAATATATGATAATCAGGGACAGAGCTTGCTGGAAATAAACAGACCCGCTGGCACCTTCAAATTGAAAATACAGGTTGAAACATTGACATTCGATTCTTCAGTAAGAATAGACAATATTCAAGGCCTTTCATTAGAATGAAATAACCATACACTGTAACATATTTAGTAATAAGAAAAACCTGTTTATACTACACTATTACATTTTCTGGTAATTCATAAAGCTCTTCACAATAAATCAATTAGATTTGAAATTAGACAGGCAAACATAGAGGCCACTTCTGTATTATGAGATACCAGTAAATTCTAAATTGAGTGGACAAAGTAATGCTTTTTGCTGTTTCCCTTCACTGTGACATTTACTGGCAGGTATGAAGGAGGTGTACAATGGTCATAAGTGGGCCTCAGAAATGTTATGTGCAAACAGTGATCTATTTCAGATCTAATGTCATTAGAAAAATGACAAACATTAAACAGGAGAGGTCAATGTTTGGAGAGGGGAAATAATGCCTACAAAATAAAATAATATGGTAGCATTACAGAGGAGTGATATAAGTGATGATAAACAGAGTGAGACAGAAACAGACTGAATGTACATTTATAAAAATAACAAAAAGAAGTGTTCAAGGTGAGAAAATGGTAAAGACACAACAACTAATGGCTTGTTACATAAATGTGTGTTATTTTCAGAACAAAGTAAATGAGTTAATAGCACAAATAGGGATGAATGGGTGTGATCATATAACTATTATAGACATGAATTCAAGAAGATCAAATCTGGGAAGTAAGTATTCAGGGTTATGTGAATTTTCAGAAGGTCAAGCAGGAAGGGCAGAATGATGGTGCAGTTTTGATAATATGGGATGAAATATAAGTATGGTAACAAGAAATGAGCCTAACTGCACCCCCTGCGAGTGTTTACTATTTGTTCTGACCTTCTGCTCTCCGATGCTGAACATTCTATACTGTATTCACTCCTCACAATGTGGTCTGTTCTACACCAGGGTGCTAGATCGCAGTTTGGGCAACCACTTCGCAGACTATCTATGATCTGTCCGTAAAAATGACCCTGAGCTTCTGGTTGCCTGCCCTTCAACACACCACCATACATCCTAGCCAACACCTCTATCTTAGGTTTGCTGCAGTACTCTAGCAAAGCTTAGCGCAAGCTGAACAAACAGCATCTCATTTTCCACTTGGGGATCCTGCGACCTTCAGGACTCAATATCGAATTCAATCATTTTAGGGCCTGAGCACCTTCTTCCATGTCCTTACCCCACAAGCACTTGTCCCATCCCACACCTTCATATGGACTATTACCACAACCAATCCATTAGCATTCCTCTCTGGGCTCTATCTCCACCTACCGTTTATCCCTCCCCATCTCCCCTCATCCCATCTTGAACAAATATACCAACTGCTAACTAGCTACAATTAGCTCTGAAGAAGGGTCACTGAATCTGAAACATTAACTCTGCTTTCTCTCCACAGATGCTGCCAGAGCTGTTCTCCAACAATTTCTTTTTTTGGTTAGTGGTCTTGGATTGCAAGAGGTTGCATCCACATACTGGAGGTAAAGAATAACAAAGATATGAACACACTGGTGGGAGTAGTCTATAAGGTTCATAACAGTAGTTACACGTTGGAACAGTGAACAAATCAGGAGATAATGACTGCATGGAAAAAAAATGATCGATAGCACTTTAATATTAATGTAGATTGGGAAAATCAAATTGAAAAGGTAGCCACAAGAAAAAAATGCAACGAGGCAGGATGAGTTAATGATCTCAGTGTCAAATATCCTGTATGAAACAAATTTCCATAATATGGCAGAACTTAGCATTCAGTTTGAGAGTGAGAAATCTGGGTCATAAGCAACCGTGCTAAATATAAATTAGAGTAATTACAAAGAAATTAGGGTAGCTTTGTAGTGGATAGGAAAAGGAGTTTAGCAGAAAAGATGATTGATATACAATGGCAGTTAAAGACTCACAGCAAAGATATATCCTAATAAGGAAGGAGAATTCTAGCAAGGTGATAAACCAACCATCATTAATCAGGGAGGCTAAGGATAATATTAAATTGAATGACAAAACACACAATGTGATAAGCCAGAGGATGAGGAATGTTTTAAGAACCAACCAAAGATGATTGAATAAAAGGAGAAAAAAAACTATGATGCTAAACTCGAAAGTAATACAAAAGTGACACTAAGAGCTTCTTTAAATATCTAAAAAGGAAGAGACAGACTAAAGTGAACGTAGGCTCCTCCAAGAATGAGGCCATCGAAATAATAATAATGAGGAGTCAGAAAATAGAAGAAGAGTTGAATAAATAGTTTACACTAGCGTTCGTGGTAAAGGATACTAATAGCATTCCCAAAAAAAAATCAAGATGTGGAGGAAATAAATCCAATAGTTATCAGTAGAGAAAAGTACCAGGTAAATTAATGATAAGTTCCCTAGATTTGATGCCTTGCATCCTAAGATACTAAAGGAAGTAGCTACAGAGACAGTGGATGCATGTAGTAATTTTCTGAGATTCCTTAAATTCTTGAAAACTGCTGGAGGATTGGAAAACTGCCAATGTAACATGTTCTGAGATGCAGAGGGACATATATATATGCTAGTGAATGAATCACAAAGGGCTAGTATGCAGTACAGAAAGTAATAAGGAAATCTAATAGAATTGTATCCCTAATTGTAAGGGGATTTAATAGAAAATTAGGGAGGTTATGTTTCAGCTACACGGAGCACTGGTGAGGAGTGTTGTGTACCATAATTGGCAGCTTATTTTGATAAGGAGCATATGCATTGGAAACAGGTTAGAGAAGGTTCACCAGACTAATACCTGGAATGCCTGGTAGTCATACAAGAAGGAGAACAGGCTAGGTTTGTACCTGCTGGAATTTAGAAGAGTAAGAGGCAACTTGATTGAAACATAAAAAATCTGGAGAGGTCTTGTCAGAGTAGAATTGGAGAGGGGCTTTCTGTAATGGCAGAATATTCGTGAATAGATTCTTTTGAACAAGCTAATGAAATGTTAACAGGGCAACATGGAATTTGGCTTTGAAGTTATAATCAGATCAGCCTTCATAAAAAGGAGTCAAGGGCTTACTTTCACTCCTTGCTCATTTGTTCATATGCCCTAAGGAAAGAGATTACAGCAACCCTGAGATATAGTACAATTTAAAGAGAAAAAGTTAATTAAGAGGAATAAATAATTACATTAGGAAGACATTTCAGAAGAAACAATATTACCTGCAGATTTAGCATTTGGAGAAGATAATTATTAAGATTCAAGAATTGCTTCAAACTTAAATACTAATTCACAAGTTCAACAAGTAACTGCACAATAGTACCCAGTAGGACCTACAGCTGATTACTTTATAAATCCCCATTACAGATGAAAGCACAGGTGTTTTGAAGGTGTGCTTTAAGCTTTTGACTACAACTTTAATCTGAAAACAAATGAAATTCTCAAAGGGCAAAGATTTAACAAAAAAAAGTTCAGCATCCAGGAAAATCTGCAAACAATTTAAGGAATGATTGCTGCAGATTATTGGCAAAATGTGACTATGGAACTTTCAAAATCAGAATTTAAAGATACAAAATTGCTGCCATAATTATTGATGGGTTTTTGTCAGATTTATTACAGTTCAAAGAATATTTGAATTTGGGGAAAGTTATGCCCATTGTTCTAGAAGCAGAAGCCAGAAAATATCACCAACAAATCCTGAGAAACACAACCTTATAACAGTAAAGCAACAGAATCTATCCACTTCTCAGCAAAAATACTGTCGAGGCAGGAGTGATAAACCAGCACAAAGAGAGGGGGAAAAGCAAAAATGAGAAGAGTTTCAATAGTAATGGAGATAAAAAGCCACACATTGCTTGAGCAGTGCTCAAATATGACAAAAGCATACTATAAGTATAAAACTATAGATGCCTTTAAATTATTTAGAAATAGGAGCCAGTTTCAGAGCAGCAAAAAAGTCAAATCCCAGTTTATACAAAGATGTTAAAGTGTTAGAAACAGCAGCATCAGAAAAGAGACTTAATGCATTCCTATGCAAAGTTAGTGATCCACATCACTCAACTTTGACAGAACTTGTTCATGTCAATGTCAATCTTATTAAGGTTAAGGCTGATTCACAGATGGGTGTCACTGCCTTACGAATGAAATGCCATGGCTGAAGAAAGGTAATAGCTTACAAATATGAACACTCAAGATTAAAATGGTGTACTAAATGCAACTTAGCAACACATGATTTAAAATCATGACATCTTACATTTGTGCTCACACATATCCTAACTGTAATATCCTTGAGGTGTTCAATTTTTTAAAAAGTTCATTCACAGGCATCACTAGCTAGGCCAGCATTTATTGTCAGTCCCTAGTTGCTGGAGGCAATTAAGAGTCAACCACATTGCTGTCGGTCTGGAGTCACATGTAGGCTAGACCAGTAAGGAGAGCATTTTCCTTCCTGTATTCCTGACCAGATTTTTAAAAACATTTGACAGTCAACAATGGTTTACTGGCCATCATTAGACTCTCCATTTCATTTTATTGAATTCAAATTCCATCATTTGCCATGGTGGGAGTCAATATCCCCAGAACAGTATCTGAATGTCTCGTTTAATGGTTGAGAGACAATAACATTTGGTCAACACCTCCCATAATTAGAACCAAGAAATAGTGAACAGGTCAACAGAAACTAAATTATGCCAAATCAGAGAACAACTAATCCCAGAGAAAACTGTTGTCACAATCAGCTGGGAGACAACAAGTAGAAGATTTGAAGAAGTTCTGAGAAAGGGTCACTGGACCTGAAACATTAACTCTGATTTCTCTCTACAGAAGCTTACAGACCTGCTGAAAGTTTCCAGCAATTTCTGTTTTTGTAGTAGAAGAAGATTTCATTGTCTAGACTCATGGTGTAATCTCAAACAAAAAAGAAATATTGATATTGCCAATGCTGGCATAAGAGAATGGCATCATACTGCTGACAGGAAGGACATGTGTGATACACAGGAAATGTTTTCCATTGCTTTTGTCAATGAAGAACCTTCAGATGACATAATAGTGGTGTTTAAAAGCATAAGCAATTGATGACAATGAAAATGTGCAGACATGCAACTTAAACGCATTGTGCAATCGTTAACTAAAGTTATTCATACAGTAAAACTGTTTGCAGAAAAAAAATGGTTACTTCAGATTTTAATTTTATGTCAGGGGATAAGATGACACATGTTCAAGAGAAACATTTCAATCCTTCATCTTTCAGAGCAAAATGCTGAGCAAACAGCATTCATCCAGCACCATGTCTGAGGATGAGAAAATGTCTACTACCTCAGTACAATCACAGAGGGTGAATCCAATTTAAATCAACTAGTTTAAGTAAAGTCCATTGAGTCTGTTCTGTCATTTGATGAGATCACGGCTGATCATGGCTGACTTGAAAGTCTTCAACAATTTCCTGCCTTAACCCTATAATCCTTGATTCCCTGTCCAATTAAAAAAAACTATCTCTCAGCCTTGAACATACTTAATGATCAGTAAAGAATTTCACAGATTCACTATATTCTGAGAGAAGAAATTTCTCATCATTTCTGTCCTAACTGGTCATGCCTTGTACTGAGATTTTGCCCTCTGGTCCTAGACTGTTCCACAAGACCTTAATTCAATGAAGAGGTGACAAAGAAGATTGTTCCAGCAAAATATTTGACTAAGTTCTGCATGGTAGACTGGTTAGCAAGGTTAGATTATATGGGATCCGGGGAAGCTAGCCAAATGGATACAAAATTGGCTTGAAAATAGGAGACAGAGGTTGGTGGTAGTGGCTTGTTTTTCAGATGAGGCCTGTGAGCAACAATGTGCCACAAGGATTGGTGCTGGGCCCACTGCTTTTTGTCATTTATATAAATCATTTGGATGTGAATATAAGAGGCATGGTTACTAAGTCTGCAGATGACACCAAAATTGGAGGTTTAGTGGTCAGTGAAGGTGATGATCTCAGAGTAGAATGGGACCTTGAACAGATGGGCCAATGGGCCGAGAAGTGGCAGATAGAGTTTAACTGAGATAAATGTGAGGTACTGTATTTTGGTAAGGCAAACTTAGGCAGGACTCATACAATTAATGGTAGTGTCCTGGTGAGTGTTACTGAATAAAGAGACATAGGGGTGCAGATGCATGAAAGTGGAGTCACAGGTAGACAGGGTAGTGACGGAGTTGTTTGGCAGACTTGCCTTCATTGGTCAGAAGACGAAGTAGAGAAATAGACGTCATGTTGCGGGTATACAAGTCATTGATGAGGCCACTTTTAGAATACTGCATACAATTCTGATTAACATTTTATAGGAAGAATATTGTTAAACTTGAGAGGGAGCAGAAAAGAATTCCACGGATGTTACTGGAACTAGAGGGTTTGAGTTATAGGGAGAGGCTAAATAGGCTGGAGCTATTTTCCTTGGAGCTTTGGAGGCTGAGGGGTGACCTTGTGGAGGTTTAGAAAATCACAGAGGGGCATAGTTAGGGTAAATAGTCATGGTCTGATTCCCAGGGTAGGGGAATCCAAAACTAGAGGGCATAGGTTTAAGGTGAAAGGGAAAGATTTAAAAGAGACCTGAGGGGCAACGTTTTCATGCAGAGGGTGGTGCATGTATGGAACAAGTTGCCAGAGGAAGTGGTGGAGGCTAGTACAATTACAACATTTAAAAGGCATCTGGATGGGTATATGAATAAGAAGGGTTTAGAGGGATATGGGCCAAATGCTGGAAAATGGAACTAGGTCAGATTGGGATGTCTGGTCAGCACAGACAAGTTGAACCAAAGGGTCTGTTCCTGTCCTGTATGACTCTATGACTCTATAACTTTAATGAATTGACTAAGCCTTTTATAAGTAATATGTCCTTTTAAACATAAATGTCATTTTGTAACAATTGTGAATACTATTTTTCAGGTTTAGCTACATGACCTGGAGAAAACTTCCTACCTGCCACTGCCACAGCGTTACAACACTACCAGTGTTACAAATGGTATCCTTTGTATGGCGACAGTGGTGAATTATTCCTTCTCAAAATGTGTGTTACCTTTGACTTGGCCATACCATCTTCCTCTGTCACCCACTGGGGTGAATGTCCCTCAAAACAGTTTCATTTTTGTCACGTCATAGCCAGATAATTAAGTGGACTGATTTCTCTTCTTGCTCTTTCACCTTTATCCTTAAAGGCTGCTAGGATCCAAAAATAACTCATTCTGGATTTCTCATCTACATGCATCCCCTTAGTAATAACTTCTGATAACACAATCTGGGACCAGTGTGTACTCTCATTCTACACAGCCATATCAAATGTCCACTGTCAATAACTTGCCACGTAACTCATCAATTATTGGGAAGGCAAGTCATTGCAAGGGATTTTCCCAGATGCAGTCAAAATGTTTTGTCGATTGAGACTCATGGTGCCCAGTTGACCATGTCCTGGAGTGACATATCTCTTGCAATCTTCTGTTCTTTGTCTCATAATTATGTAATCAGGTTGTTTGGCATCTTTCTCAGGAATCACATGACAGGAGAGGTGGAGGTGTTGAACATTGCTGGGACCTTTAGGCGTGCATGCTACCAGCAGCATATTTGAAGCCAAGCTGTACACTACCTCAGAGACTCCAGCCAGGAACAGACCCTCACATGATCGTGCTTGATCATTTGACCATGATCAACATGGCCCTGGGGAAAGAGAAGGTCATTCTCTGCTCTATGGACAGGGACAAAGGGGCCTATCTCAAAGACTCAGACTCCCTCTGAGTCTTATACTTTTCACAAGGGGAATTGTGAGTTTCTTGCAAGCCAGCAGCAAGTTGCCAATTAAGGGATATTATTGCTCATTAAATACTTTGTTGATGGCAAAACTCATATCATTAATATTCAGCTTTCTGCCTTACTCATCTCGTCAAACAAGGTAAACATTGAGAATGCTTGACATGGAAATCAGAGTGGGTACTGAGGGAATTCAGCTCACCACTTGCTCTGAAGTACCTCCACTTGGACAGTGCTCATGGCTGGTGCCTATTAAGCCTGTTCTGTGATGTTGATGCCCACTCCACCTCCACAGACATTGGCATCCAACATATGCCAGTCTCTAAGAACCCTCTGGGCACATTTGTAATTCACTTATTGGACGTATCTGAACTTCAATGTTGCACCTCAGGGTGCACCAGCGACTGTCATTATAATGTGGCAGAAAGGACACTTTGGCATTCAGGGACATGCACCAAACACAAGGACTTGACTCGGCTTCATCTCTGAGCTTTTTGTGTGCTGTCATAGTATTTACTCACTCAGAGCCTGTATGGATGCTTATGGCATCTCTACCTTGCCTTTTTGCCCCCAAAGCCAGAGATACCAGGTTCATATTAATTCTATACCATTTTGTACAGACACAAAGCCAGGAAGCTTATCATGGCTGTCAGTAGGCCTCAGTCCAGGGGGGAAAACCTTTGCTCAGATGGTCTGGACACAGTAAGTCATGGGAGACATCCCATCCCAGTCTAGGTGCTTGTAGATGGTTATTCAGCCAATCGGAGTGGTCAGAGTCATGAGAGGGTAAGGAGCCAAATGCTGGGCAACCCACCACCCAGCAAGTCTTTCTGACCTATTGGGGTTTGGAATGAAGGAATGGCAGATATTAAGGGTAATAAAAGGGGGTAGCATAGCCATTCAGTTAGATTTGCTGCAAGTGGGAAAGGATCCCAAGCAAGTGAATAGGCAGCAGAGGGGGCATGACGAGTTAGTGCCATCAGAGGGTGGGGTGAGTAATGATGACTAAGATAAGATGTTGGAGGCAATAGAGAGAGGGGTGGAGCATGATCCTTGGTGAGAAGTGGACACAGTAACAAAGATAAAGTGAGATGTATCCAAGAGAAGTTGGTGGCACCTATTGTGGTGCAGTAAGCAATTGTCCTTCTTCCTACAGTGGTGCATATTCCTCCAGATGTCTGAGACAACACTTACATATCTTCGGGTAAAAAATGAGGTCTGCAGATGCTGGAGATCACAGCTGAAAATGTGTTGCTGATTAAAGCACAGCAGGTTAGGCAGCATCCAAGGAATAGGAAATTCAACGTTTCGGGCATAAGACATATCTGGCAACTTTGGGTGGGACAGCATGGTCTGGTATCATTGCCTCCGCTGCTGGTCCTGGATGAAGAGGAAGTCCTGCCTTTGTATCATCCCACCCAGCTAGACCTCCAGGTTCCAACCTACATAGTGGAACACTCATTTCTGCTATTTGCTTTTGTGGGGCAAATGTCAAAGCAGCTCTGGACTGATAATGGTTCTCAGGGTATACAAAAGGCTTTTAAAGATGGTGTAAGTGTAAGGGATGTCAGTGAAGAGGGATGTCAGTGAATTCTGGGACATCCATTGATTGGCAATTTTTTTCTGGCAATGGCCCATTTTAAGTTTCCACTGGAATCAGATATGAGAGGTGCCATAGGGGCAGGGTAGGTAATTTATAGAATAAGTTTGATGGGATATGGTGAGAAAACATGTAAATCATGTAGTACAAATGCCTGCAGAAAACTCAATGTAACTCAGACAACCAAAGAAAGCATAAAATTCAACTGAAAATTCTCAACCTACTTCCCAACAGCATCACATTACAGAAATTCAAATCCAGAGAAATTACCATATTAAATCTTTAAATTTTGCTTCACAGATTGTCCACAGTTTCTGTTCTGTGAACTTGCAGGAAAATTTATAAGAATGAGAGCTTGAACTTTCTCAACTTTTAATAATCTGCAGATTTCTAAACAAACACTGCTGGTTTAGAACTTCCATTAACTAAACTTTCCCACTGAGGTAATATATTCACTTAAATGGCCAATAAAGCTCCTTTCTCAGACAAAAAAACTTCTGAGCTGAGGGCTCGTCCTAACTACCTTAAAAACTTTGAATTTCTGAGTTTTCCAAATGAAAATCAATCCTTAATTATTAATCTGAAGCCTTCAAACTAATGGTTTTCAATGTTTATTCTCGTTCTAAACCATTAAAGGATTCAGGGGAAAATCACAAAATATTTTCGCGACAATGAGATTCTGATTTGTTTCATTCTCCCCATATTTCTGACCTTGCTTACTGTTGCTCATGGCACACCACAAGCAATGTTTCCTGGTGACCAAGTCCATCATTCTTGGTGGCCACTGTCTCAGGCTAAACTAGAACCTATTAGACCACAAGTATAGTTTCAAACCTTACAGCCTCTCCATCACCAAGACAGCCATATTTCCTCTCCATCTCAGCTTCAGCTCATTTATTCCAATGCTCTTCTTATCCTTTACTTTTACAACCTTCACCCTGATCTTCACTGGACCCCATACAATCAACACCTTGATTATAAAATTCTCTTACTTGTTTTCAAATGTATCCGTGACCTAACATTTCCTTCTCTCCATTACTTTCTCCAGCTTGCAGCCTGCAAGGTCTCTGTGCTGCTCTAATTCAAGCCTCTTCCATATTCCTGCTTCTAATAATCTGACCACTTAGCTACCTCAACCATACGGTCTTCACAGAAGCTCTCCTCTTTTCCACATATCTTTACTTCTTTAATATACTCATTAAAACCTATTCTTTGAGCAAGAATTTGGCCATCATATCTCTATGTGGCTTGGTGTCAAATTTTGTTTCAAAACTATTCCTGTATTTTGTTTTGGGATATTTTAGGATGTTAAAGGTGCTAAGTGAATGCATTTTATTCTTGTTAGCATAATTATATAAACAGATTTGAAGAGGTTTCACTGTTTGCTTTGCAAGGCAGTATTCAAGATACTGTCGGCACTGTGTAAAGTTTCAGTATAATTCTATTAATTCGTATTTAATATTGGTTTCATTTAGCAAAGTATCTGAATTGCAAAAAGATTAAATTAAACATTAGTAGAAATAAGCCTGTTCAATACCATAATCTTGTGATTTAGACTTACACGTGAATCCATGAAAGTTATAGCTCAGCTATGGCTTGGTGATATTACTCGAGGAGCTGGTTCTGAGCTAGTTGGGTCAGTGTCATGCGCTGTGCACGTGTAAAAAAGAGTAACTTTGTAATACCGGCTTTCATGGAGCTATTTCAATTAATTATGTAAATAATATTAATATGTATGTTTTTTTTCTTTAATGAATTTGAAAAAGTTTCCTTTTATATACCCAACTAAATGCTTTATGCCCAATCTCAGAAATGCACAATCCACTGCATCAGATGACGTGGTGACCCATTGCTTTTCTGATATGAACTAAATCAATGGTGTCTCTGAGCGAGCATGTCCATTTAAAGTAAGTTCAGTTATGTGTTTTGGGGCTATGCTTATTTTGAAATTATTTTCTGATGGTCTTTTTGGCAGAAGAGAGAGGATAATTTTATCATTCAGTTTGAAGTTGAGTGAAGTCCAGGTAGTGGAGCTGAACATCAGTGGTATGTTTCCACCACATTGTTCGGTTTCTTCAGAACTTAGACTTGATTTTAGCTGTGAGTGAAAGAAGACAGTGCCTTGGAAGCTGATTTCAGCACACGTGGGCTAACTGATATAAAATCCAGCTGACTTTTAGATCCAAGCTTCCCTCATTCCAGGCCTGATTCTCTCCTGAAGGTAACAGTTGGCTTATGGCGGATGGGGGTGGGGGGAGGGGGGGGGTTGGGGGGCGGAAAGGGCAGGGGGGTGTTGGTGTTTGGGGTGACTGACGCACAAAGCCATAGCTGAGAATCTGTGGAAGAAGATAAACTCACCATGGTCTGACCAGACCACATGGCCGTGGTTTAACCTGAGGGTCACCACACCTCAGGTAAGGAGAGAGGTTGAGAAGGAGAGTCCTTCACAGTAACCTCAGGAATGATGACGAAGGGCTCCTGCCCAAAACGTCAATTTTTCCTTCTCCTCGGATGCTGCCTGACCTGCTGTGCTTTTCCAGCACCACTCTAATCTAGACTCTAATCTTCAGCATCTACAGTCCTCACTTTAGCCCATCTAAATGTGACTGTTCAATATCAGAAATAGCTAGGGTCTGAATTATTCTTGATGTACAGTATCTGTTGAACATATGCTGCACTTCTTAGTCTGAATTTTAGTCACTTAATTGCCTGGTTTTCATTTATGTGGCAATGCACTAATGTGCAGTAATTTAAGAAACTACTGAGGTCAATATAGCTAATTACGAACTGGGAAAAAAGTTAAGAAAGAAATATATTAATGATTCTACTATTATCTATGTTAATACTATATTCAATCAAGTTAAAGTACAACATCTTGCAAACTAATGCTGGAAGAAGACACAGCTTGTGTATTTTGCAAAAACATCAACAATTCTGCTCATGGAACATAAATTTCTGCACAGTCCATGGGATTTACTGAAGTTAATTTGCTTTTCAAACAGAACAATAAACTCTTGTGCATCTCACAAATGGATCCATTTTAGAATAATGTATATTTAAGCAGTGACTTACATCAGTTTGCCACACTCTAAGCACTTTGTGCCATTTAGCAATCAAAAATAGGTGTAGCTTGACTCAGTGGCATGATTCCTCTCCAGAGGCTGGCTGCAGAGAGTTTATTAGAACAAGCAATATAGGGGGTTTGTTAATTATTATCTGAGCAACAGTCAGACTCAGCACGTTCACAGATTTGTTTGCCATAACTAGATGCATTTTCTCCACTATGGTGCATAAAAGATTCATTAAGGTCCTTTGCTTCCATTATCCCAGCAGAAACTGAAATGCCACCAGGTGCTAAGGAACACAATGGTTTTGAGCACTTCACATCATCTCATAAATTAAGGATTTTCTCATCTACTTGATGTAATTTTTTGACAATAAGCTAAGTACTATTCAGTTAAATATTTTTTGGCATATGGCAACAGTTCCAACTGTTTCATAGTGTTAATTAAAAACTAGCATCTCTTTTTTTTTCTCATGCATTATATAAGATTCATCTTTGTTTCATCGTCTTCAAATTGTATGCTGTAACAATTGTATTTTGTGATAACTGGTATTTTCTCCAACAAAAAAGGAATTCTGAAGAAGGGTCACTGGGTCCAAAATGTTCACTCTGATTTCTCTCCACAGTCATAGAGTCATAGAGATGTACAGCACGGAAACAAACCCTTCGGTCCAACTCATCCATGCCAACCAGATATCCCAACCCAACCTAGTTCCACCTGAGCCTCCAGACCTGCTGAATTTCTGTTTTAGTTTCTGATATCCAGCGTCAGCATTTCTTTCAGTTTTTTAAGTATTTTTTCCCCATTTGTTTCAAGTTTACTTTGTTCTATTTTCTCTCTGTCTGTGAGATGTAGGGCCCAGATTTAACTGTACAGAAAGATTTTCAGCAAATTAAGATCTCACCTTGTATTGTGCATTTTCTTCTGTTTAGCTAAAATTAACAAAAAAAAACCTATTTCCGTGTGCCTTTCACGTAATAGATGTCTCAAGGCACTTCACAAGAACATTGTAAAAATAAGTATGACGCAATGACACAAAAGGAGATTTTACATGAAAAGCTTGGTCAAAGATATAGATCTAAAGGAGTCTTTTAATGGAACAAGGTGAGATTGATTGCATTTGGGAGAGAATTCCAGAGCCTCGGCACAGTTGCCAGTGATGGAGAAATTAAAATTCAGAAGTCTTAAAAGAACAGATATCGTTAAGAGTGTGGAGCTAGAGGAGAGTACCGAAATGAGGACAGGCAAGGACATAAGGAGACCTCAAAGCAAGGATAGGAATGTTAAATTCACACTGATGCTCATCCAAAAACCATAGGTCCATAAAATCATTAGACATAGGAGTATAAATTAGGCCATTCAGCCCATCAAATCTGTGCCACTATTCAATTGTGGCTGATAGTTTCTCAATGCCATTCTCCCACTTTCCTCCTGGAACCCTAGATTCCCTTGTTACTCAAGAACCTACCTATCTCAGTTTTAAATATATTCAACGACCTGGCCTCCACAGCTTTCTGCGGCAGTGAATTCCATAGATTCATCATTTTCTGTCTAGAAGTTTCTCCTTATCTCCGTTCTAAAGGTCTTCCCTTTACTCCAAGGATGTGCCCTCAGGTCCTAGTCTGTCCTACCAATGGAAACATCTTCCCAACATTCACTCTGTCCAGGCCATTCAGTATTCTGTAAGTGTCAATTAGACACCTTCCCTCTGCCCACCCCCACTCCCTCCATCGAGTATATACCCAGAGTCCTCAAATGTTCCTCATATGTTAAGCTTTACATTCCTGGTACCATTCTCATGAACCTGCTCTGAATCTGCTCCAGGACCAGTAATTCCTCCCTGAGATATGAAGGCCAAAACTATGCACAATACTCCAAATATGGTCTGACCAGAGCCTTATAGAACCTCAGAAGTACATTTGCTTTTATACTTAAGTCCTCTCAAAATAAATGCCTTTGTTGCATTTACCTTCCTAACTACTGACTCAACCTGCAAGTTTACCTTGAGAGAATCCTGGACTAGAACTCTCAAGTCTCTTTGCAATTCATAATTCTGAATTTTCTCTCCATTTAGAAAATAGTGCAAGCCCCTATTCCTCCTACTGAAGTGCATGACCTCATGCTTTTCCATGTTGTACTCCATCTGCCATTTCTTTGCCCGCTCTCCTATCCTGTCCAAATTATTCTGCAGCCTCCCTACCTCCTCAATGTTACCTGACCTTGTATCATTTGAAAATTTAGCCAGAATTACCTCAATTCCTGTATCTAGATCATTAATGTATAAAGTGAAAAGTTATGGTCCCAATTCTGACCCTTGCGGAACACCACTCGTCACCGGCTACCATCCTGAGAAAAACTCTTTCATCCCCATTCTCTGATTTCTGTCAGGCAGCCAATCTTCTATCCATGCTAGCACCTTGCTTCTGGAACTATGGGCTTTTATCTTACTCAGCAGCCTCCTGTGCGGCACCTTGTCAAAGGCCTTCTTGAAGTCCAGATAGACAACATCCATTGTCTCTCCTTAGTCTAACCAGCTCATTACTTCTTCAAAGAATTCTAACCGATTTGTCAGGCATGACCGCCCATTGATAAAACCACGCTGACTTTGCCCTATTTTACCACACACTTCCAAGTATTCAGAAATCTCATCCTTCAAAAGGGACTCCAAAATCTTACCCAGGACCGATGTTACGCTATTCAGCCTGTAATTTTCTGATTTCTTTCCCTAAATCCGTTTCTAAGCAGGGGTGTCACTTTAACAATTTTCTCGTCCTCTTTGATCTTCCCTGACTCTAGCAGTTCCTGAAAGATCACCACTAATGACTCCACTATCTCTTCAGCTATCTCCTTTAGAGTTCTGGGATGTAGTCCATCTAGTTCAGGTGATTTACCCCCTTCAGGCCATTCAAGAGTATAATGCTGATAAATAAATAAAGCAAGTGGTGGGATTTAGAGAAGAGATTTGTATAAACTTATGACCTCACCTTTACTGAGGGTACAATGTGGTGGATTGACCAGGGCTGCAATGGAGTAGTGAAGAGATGATGAAAGCTTTAATATGGGTTTCAGCAGTAAGAGAGCTCAGATAGGAGCAAAGTCGAGGGATATTACAGAGGTGGGAAAAGGCTGTCTTTAAGACAGCGCAAATATGAGGTTAGAAGCTCATCTCATGCACAAACATGACATTAAGACAGAGAATTTTGCACCTGACTTGGGAGGCCTAAGGTGGGACATATCCCAAATCCCAAACCCTACCCAGAAAAAATGGCTTCAAAGGTTGTGTTTTCATTTTGGGATGGTGAGATTCACTGGAAGGAAGGCTTGGAAACCCCAGTAACATTCCTGTTACTCCAGTCATGATAACTCATGCTCCTCCCACACTACCCATAGCCCTTTAAAGCTGCTTTGCCAACTCTGTGTCACCTCACACCAGTGCACATCGTCGCACTGTTCTTGTCTTTTACAACTGCCATGTTAATATACCTAATACTACCCTAACAGACCTCAGGACCAATGGAGGAGGGTACGGCGCAGTCTTCAAAACATAGTTTTAGAAAAAATAGTTACATTTCAATTACATTCCATCAACTACAGAGGAACCTTGATGATCCAAATGAGATGGGCGGGCACTATTCGTTTGTATAATTGATTATTCGGTTAATTGATTAAATGCCTTTCCTCGGGGACTTGGAGTTTTCTGTTAAGTCTGCTCCCTGTTCAGGAGACTAGGCAGCAGCACACCGCGCGCGAGCCCCCGCTCTCCCCAGGACACCGTCCAACTCTGCCCGCCTCCCACCTGCCACCCAACCCCATCCAACACTGCGCCCCCACCCGCCCCAACTCCGTCCAACACCTCCCCCCTCCCACCCGCCGCATGTGCACCCCCCCTTCCACCCTCCCCCGGACCAGCCCAACTGGATACCAACAACAAGACTGCTGCTGCTGATGCTGCTGCTACTGCCTTTTGGGGGATGTCTCCAATTAGACACACCCATCCAAACTCACAACTTTTTACTGAAATGTTTTGACAGGTTCCTCCTTTGCCCTGTACAGGACTATGTTGGAGAGATTATCCAGGGAAGAGGGGTTTAGGCTACACCCCCGTATAGAACTCCAGGGAAAATGTGGTGAGAGAGAGAAGGTGGGAGGTCAGTCATTTGGAGATGGTGCCTGGGTTCCCATCAGTTCAGGACTGTTCTCGGCAGCATTTCAAGAGCAGAGTTCACTTTTAATCACTGTAAACAAAAGATGCGATCAGCATTGGAAACACGTCTTTGATGTAATGTTTCTATTGGGACCTTGAGACCTCCTTCGGATAATCCGATATTCGGATATTGATATTTGGATAATCGAGGTTCCTCTGTACATCCTGCCAAAGAACAACCACTTCATTCATCTGCACAATCCCTTATAGCAAAAAACACAATTAATTTGTAGTCGAAACAGACCATAATGACTTGAAACTGTCAACCAAACTGAGAAGTTGCAGGTACTCTACTGTGATAATGAATGCTTGTGCAATTAGATTGCAGCAATAATCTAGTAATGTAAGCTCTGAATCATATGTCAATAGAGTGAAACAGAAATAAATCTTGCTTTTTTTAAATGTTCCACATTTTCTTTCCAATGATGTAAAGCTCAAGACCCATAAATCGACAGCTTGACTGTTCCACGACTTTAGTTGATAGGCCACTCTTGTCTGATTGTTCTGACAGGTCACTCTTATCTCTTTTAGCAACTCCTCCACTCTTATAGCAGCTCCTCTTGATAAACTCCCTTGATAAGTCCTTCTAGTAGTATTGACAGTTGATTTTGACCCACCTGTTAAGAGCTCTCACGAGATTAACAGAAATGGGTTGATTCACTTTTTATAGTAACTCACACTGATATTTAATAATTACAAATGATACTACATCTCTCCCAAAGGGGACTTGATCGACCCAAAAAGGTGCCTTAGCTGACCACAGCATGATAGCCAAACAAAATTCAAGTTCAGACCTACTCTTATCAGGTCTAATGTGTACATTTTGATGTGGAGGTGCCGGTGTTGGACTGGAGTGGATGAAGTTAAAAATCACACAACACCAGGTTATAGTCCAACAGGTTTATTTGGAATTACAAGCTTTCAGAGCGCTGCTCCTTCATCAGGCAGCTGGTGGGGCAGGATCACAGGACACAGAATTTATAGTAAAAGATTGTGGTGTCATACAACTGATGTGATATATTGAACAAACCTAGATTGCTATTAAGTCTTTAATCACTTAGAATGGAGGTTTTGACTGATTAAGTAAGGCTTTACAGCAATCTAGGTTTGTTTAATACTTTGCATCAGTGTATGACACTTCCATCTTTTACTATAAATTCTGCGTCCTATGTTCCAAATAAACCTGTTGGACTATAACCTGGTGTTGTGTGATTTTTAACTTTGTCCACTCCGGTCCAACACAGGCGCCTCCACATCTTTCTATACAGTAACCATTCAATTCCATGACTCTAATTTCTGTTTTCTGTGGCTTTGATAAGAATTGTTTCAGGATTGACAGGGGCAGAAACCTGATCAAAGGGATCGAAACTCAAAAGTTTTGCCACTGTGTAAAGTCCCAGTGATAGCAAATTGGTTATTGGTTGGATAAAATTACCCTCATGGATAAAGAAAACTGAGATCAAACAACATTATGTTGAATGCCAGTTCAAAAAAAATAATTTGGGTCCAAATATTCTCATTCCTAGAAATTTGTGTTTGTTCATTTCTGGTTTAAAAATATTTTACAGCTTTAAACTGTTGATTTTCTTTTGTGTTCCAGAAATAATGGGCTTAGTTGCCATATTATGGTTATTTTTACAAGCAATGCAACCATATCTGCCTCTATCCTGGTGATATAAAAACAAATAAAATAAACCTATAATAAAGTATACATTGATACCACTTTGTGCTGATGTCTTTAAATTTGATGCCAGAATAGCTGTGACTGAGTATAAGGCACTAATATAGTCTTCTTATTCTGCTCATATTCTTCGATTTGAATTTTCTTTTTCATAAAATAAAATTTTAAAAACAGTCTGAGGACAAATCAGTCACCTCATTTTCCTAATAATTCTGTTGTAATTGTAACCAATTGAAATGCTGCTTTCCAAGCATAATCAAGTAAATCTTTTTTTTCCCAACAATTGAGAAATCGTCATCTTTATTCAAATGACCTTCAATCTCTATCAAACATTCAAAGTTTGTGCGAAGATTTGTAGCTCGGGTGCTTGTTGTAGTGGTTCTGTTCGCCGAGCTGGAAGTTTTTGTTGCAACAAAAACTTCCAGCTCGGCGAACAGAACCACTACTATCAAACATTATTGCAGATTCATGAAATGGATTACCTTAACAATAATTAGTCTTGCTGGGAGTCTATTCTATGTTTTCACCCACAAGAAATAAACATTGTTCTGATCTGTAGTCTACTTTGAATAGAATTAATTTTTTGTCTGTGTCCTTTATCTTTATTCTCCACTTACAAAACAGGTTTTCTTGATGTTAATGTTGGTTATGCCTTACAAAACTTTTTAATTTTTAGCCCTTCATGGCAGAACTAGTGGTCTAAATTATATTTATTTTAATACAAGGAGTGTAACATGTGAGGAAGATGAGCTTAGAGCCTGGATTTGTAAATTGAACTATGATAATGTAACCATTACAGAAAATTGGTTGAAAGAGAGTCAGGACTGGCAGCTCAATGTTCCAGGGTATAGAGGTTTCCGGTGTGATAGAGGGGGATTTAATAAGGGTTGGAGAGTTGCATTACTGATTAAGGAGAATGTACTAAGAAAGACATTTTAGAGTGCTCATATGAAATGAGTAGGACTTAGGAATTAGAAAGATGCATTCACTGTGATAGAGTTATACCATAGGCTTCCCAACAGCCTGAGGGAATTAGAGGATATAAAAGATCATGGAAAGATATAAAAACAACACGATATCGTAGTGGGTGATTTCAATTTCCCCACAATTCACTGGAATGCCCTTTGTGTCAGGGGCAGAATTTGTTAGGTTCATGCAGAAGCGTTTTATGAAACAATATGTAGATAGTCCAACTCAGAAAGGACCCTTGTATTAGAAAATAAGCCTGTCCAGGAAATCAAAGTTTCAGTGAGGGAGCATTTTGGGAATAGTGATCATAATTCCATAAATTTTAAGATAATTATGGATATTAGTAAGACAGGTCCTCAGGTGAAAGTGCTAAATTGCAGGAAGTTAAAGGCAGGAATCAGAAAAAATTGGATGGATTTGAAGGTAAATCCACATCTGAGTATTTTAAAGGCCATTTGACCAGTATCCCAGTGAATTGTGGGGAAATTGAAATCACCACTACAATATCCCAGATGTTTTAACATCTTTCCATGATCTGCTTCAATATTTGTCCTCTAATTCCCACTGGCTGTTGGGAGGCCTATGGTGTAACTCCATCACAGTGAATGCATCTTTCTTATTCCTAAGGTCTACCCATTTTGTATGAACCCTCCACGATGTTTTTCTTGGTACAGCTGTGACATTCTCCTTAATCAGTCAAGCAACTCTCTAACCCATCAAGACCAGCATGTTCCTGGGAGGATGAAAGAAAAGGATGGCATGATTTGGGAATCTTGGATGATGAGAGATGTTGTAAGTTCAGTTTTTTTAAAACGACAAAGCATATGTAAGGCTTAGGAAGCAGAAATCAAATAAGATCCTTGAGAAATACAAAGGAAGCGGGGAAAAAACATCAAAAAGAAATTAGGAGATCAAGAAGGGGATGCATAATTTAGCACATAGAATTAAGCAGATAGCAAGGTATATTAAAAACAAGAAGATAACGAGAAAAAGGGTAGATCCAGTCAAGGACAAAGGAGGGAATTTATTCGTGGAGTCAGAGAAAGTGCATGAGACCCCTAATGAGTACTTTGCATCAGTATTCATCAAGGAGAAAGACAATGATAATCACAAATTTAGAGAGCTGTTTGTTGATACTCTAAGACATGTCAAAGGGGCTTATTAAGAAGGAGGTGATGTTTGCTTTCTTGTAAAACATTAAAGTTGGGTAGTCCCCAGGGACGGATGAGATCCATCCTGGATACTGAAGGAGGTTACGAATTACATTACTGGGGGCATGGCAAAGATCTTTGTCCCCTCTTTAGTCCCAAGTGAGTCCCAGAAGACTGGACAATAGCCAAATTTGTTCATTTGTTCAAGAAGGGCAACAGAGATAATCCAGAAAATTATAGGCTGGCGAAACCTTACATCAGTGGGAGGGAAATTATTGAAGAAGATTCATAGGGCTAGGATTTCCTTGCATTTGGAGAAGAGCCTTATTAGGGATACTCAGTATGGTGTTGTGATGGGGAGAACCTGTCTCAGAAAGTTGGTTGAGTTTTTTGAGGAAGTGACGAAGATAATATATGAGGGTAGAGGAGTGCATGTTGGCTACATGGACTTTACTAAAGTATTTGACAAGGTCCTCATGGTTACCTGGACCAAAAGATCAAATCCATCCTGAGTTGGCAAATTGGATACAAAATTTTCTTGGCCATTGAAGAAAAGGGAATAATTGCGGAATGGTGTTTTTCTGACTGGAGCTCTAAGACCCACTGGGGTTCCGCAAGGGTCAGTGCTGGGATGTCTATTATTTGTAATTTATTTAAATGGTTTAGATGAAACTATCAGTGATCTGATCAGTAAATTTGTAGACAACACAAAAATTGGTGGAGTTGTGGATAGTGAGGAAGCGTATCAAACACAACAGAATATAGATCCATTAGGAAGTTAGTTGAAGAAATGGCAAATGCAGACAGATATGAAGTGGTGCATTTTTGGAGGTCAAGCGCAAGAGGAAAGTATTCTGTAAATGGCTGGAGCCTTCACAGCATTGATATATACAGAGAGATCCTGGGGTGCAAGTCCATCACTCCCTGAAAGTTACAACACAAGTCGATAAGGTGATAAAGAAGACACGTGTCATAATTGCCTTCTTTGGTCAGGGCATTGAATATAGAAGGTAGTTCATCATGTTACAGCTTTATAAAACTGTAGATAGGCCACATTTGGAGTATTGTGTGCAGTTCTGGTCACCGCACTACAGGAAGGATGTGGAGGCTTTGGAGAGAGTGCAAAAGAGTTGTACCAATTATTGCCTGGATTGGAGTGTATTACATATAAGGAAAGATTGGACAATCTTAGATTGTTTTCGCTAGAGTGTTGGGGGTTGAGGGGTGACCTGATAGAAGTATATAAAATTATGACAGGCATGGATACTGTGGATGGTCAGAGTATCTTTTCCGGGTGCAAAATGTCAAAAACTAGGGGCATAGTTTTAGATGAGAGGCGCAAAGTTTCAAGGAGATGTGAGAGCAAAGTTTATTATTACACAGATGCTAGTAGGTACCTGGAACACTTTGCCAGGAGGGGTGTTGGAAGCAGATATGTTGGCAAAATCTATGAGGCATTTAGACAGACACATGAACAAACAGACAATAGCAAGATACGGATAATGTGCAGGCAGAGTAAATTAGTTCAGAATGGCTCATGGTTGACACTGATCTGGTGGGCCTGAGGGCCTATTCCCGTGCTGTACTGTGGTATATTCTTCAAAGCAAAGTAGTGACCTGTACTCTATAAAACAAATAAAAGGATTGCAGATTCCATATACCGATTGGACAAACATTGTCTTAGCTGCAAATCAAGCCCTGTTTAGGTCATACATTCATTTTGCAGGTTGCATGCTTTTCTTGGAGAAAGGCTGCAAAATATGTCATTTAATGTGCATTTTAACACAGTGTATGCAAAAACAGCAGTACAAATCTTAGTTACATCATCATAAGCAGAGATGTGGAGAACCTTTTCTTACACAATGCCTTTTACAATCTCAGGATGTGACAAAAGTGTTGTGAAGACAATTAATTGCTTTGACTGAATCAACATCATACACTGAATCACACATTCACCACCCTTCTTTGGTGCACACATCCAAACTATCCAAAATATCCAGTTCCAAAATGCAACTTTGCCAAACTATTAATTCCAGCTGTCTCCTCGAAACACATTCCTGCAGATGGAAAATTAGATTCCTGTAGATCATTGACATCTACAGGCTTATCACCCAATCATTGATTTTTATGAAACAGTAAATGTTGGTTTATGACCCAATCTCTACTAAATGAATGGTACACACTGGCTAACACGTAGGAGGTCTGAAAAGGACAGATATGCTCACCAATGGGAGGAGAGTATAGAGAAGAACGCACCTCACCATTCTCTTTCTTTATGCCTGTAGTTGTTGCTGTTGTTTCTTTTTTTTCCTCTTGTAGACTAAGGACAATCACTAGCAGGATAACAGTGACCAGCACTCCCTCTCTCCTGGTTCTTCCAATGAGCTAGAAATAACACAGCACTCTCGATCTTGATGAAGTCTTCGGAGAATTTTCGGAATAAACGTTGCAAGTATTGATGAGGTTCTGATATTGCCCGAGGAAATCTCCAATATTTCAAGATACCAATGAAAAGGGAAGCTTTTTAAAGTAGTGCTTGAGATCCTCTACAACAACCCACTTATCTCCAATCACTTGGTTTTTGTCAGGAGAATTCATTAGGGCACTATTTTCAGCAAAATACCTGAAATTCCTAAATGAACTCCAGCAGGATATGAACCTTGGCAATTGTCCAGGCAGACATATTTTTAATGGAAACTACAATTCCTTTAATAAAGGTGATGATCTGTGCAAGATGAAGATGCATTTCAGCATTAGATCTATTTTAGCCACCTCGGCCACACTTTATAATTTGAATACCACAAGCAAATCGCCTCCACAATGCCAAGAACAGTGTAAAGTATTTCTCAGTCTTTTCTTCTTCTACATATTGCAATAACTGTTAAGTCTGAGCTTTAAATATTTATTTATAGCTAAAAAGGGATCCAAAAGACTCAATGCAAAGATATTTTGCTGGTAGCAACAATTAAACTCAAAACCTGGCCATTAAATGCAAATAGCTCTATGGAGTGGACTGAAACACAATCTGACTCTTGACTTTACGCATGATATAAATGGGAATGCCACCGGGGCTATGATCATTGTGGTCACAAACGCTTCTCTTCCACATGAAATGCAGTACTTTCCTAAACTGCATGAAAAGTTCCAACTAATTTGTCCCTGGTAACATTCAGTATAATAATTGTTTTCCTGGGACAAAACTATATAAACTTCCTATCAGCATCATAGAACATAGAACAATACAGCATAGAACAGGCCCTTTGGCCCTCGATATTGTGCCGACTTGTAAACTAATCTAAGTCCATCTACCTACACTATCCTATCATCATCATCCATATGCTTATCCAAGGACTGTTTAAATGCCCCTAATGTGGCTGAGGTAACTACATTGGCAGGCAGGGCATTCCACACCCTTGCCACTCTCTGTGTAAAGAATCTGCCATCTGACATCTATCTTAAATCTATCACCCCTCAATTTGCAGCAATGCCCACTTGTACCAGCCGACATCAACATCTTAGGAAAAAGACTCTCACCGTGTACCCTATCTAATCCTTTTAGATTTAGATTAGTGTGTGGAAACAGGCCCTTCAGCTCAACAAGTCCACACCGACCCACCGAAGCGCAAACCACCCAGACCTATTCCCCTATATTTACCCCTTCATCTAACACTACAGGCAATTTAGCATGGCCAATTCACCTAGCCTGTACATTTTTGGACTGTGGGAAGAAACCAGAGCACCCAGAGGAAACCCACGCAGAATGTGCAAACTCTACACAGTCAGTTGCCTGAGGCGGGAATTGAACCCAGGTCTCTGGCACTGTGAGGCAGCAGTGCTAACCACTGTACCACCATGCCAGCCATCTTATATGTCTCTATCAAATCCCCTCTTAGCCTTCTTCTCTCCAATGAGAACAGACCCAAGTCCCTCAGGTTTTCCCCATAAGACCTTCCCTCCAGACCAGATCTGCATCTTTTCCAATATTTCCACTTGCTTCCTGTAATAGGACAACCAGAGCTGTACACGAATTTCCAAGTGAGGCTGTATTAGCCTTCTGTTCGGTTGCAGCATGACATCATGGATCCAGAACGCAATCCCTCTACCAATAAAACCTAACACACCATATGCCTTCTTAACAGCACTATCAACCTGGGTGGCAACTTTCAGGGATCTAGATTAGATTAGATTACTTACAGTGTGGAAACAGGCCCTTCATCCCAACAAGTCCACACCGACTCACCGAAACGCAACCCACCCATAGCCCTACATATACCCCTTACCTAACACTACGGGCAATTTAGCATGGCCAATTCACCTGACCCGCACATCTTTGGACTGTGGGAGGAAACCGGAGCACCCGGAGGAAACCCACGCAGACACGGGGAGAATGTGCAAACTCCACACAGTCAGTCGCCTGAGGCGGGAATTGAACCCAGGTCCCTGGCACTGTGAGGCAGCAGTGCTAGCCACTGTGCCACCGTGCCGCCCTAAATCATCTGTGTACATGAACACCTAGCTCCCTCTGCACATCCACACTATCAAGAATCTTTCTATTGACCCAATATTCAGCCTTCCTGTTATTCTTCCCAAACTGAATCACCTCACATTTATCCGCATTGAACTCCATTTGCCACCTCTCAGCCCAATTATGCAGTTTATCCAAGTCCACCACAACCTGTAACATTCTTCCACACTGTCCACTACTCCACCAACTTTAGTGTCATCTGCAATCTTACTAACCCATCCACCTATGCCTGCGTCTAACTCATTTATAAAAATGACAAACAGCAGTGGTCCCAAAACAGATCCTTGTGGCACACCACTAGTAACCAGATTCCAGGCTGAATATTTTCCATCAACCACCACTGTTGCCTTCTTACAGAAAGTCAGTTTCTAATCCAAACTGCTAAATCACCATCAATCCCATGCCTCCACATTTTCTCCAATAGCCTACCTTGTGGAACCTTATCAAAGGCTTTACTGAAGTCCATGTGCACCACATCAACTGCCCTACCCTCATCTACATACTTGGTCACCTTCTCAAAAAACTCAATGAGGTTTGTGAGATACAACCTGCTCTTAACGAACCATGTTGACTACCTCCAATCAAATTGTTGCTTTCAGGACGATTATAAATCCTATCTCTTATAATCCTTTCCAAAACATTTCCTACAATAGATGAAAGGCTCACTGGTCTATAATTACCTGGGTCATCTCTACTGCCATTCTTGAACAAGGGCACAACATTTGCAATCCTCCAGTCCTTTGGTAATATACCTGAAGACAATGACGACTCAAAGATCAAGGCCAAAGGCTTTCCTCTCCTCCCTAGCTTCCCAGAGAATCCTTGGACAAATCCCATCCAGTCCAGGGAACTTATTTACTTTCACAGATTCTAGAATTGATAACACCTCCTCCTTACTAACCTCAATACCTCTAGTCTACTAGCAGTTTTCTCCTCTGCCATATTCTCCTTTTCTTTAGTGAAAACCGATGAGAAATGTTTGTTTAGCACCTCTCCGATCTCCACAGGGTCCACACTCAAATTCCCACTTCTCCTTTGATTGGCCCTACCCTAGTCATTCTTTTATTCATCACATACCTATAGAAAGCTTTAGGGTTCTCCTTTATTCAACCCACTAAAGACTGCTCATGTCCTCTCCTTGCTCTTCCTAACTCACTCTTTAAATTCTTCCTAGCAAATCTGTAACTCTCCATCGCCTCACTTGAACCATCCTGTCTCAATGTCACATAAACTTCCTCCTTCTGCTTAACAAGAGATACGATTTCTTTAGTAAACCACAGTTCCATTACCTTATCACTTGCTGTTCCTTAAACCAGCTCCACATTTCGATTGAACATATCCCTGCATTTTGCTACCCCATTTGATACCTCTTAAGTCTTGCCTAATTACATTATAATTGCCCTTCCCCCATCTCTAACTCTTGCCCTGTGGCATGTATCTATCCCTTTCCATCGCTATACAAAACGTACCCGAATTGTGGTCCCTCTCTCCAAAGTGCTCACGTCCCACTGAATCAAACACCTGGCCTGGTTCATTACCAAGCACCAGATCCAATGTGGCCTCCCCTCTTGTCGGCCTTTCGACATACTGTGTCAGAAAACCCTCTTGCACACATACAAAAAATGATCCAAATGACGTACTAGAGTTATAGTATTTCCAGTCAATGTTGGGGAAGTTAAAGTCCCCATAATGACCACCCAGTTCCTTTCACTCCTGCCCAGAATTGTTTTGTCAATCCTCTCCTCCACATCCCTGGAACTTTGAACAGGCCTATTAAAAAACTCCCAGCAATGTGACCTCTCCTCTCCTGTTTCTAACCTCAGCCCACACTACCTCAGTAGACGTGTCATTATCAAAAGATCTTTCAGCCACCGTTATACTATCCTTGACTAACAAAGCCACATCTCTCCCTCTTTTACCGCCTTCCCTGATCTTAATGAAAGATCTAAACCCTGGACGTGCAACATCCATTCCTGACCCTGCTCTATCCATGTCTCTGAAATGGCCACAACATCAAAGTCCCTGGTATCTATCCATGCTCCAAGCACACTTTCAAACCAGCTTGCTGTCTGACAGCACACTCATGTGACTGTGAAATCCCATTCATGTCCTCCTTACTCTCATCCTCTGTACACTGGAACTACGCCACAAGTTCCCATCCCCCTGCTGAGCTAGTTTAAACGCACCCAAATATCACCAGCAAATTTCCCACCCAGGGTATTAGTACCCCTCTGGTCCAAGTGAAGACCATCATGTTTATCGAGGTCCCACCTTCCCCAGAATTAGCCCCAATTATCCATATACCTGAAGCCCTCCCTCCTGCACCATCCCTGCAGCCAGGTGTTCAGCTGATATCTCGCCCTCTTCTTTGCCTTGCTAACACATGGCATGGGTAGCAAACCACAGATAACAACTCTGTTTGTTCTAACTCTCAGCTTCCACCCTAGCTCCCTGAAATCCTGCCTTACATCCCCATCCCTCTTTCCACCTATGTTGTTGGTACCTATGTGCACCATGACTTGGGGCTGGTCACCTTTCCCTTCAGGACCCCAAAGACACGACCCGAGAGCTCATGGATTCTGACACCTGGGAGGCAACACACCAACTGTGAGTCTCTTTTGTTCCCAACAAACCTTCTATCTGACCCTCTCCCTATTGAGTCAGGGACAGACTCTGCGCCAAAAACTTACATCCCAGTGCATGCCCCGGTAAGTTGTTCCTCCCCAAAAGTATCCAAAATGATATACTTGTTTTTCAGGGGAACCTTGCATAGATTGCTTATTTCCCCCCTTCTAACAGTTACCCAGCTTTCTTTGTGCCTCGGAGTAACTACTTCCCTGTAACTCTTATCTATCACAGACTTTGGCTCCTAAATTATCTGAAGTTCATCCAGCTCCCACTCTATTTCCCTAATGCGGTCTTAGAGAAGCAAGAATTGGGTGTACTTCCTGCAGATGTACTTGGATGGGACACTAATAGCATCCTTCGCCTCAAACATCATGCAGGAGGAACATTCCTCTCCCTCCACTGCCATCCCTGCTAGTCCTCTTATCAGAAAGTTAAAAAAAAAAGAAGAGAAACTTACCTGATATGTCCCTGGTGTTTAAGGTTAGAGGCAGTGGATGGGCGGGAGGCCCAACAAGGGTAGGGTCTCAGGTTTAGAAAACACTCACTTATATAACGGAGGGGAAAAGAAGTCCACCCTTTCCCAGAAACCTCTGCTCTCCCAGGTAAGCTTTGAAAGATTTAAATTAGTGACTCATCTGTCCTGAGAGACCTCTGGTCCAAGCTCCCACTCTTCCTGCTGCTGAAACAGAAATCATTCTATGCCCCCTTCTAACCCTGGTGTTATTAAAACAGCAACACACCTGAAACCTGGGCTAAATTTTAACCTGCTTATCCTTACTAAAACTGCATTTAAAAGTTCAACATGGAGATATGCAGGGCTATAACTTTAAACTCAACAGTCCATTCCTCGTGGACACTATTTTCCCCAGGTCAGGAACAATGGTGCACAAAGTAACAAAAGAACCATTATTTAAATGTTTGCTGAAAATCCATTTTTCTCTAACATCAGTATTATCATTAATGGAAACAGAATCCTAGTGGCTCAGAGAACTGTGAGCTAAGTTAACTTTTGAAACTTGGGGAAAACCATGGATGACGTGGAAACTTATGGTAAGGAAGTATAATATGTCTTGCCAACTTCAAATGTTATGAAGTATGACTATTTAAAGTATATTTTCAATGCAATTATTGATCATAGGGCTCTGTCCTTCAATTGTTGGTGACAATGAAAATGACCAGCATCATGTAAGTATTCAAATGTGTTAGAATACTTTGTCCAGTGGATAAAGCCCTCTTCCACATTCAAATATGCAAGCTGAACACTATTGTTTAAATTTTATTGGAATGATTTACAGTCAAAAGATCTTTTCATTCTTTGAAATAAAATTAAGTAGTTGCCAGATTTCACTGATTAAAAAGAAAACACCATTAAACTTATGAAGAAATGGAGTGATCCCTAGCCATTTGGTCAGACAACTTCAGAGAATCTATTGCATTGTACTTTTGATATTAATTTAGCATTATAAAATGCATGGTTGACCTTCAATATTAATGGTTCTTGCACATCAGGTCATATAGCAGTGAAAGAGACAATATGATTTTTTTGACATTTTGTGAGCAGAAGATAGGATTATTTCATTTCAGGAAGTTGACAATTATGATAGATTACTGAGCAGTTTAGATGAGAGAGTTTTATTGGGAGGGGTGGCAGAGAGTTCAAAGACTGTATTTGATTTTCAGAATTATGAGTTTCTAAGTGGGCATTTCTCATGGGGACTTACTTATTTTAAAAAAAGATTACAAGACATTTCAAAGATTTCCCAATGTTATCATGGGGCTTATGCATTCTGTTTGTATTGGAGCCTAGATGAGAAGGCCTGGAAGAGACTATAGAGATATGAGGACATTGAGGACACAAGCAGCAGACAAGATGTGTGAAATATTCTGTGGCATGGGAGATATGAAGGCACATGTAAGCAACACGTGGTCTTGGGAGATATGAGCAGTATTGAGGGAACATGGGGGTGCATGGGATAGAGGTTCAACACTATAGAGCACCAACAACCACATAATGAACTAGGCCAAAGTTCTGTTGAGGAGAAAGTGAGGACTGCAGTTGCTGGAGATCAGACTGCAGTTGCTGAAAATGTGCTGCTGGAAAAGCACAGCAGGTCAGGCAGCATCCAAGGAGCAGGAGAATTGACGTTTCAGGCATTCCTGAAGAAGGGCTCATGTCCAAAACATCGATTCTCCTGCTCCTTGAATGCTGCCTGATCTGCTGCGCTTTTCTAGCAACACATTTTAAGTAAAGTTCTGTTGAATAAATGCAGGATTCCTAACCTTGGCATTGGGATCTGCCTGCCTTTGTTGCCATCTCAGGCCTACATCAGGAGAAAACAACCCCAAATCAGACCACTTTTGACTTTGGAAAATAAAAATTCAAGATGAATGATCTGACAGACAAGACAGGTTGATAACAGATACAGGACACTTGAGTACTTTACCAGTTGAGGTATAGAGTATAAGAACAGGGAGCTTAGGTTAGAGAACTTTGGGTAGGCCACAGCTGGAGTACTGTGTGTTGTTCTGGTCACCACACCATAAGAATGATGTGATTGCACTGGATGGGGTGCAGAGGAGATTCCACAAATGTTCTCTGGAATGAATCTTTTTAGCTATGAAGAGAGTCAGGATAAGCTCAAATAGTTTTCTTTGGAGCAGAGAGATTAGGAGGAACTGATAGAGGTGTGTAGGAATGTGAGGGGAATGGACAGCATAAACAGAAAGCAGCTGTTCCTCTTAGTTGAAGGGTCAAGGGGGCATAATTTTAAGGTGAAAGGCAGGTAGTTTAAAGTGATTTGAAGAGAACTATTTTTGCCCAGAGTTCAGGGGATGCACTACCTAGGAGGATTGTTGAGAAATCAACTTTTCAGGTACAACTCGTCTTCAGGAATGGAGTTGAACATGGGGGGAACTGCAGGTAAAGTCGGTGGGGGGGGGGGGCGGAGCTATGGGTGGAGAGAGGGTCAGAATGGTGAGGTAGTGATAGGTGAATATAGGTGATGGGTATAGCCTGGTTGGTCGATGAGCGGAATGAAACTGGTTGGTAACTGGAAGGAAGGATCGATAGGAGGAATGGAGGGAGGAGTTGGGGCTGGAGAGAAAGTTGGGGAATGGGTGGAAGGTTACTTGAAATTGGAGAACTCAATGTTGAGTCCTCTAGGCTGTAGACTGCCCTGATAGAAGATAAGATGTTCCCTAAATTTGTGGTCTGAGCCACTATAGCAATGGAGGAGGCTGAGGATGGACATGTTGGAGAGGGAGTGAGAAGGGGAATTAAAATGGGCTGTGACCCGGAGTTCTGGCTGGTCCTTATGGGCCCAGCTGAGCTGCTTGGCAAAACATTGCCTAAGTTTATGTTTGGTCTCACTTATATACCACACTGGGGGCACCTGATACAGTAAACTAGTTGGAGGAGGGGCAGATGAAGCTCTGTATCACCTGGAAGGACTGTTTGGGACCTTAAATTGAGGTGAGGGAGATAGTGTACCGACAGGTTTTGCATCTTTTATGTTTGCAGGGAAAGGTACCGGGGTGGTGTTGGGAGGGGTTGGTGGGGAGAGTAGCGTGAACCAAGGATTGACAAGGGGCCTCCTCAATTGCCACAATGAATCAGACTCAAAATCTCCAACCCTAACTCCTGGTGACTTCTCTACCCTGAGTTCTGCCATCCTTTTGAGCACTTCTTTATTATCCATCACTATGTTGTTCATTCACTCAATACCCATATTTTCAACTGGGCTCTTGTCACCATTTTCTAATTTAGAAAAGATGGAAGTAAAGAACATATTTAGAACTTCTACCATACTCTTGGGTTCAGTGAGCAGCTTTCTCTGCTTGTTCATTATCAGCCCCATTCTATCTTTCACTAATGTTTTATCATTAATATGTTTGAAGAACATTTTATGATTTGTTTTAGTGCAATCTGCCATCTTTTCCTTCAAGGTTTGTTTTTGTCTTCCTTATTGTAGCCTTTGCCTCTCTCCTGCATGTGAGATATTCTTTCTGATTTCTATTGCTATTATTACTCCAGTGTCATTGTAGGTCTCCTTTTCTTCCTTTTTTCCCTCATCACTATCCTTAATCATGGAGGGTACTCTAGCTTTAAATACCCCATATTTATTTCCCATGGTACGTACCTAGCTTGTAACCTATTCATCTTTCTTTTGAAATTCTCCCATTTTTCATCCTTTTTTTATCCACCAAGATGCATTTCCAATTCACATGCTCCAGTTCAACTCTTAGACCCTTAAAATTTGCCCTTTTCCAGTCTGTAATCTTTACTGATTTCTATCTGTTTCCATCTTACTATTGAACCAATTATAATTGCTCACTCTGATGTTGAAATTCTTTGCACAACTTCGAATTGCTCTCAAAAGATGTCAATTATTTATCATTCTTCTATTACACTGTAACTTGCATGTTTTGCACTTTATGCCATGTATGATTGTGTAGTCTGTGCTGTCCTTGTAGCAGCCTCAATCCTGGAGGAACGCTGTCTCATCTCTACTGTATCAGTTGCATATGTTAGAAATGACAAATAAAACGTGACGCTACTCCACTTGGCTTACCTCATTTCCTTTCAGCAGATCCAGCATAACTCCCTCGCTGGTAGAACTGGATATGTACTGTTCTAGAACATGTGAAGAGGGATTGTAAAAGGAATTATAATGTGCAGTGACCGGGAGTCACTGAAAGTTCTCCTGTACAGATTGGAAGAATTTCTCCCCTTCCGTGCCCCATATTCTACCTTTTTCCCAGTTTATCAAAAGTAATTGAAATCATCAACTATCACAACTGCAGATCACTTGTCCTGCAGATTTCCGTAATCTGCCTACAAATCCTCTCTTTTGGAGGTTGATAATAAATACCCAACAAAGTCACTGCTCCCTTCCTGTTTCTCACTTGCAGCATACAGATTCTAATTCAGGAACTGCATCTGATTCAAAGGCTCTAACACTATTCTTGTCCAACACTATTATACCCTTCTGTTTTTACTCACTGTTTCTACTAGAAAAGACTTTATAACTCTGATGTTAACTAGGCTGTCCTGTTCTAGTGTGAGCCACACGTCTGTCAATGCTAATGTGTCATATCCCCTTAGAGCAATTCCTGCGTCCAGTTTTCCAATTTTTTTGACATACTTCATACGCTTATACACATTCTGTGGAAATTAAACGTCTAATGTAATGGTTCTGTTCGCCGAGCTGGAAGTTTTTGTTGCAAACGTTTCGTCCCCTGTCTAATGTAAATAAGGAATGATCAAATTGGTGGAAATAAAGAAATAGTATTGGAGAATTAATGGGACTAATTGGCAACAAATATCCTGACAACCTCTGCCCCAGGGCATTAAAAGAAATAATTGCAAAGATAGTTACTTGCTGCAGATTTCTCCAGAATTCTATTGATGTTAGAATAGGTCCCTAGAATAGTACTTGCAGGTGGTAAGCATAACTCTATAATTTAGGAAAGGAAGAAGAAAGATAATGGCAACCTAACATCAATATTAAACAATCTATTACTACAATCTATTATTGGAGACGTGGTAACTCAAAACTTGACTAAGCAGAGTTAACGTGGCTAACTGAAAGGGTAATCGGAAATCATGTTCGACAAATCAGCTTTCTGGGGACGTAACTCGTAAGAAAGATAAAGAAGAATCAGTAGATATAATGTCTGGATTTTTCAAACCAAACATTTGATCAAGTGTCACATTAGAGGTTAGTAACAATTTGGAATTATTGATCAAGGTAATGTTTTAATATGGGTTAAGGAATAGTGAATAAAAAATAATAAAAATAATGAATGGAAAATTTATAGATGTTTTAGAACTCTACATTCAATCATCCTTCAACCTTAATAACTGCCTTCTATCCCATCCTTACTCTTTTTCCAGCCAATTTGATATCCACTCACCACTTTTCCCAAACCTGATAGATCTCAACTTCTGTTATGGGCCTATTATATAGAATCTCATGGATATCTTTTGAATCAAATAATGTGACATCTAATACATTATCCATATCTTTCCGCTACCTCTTCAAAGAATTCTTATTAGATTAGTTAATTATAACTAATACTTTCAGAACCTGAACTATTTTTATTTTATTTTCAGTCGATATAGGTGCTCTATCATTAATTTTGGCATAGATTCCAGTATATTTTGTAGTTCTGATATCAAGATTATTCATCTATAATTCTTGCTTTCTTTCTATGGGAACAACATTAGCTATCTGAGGTGTACATTGTTGCACACATTATCTTGCAAGCGTATGTCTATCTGCATTTGCTATTTTGTCAATGACTGTCTGTGCCCTTTTCTTTTTCCAATCCCTTTGAGCTATTTGTAATGTATGGTATACCCCTTTCAGAGTGACTTACACTTTTTAAAAATTTAAATGTATGGATTCTGTATCTATCTCATAGCTATACATCCTTTCCTCTGCTGCCATTATGTTATCTTTAAATAGAACAGTCACACACTATCTCTCTTTGCCTCCTAAGTATCTAATATCCTGTAACATTTAGTTACTAATCTGTTCTCTATTGCAGCCTTGACTCAGCTATGCCCAAGTTCTCACTCCACATTTTTACATTTAGTTCATCCAGTTTTTAAATAGCATAGATTGTCAATATTATTTCCTCTGTTTTTAAAAAAATTATTTTACCTTTTTAATACTTTGTCCCAACCACAATTGTGAGAGCATTAGCAGGTTTCTACAGCCTCTTTTTTTATGCTGTGTTTTGTATCAACCGTACTGTTAGTATTCTATGCATCTCTGAGCATTGGATTGTCTGTTCATACACTCTTAGAGGCCGCTCCCTTTTCATGAGATGACCACTCCCTAGTTTGACCTGTGATATGAACATGCAATTCTAACTACTGTCAACATGTGGTTGAGTACACAGTTGCCACTATCCTCACTTTCTGACTGGGTCCATCAGGCTGATTTAGTTTACTGTGGCATAGAAAAACCACTTGGCAGTTTAACAAGAATAGGCTTTTGTTTTACTACAGCTGAAAATGTGTTGCTGGTTAAAGCACAGCAGGTCAGGCAGCATCCAAGGAACAGGAAATTCAACGTTTCGGGCCAGAGCCCTTCATCAGGAATGAATGTTTTACTATGTGACAGCAATCAGGTGCAAGTTATATTAACAAAGTAAACATTGTTACTTTGACAATTGGGAGAACAAGGATAACACATCTTGCCTCTTTGAGAGATTGAGATATCTGGCCTCTCTCTGTCTAAGTCCTTATGACATCATCACATTGGGTGGAGTTTAATGCAGTCTTTAGCATTAACCCTCTCGGAACTGAGTAAAGAGTAAAGCTCTTTCACTCTCTTTGTATTCTAACACTTTTTACTTATCTTTATACGTTTGTACATTAGTGAATACATCTTTCTAGTATGTTGTCTACGTCATTCTCTTTTACATGCTTCTCCTTTCTGCTGTATTCCATCCATTTATGCCACTGTTGGAGTAGCATAAACAGCCAAATCATTAGCATTTCATATTCCTTTACAGTAAGATCTCCTCTTGCCCTATCCCCGTTCCAGAAACATTCAAACAAAAATCCAAGCTGACACTCTAGTGAAGGGAATACTACACATATAGAGGTGATATCTTTCAGGTACAATGTTAAGTTGAGATCGGAGATGTTCCCTCAAAGTTGTTGATGGTTCCGCAACTTCATTTTGAGGAAGAACAGGGGAGGTATCCCTGATACCTTGGCCATTCTTTATTGCTTAACTAGCATACAACTAACTGACTATATGGTCATTTCAATATAAGTGTTTGTGGGTCATTGCTAGTTGACAGTGAGGAGAAAGGTGCGAGGTTTTAGGAAGAGAAAAGTGGGTTGGTCAGAGGGGCAGATCCATGGCAGAGGGAATTTAACCCTGATAAATGTTAGGTGATGCACTCAATGAACAAATAGCAGGAATCTAGGAAGCTGAACTAGAGAGATAGAACAGAGAACGAAGAAAATTTACAGCCCAGGAACAGGCCTTTTGGCCCTCCAAGTCTGAGCCGATCCAAATCCACTGTCTAAACCTATCGCCCAATTCTTAAGCATCTGTATCTCTCTGCTGCCTACCTACTCATGCATCTGTCCATCTTAAATGAATTTACCATGCCTGCCTCTACTACCTCTGGCAATGCATTCCAGGCACCTACCACCCTCTGTGTAAAATACTTGCTGCCTGTATCCCCCTTACACTTTTCACCTCTCACCTCGAAAGTGTGACCTCTCGTTATTGAATCCTTTACTCTGGGGAAAAGCTTATCTCTATCTACCCTGTCTATATGTGCATGATTTTGTAGACCTCAATCAGGCCCCTCCTCAATCTCCTTTTTTCTAATGAAAACAATCTGAACTTACTCAACCTCACTTCATAGCTAGCACCTTCCATACCATGCAACATCTTAGAGTGCTTGCCCATAGATCCCTGAAGTTGGCAAGAAAGATTAATAGGGTAGCTAAGAAGGTATGTGGAACACTTGCCTTTATCAGTCAAGGCACAGATTATAAAATTAGGGAGATTATATTGGACCTCTATAGAACTTTGATTGGTCCACAGCTGGAACACGTGCAGTGCTGGTTACCACACTATAAGAAAGATGTGATTGCACTGGTAAGGGTGCAGAGGAGATTCACCAGGATGTTGCCTGGGATAGATTAGTTTAGCTATGAAGAGATGCTGAATAAACTCAGGTTGTTTCTTTGGTGCAGAGAGGTTAATGGTAAACTTGATAGAAGTTACTAAGCTTATGAGGGACATGGACAAAATGGATAGTATGGTGCATAGTTTTAAAATGAAAGTCAAGAGGTCTCGAGGGGACTTGGGGGAAAACGTTTTCACCCAGAGGGTGATGAGGGTCTAGAATGCACTGTCTGGAAGGATTGTTGAGGAAGTAACATCACAACCTTTGAAAAGTATTTAGATGAACACATAAAATGTTGCAGCCTTCAAGGCTCTGAACCTAGCGTGGGTAGTGGTGTATTTTGGGAAATACAGACTTTATAGACTGAACTTTTCTGTACTCCATAATTCTATGAAAAAGTGTCAACTGTGGTCTGTAATACTGTATTGTTGTTCCCTCCCTAACAGTATTGTCAGTGTGCCAACAGCAGTTCTATCACTATCTTCCCAAATGCAATTAAGAATGATACTCGAATGTTGGCCCAGTCCACATCCCCTCATGAATAAAACGGGTTTTGACTCTCGGAATGTTGGTGGGGTGGGGTGGGAGTGGTACAGTAGAGATGACCTCATTCCTCACATCTCTGTTAGCCACAAATACTTCCCAATCTGCGCAAACACAAACCACCTCGCTTACCCCATCTATTCTCCATGACCCCTCATAATCTCTTTGCCAAACTTGTGCCACCTAATGGCAATCCATACCTTATATCTATCTCCCTTTTCCCATATAACTTGCATGCAATTCACCCAGTATCACCTTTGGAGCTGGGTTAAGGTGAAATACATTAAAATTCTGAGTAGCTCATACAGGCCTAACTATATTAAATTAAATTATATTGATTAATCAAAGCTTATTAAGTATATTTAAATTACTTCTGATACTTTATCCTAATGAAAACAAATATTGTATTTAGTACTTAATCCTCTGTTAAAACAAACATTCATGGTGCTCCATCAAAGACACATAATCTTTTTATAATCACTTGGCATTCTCAATGAAATTGTGAATTTACAACATCCAATTTCTTTCATGCTATCACTATGACTTTTGGAAGCAGTCAAGTAGCATAAATCCTATAATGATAATTCTCAGGCATTTAACAAGAAAGAAACATTCACTGAAATTGTAAAGACTGTTTTGTTTCAACTGAAAGTTACAACAGGTTTTTACCCTCAAACCTTATAGAACAGAGAATTTAGATAAATTCAATGGTTCCACATCCACCTTAAAAATAGATTAATGTTTCCTGATAGCAATCCCATAAGGGAATCTCACCTCTTCAAAATCTTTTTCTCAAATGTATATAACCTAGGTTTCAGAAACTTGGGTGACCAAAACCATAACTGATTCAAGGCACTGCCAATTTAAAATTTCTGATGCATACATGGAACAAAAAACAAAAGAAAATTACAGTACAGGAACAGGCCCTTCGGCCCTCCAAGCCTGCACCAATCCAGATCTTCTATCTAAACCTGTTGCCTATTTTCCAAGGATCTGTATCCCTCTGCTCCCTGTCCATTCATGTATCTGTCTAGAAACATCTTAAATGACATAACTGTGCCTGCCTCTACCACCTCCACTGGCAGGTACCCACCACCCTCTGTGTGAACAACTTTCCACACATATTTCCCTTAAACACTTCCCCTCTCATCTTGAACTCGTGATACCTACTAATTGAGTCGCCCACTCTGGGAAAAAGCTTCTTGCTATCCACCCTGTTGATACATCTCATAATTTTATAGACCTCAATTAGGTCCCCCCCTCCCCCAACCTCTGCCTTCCCAGTGGAAATAATGCCAATCTACTCAACTTCTCTTCATAGCTAGCATGCTCCATACCAGGCAACAACCTGATGAACATTGTCTGCACCCTCTGCAAAGCATCCCCATCCTTTTGGTATTGTGGTGATCAGAACTGTACGTAGGATTCCAAATTTGGCAGAACCAAAGTCGTATACAACTGTAACATGGCCTGCCGACTCTTGTACTCTATACCCTGTCTGATGAAGGAAAGCATGCCATATGCCTTCTTGACCACTCTATCAACCTGTATTGCCACCTATAGGTTACAATGGACCTGAACGCCCAGATCTGTCTGTACATTAATTTTCCCTCGGCTTTTCCTTTTACCGTATAGTTCGCTCTTGAATTGCATCTTCCAAAATGGATCACCTCACATTTGCCTGGATCAAACTCCATCTGCACCCAACTCTCTAATCTATCTATATCCTGCTGCATTCTCTGACAGTCCCCTTCACTATCTGCTATTTCACCAATCTTAGTGTCATCTGCAAACTTGCCAATCTGACCACCTATAACCTTTCTCCAGATCATTTATGGATGTCACAAACAACAGTGGTCCCAGCACTGATCCCTGTGGAACACCACTGGTCACAGTTTTCCATTTTGAGAAACTCCCATCCACTGCTACTCTCTGTCACCTGTTGCCCAGTTAGTTCTCTACCGATCTAGTTATTACACGTTGGATTCCATGTGACTTCACCTGCTCCATCAGACTACCATGGGGAACCTTATCAAACACCTTACTGAAGTCCATGTATGTGACATCTACAGCCCTTCCCTCACCAATCAACTTCGTTACTTCTTCAAAGAATTCTACTAAGTTGGTAAGACGTGAACTTCCCTGCACAAAACTACACTGCCTATCACTGATAAGCCCATTTTCTTCCAAATGTAAAGAGATCTTATCCCTCAGTATCTTCTCCAGCAGCTCCCCTACCTCTGACGTCAGGCTTACTGGTCTGTAATTACCTGGATACCCTTCTTAAGCAAGGGGACAGCATTAGTAATTGTCCAGTCCTCCAGGACCTCACCGTGTTCACGGATGCTGCAAAGATATTTATTAAGGCCCCAGCTATTTCCTCTCTCACTTCCCTCAGTAACCTGGGAGAGATTCCATCCAGACCTGGGGACTTGTCCACTTAATGCCTTTTAGAATACCCAACACTTCCTCCTTCATTATGCTGACTTGACCTAGAGTGATCAAACATCTATTCCTAACTTCAACATCCATCATGTCCCTCTTCTTGGTGAATACCAACACAAAGTATTCATTAAGAATCTCACTCTTTTTTCTGACTCCATGCATTACTTCCCTCCTTTGTCCTTGAGTGGGCCATCCCTTTCTCCTCTTGCTCCTTATATATGAGTAAATGCTTTGGGATTTTCCTTAACTCTGTTTGATAAAGATATTTTATGATTCTTTTTAGCCCTCTTAATTCCTCATTTCAGATTGGTCTGACTTTCCTGATATTCTTCCAAAGCTTTGTCTGTTTTCAGTTGCCGAGACCTTATGCAAGCTTCCTTTTTCCTTGTTGTGGTTGCACAAAACACTATATAGGACAAACAGGAAGACAGCTAACAATCCGCATCCATGAACATCAGCTAGCCACAAAACGACACGACCAGCTATCCCTAGTAGCCATACACTCAGACAACCAGGAACATGAATTTGACTGGGAAAACACTACCATCATAGGACAAGCCAGACAGAGAACAGCCAGGGAATTCCTAGAGGCATGGCATTCATCCACAAACTCCATTAACAGACACATGGACCTGGACCCCATATACAAACCACTACAGCTGAAACTGACACCCGGAAACGGCAAGAACAAACCACTATAAATACCGGAAGAAACATCAAAGCAGCGCTTCACAGGAGGCTCCAAAAGCACTGATGATGTTCCCTAGCCAGGGAACGAAACGTTTGCAGCAAAAACTTCCAGCTCGGCGAACAGAACCACAACAATGGACACCCGAGCTACAAATCTTCAACCAGACTTTCCTTTTTCCTCTTAGGTAGTCTCACAATTTCAACTGTTATCCATGGTTCCCTAATCTTGCCATTTTTATCTCCCATTTTCACAGGGACATGTCTGTCCTGCACTCAAACGAATCACTCTTCAAAATCTCAATCAAATGTGGATTTACCCTTAAACAGCTGCTCCCAATCCACATTCCCCAGCTCCTGCTGAATTTTGCTGTAGTTGGCCTTTCCCCAATGTAGCCTTCTTTCTTTAGGATAACTGTTGTCTTTGTCCATGAGTATTCTAAAACTAAAGGAATTGTGCTCACTGGTCCCAAAGTAATCCTCTCCATGTGGCTGAGCTCATTCCCATACACCAGGTCCAGTATGGCCCCTTCCCAAGTTGGACTATTTACATACTGCTCTATAAAACCCTCCTGGAAGTTCCTTACAAATTCTGCTCCATCTAAACCTCTAACACTATGTGAAACCCAGTCAATGTTGGGAAAATTAAAATCTCCCATCACCACCATCCTGTTGCTCCTACATCTTTCCATAATCTGTCCACATATTTGTACCCCTATCTCATGCTTGCTGTAGTACAGTGCCACCATTGTTACCACAACCTTCCTATTTCTGAGTCCTGTCCATTTTGCCTCATTACTCAAGTCCTCCATAGTGGAGGACTGCGTTTTGCCAGCAACACATTTTCAGCTCCTCCATAGTGCCCTCCTTCAGCACAGCTGTGAATTCGTCTTCCCTGACCAGTAATGCAACTCCTTCACCCCTTTTACCTCTCTCTCTATCCTGCCTGAAGCATCAATATCCTGGGACATTTAGTTGCCAATCTTGCCTTCCCTCAACCAAGTCTCAGTAATAGCAATAACATCATACTCCCAGGTACTAGTCCAAGCCCTAAGTTTATCTGCTTTACCTACTGCACTTCTCACGTGAAAACAAATGCACCTCAGACTACCTGTCACTTTGCGCTCATCATCTGCCCCTTTAACCACCTACTCTTCCCCTTAGTCACGCTAACTTCATTATCTAGTTCCTTAGAGAATTTAGTTACTACCTCTTTACTGTCCACTAACCTCCTCATTTGATTCCCATCTCCTTGCATTTTTCCCCACTTTACCTGCAACTGCAGGAAAAACCAGCAAGTACCAGGTTTGGGAATCAGGGTTGTGGCTTCATTTCAGCTAAACTATGGAACAGCCCTTTCAAGTCAGTAAAAGTTCAAGTTCATTTATCAGGAAACCCAATAATGTGAGGAGGATGTGGGCTAAATGGTGTGTCATATATCTACAGTTCTGACTGCTAAGAAGGCTAGTCTTATATGTCATGCTTTTGGATTGATGCTGGCGTTTGTGGACTTTACTTAGATTTCTTATTGTGCTTGTTATGTGGTATCCTTTATTTTAGGAGTAACAGTAGTAATCTGCCTTAGGGCAGGTCCTCTGCTCATTTTCCCAGGTATCACACACTTGCATTTTCTTTTTCAGTTGCTCATCTGAGCTTAGAATGTGAATAATCGACCTTTGTTGCCTTTTCTGGATAATATTCTCTAATGATCTTTCTTTCCCAAGCATTCTGACATCATCTTTATCACTTTTATGTTTTCTCCAGCTGATCTACTCAATCCTTCTCCAGAATCACATTTCATTTCTCCTGATTAAAAGTTTTTCTCAGACCTACATTTCAGCCCCATACATTAAGGCACTCCAAATCCCTGCCTTGATATTTCTTTTCATAAGATCTCTATTCACCTTTTTGCTGGATGGTTGTTAATATTTGGAGAATTTGCACTCTGCCCATACTATTCCAGCTTTAATTACTTTTTGGCAGTAACTATTTTCTGACAAGATACTTGCATTGTGATACTGTTCCAGGTGAATGTTAACCTTGACTTTGTAAAAAAAAATTACACGTTTTTAGTCTTTTTCACTTTAATTTTCATTCCATAATATCTCACCTCTTAATTCAGGACAAACACAAATTTCAAATGATTACAGCAATTTATATTGCAGGAGAAAAGGGCGTTAATTGATTGGCAAGTTGCCTTGGAGACCAATTACCTTGAAGAGCTTCTTCCTTTGGAGCTCTGTAGTGAAACATAACTGCATGACAAATAGTCATTTATGGAAATCCAAGGGGCATATATGCCATGGTTTATAAGCCCTTTCAATTTACACCAGTTCAAGAAAAGGTCTCTGCTTCCATTTAAATGTAATTGTCCTTTTACAGGACAACAGTCCCCAAGCTGAGAAATTCTCAGGAATCTAAAGTCCTTAACTATTTTGGAGGAAAGCACCTTGATCATTGTTTCAGAAAAGGCATCAAAGTTAAAAAACATCTCCTGCTGGGCACTGGTTGTACCAATACCTGCAATTAAAGATTGAGAACTTAACAACAGGTGCAACCAGTAAAGAGAAGAGTAAGGTTGATCTCCAAGCAATGCATCATCTCACTTTGAAAAGAGATCACCATATTGCCACTGAGAAACTTCATTTCCCTGCCCTTAACCAATTATTAATTAAACACTTATTGAGCTTGTTCAATGGATATATTAATAAATTTTTCAGGTGGGTTGTATTTTTAAAAAAGAAGCTTCTTCATGATTTTGAGGCGTACTGAAAATAGTATATTTACTCATAACATAATTAAGCCAATGAATGGAGAAATAATGCAATAGTATAGTGAAGTTTGTGTGTATTTATCGAACTGTGACCTTGACAGTAAAAATATCTGTTTGTATGTGTGAATGAAGCAATGACAGAATAAAAACCAACATTCCCAACATGACTATAGTCTATGTTAAAGAGAAAGATTCAAATTGAGATAATCAGTCTCATCATGATAATGTTTGTATAACACATTGTCACAGTTCAGCACAGATTGCACCATTACACATCTTTGGCAGAAAAATAAGTTCTCAAGCAATTTAAAAAGAATGTGCTTCTTTCTGTTATATTCCAAAATTGACTTATTTCTTCGTGCATGTTCTCCTCAAACTGTATGAGAAGAAGTACTGTAAATTGACTTTTGACTTGTCTTTCCCATGAGGATGCAACACCACAATGAAATCATGAATAGCAGTGGATTTCTAAATAAAATCATAACCATTAATAATTGAACAACCTTCTAAAATGGACTTCTGGCATTTAACCTGCATGAATTGCATATAACAAACTGCAGCCTCTGGTACATGCTAATTCTAACCTTTCTCCTTGCACATGCTGTTTATGGATTTTAGCTTATAGAGATCAACTAAAAGGGATGGAAATGTCAGGTAGGATTGTTTTTTATAGCATTTGCCTGAAATGCTCAAAAGAACATCACTATATCTGATAATCTTAAAAAAAAACTTTATGAAGGAACTCAAAATGATTTCCATTTCTCAGTTGTTGGGACTTTGGTCTACTCCATACAGACATATCAAACTTGACTCAACATACAGAAAGTTTGTTGAGAAGAAGTACATTTTAGTTAACCATTTGGCTATGTGCAGGACATGACATCTGGACATTTTTCCTCCGATTTATGGACAGTTTGTAATGTGACAGGTGTTTGCTCTTTAGGATGCCTTAATCAAATATCACGTACTAGCTTTACACATCACTAACTACATAATAGAGGCACTTAGGTAAAGGATTCTTAGCTACTCTCTCAGAGTTACCTTCCCATTTCAAGAAGCTGAGGAATAGGTTATCTCTTATATATTAAACATTCTTTTTCAGCAACCAGTTCAATTCTTACAGCAATTCACCTCACAGCTTAGCTTAAAAGAATAATTTTTCTGGCATATCTACGAACTCTAAATTACAAAATGTTCCAGCACTTGTCATCTTTGCCACAGTTGCATGGCCAATTTGTTGTTATTGTTCAGGAAGAAGATGAGATTGTTTGGTCTTTCTCAGCAAAGTGTTAAGAATTTACATATTTTAAAAAAGATATCAGAATGTCTAACTACTGATATTAGGTGCCCACCATGGATGAACCTATTCAAGTTGGTGACAAAGCATAGAAGATCTCCATGTGAATCTGCTAACAATCAAGATTATTTTCACAAATAATGCAATTGGTAGATTGCATGACACCATTTATTATGGTTCGATCCATTAGATTGTTCATGAAATTATTGAACAGAATGGGTAGTAATGCATAACTTAGAATCAGATTTGGCAGAAATAGATTCAATGTGTCTCAAACATAAATGAAAGAAAATTTAAATTTTTAAGTGTCATTTGGATAGTTGTGGGTTTGTCTGATTTATTTATCCCAAGTGTACATTATAATGATTATTTTCAAAATAATCACGTGCAAATAAAAACACGTGTGAAGTTCTTGCTTCGAAAATCCAAAGCTGAACAATGCCATCTCCCCGTTCCCTTCCAAGTCATACATAATCCTGACTGGGATCAAATTCCTGAACTACCCTCCTAATAGCACAGAGAGTATATGACATGGTCTGCTGCAGATCAATGCAGCAGTCATTATCACTTTCCTATGGACAGACTGTGACGGACAATGAATGCTTTCCTTGTGAGCAAGACCCACTTTCCATAAAGAGAAGGAAGCAGGTGAGTTGGTAACCTACAAAGACACATATTAAAAACCAATTAATGAAAGGACTTTGGCAAACTTGACCAAGTCTTTTGAATCAAACTGATCTGAGATTGGAAGGTTTGATATGCTTTCTGCAGAACACAAACAACAAAGCTACCTTCTGGACCCTGGGGAAGCAAAGAAAAGAACAACTAACAATCTGCTTAGCCAGAAGATACAAAACCAAAGCTAAAAGGAAGCTGCTAGAGAGTGAAAACCCAGTCAGGGGTACCCCAAGATAACACCCCAGCCCTATAATGAAGTTCATTGATACAAAAGGGAATACTTGTCTGGTATGGATGTGCTCTTGGTTTAGTACAGCTGGCAGGAAGAGTGAGCACTCAACATTCAGGCATTAAAAAGGGTTGTCAACCTCTGACACAATAACAGAAGAAGAGTGGGCAAGATTGCCAATCAGAATAGCATGGTCTCCTGTGCAAAACAAAGATTGCAGCATCAATCTGAGAAATTGGATCCAGGGGCAATGAGGGGCAACAACTGTCACTTGAAAGGAAGAACTCTGGAGATCATGGTGGTACAGGAAATAAAGGGAATTGAGACAAAGGAATCATATCCTCAATATAGTATCTATCAACAAGGTCAGGCTATATGGAGATGACCCAGTACTGCAGAGCACTATGTATCACTAGCGTCTCACAGAGATTTCTGACGCTGTTGCTGAAGACCTCACTGTGTACATTGATCTCATTGAAACTTAGAATATACTGAGGCCTGGATAGAGTGGATCTGGAGAAGATGTTTTACTCGTAGGAGATACCAGTACCCAAGGGCACAGCCTCAGAGTTAAAGGTCAACCCTTTAGAACTAAGGCAAGGAGGAATTTCTTCAACCAGAGGGTAGTGAATCTGTGGATCACTTTGCCACAAAATGAAGTGGAGGCCATGTCATTGAGTGTATTTAAAGTAGAGATAGATGGGTTCTTGATTAGATAGGAGGTCAAAGATTATGAGGAGAAGACAGGAGAGCAATGTTGAGAAACATATCAGACATGATCAAATGGCGGAGCAGACCTGGTGGGTTGACTGGCTTAATTTGCTACCATAGCTTATGATCTCAAAGTTCAATGTATTACCAGCACAACAAGATCTTCCTCATTTAACACGTGGAATTTTGCTAGATCAAAAATAGTTTGCAAAAGGGTAATACTAAGTGAAAATGGCTTTAGTTTTCAATTGCCAAGCCAAGGTAACCCGTATGGAATATATGAAACCAGCTGATAAGAAATTTGCATTTCAATCAAAAGTTGTGAAAATGTCATGAAGCATCAAGAAATTCATGTATCTGATTTATAACATTGACTCCAAAATCTATCAAGTCTTTCTCAATGCTGCTGTTCCAAGGAAAGTTAAAAATCACACAGCGCCAGGTTATAGTCCAACAGGTTTAATTGGAAGCACACTAGCTTTTAGAGCGACGCTCCTTCATCAGGTGATAATGGAGGGCTCAATCCTAACACAGAATTTATAGTAGGAATTTACAGTGCAATGTAACTGAAATTATACATTGAAAAATTGATTGCCTTTTAAGCATTTCATCTCTTAGAATACAGTGATAGGTTCACTTCTTTCATGTGTAAATCACAAAACCTTTTTTTAAAAAAGTTGCATTCTTGGGTTAGCTGTTAACAATGGTGATAGCTAGACAATATATTGAAGGGGTTGGCCCCCTGTGTTCTCTGTCTATGCCATGATGTTTAGAATGATTCTAATCTAAAAAGCGAGATAACAGAGTTTTACATAAATTCATACAGTTTTTAAGCTCAGACTTCTACATGAATGCAAACAGTTTTTGAGCAAAGTACAATGTAACCCTGCAAGTACAAATTCACCCCACAAAATATGTGTGCACATGTGGGTCTTTGTCTGTCTGTGTCTATCTGTCTGTCTGGGTTGGGGGTTGAATAGTGCAATGTGGTCACCTGTAATGTGACATGAACCCAAGGTCCCGGTTGAGGCCCTCCCTATGGGTACCGAACTTAGCTATCAGCCTCTGTTCTGCCACTTTTCTCTGCTGCCTGTCCCGAAGTCCACCTTGGAGGATGGTCACCCGAAGTTCTGAGGCTGAATGTCCTGGACCACTGAAGTGCTCCCCAACTGGGAGGGAACCCTCCTGTCTGTTGATTGTTGTGCGGTGCCCATTCATCTGTTGCCGTAGCCTTTGCTTGGTTTCCCCAATGTATCATGCCTCAGGGCACCCTTGCCTGTAACGTATAAGATGGACAACGTTGGCTGAGTTACATGAGTACCTGCCATGTACAAGGTGGGAGGTGTCCCCACGCATAATGGTGGTATCTATGTCCACACTCTGACACATCTTGCAGCGTCTACCGTGACAGGGTTGTATGGAGTTGTCCAGAGAGCCGGGCAGCTTGCTACGAACAACGCTCTGTTTGAGGTTTGGCGGTTGTTTAAAGGCAAGTAGTGAAGCTGTGGGGAAGGTCTTGGTGAGATGCTCATCCTCATTTATAATGTGTTGCAGGTCATGAAGAACATGGTGTAATTTTTCAGCTCTTGGGAAATACTAAACAACGAAGGGTACCCTGTCGGTTGCAGCACGTGTCTGAATCCTGAGGAGGTCATTACGGTTCCTTGCTGTGGCACGTCGGAACTGGCAGTCGATGAGTTGAGCATTGCACCCCATTCTTGTGAGGGCATCCTTGAGTACTTCCAGGTGTCCATCACATTCCTCCTCATCTGAGCAGATCCGGTGTATGCATAGTGCTTGCCCATAGGGGATGGCTGTTTAATACGTTTCGGGTGGAAGCTGGAGAAGTGTAGCATTGTGAGGTTGTCTGTGGGTTTGCAGTAGAGTGTGGTGCTGAGCTGTCCATCCTTGATGGAGACGCATGTGTCCAAAAATGAGACAGATAGTCGCGAGTAGTCCATGGTGAGTTTGATGGTGGGATGAAACTTGTTGATGTCACTGTGCAGTTTTATCAGTGACTCCTCGCAATAGGTCCAGAGGAAGAAAATGTCGTCAATGTACCTGGTATACAATGTTGGTTGGAGATCCTGCATAGAGAAGAAGTTTTGTTCAAACCTGTGCATAAAAATGCTGGCATATTGGAGTGCAAATTTGGTGCCCATGGCTGTTCTGTGTGTCTGGATGAAGAATTGGTTGTCAAAGGTGAAGACGTTATGATTGAGGATAAAGCGGATGAGTTGTAGGATGGTGTTTGGAGACTGGCAGTTGTTGGTGTTGAGTACTGAGGCTGTTGCCACGATGCCGTCATTGTGGTGGATGCTGGTGTAGAGTGCGGAAACATCCATTGTGATGAGGAATGTTCCCGATTCGACTGGTCCGTGGGTGCTGAGATTCTGCAAGAAATCCGTAGTGTCGCGACAGAAGCTGGAGATCCCCTGTACGATAGGTTTCAAGATGCCCTCCACATAGCTGGAGAGATTCTCACATTGGGTCCCATTGCCCGACACGATGGGACGTCCCGGTGTGTTGGCTTTGTGTATCTTTGGAAGGCAGTAGATGTCGCCTACATGAGAAGTACGTGGGATGAGAGCGCGTAGGGAACTCTGAAGGACTGGATCCAAAGGTCTGATCAGTGTGTTTAATTCTCGGGTGTGTTCTTTGGTCGGATCAGCTGGTAGTTGCCTGTAGTGTTCCTGGTTGTTCAGTTGTCAGTCCACTTCCTTGCAGTAATCTGTTCTATTATGAATGACAATGGCTCCTCCTTTAACTGGTGGTTTGATGACAATGTTGTGATTGGTTTTGAGAGCCTGGAAGGCATTGCGTTGTGAACGGGTGATGTTTTGCTCTACCTTGTGGGTACGGCTCATGAATCTGGCATTTATATATTTCCTGACAGTTTGAACATACATGTCAAGCCCAGGGCAGCAGGCCCTCCGGTTGGGTCCAAGTTGACATCTTCTTTGGTCGCTCCTCTACAGATCCCTGTGATGACTGTTCCGGTTCATCAGTGGGCTCAGTGGGATCACTGCTGGCACCTTGAAAGAATTCTCAGAGTATCATTTATCTGATGAGCTCCTCCGTGTCTGTTGCCAGAACCAATGGGTCCATTTTGGTGATGGGGCAGAAGTTGAGACCCCTACTCAGGACTTCAATCTCTTCCGGTCGAAGGGCGTGGTCCGATAAGTTTCCAAGGGAAAGAGCCCTATGTATGTTTGCATTTTCTGCTTCTTGTTTCATTTTTTTTTTATCAATAAAGCTCTTGGGTTGTGGTGGTGGAGGGGACAGAAAAGGAGAGTAAGGGATGTGGAAAAAGAGGTCACAGCCTTGGCAGTAAGGTAAATCTCCTCTACACCAGTTTTAGTACAATCGCATTGATGCTACAACATGGTTACCAGAACTGCACACAGCAATCTGGTTGAGACCTAACCAGCATTTTACACATTCCCAGAATATACCCTTGCTCTTGTTTTCTGTGCCTCAGATGATAAAGATCAGTATCCCATATGTCTTCCCAACCACCTTCAATATCTGCCCAGCTCCATTCAGCAGATATGCACTTCAAGGTCCCTCAGGTTTTCAGAACTTTTCAGGTTTCAGCATTCATGGTATAATCCATGAAGGTTATTAACCTTCCCCAAGTGCTTTATCTCAAACTTTTCTGAGTTGAATTCCATTTGCCACTACTCTACCCTGCTGGCTAGTCCATTGATATCTTCCTGCACTTTATAGCTATCCTCCTCACAATGTGTCACCTTACCAAATTCTGTGTCATCTGCAAACCTTTTGATCATGCCTCTACATTGAAATCCAAATCATGAATGTATACCATAAACACAGAAAGGAGTTTTTCAGAGCAGTTCAGAGAACAAGTCATTTCAGTACTTTAGTTTTTTCAGTTTTGAGACCAGAAGGATATGGTTAGAAATCTGCAGGTTATTAGTAGCTGAGAAAATCCAAGTTTCCAGTTTGTGGGTATCCATGTCAGAAGACTTCACAGTTCACAGGAAAGAAAGTGGGAAGAATCAGTGAAGTAGAAAGTAAAGATTTAATATAGTGGGATCATTTCTGTGGACTTGTATTGCTGTAAGTTGATTGTATTTGGAAAAAGCTTGAAGGCTTTGTTTAAAACTGCAAGTTTAAAATTATTTTTCTTCCATAATCTTGACAGAAGCTATAAAAGCTATATAATATTCTATGATGTGTTTGAATATTCAATCGTGAGGTAACAAAAAACATAAATGAGGGTTTTATCCAATGAGCTGAGTCAGGGGCAGAGATGGGCAATGCTATATAGTTAAAAATAGAAATGTCTCAGCAATGAAATAGCTATGCGCTTAGAAGTTCATCTTGGGATGAGGAACAAAAATGGCATCAATTTTGCAAACAATTCAGTTCAGCCTCAAACAGCTGCCAAGTCAGTAACTAGATTACAGACTTTACAATAAGGAGATGGAAAACAAGTTTCAGATTTCTTAATACTCAATTAGAGGAAATTACTGCTCATCCAGAACTAAATATTGGACAAATAGTCTAAGAATTCAGCAACTAGTGTGTTATATGTCAGGAATCTAGTTGGTGGAGGAGAGAACTCTCACCAGTCTTCACAGATATTTTCTAATCAGTTTGTTCAGAATTGTTATTGTAAATTTCTGGAGCAGGTGGAACTTGAACTGGGCCTCCCAGCTCAGAGAGAGAGACACTATTCCTGCAAAACATGGGTTGAGCCAATGGTTGTAAACATTTTTGTCCATATAGAGTTGCACATCACTTCTAACGCAACAACCATCGTTTCAGACTATGTCTATTTCTATGGATCCAGTGAATCACCAGTTATTCCCCAACATCTTTATACAATTAAACATAATTAATATTCAATTATCACATGGGAGGAGACAGGAAATGTGGTGGAGAAATAGAGCTGGGGGTTCTCAGCATGCATGTGAAACATAGATTTATGTTTCCACATGATATCAATGGGGCAGTATGGAGATGAGAATTAGGAGGGAGCCAAGGATACATTTCTCCACAGGGATCCTAACACTGATTATGATGATTCAGACAAACAGTGTAAACTTTTGATTCTAACACAAATAAAAGTGGTGAACATTTCCAAAATATATTTGCAGATTGCAACAGTGACTGCGGATAGTTAGTTATTTATTTTCACATTGAATTAGCCACTTACTGTTAGCTAACGTATTTCTTTACTGACTTTCTTATTAGAAAATGTTTCAACTTCATCGAACCTTCTCTAGCTAATAATCCCTTTCTCCTAAATAATTTTTATGGTCGCGCCTCTGAATTCTGGCATGATGTTTCACAGATTCATTTGTGAACATTCTCAATTTATCTCCTTTGGTAATATTCGCATATTTCTGTCAGAACACCTACGTTCAAATCACCCTCATTTGAGAAGACACAATTAGTGCATAACCAATGGGATATTCTTTATCTTGCACTGTTTACTTACTTCAACTTTTGAAGGGATGGAAAACTAACAGCAACTGATCATCTGGCTGTTAAAGTCAATGCAATGGGAAATCAAGCTGAGTGTAGAAGAGAAGGTGATCTGTTATCACCACTCTTCCATCATTGAGAGTTGAAATCTATCAAACCCGCTCAACCTGAGCTCCATGTGGTTGTTCAGTGGCTGTGAAAGATTTTGTTGAACAATTCAGTGGAGGATGTAGTTCTCTCCTGTTGCCCTGGCAAGAATATCATAAACTGTGAAGAATGGAAAAACAGATGACCTGGTTAGTCAGTCATCCACTGCTTGTGGGACTTCGCATGTGCATATGATGCTTCTTGTATTAGACATTATATAAGTAATGACTCAAATGTTAAAATCAAATGATTGCAGATGGTAGAAATTTTTTGAATTATGAACAGAAAACGCTGCTTGTCGTCGGCAGGTAGGTCAGCATTCTGTCACCACAGATGCTGTATGATTTGTTGAGCATTTTCATTTTTATATATCAACAGTTTACAGGCTGTGATGTGCTTTGGGTTACCCAAGAGATGTAAAGTACTAGTTACAAGCACATAATCTTTTTACTACTTCCATAAGACCACAAGATGTAGGAGCAGAATTAGGCCATTCAGCCCATTGAGTCTGCTCTATTATTCAATCATGGCTGATACATTTCTCAGCCCCATGCTCTTCTCCCCATAACCTTTGAGCCCCTTACTAACAAGTACTATCTATCTCCATCTTAAATGCATTCAATGATTTGGCCTCCACAGCATTCTGTGACAATGAGTTCCACAGATTCATTATTTCTGGCTGAAGAAATTCCTGCTCATCTCAGTTCTAAAAGATCATCCCTTCACTCGGAGATTGTGCCCTCAGATCCTCATCTGCCATACTAGTGGAAACATCTGTTCCACATCCCCTCTATCCAGGTATCTCAGTATTCTGTAAGTTTCAACCAGAAACTTTAACAACTCCTCAACTGCTCCTCCTATGACACCGGCATCATTCTTGTAATCAATATTCTAAATGCGACCTAACCAGAGCCTTATAAAGCCCCAGCAATACATTGCTGCTCTTGTATTCAAGACCCATTGAAATAAATGCTAACATTGCATTTGCCTTCCTAACTGCTAACTGAACCTATATGTTAACCTTAGAAGAATCCTGCATAAGGACTACCAAGACCGTTGTGCTTCAGATTTTTGAAGCCATTCTCCATTTAAAAAATAGTCTATATCTCTAGTCTTCCTACTAAACTGCAAACTTAAATGCTGGATGTAGGTTTGCTCGTTGAGCTGAAAGGTTTGTTTTTAGATGTTTTGTCACCATACTAGGTCACATCATCAGTGAGCCTCTGGATGAAGCATTGGTGGTATGGCCCACTTTTTATTTATGTGTTTAGGGTTCCTTGGGATGGTGGTATCATTTCCTGTGGTGGTGTCATTTCCTGTTCTTTTTCTCAGGGGGTGATAAATGTGATCTAAGTCAATGTGTTTGTTGATTGAGTTCCAGTTGGAATGCCATGCTTCTAGGAATTCTTATGCGTGCCTCTGTTTGTCTTGTCCTAAGATGGATGTACTGTCCAAGTTGAAGTAGTGTCCTTCCACATCTGTATATAAGGATACTAGTGAGAGTGGGTAGTTGATGTTCATGTATCCTAGTGGCTAGTTTTCTGCCTGTTTGTCCAATGTAATGTTTGTTACAATTCTTGCAAGGTATTTTGTAAATGATTAGTTTTGCTTGTTGTCTGTGTAGGGTCTTTCAAGTTCATTAGCTGCTGTTTCGCTGTGTTGGTGGGTTTGTGGGCTACCATGGTGCCAAGAGGTCTGAGTAGTCTGACAGTCATTTCCAAGAAGTATCTCAGACACATCTCAGATGTTTGACATCATGGTAGCCCACAAACCCACCAACACAGCGAAACAGCAGCTAATGAACTTGAAAGACATTACACAGACAACAAGCAAAACTAATGTCATTTACAGAATATCTTACAAGAACTGTAACAAGAACTGTAACAAAAACTACATTGGACAACCAGGCAGAAAAGTAGCCATCAGGGTACATGAACATCAACTAGCACAAAAAGACATGACCTACTCTCACTAATTTCCATACATAGGGATGAAGAAGGACACCACTTTGACTGGGACAACACATCCATCCTTGGACAAGCCAAACAGAGACATGCACAAGAATTTGTAGAAGCATCGCATTCCATCCGGAACTCTATCAACAAACACATTGACTTGGATCTCATTTATCACGCCTGGCAAAAAAGAACAGGAAATGACATCACCACAAGAAATGATGTCACCACAGGAAATGGCATCACCGATGCAAGAAAACCTAAACATATAAATAGACAGCGGGCCATACCACCAGTGCTTCATCCGGAAGCTCATTGATGGAGTTACCTAGTATGGTGATGAAACGTCTGAAAATGAACCTTCCAGCTCAGCGAGCAAACCTACATCCAGAACCTCAACCTCAGCTACAAATCTTCTCAAAACTTGCTATAAACTCAAACTTCCCACCTTGTGTTCCATCAGCCACTTTCTTGCCCACTCTCCTAGACTGTCCAAGTCCTTCTTCAGCCTCACTGCTTCATCAACACTACCTGTCCCTGTATCTTTGTGTCACCTGCAAATTTAGTAACAATGCTCTCAGTTCCTTCATCTAGATTGTGAATAAATAAATGAATAGTTGTGGCCCTAATTTGGGCTCCGGTGAAACTACACAAGTTAACATCCTGAAAAGGACCCATTTATTACCACACTTTGACTTCTACCAGTTAAGGTCAAAAATCACACAACACCAGGTTTTAGTCCAACTGGTTTATTTGAAAATACAAACTTTCAGAGTGCTGCTTCTTCATTAGGTGTTGGATGAATGTGCAGCGCTCTGAAAGCTAGTGTTTTCAAATAAACCCGTTAGATTATAACCTGGTGTCGTGAATTTTAACATTGTCCAACCCAGTTCAACACCAGCATCTCATCAATTCTGCCAGTCAGCTAATTTTCTATCCATGCTAGTACCTTGTCCCTTACACCATGGGCTCTTATCTTATTTAGAAACCTCCTGTGCAGCAACTTGTCAAAGGCCTTTTGGAAATCCAAATAGCTCTCCTTTGTCTAACTTGCTTGTTACCTCCTCAAAGAATTCTAACAGATTTGTCAGGTATGACCTCCCCTTGATGAAGTGGTGTTCACTCCACCCTATTTAACCATGGGCTTCCAAGTATTCTCAATCTCATCCTTAATAATGGACTCAAAATCTTAACAATAACTGAGGTCAAGCTAACCATCCTATAGTTTCCTGTCTTTGCCTCCCTTCCTTCTTAAGCAGAGGTGCCATAATCGCCCCTTTTTAGTCTTCTGGCACCCATCCTGACTCCAGAGATTTCTGAAAGACCACCAACAATGCCTCTCCAATCTCTAGCTATTTCCTTCAGAATTCCGTAGTGTAGTCCATCTGATCAGGGTGATTTGTCCATCTTCAGACTTTTCAGCTTCCCCAGCACCTTCTCCTGAGTGATGGCCACTGCACTTACCTTTACTCCCGAACGCTGATGAAGTGCTGGTATGCTGCTGGTGTCTTCCACTGTGGAAACTGATGCAAACTACCAGTTCAGTTCCTCTGCAATTTCTTTGTTCCCATTACTACTTTTGCAGCCGAATTTGCCAGCAGTCCAATGTCCACCCTTACCTCTATCTTACATTTAAGATACCTAAAGAATCTTTTGCAATCTTCTTTTATATTACTAGTTAGCTTACCCTCATATTTTATTTTCTCTCCCCACCTTAGTGCTTTTTTAGTTGTCTTTTGCTGATGTTTACCCTGTTCCTGTCAGTGGCAAGTAGGCCTGTCATTTATTACAGCTAGAAACATATATCAGACAAAGCTAAACGAATCACAGTTCAAAAATGCTTCGTGGCTTCTGACTGTAAGAACACATTAAATTGTAGCAAATAACATTGTTTTTACATATTAATACCTGAGTATTCTCTCTTTCATAGACAGAATTAAAGAAATATGTTCTATCAAATGGATCGAGAGTGTGGAGCTAGAAAGGCCTAGCAGGTCAGGCAGCATCCAAGGAGCAGGAGAATCAACGTTTTGTGCATAAGCCCTTCATCAGGAATTTCTAGCACCACATTCTCAACTCTGATCTCCAGCATTTGCAGTACTCACTTTCTCCTCTATCAAATGGATGGCAGCCAATCTCTGGAGTTGACCGAATCAAACTAAGCACAGGCCATTGACTTTGGTACATGTTTATAAAGCTCCTGATTAACCTCTTGCTGCTTATAAAATTGCAAGCACATTGAAATGTTGTCCCAATTTTATATTCTAGTTGTATAGTTCAGTGGTAAAAATCCAACACTCTTTCTGGTTCATTGTGTGTTGTTCTTCTATAGCTCCCTGAGTAATGGAAGTATATAAACATAGGGAAATGATCTTTATTAATTGAAATTATTTTCCCTGTAATTGCAATACAGTTTTCTCAGCGGATTTTCAACATGTGAGTGTATAATGGCCAGATTTTTCTGAAAAATAATGTCTCACAAACTATGTTATTACTCATGGGCAAATTGGACATCAATGTACCAAAGAAAATATTCTCCATAGATTATTAAGTTCCCAAGTTTCTAAACTATTTGCTCTGCTCGACCATCAGCTTCAAGAAACCAGTAGATCATCATGACCATTTAGATGAATTGCTCCATTTGCACTTTATATCCAGCACAGAAAGTCTCTAATTGTGTTAATGCTCTGAATCAACCTCTCTTGCCCAGAAAATGAAAAGAAAAATAGCATGGAATCTCATTTCACAGGTGTTGGAAACTTGAAAAACTGAAAATTATTTGTTAAACTTTGCACATGCCCTTTATTGTCCCTCTTGCTTGAAGAAATCTTTTCCTTCCCTCACTTTCAGGGAATGATTAGCAATAGAATTTGTCTGCTCTAATTGTCCTTCTTTCCCAATCATGCTCTGTTTCTTTTTCCAGCCTTTACCTCTTTGATTGAGGACATGCATTAGCTCTTCTGTTGTTGATGAAGACTTTGGATTTCTTTCAGCCTTTGCTGTGTCAATGTCTATGTAAATGCCCACCAATTTTTAAACATTTGAGCTGATGAGTGCAAGAACAAACCAAAGCAAGGTTACTCAAATAAAGGCTTTGTTGAGCATGTTTTGTATTACAATGTTCCTGTAAGATATAAAGTTTACTTTGTCAACTGATTATCAAGCCCTATAATGATATTTGGTTCAAAAATGGCAGTACTAAACTGAATTGGAGCACAGTTTCAGAGCTGGCAATTGATTTTAGTGACCCATCAGTATGATGTTAATATTACGAATCATCACTCATTCTACCAGAAATGGAACTGAAAGAAGATATCCAGACAGAAAGGGAAGGAAGCTAGATAGGTAAATTTCCACAGGAAAGAAGGAGAAAATTGTTTTTTTCAATATTTTTTGCCAAACGATGCTGAAGACATCATAAGACAAGGTGAAAAAGGAAGATATTTTATACATAAGTTACATTGGCCGTCAAATTGCCATTGTCTGACCTGACCACAGGGCTGCTCACTCATTAGAGAATCCTGCATGGTAATCTCAACCAGTGTTAGGAAATTGAACCCATGCTGTTGATATCATACTGCGTTGCAAACCAACTATCCAGCCAACTGAGCTAAACTGACCTCCTCTCTGGTAGCAATAGTCAAAGGCCTATTTAAAGTTAAGAAGAAATTGCAAGTTCCACAGTACTCCTTATTACGGTGAGAGGTTTTATTCAGATTTCCAGGACCAAAAAGCTTAAAGATATGATATGAAACCGATATATTGAGCACATGGAAAGTTACCAAAATAACTGAAGCTCAGCAGGCTGTGAAGAGTCTGTTTGCACCTCTTTTTATTTTCTCTTCCTTTTGACAAGGCACACCATAGAATTGTTGAAATGCTATGTTTATTTGGAACTTTGGCAATGATTTTAAATGGAAATTTCAGGATGACAGCACAGTGACAAGTTAAAGTAATGTGGGAATTCTTAGCTATAGAGTGCTGCTTGTATAATTTGAGGTTATCAGCAGAGAACAACTCTTGCTGACAGAATATTTTGGTATGTCACGGTTTTCCTTGCAATGTACCAGTGGTGTATCCTTTATAATCTGCACAGCATGACTTATCATCCTACTTGGACCATAATAACTGTCATATTCCTAAATTGAGGGGTAGGGGTTAAGAGATCTTTTGCCTCCCAAATCCCTAGGATAAGTACATGGGAAACATCTGCCAACTTTGAAAATGCTCAGCTGGAATAACATTAGACAATATGCTTAGTTGTTTTTTTTAACCATCTGATTGCTTTCTTATCGATGGTAGATCATCAATGAATTTCACCGCAGAGTACGGGGGCGGGGGGGGGGGGGGGTGGGGGCCAGCCTGGACAGCATTGTCATCACTGTGGATTCATGATGGAGCAATTTTTGAAAATGTTTTTTCCAACATTGATGTACAGTGTTATTATCAAAAGCTGACAGACAACTTTGAGAGTGGAAGGGATTTTGTCCAGTTGACCTTGGTCTATATTGAATTGAATTAAATTGAATTGAATTGAATTTATTGTCACGTGTACCGAGGCACAGTGAAAAGCTCTGTCTTGTGAGCAATACAGGTAGATCACAGAGTTAAATAGCATAGTTAAATAAATAATAGGAAAACAACTGCAAAAACAAAAACACAGTTCCAGACGAATGCTAAGAGTTGTGAGTCCATTCAGTATTCTAACAACGGGAGGGTAGAAGCTGTTTTGAAACCAGCTGGTGCACATTCAGACTTCTGTACCTTCTCCCTGATGGTGGAAGCTGTAAAGCGTTGCCAGGGTGGGATGGATCTTTGAGAATGCTGGTGGCCTTTCCTTGACAGCCGGCCTGGTAGATGGAGTCTATAGATTGGAGGTTGGCCATTGTGATTGTTTGGGTCATGTTCACCACTCTCTGTAATTGTCTCTGATCTTGAATGGTACAGTTGTCATACCAAGTAGTGATATATCCAAACAGAATGCTCTCACTGGTGCACCTATAAAAGTTGGCAAGGGTATTTGCCGTCAATCCAAATTTCCTCAGCTGCCTGAGGAAGAAGAGACATAGTTGGGCTTTTGTAACAAGTCTGTCCACATGAAGAGTCCAAAAAAGCATGTTGTGGCTTTAAACAAACTTCATGTCATGGTGAGCAATACACTGTTGGATCTTCTGATTTTCTGTTCACCACCCCATCTCCTCTTCCTTCCAAATTTGTGTTTGGGTATCAACCTGAAGTTGTTGGAATGCTGCTTTGACCTGTTACATTGAACAAGCTTGAGTCTCCAACTTATGCCACAAGCATTCAGGCAAAACACCTGCCAAGTCAGCTTAAAAGGAGTGGACACTCTGTCTAGATGGCTGAATAGCATCCTCCCTGTTATATTCTCAACGCTTAAGACAAAACAAGGAAAATTTCTCAAAGACACACTGGTGCTCACTTTCAAGAGTGGCAGAATTGATGTTAATGAATGGGAGGAGCTTGTTATCAATTAGTGAAAATGGCAACCATCTTTACATCAGGCTACATTTTGCTTTGAATCGCAATGTCTTCATAATAAGGCAGAGCAGCAGGAGAGAGGGAAGAAAAAAATTAACCATGTACTCAGCTACCACTCCCTCATGGGATATCCCATCCTGTGCACCTGAAGAGTCAAATATTGTCCTGTTCATTCAAGTGAAGATTCCGAGCATAAAACTGTGGCTCTGTGTAGGTGTCACTCAGATTTAGGGACAACCAATGGCAGTTTGACAAATCATGTCATACAGAATTATCTTGTCATCCATTAAAATAAAACTACAAGTTTTTTTTCTCATTCTTAATTTAAGTGTAGTGTTCCAAGTCTTGACTGTCCCAAAAGCAGTAGTACCCTTCTCAAGCACTAGTGCTGACATCTTATGAGAAATATTAGTTGTATTGCCAATTATATGTGTCAACGCTGCATTATGACCCTCCACAGGGTGAAAAAGCACTGCATGTTGTTACACCTCCCCATCCAGTTTTCATTCAGTTGCACACTGCATTGGGTAATTTGTTTACTTCTGACTCAATGACATCTCAAATCATTAGAGAATCTTGAATCACCAGTATATTAGGAATAATCAAGGACGTGAATCCAGTGGGACCTCGTCAGTCAGAGAATTGTGGATATGGGATTCAGGGAGAGATGGAATCTGGGAAGTGGGATTTTGAGGACAAGATGCTGAGATTTTGAAATGGATTCTCATGGAGAGTTGGAGACGGAACTATCAGGCCATATATAGAGAAAGAGACACAAGGCTAGGGTTGTGAAGGAAAACAGAAGACATGGCTGTGTGCATGCGCCTGTACATGCATGTGCAGGTGTCTGTGTGTGCGACTGTCAATTTGTGTGTCTGTGTGTGTGCGTGCGTGCGTGTGTGTGTGTATATGTGTGTGTGTGGTTGGGAAGGGTCGTGTGGGGGACCGGTGAACAAGTATAAAACTGGAAAATAGGAGCGTGAGAAATGACTATGAAATAGGGGCTTCAGGGACAGGTGGTGACTAGAAAGTTTGTGGTCAAGCATCACTTGATCAGATGTCAAGTGGTCAGATCATGTGATCAACCCTCCTGAATAAGTCCAATGGTATAGACAAACCTACTTTGGCACCTGAATGTCCTTTTCCATCCATCCACAGACAGCTCATTGGAGACTGTCAAGACTGACCTTATGTTTTACGCTTTGAGAGGTTTAAAATGGTATCAATGATTTGCTCAATTTCCTGTTCATGTTGTGAGTGAGATTTTATTTCTTTTAGGTTTGGGTGTGAGACAGTGCTACACCATTGAAATGAGAGCTCATTGAAATGGCCCTGGTCTCATAATAGCCTCTCCATGTGGGTTTACCTCCTGCCACACCCAGATTCCCTAAGTATTCCCAGAGTAGAACTTGGCAATGGTTGCAAAAACATGGAAAGACTTTCACAGTTCCATGCACTAATATCCCTCATCTCAATTTACTGAAAAAAACAAATAACAATTTGAAGGCTGGAGGTGATAACCAATAACAGTAGACTTCTAATTAACAAAGCAGGAACAGAAATAGCTTGTAAAATCCAGGGCTTTGGAAAATCTGTCAAATGTTTTCAGATATTTATAGAAGTTATAAATAGGTAGGATAGATTAATGAAAGTAAACGTGACCCTGACATTGACCTGACTGCAATCAAACCTTTGAGAATCTTGCAACTGTGGTCCAAGATGTCATCCACAAGATGAATTAATTAAAGATGAATAAAAATAACTCCCCAGCTAGCTGCCTCAAGTCAGTTGAAATACCCCAGCACAAGTAAAAAGGCATTGTTAACTGACACTGGGACAAGTGTGTCAGGTCAAAATTACTGTTTAAAATTACACCATTGGAAAGATCATCACAACTAAAATAGTAACACATATGGCATGACTGTGACTTCAGAAGTCAACAATTTGACCTGCTTTGAAATTGTTCTGAGTATCTTATCATCCACCTGTGAAACTGGCATCATTTCACTTGTATTTAGGACAGTCACGATTTCACTGGGGCAAGTAAGCACCTTCTGCTCCTTATTGCAATGACAAGTCTGATTTTCCAAATGATTATCATCATTAAATATATAACAAAGTAACTTCATTTCAGGTTAGGAAAGACTTCTGGTAGATGAGCGAACATGCTGGTATAGCAGAATGAAAACTGAAAGAAAAACTTTGATATTTTTATAAGAGAAGCTTTTGTTTTCCTCGCAGTTCTTGGCAGCAAATGGCTCAGTGGTTAGCACTGCTGCCTCCCAGGGCCCAGGTTCAATTCCAACCTCTATGAGGAGTTTGCACATTCTCCCTTTTTCTGCATGAGTTTGCTCTGGTTTACTCCCATGCTCCAAAGATGTGCAGGCTAGGCAGATTGGCCATATTAAATTGCCCACAGTGTGTAGGTTAGGTGGATCAGCCAGGGAAAATGCAGTAGGGTAGGGAGGTGAGTCTGGATGAGGTGCTCTTTGAGGGTTGGCGTGGACTTGTTGGGTCAAATGGCCTGTTTCCACACTGTAGGGGTTCTATGATTTTCTAATGCACATAATCTTATGCAATATTTCGAAAGCAAGAATAATTCTCATGAGTTAAACTAAATGGATGGATGAAGGAAATGCAAATGTATTTTAATAATAGGTAAACATAATGCAATATATAATTAAACAGTATCTACATAAATTTATTCTTGAAGGACTGTCCATCAAAGTTTGAATATTGATTGCTCACTGATGGTTTCTGGTGACTGTCATTGTCATTATGGAAGATAATGAGGCTATTCAGCCCAACAGGTCCATGTTGGCTGCCTTTCGAACAATGCGATTGCTCCATTTTCCTCTGCATGAAGTTATTAACAGGTTTAAGTAACTACAGCATACATCTCAAGGACATTTGATTATAGGGCAAAGCAAATCATTTAAGTTAGTTTAGCACATTGGTCAAATGTCAAAATATTCTACAGTTTCAACTAATCTATTTTCAAAAAGAACATGAATAGATTGGATACAATTCAGAGGTAAGAGAGAGCCAAAAACTGACTTTTGCATTCAGAGACCTATGTTATGAAGATAAATGCACAAAGCTGAGGTTACTTGCATTAGATTGAAAATATATCAAAATGCTGTGGTGTTCTCCAAGTGTCCAGTCACAATGCCATCAGGTCAGGCATCCAAAGAAGTGACAGAAAAGGTTAGGAGCAACCAATTACATTAGCTCCATGTAGGTTATTTCAGCATCACACTGGAATTTTTGCAGGCAGCAGGAGAATTCCAAAGGAATGTTAAAATCAGTTGTATTTACCAACATTATTGAATAAGGAAACTAAAGAAGATTGGGAGTGAGCAGAATAGCCTGATTAAACTAGATGGTTTGACAGAGAGAAAACACATGGGCTGTATGACATATCCTCCACTGGGAGATTTGGAAGCTTAGATTTCTTGATGAACACTTTCTAACATCAATATTAATCTGCCTGAAATAAAGGTGTTGAAAGTGATTGTGAAGTTTAGGTTTCTAATTGTAATAATAATGAAGGACTTAATGCAGTTCTTTAAAAGTCAGAGCACAAATTAAGTGAAGGTAAGTAGACATGTCCATTTGTACTGAGAATACAAAACTTGAGGATATGTGTATATTAAAAATATTTCAAGAAAGAATAGATTAAACTAATTTTCCTCACACAATAATGGGTATATGTAACCAGCTCACAGCATGAACAGTGGATGATATGCTGATTAATGCAATTGAAATAATTGCATAAATGAGACATTTTGTCTAATCTTTTGTCTTGCACTCATCAGGACAAATTCATAAGATGAACCGGTGTGAATCAGTACACTTGGAATGTATAAACTCAACACCTCATGCGGCTGGGTTCAGTGTTAAGCAAACCAAGTATACCAAAACCAATGGTCTTGCTATGGAACTTCTGCTATGCACAACTCTCCTGAATGTCTTTGCTGGATTCCTTAGTTGAAATATCTTAGTTGAAATGAAACAGTCAAATGAGCAACCTGTACTCAATGTCCAAGTTAAGAATTGGCCAAGGAGTTCCCTATTACTGTGTAGCACAAAGCTACATTCAGTAGGTCAGTATACATGTTAGGATTCCTACTGTTCGACTACTATTAGATTAACCTCAACAGGAAATTTGTAAATAGGCCCCAAGCTATTTGCTCACTATGCAAACTTGATTCTCAAACAGGCTACATGACAGCCATCCTGTAGGATAATAGAATCCCTACAGTGCAGAGAGAGGCCATTTAGCCCATCAAGTCTGCACCAACTTTCCAAAGAGCATCCCTCTCTCTCCCTGTTACCCTGTATTTATCATGGTTAACCCACCTAGCCTGCACATCCCTGGACACCATGGGGCAACTTAGCATGGCCAACCCACCTAACCTACGCATTTCTGGACTGTGGGAGGAAACCCACACAGACATCGGGAAAATGTGCAAACTCCACACAGGCTGGGATCAAGCCTAGGTCACTGGCACTGTGAGACAGCAGTGCTAACTACTGTGTCACCATGTCACCCCGAATGGCTATCCTGTCAAAATAATTTATCACTGTACTTGTGATTCATAAGACTGCAAATTCATAAGCAGTCTTAACGACCATCACATTTGAGCAGCAATATGTCTGACGTTTGTCACAAGACAGAAGCTGCCAGCAAGCCAAAAAATGTCATGCTCGTCACACAATTTAGAAATGTGAGGAATAATTTCAGTGTCAGTGTGATGTCAGGTATGTAGGTTGTACGTCCTTGGGGAAATCCTATAAGATTTGAAACAAAGTATAAGAAACATTTATTACACATTCACAGTAACTAGAATGTAGAGTCAGATTTATGGGTGAAATCACACAATATTTTATGAACAGGATTTTTTTATATATATGGGATGTTTTGAACTTCTCAGAGATTTCTCATTCTAAATGAAACTTCTCATTCTAAATCATTTATAATTGAATTGAATGATTATATTAAGAGCATTGATAGGATTATTAGCAAGTGATTTCACCAGAAGAGGTATAAATAGTTCAAATATATAGGATGTTATCATAAATATGTATCAAATTTTGCCACATTTAATTTGAGTATACACTATCACTAGTTTCAATAAGTACAGACAAAGAAGAACATAACTTTGACCGGGACAACACACACATTCTTGGACAGATGAAACAAAGGCACACAAGAATTCTTGGAGGCATGGCATTCCAGTCAGAACTCCATCAATAAATGCATTAATTTAGATTATATCTACCTCCCCTTGAAAAAGAACAACCAGAAATGACATCACCCACCTTAAGAAACCAAGACCTATAAATAGAGGCAGGACCTACCACTGGTGTTTCACCACAGACTCTCACAGATGATGTTACCTAGTATGGTGATGAAATGTTTGAAAACAAACCTTCCAGCTCAGCGAGCTAACTTACACACTTATCATCAACCTGAACTACAAATCTTCTCAAAATCGCGAGAGAATACATCATTTGAGAACTGGGATTGAGAAAAAGAATGTGCTAAGGGCTAGAGTTTGGAACAATGGGATATATGTGAGTTCCTCTTTTCAGCTATAGAACTGATTCTTTATTTTATGTTCGATAAACAATGATCGGCAATTGTCAAAGGTATTCCCAGTTTAGTTTAACAAGTATTGACCAATGCAAAAATCTGTGAAAAGTAATAAAACAGGCATTTATTTCAAGATTGCCTTGGGATGTGTTTAGAAGTCAGCACAGTTACCATTTTATTAGATAAAAAAAGAAAATAAAATGGGGAAGCACAATTTTAAAATAAAATCCTTTCTATGCAATTGAAATAGGGAGATGGATGTATTCCATACCTAGACAACAAATGTATTATTATACACATATAACTCTTCACTTCCAACATGCCTTCTATGTTCCACAATTGAGAACTCCCTGTCCTCTCCAGTGCAGTTACCAGGGTCCTCAAGGATATTCAAATGGTTCTTCGATATTCTGTCCTTAGCCCTTCCTTTCTCTCCCAAAATAATGATAGTAAGGACAAAGGGAACCATTACTATCCCAAAGGATCATCTGCTACCATTACCAGCAGCTCCAGCATGATTCCACCACCACTAAACCTTTCTTCCCTTCCCCTCAAAGGTCAGCATTCTGAAGGGACTGTTCTGACTGTGACAACCATCCTATTCCCATTTCACATTTCTACCACTTTTCAGTTCTGAAGTTCCGAATTTCATTTTGGGCTTGAAATATTGGGCTAAATCTTTAAAAAGGGTCAGAACTGCACGGGCTATGGTGAGAAATCTGGTAGAATCATACAAGAAGTCCAGCCAGGCTTTTACTTTCTAAGAATCGCAGAGCTTTTAACAGCATAAGCAAGATCCTTCAACCCACTGTGTTTGCACAGTCACCAAGCATCTATCAATTCTAATCCCATTTTTCAGCACTTGGCCCAAAGCCAGATATTGGGACCAACATGTTGCATTTTTAATTAACTTCCAGATATCAAGATGGGATTTTCACTAAGGAGCAGTGGGTTGCTTATTTTATGGAGGATTACGGCTTGTTAATGACTTTATTAACCAAAATTCTCACCTCATTAAAAAGCAGATTTATATCTAATCATCTGTCACAAGCAAACTGGATGCAACAATTCCCCACATGGAAGTCAGCGCAGGTACGTGCTGATTAGTTTGTTGGTGACTCCACAATGATTCTGTTGGACACCAGGCACCAATATCAGAGTGCACAATCCATGAGCATTGGCCACATGCACCCTAAAGCCATGGGCATTTGCTTTTGACATACATAAACAGCCTCCAAATGACACATTTCTGATCCACTTTGAGGATGCTTCTGTATTTCAATGCTGCACCTTGCATTGCACCGACACTAATGATTGCAATGTTCCAGGAGGGACATTGTATGTTCAGGAATATACATCCAGCTCATGGACTAGACCAGGTTACATCTCTGGCCTATTTACTTGCTGTCTTCATGCTCACTCATTTTGAGCCTGGATGGTTAGTGCATTGATGCCTTGCCCTGTCTTTTTGTGCTTTCCTTGTCAGGCTGGTATCTCTGACAACCAGTGCTGCTGTGTTATCGGGCTCTTTAGAGCAAACACAAATCTAGGAGGCATGCCACAGTTGTCAGCAGTCCTCAGTCAAGTCAACCGTGAGTGCTTCCTGTAAAGGGCTCCTGCCATAGCAAGTAAGAGGCAGCCTTCAGTACTGGTCTGAGGCTTGGACATGGTCATTCAGAACTCATATGTGCAGAGTCAGGATTCTCCACTCATAAAAAGTGAAGAACTGAACATCAGGATGTCACCACTCATCTTGTCTGTTTTCAATAGTGGAAAGCTGGGAGTTGCTTTCCTCCTGGACTGAGAGAGAGGCAGGTATTAAGTGAGATGAAAGTGGGTGGTAGAACTGTTACTGTTGGTGTAAGTGGGAACGTGTTCCAAGCGTGTGAGTAGACCGCACAGGGTATCCTGGATTAGTGGTGTCCGGGATAGCGGTGAGTGACAGTGTTTGAGAGAAGATGTTCCAGGCAACAGTGACAGTGGTGAAGCATTAGTCTTGATGGGAGGTTGGTACTGCAGCAGAGATAGAGTGAGAGTGAGGTATCAAGGAGAAGAAGCTGGCAGTTACTTCCAGACAAAATGGAGAAGGTCAACAACCACCTTCTTACATTGCTGGGTATTGATCCAAATGGCTGAAACTGGCATGGTCTGGTGTCATGGCCTCTGTACCACTCCATCCAGTAGGACCTCCAGGTCCATTTGTGAGTAGGGCACCAATTTTTTCTTTTCTGCCATGTCCGAGGGAAATGACAGAAACTGCACAAGGCAGCTTTGTGCTTGTCCAGGTGCACATCAGTTTTTTTTTAAAATACAGTGCCCGTGCCAGGGATACCTGTCCATTCTGGGATATTACTGCACTGATGAATTGTCCCAGGTATGGCAGACAATAGAATGGAGCAGGATGAGAGGGGTAGGTAATGAGGTGAATTTGTGAAGACATATTCAGAAAACCCACTCGGCCTCATCGAAAGAAAACCTCATTGAAACTCAAGAAGCTGACATTTAGTTAAAAATTTAAGATGAAGTCCATGTTTCTCTCTCCTTAGCTGCTGCCATATCTGCTGTGTTTCTCTAACATTTTAGTCACTTACAATGGCTTCCAACATTACATGCTACAGATGGATAGATGTCTCACACTGATCAACAGTTGTACAAGTAAACAATAGTGAGGTCTCACATCAAAACCAACAGCAGAATGGTTGACAAATTTCACTTGTAACACCCATGTAGTGAAGTTTAAATTTTTGCTATTGTCCCCCTGCCATTCCTCCCTTACTATTAGGACATTATTCTAATTGTCTGCATTCTTAATGTAACTGGACACTACACTGGACAAACGGGCAGAAAACTAGCCACCAGGATACGTGAACATCAACTAGCCACAACACGACATGACCCTCTCTCACTAGTATCCTTACATACAGATGAGGAAGGACACCACTTCGATTGGGATAACACATCCATCCTAGGACAAGCCAAACAGAAATATGCATGAGAATTCCTAGAAGCATGGCATTCCAACCAAAACTCTATCAACAAACAGATCGAGTTAGACCCCATCTACCATCCCTGAGAAAAAGAACAAGAAATGACATCACCACAGGAAATGACATCACTGACCCAAAGAAACCCAAACATATAAATAGAAAGCAGGAATTATCAGCAGTTCTTAGCCCAGAGGCCCACTGAAGATGTTACCTAGTAAGGTGACAAAACATCTGGAAATAAACATTCCAGCTCAGTGAGCAAACCTACATCCAGTAACTGGACAGTCCATGCCCATTAACCTTTTGACTATGTCTTAAGACAGAAGACATGATTTCTACTCCCCTTTGTCTTCTCTCCACTTTCCTAGGCTGGAATTGTCAAGCTCCATTCACATCTGTCTTCACCCCAACCTGATCTGACCTGAAAATCCTGCTGCCCTAGCTCTATATAAACATTCAGTATGGCTATTTTATGGAGAAACGGAGGAGTTTGCCCCACTAGCCTACCCTGTATGTATTAGGCAATCAACACTTACAAAAATAGTGTACTAACACATTCTCCTGTGTGGTAGCTTACCGTGGTTGCATGTTAGTATGACTAGACATGACTGTTTCAAAGTTACTTAATTAGCTGGAGAACACTTTAGAACATTCAGCAATCATGAACTATAAAACTGCCACCTTTTTGACTTTTGTTATTTGTTAATCTCTGTTCCCTGAGCAAAGATCGCATGTTGCTGTTTCCTAAGTCTGCCTTCCCAAAACTCCTCACTTACATCCTTCTAAGTGGCTTTCTGCTGCTGCAACAGTAGGAAAAAAAGCACAATCCCACAAAGCCAATGACAAAAATGGCATCCTATATCACCATAGCAAAGTCAAATTCCATTTCTTTATGAAGGAGTCTTTGAAGGGCTTGACCACACTGTATTCTTGCAATGTCTTCCAACGTCACCTAGCTGGATCGTGATAATTGCATCATCTGAGACTCATTACATGCATGGTGAAGGGAATTTATTTGGGTTGGTCCATCTGGTACTTTTCAGCAGCATGTTTTGGGCAAGCAAGTGTCAGTTCAAATATAAGGAGGTCTTACAGCAAAGTGGTACTGTTCTCACCTCTGGAACAGAAGGTCTGGGTGCAAGACCTACTTGCCACTGGGATGTGTTATAACATGTCCAAATGAATTGATTATAAAAAAAAATGAAATACTTAAGAGGATCTTCTGGGCGAGAGATAAAGAGATCACCACAGCTCACAAAGTCTGGACTAAAGTCCCACCTCGAGGTGACCACGTCCAAATATACTAATTTTAATAGAAAATTGTCAGGCAAACTTACCAATACAGGTGGAAAATGGGATCAGGAGATGTATGCCTGTAATATTTGTGCATAATTCTCTTCCAAGTAAAGATTGGCTCATTCTTCACTGACTAACTATCAGGGGTATAACCGGTGGAGCAGCACTCACCTCTTAACCATATCTAATCATAGCCAGAGAATCACTTCCAATGATTTTTATTCTCACTCTCACACATTACCTGTGGTGTCCTGTAAAAATCTTTCATTCCCACTTCTCATCTATATGCTGCTCTTCAGTATTATTGGAAAATACAGCTTCAGTTTTCACATGTATGCTGATTACACACCTCATTACTTGACTTTGACAATATTCAGACTTGTTATAAAGGTTTGATTAGGTTAAAAGATGATTTGACATCCACTGGCTGGAAGCATGACATTGAAGCTTTTTGAAATCTCTCTTTTAAACACACAGACTAAAGTGACCATACTCAAAGCACAAGACAGCTAACCTCAATATGCATTACTATATATTCCACATTCTAATCCATTAAGAATTAATCAGCAAGTCTATAAAATGCAAAGACAATACCTGATATGGAATCGGAACTATATCTCCTGCCCTATTAATTGATTAATTGAGGGATTCATCTGTGGAAGATGGACCAATATGGCTAATTTGCTTGGAAAATAGGATCTTAGCTTTAAGATTGCTTTCCAGATGAACTAATCAGTCTACAATTGTAATATATGATCATATTGGAGTTATTGGTAGCAGGGTGAGTGGTCACATGGCAAACTAACACCATTGTGTATTTGAAAAACAATTTCAGTTCTGCCAAGAAAGTAAATAGCTAAGAACATGAGTGAGATCCTTCCTCCCTCTCTTCCCACGCAATTGCCAAGCTTTGGTTCCATCTGCTACTTTTTGACTGTCTTTCCATGTGCTGAGATTTTAGTGGAAAAAAGACATCTGCACACCAGAATTTCCAGTAGAACCATGAAACTTTCCCTCTAGTGTAAATTGTTTCAATGTTGAAATGAAGATCAGCAGATCTACTCTGAAGCCAGCTGTGTCATCAAACCATAAATTCCTTTTAATTTGTCTGGATTTCCCAGTCTGCAATCTATGTTGGGTGTGTGTAAACTTTGAGTGCACAGAAGTCGATGCAAGTTATTTTTACTTAAATTGATTCAAGTTTATTTGAACCCGCTTCTTTGTTAAATCTGGCTGCTCTTTTGCAGGGTAAACAATTGAGTACTATATCTTAATTGGCAAATATATCCTTTCCAAACAAAATTATCTGTTGTGGTCAAACAGACAGAGGCAAACCAGTCTGTCTCATCACCCTGGTTGTAACAGGCCACTAGTTTGACATCTAGCACTGGATGAGCAGAAATTTCCTCCAATTAAATATTGTGAAGAGTAAAAGCATTGTCTTTGGTCCCCAGAATTCCCTAGCAAATGACTCCATCCCTCTTCCTGGCAACTGTTTAAGACTAGACCAGGTTATTTGTAACTTTGTCATCATTTCTGTCTGGAAATAAAATTCTGACTACATAGCCACATCATCACGATCACTATCATATGACATGCCCATCTTTGCCTGTTTCAACTCATCTGCTGGTAAAATCCTCATCAAAGGTATTGTCACCCCTAGAATTGACAATTCAAATTCCTCCCACATTAAATCTTCTGTAAACTTAAGGCCATTCAAAACACTTCTGCTTGTATCGTAACTTGCATCAAAGAGTACTGGCTCAATGGCCCTATGCTTGCTAACCAACGCTGACTGCCAGTTTAGTAATGTCAAAATTAAATTTCAGATTATTGTTTTCAAATTCTTCAGAAGTCTTCCAATCATTTTTTCTGTAATATCCTCAAACCTTGCAGTTTTGAGATATCTATGTTCCTGTCATTTTGACAGAGATTTCTGATTTTAATTGCGACACCATGGGCAGTCATGCTAACTGCAGGAAAGGCCCAAAATCCTGGAATTTCTACCTTAAACCTGTACATTTTTGTACCTCACTCCCTTTATTTAAAACAATTAAAATCCATTTCTTCAATCAAGAATATCTAAATATCTCATCATGTGGATCTATGTCAATTTGTGATTCATGAGATCCTCAGAAGTGACATAACATATTCTATTCCATTAAGATCACTATATTTGTTGCTATTATGGTTGCTTCTGGATTGAAATATCTGTTCAGCCCTTTCTTGTTGAAATCTTTCATAATCTGAACAGTTGTTTTGGATTGCTCCTATTTACTAGTTCTGAATTACTTTATAAACCACAATTTGGTTGTGTCTAAGTCTTCGCTGCTTTAAAATAAATTGGCCGCCAGTTTGTAAGCTAAGCTAAGTTGCACATGTTGTCTATTCTAGAAATCAAGGAACCACTGGAAAACAAACTGCAATATTAACACAAGCTGTAAAATTTACTTCTTTCCCTAACTATGTTCAGAACTGTTATTTATTATATCTTTGTCTCTGTTCTGCCTAGCTTATATAATTTAGTGAAAAAAAAGGTAAAACATTTCAATGTAGCGACAAACTATTTGTTATCATAACACTTGGAAAGTCTATCACTTGCAAAGTAAAATAGCAATGCCTCGAAGCCAGGCAATTATGGAATGCCTTAGAAACTATAGTTGCATTTTTTGGCCCATGTTAGTAGCATTTGGTTTATAGGTCAAGCAGAAAAGTTGGAAAACACAACTTTTCCTTATTTTATGGTGCCAATAATTCATATTGCCACTGATGAAGTAAACAAAAGTAATTTGGCTGCTACGCATTTATTAGTCATCATTAGAGGAGGCTATCATATTCTAGCAAGCTATGCGGCCAGGATTGCATATTCTGCTACACTTCAGTAGACAAGGCAAAAAGGTACCAATAGTAAATCAGATATACTTCATAAATTAATTAGTCACTCACCTTTTTGACCCTGAATATTAAGGCACATTAAAGTCTCTTCTCTCAAACCCACAGGCTGTTTTAGTGTTCAAGCATCTTCAGTATTTATTTGTTGTAATACAATATGAATTTCTTAATGACAAAATATCCTTTAAAATATGTTGTGCTTGAACAGCTTGAAAATAGTCTCCTTCCTTTAGGTGCATTATTGCTGGGAATATGCAAATCGACCTTCTTCCTGTCATATGATATAAGGATCATATTAAAGAATTCTTTACTCAAGGAATGAAAACTAAGACAAAAGTGTCCTTTCAAACAATAAATGCAAGATTACAGATGCCTGCAAACTTTGAACATTGCTTCTTTTTTAACATAATTTAAAAATCAAAGTGCAGAGTCAGTGCATTTAGTCTAAAATAGGACCCTGGCCTGGTTTATCTTTGTCAAACAAAAATAGCAACTTAGCTTCTTTCTGTTGCCTGAAAGACTAAAAGCTAACAATAGCTGACCAGAAAAATCAATTAGCTCTCATTTCTATTCGATCAAGACGTTTAGAAATATTAGGAAAAAAATCCACTTCAATTGGTATAATGAGACAGTTGAAAGTGATTTTCATATAATTCTACTTCAGGAGATGAGGCAATTTCTTCCCTGTTTTTCAATACCAACCTTCAGAATGATGTTTTTTAGAAAAAAAATCTTTTGAATGTCATTCATTGAATTTTTCGGTCTCAAATTAGGCCACATCGGCTGTGACTGGTACTGATATTGAAATTTTTCTGCTTTCAAAAATTTTGTTTGTTTCCAACTTATTGAACTATACTTATGATTTACTGCAAAGTTATTTTCAGCACATTTTGGCTGATGTACAATGAAAGACAATTATTATCTGTACATCAAAGCATGTTGCTGTCAAAGGAACGTACTTTCTGACAGAAAACTTAATTTTAAATCAGTACTCAACATGTAGCAACATTGTAAATATGTGCACAGAAGTATTTTTATAACTGCTACAGAATATGAAGAGAACAATCAGGCAATAAACACTTTTATTACATTCTTTGAAAATGCTAACTTGAGGCTGTCCTACAAAGAGATACTCAGTCACCAATCACTAGTTAGATAACAAACATCAGTGTAACAACATTACAAACTATATCTAACTGCGTAAAAGACCAAAGCCTAGGCAAAAGAATAAAATAAAAATACCAACTGAGCTATGCTATTTCTTTTAAACTGTACAACTCTCTGTCCCATAGAGTCCCTTTTAGAAGACAATCTCACTATGTTTTGAAGCTGGTACTGTTCATCCAGGGCTATCCTCCTTAAACAGGACTCCACATTCCATGATATCTCCCTCCTTGGGAGCATTTAGCATGTCATCCTTAGTGAAGAAACAGAAAATCTCGCATCTAATCTATCAAACAGTTTGACTGATATTCAGCACTAGATGGGCAGAGATTTCCTTCAATTAAATATTAGGGAAGATTGAAATCACTGGACTGTAGTTTCATTTCACTAAAATAAACAAATCAGGAATGGATATGGGTTACCAAATTAAAAATAAAAGTCTGCTCAAACACAATTTTGAGACACTTCTCAGAAAAGTGGCCCACACAGACTTCCTATTGGAGGGAAAAAGTTTGTTTAAGACAGCATTGCAAGCACACCCACTAAGGATTGGGATCACCACTGATAACCCCTGGGGAAATTAGTTTCTCCGTTCCCGCAACATTTTCATTATGTCTGGTGGAGTTTGGAAGCTTTGTGAAAACCTATCCTGTTGCACACAGTTTGTGAACTTTTAAGAGACACATTATTGTAAAGGTGAATGTGTTATGTCTGCAGTGAATGATCGTAGAGCTCTCTCCATTATATTAACCAGCAATGGCTGTATTTTGAGATGGACTAGCTACTTTCCTCTTTGGGGTTAAGAGGAGAAATTGAGAAGGGATGGGGAAAATGCAAAGGCATGGAGGGGAGCAATAAAGGCCATGAGAAGACACAGGGTGGGAATTCAGGGATGAGTTTTAGTGGGAGTAAGGGGACACTATGACATTCGTGGAAAGCGAGAAAGATGTCCTAGCAAACTGAGATGGGTATTCTTGCCAGACAGCTTCAGCATCTGCACTTCTTCAACAGGGACCTCGGGATTTGTGAAATCTGAGCCTTGCTCACCGTTTTTAGGAGACAAAAATCTATGCAATTATATGCAATGGTGACAGTTTTCTGATGTTGGGAAGTGGCCCAATTCCCATTTCAGTGGATTCCAGTTCATCCCAACTACTCAGTATCCAAATTCATTCTGCTGCTTCCCAGGTGAGGCAGACTGTTTCCAATGCCAGTGCTAGCTCTGACACCCAGTTTAGCTTCTGACCACATTTCAGTATGATCACAAAGATAACCTTCTGTCAGCTCTTTAACATCATTGAAATCTATAACTGCTTCAACTCTTCTATTACTGAATCCTTCATCCATCCCATTTTCTCTTCTAAACTGGATTAGTACAGCCCTGGCTGTTGAGTGACATTCTAACCACTGTAAGGGTGGGGTCATGCAAAACACAGCCACCAAGTGTAAGGGAGGTAATGGTGTACAGGTAATGCCACATGGATTAGCAATCCATAATATCAGGCTAATATTCTGGGACATGGTTCCAAATCCCACTGTGGCAGATTGTGAAATTTGAATTCAGTAAAAATCTGAAATGAAATAAATTAGTGTGATGGTCAATTGTTGTAATATCTCATCTGCTTCTCTAATGCTCGAGAGGAAAGGAAATCTGCCATCCTTACCTGGTCTCCCATCCACACTCTTAACAATTAGGGATAGGAAATAAATGCAACAACCACATCTTATGAACAAATGTTACCCTCTGCTCCTTGATTGACACTGGGATCTGGTTAAACAACAAATTGATTTGAAAATTCTTAGCATCATTTTTAAATTCTTCCATGGCTTCATCCTTTCTTACCTCTAATTCCCTCTATGCCCACAACATTCTGAAATACTTGCAACTTCTGGAGCAACCCTGATCTGAATTGCTTTAATATTGATAGTTAAAGATGCAGCTACCAAAACTCGAGAAGTCAAGCCTTTAAGCATTCTGTTTCCATACTTTGTTTTTCTTCTTTGACCAAGTTTTTGATCATCAGCCCAAATATAATTCTGATGTAGTTCAGTGTTAACTTATTGTTTACAATGCTCCAGAGAAATATCTTGGGATTCTTATTATGTTCAAGGTTCTATTCAAATACAAAATGTTGTTGTTTTGCCTTCCTTCTTTACCAGATGTGTCAAATGACAGAACTGTTCTCCGGAGAAAGATTGAGTACTAATGATAGTTCAGATTCTTATTCATACTTGGTTCTGTTAGTCACTATTCCAAGCCTTCAACCTTTCAGCTGTCACATTCCTAACTACAATGTCTTGATGTAAAATTCCTTCTGTTATCCTCAAGGTAAACCTTGCAATTTATGTCAGTTGGACTTGCTCCAATCTGACCTTTCACTGGACTTGTTAAATCACAAATAACATTTTCCAGATAAAAACAGATGAGAATATTACAAAAACTGTATAACTAGAAACTGCATGGAAACATTCGTCACTCACTGTACTTTTGCAAGATCTGATATTTTGAATTTCAGAAACAAGAATTGAGATTATGGAAAGGACTTTGATCAAAAATCCTTCCCTCTATGCATAATAATGTTTCAATGTTAGCCGAACAGCTGGAGGTCAATTTGAAAATGTTACTGCCTTAGATAAGCAAAATAGTCAATTTTCAGCAAAACAATTTTGCTGCTGGGGTAAGGTCACATTATATTCAGTCTAAATGTTCTTAGTTTGAGATTGTTAGTGAGGCTGGAAGTTCCAGTCAGGAAACGTCCTGACTTGACAGACTCCTGACTTGGCAAGAAGCCTCCAGGGTGAAAAGATAAATGGGGTTTCCTGCCTCTATTCGATGAAGGGCTTTTGCCCGAAACGTCGATTTTCCTGCTCCTCAGAAGCTGCCTGACCTGCTGTGCTTTTCCAGCACCACTCATATCTAAACTCTGGTTTCCAGCATCTACAGCCCTCACTTTTGCCCAGAAGTAATAGGAGCCTGGTATCTCTGGCTGAGGGGCAAAGTGCAAAAAGGCAAGGTAAAGCAATGCAAGGCAGAGATTCTGCAAGCATCTAGGTAGCCTCAGAGTCAGTGGGTGCTAAGTGAGTGAGCAAAGAGCCTGGAGATGCAACCTGCCCAGTCTATGAGCTATGGCTGTGTCCCTGATTGCAGAGTGCCTTTGCTGCAGCATTGGAATGATAGTTGTCAGTGTAGCATCAAAGTGGCATATTTACTGTAAGTGGATCAGACATGTCATGAGTATTCTTAAAGGCTGGCACATGCCAGATACCAATGTTCATGTGGTGTAGGTGTGACTAGTATTAATGGTACATGCCCTGAAATTTTGGTGTTCGGTGTCCTTGTTATCTTTTCTACTTTAGATTTATTCAAAATGATGGAGGCTTTTACACAGATTAAATCAGTAGAAACCCTTGTCACTTGCTGGGTGATTGATCAGCAGAGGATACATAGGTCAGATAATTGGCAAAAAGCAGCAAGGAAGAGATGAGAAGCCTATTCTTAAAAAAAAATCACAGTAAATTGTTATCCATTGGAGTAATTGTATCATTTTTCACATAACAGGAATAGGCACCATAAGCCAAAGTGTCTGCTTCTATGTAAGATTTTATGATTTTCATTCTATGAAAGCCAAAGAAAACCAAATCTTATTTTAGTTGAGTACAATGAGTCAGATACGAAAAGGACTCTTTGCACTTAAATAGCTTAATCCTTTCTATTTAATGATACTTATTTCAAAAGGTGGGTTGGTTTTATTTTTGTTCACTCACAGAATATGGGTGTCTCTGGCTATGCAAGCATTTTTTGCCTATTCCTAATTGTCAAGAGGGCAGTTAAGAGCCAACCACATTACTATAGTTCTCAAATCACTTGGAAGCCAGACCAGTTGAGGATGGCAGTTTCCTTCCCTAAAGGACGTCAGTGAAACAGATGAATTTTTCCTGACAATCAATAACAGTTTCATAGTTTTCAGTCAACCCATGATTCCAGATTCTTTATTGAATTCAAATTCCATTATCTGCCATGGTGGGATTTGCTCAGGTCCCCAGACCATTGCTGAATTCTTGGATTAGTAGTCTAGCAATAATATCACTAGGCCATTGCCTTCCCCATGAATGCAATTGCTAATTTCAATGTCTAATAATTTCCTATGACATTACTAGGATTTGATTCCAGACAATCCAAAAGAAAGCTACATCAATAACTTTTAAGCAGGTAAGACTTCCCTTAGGTTATTGTACAAATCTGGGGAGGCGATGGCCGAGTGACATTATTGCTGACTGTTAATCCAAACACCCTGGTAATGATATGAGGACACAGGTGGAACTGGACCCCCTGGGAAGTGATTTTTCTTGATATCCTGTTTGACAATTATATTCAAGTTACTAATGGTGAGTTTAACTGATCATTTATCTTGTGGCTGAAAGTTGTGTTCACAGAAGTACTTAATTAACTATGAAGTATTTTGGATAGTCCATGATGTGAAAGGGCCTACATCAATGCAAATTCTTTCATGTCTTCCCATCATTGTAAATAAAATATCGATGTGACAACAGTAAAAAATGAATTTTAGATAGTCAGATCAGAGAAATATTGATCTACCACTACTTGAAGAACATCATAAAACAGGGCACTGCAAAATAGCCAATTTTTGTTCTCTGATAAAAAAAGGTTTGAAAATCTAGCCTATGTATTTCCCATCAACTTTAAACTTACTGTGCATGACCTCCAATGGAATGTTTTATGGGATTGAAAGCTAATAAATCCCCATAGTCTGACAGCATACATTCTGGAGTACTTAAGGAAGTGGCTCTAGAAATAGTGAATACTTCGGTGATCATCTTCATCTTCCATTCTCTGGACTCTGGAAAAGCTCCTGCAGATTGGAGGATAGCTAATCTAACCCCACTTTCTAAAAAAGCAGGGAGAGAGAAAACAGGGAATTATAGACCAGTGAGTCTAATGCTAGTGGTGGGGAAGATACTGGAGTCCATTATCAAGGATTTTACAGCAGAGCATTTCGGAAACAGTGGAAGAATTACATTCACAAAAGGATAATCATGCTTGATAAATCTATTTGAATTCTTTGAGGATGTAACTCATGGAGTTGATTCGGAGAGCCGGTGGATGTGGCTCATTTGGCTTTTGACAAAGTTTCACATAAAGAGCTTAATGAAAGTACATAGAGTTGGGGTAGTGTATTTAAATGGACAGAAAGTTGGTTAGCAGACAGGAAGCATTGAGTTAGAGTAAATGAGCCTTTTTTTGCTGAATGGCAGTTAGTGACTAATGGGGTATAGCAGGAATAGGTACTGGGATGCCAGGTTTCACAACATATGTTAATGGTTTGGATGAGGCAACTAAATTAATATCTCAAAGTTTGCAGCAGACACAAAGCTGGAGGGAGGGTGGACTGTAAGAATGATGCAGAAATATTGCAATGTGATTTAGACAGGCTGAGTGAATGGGCAAATGCATGGCTGATGCAGTATAAAACACATAAATGTGAGATTATCCATTTTGTAGCAAGAATAGAAAGGTAAGTTAATATTTGAATGTCTGTAACTTGAGTGAGGGAAATGTTCAATGAGATATGGGTGTCCGTGTGCATCAGGCACTGAGAGTAAGTGTGCAGGTGCAGAAGGCTAAATGTATTTTGGCCTTCATAGTGAGAGGATTGAGTACAGGAACAAGGATGTCTTGCTGCAATTACACACGGCATTGTTGAGGCTACACCTAGAATATTATGTACGGGTTTGACCTCTTTATCTTAGGAGGAATGTTCTTGCAAAATAGAGAGATTGCAGCAAAAGCTTTTCAAATTGATTGTTGTGATGGCAAGACCAAGGTATGAGGAGATACTGAGTTGGTTGGGATTGTATGCACTGGAGTTTAGAAAATTGAGGAAGGATCTCATAGAAACCTATAAAATTCAAACAGAAATAGACAGGTTAGATGCAAGAAGATGTTCCTAGTGATGTGGAAGTCCAGACCCAGAGGTGATAGTTTAAGGAGAATGGGTAACCTTGTAGGACTAAAGGTTACTAAAGAGGACAAACGTCTTCATCCAGAGAGTGGTGAGCATGTGGAATTCACTCCCAGAGAAAGTGGTTGAGGCCAAAACATTATGCTTTCAGGAAGGAGGTATACATTGACCTTGTGGCTAAAAAGATTGAGGGATGTGGGGGGAAGGGTAGAATTATGGTATTTAGCAAAAGGGTAATCATGATGATGTTCTACTTTTATGTTAGTATCTCTGTCAATTACACATGATAATTCCAGTTCTGAATGAGAAAGCTAATCCCTATTAGCAGTTAACGTCCTCAACTTGCCCTCCTCTCACCACCACTGGAGTTTACCTGTAGCTGTTCCTTACCCCCATGGTTCCATACTGAGTGAATCTTTTCATCACTCTAACTGGAGAATATCCCTGCCTCAGTTTGGTATTAATTTATCCATTTGGTTATAGTTGCCCCAACATACAGGCTGAGTGAAGACAGTCTGCCAATCTGTCTCTTCACTACTTCCAACCTGCTTCCCGTCCACAGGCTGGCCACCAACCAGCTTCAGTTTATGTTGCATGGTCACAATATCAAACACCACACTCTCTATTCTGTTCCCCAGCTCCAACGTTTGCTGTACTCTATGCTGTATCCCCTCAAAATAATCTTTCCAAGATATACCAGTTATTCTTCATCCAATAAACTAGCTCTTTCTATTACAAAGCTTGTGGTTCACCTTTACCTGAACTCTGTCTTACTTTTTACTTTTTTCTTCTTGTCTATGACTTCTGTCATTTATACAGATGCTGTTGTAAGGCAACTTATATAACTTTTCACTTTTTCTTTGCAAAAGTACACATGACAATAAATTGCTATTCTATTTGATTGTTTGGCTGCCCTTGGGAGCTAATTTCTGAATTCCACACAACTGGAAACCTCAGTTTGCTTCTTCAAGTGCTCAGAACACAATTGAAATATTAAAGAATGAGGGGCAGGCACAAGGTTAAAATGTCAAAATGGGAAAAGAACATGTTTAGAGAGTGATAAAAGAAATGAAAAGAAGATGGCATTTGGAGAGGAAGGCAGAAACAAGAATGGGAGGAGTAAAAGGTAATACCAGTGCCAGAAGGTAATGAAGAGAATGGTGGGAGGAGCAGAAATGAGCAATTTAGGTTAAAGAAGACAGAAAAAAAATGCAATAATACAAATGAAAGCAATCTAACACAAGTAGAATCACAAGGAACAATATCACATGGAAGGAAATCATTTCATGGAAAATTGTGAAGCAGCAGATAACAGATGAGAAAACAAGAAACCCACATTGTAACAGTGATAATAGATAGCACCTCCTGCTATTTATAATGAACAATACTATGCTATATCCATTCATTTTTACTGTCACTATTTTTGTGAAAGAAAGACTAATATTAGAAGTTAATTATTAGATACATTTACTATGTACCATATGCAGATAGCTTTATGAACCCCTACTTGGTTTGATTGTTCATGATAAAGCTGAACCCTTGAGTGTGCTGTCAACTTACAGCAGTCTGAAGAAAGCCAGTACCCTCTCTTTTAAATGACTCCCAAACACTGAGCTATAGAGAGGATCAGCTAGACTATCTGAGAGAATGTTTATTAATAGCTCACAAAACATTTTCTTGGTGCAGGCTTCCATCAATTGTTAAACTAATCCATCCCCCACAGCATAATGAATATATTATACAAATTTGCATTGCCTTTTTATCCCTGTCATCAATCACATTTCACATGATTCCTCTAACAAAATGCCACATGAAATTATTATAGTTCAACACACTTACTAGAACCAACAAAGAATTTGATCAAATAATAAGCAATGAAAGACTTTAAATAGGTTTCTCAGTTAGTGGAGGTTATAAAACCCAGGACTACTGAGAAAAATTGCTATGAACCACATCTAGCTACAAAACCCAAATTATGAGGATTACATATGGCACGGAAAAAGGCCCTTTGGCTCAAGTAATCCTTGCTGGTGTTTATGCTCTACTTGAGTCTATGTGGTGGAGACCAGGTCATTGAACAATTTTAACACAAAGGTGGTTAGGGGAGGCAGGGGAATAAAGAGTTATTGGGGATGAATAAGAATGTGGAATTTGAAACACAAACAGATCAAGTCATGACCTGATTGAATGGAGGAGGAGGCTCAGGGTCTGAATGATCATCTTTTGAAACTGATATGTTTGTATCTTCTTTATACAAAAGGAAACTATCATTAGAATCCTCTGTTTCCTTCTCACATGATTGTTAACTCATGCCTCTGAGCAGAGCTTTTGATGCATAAATATATTGGATTCCAAACCAGTTAACAACTAAAATTAAATCAATGATAAGAAGTAGAATTCTAATTTGAACTCTTGGTATTTATTTTGGTGCTGAGGAACATTCACCAAATTTTCACCTCATGTAACAGGTTTTGCATGGTTCTGTTTATATTTCATCACATATGACAAGTGCCCCCTCACTGTCTTTTATAAAGCTGGACTGACAGTAGCTCCCATCATGGATGGTAAGAAGGACACATGCTTTTAATAAAAGTAGCAATTCCTATCACCAGTTTAGAAGACTTACCACATCCATATCACTGACTGGCCTGAGCAGACAGAGAAGGGATAATATTACCTAAGATCTTGTCATTATCATCCAGGGGATGCACGGAAAAGGATTCTGAATTTTAGCCTTGCCATCTAATTCTTTGAGGGAAAATAGTGCAGCAAAAGATCAAACAAGCCATTTTAAGTTATACAGAAGCATGAAGATCTTATACAAAATGTAAATAGCCTTCCTCTATTTTGACAGAATAAATGTACAAGATCATAACAATAATACCTGAGTAAGGAGATTGTGAATGGTGAAGCCAATTGTCAATAAAACAATTGTCAAACAAACCATCTGCTTCTTTGACTCTTATTTTAATCATTGAGGTTGTCAGCAGAGTCATATTTATAGTTGTTTTTGACTTCCAGTTAACACCTTCCTTTGAATAATTGAGCTTCACACTTAGTCAAGTCTGGTGATTTTCTGGAACCATTTAGGTAGAGACATAAAGTCTGAGGAGTTATTAGAACATTTCCTGTTTGAAGTGCTCTTTAGAAATGGAGCAAGATTTAATGTTTGATGCCTTTTCTGGAAAGTTGCCCAACATGGAGGAAATGATCTTCAAAACATACATCAACTTAAAATCATACCTTCATTGTGATATGTCATGGGTAAGACCGCAATTTGATGATTATCCTCACAATTGAGACTGAGTGATGAGATAATTCAGACTGAAAGTCAAAGTCAATATATTTCTCGCCACATGACTAAAGTATATAGTTGACTTTTTGTAACTACAATATCTGTTAAATTGTTTCTTTAGGCTTGTGGTTCAAATTATGCTGCCATAATAAGGAAATTGCAATTGTCCTCCATATAGGTACTATACATAAAGGGCATAGAAGGAGCTTTAAGATATAATTTATATTTCATGAATGAGCTCACTTAGAAACTTAATAGTATCAAATTCCCAAGTGAATTATAATCAAAATCTCCAGTGAAAGTGGATCGTGTTCCTTGTGATTCCATTTGTCTTTTGATAGGAAAATAATTCATGATAGAATAAAATCAAATGAAAATAATAGTGTTGAATGTGATGTACAGATTGACATTAATTCCAGTGATGTCACTTTGAAACTATTATTTTTTTTACACTCACATCCATTTAGCAAAGATCCCACTTCTAAAATATGCAAACACTTTCATAGAAATAATTCAGCCACATTTAATCTAAATTCCACCAAAGGCCATGCATGATTATCAAACTAAGGTTTTATCAATGTACTGGTATCAAATAGTTCTCAGTACTGTTTCAGATTAGTACTTTTTTAAAAAATCACATCAAAACTTCCATTAAAATAATGGAGAGAGGCAGTTAAAAATAATCATACAACATACAGAATATTTTATGGTTAATGTATTTAGAGACTGCTGACAAGATCTTAGAATAATTTCAGAGACTAATACCAATTATTTTACTTGCTGAAGAAGGGTCACTGGACACAAAACATTAAATCTGCTTTCTCTCCACAGATGCTACCAGACCTACTGAGTTTCTCCAGCTTCCATTCCAGATTTACAACATGCACAGTGCTTTCTTTTATGTATTATCTGACCATTGTTGCATTTAATAATGATTTCATTGAAGAGAATTTAATTCAAAGGATTTAAAAAACAAAAAATAGGAATGACAAAAAAGAATCATGGCAAGGTTAATGTGAACTGCAGTCCAGTGAGAGCATATGTTTTTCCAATTCATTGAGGAAATGAATGAAATTATTTTGAATGTTTTTCTTAATATAATGATTAATGTCAAACATTTTCAACCTGAACACTTTCACATAATGGAGTTTTCATTAGCACCTATAAATTCAAATAAATCATAACAAATAACATGACTATCCTGAAGATGACTGGAAATGAATTGCAACAGTTACATTTCAAAAACTCCTAGCTCCATTCAATTTTGCTGGAATGTCATCAGGGCCATTAGCCTATGCAGTATCCACTGCTATCAGCTGTTTCTTGTTGTCATGTAAAGTGAATCGAATTGGCTGAAGACTGGTACCTGTGAGTCTGGGGACTGCAAGAGAAGTCCAAGATTAATCATCCTCTCAGCACTTTTGACTGAATGGATATGAATGTTTCAGCCATCTCTTGACCAATGTGCTGAGTATTCCCATAACTGATGATAATGGGGATACTTTTGGAGCCTCAAACTCCTGTAAGTTGTTCAATTGTCCACCACCATTAATTACAGGATATGGCAAGACTGCTGAGCATAGATCTGATCCATTGGTTGTGGGATCTCTTACCTCTACATATTGCACATTGTTTCTGCTACTTGGCATGCAAGAAGCCCTTGCAAGTAGCAAGTAGCATCCTCACCTTCAGTTTCAGGTATGCATGATGCTGCTCCTGGCATGTCCTCCTCCATATTGAAGCAGGTTTGATGGTAATGTTAAGTGTGGTATGTGCCAGGTACAGATGGAGTTGAACACAATTCTGCTGTTGCTCATAACCCACAGCCCCTAAAGGGTGCTCAGTTATAAGTTGTTAGGATTGTCTGAAGTCTGTCCCATTTATCACAGGGTAGTGACACACAAGAAAAGTGGAATGGATTCTCAATATGAATACAGGACTTTGTCTCCACAATAATTGTACTGTGGTCACTTCTAACAATACTGTCATAGAAAGAAGTATCTGTAATGGATAGATTAATGTAGACCAGTTAAAGTAGACATTTCCCTCTTGTTGGGTCTCTCTCCATCTTAAGTTGAACCAGTCTGTTAGTATTGAAGGAGAAAGTGAGGTCTGCAGATGCTGGAGATCAGAGCTGAAAATGTGTTGCTGGAAAAGCGCAGCAGGTCAGGCAGCATCCAAGGAACAGGAAATTTGACGTTTCGGGCATAAGCCCTTCATCAGGATGAAGGGCTTATGCCCGAAACGTTGAATTTCCTGTTAGTATTGTACCCTAATCAACAAACCATGGTTTTCTTTGTTCTTTCACAGAAGATGGGCACCACTGGCTGGCCTAGCATTTATTGTCCACTCTTAATTTTCTTTGAGAAAGTGGTGGTGATCGGGCACTCTAGTTGCATCCATCATGTTGATCAAAAGACAGGGCAGGATTTTGGCCCAGCGACAAAGGAACAAAGCTAATGGTAGTCTGTTTCTCATGTTTTAAATTTCAATGCCTTTATAATCATATCATGAATTTTCCATATTTTACAAAAGTGCATCCTCCAAATCTGCATTTTCACCTGATTAGCATCCCTTACTTAACATTAAGAAATGGCCTCTATGAAGAGCTTTTTAGTTTTCTCCAGATTTCATTTAGTGAGATTTAAATGGAGCACAAATTAGAATTTGAAATGCCTGTTCACAAATTCAGAAGAAAGACCTAACTGACAGAAGGAATACAAATGATGCAATGTTTATCCCAGGGCTTAATCTGACTAAATGTACAGAAGTGCTCTGTAAATGATAAATAGTTATGTTATGCACATTGCTCTGTGGTACTTTGTACTGCTAATGACAATTCCATGTCAAAAGCAACAAAGTATGGGTAGAGTGACCAGAGTACAGAAGATAATCTTTTCAGGAATTATGCTCAACAACAAAGCAATAAATTCATTATTTTCATTGTTATTTTTCCATATTAATATAACTGACCTTTTTAATGGTCTAACCTTTTACAAACATCAATCCTTTTCATTAGTTACAATTCTTGATCTTTATTGCCCTAATATAACTGTGAACATTGAATTAATTCTAAATGATGGAAAAACATCACTGTAGAACCTGGTCTGTTCAGATCTATCAATGCTACATGTAAATTGATTACATTTAAGAAAGCAGCAAATGATAATTCAAAAGAAATTGATTAAACACTGCTGTCAGATTAATTGCGTAATGCTGCAATTTTTCATTTTCAGATTAAGGAAAAGATTTAAATTTGTTTTATCAGCCCAGATTTGGTGTCATCGTGGCAGAAGATTAAGGGAAATCAAGTGTAAGATGTTCACTACTTTATCCCTGTGTCTTCCAGCTGTGAATAACTTCTCATCATAAAAGGTTTATAGGATGGTTGTGAGGATTTACTGATTGTATAAATTAGGTGTTGATATAGGAAGTTGCTGATTTTTGCAGGAATTGACATGGCATACCACCCACAAGTTTACAAATACAGCCAGTTCAGCAGATATTTAAGGTATGTAAAGCTTTCCTGCTTTGACGTCAGTATCTGCACTAGTGCGCATCTTACTTGGACTTGTGAAAGAACAAATCAATCAATGTCCATAGCTGTACGTACGTGCTAACGTGCTAATGTGACTCATGCACTGGAACATTCAGATCCCTCTACACATCAGAACTTTGCAATCACTCATAATTTACATAATATTCAAATTTTTTTGTTCTTTGTGCCAAAGTGAACAACTTCACATTTTCCCACATCTGCCAGATTTTTGCCCTTTCACTTTATCCATAATAAATCAGCATCCTTGATTATGTCATCTTTACTACGTACTTTCCTACCTACGGCACGGTGGCACAGTGGTTAGCACTGCTGCCTCACAGCACCAGAGACCTGGGTTCAATTCCCGACTCAGGCGACTGACTGTGTGGAGTTTGCACTTTCTCCCCGTGTCTGCGTGGGTTTCCTCCGGGTGCTCCGGTTTCCTCCCACAGTCACAAAGATGTGCGGGTCAGGTGAATTGGCCATGCTAAATTGCCCGTAGTGTTAGGTAAGGGGTAAATGTAAGGGTATGGGTGGGTTGCGCTTCGGCGGGTCGGTGTGGACTTGTTGGGCCGAAGGGCCTGTTTCCACACTGTAAGTCTAATCTAATCTATATTTGTGTCATCCACAAATTTAGTCATGAGGCCTTTAATTACTTCATCTATATCATTGAAATGAACTGCAAAACATTGGGGGGCCAGGACTGCCCCAGTGGGACCCCTTTCATGACATCCTGCCAATGTGAAAAAGACCTATTTACATATTCCCTATTATTTGGCAGGATACCTTCTATTCATGTGAATATGTTACTCCATGCCATGACCTGTGATTTTGCACAACAATCTTCCATGTCGAGTCCAATCAAGTGTCTTCTGGAAATCCATGTACAGCATATCGATGGGCTCCTCTTTATCCACAGCACATGTTATTCCTTCAAAAAATGCCAATAAATTCATAAAACAAAATTCCCCTTGCAGAAAAATAATTCTGACTATACACAATCATCTTGAGTTTTCCAAATACCTAGTCACAGCCTCCTTACCGACAGATTCAACACATTCTGCTCAACAGATGTACCCTTCTGGAGAGGCAAGATAATCCTTCAGGATTGTCAACAGTATTTGTAAACAGTAATGTGCATAAAAGATAGATAATAGATAACTGTTGATATATTTCTGTGGGCTTTCATTGTAAAATTAATGCTGTCTGATGGTTTTCACCATCTATTATCACTATTAGAGGTCTGTAGGTTCATAGCTTGATTGACAGCTTAAAGTAGCTTAACGAGGATTAAAGGTTTGTTTTTAATCAATGACAGCTCTTTTTATGATGTACTGAAGTCTCAGATATTTATTTTATTTCATCGCAGCCCGGCTCTGGAGCTCTGCCCATGGCAATTAGTGGGTGAGTTGGCGTGGGAACAAAGGGTGGTGGATATGGGGCATGGATGGGCATGAGTCAGCACTAAGTTAGAATAGGTCAAAAAGGGCTATGGTGATGTGTAGGGGATCATGGGTTGACATGAACTGACACTCATTTGGCCAAAAAAGAAGAAACAAAATTAGCAGCTAAGCCAAGCTCATAGTTGCAGATTGGAGCAAATTTATTGTACAGTACATGAGTAAATACCATGTATAAACTCTTTTCCATTGTGAAGTCATCTAAAAAGTGACCAGATTAACATAAAGAAATTAAAACAGTTCATCATTATGGAGCAAAACTAACACAGGAAGTAAAGACATGCCCAAAATAATAGGCATGCTGTTGAGGTGTCAGTGTTGGACTAGGATGGACAAAGTTAAAAATCATACAACACCAGGTTATAGTCCAACAGGTTTATTTGGAAGTATGAGCTTTCAGAGCTCTGCTACTTCATCATACATAAAAATAAGAGCATAGGCATAGTAAGACATACACACCCTGACCGTTATTCCAGTCGTTGAATAGATCAGTAATGATCTCAACTTCAATGTTCCGCTTTGTTTCGTACCTTCTGTCATGTTTATGGAACTAAAATTCATTGGTCTCATCTCAATCATTAAAATTTCGATTCATTTAACAGTGATAGTCTTTTCAGGGGGAGTTTTCCAGATTTCCACTGTACAAAACTGCTTCCAGCTTTGATTCCAATCTCTGATTTTAAGATCATTCCCTTTTGTTCCAGATTCCCCACAAGAAGAGACAGTTTCCACACAATGATCCTGTAAAACCTTGAGTAGATAACCCACAACCTTTTAAATTCAGGGGAATACATTAATTCTGTTGTGGTAATCCTTGCTGAAACATTTTACCCTCATCAATTATTGGTCTCACCACATAGAGCCTTTGTAAATTCTATTTAAATTATTCAGTGTCCTACATATTCCAGCAATGTTTGACTCTCCTTTGTGTAAACGGTTAGGAACAGATTCTTAAGGTAATGATGTATGACTGTGATGGCATGACTGACTCCATGCCAAAGCTGAAACTCTGCAGAGCTTGACTGTTGTGACCTGACTGTCACTTCCTTGTGGATTAGGACAGAAAGAGCATCATAAGGGCTATTAACGCTTACATTAAACATCTGTGGTTGTGACAGGAAGATATCAGCTGCTGTGTTGCGTCTACACATTTTTTTTAAATCAATGTGAAAAATCCTATGGAGAATATCAGTTTTTGTGGAATACCTGACAGTAGAATTTCCCAAGACCATATTACGGTAACAGGTAGATTTTAATATATTCAAAGCCATGTTAACATCTTGGAGGGGGAAAGGATTTTAAACATCCATGCTGCAGTGATGGGGTGGAGAGCAGGATTGATAGGAGCCTTATATTGTGGTGGTGTTTGAGAAATCCAGATGCACTTCTGCATTGATATTGCTGAGATCCTTGTTAACAGCATGGAAAATTAACCCAGCATGTACCTGGATAACTTGCTGGGCAAACAATATCTATGGAGATCAGAGGGTCAAACTTCCAGTAACACACTAACTCTGCAATGCAGAGATCGGAAAAAAGACAGGAACTGACAAACCCACAGCTACCTGGATTACACCTCTTCCCACCTTACTTTTGCAAAAATGCTATCTCATATTCCCAATTCTTCTGCCTCCATAGTATCTGCTCCCAGGAGGACCAGTTCCACCACAGAACACACCAGATGGCCTCCTTCTTTAAGACCGTAGTTTCCCCTCCCACATTGTTGAAGATTCCCTCCAACGCATCTCATCTACGTCCCACACATCTGCCCTTGAACCCCACCCCTCCAACCACAACAAGGACAGAACCCCCCCCGGTCATCACCTTCCAGCCCACCACCTTCCGCATAAATCGCATCATCAGCTAATATTACCACCCACTACAAACGGATCCAACCACCAGGGATATATTTCCCTTCCTACCCCTACCCGCTTTCAGTAAAGATCATTCCCTCTGTGACTACCTGGTCAGGTCCATGCCCCCTCAACAACCCATCCTCCCCTCCTGGCACCTTCTGTTGCTACTTCAGGAATTGCAAAACCTGTGCCAGCACCTCCCCTATCACCACCATCCAAGGCCCCAAAGTAGCCTTCCACATCCATCAAAGTTTCACCTGCACTTCCACAAATATCATTTGTTGTATCCGTTGCTCTTGACGTGGTCTCCTTTACACTGGGGAGAACTGGGCATCTTCTCATTGAGTGCTTTAGTGAACATCTCCAGGACACCTGCAACAATCCACCTCACTGCCCCGTGGCCGAACATTTCAACTTCCCCTCCCACTCTGCCAAGGACACACGCAGGTCCTGGGCCTCCTCCACCACGACTCCCTCACTGCCCGACACCTGGAGGAAGAATGCCTCATTTTCTCCTTCGGAATACTTCAACCCCAGGACATCAATGTGGACTCCACCAGTTTCCCCATTTCCCCTCCCTCCACCTTACCCCAATTCTAACCTGCCAGCTCGGTGCCATCCTCATGACCTGTCCTACCTGCCAATTTTTCTTCCCATCGATCCGTTCCACCCTCTTCTCTGACCTATCACATTTATCCTCACCTCCATCCACTTACTGGACTCTTGCTACCTTCTCCGCAGCCCCACCCCCATCCCATTTGTCTATCTGCCTCAGAGGCTCCTAGCCCCATTCCTGATGATGGGCTCTAGCCCGAAATGTTGATTTTCCTGCTCCTCAGATGCTGCCTGACCTGCTGTGCTTTTCCAGCACCACTCTAATCAGGAACTGACAAATTGCAAGGTGCAATCTGAGATCTGAAATCTGAGACCAAAACTGGAGGTGTAATGTACGGCGAAGAAGGTTACCTCAGAGTACAATGGGATCTTGATCAGATGGGCCAATAAGCCGAGGAGTAGCAGCTGGAGTTTAATTTAGATGACTGTGAGGTTCTGTAGTTTGGAAAGGCAAATCAGGGCAGGGCTTATACACTTAATCATAAGGTCCTGAGGAGAGTTGCTGAACAAAGAGACCTTGGAGTGCAGGTTCATAGTTCCTTGAAAGTGGAGTTGCAGACAGGTAGGATCGTGAAGAAGGTGTTTGGTATGCTTTCATTTATAGTAAAAAGTGAGGTCTGCAGATGCTGGAGATCAGAGCTGAAAATGTGTTGCAGGTTAAAGCACAGTAGGTCAGGCAGCATCCAAGGAACAGGAAATTCGACGTTTCGGGCCAGAGCCCTTCATCATTCCTGATGAAGGGCTCTGGCCCGAAATGTCGAATTTCCTGTTCCTTGGATGCTGCCTGACCTGCTGTGCTTTAACCAGCAACACATTTACAACCATGCTTTCATTTATAGGTCAGTCATTGAGTATAGAATTTAGGATGTCATATTGCAGCTGTACAGGACATTGGTTAGGCCACGATTGGAATATTGTGTGCAATTCTGATCTCCTTCCTATAGGAATGATGCTGTGAAACTTGAAAGGCTTCAGAAAAGAATTACAAGGATATTGCCAGGATTGGAAGGTTTGAGATATAGGAAAACGCTAAATAGATGGAGCTACTTTTCCTGTAGCATTGGAGGTTGAGGGGTGATCTTGTAGAGGTTTATAAAATCATAAAGAGCATGGATACAGTAAATAGACAAGGTCTTTTCCCCAGGTTGAGAGAGTCCAAAACTTGAGGACATAGGTTTAAGGTAGGAGGGGAAATATTTAGAGGGGACCTAAGGGGTAAATATTTTACACAGAGGGTAGTGCATATATGGAATGAGCTGCTAGAAGAAGGAGTGGAGACTGATACAAATATAACATTTAAAAGATATCTGGATGACTAAATGAATAGAAAGGTTTAGAAGGATATGGGCCAAATGCTCGCTAATCGGACTAGATTTATTTCGGATATCTGGATGGCATGGATGAGTTGGACTGATGGGTCTCTTTCTGTGCTTTACATCTCAAGGACTTGGGCGGCACGGTGGCACAGTGGTTAGCACTGCTGCCTCACAGCACCAGAGACCCGGGTTCAATTCCCGACTCAGGCGACTGACTGTGTGGAGTTTGCACTTTCTCCCCGTGTCTGCGTGGGTTTCCTCCGGGTGCTCCGGTTTCCTCCCACAGTCACAAAGATGTGCGGGTCAGGTGAATTGGCCATGCTAAATTGCCCGTAGTGTTAGGTAAGGGGTAAATGTAAGGGTATGGGTGGGTTGCGCTTCGGCGGGTCGGTGTGGACTTGTTGGGCCGAAGGGCCTGTTTCCACACTGTAAGTCTAAGATGTCTAAGACTCTCCGACTTTAGCTGTGGAAAAGCTTAGTCAGCAGTTTAGACATGGGAAACGACTCTGACTGAAGCATAGCTAAATAAATTACTAGCTTTCTCTTCTTATAATTGTAAATTATTTTGGTGACAGAATAATCCATTTGGAATAGTGAGCCTGCTCCACCATTCAATAAGACTATGGCTGATCTGACTGTACCACCTATCTCCAAAAACTTTCATCCTCTTTCTTGCCAAGGATCTATCTAACTCTGTCTTAGACGTTTTTAACTCCTCTCCTTCCACTATCTTTTGAGGAAGAGAGTTCCAAAGACTCTCAGTTTTCTGTGAGTACAAGTTTTTCCTCATCTGTCTTAAATGGATGCCCCTTTATTTTAAAATTGAGACTTAGTCCTTTTCCCACAAAAGGAAACATCCTTTACATAGCCACCATGTCAAAACTTTCATGATCAAGTCACCTCTTAGTCTTCTAAACTTCAATAGGTACATACCTTGCTCGTCCAACCTCCCCCTACAGCTCAAATCCTCCAACCCTGGCAATATCCTTGTAAATCTTTTCTGAACCTTTTCAAGTTTCACAACAACTTTCCGATAGGAAGGAGACTAGAATTGCATGCAATATTCCAAGTGGCCTAACCAATGTCCTGTACAGCCACAACATGATCTCCCAACTCCTGTACTCAATACTCTGACCAATAAAGGAAAGCATATCAAACGCCTTCTTCACTATCCTATCTACCTGCGACTCCACTTTCAAGGAGCTATTCAAGTACTCTTTGTTCAGCAACACTCCCTAGGACCTTACCATTAAGTGGATAAGTCTTGCTAAGATTTGCTTTCCCAAAATGCAGCATCTCGCATTTATCTGATTTTGGTGTCATCTGCAAACTTACTAACTGTACCTCTTATGCTCGCATCCAAATCATTTATGTAAATGACAATAAGTAGAGGACCCAGCACCAATCCTTGTGGCACTCCACTGGTCACAGGCCTCCAGTCTGAAAAACAACCTTCCACCACTAGCCTCTGTCTTCTATCTTTTAGCCAGTTCTATATCCAAATGGCTAGTTCTCCCTGTATTCCATGAGATCTAACCTTGCTAATCAGTCTCCCATGTGGAACCTTGTCTAATGCCTTACTGAAGTCCATATAGACTTCTAACATTTGGTGTGATCCCTTATCAAATGCCTACTGGGAACAGTACGTTCATCTGTTATCTACAGTATAGTTTACTTCTTTAAAGAACTGCAAAAGGTTAGTTGAATATAAATTCCCTTTTACAAAACCTATCATGTTTTCCAATCAGCTTAGTCATTATTGGTTCCCATTAACACTGCTGGCATTGAGTAATAATTCCAGTAATTCAGATCTGTAACACTTTAGGGATAATGTCAATAGTCCGACGAGAGAAGGGGCCATATTGGACCTGGTACTGGGGAATGAGTCAGGACAGGTGGTAGAAGATGCAGTGGGGGATTTCTTTGGGAACAGTGACCACAATTCTGTAAGTTTTAGAATACTCGTAGATAAAGAAGAGAGTGGTCCTAAGGGAAGAGTACTAAACTAGGCCAAGGCTAATTTTATAAAAATTAAGCAGGAGATCAGAAATGTGGATTGGACACAGTTATTTGAAGGAAAGTCCACATTTGAGATGTGGGAGGCTTTCAAAGATAGGTTAATGGTAGTGCAGGATAGGCATGTCCCGTTGAAAGCAAAGGATAGGAAGGGCAAGATCCATGAACCATGGATGACAGGAGAAATTGTACGACTAGCCAAGAGGAAAAGTGAAGCATACATAAGGACTAGGCAGCTGAGAATAGAACAGGCCCTGGAAGAATAACGGAAGAGTAGGACAAGTCTTAAACGAGGAATCAAGCGGGTTAAAAGGGGTCATGAAATAGCTTTAACAAGCAGTACTCAGGAGAATCCCAAAGCATTTTATTTTTATATAAGCAGCAAGCAAGTAACTATAGAAAGGATTGGTCCACTAAAGAATATTGAAGGAAGGCTATGTGTTGAACCTGAGAGAATGGGTGAGATTCTGAATAATTACTTTGCATCAGTGTTCGCCGAGCAGAGGAACAACATGATGAATGTTGAGATTAGAGATAGAAGATTGATTAGTCTGGATCATGTTGACATAAGTGTTGGGTATGCTAGAGGTTATTAAGGTGGACAAATCCCCAGGACCGGATGGGATCTATCCCAGGATGCTGAGGAAGATGAGAGAGGAAATAGCTGGGGCCCTGACAGATATCTTTGTGGCATCCTTAAACACAGGTGAGGTGCTGGAGGACTGGAGGGTTGCTCATGTTGTCCCCCTCATGTTGTACAAGAAGGGTAGTCGGGATATTCTGGGTAACTACAGACCAGTGAGCCTGATGTCAGCATTGGGAAAGTTGCTGGAGAAGGTACTGAGGGATAGGATCTATTTATATTTTGAAAAGAATGGGCTTATCAGTGATAGGCAACATGGTTTTGTACAGGGGAGATCTGCCTTACCAACTTAATAGAATTCTTCGAGGAAGGAAGGGCTGTTGATGTCATATACATGGATGTTAGTAAGGCGTTTGATAAAGTTTCCCATGGTAAACTAATGGAGAAAGTGAAGTCACATGGTGTACAGGGTGTTCTAGCTAGGTGGATAAAGAACTGGTTGAGCAACAGGAGTCAGAGAGTAGCAGTTGAAGGGAGTTTCTCGAAATGGAGAAAGATGACCAGTGGTGTTCCACAGGGGTCAGTGTTGGGGCCGCTGTTGTTTGTAATATACATAAATGATCTGGAAGAGGGCACTATTGATACGATCAGCAAGTTTGCAGATGACACGAAGATTGATGGATAGCAGAAAGCATAAGGATTGTCAGAGAATACAAGAGGGTATAGATAGACTGGAGACTTGGGCGGAAAAGTGGCAGTTGTTTTTCAATCCAGAAAAACATAAGGTGATGCATTTAGGCAAGACTAATTCTAGAGCGATTTATACAATGAATGGACGAGCCATGGGAAAAGTTGATAGGCAGAGAGATCTGGGAGTGCAGGTCCATTGTACCCTGAAGTTTGCTGTACAGATGGATAGAGTGGTCAAGAAGGCATATAGTATGTTTGCCTTCATTGGACAGGGTATTGAGTATAAGAGCTGGCAAGTCATGTTAAAATTGTACAAGACATTGGCTCGGCCACATTTAGAATACTGTGTACAGTTCTGGTCACCACATTACCAAAAGGATGTGGACGCTTTGGAGAGGGTGCAGAGAAGGTTTATGAGGATGTTGCCTGGTATGGAATGTGCTAGCTATGAAGAGAGGTTGAGTAGGTTAGATTTATTTTCATTAGAAAAAAGAAGATTGAGGGGGGAGTGATTGAGGTTTACAAAGTCATGATGGTCATAGACAGTGTGGATAGAGACAAGCTTTTTCCCAGGGTGAGGGATTCAATAACGAGAGGTCACGCTTTCAAGGTGAGAGGTGAAAAGTTTAAGGAGGATACACGCGGTAAGTACTTCGCACAGAGGGTGATGGGCGTTTGGAACACGTTGCCAGCAGAGGTGGTAGAGACAGGCATGGTAGATTCATTTAAGATGCATCTGGGCAAATGCATGAGTAGGTGGGGGGCAGAGGGATACAGATAGTTAGGAATTGACCGACAGATTTAGACAGTACATTTGGATTGGCCCAGGCTTGGAGGGCCGAAGGGCCTGTTTCTGGGCTGTAAAGTTTCTTTGTTCTTTGTTTTTGTAATATTCAGTTAAGTACAGCTTCTGACCTAAACATTGTGAGCCAGTATTTAAACGCCAAAGGGTTTTAGCTGGGAAATCATATCAGCCATTCCAGTGATGTAACTTTTGATGGGTTTGAAAATAGGCAGGCAGGAAACAATTTAGGTTTGTTAAAAAGTGAAAATGTCACCCTACACTAGCTTTCAGACTCCACTGGCAGTTTTAAAAGGTGTGATTGCAGCTTTAGGACAGCACAGTGGTTCACTGGTTGGTGCTGCTGCCTCACAGTGCCAGGGACCTGGATTTGATTCCACCCTTGGGTGACTGTCCGTATGGAATTTACCTGTTCTCCTCGTATCTGCAGAGGTTTCCTCCAGGTGCTCCAGTTTCCTCTTACACAGGTCAAAGTTGATCAGGTTAGGTGGATTGCCTTTGTTACATTGCCAAAGTGTCCAGCGATGTGTAGGCTAGGTGGATTAACCATGGGAAATGCTGAATGGCCTCTTTCTGCACTGCAGGATTCTGTGATTCTTTAATGAGATAGATTCTGTTCATCTGTACCCCAAGCTAAATCAATCAATAACCATTAATGGCTGCTGATCAGTGCTTTCTAGCAGCATTTAATATGGGACTAAAGCAACACTGGTTTGGATTTTCTGAACCTGTTAATGTTACATAACATAGCTCCTCTGCTAGCTTTTTATCGATTTGGGAAAACAGTCAAAAGATTGTCCTCTTTTCTGTTTGTAGAATCATGCTTGGTGTACATACTGAAGCGAGAGACTCTTTCCAAAACAAAGAATGTGAGTGATTATTTTCAGCAAAGGCAGCAAGCTGAGCTGTTCTGATCTGATGGGCTGGGAATTCAAACAATTGTTCGATGGATACAGCTGTAGGTGATATATGAACCACACTTACCAGAAGGAGCCTAATGATCCAGGCTCAAAAATGTATTTTTGATGAACAGTGTGGTACCTGAGTGGTTTATAGCGCAGTGAGTTGCCTCATCTGTAACTAAAATGGAATATCTGCTTTTCTGGATTTTAATAAACTGATTTTTTATATCACTAGAAAACTTGACAACTAAAGAAAATCAGTTATGATTAGTGCAAAGGCAGAACTACAATCTGCCGTGTGCTACACACATTCATGTAATTTGCTAAATTAAATAAAGAAAATGCTTTTTTCATTATTTCAGATGACAACTGTTCTTTAAAAGTTCACTGTATTTTTCTTCTACATTTCTGTGGCATCCAATTTAAGATTTAATTATCAAAAGGTATTGATCCTTTATTAAAAGATAGAAATAATACAATCTAAACCAAACTACCTTCTGTTTTATTTATTTTTGCAGAAAACATAAGATGCATTTTCTACTTTTTATTACTGGTAGCACAAATCAAACAGGAAAACCTGACAAAAGTTGAGCTCCCTTGTTGATCACCCATTTCAGACACATCACATGAACCTCTGACTAACTGTCAAGAACTCTCCTTAAAAACTATTCAAGGGCTTAATTTAAACATATTAGTCTATGAGGGGAGTGAGTGATTTTATTTTAGTAATGTCACTAGATGAGTAATTCAGAGACCATAGAAATGTTCAGGAGATATGTACTCAAATCCCCCATAGCAGATAGTGATAATTGAATTCAATAAAATGTGGATTTCTTTAAAAAGAAATCTGGCCTAAAGGCAACCGTAACTATCTGCTTCACTAAATCCCTTCAGCGAATGAAATCTGCCATCTTTCCCTAGGCTGGCCTACATGTGATTCCAGACCCACAATGTGATTGACTTTCAATTGCTGTCTGTAAAGGCCTAATAAATAGCCTACATTAAAGAGAAAAAATGCATAAAGGAAGGCATGAAACCATATGGACCATGAAGCATCAACCCAGGCACAAGAAATGACAATGGCAAAACCAGCCCTGTCAACTCTTTACAGTCCTTCTCACTACCATTGGGGGAGTTGTATGAAAATTGGGACAGTTGTCTCACAAATTAGTCAAGCAATGGGCCTGACTTAGTCATAATCACAGAATCATACCTATGGGCACCATCCACATCCCTGGGTATGTTCTGACATAATCTATTGTAACGTACTGATGATCCATCACTATTACGCTGATACTTATATTATCTACCATAATGTAAGGATAAGATGTCGGTCAGGTAATACTGATGATTTCAATGAACTTTTACCAGGTGTAATTTACTATTACAGGCATTTCATGTTCGGCCTCAAGGTAAGCAGTTTGGATGTACAGATGTGTGTTTCCCTCAGCATGTTATGCTGCAAGAGGAGGGTGGGGCTCAGCAAGATAGAGACTAAGAGCTTGATATTGCTAAGTTGCATGCCATGATATGGTGATGATAGGTATACATCATAACATAATATCCCCTTTTTTCAGACAAACAAAAGGAAACAACCCAAAAAAAAAACATTATTCATACGCATGCATTGCCAACTCAACAATTGTACAGATATAATAGCTAAGATCAATAATTCAAATTTCAAGATCACAAATGGACATTTGACAACTCATCCAGATTTGGTGATAACACACTGATTAGGAATTGTCTATTTTCTGTTGTACTTGGTTGACAGCTTAGTTGTCTTGCTGCTGGTTGTAGTTGTTCAGCATCACACAACAGCGGTAGTTTTTATCTCCACTCGCTAAGTACATGATTATCAGATTATACATTGGACTGAGCTGGCTCCAGTTCCTTCACAATGTAACTCTGCAATCAGCAATTACTTCATACCTCCTGGGATTATTGCATATCTTAGAAACCTTTACTGGTATCCCAGTATTTCCTACTGGATTTCTGACTCCCAGTCTCTGTCTGGTATCTAGTTATGGTAGTTCTCTACCTGCTCATTGCTGGTGGATCCCGTCTTTGGAGGGGAAAGACCTGTGGCTCTTTCATTCTCATCACCCGTGGGTATGGTTTGAACCTCATGAATGTTTACTATGCTGGGGTCCGTGCAAACCGATAGTTCTTCCACAAGTGACCGTTGATATGTACCAGGTAGTTGTTGGGAATCCTAGTGGAACTTGCATACTGGCACTGCAATATGATCATGCCACTACATAGAATTTAGGATCCATGATATATGATGAGATCATCTCTTTTAGGTTATAGCATGAACTGCCAATTATTGGGATGCAATAATGTACAGTGGCAATAGGTTGACGTTACCTACTGTATCAATTTTGGCTTTTAGGGCCTTTTGGGGAAATACATGTTGATAGTCATAAATAAACCTGTTTTTCTTATGCTGTCAATGTGACATGAGAGGTGGACAACACAAGAGGTTGAGTCATCTTCCAAAGGTAGCTTTTCGGTTTACTGGCTGTACACTTTGTTAACATTTTTGTGTAGGTTTGGACGGTTGCCTGTGTTATGGTGCTGTATCATTTTGTTGGTTGCTTAGATTTGTTCCAGGGTCTGGGTCAGCTTTTGAAATCAAATTTTCTACACATATATGTTTCATATCCCTTGGCACCACATGTCAGAAAAACAGACAATCTCTGGGTGCATATGGCAAATCCAATCCATGACAATCATGATCTTACTGGTTTGGTGCACTTTAATCAAATTCTCCAACAGATAGGCATATAATCATGCCTGAGGGATCCTCTTAAAAGCAGTCATCCACTGAAATTCAGCAGATATTATCAAAAATGAACAGGATTCTTGGTTTTCTTAGGTATATTACAGCAACTGAAGGTACTGCCACCAGTAGTGAGGCAGAGATATGCCAAATGCCAGAATTGAGAAACAAAGAGATCAGAGACTGTTGACTGGATGAGGTTAGAGAATAACAGAGGAGAGAACCTGTGTTAGGTAAACAGAAAAAAACTCTAACATCAAGGCACTATCAGAACTGAAGCTAATGTATGTTCAGAGTTTGGAGTGAGGGGACAATCAGACTTGATGGAAGTTAGAATACAGACAACAGTTTTCAAATGGCTTACATTTCGACAGGCATAAACAGCGATGGAGAGAGAATTATAACATGGTCCTTACCACCACCAGATGTCATAACTAAATGCACTATAGGATTGAAATAGCAGCATCAAATAATTCAACATTCTCCATGAACACAAATTTATGCGCAATAATAATACTGTGTCCTTAGGGTTGGTCACATCTTTGATGTTAAAGTACAGCAATGTGTGCCTATATTTTAAGGTTGCAGGCTGGCATCAATAAACCAAACCAAGGGCACACTTCTGAGTAGGGAACTGAAGAGAATAGCTGAGCTATCTGGTCCTTTCCCTATTCCTTCTGCATTGTTGCCATTGTGAAGCATTCAGTTATCACATTAATGGAATGGACTACCGACTATAATGTAGATATCTATATTTCAGTGATGAATAAGGAGATTAAATGAGTTGCAAGTATTAAAAATGTAAAATAGCAAATAAAGAAGGTCTAGAGTAAGGTCATCATTACGGGAACAGGTAGGTGTGATCCTGAAAGTGATTTAGCCCAAGTAATTCCGCAAACTTCATACAAAAGACTAAATTATCATCTTCAGCTTTAGGTGGAGTTGGGCCTATTGAATGTTTTTTAACATTTTCTATTTTCATCTTCATATTTTCCAACAGGATATGACAGGACTGTGATTTCCAAGAAGCACAGAATTAATTTAACTTAACGTGAGAAAATAAATACTTGGAGATTTATTTTTTAACAACTGCAGTTAGGTCTGTTAACTAGAGAAAGGATTGGTCCACTATAGGATAATGAAGGAAGGCTATGTGTCGAACCTGAGAAAATAGGTGAGATTCTGAATGATTACTTTGCATCAGTGTTCACTGAGGAGAGGGACATAATAAATATTGAGATTAGAGATAGAAGTTATGTTACTCTGGATTACGTTGACATAAGTAGGGAAGATGTGTTGAGCTTATAAGGTGGACAAATCCCCAGGACCGGATGGGATCTATCACAGGTTGCTGAGGTAGGCAAGAGAGGAAATAGCTGGGGCCCTGACAAATATCTTTGTAGCATCCTTAAACCAGGTGACGTGCCAGAGGACTGGAGAGTTGCTCATGTTGTCCCCCTTTACAAGAAAGGTAGTAGGGATTTTCTGGGTAACTACAGACCAGTGAGCCTGACGTCAGTATTGGGAACTGAAAATGTGTTGCTGGAAAAGCGCAGCAGGTCAGGCAGCATCCAAGGAGTAGGAGAATCGATATTTCGGGCATAAGCCCTTCTTCAGGAATCTGATTCCTGAAGAAGGGCTCATGCCCGAAACGTTGATTCTCCTGCTCCTTGGATGCTGCCTGACCTGCTATGTTTTTCCAGCAACACATTTTCAGCTCTGATCTCCAGCATCTGCAGTCCTCACTTTCTCCTAGTCAGTATTGGGAAAGTTGTTGGAGAAGGTACTGAGGGATAAAACACATTTATATTTGGAAAATAATGTGCTTATCAGTGATAGGCAACATGGTTTTGTGCGAGGGAGATCATGCCTTACCAACTTAATAGAGTTCTTCGAGGAAGTGACCAAATTGATAAATGAAGGAAGGGTATTGATGTCATATACATGGACTTCAGTAAGATGTTTGATAAAGTTCCCCATGGTAGACTAATGGAGAAAGTGAAGTCACATGGTATGCAGGGTGTTCTAGCTAGGTGGATAAAGAACTGGTTGAGCAACAGGAGACAGAGAGTAGTAGTTGAAGGGAGTTTCTCCAAATGGAGAAAGATGACTAGTGGTGTTCCACAGGGATCAGTGTTGGGGCCACTGTTGTTTGCAATATACATAAATGATCTGGAAGAGGGCACTGTTGGTATGATCAGCAAGTTTGCAGATGACACAAAGATCAGTGGAGTAGCAGAAAGCATATAGATAGACTGGAGAGTTGGGTGGAGAAATGGCAGATGTTTTTCAATCAGGCAAATATGAGATAATGTATTTAGGCAAGTCTAATTCTAGAGCGAATTATACGTAAATGAAAGAGCCTTGGGAAATGTTGATGGGCAGAGAGATCTGGGAGTTCAGGTCCATTGTACCCTGAAGATTGCTGCACAGGTGGGTGCATCCAGAACCAGGGTCATAGTCAGAGGATTCAAAGTAGAGACATGAAGATGAAGAGACATTTCTTCATCTAAAACGTGGTGAGCCTATGGAATTCATTATCATGGGAAGTAGTTGATGCCAAAACATTGAATATATTCAAGAGGCAGCTAGATATAACACTTGGGGTGAATGGGATCAAAAGTTATGGAGAGAAAGCAGGATTAGGCTATTGAGTTGGAAAATCAGCCATGATCATCATGAATGGCAGAGCAGGCTCGAATCGCTGAATGACCGCCTCCTGCTCCTTTCCTCTTTGTTTGTATGTCTCTTCAGCTTTCTATTTCTGATTACTGTATCTCCTTCCAGCCTTGTACTTGCCTCCCTGTTGCTGAGGATTCCATCCTGCTTCCAATCTAGTTTAAACCCTCCCTTGTCACACTAGCAAATCTGCCCGCCAGGAGATTGGTTCCCCTCCAGTTCTGGTGCAACGTATCTCTCTTGAACAGGTGACCTTTGCCCCCAAAAAAGATCCCAATGCTCTAAGAATCTGAATCCCTGCCCCCAGAACCAATTCTTTAGCCACACAGTCATCTGCCATACCCTCCTGTTCTTACCCTCACTTGCACACGGCATTGGAAGTAATCTGGAGATTATCACTATCTAGGTCCTGATTTTTTAACTTGTTTCCTCGCACTCTATAATCACTTTGCAGAAACTCATCCCTAATTCTACCTTAATAATTTGTGCCAACATGAACAACGATTTCAGGCTGCTTTATACTCCCCCTTGAGAATGTTTTGCAGCTGCTCTGAGACATCGTGGACCCTGGCACCTGGGAGGCAACACACCATCCTGGATTCCGTTTTGCGGCCACAGAATCTCCTGTCTGTCCCCTTACTATCGAGTCTCCTATCACTAAGCTAAGCCTTCCCATCCTTTTCTTGCTGATGTAAATAAGAATACTCAAGATAATGGGAGCAGAGATCAAAGACTGCAGTTGGATCATCACCAGCAATAAAATTAATATATACTGCTGATTCTAAGTTCTAGAGTCATATCAAACGCAATGGGTGCACTGACTTATCTGCCTAATCTTCCACCTCTCGCTGGTGAAATTGTGGAACACATTGGGATTTATTAGCATGGGGACAAATGAATTATGTGGGGAATGAAGATTGTGGGAGTAATAAAAAAAAACACATATAATCAAGATTTTACCACACTACTGAGACCCAGCTCAGCATAGAGTCAATTTATTTGATGCTAGCCAATTTCTGGTACCTCTCCTAAGAAACTGTTATTCACGATATAGGCTCCTTACCCACAGTCCATAAATACGCAATGATCGGAAGGGGTGCAAAAAGGATAATTCCATGGCAATTAGGCACTCCGTAATATATCATCCCACTTAACCCAATGGATATACAAACACTGTCCAATTGGTTGAGAACAACCAAATCGAAACATATGTCAATTAAACAGGGGTTTTAACTTAACTGGATGAATATTGTGATAGTGGCTATTGCCAGTATAAATAGTTCCAAATTACAATGATACGTATACAACAGAATCTTATGTGTAGAGTTGTACGAGAGCAGTATTTAACATTCTAAGCAATCGTTGGTGAGTCCAGGAGTTTGTAACAGTGTAGTATCAATGATGATTTGGTAGAAGTCTAACTCAATGCATTGCTCTAAGATTCTTCATTAATATTTAATCCATCAGTTTAGTTACCAGCCTATTTCTCAATTGGATCAGTCATTGACAGGAACAGGCAATTTAAATGAATGGAAAAAGAAGCTTAAACTTGTGCATAAATCAGTGGAAACCGATATTGATTCCCCACTGGGAATTCAAGAAACATCAGAAAATCCATAGTATGCAAAATGTAAAATAATGAAAGAAAAGTAAATCCAGGAATATTGATTAAATAACATCAAGTTTCAATTTTAAAATGGTTGAAGATTATAAGAGGAAGGGAATAATCTCAATTAGAAATTCCCCAGTTTAAAAGTACGAGAGAAGAGTACAGGGAGTTGGGTATTCTGAAATAAGTTCCAATTCTACCTTGAAGGAGAGGCAATATAAGACAGAAAATCGCCAGTTTAAACAAAAATAACAGAAGCAAATAACTATTTATGAAGTTCAAGTTCATCGTGTGTTTGAACATTTTCCACCTTGAGAAAGGTGGAAGGTAGATAAGGTCAATAAGGAGGATAATTACCATGTTGTTTGGAGCTAAGGAAGGAATGACTTATCAGTTTTGACAAAGGGTCAGTTAGTCTCGAAACGTCAGCTCTCTTCTCTCCTTACAGATACTGCCAGGCCTGCTGAAATTTTCCAGCATTTCTCTTTTGGTATCAGTTTGAAGCTCTCTTCTGCTGAAGAATGCAATATTATTGTCGTAACTAGTGAGACAGAAAATGTACCGTTCGGAAAGGGGTCACGTAGTGAATTTTATTTCTGCTGGCTGCCAAACAGATATCCAACTGAAACCTAGGTTCTGTCTCTTGGTACACAGCACTATAACTTTTGATACTTCAAGTGTATATCCAAGATTTTGTGAATAAATGTGATAAGAGTTTCTGCCTCCAACATCTCAGGTAATAAGTTCCAGATCCTGAAATCACTGGGAGATAAAATTTCCCTTTGACTCCCCTTTAGTCCATCCACCAATGATTTTAAATCTATGATCCATGGTAATTGATCTCTCTGCTAAGGGAAATGTGCCTTTCCAACAATCGTAAGCTCATTCATGAACAATCTTCTCTCCCTCATAAGTTCAGAAGGTATGTTTACTGATGACTGCTCAATATTCAGCACCATTCAGAACTTCTTATGTACTGAAGCAATCCTTGTCCAAATGCATCAGGATTTGGACAACATTTTAGTGAGTAATATTCATAACATTTTACATGGCAGAGAGAAGACATGTGACCTATCACGCCTGCACTGACTCCGGAAGGAGCTATCTTGTTAGTCGTATTCTCCAGCCCTATCTCTGTATCCCTCTAAATTCATCACATTCAAGTATATCTGCAGCTCCTTGAAGACCTATGGAATCTGCCTCCACCTCTCTCCCAGGCAGTGCATTCCACTCCCAGCTCCACACCCATACCAGGTCCTAGCTCCCAGCCCTGCTGAGTTTTCACCATCCCCCCAGACCTCCACCTCACTGAGGATGAATGATCAGTCCTCAGCAAAGGCCTTACCTTCATCCCCCTCTGCTCACGCATCAATGAATTCAATACGCATCATGACATCGAACACTTCTTCCACTGCCTCCACCTCCAAGTATACTTTTTCAATAAGGACTCCCACCCATCTTCCGAGGACTCCTTCACCCACCTCCAACACACTCCATTCACCCTCGATCTCTTCATTTCCAACTGCCGCCGAGACATTAACCGCCTCAACCTGTCTACCGCCCTTCCCCACTCCATCCTCTCATCCTCACAATGCACAGCGCTCCACTCCCTCTGCTCCAATCCCAACCTCACCATGAAACCAGCGGATAAAAGGAGGGCAGTGGTAGTTTGGCACACTGACCTCTACACCGCTGAAGCCAGACGCCAACTCGAAGACAACTCCTCCTACCGCCCCCTTGACCATGACCCCAACCCCCAGCACCAAACCGTCATTTCCCAGACCATACAGAACCTTATCACCTCAGGCGATCTTGCACCCACAGCTTCCAATCTCACAGTTCATGAACCCCACACTGACCAATTCTACATCCTTTCTAAGATCCACAAGCTTGGCCACCCCAGCCAAGGCATTGTCTCAGCCACCAAACTCATCTCCACCTACCTCGATACTCTCCTATCCCCTCAGTCCAGGAACTCCCCACACACATTCGAGACACCACCCACACCCTCCACCTCCTCAAAGACTTCCCTTTCCTGGCTCCCAGCGCCTTATCTTCACATGGATATCCAATCCCCCTACACTTCCATCCGCCATGACCAGGATCTCCAAGCCCTCCATTTCGTCCTGTCCCGACGTCCCCAACAGTACCTTTCCACTGACACTCTCACTCATTTGGCTGAACTGGTCTTCACCCTTAACAATTTCTCCTTCGAATCCTCCCACTTCCTCCAGACGAAAGGGGTAGCCACGGGCACCTGTATGGCCCCCAGCTATGCCTGTCTCTTTGTTGGCTATGTAGAACAGTCCATCTTCCGTAGTTACAGTGGCACCACTCCCCACCTCTTCCTCCGCTTCTTTGATGACTGCATTGGCGCCACCTCGTGCTCCCGCGAGGAGGTTGATCAACTTCACCAACACATTCCACCCTGACCTTAAGTTCACCTGAACCATCTCTGACACCTCCCTCCCCTTCCTGGTCCTCTCCATCTCCATCAATGATGACTGTTCAACACTGACATTATTTACAAACACACCGACTCCCATAGCTACTTGGATTACACCTCTTTCCACCCACCTCCTGCAAAAATGCTATCCCATATTCCCAACTCCCCTGCATCTGCCGCATCTGCTCCCAGGAGGACCAGTTCCATCACAGAACACACCAAATGGCCTCCTTCTTTAAAGACCGTAATTTCCCCTCACACTTTGTTGAAGATGCCCTCCAAAGCATTTCACCCACATCCTGCACGTCTGCCCTCGAACCCCACCACTCCAACCACAACAAGGACAGAATTCCCCTGGTCCTCACCTTCCACAGCACCAACCCCCGCATAATCAGCATCATCCACTGACATTTCCACTACCTACAAATGGACCTCACCACCACAGATATATTTCCCTCCCCACCCCTATCAGCTTTCCTCAAAGACTATTCCCTCCGTGACTGCCTGGTCAGGTCCATGCTGCCCAACAACCCACCCTCCTGTCCTGGCACCTTCCCCTGCCACCGCAGGAATTGCAAAACCTGTGCCCACACCCTCCCCCCTCACCTCCATTCAAGACCACAAAGGAGCCTTCCACGTTCATCAATGTTTCATCTGCACTTCCACAAATGTCTCTGGGACACCCACACCAATCATCCCCCCCCTCCGCCTCCCCCCCCCCGTGGCACAACATTTCAACTCCCCCTCTCATTCTGTCAAGGACATGCAGGTCATGGGCCTCCTCCACCACCACTCCCTCACCACCTGACGCAAGGAGGAAGAATGCCTCATCTTCTGCCTTGGAACACTTCAACCCCAGGGCATCAATGTGGATTGCACCAGTTTCTTCATCACCTCTCCCCCTACGTTACCCCAGTTCTAACCTGCCAGCTCAGCAACATCCTCATGACCTGTCCTACTTACCAATCTTCCTTCCTTCTATCCACTCCACCCTCCTCTCCAATCGATCACCTTTAGCCCCTCCTCCATCCACCTACTACATTCTTAGCTACCTTCTTCTCAGCCCCCAACCCCCTCCCATTTATCTCTCCACCCCAGTGGCTCCCAGCCTCATTCCTGATGAAGGACAATTTTCCTGCTCTTCAGATGCTGTCTGACTTGCTGTGCTTTTCCAGCACAACTCTAATCTTGACTCTGATCTGCAGTTCTCACTTTCGCCGAATGCATTCCAAAGCCTCACAACTCCTTAAATAAACAATTTTCCCCTCATCTTACTCTGACCTCTCTTCTGACAACCTTGAAATTGTGACTTCTAGTAATAACATAACAACTAGAGGAAGCAGAAAGTCAATATTGTTCATAAAGTCAGCTCTTCATCTTCTCTCCTCCAAGGCGAGTAAGCTCAAATCCTCTAATATGTGACCAACTGTAGGTTCCCCTCCAAGCCACACACCATCCTGACTTGGAACTAGATCTCTGTTGCTTCAATGCCACTAGGTCACAATCCTGAAACTTACTTCCCAATAGCACTATTGGGTGTGTTTACAGCTCATGGAATATAGCAGCTTAAAGAGGCAGCTCACCACAAAGCTCTGGATAATAGATGCTGGTCCAACCAGCAATTCCCATAAATGAATAAAAATACAAAAGTTTGACTCATTATCCTATACACCTCATCTATCTGGCAATTGATGGACTTGGATTTTATCATGATTGAAAACATTTGCTTGCTATGCAAGAGGAGCTTGAACTTTTTGAAGATAATTATTTTAGGAAGGATGCAAATATTTTGGCAGTTCTGAAGCGCTTTACTGGAAGAATACCTGGAAAGAATGATTTGTCTGAGGAGAAATGGTTGGACAGATTGGGCTTGTCTCCACTAGAGTATAGTGGAATGATGGGTGACTTCATTCAATTATAGAAGAATCTTAACCTTTTTGAAAAATGTGAATACAAAAGGATGTTTTACCTTGGGAAAGTGTTTAAACATTATGTACTGCTGTTTTAGAACAGGACTGAGGAGACACTTTTCCTCTCAGACTACTGTAGAACATTGGAGCTCAATCTCTAAAAATGGTGGAGATAAGGTAATTGGATATTTTTAAAGTAAACATCAATAGGTTCTTGTTAGACAACGAAATAAAAGGTTGGCCGGGATAGATGGGAACATGGAATTCAAAAAGTCAAGCAGATCAGCATTGATCTTATTTAATGCTGGAACAGACTCAAAGGGCTGAATGGTGTTTCTCTGCTCTCACATAAGTTAGAAAGGTGACAAAATGTCAACTCTCGAAGCAGGTCAAACAATAATGCTACTAAATAGCTGTTTTGACATTCCCCGGAAAAAAATGGTGTACTAGAAGAGTAGAACAAATGAAGAAGCAGCTGCTGTGTCCATAAATTGTTGTGAAATGAAATTAGAGAGTTGCTTAAAATAAAATTTAATTAAGTAGAAGCAATAAAATGCAATCAAACTGAATAATGTGGAGAAAAATGTTTAGAGTGAAAATATTAGCAGGAGTGGACAGTATTTGATGCCTGGTCGATATGTGATTGATATAGAAAGGAGTGTGGAGGGAAAAAAGGCATAAGGGATCAGGACTAAACCATCCACAACAGCACGTATTAAATAATTGAAGGGAAAATTCAATACATGTGAGTACAATTTGGCAAATCATAAAATGTCAACTTCTTCATAAATGCTAGACTCAATCATATACTTGCAAAGATGCTGACAGCAATGACAAGTGATTCACAAAGAATCTACAGTGAGCCCTAGGGAACCACATTATAGGGAAGAATCTTTCCAATCCCATAAAAGGTATGGGCAGTGATGCAATGTTTGGGAGAAGGTGGCAATAATAAAAAGATGAGATTTTTTCATGTCAGGACAAAAAGAAAAGCTCATCTTAAAGGGTTCAATGGTCAAGTAAGAATCTTGCTGGAAGAAGGCATGAAATGTATTTCCATTTGTTAACATCTTATTACTAGCTAATTTCACAGTCTTTATAAGCAAGACATGATTCTTCCAGGTACAGTGAGGACTGAAGTGGTGCCAGTTCTGAAATTGGAAGTCTGAGCTATTACCTTCAGGGTGCAGCTGACCAGTGTGTTCTCTGGGTCTTCATGATGGCCATCATTCCCTAACATCTCATGGCACATTCTACGAGCAGATAGTGACTCCATCCTTCTGTTCACAGAAAGTTGGTATCAGTAAAACACCAGCAAATGGTGGACACCAACATGTCCAATCTTGGACTACTATGGAAGATACTTCTGTACTTCACTGAAGTACTTTTGAAATTACCTTACACATCTCACGTTAAAAAGTTCCTGCCAAGTACTTTGCACACAGGGACACACACCCATCTTATCCATTTGTACAGGATATATCACAGGACTATTAGTTTGTTTTGTTTTTTAGGCGTTCAATAACTTTGAGTTTGCTTGGACACTCGCAACCTTTCTGCCTTGCCTTTTAGTGGACTATTGCTTCAATCAGCATCTCTGGTTTGTCTTACCTTTCCCTGCCCATTAACACAGCATTGAAAAGTCAATAGGGGTGGACAAGTTACTGTATGGCACTGTGCTATGCGATGCCTGCAGCATGTATCGGCAAACACATAATGTGTGCCTCAACCAAATGGGCATGTTTGAAAGCCTGAGCAGAGTACTCTTTACAGAAGTAAAAGGGTGTGTGGTCAGTCCGAGTGTGCTGCAACACTCAAGGGTCTGATCTTATTCCAGAGAATTGACCATGGTCAGTCATACACATAGTGTGAATTCAGGTGGACTTAAAAGTATCTGTCTTACATAATTCTTAAACATACTCCAAAGGTCTCTTAACTGTACAACGGTGTGAAGCTGCTTTAATTTCAAAGAAGAAGTGGAGGGGTTGGAGGCAAGGTGCTCCTACCATAGTAGCAATATCTGAATATGTTTGCGTGGCAGGGTAACTGATGTGTACATCTGCATAAGGTAAAATATCTCAGAAGTCCATGTCCTTCTAGGAGATCTCTATATTCTATTGTATCCCAGCCAGAGCTAAAGCCTCAATTGTGTTTCAACAACCACAGAAGTAAACACACTTCACTTTTCCTGTTATGTCACCCTATTATCAATTGTTTGAACAGTTTAAAAGATTAGCTGCTCCCACATTCAAGAGTGACAACATTCAGAGTTCTGAGGAAGAGTCATACAGTACTTGAAATGTTGACTCTGTTTCTCTCTACATAGATGTTGCCAAACCTGCTGAGTTTCTCCAGAATCCATGCTTTTCCTATTGTGATCAGCTGCTTTTACATGATTGACAACTATTTACAAAGTGTTAGATGTTCACTCTTTTGGGTGCTCCCTCCAACGAGAAAACTGAAGATTGGAGTGTGCTTGTAATCTCCATGACAGATCCTTATTCAGATACTCTTAATCAAATTGACCTAGTCAGAAATGTTATCATAGGCATCTGGATTAGGCAGACTCGAACCTGAGTTTCCTAGCTTCGAGGTAGGAATGCTACCATTGCACTATAAAACCCATTCCACAGCCTAATTTATTGTGGATAAAGCAATTTCAGAGAAAACAACATGATAAGCAATAAAGTGTCATAAAAATCATATATTGCACTGTACTTTGCAATATATACACAAGCAAGTAACACCAAGCAGACTAATGAATCATTTACCCGTTGTTGTTAATTGGATCATGAGAATGAAAGATAGGCTACTAGTTTCTCTTAAGGGTGACAGCAATTCACTACAATGATCATTGGCATGCAATAAATAACCAGCTTAAAAATAAACTTCATTTGAATAATAAAACTTCATTTGAAATGCTTATGAACTGGGCATCAATTTTATGTGGTCTTCCTCTGTGTTATGTTAACAAACCCTTCAGTGTAATGTTTTCTTACTGTCTCAGTCAAAGCAATTTCAAGCAAGATGGTATTGCCTGGGTTTTGCACTTGACCAAAGATTTCCCTTGTGGGAGATTGATGTCATTAGAAGTCCAAATCAGGATATCTCAGAATATAATGAGCATCTCATTAATCTTTTAGATTCAAGATCTTTGTTGGGATGTTCTAAGCCAGAAATTGTAAAATAAAACATTGAATTCAATGCTAAATCCTATAAAACTCCAAAATACAGAACGGGAGAGATAGAAGGGGTAAAGAAAACAAAAGGAAAGAGAAGATTATGAAAAATTCACAACAATCGAGAGATGTGCAGGATAAGTGGATTAGTCATGGGCAATGTGGAGTTAGAGGGATAGAGTTGAGGGTTGGATAGAGTCTGGGCCTGGGTCTAGGTCTAGGTATAATGCTCTTCAGAAAATTGGTGTAGACTTGATGGGCCGAGTAGCCTGCTTTCACACTGTAGGGATTCTATAATTCTAATGATTTGAATTTGAAGGAATGACATTTGTCAAAGTTCATTATCAGTGTTGGACAGGTTATTCATCATTAATTAAATGCAATAATACATTTAACATTTGAATAGATAAGCCTTAACTGACTGGGTTTGCCACATCTAATGGCTAAATGTCACAATTTCAGTTCCTTTGTATATTTCATGTTAAGTTTCTTGGTGTGCATAGATATTACAATGTGTTAGAGATTCAGGACAACCGTGCAGTAATTTCCTGATTTTGGTGTGACATTGTTCATGTGTAGACTCCAAACAATGCCATCCAATTTATTGTTGAGTAACCCCAGTGAGTGCTGATAGCCTCACTAATACTTGTAATCACAAAATCCAAGTCATTGAGATAAATTGTCCCATTTTCAGTATGCCTTTTCGAGTGAGTTTTATGATGTTAATTCTTCCATGGTTTGGCAGGCAAAGAGGCAGCAGTGCTTGCCACTACATGAATCTTCCAGCTTTCATACCACTGGCACCCCAGTTGAAGCCCTGTCACACATCACCTCAAATACCCTCACACCATGTGACTCAACTTTTATCATCAAACACATGGCACAGAAGAAAGGAAAGCTCTCTCTTCACTTAAAAGCCAGGGACCTGAGGTGTTTCTGGACAGGGTGGAGGAGGGAAGTCCTTTTTCCAGTTGACCATCACAGAAAGCCATGCCACTAGACATAGCCAGTCTGGACACTGATTACAGCTTGGGCCGGAGCTGTGTCCAAGGCAAAAAGAATGACTCAACAGAGCCAAAAGCAGGCCTCCTGGGCTCCACAAGAGTAAGTATAACCATCTTCTCTCTGTTCACTCTCACTTATAGCAACAGCACACACTGACTTTGCTGCTGCACTCACATTTCACCAGAGGCTCACAGACTGAATTTTATAGAAGTCTATACTTGAAGACCATGTTTACTTTGCCTTCTCTTCAACTTCATCTCAAACTCTTAACTGTGGCTCTAAAGTCAAGCCTCAAAAGAGCAATGGGAAGATCACAACTGAAGGAGCTGGCCATTGGATTTAAAGGTGCCAAAACAAAATGAACCCTACCACCCTTCCCTTCCAAAGAAAGAGTGGCACAGTTTACCTTGCAGATACGTCAGATGGTGGGGGATGCTGCAGGCCCCAACTAAACAACAGAAGAAGGCCCTTAAATGATCACTTAAGAATCTCAATTGGCCAAGAATGAGAAGGTCACACATTTCTACCCCACCACTGGGAATTGTTTTAAAAAGTAACTCATGGGACAAGGGCATTGCTGGCTAGACCAGCATTTATTGCCCATCCTAGACAGCAGTTAAAAAGCAACCACATTGATGTGTGCATGGAGTCACATGTAGCCCAGATGAGATAAGGATGGCAGTTTCGTCTCCGAGAGGACATTAGTGAACCGAATAGGTTTTTCCAACAGTCGTTAATGGATTTGTGATCATTATCAGATTTTTAAAAATTGAATTCAAATTTCACCATCTGCTGCAGCAGGGTTTGAACCTATGCCCCCAGAGCATTATCTGGATCTCTGAATTAACGGGCTAGTGATCATACCATTACGACATCACCTCTCAAGCTGAATGTGGCAGATAAATGGTGGACACAATGCCCAAACTGCCACCTCAATTTTGCTCTCTGCTAAACACTCCCACCAAGGACATAAAATTCCATTCTTACATTATGGTTAAAATATGAGAATTTTCTCTCAGAATCTGACTCCACACACCATTTGATCCAACAGATCTTTACCAATGTCTATGCTCCATACAAGCCTCTTACCATCAGATTTCATCTCATCCCATCAACATATTCTTCCTTTCCCTTCTGTCTCACATACACATCTGGCATTGCTTTCAATGCATTCATTCAAATTATCTCAATGGTTTCACATTCTCATTTGTTTCTAAGTAAAGAAGTTTTTCTTAAATTCCTTACAGGTTTTGTAAATGACAGTATTAATTTTAACCTTTCTCAGATTCCCCTCAAGTGAAATAATACTTTCTATATCTATCCAATTGAACCATCTCATAATTTTACAGATGTAAATCTGATCATGTCTTAGCCTTTTCTCCACAGATGCAAGGCCAATCTGTTCAGTCTCCCCGGTACCATCCTTGTAAATCTTTGTTTGCACTTTTATCATGCTTCTATACCCTTTTCGAAATATGAAGACCAGAAATACATATCTAATTATTTTCTATCATCTTTGCAAATGTTTTATCACAATGCATTAAAAATGTGTATTTTAATGGATCTTGCAAAACTTTAAAATTAATTTAAGTGCTGTTGAATCTCATTACTTGATATAGATTGTGGAAATAAAATTTCATTAAATTATTTTAGAATGCTGTCAAATGGAGATTTGAAAGGGGAGGGAATGAACTGTGACTACAAACAAATTCATGGTTCCCGCAAACCCTAGGAAGCTTTTAGAAAGGTCTCTTAATGGAGGATGAGCTAAAGGAGAACAAAATCAGGGACAGTCAGATGTAATCGTGACAATAACAGCCTACAGGTGGCAATAGCATGACTGAGTAGTTAATCCACTGTGATGATATTCATTGAGCAATAAATGCCATTAGAACACCTTTTTTAAAACAGTACAATGAAATATTTAGCATGAGATAATTGTTTTAACATCTCATTTCAAAGCCAGGATCCATGACAATAGCATACCTGCATTGGTGTGCTGAAGTCAGCTGAGATTATAAGCATCAGCTTTGAAATTTAGTTTGATATAACAGAATCAAATAACATTTATTGGTACATGAGACATAGAATTAGATTAAGCTCCTAAGTATCAGCAGAAAATCATGGAGAAAGTCAACAGGTCTGGTGGCAATTAGGAATGGGGGAGAGAGAGAGCGTGAGGGAGAGGGAGAGAGGTGGAGAGGGAAGAAAAATACAGAATTAACATTTCCGGTCTGATTTGACTCTTTTTCTGAACGTCTGAAGAAGAGTCTTTGGATTTGAACCAATAATTCTTGTTGCTCTCTCCACAGATGCTGCCAGGTCTGCTGAGTTTCTTCAACCTGTCAATATAAACTATAGACTACTGATGTTTCAAGAACTAACCGTGGACATATCTTGTCATATTCAAGTCAGTGGGGAAAGTGCTGAAATCTATTATCAGGAAGTCTTACAATGCAATTAGAAAAGCAAAATATAATTGGCAAAAGTTAACATGGCTTTGCAAAAGAGAAATCCTGTTTGATAAATCTATTCTAAGTTATTTGAGGATGTGATTAATGGAGCACATCAAGGAAGGGCCACTAGTGCGCTTCAATTTCCAAACTTCATTCAATAATTCGTTTTGTCCCAGTCACAGGATGTGGGTGCATCCATTGCTCATCCCTCATTGCCCAAAGGGCAGTTAAGAGTCCACCACATTTTCCCCAAAACTCTGGATTCCCAACTGATCAAGAATTTACCTAACCATCCATCTGTCTATCTATCTATCCATCTATCTAAATATTATCTAAATATCTATTTAAGCTTTAAGCAGACACGAGGACTTTGCCCCCTCAGCTTACTCTGGCAAAGAGTTTCAAGGTTTGGAGGGATATGGGCCAAATGCAAGCAAATGGACTAGTTTAGTTTGGGAACATGGTCGGCATGGACTAGCTGGACTGAAAGATCTGATTCAATGCTGTGTGAGTCTGTGACTCTATGACTCACAACCTTCTGATTGCTGCAAGGGCCTGTGCTGGAGCCTGAGCTATTTAAAGTCCAAATAAATGAATTACACAAGAGACAGGAAGTGATGTATCCAAGTTTACTGACAATATAAAGCCAAGTGGAAATGCAAGCTACAAAGAAAATGTAAAGATGCTACAAAGAGATATAGATAGGTTACTTGGATGAGCAACAAAGTGAAATATTGAGTATTCTGCATTTTGTTGTCAAGAAAAAGAGCAGAATATTTTATAATATACATGAAACTGGCAAATATCGATGTTCAGAGGCATTTTGCTATAATTGGAAATAGCACCAAATATGAGCATACTATAAGAGCACGCAATTGGAAAAGCAAATTACATTTTGACTTTTAATTCAAGGGACAAGATTTAATAAGTTTTGCTAGAATTAGACAGGCTTCAATGAGACTACACCTGGAATACTCTGCGCAATTGTAACCTTTATATTTTTTAAAGGACATAATTTCTTTGGAGGTGAGCCAGTGAAGGTTCAACAGATTGGTTCTTGAGATGAGAGAATTGCTCTTTGGTCAGGGGTTGAGTAAATTGGATCTGAATTCTCTGTAGTTCAGAAGAATGAGTAGTGGTCTAATCAAAACACTCAAGCTCAACACTCAACCCTTCAACACTCTCAAACAAAACATGAACAAGGCAGCAGTGTCAGAATAAGAGGCCAATTCTTTATGATTGGTAGAAGGAGAAAATTCTTCAGTTAGTATTTTGATCCTTTGGAGTTATTTACGTCAGAATGTTGTGGATGCACCTTAATTGAATACGCTCAAGGTGAGGACAGTCAGATGTTTGATCAATTTGTAGACAACTATGCTAGTTTGATTTCAATATAATACCAAATTCAAAATCACTGCCTCAGTCACCAATAGCAACAAAGCTTATCTAATGTTCAAGCAGCAAAGTACAGCATTGTCCATTTGAGCCTTGAGCTCAGTAGTGATTATTCTTCATTCCCTTTCATCCTCGAGAAATGTAGAAAGTTAGCTTGGCATTGTGGCAAACTAGAAGTTAGATACATTTTTAAAATTGCAAATGTCAGGAACTGGTGCAGAAAATAATCAAAAAGCTAATGGAATGCTAGCCTTTACACCTTGGGGACTGGAGGACAAGATGCAGACGTTGTGCTGCAGTTATACAAAACCCTGGTTTAACAAATACTTGGAGTACTGTGAGCAGTTCTGGGTATCACATCTTAGGAAGGATATATTGGCCTTGGAGAGACTGTATCAGTGGTTTACAAGAATGATACCTGCATTTCAGAGATTAAGATATGAGGAGACAATATACAAGTTAGGCCTACTTTCTCTTCACATTGGAACATTAAGAGTGCTAAATTAAAGTCTCATGGTATTAATTGGAAAAGACACAGCAAATAAAGATAAAGATTCCACTGGTTTGGGGAGTCATTGAACGAGGGGCATAACCTGAAAATTAGGGCCAGACAATTCAGGAGAGATGTTAGGAATCACTTCTACACACAAAGCATGGTGGATATTTGGAACTCTTTTCTAAAATGGCAATTGGTGCTGGATCGGTTATTAGTTTTAAAATTTGAGATCGGTATTTTTTGTAAAGCAAAGGTGTTAAGAAACACATGCCAAAGGCAGGTATATGGATTGGGCCACAGATCAGCCATCATCTCACCAAATAGCGGAACAGGCTCGAGGGGCTGAATGGCCTAATTGTCTTCCTATGTCCCAATAACTTAAAACAACACATTAGAAAGAGACAAATTTTTAGATAATTATATTTCTTTTTCCTGTAAAGTTTGAATTTTTAAAATGTTTTATTTGCTCAGAGATTGCAGCCATTGCTAGTTAGACCAGCATTTATTAGTTCCCCTTGAGCTGACAGTGGTGGTGCTGCTGATCGGTCTGCTTGAAACACAGCAGTTCGTGGCATGGAGTGCTGAGGGGAATGGATGGGTGGGGTTCGTTTAGTGAGTTACTCACCACAGAATTCCCAAATAGTCCCAAATCAGAATTGTAGGAGCCTTTGAGGGGAATTTGCATATTTTGTTGTTCTCTGCATCTGCTTCCCAAGCATTTTGAGGTGGTTGAGATCATGTGTTTGGTAGATACTATCAAAGGAGTCTTGGTCATTTATTTCAGTGTGACATATGGATGTGTATACTGCTGCCACCAAATGTCAGTGGTGAGGGATTATATGTTAAAGATGGTAGCTGGGATGACAATCAAGTGGGTTGCTTTATCCTGGATGATAGTGAGCTTTTCTTAGAATGATATTGGAGTTGGAATCATCCAGTTAACAGGAGACAGAAAGTGAGTTGCTCACCACAGAATTCCCAAATGTTGACCTGCTCTTCTGGTCATAGCATGCATGTCTGGTCTGGTTTGGATTTTTTTTATTCATTCATTCTCAGGATGTGGGTATCACTGGTGAGGACAACATTTATTGTTTATCTCCAATTGCCCAGAGGACAGTTAAAAATTGACCACAGTGAATCCCTACAGTGTGAAAGAAGGTCATTTGGCCCATCAAGTCCACATCAACCCTCCAGAGAGTATCCCACTCAGACCCACCTCTACTCTATCCCTGTAAACCTACATTTCCTAAGGCTAATCCACCTAGCCTACACAACCCTGGACACTATAGGAAACCCATGCAAACATGGAGAGAATGTGGAAATTCCATCCAGGCAGTCACCCAAGGTGGAGCTGAACCCAGGACCCTGGTGCTATGAGGCAATAATGCTAACCACTACGCCACCTTGCTGCCCATTGCGATAGGTCTGGAGTCATATATAGACCAGACTGGGCAGGATGGTAAATTTCCTTATCTCTAGGGGACGACTGAATCAGAAAGGTCTTTCCAACAAATGGCAGTGGTTACATGTCCAGTGTTAAGCCAACTAACCATTCAAGATTTTTTTTGTTTTTTTTAAATGGAATTCAAATCTCACCATTGTTCTTGGTGAGATTTTATCCCTTGTCCCCAAAACAAGGCCTGGAGCCTGGAGTTCTGGATTACTAGCCCAGTGAAACAACCATTATGTCACCCCCAGGATGATGATCATATTCAGTGATGATGATGATGGCATTGAATGTCAAACGGTAATGATTAGATTCTCATTTTTTTGGAGATGATCATTGATTGACACTTCTGTAATGAGATGTTATTTGGTCCTTATTAGTCTAAGCCTGGATGTTGACCAGGTATTATTGCATATGGACATGGGCTGCTTTAGTATCTAAGGAGATACAGATAATTTTGAACATTGTGCATACATCAACAAATGTCCCCTTTTTCTGACCTCAGAATGGAGGGATGTTTATTCATGAAGTAGCTGAAGATGGTTAGGCCTAGCACCTTGCCCTAAAGAATTTCTGCAGCCATGTCCTTGGACTGAGATGATTAACCTTCAAAACGTCCGAACTGATACACTGTTCTAGAAAGTAATATATCAACTTGAAGTCTAGATTTCAATCTGAGGTCTACTATTATTCAGCCTGCATTGAGGATCTCTCTATATGATAAAGTCACAATATTCTGCAGGTGCATCCCACTGCATTTTGGTAGCATGTACTATATACTGGGAAGCTGTGGTCTTCAAGAAGTCAGCTATTTTCAATAATGCAATACAGTGAATATAGTTTGTCCTTGTTACTTTATTTACTCAGTCTACTTTGCATTCCAAAAGACTGGCAATCACCCATTAAGTAGAAATAGCACTCAAAGAAGAAGTACTGTGAAGTCTCACAAAGGGCATGGCCAACACCTCAGTTTCACTGAATGGCGTTTCCTAGCCAAATGATTTTATTGAAGTAACTCTTCCTGATGTGCACTCATTTTGGTGCCAACGTTGAATTGCTGGCAAGTTGTGAAACAAGTTCCATACTTGGGAAACTTGGAATTTAGGGCTTTAGGTTCATAGAATCAGAGAAATGTGCATCACGGAAACAGACCCTTTGTCCCACTCATCCATGCCGACCAGATATCTTAAATTAATCTAATCCCATTTAACAGCCCTTGGCCCATATCCCTCTAAACCCTTCCCATTAATATACTCATCTAGAAGCCTTTGAAATATTGTAATTGTACCAGCCTCCACCACTTCTTCTGACAGCTCATTCCATACATGTACCACACACTGCGTGAAAAGGTTGCCCCTTAGACCCTTCTAAATCTTTCCCCTAAATCTATGCCCTCTAGTTCTGGACTCCCTGAACCCAGGGAAAATACCTTGTCTGTTTACCTGATCCATGACCCTCATGATCTTATAAACCTATATAAAGTCACCCTTCAGCCTCTGACGCTCCAGGGAAAACAGCCCCAGCCTGTTCAGACTCTCCTTATAGCTCAAAACCTCCAACCCTGGCATAATCCTTGTAAATGTTTTCTGAATCCTGTCAAGTTTCACAACATCCTTCCGATAGGAAGACCAGAATTACACGCAATATTCCAAAAGTGGCCTAACCAATGTCCTGTGAAGTCACAATATGACCTCCCAACTGCTGTACTCAGTGCTCTGACCAATGAAGAAAGCATACCAAATGCCTTCTTCACTAACCTATCTACCTGAAACTCTAGTTTCAAGGAACTATGAACATGCACTGCAAGGTCTCTTTGTTCAGCAACACCCCCCAGGATCTTACCATTAAGTATATAAGTCCTGCCCTGATTTGCCTTTCCAAAATGCAGCACCTCATATTTATCAAAATTAAACTCCATCTACTACTCCTCAGCCCATTGGCCCATCTGATCAAGATCACATTGTACTCTGATACGATAATCTTTGCTGTCCACAACACTTCCAATTTTGGTGTCATCTTCAAACTTACTAATTATACCTCTGAGGTTCATATGCAATCATTACATAATGGCAAAAAGCAATGGACCCAGCAACAATCCTTGTAACGAACCAATGGTTTCTTTGCCTTAACTCTAACACTATATGAATATTTACCCAAAAATTCAAAAATGTGTTCCTTATGCAAAGTTAAAAATCACATAACACCAGGTTATGGTCCAACAGGTTTATTTGGAAGCATTAGCTTTCGGAGCGCTGCTCCTTCATCAGGTAGCTGTGGAGCAGGACCATAAGCAACAAAATTTACAGTAAAAGACTACAGTGTCATAAAATTTCAGTTCCATGGCACTGTAACCTTTTGCTATAAATTCTGTATCTTATGATCCTGCTCCACAGCTACCTGATGAAGGAGCAGTACTCCAAAAGCTTGTACTTGCAAATAAACCTGTTTGACTATAACCTGGTGTTGTGTGATTTTTATCTTTGTCCATCCCAGTCCAACACTGGCTCCTCCACATCATGGCTTCCCTATTCAAGTTCAAAGTCACCCAGGAAAGAGAGAAAATGGTCATCTCTGAAGAAGGGCCACTGGACTCAAAAGATAAACTCTGCTTTCTCTCCGCAGATGCTGCCAGAATTTCTGAGTTTCTCCAGCAACTTCTGTTTTTGTTTCAGTTTTCCAGCATCTGCATTTCCTTGTTTTATATCAGGACAGAATCTTGTTAGGTTATTGATCCCACAGAAAGTTCCAAAATCTTCCAACACTCACCACCCGTCTTTATGCAAACATTGCTTCAAGAAAATTAATTTATCAGCCTAATGTTGCAATAAGTTAAAGATATAATACCAAAAATAAAATTTCAAATTCATAGCAAAATGATTGAACTTACCCATCCAATCCGATGAGGTAGTAGCAATAATTTTGCTAAACGCAATTCTCTCCCTTCCAAATTTCAGTGCTCAAATCACATGTACAAGCCAATGGTAGCATAGTTCAAATATTTAAGTGAGCAACTTTATTATTATTGTGTAAGCAATCAAATTTATTCCCAAATGCATTGTAAATTATTATGAGATTTGATGCCTGCAGCTATATCCACCCCAATGGCACATGTTTGCGCAAAACAAAAGTAAGTAAAAAATCTAAACTCAGCAATTCTGTTACGTCGAGTAAAAAATGACATCTGCAGATGCTGGAGATCACAGCTGAAAATGTGTTGCTGGTTAAAGCACAGCAGGTTAGGCAGCATCTCAGGAATAGGGAATTCGACGTTTCGAGCATAAGCCTGATGAAGGGCTTATGCTCGAAACGTCGAATTCCCTATTCCTGAGATGCTGCCTAACCTGCTGTGCTTTAACCAGCAACACATTTTCAATTCTGTTACGTCCTAATGCCATTAAGCGAGTAAAAATGTGAAGGATAGTTATTTTGCTTGAAGTGTCAAACCAGAAAATGGTTGAGTCTTTGTTTGAAACAGTAGTTTTTGTGACTTGCATTTGTGTCAGTCCTTTTATTGAGTCAAGGACACTGCCATTGTTGATTGTCTGGTGGTCTCTGAAGCCATCCTCCCATATTGGGGGTGGACAGCATTGGTAAACACAATGAGTGTGCCCTTCAATTTTCAGCTGGAGTGGTGCGGTCACCACCTTTGCATATACTTCTGAGCGAAGCTTAATATTCATTACCTTTTGTACATGCTGAATTTTAAGAATTTTCTGTTCTAATTTCAGATTTCTAACATCTGAACCAATTTGCTTTAGAATAAATGTAGATAATTCTCTCAACATTTTACTAATTTATTCTCTATGGCAAACAATACAGTCTGAAGGCCTGGGAGTTTTGAGCAAGGGTCACTCGTCCCAAAACAAACTCTGATTTCTCTCCACAGATGCTGGCAAACTTGGTGAGCTTTTCCAGCAATTTCTGTTTTTGTTTCTGATTACAGTCTGAAGAATTGCTTGATGGTAACACATTTTCGTGCCATTATAGAAATGCGTGTTATTTTCAGGGTTAACCTCTAACCAGATCTCTGTACACAATTCTGTAACTCCCTTCACTGCCACCACATGGACTGCAACAGTCCAAGAAATTGGCTCATTACCACTTCTCATGGGCAGTTAGGGATGGGCAATAATTGCTGGTCTTGGCAGTGATATTTAAATGTCAATATTGAACAAATAAAAATATTCTGATAAGATTTATTTTAACTACCATAAAGGAGAAGGAAGAAATGAATGTTGTACGATATTATAATGCTCCATTACATACAATGAACATTCTGAAAATATCAGTGTCAGAGCTGAATCCTATTAACAGACTGCCACTTAAGCTGATTTATATCACCATTATTGTAAAAATCCTGTTTAATAAGCAATATTATCTAATGTAACTTCCAGGTTGAGACAGCAATGATATTATTAATAAAACTTAACAGATAATTGTCTCAAATGGTATCCTAATAGCAATTTCTTTGTAAGCATTTTTAAAAAACAATAAGCTTATGCCACATTCAGTACAGACAGAGAAAAGCTGTACGCTCATGATCTGATTTCCTAACTACTGGCCATGGATCTAATTATAAAATAAAGAACTTTTTATCTAGCTTTATCCTTGTTGTTAGTGTTCTGAGGAAAGTCTTTTTTTTTAACTGAGAAACTAAAGCAAATTGTTGTGATCCATAGTACCAATGATATGAAAGTTGAAAAGAAAAGGCAGAAGCAATATGTGAAAAATAGACTATGATTTGATGACATCATATTTGGAATTAAAATCCATAATATCCATGAAGTTATCTCAAAACTTGCATTTTTTTGCGCCGAAATTACATTTGTAGCACAGAAGGATTAAGAACACGAGATGCACGATGTACTTGCAGCAGCAGGTATCCCAGATATTTTGTCCTAGATTTTTGTTTCATTGAAGGAGTGTGGGGGACAAGTTTTCTGCCTGCCAAGAAGATGACCTACTTACTTCAGCCAACTTTCTGGTCTTGGGGATATTCATTTGTCTGAGGTGGCTGCATAATGACAAGTTACATTAATTAAATAGAAGTGGTATTGAGAAGTGTGTATACGAACATCAATTTGTCACTAACTTTGTGGACAATGCATAAAACAAGAATTCTCAAAGAGCTGTCAAAATCACTATCCTGTGAAATAACAACAAACACTTTTTTTTGTAATTTAGGAACATTTGCTCACAATTCCTGAGAAGGACAGGACTAGAGGAACAGCATAATTCCAATTTCTGGAAAATTTATTGAGATCAGTAGTGTAGTGATGTGAGATTAGATTCGATCCCCAAAAGTATGGAATCAGGCCATTTGACCCTATATTTACTGCCAACTAATTCACCTAACACTATGGGCAATTTAGCATTGCAAATTCACCTGACCTGCACATATTTGGACTGTGGGAGGAAACTCACGCAGACACAGTGAGAATGTACAAACTCCACACAGTTACCCAAGGTGGGAATCAAACCCGGTCCCTGGCGCTGTGAGGCCGCAGTGCTAACCACTGAGACACCGTGTCACCCAAAATTAGATAATTAGTTCACTAATGCAGCAGTCTCATCTAATAACCTGGAGAAATAAAAGAAAATCCCAGCATGGGATTCAACTTGCTTTTATTTCCAAGAGTTAAACATAACTTGCTTGAGTGTCTCTGGCATCAGCCTTGGCTTTTTCCTCACTTTTTCTTAGTTGAAAATAGTTTCTTATATATTGACTGAAACAATATAATTATTTAGTTTTAAATTCATTAAATTGGTTTTAAATTCATTATGATTGCATAAATCTGATTCTTTGGAAACATCTCAACTGTTCTAATGATAAAAGGGGTCACCTGAAATAATACACATTAAGCAGCCATTAAAACTCAGAACTTTGATGCATATAGCCTGAGGAAACTCAAAGTTAGAAGGAACTATGAGACAGAGAAAAATAGTGGAATTAAATAGCAAGTGAAACCAGAAAAGGCTATGAAGAGACAGAAAAACCAGAAGTCAAAACAACAAAGAGAAGGAAACTCAGAATGAAGTTCCTGACAAATATTTGCTGTGCAAAAGTTCACAAGTAAGGAAAGACAAATAGAATAGAGATGCAAACAGTTGCGATAACTGACTATTAATCAGTATGCTTAAAAAGATGACACTAGAGAGCAATGCACAGGATATTTCAAGATCTGTCAGAAAAAAGATTCTCGAGGGTGAATGAGCAGTATGAGGTATGAAGTGATGGAATTACAGGATAAATTAAAGTAAAAAGAAGGAATATGGGAAGTTATTTAGTCAAACATTAGACAGTGGATGGCAAACATTTTCTTATTATATCCTCCAATGTCTCAGAAACTAAGGCACTTTGAAAATCAGTGGGAACAGTATGGACTAAGGTAGTTTGTGGAATCTCAGAGATGTGACTCAAAACTATCACATTACCTTGACAAAAAAATTGCCTGTTACACATGGACATTATCTTCAAGATTGTGGCTTTCTTTTTCGAAATTGAGCAGTGCACACCAAGAAAGGTTAGAGACAATATACAAGGAGCCATCTGAGGACAATCAATAATTGAAGTAGGGGTGCATGATGTGGTGCTAGAGCTGGGGACTTTGAAGCACATGTATGATGATTGGCTGTAAGACCAAAGGTAGAGGATAGAGAAGAATTTTTTTGTCGTGTTTGAGAAGTGAAATGAGCCCCAACAAAATAATTCAGAAGATAAACATGCAGCAGGTTGGTAATTTCATAGGTAACTGGGAATCCTTCTAGAATAAAAAAGGATTGTATCAAGGAGATAAGCGAAACTTAAAAACCTGTGAGAAACAGCAACAGACAAACATTCAGACAAGTGTAAGGAAAAGATAAAGGAAACAGGATTCTAGCTGAGACAAATTGGAGTCTAGGAGGCAATAAATAGCTACTCAAATATTCAAGGGGCCAAGAGACTCGAAGTAAGCAGACAAGAAAAGCCAATATATGGCAATATTTGAGAGTCTTATCACAGAGTTGTTGACTACCTCTTAGGTAGGTGGTCAGGGTTCATATACCACCTGTTCTGGAAGAGTGACATAACATGTCTGAACAAGTTGATTAGAACTATTTTATAACACAATAGGCCCCCGCGAATGCTACATGTTAAGAATATAACTGGAGGCTATTGTGGCTGGAGGGAACAAAGGTGATAAGAATTTCAATAATATTGCTAACTCCAGATGAACAGAAATGAACAAAACTTTCAGGGTTGTGTTGTATGGGATAAACAATTCAACATAGTGTGCATGATGATCATTGTCACCATCCACTGAGTGTTGGAAAGTCATAAAATGCTCTTCTGATTGAGGTGTTCTAAGAAACATTCTGGTGAACTGGTGAGACCATGTCTTGAATACTGTATACAATGTTGGACTCCTTTATTAAGGAGTGAAGTAAGTGCATTGGAGGTGGTTCAGAGGAGGTATACCAAATTGAAACTGGGAATGATTAGTTTATCTTGTGAGCATAAGTTGGACAGGGGGTGACTTTACTGAAGGGTAAAAGACCCTGACAAGGTGGAATTAGAAAGATAGTTTCCTCTGATGGGTAAATTCAGAACTAGATTTAAAATTATCGATACCCTTTTTGGACTGAGATGACGATAAAGTTTTTCTCTCAGTGAGTTAGGAAACTTTGGAACTCCCTGCATCAGAGGTAGAGGAGGCAGGTTCATTACATATTTTAAAGGCTGAGGTAAATGAATTCTTGTTAGGCAAAGAAATAAAAGGCTATCTAAACTAGATGAAAATGTGGAATTTGAAATACAAATGGATCAACTATTATCTTGTTGATTGGGGGTCATATAGTCTGCTTCTGTTCCTGTTTCATTTGTTCATACACAGTCTAGTGGGCGTAATGTGGTACAGAAAAACCATTTTCTTGCCTAACTAGAAGAACTTCTTGTTGTTAACAAGAAAAACATTTTTATTTTCATTCAGAGAATGTGAGTTTCACTGGTTGCAACACCATTTATATTCCATCCCTCATTACTCTTGAGAATATGATGGTAAGCTGCCTTCTTGAACACTGTAGACTGCTAAATGTGGATAGACCTACAATACTGTTAAGGAGAGAGTTTCAAGACTTTAATCTAGTGACAGTGAAAGAACAGTGATATATTTCCAAATCAAGATAGTGGATGGTTTTGAAAGAAATTGGCAGATGGTGGTTTTTCTTTGTATTTGACCTCCTTGGCTCCTAGATAATGGTGATGGTAGGTTTGAAAGGTGCTGCCTAAGGAGCTTTGGTGAATTTCTGCAGTGCATCAATGGATGGGTACACATTGCAGCTATTGAGCATTGGCAGTGGAGTGAGTAAACATTTTTGTATTGGGCTGTTTTGTTTTGGATGGTGTCAAGCCTGTAGAATGTTGTTGGAGCTGCACTTATCTAGCCAAGTGGAAAATATTCCATCACACTCTCAACTTGTGCCGTGTAGATGGTGGACAGGCTTTGGAGAGTCAAGAGGTTAGAAAGTTGCTGCAGGATTCCTAGCTCCTGACCTGCTTTTTTAATCTTAGTTCTCATACTGCTAGTCCAGTTCAACTTCTGGTCAAATGGTAACCCCCAGGATGTTGATAGCATTGCATTCAGCAATGGTAATACTATTGAATGTTGAGGGATGATAATTAGATTCTCACTTGTTGGAAATGATGTGATATTTGTGTGGAATGAAGGTTTATTGTCACAAGCTGGATATTGTCCAGATCTTTCTGCATTTGAGCATGGAATGCTTCAATATCCAAGGAATAGTGCTGAACATTGTGCAATCATCGGTGAACATCCCCACATCTGACCTTATGATGGAGGGATGATCATGGATGAAGCAGTTGGAGATGGTTGAACCGAGCTCAAACCTCCTGAGGAACTCCTACTGTGATGTCCTTGAGCTGAGATGATTAATCTTCAACAACAATCATGTTCCTTTGAACTATACATAACTACAACCACCAGCGAGGTTTCCTTGAATTTCCATTGAGTCCAGCTTTATCTGGACTCCTTCATGTCACATTCAGTCAAATGTGGTCTTGACATTAATAGACAGGCAAGAGGCTTGAAGAACATAGCAAGCCAGGCAGCATCAGGATATGGAGAAGTCAATGTTTCAGGTGTAACCCTTCTTCAGAACACTAAGGGCCTTGACATTAAGGGCATCACTCTCACCTCATCTCTGGAATACAGCTCTTTTGTCCATGTTTGAACTAATGCTGTAATGAGGTTAGGAGCTGAGAGGTCTTAGTGAACCCAACTGGACTTCAGTGAGCATGTTACTACGAAGCAAGTACACTTTTGATGACACTCTCCACCACTTTACTGATGACTGAGTGTAAAATGATGGGTGGTAATTGGCCACATTGGATTTGTTCTGTTGTTTGTGGACATGATATGCTCGAGCAGTTTTCACATCCTCAGGTATACTCCAGTGTACAAAGGACAACCTGACGAGGGACATGGCAAATTTTGGAGCTCAACTCTCAGTATTATTGCCAGAATATTTTCAGATCCCAAAGCCTTTGAAAGTTAGCTACCAATTACAATTACATTGCTAAGATAGTCATCATTACCAAGACTTCCAAGCGATCCAAATGTTAGGTCTGATTCTTTTGAGATCTTGAGCGAATCTGCCCACAAGAACATATAACACACAGAAAACACTGCTGATCTATATACAAACATGGTTTAGAATAACAGAATGGTAATTATGAAAATGCTGGAATCCAACAGGTCAAGGACAATTGAGAGTTAAAAATAATTTTGCAATTCTAAAATAAATAATTTATATGTTCACTTCAGATCACATATACATTTCCACCCAATCCAAATCTTGTGTATCTCAGCAATTTAGAAAAATACAGTCCAGTACAGATCAAAGAGAGATCTGAAAGTTTTCACAACTTGTCTCAAAGCTGCAGTAAAGAAGTTGTCCCAAATTCTGGAGCAAGGAATTTTTTTTTTTTGTTAAGAAACTAAATGACCACTTTCTAAATCAGTTTCAAGCTTCGAACAAAAGTGGAAATAGGTCAGAACAGGTAGTGTACAACCAAATGTATAATGAATTTTAAATCTTAATACTGCCAGTTATGTATGCCACATAAAAAGTGTGCATAGTGCACTGAATCCAAAGTATTTGGAAAATTTTGTTTGTCTGCAATTACATCATAGCCACATGTCTTTAAGAAACGAGGTACCAAAACATATTGAAATGGCAAGCATGTGTTACATGAGTCTTCCAACATAGTATGAGCAGCACAATGCCAGCTATATCTTTCACTGTTGACTAAAATATACCTTAAACAATTCAAAATGCTGTTGCTATTCCTATGTGGATAATGCAATAAATTACTGCTGGCACAGCAGGTTTTAAGGCGTCCCCTTAAAACCGTAAAAGAAATTTATCCCAGCATACTCACTGATCTTACTCTGTGATAAATTGAGTCTATCTGTTGAAGGAAAATCACCCTGGTTACTGTTCCTGAGAGTAGTGGTGAGATTGACATGGTCTCCTATCTTGCCACTTTTCCAGTTGCTGAATGAGCACCAAGAAAAGCAGAAGTGTGATAAAAATACATATAAATCAACAACAGCCCAAATTATATTACTGGTTGTATTTGCAGACCAATATCAGAACTTAAAAGTTTCTGTAGTGCAATTTGCTCTGAAGAGACTACTTAAAAGTCACAGTTGGATATTAACGTACAGGATTCACTTTGCGTAAAAATGTTTAATGGCAGTAATTAGGAAAACCACAATAGCTCAAAATGATTGTGATAATAAAAGTGTTTTAAAATTCACATAGTTATGAAAGTCTTGAAAATACAGTAAACATTTGGATTGAATAATTTTGGGAAGCAAACCTCAGTAACACTGATGACCCCCAAACCATTAAGTCTTAATCAAGATTGATCCGAACCCTCCTCAGTATCTGCAATTCTTCTGTTTGAATTACAATTACCAGGATTGAATAATACACATTTTAAGACCCGAAAACCATAAGACGCAGGAGTAGAAATTTGGCCATTCGGCCCATTGAGTCTGCTCCACCTTTCAATCATGGCTGATAGGATTTTCAACCCCATTTTTCCACTTTCTCCCCTTAACCTTGGATCCCTTTGGCAATCAAGAACTTGTCTATCTCTGTTTTAAATATACTCAATTAACTGACCTCCACAACCTTCTGTGGCAATGAATTCGACAAATTGACCACTCTGGCTAAACAAGTTTCTCCTTATCCCAGTTCTAAAGGGTCTCCCCTTTACTCTAAGGCTGTGCCCTCAGGTCCTCATCTCTCCTGCCAATGGAAATATCTTCCCAAAGTCCACTCTGTCCAGGCCATTCAGTATTCTGTAAGTTTCCCCTCATCCTTCTAAACTCTGTCGAGTATACTCCCAGAATCCTCAAACATTCCTCATATATTAAGCCTTTCATTCCTGGGATCATTCTTGTCAACTTCCTCTGGACCCACTCTAGGGTCAATAAATTCTTCCCGAGAAATAGGGCCCATAATTGCTCACAATACTGTAAATGTAGTTTGACCAGAACCTTATAAAGCCTCAGAAGTACATCCCTGCTTTTATATTCTAGCCTTCTCAAGATGAATTACAACATTGCTTTGCCTTCCTAACTCACGACTTAGGAACTCTTCAAGCTTACCTGAAGAGAAACCTAGACTAGGACTCCCAAGTCCCTTTGCACTTCGGATTTCTGAATTTTTCTCCCCATTTAGAAAATAGTCCATGCCTCTATTCTACCTACTAAAGTGCATGACTTCACACTTTCGCACATTGTATTTCATCTGCCACTTCTTTGTCCACTCTCCTAACTTGTCTCAATCTTTCTGGAGCCTCCCTGCTTCCTCAATACTACCTGTCCCTCCACCAATCTCTGTAAACTTTGCCAGAGTGCCTGCAATTCCTTCATCCAGATCGTTAATGTATAAAGTGAAACATTGTGGTCCCAACATGGACCCTTGTGGAACAATACTAGTCACCAGCTTCCATCCTGAGAAGGATGCTTTTATGCCCACTCTCTGCTTTTTGTCAGATAGCCAATCTTCTACTAATGCTAGTATCTTGCCTCCAACACTATGGGCTCTTATCTTACTCAGCACTTTTCTATGCTGCACTTTATCAAAGGCCTTCTGGAAGTCTGCTCATTACTTCCTCAAAGAATTCTACCAGATTTGTCAGACACGACCTCCCCTTTTATTTTATTGGAAACGACGTCCCCCGAAATTACACAAAAGCCTAAAGTTCTATTTCAGAGAAGGGGTCAAAGTCAAAAAAGCAATTCATATTTGTTTAAACTGGCTGAACTTTGGGTGAGCAATCTTTGGCTAAAACTATCTCTTACCAATAAGCTTTCCTGGAAGATATTCCAAGGTGCCAATGGGAAATTCTCACTCTATTCCTTCCACTGACTGGAGTAAAATCCACATTTTTTTGTCAACTTCCTACACAAAATGTTAATCTGTTTCTTTCCTGCAAAATCCTAGCACCACATGGCATCTTGCAATTTAAAATGATTTTAACAAAATATCTATTGTACTGCTGAGATTTAACTAAAGACTGATAGCATTTAAACTAGTCATTGCCATTGCACAGAATCTTACACGGAAGTGATTGACATGGGCTATGGCAAGATATGTTGTAGAAACTGGTGGCAAATGTGGCGAGGACCATCTCAATGTCGAGATCATCTACTCCATCTCTTATGCTTTTCACATGCAGCATGGCAGTATTTTCGATAAGCAGTGACAAAATACTAATGAAAGGAGTTAATGACTGTCAACACCTCATTAACAGCACAACTTGCTCCATCATGGCACAGAAGTTAAGTGATTACTTTATACTATTTGCACTGAAGAAGAAACCATTAGTCTGCCAGAACTAGAGATTGAGGTGACAAGGGAGAATGAGGAGTTGAAAGAAATTAGCATTTAGTGAAAAGGTTGTACTGGAGAAATTAATGGGGCTGAAAGTTGTTAAATTCCCAGAATCCGATAGTATGAATCCTAGAGTATTGGAGGAGATGCATGAGTGATTACCGTCCAAATGTCTGTAGATTCTGAAATGATCCTGTGGAAAGGAAGCTAACAAATGTCACTCCACTATTAAAGGGGGTGGGGGGGAGGTGCAGGGAGACAAGAGAGAAAACAGGAGACTATACACTTGTTGGTCTGATATCACTGATATGCACTGGATAAATAGACAGCTAGTTGACATTGATCTGATAGGGCATAGTGAGCATGTTTTGTGAATGGGAAATCGAGTGATGAGCTAGTTGTTGATATTTGAAGATGTTAGGAACAGCATTGATAAAGAAGAGCCGGTGGATGCAATACATTTTGATGATTTTGATGAAATCCCTCCAAAGGTGGCCGGGTTATAAAGATTAAGGCTGATGGGATAGGAGGTAATGTTCTTGCATGGATTCATGGTTGGCTAATAGACAGAAACAAGGAGTAGGAATCATTATGTCATTCTCACATTGGTAGTCTGGGACGAGTGGGATTCTGTAAGGATTAGTACATGGGCCCCAGCCATTCATGGTTTATATCAAAGATTTGGAGCTGGGGACAAGTAGGGACAAAAACCCCAAATTGCATATGACACAGAGCAAGCTGATAGGAAAGCCAGCACTTACTGCAAGAGGATCTGACTACAAGACTAGTGAAGTCTTACTTCAACTGTATAGGAGCTTGTTTAGACTGCAGCTGGAGTGATCACTATAGTTTTGGTCTCCTTATGCCAGGAAAAATATTATTGCCAAACGGTGAGTGTAACAGAAGTTCCCAGGACTGTCCTACGAAGAAACGGGACCTGTGTTCATTAGTGTATTAAAGAACAAGAGGTGATCTCATTGAAACTTACAAAATATTTGGAGCAATGGACATGGGAGATGTAGTCAAAAAGTTTTTCTTGGTTAGGGAGTCTAGAATCAGCTAGCACAATTGAAAAATAAGGGCATCCAACATGATCCATGATGAGGAGAACTTTTTTTTACTCAGTGGATTGTGAACTTTGCCGGTTGAAGCTGGGTCTTTGAGTATGTGTAGAGCTTGTTAGTTTTCCAGCACCAGTGGTATACAGGGTTGGGGCAATCAGGTGGATAAAAGGTATTTGATCAGCCAAGATTGTATTGAATGAAGGAGTTGGATTCATGGGCTGAATTACCTATTCCAGATCCTGTGTTACTGTTCATATTCACATCTTATCAAACTTGCCAAATACACTTGACATTAGATAAACTCAATAAGGAAACAAGAGGCAGGAGTTGACAGGTTCAGCTCGTAATGTGCTCCAAATGACCTCCATCCTGTATAATGGGCAGCAAATGTTCAGAGCATGATCCACAGGCAAAAAAGACACATAACTGTCATGTACAAACTGTAGCTTCCGGCATCTGCCAATTCATTATAACCAGCATATCACCGCCCCAATAAATTGGCAAGCTGCCCACGAGACCCAGATGCACATAGCAGGGCGTATGTTGGTGAGAAAGTTACAGCAGAGACCCGAGCCCAACTCACAGAATGGGGTTGCTGCTTTTTTGTTTTCTTGGTGCTTGTACGTTCTTGCACTTACTTACATGCTCAAACTATTGCTGCCTTGCCTTGCCATCATGCTGAGCCTTTTACCATATTGGCACATGAGAATCCTATGGGACCTTGCCTTCTTGAGCATATCAAAAATCTTACTGAAGTCCACGTAAACTACATCAACTTCACTAACCTCAACTGTACACCTAGCTACCTCCTTGAAAAACTCAAATAAACCTGTCTGACCTGTTTCCCCCTGACAAAGCCATGTTAGCTACCCTCAATTAATCTTTGTGTCTCTCAGTGGAGATTAATTCTGTTCAGAACTATTTCCAAAGTTTGGCCTACTACTAATGTTAGACTCACTAGCCTATGGTTCCCTAATTTATCCCTACCATGCTCTCTAATAATGGCACCATATTAGCTGAGTTCTAGCCCTCAGCTACCTCTGCTGAGGCTAGAGAGGATTTGAAAATTAATGTCATGTCTCCCCCTGCAACTTTCTCCCATGCCTCCTACAGCAGCCCGGGTTATTTGGTATTGGTAATTTTCTCAAATTTCTTTTCTCTAAATTGAATTTCTAATTTTCATCCCTCAACCACTGGTGATCATATGCCTTCACGTGGAATCTCTTTCCTAAATGTATTCATTTCTATATGTCTCTCTCTGTCTCTTCCTTTATGATACTCCTTATAACCCACCTCTGACTGAGGTTTTGTTCACCTGTCACTATTTGTTTATGTGGCTTAATGTCAAGTTTAGTCTGATAACACCCTCATGAAACATTCTGGAATGCTTTTATTATGTCAACACACATTCAGTCCTTTGAGCCTGCTCCACCATTCAATATGATCATGGCAGTTCATCCTACTAACCAAGTTGTTGCTGCACAGTTCTGGTTAAAGCTGAAGATATTAGTTTGTATCTAATTTGAAATGGTTTTAGGTCTCTTGGAAAACATTCTAACAGATGGATCAGAGCAGGCACTGCAGGTATGGTGCTTTACAAGTATGGTGATCATGCTTCTGACAATGGCAGTCTGGCTTGGTGCTCAAGCAATCAAGAGTTTTGCTCTTTGTAGATACTGCATGGATGGTGTAGGAATTTCGAAGAGGGAAAATTACCTTCCTATTACTGCAACCTTTGAAGTTAAAGACTGAAGAAATTTCCATTCTCAGTTTTAGCTACTCACCTTTACAACTTGTTTTTCTAAGTGAAGCTGACAGGTTTTTACCATTAGCATTCCAACAAAAAGTATCAGCTGTTCCCTTGAGACTGCAACTCTTCGATGTTTGTTTTCAAATTTAACAGCTTCTTTTGTCTTCCATTAGATTTGCAGGAATTCACAACAATTATTGCTAAAAATGTGAAATAGGCTTCCTGCAATATGATTTTGAAGGTGAACATACAATATTGTGTTTAATCACATGAATATGATAAAGTTAATTTTTTTGGTAACTAATCAATAAAAATTGATTTTACTCAATCCCAAAGCAATTCCAACAGTTAATATACTGTATGCTTTTAGAAGGAGAAGAATGTGGAAATGATAATCAACCAGCAGTCTTTTTGCAGTATATTTCATCTTATCCAACAAAACATACACCTTCTCCTCTTCATTGAATTATGAATGAGTCCAATTTCCATTTATCTGATTCTACTGAACCAGTATCTGCCTGATAATGTGACAGTCTGTTCATTAGTTTAGCTACTATAAATGCGCAATATTAGCTGCACAAACATGTTTGCATGAAATTCACCTGCCCACTATTTTAATAGTCACTAAACCATTTAAAACAACAAGGGGTGACTTAAAATGTTTCTGTTGCCACTATGTTGTTTTTCCTTAACAAATGATGTATAGAACTTAATTCCTATTTTCATTTTGGTTCAGCACTTAATCATGCCCTCTGGCTTGACTACCTAAGTTGTGCATTCTCTAAATACATTTTGTTTGTATTAATTCTGTGTATTTATTTAATAAAAGATGCAAATATGTTCCCCTCCCATTAATTTCCTTTTACAATTTGTTTCAACACAGGAAAAGTAAGCAAAGCCAAGTCAAATCAGCATCACTATGACTGGAGTCACAATACAGTATAATAGAAAGGTTCAATGATTGTCAAACTTGCTCAATTGTTCCTTAGCAGACTTTACAAATAACAAATCTTGGACAACTTAATATAATAAATTCTTAACTTCATTTAATGTAACTTTAGCAGAACCCAGATAAATAAGGGAATCTAATTATTATGGTCTAAGCTAAGTCTTCTTCAATCACCACACTCACTCACACAGAAATACATAAATGCACAAATTTAAGGGACAATTTTTTAAAAGATGAAAGAAGTGTAATTTGCTAGTTCAATACCTGTTTCAGCAATGAAGACCATGCCTTCATGAAATCCTTGGATAATGAATGAATTTATTACATAGAAATATATGTAGTATGAATATATATGTAAGTCTCTATGTCTGGCTTAAATTCCAAAGTCATTGGTTAATGCAAGCAGCATCAGCAGCTTTCTGGAAACATATTTCTTATGACTTGTATTCTTTGCTCAGAACATTCAACAAGTTGATAACTGGAGAGACATTTGAGTTCACAAAACCAAACAAAGCCCAATACAAAAGCTTCAAAACCACAAGGTTGCCTCCTTCCTGAATCTCAGTCAGAGCTGGTTCACTCTTTGTTTTCTCTTTTTTTTCACACATTCTCTGTGGTTTGCTGCCTAATAGCAGTTCTCCCTTGATTGACCAATTCAACATTCAGCAAGCTGCCACTCCCTGAGCATTGCAACATCTCAGTACTAAATAATTTACAATGTCCTGAAAGCTGTAATTAAGCTGCTTTATATTTCCAGGCCAATACCATCTGTGTTTATTCTCTCCCCTTTCAAAACAAGCTGTAGTTCTAAGTTTAATTCTCAACTTCAACTCCAGTTCCAAACTAAAATAGAAAAAAAAAGGAAAATAACAATGGTCTTAACAAAATGACAAATGTAACATCCTTGTACTCTTCATAGTTTGATCTAAAATAAGCTATGCTATCTCTGACTGAATGCATTAAACCTTACAAATGAATTTTGTTTATTTTAACAGATATTATATAAAAATATCTTAATTTATTTCTGTTCACTATAGTTCCAAAAGGTCATTTAAAGTTGACCCATTGGAACAGAGAGCTGTTGGGGCTCATTGTGGATATTAAAGGCTGTGATAGATAGAACCTTAATCAGTGTGGGAATCAAAGATTATGGGGAACGGGTAGGAAAGTGGACATGAGGAATGTCAGATCAGCCATGATCCTTTTGAATGGCAGAGTAGGCTTGAGAGGCTGAATGGACTAATCCTGTCCCTACATCTTATGGTGTTATTGTCTCTTACACACCAGAAAAAGAAATATTGCATAAACATATTAGTATTTATGTACTTATATCATCAGTAGCAATTCTCGGTCATTTTTCCAAAATCCATTAACAACGAATGGATATATTGCATGCATAAGCTTGTTAATATTTCAATTGTTTTTATTTTATGTGCACAACGATTCTTAAATTTTGCAGAAATGACACAATCTAACAGCATCTATCTATTAAGATATCTTTTTTCCTAACTAACTTAATTCAAGGGCATATAATTCAAATTTTCACACATTTGTAAAAAGTGAAACCCTCATAATAATTTGCTATTTGCATTTGTTCACCTATAGATTTCTTTTTACTTTTATTTCCTGCCTCTAGAATATACAATTCATTTTGTAATTATATTTGCTATTTTAGTAATATGTCCTGAATTATATTTCCAAAAAAAAAGATTTGCATTCCATCAGCTTAGTTACCAAGTCTCTGTAGATCTTCATAAATTGCTTTCTTTTTCAAACATCTGCTTTTCTAGCCAGCTGATAAAAAGTTGCAAATTTGGAGATTCTATTTTCAATGTCTCTGGTACATTTATATGTTAACAATTTATGGGCATAATATTACAGTCTCCTGTTGTTGGTTTTGGAAGCAGGGAGTTTGTAAAATACAGTGCTTGTGCCTGTCTCCTGTTTAAAAGGGGAAATTCAGTGAGTCAGTCAGCCATTTTACTCTTGGGCTATTAGGGCATTGAAGTGATGAATCGATAGCCAATAAGTGCTTTTATCACTTCCACCACTACTTAACCCATGCCAGAAGAGATTCTTAGTCAGTTGCCTAACAGTTTTTACAGGGCATACTGATTTTGGACAGGAAGGGAACCCAGGGAACATTAGCCATAGCAAGTAATTGCTATCTGCATAGGCATCTTGTAAAATGGTCTTGGGGACCCATGTGCCCATTGGAGGCAGGCCACCACCCGCCTCCAAATGTCCTATCCTCTATTAACCCCTAATCCCTGGCAGCAGAAACCTGGTCACTTTTACTGGGGCTTGCCACCTGTCAATGATCAGACTTACCCAAACCCAGTCTCCATTTGCTTCTCTGGGGATTGCCTGTCGTCCAAGAAATGCCCATCTCTTGAACCTGGCACTGTTGGAATTACAAAGCTGCCAGCTTATAGCTCCTTTCTGGGGCCTCCTTCCCAGATGGAGGAAGGACTTTTGACTTTATTAACGAAATAGCAGGAGAGAAAGCATATCAGTGGGATGCCCTAATTGTTCGTTATGCAGGTGGTATGGGGCTGGAAACATCACTACTCAAGAATACCTAACATATAAATCTGAGAGCAGCAGCATTCTGAGCATTAATGTCTAAGAGTAGGCATTGCTGCATATGTTGAACTATTGTCAGGTTTCACCATTGCCCACATTATCTTATATTGTCTTATATTTATCAATTTACAACCTCTTTTATCCCAAAAGTAATAATTTAAATCACAAATTGCTTTTGAAGCAATTCACAGTCCTTCTGAAGTCTTGATATAACATCCACTTCGTTGTAATACAATTGTGGGATGAAATTAAAGCATTTGCATAAGTCCACAAGGGTTTACAGCTAATTACTCTTGCCTGGTTTCCTTCATAACAAATTCCAGCAATTCATCTTGACCATATTATCAGTTCTCTTTTAATTGCCATTCCCATCTATTTTCATGTAATCTCATTAATTAGCAGATATCGAGATTGACTTCTCTCTCATCTGTTTATTCAATAGTCTATCCTGTTCATATCCTTTGGATTATTCCAAATTGATTAACACCACTAGCCAATTGGGTGCTGTCTGCAAAGATGTCTTGGAGAAGGATTTGTTTCCTTATTCCAGCAAATTAAGCTTGATCCCCTTGCAGCTGGTACTAAGTTTGTTACTTAGATTGGTAATGCAGATTGGTTGGAATTGCTGAAATTGTGAGCCAGTGGATCAAACAAGTCTTTAGGTATAACTTTGGGAACAGTTATGGAAAATCAAATACCAAGAGAAGTGTATTAGGTGGGTTGTATTATATTGAAATGAGATTTCAGTTGTTGGTGTTGTGAGAATTTATTGACAAGAGATTTGTATAACATAGTTTACAGACCACACAGTTATGAAAATAGATATTTTAAATTCACAGTTGGCATTTCCTGAAGCTTGAATTCATAAGGAGGCAAATAAAATGCTACATTCCCTGTTGTCATATAAAATAGGAATTATACTGTGACCCATTGACACTTCCACTCCTCAGGTTCCATGTGTAAAAGGAAATAATCGAGTTATTGAGCTGTCAATAAAATTTAATTGCTCCCAGTTTTGGATGTGGGAAGATTTTAAGATGATACCTCTCCCATGCAGACCAGATGCCGGAAGTGATATTAATGAGGCAGCAAGCTGACTGATCAAGAATTGTTGCCCCTTCGTCTGAATTAAACTCTGGGTGGAGATGTCCAAACTCCACATTGCCACACTGCCACCAATTAAGAATGCAAACAAGTCAACTCCTATCAACCAAAAGAGAAAATGCTGGAAAATCTCAGCAGGTCTGGCAGCATCTGTAAGGAGAGAAAGGAGCTGACATTTCGAGTCTAACTGACACTTTGTCAACTCCTATCAACATTCTGTTCCTTTCACTGTTGGCATGTGGAGCCTTCAGAACCTTCTACATGTAGTCAATGGCTGTCTGCACCATTGAGAATCTTTGTAGCCTGGTAAAGTCATGCCCTCATTCATCATGGTCCTCCCAGGTTAGAGAGAAAATGACAAACTCCCCTTGTCCTGCATAGACAACCTCTTGGGTGTAGCAACAGACAGCTTATTGAGTTTTGTTGAGAATGTCAATTTCTGCTGACCAATGGGACTGGGACTCACATCCTCACAGGGAGTAACAGGATAGGTCAGAGTCAGCATGGATTTATGAAGGGAAAATCATGCTTGACTAATCTGGAATTTTTTGAGGATGTAACTCTGAAGATGGACAAGGGAGATCCAGTGGATGTAGTGTACCTGGACTTTCAGGAAGCCTTTGATAAAGTCCCACATAGGAGATTAGTGAGCAAAATTATGGTACATGGTATTGGGGGCAAAGTACTGACTTGAATTGAAAATTGGTTGGCTGACAGGAAACAAAGATTAGTGATAAACGACTCCCTTTTGGAATGGCAGGCGGTGACCAGTGGGGTACCGCAGGGATCACTGCTGGGACTGCAGCTTTTTACAATATATATTTATGATATAGAAGATGGTATTAATAGTAACATTAGCAAATTTGCTGATGATACAAAGCTGGGTAGCAGGGTGAAATGTGAGGAGGATGTTAGGAGATTATAGGGTGACCTGGACAGGTTAGGTGAGTGGACAGATGCCTGGCAGATGCAGTTTAATGTGAATAAATATATGGTTATCCACTTTGGTGGCAAGAACAGGAAGGCAGATTACTACCTAAATGGAGTCAAGTTAGGTAAAGGGGCAGTACAAAGAGATCTGGGTGTTCTAGTACACCAGTCAATAAAGGTAAGCATGCAGGTACAACGGGTAATGAAGAAAGCTAATAGCATGCTGACCTTCATAACAAGAGGAATTGAGTATAGAAGCAAAGAGGTTCTTCTGCAGTTGTACAGGGCCCTGGTGAGACCACACCTGGAATATTGTGTGCATTTCTGGTCTCCAAATTTGAGGAAAGACATTCTGGCTATTGAGGGAGTACAGCATAAGTTCATGAGGCCAATTCCTGGAATGGCGGGACTATCTTATGTTGAAAGACTGGAGTGACTTGACTTGTATACTCTTGAGTTTAGAAGACTGAGAGGGGGTCTGATTGAGACGTATACGATTATTAAATGATTGGACACTCTGGAGGCAGGAAACATGTTTCCGCTGATGGGTGAGTCCCGAACCAGAGGACACAGCTTAAAAATAAGGTGTAGGCCATTTAGGACAGAGATGAGGAGAAACTTCACCCAGAGAGTGGTGGGTGTGTGGAATGCTCAACCCCAGAAGGCAGTGGAGGCCCAGTCTCTGGATTCATTTAAGAAAGAGTTGGTTAGAGCTCTCAAGGATAGTGGAATCAAGGGTTATGGAGATAAGGCAGGAACAGGATACTGACTGAGGATGATCAGCCATGATCATAATGAATGGTGGTGCAGGCTCAAAGGGCAGAATGGCCTACTCCTGCACCTATTGTCTATTGTCTATTGTCTATTTGCTAATGCTATTGGGGTGGATCGAAACTAGCTTATCGGGGTGGATGGGAATTGGAGGAGTGATATTAATTGGAAGGAAGTCGTTGGTAACTGGAAGTTGAAAAGCCCAGAAAAGTAGAAGACAGAAGAAATAAAGTTGAGCATCAAGTATACTTCAAAAGCAGAATGAGGTCAAAATGACAAAGTTAAGCACATTCTACTTGCATGCATGTAGCATTTGCAACAAGACAGATGATCTAAAAGGGACAAATAGAGATACATGGATCTGATCAAACTGCTGCATGGTGATCAAGATTGGGAACTGAATATTGAAGAATATTCAACATTTGAGGCATTCACAGAATAGGAAAGGAAGGTGAAGTAACAATGATTATAGGTGGTGGAATACAAACATTAGGAAGGGAGGATCTCAAATCAGAAGTACAATGTGTTGAATTAGCTTGACTGGAACTAAAAAACAGCAAGGGACAGCAGACATAGGTTGGAGTTAGATTAGATTAGATTCCCTACAGTGTGGAAACAGGCCATTTGGCCCAACCAGTCCACATCGACCCTCTGAAGAGTAACCCCCAGACCCATTTCCCTCTGACTAATGCACCTAGCACTATGGGCAATTTAGCATGACCAATTCATCTGGCCAGCACATCTTTGGACTGTGGGAGGAAACCGGAGCACCCAGAGGAAACCCACTCAGACACAGGGAGAACATGAACACTCCACACAGACAGTTGCCCAAGGCTGGAATCAAACCTAGGACTCTGGTGCTGTAAGGCAGCAGGGCTAACCTCTGAGCCATCGTGCCGCCCAAATAGCAGCAAATAGCCATTCAGCTCATCATGCCGACTCCAGTTCTATTACCCCGTGCCAAGCTCTCACTATTTCTATCCAAATGGTCATCCAATGCCCATTTGAATGGCTCAATTGAACCTGCCTCCATCACATTTCTAAGCAATGCATCCCATTCGATTTCCTGAGTAAAAAGTCCTTATTTTCCCAGAGTAACCTTGCTTTGTTTGCATATCATTTCAAACCTGTGCCCTCTTGATCTTTTTTCCCTTTATGATCAGGAATAGCTTCTCCCTGTTTACGATATTCAGCCCATGATTTTGAAAATCTTAATTAAGTCTCCTGTTATCCTTCTTCTCTCCTAGGACAACAGTCCCAGTTGCTGAAATCTATTCTCCTAACATCTCTCACTTCAAGATTTCCCTAGCACCAGCTTTAATGCCCGGGCCAATTTTTCAGTCCTGGAATTTCTCTGTTCTGTTATGGTATAGTGGGCAGAAACATCAACAAATCTGAATCTCCCTCTTCATCCAATAATAGGAAATACTTTTTTTAAAATAAGTCCCTGGTTTAAATGTTGCTTCATGAATACTCATTAGGTATTTCCATAAGGATTATCCATTGACATAACAAAACAAAAATTCTAAGCCTCTGAAAGCAGTAACACACTGGGGGCAAAAAGGGCAAATAAATCATTCATGTAGATCCTGTAGTGTACTGGCACAAGCAAAAGGTGATGAATATAATGATCCATTTTTAGATTTGATTTGATGCGCTTAATAGAGAATCTGAATAAATAAATTATAGGAGTATAATTGTTGGACCAGTATGGTTCACCATATTAGCTAAACTACCAATGCAAAAGTTATTTCAGTATTTTCACAAGAAAGATGAATATTTTGAAACTGGATAAAAATGCTACAACCATAAAGGTTAATCAATAGGAATCTCATTTCTAATTTAAAATATGCCTCTACAATTCATTGGGCAGACACATTTGAAGTAGCATGCTCAGTTCTGGGCACCTTATTGAAGAAAAAATATTCGAGCCTTGGAGAGAGTTCAAAGAAGGATGTTTACTTGCAAGATACCAGGAATAGGGATTTTAGACTCAAGGAAAGATTAGAGAAATTGGACTTCTTCACCTTGCAGCAGAGAAGATTAAGCAATGACCTGATTGAGGTGCTCAAAATTATGAATTACAACATTTAAAACATGAATAGAAAAGGCATATGGGCCAAAAACAGGCAAATGGGACTAGTTTTAGTTTGGAAAAAACATGAAAGAGTTGGACCAAAGGGTCTGTTTCAATGCTGTATGACTCTATGACTCAATAACAACTTCAGCCGGTTAAAGAATGATATTCTGTTTCCACTCGTTGGTATGTCAGTAACTAGGGGTCACAGTTTCAAGATTGTCAGCAAAAGAGTTGGAAGTGAGATAAGGAGAAACTTCTTCACTCAGAGAGTTGTTAGGATGTGGAATGTGTTACCCTGGAGAGTGTTTCAGAACAGAGCTGGAGATATTTTAGATTACTTACAATATGGAAACAGGCCCTTCAGCCCAACAAATCCACACCAACCTGCCGAAGCACAGCCCACCCATACATTTACCCCTTACCTAGCACTACAGGCAATTTAGCATGGCCAATTTACCTGACCCGCATATCTTTGGACTGTGGGAGGAAACTAGAGGAAACCCACACAGACATGGGGAGAATGTGCAAACTCCACACAGTCAGTCATCTGAGGCGGGAATTGAACCCGGGTCTCTGGCACTGTGAGGCAGCAGTGCTAACCATTGTGCCACCATGCCACCCATATTTGAAAGGGATGAAGTTATGGGCTACAGAGATAGGTTGGAGAATGGGACTAGCTGAGTAGTTCTTTTGGGAGATGGTATAGACACAACTGGCCACATGGCCTCTTTTGTAATGCAAAATTGTACAATTCTAAAATCATTATTTGAATCCAAAATAAATTATTAGCAATTTTGCTCAGGTCATTTGGAGTACAAGAGTAGGGAAGTGTTGCTGCAACAATACAAGACATGAGTGAGGTCATATCTGGAGTACTGTGTTGCATACAGTGTTGGTCCCCTTACTCGATGCAGTTCAGAGGAGGTTCATTAGATTAGCTCCAGAGATGAGGCGCTTGTCTTACTAAGAGAGATTGAGCAGTTTAGGTCTATACTCTCTGGAGTTTAGAAGAATGACAGGAGATCTAATTGAGGTATATAAGATGCTAAAGGAGATTGGATATTTCCTTATGTTGGGCAATTTAGAATAAGAGATCACAGTTTTAGGAGAAGGAATGGTTAAAACAGATAAGAAGAAATTACTTCCCTCAAAAGGTCTTGAATATGTTGAATTCGATAACTCAGAATGTGGTGGATGTAGGAACATTGAGTAAATTTAAGGAGGAGGGAGAGATGTTTAATTAATACTGGATTGGAGGATTGAAAGCAGCATTGAGGCTGAGATAAGATCAGCTATGATTGTATTCCTGGGGCTGAATTGCCTATTCCTGCTCCTAGTCCTTATGTTTTGTCTAATTCAGGCTACCTTGAAGGCTACTTATGAATGATTTCTTGTAAACTATTTCACGAAGTAATGAAGGAAAACCCTTTCCATAATGTCATTCTCCTGTCTGCATTTTTATTATTAATAATAATAATAATGCCAGATCTATGGAAGTGAATGGGTTTTGAGTGAGGATGTCCTGGCGCCACCCAGCCAGGGGAGGACAACAGCAAGTTAGCAACACAAACCACATCTTTGTCACCTGTTTCATGCCCTTCAGAGGACTTTGTTCCATGGCCTCCTAATCACCTTGTGGGAAAACAATCAGATGAAGAGTTGTGAAGAGTCACCCGACTCGAAATGTTACCTCTGCTTTCTTCCCACAGATGCTGCCAGACCTGCTAAGTTTTGCCTGCAATTTCTGATATCCAGCATCTGCAGTTCTTTGTTTCATGTGATTGCAGAAACATGATCTGTCTCCTCCATGACAACATCTACCAGCTTGTGAGACAGGATGTCCAAACTGTGCCCTGGCACTCCATTTCCTTTCCTTCCATTGCAAATTGCAATTCTAGCAGTCAGCAGCAATCTTGTGGCCTTCTGTCAGTCCAGCATTCCTTTAAGCTGGACAGACCACTGTTGAAAGCTGGAGGCTCTCATTTCATGCATGCAGCCAGTTAGCAGTGTGGTTCCCACTCGGCTGAACTCTCCATTGATGCAGATGATGAGGTGGCATAAAGTTTGCAAATAGTCTGGCTCAAGAGGACCATTTGCGGAGTGGGGATTACAGATTGTAAACCCTGTCCCCATTGGGAGCAAGAGCAGTGTTTTAAGCCCTGATTATTTCAAGATTGATAGTGTTCTGAATCTCAGGTTTTGGACCTTGTTCTAGATTAATAAGTGTAAAGAAAAACATTGAATCAGTTCACTTAATAAATTAATGGCGGAACTTTAGGGGAATGCACATCTGAGTGAAGGGGTTTGGAACCTATTCTTAATGCAGCTATTTTTGCAATTGCTGCTTAGCCCAACTATAGACTTATAGGTTTCTCGACCAATCAAAGAGAGTGACTGTGACAACCCCCTACATTAAGCAAAGGTTAGATCTAACAAGGATCAGACCAGCACTAATGCAGATTCATCATGAGCAAAATCCATATGTATCAATAAAAGTAGGCCATCCAGTTTATTGGGCCTTCCCAACGGGTCACTGGACTCCAAATATTAACTCTGCTTTTCTCCCTACACATATTGGCAAACCTGATGAGTTACTGCAGCACTTTGTTTTGGTTACTGAATGACTCCATTCTTTAAATCTGAACGGTGTCATCTACCTATTCTGACTGATTAAAACTTGCCAGGCAAAATAACTTATTGCGGTATCAGTTAGACTGTCTGCCCAATCTACATTCACCATTCTGCAACCCATTCCGGCCCACATAAGGAGACTGAAATTACAGTCCACACCCCCTTTACAACCTTGACAATCCAGTTGAAATGACTGACCAATGAAGCAAATAAATATCCTGACTGAAGCAGTGTGATAACCTGAGATTGATAATGAGCGAGCCCAGTGACAATTTCAGAATGTGAGACCATGCAATTATAGATTGATTGAAACTAATGAAGATTACAACAAATTGAAGGATGATTTGATTAGTGAGAAGTGTTTAATAATTCCCTCCTTTAGATAAATTTTATCTTCGATATTTAAACTCACACAAAGTTTGCTTTCCATGTAACTTTGGAGAAAAGAAAATGTAATTGTCTTTTCTAGGGCAAAAATTTCAGATTAAAATGACCATTGCAATGTGAAGAAAGGCAGGTCTGGCAGGTTTAGTCAAAATCTGTAAAATCCTTTGCACTAACAATTTGAATTGTTAAAATTCTTTAAAAGGTTAAAGTTATCTCCTTTCTATTTGTTTTTTTTCGTTGTTGGAAAAGCAACAATTATTCAGTGAACCTACTTATCTTTGTGAAGGGCTTCGATCTTTGTCACTCTGCTCCAAAGACAGTGAGGGATCCATGAATATCGAACTCTTGTGAGTTTTCCATTCACAAAATATTGACTTTTCATAATCAAAACACAGCAAGTAATCTCATTTTTTTGAGTCTAATGTAATACTTGTTGAACTCACAATGGAACAATCTGTTATACACCTGTGGGCTATAAACTCCTTTAGTGCGAATATTATTTCATGAAACAAAACTTCTGCCCCAGAAGAGCTCATTAATGTTTCATCAGACAGCTCCCTGAGAACCAACTTAGCAAAATACCACAGGAAATATTTTGGTGTGAATGCTTCACTGAACACATCACTTTTTCTGTAGTACTAAAAATGTGTTTGTCCCATTTAATACAGAACATTTATGTAAAGCTACATTTTTAGCAGTGACAACGACACAAGCACTGGGCTAAAATTAACATTGACTATGACCTGTGTGCATGATTGCCAACGATACTTCTGTATCTTGACAGAATACATAGCACTGGCAGCAAATTGTATGTTAAATAAAATGAAAACTAATGAATGCATTATTTAATTACATTTCTCACTTCAATACAGAAAATATGCTTCAGTTGTATCATAAGGAATGCTTGGAATTTTTATAACATGGATGAAGAGTTCAGAAGCATAAAGGTTGAAAGTTGTGTAAATCTACCTTTTATTTTATTTTATTTTGATTGTGCATTGCACTGGAAAAGGGCTGTTTTGCAACAAAGAACAAAGGAAGGAATTGCTGTTCTTTTTAAAATCAAGTAACTGTAACTCGTTGTAAATTGTCTTTACATTGTTACTTTACAAACAATGAAGGAAGATGTACATCAACTGCACAGCATCGGGGCATGTGTACTGAAGAGAAATATGGCTAGCAACAAATACCTGATTGGTTTGGACAATTGTGACCAATCAAGGATGCCAAAAGCCATCTGTCTGGCAACAACCCTGATAGGTTCCTGGGCAGGTTAAAATTACAGCCAGGTAATTCAGAACCAAAATCAGGAGTCAGTTATTGATTTTTATCTTCGAGGAAATTTGGAAATCTCTCTCCTCAAAAAGAAAATCAACAAGTGCTCTTAAGATTGAACATTCCAAATGCTAACGAGATTGATATGTGAGCTAACAACTCCAGTCTTCAAGAGCAGTACATAAAATGAATTCTTCAATGTAATACCACCTCAGAGGTGCTTTCCTGCAGTACCTATTACTTAAACATAGACAATGGTTACTTTGATGGGCCGCAGGTGAAATTTGGAATTAGGGAGCTAATATCTCCTCTTCATCTTATTTACACAAAATGGCTGGGATATGTACTGGGGTTTTAACAGGATTTCTTCAGATGGTACTCTCCATTTACAAAAACAGGAGGCAATTGAAGAAAATGCCAAATATTGAAAAGTGTTGAAAAGCACTGAAAAAAAATTCATTGCATTGCAATTTATTGGTCCTCACAAAATGAAAGTAATTAAATGAAGGTTGTAGCTGATTATTTCAGGACTCTAGGTTTACTTCTTAAACAGCTATGTAGCTGTTTCTGAACTTCAGAAATTTAATGCACAGGTAACCAAAGTAATGGTCCTGCTTATTTGTGCATTTTAAAATATCCATGACAGTGTAATCCCAATTGATTATTCTAATACTATTGTATTGAAGTTACTTGTCAAGTTAGCAAGTCTGTGAACACAAGAAATAGGAACAGAAACAAATCAAATGGCCACTCACACTTGCCCTGCCATTGAAAAATAATGTAGCTAATCCTCTCCCTTAATACTATTCTCCGAACACAACAAATGTCTCTTAAGTCTACAAAAGAGCAATAATTTGTTGTTCTGAGTCATGAATGTATTGAACAATAGAACTTTCACTACGTTCTGAAACAGAGAATTTCCAATATTTATAACGCTGAGTGAAGAATGTTCACTGCATCACGATTTTGGTACCCCGTGCTCTAGAATCTCCAGCCAGGTGAAAGTGCATCTCAGTGTCTACCATTGGAAAACAGTTCAAAATCTTGCACACTTCAACAAGATCATCTCTGAGTATTCTAAACTTCAGAGAACATAGATCAAGCTCTCACCAAAGGTCAATCCTTTCCATGAGCCAATCCATGGAACCTTGTCTACACCACCTCCACGGCAAGTGTAACCTTTCTTCAGTACAAAACATGTAACTTGCACGCAGTACAGCAAGTGCGGTCCTCACCAAAGACCTGTACAGTTATAGTAAGACTTCCTTATTATTATAAGGGAATTGGAATTAAGAAAGGCAAGCATGATATTTCCCTTCCTAATTGCTTGCTGTAGTTGTATATTAACTTCTTGTTTCTTGCAGAAGTGCAACATTTATAGTTACAAGTTTCAACATTTCATAAAATATTTTGCTTTTCTGTTCACTTCACTCAAGTGAATAATCTCACACTTCATCACATTAAGCTCCATCTGCCATCTTTGTTACCATTCATTTAGCCTATCGATATATCTTTGCAGCTTCTTTGTGTACTCTTCACAATTTATATTTCCACTTAACCATGTATCATCAGCAAAATTACATACACTGCTCACTATCTCTACCTAGCTGGACTGTTCCAGCTCCCGCTCTGTGTGATCCCTGTCATTACTAAGATAGAAGGAGATTTACTCATAGATAAAGTAGGTCCTGCAAGCTCTTTATTCTGCAGCATTCTAATTATGAATTACAGCACACAGTACAGAGTATGTCCTCTCCTCTCGGCTTCAAGTCTCAATAGCTTATGACTGTTGGTGTCAGAGATGTATCACATACATCATGATGAACATACTGTAATCATTTCCTATTACACAACATCTCCAGTTCCAGAAATATCACGTCGCGCAAGCAGTAAGCAAAAGTTCTGCCATCTGCAAGGCTACTGAAATTATGGCTGAAGTTCATAGAACATAAAAGTACAGCATAGGAACAAGCTCTGTCAGTGCCAACCACGATGCCATTCTAATTAATCACAATGTCTGTATATGATCCACATACCTTTAGTTCTTCTCTGTTCATGTGTCTGTCTAAATGTTTCTTAAACATTGCTAGTATATCTGCTTTTACCACCTCCCCTCACAGTGCAATCCAGGTGCCTACCAACCTCTGAATAAAAACCTTGCCTCACACATCTCTTAAACTTTCCCCCTCTCACCTTAAAATCACAACCCCTAGTATCTGATATTTCCACCCTGGGGGAAAAGACTCTAACTATCTATCTTATCCATGCCTATCATAATTTTATTTACTTCAATCTGGCTGCCCCTGAACCTCTGATGCTCTACTGAAAACAATCCCAAATTTGTCCAACCTCTCCTTATAGCTGATACATTCCAATTCAAGCAATATCCTGGTAAACCTTTTTGCACACTTCCTAAAGCCTCATCATCGTTCCTATAGTGCAGAGACAAGAATTGCACGAGTATTCCAAATGCGGCCTAACTGAAGTTTTATATAGCTGCAACATGACTTACCGACTTGTATACTCCTTTGACTCCACACATGTATTCCCCTCCTTTGTCCCGGAGTGGATATATCCTTTCCCTCGCTATCCTCTTGATCCTCACATATATGTAGACAATACCTTGAGATTTTCCTTAAACCTAATTGTCAAGGACATTTCATGGATTCTTTTAGCCCTCCTCATTCCTTGTTTCAGCTCTTTACAGCTTTCCTTTTTATTCCACATGGGCCTTGTCTGATCTCAGTTTCTGAACCCTTACATATGCTTCCTTTTTATTTTTGACTATAAACTTTTAGTACCTCTTACCATCCAATGTTTCTGAATCTTGCCATCCTTAGCTTTCATTTTCACAAGAACATGCTAGTCCTGAACTCCAAATAATTAGCCTTTAAAAGATTCCCACGCCAAATAGCTTAAACAGCCACCTCAATCTAAATTTAAGACCATAAGACCATAAGACACAGGAGTGGAAGTAAGGCCATTCGGCCCATCGAGTCCACTCCGCCATTCAATCATGGCTGATGGGCATTTCAACTCCACTTACCAGCGTTCTCCCCGTAGCCCGTAATTCCTCAAGACAACAAGAATCTATCAATCTCATCCTTGAAGACATTTAGCGACATTTAGTGGGCGGCACGGTGGCACAGTGGTTAGCACTGCTGCCTCACAGCGCCGGAGACCCGGGTTCAATTCCCGACTCAGGCGACTGACTGTGTGGAGTTTGCACATTCTCCCCGTGTCAGCGTGGGTTTCCTCCGGGTGCTCCGGTTTCTTCCCACAGTCCAAAGATGTGCGGGTTAGGTGAATTGACCATGCTAAATTGCCCATAGTGTTAGGTAAGGGGTAAATGTAGGGGTATGGGTGGGTTTCGCTTCGGCGGGTCGGTGTGGACTTGTTGGGCCGAAGGGCCTGTTTCCACACTGTAAATTTAATCTAATCTAATCTAGTCCCGGCCTCCACTGCACTCCGTGGCAATGAATTCCACAGGCCCACCACCCTCTGGCTGAAGAAATGTCTCCGCATTTCTGTTCTGAATTGACCCTCTCTAATTCTAAGGCTGTGTCCACGGGTCCTAGTCTCCTCGCCTAATGGAAACAACTTCCTAGCGTCCACCCTTTCCAAGCCATACATTATCTTGTACGTCTCTATTAAGTCTCCCCTTAATCTTCTAAACTCCAATGAATACAATCCCAGGATCCTCAGCCGTTCCTCATATGTTAGACCTGCCATTCCAGGGATCATCCGTGTGAATCTCTGCTGGACACGTTCCAGTGCCAGTATGTCCTTTCTGAGGTGTGGGGGCCAAAACTGGACACAGTACTCCAAATGGGGCCTAACCAGAGCTTTATAAAGTCTCAGTAGCACATCTCTGCTTTTATATTCCAACCCTCTTGAGATAAGAGACAACATTGCATTCGCTTTCTTAATCACGGACTCAACCTGCATGTTTACCTTTAGAGAATCCTCGACTAGCACTCCCAGATCCCTTTGTACTTTGGCTTTACTAATTTTCTCACCATTTAGAAAGTAGTCTATGCTTTTATTCTTTTTGCCAAAGTGCAAGACCTTGCACTTGCTCACATTAAATTCCATCAGACACTTCCTGGACCACTCTCCCAACCTGTCTAGATCCTTCTGTAGCCTCCCCACTTCCTCAGTACTACCTGCCTGTCCACCTAACTTTGTATCATCGGCAAACTTCGCTAGAATGCCCCCAGTCCCCTCATCCAAATCATTAATATATAATGCGAATAGCTGTGGCCCCAACACTGAACCCTGCGGGACACCGCTAGTCATCGGCTGCCATTCTGAAAAAGAACCTTTTATCCCAACTCTCTGCCTTCTGTTAGACAGCCAATTCTCAATCCATCCCAGCAGCTCACCTTGAACACCATGGGCCCTCACCTTGCTCAGCAGCCTTCCGTGTGGCACCTTATCAAAGGCCTTTTGAAAGTCTAGATAGACCACATCCACTGGGTTTCCCTGGTCTAACCTACTTGTTACCTCTTCAAAGAATTCCAACAGGTTTGTCAGGCATGACCTCCCCTTACTAAATCCATGTTGACTTGTTCTAATCAGACTCTGCTCTTCCAAGAATTTAGAAACCTCATCCTTAATGATGGATTCTAGAATTTTACCAACAACTGAGGTTAAGCTAATTGGTCTATAATTTTCCATCTTTTGTCTTAATCCTTTCTTGAACAAGGGGGTTACAACAGCCATCTTCCAATCATCCGGGACCGTTCCTGACTCCAGTGACTCTTGAAAGATCTCAACCAATGCCTCCGCTATTTCCTCAGCCACCTCTCTCAGAACTCTAGGGTGTATCCCATCAGGGCCAGGAGATTTATCAATTTTAAGACTTTTTAACTTTTCTTGCACTATCTCTTTCGTAATGGCAACCATACTCAACTCAACCCCCTGACTCCCTTTAATTGTTGGGATATTACTCATGTCTTCCACTGTGAAAACTGACGCAAAGTACTTTCTCCAATTCTTGCCTAATACTATTGTAATTAGCCTTTCTCCCAGTTTAGCACTTTCACCAAAGGACATTTCCTTATCCATAACTATCTTAAAACTTAGGGAATTATGACCACTGTTCCCATAATATTCCCTCACTAAAACTTTGATCACCTGGCTAAACTTATTCCCCAATACAAGGTCTAGTATGGCCCTGTCTGTTTGGACTATCTATATGTTTTGTTTCAAGAAACTCTCCTCAATGTGTCGAACAAATTCTGTCCAAGTTCAGCCCCTGGTACTAAGGGAGTCCCATTCAATATTGAAGAAGGTAAAATCATCCACCATAACAACCCTGCTGTTTTTACATTGTTTTGTAATCTGCTTAAATCTCTTTTTCTATCTCCTACTGACTATTGGGTGCACTAGTGCATGGCCCCATCATAGTGACTGCCCCTTTCTTATTCCTGAGTTTTACCCATATGGTCTTGCTGGATGAGTCCTCCAAGACGTCCTTTCAGTGCAGCTGTGACACTCCTTAATCGGTAATGCAATGCTTCCAATTCCTTTTCCATTCCTCTCTATCTCATTTGAAACATCTAAACCCTGTAACATTGAGCTGCCAGTCCTACCCTTCTCACAACCAAGTTTCTTAATGGCTTCAACATCATCACTCTACATACTAATCCATGCTCTAAAATCACCTGCCTTACCTGTTATACTCCTTGCATTGAAATAAATACCCTCCAGACCACCAATCCTGCCATGTTCATTAATTGCCCTGCCTGCTCTTCCTCTTAGACTTACTTGACTTAATCTCTATCTTCTCCTCAATTACTCCACATGCTAACCTACTGCTTTGGTTCCCACACCCCACTTGTTTAAATCCTCCTGAAAGGCACTATAAATCTCCTTGTAAGTATATTGGTTCCCCTTCAGTTTCTGTGCTATTCATTCTTCATGTACAGGTCCTTCTTGCCCTGGAAGAGTTCCCAATGTTACAGATATCTGAAGCCCTCCTTCCTACACCAGCTCTTTAGTCATGCATTCAACTGCATTATCTTCTTACTTCTGGCCTCACTAGCACGTGGCACAGGGATTACAATCCCAGAGATCCTTCTTTTCAACTTTCTACCTAACTCTCTAAATTCCCTTTGTAGGACCTTAGCTCTCTGATAATACAGCCAATCATGGTGCCACAGACCTGGCTGCTACATTCTCCTGTGAGGCCACTTTCCCTCTAACAAAAGTACGGAATATCTGTTTGAGAGGGGAATAGCCCCAAAGACCGATACCAGCTTTGAAGAATCTTTCCTTGAACTACATACGAACATTTAGGAGAGGGAACAGTTACATGGCTATCACTTTTGAGTTAAGATGCAAACAAAGGAGGATTCCATAGCTAAGTCCAGAAATAATGATTCCAACAGTGCATCATTAGGTAAACTTGGATTCTTCCATAACTGGTAGAATTCACTGCAATCATCCAAGCAATGCTATCTTTTCCTCCAAAGCTAAAACTGCCATTAGAATGCCTGAAGGATTTGATGGCCTAATGCATTTGAATCAGAAATTTGTAATTACCCATCATCCATAAAGGACCAGAGGCATCTCTCTTTATTAAAGAGAGATAATTCATCATCTACAGAGCTTGAGGGGCACCATTCTACAAGCATGAAGCAAGATATGATCGGGAGACTCCATGAACGTACCACTGCTGGTACAGGGATTGGTCCCACCCAGTTGGTGTGATCCTGTGTCACAGTCTAGCCATCAAGCTGACTCAGCTAGCTCACTTTAGATTGCTGCAAGAGAGACAGCCGTGGAAAGGAAGACCTTTTACAGGTGGAATTTTCCCATTGGCAGTGAAAGTATTTTAGAGAGTGAGGTTCATTGTGCCCATTATTGATTGTTGCAGGAAAAATTGGCTCACCCCTCAAACTGGAATCAGACAAGCCCCTTGACTGAGTGTGGTGGTACCCCACCCGATTGACCGGAGACTTGCTTCACTCAGGTAAGGAGTGCTCCCCTTTGACTCTCATACATGGCCATTTGCTTGAGGCACACCTTGTGTGCTTGCCAAGTAAACTGTGGCACATGCTGCAGATAACACAGTGTTGCATAATGGCATGTTTCCCCTCCTTCACTATTCAGTGCTCCCCACCACGTCAAGTTCAATGTTCACAGGGACAGGGAGCCTGCGAGCAAGCATAAAGTGAGTGAAGGCTAAGGAAGCAAACTGGGAGCCATGAGATACATTGTGTGTAAATGTGTTTGTGTCCTCATCACAGATCAACCTGGCAGAAGCATACAAGTCTAAGGTATCCTTGCACTCTGAAGCGAAAATCTGTTGAACATGTCACGGTCAGAGGCATGAACAGAACTCACAATGAAAACTGTGCTCTCCTCTATATTTTTATGTTTAACTTCTGCTTCTTTTAAGAATGGTCAACACTGCTGGACTCAGAAAATGGCTGAGACCATTTCACTTCCAGCACCCTCCGCCCCATCTCCCCCAGCATTTCATAGAAAATCCAGCTAATACTGAGACAAGGGCTTTGAAGATGTTTGAAATCTGCCTATACCTTGCTGTAGGCAAAGGAATATCTCAAACTCTATTATGTTAAAATGGACAGTAATGCTTTGCGGGAAGGCAATGGTCTAGTGGTGTTATCACAAGATTATCAAGTCAGAGGCCAAGATAATGTCCTAGGGACCTGGATTTGAATCAGGTACAGCCTATGTTGGAATTTGAATTGAATAAAAATCTGGAATTAAGTGTCAAATGATGACCATGAAATAATTGTTGGAAAAACCCATCTGGATCACTAATAGACAATAGACAATAGACAATAGGTGCAGGAGTAGACCATTCTGCCCTTCAAGCCTGCGCCATCATTCATTATGATCATGGCTGATCATCCTCAATCAGTAACCTGTTCCTGCCTTATCTCCATAATCCTTGAGAGCTCTATCCAACTCTTTCTTAAACGAATCCAGAGACTGGGCCTCCACTGACTTATGGGACAGAGCATTCCACACACCCACCACTCTCTGGATGAAGAAGTTTCTCCTCATCTCTGTCCTAAATGGCCTACACCTTATTTTTAAACTGTGTCCTCTGGTTTGGGACTCATCCATCAGCGGAAAAATGTTTCCTGCCTCCAGAGTGCCCAATCCTTTAATAATCTTATATGTCTCAATCAGATCCCCTCTCAGTCTTCTAAGCTCAAGGGTATACAAGGCCAGTCACTCCAATCTTTCAACATAAGATAGTCCTGCCATTCCAGGAATTGACCTCGTGAACATACACTGCACTCCCTCAAAAGGGAGTATCTTTCCCCAAATATCTTTCCCCAAATTTGGAGACCAGAACTGCACACAATATTCCAGGTGCGGTCTCACCAGGACCCTGTACAGCTACAGAAGAACCTCTTTGCTTCAGGGAAGGAAGCTGCCATCCTTATCTGGTCTGGCCCACGTGTGAGTCCAGACCCACAGCAACGTGATTGACTCTTAAGCTCTCCTCTGGGTGATTAATGCTGGGCTAGCCAGTGACACTTTCATCCTGTAAATGAATAATAAGAACTTTTTCAGTGTGTAGCAGAAATTCTGATGGGGGAGGTAAACCTACGTTGTCAGCATAATGACTGTGCAATTTGCCAACCAAGTTGGGCCCTCTGTAACGGTAATGACTGCCATTGTTCTGCAATGGAAATAAGAGCTTTTTGAATTGCTGAAGTACACAACTCTGGGTTTCTGGAGGGAAAGCAAGGCTCCAGATGGATTGGAAGCCTGCCTTGGACCCTTCATCACTTTCTCGAAGCTGCTTAACTTGCAAAAAGGAAAATCATTGAGTTCAGCTCACCACGGAAATTACTATTGGACACTGACTTCCAGGAAGTTATAACTCGTGTAAACTGACTTTTTATACCTCAAAATTTAGCAACTTTGAATTTATAATCTCTCTCTTTCCTTAATTTCCTGAGAGCTCGTGCATGTGAATGAAGTAGCAAAACAAATTAACGTTTCATTTATGAACTCTATCAGCAATTTCATCCTAAAAGGATTTTGCTGTGGGATTATTTCAAATCTTATAACCTGAAAATACGAGTTTGGGGAACAGCATTTGGCCTACTTTGACAGGGACGAGAGTGAAAAGGGAAACAAGTAACAATATGTCACTGTGTCAACTTAAGAGGGGAAAAGCGATCATGATTTTAAATTCACCCTCTTTGTAGAAGACAAAGGGCAGAAATGCTGTGGAGATGGTTGAAGAACAGGCATGATGTGCTGAAACTGGTAATTTGCAGATACCAAGCTGTGTGGAGGAGGGGTCCAGGGGCCATGAAGCATGCAGGGACATTGTTGTGAAGAAGCATGTGCACAATGGCCAGGACAAGCAGTCAGTGAGCTGCAGCCACTAGGTACCTGCTCTGATTTGCATGTCGGGAATTTGTGCTATCTAGCTTCTCATGGGATGAGAGGAGAGAAGATTTTAAAAATGGTGTGTGCAACAGACAAGTTGAGACTGTACAATATGCAAATACAAGGAAATGAGATAGTCACTGCTGGCAAGATTCTGAAGTCACTATTTAGGACTTTTGGAGAAAATCATAAAAACTTTTTCTCAATGTCAAGATTCCAATTGTTTTCATTTTCACTATACTTTCCCACTTTTCTCACTATTGCCCAGGTCACACTGAAGAGGAGAAAATTCCACCTGGTTGCAAGATATGGAACTGGAAATAAGTTTTGCACTGCTGAACAAACTTACATGGGTAACAATGTAAGTTAATAGGTAGTTTTACAGACAACAATTAATAGTGATAAATATCTTGAAAGGTCCTACTCCAATCCAGGAAACTGGTTGTTGCTGCAGTCTCCAAAAATGAAGCTAATAAATGTTATGAACAACTATCTACATAGCTTATGTATCTGGCAGCTACTGCTGCACACAAGACTCTGGGATTCACATAGGGCAAAAAAAATTACAGGGAACCTCAGCTGTGAATTGTTCTCATTCTTGGTATATGAGGTTCTGTTCCATCAACACACTGTGGCAAAACTGGGAATCCAAATTCAATAATACAGGATGAACTTAGTAACTATTGTAAATTTTAAAAAGTGAGAGAGAGAGAGAGAGACGGTCAATATAAATTTGTAAAGAATATCTCATATTTGATTGATTCAATTAATTTTTAGAAGGAATCTGAGTGCATAGATAGCAAAATTAAGTTACATGCCGATTTTGTAGTCTTAGGACATGTCAAAGCAAGTTTCTTTGAAGACTGAAGGACAAAAGAGGAATTCCTTAAAGTAAAGGTAAACGAGGACTTTTTTTCCTATTTTGAGGGTTGTGCATCCTGGGAATCTGTGTAGTTGTCTCTCCTGTTTTCCTTTAATATAAACAAATTGAAAAAAAGCGTAAGAGGAATACTCCTGACAGTCACAGAGTTAGGCGACATGCAAGCTGTGAAGAAGAATAGCACAGATTGCAAGATGACTGGTTAGCAATGCAGACAGAAATGGTATATACAATTCACTGCAAATACACTTAACAGTTCTAACACATAAAACTTTAAATGGCTGGCATGCAAATGGATTTTCTGTATGACAGTTCTGAATATCAAACAACTAAGGTGTTGTAAGTGCCACAACAGAATGAAGCACCTTGTGAGATACATGAGTCATGGCAAAGTTACAATGAAAATCCAATTTAAAAAATTCAAGAATGGAAAGCTACAGTCACAAAGAATAGGAATAGGTAAAATTAAGAGAATTTCACAATAATGGAAGATTGAGAGATTAAATAGTGAAAGGTTGAATACAAAAGTAGAAAGACCATACTCTAATCCATACAGGGCACTAGTGAGTTCACATCTGGAATATTACGCACAATATTAAATAATGTGAAATGTGTTACAACGCAATTCAAAAGATCTATTGGAATGGAGTGGGCTATTCTGTGAAGTTGAGTATATACAAAGAGTCAGGGTGAAAGGAAGATACCAAATGAAAGAATGAATAAAGAGAGAACAGAGAGAGACACAAAAAGACGGAGGAAAAAGAGAGAAAAAGAGAAAAGAGAGAGAGAAAAGAGAAAGAGAGGAAGAAATAGAGAAGGAAAGATAAAGTGGGAAAGAGGTAGAGATAGAAAGACAGAGGAGGAAAGGGAAGAATTAGAAATAGAGAAGGATGTAGAGAAAGATAGCAAGGGAGGTAGGGGAACAGAGAAGGAGGTAGAAAAGGAGAGAGAAAGAGACAGGGTGAGAAAGAGCAGAAAGAGGGAAAGATGTGATGAAAGCATTTAAATGGCATATCAGTTGGAGTGGATATGTGCATTTTGCCACAGACTACATCATTTATATGTTTATTTAAAAACTAAAAACATCCCATGAATGCAGTCCTTTCTCACAACAGCCCTCTAATGCAAGGGATCAGTAACATGTACCATTTGTCTTTGAACCATCTTCGAAACTTTAATATGTCCCTTGCATGGGGTAGCAGGAATTTGACACTGCACTCAAGGCTTTTGACACTGCACTCAAGGCTTGGACTAACCATACTATTTTACAGTTTAACATGATTACATGACTAAGAAAGTAGATTATGTGAGCAAGATAATGTTAGATGCTAAATCTATGGAAAACACTAAACCAGAGTGCATTTTTTCAGATTCAGAAATAGTCTTCAGACTTTTACAAATGGAAGGTTCACCTCCATTTGCAACAGATACAATTTTTGCTGGGTCGGTTAAAGGTGGTGAGACATAAATCACCCAGGAGATAAACCCAAATACAGCAGGGCCATTTGAAGTTAATGATGACTTCAAACAAACCAGATTTTGGCTACTGCAAGCGCCTTAACTACTGTGTGGACGTCAAGAAATTATAGGATAAGTGCAAATGCTCAAGTATGTTTGTTTAACTATCATTAGCCAGAGCTTTTATCAACTGTGCAATAGCTTTCTTGTCTTTTCGTTTTTGCATAATACTTTGCACTTCTGTATTTAAATTCTGTCAGTAGTCTGCCCATTTAGACACTTAATCTAACTGAGGTGAAAACTAGAACAGCAATCATAACTCCAGACTGCCATCAACACTAATCATAGCACCAACTCACTAACCATTTCACATTCACAACATGGGGCTTTATAAATATTAACATAAATTATAAACAGCTAGAATGCTTACTATTACAGGAATGAAGGAGGATAATAATTTAACAAAATACATGTCGGGTGGTTATAGTTCACAGTAAATTAACTGCAATGTAACAGATATAATTCACACATGTTGTGCCTGTTCCAAATCCATCTCATTTTCCCTAAACTATTGTTTCCTTGCAATTTGCAATAAAATAACAAAACATTTACAACACAAAAACAGCTCATGCAGCTGAATAAATCAATTGCAGATGTCTAGACCTCAGCCAAAATAGGAATATAGGAGCAGGCCACTTCAACTTTTGAGTCTGTTCTGCCATCTTTCAATGAGAGTGATCTGGGACTGGGCTCAACAAACCTGCCTTTCTCAACATTCTTTATTAAATTAAATGGCTAATCTGTGAATCTGTTAATATTTTGATTAACAGAAAGGTGTCAATCTTGGATTTTAAATTCATAATTGATCTTTCATTAATTGCTATTTGCAAAAGAGGGGGGTGCTTTACTCATGAGGGAGAACATCACAGTTATACTGAGGAGGGACATGTTGGAGGGCTCATACAGTGAGGCCAGGTACAGCTCAGGAAGAGGAAAGGTAAATCACTTTGATGAGGTCATATGAAAGGCCTCCCAACAGCTGCAAGAAGGGATGTGTGGGCAGATTATGGAAAAATGCAAAAACAACATGTTGTTCTGGGTGATTTTACTTTCCTTTGTATGGCTGCATCTCACTTAGTGCCAGGAGCTTGGATGGAAAGAAATTTGTCCGGTGCATCCAGGACGGTTTTCTGAAGCAATGTGTTAATAATCCAACTCAGGAAGGGGCCATACTAGATCTGGTATTGGGGAGTAAGCAAGGCCAGGCTATTGAAGTTTCAGTGTGGTGAACATTTCGGGAAACTTACATATTATTATGGGTAAGAGTAATCCATAGGTGAAAGTACTAAATTGGGGAAGGCTAATGATGTCAATATTAGTCAGGAACAGGACAATGTCAATTGTGGGGTGAGAATTTGAGTGTAAATCCACATCTATCACAATGGAGTCTTTTAAAGGCCAATTGATTAGAGTTCAGGATCAGCATATCCTTGTGAAAGTGAAGAATAAGGATGGCAAGATTCAGGAAACTTGGATGACAAGAAAAATTGAGAAAATAAAATAAAATGGAGGTATATGTTAGGTTGTGGAAACTGAAGACAGACAGAGTCCTTGAAGAATATAAAAAAAAGCAGGAAAAAATTTAAGCTAGGCACTAGGTGGGCTAATAGGAGCCATGAAATGACGTTGGGAAACAGGATACAGGAAGATCCCAAAGCTTTTCATATGTGTATAAGGAGCAAGAGGGTAGCTAGGGGAAGGGTAGGTCCACTCAAGGACAAAGGAGGACAAATCTATGTGCGGAGCTGCAGTAAATGGATGAGGTCCTCAAGGAATACTTTGCATTGGTATTTACAATGGAGAAGGACATGGTGTATGGTAAGTCTAAAGAGAGCATGTTGATATTTTAGGACATGTCGATATAAAAAAGGAGGTGTTGGGTGTTTTGAAAAGCATTGCAAAAGACAACTCCACAGGACCTGATGGGATCTATCACAGACTACAGAGGGAGGTGAGGAAGGAAATTGCTGGGCCTTGTATGAAATCTTTGTATCCTCTTTATCACAGGCAAGGTCACAGAGGACTAGACAATAGCCAATTTGCCTCCTTTATTTAAAAAGGGCAACAGGAATAATCTGGGAAATTACAGGCCTTACATCAGAGATAGGGAAATTATTGGAGAAAATTCTTGGGCATAGGATTTATTCACATTTGGAAATAAATAAACTTATTAGTGATAGGCAGCAAGACTTTGTGTGGGGAAGCTTGTATCCCACAAACTTGATTGAGTCTCTGGATATAGGTTTGCTTGCTGAGCTGGAAGGTTCATTTTTCAGACATTTCATCACCATACTAGATAACATCTTCAGTGAGCCTCTGGACGAAATATTGCTGATGATTCCTGCTTTCTATTTATATGTTTGGGTTTCTTTGAGTTGGTGATGTCATTTCCTATGGTGATATCATTTCCTGTCCTTCATCTCAGGGGGTGGTAAATCAGGTCCAAGTCAATGTGTTTGTTGATAGAGTTCCAGTTGGAATGCCATGCTTCTAGATATTCTCGTGCGTGTCTCTATTTGGCTTATCATAGGATGAATGCATTGGCCCAGTCAAAGTGGTGTCCTTCCTCATCTGTATGTAAGAATATTAGGATATTATTCTCACTAATACCCTGATATACAGAAGAGGAAAACACCATTTTGACTGGGACAACACATCCACCTGAGGACAAGCCAAACAGAGGCATGCACAAGAATTCCTAGAAGCATGGCATTCCAACTGGAACTCTATCAACAAACACATTGACTTGGACCTGATTTACCACCTCCTGAGAAAAAAAGAACAGGAAATGACATCACCATGGGAAATGGCACCACCACAGGAAATGACATCACCGACCCAAAGAAACCCAAACATATAAACAGAAAGCAGGAATCATCAGCAATGCTTCAGTCAGAGACTCACTGAAGATGTTACCTCTGGTGAAAAAACATCTGAAAATGAACCTTCCAGCTCAGTGAGCAAACCTACATCCAGAACCTCAACGTGAGCTACAAATCTTCTCAAACTTGCTTGATTGAGTCTTTTGAGGAAGAAGCAAACACGATTGATGAGGGCCAGGAGGTGATGTTGTCATAGACTTTGATAAGGTCCCGCATGGCAGACTCCAGAATGTGAAATCACATGGGGCTGGCAATAAGCTGATAAAATGGATACAGAACTGACTTGGTCACAGAAGACAGAGAGCAGCAGTGGATGGATGTTTTTCTGACTGGATATCTGTGACCAATGGTGTTCTGAAGGGATCAGTGCTGGGACACATGTTGTTTGTAGCATATATAAATTATCTGGAGAAGAATGTAGGTAGTCAGATTAGTAAATTTGTTGAAGATTAGGGGAGCTGTGGACAATGAGGAGGACGGCCAGAAAACACAGCAGTATGTAGATAGGCTGGAGACTTGGACAGATAAATCACAGATGGAATTTAATCCAGACAAATGTGAGATAATGCATTTTGGAAGATCTAATGCAGGAGGAAAGCACTGAGTAAATGGCAGAACCCTTAGTAGCAAACAGGCATACAGGTCCACAGTTCCCTGAAAGTGGTAGCACAAGTGGATATGGTGAATTAAGAAGCATATTGCATGTTTGCCTTCATCAGCCAAGGTATAGAGTATGTTGCAGCTGTTAAGAACTTTGGTGAGGCCACCTTTGGAATATTGCATAGAATTCTGGTCATCACAGTACCAGGAAGATGTGGAGGTTTTGGAGAGGGGACAGAAACAGTTTACCAGGATGTTGCCTGGTTTGGAGGGTATTAGCAATGAGGAGAGATTGGATAAATGTGGTTTGCTTTCACTTGAATTTTGGCAGCTGAGAGTCAACCTGACAGAAGTTGACAAAATTATGTCATCTATGGATAGAATGGATAGTCGGTGTCTTTTTCTCAGGGTTGAAATGTCAATTACTAGAGGATTCTGGATCAGTGGTGCTGGAAGAGCACAGCAGTTCAGGCAGCATCCGAAGTGCAGCGAAATCGACGTTTCGGGCAAAAGTCCTTCATCAGGAATAAAGGCAGTGAGCCTGAAGTGTGGAGAGATAAGCTAAAGGAGGGTGGGGAGAAAGTAGCATAGAGTACAATGGGTGAGTGGGGGAGGGGTTGAAGGTGATAAGTCAGGGAGGAGAGGGTGGAGTGGATAGGTGGAAAAGGAGCTAGGCAGGTAGGACAAGTCCGGACAAGTCATGGGGACAGTGCTGAGCTGGAAGTTTGGAACTAGGGTGAGGTGGGGGAAGGGGAAATAAGGAAACTGTTGAAGTCCACATTGATGCCCTGGGGTTGAAGTGTTCCGAGGCAGAAGATGAGGTGTTCTTCCTCCAGGCGTCTGGTGGTGAGGGAGCGGCGGTGAAGGAGGCCCAGGACCTCCATGTCCTCGACAGAGTGGGAGGGGGAGTTGAAATGTTGGGCCATGGGGTGGTGTGGTTGATTGGTGCGGGTGTCCTGGAGATGTTCCCTAAAGCGCTCTGTTAGGAGGTGCCCAGTCTTCCCAATGCAGAGGAGATCGCATCTGGAGCAACGGATACAATAAATGATATTAGTGGCTGTTTAGGTAAAACTTTAATGGATGTGGAAGGCTCCTTTAGGGCCTTGGATAGAGGTGAGGGAGGAGGTGTGGGCACAGGTTTTACAGTTCCTGCGGTGGCAGGGGAAAGTGCCAGGATGGGAGGGTGGGTTGTAGGGGGGGTGTGGACCTGACCAGGTAGTCATGGAGGGACCGGTCTTTGCAGAAGGTGGAAAGGGGTGGGGAGGGGAAATATATCCCTGGTGGTGGGGTCTTTTTGGAGGCGGCGGAAATGTTGGCTGATGATTTGGTTTATGCAAAGGTTTGTAGGGTGGAAGGTGAGCACTAGGGGCGTTCTGTCCTTGTTACGGTTGGAGGGGTGGGGTTGTAGATTTAAAGTAAAAAAGAGAACTTTAAAGGAGATGTGAGAAGCAAGTTTTTTTGTTTTTCAGAGAGTGTGGTAAGTATCTGGAATGTTCTGCCAGAGGTGGTAATAGAAGCAGATACAATAACAATGTTTTAGAGGCATCTTGACAGATACATAAATAAAAAGATATTACAGAGATATGGACATAGGAGCAAAAGGTTTTTAGCTTAGAAAGGTGATGTGTCTACACAGTCTTGGTGAGTCAAGTACTGCTCTTTGTTCATTTGTGCGTTCAAATGTTTCCTAGCTTCACTCCTTGAATGTCCGCCTCTAATTTCTGAAACAGTATTCCCTCCATCTGAATCAGCAGAAGTAGTTCCTCTCCACCTACCGTATCAAACAAAAAGTGAATAAAAGTGGCAAATACGAAAAAGACTGAGAAACAGAGTTATAACAGGAATGGAAGCATGTACATTGTTGAAAATAAAAACAAAAAAACCGAAGCAAAAGTATAATAAAACACATCAGAGAAAAAGGTAGATAGAGAAGTTCAAAATAAAAGATAAAGAACATCTCCAGGATGGAAGAAATTGCCAAGCTACCCTATATTTCAAAAATATTTTGAACAATAAAAATATCTCATGATATAACTAATTTGTTATTCTTTAATGAATGATTGTAAATACCTAAAACACTCAAAAGTGATATTTTCCAAAGATTGCATCAAGGTTACATGAGAACATCAAAACTTCAAGCAATAGTCCAATAGTAAATTTGCTCTCTCGGGGTTACTCATTTGATTTAAGAAATAATATCCAAATGTCAAATCTGTGCTAACAGCAATGAGGTATAGAAAGAAGCTTTACTACTACCATCACTCCATCAAAACCATGAGAACAGCTAGGAATGGACTTGTGAGTTTAAAAGGGATAAAATTGATCATTGTTATCGACTATTACTCAGTGTGGATTGAGATACACTGCTTGCACAGTATCACATTAGACAAATTGATAAAATCATTAAAATAAAATGAATTATATTTGCAGAATGTCTTATGTGGCTGTATCTGAATGGGCCACAATTCACAAATGAGCAATTGGAGAATTTGCAGAAGAATCAGGGTTCATTCACATAATAATTGCATATCATTATGTATGCGCAAATGGTGAAGTAGAAACAGAACTTGTAACTATAATAATATTTTGAAGAAAAAATAATTTGTTTTTTGTTGAATTATAGATCACGACCACTGCAAAATGGGTTATCTCTAGCAGAACTATTGCTGGGAACAAGACGAAACACAAATTCCATCAGCTTCCAGTTAAACAAAACCTCACATTCCCATGAGATCATCATAGTGTAAGAAATTGTAAGAAGTGATACCCACACAAATTAAAAGAGAAGGGAGATGCTACTGCACCAACATTCTCCGAAACAGTTTCAAACAACCTCAGTGATATTGTAAAATGTCTTCAAATACTAACCCTGCAATGTTTGTGAACTGGACATATATAGGGTGCAGTGAGTTAACATCATAGATCTAGCAGCTCATGGTGTACAGTTACTTAACAAGAGGGAGAGTATGGGGATAGTATGATAAATATTGATGAAGGAGACATTTTCAGCTCATGTAGAATTAAAGCTGTGTAAATAGAAAGTCTGTACATAAAAAGCTCCATGGTAAATAAAATGTGTTGAAGTAAACACAGATTGCATTAGTGTAATTTGAAAGGCATTCAGACCCTAATACCCCAACTGGGAAACAAAACAGGAGAGACGGGGTATAATAGACTGGAAGGTAGGAGGGAGTAAAATGATAAAACATATTTTGGTAGAAGACAAAAGATGTGTTAATGGGAGGTTTTCCACAACAACCCTGAAATTCCAATCACCTGTTATTTTAACTCTACATTTTATTACAATTGTGAACTCCCCATTGTCATCCTTCTATATTGTTCCAACAATGTTCAATATAAGCTTGAAAAACTGCACCTGATTGTTCATTTAGGCATTTTATAGCCTTCTGAGCTCAACACTGGCTTCTATAATGTTAGATTGTAAACTTTATCCCCATTTTGTTTCTTTATTTCTTTGTGGTTTTGGGTTTTTCTCGATTCTCTTATTTGTTGTATTTGTTTGCAAGTTGTTCATGATTCTGCCTTCCATACCTCCTTTGGACAGAGGTTTCGTTTTTCTACTTGTCCCATTACCACACGCCATGGAGCCTGCATCAAACCTTCTGTTAGTTAACCTCTTCTGTCTTCAACAGGTCCTCCCTTTTATACTTTTTCCACCTATCCCTTGACCATTTTTTCTCTCATGATTTCTCCCTGCACTGCATTCCATCTAAGATCGATGTATCCCTCCAAAGGTCTGGTGTCCCAAATTGTTCACAGTGCTGTAGGTGTGGTATTCGGGTAACCGAGGTTTTGTCTAGCTGAAGCATGAACCCTCTAGCTTTTAAGTAATCATAGGAGGACGATGTGCAGCAGAAACATTGGCTTGGATCAGCAGAGCTGATCCAAGGAGCTGTGGGTTTTATATAATTCTAAGTGCCTCATCAATTTAACATATCCTACTTGAGCTGAGTATAGCCCACATAGCATGACTGATGTACATTGTGCGTGCACACATTTTAAGCTCCAATTGTTAATGCTGATGCAGGAAGAGAATAAAAGATATTCATGCATGTTGCTTCAGCTCCCAGAGTGCCAACAGGACTCTGAAGTGCTTTAACTCTACAGGGTTCCTCCACTTTCACGCACTGCAGCACTTCTCCAGCTATCAGTCCGCTCAACTTCAGCCCAGTTAATTTCAAAGTAATATTCAAAAGTATTTATTTCCTGATTTTATTTCAAAAAAGACAGGGTATCAGCACTGTTGTTTTCCTGTTTCCTGCCTGACATTCACCAGCCTGACAAGCTATTTTCCAGCAGGCTCAGTGGTTAGCACCACTGCCTCACAGCAGTAGGTTTGATTCCAGCCTTGGGCAACTGTCTGTGTGGAGTTCGCACATTCTCCCCATGTTTGCGTGGGTTTCCTTTGGGTGCTCCGGTTTCCTCCCACAGTCCAAAGATGTGCAGGTTAGGTGAATTGGCCAGGCTAAATTGCCCATAGTGTTAGGTGCATTAGTCAGGGGGAAGTGGGTCAGGTTGGGTTACTCTTCGGAGGGTAGATGTGGACTGGTTGGGCCGAAGGGCCTGTTTCCACACTGTAGGGAATCTAATCTAAACAAAATTGTAGACAATCCCTAGAAATTGCAGCATGGTGGCTCAGTGGTTAGCACTGCTGCCTCACAGTGCCAGGGTCCCAGGTTCGATTCCAGCCTCAGACAACTGTCTATGTGGAGTTTGCACATTCTCCCCGTGTCAGCGTGCGTTTCCTCCAGATGCTCTGGTTTCCTCCCTCACTCCAAAGATGTACAGGTTAGGTGAATTTGCCCATAGTGTTCAGGGATATGTAGGTTAGGTGCATTAGTAAGGGCAAACGTAGAATAGTAGGGAACGTGTCTGGATGGATTACTCTTCAGACAGTCAGTGTGGACTTGTTGGGCTGACATTTCCACACTGTAGGGATTCTATAAAAATTGAAGAATGGGACATGGTGAAGAGAATCTCCACCTGCAAGGAAAGATCATTCTGCCTTGTATTGGTGGAAGAATGCAGCAGAAGATTTGTTTTAGGGACCATAGTGGTTTGCGTGTTGGTGATGGGGTTGGGGAAAGCATATGGAGAATGACACTGGCTCAATGGGAAAGATACCTGCCACTTTCTCCAGAATGTCTTTTCTTCTGCCACCCCAATTGGCACCAACCACGGTGAAATGCTCCAAAGCTAAGGTCTTAAAGCTCATAACTGTTCCAAAAGTCATCCACCAACATACCCTAGAGAGAATGCCCTCAGGGAAACATCAGTACTCTTCTATCTCAAGCTGTAGCAACTGAGGAAACCCTAGAATCAGGAGAATGTGTCAGTGAGCACATACCAGTGATTTTACACAAATCAAGAAAGTTAACTTATGAGTTGGATTATTGAGATAAAGACTTCTTTTTCTGGAATTAGCGTTAATATACATCAGCAAGTGATGATAAACCAATGTGGCCAGTCTGCAGGAAGCCAATCAGAAAATGTTTGTACATGACATATAAGCAAAATAATTGGTGCACCTGTGAGGGCCAGTTCAGGTGAAGTATTCTTATCTTATTTGTTGTTTAAGAGCACTCGTAGCTAAGAGCACTAATAGTTGATGCTGCTACTACTGGTCCCCTCTTCCCCAACCCCTAAAGCAGACCGAATAGGACATCCATGAGAGAAAAACAATTTTTCCAAGGATGGTGAGTGGGTCAGGAGCATTAGATTAGATTACTTACAGTGCGGAAACAGGCCCTTCGACCCAACAAGTCCACACCGACCCACCGAAGCATACCCACCCAGCCCCAGTCCCCTCTATGCCTAACATCACAGGCAATTTAGCGTGGCCAATCCACCTAACCTGCACGTCTTTGGACTGTGGGAGGAAAGCGGAGCCCCCGGAGGAAACATAGTCAGTCAGTCACCTGAGGTGGGAATTGAACGCAGGTCTCTGGTGCTGTGAGGCAGCAGTGCTAACTGCCGTGCCACCGTGCCGCCCACTAAAATGTTTTGCAAAAGCTCAAAGCCAGGAGTAGAATAGAGAAAATTGCAAAAAGATAGCCACTGCAGATATTGCTTCACATTCTAAAAGCACAAACCAGAAACAGACGAGACAGAGTGGACCTCATTCTAGATCATATATACCTATGTTAAAATATCATCGCAAATCTAGCCTTTCTTGAAAACAGCTGCAAATGCTATAAAAATTGTAAGAAAGCATAGTCATTCACATGTCAGAGTGCACTCTACGGCTTTTACAAGATGACAGGAAATTGAAACGGGGGGAATGTATCATTGTGAATGGTCAGCCATAACCTTATTCATGATGATACAAAATTGAGGGGGTGTATGTACTGTTTCCTTTTCCTATGTTCATCAACAGGGCTCTCAAGTACATGCCTTCACCACCAGTATTTCGTCAGTTTTTTTTAATGGGAAGAGAGATGTAGAAATTCAAAGTTCCCTTGTGAACCAAGCACGAAGATGTTTAACAGTCAGGCTGTTGAAAATTAATGTTGAGTCTATTTAACCATTGTTTATATTAATTTTTAATGTTATGTGGAGGTCTCCAGTACACTAGTTCCAGTTTATGCTGAAATTTTCATGGTAAAATTGTGCTGAAGCACATAGAGTATGAAGACTTTGACTTCAGTGAAATTCTTAAAAAGAAACCTCAAGGGGGAAACGTAATTTGTTCACAGGAAATGTATGCAGTACTGACTTTATTTTTTAAAAAAATAAATTTAAAGGAAACCATTGGGCATTTTAAATGTTTATGCTCCTCTCTTTCTGTTATACCTTCTTCTCATGCCTCAAGTCTAGTTGGCAAAGCACAACTAATGAAACACTGATTGATTTTCCCTTCATTTCCACCATTCCTTCCATAGGGAATATTCTCTCAGCCTTATCAGCATGACAAAGTAGCCATGAGTGAAATGGCAGGAACTTAATCTGTTCAAGAACTCCCCACCTACGTTCGGGACACCACCCACGCCCTCCACCTCCTCCATGATTTTCGCTGCCCCGGTCCCCAACGCCTTATCTTCACGATGGACATCCAGTCCCTGTACACCTCCATCCCCCATCACAAAGGACTCAAAGCCTTCCGTTTCTTCCTTTCCCGCTATACCAACCAGTACCCTTCCACTGACACCCTCCTTCGACTGACTGAGCTGGTCCTCACCCTGAACAACTTTTCTTTCCAATCCTCCCACTTCCTTCAAACTAAAGGAGTTGCCATGGGCACCCGCATGGGCCCTAGCTATGCCTGTCTCTTCGTAGGATATGTGGAACAGTCCATCTTCCGCAACTACAATGGCACCACCTCCCTCCTTTTCCTCCGCTACATCGATGACTGTATTGGCGCTGCCTCGTGCTCCCACGAGGAGGTTGAACAGTTCATCAACTTTACCAACACCTTCCATCCCGACCTCAAGTTCACCTGGACTGTCTCAGACTCCTCCCTCCCCTTCCTAGACCTTTCCATTTCTAACTCGGGCGACCAATTCAACACAGACATCTACTATAAACCGACTGACTCCCACAGCTATCTGGACTACACCTCCTCCCACCCTGCCCCCTGTAAAAACGCCATCCCATATTCCCAATTCCTTCGTCTCCGCCGCATCTGTTCCCAGGACGACCAGTTTCAATACCGTATATCCCAGATGGCCTCCTTCTTCAAGGACCGCAGATTCCCCCCAGACGTGATCGACGATGCCCTCCACCGCATCTCCTCCACTTCCCGCTCCTCCACCCTTGAGCCCCGTCCCTCCAACCGCCACCAGGACAGAACCCCACTGGTTCTCACCTACCACCCCACCAACCTCCGTATACAGCGTATCATCCACCGTCATTTCCGCCACCTTCAAACGGACCCCACCACCAAGGATATATTTCCCTCCCCTCCCCTTTCAGCATTCCGCAAAGACCACTCCCTTCGTGACTCCCTCGTCAGGTCCATACCCCACACCAACCCAACCTCCACTCCCGGCACCTTCCCCTACAACCGCAGAAAATGCAAAACTTGCGCCCACACCTCCTCCCTTACCTCTCTCCAAGGCCCCAAGGGATCCTTCAATATCCACCACAAATTCACCTGCACCTCCACACACATCATCTATTGCATCCGCTGCACCCGATGTGGCCTCCTCTATATTGGGGAGACGGGCTGCCTACTTGTGGAACACTTCAGGGAACACCTCTGGGACACCCGGACCACCCAAACCAACCACCCCGTGGCTCAACACTTTAACTCTCCCTCCCACTCCACCAAGGACATGCAGGTCCTTGGACTCCTCCATCGCCAGAACATAACAACATGACAGTTGGAGGAAGAGCGCCTCATCTTCCGCCTGGGAACCCTCCAACCACAAGAGATGAACTCAGATTTCTCCAGTTTCCTCATTTTCCCTCCACCCACCTTGTCTCAGTTGATTCCCTCGAACTCAGCACCGCCCTCCTAACCTGCAATTATCTTCCTGACCTCTCCGCCCCCACCCCACTCCGGCCTATCACCCTCACCTTGACCTCCTTCCACCTATCACATCTCCATCGCCCCTCCCCCAAGTCCCTCCTCCCTACCTTTTATCTTAGCCTGCTGGACACACTTTCCTCATTCCTGATGAAGGGCTTGTGCCCGAAACGTCGAATTTCCTGTTCCTTGGATGCTGCCTGACCTGCTGCGCTTTAACCAACAACACATTTTCAGCTACTTACAGGAACTTAATCTATAAATGCAAACATGAGACATTTCACCATGATGACCTGTGGAAGCCTATCATCGAAACCTAGAGTCAAAGATTGCAAAGGTAAGTATATCTACACAAAAAAATACGAAGAATGGAGCCAGATGGCTGTGTTTTGTTTGTATTGCAGCAATATTTTCAGGGCAGGACTTTCACTTGCGCTATTTACTGGAACAAAATTCAAATAACTCTTCCCCAGGCCTCCAGATCTCCATGTCAGCATGGGATCAGGTTCCCAAGGCCATGGTTGCCAGCAATAAATCTGGTGTTGCAATTTTCCCAGAACGTACCTCCTAATTATATTCACTGATCTATTAAAGTGATGCATACTCCCGGCTCAGAGGTAGATGTTGCTGATACAGATAGGAGGCTTGAAGGGTGCTAGAATGTAGAGTTAACCATGGAGGTTGAAAATTATATTAATAATGCCTTGAGTGAAAACCCTGTGGATTATTGGGGAATAACAAGTGGATCACTGGGTCCATAGTGGCAGGCTATCCTTTTTGTAGCCAACAACACCTTCCGCTTCCGAGAGATCAGAAGCACTCTGCCCATAAGGGGATCGTTGTTATATTTAATGACAATCCAGGAGAACAAATTCCTCATCTAAAAGATTTTCCTCTATAGACACTCCTATGTGATGCATTTACTTTGGGAATGAGATTTCATGAGGTAAATAATCTACCAGGTGAACTGTATATATTGATACCAACCTGTGATCCACTAATTAAGAATTGGTTAAACAAGTTACATAGTTGAGATATTACAGTTTTCGTGTGAACCAGTCCCAAGTACAGCAATCTGTAGTAGCTAATTACTCAGTATGTACTGCATCTATTGGATGTAATTACAATCCACTCCACCAGACCACTCAAATGTAAGAAACCTGCAAGGAAGTGGGGTAAGCTTGCCAGCCTGCTAGTAACTGAGACTTCTTGGCTTCAAGACCTCCCTTCCTAACTTACTCCGAACAAATATACAAACTCTGGAGAACAAGATGGACAAACTCAGATCACGGCTCAGCTTCCAGCATGAATTGTGGGACTGCTGTGCACTCTGCTTCACAGAAGCCTGGCTCAACCCATCCATTCCTGACTGCACACTTCAGGCTGATGATTTTTCTATCCATCGTCTAGACTGCACAGCATCCTTGGGTAAGACAAAGGTTGGAGGGGTTTGCTTTTTAATCAACAAAGTATGGTGCACAGATATTGCAACCATGGGCAGCCAATGCTCCCCAGACCTTGAATTCCTCACCATCAAATGCCGCCCCTTCTATCTAGCATGGGAATTTACTGCTGCCAAACTAACAGCTGTGTACATACCGCCACAAGCAAAGGTTGAGGAAGCTCTGGATGTGCTGTACTCCACCACTAACATCCTGGAGACGGAACACCCCGAGGCCCTGTTTATTGTAACTGGCGACTTCGATCAAGCCAATGTAAGGAAGGTGTTGCCCAAGTAACACCAGAACATTACCTGCCCACCAGAGGCCTGAACATTTTAGACCACTGTTACACCACTGTGAAGGATGCCTACCGCTCCACCCCATGCCCTCATTTCAGGAACATCGACCACAGTACTGTGTCTCTTATCGTGGCTTACAGGCAATAGATCAAGCAGGAGACCCCCTCGCGGATACAGGTCCAGTGCTAGTCGGAGGAATCGGCTGATTGGGCCATGTTCAAGCAGTCTGCAGGTACCTTGGACGACACAGACTTTATCAGCAAGTGTGTGGAGGACTGTACCAAGGAAGTCAATCCAGGTGTTCCCCAACAGGACTGACCAAAACCTGCTAAAAACCAGGCGTGAAGTCTTCAGATCAGAAGACTCACTCAAATATAAGGAATCCAAGTACAATCTTCACAGATCCATTAAGATAGCCAAGGACCAATACCGATTCAAACTAGAGACCCAGACAGACACCTGTCAACTGTAGCAAGGACTGAATGACACCACAGGTTCTAAAAAGAGACAGTGCAAGATAGCAGACGATGACACATCCCTCTCAGATCATCTCAACACCTTCTATGCTCGCTTTGAGCAGAATTTTGGTGGAGAGTTAACATCTATTCCAATAAATCCTGACGAACCTATCCCAACAGTCACTGCATCAGCGGTTAGATCAGTTTTCCTTTTTGTAAATCCAAAGAAAGCAATGGGACCAGATGGAGTACCAGGCCATGTACTCAGAGCATACGCAGATCAACTGGCAGAGATCTTCTTGGACATCTCCAACCTCTCCCTGCAGCAGGCCACTGTCCCTGCCTGTTTCAAGAGAGCCATCATCATCCTGTGCCTAAGAAAGCTCATGCAGCATGTCTCAATGACAACTGTCTCGTGGCCCTAACTTCGGTGGTCATGAAGTGCTTTGAAAGGCTGGTCATGGCATTAATCAACTCCAGCCTCCCCATTACTCTTGATCCACTCTAATGTGCCCATTGGACCAATAGATCCACGTCAGATGCCATATCATTTGCCCTTCACTCCTCCCTAGAACATCTTGACACCAAGAATATCTACATAAGAATCCTACTCATTGACTACAGTTCAGCCTTCAACACCACTATCGCCTCAAGACTGATTACTGAACTTAGACTAAGCCCCACTCTCTGCACCTGGATCCTCAGTTTCCTGACCCCCAGGCCACAAATCAGTGAAGATTGGAGATAATATTTCATCCTTACTAACGCTCAACACTGGAGCACCCAAGGGGTGTGTACTCAGCCCCCTACTGTACTCATTGTATACTCATGACTGTGTCACCAAATACCAGACTAATGCCATTTACAAGTTCGCTGATGACACCACCATAGTCGGTCGAATCTCAGATGGCGAAAGACTGAGAAAAATTGTGCACTGAGAACAACCTAACTCTCAATGCCGGCAAAATCAAGGAATTTATTATTGACTTTCGGTGGGAAGTTACTCATGCCCCCCTACACAGAGGTGGAAGGAGTGGAGAGTGTCAAGCTCCTGGGAACGGTCATCCACAACAAGCTTTCTTGAAGTCTTCATGTGGACGCACCAGTTACAAAGACCTAACAACATCTCTTCCTCGGGCATTTGAGGAAATTTGGCATGATGGCAATTACCCTTGCCAACTTTTATAGGTGCGCCATCAAAAGCATTCTGTCTGGATGTATCACTTCCTGGCATGGCAACTGTATCATTCAAGATCAGAGATGGTTACAGAGAGTGGTGAACTCGGCCGGGACAATCACAAAGGCCAACCTCCCATCTATAAAATCCACCTACCAGGCCCGCTGTCAAGGAAAGGCCGCCAGCATTCTCAAAGCTCCATCCCACCCTGGCAATGTTTTTCTACAACCTCTACCATTGGGGAGAAGGTACAGAAGCCTGTACACATGCACCAGCCAGTTTCATAGCAGCTTCTACCCTACTGTTGTTAGAAAACTGAATGGATTCACAAACTCTTAACATTTGCCTGTACCTGTATTTTTGTTTTTGCCACTGCTTACCTATTATTTAGCTATCTATGCTACCTAACTCTGTGATCTGCCTGTATTGCTCACAAGACAAAGCTTTTCACTGTACCTCGGTACACATGACAATAAGTTCAAGTCATTTAATTAATTCATTCATTCATTCATCTATTGCATTTGATCTGCTATATTTGAAAATACGCGTTAATGTCTGCCACAGCTATTAGAGCTTATTCATGCAAAAAGCAGCACTTCCACATTTTAGATAATGGAATCCGTCACTATCGACTGAGGAATCTGAGACCTAACATGCAAGCATGTGTTCAGTGCTTCCCAATATGGTTATTATCGAGCTTGCCCTATAGTTCTATGTTGATTCTCATCGTGTTTTAATAGGAGATCTCCATATAGAGGTATGCACATCAATGCAGAATTTCAGAAACTTATTTGAAATGGATGTGTTAAGAGAAGCAAATTCCAAACATATTTTCAGGACAATAATTCATCTTTGGCTTGACATCATTATATCATGGAATACACAACTGACAAGAATTACAGACACAAATTAATATAATAGTAGGTTCAGTGCAAAGCTTATTATTAATTTGTAAAAGCTATCCACCCATTTGAGTTGAGGAAGGGATCCAGCATGCATTGCCAACTACCAGAAACTATTGTGCAAATTGCACCATTCCACTGCTCACTGTGCAGGCCATCAACTCCTTATGATTGCTGATAAATTACTACATTTGTATCATTAGTGTTCAACACAAAGTTACTACTGATATTCATGACATCAGGAGCCTTAATGAGGAGATTCATGTCACTGCAAAACTACTCAAAATCTATGGCCCAGAAAATGAACAATTGAAACAATGCAGTCTCAAATGACAGCCAATTATTTGTTTCTCGAGCTTTTATTAATTTTTGCAGCTTTTTTCCTCTGCAGTCTTTCTCTCTCTCTCAATCCAATCTCTAATTCCTTTTAATTTCCTTCTATATCTAAGTTGACTCTAAGCATCCCATTTCCTTAACTCCTTCTTGCCCTTTCTTAAATGGTATTAGTTAAAGAGATAGATGTTTAGTCATACTATTCAAGCTTCCATATGTTTTCCACTGTTATCAGTTTGTGCATTCAGCAATGTTCACAACAAAGTTAAATTAATGTGTCAAATTATCTTTTTTGATGTTAAACATGGACTTCAACAACATTTTTTGTGACTGGAATAGTTGGTTTTGTGCAAATGTAAGTGACAATTTTAATTATGGAAGTACTACATCTAGCACTCTGATTGAAAAAACAATTAAAATGATGACCATATTTGCTGTAGGAAATCTTACAGAAAAGGAGTTTGGAAGATTGCGATAAGTCTTGGCTGTGGTGGTGGTGGTGCTGAGGATGAACTTCAGAAGGTAAACTTTCAAGCGAAGCTCCCATTCTTGTCATCCAATCAGATCTGCCCCTTGAGCTCACGCTCCACAATTTCAAGTGCAGACACCAGTACTTTCCAAATATTCCCTGAACCTGCAAATGCTGAGTCTGCCAAAATGAAACAAAGCCTCTCTGAACAGACAGGACCTCACACAAGAGCTCACTGAGGCAGAGAGCCTGTCAGCAAGGCTGAATGAGATCCATTAGTTATATGTTTGTGGAAGGAACAAGCTGAGAAGCTAAGAATATCAAGTTGTTGTTAGTACAAATTCAAACAACAGTTTGCAAAACAAAAAGATCGAGAAGATACTTCAAAAGATAGAAGTAATATTAAGCTTTGCTTTCTACTGATTTTTACCAGATAATTTATAATTCAACATGTTTGTTTAGAAAATGAACAAATATTTATGATAACATTCAAGTTTGCAATGCTAGTTTAGAATTTTCAATGGATCTGAAAATTCTTAGCTTAGTAAGAGCTTATTATATATTATTTCGAATTTGATCTTTTATTCACTATCAACATTATTAAACGGCTACAGTCAATGTGTTTATTTTTATTAACTGCACTCTTTAAGTTATTTTTAAAGAAACCTTGCAATGTGCATTCATGCATATAAGGAAAAGTCATTTAGATAAATTGTTGGGTATAAATTGAGCAAATATTCAGATGTTACCACTTAGCAATTTATTCCTTGTCTCAACTGATTATCTTAGCAAGTCTTAAGTGTTCATTCTGTGCACTGAAAGATAACAAAAATAATCATGTGAATTTGAACCTCAGTGCCTAGAAAGAGCAGATTCCAAAGTTAAAGAGAAAACTAGATGCAATTGACATATGGAATGAAACCAAACAACTATCCCTCGGAAAAGTATCCGGTAGCAATAGCATCCAGGTGCAAGTCACTGACCAGATATAACACCAGCACTATACTGTTGGAAAGTACAACTTAAATAGTCAAACTTAAAAAAAAATCAAAAAGCTACAGATAACTTGATTATTAACATAAATATTGCAAGGATGGTTCCATTGAAGATGCTCGCCAACATGAAAAACTCCTATTGTGACATGTGTAATTCCAAAAGGAATAATTGTAGACGATTTTCTTCAAGAATATAAAAAATAAATAGATACCAACACTTCTAACATTGGTTTGATCTTCTCATGCAAAATCATGTTGTTCAAATTGTATGCAGATTCTCAAAGTTAAATGAAGCAAGAATTTCTGTTGTGTTGTAATGTGTAGTATAACCATAGTCTAACACCGGCGCCTCCACATCATGGCTACCATTGACACCACAAACTCCCAGCACAAAGTGGAGAGGATCTCCAAGAAGATCACGCATATCGACACAACATCAAGCTTCTGCAGAGATGCAAGAAAGCAGAGAAGATCCTGAAAGAGCTACAGATCACAAACCTAGTCAAGTCAATCTACAACACGGACGATGCTGAGCGATTCTGCTGTTATACCTACGGCAAACTCCTCAATCATCTCACACACCAGCTCTATAGCAAGTAGAGCTTGAAATTGAGGTAAAGTCCATAGTCTCAGCTTGCCCTCAGGACACAGCGGACCAGCTATGAAATACTGCCAAGCAGATGAGGCAACAGAACTACACCACTTACATACAAACCAAGAACAAGAAACTGGAGAAACTTGGTATCACCACTAGCAGTAACCAAGCCTCCCCTGGTACCATGGTTGATACTGATACCAACGTAGAGAAATTCATTGTAAGCCAATCTGACCACACCCTTCAATTGGACAAAATCAAAATTCTCAGCCGAAGGCTCAGTTTTTGCCCAGCATCCAAAATGGACCCCATTGGTCTCACGGCAGACACAGAGGAATTCATCAGGTGAAGGAGGCTCCGGGAATCCTTCTGCAAACCTCAAGTGGCAGCAGTGAGCCCAATGAGACAACCAACAAACCAGAACAGTCAACAGAGAGATCCATGCTGGAGTGACCAAAGAAGAATGAGTCAAATTGGACCCCTCCAGAAGGCTGCTATAGGCTCGACATGTATACTCAAACCATCAGGAGATATATTAATGCCTGATTCATCAGCCACGCTCATTGGATAGCACAGAATGTCACCCAAGCACAACACAACACTATCCCTGCTCTCAGGGCTAATTGCAAAATTGTCATCAAACCAACAGACAAAGCAGGAGACATTGTCACACAGAATAGATCAGACTACTGTAAAGAAGCATACTGATAACTGAACAACCAGGAACACTACAGACAACTACCTGCCAATGGGACCATAGTTCACACCAGTCAACTGAACAGACTGATCAAGACCTTTGATCCAGACCTTCAGAGTATCTTATGTGCTCTCAACCCATGTATTTCTCACATTGGCGACTTCTACTGCCTTCCAAAGATACACAAAGCCAAGACATTCCATCATATCAGGCAATGGGACCCTGTGTGAGAATCTCTTTGGCTATGTCAAGGGCATCTTGAAATCTATTGTACAAAGAACCCCTAGCTTCTGTTGCAACACTACAATTACAGAAACTCAGCACTCATGGACCAGTTGCACCAGAAACATTTCTCATCACAATGGACATTTCAGCAGTCTACATCAGCATCTTCCATGACAACAGCATCAACACCGACAGCTGCCAATCCCCAGGTGCCATCCTACAACTCATCTACTTCATCCTCAACCATAATGACTTCACCTTTGACATCTAGTTCTTCATCCAGAAACATGGAACAGCCATGGGGCCCAAATGCGCACCCCAATATGCCAACATTTTCATGCACAAGTTCAAGCAAGACTTCTTTTCAGGATGTCTGACCAACACTATACACCAGAAACATTGATGACATTTTTTCCCTTTGGACTAGTGGCAAGGAATCACTGAAACAATTATACAGTGATATCAAAACATTTCATCCAACCATTTACCATGGAGTACTCTTCAGAATCAGTCTCATTCTTGGACACACACATCTCCATCAAGAACGGACACCTCAGTACCTGATGAAGGGCTTTTACCCGAAACGACGATTTCGCCGGTCCTTGGATGCTGCCTGAACTGCTGTGCTCTTCCAGCACCACTAATCCAAAACCTCAGTACCTCACTCCACTGCAAGCCCACACATAACCTCATGATGCTGCACTTCTCGAACTTCCACCCCAAACATATTTAAAAAACCAACTCCTACAGACAAACCCTATGCATACACTGGATCTGCTCAGATGAGGAGGAATGTGATGGACACATAAAGATCTCAAAGGATGCCCTCATAAGAGCGAAATATGATGCTCAACTCATCGAACTCCAGTTCCGATGTGCCACAACAAAAAACCGCAACGACCTCCTCAGCAGACAGACACAAGACATGACCAATAGAGTACCCTTTGTTGTCCAGAACTTCCCTGGAGCAGAGAGACTACATCACATTGTTTGCTGCCTTCAATATGTGATGATGAGTATCTCATCAAGATCATCTTTATACCTCCACTTCTTGCTTCAAACAATTGCCAAACTTTAAACAGATCATCATTCACAGCAAACTGCCAAGCCTTTAGGCCAACATTGACCACAACACCACACAACCCTGCCTCGGCCACCTGTGTAAGACATGTTAGATCATTGACATGGATACTACCATCAGACGTGCAAACAACACCCACCACATACACGGCAGATCTTCATGTGACCCGGCCAATGTTGTCGATCTTACACGCTGTAGGCAAGGATGCCCAAGGCATGGTATATTGGCAAGACCATGCAGACACCACGGCAATGGATGAATGGATACCGCGCAACAATTGCCAGACAGAAATATTCCTCCCAGTCGGGGAACACCTCAGCGGTCAAGTACATTCACCCTCTGATCATTGGGTAAGTGCCCTCCAAGGCAGCTTTTGAGATAAATGCCAATGCAGAATTGCTGAGCAGAAACTGACAATCAAGTTCTGTACCCATGAAGACAGTATCAACTGTAACCTTGGGTTTGTGTTGCGCATGTGACCCTACCACACTGTTTTGTATCTGTAAAATCTCCCTTACTGTTCGATTTTGACATTGTCACCTTGATAAATTGTTATGATCTCTTTACCTTAATTAGTTTGTACAGTCTTAGAATACTTATTACTTTGGTTAGAGCCTTAGCATGTGACACTTATAAATATCACGTCATTCAAGCCATTTGGTTTATCTCCAGCACCACCTTATTTTATTGTTTGTAACTATTTAATCAAAATTTGGCCATCCCTTCACTTGTTATTCAGCTGTTAACACTTTACTCACACTGTCTGACACTCTTGATCACCTGCAGAGATGTACTATTCGACACTCCACTCACTCCAGTTGTACGATCTTTTGATCTCTCAGACCTTGATTTCTCTGCCTCTGAATTCTGTATCTGTATGTTTCCCTCTCACTTCACCTGACCAATGGGCTATGCTCCAAATGTTTGTGCTTTCAAATAAATTTGTTGGACTATAACCAACTTCTGGTTATGTGACTTCTGATAATGTTTTAAAGCAGTAAAAAGAAATAACTTATACTATCCACAGCATTCCAAATCCAATTCACATTTGAAGTGTAGATCCTATATATAGAACATAGAACAAATAGCACAACATATTTCGGCCCACAATGTTATCCCACTTGAAGATCAAACTAATCAACATACTCTTCATTTTACCATCCTCCATGTGCCTATCCAAGAGTCACTTAAATGGCCTTAATGTATCTGACTCTACAACCACCGCTAGCAGTGCATTTCACACACCCACCACTCTCTATGTAAAGAACCCACCTCTGACATCTCCCCTAAACCTTCTCCCAATCACTTTAAAATTATGCCCCCTTGTGATAGTAGTTTCTGCCCCAGGAAAAAGTCTCTGGCTATCCACTCTATCTATGCCTCTCATCATCTTGTACACCTCCATCGAGTCACCTCTCATCCTTCTTCACGCCAATGAGTAAAACCCTAACTCCTTCAGCCTTTCTTCACAAGACATGCCCTCCAGTCCTGGCAGCATCCTGGTAAAACCCCTCTGCACCCTCTGTAAAGTTTCCACATCTTTCCTATAATGAGGCAACCAGAATTGAACACAATAGTCCAAGTGTAGTCTAACAAGGGCTCTATAGAGCTGCAGCATAACCTCGCAGCTTTTAAACACAATCCCCCTGTTAATGAAAGACAACACACGATATACCTTCTTAACGACCCTAAAAACCTGCGTGGCAACTTTGAGGGATCTATGGACATGAACCCCAATATCTTTCCGCTTCTCCACACTGCCAAGAATCCTGCCTTTAACCCTGTAGTCTGCATTCAAATTCGACCTTCCAACATTAATCACTTCACACTTTTCCAGGTTGAAAACTCTTCACACTCTTCCACTTTTCAGTCCAACTCTGGATCCCTTTAATGTCCCATTGCAATCTACAGCAGCTCTCCACACAATCCACAACTCCAGCAACCTTCATGTCATTGGCAAACTTACTAACCCACCCTTCCACTTCCTCATCCAAGTCATTTATAAAAATCACAAAGAGCAGGGGTCCCAGAACAGATCTCTGCGGAACACCATTGGTCACCAAGCTCCAGGTTGAATACTTTCCATCTACTACCATCCTCTGCCTTCTGTGGGCTGGCCAATTTTGTATCTGACAGCCAAATTCCCCTGTATCCCATGCCTCCTTACTTTCTGGATGAGCTTACTATGGGGAAACGAATCAAACGTCTTTCTCAAATTCATGTACACCACACCCACTGCTGTACCTTTACCACATCATCAAATAATTCAATAAGGCTTGAAAGGCATGACCTGCCCCTCACAAACCCATCTCTAATCAAACTATGGTTTTTCAAGTAATTTTAAATCCTGCCTCTCAGAATCCTCTCCAATAATTTGCCCACCACAGATGTAAAATTGACCGATTTGTATTTCCCAGGATTATCCCTATTCCCTTTCTTGAACAAGTTGCCCTTCTAAAGATGGTGGTGAGCTGGCTTCTTGAATGGCTGCTAGGTAGGGAATTCCCAGATTTTGAACCAATGGCATTGAAGGGACAGTGATTTGCCACCCTCCAATCATCTGGTACTACTCCAGTGGACAGTGAGGTCACAAAGATCATCGCCAAGGGTGCAGCAATCCCTTCCCGTGCTGCCTGTAGTAACCTAGGTTATATCCTATCTGGCCCAAGGGACTAACATATCTTTACATTTTTCAAAATTTTCAGCTCATCCTCTTTCTTAATATCAATCTCTTCAAGCATATCAGCCTGTTTCACATTGTCCTCACAAATGTCAAGGTCCCTCCATCGAGTAAATACTGAAGAAACTATTCATTAAGAACTTCCCCTACCTCCTCCAACTCCAGGTACAAGTTTCCTTCACTATCCCTGATCAGCCCTACCCTCACTCTGTCATCCTCTTGTTCCTCACATAAGTACAGAATGCCTTAGGGTTTTCCTTACTCCTACCCGCCAAGGCTTTTTCATGTTGCCTTCTAGTTCTCCTAAGTCAATTCTTCCATTACTCCCTGGCTACCTCGTAACCTTCAGAGCCCTGTCTGATCCTTGCCTCCTCAACCTTAAGTAAACCTCCTTCTTTCTCTTGACTAGATGTTCCACATCTCTTGTCACCCAAGGTTCCTTCATCCTCCCATCCTTTTCTTACCTCAGCTGGAGAAACCTATCCAGCACTTTTGGTAAGCGTTCCCTAAACAATCTTATATCATCGGCCTTGTGGTTTTTCTGTGGGACATCCAAAACTATTGTTTTAAACCTCCTCTTCTGAATACAGAGCTCAAGGCAGAAGTGAAGAAAAATAAAGCCAGCAAAAATGAACTAAACAAGATGAGATTTGGATTGGCAAGTCAATGCTCTAGGCAGGCTTTGAAACTTCCCTGCAGGAGTCCTGCTTCGGTCATAGGCCACACACAGAGTAGCAGCAAACAGTTGTGTCTTAGATACAAGTGAGGTCTCCCAGGCATCTGTCCTTGGATCACTGCTTTTCTTGATCATTTTCAATGGCCTAGGATTGGGTGTACAAGACCATTTCAAAATTTGCTGATGAAATAAAACCTGGAAATATTGTGAATTGAGAGGAGGATCACGATAGGCTACTTGAGGATGTAGTTGGCCTGATGGAACAGGTAGACAAGTGGTATATGACATTTAATGCAAAAGAGTGTTAAGTAAGGCAGTTTGATAAGAAGAAAGCTAAAGAGCAAAACAAAACAAAGAATATAATTCTCAAGGGATTATTGCAGCAGAAGTACCAAGGCATGTTTGTGCAGAAATCATTGAAAGTAACTGGGCAATTTGAGAAATCGGTTAATAATAAATATGAAATCCTGCTTGTAATTTTATTTCATTTTTATTCACTTAGGAATGTGGGATTTGCAGGCCAGGCCAGCATGTAATACCCTTCTCTAGTTGCCCTTCTGAAAGTGGTGGTGAGCTGCCCTTTTGATTGGCTGCAGGCCGTTTAGTGTAGGGAGACACACAATTCTGTTAGGTAGGGAAATCCCAGAATTTGAACCAATGACATTGAAGGGACAGCGATATATTTCCAAGTCAGGATGGTGAGGTGGCTTGATGGGGAACTTACAGTTGATAGTGATCCCATGTATCTGCTGTCCTTTTCCTTCCAGATGGAAGTGGTCGTGAATGTGGAAGATGGTGTCAAAGAAGCCATGGCGAATTTGTACAGTGCACCTTGTAGATAGTACACACTGCTGCTACTGAGCATCAGTGATAGAAAAAGTGAATGTTTGTGAATCAGGTGGCTGCTTTGTTCTGGATGGTATTGAGTTTGAGTGTTGCAGAGATATCGGGAGTACAAAAACAAGGACATTATTTAACTGGAGTATTTTTATAATTCTGGGTGCCATACATTAAGATGGATGAGAAGACATTAGAGACAGGATGCAGAAAAGATTTAAGAATGATTTCAGGAAATGCCGGCTTTAGTGATGAGGATTAATTGGTGAAGCTAGAGAGAAGATAAGGTTTTGTGAGGAGATTTGGCTAAGTAGATGTAATGGTGGCATTTAAAATCATGAGGAACCTGCACAAAATAAATAGAGACATACTGTTCCTATTGGCAAAACAACTCTGCACTGGTTTGTGAATCGCAAAACAATCAGAGGTGACATGAGGAAAAGATTTTTACACAGCAAATTTTTGGGATTTGGAGGTTTGGGACAGATTTCTCTTTTAGAAGAGAAATGAGAATGGATCTGAAGAAAAACAATGGCAAGCGTTCTAGGAAAAAGTTGAAAAATGAAACCAGCTGAGTCACTCTTACAATTAGTGCAGTGGAGGCCCGGACGCTAAATGTCTTCAAGGCAGAGATTGATAAATTCTTGATGTCACAAGGAATTAAGGACTATGGGGAGAATGCGGATAAGTGGAGTTGAAATGTCCATCAGCCATGATTGAATGGCGGAGTGGACTCGATGGGCCGAATGGCCTTACTTCCACTCCTATGTCTTATGGTCTTATGGTCTTAGGTAGCTAACAGAGTGAACTCAATGGTCTCCTTCGGTATCAATGATCCAAGGATTTATAGCCTGACAGTTTTCTTTCCCAATAAGTTGAGTTTGCAACTGTGCTATCAGCCTGAACAAGGGGGACAGAATTCTATTGGCCTCTGGCTATTGCAGTTGTGAACAGAGGGCTGACAAAATACTGAGCAGCCACATCAGGATGGCCCCATCTGTCTCTGTTCCAGGAAAGCTCAATTGGCAGTTTGCCTCCTTGGAGACAGCCTGTGCAGTTGTATCATTAAAGCTCCATTCCTCTCAACTGATGTGGCTGCAGGAATTCCAGCTTCATGGAGGCAGCCTTTGGAGTCTCAGGTACCAGGACACACAAAGGGGCTGCAGTCAGAAAAGGCCTTGTCCCACCCAGCAGGCAGGCACAACAAGTATTTAGGAAGGCAATGGCTATGTTGGCATTCATTACAAGAGTCCTCAGCAAAGGACTCACCTTCATCCCCCTCCGTCCACGCATCAATGAATTTAATACACGCCGTGACGTCGAACAATTCTTCCGTCACCTCCGCCTCCGAGCTTACTTTCACAATCAGGATTCCCGCCCACCTTCCGAGGACCCCTTCGCCCACCTCCAACACACTGCATCCACCTGGACACCCCCCCACTGGCCTATTACCTGCCCTCGACCTCTTCATTTCCAACTGCCGCTGGGACATTAACCACCTCAACCTGTCTACCCCTCTCCCCCATTCTAACCTCTCACCCTCACAACGCGCAGCCCTCCAATCCCTCTGCTCCAATCCCAACCTCACCATCAAGCCAGCGGATAAAGGGGGTGCAGTGGTAGTCTGGCGCACTGACCTCTACACCGCTGAAGCCAAACGCCAACTCTAGGACACCTCTTCCTACTGCCCCCTTGACCATGACCCCACCCCCATCACCAAACCATCATCTCCCAGACCATACAGAACCTCATCACCTCAGGAGATCTCCCACCCACAGCTTCCAACCTCATAGTCCGGGAACCCCGCACTGCCCAGTTCTACCTTCTTCCCAAGATCCACAAGCCTGACCACCCTGGCCGACCCATTGTCTCAGCATGCTCCTGCCCCACTGAACTCATCTCTACCTACCTCAACACTGTCCTATCCCCCCTAGTCCAGGAACTCCCCACATATGTTCGAGACACCACCATGCCCTCTATCTCCTCCAAGATTTCCGTTTCCCCGGCCCCCAACGCCTCATCTTCACCATGGATATCCAATCCCTCTACACCTCCATCTGCCATGACCAGGGCCTCCAAGCACTCCGTTTTTTCCTCTCCAGACATCCCCAACAGTACCCTTCCACGGACACTCTCATTCGTTTGGCCGAACTGGTCCTCACCTTTAACAACTTCTCCTTCAAATCCTCCAACTTCCTCCAGACCAAAGGGGTAGCCATGGGCACACATATGGGCCCCAGCTATGCCTATCTCTTTGTTGGAGATTATGTAATTATCTTCCATAATTACACTGACACCACTCCCCAACTCTTCCTCCACTACAGTGATGACTGCATTGGCGCCACCTCGTGCTCCCGCGAGGAGGTTGAGCAATTCATCAACTTCACCAACACATTCCACCCTGACCTTAAATTTACCTGGACCATCTCTGACACCTCTCTCTGCTTCCTGGACCTTTCCATCTCCATTAATGATGACCGACTTGACACTGACATTTTTTTACACACCCACTGACTCGCACAGTTACCTAGATTATATCTCTTCCCACCCTACCTCTTGCAAAAATGCCATCCCATATTCCAAATTACTCCGCCTCCACTGTATCTGCTCCCAGGAGGACCATAAGACCATAAGACATAGGATTGGAAGTAAGGCCATTCAGCCCATCGAGTCCACTCTGCCATTCAATCATGGCTGATGGGCATTTCAACTCCACTTACCTGCATTCTCCCCGTAGCCCTTAATTCCTCGAGACATCAAGAATCTATCAATCTCTGCCTTGAAGACATTTCGCGTCCCGGCCTCCACTGCACTCTGTGGCAATGAATTCCACAGGCCCACCACTCTCTGGATGAAGAAATGTCTCCGCATTTCTGTTCTGAATTGGCCCCCTCTAATTTTAAGGCTGTGTCCACGGGTCCTAGTCTCCTCGCCTAATGGAAACAATTTCTTAGCGTCCACCCTTTCCAAGCCATGTATTATCTTGTAAGTTTCTATTAAGTCTCCCCTTAATCTTCTAAACTCCAATGAATACAATCCCAGGATCCTCAGCCGTTCCTCGTATGTTAGACCAACCATTCCTGGGATCATCCGTGTGAATCTCCGCTGGACACGTTCCAGTGCCAGTATGTCCTTCCTGAGGTGTGGGGACCAAAACTGGACACAGTACTCCAAATGGGGCCTAACCAGAGCTTTATAAAGTCTCAGTAGCACAACGGTGCTTTTATATTCCAACCCTCTTGAGATAAGTGACAACATTGCATTTGCTTTCTCAATCATGGACTCAACCTGCATGTTTACCTTTAGAGAATCCTCCACAAGCACTCCCAGATCCCTTTGTACTTTGTACCAGTTCCATCACAGAAGACACCAGATGGCCTCCTTCTTTAGAGATCGCAATTTCCCTTCCCACGTGGTTAAAGATGCTCTCCAACGCATCTCATCCACATCCCGCACCTCCGCCCTCAGACCCCACCCCTCCAACTGTAACAAGCATTGAACGCTCCTGGTGCTCACCTTCCACCCTACCAACCTTCACATAAACCAAATCATCCACCGACAGTTCCGCCACCTCCAAAAAGACCCCACCACCAGGGATATATTTCCCCTCCTCACCCCTTTCCGCCTTCCGCAAAGACTGTTCCCTCCGTAACTATCTGGTCAGGTCCACACCCCCTTACAACCCACCCTCCCATCCTGGCACCTTTCCTTGCCACCGCAGGAACTGTAAAACCTGTGCCCACACCTCCTCCCTCACCTCTTTCCAAGGCCCTAAAGGAACCTTCCACATTCACCAAAGGTTTACCTGGACATCCACTAATATCATTTATTGTATCCGTTGCTCCCAATGCGGTCTCCTCTTCACTGGGGAGACTGGGTGCCTCCTAGCAGAGTGCTTTAGGGAACATCTCTGGGACACCCGCACCAATTAACCACACCGTCCCATGGCCCAACATTTCAACTCCCCCTCCCACTCTGCCGAGGACATGGAGGTCCTGGGCCTTCTTCACCTCCGCTCCCTCACCACCAGACGCCTGGAGGAAGAACGCCTCATCTTCCTCCTCGGAACACTTCAACCCCAGGACATCAATGTGGACTTCAACAGTTTTCTCATTTCCCCTTCCCCCACCTCATCCTAGTTCCAAACTTCCAGCTCAGCACTGTCACCATGACTTGTCCGGACTTGTCCTACCTGCCTAGCTCCTTTTCCACCTATCCACTCCACCCTCTCCTCCCTGACCTATCACCTTCATCCCCTCCCCCACTCACCTATTGTACTCTATGCTACTTTCTCCCCACCCCCACCCTCCTCTAGCTATCTCTCCACACTTCAGGCTCTCTGCCTTTATTCCTGATGAAGGGCTTTTGCCCAAAACATCGATTTCGCTGCTCCTTGGATGCTGCCTGAACTGCTGTGCTCTTCCAGCACCCCTAATCCAGAATTCATTGCAAGAGGGTTTGAATACAGAAGAAAGAAGGTCTTCCTGCAGCTGTCTAAAGTGAGACCAAAGCAGAATTGTTGTATGGAAGTTTGGTCTCCTTACCCAAAGGATATACTTGTCACTGGGCGAGTAGCAAAGATTCACCTGACTGATCTCAGGAAGGTTTGATTTTTCATATAAGGAGAGATTGGGTCAACTTGTCCCTGTCATTGAGATCTACAGCATAAAAAAAAGTAGGAGGTACAGTTAGTAAGTTTGCAGATGACACTAAAATTGGAGGTGTAGGGGACAACGAAGAGGGTTACCTCAGATTACAACAGGATCTGGAGCAGATGGGCCAGTGGGCTGAGAAGCGGCAGATGGAGTTTAATTCAGATAAATGCAAAGTACTGCATTTTGGAAAAGCAAATCAGGGCAGGACTTATAAACTTAATGGTAAGATCCTGGGGAGTGTTGCTGAACAAAGAGACCTTGGAGTGCAGGTTCATAGTTCCTTGAAAGTGGAGTTGCAGGTAGATAGGATAGTGAAGAATGCGTTTGTTATGCTTTCCTTTATTGGTCAGAGTATTGACTACAGGAGTTGGGAGGTCATGTTGCGGCTGTACAGGACATTGGTTAGGCCACTGTTGGAATATTGCGTGCAATTCTGGTCTCCTTCTTTTTGGAAGGATGTTGTGAAACTTGAAAGGATTCAGTAAAGACTTATAAGGATGTTACCAGGGTTGGAGGATTTGAGCTATAGGAAGAGGCTGTATAGGCTGGGGCTGTCTTCTCTGGAGCGTTGGAGGCTGAGGGGTGATCTTATAGAGGTTTATAATATCATGAGGGGCGTGGATAGGATAAATAGACACAATCTTTTCCCTGGGGTGAGGGAGTCCAGAACTAGAGGGCTGGGGTTTAGGGTGAGCGGGGAAAGATATAAAGGTGACCTATGGAACAACATTTTCACGCAGAGGGTGGTGTGTATATGGAATGAGCTGCCAGAGGAAGTGGTGGAGGCTGGTACAATTACAACAGTTTATAGCCGCCTTGGATGTGTATATGACTAGGAAGGGTTTAGAGGAGTATGGGTCAAATGCTGACAGGTGAGACTAGATTGGGTTGAGATATCTGGTTGGCATGGACAAGTTGGACTGAAGGGTCTGTTTCCATGCTGTACATCTCTTTGACACTATGGCTCTGGCCATTGGATGTGCACTGGTCAAAAGCAGCCAGCTAATTATTCCCATCCCATTCTTAAACATTTGATATAGAACCCTTATATGCCTTAGCACTGCAAGTGGACATTTAAATAGAACAAAATGTTATGAGGGGATCTGCCTTGACAGGCAGTGAGTCCCAGATTCCCACCCTCTCGGTAAAGAAAAATCCTCACACCCCTTGAAACCTCCTGCCCAATATCTTAAAACTCTGCCCCTGGTCATTGATCCCTCCATCAAGGGAAAAATGGAGAGGCAATATGAAAATAGAAAGATGAAGAGGGCATCCCATTGCAACATATACAGTTCTGATGAAGTTAGACAGATGGATGATGCTTCTCCTAACCAGGGGAATCCAGGACAAGGAGTCACAGTCTCAGGGTACGCAGATCTGACTCAGACTGTGATGAGGAGAATATTCTTCACTCAGACGCTGATGACACAGTAGAATTATGTACAACAGAAAATGGAGATGCAACTTACCAAGCGTACTTAAAAAAGAGATAGATTTCTCAAGACCACAGTGCCCAGAGGGATAGGGAGAAAGCAAGAATATGGGGTCAAGATAAAGTATCAGCCATGATCATGTTGAATGGCTTAATGAGTAGAATCGGCTGTTCCATTTTTCCAAGTTTCTATGTCAACAATGTCATGGACGTAGCCTTTGATCAAACAGAACTTTTAAAATTATATTTATCATTGGGCATCTCTGTTTTGTGATGTCTCTTATAATTGCTTGGTACTTCAATTAGCAATTTACATAGTTTGGAAAATAAAGATGACAGTTAATCTAATATGTTCACATTATTTTGCTGGGAAATGGTAATGTTAAAGTAATGATTTGCATCTGGAGATAGTTAAAAGATGGATTAGGCAATGAGACAGTCCAAGTGAAATCTAGCTTTTGGCTCTGGTATATTCTAAGAGTTCAAGTTTATTGCTGCAGGATCCAACATTAAAGGGCCAAAACAATGCAGCAGGATCAACTTGCCACGGATGATGTAGGACATGAATCAAAACAAAATTGACTTGTTAAAATCTTAGCTTAAACATAACTTAGAGGTATGTATTGGCATTGTTACAAACAAATATAGTTAAACAATGAACAATTGTTATACAAACTCAAAGTAAACAAACAAAGAGTGAGCAGACTTGTGTGTGAAAGTTTGATTTGAGGGTCTCCCAATCTAATGATCCTCAAGGTGAAGCCTAGCATGGTCTGGAACCAGGGGCTCAGTGTTGACTGGAGGTTAGGTGCCAGCATGGGATAGGTTGGAAGACCGCTGTTCTGGACCTTTATTTTTGCAACACTGAACATCTTATATCTCTATTTTCTAAGATCTCATAACTGAAGTAGGTTTGTACCTAAGATGGTGCCATAAATGGCAATGTATAAACTTTTCACTGTACTCATTTGAGCAAATGTGACAATAAAGCTAATTTAATTCAATTCTCTGGCTTAGAAAAAGAGACTGGGAGCTCTTTAGAAATGGACAAAAATTTGCCACAGTGTTCTCTCACTACAATAGACAATCACACTGTCAGAGAACTCATCAAAAATTATGTAAAATAGCCTTTCCACAGAGTTAAATAGCTCAAACATTCAAGGTCAGAGCTACATCATTGTGGTGGGCAAAATATCCATCACAGCAATCAAAGTAGTGAATCCCTGGACAGTTGACAAAATTATTGATAGTACAAAAGCAGGCAGGTATATGTTGAAATGGAGGGATCAAATTGCTCAAACTAATGTGTGAATGTTTCGTCTTTACTGTAAGTTATAAATTTTGCAAAAGCTGCAATTTGTAAACCATAGTCAAGAAGAAAATGTATGAAAGAATTCAGGAAAAATCATCACAATGAAACACGCAGCTATGATCTAACTTCAGTCAATTATTGGCTGTGATTTAGACAAAATAGGTTAATTAGCTACATACAATTTTAGTTTTATTATTAGGATAATTTAATTTGTACTTTTATTCATTTTAACGATGCTAACACAGTTTGGTGGCTTCTCTGTTAAGAAGTAACTCATAATCTATTCTTGTTTTAAGTTCCTTACACTGACTTAGGCAATACTTTATGTCACTGATCTCTCTCCAAACTTGGCATTAAACTGTGCACAGTGAGTCACATGGAGACCAGCATTTTTCTTTTTTGGGCCTTCAAAAAATAATCCATACTATCTGGAATCCCCACCATAATCTTCAATTCTCTTGTTGTTAGGTTCAAATATATCAATCTCAGTCAAATAAATTGGATTCCTCACTAATAATTACATAATTTCAAACGTTTCCAAGATATGCCACTGTTAACGTATCTAACTGAAGTTGCCTCAACATAAGTTCACCAAATGTATGTTTTGAAACTCATTTGAAAAACTCAGGTATGATTTTAAGAGGTCTTTCAACAACGTTGACTGTTCCTTTTCTCTGAACCCATATTTCTTTTTACACGTCAAAGTGGCACTACAGCACCTGTGCTGCTTTCAACTTTAAACAAAAATGTGCCAACACTGTAAAGGAGCAATGTCACAAAATATACACAAAGGATCTAGTTTATTTGTACAGAATGCAAACAAAGTTGAAAAATACAATGGCTGTGAAATTCACCAGTAAATTACCCACTTTCAAAATTTCCTTTCAACTCCTCTTCAAGAGGATAATTTCATACGGTGTTCCTTTATTATAGACTGAAGTTTGAAGCTGGTGCTTGTGTCACATTTTGGGAAGCATTTCAATGAAGTTGAAAACTGGAAATTTAAAATTCTAGATTCAAAATGTCTCAGTTCTGGATTATAACAAATTAAAACCATAATTACTATTGATTATTCAGCAACTTTAAATGTCAACTTCATTGCAACATTACTCATGATTAAATATCCTTATTTGCAACAATGTAAAATCATTTGAACAGTATAAATACTTTACAGATGTGTCCAGGAATTGTCATGTCTTTGAAATATTATTCAGTATATAACAAAATAGTTGCTTATATATCTGCCATTGGTAAGAATCAGATGAGGATGGCAGTACAAAATTAGCTTTTCATCTGGTCTGTTCTTTCATATTTTCAATCTTAAATCACTGTGGTCTATAGCTATTTAATTTTATTTGACCAGAAAACAGACTTAAAAATCACTGTCACTTAAATGCACTGTACATGAGGGAGAAAGGAAACAAAAGAACAGACCTGGAAGTCGATTTATCTTCATTAAGGAGATTTCTTACCTGGACCAGATTCCATTCTTTAAGTGATTCAGCAATGATGGATGTAATAGATGGGCACACTCCACCAAATATCATCAGATGCTTAGGTCCATATTTAATGCCATCAAAGAAGGCTTTGAGTCCTTTAGCATTATCACACTGAAATAAATAGGAAAATGCATTTCATTACAATTCTAAAATGCTATTGAATAGCACTGATAGTATTGAAAAAAGAAATCAAAGAAATGTAATGACTGTAGCTTTAAACAATATTTACTTGTAGCCAATAGTCTGGCTTGTTTATGCAGAAGTCAATTATAATTTTCACCTGACAGTGACTGCGAAAGTGAACAGTAAAAGTATCCATCGTAAAACTTCAATTTCGACTTTTATACAAAGAGAAGCTTCACAGGATGTTGCTTTATTATGGATAGGTTTTGATATAGCACTTGTAACACATTCTGGACCAGCAAATGAAGCCACAACTAAGATTTCAGTGCATCTCAGTACTGGTCAAATTTAATGGCAGTAAAGAAATACTGGACTAGTTACCACTTGTAACATTTAGAAGTTTAAAATGAAATTTAAAAAGGGTCCTAGAATATCACCTACTAATGTTGTAAGTTTCTTTCTATCAGTGTATTACACTTCAGCAGATGAAAAGCACAAGGCTACCAGTTCGAGGTCATAACACACCAATTTCCAAGATTCAATGTTTGAATTTCACTCTGATTACATACAGTTAAAATTTCACATTCTATGCCTTGCACTGACATAATCTAGTTACATAACGTTTCTTGTAAAACAACATTTTAAATTATTTGGTGAACTGGGATTGAGAGTGAAGGACGGAAATGTCATTTGTCTGCTAAATAGTAAAACGGGTCAAAGAGCTGAAGTCATTCTTCAAAAACCCTCAAAACCCCTGAGGCATGGATGAGAACATTTATTTTCTCTATAGTACAGGGTAGCAAGTGATAGCATATGTATATTCAAGTTAGTTTGGAAGTACATAGTTGAAGCTACAACTTTCAATGTATTTTTTGATTTCTCTCTGACCCTCTCGCATTATAAATAGGTTGGGTGAAAGAACTTATTCATGTATGCTTTTTATTATTTTGCTTTGTTCATGATTTGTGGGCATCTTTGCTGAATTCTCCATTCGGTGTTCTCTGTACCATCACATCTAGGAATGGGAGTTGGTTGTCCTTTTCTTCCTCTCTCAGAGTTTATGAACAAATCAATGGCACACCCATGGGCTCACCCATCTCTGGACTTAAAGCAGAAGCGGTAATGCAAAGATTAGAACAAAGAGTTTTACCGCAATATCAACCCAAACTCTGGGTCAGATATGTGGATGACACCTTTGTAGTCATTAAAAAGACAGAAATAGAGAACACACACTGGATCATCAAAGCCACACACAGGAATCTGTTTCATGAGATAGGAAGAAAAGGACAACCAACTCCCATTCCTAGACGTGGTGGTACAGAGAACACCTAACGGAGAATTCAGCACAAAAGTATATAGGAAAGCCACAAAAAAAGACCAAGCCCTGAATTACGAAAGCAACCACCCCAACACACATAAAAGAAGTTGCATCAAGACACTATTCAAAAGGGCCACAACACACTGCAGCACACCAGAACTGCAAAAAGCGGAAGAATAACACCTATACAAGGTATTCACCAAAAACGGATACCTGAGCAATTTCATCAACAGATGCCCAAGGGAAAGACAAAGGAAAGAGGACATGCCGCAACCCAAAGGACTAGCCACACTACCATACATCAAGAGCATTTCCGAAATGACAGCCAGACTGCTGCGACCACTAGCACTCATAACAGCACACAAACTAACAGCCACTCTCAGACAACAACTCACCAGAATGAAGGACCCGATACCCAGCATGAGCAAAACCAATGTAGTGTACAAAATCCCATGCAAGGACTGCACAACACACTATATAGGACAAACAGGAAGACAGCTAACGATCCGCATCCATGAACACCAACTAGCCACGAAACGACGCGACTAGCTATCCTTAGTAGCCACACACGCAGATGACAAGCAACATGAATTTGACTGGGACAACACTAGTATTATAGGACAAGCCAAACAGAGAGCAGCCTGGGAATTCCTAGAGGCATGGCACTCATCCACAGATTCAATCAATAAGCACATCGACCTGGACCCAACATAGCGACCACTGCAACAGACAGCTGGAACTGACAACCGGAAGCGGCAGATTCAAACCATTACAAATGCCAGAGGAAAGATCACAGAAGCGCTTCACAGGAGGGTCCCAAGCACTGAGGATGTCACCTAGACAGGGAACGAAATGTCTGCAACACAAATTCCCAGCTCGGCGAACAGAACCACAACAACGAGCACCCGAGCTACAAATCTTCTCCCAAACTTTGAATGGACACATCTCAAACTGAATAGTGAACATAACTCTTAATGTAATAACTATTACATTGCTGATAATGAAATTGAACCAGACAAGCAAATTGCATCAAACATTAATGGAATGCCTTTCACACTGCTAAAGTAATTACTATTTAAAAAATATAATTGAGGGGTAAACCTCCAAAATACAGTAATAGATATTTTTAAAAAGAGGTCATAATATGGAATAGAATTATTCATTTTGGAAGATATAGATAATTAATGCCAGCTCGTATGGATTTGTGAAATAAGTCAAAGAGAATTAATAATAAAATAGATTTTCTTGAGGAAAGTAATCGTGCATTTATGAAAGAAATGCAGCAGGTGTACTCTGTGGATTTAGAAAAGACATCTGTCAAGGCATTGTATATACTTAATTAAAATCATGTGATATTATACAGAATGTTAAAGTATGCATAGGAAATTGGTTCAGGTAAACAGGCAGTGATATTTTACAGATAATTGTAAGATTTGTACATTTCCCTCCTGCTCAGTTTTGATTTGCTGCTGTTTTACTTTGAGCCAATGCAGAAAATGATTGAATGAGTTTAAAAGATAGAAAGTCATGACAGGAAATTAATAATAAAGTATTTCTTTGACAGCTAATCTCTGCTACAGAACAGAAATATTATCAATCTTTCTGTACTTCCTGTAATTTATTTTGTATAAACATATGAATTGGGAGCAACAATAGGTCACATGGACCCTTGACATTGCCCTGCCATTCAATAAAATCATGGCTAATCTGACGACACCATATTTCTGCCTCCACTTGATAACCTTTCACCTCCTTTCTCAACCAGAACCTATCTTTCCATGTTTTAAAAACATTCAAAACTCTACTTCCACTGTCTTTTAAGGATAAGAGTTCAAAATCTCACCACTCTGTGAAAAATAAAATCTCTCTTATCTTGGTCTCAAGTGGGCAACCTCATATTTTTAAACAGTGGACCTAAGTCCTAAATTCATTAACAAGAGGAGATATTTTTCCATATACACCCTCTCAACGCCATTAAGTATATTTTATGTCTAAATCAGGTTACCTCCAACTCTTCTATGCATATACAAGCAGATACAAGTCTAGCAAACACCCTCTGAACTGTTTTCAATTCATTTATATCCTTAAGTAAATAAGCAGAGAATTTGTGTGTATATTACTCCCGTTGTGGTCTCATTATTGCCCTGTCTAATTGAGACATAACCTCCCTACTTTTCTCTTCAAATCCCCTCACAAGAAACAGTAGTCACGTTTACCATAAAACCTTAATATGTAGGAGCTGAATTAGGCCACTCATCCCATCGAGTCTGCTCCGTCACCTGACCATGGCTGATATGTTCCACAGCCCAATTCTCCTGCCTTCTGTCTGGAATCCTTGAACCTTTAAAATCAAGAATCTGTCTATCTCTGTTTTATATACACTCAATTGGGGTGGCACGGTAGCTCAGTGTTTAGCACTGCTGCCTCACAGCACTAAGGTCCCAGGTTTGATTCCATCCTCGGGCGGAGGATGTCTGGAGTTTGCACATTCTCCCTGTGTCTGCGTGGATTTGCCTCCGGGTGCTCTGGTTTCCTCCCACAGTCACAAAGATGTGCAGGTTAGGTGAATTGGCCATGCTAAATTGCCCATAGTGCCATGTGCATTAGTCAGAGGGAAATGGGTCTGGTGGGTTAGTGTTCGGAGGGTTGGTGTGGACTGGTTGGGCTGAAGGCCCTGTTTCCTCACAGTAGGGAATCTAATCTAATCAATGACTTCCACAGCCTTCTGCAATAATGGGTTCCACAGATTCACCACATTCTGGCTGAAAACAATTCCTCCTCATTTCAATTCTAAAGAGTTATCCCTCGGGACCTAATCTCTCCTATTGGTGAAAAAATCTTCCCCATGTACACTCTATCTAGGCCTCTCAGTATTCTGTAAGTTTCAATAAGATCACCCCCTCATCTTCCTAACCTCAACTGAGTATAAACCCAGAGTGCTCAATCGCTCCTCATATGACAAGCCCCTGCTCTCATCCACACAGGGAGTAAGAATCTCAAATGTTTTAGACAATCTCAAGAGCTGAAGATCTTTCAGCACTACCTCCTGGACCCCTCTACCTGCTTCACTATTAGTTACACCCTCCTGTCCCTGACCATTGACCGAATTCGAGGTAGTTAATGGAGGGGGCGTGACTGCCTCCTGAAACGTAGCATTCAGGTAACTCTCCCCCTCCCTGATTTGTCACAAAATTCAAAGTTGAGCCTCCAGCTCATCAACCCTGAGCTGGAGTTCCTCGAGAAACCAACACTTGTTACAGAAATGATCACTATGAGCTACAATGGGGTCCACCAACTCCCACATCATACAGTTACAACACATAACCTGGCCCGGCATCTCTATTTTCATTACATAATTCTTGATTTGATTTTTAAACATTTGTGCTGGTCTTTTAGTTTGGTGCCTGTAAGTATTTCCCTATTTGCTTTAAATCTGAAATAATCTATAACAGATAGTCAAATCAGTTGACGTCACCAACCAATGAACTTAAAGTTTATCTGTGATTTTACTCTTTTGTGCTAGGCCCCTGATTCTGGGCTTCTATTTTTACCCTGTTAAAAAAACTTACAAACTATGAGCCAAATAACTAAATAAATAAATAAGTTGACTTACCCAGATAACTGTCTGCATGGGATCATTCCACTTAGGCCTCTGCATTGAATACCCACATTGCCTCCAAAATCCCTGTACTGGAGACTCAATCTGGATATGATCTCTACTTCCTGACTGTGCAAAGCTCACTGAACACTAATCATCCTTTGTGTCTCCGTACTAACCTTTTACAGTTTACACATTCGGAAATTCAGACCCCTCTGCAGTCACAGCACTGTAATCTTTTAAAATCTGAACCATAAGTTTTAATTCATTCTTCCAGAAAAATTATGTCACATCACATTTTCTCATGTTGTACTTTATTAAGCAGATTTATATCCAAATCATGCAACCTATCTAGATACCTTGTACGCTCCATAGGCCTTCACAACCCACTTTCCTATCTATCTTTGTGTCAACAGTAAATTTAATGGCCTTCATCCAGATAATTTTTATAAATTATAAAGAGTTGAGGCCCCAGTTCCAACCCCTCTGGCACACCACTTTGACATACTGCCAGCCTGAAAACATCCCACTTATTCCTACTGTCTGCTTCCTGTTAGCCAGCCAATCTTCTATCCATGCCAATACATTTCTGGCTAGCTTTGTCTCTAAAGTTGACAACAACAGTTCCGGTTCCTTCATCCAAGTCATTGAAATGTATTGCAGATAAAATAATAACATTTACTATAAATCTCTTGTTATGAATAGCCTATTGAGCAAATTGGATCAGGGTAGGTAGTAATATATTTTCATGTCCTAGATTTTGGTTCAAAAATAATTTTAATCTGGCACCTTTTCTCCCATGCAAAATTTATCTCTTTACTTTGTTTAAGCTTATTTCAGAAACATAATCACGCATGATGGGTGGATTTGTTCTAAGAGGTACTGCACGTAATTACAGGACGTCATTGGAATAAGTGTTTCTAGAGTCCTGACCTGATTGTCTTATTCATCACAAGCAAGAATGGGAAACCTTGGAAGGAGATTGTATCTGTACCCAAAAGTCAATGGATAGAGGTGATTTGCTTGCATCAATGTGAGAGAGGCAGATTAAGATCTCTCAATATTGAGAGGTCAGCCATAAAGATCAACAGGGCACCTGACTGGAGAAGGCTGAAGACCCATTGAGGGCACTGGGATGGATGGAGGATGGATGGATGGAGGATGGATGGATGGAAGGATTCAGTTCAGTGCCTTCTGGCTTAGAAAGTTCACAATGAACAAAACTCTGAACTTGCATATTCCCCCTAGTTGGCTTACCTGGATAACTGTCTGCACGGGATCATCCCACTTGGGCCTAAAAATGGATTTTTGGCACCAATGGCATATTTGGATTGCCACTTTTAAATCTTAATTGGGTCATCACCTGCTCCTAATGGGAACCTGTCTAAAAACATAGATCACTGCTGATAATATCATGATTAAAATGTGATATTTTACAAGGGGGTAGAGAGACTTAATATTTTTTCCAGAATTTTTAGTGTTTTGCTCAATTTTTTCCAGCATGGAGGTTAAGTGTCAAAATGAAGACCACTGTTACAAATTACTGACCAGAATGCATTACAATCATGTGTGAAGCACTTAGTCATTCACTGGTGACAAATTCCAAAGCTCAGATATGTCCCTTAGCCATTACATTCCACAGGACTCTTTGATTTATTCTTTTAAAATAAAGCTGCTTATTAATTAAGAGAAAGTGAAGACATTTCAGAATTCCTGATGAAGGGCTTTTGACTGATACATTGACTTGCCTGCTCCTCGGATGCTGCCTGAGTTGCTGTGTTTTTCTAGCACCACACCTTTTGACTCTGTTTATTAATTAAGTCATGAGGTGACAATGGAAAATGGTTGCAGGTAAGATTCTGGAATAAATATTAATGTTCAGCAAGTTGGACAATGTATGGGAAGAGAGTAACAGTTAATGTGTCAAGTTAATTATGGTTGGACAATCATCAGCTTTTATTTTCTTTCACAAAAATGGGCATCACTGGCAAACACAATATTTTCAGCCCATTTCTAGTTGTCCTTAAGAAGATGGTATTGCCTAGATCCATCTTGACCTGCTACAGTCCATGTGGTGTGAGTACACCCGTTGTATTGTTCAGAAGGAAGTTTCAAAATTTGAAACAAAGACAGTGAAGGAATGATAATATAGTTGCCTGGCAGAATGGACTATGACCTGGAGAGGAACCTGCAAGTAGTAGCAGTCCCATGCATGTACTGTCCTTATCCATCCAGGTGATAGTTGTTCCAGTTTGAAAAGCACTGTCAAAGCAGCTTGTAAAGAAAAGTCATCCCAGACTCAAAGTTTTAATTCTGTTCCTCGCTGCACAAATGTGGTTAGACCTTGGTGAATTACATCTTCCCTTATGTGGTCAATCGTGATAAGTTTGGGAAAACACTGCGAAAATGAAAAAAAAATAGAATTGACATTAAGATAATGTTTTGCAATTTCCCCTTCAAGATTTAATCGCGATTTCAGAATCTCACTAATTGAGCAGATCCCAAGTTAAGTATTTGGATCACATTATTTGCCCAACTGTGATCTCATCTCACTTCCAATCCACTTCCAGTTTCTCTCTCTGTTGCCCTCTAAATTCATCACTTTCAAACAGAAAGCTCTTGCCAGGTTTGTTTTGCAATCTCCTATGGAATTAATACCCATCATTCTATCACGTGGTGCATTCTAAATCCTAACAACTCTCTGAGTAAACAAGTTCCTCCTCATCTCACTCCTAGCTTTCTTGCTGATAATCTTTAATTTGTGACCTGTAGTTACTGACATACCAACTAGTGGAAACAGAATATCCTTCTTTACCCTGTCAAAATTGTTCATAATTTTGAACAAGTCAATAAGGTCACCTTTTAATCTTCTCTGTTCCAAGGAAAATAAGGCCAATTTCTCAACTCTTTTCTTATGCCTAAAATCCCTCATTCCTGGTATCATTCTCGTAAATATGCTTTGCACTCTCTCCAGGACTTCCTTAAATAAGGTGCCCAAAACTGAGCACAGTATTCCAAATGTGGTCTGACCAATGATTTGTACAGGTGTAGCATCACTTCCTTGCTCTGTTTTGTGCCTCTGTTTTATAAACCTAAGTGAGCTTTACAATAGTTTCAACTTGTCTGGCCAGCTTCAGAAAATTATGTATTCAAACTCTGCTTCTGTACTCGCCTCAGAGTTATACCACTGCACCTGCTTTGTCTCTCCATGTTTCTTCTATCAGAATGCAATATCTGACATTCTTTGCATTGCAATTCATTTCCCAGGAGTCTGCCCATTTGGCCAACTTGTCAATGCCCCTCTGAAGTCATTCAGCATCATGCTCACAATTCCCTATTCACCCTAGCTTACATATTATCTGCAAATTCAGACATTTTGTCCTCAACATCCAAATTATTTATATCAACCAGTAAAAGCAAGGATCCCAAAATGGATCCGTGTGTATCACCACTTTCAACTTGTCTACAGTCTGAGAAATGTTCATTTATACCTCCACTCTGTTTGCTATATTTTAGTCAACTTCTAATCCATGTTGTCAAAGACCTATCAATCCCAAACATTTCTAATTTACTAAACAACCTGTCATGTTGCACTGTGTCAAATGTTTTCTGAAAGTCCAAATGTACAATATCCACAGCATGACCCTTATCCACTGCCTGCGTTACCTTATCAAAGAACTCAAAGTGATCAGACATGACCTTCCTTTGACAAAGCCATTTCGACTGTCTAATATTAATGTTTTGTTCTCAGTATATGTTGACATTATCCTATATTGTGGCATTCCATCAGTTTTCACATTGTTGAAATCATGCTGATTGGTCTGTACTTTCCTGAGTTATCCTTTGCCCCTTTCTTAAACAAGTACTCAGTTCGTACCTCTGCCATACCCTTTGCTTCAGTGAGCAGCTTGCCCTACATGTTTCTGTATGGACCCCATTCGAGCCTTCACTAGTCTTTGAGGCACGTTTTACTATTTGTTAGTGCAGCCTGCCACGCTTCATCTTGCTTCCTCTTAGCCTTCCTTATTCCAGGTTTAGCCTCCTACAGCATTTGAGATACGCTTCCTCATTTCTATTGCTGTTATTATTCTGGTATGCATTATATGCCTCCACTCTCTTCTGTATTTTCTCATCAATATCCTGAGTCATCCAGGATACTCTAGCCTTGGATAGCCCATATTTATTACCAATGATATGTGCTTAGCTTGCATCCTATTTATCTCTCTTTTGAAAGTTTTCCAATTTTCATACATGCTCTTTTCCATCAAAATGAATTTCCAATCAATTTGCTCCAATTCAACTTTTAGACACCTAGAATCTGCCCTTTTCCAGTCCAGATTTTATTCTTTAATTGAAGCTTATCCTTTTCCAACTTGATACTGAACCTTATTATGTTACGATCACTATTTCCCAAATGGTCGCCTTTCCCACATTATCCACTTGGTGTGCCTTGTTAATCCAACCTTGACTCAGCTTCCTCCCTGGTACAACAGAAAATGTACCCTGTTCCAGAAAGTTCTCCTGCGTGCATTTCAGGAATTTCTCCTCCACTGTATCTTTTGCTCCTCACAGTTTGAGGATTGGACCATGGTCAGTTGGATCACTGAGGGAATCAGCGAGGGGACAATTTATAATACAAGGATGGGATCCCAGAACATAAAAGAGGTTTGGGAGCCCTGGGGAAGTTCGGGCCAAAGATTGACTCACAGTTGGCCACATGAACAGTTATGAACTCAACAGAATTGGTATGGTGGATGCTGAATAGTCATTAGGATCACAGGGACAGCAACATAAATAGCAAACAAGGAGGATTTGGGGGTGGGGTGGGAAAACCCTCCTGTATCTCAGGCAAAGCTTGGCATTTGCTCAGTCAAATTTGACTGGGAAAACACCACTATCATAGGACAAGCCAGACAGAGAACAGCCAGAGAATTCCTAGAAGCATGGCATACATCCCCAAACTCCATCAACAGACACATTGATCTGGACCCCATATACAAACCACTACAGCTGAAACTGACACCCGGAAGCGGCAAGACCATCCATCAACAGACACATCGACCTGAACCCCATATACAAATCACTGCAGCTGAAACTGACACCCGGAAGCGGCAAGAACAAACCAATATAAATACCGGAAGAAACATCAAAGCAGCAGTGATGATGTTCCCTAGCCAGGGAACGAAACGTTTGCAGCAAAAACTTCCAGCTCGGCGAGCAGAACCACAACAACGGATACCCGAGCTACAAATCTTCAATCAGATTTTAGTAAACTTTCTGAAAATAAAGGTCCTGCTGATGATAATAATCATAATGCAATGATTCAGCGATGCCACTCAAATGACTTCAATTTGCATTCATCATCAGGTCATTCATTGTCCAAAAATGCACACTCAAAATTATGGCCTCAAGCAATCATGGCTATTGCATTGTTTCTAGTTTATCCGCCATCAGCATCAGAAATGTATTCATACTTCAGAACTGTAACATTTGCATATTGAACTGGAGGTATGCAAGGATGTGGTGTGTGCAAGGGTCTTTTTCTTTGAAATGGAGACTGAGGAGGGAGTGTTGTCAAGGTGGCTCACTGACATAATTCCAATTCTCTAATGTAGCAATAAGAACTTTGATTACCCAATTGTATGCTGCATAAGATGAAACACCTCAGTGCTCCTTGTGACAGTGACCTCTTTGGGAAGCCCATGCCACACTATGTGGGGGCATAATGTGATGCTCCATTTGTGATGGATGTGAAGGCTGAGGAGTACCTTCAATTTCATCTTTCTGAACTTCCCCACAGATTAACTAGTCACAGATATCACATGGATATCATGGTGACTAGAATGATTGTGGCTTTACTGGAGCTCCAAACAAAACACCAAAACAGACAATTACTACCAGAAAGAACAGTAACATTCAGTTGCTGCCACACACCCTCCAGAGTGAGAGGCAGCCAGTGAATATCCATCAAGGAGTTAGAGGAAGAAAGTGTGGGAACCCATATCTATAGGCTGCCTGGGTTGGTTTGCCATTGAGGTGTCCTCATCTCACCTGAGCATTCCTGCTCTTCTCTGGCCAAGTTGAGCATCTGGAAGTGGGTGAAAGAGCAGTTAATAGTGATACAGGAATAGCAGAGGTGAAGTGAGACACAGTGCTTCAATAAGAGGCTCAGAGGGCAAGTAGCATTTGGGTGGATGAGGTGGCTAAGAGTGCAGATTGTAGTGAGAGTTATAGTCCATGAGGCGTGGGTGAGTGGCGTATACAGTAGCAAAACTGCTACGAAGCTAGGTGTTGACCCTGAGAGTGGGGGAACAGAGAGAAAATGGTGGCATTCACTCTTGCAATGCACAGATGATGGCAGGATGATGGGAGCTGGGTGGAAGTGAAGTCAGAGTGCAGAGCTGGTCGGGAAGGTAAGTGATTGTTAATTAAGAACTTACCTCAACGCCAATGGTCTTTTTGCAGCAGAGAGCGGCGGAAGCTGGGCGGAAGTGAAGTCGGAGCACAAAGCTGGTCAAGAAGGTAAGTGATTGTTATCTGAGTGGAGAAGGAACCTGAGACACTACACGTGTAGTGTCTCCCACCCTCCCTCCTCCTCTAACCTAAAAGAAAGGACTCAGTCGGCTGAACAGGTAAGCTACTTAGTGTTCTTGTTTCGAGACTAAGTGTAGAGTTATGGCAGTGCAGGCAATGGAATGTTCCTCCTGCAGGATGTTTGAGGTAGGGGTGACCACCGATGCTCCGGCTGACTTCACCTGCAGGAAGTGCACCCAGGTCCAGCTCCTCACAGGCCACGTTAGGGAACTGGAGCTGGAGTTGAATGAACTGAGGATTATTCGAGAGGCTGAGAGGGTGATAGATAGAAGCTACAGAGACATAGTTACGCCAGAGAACAGAGGTAGCTGGGTAACAGTTAGAGGTGGGAAGGGGAGGAAGCAGGCAGTGCAGGGATCCCCTGTGGTCGTTCCTCTCAACAATAAGTATACCACATAGGATACTGTTGGGAGGGAAACGGCCTAGCAGGGGTAAGCTGCAGTGACCGGGTCTCTGGCACGAGGTCTGGCTCTGAGGCTTAGAAGGGAAAGGGGGCGAGGAGGAGAGTGCTAGTTATAGGAGACTCTATAGTTAAAGGGACAGACAGGCGGTTCTGTGGACATGGGCGAAACTCTCGGATGATTTGTTGCCTCCCGGGTGCCAGAGTCCGAGACGTCGCGGACTGTGTCTTCAGAATCCTTAAGGGGGAGGGTGTGCAGCCAGAAGTCGTGGTGCACATTGGCACCAACGACATAGGTAGGAAGAGGGGTGGGGAGGTCATTCAGGAGCTCAGGGAGTTAGGCTGGAAGCTAAAAGCTAGGACGGACAGAGTCGTCTTCTCTGGCTTGTTGCCGGTGCCACGTGACAGTGAGGCAAGGAATAGGGAGAGAGTACAGTTGAACACGTGGCTGCAAGGATGGTGTAGGAGGGAGGGTTTCAGGTATTTGGACAATTGGACTGCATTCTGGGGAAGGTGGGACCTGTACAAGCAGGACGGGTTGCACCTGAACCAGAAGGGCACCAATATCCTGGGAGGTAGGTTTGCTAGCACTCTTCGAGGGGTTTAAACTAATTTAGCAGGGGGATGGGATCCAGACTTGTAGCCCAGCAAGTAGGTTAGCTGTTTTTCAGGATGTCCAAGAATGTAGGGAGGCTGTGGAGAAGATAGCACTGACAGGAATACTTGCGGACACAGAGATGGGTTCAAGTGTGTATACTTCAACGCAAGGAGTATCAGAAATAAAGTGGGTGAACTTAAGGCGTGGATCGGTACTTGGGATTACGATGTTGTGGCCATCACAGAAACATGGATAGAAGAGGGACAGGAATGGTTGTTGGAGGTTCCTGGTTACAGATTTTTCAGTAAGATTAGAGGGGGTGGTAAAAAAGGAGGGGGGGGTGGCATTGCTAATTAGAAATGGTATAATGGCGGCAGAAAGGCAGTTCGAGAGGGATCTGCCTTTGGAGGTAGTATGGGCTGAAGTCAGAAATAGGAAAGGAGCATTCACCTTGTTGGGTGTTTACTATAGGCCCCCAATAGCAGCAGAGATGTGGAGAAACAGATTGGGAAACAGATTTTGGAAAGATGCAGAAGCCACAGGGTAGTAATCATGGGCAATTTCAGCTTCCCAAATATTGATTGGAAGCTCTTTAGATCAAGTCGATTGGACGGGGCGGTGTTTGTGCAGTGTGTCCAGGAAGCTTTTCTAACTCAGTATGTAGATTGTCCGACCAGAGGGGAGGCCATATTGGGTTTGGTACTCAGTAACAAACTGGGACAAGTAATGGGCTTGTTAGTGGGTGAGCATTTTGGTGATGGTGACCACAATTCTGTGACTTTCACCTTGGTTATGGAGAGAGATAGGTGCGTGCAACAGGGTAGGTTTTACAATTGGGGGAAGGGTAAATACGATGCTGCAAGTTGGGAGGATACACTGTCAGGGAAGGATGTTGTTGAAATGTGGAACTTTTTCAAGGAACAGATACAACGTGTCCTTGATATGTATGTACCTGTCAGGCAGGATAGAGATGGTAATGTGAGGGAACCTTGGTTGACGAGGGAGGTTGAATGTCTCGTAAAGAGGAAGAAGGAGGCTTACATAAGGTTGAGGAAACAAGGTTCAGACAGAGCGTTGGAGGGATACAGGATAGCCAGGAGGGAGCTGAAGAAAGGGATTAGGAGAGCTAAGAGAGGATATGAAAAATCTTTGGCGGGTAGGATCGAGGATAACCCCAAGGCCTTTTATGCGTATGTGAGAAACATGAGAATGATGAGAACGAGGGTAGATCCGATCAATGACAGTAGTGGGAGACTGTGTATTAGATTAGATTACTTACAGTGTGGAAACAGGCCCTTCGACCCAACAAGTCCACACCGACCCACCGAAGCGCAACCCACCCATACCCTTACATTTACCCCTTACCTAACACTATGGGCAATTTAGCATGGCCAATTCACCTGACCCGCACATCTTTGGACTGTGGGAGGAAACCCACGCAGACACGGGGAGAACGTGCAAACTCCACACAGTCAGTCGCCTGAGTCGGGAATTGAACCCGGGCGCTGTGAGGCAGCAGTGCTAACCACTGTGCCACCGTGCCGCACACTATTGAGTCAGAAGAGATAGGAGAGGTCTTGAATGAGTACTTTTCTTCAGTATTCACAAATGAGAGGGACCGTATTGTTGAAGAGGAGAGTACGAAACGGACTGGTAAGCTAGAGGAGATACTTGTTAGGAAGGAAAATGTGTTGGGCATTTTGAAAAACTTGAGGATAGACAAGTCCCCTGGGCCTGATCGGATATATCCTAGGATTATGTGGGAAGCAAGAGAGGAAATTGCAGAGCCGTTGGCAATGATCTTTTCATCTTCACTGTCAATGGGAGTGCTACCAGGGGACTGGAGAGTGGTGAAAGTTGTGCCCCTGTCCAAAAAAGGGAATAGGATAACCACGGGAATTACAGGCCAGTTAGTCTTACTTCAGTGGTAGGCAAAGTAATGGAAAGGGTGCTGAGGGATAGGATTTATGAGTGTCTGGAAAGACACTGCTTGATTAGGGACAGCCAGCACGGATTTGTGAGAGGTAGGTCTTGCCTTACAAGTCTTATTGAATTCTTTGAGGAGATGACCAAGCATGTGAATGAGGGTAGAGCAGTGGATGTAGTGTACATGGATTTTAATAAGGCATTTGATAAGGTTCCCCATGGTAGGCTTATGCAGAAAGTCAGGAGGAATGGGATAGTGGGAAATTTGGCCAGTTGGATAGAGAACTGGCTAACCGGTCGAAGTCAGAAAGTGGTGGTAGATGGTAAATATTCAGCCTGGAGCTGAAAATGTGTTGCTGGAAAAGCACAGCAGGTCAGACAGCATCCAAGGAGCAGGAGAATCAACGTTTCGGGCATGAACCCTTCTTTAGGAATCATTCCTGAAGAAGGGCTCATGCCTGAAATGTCGATTCTCTGGCTCCTTGGTCGCTGCCTAATCTGCTGCGCTTTTCCAGCAACACATTTTCAGCTCTGATCTCCAGCATCTGCAGTCCTCACTTTCTCCTAGAATATTCAGCTTGGAGCCCAGTTACAAGTGGAGTTCTGTAGGGATCAGTTCTGGGTCCACTGCTGTTTGTAATTTTTATTAATGACTTGGAAGAGGGAGTCGAAGGTTGGGTCAGTAAATTTGCAGATGATACGAAGATTGGTGGAGTTGTGGATAGTGAGGAGGGCTGTTGTCAGCTGCAAAAGGACTTAGATATGATGCAGAGCAGGGCTGAGGAGTGGCAGATGGAGTTCAAGTGTGAGGTTGTCCATTTTGGAAGGACAAATAAGAATGCAGAATACAGGGTTAACAGTAGGTTTCTTAGTAAAGTGGAGGAGCAGAGGGATCTTGGGGTCTATGTTCATAGCTCTTTGAAAGTTGCCACTCAGGTGGATAGAGCTTGTAAGAAGGCCTACGGTGTATTAGCGTTCATTAGCAGAGGGATTGAATTCAAGAGTCGTGAGGTGATGTTGCAGCTGTACAGGACCTTGGTAAGGCCACATTTGGAGTACTGTGTGCAGTTCTGGTCGCCTCACATTAGGAAAGATGTGGAAGCTTTGGAGAGGGCGCAGAGGAGATTTACCAGGATGTTGCCTGGAATGGAGAATAGGTCGTACGAGGATAGGTTGAGAGTGCTAGGTCTTTTCTCATTGGAACGGTGAAGGATGAGGGGTGACTTGATAGAGGTTTATAAGATGATTAGGGGAATAGATAGAGTAAACAGTCAGAGACTTTTTCCCCGGGTACAACAGAGTGTTACAAGGGGACATAAATTTAAGGTGAAGGGTGGAAGGTATGGGGGGATGTCAGGGGTAGATTCTTTACCCAGAGAGTGGTGGGGACATGGAATTTACTGCCTGTGGGAGTGGCAGAGTCAGAATCATTGGTGGCCTTTAAACAGCAATTGGATAGGTACATGGATAGGTGCTTAAGCTAGGACAAATGTTCGGCACAATATTGTGGGCCGAAGGGCCTGTTCTGTGCTGTATTGTTCTATGTTCTATGTTCTATGATCAGTGGCCCTTTTCCTAAATTGTTGTGCATTCCTTTTACCCTAGGACACAGGCTGATTGCCTCTGGTGGTATGGCTGGTTTGGATGGTCAACAGGAAAAACTACGACTCTCCTCTCCATCACCCTGTCCACCTCCATGTTCCTGTCTACCTGGAGAGATAATTTGTCTTTTTAGGTCATTACCTTAGTAATAATGATCAAGTGACTGAGCCAGTTTCTGGTTTGAGTACCTGATGTGGTATGTAGTTGGGCTTTAACTATGCTGCAAGCAGTATTAGCTCCAGAATGTTTGAGTAGAGGTGAACGCTTCCACCACTGCCATCTTGCAACGCTACAGGAAGGGAACTGAGGAGCCTGGATACAAAATTATTCAGGTGAAGACTGGAAGTTGTTTGAAAAGAAAATCACTCCAAGCCATAATGGACAAAATGCTATGAACCTCACTCAACAAAACGCTGCTCTCCTTTTAAATTTCAGATTTCCAGCATCCACAATATTTTGCATTTATCAGTTTGTTACATATCTAATGTAAATCCCAAAATCCCAAGGTCTTAAAGCATATTACAGATCCAGTTTTCTTTTTCTATTCAATACTACAAACTTCATGCATTGCAATTTAAAAATATTTATCACTTCAATGATTTCAGTCCACCAGCCTTACCAACCTTTCCTGAGAATTGGTCAGAGTTGTTTACAATCAAGTACTTACGTCCTCATGTCCTCCCACCATGGCACATGTAACACAATTTTTCTGGTGTTTGTTTTAATTTTAAATACAGAAATAATAAGTTGACTCATCACTTTGCATCATTTCCCTCCAAAATCTGAATTGTCAACTGAGGTCAGAAATGCTCAGTCAAACCACTCTACAATTTTAAAATGACATCTGAGGATTTAATGATCTCTGATTTAGTAGAGTAAAACCAAGGACTCTCCCAATATTTTTCATGTTATCAGGCCTAACCTGGGTTATAGTGGGATTTGAGTTTCGCAACAGATTACAATGTCATAATCTAAAGCAGGCAAGGACAGTAACAATAACATGCCACTTGATTTCCACTTTAGCATCCATCAGTGGCAGAGATAACACTAGTTAAAAGTAGGATTTATTCCTGTGATGCTGGTAGGATTATTTTCTGGCCATCTGTCATCTTCAATATGCTAGTGAATTTTTCTCAAAAGAACTAGATTCTAGTCATGATCTGCTTTTTCCAGAAGGAACACTCAAAAATGTGAATGTAGTCATTTGGAGTAAAGAACCTGATTATTGCTGGGAAAAGGCATTATGCAAAAATATATTAAGACATAATGTCCTTTTTTTTGCAGGAATAAAGAACATATGCAAATGTTACACCTAGTACAACTTAATAAAATAAGCAATAGCTCTTCTCTGGTTCATTTTTCAGCATAAACTTCTTTTGGACATTAATTTATTCACATCCTCCCTATTGTGAGTCACCCAGAACTGTACACAAGACTCCAGCTGAGGTCAAACAAGTCTCTTGTATAAGTTCAACATGACCTTGCTTTGTATCATCTGTAAACTTTGATATTGTCCCCTGCACACAAAGATCCATAGATATTAATTAGGAAAAGCAAGGACCCCAACAGTAAACATTAGGGAACTTGATCATAAAACTTTCTCCAGCCTGACAAATACCCATGAACAAATACCTATATTTTGCTTCTTATTAGTCAGACAATTTTGTATCTATGTTGTCCCTGTCCCTTTTATTTCATGTGCTATAACTTTGTTAACAAGTCTGTTGTGTGGCACTGCATTTAGAAGGTCCATGTACACACATCATCCATAAAACTACCTTCATAGACCATTTCTGTTGCCCTGTCAAAGTATTCCAGCTAGATAATGAAAATAATCTCCCCTCCCTAATCAGTCACCTATTTCCATGTGACTACTAATTCTACCCTGAATAACTGATTCTGGAAAATTCCCACTACTGAATTTAAGCTGTTTGGTCTGTAATCCATGGCTGCTCTAACAGAACATGACAAGTTGTGTGCAAGTGATAGTTACTCAAACCATCAATTTTATTTCTATAGGTGGGCCTTTTTAGTAGTATGAAACCTTTCAGGGAAAATGGAAGAAGGATGAAGGATTTATCACAAATTCAGCGTAGACGAGCAATTTATCCATTGATGTATTAATTTTTTTAGATTGCCAGCAATTAATCTTCTGCTGCTTCAGATTCCTGGTTGACTCGGTGCTTTTAATACTTCTTGCAATTCTCCACATTGTCATTGACCCTGACCTGAAACAGCAGTGCATATTGGTTGACATCCATACAAAATCTCCATTTTCCTGTCAGTCAGTCTTAATTCTTGAAAACTGTAACAACTCAAGCATATGCACATGTCGGAAGTCAGGTACTAAGACATACAAGAGACTCAAAGTGTAGGTTAGATCAAACAGATTTGTCAGGGTGATACTTTAGAGAGAATACCTGTGTGGTACCAGTTTTTAAATAACTGCAAAGGAGGATTTCTACCATTTCCCTAGCATATTTATTCAAATGTAGTATGAGCAATTAGCAGCTGTAAATTAAGTGTGATTGCAACTCTGAGTAACATTTATTCAAGTTTAATTTACCCAAAACTTATTATACTTATTAGTCTCTAAAAAAAAGTTGAAATTTCTTCCTTTGTTTTCTAAACCTGCATTTATATAGCACCTTTCACAATCTCAGGATATCTCAAAGCAATTTACTGCTAATGATGTATTATTTTGATGTTTGTCATTAAGGTAGTGTAAGGAAACATTACAGAAATGAATTTATCATACAACATGATTGTGTTAATTCTTCACTAAAACATTCCTAATTGATTATTTTCATAGAATATTGCATTCAACTGATATCTTAAGGAATTTTATAATGCATAAGGAATATATATCAAACGTCACATACCATTAAGCATTCAGAACTGTAACATCTACGATTGTTTAATGGATTTTTTGCCACAGTGAAACAGGACTGAAACTTGGTTTTGGCTAATTTGAGTTGTTTTGAGTTTATTGCAGGGTTTGTCACTTCGAGGTCCAGCTCATTTTCTCACCAATCTAACCAAATTACCAAATTAATGACCCAGCCTTCCCTTCTGGCAGCCCTCACATCTGGTTTCAGTACCATCATCCAAACAACTTAATACAATTGGGATATCCCAGAAATGATCACCAAAGTTTGCACCAGCACCAGGTCTGAAAAGCCACTGTGCATCTGCACAAGTCAGAGCTACCCTGCATAGTTGCTGACATTTTCCCTGGAGGTCCTGTAGGACAGGGTAGTGCAGAGGTGGGCATCTTCCTCCCTCAAAACCAGCAAAGAAGGGCACACACCAGACTTTGCCAGCCTGGTGCAAAGGAGCACCGATTTTCTCTTGTCTTAATGGCTGTGCCACCCACTTTCATCTTCCTAAATATCTGCTTCATTCTCACTCAAGGAGGAAAACAGGCTCCGATAGGGCAGGGTATCAATCTAGGTAGAGGCCTGCCTGACATTTGGCTGCTCACCCCACATGTGGAGATCATCCTGACTCTGATCACTGAAAGTGTCAAATCTCTGAACTGATACTTGAGAAGAAGGCTATCCCCTTTGACTTGATGGAGTGCTCCTGACAACCATAGTAGGTTTGTCTCCATTAGTCTTGAGGCAGAATCCTTTAGGGGTCTGAGCAATGTGGCATGCACTAAACGTCTGCATTAAACGGCAAGGCAGGACAGAAGTAATATGAGCGTCATTGAAGGGGGAAAGTACAAAAAGGGAAGGCAAGATAGTGCAAGGTAGGGCATGCTGTGCGCATCCAGATAGGTGAGTAATAACAAGAGTAAGTGAAAAGTCCGGGGACGCAGCTTCGTCAAGTCCATGAGTTGGGTATGTGTCCCCTAAATACACAGGGTTGCTCCTGCAGCATTACAATGATAGTTGCTCATGTAGCATTGAAGTGCAGAAGCCAAGTGGATCAGAGATGTGCCATGAGGGTTTTTAGAGGCTAATACATGTTGAATACACAGAAATGGGGAGGGAATGGTTGGTGCCTGTAGAGCATTCCCTAAGGGATCGGTGCCCATTAACCAACATGGAAGGTCTTTCCAAGCAAGTAGTGAGCTGAATTTGCCAGGACTCACTCCAGTTTCCATAATAATAATTCTCAATAGAGTCAGAGAGATGCACAACATGAAAACAGACACTTCAGTCCAACTTGTCCATGCCAACCAGATATTCCAACCTAATCTAGTCCCATTTGCCAGAATTTGGTCCATATCCCTCTAAACCCTTCCTACTCATATACCCATCCAGGCACCTTTTAAATAATGCAATTGTACCAGCCTCTAGCACTTCCTCTGGCAGCTCATTCCATACATGCATCACCCTTTGAATGAAATTGTTGCCCCTTAGATCCATTTTATAACTTTTCATTCTCACTCTAAACCTATGCCCTCTAGTTCTAGACTCTTCCACTCCAGGGAAAACACTTTGTTTATTTATGCTGTCCATGCCCTCATGATTTTATAAAGCACCATAAGGTCACCCCCTCAGCCTCTGACGCTGCAGGGAAAACAGCCTGAGATTCAACTTCTCACCATAGCTCAAATCCTCCAACCCTGGCAATATCCTTGTAAACCTTTCTGAACCTTTTCAAGTTTCACAACATCCTTTTGATAGGAAAAAGACCAGAATTTCATGCAATATTCCTATAAGGTCACCCCTCAGCCTCTGACACTCTAGGGAAAACAGCCCCAGCCTGTTCAGGCTCTCCCTGTCGCTCAAATCCGTCAACACTGGCAACATCCTTGTAAACCTTTCCTGAACCCTTTCAAGTTTCACAACATCTTCCTGACAAGAGTGAGACCAGAATTGCACGTCCTGTACAGCTGAAACATGACCTCCCAACTCCTATACTCAATGCTCTGACCAATAAAGGAAAGCATACCAAACGCCTTCTTCACTAGCCTGTTGACCTGCGATTCTATGTTCAAGGAGCTATGAACCTGTACTCCAAGGTCAAAAGCGTAAAAGATGGAGCGAGATGCTCCCAATGTTGAGATCATCCTCAATGAACACGTCTCATACAATTCTGCCACAAGCCATACCAATTACTCAGACCCCTAAAATATTCAGCAACAAGACTAATGGAGACAAACTTAACTGACTGTGGATTGGATTTAGGACTGAAGCTAATATCATCTAGTCAAATATAAAATCAATGACCTAATTACCTTTTGTTTCATAATTTCCATGTACTCGTCATATTTTACATGTCATACAAAAGTATTGATTGTCTTAGGGAAGGAATGACTGCCAACATCAATATAAGTTACTTGGTAGTCATTCATGAGGTGATCAAATAAATCTGTTAATGTTTTATGCAGAACTAAAACCTTCATAAACTGACTTTATAATGATTTATGGAATGACAATATTACAGTCTTTTCTTCAATGATGCACTTTTTAAAATTAAAATTATTCTGCAGGACCCATTTAAAATGTCACAATGTAGTTTGATTTCCCAACGTTATTACCAATTTTAAACACCAATTGGTGGTTCATGATTTTGTCTCAGTGAGTACACAGCCAGGAAACAGAGGTATGAATGATAACTTCTGAACAGGAAAAACAGCTTCGCCAGGAGCTGGCCTTTTTGAGACTCACAGCTCTTCTGAAAGTTGAGTCTCATTAATGTGCGCTGAGCAATGTCCTACCAGAGAGGAATAGCAATGGGTCAAGGTATAGTAGGAGTGAAGAAGGAATGATTAGCACTTTGGGACTGAAGGAACAAGCCCGAAGGAGGTTTAGAATTGGAATTAGAATGAGGTTTTATTGTCATGTGTACTCAAGTACAGAGTTACAGGAGTCGAGTATAAAGTGTAGGAAGTCGCCATTCCCGGTGCTATCTTAGGTACAAAGGTACTTAAGTACAAAATCTTTGATACAATGCAGAAGAAAAAACATTAAAAGTTCAACATTACAGTCTTTATAAAGTAGAAATTTTTTAAAAAGGATATAAAAGAAAGTATTTAGCGTGCATTCCTTTATTGGTCAGAGTACTGAGTATAGGAGTTGGAAGGTCATGTTGCAGCTGTACAGGATATTGGTAAGGCCACTGTTGGAATATTGCATGCAGTTCTGGTCTTCCTCCTGTTGGAAAGATGTTGTGAAACTTGAAAGGGTTCAGAAAAAGTTTACAAGGATGCTGCCAGGGTTGACGGATTTGAGCGACAGGGAGAGGCTGAACAGGCTGGGGCTGTTTTCCCTGGAGTGTCGGAGGCTGAGGGGTGACCTGATAGAGGTTTATAAAATCGTGAGGGGCATGGATAGGATAAATAGACAAAGTCTTTTCCCTGGGGTGGGGAGTCCAGAACTAGAGGGCATAGGTTTAGGGTGAGAGAGGAAAGATATAAAAGGGACAAAAAGCTCAATGTTTTCATGCAAAAGGTGGCGTATGTGTGGAATGAGCTGCAAGAGAAAGTGATGGAGGCTGGTTTAATTACAGCATTTGAAAGGTATCTGGATTGGTATATTAATAGGAAAGGTTGAGAGGAGTAAGGGCCAAGTGTTGGCAAATGGAATTAGATTAGGTTAGGATAGCTGGTGGGCATGCATGAGTTGGACCAGGGGGTCTATTTCCATGCTGTACATCTCCATGGCTCTAAGTTCAACATTAGGTGCCTCACAAAGGAAAATATTAAAAATTCATTTATTTCCTGTTTTGTTGTTGGACCACATTCTCGCTGTCAGATTGGTTCTGACATATCTGTGTCTAAAATAGTAGTAAGTGTTCTTAAAAATTATTTAGGACAAAAGAAACGTGTGGCAACCAAATGATGTACATTGTGCTAGAGAAATGCAAAGTCCATTAAACAATGCATTGCTGCTTTTGGCATCTATATGGAAGTTTGGTACACTAACCAATGAACTATTCTGTGATCAATTGAGTGAAAAGACTTCAGTTCCACCAGTGATGGACGATAATGACTTAACTTTGCAAAAATCCACAACCTAGGCAAACTAAATCAAATCTGCCATGTTAGATTCAAAAAAGTTACAAAGAGATACTCTCACAGATTCAAAGTCATAGTCTAAGCACCGTCGGCACAAGGATTATGGATAAAGAAACCATTAGCATTCTCAACAACCTACTCCCATTATTTGCAAATCTACCTCCTGACAGTGGTAGGCCCAGAGCCTGGACTCCCAATAGTAGTAGGCCCATAGCCTGGACTCCTGGCTGCACTGGTGCCCAGAGCGGGGACTCCTGGCCATGGTAAGCTTTGAGCCTGGACTCCTGGTAGCAGTGGTGCCCTGAAGAGGGACTTCTAGCAATGGTAGCCTGGAGCCTGGACTCCTGGTGATGCCAGCAAGGCGCCAGCAAAAGCAGAGCCAGGGTTTCCCGGTGCATCGGCTTTGTTGTTGCTGTTCCTGGAGCGGGACTCCTTGAGGACTAGAACACTTTGCAGAGATCTTGCAGACGCTCTGGAGCCATGGTTGAGACCCCAATTTGAAAAGAAGTTGAATTTTTACTTAAGTAATTTCTTTTTATCCTTATTGCACCACAAAATGGTGCTGGATTATGGCAACAAAGCATTTTTCACTGCATTTTCAAGATAAGTGTGACAATAAATCATTCATTCATTCATTCAATCACTCATTCATTCAAATTGTGAAAGTGCTCATCAGTTCGCAATGCAATATCCGGTTTAAGGTCAAAAGTATAATTATGCTTAAACTGAAACCATTTTCCATAGATATGCAGATCAGCAAAAAATGCTTCATCACTTCAACACATAGAGGAGCCTCTTGTTATCAGTCATGTACAATGTATGTATACTGTCATGAATGCTGAAGCACCAGGACATTTTACAAAATGTTCCATTAAGACAATAGGAATCTCAATGCTGCGTCTCATTGATTTTGGCATGAAAGTAGTCATATTGAACAACTAAGTCCTTCCATAACAGTATCCTGCTTTATTTTCCAGATTTGAGGACAATAAAAGTTACAGTCATGTTTTTCACATCAGTGCATTAAATTTGACAGTTTTTTTTAAAAAATGGGACAGTAGCTAGTTGCAATCTGTATCAAATATCAGAGGATCTGAAACAATTTGAAGCTAGTGGTATCGTGTAGTGAATGGACTCATCATCATGGATACTGAACTTAGTCACTGTGTGATATAAAAAAAATCTTGGACTATCAATCAACTTTAAGGTGGTCAACAAATTATAATTCTTGACAAGCGTATGTTTCCTATTATCCAAGAAATATCTCCATCAGTTTACGACTTCACAGATATCATGATGCTCAATATAAATTTCAGATACCATGAGCAGAGCAAAGCCATTATCTTACACTATTCATTACTCGTAGAAGTGTCTTTAAGTCGTGCAGAATGCCCTATTTATTAAATTCAGTATCTAGCACATTCTGGAAGATCCTCTCTTTCAGTTTGTCAGTCACTTGACAATGACATTCACTATGGAAGGGACAAAACAGATAATGATCAGCAGTACTCACTTGACATGCATAATTTCACTTGTGACTGAACATGGACAAATGCATATATGTTGTATCCAATATCAAATTTCTAACACAGAGAATGACATCAGCTGGAACAAAGCATATACAAGAAAACATCTAAGCTTCCCACCCTGTCTATCATTCCTTTGTACTATCAACTTTCATCACAAGTTGATTCCTAAGCATGCAGAGATCATGGAGCCTCTTTGAAAGCTTGAGCAAAGAGGCACACCAGAAATGAATAACTGCACAGCAAGCAGCATTTGAAACATTTCAAAGTGAAGATGGCATTTCTGGTAGTGTTCACGCATTTCAAGCCACATGTGAAAATGTTTGTCATAACTGATAGATGAGGAAATGTGATTGAAGCTGTACTCTCACAGTGCTCTGAAGGAAGTAAATGATCATTTGCTGGTGCATCACAGCTATTTTCAGAAACTGAATGCTAATACTCTACTGGAGAGCCAGCAGTACCAGCCTACGTTGACACTTAGCATGTGTATCTTTACATTAGAAAGTTCACTCTCTGCATTGTTCAAGGAGAGTTACAGCCTCAAGTCTGTATCTCAGCACCATCATTAAAATCCTTCAAACTGAAGGAAAGCTTATTGCACTTAGAGAAGATGGACAAGTTGAACTCAAATAAATAGCCTGACATGCACCTCTTTGTTTTTCTGGATGGGTAATATAAAATGACGTATTTTGTTTTCCAAGAAGCAAAAGATATAGTGCTAAACTATTTGATGTTTGAATACATATATCTGATATATGTTCATTATATGTGATTGGTTAATCCTGGGTATGGTTACTTGAAAAGTAATTAAACTGCTGGCAAGTTGCTGGTAGCATGAAAGCAACATTTTAAAGTGTTGAATAAAATTCCTGTGCACTCATATTATTTCCGTATATCTCTGAGGCACAAAACAGAAGAGGAACTAAATGTCAGGACGGCCTGTGGTAAGAGACATGTGGAAAGAATGTGCAGCCTCCAGTTAGCCACTGGCATTAAGCTTTAATTGGTCATTAAATAGCCACCCATCATGTCGAGGTGTAGAACTTTATGGGCACAGATCACACCTCCAGGAAAACTGGCCATGGGAGCACTCTGACACACAAGCCAGGGCTATGGATTTCCATACCTCCTACCTCCATTCTCAATTATTCCCCCCAATGGGGATAAAAGTCCTGCTTCTAGTTCCCACTCTCACAAGAAGGAATGATGGGAATGGGAGACTTGGGGAATGGAACTTTTCATGTGAATTTTGTCTAAAACATACTGTAGCATTGCTTTGACTTTTATTATTCTAACTTTAGCCAATTTTTGAGTAAAGCATGAAAAATAAAGGAGAAAATGATACAAAATCAAGTTAGGATAGAATTGGAACATTTCTACCACAGCAGGGGTTGTAATATCCAAGATAATCAAAAAATGTAATTAGTGTTGTGATGAGTATTAGTTGTACTTTGAATGTAACAAATTTCAATGCTTAAAAAAAATTAAGAAATTGTCATCTTATTGGAAAAGTGCATGTTAACTTGCACATGATCAAACAAGGACACAAACAGGTCATTATCCCTCTTCTATGCAAAACTGCTCCATGTGGTCATGATGGTATATTGCAGCTTGATATCACACCAATAAATAGGAAATGAGTGGAGTAGCTACTGACCAGAAGTGGAAAAAAAAGATTCCACAACATGAGCAACTAAAAAACACCTCACAGACAAGATGAAAACTCTCAGAAGTTATATTCTGTGCTTAAATTTGCACTATTCTGTCCATATCCAACAACATGCGCTGTCTGGAATACGGGCAAAAATGCACACAAATATGTATTTTGTCGTACCTGAATACAATGCATTAGTATTGAAACAAAGATAAATTTTCCATATTGTGTTTTCTGCCTTTATGTACAAAGAAAACAGGGATAAACACTTACACTCATTTCTAGTTCCTCGTTTACATGGTACCTTTTGTCAGTCAGAAATCATCATTTTATGGATCAAAAAATCAAAAGGGGAAAGATTAGTAACTGTCCTGCCATTAGAATGTTCAATACGTAGGATAGTATTGTGTCAGTTTCTGCTAGGGAAAACTTAAACATTGCTATATTAAATATTTTATTAAATATTGTTTTCAAATTATTAACTTATTAATTTTATTAATGTCAACCATACTGTCTCTCTTGCCTGAAAAGAATTGCTATGATACAAAGCTAGTGGGTATAGTTTTGAATACATTGGGTACCACGACTCACACTATTAGGACTCCGCCAGCTATTGAAAGCAAGACTAGAATTCAATCTATGCTGTGCAAATACTGTATCGAAAACTGAGAGGCCTAAGGCTGACCTAATATTCTAAATGTTCTGTTTGAGCAGTCAAAGTCTGTCACGCCTTCAGAGGGAACTCGCCCTCTTTATGCACTTGCTTCAACAACCACATGTCATGTACTTCTCAGGAATGTGGAGCAGCAGGCTAGGTGGATCACAGGCAGCAACTGTGTTTCTGTACCTTAAAGCATTTTTTAAAAATTGCTTCAATTGAACCAGTTACTGGCGAAGCTCCCTCCACACCAGGCGTGATCTGCTCGACACAGGAGAGCCCAAATTTCCTGACCTATAATATTAATCCATTGCAAAGAGTGGAAAGCACTTAACACAAGAAAAAAAGGAGCAAGTTTGACATTTCACATAGTTTCATAAACGTATGTCTTTGCTAAATCAGTTATTTATATTATTGAATAAAGAATCTTCAAAATTGAGGATCACTATCATTGCCATTGACAATTAGAGTCATAGAGTCACAAAGATGAAACAGACCCTTCGGTCAACGTATCCATGCCGACCAGATATCCCAACCTAATCTAGTCCCCTTTGCCAGCTCCTAGCCCATATCCCTCTAACCCCTTCCTATTCAAATACCCATCCAGATGCCTTTTAAATGTTGCAATTGTACCAGCCTCCACCACTTCCTCTGGCACCTCATTCCATACACACATCACCCTCTGCATGAAAAAGTTGCCCCTTAGATCCCTTTTATATCTTACCCCTCTCACCCTGAACCTATGTCCTCCAGTTCTGGACTCTCCCAATCCAGGGAAAAGAGCTTGTCTATTTACCCTATCCATGCCCCTCATGACTTTAAAAACCTCAATACGGTCAGCCTCAGCCTCCAACACTCCAGGGAAAAACATCCCTTTAGCTCAAACCCTCTAACTCTGGTAACATCCTTGTAAATCTTTTCTGAACCTTTTCAAGTTTCGCAACATCCTTGTAAATCTTTTCTGAACCTTTTCAAGTTTCACAACATCCTTTTGATAGGAAGGAGACCAGAATTACAAGTAATATTCCAAAAGTGGCCTAACCAATGTCCTGTACAGCTGCAACATGACCTCCCAACTCCTGTACTCAATACTCTGACCAATAAAGGAAAGCACACTAAACGCCTTCTTCACTATCCTATCTACCCGCAACTCTAATTTCAAGGAGCTATGAACCTGCACTCCAAGGTCTCTTTGTTCAGCATCACTCCCTAGGACATTACTAAGTGTTAAGTCCTGCTAAAATTTGCTTCCCCAAAATGTAGCACTTCGCATTTATCTAAACTAAACTCCATCTGGCATCCTCAGCCCATTGGCCCATCTGATCAAGATCCCATTGTAATCTGAGGTAACTTTCTTCACTGTCCATTGCACTTCCAATTTTGGTGTCATCTGCAAACTTACTAACTACACCTCTTATGTTATCATCCAAATCATTGATGAAAATATATAATGAAAAGTAGTGGACCCAGCACCATTCCTTGTGGCACTCCACTGGTCACAGGCCTCCAGTCTGAAAAACAAACCCCCAACCCCACCCTCTGTCTTCTACCTTTGAGCCAGTTCTGTATCCAAATGGCTAGTTCTCCCTGCATTCCGTGAGATCTAACCTTGCTAACCAGTCTCCCATGGGGAACCTTGTCTAACGCCTTACTGAAGTCCATATAGATCACATCTATCGCTCTGCCCTCATCAACCCTCTTTGTTACTTCTTCAAAAAACTCAATCAAGTTTGTGAGACATGATTTCCCACATACGAAGCCATGTTGACTATCCCTAATCAGTCTTTGCCTTAAAGCCATCTTAATCCTCCTAACAAGTCATCACGAATCTTTGACTGAGTTTTCCTGATGAGAGTAAGGCTCATTCAATCTCATGATTGTATTTTGTTTAATTCAGTCACAGGATGGGGCGATCACTAGATTAGACCAACCCATCCCTAACACTTCAGAGTCAACCACATTGTTGTTGGTCTAGAGTCACATGGCGATCAGACCAGATAACAGATTTCCTTCCCTAAAATACATTAGTGAACTTGATAGTTTTTTCCTGACAAGTAACAAGGTTTCATGGCCATCATTAGATTCCTGAATCCAGATTTGTTTTTAAATTGAATTCAAATTCCTCCATATGCCTTGATGGGATTCAAACCTAGTTCCCCAGGACTCTACCTGGCTCTCTGGATTTATACTCTATTGATTATATTCTTAAGTCTTCACTTTCCCAATGGGAGATATAAATGGCATCAAAAATAATTGGTGGTAAATTATGACCTATCTCTGTTGTGACCAGTTTGTCTACCAGTTTGACATTCTACAAAAATAACAACAGTGTGGAAAGGCATTGGGCATTGGATACAGCGTCAAGAGTATCTATCAGTCTGCATACTTGCTATGTATTAATTATGCTTCGAGGACTTCAAGTCAAACTCAATGAGAAACCAGAAAGCTGGCAGAAAGAAAAGAAAGACAATCTTACAGAAAACTTACTTTGAGACTTTCTGAGTGGCAACTGATGCAACAGTTAATAATGCACAAATTGTTAGAAGTAATGTTAAAACAAAATCTGCTGTTGTGTATCAGAACTATACAGCAGCTTGTGATTTCAAAGTACTGTATATCTAAACATCAGCAACTGAAACTTAATTTGTTCTGAATTTTCACATCCTTGTCTGGCACTTTACCGTTGGAGTCTATTTGAAATAAAATCAGTATAATTGTATTTTAAATAGCTGATAATTAAACAATACTAATTTTCCCCCAGCAGAAATTGGCATAATAAAATCCAATGTATTAAATGGCTGGACAGTTACTAATCTTTCCACATTTGATTTTTTAATCTATAAAGTGACAATTTCTGACTGACAAAAGGTACAATGTGATCTTATTAGCAGCTAATGGAATTTCACACCATTTCAAGTTTGTAATTTGAGAGCAAGTGTGAAGTTTGCATTCCCACTTTCTTTATGTTCCTTGCTTATTTTGCATCTGCACCTTGCTCCACTATTATGCCGTGGCAGACGAGGAATATAAATAATTTTAAAGCAAACAAAATTAAAAAAAAACCTTCAGCATTGTCACACAAATTAAATTCATAGGTCATAACCAAAAGAACATGAAATCTTCAATAAAGTTCTATGTCAAAAGCTACAAATTGGTGTTAAGTTCCCAAGGTTTTGACATTATTATTCTTCAAGAATTATGCACAATATTTTTCAATAATATCACTTGTTTTGCAAGTATCTTCTGGTTAATTTATCTGCAAAACTGTAGAAAATATTTTGATCTTTGTTTTTGGCTATCCAAAAATATCTTTCAGTATCAAAAACACCCTATCTTGTGAATTCTGTAGGATAATGGCTTGATTCCTGCACTTGCCTAGAAGGAATAAATGTAAGCATGTTTAGTCCCTCCATTGTGGCTAAAAGGTGTGCAGTAAGCATTTAAATTTGGATCAGAACATTACCAATTATTTTCTTCTCAGCTAGATGAGCTAAGCCAAAATAGCAGAATGTGTGATTCTCCAGCGTTTAAAATAAGAATTTTGGTCATTTAAAGAGCATGGAAGTGAACCTCACTTCAAAAATAAAGACTAGAGAATAAGGGCACATGTGGGGTCCATCAGATAACTTTATGATGATGAAGACAACTGTGAATTGGTACAATCAGAGATGGACCAGAGATGATAGAGGCAGAAGTCAATGCAGCAATCAAAAAGATGATAGCAAAGAAATCACCCAGAATAATGAGATACCAAGCAGAATATCTGAAAACTCTGAATGAGATTAACATTGAGTTACCAACAGGCCTCCGCAACAGATCTTCCACTACCAGATTCCTATCAGAAGGTCTTATACAGCTACAATTCATTAGACTCCCAAGAAATCAGGAGCCCAAGAATGTTTAGAGCCCAGGACAGTAAGCCTCCTGAGCCTCATGTTGAAAATGATTCTAATTATCATTTTGGAAAGAAATGACCAATCCAAGAAGTAGAGATAGATGGTAACCAGTTAGGATTCAGACCAAAGAGAAGGACAGGTGATGCCATCTTCAACTTGAGCAATTATTGAAAAGATATCTGGAAGAGCAAAATCCTGATGAGAAGGGAACTGAGAGTCTAACATCAGAAAATAATGGAATGCTTAAACAGATTAGAAATTGATGAAAACGGTGCAACGCTAATTCAGAATCTGTACTGGAGTTAATCTGTTGTGGTGAGATTGCACAACGAGCTACCTTATTAAAATAGGAACATACCAGGAACACATTATATTTGTAAAACTGTCCAACCTGTACACTGAAGTTATCTTCAGAAACAAAGATCACCCAGGTTGCAATATTGTTGGCTTGACCATCAATATTTGAGATACACAGATGAGACTGCATTGATTGCATAGTCAGAAAAAAGCACTATAGAACATCTTAAACAACTTGGAAGTAAACTGTGTGAAACAGATAGTCCACAATAGTGGCAATCTTTTAGGAATCACTAGACTCAGGGAACATCCCAGAGGACTGGAAAATCGTTAATGTGACACCCCTATTTAAAGAGGGAATAAGGTAAAAGATGGAAAATTACAAACCAATTAGCCTAATCTTGGTTGTGGTTAAGATTTTGAAGTCCATTGTGAAGGATGAGATTTCTGAATACTTAGAAATGTAGGGTAAAATGGGGCAAAGTCAGCATGGTTTCATCAAGGGGACATCATGTGTGGCAAATCTGCTAGAGTTCTTTGAGGAAGTAATGAGCTGGTTAGACCAAGCAGAGCCAATGGATGTAATCGACCTGAAATTCAAGATGTTGTACAGGACAAGGTGCCGCACAGATGGCTATTAAGTAAGATGAGGGCACATGGTATTGGAGGCAAGGTGCTAGCATGGACAGAAACTTGGCTGTCTGGCAGAAAACAGAGAGTGGGGACAAAAGGATCACTCTCAGATGACAACCGGTGACAAGGTGTGTTCCACAAAGATTGGTGTTGGGACCTTAACTTATCACTTTATACATTAATGATTGAGACAAAAGAACTGAGGGCATCCTGGCTAATTGTGCAAATGATAAAAAGATAGAGGGACAGGTAGTATTGAGGAGACGGGAAGGCTGCAGAAGGATTTGGACAGGTGAGGAGAGTGGGCAAAAAAGTGGCAGATGGAGCACAATGTGGGAAAGTGTGAGGTCATGCATTTTGGTAGGAAGAATAGAAGCATAAACTATTTTCTAAAATGGGAAAAAATTCAGAAGTCTTTAGTGCAAAGAGACTTGGGAGTTCTAGTCCAGGATTCTCTCTGGGTAAATTTGCAGGTTGAGTTAGTACTTAGGAAGGCTAATGCAATGTTGACATTTATTTTGAAAGGACTTGAACATAAATGCTGGGATGTAATTCTGAGGCTCTATAAGGCTCTGGTGAAACCACATTTGGAGTATTGTGCACAGTTTTGGGCCCCATATCTCAGGAAGGATGTACTGGTCCTGGAGCTTGTTCAGAAGAGGTTCACAAGAATGGTCCCCGGAATGAAAATCTTAACATACGAGGAATGTTTGAGGATTCTGGGTTTATATTTAATAGAGCTTAGAAGGATGAGGGTGGATGTAAGTTGAAAGTTACAGAATACTGAATGGTGAGTTTTGTGAAGATTTGTAGCTCAGGTTAAGGTTCTGATGTAGGTTTGCTCGCTGAGCTGGAAGGTTTATTTCCAGACCAGGTAACATCTTCGGTGGGTCTCAGGTGACGCACTACTGAAAATTCCTGCTTTCTATTTATATTTCGGGTTTATTTGGGTTGGTGATGTCATTTCCTGTGGTGATGTCACTTCTTGTTCTTTTTCTCAGGTGGTAGATGGAGTCTAACTCGCTGTGTTTGTTGATAGAGTTCTGGTTGGAATGCCATGCTTCTAGGAATTCTTGTGTGTGTCTTTGTTTGGCTTGTCCTAGGTTGGATGCGTTGTCCCAGTCGAAGTGGTGTCCTTCCTCATCTGTATGTAAGGATACTAGTGAGAGAGGGTCATGTCATTTTGTGGCTAGTTGGTGTTCATGTATCCTGGTGGCTAGTTTTCTGCCTGTTTGTCCAACATAGTGTTTGTTACAGTCCTTGCATGGTAGTTTGTAAATTACATTAGTTTTGCTTGTTGTCTGTCGAGGGTCTTTCGAGTTCATTAGTTGCTGTTTTAGTGTGTTGGTGGGTTTGTGGGCTACCATGACGCCAAGAGGTCTGAGTAGTCAAGCAGTCATTTCCGAGATGTCTTTGATGTAGGGGACAGTGGCTAGGATTTCCGGACATATTTTCTCTGCTTGTTTGGGTTTGTTGCTGAGAAATCGGCGGACTGTGTTCATTGGGTACCCTTTCTTTTTGAATACATGGTATAGGTGATTTCCCTCTGTTCTGTGTTAGTTCTTCTCTGCTGCAGTGTGTGTTGGCTTGTTGAAATAATGTTATGATGCAGCTTCGTTTGTGGATGTTGGGATGATTGCTTCCGTAGTTCAATATTTAGTCGATGTTGTTTTCCTGTAGATGCTGGTTTGAAGTTCCCCATTGGCTGTTCGCTCTACTGTGACATCTAGGAATTGCAGTTTGTTGTTGTTTTCCTCCTCTTTAGTGAATGTTATGCCAGTAAAGGTATTATTAATGGTCTTGAATGTTTCCTCTAATTTATTTCATTTAGTGATGACAAAGGTGTCATCCACGTAGCAGACCCAAAGTTTGGATTGGATGGTTGGCAGAGCTGTTTGTTCAAGTCTTTGCATTACCGCCTCTGCTAAGAACCCTGATATTGGAATACTGAATGACCTGGACAGAGGGGATGTTGGGAAGATGTTTCCATTGATTGGACTGACTGGGACCCGAGGGCATAGCCTTAGAATAAAGGGAAGACCTTTTAGAATGGAGTTAAGTAAAAACTTCTTCAGTCAGAGAGTGGTGAATCTATGCAATTCACTGCCACAGAAGGGTGTGAAGGCCACAGGGATGAAGAGTTATGGGGAAAAAGTGGGAGAATGGGGTTGAGAAACTTATCAGCCATGATTGAGTGATGGAGCAGACTCAATGGACTGATTGGCTTAATTTCCGCTCGCATGTGTTATGGTCTTATAACATGTATGAAGAATGAATGTGAAAAAGACCATGACAAGTAAAGATCTCACCTTAAAAATGAAAAAAAAATGAAATTAATGGACAAGTTCCAGGAACATTTGGAAAGGTTGACCTAACTTGGGGGCATTATCACAGATAACAGGAGATGTGATTGTGCAATCTAAAGCAGAACTGCAATAGCCACAACTTGTATTATAAAAATGAGGGATATGTTAATATTCAAGAAACTGCATCTAAATCTAAGGAAAAGAATGTTGTGGTGCATCAAACAACTTTTTTTGGAGAAAGCCTAAATTTTCAGTAATCAGGACAATCTTATATGAATAACTGTGATTATGATGCATTAATAAACAAGCTTCTATTACCTTAATAATCAGAATACTATTACACCAATGCTCAGAATCCTATTTACATCAATAATCAGGTTCCTAATACTTAGATAATCAGACTTCTATTTATTTAATATTCAGGATGCCAGCTATATTAATAACCAGTATATGATTATACGAATTGTTTGGTGCATTTGCATAAATAATCAGGATTAAATTACATTAATAATCAGGATCTAATGACATTAATTACTCAGTTGCTGTTGCATTAATAATAATCTGCTTATTGCTTCAATTATAAGGAAATTATTGCATCAATAATGACAATGTTAATACTTTGAAAAATTGAATTATTTCAATTAATGGTCAGAGCTCTAGTGAATTAAGGTGATTTATCAATTGTGTCAATAACTAACAGCTGATAAAATTAATAATTATAATGTTCTTACTTGAACAATCAACATCCAAATACATTAAACTAGTAAAAATCCCCTCTACACCACATAACAGCAGAACCACCCCAAGTCTGCGCAAAACTCATGCCTCCTAAATCTTCACCAAGGTGTCACACTGGAATTGAGCTTTAAAATGGGTTCACATGGGAAAAGCCTTGGGAAACATTGTTGTTTGGCTGGGAGCCAATGTGGGTTAGTGAGCATAGGGTTAATGGGTAAATGGAACTGTAAGCAAGTAGGAACATAAGCAGCAGAGACTGGGATGACTTCCAGTTTATGGAGTGTAGAATATGGGAATTCAATCAGGATCGCATTGGAATAGTCATGTATGGAGGTAATAAGGGCACAGATGAGAGTTTCAACAAGGCACTAATGAAGGCATGCATGGAGTTGGGCAATTATTATGCAGGTGCAAACAGGTAATTTCTGTGATGCCATGGATATGTACTCAGCAGTTCACCTTGGGATCAAGTACAATACCAAGCAGTTTGGTTCAGCCTCAGGCAGTTGCCAAGAGGAGGGTTGAAATTGGCAACTATAGAATTTGTTGCAAGTTTTGAAGACAGTAGCTTTAGTCCTCCTGTTGTTTCATCAGAGGAAATTCCTGCTGATCCAGAACTGGATTCATTAGTTCACTAATTTGGCAATAGTGGAGGAGGTGAACAAGTCGAGAGTGAGGTGGAGCTGGGTTGTCAATGTATATAAATGAATACTAGCACTAATGAGAAGCAGGAGGGAGCCAGGAATGGATGCACGTTTTAAACCACATTGCATGCAGATTTCACTGTCATTTGTTAAGTAAGTTATATTCACTAATATTGTTTCCTAGCACCACCCTTTCTATTTGAAAGTTTTGTCTTGTCAAATGTTAATGTAGAATTGCACTTGGGGACATGACAACATACTAAAATTGTAAGATTCATGGAATTTTACAGGAACTTACTGATGTGGGACTGAACTAAGTTTATCCCCATGATAACAAACGCCAACACTTTGCATGAGCAGTATTTATTCTTATTATATCAATTTCACACCTGATTCTGTAAATAAGATTTAAAAAAACTGCAGCTTGCATCCACTTGTGACCCCTTTGGTTTCATTCATTTGAAATTATATTGTCTTAAACTCCTGTTGTTAGAAGTTGAGCATTTAGTTCAATAACTGTGGGCTGGGAGACAAAATATGAGCTCGAGACAAAGTTTTTCCACTCCATTTTATATCTAATTCTGGAAAGGCATGTGAATGGTAAATAGGTATTGAATAGGATTTGGCTTTGATGTCTGCCTTCATCAAATAGTTCACTTTCACCAACTGTCTGAATTAGTCTCATTTTGATAAAATATGAATGAACTGCCTTCATCCAGCAACATTCTGCTTTCAGAACTGGAAAGGGAGAAAATTGTGTTAAAAAGAAGTGTTAAAGAAGAAATGTCCATTACGCATGGTCATAACTATGGTTCTCATTCAAATTCAGTGCTCATTGCACTGCAATTATTAATTCTCCTGATCTCATGCTTTTCTCCTAGACCTCTTTTGCAGTTTCATAAGATGGACATCAGTTTTCCTTTGGTTTGACTTCCCTTGGTACCTCTTGCTTCCTTATTTAGTATCTGATTAGTGGTTATATAGCAGCTACATCATTACTCTCTGGAACCTTCTCCAAATTCTGTAGTTAAATATTCACAAGAAACTTCACTCTGATGTAGCTATTCACTTTAGTGGAAGAGAGGTGTGGGAGATTTGTTAGATCAGAACCAGCCATTTTGTCACATACTAAAAGCCTGGAAACCATTTTGAATCTTATGTTAATGTCTCCTTGCTAAACTCATACATTCCCAGGTTCAGTGAGGTGACCTTGCAGCTGTACTAATATCTGATGGTGAAGTCTTTCCCAGCATGGGAATGCTCTTCTTTATAAGAACCTATTGTATTCTAACACTTGCTTACCAACTACTAACTAGCACTGTCCAGACACTACATGACTGAGGCTAGTGACAGGGCAAGTGCCTAAACTTGCCTTATCCTTCAATTAACAGTTTGCTAATTGTTAAATGAATGTAATCTATATAATCACGCATCGCTCTGTATCTCATCAGAGTGACTTGTGACCATTTGGTCGACTTGTCTCTCCCCATGAGCTCACGAATAAACAGTCAATAATAAAGGTTTGTGTGGTGTAATTCATTGTTTCTTTAAACTGGATTACTATGAGTGAGTTACCTTCTGCATAACTTTTCCATCCCCAACAACGGGGAGCACTACTATTTTAAAACTGCTGGAGTCACTTCATGTAAGAGGAGTAAAACTTTAGAAATAATTGACAGGGTTAATGTTTTGGGTCCCTTCTTCAGAACTGATTGTAGCTGGGGAATATTGGTATATATGCTAGAGTAAGGGTGATGGGAGGGGAGAGAGGAAACAATAGGTGAAGATGGAACTCAGAGAGAAAGAACAGTTGGACAGACAAAGGAGTGGGTCAAGGTCAGCCTGATTTGCTAACGTGGACAATTATTAGCTGACAATGGGATGATTGTGATAGCAGCCTATGTGATGACAAGGCCAAGTGAGTGCAGGGTTGTTCTAAGGACATGCTCAGGTCCTGATATTGAATCCTAAAAACTGTAAGGTCCCTAAGCAGAAAATGAAATGCAATTCTTCCAGCTTGCGCTGAACTTTGCAAAAGCACTGCCCCAAGTCTGACACAGAGATGTTGGCCAGGGAACACTGTGGTGTGTTGACATAACAGGCAACAGGAAGCTCAGGGTCATTTTTACGGACAGGAGCTTTGCAGGTGTTCTGAGAAGCTGTCACTCAGTCAGCATTTTGTCTGCCGAATGCAGGAGAGATCACATTGTAAGCAGCGAATACAACAGACTGGGTTGAATGAAGTGCAGGTAACACATTGCTTCACCTGGACATTTGTCTGGTGCAGTAAATGAGCAGGTATTACTCCTTCTGCAATTTCAAGTGAAGTTTATAAAGGCTTTCTTCTCTTCTGAATGCATTCTTTTCTATTTTCCTTCTTTTTTCCTTTCCTGCTCTCCCAAACCACATCCTAACTGCTATCTAGTAGCTAATCCTATTCTGCAATAGTTCCAGGAAACTGCAAAAGAAATTTCAGAGATTCAATAGTCACTCATTCCTTTAGGTAAAATTATACTGTATTGTCATTGTTCACTAACTGATTACCCCTTGAGCAAAGTAAAATAGCAAAAGCAAACTAAATCTGCACACCAGACCTGGTCTTTGGAATTGTTTGTACTCATGATCTACAATCCTGCAACTTAATGTTAAGGAGCTATCAATTAAGTAATAGAAATAATTACCTCCAGCCTCTCATCAAGTTAATGTAAACTATCTCCAAGAAACACATGCAGATCCCTTCCTTGTTAGTGGGCGAACAACAAGAGAGTATGATATTATCGGTTGCAATCACCATTGAAGATGTAGAGAAACCACTTAAGGTAAATCTAATATTTTGATGTGGAAGTCTTACAAATTATTTTGACTCACTGTGACATGGCGAGATTCTCAATCAAAGCTCCAGCTGTCTATAAGTCTCCTGAGCAAGCCTGGAATATGTTCTTTTTACCAAAACATGAGCATCCAGCTATAGCATCAGCTATGTCAGATACTGGTTATCACATCCTATTTTGCTTGTCTGTTGTTCCATCCCTTCTTTTCATCCTAGTTACTGGAAGGATCATCACTCTTTTCTACTTGAGAATGGGATAATGTTGACAGACAATCAAGTTTCCAAACATCCAGAAGGGACACAGTGATGATAGACCCCTATAGAGGAGGCCCACATTGTGAAAAGTAAGAAGGTTGCCTGCTTACAGAAATGCAGTAAATTTAGGATCCAAACCTATGGAAACCAAGTCTATATGATCCAGTCAAACATTTAAAAAATACAGGTTTGTTGTAACGTCATGACGTTGAAGAGCTTGACCAAATTTGTAAGTTGAGATACTGAATACTGTGCTGATGGCTAAATTTGTTTCGAAACCTTTCTGAACTGCTTCAATGTGACTTTCTCTTTGGCTGATAAAACCAGACACTGTAATCAGCTTGCATGGGGTCACTTGGTTATGAAACAGACATCCGAAGCTGGAGGGAGAAAACATGTCTTAAAGGTTCTGTAAAACAGGAAACAAGATGTTGACTTTTGCACAGTATGTACAGTGATCTGATGGTCTGTTGACCACTTCTACAAATTCTTAGGAGCAACACGAAATATGATAAGGCCAGCCAGCAGATATAAATGCTGTTGAGTCTGTAATGTATATGTGTGGAAATGACAGCTCAGATAACGTTAGCCAAATATCCAAGGAATAGTCCTTACAGCCCCTGCACTCATGATTGAAATTTACTAAAAAGAGCAATAGAAGACAGGAACTAAGCTATAAAAGCTGCAAGTATTGGAATGTGGGGCTCCTCTGTCGGGATCTGTCATCACTGGCTTCCTCCTGGATTTTTGGACACTTGGTTGTTTGTCAACAGTAAAAGAAAAGCCAGTCATTTGTTGGTAGTTATATGTATAACTCCCTGGAAAGTCCTGCACAGCCTATTTTGAAGTCAGCAGAAATTTGATGCCAAGCAGTGAAGCGAGTTTTTCTCTCAGTAGCAGTGAGTTAACAATTAAGATTAAATGCCATATTGAGGCCACAAGGAAGGATGTACAGGCCCTGGCATGGATTCAGAGGAGAGTCATGAGAATGGTCCCAGGAATGAAAAGCTTAACATATGAGGAATGTTTGAGGAATCTGGGTTCATACTCTATGGAGTTTAGAAGGATGGAGGGGGTTCTAATTAAAATTCACAGAATACAAAATGACTTGGACAGAGTAGACATTGGGAAGATGTTTCTATTGGTAAAAGAGACTAGGACACAAGGGCACAGCCTTCTAGTAAATGGAAGACCTTTTAAAACAGAGACAAGAAGAAACTTCTTCAGCTATAGAGTGGTGAATCTTTGGAATTCATTGTCACAGATGGCTGTGGAGGCCAGGTCATTGAATATATTTAAGACTGAGATAGACGGGTTCTTGAGTAACAAGAGGATCAAGCGTTATGGGGAGAAAGCAGGAGAATGGGGTTGAGAAACTTATCAGCCATGTTTGAATGGCAGAGCAAACTCGATGGGCTGAATGGTCGAATTTCTGCTCCTATGTCTTATGGTCTTATGGTCTAACTTGTCTCATTAATCTCCAGCTTCCTGACTCACCAAACACTGTGAACAAGCTAGATAGTAAGAATACTCAACATGGAAGTCACATTGGGTACATGGCAATTTCAGCTTGCTGATTGCTCCAAAGGAGCTCCATGTTGAATACTGGGACCAACATCTCATGGCATGCTCTATGTGCATTGGCCACATACACAGACATTGACATCCATTCTGTGCCAGCCTCTAACAACCCTCAAAGCACACATCTGATCATCTTCATTATTGCATCCAGGGCTGTGCTGGCTGCTATTATTATAATGCTCTAGCAAGGACACTGTACTCACAGAGACACACACCCAGCTCCTGGACTCGGACATGCTGTGGATCTGGTGTGTTGCTCTGCTTGCTCTCATAGAACTCACTCACTTTGAGCTTACAGGATTTTCACAGTTTCCTCGCTCTGCATTGCCTTGACTTGTCTTTTTGCATTTTGCCCCCGAGACAGAGATACCAATACTGCTTTCTTCCCTTGTTGTTCAGTGCAGAAACAAAGTCAAGCAGTTGTCATGGTTATCAGGAGGTATCCATCAGGACAAGAGGATAGTCTTCACTCAGGGGTTCCTGAAACATTAATTCAAGAGGAGCCTCTGATACTAGACCCAGAGCTTGAAGATGGTCAGTCAGCTACTCCAGGTGGTCAGGGCCAGGGCCTTCCCTTCAGGACAGACATGAAGCTGCATGTCAGGTCGTCCATCACCCAACTTGACTGTTTCTGTCCCGCCAGGGGACTATTCTCCACCTAGAATGAAAGAGGGGCAGGTACCAAGGAAGACGAAAGTGTGTGGGCACAGCTGTTATTTTTGGTGCAGGTGAAGAGGTGCCCTAAGGGAGTGAGGAGGCAGTACAGAAGGCATCTAGGATCAGTGCATTGGAAGCTGGGGTGGGTGACAGTCAGTGAGTGCAAACGATAGCGAGAGTCGGACACTGTAAGTCTTGGTGGGAGGTAGCTACAGTAGAAGAGATAGAGTGAGTGTGAGATGTCAGAGAGAAAATTATAGCCCTTACACTGGTGGAGCAGGTCATTTGTGTTCTTCCTAGACTGCTGTGCATTTCTCCAGATGACAGAGAAATGGCATGGGGAACAACCTTAGACCAGGCCGGCAAAGTCTAGTGCTGTGGCCTTCTTTGCTGGTCCTGAGGGAAGAGGATGCCCACCTCTGCGCCATCCTGTCATCTAGAACTGTTCAGGCAAATATCAGGAACCGTGCAGGGCAATTCTGACTGGCAGCATTTGTGGAAGTGCTTGACAGCCCATGCAAGGGTTGGTGATGAATTCTGGGATAGCCGAGTATTAGTGCATTGTTATGAACATGAAATGTGGTAAAATGGGACTGGAATCAGGTGAGAGGGACGTCATAAGGGCCGAGTATGTAGTTAGTGAGGCTAGTTTGGTAAAATATGGCAACAAAACCCACATGACCTCACCGCGGGAACTGGTACATAGCCAAAATATTCTAAGACTCAACCTTCTGTAACTATTTGTTTCATTCCCTCGATTTAGTAAACTTAACATAATTTAGAAACGATGGTTTTGAATCTGACTTGAGAAATTAAACAGGTACAGAAGAAACATCGCCTCTTATAAATCTCAAGTACAAATTATAAAGCTGTAAACTAGAGAAAGAAAGGCTTACATCTGAAATCCAAGCATACTGACTTAGAAAATATTGCAAAAGTATTTTAATTGCAGTCCAAGTAAAGGTAACAATTAGACTTCTGGCAGAATTTTGTGGTGCTTAATTGATTGGGAAGCCAAAAATCAGCTTCCCAACTGTGGCATGAAACTTAGGAATTCAGATCTCTGAATTGAAGCCTGGCTTGAGCTTTCAACGGCCAACAATGTGAAGTTCATTTCCCTGAATGCTCAGGAAAGTCCAGCTCTCCAGAATTAAGTTCCTTGTCCCAAATAAGTTATCCATGAGCAAGCAAGATATGCCTTAAAATTCCAAACTGAATGTACACGGTGTTCAGGAGGTGAGGGAATGTAGTTCAGTGGGATCAGCAGAATTCATTAGCTTTAGGGGGTTTCACCCTTTGAATGTGCGATTGATTTATGATCACAGGAAACAAAATGTTCACATCTGTGCACACGACCCGGGATGATGCATGTATCGTCACCCAATTACAAGCTCCACAAGTATTTGCTCCAGTTAATTTCTTGCAAGCTGGGACATTGGGAACAGAGAAGACCAAAGTAAACTTGTCACCAGTGCAGAGCCTGCAATGTGCAGCTCAGGAGAGACAATGCAGTCCCTGCCTCAAAAACAGCAACAGCAGAACGGTGTTGTGGATTATTAAAGATGAGGTTCTGCTCCTTGCACCACTCAGGCAAAATACTTTAATACTCTCCAGAAGGGGAAGCCAAAGCTAGAGTGGACCCATGTGCCTCAACAACCTCACTCAGTAAAGGACAGTGGAATGTGCGAAGGGGGAAATGTAGGAGTAAGAGGTCTCCTCTAATGAGGAGGAAGATGTTGAGAGAGGGAATAAAGTCACAGAGTCATAGAGTCTTACAGCATGGAAACAGGCTCTTCAGACCAAATCAGTCCATGCTGACCAAAATGTCCACCCACACAAAACCCATTTCCCTGCACTTGGCCCATATCATTCTAATCCTTTCCTATCCATGTGTTTGTCCAAATGCCTTTTAACCACTTCCGCTGGCAGCTCATTCCATACATGTACCACTCTCTGTGTAAAAACATTGCCCTTTAGAATCCCTTTCATTCCTTTCCCTCTAACCTTTAACTGATGCCCTCTTGACCTTGATTGCCCAACCCTGAGAAAAAGACTGAGTGCATTCACCCTGTCCATGCCTCTCATTATCTTATACACTTCTATAAGATTCCCCCCTCAGTCTCCCACTCTCTCAAGAAAAAAAGTATTACCTTGCTCACCCTCTCCCTCTCACTCAGACCCTTGATTCCTGGCAAAACCCTTGTAAATTTCTTCAGCATTCTTTCCAGTTTAATAACATCCTTCCTATAGCAAAGTGACCAAAACTGAACACAATACTCCAAGTGTGACCTCACCAATATCCTGTACAACTGCAATTTAACTTCCCAATGTCTATACTCAATGCCCTGACCAATGAAGGCCAGTGTGTCAAAACCTTCTTCTCTGCTCTGTCTACCTGTGACTCCACTTTCAAACAACCATGTGCCAAATGTTGTGGATGCAGTGGAGGATGCTGGGACAATGGGCGCAACACAGCAGACAAACCCATGAGAATGTCATCACCAGATCCCAGCATGAGTGAGGCATTATAGGTTTTCAGAAAATGAACAGGATGGGTATACAACACATGGCTGCAAGAAAAGTTCAGAGTTTAAGAGTCCTGCCTTCTGACTCCCCAAAGTCAACTCACCATTTACCAGGCATTCATTAGGACTGTGATGAAATGTACTCCACTTGCCTGGATGAGTATAGCTCCAGCAACACTGAAGAAGCTTGACACCACCCAGGACAAAGCAGCCATTTGATCAGCACCACATTCACAAACATCCACTCCCTCCACTATTGATGCTCAATAGCAGAAGTGTGTACTATCTACAAGATGCACTGCAGAATTAGTCAAGGATCTTTCGACAGCAACAAACCATGACCTCCATATAGATTAGATTAGATTACTAACAGTGTGGAAACAGGCCCTTCGGCCCAACAAGTCCACACCGACCCGCCGAAGTGCAACCCACACATTCCCCTACATTTACCCCTTTTTCCTAATTTAGCATGGCCAATTCACCTGACCTGCACATCTTTGGACTGTGGGAGGAAACCGGAGCACCCGGAGGAAACCCACACAGACACACGGAGAATGTGCAAACTCCACACAGTCAGTCACCTGAATCGGGAATTGAACCCGAGTCTCTGGCGCTGTAAGGCAGCAGTGCTAACCACTGTGCCACTGTGCTGCCCATAGGAGCACCAGTACCTACAAGTTATCCTCAAACCCACTAATCATTCTGATTTGGAAACATATTGCCATTCTTTCAGTGTTGCTGGATCGAAATGCTGGAACTCTCTTCCGAGTTGGTATTGTGAGTGTTCCTATACGCTAAGGACTGCAATGGTTCAAAAAGGCAACTTATCATCCCCTTCTCCAAGGCAGTGAGAGATAGGTAATGAATGCCGACCCAGTCAACTATGCTCACATTTCATGAATGAAAGCAAAGAAATGACATTTTAATTTGCAGCTCAAGGACACTCACGAGCAAACATCTGCTGGGTCAGTTTGCAAGGGGGATACACATGCACCTTTTTTTTATCTGGACATGATGCATCTTATGGCCCTTAGCTTGCATCCAATTACTTTACCACTTACTTGGAGGCTGCTAGCCTCTGTATATTCATACTTGTTTCTTAATGTTGTTGACTTTAACACTGACTTACAGGTTGTCATCCTTTCATGTCCTACATTGTCTTTTAGTGCATTGGGAATGGAGAGATAACTTATGATAGTGGGGAGCACTAAGCTGTCAATCTATCAGTCAGATTGGAGGTGGACGTATCACTGCGCAGTAATACATTACATCAAGATCAAGCCTACAGCACATTCCAGCAGTTTATGAAGCAAATGTGCATTGGCTTCAAGCAAATAACAATATGTTAAAGACAGGGGAATCACTCCTTAGATGGGTAGATGTCGATTACAGTCAGTCAAGGGTACTCCCACAGTCAATCAAGGTTCTCATCCAATTACACTACAGGCAGTTGACTATGGTCATTCGAAAATATGGTCCTACCAGTTTCTGGAGGTCCATGTCCATGAATTCCAGGATTGGGGTCAGTCCTGTTGGTAAAGTATAAGCAGTCAGAAGATTACAGGTAGCGCAGACTACATATTGTTAAGATACCAGCCTGGGAGATAGGAATGGACATTATGCATGCAAAAATAGCAAGCCTTGGTAAGACACCTGTGTGGTGGCAAAGTTAGAGTAAGTGTTGGCCCTGTGAGTATGAGGTAGCAGAGACAAGAGGGTAGCAATTACCCTTGTGAAATTAATGAGATCAGTAATCTTCTTCTTGCAATGCTGGCCATTCATTTTCCCATCGGTGACAACACTGATGTGGGCTGAAATCTGTGTCCAGGCTGGCTTGGTCTGGTGATGTAGCCTCTTATGATGGTCCTGCTATTCACCAACACTTCCAGCTGTCTCTCTATAAAGTGGGAAGTAAGCTTTGTTTTCTTCTGTGCTACATGCAAGGTCATAACTGCTGGGCACCCAGTAGAGGGCCAGTTCTTTGGCTTACAGCATTTGAAATGGTATACAACTGGGCCTTAAAAATATGGCATCAGAGGCATATATGCCAGAAGGTCCATGTGGTAGTGAGCACGTCTACCTCTCTTGCTGTGTAGTTCCCCAAGGAAGGCACCCAAGAGTCTGATTGCATAGTTAATTAATTCAAAGAGTAGAACATTGCTTGAAAAGTCGTTCTGAGCAATCAGGGTCCGGGTGCCATGAATCTCAATCAATAGAACACTTTAACCATAAATGAGAACCTTCGACCCATTGTTTAGTGAAACAGCATGTGGACTGACAATATTATTAAAACTGTTGTGTCAAATCTGAGTAGCAATAACACCACATCCAGTTACATTGCACCCACTTCTTATTCCATCTCTCGAACCCCACACGACAGAAACAATATGACAAAATGAATGGGAGAAAGAGTTAAATTATTCAAATTCTGACAGAATGCCTTTGTGTTATGAACAGCAACAGAATTGCAAAAGTGTAAATGATGTGAAATACAAGTGAGACTTGCCCTTGTTTGGGGAATCGTTAGTTATGCACTATAATTTGTTCCTGTTTTGGAATGTTGATAGTTTTTCCATTTTCCACCATGTTGAACGGTATCATGTAATTACTATGTTCTGTTTCTGTATAAAGAAACATCTTTATGATTCGTGCATTTCCTATCTTGTATGGGTAAGTTTAGGACAAGGAGATTACAAAAGTCAATTTGTGGCATGAAAATGTCTATGACACAAATATATCAAATTACTGAACTGACAAGTTTTGTCATTGTACAATCACATTCATCTGAACTTGATCCAAGTTCTGCCTATTCATTTTTGGACATTAACTTTGTTGCCACTTCCTTGTCTATCTAATGGAAACTTAAAACTAAACAAAAGGTGATTGAATAATAAGTTGACACATTTTTATGGATAAACTGCAACACCACTACTTGAAAGAACTTGCTGTATAATCAAATTATTATATAAATGGATTTTCTTTTATAATTAACAGGCTTCGAGTTATGGATATGTCATATGTCACATTTCTGATTTGTTTATCTCAACTAACATTTTAAAATTAAATAAATATCTCTTCTGCATATATAGTTAATCAAAAACAATATTATGATTAGATTACTTACAGTATGAAAACAGGCCCTTCGGCCCAACAAGTCCACACTGACCCACCGAAGCGTATACCACTCAGACCCATACTCCTACATTTACCCCTTCACCTAACACTACAGGCAATTTAGCATGGCCAATTCACCTAACCTGCACATTTTTGGATTGTGGGAGGAAACCGGAGTACCCGGAGGAAACCCACGCAGACACGGGGAGAATGTGCAAACTCCACACAGAGAGTCACCCGGGTCTCTGGCGCTGTGAGGCAGCAGTGCTAACCACTGTGCCACCGTGCAGCCCATTATAATGAATAAATAATTACATCTTCATTTTTAATTACAGTAAAAATATATCTGAATTCCTTCTGATCAGAAAATGTCAGTTTTAATCAGAAAGCCAAGTTATCCAGGTAACAACTTAAAAGTATTTTCCAAAGTTTAATGCTAAAAGGAGGTGATGAGCATCATTAGCTGCACTTTCAGATCCTCCCTGTGGACTTTAGTACAGCCATCTGTCCAGGTTGCAGATGATTGAGGATGTACTCTATGAATGGTGCTCAATGATACAAAGATAGGATGAAGTGCTCCCTGCACAAAACAAGAAAAGCAGCTGCTGACATCATTTTACTAATGTTAATCAGATTTAACTATCATTCTCAAATGTATCTTTCAGCAAGCAATAATGAGTGAGGAGAATGGGGTAATGATGGCTAATGGGAGGCACGGTCAGTACAGTTAGCACCCAGATGGCCATGAAACTAACCGTGACTATCATCCAAAGTCACTATGTTAAATAAAATGGAACTCCCTGAAGACCTCAAATATCATTCCTGCCCAGTTCTATGTTATCTATGTTTAGAATAAGCATTGTTGTTAAGTGATATTATGCACAAAACCAAAATAGAATATAATGTCATTAATGTTGGGCAGGTATGTGACTACTTAAAGTTTTTCAGCTTGCACCGTCTCTGCTCTCCTTACATTCCATTTCTGGCATATTTCTTCTTTCTTTTGTGGATGTGCACAGTCAATGCAAGTTAATAGTGCAAATAGATAGTGCTATCACAGGATGAACAACATCTTGCATTTATTAAGTTCTTTTATCATCACGAAGATTCCCAAAGTCCTTCATAGGAATGCCATCAATTATAATCTGATACCAAACCAAACTATGATAACAAAATACAATGACAGATGAAAAAGTCATTCTCAGGTTAGTGAGAGATGAATCTTCAAGACATTGAAAGACATTCTCTGGGGTACATTAGTGTTGGGATCTGATTGTATGAGCTGGTAAAAGATTTTGTCAATTACATGTTGCAGCCTTTTTGTAGAATACTTGCTGTGACTTCTACTACTATTATTTTATATTACTTTAATAGAACAGCTATATCCTTTTATTAAGAAAGGAATATACGACACTTTTTTTTGTGTGCTATGAATATTGCAATACTTGTGGGATTCCTTCTGAGGGTGATGATCTACCAGAACAGTCGAGATCAAAGATTAATTGAGCATTACCAAAGAGTGATTAACTTTTCAATGTGCTTTTGTTATTGTTTCATCATTGGTAAATGCAGACTCCAAATAGGGTCAAAGTTTTGATGCTATTTATCTCCACTTCCTTAGGTGCTGAAATATTTTAATGTTTGTTGAAGTCTGTTCTGATGTAATTTAATTATTTATGACAGCAGCAGAGTAGCAAAGTGGGTTTTGTGAATTTTCATTGTTTTAAAGCTTAATTGCATGCAATGTTTGAGTATGCAGAAACAGAAGTGGGAGATGGTGATCAGGCTTAGGGATGGGGAAGAAGATGGAAGCTGTAATTCAGCAATATATTTCAGGTTGAACACCTTTTCTCAAAGGCCTTAGATTTTAGTTGAAAAGCACAGATATTGGAAACACACAACATCCCAGTGAAGCATGAACTAATCACAAGCAGACAAGACCTGAGATTGTCAGATACAATTAGCATTAAATAAAGGCTATACCAGTGAATCTGTTACTCTGGTAGAAAAAAAAGCATAAAAATGGAAGCTACCACTCCTAATTGTTACACACATGTGCACATATTAAAGTATCTTAAATATACACAATGGCTTTGAACTGCAGATTGATTGTTTATTCATAGCAAGCTTCTAGTGATGTGTGTTTACAGAAATTCTCTACTTAGTCATTATGCTGCAATGCAGCACTGATATTATTGAAGCCACAGTCTGCTGGCTTTCTTATATATGGTACAGAAATGGTAAAGCCCAGTAAAGACTGTACTAATAAAAGCTATTCATCAAGTTGCTTTTTTGACAGGTTCTCACTCAGCAACAGATTAACCCATTTCAGCATTCTGCATTAAACTGTGGAATATGTCATCTGACTCTCTCCAGCATAAAAATAGCAATGCTTTGCTGCAGGTTTAAACCTCTCCCTGATAATAAAAATATGCATTTTTTTAACCTCAGGTAAGATACCAGATCAATCTTTCTTTTATAAAATTACTATGATCAGTGCTCTTTTGAATACTATCTTTCCTAACAAACTGCAAAAAAAACTACCTAGCATATGCTTTCCCCATTTTATATGCTCTCTGAAATCAAAACACACTCTGAGCCTATCGCATTCACTCAATATTTCAAAAACCTCAAATAGCTTCCTCAGTTTTTCTGTTTCCCTCATATTAAAAGCCTATAAAACAAAAGCTTGGACTCATCTAATTAATTATTTTTTAATCTACCGCACTTCTTACTCTTTTCAATTTTTAGTTAAGGTAGTCTACACAATGAAATTTAGCTCTTTAACCAATAAAAATAAATTTCCTCAGATTAGATTTTGCTGCGGTGGAAAGTTCATGTATCAGAAATATTATTTTTTCCATAACATATTTCATTAACAATAAATAAAATGCTCAATGGATACTTTCAATGTATGATTTAATGTTGAATCCTACTGTACATCTGCAGCTCCCAATGTTGTGTTAGGATGCAGCTATAGCTGAGTTGTATGACATCCACACATTGATCTGGCTTCAGAAAATACAGAGATCTCTCCTAATAATAAAGATAGCTATTGTGCACAGTAGATAGATTGTGTACCTATATAAACTGGGTCCTTTTCTCAAGAAAAATATTGTTGCACAAATTATTTGACCGAGTTAATTTAGTAATTATTTCAAGGTGATTGGCATTTTTTCATGATGCAGTGATTGATAACTTCATCAACTGGTCTTTACAATGTGTAGGTCAGGAGAATTATAATTGACATCTGTTCAGATGAGATTTCCAAATGATATTTGATAAAGCACACATAAAAATTTACTGCAAAAGATAAGAACTTGTCATTTTGGGGATAATATAGTTGCATTGATAGAAAATTGATTAACTGACATGAATCAGGGAGTTGGGATAAATGGGTCATTTTCAGGATTGGAAATTATAGCTAGATTTATTTTCATCCATTCATGGGATATGTGCATCACTGGCTCAGTCAGCATTTATCCTTCACACTTAGTTGCCCTTGAGAAGGTAGTCTGAGCTGCCTTCTTGAACCACTGCATTCCATTTGGCTCCCACAATGAGAGAGGGAGTTCCAGGATTTTGATCCAGGGTGATGTTGAAAGAACAACAGTATGGTTCCAAGTAAGGATGGTGAAAGGTTGCAGGGGAACTTGCAGGTGATGGTGTTCCTGCACATCTATTTGCTATGTCCTTCTAGGCGGAGGAGGTCAGGGATTTGAATGGTGCTGTCTAAGGAGGCTTGGTGAGTTAATGCAATGCATTTTGTAGATAATACAGACTGTTGTGGATCTGTGGTGGAGGGAGTGGACACTGAAGCTGCTGGGTGGGGTGCCAATCAAGCATGTTACTTTGTCCTGGATGGTGTAAAGCATTTTGAGTTTCCTGGAGCTGCACCTATCCAAGCATTTAGAGAGTATTTCATTAAATTTCTGACTTGTGCCTTCTGAGTGGTGGGCAAGCTTTGAGAAGTCAAGAGGTAAGCTACTCACAGCAGAATTCCCATCCTCTGACCTACTTTTGTGACTTCTATATTCAAATGGCTGGTCCACTTCAGTTTCTGGTCAATGGTAACACCATGGATCCTGATGGTAGGAAATTCAGCAGGTGAGGTGCCAGAAGACTGGAGGTAGACTAATGTGATGACACTGTTTAAGAATGCTGGTAAGGACAAGTAAGGGAACTATAGACCAGTGAGCCTGACGGTGGTGGTGGACAAGTTATTGGAAGGAATCTGGAGGGGCAGGATGTACATGTATTTGGAAAGGCAAGAACTGATTAGGGATAGTCAACATGGCTTTATGCATGGGAAATCATGTCACAAAGTTGATTGAGTTTTTTGAAGAAGTAACAAAGAGGATTGATGAGGGCAGAGTGATAGATGTGATCTATATGGACTTCAGTAAAGCGTTCGACAAGTTCCCCATGGGAGACTGATTAGCAAGGTTAGATCACTTGGAATACAGGGAGAACTAGCCATTTGGATACAGAACTGGCTCAAAGGTAGAAGACAGAGGATGGTTGAGGGCTGTTTTTTAGACTGGAGGCCTGCGGCCAGTGAAGTGCCACAAGGATTGGTGCTGGATCCACTACTTTTCATCATTTATATAAATGATTTGGATGTGAGCATAAGAGGTATAGTTAATAAGTTTGCAGATGACACCAAAATTGGAGTGTAGTGGACTACGAAGAAGGTTACCTCAGGTTACAACAGGATCTTGATCAGATAGGTCAATGGGCTGAGAAGTGGCAGATGGAGTTTAATTCAGATAAGTGCGACGTGCTGCATTTTGGGAAAGCAAATCTTAGCAGGACTTATATACTTAATGATAAGGTCCTAGGGAGTGTAGCTGAACAAAGAGACCTAGGAGTGCAGATTCATAGCTCCTTGAAAGTGGAGTCACAGGTAGATAGAATAGTGAAGAAGGCATTTGGTATCCTTTTAGAGTATTGAGTACAGGATTTGGGAAGTCATGTTACGGCTGTATAGGACATTAGTTAGGCCACTGTTGGTCTCCTTCCTATCAGAAAGATGTTGCGAAACTTGAAATGGTTTAGAAAGAATTTACAAATATGTTGCCAGGGTTGGAGGATTTGAGTTATAGGGAGAGGCTGAACAGGCTGGAGCTATTTACCCTAGAGCATCGGAGGCTGAGGGGTGACCGTATAGAAGATTACAAGATTATGAGGGGCATGGATTGGATAAATTGACAAAGTTTTTTCCCTGAGCTGGGGGAGTCCAGAACAAGAGGGCATAGGTTTAGGGTGAGAGGGTAAATATATAAAAGAGACCTAAGGGGCAACATTTTCATGCAGAGGGTGGTACATGCATGGAATGAGTTGCCAGAGGAAGTGGTGGAGGCTGGTACAATTGCAACATTTAAAAGGCATTTGGATGGGTATATGAATAAGGAAGGGTTTGGAGAGTTATGGGCCAGGTGCTGGCAGGTGGGACTAGATTGGGCTGGGATATCTGATCGGCATAGACGGGTTGGACCAAAGGGTCTGTTTCCATGCTGTACATCTCTATGACTCTATGACTCTATTAGGCATTCTCTTATTGGAGATGGTCATTGGCGAACACTTTTGTCACACAAGTACTAACTTATCAGTCCAAGATAGAATGTTGTCCAGGTTTTGCATTTGGACATGGACTGCTTCAGTAGTGGAGGGGACACAATTCATGCAATCATCCACAAACATCCTCACCTCTGACCGTATAATGGAAGAAGAATTATTGATGAAGCTTTTGAAGATGTTTGAACCTTGGACACTATTCTGAGGAATTTTGTACTGACATCTTAGGGCTGAGATGATTGACTTTCAGCAGCTACAAACTTCCGACCTTGTTCGAGGTTCGTCGCCAATCAGCAGAGAGATTTTCTATTAACTCTGGTTTTGCCCATTGAGGCCCTCCATTTACCCCCATATTAACTCATGCCGTCCCATGACTCCCACCAACTCTCAACCATCCCTCCAATTGTGTGTACCAACTCATGACACCCCATGCATCTGTATGGTCATTACAGCGCAACACAATTTTGTAACAATTCATGGCAACTCAGAACCGCCCCCCCCCCCCCCCCCCCCCCCGCCCCCCCCCCCCCCCCCCCCCCCACCACCACCACCACCCCTTTCATCTCCAAGGTTCCTTATAGCTCCAATACCAACTTAATGACAATTCACATCCCTACCCATCACCCTTTATCCTTACAATCTCCACGAGCAGATTTCAGTAACCATATTGTTGTGAAGTAAGGTTCTAAATATCTATTTTAGACTTCATTAAAAGAAAACTTTAATTGAGAAAAGCCCATTCAATAAAGTTAAAGTACATTAAAAAGTTAACTCCCTATAAAACTGACATGCCATAATCTCACATCTAGCTGTCAGTCAGACTTTGAACACAACTCTCCATCGTGATAATGACAGATTGTGGAATCATCAAGCTGTAGCCATTCAAGAATGATAACTATTAGATAACGTCAACAAACAGCTACTGCAACTACAAGCACCATATTACTTAGCTCAGAGACAAGTTATTTTCTTTCTTGAAATGTAAAAGGCTATTTTAATAACTTGACAGTTCCATGGAGCTTTTCAGTCTTTTATGAGCATTTACTAGCACTATGACCCTGCTAATTTGGATTTCTACATGTGTGAAGCATATCCCAGTTTCATTCTCCTCTTGGCAAAAATATAATGGGTTGGAAATGAGGACACAACTTCCAGATCTGGATTCCCAATACCATTTTGGAAAACTAGTGGAATTTCCCCAGCTCTTTGCAAATTCACGTCAAAGTACACCATAAATTGCACCCATGAAAACAAGTAGTCTTTTCAGTCTTTGCAAAGATTTATTGCGCATTCCATACAAGCATACAAAATGATGTGCAGAAGATCAACTGTCCATCAAATCTATCCCATTCAATGCATTATTTATCGGACTTTGCTGGGGCTCAGTGTAGGACTGTTCCAGACAAAAACAGTTAATGAACAAATAACTTGGAAATACAAAATGCAGTCTAGACAGAATCTATATGGTACTGCTTGGAGAAGGAGAGCTGCCAAGTTTAACACTTGATGGCACTCTCCCCAAAAAGACCAAGTCTTTTGAGAAGAGGTAGATAGACTCAATAATCTGTGCTCCATTCAATTTCATCCACGATTCTCTGAATTCTTACAAACCATGAGACCCAGGAATCATTCTGTACCCTATCAATTTGCTGTATCTTTCCCACAAAATAAGGATTAGTTTGTTCTTTGCAGACAAAGCTTTTTGTAATTTGCTTGATACATCTTCAGTTAGCCAAGAGACACGTTTGACAAATGGCACCATTAATAGCTTTCAAGAATCAATTATATTGTGATCATTTTGCCAGATATGGACTCTTTTAGGCAATATATGTTGGGTCAAGAACATGAATGAGTATAAAACATAAAGTAGAAAGTCTTCCTCCTCCAAATATAGGAACAGCAAAGATATCCCCACAGGTGTTCCCATCCTACTCATGTATGTTGGTGCAAGTGCTTTGGCAACTGGAACAAGATGGTTGTAGGAAATAAAATTAGATACAAAAAATGTGCGATACAAAAAAACTATGCTAAAGTATTACAATTTGGGGCAATGTGATAAACAAAGAATGCAAATCATCAAATAAACTTTGAAGAAACCTGTGCACTTAGGTAATATGTTAATTCAACAATATAGAGAGTAAAAATACTACATATACCTCTCAACATTGTTGTTTTGGCCACTGAGTACTTGAAGAACTTAGAACATGAAGTGCTCAATTTTGGAAAAGGTGCCATAAAGAGACATTGGGCTCTCATTAGCATGTACAAATAGCCCAACACCTGTTTCTGGCAAAGTCCCTGAAGATCCAATATAAGATTTCAGTCATTTAATGTATGGCATGATTCCAACAGAATGAACTCATGCATTAACACTTTGATGCTGGTCCATTAGGCATCCATTTTATGTCTCAAATATGTTCCACGTTTAAAACTGAAAATAATTCTTGCCAGAAGCCTGTAACATTATTGGCTTAACATTCTTATGGTCTTCATTTACATTTCCAGAACATTCCAGTACTTAAAGTCTTCTGGCATATGAATTAGTAATCAAGAAAGAAATGAAATCAGACAATCTCATTAAATTATTTTTTTAATTAATTGTTTAAGCCTGTTGTAGACATCAAGGGAATTCACTATCAATCTTTTACCAAGAAAACAGTAATCAGAGTAACGAAAAGGCTACCACACTTTTTTGTGTTTAGATGAACAAAAGTGTAAAAGTGAAATATTGCCACTTCCTCAACTTTTAATGACATTATGTTCAGTTCCTTCTGCAAGTTGATAATAGTGAAGATTTTTGCTGTACAGGTTACATTTAGAAATTAATTTGCAACTCAAGCATATGGATGCAAATAAAACAACCATTTTCTGCTTAAGGGGAAGTTGTTCACATAAAATAAATCAGTACACAGGAAAACTAAGGGTCATGGTCACAGTCAGGTAAAATTTGATAGCCCCTGAAAACAGGTCTGGGAATTAGAATGTACCTTTGTCCATTGTTTCCAGTGTAGACCGCACACCAAATGCAAACTACTCCAACTGGACATAATTACAGAATACACCACTAGCTAATCACACTATCAAATGAAGGATGCACGAACACGCATCAGGCCCAAGGCTGGGAATTGAATTTTCAGGGATATTTGAAATTTCAAAAGAATAGACAGGAATTAAAAGCAGTTTAATAAAAGAAATTGTTTGCTCAGTTAATAAAGGATGAAATCAGTACAATGGTAAAAAATGATCTTGGCTCAGGAAAAATGCAGGATGAATTTGGGTGGTGATAAGAAATAACAGGGGAACAACGTTGCTTGCATAATGAGGACTCCTAACATTGGCTACAGTGTTGGACAATCAATCAATAATGATTATTCAATCATTTATAATGGGGGCTTGTGATAAAGATACTGCAATAAGTTGTGCATCCCTAGTTGCGCTTGAGAAGGTGGTGGTGAGCTGCTTTCTTGAACTGTTGCCATCCATGTGCTGTAAGGTTAACCCACAATGTCATTAGGAAGGGAATTCCAGGATTTTGAACCAGTGACACTGAACGAACAGCAATATATTTTCAAGTCAGCATGGTGAGTGTCCTGGAGGGAAACATGCAAGGGGATGGTGTTCCCATGTATCTGTTATCTTTTACCTTCTAGATGGAAGTGGCCACAGGTTTGGAAGGTGCTCTCTGAGGATCTTTGGTGTATCTTGTGACTGAGCATCAAAGGTGGAGGGAATGGATGTTTGAGGATGGGATGTCAAACAAAGAGGCTCCTTTGTCCTGGATGATGTCAAATTTCTTGAATGTTTTTAAGCTGCACCCATCCAGACAAATTAAGAGTATTCCATCACACGTCTGACTTGTGTTTGTAACCAGTCCACAGGCTTTGGGGAGTCAGGAAATGAAAAACTCACTACAATATTCATAGCCTCTGACATACTCTTATAGCCACTGTATTTATATGGTGAGTCCAATTGACTGTCTGGTCAATAGTAACTCAAAGGGTGTTGATAGTGGGGGATTCAGTGATGGTGATGCTATTGAATGTCAAGGATTGGTGGCATTCAAGGTGGTCATAGCCTGATATTTATGGGGCATGAATGTTACTTGCCATTTTTCATCCCAAGATTGGACATTATCCATGTCTTGCTGTATTTGGATATGGATTGCTTCAGTGTCTGAAGAGGCATGTATAATGCTGAACATTGTGTAATCATCAGTGAATATCCCCACTTCTGGCCTAATGATGGACAGAAGATAATTGATGAAGCAGTTTGAAGCCAGTTAGGCCAAGGGCACTGCCCTGAGAAACTCCTGCAGAGATGTCCTGGAGCAGATATGACTGCTCAAACAATCACAACCATCTTCCTGTATGCCAGCTATTATTGTAATCACTGAGAGTTAACTCCTGAATTGTTATGGATTCCAAATTTATGAGGGCACTTGAAACCACACTTGGTAGAGTGTGGCCTTGATGTCAAGGGTGATCACTCTCACCTTACCTCTGGAATTCAGAATCTTTCTCCATGTTTGAACCAAGGCTGTAATGGAGTGAAGTTCTGAGTGGCTCTGGAGGAACCCAAACTGGGTGTCACTGAACAGGTTATTGCTGAGCAGGTGGTGTTTCATAGCACTGCTGATGACACCTTCCATCACTTTATTGATGATCAAAGCCGATTGATGGGGTGGTAGTTGGCTGGGTTGGATTGTCCTGCTTTTTCTGTACTGGACATAGAGTTATAAGCATCATGCAGTCATACAGCAGAGAAACAGACCCTTTGGTCCAACTCATCCATGCTGACGAGGTTTCCCAATGTTATCTCGTGCCACTTGCCTGCATTTGACACAAATCCCTCTAAAGCTTTCCTATTCATGCACCTGTCCTAATGTCTTTTAAATGTTGTAATTGTACCTACATCTAGCATTTCCTCTATCAGTTCAATCCGCACATGCACCACCCTCTGCAAAAATGTTGCCCCTCAGTTCCCTATTAAATCTTTACCCTCTCACCTCAAAGCTATGTTATCTTGTATTAAATTTCCACACTCTGGGAAAACACTTTTTCTATTCACCTTAACTATGCCCATCATGATTTTACAAACCTCTATAAGATCACCCCTCAATTGTGTCTGCTCCATACCTGGACAATTTTCCACGTTATTCGGTAAATGAGAGTGTTGTAGCTGTACTGGAACAGCTTGGCTAGGGGAGCGACAAGTTCAGGACTACATGCTTTCAGTTCTATTGCTAGAATGTTGTTATGGTCCATTACCTTTGCAATATCCAGTGTCTCCAACCATTTCTTGATATCACGTGGAATGAATCAAAATGACTGAAAACTGGCATCTTTAATGCTGGGGACCATTGAAGGACGCCAAACTGGATCATTGACCTGGCTGTTCTAACTGTAGATTGCTACAAGTGCTTCAACCTTATCTTTTACACTGATGTTTTGAGCCCTTGAAGCATTAAGAATGAGGATATTTGTGGAGACTCCTCCATACAGTTGTTTAGTTGTCCGCCCCCAGTCACAACAGGATGTGGCAGGACTGCAGAGCTTAAATCTGATCCATTGGTTGTGGGATCACTTTAGTCTGTCGTTCACTTATTTCTCATGCTGTTTGACATGCAAATAGTCCTGTTTGATAGCTTCACCTGGTTGATATTTCATTTTTAGGTATGCCTGGCACTGCTCTTGTCATGCCCTCCTACATTCTCCATTGAAGCAGGCTTCATCCCTTGGTTTCATGGCAATGGTGGGGGTGGGGGGGGGGGGGGTAGATATGTTGGGCAATAAGGTTAAGAGTTGTGTTGGAGTATGATTCTCCCACTGTCAATGGCCCACACCATCTAAATGGATGACCAATCTTGAATTGTTGGATCTGTTCGAAATCTATCCCATTTTACATGGTGATAGTGCTACACAACATGATGGTGGTTATTTTCAACATGAAGGTGGGACTTCATCTGCACAAGGACTATGCAGTGGTCATTCTCACTGATACTGTCATGGACAGATGCATCTGCAGCCAGCAGATTGTTAAGGATGAGGTCAAATATGTGTTTCTGTCTTGTTAGTTCCCTCACCACTTGCTGCAGACCCAGTCTAGCAGCTCTGTCCTTTAGGACCTGACCAGCTTAATCAGTAGCACTGCTGATGAGCCACTCTTGGTGGCAGACACTGAAAGCCACCACCCAGAGTATATTTTGTGTCCTTGCCACCATCACTCCTTCCTTCAAATGTTGTTCAAAATGGAAGATGATCTATTCATCAGCGTGGGGAGCTTGGTATGTTGTAATCAGCAGGAAGCTTCCTTGCCCAGGTTTATGAAACTTCACGGGGTCCAGAGCCAATATTGAGCACTTTCAGGGCAACTCCCAACTGACTGCATACCACTGTGCCACCACGTTTGCTAGGTCCATCCTTCTCGTGGAACAGGACATATCCAGGGATGGTGATGGTGGTGTCTGTGGCATTGCAAAGTAAGATTCTGTTAATATGACTATGTTAGGATGTTGCTTCACTAGTCTGTCAGTCAGCTCTCCCAGTTTTGGCACTAGGCCCGAGATTTTTGTAAGGAGGACTTTGAATGGTTGAAAGGGCTGTTTGTATCATTGTTATTCCTGGTGCCTAGTTTGGTGATCAGTGGTCCATGTGGTTTCATTTCTTTGCTCAGGCTTTGTAGCGATTAATGCAACTGAGTGGCTTGTTCATCCATTTCACAGGGCAAAAGATCAGTTGGTAGAATGCACACAGCAGTTTTTTTTTAGTAGAATATACTATGGAATGAATCCAAAGAACAAGCTAGTTTGGCAATGATTAATTACTGAATCATTGTAAATGATCAATAATTGTTCTCTTAATGTATGATAATAAGCAAGACTGATCATATGTAATTTTGTATTCAATTGAAAGTTTGAAATTGGTGCCCTAAACTTAAATAAAGAAAACTATGAAGTGTGACTATATATTTGGCTACAGCGGATGGGGAAAATAGATTGGAAGCAGATGGTAGATAAGCAGTACCAGATACTTAGGGAGACATTTCGTAACTCTCAACAAGAATACATTCCATTATTGGGAAGGATTCTGGTAGAAAGATGAATCATCTGTGGATAACTAAGGAAATTAAAAGTGATGCATGGCAGTGCAGACAGCTACTGTGATATAAAACGGTTACAATCTTAGTGGTTGAGGCAGTGGCAGAGTGATCATGTTATTAAACTAATAATCCTGTGGCTCAGGCTAATGCTCAGATCTCACCATGACAGGCATGGAAACTTAAATCCGATTTCGTCTGGAATTAAAACCGAGTCTAATTATGACCATGTATCAATGCCCATTGTTGTAAAATCCCTTATGCAAATCACTTAGGGAAGGAAATCTGCTGATCTTACCCGGTCTTATCTACATGTGACTTCAGATCCGCAAAAATATGGTTGACTCTTAACTGTCCTCTGAAATTGCCTGGACAGCCATTCAGTTCATGACAACAGGTGTGAGTCTTACAAGCGACATCCACAACCTCGTATAACAAAGCAAGGTAGTAGTATAAAACACGTAACAATTTCAAGCCAAGACAAAGCCGAATGAGAAATAAAGGGTATGTTATGAAGAATTTAGTTCATGATGTTAGATAGGATTTATTTTCAAGGTATGAAGTTGACAGTTGTTACAGGGGATAATTTAGTTTCCTTTTTTTGTTCAAACTTCTACATTAAATTAGGAGCGTACAAAAAATGGTGTAGGGCAGATTCGTAATGTAATAGAAATTTACAATACAGAAGACGGGCATGTAGTAGCGTTTATCTGTGCTGACATTTGGAAAGAGCAGTCATGATTAATCCATATCCCTGTCGTTTATCAGCGATGCAAGGAGTATCTCGTACTCGTATACTTGCTCAGAGAACTTAAAATGTCAGTATAGCTTGGAACACAGAAATATCAATGCAAACTAGATGAAAAGTTGCCTAGATACCGAACATGCTGAATTAGTAGTCAAGCTCGTGTAAGGGATAACTCAAAATGTTTGACCCCAAAATCCTTCATGGTTCAAGTATCCTGTTCCAGTTTTGCGAGTAGGATTGGTCGGACGAGTTTCGTCAGTATCTTTCACAACTGTTCTTTTATTGTTTAAACATCCGAAACACTGCTCGACAGCGGCTTCCGGGTGAAATCAGGACGTCGGACAGCAGATCGGATCAGTATCATTACAGCTCCAAAGACCTGGCTTCAGTTTTAATCCCTCAATGATACTATTCGTGTAAAGATCCAACATCTACACTTCGTCCACAAACAAAGGTCTCAAAAAGCTGACATTAAATGAGTACACATGATATGTAAAAATGAGAAACCAGGAAGAACTGTTGAAAATGTTAAAATTATGCTGCTGCAAGTAGATGACTTGCACTTGGCCTAAGAAGCAGCATCTTCATGTTGGAACCAATGTCAGGAGAATGAGATGTAAGTTGCTGCCCTGATCAATTCCTTTGAGCAAAACGCTAATGTGAATCTTTCTTGCTCAGTTTGCATACTTATGGTTAATGGTAACATTGCACATCTAAGTATACAAAGGTTAAAGAACTGCTTCAGAAAATTACAAGTAACTCCAATGTAACCTTATGGCTTTACAATATCGAGAGACATTTAATCCATTTTGTAAACTGTTGCATCAGTGCTTTGGGTTACATCTTGCTAGACAGTCGCTTCATTGCTTTTATGAAAAATGAAATAAAGAGGATCATGTCTCTGATGTATGTAAATAAGTGAAAATTGAATAGGATTTTTGGGACACTTAAAAGTAGGGAACGTGGTGTGCAGGATAACATAATTAGGCAGAATGCAAAATTTTGATTTCCTAATGGTAGTTTGATTTGCAAAGATAAGTCACAGTCATATTCACTCTCAGATGACCCTAATGCAGGTTCCTTCTTATACGCCAACATGCCTTAAATACTAATTTGTGTGAAACTTGTCACAAGACAGAAGTATCTTCAAGGTAAAGTCAACAGTGCATGAGAATCACATTGTACCTGGTTCATGTTTGTTTAAAGGTGGCATACACTAGTCAGTTAGTGCAGTTGTGTAAGTAGTTTCCTTTCTGTTTCAAGGAAGCAGGGAGCAAGAAGATAGCAGTTTACAAGGAGACTTGGAGCACACAGGAATCAGTCGGTCATGATGGTTAGAGGGGGATGTTGGAATGGTGTGGGGTCAGAGACACAGGGGAGTTGATGAGGGTTTGGGAGCATTGAGAAATGAAGTGAGAGGTACCTGATACCTTGGATGTGATGGGGGTACTTGACTCCGAGTACATCAGTTAAGGTAAGAAAATGTGGGATTGAATGGGAGGTGTCAGGCAATGGGAAGGTTCAGAGTCACAAGGAAGTCAGTTTTTTTTAGGGAGGTAAGTCCAGTCTGAGGTTAGGATAATTGAAAAATGGGACAACTAATCTAATAACAACACTAAAGATTGAAAGAGAGTGTCAGTGAGAATGGGTACACACTCAGGTAGAAGTGGCATCTCCAATTAGTGGGTGACAGGGTTGAGGGTCTTCATGGGAGCTTGGAGTTTTATTGAAGGAAGATGCAAAGATGTTGGGATGTTGAAGGTGATTAAGATGAACTAGAAGGCGACATGAGGGCAATAAAGGCAGCTATGAGTACAAATATACAATGACTATTTTCACAATGCCTCCAGTAGCAGATATAATGCCAGGACTGGAGATCAATAATTGGCAAATTGGAGGCTGAGAGGTGCCCATTGTTAAGGGTGGAGCTTTGCTTGTGGATAAAAGAAGAAGTTGAAAATGTCATTGTTCCAATGTATGTTCTTATATCACTGTCTACCTTTTTCACACAGTTCAATCATTAGAATGTATTTGGGATTCAAAAACCCAATATTCCTACAATCTCAGGACTTGGAGGAGAGGAAGTGACAAAGGAAGGCTCTTGCTGGTGAACAACATAGACCACACACCAGCATGGGGTGGGGGGGAGGGGAGTGGGTGGTGAAGGCTAGTCAGGATGGAGCTGCACTGGCAGCAGCATTGTGGCTGTGTTGAAGAGCCTTTCCTTTTGTCCAGCTGGCTGTCCACAGGTTTCATGGAATCTACAAGTTTGCTGCTTGATCTTAATAGTAATCACATGGGAAATGAGAAAAGATGACAGTGGAAATAGCACTCTGGTCCAGTTACATATTAAGAACAGTAGTCAAAAGGCCTCCTGAGAAGTACAATGCAGCATGGATTTTTGGCCTGGATTGCAAGGAACTGCACTCTGGTTTGGAGATTTACGCATCGTTTAAGCATTTTGGGAAAGAAAATGAGTGAATCCAACGTATGACATTCATTAGTTCTAACCAAAAAGAAAATGTTAAAAGCATGCACTTCCACTCGGCAAGGTTCTTCATAAAGACCAGGTAGCTGTGAAATTGATCGTCATACTTCATAATTTATTGTGCTAGAAGTTAAAATGATGCAGAAATGATCTTTTTACAACAATGTATTTGTAAGTTCCTGAACTCTAAAAATATGAAGTTTGCTTTCCTAAAATGGTCTGTTATATTTATCCCTATCCCATATTCTTTTCTACCATCTGTTGTAGTTCTGTCTTTGAAGCCAAACATAACATTTTCTTGGAAAGTTTACAATAGTTGAAATATTAAAGCAGTTACTATAAGCTACAATGTATTGGCTCTGTTATTATTGGGAGGTAAAATACAATTATCCCTCAATAAACCAAAATGTTTATATTTAGCATCACTCAATAATAGACTAACGTAAATAATTACTTAAATTTCGCAGTCAGCGGTAAAGCAAAAGTGCTGTTCATTGATATCAAAGGTAGAAGGTAGGTATTTCTGTGTCAGAATTCCTCTTCCAAATGATAGCTTAAATCTGACACCAAATCAAAAGGACGTCTTGGTATGCAATGATGTCAGCAAGCAGGTAGGAAATCAATCAAATTGAAGTATTCACGCTGAGCAAACCAGCAAGTCAAAAGCACTTAATAACCTTCACTTTCAAATTAAAATTCAGACCATGAAATAAATGTATGACTGAATTAAGATCAAAGCTGAACTAAAAGTAAGCAGACTTCAGAAAAAAATAATTTCTTTATATGGAAAAATAAATCAGGTTCCATGAATATATAATTATCTGTACAGAGCTAATGAGGTTGTTAAGCAGGAATTATTCTGATAGTATATCATTAGAAGCATCATTCAACAAGGTCGAATCTTTTCCAGGATTTTTACCGTGGGACTAGCATCATAGAAATGGAAGTTTGTTTCAATGCACAATTGCGAAGGAGTTTGCAATCTGTGGGAATCTCTACACCCGTGCAATGCAGGAGTGTGGATTCAGAGGTAGCAATGACTGGATCAATGTCTTATTTTGCATTTCAAAGAATGATGAGTATATTCACAATTGTGTCATCATTAATGCAGCATAATGCAATTGAATAGAGGTTTTAGAAATCACAAACTGAACTGGAGAAAGCTGTTCCATTGCACACCCAGCATGTGAACCATACAGAAGAACATGACATTACCTGCCACAAAATTATTCTACATTATGACTCTATGTCGAACACCAGGAGGAAAAGAGTAATTTGATTGCCTCTGTTTAAGTTCTTCTCAGTCAGTTGCAACAGATTTTTCTTTCTCTTTTACAATGCTAAGGTATCACACATCAGTTAAAGATGTATTGCAACACACACAAACACAGGCTGTAAGTCTGAAAGGGAGAATGCACGGTTCACTCAGGGTTAACAAAGGCTACACTGTTTAAAATTCATGAGAATCCTGAGATGCTATACTTATAAAGTGAGACTACAATTGTTCATTTATTGATCCATATCTTCAGCAATGGTGCAAGTTGTAAAAATCCATGACTTACTGTTTCTGAAATTTCTTTCTTCACTGAGGACTGTTTCCAAAATGTTATGGAGCAATCAGTCTTTGCTGGTACCTCAGGGAAAGTTCAGCTTCTAATAACCGATAAATCTGCAGCTCCACAAGCTGTCAGCAGAATTATTCATTGCTTTTAATCTGCCCCAATATAATTTGCCTGGAAAAAGATAATGCATTCTTTCCACATGCTGGGCTCAGTCTTCAACAGCAGGATCAACAAAGCCAATCTTCCCAAATAATGGTATGATGCCAGAAATGCTTCCCTCAACTCAAAGATGACTGTTGCGAGCAAATTTCTTCCGGAGTATGCTTTTCTCTCATCTCCACTGAAATAACTCCACAAAGGCCAGTATTCCATCAGCAAGTTACCCTTTAGTTACAAGTAGAGAATCCTTGAAACTGATCCAGCTCCCTCAGAGCCAGATGTCAGAGTGAGCAGGATGACTGACACTTTTATTTCTTTCTGTCAGCTAGGGCTCCCTGATTAGGCCTGATTAAAAGTTCCAATCAGGGAACTCATATTTTATGAGGTCCACCTGGTTGACCTCATTATAATTAATATATTGGCAAAGTTATCAAGGTGCATTTGAAACAGAAAAGGGTAATCAGAATCTACTTGCATAATGAATTTCAGAAAGGTTTCTTTCATTTCTGGTCATTCTTATAAATCAGTTATCTGTTGCATATCATCAATTTCCACTATCTTAATTTAAATGAATTCGTTGGAAATGTTATTTGGGCATCCATTTAGAAATTGCCCTTGGAGCTTATCCCAATATCCCAATTCATTTAAATATGTTTTATTTCAAACAAAATCAATCATGGAACTAAAGATCATTGGCCAGATATACAATGTTACAATGCCTGCAATGTCAATATATAATACGAATAAAAAGAAAGAAAAGAAAATAAATTATGAAAACAGGATGAATATATTCATGGTAGATAACTGTGGCCTGCTCCTTTTTCTGAGACAGAGAATTATGAGTATCTTTTTTCACTTTAATATGGCTCCTAGAGTTGCAGTGCATATCCAAGGTGGAAAGCATTTAAAAACTGGTTGAATACTCTAATAGTTTTCAGACTTTTCTCATGAGTGCTCCTTGAAGAAATTGAAAGCCTTAGAAAAAAATCAATGAAAGCGATAAAATAGGGTTCCTCGAAGCTGTATCACACCCTGGTCTCATATAAACAATAAGTGTTCTAGATATTCCTCATCAGAGCAAAATGCTGCTTCATCCTTTTTCATTATTCAGCACATTTACAGAACATCTAACGTGCACATCACAACAATCTAAAGAATCGTCATAAGAATTATTGATTTCAGCAACTTTGCTCAACTGTCTGAAGGCTCAGTAAATGGAAGCCAATCTTGTTGTAAAATCGTTGGATGATGGGATTGTGGAAGTTTTGACTATTATTCCATAGTAAGAATTAGGAAGTGAATGTTAAATATATATATATATATATATATATAAAATATATATAAATAGTATATTGAAAAAATAATGCACTCCTGCCAGTTAAGAAAGATTGAGACAGTAATTAGCAAAATGCTAATGAGAACAATGGACTAATTATGATACAGATGGAGGCTACTCAGTCCATTGAGTCCATTCAGGCTGTCAATGGCGAAATCTAATCAGTCTCATTCCCTGTTCCATCCCTGTTGCCCTCCACATTTGTTTTCCCCTGGTGGCTTTCTGATTTCCTTTTGAAATCATTAATTGTCTTCATTAATCAGCCCTTTGTGATGTTGTTTCCTCATAACCTGAATATAATAAATTCTAGTTCCTTTTTTTGGAAGGTACTGGCTTCAATGTTAACAGGAGAAGCGAGGTTTGTTTAGTTCCTGACAAGAAGCCATAAGTCTGGGCGTGCACTTCACATTGTGTCTTTTTGCTTTGACAGGCTCCCAGGTATTGGCTTGACTGATTTCCAGTTGTGAAGCAAGATCTTGGGTACAGTCTGCAGGTCAAAGTAGATCAGATCCATCACCCCAGTAGCAAAATCTCAGGGTGATCTCAATGATCACAGGGTGGGACTGATCACAGTGGATCAAATCACCCTTCACTTCCCTCCAAGGCCCCAAGGGATCCTTTAATATCCATCAGAAATTCACCTGCACCTCCACACACATCATTTCCTGCTTCCGCTGCACCCGATATGGCCTCCTATACATCGGGGAGACAAGCCGCCTACTTGCAGAACATTTCAGAGAACACCTCTGGGACACCCGGACCAACCGACCCAACCACCCTGTGACTGAACACTTTAACTCCCCCTCCCACTCCGCCAAGGACATGCAGGTCCTTGGCCTCCGCCATTGCCAGACCATGGCAACACAATGTCTGGAGGAAGAGCAACTCATCTTCCGCCTAGGAACCTTTCAACCACAAGGGATGAATGCAGATTTCTCCAGCTTCCTCATTTCTCCTCCCCTCACCTTTTCTCAGTCCCAACCCTCAGACTCAGCACCACCTTCTTGACCTGCAATCTTCTTCCCGACCTCTCCACCCCCACCCCCTCTCCGGCCTATCACCCTCACCTTAACCTCCTTCCATTTATCGCATTCCCAATGCCCCTCCCCCAAGTCCCTCCTCCTTACCTTTTATCTTAGCCTGCTTGGCACACCCTCCTCATTCCTGAAGAAGGGCTCATGCCCGAAACGTCGATTCTCCTTCTCCTTTGATGCTGCCTGACCTGCTGCGCTTTTCCAACAACACATTTTTAAGCTCTGATCCCCAGCATCTGCAATCCTCACTTTCTCCTAACAAAGCTCTGAAACCTGAGTCCAGCTCTGATTGCAGGGAAATATAGTCCTCAATTCTGGAAGGTTCAATCGTTATCCAAAGGTCTTTGTTGGAAGGGGGAGGAGTTGTGAAGCCCCTGTTTAACATCTGGGGTATGGTGGATGTGTTGGGTCACGTGGTGAGTGAAGGGAAACATTACTCCTCTTCTGGATCCAACAGCAGTCACTTACCTTCTTCACAATCTATCCATATCTCATCTTCAGCTGTTGACTTCCTGAGGTTTGAAATCCCAATCACTCACAGTAAGGTTTTTAAAGCAGATTATGTCAGAGATGACCGGTGTCATTACAGTATAAAAATGGGCCACTAGCCTCCTGGGAGCAACATGGTTGTCAGTCCCTTGTCCCCTTTCAATGAACATCCAAGTGCCAAACTTTGTAAACTGGGTTTGAGTTCCATTCAACCATTTAAAGTTTCCACCCTCACACTCACCCAACCCGGTTTTGTGTGCTCAAGTTAAGCACACTGTGTTTCGGAACCCTGTCTGTGAAAAAATGATAAGAGTAACACAAAGGACTGGATTTTCACCTTGGAGCTGGACAACAGGAATCATGTTGGCTTTTGTGTCAGAATACCACCTATGGTGGGCACTGACTGAGTTGCAGATTTTTCTGGTGGATGAACTCTTAATTGACAAGAAGATGGGTTTCCTGTCCAGCTGAAGCTAGAGGGGACAGGAATAGAGGCTCTTTCACACAAAATGGTGGAAGCATTAAAAACTTAATATGTGAAGGACATGCATCAGATAATAAGATAATTTTACTGTTGCACCCATGGGTCAGACTATGGTATAACTAGATGCAGAACGATTCTAGTCAAACTTCATAAATATAGGCAGTCACACTACTGATGCTGGAATTGCCTTAACCTGAATGCCTCAGTATCACAGCAAAAAGGTATCTGATACAGAAATATTTAAACAGATACACATACTCATATCCATAAAATCATCCTAACAAGTAGACATGCATATTTTGAGATGAACAAGGTTAAATAATGGCCACCATTAAGAATAAGGCCACCAATTCCACATATTAAGTAAAAACTTGCTTTGCAAAATATTTGGCTGTCAAACTCCACACAGCTTCTGCTAACTTGGTCTTGAGTAGAACACTGTGAGAATTCTCAAGAAAATAGCTAAAATGACAGTTTTTAGACATTTATGACTTAATTACTTTGAAGTTCCAATGATAAACTTAAGTAAGAGACTAACAGAAATTCTGTGCAGGTACAGCTGCACCTTTAGATTACAAACACATTTGATGTGTATCTGTACTGGGGCTCGAGGTTGCTTGCTTTCCTTTTGCTGAAAGCGACAGGAAAAAAAAATAAATTCTGAGAGCCAGGAATAACATAATACAAGAAATTGCAAAATTTGGCCTAAATGCCAAACACAAACCATCATGGGATTTTTTTTTTCTGCATCCATCAAAGAGCATACTTTTGCAAAATGGGTAAAGGTAATTGGGGCAGCATGGTGGCTCAGTAGTTAGCACTGCTGCCTCACAGTGTTAGGGATCCGGGTTGACTCCTGCGTTGAGTGACTATCTGTATAGAGTTTGCAGGTTCTCCTCGTGTCTGCATGGGCTTCCTGTGGGTGCTATGGCTTCCTCCCACAATCCAAAGATGTGCTGGCCAGATGAATTGGCCATGCTAAATTGCCCATAGTGTTGGGTGCATTGGTCAGGAGTAAATATATAGGGTAGGGGAATGGGTCTGTGTGGGTTACTCTTCGGAGGGTCAGTGTGAACTTGTTGGGCTGAAGGGACTGTTTCCATACTGTAGGGAATCTAATCTAATTTCTGGTGTCTACCAGGTCAGTTTTCAATGGAGCATTAAAAATATAATTTTTTTAGATTAGACTTACAGTGTGGAAACAGGCCCTTCGGCCCAACAAGTCCACACCGACCCGCCGAAGCGCAACCCACCCATACCCTTACATTTACCCCTTACCTAACACTACGGGCAATTTAGCATGGCCAATTCACCTGATCCGCACATCTTTGTGACTGTGGGAGGAAACCGGAGCACCCGGAGGAAACCCACGCAGACACGGGGAGAACGTGCAAACTCCACACAGTCAGTCGCCTGAGTCGGGAATTGAACCCAGGTCTCTGGTGCTGTGAGGCAGCAGTGCTAACCACTGTGCCACCGTGCCGCCCCTCAAGAAACAACTGTACAGCGCATTAAGACCCGTTGAAAACTGCTTCCCTGACCGGGAATCGAACCCGGGCCGCGGTGGTGAAAGCGCCAAATCCTAACCACTAGACCACCAGGGAGACGAAGTGCTGATTTTCATCAGTAAATGTTCATTTACTTTTAAACTGTTGAGCTTCAGCATGGTACAACAAAGTTAAGCATGGATTTAATTTTAGTTGAAATCTTGTTCTCAAGGGAAAGAAATAAGTGGAAGAAAGGAACACATACTCTCTTTGGAGTACCTTATAAGGACAAACAATGAAAAGAAGCTGGAGAAAACAAAGATGTTGAATAATTAGAGAAATACATAAGTTTAAGAAGAATAAAGTAAGTTGCTTCAATTATGTAAAGATTGTGTTAGAAAAATATGTTAAGTGATATAGCAGAAGAAGTGTCTACATTACGTTCAGGACCACTATCAAGATTACAATTACAGTCTTCAGAAAAAAGGAAGATGAATCTATTTCTAAGAATCTAGATTCTAGGTCAAGGTTGCAAAAGTTAAAAGAAGAAGGCTGATAAAAAAAGAATTGCAAACGCAACATAATTAGGTTTGATATAAAAACTGAACAGGAGACAGAAGAGTAAAGTATAAAAATATTTGACAGAAGGAAAAAGTATATCAAGAAATCCTGGAAGACAAAATGGCTGATAAGACATTGAAAATTTCCATTTACTCAGTCAACTAGATCATTACGGTCCAAAATGGAGTGATTCCTACAAGAGTATGGTGGAATTCCTTGAAAGTGTAGAGAAGCTAAAATTGAAATGAGACTTTAAAAGGCATTGAGGTCTAATAATAAAAATGAACAAGAAAATGTAGAGCTGACTTTTTTAAAAATCACGAGAAAGGCTCTTGATAATGAAATAGATAAAATAATTAATAGATAATGAAATAAACTACTGAAGGATTTCCATAACACACAGAATCAGAATTACAATATAATCCTTGGATTTATACAGTGCCTTCATGGTCCCAGGGCACCCTAAAGCACTACACAGCCCATAATATATTCTTTGAGGTCCAGTCAATGTTGTCATATGGGGCAATACAGCACTGAATAGTTTTAGAGTATGGTCTGTCAAAAGTAATAAGTAACACAAAAATTTCATTTTGTTCGTGTTTGTTGAGGGATATGTTTTGGCCAAAATGCAGTGAAATCCACTCCAAGCCTTTCTTCAATATTTTTCATTTAACCAAGAGATAGAAAAGGGCCTTAAATTAGTATCTCACCAAGAAAGTAACACCTCTGAAATATCAGCCTGGCTCATATGTTTAATTCCTTGGCGTGGTGTTTGAACCAATGTCCTTCTAAAACGCAATAAGGAAGCCAGAATTAGCATAGATATAACAAATGCTTAGCGTAATTTAGGCTTCGGTTCACATAATGTATATCACAACACATCTGAACATTTTTTTTTAAATCTGGATATTTAGTATAGGTAATAAATTCCAGTATAGCTGTCTGGCAGCTTATCATAGTGTTGATTCATTTGGTACATGCAAGGGTACACAGTGTGTGGCAACAGGCTATTTGGTTATGGAGCTCATCACAGCTGGACATAATCCTGTCAACTCTCAATATACTGAATACCTGCACTTGCTAGGAAGAATTACTGTTGTTTAAAATAGCTAAGATTGTTGACATTTACACAGTAGGTTATGAACAGGTTAGATAATATTTGCTATCCTTTTATTTAAATTAAAGCTGTCTGTACTGACAGCTGCATCCAAGCACCTTAAATGTTCACGCTTCTGTTCTTAATATTTTATACATTCTATTTATTATTTACTCGACAGGTGCTTATTGCAAACGGAGTCTTATATAAGCTGTGGCAAGCTGTCAATTTTATATTGTATTTATTATGTGATGTTAGATTATTTAATAGTTTATGCTTGAAGCTTGGCAGCTAAATCTAGAATTTTCTGAAAGGTTTTATCATATCCATAGCATAAGAAGAGTTGCCCATGTTCTTATAAACACAAATAATTCATATAAGTGATTGCTCTGTAATGATTAAATTACTTATAGTGTGGAAGTAGGCCCTTCGGTCCAACAAGTCCATATCGACCCACTGAAGAGCAACCTACCCAGACCCATTCCCCTACATTTACCCCTTCACCTAACACTACAGGCAATTTAGCATGGCCAATTCACTTAACCTGCACATTTTTGGACTGTGGGAGGAAAACAGAGCACCCAGAGGAAACCCTCGCAGATACAGGGAGAATGTGCAAACTCCACACACAGACAGTTGCCTGAGCCAGAAATTGAACCCTGGTCTCTGGCACTGTGAGGCAGCAGTGCTAACCACTGGGCCACCGTGCTGTCTCAAATATATAATTAATATATAATTAATCTCAATTATTTGACACTGAATAACACCTGTGAAAATTCTTTAACTGACAAAACATAGCTCTAACCCCATAGCAGAAGATCAAAAAATTGTAAGTGGTTGCACATTGACACCCAAACTTAATGAGTACCAGGATGGAAAGGCACCACCAATTTTTGCTTCTGAGTTCCAGTCCATTGATGGGAAATGCACATTGGGAAATGCAACATAGGAGTGGAAGGAACCTAAAGGTGATTTTCATGGAGGTGACCAATGCTATAACTGTGTCCAGGAGCCACATTTAATGAATGAGAAAGGGTGGACTTGAGAGTTAGAGGGCCAGTCTGAGATCCCATAGGAATACAACATAGACAGGAGAAGAAGAGGATGTCTGCTTTATGGTCCTATGCTGGTTATTGGTCTAATTGATGAGGATGTGCGAGTGGGCACATTTTGGCACCAGCATCATCCACGATACACTACTCAATAATAATTAATCAGAGAGGACCATGATGGCAACAGTGGGAAACATTGAGACTAGCCGCCTAGAGTTTCTGCGTCCTATTGAAAATTCATTCATCTGTATAGCACTTTCTATACCTTTGATTTCATTTTTCTTTTCATGGCATCAGTCTTGCTTACGTAAAATGGCACAAGGTTCCACAATAGCATTTCTTTGCCATGCTGTGCTGACCATACTCAAATGGTGGCTGCAAACTATAATTTCACAACAACAACAAGATAAAGCAGAAGGTGCTACATGTCCCTTAGGACCTGACTGTTTGTACTAATGCTCATTAGTTTTATGTAGGTTTGATGTTCTGGCACATACCGATAAGATTCTCAGGAAACTTTGCTGCAGATAATTATTGAAATGCATGTCTTCAGCATTTTGAACTGATAATCTTAAGTAATGTTTCATATGTTTCACGAAACTATCTTGATTTTCTTTCAACATCTCAAATTCACATCCACACTGCTCTCTCCCAATCTGCCCTGTCAAATTTCTTTGTTTCACTCGTGATCTGCTTAAGCCTTTGTAACAGCTGCTGCCATTAATCCATGGTGCTTTCTTCATCTGTCACTTTTTTTCAAAACAACTCCGAAGGCTCTGGTTTCCCCTCTGCAGAATAACTTCAGAGAGAAGTGGAGTTTACAGCATCAGTCCCTACCCTACTTGAAATTCTACTCTTATCCTGACAAAAGGAGTTGAACAGGCTGAGAGATGGGTGAGTTGTTACAATGCACATGGCTGCCATTACATTAGTAGTGAAAACAGCGAATGTTATAGACGATAGATAGATGGTTAGGTGTTAATCAGACAGGTTCCTTTGTCTTGTATGGTGTCAAGTATCTTGGGGGTTGTTGGGATTGCAACCATTGAGGGAAGTGGAGAATATCTATCATAGTTCTATGGGAACGTGAGGAATGCTGGATTAGTTATTATTCTATTGAATGGCAGATTAGTCTCAAGGGTCCAAATGTTCCTGTTCCTTTTTTTATATTCTTATGGACTTGTGCTTTGTAAATGGTGACAGGTTTTAGGGAGGCAAGGGGGGAGTTTTTCATAGAATATAGAACTGTACAGCACAGTAACAGGCCCTTCGGCCCACGATGTTGGGTCAAACAAGATGCCAAATGAAACTAATCCCTTCTGCCTGCCCTTGGTCCACAACCCTCCATTTCTTGCATATTCATGTGCTTATCTGGAAATGCCTTTGGTACCCCTAACGTACCTGCCTCCACCACCATCTCTGGCAGCATGTTCCAGACTCCTACCACTCTCTGTGCAAAAAACTTGCCCCTCACATCTCCTTTGAACTTCCCCATCTCACCTCAAAGGCCTACCTCCTAGAATAGACATTTCAACTCTGAGAAAAAGATTCTGACCATCAACCTTATCTGTGCATTTCATAACTTTACAGACTTCTATCAAGTCTCCATTCAGCCTTGTTGCTCAAGGGAAAACAACCCAAATTCTTCTAGCCTCTCTTTATGGCTCACACCCTCTAATCCAGACAACATCCTGGTAAACCTCTTCTGCACCCACTCCAAAGACTCCACATCCTTCCTACAATATGGCGACCAGAATTGAACTCAATATTCTAAGTGTGGCCAAACCAAAGTCTTATAAAGCTGCAACATGACATCCTGATTCTTGTACTCAATTCCCTGACCATTAAGGCAAACATGACAAACCGCCCTATCTACTTGCGTGGCCACTTTCAGGGAGCTATAGATATGAACCCCAAGATCCTTCTGTACATCAGTGCTGTTCAGGCGCCTGCCATAAACTGTATAATTTTCCTTAATATTTGATCTCCCAAAGTGCAGCATTTCAGACTTACCTGGATAAACTCCATCTGCCATTTCTCCATCCATATCTGCAACATATCTATATCCCACTGTATCCTTTGATAACCTTCTATACTATTCACAACTCCACCAATCCTTCACTATAGAATATTTAGTGTTTGACCTCTTGTGTAGCCACAGTATTATATGGCTGTCCAAGTTCATTTTCTGGTGAACAGTGGCTTCCAGGATGTTGACAGTGTGTAATGGATCAATTCTCTCTGGTTAGAGATGGTTCATTGCTTGGTATTTTTGTTGCTACTTATCGGCCGAAGCATGGTAATTTTACAGGTAATGCTTCATCTGGACACAGCCTTCCGAGTCACAAGTGGTGCTGAATTCTGTGTGATCATCAGCAAACTTCTGACCTTATGATGGAGGGAAGGTCATTGAAGAAGCAACTGAAGATGGTTAGGCTGAGGACACTACCCTGTGGAACTCCTGCAGTAATGTTCTGGAATTGAGATGACTGACGTCCAACAACCACACAACCATCTTCCTGCAAGCCAGGTATGACCCCAACCAGCAGAGAGCTTCCCCCCGATTCTCAGCGATTTGAGTTTTGTTAAAACTCCTTAAGGACAGATGGGTCAAATGCTGTCTTGATGTCAAGGACAGTCATCTCAGTCGGGAATTTGCAGTAGCATCAAGTCTGTAAAGATATCATGAGCTGAGTAGTTCTGGCAAAGCCTTAAGCTGCACATCAGTGCACAGGTCATTGCTAAGCAAGAGCTGCTCAATTGCACTGTTGACGACCCCTTCCATCATTTCACTGATGTTTCAGAAAAGATTAAAGACAGTAATTGGTGAATTGGATTTGTCTTGCTTTTTTTGGACAAACATGGACAATTTTATGAGTGATTGGGGAAATGCTAATGTTGTCGATTGGAACAGTTAGCTAGGGATCTGGCTAATGCCAGGATGTCTTCAATGTGATTGTTGGAATGCTGTCAGGACCCAAAACCTCTGCAGTATCCAATGCCTTTAGTTGTTTGTGATATCACATGGAGTGAATCAAATTGGCTGAAAACTAACATCGGTGAGATTGGAAACCTCAGGCAGGGGTACAATTTGTTCATTCATTTGACCCTTCTGGCTGAAGATAGTTGCAAATGATATTTTGTAACAGCTATTCTGGGCTCCCCAAACATTGAGGATGGGAATATTTGGGGAAACCCCTCCTCCTGTTAGTTGTTTAAATTGGTTTCAACTTCCCATGTGAGTGTGATAGTACATAAAGTACTTATTATATGATGGTATTGTTGTCTAGAGTCTGCCAAAGTGCTCACATTGAAAACATATAACTTGCTGCGAACAGATTAGCTGTTTTATTAAAATACTTATTCATGTTTTAGGCATCTCTGTGCTCCCAAAATTAAATTTGAAGCATTGGATAATTGTAATCGATGCAATGTCACAAAACTATGGAATAAAGTAGCACAAAATGAGACCATTCAATAGTATTGTGCGGATGTTAGCTCTATGGATGTTCTAACCAATTAGTTCTATTTTACTGCATCTTCTCTATAGCCCTGGAAACATTTCCTTTTCAACATTTATCCTGTTGAATGTTACTATTGAATCTTCCTTAAATATCTTTTCAGGCAATGCATTCCAGAACAATGATTGCATTTTGTTTTATCATATTGTTTCTTGTACTTTTGCCAGAATCTCTGACCAGTCTTTATTGATGCTCATGCCAGTGGAATACAGTTTCTTCTTATTTACTGCTCAAACCCCTTCAGGATTTGGCACATTTTAATGGAAACTCCCACAATCTTTAAGGAGATCAAGACCAGATACTCCAGTTGCTCCACATAATTGCATCTTTCATCCCAGGCAATATTTGAATGAATCTCCTCTGTGTTCTTGTTAATGTCATCTTTCCTAAAGTGCAATGCTTAGTATTGGTTGCAGTATTCCATCTGTGCCCAAACCAGTGTTTAATAAAAGTTTAGCAGTTTTTTTTTGCTTTTATATTCAATGCTCCTCTTATAAAGTCAAACATGCTGAATGCTTTTCTATCAACCTACTCAATATGTCATGTTACCTTTCAAAACATGTGTCCACACATTCCCGCTCCACCGCTGGGCTCTGTGATCTATCCTGCCCTCATAAAGTGCTGTTGATGCAGGAATGAGCATTTGCTTTCAGCACGGTATTTGCACCTGATGAGCTGATATGGGCTCCCATAACATAAAGGAGAGACAGGAGTAATGTGTTATTGAAAGACTCTTGTGGTATCTCCTGGTATAATCATCACAGGTTCTTTTGGTTCAAGTTACTAATAAGTAATTTGGTTACAAACTATTGCCATTTCTTTCAGCACATCAAGCAGCAAGTGGCCGCAGTGAAATGGAGACTGAGCCCTTTATACCATCAGGTCAAATACTATGATATGGCATTGATATCAAGAGCAATATTGCAAACTAAAGGTGAGATGTAATACAACACTGTTCCCATTCTTCTTTAAAGTCCTAGCTTTCCGTTCATAATGTCTCTCCTCATTTTCCCAACAAAACAGGTTGTTTCATGATTTTCTATGTAAAATATTATGTGCCATATATCTATCCATTTCATCAATCAGCTTATGTTATTCTGAAATCACTACTATCCTCTTCACAGTTTAGTATATTTCTGAGTTTTGTGAATTTACAAACTTTAAAGTTATGTTCTACAGACCAAACACCCAGTCTTTAAGGTACAGCAGTGGTCTTCACACCAACACCACTGCACAGTGCACACTAACCATTCACCACTATAGCTTTACTTTTTGTTCCTTAGCTAATGTTGAACCACGTAGCCAATGCCCCTTTAATCTAAGGGGCCTCAATGTTGCTGGCATATTTTTACATGTATGTGAATTGTAGCTTTAGATCAGTTGGTAATATTCTTGTCTCTGGCCCAAAACGTCCCAGGCATAATCCCAACTCCGGTGGTACAGAACTAAACTGGACAGAACCGCATGTTGAAGTGCACACGATGGTGGTGGTAAGGAGAAATCATGGAGTCTGGAAGATCTGGAGATGTGGTGTATAGGGTGTCTGAATTAGATGTAAGCTAAAATTTCAATTTCCTGACAGAAGTTGAGAAGCAGAGATGAAGTTAATAGTGCCTCGTGGCGTGTCATGCCTCGCAACACCCTAAAACGAGTTCCCACTGGAAATATATTTGTCTTTCATTGTCTTCACACAAGACTCTCATTGCTCTCAGTTCCCACTTGTTTAAAAAAATGGCATACACCAGTTGGCTTTGTACAGCTTTGTCGGATGGGGATTTTTTTTTGTTGTTGAGCTCTGAGGCAAAAGGGAGCAGAGCAGGAGAAAGGCAGCTTGAATGGAGGCTTCAGACTAACAGGTTTGAATCAGTGGTGTGGTGGGGGGATTGTGAAGTGGAGGCAGAGGCATAGAGGAGTGGAAGAAGGAATGGTCTGGTGTAATGCGGGCAGTGGGCACAGTCAATCAAGATAAGAAAATGAGGGGTCTAAAGGCAGTGTCAGTACTGTCCTCATGGGGATCCACTTCAGGGATTTGTCTGATAGAGTTCACCTACAACATTTGAATTACCCTTGCTCAGAGTGATCTTGGACAAAATTCTTTTTATTGAATGGAGGGCCGCTTGACAATAATTGTTCAGTCAGGTCTCACAGAGTGGCAAGAACAAGTCACCACTAATATGAACGTTCAATGAAAAGTGAACAAAGGAACATATTGTTTCTTCCACGTGAAGAAATGTCCCAAACTTTACTGTAACTGTTGTTTTCTTCTTCTTAGACTTAAACAAACCAATCACACTTAAACACATCGGTGAACAATAATGAAGGTTCATTATTTGAAGATAATATTCTCTGGGAATTACGAATAAAACATCTCCGATCATAGCTAAGATGCTTCAGACCACTCAACAAGTGAAATACATCATATAGTTTTGAGGTGGGTAGTAATTGACTGTAAGCTAAGATAGCCCCTTTAAGGGGATGCAGCCACACCACATTACAACAGTAACTATCAACGTGTGCCAAACATGGGGCATGACAGGACATTTAGATTGCTGACTAACTGAGTCTCAACAAATAACAACGATGCGCACAAAAATAAAGTGAGACCAATTAAATATTTACAATAAAAATTCAACTTTAAAAGTATCTCTGCCACCTTTGTGCTGTCAATTATCCTTATACTAATGGCAATGGATTTGAGCAGGGAACTTGTGGTTGCGATGAGGAGCCTTCTTGTTTATCTAGGAGGCTCTTTGGGAGCAGCATTGATGTGGAGGTACCGGTGGTGGACTGGGGTGGTCAGCATTGTCAGCTAAAGGCAAGTTCCCCATGTGAGTGATGGCATGTTTCCTGTGAATGCCAGTTACACTTTGTTTAGTTGTAATCATGTGAAAACAGCAAAAATCACGAGAGCGGAAGTAGACTCATTTCCAGTTCTGCCATTAGGAACATCATGCTTGAAATTCTGCCCAACACGTACCATTCTCAAAATGAGGCCATGACTAACTAAGTGGGATAAGGGGAGAATATTTCCTTGAATTATATTTTTTTTACAAAGAACAGATCATGATAAATATTGTATTAAAGCAAAATATCTGAGCCATGATATTTCATAAACAAAAATAAATACATAAAAATTAAGCATTCAGAAAATGTGCCAGACAGAACAGAAAAGTGAGGTGAACTTACAAATTACATTTAAGTGAAAGTGAGGACCACAGATGCTAGAGGTTAGTGTCAAGAGTGTGGTGTTGGAAAAGCACAGCAGGTCAGGCAGCATCTGAGGAGAAGGAGAATTGACGTTTCAGGCAAAAGCCCTTCATCAGGAAATTTGTCAATTACATTTTACAAATTACAGTTATCAGTCTTTGTCACAAACAATTATAATTAAACAAAGTGTAACAAACAGGTATGAAGAGTTCAATTTAAGATTTTGTTTCTTAAAATGTTCTGTTTTGGAATATTGGTTAATAATTGCAAATGACCACAGATTTGTTAAAAGGTAATTACCTTTGACTAGTGTTGTTGAACTATTTGATGAAGTAAAGATAGCGTAGGTAAATGTAGCGGTTTCATGTTTTGAATTTGGACATTTAAAAGGCATTGGATTAAATGCCATGTAAAACCTGTTTGCCTACATAGGCTGAATCAAGACAGGTTTTCCAACCACATGTGATGATATTGTGCCTTAAAGAGATGTGGTCTGTCCTATTTCTCTTGCAGAGGGGTGTTGGCAGAGTGATGCCAAAGCGTCTCCTTCACACAGACAGTTGATGAACGGCTCTTGCGTTCTTCCTGATGAAAGAACCAGGGGTCAGGGCTCAGATAAACCCAGGAAGGCATTTAGCTTCACATTCAGTTTGTGGAGAAGCTCTCTGCTGGCTGCCAGAGCTAAAAGCTTGAGTTCTGTGCTACTAGAGTGAAGTCTTAGACAGTGAGACTTCCTCTTAAAAATCCAAAAGGACAGATTGTTTCATTTGATTTTTCTTTCTTTTGGACTAGAAGGAGACAGCACGTGTGAGTATGTTTTGATTAAAGCTTAGCGGTGGACCAATCAAATCATATCTCGAACACAGTGCCTTATACTTGTGTTTTAAAAAAAAATATAAAAGTTAGGGTCTTGGCTATCTCCTGTAATAATACTTTGGAGGAGTCAAATCTGGTCCATAACACATGCAGCAATTAACTGGCCTTTCACATTGCCATTTTCAACGTCAAAATTTTTACTTTTGCTTTGAACAAAATTGTTAAAGAAGGTATTAAATGTGAATGTTATTTGAGCACATTTTTAAACAAGCAAAATGATCATAAATAGTGCAGCATTTTGTTAATAGAATGGTTGCAATGATAAAGAATTAGAAAGCTTTGGTTTAACTGAAAATACATATTTAAATTCTAAGAGATTTTCTTTTGTTTCTTTGATACAGAAAATCCCACAATTAAGGCACTGAAAGAAAAATGCTCACATTTGCACATGGTACCCTGATGTCCTCTGGACATCCCAAAACATTTCGCAGCTCATGAATTACTTTTAAAACATAACCACTGCTGCACTAAGGAAAATGGCTAATCTGTGGAGAGCAAAATGCCACAGAGAGCAGGAGAAAAGTGATCAAGTCAATTGCTCAGGGGTGATGTTTCAGAGATAAATGTCTACCAAGTTTCTGGTAGAAATCCCCCACTCTTTTTTGAATACTACAAGGGGATGTTCTGGGGGGAGAAAGTCTCACTTAGGTCTGTTTTCTAAATGTCTAATTACTCTGCGTAACAGCCTGTTGAGACAAACTGTGAACTTTGTGTTGGTCATATGTTTCAATGATTGTAATGGCATCCCAGCGTGATATGAGTGCCTGACTAACTACATAAGCAAAAGGGAATTGCAAAACAAAGTTGTACCCATGAACTGCTGCAACAGATTCAGGATGGCTTGGGTGAAAAGTAAAGAACAAATGAAACCATCCAAAGAAAGGTCTTAGATACTTTGCTGGAGACCTTAATGATAGAGGTGGGAGAGGGAATTGACGCCACATTTTGGCAACCATCAAGGTAGACCCTGAGATGGGAGTGGAGCCAGGTGGGCAGAGAAGTAAAATCCTGCAGGTTGGCCTTGCGTCCTGACTGCAGTGCTGGATAAACATTTAATGCTTAAATGTGAGTGATCAGGATCAGTGAATTCAAAGGACATCTCCCACCCTCTTTCAACCAATTTCTCATGCTATTCAGTGCTCACTGCTCCCATCATTCAACAATCAGCAATCTGGATTCAGTCCAAATGTTTAGATATTCCATTTCATCCTCAAAATTATCAATGCTATTAGTCGCAGAACCACCTCTTGCAGCTTTTGTATCACTGCTACTGAGAAAAGGCAGGCACGCCAGCCAAATTTGCCACATACTAGCAGCAGGGAACAGGTGGGGGTCAGGAACATCTGCACTTTGTGACTGAAGCCAATGCATCCAGTGTCATGAAGAATATTCAGGACAACAGTCTTTTTCAGTTTTATGCCTTTTCTTAAATCTCACCTTACCTTCAATCCTTCTGTCTGGCACAAAGTGCAAGTTGCAGATGGTGTGAGCACAGACTTCCTGCCTTCCACCCAAACTGTTTCCACACCCCCATCCATCCTTTCTACATTAATCTTGTCAGACACCCAAGAGTTACCACTAGACCAGCCGGTGCAGGCTCAGCATGAACGGCTTGAGAGAAAGGAGACATCTGCTGAAGAAATAGTTACGTGATTTGACAATCCCAATCACCAGCCAAGCTCTTGGCTACATGTAAATTTTAATGGCTAATAGAATGTCAAGATTAGCATGTGGTGAGTCACTGGGCAACATAAACCAAAACCATACGAGGATGAAAGGATATTTCATGTTCCAGCTCACCAAAGGGTGAGGATGCATACTGATCCTGCTGCAGACAACACAACTGAGGATATCAATGGATAGAGTGTAAGAGACCACTGATAGCATGAGAGATGCTTAGTACATTGCCGAGTCTGCTACTGAGCCTCTTGCCACTATCAATAACTTTTCACAAATTTAGCTTTAATTACAAACAGAGCTTCTCATCTATTTCAATGTGAATCAAGTATCCAACTCCACAATAGCAGTTGCAGACCCACCTGTGATGGAGCATCCAGTGGCTGATATCTCAGCTTCCACTTCAGCAGACAGAAGGCATTTAACATCTCAGTGCTACACTGGGGGCTCAGACTGAGGTCATGGGATCCATGCTTGTAGCAATGCAAGCTCAGCGTGCTACCATACATGGTTAGACAGCTGCCGTCATGTCTATGGATACCATGCTCAAAAGAAACATCCAAGATCTCCACATAGTCCAGCAATCTGTCCTCCCACACATTCCTAGGTTGACTGTAGCATCACTGTGACCATGGTGCAACAGCCTGCTGACTTCTTTCAGGACAGCAGGATTCATGAAATCGCTGAGGAGGATGAAGAAAGGGGGAGTATTGGTGATTCATTAGCTTGGGGAATACATAGGTATTTCTGTAGCCATAGCTGTGTCTCCAGGAAGATATGCTGTCTTCTTAGTGCCAGGGTCAAGGATGTTTCAAAATGGCAGTACTTTTTTTTTGTGGAAGGGTGACAGCCAGAAGTTATAATCCACATTATACCAATGATTTGGATAAGAAAAGAGATTTGGTTCTGCAATCAGAAGGTATGGTCAAGTAGAGTTGAGGCATATTTCCTCAAAGGGGAACAGGAAGGCAAACAAATTCAGAATTCCCTGGATGAAAAGTTGGATAGAAATTAAAATAAGAAGAAAAAGTACACTCTGACAGGTCAGTTAAAAAATACAATTAAGAACCAAGAGAAATACAGAAGTGTCAGAAGGAAGATTAAGATGCAAATTAGAGAAGCAAAGATTATGAGAAAAGCCTGGCAGCCAAAATAAAGGGAGTCCCACAGTTTTCGTCATCACAAGTAAAATACTAATCGAAGAGGAATAGGGTCAATTTGTGACCAATAACAGAATTTGCACATGGGAACAAGAGAAATTGTTGCGGTATTAAATGAATACTTTGCGTCTGTTGTTACTAAGGAGGTAGATGCTACCCTGGCTGTGGTGACAGAAGGAGAACATCTGTTAGAAGGAGTCAAAATTGATAAAGAGGAAATATTGAATATGTGTTGATATTTAAAGTTGACAAGACACCAAGTCCAGGTCAGATGCTTCCAAGGATATTGAAGAAAGGGAGTGATTAAATTGCAGGCTCACTGGTCATCATCTTTCAGATGTCCTGAAAGGGACCGAAGGGATGTGCAAGAGGACTGGAGAATTGAAGCAAAATATCCATGGTCACTATTAAGGATAAGCCCAGCAATTACGGATCAGTCAGTTTAACTTCAGTGATGGGGAAGCTTCTAAAAACAATTGTTTAGAATGTAATTTGTAGTCACTTGGAAAAAGGTGGGGTGTTTAGGAAGAGCCAGCACAGATTTATAAAGTGGAAATCTTGTTTAACTAACTTGATGGAAATGTTTGAAATGGGAACAGAAATTTTTGATGAGAATAATGCTGTTGATGCGATGTGCTTGGATTTTGAAAAAGTATTTGATGTAGTGGAACACAACAGACTTGCAAGGAAAATTGTAGTTCATGGAATAAAAGTGAAAGTACTCGCATCCATTTTGGTCAATGAATATTTTTTGGGCAGGAAGAAAGTTTGTCAAGGATTTTCCTAAAGGTCAGCATTGGGACCCTTGCTTTTCCAGATATACATTAATGACCAAGATCTTGGTGTTCAAGATTCAAATTCAAAATTTGTAGATGATACAAAGCAATGCAGAAAACAAAATAGAATTCTAAAAGGAGTGAGTGGATAGGTGGAAGCTCATGTTCAATGCAGAGACGTGAATATGTCCACTGTTACAACTCACTGGTGTAGTGTGGTGGAAATCAAGATCCATTACTCCCAGAGCTATCACAAAAGTTAAAGATCTTAAAAAGTACACAGACTTCCCTGATTTGTAAAATTTCCCTCCGCACATGCACACACAGACAGACACAAAAAAGAATAAAAAATCTGTGTTATGGGCAGAGGGAAAGACCAGGAAAGCACTTCAGTGATGTTTGTCCTCAGAGTTTGCTGGATGATTGTTTTGCTGATTCTTCATCCTCCTCCTCCAGGAGCTGCTCCTGATTTGAAGGAGACACAAAGTGACTGGTTCACACTTAATAAAGATATATGACTTATTATTTGAAAGTACCAGCTTACAACCATTGAGAGGAAATAAATAGGCTACTTTCAGGATTGAGATGTTTTTCACGACAGAGCTAATATTTCTCCTTCCCTTCCAGTAATTGGCTCCAAACATTCACTCCCCTATGCTGTTCAGTGACCTGGAAGCCAATCTCATAGTTATTAGCTGAAGAAGGCCCTTGCCATCAATAACGGGTAGCTAATCCATAGATCAATCAGCTACCTGTTGCTGGCCAAAGTTCCTTTCATATAAACCCCCTTGTTTCAACTCAGTTGCAAACTAAACCTTTCACCAACATGTGCACAAATAGCTGGATAAACAGCAATTACAATAAACGTCAGGAAGCTTGTTTTTAAAAGATGCTTTTAAAATTTGTTCTAAAAAGTAATCCTTCAACAATCCTTGGCTTTTAAAGTAGTTATTTTCCTATTTCAGTCCACAGTCAAAAATAAAGAGAAATAGGAAAATACAGCCTTTGCATCATAAATCACTGAAAGTGGCATGACAAGTGTAGATAGTAGGTCCACTAAGCATTTTGACTAATGTGACTATAAATCAGGTCAGAGATTATCTGGTTTAATAGTATTTATTACAAATGTTTAATAAATAGCGTTTCTTTGAATAAATTCCCAACAATCATTCTTGATATGCCTTTTATTTGACCAGTCTCTCTCCCACCTGAAACTTATTGTGAGGCATCAAAGCACAAGAAACGACGTAAAGTGTAGATGTCTTAAAAATTCAAAGCTTAATGGTTCTCGAGAGTTTGTTATTTTATCAACCAGTTTGCAGCAATATAACAGGGAGCTACATCTTTACAGATGGCAGGATTCCCCTAGGCCCAAGGAATTTTAAATTACACCCATGTGGCCACTGAGTGCTCCTTGACTCAATATCTTTACTTACGTCAACAAGAAAGAATTCCACTCTCTCAGTGTGTAACTCCTTTGTGATCACAGCACATCATCATGCAAATGAATGCATGCTTCCTTGGGTGCTGATATGATGCCTTTGATCCACAGATCTACAGAAAAGCAGAATTAACTGTACCGGTGAGATCAGAGAAGCCATATGTGATGCTTGCTTGCTATCCAACTCAAAATCTTTTAAAGGCAAAGGGATAGCTATCACCAATCAGCCACCCGGGCCTCTGAGGTAATACCATCAAAGAATGTTGTACTTTGGGAGCATATGTTATGTGTTCCCCTATTAACCATTTATTTGAGCCATCAACACTGTAGAGAAGGATTGCTAACCCCTCTATTCGAAGTCTCAAAGTTAGTTCAATGTCTAGCGTGAATGCAAGTTTTTGCATATATGACTTCCTCAACATACATCTTTCTCATAAAAATTGAAGCCAGGAGCTCTAGATCTTCAGATTATTTATTCTCTGGGGCAGCAATGCTCCCTGCCCCTCAGACTCCATGACCAACCATTTCTGCACTCACTGTTTATATTGCCTAATTCACATCCTTCTGGATGCACTGTCTGGTGCCACTGGGATGTATGCCTCCACAACAAACAATGACAACACTTCAGCATTTAATTGGCTACTTTTTTTATTCACTTGTGGCTGGTCAGCATTTATTGTCCATCAGTAATTGCCCTCAAAAAGGTGGTGGTGAGCTGCCTCTTGAACCGCTGCTGTCTGTGTGCTATAGGTTGACCCACAATGCCCTTAGGCAGGGACTTCTGGGACTTTGACCCAGTAACACTGAAGTAATGGCGATGTATTTCCAAGTCAGGACAATGAGTGTCTTGGAGGAGAACTTGCAGGTGGTTGTGTTCCCATATATCTGCTGCCCATTTCCTTCTAGATGAAAATGGTCATGGGTTTGGAAGGTACTTTGGTAAATTTCTGCATTGCATCTTGTAGATAGTACACACTGGGGCTACTGAATGACTGTGATGAAGGGAGTGGATGCTACTGGTTGTGGTTCCAGGCAAGCAGGCTGCCTTATCCTAGATGATGCGAAGCTTCTTGTGTTTTGGTGGAGCTACACCCATCAAGGAAGTATTCCATCACATGCCTGACTTGTACATGGTAGATGGTGAACAGACTTTGGGGAGTCAGGAGGTGCGTTACACACCACAGTATTCCTAGCTCCTGACTTTTTTTTAGCAATTTTATTTATATGGTGAGTCCAGTAGAATTTCTGGTCAATAATAATCCCAAGAATATTGAGAGTGAGGATTCAGTGTAGGTAATACCATTGAACTTCAAGGGGCGATGGTTAGATTGTTTCTTATTAGAGATTGGATATTCTTTCTCTTATTGCCTGGCATTTGATTGGCGTGGAGATTACTTATCATTTGTCAGCCCAAGCTTGGGTATCTTTTTCAGATTTTGTTGCATATGAACATGGAGTGCTTCAGTTTCTGAGATCTCATGAACATTGTGCAATCATAGGTGAACATCCCCACTTCTGATCCTATGATGGAGGGAAGGTCATTGATGAAACAGCTGAAGATGGTTGGGCCTTGGACAGCATCCTATGGAACTTCTGAAGAGATATTTTGGAGCTAAGATGACTGACTCCAACATCTACAATCCTCTTCCTATGTGACAGGTATGACACCAATACTGTGCGGCACAGTGGCACAGTGGTTAGCACTGCTGCCTCACAGCGCCTGAGACCCGGGTTCATTTCCCGACTCAGGCGACTGACTGTGTGGAGTTTGCACGTTCTCCCCGTGTCTGCGTGGGTTTCCTCCGGGTGCTCCGGTTTCCTCCCACAGTCCAAAGATGTGCGGGTCAGGTGAATTGGCCATGCTAAATTGCCCGTAGTGTTAGGTAAGGGGTAAATGTATGGGTGTGTTGCGCTTCGGCGGGTCGGTGTGGACTTGTTGGGCCGAAGGGCCTGTTTCCACACTGTAAGTAATCTAATCTAATCTAAAAAAAAACCTATTGATCGCAGTTTTGCTAGGGCTCCTTGATGCCACACTCAGTCAAATGTGACATTAACATCAAGGGCTGCCATCTTTACATGAAATTCAGATTTTTTTCCCATGTTTGACTCAAGGCTGTAATGAGATCAGTTGTTGAGAGGCCCTGGGTCACTTAGATGTGATCCATTCGTTATTGGATCCATCAGCTCTGTATGACATCTGCTGCTTGTTTGGCAGTTTCACCTGGTTGACACCACTTTTTACACATGCCCTGGTGCTCCTGGCTTGCCCTCCTGCATTCTCAAGGTAATCCCCTGGCTTGTGTAGGGGATATGAGGTTGTAAATTTGGCTGGAGTACAATTCTGCTGCTGATGATAGCCCACAGCACCTCATGGATGCCCAATCTTGAGTTGGTAGATCTGTTTGAAGTCTGACCCATTTAGCATGACATGGTGCCATATAACATGATGGAGACTATTCTCAATGTGAAGATGGGACTTTGTCTCCACAAAGACAATGCAGTAATCACTCTTACCAATACTCTTATGGACAGATGCATCTGCAGCTGGCAGATTGGTAAGGATGAGTTTGTAATTCTATTAGTTTTAAAATAGTGATGGAAAAAGATAGACCAACCTAAAAGTTGAAGTTCTAAATTTTGATGGCATTAGGCAAGAACTTTCAAAAGCTGATTGGGGGCAGATGTTCACAGGTAAAGGGATGGCTAGAAAATGGGAAGCCTTCAGAAATTAAATAAAGAGAGTCCAGAGACACTATATTCCTGTTATAGTGAAAGGAAAGGCTGGTATGTGTAAATAATGCTGGACGATGAAAGAAATTGAGGGTTTGGTTAAGAAAAAGAAGAAAGCATATGTCAGATATAGACAAGGTAGATCAAATGAATCCTTAGAAGAGTACAAAGGTAGTGGGAGTACACTTAAGAGGGAAATGAGGAGGGCAAACAGGGGACATGAGATAGGTTTGGCAAATAGAGTTAAAGAGAATCCAAAGGGTTTTTACAAACACATGAAGGACAAAAGGGTAACTAGGGAGAGAATAGGGTCCCTCAAAGATCAGCAAGGCAGCTTTTGTGTGGAACCGCAGGAGTTGGGGAAGATACTAAATGAGTATTTTGCATTAGTGTTTACTGTGGAAAAGGACATGGTAGGTACAGAATGTAGGGAATAGATGGTGACATCTTGAAAAATGTCCATATTACAGAGGAGGAAGTGCTGAACATCTTGAAATGTATAAAAGTGGATAAATCCCCAGGACCTGATCAGGTGTACCCTAGAACTCAGTGAGAAGCTAGGAAAGTGATTGCTGGGTCCCTTGCTGAGATATTTGTATCATCAATTGTCACAGGTGAGGTGCCAGAAGATTGGAGGTTGACTAATGTGGTGCTACTGTTTAAGAAGGGTGGTAAGGACAAGCCAGGGAACTATAGACCAGTGAGCCTGACCTCGGTGGTGGGAATCCTGAGGGACAGGATATACATGTATTTGGAAAGGCAAGGACTGATTAGGGCTAGTCAACATGGCTTTGTGCATGGGAAATCATGTCTCACAAGCTTGATTGAGGTTTTTGAAGAAGTAACAAAGAGCACTGATGAGGGCAGAGTGGTGGATGTGATCTATATGGCCTTCATTAAGGTGTTCAATAAGGTTCCCCATGGGAGACTGGTTAGCAAGGTTAGATCTCGTAGAATACAGGGAAAATTAACCATTTGGATACAGAACTGGCTCAATGATAGAAGGCAGAGGGTGGTGGTGGGGGGGTTGTTTTTCACACTGGAGGCCTGTGACCGTTGGAGTGCCACAAGGATCGGTGCTGAGTCCACTACTTTTTGTCATTTATATAAATGATTTGTGTGTGAGCATAAGAGGTACAGTTAATATGTTTGCAGATGACACCAAAATTGGAGGTATAGTGGACAGCGAAAAGGGTTACCTCAGATTAAAACAGGATCTTGACCAGATGTGACAATGGGCTGAGGCGTAGCAGATGGAGTTTAATTTAGATAAATGTGACGTGCTGCATTTTGGGAAGGCAAATCATAGCAGGACTTAAACACTTAATGGCAAGGTCCTGGGGAGTGTTGCTGAACAAAGAGACTTTGGAGTGCAGGTTCATAGCTTCTTGAAAGTGGAGTTGCAGGTAGATAGGATAGTGAAGAAGGCGTTTGGTAGGCTTTCCTTTATTGGTCAGAGTATTGAGTACAGGAGTTGGGAAGTCATGTTGCAGCTGTACAAGACATTGGTTAGGCCACTTTTGGAATATTGTGTGCAATTCTGGTCTCCTTCCTATCGGAAGGATATTGTGAAACTTGAAAGGGTTGCTAGGGTTGGAAGATTTAAGCTATAAGGAGAGGTTAAATAGGCTGTGGCTGTTTTCCCTGGAGTGTAAGAGGCTGAGGGGTGACCATATAGAAGTTTATAAAATTGTGAGGGGCATGGATAGGATAAATAGACAAAGTCTCTTCCCTGGGGTCGGGGAGTCCAGAACTAGGGGCATAAGTTTAGGGTTAGAGGGGAAAGATATAAGAGAAACCTGAGGGACAATGTTTTCACACAGTGGGTGGTACATGTATGGAATGAGCTGCCAGAGGAAGTTGTGGAGGCTGGTACAATTGGAACATTTAAAAGGCATCTGGATGAGTATATGAATAGGAAGAGTTTAGAGGGATATGAGCTGAGTGCTGGCAAGTGGGACCAGATTGGTTTAGGATATCCGATCGGCATGGCCGAGTTGGACTGAAAGGTCTGTTTTCGTGCTGTACATCTCTATGACTCTGTGATGCTATGGTCTTTCACCATCTGTCACTGACCTAGCCTTGAACCTCTGTCCTTTAGGACTCAACCAGCTCAATCATTAGGGCTGTTGAGCTTCACTTGCTGGTGGACATTGAATTGCCCCACCAGCGTGCATTTTTGTGCTCTTGACACCTCAGTGCTTCCTCCAAGTGTTGTTCAACATGGAGGAGAACTGATTCATTAGTCAAGCAAGGACTGCATGTGGTAATTAGGAGGAGGTTTCCTTGCCCATGGTTAACCTGAAGTCATAAAATCAATGTTAAGGACTCCCAGGGCAACTGCCTCCTGACTGTATACTCCCGTGCCATCACTCCTGATGTGTCTGTCCTGCTGATGGTGACATGGGACATCATGTGAAGGTATGATTCCATGAGTATGACTATGTCAGTCTGTTGTTTAACTAGTCTGTGAGACAGCTCCCCAATTTCGCCAGCAGCCCCAAATGTTAGTGAGAAGGACGCTGCAGCATTGACAAGGCTGATGCCAGGTGGTACATCTGGCTTCATTTCTTTGTTGAGACTCCTTATGATTGATTTGAATGAACGCTGGCTGTGCTTGCTAGAGTCACGTATAGCCCTGACTCGATGTTGGTGGCAGATTTCTTTCCTCAAAGGACATTAGTGAGTCAGATGGGTTTTTCTGACAATCAACAATGGTTTCATGCTCATCAGCAGATTCTCAATACAAAATCTTCTTTGTTTGAATTCAAATTCCACCATCTGCTTTGGTGGGATTTGAACCCAGGCGCTAATATGGGTTTCTGGATTAATAGTCCAGTGATAATACCACAAGACTATTGGCTGATGGATTGCTTTCAAGGGTGCAAAAGAAATGGCGGAAGTTATAGTAGATGCGTTAGTGGTAATTTACTGAAAAAGACTCGCCCATAAGGTAAGACTGCACGGAGTTACAGGGAATGTACTAGCATTGATAGGGGACTGGTTAACCAATAGAAAGCAGGGAGTTGGGATAAATGGGTGTTTCTCTGTTTGGAGATCAGTGGTGGGTGGGTGCCGCAGGGGTCGGTGTTGGGCCTGCAACTGTTCATGATATATATCAATGATTTGGAAGAAGAGACCGAGTGTAACGCATCCAGGTTTGCTGATGACACTAAATTGGGTGGAAAGGCCAACTGTGCAGAGGTTGTGGAGGGTCTGCAGTGAGATTTAGATAGGTTAAGTGAGTGGATAAAGATCTGGCAGTTGGAGTACAACATTGGTAAATGTGAGCTTAGCTACTTTGGAAGTAAAAATAGTCAGCCAGAGGATTATTTAAATGGTGAAAGATTGCAGCATGCCGTTGAGCAGTGGGAATTAGGAATGCTTGTACATGAATCACGAAAAGTTGACTTGCAGGTGCAACAGGTGATCAGGAAGACAAATGGAATATTGGCTTTCATTGCGAAAAGGATTGAATTTAAGAGCAAGAAGATTCTGCTGCGATTGTATAAGGTGTTGGTGAGGCCACACCTGGAGTATTGTGCGCAGTTCTGATCTCCTTACTTGGGAAAGGATATGCTGGCTTTTGAGGCCATGCAGAGGAGGTTCACCAGGTTGCTTTCAGAGATAAGGGTATTACCCTATGAGGAGAGGTTGAGCAGCCTGGAACTGTACTTGCTAAAATTTAGAAGAATGAGAGGGGATCCTATGGAAACATAAAATAACGAAAGGGATAGATAAAATAGAAGCAGGCAAGTTGTTTCCCCTGGCAGGTGAGACGAAGACTAGGGGACATGGTCTCTAGATTAGGGAGAGTAGACTTAGGACAGAGATGAGGAGGAACTGCTTTTCCCAGAGAGTAATGAATCTATGGAATTCTCTGACCAAGGAAGAAGTATAGGCAGCTTTGTTAAATATATTCAAGACACAGTTGGATGGGTTCTTGCATGGTAGGGGAATTAAGGGTTAATGCAAGTAGGAGGAATTGAGACGATATATCAGGCACGATTTAAATGAATGGTGGAGCAGGCTTGATGGCCCAGAAAGATAATGAATGGTGATGAAGAAGATGGTGAAGGTGAAAATGATGGTGATATTGATGGTGAAAGTGATGGTGCAGTTGAAGGTGATGGTGATGGTGAAAATGTTGGTGAAGGTGAAAATGATGGTGAAGGTGATGTTGATGGTGATGGTGAAGGGGATGGTGATGGAGAATATGATGTTGATGGTGATGGTGATGGTGATGGTGAAGCTGATGGTGATGGGGATGGTGATGGTGAAAATGATGGTGAAAATGATGGTGAAAGGGATGGAGATGGAGAAGGTGATGGTGATGGTGAAGGTGAAAATGATGGTGAAGGTGATGGTGATGCTGAAAATGTTGGTGAAGGTGAGGTGAAGGTGAAGGTGATGGTGATGGTGATGGTAAAGGCGATGGTGATGGTTTTGTGAAGGTGATGGCGAAGGCAATGGTGATGGCGGAGGTGAAAATGATGGTGAAGGTGATGGTGATGGGGATGATGAAGGTGATGGTGATGATGAAGGTGAAAATGATGGTGAAGGTGATGGTGATGGTGAAGGTGAAAATGATGGTGAAGGTGATGGTGATGCTGAAGGTGATGGTGATGGTGAAAATGATGATGATGGTGAAAATGATGGTGAAGGTGATGATGATGGTGATGGTGAAAATTATGTGAAGGTGAAGGTGATGGTGAAGTTGAAGATGATGGTGAAGGTGATGGTGATGGTGAAAATGTTGGTGAAGGAGATGATGATGGTGATGGTGAAAGTGATGGTAATGATGAAGGTGAAGGTGATGGGGATGGTGATGGCAAAAATGATGCGAAGGTGAAGGTGATGGTGATGGTGATGGTGAAGGTTATGGTGATGGTGAAGGTGATGGTGATGGTGAAAATTATTGAGACAATATATCAGGCACGTTTTAAATGAATGGTGGAGCAGGCTTGATGGCCCAGAAAGATAATGAATGGTGATGAAGGAGATGGTGAAGGTGAAAATGATGGTGATATTGATGGTGAAAGTGATGGTGTAGTTGAAGGTGATGGTGATGGTGACAGTGAAGGGGATGGTGATGGAGAAGGTGATGTTGATGGTTATGGTGATGGTGAAAATGATGGTGAAAGGGATGGAGATGGAAAAGGTGATGGTGATGGTGAAGGTGAAAATGATGGTGATGGTGATGCTGAAAATGTTGGTGAAGGTGAGGTGAAGGTGAAGGTGATGGTGATGGCGGAAGTGAAAATGATGGTGAAAGGGATGGAGATGGAGAAGGTGATGGTGATGGTGAAGGTGAAAATGATGGTGAAGGTGATGGTGATGGTGATGCTGAAAATGTTGGTGAAGGTGAGGTGAAGGTGAAGGTGATGGTGATGGTAAAGGTGATGGTGATGGTTTTGTGAAGGTGATGGTGAAGGCAATGGTGATGGCGGAGGTGAAAATGATAGTGAAGGTGATGGTGATGGTGATGGTGATGGGGATGGTGAAGGTGATGGTGATGATGAAGGTGATGGTGATGGTGAAGGTGAAAATGATGGTGAAGGTGATGGTGATGGTGATGCTGAAAATGTTGGTAAAGGTGAGGTGAAGGTGAAGGTGATGGCGATGGTAAAGGTGATGGTGATGGTTTTGTGAAGGTGATAGTGAAGGCAATGGTGATGGCGGAGGTGAAAATGATAGTGAAGGTGATGGTGATGGGGATGGTGAAGGTGATGGTGATGATGAAGGTGATGGTGATGGTGATGGTGAAGGTGATGGTGATGGTGAAGGTGAAAATGATGGTGAAGGTGATGGTGATGGTGATGGTGAAAATGTTGGTGAAGGTGAGGTGAAGGTGAAGGTGAAGGTGATGGTGATGGCGGAAGTGAAAATGATGGTGAAGGTGATGGTGATGGGGATGGTGAAGGTGATGGTGATGATGAAGGTGATGGTGATGGTGAAAATGATGATGGTGAAAATGATGGTGAAGGTGATGATGATGGTGATGGTGACAATTATGTGAAGGTGAAGGTGGTGGTGAAGTTGAAGATGATGGTGAAGGTGATGGTGATGGTGAAAATGTTGGTGAAGGAGATGATGATGGAGATGGTGAAGGGGATGGTGTAAGTGATGGTAATGATGAAGGTGAAGGTGATGGGGATGGTGATGGCAAAAATGATGCGAAGGTGAAGGTGATGGTGAAGGTGATGGTGATGGTGAAGGTTATGGTGATGGTGAAGGTGATGATGATGGTGAAAATTATGGTGAAGGTGATAGTGATGGTGATGGTGATTTTAAAAATGATGATGATGCTGAAAATGATGGTGAAGGTGATGGTGATGGTGAAAATTATTGAGACAATATATCAGGCACGATTTAAATGAATGGTGGAGCAGGCTTGATGGCCCAGAAAGATAATGAACGGTGGTGAAGGAGATGGTGAAGGTGAAAATGATGATGATATTGATGGTGAAAGTGATAGTGAAGCTGAAGGTGATTGTGATGGTGATGGTGAAGGTGAAAGTGATGGTGATGGTAAAAATTATGGTGAAGATGATAGTGATGATGATGGCGATTTTGAAAATTATGGTAATAGTAAAGGTGATGGTGAAGGTGATGGTGAAAATTATGGTGATGGTGAAAATGATGGTGATGGTTAAGGTGATGGTGAAGGTGATGGTGATGTTGATGGTGAAGGTGAAGGTGAAAGTGATGGTAATGGTGATAGTGAAGGTGCTGTGACAGTGATGGTGATAGGGAAGGTGATTGTGAAGGTGAAGGTGATGGTGATGTTGATGGTGAAGGTGAAGGTGAAAGTGATGGTAATGGTGATGGTGAAGGTGAAGGTGATGGCAAAGGTTATGGTGAAGGTGATGGTGAAGGTGATGGTGAAGGTAATGATGAAGACATTGGCAGGACTGCAGTCACTATTACCACTTCAATTCGAAAAGTGTTAAGGAATAGAGTTCATATGCTTGCAGGAGGGTTTCATTCACATTTGCTGAAAGCAATGTGGAGTACAGTTGGGTAAGCAGAGAAGCAGAAGGCTCACAAACCTCCAAATGACACTTGTTGTAATTCTTTTCCCCCAAACCTACAATGCTCCATAGCCTCCCCACCACCCCCCCCCCCCCCCCCCCCCCCCCCACCCCCCTCCCCCCCTCTATACAGAACTCCTCCTGGGTTATGAGAAGGTGAAGGTTTGGAAGCTACAATGAAGTGAGTGAATACAACAATCAATTAAATTCCATGTTAGTCTTGAACCCGAACACTGATGTAAATTGGTAGTGAGTTGTGTTGTCTTCAGCAAATGGTTGATTCACTGTTCACACACTTAGGCACAATGTGAGGGCAAAAGTGAGGACTGCAGATGCTGGAAATCAGAGTCTAGATTAGAGAAAAGCTCAGCAGGTCAGGCAGCATCTGAGGAGCAGGTGCACGAATTCTGATGAAGGGCTTTTGCCCGAAGCATTGATTTTCCTGTTCCTTGGATGCTGCCTGACCTGCTGTGTTTTTCCAGTGCCACTTTAATCCAGACAATGTGAGGGCAGGCCATTGGATGGGGAAACCTTCTTGTTGCTATGAATTCATGGAGATCCGTTCCTAAAGTTTCCTATTCATTTTCTTATGCAAGTCTTGAACAGCTCTTCTTGGAGGCTCTGTATCTCTGCTCCAAACAATGCCTCCCTCCAAATGCATGAATCAGTACATTCAGAGTTTTGTTAATGAACCTCAGAACTCATGGTTCACCAGCACTTCTCATAAATATGATCACTCACAAGAAATAGTCCTTTTCCCACAATTTACATTTCCTTGTTTTCCGCTCCATTGGAAGACTTCTGAAAGTTGCAGCAACACATCAGTTCTCATCCCCGAAATGTGACTTCTGATTTTGGAGCTTGTGCTGAATATTTAAATTAGGTTCAATCCAAAAAAGAACATGGGGTCACCTCACTTCTCTCTGGAAAAATATCAACTGTGTTTTACTCTATATCCATCTTGTGCTTTCCCTTACAAAGAAAAAAGACAGTTGTCTCATTAGAAAGCCATTACTTCACAACAATAGCACACAATCCTTTTTCAGAACTGATTGGGTTGTCTGGCTATGGTCAGACAATTGTAGACTGTGGCCACTGCAGACATAACAAAGACTGCACCATTACAGCTTCCACCCATCCATGTTGGCATCTGCTCAACCCATGGAAAATTTCACAGTAAGTCACTTAAAAGTCTAAACTAGTGGGTGCTCCAATGATACACAAACAACAATGTGAATTTCTATATCATTCCTCCTGAGTAGAAGGAAGTCTCAGAGCTTTTTTTCAAGTCAAGGATGAACGGTAACTACAGAATGAAAGAGACAAATGAAAAACAGGGATGAGGGACCAAATGATCCTGAAAGTATAAGGTCATTGGAAGGATTGTCAAAGCAACAACTACAAGGTGAATGTGTTCATGAGTTGATGTCCAACACTAATTAAATAGATGGAATGGAGAATCGGGTAAGGAGGAAGGTGTCATTGTCCATAAGGTGAGTTTCTATCAAGCCATGATAGCGGCACAATCATCCATAATGAAGTCATGGATGGAAAATACCTCTCTGGAGAAGAAATTCCAAGATGAAAAAGACATGGCTTAGAGTTTCAACAATGCGGAGGCAGGGAGAAGTAGTGGTAACCAGATGATGTAGGAAATGGCAGACAGTAATGGATCTGGGAGAGATAGACCTGGGGTCAAATGCAGTACACTGAGATTCTTTATCTCAGTTTATCATGAGCTGGCAACGATGGAGGTTGATGAAATTGAATTTGTGTCATTCAGCACAAGCGGGAATTTTATGTGAGTTACTGCCTTGTGTGAGCCCAGAGATTGGATTGCAGAATCAGACATGCTCCCCCGTGTCTGTTTTTACAATAGATTTGCTTTCATTTGTTCATTGGCATTTTGCCAAGGATAAATGACATTGCAGAAAGGGTACTAATGTCTTGGGACTCAAACAAACAAAGGAATATGAATTATATTTAATCTACTGTGGATTGATTGCCAGGATTTCCCATCGTCACTATGCTTGTTAATTGGAATATTAATGAAAATAATGGATGCATGTGATTTGTTCGATCCTGACAATGCTTTACACACTACAGAAACTGAAAGATAGCTATGAAAACATCTCATTAATGGTGCTACCTATTTTCTTTTACATGCTTGCACTTATTTCCTTTCAGGTTATATATTGGTAAACTATACACAGAAGACTCTTACATTTCCAATTATATCTGAGCACATTGAAATCTTAAAATGGCATTTAATCTTCAATCCATAAGCTTATTCTTCATGCACAACTTCATAAGCTAATTTGCATTGAAATTGTTATAATGTGGCAGGGATAAAGAACCAACTTTACCAAAGGCACAATTAAAACAATTTAGATGTCTCAATCCAAGCCTGACAAGGAAGTCGGTAAATAGTAAATGTTACTGGGGCAATTATTTATTGAAAAATCTCAGTCACAATCATATCTTGTATTCATCGCTATTCCCGCCTGCTTCATAATGACATTGCAGCCATGATTGTCACCACCAGGTCCACCACAAACTCAGTATGAGTGCAAACTGGAGTCAACCAGGACTGCAACTCTCTTCTCCATCTTCCTCAAAGCAACACTCCATCCTCGCTTCACGACACTCCCGGTCAAATTGGAGCTAATGTACAGGATGAGCGAGAAACCGTTTCACCTTCAATCCTTCAGCTGAGAACCTAATCTACCCCAATTTCTATCATTGGGCTGCAATATGCAGATCACATCTGGCAGTGTGCACATACTCAATGGCCAAACTACACACTGTCATCAACTCATTCACCGAGTGGCATGAGGGTATGGGCCTCAGATTAAAGATCCAGAAAACAACATTTCTCTCCAGCCCTCTTCTGCAAGACATCACTGATCTGAAACATGGACCATCATGATGCCAGCAGACTCCTAAAATCCCTGGAGAATTATCACGAGAGCTGACTCACAAAATCCTGCAAATCCAGCAGGATAGGCCTCACAACTTGAGCATCCTCTCCTAGGGGCAGCCAGCTCATGTACAACCAGCCACTATGGCCAAGCCACATTGTCCGCATTCCCGCTACAGGTCTCCATAAGCGAGAGCTCTACTCCAAACTCTGAGATGGCAAGCAATTTCTTGGAAGGCAGAGGAAATATTACAAGGGCACTCTGAAAGCCTCCCTAAATAAATGCAACAGCCCCCATCATCATGTGGGAATTGCTTGCCATAGAACTCAGGAACAGGAGAGGTATTCACAATGGTGCCAATCATGTCAAGCATTACCAAATGGAGCACATGGAGACCAAGTGGGGAAAGAGTGAACAGAATCCAGAACGTCCCACCCAGCCACTTCCTCAAACACCATCTGTCCCAGCGGAAGCAGACTTTGTGGGTCCAGAATTGGAAGATTCAGCCACTGCCGACCCCACCCCACATTCCCTCGGAGCGGAAGCAAGTCATGCTCGACCCTGAAGCACTGCCAAAGAAAGGAGAATGAATGATCTGCAATACTGGACGAATACTGTCACAATTTTGAGATGGTACCAAACAAATTAGGAGACACAACTAGGAACTTTGAGAACTGCATCAAAACCCATATATAAGTCTGGCCTGGATTTCAGATGGTCTGACATTAGCAGGAAATGCTGGCACGCGTGGACCTTGCTTCTGGAATTTGCAAGCAACTGACAATTAAATGGCTGCTTATGCCTGAAATATCGACTCTCCTATTCTTCGGATGCTGCCTGGCCTGCTGTGCCTTTCCAGCGCCACACTTTTAGACTCCTATTAAAGATGGCTGCCTGCCATGACAGCTGCCAACCCAATCAGAGGGTCAGTGTCAGTTGTGCCATCAATAATGATTGTCAATGCTGAGGCTGGTGAAGCCATTGTAGCACACACCAGGCAGGCAAAAAGATGTTTATTGAATAATTCAGGGTCAAGTACTGGAAGAGAAACCCAGCCCAGGGATATTGTTGGGGCGGTGGATGATGCCGTTCCTGCTAAAGGCCTCCACCTTGCTTTAAAAATACCTCCCGCCACAGGCTGCTGCAAGGGGCTGGCAGCCTCCTGTTAGAAGTCAATACACTGTTGACAAAATGCCAACTGCAAGGTAAAATGATGCTTAGCAGAGACTTTACAAAACGAAATTGACTGCTGCTACTCCACCTTCCTGATTCCGGTCCTGCTGTCAGTAACATTGCCTGAAAGCAGCATGTAGATCAGATGCCATATCCCCACCTCCAAAGGGCTGCTAACATCCTGCCCCTAAATGCTTTGATAGAGCGAGGGAATTGAATGACAGATTAGATTTCACGTAGTGAAGTATGAGATGACTTATTTTGGAGAGGAATTTATATATGTATATATATAGCATTGTAGATAAGAAGTTATTTAGGATAGAGGAGGAATAAGGTGTGAGAATGTAGATACATAAATTGCCAAATGCAGTCACAAGGTGCAAAGGAAAATCATTTCTTAGGGAATCGAGTATAGAATTAAAGCAAGAAGGTAATGTCAAGTCTAAAAACCATATTGTTGTACTGTGACTCCAAAATATATTGAAGAATTGGAGGTAGTTGTAAGACTTACATGAATGTTATCATAAATGATTGAATGCAACAAACAAGAAACTTAAAGCAGGAGCATAAACCTGTTAAAAGGTCCTAAAAATTCTGAAAGGGTTCCGTAGGATCAGTGACCTTAGAAAAGAACATATTTTTATTCATTCATGGGATGTGAAAGTTATGGCTAGGTCAGCATTTATTCATCGGTACTTCCCCTGACAGTGTGGTTCTTGAACTGCCATTATCCATCTCATGTAACAGACCCAACATGCTGCTGAGAAGGAAGTTCCTGGATTTTTGACGCACTGACAGTGAAAGAATGAGAATATAGTTCGAAGTCAGGATGGCACATGATTTGGAGGGAAGATTTTCACAAATCCTTCATCCTTCTAGGTAACAGAGTAGGTTCAGGGCTAAGTGGCTGATAGAAAATAGTCCACATTTGTGTTAGTGAACAACATTTTAATAGTATAAACACTATTTGAAAGAAATGATACAAAAGAACACTTCTGGAATTCTACACACACGGGTCCTGGTACCATGGGATCTGACATTGTCCTGATACAGCGCCTCAGCCACATGTTCAGCTACTATTAGCAAAAAGATATAATTAACCCTTTATTCAACCATAACCCTTTATTCAACCTCTGCTCCAAACCCAACCTCACCATCAAACAGGGGACAAGGGACAGTGCAGTTGGAGTTTAGTGCACAGACCTTTACCTTGCCGAAGCTAAACGCCAACTCACGGGCACCTCCTCCGACCACCCCCTCGACCATGACCCCACCTCCCAAACCATCATCTCCAAGACCATCCACAACCTCATCACCTCAGGGGATCTCCCATCCACAGCATCCAACCTCATAGTTCCACAACCCCACACTGCCCGGTTCTCACACCTCTGCCCTTGAACCCTCATGCTCCCAAAACCACAATAAGGATATAACGCCACTGATCTTCACCTTCCACCCCACTAATCTTCAGATACAGTGCACTATCCTCTGCCATTTTGCCACCTACATTCAGATCCCACCACCAAAGATATATTTTCCTCCCCACTCCTATCTGCATTCCACAGAAACCAATTCCTCCATGACTCCCTTGTTAGGTCCATGCGCCCACCACCTCACCCTCCACTCCCAGTACCTCTTCCTTGCTGCCACACAAGGTGCAAAACCTGCACCCACACCTCCCCCCTCACCTCCATCCAACATCCCAAAAGATCTTTGCACATCTGGCAGTGATTTTCTTGCAAATTCACCAACTCATCTACTGTGTCTATTGCACTTGATGTAGAGGAGACAACATCGGGCAGACAGGATGCCAGCTTGTGGAGTGCTTCAAGGAACATCTCTGGAATACACAAACCCAACTGCCCCACTAGCCTGTGGCTGACCACTTCAACTCCCCCTCCCACTTCCCCAAGGACATGGAAGTCCTGGGCCTCCTCCACTGCCAAATCCAAGACACCTGCCAAGTGGAGGGAGAACACCTCATCTTCTGCCTAGGGACCCTTCAATCAATAGTCATCGCCATCAACTTCACTAATTTCCAAATCTTCCCTCCCCCCACCTCATCCCAGATCCAACCCTCCAACTTGGCACTGCGCTCTTAACCTGTCCCAACTTTCCACCTTCCTTCCCACCTGTCGACTCCACCCTCCCCATGATGTACCACAATAATCCCCAATCTACATCCACCTATCGCTTTCCCATCTACTTCCCTCAGCTCCACCCCCACCCTCCTATTTATCTCTCAGTCCTCTTCTCTCTCTCCACACTCCTGATGAAGGGCTTATGCCCAAAACGTCAACTCTCCTAGTCCTCATATGTTGCCTGACCTGCTGTGCTTTTTCAGTGCCACCCTTTTTGACTCTAACCATTGAAGTCAGGTAATATAAGATATTGATTTGTGGACTAAATAAAGAATTTAGGAGGCATTTCTTTAAGTAGCGTGTAGTGACAATGTAAAAACCCTTGTTTTATGAAGTGTCTGAAGCAGATAGCATTAACACCTTTAAGGGAAGATTTAATGTGTACAGAAGGAGAAGAAAGGGACTAGGAGAATATAAAGGCAGGTTGGAAGGAGTTCTGTACAGTATATAAAACTTGGGAGTTGACCGGTTGGGCAAAATAACCTTTGTCAATGTTGTAAATTTAATGTTACTGTTTGTAAATAAGCATAAATAAAATGAGGGAAATGCAATTAAGACAGACAACTGCAATGAAAAAAAAACACTTTCAGCACAGCCACAATACATTAGCTGGCATCCTACTGTATTGTAAAACCAATAATTTTGTATTACCTGTAGTGTAGTGGTCTGAAATGCACACCTGTATTGGTTCCATGTTTCAATTCTTCCTTACTTAAGCCTGAGAATTATTGTCAATGTTGATATCATGCAATATTTAATAGCTTCATTTCAAATCCCTTTCCCATCTATTTTAATTTATTCCTTTAAAAAGGATTAATAATGCAATCAAGATATCAGAGGAAAACTGATGAGCATTTTCAATGATCATAGTACTATCACTGTCACCAGTAATTTCTAACCTTTAGTGTTTTATTCAGTGAGAAAGTGTGTTCTTCATTCATGTCCTACATTGTAACTTAGAAAAAAGATATGGAAAATGCAATTATGCTAATTCCAAAATGCTTCCTGAAGATACTGTGAATCCATTGTTGTTGATTAATCATGCAATAATTTGATGAAAATCACAGTTGTGACACTGCACAAATTCAAGTGGTTCATTTTCTTTCACCGAATATCAAGTGTTTGGCTGTTGCAGCTTTTGGGGGCAAAGGTAAGTGCAGAGACAGTAAGAAGTCTAAACCCTTAATTATTCACATGGTATAGATATCAGCACACATCCACATGGGAAACAGGTTTCTACTGAAATCCTTTACCCCAAGAAAACACAAGAAGTCATTATCATTAAAACAACAACATTTTGATGAAAGCAGGAAGCTGCACCCTTTCACAATCAAGATGTAGATGATTTTACAATGTCATGACAGATCACCAACATACGAAACCTCAATACCACTATGAGTAAATGGTAGGAAAATTGCAATCGCAGATTTCATTCATCCTAAAACATTTTTGGTAGAATTATTTTACCAGAATCATAAAATTGTTACAGCACAGAAGAAGATCATTTGCCCCATTATGTCTGCATTGGTTCTGTTCCCAACTGCGAATCTTCAGCCTTTTTCCCAATATTCCTGCACCCATTTCCGTCCAAATCAACATTTGGACCTCTTGAATGCCTCAATTGAACCAGTACCATCTACAGTGCACTGCATACCCTAAATATTTGCTGTGTTTTAACTTTGTTTCTTTTGCACATTATTCTAAATATATGTTGTCTTATTCCACTTAGGAGTGGGAACAATGTCTCCTTATCTACCGTGTCTAATCCACTCAGGATTTTAAAAACCTGCATCAAATCTCCTCTCATCCTTCTCTCTAAGGAGGACAGTCTCAGATTCTTCAATCCATCTTCGTAACTGAAGTTTCTCATTCCTAGAACCATCTTGCCAACCAACTGATGTAGCATGTCACAAAAGCACAAACCATGCAAGCTGCGGAACATGACCTCTGCTGGCATATGAAATCATCCCATGTCCAAAGATATTTGTGCTGTTGTAATGTTTACTTGGGCAGAACGAGATACAGACATACATTTAGAAACTCTCTCTCCACATCAAATGGGTGTGCCATGTTCGAGGAACGCTCCTGAAATGTTGTGGTATCCCTTAAATCCTGTTGCTCCTCCACGAAGTAACGTGGTAATTTAGTTACCGTCATAGCTGTGTGGCTTTATATTACTTTTGGCTAATTAAAAGTAACTGAATTCTCCTCTATATGGTGACTTCTGTACTCACAAATCTTTGCACACATTTAGCGGTAGTTACGCACATCTCCAAATTAGGCAATTAAGCATTTGTTTGGCCTAACACTCATAACAAAGAGGCCCCCAGATGAGCAAGAATAACAAATTTATAACAGCTTTAACTGTTGGAGCTAGTACAACCAGCAGGCAGCAATAGTCCTGCTAACCTAATGCACAACTGACAGCTGTACTACAAAAGCAATGTCTCGCTGAAACATTTCCAAAGAATTGTGATAGGACAGGAAATGGTGAAAATGATTTGAGCCAGATGTGACAGCAGAACTTCTGGATTCAGAGGTCCACCACCTTTTTCCTAAATGCAGTCACCTTCTATCTCACCCACCTTCAAGTATGTGTACTTACCTGCAGCAAGGTCAGTAGTTTTTACTTCAGTATATATAAATTAAACTCACACCTGGCTAGCTCAGTCAGTAGACTCTGTAACTTTTAATCTCGGAGTTGTGGATTCAAGCCCCATACTGGTCAATGTCCTGTCTTATAGAGTCATAACCCTATAGAATTCTCCACCATAGAAGTTGGCTGAGGCCAAAACATTGGAGGTTTTGAACTCACTCCTGACTTTCACTAGGGCCTGGCTTGTGGGCCCTGCTCCTTTGGCATCCGGATCACATGGGCCCATTAACAACAGAATGTAGGAGTAGGAAGAGGCCAAGTAGTCTTCAAGTTTGCTCCACCATTCATCATGATCATGGCTGACCATCCAACTCAATAGCCTCATCCTTCTTTCTCCCCATAACCTTTGATCCCATTTGCCCCAAGTGCTATATCTAGCTGCCCAGATGTTTTGGCACCAATTACGTTTGGTATGCTTTCCTTTATTGGTCAGAGTATTGAGTACAGGAGTTGGGAGGTCATGTTGTGGCTGTACAGGACATTGGTTTGGCCACTGTTGGAATATTGTGTGCAATTCTGGTCTCCTTCCTATCAGAAAGATGTGAAACTTGAAAGGGTTCAGAAAAGATTTACAAGGATGTTGCCAGGGTTGAAGGATTTGAGCTACAGGGGGAGGCTAAACAGGCTGGGGCTGATTTCCCTGGAGTGTCAGAGGCTGAGGGGTGACCTTATAGAGGTTTACAAAATTATGAGGGGCATGGATAGGATAAGTAGACAAAGTCTTTTCCGTAGGGATGAGGAGTCCAGAACTAGAGGGCATAGGTTTAGGGTGAGAGGGGAAAGATATAAAACAGACCTAAGGGGCAACTTTTTCATGCAGAGGGTGGTACATGTATGCAATGAGCTGCCAGAGGATGTGGTGGAGGCTGGTACAATTGCAACATTTAAGAGGCATTTGGATAGGTATATGAATAGGAAGGGTTTGGAGTGATATGGGTCGGGTGCTGGCAGGTGGGACTAGATTGAGTTGGGATATCTGGTCAGCATGGATATGTTGGACCAAAGGGTCTGTTTCCATGCTGTACACCTCTATGACTCTATGACTCTATACTTCCTGTGGTAATGAATTCCAGAGGTTCACCACTCTTTGGATAAAGAAATTTCTCTTCATCTCCTCAGACAGTGACCCCTGGTTCTGAATGCACCCACCATCGAGAACATCCTCCTTACATCCACCCTGTCTAGTCCTGTTAGAATTGCATAAGTCTCTATGAGATCCCCCCTCACATGTCTAAACTCCAGTGAAAACAATCCTAACCTGGCCAATCTCTCCTCATACGTCAGTCCGGCCATCCCCAGAATCAGCCTGGTAAACCCTTGCTGCACTCCCTCAAGAGCAAGAGCATCCTCCCTCAGAAAAGGAGACCAAAGCCACACACAATATTCTAGATGTAGCCTCACCAAGGTCTGTATAACTGCAACAACACATCCCTGCTCCTGTACTCGAAACCTCTTGCAATGAAGGCCAGCATATCATTTGCCTTCTTTACCAGGAAGAGCTCTGCAAAGCATTATGACATTTCCCCATTCCTGGGCATTTTGCTTAAAAGAACATAACCACTTTTTAAAGTCCAGTCATCAGAACACTAATGAAAATTTGAAATAACGATATTTGCAAGATCTTTTCATGAAATGTCATCTCTGGATTACTTCTAGTGCCATGCACTACTGACCATAGGAATAGGAAGGTGGGTCAGATAAACATGTGACTAAAGGGATGGTGGTAGATGGACAGCTTTAGATTTTTGGATCATTGGGACAGTTTCTGGGGTTGTTGGGACCTGTACATGCTGAACAGGTTTCACCTGAACTGGGATGGGTCCAAGCTTCTTGCTGGGTGGTTTGCTGTTCATAAGTTTTTACAATAGTTTGGCAGGATATAGGGCATACGGTAGATGTAAAACCGGGAGCAAGATCCAATCAATATGGAAGGAATACTGGAACAGTCCAATAGGCAGAGAAGACAGGGGAAGACTGGAAAGCTAAACTGGATATATTTTAATGCAAGGAACCTAACCAATAAGGCAGATGAACTCAGAGCATTGATCGGCAATGGGGACATGTGATTGTTGTAGTCACTGAGACATGGTTAAAGAAAGGGCAGGACTGGCAGCTCAGTATTCCAGGGTACAGAAGTTTCAGGAATGATAGTGGGGGGGGGAAACTTAAGAGAAGTGAGAGCATTACATTATTGATAAACATAGAACAAAGAACAATAAAGGACAGAACAGGCACTTCAGCCATCAATGTTGTGCCGACCTATGAACTAATCTAAACCCATCCCCCTACACTATCCCATCATCATCCATGATAGAACATAGAACAAGGAGATCATCACTGCAATAATGAAGGAGGATGTTTTCGAAGGTTCTTGAAATGAGACCATCTGGGTAGAGCTTGGAAATAAAAAAGGAGTAGTTACTTTGCTGGGATTATACGACATGCCTCCCAACATTCCATGGCAGATAGAGGAGCAGATATGTAGACAAATCATAGAGCGGTGTGAGAGGAAATGGGTTATAATAGTATAGAATTTCAATTTTGCTAACATTAACCTGGATCACCTGAGTGCGAAAGGGTGGAATTTATAAACTGCATCCAGGAGAGCTTTTAGTGCCTGTAGGTAGATAGAAATGGGAAACTGCTAAAGCCGGTCAAGTGGATGTCGTGATAGTGGGTGAGCACTTTGGGGATAGTGCCATAACACTCTAGGTTTCAAAGTCCTTATGGAAAGCGATAAGGATAGTGCAGAAATGTCTAAATTGGGTGAAGGCCAATTTTAATTTAACTCAACAGGATCTGGCAAACATAGACTAGGAGCAGCTACTTGCAAATAAGTTTATATGTGGAAAGTGGGAATATTTTAAAACTAGTATGTAATGGTTCAGGGCTTAAATTAATGTTGTATCAATGAGACACCATCTTTGAGATGCAGCATTCACTCAGCATTGCACGGAAGTGTCAGTGTAGATTACGGGTGGAACTTAATGCTTTTCATAAGAGCATAAGAACCAGGAGCAGGAATAGGCCACTAGCCTTTCGAGCTGGCTCCACTATTCAATAAGATCATGGCTGATTTTTTCGTGTCCTTAGCTCCACTTACCTGCCCTCTCATCATAACCCTTAATTCTGTTACTGATCAGAAAAATATCTATCTTAGCTTTAAAACATTCAAGGAGGAAGCCTCAACTGCTTCACTGGGCAGTGAATTCCACACGTGCCAACCCTCTGGGTGAAGAATTCCTTCTCAATTTGGTCCTAAACCCACTCTCCCTAATTGCCAGTGGAAACATCCTCTCTATGTCCATCTTATCTCTTTCCTTCATAATTTTCTATGTTCCTATAAGATCCCCTGCCCATTCTTCTAAATTTCAATGAATATAATCCCAGTATACCCAATTTTCCCATTTTAACTTGTGTGATGGGAGGTGTCATCTAATTGAGTTGATGGCGGGGGTGAAAAATGGGGACAGCACTGCATTCCTGCCATTGTCTTTATTAAATCGGCAGCAGGAGGAACCAAGAGTGACATTTTGTCTACAGCCAGATAAATGTCCACTTAAGGATCTCATCCACCTCTGCTGGTTTAAACCCCTGGTGATTCTGCATGGCACCGTCAAGGGTGAGGCAGTTGACCTCCTTCCAATTGAGTCCTCAAACAGTGAATCCCTTCCAGTCATTGGCTACACCGGCATTCTTCCTTCATCCAAAGCTTTAAATCGATGTAGTACCAGCCACTATCTCTCTGGTGCTGCTGTTATGCAACAATGTGCTGCTGCCCCTCTGATTGGCCAGCAACTGGGAATTGCTCATCCTGGGGCAGTTCACTACTGTCTAGTTAACTACCTGATTGGGTCTTAATGAAATGGTGCTTTAGCAATAAGGGGCATCACAGTGCTTTCTCTGGCTTTTTATTGCTGCCTAATGTATTCAAGTACTGAACCTCTAGTTTATTGGTTGAATTCTCAACTGTGTTAGCAGATCATAGGACCAGGCTCACACTAAGACATGTGTCTTATCAAGGTTAGAGCAACTTTTCCAGATGGGCTGTTCCACTAAGTTTCCAACTGCTTACTCAGGCCGATGTAAAAGATCTCACTGTATTATTTCATACAGCAGGGAGAACTGCTGATATCAATATTTTCCCCTAATATGTACTTGTCCACAGTCTGTCTCTAACTCCTTTTTTTTCCTTTAAAACATTCCTAAAACATACTTGCTTGACAATAAGATCATCAGATAATGACAATAAAAATAAACTTTTGGAACCATTGAACTTAATGTGTCTGATTATTGAGTATGATAATGACTGTGGCCTTAACTTCATCTTCCTGCCTGCCCCTACCTCCATACCTCACTGTCCCTAGCCCAAAAACCTGGATCTCCCTTGTCCATCAAAATTCTGTCCAACTCAGCCTGAATATGCACAGTGAGTCATCTCCATGAATCACTTTGGAATAGAATTCCACAGAAAAATAACTCTTTGAGAAAAGAAAATCCTGCTCATCTCCACCTTAATAGGAAAACCTTTATTTTGACCTGTTTCCCCAGTTCTAGATATTCCAAAAAAAGAAAACATCTTCTCAACATCTACAGCCACCTCAGGTCTCATAAGATCACCTCTTGTAATAAAAACTCTAATCTTGAGAAAGCTCAACCTTCTTAACCCCTCCTCATTGGTCAACACCTTTATCCCAGGGCTCAGTCTAATAAACCATCCCTGAACTGCTTCCAACGAAGTATATCCATCCTTAAACAAGGAGGCAGAAACCACTCACAGTACTCCAGGTGTCTAGATAAAGTCTGACCAATGTTTTGTTAAGACATAGCAAGAACATTTCTATTTTTATACTCTAATCCATTCCAATAAAGACCAATATTCTATTTGCCTTCCTAACTAGTCACCGTGCCAGCATTTTGACTTTCTGTGATTCCCAGCAGTGGTCTGTATGTCCCTACACTTTAAGATTGTAGTGATTTAAGAAGGGAGTTCATCATCTCCAGAGCAATGAAGGATGGGCAATAAATAGTGGTCTGGTGAGTAACATCCATTAAAACAAAGACAGCCAGGTCCCTTTGTATCACAGCATTCCACAGTCTCTCTCTATTGAAATAAATTTTTGCTTTTCTCTCCCTGCCAAAATATACTAACTCCCATTTTTCCACATCATATTCCATTGGCCGAATTCTTGCCTACTTACCTATCTACATCCCTTTACAGTTATTTGTCTGGATTTTCATCTTTAAGACAGGTACGCAAATGAGAACATTTCCCATCTCAGTACTCCCACCTCAGGAGTCTGTGACTCAAAATGGGATTTGTATTCGTTTTGATGCAGGTGATCCATGCACTATGTCATAGAGAGTTCAGGGCCAGTCACAATGATGGCTGGATGCCAAGGCAGGCCATTTAAAAGGCCCAACTCTGTGCTCAAAGACTTCAATCCAGTTACAACAAAAAATAGTAAGGCCTTCTATATCTCACCTCCCACAGTCTCCCCAACCCTCAGCTATGAAACCCCATGACTGATTCTTTTTAATTACCTGGACGATTAGTGGAGCCTGCGCTTTCAGAGGCTAATCAGAGTCTACCTGCTGACAAATCAGCACCCTATCTTCCTTATCTGTTATAAATGTCACTCTTGCATTTATCCTGCTGGGTTAAGGTTAAGATTGCAAAACTATGAGAAAGCTTTGGCAACATGCCTTTCTTTTCAGCAAATTCAAATGCTGCATTACCAAGTGCCTATTCATCCCGTATAATCAAAGTTTGAGAGTCTCAGCATTGAATGAAGATGTAGAACCTTATAAATAGATTCTAGATTTCCAAAATTATTATACGCTGTCTCCCAATTTAGATGGATAACATCTGCAACAGAATTTCAGAGAAATTGTACTGTAGTGGAGCTCCAGGTAAAAATAGCAAGAGGGTGACATTGCATTCAGATCAATCAAGGAGCATTCTATAGCAATCAGACTCTAATAAGATACAAAAGATTTGATGACATATCAAACTGTGCACCACAACCCACTAACATGTTTAAGAAGTGATTTTGACAGTTACCTATTTAGCATGCTATACTGAAGGGGAAACTATTATGTTTCTGTGTGAAGATCCTGCCTTGCAAAGTGGGTGGGAACCAGCTGGAGAAGACAATAGAGTGTTCATCTTCAGAATATTGATACTTGGCTAATAGCAAGAAATTTGATTTTCTTCGTTCAGATATTCAACAGCAACTCAGATTCTCAGGCACTTACTGTCTTGAGTGTCTGCTTTTATAGATTCACGGGATGAGGACATAATGATACCAGAAACCAAAATGATACTAAAAATAAGTTTTAAAACTTTCAGCATTTAGTGTATTTTAAAAACATAATGGAGGAGACACATCTGTCTGTCCTGACAGTTTTCACCACAGATCATTAAAATAAATAAAATAGAACATTGTCGACGTATTAGTCATCATTTTATAAAGCTTTCACAAGATTCAGGAATTGTGATTTTGGATTGAAAAATTGTAACAGCCATTCCATTGCTTAAAAAAGTAGGGAGAGAAATACTGGGATCTGAATGTTGCCATGAGGATTCTACTGAAAGCCGCCGCATTAAAAAAATACAGAGCAAAGGAGCTAGAAGGCATTTCTTCACTTTGAGCACTATCCACGACAACAATCTCAATGAACTGTTTCCACAAGAACGAGGCACTGCCCATGGAAGACCTCAGGTATTCAATGGGTGACTTCACATGTCATCTCAAGACACATTGTCCTCCTGCTATACATCCTCTCCCATGTATTAACACGTTACAGACAATGCATATCTCCCATGCATTGCCTGGAAAATCCATTTCCCTGGAAAATGCCACTACAATGCTTTTTAACAACTTTGCCTGTTTCCTGTTAATCCATGTGGTTTGCTGACATCACTTAAGCCACCCCATGTCACCAGTGAACTTGCTAATGAGACCTGCTACATTCACGTTAGAACCATCAATGTATAGCTATAAACAGTGAGTTACCCAGCACCAAATCTTTTGGTATGCTACTGGACTGAAAACTCTAGTCAAAAAATACCCTTTGACCAACTTCTTCTGCCTGCTGAGCCAATTTTGAATCCAATTTTCTAAATTGCCCTTAATCCCATTGGCTGTTAGCTTCTTGATCAGTGTCCCATGCAAGACTTGTCAAAAACTTTCCCAAAATCCATATAAACAACATCCACTGCATTAACCCTTTTCCACACATCTACTCACCTCCTCAAAAACTTAATTAAACCTGTCAGATATGATCCACCCTAATTAGGCCCTGCTGACTATTCTAGATTAATCTTTGTCTCCCCAAGTGGAGGAGACAAAGATGCAGTACTTCAGAATTTTCCAATAGTTTCCTATCACCGATATTAAACTCAGTGACCTTTAGTTCCCTGGTTTATCCATACCACCCTCCTCAAATAATCATACAACATTAGCTGCCCTTCAGTCTCTAGCACATCTGCTGTGTCCATAGTGGATTGGAAAATTCATGTCAAGGCCTCTGCAATTTTCTTCCTTGCCTCCCGCAGCATTGGGGAGGGATAGATCTCATCTAAGCTTGAGAAACTTTCCAATTTTAAGCCCACTCAAACCTCTGGTACTTCCTCCATTTAAAATGAAATTTGTTCATCTATATGGCCTCTTCCATCATTTCAATGCCCACATTTTCTTCACCATCGTGAATACAGATGTAAAGAACTCTTTTAAAACCTCACATAAATCTTCCAGCTTCACACACAGTTGCTACTAAGGTTCCTAATAAACTCTATTCTTTTCCTGGTTACTCTCTTGCTTCTAATATCCTTTTAAAATACCTTAGGGTTTCCTTTATTTTACCTGCCAGTGTCTTTTCATTTCTCCTCTTCGCTTCCTCAATTCCTGTTTTAAGTGACCCCTACACACCTTCTATACTTATCCAGGACTTCTCCCATTGAGCACTTAGTTTTTATCATAAACCTCCCTTTCTTTCCTTCTTCAATCACCTACATTTCTTGATATTGAGGGTTCTCATCAATTTTTGTTCTCACTCTTTACCTTTGCAGGAACATGTTAGTCCTGCCCTTTTGCGATTCCCTTTTTGAAAGTCTCCCACTGTTCCAATGTAGATTTACCAGTAAGCAGCTGCTCCCCATCCACCATGGCCAGATCCCATCTTATCATATTAAAATTGACCTCCCCAGCCCAGTTCAAAATCTTTAGTTCTGGTCTATCTTTGGCCTTTTCTCTGACTGCCATAAATCTTACTGAGTTATGGTCATTCTGACTGAAATAATTTCCTATTAATAGTGCTACCACTTGCCTGGATTTGTTCTCTAAAGTTAGATACTATACTGACCCATCTCTTGTACAATCTTCTACATGCTGGCTTTCTTCTGGGTACATTTTAAGAATTTCACCCCCTCAAAGCCGTTCACACTTTATTATCCCAGTTAATATTAGGGAAGTTGAAATCTATTCTTTTCACATTTCTCTGAAATTTGTCGACATATCTGCCCTTCTGTGTCTTCTTGGCTGTGTGGCAGTCTATAGTACACTCTCAGCAAGGTGATTGACTGATTTTTGTGTTTAAGTTCTTCCTGTATGTCCTCACTTGAAGAGCCTTTTGAGTTACCACCCCAACGTTTTATAATATTTGATTCCTTGGTCAATATTGTGACACACCTTCTCATTTACATGACTTCCTGCCTTGCCTGAAGATTCTATACCTTAGAGTATGGAGCTGTCAGTCCTGCACCCCTCTCCCAACCACATCTCTATTATAGCACAAACATCATATCTCCATGTGTTCATCATCATCCTCCTCAATTGAAAAGACTGTTTAAATTAAAATTAATACTAATCAACTTTGTTGGACTCCCTTGTGTGTTAATCTGACTACGTAGCCAGATTGACTTGGCTTTTTACCAAAGATGATCAGACAAAGGTGAACAAGTGGGCCATTCAGCCCATTGTGTCTACTTTGCCACTCAATGAGATCATAAGAGATCACACAATCCTCAATTCCACTTTCCAGCCTTTTCCCCATTTCTTTACTGACTATCTCAGCCCTGAATATATTTAATGATCCAACTCTAGAGCCCTCCTTCTAAGAGAAGAAATTCCCCCATATCTCAGTCTGAAATGTGCAACTCCTTATTCTGAGGTTATACCCTTTGGTCCCAGACTCTCTCAAATGGTGAAACAACCTTTCCAGATTTACTTTGTCAAGTCCCCTAAGAAACTTATATGTTTCAATAAGGTTGTCTCTATTCTTCTTCACATATAATGTAAATAGTTTTAATCCCAGCATGGATTCCTATAGATGGTTGCCATGGTTGCTCATTTCTCTAAGTCTTCTATTGATTAGCTTTTGTCATATTAAATAGTATAACTTGTACTATGTTATAAGATGTCTTTTGAAAATGCAAATATGTAACATCCATTGCTTCTCCTATTCTGCTTGTTAATTCTTCAAGTATTTCTAATAAGTTTAACAGGCATGATTTTACCTTCATAAAGCCACGCCGACCCTCCTTAAGGACATTATGCATTGCTGAATACAGTACTGTTACAGCTTTTATAATAAGGTCTAACATTTTCCAATAACAGGTGTTAAGTCAACTGGCCTATCATTATCTGATTTTTTTTCTCTGCTTCCCTTTTTAAATAAAGGCATTATGTTGGCAGTTTTTCAATCCTCTGGGACTTTTTCCAGAATCTAATGATTCTTTAAAAATTACTAGCAGTGCACCCAGTACCTCTGTATCTACTTCTTTTAATATCCTAGGGTGCAACCCTTAGGGGCAGGGAACATATCGGTTTTTAGCCCCATTAGTTTCCATCATACATTTTCTTCACTGATAGTTATTATATTTATTTTACTCCTCCTTGTGATCCTTGAATATTTAGTATTTTCGGAATTCATGTCTTTTACTGTAAAAACTGATTCAAAGCACATTCCACCCTTCTGCCACTTTCTTGTTATTATTATTCCCCATTATTATCTTCCCAGCCTCATGCTCTAAGGAGATAATGTTCCTCTATATATTTAATGAAGCTCTTACTGACTGTCTTGATATCGCATGCAAATAAATCCTCCAAGTTTACCTACTCCATCTTTATGAGTATTTGGTCATCCTTTGCTGATTTATGAAACTTTTCCAATCCTTTGACTTTCTACTAATCTTTGCTACATTATATGTTTTGTTTCTTTCAATTTAGTGCTGCCCTTAACTTCCCTGGTTAACTACAGTCAGTTTATCCCATTTAACACATACTTGTTTCTCACTGAGATATATCTTTATTGTGGAATATATCTTTATTGTGACATATGAACTATTATCTTAAATGTATGCCACTGTTCCTCAATCACCTTTGTAGCTTAACTTATTTCACACTACAATTTAGCTCTGTCCTCTTCTTCTACATGTTTATGTCTGTCACCAACTATTCTATTTCCATACTGTATTCCATCCCCAGCCACATTACTTTAAAATCCACCACCTGCGCTAACAATTCGTATTGCCTCCCCCACCAACACCACCACTACCACTTTGTTTCCTATTACAGTTTGGATGCAGCCAATCAGGCTTGAACAGCTCTGTATCTTCTCGGAAACTGACCCAATGATCCAGGAATCTTAAGAATTCCACCCTGCTTCACCTCTTCAGGAAAGCCTCATCCACTCTATTCTTTTATTTCTATACTCACGAGCACATGGCACTGGGAGTAATTCAGAGATTACAAACTTTGATATTCTGCTTATCAATCTGCTTCCTAGCTCCCTAAATTCTCATTACAGGACCCTATCTCTCTTTATATCTATGTCATTGGTACCACTGTTCACTTTCTCTTCAAGATGCGCTGCAGCTGTTCTGGGCGATCTTTGGCACTGGCCCTGGACAACACACCAACCTGGAACCATTTCTGCACCCGATGTGTCTTCATTTGACAGTCAAGCTCCAAAACCTGATGCTCAAGCTGATCAGACCTGTGGAACTTCATGAAGATGTGGTCATCCTTATAAACATTAGTCCATTTAGTACATGGGATCAAGCTTCCCTGACATACCTTTAGAGCCAAGCAGAAAATTTAGCATGTTTTCTTTTAGAAAGGAAAAGCTAGACCTCTTAACTTTGCTTAATGCAGCTTTAAAGTGGACAAAAGCAACTTAACAATATTTACTTTCACTGAATCTGAGAGTTTTGTCTGCTGGGTCCTAGGTGGGGTAACACAGAAGACGGCAGGGATGAGAAGAGGAAGCAGGAGGGGCTCGGGATGAATTAGGAGAAGGAGACTACAAAAGGGCAGTGGAAGGAAATGGAAGTTGCAAGAGATATGAGATAGAAGGAGAAGAATGCAGGGGGAGTGAGGTGAAAAAAAGGTGTGAGAAGGGTGTGGGAAAGAGGGAAGTTGCAAGAGTTTGGGGGAGGTGGGGGTTGTAAAGTAAAGGGAACAGTTTCAGACTTGTCACCAAGAAATGCTTCTCTCAATGGGAAGAAGACTTCAAATTATTGAGGTGATGGATTCTTTGACAATTAACCTGGTCTGTCGAGGTTATGGGTGCATAAGATTAGGAACTACTGTCTTTGGGAAAATGTAGTGAACATTCTGCATAGTTACATTTAGATCTGGGATTGAGATGTGGGATGGTTAAAATGCTTCAGACTTGTACATGTGTGATGGTAACACAATAGCTCACCCATCTGAAGAAATTACTTTCAGGGTGATAACATTCCATGTACAGAAATGTGTGTATCAGTATTTTTGATTTTTCTTTTTGTTATTTAATGTGTATTAGCTTGTACAAAACTAAATACTGTGGTGCCAAGGATATTAGCATTTTCCTTGTGTGTTATGGTTTTAAGTTGAGTTTACAATTTTTGAGGATATTGACAAATTATTCTAATGCTGCTTCTGAGTCAGGCCAAAGGCTGAGTCAGGTCAGGCCAACAGAAATGCAAAAGGTATGAATACTACATGACTGCATCACCTGATAAAGGAGTTGAGAGAATGAGAAAGTAGCTCCATATTCAAAAAATAGCCCCCAAATATCAAGAAGCAGCTGTCAAAAAAAATGATTTTGACTCATGATAAGACCAGAAAATGACAGGTGAAATGAGTCTGAAAAACAATGTTAAATAGAGTTGAATATGATCAAGTGTATAAGAATTGGCTATAAGAATTACAAACAAATATTTTCTTCATGGTGACAGACTAGGAACCTAATTGTTACAAAGATCTTTTTTTCACGTACAAGTTACTATTAGCCAATGCTAAAGCCTAAAAAGTTTAATTTAATAAAGTAGATGCAGCAAAACAATTTTCTCCAGTGGGAAAAGTTAGTGAAGCAGTACATAGGGCTGGATTACTGAAGCAACAGGAGACTTTGCCCAAAACCAGCAACCGCGCCCCCCAATCTCCTCCATTCCTATCCCCCTATGCTTTCTGTTGACTCAGGACAGCTTTTCAAGAAGCAATTTGCAGCCTCTCATTGGAGTCTGAATGAAGTCACCACTGAAAAGGTAATTTCAAAATACCTCACCCACACCCCTCAATGCCAACCTATGCCTCTCCACTGTCACTCCATGGTCCTTTATACCCTTCATATTAACCTATGGCACTTCCATATTCATGCACCTAGTACACGCTCTGTATAGATCCAGTGTATCATATTGTAACAAAGCTTTTCACAACTTTCTTTCATAAACTACTTTTAGTACTGCCCCATAAAACTGTCAAGCAAACAGCATCAAACAAAATCTGCACCCCTTCATCTTTTATAAATTAAGCAATTGAGAAATAATTCTAAGAGAAAGAGCTGGCAAGCATGCAGGTTTTTTTCTTCCCATGAGCGCAGCTGTCTCACCAGACCAGTGGCTGCCTGGGCCCTCAGGCAAAATGCAAAGCTTGGTGAGGAGATGTGACGAATGAAGGCCTGAGTGCTGTTTTCTTTGTTATTGCTTTCATTGCAGATGGGCACTGAGGTGGGCCCTTTAAACAGCCTGCCTCTGCCTGCTATTGTTGAGTCCAGCTCCAATTGGTACCTGCTCCCCAGAATAAAAATCTGACCTCCTGGCAGAAATGCACCCAGGCCAGGAAATGTCCTTACTCCGGCTATCCACTTGTACGATGAAAATCTAGCCCATATCCAAAATTAGAATTAAACAATTTAAGAATAGGCAAATATGCATATATACTCACATTCAAAATAGAAACAGTAGCTGGAGGGACATCTAGAGGTGTTCCTCAACAAAATATGGTAGAAATCTGAGTAAGAACTTAATAACATAAGAGAAAGGATCAGGAGGAGGCCATTCAGCCCCTCTCACTTGCTCCATCTTTCACTAAATTCTTGGCTGAACTTTGGACTCAACTTCACATTCGCAACTGATGCCCACATCCTTGATTTCATACAGAGTTGTGCTGCAGATCAGCCACTACCTAATTAAATGGCAAAACAGGCTCAAGGGACCAAATGGCATAAAAATTTGAAAGCTACATTTCAGATCCGTGTGAGTGAAATCCACTATTGTCGGCAAATTTATATCTTATGCTGACTTTCTCCCAGGGGCATGTATTTAATCAAAGACTAATCTTTTCACCTAGTGGCTCATTCACAAAAGTAATCAATAAAGGAGATAAAGAAAACATTGCATACCTCTTTCAACACTCCTTGAACAAATATTAAATTTAATTAAAACTCTATGTTTTGCCACCTCCCCTCTTTCTAAAAGCTATCCTTTGGAGTCTCCTTTAACTCAGTTAAGGTTGAAATGGTTAGAAAATCTTAGGCTGTTAAGTTTATGAATGAAAAAAAACATTAAATGCCAATCTCTTGTGGAGATGAATTTTATCAAGGTAATTTTAGCAGAAGTATCAGTGCAAGTATGAAATGATTTTTCATCTGTCCCAGTTTCTCTTGTTCCTTGTCTTACACATTCATCAGGCTTCTGACATACGCCTGAACTGGATAGGCCCAGGGCCTTAAAACATGGCCTTGGGCTTCACTGTATAATTTGATTCAATCTGTTAGCATTTGTGGCCTCCTTAATGGGTGATTCACTGATGAGGCCACATTGAGGTCACCGGCCTTGCCAGCAATGACTTGCTAGTCACAGTGGGATGTTTGGAATGGGGAAGGATAATGAGGAGGGAACATTTTGGAAAAACTAGTGATTCAATGCAACTAGGAGTGGTATACCTGCCGCTCTGGATTCCGGAGGAAAATTCTTCAAAACACTTTATTATTGCGGGGTTTAGCTTACAGACAGACTGGGGAATCATGAGCTAGTCCAGGTCCAGCAGCTGACCTGCCAAGTTTCCTGTCCTGGTGCTAAATCAGGCATCAGGGATAGTCACATCTGCATGTTCAAAAGGCCTAATGCCTGTTTCAGATGCACCCCATAAGCTCCTGGGCAGCCTAAGCCAATATGGCAGTTCGCATTGCCTGAGGTATTTTATTCATTTATGGGATATGGACATTACTGGATGAGCCAGCGTTTATTTGCCCTTGAGAAGACAGTGGTGAACTGCTGCTATTTACTTTGTGTGAGTAGACTCACAATGCCATTCGGGAGTTGGTTCTAGAATGTTGGTCCAGTGGCACTGAAGGAGCGGCAATATTTTTCCAAAATAGTGAGTGACTCGGAGGAAACGTTGGAGGTGAGATGTTCCTACATACCCATTGTCGTTGTCCTTTGAGATGGTAGTGATTCTGGGTGTGGAAGGTGCAGCCTAAGTAGTCTTCACAAAGTGAGGATATGAAGTGCAGGAAATTGCAGCTGAGAATTAATTCAAATTCTGTTTCAATGATGCACCCAAGCTTCTTGGAACATTGCAGCAGAATCAGCTGCAAGAGTGGCTCAGGATAACTAAAATGGACAGACTTCACCTTTAATTACTAACTGAAAGAAAAATGGGAATTTTGAAATCACCAAAGCTGGAATAAGCTGCAGTAAATCACCTCACTTCGATTCATCACCTTCCAAGTCTATCAAGTCATAGATCTATATATTAAAAACAATCACGTCCCAAGAAAAAATACTTTCACAGAGCCAGAAAATTAGTGCATTTTGCCTGGACATACCAAGATTGGACACATTATAACTGCCCTTTCTGGGTTATTGGCACACATTTAAATATTTTTGCTATTTCAAATGAATAACAGGACTCAATGGATTTGCTTCAGTGACCAGATACATAAATGATGCAATGCACTGTTAGTCTTTTGCGAATTCTAATGAAATAAATGCACAAAGGCTGGTTATCCACCATACAAGACTGGAGGTCGGCTAACGTGGTGCCACTGTTTAAGAAGGGCGGTAAGGACAAGGCAGGGAACTAAAGATCAGTGAACCTGACGTTGGTGGTGGCCAAGTTGTTGGAGGGAATCCTCAGGGATAGGATGTACATGTATTTGGAAAGGCAAGGACTGATTAGGGATAGTCAACATGACTTTGTTAATGAGAAATCATGTCTCACAAACTTGAGTGAATTTTATGAAGAAATAACAAAGAGGATTGATGAGGGCAGAGTGGTAGCTGTGATCTATATGGACTTCAATGAGGCGCTCGACAAGGTTCCCCATGGGAGACTGGTTAGCAAGGTTAGATCTCAAGGAATACAGGGAGAACTAGCCATTTGGATACAGAACTGACTCAAAGACAGAAGACAGAGGGTGGTGGTGGAGGGTTGTTTTTTCAGACTGGAGGCCTGTGACCAGTGGAGTGCCACAAGGGTCAGTGCTGGGCCCTCTACTTTCATCATTTATATAAATGATTTGGATGTGAGCATAAGAAGTATAGTTAGTAAGTTTGCAGACGACACCAAAATTGGTGGTGTAGTGGACAGCGAAGAAGGTTACCTCAGATTACAACAGGATCTGGATCAGATGGGCCAATGGGCTGAGAGGTGGCAGGTGGAGTTTAATTTAGATAAATGTGAGCTGCTACATTTTGGGAAAGCAAATGTTAGCAGGACTTATCCACTTAATGGTAAGGTCCTGGGGAGTGTTGCTGAACAAAGAGATCTTGGAGTGCAGGTTCATAGCTCCTTGAAAGTAGAGTCAAAAATAGATAGGATAGTGAAGAAGGCATTTGATATGCTTTCCTTTATTGGTCAGAGTATTGAGTACAGGAGTTGGGAGGTCATGCTGTGGCTGTGCAGGACATTGGTTAGGCCAACGTTGGAATATTGCGTGCAATTCTGGTCTTCTTCCTATCGGAAAGATGTTGTGAAACTTGAAAGGGTTCATAAATGGCTTCCAAAAATGTTGCCAGGGTTGGAGGATTTGAGTTATAGGGAGAGGTTGAATAGGCTAGGGCTGTCTTCCCTGGAGCATTGGAGACTGAGGGGTGACCCTATAGAAGTTTATAAAATTGTGAGGGGCATGGAGAGGATAAATAGACAAAGTCTTTTCCCTGGGGTGTGGGAGTCCAGAACTAGAGCGCATAGATTTAGGGTGAGAGGGGAAAGATATAAAAGAGACCTAAGAGGCAACTTTTTCACTCAGAAAGTGGTATATGCATGGATAGGCTGCCAGAGGAAGTGGTGGAGGCTGTACAATTGCAATATTTAAAAGGTATCTGGATGGCAAAGGGTCGGTTTCCGTGCTGTACATTCTATTACTCTATAACTCTATGACCAAGTCACCCTTTATTCACTTGTGCACTGTCCACTGGCCATGACCAGCCAGCTAAGAGTCAGTCCCCTGGACTGTGGGGATTCTATGTCACCATTTATATTGGTCAGCCAGGGCTTCCTGCTGGGCTCAGATTAATAACCCCAATCAAGGATCTCATAGTCAACAAGATCCACCTGGTTCTGCTCACTACAACTAACAAGTCACTCAGGGAAGCTTGAAAATTTCTTCTCAAAGTCTGTAAGTTACTGGGTGGAATTTAATGCCCTCCCCTGATTTGAGTTTAGTGATGGGAGACCATTTAATTGTTTAATGCATTGCATTTGGAGACCTAGCTGCTTTTCTATCTCTTCCAAATAAAATCTCGAGAATAGGACTTCTTGACTGCCTTGTCATCTCCTTCCTTAACTCCACTAATTCTGTTTTCTTAAGTAGATAACTAATGTCCATTTAAAGATCTCATCCTGCTTTGTGAGATGAAACGTGACAGATGCAGGATTTGCCAAACAGGAAGTGCAAAAACAAACCTCCAGTCAGGTTTTCTTGCTGTTGAAGTACCTCATTGTGCTGAAGACTAAGGAGATGGCCCTCCTTTCAAAGGCTGCCTAACAATCAACAAGATCCTCTTGAGAAGTAATCTTGATTATGAGGTTCTATCCAAAGGCATATTGCATTTCTGAATCATGTAGAATATACCTCCACATAAATCTATATCTCATAAAATACTAGAATTTATTCCTTAAAGCGATGCAACAAAAATATATTTCTATTATGTTTGATTTTGAAGTTAAAGTGTTTTGCTATTCAGAAAATTAGGTGAATGATCAAGATCTATTGGACAGCACTAAGCTAAGGCTTAGTTGGTCAGGCTTGTTATCTGAGTGTTATGTTTCTGAGCTCAAATCCCACTCCAGGGCTTAAATGCAAATCAAAACTGACACTTGGAGTGCTGCACTGTTGATGGTACCAAACTTAATGAATTAGGTTTTTCAACATTAAACTGAGGCACTATATTCCTGCTCAGATAGTTGTAAAAGGCTTTCTGTCCCCTCTTTTCAGAAGATCAGGGTAGTTATTTCTGGAGTCTGGCCAACATATATATCCACCGAGAGAGTGAGGACTGCAGATGCTGGAGATCAGAGTAGAGGAGTGTGATGCTAGAAAAGCACAGCAGGTCAGGCAGCATCTGAGGAGCAGGAGAATCAATGTTTCAAGTGTAACCTTTCATCAGGAAGGGCTCTTCCTGATAAAGAGATTATGCTTGAAACACTGATTCTCCTGGTCCTAGGATACTACCTAACCAGCTGTGCTTTTCCAGCACCACACCCTTCGACTATATACATATCCCTCAATCAACATCACAAAATAAATAGGTAATCTGATCATTCTCCCATTCCTATTTGTCCCAGTGGATGGGTGAAAATTGCTTACAGTGACATAGCTATCTGAGCATATCTATTCATATTAATGAGTCGTATCAATTCATGGACTTTGAAATGAATGCTATGCACATTCAGATAGAGTCTTTAGGTTTTTTTTGTTAGTCTTTGTAGCATCCAGTCTTGTCTGCTGATGCATTCTTGACTTTATCTTTCTGTCCCTTCATGCTGATCTGATCTTCATTTTCCATATTCATATTTTGGTCTCCTGCTTTGATTTTACCTCTTGAATTGTTACATTTGCACAAGCTTGATCCCTCACCTTCCTGGTTTGGTTTAAAGCCCTCTCTAAAATCCTAGGTATGTTGCTCATGTGGACACAAATCAACCTGCTCGGATCTGTATAGCAGGTGAGATTTGAAACACTTTTTCTTCTGGCACAGGCATAGGAATGCTGCCACTTCATCAAAGAGCCTCCTCAAGAGGTTATATAGTTAATGAAACTCCAAAGTAAGTGTTGTCAGTTCAGTATGTATGTTTAAATTCCATTTGCGGCAATTTTAATGAGATAGTTCTTCTGCTAAAGTAGAGGAATAGGGAATTCCACATAAATCAAACAAATTTCTTTCTGTATGTAAAAAGACCTTTTTAAATTTCATGATGCTGGCCAGAATTTTAGAACTGTTATGTAATGCTGACATGTTTGTTGTGTGCATTTGAAGACTGGAACCATATGTACAAAGAACAAAATGAACAAAGAAAATTTACGGCCCAGGAACAGGCCCTTCAGCCCTCCAAGCCTGAACTGATCCAAATCTACTGTCTAAACCTGGCGTCCAATTCCTCAGCATCTCTATCCCTCTGCTCCCCACCTACTCATGCAGCTGTCCAGACACAACTTAAATTAATCTACCATGCTTGCCTCTACTATCTCTGCTGACAACGTGTTCCAGACACCTACCACCCTCTGTGTAAAGTACTTGCTGCGTGTATCCCCCTTAAACTTTTCACCTCTCACTTTGAAAGCGTGACCTCTCATTATTGAATCCTTCACTCTGAGAAAAGGCCTATTTCTATCTATCCTGTCTATACCTTTCATGATTTTGTAAACCTCAATCAGGTCCTCCCTCCTGCTCCTTTTTTCAAATGAAAACAAACTTAACCTAATCAACCTCTCTTCATAGATAGCACCTTCCATACCAGGCAACATCCTCGTAAACCTTCTCTGCACCCTCTTCTAAGTATCCATATCCCTTTGGTAATGTGGCAACCAGAACTGTACACTGTAATCTGAATGCGGCCAAACGAATGTTTTGTACAATTTTAACATGACCTGCCAGCTCTTACACTCAATACCCAGTCCAGTGAAGGCAAGTATACCATATGCCTTCTTGACCACCTGTGCAGCAAACATCGGTACAATGGACCTGAATTCCCAGATCTCTCTGCTCATCAACTTTTCCCAAGGCTCCTCCGTTTACTATATAATTCGCTCTAGAATTAGATTTCCCAAATTGCATCACCTCACATTTGAGGATGGATTGAACTCCATCTGCCACTTCTCTGCCCAACTCTCCGGTCTATCTATATTCTCCTTTATTCTTTGACAGTCCTCTATGCTTTCTGTTGATCATACCAACAATGCCCTCTTCCAGATGATTTATGTGAAGCAAAAGAACAGGCATGATGCTCACAACTCAGCTGTCCTTCCTGCTATTAGAAACATTGCAAGCCAGTGAGCAAACTATTCAATTTCATTCTTCAAAGATGTCTCAGCATGAATGTTGGTGCACCTTAAAGCAATGCTTTGAAAAGATTCCCTTACATAGATATACATTTCTTCATTTGACTGAGCCACCTTATTGCCAGTTTTCCTGGTCCATTTAACTTAATGATGATGACACAATGAATTCATTTTGACTTAAGAAATTATGTTTTGGCAATTTTGTTCCAGCGAACATTTTTGCTGGTTCAAATGAAATGTATATCAGGTACTTTTAAGTAAATTAAATTCTACAAATGGTCAAATACTTTTAGACCTAGAATCTTAATAGGGATTAAAAGCAATTTGGATTGTCTGCTGTGCTGAGTTGAGTTAGTATAATGTCACAGTCAGATATGGATAAAATCTAATACAGCCTGAGAGGATGACAATCATTTTGTGCTGGCTATAAAGGAGACACATGAAACACATGTCAACTCAATTCCTACTAGCTGTAAGTCTACAACATAAAACTGTCCATATTTCACACTAAATTAGCAACCCCTTTCACATAGGTCAAAGCTCAGCTAATGTGCAAAATAAAAGTGTCACATTAGTTCAATAAGAGTTGCTCTTATAACCTTTTAAGTTGATTCATTGCTTGCAGAAAGTAGAGAAAACTTTGTTCTGCATTTTATGTGATCTGGGGCAGCATTGTATAATGATGGGCCTCCAAAAGAATGAAAAATAACCAGTATCCTTCACCTTAACAAACATATAATAAACTGGTGGAAATAAAAAATGATTTTAGGAAGAAGCCGAATAAGCAAAACTTACATTAAAAACAAAAACTGCTGGAAACACACAACCGGTCAGACAGCATCTGGAGAGAAGGAATCTTTCATAAAAACAGAACAAGAAGGGAGTAGCTATTATCATCTGAAATTGTTTAACTCAGCGTTGGAGGTTGTGAGGTGCCAAATTGAAGATGCAACACTTATTTAAGTTGCTGTTCAGTTTCTTTAGAATATAGGAGGTCGAAGACAGCGAGGTCATTGTGAAAATGTTGTTAAGACAGCAAGTGAACTTTTTGGAAATGTAGCCTGGCTCACGTCTTGTATTGGGTGCATGTCCCTGAGTGCACAGTGTCATTGCAGCAACATTACAATGATAGATGCCAGCACAGCCCAAGGTGCAGCAGAGATGCATCATGAAGGTTTTTAAAGGCTGGCACATGTCAGATAACAATGCCTGTCGACATGGGGTAGAGATGGCTGGTATCACTGGAATGCACCTTGAGATGTTTGTGCCCAACGTTCAACATGGATGGTCCTCACAGCCAACATCAAATTGATGTCTCCCTGTGATTTCCACACTGAGAACTTACATCAGTCTTACATCTATGGTCAGCAAAGTTTTGGAAAGAATTCTGAGGGATAGGATTTATGACTATTTGGCAAAGGATAATGTGATTAAAGGCAGTCAGCATAGCTTTGTGAGGGGCAGGTCATGCCTCACAAATCTTATTGAGTTCTTTGAGGAAGTGACAAGACAGGTCGAGCAGTGGATGAGGTGTATGTGGACTTCAGCAAGGCATTCGATGAGGTTCCCCATGGTAGGCTCATTCATAAAGTCCGGAAGTATGGGATACAGGGAGATTTGGCTAGCTGGATCCAGAATTGGCTGGCTGACAGAAGGCAGAGAGTGGTTGTAGATGGGAAGTATTCTGCCTGGAGGTCAGTGTTGAGTGGGGTCCCGCAGGCCTCTGTTCTTGGGCCTCTGCTCTTTGTAGTTTTTATAAATGACTTGGATGAGGAGGTTGAAGGGTGAGTTAGTAAATTTGCAGATGACACAAAGGTTGGAAGTGTTGTCGATAGTATCGAGGGCTACTGCAGGCTGCAGTGTGACATAGACAGGATGCAGAGCTGGGCTGAGAAATGGCACATGGAGTTCAACCTGGATAAATGCAAAGTGATGCATTTTGGAAGGTTGAACTCAAATGCTAAATATAGGATTAAAGACAGGATTCGTGGCAGTATGGAGGAATAGAGGGATCTGGGTGTGCAAGTACATAGATCCCTCAAAGTTGACACCCAAGTGGATAGGGTTGATAAGAAAGCATATGGTGTTTTGGCTTTCATTAACAGAGGGATTGAGCTTAAGAGCCGTGAGGTTTTTCTACAGCTCTACAAGACCCTGGTGAGACCACACTTGGAATATTGTGTCCAGTTCTGGTCGCCCTACTATATGAAAGATACAGAGGCTTTAGAGGAGGTGCAAAGAAGGTTTATCAGGTTGCTGCTTGGACTGGAGGGCTTGCTTTATGAAGAAAGGCTGAATAAGTTCGGACTTTTCTCTCTTGAGAGAGGGAGGAAGAGGGGAGGCCTGATCAAGGTACACAAGATAATGAGTGGAATAGATAGAGTCAATGGCCAGAGACATTTCCCCAGGGCAGGATTGACTGGTACGAGGTGTCATAGTTTGAAGATATTAGGAGGAAGGTATAAAGGAGACGTCAGAGGTAGGTTCTTCACACAGATAGTCCTAATAGTACTAGAGAAGTAGAGGATAATATTGCGAGGATGATTCAGGAAAAGAGTGAAGGTAGCAGGGTGGTTGTTATGGGGGACTTTAACTTCCCAGATATTGACTGGGAGAGCTATAGCTCGAGTTCATTAGATGGGTCGGTGTTTGTACAATGTGTGCAGGAGGGTTTCCTGACACAATATGTCGACAGGCCTACAAGAGGGGAGGCTATATTGGATTTGGTTCTAGGTAATGAACCAGGCCAGGTGTTAGACTTGGAGGTAGGTGAGCACTTCGGGGACAGTGACCACAACTCGGTGACTTTTACTTTAGTGATGGAGAGGGATAATCGTGCGCCGCAGGGCAAGAGCTATAGCTGGGGGCAGGGAAATTATGATGCAGTGAGGCATGACTTAGGATGTGTGGATTGGAAAAACAGGCTTCAAGAGAAGAACACTAATGAGATGTGGGGATTGTTCAAGGAGCAGCTACTGCGTGTCCTCGATAGGTATGTACCAGTCAGGCATGGTGTAAAGGGCCTTGTGAGGCAGCCGTGGTTTAGTAAGGAATTGGAGTCCCTTGTGAAAGGGAAGAAGGCGGCATATGTAAAGATGAGGCGTGAAGGTTCAGTAGGGGCGATTGAGAGTTATAAGGTAGCCAGGAAGGAGCTAAAGAGGGAGCTAAGAGAAGCGAGAAGGGGACATGAAAAGTCTTTAGCTGGTAGGATTAGGGAAAACCCAAAGGCTTTCTATAGGTATGTCAAGAATAAAAGGATGACTAGGGTAGGTATCGGTCCAGTCAAGGATAGTAGTGGGAAGTTGTGTGTGGAGGCGGAGGAGATTGGAGAGACATTAAATCAGTACTTTTCATCAGTATTCACTCAGGAACAGGACACTGTTGCTGATGTGAATATGGAATCACAAATAATTAGAATGGATGCCCTGGAAATATGCAGGGAAGAGGTTTTGGGAATATTGGAAAGGATGAATATAGATAAGTCTCCTGGGCCTGATGGCATTTACCCCAGGATCCTATGGGAAGCTAGGGAGGAGATAGCAGAGCCATTGGCCTGGATTTTTATGTCGTCATTGTCAACGGGAATAGTACCAGAGGACTGGAGGATAGCGAATGTGGTCCCATTGTTCAAGAAAGGGAGTAGGGATAGCCCTAGCAACTATAGGCCAGTGAGTCTGACTTCAGTGGTGGGCAAAGTCTTAGAGAGAATGGTAAGGGATAAGATTTATGAACATCTGGGTAGGAATAACGTGATCAGGGATAGCCAGCATGGTTTTGTGAAGGGCAGGTCGTGCCTCACAAACCTTATTGAGTTCTTTGAGAAGGTGACGAAGGAAGTGGATGAGGGTAAAGCAGTAGATGTTGTGTATATGGATTTTAGTAAAGCGTTCGATAAGGTTCCCCATGGTAGGCTAATGCTAAAACTTCGGAGGTATGGCATTGAGGATACATTAGAGGTTTGGATTAGGAATTGGCTGGCTGGAAGGAGACAGAGGGTAGTAGTTGATGGATTATGTTCATCTTGGAGCGCAGTTACTAGCGGTGTACCACAAGGATCTGTTTTGGGACCATTGCTTTTTGTTATCTTTATAAATGATCTAGAGGAAGGACTTGAAAGCTGGGTAAGCAAGTTTGCGGATGACACAAAAGTCGGTGGAGTTGTGGATAGTGAGGAAGGAAGTGGTAGGTTACAGCGGGATATAGATAAGTTGCAGAGCTGGGCGGAAATGTGGCAAATGGAATTCAATGTAGCTAAGTGCGAAGTCGTTCACTTTGGTAGGAATAACAAGATGATGGATTACTGGGCTAATGGTAGGCTACTTGGTAGTGTGGATGAGCAGAGGGATCTTGGTGTCTATGTACACAGATCTCTGAAAGTTGCCACCCAGGTAAATAGTGCTGTGAGGAAGGCATATGGTGTACTGGGTTTTATTGGCAGAGGAATTGAGTTCCGGAGTCCTGAGGTCATGTTGCAGTTGTATAAGACTCTGGTGAGGCCTCATCTGGAGTATTGTGTGCAGTTTTGGTCGCCATACTATAGGAAGGATGTGGAAGCTTTAGAACGAGTGCAGAGGAGGTTTACCAGGATGTTGCCTGGAATGGTAGGAAAATCTTATGAGGAAAGGCTGAGGCACTTGGGGCTGTTCTCATTGGAGAAGAGAAGGTTTAGGGGAGATCTGATAGAAGTGTATAAGATGATTAGGGGTTTAGATAGCGTAGATACTAAGAACCTTTTACCGCTAATGGAGTCAGGTGTTACTAGGGGACATAGCTTTAAATTAAGGGGTGGTAGGTATAGGACAGATGTTAGGGGTAGATTCTTCACACAGCGGGTTGTGAGTTCATGGAATGCCCTGCCCGTATCAGTGGTGAACTCTCCTTCTTTATGGTCATTTAAGCGGGCATTGGATAGGCATTTGGAAGTTATTGGGCTAGTATAGGTTAGGTAGGATTCGGTCGGTGCAACATCGAGGGCCGAAGGGCCTGTACTGCGCTGTATCCTTCTATGTTCTATGTTCTACAGAGAGTTGTGAATGCATGGAATACATTGCCAGCTGTGGTGGTGGAAGCAGAGTCATTGGGGACATTAAAGTGACTGCTGGACATGCACATGGATAGCAGTGAGTTGAGGGGTGCGTAGGTTAAGTTACTATATTTTACATTAGGATTAAATCTCGGCACAACATTGTGAGCCAAAGGGCCTGTTCTGTGCTGTACTTTTCTATGTTCTATGTTCTAACTCTTGACATTTAGCTAATTTGGTCTGTTTTTTAGACAGGAATTTGAATATTAATAGGATGAGTAGTGGCATTAAGAAGGCATTTAACAAATTATAATAATCCCCCTTAAATGGCAATATGCCAATGTCTGGCAAGAAACTCACCTTGTCACTCACACATGCTTAAGAGGTTCAATAAGATGCTCCCAACCTTGAGACCGGGCTCGCTGATTTCTTGCCTAATTCTGTCACACATCTCACCAAAGCCCACGTTGCTCAGACCCCTGTAAGGTTCCACTTTGGTACTAGGGATGAAATCTGCCTGGCCAACAATCCTGTTAAGTGAGGAAGCTACACAGGGTGACACAACCTGAATGGAGCAGGCAGGTGGGGCTAAACTCAAAAGGGGCTCAACTCAAAAAGTCATCTTTTTGTGGTTTTGTCTGTGTCCCATACAAACCTGTGGTGAAAAGCTATCTGATATGTACGTGTTCTCCTAGTTGCGATGACAGGTCAATGATCTGCTGGTGCATGAGCTACAACATGGGACTTGCAGTTTCTTTGATGTTTTAAGTGTGAACCCTGGCAGATGTGTGAAGGGCAGTACCACTGAGGCATCAGATGGAGATGCCTGGTACCCATTCTCCCATGTTACAGTCCTCTGGAGTGGCAGACTTACCATTCTACGTCACATTCATTGGAGCATGAAGCACTGAGTAGATAAAGGCACTTACCCTGGCACATAGATTCACCCTCTTGAGGTGCCAGGTTCTCATGAGCTGCCAATGGGTACTGACCTCTGTAGCTACCTCTGAGTAGTCTGCCTTCATCAGTCAGGGACGGTATTTGTTACCACCCATTGGGAAGCAAATGCCCCTTCTGTCATGGACAACCTTCAGAAGATATTGCTAAAGTGTGGTGGCTCTGATTGTCTGGTCCCTAATATCTCTAGGGTGGATGCTGATGATAAGCAGTGGTTAAGGGATTTTCCTGGGCTGTCTAGAGTGAAGTGCAGTCACTTTTATATATAAGGCCCAGAGGTTAGAGCCTGGATGGTCACTGTGGGGGCAGATCTTGCTGCCTCTACAATTAGGCATTTATCCCCTCTTGTGAATATTTAATAAGCTAAGAAGAATGAAGTCTTACAGGATAACTCAGTACTCCCCCCAATTCACAGTCTCTCTCTCTTTTTTACTTGCTTCCACACTTTGACTAGGAACAGAATTCCACCCAGCAAGACTTATTGACAGCACAAATATATCGATGGTCCACTTGGATGTAGTGTTTAGGGCCCTAGAGAGTGGGAAAAGACCATGTAAAAGGGTAGGTATTGCACATCTTGTACTTGCACACAAAGATTTATCAGGAAGGGGAGAGGGTGTTCAGGAAGATTGAATAATTGACCAGAGTCAGATCGAGGGAATAGTACCTAAGGAATGCTGAATGGAGAGGAAGAGTAAAATATGTTTGGTCGCAGCGTCATATTAGAGGTGGCAGGAATGACAGAGTACGATCTAATGCATGTGGCAACTGGTGAGGTGGAAGGTGAGGATAGAAAGAGGTCTACAGTGGTTTTGAAAGGAAGGGGAAGAGACCTATTTATCAAGTGATGAATGTACAAGAGAAGTGTTGATATAGGTTGTGTAGTGATTGGAACCAGCTGGATCTTGTTGACTGTAAGACCCTTGATTGGGTTTGTTAACCTGGGCCAATCAGACAGCCTTGGCAGACTAGGAGTTAGAAGGGCACTGCTTGTCACTGGCCATCTTGGTGTTTTTGTTCTTCTTGGTGGTGGAAATCGAATAAAGTTTTGTACACCTTGTGTCTTTCACTGTGTCTCACGCTTTCCCAGACACACCATGGATGCTGGGGAAAATATAAGTACTACTGCAATTAGGTGGTAGTGTGGGGGTTAAAAAAATAAGAAAAAACAAAAAAAAAGGAGATAGAAGGGAACTGCTTCTCACTGGCCATTCAGGCGTATCCTTTCTTCCAGGTGGTGGAATGTCAGTAAAGATTTACACACTTGTTGTTTCTCACTGCGTCCGACACCTGCACACACACGACATGGGTGCTGGGGAAAAATAAGCGCTATCGCTGTCAGGCGATAGTGTGGAGAACCGTTAAAAAAAAAGGAGGGTCAGACATCCCGTTCACTCTGAAAGAAAAATAAATAAGTCAATACATAAATAAATTAAAGCAGGAGATCAGTATTCAGGGTGGCCAGAGACCGGAAGGCGGATGACTGTCCTGCAGGAAGGCTAGCAAAGGATGGTCTGATCAGTATGTGGTGTGGACGGGTGTCAGGTGCCTTTTTTTAATAGCTATATTGGGTCTGCGTTCTAGGAACTGTTTCTGATTTGATTGCACTATCTTGCCTGTGTTTGTTACTGTTATCTTTGTGATGAATGGAAGTCGGATTTGAGGTTTGTCCTTATCTCCATGAAAATTGGTTGAACGATGGGGTTTGGGGTTTGGGGTTTGGCTTTGCTGCCCTTCCCCCTGTACATAATGGTTTTTTTGTGAACTGCAGCTTTCTGTTTATTGTTAACTGTATTTTGTACTGTTTAATAAAATTTTAAAAATAGGAGATTTAGAATCTCCTCAGTCCAGGGGACTGACTCTGGGCTGGCTGACCACAGCCAGTGTACTGTGCACAAATAAATAAAGGATAACTTGGTAATGGGATATTGGCCTCTGTGCTGCTATTTCAGTGGCAATGGGAGAAAACAGGGTGTGCCTGAAGAGCATTAACTCACAACAACAACCTTTGAGTTGGGATAGGTAATTCTGACATCATGCCTTTATGTCTCTCAGAATTCTCTCCAATAATTTGTCCACTGTTGATGTAAGACTGACTGGTCTATAATTCCCAGGGTTATCCCTACTCCCTTTCTGGAACAAGGGAATAATATTTGCCAAACTCCAATCATCTGGTACTACTCCAGTGGACAGTGAGGACACAAAGGTGTAGCAATCTCTTCCTTCACTTCCCGTAGTAACCTTGGGTATATCCCATCTGGCCTAAAGACTTTTCTATCCTCATGTTTTTCAAAATTTCCAGTATATCCTCCTTCTTAACATCTACCTGGTTCAAGCATATCAGCCTGTTTCATGCTGTCTTCACAAACGACAAGGTCTTCTCATTAGCGAATATTGAAGCAGAATATTCACCAAGGACCACTCCTAACTCCTTGGATTTCAGGCACAAGTTCCCTCCACTATCCCTGATCAGCCCTACCATCACCCTGGCCATCCTCTTGTTCCTCATAAGTATAGAACGCCTTGGGGTTTTCCTTAATCCTACCCACCAAGGCCCCATACTAGCTCTCCTAAGTCCATTCTTCGGTTCCTTCCTGACTACCTTGTAATCTCTAGAGCCCGTCTGATGCTTGTTTCCTCGACCTTAAGTAAGTTTCCTTCTTCATCTTGACTAGTTGTTCCACATCTCCTGTTATCAAAGTTCCCTCACTCTACTAACCCTTTCTTGCCTCAGTTGGACAAACCTATCCAACACTCACAGCAAATGCTCCCTAAACAACCTCTGCATTTCTGTTGTGCATTTCCCTGGGAATATCTGTTCCTAAATTAATCTTCACAGTTTCTGACTAATAGCATTTTAATTCCATCTCCCTATCCCTCTCCATGACTATAGTAAAGGTCAGGGAGTTGTGATCACTATTACTGAAATGCTCTGCCAGCAAGAGATCTGACACCTGATCTGGTTCGCTGCCCAGCACTAAATCCAATATGGCCTCCCCTCTAGTCGGCCTATCTACATATTGAGTCAGGAATCCTTCCAGGACACAGCTGTAAAACACTGCTCCATCCAAACTATTTGAACTAAGGAGCAAAGTCAGAATTGAAATGAAAGAGACTAAGAGACTGAGAGAATGATGTAGACTCTTTACAGGAACAGGAGTGACAGCAAATATAATCAACCTGTCAGTCTATAGGAAGACAGTAGGTTATTGCAATTTACCCCCAGGTCTCTTTTGAACATTGAAGGCTAAGGAGCCACCTGACAGAACCTTACACAATCATTGGAGGCATGGATGGAATGGATAGTTAGAGTCTTTTATCCAAGGTAGAAATGTTTATTACTATGGGATGTAGGTTTAAGGTAAAAGGGGGAAAGTTGAAAAGAAATGTGAGAGACAAGTGTTTTAGACATAGGGTGGTAAGTGCCTGGAATGTGCTGCCATAGGAGTTGGTGGAAATTGATACAATAGCAATGGTTAAGAGGCATCTTGACAGATACATGAATAGGCAGGGAATAGAGGCATACAAACAGTGTGGAGCCGAAAGGTTTTTAGCTTAGAAAGGTGTCATGTGTCGGCACAGGCTTGATGGGTCGAAGGGCCTTTTCCTGTGGCATACTGCTCTTTGTTTGTGTGCTTTGTTCTTTAAATTGAGATGGGCAAGTTAAGGAAGGGAAAGGAGGGCCCAGTGAAAGTGAAGGAGGGTTGGTAATTGGAAAGGAAGTGGATGAAATTTTCTAATTTGTTTTGAAAGCAGGAAAAAAGCCAAAAGTCATCAATATGTCAGAAAAAGTGATAGAAAGGATATGTGTAGAATTGGAAAGGCTATTAAAGGAGAAATCCTCAATTTCTCTTTCTTACATTTTTAGCCTAACCCTTGATTCTTTGATTAAAAACCTAGTATCTTTGCCTTCAGTATACTTAAAAGACCCAGCCTTAATAATCTTCTGTGTAAAAGACTTCCATCTGAAAGAAAATACATCCTCATCCCTGTCTGAAACAGAGAACAAATACTGTCTTTGCCAGAATACATAGCATCTCTGAATTAATTTTTAAAGATCATTCATTCCTTTTCTTGTTTACTTGAATTAATTTACTTGCTCTTTTCAAAATTTGATATGCTGAGGAAGTTTGAAATATTCTGATTCATGTTTGGCCTCAACTGAATTTTAACCTGCACTTAGAAAAAGAAAATGTTCTAAATTAGAAAGGGGTTCTAAGAGAGATAAAACCAACTGCAGTATACAGAGACTAATAACATTTATATTGAGATTTGACTTTAAATAAAGTTGCTTTAGGCAATTCAATATGTCAAAATTTGTGTTACACCAGAATTGTTATGAGCTATTGACAAAGTTGCTGTGGCTCTACTGATTACTGTTTTGTGTGTTAATGTCACACCCAATGACATTGAGCATATTCAGAACCTATTCTTTACTGAACCACATATATTAATTGCCCAGCTAATAAACCACAAGCTAATAATGCACGTCAGCATTCACTTCCTTGCTGCAAAACTGTCATCAATCTTCTGGGGAATTGAACCTAGAAGCCCAGATCAAGTAAATATATAACACCTCTTCCTGATGTATCAGTAGCACATCCATCAATCAGTTGTATTTGTGTAACTAAAATCATTATAACGCTTGAACTGTAATTGGTGTGACTATTCTTTGAAGAATCTGCTATATATCAGGCTAAACCCACAAAAATCCAATTTGATGTTGGTGATTATATCCGTTGAATAATTTCTCATGTTGTAAAACTACAGACTATTTGTTTAAACATTAGTTATGGTTATCACTAATTGGGCCAGCATTTATTGTTCATCTCTAACTACCCTTGAGTGGCTAGCTCAGACCATTTCACAGCACTGTTAAGAGTCAACTGTATTGCCATGAAGTCACATGTTGATCAATTATCAAGGAAGATTTTCAATTGGCCCCATACGTAGCTTCTTAATTCTAGAATGATACTGAACTCAAACTGAAATTTGAATTAATCCAATATGGTGGGATTCAAAGTCATAACCACAGAACTTAAGACTGGAACTCTGGATTCTTAATCTTTTGACATCATTACTCTAGCACCACCTCAATGGAATATTTACGAATAATACACAGAATTTATAAGTGATGCAAACTATCATTGTGACTGTACAAAACATTAGAAGGTAGGACCAAGCAAGCAATATAATAGATGAGAAAGGAACTTTCTCTTTAAATTGGAGGTGGAAATCTAACAGAAAAGGGCAAACGCTACTTTCGAAACCAAACCTGTTGTACAATTTCCGAATACATTAGTGATTAGTTCGATATCAGTCCATCTGTGCTTCTTTTGTCTATTTGGTACAATAAATAAACAGGATGCACAGAATTTTTAAAAGACTTCCAGTTCAATTTCATTTTTTTATATGCATGTAATTACAACCAATTTTAACTGCAGGTGCATTCGGATAGGGGTCCGCAATGAGAATGGAAACCAACCCTGAAGAGCTGAGTGTAAGATTTTTTAAGGCTGTTTTATACATTTAAGTTAAACAACAGACTTTCAAGGAATATGAATTGGGCACTGGTGAACTGGTTTTAGTGAGAAAGTGGTGCTTGTTGATGGTGATTCCATCACTTCTCTTATGATTGACAGCAGACTGACATTAAACATTCAAGATGCATTTGTCCCATTTTTCAAAGGCTGTACATACTTCAACAATTTTTTAAATTGAAGATGGTAGTGGTAGCCTCAGAGATGATCAACAGCATTGGTGTACATATGTAACGGTTTTTAAAAATTATCCATTTAATTCTCAATTCAACAACAGCTATTGATAAATCTGTTTGATACTTAGGAAGAGAAGTTACAAGTGTATTGAGGCCAAATATGTTTTATTTAGTTTCCACATTGCACTCAGAAATAAGACTTACATATATCACATTTGCTGACAAACAGATTACATTGTGAGGTGAGTATAAATGAACTGTAGACATGGGATAAATTAATTGCACCAGGGATTTACGCTTGAATAACATGTAAAAAGATCAGAATAGGCAGTGGTATGATTTGTGTATAATTTTAGGCCAAAGCAGTATATGAGTACTCAGGGAATAATGAGTGCTTCATTATATAACATGAAAATAAAGTACAATTTGCTGGATGGAAAACAAAAAGTGCATTGCATGGAAGCCCTACCTTGCTTAAAAATGGGACAGGCTGCCTAGAAACAGCAATCAAAAGTTAACCTGGGTGCATGTCTTTCAATCTTCTCTGCAGTTGGTGATTGGAAATGAACAAGTCAATTAAAAATTCTGAAAAGACTCAGCAGGTCAGTCAGGTAGCCACCTCCCACTCTGTGCTAGCAGCATTGGTAGCCTACCCACAATCCTGATGAGAATGGCAAACATAGAGGTGACCAATTAGGGAGTCTCCTTGGCAAAGACTGCTTCACTGGCTGGACCAAATGGGGATCCCAGAGGCTGTAACCGATGGCAGTGAGACCAACTCACCAATTTCCCCTATAAGTGGCTCTATAAGTGTGTGCCTCATGCTCACTCCTCTATTGAGGAATATCAAACAATCAGAAGGAGGGGGTGGATGCTGCAGCACAGGAAATGTGAGACCTTTCTCTTTTACTAATTCATGAGACATAGGCTTCACTGGCTGGACCAGCATTTATTGCCCATCTCTAGGTGCCCTTGAGAAAGTAGCTGTGTGTTGTTACATGGAGCTGCCCTCAAAGGTGTGGATCTGAAACAAATGCTATGAGGGGAAGCTGTTTGCCCTTGTAGAGGAAGGACAACGCCTCTAGGTGTATTGGTACAGCCAAAGAGAGAATTTTTCTGACCCAGAGCCTCTTCTTTGGGGACCGTAAGTAGTAGGAGCAGATGCAGGCTGTTCAGCCCATCAAATCTGCTCTGCCATTCGATGAAATCACAGCAGATCTGATAATCCGCAACTCCACTCTCCTACCTTTACCTTGTAACCCCTTTTGGATTAATGATCTGTCTCAGCCTCAAATAAACTTAACAACCCAGCCTCAACAGCCTTTTGTGGTAAAGAATTCCATAAATACACTATCCTCTACCCTCAAAGAAAAGAAACTCCTCTTCATTTCTGTCTTAATGTGGTGACCCCTTACCCAGAGGTTATGCCACTCAAGAGAAAATAACCTTTCCTCATTTATCCTTCCAACTCCCCTAAGAATCTTCTATGTTTAAATAGTATCTCTTCTCATTCTTTTAAACTCCAATGAGTATTGGGCCAATCCACTTCTTTCTTAAGAAATTCTCTATCACAGATTTACTGATTAATTTTCCCTTTCTCCCACTGCCTCCCTTTTTCCAGCCTTTGCAATTGTTTCAAACATGGTATATTACTTACTTTCGCCAACTTTGATGAAAAGTCCTCAACCTGACTTTTTCCTACACAGTTGAGATGAGCTTGGAGGCTGAGGTGGGGGGAAAGAGGTCTGGGTGGATCATGGCTAATGAGGGAGGATTGCATTGTGAGAGCTCATAATTGTCTTCCCATCATTGCAGAACCTGCCATCTTTGGAACCTGTGAGAGCAGTGGAGGCAACCTCTCTATGGCAGTCCAGAAGATCATCAGAACCAGAAACTCCATGAGTAGAGATACAGTGAGCTATCGCACAACAGCAAGGAGAGCATGTTTCAAATGTTCCCTGATACTGCACTGTTCCCTTTTGCAATGTAGTTATAGAAGAGTAGAAAGGTTCTCCCTCCACAGATTTGAGAAGGTTCACCAATCAAAAGTGGGACCAGATAGTCATATGAGAACAAAGGTATGAGTCAAGTCCTAAGGGCCTTAGTGAAGGTCCATAAAAATTCAATGACCTCACATGTGGTTTCCAACAATATCTCATAATCTGGACTCATAAGCACACATATCATACCATAACCTCACTCTCTCACACTTCATATTGTCACCAACTTCATACCTATATCTCACAGCTTGTACACATTGTACGTTATTCAGGAATCCTACCTCTCTTGCAACCCAAGGATGTCACAACAGAGGTAATGGCCATCATCAATGTCAAAGGCACTGGCAATGTTGTTCTCACCTTGCTCAGTTTTTGCTGCAGCCAGTGACCAATCTCAATGAAGAAACAGGCACTTGGTTTGAATCAATTGAGGAGAGCAGATCATATTTGACCAATCTAATAGTTTTTCTTGGTGAAGTTATGGAGAAGGGTTATAAAAGGAAGGCAATGGATGTTTTCTATATGGATAGTTAAGAAAAGGCTTTGCTTTTTTTTGTACATTCAGTGTGTCTGTGCATTGCTGGCTGGACCAATATTGGTTGCCCGTATTTGCCCTTGAGAAGATGGCGGTAAGCTGTCTTCTTGAACTGTTGTAGTCCTTTCAGCATTGGTATACCCACAATGCTGTTAGGGAGAGAGGTCCAATATTTTGATCAAGTGATAGATTTTCAAGTGAGTGGATTGCAGGGGAATGTTCAGGGACTAGTATTCCCATATATATGCTGTCCTTGTTCTTCCACTTTCTGATGCTTATAGATTTGGAATTTGTTGCTGAAAGTATGCTTGGGGAATGTCTATTGTGCATCCTGTTGATGGTACACACTGCTGCAACCGTGCATGAATGGTGCAGGGAGTGAATGCTTGTGGATGTCATATCAATTACATGGTCTACTTTCAAATGGCCATTATATTCTGACTTGTGCCTTGTACACTTTAGGGAGTCAGAAGATGAGTTACTTACAGCAGGATTCCTGGCCTCTGACCTACGTATGTAACATTGTATTTATATTGCTAGTCCTGTTTAGTTTCTGGTCAATGATAACCTCCAGGATATCAATGCCGGGAGATTCAGTGATGATAATGCTACGAATTATCAAGGAATGATGGTCAGATTTTGTCTTTTGGGGGATAGTCATGACCTGGCACTCTGTTTGCCAATCATCAGTGCACACCCTGGTATTTTCCAGGACTTATCACAATTAGACATGGATTGATCAATATCTTTGTAGTCATGAATTATGCTGAACATTGTGAAGATATCAATGAACATTTCCATTTCTGATCCGATGATAGAGGGAAGGTCATTTATGAAGCAGCTGAAGATGGTTAGGCTGTGACACTACCCTGAGGCATTCCTTAACAAAATTTGAGGAATAATTCTTGGTAAAAAAATTGACTTCAAGAATGAAGATTATATGGTTACATGTAGGATGGTAGGCATGGTATTCCCAGGGTTGAATGCTAGCAGTGTTTCATTTATATAAATTAGCAGATATTTGAGGAAGGTACCAGTCAACTGCAACAAGAGGGAGACAGCCAAGCAGCAGCTGGAATTTAATACAGTGAAGTGTTGGGTGATGCATTTTCACAGAAAGTAGAGTAAGAGGCAATAAAGACACAATGACATAGCTTGAAATAAGATGCAGGAACAGTGATGCCCTGGGAGTTAATGTGCATGGATCTTGTTAGGGCAGAATGATAGATTGAGTAGCAAAGCAAATGGGATCTAGGTCTTCATAAGTAGAAGTTATGAGTAAAAATGCAGGGCATTTTGCTGAACCAATATAAAGCTATGGATAGGTATTAACTAGAGTATTAACACCTTGTTTAGACAGCTCACTTTAGGAAGGACGTGAGGGATCATGAGAGGGTGTACAAGTGAGTTAACAGAATGGTTTCACAGAAGAGCAATGCTGGCTCTAATGTTAGGTTGGAGAAGCGAGGGTAGATATTCTTGGAGAAAAGGAGATTAAGAAGAGAGTTGATTGAAATTATGACAGGATTTGATAGGTTCGACAAAAAAAACTATTACTTTCAGCTGATGATCCGAGAACAAATAGGACAGAGACTTAAAGCAAGATGCAGAAAAATATGAGAAAATATGTTTTTAATACAGAGTGTGATGACCTTGAAGCCATTGCCTACGAGAGTGATGGAAGCAGCGGTGATAAATGGTTTCTAAGAAAATTGGAATGACACAAAAGAAATGAATTTGCAGAGCTACAGGAGACAATGGGGGAATGGCATTGATTGGATTGCTCTACAAGATGCCTGCATGGATGCAATGGGCCAAATGGACTCCTCTCCATCTGCCCTATTCTTTGATATGCTTAGTGAAGAGAAAATGTATGACTTGCTATTTCAATTTCAGGTAGGAGAATAGCTCCCATCTTCAGCAGTTATGGATTCTGACTGAGAGCATTTCTACATCTTCCCTCCTCATCCCACTCTTCTAACAGCTTTTCCAGATCTTCTTAATCCCCCTCGTGCCTACTGTTGTCTAAGAGTTGCTATTTTATGAAGAATATTTGAAGTCAAGACCAAGCCCTTTAGCATATTGTAGTGTAGTATTAATGGTATTGGGCTCATAGACCACAGGATCAAGTTAATATTCTTTGGAAATGGCTTTAAATCCCACCATTCTAAAATCTGAATTCAATATAAACCTGGAATAAATTCAACCATGTTGCAAAAAGATGCGTCAAAAATGATTACGTATGAATGTGCTTTTGTTTCCAAATATAAGCCAGATCTTAATGTTTTTGCTGTAATTGGATTGCAGGCCAACAGATACCTCTGCAACCAGTTATAAAAATATACCATCAGCACATAATTGAATCCAGTGCTAAATTGATTTCTGGCAATCCTTTACACTGAATTACACAGTAATGAAGAACACTTCCATGGCACCAAAGCTAATTATTTGACAATGAAATAGTTACTCCAAACATATTGCAGGGCTCTGAAAAGTTTGCCAATAACTATAGAATTTTATGACTTTTTTTTTGCCATAAGTTTTATAGATAATATAATCTGCTGATAAACTCTACACCAATTCAGTAATGAGAAAAGTGATGTGCAAATAAATTTGTTACTGAAAAACAACATGTGGAAACATACTTTTCAACTTAACACTGTGGACAAACAATGCAATTTACTTTTTAACCAGTGGATTACAGAAATAATGATTTCATATTTTGGAGACATGCAACCTCGCTCATATAATTGCAACATTGGAAAATGCAGGACAAGTAAAATTCCAACTGCATCTGCACGGTGGCACAGTGGTTAGCACTGCTGCCTCACAGTGCCTGAGACACGGGTTCAATTCCCGACTCAGGCGACTGACTGTGTGGAGTTTGCACATTCTCCCCGTGTCTGTGTGGGTTTCCTCCGGGTGCTCTGGTTTCCTCCCACAGTCCAAAGATGTGCGGGTCAGGTGAATTGGCCATGCTAAATTGCCCGTAGTGTTAGGTAAGGGGTATATGTAGGGGTATGGGTGGGTTGCGCTTCGGCAGGTCGGTGTGGACTTGTTGGGCTGAAGGGCCTGTTTCCACACTGTAAGTAATCTAATCTGTAAGTAATCTAAAAAAAAACTGAGAAAAGTAGTGCACTTGGAATTAAATAAGGTAATGTTTGCCAAGTACTTCTGGTAAAAGTTGTGCCCTAAAATTTGTCACTAGACACTTTGTGGATTGGTCAGTTAAACAGTTGAGTTGCTTGGTGAGTCCATGTCAACTTGGAAGCATCAAAGACAGAATTTCTTAATTAAGGAGAACAACTGAAACTGCTAAAAGTGGTATGATGTGATTGGAAAGTAAAAGATAATTTGTAAAGACTGGAAATAATTTTTTCATGACTTGGGGTTAAAACAGACTTGCATATATGGGTGTAACTGATCACAGAAACTGGTTATCTGCACAGAATTCACATTAACAAATAAAGCATGGAATACATAGATTAAGACCCAGCAAGTTGATGGGAAGTGGATAGTAACTCCATCAAATAATGGATATCTAACTAAGTTAAAGGAATTTGGATCTGTTTATCTGCTGAATATAACTATGCTCACAGTTAAACTTGTATTATGGTTCCCACAGTTGAAACCTACATGCATGTCACTCTCATTGAACTGCACTGAAAGCTGGGTCCTCACCCAGGCTCTAGTATTATGACTGAACAGCTGTGCTGCAAACTGCTACTAGATGATGCTTTGGATGTAATTTTCCCATTGTGTCCCCAATGTACAAATATATCTGTTCATGGATCAGAGGCCCCTGTCAGAATTAATACACTAACATCAGCTCCAATCAATTTGATATACTCTTTTCAAGGACAAAAATGAACAAGTCACACAAGCCAAAAGAAAACATTTCACCAGCAGGCCAAGGAATTTGAACTATTATGAATGAAGGGCTAACCTGGGAATCTATATCACCTTGAACAAAAAGGTAGTGATAAGGATTGAAACCATGTAGAATGCAGTGGCAAATATAGGTATCCACAGCGTGCTGAAAACAGTTAACAGAAAAATATGATTCACATTGAATGGTCAAGAGAACATACCCATGTTTAGTAAAAAGGAAGGCATAGAAATCCAAATTTCTATGTAAACAGACAGTGGAAATTGTTCCCCCTTCAGTTTGGTTTTTTTTTAGCCATCTGTTTGGGGTCTGTATGCTGGTCACTATTTCAAATCACTCTAAATTGCTGAACATCTGCTCTATTCTGGCGTGGCATTCATTTCCACCAAGTAACAGACTGTGCATCTGTCTTCTCAGCTGCACCTCATGGCGCTGCATCGCATGGGTTTGTTCTGCTGTGATCATAAAGTGCGTCCATCTTGATGCAGGTTGATTCAGATTGCCTGTGACCCAGCTGATATTTGGGAAGCCTACTCCATGATTCAGTAGATAGTCATCTGTTTTATAGAAACTCTATCAGAAAGCAGGGGATTATAAACTTGCTTTATGGTAAAAATGCTATACTGCATAGAGAATTAGTCAGTGACACAGATATAGTAAATAGAAATATATTTATTGTGGGACAATCAAATGATTGGCGCCATACTTCAGACTCCTGAGTTTTTAAAAAGAATGCAACAAAATTCAAAGAAATTAAACACGCATCCCATGGTTTCTGCACTGCACTGTATGGACCAAATGTTGGGGTGTTTTTTTAAAATCCAATCATGGATATTACTGACAAGACAAGCAATTTTAAAAATATAAATAGTTCTGTCAGGGTTGATGGTGGACTGTCTTTATATCGCTACAGTCTGAGTAATCAAGGTACACCCACACAGTTCTGGGAAGTGAGTTTCAGAATTCCAGCCCAGCAATGATGAAGATATCATGTCAAGATGATTTGTGGCTTGGAGAATAGCTTACAAGTGGCGAAGTTCTTATATATTTCTGCTGCCTTTGTGCCTCTAGCTGCTGGAAGCTTTTAAAAAAACCTGATGTGATGCTGCAGACAACCTTGTAGATGTTCCATACTGTAGCCATGGAACACCAGTGGTGGAGGTGGTAAAGGTTTAAGATAGGGGGTGGGATGTCAAACAAACTTTATTACGGATGGCATTGAAATTCTTGAGTATTGTTGAAGCTGTACTCATCCAAGCAAGTTGGGAGCATTCGGTTAGATTCCTGCCTTATGGGCTATATGGTGGGCAGAATTTGAAGAGACTAGAGATGAATTATTCAGTACTGAACTGCTTATAGTCACAGTACCTATAAGCCTGTTTGAGTTAACTTTGTAATAAACAGTAACTCACAATATAATTTTGACAGGGGACGAGGAAGAGGAAGTTTGGATAATAACACGACTGTTAAATATTCATGTTTGGTTGAGATGGTTATTGCATAGTACTTCTGGGTTCTTAATTTCAGTTTCAGTTATTAATCCATTTGAATATATGTCTCAGTAGCAGAAGTAGGCCATTCAGCCCCTCAAGCCTGTTCCACTATTCAAAATCATGGTTAATCTGTTTGTGTTCCAAATTCTATATTTAAAATTACACCTTTGATTCTGTTGCCTATCCACTGCCAGTTTAAAAACATTCATTAACCTCACCCCCCACTGCCTTTTCAGAACACAGTCATGGGACTCAAGCCATCTGTGATCATCGGCACCACATCTTAGAAGTCTGTGTCAGGTAACCTGGAAACTGTCGTGATGCCCGTATCCTATTACATTCTTGATAGGTCTGAAGACCCAGATACTTTGCAAGGATAATTACTGGGAGGTAAAAGCTACCCTTTCAACCACGGTTGATGATTCTGTTAGGCAACACGCTGATTGAGGATGAAATATGTACAATGCAGCCCATTTTTAAGTCAGGACCATTGTGAAGCAGATGATAGGCCCCTGAAGAATTTCCTAGTCTTGGATCTTTACTTTCTTCCCACCCCCACCCTCCTCTCACTCATCTCTCCACCCTTCAGACTCTCTGCCTTTATTCCTGATGAAGGGCTTTTGCCCGAAACATCGATTTTACTGCTCCTCGGATGCTGCCTGAACTGCTGTGCTCTTCTAGCACCACTAATCCAGACCTTGGATCGATTGAGGCAAGGGGGACTTGCAGGACAGTCCAGAAAAAGTTGCAATACACAACCAGAATCTGGTTTCCAGCATCTGCAGTCATTGTTTTTACCTCGTTGACTTTGACCCTACTGCGAATCCTCTTGCAAGGATGCCTGCCTTGAAGACGCTTTCCTCTCTCTCTACAAGAATCTCAGGGAGTCCCTCTCCACTGCAACTCCCAGGTAGTCTATGCTACTTTCTCTCCACCCCCACCCTCCTCTCACTTATCTCTCCACCCTTCAGGCTCTCTGCCTGTATTCCTGATGAAGGGCTTTTGCCCGAAACGTCAATTTTACTGCTCCTCGGATGCTGCCTGAACTGCTGTGCTCGTCCAGCACCACTAATCCAGACCTTGGATCGATTGAGGCAAGGGGGACTTGCAGGACAGTCCAGACAACCTGGAGCAAGAAGAGGGGAGATACAATGGACTCTGAAAGAGCAGCAAGTCTTTCATGGAGGAGGATGAGGACATTGAGAAGGAGGAACACTACCTTCAGCACGATGGAGCAAAACAGCTTCAAGCCAAACAGGACTTAATTGACACTCCATTTCAAAGGATGTGAGTTTCATAAAGTCATCACATGTTGATGCAAAATTGTTGTTGATCGAAAGACAAATAGTTTGTGTTTGTTTCCAGAAGCAGCTGCAATTTTATTTCTCTTTACTTTTGTCTTCATGTTTGTCATTGTTCAACAAAAGTTAATGTTTTGAAACATTTGAAAAATTTCCAACATGTGATGCTTCCACGTTGAGCAATAGCAACATGCTATGATACACTGAATATTGGAGTATTACACTGAGGGAAGAGCAGCTCTCTCTTAGTCAGGGTTCTGACTTGGTATGGTGTTAAGGTTGGGTAGTCTGTAGTTTGATTCTTGTAGCTGCAATTACAATGTGAGTCAATCAAACATGTAATGATGTAAAGAAGCAATACATTTATGAATGTGAGATTCTATTTCCAATGAAATATTGCTTGCACCATCACTTTGTGCCTTTATGTTACCCTGCAACTACGTTCATTGCAAAGATCAATTTCTGAATGACTGGGCTTGACTGGGCTTAAACATGGTGCTAGTAGACAGAAACCAGGTCAAATGGGCCTATAATTAGGAATATATGGACGCCTAGGCCTGAAATTGATAGTGTGTCCCTTGAGTACTCTGTTCCCAACAGATGTACCCACCAGCAAGAACAGAGGGATTACAGTAATACCACTCTCTGGCCTTTAGCTCAAAACCTCTCATTTTTATGTTGGGACCTCAATCCAGATCCCCAGAAATGTATTTTCCACACCCTTTCTCATAGTGCTCCAATGACAATCCATTTTGAAGGTCACACTGCAGTATCAACATGATTTATAGGAGAAAGTTACCCTCATAAGGAAAAATGGTGTTAACCAAGTTGCATCTGATTTGGATTAAATTCCATTATGGTTGACACCAGTTTGCTAGCTGGTGAATGGTCCCCTGACAGGAACATTAAATTCTACCACTCACCTCTCTCTCTCTCTCTCTCTCTCTACACTGATGCTGCCTGACAGGGTGAGTAATTCCAGTACTTCCTATTTTCCAATATCTGCGGGAATTTGCTATTGTATCCAAATAACAACATCCTTAACTGATATCAATTACAACTCCCATTGTCTTCAAATTAGTAATATAGAAATAGATCAAGAAGTGTAAAACTCATGCTGTATACTCATGAACACAGGCAGGAGTCAGATATCTCTATGCAAGTGTTAGAGCCTAATATATTTCCAGGTATGCTTTAGGTATCTTGGAATAAGATGGATGGCTATGAAAACAACTATGTGCAGATTGCCTCCCAGCAACTAAACTAACAAAGAGTGACAAGACATTATAAGCCATTGTGTTGCTAATTTTGGAAAAAATAACATAGCATTCTGTCAACGTCACCTAACCTGACACTTCAGCTTGAGTGGTAATATATTAAGCAAGCTTTCAATTCATTTAATTTGTTTTTTCCAGCCAAACAACTAGACATAGATTTCCCATCACTGATGAATGTTCTAATGACCTCATCTCTTCAAGAGAAAATCTGGTGAGGCAAGTATCTTTCTGCCTTAGTCTGGAAGATGCCATGGGGGAGAAAAGTGTCAGCAATAAAGTTTCAGATGGATAATAAGACAGATTCAATGCAATACTGATATTCTATTGCATTAAACTTTATTCATAAAGTATTTGATCTGTTACAACATTTTCCTTTCCAAGTCATTGAATTGTTATTAACCAAAGGGCCAGCAACATCAGAAAAATGAATTATAAAGCATATTAACTGGAGACTGTCAAGCATTTTCAACAACATAGACTCATAGAGATGTACAGCACAGAAACAGAGCCTTTGGTCCAACTCACCTTTGCTGACCAGATATCCTAGATAAATCTAGTCCCATTTGCCAGCTCTTGGCCTATATCCCTCTAAACCCTTTGTATTCAGACACCCGTCTAAATGCCTTTTAAATGTTGTAATTATACCAGCTTCCATCACTTTCTCTGGCAGCTCATTCCACAAACGCACCACCCTCTGCATAAAAAGGTTGCTGCTTAGGTCCCTTTTAAATCTTTCCCTTCTCATTTTAAACCTATGCCCTCTGGTCTGAACTCCCCGACGCCAGGAAAAAGACCTTGTTTTCGTACCCTACCCATGCACCTCATGATTTTAAAAACCTCGACAAGGTCAAACCTCAGCCTCCGACGCTCCAGGGAAAACAGCCACAGGCCATTCAATCTTTCCCTATAGCTCAAACTCTCCAACCCTGGCAACATTCTTGTGAATCTTTTCTGAACCCTTTCAAGTTTCACAACATCCTTCCTACAACAGGGAGTCCAGAATTGCACAGTTTGTGAATAAATATATATCCTGATAAAAGAATAAAATTACAGCATTTTGCAATAAATATGATACAATGCTGATAAAGATGCTCTAAGCAATTAATTCTTTGCATGATATTGTCAAGTGGTGATGTTTAAAAGTGCTTTGATTACACTGATTTAATTACAAACAAGATTACATCCTAGAAATTATGGCAGCTATTTTTTCTAAACCAATTTTTAGGTTGAATTTTTATTTAGCACAGAATGCTGGCACAAAATTTCATGAAAGACCTGCAGTGAAGTAATCCACAAGGTAATCTATCAGGGACAAGAAAAATGCTAATGCTGCATTTGCAGCTGTGTAGGTGGATTCATGTGGGTGATTATGTTGGTTAACTGTGACGTACACAATGGCTGCAACATGGTGACTTCATTTGTTTTTTAAAGAACTCAAATTGAATTGCCTGCTCCTGGCGTTGGTGAACTTGGAGATAGGAAGGGCACGTCATGAGGCAGATTGGTGGTCAACCTAAATCTCATCACCTCCTTGCCTCTGACAGAATTAAGTTCCCTGCCTGCCCAGCTATCAATGCTGAAATTGTCCAATTAGGAGCCAGTTAAGGCCCTCAGCCCACCAACATGAGGATGAAATCAGCTGTGCAATGTTCTCAATAGTTATTACCCTGCGGGTAGATTGCCCCCTTGTGGTGAGGTAGGAGTATGCCTCTCAAGATCGTCAAATCTCAGCGCCACATTGAGGGTCCAATTCCCCCTTGACTTGCAAGCATTCTGCCCCCTTCCCCTTCTTCCCATAAACCCCAAACTGAGAACCTCCACCCTCAAGATAGATAATTAACTTTAGACTTGGATACGTGACAATCCTGGGTGCTCTTTGTCAGCAACCATGTCCACCACAAGGGGTTATTCAATGCAAGGGCTGCTGGTTTCTAATTAACCAGCATCTCTCTCGCAGTGTGACTTCCACCCTTGAGGTCTCAATCAAGGGAAAGCTCCTAAGTTGGCCTTCCTACTGTCTAATTGACCATCTTTGCCTGGAAGAGGCATCATGGATCATTCTCTGGCTTTCCAGCCAATTAACAAAGGCCACATGCTTCAGCAAGATTTTATCTCTTATTTCAACACTGCCTTCTCAAATATCCTTCTTTAAGCTGAAAAGCAGGAGGGAAAGCTGCAGGCCATTCAAAACATGAAAGGCCACCGGATCTTCCAATTATCAACTGTGATTGGTTGCTGGCAAGCCTTCAATCAGTACTTGGACCTAGAATGAGAAAATCCTCAACACCAAGAACTCCTGAGTATTGAGAGCCCAGGGCTACTGCTGGCATAAACCCATCCACCATTCCACACCCCACCCCCCCCAAACTCCAAAGATAGAAAAATGCTCATGGAGAAGCTAAATGTTTGGTGGTTGGGGAGGGAGGAAAATGGAGGCCATGGAGCTTGATCATATTTTAGCCATCTATCTGTCCTATTTGCTATCCCCCAATCATGAATGAATTACTGCAGAGCAAGGAATCCTACTGACTGCCTGTGTGCATTGCTGAACTAGTTATGTAGGTTGACTTTTTCTTGTTTTACCTGGAGCTGAAATGATTCAGCTCACATGGGAATATGCTTTTTTGGAAGTAATTAACTGACTGTTCAAGAGCCTCAATTAGAGTCATAGAATCACAGAGTCATAAAGGTGTACATCATGGAAACAGAGCCTTCAGTCCAACTCATCCATGCCAAGCAGGTATCCTAAATTAACCTAGCATCAGCATTTGGCCCACATTCCTCTAAACCCTTCCTATTCATACATGTATCCAGATGCCCTTTAAATGCTGTAATTGTACCAGCCTCCACCACTTCCTCTGACAGCTCACTCTATACACAAACCACCCTCTGTGTGAAAACATTGCCCCTTAGGTCTCTCTTAAAGATTTTCCCCCTCACTCTAAACCTATGCCCTCTAGTTCTGGACTCACCCATCCCAGGGAAAAGCTTATGCCTTGGAAGCTCTTGTGGTGCAAAAGTAATGCCCTTACCTGGAGGCCCAGGTTCAAGTACCCACTTGCTCCAGAGATGCGTAATAACATCTCTGATAATTAGAAAACATCTATAGCTTGGACCTTCTTGACAGAGCTTAATGTGTGCAGATATGGAAGGTAGTTCTGGTTTGCCACCACTCAATGTAATTAAGTCTCCTTCCTGCCACTTGTGTGAGTAGTTCCAAACCTGGAGGTACATCCTTAGTTTTATCTTAGCTCCCCAATTCAATGAGAAGGGAAAAAAAAGTTATACTATTTCTCATAAAATATTTCCCTTTATTGAAAAATAAACTAGAAGCAATGAAAAGATGAATCTTATTTATGATATTCTTTTTATAATCTGAGATTTTATGTCACGTCCTCTACATGCAGAATAAATGTATTTCTTTTATCAAAAAAAATGAAAGAACTGCAATTGCTAGAAAATAGAAGCCAAAACAGAAATTGCTGGAAAAGCTCAGCTGGTCTGGCAGCATCTGTGGAGAGAGATTGGAGTTAAACATTTCAGGTTCAGTGACCCTTCCCCAGAATGTCACCAGACCTGAAAAGTTAACTCTAATTTTCTCCACAGATGCTGCCATACCTGCTGAGCTTTTCCAACAATTTCTGTTTTTGTTCCTATATTTCTTTTATGTTGTGAAGCTAATATGATTTCTAAAGGTTTCCTGTAGCTAACAGCCCTACTATTACCATTTACTTGAGTGTGTAATTTACTAATATGGTGCACCAAAGATTGTTTCAAAGTTCCACACAAATAATTACTTGGTTGGGATTTTTAAAGTTGTTTTTGTCATTTTGAATGTTCTACTCTATTTGCTGATTACTCCTTAAAATGCAGTTTCAGGGGTATCTCCATCCTGTCTCAGGTCTGAGCAATTCATAGCTGGCAAACCACTGAGAGCTACAGAATAGCCTGATCAGGTCTCAACACTCATGCACTTTCCAGCATAGCCTCCAAATTAGGAATAAGATTTTTTTTGGTGTCATAAGCAGAATACTGAAATCAACTGTAGCATTATCCCAGCTGAAGTCCATGATCTCAGAACATTGGAATAAATTTGCGAATCATTTTTAAGTCTAGCTACATTTCTTTACTAAATAACATGTGAAACAAATCAAGTAAAATACAATAATTGTACTTGTATTTTCAAGCAGAGATAAAGGAAAGGATTTGCTGCCTTTCCTGATTCAGACTCTCCTTCTTGAGAAACTACTTCCTTTTGTTATTGCTTTTTATAATTTGCTTCCCCTCCCTCCCCTTTATTGTCATATGAAAAGTTTGGAAACAAATAAATTGTTATGATTCTTTGTTAAATTATATGGGAAGACAATTGTTATACCTGGTGAAAATGAGTATATCATATTCACCCACAAATGTCATTTGCACAATGGGCCCCATGTGTTGAAAATTGCAGGTTCAATAATGCTTTGTTCTACCCCTGGATGATTTACTCATCCTACCAGCTCTATTTCATACACTCTTGAAAAATCACTACAGCCTATTAATTGCACACTAAGATTCATTTCCTCTGTTCAGATGAATAGTCTCACTTATTTTCCTTGTTTTATCTGAAAGTGAAACTTTCTTCATTTAATTTACAGATATTGCAATGTTGTGGTACAGGTTTCTATTGGAGGATATGACCTGTGACCTTACAGAAAATCAGACTGTGCTTTGGGTTGCCGTGTGGTTTGCAAAAGCTGGAATTGGTATGGATATATGAATTAATAGTTGACCACCCCAAAGCCATTTCAGGACTGTATACTGCCTATGATATGTCATATTTTCCTGTAATGGCATCATCTGATGTGCTCCTGTTCACTGGAGGAAATGCCAATGTTGCTATTCATTCTGCTCTTCAGAATAAGACTTTACAACTTCACTGTCACACGAGTCTGAAGCCCACATTTAAAATATGTCAGTTCTGAAAGCATACTAACCACTGATGAGAAATAAAGAAAAATTGAAGCTTTTGGCCATGAAGATATTGTCAGATTGGGAGATGTCTGACTTCATCAGCTCACGGCTATACAGAAATGATTGCTGCTCTCATAGATAGCTAGAATTTGTTTATTAGCGTGTTATCCATTTATTGAAAAAAATGTTGAAACAAGCTCTTTCATTCATCAATGTGCCCAGGATGGAAACTACATTTTAGCGTGGTGATTAGGCAAGATTGTCCATTAATGTCTGTTTACAATGGTTCATTTACAAGAAAATGTAAAAAAAAATGAAAACATGTAGAAATATAGCCCAGAGGAGAAATTAAATGTGAAGTTCTCAAGAACAAGGGGAAAGGAAAGCAAAGCTTAGAACAGAAAGAAAGGAAAGAATAATTTAGGAACAAAATGTCAATTCCTGGGGAGGGCAATTAATGTTAGGTAATGAAGCATGCACAGTATTTGGCGAATGGTATGGAAGAATGTGTACACAACCTTGGAGGAGAACTTCACCTCAATAAACACGATGGAGGAGGAAGAAGATAAGGAAACTGAAGTGTGCTTTTAGGCATTTGACAGTCTCTGTGGAAGTCACTGAATTCAGCTGATCCACTGCCCAATAGTTAGAACAGCATTCCATGTTAACAAGATAATTAATTCTTCTGAGAATGAAGAGATCTACTCCCAGCTTCATCCATGGTCTCTCTGGAATGTCATGCGTCATCAGTAATTCTCTAGTTGCTTGGCTTGGAACTCATTACGAGCACTGCACTGGCTGATGTGGTCCTCGATTTTATTATCTTTGACCAGTGGAGCATATCTCTTGGCTTCCTCAGATTTGATTCAATTTCTCAATGGATCACATCAGAGTGTATAATAACTCTATGTCCATTGTACAATGTGTCAATTTGGTCTGTCAATTCATCTGTGTATTCCTAATCCACAAAGCAACAGTGTGTCTTTGATTGTTCTGGGCCCTGAAGCACATGCTCCTTGATCATATGGTCCTGGATCATGTGCCCCTTGATCACATGGTCCTGGATCACATGCCCCTTGACCAAATGCCCATTGATCACATGGTTGTGGACATATACCCCTTGATCACATAATCCTGGATCACATGCCAGTTGATCACATGGTCCTTGATCACATGGTCCTGGATCACATGGACGGTGATGAGAAATTTCGGAAATTACCTGAAGAAGGGCGCATGCCCGAAACGTCGATTCTCCTGCTCTTTGGATGCTGCCTGACCTGCTGCGCTTTTCCAGCAACACATTTTCACCCCTTCTTCCTCTCATTGGCTAGAAACTGGGCACCAAGAATTTCTAACATGTAATTATAAGCAGGTAACCGGCAACTGTAGCTCACCATTTGCTCCTCCAGACATCCATCTTGGACACCCAGCAATGTTATCCCACAGCATACTCCATTTCAGCAGCCACATGCACTCATGCCCATGGGCAAAGCCATCTGTCATGTGCCAGTCTCTCTGCCACATCTTTATGCATTTCTGATCCACCCACAGTCCATTACAGCGTTTTTAATGATGCACTTTAAAGTGCATTGACTCCCTTCCATGCAATAGTGCTGCAAGGATTGGATAAATATTTTTAAAGAAGAAAAGTTACAAGGCTTTGTGAAAGAGTTGGGGAGTGGGACTAATTTATAATTGTATCAAAAATAGGCATGACAAACAGTACCTAAGATGTATCATTCTATGATTCTAGGAAAGGCTGCTGACACTGAAAATAACAGAAAATAACTGCAGTGTTGAGTAATCCTTTTCCATTGCTGGATTTTGAATTATTGCTTTGCCATCTTACTGGTCCTTCCTCGCTCCTGAAACTCCAGCTAATCTCCATTTTTTCAATTTGTGGATTTTCTGAGTTTTGATTTGTTGCTATTTATGAGCAGATAATTTAGTCAAATCAGAAACTGTGACCCCAAAGTGAACCATAAAGAATGTGATGGTGTTTGCTGGTAAATGCATGCAATATTGCCAGTTTGAAATCTGACACTAAGCATTCGTAAGAATGTAGACTTCAATCCTCAATCTATCCTCCCACATAAAGCTAAAGTAGGTATCACATAATCACTATTTTGCATTTTACCTAATCATCATTATTACTATTTTTAATTTTGACAATGCACTTTATCGAATTTACTCAATGGAAAAAGCACAGTGCTATTCACAAATGTCTCTTAGTTCAGTTTTGTTCTTACCATGGCAATTGAGTAACAGAAGCAACATTCACAATCAGCATGCCACACCACTGGAGCAATACGTCTCCAACAGAGAATTAACTATTGCACAGTAATCATAGTGAAATGACATTTTCTATTGTTCTCATTTAATTGTGGATTGCTACAACCTGTATGCACCTCATTAAATCTGACACAAGAAACAACTGAAGATGTGAGTTCAAAAATTGTAACTTCAGTTCATTTGTAGCTAAAATGTTCAAAAAAGCTATCTTCTCTAAACGGTGAAACTGCTAACTATTCTAAACCCGAAAATAAAGAAAATCATTTGAAAATGTAGTCATAATGTTCCTCCTCAAGTCAATCCTTTCAGACCCTGTGTTAGATCCATTTAGAAATCAGTATAGGTTGATTGGAAAAACAGTTATTAAATAATAATAGATTTGATAATGTGTCGAGAGCTTCAATTAAAAAGCTGGGTAATATTTTTGAAAGGAAAAGTTTTGTTACTTGAGTGGAATCACAGGGAGGTGGAGTAGAGAAGAAGGCATTTGGTACCCCTGCCTTTATTGGTCACTGCTTTGAGTACAGGAGTACAGGAGTTTCATGTTGCGGCTGTACAGGATATTGGTTAGGCCAATTTGGAATACTGCCTTCAATTCTGGTCTCCCTGCGAAAGGAAAGACGCTGTTAAATTTGAAAGGGTGCAGAAAAGATTTATAAGGATGTTGCCAGGGTTGGGGGGAGTTTTAGCTACAGGGAGAGACTGGAGATACTGTGGCTACATTCCCTGGAGGCTTGGAGACTGAGGTGACCTTATAGAAATTTATAAAATCATGAGTGTCATGGATAGAGTGAACAGCCAAGGTATTTTTCAAAGGATAGATCCAAAACTAGAGGGTGTAAGTTTAAAGTGAGAGGGAACAGATATAAAAAGCATCTAATGGGCAACTTTTTCACCCAGAGGGTAGTGAATGCTTGGAATGAACTGCCAGAGAAAGTGCTGGAGACTGGTACAATTATAACATTTAAAAGGCATCTAGATGTGTACATGAATTGGAAGACTTAATAGGGATATGGGCCAAGAATGAATAGATTAATTTAGGATATCTAGTCGGCATGGATGAATTGGACATTGTTTCCATGCTGTACAATTCTATGACACTATGCTCCTAATGATAAAATGCAGTTTTTGCTAATGATTGCATTTGACCACACAACAGATTATTACAGTCTAAAACTTTCTTGATACTCACATCAAACTATATTAAATGCCAGTTTCTCCAAAAGAAGATTTATTGCAAAAGGAATGAAGTACTGATTTTCTGCCATTGTAGAATTTTGCTGCGTTGAACAGCACACTTTATTCATGTATTAGAATGTAAAGCTTATAAAGTGGAGAAGGCATTATTTGTAAGCAAATTGCCAACTTGTTACAAACTCAAATATAGTTGATTATTTTTATCAAATACAATTTGCCATAATTGCCTTCCTTAGAAATTAATTTCACCACTCCTCTCAACCACTGTCACAAGAAACAAGCTATGAAGTCCACAACTACTGAAAAATCCATTATATTGGAAGCAATTAAAAATCTCATTCCAGCAATTCTACTCCATTAAGCTTTGCTTCTGCCACTTTATACTGGAAAATGCAACTTGATATTATAAGGAATTCAATAAATTTCAAGTGGGGTACTTCTTACAGAGAACAAACAAGTTTTCATTTTTATTGTTGTGTGTACTCTTTTTTGCTCAGATATTTGCTATAGTTTCTTAAATGGATGGCTAATTGTAAATTTTAGACAAAACATATGTTAACTCCAATGCTGTTTGCTGCAACTGAGTTTATTTTTATAATTCATTCATCTTCATATACAGGATACATAGCAATAGAAGGATATAAAATTGTGTGATTGAAATACTATATAAAGAAGTACTAACATGAAATGTAAACTAAAGTTAATCATGTCAATAACAGCTGCAAAGTTTGCCTCCAAGGGTGTGCTAAATGTTAGGCACATTTATTACTTTCAAGGGAGAACTTCTCAGAGGTTTGATCTGGAATACTACTAACTGAAGATCTAAGTTTCATTTGAAAGGATAAATATTGAGAAAAGAAGCAAGAACGTAGAAGAGAAAGAGAGGACTGACGTAAGATTTGCTGGGAGACTGTGAAAGAACATAATCAAGGCAAGGACGAGCAAACCAAACAAATGGCAAGCACTCATGTGACTCAGCCAATGCTGTCTATCTCACATGCTGCAGACAAGGATGCCTTGAGGCACGACACATTGGTGAGACCAAGCTGAGGCCACAGCAATGGATGAATGGGCACTGCACAACAATAAACAGATAGGAGTGTTCCCTCCCAGTCGGAGAACACTTCAGCGGTCTGGAACATTTGACCTCGGACCTTCGGGTGTCCATCCTCCAAGGTGGACTTTGTTTCAGGCAACAATGCAAAGTGCCCGAGCAGAGACTGATAGCCAAGTTCAGTACCCATGGGGATGGCTTTAATTGAGACCTTGGGTTCGTATCACACTACAGGTGGCCCCACTCTCTCTCTCTCTCTCCGTCTCACACACACACACACAAACTCCTACAGACCCATACACTCACGCAGACCCTCTCTCATACACAAGCTCTCTCTTGTTTGCTCACACATACACTTCCACCGTCCCACATGCACCCTCTCACAGACTTACACCACTTTACACTCACACTCACATACATACACAAACACACACTCTCTCACAGACACTCATACCACCACCACAACCACCACCCACCCCCCCCCCCCCCACCCCGCAACCCCCACATACACACCCACATGCACACAGACATATAAGTTTGTGGGGTGAATTTGAACTGAAACAAACATGCCCACTCTAAAAGATGAGAGACTTAACAAACAATCCAAGTCTTTTTCGATATATAATTGCAGTTATATCACACTGTAGACGTTTGCTATAAATTCTGAGTCCTACGATGTTATACTCCACAACCACCTGATGAAGGAGCAGTGCTCCAAAAGCTAGTGCTTCCAAAATAAACCTGTTGGACTAAAACCTGGTGTTGTATGATATTTAATTTTAAACAAATGAAAGATCAAAAAGAATTGACCTCTGGTGGCAGATGTGCAGAATCCCTGAAGGTAGAGATTAAACAGTTGAAAATGTCCTTTGGTGCCACTTCTCCAGAGATTCTTGGCAAAGTTATGGTACACATTCAGGAACCCTGATGAATCAGATTGTGACTTTATATATGAGAAAAGTTTTCTGTTGTAGTAGCTTTGCTAAATTTGAATGACAGCTACACTCTTCTTGTTAAAATTTCTGTCTGATATATATTGTAATATCACTTGAAGAGAATATGCAATGCTATGCACATGTCTTTGATGAATCAGGATACAAAGCAGCATGTGGCTAGCAGTCAGTGAGTACAGCTGGAGTTGTAGCTGCAGTTGTGAGTAATGGTGGTTGCTGAATCCCTGGAGTGGACCTGTTTGTTGAGCTATCCTGTAATGTAGTTGTAGTCTTCAAATAAATTGGACCTATTTATAGTTTACTAACCCTTTGTCTGTATGTGGTTGGTGAGATTTTACAAAGAAGCCAGAAATGCAACTGCCAAGAAAGCAACTCTTGGGACATTTCAGATGGGGAAATCCTGAGCTGTTGAAGGAAAATCCTATTGCACAAGGTGATACACACGTATGATGTTGTTCAAGCAATTTTTTTCCATACATCATTATCATTCAAAAGAAGCATGTAATGCAGCTTGAATTAAAACCATTAGAATTCAAACTAATACAAAGACAACTTTAGAATTATATAGGAAGTTCTTATTACAGAATAATCAACATTTGGAAAAAATTTTTAGGCAGCGTGTTGGAGTCAATGGAATCCTTGAAGAAAAGATAGCTGCAGCATTAATGTGAGTGTGGAATTGCTATGCATGAATGAATTACGATGGGAGAAATGACTTTCCTCATCAATCAATACCTTGTAAACTTGCATTTATAAATTACTTCATCAACTGTGTCAGAAATGCTTCATAGAGGATGAATTACACAGTGCAGATAAGCATTTGGTGTGTGTTAACATAAATTAAAAATAAGGAAACAGTGCAGTCTTCCTTATTTTTACCCTCCCACACGTATGTTACTCATTTGAAAGTATTACATTTGAACACATGGGATTTTTTTTAAGTAGCCTAGTGGTTTAAGTATACTGTTATCCAGTAAACTGTAATACATCAAAAAGTTTTGGCAATACATTGGTTGGTAATGGTTCAACAATTAGTTCTCCTATGATTTCCAATTTTCTGTAACCTCTATGGAATGAAATTGCAGCAAACTCCAAAATAAAAATTTGCTTTGGTCAATATCTAGCTGAGATTACACATATATATGTCTACATTGCATTTTATTCCAAATTTGTCTTCTCTTCAATAGCGATGTTTATATTAGTTTTGATTATAATACATTTTATGTATCCGATACTCTGAATGACCACAGACAAATATTTAGTACACAATTTTTCAAAGTTGGATTGGATTTTGTTGACATTCTTGAGGATTCTGATGAAAGGGTATCAATCTGCAAAAATATTAACCCAACTTCTCTTTCAGTCCACTGATGAACCTTGACAGAATTTTCTGTTCACATTTCAGACTGCTTTGGTACTCTGCTTTTTTTTGTAAATTGCAGTTGTTCAATCTTTGACAATTGTATTTCTAACCATCTGTCCTGGCAAACAGATTTAAAGAGAATCCTTAATGTTTCACAACCATCAAATTTAACAAGTGATAGTTAATTTCATGATTCTAAATAGAGGTCAGTTCCTAGTTGCACATCATTGCCACCCTAGCATCATGACCAGTCACCACATCTCAAAACAAATATGAGCAAGTCAGGGAAAACTGTCACACAGTCCAGTTCCAAAAACCATTTAATATCTAAACATCTATCCTCCCAATTACTTTCACAACAACATCTCAACACTTGACATTCATTTTCCAAGTATCATGTTCATTCATCATCATTCTTAAATCCATGTACTGATGTGCACATATCTTTTAAGCCTTTTCACAGTATGAGTTACCACTGGATAAACAAATACCAATGTTCTAAGTTCTTTGTTCACCCGATGGTTGAAAATTTAACAAAAGAAATACTCTGGTATTTCTTTTTCCAAAGAAGCACAAATATCTTTCCTCCAATTACCAGGGTTTTGTTTTTGTGAAATGCACTGAAATGATCAGTCCTCAGGCCCCACTGTCTGAACATCCCTCCAAACCAATTGCAGTAGTTTGATAGAGATAAATGCCTGTCAAAGAACTTGGGCTGAAGCTTACTGTATTTTGACTAAATCTTGTTTGACTAAATCTTGTTTTTGTCAAGATTCACAAAGACTTTCTCTCCACAAGGCTCAGCAAGTTTGTTCCCACTGTCCTCACAAACCTGTCTCATTAGTGATCTACCCATTCCTAATGGAGCCCCTCTCACCCAATGCTAAACTAATTCTCTCACACACAGTAGCTGGAAACTCCTGCCACTGGTGGCACATCCTGGAATCCACGGCCTCAGTGCCACCTTTAAAACACCGTTTCATATTTAGACAAGTGTGGACATTCCAGAGCTGCCCTGTATGGTGGCACACATCTTCAGAGAGGCCAGAGCAGAGACAGAGAAATTGGTGCCGTAATTTGCCAAAAGGGATGGTGATGTCCTGGTGGACAGGTGGTGGAGCAGGGCATTCCTCAGGCCCAGAGAGGAACCAACCCAATGGAGTTGGAAGTTTGGGACTTCACACAAATGCACAAGCAGACACAAAAGCAGGTTTGTGGGGGACAATGGCCTCCGTAGCACAATGGCTACAGGACTGCAACAACATCATGAGGACCGTGCCTGCTCAGGTGTGTGAATGTCTGGCTGCCTCCACCACCAGTCTGCAGTCTGCCATACAGAGCCAGGTCCAGCAGAGGTGTGAATGGACCCACGCTCCATTGCCCTAGCAATTAGTCCCCATGAGCAATGGCAAGGCAATGGGGCAAAGGGGTCCTTGACCTCACTGCAGGTGCCCTTTCCTCACTTGGAGACAGAGCGGTACCAGAATGTAACCAGCCAGAGGAGGAAACACTGAAGTATCCTTCTGAGACACTCCAGAGATGGCCAGATGCTCCAACTCCACCATAGCCGCCACATTCAACTTTGTGGAGTTCCAGCCAAGGAGGCTGCATCAGCCTCTGAGCAGGTTACATTCAACACATCTGGCCTCTCTAGACACAGAGCTCTGCTAGAATTGATCAATCAAAACTCCAACACCAGTGGGCTGCACTGCAGCAATGGGCTTCGTGACTGTGAACACTTTGACTAGATGCCTGGCTATGCCCAAGCACCTGGACCAATGTCAGAGACAGCTCATGACGCTGTGTGCCAGGACCCCCTGACTGATAGGTTTCTCCATGGCTATTCCCCTCAGGCTTTGGGATGTAGCTGCACATGCAGTGTATTTGCCATGCACACTGCTGGCACTTAATATGGGGTGAGATTGATATAGCAATGTGCCATTCAATAGCATGCCCATTGTTATGAGACTAGGGAACTTTTCTATTTGTTTTGGTAAGTGTACAGTGAAAATTACCCAGAGTAAGTTAGCTAGGTTGACTACCACGTTTTAAACAGACAAAAAATTATTCACAAAATTACACAATGAAACACAAGAACAGAATACAGAATGCTGCCTAATTAATCTTATCCAAACCAGACTTAATTACGCTATTCCGAAAATACACAAACACCTTAGTGATAGAATAAAACTGAAACAAAGGTTTCCAGGTCAAAGTTAGAAGGGCAGAAGGAGAGAGAGTCTAGCAACCTCCTTCCACACAGCCCACTGCTGCAACTGAACTAACAACAAAGAATTCAGCTTTCAGGACTGACCACTCCCTTTTCATTATACAGGTTACTTCTAAAACATGAAAGCTGTGGCCTAAAGTCTCATCTGTTTACGTATAAACAAAGAGGTCTCCCAATACCCTTTTCATCTCTGTACTAACCCAGCCAATTTGGAGCCCAGACTGTTTTATGATCCCTCTGAAAAATATCAAGGACACAATATCTTTGACAAAAGGAATAGCTTTTAGAAAAAAGGATCAGCTTTGTGACACCATCCCCTTGACTGATGGCTAACAACTATGGCTAGCTGCGCTTTGAATCTGCACTAAACAGCAAGATATACAGCAGTACTGTGTGTCTTTGTGGTCTGGCTAAGAGGGCAATGTGCAAAAAGGCAAGGCAAACCCAGGAATGCTGTGACCATCCCGGAGACACAAGGTCAGTGAGCAGTAGGAAATCAAGCAGCTCTGAGCTGTAGCCTGGTCTCATCCATGAGATGGATTGCCATGCCTTCATGAAAAGTGTCCTCACAGAAGCTTTGCAATGAAAGGTATCATTGTGCTCCAAGGTGCTGTTTGAAGTGCAGAGCATAAGTGGATCAGAGATGTGCCAAAATGCCACAGAAAGGCTGGCAGATGTCAAATCCCAGCATCTCTTGATGTGGTGTGAAAACAGCCACTGCCCATGGAGTGTGCCCTGAAAGGTTGGTGCCAAGTATCCAAGATGGCAGCCTGGAGGAGCAGTTGAAGGAAGTCATCTTCAATAATGCTGCAGAATATATCCTCCATGTCAATACTGTGCCATGAACAAGCTTGGAGACAGTATTGTCCATGCTGAATAGTGGTGTCACTGAAACCATAGACACTAGAACATGGGAAGGATCTATGATTAAGTTTCTAATCCCCTTCCCTTTGCACTTCATCGCTTCTCATTTCCTATTTTCTCCTTTCTTCTCAGCACAATGTCATTCTTGTGATCTTTTCTTTTTCAATTCTTTAGTACCTTGCCAGGACAGTGGAAGAAGGCAAAGCAACTTCACTGGAGTTCATACACAGCTATCAGCTCAGATACTGATATCCATATCCAATGGAATGAACCTAGGCATTGGATTAGAGGAGAAATCTGCATGTTGTGGGACACAGGACATAAGCATATTAAAGGAGACTGAGTGAAAGGAGAGGTTGGATACCAACTTGCCAAAAGGATCTTCTGCAGAAGAGTTAGATGATGTTAGTTGTCCAGATTACACAATAATGCTGTTAGGTGAACACAACCAAATACTTTTGTGTACTACAAAACCTCCCAGAAAACCAGCCCACAACATCCCAAAGAAGTCCACCAACAGCTTGGCAAAGGGCTTTGTGCAATACTGAACAAGATGATCCTTTCCAACATGATCATCCTTACGTTGGATGGTTCACACACCTGAGCAACCTGTTATATTGCAGCACATGTTAATTAATGTCTCAACTTCCATTGCAACACAGACAGCTTCCAAAGGTCTGAGAACTGTATTGAAAACTCAGATTGTTGCCGTGGTGTTCCAGAGAATCAATCTCCAAAGAGCACTCCAGAGTTTCACAACTGTTCAGCAATCTGTTTTCTAACAAATTATTGGATTGTTGAGGTGACAGGTTGGTCTGTTGCCTTGAGATCATAGAGCATGAACCTACTGTTGTCTCACAAGATGTCAGTATTTATTCTCCCTTTCCTGCCACTCTGCCTATGCCCCTACTATCTTCTTCCAGGCTGTACCAATCCAAGCTATTACCAAACAGTGTGAAGTAGGAGCCCTGCTGAATTATGTCTCCGTAAAGTGTGTAAACAGCAGTTAAGTGTTTATTAGTTTACACTAGTATGATCGCTAATCCTCATCTGTCAAAAACATCTAGAACCTGATCATGATGTCTTTGATGCTTTTTAACTTTATATTAAGGTCTGCAATGTTTAGCAGAACTTTGGTTGAAGAATGAAGTATCAAAATGGTAGCAGTGATTCAAATTAGTTTTCCACGTTGTTTAATACCCTGTCCTACATCCTGCACACTGGCATTAGGTATATGCAAGCATTACTTTTCATGTAATTCCCATCAGAAATATTCAAGTGCACTAATAGACCTCTTTTTGAAAATTTAGGAACCAGATTTTCCCATTGTGTTGCAAGACAGGAAAGTAATCTTAGTTCCTTGATTAATTCTTGAACCACAATCCAAAGTATTTCCAATATTAAACAAAAAGCCTCTAAATATTTCAAGCATTTTACACATTTTAAGTCAACTGGCAAGAAGTTAATGAAATCAAACTGAGCTGAGTTAATTAAGAGTTGGACAGACAAGATGTGTTTATCTATTAGTAAATGATTTACTTGATATACACAGTAATACCAATTCACTCCATTTGCAAAATTGTTGGATCAAATTATTTAAGTAATGATGGCTTCCATCCTGTCACGTCACATACTCATAGCATTGCTGAGAAGGATTTATGATAATACATTACTCATTCTACTAGTGACTGAATACAATTATTTTTAAGTATAGCATGTTAGAAAGAGAAAGAATTTATCCTTATGTAATAGCTCATCATATCTCTCAGAAACACAGTAAAGCATTTCACATCTAATGAATCACTCATCAGTAATCACTTTTACTTAAACAGAACAGCTGTCTTGTATATAGCAAGATCCAACTCAAAAGTAACAAGTTAATAATTGGGGTAAGAACGAGTGGTTGAGCAACAATATTGGAGTATATTGTAATGATGGACAGAATACCTACATTTGTTAAAGTTCAGTTTATTTCTGACGAAACCTAGAGCTATTAAATTAGAATTTGTTAGTCCAACTCATCACCCATTGTTCAACAAACTCTGCTCATTCTGTTAATGATTGAAGAAAATGAAGGTGGTTGACAAATCATCAAAATGAGCATATACATAACATGTAGTTATTACACTTTGCTTTCCTTCATTTCATTCACTTTCTCTCTTTATTTTACAGTATTGGAAGCAACCTCATAGCATGTCAGGATAATTAGTGAAAAACGAACATGAACTGGTTATGGGAGGACGAAGCAGTTAGGAAACTTGTTATGTTCATTCAAATTTGGAGTTTTGACTGCTTTCTATGTACCCCTCAGACTTCAGCCAAAAGATCAGGACATAGTAACTGAAATAGCTTAGTGTCTTGAGTATAATATAAATTTTCATGTATATGTAATAAATGATACATCACTACCCTATTTAAACAAATCACACATTTGTGCTCATAACTGTTTCCAGCAATTATAATTCATTTCTCTTTATCCATGAGCAGAGCTTTGAAGTGCTGTGAAATGGTTGAACATTGATTACTAGGCAAGCGCATAGGAGCTTTCAGATGAAGTACCCATTATCATACCTCCCTTCCCTCTTAGTTACCCATTTAGTTTAAATAGCAGCTAGACACATGTGGCAACGATGTATGATAATGTGAGCAACACGACTGGACAAGATTTCCCAACTTTAATTCCACAGTATATAGTGATGTGCTTGAATTGAACTTCCAACAACTACAACTTTCTTCCTTTGTACTCGGTGTGACTTCACCACTGAAGAGATTTCCCCCATTCCTACTGACCCTGGTTTTATCAGAGATCCTTAATGCTATACTTGATCTAATGTCAAGAGCAGTCACTCTCATATGACGTCTGGAATCCATGTTTGGATCAGGTTGTAATGAATTCAGAGGCTGAGTGGCTTTGTCAGTACTCAAAACTAAGTGCCACTGAGTAGGTTAATCATGACAGCACTGTTGATAACCCCTTCAATCACTTTGCTGAAGATGATGAGTAAACTGAAAGTTGATAAGAGGCCAGGTTGCATTTGTCCTGCTCTGTGAATAGGCATATTTAGGCAATTTTCCAAATTGCTGGACAGTTGCCAATGTTGTGAGAATAGTTTAGCTAGAAGCACAGGTAGTTCTAGAGGACAAGGTTGTGTTGGAAAAGAAAGCTATACCATGAGTCAGCTTAGTCAGCACAACGTGGCAGTCTTCCATTTCATAAGGCAATAGTTTGTTTTGTCGTGGTGTGATATAGCTCTGGAGCTCCACTCTGGTTTGGCAATCTCCATGACACTGGCAGCAGAGGAAGGTAATGAGCTGAGAAGGTGCATGACTGCTGGTTGCTGCTTTTTTTGGACCCTCTTCTCTATCAGCTGAGCTTTCCATTTCGGCTCACCTCTTTCAATGCTCTTTTGTACAGTCAGCCTCCAGAGACCATGGCTGTCAGTGACTATCTTCTAGATGTTTGTGGCAATCTCAGCATTAGAGTCATAGAGGTCTATAGCACAGATAAAGGTCCCTCAGCCCATTGGATATGAACCACTTAAAAACAAAGATAGAATTGTTCTAATCGCATTTTCAAGTTCTTGACCCATAGTCTTGTATGCCTCAGCATTGCAAGTGCACATCTAAGTAATTCTTTGATGTCATGAAGGTTTCTGCCTCTACCACACTTACAAACAGTGAGTTCCAGATTCCCACTACTGTCTGGGTGAAAAATGCTTCCTCACATTGTCTCTAAATCTCCTGTTCCTTACCTGAAATCTATTGACCCTGATCATTGATCACTCCACCAAAGTGAAAATTTTGTTCCTGTGTATGCATCTCACTATGTTATACCTCTCAAACATGTCCCATTCAGTCTCCTCTGCTCCAAGGCAAACAACTCCAATCTGTTCAATCTCTCTTCATAACTAAAACTCTCCAGCCCAGGCAACACCCTGGTAAATCTCCTTCATCTATTCTCCAGTGCAATCACATTCCTCCTAATGTGGATTCCAGAACTGCACACTATTCTCTAGCTGTGATCTAACCAATATTTTATGCAGTTCCAGCATTACATCCTATTCTTAAACTCCTCAGCTAATATAGACAAGTATCCCACCGGCCTTCTCAACCAGTTTTATCTACCTGTCCCTCTATCTTAAAGGACCAGAGAACATGCACACCAAAGTCCCTCTGATTCTCAGTGTTTCCCAGGGTCCTAGCTTTCATAATGTATTCTCTTTTCTTGTTTGTCCTGCCCAATGAATGATCCCACCAGACTGAATTCCATTTTCCACTGATCAGCCTGTCTGATTACATTGTCTTTATCCTCCTGTAATCTAAGGCTATTGTCCTCACTACTTACCGCCCCTTCAAATTGTAGGCTAACCTACTGATTAGCCTTTCCACATTCAAGTCCATAACATATTTCTGTATACTAGAAACAGCAAGGACCCCAACTCTAATCCCTGGAGAATCCCAACAGGCTTCCAGTCACAAAAGTAGCCTTGAACACCAATGTCTATTTCCTGCCACTCAGCCAATTCAGGACCTAATTTACCAAAATTCTTTGGATCCCATGAACTGATCCCATGGACCTTCCCTTTCAGTCTCCCATGTGGGACCTTATCAAAATCTTTGCTTTTGTCTACACATGGTCACCTCCTCAACAAATTTTCAATCAAGTTTATTTATATAAAGGTTTTGGATGTGAATGTAGGAGGTATGGTTAGTAAGTTTACAGATGACGCCAAATTGGATGTGTCGTGGACAGAAAAGAAGGTTATCTTAGAGTACATTGGGATCTTGACCAGCCAGGCCAATGGGCTGAGGAGTGACAGATGGAGTTTAATTTAGATAAATGTGAGGTGCTGCATTATGGGAAAGTAAATCTTAGCAGGACTTTTACACTTAATGGTAAGGTCTTGGAAAGTGTTGCTGAACAAAAGAGACCTTGGAGTGCAGTTTCATAGTTCCTTGAAATTAGAGTCGCACCCACTGACCAGATATGCTAATCTAATCTAGTCCCATTTTCCAGCACTTGGCCCACATCCCTTTCAAACTCATCCAGATGCCTTTTAAATTTTGTAAACATACCAGCCTGCACTACTTCCTCTGGCAGTTCATTCCATACACATACTACTCTTTGCATGAAACGGCTGTCTCTTAGGTCCCTTTTAAATCTTTCCGACCCCTCACCTTGAACCTATGCTGTCTAGTTCTGGACTCCCCCCAAGCCAGGGATACAACCTTGTCTCTTTACCCTACCCATGCCCCTCATGATTTTATAAATCTCTGGGTCACCCCTCAGCCTCTCTTGCCTGAGCCTGTTCAGCCTATCCCTATAGCTCAAACCCTTCAACCCTGGCAACATTGTTGAAAATCTTTTCTGAATCCTTTCAAGTTTCTATAAAATGGCTGGTAGGGGTACCGTTGCTTCAGTCAACACATCATGCACATCCATTTCCTCTGTCAGTCCATGCTTCTGCAAGTGTTCAACTGCAGGATGGTCCTGAGTATTCTCCATTGATCATAAGTGACCTTCTTATATTCTAAAGCCTAAAGAGAGAGATTTAACCCAATCATTAACTTGTTAGGTTTCAAGCAGCCCAATTACAAGAGCTGTCTTAAACCCAGTATTTTGCCCACAACTGTCCAGTGTCTAACATTGCATCATGACATTGTCTGTTTCTGTTTTCCCCTGCACTGAGGGGTCTAGCCTCCCCCACAAGGAGCATGTTGACAGACGGTTAGGGGTGGCTGGTAAGGTGTAAAATTGGATGCCATGACAAGATGGCCATGCCCATCATTTTCTCATCTCTACTGGGATTTTACCTATGGCTTTACATGTACCTGTGGCTATCACTGTGGGAAAATTGAGGCTCTTACATTTCAGTTGATGGTCACTTATGAACCTTTTCCTACTGTTGCAGTACATTTCTCCAGCAGGAGGTGCTCACACCACATAATGAGGTCCCCAGATGAAAGCTAGAAGCCTTATTGCCTGTCTGGGGTCTGGCCCCATTCAAAGGTTTCCCTTTAGCCTTTCTACCCAGGAGAATAACCCTAGTTTATACATTCCCTCATTCCTAGTAAATATCTTCTGTAATCTCTCAAAAATCTTCACATCCTTCCCAAAATGTGGTGGTAGAACTTGGACACAATAATCTAATTGTAAATTAAACAGCACATTAGCTGACACACCTCCTTTCACAGCCAATGCCTTTATTTACGATACCCAAGATGTGCCTCCTAGCAACTGGTTCAATTCCTTCCCTTGGCCACTGCATCAGGCTGAACAAGACTGTTTGCAACTTTGGCACCTGTTTAACCCTGAGCTTCAATTATCCATAATGTGCTCTTCATCACCAAATACCATTTACTTCGATCTGAAGCATAACTCGTCTGTAAACTGCATCAGAACAATTGCAGCTAAAAACTTTATTCTTACTCTGGTTACTTTGAAATGTTACTCTATCAATATTCTCCTGCTCAGCACTCTACCTTGCACCATCTGTGAACTGAAATTTATCTGAAACCTCATCCAAATTACTGCTGCCCTTACTTTAACTCGCACCAAGTTTCAGCCTTTGTGCTAATTGACCTACATGGGCTCCCTGTCTGGCAACATTCTCGTCCCTGTTTCCAATTCCCTACATGGCCTCTTGCCTGCCTATTTCTGTTATTTCGTCCGCCTTTTTCTATTCTGAATTTTTGTGCATTCTGAGTTTTCATTGTTCCCTACTGCCACACATGCAGTTTCCCAGACCTTAAGCTCAGGAGTCTGTTCCTTACACCTCATTTTCTCTTCAGTTAACACTCTCCTCCTTTAAAATGCTGCATAAAACCTACCGCTGTGATCAAGCTGTTGGTGTCAAATTTTGTTTGGTAACGCACCTGTGAAGTACCTTGGGACAATTTACTCCATAAAAGTTGCTATATATAGGCAAGTTGTTGCTCTTGCTGGCCTACATGGATACGTGCCAAGTCAGTTTCCCTAAGGAATTCCTATGCTTCAACCATATTTTCATGCATACAAATTACTTCTGTGGACTCATTTCACTGAGGCATCCTTTCTGACCTTCGTGAGAAATAGATATCCCTGTGATGTTATTTTATCTTGGCCAGCAGAGTGGGAATCCAATGAGCCAGAGCGACCACTTTTGGAATCTATTTATTTTCTATTTCAGCAGAATTCCTGCATTTCATTGAGAATGCTCAAGCTCACCTCCTGGCTGAAACCATACAATATGATGGACAAATGAAAACTTGTCAAGTTTGATAAAGGTCAGGCGGTCCACTAAGGTGGAGATAGAAATCTACCCAAAACAGTCACTTTTCCCTTCTTCTTAAATTGTTCAAGCTCGTAATGGCGAATGGTTTCCTCCTGTGTTACAATTACTCTCGAATTCTGTCTCAATATTATTTTATTTTGTTTTAATTGGAGAGTTCAAAAACAATGAGCATGGATCAATGGGTTTCTGTGTTATACAGACGGCAGATGACACCTCTGTCCAAACGCTCCAATGACAATGGTATCCAGCTTCCCCCAATAGGAACACTTTCTAAAGAGCAAAAACTAAGTTTGAAACTTTTGGGGAGATTTTTATGCCACTTGCTTAGCACAACCCACAGTCGTGCCATCTGCTCCTACTGACAACATGGATGACCCTATGTTGTGAAGGATTGATTGTAAAAAGGTGAGAGTGCCCAATTTAGTTTAGGCAAAGTGGTGTCAGCAATTTTACAATTTTGTTATCTATGGTCCTGGGAGGAGCTTTTTTTATTCATTCACAATATGAGGGCATTGCTGGCCATGTCAGCATTTATTGCCCATTCCGAATTGTTAAGGGTCAACCACACTGCTGTGGGTCTGGATTCATAAGCTGATCAAAACAGGTAAGGATGACAGTTTCCTTCCCTGAAGGACATTAGTGAACCCAATGGGCTTTTCCAACAATCAGCAATCGATACATGGTCACTGTTAGACTCTTCATTCCAGATTTTTGCTGAATTTAAATTCCACCATCCTCCGTGGCGTGATTCAAACCTGGTTTCCCAGAACATGAGCAGAATTTCTGGAATAATAGGCTAGCGATAATAACACTAGGCCTTCACCTTCCTGTTGAGTTGTTTGGCGCCTCCAATAAAACAAGTTGGTTCACTGCCTTTCCTTGCCACCCTCCTGAGAATATTAAACCTCTGTTTCACTCTTTTTTTAGTCGGAACATCCTTCTTCTGATAAGGCAACCAAGACTGCACACAACACTCCAGATTATAGGTGTTGTTTTACCTAGGCCCTGTACAGTTGCAGCAAAACATCCTGCTTCTGCACTTTTGCTATACACTTACGGTGGCAAATTCATTTACCAGCTTTATTACCTTCTGTACCTGCATGCTTACTTTCAATGACTGGTGTACAAGGGCACCCGGATCTTACTGCAAGCACCATCCCTTTCCCAATCTACTTCCACATTATACTTTATCTGCCATCCCTTTTCCCATTCACAGCTTGTCTAAATCACACCTTACACCTCACACCTCACACCTCACACTCCCTTGTAGCTTTGTGTCACCTGCACACTTGGAGACATTATATTTAGCTCCCTCATCCAAATCATTAACTGATACTCTGACTAATTGGTGTCCAAACACTGATTACCACAGTGCCCCACCAATCTGTCAGTTCACTATCTTCAATCCCACATGTTTTAATTTTACATGCTAATCTCTTATGTGGGAACTTATCAAAAGCCTTTTGCAAGTTCAAATAAACAATATCCACAGGCTCCGCTTACTAGCCCCATTAGCTACATCCTCAAAATTTTAGTAGATTGTAAGGATAATTTCTCTTTCCTAAATCCATGCTGACTATGCCCGAACCTGTTACTGAAACATTACATTGAAATACATGAACTATATCTCCTTGTAGAAATAATCAACACACCACTTCAATCATTTGCAATTACTTAGTATATAATTGATAAGCATATATCGTAAAAGTTACAACAACAGTGGAACTGAAACTAAAATTCTCTGTTCAACTTATGAATGCGTAACATTACATACAAATGATCACAGTACTGTAATAGTACGTGATAAATTACAATACAACCACTAATTAAACATAATATTATCTTTTGTGAAATCAATATTCCCTTCCTTTGTTGCTTATAATTACATAATTTTCCATTTCAAATAAATGAAACCTAAGCTAGTATGCTGTAGTATCTTCAATGTATAAATTATCTGAAAGCCTTTTACAGAGGCAACCCATCACTGAACAATGAGCAGTTATGTGTGAAATGTCAAAAAGGTAACTGAAGCCAAAAATATAAAGCAGGCTTTAAGGAGGGAGTAAAGTGGAGGAATTTCGAGAGAGTGACCCAGAGAGTGAGAGTGCAGGGTTGATACAGTAAAGGCTCTCATTCTGATTGTAAGGCAATCAAAAGGACAGTAGATATAGGAACTACGAATGAAGGAAATTGTAGAGACAGGAGGAAAAGCTCCTTTGATAGACCTGTGGTTGAGAATCAAGGCTTTCAAAATGGAGGTGTTGGCTAATGAGCATGCAGTGGAAACTAATGGTGACGGTGATGGCAGCAGACTGAGACACAGAATAGAATATAGGCAGCAAGGTTTTGATGAGTTGTAAGTTGCAGATCGCAGGAAGATTTGTTTAAAGAACAACTTGCAGTCGTCAAATTTAGGATTACAAAAGATGGGGCAAGCTTTACAGAGATAGGTAGGGTGCAATGAAATAAGGCAGAGATGGAAATGATCTTGATGGTGATTAAGATCTGGAACTTTGCCAAAGGGTTGAATTGTGAGCCATGAGAAGGCAGTCAGTGAAAAGGAATGGAATTATAGGTCTGGTCCAAACAAGGGGCCTTCAATCTTTCAGATATTGAAATGAAGGTGATTTTTACACTTTCAAGATTTAATATTTGCTTGATAATTGGGCAGCATAATTATAATTGAGGATTCAAGGGTGGTGACAGAGCACATTTCACATAATAGTTTTAAATGAGCTATTTTTCCTATCATGCTTCATTGATCTGGGAAAATACTAAAGTGTGCCAATAATGCTTTTAAATTCTTTCTAGTTAAATAGTAATACTGAACTTTAGCATTTCTAAAAATAAGGCACATTTTGTCAAAGGTTCTTGGCTTGACAATTCACAAGAAATGCCAAAATAAAGGGAATACAATGTTCAAGTCAATAAAATAGGTGGTAGACTTTCTCTAGTTTATTTCTCAGGGCAGCGCCTTAATCAGTCAGGGTCAATTTGCCTCATTTAAAATATAAACAAAACTTGACAGTTAACTGTTAGTCATTATTAATTGGTGCATTCTCCATATTAATATCTCTATCAATCAGAGAGTACTTGCCAACCAATCAGCACTCTTCCCTTGTGCAATATAAATATTGCTTTACTTTTCCTTTAGTGTTTCAGGTCCTGAGTGTGACATGAAAATTTGAAAAAATGCCTTTCTTTAGAAAAATGTAATTTGTTTCTGAATTGACAGCAGGATTTTCTCCCTGATGCTTACCAGAAGCTTATGACATGTACTGATTGCTTTATCTGAAGCAAAGTTTGTGACAGTCCCAAATTTACCAATTGTTAATTTGAACTTTTATTTGTTCACCAACTTTGCAGTTTAGTATAAAGTAATTTTCCCAACTTATTCTTATCTATACCTTCATAAAATCATCTTGCAAAATATTTTTGCCAACACGTGGTCAGGAACTAGCTGCTAGCCCTCTCAAACAGGTTCCACCATTCTGTTCCACCATGATTTCACTGTACCCACATGGCACCATGTACCTGCATTAACTTGTTACTTTCATGTAACAATTATCTATCAATCTTGGTCGTATTTGTTAGAATTACTTCAGCATCAAAAGCATATTTGGGAGAATATTCAGCACTTTCACCATCCTTTGTGTGAAAACATGTTTTATAATTTCAAAGTTTCACTGCGTTGTTCTTCATTCTCCACCAACTCTATCAAAGGCTTTTATCATTCTTAACATCTCAATTAGATCAACTGTCAACCTTCTAACCTCAAAGGAATATACTTAATTTGTCCTCATAATTTAATCCATTAAATCTTGGAATTATCCTTGTTAATCTATGATGTACTCCCTCCAAAACCAATATTTTCTTCTTGAGATTAAATACTTAGAACTGAAAGAAATATTCCACATGGAGTTGACCAATACTCTTCGCAACTAAAAGAATTACTTCTTGACTTTTACATTCCAAAGCCCTTGAGATAAGGGCCAGTTACAACTTTTTTAATTACTTTTATGAAGAGCAAAAGTTAAATTTCTCCAGGAATTCCTCCTAACTCAAACCCTTGACAGAGTAACATGACATTTATTTGTAGTAATTGAATACTGCCCATGCTTTGGTGATCAAAAGAGAACAATGCTCGAGGAGATTTGGAGAAATCATGCTTCTGACTTATAATCTGCAAAACTCGATAAACATTCCAACATCTGCAAATGGGACTGAGGGCACAGAAGTGATTTGTTTTTATAATAATACTTTTGGATTCCCAGTGGAAGAATTTTTGTGCAAGGGGAATGGTAATATGATCACTTATTACCAACAATAAAACTAATTTTGAATTTGGCAATTTTTGAGATTATTCCGGGTGGTTTCTCAAGAAATTTGATTTGAGTGAGTGAGCTATGATTTAGAATATAATTTTAAAAGAATACTGTAAATGCAAGTTTGCAAAAGATAATGGGCAATTAGCAAATGACTATCCATTTTATTCAGAAATCCAGACATTCAAACTTTTAGATGGTGGGAATATTACACACCTATCTCTGTCATTACTGTTACTTACCAAAGCGATTGACTGGATTTCATTCATAGTGACTATTTGTAACAGCTCAGCTGTGGATATTCAAGATCTACACATTGTAATGCAGTCATGTGAGCTTGGGTGTCACATAAACAGAACCTCGAAGCAGCAACAAGAGAATTGAAGCAAAGCAATACAGAGGAACCTCGATTATCTGGCATTCAATTATCTGAATATTGGATTTTCTGGCAAGATCACAAGGTCCTGATGCTTGGCTAAATTATGTTATCCGACATTCAATTATGCAGAATTCGATTAACCGAATGAAATACTCCCCACCCGTGTCCTTTGGATAATCGAGATTCCTCTCTACAGGCATAAATTTTATACAGCAGAGTATTATGATGATGATCAGACCCTCAAAGTATTATGGAAAGGATTAACCCTTAATTCAAAAATGTGTTTTTTTATTGGAGGCTGCTAATGCCCAAAACTGTTATAGATCAAAAATTAAGTAGTTTCCGATAGAAGGAGAGAGACTGATGGAATGTAACACTTGAAGTGTTGAAGAGACATCAACCAGATTGAACTGAAATCTCACGTAACTATAAAGTTAATGAGAGACTGATGACCCTCTGCTGAAAAGAAAGTCATCCACTGCAGACTGCATCCCAAACTATGGACACATTTTGTGTTTTTACTTCAAAGAATACACAAGAATAGTGGTTAAAATGCCAATTTTAATTCTATTGGACTGTATAGTGGCAATGAACTTTCCCCATATATTACCATTATGGGTTCAAGTGTTAGCATACTGTGAAGGACACAAAGATATATCCCCTTGTTTCCCTGGTGTTTCAAGTAAAAGAAGACCTCTCTTAATCAGAGTGCTGTCAAACCAACTTTTAAAAAAATATAATCAGGACAAAGAAACTTCAAACACCTACAAAGTTAATGCCACCATAATCGGTAAGGTCCAATGGAACAGCTGCAACATTCAACTGTCCACTTCTTGTGAACAATTCTGCAACTAATTCATATTGGTTTTTAACTTTTACTCTTTCAGCAAGAGAACTAGGAATGAGATTAGGAGAAATTTCTTCACTCAGAGAGTGATTAGGATTTGGAACCACTGCTTGGGAGAGTTGTGGAGATGGATCCCTATGAGGGTTCAAAGGAAAGCTCAATATATATTTGAAGGTAGTGAATTTACAGGACTATGGAGATAGGACTGGAGAATGGGACTAACTGGGTGGCTTTCTTCGGGAGCTGGGCTGAATAGCCTACTTCTGTAATGTAAAATTCTGTGATTCTGATTTCTAATCTCTATGCTTGTTCATTTACTGGTTATTATTCGTTTTAGTGGTTGATAAAGTCACTCTTTTGTTAATGCAAGAAAACCTGATTAAAATGTTTCCTTTTAAAACATAAGTTCAGTTGGGCCTGGAAGAAATGTATCCAAGAGGGAAGGGATCCTTTTTAAGTTGACCTTGTCTCAATGAATCCAAGTGGGGATGAATAAAGAATAGGAGCCAGCTGATTTGGAACTATAATGGGTGGGGAACCTCCCTCAAGGTATAGTCATTGCACTTGATAAAAATTCAGGGTGTAGAAACACAGGCAGAGAGATATGCTAGAGTTAGCAACTAGATTACTAGGCAGAAAAAAGAAACATATTTGCCAGAGAAAGAGAAACCAACTGTAGCCATATTGACAAAAGTCAATACACAGAGAGAAAGGGATAAGCATTTAAAAATGTGGAATATCTTACAGTGGTGCAACCAGGAAGTTAGTCACAAAATGCACCAATTCTGCTGATATTGTTATGATGAAATTGTGTGTAATTCTCCTGAGGATATGCATGAAAGTAAAAAAAATGTAAATCAGCTTAAAACAATATCAGAGTCTAAGGAGGCAGTCACATTTTCCTTATTTATGTATGAAAATTATGTTTCAGCTCAATTATCCATCATTCATGCACATTAGGCATAGCACATTCAAGAACTTTCAATTGGGGAACTTCTCAATTTTTAATGTAACATATACTTATGCCAGAAAAATCCACTTAAGGTAACTCAAAATATAGTGTAGGTCTTACATGAGGTTGACTTTTTTAAACTAAACATATGAAATTGCACAAAACACCAAGAAAATGAGCTTGTTTCCTCTTCTATTTGAAACTCTAGCTGTAATTTGGAGATTATGCAGAAACATAGAAGTATGGAATCCCTATAGTGTGGAAACAGCCCAGTGAGTCCACACCGACCCTCTGAACAGTATCCTACCCAGACTCACCCCCTACCCTAGCCTTGTTACGTGCACTTTCCACGGCAAATCCACCTAGCTTGCACATCTTTGGACTCTGGGAAGAAACCAGAGCACCCAGAGGAAACCCATGCACACACCGGGAGAACATGTAAACTCCAAACAGTCACCCAAGGATGGAATTGAACCCAAATCCCTGGTGCTGTGAGGCTTATTTACTTACATATATACAGAAATCTCACATATTAGCTTATAAAACTTGGGAGTAGGCTCATTATGGTGAGGAGAAGTGTATTTCAGCAAAGGAATTGATAATTGTTATGAGATGTTGATATTTTGTGTCTACAAGGATAAGTCATTCATGACTATATTTATACAACTGCTTTAGCCATATGTTTCATTTGCCCTTGACACTGTGTACAAAGACACAGTGATTTCCCCCTCAGCTTTCCTGAGTAGCTATGAACAAGGAATTCCTCCCCCAAACACCCATATGTCTGCAATTCATTGCCTACTTAAGAACTTCAATTTGACAGTGGGACAAGTTTCTCACTGTGTATTTGATTGGGGTCAAAGTGGAAGACAGCAAGACACTCACCTGCCCATGCCTGCACAATTAAGTGCTCCCCCGCTATTCAGCTCATCGCAAGCTGTCGTTATGCGTTGGACGAGGAGAGGGGGGAATAAAAGGCATGCAAAAGTGCTCAGAAATATTAATGGAAAACATCAATGCAATAATACCCAACATAATCTAGAGAAATAAAACATCATAGGCAGAAAACTATTAAGACTGACAGAGGGAGACAAGCTGAGAGGACATCACGCGTCAAAAGGGGGTGATAGTGGCATAGATTTAAAAGTCACGAATCTAGTGGTCCAGAATTGTTCCAAAAAAAATTTTTGTCAGTGGTATTTCTTATCCAACTCATTGAAAAATCCACTGCAGCTTTACTTAAAATCGCAAAGTTCAGTATCATGAAGAATTGTTATCTTCAGCCAAAAGAGCTTTGAGTGCCTCTGATAGGCCAATATAGCAGATTAATGTTATAAGATCACTAGGGATTGACAGGCTAATGTAAAAGATGTTCAAAGTTAAAACTGCAACTGATACTCTTGAGACAAAAACAACTGGAAATTGTTTCACATTTAACATTCCTGACTCCACATAGAAAATTATTGAAATACTGCTTAACTAAATAGTAAAGTGTTACAATCTGATAAAGCATTCCCTCAGTCACATGTTCATGAAGAATTCAATTAAAAAATGAGGTCTGCAGATGCTGGAGATCACAGCTGCAAATGTGTTGCTGGTCAAAGCACAGCAGGTTAGGCAGCATCTCAGGAATAGAGAATTCGACGTTTCGAGCATAAGCCCTTCATCAGGAAAAGGGCTTATGCTCGAAACGTCGAATTCTCTATTCCTGAGATGCTGCCTAACCTGCTGTGCTTTGACCAGCAACACATTTGCAGCTATGAAGAATTCAATACCAAGAACTGATTACAGTGCTACATTTCATGGTTCGTGCCTGGTTTATGAATTAGGCAATTTCTCAGGGGTCATGGGCAAGGAGATGGTGGAAGTCTGGTCACTTGTGCCAGGGTCAGGTAAAAGTGTGCCAGAGTTAAAAATGAGATTTTGAAGAATGACTGTCCTTTTGATCCTAAATTCCTGTGTAAAGATGAAGCAACAACCAAAAGGAAATCTCTGCTTATATGAAATATTTGCTAGCATTAATATTTCTAATAATCCTTCATTTACTGCAAGTGACCAGATTTATAGAAAACTCCTTCTTTCAGGGTGACAGAGAATGAACTAGGAAGGCATTGCATAATTAAATCCATTTTTTTTATAGAGGAAGACAAAGGGAACCCGTGTTTTGCATCATTTGCATTGTATTAATTCTTAAACAAAATGCCCCTCAGAGGCCCTGAAGTACAGATTTCCTTTATCCAGCAATAACATCTGTAATAAATTTCTGTAAATCTTTCATCATGAAAATTATAAAGTCGAAACAGAAAAATGAGCATGATACATCGAAACTTGTATCTCTCTAAGTAATAACATAAGGCAGTACAAATGTAGAGCAGCCAAAGCTATTTCTATTTAACCATTTGTATACTTTGATTTGGTTTCATGCATGTGTAACAACGTAGCAGAGACATCTGTGCATTTAAATTCAACACCTACAAAAAATGGAGTGTATTTACAGCATGAACGTTATTGTATGGCTGGTGTTTGAGTATATGCTCATCAAGGAAAAGATTGAACAAAGTAGTAAAAAGGTTCACAATTTAAAATTTCCAACAATTGTCATGTAATGCAGCATTGCCTGACACTGTGGACAAATTCTAGCCTTAGAAGCGTGTCACTCTATTCGCTCCATAACTCTGCTGTCAATCATAATCATCGGTTTTCTGAATAAAATTGTTTGATTAATGTCAATTGTGCTGAACAGGACTTTGTGCCAAGGATGGGCATTGATTAATATCTGGACTGAGACTGACAATGCCCAAATGAATTCACTTAGAAGTGTTGACAGCAGCCACAGAAAGGTAGCCTTTTTGAATCCAAATTTTCGTAAGCTAGATGTTCTTTTTACCACAAGGCAAGTCAAAATTTCTGGCACTGTAAATTTAAATTTCCCAGTGTAACCCAAGACAGAACGCAAATGCTTAATGTATCAATCAAAGTAAGAGTTGAATTGAAAAACTTGCAGAGTCAATATTGCTGACGGAGGAGCATGAAATTGTGCACCTTTGTGGTGGCATCATTGTTGCCGCCTGCCTTCCTCTGCCTACCCTGCCTGTTCTGTGCACATGTTACTGTGGTGCAGGAGGTTTTTGTCAGCTCACTCACCCATAGATGTATTGAGGTTGTTAAGTAGCCAATTAGAAGGCAATTACTGATCGAGTCGCTGATAGGATATTACCTGCAGTGGGAGAGGCCAGCATTGAGTTTCCAAGCCACAGTTTGAAATCTGGTGGCATTGCAGAGGGAGAAAAAAGTGAAAACAATAATATGTGGAAATGAATACACTGGTCCTGCAGGAGCACTGTACCAACATGAATAAAACAAGTCAGACTGGTATGTGTCATTCGCAAGCTTTACTTTCTCCTCTGACTTGGAGGTGCCTCCTGCACGAACATCTGACACACATTGGAGGCCCCTTTGGATATTTGCCCCTTTGGAAGTTTGCCTTCCATCCTCAGTGCCTCTTTCCCAGTTCCTCACTCTGGTTTCTAAGGTCTGCTAGCCTGCTTCCAGGACCATCTTGAATTTACCTTCATCTGGCATATCTCCAGCAGGTGCTGAAAATGTGTTGTTGGAAAAGCGCAGCAGGTCAGGCAGCATCCAAGGAGCAGGAGAATCGACGTTTTGGGCATAAGCCCTTCTTCAGGAATGAGGAAAGTGTGTCCAGCAGGCTAAGATAAAAGGTAGCGAGGAGGGACTTGGGGGAGGGGCGTTGGAGATGTGATAGGTGGAAGGAGGTCAAGGTGAGGGTGATAGGCCGGAGTGGGGTGGGGGTGGAGAGGTCAGGAAGAAGATTGCAGGTTAGGAAGGCGGTGCTGAGTTCGAGGGATTTGACTGAGACAAGGTGGGGGGAGAGGAAATAAGGAAACTGGAGAAATCTGAGTTCATCGCCTCGGAACCCTCCAACCACAAGGGATGAACTCAGATTTCTCCAGTTTCCTCATTTCCCCTCCCCCCACCTTGTCTCTGTCAAATCCCTCAAACTCAGCATCGCCTTCCTAACCTGCAATCTTCTTCCTGACCTCTCCGCCCCCACCCCACTCCAGCCTATCACCCTCACCTTGGCCTCCTTCCACCTATCCCATCTCCAACGCCCCTCCCACAAGTCCCTCCTCCCTACCTTTTATCTTAGCCTGCTGGACACACTTTCCTCATTCCTGAAGAAGGGCTTATGCACGAAACGTCGAATCTCCTGTTCCTTGGATGCTGCCTGACCTGCTGCGCTTTTCCAGCAACACATTTTCAGCTCTGATCTCCAGCATCTGTAGAACTCACTTTCTCCTCGAAGATATCTCCAGCATGGGCCACCAATCCCAGTTAGTGGGTTTTGAGAAGATTTGTGGTTCAGGTTGAGGTTTTGGATGTAGGTTTGCTCACTGAGATGGAAGGTTCATTTTCAGACATTTCATCAACAGACTGGATAAAATCTTCAGTGAGTGTCCGGTGAAGCACTGTTTTATGACACAGCTTAAATGAGCCACCACACACTGCAGCACAGAGGAATTATGAAGAACAGAGGAAAATCATCTATACAGTGTATTCAAAAAGAACGGGTACTCAATGAACACAGTCCACCGATTTCTCAGCAACAAACCCAAGGAAGCAGATAAAATGCATCCAGAAACCCTAGCCACTCTCCTCTACATCAAAGACATCTCAGAAATGACTGCCAGAATACTCAGATCTCTTGGCATCATGGTAGCCCACAAACCCACCAACACACTAAAACAGCAGCTAATGAATTTGAAAGACCTTATACAGACAACAAGCAAAACTAATGTCATTTACAAAATACCTTGCAAAAACTGTAACAAACACTATATTGGACAAACAGGCAGAAAACTAGCCACAAGGATACGTGCACATCAATTAGCCTCAAAAAGACATGACCCACTCTCACTAGTATTCTTACATACAGATGAGGAAGGACAACACTTCGAATGGAAAAACACATCCATCTTAGGGCACGCCAAACAGAGACATGCATGAGAATTCCTAGAAGCATGGCATTCCATCCAGAAATTTAGCAACAAACACATTGATGTGGATCCTATCTATCATCCTTTGAGAAAAAGATAAGCAAATGACATCACCAACCCAAGGAAGCTTAAACACAACAATAGAAAGCGGGTCATTACAACAGTGCTTCACCGAAGGCTCACTGATGGTGTTACCTAGCATGGTGACAAAATGTCTGAAAACAAACCTTCTAGCTCAGCAAGCAAACTTACACCCAGAACCAATCTCAGTTCCTGTAATGTGTTTGAATAGCATCTCCTGGAGGCAACGTTTTTTTCCTGATGGGGCAGGAGTCTGCTCTATAGCCATGGGGAGAACCAGTGATTTTCAACAGGGAGATGGTGAGTCCAGGGAGCTCTATCCATGTGTAAAATTCAGCTTAATGAAGCAGATGAACCTGAATGGTCTGAATTTCCATACGACTGGCCTCCCCCATCGCTTCACATCTGTCCCCACCTTCATGAGTTTTTAAATATCCATAAATAAGAGGTCAGCTATTCAAGAGAACTGTTTTATGGATGTTGAGATAGTTTTAGAAAGTCACACAAACACTGCAAAGTTGGATATCTGAGATTCAATGTATAAGTGCTGATTGTAGCTTCGCCAGTTAGCGACCATATTTTTCAGTAAATCTGATGCTATTCCTGCCAAGCTCTTTTACCGTTGGAGGGAGTCAGAGTGTATAGGGATCTTTTAGTGGGATTGCTCTTCCAAATTACCGTAACATCCATTGCCAGATCCTGGTAAGGAGCGCTGTGCATCTATCACTGGGGAGGGTGTGCTGTCGTCATTTAGAGTGCCTTGATAAATGTTAGCTGGTTCATCTATTTTTACGCCTTTTGACTGGGACAATGGCACGGCTTCCCAATCTGATTTAGAGAGCAGTTAGAAGTGAAACGTCTTGTGTGGTTCTGCAGTCACATATAGGCCAGACCAAATAAGGTTTCCTTCCCTAATGAACATAAGTGAACCAAATGTAATTGAATGATAATCGATATGTTCACCATGGCAGAGATTGGCCTTTCATTGCAGATTTATACGAATGCACAATTAAGGAAAAAGAACAGGATAGTCAACCCTTCAAGCCTGCTCCTTCACTCAAAAAGATCATAGTTGATCTGATACGTTTCTGCATATTCTCAATAATCTTTCATCCCTTTGGAAATGAAGAGTTATTTACCTTTACCTTAAGTATATTTAAATATTTGCCATCTATTCCCTATAAGGAAGAGAATTCCAAAGAATCACAACTCTCTGAGTGAAAAAATGTTTCCTCATCTCTGCTTTATATGGGCACACCATTATTTTTAAACTTTGACCTTAATTCCACTACAGGAAACATCCTGTCAACATTCACTGTGTCAAGTTCCTCAGGATCTTACATGTTTTAGTGAAGTCACCCCTACCTCTTCCAAACTCCAGAGTATATAGGCCTAACCTGTCTAACCTTTCCTCATAAGGCAATATGCTCATTCCACGTATTAGGTAAACCTTTTCTGAACTGTTTACAGTGCATTAATATCCTTCTGTTAGTACAGTGACCAGTAGCGTACATAGTACTCCAGATGTATTTTCACCAATGCCCTGTGTAACTGAAGGATAATATCCAACTGATGTTTTCACTTCCTCTCACAATAAACCAAAACATTCTTTTAGCCTTCCTGGTTACTTGCTAATTTATTAATTAGTGATTAATGGGCACTGGCCTTCCATGACATTTGGGCAGGTTCCTGGCAACAAGCATCTTAAAAATTTCATTTCTACCTCATACCGATGAGCTGAGCAACCCATTCACTTGCCATTTGAAATATCACTGACTGACTCTACTGGTGGTAGCTGTTTACACCTTTTTTTGCAGCTCCAGTACCTACAGGTGTTGTGTGGGAGTGTGGCAGAGATATATCTGATTGATATTATGACTACTGCTGGCACAAGACCTGTCAGGTAAATGCGCCACTTGAGATTCAGTGACAATCTAATCTTTGGTGGTATGAATCATCCCTGGCAGTTAGTTGACAGTATGGTCAGCATGATACTCTTCAGCAGTCTGCTCACCCCTTTCTCCCAAATCTCCTCTTAATTACTTGCAATTGAGAGAATACATGGAGACAACATTCCAAAGGACAAAATGAAAAGTAATTTAATAATTGGCAATTCTCCTGTTGGCAATGCTCATGTATATGGAATAATACAGTGCTTCATAAAGGCAGCATGGTATAATATATAGAATGCTGTACAAAGCATTATTCTGCTGTTCAGGTGTGCACAACCCCCTATTACCATTGACCTAAGGCATTGTTAAAGTGTAATACAAGTTGGTGTTTTAGTTAAGCCACTTTGCAGCTTTAGAAGTATTGATAAACTATAATTTGCAGGGAAGAAGTACCTGAAATTAAGAGATGGAGTGTTTTTTTGTGTGTGTGTGTTTTGTGCATTTATTGCTATGGAACATCAGAGGCAGGTATGCTGGAATCCCCTGAGGTCCCACTTGAGAACTGGTTTTCCATTCTGGATACTGACAAAGGTGATGATTCCTCAAAGGAATGCAATTAATGCTGGACGTATAACATGTCTGGTGACCATAGGAGAGTAGGAAGCATGGAAGAGCAGCAATGACAGGGGATACATTAGAGGAACAGACATGCATTTCCACAACCGTAGATGTGACTCCAGAATCGCATGTTACTATTCTCCTAATTCACAGTCAAATTCCTAGCAGGTTTAACTCCTAACTTATCACTGACATCTACTTACATTTGGCAATTTGAGCTCATGAGAAGACACTTCATTTAAAAAAGTCTTACAATAATAGAATCTTTGCAGTTCAGATAGAGGCCATTTGGCCCATCAAGTCTGTATGGATATTCTGAACAACATCCCGCCCTATCCCATGTAACCCTACATGTCCCATGTTTAACCCACTTGGCCTGCACATCCCTGAACACTACGGGGCAATTTAGCATGGCCAATCCACCGAACCTGCACATCTTTGGGCTGTGGGTGGAAAATCACAGTACTGCCATACCACCCTTTCAGTAGAGGATACCTGGATTCTCATTCTTTTGAATCTGAGGTTAGGGCACAATATGGAGTTGGTGGTTTAATTCTCCATCTGGTTCAGACTAATCCTGACCCAAGGGAGTGCTTGAAGCTGACATATTCACTTCCTGAGCATGAATAAGACTTGTTCTGTAAAAGCTAGGTATTTGGAAAGAAATGCCTTACTGGCTATTAAGTTGTATTTATATTTGTGCTAGGATCATTTGTGATAATTTCAAAATCATGCAAAAACTGTGTTAAAACTAGGGAAGTGTTGAAATCGACAATATTCAGAAACAGTTGTTTCAATGCCATAACTTAATCATTACATCTAAGTGTGCCAGCTGATGCTCAAAAGCTCTGCCATGTGATAATAAATGCATCACGTGATCTCGGAAAAAAACATCTGAAGCATCCCAAGGCACTTTAAAGATGTGTTATCAAACAGGATTTGGCACAGAGCCACAGAAGGAGATATTAGAGCAGATGTCTAAAATCTTGCTCAATCAGAGAGGGGTAAAAGACTATTTTAAAGGAAGAGAGAAAAGGGCAGAAAGGCAGAGGTTGAGGGAAGGAATTTCTGAGTTTAGACCACGACAATGACAGGGTTGCCAATGGTGGCATGATTCAAGCTGGATTTCACAGGAGTCTGGAATTCCATGACAGCAGAGATTTCAGAAGCTTTGGGACTGGAAGAAGTTACTGCAGTTGTGAGAGGCAATGTCATGGATGGATTTGCAAACAAGGATGAGAACTGTGGAATTCAGAAATCAGATCAGGAGCTAATCTAAGAGAGTTTGCACAGGGTTGATGGGTAAATGGACTCAGGATATAGGCAGCAGAGTTTTGGATGACTTGTGAAGGATACGAAGGATATTTGATGGGAGTCTAGCCAGGGAAGCATTGGAATAGTCAAATATAAATACTGCAAAGGCAGTGATAAATGTTTCAGCAGCAGCTGAACTAATATAGAGATACAATCAACAAATGAGATTCAGTGATATGATAGTGCATGCCGTTTTGTAAAGGTCTTCCATCTTGTAAACAGTGGCCAACTGCATGAAGCAGCAAAAGCATTAAATAGGCCCAAGCAAGCCTTCAATATTGGCTTGCACACTATAAATGTCAACCGAAATAAGATAACTGATAGCCTAACCTTGACTTGCTGCCACTCCACCATTCTGCTGAAAAGTCCTCTCTAGCATTTTAATTGCAGGGATGTTTAGCTGGACCATGAGTGGGAAAAAGGACCTGGAACAGGGGATTCAGCTCAAAGTGTTCCTATGTTTTAACTACTGTGCTGCCCCTCAGTCAACAGCAACAGATTCAACTGTGATCTTTAAGAGAGATTTGGATAGCTGTCTGAAGAGCTAAATTTTGCAGAGGAATGGGGTAAAGGTTTGCAGTAGAATTTAATGAACTGAATTTCACTCTTGCAGAGAGCTGGTACTGTGTAGGCTGATTGGCTTCTGTATATGCAGTTTCCACTCTATGACTCTCGACTGTGTCTTAAGGGCTGATAGCTCAGCCTGTCCTTGCATTGACACAGCCTGCGCAGTATTTGACAGGGTGTTTCTCAGCCCAAAAACAAAATAACTTGGTCGACAACACCTCAGCAGTTAAATCAAGTATCTTATTAGCTGCTTTGACCTTTGCTGAAGCCACAGGTTTGCACCATGTGAAAGCAAGAGTTTGCAGTTGCCCAAGGGTAGCACATAGGTAAGTTGCATATTGTTATGTAGAACTGTTAAGTTTCAGTATTACGTTTAAAGCACATAAATTTGTTTTCGTATCACTTTTCAGTTCTACCTATTCTTGGTTGTTGTTTGCCAAGTGGTCTTTTTAGTTACATGGTGTTGAATGGGAAGCCATGAACTGACACAGAGCAATGGAGTGTTGTGATGAGTAGGACTGGCTGTTTGCTTTGTATTAGAGCCACAGTGGCAGGGCGGGACAGTGACAAAAGTGGCTTTTGTACAAGGTTATCAAATGGATACATTAGTGAAACCTGAGGGATCTTCAGAGTGATCAGGGCACGTTGAGCAGCTGTATACACCATTGGGAGTGAGCATTGCTTACATTACACACTATTTCTTTATCTTTCTTCTCCTCCTTGGATTCCTTTAAAGAAGCTCTGTACTCTGCATCCTTTTCCTCCTACAGATCAATTCTTGGCTAGTGAGTAATGTTGTGCATGCACAGTACACTGGGACTCTCATTGGAGACTCTGGGCAGTGCATGCTAAAGATTGCTTCCAGATTTGTTCGAGTGCATCTACATCCTGGGAACCCTTCAACCACAAGGTATGAATTCAGATTTCTCCAGCTTCCTCATTTCCCCTCCCCCCACCTTGTCTCAGTCGGTTCCCTCAACTCAGCACCGCCCTCCTAACCTGCAATCCTCTTCCTGACCTCTCCGCCCCCACCCCACTCCGGCCTATCACCCTCACCTTGACCTCCTTCCACCTATCCCACCTCCATCGCCCCTCCCCCTAGTCCCTCCTCCCTACCCTTTATCTTAGCCTGCTTGGCTCTCTCTCTCTCTTATTCCTGATGAAGGGCTTATGCTCGAAACGTCGAATTCTCTATTCCTGAGATGCTGCCTGGCCTGCTGTGCTTTGACCAGCAACACATTTGCAGCTGTGATCTCCAGCATCTGCAGACCTCATTTTTTACTACATCATGCTAATGGCAGCTTGATAACAATCTTGCAGTGATATAAACATCATTGCATCTCAGTTGAGCATCGTTGTGTTTCTGAGAAGTCACCAACCACATTTTAAATGCATATCATTTGTCTCCAAATGGCTAGGTGGTAATTTTGCTTCCAGGTGTGAACATGCCTGCATGGCTGAATTTCTACAGGATGAAAACACCAAAGGAAATTTCACCCAGTAAAATATAAAAAGGGAGTGGTTACCCTTGTGGTTACACCACCCTCCCAGCTGATCTGGTGGCTCCTTAATTCCAATGTGCGCGCATTCAGTAGCATCTTCTGTCTGTAAGAATCCAGCTGGAGCTGCAAACCCAGTCACCCACTCATTTAGCACAAGTGGTGACCCGGGAAAATTTGCCACCAGTAATCTGTCTTATGCATTTGGTTCCTCAAATAACTCTAGCAAACCTCTAGGAAAACACCATGAGCTTTACTTTCCTTTCCATCACCAAGTAGAAAGGGTGTAGTCCATATAAATTGGCATCCTAGAAGAATCCTGAGACAAAAAATGTCAGAGTTGACTTTGACTAAAGCGTGGCTATGATGTTCAGTTTGGCAGTAGATCTTCTCTGAGCAAGCTACAAACCTTTGACACAGCTTCTCAGCCTGAGTCACCTACTTTCTGATGTTCAGATGTGTCAATGAAACTTATTCTCTGCACGTTCCCTGTCTTCCAGATATAGCTTCCTGCAAGGAACAGCTGTCTCCACCGTGGAACTGCAAGTTTGTGAGCCTGTTGCTGGTTCTGTAGCCTAGTCATCTTCATTCTCCTCAGATCTCCAACAGATGGCACTGTGAGTAGCATTAATAATGCTCTGATGGATTGGAACTCTAAAGTGGAGGTGAGATCTCCAAATTATGGATAAAATTTCCAAATTGTTGAATAAACACCCAAGAAGCATAAAGAAATGTTAAAGCACATAACTTGTGAACAAACCCTGTCTTCCAAGCAGATGAGAAAACAATTGTGAGTACTCAGAATTTATTGACATATTTTCCTGATAAAGCATTATATTTTGTTTTCGATCTTGGCTTCACTGACATTTCCAGGGAACCGTAATAACCTGAGATAAACGTAGTAAACCCATGTGAATACCCTTCCAATTAGCATATGTTAAACATCAACCCACTTCTCTCTCATGAAGGCAAACACACAGCAGTGAAATGTAGACGTCCACTGGATGAAATTTATTGTTATCTGTATGCCTCCTGTGTACTGTTTCCTGCACTGAGTGTAATGCAAGACTACAAGCTTTGAACTCTTACGATCACAAAGCTTTTTTTCTTCTAATGATTTAAATTCTTTATTATGAAATGTTACACTGCTTTACTTTATTTTGAGCTATACATTCTGCTAAATAGCAATATAGTATTGCCACACTGCTTGTTGGGGTTTTCCAGCCCTTTTTCCAATCGAAATTGTTGTTTCCCATCATCTGGTGGGTTTCCCACTTCATGGTCATTCATGGTCTAAAACACAATGCACATTCCCTTGCACAATTTGTAAAGTGCACTTCTGTGCCTGCAGCCTAACGAATCTTCCCACCAAAGTTTCATTTTAAATTAGGAATGTGCTAGTCTTATCAAAATCTTTAAACTTTCCCCATTCTCATTTATTGTCTTCAAAAACTTTCAAATTACTTTTCAGTTGCCTCGAAAGGACTCTGCAGCTTTTCCAATATTACCGTGTCACAATAAACTAATGTTTTGGCTCTTGCTAGGTCTACTGTAGCATTGTTTGTGATCTGGAGACACTCATTTACAAAGGCAAGTAGTCCATTTAATTATCCCCCTCTGCAGCCTGGTGTTCAGTGCTTTCGTCTTTATCCCCCTTGCCCTTAGAAGTGTCTAACTTTATTCACAGTGATCCAAATTGCTTCCATGGATGGTATCTTCAATGGCTCTGTCACTTCTCAGGAAGTCTAGTTCTTACTGTCTCACTAGACCACACTGTTTTGCCTGCATCTCCAGTCAGCTCAGAGGTAAAGGATTTCTTCTGGAATGTTACATTTGCACTCAGCTCCCTACCAAAGTACTGCTGCCTGTCCGCTTCTACACTAAACATACTTTTCTTCTCGAAGGTATTTTTTTTCTCCTGGGTTGAATGGACATTTTTCACTGCTGTTTTCTTGAAATATTCATGCAACAATCCTACTGTTGATATGTTCCAGTAAAAACCACTTATTGTTGGGTAAGGCACTGCCATCAAATCTCATTTCCATGTTGGGTCTAAGGGCCAATCTAATTAACAATGATAGGAGATAAAGCACTGTTGAGTCTAAATGAGAAGAGGCACTTGTCTTACATAACATGATATAGCTTATTGCATGATGACAAAGGTACCGGTTTTATGGTGTACTTAGGCATAATTACAAAGACTATCAAGAGGCAGAGATGACACATTTATCTCTATGGCACCCTTGTACCAGGCTCCTTTGTCTCCACTCAAAAACTGTGACATCATAAGTTTAATGCAACTTTAACATTCACACTTTCAGAACCATCATCTTATACAATAAGGATTAAGGGAGAATGAGGCCTCAATCACTGACCCCATTTCCCTGATTGGAAGAGCTACCTAAGATATAAAATCCCTCTGTCCTCTATCTACCCCTTTTCCACATGACCACCATCCTTCTTACATGTCAACCCCTACCCCAACACCCCTCCTTCCACCTTCCCATCACCTCTCCTCTGGTTTCCATCAGGAGTGCTTGGCATTTCTCCTTTGCCCACACATTTACCACTGAGACCCATGGGCCTGGGAACAGAGCCAGCAGTGATCTACACTTTTGCCAGAGCTGTTAGAACTGGAAAGCTGCTGGCCAAATAGATTGGCTTCACCCAGCAGTAAACAGTTAGAGCACAGTCGGTATCAACAGAACTGTGCTGGCCACTGACACTTACAGTGACAAGGTGAAAAACCTCATATTTCAAATACATTCAGTCCTGAGAGCTAGCATAAACAAGCCATTTTTGGTTTAACATAATTACTTATAATCTGTGTTGAAAGACACAATGTAATATATCCAAGTTTGCAGATGACATCGAATAGATGGTGACGTAAGCAGTAAGTAGACATAAAAAGGCCTCAGAAGAATTCAAGAAGTTGGGTGAGTGTGCAAACTACATTGAAGATAGAATGAAATGTTACAAGTGTAAAGCTATTTACTTTGATTGGAAAAATAAAGAGAAAACAGAATATATTTTGAGTGGTGAGAGTCTCAGAAATGTTTTCATTCAGATGTATTTGGGTGTGCTTGTACACAAATGACAAAATCATGGAATCACAAAATCAACCAATCAAATCTGTACTGACAGAAACTACTCTGAATCTACACTAGCCCCACTTTCCAGTACTTGGCTCATAGCCTTAAATATTCTGACACTTCAAGTGCTCATCAAAGAACCTTTTGAACTCTGGAAGATTTTTCATCTCAACTAATCTCCCAACCAGAGCATTCCAGATGCCCACCACCCTCTGAGTAAAAAAGTCTTCTTCAAATCTTCTCTAAATCTCCTGCCTTAAGATAATGCCCTCTTGTTATTGTCACTTCAGACAGTTAACAAATAGGTAGAGCATGTAATTGGGTAAATGTTACTTCAGTGTTTTGTACAAAGGAATTGAAGTACAAGTCTAAAAGTCTTCCAATGACTATAAAGAACATTGGTAAGACTCCACCTGGATATTTGTAGTATCGTTAAATAAGAAAAGTCATACTTACCCTGGAATGAGTGTCATGAAGGTTAATTGAATTAAAAATTACTTACAGTGTGAAACAGGCCCTTCAACCCAAGATGTCCACACCGACCTGCCAATGCGAAATCCACCCAGCCCCATTCCCCTAACCCTACGGGCAATTTAGCATGGCCAATTCACCTAACCTGCACATTTTTCTTGGACTGTGGGAGGAAACCGGAGCAAACCCACGTAGACACAGGGAGAATATGCAAACTCCACACAGTCAATCGCCTGAGGCGGGAATTGAACCCAGGTCACCTGGCGCTGTGAGACAGCAGTGCTAACTACTGGGCCACCGTGCAGCCAGGGATGAAGAGATTGTCATATGAGGAGAGACTGTTAAGCTGAACCCATATTCTACCGAATTTAGATGAATGAGAATTGAACTAATTGAAAGATAGAAAAACTTCAAGTTGCTTGACAGAGTGGATATTGGCAGGCTATTTCCCTTGCTAGGGAATCGCAAACACAATCCTCAGAATAAGGGGGTGGCCATACAAAACTGAGGTAAGGATAACTTTCTTAAGTCAAAGGGTTGTGAACCTCTGGAATTCTCTATTCCAGAGAGCTGGGGATGTTCCATCACTGATTATATCAGTAGAATCACAGAAAGATAGGATAGTTACAGCATGAAAGCAGGCCATTTGGCATCTTGCAACCATGCTGGCTCTCTGCACAAGTAATTCAGCTGTCCCCTCTCTCCCCCTTCCCCATGTCCATATAAATGTGTTCTCTTCTGATGTTTACCCAAGTTCCTTTTGAAATCTATGACTGGATCTACTTCCATTACAAACGCAGGCAATTTGCTGTGCTTTGAAAGCTTTTCCTGCATGTTGCTGATCATTTTTTTTGCAAATCACCTCAAATTAATGTTCCTTGGTTCTCAACTTTTCTGCCAATGGGAAAGGTTTCTCTCTATCAACTTTGTGCAGACACCTCATGGTTTGAACACCACCAGCAAATCTCCTCATAGCCCTCCCTTCTTCAAGAAAAACAATCTCAGCTCCTTCAATTTCTCTGAGTAACTGATGGCCTTCAACAAAGTAAGTGAGTAAAGATAAAGTCATCATAGTCCCAGAAGGAGATTAGGCAGCTCTCTCATCAGAGACAGACAACTGATGATGAGTTTAATCTGAGAGTCAACAAGCCTCAGGCATGGTTGTGAAAGTTTACCCTTCATGGTAAACTCAGCAAGTACAGGAATTAAGCTGTGCTGTTCGTATTACACTGAATTGCAAACCAGCCATTTCAGCCAAATGACCTATCTGACCTCCTTAGACCCTTACCCCTCAGACCAATCAGAAATGTATTCTGTACTCTCACTAAAGTCTTCACATCCTTCCTAAGGTGTGGTACCAAGACTTGGGTAGAATACGCCAGTTCAGGCTGGACTAATGGTTGGAAAAATTCACCATAAGTTCCATGTTATTAGACTCTATAGGTTGTATTTTACATTTTATAGGCTAAGTCTGAGTTGCATCAGGTTTTTTAGATGGTTTTCTGTTGTGAGTTGTGGCATGTTCTCTTCTCATATCTTACCAAATGTACCACATTAATTAACTCCCCATCTTACCACATGCCATTGTCAGAACTCACCATTCAGTGGATATCTACTGAAAGACTGGCATCCTATGCGCTCTACGAAAGGTTGCAGTGCACTTGCTCTTATACCCCAGGAGCTGTCGCTTCCTCAGCTGGCCTGTGGGTGTGTCCACTCAGGTCCCAGGAAAAGGGGCACTGAGTTTCGAGCAGGATCTGGACAGTGTTATATCGCTGAAGGAGTGTAGATGGAGATGCAGGGTTTTGTGAAGTAAGTTATGGGTTAGACAGTTTCATCGTTACTCAGGAGTTAGACCAGGTTTCTAATAGTCTAACTTTCCCATGTAGCTATTTATTTAACTGCAGAAGAACCCTCTGAATTCACTGAATTAAACATATAATTACAGCAGGTTCCCAGTGTAATGGACTTGCACAATGGATTCTTCAATTCCTGGGCTAGTCCTTTCAGCCTATTATGATGGGATTCTGGGGGGTTCCCAGATGTAACTGCCATCTACACTGCAGAAACATTGATTTGGCCATTAGGAAATCTGAACCAGAATTTTAGTTTAGATTTTTAAAAATTTTAAAAATCAAATCTCCAAGATTGAGGAGCTGGTATTTAACATCAAAAAAATTTAATTTCAAAGCATTATCCATGGTTATTTCATTATGTCAAAGTTGGAAGTGGGAAGAAAAAACACTGAACAATGGGTGAACCCAGCTCTCTACGTAAGGGATTTTCATATTCATGTGGATCCCAGAAACAAAGGGTAAAGCTAATGATTGCTTAAAGGTAAAGCTAATGATTACTGGCACAGCTCAAACATGCCAGATTGCTATTGGTATAGATTGTAGGTTATATTTTGTTTTGTTTTTGGTTGATTTTTATGATTTCTCACAGAAAGAGAGTCAGCTTCGTAGGAGCTTTGAGACAGGAAGTTAAACGTAGGGTCAGTAATTGTTAAGCAGTTGTAGACGAAGAACAGAGGGCTGTCAGAAAGTACAGATTTCAGACATAGAGTCAATATCTACAATATAGCTAGGCCAATGCTTCAACTGCAGAGTTTGCAATTGTTAGCTTCTTAATAATAGTTGCAGGGTCACTGAGCTGGATGCTAGAGGAAGAACCTCCAAAGATCTCATACTTTAAAGATGGCAAACCACAGAAGAGAACCAAAGTGAATTCCAGTTTGGACTCAGGAGAAGTGAAGGATTCTCAAAAATAGAGGTTAATTCTTGGGTAGAAATAAATAGAATGAAAAGTGTTATGCTCGGCTTTACAAGTTTAAAATATAGGCATTTACAACATACGTGTCATGTCAGTAGTATTTCCTTTGACGCTAACTCAGTAAGACTTCTGTTTATACTGTGAAGTCTTCAGGTATAATTGTTTTAGTGAATACTTGGGGTGTGATTTTCCTTTTTGAAAGTTAATGGTCTCCATCTATATCATAACAAGAAAAGCAGTGACCCCTGGAAACCCTTTCTCTAATCTGCAAAAGAACTGTTCGCCATTACTCTCTGTTTCCTGTCACTCAACTAACTTTATAACAATGTTTCCATCCTCCACATTATTCCCTGAGTTTCAACACTTCAGCACTTTATTCGAATATCTTTTGGAAGTCGATGTACGCCACATCAACCAATAGATTTTTGAATTAAAGGAGACAGTGATGGTGCAGGAAGGTGAGGTTGTGGTACCAACTCCACCATGATCTCACGAAAAAGCAGACAACGTAAAAGGGTAAAATGGCCAAATCCAGCTGATGTTTCTTATGCTGTTATATTCAAAGACATTAATTTAATCTTTTTAAATCCTTTAAAAGACTTAGCACTGCAGACAAATGGAAACCAATACACAGCCTTCTATTTCTACTTAGTAAGTTAGCATCTTATGAAAAGGCCTTGTTACTGATAACCTCCCAACATCCAGTCACATCTCCAATTTTCTGGGAGTTTTGAGGAAAAGGAGAGTAATATTGCCTGTAAGTATTCCAGGTCTGTGGATGTACAGCAATCTAGAATGTACAGAGTGATGCATTAAACAAGGAGCACACAACAAAGAACAATCAGAGTAAACATTAGAGAGGACTTTCATGTGAGCCATGCAGTCAATTTAGTTTTAGATAGATTCCCTACAGTGTGGAAACAGGCCCTTTGGCCCAACAAGTCCACAACGACCCTCCAAAGAGCAACCCACCCAGACCCATTCCCCTACACCTAACACTATGGACAATTTAGCATGGCCAATTCACCTAACCTGCACATCTTTGGATTGTGGGAGGAAACCAAAGCACCCAGAGGAGACCCACGCAAACACGGGCAGAATGTGGAAACTCCACACCGACAGTTGCCTGAGATGGGAATTGAACCCGGCTCCCTCGCGCTGTGATGTCCATGGTCCTTATCAAATAGAATATTTAATCTTCCTCATAAGTGTTCTATTATATATACGGCAGGACAGAGGAATGGTTTAACCAATAGATTTTCAAACTTGACACCATAACTCTTGTTGTAAAAAATGAGGTCTGCAGATGCTGGAGATCACAACTGCAAATGTGTTGCTGGTCAAAGCACAGCAGGCCAGGCAGCATCTCAGGAATAGAGAATTCGACGTTTCGAGCATAAGCCCGGCTTATGCTCGAAACGTCGAATTCTCTATTCCTGAGATGCTGCCTGGCCTGCTGTGCTTTGACCAGCAACACATTTGCAACCATAACTCTTGTTGTTCCATTGAGGAGAATACAGGGCCCATGAATTCCTCAGACGATGTATATTTCTGTATTTGGTGCTATTTAAAGTGGCAAGTTTTTTTTTCCATTTGACTAGCTTTGAAAGTAAAATCAAAGGGATACCAACTATGTAGCAGCTCTTATAGTGAACTTCCTATAAAGAAAAGGCCAGTTTAACTGAATGTGTGAATAACTAGGAAGAATAGTTTGTTAAAGATGTAATAGTTAATGAATTAAAAACTTTATAGTGTTCTGTCAAACTCTTTTATAATATACCAGCTCTATAATCACAAATGAAACAGAAAGCAGCTTTCATATCTTGAACCTTTCAAAATTAATTACATGTGAGCGTTAGATTGGAAACATAGACTTCTCCAAATAAGTAGCAGACAGGCGACAGTAACCACAGCTCAAGTTGAACTCTGCAAGTTTTATCACTGCCAAATAGGACTTGACAACATTTCAGTGCATTTTAAACACAAGTCGCATCCATATGAAACATAATTGAAAGAAACATTACCTGCGTATCCTTTATCACCAAATTGAGATTATAGTCCCCAAGTAAAAATGGAAGTTTATTTACAGTGACCAAAGCTAAATTAATAGCAGGGAGAACCGCTGCTGTGATGTTGGTGGATCCTGAAGTATGAGTCACAGGCAAAAGACATAGGATTGGAATGTTCTGCAATTCTTCCGAGGCTCTGAGAACAAGCAGAGAGGAGACACCAAGAATCCACACACACCTCCTATTCCAAATTGCCATGTTTATCAGCTTGGTATTTCCTTGTCTTTCTGCATATTCCAGATATTTGGTTTGACCCTTAGGGAATCCACCAGAATATCGTAAGGGATATAGAACAGTAATCTGCGCAACAGACCTGCTAAATAAATCCTATCTCTCTCAAAGAGATTTGTACACTGGGCTACTTATCGTGATTGCAGTGACAGGCACTTATCATTCACAATCCAATCCCATTGTAATCACATTACTGTACATATTTGTCTCAAAATTAATTTCAATATTGAGCCTCACTAAAAATGGTTCAAACAAGAGCTGATATTGTAACATAAATAGCTGTCATTGAGGGTCTATTTTAAATGAGTTAACAAGGAATCTCAGAAGCTTCAATGGAACTACTTTGTTTTGAAGCAAGCTTTATGTTCTTGGGTATTAAGCTTCTTATTCTCAATGTATAGAGGCTTGTTTAGCTCTGTTGGCTAGATAGATGGTTTGTAATCAGCACGACACCACTGGTATTGGTTCAATTTCTACACCAACTGAGTTTAATATAAAGGATTCTCCCTCTCAGTGTCTCCTTTCACCTGATGTGTGGTGACCCTCAGGTTAAACCACCAACAGTCATCTCTCTCTAATGAATAGGGTAAGAGTATGACAACTTTATTCTCAATGCAAGCTCCTAATTTGAATTTAAGTCCCTTGCATATTGATTTCCTTTCCATTGGACCTTATGAAATTCCTTCTGATTCTGTCTGTTAAAGTTTTGCTATGAAAAAATAATCAAAACTTTGAAGGAAATAAGACTACTTTGTCATATTACAGCCCAACCAGATTTTGTATGAATCGTACAATCTACATTTGTCTGTCCAAGGCACAATGTTTAGGTAAGTAATTAAGGCTGAAATAACTCCTTGAACTGACCTGACTGACTGGTATCCTGTCACCACGTCAGCCTTTATTTACATGTGCATAGTACAAGAAACTGACCAAGCTAGCACAAAGCCAGCTCCAGAAGTGAACAAAATCCCAGTCATTCCTGTTTATATTTTTTTTGTTTTTCTTTTTTTTTCCTCCCCCACACTACCGCCTTACTGCGGTAGTGCTTATTACTTTTATCCCCAGCACCCATGGTGTATGTGTGTGCAGGTGTAGACACAGTGAGGGACATGGTGTACAAATCTTTATTCAATTTCCACCACCAGAAAAAGTAGGAAAACACCCGTGTGGCCAGTGACAAGCAGTGCCCTTCACATCAAAGGGCAATGCTGTGTGAACAAACAGTGAAGGGGAGGGCAGGGACTAAATCAAAATAGAGTTGGAGGGGGAAATGATGCACTCCACTCCCTGCGGCGCCCACCTCTCCCTGAACAACTCCAGGGTGTTGGTGGACACCGCGTGCTCCTTCTCCAAGGACACCCGGGCCCTCATTCCTGTTTATATCTGTCAGTCAGGGCTCCCTGATTGGACCAGGTTAACAGCCCCAATCAAGGAACCCATATTCTTTGAGCTCCACCTGGTTGACCTCATTGCAATCACAAGGGCCATCCATAGCCTTCTTCTCATCTCCTCAGTGACAACCACTTTCCAGTGTCTTTCCTCAAGCTGTCATTCTTCACTATGATCCTGTACAAAGAGAGTTCAGCAGCGAGTCAACCACTGTGGCTTTTAAAAAAAAATGGATCTGATTGTATTGTCACACAAGAATCTGACGCTAACACTTTCTACAAAGAATAGAAAATGATGCAGAATGGAAATTTGTACCCTAGCCAGGCCAGAAATACAGAGGTCAGTTGCAAACAGATGGTAGGCAGTCTTATAGGTCATGCAGCAAAAGAAATCTTCCAACGGAGCCAGAGATATGTCTGATTCTCACTTCTGCTTCACACATAGGTTCACTTAAATCAGTTAAGGGTACTTGACTCAGTCTTCCACCAGCTACTTGGAGAAGTGTGAAATAACACAGCTTCGCAGGAGTAATGAGGAATAGCAAAATCAAATGAAAGCAGAATTCTAAAGTTAGTGTAGTAACGTAGGTTCATTTTGCTATATGTGCACAAATCATTAAAGGTAGCTGGGAAGGTTAAGACTGCAGTTATGGCATATGGGATCATGAACGGTTAAGGTAAACCTTTGTAAAAGCTCTGATTCGGACTCAACTGGAATACTTTGATCCAATTCTGCATGTCATGTTTTAGGAAGGATGTGAAAGCAATGATGAGAAGATTTAAAACAATGGTTCCAGAGACTTCAGTTACATGGATTGAGTAAAGACCCGAGGGCAGCTTTCCTCAGAGAAGGGAGAGAAGATTTGATGAAGTGCTTAAAATCATGCAAGTCTGGACAGAGTTAATTGAGAGAGCCGCTGGAGGAGAGTTAAGAAAAAGAGGGCACCAATTTGAACAGAATAGCAAAAAATACCAAGGGTGACATGGGGAAAATCTTTTGTTTGAAGCGAGCAGCTAGAACCTGGAATGCACTGCCTGAGAAGATCATGGAAGCAGATTGAAACATGAGTTTCAAAAGGGAATTAGATAAATACCTTAAGTGCAAAACATTACAAGGCTGTGGGCAAAGGGCAGGGCTCACTGAGTGCAGAAAGCCGGCACAGTCATAACACATTGTAACTAATCTATGAGCTGCTGGAGAAATGAAGGAGGCATGTTCAGGGAATTGCAGAACTATTACAATGCAGAAGGAGGCCCGTTGCATCTGCATAGGTTCTCTGAGCTTTTCTACTTAGCCCAAAAGACCTTTTCCCCACAACCCTACTCGTTAAATCATCATTCAATACCTCTTGAAAGTCTGAATTGAACCTGTCCACACAACACCTCCTGGCAGTGAATTCCAGACCTTAGTTATTCAGTGAGTGAAAACATTTTTCCTCATCATATATGTTACTTTGCGGAACACTTTGAATCTGTACTCTCTTATTAAATTATGAGTGGAAACGGGTTTCTTTCTATCCACTCTGCAAGACCCTCATTATTTTGAAAACTTCGAGTCTCATCTTATTCTTCCCGTTTCTGAGAAAACAATCCAAACTTCTTCAATTTTTCCTCATAACTGAAATGTCTCATCCCTCGAACCATTCTTTGCACTCTCTCCAATGGATTTATATTTTTGCTATATTATGGCATCTATAAGTGCACTTAGTACTCTAGGTGTGTTCTAACCAGAGTCTTATATATGGTTATCATATATTCTAAGCCCTTACTGTTGAAGCCTAGAATACTATATGTTTTGTTACACATTTATGAAGCAAATACCGAGGTCTCTGTGCTCCTGAACACCCTTAAAAATAGTACCCTTTATTTTCCACTGTCTCTCTCTCTGCTCTTTGTAACTGAAACTAAAGAGTGAATATTTAGCAGTGTGCAGTTTGCCCCAATAACTATTATACTGCACAGGTCATGAAAAAGACCAACACCAACAATGTCAGAGTCTACGGGCACAGTGGATTTGCCATTTGTCCAAAGTCATTAATTATTAAGCAAAAGTCAAATACATTAAAAAAGAAACACCATTAATCAGCCATGCAGTATTTTGTTTTATGCATGTGTCTGAAATACTAGTTTGCAATTAAGATATGAATTCTAATGGAAAAAGTACCATTGCTGAAATGTACAAAGCTGCTTCTCTTATTTTCATGATTTTAACAAAACTTTTCATGACACGTTTCCAATATTGCACTAGCCCTTTAGCAAAGTAACATTTAGTCATAAATGTAACTGTTCAGTTGTTCAAGGTTAAATTTATTAAATCTGAATTATTATATATTGGCAAATGTTACAAAATCAAATATCTAGACATTAACAAAATCAAAAGAACTGCAGATGCTGTAAATCTGAAAAAAAAATAGAGATTGCTGGAAAATCTCAGCAGGCCTGACAGCGTCTGTGGAGAGAAATCAGAGTTAACATTTCAGGTCAAGGGCCCTTTCCTCAGAACCCTGTTTCAGGATTAACTCTGATTTCTTTCCACAGATGTTGCCACACCTATAGAGCTTTTCCAGCAATCTCTATTTTTATACCTAGATACTTAATGTCAGCAGGCCCCTTTTTTTGCATCATAACACAATGAGAGGTACAAGGGAAACAGTTTTAATTTACAGAGTGCCTATTTGTAAGATTACAGGGTTGTTTATCAAAATTCCTGAACACAATGTCATCAGAACATGGTTCCATAGTATCATAGAATGTGTATATCACAGAAGGAAGCCATTCGCTCTATCCTATCTGTGCTGGCTGTCTGCAAAGCAACTCACAAAGTCTCACTTCCTCATATTTACCCCAAGTATTTCCTTTTGTTCTTCTGAAAACTGCCCAACTCTCTCCTGATAGCCCTGATTGAATTTGCCTCCAACAGACACTCAGACATTGCATTCACGTTCTGAGCCATTCACTGCACAGGAAAGCTTTCCCTCATGCTGCTGTTGATTTTTCGGCCAATTTACCTGAAATTATTTTCCTCTGGGTCTTGATCTTTTCCCCAGTGAGGACTACTTCTCCTTGTCTTCCTGTTTCCACACTGTAGGGATTCAATTCTATTCTCAACTAGTCTGCACAGACCCTTCATGACTTATAGCAAATACAAACAAATTATTAATTAGGAACAAGGAAAAACACCATTTCAGTATCCATCCTGTCGAATCCTCTCAGGATTTTATATATGTCAATAAGATCACCTCTCATTCTTCTAAATCTTTCTAAGATTTCTTCATCAGGCAGTCCATTCATCCCAGGAATCAAACTTTCTCTGTACTGTTTCCAATGCAATTATATCCCTTCCTAAACCAGGAGACTAACATGTATACAGTATGCCAAATGTGGTCTCAACAACTGCAGGAAAACCTCCATACTTTTATGTTCCATTCACCTTGGCAACATTCCATGTGCCTTCCTAATCAAGTTCACATTGTCCCACTTTATACATTACTTGCAAAAATTTTTCCCACCCACTTAGCCTATCAATAGCCTTTTCAGAACTCTTTTCTATTCTACCTACATTTGTGTGACAAGCAAAGTTAGCACCTGGGTGCTTCAAACAAAGGAGTTGAGGCACTAGTAAAAACCCCTATGCCATTCCACTTGTTCCATCTTACCAACCTGAAAATAACCCAGTCTCTGTATTCTGATAGCTATTCAGTCTCTATCAATTATAATTTGTTAATTATCTACAACAAGAGCTATTATTTTGTATAATGACCTTTGATATGTCATATTGTCAAATGCCTTATGGAAGTCCAACTATAACACATCTATAGGTTCCCTAATATCCATGTTATGGAGTCATGGAGTCATAGAGTAATACAGCATGGAAACAGATCCTTCGGTCCAACACATCCATTCCAACCAGACATTCCAATCCGACCTAGTCCCGTTTGCCAGCACTTGGACCATACCGCTCTAAACCCTTTCTATACATACACCCATCCAGAGTTTTAAATGCTGTAATTGTACCAGCCTCCACCACTTCCTCTGGCAGCTTGTTCCATACACGCATCATCCTCTGCATAAAAATGTTGCTCCTTGGGTCCCTTTTAAGTCTTCCCTCTCTCACCTTAAACCTATCCCCTCTAGTTTTGGTCTCTATGGAAAAGACCTTGTCTAATCAACATATCCATTCCCCTCATGATTTGTAAATCTATGTGAGGTCATCTCTCAGCTCCTGACAGTACAAGAAAAGCAGCCTCAGTTTATTCAGCCTCTCCCTTCAGCAAACCCTCCAATCCTCACAACATCCTTGTAAATCTTTTCTGAACCCTTTCAACCTGCTACATCCTTCCTGTAGCAGGTACTTATTACTTCCTCAAGAATTCCAATAAATTAATCAAACCTAATTTTCCTTTCATAGAACTGTGTTGGCTCTGCTTATAACCTACTTAATAATAGATCATAGCATTATTCCTTTGTCAGATATTAGGCTAACTAGCCAGTAGTATCCTGCTTTCCTTCCCCTTCCTTACCTCTGTAGAGAAGTCACATTTGTTATTTTCCAATTTAATGAAACATTTCCAGAATCTATGGCATCTTGTCTCAACCTCTTCTTCTCAAAGCAGCTCCAGCTTCTTCAATTGATCCTTATTATTGAAGTTCCTCTTCATTGGGAACCTTTCTCATGATCTCTGTATATTATCCACAATTCTGCTCAAATTACCTGTGCCCAAACTGCCACTTAAGGAAAAAGGAGTCATATTTCCTCAATTAACAGAAGAACTATATAAAAAACATTTTTTTAAAAATGGTTTGCATGGTTGTCAAAAATCACTTTAAATTCAATGTAATATTTTTTAGAAACTTTAATTACAAACCCTCTCAATGTCAGCTCTTGCGCACAGCAGTGGAGAAGACAGGGAAAAGGTGTCATTTCAAATGAAAATATGTCATACTTGTGGCAGTGATTCATATATTTTCCTGACAAGACAGGATTAGAATTCAGAAAAAAAACAGTGTACAGACAACTGCAGAAATTCATTGAGCACTGAAAGATAGGAACAGGAATAAGCCTATTGTGCCTTCTGCATTATTTTCTTAGCCAAGGCAGTTCCTTCAAGTAAAGACATTGATCTGTTCAAAAGGAAAAGCAATGATGTACACTGTTCTAACTTGTCTTGCGTGCAGTACCGCAAAGTAGAGGTCCAGTACAATCAGCATATTCATTCTAACAATTATTGTTTTTTTTCCTTCTGGGCTAGTGCTCTCTGAAGGAAAGGGCTATGTTCAAAGGGAGCTCAGCTGGACAGGAATTAATATTGTACTATCAATTTACTGAACACATTAGCTTTAAGAGGTGTGGGAGCACAATGTGGTGAGCATCTCACTGCAACAACTCCAGAGCTGGCTGAGGAAGGAATCACCAAGGCCTCTGGCACTTGGAGGATTGTGAGACTGAGCAGGAGAGGACCCTGCATGCACAGAGAATCTAGGATCAAATAAAATTATCTCGTTGCCTTTTCTAGGTCCCTTTTTTGGGACCTACTTTTTCATCATTACTTTTAATATCCATGTTCCTAACTGGCTTTGCCTCATTTAAATAACCCATTTAATTTGTATCCATGAAAAAGTGCGCTTTACATCTTACAGTATTTTGTTGAAGATCTCACTGTATTCCTTAAACTTAAACTGCAACCCCGCTTCAGATTTCTTGCCAACAAAACACCCATCAATAATGACCTTGTAAAATTCCGTACAGCGTTTTAGTGTTTCTCCAACTCAGAGTCTGCAAATCCCCTGAGGGTCTGTAGAAGTTTTCTGAGCAGCCACAAAATAAATTGCTGTGAAATTGCTCACTGAGCACAGCCAGGTGAAAAACATGAGCAACTGTCCAGGATGCTCTGGTCAGGGCTTTGCTGCTGCTTATGGCATTGACTTTTTTGGTTAAGAAGAGTCACAAGGAGTGATCTGGGTTATGTTAGCAGATTCACTGTTTCTTGTGCTAGTGCACTGTCACTCAAAGTGAAACAACAAGGCATCCAATTACTTCCAATGGGTCTCCCAACATTTTGCATGCATATGGCAAAGGGAAACAATTATTTCATTAGATAGGATTTAGCAGCTTGTTTGGGGAATCACATTCTCTACTTCCATCAAAAACAAGAACTGCTCTTCCCCACAGAATTATTTATGAGTGTAGTTGTCTAATGTCAAACCAAATATATCAAAAGACTGTACATCCAGTACTTGATGTTCTCCGATCAGCAATGTTTCAGAACTAGTATTCAAGCAGCTGAATCAGATCATCTGCTAGCTTCCTTATTTCCAGAAAGTTTGCCCAGTTCAATTACAGCTCAGTCCCAGCATTGCAAGGAACATCTTGGGAATCATAGAAACCTAGAATTTTACAGGACAGAAGTAGGCCATTCAGTCCTCAGAAAGAGATATCCAGCCAGTTCCATTCTCCAGCCCTATTTTCATAGCCCACCAAATTCATCACTTTCAAATATATATTCAACTCTCTTTTGAAACCTCCTTTAGAGTCAGCCTAACACCACTCTCCCAGGCAGCCTATTCCAAATTGTGAAACCTTCTGAGTAAAGACGTTTTTGCCTCATTTCATTCCAAGGTCATTTACTAAACCATTTACTTTGTGTCAATTTTCTCCCCTCTCCCAATCTCCTGATGACAGTACTGAAGTATATTTTATAGATATTCTCAGGTGTTGGCTTTCCATTTGCAAATTCCATGAGAAAATTAAAACAAAACACCATCATAGATTAAATCTGAACTGCTTACTATTGACATATACAGATTTTGAACAGAGACCTCTGGATCCTAAACTTAGACTAATTGTAGCAGTTCCCTACTCAACAGTCTTAGATTCAACCTTTCTGATCTTCAGGGCTCAATTATTCAATGACTCAGTTTGCATCAGTGGTACCTTACTATAATATTTTAAGATTTATATCGCTTTTCCTTTTGGAAGTGGTCAGATAGTCATTCTAAGATAGGGGTTTACATCATGATGAGGATGTAAGTCTGAAAGTGAATATCCGCCAAAGAGAACATTCCAATTCACTAAGTTGTAATTGTGACATACAATTTCAATTTCCATCCAGCCCATTGAATTCATTGCCCTTAGCAGAATTATTTGAGCTGTAATATTTTCTTTTGTTCAGAGAACTTAACATTATATTCAGACAAAACTTGTGTCCATGCATGCTTTGAAAATACACTAGCTCCACAATTAATTTTCATCCTCTAAATGTGAGGATAAAGTAAGAAACGTAATGCATGGAGAATTCACAAGGTGAACCTGCATCACATCATCGTGTAATGTTGCATTCTAGAATGTAAGAGTGTCTCTTCATTGAATTATCAAAATTTTTGCTTTCTAATACAGCTTCCACTTTTGTAGACTTTAATTTGTGCATATGAAAATTTTCTCCAATAATTATGAAAATGTGGACAGTTAGGAGACAAATAACTAAACATGAAGGCAAGACAACTTTGACATTGAAGGTGCACCTAAAAGATGCTTCATGAGTGGTGCTGACAAAGACTTAGGAATAGGTTAACACTGGTTAACTGCTCTACAGAACACCTACACCCTGTTCATAAAAATGACCCAGAGCTCCCACTCGCCTGCCACTTCCCACACCAACATTTCTGTCGCAAGCCAGCTGTATTATTCCAGCGAGCCTCAGCGCAAGCTCAAAGTACAATGACAAAATCAGAAATTGCTGTAAAACTTCAGCAGGTCCTAGCAGGACCTATGAAGAGAAATCTGAATTAACATTTTGGGTCATTTCTGAAACAGGGTCACTGGACCCGAAATGCTAACTCTGATTTCCATGATCAGGAAAAGACCAGGACCAATCCTTTGACGATACAGAGTCATCTATGTCCTGTCAAGCGAGGAAATAATTCTCTCTTGCTTTCACTGCAACTGGTAGCACCAGCATCACCACCAACTCCATGGAGAACTGGACTACTCTTCCAGAAGCCATCTCCTTAGCCTCTGAGAATATGAGTATGGAGGACTGAGAGGAAGCAACTTCAAGGCTGTTCCCTGTACCTCCTCCGAGTACAGATACTTGGTGAACACATTAGCTTTAGGAGGTGTGGGAGCACAATGTGGTGAGCATCTCACTGCAACAACTTCAGAGCTGGCTGAGGAAGGAATCACCAAGGCCTCTGGCACTTGGAGGATTGTGAGACTGAGCAGGAGAGGACCCTGTGTTGGCAGCAAAGCACTTTGTCAGAATTCTCAACGAGAAAGAGAAGTGGTAGACGGGTATGTGGACCTCATTATCAAGAAACTGCAACAGTACAGCAACTCATGCAATTGTCTGACTGTTTCATGGGCAGGTAGGCAACTGCAAGGGAAGGCCAGGCCCAGCAGCCTCAGGGTCCGCTGAGAAGACCACACACACCTACACTCCAAACCCCTCCCCATTGGTCCACAGGACTGCAGGCACAGCCACAGGAGTGATGGGGATGGCCCTTCCTCATAGGGAAACATGCCAGTGCCCTACGGTTTCCCTGGCCTCTGTGATCAAAACTGTTGATGTAAACGAGGCAGTCAGAAATGTCTGGAGCAGGGAGGGACATAGTGAACATTGGACATACAATGGAGATTCTGCATGTCTGAGTTCTGTATAATGCAGGGGTCTGTGTGGAATGTAGTTGCCCTTTAAAGGCCCTCACATTGGTGGGTCTTGCAGCCCCCTCCCTCACAGATTGAGCCACTTAGCCTGCCCAGAATACATGTGGTTGTAGCCAGTTTCTTCCCTATCGTACTCTGTTGATTTCCAAAATCATAGAAAGTGACAGTAAATACTTTTAGGTCTGTGACTTTACCTTTACATTCAGATCCTCTTCCTTGTAGCCTCTCTCCTGAACCCTAATGGTTCTGTGATGGGATCCCCTGACTGACATGTACCTCCATGGACTTTAATGAGGCCAGCTCTCGAAACCTTTGTGACGTAGCTGCCTGCTTGCTGCACATACAGTATATTTCTCCTTGAGCTGCTGGCACATGGTGCAGGTGGAACATTGACATAGCACCCTGCTGTACAGCAAGATGTTAGTTCCTCAGGGTGAGTACTGCTGGCCAGGAAGACAAGCTGCCTGGTTGTGTGTCTGGGCTAATTTGTACAATAAGGCTTGGTGGGAGCTTGCAGGTAGGCACTAGGTGGGCAAGTTCTAAGAGAGTAAGAGAGCAGATCTGAGATGCAGTAAAACACAGAGAGTGCCGGCAAAACACAAGAGATCTGGCAGCATCTGTGAAGAGAAACACAGAATGAACGTTTTGTGTTTGGTATGATTCTTCTTTAGAACTGGGTTCAGATTTGAGTTCTGAGGAAATCATACCAGACACAACATTTTAACCTTGTTTCTCTCTCCACATAAACTGCCAGACCTGCTGTGATTCTCCAGCATTTTCTGTGTTTCTTTCAGATTTCCAGCATCCACAGCAATTTGCTTTTATTTGAGTTCTGAGATGCAACCATATCCAGTCTGTGAGCAGGCTGCCTATCTCAGCACACAACGCATCTTTATGCCAGCCTTTCAAATGCTAGGTTCTGGTGTACCCAACAATGCACATCTGTGCTTCCTAAGGACCTCGAAGTGGATCAGAAAGGTGCTGTGATGGTCATGAGGGGTTGACAAATGTCAGATGCCAATGTGTGTAGATGATGGGTGCGTGTGGCTGGTGCCCTGAGATGGTGTTGGGTACTGAGCAACATGGCAACTGGTTGTAACCAGCGGCAAGCTAAAGTCACCGGGTACCCACTGTGCCTTCCATGGTGAGGATTTCTAACACCTGGCTAGTTTGCTGGGTTTGTTAAGGTAGGAAGTTCAATAATAACGAGGTGAGTTACATCCTTAACAAGGTGTTTAATAAGCTATAATCCCCTTTCATTGGTAACTCAATTATATCTAGTGAAGATCTCACCTCAGTACTCAACTAATGCATAAAAGTTGCTCCAAATGTTGAGATCGACTACTGGACTTAATGCTTGATTCCGCTACAGATCCTGCCATAGCCCATGTCACTCACACCCCTATAAGATTCTCCCCAAAGTTGCAAATCTATGATTTTATTTTCGTCAAGTTCCTGATGAAAGACAGTCAACCTGACACGTTAACTTGATTTCTCCCTTCACAGATCCTGTCAGACCTGCTGAGCCTTCCCAGCATTTCCTGCTTTTTTATTTTGGATTTTCAGTAAAAAGCACATTAGTTTCAAGAAACAATGTTGCAATGAGGCTTAATTGTAACCCAATGAGACTGCAAACGGACGGATTGGCATATTTGAAAATGAGAAAGGAAACAAAGAAAATTCAGATGAGCTGAGTTTATTAGTGGAATAGAGAATGTGATTAAAACAGTTAAGACAATTAATACCTACAAGGTCTGAGGATGGACAACCAAATTTTATTTCATCTCCTGTCCAGGAATAGCACAGATGCATTCAGTCCCCATCCCCAGTGCAAACCCTGAAATGTAACTGTATTGATATCCCTCATTACAATGAATGTACTGGTAAACACAAAAAAAACATTACATAAAATGAACATGGTCTGCAGGTACATCCAACCTGCTTTATCTCTGAACTCTATGCCAGTACTGCTGCCTGCACACTGAGATATTGGTCTGAAGGACCTTGAACTGTGGCTGTTTGCTCCTCACCTCTAAGAGTCTTCAACCCATTATGTACAATGAGACTCCTTTACTTATATCTGCACAGTAGACTATTAAATACTGTTCTTTAGTACTGTGACTAATACCTCTCTCTTCACGTGCATATTCTCAACTGTTGTCTACTCTCAAACTGTTGTCAGAGTTGTGTCATGACTCTTTCTAAAAACGTGTTGCCAAACTTTAAGAAAGGCTTTTTGCTCTTTGTAAAAGTCAGCACAATTGGAGTGGACAAGTGATGCAAGAATTTATTGATACAATTAGATTCTACTAGCCAAAGTAGTAGAATTAACTAAATTTACTAAAATTAATTTGCCATTCTGAAACTCTATACCCAGTCTAATTTATGCATCACTCTTGTACTCAATTTTACATTAGTTCCTCGATAAATATCAGCCCAATTTTAAAATTGTCATCCTTGTTTTCAAATTACCCTATAATCTCATCCATCCCTATTCCCATAACATGCTTCAACCCTGAAGGATATAGTTTATGCAATTAAAATTCTTTTTAGAATTTTATAAGTTGTATCATTGTCTGACGTCTGCATTTTCCAAAAAGGTATCTTTTCGATCCTTTCTCATGCTGACACTCTACGTTATGGAATATTAACCATCAGATTTATCCTACTTAGTTGTGTTACAATTAAGTATTTGGTTCAAAATATTGTCTTAGTGCATGCGTTTAAAACTTGCAAGCTGTAAGAAGGTTTTTCTTAATAGCTTTTAATACCCGAGCATCTGATTGAAAATAACATTTTCAAACTTTTTCCATGCCTTGACTCTGAAGCAATACATTCCTACTGTCAACCATGACTCACAACACTCCCCACTGTCTAATAAACGCAATAAAACAACAACCTGGAAAGGTAAGGATGAACAATGAAATGTCACATTTAGGATATAAATGGTCTATTGCTTTTAATATATTCTTTAATCAAACTCTTTAAAAACACACATTATTGCTCTTTTGTGAACTTTTTATGCTACCTAGAGGTCTGAGGAGCCATAAAGTGTGTTTTAATTTCTTGTATAATGAAGACAAATAAGGGATGACTTGCAAGAAGTGTGAATTTTAGCTGATGACAAGAAATATTGAACTGCGACACAGTTGGCATGACCTTTCCATTTTTGCAAAGACATTTCTGAGGAACTTGACCCCAGTAATTTTGAGAAGTCCAAGAATCTACTGATAATCTGAAAAAGAAACTAAGAAAAACACTGATGGAAAATAGGTTTGACCAAAACGTCATAGAGAGCGTGAAATCATTGTTAATAGACAAATATGACCTCAAAGCATGTGAAAAGGTCCCAGTGTGGATGTTTGCCATTAATCATATCACCTGCAACTCCTCTTGTCAAAGAATCTGGCAGCATATGAATTTTAAAAAGTGCATATATTCAAATGAAGCTCAAAACTGTAGAACAAGTATTATTTCAAAATTGCAATATAAGGTATACAAGCATATCAGGGAAAGTTGTAGATTTATGTAAAATTCACTGTACTGACACAATGTTTGCGAGAATGGATCAAGTATGTAATTAGAAGTAAAAATGGGAGGTTTATGTACATTACAATGTGTGCCATGAAGGAACAGTGAATCTCTCGGAGAACACGTGGGCCAACTCAATATGTTTTGTATCTTTTTTAAAAAGTAAACATTTCACACAAGAGTGCAAGATAAATGTGAGTTTCTAGAGTGGAAATTAAGTATAGTGTTTGAAGAAAGAATGATAAAATGAATCCAGAAATTAAAATATGAAGATTGAAGCAAAAGAAGTTCATCAAAAGTACCATTATTATTAGTAATATCACATTTGCACTCAACAACATACAAACGTAGCAATTAGGAGCAGAAATAGGTCATTCAGCTTCCTGAGCCATATCGTTGACAATACACAAATACATAAAGGTACAAACACACAAATGCAACCACAGCTCAAAAGTAACCCAAGCCACTAGCAGATGGACATAATAGCACATCACAATCTGCACCATCATTTCCCCACTTGGATAAATCCACTATAAGAAATATAATCTTCAAAGAACGGCAAATTCAAAAAGCAAATTTCAGTGATATCATAAATGGCCCTTGACTTTTCATTCTCCATAGCTTTCAGCTCTCACATATTCTGCTGCTCATGTTGGAATTCAGATTGTCGGGCTCACCTCTCACTCTTGTGCTTGTTCAAATATCTTGGCTTTTAAAATTGTTATCCTTGTTTTAAATCTATCCATGACCCTGCTCCTCCTGTCACCCTATCACCCCAAGAGATCACTGTGCTCTTAAATTCTGATCTTCTGTGCATTTCTGATTTTAACCATTCTGCTATCAACACCTGTGCTTTCAGCTGCAAGGTCCTCAGCTCTGAAATTCCATGGACGACTGCAACTGTCTGTCCCTCTCACCTCATTTAAAATCTACACCTACCTTCTTTAACCAGGATCTTTTCACCTGTGCCAATATTTCTGGGACTTGCAGTCAAATATTGCCAACACGGAAGCATTAGAACATTATACCATGATAAACATCCTACAGAAAAGTAAGATTTCATTGTTATCCAGCAACAAGTACAATTCCTGAGGTCACTCGATATTCACGAGGTGTCCTTCACAGTTATTACAAATGGACTGATGGTAAAGCCAATACTACAAATCACTTTAGGAAGCTCTGAGCTGACCTTACACTGATAGAGCTTCTCCAGGGTTAAAAGCAGACACGGATAGCAATCTTTCTCTATTCCCTTCAGATCCATTAGTATTACCGCCTGGAAAATGCTTAGTTGCAGGGCACATCCAGAGGCAGAGCAGAGTAATTCATGACACAAAGGGGATAATAATTGCAGCAAAACACAGATACCAATAAGACAATGTCATTTATTAGATGTGACAAACTATTATTAGGTTATGCAGGCTGAGGCTTTTTGTGCAGAAAATAAAGCTTCAGTTTCAAAAGTAAACTCCTGGAAATATATCCTGTTTGTAACAGAAAATAAGCTGCCAAATCGACAACAGACCCCTGATTTGTAGAATCCCAAAATAAAACAGCATTGGGCCTTCTGAGCTCGGATATTCCTGTTGTGAATACAGCCGAGGCAAATGACTGCCACCCAAAAAAAATCACGTCAGAGTCAGAGTCACAATGGCTCAGAAGGAGACTATTCTGCCCAACCATCACATGCCAGCTCTCCAGAGAGCAATTCAATCAATCACATTTTCCAATTCACACAGACCAGCAAGATAATTTCCTCCCTTGCCCATTCCCCACACACACCATCAGCTAATGAACGCAACATTTTTTTTTGCGTATCCTATCTAAAGCTTTCATGTGTCTTTTGTAAAGGAAATAGCACCAGCTTCTCCAACTTGGTCGCTAAACTCCCCGACTAGAGCCAGGAGCACACATGGTCCTTCTTAACCTTACAAAGATTTAAAATGTATTTAAATAAAAGCAAAATACTGTGGATGCTAGACGACTGGTTGGAGTTTGCACATTTTCCCTGTGTCTGCGTGGATTTCCTTCGGGTCCTCCAGTTTCCTCCCACAGTCCAAAACAAATGTGCAGTTTAGGTAAATTGGCCATGCTAAATTGCCTGTAGTGTTAGGTGAAGGGGTAAATGTAGGGGAATGGGTCTGGGTGGGTTACTCTTTGGCGGGTCGGTGTGGACTTGTTGGGTCGAAGGGCCTGTTTCCAAACTGTAAGTAATCTAATCTAATCTAATCATCTGAACCACAAACAGAGAAGACTGAAGAATCTCACTCTCTATCAGCACAACCTCAAACTATTTCAAAGCTGTTTCGATCTCCAAATCTATTTCATTCGATGTTTTCATAAGAAACATTTTCTCTTCCTTTCCTCTTTTGCCCTCTGATTCCATGTTTCATTGAATCCCACTTCTTGACATGTATTCACCATACTCTCTGACCTTCCCCTCTCTGATGCTGAATGATCTGTGCTCAGTAGCTTTATCCCTTTACACTCCCACCTCAATGGATTTCGGGCATAACAAGTGCTGAACTCTTTTTCCATCAGCTTTGCCTCCCTGCCCACATTTCTGGACAGGAGTTCCTCTTCCCACCATTCATACTGTCCTTCCATCTGAGGCCCTCCCTTTGGTCTTTTGCCAACACTTGATCTCTTCATCGGGAGATACCACTGTGACATTGACCGCCTTAATTTCTCCACTCCCCCTCCCCAGAGGGGATGCTACCAGACCAGCTGAACTTCTCCAGCAGTTTGTTTGAAATGGTTTTCTCCTCCTTGTTGTGGGTCCTCCTTCTTCAAATTGTGCAGGGGGCACTGTGTGGGGGTGAGGAGGACAGTTGGTACAGGGGTGACATTGGTTGGGGACTTGCACCACTTCCTCACTCAAATCAGAGTTCAAATTGCATTAAGCTACTGACGATCACATGAAACCTTTCAGCAGGATCCTTAAGGAAGAAGTTCCCTGCTTTCAGGCGCATGACTTGATGACTGCACACAAGCACAGATTAAAATAAAACATTCCTCAATCAGAGTAACAACAGATGAAAAAGAAAGAACTTTCAATTAAATGGAACTTGAGGTCTGGAATTTCCTCCTCAAGGTAGATATCTCAGTGTTTTCACCTCAGGAGGAAGCGTTTTCATTGAGGGGGATAGGGAGGAGGGACAAGGAAAGGAATGGTGAGGGGAGTTGTGGACCAGCTGATGTGGGGAAATATCCAGCACATCCCACATAAGCTGCTGGCTGCTCAGGCCAGCCTCAGGCTTCCTCCCAGTTACAATAATAACAAAATGGCCCTACAGTGTTCATCGCTCCTCTTCCTCCTGAGCTCCTACCCCCACATACTCCCATCCTCCTTCCAGGCTGCCACCTCATTCTCATGATTCCCTCTTGATGGCTTTCAGTCTGCCAACTCCTTCATGGCTCATCACACCTCAATGTCAAGATATGCCACAACCCTCTCCCCCAACAGCCCCTGCAGCCCCTCATGTCACTCATACCAGACTATGGTATTTCCATCAGTAATAAAGGCTTGGTTGATAGCCCAAATGACCATTATTCAATTGAAATGCTTGACCCTTTGCTTGCTTGGCAACTCTGGCTCTCAGTTCTATGCTGTCAATTTCACAATATTTATTTACACAAGGATAAGAAGATTCAAGTTTTTGCAGTTTCAGCTGTTTATACTTTAAAGGGTCTGGTGTTTGAAGCCTCCTTGTTAATTCTGGTTGGGTGCTTAATGGTGAGAAAACCCCAGATTTTTGAACGCTGCCTTTAAACACGATGACCTACACTCCCAATCCTTGCTCCGGAGTTGTTAGAGAGTTGGATTGGGAATTGGGCTAAACAACCAGGGAAGGACCTGAACAGCTACTAGTTCCTGAGGGGCTGGGGGTTCCAGCATTGTGGTCAAAATTTAGAAATAAATCAGAAAACGTGAGAAATCACCTCAGCTCACTGCCCCTCACTCTCACACACTCCAAATTAGGAAACAACAGGCCATGTTAACGTTGCAATGGAGTTGGTCAGGTTAGTAATGGTGGGCATATGCTTGAAACCTTAACCAATCCTTAACCTGAAAAGACATTCCTAAAAATTGGAAACTATCAAACTGAAGTCAGGAATCCAAAATTGGGACCTGTCCACAATTTTTATGGGGATTCTGAGTTATCCTGACTCAGTCAAATTCAGATCTTAAATATTTAGCTACACAAATCTTTTGAAATTATTACACCAATTTTTGAAAGAGAATGCATGTACAATTCTAGAATTCTTTTCTTTAAATAAAAAGGTTTGAACACAAATGCAGCTACTGTATGTTAAAGCTGTACAAACGTATTAGATAGTTTGCAGTTACAATATCCTCTAGTTCTGAGTATTCTACTTTGAGAAGGGTATCAATGTCATACAGACAGAGTGTAAGAGATTTACAAGGTTGTAACCAGGGCTGTAGAATAACTTTCAAAAAAAGGCTAGAGAAATTGGAAATAAATAGAAACATTGCTGAGAAACTCAGCAGGTCTAGCAACATCTGTAGAAAGTGAAGCAAAGCTAATGTTTTAAGTCTGATATAGCTCTTCTGAACTGAAAAAATTGTAATCTCTTTATATAAAAAAAAGGTTAAGAAAAGATTTGATAGTGGCATTGAAAATTATAAGAACTTTGAAATAGGGATATGCTATTTTCACTGGCTGGTGAGTCAGTAGCTGAAGGGTGCAAATTTATGCTTATCACCCAAAAGAATGCAAAAGGTTAGGAGATTTTTTTTGCATAATTAATACCTTAGCAGAATCATTGCTGGAAGCAGAATTGATAAAAGCTTTCCAAAGGGAAAGGCATATATAATTGGAAATAAACTTAAAAGATTATGGATAAAGGACAGCTGGCAAATCAGAGTAAATGTATAGCTCTTTCAGAGACCAGTAAAGAGATAATGGGCTGAATAGTTTCATTTTGCATTGCAAAATTCTACAATAAATGTGACTTTTAGAAGCTGATGTAGTTTGAGCAGTAATTGTTAGATATATTCTGATAGTGAGTGGATATATCTTAATGTTTATTTAATTACAAGGCACTGTGGTACTTTTACTTTCTTCGGGTGGGTGGAATCATTCAAGAATTGGACTCTTTTCTTATGAAATTCATAAATCTGTGGGAGGCCATAGATGCAATGTTTAACTTATCAAGGACAAGAAAGGTACCAAAGAAACTACTGGTGCCCTAGTTTTCTATTATATGTATTCTTATGTGGAACCTGATTAGTATTCACATGTGGATTGTGAACGAGCACTTTCTAATCTTTGCTGTCAGCTCATTTATATTGTACGGAGAAAATCAGAGTAAAATGGTTGATTTTGCTTCTGAAGGTAGTTCAAAGGAAAATCTAAAAACCCACTTTAGAGATCTTCCTTTGCTTTCTTGCACATTGAAGTAAATCATTTGCCAATGTATTTTGCATTTAAGACGGCTGATTTCTCAGCTCTTAAAAAATCCTGCAATCTACTAGACAGAATCCTCCCCTCCAGAAATGCAGCAGGGAAGGTGATGGGAGGGGAAGATAATCAGATAATTTGGTGTTTGGTCTCCATTTCCTCTTGGGTTACCCTTCCCTGCATACCTCATAGATTTGTTTTTAAAATACAGACAAAAGTGAAAGCAGTAGTCTTTTTTTAAAAAAAAGATTTAAACAAGCAACCCATCCCCAGAGAATGGGTTGGTCATCTGTTCTCTTTAAAATTAGAAGTGGCTGAATTGGAATTGAGTTTGGGATTTTAAACATTCTTTATCTTCCCACCGAATCCAAACTCACTCGTTTTGCAGTTCAGATTGATCTTCACTGAATGAGGTGAACTTATCATTTTGGTGACGACATAGTTCTTCAGTCACTGTGAACAGAGGGGGAGGGTAGGAAGTGGTAAGGTCACTGGGCTCAGAATGTACTGACCCAGCCTAATGCTTTGGGTTAAACTTTTAACTCCAACTATAGGAGCTGATAACTGAAATTAAAAATAAGCTTATCCAATAATAGTGACCATAAAACCCTGGCTAAATGTAGTAAAACCCTATCTGGTTTCCTGGTGGCACTTAGGCAAGGAAATACGCCATCCTTAGCTGTCTAGCCCATATAAGACTCCAGTTCCACAGCAGTCTGGATGGTTCCTAACTGGCTTCTGAACTGGACAAGCAAACCACTCAGTTCATGGGCAATTAGGAATGGACTACAAATGCTGGCCTTGCCAGTGAAGCCCACATCCCAAGAAAGCATTTCACAAAAAAAGCTAATTGTGTGAATTGAATTTAAAGCTACTTTTCCTCACTGGCCATAATTCAAGCATCAATGGGTTTCCTCTGCTCATTATCTGTAGCAAAATAGTCTCCACATTTTCACCACCTCGTAGTTCCTTTTAATGTGAAATTCTTTAAAAAAATTGGTAAACATGTTAATGAAGCATAGTGTCGGAATATAAAGGTGAAGATTAAACCAACTATAAAACAGAATTATAAGTCCAGCTAAGTGAATCTTCATATCATTGTTATATTGGTAAGGGTATTATTCACGTTATTCTACTAGGTACAACTTGCACACAATTTTGAGCTTAATGTTTTTTATTAAGGAGCAGCAGAATCTCTTCTAATCCAAAATCTATAAATGATTGATAAAACAAAATAATGCAGTAACAATGTGTTTACATACTGCAGAGTTGACTTTCAGTTGCAGTATTTTAAAGTAATTAACTTGGGGAATGCAGCATGGTATTATCCCATAATTTTTATCAGGTCCCACTCAGCAAACCATTCTACATCATCTTTGCTTAATGAATCAGAAATTTATCAACCAGGTATCAAATAATATAGATGGTTTCTTCCATGAATATTTAAACATTCATCCTTTAAAAGTTCAACTGAAATGCCCTAATTTACAAGATAATTTGAGAATGCAATTAATTTGAAACTTTAACATTAATCATCTTTATATTAAACCTAATTTCAAAGAGTAAACAAATGTAATTTCTTCAGTTGGACTGTTAGTTACTAATGCAATTAGTTTGGCATTTGCCTGGAGGCAAAGGAGCTGGTCATTTCAAACAAGTATCCAGTTTGTAGGAATAGAAAAAATCATCAAGGCCAGCTCTTGGTGCCTAATTTAAAAGAAGTTTCAATGTGTTGGTTTGTGCAATTTCAAAACATCACCTCATTATATATAGATAATTAGCTGATTAAGACATGCAATGGCATGCTTCTGGAGCGAATGGGACTTAAAGCCAGACATAGGGATGCTATCACTGTGGCACGAGACTTTTCACATCATAATATACTTATGGGTTTGACATCTGAGTCACAGGAATCTGCACCATGCTCACTGTTGTGCATTTCATTAAAGCACTTAAAGAGTCAATCTAACGATGGAACTTTGAGAAGAAGTATGACTTGCAATGTTACTGAAAGAACAGTGTAATAGTTAATTCAAAATGATAATGAGCTGTACTGAAATTCAAAGTTTCAGCCCAAAGTAGCAGTGCACTGGTATGTTTGATGAGGAGGAAGAAAGAGTTACACTTTCCCAGCAACAGGAACAACTGCATGTGCATTATAGCATCATGTCACACTTCTGGATTCAGTGCAGGAAGTGTGTCAACAGCTGAACCAGGCCAGGAAAGATAAGCAGGTACAAATTTACCTGCACCCTGTTTTGAGGATTGCTCCAAACTCTCCCTCACTCTGTCACTCTGTCTTATCAAAGCAACATTTTTAAAATTAATTCATAGAATGTGAGTATCTGGGAAGAGGGGAGATGGGGGTGGGGGGAGGTGTTAGTGATGGCAGCACTTATGACCAATCTCTACTTTCCCTTGAGAAAGTGGTGAACTTCCTTCTTGAGCAGTTGCAGTCCATTTGGTAAACTGCATCACATAGCTCCTCATGTTCATTCCAAGTGCACGTTTTGCTGTCTTCCTGCTCACATTCTTGCATCCTCACCTCTCTCAATTACATGAGCCAAATGTACCTATCAGATGAGTGCCATTACAGTCACTCCTTGTTGCAGAAGAGGGTGTAAAACGCAAGAGCCAGTGAGAGAATTCCTGTTTGTTCTCCTGGTGGATTTCCTAGTTGAAAGATACAGAGCAGAAAGCACCAGAAATCAGCAGTGCTTCAACATAACTGATCTACAGATTTGGAGATTAGGGCATCCCAGTTCCCCTGTGGAAATATCAGTGCCTCCCATTTCATGCCGCACTCAGTCATGTTGACTTGATATGAGCAGCAAGTGAAAGACAATTGTCTTTGAAATACAAAAAGTCAAGATTCTGATTTTGTTAGTTATAATTCATGTCTTTTATCTCTGCCTGAAACTTGGACCGCAATGTACATTCATTTAAGTATTTAACAAGAACACTAATTTGACACTGAGCTATGTGTTTGACTAGACTGCCAAAAGGTTAGTAAGAAGAGGTAATTTTTAAGGCCTCGTTTTCAGAGGAACTTTACCGGAGCTGAATGGATGACTTTAGAGTCTGCATTGGAAGGCTCAGCTTTCCCCAGGTTCGGCTGAGCTGAACATGAGCTTGGGGGCCATCAGGAGAAGAGGTAATTCTTGAGAGATGCAGAAAATCTGCAAATTCTCACACGCACTGGCCACAGTTGTGGAGAAAGGAGACATTTAGTTTGAACTTGAGTGGAATGATGTTGCAGGCATTGCAACGATCTGTTCTTCCAGGAATGGATTGGTCAACTCCATAGAACATCAAATCCAGAGGTTAGAATCATAGAATGACTCTAGTTTGGAAGCAAGCCATTCAACCCATCGAGTCCACACCCACTCTTTGAATAGCATCCCAACCAGACCCATTCGCCTACGTTATTCCTGTATCCCTGCATTCCCAATGGCTAACCCACCTAACCTACACATCCCTGGATATTATAACATGGCCAACCCACCTAACCTGCACATCTTTGGACTGTGGGAGGAAACCCACGCAATGTGGGGAGAATGTGAAAACTCCACACAGACAGTCACCCAAGGGCGGAATCGAACCGGGTCCCTGGTGCTGTGAGGTAGCAGTGTTAACCACTGAGCCTCAGTGCCACCTTAATTGAATCCATGCAGGCCTTGATCATAGCCATACAGGAACTATATGGCACCATGCCTTATTCCTTACATAGGATGATAGATAATTTAACATTGGCTTCACAGTGTCACATTAATCTCCAGCAAGTTCCTTCTAGTATGGTGATGAAAATGAAGTGTAGCTGATCTGTAAAATGGGTGATGACAAAACTGCAATTCGATGTGTGAATCCCAAACAAAGCACTCTAGCTTCTCATCCGCTGCACAATCAACCCTCAAGCCCTACACCAAGTCCCACAGCTTCTCTGCCAAGATTGAACCCCCCAACTTTGCCTCTTCTCATATTGAATGATTCTGCCCTGCATAGAGATAGGTGAAAAGGTCTCTTGGCACAACCCTCACAGATTCTGATGTTAGTTATATATTACTTATATCTAGGTGGCAAGCATTCACTTAAATCTATATAAATAGACACAGATTGAAACTGTGGTAGTTGGTTTAGGAGGGGTATGTTCATAATGTGTTATTATCAATAAATATATATGTGTGTATAGAGATTGGCTCAAGTTTTATGCTTCACCAACTGGTTTACTGGAATATATAACATCCAACACCCAGAAACTCTCTGCCAAGGACATCTGAACAGCCTAAGCAACCTGTTTCTTCTCCTTGCGAGGCCACAGGGTTTCAAATGCATGGGTGGTGGGAAAATCTTATTAATTCTACAAAGATACGTATGTGGGTGTATGAGAAGATATTGTAGGATTCTGTTATTTATGTGAATCACATAAATGTCATAAATGTTATTACTTCACACCACCTTCTATTGTTGCTTGCTCTTGGTGGTTTTGTATCATGTCAAGTATTCGGTTGCTGGCAAATTAATTGATGGGAACAATGGGAAATGTGTCATGGTTAACTGGATAGTTACAGGACTGTTTTCTGTCATTGAGTTTGGACAGAATGAGCATTCTATGCAATTATTGCATTGGCCCAGTGTAGTAACTGATTGAACCTTGCAGCTATCAGAGCTTTCTGAGGCAGAAATGTGAGTGACTGGTGCTGTGATGTTAGTGCCATCTTGATCCTCTGCTGTCTATTTCTCCTATTCACTGGAATACACTTCAGCTGCAAGGAAGAGTTCAAATTGTGAGGGTGATCTTATTATCACCTATTTATTGAACGTCTGTCCTAAAAGATCCATTCCTGGTGATATTGTAACCATTCACATTGCATCAGCTGAAGCTGTGAAATGGATTGTTCACCTCAGTGTCAAACTATAACCCATTTCCCCAAGTATATGAATGACAGAATGTTACTAACTGTGAACTTGGCATTTTATTCCTTCTGCAACTTCAGTCTTCATGCTGAGGAACTTGTGGAGAGCGCAGTCTGAACATTCTATAGATTCTCACTAGTTGATACTAAAGGACAACTCCAAATCCATTCAGACAAGGGTAATTTAGCCAACTCAATTCTCTGCTTAATGACATATCTAGCTGACATTGTAGCTTTTGTTAAACCACTCCAGTTTGCTGGCAGTGGATGTCACAAACCGGGAAAAAGGTATCCTTTCTATCCCACTAACTCCCCCCTTAAGTCTACTCAAGTTCTGAAAAGGTAAGGATGATTTGACTGCCACATAATATGGTGGATCCTCAGAATCTGGCATGAAGCCTTTATTATGGTTACACAGCACCTCGCTGTTGATGCAATGGGATCCCTTCTGGTTTTTGAATGCTCCTGACTGATCTGAGGAAGCGCAGATTGCCAACTCCATACTGTTGCACCTGGAGGAAGTCAGCCATTGACGCAAAACCTATCACCCGCTCACTCTGATTAGTGTCATCACTTGTACAGCTAATGGAATTGCCAGCCCTGGCAAATAACCTATCAGACTTATGCATTTACATGCTGCTTACTGTGAAGCCCTGGATCCATCTTTGATGGTGCCTTGAAAGGATCCGGAAGAAAAATATTTGAAAGCTGTAGTTGCAGGAACCAACTCCTCAAGGAACCCGTGAATATCTAACACCACCTGATGTGACAATCTGTGCCTCAAGAAGCATAGTGCTTTCAAAAGGTCAAGCAAGCTGAGTCTCTGCCTGTACACCCTGTTACAGAGGTAATGCTTCCTGCACACTCTCTTATCTACTCTTGTCCTTCCTCAGCAAGCTGTTACTGCTGTTGATTGTCATCTAATTCTTAATCCAAACTCTGGTATAAAACAGACATAGGAACACCCATCTCGAACCTGAGTCTCAATATTAATGGTAAATAGGGAAATAATTGTGATCCCTGGATATTTATTGGTGTTTGACTTCTAGACTGTTACTGTGCAGCATGAATTTCCATTTTACCCTCTCATCGTATTTTCAATGACAACTGTCAAGAATTCCATAACACAATTCCATGAACTGTTTACTATTTAAATTCCTCACCCTCCTCCCACACTGACTCATAATCTTGGTATCATACATCATGATGAAGAAAAAAATAACTTATAATCTAATCTACCACACAAAATACATGATTTCACAAGATAATTGAAATCATTGACATCGTGACATGATATCCATTAAACATAAATGCATGAAAAATCTACCACCACTCATATACCAGGATGGCAAAATGCAATAGCCTCAAAAAATGTCACAGATCACAATGAATAACCTGCATCTGTTGCTTTCAAGAGAGGTAGCGTGCCAATTTTGTGCTCCTTGCTAATTTGAATGATTACTGCATGCAGTCAGTGTTCTATGTGCTGATGAGTGGCTCATACCTCAGTAGGAGGTGAGGCAAGAGTTGGGGACTAAGTTTCTCAAATAACTTAAATCCAGCCAACACCTCTTAAAGATATGGAAAAACATCTGAGCAGAAAGAATAGTCAACTATAGTACATAAACGATATGAAGTGTTGCATTTTGGTAAGGCAAATCAGGGCAAGACTTATACACTTACCTAAAGTTCTGGGGAGTGTTGCCAAAAAAAAAGAAATGTTGGAGTACTGGTTCATAGTTCCTTGGAGGTGGAATCACAGGTAGACATGACACTTGCCTTTATTAGTTTGGTACACTTGCCTTTATTAGTCAGTGCATTGGGTACAGGAGTTGGGGTTTCATGTTGTTGTCATACAGGACATTATTTAGGCCATTTATGGAATGTTGTGCTCAGTTCTGATCTTCCCACAATAAAAACAATGAAGTTAAACTTGGAAGGGTGCAGAAAAGATTTCCAAGGAGGTTTCAGGGTTAAAAGGTTTGAGCTATAGAGAGAGGCTGAAAAGGCTGAAGCTGTTTTCCCTGGAGCGCCAGAGCAAAGGGGTAACTATATAAATGTTTATAAAATCATGGCATGTATGGATAGGGTATATAGCCAAGGGTCTCTTTTTCCCAGGGTAGGAGAGTCCAAAACTACAGGCCAAAGGCTTAAGTTCCTTTAGTTCCCCTTTCCTTAAGAGAGGGGAAAGATATAAAAGGAACCTAAGGGACAACTTTTTCACACAGATGGTAGTGTGTAAATGGAATGAGCTGCCAGACCAAGTGGTGGGCCAAATGCTGGCAAATGGGAATAGGTTAGGTTAGGATATCTGGTCGACATGGACAAGTTAGATGGTAAGGTCTATTACTCTGTGACTCTATGTGCTCCATGTTTCTCTGACACCTCACTGGATGCTTTAAAGGAGGAGGAAATAGAGAGGTGGAACATGTGACCTTTCTACAGAGGACCATGCAACCCTCCAGACAAAACTCTGCAAAGATAATGGAACCAGATACCCATGGTGGCTAATGTCAGGAGTTATAGATGGTATAAATCTCACCTTTTGCTTTCTCCTCATTTTCCTTCACCTCAAACCCATCCTCGTGACATTTTCCTTTCAGATATCCACAAACTGCCAGCTAAACCAGGCAGTAGTGGAGCAGCAATATGTCCAAAAGTGATAAGACAGTGACAATAAGGATACAGAGTCACCACATTTAGAGTCACCAACTCAGACACTCAGATTGTATTTAACTTAAAGATTATCAGAGAGTTAAGGTCTGCATATGGTGAGACACAGTGTATGTAGCCTGATGCCAGGGCAGGGAGAAGGGTGGGAGCGATGAAAGGTCACCACAGGGTGAAGCTGCACAGAGTCCAGCAGTTAAGGACTCTGATTCGCACTAATGGGGAAGCTTACAGATGCTGGCTAGTACACGGGCCTAATAGAATGCTTGCTGTATTGGTCATTGTCAAGGAGTCTGGAAGAATCATGTGCCACATTTACACAGAACCGTTACAAAGTGGTGGCCAACTTCATTATTATACTGTGGAGGCCCCATCCATATTGCAAAGAACAAAGTTTCAACTTAAAACATTAACAGCAAACACTGGGGGCTGCGGTTGAAATTTGATCTAATGTCACACAAGGTCAGCTTGTGCTATCATAACTGTAGATTTGAGCATTTAAATCATATAATTATTCTGTCATTGAGTCATTCAGAGAGAGCCCAGTCAGAAAGAGGATATTATGTTTGCATCCTCCATTGCTCCCTCAGCTGCTCAGTATAAAGTATGCGATAGAACTAAGCTTTCACACTGGTACAAAAGTGCAGCATGTAATAGGCCACTATGAATTCTAGCATGGTCTCCTGGCAAGTACTGCAGAGCTCCTGCAGAATTATCAGGAGAAGCATTGCTTCAGTATGCCACTTTCTGTTATGTCATGTTTTGCGAGCTAGCATTGTATTGATGCTGCATATACATGAGTTGTACACTTGAGTCATCAGCTTCATTACCATAGGGTAGTTCTTGTCACCCAGAAGCCACCTTCTGGTTTATTGTAGTGGCTGAAAGACAGATGCCACAGACTGAAAGCATCATGGCTGCTTCCAGCATACTGGGATCCATTTCCATTATTTGCTCAATATTGTCTCATGTCGGCTGGACTTGGACAAAGTCGTATCCCTTTCAGTTATAGTGAAAATCAGAGTCATCAATCAGTATGCAGAAGGCAATGCTTGTGCAGTTAATGGCTTTTTGCATCATTAGGAAATCTGCAATTCTTATAAAGCCATGGTCTCACCCCACCTCAATGCTAATCTCTGTTAAGGCAGAATGAAATGCAGTCAGCTGTCTTGGAACTCATCATCTTGGGATCTTCCCTTTGCAATAGTGTTCAGAAAATTGAGAAATGGTGTCAATATCTTAGGAGAGATTTAACTATGGTGAGAAAGATTACATAGGACATAGAAAGGAGAGGAAGCGGCAATTGCTATGAGCACTAAGGTTAGTAGCGAGGGGGCATAGGTTTAAAGTGATTAGTAAAAGAACTGGTAAAAGAGCTAAAAGGTGGGATTGGACTGGAAAACATTTTTCAGCTGACAAATACATAGTGAGGTGAAAATGAGGACTGCAGATGCTGGAGATCAGAGTCAAGTTTAAAGTGGTGCTGGAAAAGCACAGCAGGTCAAGCAGCATCCGAGGAGCAGGAAAACGACATTTCAGGCAAAAGCCCTTCATCAGGAATGAGGCAGGGATCCTCCGAGGTGGAGAGATAAATGGGAAGAGGGTGATGCTGGGGATAAGGTAGCTAAGAGTACAATAGGTGGATGGAGGTGAGGATGAACGTGATAGGTCGGAGATGAGGGTGGAGCAGATAGGTGGGAAGGAAGATTGTCAGGAAGGACAGTCATGAGGATGGTGTTGAGCTGGCAGGTTGGAACTGGGGTAAGGCGGGGGGAGGGGAAATGAAGAAACTGGTGAAGTCCACATTGATGCCCTGGGGTTGAAGTGTTCTAAGGCAGAAGATGAGGTGTTCTTCCTCCAGGCGTCGGGTGGTAAGGGAGTGATAGTGGAGGAGGCCCAGGACCTGCATGTCCTCGGCAGAGTGGGAGGGGGAGTTGAAATGTTCGGCCACGGGCTGGCGGGGTTGTTTGGTGCGGATGTCCCAGAGATGTTCCCTAAAGCGCTCTGCGAGAAGGCTTCTAGTCTCCCAACGTAAAGGAGACCGCATCAGGAGCAACGGATATAATAAATGACATTGGTGGATGTGCAGGTGAAACTTTGATGGATATGGAAGGCTCCTTTGGGTCCTTGGATGGAGGTGAGGCAGAAGGTGTGAGTGCAGGTTTTGCAATTCCTGCAGTGGTAGGGGATGGTGCCAGGAGGGGAGGCTGGGTTGTTGTGGGGGCCTGACCAGGTAGTCACAGAGGGAATAGTCTTAGTGGAAAGCAGATGGGGTAGGGAGGGAAATATAGTCCTAGTGGTGGGGTCCGTTTGGACATGGCAGAAATGTCGGCATATGGTGTGGTTTATGCAGAGATTGGTGGGGTGAAAGGTGAGGACCGGGGGATTCTGTCCTTGTTGCGATTGGAGGGGTGGGGTTTGAGGGAGGAGGTGCAAGACGTGGATGCAACGCATTGGAGGGCAACTTCAACCACATGGGAAGGGAAATTATGGTCTTTAAAGAAGGAGGCCATCTGGTGTGTTCTGTGGTGGTACTGGTCCTCCTGGGAGCAGATACGGTGGAGACGGAGGAATTGGGAATATAGGATAGCATTTTTGTAGGAGGTAGGGTGGGAAGTGGTGTAAGAGTTGTAGGAGTAGGTGAGTTTGTAAAAAAATGTCAGTTTGAAGTCGGTCATCATTGATGGAGATGGAGAGGTCCGGGAAGGGGAGGGAGGTGTCAGAAATGATCCAGGTGAATTTAAGGTTGGGGTGGAATGTGTTGGTGAAGTTGATAAACTGCTCAACACCCTCGCAGGTGCACGAGGTTGCACGGATGCTGTCATCAATGTAGCGGAGGAAGAGGTGGGGAGTGATGCCGATGGGGATGGACTGTTCTACTTATCCAACAAAGAGACAGGCAGAGCTGGGGCCCATACGGGTTCCCATGGCTACCCCTTTGGTCTGGAGGAAGTGGGAAGATTCAAAGGAGAAATTGTTAAGGGTGAGGACCAGTTCAGCCAAACGAATGAGAGTGTCAGTGGTAGGGTACTGGTGAGGACGTTGGGAGAGGAAGAAATGGAGGGCTTGGAGACCCTTGTCATGGCGGATGGAGGTGTAGAGGGATTGGATGTCCATGGTGAAGATGAGGCGTTGGGAGACGGGAAATGGAAGTCTTGGAGGAGGTGGAAAGCATGGGTGGTATCTTGAACATATGTGGGGAGTTCCAGGACTAAGGGGATAGGACAGTATTGAAGTAGGTGGAGATGCGTTCAGTGGGGCAGGAGCAGGCTGAGATAATGGGTTGGATGGATGGTCAGGCTTGTCGATCTTGGGAAGGAGGCAGAATCAAGCGGTGTGGAATTCCCAGACTATGATGTTGGAAGCTGTGGGTGGGAGATCTCTGGAGGTGATGTGGTTCCATATGGTCTGGGAGATGATGGTTTTGGTGATGGGAGCGGTAGGAGGAGGTGTCTTCGAGTTGGTGCCTGGCTTCAGCGGTGTAGAGGTCAGTGCGCCAAACTACCACTGCACCCCCTTCATCCGCTGGTTTGATGGTGAGGTCGGGATTGGAGCAGAGGGAGTGGAGGGCTGCGCATTGTGAGGGTAAGAGGTTGGAGTAAGGGAGGAGGGTAGACAGGGTGAGTCAGTTAATGTCTCAGCAGCAGTTGGAAATGAAGAGCTGAATAGCCTCCTCCCATATTGTTAATTGGTGCTACAATCAGCTTACTGTGTTTCACATACCACCAATGAATTTTTTAAAATTTGTTCATGGGACATGGATATTGCTGGTGGGGCCAACATTTCTGACCCATTCCTAATTACCCTAGAGAAAGTGTTGGCAAGTTCCTTGTTAGGTTACCAAAGTTCTTGAGATGTAGGGGCAGCCAAGGTCTTGTTATGAAGAAAATTCTGGGATTTCGACTCAGTGATCATGAAGGAATAATGACATACTCCAAGAAAGGGTAGTGTGTGGCTTGGAGGAAAACTTGCAGGTGCATTTGCACTATCTCCCTCACCAAAATACCATCCATGTCAACTTTGCAATACTTACATGATCCACTGCAAGTATAGAGGCAATATTGCACTCTTGTACTAAAAATAACAGGAGACATATTTTGCGGTCTTAATGTTCTAACTGAAATCTTATTCAAATGTGACAGATTTGCAGTCAGTCAATCAATTAATAAGTAATGAATATAGGCTATATTTACACGCATAGTAAAAACACATCCACATACTTGAGTTTGTATTTTAGTGCAGTTACACTGTCACTTTTGTATCCATGCTAAGCTGTTTTGCTATTGCTTCAATACTGGTATTGCACTGTTCCAAAATAGGGCTGTGTGCAAGAAAGCAAGCCAAGCTCCATCCATTTTGAAGCACAGCCATTAAGTTTAGGAGGAACATAAACTCAATGAAGCAACCTGTCCTCACATACCCCTCAAAAGAGCTCCACTTCTGAATCTCAGCTTGCTCAGTAACACCATGATGTACACCTACTTAAACGAATGCATCTGTATGTTAAAGGGGTTAAAGATGATACTCGACTGTAAAGTATTTTAGATATGGTTGATAGCACACTGCATCATTCTTGTTCTATAAGCAAAACAGACAACATATCCGATAGATAAGTAATTGTCTCTATTTGAGTACTACTTTGCTATCCCAATTTACTATTATGCATTTATGCACACAGCGTTTTTGGCCAAATAATAGAATAAATCTGGCAAACTTACAGACACCATGATTAATCTCGTGTTGATCACTAATTCTGCAGCTAACATCCGGTTTCTATCATTTCTGTCCCAAAAAGATAAGCAATAACTTCAATATTCAGAATTTATATCTTAGTGGCTGAATCACTTGTAGACTATGTTTCTCTGTTGTATTACCTCATCATATATATACAGTGGGGAGTAGAAATAGTGACTTCATACATGTTAAAGCCTTCTTGAGTTAATTCTTTGGCCCGTCAGTTCATAGACACTGTAATTATGTAATACTGCTCCGATTTCGCCATGTCAGTGAGCTTTTTCTTTGTTTATATCTTTAAACATTGTCTCCACTCCTGCACAAATAAATCTTATGCTGTAACTGCATAGTCATACTCTTGTCTTATGCATATGGTCTTCTTTAAATTATGTATATTCACCTAGGTCTTTATGATACCTTCTTAATGCTAAGACTTGTTACCTTGCTCTGTGATCTATTGTTATATTTTGCCAAATCTTTGCATATTAAGTCCACTGTTATTCCTCAATAAAATGCATTGATGTCATTGTGTTGCTAGTCTTACTAGTACTGACAGGATCATATTACTAAATTACCTTGTGCTCTTTCAGTATTCATGTGTTTTCTCAAGTAACTATACACTGCACAGTTGAAAAGTCAAGACTTAACATTTCTACGAATCAACCAATTCCTTAACTTTCTTTAAAAGCTTCAAAAGATTGTTATTTCTGGCACACCGTGATTGGTTTCCTCTTTGCCACCAAATAAAATGATTGACTTATAAATTGCATGATTTTCTCCATGATTCACTAATTTATGCAAATAAGCATTATTTGGCTGACACAGAGGATTATCAGACACCAGTTTTTGAACTACCACTTCTTTGACGGTACGGCACCATAGTGAATTTAAATGTATAATTCTCACTAATTGTAGATGCAAAGTAGTAAAATTTGGAGCTGATAGCAGGCAATGGAATAGTATAAAGGCACTACATAAATTATAGAATCAACTGGACAAAATTTACGTGGGCAATGACAGGTGAATTATATTGTAAAAAAAAATGTGTAAAGTGCTATTCAGGAAAGACAAATAGATAGGTTATGTATTTCAGGAACTGTCCTGAAATGACAAAGCATGAAGTTGAAAGAGGGTTTACTAAACCATTTGTAAAATATGTTCAATCCAGGCAGAACAGCGAGCAAGAAGGCTAATAAGAGATAAACTACAGAGACAAGATAATAGAAAATGGGTCAGAGTTTGTAATGATGAATCTTTATTGTACGCTTGTTGAAGTGTACATTGATGCTGCAGCCAGTTCTGGTCATCAGCCAGTAGGTAAAATATTGAAGCCATGGAGTCATTGCAGTGAAGCATATCCCTGGTACAAGTTCAGTTTACAGAAAGGTGAGAGAAACATGGCCTATACAACCTCAGAAACAGGCATGTCTGAGGTGATGTTTTAGCAGCATATATAACTATAAGTTAAAAGAGGATTAGGAAAATCCAAATAGATTCTACAAATGCATTTGGGGAAAAAGAGTAACTCGGGAGAGAATAGGGCCCTTAAAAATCAACGAGGCTGTCTATGTGTGGAACCATATCATGGATAGTCACAGGTGAGGTGCCAGAAGACTGGAGGTTGGCAAACGTGGTGCCACTGTTTAAGAAGGGCGGTAAAGACAAGCCAGGGAACTATAGACCCGTGACCCTGATCTCGGTGGTGGGCAAGTTGTTGGAGGGAATCCTGACGGACAGGATGTACATTTATTTGGAAAGGCAAGGACTGATTCGGGACAGTCAACATGGCTTTGTGTGTGGTAAATCATGTCTCACAAACTTGATTGAGTTTTTTGAAGAAGTAACAAAGGAGATTGACGAGGACAGAGCAGTAGATATGATCCATATGGACTTCAGTAAGGTGTTCGACAAGGTTCCCCTTGGGAGACTGATTAGCAAGGTTAGATCTCATGGAATACAGGGAGAACTAGCCATTTGGATACAGAACTGGCTCAAAGGTAGAAGACCGAGGGTGGTAGTGGAGGGTTGTTTTTTCAGACTGGAGGCCTGTGCCAATGGAGTGCCACAAGGATTGGTGCTGGGCCCTTTACTTTTTGTCATTTACATAAATGATTTGGATGTGACCATAAGAGGTACTGTTAGTAAGTTTGCAGATGACACTAAAATTGGAGGTGTAGTGGACAGTGAAGAGAGTTACCTCAGATTACAACAGGATCTGGACCAGATGGGCCAATGGGCTGAGAAGTGGCAGGTGGAGTTTAATTCAGATAAATGCGAGGTGCTGCATTTTGGGAAAACAAATCTTAGCAGGACTTATACACTTAATGGTAAGGTCCTCGGGAGTGTTGCTGAACAAAGAGACCTTGGAGTGCAGGTTCATAGCTCCTTGAAAGTGGAGTTGCAGATAGATAGGATAGTGAAGAAGGCGTTTGGTATGCTTTCCTTTATTGCTCAGAGTATTGAGTACAGGGGTTGGAAGGTCACTTGCGGCTGTACAGGACATCAGTTAGGTCACTGTTGGAATATTGTGTGCAATTCTGGTCTCCTTCCTATCAGAAAGATGTTGTGAAACTTGAAAGGGTTCAGAAAAGATTTACAAGGATGTTGCCAGGGTTGGAGGATCTGAGCTACAGGGAGAGGCTGAACAGGCTGGGGCTGATTTTCCTGGAGCGTCAGAGGCTGAGGAGTGACCTTATAGAGGTTTACAAAATTATAAGGGGCATGGATAGAATAAATAGGCAAAGTCTTTTCCCTGGGGTCGAGGAGTCCAGAACTAGAGGGCATAGGTTTAGGGTGAGAGTGGAAAAATATAAAAGAGACCTAAGGGGCAACTTTTTCACACAGAGGGTGGTACTTGTATGGAATGAGCTGCCAGAGGATGTGGTGGAGGCTGGTACAATTGCAACATTTAAGAGGCATTTGGATGGGTATATGAATAGGAAGGGTTTGGAGGGATATGGGCCGGGTGCTGGGAGGTGGGACTAGATTGGGTTGGGATATCTGGTCGGCATGGACAGGTTGGACCGAAGGGTCTGTTTCCATGCTGTACATCTCTATGACTCTATGACTCTATGGGTGAGACACTATACATGAATTTTGCTCCAGTGTTTACTATGGAGAAGGACATAGAAGTTAGAGAACTTGGAGAAATAAACAGTGATATCTTGAAAAGTGTCCACTTAACAGAGGAGGAAGTGCTGGACATCTTAAAACACGTAAAGTTGGATAAATCCCCGGAGTCTAATCAGTTGTATCCCAGAACTTTGTGGGAAGCTAAGGAAGTGATTTCTGGGTTCCTTGCTGAGATATTTATATCATCGATAGCCATGGGTGTGGTGCCAGAAGACTGTATAATGGCTAATGTGGTGCCATTATTTAAGTGGTAAGGAAAAGCCAGGAAACTATACACTAGTGAGCCCGATGTCAGTGGTGGGTAAGTTGTTGGAGGTGATTCTGAGGGGCAGGATCTACATGTATGTGAAAAATTAGGGATTGTTAACGTGGCTTTGTGTTTGGGAAATCATGTCTCACTAACCTGAAGAGGTGACAAAGAAGATTGATGAAGACAGAGCGGTGGACATTGTCTACATGGACTTTAGCAAGGCATTTGACAAAGTTCCACATGGTAAACTTGCTAGCAGGATTGGTCACATGGAATCCAGGGAGAGCTAACCATCTGGATGCAAAATTGGCTTGAAGTTAGATGACTGAGGGTGATGGTGGAGGGTTGCTTTTCTGACTGAAGCCCTGTGACCAGCAGTGTATCACAAGAATCAGTGCTGGGTCCACTGCTGTTTGTCATTTAATTAATTGATTTGGATGTGAACATGGGAGGTATAGTTAGTACATTTACAGATGGCACCAAAATTGATGCTGTAGTCGACAGTGAAGAAAGTTATCTCAGAATACAATGGAACCTTAATCAGATGGGCCAATGGGCTGAGAAGTGGTAGATAGTGTTTAATTTAGATAAATGTGAGCTGCTGCATTTTGGAAAAGCTAATCAGAGCAGGACTTATACACTTAATGGTAAGGTCCTGGAGTTTAATGCAGAAACATGTGAGGTGATTCACTTTGGAAGAAGCAACAGGAATAAAAAGTACTGGGCTAATAGTCAGATTCCTGGTCATGTAGATGAGCAGAGAAATCTTGGTGTCCATGTACATAGATCCATATACACAGACTGAGTACCAGGCCGTGCACTCAGAGCATGCGCAGATCAACTGGCAGAGGTCTTCTTGGACATCTTCAACCTCTCCCTGCAGCAAGCCACTGTCCCTGCCTGTTTCAAGGGGACCAACATCATCCCTGTGCCTAAGAAGGCTCATGCAGCATGTCTCAAAGACTACCGCCCAGTAGCCCTAACTTCGGTTGTCATGAAGTGGTTTGAAAGGCTGGTCATCGTGTTAATCAACTCCAGCCTCCCCATTACTCTTGAACCATTCCAATTTGCCTGTCAGACTGACAGATCCACATCAGATGCCATATCACTTGCCCATCACTCCTCCCTAGAAAATCTTGACACCAAGAACAGCTACATAAGAATCTTACTCATTGACTACCGTTCAGCCTTCAACACTAGTATCCCCTCGAGACTGATTACTAAACTTAGTGATCTTGGACTAAGCACCACTCTCTGCAACTGGATCCTCAGTCTCCTGACCCACAGCCACAATCAGTGAAGATTGGCAACAATATTTTATCCACACTAACACCCAACACTGGAGCACCCCAGAGGTGCATACTTAGCCCCTTACTGTACTCACTGTATACCCATGACTGCATCACCAAATACCAGACTAATGCCATTTACATGTTCACTGATGACACCACCATAGTTGACAACGAAACAGACTACAGATGAGAGGTGGAAGACCTAGAAAAGTGGTGCACTGAGAATGACCTAGCTCTTGGTGCCAACAAAACCAAGGAACCCATTATTCACTTTCGGCAGGATGTTCCTCATGCCCCCTATGCATTAACAGCATCGAGGTGGGACGAGTGGAGAGTGTCAAGGTCCCGGGAGTGATCATCCACAACAAGCTTTCTTGGACACACTGGTTACAAAAGCTCAACAACATCTCTTCTTCCTCACACAGCTGAGGAAATTTGGCATGATGGCGAATACCCTTGCCAACTTTTATAGGTGTGCCATCAAGAGCATTCTGTCTGGATGTATCACTACCTGCCATGGCAACTGTACCATTCAAGATCGGAGATGGTTATAGATAGTGGTGAACTCAGCCCGGACAATCACAAAGGCCAACTTCCCATCTCTAGAATCCTTGCTAAGGAAAGGCCGCCAGCATTCTCAAAGATCCATCCCACCCTGGCAATGTTTTTCTACAACCTCTACCATTGGGGAGAAGGTACAGAACCTGAACACACACACACACCAGCCAGTTTCATAGCAGCTTCTACCCTATGGTTGTTAGAATACTGAATGGACTCACAAACTCTTAACATTCACCCATACCTGTGTTTTTGTTTTTGCTGCCGTTTACCTATTATTTAGTTATCTATGTTACTTAACTCTGTGATCTGCCTGTATTGCTCACCATACAAAGCTTTTCACTGTGCCTTGGTACACGTGACAATAAATTCAATTCAAATCCAATTCGATTCCCTGAAAATTGCCACCCAAATTGATATAATTGTTAAGGAAGCAATGTGTTAACTTTTATTTGTGTTGTTGAACAAAGAGATCTTGGAATTCAGGTTCATAGTTCCTTGAAGGTGCAATCACAGGGCCAGGGTAGTGATGAAGGCATTTAATACACTTGTCTTTATTGATTAGTGTATTGGATATAGGAGTTGGGAGGTCATGTTGCAGATGTACAGGACATTGCTAGGCCACTTTGGAATACTGCATTGAATCCTAGATTCCCTGCTATAGGAAAGATCTTGTTAAACTTGAAAGGGTGCAGAAAAGATTTACAAGAATGATGCCGAGGTTGAAGGATTCGAGCTACAGGGAAAGGCTGAATAGGCTGAGGCTATTTTTCCTGGAGTGTCGGAGGCTGAGGGGTGACATTGTAGCGTTTTATAAAGTCATCAGAGGCATGGATAGAGTGAATATCTAAGGCCTTTTGCCCGGGGTAGGGGAAGCTAAAGGAATTAAAGTGAGAGGGGAAAGATATAACAGGGACCTAAGGGGCATCTTTTTCATGCAGAAGATGGTGTGTGAATGGAGGAAGTGGTGGAAGCTGGTACAATTACAACATTTAAAAGGCTTTTGGATGGGTATATGAATAGGAAGGGTTTGGAGGGATATGGGGTGGGTGCTGGCAGGTGGGTCTGGATTGGTTTTGGATATTTGGTCGGCATAGACGAGTTGGACTAAAGGGTCTGTTTCCGTGCTATATGTCTCTATAGCCCTATGACTCTAAAAAGCATCTGGATGGGTACATGAATAGGAAGGTTTAGAGAGATATGGACCAAATGCTGGCAAATGGGACTCAAATTAGGATATTTGGTTGGCATGAACAAATTAGACTGGAAGAGTCTGCTTCTGTTCTGTACAACTCTCTGACTCTGTGTGTATACAAGAGGTTAACTCAGGATACTTCATTAAACTTCAAAACTAGAGGAAAAATTCAAATTGTGAAAAAGTCTTTTCGGAGCAGATTTCCAGAAATTATTTCAACAGGTGAAATCTGAAGGTAAACTCTGGAGCAACTGGATTTAGGAAGCAATGTAGATCAACATGTGCCTGCAATAAAAATCTTCTAAAGGACCTCAGCACCCGATCAAGCTCAATATTAAATGTCTGAATTTGCCTCTGTGGAGTGCACAATTACTTAAGAAATATGTGAAGATGAAGTGAAATAGCAGAGCAATTTAACAAAATGCTCAAAACATTAAGGACTAGTAATCTAGAGATCTGGGTTCAAATCCCATCATAGCAGATGGCAAATATGAATTTAGTTTATTAATAAAAGTGGCACCAGTCATGTTGAGCATGAAATTATTGAATTATTATAAAAACCTATTTGGTGCACTAATACATGTTTGGGAATGATATCCGCCTTTTTCCTCGTCATGATCCCTTTTGGGGCCTCTTCACCAAGCGGTTAATTGCCACTCAGTTTATTAACCGTGTGTCGGCGATACATGCTGGCCTTACCGCTAACCCACACTCACATGAATGAAAATAACATGGATGCTACAATAGAGGGGAGGCACCACTGAGACTCTTCGGGATCTATGAACTAAAATGGGCCCAACTGCCTCACTCATTATCACACACAAAAGAAAACAGAGATGCTGGAGATGTGAAACAAAAACAAATCGTTGGAGAAGGTCAGCAGGTCTGGCAACATCTTTGGCTAGAGAGCTGAATTCTGAAGAAAGGTCACTGCATTCAAAACATTTAATCTGTTTCTCTCTCCACAGAGGCCGACAGACTTGCTGAGCTTTTCCAGCGACTTCTGTTGTTGTTACATTCCCTGCCCTTGTGAACTGCAGAGATATTTTCTTAGATTAAGCACCTGTCCTTTTGACATATGAAGGAATTTCCCCCTTCTCCAAATGGCTTTCAGGTTGTCTGCGAATCTCTCACCCTGTGCTTTTAAAAGGGGCCCAAATGTGGAATCGTTTGCAAATACCCTCCCCATTCTTGTTGCTCCCCACGAGGTGGTATTTTACGTCACCTTACAAAATGCAATGAAAATGTAATGGAGAGGGGCAAAGCCTGTTTAGAAACGAGGGCGATCATACGTGGATTGAAAATGAAAGCCTTGCTGAGTGTTTGCCCTCTGTGCCAGTTGCTGAGCCACAGCACGTACCGCTAGACTGGTGCTGGGTGTTTGTGTTTGACTGGGTCACTGACAGTGAAGTGTCAATGCCCGCTCCAAGCACCACACACACACACACACACACAAAAACCTGCACTCAACGTGGGCTGCCAGTTACCTTGGTAATGTGGGCAGCACTCGGTGTGAAGCTGCTGCCACCTTCAGGTAATATTCAGTCAGTCCCTGAGCCTGCCCCCGCCCCTGGCACGTTAATTTCACCGTGACAAACAAATACACATCTCTGTGTAACATCGAGGAAGGGAAAACAAAATATCTGCCCGAGTGGGAACCTCCTCCCTTCAAGAACGAGTCTGAACGAGCTCTCAAGGTGATTCGGAGAGTTTTTATTTCACATGAAACGTGCAAAGTTGTCACCTGTGCTGACATCTCTGGCGAGGAGGGGGGTGGTGGGGGGTGACCGTGGTCTGCAGTGTTAACTGTTTGCTGCTGGCAGGCAATGAGCAGGGGACAGCTCTCTCTCTCTCTGCCCCAGCTTGTTGCCTGGTCATTGCTTCCTCAGGCAGCGCACGGGCTCCTGTTTCACCAGATTAAGGCAATGGCTTCAGCGGCTCGTTCACATTCCTCAATCGGGGAAAAGACATGCACGCACCACGGTCCCTATCCGCCCGCCCACCCCCCTGGTTCTTGCTCAGTTGGCTGACCAATCTTAGCTGCACACGGTCCACGGGCAAAACTGGCTCAAAATCGGAAAGGTAAAACGCACCGTCGCCACAAGACATCAGGCACATCAAATCCCTGCTGAACCCTGTCAAGGGTTAACTCATTCATCCACTGCGCATTGTGAAAAAAAACAGCACAATTCAAAATTAACACTTCCCACCACATAAGTATCACACTGTGGATATATTAAGGAAATACATGTATCTATATAAATGAGGGGAAAAACAGGCAACGGGTTAGCAGGAACTGGAAATCCTTTACGTGTTCGTTTGTAAACAGATTGGATTAAAACACACACACACACACACACACATACATAGGGAAATAGCTTCACAAATAAAAGAAACAAATACCTCGGAGTCGTACCACTTTAGGACCAGTTTGCTGGTGTTGGGTAAGAATTTGTTGTGAACGTGTTCTGTTGCCAGTTCGACGGCTGGTATGATGCCCTCGGAGATGCTCTCTGCCGCCTTGTTGATGGGCATCAGCCCCATGATGGGCAGCTTGGAGTCGGCGTCCAGGCGGCTGTTCCTGAAGCCCAGAGCCGAGCCGGAGAGCAAGCCCCAGCCCCACAGCACCAGGAGCGTGCCGAGGCGCCGCACACATCGCCAGAAGAGGCCAGCTCGGTAGGTCCTGAGGATTGTCTGCATCCTGGAGGAGAAACCACACACACACACACACACAAACACACACAGAGACACTCTCTCTCTCACACACACACACACACACACACACTCTCACAGACCAGAGAGCCGCATTAGAAGGCAGGCTTTGGAGCTGGGACTCGCTGGCTACCGCGATCCCTCTCTCTCTCTCTGTGTGTGTCTCTGTGCCTCTTTCCCTTCAGCCCTCCGAAGGTGTTGCAATCTGGTCCAGCCACTGAGCTGATCCGAGTTCAGTGCATTCCTCTCGCCCCTTCCTGCTCTTGCTGAGGGGTCCCGAATAACGTCTTTTAACGTCGCCTGGCGCCCCCTCTCAATACCACTGATTTCAAGTTGACGGATACAAAATCTCTAAAGACCCAGAGATGGATCTGTGCGCGTTGCCTTCTTCACCTCCTTCACTGGGATTTCAGGAGCAGTTCAAAGCAAAGCCGAACCGCACGGCTCTGAAAAAAAAATCCTGCAGAGGTAGCAGCGCCGAGCACCGAGGCTGTGTGCTGGTCTGGGTGTTAATATGCAGGGGGGTGGGGTGGGGGGGGGGAGAGAGAGAGAGAGAGCTCAGCACTTCACACTCTCCGCTCGTCCACAGCTCCCATCACATCCTGTCCAATCCACACAAACGCAAGCAACGGGATAACAGGGGAAATCCCCACCAACCACGCTCTGCCCGCCAAACAAAACAAGATCTCAGACCGGCACGGAGGGAGTTGGGAGACTCGGCTCCCCTGGGGAGGGGGGGGGAGGCAGCCAGGTCGGCGAAGTGATGTTGATGGCCCTCTGTGTTGCTTCCCTTCGGTCCGGTCAGAGCGGGCACTGCAGGTGCCCAGCTCCGGGCTCCATCCTGGGCGGTGTGGGGTAGGTAAAGGGGAGGCCACCCCGCAGCTCGGGGATTCCACGGTAATGTTCACGCTGCCAGCATGCTGCTGCTGCTGCTGGTGCCTGTGTACAGCCAGGGTTACAGACAGGCGCAGAGCAACGCAGCCAGCCACCCTCCAGCCGCATTGGACTCAACCTCTGGCGGACTCGAAGGAGGAGAGACACAGGGGAGCTCGGCTCCTGGTGAAATGGCCATTAACGCCACCGCCAGCAATGAACTGACCACTGTATGTGCATATAGTTAAAAAGCACATGCCAGAATGAAACAGGGACGACTTTTGTATTTGGTGAGGGGGGAGCGTGAATCGAACCAGATCATCACCGGGGCTTCTACTGTCAATCACTGAATTCATTTGCACTTCTCCCTATTACATTAACGAAAGCATTTGTTCCTGTACATCGCAGGCAAACATTGACCGGCGGCCAATTCCGCCACCGAATTAGATTCCGTAAATTATAGAACACCTATTAACTATTCCCTCGTGTCGAGGTCGGCATCTTGTCGCTATTCCATTTTGAATTATGGTTTTGGATCTGTTTTCAGCTTTGACTTTTCATTCCCACTTTCGCTGTGAGCTGTATTCCTGGTGTGCAGGAATTTCCAGGAGGCTTAGGGCTTTTTAAAAAAAAAATTAAGTGGAACTTGAGAGATAGAATGAGAGATTCGCCGTTTCGTAATCAATTTGCTGTTCTAGTTTTAAACACCCTTAAGAATGTTTTTTAATTATTGGAATGGAGATGAAATTCTTGGGGGGGGGGGGGGAAATAGCACCTTAAAACGTGTGTTTGAAACTCACAATACTCTTGCCGTTAGAAGTTTGTAAGCGTGTGTGGTTTAAAACTTCGCTCGGTGTTCTCATTATATCTGTGTTTCCGTCGTTAGTTTGTAGGCATTTTAACCCATATCGCTCATTACAGTCATCATTGCTAAATAGTTTGGAAAATAACTTCATTTTGGAATGATTAACAAAAGCAACTCTAAATGACAAGTGAAAGTTGTCCTCGGTAGCGGTGATCTGTCTCTGTTATCCTGTCAAGTCCCACTACTGAAATCAGCGAAATATGACAGGGCTACTAAATTTCAGTCACCAAACTCCCAGGAAACGGGTTGCCTCTGTCATGTGGGCACTCTCTGAAGCAAGCAATTCCATCTTTCAACCATCTCGCAGCAAATAAATCTATCCTGCTGATCAGGTTTAAACCAGGAAACAATTGTTAATATCGTTCGAAAATATCGTAGCCATGAGAACAGAAAGATGGATTTGACTCCTGGGATAACAGTTACATGGTTTCCTGATAGCTTATCTAACTTGGAATCCAACAAGTAACCACTATATTTTGTCGTTGAGTTCCTGTTTTATAGCAAGCATTCCAGAGCAAAGGTATATTCGAAATGCGTCTCGTTGTCCCAAACGCAAGTGATATATTCTCCGTTAAAGCCTGAGGGCCGAGCGAATATTCTCCAAACGCAATAAATCCACAGCAGTCAGACCAAGTCAGTGACACATGGATCCAGCGATAAACCGTCCCTGATTTAATGTATAATTAGCTCAAGCTCGGAAAACTGTGATGCAGAGTTTGAGAAGGTCCGGTGATAACCGGAAGGAGTACTTAAAACAGATCATTTAACAATGTAGATAGCGTATATATTATATGTATCTGTGCTGTCTGAAGCCAAGAGACTGTCTCACCCTCACAGCACATGGGAAGCATGGAAACAGACTGAAAATGTGTCTGATTTGGTTATTATTCCCAGAATGGTAAGATGAGAGAGGGGTATGGTGAGATTCAAGGGCAACTGAATAGTAAGAAGGCGAAGGTGTTGGGTGCGTTAAAAATCAATAAGGTACATAACTCCCCAGGCCCTGACGGGATCTATCTCAGGATAGTGAATGAGGCAAAGGAGGAGATTGCTGGGGGGTGGGCTTGGCAAAGATCTTTGTATCCTCTTTAGCCACAGGCTAGGTGCCAGAAGACTAGAGAATAGCAAATGTTGTTTCTTAATTGAAGAAGGGCAACCGGGATAATTCGGGTAATTTTAAGACAATTAGCCTTACATTAAAGTGGTAGGGGATTTATTGAAGGCGCATTTGGGAAAAGACCAAGTCGCATTTGGGAAAAAAATACTGATTAGGTATAGCAAACATGGCTTTGTGAGAGGAGGTCTTGTCTCATAAATTTGATTACATTTTTTGAGGATGTGATAAAGATGATTGATGAGGGTAGGGCAGCGGATGTTGGCTACGTGGACTTTACTAAAGCATTTAGCAAAGTCCCTCATGGTTGGCTGGTCCAAACGATTAAGTCACAAGGGATTTACAACGAGTTGTAAGTTGGTTAAAAAATTGGCTGGGTCATAGAAGGCAGAGAGCAGTTTTGGAAAGGTGTTTTTTCTGACTGGAGGTCTGTGACCGGTGATGTTCTACAAGAATCAGTGCCGGGACCCTGTTGTTTGTAATTTATTTAAATGATTTGGATGAAATTGTAGGTGGTCCGATTACTAAGTTTGCAGATGGCACAAAAATTGGTGGTGTTATGAGGGAGGCTGTCAAAGGGTACAACGGGATATAGACAAGCTGGAAGGTTGGGCAGAGAAATGGCAGATGGAGTTTAATCTGGGCAAATGTGAAATGATATATTTTGGGACGTTATATGCAAGAAGAAAGAATACAGTAAATGGCCAGACCCTGAAAAGGATTGATATACAGAGGGACATTGCAGTACAAGTCTATCAGTCTCTGATATGCCAACGCAAGTGGATAAGGTGATAAAGAAAGCATGCACCATGCTTACCTCCATCAGTTGGGATATTGAGATAGACCGCATTTGGGGTATTGCAAGGAATTCTTGTCCACACACTATAGGCAGGACGCGGAGGCTTTGGAGAGAATGCAAAAGAAGTTTACGAGGATGTTGACCGAATTGGCTATAAAGAGAGGTTCAACAAACTTGGATTGCTTCCATAAGAGCATTGGAGGCTGAGGAGCAACTCAGTAGAGTATATAAGATTATGAGAGGCCTGGATAGTATGGATAGTCAGTCTTTTTCCCAGGTTGGAAATGTTAAATACTAGGTGAATAGGTTTAAGGTGAGAGAGGCAATATGTAAGGCAAGTTTTTTTTAACAAAGTGTGGTAAGTGCCTGGAATAGCAACATTTAAGAGGCATGAGACAGAAACATGAACAGGCAGAGAGTACAGGGATATAGACCATATGCAGGTAGTTGGGATTGATTTAGAATGGCATCTTGGTCAGCACAGACATAGCAGGGTCTGCTTCTGTGCTGAACTATTTTATGCTTCAATAGAACAGAAGTGGTCTCCAATAACTGAGGAATAATACATATTACTCCATCATTTCAAAAGTAGTGTAGCCTCAATTTGAGATTCATTTGGTCATTGAGCTACTATCCTTTGTGTGGATGGGAGTTAAAAGAAATCCACAAGGTGCTGTCAATGTTCATCAAAAGAGCACAACAAACTATAAGAGAAAAAAATTATAGTGGATTTATAAAATAAGTGTTTTTTAAGAATTCTGGTGGTTTTTCAACTTTATCATCCAGTGAATATAATCTGTTTATGTCTTCTAAAGCGTTTTGATAAGATATTTATGAATGCTGTAACTTGTAGAATTGCTGTCCATTTTGCCATACAGGTAAAATAAGTATTTGACAATAAGTTAAAATACATCAGGGTGGGAACAATGGCCAGAGGAGTAATGAAGGGTTCTTCTCTTGGTTACCAGCTGTTCACTCTTTACAGACCTGTAGAGGGAGCTTTAAAATTTATAACAATTTCTCACAACATCAAATTATGTGCCAGATTGGAAGCATTTAAAGTGATATGTGCTCATTGAGTGGGAAAACCAAGGAATGGCAGATGATTTTTAATGGAATTCAATGTACGGTCATGCATGTTGAAGCACAAGATGGATATAAATTAGTAAAAGTAGAAGAGGTATAATGTGAAAATCTATGTATTTGATTTGACATGTGAGTCAGCTTTGGAAGTTGACCATGAAATTGAACCATGGATACAGTATCATAATAAAAAAACAACCTATATTGGACTTTAATGAGGATAAATAATTTCACTCAAAAGGTAAAAAAATCTTTGGAATTCTTTATCTCAGAGTCATGTGGAGGCTCAATCATTGGGCATGTTCAAGAGAAATAATAATGGATTTCTAGATATAAAAGACATCAAGTGGAATGGAGAATGTGCAGGAAAATATGTTGATGTAGATGATTAGCCATGATCTATAAAAGCAGCGTAGTTTCAGGGGATGAGTGGCCTATTCTTGTCCCTACCTCCTGTGTTGATATTGAAACACAACTCCTGTGTTTCATCTCACAAAGCAGTTGACATGCAATAAAAATCCAGACAAAACAATGCAGCTTTGGAAAAGTCCTGAACAAATATCTGATTTGAAATAAAGTAAAGGCTTGGTGTGTAATTTCAGACAAAGATAATCAAATGCCGTACACAACAATATCATTCTAGTGTATGTGCCATGCCAATATGTAGATGCATAATGTCTGTAAGATCAAATTCATTTTCCATTGGACAGTTCACATGCAGCAACTTACACAGCAGTGGAAGTTTGAATACTGAGCAATAACAAGATAAGGAAGGAATCAATGCAAAAGTAATTTGGAATGCTTACTAAATCAGAGAGAAATAACAGGATGGAATTGTCAAAGATGAAAGATGCAGAGGTTAGCACCAGTACCAGACCCTAAATTAAAAAGCAAAACTTAAAAGGATATAATCTGTGGATTAGTACCTCAGGCATCTGCACATTGGCATTGGATACATAAAATTAGAGAAATGACTGTTGCTGAAAGACTGAGGTGGAAACTAAGGATTCTGGCTCAAGGACCATTGGCACCAATACTGGGGAAAGTGGCAGCTGTACTATTGGGACAGTTTCAACCTGAACTGTGTAGGGACCAGTGTTTTTGTGAACTGCATAAGCAGAGAGGTGCAAAGGATTATAAACTAAATAGCAAGGGCAAGGAGGCAAATGTGGAAAGCTGTAACATATCAAAGTAGACACGGGGTTAATGAGGAAAGTAGTAATATGGAAATGCAGAGTCAGAGAACAGGTGGAAGAGACAAAAGAAAAATAAAACCTAGGCATGCAAGGGGTGGTATGGTGGCTCAGTGGTTAGCACTGCAGCCTCACAGTACTAGGGTCCCAGGTTTGATTCTAGCCTTGGCGACTGTTTGTGTGGAGTTTGCACATTCTCCATATGTCTACATGGATTTCCTCTGGGTGCTCCGGTTTCCTCCCACAGTCCAAAGATGTGCAGGTCAAATGAATTGGCCATGCTAAATTGTCCGTAGTGTTAGGTGCATTAGTCAGAGGGAAATGGACTTGGGTGGGTTACTCTTCAGAAGGTCAGTGTGGACTGGTTGGGCTGAAGGGCCTGTTTTCTCACTGTAGGGAGTCTAAAATGAGTTTCTACTAAGAAAGCATGTTTCAAAGATAACAATAAGACACAACTGATGATTTTGTATCTGAATTAGCGTACCATTCATAAACAAAGTAAACAAAGATATAGTACACATTAAAGCAAACAAAACCAGCCAGTTCTGCTCTAATGCTACAGTTCTGTTTTCGTGCAATCCCATGTTCTAAGAAAATAATGTAATAGCAGCACCATTTAAACTAATGGGGCTGGAATCACATTATAACCAATACACTGCACACATTTTAAAAGTTTGTGCGAGAGAAACAGTGTCCCCACTTCGTCAATCAGGTTGTACTGAATTAATATTAATGCGATGTGCGTTTTCGGAAAATGACCTGTAAGATAAATAGCCATTATGGAGGGTGACAAAGTAATGAGTAATGAGGGTTGTATCCAAGAAGAACAAGGTAACAGGTGAAGGTGGAGAGACAGCACTGCTGATCAAGGGTGGCATTGGTGCAACGGTTAGAGATTACTGTGGTTCCCTTTGATTACCTTTGATGCTGTTTTCAGTTCCCATTCCCATGCTGGTTGCAAACTCTTTGCTGCTCTACCACTCTGTTTTCAGCTCTAATTCCGATGTTGGTTGTGAACTACTTTCTATGGTTTCACATGGTTTTCAGTCTCCCTAGTGCCATGCTGATTGTTGGAAGATGAAAGCAACTGTGCTTTGTTTTGTTGAAGGACTGCAATTCTGTGGAGAGTGTGGTGTGTAATAAATTTAAGGCTCTTATGGCCCAGGGAGAATGTCCCAGTTTCTGGACCAAAGGCCCAGGTTCATGTACCATCTACCCCAAAGATATGCAGTAACACATCTAAACTGGTTGATTTAAAAATACTTAATAAGGGTGTTCGTTTCTGTGGTTTAAAATATAACTTGCCTCCAAAAATAATATGTTATTAAGTATTTTTAATCATTTGTGAAATTTCTTAGAATATGAAATATTGCTGTGTTTTTGATCTTGTAACTTGCGTTTTGACTTTCTTTTGAAACACTTTTTGTCTCTATGGTGACATAGCATGTATCATGCTAGAATAACAACAACTTGCATTTATATTGCACCTTTAAAATTGTCAACCATCCGTAGGCATATCATAGAAGTGGTATCAAATGAATTTTCACATGAAACCAGATAAGGAAATCTGAGGGCAGACAAATAAAAGTTCGGCAACGAGTTAAGGTTTAAGACATGCTTTAAAGAACACAGTGAAAGACAGAGGAGTTTGGGTTGAGAGGGATTCCAGAGCTCAGATTCCAAACATGACCACTAGTGCCAATGAAATCAAGAATACCACATCATTCATTTCTTCATCCCATGTATTCTGCTCAACAGAAAGTGGCTGATTGTCTGCTGCTGTTTCAATCAGACTATTTCACTTAGCTGTTAATCATTGCCTTCCATTCTCAAGGGTCAGGTAAACAAGCAGGTCTTAAGTTTATCTCAGCTGATATGGGAGTCAAACCTACTGGTACTCATCTGAACTAAATGCTAATCATCAGCCAACTGCGTTAACTGGACTCACCACATTAAAACAAGCTTTCAGAAGATGTGTAAAGATGGAGCATTTACTTTTCATTCAATATATTTGCTGAATGCATTGGCTCTCATTCAAAATTGGGTCAACATGACAGTTTTCTTGCTGAGAATGTGCAAATTGAGTGATAACTCTTGTTTACACAGGCTTGCGTCACACAGCTGCAAAGAGACAATTTTTAGCAAAGGGCTTTTAGCAAGATAAGCCACAATATAAACATATGTAATAGATGGGACAAAATAGGGAACCAGCAAGATTGCCCCACAATCATTTGTTTGTGATGTGCTTACAACAAATATCTGTATTTCTGTTCCATCTGTGATTAGACAAAATGAAAATGAACAGAGCAAAAATGGCAGGAAATGAAAGTGAGATAAGATTCTTTGGCAAAATCCTTTAGGCTCTTGGGGGATCATATACGAAAACACTAGAATAGCTTCTAGAGGCATGAGATCAACAAACAAATATTCCTGACCAAGAAGTAGATATAAAAGAAATTCAACACTTTTTCCGAAACAGAATTTAAGAAATAGAACTGAGAAGAAGTGACAAAAGAAAGCATTAGAATAAACAAGGATTTTGAATAAGATTTTTCTCCATTATCTTGTATGTTTAGGTTGTACTCCTTACAAAAGAGAAGCTTAACAGCTGATTTATTTCAAAATCATAAGAAAGCCAGACTGAGTAGATCAAGAGAAACTATGCAACTTAATGGAAGGGTCAAGAACCAGAGGAAATTTGAAAAATGAACCAAAGAGACATGATGAGGAGAAAATTTACAGAAGCAGCAGATAGTTTGAATGCATTCCCTGGAGGCAAATTCAATTCGATTAGATTACTTACAGTGTGGAAACAGGCCCTTCGGCCCAACAAGTCCACACCGACCCGCCGAAATGCAACCCACCCATACCCCTCCATTTACCCCTTACCTAACACTACGGGCAATTTAGCATGGCCAATTCACCTGACCCACACATCTTTGGACTGTGGGAGGAAACCGGAGCACCTGGAGGAAACCCACGCAGACACGGGGAGAACGTGCAAACTCCACACAGTTAGTCGCCTGAGGCGGGAATTGAACCCAGGTCTCTGGTGCTGTGAGGCAGCAGTGCTAAACACTGTGCCACCATGCCGCCCCTATTGTCAAAGTGAATTGGATAAACACCTGTAGAAGAAAAAGGAATGCGGGCACAAGGAAGGGAGAGTACATGTGATGAGGTAGATCACTTCTGCAGAGATCTGGCAAAAGCTCACTGGACCAAATTGCCTCTCTCTGCAATAGAATGGTCATGTGGACAGAAAGCAGACCCGAGTAATAATCTCAGCAAAAGTACTGTGGTAAGGTGGTCTTCAAGGGATTTGTTATGCTTCAAGAGTTGAAATGCTTTTATGAATTAATATAGTGAATGATGAATGGGTAGCTAAGCAATTAAGGTTAATGTACATTAGTATGCAAATCAGTTTGGACATACTTGCAAGATATGCCCAGGAGTTAAGTGTGTGTAAATAACTGACAGCATCAGATGCACTGGTGATAAATAAGTAGCTTTAAATATGACATTATCTTAATTAGAAAGTTTGTAAGAAAGATAGTACAATGACTGGACGATAACATAAATATAGTAGAGCAAGAACTCATTCAACAAGATATCTGCTATATCCATGCATCTGATTTGGGAAGGCGATGACTTAGTGGTATTTTTGCTAGGCTATAAATCCAAATACCCAGATTATGTTCTGGGGACCTTGGTTCAAATCCCACCAAGACAGATGGCAGGATTTGAATCAATAAAAATCTGGAATTAAAAGTGTGATAATGATCACAACGCCAATTTTGGAAAAAGCTCGTTTGCTTCACTAATGTTCTTTGGGGAAGGAAACAGGCATTCTTATCTGGTCTGGCCTAAATGTGACTCCAGACCCACAAGCCATGACTCTAATTAGGGATGGGCAATGAATGCCCACATTCTCTGAATGAATAAGAAAAGATTATAGATCTATTTGGTCAATACATGGACCATATAAAAATGTTATGAGTCATAGCTGTTTTGCACACAATTGGATTTGCATACAATTTTCAATCTGACCTCTCTTGCATGTTTGAAATGTGGAAGATGAAAGAGTTATGCACAATTCCTGGGAAAAATGCATTGACATCAGTGATCTTTATTTCATAGTTGTAGTTTATTGGGACAATGATGGATCAGTATCTTAATCACTGATTCTGAATAGGTCGTTATAGGATGAACACAAAGTGTTTTGTGAATGCAGTTCATATAATCCTGTGCTTGAGCAAGTTATGATGTCAAAAGAAAAACATTTGCCACCCCATATGGCGTTTCTGCCATGTTAATGTTAATGTATGTCTCACTGTAGTGAAACAGAGCATCTGTCAACTGTGTGCTGGAACAGTGGAAGATTGCTTATCTTTCTGAAAAGGTATGGAAAAGCCCTACAGCCAATATGTTTACAGTAATTTTGGATGATGGCTTGGGTGTTCTGAGTCCTTACTCTTTTATTATAGAATTGTATTGGCAAACTGTTTTATCATGAAAATAATGAGTTCGAGTCACATTAAGAGACAGAAATGTATGAGGAGTGAATGACTCATACCCCCAGCCTCGAACCTAAAGTTGGCACTTTGTCAAAAGATGGAGAACAAGTCTGTCCTGCAGGTATAAAGTACTGCCAGGGGCTAGGTTAATGCAAAGGCGGATGTTACTTCTCAACAGCAGAAGTCCTACCTCTGCAACTATGGTCAACCCAAACAATTTTGGTAGCAACAGCATTTCTAAGTAGGTTCTGCCAGGACTGCAGGTAGGTCCATCAAGGGGGTCCAATGTAACCCAGAAGCAACCGCATCTGGCACATTTGGGAAAGGGGATGCCCATCTTAGGTAAAAGGGTGAGAGGTGGTAGGTTTTGAAGTATGGGTAGGGAAGAAAGTCTCCAAAAGAGCAAAGGGCACCCTCTGAAAATGATACACTCTTTCCTTCCTGTTGGTTTAAAAACTTAAAAGAAAAGATATATCCACTCCCACCTGACTGTCTATGCCAAAGGTATTAGAATATGGGCAGGTGCATATTAGAATTAACAGGTTTATTTAGAAACACAATTGATTTTTAATTATTCAGTGACGTATGGCGAATGAGCTGCTAACTTGATGGCAAGGTGATGGGCTTGTTACCCAACCTTTGATACATGAGTCTTGCTGAAAATGCACATGGTAGAGGCATGTAATATCAAACCAAGTTTCTCAAGAGGGTCAGTTAGCTCAGTTGGCTGATTTGTGACATAGGTACTGTGTGTACAATTTCCGCACTAGCTGAGGTTGCCATAAAGAATCTATTTCTTACCTCACCCCTCCCAGAGCTGTGGTGACCCTCAGGTTAAATCACCACAACTTTTACTCCTTGTAATTAGAAAGCAGCCTTATGATCTGGTAGGACTATAGCAACTTTACATTCATTAGATTCTCAGATAAATTATCACAAGGTACTCAGACAGTAATATGCAGTCGAATATGAGGTCCATACTTTTCATATTAGAACTGGATTGGGAGCATTAAATGACTCTTCATTTGTGGCTTTTGGTCTTCAGACTCTTATTTTTTCTGTCTCTGTCTGTCTCTTTTGCCCTTTCTCTTTTACCTTGTCTTGCTTGTTCTTCTTTTGAATGGTTACATATGGAGACAAGGTCAGGTCATTTGCCTGATGGCTGATATCCAATTAATCACTCTCATTTTTAAATGATCTTTAGCCCCATCCATAAGTATGCTTTCCTTGCCTAATCAGGAATAGCTAATGTGGCTGCTGCTAACTTTTAATATCTATGTTAAATAATGCCCTTTGTTTGTACAGCATCTCAATTATCATGACAGTAATCAAATACGGACAATCAATTCTCAAATTCCATTTTCAGATTTTAATATCTGGATCACTATGGAGTTAATTAAAAGAAAGATTTTAAAATTGCCACAGCAATCAGCTGACCATATAGATTATATAAGCTTTCTGAAACTAACGTGGATCAAAAACATCTATTTGAACCAAAATTAATATTTTTATCAAAAGACATCTAAACTAGTCAGGCTAGAGGAAATACACTTGTATGGTAAATTTCACAGATTAGAGATGAAAACACGGCCTCCAATTATCGAGCTAGGAGCAAGGGACCTGGACATTCAAACCAGCTAAATCTCAGTAAATTGCTTTTGGCAGAATGGAGGAGATGGATTTGTGACTGCAGCCAATTTAAGGAACTGCTCTTTCAGTCTCTTAGGAAGGAAAAGCATCTGGTCACAGAGTTGATTTAAAGGATATATCAGAAAACTCAAAGGTAAAGAAAAATATTCACGACTGCTGAGGATACAAGACAATAATTAAATGAATAACCTAAAAACAAAGAACTGTAGATGCTGGAAATCTGAAACAACAACAGAAATTATGAGAGAAATACAATCTGTCTGGCTGCATCTTTGGAAAGAAAGCAGAATTAACGTTTAGAGTCCAGTGACTCTTCTTCAGAAGTTTGATGAATCAAATGATTATGGTCTCAAGCCAAAGGCACTAGACACCTAAACCTTTCAAGAATTGGCAGACTTAGTTAAAGAATATTTGTGGGCGGCACGGTGGCTCAGTGGTTAGCACTGCTGCCTCACAGCGCCAGAGACCCGGGTTCAATTCCCGACTCAGGAGAAACACTCTGTGGAGTTTGCACATTCTCCCCGTGTCTGCGTGGGTTTCCTCCAGGTGCTCCAGTTTCCTCCCACAGTCCGAAGATGTGCAGGTCAGGTGAATTGGCCATGCTAAATTGCCCCTAGTGTTAGGTAAAAGGGGTAAATGTAGGGGAATGGGTGGGTTTCGCTTCGGCGGGTCAGTGTGGACTTGTTGGGCCGAAGGCCCTGTTTCCACACTGTAAGTAATCTAATCTAATCTAATGCTGTATATCTAATATTATTACCCCAAGCTTCCTCTAGTTTTGAGATGCTATTGGTTTTACTCAGCAATTTGAGAACAAGAGAATCCATTTCGGGATTTTTGATTAGGTTAAGATATCTGGCAGAGACGTATGACTTTGATTTCAGCATTAGTGAGAAGCTGAGACACCGGTTAGTATGTGTGATTAATGATGTAACTATGCAAACTGTCCATTGGCTGAAGCCCAACTAGACTTCAGACTGGCACTACAACTGGCTTTGTCATTAAAAAATGTGGCAAGTAGAGCATATGAGTTACTGGGTATGCCAATGGAAGTGGACACCCTTGCCAGGCTGACTGAGCTTGGGGATACCATTTGAGTGAAGGCAATTACATTGCCTCACTCAGGGCATATCTTGAAAGAAGGGCTATAGGTCAGCCCACACAAAAAAACCCTAAAACAAAATCACACCTTGTCCAAGTGGTTAACTTTTTCTTTAGGATCCAGGCCAAGCTGTCTTTCATGAAGCTGGGCATGAGCTATGTGTACCTGCAATTGCAATAAGGTGAAGATTCCCAATAATGAATGCCTATAAGTGTTTATACCAACACTGTATAGAAGACCTGCCTTTTGGGGTATCATCAGCCTGTGAAATCTTTCAGTGGACTATGGAAAACATTTTACAAGGACTACACCAGTTTGCCATTTATCCAGATGACATGCTGATCGTAGGGGAGACCAATAAAGAACACTTAGAGAACTTCGACATACTCCTTAGATGTTTCTCCAAGGTGGGTGTATGCCTGAGAAGGAAAAAACGTGTGTCCTGGGCACTCCAAGTGATGTACTTGGGCTACAGAGTCAACAAAACTGGATTATACCTGTTGGAAGATATATCAAGGACAATCAAAGGTATCCTGACCCATGGCTGTAACAGAGCTTAGGTCCTTCTTTGGATTGGTGAATTGTTATGGCAAGTTCACACATAATCTGTCATTCATCCTGGCACCCTGACAACTGCATTTGAGAAAGGTCCAACTTGAAAATGGTCTAATAGCTAAGATGCAACCTTTAGGGAAGTGATGAAGCAGCCATCATCTAAGGTGTTGGCACACTATGATCCCAAATGAGATCTGGTGCTCGCATGTGATGCCTCCCCATATGGTATTGGAGTAGTGTTGGCTCACAGATGGTCCAATGGAGAGGAATGCCCAAGACCGTATGCTTTCTGGCATTGTTAGATATAGAGCGCAAATATGCCCAGAGAGACAAGGAAGGTTTGACACTCATCTTTGGTCTTAGAAAGTCCATCAATACCTTTACGAATGTAGTCATGATTTGGAGATGCCGGTGTTGGACTGGGGTGTACAAAGCTAAATATCACACAACACCAAGTTGTAGTCCAACAGGTTTGGACTATAACCTGGTGTGTGATTTTTAACTTTATGAATGTGAATTTGTAATTGTAACAGACTACAAACCTCTGGTAGAGCTACTCAAAGAGGACAAGGTTGTGCTGCCCATAGCTTCAGTGAGCTCTTATTCTAAGTGCATACAATTCCAAGTTGGAACACTGTCCGGGAGACCAAGTAACAAATGTGGATGTCTTGAGAGCTGTCCCTTGCTGGCAGGTACACCACCAACAGTGCCATCACTGGATGAGTCAGTTCTGTTTTTAAGCTTTCTGGACACCATTTCAGTCACCACTGGCAATATCAGACTGTGGACGTGAGAAGATCCAGTCCTGCCAGCTGGTGGAGATGAGGGAAACCAAAGGGCTATCAAAACCAAGCTGGACCCACTGAGACCATATCACCGTATGTATTGGCTGAATTCCACCAGCGTCATCCAGGGGTTTCCAAAATGAAGACGTTGGTGAGAAGTTATATCTACTGACCAGGAATAGATGCCATCATAGATGTGTTGATGGGGCAGTGCCCAGAGTTCCAGCAAAGACAAAATTATCTCCGGCAGCTCCCCCAGATTTGTGGGAATGGCCAAGTAAATACTGCATTCGGTTGCATGTTGACGATGCAGGTCGTTTCATAGAGTCTATGTTTATAGTGATTGTGGATGCCTACTCAAAGTGGTTGGACATGCTTCCAGTTCAATTGTCAAACATGGGAACAATGATAGAAAAGCTGCGAGCATCTTTTGCAATATGTCCAATGCCTTCTATGATCACTTTGAGCAGAATTTCGGCAGAGAGGTAACACCTATTCCGACAAGTCCTGATGAACCTATCACAACAGTCACTACATCAGAGGCGAGATCAGTTTTCCTTTGTGCAAATCCAAGGAAAGCGGTGGGACTAGACAGAGTACCAGGCCGTGCACTCAGAGCATGTGCAGATCAACTGGCAGAGGTCTTCTCAGATATCTTCAACCTCTCCCTGCAGCAGGCCACTGTCCCAGCCTGTTTCCCACAGGCCACAATCAGTGAAAATTGGGGACAATATTTCATCCTCACTAACGGTCAACACTGGAGCCCCTCAGGGTTGCGTACTCAGCCCCCTACTGTACTCACTGTCTACCCATGACTACATTCTCAAATACCAGACTAATGCCATTTACAAGCTCGCTGATGACACCACCATAGTCAGTCAAATCTCAGATGGCGCTGAAACAGACTACAGATGGGAGGTGGAAGACATGGAAAAACGGTGCACTGAGAACAACCTAGCTCTCAATGCCAGCAAAACCAAGGCACTCATTATTGACTTTCAGCGGGATGTTACTCATGATCCCCTACAATTAACAGCACAGAGATGGAATGAGTGGAGAGTGTCAAGCTCCTGGGAGTGATCATCCACAACAAGCTTTCTTGGACTCTTCATGTGTACGCATTGGTTACAAAGGCCCAACAATGTCTCTTCTTCCTCAAGCAGATGAGGAAATTTGGCATGACGACGAATACCCTTGCCAACTTTTATTGGTGTGCCATCGATAGCATTCTGTCTGGATGTATCACTACCTGGTATGACAACTGTACCATTCAAGATCGGAGATGGTTACAGAGAGTGGTGAACTCAGCCTAGACAATCACAAAGACCAACCTCCATCTCTAGAATCCATCTACCAGGCCTGCTGTTAAGGAAAGGCTGCCAGCATTCTCAAAGATCCATCCCACCCTGGCAATGTTTTTCTACAAGCTCTACCATCGGGGAGAAGGTACAGAAACCTGAACACACACCAGCTGATTTGTACCAGTTTCAATCTTACCATTGTTAAAATACTGAATAGATTGACAAACTCTTAACAAACTCGCCTGTACCTGTGTTTTTGTTTTGGCTGCTATTTACCTATTATTTACTATCTATGCTGCTTCATTATGTAATCTGTCTGTATTGCTCCCAAAACAAAGCTTTTCACTGTGCCTTAGTACACGTGACAATAAATTCAATTCAATACAGGGAAGCTTTGATTATCCGAATGAGATGGGCAGGCACTATTTTGTTCAGATAATTGATTATTTGGTTAATTGATTAAATGCCTCTCATCTTTGGCTCGGAGTTTTCTGATGTTTCCTTTTTCCTCACTCTGCCTGCCTTGCTCCCTCTCTCTGTCTCAGGGTTTGTTTCTGAGTAGACACACACTTGTGTAAGGGACCTGCAGCATTACTGAAGTCTACCACTGCCTCCCTCACCCCCCAACCCAATTAGTTCAATGGGATTGACGCAGAAAGCACTTGCTAAGTCCGCTCCCCATTCAAGACACTAGGCAGCAGCACACTGCACATGAGCCGCCGTCTGCTTTCCCCCAACCACATCCACCCCCATCCCCCGATCAGCCCTATCTCCTCAGCCTCCCCATCCGCATCACCATCAGCCCCCTTGAGCCCCCCTTCCAATACCCTCTGCCCCCTCCCAACCCTCTACTGGGGCCGCCGGACTGGACATCAAATGTAAAAGCGCTGCTGCCTTTGGGGGATGAGTCTCAAAATAGCACACACACACACACACACACGCACAAACACACACACACACACACACACATACACACATGCACACACACACACACACACACAAACATACACACACACATACACACGCACACACACACGCACATACACACACACACGCACGCACATACGCACACACACACATACACACACACAAGCACATGCACACACACACACACACATACACACACACAAGCACATACACACACATACACATACACATACACACGCACACACACACATACGCGCATACACACACACGCACATACACACAAGCACATACACACACAAGCACATACACACATACACACACACATGCACACACAAGCACATGCACACACACACATACACAAGCACATACACACACATACACACACATGCACACACAAGCACATACGCACACACATACACACACACATACACACACACACACATATACACGCACACATACACGCGCACACGTACACATACACATGCAAGCATACAGATACACACGCACACATGCATGAACGCATGCACACACTCACTCACGCACACACACATGCACATGCATACACACACACGCACACATATGCACACGCACACACACATACACACACGCAAACATGCACACACACGCGCATACATGCACACACATATACACACAAGCGCACACGCACATGCACACACAAGCGTACACACGCGCACACACACACACGCACACACTCGCACATGCACACACTCCCACACATGCTCACACACACACGCACACACACGCTCACACACACACACGCATACACACACACACACACGCACACACCTGTTAACTGTAACTTTTTGACAAGTTCTACATTTGCCCTGTACAGGACAATGTTGGAGAGATTATCTGGGGAAGGAGGGTTTAGAGTACACCACTGCGTTGAACTCCAGGGAAAGTGTCGGGGGAAAGAGAGAGGGCGGGGTAATGGAGTCAGTCATTTGGAGAAGGTGCCTGTGCACCCATTGATGTCCAAATCTGTTCTCAGCAGCATTACAGTGAGCCAGGTTCATTTTTAATCATTGTAAACAAAAGACACAATCAGTGTTAAACACCTCTTTAATGCAATGTTTCTATCAGAACCTTGAGATCTTCTTCAGATAATCTAAAATTTGGAGAATTGATATTCAAATAATCGAGGTTCCTCTGTACATGGGCTCCTGGATGTGTTGGTCACAGATAAGGGGCTTCATTTACCAGCAGGTAATTTGAATATTTCCTGAAATTGAACACCATTCAGCACATGAGGACAGCTCCATACCATCTATCCACCAATGGTAGATAGAACAGTCCAAACATTTAAGGCAGGCTTAAAGAATCAGTCTATAGCTTCACTTGATAGCAAATTCCCAGCTCCTGTTTGATTATCAGACCACCCCTCAGGAAACTACAGGGATAGCTCCAGCAGTTTTGCTAATAGGGAGAACTCCACATCAGGTTAAATCTAACCTGCTCAGACCTGGGGGCAAGGGTGAAATGTCATAAGGAAAGCCAATGTTGGACACAAGACTCCACAAAATGAGAGAGACTGTTTAACTTCAGGAGATGAGGTTTGGTGCTGAAACCATGGAAATAGGCCTGCTAGGTAAGAGACATAGTCGATGAAAGGTCAGGTCTCATGATGGAGAAGGTTTGGGTGGATGAACTGCTCCTGAAAAAGCATACGAATCACATAAAAGCTGCAAAACAGTGCAGGAACAAAACATGCTGGCTCTTCGACGACTCTTCAAACATTCAGAGATTGTGTCAGAATTCATGTTTTCTTGCTCTCCATCTAATGTCGAAGAAAGCTCATTGTCTGCAATAGGCACGGTGGATATCACAGCCTTGATGCCTTTACCACCTGAAGAAGAGGATGAATTTCTTCTGAGAGGATCCGGGCACAAGAGGTGGGCCATGGCTCAGTACACGCCACCCGTATCTGAGATTAAGTTGGAGCAACCAGAACCGGTGCAAAGATGCCACAGGAGAGGCAATCTTTGCAAAGCATTAGGTTGAATGTTAGCTTCTGATAATAAAGTTAAGTTTTAATAATTGGTATTTTTGTTAATAATTTAATAATCCTATGTAACGTTCAAGTGCATCATTTGTTGTGGTGCCAACCATTGGTTGCTGTAGTTGGGATCCTTTCCAGACTGAATATAAAAACTTATTTTGTATTCATTCATGAGTTGTGGTGTCAATGGCTGGGCCAGCATTTATTATCCATCGCTAATTGCTGTTTGAGTAGCTGGTGGGTGGCTTCCTTCTTGGACTGCTGTGAGGTGTCAGGAATCCATAATGCCATTAAAGATCGAACTTCAGGATTGTGGCTCCATGTCAATGAACAAATGACAAATTAGTTTCAAGTCAAGATTGATCTAGCCAATTTGCAGATGTAAAATCAATTGATCAATTAATGTATTGGCAGCAAGAGGTTTGATAGTTTGATAGCTGATGCTATTTTGGGGTGGCATGGTGGTTCAATGGTTAGCACTGCTGCCCCCCAGTGCCAGGGACCTGGGTTCAATTCCTGCCTTGAGTGACTGTCTGTGTGGAGTTTGCATGTTCTCCCTGTGTCTGTGTGGGTTTCCTCCAGCTGCTCTGGTTTCGTTCCACAATCCAAAGGTGTGCAGGTCAGGTGAATTGGTCATGCTAAATTGCCCATAGTGATAGGTGCATTAGTCAGCATAAATATACACTAGGGGAATGGGTCTGGGTGGGTTACTCTTCAGAGGGTTGGTGTGGACTTGTTGGGCTGAAGGGCATGTTTCCAAACTGTAGAGAATCTTTATAAAAAAAATTTAAACCACTGCTGCAATGCCATGTTGTACAACAGCACATTTCCCCTGATTTAAGAGCTATAGTCAAGTGTCTCCCTTTGTCTCCACAAAACTATTGACAACAAAAAGAACAATGTACAAAGTAAATAATTCTATAGACTTTGACAAAAATGTAAGAATTCCATAAACCTAAATGGATTTTAAGCAATTTTATGCACGCTGCGCGCTAAGGTTTGTATCCAAAGTATATTCTGTAGTTACAATTAAGTTAATAAAATATAGATTTAAAACATCAGCATCATGTTTCTGTTCAAGCCAAGATTTGAGGAGAAAAATAGAGTGGGAATTGTGTCCTGCTGCTGAGAACCCTCCTGCTGCAGCTGGAGGGCTAGCCAAATTATTATAATACAGATGAGCTCTCAACATGATTTGTTTGCACTATTTTCTTCCACAAAAGGAGAAAAAAACAACACCTGGCATTAAAATCTGTATAACTGTTCATAGTCATATCCTCTCCAGGCAATTACCTAGACTTATGGCACTTGGAATACCTGTATGTTGTAAAGTAGTGCACTTTATTACAAGAAGGAATAACAAGATCGATTCACATTAACTGCATAAGACATTTAAGGATATCCCAGCAAAATACACCTGAGATACGTATAGGCATGGACATAATATTAGCTCAGCTGATGACATGAGAAATAATATGTCACTGCAGGACGTAAAGGTCTATCTATTACCAACTTATCACTTCCTACATCTATCTTGACTACCCTTCTTGCATTTGGAGAAATGTGCAGTCCACTCTCTCACGAGTGAAAGTTAGCAAGCTTTATGAGTATAACTTTTTAAAATTATTCATGGGATAGTGTGGGTCTTGCTGGCTTTTTGCTATCCCTAGTTACCCTTGAGAATCTTACAAGTGGTGGTGTTGCCATGAATCTCCTCCTACCAGATAGAAGTAGTCATGGGTTAGAAGGTGCTGTGTAATGAGCCTGGTTGAATGTCTGCAGTGTATTTGTGCATGACACACACTGCTGCTACTGAATGAGGGAGTGAATATTTGTGGACATGGTGCCAGTAAAGTGGGCTGATTTACTCTGAAGGGCATCAAACTTCTTTTGTGTTGATGGAGCTGCACTCATCCCGGCAAGCAGAGAGTATTCCATCACACTCCTGAGGTGAGTTAGTCACTGTAGGATTTCTAGCCTCTGACCCTCTCTTGTAACCATAATATTTATATAGCTAGTCCAGTTCAGTTTCTGGCTTATGATAGCCCCCAGAACAGGGTGTGGTAAAAGAAATAATGCTGCTTCAGACTTACAGACACAGACTTTATTTCTTTATGACATAGCTCCTTCTGCAATTCTGATAATATGGGTTGCTTTTAGCACAGCCAATCCATTTCCATCCACTCATAGCCTCAATTATCACCTTTCTAGTTTTTCCTGTTCCCTTGCTTATTATCAACCAGCCCTTTGTCTGCCTAACTCTTTCCTCTTTCCCTGGGTTGTGTCTCCACCCATCTGCTCATTGCTCCACTCTTCCCCAAGACATTATCCTCATAGTTAGCTCATTATGAAATCATCTATATATCTATTATATTTACGCCTTCCTCATCTCCCTCCCACTCTGAGTTCACACAGTCAGGTTAATAACGTTTCACAATTTTCTAAAAATGCACTCACCTCAGACTTCCCAAAAATGTATTCTCCTCAGACACTTGCAATGTCAAAAGATTGATTTTTGATGTTTTTCGGAGGAAATCAGCCCAGTTGACTGGCACCATGTCCACAAATTCAGTAGCAGCAGTGTGCGTCATGCACAAATATACACTGCAGACATTCAGCAAGGCTCATTAGACAGCACCTTCTAGCCCATGACTACTTCTATCTGTTAGGAGGAGATCCATGGCAACACCACCACTTGTAAGATTCAAGGATATGGGCCAAGTATTGGAAAATGGGATTAGAATAGTAAGGCGCTTGTTTTGACGAGTTCAGACTGAAAGAACTGATTTTCCTTTTTCTGTGCTGTACACCTCAATGACTCTATGACTTGGAAGAGTGTTAGTTACGATTTGAGGACAATTGATCATTATTGTAATCTGGGAAACATTTTTTTCACAAGAGGATATTTTAGTTCTGATTTAGATTTTGGATGGCATCATAACTTGCACATCTTATTGTTGGTCCATTAACTTATCTAGAAAACCATTAATCTCTGGAGTTTCCTTCATAAAAGAGTCCTTATCTCGGATATTTGTTCCATAACCTTGTCACAAAGCTGGTCCTTTTACAAGGTTATGTTGTCTTTGATTTTTTTCAGAGAGGTTCTAAACAACCCAACGTTCCAACATGTCTGAATTTTGAATGGTTAATTAGGGCCCTTTTGTTTATACCTAATAGATAATGCTTCGGGCAGAAAGCTTTCAAGTCTTTTAAAAAAGGAACTGGTATAATCAAGGGGGCAGGGCCAGCTCTCTAGCTGTGCAAATCATTTCAGTTTGGGGGTTAGATTAGATTACTTACAGTGTGGAAACAGGCCCTTTGGCCCAACAAGTCCACACCGACCCGCTGAAGTGCAACCCACCCATATCCCTACATTTACCCCTTACCTAACACTATGGGCAATTTAGCATGGCCAATTCACCTGACCCGCACATCTTTGGACTGTGGGAGGAAACCGGAGCACCCGGAGGAAACCCATGCAGACACGGGGAGAACGTGCAAACTCCACACAGTCAGTCGCCTGAGTCGGGAAATGAACCCAGGTCTTGGGCGTTGTGAGACAGCAGTGCTAACCACTGTGCCACCGTGCCACCCATAGTTAGTTGAGTCAGGGTCATAGTTGAAAGTGGAAGCTCTCTCTCCCTCCTTCTGCCCATCTGATTTTGTAACCTGAAAGCTTTTTGTGTCATTTTTACTCTTTGTGCTAAGGGATCTGTTTGTTGGGATTGTTGCAAGTATTTTGGAATAGCATCACTAAGGCAGGATAATCTGTCAGGTTCAGATAGGAAAAGTTATTCAGGTATTCTATTTTGGGTTTGTTGTGTTTCATTCCATAATTTTGTAAATAAATTCTGTTTGTTTAAAACTCGGCAGTCTGACCAGCTAATTCACTCCAGGAATATCCACTATACACTTACCTGAAACAAATAGCAAAGTTACGGTCTAGGCTACCTGCCTAAAAATGTTTTGAGGGGTCAGGCCTGGTCCACATAAACCTCTTATTGGAAACCTTTAATATTGTGAATGTTCATTGTGGAAAGCAATTGTTCTGTTGAAACAGGTATTTTCTTCCTTTGGTATCCTAGATTTCTAAATCAGGCAATCTCTTTCTAATTGGAAGCAGTTCCTTCTTTTTTGTAGCATCCTGGATACATAAACCATTGATCAATGAATGTTGACTTGTCTCCAATGATGTTGGCAGCTCATCTCTTAAGTGTGTTTGATGAATGGTGAATTATTAAGTGCCAACATCTTTCTAAAAAATGTTGCCTGTAGTTAGCATTTAACTGGCTTTTACGGTGATAAAAATTAAAGTAAGGCAAGAATATATATTAAGTTCTTCCCAACCTTAGACAGAGAAAAAGCTCTGATGGAGAGTTCTGGTTGATTAGGTAGACCAGTCCAATCTAGTTGTTGCACTGTGTCTACAAAGAGCATAAATACACCAGTTTCCATGTGGCTTGTGAGCAAAGTGTTGGCTTAAACCACAGTGCTGAATTAGTGGTGCTGGAACTCACCAACAACCCTTCCCATTGCCCCAAAATAGGAGCCAAGTGCTAGATGGTGGAGAAAATTAACAAAAAAGGTAATAATGCACTACCTCTCCAATTCACCTCACAGTATTAACCAAACGCACTGTGGTTTAAATCTACCAGTTAGCCTGTCTGTATCCCTTTGTAGATGCCTTTTGTCATCCTCACTCTTTGCTTACCATCAGTTTTGGAGGTAAAAACAATGACTGCAGATGCTGGAAACCAGATTCTGGATCAGTGGTGCTAGAAGAGCACAGAAGGTCAGGCAGCATCCGAGGAGCAATAAAATCGACGTTTTGGGCAAAAGCCAATTCCTGATGAAGGGCTTTTGCCCGAAACATCGATTTTACTGCTCCTCAGATGCTGCCTGACCTGCTGTGCTCTTCCAGCACCACTAATCCAGAATCTGCAGTCATTGGTTTTACTTAGGACTGAGATTAACACCTAACCTCTAAGAAAGATTTGCTTTATCTATTGAGGAGGTTTTAAACTAGATTGGAAGGAATGGAAGCCTGAGAAGAACTCAAATTCAAGGGAAATAAATGTAGTAAAAGGAAGTAGAAGAGTAATAAGCAAAACAATGGTAAGCATCAATATAATCAAAATTGAGAATTGTGTTAAAAAGGCTAAAAGCACTCCATCTGAACATACATTGCATTTGAAAAAATGTTGATGATTTGAATGCACAAATTGAGGTAAGTGGAATGGTTTAATTACGACTATAGAGACACAACTACAAGATAATCAATGTTGGGAAATAAATATTCAGGGATGTTCTACATTTAGGAAGAATAGTTAAAAAAGAAAAGACATCAGCTAGGTTAGACTGGGAAAATGTTCTAAAAAAGGGTGGCATGGTGCACAGTAGCTAGCACTGCTGCCCCACAGTGCCAGAGAACCCAGGTTCAATTCCCACCTCAGTCGACTGACTGTATGGAGTTTGCACATCCTCCCCGTGTCTGCATGGGTTTCCTCCAGGTCCCCCTGTTTCCTCCCACAGTCCAAAAATGTGCAGGTTAGGTGAATTGGCCATGCTAACTTGCCCGTAGTGTTAGGTGTAGGGGAATGGGTCTGGGTGGGTTGCTCTTTGAAGGGTTGGTGTGGACTTGCTGGGCCGAAGGGCCAGTTTCCACACTGTAAGTAATCAAGATTTTCGATAGGTAATGATCAATGTTTAAAGAAATATTCCAAGATTGCCAATGAATAAAGATTTCACCAAGGTAGAAGCATGTAAAGGGAAAGGCGAATGATTCATGGTTAATGAAAAAAGTTAAAGTTTGTATGACATCAAATGAAGTAGTTTATAAGAATGCCGGAAATTGTGTTTAAGCCTAAGAATTCATAGCAATTCAAGCAAGGAACAAAAAAAATTGGAAGATCCTGTCAATATGTGAAAACGAAAAGGTTACAATGATAAGTGTGGGCCCAATTACATGTGGGGACAGGAGGATTTACAGTGGAAAACAGGGAAATGACAGAGAAACTAAATAATTATTTTCCATCTGTCTTCACAGAAAATACATAAACCTCCCCGAATTATCAGGTGACTAAAGGGCTTGTTAAACTGAAATCAGTATTACCGAAGAGTAATACACTTTCTTTCTTTGTTTTTGGTTGCTGGGCCTCTGGGGTCAGCACAGCAGCACTTTCCCAAACCAAAAAATATTGCAATAGCACGCTGACTGGCGAACAGGTTCTCAATGGCCATGCAATCATGTAGTTTAGAGGAAACACTAGTTAAAAAGGAGGTCTTACTTGTAAAAAGTAAGGGTAAACATCTCCTGAACCAGAAAAATTCCATTCCAGAATATTGAAACATCTTAGAGCTCTGTGATTTCTTACCATTTAGATTATATGAATATCTTATTCTTCCTGCCAACATGAACAAGTTCACATTTTTCCACAATCTACTCTATTTTCCATATCTTTGCCCATTCATGTAACCTATCTATATCTACTTGTAGTCTCCTTTCATGGCCAAATGTATTTTCTGATTTATTTGATGTCATCAGCAAATTTGACAACCATACTTCTGTCACTTCATCAAGTCTTTTCTATAAATTGTAACCCACTGAGGGCCTATCATAGATCCCTGTGGCACACTATTCATGACATTTTGCCAACTTAAAAAAGATGAATTTTATGCATGCTCTTTCCTTCTTGTTAGCAGGCAATCTTCTATCTGTGGCAATATATGATCTACTGTTTATTTATTTTCAGCAATAATCTTTGATGTGGAACTTTATCATGTGCCTTCTGGAAATTTAAGAACTGTACATCCAACAGTTTACCCAGTTTACACCCCTTTACCCATCTTTGCAATGAACTCCAATCCATTAGTTAAATATGATTTCCATTTCATAAACCATGTTGCCTCTGTTTGATTATCTTAAACTTAGCTCAAACTTATCCTGTTATTACATCTTTAGTAATAACTTCTAACATTCCCCTATGACAGGACCTGAGCATTTGAAAAACCATTGCCTCAAGAATGTACTTTGCATCACTTCTTTGGTGATTGTGATTTTCCTGAGTTCCTCCGTCCCTTCATTTCATGATTTACCTCTGCTTCTGGGATGTTACTCATATTCTCCATAAAGAAAACTAATACAAATTATCAGATGTTCAATTGATCTGTAATTTCCTTATTTTCTAATACTAATTTTCTGATCCCACTTCCGAGAGGGCCAGTGCTTACATTGTTAACTATTTTCATTTCAAAATTGTCATAGAAACTTTTATTATCTGTTTTTATGTCTCTGGATACCTTTCTCTCATTGCATAGATTTGTTCTCCTTATTCATTCCTTGGTCATACTTTTCTTTTTCATATTATTTTCAATCTTCACCTCATTTTGTGTACTTACATCCCTTTTTTTCCTCTTTGAAACTCTTTTTAATATTACGAGTTAACCAAAGATGGTGGGTCTATCCCATAGAATTTATTTTATTCTTTGGAGTGTATGTATTCTGGAATATTCCCTTAAATGTCAAACATTACATCTTTATTTATCTATTCTTTAACCTAATTTGCCAAATCACTTTAGCAGTCCTCTCACTCACAAACCAAATCCAAAATTGCAATTATATAATGGCTGCTGTTACCTCGGAGAATTTCAATATGATATCATTACTTCAACCTTTCTCATTGCATAATACCAGGTCTAGTACACTCTTTTCGTTGGTTGGCTCCAGAACAAGCGGTTGTAAAAATACTATCTGACTTGATTCAATTTGAGTTGATTTCATTGTTGTCACACGTACTGAGATACATTGAAAAGAATTGTTCTGTGTGCTTTCTGTACCATATACAAGTACGTCAGGGTAATAGAACAGAATGCAGAATATAGTTTTACAGCTACAAAGAAGAGAATGGTTAATTTTAATATATGAGAGATCATTCAGAAGTCTAATGACAGTGGGAAGAAACTGTTTTTGGATCTGTTGATACATGATTTCAAACCTTTGTATCTTCTGCCTAATAGAAAAGGGTGGAAGAGTTCATAGCTGAGGTGGGAGGGGTCATTGATTATGCTGGCTGCTTTCCTGAGACAGCAAGAAATATACATGGAGTTAATGGATGGAAGGCCAGTGCGTGATGGACTGGGCTGTGTTCACAACTCTCTGTAGTTTCTTGCAGTCTTGCGAAAAGCAGTTGCCATTCCATACTGTGATGCATCCAGATAGGATGTTTTCTATGGTGCATCTAAATTGGTAATCATAAAAATTGGTAAGAGTCATTGTGGACATGCTGAATTTCCTTGGGCTTCTGAGGAAGTAGAGGGGTCGGTGTGCTTTCTTAACTGTAGCATTGTTGTAGATGGACCAGGACAGATTGTTGCTGATCTTTATTCTGAGGAACTTGAAGCTCTCAACCATCTCCCCCTCAGCACGATTGATACACACAGGAGTGTTTCCTCCACTCCACTTCCTGAAGTCAATGACCAGTTTTTTTTTATTTTGCTGGCATTGAGGGAGAGATTATTGTATTATACCCTGGCACTAAGCTCTCTATATCTTTGTTGTAATCTGTCATGTTGTTGTTTGAGATCTGATCCACTATGGTGAATTTGTAAACTATTCTGAAAAATTCTATAAACTCCTCACCTAGGTCTGATTTCTTGAACTTAAATCATCCATCTCTGTTGTGCCAATGCCATCATTAACTAGCAGAGACATCGCTCCACCTTTTCCTCCGATCCTGTCATTCCTATTAATCTGTGTACTGCAAGACTCAAGTCCCAACCTGTGTCATCCTTCAGCCTCATTCAGGCTCATGCAACATGTCTCAATAACTACCATCCAGTGGCCCTAACTTCGGTGGTCATGAAGTGCTTTAAAAGGCTGGCCAAGACAACAATCAACTCCAGCCTCCTCACTACTCTTGACTACCAATTTGCCTATCGGACCAACAGATCCACATGCCATATCACTTGCCCTTCACTCCTCCCTAGAACATCTTGACACCAAGAATAGCTGCGTAAGAATCCTACTCATGGACTACCGTTCAGCCTTCAACACTATTATCCCCTCGAGACTGATTACTAAACTTAGTGATCTCAGACTAAGCCCCATTCTCTGCAACTGGATCCTCAGTTTCCGCAGTCAGTGAAGATTGGGGACAATATTTCATTCTCACTAACACTCAATACTGGAGCCCCCGAGGGTTGCATACTCAGCCACCTATTGTACTTACTGTCTATCCATGACTGCATCGTTAAGTATCAGACTAATGCCATTTACAAGTTTGCTGATGACACCACCATAGTCAGTCGAATCTCAAATGAAGATGAAACAGACTACAGATGGGAGGTGGAAGACATGGAAAAATGGTGCATTGAGAACAACCTAACTCTCAATGCTGGCAACACCAAGGAAATCATTATTGACTTTCTGCAGGATGTTACTCATGCCCCCTGCGCATTAACAGCACAGAGGTGGAACGAGTGGAGAGTGTCAAGCTCCTAGGTATGGTCATCAACAGCAAGCTTTCTTGGACTCTTCATGTGGACGCACTGGTTACAAAGGCCCAACGACATCTCTTCTTCCTCAAGCAGCTGAGAAAATTTGGAATGACAGCAAATATCCTTACCAACTTTTATAGGTGCACCATCGAGAGCATTCTGTCAGGATATATCACTACCTAGTATGGCATCTGTACCATTCAAGAATGGAGATGGTTACAGAGAGTGGTGAACTCAGCCCAGACAATCACAAAAGCCAACTTCCTATCTCTAGAATCCATCTACCAGGCCCACTGTTAAGGAAAGGCCGCCAACATTCTCAAAGATCCATCCCACCCTGGCAATGTTTTTCTACAACCTCTACCATCGGGGAGCAAGTACAGAAGCCTGATCACACGCACCAGCTGGTTTCGTAACAGTTTCTACCCTGCTGTTGTTAGAATATTGAATGGACTCACAAACTCTTAACATTCGCCTGTACCTGTGTTTTTAATTTTGCTGCTGTTTACCTATTATTTAGTTGTCTATGCTAGTTAACTCTGTGATCTGCCTGTATTGCTCACAATACAAAGCTTTTGACTGTGCCTCGGTACACATGACAATAAATAAATTTGATTCAATTCAAAGCAATTACTCTGTAACGCCTACCAAATTATATTCACCTATTTTCATTAACGCTCTTTGTTCCTCTGTTTTATTTAAATGTTATGTGCATTCATATATAGAACATTTAGTTTTGCCTTTTCATGGTTTTGCAAATTCTAATTTTATCTGGTATTTTATTCTTAACATTATACCCTCTAATCCTTCATGGTCTGTTATAATTTTTCATATTGCTTTTGCATTTCCCTTGATTCAGCTCTTTGATTTACTACTTCTTCCAAAATTTGACCACTTCTGCCCATTATTTAGTCCCCTCTACTAGTAATGTCGTTGGCAAGGACACTGGCCCCAGCGCAGTTTAGGTGGAGACTAAACCTTTGGTATAGTTCTCACTTTTCCCAGTACTGATGTCAGTGGCCCACAATGTAGAATCCACTTCTATCACACCACGCATTCATCTTTCTAATCTAATTTGCCCAATGCTAATGTATGCATAGTTACTTTAAAGAAGGATGAAAATGGGTTGGTCGCAGCACAGAGGAGGTTATTAGTTTTGAAACTTAAAATGATTGTATTATGTTATGAGGATAGTTTGGGCTTGTTTCTACTGGAGATTAGAAAAATGATGGATGACTTGATTGAAGTGTTTATGATCTTCAATGACCTTGACAAATTGGATATGGAAACCATGTTAATTCTTTTGGATAATTTCAGAACTAGGGAGTACTGTTTCATAATGAGGGGGTTGCCTTTTTATGACAGAAGTGAGAACTGTTTCTCTCAGATAGGAGTGCAAATTTTGAGCTCTGCCTCAGAAGGGCTGTTATTAAATGTCTTTAAGGCAGCTAAAGATAGATTCTTGGACAGATAAGCAAGGAAATCAAAGGTTATTAGAGGTAGATTGAAATGTGGAATTTGAAGTAAAAATAGGTCTGCCATGATTTTATTGAATGGCAGAAAAGTTTTGAAAGGCCATGTGGCTTACTTCTGCATCTATTTCATATGTCGTTATACATGTCAATGTCTGCTGTTGTTTGTTTGGTGAAGAAGATGTTTTCACAATGTCAGCTGTTTCACTGAAACAGAGTTGCCCATTCAACACTGTCTTTGTCATTGAGATTGACAAATCCGATTTCTGAAGTGGTTCAGCAAATAGTTGCGTTGTCTGAACAACATTGGCTAAAGATTTCTGAACGAGCTCAAGTGGACCACTTATTCTTCTTTTCAGTGCTGGTTTTTCTGGAAAACATTTCAGGTTATCTTCTGTATGATATAAAATCAAAAATCAAAATGAAAATTACCTTCAGTGATGTCAAAATCCTCAAATTTTGCATAATTACAGATTTTCGAATGAATTATTAGATCTTCAACCCTTTTTGTAATCTCTGACCACTAGACTACCAACTATACACTCAGCTATACATGTGTTCCTGATGAAGGTCTTTTGCCCGAAACGTCGATTTTACTGCTCCTCGGATGCTGACTGACCTGCTGTGCTCTTCCAGCACCACTAATCCAGAATCTGGTTTCCAGCATCTGCAGTCATTGTTTTTACCTATACACGTGACAGTGCCTACACACTCCCAACATATTCTTTCCAATCCACTCTCCTGAATAGAAGCTGAAATAATTATCTTCTGTCATTTATTTGTAAGTTGGCCAAGATTTCAAAATGCTGGTGCTGTTCAAAATATATGTTTTTGACCAACCAGCTGGATCTTATTTCTGTAATCCTTCAACATAAAATTGGTGAATGTTGGTAGATACGTTTTCACATTTTTGTTCCTGTTGAAGTTTATTGTGCCTCTCCTGCTTTCAATACACTGTTTCTTCTCGGTTATATGAAATATTTCTTTCATGTCATGGTAGGTAATCTCAACTGAGCCTTTCTTCATTTCGGGTTTCAGCATGAGTGTAGAAGGACCAATGAAATCTTCTATTTGCTGTCCCTTGACTGTTTGATTCCCCAAAGTTTGTTTCTGGACCAGTTTCACCAACTAGTTGTTGCTGGATCAACTCATCTCAGGAACTAATGGGACTATTTCTCACCTCTTAATGAAGTTGAGGCTCAAACATTCAAAAGTGATGATTGCAAACTATGTACAGGTAATTCTCCTATAATACCGTAGTTGTGTTCCAGTGAAACCTCACTTAATAGAAAATCGATTAATAGAAATAAAGGGGCTTACGGGAAAAGTAGGGTTAGGGGCAGACCAACAAAAAATATCATCACGATCACTCAAAAATCACCGAACACTCAAACACAAAGTATAGCGCAGCCTGAATGGAGGTTGAAATCATATTTATTAATGAAACAAAAGTAAATTTAACACAGTACATTTAGAAAATGCAAGAAAGCTGCTCTCTGCACAGCAGCTCTCACAGAAATTTGCTCTACTGGCAGCTGATATCAGGCATGCACATTGTGCATATGCGGTATGGCACAGAGGTTTTGGTGCGGACACCAGTGTTTGTGCGGAACAGCATAGACACCAGCACGTGCGCTGAATAAAGCATGCAAACCAATCACTGCTGGAATCACACTCTTGGGAATGGAGGTAAGCATTCTTGAAAATACTGTTCCCTTGCTCTACAGCGACATTATAGCCAAATCACACTGCTGAAACATGCATTCCCCCAAAACTACCTGTACAGGTTGTTCTGCTGTACCGTGCATTTTGTTAATGTGAATTCACTATATCATGATTGACAAACTGGGGACAGTGTTTCTAAAGTGTGAAGTTTTAAAACCTGTGTTGGCAGTAACATGATTACATCACCAACACTTTAAGCGCTGTTTCTAAAGTGTGATTTTTCTATAACAGATGATTGCACAAGAATGCAACCATCATGTTATAAAAGAACTGTCTGTGTGCCTCTTACTCTTGCTATATTGTACTGTCATCTCTGTAGGTTGTACATCTGTTTCTACAGCCATAGGAACCGGTCAGCTAAAACAATGACTTCAACACTGTATCAAACTTAAATTCAATAGGATGTCTATTGATTTAATAAGATCTTTTTATCCCAGGTTGCTGGGAGCATCAATTTCCCCAATAAATTTTAGTTATCCTTTCTAAGGAAGATTGCTGCACCATATTAAGTTATTTGTATGTGTAACCTCCTCCTTTTACGCAAATGTGTAACTGTACGTCACGTCTGTATTTAGTATTTGATTTTGAGACAATGCTGCATGTGAAGAACTGTCCCATTTATCAAGTGCAATCTCATGTTCTGGACAGTCCATTTCAGACCTTGAATCTGCTCAGAAGTTTTACAGTTTTATCTATATTTTCTCAATGTGCTGATTAATCTTATTATTGTAAAACAGTTTTAACTATGTACTATTTCAATATTACTTTAACTCTGTTGCTCTTTAAACTGGAATACTTGTATTCACCATTGCAGTTTTATATTGAATGACCGTTGAGCATTCTAGATGCTGTACAAACATAATGTCACTTCCTTCATGTAACAGTCTTTTTAATTCTGCATTTTTGTAATACTGTATTGAATTGTGCAAAAAGCTTCAGATTGTAGCACTGGTTGTTCTATAATAATGGACAAAGTTAATGTAGTCTTACCAGACTCATAGGACTGGTAATCAGAGACAGATAAACAGAGTTGGCTTAAACTGAGAGTCACCACACCTCACCTCAGGGGATAGGTTGAGAAGGAGAGTCCTGCATGGTAGGAATCAACCAGTGCAGAAATTGAACCCATATAGTTGGGATCACTGTGCATTACAAACCACCTATCCAACCAATTGAACTAACCAACCGCTTTAAGGGATCTAGAACACTCCAATTCTTGTTTAACTGCTTTCACCTTCAATCTTAATCTTTGCCAAAATCTTCTGTGCATCAAGGAGCTCCATACTTTAGTTCTCTTTGCCTTTGCTGAGAGAAGGGCTGAGTACTTCCTCACCTTGGAATTCAGATGTCGGCTGTTGTTGGCTTTCTTCTAGTGTAGCCATGTTTGAACTGTGAACATGGATGTGATCGAACCTGGAATTAAACATATCCTTCACTCCTGATAGTTCTTCCTGAACCTCTTCCCAAGGTTAAACCATAGCTTTGCCCAAGAAGAATGCCTCCTTCTTTTTCTGTAGCAGCTGTGTCTTGGACAGTTGCAGACTGATGTGGTCTATTTTAAGATTTTCTGGTTGTAGGTTGAACTCTCCCATTGCTGCTTCAGCAAACCACATGAAATGGGCTGCATTGCTAGCTGGGCAGATTGTACCAATGTGGTGCTTTCCCACCACAATTCAAACAAACATTCATGGCAGAAATCACATTAACTTCTCCTTGATATTAACTTCTTCTTGCTGTCTTTCTGACACATTGGCAGGCCTCAGATTAACAGAGTGGATTGATTCCAAGTTTGTGAGCTAACTCCGTGATAACTTTTTGGACACTCAGCTAAGAAATATTTTCTCCTGAAGCCTGCCTAGTCTATGGCAATGCTTGTGGTAGCAGAATGGCTTCTGCAGATTGGAGATTTTGATAGTGCTTCTTTCAGTAATGCCACTACAATATTGTCTCATATAAATTCATCTTTCAGTTTCCATGTTGGTAATTATCACAAGGTGATAAAAATCACAAGGAAAGAGTAGATGGTGTGCCCTGCATGTTGGTTGCTTCAATTAACATTTGCCTGATCTATCATGTAGTTCTGTTTTGAATCGAAATTGGAGTCAAAAACTTTAATCCCCTTCTCATACATTGCAGTTTCTTCTGCTGTGTCTTGTGTGACAAGCATCGTGTCAGCACTGCTTCTGAACACAGAAAGGAATGCATTCACACTGGAAGGTCAACAGCATTGAAGCAAATACGTATAGTGACAAGAATAGAAATTCTGAGGAAGGGTCACTCATCCCGAAATGTTAGCTCTGATTTCTCTCCACAGTTGCTGCCAGACCTGCTGAGCCTTTCAAGCAATTTCTGTTTTTGTTTCTGACTTACAGCGTCCACAGTTCTTCCGGTTTTTATTTGATAGGTACCATGGTTACGGCCCTCCACATTTTGTATAGGATATGATAATGGCAAGGTTTTTTTTATCTGTAGAATACTCACTATATGGACTACAGTTTCCTTTATTTGTCATGCGTTTTCATCTTTTCTGCATGTTTGCCTCTTGCTAGTCCATAGCATTTGGTTACTCAATGGTTTGGTTGTGTCTTTCTGTAATTTCTTTTGTCAACCAGAATATTTGATTCACTGAAGCTGATGAAGTTTTTATTGCATGGAAGTTGCTTCTTGCTAATCTTCCACATGTGTGTCATATGCCATGCTTTTTTAGCTTCTGTGTGAGCTTTGTCTCTCTGTGGTTTAATGGTTGGAGGGACTTTGAAATCCATTGCCAGCTGGTAGCAATGAATTTCTCTTCACATGTCTCCTCAATTTCTTGGCTTGGATCACTGGGCTGGTGTGTGGTTTACTGTTGACATTCTACTGTTGTTGAATTTCACTTAGATCTGTAACTAGCACTGGCCTCCTCTATGCCTGGTCACCAACTGCTATCACATAGAACATTGTAGCCTAATATGCTGCAAGCTTTTTCATGCAACTGTAAGATGGCAAGATGTAAGATGCTGCTCTCTTCCAGATATGGGCTTGAGTTCCGCATAATTTGACATCACAATGGCATTGCCGCTTTTGGACATGCTGAGTAGTTAGTTATTCTTGAAGTAAAGAAATGGTTAACCTTTAACTCTACACCAACACTCTTTTTGTAGGTGCTGCCTTCCATTCTCTATTCCTCTGTTTCTATTTCATCTGTCTGAAACTGCCACTTTCTTTACCCACTCTTCAACAAGTCCGCCTTTATCTTCAGTAGAGAATTCTATCCCCAACAATGATTGATAGAACCATATCTATTCCGTGCCATACTGTCCTTCCCTTCTCCTCCCTTATGAAACACAGTAGGGTGTCCCATTGTCCTCCTCTTTCATTCCACATTCAACAGATAATCCTAGCACCAGAGGATGTTGGCACAGAGATAGGCAATTCAATCCATTGGGTTTGCTCCACTATTCAATGAGATCAAGACTGATCTAATAATCCTTAATTCCACTTTCCTGCCATATACCCTTGATTCCTTTACTGATTAAAACTCTATTTATTTCAGCCTTGAATGAACCAGCTTCAATAGCCTTCTGTGATAAAGAATTCTATAGATTCATGGCACCCTGAAAAAAGAAATTCCTTCACATATCAAACTCACTGTCCAAGACTCAAAACACAGCTTCCAGGTGAAATAGTGACTTACTTGTTATCTCTAGTCTACCATATTCAGTCATTGTTACATTGGGGAGACATAATGCAGTTGGATATTTCACAACACCTCCATTCTGTTTGCAAAAATGATTCTGACCTTGCAGTTGTATACCATTTCAATATGCCATCTTGCTATCATGCTAACTTTACAGCCTTTAGAACACAACACTAAGATCAACAACTGCAGAACATGAACACTGTTCACCATTTTGATTACACTCCTTCGTTACTCCCGCCTTTTTTTTCGCTTTCATCAAAATTGATTTATTTTCATCTAATCTCATCTACCAATAACATCCATCTTGCAACGATATCCTACCTCAATTGCCATTAGCACACCCTGTGTCTTTTGCATTGATCCCCTCACTATCTGTTCCACTTTTCTCCTCTCCGTTCATTAGCAGAATACAAATCATCATTCTGCAGCTCCCTGTAATTCTAAAGGAGAGTTATAGGTTAACTTTGCTTTAATTTCCAAAACTGTTGAGTTTTTACAACACTTTCTCTTGGTTTTATTTCAGATCTTTTAGGATCTGGGCTACTGTGCTTTTATAATTGAACATCAAGTAGTGATTTGGGCTTGAAAGGGTTGTGAGGAGGCAATAAGTGAATCCTGAAAGTGCTTAGGATGTTGTCACCACATGCCTACATTTTCATTATGCTTCCTCTTGGAACAAGCGAGGTGTCATTGTTCTCGGTCTGCTGGAAGGTCTATCACTGGATCAGTATATTATTGCAAGGTTGCAGCAAAGTCATTGGTCATCCTAATAATGGGGCTCAGATATATTTGAATCCATAATGTAAGAGGTTATGGTGAAGTCTGGACTCATTTTATTGCAGTATATTATACCTTATAAAGCTGGCCACACTATCCAAGATATTCCAGTTCCATGATTACGTGATGAATAATGGAAACAAAATATTTCAGCACTTGAAATTTTGAAAGGAAATCCAGGCAGACATCTGGCAGAGATCCAGGCAGAGATCCAGGCAGAGATCCAGATGGAGATCCGGGCAGAGATCCAGGCAGAGATCCAGATGGAGATCCAGGCAGAGATCCAGGTAGAGATCCAGATGGAAATCCAGGCAGAGATCCAGGCAGAGATCCGGGCAGAGATCCAGGCAGAGATCCAGGCAGAGATCCAGATGGAGCACCAGGCAGAGATCCGGGCAGACATCCAGGCAGAGATCCAGGCAGAGATCCAGATGGAGATCCAGGCAGAGATCCAGGCAGAGATCCAGATGGAGATCCAGGCAGAGATCTGGCAGAGATCTGGGCAGAGATCCAGGCAGAGATCCAGGCAGAGATCTAGGCAGAGATCTGGGCAGAGTTTCAGGCAGAGATCCAGGCAGAGATCTAGGCAGAGATCCAGATGGAGATCCATCTGGAGATCCAGATGGAGATCCAGACAAGATCCAGGCAGACATTCAGATGGAGATACAGGCAAAGATCCAGGCAGAAATCCAGATGGAGATCCGGGCAGAGTTCCAGGAGAGATCCAGATGGAGATCCGGGCAGAGTTCCAGGAGAGATCCAGATGGAGATCCAGGCAGAGATCCGGGCAGAGATCCAGGCAGAGATCCAGGCAGAGATCCGGGCAGAGATCCAGGCAGAGATCTAGGCAGAGATCTGGGCAGAGTTTCAGGCAGAGATCCAGGCAGAGATCCAGGCAGAGATCCAGATGGAGATCCAGGCACAGATCCAGGCAGAGATCCTGGCAGAGTTCCAGGCAGAGATCCAAGCAGAGATCCAGGCAGAGATCTAGGCAGAGATCTGGGCAGAGATCCAGATGGAGATCTAGGCAGTGGTCCGGGCAGAGATCCAGGCAGAAATCCAGATGGAGATCCAGATGGAGATCCGGGCAGAGTTCCAGGCAGAGATCCGGGCAGAGATCCAGATGGCGATCCAGGCAGAGATCCGGGCAGAGTTCCAGGCAGAGATCCAGGCAGAGATCCGGGCAGAGATCCGGGCAGAGATCCGGGCAGAGATCCGGGCAGAGTTCCAGGCAGAGATCCGGGCAGAGATCCAGATGGCGATCCAGGCAGAGATCTGGACAGAGTTTCAGGCACAGATCCAGGCACAGATCCAGGCAGAGTTTCAGGCACAGATCCAGGCACAGATCCAGGCACAGATCCAGGCACAGATCCAGGCAGAGTTTCAGGCAGAGATCCAGTCAGAGATCCAGGCAGAGATCCTGGCAGAGATCCAGGCAGAGATCCATATGGAGATTGAGATAGAGATCCAGGCAAAAGATCCAGGCAGAGATCTGGGTCCTTTTTAAGGAAATTGAGGTTTCTGCATCCATCAGAAATCCAAACAATGAATTCCGAATACAAATCTTTCTTGAGTGAGGATTAGAAATTGATTGTCAGAATATCCATTGTCTCCTCTTTGGTTTCATTTAGCAGCTTGGGATAAAATCCATCTGGTCCTGATGATTCATTCACCATCAAGGATATCAGTTCCTCCATACTCCCCTTCTCCTTCTGTTTATCTAATATTTCACACTCTTCTTTTTAAACTAAAATGTATGTATCATTCCTATTCTTTGTAAAGACAGAGACAAAGTATCTGTGAACAACTCCTACCACACATTCTGCATCCATGCATAATTTATTTTGTATGTTTCTGAAAAGCCATAAACTTAAGTTACTCTCTTGCACTGACTGTAATGATAAAACTTTTGTGTTTTTCTTGATTGTATCATATTTGCCTTCCTATTTACCCTTTTTACTTCACCGCAGTGCTACCTATATACCTTTTGTTTTTTCTACAGTATTATGTTTTTTGTGACTGTCATTGGCTTTCTTACCCAGAATACTTCTGGATAACCAGGGGTCTTGAAATATGGCAATGCCAGGGCTTCTCTTTGCAGGGTCATGTCTACACGGTGACTGTAAAATCTTGCTTTTGAACGTCTCCCTTTGATTTGGCACTAATTTTTCTTCAAGTAGCTGAATCCATTTTACCTTTACTGAATCACCTCTCAACTTTGTAAAGTTTCTCTTCTTTAATTTAGAACTTTTATTCCTTTCCTATCTTTGCCCTGTCCATAATGATGCTTAATCTAACTATGTTATGGTCACTCTCTCCAAAATGATCATAAACTGCTACTTCATCCACTTGTGCATAAGTCTAGAATTACAGTACATGTCCTTGGGCTTGCTATGTGCTGACGATAAAGTCCTCTTGAATACAATTCAAAAATGTTGTGACCTCTCTGCCTTTCACACTGTTTATATCCCAGCTGATGCTAGGATTATTGAAGTTCCAACTATCATTGCCCTATTGCTTCTGCACTCAAACCTTTGCCTACATATTTGCTCTTTTATCTTCTTCCCACTATTTGGGCATCTATAGTACATGCCTTGCAGTGTGGCTGCCGTGCTTGATAATTTACTTAGAATATCATCCCCCACACAGCTGGAATTGATTCCTTAACTTACCCCCACTGTTTTTATTCCCCTCTCTATCCTGCTTTCCAAGGATGTTGAGCTGTTCTTTAACTTAAGTTTCTATTACATCATGCTGCCATCTGTTTATTTTTTTCGTTCAGCTCATTAGCTTTATTTGCTCTATTATTTGCATTTACACATTCACCTTTTAATGCCACCAAATTCCTGTTCTTTTTAACTTTTTCTTTTTCTGCCTTTCAGAGTCTCTTGCTAACTGTCTGACTTGCTCTCCCTATTCTGATCTATCTGTCTGACCTCAGATTCCCATCTTCTTAGCAATCTATCTTATCTCACTCGAACAGCATCATTAAATCTCCCTGTGAGGATACATTTCCCAGTCATGTTAAGCACAGACAGACAATCCAGCTTGCAATGGTCTCACCTTCTGCAGAACTGTTCCCAATGCCTCTGATGTTATTCTTTACACTAGCTTTCACATCATCTGCTCAGTTGCTTAATGCTACTATTTCTTTGCTTACATGAGATAGGGAGCATTCCTAAAGTCAGTGCTTTCGAAGTCCTGTTTTTTATTCTCCTTACTAGCTCCCTAAAATCTGCTTTCAGCATCTGTTCCCCTTTCTTACCGAAGCCATTTGTACTAACATGGATCATAACCTCTGGCTGTGCGTCCTCCCCAGAAGAATGTCCTTTAGCTGCTCCATGACATCATTGGCTCTGCCATCAGGGGGCCATATACCAGCTTTAGTGATATCCATGGCCACAGAATGAACTGTCACTTTCCCTAATTAAGAATTGCTGCAAATTACTACTCTCCCTTTTTTCTTCCTCTTTTCCTGTACAGCAAAGCCATTCACGGGGCCACTCTAACTGCATTCCTTTCAGGAACCAATGCCCTCACTGGTATCTAAAACAGAAAACCCACTGGTGAGTGGGATGTCTACAGTTCTGATTCTCTCAGACTGCCTGGTGGTTTCCTATTGCCTTTTTGCCTCGATGTTCCTGAACTGTACCGTAGCTGCTTCCCTGAGTGTACCATACACAAGCTGGCAGGCTTGTGTATATGCCACAGTAACTCTGCTGTCCCTGGAGCTCTTAAGCTCAGAGCTCAGGTTTCTGCAGCTGGTGACACTTCCTATACCTCTGCTAGGATCCATGACATTACTACATGCTATAGGACATGCATTCCATATGACTGAATTTCCTTCCTGTGTCTTAACATATGCCATCTACATACTTTACTGCTCCTGTACTAAATTTAAGAAGCTATTTTTAAATGAAAGATATATTTTTCTAATTCTCAGCTACTTAGACACTCCATTAAAGTAGTGGCTCATCATATAATCAACTGACAGTTTTATTGTGGTGTTAGTCTGAATAGAGGTGCCTGCTCTCCCCACCCCATCACTCCCCACATATGGCAGATATGGCTCCACTACTTGAAGTGTTGTTAACCATCTGTCTTGAGATTTTCCTCCCACCACGCCTCTCGATGTTGCTGACTGTCTGCGAAGGGGTTCTGATCTTACCTGCTCCTCGAGATGCTCTGGACTGCTTGTTTTGAGGTCATCATCTTGCCTAGTTTGTTCGATGCAGTGAACTGCCAGTCTTGGGGTCCTTGCCGCACCAGCTCCTGTAAAAAGCAGTCATGAAGAACCACGGTCTATGGGCAGTAATGAGGATTTGTGTTATTTATTTCCAATCTATATTGATGCTATAGATAAAGAAACAAAGTGGACAAATTCAGCATTGCCAATGATACAAAGTGAGAAAGTAAACTGCAATTACATCACAAGGAGTCTGCAGAGTCATATAGATTTATTAAATTAATGGGCAGAAAGGTTGCAGATGAAGTAGAAGAGCTGGAACTACAAGTCTATTTACTCTCTAACCTGTGTAAGAATGTGTAAATGCAAGAAGTGTGTTTTAAACAGTGACAAACTATTCAATGCTAATGTTCAAGAGATATTTGGGTGTCTTTGTAAATGAAACATGAGAAGTTGATATACAATTTTTAGGAAGGCAAATCTTACACCAGTATTTTGTCTTAAAGTGTGCAATTTTGATCAGAGTACAAGGATTTGCGAGTATTAGGAGTGATGGGAATTTTCATTTTTTCTTACAAAAATCTAGGTTTTTTTTGTATTTCACATTTAACTTTATCTGATACTTGCCATTTAAAATCCAGTGCAGCACTATGGGTGTCTCTATACCTCAAGGATCATGGCAGTTCAAGGTTGCTTCTCACCAACATCACCTCCTTAAGGCACGAAACTATGGCCAATAAATGCCTAACTAATGATGCTTGTGTCCCATTAAAAACAAATATAAAGCAATATATTAAGGAGTAAAGGGTTATTATAGACAAATGGGAGAAATTGATAGGGATTGGATTTGGGGCATCAGTGAAATTTCTGACTGATAACAGAAGAGAATTTGCCAATAACGAGGTGAAAGATATGTGTGAAACTACAAATCTATGGCCTTGAGTGTGATGAAGCTGTTTCTTTAACAACATTATGCCCTCTTTGTATTTTTCTCAGAGAAGTTGTAAATGATACAGATTCTGGAAAGTCTGTGGCTGATGGGTTTTAAGGCCAATTGGATAATAGCTAATGATATTGCCTCAGGCAGAAGCCTTTCAAATTAAAAAAAAACACTAGTACAATGAAAGGGGAGTGACCAATTCTCTCAGATTCCTGATGAAGGGCTTTTGCCCGAGACATCGATTTCGCTGCTCCTTGGATGCTGCCTGAACTGCTGTGCTCTTCCAGTACCACTAATCCAGAACCTCAAATGCTGCCTGACCTGCTGTGCTTTTCCAGCACCACACTAATCTTGACTCTAATCTCCAGCATCTGCAGTACCCACCTCCCCCTTTTCTCTGGTTTGGTTTAACAGGAATGTGACAGAAGCTGCTGGACCGAAAGAAGCAGGTCCAGGCTGCTACTCTCTCTCTCTCTCTGGCTTCCACCCTGTAAGAATGTGTGTTTGATTTTACCTTTTGTTCCAAGGGTTGTTTATGGGGGTTGTTGCAGATGTTTGGAATAGCGTCATTAAGTTGGGATGGTCTGTTGGGTTTTCAGATAGGTTAAGTTATTCAATATTCTGTTCTCTTTTGTTTGTGTTTCATTCTGTAATTTTGTAAATAAATTTTGTTTTATTTAAAGCGAAGTGGGTTGACCAGCTGCATCCCTCCTGGAATATCTGTGTTACACCTGCTTAAAACAACGAGCAAAGTTAGGGTCTGGGCTACCTTCTTGAAATGTTTTGAGGGAGTCTGGCTGGTCCATAACATGAGTTGGAACTCCTCTCAGCAATGGACTTTGTGAACAGAAGCAAGCAGTAATTATTGAAATGTTGCATAAAAGTTTTGCTGATTAGCTACTTCTCAAGATGACAATAGCCTGGCCTGAACGGTTCTTGTAAAGAATTCAGTCTGACTGTTGGAGGATATAGTCCCTATCAATTAGCAAATGGGAGAAATCTCAAATTATATCCTGTCCTGTGTGGTTTTCTGTTCTAGAAAGTTTTTTAAAAATTTATTACATGCACGTAGGTTTTCAACATCTCAGAGAAAAGTCACAGAGGACAATTTCATTGGATGAGACTATTAGAGACAGAATTTAATTTAGAGATTTGGTGTACCATAAAATAGATAGCTATAGGAAAAGGAATGGCCTAGTAAGGTAATAGGTCACAATGGTAAAACAGGGAGGAGAACGTGAGGACTGCAGATGCTGGAGATCAGAGCTGAAAAATGTATTGCTGGAAAAGCGCAGCAGGTCAGGCAGCATCCAAGGAGCAGGAGAATCGATGATTCGGGCATAAGCCCTTCTTCAAATATGCTAATCAAACTGTTAATTCTCAGAACTCATTAGAACAAGTAATGAAATCCTGGACTATGGACAGCTGATAGAAGCAAGTGATGAATGTTCTAAGGTTCAGATTGTGAGAAGCCAAGCATTCAGTGGTGGTCAAAGTGAATGATCATGACAGATATGATGGAGTTGGCACAGCCAATTGCTCAGTGTGGAGATTATGTTGACAGATATTCCAAAGAAGTGAAGTGAATAGAAGGATCCAGCAATTATGAGAAAAGATTAAATATGGGTTGAATGTTTGGAATTATGATTGAGAAGTACTGACAGAACAGACTGAAAGACTGGAGTGTAAGAAAGCACAGTGCAAGTATGACAATGGGTCTGCAATTGACTTTTGCATCAGAAATGATTGCATACTAGGGAAAAGCTTTCTGATTGCAAACTGAATCAGAGGAGGTTCTTGTAGTTACAGCCCGAAGAGATGTGAAAATGCAGAGCATAGTTTGAAAAAAATACGTGAAAGCAACAGAATTGTCTTGGAATAGAACTTAAAGCAGAATCTTTCTTTGTTGTGAGGTTTTGGTGGTTGCCAATGAAGTTAAGGATGAACTAATAAGAGATATTTAGAAAGATGTAGTCATTTCTGTTTTGAGCTATTAAACAAGGGGGGGGGGGTGGGGGTGGTGGTGGGAAGGGAGCAGCCAGCTTTGCCACTGAATATGTTCCTGTAGATGGGATCCATAATGCCACCGTGAGGGCTTTTGAAGAGTGACAGCTGATACCGAAGCTTAAAAAGATTTTCAAGATTACTTGACCAGCTATGGCACAGAACAGACTGAAAGACTGGAATGTAAGAAAGCACAGTGCAAGTATGACAATGGGTTTTCCCTAGTATGCAATCATTTCTGATGCAAAAGTCAATTGCAGACCCATTGTCATACTTGCACTGTGCTTTCTTACACTCCAGTCTTTCAGTCATCTGTGCCATAGCTGGTCAAGTAATCTTGAAAATCTTTTTAAGCTTTCTTGGTCCCAATTCATGGGAATGTAGATTCATTGACATAAAAGCAGCATGACTGCAGACAATATTTTTCAAGTGGAATTTGACAAAACCAACTAAAGAGGTAGCAGATCAAGAAGGTGAGTTATGGAAGTTAAACAAATGTTAACTTTTAAGAGACTATGGCTTTTTCGGGTGAGGTCTGTTTTTCTGCAAATAGATTGTATTCAACTAAAAGAAGATCCCCCAACATTTCACTGCTTGCATAAAGGAAAACTTTCAGGCATCTCCGTGATGTATGCTGACAATTTCTCATGACGTCAAATTGCTAGGCAATTTGAGAACTGTATAATGAATAAGATTCAGGTAGAATTCAAAATTAGAAGTCAACTTGAACTTTTAAAGAGAATGGTTCAGATATCAAGGAGAGTTGATCTCCTATCCCAACAATTAATGTGAGACCATGGCAGAAACATAAAGTTCTATCTGAAGAAGAGACTAGGTAAGCTAGACCAGATTTGATGTGTTGGAGGTAAGTGCTGTAGTGAAGTACCATAGAGTCAAGAATGATTCAATGAGTAATAAAAGATTTACATTGTGAGAATTGTGTACATAAAATTCCCAACTTTAAGTGACTAAAAGATTGTATAGAAATCATTTTTATAGGCAGCTTCTTGATAGATCATCTAGTCATGCTGATTTTATAATATTACTCTTGGAGGAGAATGAGAAGTATTGTCCTTCAGTTTGGGGATCTAAGAAATTGAAAACATGTTGTTAAAAATACCCTCACTGTGAAACATTAGCTCTTATGGAGGTAATGGGTATGAGGTTTTTTAGATTAGACTAGACTTACAGTGTGGAAACAGGCCCTTCGGCCCAACAAGTCCACACCGACCCGCCGAAGCGCAACCCACCCATACCCCTACATCTACCTAACACTACGGGCAATTTAGCTTGACCAATTCACCTGACCCGCACATCTTTGTGACTGTGGGAGGAAACCGGAGCACCCGGAGGAAACCCACGCAGACACGGGGAGAACGTGCAAACTCCACACAGTCAGTCGCCTGAGTCGGGAATTGAACCCGGGTCTACAGGCGCTGTGAGGCAGCAGTGCTAACCACTGTGCCACCGTGCCGCCCTCAAAGATTTTAAGTGATTTTGTTTCTAATGGACAGAATAAAAAATAATACACCTATAAAGCATTATCCAGATGAGTGTCATCCAAAGTAGAATATCATAAATGTTATGAAAAGTATGAGTGAGAAAATGTTACCAATTGATGCTGCTGGCTTCAAACAAATGTTGGGGACAAATGAAATCTCAAAATTAAACAGGTGGATGCAAGTCAACAGCCATCTGATTGTTTTGCAAAGGGGGTGTCTTTCAGATGGAAAAAGAACCAGAGATGGCACAAGGAGCATGTGGTCAGGACCTGGAATACACTCCCTGAGAGTGTGATAGAGACAGATTGAATTGTGGGGTGGAATTTAATACTTCCTCCAGAGTGGGTTAAGGTGAAGGGGTCCAGGAGTATCATATTAGTGGGAGGGGACGGGTGCAGAGCCAATCCTCTCCAGACATTCAGCCCAATCCCTCTCTGATTAAGTTAAGGCCTGCAACATCTGCAGTCCTGACCTGTCCATGTTCCAGGTTTATGTCAGATGTTGCAACCCCTGTTTTATTATTTGAAGAGGATGCTCCTTATTACTTAGCTGCATTTCAGTTCCATTTTTCTGATCTTTGGCTATCAGTGCTGAGGGAGACAGGCATGTTATATGACCTCCTTGGTATCCTGCCCCTAGATCTGGCCAAGGTGGCCACAAACAGGTCCAGGCAATGGGTATTTGAGGTGGTTGTTACACTAAACTGATTGCCACTCTTCCATGCTTGCATATATACTTGGGTGTCTCTGAAGGGGAAATTTGTAAATGTTTCCTGGTAACACCTGAAGCCTTCCAATCATGAGGTTGGAGGGCATTTGCAGCCCTGGGAATTACATTATTGGTTCAGTTTCCATTGAAGACTTTGCTTCAGTTGTGGTTTTTGTTTTAGTTGCATTAACCTTTTAAAAGATTGCTCTTTCATTAATTTAATTACTTTTTTTGATTTGCTAAAAGAGTGTGAAGACAAATTACAATAGGGGTTCAGGTAACTGGTGTAAGGGAGAGTTCAGGTTGCTGGTATGACGAAAGCCGGGCACCCATCAGATGGCATCACATGAAACTGTCTGCTGTACGTGTAGATGTTCAGCTCATGGCCAAAGCCATCCAGAACCTTTAAAATGTAACACTTAGTCTCAACTGCACACATAATGTCAAGGCAAGCTGTGTACTTCAACTTGAACTGGCTCTGTACAGGCAGAATTTCAAATTCACCCCATGACCCAAAACATTCTGTGGGAACCTCAGCTGCATAATTCAAGGCATCTTGGGGAAATCCTCTTCATTGTTATTCTCGCACATGGAGGGTTTCCTGCTTGGACCACTGCACTCCACTGCATTGCCCACATCAACTGTCTGCACACAACATGGTATTCCATCCTACCATCCAAATGTTGCAAGGTCACCCAGTGGAGGGTGCTACCCATCAGTGACTTGGCATCAAGGGTATTGTAGACTGCAGTCCTATGAAATAAGTTGATTAATTGGTTCAGGAACCTCTATATCACCAGCAGTGGCTTCAGCCTTGAGACGTCCATTTTCCAAGAGAAGATAGGTTGTGTGAGGGTTCTGCCCTTGTTCCACTATTTGAGGGGCCTGTTCCTCAAGTTTTGTTTGGACTTCAGCCCCTTGCTCCTGATATTGGGGTTCAAATAAAGAGGAAGGTGGGCAGTTTGGAGGACCTCATCATTAGCCTGCTCCTGGACCTGACCATGGTGACCTGGGTTCAGGCTATGGGTAGATGAGGGCAGCATTTGATGGTTATAAGCATGCTCATTTATCAGTGAAGAGTAATTTCACAGTGCCAACAGATTTAACACTTACATGACTGGTCTCCCCCAGGGCTGGTGTGCGATTTTAACCCTGGAAATAACATTTTAATCTGATTTGATAAGTTTCCTTGGATTTTTTAAAATTCCTTTCACAGTGCTCTTTTAATGTTAGACCACAAAAGTAAAGAACTAATGTAAAACCTTTATGAAGTATATATGCAGTATTGAGTCTGTTTCTGGATTCCACACTTCATGAACAATGTCAAGGCCTTAGAAAAGATTGATTTAATTGATTTTAAATTTGCTCAAAAAAGCATTTAAAGAAACACTTACTAACATTGGTGCTGTATTATAGAATTGGAAGATCTACATTTGAAAGTGCACAAATTAAAGCTGTAATAATGTTTATTACCACTGAAATCAGATGCCCACCCATCACCAACAGATGCAGGCTGTCCTGCAATAGTGTATGTATCCAGAGAGATACAGTCTCCTCCAGTCCTGTCAAACAAATTCAGGCCATTGCTTTGAATTCTGAATGATACTTCTTGTATCTTCTCTTACTTTGCCAGCAGATTACGAGATTACAGTTGGATAGTGACTGACCATTCAATCAAGGATTGAGATCCCGCCTGAAAAACTGCCAGCTTTTATTGGTGGGGTAACAGACAATCAGGGAACCCAATTTGTCACGCAATAAATTTGGCAAGTGTCTGTTTCTGTGCCGTATGACTCTATGACTCTCTGACTCTATATCTCACGATATTGTCTTGAATACACTTCAAAATCCCAAATTGCTGTGGAGATTTTTAACTTGCTGTTCAAAAATGTGTTGTTTAATAGAGGGCTGATAGTGCCAACAATGGCTGCAGATGTAAATCAAGTGGAGGGAGACAGAGAGAGAGAGAGAGAGAGAGAGACCTACAGAAGTCACATCTGTGAAGGAAACTTCAAACAACAGCTTTTCAAAGGGGACAGTGGCAGGTCAGCACAGACTGGACTGTGATCTCTTGTGACTACAGTTATAGCAAGGGTCTGATTACCCCCTACTCAACAGCAAGCAATACACCGATGTCTATGTCCCAAACTGCAGACACATTTTGTGCTTTACCTTTGGAAGAATACACAAGGATCAGGGTTAAAGAGCCAATTTGAACTTCACTGGAGTGGGCAGGCTGTTTCTGAATGTTCTATGTGTATCAGCCTGGGTTCATGTCTTAATGTGCTGTGAAGAATTATCCCCATTCACCCTTATTTTGTCAGTAAAGACTGTCACTCAGTTTGAGGACTAGATGTCAGCTGGCTAGCAGGCAGACTAAAGGAAAACAGGACAACAAAAGTTCATTTTCCCAACCTGAGCACCGGAATTCTATCACAGTTGAAAGGAATCTCAATTAATGTGTGAAACTCAGTGTCCTGAAACAAAAATCCAAAAAACTGCAGATGCTGGAAGTCAGAAACAAAAATTACAAATTGCTGAAAAAACTCACCAGGTGGCAGCATCTGTGGAGAGAAATCAGTTAACATTTTGGGTCCAGTGACCCTATTCAGAACTGGAGTTGTTCAGTAACATGAAACCAGCAATTTAATGACTGAAGTCAAAATTACTGGTAACCACCACTGAAACAGACTCTTCGTCAGTAATTCAGACACTGTATTGTGTTTTTTTACTTTTTTTTCTTTTTGAACTCTCCTCTTCCTTTTAATCTCTGTGCAGTGCACAAGTGTCATGTCAGCATTTCTTCTCACATGGTAATTGATAAGCTTACTCTTCTTTTGTTAATTCAAGAAAGCCACATAAAATTGGCTCCTTTTCAAACAAGTTCATTTGAATCTGAGAGAAAGGTATTACCAAGGGAAGGGATTCTTTTTTAACTTAATGTTGCTGCAACAAACTGAGGGTGAGGATGAATAAAGAAGAGGAACCAGTATACCCCCATTGCCCAGGGACATGACAGTTTGGGATTGTCCCCCATCCTTGAATGATTATGAACTGGGAAGCCTTGCCACATGGTCTGCGTAACAATACACTAATAACAGATACGTGTCTTTTTAATTGCCCTGATAGGTTTCTCTCTGCTTCTATATGATTTTGTTATGTTGTTGCCTTCTTGCTGCTCACAAGGTTCCTCCCACTATTCTTGACAATCTGACTTTGACACTCGACCTCTCTTGCAAATCTACGCTCTCCGTCCCATCTCTATTCTCATTCTTCATTAAGTTCTGTCCAATGCATTTTGTAAAGAAGTAGAAAGGGTGAACAGGAAAATATTAAAAATATTGTCCATTCCCAGGATTAATATGCCAGGACTGAATCACCCACAACAGAACTTCTGCTTTTATTCATAATCTCCTCAGTCAATACCTTTTTAAGCTGGTCTCCAAAGGTGCACACAATATTGCCTTGGTGATTTCACTAACGACCTTGGCTTGCAGGGTAAATTAAGCCATCTGCAATCCCAGTTCAGAAATGTGCTTGAAGGGAGTACAGGTTGTGACACTATAACATTAAATCTCTGATTTGCGTTTTGAGCAATAGCTGCCTGTGGGGAATACAGGATTAATTAATTTACCCTATAATTATAAACCTCAAAAAGCATCCAGGATTTGATTACTAGGCTCCTTCTGATAGGGAGAATCAGTCACCAAAAGTCAGCAAAAGTTATCATGAATAGGACTGATTCCTCTAGTCCATCCTTCACATTCTTCCTTTGCCCTCCTGTGTATTCATACTTGAGATACATGTGGTTATGTTGGTTTAATTCGTGAGCTGGTTCTTGCACAAGTGTGTGTAATTTTGTGTCAGTTGGTGCTTACAAATTACGATCCTATTCATCATGTACGTGTTTCATATTTCCTGCATCAATGTTCATTGCTTTCATTCACCCACATTAATATCCATCTGCTCTCTTTCCCCATCTGCTTAATTTCGCCAGATCAATTTGAGCAGTATCAATTTTGCACCAGACATATGTTCATATCAACATTAATATTTCTATTAATAGACTTGCTTCCTTGGCGTTGTTATGAATAGTATAAACAGCAAGGCACCCAGAACAGGCCCAGGAGGGACTATACTTGTCACTTGCTCTCAAACAGAGCTCTTTTAATTAATTATCACCTTCTGCATTTATTGCCAGGCTAACTTACAATCCAGCTAACCTAAAATTAATTTAAAAAAAACACAATTACTCTATTTGAAGTGGTATTTGAAATATTTGACCAAGTCTACTAAATTGAGCTAATTCATTATGTTTATTCTTCCCTTCTTTCTTGTACTGGCGGCACTGATCATTTTCTGGAGGGTGGTTCTATAGGTGATCCCTGGCCAGTCATGGGTAAGACTTGACAATGAATGTTGCTGACCATTTGTGAAATAACTCCACAGAGGCTAGTATCCCATCACTAAGTCACCCTTTATTTACACTTGGTCTTACAGAGCACTGACTCAGCTAGCTCAGTGCCAGCTCCCACAGTGAGCAGAACCCCTGACACCCCTGTTTATATCTGTCAGCCAGGACTCTCTGATTGGAACAGATTAACAGCCTCAATCAGGGAACTCATGCACTATGAGTTTGACCTGGTTGACCTCATAGTAGTCACTACAATTTGTCTGCAGAGCTCGCCATGCAGAATCTGATTCATGCAGTAAGTGAAAGAACAGGGACTGCATGTTTGAAAATGTAGGATGATAGTGTAAGATTATAAGGAGGGATTGATTACAGGAATTATTGATTACCTAGCTCCTCTTTTGTTTCCCAGTGGGATGTAATATTCATAGAGTCAGATAAAATAGGGTGGTTCTTGTTCATTAATTCCTACCAGATCATGAGATGACCAGATGAATGTCTTCATCAGCTACAAAGGAAGCATATTGTTCTTTCACATCATTTGTATTTGAATCAATTACAAGCACGAAAGAGAGAAGGAATGACACATTATTAAACATTGCCTCCATCACAAAAACGAATGGCATCTGTGATAAGAACTGAAACAAGAATCAATCCTTAAGGCAAACAATCAAAAATTTTTTAAAAACTTTCCATGACTATCAATCTATCCTTTAATACACGAAACAACTAAACAGCAGCTCAGGGAGTAGAACACCAGGCTTTAATGGAGGTAACTTGCCCTGCTCTGCATTTGATACTATTACGGGAAATCTGTATGCAGAGCCAAGTGACATTTATTAACACTGCTTTGCCCTTTTCAAGTTCAGTCAGATGCAGCTACCAGTAAAGCTATAAGACATTCCTGTGCAGTGTGCTGTAGTCACTTCATCAGGGGAAGATGTTCCTGCCAACATTTCCTTAGTGAAGCACTTGCTATGCAGGCGCTATTTAGTCAGTAAGCATCCGTAAAGGAATATTCACCCTATCACCCCCAAAACCATATTGACTGTTATTCTTTTGATGAACTTTAAGATCACCCTACAAATGCTTTCAAGGTTTTTTCTACTATTAAATTTAGAGTAACTGGTCTAATACTCCAGAATTCCTGTCTCAATCTTCTAATGTAGCAACATTAACTGCCCAAGTAATGCTTCTGGTCGTGCATTTCAACATATGATCTTTGACTCTTGACTCTAGGAGTTTAGTAATATTGTGAGCTGAATTTTGTACACACTCATCCATCACAATCAGCATCTTTTCTTTTATTAACCTTCTTAACTATAATCATCACTGCTCAAGGTTGCCTTGGCATTATACCTCCACCAACATGGCTCTCTAATATGATCCCACTCCCTTCACCCATCCCACTCACTGAGCCTTACAATTGTGTCAGCTTCAAAATCCCCAAAGTTATCTTCAGTCCAGTATTGAGCTTCATATCTTTATGGGGACTGGTGTTGCTCAGACTAAAGAGCCGTCAGCCAGTCAGATGGGCTGTCGGTTGTCTAGGATGGGATTTCCTCATTAATGGGAGTGGAACATCCGCACTCAACTAATTGACACTATTCTCAGTGTGATGTCACTGTGATGTCGACAAGGAACTGACCTTTTGGTCGAGAATGTATGTGATCTGTTGTCTGTAAAACCTCCTCCACAAAATGCATTCACATATTGACCATAACCGCATCTCATTTTCTATTCATTTCTTCAAGATTCTTCTCAGGTGATGATTATATCTGGAGAACATTTATATTTTGACTTTCTTCATTCCTGATGCTTTAGTATAATACACCTAAACTAATTTGATTCATGCTTCAATTTGTCTAGAGTATTCCTTTGTACAGATGTGAATTTATTTAAGGTGAATTCAATTTTCAGTCATACTTTTATTCAACTTATTCATTGAAAGATCTGTCTGGTCATTGAACAGAAGTGTCTTTGACTGTTTTTACTACTATTCTGCATAACCTCAAAGAGAATTGGGATATTAAGTCCTGTCTTACAGTATCAACTTGTTAGGAGGTTACAAATAAAGCAAAAAGGATGTATACAAAAGAGAACTGTAGGCACCAGAAATATGCATTTGATTCTACAGACGCGTCTTGTTATAAAGAGCATCATATTAAATGAAAATTACCTACAAGTCTATCGTTTGCTATTATTAATAATCTCAATGCTTCTGTCTATCTTGTGTTCTGCACAAATCTGGGAAAAGCTGTTAGTAAATGCAAAAATAACTACTTGCTCTTAACATTTTACATCACTTGGCTGGCAGAATTATCTAATTATGTGCATTATATATGCCTCACATGCCAAAACAAAACAACATTGCAAAAGGTCCATAATTGCAATTTGTTGAAATTTGGTTTGTAATATCGCCATCCATTTATGTACCATATTATCACACTCATGTGAATGCCACAAAGATATATACCAAAAATGCATTAACATGCCTCTATCTTTCACCCTGATTATCATTTTTTGATCTGTAGCATATTCATTATTGATAGGTGAAGAACATAAACCCAAGAGGATGTGGCAACATTTTGATATTTGCAAGACTTTGAAATAACTGCCCATACTAATGGTCATTTTATTCTCTGAGCTAAAAGGTGCTGATAGGTTTCTATAAGGAGCTTTGCATTATCAATATTTGTAACAGTGCCAGTAGGAGCACTTTAGAATACAGAATTGGAGAATAATTTATACACAATCTGCTGACACAACTGTGAATAATACGTTGTGTGTCAGAAGATGCCACAGTTCCTGACATTGTCTGGGATCAGCTGTTGTTCTTCAGTTGTTTAGGGATTACCAGGCTGCATTGATTATTTTTTGACCTGCAGTTTTTCTTTTCTCTTGTGTCTTCATTTGTCAATATCTTTGTCACTAGTTTTCTAATGCTGGAACAAGCAGTTTGGGCAGGCAATGTTTGGAGATGGGAGAGGAAAACACAATGTTACTGTAAAAAGACTGGGAAGGAAACATTTCTATGAATTGTAGGTATTGGCGCATTCTGGGAAATGTAGATTTCAATTTACTGATTTTTCTCTTGCTGGACTTGGTCAATAGGAAGAAGGAGAATTGGGTTCCTGCAAAAGGAGTCTCAACAGTTAAGATACAGATTAAAAAGCCAGATATTTAGGTACATTAATTCAGAATGACCTCCAGTGTGAGACTGTAGTCAGCAAAAAAATGTAGCATGAGCAGGAAGTTAAATATCTAACTGCAGAGGGTTCGGAATAGAAGAATTCAGATATCAAATGAAAAGAGAAAGTGCTGGAGCAACTCAGCAGATCAAACAGCATCTTGGAGAGAGAAACAGAGTTATTGTTTCAATGCCAATCCAGTACTTTCTGTGTATATTTCAGATCTTCAGCATCCTCAGGATTTCGCTTTTCTTCAAAGATTTGAGGTTCCTGGGCTACTGTGTATAGCTGTAGTGCAGAATTCTGGACTGGACATATGAGCTACAACTGAACAAGACACTCTGGGTGAGAAATGGTGAGTGTTGTGAGAGGGTTTAAATAAATATAATAGAAAGAGCATGAACAAAAAAATCGAGAGAAACCAGAAGGAAAGAGAGACAAAAGGGCAATCAGTTATGGGAAAGGAAAAGGATGATCAGCAAAAATGATTTTGTCTCGGTGGGGGAAAGCAGACTTGATTTAAATAGACAGGATCTGGCTAACGTAGACAAGGAACAACTACTTATGAGAATACCTACAGCAGAGCATTGAGGATGTGAGTGTGGGGGGTGGGGGTGGGGGGATTTAGGGAATGGGGTGAGTGCAGACCCACTGTTACCTTTAGTGTGAGATGTAGGAGCATCAGGCCTGGAGTACTCTGGAATCTGGCAATGTTCAGGACCAGATCAGATGGGACCGGATCAGATGGAAAAATTAAGCTTTTAGCAAAAACTGAAGCAAAAATGGAGGCCTTCTTGGAATATACGAAGTGCAGGGGCGAGTCTTTAGAAAGGAATTGGAGAAAAGAGAGTTGGCATGAGAAAGCACTAGTGAATAAAATTAAGAAGAATCCCAAGATATTCAATAACAGGATGAGGATAACCATAGAAGGGGTGGGCCCATATGTGTGTAAAACTGGAGGACATTGGAAGGGTGTTAAATAAACGCTTCACATTTTGTCTTCACCTTGGGATCTGGAGAATGTAGGTACAGAGTTCAGAAAGAGGGACCGTGAGGTTCTCAAGCAGATTGACATCAGGAGTGAGGAGGAATGGAAATTTTGGCAGGTTTCTAAGTGGACAGATCCCTAGGTCTGGATGAGTGGTATCCCAGTTTGCTGTAGGAAGCATGGGAGGAATTTACAGGGGTCCACACCCAAATTTTCAATTCCACACTGGCCACAGGGGAGATGCTAGAGAGCTGGAAGACAGTTAATGTCGTCCCACTGTTTGAGAAGGGTGATAGGGATAAACCAGGGGATTAGAGACAAATGAGTCTTACATCAGTAATAAGGAAACTATTGAGAAAATTCTGAAGAAGAAAATTAACCTCCACTTGGAGAGGCAAGATTTGATCAGGAATAGACAGCATGGTTTTGGCAGAGGGAGGTCATGCCTAATGAATTTGATAGAAATCGTTAAGTATGTGATTAGATGTGTAGGTAAGAATAGTGCAGTTGAAGTATTTCAGCAAGGTCCTATATTGGAGACAGAAAAGGAAGGTAAAGGCACTTGAAGTCCTGGGTAACTTGGTATGTTGAATCTAAAACTGGCTTATTGGTAGGGAACAGAATATGGAGGTAGAAGGCTGTTTATGGAGGAGCATACCTAGATATCAGGATGGAATTGGCAATGATATGAAAATTGCCTGAGTAGTTAGTAAGAAGAAATAAAGTATTAGGTTACATGTAGATATAGACACATTGGTCAGTTGGGCAGGTGAGTGGAAGGTGGAATTTAACCCTGAAAAGTGTGAGGTGATGCATTTTGGAAGAAGTAACAAGACAAGGGAGTACTTAATGGTAAATAGGAAACTAGGAAGCTCAGAGGAACAGAGGGACCTTGGGGTACTTGTCCAAAGGTCCCTGAAGACAACAGGACAGGGTAATAGGGTGGCTAACAAGGGACATGGAACATTTACCTTTAACAGCCAGGGCATGGATTGTAAGAGAAGGGAGGTCATGTTGCAGCTGTATAAAATTTAGTTAGGCCTCAGTACTGTGTGCAGTCCGGGTCATCACACCATTGGAAGGAAGTCAACCCATTTTCACTTATGCATGGTCACTATTTTCAGCTTTTCTTCTTCTTTATCTCTTACTTCCATCTCCACCTATCCACTCACTTCTTTCCTCCCCTACCATCTGTCTTCAGCATAAATGCCACCTTTTCCCTGTGACTATCGGTTCTGAAGAAGAGTCATTGGGCTCAAAACGTTAGCTCTGCTTTCTCTCCACTGATGCTGCCAGACCTGCTGTATTTCTCCAAAAATCCCAGTTTTTGTTTCAGATTTCCAGCATCTGCAATTCTTTGTTTTATTTTGTCACAGAAAAGATGTGATTGCGTGAGAAGGGGTGCAGAGGAGATTCAGCAGGATGTTGCCCAGGATGAGATATTTTAGCTATGAAGTGAGGCTGGATAAGTTCAAGTTCTTTTGTTCGGACAGAAAAGGCTGAGGAGGAACATTTTTGAGGTATATACAATTATAAGGGGCATGGACAGGGTGGTTAGTAAGAAGTTGTTCCCCTTTGTTGAGGGGTCAATAATTTTAAGGTGAAAGACAGGAGGTTTAGAAGGGACTGGAGGAAAATATTTTTCACCCAGGCGGAGGTGGGAATCTGGAATATCTGGGAGGGTAGTTGAGGGGGAAATCTCACAATTTCTAAAAAGCACAGATGAGTACTTGAAGGGTCATAAAATTCAAGGCTTTAGGCCACATGCTGGAAAGTGCAACTAGTGTAGATAGGTTAGCGCAGTCGCGATGTGCCAAAGGACCTCTTCCGTGCCATATGACACTATGACTGAAAGGTTCTAAATAACAAAACTCAATTGAGTTACACTGCCAAACATGCTTATGCAGATTTATCCACAGTATTGTAAATCCATTTGGTAAGTGAAAGATACAAGTTGTTATGGGAGGCCTTGCTCCAAGAGCACACTCACAGACTTAGGTTAGAACAGGGCTGAGAGTTCAACATCTTTGTTCGGAAAATATTCAGGATGGGTGAATATAATTAGTCTGGCATTTCAGTAACAATGTTTCAGGATTTGTCACAAGATTTTCATCATTTGAAATGCCAGTTTTGCAGTTTCTGTCAGGGAAGGTAGCGAAGGGTTCATGCGGCTTGAGGGAAAGAATGAATACCCCTTGCTTTCGTGGCCTTTGAACCAAACTGGACTGTCAAGTTCAACAACAAGGTCTATTCACCATGTAAAAGATTGTTAAAAGAACTACAATGAATCTGAAGGCAACATTCAGATGTCTTCATTGATCGACAGAGAAATTGCAGTATACTTCACATCCCTCACAAATCATGGCTTCTTATTATACCCTTTTCTTAAAGAAAAGCTTAAAACTTCACAGCACTGAAAATGTACAGATAAAGTACACCTAGAATTGAATGCTCTCAAATAATATTTATAATAACCTATTCTAAACATTAAGGACTGAATGCTGTCAGTTGGTGGTATAATTTTATTTTTTATGCAAATGTGTCACTTTATATGTTGTAATTAGTGCTTGATTGAAATATGCCATAATGTTCACAACATGTTCCCAACCTTACACAGGTTTTAATCATCATTGTTGAGTCTGTGTTGGTGCCCTTCCTGTGTAAGATATCTTACAGCAAACAGAAACTGATCCCCTCTCTTTTCAGTGATACCTCTGTCCTTTTGCCCTGTGAGAGCAGCAGGAAATCCTCCCATCAGCCTTTAGAGGCTTATAAAACATAGAACATTACAGTGCAGTACGGGCCCTTTGGCACTTGATGTTTCGCTGACCTGTGAAACCAATCTGAAGCCCATCTATCCTACACTATTCCATTTTCATCCATATGTTTATCTAATGAACTAGGGCCTCTCCAATGGCTTGGAGAGATCCCAGTGCAGGATAGCACCTGTGGCTTGCACAATGGAAACTGGATTCTGTGGTTGCAGATATGGGCTTGAATCTGCAATCCCTCCACCTGAATGTGACTTCTGAGCATTAATGGCAAGGTGATGGGAGGATAAGAAATCTCAGCCTCATCAGAAGGCAACTGTATAAAGGAGAGGCATGAGCCAGGATTCTGGGAACTTCATCTCAGGACATGCCTGCTTTTCCACTTCTCCTCTGCCAGTGATGCCATTACTTCCAAAGGTTAGACTGAGGACGCTCCACCAGCAACTGTGTAGGTTACTCTAAGCAACTCAGGCTCCTCTGAGCCCCAAGTGTCTAAAGGACAGCTTCCAGAGTCATAACACTGTGGGTTCCCTCCACCCCAGCTGCAGATGTCGGGTCTGCAAATAGATGTAGTAAGCAAAGAAAGACAAGGAACTTTGAGGCATATGGAATGGCATTGGTTTTCATTCATCATCTCTGCTGTGAATATATATTAATGCATAATGTTATAATATTTATTGGAGCCTCATTATGCCAATAGGTGCTGACACGACCATTGTGAAAAGTGATCCCCATCAGAATCTCATAGAGTCATGGAGAGATACAGCACTGAAACAGACCCTTCAGTTCATCTCATCCATGCCAACCAGATATCCTAAATAAATCTTGTCCCATTTACTAGCATTTGGCCCATTTCCATGTCAACCCTTCCTATTCAGATACTCATCTAGTGATACATCTTTAACTGCCTCACATCATCAGTTAAGGGAGCTGAAGCTGGAACTGGATGAACTTTGGATCATTTGGGAAGCTGGGGGGGGGGGGGGGGGGGGGGGGGGGGTGGGGTGTAAATGAGAGGAGTTGCAGGGAGGTAGTCACATCTCAGGTACAGGAAAAAGGTAGATGAGCTACAGTCGGGGGACTGAAAGAGAACAGGCAGACAGTGCAGGGACTCCCCCATGACCGTTCCCCTCAATATCAAGTATACCATTTTGGATACTGTTGAGGGGGCGACTTACCAGAGGTAAGCCATGGGATACAGTTCTCAGGTACAGAGTCTGCCCCTGTTGCTCGGAAGTGAAGGGGGGAGAGAAGTAGAGCATTAATCATTGGGTACTCCATAGTTAGGGGGACAGATAGGAGATTCTGTGGGAACAAGAGAGACTCTCAGTTGGTGCGTTTCTTCTCAGGTGCCAGGGCCTGTGTTGTTTTGGATCATGTTTTCGGGATCCTTGAGGAGGAGCAGCTCCAAGGCTTGGCACACATAGGTACCAACGACATAGAAAGGAAAGGAGATGGGGATGTAAGGCAGAAATTCAAGGAGCTAGAGTGGAAGCTTAGAACTAAAACAAACAAGGTTGTTATCTCTGGTTTGTTGCCTGTGCCACATGCCAACGAGGCAAGGAATAGGGAGAGAGAGCAGTTGAACACATGGCTACAGGAATGGTGCCAAAGGGAGCGATTCAGATACCTGGATAAATGGGGCTTATTCTGGGGTAGATGGGACCTCTGCAAATAGGATGGTTTACACCTGGGGGTGGAATTTTGGGAGTGTTTACATTAATTCAGCAGGGGTATGGAAACCTGAATTGTAGCTCCAGTATACAGGAGGTTGAGAGTAGTGAGGTCAGAAATAAGTTTCAAGGTCGCAAGGGTGCAACAGCAGGCAGGAAGGTGGTTTGAAGTGTGTCTACTTCAACACCAGGAGTATCCGGAATAAGGTAGCTGAACTTAAAGCATGGGTTGGTACCTGGGATTTCGATATTGTGGCCATTTCAGAAACATGGATAGAGCAAGGGCAGGAATGGTTGTTTCTGGGGTTTAGATGTTTCAGTAAGAACAGGGAAGGTGGTAAAAGAGGGGGAGGTGTGGCATTTTTAGTCAAGGACAGTATTACGGTGGCAAAAAGGACATTTGATGAGGACTTGTCTACTGAGGTGGTATGGGCAGAGGTTAGAAGCAGGAAAGGAAAGGTCACCCTATTGGGAGTTTTCTCCTCCAAAAAGTTCCAGAAATGTTGAGGAAAGGATTGCAAAGATGATTGTGAATAGGACTGGAAGTAACAGGGTAGTTGTTATGGGGGATTTTAACTTACCAAATATTGACTGGAAATGCTATAGTTCAGGTACTTTAGATGGTCAGTTTTTGTCCAATGTGTGCAGGAGGGTTTCCTGACACAGTTTATGGATAGGCCAACAAGAGGCAAGGCCACAATTGATTTGCATTGGTAATGAACATGGCCAGGTGTTAGATTTGGAGGTAGGTGAGCACTTTGGTGATAATGACAACAATTCAATTACATTTACTTTAGCAATGGAAAGGGATAGGTATATACCACAGAGCAAAAGTTATAGCTGGGGGAAAGGCAATCATGATGCAATTAGGCAAGATTTAAGATGCATAGGATGGTAGAGAAAACTGCAGGGGATCGGCACATTTGAAATGTGGAGCTTGTTCAAGGAACAGCTACAACGTGCACTTGATAAGTATGTACCTGTCAGGCAGGGAGGAAGTGGTCGAACGAGGGAACCGTGATTTACCAAAGAAGTTGAATCTCTTGTCAAGAGGAAGAAGGAGGATTATGTAAAGATGAGATGTGAAAGCTCAGTTAGGGTGCTTGAGAATTACAAGTTAGCTTGGAAAGACTTAAAGAGAGAGCTAAGAAGAGCCAGGAGGGGACGTAAGAAATCTTTGGCAGGTAGGATCAAAGAAAATCCTAACGTTTTCTATAGGTATGTCAGGAATAAAATAATGATGAGAGTAAGATTAGGGCCATTCAAGGACAGTAGTGGGAAGTTGTACATGATGTCCGAGGAGATAGGAGAGGCACTAAATGAATATTTTTCTCAGCATTCACACTGGAAAAAGACGATGTTGTCAAGGAGAATACTGAGATACAGGCTATTGGACTAGACGGGATTGTGGTGCATAAGTATGAGGTGTTAGCAATTCTGGAAAGTGTAAAAGTAGATAAGTCCCCTTGGCTGGATGGGATTTACCCTAGGATTTTCTGGGAAGCTAGGGAGAAGATTGCAGAACCTTTGGCTTTGTTTTTATGTCGTCATTAAGTACAGGAATAGTGCCAGAAGACTGGAGGATAGCAAATGTTGTCCCCTTGTTCAAGAAGGGGAGAAGAGACAACCCTGGTAATTATAAACCAGAGAGCCTTACTTCAGTTATGGGTAAAATGTTGGAAAGGATTATAAGAGATAGGATTTAAAATCATTTAGTAAGTAATAATTTGATAAGAGATAGTCAAAAATTTTGTGAAGGGTAGATTGTCCCTCACAAACCGTACTGAGTTCTTTGAGATGGTGACCAAGCAGGTGGATGAGGGTAAAATGGCTGATGTGGTGTATATGGATTTCAGTGAGGCATTTGATAAGGTTCCACACAGTAGGCTATTGCAGAAAATACGGAGGCATGGGATTGAGGGTGATTTAGTTGTTTGGATCAGAAATTGGCTAGCTGAAAGATGACAATCAGTGGTGGTTGATAGGAAATGTTCATCCTGGAGTTCAGTTACTAGTAGTGTATCGCAAGGATCAGTTTTGGGGCCACTGTTGTTTGTCATTTTTATAAATGACTTGGATGAGGGTGTAGAAGGATGGGTTAGTAAATTTGTGGATGCCACTAAGGTTGGTAGAGTTATAGACAGTACAGAAGGATGTTGTTGGTTACAGAGGGACATTGATAAGCTGTAGAGCTGGGCTGAGAGGTGGCAAATGGAGTTTAATGTGGAAAAGTGTGAGGTGATTCACTTTAGAAGGAGTAACAGGAATGCAAACTACTGGTAAGATTCTTGGTAATGTGGATGAGCAAAGAGATCCCTGTGTCCATGTGCATAGATCCCTAAAAGTTGCTACCCAGTTTGGTAGGATTGTTAAGAAGGCGTACAGTATGTTAGCTTTTATTGGTAGATGGATTGAGTTTTGGAGCTATGTGGTCATGCTGTAGCTGTACAAAACTTTGGTGCGGCCGCACTTGGAGTATTGTGTATAGTTCTGGTTGCCACATTATAGGAAGGAAGTGGAAACATTGGAAAGGTTCAGAGGAGGTTTACTAGGATGTTGCCTGGTATGGATGGAAGGTCTTATGAAGAAGGGATGAGGGACTTGAGACTGTTTTCATTAGAGAGAAGAAGATTAAGAGGTGACTTAATAGAGACACACAAGATGATCAGAGGATTAGATAGGGTGGACAGTGAAAGCCTTTTTCTTTGGATGGTGATGACTAGCATGAGGGGGGACATAGCTTTAAATTGAGGGGTGATAGATATAAGTCAGATGTCAGAAGTAGATTCTTTACTCAGAGAATTGTAAGGTTGTGGAATGTCCTGCCTGCAACAGTAGTCGACACGCTAACTTTAAGGGTATTTAAATGGTTATTGGATAAACATGTGGATGATAACGGAATAGTGTAGGTTAGATGGACTTCAGATTGGTTTCACAGGTTGACGCAACATTGAGGGCTAAAGAGCCTGTACTGCGCTGTAATGTTCTATGTTCTATCAGCAGTTGTCTGCCTAATGATCTTCTCATGACCCAGCAAAGCATGGATCTAACATTTGGGGATCACAGTCAAAGCTCCTGAAGTTATTTCCAGGGACAATGATCTTGACTGATGAAATCAGAGTGAGTATACAGCATCTGGGATCATCATGTTGCAGTTATGGCCACTTTTAACCTCACACACTCTTGTGCTTTAGAGAATACAACATCCATCACCTCCCATATATGTTTACACATGGCTGACTGGGAATTTCTGCAGAGGTCCTTGGTTGTTCGTTCCATTCACTTGTGTAAAATTTGAGAGCTGCTGTTACCATGAAGATAACTGGCATGGGATTACTATCCAGTCCCTGCAGCCATGGGTACTCTTCCAATAGTTGGCATATATAGGAGAAGACAACCTGAGGTATCTAGCGCATCTCCTGTCTATTAGTTGGAGATATATGCAGCTCTGATGCCACAAAATGGAGTTTTCCATGGTGCACACACTGGGTGAAGCGGAGGGCAGTGGTGGAACATTACAAGGTAAAGAACTTAACAAAGGCATTGCAGCTTTGGTGGGTAAATCTCATAGAGAATGATGATGGTATACATCAACTAGCTGTCTTCAGAGATCTTCTGACAGTGTGATGGTACCTGACCATTTTGTCCATAACTATTCTGGTCACCTTGCACCTGAGGAGGAAGTAGTGCTGTAGAATGTTGGAGCAACAATGACAGACCACAGACAATCCTGCAGTAGTGCAACATTAGGGTCTGAGGGGCCACGTCAATCTCAAGCATTGGCAAGAAACTAATCTACAGCAGTTGTTATAGCTATCTCCAATTGATGGAGAGGAAACTCAAATTCCTTGTGAAATGTATTATTGAATCGCCTTTCACAACCCACTGTGTGGCACATCCTGATCACAAAAACCCTATTGTTGAAAGAAACAGCCTCATTTTATCTCTGGTTTATTTGTCAATTGCTTTCATGTGTCCTCTGATTACTGACACTTTTGCCTCTCAATGCAGCTTCTCCTTATTTATTTTACGGCCTTTCAGGTTTTGAACACATATCAAATTTCTTTCTATCCTTCCCTGCTCTAAATAGAACAATCCCAATATTTCACAATTTATCCATATAGCTAAAATTCCTCATCTCTGATACCATTCGAATCAATCATTTCAGCTTCTTCTCTAAAACTACACATTTGTCCGAAAGTATGGTGCTCAGAACGTGACAAGATGTTCCAGCCAAAGATGAACCAATGATTATTAAAGGATTGGAATAACTTTCTTGCTTTTGTAGTCTGCTCCCATGTTAACAAAGCTGAGAACCTCATTGGTTTCTTTACCACACTTTTCAACTTGTTCTGTCTCCTTTAAGATTTTCTGCACATATGAACCCAGATCTCTCTGTTTCTGCAGCCCCTTTAAAATTGTATGACTCAGATTATGTTCCCTATCTTTAATATTCCTACCTAAATGTATCACTTCATACTCTTCATGTTAAATTTCATCTGTCATGTTTTTGTGCAAATCACCAGTTTTCTAGATCTTCCTGAAATGTATAACTGCCCTCTTCACTAGATATAATATTTCCAAGTTTTGAGTCATCTGAGATCTTTGAAATTATGGCATGTAAGCTCAAGTTCAGGGTAATAATAAGTCAAAAAAGCAGTGCTCCCAATACCCACCCCAGGGAAGACATTACTATATACGTCCCACCATCCTTCACTATGACATGTTACTTTTATGCCCTACAGTCAGTTTGTATTGCTGCTACAGTTCCTCTAATCCCAAGGCCTTTAACGTTTCTAACAAATCTATTTTAAAGTTGTAATCTGTCAATGGCTTTTGAAAGTCCACTTGCATAACATCTACCAAAATGTGCGAAAGAACACTCTCCATTACTTCATCAGAGAACTCAATGAGATTAGTCAAATAGGAATAACAAAGCCATACTGATTTCCATTAATTAGCTCACAATTTTCCAATTCATTTTGTTGCTGATTATTGTCACAAAGGTTTTTCAACCACTGACACAAAGCTTAATGGTCTGTAATTGTCACCTGTATCCTTTCTGATTTTAAACAAGATTGTAATAATTGCAATCCTCTGGCTCTTTGGCATATTAGAAGGGTTGAAAGATTGTAGCCAGAATTTTGACCATTTCCATCCTTCTTTACCGCAACATCCTCGGATACACCTCATTTGCATCAGGTGTTCTTTTTACATGAGCACGGCAATCTTTTAAACAGTCATTTTGTCAAGTTTTATCCTATGCAATATCACCATTAATTTATTTTTTACATAAACAATATCCTCCTTTCTAATGGAGATGCATACAAAGTATGATTCAGCCTTTGCCTCCACATGCAAATCTCCTTTTAAATTTGTAATCTATTTTGACATTTAAAAAATTTTGTTAATGTACACTCAATAATTCTCTGTTTCCTTTTCTTTCGGATGCTAGATTATTCTCATACCAGGAGTTATCAAGGACCCTGGCTACAGACACGGTGCCAGGGAACTTGAGGACTGCTAACATTGTTCCGTTATTAAAAAAGGGAGGAAGGGATAGATGGGAAATTATAGGCCACTCAGTCTAACCTCAGTAATGGGGAAGTTATTAGAAATTACACTGAAGGACAGGATATATCTGTACTTGGAGAGATATGGATTAATCAGGGATAGTCCATATGGATCAGCTAAAGAAAAGGCATGTTTGACAAATTTGATAAAAGTATTTCAAGAGGTAACCAGGAGTATTGGTGAGAGTAATGCATTTGATGTAATCTACATGAACTTTACATGGACATTTGATAGCATCCCCATAGAAAACTAGTCAAGCAATTAAGAATCCACCATACCCAAGGTAAAGTGGAATGCTAAATCCAAAACTGGCTGAGAGGCAGGAAGCAGAGGGTGATAAGAGAGGGGTTTTTCTGTAACAGGAAATTTGTTACCATAGGTTTCGCCGGGCTCAGTGCTGGGATTCTTGCTTTTTGTCGTGTATGAATGGTTTTGACTGAATGGTAAGGAATTGATCAAGAAGTTCATGGAAGTCACAAAAATTGGTAGCAATGGGGATTTATCAGGAAGCTGGCTGGGCTGCAGAGTCTGAGTGATGAGACAAGGTAGGCTCAGATCAGCAAAGGTTGAGAGAGGACCTGATGGAATTGTATACGTTTTTATGAGAGGTATAAATTTGGTGAATAGTAAGACACTTTATCCATTAGTAGTGGGGTCAATAACCAGGGGATATGGATTTAAGATAAGTGGTAGAAGAAAATATGGAGAGTTAAGAAGAGACCTTTTCACCCAGAGAGTGGTGGAGGTCTTGTACTCACTGCGTGAGAAGGATGGTTAACAGTGAGAAGCTCAGCTGTAAAACTGAAGAAGGATATCAACGGATTGGTAAAGTGCAGTGCCAAATGGAACCCAACCGGGAAAAGTATGAGGTAATGAATTTGGGGTGGTCTAACAAGGCAAGGCATTGCAGTATGAACATTAGGACCCTGAAAAGTACTGAAGATGAGGGAGGCTTTGTTGTGCATATCCACAGATCCCTGTAAGTAGCAGAGAAGGTATATAAGGTAGTTAATAAGGCATATAGAATATGCTGGAACTATATAAAACACTGAGTGGACACCGTCCAGAATAATGCATGAATTCTGATCACCATGTTACAAGAAGAATGGAGACTGAACAAAGTGTGCAAAGGGGATTTATCAGGAAGATGCCTGGGCTGCAGAGTCTGAGCGATGAGGCAAGATAAGCTGGGAATTATTTCCTTAGATTAGCAACGGTTGAGAGGGGAGCTGATAGAATTGCAGATGTTTTTATGAGAGGTATAAATATAGTGAATAGTAAGACACTTTCTCCATTAGTAGCAGGATCAATAACCAGGGGATATGGATTTAAGATAAGTGGTAGAAGAAAATGTGGAGAGTTGAAAAGGGATATTTTCACCCATAACTGGTGAATGTCTTGTACTCACTGCCTGAAAGGATGTTTGAGTCAGAAATTCTTATAACATTTAAGCAATATTGAGATATCCACTTGCCAAAGCCTTAAGGGATGTGGGCCAAGCAACAGAAATTTGGATTATTGAAGTCTTTTGCTGACTGGCACAGACATAACGGGCCAAATGGCCCCATTCTGTACTGTAAGTGTCTATGAGTTTCTGAACTTCTGAGTTTCCTACAATATTATGAACCTTATAAATGTTTGTATCCTCTTTGTTCTACTTGTTAGACTTCTATATGGTTAGTCATCTGGGAAGCTTTACTTATGATAGCTCTATCCCTTCCTATACTCCTTTGGAAATGCTTTTATTCAGTTCCCAATTTTCTTTTGAAGATCTCCCATTGTGCAATTATGATTTGGTCTCCCAATTTTTGAATCTAATCTGCAATTCCCTTTTAAACGTATTGAAACTACTAGGAACCTAACTGAGCAGAATGATCAAGTGAAGAATATGAGAAGTATAATATCAACATAAAAGAGGCGGCATCTTTGGTGAGCAAAAGGATAAACAAAGGTTAACCCAGGTGAAAGTTGAACACCATCATACACTGGATTAGTCTCACAATCAAGAAAGAAACATAGGGATTTGTCACTTTGACTAACTGCTATTGTGTGTCGCTGCACCAGTTACTGATTAAACCCAGAAGGGGGAGCCCAATCAAGTAGTATACTCAATCAAGGGAGAGATTACTTTCAACAGGCTGAAAAATGCCCAAGTAGGCTTTATATTGATCATGGAGGTAAAAACAATGACTGCAGATGCTGGAAACCAGATTCTGGATTAGTGGTGCTGGAAGAGCACAGCAGTTCAGGCAGCATCCAAAGTGCAGCGAAATCAATGTTTCGGGCAAAAGCCCTTCATCAGGAATAAAGGCAGAGAGCCTGAAGCATGGAGAGATAAGCTAGAGGAGGGTGGGGGTGGGGAGAAAGTAGCATAGAGTACAATAGGTGAGTGGATGAAGGTGATAGGTCAAGGAGGAGAGGGTGGAGTGGATAGGTGGAAAAGGAGATAGGCAGGTAGGACAAGTCCAGACAAGTCATGGGGACAGTGCTGAGCTGGAAGTTTGGAACTAGGGGGAAGTGGAGGAAGGGGAATTGAGGAAACTGTTGAAGTCCACATTGATGCCCTGGGGTTGAAGTGTTCCAAGGCAAAAGATGAGGCGTTCTCCCTCCAGGCATCTGGTGGTGAGGGAGTGGCGGTGAAGGAGGCCCAGAACCTCCATGTCCTCAGCAGAGTGGGAGGGGGAGCTGAAATGTTGGGCCACGGGGCGGTGTGGTTGATTGGTGCGGGTGTCCCGGAGATGTTCCCTGAAGCGCTCTTCTAGGAGGCGCCCAGTCTCCCCAATGTAGGGGAGACCGCATCGGGAGCAACGGATACAATAAATGATATTACTGGATGTGCAGGTAAAACATTGATGGATGTGGAAGGCTCCTTTAGGGCCTTGGATAGAGGTGAGGGAAGAGGTGTGATCATCTTGAGCTCTCATGGCCTGCTTCAATACATCAGGCAGCAACATTCAAAATGTATCGAACCAAGTAACTGACTTAGGTGCAGCATCTGAAAGCACTAACTATTGCCATCAGAGAGGAAAACAAAATCATCAGCATTATTGGTACAGTTGTGATACTGAATTAACAACCCAGAGATCCAGAGTTCAAAACCCATCCAACAAATGATTTGTCTAAATCTAATAACTTGTGGGTGAGCAGTCGGAAAAATGCCCCTAGTAGGAAGGCCCTCATATTTATATATGATTTTTACTATTGCTGAAAAGAGAGGCATCCTGTTGAAACTTTTCATCTTTTACCCAGAACAGAATTGCAAGAATACCAAATTTCAACTGAAGCACTAATTTATACTGCATGAGAAGAGGGTCATAATTGTTTGGCAATCTGACTCTGCCTGGTTAAGGCATTGTACAGGGAGGTGAATGTACCAGACACCAGTTATTCCCTGAGCTTTTGTTTAAATTCCATATAGGCAAGTCAAGCTGAGGCACTGTCATGGATTATCTGTCAAGAATGCACCAATTATCTCCCAAGGTTTTGTTCAACTGAAAAATACTTTTATAGCCTCAAACATCCCAAAGCTCTTCAGAATCAATACATCAATTTTCATAAATATCAAAAACAGAAATTGCTGGAGAAACTCAATAGTTCTGGTGGCATTTATAGACAAAAAGTCGAGTTAACATGTCCAGCCCAGTAACCCTTAGTCGATGGAAGTTCTGAAGAAGGGTCACCACAAAACATTCACTCAGCTCTCTCTCCACAGATGCCACTAGACCTGTAGTTTCAGTTCTGCAGTTCTTTGTTTAATTTTATGTTGTAATGTCAGCAATGCCACACCAATTCTTACACAAGCCCAATTAATAGATATGTCCTCTAATTAAATGCATTTGTCACTTATCTCATCCCACCCACATGTAAATATTCCCTCTAATACAGGATTCAGGTTAAAGCTGCCTGCATTGATTGATAGGTTACTTCACAGGGTATATAAATAAATTAACAGTGGCAAGATCAAATATCAGATGTACCTACCAGCAGTGGAGGACAGGGCATTCAAACGACTGTCTGTTGTATGGGAAGAGCAAGTTATTGTGCGATATGAGGTACTGCTCATAATGAAGATTGCTGCTACCACTCCATTTAAATGTTGGAAAATAATAGGGCCTGCAAGCTCTAGTATGGTAGAGGAAACTAATTCCTGATCTAGCTAGAAGAGTCTCTTGCAGTTGCCAAGATACTGTTTATTTAATGTTAGTAATTGATTACAGGTTACATTGAAATGATAGACGTTGTTACAAATATCTTAGTCTTTCCAAATCACAGGCTGTTCTGTCCACAAGTCCAGATGACACCAAATTGTGGGTGGTGATGATGGTCCTCCTCAGTAGTAACTTTGCTGGATCCATGCACAACATTTCCTCAAGCTTTTTTCCCCTATTATTAATAATTATTATGTATAATGTATATGTAAATGTATAATAATAATTATTATTATTATACATTTGTGTATATGCTTACATTTACCACTGCTCCATCTCCCCCAAACTCTGACTTCACAAATTCATGTGGTTCTGAATTCACTGTTTTCCCAAACCATATTGCCTTTACACTTGGGAAGCTGGCAGTTTGCTGGATGACCATTGGTTTTGAATTTTTTTTTCCCTGACAGACTGAGCTCTGTAGGTGCCTTTCAACTGCAGGATCTTTCATCTTTTGAATGTCTTCCCTACTGTAACAGCCAATTATATCTTTGCAGTGCCTTGAATCATTAGACATTGATCATTTCTTCTCAGCGGTGGCTTCCATGGAATTTTATAAACTATATCTTCAGCATGCATCCTCAGATTTTTATTCTCAATCCTTCTGTTGATTTGGACTCTCATTCACCTTCAACAATTGCATTATTGATGAAACCAATATGTTCTCTTCCTCAGTTTTGCTATTTGATTTTTTCTTTTGTTTGCCGTATTCTCTGTCACAGTTTCCAAGACATTCAAGGAAGATAAGGAAGTCATATATTCTGCTTGAACCTGCCGCTTTCAAGTCATCTCAGCATCTAACATCAGACTTGAATCTGTCATAGCTATGTGTTCAACAAACTATTGCACTTCAAGATGCATCATTTTCAGATTCAGTGATTGGTTCAAGTGGAGTACTGTGTTTTTTGGAGCAAATTACTGCAGTACCTGGAATCTGTACTGAAAACAACAAACGCTGAAAATCACAGCAAGTCAGGCAGCATCCATGGAGAGAGAGCAAGCTAATTTTTGGCTTATTTTTCCCCTTAAAACTGCTGACTGCTGCAATCTGAATTCTCCTTAGCGTTAATAACATTTTTGTCAGGCTACTGACATTGCAGCCCCCTTTCCTGAGGTGACTTTAGCAGCTGTCCCTTGTCTTTCTGAGAAAGACCCTCCTCAGACATTGTGACATCTGGAAGTGAGGTCACTAGCAGAGCTACTGAGGAGACATTTGTGACAATACACCAAGGACTGTGTGGCTGGATCCATGGCTGCTGATGGCCTCTGTAAACTCTGCCTATCAACTTTCACTTTCATCTCCCCCTGCTGTTTAACTTCCCAAATGTAATTGTTCTGAAGGTTTTATTATTCTCTATATGGTCAGTTGCATTGGCCTCTTCTTGTTATTGTTTGAGCAACTTCAGCCTGTAAGAGAGTCTGCAGGGAGACACTGCTCACTTGGTCATCTGCCCTCTGCCATGGTTGCAACAAGTTCTGGATCAATATCTTAGGTCTTCTCTCCTGCTGGAGGGATTGTCTGCAATATTGGTCTTGTAAACAATTTAAAGAAGGCAGCAGTGCAACCCTTAAATGGCAGTACTTTAAATATGGAGTTTCATCTACTTTTGAATTAATTAGATTTGCCAAAGTCTAAGAAAGAGCATGCTTTAAGCTATTCGTACCTTGACACCTTCTCACTTAGTAATTTCAGATTCATCAGCATTAATAACCAGGACGAGGGCTCCATATTTGACAGCTCAGCCATTGCACAAATTATTAACCTGGAGCAGCTTAAAAGGGCACCTTTCTACCTTCATTCTTTTTCAAAGAGCAAACTCTGTGGTAGTTCACAATGTTCAACAGCAGAAAAAAGCTAGACTAGAACTTAGAATTTCTTGTACAAAAATAATCAGATACTGTGTAAGCAAATGAAATAATCGTCTTCCTCTTTAGCTCTCACCCCATGCCTTAGTGGCATAAGGGGTAGACAAACATTCACTTACATTTGTTTCCATAGCTGGGCTTTCCATGAAACATGTCACTAGCCTATCATTGGAGGCTAGAGCTTGAGGGTTTACCAGTCCCACTCTTACTACCTGCCATCGTCCGGTTGGAAGGATTTGCAGGTTAATAATCAATCCTCATACAGTATGAATTGTTCCTCAATGTGAAAAAATATAACCCATTGGTGAGGTAACTGAACAATCTATAGCACAATAAAAGTAAATTGACTGCGAGTAAATTACAAACTAAAGGCCAGTACAAAGATGACATATAGCCTTTCACTATTCAACCACAAACTGCCTATAACATGGTTATGTCTTAACCTCATTCTGGATGGTGGTCAGAATGTAACAAAAGAACAGAAGGTACTCTTACAAATATGCAAGTAAATATCTGAAAAAGAAAAAGTATGTCAGCCTATTAGAAAAGACTATTCTTCAGAACTGACATTCATTGGACTCACAAAGAGAGAACCAGAACAAGAACTAGTTGCAGAGGCAACCTAAGTTTATGTAAAGGTAATGAGTGACAACAGAAATTCATGTAACTATGAATAGATATTAAGTTCAACTCATGAACACATTCAGTGCTTCAGAAACTAGAATAAACAGACTACATCACGTCTCTGAATTTCAATATTCTAGCTGGGTAACACCAAGAGTGTATGACATATTATTCTCACAGAATATTTCAAAGCCAGCTGCTGTAATAAAATCTCTTTATTGGACAAGATAAAAACTAGATAATTATCTCTGCTGTGTTGTTGTAATACATTCCATAACTTCCGAGGATTGAGAACCCATTATAGACTTGTATCTGAGTATAGTAATGCTCGCAAACAATATCAGACATAATAATGTTTCATTGGCATCATGCTTGGTACTGAGGTAGAAAATGAAACTTTTCTAATATGAAGCCCCAATGAAATGTATTACAAATATGTACTATTACCAGTAATATTTTGTTTCTAATATGAAGACAGCGTATTAGATTGTTAAAAGAATGGCTGTTTATTTATCAGTTCACCCACCCCCCAGAATTCTGATGTTTGTGCACTTTCGAGATGGAAGCAATAATGGCACGGAATGAAATCTTATCCTTTCTGGGCAGAATGTCATATTAGCATCTTTTTGGATTTACTCAATATAGGGCATGGAATTTGGTTGCTACAGAGAGATTTATCAGACTTCTCTTCAGCAGTTTTGCATCTGTAATTCAGGATATAGATTGTAAACATGAAAAGGACAAAGGGACTTCCTCAATCTCAAATCCAAGCACGTAAGGAAAGGCTTTCTGTTGTATAAGGTTTGATCATTTTGGTCTCTCCTCTATATTTCTAGGAACTAGAGGATGACTTCCGTCAATATAAACAGAGGCAAATGCATCTGGATCAGGGAAAACCTCAGCAGACCTGTGACTGCCCAAAGAGACCATGTGGAAACAATTATGATTACATGCACAAGCCTCAGTATCTTTCACTATGCAGACTTCCCCAGAAAGGCACCTTGGATTTGCATCATTTCCAGCTGGTAAGTATTTAGGTTTGATCAATGGATAGGATCGAGCTGCTTGTGAAGGTGAATGTCTTGAATTACTACAGAATTGACTCTTTGCAAGCTGCTTTTTATGGATTTGTCAAAATAGCTTGTCTGCAGTGGAATTTTATCCTGGGGAGACCAGGAAAATTGCTTGAGATCTGGGGGCTAGTATCACTGCAGTGCTCAGGAAGTGCAGCAATGCAAACAAATAATGTCGCATAGACTAGGCTGGTGGAAAGAAAAATTTCATTGTCTGGATAGGTCCTCAATTGTATAATTATGAAAAAATGTCCATAATTGTAGCTTGTGCTGTGCTTTACTGATGACAACCTGAACGGCCATACAGCAGGTGCCAAATTGGATTGGAATGTTCCAAAAGCAAACCAGATTACAGAGGATCAATCCATCAATTTTGGATTGAGGTATCCAGTTATCCAGTGAATGGCTTCAGCTCTGCCTAGCCACTACCTTCTTTCCTCAGGAAAACTGATGGGGACGTTGCAATTCAAAATAGAAGTTGCCAAACTTCAAATCTATGTGAACTGTACTCATTCTGATGTGGTTTATAGGACAGCTTGGAAGGTTGATGTTCTAGGGGTCTTTAACTCTGTGAGCAATGCCATCTTCGATGAAAATGTTTTGTAGTTGCTCTTGGACAGCAGATACAACAGAGGGGAAACACAGCCCAGTCCATCATGCTTTCTATCCACTATCTCCATCTACACTTCCCAATGCCTCGGGAAAGACCCCTCCACCTTGGTTATACTCTCTTCGACCCTCTTCTGGTGAGCAGAATATATAAAAGATTGTAAATGTACAAACAGATTCAAGAACAGCTTCTTCTCTGCTATTATCAGACTTTTGGACAGACCACTCAAATGTTAATTCTGATCTCTCCCTCTCTTTCTCTCTCTCTGGCTCTCTCTCTCTGTGCACCTTCTTTGTGACTGTAATGCAGTATTCTGCATTTTGTTCTGCTAACCTGATGCACTTTGTGGTACAATCTGCCTGTAAAGCATGCAAAGCAACACTTTTCACTGTATCTCAGTACATGTGACAACAATAAGTCAATCCATCTATTAATCAACCAATTAGCTGTGATCCAGGCAGGTGGTGAAGGGCCTTAAAACCTACACAGTATGCTAAGCCCTCTCTTTGTCTTTGGGAGCCCAGTGATGGGCAACAGGCCTGGATCTCTGCTATCTCAGGGCCTAGAGGCTGTTTGGAAAATGGCCCTGGGATAGGATGGGGTGTGCTAATGGCATCCTGTGTGAATCTTTGTGCCCACCCACCTCTGCCGTCACTTCCATCTCCATTTGATAAATCCTGCCCATGCACAGTGAATCAAGTAAGTAATGAAAGTATTAGTGCCTTAGAGACAGAATTGGCAGAAATTATCATAGAAGATGAGGATGATCAAGAGACTGAACAAGCATTGTGGCTGTCTTCACAGTAAGAAATAGAAATTATACACCAGAAGTAAGAAAGCTAGAACTTCACTTGAATTTTCTAAAGGCATTTGATAATGTGCAACACCAAAACTGTCAAGGCACTATGGCTGAGGGTAATATTTTAGAACAATGGAGGATATGTTAAGGTCAAGGCACAGAGAAAAGGAATGAACATTTTCAGATTGACAGGTCATAAGTAGTGAAGTGCCTGAAGAATCAGTGTTAAATCTTGTCTATTGACAATCTATCGGTAAAAACAAGGACTGCAGATGATGGAAACCAGAGACTAGATTAGAGTGGTGCTGGAAAAACACAGCAGGCCAGGCAGCATCTGAGGAGCAGGAAAATCGACGTTTTGGGCAAAAGCCCTTCATCAGGAATAGAGGCAGAGTGCCTGCAGAGTGGAGAGATAAATGGGAGGGGGGCGGGGATGGGGAGAAAGTAGCAAAGAGTACAATGGGTGAATGGGAGTGGGGATGAAGGTGATAGGTCGGAGAGGAGGGTGGAGTGGATAGGTGGAAAGGAAGATAGGCAGATAGGACAGGTCATGGGGACAGTGCTGAACTGGAAGGTTGGAACTGGGGTGAGGTGGGGGAATGGGAAATGAGGAAACTGGTGAAGTCCACATTGATGCCCTGGGGTTGAAGTGTTCTGAGGCGGAAGATGAGGTGTTCTTCCTCCAGGCGTAAGGTGGTGAGGGAGCAGCGGTGAAGGAGGCCCAGTACCTCCATGTCCTCGGCACTGTGGGAGGGGGAGTTGAAATGTTGGTCCACAGGGCGGTGTAGTTGATTGGTGTGGGTGTCCCAGAGATGTTCCCTAATGCACTCTGCTAGGAGCACTCTCCTCAATGTAGGGGAGACCGCATCGAGAGCAACGGATACAATAAATGATATTGGTGAATGTGCAGGTAAAACTTTGATGGATATGGAAGGTTCCTTTGGGGCCTTGGATGGAGGTGAGGGAGGAGGTGTGGGCACAGGTTTCGCAATTCCTGCGGTGGCAGGGGAGGGTGCCAGGAAGGGAGGGTGGGCTCTGCCGGCACTCTGCCTCTATTCCTGATGAAGAGCTTTTGCCCAAAACATCAATTTTCCTGCTTCTCAGATGCTGCGTGACCTGCTGTGTTTTTCCAGCACCACTCTAATCTAGTCTCTGGTTTCCAGCATCTGCAGTCCTTGTTTTTACCTATAGATTGTCAATAGCCAAGGCTCAACACTAATTCTTAAGGAACTTCACTACTTATGGCCGGTCAATCTGAAAATGTTCATTCCTTTTCTCTGTGTCTTGACCCTTAATATATGTTGGGGGGCATGGCCCTGATCAGGTAGTCACGGACGGAATGGTCTTTGTGGAAAGTGGAAAGGAGTGGGGAGGGAAATATATCCCTGGTGGTTGGGTCCGTTTGGCGGTGGCGGAGATGTCATCAGATGATATGGTTTTGGGGAAAGTTGGTGGGGTGAACAGTGACCACCAGGGGAGTTCTGTCCTTGTTACAGTTGCAGGGGTCTGAGGGCGGAGGTGCGGGATGTGGACGGGATGCATTGGAGGGCATCTTTAACCACGTGGGAAGGGAAATCGCGGTCTCTAAAGAAGGAGGCCATCTGGTGTGTTCTGTGGTGGAACTGGTCCTCCTGGGAGCAGATACGGTGGAGGCGGAGGAATTGGGAATACGGGATGACATTTTTGCAGGAGGTAGGGTGGGAAGAGGTGTAATCCAGGTAGCTCTGGGTGTCGGTTGGTTTGTAAAAAATGTCAGTGTCAAGTTGGTTGTCATTAATGGAAATGGAGAGGCAAGTCGGTCGTCATCAATTACTCAGATACCTAGAATAATAAATCCAAGTTTGCTGATGATAAAAGACTACATGGGTATGTAAGCTATGAGAACACAAACAGACTTCAAAGAGATATGGTTGGGTTAAAAGAGTGGGCAAAAAGTGGCTGAAGGAGTATAATGTTGAGGAGAGCAAAGTTACTCACTTGGACAGTAAAAAGAGCAGAATATTTTTAAAAGGCATGAAATGTTTGATTGTTGGTGTTGGGAGACTTGGATGTGCTTGTACAAGAAATGCAAATGGTTAGCATGTAAGTCCAGCAAGCAACTGTGAAAATAAATGGAATTTAAGTCTTTATTGCAAAGTGATTGGAGTACAGGATAAGGAACTCTGGGTGCAAATGTATAAGGCTTTGATGTGATCAAACCTGAAATTATATGCAAATTTGTTCTCCATATCTAAGACTTGGAGTTGATAAAGTAAGGATTCACTGAATTGGTCATCAGGATTGAAGGGTTTTGTTATGATGGAAAGTCAAATAAAGTGTGTCAATACTTTCCAAGGTTAGAAGAATCAGAGGAAAACTGATTGAAATGTAAAATGTCCTGAAGGGACTGGATAGTGTTAAAACTGAGATGTTCTTCCCATTATTAACTAATCATTAAGGCTGAGATCAAAGATCTCCTGTGCAGATAGAGGCCATTTAGTCCATTGAGTCTGTTCCAACCCTCTGAACAGGTCACAGAGCATTCCACCCTATCCCACTAACCCCATAGTTACCAGAGTTAACCCACCTACTCTGTACATCTCTGGACAGTATGGGACAATTTTGCATAGCCAATCTACCTAGCCTGTACATCTTTGGACTGGGAGTGGATAACCATAGCACCTGGGAAAAACCTATGCAGATATGGGGAGAATGTGCAAACCCCACACAGTCATCTGAGGGTGGGATTGAACCCGGGTCCCTGGTACAGCGAGGCAGCACAGTCACCGTGCTATCCCAAATTAGGAGAAATTCCTTCACTGGGATGGCTGTGAATATCCAGTGAGTTTTGATTCTGTATCAAGGTTGAGAATGGTAGATTTCTGATCTCTTCAAAATCAAAGAGCATTAGAGCATGCAGGAAAGCTGTTGAGGGGAAGGATCAGGCCTGATCATAACAAATGGGGAAGCAGGCTCAGGCAGCCATAAAGTCTGTTTCTAATGTTCTTTGATGCATTAGGGCTATCCATGTCTCCTCACCCTCTACCTGTTTCTTCCTGAGGTTGCCTCTGGATTCCTGCTGGTAATGGCTGCAATCCACAGTTCATGCAACAGTTCAAGAAGAAGTTCCATTCCCACTTTGTTGGGGTAAGACAGCACAGGGTGTTAACATCAGCCTTGCCAGTCATACCCATACCCTGAGAGAAAAACATTTAAAAGAAGATTAGATAATAATAGTTGAAGTCACATGAAAAGGACCATAAAGACAGAAGTTGCCATACTTTGAGAGTGAGTCTTTAATTCATGGAAGAAGCATTCAAGTGAGCCATGCTGCTCCTGAATGTCTATGATTATAACATTGTCAGTTCAATGGAATTGTGATACAGGAGTTTAAGCCACAGAAATCAATGTTCAACAGCTCAGCAGGTAGGAAATCAAACCTCTTTTCCTTTTTCGTTAAAAAAAAGCATTTTCTTCTGGTAATCTGATTGCCTGATTGGAAGATTGCAGATGGCAGGATTGATTTTTTTTTCTGCTTGAATCAATGCTGCCAGCAGGAGTCCTGTGGAGCCTGAGAGCATAGGCATCTCATTATCTTCCTTGGTCCACACTGGGACCAATGTTTAGGCTTGATATCATTGTGAATTATTCCTCTACACTCAGCGAAACTTCTCTTTTCTGCTGATGATTGACCCATCCCTTATACAACCAGTTTAACTTGCAGTCAATGAAGGGGACAACTGGGATACTTACTGGTCCAAAATGGACAGTTTAGTTGTCCATGCCGAAAGTGAAAATTCTTCTCAATGTGCCCAAAAGCTCTCAATTTTACATGCTTCGTTAGTGTGGACTTTGATGGCATGAATTATTTTCATGTCCTTCACACTAAATTGAGAGGTAAGCTATACATTGTATGCAATTCATAAATGGATTCAGACCTTTCTTATTGTTTTTTTTCTGACACTGAGAGAAAGAATTTATAAATATGATGATCTTTGAGTTAGAAGTATTTCAATAAAGGAAATTTTATTTTTTTTTATAAGAGCTGTATAATCTATATTTATAACATATTTTTAAGAGTTTGCATCAATTATAAAGGTATCTATTGCACCTTTAATGGAGAATAAGAAATATTTTTCTCTGTGACCTGGTAACCCTTGATATGGGAGCATTGCTGTAACGGGCACCTTTCTTCAGATGGGCAGTGACCTTTCCTCTTTGAGGTGGGCATACCTGGATGGGATGCAGTAAGTTAAACACATAAATAAAACAAACATCTGCGAATTCTGGAAATCTAAAACAAAAGCAGGAATTGCTGAAGAATCTCAGCAAGATGAAGAAGAGTCACTGGACCTGAAACTTACCTTTGTACTCGAAGTATCATATTTCTGTTAGTTCATATTTAATGTGTTTTGAGCCGATGTGGGTTTAAACTAAAGGCCATGAAAAGTGACATTTTTGTTGATATTTTATCCATTTGGGGATCATTCAATCAATTTGGTGCTGTGATTATAATGAGGTCAGCCAGGTTGACCTAATAGAATATGAGTTCCCCGATTGAGGCTGTTAATCGCGTCCAATCCAGGATCCCTGACTGACAGAGTTTCAGTGATAACTGGCACTTGGAGAACTGGCTCTGAAGAGGCAGTACTAAAGTCAAGCACTGTTCAGGTGTATATAAAGGGTGACTTGGTGATGTGATGCCAGCCTCTGTGGAGTTATTTTACGTGGTTCCTTTTGTTTATGGTTTCCCAATAAGAATTGTGACATCGGCTTTTAAGGACAACTCTAAGTGTGGTAGAGGATGTGTATTAACTAGACTGCAGAGATTTATTTTAGCTACTCTTGGAAGATCAGACTTTCCAGTCTCTGAATAACCAGAGATCAGATAGACAGAAAGATGTTCATTGGGATTCCTCAGGGGTCCCAGTTCACTGACTATCTGCTAATTACATAGAACATAGAACATAGAAAAATACAGCGCAGTACAGGCCTTTCAGCCCTCGACTTTGCGCCGACCAAAGCCTACCTAACCTACACTAGCCCAATAACCTCCATATGCTTATCCAATGCCCGCTTAAATGACCAAAAAGAGGGAGAGTCCACCACTGATACTGACAGGGCATTCCATGAACTCACAACCCGCTGAGTAAAGAATCTACCCCTAACATCTGTCCTATACCTACCACCCCGTAATTTAAAGCTGTGTCCTCTAGTAACAGCTGACTCCATTAGCGGAAAAAGGTTCTCACTGTCAACCCTATCTAAACCCCTAATCATCTTGTACACCTCTATCAAATCTCCCCTAAACCTTCTTTTCTCCAATGAGAACAGCCCCAAGTGCCTCAGCCTTTCCTCATACAATCTTCCGACCATGCCAGGCAACATCCTGGTAAACCTCCTCTGCACTCGTTCCAATGCCTCCACGTCCTTCCTATAGTATGGCGATCAAAACTGCACACAATACTCCAGATGCGGGCGCACCAGAGTCTTATACAACTGCAACATGACCTCAGGACTCCGGAACTCAATTCCTCTACCAATAAAGCCCAGTACACCATATGCCTTCTTCATAGCACTATTTATCTGGGTGGCAACTTTCAGAGATCTGTGTACATGGACACCAAGATCCCTCTGCTCATCCACACTACCAAGTAGCCTACCATTAGCCCAGTAATCCATCTTCTTGTTACTCCTACCAAAGTGAATGACTTCACACTTAGCTACATTGAACTTCATTTGCCACATTTCTGCCCAGCTCTGCAACTTATCTATATCCCGCTGCAACCTGCCACATCCTTCTTCGCTGTCCACAACTCCACTGACTTTCGTGTCATCCGCAAACTTGCTCACCCAGCTTTCAAGCCCCTCCTCTAGGTCATTTATAAAAATGACAAACAGCAATGGTCCCAAAACAGATCTTTGTGGAACACCACTAGTAACTGCACTCCAAGATGAACCTATACCATCAACTACTACCCTCTGTCTCCTTCCAGCCAGCCAATTCCTAATCCAAACCTCTAATACACCCTCAATGCCATACCTCCGTAGTTTTTGCATTAGCCTACCATGGGGTACCTTATTGAACGCCTTGCTAAAATCCATATACACCACATCTACTGCTTTACCCTCGTCCACTTTCTTGGTCACCTTCTCAAAGAACTCTATAAGGTTTGTGAGACACGACCTGCCCTTCACAAAACCATGCTGACTATCCTTGATCACATTATTCCTACCCAGATGTTCATAAATCCTATCCCTTACAATTCTCTCTAAGACTTTGCCCACAACAGAAGTGAGACTCACTGGCCTATAGTTACTCGGGCTATCCTTACTCCCCTTCTTGAACAAAGGGACCACATTCACTATCCTCCAGTCTTCTGGCACTATTCCCGTACACAATGACGACATAAAAATCAAGGCCAATGGCTCTGCTATCTCCTCCCTAGCTTCCCAGAGGATCCTAGGATAAATGCCATCAGGCCCAGGGGACTTATCTATTTTCATCCTTTCCAGTATTCCCCCGACCTCTTCCCTATATACCTCCAGGCCATCCATTCTAATCACTTGTGACTCAATATTCACATCAGCAACAGTGTCCTGTTCCTGAGTGAATACTGACAAAAAGTATTGATTTAATGTCTCTCCAATCTCCTCCGCCTCCACGCACAACTTCCCACTACTATCCTTGACTGGACCGATACCTACCCTAGTCATCCTTTTATTCCTGACATACCTATAGAAAGCCTTTGGGTTTTCCCTAATCCTACCAACTAAGGACTTTTCATGTCCCCTTCTCGCTGCTCTTAGCTCTCTCTTTAGATCCTTCCTGGCTACCTTATAACTCTCAATTGCCCCAACTGAATCTTCACGCCTCATCTTTACATAGTCTGCCTTCATCCCTTTCACAAGGGATTCCAATTCCTTATTAAACCACGGCTCCCTCATAAGACCCTTTACTCCCTGCCTGACTGGTACATACTTATCAAGGACACCCAATAGCTGTTCCTTGAACAATCTCCACATATCATTTGTGTTCTTCCCTTGAAGCCTATTTTTCCAATCCACGCATCCTAAGTCATGCCTCACCGCATCATAATTTCCCTGCCCCCAGCTATAACTCTTGGCCTGCAGTGCACACTTATCCCTCTCCATCACTAGAGTAAAAGTCACCGAGTTGTGGTCACTGTCCCCGAAATGCTCACCTACCTCCAAGTCTAACACTTGGCCTGGTTCATTACCTAGAACCAAATCCAGTATAGCCTCACCTCTTGTTGGCCTGTCTACATATTGTATCAGGAAACCCTCCTGCACACATTGGACAAACACCAACCCATCTAACGAACTCGAGCTATAGTTTTCCCAGTCAATATCTGGGAAGTTAAAGTCCCCCATAACAACCACCCTGCTACTTTCACTCTTCTCCTGAATCATCCTCGCAATACTTTCCTCTACTTCTCTTGGACTATTAGGAGGCCTGTAGAAAACTCCTAACAGGGTGACCTCACCTTTCCTATTCCTAACCTCAGCCCAAACTACCTCAGATGGCAAGTCTTCCTCCATCGTCCTTTCCACCGCTGTAATACTATCCTTGACAAGCAATGCCACACCTCCCCCTCTTTTACCCCCATCTCTGACCCTGCTAAAACATTTAAACCCTGGAACCTGCAACAGCCATTCCTGTCCCTGTTCTACCCACGTCTCTGTAATGGCCACAACATCGAAGTCCCAGGTACCAACCCACGCTGCAAGTTCACCTACCTTATTTCTTATACTTCTGGCATTGAAGTATACACACTTCAAGCCACCTTCCTGTTTACAGGCACCCTCCTTCGAGATCGATGCCTTGTTCCTAACCTCCCTACTCTCAAGGTCCTGTACCCTAAAGCTACAGTCCAGGTTCCCATGCCCCTGCAGAGTTAGTTTAAACCCTCCCAAAGAGCAGTAGCAAACCTCCCCCCAAGGATATTGGTGCCCCTTAGGTTCAGGTGTAGACCATCCTGTTTATAGAGGTCCCACCTTCCCCAGAAAGAACCCCAGTTGTGCAGAAACCGGAAACCCTCCCTCCTGCACCATCCCTGTAGCCACGCATTTAACTGTTCTCTCTCCCTATTCCTCGACTCTCTATCATGTGGCACGGGTAACAAACCAGAGACAACAACTCTGTTCGTTCTAGCTCTGAGCTTCCAACCTAGCTCCCTGAAAGCCTGCCTAACATCCTCACCCCTCTTCCTACCTATGTCATTGGTTCCAACGTGGACCACGATCTGGGGCTGCTCCCCCTCCCCCTTAAGGACCCGGAAAACACGATCAGAGACATCATGTACCCTTGCACCTGGGAGGTAACATACCAATCGTGAGTCTCTGTCACCCCCGCAAAACCGCCTATCTGTGCCTCTCACTATTGAGTCCCCAATAACTATCGCTCTACCTTTCTCCACCCTTCCCTTCTGAGCAACGGGGACAGGCTCCGTGTCAGAGGCCTGAACCTCGTTGCTTACCCCTGGTAAGTCATCCTCCCCACAAGTATCCAAAACGGTATACTTGTTCTTGAGGGGAATGACCGCAGGGGGTCCCTGCACTGGCTGCTTCCTCCCACTCCCCCTCACTGTCACCCATCTCTCTATAACTTTCGGAGTAACTACTTCCCTAAAGCTCTGATCTATGACCACCTCTGCCTCCTGAATGATCCGCAGTTCATCCAACTCCAGCTCCAGTTCCCTAACATGGTCTTGGAGGAGCTGGAGGTGGGTGCACTTTTTGCAAGTGTAATCAGCAGGGACGCTAATGGCTTCCCTCACCTCATACATGTTGCAAGAGGAACATTGCACTGCCTTCGCTGCCATACCTCTAAAAGGTAAACTTTAAAAAACTAGATCTAAAGAAACAAACAAGCAAAATGCAGCACTTACCTGCTTACCACAACGGGTCTTATTATTAGGTTAGAGGAGGAGGGCGGGTGGGAGGCTCTACCCCTGTAGTGCCTCGGGTTCCTCGCCTGCGCGCTTATGTAAGAAAAAAAAACCTTCCCAGGTAAGCTAGCACGACACCAGCGTCCGGGTCCGCTAGGCGCTTAAAAAAAACTTTAAATTTTAGCCGTTAAAAAACAAAAACTGGACTATACCCACGACTTAAAAAAACACCACCAGACAGCCATTACCTGCTCCGCCGAGAGAGTGAGGCCGAAGGCTTGAAGCTGCGTGCTTATATAAGCAAAAAAAACCTTCCCAGGTAAGCTAGCGCGACACCAGCTTCCGGGTCCGCTAGGCGCTTAAAAAAAACTTTAAATTTTAGCCGTTAAAAAACAAAAACTGGACTATACCCGCGACTTAAAAAAACACCACCAAACAGCCGTTACCTGCTCTGCCGAGAGAGTGAGCAATTGTAAGTGATATTAAACTTCCAATGAGCAACTATCTGAAGCACCCCCCAAAAATAGTTCCCAATGCAGAGCTCAAGTTGCAGTTTCAGAGGGTTCTGATTTCCTTACCTAAATAGTTACCTTGGAAAAATAACCTGTTTTAACTCCTAGGTAACTAAATATCTGCCCTCCCCCCTCCAATCATTCAGACTCCTTGAATTCTCAACCCCACAACACATTAAACCCTATCAATACTTGACTCTCCAAACATTCAAACCCCAACACCACCAAAGATCCAACCACCCTGACACCCTCTGGCACCCCATTTGAACAGCGTCCACCCCCTCCCCAGTCAATATTCAGTCCAACACCCAATGCAATCTCCCCAAAACCCAAACCTGCCTGACACCTGACACTCCCGAAATGCAAGCCAACCCTTTTAATACCTGACCCCCGATACCCATCCTGAATTCACCCAACATTCCCAATACTGAACACCTCCTGAAAGTTAAGCTTATCTCCTTCAGCACACAGCCTAACACCTGAAACTATACCCTCCAAATACCCAGCCCTGCCCTGACACCCATATGTCCAACAACCCAACAGGTCACCTGACAGCACCTCAAGCCCCTTACACTACTCCATCAAGATCTGACCCATCAAACCCTCTCACCCACTTCTCAGCCTCTCATCCCTCTGCTGCTGTACTTCCACATTTAAATGGCACCTTACCCACGCTCCTAATTGCCACCTTCCCCATCACCCACTCAACTGCCAACCTACCCCTTTATGAACCTTCCCCTCAGCCTACCACTTCATCCACTTACGTTTTGCACTTACCTTCTCTCAGTAGGTGCCAAAGAGGCTTTAGGGTGTTACTATTTGGAATACTGCAGCCACAATCTTAAGAAGGTGTGTGAGCTCTATTGCATTTACTCCGATGATGCTTGTGTAGTTGGTGAGATTGTGTCCACTGGGGTAGACCTGTACTGGAAACTGGGCCCAAAAAGCTCCCAGGAAGGCAAGAAGCTATTTTGTTTTTTGATCTGGTTCTCAAGTAGAGATTGAACAGTATGGGCATTAACCTTAGAGTTGTGGAGGCACCACTGAATATCTCCATCAGCTCCTCCATTCAGCCTGCATCAGTCCCTTTTGAGATTTTTTTTGATCCTGTTGCCCTGCAATCTTGCTCTTCTGGACCTGCCTTCTGACAGATGCATTCACTCGCCTGAATGATGATGATGATGATGATGATGTTTTCACTGTCTTGCAGAAAAGCAATGTTTCTCTTTAACTATTTGGAACCTGAGCTGGAACTGTCACCTTCTCTCTCAATGACAGTGAATAATTCCAACAGAGGTAATAATGCTGTACCAAACCAATACTGTCAGACCAATGAAAGGACAGGAGCAATTTGAGGTGTTTCGGAGAGAGATGCATACTGACCAGTAATATTCATGCTCCACCATTAAAAGCTAGGAATCAAGCTTTTAAAAAGGAGGATATTGCAAGAAACAAACATTACAATTCCAGTTTAATTACTTTTTTAGAATACATGCAGTGCATGTTTGGAAGAACAGGACTGCTGTCATCGTAATATGACTGTATAGAATGCATACTATTAACCTTGCTACAATGTTTCTTTTTTAATTAAATACATTTTCCTGCTATCCATTGAACTAATAGCTGCAGCAAGACAAGTTTACTATGAAATGCATCTATTGATTGAATTCCTTCCCAGCAAAATTACTGTTACATGAATAATTTACAGTCAATGCCTCCTCCAACTTAACAAAAAAAAATGAGATTTTAAAAGAAAATCATTCACAATACCAGATACAGAAGCTTTAAACGATTTACTATGTACATTATCACGTGATTTTTTGAGAGATGTAGCAACTTCAAAAAAACTGCCTGTGGTAATTATTTAAGATTAAACTTGCAAAGTCCACATCGTTAAGTTTCAAAGTTGGATCATGAGCAGTGGGTGGTTTCTGACAAGATCAGATTTTTCTTTGACCTGAGAGAATTCTGCACTCTTATCATTTCAGTAAGATATATATGAAAGGAATAGACAGCTGTGAGTTCTCTGACCTGTGGCAATCAGTCACAGCAAAACTTTCATTAGATTTAAGATGGTCTTTAATTCCATTGAGATACTTGATGGAGAAAACAAGTATTATAATTATCGTTAAGATAAAGAACAAACAAAAATGCAGGAAATGTCTCGTAAACAATGAAATGTGTATGAGCAGACTTCAGGAGGACAAACTTAGACTGGTGAGATTGTCAACTGCATGCCAGATTAATTTGAAATTCAGAGAGATGTGAAGTGATGCATCTTTGAAGGAAAAATAAGGAGAAGCCATGCACAAGGAAATCAAATAGGAGTTTTAAAGGGAGTAATGATACAGAGAGAGTTCAGGGTTCACATTCATGATTCATGATGATGGCACGGTTGGTCAATGAGGCAGTTCAAAATGTTTATAACAGAAATGTTATGGTGCAGAAGGATGCTGTTTGGTTCATTGTATCTGCCGCAGCTCTCCAAATGAACCTCATGAATTAATGTCATTCCCATGCCTTTCCAATACTGTTTTGATTTAAATTATCACTGTATGCCCTCTTGAATCACTCACATGTACCTAGCTTCTCCACATTTCTGAACCCAAACCACTCATTGTGGAAAAAAAAAATGCTTTTTTGCAAAACACTTTGACTCTGCGTCTTCTTGATATTTGGTGATTTCCCTCTCTACCCTTTCCAGTCCCACATGATTTTGAAAAGTTCTGTCAGATCTCATCTCAGCCTTCTTCTCTACAAGAATAAATGTCCCAGTCTCTCCAACCTATCCTCAAAACTGAAGTCTCTCTTCCCTGGAACCAACCTTGTAGATTTCTTCTCGATTTTCTGCAATATGTTCACATCCTTCCAACGATGTGCTCCCAAGAATGTGCAGACTACTCCAGCTGAAGTCTAACAAGTGTCTTATGCAAGTTCAGGATATGGTATGCTTTATTAACTGCTCCCTTTATCTGTCCTGCCACATTTAAAGATCTGTGCACATACACACCCAGGTCCCCCTGTTCCTGCACTCCCTTGAGAATTGCAATCCTTATGTTATATTCTCTGTCCATGTTCTTCTTACTAAAATACATCATCTCACACTTCACTGCATTGAACTTCAATTGTCACCTATCCACCCATTCTACAATTGTCCATGGCCTTCTGACATTCTACACTGTCCTCCTTTCAGTTTATAATGTTTCTAAGTTTCATAATACCCACAAATTCTGAACTTGAACCCTGCACATCAAGATCTAGATCATTAATACATTTCAGAAATTGCAAGGTATCTTAATATCTGGGTAACACCACTCTAAACCTTCCTTCAGCCCACAAACCACCCATTGACTGTTTCCTAGCACTCAGCCAATTTTATATCCACATTGCTACACTCATTTTTATGCTAACAACTATAAACTTTCTCACAAGTATGTTATGTGGGATTATATTGAACACTTTCTAGAAGTCAATGACCATCACATTCAATGGTATTATCCTCATTGACCCTCTCTGTTGCCTCTTCAAAACATCACTTAGTTAAACATTATTTTCCCTTTAGAAATCTACACTGACTCTTTTTCTATATAACTAAAACGCAATCCCAAGTAATTATTTCTAAAATCTCCCCATGACTAAAGTTAAATCGACTGGTCTGCAATTTCTGGGCTTGCCCTTGCAAATTTTTTTATGAACGAGGGCATGATTGCAGCATTTCTCTAGTTTTCTGGCATCTTCCCTGAGTCAGGAAGACTGAAAGATTCCTGCCAATATCCAAGCAATTTCTACCCTCACTTCCTTCAGTGCCCTTGGATGCATCTCATCTGGTCCTGGTTTCTTGTCAACAGCCTATCTAATACTTCTATTTTTTTTTATCAATTTTAAACCTTGTTAATGACAGAGTTTCCTCTACTGTCACCATGATTTGGGTAGCATTTACTCCCTTAATAATGAAAAGTGCAAAGTATTCCTTTAACATCTCCACCATGACCTCTAACCCCATCTGTAAATCCCATTTGTGGTCTCTTATTGTCCTTCAGCCTCATTTTACCATTTATATGTTGAAAAAAGGTTTTAGAAATCCTATTTTTATTGGCTGCCGGTCTTTTCACAAAATTTCTCTTGACTTTCACATCAAAATTTCTTTCTGCTCTATCCTGCTCATCTCCATTCTTGCTCCACTGAAGTCAGCTCTCTGCCAATTGGTGTTACAAATATGTAAACAGATTATGGAAAGATGCAGGAGCAACAGGGTGGTGGTGATAGGAGATTTTGATTTTCCCAACATTGACTGGGATTTACTTAGTGTTAGAGGTCTAGGTGGAGGAGCGTTTGTGCTCGAAACGTCGAATTCTCTATTCCTGAGATGCTGCCTAACCTGCTGTGCTTTGACCAGCAACACATTTGCAGCTTTCTCATTCTGGATTGTGCCTTGTCATTTTCCATCCTCGGTCTTATTACATGATGACCACTGTCTCCTAAATGTTTCCACACTGACACTTCAACTACTTGTCCCACATCATTTCCAATGATCAGGTACAACAGCAAATCCTTCCTTACTGGAATGGGCACAGCCCAAATGTCTCCAACTGTCCCCAGCATCAAAATGCAAGTTACCAACCGATTCAATTCACTCCAAGAAATGGTTGGAGGCACTGGATATTGCAAAGGCTATGGGCACTGACAACACTATGGCAACAGTAGTGAAGACTTGAGCTCCAGAACTTGCCTTTCCCTAGCTAAGGTCTTCCAGTACTGTTTACAACATAGGCATCTACCCAACAATGTGTGAAAAATGCCCAGGTATGTCCTGTACACAAGCAGCAGACAAACCCAACCTGGCCAAAACTGTCACTCTCTGTCATCAATAAAGTGATGGAAAGTGTCGTCAACAGTGCTATCAAGCAGCACCTGCCCAGCAATAACCTGCTCAGAGATGCCCAGTTTGGGTTCCACTGGGACTGCTCAGCTCTTGTTCTCATTACAACCTTGTTTCAAACATAACCAAAAGGGCTGAACTCCAAACATGGGATGAGAGTGACTGTCCTTGCCTCATGTTATATTTGACTGAATGTTGCATTAAGCAGCCTTGGAAAATCTGAATTCAATGGGAAAATTCTCCCCTGGTTTGAGTCATACCTAGAATAGTCACCTCAGCTTCAGGACATCTCTGCAGAAGTTCCCCAGGGTAGTGATCCACACCCAATCATCTCCTGCTGCTTCATCAATTACCATCCCTCCATCATAAGGTTAGATGGAGGGATGTTCACCAATGATTGCACAATATTCAGCACCAATCACAACTCCTCAGGTGCTGGACAATATCCAGGCTTGGGCTAAAAATGGCAGTAACATTCAAGTCACACAAATGCCAGACAATGGCCATCTCAAATAAGAGACCATCTAACCACTACCCCTTGACATTCAATGGTGTTATTATCACTGAACTCCCCCCTATCAACATCATGGGAGTTCCTATTGATCATAACTTGACTCACATATAAATGCTGTGGCTTCAAGTGCAGGTCAGAGGATTGGAATACTGCAGCAAGTAACTCACTTTCTGAGTCCTCAAAACCTGTCCACAATCTATAAAAAAAACAAGTCAGGAATGTGGTGGACTATTCCCTACTGGCCTGCATGATTGCAGCTCCAACAACATTCAAGAAATTTGACGCCGTCCAGGACAAATCATCCCATTTATTGGCATCACATCCATACCTACCATCTACAAAGTGGCACTGCAAAAAATCACTAATGATTTTTAGACAGCACCTTCAAACCCATGATCACTTCCACCTAGAAGGACAAAGGCAGCAGATATATGCGAACACCACATCTGTCAAATTCCGCTCCAAGCCATTCCCTTTCCTGACTTAGAAATATATTGTCACCCCTTCATTGTCACCGAGTCAAAATCAGCACATGGATTGCAGTATTTCAAGAAGGCAGCTCACCGTGAGCTTCTAAAGGGCAGTTAAGGATAGACATAAATATTGGCCCAGCCAGCAACACCCATGTCCTACAAGTTAATTAAAAAACAAACTGTAGCTGAAAATTTTCCTGACCATAATATAATGTTACGAACCAGATCAAACCTCCACAGAATATATTCAGAACACAGTCAGGACACAAACGTTTTCTTATTTTAAAGGTAAATTCAATGTGTTCTGTTCCAGATGCAATGCAATTGGTCAAACTACCAGTCTTGAAACAAAACACAATACACTTGCATTAAAATACAACAAAGGAAAAAGTAAATTGGGATAAGTTAACTCTATCCTGATGTTGCCATTGACCAGAAACTAAACTGGGCTTTGTAATCTTATGTCTACTTTCAGCAGAAGTGTTTTCCAATGTTTGAATTAGCGTTATACATATTATTGCATTCAGAAGCACAGCAGTTTGGTGGTGTGAGTTTAATTTTTATGATTTTATCCCTTTTACCTCACAAAGGTGAAGGTGGTGCTGCTTAAAAACAAACACAATGGTTGTGTGTTCTGTTCAAAGGATTCACTTTCGGGATTCTCTTGAAGATCACAATTTCTTTCAAATACTGACAAAACCAGCATGCTGTTCCAGATTTCCTGTTTTTATTCATTCTTTTAATCATTCCAGTGTCTTGTCCAGTTTCCAAAATGACAAACGTTTTGTCAGAATTTCCTCCCATGATTGTTCCAACCCTTCAAGGCTGTAAACTTGAATTTTATAGTGCGTGTTACACAGTATGCTAGAGAAACTAAAAGGCTGCTGGATAGTGGGTAAATGAATATAAAGGATGTGTAATGCACTTTAAAAAGCAACCACACTCCAGGTTGAATCTGTGCCAAATTAATCCCTACAGTAAAGCTTTCTAAAGAACAGCAAGAATCCATTGAAACAGGCTTACAGGGAACAAGCTCCTGTTTGTACTGCCACTACCTCAATGAAGATTTGTATTTTCCTTTGAATTTCAGGTACAAAATAAAGGATTTGCATGGCCTGTGGGAACCATGCAAATAGTTGGCAAGATTATCCAAGCTTTTGAGAAAATGTGAAGTGTTGTTTGTTTCTTGCAAAATCTGGGTGGTCGGTTTGAATTTTGTATGTGCACCATAATTCTTGTGGTCTAGTTGTCAAGACTTTGGAATGATTTAGGAGAAAAAGAAAAGCGAAGAACATCAGGAGTTGGGGCAGCAAAGAATGAACCAACAGAGAGGAACAAAAGGAGTAGGGGGTAGAAAATGCCAAAACAACAGAAGGAATAAAATAAACAGAAACAAATTAGCTAAAAGATACAGCAGCAAGAGCAAATATAGAACCCAAGAGAAGGAGCAAATGTGGCAGATACCAATAAACTTGGTGCATATATACATTAAAACGTAATTTTCGCTACAAGAAAGAATAACTATGCTTAGGAAAAGAAAATACCATTGTAGGAAATAGAGCATTTCAAAATGTTATAGGAATGCTTAAACTAATCTCTGTGCCCAGGAGAAAAAAATGGTGTTTCCATGAAAGAAGCTTAAAATTTATCTAATATGTTATTATATCCTCATGATATCCCAAAGCAATTCATATACAAGGTTAACAGCAACAGTAGCATTTATATCAAACCTTTTGTGCAGTAAAATGTTACAAGGTGCTTCACAGGAGAATTATCAAAAAAAAACACAAATCACATAAGGAGATTTTACTCTACAGAATTGCTGTAGTATGATGCATCTAGTGCATCAGGACTAGTCTGATGAAGTCTTCACGTGTCCCATGTTGGAAAATGCATCAGTATGAACAAGCTACTGCATGTAGGCTGACTGTGTCCCTGCTGAGTTTTACACACTTATGAGACTTGAATTGTATAAGTCCACTGAAAATACACAATATTGTTTCATAGTTGAACATGCCTTTAATGCAAGAAGGGTGCCCCCCTCCACTCACTAATGTAATTTAAAGTGTCAGCTATTTTACTGGTTGATGGACAAGGCGATTTCAGTTAATATTTGTACTTACAAAGCTTGTGGAAGCACTTCAGCGGTGTTACAATGATGGCAGCAGGCTGAAGAGTAGGACAGTCGGGCTTGCAATACCATTCTATAAGATTAGGCTTTAACTCATCTACTTCCTCTTTAAATGTTTTCAGTGATCTCACCTGTACAATTCTCCATGGTAATGAATTCCAGACATTCAGTACCTTCAGAGAGAAAAAAATTCCTTTGTATCTTGGTTTTAAATCAATGCCCCCTTATTCCACAATTATGATCCCTTGTTATAGATTTCCCCCTGGGGGAGAAACATCTTTTCAACCTCTACATGTCAAGCCCTTGCAGAACCTGGTTTGAGAAACTCAGCAGATCTGGCAGCATCTCTGGAGAGAAAACTGAGTTAACATTTTGAGTCCAATTAACCTTTTAGATCTCAGGACACCTTCTGAAGGGTCACTGGACCTGAAACATTAACTCTGCTTTCTCTCCACAGATGCTGCCAGACCTGCTGAATTTCTCCAGTAATTTCTGTTTTCATTTCCGATTTCTAACATCCAAAGTTCTTTGGTTTTTTTTCATCTCAGAGCTTTGTATGTTTCAAAAAGATCACTCCTCATAATTCCAAGCTAAAATGAATGAAACTCGTCATTGGTAAATCAACCTCTTCAGCCCACAAGTGAGTCTAATGAATCTTTTTTCAACTATCTCCAATGTCAGTGTATTAATTCTTAAATATGGGGATCAAAACTAGCACTCCAGTACTCCAGATGTAGCCTCACCAAGACTGTACGACTGTAACAAGAATTCCCTGCTTTTAAAACTAAAAGCCCTAAGCTGTAAAGGGCACAATTCCATTTGTCTTATCATTTACTTGCTGCATCTGCTTGTTAATTTCTTGTGTTTCATGAACAGAAACACCCAGATCCCTCTTTTTTGGTGCCTCCCATTTAGATAATTGTCTGCTTTCGATGTTCTATCTTTGGTTTGATACTGGTTTGACATAACTCCACTAATTCTCCTTTCTATCACAGGAAAATAAAAGGAAAAGGTTGGAAAAAGGTGCAATTTGCTTCCCTAAAATGCATTGTCACAATCAATGATAGCTTCATAGCCACTATTTCCAAAACGACCTTTATTTTTCAGATTTATTAGTCAAATTCCATTACCTGTCACACTGGGTTTTGAAGGTGTATTCTCAGAGCATTCACCTGGTTGTTTGGATTACTAACCAGTGGAATAACCACTATGCCATCATCTCTCCCATAATAATAGATGACCTTACTATCTTCCTAACAAAATGCATGATCTCACATTTACCTATATTAGACTTCATTTCCCATTCTTGTTGGTTTTTCTCTAATGCACCATCTCACACATCTTTGGATTAAGCTCCATTTACCACTGTTTTACTGTAAATGGAGTATCTTACTGAAGCTTACAGCGTTTTTCTATATTACCACCCTTTTTTTGGATACCTAAGTCTGACTCATTATATCAGATATATCCAAAAAAAACCAAAAGACCAGGTACTGAGCTTTGTAGAACCCCACTAGAACCAGCCTCCCCTTGAAATCAACCTACTCCAACCTTATGTTTCCATGTTTCTAAATGAAATTTGACATTGTAAAAAAAAAAGAGCCTTGATCCAGCGCAAACATCCTGGAAGTGGATGGGTAAAAGATTCCTTCTGGCCTCTCAGTTCTCCAGATCATTGGCTTGCTCCCCCCTCTTCTCTGATGGTCCCACTGCCCCAACTCTCTGTTTCCCCACCATCTTCTTCCCCCTCAATGGCTTCTTCTCACTTCTGGATTTCATCCTTAACTCTCACACCCTTCTTTGCCACAGCACACCACTCCGATGTGGGACACTGCATGGCTTCAGATACCCAGTCCAGTCAATAGAAGTTGATCATCAGGAGGTCATGGGTTTGTTCCCCTGTGGCAGTGTGGATTTCTTAGAGATCTCATCATCATATCTGATGGAGTACTCCTTGTCATTCAACAGCTATTTTAACATGAGCCAAGAAAAAAATACGCTAGTATCGGTGAAAGTCCCAGATAATTCATGGCAGCTCGCTGAATGTCTAATAAAGACCTGCAAAATCTGGTAGTTATGGTCATAAATTTGTTGATTACTAAAGGAGCAGAATTCTTTCATTTTCATGAACAATGTTGTACAACTTGAAAGGGTTCAGAAAAGATTTACAAGAATGTTGCAAGGGTTGGAGGGCTTGAGCTATAGAGAGGGGTTAAATAGGCTCAGGGTGTTTTCCCTGGCGTGTCAGAGGCTGAGAGATGACCTTATAGAGGTTTATACAATCTTGAAGAGCACGGATAGGGTAAGTAGACATGTTCTTTTCTCTGGGGTATGGGGTGAGAGAAGAAATATTTAAAAGGCACCGAAGGAGCAACTTTTCACGGAAAAAGGGAGTGCGCTTATGGAATGAGCTGCCAGAAGAAGTGATGGAGGCTGGTACAATTACAACATTTAAAAGGCATCTGATGGGCATACAAATAGGAAGGGTTTGCAGGAATATGGGCCAAGTGCTGGTAAATGGGCTCGATTAATTCCGGATATCTGGTTGGCATGGACGAGTTGGACAGAAGGGTCTATTTTTGTGCTGTATATCTTTATGACTCTATGACTGCTGCTTGGTAACAGTGTGCTGTCAAATTGAAATGAATGCAATCTTCAATAGCCGATGCCTGTGAGAGGCCAGTTCTGGCCGGGAATCCTGACACCTTGCGGCTTGACTACCAGTGTATAGGGAATTGAGATGAACTTGGGTGGCCTAGTCAATGCTTGGATACCATCAGTGAAATTCTGGCTGCACTTTTCAGTCAAGGACTGTGAAATTCCAGTTGCTCATTGAAACAGACTGCTGATAAAAGAAAACATTTAGTGCAGCTGTTACCCATAGGGTACCAGTTTGGGATTGCCAACGGTCTTTATGAGATCAAGTCTTCATCCAGAAGTTGGTAAAGGTGGACCATGGGTGGTTTGGAACATAAGTATTTTTCTTCGGTGCAGGCTCCCACTCATTTCTGATAGCTTCACTGCAGAAGTCTGTAGATCCCGTTCTGTATCAGAGTTCTCCTCTTCCAGCTGCTCGTTCCTCGAGAGGCTGTGCTGCAGTTGGTAAGAACCGTCGTTTTAGTTGGACCCTCAAAAGCTGCACCTACACTGAGAATTTGCAGCGCAGTTGGTTTTCAAATGAGTAGCATGAGGTTCCAGATTTTTATTTGTGATGTGAGATTTTTATGGCTTCACCTGAGCTCACTGAATTATCTCCTCCATTCTTCATGTTCCCAACTTTGTTACAATCCATGTGCTCCTATTGACTCTTCATCCTTTCCCTCTTTTGTTTGAATCCCATTTAGATTACCTGCTTTAGCTTAAGTACCTGCCTTACTCCCTGCCCCTTGGAAACAAAGCTACTTGAGATTCAGATATCCTTGCTGGCCCCAAGACCACACAGTGCTCTCCAATAAACTCTTAAATCTCACCCTTCTCTCCTTTATTGTTCCCTGACACTGTGACCCTGTCTTAAGTGACACTACACAATAGGCTGATCACCAGCTTGGAACTGCACTTGGTCTCAATGACACCATGGACTGACCTTTGAGCAGCACCTGAAATATGTTCGATCCAATCCCTAAATGACCACAATCTATTCCTCAGACTGATTATGCAATAGAATCTGGACTAACCAAGCATTAGGGCCCAGACTGATTTTAATTGATAGCCTGGACTGACTCTGGCCTGATCACAGACTGCAATGGTACAAACTCCTGAACTGATTTTGGACCAACTGCCTGGGCCAACTTACTGACAATAAATGGCCAAACCTCTGCACTGAATGTAGCCATATTCACTGACTGACTGCAGTTCTGCCCTTACCCCACTAAACACTCCTCCCTTTGACTTTCGTACATGCTCTTCAAACACACAAGCTGGATTTGTGGTGAAAGATGCTGACATATGTAGCATTGATACAACATGTTACTGGGCAGTGACACACACACACACACACAATCTTAGAGTCTTATTTTTTCCCACTGCCATCCCCTACCTGCCTTTCCCACTGTGTCAAACTTTTACTCTGAGCCAGAAGCTGCCTGCCCTTCCTTCTGTGCCAAAGTTCTGCTTCTTAGCCCGAGACTACTCCTTGAATCTGGCTGTAGAGGTTCTGTGTGAGAATATGTGCTCTGGGAGCCTGCCTGATAACAAGCAAGCTGACATTCTCAGGCTGAGGATTGTCTTGGCACAGCTTTGTGGATGGAGGTCCAGAATGATGTTGGTTTCACCTACAGTGGTGTGAAGAAAGACAACTCACCTGAATTTGAGGTGGATGACTGTTGGGCGGCATGGTGGCACAGTGGTTAGCACTACTGCCTCACAGTGCCAGAGACCTGAGTTCAATTCCTGCTTCAGGCAACTGACTGTGTGGAGTTTGCATGTTCTCCCTGTGTCTGTGTGGGTTTCCTCCCACAGTCCAAAAATGTGCAGGTCAGGTGAATTGGCCATGCTAAATTGCCCATAGTGTTAGGTAAGGAGTAAATGTAGGGGTATGGGTGGGTTGCGCTTCGGCAGGTCAGTGTGGACTTGTTGGGCTGAAGGGCCTGTTTCCACACTAATTTAGATTAGATTAGATTACTTACAGTGTGGAAACTTTGCTATTTAATTTCGGTATATACTTAAAATTTGTAGCATTATACTTTGACTATTTAAGCTCTGCCAAGTTTGAACAATCCTTTGTAGACGCTATGCCTGAAGGCTGGAGTGAGATGTAAGTTGAAAAGTGTGCCACTGGTAAAGCACAGCAGGTCAGGCAGCATCAGAGGAGCAGGAGAATCGATGTTTCAGGAATGTGGTGTGATCCAGGAGTTAGGTATGATCCAGGCATGTCCGTACTGTATGTAGAAACCCTAGAAAACCACAGAATCATTACATATGGTGAGTTTTGGTGATTTTTTTCACATTCATCGCAGCTATTTTCTTCCATTGCATGTAAGGGGATGAGATTTTTGCATTTTATGGGTTTTTTTTTTCCAAAGACCATACTGCAACTAAAGGTTATGGATAGAATACTTGAAAACCAATAATCTATCAGAAACCACAAACTGCCACTGTGTTACATTCCATATTGGTATAAATGTACCAATCATAGTCAAAATTGGTGAAGCAATAACGTGGTTTCTTTAACTGAAGGTAACACTAAGTAGAGATATTATTCACTCAAAAAATAGTACCACTATACAACAATTTCTACACTGCTGCTCATAGACAACAAGTAAGTCACAGGGCTAAAACATCACATCCTGTTAAGGTATATAATTACTGACCATAGTTCAAGATATGTTCCCTGAGAGGTTCATTTCAACAATAAACACAACAAAGGCAAATAGGAAAAGGTTGCTTGTGAAATCGAAAAACAGCATTTGACAAGCCCAAGACTGATGAATGGCTTGTCAAAAACATTTGATCACAGAGATTTCTATACTTTTGACAGTCCTTAAGTACTATGATATGTCAATAATTCATACAGATAATATAGGAAAGTACTTGAAGAACAGAGATCACATTTTGTGATAGTGCTGATTTATTCACATTATTTCAATCTTGCAATTTAACTTTCCGTTTTCTGATTTTGGAGTGGCATTCTTGAATTTTAAAACATCCTTCTGGTCTAAAACTGTCAATCTTAATACTTCCTTATATTCACATAGCTAGCATCCAAACAATGCCTTCCAGTAGATGTGTCGAGAGAATTGGAATTCTCATGACAGACATTAAAGTTAATTTTGTTGCAGGCATCTACAAAAGAAACATTCAACTTATCAACCACTATAACAGTCTAAATATCCAAAGTTATTTCTGTGAACCAGACATATGCAGCATCAACAGCTTTCTCCAAATATTTATATAAGTGTGATAGTTATTAGTGCAGATTTCATGAGAGAAGATGCCTTGTGTGGAGTCATGACTTCACATTGTATGCTTTTTTCTGTGTTGTTTCCCTACCCAAAAGCCAGCTGACTGACAGGCCTGAATACTTAATGAGGAGTGAATACTCTGCAGGAGGTCACAGGTCAGGAGTAGTTATGGAACCAACAGCAGGGATAGGGATGGGTGAAGCTTACAGATTCACAGGAATGTGGTTGATGCTCAGCTCCCTTTGAAACAGCTTTTATAAAATTCAGTTCAAACTAGAGGAAGAACAGCTCATCTTCTGCCTCAGGAGCCAATAACCACAATGCCTCAACATTGATTTTTTTTTCAGTTTCCAAATCCCCCCTCCCCCCACCCCATCCGAGACACAGCCCTCCAATTTGGCTCTGACCTCTTGACCTGTCCATCTTCCTTCCCACCGATCCACTCCACACTTCCCACCGACCTATCGCAATCACCTCCTACATTCGCCCACCTATACCATCCCACCTATCTTTCCCCAGCCCCAATCCCCTCCCCCTATTTATTTCTCAGCCCCCTTCCCAGTCCTAATGAAGGGTTATGCCTGAAACATCAACTTTCTTGTTTCTCAGAGCTGCCTGACCTGCTATACCTTTTCCAGCATCACACTTTATCAACTCTGACTTCTCCAGCATCTGCCATCCTCATTATCTCCTGTTCACTTTGTGAAATGTCTACTTCTCCTACCTCACGCTTATTGTCATTCTCCATTACTCTAAACACCTGACACACTTGCTCCTCCTTATCCTCTTCCCTGATACTATATCACCATGTTTATGTGACATTGCTGGTTTTTCTACCTACAATCAAGAGCATCTATCAGCTAAGTTGATTTGCTAAAACTCCTAACTACTATCTATGGGCCACTGAATTTCATTTCCAAAGGTTCAGCTTGTAAAGGCAACAATTCCAATATTTCATTTCCTAATTGTCCATACTCAGTGTAGAGTTTTTCTCTGCCTATTTGTTTATTTTCACTTCTGCAACTTTCAGTGTTTGTGCTGCCTTACATAAGTCTTTCTATAAACATTATTGGCATATAATTTAGCACTAAGGATTCATCTTTTCATTTTGAAAAATGTTCTCAAATCAATTTAATGAACCTCTTATCTCATAGCCATAAATCTTTTCAAATGGACTAATCACAGTGGATTCATTTTAGGAACCTCTGGTTAGTAATAGTAAGAAATCAAATCCTTTGTTCCAATCTAATGGATATTCCTGACTGTATGTCTTAATCAAGATTTTGAGAGTGTGATGATATCCCTACAAAGCTTCTTCTGCCGGTGGATGAGATGGAGTTGAATTCAGCTGTTTCATACTCAAACTGTTGATGCTGGACTGGAAGACTTTAGATAAGAGTTAGAATCCCAAGCCGATTGTATCTCAATTGGAAGTTCATCACGAACAAACAAAGGAGTTCAATTTTTGTACTGCAACTTTAGTTGTAATGATCCTTAAAAGAATAACCTCCAGAAATTAAATTGCCATATCCATAATGGTAAGAATATATAGAAATCCTGCTTTCCTCTTGGCAATAGTCTACACAATCTATTAACACTTGTAAACTGGTTTGGGTATTGATGATAATAAGAGTGAGGAGACAGGCAGCAGAACCAGATCAGCCTTGTGACCTCTGTATTCACAACACCGTAAAATTAAACAATTGAAGACTTCCAAGTGTCCACTATAATGGTTCCTAACCAGACTTTTGAATGTCAAATCCCAGACTTTGTGAATAATTTCCAGGCATTGGTTTTATATCTTCAGCAAAAGGCATAAGTATTTATTAGATACGCAATAATGGAGAGAAAATTAACCAACATAGCAAGCTGATTAATGTCTGTGCTTTAAGCCCAAAACATTTGTTTTTAGCAAGCAGTTAAGGGATAAATTAAAAAAAAACATAATTAGGCAGATACTTAAATGGTTTTCATTATCCATGGTTTCACAAGAATAAATGTTGACTCCTTGGCTGCTTTTCTGAAACATTGATCAGGGTCACCTTTTCAGTTCACCCAGATACTGACAGCAATATTTCTAACTCAGCTTTCTAGTCTTTGGGTTTCCAGAAGCTGGTATATCAGATTATCAAAGCAGGGGGCTTTCAAATCTTCACGCTGTCTCCACAGCAGCCCAGAACTTTCTCTCAGAAAACACAGTTCAAAAAACAACTTTATTTCTTGTTCTGCCCTGATAGACTGATCATCTCTTTGCGAGACCTCAATTACCATTCAATACCTGCCCTGTGCTTGAACATATGGCCTCTTCCAGGCTTGGTGGAACCAATTCCCAGGTATTAATCTCATTAATAACCAACTTCTGTTATCTGTTTAATCTTGATGCTCTTCACAGAATCAGTGTGTCTAATCAAGGTTCAGCCTGCAATTAGCATTCAGGTATGACCTCACAAATGTACAAAGATTGTTTGATCTGCTATTTTCTATTAACCATAAGCTGTCACAAAGTCCATAAGTGGTTTCCAACTCACATTTCAAAATTGATAAAAGGATAAAGATAAACATAATGAAGAATCAGTGAGGATTCTAACATTTTCAAAAGTGCTAGTTAAATTACATGTTGAGGTTTTCCTCCTGCCTAACATGGATGACACATTTTACAGAACTGCACCACGGTTTACTCAGATGGCTAGATACCTGGATTGTGATGCATGGGCCACTAATGCAGGTTCAATTTCTTTGCCAGAGGTCATCATGAAGTTCCTGCCTTTCCAATCTTGCCATTTGGCTTCTGAGCGGTGATCCTAATGTTAAATCCACCATCGGTCACCTGTGTCAAATGAGAGAGCAGACATATGGTCATCCAGGATTATAGCAACTTTACGCCTTGTAAACTCAAATCCCAATGTTATTTGTTCATCTGAGAATTCAATGAACAATGCAATAGGAGACAGTCTTGTGGAGTAACATAATATTACTTAGGTTATAAAGAAGACCTATAGAAGCAGGGCAGTGATTTATGGGAACACTGTACCTCTTGCATTTTGGTTCAGTTTAGGGTACAATCACTTTCTGATCTATCTTGAATGCCATGAGAGCCCTTTGCTTCCTATATGGGTGGCACTAAGTTCATTTTCAAACTACTTTTGTGCCCTGGTTACTGAAAACTGTTGCTTATTACCTCTGATCCAAGTTACAACCCATAGCATGATTAATTACATCATTGCATTCTGATTGGTCTAGACTGGGTAAGGCTCTTTGTTAATTGGTTTAAGGGTCACATGGTCCATCTCGAATTGGTGCTCATGGCAATGGTTATTGGCTAATGTCCTGTCCCACTATCCCCTGACTGAGAACTTAAGTTAACAATTAGCCATGGGCCTATCCTCTTTATTTTTCTTTTTATGACCTTTTGCTAAAATTAAAGGATAGTTTGAAATATTCTTTCCACCTTTGTCAGAAAAAAGGGAGGCAAATGCAATCAGGTCCTAAGATTGATATCCCTGAATTTGTCTTCATTCTTGATTCCCTCCAAGCTTTTTCTTCACAGTTAACCTGTTATACAATCATGATGTGGAGGAGCTGGTGTTGGACTGGGATGGACAAAGTTAAAAATCACACAACACAAGATTATAGTCCAACAGGTTTATTTGGAAGCACTAACTTTCAAAGAACCACTCCATCAGGTGCTTGCTGATGAAGGACCAGTGCTCCGAAAGCTAGTGCTTCCAAATAAACCTATTGGACCAGAACTTGGTGTTGCATGATTTTTAACGATATACAAGCATGTAGGTAGCTGTATTACATTTACCACCACCCCAACACCGGGCAATTCTTCGACATCACAAAAGCAAATGGCCTGAATATTTCACACTTTTCCCAGAATTGTATTTTAGAAGAATGGGAAGTCAGTTACTTGAGGTTTGTTGCTCATGGTTGTGATCTGTGGGTGATTTCTTCATTGGAGGATCTTTTATCTCTCAGATACTTTTTGGAGAGGCTGTTTGTAGACATTGTTTTTGGTCCATTACTTCACTGGTGGAGCCTTGTCCCCATCCACAACTGGGTGGAGCTAATAAAACATGAGCATTAACTCCTTCAGAACCATTACCTGAGACAACAAGAAAAACTTAAAAGCAGTTCATAGGAAGACATTATAGTATGAGAGAAAACTAGCAGGTAATATAGAACAGATAGAGAGCGTTTCTACAACTATAAAAATAGGAAAAGAGTAACACAGTCTGGTACAGGTCCTCTAGAGAATCGATAATGGAAAACAAGGAAATAGTGCAGGTGTTGAACTGATATTTTGTATCTGTCTCCTCAATGGAAATCTTCACGAAGAGATATGAAAATCAACATATGAAAGGGAGGGAGGATTTAGCATAATGACCATCACAAGGGAAAAGATGCTGGGAAAATGATTTCATCTAAAGTCTGACAAGTCCGTAGTGACAGATGGCATGCATCCTAGAGTCTTAAATGATTTGGGTACAAAGACAATAGAGGCATGTGTTATGATCATCCAAAATTCCTCAGGTTCTGTAAAGGTCCCAGTAAATTGAAAAAAAAAGCAAATAAAATATTTTTATTCAAGAAAGGAAGAAGACAGACCAAAAGACACTGAGCAGCTTTTTCCCAGGGCCTAGCAACATGGGATATGGAGAGGTATTTGGAAGAATTGCACATATCACTGATCAAGGCTTTTCTTAGCTTCAAGACCAACAAGTGGCATTTTCCAACTAAGTCTCAGATGTCAAGGTGTGATTTCTACTGGTGAGCAGTGAGTGACCTATTAGCATGGATTATCACTCCGTATCACCCACATTCCTTCTTAATGTCATCTTACTAATATGCAGCCTCTATTGTGTAACCGACTGGGAAGAAATTAAAGCTGAAAATTCCTAACATGGAAGTCTGAGCGGGTATCTGGCAACTCTAGCTCACTGCTAACTCTACCAGGCTTCCATCTTAGAAACCTCGCACCAATGTCTCAGAGTACACTCCAAGGCAGTCGTCACATGAACCCCATATCGCAGATGCTGGCATCTGACATGTGCCAGCATCACTACAACATCATGGCACATTTCTGACTTACACTGAGTTCACTTCTCTAGCTCAGTGTTGCACTTTGGAGAGTTTTGACACCTTTTGTTGGAATGCAGCAGCCAGGGCGCTGTGTGTCTCGGGACTGGCACCAGGCTCACAGGTTGGACCAGGCTACATCTCAGGGTTACTTGTTTGCTCTCTTAGCGCGCACACAGTTTGTGCTTATCCGAATGATCACAGCATCTCTGTCTAAGCTTGTCCTTTTGTGCTTTGCTGTGTCACCAAAATATTAGAGGATGCACCAATGTTGAGAATCTATGTAAGAGGCACTGTCCTTGGACAACACAGTTCATTGCATGATATCAGTAAGTACAACTCCAATTGGTGAGGCATTATGACTCGGACCTTAGGGAACTGCTACGGACACACCTGTTCCCTCAGAAAGCTAGAGTAGAGTCTTTGCTGTCCATGCACAGACTGGGAGTAACATCAATAGAATGGGCTCAATGCCACATGAAAATTGAGCCCTTCAAATCGACTCATGTTGGCTATGGACCTCTGAAAACAGAGATGTAATTTTTACAATCAGGGAAACATCTCCCATGACCATCATGCTGAGCAACCAGAAATATAACTTCTCGATGGAAGGATGAATTTTCAAATGTGAGATAAATGGAAAAACAGGGTCTGAGAAACTGAAACCACCCTGAAGAGAATAACAGTAAATCGTTGCCATGTATAAGTAAAATAGAACTAAACGAGAATGCAGTGACACTCATGCTTGATGCATGGAAGGATATTGAGGCTTTGCCTAGTGACCCCAGAAGTCTCATATTTCAGGGAATAACACAACATTGAGGAGAATTAAAGTGACTTCCTGAGAGCCGCTGTACATCTTGGTTTGGTAAAAGTAAAAGAGCGATTATGAGAACTGAAGATCCTGTACAGCGGACTTCTTGGTGGAAATACAAGTGGATTGGGAATTGTTATGTTGAAACTTCCACCTGCGAAGGCGAAGTGTTTATGCAATATTGTGTTCAAATAGCAATACTTGGTTTGTTTCTCTCTTGTTGATTAAAAGTTTTAGTTTAAAAGGAACAATTTTATAAGTTGTTAAGTGGAAGTTCAAACTTATTTTTGAAAGTTTCTGGACACACCTGAGATCACAGCAATCTCAGTAAGCTTACCAAATCTTAGAAGGTTATTGAATCACTTCCTGCATAGTTCCCATGTTCTGCTATCCATGATATGTTTGCTGATCACTCACATGACTGCTGTTTAGTTTGTCTGCCTGGCCTCCTCTTGCTGCTCTCCAAGAATATAATGTTCCTCTTAGTTCTCATCACCTCTAGCATGATCTATAAATTGTAAGAAGGTATTGATGAATCATGGAACACATGACTCACACTGGTCACCAACTGGTCCCTTTTAAATGGGACCCACAACAATTCGCTCTTGCAATTTGATTAAGCCTACAGCCTCTTCTTAGACCCATATTGCAAAGTTGAACCAATAATTGATCACTCCTTGCAGAAGTCCAATGACCGTTGCACAATAGATCAAGCAATCTCAGCAGCCAGAAAGGATACAAGCATGGGGGCTTGACATTCTTGGCAAAATCCAGTTCTTCACATGTGAATCCTGGAAAGAGCACAGGCACTAGGGAACACTGAGATAACTTAATAACTAATATTACACCTTGCGAATATTACACTATTTGAGTCATAATTATGTGGAAATGAAGCCTGACCTCATAGATTGTTTTTGCAGTAGGATACTTGGTAGCTCCACTTCTAGATAATCCTGCTTCTGAGGGCATAAGCATAAAGCATATGATGATCTTAAACACTCTTACTGATGCAAGCTTTGCTTCAGCACATTTTATCCCATCTGTCCCCTAGTAATTACTCATGCTTTGTTACATTTTCTGGTAGTTGTGATCTGTGAATTTCAGACAGGCACAACAGCCACGGTTCAAGATTGTGGCTTGCTTCCTGCGGATGAATCTATTTAATCTCTAGATATTTCATGGTGGCACTACCAATAAATCTAAAATAAATGTGATGTAGCAGCTTCCAGGCCATCTGGTATCCAACTAGTGTCATGGTCCTGTAACTCAGTGGGATCACTCCATATCCAGAAACACCAGAGTATTGTTGGAAGAAACCAAATAGGTTTTGTAGTTGGACAGAAGCCACCTGAAAAATTGCAGAGCTCTTTTCAGTTCCTGATACATTTCTTTTACTGAATTATAAAGCTATTATCTCTGCTCAGCACAGAATGTAGGGGTAGGAGTAGGTCATGCAACCCATTGAATCTGCTCCACCATTCAGTATGATCATGGCTGATTCTCAGTCTAAACAGCATACTCCCTCTCTCTCCCCACACCCCTTGTCACCTTCAGTCTCCAGAAACCTATTGGCTTCTTAAGTATATTCAATGATTTAGAGATGATAGCCTTCTGTGAAAGAGAATTCCCCAGATTCGTCACCCTCTGAGTAAAGATATTCCTGCTTATCTCAATCCTACCTCCTCTCTGGAGACCGTGTCCCATTATTCTGAACCCCAGCCAGGGGAAACAGGTTGTCCAGACCTGTCAGAATTTTCTATGTTTCAATTAAATTCCTTCTAAACTCCAATGAATACAGGCCCAGTCGACCTAATCTCTCCTCTTACGACAAACCTGCCATCCCACTAATTAGTCTGCTTAACTTTTGCTGCACTCCCTCAATGACAAGTGTATCTTTGTTCAGATAAGGAGATGAAAATTGCCTGCAATATTCCAGATGTGGTCTCTCCAAGGTCCTGTATAACTGCAGCAAGACTTGCCTTGCTCCTCTATTCAAATCTTTTTACAGTGAAAACCTACAAGACCATTTGCCATCATAGCTGGTCCAAACTTTATCTGACTGGTGTACAACAGCTCCCAAAACCAAATTGTATGTCAACATTTCCCAATCTACCATCATTCAAGTAATACTGAGCCATTCTCTTTTTCAATCAAAATGGACAACTCCATATTTATATTTCACCTGCTATGCATTTGCCCACTCACTCAACTTGGCTGAATTGCCTGAAAAAACTCTTTACCTGCTGTTCACCTCTCTAAGTCTCACTTGGCTTAGTGTTGTAAACTAGACATTAGTGACCCTGCTGTGTTTATCAATAGATTGTAGACTTGTGATCTCATGGATGCCAATCTTGGAAGATTTAAACAAAGGAACTACAGAGACGCTGAAGCACTTGTAATTTTCAAGACTTGTCTAAACCAGTTTGCAGCTTTTAGCAAATGTCTAAAATTACTTTTCTGTTGAAGGACAGCCAGATCTTCTTGAACAGATCCAATAACTGTGGTCAGGACAGTGGTTCAGCTTCTTAAGTAAGGAGCAAATCGTGCACAAAACCCCATTCACCTTTCACCTTCGTACTTGCTGAGGGAACGGTCTGAGTTTAAAAAATCTATCATTCAAATTCCTCCATGGACATTTCTGTCTTTGTTTCTAGAACTAATTCCACCCTTACAATTCTGCAAGGTATCTGTGCTTCTCCATTTCAGGTCTCAGTGTATTCTTGAGTTTGATCACTCCACTGCGGTGACCGTTCCTTCAGTTGCTTAGACTGTAGGAATTTCTTCCTTAAACTTCTGACTCTCAGCATCTCTTTAATCCTTTAACATGTTCCTTAAAACTCACCTCTTTCGCATCTGCCCTAACATCTCCCGATGTGGCTCCCTGTCAAATTTTGTTTGATACTAATTCTATGGCGTATCATTGGAGGTTTTAAGCAATATTGCTGTTTAATCATAATTACTTTCTTAATTTTTGGATTTTAATTTGTTCCATGTAGATTATTTTCATTCAATTTGCTCTTCAATTTTGCATTTATGTGTTTAAATAGTTTTTTGGTCATAGAAAACTTTAGCTTTAGATACCGTTTGTTGATCTTACATTCATGAGAACAATTCACAAGAATATCAATGCAAGGGAAAACCACCATTTATCCTGCCTGAGAACAGAGTGTTGATTGATCAGCAAGTGGACTCTGATTTTCCTGCGAGGAATAGGTTGTGATGATAGCTTGGAAATACTGGGATTGTTTAAACTGGAGCTTAGCACCATGAGAAGTGACTTGAATAAAGTGAATAAGGTCCTGAATAGTCTTGACAGGCTGAATGTAGGCAGGATGTTTCCTTTTCTGTGTTAGTCCAGAATTAATTACCATTACCATTAGACTCTAACAGTGTGGCACTGGAAAAGCACAGCAGGTCAGGCAGCATCCAAGGAGCAGGAGATGTTCAGGCTGTGCTGATGAACTCTGTTCCTCTTGGTGCTGCCTGACCTGCTATGCTTTTCCAGCACCACACTTTTTGACTCTGATCTCCAACACCTGCAGTCCTCACTTTTTTCTGATCAGACTCTACCAATCAAAGTTATAAACATACAAAATAGGAGAAGTTGTCTGCTCAACCATTTAATAAGATCACAGCTCATCTGTTTGTGTTTCAAATGCCTAAATCTGATTTGCCCCCAATAATCTTTGATCACTCTTGCTAACATTAATTCACCTCACAATAAAAATATTCAATTACCCTCATCAAGACTGCTTTCAGAGGCAAGGACTTCTAAAAATGCACAATCCTCTAAGAGACAAAATTTCTCATCTCTGTTCTGAAAGGGTGACCTGGGTTCTTAAACAATGGTAATTAATTCTGGACTGACACAGAAAAGGAAACATCCTGCCTACATTCAGCCTGTCAAGACTATTCAGGACCTTATTCACTTTATTCAAGTCACTTCTCATGGTGCTAAGCTCCAGTTTAAACAATCCCAGTATTTCCAAGCTATCATCACAACCTATTCCTCGCAGGAAAATCAGAGTCCACTTGCTGATCAATCAACACTCTGTTCTCAGGCAGGATAAATGGTGGTTTTCCCTTGCATTGGTATTCTTGTGAATTGTTCTCATGAATGTAAGATCAACAAGAGGTATCTAAAGGTAAAGTTTTCTACGACCAAAAAATTATTTAAACACATAAATGCAAAATTGAAGAGCAAATTGAATGAAAATAATCTACATGGAACAAATTAAAATCCAAAAATTAAGAAAGTAATTATGATTAAAAGAATCAGTTAAATGTAACATGAAAGCATTCAATGTTCAGGAAGGGGGTTTGTAAATGTGCTTTCTTTTTAAAAAAAGTCTTCAAAAATGACAAACCATTTCAGAAATAGAGCATGCAACATGCAGGGTAGGAATGTCTCACCTTAATTAACACTTTTAATGAAGCCTTCAAATGCCAGCAACACAATCACTTGAGACTCTGATCAGCTCATCTAGCTAGAGACAGACAAAGCAGATAAACACTGCAGACGCTGGAAGTCAGTAACAGAAACAGCAACTGTTGGAAAGGCTCAGCAGGTCTGACATCATTTGTGTACAGAAATCAGAGTTAATGTTTCAGCTTCAGTGACTCTTCCTCAGAACTGAAGGTAACTGGGCCAAAGTTGTATTTTTATACAGAAGATAGAGTGGGAGAGGGACTAAGGAGTAAACGTTAGGTGGGGTTAGAACCCAAAAGGAAATAAGAATTGTTGGACAGACATAGGAGTGGATAACGGTCAGCCTAGGAGAATGAATGGCTATTAGTATTAGCTAATAATGGGTGGTGTTTAATAGCAGACCATGTAATAACAAGAACTGATGTGTGAGGGCTGGGGTAAGGACATGGGAAAAGTTGCCTCAAGCCCTAATATTGTTGAACTCAACATTGAGTACAGAAGGCTGTAGGGTTCCCAAGTGGTACATAAGGTGCTGTCCTTCCAGCTTGCGACGAGCTGCGCTGGAGCACTGCAGCAAGCCTGAGACAGAGATATTGGCCAGGGAACATGGTAGTGCATCGAACTGACAGGTAACTGGAAACTCAGGGTCATTTTTGCGGGCAGAACATAGATATTCTTTGAAGCAGTTACCCAATCTACTAACCTGATGTATGATAGGTGAAATAAGGAGAAATAGCTCTCTAGCAAAGAGTGGGCAGGCAGTGAGTATCGCATCTGTCCTCCTAGTCAACAAGAAAACAAGGACCTTATTGACATTCACTTAGCGAGCTGACAATACTGATTATCCTGTTTCTTGTTGAGAGGGAAGGGAATCCAGTAAGCTAGCATGAATGGATGAATAATGATTTATTGTCATATGTACTTGACAATGAACAACACAGTAAAGTACAGGGAAAACCTTCACTGCTGCCACAATCCAACACCATTTTGAATAGCTTAAGAATAAAAAGATAAAGCTGAAAGAGAGTTCATCTTCATTTCACCTCCTTTGCTGTAAGTCCTGAATCCTGAGACCTGACCAACGATACCTACGCTGTCAGCCCTCCACTGCATATGCCGGACCCACCAACATCAGAGACCCCACTCTTCAGCTGCCATCTCTTCATCGCGGGGACTGGCCACTCACTGATGCCATGTCCTGTCCTGGACCTACACTTGTTCTGCAAACAGGAGTCCCCTGTTCTGCTGCCGCCACTGCCTTGCCAATAACCACGAATCCCCACTCCGGGCATACTACACCACTCCCACTTTAGCCTTTGCCTCTTCAGTGCCTGGAGTCCCCGCTCCAGGCCTACTACAACTAGGAGTCCCTTGGTCTGCTGCCAGACCAGGCCATTGCTACACCAAGTGTCCCACTCCAGCCATCCTCCTCCACCGCTGCCAACAGGAAAAAGATGAATAACAATAAAAAGAAAGAAGACGGAAAGGGTATGGAAAGAAGGGAGGAGGTGTTGAGTCTGGAACTGCCTACTTTGCCAGCGCTGCCATCTTGGTGCTGTAATTCCTGCTCCAGTATTGAGATTTTTACTTTCCTTCTGAAGGACTAAAGCTCTGTCATCTTCTAAATTCTAGAATTACTGACAACTTTTATCATTTTATTGGGTTCCATTGTGACCTGGGAGAGATGGAGAAGTAAACTTCCATTTTCTCATATTAATCTTTAATGTATAGATATACAACAAATTAATATTTTTAATCTGAATTCTCCAAATGTGTTGGACCTGTTAATCTTGTTGCGTAAGGTAACGGGTCTGAAAGAAGTAATAATGATGACTGCGTTAAGCTCCCCCAATCTGATGATGCCATATAGTGTTGAATGGGGAAAGGAGAGCCTAGTTTGAGATCCTGATAGTTCTTCTGTAACACAATGGTTGCGTTTGTGAGCAACCCCACAGTATAGAAAAATTACACTTTAGAAACAGCGCTTAAAGTATTGGCCAACACAAATTTTAAAAGTTCATGCTTTAGAAACAGTGTCCCCAATTCTTCATGTTACAGCAAAGTCACATTAACGAACAGCTTGTTATAGCAGAACAACCTGTATATATTATGTTTAACTAGCCAATACAATTTATACTTGTTACTATTAGGCAAAAAGCTACAATCTGATGGTTAATAGTTGGAAGAACAAATATTCCATGGATGATTTGATGATGGGGAAAAAAAAATCTGTTGTGTGTAAGAACACTTTTGGAAATGAAAAGAATGCAATAAAAGAAATTGCAACCTTTTAAGGCAAGTGTTTCTTCTTAATAGTTTCTAGTGGTTCATCCTCTACCATTGTTAAACAAACATTTAAAAGGCATCTGGATGGGTATATGGATAGGAAGGGTTTAGAGGGATATGAGTCTAGATTAGAGTGGTGCTGGAAAAGCACAGCAGGTCAAGCAACATCCAAGGAGCAGGAAAATCGATGTTTCTGGCAAAAGATGAAGGGTTGTTCCTTCTCCTTGGATGCTGCCTGACCTGCTGTGCTTTTCCAGCAGCACTCTAATTTCCAGCATTTGCAGTCCTCACTTTTGCCTTAGTGGGATATGAGCCAAGTGTTGGCAAATGGGACAAGATTAGGCTTGGATGTCTGTTTGGTATGGACAAGTTGGACCAAAGGGCCTGTTTCCAAGCTGTACATCTTTATGACTCTATGACCCTAAGTAAATCCAGTATGGAAAGGAGGATTGGTAGCATCACTTAACAATTTGTAGGGAGTGGGAGTTCCCACAGCACATGCAAAAATTTCAGTTTCATTCTCCTGGGTTTTATTCACCCAAACTTGCCTCGCAACTCATTCTGTTAGTACCCAGGCCTTTTTAAACAACCTGCTCAGAGATGTTATAATACACTTTTGCAGCAGCTGGGACTTGAAGCCAGGTCTCCTGGCTCAGAGGTAGGGATGCTATTGCTGTTCCACAAGAACCACCTTTATTTGTGCCTGAGACGAACTTGTTTATTGGCCACAACTATAAACTACCATATATCATGAGATATAAGTCAATCATGCATGTAAAGACAAACCCATCTTCTTTGCTTCAAATATTATGCTTTTGCATGTACTCGGTATACACATTGTCTCCACTTTTCAGCCATGGCATGCTATATTAGGAGTCAGTCATAATTTTCATATCACAATTTACTTACTATATACCCAGGTGCGTAAAGGATCATACGCACAATGTGGACTTTGTTGCAAATATACATTGGAGTCTAAGAGACAGCCTTTTTGTGTCAGGTGCTGATAATACTTCAAAATGGCAGGCACCCATATCCACACCCATATTTAACTGTGATGATGTGATGAAGGAGCTGTGCTCCGAAAGCTAGAGCTTCCAAATAGACCTGTTGGACTATAACCTGGTGTTGAGTGAGTTTTAACTTTAACTGTGATGTTTAGGTAGATCTCCATTTTTGAACAGATTTTCCAACACTTTAAAGATTGATTTATGTATTGACATCCATGGTATACACTATTTTTTTAAATTTACAAATGGGGCTCTTACTCTTAAAAAATGCAACGTGCTTGACCTTTCATGAACCTTTTTCTTTTCAGGAGGGTTCTTGAACTTTTAATATCTTGTCAGTTCATTCTCAGGTCAGACAGATTCTTTTCCTTCCATACTAGCTTGCATTTGTTCACAACATTTGTACAATTTCAATAGTTACAACATTGATCAATCATGGACATCCAAATACCTACCTCTATTCTAGTTTTCCTGAAAGTGCCAGACTATTTGCATTGTCAGGCATTCACCATTCAATCTTTGTTCACTTAGTTTTCAGTGTTTCCATTTGTTGGTGTTTGACAGTGCAGCTCTTTTTCAGCTGTGAATCTCCAGGTTGAACCTATTTTCAGTTCCATTGTTAATTTCCTTTCTCAGAATTCCTATTTCAACCTTGTGCTTGTTGGACAGGATAAAAAAAAGTCTTTTTGCATTTTGGCAAGTTACTTCTGCATTTTATGCTTCTTATTTTTGCACCTCCAACTCTGTGTTGCAATTCTAGTTGCGGTAGTCACATGTCACCTAACAATTTATGTCATTTGTGTCAGATTTTATTTTCTCTTTTGAACTTTACTAGACGTTCTTAAGCAGAGAGAATTCCTCTCCTAACAACGCCTGGGGACCTTTGACCTATTTTATTTTGTAGCATATAACTATAGATCTGTTCACTCATTTTCACCACTATTTAATTTCTGATAGTCTTAAGGTAAAACTTCACATTCCCAGTTTGTTTCCCTGCATTTTCTTTTGTCACTTTCTGACTGGCTTTTCTATCCTATTTACACGTTGAGCTTTTACACTGAATAACTTTGTGAAATTGTGGCAATGAATACTAATTGTGCAGTTGCTCATGTTTCAGTCGAATTTGGAGTATTTCTGCTATATGGAGTTTTCTTTCCTGTTCAACTTGCCAGGAATCTTCAAAGATCTCTGTGTGGTCTTTCGATTCCTCATCCACAAACACTTGCTTCAATCAGGCTTACCTTGTTGTGACTGACTTCTGCAGAATCTCAATTACATGCAGATGTATCAGATATCTAAACTATCTAACATCTCTGACATAATGTGTATCCATTTTATATAAAATTCACAGCTCGCTCTCAACAGTTTCAAAGATTTCCTCATTTCTCTTCGCATTCTAGTTTACTCATCATTTTCCAATCCTTTCTTTTTAAATTGTTTTTATTTTCTCTTTTAATGTCATGTCAACTGGTCATTGCTTTCTCGCCTTTTGTATGTTCATCCATGCATATTTTCCCTTTCTTTCAATTGAGTTATTAGTTTGTTCTAGATTTTTGCAAACTTCTGTCTTCCTAAATCAATGTATTGAGCTGCATATAGAACACAGAACAATACAGTGCAGAACAGGCCCTTTGGCCCTCGATGTTGCGCCGATCTGTGAACTAATCAAAGCCCATTCCCTGACACTACCCCATCATGATCCATGTGCTTATCCAAGGATTGTTTAAATATCCCTAATGTGGCTGAGTTAACTACATTGGCAGGCAGGGCATTCCACGCCCTCACCACTCTGAGTAAAGAAGCTGCCTCTGACATCTGTCTTAAATCTATCACCCCTCAATTTGTAGCTATGCCCCCTCATTCAAGCTGACGTCATCATCCTAGGAAAAAGACTTTCATTGTCTACCCTATCTAATCCTCTAATCATCTTGTATGTCTCTTAGCTTTCTTCTTTCCAATGAGAACAGACCCAACTCTCTCAGCCTTGCCTCATAAGACTTTCCCTCCCGACCAGGCAACATCCTGATAAATCTCCTCTTCACCTTTTCTAATGCTTCCACATCCTCCCTGTAATGGGGTGACCAGAACTGTACACAATATTCCAACTGCAGCCGCTCTAGCGTTCTGTACAATTGCAGCATGACATTACAGCTCTGGAACTCAATCCCTCTACCAATGAAACCTAACACACCGTATACCTTCTTAACAGCACTATCAACCTGGGTGGGCGACTTTCAGGGATCTATGTACATGGTCTCCAAGATGCCTCTGCACATCCATACTACCAAGAATCTTTCATTGACCTATACTCTGTCTTTCTGTTATTCTTCCCAAAGTGAATCATCTGCATTGAACTCCATTTGCTACCTTCCAGCCCAATTCTGCAGTTTATCCAAGTCCCCCACAACCTGCAACATTCTTCCACACTGCCCACTACTCCACCAACTTTAGTGTCATCTACAAACTTATTAATCCATCTATAGGCATCTATAGGCATCTACCTATGCCTGCCTCCAAGACATTTATAAAAATGACAGACAGCAGTGGTCCCAAAGCAGATCCTTGTGGCACACCTTTAGTAACAGGATTCCAGACTGAACATTTTCCATCAGCCACCACTTTCTGCCTTCCTACAGAAAGCCAGTCTCTAATCCAAATTGCTAAATCACCCTCAATTCCATGCCTCTGCATTTTCTCCAACGGCCTACCATGTGGAATCTTATCGAAGGCTTTACTGAAGTCCATGTGCACCATGTCAATGCCCTATTCTCATCTACATGCTTGGTCACCTTCTCAAAAAATTCAATGAGGTTTGTGAGACACGACCTGCCCTTGATTAAACCATGCTGACTGTCTGAAATCAAATCGTTGCTTGCAAGATGGTTGTAAATCCTATCTCCTAATATCCTTTCCAAAGCTTTTCCTACAACAGATGTAAGGTTCACTGGTCTATAATTACCTGGGTCATCTCTATTGCCCTTATTGAACAAGGGCACATTTGCAATCCTCCAGTCTTCTGGAACTAAACCTGTAGACAATGATGACTCAAAGATCAAGGCCAAAGACTGCACCATCTCCTCCCTAACTTCCCAGAGAATTCTCAGATAAATCCCACCTGGCCAAGGGGACTTGTCTATTTTCACGCCTTCTAGAATTGATAATGCTTCCTCCTAACTAACTTCAAACCTCTCTAATATCCGTATCAAATTCTTCTCCTCTACAATATTCTCCTTTTCCTGAGTGAAAACAGATGAGAAATATTCATTTAGCAACTCTCTGATCTCCACAGAGTCCACACACAACATCCTACTTCTGTCTTTGACTGGCCCTATTCCTACCCTAGTGATCCTTTTATTCTTCACCAATCTATAGAAAGCTATCTGCTAAAGACTGCTCATGTACTCTCCTTGCTCTTCTTAACTCTCTCTTTAAATCCTTCCTACCTAATCTGTAACTCTCCATTGCCTCATCTGAACCATCTCAGTGTCACATAAGCCTCCATCTTCCGCTTAACAAGAGATGCAACTTCGTTAGTAAACCATGGTTCCCTTACCTTATCACTTCATCCCTGGCTGATAGGAGCTTACCTATCATGGACACGCAATATCAGTTCCTTAAACCACCTCCACATTTCGATTGTCCCCGTCCCTTACATTTTGCTGCCCCATTTTATGCAACCACGTATTGCCTAATCGCATCACCTTCCCCATCTATAACTCTTGCCATGTGGCACGTACCTATCCCCTTCCATCGCTAAACTAAACAGAACTGAATTATGGTCACTCTCTCCAAAGTGCTCACCTACAACTAAATCAAACACCTGGTCTGGTTCATTACCAAGCACCAGATCCAATATGGCCTCCGCTTTTGTCGGCCCTTTGACAGAGTGTGTCAGGAAACCCTCCTGCACACATTGGACAAAAACTGATCCATCTGGTATGTAGTGCTCTTGATTTTCAGTCTGACTTCTATATATTTTGCCCATCTCTTTTTTTAAATGATTGGTTTTGTTATGTTCATAAGCAGTCCTGAGTGATACAATCTGATTTTGTTTTAATCCAATTGTTTGTTGAGCCATTGTTTAAAAAATTGGCTTTTGTAAGATTTTATAGCAATGCTTTGAATTGATTCTGCATTACTGAGGTAATTTTTTCCCCATACTCTCAGATTGCTACTTGATCCATCAGCTTTCCCAGTGACAGTTTGAGGTGGACAATAGTATCATTTGTGTATCCATAAGCTGAACACTGCACTCAAACTGGGGCTCCATGTACCCTGTACTTGTTTCTCCATGCTGAAGATGGAAATGTCTTGTTCCTTCAGCTGCTTCCATCTTGGATTTATTGGATATTTTCAATTTCTGCTCGGACTTTTCCACATCACTTAGTCCCTGTCTCACTGTCATCGAATACTTGATTTTAAACTCTGCTGTTTTTTTTCTAGTTTCACAGAAGTACAAGAAGCTCTGTATTTCTGTTAATCCTGCATCATATTACTGACATTCATTATTTAGCTTTCAGTGAATCATTTGTTGTGATCAAACAGAAAAATAAAAAGATACAGATTTCACACTAGCCACCCCGCCCCACCCCCACCCCCGCCCCCCCACCCTCCCATCCCACCAGGGTGCCTCCCCTTTGACTTTGAGGCATGATCATTTAATTGATACACATGCATTGACAGCTGGCACACATTCTAGGTGTGAGATTGGCACAGCATAGATGTGCCATCCAACTAGGTATCCACCATCTTGATTGATGAATGCTGATAAACATGACAAGCTGCCTGGCTTTATGTCTGTGTTAAACAGCAAGGTAGGAGAGTAGTGATGTGAACATTTAAATATTGGGTAAGGACCTGAGGTACAAACTGGCAATGCAAGGCAAGGCAGGGATGCAGTGAGCATCAAGTGAGTGAGTGCCAAGGAAGCAGGAGAGCAGCCCTGTGCTCAGTCTGTGATCTGGTTTCCCTATCCCTGTTGGCAAAGCCTTCTTTCCGTAGCATTAAGACCAGGGGGTACCAGTGTGCTCCAAAGCGCAGCATTTGGCATTCAATAAGTGGATCGGAGATGTGCCCTGTCAGATCACAGAGGCTGTATCAGGTCAGATGACAATGTCCTTGGGCAAAGGGTACATGCAGAATGTGCCCATTGGACATGTCCTGAAACATTGTTGCCATGTGTCTGAGCTGTAGGCCCGGAGCTGCAAAGCTGTGAGCTGCAGTCAGCAGGTACTTGCTCAGGCTGTCATGTGGAGGACCCTGAACAGGCAATTTTGAACCAGTGGGTGGTAAAAATGGAATCATTCAGATTAATGAGGTATGGTTAGGTAGCAATGAGGGTGATAATCCCTATTAATAAAGTGCTCACTGCTCACAAGGAAGAATCTCACCTTGGTGCCTGGAATTCAGGTGCATAATGGGACTTGTTCCTCACAACATTGAAAAAAGTCTCAAGCAATTTCTTGCGTATTTCTCCCAAAGTTCTCACCATTGCCTTCATCATTCAGGTCCTGAGAAGATTCTGTCCTCTGAATCTTTGTTGGGCAAGCTTCTGTCCTTCACAAACTGAACAGTTTAGGTGCTCTAGAGCTATGTTCAAGCTTCTTGAGTGTTGATGGAGCTGCACTCATCCAGGCTTTCCATCATATACCTGACTTGTGCCTGGCAGATGATGGACAGACTTTGGGGAGTCAGGAGGTGAGTTACTCACCCACAGTAGTCCTGGCCTCTGACCTGCTCTTGTAGCTAGCCCAGTTCAGTTTCTAGTCAAAGGTACTCACCAGGATCTTGATAGTTATATATGTTTCCAAGTGTAATGAATATTTTAGTAACGCATCCTCAAAACAAAACCTGAAAAAGTCAGTTTATTTTCTCTACCAGTTGTTGTTGTAACTAAGACTTTACTGTTAGTGCACTATTTTAGCCCGGGCATATCTGAAGGTAAAAACTGAAAGAACTGTGATGCTGGAAATCAGAAGCAAAAACAGAAGTTGTTGGAAAAGCTCAGCGGGTCCAGCAGTATCTGTGAAGAGGAATCAAAAGTAACATTTTGATTCTGGTTGAAGGGTCACTGAACTTGAAATGTTAACTTTGATTTCTCTTCACAGATGCTGCCAGACCTGCTGAGCTGTTCCAGAAACTTCTGCTTCTATCCGTCGGAAATTTGGAGACTTTGTGTGCTTTGATAAAATTTGTATTTTTTGTGATGACTCCAGGAATAATGGGATTTGGTTTCCAGTGTGGTACCCCAGTGAGATGGGGTAATTGCAACATCCAGTTATTGGTGCATACCACTCCTGTTGCTACAGTGCAGCAGCATGAAAGTTGTTACTCAAATTTAAGATACCTGATCATAACACAAGATAGATTGAGGCGGCTTTAGGCCCATTCATGAATTTGCATGTTACCCAGTAAGAAATTATCTTATCAATGTAGCCATTATCTCATATTATTGCTTTAATCTGCTCTATTTCAAGATGAAGCATGCAGGGAGAAACTAGGGTACTTTCTACGAGTGTCTACTACAAGACCACCTTCACTCTGCAATATATGCATCGGGATTCCTACAGTCCCACATACTATACGGTTGGGTCATTCATAAACAGGATCCAATACATTTGTTTACCATGCTCAAAGCATTGTAGTACCAAGCAATTTAAGATTGACCATCAGGCTCACAGTGTGGCATACTTGTTGGACTGGAAGCTACATATTCTAACACACAGTGTTTTGACCTTTGCAAACATAAAGAATAGTTACACACAATATACCCAGCTCAATTAGATGAAATTGGTGATAGCTATTCTCTTGTTCAGTCCTCAAGGCAATGCAGAGTCCAGCTGCCTGCTTTAAACTGATACAAAGCTTTACAGACAACTGTTAATCGTCATCTAAACTGAAGCAATCTCGAGAACAATGCACCAGTAATTAGTATCCACTTGTCAAACAACCCAGTCATATTCTATATAAAAATGGTGCTCTTCTTTTCATTGTAACTTTTACAATTGACCTGATGAGTGCAAGGCTAAAAGCTTTGACAAAACAGATGTTTTCTTCCTCCAGCAATACTCCAGCTGGAATTGCAGAAAGGACCTCCATGTTAAAAAGAGGGTGACATTTGAATCCCGTAAGGTTTCAACAATGTTTAAATGGACATTGCTGAGTAGCCAGTTAAATTATATTTCTCTCTGTCCGAGGCATGGTTTCACAGCTACACATGTCGGTCGTAATTTGTGAGGTGAGGCAGCTCATTTAACACCCTTTTATTTTAAAAAACAAATTTTATTAAAGACCTTTTCAAATCTTTTACAAAAGCAACTTAAAACCAGAAAACAAAAAGATGGAGGTAGTACAACAGTATCTTATCACAATACTATTGATAATAAACTACCTTCTCTTCTACCAGAACAAACGTATCTACTTAACTTAAACTAAACTACAATCAAATTAAATAAAAGTTAAATTAAGTGGAATTCAAATTAACTTAAATTTAATTACATGACATTATCTTATTCTATTTCACTCACCACACCTCCACTGAAACTCCTACCCCTGGGAGCACCAGTTATTGTACCCGTATTTTCCCAGCTTCCCACTCCCAGGGCCCCACAGGCCACCCAATCTGACTCCCACGGCCCTGGTTCATATTGCCAATAAGTCTGCATTTATATAATTTCAAAAGGGCCGCCATGTCTTATAAAACTGCTCCATTTTGTGGTGCACCATATTTGTAAGATTGCCTTGGGGGCAATGCTCCATCACCAGCCTGCGCCATCCCATAAAACCTGGGGGGTTTTCCAACATCCATTTCGTTAGAATGTTCTTCCTCACACAGTGGGTAAGAATGTTACACAGTCTCTTCTTGTTTCCACCAGAGAAGGCAAGTTTTGCAACACCAGAAGAAGAAATACTACATCCACTTTGACTTCGAATCCAAGTCCACAGAGTCTCTACACATCTCCACGGTCAGCACGGTTTTGTGAAGGGTAGGTCGTGCCTCACAAACCTTATTGAGTTCTTTGAGAAGGTGACCAAACAGGTAGATGAGAGTAAACCAGTTGATGTGGTGTATATGGATTTCAGCAAGGCATTTGATAAGGTTCCCCACAGTAGGCTATTGTACAAAATGCAGAGGAACGGGATTGTGGGAGATGTAGCAGTTTGGATCAATAATTGGGTTGCTGAAAGAAGACAGAGGGTGGTAGTTCATGGGAAATGTTCATCCTGGAGTTCAGTTACTAGTGGTGTACCACAAGGGCCGATGTTGGGTCCACTGCCATTCGTCATTTTTATGAATAACCTGGATGAAAGCATAGAAGGGGGGGGTAGTAAATTTGCAGATGACACTAAGGTCGGTGGAGTTGTGGACTGTGATGAAGGATGTTGTAGGTTACAGAGAAACATAGATAAGCTGCAGAGTTGGGCTGAGAGGTGGCAAATGGAGTTTAATGTGGACAAGTGTGAGGTGATTCACTTTGGTCGGAGTAACAGGAATGCAAAGTACTGGGCTAATGGTAAGGTTCTTGGTAATGTACATGAGCAGAGAGATCTCGGTGTCCAGGTACACAGATCCTTGAAAGTTGCCACCCAGGTTAAGAGGGTTGTTAAGAAGGCATACAGTGTTTTAGCTTTTATTAATCGAGGGATCGAGTTCCAGAACCATGAGGTTATGCTGCAGCTGTACAAAACTCTGGTGCGGACACACTTGGAGTATTGTGTACAGTTCTGGTCACCGCATTATAAGAAGGATGTGGAAGCTTTGGAAAGGGTGCAGAGGAGATTTACTAGGATGTTGCCTGGTATGGAGGGAAGGTCTTATGAGGAAAGGCTGAGGGACTTGAGGCTGTTTTCGTTGGAGAGAAGAAGGTTGAGAGGTGACTTAATAGAGACATATAAGATAATCAGAGGGTTAGATAGGGTGAACAGGGAGAGCCTTTTTCCAAGTATGGTGACAGCGAGCATGGGAGGGCATAGCTTTAAATTGAGGGGGTGATAGATATAAGACAGATGTCAGAGGTAGTTTCTTTACTCAGAGAGTAGTAAGGGTATGGAATGCTTTGCTTGCAAAGGTAGTAGATTCGCCAACTTTAAGTACGTTTAAGTCGTCATTGGACAAGCATATGGACGGACATGGAATAGTGTAGGTTAGATAGGCTTCAGATTGGTATGACGGGTCAGTACAACATCGAGGGCCAAAGGGCCTGTACTGCGCTGTTATGTTCTATGTTCCTATGGCAAGCCCTTTCGGTAAATGATACAGAGTACGAACCGAAAGAGTATCTGTACACCAGAGCACTCTTTTTCCTTGTCTGACTTGTAAGGCTGAGCCAGAAGCACGGTCTTCCTCTGTACATAATTCCTTATCTAAAAGTACTGGAAAAGGTCCCTTTAAACAATACATAATTCTGACTTAGTTGACTAATCAACATCAAAGATCTCCCCCTCAAATAAATCTCCCAAACAAGAGATTCTCTTATTCTCCTATGCCTTAAAGCCAGAGTCCATTGCTCCAGATTTAAATCATGGGGCTCCCGCCAATGGGGTAAACTACGAGGTCTGAAGTCAATTGCCCTCATCTTGCCTCATTACCCTTCAAGCTTCCAACGTATTTAAAATGATTGGGCCCTTACACTGCTCAGTCATGGAGTTCATTTATCCATGAATAATAGATTAAATAGGGGACATCTCAACTGCAAAAGTTCAATGTCAAACCAAATCGACCCCGAATCCCCCCATACCCAGTCACCCACCTATACTAACAGGGCACTTAGAGTCATAGAGATGTACAGCATGGAAACAGACCCTTCAGTCCAACCCGTACATGCTGACCAGATATCCCAACCCAGTCTAGTCCCACCTGCCAATACACAGCCCATATCCTTCCAAACCCTTCCTATTCATATACCTATCCAGATGCCTCTTAAATGTTGCAATTGTACAGCCTCCACCACTTGCTTTGGCACCTCATTCCATACATGTACCACCCTCTGCATGAAAAAGTCGCCACTTAGGTCTCTTTTATCTCTCACCCTAAATCTATGCCTTCTAGTTCTGGACTCCCCAACCCCAGGAAAAAGACTTTGTCTATGTACCCTATCCATGTCCCTCATAATTTTGTAAACTTCTATAAGGTCACCTCTCATCCTCAGATGCTCCAGGGAAAACAGCCCCAGCCTGTTCAGTCCCTCTCCATAGCTCAAATCCTTCAACTCTGGCAACATCCTTGTAAATCTTTTCTGAAGCCTTTCAAGTTTCACAACATCTTTCTGATAGGAAGAAGACCAGAATTGCACGCAGTGTTCCAACAGTGGCCTAACCAATGTCCTGTACAGCTGCAACATGACCTCCCAACTCCTGTACTCAATACTCTGACCAATAAAAGGAAGTATACCAAATGCCTTCTTCACTATCCTATCTACCTGCAACTCTTGTTTCAAGGAGCTATGAACTTGCACTCCAAGATCTCTTTGTTCAGCAACACTCCCTAGTGTACACTTATATACCATTAAGTATATAAGTCCTGCTAAGATTTGCTTTCTCAAAATGGAACACCTCGCATTTATCTGAATTAAACTCCATCTGCCACTTCTCAGCCCATTGGCCCATCTGATCAAGATCCTGTTGTAATCTGAGGTAACCTTCTTCGCTGTCCACTACACCTCCAATTTTGGTGTCATCTGCAAACTTATTCACTGTACCTCTTATGCTCGCATCCAAATCATTTATATAAATGACGAAAAGTAGAGGACCCAGCACCGATCTTTGTGGCACTCCACTGGTCACAGGCCTCCTGTCTGAAAAACAACCCTCCACCACCACCTTCTGTCTTCTACCTTTGAGACAGTTCTGTATCCAAATGGCTAGTTCTCCCTGTATTCTGTGAGATCTAATCTTGCTAACCAGTCTCCCATGGGGAACCTTGTTGAATGCCTTACTGAAATCCATATACATCACATCCACAACTCTGCCCTCATCAATCCTCTTTGTTACTTCCCAAACACAATCATGTTTGTGAGACATGATTTCCCACGCACAAAACCATGTTGACTATCCCTAATCAGTTCATGCCTTTCCAAATACATGTACATCCAGTCCCTCAGGATTCCCTCCAACAATTTGTCTGCCACCAAGGTCAGCTCACTGGTCTATAGTTCCCTGGCTTGTCCTTACCACCCTTCTTAAACAGTGCCAAAATGTTAGCCAACCTCCAATCTTCCGGCACCTCACCTGTGACTATCGATGATACAAATATCTCAGCAAGAGTCCCAGCAATCACTTGTCTAACTTCCCACCGAGTTCTCGGGTACACCTGGTCACGCCTGGGGATTTATCCACTTTTATGCGTTTCAAGACACCCAGCACTTCCTCCTCTGTAATTTGGACATTTTGCAAGGTGTCGCCAACTATTTCCCAACTATCTTCCATATTCTTTTCCACAGTAAATACTGATGCAAAATACTCATTTAGTATCTCCCCCATTTTCTGCAGCTCCACACAAAGGCCGCCTTGCTGATCTTTGAGAAGCCCTATTCTCTCCCTAGTTACCTTTGTGTTCTTAATGTATTTGTAAAAGCCCTTTGGATTCTCCTTTAATTCTATTTGCACAAGCCATCCCATGTCTGCTTTTTGCCCTCCTGATTTCCCTCTTACGTATACTCCTACTTCCTTTATACTCTTCTAAGGATTCACTCGATATATCCTGTCTATACCTGACATATGCTTCTTTAATCATCCAGCATTCCCTATACCTACCAGCCTTTCCTTTCACCCTGACAGGAATATATTTTCTCTGGATTCTCGTTATTTCATTTCTGAAGGCTTCCCATTTTCTAGCTCTCTTTACCTGCGAATATCTGCCCCCAATCAGCTTTTGAAAGTTCTTGCTTAATACCATCAAAATTGGCCTTTCTCCAATTTAGAACTTCAACTTTTAGATCTGGTCCATCCTTTTCCATCATTATTTTAAATCTAATGGAATTACAGTCGCTGGTCCCAAAGTGCTCCCTCACTGACACCTCAGTCACCTGCTTTACCTTATTTCCCAAGGGTTTGCACCTTCTCTAGTATATACATCCACATACTGAATCAGAAAATTTTCTTGCACACACTTAACAAATTCCTCTCCATCTAAACCCTTAACACTATAACAGTTCCAGTCTATGTTTGGAATGTTAAAATCCCCTTCCATAACTACCCTATTATTCTTACAGATAGCTGAGATCTCCTTACAAGTTTGTTTCTCAATTTCCCTCTGACTATTAGGACGTCTATAATACAATCCCGATAAGGTGATCATCCCTTTCTTATTTCTCAGTTCCACCCAAATAACTTCTATGGATCTATTTCCAGGAATCATCCTCCCTCAGCACAGCTGTAACGCTATCCCTTATCAAAAATGCCACTCCCCCTCCTCTCTTGCCTCCCTTTCTATCCTTCCTGTAGCATTTGTATCCTGGAACATTAAGCTGCCAGTCCTGTCCGTCTCCGAGCCATGTTTCTGTAATTGCTATGATATCCCAGTCCCATGTTCCTAACCATGCCCTGAGTTCATCTGCCTTCCCTGATCGGTCCCTTGCATTGAAATAAATGCAGTTTAATTTATTAGTCCTACCCGTCCCTGCCTGCCCTTAGGACTCATAACGGCACACAAACCAACAGCCACGCTCAGACAACAACTCACTAGAACAAAGGACCCGATACCCAACAAGAGCAAAACTAATGTAGTGTACAAAATACCATGCAAGGACTGCACAAAACATTATATAGGACAAACAGGAAGACAGCTAACAATCCGCATACATGAACATCAACTAGCCATGAAATGACACGACCAGCTATTCCTAGTAGCCACACACACAGACAACAAGCAACATGAATTTGACTGGGACAACACCACTATCATAGGGCAAGCCAGACAGAGAACAGCCAGGGAATTCCTAGAGGCATGGCATTCATCCACAAACTCCATCAACAAACACATCGACCTGGACCCAATATACCAACCACTACAGCGGACAGCTGAAACTGACAACCAGAAGCGGCAAGGACAGACCACTATAAATACCGGAAGAAACATCAAAGAAGCGCTTTGCAGGAGGCTCCAAAGCACTGATGATGTCGCCTAGCCAGGGGACGAAACGTTTGCAACAAAAACTTCCAGCTCGGCGAACAGAACCACAACAACGAGCACCCGAGCTACAAATCTTCGCACAAACCTTGAACACTTACGGGTGTGTTAGTGTTTATTGGTAAGGGGATTGATTTTGGAACCATGAGATCATGCTTCAGCTGTACAAGACACTGGTAAAGCTGCACCTGGCATATTATGTACAGTTCTGGTCACTGCATTATAGGAAAGATGTGGAAGCTTTGGAAAGGGTTCAGAGGAAATATACTAGGATGTTGCCTGGTGTGGAAGGAAAGTCTTACCAGGAAAGGCTGAGGGAACTGAAGCTATTTTCAATGGAGAGAAGTAGGTTGAGAAATGACTTAATCCAGACATATACGATAATCAGAGGGTTAGTTCAGGTGGACAGTGAGAGCCTTTTTCCTTGGATGGTGAAGGCAAACACATAGGGACATGGCTTGAAATTGAGAGGTGATAGATTTAGGAGAGATATCAAGGGTAGTTCCTTTACTCAGAGAGTAGTAGGGTGTGGAACAGCCTGCCTGCCTGCCTGCAACAGTGTTGACTCGTCGATAGTAAGTGCATGTAAATGGTCATTGGACATATATAAGGATAATAAAGAAACGGTGTAGGTTACATGGGCATTAGATTGATTTCACAGATCGGCACAACATCAAGGGCTGAAGGGCCTGTACTGCGCTGTGACATTCTATGTTCCATGTTCTATGAACTACAGTCCTTAATAAAACCCATCTCATCTTCTTTCATAATATCGGGCAAATCCTTTTCAAACCTTTGGGCCAGTATCTTGGATAGAATTTTAAAGTCTACATACAACCACAAAATTGGTCTGTATAAAGCACATTCTTCTGGATCTTTCCCCTTTTTTAAAATAAGGGAGATATTAGCGTCCCGAATAGAGGGCAGAAGACAATCCCATGTATATGAATAGTTATACATCCCCAAGAGTGGCTCTGCCAACACATTTATGAATTCCTTATAAAACTCAGTCGGGAATCAATCAGGCCCCGGTGCTTTGCCACCCTGGAGATGCTTTATTGCTTCCTGCATCTCTTGTATCATCATAGGCATATTTAACAGGGAAGCTTGCACTGCGTTTATACCGGGGGAGGTCCATGTTCTCAAAAAGGACTGCATTCTCACTATACCATCTTTGTCAGCCTCTGACCAATAGAACTCTGCAAACTATTCCCAAAATCTAGCATTGATCTTCTTCAACTCATGGGTAACTGTGCCAGCCCTGTCTCTGATAGGTGTAATAGATTGTGAAGCATTTTTCTTTCTCGCCAGAGATGTCAGATAGCTACCTGGCTTATCTCCAAATTCAAACAATCATTGTTTAGCAAAGGAGACCTCTTTTTTTGCTACTTGTGTGTGCACTGTGTCAAGAACAGCCTGAAGAGCTGTGACCTGCTGCAGCTTGACTAATGAAGGCCTAGTTTAATATGCTTCTACAGCTACCTTCAGTTGGACAGCCAGCATCCGTTTCTGCTCCCCCCTCCGCCACTCCTATGAATACTACTATAATTAAGTTAAACAAATGCTCCATTTAACTTAAACAAACACCCAAATAAACTCCAATTCACTAGCGATCTCCCCCCTTACCCATAGGGGGTAATCCTCCTAATCCTTGCAACCATCCTGGCTCCTTCCTGCTGAGGCCACACCCCAGTCTCAGGCAATTCCCAGACAAAGAGAACATGCTATTTACATTCCTGAGAGTTACTAATGAATGCCCACTGTTCCCCCCTCTTAACCACAGGTATAGCCACCCCCAAACCAGAAAAGGACAGCAAAAATAGATAATAACCAACTGATCAACATGTTAAATAAATCAGGTTTTACACCAAGGCAGTATTGAATCTGTAAGACCAAGAACCACAAAAAGGGAGAGAGGAAAAAATGGGGCAAAGAAAGTGAAGAAAAGCTGTACCACAGTCCGTAATGGTGCCCTCGTCACACCTGCCCCTCCGCCACCACCGCCTGCCCACCCGACCCAAGTCCTTTATTTCAAAGAGTTCACAAAGCCCTTTGCCTTTCCTGCTGAATTGAAATTATAGACCAGCCCTCCGTAAGCAAAATGCAATACCACTGGGTACCTCAAGGAATATTGAATGTTTAGGTCCCATAATTTCCTGTTAACTTCATCAAATGCCGTTCTCTTCTTAATCGTAGCTCCAGAGAGGTCTTGAAAGAACATTATTCTTGAGCCTTTGTATATTAAAGCCTGTGGATCTCTTCCCAGTCTTCTTGCTGTTTCAATCATTAACTGTTTTACCTAAGAGTGCTGGAGTCACACTAGACCGAGCAGGGGTGTGGATCCGACCCAGACCTGCACATTGCGATCAGGTGGGCCTGCTACACACTCACCCAGCCCAACTCCAACTCCAGACTCAGGAACTTCAGGAGCCACTTCTCCAGGAATCCACTGAGATCCTCACCTTCCTCGTGCTCTGGGAGACCCACGAGTCGTAAGATTTTCCCTCTTTATTTCTTTCCTTTATTTTCCAGGTCATCCACTTGTTCCTGAAGGACTCGAACCTGGTCTTACAGCATTCAGATCCGTCCTCCCAAGTCCTCCACCGCGGTCTCTGATGCTGCAGTCTTCTGCTTGACTGCGTCCACTCGTCGAATGGACTGCTTCATTCCTGATGAAGGGTTTTTGCCCGAAACACCTATTTTCCTGCTCCTGACCAGCTGTGCTTTTCCAGCACCACTCTAATCTTGACTCTGATTTCCAGCATCTGCAGTCCTCACTTTCACCTAGTTGCTTCCAATCGTCGGATCTCCTACTCATGTTTCTTCAGCATAACAGATATCGGCTCCAGCGCTCCCTCAATACTTTCTCTGAGTTTGCTAAAAACTGAGAGTTAATACTGCTGTCCCACTAAATCCAAAAGGGCCACCCCAGGAGTTTGAGCAATGGTTGCTGGCACCCCTGACATAGTAAGGTAGTGCCCTGCCTGCTGTACACCTTTCACTTCGTTTCCTTTATTCATCTTCATTCTGATCTTTGAGGTCAAATCACAGTTTTAGCAGCTGTAGATGTTCTTCAACTCTATATTGTCAATTTTTCTCCTAGGGGTGGTTAGCGAAGAGGGGGGGGGAGGTGCGGTAAATGTCCACCTTGCCCAGCATATGACACAGAGCCAGCACCGCAGCCGTCTCAGACCACCGCCATCTTGGATCTCCACTTTTATTATTTTTAAAGTCTTTCAATTTAAAGACAATTAACAGTAAAATTAGTTTCAAACAAGACCAAAGGTCAGTTTATTGTATAACTATTGCTGAAAGTTACAAAGTAAAATTGATGCAGTTATTCAGTCAAATATAGATTAACAAAAGAATAAAAGCAGATAAAAATGAAGATCATTTTGAGGATGAAAGAATTTTTCTCATTGTCACTTGCAGAGCTGTTACTTGTTTGTAGATTTTCTTCCCAAAGGCAAGGATGTTGAAAACTTGAAATCTGTATTCAGCAACCATCCTGGCACCTGTGATTGAACAGTTCAAGGTTACTTGTCGAAATGGATTCAGTTAGCAGAGCAGCCTCTGGGAGAGAGAGAAAAGCTTTATTTGTGCCTCAGTAGCTCTGTGGCAATGTTAAAAATCACACAACGCCAGGTTATAGTCCAACAGGTTGAGTTGGAAACTCTAGCTTTCGGAACATGCTCCTTCATCAGGTGATTGTGGAGCAGGATCATAAAACACATACCAAACCCAGATTGCTTTAAGTCTTTTATCTTTTAGAATGGGTTGCCGATTTCAGTTCATTAATATGTAAATCCCAGAACTTCTTTTAAATCACATTCTCAAAATAACTTAAGGTTTTATTTTTTAAAAAGTGACATCTCAGCTGAGACAATGCATTAAAGGTGTCAGGTTAGAGTCTGTCTGTATCCCACTCTTGAGTCAGACTGGTTCTATTTCCAAAGTAGGAATTTATAAAATATTACACGGATTGACTGCCTGCGTTGACTGCCTGCAGGTTGTGCAGTTTTTGAGCAAGATAGAATATGTCCACAAATATAATTCTGCAAATGCAAATTCACGCCATAGACTTACGTGTGTGTGTGTGTGTGTGTGTGTGTGTGTGTGTGTGTGTGTGTGTGTGTGTGTGAGAAAGTGAGAGAGTGTGAGTGTATGCATGTGAGTGTGTGTGAGTGTAAGTGCTAGGTAAAGTGTGCGTGTGAGTATGATGGAGCAAAGGCCTGTGAGTGGGTGTGCGCATGGGTGAGTGTAGGGGGTGTATATATGTTTCTGTGTGTGTGTATGACAGAGAGTCTGCGTGGGTGTGTGAGTATGTAAGAGTGTGTGTATGTGTGCTTGTGTGTGTGTCCGAGAGAGTGTAGTGGGGTGACCTGTAGTGTGACATGAACCCAAGTTCTCGGTTGAGGACATCCTCATGGGTTCCGAACTTGGCTATCAGCCTCTGCTCAGCCACTCTGCATTGTTGTGTATCCCGAAGTCTGAATTGGAGGATGGTCGCCCGAAGATCCAAGGCTGAATGTCCCTGACCGCTGAAGTGTTCCCTGACTGGGAGGGAACACGCCTGCCTGGCAATTGCTGCACAATGACCATTCATCTGTTGTCATAGCATCTGCTTAGTCTCACCAATGTACCATGCCTCAGGGCATAAGGTAGAGGAAAACATCACCCGATCACAACGCAATACCATCCATGCTCTCAAAACCAATTGCAACATTGTCATCAAACCAGCAGATAAAGGAGGAGTCATTGTCATTCAGATTAGAAAAGATTACTGCAAGGAAGTGTACCGACAACTGAACAGCCAGGAATACTACAGGTAACTATCAGCCGATCCAATCAAAAAATACACCCATGAACTAAACACATTGATCAAGACTTATGATACAGTCCTTCAGAGTTCCCTATGCACTCTCATTCCACGTACTTCTCATGTAGGGGATTTCTGCTGCCTCAAAGATACACAATTCTAGCACACTGGGACATCCCATCATTTCAGGCAATGGGACCCTGTGTGAGAACCTCTCTGGCTATGTCATGGGCATCTTGAACCCCATTGTACAGGGGACCTCCAGCTTCTGTCACAACACTACAGATTTCTTACAGAAACTCAGCACACATGGACGAGTTGAACCGCAAACATTTCTCATCACAATGGACGTTTCAGCACTCTACACCAACATCCCCCACAATGATGGCATCGCTGCAACAGACTCAGTACTCAACACCAATAACTGCCAATCTCCGAGCACCATCCTACAACTCATCCGCTTCATCCTTGACCACAACGTTTTCACCTTTGACAATCAGTTCTTCATCCAGACACAAGGCACAGCCATGAAGACAAAAATTGCACTCCAAATGCCAACATTTGTATGCACAAGTTTGAACAATACTGCTTTGCTGCACAGGACCTCCAACCAACACTACACACCAGATATATTGATGACAGTTTCTTCCTCTAGACCCATGGCGAGGAGTCACTGAAACAACTACACAGTGATATCAATGAGTTTTATCCCACCATCAGACCTAGCATGGGCTACTCTTTAGTATCTGTCTCATTCTTGGGCACATGCTTCTCTATCAAGGACGAGCACCTCAGCATCTCACTGTACCGCAAACCCACGGATAACTTCACAATACTGCACTTCTCCACAAACATATTAAAACAGCCATCCCCTATGGACAAGCCCTCTACATACACAGGATCTGTTCAGACGAGGAGAAATATGACAGACACCTGAAGGTGCTCAAGGATGCCCTCACAAGAGCAGAGTATGATGCACAACTCATCGATTGCCAGTTCCAGAGTGCCATGGCGAGAAACCATAATGACCTCCTCAGGAGATAAACATGGGATGCAACCAATAAGGTACCCTTCATTGTCCAGTACTTTCTGGGAATGGAAAAACTATGCCATGTTCTTCACAGCATACAACGCATTATCAATGAGGATGAGCACTCACCAAGACCTTGCCTAGGCCTCCACTTCTTGCCTTTAAACAACCACCAAATCTTAAACAGATCATTGTTCGCAGCAAACTGCCCAGCCTTCAGGACAACATGGACCTCAACACCATACAAGCCTGTCATCGCAACCACTGCAAGATGTGTCAGAGTGTCAACATGGATACCACCATTACATGTACGGACACCTCCCACCATGTACATGGCAGGTACTCATGTGACTCAGCCAACGTTGTCTATCTCATACGCTGCAGGCAAGGATGCCCCAAGACATGGTACATTGGCGAGACCGAGCAGATACTACGACAACAGATGAATGGACACCAATCACCAGGCAGGGGTGTTCCCTTCCAGTCGGGGAACACTTCAGCGATCAGGGACATTCGGCCTCGGATTTTTGGGTCCAACTTTGGGACAAGCAACAACACAGAGTGGCCAAGCAGAGACTGATAGTCAAGTTTGGTACCCATGAGGATGGCCTCAACTGGGAACTTGGGTTCATGTCACACCACAGGTGACCCTCACTATACTGCACAGTGTCTCACATACACACATACAAGCACACATACACAGCACTCTTACATACTCACACACTCATGCAAACCCTTTCTCATATACACACTCTCTGTCACACGCACACACACACACATCCCCACATCCATGCACATACACTCTCACAGGCTTATGATCCATCACACTCACACACATACTTTTCTAAGCATGCACACACATTAGCACACACTCTCTCATGTACAATCACACACACATACATATAAGTCTATGGCGTGAATTTGCATTTGCAGAATTATATTTGCGGACATATTCTATCTTGCTCAAAAACTGCACACCCTGCAGGTATTCAATCCATGTAAAATTTTATAAATTCCTACTTTGGAAATAGAACCAGTCTGACTCAAGATTGAAATGCAGACAGACTCTAATCTCACATCTTTAATACATTGTCTGAGCTAGGATGTCACTTTTTAAATAAAACTTTAAGTTATCTCAAGAATGTGACTTAAAAGAAGTTCTGGGATTTATATATTAATGAACTGAAACCTGCAACCCATTCTAAAAGATGAAAGACTTAACAGCAATCTAAGTTTGTTCAATATATCATTTCAGTTACAATTCTGTGTCTTATGATCCTGTTCCACAGCTATCAGAGCAGCACTCTGAAAGCTAGAACTGCCTAACAAACCTGTTAGACTATAACCTGGTGTCGTGTGATTTTTAACTTCGCCCACCCTGGTCCAACACTGACATCTCCACATCTGTGACAATGCCTCGTGCAGATAGCCTGGACTTTTTTTTTTAAAGATCAGTAGTTGATTTCTGAAGTCGTTTTTCGTTTGAGCTGAGAAATGTTGTCTCAGGTAACTTCCTGCAGCCTTGTGTTTTGTAATGGTGTATCATAAGAGTCTTATACAGATCAAACTTAAGATGGTTCAATAATTTATTGAATCATTAACCAGTAAGAGTTATATTGAAATTCCCTATAGGACTCCTTCCAGTCTCTTTTCTTGTTGTCTCAGAAGCTTTGAATTCTCATGCCTTTTATACAGGGTCCATTGAGTTGGCCAAGGTTAATCAATGTTAAATGTCTTCACTTGTGATTGACATTGAAATAGGATATAGGCTGTCTGTCTTTCTGGTTCAAATAAATCAACAGGGACTGTCACCTAACTCATGGTAGCTTTTTTTTGGTCTGAATTTTTAAAAAAGATATATTAGTTTTCTTTATACAATATATAACATTATAACTCACACCAGTGATTTAAGTTTGGCTCTGCTGATTAAAATGAACATCGTGCTCAGGGAGCCTCACACTGTCAGTTGACCGCAGTTTGAATGTTTTAATTAGGCTCCAGAAACCACAATATCAACATTCATTGAAAATAAATTGAGGCTACAAGCTGTTTTAAATGACTTTGGTATGAAGTACAAATATAATAAACGTTGCAAAGAAATAATAATAACATTAAAGTCAGCTGGGACTTATCTGGGATTGTTAAACATTAAAATAGGGCAGGCAAAATTAACAAGAAAGCTTATTCCAAATCAATCAAATGGAACAAAATAATTGTAACCAGCATTTGTAAATTCTAAGTTGATATAAAAGCATTCCACAGCTGATGTTACTCGTGTTGTTATTCCAGCATTCTGGCCCTTTGGTGAGTAAAGGTGCATGGGAGTGTACAGTGAGAAATAACAAAATTAAAGTCAGGAGAAGAAAAGGCTGATTGCTTTTAGCTTTGTGAATTTTTGCTTTCATCAAGGTGAATGATGTTGTTGCCAATGATAAAACAGATGAAATATGATGTTGCATTCCCTTCAATTTTCTCAGTAATGCATGAAGTACATCAATGTAAGATGCTTTTATTTCCCAAACTCCATGAATGGTATCAACAATTTCATGTAAATTGGTGCTGAATTATTAGATTCATGCTATTGCACAATGTCTGCAAACGATTGGAGTGAGGCTGTGTCAAACGCTTTCTAGTTGGATCTCCACAAGCAGCAGGTTCCACACGTCTGGCTGTTTGGGTTACATTTAAACTCAGGTTCTGGAGATGCATAGATATGAATGTCTAATCTACCATGAAAAAAAGTAAATTAACGTACTCTTCCATATGGACGTTACAGCAATGTGGATTTTATCAGCTGAGAAACCCTCAACACATTGTGGCTCTAAGCAGCAAAAAATGATGATGAGAATTAGGGAGGTCTCACATCTAAATGATTACAGCTGATTATAAATACAATAGCTCTCTGTTAAAAGAATTGACAAAACACAGACACGTACACCAAAATACAAGTTTTAGCTTTTAGAACTCCTCAAAATATATCCGATTAAATATTATTTATTTGAGGCTTTTTCATTGAATGTCTAACTACCAAACTCTCCTCCTTTCTTCTACCATCAATCACTATTTTCTAAATCTCCTTGTTTTGGTTTATTGGAAGATTAAGGAGATGCTGAAAAAATTAAGCCATTACTCTTTGTTGTAGCTCCCTCTGAGCTCAACATGCGAGGAAGCTTTAGGTGCAGCGATCTAAAGATGCAGAGTTGCCACCTACTTCAATGCTTTCAGGTCTCAGATGTGCACCATCCACAACACTGCAGCCATTGTTTCTTAGCATAGATCAGCCAATGGGATACACTGGTCTACAGAGATAATCTGAACCAAAAATATAGCTATGCTCATTCAAATCTAGTCAAACACAGCATATTTTAGGTGCGCTCTGTTTGACTTGCGCTGATTGGGCTCACTTATATTTTTTTATAATTTCCTAATGGGAAGTGGGCATCACTTGCTGAACCAGCATTTACTGCCCATCCCGAGTTACATCTGATAAGGTAGTGGCAAGATGCTTTCTTGAACCGTTGCTGTTCATTTGCTGTAAGTAGACCCACAATGCTATTAGGGAGGGAGTTGCAGGATTTTGACCACCAACACTGAAGGAATGGCGATATGTTTCTAAGTGGGGATGGTGAGCAATATGTAAGGGAACTTCCATGTGGAAATGTTACCATGTAGCTGCTGCTGTTTTCCTGTGTGAAAGTGGTTGTGGTTTTGGAAAGACGCTTTCTAAGGAGCTTTAGTGAATTATAGAACATAGAAAAATAGAACATAGAAAAATACAGCGCAGTACAGGCCCTTCGGCCCTCGATGTTGCGCCGACCAAAGCCTACCTAACCTACACTAGCCCAATAACCTCCATATGTTTATGAATTTGTGGATCCCTCTGCAGTGTCTGATATGATTCCTCTCACCTCATTGCTGCTCTACTGAGATATAGGCAAGGAAATTTCTGACCTGAAATTTCTCTCCTGTCACACCTCAGTGATATTGGTGAAGTTGTGAAGGTGTACTCAGGCAAAGTCCTAGGACATTGATAAAGATGTTCAGACTGGGCAATTCAGAATTGTAGCTGAATTGCTGGCTTTTCTGGCCTTTCATGCTGGGTGGCATGGTGACTCAGTGGCTAGCACTGCTGCTTCACAACACCAGGGACCCAGGTTTGATTCTCTCAGGTGACTGTACGTGTGGAGTTTGCACAATCTCCCTGTGTCTGTGTTAGTTTCCTCCCACAGTTCAAAGAAATGCAGGACAGGTGGATTGGCCATGCTATTTTGTCTGTAGCATCTAGGAATATACAGGCTATGTGGATTAGCCATGGTAAATAAAGGGATAGGATGGAAGGTTCTTCAGATAGAATCCTCACAAGGCATATTAAAGGCTATGATTTTTTTTTGCCATGTTCATGCTGGAGTAAGCTGAGAGGAGGATTAAGTTTTTGCCTTCAGACTCAAATGATTTACTATGGACTAGATTTTGGTTCAGTTCTGGTATTAGACTGATGATAGGCCAGAGTTTGGGCAGACCAATCCTATAAGATGTTTAAGGATTTCAGACCTTCCTGAGGTATAATAGCATCAAACCTATTATGAGCTTAATAAGTTAGAGTTTGATATTCATTACTAGATGTGTATGAGTAACTTTTATGCATTCTGCACAAGAACATTTTATTCTGAGAATTAATTTCAGTCGGTTATTATTTATTTCATTTTACTTGAAAAAAAGTTCTTTCAAGATGATTTAAATAACACAAGAATTCTGTAGGTACTGAGTGATATAAAAGTAGAGGGTATATATTTCCTCGGTTTGTTTATTAATCAAGTGCTGAAAATTCTGTTTCAAACTCTAATTAATCTCAACTAACTGTTTTTTAAATTATGGTTGTTCCAGTGAATGTCTTGAATTCTCAATATAAAAATAAATTATTTCACCAAAATCAGTATGCTGGCTTAATTTTAACATGTTGCCCACTGGTCTGCTCAGATATTTTACAGTTTTCTTATGTTAAAATATCTTAGTGTTTTCAGAATTAACTTCAACATTGTCTCTAACAAACATTTACTGAAAGTAACAACAACATAAATAACATAGTTGTTAAAATGAGTACTAGTGTGTCCATTAAAAAAGTATTTTTGCCTCTGGTGATGACCTGTAGTCTTAAATTGATATAATAAATGATAAGTTACAACGCTCATTTAAATTTCAAAGCAGTTCTGATTGCATCCTTTGATTAGGAGGGCTGGATCGATCTATGCTACTGTTAAGTGCTATCACCCTCATGGTTTATGTCATTTGTTTTCCAACAGACATTGGCTATTTATTTCCATGTCAACAAACTTCCCTGAATTTATTTATACTGCCTCATGTTATGGGTCAGATTTGTGAATCTGTGCCTGTTTTCAATACATTACATGTTGTGTTTGAACAAGCAAGCTACACTTTTTGGAATTTTGTGGATTGCACATTTCTCAAGATTTTTATTTTTAAACTAATGGGGATCTAAAAGCCACTGGAATTAAATATTATGTTGACACTATCAAACAATGGAAATATATGTAAAAGGGCTGTGAGCACAATTAAGTTCAACTTCATATTTGAAAATATTGAATAATGAATAATGAAAAATGACAGTCATTTTCACTTGACATAAGAGAATTTAAATCGATATGATTTCAAAGGGAATCATACTTATGTTATATAATTTGTCCTACTCAACAACATATGTAGCAAGACCTAGATAATATCCAGGCTTGGGCTGAAAAGTGGCAAGTAGCATTACGGCACACAAATACAATTCAATCATCATCTCCAAAAGGTGGCAATTTAACCACTGCTCTTGACATTCAATAGCATAACTGTCACAGAGTCTCCCACTCTCAAAATCCTTGGGGTTACCATTGACCAGAAACTCATCTGGGTATAAACCTGGTCATCTGGTGTGAGGTACTCTCAATGTTGTCCTATGTGGCACAGATCTGACCGATTCCCCAAACCTTGCCTCTGCAGTCACCTGGGCCATCTTCCACTTCATGTGGAGATCAAAGGTGGACTGCGAAAGTGACACCATGTATAAAGATATGGAGAAAGGGGGAAAAAGCAAACCCAATGTTTCCCTCACCATGATGGCCACCTTTGTGAGTGGCTGTATCGAGCTGCGTGTGGATCCCTGGTATGCAAACACCAAGTGTCACTACGTATCAAGGTTTGACCTGTCCCCGGTGTTTGCGAAGGATTGGCCTGGCCTCGCTGCTACCGAATGCTCCAAATAGCTGGACCGTTCCATAATATCTGTCCTTCATGGATAAATTTGTGAAGAAAGTCACTTTTGACCACAACTCCATCAGGAAGTGGTCAGCACATAGTGTCCTTGAGACCCTTCAAGAAAAGGAGCGGGTGGATCCTGTCGAATGGTTCCCTGGGCAGACTTTCAAAGTCATTTGGTAGAATGCCTCATCACTAGAACTTTCTAACAAGAACCAGGACATGGCTTGGTTCGTGGTGAGATCCTTTAAGCATGCACGGACTTTCTGCACCATTGCACACTGCCCTCAGAGCGGTTGTAGAGACTGCCACACACATCCTTCTGTAATGTGCCATTGCAAAGGAAGTATGGAGAGAAATGCAATGGTGTTTGTCGAGGTTCATCCTGAGCAGCTCTGCGACATAGCACCCCACGCTCTAGGGTCTGTTCCCTAGGATGCACACCAAGACGAACATCAACTGTGCCTGGAGGACCATCAATGTGGTAAAAGATGTTCTTTGTTCTGCCCGAAACTTGCTGGTCTTCCAGTTGAAGGAGTTGACCCCAACTGAGTGTTGCAGACTGACACATTCCCAAGGTCCAGGATGTGCTGAAGCTTGGGGCAGCCGCCGCTAAGGCGCACTGGGGAAAGACCACTGTGTAAGGTCCCTCTGCCTAAGAATAAGGGGGGGGGAATTCAGTTGAGCCCCACTGTAACCTTAGCTATAGGCCAAGAGATTGTCTGTAAATATAGAGTATGGTGGACATCAAAGACTCAATTTGTCACCTGTAAGTAAAAAGAGCACAAATAGTCAGATTGCAAATATACAATCAGACATTGCATTGGCCCTGAGCCCTCTCCTCCCTGTCCCATATCAACCACAGAAGGCATCTTTATGTAAAGAGCATTTTACAATATACTTAGAGATCAGGCTGTGAGGGAATGAGCTCAGTGTTCCTGTGCAATCTTTAACATCTTGCATTCACTTTGTGATTTGTGTTCCATAGGTGCCTCTTTTAGAATATTCAAGAATTAGTCTCACAGAGACATTTATCTTCAATCTGCAAGAGCTAATATCATAACTAAGATTTCTTGTGACCAGCCTGTGGCCCCAGACAGTTAGACACCGTATACATTTCACATTCCTAAATGAGAGAAAGTGAGGACTGCAGTTGCTGGAGAGATGAAGGGCTTATGCTCAAAACATCGACTCGCTTTCTCCTTGGATGTTACCTGACCTGGTGTGCTTTTCCAGCACCATACTTTTCAACCCCCACATTCCTAAATGATATGATTGCAAATGACTTGTAAGGATATGATTAAAGCAATTGTCCTTATGGGAGATCTTATCGCCCAGAATAGAAGGCACTGACTTCATCATATGTACTTGAAGACAATTTCCATTCATTAGGCCCATTTAGGAATTAAGAAATTATAAAAGGCAATGCAGGACATGCTAGGCCTGATCATCAGGTACCCAACATCCCCCTCACCTCCATGTCCCTTTCTTTCTGGAACACTACTCTCACAGCATGCCCTTGCCTTCTATTAACTGCCATTTCCCACTTTTTTATGTTGAATTTCCCCTTTCATGGTCCCATCTCAGGCGACTGACTGTGTGGAGTTTGCACGTTCTCCCCGTGTCTGCGTGGGTTTCCTCCGGGTGCTCCGGTTTCCTCCCACAGTCCAAAGATGTGCAGGTCAGGTGAATTGGCCATGCTAAATTGCCCATTGTGTTAGGTAAGGGGTAAATGTAGGGGTATGGGTGGGTTGCGCTTCGGCGGGTTGGTGTGGACTTGTTGGGCCGAAGGGCCTGTTTCCACACTGTAAGTAATCTAATCTAATAATGGTCCTTATCCCCTCAGCAACTCAGGTAGCTGCCCCCTAATACACAACATTGATACCACCCTCCTCTCCTCCCTTCCCCCCCACCCAACTTCTCTGCCACAACAGTGTTCCCTGATAACCCATTCCCAGCATTCATTGCACAGAAGCCAAGATGAACCATTGCCCACCCCCTGCTGGGTGAAAGTAAGCAATTGCAGTACACTAGCTTCAATTGAACCATGCTGGTTCCATTCTCCTGGTAAGCGGAATAACTAGTGCGGAAAGAAGGCTTAATCCTAATTAGGATGGGGGAATAAGTTTTGGCGTTGAGAGAAGAGAAATGTAGCTTATAAAACAAGAGGATATGACAGCATTACAGAACAGCTATGTGCATAATAATACCCAGAAAAGCACAGGGAAGGACAGAATGTTTGAACATAGAAAAACAGCAGTATATTATAGTAGGAAAATAAATGATAAAAAGGCAAAATTTCTTCTTGTGAGAGATTCTAGGACCAGATACTATAATCTCAGTGAAAGGGGTCACCCAGTTATGATGGAGATGAGGAGAAATTTCGTCTCTCAGATGCTCCTGAAGCTGTGAAATTCCTTAACACAAAGTTCGAGAGGTCATTAAGTACTTTTGAGGTTGAGAGACGCAGACTTTAGTCAGTTATGGAGGATTATGGGTACGGAGAACAGTCAGGAAATGGAGTTGTGGGTTATCAGATCGGACATGATCTCACTGAATGGTGGAATAGACTTGATGGGCGAAATAGACTACTTTTGCTCCTGTGTGTTATGGTATTATGATCAGGCTCCTCCATAGCCTTATTGTTCCCTACCATTGTAATTTTCTCCAACGCCATAACTCTCTGAGATACCTGCTCACTGATAATTCTAGTCTCTTGTCAACATCTAATTTTCATCTCTCAACTGTAAGTGACCATTCCATCAGCCGCCCAGGACGTAAGCTCTAGAATGCCTCTCTTTACCACCCCTTCATCCTTAAAACCTATCTGTTTAACCAAGTTACTGCTAATCGAGTGCAATGTGTGTCATGCTGTAGCTTGTTCAACAGTGCTGCTGTGAAACATCCTGGATTCTTTATTACATTTAAAGCCATTGTAAATGTTATTGTAAACATCTTTACCCCAAACTTGCAGGAGAAAGGGCAGTCAATCTGTGAGAGCAGTCATTTAGGAGATGGAGTGGCCTACTTAGTAATATTGATGTCAACAGAGGAGGAGGCCCTTAACCTTGGCACATTGGCTACAATGTGGGCATTTCAGCATCTGGAGAGATAACTCACATGTAAGCATCGGGAGCTACAACAGATAATGCACAGCCATTTGTCTGAGTTTCCCAAGAAAGCATGGATCCTAGCACAGTACATGGAGGTCCTCTCCTGTCCTGAACACTGCCAGACAGAAGAACCCATGAAATCCTTCACTGTACAATTGACCAATATCAATGAGCAGCAGGTCACTGTGTGAATATAGGAAATGCAGACTGGCATTAACTTAATGCATGATACATATTGCAATGAAGAAAGGCTGGATGAACTCGGGTTGTTTTCTTTGAAGCAGACAACATTGAGAGGAGACATGATAGAGGTGTGTAAGATTATGTGGGGCAGAGACAGGGTGAATAAAATGTAGCTGTTCCCCTTATTTGATGGGTGAATAACAAGAGGACATAATTTTAAAGTGGAGGTTTAGAGGCAATTTGAGGAAAGACCTTTTCAACCCAGAGGGTGGTAGTGTGTCTGGAATGAACTGCCTGGGAGGGTAGTTGAGGCAGAAAACCTCACAACCTTTAAAAGGTCTAGAGGAAGAAGCTATGAGCTGGAGTTGCAGACACCCACTCTGACTTTCACTTTGGGATTATTCTATGTCTAGTTCCTATCCAGTAGTAGTATTAATGTTAATAAGCAAGATTAAGTAATAATGAGGTTGATAATAAGCAAGAATTGCTGTTAACAAGTATCTCTCATGAGAATTGCATCACAACATATGAACCTTAATTGGAAAATGCAGCTAACCCTTCTTGACGTTGAAAAAGCCTTTGGTGGAATTTTCATGTTGTTCTCCTAAATGTCTCACCATGTTCAATGTCACTGAGGGCCTGGGAAATCTCTAGCCTTTTACTTCAGGACTATAATTCAATCAAACTATCGTTCCTCATTCTGTCTCTATTTGCATGCATAGGGAACTCCAAAAATATGTGTAACTGCAAAGGTACGATTTTAAAGCATTTTACTAGATCAGTGTAAATGCAATAATGTTAACTTTTTTCTTTATTAAAATTGAGAAAACTTATCATATTGGAACTTCTTTAACAGTGTTAAATAGTTAAAACATTTACACATTTGACAAGTATATCCTTTCAAATCATAACTCCTGTTACGATCAAAGAGCAGAAACAACACAGAGCCATTTCATCTCTCCTCAATTGAATACAACATTATTCATCCCAATCGTCTGTGGTGAAAATAACTTGAAAGACTTACCTCAAAACTATGACTACTGTGAACCAGCAACCATTCATCAAATCTTTAAAGTTATTTTTAGCTGTAAAACTAATGACCCTGAGATAATCACACATATCGCTTATTCTCTTGTTGCCGATAAGTATGTCAATGTTCTTTTTTTGAACTGGGGTTGGTAGAACATCTCTCATTAAAGTACACAGCATTTGTCAGCACATCTTCCTGAAAAGATATTCTAAATTTTCATGGTAATTCAAGTAGACAAATTTAGAGTACCCTGCCTGCTGTGTGTTCCTGGCTGGAAGTTAAGCCAGGAGCTAGAGCCTTGTCACACAAGGCGACGGATCTAATCTGAAGTGGGTTGTAATGTTCTGATGAGTGATTTTGAGGACATCAAACCTACAGGCAGATTTATCGAAATCAGGCCACTCCGAATTTTCCAACTTCAGGCAAACCTTTTCTCCAATGATTAGTTTAATTTTCTTCACCAATACAGCAGGTTCTGCTTTGTAATGAAAACAGAAAATGCTGGCAACACTCGCCAGTTCAGGATGTCTGGAGAGAAAACAGAATTAGTTAATGCTTTAGGCTGATGACCATTCAACAGAGATTTAGACATTTAACCAGTCTATATTGAGCTTGGAACTGACTACCGAGCCTTTGATTTTGATACCAGAATTTACATAATGACTGAATTAATCCTTTCTTTCCAAACTATCAAAGTAGAAATCAAACAAAGAATCATGAACCTTATAATTAATTTTAAAATCACAATTTAAGGTTAATTTTTACACACGCTAGTGCCAGAGAAATGTAGTCATGTTCCTTTGCTGGTCAAATAAAAATCATTTGTGGATAGAGTTATTTAAATAGGGAATAAAAATGACACAGGCAATTCTGTTTTTATTGTAAATTAGCCTTAATGGACCTGTAGTAATTATGGCAGGAATTAGAATCTGAAGGTTATTACAATCGGTGAGATTATTTTAAAATTTAACTCCCTTTGGTTTCTCATAACATTGAGCAACTGCTGATCAGTAATGTTTCTGAACATACACACATTTATCCTTATGACCAGGATGGTTGAAATGATCTCTCTGTAACCCAGAGTGCAGTCTGGAGCTCTTATCTGCTCCATCTTCTCTGCTTGGAAAGGCTGTAATTAGATTAGATTCCCTACAGTGTGGAAACAGGCCCTTTGACCCAACAAGTCCACACTGACCCTCCAAAGGGTAACCTACCCAGATCCATTTCCCTTTGACTAATGCACCTAACACTATGGGGCAATTTAACATGGCCAATTCACCTCACCCGCACATCTTTGGATTGTGGGAGGAAACCGGAGCATCCGGAGGAAGCCCACGCAGACACGGGGAGAATGTGCAAACTCCACACAGGGAGTTGCCCAAGGCTGGAATCGAACCTGTGTCCCTGGCACTTGAACCTAGATACCTGTTATACCTAAAATAGTGTGAAGGTCTGTATTGCAGGATGTTTTATTTATTTATTTCTCTAATTTATTCCTAAGAATCTGTATCCAGGTGCCTTTGTACTTAAGATGGACCAACAAACAGCAACTTTGGAAACTTTTCGCTATACTCAGGTGATTACATGTGACAGCAAATATAATTCTAAACCGATATTAACTCCTTGAGCATTGAGTTCAGGAGTTTACTGAAAATTTATTTCTCAATGTTTGCAAATCATTAACAACACAAACATCTGATGCCCAAAATTGGTTGGCATGAGAAAATTGTGGTGTATTTTTGAACCAAAACTGTGGTTGTACATAACTGAGTGGCTTGGAGCTGGTAAAAGTCAGCCATATTGGTGCATAACTGCTTTATATAAGTCCAGGCCTGATGATATCACCAGATTTCCTTCCCTCAAGAAGATTAATGAATAAGTAGAGCCAAGTATGTGGTGCTGGAAAAACATAGTCATTCAGGCAGCATCTGAGGAGCAGGAGAATTGGGCAAAAGCCCTTCATCAGGAATGAGGCTGGGAGCCTCAGGGGTTGAGAGATAAATGCAAAGGGAGTGGGCCTGGGGGTAATGTAGCTGAGAGTGTGATAGGTGGATGGAGGTGGCAGTACAGGTGATAGGTCAGAGGGAGGGGTGGAGCAGATAGAACATAGAACATAGAACATAGGAAAGTACAGCACAGAACAGGCCCTTTGGACTATGATGTGCCGAGGTTTAATCGTAATGTAAAATATAATAACTTAACCTACACAGCCCTCAACTCACTGCTATCCATGTGCATGTCCAGCAGTTGCTTAAATGTCCCCAATGACTCTGCTTCCACCACCACAGCTGGAAACGCATTCCATGCATTCACAACCCTCTGTGTAAAGAACCTACCCCTGACGTCTCCTTTATATCTTCCTCCTAATATCTTCAAGCTATGACTCCTCGTACCAGTCAATCTTGCCCTGGGGAAACGTCTCTGGCTATTGACTCTATCTATTCTACTCATTATCTTGTGCACCTCAATCAGGTCTCCTCTCTTCCTTCTTCTCTCCAGAGAGAAAAGTCCGAGCTTATTCAACCTTTCTTCATAAGGCAAGCCCTCCAGTCCAGGCAGCATCCTAGTAAACCTTCTTTGCACCCTCTCCAAAGCCTCTGTATCTTTCCTATAGTAGGGCAACCAGAACTGAACACAATATTCCAACTATGATCCCACCAGGGACTTGTAGAGCTGTAGCAAAATCTTGCGGCTCTTAAAACTCGATCTCCCTGTTAATGAAAGCCAAAACACCTATGTGATTTCCTGATGAAGGGCTTATGCCCAAAACGTCGAATTTCCTGTTCCTTGGATGCTGCCTGACCTGCTGCGCTTTTCCAGCAACACATTTTCAGCTCTGATCTCCAGCATCTGCAGACCTCACTTTCTCCTGCGTTCTTAACAACCCTATTCATTTGTGTAGCAACTTTGAGGGATCTATGTACTTGCACACTCAGATCCCTCTGTTCCTACACACTGCCAAGAGTCCGGTCTTTAATCCTATGTTCAGCATTCAGGTTCGACCATCCAAAATGCATCACTTCACATTTATCCAGGTTGAACTCCATCTGCCATTTCTCAGCCCAGCTCTGCATCCTGTCTATGTCGCGCTGCATCCTGCATTAACCCTCTATACTATTGACAACACCTCCAACTTTTGTGTCATCTGCAAATTTACTAACCCACCCCTCAACCTCCTATTCCAAGTCATTTATAAAAACTTCAAAGAGCAGAGGTGCAAGAACAGAGCCCTGTAGGAACCCACTCAACACTGTCCTCCAGGCAAAATACTTACCATCTACAATCACCCTCTGCCTTCTGTCAGCTAACCAATAGGTGGGATACTTTGATGGATGGAGAAGGCTTCTTTGTGGTCTTGGATGGAGGTGAGAAGGGAGGTGTACACTTCCTCCCACCCTGCTTCCTGCAAAAATGCTATCCCTTATTCCCAATTCCTCTGCCTCTGCTGCATCGTCTCCCAGGAGGACCAGTTTTACCACAGAATACACCAGATGACCTCCTTCTTTAAGGACCACAATTTCCCCTCACACGTGGTCAATGATGCCCTCCAGTGCATCTCATCCACATCCTGCACCTCCGCCCAAGAACCCCACCCCTCCAACTACAACAAGGACAGAGCCTCCTTGGTCATTACCTCCCACCCCACCATCCTCCATATACATCGCATCATCCTCTGCCATTTCCACCACCTACAAACGGACCCCACCCCGCCCCTACCTGCTTTTCATAAAACTGCTCCCCCTGCGATTACCTCATCAGATCCACATCCCCCACAACAACCCACCCTCCCCTCCCTTCACCTTCCCGGCCACCATCGGAATTGCAAAACCTGTGCCCATACCTCCCCCCTCACCTCTGTTCAAAGCCCCAAAGGAGCCTTCCACATCCATCAAAGTTTCACTTGTATTTCCACACATATCATTTACTGTATCCGTTGCTGCCGATACGGTCTCCTCTACATTGGGGAGACAGGACACCTTCTCGCAGAGCGCTTTAGGGAACATCTCCAGAAAACCTGCACCAATCAACCCCACCGCCACATGGCTGAACGCTTTAACTCCCCCTCCCACTCTATCGAGGACATGCATGTCCTGGGCCTCCTCCTTCACCACTCCCTTACCACCTGACACCTGGAGGAAGAACGCCTCATTTTTCATGGGACCCTCCAACCCATGGCATCAATGTGGATTTCACCAGTTTCCTCATTTCCCCTATCTCCACCTTACCCCAGTTCCAAGCTTCTAGCTCAGCACCGTCCTCATGACCTATCCCATCTGTCCACCTTCCTTCTCACCTATCAGCTCTACCCTCCTCTCCAAATTATCACCTTTATCCCCACCTTCATCTACCTATCGCACTCTCAGCTACCATCCCCTAGCCCCACCCCCCTCCCATTTATCTCTCCACCCCCGAGGTTCCCAGCCTCATTTCTGATGAAGGGCTTTTGCCTGAAATGTCAACTCTCCTGCTCCTCAGATGCTGCCTGACCAGCTGTGCCTTTCTAGAACCACACTCTTGGTTCTAATTTCCAGCATCTGCAGTTCTCACTTTCGCCTAATGAATCAGTAGAGTCTGTTCATGTGTATTTATATTCATAGATGTGTTGCTGGTCAAAGCACAGCAGGTTAGGCAGCATCTCAGGAATAGAGAATTCGACGTTTCGAGCATAAGCCCTTCATCAGGATGAAGGGCTTATGCTCGAAACGTCGAATTCTCTATTCCTGAGATGCTGCCTAACCTGCTGTGCTTTGACCAGCAACACATTTGCAGCTGTGATCTCCAGCATCTGCAGACCTCATTTTTTACTATTCATAGATGTGAAAGATATTGATCTGTTTTCAACCTTTTTGGATTAAATAGTATTTTACCAAGAAATGCGGTCAACAGTTTAATGTGGCCTGTAATCCACCTGCTGTTTACAGAAAGTCAAATTACTTTCGGAAAAGAAGTCAAACAAGCTTTTAGGGAGAAAGTGATGATGTTAACTGCCCTTAATTGCTGGGAACCCTGGCTTTAGAAGAGATTATATGGCCCAATATTGATGATTTCCCAGCTACCCTTTCTGGTCTTGGTTCCTGTTTTAAAAACCTAAGAAGGACAAATAACTAAAGCTGCTGATCTCACTATCTCTCTATTGATTGATTTGTTGGGACAAGATAAGATTTCCACAACAAAGCCGACTGATTAAGGTAGAGGGGTAGATGTGATCTATATGGGTTTCAGTGAGGTGTTCAACAAGGTTCTTCGTGGGAGACTAGTTAGCAAGATTAGATCACATGGAATACAGGAAGAACCAGCCATTTGGATACAAATCTGGCTTCAAGGTAGAAGACAGAGAATGGTGGTGGTGGAGGGTTACTTTTCAAACTGGAGGCCTGTGACCAGCAGTGTGCCACAAGGATCGGTGATGGGTCTACTGCATTTTGTCATGTATATAAATGATTTGGATATGAACATAGGAGGTGTGGTTAGTGAGTTTGCAGATGACACCAAAATTGGAGGTGTAGTGGACCGTGAAAAAGGTTGCTTGTTACAATGGGATCTTGATCAGATGGGTTAATGTGCCAACGAGTGACAGATGGAGTTAAATTTATATAAATGTGAGGTGCTGTATTCTGGAAAGGCAAATCAGGGCAGGACTTATACACTTAATGTTAAGGTCCTTGGGAGTGTTACTGAACAATGAGACCTCGGATTGCAGGTTCAGAAATCCTTGAAAACAGAGTCCCAGCTAGACAAGATGATGGAAAAAATATTTGGTATGCTTGCCTTTATTGTTTGGAGCATTGAGTATAGGAATGGTGATGTCATGTTGCAGCTGTACAGGACATTGGTTAAGTCACTATTGGAATACTGTGTGCAATTCTGGTCTCCTTCCTATTGAAGGATGTTGTGAAACTTGAAAGGGTTCAGAAAAGATTTACAAGTATGTTGCCCAGTTTGGAGGGTTTGAGCTATAGGGAGAGGCTGAATAGGCTGGGTTTTTTTCCCCTAGAGCTTTGGAGGTTGAAGGGTAACCTTATAGAGGTTTATAAAATCATAAGGGGGCATGGATAGGGTGAAGGACAAGGTCTTTTCCTTGGGGTTGGGGAGTCCAAAGCTAGAGGGCATAGGTTGAGGGAGAGAGGGAAAAGAGGGGGAAGATTTAGGGGGTGACATGGTGGCTCAGTTGCTAGCACTGCTACCTCACAGTGCCAGGGACCCGGGTTCAATTCTAGCCTATGGCGACAGTCTGTGTGGAGTTTGTACATTCTCCCCGTATCTGCATGGGTTTCCTCTGGGTGTTCCAGTTTCCTCCCAGGTTAGGTGAATTGGCCATACTAAATTGCCCATAGTGTTCAGGGGTGTATAGGTTAGATGCATTAGTCAGGCGTAAATGCAAGGGAATGGGTCTGGGTGGGTTACTCTGCCGTTCAAGAGAAAACAATTCTAACTTCTCCTTATGTCCTCTAATTTGGCAGCATCCTGATAAACCTGTCCTGCACCTTCTCCAAAGCCTCCACATCATTCCTGTAATGTGGCAACAAGAATCGAAACCAAAGTGTGGCCTAACCAAAGTCTTATAATGCTGTGACAGGACATCCTGGCTCTTCTAGTTAATTCTCCAACCAAAAAAAAGCAAACATGTCACACGCCTTCTTTATCATCTTATTTACGTGTGGGGCAACTTTCAGGGACTATTGATTTGAACCCCGAGATCCTTCTGTACTTCAATGCTATTCAGAGTCCTGCCGTTAACTGTATACTTTTGATTTGTCAAAGTGCAGCACCTCACACGTAACCGAAGTAAACTGCATCTGCCATTTCTCTGTCCAAATCAGCAACTGATCTACATCATGCTGTATCCTTTGATAACCTTTTACATTATCCATAACTCCACTAATCTTTGTATCAACTACAAACTTACTAACCCACCCATCAATGTTTTCATCTTAGTCATTTATATATATATATCACAAATAGCAGAAGTCCTAGTGGGTCCCTACAGAACACTGCTAGTCACAGACCTCCAGCCTGAAAAACATCCTTCCATCACCAACCTCTGTCTTTTATGGGAGGCCAATTCTGAATTCATGCAGCTAAGTCACCATGGATCCCATATTTCTTACTCTTCTAGAAGGGCTTACCATGAGGGATATTGTCAAAAGCCTTACTAAAATCCACATAGACAACATCTACTGCTCTACCTTCATCAATCACCTTCAGCACCTCCTTGAAAAGTTCAATCAGATTAGTAAGACATGGCCTGCCCTGTACAAAGCCATGCTGACTGTCCCTAATTAGGCCATACATTTCCAAATGTGCATAAATCCTATCCCTAAGAATACTCTCCAATAACTTTCCAACTACCAATGTGAGGCTCACCGGTCCATAGTTTCCTGGATTATTCTTATTTTCCTTCTTGAACAGAGGAACGCCATTAGCTACTCACTAGTCGTCCAGGACCTTTCCAGTGAAGAGTCAGAGATCTTGGTCAAGGCCCCAACAATCTCCTCTCTGCCTCTCTCAGTAACCTGGGGTAGATACCATCAGGCCCTGGGGACTTATACACCTTAATGCTCTTCAAGAGATTCAACATAACATATTTTTAATCTCAAAATGCCCTAGCATGTTAGCAAGCTCCACACAAATTTCATTATCCTCTATATCCTTCTTCTGGGTGAATACTAATGCAAATACTCATTTAGGATCTCACCCACATCCTCTGCCTCCAAACACAATCCCTTTATCCTCAAGTGGTCTTACCTTCTCCCTTTTCCTACCTTCTCTTGACTACAATGGATCTACAATGCCTTGGGATTCTCTTTAACCCTACTTGCCAAGCCATTTCATGGCTCCTTCTTATTCTCCTAATTCCCTGCTTGAGTACTTTTCTGCTTTCCTTTAATTTCTCATGGGTCCTGTTTGACTTTAGCTTCGTAAACTTTACATATGCTTCTGTTTTTTCCTTTGACTAAATTCACAACCTCCCTCATTATCCAAGGGTCCCTTACCTTGCCATCCTTGTCCTTCCTCCTTACTGGAACATGCCAGTCTTGAACTCTCATCAGCAGGTCGTTAAACAATTCCAAAACCACTTGTTTTGGAAATGAGTTTTGTTTAATAATGAATGGAATGTTTTCAAGTTTACTAAAGAAACCTAATGAAAGTCTCTTCTATTCTGTACAACAGTCCAAAAGAAAATCGATACTCAATTTTGATGATTGAATTTATGCTAACAATGGAGTAGTGGGTCTGGATTAATAGCACATTCTTCTTGTTACAATTGTAACACTTGTTAATCTGAATTCAAATTTCAAAGAGCTAGTGTGAGATTTGGTCAGGAGTTCAGGCCTCTGGATTACAAGTCAAGTAATGTAATCATCACACCACTCTACAACGGTGAAGTTCTCTGTTCCATGTCACTTTTTAATTTAAGTTTGTTATGGAAAAATATGGTCCGCAAAAAATGGTTTTGGATTGGAGGGAAGGCAGGTTTTATTAAACATAAGTAAATCAGGTTGAAGATTTGTAGCTCGGGTGTCCATTGTTGTGGTTCTGTTCGCCGAGCTGGAAGTTTTTTTTTAACAGACACATAGACCTGGACCCCATATACAAACCACTACAGCTGAAACTGACACCCGGAAACGGCAAGAACATCCATCAACAGACACATCGACCTGGACCCCACATACAAACTACTACAGCTAAAACTGACACCCGGAAGCGGCAAGAACAAACCACTATAAATACCGGAAGAAACATCAAAGCAGCGCTTCACAGGAGGCTCCAATAGCACTGATGATGTTCCCTAGCCAGGGAACGAAACGTTTGCAGCAAAAACTTCCAGCTCGGCGAACAGAACCACAATAAGTAAATCAGAAACAGCAACTCATGGGAAAATCTACAGCAGTACAATGGAGGTGGGGTGGGATGGGGTGGGATGGAAAGGTTGTGCATTCAAAAAGGAAAGGAGATTTCCTATCAGGTGAAATATAGGAGCAACAAAACCAGAGAATCTTGGATATCCTGTAATATTCAAGACTGGATAAGAAGGAAAATAAAGACTTTTAGTGGGTACACAGGAAGAAAGTCAATGGTGAACTTAGTAGAGTATTGAAAGTGCAGAGAGGACCCTAAGAAAAGAATCAGGAGAGCAAAGAAGGAGGCATGGAAAACACTGGCAGGTAAAATTAGGGAGAATCCCAAGATATTCCAGAAATATTAGCAGAATACCTATGGGATCACCAATACCAGGGCTCAAAGCCGAAGCAGGAATGCAGAGACTGCCTTCCCATGTATCCAATGCAACGTTTGGGTCATCACAAAACAGAACAAATTAGAGGGAACATTCAACACCATCAATAATATCCTAGCAAGCATAAAATTCACAAAAGAGAAGGAGAACGACAAGAGACTCCCATTCCTACGTGACAGTTGAACATACAGTTAACGGAGAGCTTCAAATCAGTGTCTGCAGAACAACACACATGGACCAAATACCTAACTTCAGAAGCAATCACCCCAACACCCACAAACAGAGTTGCAGTAAGACATTATTTCAATGAGCTACATCACAGTGCAGCACTCAAGAACTACAAAAAGCAGAAGAAAATTATCAATACAATGTTTTCCAGAAAAATGGGTACCTAATTAACACAATCCGTCAATTCCTCAGAAATATACGCAAACAAACAGACATAATTCAACCAAAAACTATAGCCACATTACCTAACATCAAGTCCTATCAGAAATTACTTTCAGACTACTCAGACCCCTTGGCATCATGGTAGCCCACAAACCTACCAACATACTTAAACAGACAGTAATGAACCTAAAGGGATTCAGTCAATACCACCCTCAAAACTAACGTCATTTACAAGATACCACAAAAGAACTGTAAAAAAAAACCTACATCGGACAAACTAGCAGGAAACTTGCCACCAGGATTCATGATCATCAACTGGCCACCAAAAGACATGACCTACTATCACTAGTTTCTATACATACAGACAAACAAGGATACCACTTTGACTGGGACAACACACACATCCTAGGACAGGCGAAACAAAGACACATATGCGAATTCTTAGAGGCATGGCATTTTAACCAGAACTCATTCAATAAACACATCGATTTAGGTCCTACCTACCTTCCCTTTAAAAAAAAACTGGAAATGACATCACTCAGCTTAAGAAACCAAGAACTATAAATAGAGAGGTGGGACACACCACCAGCGCTTCACCGGAGACTTTCTTGATGATGTTACCTAGTATGGTGATGAAACATCTGAAAACAAACCTTCCAGCTCAGCGAGGTAACTTACAGTATCTATAAATATATTAAGGAGAAAGAGGATAACTAGAGAAGAGGGCCATTAGGGATCAAGGCTTAATCCATGCATGGAACTGGAAAATTTTGGCAGCATGTTAAATGAATGCTACACATTGATTTTCACTCAGGAGAAGGCTTACGGTTAAAGTTAGGGTTCGGGATATAATTACTAAAGTCAGGAAGAAGGATTGTGAGATTCTTGAATAGATTGACAAAGGGAATAAGGAGGAATTGGAGGTTTAGATGGCTTCAAAGTGGACAATTGCCCAGGTTGTGTCTCAGGCTGCAGTCAGGGACAAGGCAGGAAGTCTTAGGGGCTCTAACTCCAATTTTTAATTCCTCGCTGGCCACAGAAGGTGTGCAAGATGGCTAGAGACAGCTAACATGGTTCCACTATTCAAGAAGCATGGTAGGGATAAATCAGGAATTATAACCCAATGCATTTCACATCAGTGTTTTGGAAATTATTGGAAACAATTCTAAAGGAGAGGATTAATCTCACTTGGACAGGTAAGGCTTGATTAGAGATAGCATGCTTTTGTCAGAGGGGTTTCATGCCGAACTATTTTGATAGAATATTTTGAGGAGGTGATCAGATGTAGACAAGGGTAGTACATTTTATGCAGTTAATATAGATTTCACCAAAGCCTTTAACAAGGTTTCATATGGGACATTGATAAAGAGGATAAAAGCATGTGGCATCCAGGGTAATTGGACAAATTGGATCCAAAACTGGCATGGTGACAGAGGGTGGTGGTAGAAGGCAGTTTGTTTGACTGGAAGCCAGTATCCAGTGATGTACCACAGGAATCAGTGATGGGTCCCTTATCATTCAGAGATGAGAATATTAGGGGGATGATAAGAAAGTTTGTGGATGACACAAAGATTGGCTGGATTGTTAATGGTGAGGAAGATGGTCTTACATTACAGGAAAATATAGGTGGATTGGTCAGCTAGGCAAATCAGTGGCAGATGGAATTTAACCCTGAGAAGTGTGAGATGATGCACTTTCAAATCAGTAATAAGACAAGGGAGTTACTCAATGAATGGCAGGAAACTAGGAGGCTCAGAGGAACAAAGGGTGCTTGCCCATAGATCCCTGAAGGTGACAGGATATGTCAATATGGTAGTTAAGAAGGTGTATACGACATTTACCTTTATCAGTCATAGCATAGATTATAAGAGTAGGCAGATTATTTAGGAGCTGCAGAAGACTTTAGTTAGGCCACAGCTGGAGCACTGTTTGCAGTTCTTGTCACACTATAGGAAGGATGCGATTGCACTAGAGGGATACAGAAGAGATTCACTAGGATGTTACTTGGAATGGAGCATTTTAGCTGTGAAGAGAGACTGTGAAGAGATAACTCTAGAACAGAGAAAACTGAAGGGGGAACCTGTTGAAGTGTGTATGATTACAAGGGCAATGGACAGGGAAACAGCTGTTCCCCTTTGTTGAGGGGTCAATAATGAGGGCACATAATTTTAAGGTCAAGGGCAAGAAGTTTAGAGGGGATTTGAGGGAAACTTTTTTCACCCAGAGGGTAATTGAAATCTGGAATGCACTGTCTGGGAGGGTAATTGAGGTGGGAAACCTCTTAACCTTCTAAAAGCCCATGGACGAGCACTTGAAGTGTCAAAAAAAATCACAGCTATGGGCCGAGTGCTGGAAACTGAGATTAATGTAGATAGGTCAGCATAAACTCAATGGGCCAAAGGGCCTGTTCTGTGCTGTATAACTCTATGATTCTGTGATTCTATGGATCTAGTTGAGAGTAACATGCGGACCAGTACTGACTACTGCTACATGCCTTCACTGGTCAATCACTGTTGGAATCCCTAGGCGGCACTACAAGATTGGATTAGCAGCAACCTCATAGAGTAAAAACCATTTGACCACTGTGCAATGTTATGTTTAAATAGCCAACCAGCAGGATAATGGCTACTCTGGTCAGATCATTGCTCAGTGTTTATTTTGCAAACTCAGGGATGGGTCTTAGGCTTCTAGTTCTGAAAAGTGCCTGATCTATCCCAATTACCACAAAAGTGTAAGGTGAACCATAACTTTGAGCAACAGTGGAAATTATCAGTTTCACATTGCTACAATGCAGTCACAATGCAAGTGGTATTCTCCACTGGCAGAATGTTGTCATTAATCCAAAAAGGTGTTCTGCCTACCAGATAAATGAGTAATGCAGTTTATGAATTTTAATGTTGGTGTGAAGCCAGATATGTTGACAAATGTGCAAACATATGTGCATTCCAATGACTGTTCAATCTATCAAACAGTGTGTCCCTTCAGCTTTTCATAATGAGAAGAGTATTAACCTTGCAAAAGTTAGAAAATAGCATCCAAAAGTATCCGCCATTCCGTGATTGAATAGTGCTTACTGATCAATCCTGAATATGCTAAGAATAACATTATCAACCAATTAAAGATTAACATTCAGACTTGCAATGCATATATGTGTTATTTTGAAAGGTCCTGTCTTCAAAAAGAAGAAAGAAGAAACATCATGAGGGCAACTATTTTCTTGTGCATTCCTCTTGGAAATATATTTGGATTTTCTTAAGGCATTTAATACTTAATAAGATAATAGCTCATGGTGTTGGAAGTAGCACATTCGCATGCACAGAGAATTGACTGAGAGAGACAGAGAGTTGGGATGAAGTGAGCATTTTCAAGCTACCTGGTACACTAATGGTGTGCCACAGGGATCAATCTGGGACCACAATTATTTACAATATATATTCAACACTTGGATTAGGAAAGTGAATGTACGAAAGCTAAGATGGTGGGATGATTGCAAAAATAAAGAGGAAGGCAAATGGTGAAGATGACACAAACAGTTTACGTAAGGGTTAAGTGAGTGGGCAAAAACTTGGCAGAAGGAATATAATGTGAGGAAATGTGAGGTTCTGCAATGTGACAAGAGAAAAAGAGGAACTGAACATCATATAAATGGAGAAAGAGTGCAAGAATCTATGGAACAGAGGGATTTGGGACTCTTCATCCATGAAGCACAAAGAGCTAGCATTCAAGTTCAAAAGGTCATATGGAAGACAAAGAGAATTTTGACCTTTATTTTGAAGGCAGCAGGTAATAAAAGTTGGGAACTATTGTGAAAATACTATAAACACTAGTCAGACTTTTGCAGCAATCTTCAGCCAGAAGTGCTGAGTGAATGATCCATCTCGGCGTCCTCCAGTGGTCCCCAGCATTACAGATACCAGTTTTCAGCCAATTCAATTCACTCCACTTAATATCAAGAAACAGTTGGAAGCACTGAATACTGCAAAGGCCTTATGGGGCCTGACAATGTTTCAGCAGTAGTGCTAAAGACTTGTGCTCAAGAAATTGCCGCTCCCCTGGCCAAGCTGTTCCAGTACAGTTACAACACTGACATCTACCCACCAATGTGGAAGATTGTCCAGGTATGCCCTGTACAGAAAAAGCAGGACACATCCAAATCAGCAAATTACCACCCGATCAGTCTGCTCTCAATCATCAGTAAAGTAAAGGAAGATGTCATCAGCAATGCTATCAAGCAGCACCTGCTCAACAATAACCTCTCAGTGAAGCCCAGTTTGGGTTCCACCAAGGCCCCATAGCTCCTGACCTTGCTTCAAGCATGGTCAAAGAGCCGAATTCCAGAGATGAGGTGAGAGTGACAGCCCTTGACATCAAGACTCCATTTAACCAAGTGTGGCATCAAGGAGCCCTAGCAAAATTGGAATCAGTGGGCATCAGGGGACAAACTCTCTGCTGGTAAGAGTCATACCTGACACAGAGGAAAATGGCTGTGTTTTTTGGAGGTCAGTCATCTCAGCTCTAGGATGTCTCTGCAGGAGTTCCTCTGGGCAGTGTCTTAGGCCCAACTATCTCCAGCTGCTTCATCAATGTACTTTCCTCCATCATAAGGACAGAAGTAGGGATATTCGCCAATAATTCCACCTTTTGTGACTCCGAAAAGAACGAAGCAATCTGTGTCAAATACAACAAGATTTGGACAATATCCAGGATTGGGCTGACAAGTGGAAAGTTCCATCCATACCATACAAATATCAGGCTATGACCATCACCAACAAGAGACAATCTATCCACTGCCCTTCAACATTCAATGGTGTTACCATCACTGAATACCCGACTATCATTGATCAGAAACTTTTAGATTAGATTACTTACAGTGTGGAAACAAGCCCTTCAGCCCAATAAGTCCACACCGACCCGCCAAAGCGCAACCCACCCATACCCCTACATTTACCCCTTACCTAACACTACGGGCAATTTAGCATGGCCAATTCACCTGACCCACACATCTTTGGACTGTGGGAGGAAACCGGAGCACCTGTACTGGACTCAACATGTAAAAACAGTGGCTACATCTTGAAGGTGAAGAGCAGCAGATATATAGAAACACTACCACCTTCAGGTTCCCCTCCAAGCCATTCACCATCCTGACATGGAAATATATGACCGTTCCTTCACTGTCATAGAATCCCAACAGTGTGGAAACAGATCTTTTGGCCCAACTAGTCCACACTGAGTCTCCGAAGAGCATCCCAATCAGAGCTATTCCCCTACTCTATTCTTCCGACGTAGCCTGCACATCCCTAAACACTATGTGCAATTCAGCATGGCCAATCAGTCTAACCTGCACACCTCTGGATTGTGGGAGGAAATCGGAGTACCCAGAGCAAACCCACGCAGACACAGGGAGAATGTGTAAACTCCACACAGACAGTTGCCCGAGTGTGGAAGCAAACCCGGTTCCCTGATGCTGTGAGACAGCAGTGCTAACCAATGAGCCACTGTCGCTGGATCAAAATCATGGAATTCCCTCCTTAATGGCATTGTAGATCAACCCTCAGTAGGTGCAGCAAGTGAGGTCTGCAGATACTGGAGTATCAGAGCTGAAAATGTGTTGCTGGAAAAGCGCAGCAGGTCAGGCAGCATCCAAGGAACAGGAAATTCGACGTTTCGGGCATAAGCCCTTCATCAGGAATCATTATGCCCGAAATGTCGAATTTCCTGTTCCTTGGATGCTGCCTGACCTGCTGCACTTTTCCAGCAACGCATTTTCAACCCTCAGTAGGTGGACCGGTTCAAGAAGGCAACTCACCACCACCTTCACAAGGTCAACTAGGGAAGGGCAATAAATGCTGGCCAGTCAGTGATGCCCACATCCCATAAAATGAATTAATTAAAAAAAGATGCATCCTGGTTTTGTCCAAGAGCTGGGTACATGTCCCTGAGCGCAGTGTTCTTGCTGCAGATTGTCAATGATTGTTGCTGACAATTTCACGTTGAAGTGTAGAAGTATCCTCAGAGATGTGTCCTGAGGCTGGCACATGTCAGATGCCAATGTCTGTGGAAATGGGGTGCCTGGGGCTGGTACCTATGGAACATGCCTCAGATTTTGGTATCTGTTATCACATGGAGATCCCTGGAAAAACAGAGAGTTGACATCTCCAAGTACATACTCTGCCTTCCATGTCCAAAATACTTGGCATTTCGTTTTCTCAGTACGTGGGTAAGATAGGAAGCTACACATGAATAAAGCAACATTTGTGGTTCGTGAGGTTGCTAGCAAGAATCCACTTTAATAGGTAACTCACAGCAGCAACGTGAGAGACGGCATGGTGGCTCAGTGGTTAGCACTGCTGCCTCACAGCACCAGGGACCTGGGTTTGATCCCAGCTTCAGGCAACTGTCTGTGGGGAGTTTGCATATTCTCCCCCTGTCTGTGTGGGTTTCCTCCGTGTGCTCTGATTACCTCCCACAATCCAAAGATATGCAGGCTAGGTGAATTGACCATGCTAAATTTTCCATAGTGTTCAGGGATGTGTAGGTTAGGTGCAATAATCAGGGGTGAATTTTGTGTAATAGGATCGGGGAATGGGTCTGGGTGGGTTACTCTTTGAAACATTGGTGTGGACTTGTTGGGCTTGAATCTATGAAAATCTCATCATGATGGCTAGTACTTGCGGAAAGTTACACTCACATTGAAATAGGGCTTACGTGACTTCTTACATAATTTTGCCATAAGTTTCACCACAGCCCATGCTGTTCAGGCCCCTATAGGAGTCTGTCCACTTTCACTCCCAAGCCAGTTAGTTCATGTGGTGAGGTCAACATTAAATGGCAGATGGAGTTTAATTCAGCAAGTGTGTGGTGATACATTTTGAAAGGTCAAGTACAGTTGGAAATTATACAATGAATGGCAGAACGCAGATATGGGTTCGCAGGGTCACAGATCTTTGGAGCAGGCAGGGCAGTTAGATAAGGTAGTAAAAAAAGGCCTATGGCATGCTTGCTTCATTGGAAGGGGTATTGAGTATAAGGATAGACAAGTTATGCTGCAGTTTTATAGATCATAGAGATGTACAGCATGGAAACAGACCCTTCGGTCCAGCCATTCCATGCCAACCAGATATCCCAACCCAATCTAGTCCCACCTGCCAGCACCCAGCCCATATCCCTCCAAACCCTTCCTATTCATATACCCAAGCAAATGCTTCTTAAATGTTGCAATTGTACCAGCCTCCACCACTTCCTCTGGCAGCTCATTCCATACACGTACCACCCTCTGTGTGAAAATGTTGCCCCTTAGGACTCTTTTATATCTTTCCCCTCTCACCCTAAACCTATGACCTCTAGTTCTGGACTCCCCCACCCCAGGGAAAAGGCTTTGTCTATTTATCCTATCCATTCCCCTCATGATTTTAAAAACCTCTATAAGGTCACCCCTCAGCTCCAGCCTGTTCATCCTCTCCCTATAGCTCAAATCCTCCATCTCTGGCAATATCCTTGTAAATCTTTTCTGAACCCTTTCAAGTTTCACAACTTCTTTACAATAGGAAGGAGACCAGGAGACCAATATTCCAACAGTGACCTAACCAATATCCTGTGCAGCTGCAACATGACCTCCCAACTCCTGTACTCAATACTCTGACCAATAAAGGTAAGCGTACCAAACACCTTCTTCACTATCTTACCTACCTGTGACTCCACTTTCAAGGAGCTATGAACCTGCACTCCAAGGTCTCTTTGTTCAGCAACACTCCCTAGGACCTTACCATTAAGTGTATAAGTCCTGCTAAGATTTGCTTTCCCAACGTGCAGCGCCTCACATTTATCTTAAACTCCATCTGCCACCTCTCAGCCCATTGGCCCATCTGGTCAAGATGCTGTTGTAATCTGAGGTAACCCTCTTCGCTGTCCACTACACCTCCAATTTGGATGTCATCTGCAAACTTACTAATTGTACCTCTTATGCTCGCATCCAAATCATTTATGTAAATGACAAAATGTAGAGGACCCAGCACTGATCCTTGTGGCACTCCACTGGTCACAGGCCTCCAGTCTGAAAAACTACCCTCCACCACACCACCACCTGTCTTCTACCTTTCAGCCAGTTCTGTATCCAAATGGCTAGTTCTCCCTGTATTCCGTGAGATCTAACCTTGCTAATCAATCTCCCATGGGGAACCTTGTCGAACGCCTTACTGAAGTCCATATAGATCACACCTACTGCTCTGCCTTCATCAATCCTCTTTGTTACTTCTTCAAAAATTTCAATCAAGTTTGTGAGACATGATTTCCTACGCACAAAGCCATGTTGACTATCCCTAATCAATCCTTGCCTTTCCAAATACATGTACATCCTGTCCCTCAGGATTCCCTCCAACAACGGCGGCACGGTGGCACAGTGGTTAGCACTGCTGCCTCACAGCGCCAGGGACCTGAGTTCAATTCCCGCCTCAGGCGACTGACTGTGTGGAGTTTGCATGTTCTCCCCGTGTCTGCGTGGGTTTCCTCCGGGTGCTCCGGTTTCCTCCCACAGTCCAAAGATGTGCGGGTCAGGTGAATTGGCCATGCTAAATTGCCCGTAGTGTTAGGTAAGGGGTAAATGTAGGGGTATGGGTGGGTTGCGCTTCGGCGGGTCGGTGTGGACTTGTTGGGCCGAAGGACCTGTTTCCACACTGTAAGTAATCTAATCTAAAACGTGGCAACCAGCGATGTCAGGCTCACCGGTCTATAGTTCCCTGGCTTGTCCTTACCACCCTTCTTAAACAGTGGCACCACATTAACCAACCTACAGTCTTCAGGCACCTCACTGTGACTATCAATGATACAAACGTCTCAGCAAGAGACCCAGCAATCACTTCTCTAGCTTCCTACAGAGTTCTAGGGTACACCTGATCACGTCCTGGGGATTTATCCACCTTTATGCGTTTCAAGACATCCAGCACTTCCTCCTCTGTAATATAGACATTCTGCATGATGTCACCATCTATTTCTCTACAGTCTATATCTTACATATCCTTTTCCACAGTAAATACTGATGCAAAATACACATTTTGTATCTCCCCCATTTTCTGTGGCTCCACGCAAAGGCAGCCTTGCTGATCTTTGAGAAGCCCTATTTTCTCCCTAGTTACCCTTTTGTCCTTAACGTATTTGTAAAAACCCTTTGGATTCTCCTTAATTCTATTTACCAAAGCTATCTCATGTCCCCTTTTTTGCCCTCCGATTTCCCTCTTAAGTATATTCCTACTGCCTTTATACTCTTCTAAGGATTCATTCGACCTATCCTGTCTATACCTTACATATGCTTCCTTCATTTTCTTAACCAAACCCTCAATTTCTTTAGTCATCCAGCATTCCCTATACCTACCAGCCTTTCCTTTCACCCTGACAGGAATATACTTTCACTGGATTCTCATTGTCTCATTTCTGAAGGCTTCCCATTTTCCAGCCGTCACTTTTACCTGTGAACATCTGCCTCCAATCAGCTTTCAAATATTCTTGCCTAATACTGTCAAAATTGGCCTTACTCCAATTTAGAACTTCAACTTTTAGATCTGGTCTATCCTTCTCCATCATTATTTTAAATCTAATAGAATTATGGTCGCTGGTCCCAAAGTGCTCCCCCACTGACACCTCAGTCACCGCCCTGTCTTTCTTCCCAAGAGTAGGTCAAGTTTTACACCTTCTCTAGTAGGTACATCCACATACTGAATTTGAAAATTGTCTTGTACTAACTTAACAAGTTCCTCTCCATCTAAGCCCTTAACACTATGGCAGTCCCAGTCTATGTTTGGAAAGTTAAAATCCCCTACCATAACCACCCTATTATTCTTACAAATAGCTGAGATCTCCTTACAAGTTTGTTTCTCAGTTTCCCTCTGACTATTAGGGGGTCTATAATACAATCCCAATAAGGTGATCATTCCTTTCTTATTTATCAGTTCCACCCAAATAACTTCACTGGATGTATTTCCAGGAATATCCTCCCTCAGTACAGCTGTAATGCTAACCCTTATCAAAAACGCCACTCCCCCTCCTCTCTTGCCTCCCTTTCTATCCTTCCTGCAGCATTTGTATCCTGGAACATTAAGCTGCCAGTCCTGCCTATCCCTGAACCACATTTCTGTAATTGCCATGATATCCCAGTCCCATGTTCCTAACCATGCCCTGAGTTCATCTGCCTTCCCTGTTAGGCCCCTTGCATTGAAATAAATGCAGTTTAATTTATTGGTCCTACCTTGTCCCTGCCTGCCCTGGCTGTTTGACTTGCTTCTGTTCTCAACTGTACCAGTCTCAGATTGATGTATTTCCTCACTATCCCCCTGCACCCCACCACCCCCCACCCCAAACCCCCACCTTACTAGTTTAAATCCTCCCAAGCAGCTCGAGCAAATTTCCCTGCCAGTATATTAGTTCCTTCCAATCCGTCCTTCTTGTACAGGTCACTTCTACCCCAAAAGAGATTCCAATGATCCAAAAATGTGAATCCTTCTCCAATATACCAGCTCCTCGGCCATGCATTCATCAGCTCTATCTTCCTATTCCTGCCCTCACTAGCTTGTAGCACCTGGAGTAAACCAGATATTACTACTCTTGAGGACCTTTTTAGATTCCTGCCTAACTCTCTGTAATCTCCCTTCAGAATCTCAACCTTTTCCCTTCCTATGTCATTGGTTCCAATGTGCACAATGACCACTTGCTGGCCCCTCCCCCATTCTGCACCATCTCCAAGACATCCTTGATCCTGGCACGAGGGAAGCAACACACCATTCTGATTTTTCGCTGCTGGCCACAGAAATGGCTTGGACTGGAGAATCCCCTAACACAATTGATCTCTTGGAACCCGACATACCTCTCATTGCATTAGAGCCAGTCCCAATACTAGACACTTGGCTGTCCTTACTACATTCCCCTGAGAATCCATCCCCCCCGCCCCCCTCTCCATTTTCCAAAACAGCATACTTATTTGAATGGATATAGACACAAAAGACTCCTGCACTAGCTGCCTACTTCTCTTACCTATCCTGGAGTTATCCCATCTATGTGATTGTATCTGAGACTTTCCCCCATTCCTATAACTGCCATCCATCACTTACTGTTACTATTATGAATTCCTCATCACTTCTAACTGTGTCTAAAACTGATTCATTTGATCTGATAAGCTTCGCAACCAACAGCATTTATTGCAGATATAATCCACTGTAATCCTTAAACTCTCTTAAAACACCCACATCTGACAAGGAGGCCATTTCACTCTACTGAAGGCCATTTTAGTTAGGCCACATTTGGAATATTACATTCAGCTCTGGTGAGGGTACAGAAAATGTTGATCAGAATGTTGCCTAGTATGGGGGATTTTATCTATGAAGAATGGTTGGATAGACTGGACTTGTTTTCACTGGAACGCAGGACGTTGAGGGGTGACCTGATAGAAGTTTATAAGACTGTGAATGGCATAGATAGAGTGGATAGTATGAGGTGTTTTCCCAGGGTGGAAGTGGCAATTACTCAGGGACATGGGTTCAAGATGTAGGGGCAAATTTTAAAAGAGAAGTGCAAGGCATGTTTTTCACACACAGAATGGTGAGTGCCTGAAATGCACTGCCAGAGGGGGTGGTGGAAGCAAACACAATAGCAGCATTCAAGAAACACCTAGATGAATATATGAATAGGAAGGGAACAGAATGATACAGATCCTAAAAGTGAAGATAGTTTTAGTATGGAAGGGCAAAATGTGTTAGCGTAGGCTTGGAGGGCTGAAGGGCCTGTTCCTGTGTTGTATTGCTCTTTGTTCTTAATATTCTGCTTCCTAGTCGGGCCATCATCATAAAAACTGGAAAGGAATATGAGTACTATAAGCTGATGGTATAAGGTCATTCGTAATTAGTACAGATTGATGATGGAAGGTTATGTGTGGACTGGCAGTTATGGAATTTGATTCAAGAGCTAAAGAACCCTATCTAGTCCACATTGTTGCTAGACCAACACCACACAGAGTGCACTGGCTCTAGAAAATGGCTCACTAACACTTTCTCAAGGGCTATTATTGATGGGGAAAGATGTTGGTTTCACCAGCAGCATTCGCATCCAAGAATAAACTAAAAAGAAATAATTAATGATGGTTGTTACAGGCAAGATTAAGTTTTACTGAGATTTTAATTTTATTTGTAATAATTATATTTTAAATAATTTCATTAATAATTCAGCAATTTTCATTAAACCACAAACTGTTTTGTCTCTCTGTATCCAAGCAGACTGTCACCAAAGTGGAAATGATGTCTTAAATTCAGAGTCATTTGGCCTTAAGTATTACTTCCACATGAATTATTCATGAGGCCAGAGTGAATATCTCACTCCATTAGCCCATGTCAAGACAATAAAATTAAAAGCCAAAGTCCCCACTGGTCTTTCTAATTCATCACTACACTGCCTCTAAAATGGCATAGTAGCAATTGGCAAAGGAAGAGTAATCTGGTTGTGATGTGACCACACTGTGTGATAAATCTGCTATTGTTCTGGAATTCACTATTTTTACCAAATACAATTTAACTAACCATCTGTTGTAAAAACAAGAAGCAATACATGTATAAATACATATTTACAACCACAGCTTTAGCAGCCAACTGCCTCTGCTCTCCATCAGATGAAGTCAATCTTAAATGTAAAATTTAATATTATGCAGGCTAAAAAGAGCAACCTGGAGGAAGGAGGTGTGAATATTTTTAATCAACCTGTTCAGGCATACCTTTGGAGCAAGTGAGAGTTGAACCCAGGTCTTCTGGTCAAGAAGTAGAGACACTGCCACCACACCATATAGCCCCCAAAGAACGAGGTATTCAGGTTCTGGGAGTACATCACATTTGTGATTGATGATGACTCCCAGTAATGGATCCTCTTCCCAGCAATGAGCTTTGTTTGTTCTGTGAAAACCCAGTTACTGCAGCCATTGAGAATGGGTCCAGTGAGCATGTATTTCTGGGCAACCCCTAATTGGAACCAATGCATTTATTTAATTAATCATCTTGCTCCAACACCTCTCCACTGTTGTGCAGTGAGGCGGAACTGCATTTACCTGGCTCCCTTCTTCTCTTGCAAATGGTTGGTTCTCTTCCTGCTTTCACCCAGTTTCTTCTGCTCCTGAGCATTCATCCTTGCCACACCCTCTCCTATTTCTCATCTGCATTCTGTCTCTCATTGAAAAACATAGCATCAATTTTCACATGAATGCTAATGACACCTAGCTGTCCCTTACCACCACGTTAGTTAACTCTGCCATGATCTCCAGCTTGTCTGGCATCTCGTAGTGAATAAGCAGAAATTTCCTGAATTAAACACCCTCGCCTTGTTACTGTCTGCTGTGGAACCAGTCTGTCCCCAGCTTGACATGACCCCAAGATGAACTTCTGCCCACATTCCCACACCATCAATAAGACTGTTTACATCCATTCCTGCAACATTGCCCAACTCCACTCCACCTCAACGCTTTTGATGCTGAAATCCTTATCCAGACTTTTGTTATTGTTGGAGCTGACTATTCTATTGCACACTGGCTGGCTTCTCACACTCTAGCCTCTGTAAACTTGAGTTAGACCCAAATTCTGCCACTGCTTGTCTCTTTATTTGCAGCGATTCCTGCTTACTCCATTTCTGTGATAGCTGACCAACATTCACTTCCTGTTAAACAATAGTTGTCAAGACATTAAAAGAACCAATTGTGTTGAAGGCAGAAGAAGGCAAATGAAGTTGTTTACCTTTTCCACTGTCACAAAGTACACTGTTGATACCCTTAACGTCATCCCAATACTGGGGTGGCACGGTGGCTCAGTGGTCAGCACTGCTGCCTCACAGCACCACGGACCCAGGCTCGATTCCAGCCTTGGGCGACTGTCTGTGTGGAGTTTGCACATTCTCCCCATGTCTGCTTGGGTTTCCTCCCACAATCCAAAAATGTGCAGGTCAGGTGAATTGGCCATGTTAAATTTCCCGTAGTGTTAGGTGTTATTAGGCAGGACTAAATGTAGGGAAATGAGTCTGGGTGGGTTACTCTTCGGAGGGTTGGTGCGGACATGTTACCCAAAGGGCCTGACTTCACACTTAGGAAATCTAATCTACTCAGTGGGGGAGTTGCAAATCTGATTGGAGGCATTCAAATGTGGGACATGACAACACATTCAAGAGCTCTTGAGAGGAAAAGGAGTTTGGAAATGGAACAGTAGTTTACAAGCATGGTGGGGTCAAAAGTTGTTCTGTTAGGAGTTCTAGGTCAGGGCAGCAGTAATGTTAGAGAAAACGTTTTCTCATGACTCAGTGAAAAGGAAATAGGCAGAAGAATCGGAAGATAAAATGTTTTCGCACAACCGAAAGCTGCACATAACTATGTTGGAGATCACAGGGTCAGGCTGGTGAGAACATTCTCACATTCTGATCACTTAATCTGAACAATCAACAGCCTTTCTCCACCACACTCCAACACCAACGCCCCCTATCACTACAGCTGCCCCATCCATACTTCAATTCAGCTCTGATAAAGAGTCTTCTAGACTTGAAATGTTAAGTTGCTCTCTCTCTCCATGGATGCTGCCTGACCTGTTGTGATTTCCAGCATTTTTTCTTTTCAGTACAGATTCCAGCATCAGCGGTAATTTACTCCTGCTCACCATAACTATGGTTGGAGTTGGGGCTGTAGGAAATGGGGGAGAAAAAATTGCCACACAGAAGATAAGGCAGATGTTCAGTTTGCATATTAGAATTAATTGTGGTTGAACGTTTTGTTAAGAATGCTTTCAAGTTCACCCCTGATGTAAACAGTACATAAATGGGCCATTTTTTCTCTGATAAACAGCTGGACTTAAAGCAAAACAGCAGATTGCAGATAACCCGAATGCGAATTGCATGATTCAATGGCAGAGTGCTGAGTTCACACACACCTTCAAAGGGACAAGATATGCCATTGCATGCTCCTTGTAAAAATGATCAGATTTTTGTGCCATCCTCAGTACATTCTGTCCCTAAATCTCTATTCTTTGGCAAAGGTATTGAAAATTTCCAGTCTTCTTTCAACAGCAATCTATTCACACAGTACAAGCATGCCCACTGCTGGAAGCTCCCTAACTACATGCTTCCTCATTCACAAAGAGACATTTTCTGCCTATTCCGACCCCCATTCTGACACGGTTTTCTTCAATGCCACATTTCAGTGCACCATTTCTATTACTCTGCTATGAGAGAATGTCAGACAGAACAGGGAGAAAAGTCTGGAAATGGATCACCTCCAAGAACTTCACCGCATTCAAGGAGCTAGCATCCTCCCTCCATGTAGTCAGTGAACAGGAGCAGAAGATTGAAAAGGAGAAAAGAACATCTCACTATCATGTTATCATCTCACTTCCCAGTTTTTCAAGGCAGGCCATTGAATCTTCCCGCTCCAGCAAGTGAACATGATCTGTTTAGATTTCCAGACGACCCTTTCTGAGCAGAATATGCCATTGAGGCCAAGTATGGCGCTCCCCAGAGGTTTTGACTAAATGGCAGCCAGCATGGAATGGTCAAGCAGTCAAGCAGGCAGTGACCATAATATGATAGAATTCATCCAGCAGTTTGACATGGGGAAGCAAGAATCAGACATAATGATATTACAGTTGCGTAAAGATAACTACAAAGGCATAAGTGAGGAACTGACCAGAGCCGACTGGAAGGGAAGATAGTGGAGCAGCAATGGCAGAAATTTCCCGAGGTAATTCAGGAGGCACAGCAGAAATTCATCACAAGGAAAACGCTAAAGGGAGGATAAGGAAACCATAGCTGACAAGGGAAGTTAGGAACAACATAAGAGCAAAAGGAAAAGCAAACAATGTGGTGAAGATCACTGGGAACTCAAAGGATGGGGATGCCTTTAAATCAAGTAGAGGATAACTAAAAAAAATGGTGGGGAGAGAAGATAAAATCTGAGAGTCAGCTAGCTATTGATATAAAAGAAGGTTCAAAGAGGTTTTTTTAGTTATCGAAAAGATAAGAGAGAGGCAAGAGTGGACATGGAACCACTGGAAAATTAGGCTAAACATGCCTGACAAATCTTTAGAATTCTTGGAGGGAGTGATGAGCGAGTTAGACTTGGACTGCCAGTCGACATGATCTATTTGGATTTCTAAAAGGCTTTTGACAAGGTGCTGCACAGGAGTCTGCTAAATTAAAAGATACCGATAATGCACTGGCATTGGTAGGGATTCGTGACTGGCCAAAGGCAGAGAGTAGGAACAAAGAGATCCTTTTCAGGATGGCAACAGGTGACTAGTAGAATTCCGCAGGGGCCATATCTGTTAATTTTATAAATTAACAATCTGGATGAAGGAACTTACAGCATTGTTGCTGCATTTGCAGATGACACAGATAGGAAGGGAGGTTATATTGAGGAAGTGATGAGACTGCAGAAGGACTTGGACAGGCTCAGAGAGTGGACAAAGAATTGAAGATGGAATACAATGTGGGAAAGTGTGAGGTTATATTCTGTGATAGGAAGAATAGAAACATAGTCTATTTTCTAAAAGGGCAAAAGTTTTAGACATCTGAAGCACAAAGGGACTTGGGAATCTTGGTTCAGGATTCTCTTTAGGTTAACATGCAGGCGACAGTTGTAATTTCAGATGGCAAATGCAATGCTAATATTCCTTTTGAGAGGGCTAGAATACACTAGCAGAGATGTATTGCTGAGTCTGTATAAGGCTCTGGTGAGACTGTATTTGAAATATTGTGGCAGTTTTAGGCCCCATATCTAAGGAATGATATGCTGGTATTGGGGACATTTTGAAGAGTTACCCAGAGCAGCAAAGAGCACCAACAAAAACAGAACAATACATAGTGCTTTTAGAACTGCTCTCTTAAAGATACCTTTATCTATCAAAGACCTGTGATCCCTAAGAAGAAGAAAAGAAGACCAAGGAAAATGGACACTCGACAAAGCTACCTGGTTTTGAAATGTGATTATATTTTTTGCAAATCATAATTGGGATTTTTATTGGACCAGTACCGTTGAGAGGAAGGTAAAAGGCAGGTTTAGAGAAAGGAGTGCAAATAGTTGTTAGTTAATTATTCTCTGTTAGACTTTTTAAAAAAGTTGTTAATTTTTACCTTACATTGTAACTTTTGGGATAGCTCTTTGCCCCGTTCTTTTAACAGATTACAGCATGGGGTGAATCATTTCTGTGTTGCTCATTTAAGTCAGCAGAAGGGTCTACCCCGTGTCGTAACACCACATCTAACCAGAGCACCCAGAAGAAACCCATGCATACATGGGGAGAATGTATAACTTCCACACAGACAGTGACCCAAGACTGGAATCAAACCGAGGTCCCTGGCACTGTGAGGCAGCAGGGCTAATCACCATGCTGTCCTGCTACTATATCTTCTGCTATTATCATTCTATGGCTAACAGGACAATGTACTGAAATTCCATACACAAAGACCTATTTTTGTTGCTGAATGCTCCTTATTCCTTCAAAACTCATCCTTCTTACAATCTCTGATGAAAGTTGAATAATTTAAAACCACATCTTCTCGTAGTTTTTGCTTCCCCCAACAAGCACACATCCTCCTTTTCTTCCCTCCTTCCACTCCCTTGTCATTTTATACAGCATTTGAATCGAAGCTTATTTTCAGTGCTAAAACATTATGTACGTTCTCCCACCATTCTAGGTTGCAAAGGTAAGTGTCATAATCTCATCATCTGGTTCACTAATATCCATTAGGGAGGGAGATCAGAAACATGTATCGCTAGATCTACAGCTATGTGGTCGAATCTTAATGCATTCTGAGCAATTTGGGATGGACAATAACACTGGACTAGTTGGCAACACTCATATCCCATGAATGAATACAACAGAACAATACACTACCTGGAAATGTGATGGAAGCAAGTTCAATTGAGGCAATGGATGATTATTTAGATAGAAATCATTTGCAGGGTTATCAGGAAAAATTATCAGATGTACACAAGGTAATGATGCTCATTTAATGAGCTGCTGTAGACACAGTGGGCTGAATGGCCTCCTTTTGCACTGTAGTAATTCTGTGATTTTAAGGAACACCACATACAGATCCTAATTGTCAACTGAGTGAATCTAAAGACACTGTTTGGCTAAAGCAGTGATTTCAGCATCATATGTTGTACAAGCGCCTTTTCCCCTTCTTAAAGAGAGCAATGACAGTTCCAAACACTGTCAGTCTTTCAATGGCATCATAGTCACATCACATGACATGTTTATTAAGAAGGCATCTGTTAGAGATACCCATCCACAGTATCAATGAAGTCAGCAGGTTTATGTCTGTAATATGTGTACGCAGGATTAAGACTAACTTCATTGATGCATAAAGTCCAATTATCAGGTACTGTTTTGATATCAGCCCCTCTTCTTTCCACTCATCACCCACTCTGCCTAGATTAACTGCAGCTAGCCAAAACTATGAAAGAAGGTCTATTTATCAGACATACTGTGCCCCATGCTGACACTTCCTTCAGGTGACTCTGCAATGCAGGCTTTTTTCCAAAGCTTGTGTTTAAATCATCCCTCAGTGAGTGGATCATATTTGTTCTATTTGAAAATTGGATCCTATCAGATTTTTGAAGACTTGTCATAATATTTATGCAATCGTAATGACTGACAATTTTATATTCAAACACAAAGAAACAAGTTTTCTAGCTGAAATAATGTTTTTTTGAAACAATTCACACTATCTTAGACCCGAATATTTGCAAGGATGAGCCAGGACTCTGTCTTATGAAAAAGGCACCAGAGAGTAATTATGAAAATCTCACTCCCAAATCCAGCACCCACAATTTTCATCTCTTGTGGCGAGAGTCATGGGATAGGGGCAGGTCATACTTTTCATATATGTGATTCATGGAAGCAACTGTAAATGTAAAACTACCTTCAAAAAGATCCATATTTTATGAGTGGGACATATAGTAAGTTTTACTCTATTCAAGGGAAGATCTATACTTTGGAGAGGTCCAGGGAGAAATAAGTGGCCCTTTGAGAGATGTGAGGTGCACTTAAAGGTCAGTTGTCCTTTAGAATTGTTAAAAACAAGTGTGTGAAAATGAATAGGCTCATTGAAAATGTCAGGCTCATTAGAACTGTCAGTTTGTCAAATAAACTAGCAATCTGATAAGGAATTTAAATCCCCTGGACTTCAATTAAAAAGAAGTCTACAGTTAAAGTAAAATATAAATCATTGTTTGCTATTTTGTTCTCTGTTGACATAAGGAATATCATTTTAGAATTTGTTTCCTTTGATCGATTTCACAACGTTATCATTATCACAATGGGGTACCTGCAGTTTATTGTTTGATTTATCGATCCAATTATAATATATCATCTTAATATAGGATTATGAGTACAAATAATCGCTTTTATAAGGGATTGAGTTGTTGAAAAAAATTTAAATGTGACTTTATAATCACTGAGAGTTTTTGTTAATACAGAAATTTCACCAATTAGCACTACAACCATTTTGTTTCATAACAGCCTGAGCCCTGAGGTCTCCCCATGCTGGATACTGGATGAGTAGGCAAAGAGATTGTGAGGATAAAGTATGATAGGTTGTGGTTGTTGGCTTGCATAAATTGGCATGATGTTTTCAAAGGCCTATAATAGAGTACAGGGTGGTAGAGGAGCATAGTTTGACATGGAAAATATGATTATCCATGGGTTTAGTTGGAGCATGAGGAAGCATGAAAGTTATGGGGGGAGGGGGATTCTGAATGGTGGAGGGGGAGCATATAGTAGTATGAGCTGGTGTGGCTTGGACACAGGAAATCTTTGGGTGGTGAGGGGTATGAGGTTGAGAGATCGATGGTTGTATTTGTTTCCTTTATTTTGTCAGCTAGGATGATATTCTGGATCACTAACAGCCTTTCACTTTTATTAGAGTGGTGAAGAATTGGATAAGACCAAATGGGCTATGTCAGATTTACCCAACTGTAAAGGAATCTAGATGGATGTGCCAGAAAGTAACAACTTGTGTGGGGTAAACATATGAGCTGCAGAATATGTTTTGGCAGGTGGTTAGTTTGAAATTCTAAAAGGAGAACCAATCAGGGTTTTTAATGTGCAGCTGATCAGGTTGAATCAGACCATTAAAGGAAGCACAGGACATGTGACAGGTCACGAAAACTTCAGCACAGAAAATGAATGGAGACAAATTGAAGAGGAAGGAAGTCTCTTATAATTGACATAGATTCAAAAAAATTCAAGTAACAAAACACAACCCAAAAATTTACATTCTCAGTAAATACTTCAGATTGTACCTCAGAATCCCAATCGAGTTTATAAGAATTTGTTTTACAGGAAATTATAATAAGTTAGTATGTGATTCTGAATTGTTTTTATGAAGCTATGCTGTAAATATCATTGAGACGGATGCATTTTTAGCTGGGTTAAGAATCTATGTAGTGGATCAAATTGACATTTTTGAATACATTTCATCAATTTTTTTTTGTTATTTGGCATCCAGATTGATAGCTTTGAGAAAATGAACAATTTGGTCACTCGATAATTCTGAAATTTTTCATCTTCTGTTTTCTGACTGTATTGCTACACTATTGATTTGCAATTACCTGAAGATCGTATAGGCAGCTTGACAAATCTAGGGAGGTGGTAGTGTACTAGAAATATCACTGACAAGTAACTCAAAGCCCCAGGCTGATGTTCTGGTGACACTGGTTCGAATTTCACCATAGCAAGTGGTTAAATTTGAATTCAATTTCTAAAAATGTTCTGGAATTAAAAGCTAGTCTAATGGTGCCTATGCAACCACTGTTGATTGTTGTGAAAACCCTTCTGAGAAGTTAATGTTCTTTAGAGAAGGAAATCTGGCATCCTTCCCTGGTCAGAGACAAAAACACCTGCAGATGCTGGAATCCGAAGTAGAGAGGCAGGAGGTTGGAAGTACACAGATTGCCAGTTGGCGTCAGGAGGTGGAGAAGTCAACATTTCGGGTGTAACCCTTCTTCAGAGCCAGGACAAGTCCTGAAGAATGGTTACACCCAAAATGTTGAATTCTCCACCTTCTGATGCTGCCTGGCTTGCCATGTTCTTCCAGCCTCCTGCCTATCATCCTTACCTGGTCTGGCCTATGAATAACTCCAGACCCTTAGCAATGTGATTGACTCTTAACTGGTCAATAAATGTTGATCTAGTCAGTGACATCCACATCAATGAATGAAAAACAGTCAGCCATCATTTTAATCCAACCAAAAATGTTTGCCCTAGATAATGAGGTATAATGTTGGTACTTATAAACCCACATTTCCAATTATGGCACATAGCATGACAGATTGGATGCACAGATCTTGAAATGTAGACATTTCAGATATTTGTTGCATACACATGCAATGAGTTGGAGCTAAAGAAATCAAATGTATAATACATTATTCAAAAAATGCAGGCTTATCTTGCAGGTCTCCTATTACAATGTAATCCATTGAATTTTTCTGTGAGATTATTCAATTAGCACTGGACACCTTCATGGAATGTGCTTCAAGAGTACTGTCAGCTAGAATGAAAATTTGCTGTCAGTGTAAAGGAGACTGGTCAGAAGTAATGGATTTTGTGAAGCAAATCATAACGCACTTTTCCCTATTCATTACGAGCTACCAATAAAGCCTGTATTGATTGAGACTTTACATAAGAACAAAAGCAAATTCTAACAGACCTGGATTCTTTGAACTGTGGCAAGTGTGAATTCCCTGAGGTTTCAAATCAGTTGGAAATTTTGAGGGAACAAATTGCAAGGAAGAGATGAGAATCAAGAGAATAATAAAATAATCAAGCCTCATCAATGTAAGATCAAGGAGATGTTCAGCACTTATCTACATGCATCTGCTCAGTTCTTCAGTTGAAACTGTCAGGAAAAGGACATGTCAGGCAGCCAGCAGAATAACATCAAGTAAAAGCTAATGCAATGGCAATCATATAACTATAGTCAATCATCAGAAAAAAACATTTGATTCACTAATGTCTGTTAGAGAAGGCAATCTGTATTATTACCTGGTCTGGCTTACATGTGGCTCCAGACCCATAACAATGTGGCTGACTCTTAACTGCTCACTGTGCAACTAGAGATGGACAATAAATGCTGCATTAGCCAGTGAACCTACGTCCCATGAATGAATTTTTAAAAATTGGAATCCACAAGGATTTTTTTAAAACAAAAGATGTCTTTGTCTTCTTCCAACTCTGGCAATCTCGCCAGGCTGACTTAAGTAAAAGACGCAACATACTAATGCATTAGTTAAATTGTAGTTGGGCACTGATGATAGGACTGGAGCACGTTCTGCATATTTGAAGAAGATTTCCACTTATTCCCAGTATTAGCCTCTTGTCTGTTCAGAGGAACAAATTGGAAGTGTGATAAGTGGGAGTAGTGCAGGAATGTACAGCGTAAGTCATGTTAAAACTCTTTACCATTCTATTGTATTGCATTCTCTGAACATCAGGGTATGTAGATTTTGAACTCCTGCAATAATGTTGTTGCATTGAGAAGTATTCCATGTCTATTAGATCATAGACCATAAGATACAGGAACAGAATTAGGCCATTCAGCCCATTGAGTCTGCTCTGCCATGTAATCATGGCTGATATGTTTCTCAACCATACTCTCCTGCCTTCTTCTCATAACTTTTGATTCTGTTACTCATCAAGAATGTATCTAATCTCTGTCTTAAAGAGATTAATTGGCCTCCACAACCTTCTGCGGCAATAAATTTGACAGATTAACAATCTTCTGGGTGAAGAAATTTCTCCTTATCTCAGTTGTAAAAGGTTTTTCCTTTTCTTTGAGGCTTAGCTCTTGGGCCTACTTTCTCAGATGAGTGGGAACATCTTCTCCAGGTCCATTTGATCCAGGCCTCTCAGTATTCGGTAAGTTTCAGTCAGATCCCTCTTTCATCCTTCTAAACTCCATTGAGTACAAACACAGAATTCTCAACTGCTCCTCATATCTCATCCTTGGGATCATTCTTATAAATATCCTCTGGACTCCCTCCAATGCAAGCATGTCCTTCCTTAGATACTGGTCCAAATGTTTTCCAAATGTGATCTGATCAAGTCCTTATATAGCCTCAGCTGTACATCTCTTCTCTTTTATTCTAGGCCTCTCTAAATGAATACTAATATTGCAGTTGCTTTCCTAGCTTCCAACTGAACCTACATGTTAACCTTAAGAGAATCTTGAACTGGGATTCCTAAGTCCTTTATGCTTCAGATTTCTGAAGCCATTCCCCATTTAGAAAATAGTCTACATCTTTATTCTTCTCACTAAAGTGCATGACCTCACACTTTTCCACATTATATTTCATCAGCCACTTCCTTGTGCATTCTCCTAGACAGTTGAAGTCCTTCTGCAGTGCTTCCTCAACATTACCTGTTCCTCTACCTCTCTGTAAACTTAGCAACAATACCCTCAATTCCTTCATCCAGATGGTTGATGGATAACATGAAAGATTGTGGTCCCAACACTGACCTCTACGGAACTCTACTAGTCACCAGCTGTTATCCTGAGAAAGACCCCTTTAATCCCACTCTTTGCCTTCTGCCAATCAGATAACCCATGCACCTAACACCATGAGCTCTTGTCTTAGCAGCCTGGCTATTCCAAGATCCAGGACTACATGTTGAGAGACACACTGAAGATTGGGACAGCTGCAGCCAAGCACAGTCTAAAGTTGTTCTGCTAATGTGTAATGAAGCTCTGTTTAGTTTCAAGATACCCTCAGTTCTGATGGAAATGAAAATAGTCAACATGCATGAGTGGAAAATTCCCTTTTGTTTGACTGAAGTTGAAACAAGGAAAGTCATAATTCCACTGTATTTTCTACAAAGTCTGTACAGAGCTATGTTTTACTTGTTGGTATTTATTTATAGATAATTTGTGAATAAAGCATATTTTAAATTAATAAAAATTTGACCAGAAGTTAAACTGGACCAGATGTATGGATCAGGTAGAGGCTAGGAATTCTGCGATGAGTAACTCACCTCCTGACTTCCTAATGGCTGTTCAACAAAAGGTAGAAATTTTACAAGGTAGAATACCCTCTTCTTGCTGGAATAATGCAGCCCCATCAATACTCAAGAATCTCAAAATCATCCAGAGTAAATCAACCTGCTTGTTCATTACCCGATCCTAAGTAATGAGCTATTGAGATGTTGAAATCCAATTACCCACAATCTTTTGTCATCCATAGAATTTTCAAGGATTGGACAAAAAAAATTTAAAAGTTTTCATGGAAGCTAGAGTAAGGCAGTGGAAGAAATGGAAAGTACTTACCAGCAGGACCATGGTTGAATGTACATGTAGGTTCTGATTGAGAAGGTGGTAGCATCAGAATTCTTTTTAAAGAACATTTTTTCAGAGCATTTTTGAGACTTCAAATGAAAGGACTGATTCTGAGAGCAGGAGGCAATCATAATTCTACCCGTGACTGACATCCTGTTCACAGTAGTACCTATCTATCACATGACCTTACAGCCTACCTCAGTGATTGAGCACAGAGCTTCCCACCCTTTAATAGTCTCCTTCCATCTGTCTCCCATAAAATAGGCCAGCCGACAATTGATTGAATGAGCAGAAATGTCAGGACTAGGAACCAATGAAGCACACCCTCATATTGCTGCAAAGTGTAAAATCCATCTCCATATCCTTTCCACCACAGACGTTCTCTGCAAACTCACCAGCCCCTGTCCTTGCTTCAGGAATCCACTATAAAGACCATCATCCTTTTGTTTTTATCACCTCTGAACTGAACTATTCTAATGCTCTTCCAGTTGGCTTCTCACTCAACACATTGTGAACTTTTACTCAGTCAGCACTCTGTTACCTGCCTGTATCTGATTTCTTACATTCATATGCAGACAGCACAGCGGCTCATTAGTTAGCACTGTTGCATCACAGTGCCAGGGACCTGGGTTTGAATCCAACCTCAGACGACTGTCTGCGTGGAGTTTGCACATTTTCCTTGTGTCTGTGTGGATTTTCTCTGGATGCTCCGGTTTCTTCCCACAATCCATAAAAGATGTGTAGGTTAGGTAGTTGGCCATACTAAATTGCCCATAGTATTCATGGATGTGTAGGCTAGGTGCATTAGCCAAGAATGTATATAGGTTAAGGGAATGGGTCTGGGTGGGTTACTCTTTGGAGGGTTGGTATGGACTTGTTGGACCGAAGGGCCTGTTTCGACACTGTAGGGATTCTATGATTATATACTTCCTCTTTTTTCAATGATCTACATTGATTCCAAATTTGTCCTACTTGAAATTTAAAATTCTCATCCTTGAATTAGAAATTTTTATTACTGCCAACTCAGCCAGCCCAATTATGTCCACCAAACTCTCCACTCCTCTGCCTCCAGCCTACTCAACACTTCCATTTTCCACACACCATTCAGGTTGTGCCTTTACTTTTCTAGACTTTAATCTCAGCAATTCACGATTTAAATTCATCTTCCTTTCCATTTTACTCTCCTCCATTAAGACCCCCTTTTAAACACAACTTTTTAAAAATTTATTCATGTTTGGGATGTGGGCATCACTGGCTTGCCAGCATTTATTACCTAGTCCTAGTTGCCCTTGAGATGGTGGTGTGAGCTGTCTTCTTGAATCACTGTAGTTCACCTGCGGTGTGTTGACCCATAATGCCATTATGGAGGGAATTCCAGGATTTTGACCCAGTGACGGTGAAGGAACAATGACATATTTCCAAGTCAGGATGGTAAGTGGTTTGGAGGGGAACTTGATAGTGGTGCTGTTCTCATGAATCTGCTGCCCTTACCCTTCTAGATAGAAGTCTTAATTGCTTTGTAAGGTGCTGTCTGAGGATCTTTGTTGAACTTCTGCTGTGCATCTTGTAGGTGGTACATAATGCTGCTACTGAGCGTCAGTGGTGGAAGGAGTCGATGCTTGTGGATGGCATGCCAATCAAGCAGGCTGCTTTATCCTGGATGGTGTCAAGTTTCTTGAATGTTGTTGCGGCTGCATTCATCCAGGCAAGTGGGAGTTTTCCATCATACTCTTGACTGTTCCTTGCAGACAGTGGACAAGCTTTGGGGAGACAGGAGGTGAGTTACTTGCCACAATAGTGCTAGCCTCTGACCTGCTATTGTAGCCATTGTATTTATGTGGTAAGTCCAGTTGAGGTTCTGATCAATGGTAACCCCCAGGATGTTGATATTAGGGGATCCAGTGATGGTAACATCATTGAATGTCAAGGGGCAGTGGACTGATTGTCTCTTGTTGGTGATGGTCATAGCCTGACATTTGTGTGGCACAAATGTTACTTGCCTCATGTCAGCCCAAGCCTAGATATTGTCCAGACCTTGTTGCATTTGGACATGGACTCCTTAAGTATCTGAGGAGTCACAAATGGTGCTGAATATTGTGCAATCATCATTGAACATCCCTGTTTCTGACCTTATGATGGAGGGAAGGGCATTGATGAAGCAGCTGAAGATGGTTCAGCTGAGGACACTACCCTGAGGAATTCCTGGAGAGATGTCATGGAGCTGAGGTGACTGACCTCCAACAACCACAATCATCTTCTTGTGTGTCAAGTATGACTCTAACCACCTTGGCCAAAGGTAGTGATCTTTGAGTTGCAGAAGCAGAGTGAAGATTGAACATCAATTATGGCATGTAAAACCAACAAAATGTAGAAATACTCATGTAGTGAGAGGACAAGACCTGTCAGTAGTAGAAAATGAAATTGTTTACCATGAGGAAGCAGAATAACAACAATATAAATAAGGACTGCAACGCAAGGAGAGTTTTTCTGAAACAATCTGTGTCGTACTTTCTATTCATCAACATTGCTCTACGATTTCTTACAGATATTGAGATTAATGAGAAGCAGCATGAAGCCAGAAATATGGTGTGCTTAGCCCAGTACCTCAATGGAACAAAACAACAAAGCCACTGATAGGACATTTTATTTAGTTGATAAGTGTTGGCATGCTGCCAGAACTCTGGGGAAATACTGACAGTTAATGGGAATCATTTTTCCTAATATAGCACATTAATTGCTTTGTGCTAATGTCCCATGAAGTAATTTAAAGGTAAATTGGGTCAAATTGGATGAGAACCAAAAATCAGGCTCATTGCTGTGTCGGACCAACCCACACCCATTCATTGAACTGCCTGCTGCGTTACACAATTGCTGTGTAAAGCCAGCACTACCCACTCTGTTCATTGACTACACAAATCATCAGGAGGTCTGATAGCATTAGTAACTAGTGTTACTTGCCTACAACTATGCTGGTCTGAAAATGCCTGATCTTGTTTGATCTTGGAAACTAACATGCCAGATCTGCTGTGCTTTTCCAGCAACACACTCTCAACTCCAGACTTGGTTAGTATTTGGATGGGAGGCTGCCTGTTAATACCGAGTAGAGTAGTGATGGGTCTTGTGGCACAATAGTAGTAGCTTTACCTTTAAGTCCTGCTTCAAGTCCCACCTACTCCAATAGTTATGCAGTATCATTGCTGAATATGTTGATCAGCAAAGATCTAAAAGCAGCCTCACCTTTTAAAGCAGAGGGACAAGAGTAAGGGATTAATGAATGAACTGAATCTGTGCTGTAAAGGATTGAATGGTTGACTATGCTAGAGAGTGAGCACCATCGTATTGTGATGATATACTGAAGGTTCAGTTGGAAAGAACAAAGACAAGCCTTTATTGAGAGGGGCTACATGTCCTCCAGTCACATCCTCCAAAGGCAGTTCGCCAAAGTAGCAGTGAGAGTCAATGACAAAAGCGCTGCTTCAAGAACGGGAGTGCAGTTCAAAATAAAGAGAGTAATGATCTTGCACAAGCTGTTGCTGAATTAACAGTTCTCACCATAGAATGGTAAAGTGATGGAAAATGTCATCAACAGTGCTATTAAGCAGCACATGCTCAGTAATAACCTGCTCCGTTATGGCCGCTCAGCTCCTGACCTCATTACAGCTTTGGTTCAACATAGACAAAAGGGCTGAATTCCAGAGGTGAGGCGAGAGTGATAGCCCTTGGCCTCAAGGCCTCGTTTGACAGAGTGTAGAGAAACAGGAATCAATGGGGTATTAGGAGGCAAACTCTCTGCTGGTTGGAGACATACCTGGCAAAATTAAGAATGGTTGGGGCTGTTGGAGGTCAGTCATCTCATCTACAGAACATTTCTGCAGGAGTTCCTCAGGGCAGTGTTTGAGGCCCAAATGTTGCTGAATGTTTCAAGGACATCAGAGACCTAGGGGTGCAGATGCACAGTTCCTTGAAAGTGGAGTTACAGGTAAACAGGGTGGTGAAGAAGGTGTTTAGCTTACTTTCAATGATCAGAGCATTGAGTATAGAAGTCAGGATGTCATGTTGTGGCTTTTTAAGGCATTGGTGAGGCCACTTATAGAATACTGCATACCTTCTACAGGAAGGTTGTTGTTAAACTTGAGAGGGTGCAGAAAGGATTTACAAGAATGTTGCCAGGACTGGAGGCTTTGAGTCATAGGAAAAGCTGAATTGACATAAAACAGAGTAGCACAATACAGGCCCTTTAGCCCTCAATGTTGTGTCTTCCTTTTGTTCTACTCTAAGATCAAACTAACCTGCATACTCTACATTTTACTATGGACCATGTGCCTATCCAAAATTCGCTTAACTGTCCCTAATGTATCTCCACTACCACTGGTGGCAGTGCATTCCACACACCCAGTACTCTCTGTGTAAAGAACTTACCACAGACATTCCCCCTAAACCTTCCTCCAACCACCTTAAAATTATTTCCTTTCATAATAGCCATTTCCACCATGGCTATCCACTCTATCTATGCCTCACATCATCTTGTACACCTCTATCAAGTCACCTCTCATTCTTCTTCACTGCAATGAGAAAACCCTTAGCTCCTTCAACTTTTCTTCATAGGCCATGCCCCTAAGTCCAGGCAGCATTCTGGTAAATCTCCTCTGCACTCTCTAAAACTTCTACATTTTTCCTATAATGAGTCAACCAGAACTGAACACAATATTCCAAGTATGGTCTGACGAGGTCTTTATAGAACATAACCTCATGGTTCTTAAACTCAATCCCTAACTAATGAAAACCAACACACATATGTCTTCTTAACAATCCTATCAACTTGGGTGACAACTTTAAGGGATCAATGGATGTAGATCCCCAAATCCCTCTGTTCCTCCACACTGGCAAGAATCCTGCCTTTTACCCTGCAATTTGCATTCAAATTTGACCTTCTAACATGAATCACTTCATAGTTTTCCAGGTTGAAATCCATTTGCCACTTCTCAGCCCAGTTCTACATCCTGTCAATGTCCTGTTGCAAACTACAACAGCCTTCCACACTATCCACCAATGTTCGTGTCATTGGCAAACTTACTGACACACCCATCCACTTCCTCATCCAAATCATTTATAGAAATCACAAAGAGCAGAGGTCCCAGAACAGATCCCTGTGCAACACCATTGGTCACTGAGCTCCAGGCTGAATACTTTCCACCCAATACCACACTCTTTCTTTTATGGGCCAACCAATTCTGTATCCAGAGAGCCAGATTTCCCTGTATCCCATGCCTCATTACTTCCTGAATGAGCCTACCATGGGAAACCTTCTCAAAAGCCTTGCTAAAAACCATATACACCACATCGACAACTCTACCTTCATCAATGTGTTTTGTCACATCCTCAAAAAAATTCAATAAAGTTTGTGAGGCATGATTTGCTACTCACAAAGCCATGCTGACTTTTTCAAATCAAACTATGTTTTTCCAATTAATCATAAGTCTTGACTCTCAGAATTCTCTCCAATACTTTGCCCACCAACTACATAAGACTGAATGGCCTGAAATTTCAAGGGTTATCCATATTCCCTTTCTTGAACAAGAGAATAACATTTGCTATCCGCCAATCATCCGGTACTACTCCAGTGGACTGAGAGGACGCAAATATCATCGCCAAAGGTGCAGCAATCTCTTCCTGTGCTTCCCGTAGTAATCTTGAGTATATCCCGTCTGGCCCAGGGGACTTTACTATCCTCATGTTTTTCAGAATTTCCTGCACATCCTCCTTTTTAACATCAATCTGTTTCACGCTGTCCTCACAAACAACAAGGACCTTCTCACTAGCGAATACTGAAGCAAAGTATTTATTAAGGACCTTTACTATCTCCTCTGATTGAAGGCACAAGTTCCCTCTGCTGTCCCTGATCAGCCCAACCCTCACTCTTGCTATCCTCTTGTTCCTCACATAAGTGTAGAATGCCATGGGGTTTTCCTTAATCCTACTCGCCTAAGTTTTTTCATGTCCCTTCTAGCTCGCCTAAGTCCATTCTTCAGTTCCTTCCTGACTACATTGTAACCTTCTAGAGCCCTGTCTGATCCTTGTTTCCTCAATTTTATGTAAACTTCCTTCTTCCTCTTGACTAGATATTCCACATCTCTTGTCATCCAAGATTCCCTCCCCTACCATCCTTTCCTTGTCTCAATGTGACAAACCTATCCAGCATTTGCAGCAAGTGCTCCCTAAACAATCTCCACATTTCTGTCATGCATTTCCCTGAGAATATCTGTTCACAAACTAAGCACCCCAGTCCCTGCCTAATAGCATTGTAATTCCCCTTCCCTCAGTTAAATACTTTCTCATACAGTCTGCTCCTATCCCTCTCCATGACTATAGTAAAGGTCAGGGAGTTGTGATCACTATCACCAAAATGCTGTCCCATCGAGAGATCTGACATCTGACCTGGTACGTTGCCAAGCACCAAATCCAATATGGCATCCCCTCTAGTCAGCCTACCTACATATTGAGTCAGGAATCCTTCCCGGACACACTTGACAGAATTTGCTCCTTCCAAACTATTTGCACTAAGGAGGTTCCAATCAATATTAGGGAAGTTGAAGTCACTCATGACAATAATCCTGTTACTTCTCCATCTTTCCAAAACCTGCTCCTCTATGTCTCTATTGCTACTGGGGGTTCTATAGAAAACTTCCAGTAAAGTGTCTGCTCCTTTCCTGTTTCTGACATCTACCCATGCTGACTCAGTAGACAAATCCTCCTCAATGACTTCCTTTTCTGTAGCTATCAAGCACTACCTGCTCAGCAATAACCTGCTCAGTGACACCCAGTTTGGGTTTCACCAGGGTCATTCAGCTCCTGATCTCATTACACTCTTGACTCACACATGGACAAAAGAGTTGAATTCCAGAAGTGAGGTGAGAGTATGACATCAAGGAGCCCTGGCAAAACTGGAATCAATGGGTATCGGGGGCAATCACTCTGCTGGTTAGAGTCGTACCTGGCACAAAGGAAGATGGATGTGGTTGTGGAGGATCAGTCATCTTAGCTCCAGGACAACTCTGCAGGAGTCCCTCAGGGTAGTTTCCTAGGCCCAACAATCTTCAGCTGCTTCATCAATGACCTTACCTCTGTCATAAGGTCAGAAGTGGGGATGCTCGCTGATGATTACACAGTTTTCAGCATCATTCGTGACTCCTCAGATACTGAAGCAGTCTGTACTCAAATGAAACAAGATCTGGACAATATCCAGGCTTGGGGAGTTAAGTGGCAAATAACATTCGCTCCACACAAATGCCAAACAATGACCATCACCAATGAGAGACACTCTAAATACCGCCCCTTGACATTCAATGGTATTACCATCACTGAAATCCCCACTGTCAACACCCTTGGGGTTACCATTGACCAGAAACTCAACTGGACTCACCACATAAACACAGTGGCTACAAAAGTAGGTCAGAGACGAGGGATACTGCAGTGAGTAACTCACCTCCTGACACCCAAAGTCTATCCACCATCTACAAAACTGCATTGAAAGCCCAACCCTATTTGCCGTTGAGAAAGTGGTGGTGAGCTGCATTCTTGAATCACTGCTGATGCGATGGAATACTCCTCACTTGCCTGGATGGCTGCAGATCCAAGAGCACTCAAGAAGTTTGACATAATCAAGCTACCACATCTACAAACATTCAATCACTCCACCACCGGTGCTCAGTAGCAGCATTGTGAACTACCTACAAGATGCACTGCAAAAAATTACCAATGCTCCTTAGGCAGCACATTCCGAACCCACAAACACTTCTGTCTAGAAAGACAGGGACAACAGATGATTGGGAACACCACCACCTGGAAGTTCCCCTCCAAGTCACTCACCATTCCCTTCACTGTTGTTGGGTCAAAATCCTGGAATTCCCTACCAGCATTGTGGGTCAACTCACAGCAAGTAGACTGCAGCAATTCAAGAAGGCACCTCACCACCACCTTCCCAAGGGCAAAAAGGGATGGGTTATCAATGCTGGCCAACCAGTGATGCCCAAGTCCCACAAATGAATGATTAGCAATACCACTCCTTCACCTGTTTTATTTCCCTCCCTATTCCTTTTGAAACATCTAAACCCTGAAACATCCAGCATCCATTCCTGCCCCTGTGATATCCAAGTCTCCATAATGGTCACATAATGGCTGGGGCTTTTTCCTTGGAGCATTGGAGGCTGACTGGTCACCTTATCGAGGTTTATAAAATCATGAGGGGCCTGGATAGGGTGAATAGCAAAGTCTTTTTTCCTGGAAGAGGGAAGAGGGGATAGTCCAAAACTAGAGGGCACAGATTTAGGGTGAGACGGGAAAGATTGAAAAGGGACCTCGGGCAACTTTTTCATGCAGAAGCTGGTGCATAAATGGAACGAGTTACCAAAGAAAGTGAAGGTGGCTAGTACAATTATGTCATTTAAAAGGATTCTGGATGGGTATATGAATAGCAAGTGTTTCCAGTGATATGGGCCAAATGCTGACAAATAGGATTAGGTCAGATTGGGATATCTGATCAATGTGGATGAGTTGTGTTACTCTATGACTCTATGACCATCTTCAGCTTATTCATCAATGACCTTCCCTCCATCAGAAGGTCAGAATTGGGGATGTTTAACCATGTTTGCAAGACGTTCAGCATTATTTGTAACTCCTCAGATGCTGAAGTAGTCCAGGTTCAAAGCAGCAAGACCAGAAGAGTATGATTGTTTTGCCTCAGACTTACAAACTTGTACGAATGCAAGTCTCACAATTGTTGCATCCCAATGTACAACTAAGACGTTGGGTCAGCCTCTAACAATCCCGTAACCCACTGATAACCTTCCTTTTGATTTGCAGGAGAAGGTAATACAGACAACAGCAAAGACAAGCACATCTGGATATGACACATGAGAAGGGATATCACTGAGGCTGTGGTCACTGAAAATGAGGAAATCAGGAATATCTAATTCACTTTTTGTTCTCTGATTTCTCCCTCATCCCCCAATCTTCTCTATTTAAAGGGGAGGAAAAAGTGGCATGAAACATCACAAAGAAACAAATACTGAATTAAAGGCTGTATCTACCAAAATTAACTTAACCAGAACAACATTAATGAACAAAAAAATAGCACTGATGGGTGACAAATGTCCAGGGCCAATCGGCTTCCATCCAAATATGCTTATAACACCAAGATAGGCAACATTGTAAATAATGTTGAGGAAAGATGACACGATCCTCGAAGAAGTGATGGTCTACTGGCCTTATAAAATCATATGAAATTTAGCATTATATGAAAGGGAGTGTTGTTACTTGGCAAAGGACACAGTACAGAAACAGGCCTTTGAATAAATCTGAACAGAGAATGAGTTATGAGTTGCAACTGTGAAGACTGTCTGGGTGAAGTTAACAAGATACCTTTATGGGAGTTAAGGAAAAGGAAAATGATACAACCCATCAAGCTTTTTCTGCCATTCAATGTGACCATGACTTTTCTTCAACTCCACCTTCCATCCACTCTCTGTATCTCTTGACTCATTGAGTGAACAAAAATCTGTCACCACAGCCTGAAATATTTTCAGAGATAGTGTATGCACAGCTTTCTAGGTGGAGAATTCTAAAGTTTTCACCCCTTGGGGTTAAAGAAACTTTTCTTATCTCAGTCCTAAATTATTGATCCCTTGCACTGAGATTGTGTTTTATATTGCAGCTAGGGGAAACATTTTGTATCGCCTCCGTTCGTAGTTTTGAATGCTTGAATGAGATCACCCTTCAATCTTATAAATAGCAGAGAATGTAGACCCAATGTACTCAACTGCTCAACAGAAGATATCCTCTCATCTCAGGGACCTTAACTGCCACGAAACCATAAGACACAGCAGTAGATGTAGACTATTGAATCTGCTCTGTCATTCAATGAGATCTGATAATTCTCAACTCCACCTTTCCTGCCTTTCCCCCAAAACCCTTGTTTCCTTTTCTGATTAAAAATCTACCTCAGCCTTGAACATACTTAATGATACAGCCATAACAGCCACCTGCAGTAATGAATTACAAAGATTCACTACCTTCTGGAAGAAGAAATTCCTCCTCATCTCGGTCTTAAATGTGCGACCCCTTGTTCTGAGGTTATGCACTCATGATGTCTCAAACTTTCTCGCAGGGAGAAACGATCTTTCCACACCTACACTGTCAGGCTCATTAAGAATCTTGCATGTTTCAGTCAGGTATCTACTTATCCTCCCAAACTCCAATCAGTGCAAGTCCAACCTACTCATGTCCTAATAAGAAAATCCTTCAATACTTATGATCAACATAGAGAACCTTCTCTGGACTGCCTCTAATGCCAATCTTTCCTTAGATTAGGAGACCAAACCTGTTAACAGATGTATTCCAGGTGTAAGTGAGTACAGCAGTTGTTGGAGATTAGAGTCGAGAGTGTGGTGCTGAAAAAGCACAGCAGATCAGGCAGCATCCGAGGAGCAGGAGAGTCGACATTTGAATGGCTTTTCCCCAAAATGTCGACTCCTCTGCTCCTAGGATGCTGCCTGACCTGCTGTGCTTTTCCAGCACCGCACTCTCATATTCCAGGTGTAGCCTAACTACTGCCTTGTCTAGTTTTAGCAAGACTTCCCTATGTTGGCATTCCATTCCCTTTGAAATAAGGGCAACATTCCATTTGCCTTCCCTATCACTCACTGAACTTGGATACTGTTTTTGGTGTGATTCATGCCCTAGAAACTCAGCACCCAAAATCTCAGTGCTGCAGCTTTCTTCAATCTTTCCCCTTTTAAATAATATTCAGTTCTTCTATCCTTCTTGCCAAAGTGCACAACCTCACTTTTTTCCATATTATATTCCATCTGCCAAGATTCTGCCCAGTCAGTTAGCCTGTCTGTATCCCTCTGTAGATGCCTTCTGTCATCCTCACTCTTGGCTTACCATCTATTTTTGTGTAATCCTTAAAATTGGCTAACGTACATTCACTCTATTCATCTGGATTTGTCACATATATCGTAAGTAATTGTTGCCTCAGCACCCATCTCTGTGGCACTTCACTAGTTATAGGTTGCCATCCTGTAAACGCCCTCTTTACTTCAATTCTCTGCCTTCTATTAATTAGCCAGCCCTTTATCCATGCTAAAGTACTGCCTCTCACACCATGGACTCTAGAATTACCAAGCAGCCTTATGTGTGACATCTTATCGAAAGGACTTTAAAAAATTTATCAGGCTTTTCATGAAGCCATGTCTGATTATATTATGAGTTTCTGCTTGTTCTGCATTTACATCCTTTAAACAGACTCTAGCATTTTTCCAATAATAGATGTTAAGCTAAGTGGCCTATAGTTACCTGATTTTGGTTTCCTTCCCTTTTTGAATAAGAGTGTTGCACTCACAGGTTTCCAATCCTCTGGGAATTGCCCAGAATCATAGGATTCTTAGAAGATGACTATCAGTGCATCTATTATTTCGGTAGCTACTATCTCTTAACTATATGACTTCAAATGCAAGGATATCATTTCTTAAATATGGAGAGCTAAATTGGACACACTTCTCCAGCTGCTATCTCACTGAAGCCACTGTGTTTCTAATAAGACTGTCTTTTATTCCTGGATTCCAACAACCTTGAAATAAAAATCAACATGCTATTCGCTTTCCTAATTACTTGCTGTGCCTACATGCTAACTTTTTGTGTTCCTTGCATGCATCCTTGTATGATACAAGCCCCTCTTACAAGTGCTATTTTTCTTTTTTAATCTTGTAATCAAAGTGAATAATACCACTGTTTCCCAAAATATGCTCTACTCACCATCTTGTTGCTGATTCAAGTAACCTGCCTACATGTTTGCAGCTCCTTATGTCCTCACAGTTCACATTTCCACATGGTTTTATGTCATCTGTAAACTTAGATACATTATTCACTGCCTCAATGTCTAAGTAATTAATGCAGATTGTAAAAGGTTGAGACTCTGGCACTAATTCTTGCAACATTCCATTAATCAGTTTTCCATCTTGAAAATCTTGCTTTAACCACTACTCTCTGCTTCTTGTCTGCCGCCAACCCTTTAGCTATCTTAATATATCACCCACTCTTCAATGCTCCATAATCTTGCATATTAACTTTGTGCGTGTATATTATGGAAAGTCTTTTATAAATCCAAGTTTATGACATTTAATGTTGCCCCTTGCTTAAGTACCCAGTAATTACGTCCTCAAAAACTCCAATAAATTTGTCAAACAGGAACATAAGAGCATAAGATCCAAGAGCAGAAGTAGGCCATCTGGCCCTTGGAACCTGTTCCACCATGCAATAAGATCATGGCTGATCTTTCTGTTGCCTCAGCTCGACTTACCTGCCCTCTCACCCTAACCCTTAATTTCTTTACTGTTCAAACAATTATCTAGCTCAGCTTTAAAAACATTCAATGAGGAAGCCTCAACTACTTCACTGGGCAGGGAATTCCACAGATTCACAACCCTGAAGAAACTCCTTCTCAATTCAGTCCTAAATCTGTTCCCTCTAATCTTGAGGCTATGTCCAATTGTTCTGGTCTCATCCGCCAGTGGAAATATCCTTTTGATGTCTATCTTATTTATTCCCTTCATGATTTTCTATGTTTCTATAAGATCCCCCTCTCATTCTTCTAAATTCCAATGAATATGATCCCAATCTACTCAGCTTCTCCTCATAAACCAACTCCCTCAACTCCAGAGTCAACCCTAGTGAATCCCCTCTGCACCCCTCTCATGCCAGTACATCCTTTCTCAAGTAAGGAGAGCAAAACTACGTGCAGTACTCCAGCTGTGATCTCACCAGCACCCAATACATATGGAACATAACCTCCCTGCTTTTAAACTCAATCCCTTTAGCAATGAAGAACAAAATGCCATTTGCCTTCATAATTATCTGTTGTACCCGCAGATCAACTGTTTGTGTTTCATGCACAAGGAAACCCAGGTCCCTCTGCACAGCAGTATGCTGCAACCTTTTACCATTCAAGTAATAGTCCTTTTTACTGTTATTCCTACTGAAATGGATGACTTCACATTTCTCAGCATTGCGTTCCATCTGCCAGAACTTTGCCCACTCACTCAATGTATCGATGTCCCTCTGCAAAGTTTCACAGTCCTCTGCACACTTTGCTTTGCCACTCATCTTAGTGTCATTTGCGAACTTTGACATACTACAACGTGGTCACCAACTCCAAATCATCTATGTAAAATGTAAACAATTGTGGTCCCCACACCGATCCCTGAGCCACACCACTGGTCACTGATTGTCAGCCAGAATAGCACTCATTTATCCCCACTCTTTGCTTCCTATTAGTCAACCAATCCTCTATCCATGCTCATACTCTACCCCTAACACCATGCTTCTTTATCTTTTGCATTAGCCTTTTGTACGGCACCTTACCGAAAGCCTTTTGGAAATTCAGAAACACCGCATCTACTGGGTCCCTGTTGTCCACCTTGCTCAAAATGTCTTCATAGAATTCCAGTAAATTAGTTAAGGATGACCTGCTTTTCGTGAATGCAGCTGCATCTGCCCAATGGGACAATTTTTATCTAGATGCCTTGCTGTTTCTACCTTGATAATAGGTTCAAGCATTTCCCCACTACAGGAGTTAAGCTAACCAGCTGAGATAACTACCCATCTTTTGTCTACTTCCTTTGTTAAGAGCAGTGGTGTCACATTTGTTGTTTTCCAATCTGCTTGAACTGCCCCAGAATCCAGCGAATTTTGGAAAATTATCACAAGCACATTTGCTGTTTCTCCCACTATCTCTTTTAGTATCCTGGGATGCATTCCATAAGAGCTCAGAAATTTGGCTATCCTTTTGGTGGAGTAGCATCTAGTGAAGGGGACTGTCAGAGAATGCAGCAGAATATAGATAGAATGGAGAGTTGGACAGAGAAATGGCAGACAGAGTTCAATCCAGGAAAATGTGAGATGATGCATTTTGGAAGATCCAATTCAAGAGCGAACTATATGGTAAATGGTAAAGCCCTGGGGAAAATTGATGTACAGAGAGATCTGGATGTTTAGGTCCATTGTACCCAAAATGTGGCAATGCAGGTCGATGAAATGGTCAAGGCGGCATATAGCATGCTTTCCTTCATCGGACAGGGTATTGAGTACAAGAATTGGCAGGTCATGTTACACTTGGATAGGATTTTAGCTCAGCCACATTTGGAATAATGCATACAGTTTTGGTTGCCACATTACCAAAAGGATGCGGGTACTTTGGAGAAGATGCAGAGGAGGTTAACCAGAATAACTTGTTGGTAAAGTGTTGGAAAAGGTTATAAGAGATAGGATTTATAATCATCTAGAAAAGAATAATTTGATTAGGGATAGTCAGCACGGTTTTGTGAAGGGTAGGTCGTGCCTCACAAACCTTATTGAATTCTTTGAGAAGGTGACCAAACAGGTAGATGAGAGTAAATTGGTTGATGTGGTGTATATGGATTTTAGCAAGGCGTTTGATAATGTTCCCCACAGTAGGCTATTATACAAAATGCGGAGGAACGGAATTGTGAGAGGTATAGCAGTTTGAATCAGTAATTGGCTTGCTGAAAGAAGACAGAGGGTGGTGGTTGATGGGAAATGTTCATCCTGAAGTTCAGTTACTAGTGGTTACTGCAAGGGTCGGTGTTGGGTCCATTGCTGTTCATCATTTTTATAAACAACCTGGATGAGGGCGTAGAAGGGTGGGTTAGTAAGTTTGCAGATGACACTAAGGTCAGTGGAGTTGTGGATAGTGACGAAGAATGTTGTAGGTTACAGAGAGACATAGATAAGCTGCAGAGCTGGGCTGAGAGGTGGCAAATGGAGTTTAATGTGGACAAGTGTGAGGTCATTCATTTTGGTCAGAGTAACAGGAATGCAAAGTACTGGGCAAATGGTAAGGTTCTTGGTAGAGTAGATGAGCAGAGAGATCTTGATGTCCATGTACACAGATCCTTGAAAGTTGCCACCCAGGTTAACAGGATTGTTAAGAAGGCATACAGTGTTTTAACTTTTATTAATAGAGGGATCGAGTTCCAGAACCACGAGGTTATGCTATAGCTGTACAAAACTCTGGCACGGCCGCACTTGGAGTATTGTGTACAGTTCTGGTCACCGCATTATAAGAAGGATGTGGAAACCATCCTGTAAAAGCCCTCAGATACATGAATGGGCAGGGAGCAGAGGGATACAGATCCTTAGAAAATAGGTGACATGTTTAAATAGAGGATCTGGATTGGGCTTGGAGGGCTGAAGGGCCTGTCCCTGTTCTGTAATTTTCTTTGTTCTTTGTTCTTTAGTTCCACTAGCTTGTCCAACACTTCCTCTTTTGTGATAATGATAGTTTCTAGGTCCACCATTACCTTAGTCTCCTTGTCAATTACTGGCATGTTATTCATGTCCTCCATTGTGAAGACGAACACAAAATACCCATTTAATTCCTCAGTCATTTCCTCAGATCCCATTACTAATTCACCCTTCTCATCCTCTAAAGGACCTATGTTTAGCTTAGCAACTAGTTTTCATTTTATATACTTATAGAGACTTCTGCCATCTGCCTTTATATTCTAAGCTAGTTTACTCATAATATATCTCATTTTTCTTCAAAGTTTTTTTTCTGGCTTTCTGTTAACCTTTAAAGTTTTCCTAATCTTCTAGTTTTCAGCTGGTCTTTGCCACTTTATGTGCTTTCTCTTTCAATTTGATAGCCTTATTTCTTGGACACCATGGCAGATGACCCCTTTTCTTACAATCCTTCCTTTTTAGTGGAATGTATTTTTGCTGTGCACTTTGAAATATTGCTTTGTATGAAAGGATCTGCATTTCACAAAACCAAGTTGACTTGCTCTAATCTTACTATGTTTTTTGTTGTCTTTTACAGTATTATTAACTTTATTTTACTGTATGATTCACTGTAAAATACAAGTGACAATAAATCATTATTCATAAATCATCATCATAAATGTGTTAGTAACACTCCCTTCATAATGGATTCCAGCATTTTCCTGATAGCTGATGTCATGCTAACCAGCCTTCAGTTAGTCATTTTCTCATCCATCCTGATGCCCATTTGCTTTTGCTCATCAGAAATGTGAATCACTTGTTGAAAAACCAACTATCTGCCTTACTGATTTCACTGAGATGTCAGTGGCTGATCGATTGCATGATCTGTTTGAGTCATATGGTGGCGCACTCTCAGAAAGCCTCCTCTGAGGAATTGTTATCAGCAAACTCCATCTAATTGTTGCTACATGTGTGAAGGTCTGTGGAATACAAACAAAAGGAATTAGCCTTGAAAAGGTAAGAATGTTTTAACTTATCATTGCAAAGATGATCATATTCCAGTCTGTTTAAATCAAGCTGACATGACTGTGTACTGTATGTGACATAGGTGATTTTAAATGTATCACTGAGTTACAGGAATTCCTTGTTTCTCCATCTCCAACTGACAGGCCTAGCAAAAATCCACTGATAGTTGTATCTTTCTTTATGATCAGTGAGGAGGTTTGAGGTCTCTTGTCAGTTCTCTTTCCTTGATGTTATTTATTCTCTTCACCTGTAAGAAGGGGAAGTGCATGTCTGTGAGTCAGGATAATAGCATGAACAATACTTAATGTTATTACAATAGTCAGGATAACAGCAATAACATACGGTCAATGCTATTTGGAAGATTTGGGTCAATCCTGTCAAAATAGTCAGAATTTCTTTGTGTATCATTGCATTTCTCACTTGCAATAATTATCATCTCAGCACGTACAGGTATATGGAACTTCCATCTTGCATCTTTGGTTATAACTGAAGTTAAATTCCATGCAGTAATATTTAGGGGGCAATCTTCACTTTAAGTAATTTGTCTATGATTTCCATCTTAACAACTTGCAATATCAGCACAAAAAACAAATGTTCTCAAATTCAAGAATTTGCTGTTCACAGCTGTAAATTGCATATTCATGTTGGTTCTGTCAAATTACACCCTAAGGATTAGATTTTGTGATTGCAGTACAGAGTCAATAATGGGGTGTTTATTTTCTTTAATGGGGTTTTTTTTGCTGGTGGTGCAAATGTGCATCAGATACGAGCAATCCCATTTTATCTGACAGAGGCGTGAGCCCTGCAGTGTGATTACTGTGACCAATATGCGAGTGGGAGTTTCATATTTAGTATGCATTAAGACTTACCAACGAAGTTCATTAATGGCACTCATTAAGACCCATAAGTCACAGCTAGTGCACGTATAATGGCTGCTGGTTGACAAGCCACATCAGCAGAGAACTTTACGTGAATTTCTGAATGGGAGTTGTTTCTGCAGCTTTGCAGTAGCTGCCAATTCATCCAACAACTTTTGTTTAATTTGGTGCAATGCAGACTTGGCTAAATAACCACCTAATTTTGGGGCATTTTACAAAAAACTGATTAGTTGAAACTTGTGCCTACAGATATGCTACTGGGCATTCCAATCCAATTGCCAATCCTGAAATAAGAAGAAAAATTGAAAGGAAACATACAAGGTAGGTGCATACTTACACTGCTCGATGCATATCGAAAGTCAAGACAAATTTACGCATGTGTCTGAGAAGATCTAATTGCAGGAAATATGATTGAGCAGGAATACTTTCACTGAGGGAAGAAAACTGCTGTCTTACCTCATCTAAGCAGGTAACTATATTGTAACTCCAGACCTACAGCTTGGTAGTTGATTCTTAACTGCCCTCTGGCCAAGATGGACAATAAATGACAGCCGAGCCAGTGATATCCACATTCTGTGACTGAATTAAGAATAAATGGGTGATTTTCAAAACATGGACTAGGTGAACCATCCTTCAGTCTATTGAGGTCTTAATTTCTCAATTTCTTGACAATTCACCTCCATTGATATTAAGCATTACCTCATAGCAGCAGAGTTCAAAGGTCATCTTTGAAAAGGCGGAAAGCAACGGAGGGCTTATCAATGAGGGCAAGTGGGAGTGAGGGTCCTGTGCATATCAAAGTCCCAATCCTCAAAGAAGGCACCAGTCCCCTCTTGGTCTTGCCTGCCAAAGCATCCATCAAAATTCTCCCTTGCAGTCCCAGCAAGGCCGCTACTGAGTTTTAGTGCTGCGAGGGTGGACTCTGTGTTACCATAAGGCCACCGTAATGCAGTATTTGGTAATGGCCAGCTTTGTATGATTTAAATTCTGGATCAGTGGTGCTGAAAGAGCACAGCAGTTCAGGCAGCATCCAAAGTGCAGCGAAATCGATGTTTCAGGCAAAAGCCCTTCATCAGGAATGGAGGGCTTTTGCCTGAAATGTCGATTTTGCTGCACTTTGGATGCTGCCTGAACTGCTGTGCTCTTCCAGCACCACTGATCCAGAATCTGGTTTCCAGCATCTGCAGTCATTGCTTTTACCTTGTGTGATTTAAACTCCTGGTAAATTTTGGAGAGCTTTAATTACAAGTTCTGAACTTTCCAATTAGTCTGCTGCTACCAACCAAGACACAAGAGATTCTAGGCTAACAATTTCACTTCCTTTGAGATAGAATCCTTTAAACTTGTTAGTGAAGAATCTTAAATTCACTTCGAAACCAAACTACGCTTTTGTCTACAAACATCATCAGAACCTGTCATCCCAGCTTTCCCTTTTGTCTCCAAGTTTGGAGAAATTTCACAACAGTACACTCCTGTCACTCGGACCCTATCCTTCAAGTAGACACGGTGGCACAGTGGTTAGCACTGCTGCCTCACAGTGCCAGAGAGGTCATGCTAAATTGCCTGTAGTGTTAGGTGAAGGGGTATGGGTGGGTTGCGCGTCGGTGTGGACTTGTTGGGCCGAAGGACCTGTTTCCACACTGTAGGTAATCTAGACTGATAACTATTCTGTTTGGTTTTAATAGTCCCAGATATGGGTGTGTATGTGTGTGTGAGAGAGGGGGGAGGGGAAGAGAGAGAGAGAGAGAGGGAAGTCATGTAAGATTGCTGCAGGATTATGTGCATGAATTAATCATGATCCTGGTTTAAAATGTAAAAGAGAGCCTGCTATGAATCATTTAATAGCTGGCTTCATATGAAACAGTAGCATGGGAAACACACTTGTATTTTCAAAATGAGAACTATTCTACTCAGACAAAAGGTGAGCAGCCAAAAAGGGATTAACAGTCTCTTTAAATTCAATGAAATAAGTCTTTAATATAAATCACAGCCCAAGGATGATACCTATGAAACTATCATTGATTGTTTTAAAAATCCATCTGCTTCATTCATTGTCCTTTTCTGAAGGAAACCTGGGGATGAGAAGACCTGGGTTGAAGAGGCAGGGATCATTCGATGATATAGCAGGCCCATAAAAGTGCTACAACCTTGCCTTGGCCATCCAAAAGCATGTCAGCTTGGCATTGGCTGACCCCTGAATAAAATTGGGAGGAAATGCTTAAGGTGGCCATTACGTTGCCTACTGAGGGCCTGAATGAGGACATAATGGAAGGGCCTCCCAACACTTTCTCACCACAGCCAAAATTGGGATGGGGCCGAGGCAGTGGAAAGTGGCACCACAAACAGAATTTTGCATTACTCTTAGCCTGCCAGTGCACCCTGGGAACTACAAAATTCAGCTCACAAAATCACAGAATTTTCTTCCACACAAATCTCCAACCGCTCTATTTATTTCATTGTACCCTGTCAGTGCATGCTTCCATTCCTTCCTCTTTCTGCTACTGAGATGCACTTAACTGGAAGCAAGCTACGATTTCCTTGTAACTGAATAAAAGAAAACTGAACAAAGTAGGAGAAAGCAAAATCAGTAACAGGGCAATGAATTGATGTAAAACTTAATATGAATTTTTATTCTTTGCCATTATAGCTCATATTCAGCTGGTTAAAAAAATTGTTGATATACCCAAAATGTTTTGATAATAACCCAGAAATATACAAACTTATGAGTCAGAAGCAAGAGTAGACCATTCAGTACCTTGAGCCTGCGTTGCCATTCAAGAAGATCATGGCTGATCCGATTGTAACTTCAAATCCACATTCCCACCTACTGCTGATCACCTTTCAACTCTTTATGTAACAGGAATCTCTTTATCACTGCTTTAAAAACATTCAAGGATTCCACTGCCTTTTCAGCAAGAGAGTTCCAAAGACTCATGAGTCTCTGAGAGATAAACAATTTTCTCATCTCTTATTAAATTTAAATCGCTAAATTTTAAACAATGACCCTCCCCCACTCCCCCATCCTAGATTCTCCTATAAGTGAAACATCCCTTGCACATCCATCAAGACCCTTCAAGATTTTATATATTTCAATCAAATCACTTCTTACACTTCTAAACTCCAACGGATACAAAACCAGCCTCTCTGAACTTTCTGCATAACACAACCTGCCCATTCCAGGGGCATGTTGAATGAACCTTTTCTAAACTACCTCCAATGTGCTTACATCCTTCCTTAAGTGAAGTGCAGTCTGAATACAGTCTCACCACTGCCCTGTGTAACTGAGGCATAACTTTTCAACTCTTTGTGACAGGAATTTCTCTGACTTTTTCTTCTACTTTGAATTCAGTTCCCAATGCAACAAATGATAACATCCTATGAGCTTTCCTAATTACTTGCTGTACCCTTTACAATTCATGCACAAGGACATCCTGATGCCTCTCTACCTCAGTTCTCTGCAATTTTTCACCATTTATAGAAAATGGTTATTTTCTATTCTTAATGCCAAAATGAGGAACTTCACATTTATCCATATCACACTCCATTTGTCACATCTTTGCCTACTTACTTAAAAAATCAATATCTTTTTGTAATGTCATCCACACAACTTACTTTTCTACCTAGCTTTATTTTGTCCACTAACTTGGCAACTACATCTTCCATCCAAGTAATTACAATTAATTATTGTGAATTATTGTGAGGTCCTAGCACCAATCTCGGTGATGCACCACCCATCATATCTTACCAACCTGACCTAACATGACTGGAAATTCTGTTAGTTCATCAACATCTGCAAAAAAGAAAATGGTTACCTAAAATGTAAACCTATTCTCCCTTTTAGGAGAAAATCAACCCGTTCTGGGTTTTCGGTTTCATTTCAAATTTCCATCTCCTGTGTTTTCAAGAAACACCTCCTTCACTAACTCTTAAACGTGTTGCTCGGAGATTTTTGGGAGAAAGTGTAGGTTTGTTAAGCCCTAACATGTGTTGTTCAAGTATCAGATTATAAGCACGTTCAATGTGAGCATGTATGGTGGAATTTGCACCTTATTACAAAGTAAAATGAACATTGCTTTTTTCCTGGCTTGTTACCATATAAAACCATTGCTAAATACAGCCAATGTAATGGGATGCATGGTCATTGGTCCTGGCTGAAGCATATCAAAGACTTAGACTTCCATCAGATTGTGTTAACAGGGTATGTTTGACAGAACTGATGCTAACCTGAACACGTAAGTATTATGTAATTGCTAATCGGGAAAATGGTATGGAAAATGTGGAAGTAATTTCAATGGTTTTACTGGAACCTTCCATTTGTTTTGCAATTAATATTTATAAAAAGATATTTCATGCAACATTAATTATATATATATGTATGCACACACACACACACTTGGTCAGTTATCAAATAAAAAATCCTTACTAAACTGCAAGACCTTTTAGATAATTAATAGAATGACTTATTGGGTCCGCTGCCAATATCTGATTATAATCCTGTTGCATAATTGAATCATTAGGGTTACACTTTTCGTATCACTAGGTATAGCCGCTAACGCCACTTGAAATAGGGAAGTAATATATTTTAATTAGTATAGCTTCGTAGAGCCTCAGGGGTGACTTGCAAGGAAATATATTCAGAATATTTCTACTGATCAGTATTTCTAGAAAAATGTATTTGAAAACTGTTTGGGAGGATTCCAAAAACAGTCAATTAGTATGCATTAAGCATTGTGTCACTCAATATTGTGTGCACTAAGGAAGTGAGTCTTGCCAATTAGAAGTAATTAATAATAAGTACCAAATCTAGCGAACTTCACAAGGGGTTGCACCAGGGTTTAAGTTCTGCCTACTTCAGAGAAGTGTCTGAATTAATCTGAACAGGTTAATTAAGCTGAAGAGCCTGATAATGCCTTGGTTATAATGCTTAGAACTTGAGCTCCAGAACTAACAATGAACTTAGCTAAGGTATTCCAGTGCAGTCACTTAATAAAACAGTCCAGGCATGTTCTATCCAGAAAAAGAAGGACTCATGTAATCCAGCTATTGTCCATTGTGGCATAGAGTCATATAACATGGAAACAGACCCTTAGGTCCAACTTGTCCATGCTGACTAAGGTTCCCAAACTAAATTAGTCCCATTTGTCTGCACTTGGCCCATATCCTTCCAAATCTTTTCCTATTAAATGTTGTAACTGTACCTGCATCTACCACTCCCGTGGCAGATCATTCCAGACACAAACCACCATGTGTGAAAAAAAATTCCCCTCAGGTTCCTTCTAAAACTTTCTCTTCTCACTTTAATATTATGCCCTCAAATTTTGAACTCCCCAACCTGCGGGAAAATACCTTTGCTATTCACTTTATCGATGCTCTCTTTATGGGCATGGATAAGGTAAATAGAAAACATCTTTTTCCTGGGTTGGGGGGTTTAGGGTGAGAGGGCAAAGATTTAAGAGGGACCGAAGGGGCAACTTTTTCACAGAAACAGTGGTGCGTGCATCAATTCAGCTGCCAGAGGAAGTGGTGGAGGCTGGTAAAATGACAATATTTAAAAGGCATCTGGAGGGGAATATGAATGGGAAGGGTTTAGAGACTTATGGGAAGTGCTGGCAAATGGGACTAAATTAATTTGGGATATCTGGTTGTCATGGACGAGATGGGCATCAGGGTCTGGCTGTGTGCTGGACATCTCCATGACTATATGACTCTATGACTCAAACCCTCCAATATCAGCAACATGCTTGTAAATCTTTTCTGCACCCTCACCAATTTAATAATATCTTTCCTATAACGAAATGACTAGAACTGTACACAGTACTCCAAAACTAGACTCACCAATATCCTGTATAACTGCAATGTGATGCCCCAACTCCTAAACTCAGTGATCTGAGCAATGAAAGCAAGCGTTCCAAATGCCTTCTTTATCATTCTGTCTACTGTGATGCAACTTTCAATGAACTATGTACCTTAATCTCTAGATCTGTGTGTTCTACAACATTCCCCAGGGCCTTACCATTAGCTGTGTAAGTCCTGCCCTTGTTTGTCTCACCATAATGCAACAGTTCACATTATCCAAATTAAACTCTATCTGCCACTCCTCGGCCATTGGCCCATTTGATCAAGACCCCTTTCTTCTATATCACAAATTTTGGTGTCATCTCCAAACTTGCTTCTTATATTCTCATCCTAATTGTTTATATGAATGACAAAACAGTGGACTCAGCACCAATCCCTGTGGAACACCACTGGTCACAGACCTTTCAATTAAAGAACAAACTTTTATTCATCAGTAAAAAACTGGAAGTAGTAATTGACAGTGCTATCAAACGCCAATACTCGCTAATTACCTGCTCAATAATAGTTTGGGATTTGCCAATATATCCGTTCTCAGCTTTGTACCAGCCTTGGCCTGAGCATAAGCAAGGAAATTAGATTCCAATAGTGAGATCAGAGTGACTGTCCTTGACGTTAAGTCAGCATATCATCAAAAGAGTCATCAAGGAAACCTAGTGAAATAGGAACTGGGGGAAAATGTTGTACACGCTAAAGTCATACTTAACACTAAGAAACGGGACTGTGATTCTTAGGTTACAAGTACAAGAAGTGCCACTCTTTCTTTTTCACCTCCTCTCTTTTCCTCAATCAAATATCCCATACAGTCCTTGCATTGGAAAATAGGAACATAGGAGTAGGAGATGGTGATTCAGCCCCTCATATCTCTCCTGCCATTCTAAATCATGCTGATCATCAACCTCATGCCATTTTACACACTATTCCTATATCCCTTGATGTCATTTGTGTCTAGAAATCAAACAGTCTCTGTTTTGAATATACTTAATGATTGAGCTTCCATAGCTCTCTGGGATAGAGAACTCCAAAGATGCACCACCATTGAATGAAAAAAAATCCTCATCTCGATCTGAACATGGGTTGCTTTATCTTGAGACTGTATTGCCTCATAGTAGACTTCCCAGTCTTCTTGCATCTACCCCAGCTAATTCTTTAAGAATGTTTTAATGAAATCACCTCTCAGTCTCCCAACACAAAGGAAAGTAAGCCTGCCTGCTTAATTTCTTTTCATAGGAAAATCCCCATCTCAAAAATTAGTCTGGTGAAATTCTGTTGCTCTCTGTAAACTATGTCCTTTCTTGGGTCAGAGCACCAAAACTGCACACAGATGTAGTCCAAGTGCAGTCTCACCAAGGCCCTATACAATTTCAGATTGACACATCTACTTAAATCCTCTTGTAATAACGGCTTGCATACTACTTGCTTTCCTAAATGCTTACTGTGTTAGCTTTCCATGGCTTATGAACAAGAATTCCCATTTGCCTTCGTCAACACTTCCCAGTCTCTTATAATTTAAGAGATACTCTGCACCTTTGTTCCTGCCATGAAAGAGGATAAGCTCACATTTGTCCACGTTATACTCCATGCACCATGTTCCTGCCCAATTACACAGCCTGTCCCCTCGAAGTCTCTTGGTGTCATCCTTACCTTATGCATTCCCAACAAACTTTGTCATTCACAAATGAGGGAATATTATGTTTGATCCTCATATTCAAATCATTAATATGGATAATGAACAGCTGGACAACCTTGTGGTACCTCATAAGTCACAGCCTACTAGCCTGAGAAGAGCACTTTTATTCCTATGCTCTGTTTCTTACCTGTGACTGATTCTAAATCCATGCCAGTAAATTACTCTTATCCCGTGTGCTCCAGTTGCACATAGTAACCTCACCTGTTGGACCTTATCAAAAGGGTTCTGTAAATCCAAATGCACCACCTCCGCTCGTTTCCCATTATCCACTTTGCTAATCATATTGTCAACAAACTCAAACAGGCTTTTCCCACCTGATTTATCTTTCATACATCTGTGGTTACTCTGCCCAATCAGATCATTATTTTCTAAGTGTCCAGTCATCACATCCGCTGGTATTTGCCCTAGTGCTGATTTCAGGCTAAAAGTCTGTTGTGTTTTTGCTTCAACTCTCCTTTCTTAAATGGTAGAATTTTATTTGTAATCTTTAGATAATGTTCCAGAGTTGGATAAAAGCTCTGAAATACATTTAATATTCCTAAAGTCAACTCCTTCAAAACTGATGTAATCAATAGGTTTCAGGGATTACTGGAAAAGCGCAGCAGGTCAGGCAGCATCCAAAGAACAGGAGAATCAACGTTTCAGGCATAAGCCCTTCTTCAGGCCTATGCCCGAAACGTCAATTCTCCTGCTCCTTGGATGCTGCCTGACCTGCTGCGCTTTTCCAGCAACACATTTTCAGCTCTGATCTCCAGCATCTGCAGTCCTCACTTTCTCCTCGAAGGTTTCAGGGATTAGTCAACTTTTGGTCTCATTAGCTCCTCCAGTACCATTTCTTAAACTAATTTCTGTCATTTACTCATGTTCATTAGTCCCTTGGATATGTAGCATTTCTCAGAGATTTATTGTATCTTTCTCTGTGAAAACGGACAAAAAGTAATAAAAATTGTTCCATTTTTCCCCTCACTACCACCCACTTCTCCTTTGTCTGGAATAGACTCATATTTGGATTCATTCATTTTGTCACTTTTACATGTCAATAGAAACTTTTAGAATCCATTTTTATGTTCCTTGCTAGTTTACATGTAATTTCTATTCTCTCTTCCTTGAATAATTTATAAGTAATCTTTTGCAGAAGTCTACCATTCTCAGGTTTATGGCAGCTTTATAAGCTTCCTCACTTGATCTAATGCAATCTTTAACTATTGCTGTTAGCCACAGTTAAATCACTTTTCTTGTCGGATTTTGTGCCTTAAAGGAGTGCACTAAGTATTAATGTGTCAAATATTAGTCATTTCCTGTCTTCTGTCACAACTTATAACATTTTTTCCCAATCCACTACAGCTAACTTGTCTGAAATAATTTCCTAGTTTCCCACAGTATCTTCAAAACTAATGAACTTTAATTTTATGGTCACTTATCCCTGAAATTGCATTTACAACATGATTACCAATTAGTCTATTCTTAGTGCATAATACTAGATCCAAAATAGCCTATTCTCAGCAGGTCTCCACAAGGGTTTGGAGGGATATGGGGCGGGCGCTGGCAGGTGGGACTAGATTGGGTTGGGATATCTGGTCGGCATGGACGGGTTGGACCGAAGGGTCTGTTTCCATGCTGTACATCTCTGTGACTGACACAAGACTCCCATGCAGGTGCTCTACTGCCAGTTTTGAAACGGCTGGTGAGCCCCAGATAGACAGAGAAAGTGTTTCAGTGATACCCTCAAGGGATCACTGGTGACATTCCCACAAACACCTGGGAATCATTGGCCGAAGACCAGCCAAATGGAGGAGGAGCATCCAGGAAGGGGTCAGACACCTCAAGACTTGCCGTCGGGAAAAAGCAGAAGCCATTTGAACACAGCGAAAGGAGCGTGCTGTCAAATCATTGGCTTATCCACCCCTTCCTGTGACCACCTTCTGCCCCAAGTGTAATAGGGGCCTGCGGAAGTCTGTTCAGCCACCTACAGACTCACCCTAAGAGTGGAAGAGAGTCATTCTCGTCTGCGAGGGACCACCAATGATAATGTCCTTTATGGAACTGTGACCATAACAAAGCAGAATATAGCATAGAAATGTGCTAACTTAAATAAGGGCAATTATAAATGAACAAGGGCAGAGCTAGCTGAATTGAACTAGGAAACCTGTTTAGCAGTGACAATGATAGAGGAGAGATGGTAGATGTTTTAGAAAATAGCTTATGGTTCACAACAAAGACATATCCTAGTAGGAATGAAGGAGTCTAAATATTTTCTTATATAATAATTTAGAGAGATTATCACACACCTCTGGAGAAGGTGGGTCTTGAACCCTGAGCCTCCTGGCTCAGAGGTAACAACATCACAAAAGCCCAAGGAGAAAGAAACAATACTAGAAAAAGCCAGGAAACTAAAGACTGGAAAGGGCCTGATGTGATACACACTGCACTACTAAAGAAAGTAGCTACAGATATAATGGATGCACAGGTAACAATCTCCCAAGTTTCCTCAGAATCTGGAAAAATTCCAGAAGATTTAAAAACTACCAACGTAACCCATTTATTCAAAAAAAGAAGGAAATAACAAACAGGTAACAAGAGGCCAGTTAGCCTAACAGTGATTCTTTGTGAAACATTAGAATTTTTTTTATCAGATTTAACAACAGAATGTTTAGAAATACTTAAATAATCAAGCAAAAGGAGAAATTATCCCTGACAAGTTTATTAGAATTCTTTGAAGCGGTAACAAGCAGGGTAGGTACATAGGAAACAATGGATATAATATATTTGGATTTCCTAAATGCATTGATAAGGTATCATTAATTAAGCTTTATAATAAAATAAAAGCCTCTGATGGTGGTGGGTGTAGTGTACTAACACAGATAAAAGATTTACTAATTAAAGAAGCTAAAGAGTTGGGATAAGGTAGGCATTTTCAGATTAGCAACTTGGTGCTGAAGGGATGAGGACTGGGGCCACAAATATTTTCTATATATGTTAGTGACTTGCATGAAGAAAGTCAATGTGGCCAACTATGTGGATGACATGAAAATAATTGGAAAGGCAAGTGCTGAGAATGGTGCAACACATCTACAGATAGATACAGACAGGGTGAGTGAGTGAGCAGATGGAATTTAATGTGGAAAACTGTGAGGTTATGCATATTAGCAAGAAGAATAGAGGCGTTGAATGGAGGCAGAGAAAGACGACAGAAAACAGTGGCATCGAGTGAGTTGAAAACCCTTGTGCATAAATAGCCAAAAGCTAGCATTCAAGTTCAACAGATAATTGGGAAGACAAACAGAATGGTAGCCTTTATTTCAAAGGGAATGGAGTATGAAAATAGTTTTTTCTGTTCTGAAATGAGTCATTGGACCCAAAATGTCAACTTTGTTTTCTCTCCACAGATACTTCCAGACCCATTGAGTTTCTCCAGCACTTTCTCTTCTTGTTTGTTAAAAATAGGGAGGTTTTGTGGAAACTGTACAAGGTACTAGTTAGACCATACCTAGAATACTGTGAACATTTTCGGTCCCCATATCTAAGGAAAGATGTATAAGCATTGAAAGCAGTCTAGAGATGTTTTACTAGGTCAATACCAGTTATGGAGGGATTGTCTTATGAAGAGAGACTGAGTAGCTTGGGTTTGAATATATTGAACTTTAGAAGAATGAGAGGTGAACTTATTGAAACATACATAATTTCAGGAGGCTTGAGAGGATAGATGTGGTGAGGTTGTTTCCCCTTGTGAGAGAATCTAGGAACAAAGGGCATAATCTCAGAGGAAGGAGTCCTCCAGTTAGGACAGAGATGAGGAGGAATATCTTCTCTTAAAAAGTAGTCAATCTGAATTTCCTTACAATAGAGGACTGTAGAGGTTGCATCTTTAAGTATGTTCAAAGTTAAAAGAGATAGATTTTCAGAGAGGTAATCAAGGGTTACAGGGAAAAGGCAGGAAGGTTGTGTTGAGGATTATCAGAACAGCCATGATCTCATTGAATAGTGCAGCAAACTTGATGATCTGATTGGTCTATTTCTGCACCTATGTCTTATGTCTTATGGTCTTATTTGGAACAACTATATACTGTACTTTCACATCTCTTTTGTAGACTGTACTCACTGCTGACACCAAAATCTTCTCTGTATTGAGGAGACCCTACACAGATTGGGTGGCCACTTAATGAAACACATCCATCAAATCATAGTCCAGAGCTTCTGGTCATCTGACATTTTTGTGTTCTGCCCTACTCCACATCTTATCTCTCTTGTTTTCAGCTTCCAACAATGTTCCAATGAATTTCCATGTAAATTCAAAGAATAGTATGGAGTCATGGAATTGTAAAGATCTACAGCACAGAAAAAGGCCTGTGCCAGTGAAACACAACCAGCTGACTGTTTGAATCCCATTTTCCAACACTTCGCCCATGGCCATGTTTGCCTTGGCTTTGCAAGAGGACGTGGGTTCTCCGACATAAGAAGTTTTTTGAAGCATTAACTTCTCTCTATGAGCAAAATATCAAACAAAAAAAAAGACTCTGAGAAGTAATAATAGCAAGCCACCACACATGGACAAGAAGTCAGTCTAGTATTTCGTTTTATAATTATGTACTTTGCAGCCTTCCAGAGTCAACACTGAGGTCAACAATTTCAGATCATAACTTATGACTTCGATTTTTTGTTTATTATTGGACAACGATTGTTGGAGATAATTCTGCTTTGATCATTTTCACCTTTTATGTGTTTCCTATTTTTAACATCTCATTTTACTTTGTACCATTGTCCCTTCTGTCATTTTATCTTTCCTACCTTCCACCCTATCACCAATTATCCCTTTGCTCTTTATCGGTCTTCTGACCTCAACCTCGAACTTTCTCCAGCTTTGTACTAGCATAAAACCTGTTACTTCTCAACAAAGGTTAGTGACCTGAAATATTAATTCCATTCTCTCTTCACACATTTACAGGATTTTCAGCTTTTATTTCATATTTCCACATCTGTATCACTTTACATTTGTGTATTTGTTTGTTCAGCTGCAACAGCTCCCAATTGCAAGTGCTCTGCAGTCATCTCTTCTGCAATACATAAATTTATCTTGTAGTGCATCAACTGAAATGATTACCAAATCAAAGCACGACCTGAAACCAAACTTGAGAATCGCATAGACAGGTTGTTGCCTGAAACCCTCTTGAATGTTTAACGGAAGTGACAGGATCTATTTTAGCTTCAGTTACTTCAGAGTATAAAAATATCTAACCCCATGACATGATAAATTTTTGATATTCGTTGCATAAATGCAGAGATTAATCTGCACATGCTGAGATTTACTTATGTGCAGGCAATTCCATGAGCTGAAGTTCATGCACTGATAGTTTGGCAAGATTTAATTTGTAGGCAAGTTAATGATAATTTTGTTATTTTTCATGACAAAAATTGGGAAACTTTAGGTATAGAAGCTGCATTTTGAAGTTTTGGAAGAACCCCGTCTGAATACTGCAAGCATTTCTAACGAAATCTAGGAAATGTGTTTGCACGGATAGATGTGATGTGGACGGAATGGGTACTGCAGATGCTGGAGCTCACAGTAAGATTAGAGTGGTGCTGGAAAAGCACAGCAGGTCAGGCAGCATCCGAGGAGCAGGAAAATCGACATTTCGGGCAATGGTACAGGGTAAAATGAGATGGAAAAAATAAGACATATAAAAGTGAAAATGATCAAAGCAGAACCATCCCCAACATTGCTGTCCAATAATACACAAAAAATTGAAGTCATATGTTATCATGTGATGTGGATGCAGGAACAATCCCTAACCATTAACCAAGACCTGAGGTCACACCATATTGGTCCTTAATTCTGAAAAGAGACAAGCAAACTGCAGACACCTACAGGGCAACACCAGGCAGCACCCTGGTGAAGGGGCTTTTTCATTTCAGGCAACCGTATCTCTGGCAACAGTCGATTCAACGGAATTGTAGAAAGGATATAGGAAGATCTGTAACTCAACCACAAAGAAAAGTGGCATCCATAAACTGATACATCTGACTTCAATAACATTCTTCAATGCTTACTCCTTGTGGATTTACTTTTTAAATCTGTGTGAATTCACTTCACATTTATTCACAACGTACAAGTATAATTCAATCTCCAAAGCCTTTCTGTATAGAAGAAAAGATCAAAAATGTTGAAGTGTGACAGTAAATCTTTGAGCTGCGCTCTGAAAGGATTACCTACATCTTGAAGCCTGAAGGCTAAACAACATAAATACTATGTGGAGATTTTTTTTTAACCTATACTATCTGCTTGCAATGGTGCTGAATGTTGATCTGAAGTTTGTGGCATAGAGGGTTCAGTCTGCTATCCTTTGGGTTCACCTACATTGTTCTGAATTGAATAGATACATGATGAGCTCATGTACCTGGCTGGTGATTTACAAACAAACAAACATACAACATTTTGCAACATAGCTGGATAGTTATGTGTCAATAGCAGCACTACCAGGATTCTCAAAGATGATTGTCACATTCCTATACATTTTGGTCAAAACTAGTCTGCTGCTGTAAGCAACAAAATAATTTGCGACGCATAAGCAAAAATATTGAATTTTATTTTTCAAGCAACAATATAATTTGAGGAACTGTTGGATAGCCAAAATTAATATAAATGACTTGACCACTGAAGATCACAAAGCAACATAATGTACTCTGGGTGGGAAACTTCCATGTTCACCATTCGGAGTGTCTCAGTAGCACTTCTGTTGACTGGGTTGGCCAAGTCCTAAAACACAGCAGATGGAGACAGAACCAACAAGAGAGGAAAAGCTACTTTGAGTCATAGAGATGAACAGCACGGAATCAGACCCTTCGGTCCAACCCATCCATGCCGACCAGATATCCCATCCCAATCTAGTGCCACCTGCCAGCACCTGGCCCATAACCCTGCAAACCCCTCCTATTCATATACCCATCTAAATGCCTCTTAAATGTTACAATTGTACCAGCCTCCACCACTTCCTCTGGCAGCTCATTCCATACACGTACCACCCTCTGCATGAAAAAGTTGCCCCTTAAGTCTCTTTTATATTTTTCCCCTCTCACCCTAAACCTATGCCCTCTAGTTCTGGACTCCCCCACCCCAAGGAAGAGACTTTGGGCAATCTGGCTGTCACATCTGTTTGATTTGGCTGGATAGGTGGGTGTCCCCTTCCTTCACAGCTCCATGTGCATCCCTCCTGAAGCTCAGCACTTAGTCGCACAGGATTACCCCCGGAAGCGGACTGCTCTGCCAGTCTAGAGTAGATGACACAGCTACACTCCCCTGCTAGGCCAAGTCTCCAAATAAAAAAGTCATTTGGATAAGTACATGAATTGGAAAGTTTTGAAGCGACATGAGCCAAACATAGGCAGATGGGACCAGTTTAGTCTGGGAACATAGTCAGCATGGACTAGTTGGAATGAATGGGTCTGTTTCCATGCTGTGTGACTCTATGACAAAGATATTGATCTCATCAATATCTTCTCATGTTTTATGGTGCTCCTTAGGACTGTCTGTTCTATGAAAGATATATAGATAGAAATCCTTCATCCTGGCACCACTCCCTCACTTCAATCCTGGGCCCCAAGTAGTCCTTCCAACTGAGACAGAGGTTCACCCGACTCTCTTCCAACCTAGTTTACTGTATCAGATGCTCCCAGTGTAGTCTTCTTTACATCGGGGAGACCAAACGTAAAAACTTAGAGAACGGTTCACCAACCATCTGAGCTGGACCCACAGGGGCAGACAGGACCTCCTAGTCACCGCCCATTTTAATTCCCATTCCCACTCCTTTTCCAACGTGATCATCCTTGGCCTCCTCCATTGCCACAATGAACCACACCGGAAATTGGAGGAACAAAACATCATTTTCCAGACTCAGCATTGAGTTCTCTAATTTCAAACAACCTCTCTCTCTGTCCCTGCCACCAACCGGATTCATTCCTCCCATTGACCAACCAGGTCATACCCTCTACTTGTTTTCACCTGAGCTTACTCAACATCCCTGTTCCCGACACCCCCTTTATCTGCAGCTTCCCGACACCCACCCCCAGACCTGAAGAAGGGTTACACCAGAAACGTTGACTTCTCCACCTCCTGATACTGCCATGTTCTTCCAGCCTCCTACCTGTCTAAATGAGCAGAAACTGGAGGGAAGTTGAGGCCGGTCTGAGTATTGTTGCCGGAGACAGAGATTGCGGATAAGTACTTGCAAGGTCGTGATGGCCCAGCTACCAACTTGGAAATTGCTTTGGACTGGAGAAGCCTGGCGCTGGTTGGAGTCTCCTCAGCCATCTACCTGTCTCAAACATATTAACCCATGATGGTATTGGTAGGAGTGGCAATCTTACAGTCCTTGTGGAGATGAAATCTTGTCTTCAATCTGAGGATACCATCATTGTGGTGCATGGTACTACCACAGAACTCAATAGGATAGATTCAGAACAGATCTAAAGTTCAAAACTGGCCATTTTTCCTATGCAGAATTGTAATCTGTGATCTTATAGTGTGACATATTCCCCACTCTTCCACTATCATCAAGTCAGGGCATCAACTTAGTTCAGAGAACAGAGAGTAGAATATATGATAGCTTGGCTCAAACACCACAGCTACTATGATATGGTCTGAATGCTTTCTTATATGTTAGTTTACATAACATATACCAAGAAGGCTATGTTCTTGTTGATGCCAATGTCTTGAAATTTATTTATAACATCATCAACTTACAATGTTAAAAGATCTCAGACTTACACATAGTCCGGGTTCTATGCTTAGAGACAGTATGGTTACATTACATGGCTATAATTCTACATGTTGTTCACTGCCATGATGCTATTGCACTATGACTGCTGATGGTGTGGCAAGGGTTTTTATACTAGAACATTACTTGTAACATTTAATTGTCTTGCAGGTACAATGCAATACAGCAGAAGTATTGCCAGGAACAGCTGGTTTGCCTAACATGATGTAGATACAAGGCTATAAACATACTAAAACAATAGAAACATAATGTAAGAGACAAAGTTAAGAAATTTCAGCAGATAAAATTTAGGCCGTGCAGTCCTGCTACATTCACTTGTACACAGTAGTGGATAATTAAACAACTAACAGGAGAGAGAGTCTCTCCAAATATCCCCATCCTCAATGCTGGGGCCCAGCACATAGAGCAAAACACAATTAAAGCTGAAACATGTGCAGCATCTTCGACAGAAGTGCCAAGTGGATGATCCATCTCAGCCTCAGAATTCCAAATGTCAGACATTAGCCAATTTGATTCTCTTCACAATATCAACAAATAGATGAAAGAACAAATTTTAACCCTAATGCAAAGGCTATGAACCTAACAACATTCTGGCAACACAGGGAGTCCTCATTTTAGTTCTCTGCTTTTAAAGTCTTTTCATTATAAAGGTTTTATTGTCTTTTTGATCCACTGACCTTGTATAAAGTATTATTCCCATTTAGTATCCCTTATTTCCTGATCATCATTGCATCTTTCATGTCATTGCGCTCTCACATTATCATTTAAGTTGTATCATCACATCATCAGTGAGGCCCCTAATTGTCCTGCTGGAGTTAGCACTATTGTTTCTGTCTCCTGCAAGCTTGAAATGTTTACTGGTGATAGTTTGCTTCACTATGAAGTGGTCCTCATTCAGGGTTACTACATCGATGTGCAATCTGACTAGTTCATGGTTCACAAGAGCCAAGTAGCATTTAGGATGATCATGTCATCAGAGTCAAGCATAGTTCTCACATGTCTTTCTTTCTCATTTTTATGAAGGGAGGTTGAGAGTTCACATTTACTTCCTTGTTACAGTTGTGCTGGCCATGGTAAGAGATGCTCATTGACTGTGAAGGGCCAGCTGGGTTGTGGGGAGACAACCATTTGTTGAGGTGACCATTTCAAGCTCCTCTCTAAACCAGGCATTCTGTTCATTAAAAAGTCAGAGTACGATTAGGGCTGATGGTGTTTCTATGTGGTTAACTAACAGATCACAATATCGCAATCCGTCTGCCATGCAGGATTGGAACCGCAAATTTCTGTGTTTTCTTACCCCTGCCACGTTCACTCCTTTCCCAATGTCACAGGACTTACTTTATGTTACAATTTAGTGTGGAGTACTTTTCATCCCTGCCTGTGCAAAGAAACTTTAAAGTATGGCTCGAAGTTATGCAGCTAAATATCAAGTGCCCAAAGGAAGAAACCCCATGGTACAGGGTGAGGAGTTCAAAACTAGGCAGCACATTTTAATGTAAGAGCAGAAAGATTTAAAAAGACAAAACGGGCAACTTTTTTTACACAGAGAGTTGTTCATGTTTAGAATAAATTGCCAGAGAAAGTGGTGGATCCAAATATGTTTACAATGTTCAAAAGACATTTGGATAAGTTAATGAATTAGAAAAGTTTGGAGACATTTGCCAAGCACAGGCAGGTGAGACTACTCCAGTTTGGGAAGATAGTCAGTGTGGACTAGTTGGACCTGAGGTCCGTTTCCATGTTATATGAGTCTATGAGTCCACAACACTCCCTTAACTTCTCAAGTCAGCTTACTCACATCAGAAGGAGTGTGGCTGGGGTATGGAGACATGGAGAGCTAGGACATTAGTTTATCTATTGTCCTTTAATTACATCTCCTTAGTCCCAGGCTGTGTGATCAGCATAATCCAGCAATGAAGATGCCAACTCCACTCCCATGTTTTCTGGCCCTGATTTGTTCCATCTTCTTTCAAATAGCATAAAGGCTTTTTTAAAAAATCAGACTTTCAACTGATGCAAAAGACAGGTTCTCAAGACATAAAACAGAAATTGCTGGAAAATCTCAGCAGATCTAGCAGCACCTTTGAAGAGAAATCAGAGTTAATGTTTTGGACCCAGTGACCCTTCTTCAGAACTGACGGAAGCTCGGAAACAGATGATTTTTATACAGAACACGGGGTGGGAAGAGGGGGGCAAGTAAACAGTAGGTGGAGATAAAGCCAAAAGAAAGGGAAACAAAACCACTGGATAGACAAAGGATTGGTTAAAGATCAGTCTGGCAGAATGACTAGTTCCTAATGGGCATTGTGTGGTAGCAGCTTATGTGATGCTGAGGCCTGGTGAGTGGGGCTAGAGGAAACCTCAAACCCTAAAATTGTTAAACTTGATATTAAGTCCAGAAGGCCACAGGGTTTCCAAGCAGAAAATGAGCTGCTGTTCATCCAGCTTTTGCAAGCTTTAACTCTAATTTTTCTCCACAAAGGCTGCCAGGCTGGCTGAGATTTTCCAGCAACTTTTATTTTTGTTTAAGATTTCCAGCATCTGCAGTTCTTTGAGGTTTTTTTTGAGTAAGGTTCTCAAAACTCCTGCCTTCATCCTGCAAGTGTCACTCGAATAACTTTCAAATTCCTCAGCAGTCAACTTTTGGTTTTCATTCACAATCTTTCAAACAATCGAAACAATATATCCCAAACTGAAGAAACCATTCATTTCCATTTTAAAGATTTCCTGCAGTTCTAATGGCATCAATCAATTGTTGGTTAATTTTTAAAATTTATTCATTTTGTGGGGTGTGAATGGCACTGGCTGGTCACCATTTATTGTCCATCCCGAGTTGCCCTTGAGAAAGTGGTGGTGAGCTGCCTTCTTAAACCATTGCTGGGGTTGACCCCCCCCCCCAATGCCTTTTGGGAGCAAGCTGCCCAGCTTTCAGGACAATTTCATACAACCCTGTCACAGTAGGCGTTGCAAGACATGTCAGAGTGTGAACATGGATACCATCATTACACGTGGGGACACCTCCCACCATGTACGTGGCAGGTACTCATGTGACTCAGCCAACATTGTCTATCTTATACGTTGCAGGCAAGGATACCCTGAGGCATGGTACATTAGGGAAACTGAGCAAAGGCTACGGCAATGGATGATTGGGAACTGCACAACAATCAACAGACAGGAGTGTTCCCTCCCAGATGGTGAACACTTCAGCAGCCCAGGACATTCGACCTCAGACCTTCGAGTGACCATCCTCCAAGGCGGACTTCGGGACAGGCAGCAGCGAAAAGTGGTCAAGCAGAGGCTGATAGCTAAGTTCGGTACTCATAGGAGGGGCCTCAACCGGGACCTTGGGTTCATGTCACACTACAGGTGACCACCATTGCACTATACACACACACACGCCTACACACAACACACACACACACGCAGACATATACATATACATTTGTGGGGTGAATTGTAGTTGCAGAGTTACATTGTACTTTGCTCAAAAACTGCATGAATTCATGTCAGACTCTGTTATCTCACTTTTTAGATTAGAATCAATCTAAACATTATGGCACAGACAGAGAACACAGGGGGCTAACACCTTCAACATATTGTCTAGCTAACACCAATTGTTACTATTAACCTGAGAATGCAACTTTAAAAAAAAGGTTTGTGATTTACACATGAAAGAAGTGAAACTATCATGGTATTCGAATAGATGAAAGACTCAACAAATTCTTAACTTGTTGGAATACATGAAGTCTTTCTTGGCATTATATCCAGGATCTCCATGTTGCACTTCTGACACTGAGAGTATCAATAACTTGCAACTAAGCCGGCTAGGTCCTTAATACTGGCCTCTTCTGATTATCTTCCAGAAAGATAACTTTCTTCCTCATGACCTGCAACATTCAGGTCCATATCTATAATGGGAGAGGCAACTTATGGTATTCTTCCAGAAGACCACTGTGGGTAACTTAGGTATTTTCTGCCCCTACCAGTATGTGAATGTGGCTAAGATTTGTTTGAGTTAGTTCACTGCTATCTATCATCCCTTCTAATTTCTTTGTCTTGGTCCTATGACTGACAGACAATATACCACAAAACAGTATCTACAGAAGAAAAGTGTTTTCAGATAACAAGCAGATTTATTGCATGATAGCAATAAACAGTGTTCTAACACAGGGACACAAGTCAAACAAAATCAGTTAAACTATCACTGGATTCACAACACAGTTAAACTAAAACATTCAATGGCCATTAAAATTGCCTAGTTGTTCCTGACCAGACTTTATGCATAACAGATCCTGGACACCAAATTTATGGCTTAAAAAAAAATCAACAATCCATTACTAATAATGTTACTTTAGCAGAACATAGATAGATGAGTAATCTAATTAATATTTACAATCGAAAGTGAATTATTCTTCCATCGTAACCCTCATTCACATACTGACAGAGGGCAGTGAATCTCTGGCAGACAGCTAGCATTTTCACCAATAGCTGCTGTTTGTGTGAAGGTCTTGGGATTGAAACAGATATATACTCAGTCAGACACATTGAGAATTAGAACATCATGAATTGTTATTCATGGATCCATTTTATATTTATTCCCAGCTGGTACTCTCTGCTGGCACATATGCGTATGGGTGCCTCATGTGAACAAAATACGTAATACATACCATTTTCAAAAGGGAGTCTAAATGAATCTAATTTGATCTGGTTCATTCTTTTCCTGCCCTCACTAGCTCGAGGTGAACAGAAACCCATTTCCATATCAATTAGGGACTTGCCACATGAAATTCCTAAAGGCAAAAGCAAAAAAGGCTCCTGGTTCCTACCACTGTGGTAAAACTTCAATGGTTTTCTATTTCATAGAGTGGAAATTTGTGTGGATTTCTCGCCGGTTAAGGGAATGAGAGGCATCAGAGCAAATTCCTGATATCGTGAAGATTCTAATTTTTCTCTGCTTATTCTCTGGTAACTTTACTTGCATCTTATTTCAGATTTTGACATCTTCAGCAGAATCAAAATTCACTTGTGTAGTAAATGGAAGAGATAGGAAACTTAGAATTATCAAAAAGTTTCCCCATGCTCAAACTGTGCATGAAAATGCTGGTACAATATACACTTTCCAAGCAATTTTGTTTAAGTACTCAATGCTTGTATACCATAACAATTTGTAAGCTTTTTACTGTATATATTCAAAACATATTCTTATTTACATTAGAGAAAGCAGCAGGAGTGGGCCATCTGGCCCCTTGAGCCAACTCCACCATTCAAGAACATCATGGCTGATCCTTTGTGGTCTCAGCTCCACTTTCCCACCGCTCACCATCACCCTTAATTTCTTTATTGGTCAAATATCCATAATTGACTTAGAAACATTCTGTGAGGTAGCATCAACTGCTTCACTGAGCAAGGAATTCCACAGATTTACAACCCTTTGGTAAAGAAGTTCCTCCTCAATCAGTCCTAAATCTGCTCCCTCTTACTTTGAGGTTATCGCCCCTGGTTCCAGTGACACCTGCTTCTATCTTATCTATTCCCTTCATAATTTTATATGTTCCTATGAGATCCTCCCTTGTTCTTCTACATTTCCAGAGTATAGTCCTAGTTTACTTAATCTCTCCTCATAAGACAACCCTCTCAACTCTGGAGACAACCTAGTGAACCTCCTCTACACCCACTCCAGTACCAGTACCATTTTTTCTTAAAACAGATTAATCCTTATTTTTAAAAAGTGCACTATGGAAATGAATACAAATGTGTTTATAGATTGGAAGCAAACAGTGTCATTCAGCAATCCAGAATTGATGACCATGTGTTGATAGGTTCTAGGTTCTGGGTCTAAGTAATTTTCTTTCTCCAACTTAGTGATAAACAGAAAATAATACACTTGGGACAATGGTTCACGTTGGCAGTTTGAACATGATTCTTATATGGACTCAGCCTAGCAACAATTGCATAAGAATTGTGCACTAAAAACATCCATTGAACTAATTTATTGGAGACAGATCCCATCAATTCAGCCAATTTTTAATATTTCAAATGCCTTCCTACTACCAAATGCTTAACACTCTGAAATCAATGTATTTACTGTCATGCATTTCAGAAACTAGAAAGTAAAATGAGCCTTGAAATATTGCTCATATGCCGTGACACATCATGGAGCAATTTTTAAAGGGCATTGCAGTCTCCAGCAAAAAAAAGTGCAATACATTTTGGCCTTGTTCCAATGAAAGAGCATATTGAAACAGCAGGTCTCAGTAAGTCCTCAAGATAAACCAATTAGGGAAAGAAGATGTAGATTTTCTACACAAATGAAAAAAAATAAGTAATAATGTGAAAAGCTAGATAAATTATCAATTTAATATTGCAAAAAAAAGTGAATTTCTCAATTGCGCCATTCTCTTCACTATGCTGTGTAAGTAAACGTGAGCAGATAAATTCAAATAAAAAATATTGAGAGGCAGTTTCCAAATCAATTAGTCAAAAATGCCTGAAATATTCTAACAGTAGAAAATAAATAATGTTATCCATTCCAAAATTGTTAATATGTTTACTTGCTTGTTAAAACTACTTTAGGAATTTGTTTTATTCACTGAACACGCTGGGTATCAGGGAGCTTTGAAAAGCTGGCCAAATGAATAGGAAGGAGATGCTCTCATTTCCCACCCATGCTGTCAGCAGTTTAGTTGAAGAAGCCAGCTGATTTAATAACTCTGCATAGTTACGTTGCATTATAGTGTAATCACTTTGGGTGAAACTTTAACTTATTCAAAACCCACAATGTTGCAGAGTAAAGGTTGGGTCAATGTGTTCCTAATGTACAATGTCCCAATGGAATTTGGTGTTATGAAATGTGTCATGAAGTAGGTGACAGGTCCCTTTTTGCATGATGTATTGGATATTTTAGGAAGTAAAAATATTGGAAACAGACAGTCAGTTAAGATTAGAAGAAGCACTTTTTTTCAATATAAACTCTTCATAACAAGACAATGAATGGATGCAGTAAATTATGTTATATTACTTCTGTACTGTTTGCAATGGTTTTCAGCAAACTCTAGTGTGAAATTTGATATGAGACTAAACTAAATTGAATTCTACCAATTAGCTATAAGAGCAAATGAAGATGTTTACATTTTCTTTAATTGAAAAGTTAATATCTTTACTTCAGTATAGTAAAATCCAAGCCATCTTCTAGCTCACTGTGTCTTGTCACAAGAAAGAATTATGCACAAAGCCTTGGAAAGGTCAGAGACAAGAGTTGATTTCAAGCTTCAGAGAGCTGGACACTCTGAGAAGAACCTGCTGCAGAGAAATTCTGCTTTAGCTGTGCATGGTGGTGAGTTTCATAAAACACTGGACAGAGACTCAGTGATTATAATCATAATCCTGTTGAGATAGCTCATGGCCACTTCTCCTCCTCTGTTTCTAATTCTGGTGGGTTCTTTTAGAGTAATAGAGATGTACAGCACAGAAACAGACCCCTTGGTCCAACCCATCCATGCCGACCAGAGATCCCAACCAATCTAATCCCACCTGCCAGCATCTGGCCTATATCCCTCCAAACCCTTCCTATTCATATACCATCCAAATGCCTCTTAAATGTTGCAATTGTACCAGCCTCCACCACGTCCCCTGGCAGCTCATTCCATACACGTACAACCTTCTGCGTGAAAAAGTTGCCCCTTAGGTCTCTTTTATATCTTTCCCCTCTCACCCTAAACCTATGCCCTCTAGTTCTGGACTCCCCCACCCAAAAGCAAAGACTTTGTCTATTTATCCTATCCATGCCCTTTGTGATTTTAAAAACCTCTATAAGGTCACCCCTCAGCCTCCAACACTCCAGAGAAAACAGCCCTAGCCTATTTAACCTCATCCTATAGCTCAAATTCTCCATCCCTGGCAACATCCTTGTAAATCCTTTCTGAACCCTTTCAAGTTTCACAACACCTTTCCGATCGGAAGGAGACCAGAATTGCCTGCAATTTTCCAACTGTGGCCTAACCAATGTCCTGTACAGGCACAACAAGAGCTCCCAACCCTTGTACACAATACTCTGACCAATAAAGGGAAGCATACCAAACACCTCCTTCACTATACTATCTACCTGCGACTCCACTTTCAAGGAGCTATGAACCTGCACTCCAAGGTCTTTTTGTTCAGCAACACTCCCTATTTGCTCTTACCTTATGTTCCCTTTTCCTGCAAATCTGTCAAAGAAATGGTGGGGAGGCAGAGAATGAAGTAGAGGAAGGAGACAATCATTTTCAGAATAAAGAACAGAGTAGGAGATAGATATTAGGGAGTGTGATCCAGAAACCCTGGTAATTAATCAAAGGAGCGAAATATTCTCTTTCCAACCCCTATGGTGTCCTTTCAGTGATAACTCTGGTTAAGGCAAGTACTTCATTTTGTCTCTCATTAGTTACTGTTCTTTCTTCTTAAATAGGCCATTATCTATGATTGCCACCTCCTGGCCATCTGTTCATTTGACTATTATCCTGGAAGATTTCAGCAAAAGCAGAATTTTGAAAGGTTAATGCATTTGACATCTTCCGTTAGATCTTTGGATCACATTAAAAAGTTTTATTTCCTTGATGCACATATTCTGGCCCTTCAACCAATGGTACCCCTTCCTGTCAAGAAAGTTGAGACGTTTATTAACAGGAGCTCATAATTCTACATATGGGTCATCAAATACACTCTGCAACCCAACACAATAAATGTTAAAGGCTCGATTTACTGCCTGGCCATCCTGCCAACTGGATGAATTTCTCACCCTGCTTAAAAATTGTGACTGTAATGTGAGCCTTAATGTACATATTGGGAGATATTACAGAATTCCCCATGGCTCCGTGAAATGAGACTCTGACATAAAAAAAATCATTACTTCCCCAGGCACAGGCAGAATTTGACAGAGCATATGCAGTAGCTGGCATGCTCATTTTTTTTTCTGATAAAATGTACATTTTTCATGGGGAGCTCCTTATAAGATGATCATACAATCTGCATAGCATTGACGTTGGTGGGACAATATCTTGTTGAATAGATCTTTACACCTTGCTGCTTTCTTGCTTTCCTCTGCTCAGCTGTTCCACCTCTCCGATTAAAATTATAAACAAATATTACACCTTACTGAGATAGGGCAATGCAAATCAAGCCCTGCTATTTCCTGAGTTGTTATAATTGTAAACATTTTAAAATGTACACAGAATTCCACAATTTAGATTTCGTTTAAACCCAGGTTAACAGGAAACATGGACAAGGTAATAGAATCATTATTTATTGTAAATAAATTGACTCTAGCGACAAGGAAACAATTATGAACTGCCAGCATATAGCTGTACTTAATTAAAACTCTAACCACCTTATAAACTCCCCCCTTACACACACACACAGAAAAAAAAACAGAGGGGATTTGGGCAAAGGGAAAATCTATGAAAGTAGTTTGGTGGTCCCTGACCATGGGATTTACCAAGATGATTTTGTGCTGATCAGAATATTGCTTCTTAATTTTCTTTCTTTGCATGCTTTCACTTGTTTGTGGGAAGCATAGGGTGACTGACCAACATTTCTAAAGGTTTCTGACTTATTCATTACAAGTCACAGCTTACAGCAATAGCTGAAGGGAAAATAAACTGTGTTTCTTCAGACTCAAAGTATTTTTTCTACAAAGAGCAGAGACAGCTCTTGACCCTATGGAGATCTGATGGCTTCTCACTGCCTTGTTCAGAGACCTAAGTTGTTTAGCTACCTAGGAGCCAATCACATTGTTGTTGGCAGGCAAAAGCTCTATGTCATTGATAACTGGTCACTCATCCACAAATTATTCAGCTACTTATTACCAGCTGAATCTACACTTGTATGTTGCTCTTGACTCCAGTCCATCTGCAGTCTTTTCACTATTGCTTGAACCGGCAGCTGTGTAAACAGCACTTATAATGACTGTCAGGTTACTTGCTTTCCAAACAATGCAACAATCTTTGATTTTTAAAATAGTGTTTTTTTTTAACCTTTCAGTCCACAATCAAAAATACAGAAAAATATCAGAAGTCTTATTCAAGGGAATGCTTTTGGGAATCTTATAACTTTGTGAGGCGGTCAGAGGAAAGTTCGCAAAGAGCATGTCTGCAACTCGCTCAGACTTGTCTCTAAGTTGAATTGTCTGCAGTCTCCTGCACTTTTAACAAGTTCAGTGTTTTGGAAACAAATCCACCTCTTCCAGCTGCTTATTAAGTACTATGGTGCAATGGAAGGATAAGCCTCGAGTCTGAGCACTCCAAAGCTCTCATTCTGAAGTTAAGATATGATAATGAGCTCTGAGCAGCATCAATGACAGTGCTGTAATGGAGCTGAAAGAAAGGAGTGCCACTGCAGAATCCATCCATAAATGACTACTCTTAAGTCTCAAATACTGGCATGCAAGTTCAGGCTAAGGACTTTAAAATATGTTACTGTAATTCATATTAATAATAGAATTCTTATGCTGCATCTCTAAGAACAAGACTGCAATATATTTCTTTGCTTGCATTTCCTTTGTAGTTTGTATAAATGGTTGTGATTAATGAGACTGTAACAGGAGCTTAGCAAACAATTTCTTCACCCTGTGGGACTGAGCAACATCCAAGCTAAATATAGCTAAATGAGCTTCAAGCTAAAAGCTTGCTAATTGTTTTCCTATCATCATCCTTGGTGAAGCTAAAAGCATACATGAATTTCCAGAGATAAGTAGAGATCAAACAATAAAAAGATAATTCTAAAGTCTGAATTCTTCTAATTTCCACTGGGTGAACAACAAGTAAACTGTATATCTCTCAAACCACTAGATATTGTGTTACTGTAATTCTGAAACTGAAGATTATTTTGCCTCCTTTGGTCGGTATTGAATGGTAAAGTGTTATACACTTTAGCTATTACCTGCCTTGCTTTTAAATACCTGTCTTTTATTCATTCATGAGATTGTATGTCACTAGCATGTTCTTGATTTAAAGTCCACCACTATTAAGCTTTGACAAGGTGATAGGGAGTTTCATTCTTGATAGTTAACTTGCTAGGCCATTTAAGAGGGCTGTTTGAGAGTCAACTAGGAGAAAGAGAAGGCTGAAGATGCTGGAGATCTGAGTCGAAGAGTGTGGTGCTGGAAAAGCACAGCCGCCAGGCAGAATCCAAGGACCAAGAGAGTCGATGTTTCGAGTATAAGCTCGTTATCATCCTTCCTGACATCGTCAACTCTTCTGCTCCTCAGATTCTGCCTAACCAGCTGTGCTTTTCCAGCACCACACTCTTCGAGTTTGAGAGTCAACCAGATTACTTTGATCTGGAATACATATATTAATTAGTTCAGGCATGGAGCTCAACGTTCCTTCCTAAAAAGTAAATCATGTTTCTTTTAATGGCAATCTAACAGTTTCAGGGCCAGTCATGTTAATGCTGGTTTTTTATTGGGGATCAAATGGTATTAGGTTGATTAAAACCCCCCAAATGCTATTGTAAGGACTTGAACTCATATTTACAGTTCTCTAAGCCAGGTTTCTCAAATACTAGCACAGTACTATAACCAGTAAGCTACTGTACCTTGGAGCTTCCAATATTAAGGCAATGACTCCTTTGTTTAATGCAAATCCCAATAAATGATATTACATGCAGCAATTTTCATCACCTCAGGATGGCTTTGAGCAATGTCATTGAGATGAAAATAGGTGGCATTCTCACCGCAAGACCCAGCAAGTTCACTCACTGTATCTTCCCAAATTCCCCTCACTAACTGTTCACCCTGTCACTTTAGCCTGCCTCATGTCCAATTCCAGCCTCCATTTTAACTCGCGCTGTTCCCAGAACAGCTCCCACTCAACAGACAGCTGCCAAAAGACCAGCAGCCCTTGCATCCATGCCATTCCTAAAAGGCCGTTGTGCCCCAGACAACCAGTGGGAATCCAAGACTGCTCCTCACAGACAACATTACAGCAAAACAACCACAAAGCCACACTATCCATGGCACATAACCAGCTCTCAAACAAACAACCCATTCTTTGAGTAACTCTGTAAATACCGAGCCAGACTCCTTACCTGTCCATAGCAACATCACTTCTGAATACCCTCTAAATCAGCACTACCCTGACCTACATGTACACTGTAGATCAGCATTTTCTCATTGTCTAGTAGGAAACATCACATACATGGAAACAATCGGATAATTCCAAACATGAGCTTTTATTTATAGAAAGCAAAAGCAACCACAATCAAACTCAAATGGAGGCTGCTGTTCATCCATACTGTGCAAACCAAATTTCAGCATCATGACCTCTCAGTGCCATGTATGAGCAAGGTAGCCTCAGCGACCTACCTGACACCAGCAGCAGAGTCCCAGACTCTCACTCGAAAAGACCTAAAATGGGAACTGAAGGAGAGAAGGAGTTTCTTGGATCTCAGAGCAGTCATTTGTGGCACACTATGTCGAGGAGGGCTGAGCACACTTCTCCACACCATGAAACACCCCAATAAGAAGGGCCTTGTCTCCATCAGCCATCCATCTTCTGGGTCAGCCTCGGCAGCAACATGGTGAAAGTGCAGCACTAACTGAGTCATCCTACAATTCCTATCGTGCTCTGACACCCTTCCCAACACACACCCCCATCAAATAGTCAGTTTATCACTGCATTCAGAACATACCATCGTTACACTGACATGATCAATGAGAAAGAGTTGTTATGTGGCTCACACAGATCCTTTGAAAGTTGCACAAATAATCATTCCCCTTAGCAAGCATTGGCCTTTTGTAACATCAGTGCTGCTAGCTTTAACATTATTGAGATACCTAAATTCAATTAGCAAGTTTTAATGGCATGTAGCAAATTGCTTTTGACCAGCATCTGACCCTTAGGCATCTTCACTCTGCTTGCATTGCCAATTGATGGCGAAATGATTGGAAGTTAAATGTATCTGCACTTTGAAAATGCCTGCTTCATGTTTTTTTGGAACCATCCAACAAACATGGATGCCATGGTTTCACCCATCAATCTGACACTGACTCTGTCCACCCTGGGAGACGCCTCAGCCATTTCCTAGTCATATTTTGCATTTTGAGAATGGAAATAACAGGGAGCACAGCTCTTGTTGGACATTGTCAGCACTGGGTCCTGCCTGGTCTCAAGGTGCCTCCAACTCCTTCTCCCTCCACCCCAAGATTCTCCAGGCTCCCTTTTAGTTCATACTTCCTTGACAGCCCATTTTCACTCATCCTACCATTTTGAACTTGGTGTACAATTGTCCTTCCTGTGCCCAGAACCTTGCCATTACACCTTAATGATGCCCATTCTGGTCCTCCAGACTCCTGTTATGGAAGTAATGGTGGTGTTTGTACCATCAACTGCCCCTTCCATAGTCTGCACTGCCTTCCAGAGCTGTTCTAAATACCTCCCCTGTACATCTTGAGTATCCTGCCATCACCATCTTTGTCTCCATCTCTGTAAATGCCTCAGCTATGCTCCCACCCCCAATACCCTCCTTCACCCCCATGAGGCCTTCTGGCAGTGATCCCTATATCATACTTGTCAGGCCCTCTTGCACCGTCCTGACAGACTGATGGATTGACTGCCAACACAATAGTCGCCCCTGACCTATGGTCAATTTCAAGAAGCAGCCACTAGATATACCTGAGCAAACCCCTGATTGCTATTTCCAGATATTACACTGATGATACATGAATCTCCTGACCACTGGTGCTGACCTGAAGGACTGACCACTGAAAATCCCTGCAGACCCTGACAGTGAGCATCACAACTGGGCCACTGACCATGGACTGTGCCCATGACTGCATGTCCTGGACTCTCACTGGAAATGGCCTAAAATGGGAACTGAGGGAGAGAAAGAGTTTCTTAGATCTCAGAGCAGTCATTTGTAGTGTACTGTGTCAATGAAGCTGAGCACTCCTCATACTGCAAGACATGTTACACCCCAATAATAAGGGCCATGTTTCCATCAGCCATCCAGGACCCCTGACTGATAACAGACTCCTCTTGACTGGATTGAGAATGCAATCGATTGAATAAAGGTGCAGTATGTTTTGCCGCAAAGGTCACTGGCACATGCTGTACCTGTTAGATTGATATCTTGGTAGGTCACATAGCAACATGTTCCCCAGTCCCCATGCCTAGACAGTTTCTTACCGCCAAGCATGATGAGCAGCCTGTCCGTCTATCCACACAAAACAGCACCTCAATAAGATGGTACTGATGGTCCTTAGCTCTGGCTGAAGTGCTGATATGCTAACAGACACTGCATGACAAGGAATGTTTGCTGTGACATTGCAGGTAGACACCTTCTGGTGCAACATTGTTCAGTTCTTGAGCTGGGTTTTTAGACATGTACAAAGATCTGCTGCACCAGACTTTTCAGTCCCAGTTGCTAGGGTGTGCTACAATGGAAATATACGCTTCCTGAGCAGCTGCATGGTCGCAATGGGCTGGCTGTTGCTGGGCAGCAACACCTGCAGGTGACGGGTGCAGATGCTGATGCCTGGGTCATGCCTCGCGATAGAGTTTGATCAAACGCAACACGGAGGTCTTTCAGAATAAGTGGCAAACTGAATGCAGTAGGTACCCACTTGAGATTTCTCCATATCCAGCTCGTTTGTGGAGTTTAGTTGGATCGAAGGCTGAATAACAATGAGGTGAGTGGGGCCATCATAACACACTTTAATAAGCAATAGTCTCCCTTAATTGGCAACTCAGTGATGCCTAGGGAGAATCTCACCATGCTGCTTATGCAAAGTATTAACATCATCTTGAAATGCTCTGACATTGAAACTGGCCTCATCTGATTCGACCACACTTCCTGCCATAGCCTCTGCTACTTAGACCCTGATAAGATTCCACCCACTGTGTTGAAGCAAGGGCTTATCTCAGCTTTGATGAAACAAATAGACTCAGGCTTGGGGATGGTCCTGTGGCAAAACCCAGCAGATCTACCAGAATCTGGGTTGACCTTACTCAGCCTTGTTTTTACTCTGACATGAAATGTGAGCATCACTGGCTAGACAAGCGGTTGCTGCACATTTCCAATTTCTCTTGAGCTGGTGGGTGGTGAACTACCTTCTTCAACTGCTGCAGTCCATGTAATGTAAGTGCATCTGCAGTTCTGTTGACCCTGTAAAAATAATAGCAGTATACCTCCAAATCAGCATGTTGTGTGAGGGAAACTTGAAGGTGGCATCATTCCCCTTAAGCTATTGCTTATGTTTTTCTAGGTGGTCGAAGTCTTTGGAAAATGTTGTCAAAAAGGTGAGTTGTTGCAGTGCATCTTGTTGCTGTCACATGCTGCAGCCCCAAAGTGTGGGGGGGAAATGTTTGCTTAAGAGACTACCTCAAACATACATTAGCATCTGAATCCATTGAGATCCCAACAGTGATGCTTGTGGAGTTCCATTAATTGGAGCCTGTCTGCCAAAATAAACTCAATATCCCTTCTCTCTGCCTCCCATTTGCTAATCAAACCTTTATCCCTTGGAAGGCAATGCCTGCGGCTCTACAGAAGGGGCTTGTGCTCCAGACCTCAGCCCCATGAATCTTTTAGATTTTTTTTTAAACTAAGCTGACCTTGTTCCTGCAGTGTCCTCTACATCACAAAGGTAGCCATCTCTCCAGGTGCTGTGATGCAAGTTTCTGAGTTGCCCAGCTCTGTGACTGAACCACTAGCCATCTTTAGTTAGATGGTGGGTCCACAGGTAAGGAATTGGGAAGCTGCCTATCAGGAAATTGCCGTTCAGTTCCTCTGCTAACAAGTGCATTTTCCCTCCCTGCTCACATGATAACATTTGGCTCAACATTTCTGATCAATATCTATGGTTGTCACATTAGCAATTTTTATTTGGAGAAAATAAGCAGAATCAAGGTAAGGACAAATGGAAGTAAATGGAGAACATAAGTGATTGATGGGAGTTTCTTATGAGTGTTGAGACTTTTATTAGTGTCCACATATGCTTCTTGCTGCTTTCCCAGACATGTTTTGGACTTAAATTTGTGCTCGTTTTCTCACTTTAGCCAGATTTATACACCTTATGATAGAATGTTAACCACCTTCATGATGTATTTCCATGTTCTTTGCTTTGGCTGCCTATTTATGGCCATCTTATCTCAGTTCTCCTTATCACGGGAAACTGCAGCTCACCTTAAACTATGTTTTTCAATATAAATGTCCCAATCTGGACTACAGTTGCATGGGCTAAGTATCTAATTGGCTGATTGTAAAGCTTTGAAGGATTATTTTTGAAGCCAATTGCAATTGGTTGGCAGTTTTAAATTACTGTGTTGCTAAAAAAGTGAAACAGGTCAGGCAGCATCCAAGGAGCAGGAGAATTGACGTTTCGGGCATAAGCCCTTCTTCAGGGGCTGAAGAAGGACTTGTGCCCGAAACATTGATTCTCCTGCTCCTTGGATGCTGCCTGACCTGCTGCGCTTTTCCAGCAACACATTTTTCAGCTCTGATCTCCAGCATCTGCAGTCCTCACTTTCTCCTAGTTTTAAATTACAATCAATTTTCCACAAATCTTAATGTGTTCTAATGTGCATTCCTTCAATTTAATTTATGATCCATTAATCCATAAAAAGAGTTTTTTTTCCTTATTTCAGGGTTACAGAATTGAAAGGAGTATTGAGAATTCAGAGCATTTCCTAAAGTGAGCTGAATCTGTCTTCTGGCTACTGAAGAACCTAATACCTAGAAGCCAAATGGTTCCGATTTGGAAAATTGAGAGTTGGATTTAGAGGATTCCATGGTGACTGTCAATATTCCCCATCTCCCCTCTACTCCCTACCCCCAATCTAAAAGGTCAATGGGGAGCTCATCCAGGCACAGCAGGATTTCTACCCATTAGCGACAGGAAGTTCATCCTCAGTGGCTTGATAGACAATTTGATGATTGGTAGCACAGCAGTGTAAGGAAGCAACAGCGTCCAACTGCAAACCCCCCCCCTCCCCCCCCCCCCCCCCCCGCCCCCCCCCACACCCCCAAGTGGATATAGGCACTGGTGCCTGACATCAGCATAACTCAGATTGGCAGTAGGCTTTCTAACACTGGCTAGTGGGCCGGATTGAGAGGATGGGGCTGGTAGGGGTGGGGGTGGGGGGGGAGCGGGTAAGGGGGTGAAGGTGGAATGGAAGAGAGAATGTATGGCAGGGTGGAAGGGCAAGTGTGATCTTGAGGTGAGCGTTACCTCCAATAAGGACAGGGTGGCCACAGTGGAGGACTCCTCCTCCCAACTTAGTCGGTGCCAGCCAGTGCAACTAAAGCTGCTAAGTCAGAGAGGAGGGTGGGCCATCATCAAACTGCCCCTCCCCCCCATAAAATTTCAGGCAGCTCAGTGATGGGTGGGAAGCTAGCAGGAAGACCATGTCCTAGATCTTATGAGTCCACCCACTTCTCCACCTTCTGATCTGCCAGAAGGAGAGTGTAAAACGTAAAAAGGTACAACCAATAAACATCACTCTATATTAAGAGCGATATATTTAGTCTGCTAACTATTCATTAGTTCTGGCTTTATGTGCTGCTTTGGGATATGACTCATTTCAATAATATGAAGGCTACAACTTGACCCAAATCAGTTTTTAATTTGATGTTAATGGAATAGATGTATTCAGATTTATCTCTGGACATAAATCCATCCATGGAATCAAAATATCAAGGCATTTCCTGCTTTTGAATGAGACAGTCACTTTTTGTCTCCTTACTTGACCCTGTGTGTGTGCGAGATATTAATATTAGCATATAACAGCTTTCCTTCAGATGGTATCAGTGTTCAGTATTAGATGATTGGAACTGGCAGATTTATTACTTCATACCATTACAGAATATGAGAAAATAAAAAAAAAATCAGTTCAGATGAAGTAGTTACATTTTGCAGAGACTAGGTGAAGTGTCAAATACTGTTATTGTTAGTGTCAAGTGCTGTTACTAAGCAGCACAAATGAAGAGTGTGATTCTATGGCACTACATGATGCTATTTGCAAGTACAAGGGGAGAGCCTCCAATGCTTTTATGCCCTGCTCATTTGTACAGTTTTTTTTTTATCTTTATCTTACATAAATGACCAAGCAGTAATTTCCATAAGCATATTAAGCAGTAGAAGTTAAAACTCTGAGCTGCAATTGGTGTTTTAATTGTCTGTGCATCCATGGCAAATGAAACTAAGGTATTTCAAACAGCACAAATGCACACACAAATACTCTCTAGGTGCCTTGAATTCAAGGGAACTCTGTCACCCTGATAATTTTATATCTTGTCCATTCACTGCCTCTTGTCCATGTATCATAAATTGACAAATGAATAGCGTAAATAGACAAGGTCTTTTCCCCAGGGTGGGGGAGAGCAGAATTAGAGGGCATAAGTTTAGGATGAAAGGGGAAAGATTTAAAAGGGACCTCAAGGGCAACTTTTTCACGCAAAGAGTGGTCTGAAAATGGATTGAGCTGCCAGGGGAAGTAGTGGTGTCTGGCACAATTACATTTAAAAGGCATCTGGATGGGTGTAAGAATAGGAAGCGTTTAGAGGAAATGGGCCAAATACTGGCAAATGGAACTAGATTAATTCAGGATTTCGGGTAGGTATGGATGTGTTGGACTGAAGGGTCTGTTTCCATGTTGTACATCTCTATGACTCTGTGACTCTATAAAAACTAATATGGCATTCATGACTTGCTAGAGTACAAGGCAAGTAAGTCATTCTTCACCTTGGTAGAAATTTGATCAGCGTGCAGGTGGTGGACTGCAGACAAATCTGGGCACCACACTTTAGGAAGAAGGTCAATGCTTTAAAGAGGATACAAAAACAAACATTGCTGGAAAAACTCAGCAGGTCTGGCAGCATCTGTGGAGAGAAATCAGAGTTAACATTTCAGGTTGAGTGACCCTTCCTCAGCAGTTCCTTGATCTCTGACTTCTTTCCACAGAAGCTGTTGAACTTTTCCAGCAACTTTTCTTTTTGTTTCTGATTTACAGCACCTGCCTTTCTTTTGGTTTTCATTTTGTTTCCCTGAAAGAAAACATTTAGTTGAATTGTACCAGAGCACAGAGACTTTAGTTATGGGAACAATAGAGAGAAACTGGGTTGTTCTGTTAAAGCAGGGAAAGGGAAGGGAGAGGTTTGACAAAGATGTTCAAAATCTTGAAGGGTTTTGATAGATTAAATAAGGAAAAAGGAGTAAATAATCAGAAGACAGATGATTGGCAAAACGGCCAGAGTCACCATGTGAATGTAAGGACAAGAGAAAATGTGGTGAACTGTTGTGATTTGGAGTGCCCTAACTGAAAGCGGTGGTGGATGCAAATTCATTAATAACTTTCAAAAGGGAATTGGATAAACACTTATAAAGGAAAACAACTGCTTGCTGATGGGGAAGAGTGAGGAATGAAAGTAATTGAACAGGTCATTCAAAGAAGTAGCATGGCCACATCAACTAAAAAAGCCTCATCCTGTAATGTTTCATGTTATGTTTTTGATATACACTCACTACATTATAATAATATGAAGTGTCAATTGTCAATTGATGTCCATTGGAAAGTAGCAACACTGCATTATATCAGTGCCTTCGAAAGGTGAATGAGTTGCTACAGGTAAATCATGAAATCACTGAGGAAGTCACTCATCCTATCCAATCTGCACCAGTCATAGACTCAGAGTCATAGAGATGTGTAAGATAATCAGAGGGTAAGATAGGTCAGAATGTGAGAGCCTTTTTCCTTGGATGACGATGGCTAGCACAAGGGAACATAGCTTTAAATTGAAGGGTGATAGATATAGGACAGATGTCAGAGGTAGTTTCTTTACTCAGAGAGTAGTAGGGATGTGGAATGAACTGCCTGCCACCAACTTTAAGGGCATTTAAATGGTCATTGAATTGGCATATGGGCAAGAATGGAATCGTATAGGTTAGATGGGCTTCAGATTGGTTCCACAGGTCGGGGCAACATCGACGGCCAAAGGGCCTGTACTGCGCTGTAAAGTTCTATGTTTTATGTTCTATGTACAGCCCAGAAACAGACCCTTCGGTCCAACTTGTCCATGTTGACCAGATAAGTCCTTGGTAGATCTATTTAATTTACTGCTCCAACTCTTACCCCACTGCCCTTTTTTTTCCTGTTTCAAATACTTTATTCACTTCCTTGAAGTCTTTTTAAATGTTAATTCAGCTTTTGAACTCTTTATGCCTCTACTTAAAATGTCCTGAATTCGTTGCTTTATTAACCTCTTCGTTAACCCTGTCTTGTCTTTTTCAAAAATTGGTGTGTGAACACTCCCAGATTTTTAAAATTGGATCATTTCAAATGCCTGGCCCCTCCTTATTCTTCTCACCAAGATGTATCACCTTCGACTCTGCAGTGTTGCATTTTATCTATCATGTAGTCACAAATTTCACTTGCCTTTCAATGTCCTTCTGAAGACTATTATTATATTCCAGTATTTATTACACTTGCAAGCTCTGTCAATTACAAATGACAGAATAGTGCCTTATACCACAATTCTAAGTCATTTCTGTATATGAAGAACTGCAGCAGTCCTGATACTGAATTTAAGAAATACCATACCTTCCTCCAGGCCTGATCATTTGAAAATAGACTTTGCTATGCATTAGTATTCTTCAATGCATCTGAAAAAGAAATCTTATAACCCACTCACCCTGGTCTCAATCTATAACTCAATATCCTTTCACACCACATCTTATGGTTGAAATGTCGGTTCTTTTGTTCCTCGGATGCTGCTATGCTTTTCCCGCTCCGCACTCTCGACTTTGATCTCCAGCATCTGCATTCCTCACTTTCTTCCATGACACATAGTAAGCCAAAGGATGTTGTCTTTTTGTACCCGTTTCTGCAATCTTTGTGTTATTGCTTCTGGTCTTTATTAATTCAGGGGATAGCATCATTGCTAGCTGGGCCAGCATTTAAAACCCAAGCCGAATGCCCATGAGAAGCTTGTTCCTCCTGCAGTACGTGGCAGGTGAGAGACATGACACATGTCTCCGCTGGCTACATCTGCGGGAAGTGCACCCAACTCCAGCTCCTTGAAAGTTGTGTTAAGGAATTGGAGCTGGAGCTGGATGAACTGCGGATCATTCGGGAGGCTGAGGTGGTAATTGAGAGAAGTTACCAGCAGTTGGTCACTCCTGAGGCTCAGGATAAGGATAGATGGGTTACAGTTAGGGGGAGGAAAGGGGACAGACAGTCATGCAGGGATCCCCTGTCGACATTCCCCTCAGCAATAAGTATATTGTTTTGGATACTGCAGAGGAAAGCCATAGTGGTCAGTTCTCTGACACTGAGCCTGATACTATGGCCCAGAAGGGAAGGGGACAGAACAGAAAAGCACTAGTGGTAGGAGACTCGATTGTTAGGAGAATTGACGGGAGATTTTGTGGGCAGGATCGGGATTCCCAGAAGGTCCGGGACATCACCGATTGGGTGTATAACATTCTGAAAGGGAAGGGCGAACAGCCATATTGGCACCAATGATATAGCCTGTAGTGTTAGGTAAAGGGGTAAATGTAGGAGAATGGGTCTGGGTGGGTTGCGCTTCGACGGGTCGGTGTGGACTTGTTGGGCCGAAGGGCCTGTTTCCACACTGTAATTAATCTAATCTAAGAACTCACAGCAGTTTCCAAAGTTTATATCTATTCATAATTTGAGAAAAATATGAATGCCTCTTGTCAATGAGGAATAGGTCATATAGACTTTCTACTCTTGTTATCCAGTGAATCCTGTTGTGGTTCTGTTCACCGAGCTGGAAGTTTTTGTTGCAAACGTTTCGTCCCCTGGCTAGGCGACATCATCAGTGCTTTGGAGCCTCCTGCGAAGCGCTTCTTTGATGTTTCTTCCGGTATTTATAGTGGTCTGTCCTTGCCGCTTCCTGTTGTCAGTTTCAGCTGTCTGCTGTAGTGGTTGGTATATTGGGTCCAGGTCGATGTGTTTGGTGATGGAGTTTGTGGATGAATGCCATGCCTCTAGGAATTCCCTGGCTGTTCTCTGTCTGGCTTGCCCTATTATAGTGGTGTTGTCCCAGTCGAATTCATGTTGCTTGTTGTCTGTGTGTGTGGCTACTAGAGATAGCTGGTCGTGTCGTTTCGTGGCTAGTTGGTGTTCACGTATGCGGATTGTTAGCTGTCTTCCTGTTTGTCCTATATAGTGTTTTGTGCAGTCCTTGCATGGTATTTTGTAAACTACATTAGTTTTGCTCATGTTGGGTATCGGGTCCTTCGTTCTAGTGAGTTGTTGTCTGAGCGTGGCTGTTGGTTTGTGTGCCGTTATGAGTCCTAAGGGACAGCAGTAGTCTGGCTGTCAGTTCAGAAACGCTCCTGATGTATGGTAGTGTGACTAGTCCTTTGGGTTGTGGCATGTCCTCGTTCCGTGGTCTTTCTCTTAGGCATCTGTTGATGAAGTTGCGCGGGTATCCGTTTTTGGCGAATACCTTGTATAGGTGTTCCTCTTCTTCTTTTTGCAGTTCTGGTGTACTGCAGTGTGTTGTGGCCCTTTTGAATAGTGTCCTGATGCAGCTTCGTTTGTGTGTGTTGGGGTGGTTACTTTCATAGTTTAGGACTTGGTCTGTGTGTTGCTTTCCTGTATACCCTTGTGGTGAATTCTCCGTTTGGTGTTCTCTGTACTATCACGTCTAGGAATGGGAGTTGGCTATCCTTTTCTTCTTTATCTATGTGTACATTTCTGATGATGTCCAAGAATTCTTGTGTTGATTGTATGGAGTGTTTGGATCCGCTGACCAGGTGTTTCAGTTTCTGTTGTAGTTCTTTGGTCAGTTTGTATGATGGTGTCCCTGGTAGTGATACTATGGGTCTGAGTGGGATGTCTGGTTTGTGTACTTTAGGTAGTCCATAGAATCTGGGGGTGTTGTTGCTTTCCGGTTTCATTCTTTGTAGGTCAGCTTTGGTTATCTGTCCGTTTTTTTGTAGATTCCTTAGTGTGTTATTTATTCTATTGGTGAGTTGTGGTGTGGGGTCAAATTTCTTCATTTGGTAGGTGTTGGTATCTGCGAGTAGTTGTTGTGCTTTTTGGATATAATCTGATTTATCTAGGATGACCGTCAATCTGCCTTTATCTGCTGGTAGTATGATTATGTTCTTATCGTTTCTTAGTGCTTTCAGTGCTTCCCTCTCCTTGGTGTTGAGGTTATGTGTTTGTCTTTTCCTTATCATCATAGGTACGACAGTTTGTCTCACTGTTTGTTGTGTCTCTTCTGTCAGTCCATTGTTCCTGAGTGTGCATTCCAGTGCTGCTAGGAAGTCTGCTGTCTTGGCATCCCTGTGGTTGTAGTTGAGTCCCTTGGCCAGTATTGTTCTTTCCATGTCTGTGAGCTGTCTGTGGGAGAGGTTTTTAACCCAGGTGTGTGTTGTAGTGTCCTCTTTGTTGTGTGTTAATTTGGCCATTTTTTCTTTTAGTGCTGTTTTTTTGCGGTGTGTTGTCCTGTTCTGTCCTATAGTGACAGCCTGTTCTATGGCCCGGGTCCATTCCTGATTAGTGGTTTTTGAAATTAACGACTTTTGGCGCGCAATTTCTTGTTTGTATTTGTGGAGTCGGTTGTGAGCGTCTGTGATCATTACCTGGATCATCCTGAATCCGTTCTGCTTGGCTGTTTCCCTGGCTAATGGATTGTTGACTGGTGGTCTGTACCTGACACATTGTGGAAGGATTTGATTCTTTCGGCATTCGTGTAGGAACCGGAGTTGTTCGTATGTGGCGCTTAGTCAGTTAGCGCAGGATTCCCATTTCCTGGCTTGTCTCAGCGTCTCTCGCCCGTAAGTGTTCAAAGTTTGTGCGAAGATTTGTAGCTCGGGTGCTCGTTGTTGTGGTTCTGTTCGCCGAGCTGGAAGTTTTTGTTGCAAAAGTTTCGTCCCCTGGCTAGGCGACATCATCAGTGCTTTGTAGCCTCCTGCGAAGCGCTTCTTTGATGTTTCTTCCGGTATTTATAGTGGTCTGTCCTTGCCGCTTCCTGTTGTCAGTTTCAGCTGTCCGCTGTAGTGGTTGGTATATTGGGTCCAGGTCAATGTGTTTGTTGATGGAGTTTGTGGATGAATGCCATGCCTCTAGGAATTCCCTGGCTGTTCTCTGTCTGGCTTGCCCTATGACAGTGGTGTTGTTAGCGGATCCAAACACTCCATACAATCAACACAAGGATTCTTGGACATCATCAGAAATATACACATAGACAAAGAAGAAACCATGATCTCATTCGACGTGACAGCACTGTTCACTTCGATTGACAAAACCCTAGCCAGAGAAACAATAGCCAACCTACGGGACATACAGAACAGAAAACAGGACGCAGAACCTATCAACAAAGACGGCATACTTAAACTACTGAACTTGTGCCTCACTACACACTTCACATTCAACAACCAGATATACGAACAAATCAACGGAACACCCATGGGATCACCAATCCCGCGCAACTTCATCAACAGATGCCTAAGAGAAAGACCACGGAACGAGGACATGCCACAACCCAAAGGACTAGCCACACTACCATACATCAGGAGCGTTTCAGAACTGACAGCCAGACTACTGCGACCCTTAGGACTCATAACGGCACACAAACCAACAGCCACGCTCAGGCAACAACTCACTAGAACGAAGGACCCGATACCCAACATGAGCAAAACTAATGTAGTTTACAAAATACCATGCAAGGACTGCACAAAACACTATATAGGACAAACAGGAAGACAGCTAACAATCCGCATACATGAACATCAACTAGCCACGAAACGACACGACCAGCTATCCCTAGTAGCCACACACATAGACAACAAGCAACATGAATTCGACTAGGACAACACCACTATCATAGGGCAAGCCAGACAGAGAACAGCCAGGGAATTCCTAGAGGCATGGCATTCATCCACAAACTCCATCAACAAACACATCGACCTGGACCCAATATACCAACCACTACAGCGGACAGCTGAAACTGACAACAGGAAGCGGCAAGGACAGACCACTATAAATACCGGAAGAAACATCAAAGAAGCGCTTCGCAGGAGGCTCCAAAGCACTGATGATGTCGCCTAGCCAGGGGACGAAACGTTTGCAACAAAAACTTCCAGCTCGGCGAACAGAACCACAACAACGAGCACCCGAGCTACAAATCTTCGCACAAACTTTGACCAGTGAATCCTGCTAGAAAGTCACATCCTGCTAGAAAGTGTGGAAAAAAGTGGTGAGTTTGGCTGTGTTACAGCTTCCTCCTGTTGATGAACATTTCTGTTCTTCCTCGAACAGTAGCTTGGTTGAATGTTTCTTCTTGAGTCCAATGCGTGAAGACAGGATCTGACTCACAGTACCATGACCTCAACTGTGGGGAGGCAGGGCCCAATTCTACCCAGCCAGAATCTTTTACTATTGGCATCAATCAAATCTACACGAGCCATCTAACCAAGCAAGACAAGTGGTCTCAGAAAGTGCTATGATAATGTGCACTTTTACAACCCAGTTGCAGCCTTTAGCTAGGAATAGTAATGGTTAGAGGCTCCTATTTCTTTCCAATGCATGATTGACCAGGAACTCCTCCCACACTTACTGCCTGCCATTGGTGCATTGAAATGATTTACAAATCAATAGATATTTGGTTGCATTATGAATGCACCTTCCTTGGCCATCAAGTCCTAAAATGGGACTTCAACCTAGAGCTTCTGACTCCAAAGTGTGACTTGGAGGTGCTGGTGTTAGACTGGCGGTGGACAAAGTCAGAAGTCACATGACACCAGGTTATAGTCCAACGGATTTAGTTAAATCACGAGCTTTTGTCAGATGAAGGAGCAGCACTCATTAAGCTTGAGATTTCAATTAAATCTGTCTTGAGTCGTGTGACTTCTGGCTCTGAAGCAGGGACTTCACTCATTGCACCACAAAAATTATTTTGTTAGTTCCAGGCGTTATTAATGTCTTTTAAAAGTAAAAATAAATGGGAGGAGGTGAGGTGGTCAGGGGAGTAAATATCTAATTGGTGTCTGAAGGCTTGTTAGATGGTACTGTGAAGTTCTTGCTGTTAAATGAGTTTTGCTTCATATCTCAGAATAGAGGAACAGCATCCAGTTGTTAATGTACGTTTCCTCCCATTGTGCACTTTCAGCTAAGTGATACATTCACAGGCACTTGAAATAATTCCTTACAGTTTTTCTTAGTGTTAATGAATTAATGGATATGTATAAAGTGGCAAAACACTACTGAAGTAATTAATAGAAAGTGCTAATGTACTAAATGAAATTTATCATGAGTAAGGTTTTGAATAAAAGAGCATTAAAGTGTGAGGGAAAACAATCCTCACAGCATAAAAAGAGTTCCGGAGTCTTTTATCTTCCCATTTCATTCAGTTTGACCACTCAGAGTCTTGCATAAACTCAGTATTCATCAATCTTGCTGAACACCACAGAGATGTCAACATTTTGACCAGCAGCATTCTGTGATTCTGAAGAGTACCTCAGGAGTATGTCAGTCCAAATGAAACTCACTGAAAATACATATTAACATTTCTGGAGGTATAGCCTCAAAATCCAACATGGTGAGTTGAATTTTGCCAAAGGATCAGGAGTTTAATGGCAATTCCAGATGACATGAAGTCCTGTGCAGACCCTGCAATCTCTTATCCTTCTGCCTAGTCTTTCAGCAGACTCTGCAGGTCTGCCTCACTAAAATTGTGAGCTATTGTTTTGTGATTCTGAGCTTTGTCTTTGTCCAGCACCAATAGCACCTTCCTCTTCATAGCAAAGCAAATGGTTTTGAAGTTTGCTCCTGTGCGGGCTGAGCAAATTGTCCTCTCTCATGCTCAGTATGACAAACAGGGCTTGGATATTAGTCTTTGTGAAGCTATGAGATCCTCTTAAGTTATTCCTTGAGAACTTTTCTTTTGTCTCTAAATATTTTAATGAAAGATGATCTTGAAATGTAGGACAACAAGATGCATGAGTCATCCATGAAATGCAGTTGCCTTACACTGAACTGAGTGATGTTAATGTGTTCCTTCTGACCTGCTGTTTCCCCTGCCTGCTACTGCTCTCTGAGGATCAAATGGAGCAATTTTCCTCTTCCTTTTCTGGGAGGATGTGCAAACACATTCGGTTGCAATAAATAATCCACCCCTAATTGTGTGATGGTTGACCAGATTACCTGCCAATTAGCTCATTGAGAGTGAGTGAGGCAGAGTTTCTCACCCTGTCACAGGCCTCGACACTGACCATCTTGGCCAATCACAGACCCACAACTTCTGGGTTCTAAAGTCTGCCGGTTGAGACCTAACCCTTGAGGGATCCAATGGCAAAAAGATAAAGCCTTTACTGTACGCCTGGAGTGAAGGTCATATAGATGGAGATGGGGTAGCTCAAACCAGGGCAGGGATCAACTTTGAGACTGATAGTTTGCACACTATCTGTGTTTTCAATTGCCCCTAAATCATCTACCCCATCAAATCAGCTGACAGGATATCTTGGCTTCACAGTCAGGAAGCTAACTACTTTCCTACTTATTTGGGTGATTGAAGAGTGGCTGTTAAGTGACTGTTAATTGGCTGCCGAACGGTGTTAATAGAATTATCGTCATCATCACAGAATCCCTACGCTGAAGATGCCATTCAGCCCATTGAGACTGCACTGTTAGCAAGTCAAGAAACCTGCAAATGCATCATTTCCGGGGACTTGATCGGGGTACCCTAGAACTCTATGGGAAGTTAGGGAAGTAATTGCTGGGTCACTTGCTAAGATATTTGCATAATCAGTAGCCACAGGTGAGGAGTCAGAATACTGGAGGTTGGCTAACATGGTGCCACTGTTTAAGAAAGGTGATAAGCAAAAGCCAGAGAACTATTAACCAGTGAGCCTGATATTGGTGGTGGGCAAATTGTTGGAGGGAATCCTGAGAGACAGGATTGACATGTATTTGGAAAGACAAGGACTGCCTGGGGACAGTCAACATGGCTTTGTGAATGGGAAAGTGTGTCTCACTAACTTAATTGAGGTTTTTGAAGAAGTAACAAAGAGGATTGAGGGCAGGGGATGGACGTGACCTATATGGACTTCAGTAGGCATTAGACAAGGTTCCTTAATGGTAGACTGGTTAGCAAGGTTAGATCACATGGAATACAGGTAGAACTAGCCAATTGGATACAGAACTGGCTTGAAGGTAGAAGACAGAGGTGGTGATCGAGGGATGTTTTTCAGACTGGAGGCCTGTGATCAGTGAAGTACCACAAGGATCGGTGCTGGATCCAGTGCTTTTTAACATTTATATAAATGATTTAGATGTAAACATAGGAGGTGCAATTAGCAAGCTTTCAGATGACACCAAAATTGAAGGTGTAGTGGACAGTGAAGAAGATTACCTCAGATTACAATGAGATCTTGATCAGATAGGCCAATAGGCCGAGGTGTAACACATGGAGTTTAAGTTAGATAAATGTGAGGTGCTGCATTGTGGAAAGGCAAATCAGGGCAGGACTTATACATTTAATGATCAGGTCCTGGGGAGCATTATGAACAAAGAGACCTTGGAGTGCAGATTCATAGTTCCTTGAAAGTGGAGATGCAAGTAGATAGGATAGTGAGGAAGCCATTTTGTATGTTTTCCTTTATTGGTCAGAGTAAAGAGTACAGGCGTTGGGAGGTCATGTTGCGGCTATACAGCATATTAGTTAGGCCACTTTTGGAATATTGCATGCAATTCTGGGCTCCTTCCTATCAGAAGGATGGTGTGAAACTTGAAAATGTTCAGAAACGATTTACAAAGATGTTGCCAGGGTTGGAGGATTTGAGCTATAGGGAGAGGTTGAACAGGCTGCAGCTGTTTTCCCTGGAGCATCAGAGGCTGAGAGGTGACCTTAGAGGTTTATAAAATCATGAGGTTCATAGATAGGATAAATAGACAAGATCTCTTCCCTGGGGTAGGGGACGTTCAGGGTGAGAGGGAAAGATTTAAAAGGGACCTGGGGGCAATATTTTCATGCAGAGGGTGGTGCATGTATGGAAAGAGCTGCCAGAGGAAGTGGTGGAGGCTGATATAATTACAATATTTAAAAGGCATCTGGATGGGTCGTTGAATAGGAAGGGTTTAGAGGGATATGGGCCAAAGATTGGCAAATGGAACTAGATTTATCTAGGGTGGCTTTTCAGCATGGACAAGTTGGATGGAAGGGTCTGTTTCTGTGCTGTACGTCTCTAAGACTCTATGCCACAATGGCTCTTGCCCAGTAGTTACCTACTGATGTGGCAAGAAAGGGTGAGTTTCTCTGAGCCAATTCATCCATTTGTTCTCCTTCTTGTTATCTATTTTGCCTCCTCACAGAGAGGCTGGGGGAAGGGGGGAGGGAGGAGTACCACATCCATAAAATTATGGACTGATCACAGCACAGAAGGAGGTCATTCAGCCTGCGGTTATTCCCAATTCTTCTACCCTTTCCTAAAGACCCTGCAAAGTTTAAGATATTTCTTCAATCATCGAATTGAAAGCTACAATTATATCTTCCACCATTGCAGGCAGTGAATTCCAGGTCATCAGCACTTCCCACAGAAATCAGCTTTTCCTCATGTTGCAATTACTTCTTTTTTCAAACCCTTAAACAAGTGTCCTCCAGTTCTTGAGATTTCAACCAACAGAAATTGTTCCTCTCCACCCAGGTGCCAATTTCTCAAGAGCAATTTGGGATGTTTAATAAATGCTGGCCCAGTCAGCAAAGCCCACTTCCTCCAAACGTAGAAAAGAAAACCGCACTGTTCAGACCCTTCATGATATAGCAAGTAATTAGAAAATAGAATAGAACGTTATTTATCACGTGAGGAATTGTTCACAAATGTAAAGATGTTATTTATACAAGGCAAAAATGTGAGACCACACAACGGAGGACTGTGCAAAGTATTGGTCTCCTTATTTAAGGAAAAATGTGAATGTGATGAAGCAGTTCCAAGAACATTTACAAAATGAATAACTGGAATGGGTGGGTTATCTGATGAGGAAAGGTTGGACATTTGATTGATACATTGGATTGTTTAGCACTGAATTATCTGGTGAGCATTTATTTCTGTTCCACACATCCCTCTTTCATAAACCATTAGAGATAGAAAGAGTAGTGTTACACGTATCGTCCATACTTTTCAGTGAAGAACCACAAGCATGGGTGATCTTGTAATGTCCTGGAGCTTCCAGTCGTACAGCACGGAAACAGATCCGTTCATCCAACTCATCCATGCCAACCAGGTTTGCAAAACTAAACTAGTCCAACTTGCCTGCATTTGGCCCATATCCCACCAAACCTTTTCTATTCATGCATTTATCCAAGTGTCTTTTAAATGTTGTACTGTATCTGCATCCATCATTTCCACTTGCAGTTTATTCCATACACGAACTGCACTGTGTGAAAACAATGCCCCTCAGGTTTCTTTTAAATCTTTCTCCTCATATTAAAACTTTACCCCTAGCTTTTAACTTCCCAACCCTAGGGAATAGACCATTACTGTTTACCTTATCTGTGTCCCTCATGATTTTATAAACCTCTATAAGGTCACCCCTCAACGTCCTGTGCTCCAATGAAAAACGTCCTAACCTATCCTTATAACTCAAACCATCCAGTCCTAGCAACATTCTGGTAAATACTTTCTGAAGCTCCTCCAATTTAACAATGCCTTTCCTATAAAAGGGTGACCAGAACTGCACTCAGTACAGTACTGCAAAAGTGACCTCACCAATGTCCTGTCCAAACTCAACATTACATCATAGCTCCTAAACACAATGAACTGAGCAATGAAAGCAAGCGTGCTGAATACTTCCTTAACCACCGTCTCTACCCTGTGCAGCTTTCAAAGAACTATATACCTGAACCCTGATTGACAACACCATCCAGAGCGCTACCATTAACTGTAGAAGTTGTGCCCTTGTTTGTTTTACCAAAATGCAAAATCTCACATTTATCTAAATTAAACTCCATCTTCACTCCTTAGTCCATTGGCCCGAATGATCAATATCCCCTTGTAATCTTAAAACACCTTCTTCACTGTCTACTATGCTGCCAATTTTGATGCCATCCACTAACTTACTAACCATGCCCCCTAAATTCTTATCTAGATCATTTATATAAAATGACAAACAAAAGTGCACCCAGTACCAATCCCTGTGGAACACAACTGGTCATAGGCCTCCAGTCCAAAAAACAAACTTGCATCACTGCCCTCTGTCTCCTACTGTCTAGCCAATTTTGTATCCAATTGGCAAGTTCACACTGAATCCGGTGTGATCTCACTTTACTAATTAGTCTACCATACAGAACCTTGTCAAAGGCTTTACTGAAATTCATGTACACAACATCTACCTGCTCTGTCCTCCACCTTTTTGGTAGTATCCTCAAAGCGTCAATCAAGTTTAAGAGACATGATTTCCCACATAAAGAGCTATGTTGACTATCTCTAATCACTCCTGTCTCTCCAAATGCATATAAATCCTATCTCTCAGAATCTCCTCCAACAACCTTTACTATCACTGATGTCAAACTCACAGATGTATCCTTCCCAGGTTTCTCTTCACAGATTTTCTTAATTAAAGGCATAACATTAGGCACCTTCCAGTCTTTGGGCACTTTAACCATGGCTGTAGATGATTCAAATATCTCTACTAAGAGTCCCATAATTCCTTCCCACAACATTCTGGGATACATTTGAACAGATCTCAGAGATTTATCCAACTTTATGCTTTGTAAGACCTCTAGCACTTCCTCTTTTGTAATGTGGACTGTTTAAGGCATCAATATTTATTTCCTCGACTTCCCTAGCCTCCATTTCTTTCCCCAATATGTCATATCCCCATTTTGCCCTCTTGATTTCCCCCATTATAAATGTGTCTGCATCCCTTATGCTCTTCAAGAGATTCATTTGACCCTAGTTATCTATATCTAATATATGACTCCAACTTATTCTCAACCAGAGACTCATTTCCTTTTCTTATCTATTGTTCCCTCCTCTTACCACCTTCTTCTTCACTCTACCAGGAACCTACTGCCTCTGAACTCTCGTTATCTCGTGTTTGAAAGCCTCTTACTTGCCACTTGTCCCTTTACCTGTGAACAGTAGATTCCAATTAACTTGTTAAAATTGTTGTTGTCACATACTGTCAAAATCTGCCATACTCCAGTTAAGAACTTCCACCTTTATACATGGCCTATCCTTTTCTACAACTACTTTAAAACTAATAGAATTATGATCAGTGGTCCCAAACTGCTCCACCACTGACATTTAGTCACTTGTCCTGCCTTTCCCAAGAGAAGGCCAGGTATTGCTCCTTTTCTAGTAGCTACATCTACATATTGATAAAGAAATTTTTCTTGGACACATTTAACAAATTCCTCACCATCCAAGCCTTTATACCATGGCAATCCTAGTCTGTTTGGAAATTTATAAACCCCTACTGTTTCAACCCTATTATTCTTTCATTTATCGAGGATCTCTCTACATATTTTTTTCTCAATTTTCCTCTATTAGGGAGCCTATAGTACTATCCCATCAAGTTGATCATCCCCTTCTTATTTCTGAGTTCCACCCACATAGCTTCAGTAGATGATCCCTCATAAATATCCCTTAAGTAGAGCAGCAATGTTTTTCTGAAGCAAAAAAAACACACCCCTTGCCTCTTGCCTCCATTTCTTTGCTGGTCCTGTCCCTCCCTCAGTCAATGTTCTGTAATCACTATGATATCTCAGTTCCATATTCCTATACTGCCCTGAGTTCATCTGCCTTATCCTTAATTCCCCTTGTCTTGAAATAAAGGCAGTTTAATTCTTCAGAGTTACCTCATTCTCTGACTTGCTCTGGTCTGCCTTTTCTGATTAACTTGCACTTTATTAATTTAGAACCATCCTCATCTGTCTTTCTATTCTCACTACTATTTCGGATCCCTCCACCCCCTCTCCATACTAATTTCAAGTCTCACAAATAAGACTAGCAAATCCCCCTACCAGGATATTGGCCCCCTTCCAGTTCAAGTGAAACTTGTCCCTTTTGAACAGGTCTTTTCTAGCCCAGAAGAGATCCCAATGAGCCAAAAATCAGAATCCTTGCCCACTCCACCATTTCCTCAGCCATTGATTTATCTCCACTATCTTCTTATTCCTACTCTTAATAGCACGTTGCAGTTGGAGTAATCCATAGATTACTACCTTTGAGGTTCTGCTTTTTAATTTTCTACATCACTTCCTAGATTCACTCTGCTGTTCTTACTAAAGTATATAACAACTTGTGGCTTCTCACACTTCCCTTTAACAATATGTACAACTGTTTTGAAATGTCCTTGACCTGACACCAGGGAGACAGCATACCATCCTTAATTCACCTCCACAGCCGCAGAATCGCCAGTCCCTAAGCTCGGTAAAAAGGAGAATCCCCCACAATAATGACTCTTTTGAATGTTGATAAATCATTTGAAGCTCCGCACTATTCTTCCACAACTTTTTTTCTAATGCGCTCCCATGGTTCCCCACTTCGCCATGTCGCAACTTTAGGGGAGTTTCAAAAATGCACCACCAGCAAGATCTGTGCTGATGATTCTTTGCTGAGACCACGTTTCCCATCATGGGAGAATCTAGGACCGGGGATATAGTCTCAGATTAAAGGGGCACCAATTTAAGACTGAAATGAGCAGGAACTTCTTTTTTTCTCAGGGGTTAAGAGTCTCTTGAATTCCTAACCAGTTAGAGCTATGGGGACAGAGTCCTTGTGTATATTTAAGGCTGAAATTGATAGATTCTTGATCACAAGGGGAATCCAGGGTTATGGACAAAATGCAGGAAAGTGGGTGTGAGGAATATTGGATCCGCTATGTTCCTGTTAAATGGCAGAGTTGCTCAAGGGACCGAGTGGCCTACTCCTGTTCATTTTTTTTATGGCGTCATGGACAAACTAAAGGAATAGTCATCAAGATTTAATGTTAAACTAAATAGACACTCGACAGTAACTGGAGTGGAACCTGTTCCTGTCATTGCCCTCGGTAAAAGCTTGACTGTTCTTCCTCATTACATTTCATTACACACGCCCAGCTTAGAGGAATTCAATTAACATACAAATTCGGTCATCCATTCTTCATTCTGTATCTAAAACTGAAGTTTCATAAGATTTGCACAAGTTTTTACGAGTGAAACTCTCAGTCCCAGACTATTTTCAACATACAATTATAATGAGGTGTTTACAGCAATGAAAATAACAACTCAGAGGAACAGTGATTTCTATCACTTTGACAACGGAAGGGAGTATGAAAACATTGTTTATGTTGAGTCAATTATAGGAGTTGTACCTCCTAAATATAAATAGGTGAATTAAATCTAAAGGTATCTGTGACTGCACTAATTAAGTATTAGTTATGGATATCTAAAGCTCTCATTGAACATTAAAAACACATTTGTCCCCTCCAAGATACCATAAATAATGAACTTTGTTGTTTAAGTTGAATAAGAGTCCAGCAACTATTAGCTCAGTAATCATTTAAACTCCTGCACAATACTGTGGGTTAACATTGCCAGCAAATGAAAGCAAGGTTTTATGACAGGCACATGGAAGCATGGTTATAGGAAAGGGGAATAGCTACCAACATCAATTAAACTAATGGCCAGGACAACATTTGCATCATTCCTATGCAGGCTCAGACTAATAAGTCCTTCGGGACAGTATTCGGAAGATTTAAATAGATCACTATTTTGGCAGCAGAATGGGGCGGAAGCCATTGATGGTGGCTATAATGAGGGCCTAAGGGATTGCATATCTACTTGTAAACTCACAAAGCTCTCGGAGTAAATTACACACAGAGTCATAAAGCACAGTTGTTATTATGATCAAACATGACCCTTTTCTGCACTCTTTCACTGTGCCACTCACTTCCCATTTCCCTGTTGCTTTGCCAAGCTCAGTTCTTTCTTGGAAAACCTATCACTTCCTTCTTTGCCTCTCTTGTTATTTCCCAAAGGCCTACTTGAGCTCCCATCACTGCTTCCTTGTGTGCAACAATTCTAACTTCCTATTTTTCTCTTTCAATAACCTTTGTACCCAGTCTACACACTAGGAGCTAGTCTGCCCAGCAACTTGCCCATTTCTCTTACTCTAATCATTGCTCTCCCTTTGATTCGGATGAGGGGGTATTCATCATTAATCCTTTCAATATTTCTCTTTCTATAACTTTCAGCTACCTCTGCTGTTTACTTCTGACCACATCAAACTTACTTCAAAATTAACACCATCTAAGCACTTGCATTTTTCTCTTCTTTCTCTCCTCTCTCCTGATGGCATCTTCATACTGATCTTATCATTGAGACCCATCTTTGCTGAATCAATTCCATTCCAAGAAAAGGTCTGACCAATTTCTTTCCTTTCTGGCCCCATGCTGTCTGATATTGTGAATAATTTCCTGTCTTCAGGTATTGGCCTTACAAGTCCCCTACTTTTCGTAGTTTAGGAAGAAGTCCTTGATGCTTCTGTCCTGAGAATTATTGGGCCATCGCCAGACTTTTCTCTCCTTCAGTGTCTTTGCAAGGGTCTTTTCAAGTTTGTGCCCATTTTTTGTTGTGACTGCAAGTAACTATCTTGTAATCAGGTTTCCTTAAGGGAAAGGAAAGTGATAAATTGATTTGTTAGCTCCTTTAATGATTGTCACATCAAATGTGAATTTTCTATTTATATTTGATTAAATTGCTCTATTCAAATCAGCAAAACCAACAGCTAGCAAAAAAAATCCCAATGCCAGCATTCATCCAAACCAAATAATATGGCACAAATGAACCACGCCAAAGGTGAATTTTAGCAATATATAAAGATAACTTTTCATAATCTTAAAGAAATGATTATACATCTCCAGCTTTGGAGTCAAGAATCTGACAAGTTTGCAGTACTAATGAAAAATTAATCATAGGAACTGGTAATATTTAATGTAAATTAATATTTATTGAAAGCAAAATGGAGGTAAATAACCCCCTTTGGGTGTCAGTGTGGTGCCTTCTATCTGTTGGATTATCTATGACATACAGCTGGCATCTTATGAAGCCTCACAGCACGTAACTCAAGAAATGGGTCGTTTTTATTTTTGTCTCAGGCTAATCCATTCATTAATTTCATCCATTCAGTTTGCAGGTTTTACGTCAAACATGGTGTGTACAGCTCTATGATGCTGTTTTGCTGATGTGAGCACAAATAAATAAATGGTGTTTGGAAGAGGCTTGAGTTGTAACATAAATATCTAATTTGCCAAAAGAAATTATTATCTGTAAACCACATACCTGCATCTGCGGTATGCCAGTATTATTTTGGCCCCTTCACTTACACTTAATATTTAATAGTCTACAATAAAGAACCTCTTTATTATTCCACTAATATCTTTATACTGATTCATGCGACAAGAAACAGTAACCTCTTATGAATAAAGCGCATTCCTTTTTGAATTTTAAGTCAGGTAGCTACTGGAACTGATGCTGTAAAACAGGAGTTTATTCAAATCACAGATGGTCCAAAGCTGAAATTATTCAACACCCATACCCACAACTGAGTGATGGAACACGTGTTACTCAAATAATATTTCGTGGAAATACATTTGCAAAATGATTCTACATGTTATACTGCTGCATCTAAGTGTTCAGCAGATCCTCATGAAGTCAACCATCTGATCTACCAGCTTGAATAATAAGAACAGTTATGCAATACATGTGTAAGAAATACAACAGTTATAGTGTGAAAAACCTGAATTAATAATCTTGCACATTGACTTGCATTGTTCACTTAACATAACTGAAGCTTCTGCTTTTTATGTGCAACCTCGGTTCCTCAGCATGTGTACAATTGAGTAATGTGGCATCCAGCCATGTTTGTTCCTTTTGAACAGATTGGCATTATGTAGAGTGCTTTAAAGCTGCATACAAATAAGATGAAAATATAACTTTGAATGATTTGTGCAGAATTCATATACAGTATTATAACTTAAATCTACAAGAAAAGATTCTCTACTTGTTTATTTGCTCTTTTGTTGAAAACAAATAATTTCTAATTACTCAAATTTAACCTCAGTGTCTACTGAGAGTCTACTAAAACACAAACATCTATGCTAATTACTAAACCTAAGGACTAGCAGTGTTCAATGTACACTTCCACCAGCTTTCCTACCATCTGCTTATCCATTTATCCAAACTTAGCTTGGATGGGATTAAGTCAATTGTAGAATGTTTTATAGTGGAAGAGAATTTCTTATTGAGAGTCAAATGGATGAACAAAATGTAGCTGGAGCTTTCTTGGTTCTTATGGTCTGAATTTCTCAGTATCACAAAAAAATGAGTATTTGACGGACAACCATCTAACCTATTCCAAACAACTCCATTACTGCTTCTCTTAAAACATAGTGATTTTAAAACATTTAGTGGGTATATATTTTTACCAGAAATAATTGATTACCAAGGGCCATTGGGTAGGAACCTTGTGTAGGCAGGATTTCACAGTCTCAGACCTGGTACTGATATGGGATCCTGATGCCTCCGTGGTATTTTTTCATTTTCGAAGAATAGCAGAGGGAGGGATTGGGAACTATAGTGGCCACCAAGTAACAGCTGCTTAAGGATCTTAATAAAGGCTCTATCCCTGCTTAGCCCAGGAATTTTCCAAGCTTCTTTGGGCTAGGCCAAACAGTCTTCTGCCTTTCATACATACCTGCCAGGTGCCCCACAGGACCTAAGCAAGTTACTTTGTAGATGATATTCATTCAAATGTGCAAGGTAACTAGCACTGGTGTGAGTGCTACTCTCAACTTTAAGCTCCACTTTCTGATAGCTCCCTATCAATATCTCATGAGTTGCTTGTTCTCCAAGGTATTATAGAGTCAGCCCACAGCAAATCTTATAATTGGCAAAGTCTTCATTGCCATCACCATCTTAGATCACCGCCTCAACAAGATTTGAGCTATCTTGGGTAAATTCTTTGCCACATATCCTTCTTGCTGGTATTGTCTCAGCTACTGATACCATTTGAAGAATGGTGACCACACAAGGTCTTAGGAAGATGATGGCTCAATCTTGATGAACAGTAAATAGGTTTATTATATGATAATTAGTATCTAGTTACATTCTTTTTAAGATATATAATTGTCTTTTGGGGACACCAAGCTCAACTTAAGAGTAAACACACATTATCACCTGTTGTTAATAAGAAGAACAATCACTGAAGTGCACATATTGGTTCACCCCTCCCAGAAACACTCCTATGTCCTGATATCAAAGTTTATCTTGTGGCATCCATTAAATCTTTCAGGTATTAATGGTCTTATACATTCAGATATATCTACTTTTTTCCATCAGAAGGTAGCTCTTATCTTTTGGCGGCATTTGGTGTCAAATTCCTCCAGCCAATTGGGCGAATAAACATATCTACATGTAAAAATTGTATTATGAGAGGAATGTACCTCAGGCACAGAATTAAGATCCTCTATTCTTGTGATGTCATGTATCTGATGATAAGTTAGAAATAGATATAGTGACCATATAGAAAATGGAGCTCAGAAATGTTAACTAAAATGGCTGAAGCACATTGGCTGTATTGCCTGGCATGCCGAGCGAAACAAATTGCTAACACAGCAACTTGTAAGAGTCCCTGCACAAGCTGGATAAACATGTCCGATCCCACAGATCCGAGAATGATATAGTACATAGCACTAGGTCAAAGGGCAGCCATCAGAGGAGTACTGGTGCCTCACGGTCTAGCTGTAACACAGTAATGAGGTTTGAATGTTTACATTTAAGAGCATCTCTGAGATCTGACTGTTACCTTGAAGAGCAGGAGAAGAATAATGGGGGCTAATGTCTGACTTTAAAGATAGTGTTAATATCTTAACCAGATGGCTGCTGGTGTCTGTGTGTTAGATTTAGAGCATTTTTTGATGTGTAAGCTTACAATTAAGTATACTTTGATTAATATACTTTTCGATAGCCTAATGACACGGGGCTCTGTATTGCGTGAGAAGTTATGTATAAATGTAACAACTTTCCCTATCGAGAGTGAGAGAATCCATCCTTTAGTACCCGGCGTGGTCTAAGGTGGCTTTTCTCCCAAGCCTTGTTTGTATATTCGTATACTGACAGTCTTGAATAAAAACAGTGCTGTTGAAATGTGTTAATCAAGTGATGGTTCTCTGTTCTTGGACAGGCGTTCACAAGAAGCCCAGGAGCTCAAGGCTGAGCTTCCACACTGACACTGACTGAGAATCAATCAGGTCATTGGTAAAGATGATTCAAAGTTTTGTTTATTTTTCTTTCATCTTCTTCAAACAATTTTGGTAATTCCATGCTTTGTGAAAGACAGATATCTATTGTACCCGCACTCATTGAATATAATGGAAATATTCGAGCATTATGTAGGATGTCATATTCACATGTTTGTATTATAACATCAGAAATATTACTTCATTTAATTTTGCAGTAAAATTGTTTATAAATGGTTAATCGTTCTACTCTAAAGCTAAGGTGTCAGTCTTGTTTTAGTGGTAGCACTGACATAACGTAGGCAGAAGAATTTGGGTTCAAGTGCCACTCTGAATAACAGTGAGAAAGATTTCAAAAATATGGTCTAGCCAGCACAGACTGAATGATCTTCTTTTATGCTCCACTATTTGATTATGGCATAACTCCATGTGATGGAGTGCGGAAGGAGCATTACACTGTTGGAGGTTCTCTGATCAGATGTACATCAAAATCTTGTTCAACACCTCAGGTCAACATCAAGGATTCTACATTGTTATTTTAATCATGAGCAGTGGAGCTATCTATAATGCTCTGGCAAACATTTACCGTTCAAACCAACTTAACTAAAACACATTTATGTAAAACAAAGAACTGTGGATGCTGAAGATCTGAAATAAACAAAAAAGAAATTACCAGAGAAACATAGCAGGTCTGGCAACATCATGGAGAAAAAAAAACAGTAAATGTGTCAAAACCTTTGATCCTTTTTAAGAATTAAGCCTTCCTGTTTCCAAAAAAGAGAAAATGCTGGAAAATCTCAGCAAGTCTGGCAGCATCTGTAAGGACAGAAAAGAGCTGACATCGAGTCTAACTGACCCTTTGTCAAAGCTAGACAGTTAGACTCGAAATGTCAGCTCTATTCTCTTCTTACAGATGCTGCCAGACTTGCTGAGATTTTCCAGCATTTTCTCTTTTTTGGTTTCAGATTCCAGCATCCGCAATAATTTGCTTTTATTTTTAAGCCTTACTGTTTGGCTGAATATTTTTGTTTGTTGAAATTGATTGTTGCTTTCCTTATATTACAATATCATCTATATATCAAAAGTTCTACACATGCTGGAGAACACTTGCAGGTCTCCCAAGATAATAAAAACCATAATATAATTGCACATTCACTCTTTTTCCCTTAATTACTGTTCAGTTATCAGATTGATACAATCAAGAATTATGGAATATGATAATAGCTCTTCAACGTGAAACATTAATTTTGATTCTCTCTTCACAGTACTGTCTAATCCAAATTTTTTCTAACATGTTTTGTTTTATTTTAGATTTTCAGCATCTGTGGTACTTTGCTTTTGTATACAGATAGGAATTTGAGCATACTATACTGCTATACTATAATTCCAATGAGGTTTGATCTGTGATAAGTCTAATTTGGGCCCCCTCTTCTTGGGTTGATGATTTACTCAATAAAATTGGTTGAAAAAGAAGAGCAAGTGAAGCAGCTAATTTTTTCAACAGGTCTTTCCAAACTACTGTACCAGCTGAGCCAAAACATTTCCCAGAGTGAATGTTTTGAAGGAAATCTTTGTGTGTTCAATCTTGGGGGTTTTGGGGGTGAGGGTTGACTGATTTGACTCCTCGACATTGGATTGTTCAATAAAATGGCTCACCACCAATAAGTCAGAGCTGGGGCAACTGTCCTGAATACTTTTGAAGAAAACTCCAGAAGCAAAAAAAACTTGAATTTGAGGATATGGAAACTTTTCCATATCCAAATGAATTTTTTTAGCCGTCAGTAGGAAGGGAGTTACATAAACCAATTAAAGCTCTGTCAATTCAGCTGAACAAGAAACTGTAAAGTGGAGTTAGAGTGACCCTTGATTAATGTTTCTGTAAAATTGCTGAAGGAAAGGTGTTGAATCTTTATTTCCGATACAGTTTCAATTAGTTCTTATGCAGTGTCATGCAGTTAGTGTTTCTATTTGCTTTCATGTTGAATAAGCTTCCCCGATTTTTGTTTTGTTAAAAGTTCATTGGCAGTCTCTTGTGAGTATGTGAAATGATTATCTACTATGGGAAATAAAATGTAAAAAATAAAACTTATGGTCTGTCAAATCAAGTTTTACTCTGGGATTTGACTTGTCCAGTGTTAACAACAGCTGTGAACTTGACAAATGAATAAATGTATCTGGCCTGGGAATGAATAGTGGCTGACAATGGAAGAGAACATGCATTGGATATTGCACTGGAGAGTGTAGTCTGATGGATATACTGCCAGCTCTTTTCTAAGTCAATCTTGGATCAGGCATAGCTCTCAGATGATTCCTCTCAACCTTAGATCAAAAAGACAGATCCTAAAGACAGCAAATAGGTCTGAAGGACTGATCAAAGGATAGGAACCCCCTGAGAGTACTATCATCCTCCCAATAGTGTTTTTAACAAGTTTCAGACAGGTTATGATATCTTGAATATTAATAGGGCATGGTAATACTTCCTCAGTAACGTACTCCCCTACCAAAGCAGAGTATGGAGTCAGATTCACAAGCTAAGAATACTGTAAATTTTATGAGGGAATATAAATTCTAAAATAAGAGGATATTTATTAAAGAACTGAAAATGCAATTCATATTGTGCTGCACATAGTCAATTGCAATGCTAAAAATGTTGCAAGATAAGAGAAAAAATGAATTGTTTTAGTAGGATAAATAGTTTTTAAATCCAATTAATGCTACAGTAAAATATTTTGAGTAAGAGATCCATCATTTTTTTTCTTTCATGGAAAACACCATTGACAGGGACAACAATTGTTCCCCATCTAATCACTAGTGGTGCAGAGGATATTTTTAGAGTCAACCATATTACCATGGGTTTAGAGTCATATGCAAACCAGACTGGTTAAGGGTGGTGGTGCCCTTCTCAGAGGACATTGGTGGACCTGATGGGTTCTTACAGCATTTGATGACGAACCAGCTTTATCATTCCATTTCCTTAAATTGAACTGAAATTCTTCCAGCTGTTAGCATGAGATTTTAACTCACCACAGAGGTTTTGGTAAGCCTTTGGATTAGGAATGCTGCACCATTAGCACTCTACTACCCTCTCCTCTCATTCATTTTGACTCTTAAGAGTACATACTTAAGAAGAAATGCTGACCCAAGTGGAAGAGAATTACAACCTAAAAGTCAAACTTTTATTATGAGTCACTGGAACCAATTCAGCAAGTCTATAATTTCAATATTTGCTTTCATTAATTATAATGTTTCTTGATGTTGCATAACTAATATCCTGATGGGGGCAATATCATAGCTGTAATTTAATTCAGACTCATCATGTCCCAAATAAGTATGCATCACTGTTAATTTCTGAATAGATCCGGCCTGCTTTAATTTATTAAAAGAAACTTACATAACAGTCAATTTCCAGGCATGGTCTATTACTCATCAATTATAAGGAAGACACACTGAGGGAATCATGATGGTCAATAGTCATTAGTTATTTGGCTGTGTTTTAAAATGATAATGCAGGTTTTGGTTTGGGATTGCTTAGTAAATATTTCAATTGATTGCAGTTTAATGCTGTTTACATAAGGTCAACTTATCAAATACTACACTGTGGTACCGTTTCTAACAGATTGCAAAAAAAGTTTGTGGCTTTAATTGTTGATCTCTCTTATCAGTGGTTCTTTAATTACTGTAAGAAGTGATAAGTTGGTTCATCCAGCTGCTCATTCAGTTTAAGAACAGTGTTTAATTTTTCTAATTTTTCATAATTCTTTTAACCTCATCACAACCCGCCAACCTTCTCCCTCCACCTCCCCATTATACATCATTGACAAAGCATGATTTCTTTACCTTGAATCTTTCATGTTGGTGGATGAATGGAAAAGCACAACGATGTCAAAGTGATAAGAAACCCTTCAGACACACAATGAGAAGGCAGTAGAACCAGATAGCCAAAGGGATCAATGCCCAGTGTCTTATATCCCCAAGCAGTACCTCACAAACATGAATGATCTCACGCAAGTAGTCAAGTCTGGCGAGTGCATCTTCAAATACTGTCTCCTACCATCAGTATGACTGGCCTTATCCAGGGCTCAATACAACATAGTCTCATCACATATCTTCTAACAATTTCAACTAATCAAGAATCAGACTTAGCATTTCTATGCTTCACTCCAACCTCACACACATTATTACAAACCTCAAACCACAACCTCAATTTGCACACATTGCCAGCTATTCATCCATGAAGCCACATTAACCAGACAGAATGCATAACACTCACAGATACACTTCTCTTACTTGCAAATGTTTCTGTCATAAGTGTGAGCTATGCCTCTGTTAGTAGAACCCTTGCCTCTGAGTCACAGGACTTGAGTACAAACATCAACATTGACACTGCAATGTGATAATTAGGGAGGTACTAGCTTTTGGATGAGACATTGAACTTCAACTCCATCTGTCTGCTCAGTTGGATGTAAAAAGATCCTATGGCATTATTTCAATGAAAAACAGGGGAGGTATCCCCAGTACCCTGGCCAATATTTATTCCAGCCGAGATCATATTAGTTTATCTGATCACTATTACTCTAGGGTTGTGGGAGTTTAATGTGTGAAACAATTGGTTGTGTTACCTGCATTACAAATGTAACTATATTTCAAAAATACCACCTTGATTGAAACCTTTGATTGATGCCTTTAAACATCAAGTAGTGGTGAAAGGAGTGATACAAATGCTAATATTTGGCTTTCGTGCAGGAGAAGGTGGTAGCCAGTCAGAGACAACAGGACTTAATAGGAATGGTGAGTGGAGTGGAAATGTACAACTGACAAGCTACAGAGTGTAAAAAAACACACACATCTTACTTTCTCCTTCCCCGTGACCACAACAGAACCATTTTTCTTTTGTTGTTTTGGAAACACAAGAACAAAAAGCTGGAACAGGTAGTGGTGGAAAAGCAGGATGACAGTGAAGATGAAAGTACATATTCACTGTTTCACATTTGCAGTCCAGGTGTTGACTGTTGCTACATACAGTTTAAAAGAGAGGACAGAGGGAGATCTGCATAATGCTGGAGCTGGTCCAGGAGGGAAAGCGTGCTGGAGATGGCAGCTCAATGAAAAGTGAGATCTCACATGAATTCTGTTGCAGAGGACTCAGCCTAAAAGTGACAAAGCAGGTTGCAGGGCACATATAGCCAAAGGTCTTGTGTGCAGCAAGGCATGCCAGGAATCTTGTGTTCAATATCAAGAAACATGTATGAATCCAACATCAACTTGGCACAAGACTTTGTGTACAACATGGTGCCCATTCTTCCCAACCTTGAATTGGGGGCCACCTTCTCCATCTTGCTGCAGTCTCTGATGGTCTGGGTTCATTGCAACAAAGTAACATCTGGCAGTCACCACTGAGGCTCAGACTGCTGCCATCATGGTTCTGAATTTAGGATGCCAAGGTCAGACACTATGCTTGAAATCTATCCTCCAATGTGTCTGTTCCCTTAAAAACCCTCTATGCACATGATTGGCCACGATTCTCCCCCATCTTCCTCATCCTGCTTCACTTACCTTATGGGGCTGAAAAGTCAGACCTGCAAAGAGGGTATATCAGGGGTGCAGATAAAGGCTCAGGGGCTTTCACTGTGGGTGGCTGGGGGGGTGGGTAAGAGAGTCGGATCAGTGAGGGAGCATCTATCTGGGGTTGGCGAGAATGAAACACTGAGGCTCACGGACTTCCACATACCATCTGGGACTGAGAGGATTTGGGCCTGTGAGGGAGCATGCAGTGGGGGCTGCTGAAGAGGGACCTCAGCTCCTTTTATAAATTAATTTAAGAATAACATCACAAAAAATTAATCCAAGAATGACATCACAGGAAGGTTGTGAGTTCATTAGTTATTAACAAACTGCTGTTTGTGACTGTTTCAACTAAAGCAATTTTGATGAATATAAATTTCTAAAATAGAATGATTTATTGTTGGTAATACAAGAGCAAGGTTAAAGTAAATTAAAATAATTAGAAGTAACTAAAGCTAAAGTAACAAAATGTAAGTGTTTATGGTTAAGGAATGGCAGGACACCTCGGCCAAGTAAAATGCCCATCCTATGGTATCTGGAGAGTCAGGATGTTTCCCGTGACCCAGACAAACCCATGTGTAGGAAGTGTCACAAGCTTAGTTTCAGAAGTTTAGTGGTGAGTGACACTGAGGTGCATCCACAAGGCAGAGAACTATAGGACAGTACATTTAGAGAGGTGTTCACGCCATACTAAAGGCCAAGCAGACAGATAGAGAATGGGTGACTGCCTGACAGACAGTCATTCTAGAAGATTAGGCAGAAAGAGCAGAAGTCCCCAGAACACAGCTCATGAACCAGGTTTCCATTCTGGATGTTGGTGAGGGAAATGGGATCCTTAAAGAAGCGCAGCAAGAGCCAATCCTGTGGCACCATAGTGAGGGGAGGAAGAAGAGTGGATGGACAGTGCAGCTCCACAATCCTTTAGTTAAGGGAGCAAATAGGCATTTCTGTGGCCGTCACCATGACTCCAGGAGACCCTGTTCCTCCATAGTGCGAGGGTCAAGGATATCATAGAACAGCTCTGTGGGAGGATGAACAGCCAGAGATCTTGGTCCACAACAGTACCAATGACATGGGTACAAGTTAGTCAGGGACTCACGTGCTTACCTTGTCACCAATATCATATCTGACTCAGACACTATTTCACAGACTCAATAACTAAAATTGGATTCTACTGTCTCAACTTTATACCTTGGGTTTTATACCCACACAAGGTTTCACTCTGCCTGGCTCTCCTGTAGAGCATGACAAATTGTATATGCTCTGCTTGACAAACAGGGTGGCTGCAGTGTGAAAATGGTGCTGCCTTGTTCTTATTGAGGAAGAATGGTCAGGATCCCCAGCTACTTGAAATGGGCATATTTCTACACATTTGGAACATTCATTGCAATTGTGAAGTGCCAATGTGCAACGTGTACTTAAAGCACACTCTGACCATTTGTAATTGCTTTAAATGTTACCACTGACTGAGGACATCTTTCCACTGGGATTATCTCCTCCACTCCAGCCAATTGTTCAACTATTCTCCGGCTCTGCAGTGGGCTAGTCAAATTTCCACCATCTCCAGCCAGCGAGCTGTTCAAATATGCCTGCAGCTTACTGCATTTAAACAAGGCTGAGCCTAGAATCAATGCCCAATGCATGTCAAATTGAAATTGGCCCCATGGAGTGATGCGTTGCTGGAGGCCCTGTTCAGCAGATGAGATCTTAAATTGAAATGGTTTATGATAAAATGGTGGTACAGAATGACTGATCAGTTTGCCTCTGAAACAATAATGAAGAGCAATGTACACTGTTTTGAGTAAAATGTTTTGAGATATTTTAGCATAATTAGGCATGGTATGGACTGAAGTATTTATATCAAATCTTCATCTGCCAAGAGTGGAATATTGTGATTCCTCTCAGAATGCAGTAAAGGTCTAATTGATTTTCTGAACTCATTAGACTACTGAACTTGATGAGAATAGGCCAAAATGGAGAGCACAGCAAAGTGAAACAGATGGGAGTATGCTGTCAGCCCTCTGTCAAAAACACATGGCAACCAGATATTTCCACCACTTAGCTTGCCCTCAGTGTTTACAATCTCCTGTAGCCACATATTTGGCATCAATATAAAATATTTGCACAGAGGCTTCAAATGGTGTTTGAACTGATCTTGGAATCTTTTTTATGATGTTGTCTGCTGTTAATATTGCTAACGCTCACTCCTTATCAATAAATCAAATCAGAATTTTTTTCTGAACTATGACAGTGGCCTTTCTCCCCATGTAGCCCTAACATTGTATTTGAAATCTAAATTCATTCAGGAAGATTTGAGAACTTGTCTAACTGCTCTCACTTTCCCTCAGACCCTAGTTCCCCTGGCTCCTGTTTTCTATGCATCCCTATTTTAACCATCCTCTTTATAGAATTACAGAATCACTACAGCGTGGAAGAAGACCATTCAGCCCATCGCGCCCACAATGACACTCCGAACCAGACCCACTCCCGTACCTCATCCCTGTAACTCTGCATTTCCCATGGCTAATTATCAAATCCCTACAGTGCTATCTCTACCCGTGCTCTCTCCATTCTCCACTTTAAATATACTTCACCTTTCATCATATTGCATTCCTCCCATTGCTATTATTGTACAAGTTAATGCTATTGAAGGTGTTAACATTGAAACTGCCTTAAACTCCACCCAATCTGATGATGTCACATAGATAAGAAGCAGTATATTCACAAGTAATTTTGATCATTGGAATTTATATTGAAGACGGTTGTCTTTGTGAAGCACCAGTAATCCCAGATAACCTTAAAAGGGGCACTCACTGGCCACAAAGCGCAAAGCTAATGCAAGATCATAGAGGTAGCATGGGGCACTGAACTAATTCCTTCTCTACATGAACTGCAAAATGCAATATGCGTTTATTAATAGTTATACCTGTGAGTGATGTGGAGCTGAGAGAGGAAGGGTTCTGTACTCATACTCAGAAATGTACAACATGGAAATGGATGTTATGAAATCTGAAACGGTTCAGAAAAGATTTACAGGAATATCGCCAGGGTTGGAGAATTTGAGCTGTAGGGAAAGGCTGAATAGGCTGGGGCTGTTTTCCCTGGAGTGTTGGAGGCTGAGGGATGACCTTACAGAGGTTTATGAAAGATCGGCACAACATCGTGGGCCAAAAGGCCTGTTCTGTGCTGTACTTTTCTATGCTCTATAAAATCATGAAGGACATTAATAGAGTAAACAGACAAGGTTTAAATGTGAGGTGCTGCATTTTGGAAAGACAAATCAGGGCAGGACTTATACACTTAATGGTAAGGTCCTAGGGAGTATTGCTGAACAAAGAGACCTTGGAGTGCAGGGTCATAGCTCCTTGAGAGTGAAGTCACAGGTAGATAGGATAATGAGGAAGGCATTTGGTATGCTTTCCTTTATTGGTCAGAGCATTGAGTACAGAGGTTGGGAGGTCATGTTGCAGCTGGACAGGAAACCACTTCCAATCTTTTACTGTACCTTTACAACATGACGGTTCATACTTTCATTTGAGAAGATTTAGATTTATCTTCCGATTTATTGTCATGTGTACTCGGGTACACGGATACAGGAGTACAGTGAAAAGTGTACAAAGTCGCCATTCTCCGACACCATCTTAGTATAAAAGACAGTATTAAAAACAGAAGCAGAAATAAAAGAAACAGTGAAAAGGACAGGTCCAGATCACTCCCCCATCCCACCATGAGTTCTTGCCGCGAGAAAAACACAGGCACAAAATCTAACCCTCAATTAACCCAGAGTCCCTGCTCACCGCTGCAGCCTGAACACTAGCACCTTCACCGTCAAATACCTGGGCCCTGACAGGCATGCAGCCTCACCACCATCACTGGAACCACATCGTCACTCTTTGTCGCCATCATGCCTCCACGGACGTTGTCACCATGAGTCCATGCCGAGCAAATCTGGGCAATGCAGCTGAAACAGCCAGGAGCAAAACTAGGTTCACAACCGATGCTGGGGCCATCATGCTGAAGCAGTCAGGCTGCCTCTGGCTTACATCGCAGCCTCTGCCCTTCATCTGGGACCATCAGTTCAGCAAAGGAACCTGCCACTGCCAGACCCACGGGAGGCTACTGCTCCCATCATTGCCGGGATCCCAGGAATGTGACCACTCCGGTTCCTGCTGACCCTTCAAGAATGGGACTGCTCCCGTCCCTGCTGACCCTCCGGAAATGGGACTGCTTTCGTCTCTCCGACCCTCCAGGAATGTGACTGCTCCTGTCTTTGTGACCCTCTAGGAATGGGACTGCGCCCATCTCTGCTGACCCTCTGGGAATGCAACCATTCCCGTCCCTGCTGACCCTCCAGGAATTGGACCGCCCCAATCCTGTGACCCTCCAGGCATGGGACTGCTCCTATCCCTGCTGAACTTCCAGGAATTGGACTGCTCACGTCCCTGCTAACATTCTGAGAATGGGACTGCTCCCATCCATGTTGACACTCTAGGAATGGGACTGCTCCCATCTTTGCAAACAGTCCGGGAATGGGACTCCTCCCGCCAAGAAAGAAATCTCCTGTTGACTTTTTCCATGACCCTCTTTGTCAGAGGGCTCCATGTTAAAACAGATAGAATAGTGGGCTTTGTAACTGAAGGAACTGCTCACAATACTCAGTGCCATTTCTGCTGAATGAGTGAAGTATAGTTTTAGTGCAGGATGAGGATGTCCCAGGACACTGCCACAAACTATGCTGGCAGCTGGAGCGGCACCTGTGGCATGCAGGAGAGAGGCCACACTATCCCAATGGATGTCAAAGTGACAGCTGCACTGAACCTCTATCTGATGGATTCCATCCAAGGACCCACTGGGGACCTTTGTGGAATCTCTCAATCATCCACCCATAAGTGTATCAAGGCTGCTTGTGCCAGATCACACAGCTTCATCTCAGGATTAAGCCATTCAGCTCCTTGAGCCTGCTTGGCCATTCAATAGCACTGTGGCATTCCTACATCCACTTCCCTTCCCTTTTCCCATAGCTATTGGTTCCCCTACTGATCAAGAATCTTTCCATCTCAGCCTTACATGTATACAAGGGCCCTACACTTACAGCTCTCTGTGGCAAAACGTTCCAAAGACTCACAATCCGCTGAGAGAAGAAAGTCTTCCTCATTTCAGTTTGTTTTGGTATCCCTTTATTCTGAAACTATGCCTCTGGTCTTACACTCCCCAGGAGGGAAAACATCTTTTCAGCGTTTTCCCTGTCAAACCCCTTTAAGAATCCAATACATTTCATTGAGATCAGTTCATGTACTTCTAAACTCTTGTGAATTAAATCCCAACCTGTTTAGTCTTTGCTCAAAACGCAATCCCTCCAACCTGGGATCATTCTAGTAAACCTTCTCCAGTGAAATTATGTCTTTCGTTAAATCAGGAGATTGTGCATAACACCAGATCTAGTCTCATCAGCAGCGTGTACAGTTACAGTAAGACTTCCCTACTCTTATACTCCAACCCCTTGATATAAGGGCCAACATTCTATGAGCCTTCCTGATTACCTGCTGCACTTGCGTGTTAGCTTTCTGGGTTTCAAGCATTCCTGATGAAGGGCTTTTGCCTGAAACGTCGATTCTCCTGCTCCTTGGATGCTGCCTAACTTGCTATGCTTTTCCAGCACCACACTCTCACCTCTGAGTTCCTTTGAATTGCAGCTTTCTGGAACTTTCTCCCATTTAAATAATAATGTTCTTTTCATCCCTCTTCCAAAACCTTTCATTTTCCCATGATATACTCTATTTGATTTAACTAACCGATTTACAGAGCAACATCGATAGATTAATTAAGTTGTTTGTATCCATCTCACAACCAATTATTTTTGTGTCACTTGCAAATTTGGTGACAGTACTTTCACTTCCTTCCTCCAAGACCTTACAATATATTGTAAGCAGTTGTGGTCCCAGCATTGATCCCTGTGGAACCCCACCAGTCACGTTGCTGACCTGATAAAGAACACCTTACTCTAATCATCGCCTGAGAGCCACTTCTCTATCCATGGCAATATACTACCTTGGGCTCATATTTTATGGCTTAAACATTTGTGAAGTACCTTCTCGAATGCTGTCTGGAAGTTCAAATACAACAACCGCTATCTGTGGGAGGGACTGGGTATTTATCCAACTGTAAAAAGCAATTTCCCATTTGTTTAAAATTCCCACAAAGACAAACTGACTCATTGGGCTTCACAATCAGTATGACTGGTGCCACCTATTCCACAGACTGGACTGGTCTGATGATTCCTTCACCTTCCAGCCTTCTAATTCTAGCCTCTGCCTTTGCCAGTAAGGGGTTGGGGTTGGGGTTAGGGTTAGGGTAAGGGTAAGGGTTAGGACTAAGACTTGGGTTAAGGTTCAGGTAAGGCAAGTGGTACTGGGTGGGCTTTACAGAATCCTAGAATTGCTTACTGGTCAACAAGGCTCCTTTGACAGTCCCTAGACTTTCCCGAAAACTTCCAAGTATTTAATTAGGCAGCCATTTTCTAATTGAAAAATGTTGAACCAAACTCGGTGAATCTTTCTGAACTAATTTCACCTCAACAAGCCTAGGCCCCAGCCTTTTACTACAATCTCCAGTAACTGAAAGATCTGCTTCTCATTGAGTAAAGACATTGGGAGGTCATGTTGTTACAAGATAATACATGGCTTGGAAAGGGTGGACGCTAGGAAATTGTTTCCATTAGGCAAGGAGACTGGGACCCGTGGACACAGCCTTAGAATTACAGGGGGTCAATTCAGAACAGAAATGCAGAGACATTTCTTCAGCCAGAGAGTGGTGGGCCTGTGGAATTCATTGCCACAGAGTGCAGTGGAGGTCAGGTCACTAAATGTCTTCAAGGCAGAGATTGATAAATTCTTGATGTCACAAGGAATTAAGGGCTACAGGGAGAATGCTGGTAAGTGGAGTTGAAATGCCCATCAGCCATGATTGAATGGCGGAGTGAACTCGATGGGCCGAATGGCCTTACTTCCACTCCTATGTCTTATGGTCTTATGTTCAGGACATTGGTTAGGCCACTTTTGGAATAGTGCATGCAATTTTGGTTTCCTTCCTACTGGAAGGACGGTGGCACAGTGGTTAGCACTGCTGCCTCACAGCACCTGAGACCCGGGTTCAATTCCTGACTCAGGTGACTGACTGTGTGGAGTTTGCACGTTCTCCCCGTGTCTGCGTGGGTTTCCTCCGGGTGCTCCGGTTTCCTCCCACAGTCCAAAGATGTGCGGGTCAGGTGAATTGGCCATGCTAAAATTGCCCATAGTGTTAGGTAAGGGGTAAATGTAGGGGTATGGATGGGTTTCGCTTCGGCGGGTCGGTGTGGACTTGTTGGGCCGAAGGGCCTGTTTCCACACTGTAAAAAAAAAGATTTACAAGGATGTCGCCAGTTTTGGAGGATTTGAGCTATTGGGAAAGGTTGAATTGGCTGGAGCTGTTTTCCCTGGAGCATCAGAGGCTGAGGGGTGACCTTGTAGAGGTTTATAAAATCATGAGTGGCATGGATAGGATAAATAGACAAAGTCTTTTCCCTGGGGTGAGGTAGTCCAGAACTAGACGCATTGGTTCTGGGTGAGAGGGGCAAGATATAAAAGAGACCCAAAGGTCAACCTTTTCATGCAGAGGGTAGTGTATGTATGGAATGAATTGCCAGAGGAAGTGGTGGAGGCTAGTACAATTGCAATATTTGAAATACATCTGGATGGGTTTATGAATAGGAAGGGTTTGGAGGCATATGGACTGGGTGCTGGCAGGTGAGACTAGGTTGGATTGGAATATCTGGTTGGCATGGATGGGTTGGACCATGCTGTACATCTCTACGACTCTCAGGGACCAAAACCAAAGTTGTACCCGTTATTAAGTCTCATCAGCAGCATGTACAGTTACAGTAAGACTTCTCTACTCTTATACTCCAACCCCATTGAAATAATGGCCAACATTCTATGAGCTTTCCTGATTACCTGCTACACTTGTGTGTTAGCTTTCTGAGTTTCAAGCATTCCTGATGAAGGGCTTTTGCCTGAACCATCAATTCTCCTGCTCCTTGGATGCTACCTAACCTACTGTACTTTTCCACCACCACACTCTCCCCCCTAAGTTGAATAGGTTCTCAGCCTAGCCAAGGTCTTATGTCAACCTGAGGTTTGGAGTCCAGAGTGATTTTATTCAAGACTGGTTCTGCGATCACTGAAATGGCTACACCAGTATTGACCTCTTAGAACCAAATGGTCACTTAACCAGGCATTTATTTTAATTGGTTTTGATTTGGATTTTGCTAAGTAATTAAACTGTTCCAAACCAGATGTAAGTGGGCTTTCCAAGGTGCACACTCTCGTAGATACCATTCTATGAGTTGTCTTACTCCAATTAGGTAATCTCTTACTTCAAATGATATCCCCCAAGCTCAACCAGACTAGGTGAGGTGTCCATTCCCATTGGAATAACTGCAACTCAATAGTCCACTTACCACATTTTCCAATGATAAAGCCAGTGATGGTGCCTGGTTGAAGTTCAGTCAGGCTTCAACTAATAGGTGCTTTTGCATAGTTACATCACTAATCCCACATACCAAATTATCTCTCAGCATCTCATCAAGGGTTAAACCAAACTCACATGCCTCTGCCAGACATTGTAACCACATCAAAAATCCCAATACAGATCCCTCATAACATCCCAGAGGTAGAGAGGCTTGGGATCATAACATTTTTTAATGAAATCTGTCAAGATTTGAAATCTGCCAAGTTCTGTCAAGTGTCTGATACCTCAAGGGATGTTAGGCTCCAAATCAAAAAAGCCACAGGCCCACAAGCTGTCAGGAGAATCACTCAGTGCTTTTCATCTGCCCTAATGTCATTTGCACAAAAAAAATCACATTCTTTCCACAGACTGGGCCCAGTCTTCAACAGCAGGATTAAACTAGTCAAGCTTCCCAAATAACAGCATGATGCCAGAAATGCTTACCTCAATGGCAGCTGCAAGCCAATATCTTCTGGAGCATGCTTTTCCCTTGTTGCACTGAAGTAACTCCAGATAGATCAGTATCTCACCACCAAGTCACCCTTTAATTACATGAGTATTGTACTTGAGACTGATCCAGCTCCCTCAGAGCCAACTCTCAGAGTGAACAGAACCTCTGACACTCCTGTTTATATCTGTCAGACTGGGCTCCCTGATTGGATCAGATTAACAGCCCAATCATGGAACTTGTAATCCATGAGGGCCATCTGGCTGACCTTGTTACAATCACTACAATCTCATCAATTTATTATTCAAAAAGTTTGGATTTCAATATTTTCAAGGCCTCTTGAAGCCTTTCTCTCGAAGCTTTAGTTTGAAACTCATGCCAAAATGACAAGAGAGTTTTTTTTAATTCAAGAACATAATCTTCAACAGTCTTGCTTAACAATTGTTTACTTTCTTAGAATGCAACTAACAGTGCAATTGCACACCTTGAGATAGCCTAATGTACATCCAGAACTTCCTTAATTTCAGAATGGTCCTTCACACTGAAATTTCAGAGGCCACATTGATTAGATAGCAACTGAAAAGCACTTGGCCCCATTATGGTGAGGAAGGCATATTCTTTATCATCAGATCCTATTTATTCTCTTTCAGCCAAATATTTAAGCATTGTTCATAACTGCATAAGCCTCCTTGTTATGGTTGAATTTCCTCACTGTCCTCAAATATGTCTTTCATGCCATTAAGTACTGCACAAACTCACTGTGTACCTGAATACCAGGTGCACACAAATAGCAATGTTTTAATTCCTTCAAATCTTCTGAAAATAAACTTAGAAGTTCGAAAAAGTGCATCACAATGTTCCTGTGCCTGAAATGTTTCAGTTGAAGTGTGAAAAAAATTTCCATCCTATCATTGTCATCATTCTACCGTATATTACATAGGGTAAGACTAACACATGCTGAACAACGTGCAGCAATTACTGAGTTAACCTTATTTACAGTCTCTGACAAACAAGGCAGCAGAAATGCCTGTATAATATACTACAATAAACTTGTTAAGTGATCCAGTCAACTTTATTAGCAACTGCCTCACTTGCATGTGTTATCAAAACCCAAAGAACTTACATCTCCTGAATGTGAAAATAATCCAGGTCTCCAACTAATGGGCCAAGCAATGTTATAGGGCACTTGTAATCACTTAAATATAAGTAGAAAAGCTCCAACCAACTCTTTAAACCATGGTGTAAAGCTGAAATGTATCACATTGAAAATTGAACATCACTTCAGCAAACTTTTCAACAAACAGGACAACCAGGTTGTATAACATCAATGAAATAACTGCACAGTGGGCAGTATCCCATCACCAAGTCCCCCTTTACTTACACGTGGAGAGGCCTTGACACTGATCTCGCTCCCTCAGAGCCAGATACTCTGACATTCCTGTTCCTATCTGTCAGCCAAAGCTCCCTGGTTGGACCAGATTATCAGTCCCAATCAGGAAACTCATACTTTATCAGGTCCACTTGGTACCTCATTACAATCACTACAGTCAGCACAAAGCTTCATCAAACATTAGAATTGCAGTGCTCCCTGGAGAATGGCTAAAGAAATTAAATTGATGCACAGCAATTATCGAAGTAAGACCTCCTAGGAAAGATCATTCTATGCTGAAAATATTATTCAAATAACAACTGATCAAGTCAAGGCAATTAACAGATTAGACACATCTCTATGAACATCACACACGCAATGTGATTTGCACAGCTAAGTGATTAAACAGTTAAATTGACTCAAACTATGGCAATATGCACTACAAAAAAAACAATTTATTTTAAATTTGTCCACTTTATCATTTGCTGAACAGCCTGCATTGACAGCAATTCCCAAAGCAGTTTAAGTTAACCATTCATAGTGGTGAGCAGGTTTCTCTTCCTGTCTGTTTGTCTATGGTACTGCCATCAAAGTAGCTGACAGGCAGAAGTGACTTAGAAATGGAGAGATATCAATCTGAAGTATGTGGCATTCATCCTTTTAAAAGGAGGTTGTGTGATTCACATGTGAATGGGGAATATGCCCCAACAGCAGACACGCAATAGAAAATAGGTGCATGAATGCATTTTTTAAAAGATTTCCGGTTGAGAAAAACAATTTCTTGTTTATGTTAGAATTCAATATAGGAGCACTATTACTGTTAAGTTTTTATCTATACATGGGACATATTGAATTTATTGATGTTTCATATTATTTCCTTTCTAAAGAATGGTTTATTCTCAGTGTCTGGTCTTCGGTGATATTGAGAGGATGGTATGGTGATCAAGGAAGGAGGTGTAATGAGGAGTAATGGTATGAGGCCGTATAATATTGTTGATCTGCTTAAGTAATAACAAAAGCACTTAAATTTTCATTTGCATGGCTTTCTGGTATGTAAAATATTTCACATTATTAGAATAAGAATTGCTACCCAGGACATCTAATTTGTTAGTTATGACCTATGAGCAGTGCAAAAAGTAATTTATTGTTCAACAAAACTTGAACTTTCAAGTTCAAGTTATCTCAATTCACATTTTGGCAAGATTTTGCTGAAGATCCACTCCAAACTCAGCAAGAGTCCAAATGGCATTTGTTTTGCAGCTACCAGCTTCCTGCACATGGATGATGTTATCTGTCAGAGCTGCTGGGGATAGTACACATAGATGTGCTTCCAACATTGGCATAAGTATTGAGCAGATATAACTATGGACTCATTGTCTTCAAGTTCTAATTAATAGTACACATGGAAACTCAAAGAACAATAAAAGGGTTTTATTTCTGCTTTACTGTTTACAAATGAAATAAACCTTTGAATATTCCATCACTGTTGGATGCAAGACACTACTACTGCATTGTGGTGACATTGCTAGAACTCCTGAATTATTCAGAATTATTCAAAAATGATGCACACTTGCAGAGTTTAGCATTTTGCAAAATAATACTTTGGAAAGCTTCATTAGTTTCTATAATATCTACACAATATAGTAGCAAGTTGTAACATCCAAATAGCACACCTAACAAAGAAAGATGTACAATTTCACTCCACAGATAAGTAACCAATAAAAATTGAATGCTGAGCCAAAGAAGGACATAGAACATAGAACATAGGAAAGTACAGCACGGAACAGGCCCTTTGGCCCACAATGTTGTGCCGAGATTTAATCCTAATGTCAAATATAGTAACTTAACCTACACATCCCTCAACCCATTGCTATCCATTGCATGTCCAGCAGTCACTTAAATGTCCCCAATGACTCTGCTTCCACCACCACAGCATTCACAACTCTCTGCATAAAGAACCTACCTCTGACATCTCCTTTACACCTTCCTCCTAATATCTTCAAACTATGACTCCTCATACCAGTCAATCCTGCCCTGGGAAAAGGTCTCTGGCTATTGACTCTATCTATTCCTCTCATAATTTTGTGCACCTCAATCAGGTCTCCTCTCTTCCTCCTTCTCTCCAGAGAGAAAAGTCCGAGTTTATTCAACCTTTCTACATAAGGCAAGCCCTCCAGTCCAGGCAGCATCCTAGTAAACCTTCTTTGCACCCTCTCCAAAGCCTCTGTATCTTTCCTGTAGTAGGACGACCAGAACTGGACACAATATTCCAAGTGTGGTCTTACCAGGGACTTGTATAACTGCAGCAAAATCTCACGGCTCTTAAACTCGATCCCCCGTTAATGAAAGCCAAAACACCATATGATTTCTTAACAACTTGGGTGGCAACTTTGAGGGATCTATGAACTAAAAGTTAAGAAACATATAAAGTTAAAAGAGAAAAAATATAACATAGCAAAGATAAGTGGGAAAACAGAGGACTGGGAAACTTCTATAGAACAACAGAGAATAACTAAGAAGGAAATACGCAGAGAAAAAATGAGGTACGAAGGTAAACTGGCCAAAAATATAAAGGAGGTTGGTAAGAGCTTTTTTATGTATGTGAAAAGCAAAAAAATGGTTAAGACTAAAATTGGGCCCTTGAAGATAGAAACAGGGGAATATATTACGGGGAACAAAGAAATGGCAGAAGAATTGAATTGGTACTTCAGATCTGTGTTCACTGGGGAAGACACAAGCAATCTCCCTGAGGTAACAGTGGCTGAAAGACCTGAACTTAAGGGAATTTATATTTGCCAGGAATTGGTGTTGGAGAGACTGTTAGGTCTGAAGGTTGATAAGTCCCTGGGGCCTGATGGTCTACATCCCAGGGTACGGAAGGAGGTGGCTCAAGAAATCGTGGATGTGTTGGTGATTATTTTCCAGAGTTCGATAGATTCGTGATCAGTTCCTGTGGATTGAAGAGTGGCTAATGTTGTAATACTTTTTAAGAAAGGTAGGATAGAGAAAACAGGAAATTATACACCAGTTAGTCTGACCTCAGTGGTGGGAAAGATGCTGGAGTCTATTACAAAGGATGAAATTACGACACATCTGGATAGTAGTAACAGGATAGGACAGAGTCAGCATGGATTTATGAAGGGGAAATCATGCTTGACTAATCTTTTGGAATTTTTTGAGGATGTAACTCTGAAGATGAACGAGGGAAGATCCAGCAGATGTAGTGTATCTGGACTTTCAGAAAGCTTTTGATAAAGTTCCACATAGGAGGTTAGTGAGCAAAGTTAGGGTGCATGGTATTGGGGGCAAAGTACTGACTTGGATTGAAAGTTGGTTGGCTGACAGGAAACAAAGAGTAGTGATAAACGGTTCCATTTTGGAATGGCAGGCAGTGACTAGTGAGGTACCGCAGGGATCAGTGCTGGGACCACAGCTTTTTACAATATATATTAATTATATAGAAGATGGTATTAGTAATAACATTAGCAAATTTGCTGATGATACAAAGCTGGGTGGCAGGGTGAAATGTGAGGAGGATGTTAGGAGATTACAGGGTGACCTGGACAGGATAGGTGAGTGGTCAGATGCATGGCAGATGCAGTTTAATGTGGATAAATGTATGGTTGTCCACTTTGGTGGCAAGAACAGGAAGGCAGATTACAACCTAAATGGAATCAATTTAGGTAAAGGGGCAGTACAAAGAGATCTGGGTGTTCTTGTACACCAGTCAATGAAGGTAAGCATGCAGGCACAGCAGGTAGTGAAGAAGACTAATAGCATGCTGGCCTTCATAACAAGAGGGATTGAGTATAGAAGCAAAGAGGTTCTTCTGCAGCTGTGCAGGGCACTGGTGAGACCACACCCGGAGTATTGTGTGCAGTTCAGGTCTCCAAATTTGAGGAAAGACATTCTAGCTATTGAGGGAGTGCAGCGTAGGTTCACAAGGTCAATTCCTGGAATGGAGGGACTACCTTACACTGAAAGACTGGAGCAACTGGGCTTGTACACCCTTGAGTTTAGAAGGCTGAGAGGTGATCTGATTGAGACATATAAGATTATTAAAGTATTAGACACTCTGGAGGCAGAAAACATGTTTCTGCTGATGGGTGAGTGCCGAATCAGAGGACACAGTTTAAAAATACGGGGAAGACCATTTAGGACAGAGATGAGGAGAAACTTCTTCACCCAGAGAGTGGTGGCTGTGAGGAATGCTCTGCCCCAGAGGGCAGTGGAGGCCCAGTCTCTGGATTCATTTAAGAAAGAGTTAGATAGAGCTCTCAAGGATAATGGAATCAAAGGTTATGGAGAAAAGGCAGGAATAGGATACTGATTAAAGATGATCAGCCATGATCATATTCAATGGTGGTGCAGGCTCGAAGGGCAGAATGGCCTACTCCTGCACCTATTGTCTATTGTCTATTATCTACTTGCCCACCCAGATCCCTCTGTTCCTCCACACTGCCAAGAATCCTGTCTTTAATCCTATATTCAGCATCCGAGTTATCCAGGTTGAACTCCATCTGCCATTTCTCAGCCCAGTTCTGCATCCTGTCTATGTCGCGTTGCAGCCTGCAATAGCCCTCAATACTATCGACAGCACCTCCAACCCTCGTGTCATCTGCAAATTTACTAACCCACTCCTCAACCTCCTCATCCAAGTCCTTTATAAAAACTACAAAGAGCAGAGGCCCAAGAATAGAGCCCTGCGGGACGCCACTCAACACTGACTTCCAGGCAGAATACTTCCCATCTACAACCACTCTCTGCCTTCTGTCAGCCAGCAATTCTGAATCCAGATAGCCAAATCTCCCTGTATCCCATACTTCCTGACTTTATGAATGAGCCTAGCGTGGGGAACCCTATCAAATGCTTTGCTGAAGTCCAGATACACCACATCCACTGCTCGACAGTCGTTGGCCTGTCTTGACACCTCCTCAAAGAACTCAATAAGATTTGTGAGGCATGACCTGCCCCTCACAAAGCCATGCTGACTGCATTTAATCACACTATGCTTTGCCAAGTAGTCATAAATCCTATCTCTCAGAATTTTTTCCAAAACTTTGCTGACCACAGATGTAAGGCTGACTGGTCTGTATTGCCAGGGATTTCCCTATTGCCCTTCTTGAAAAAAGAAACAACATTCACCTCCTTCCAATCCTCCAGTACGATTCCTGGGGAGAGGGAGGAGGCAAATATCCTCACCAGTGGCTTAGCAACCTCCTTTCTTGCTTCTCAGAGCAGCCTCGGATAAATCTGGTCTGGCCCTAGAAACTTATCAATCTTAATGTTTTCCAAAATTACTAGCATATCAAATTCATCAATCTTGATTTGGTCAAGTCTGTATCCCAACTCCTCTAAGTTTTCAGTTACATTAAGTTCCCTTTCCTTGGTGAAAACCAAAGCAAAAAACTCATTTAGGGCTTCCCCTATCTGCTCAGACTCCATGCATAAGTTCCCTACACTATCACTGATCGGCCTAACCTTCTCCCTCATCATTCTCTTATTCCTCACGTATGAGTAAAATGCCTTTGGGAGTAAAATGACATGTTAAAGGATGGGGCTAATCAAAACTTTTATAAAGGAGGCAGATAAACAGAAGAGTCTGTAAAAAAAAAATAGGTATGATGCACTGGAAGGGTTAAGGGATGTGTTTTGCCTAAATAAATCAATATTACGGCTTACAAGAGTCGGGCCAAGGAACAGAGGATTACATTAGGGACCTAAGTCCAAAGCCCAGATCATACTGGATGTAACGGCTATGAGATTTTGTGCAAGTTACAGAGATGGAAGGCAGGAGGCACTGAATGCATTTCAACACAATTGTGAACTGTCACAAGTTGGTGGCCAGTTGGTGCTGCTCTACCAACAGTATTACGGTTAATGCATCTCACAAATAACAATGCTCAGGTTATCTTATTTGCTGGTCATTACATGTGGCACTGTCAGTTCAGACAAGAACTAACATGAAGATGAAAACTCATGATATATTTTTACTGCTGGAGAACTTAGGTTCTAAAGTGGAGAAATGATGTCGAACTTTACATTTGATGTATGTCTATATTTTACATTAAGAGGTAAGACATAGATTTGGATTAGATTAGATTCCCTACAGTGTGGGAACAGGCCCTTCAGTCCAACAAGTCCACACCGACCCTCCAAAGAGCAACCCACCCAGACCCATTCTACTACATTGACGCCTAACTAATGCAGCTAACACTATGGGCTATCTATCATGGCCAATTCATCTAACCTGCACATGTTTGGGCTGTGGGAGGAAACCGGAGCACCCGGAGGAAACTCACGCAGACACGGCAAAAATGTGCAAACTCCACACAAATAGTTGCCAGAGATGGGAATTGAACGTGGGTCCCTGGCGCTGTGAGGCAACAGTGCTAACCACTGAGCCACCGTGCTACTCCAAATATCTTATTAGTTTAATATCTTATTAGTCCTGAGTGGTTCAGAAATTTGTTTCCATGAATGTAAATTAGATTTAAAGACACAATCCATTTCACACCAGACAAGAACTATTTGAAATTATCTTACTACAAATGTTGGAAATAAACATTCAGTCGTTTTACCACCAACAATCTCACAAATATCCAGCCCCCAGGGTAAAGGATCAACCTGTTTCCATTATCAACTTCCTTCCTCAGTAGGAATAGCTGTCCTTGTTCTTATTTAAAATCAACAAACTTCATGAGTAATTATTGTTATTTTCTTTAGTTAATGTCTCTTCATGAAATTCTTCAACTAATTGTTAATATGGTTTATTTACTCATGAAAATATATTATTTAAACTCAAACTTTGAACAGCTTTGTAGAATGTCTTCATCTGACCCCATAAAGCCTTTGGTTTGTGCAACGTTTCTCTTAGTAATTTCTACAGCATTCAGGACCTTTTTCTTTCATGAGGAAGGGTCACTGCACCAAAAATATTAACTCTGATCACTCTCCATAGATCCTGCCAGACCTGCTAAGTTTTTCCAGCAATTTTTGTTTTGGTTTATGATCATGAGATGAAAGCTCATGATATATTATTGCTGTTGGAGAACTTTGGTTCTAAAGTGGAGAAATGATGTCGAGCTTTATATTTGATTTATGTTTTGCCTCATTACTGTCTCATTTATAGCATTTGCAATTCTTTCGGTTTCTTGTGCTCTGACAGTTTTGGAGACTGCGAGAAAAGGAAAAGGAGCTTTATTGTAAGGGTGGCCATTGCCGTGGGAATGAAACTCAGCAAGTTAGTCTTCAGATTTGGGGGCTGCATGCATCTGGAGTCATAGAGTCATAGAGATGTACAGCATGGAAATGGCAGTGAGCAGGGTAGGACTGTGGGGGATAGTTGGATGACTATTATGAAGAGAGCAGACAACATTATCTGAAAGAGAGGGAATATGGTAAAGCAAGACTGAGAGGGAGTGTGGATAAATGCAAGTGTGGGGAAGGTGGCCATCCATGGTCAAGAACACCCTAGCTTCAACTGGCAGAGCTTCAATGAATGACCATCCCTAGCACGGTCATCTCAAATGCCAGGGGAAAGGTGGGGATGCACAAGGCAATGTAGACGGGTTGGGTGGGGAGCTGGGGAAGTGTGAAGCCTCTGGGCTTTGCAGGTAGGGGTAGCGTGAAGGGAATTTGGATGTTCATGAGAATGATCAGTGGAGACTGCAAACCCCTGGCTGAGAAGCTCTGACTGTTGCTTTCCATCAGGCTGGAGATAAATGGCTAGGCGAGGGCGCCTTGAGCTGGTAGGGAAGGGTCTGCAAGATCCACCTATTTTATGCTGTTAAAGGATAAATAACATTCCACTAAGCCCCTGGTCTGTACATGGTACAGATCTGTAGGCTCCCTATTCTGTGGTCATCTGATTACATTATTCCCTTCATTGTACCTTCCTGCCACAAACCCTGTTGTACAACTCATTCACAGCTCGATCTTTGGATCAAAAGGCCATGAAAGGGAAGGGGATGGTTTCCTGGAGGGTCAAAGTAGCCAGCAGGACGCGGTGCCACACCCTTGCATTGTTCTCGTAGCAGGCTCTCTATGTGGCCATCCATTCGTGGAACTTCACCTGGGGCGATGATCCTGTCACCAAGCCATTTAGCCCTACATTGAGACCCTAACAACCAGGTGGAAGGTCAAACACTAAACTCTACACAAACAGGTAAAAATATTCATAATCTGTTGTCATCCAAGGTGTCTTTAATCTTCTTCCCTCCCATTACATCTCACTATACTCCCAGGTCCACAGCTAGTGGGGTGGTAGGGAAGTCTTTTTGTCAGTGGAGCCCTTTGGCCATGGAGGATTGGATGGGCAACTCCAGGGATGTTTATGTCTGGAAGGGCTGGACATGCCAAGGTGTCTTCCTCTGGGCTGGTGGCAGGAACAGCCATGATGCTGCTTCCTGTGAGTCCTACCTTCCTCAGAATTCCACATCTGACTACTTCTCCACAGACAGCATGGAACCTGTAAAGCAGAAATGCATTACAGCCAGTGGTTGGAAATGGTGTATAATGATTGAATGTGACAACAAGGTTAATGGGACAGTAGCAATGACATACAGAGTGATAGCTACTCATTTGTTGGGATGTGGATATCTCAGCATCTCTTAAGAGCAGTTCCAATCTTCTTCTGTCAACACCACGCCTCTCTCCTCACAGTGGGTGGGCACACAGATGTCAGGCACCTTTCCACCACCTCTATGGCTTCTTTCTGCCCTGTTATGGATGGTCTGGTCCTAGAATGAGAAAAAGGGGCAAGACAAATGAGTGACATGGCAATGAGTGACGTGGCTATAGTGTTGGTGCATCTGGGACAAAGGTAATGGCATATTTCAAGGGATTTAGGAGGCAGTGCAGAGACCAGTGGTGTGTGTTAAGCTGAAGGGAAGGAGTGAAGGGAGTGGGGCATAAGCCTTGGTGGGACATGGGTGTGCTGTAGCAGAGTGTGGAACTTACCTTGGACGAGAGAAAGTCATTGACTTTGTTTGTTGGCCATTTCTCCACAACCTGTAGATGGCACGGATCCAGTTGGCGACCTCAGACTAGGCTGGCAGAGCCTGATGGCACAACATCCCTGGCAGTCCTCCTGAAAGAGGATACCTCTTCATTGCAACACCACATCCATTGGGACCTCCATCTGCTTTCGGTGCCACTGTCCCCTTCTCCAACATATTCTGATTCCAATCGTCAATAAACAGGGCAGCTTCAGAATGCCAGTGCTTGGCTGGGTACGCAGCTTTTTAAAGTCAGTGTGAATGTCAGGGATGCTGGTCTTCAGCAGCTATCTGCTAAGTGGTGAGTCATTCTGGGAACAGGGCATGGTAAGGTGGGGTGGACATAAGACGTAAGAGACACCGCAGCTGTACGGTCGGTAATTTATGAGATGAGATTTGTAAGCTGGGGTGAGAACACTAGTTAGACCTTGTAGAGAAAAAACCCTCCCAAAAAAGTGGATGCAACTCAGACCTAGCCAAAAAAAATGTAAGATTCAGACTTTATTTCTGATATTTGTAATAAGGGCATTTCAAATAATTCTTGGGCAATATAGCATAGATTGAGCTTATTTCTTTTGCATAATAAACATTAGTGTAAATAAACAGCTTATTTGTTAGAAGTACATCAGTTGTCTCTTGTGAGCATTTTCAGTGACTGACTGTCACGGTCAAGAAATTGCAAAATAAAACATGCACCTGATGAAGGAGCAGCACTCCAAAAGCTAGTGCTTCCAATTAAACCTGTTGGTGTTGTGTGATCTTTAACAAAATAAAACATATTGGTTATCTAGCCAGGTTGCACTCTGGGCTTTGATTTGACCAGTATTACCATCAGCAGGGTTAAGAACAATATTTTAAAAGTGTGATCATTGTTGATGATATAACTCTACTAGGTAAAAGTCTCACACACACACGCCATTCGTTTTGGCTTGACAGGACTTGATCTTCCTTCCATAACTTCCTTTTCCTGTCACTTGCTTATAGGAAGTATTGGCACACACTTACAACATCACAGGCTTACTGACAAAAGCCACAGCAACTCAGATGGTGAAATAAACTGGCTTTCTTCAGGCTTAAAGTATTTTTCTTACTGGATAGAAAAAAGACAGATCCTTTCTTTCTCGAAGTCTGGTCCAAGGTTGAGTTGAATTGAATTGAATTTGCACTATAGTCACCAGTACTCAAATGAGTACAGCGAAAAGTTTACAGTCACTAAATTACAGTGCCATTGTAGATACAAAGGTACCAGGTATAGATACTTAAGTTCAAATTCTTAGGAAACAAATAAAATTAGAAAAATAAAGAAATAAATACTCCAGCATTATAGGTCATATGAATAATATAGAAAAATAAAGAAATAAGATGTTCAGAATATCAAAATATTTCCGAACCAGTCCATGCTGGTACTTAGCTCCACCATGTCGCAACCCCCTGCACCAGACTCTGCAATGTAGGAGCCATCCCATTTTAGGCACCATCCCTCTCGGCTGTCATTGCTGAACCCACACTCACCCTGTAACCAAGAGGTCCTGACTTCACTGCCAGGCCAGGCTGCTGCCAGGCCACGACTCCAGCTTCAGCTGCAGATGTCACCTTGCCAGAGCCACCATCTTGAAGAGTCCACTCCCCTGATTGCTGGAGGAGCTTTGCTGCCCCTGCCACCAGCCCAGAATGGTGGGAAAATGCCTCACTGCTATTGCCTTCAATTGCCAAGGGAAGCCACGTCTGCCACTCCACGTGGTCTGCTCTCATTGCCATACTGGTGCTGCCAACCCAACCAGCCACAGAAAAGAAGATAGAAAACGCCAAAAGAGAAGGAAAATGAAGTGAAAGGAAAGAGCAAAGGCAAAAGGAAAATAAAGAAGGAAAGCAGATTTGCTCTGAGTAAGTGCCCACACACAGCCATGTTACCTAGCTGCCATCTGACACCAATTCACACCCACAAGCTGTTCAGCTGCAGAAGACCTCTTGTCAACTATAACTGGTCACAATTCCACAGACCCAGACCAATCAGCTATTTCTTAGCAGCTGTTTTCTATCACGCACAACTCTTAACTCCAGCTTATCTGTACTAACCTCCTTCACTGGAGTAGTTTACACTACTAACATCAGTGTAAACTTCACTTATAATGAATTTTGGTAACATGACTTTTAAAGGTGCTGCAATCCTTTCCACAATTTTTTTTTCTAAACAGTCCTTTTTGCAATTCAATCCACAATCAAAAATACAGAAAAATAAATGTGTATAGCAAATGAACAAAAATAGTTCAAGCCTCTGTCTTTCAGGTTCTGAATTGTTGAAAATTAACACTCATTTTTTTAAATGTTTGTGTTTTTAATCTTTCTCTAACACAATGTTTCTGTCCAATTTTCATTCTCTTTCATAACCCTATTTAGTAGTGATGGGCAAACTGGCCTAATTTTGTTCATAAGTCTTATGGTCTTAAACCAGTAAAACAAATCAGATATTTTACAGGATGCTGTGAACCTGCACAACATGGTTCATAATCTTTTGACTAGAATCAGTTTCTTTGACATTCAAAATTTTACTGAGAGCAACAGGAGACCATTAAGACACAAAGTAAACTAAAGATTTTAAGAACTAAAGTGGTTTTAATATTCAAAAGCAAAACAAAAGGAAAACATAATTCTAACTTAAAAGCCACAAGAGCAAAAGCTGGCAATTTTGAAGCAAGTAACTTACTGCCTAACTCTCTAGAGACTGGCTATCATCTACATGTCACAAGTCAGGTGTGTATTGGAATGCTATCCACTTGCTTGGATAGGTATGGCTCCAATACACTCAAGAACCTAAGAGCTTGCAGGGCAAAGCAGCAGGAACATGGCACTGCCACCATCTGTAAATTTCCCACCATCCATGTGCCATCCTAACTTGGAGCGGGAGTCAAGAGAGTGCAAGCCAGGGGGCAGCTGGGAAGGTAAATTTGAATATTAAATACTTACCTCACGAATCAGCAGAGCAAAGGCTGAACAGGAGCAGAAGCAGACACGGGGACTGCTGGGTAAGTGAACTAATATATTGTGGCAGTGGCTAAACCCGCAACACTACATGTGTAGTGTCTCCCACCCGCTCTCCTCCTCTAACTAAAATAACAACTGTGTGGATGGTTGGTAAGTTAAAGCTTCTTTTAAATCTCTCTTGGTAATTTAGTGCAGAGAGGATGGATGTAAGGCCAGCTGCATGCTTCTCTTGCAGGATGTGGGAGGTAAGGATCACCACTAGTGGCCCTGCTGACTTCACCGGCAAGAAATGCACGCAACTCCAGCTCCTCACAGACTGTGTTAGGGAACTGGAGTTGGAGTTGGAGCTGGATGAACTTCAGATCAGTCAGGAGGCTGAGGGGGTGGTAGAGAGGGGCTGGAGGGAGGTAGTCACACCTGACGTACAGGATAAAGGTAGGGATAAAGGTAGTCACACCTGACTGCAGGGAGAGAGAAAGGAAATAGGCAGACAGTTCAGGGATCCCTTGTGGCTGTTCCCTTCAATAATAAGTGTACCACTTTGAATACTGTTGGAGAGGGGGAACCTACCAGGGGAAAGCCACTGCTGCCAGGTCTCTGGCACCCCATGTGGCTCCGTAGCTCAGAAGGGAATGGAGGAGAATAAGAGAGTGATACTGATAGGAGATTCAATGGTGAGAGGAACAGGCAGGAGATTCTGTTGTCGTGAATAAGACTCCCGGATGGTTTGTGGCCACCGGGTACCAGGGTCAGGGATGTCTCAGATCGAGTCTACAGGATTCTTAAGGGGTAAGGGGAGCAGCCAGAAAATGTGGTCCACATCAGTACAATGACAAACGTAGGGAAAGGAAGAAGGACCTGAAAAGTGAATATAGGGAGTTGGGCTGATGGCTGAAAGGCAGGACGAGAAGAGCAGTAATCTCAGGATCATTACCGATGCCACGGGCTAGTGAGGCTAGGAACAGACAACGAGTGCAAATGAACACATGCTAGTGTAAGAGGGAGGGCTTCAGAAATGTGGGTCATTAGGTTACATTCTGGGGAAGATAGGACCTGTATAATGAGGACAGGTTGCACCTGAACTGGAGGAGCACCAATACCCTGGGTGAGAGGTTTGCTAGAACTCTTCAGGAGGGTTTTAACTAGTTTGGCAGGGGGATGGGAACTGGAGCTACAGGTCTTAGGATGAAATAGCTGACGAACAGACAGATACAGCATGCAGAGAGTCTGTGACGAAGGATAGACAGCTGATAGGGAAAAATTGCAGTCAGTGTAATGGGTTGAAGTGTGTCTATTTTAATGCAAGAAGTATCAGGAATAAGGATGATGAACTTAGAGCATGGAACAGTACTTGGAACTATGATGTAGTGGCCATTACAGAGACTTGGATATCACAGGGGCAGGAATGGTTATTGGACGTTGCAGGGTTTAGATGTTTCAAAAGGCACAAGATGTGGGGGAATGACATTGCTAATCAGTGATAGTCTCACAGCTACAGAAAGGGAGGCATCGAGGAGGATTTGTCTACAGAGTCAGTGTGGTGCAGGTCATAAACAGGAAAGGTGCAGTCACTTTATTGGGAGTTTTTTATAGACCCCCTAATAACAACAGAGACATGGGGGAGCATATTTTGGAAAGGTGGAGAAATGACAGGGTTGTTCTCGTGGGTGACTTTAACTTCCCTAATATTGATTGGAACATCCTTAGTGCAAATAGTTTGGATGGAACTGATTTTGTCAGGTATGTCTTGGAAGGATTCCTGACTCACTATGTAGATAGGCCAACTAGAGGGGAGGCCATATTGGATTTGATGTTTAGCAACAAACCAGGTCAGGTGTCAGATCTCTCGGTAGGAAAGCATTCAGTGATAGTGATCACAACTCCCTGATCTTTACTATAGTAATGGAGAGGGATAGGAGCAGAGGGAATGGGAAAGTTTTTAATTGGGGAAGGGGGAATTACAATGCTATTAGGCAGGAATTGTGGAGCATAACTTTGGAGCAGATATTCACAAGGAAATGCACGACAGAAATGTGAAGGTTGTTTTGGGAGCATTTGCTGTGAGTGCCAGATAGGTTTATTCCACTGAGGCAAAGAAGTAATGGTAGGGTGAGGGAAACTTGGATGACAAGAGATGTGGAACATCTAGTCAAGAGGAAGAAAGAAACTTACTTAAGGTCAAGGAAACAGGCATTAGATGGGCTCTAGAGATTACAAGGTAGCCAGGAAGGAACCGAAGAATGGACTTAGGAGAGCTAGACTGGGGCATGAAAAAGCCTTGGTGGGTAGGATTAAGGAAAACCCCAAGCCGTTCTATACTTGTGAGGAACAAGTGGATGGCCAGGGTGAGGGTAGGGCTGATCAGGGATAGTGGAGGAACTTGTGCCTGGAGTCGGAAGAGGTGGAAAGGTTCTTAATGAATACTTTGACTCATGATGGACTCATTCAGGAAAGTTTGGCTTTCTGGATACAGAATTGTCTGGCGCATAGAAGACAGAGACTGGTAGGAGATGCAAAGTGTTCAGCCTGGAGCTCGGTTACCCATGGTGTTATGCAGGGATCTGTCTGGGACCTCTGATTTTTTGTGATGTTTTTAACTGACTTTGATGAGGAAGTGGAAACGTGGGTTGGTAAGTTTGTTGATGACACAAAGGTTGTCGGAGATATAGATGGTGTGAAGGGCTGTTGTAGGTTGCAACAGGACATTGACAGGATGCAGAGCTGGGCTGAGAAGTGGCAGATGGAGTTCAACCTGGAAAAGTATGAAATGATTCATTTTGAAAGGTCAAATGTGAATGCAGATTACAAGGTTAAAGATAGGGTTCTTGGCAGTGTGGAGGAACAGGGGATCTTGGAGTCCATGTCCATAGATCCCTCAATGTTGCCACCCAAGTTGATTGGGTTGTTAAGAAGGCATATATTGTGTTGGTTTTCATTAGTGGAGGACTGAGTTTAAGAGTTACAAGGTTATGCTGCAGCTCTATAAAGCCCTGGTTAGACCACACTTGGAATATTGTGTTCAGTTCTGATTGCCTCATTATAGGAAGGATGTGGAAGCTTTTGAGAGGGTGCAGAGTAGTTTTATTGAGATGCTGCATGGACTAGAGGACATGTCTTATGAAGAAATATTGAGGGAGCATGGCCTTTCTCATTGGAGCGAAGAAGGATGAGAGGTGACTTGATAGAGGTGTGCAAGATGATGAGAGGCATAGATAGAGTGGATAGCCAGAGACTTCTTCCCAGGGCAGAAATGGCTATCATGAGGGGGCATAATTTTAAGGTGATTGGAGAAAGGTTTAGGGAAGATGTCAGAGGTGGGTTCTTTATGTGGAGAGTGGTGGGTGTTGGTATGCACTGCCAGCGGTGGTTACAGAGTCAGATACATTCGAGCAACTCTTGAATAGGCATATCAATGATAGGAAAATGAAAGGTGTGTCGGTTAGTTTGATCTTAGAATAGGATAAAAGGTCAAGGGCCGAAGGGCATGTACTGTGCTGTGCTGTTCTACATTCAATGTTCTATGTTCTGTGAATCACTGTTCCTTCACTAGGGTAGGCTCAATATCTTGCAACTCCTTTCCTAACACCATCTTAGATCTACATCACATGAACAGCAGCAGTTCAAGAAGGAGGCTCACCTCCACCTTTTTCATTGACAATTAGAGATGGGTAGTGAATTCTGGCCCGACCAGCAGTGCCCGCATTCCATGAAAACTAAAAAACATTGATTCAATTAATCATCTTCTTATTGCTATTTATTGCAACTGTGAAACAAAACAAAAGAGCATAATCAGGCTGGATGATGACACAGGGTGAATATGAATGTTTTATGAAGATGATTTTATCTGACCGATTAAATCCTGTAATTGTTTAAGTAATGAATAATAAACTGTGATTACAATAAGCAATATTTATCGCCAAATTAGTAGATAATGGAATTTCTCTAATATCCTACATCAAAATTCGTACTGCATTTCATATGTGATACTATTTTAATCACTTCATTTTCTCATTTTAGAACCCTGAGATATATTTGAAAGTGAGTATCTGTGTTTAAAAGTTCTGCTGCAGCAAATAACATTAACTAGCCCCAGTCCAGTTGTTGGCCTGTTCAAATTACATTTTTTTCTTATACCAGTTAACTTTATGATCTCCCTGAGTATAATTAACTAAAAATTCATGGACTGCATATGAACATTTTGCACTTTCTTGTAGAGTCTCTCTGTGATGTCAGTAACTGACCGCCAGAAAAACTTCAATCTCCTCACCATTGAGTCCATTCCTCCCTCCCTCAGTTCATTGCCTGAGGCTGAACCAATGCATTTTCAAGGCTGTAGGTTTGCTCACTGAGCTGTAGGATTGATATCCAGTTGTTTCGTTACCTGACTAGGTAACATCATCAGTGGCAACCTCCAAGTGAAGCGAAGCTGTTGTCTCCTGCTTTCTATTTATATGTTTGTTCTGGATGGGGTTCCTGGGGTTTGTGGTGATGTCATTTCCTGTTCATTTTCTGAGGGGTTGATAGATGGTATCTAGATCTATGTGTTTGTTTATGGTGTTGTGGTTGGAGTGCCAGGCCTCTAGGAATTCTCTGGCATGTCTTTGCCTAGCCTGTCCCAGGATAGATGTGTTGTCCGAGTCAAAATGGTGTTTTTTTCCCTCCATGTGTATGGCTACGAGGGAGAGCGGGTCGTGTCTTTTTGTGGCTAGCTGGTGTTCATGTATCCTGGTGGTTAACTTTCTTCCTGTTTGTCCTACGTAATGTTTGTGGCAGTCCTTGCATGGAATTTTGTAGATGACGTTGGTTTTGTCCATGGGTTGTACTGGGTCTTTTAAGTTTGTTAGTATTTGTTTGAGAGTGTTGCTGGGTTTGTGTGCTACTGGGATTCCGAGGGGTCTTAGTAGTCTAGCTGTCATTTCTGAAACTTCTTTGATGTATGGTAAGGTGGTTAGGGTTTCTGGCTGTGTTTGATCTGCTTGTCGTGGTTTGTTCTTGAGGAATCTGCGGACTGTATTTTTTGAGTATCTGTTTTACTTGAATATGTTGTATAGGTGGTTCTCCTCTGTTTTCCGAAATTCGTCTGTGCTGCAGTGTGTGGTGGCTCGTTGGAATAGTGTTCTGATACAGTTTTGTTTGTGTGTGTTGGGATGGTTGCTGGTGTAGTTAAGTATTCGGTCTGTGTTTGTCGGTTTTCTGTATATGCAGGTTTGTAGTTCTCCCTTGTCCGTTCTATCGACTGTGACATCCAGGAATACGAGTTTGTTGTCGGTTTCTTCCTCCTTGGTGAACTTTATGCCTGTGAGGGTGTTGTTGATGATGTTAAATGTCTCTTCTATCTTGTTTCGTTTTGTGATGACAAAGGTGTCATCTATGTAGCGGACCCAGATTTTTGGTTTGATGGTTGGTAGGGCTGTTTGTTCTAATCTTTGCATCACCGCTTCTGCTATGAATCCTTATAGCGGAGATCCCATGGGTGTGCCGTTGGTTTGTTTGTAGATTATGTTGTTGAAGGTGAAGTGGGTGGTGAGGCACAGGTCCACTAGCTTCATGATGTTTTTGTTGGTAATGTGATTGATGGTGGTTGGGATGAGTGTGATGGTCACTTCTAAAAATGTGGTAAATGTTTCCTTTGCCAGGTTGATGTTGATGGAGGTGAACAGTGCTGTTACGTTGAATGAGATCATTGTTTCATCTTCCTCTACTTTGGTGTTTTTGATGATTTTTAGGAATTCCTGGGTGGAGTGGATGGAGTGCTGTGACTCTTCTACTAGGTATTTCAGCCTTGCGTGTAGTTCTTTGGCCAGTCTGTAAGTTGGTGTTCTGGGTAGTGAGACTATGGGTCTGAGGGGGGAACCTGGTTTATGGATTTTTGGTAGTCCGTAGACTCGTGGGGTATTGCTCCTGTCTGGTTTCATTTTTTGGAATTCTGCCTTGTTTAATTGTCCGGAATTGTGCAATTTTCTTAGGAGGTATGTAATTTTGTTTCCTAGTTGTGGGGTCAGGTCTAGCGCCACCTGTTGGTAGGTGTTGGTGTCTGTGAGTAGTGCATTGGCTTTCTCTATGTAGTCCCTTCTGCTCAGGATGACTGTGAGCCAATCTTTATCTGCAGGTAATATAATGATGTTTTTGTCTTTTTTGAGGTTTTTTAGGGCTTTCTTTTCTTGGGTGTTCAGTTTGTTTCCTTCCCTCTTTCATCTCAGAGTAGGTGCAACTGTCTGTCTGATCGTTTGTGTGTTTCTTCCGTGAGTTTGTTGTCCTTCAATGTGGTTTCTAATGCTGCTAGGAAGTCCTTCTTGTCAGTGTCTGGTAATTGAAATTTAGTCCTTTTACTAGTACAGCTCTTTCTGTGTCTGATAGGGTTCGGTCTGATAAGTTCTTTATCCATGCCCCATGTTATCAGTTTTGTCTTTGTTTGTGAGTTTGTCAAGTTTTTTCTTCAGGTCCCAATTTTTCTTTTTCTGTGTTTGTCGTTGTTTGGTGTTTATGGCTCATTCAACCTGCATTTGCAACCTAAATGTCCTATTTTTTTCTCCTGACCCAAAATGCTATCACCACACCAGCTACTTCTATTCCATAATCATCCATCTCCAGCCCCAGCTCTAGCCCAATTCATTCACTGGAACTCTAATCCCAGCCCAACGATTTCAATGCTCTAATGCTTTTCTGAAGAAAAGCCACTGAACTCAAAATGCTAACTCTGCTTTCCCAGAGATGCTGCCAGACCTGCTGAGTTTCACCACAATTTTTAAATTTTTTTTTATTTCAATACTCTCTGGCTGGCCTTCCACACCTCATCTTCAGTGAATGGACACTACTCCAAACCTGGATCTCCTCAGAACCTGCAAGCCTTTGGGATCTCAGCATACTTTCAATTCTGACCTCTTTCACATTCATGACCTCCATCAGTCCATATTGGTCATCTGGAACTAATGGAATTCCCTCAGTAAACCTTTATATCTCCTTACTGTTTTCTTCTCACTTAAGATATGCCCAATTGGGTGCATTGTCTAATTTTGTATAAATTTGGTTCCATAGTGAATGTCATGTCACAATTTCTGGTCAAGAGCCAACGATTTAATCCCTTTCCATAACTACTTTCTAAGGCTCAGCCAGGCTTTTCATGACCTTGGTGTTGTTTTTGACCCCAAGGTAAACTTCCAGTCACAGAACCACACCATCATAAAGACTATCTTCTTCAACCGCTGCTACATTGCCTGACTCTAACACTGCAGTGCTGTTTTCATCAATCCACCTTTGTGACATTCAGAATGCAATACGTGACATTACATTTTACAACCCACACCTACTAGCACAGGCAAGCCTCCACATACTTGGAACTTTGTAAAATTAATTGATAAATGTCTGATGGATAAATTATTGCTTTTAAGATTATAAAGAGTTTTCAAAATACTCTTAGTATCAGCTGTAGCTAACTAGATTACTGGTTTAATAAATTGAAAAAATGATCAGTCTATTATGATCATAGAATTTCTACAGAGCAGATAAAGGTCATTTGGCCCATCAAGTCTGCACCAACTCTTCAAAGAGCCACCTTGCCTGCGTTTACATGGCTTTTTCACCAAGCCTGCAATTTGGGCAGCATGGTAGCACAGTGGTTAGCACTGCTGCCTCACAGCACCAGTGACCTGGGTTCAATTCCCACCTCAGGTAACTGTCTGTGTGGAGTTTACACATTCTCCCTGTATCTGCGTGGGTTTCCTCCCACAGTCTGAAAAATGTGCAGGTTAGATAAATTGGCTGTGCTAAATTGCCTGTAGTGTTAGGTGTAGGGGAATAGGTTGCTCTTTGGAGAGTTGGTGTAGACTTGTTGGGCTAAAGGCCCTGTTTCCACACTGTAAGTAATCTAATCAATCCCTAAATACTACAGGGCAAGTTTTTTTTAGCGTGGCCAATCCACCTGACTAGTGACTCTTTGGACTGTAGGAGGAAACTGGAGCACCTAGGCAGACACAGAGAGAATGTGCAAACTCCACAGAGACAGTCATCCATGGGTGGAATCAAGCCCCAGACAGCAGTGTTCATCTTGCAGCTACTGTCTGCCCACAGTGATATTTTCCATGAAATTATATTTTATTATATATTCATTCTCAAGATTGGGATTTTGTTGTTAGGACCAACATTTTTATTGCCCATTCTTGATTGCCCTTGAAAAGGTGATATTAAGCCACTTCTTGACTACTGCAGGTTTTTTGATGTAGGGACATCCAAAGTGCTGTCAGGAAGAGGGTTCCAGAATTTTGACCCAGCAACCTGAAGGAACAATGATATATTTCAAAGTCAGGAAGGTGAGTGGATTGAAGGGGAACTTGTAGGTAGTGGTGCTCCCATGTATAAAATTGTCTTTCGGCTTCTTGGCAGTAGTGGTCATAAGTTTAGAAAGTGCTGCCAAAGGAAGGTGGTGGGCTACAACAGTGCCTCTTTAGGTAGTATACATGGTGGCCACTACGCATTGGTGATGAAGGCAATGATTCTTTGAGGTGGTGGATTGAGCACTAATCACAGAAGCTACCTTGTCCTGGATGCTGTCAAGCCTCTTGAGTAACATTGGAATTGCAGTCATCCAGACAATTGTGGAGTCTTCTGTCATACTCCTGACTTGTGCCTTGCAGATGGTGGACAGGTACTGGGGACTCAGAAGAAAGATTACTCATCACAGAAATGCCAAGTTCTTACTGATTGTTATGGATCAGGCCAGACCCCTCAAAACATTTCAAGAAAGTAGCCCTGACCCTAACTGTGCTTATTGTTTTAATCAGGTGTAACATGGACATTTGAGGAATGATGCAGCTGGTCAAACCACATGGTTTTAAACAAAACATAATTTATTCACAAGATTACTGAATGAAACTCAAACAAAAGAGAACAGAACTTATCTAAAAACCCAACAGATTAACCCAACTTAGAGTCATAGGGATGTACAGCATGGAAACAGACCCTTCGGTCCAACCCGTGCATGCCGACCAGATATCCCAACCCAATCTATCCCACTAGCCAGCACCTGGCCCATATCCCTCCAAACCCTTCCTATTCATATACCCATCCAACTGTTGCAATTGTACCAGCCTCCACCACTTCCCCTGGCAGCTCATTCCAAACACGTACCAACCTCTAAGTGTAAAGGTTGCCCCTTAGGTCTCTTTTATATCTTTCACCTCTCACCCTAAACCTATGCCCTCCTGTTCTGGACTCCCCCACCCAAAAGCAAAGACTTTGTCTATTTACCCTATCCATGCGCCTCATAATTTTGTAAGCCTCTATAAGGTCACCCCTCAACCTCCGACACTCCAGGGAAAACAGCCCCAGCCTGTTCAGCCTCGCCCTATATCTCAAATCCTCCAACTCTGGCAACATCCTTGTAAATCTTTTCTGAACCCTTTCAAGTTTCACAACATCTTTCCGATAGGAAGGAGACCAGAATTGCACGCGATATTCCAACAGTGGCCTAACCAATGTCCTGTACAGCCGCAACATGACCTCCCAACTCCTGTACTCAATACTCTGACCAACAAAGGAAAGCATACCAAACGCTTTCTTCACTATCCTGTCTATCACTTTCAAGAAGCTATGAACCTGCACTCCAAGGACCCTTTGTTCAGCAACACTCCCTAGGACCTGACCATTAAGTGTATAAGTCCTGCTAAGATTTGCTTTCCCAAAATGCAGCACCTCGCATTTATCTGAATTAAACTCCACCTGCCACTTCTCAGCCCATTGGCCCACCTGGTCAAGATCCTGTTGTAATCTGAGGTAATCCTCTTCACTGTCCCCTACATCTCCAATTTTGGTGTCATCTGCAAACTTACTAACTGTACCTCTTATGCTCTCGTCCAAATCATTTATGTAAATGACAAAAAGTAGAGGACCCAGCACTGATCCTTGTGGCACTCCACTGGTCACAGGCCTCTAGTCTGAAAAACAACTCTCCACCACCACCCTCTGTCTTCTACCTTTGAACCAGTTCTGTATCCAAATGGCTAGTTCTCCCTGTATTACATGAGATCTAACCATGGGGAACCGTGTTAAATGCCTTACTGAAATCCATATAGATCACATCTGCCGCTCTGCCCTCATCAATGTCTTTGTTATTTCTTCAAAAACACACATTCAAGTTTGTGAGACATGATTTTCCATGCACAAAGCCATGTTGACTATCTCTAATCAGACCTCGCATTTCCAAATACATTTACATCCTGTCCCTCAGGATTCCCTCCAACAACTTGCCCACCACCAACGTCAGGCTCACTGGTCTATAGTTCCTTGGCTTGTCCTTACCACCCCTCTTAAACAGTGGCACCACGTTAGGCAATCTCCAATCTTGCCTCACCTCACCTGTGACTATCGATGATACAAATATCCCAGCAAGAGGCCCAGCAATCACTTCTCTAACTTCCCACAGAGTTCTTGGGTAAACCTGATCAGGACCTGGGGATTTATCCACCTTTACCCTTTTTAAAACATCCAGCACTTCCTCCTCTGTAATATGGACATTTTGCAAGATGTCACCATCTATTTCCTTGTAGTCTATATCTTCCATATCCTTTTCCACATTAAATACCGATGCAAAATACTCTTTTGGTATCTCCCCCACTTTCTGCGGCTCCACTCAAAGGCTGCCTTGCTGATCTTTGAAGGGCCCTCTTTTCTCCCTAGTTACCCTTTTGTCCTTAATGTATTCGTAAAATCTCTTTTTGGATTCTCCTTAATTCCATTTGCCAAAGCTATCTCATGTCTCCTTTTTGCCTTCCGGATTTTCCTTTTAAGTATACTCCTACTTCTGTTATACTCTTCTAAAGATTCACTCGATCTATCCTGTCTATACCTTACATATGCTTCCTTCTTTTTCTTAACCAAATCCTCAATTTCTTTAGTCATCCAGCATTCCCTATACCTACCAGCCTTTCCTTTCATCCTGACAGGAATATGCTTTCTCTGGATTCTCGTTATCTCATTTCTGAAGGCTTCCCATTTTCCAACCGTCCCTTTACCTGCGAACATCTGCCCCCAATCAGCTTTTGAATGTTCTTGCCTAATACCGTCAAAATTGGTCTTTCTCCAATTTAGAACTTCAACTTTTAGATCTGGTCTATCCTTTTCCATCACTATTTTAAATCTAATAGAATTATGGTCACTGGCCCCAAAGTGCTCCCCACTGACATCTCAGTCACCTGCCCTGCCCTATTTCCCAAGAGTAAGTCAAATTTTGCACCTTCTCTAGTAGGTGCAAAATACATCCACATACTGAATCAGAAAATTGTCTTGTACACACTTAACAAGTTCCTCTCCATCTAAATCCTTAACACTATGGCAGTCCCAAGCAATGTTTGGAAAGTTAAAATCTCCTATAATAACCACCCTATTTTTTCTTACAAATAGCTGAGATCTCCTTACAAGTTTGTTTCTCAATTTCCCTCTGACTATTAGGGGGTCTATAATACAAGGTTATCATCCCTTTCTTATTTCTCAGTTCCACCCAAATAACTTCCCTGGATGTATTTACGGGAATATCCTCCCTCATTACAGCTGTAATGCCAGCCCTTATCAAAAATGCCCCCCCCCCCCCCTCCCCGACTCACCCCTTGCCTCCCTTTCTATCCTTCCTGTAGCATTTGTATCCTGGAACATTAAGCTGCCAGTCCTTCCCATCCCTGAGCCACCTTTCTGTAATTGGTATGGTATCCCAGTCCCATGTTCCGAACAATGCCCTGAGTTCATCCGTATTCCCTGTTAGGCCCCTTGCATTGAAATCAATGCAGTTTAATTTATTAGTCCTATCTTGTCCCTGCCTGCCCTGACTCTTTGACTTGCTTCTGTTCTCAACTGTACCAGTCTCAGATTGATCTCTTTCCTCACTATCTCCCTGGGTCCCACACCCACCTTACTAGTTTAAATCCTCTCAAGCATCTCTAGCAAATCTCCCTGCCAGTATATTAGTTCCCTTCCAATTTAAGTGCAAGGTTAGTGATGCTATTCCAAATAATTGCAAAAATCCCCATAAACATCCCTTGGCAAAAGAGGCAAAATCAAACACAGGGTCTTACGGGAGAGATGTCACAGAGAGAGGGTCAGCATGGACCTTCTTCTTTGGGTCCAACAGCTTCACAACACAACTACTTTCTAAAAGCAAACTAAACCAGAGAAAAGCTGAGCTGTGAGACTTGGCCATTCCCCTTTCATTGTACAAGTGTTTTTTTTTTAACTTGAAAACATTTTCCCTGCGGCAGTATCTGTTAGCTATGATCAAATTGGCCCCATAACTCAGAATTGCTGATTTTGCAGCCTCACTGAAAAGAAAACTGAAGGACAACATAATCTTGTTAAAGGAACAGCATGGTCACACTATTCTTATAACCGGAGTATAGTGTGTCTAATCCAGGGTATTCATATCCTTAAGAATATTGATAATGGTCATGTCATTGAGTGTGAAGAGGAGATGGTTAGATTCCCTCTTATTGGAGATGGCCATTGGCTGGTGCAATATAGTTGACGCTTATCAGCCTAAACCTGATTATTATCCAGGACTTGCTATGTATAGTAACAGAAACTATTTCCGTATCTCACAATGCTGCTGAACATTGTGCATTCATCAGCGAACTTTCCCATTTCTGGCCTTAGGGTCTCAGAAGTGCATTGATGAAACACTGAATATAGTTGGGTCTACGACACCACTCAGAGAAACATCTCGCACTGAAATTATTAACCACTGATAATCACAACCACCTTCCTTGGTGCTGATTATGATTACAACCAATGGAGATTTCATCCATTGATTTCCACTGAGCACTTTCACTGGGGTCTCTTGAAACCACACTCAGTTTAAATCTGCCTTATTGCAATCACAGTCAGCTCTGCTTGAAGTTCAGTTCTTTAACCCATGTCTAGACTGGGGCTGTAATGAGGTCAGGAATTGGGCTGGGCTTGGCAGAAACCAAACTGAGCCTCTGTGAGCAGGTTATTGAGAGGTAAGTTATGCTTGGTAATACTGACGATTATTCAGTCCATTCTTCACTGATTATGGAAAACGTGGAACTTGAATGGGTTAGATCTTTTTGAATAGGACATATGTAGACAATATTCTACATTGTTAAGTAGATACCACTATTGTTATCGCACTGAAACAACTTGGCGAGGGCACAGGTTTTCAGTATTTTGCTTAAATGGTATTAAATTAGAATCCCGACAGTATGGAAACAGGTAATTTAGCCCAACAAGTCCACACCAGCCTCCGAAAGAGCTACCCACCCAGACCCATTCCTCGACCCAATATTTAAACCTGACTAATGCACCTAACACTAAGGGCAATTTATCATGGCTGATTCACCTGACCTATACATCTTTTGGTTGTGGGAGGAAATCAGAGCACCAAGAGGAAACCCATGCAGACACGGGGAGAATGTGCAAACTCCACACAGATGGTCGCCTGAGTCAGGAATCAAACCCAAGTCCCTGGCGCTATAAGGTAACAGTGCTAACCACTGAGCCACTGTGCCGCCCCTTTATCAGGGCCTATATTCTTCGCAGCATCCAATGCCTTCAACTATTTTTTTATATACTGTTGCTCAGTTACTGCCCTCGCAACAGTTGTTCTCTCAGCACAAGGTGGAATAGAGTCAAATCTATATCAATTAACCACTAATTTTATCAGTTTAGTTAAAACAGATATGCAATTTACACCATTGAGTTAAGGAAGAGTTAAAAACAGGTATCATGCAAGACTAAAATCTATGTAAACACCCACTCGGTTTCTCTGACATTCCCTGAACAGTAAAGAATTTAAAGGCTAATACCTGAGAATAGGAGCTCCTGCTGGCCTGGTGATTCCCCAGGTACTCGGTGTAATCCCCAAGAGTAGGGTCATTAACTTCGGCAAAGTTTGATCTCTGGAGTTTTGCTGCTGGCACACCCAAAATCCTTCATTCTTTTCCTTACCTTCCCAAACTGTGATTTCTTTCTTCTCATTGGCTCTGGTTCATCTGGCATTACCTCATTACACTTCCACCAATGAAGGATTTACCTCTCCTGTCATTCCTCTAAGCTGACCCGGTTCAAAGTGGTTACAGCTGGCACCAGATAGTAGTTGACGCTCAGATAAATTGAGTTCACAAGCTACTGTTTTTAATGCGTGAGCAGCCCCTGGCCAACAACACTATGTGGAGTGAATCAAATTGCTTGAAGACTGGCATCAGTCGTGCAAGGCACATTAGGATTGGGCCAAGATGGATCATCAATTGAACACTTCTTGCCAAAGATGGTTACAAATACTTCAGCATTTTCACTTACACAGTGTGCTAGGTTCTCTCATTATTGTAACTAAAGATACTTGGGGAGCCTCCTTCTCCTGTTAGTTGTTTAATTCTCAACCACAACAGGATGTGGCAGAGCTGGCAGAAGGGAGGTCAGATTCATTGAGTGTGGAACCACATAGCTCTGTCGATTTGCCTGCTGCTTCTGTTGTTTGATATGCAAATATTCTGCTTTGTAGCTTCACCAGGCGGACACCTCATTTTGGATATACTTGTACAGTTCCTGGCATACTGTCCTGTAATCTCCATTGAACCAAGGTTGATCTCCTGGTTTGATGAGAATGTCAGAGTGGTGGATATGCCAGGTCATGAGGTTCCAGACTATGACTGAGGACAACTCTGACCCGACTGATGCCACAAAGCATCTCCTAGATGTCCACTTTTGAGCTTCGAATTGTATTTGAAATCTGAATCAATTAGCACATTGATAGTGCCATACAAAATAAATGGAGATAAATTGTCCAATTCTTCATTCACACTTTTAAGCAAACAAAATTTAGCAATAAAAAGTAAAAATGCTGAAGAAACTCAGCAGGTCTGGCAGCATCTGTGTAGAGAGTTAATGTCTTGTGTTAGAATAGTCTAATGGATTTGAAATATTAAGTCCGTTGCTCTTTCCACAGATGCTGTCAGATCTGTTGAATTTTTCCAGAACTTTCTATTTTTATTTCAGATTTCCAGCATCCATAGTTCTTTGTTTTTGTTGAGGAGTCCTGTCATATATTTTTATTGACAGTTTATGAAAAAGTTCAAGAGTAATTACAACCTTGGCACTATTTTATGTATTCCTCTATTTCTACAAAATTTAGGAGCCATCAGAAATGTTAGACTTGTTTTTACAAGTTATTAAGCTAAGTTCTCTCTCTTAGATGGGTATAAAAGAGCCTATAATATGACTTAAAAGGTGATTATCTCAACATTCCTAGTAAGTATTTAAGACTCACACAATGTCAAAAAAACAGAAGATTAGTAATTATTATGGGGCAGGTTAGCTCAGTTGGCTGAATAACTACCATTCACTTCAGAATAATACCAACTGTGTGGTTTTGATTTCCACTCTGACTAAGGTAGATTTGGAATCTGCCTCTTCGCTCTTGCCCACCAATGAAAAGCAATGGCAAATCACCATTGACAAAAGCTGCTAGAAAATGTCTCTGAATGAAGGATCGGCAAGTGATGAACCAAAGACTTGTGGCAACTTCAGCTTGCCGCTTGTTCCAAATAATTTCCTGTTGGACACCAAGCACCAACATCTTTTGGTTTTTGATTTTTTTTTTGTCACTGGTTTTGTTTCGCTTTGCATACCGTATTGGAAGACATCTCAGATCACTGTCTGTGGGCAGCAGCCAAACAAACGCCAGGTCCACGGACTCTGGTATTTCACATGTACCAGCCTCCAAGGCCCCGAATGAAACATCTCAAACCCACTTACAGGATGCTCTGTACTTCAGTGCTGCACTTTGGGCTGCACTAGCAGCTGCCATGCAGTTCAGCATAGACTCAAGGCCAGTGAGCCTGTTATGATTGTCAGCATCCTCAGTCAAATAAAAAAGGAAGTCTTCACTCAGGGATCCTGTCACAGTGGGTCAAGGGCAACTTCTGAGACCAGCCCAGGTGTTTGGATACAATCAGTCAACTGTCTGGAGTTGTGAGAGTCAGGATGCTCTCCTCATAAAGGGTGAGGAGCCAAATGAAAGGAAGCCCACCTTGACGTTTTTTGCCCCAGTGTGGAAAGAGACTGGCAGAAAGGGAGATAGAAATGAATGGGAGAGCTGTTACTTTTGGTGCAGATGGGGAGGTGTGCTTCGTGTGTAAGTGAGTGAGTGAATGAGTAGGCAGTGCCAAGGGCATGCAGGTTAGTGATGCTGAGGGTTAGGGTGGGTGACAGTGAGTGAGGGAAGATGTTGCAGGCAATAGAGAGTAGGAGACTATGGTGGGCTTATGCTCGAAACGTCGAATTCTCTATTCCTGAGATGCTGCCTGGCCTGCTGTGCTTTGACCAGCAACACATTTTCAGCTGTGATCTCCAGCATCTGCAGACCTCATTTTTTACTATGGTGGGAGGTAGGTATAGTAGCAGATATGGAGTGTAGGGTGTAAGGTAAGAGAGGAAAGGCTTACACTGGCAGCTGTCGAGAAGGAAAGTAACCTTCATCCTACAGTACTGTCCATTCCTCCAGATGGCTGAGACTGCACTGCACTGACTAAGGTGGCAAGCTGAGACCAGACTGGCTTGGTCTGGTGTCATGGCTTCTGCTGCTAGTCCTAGTGGAGGATGATGTCCAACTTGTGTAATACCCCATCCAGTAAGACCCCTAGTCTTTTCCCAAAATGGTAGGACTCTAAATTTCCACTATCTGCCACATCTGGGGTAAATATCAGAAACACTGAATGGCAGCGCTGGACTAACTCTGTTTCTCTGAGTGTACAATGGGCCATTGAAGACGGTGGCAGCACCAGGAATACTAGTCAATTCCAGTATATGATCAGCAAGTTTCTCCAGGAATGGCCCATAGTAAGATGGGGCTGGAATCGGACCTGAAAGTTGTCATAGTAGTCATGTAGGTAGTTAATAAAGCGAGTTTGGTAAAATGCAAACAAGCAAATGAGTAACAAGCAAATCCATTAGATCTCAGGGTGAAAACTCCTTCCAAAGCCTTGACATAACTGGCACTTAGCCAAAAAAGCTGAAGCTCCAGTCCATCAGTACAGGTCAGGATAGTTTGTGATACAGGGGAAATCTTACAGGACATACTATCTCTTTGAGCAGGTGGATGTCTGTCTTTCTTGCATGAATTATTTCTTTGAAGCTTTCTGGAGTTTTCAATCTTTTTCTCCATGGAAGAGAGAAAGCGAGAGAGAGAGAGAGAGAGACAGCCTGCAGGCTCTGGATGTGTAAATACACTTTCTGCTACACTTGGCATTTATAGCTTTTGTTACACTCTGCAGATCAACCAATCAGAAAGCTGCTGCTGGGTCGAATTTCTTCAACACATAGGATTCTTGTTTACATTTAGGCTTGACTTATCCCTTTATCACTTGCAAAACAGTGTACTACACTGTTCAACTTTGGTAAGGCCACATTTGGAGTACTGCGTACAGTTCTGGTCACCCTGCTCAAGGAAGGATATTATTAAACTGGAAAGAGTACAATGAAGCTTTACAAGGATGTTACCAAGATTGGAGGCTTTGAGTTATAAGGAGAGGCTGGATAGGCTGAGACTTTTTTCACTGGAGCATAGGAGACTGACAGGTGACCTTACAGAAATTTATAGAATCACAGCTAGGGTGAACAGCCAAAATCTTTTCCCCAGGGTAAGGGAGTCCAAAGCCAGAGGGCTTGGGATTAAGATGCAAGAAGAAAGACTTAAAAGAGACCCAAAGGTCAATTTTTTCAAGCAGAGTTTGATGCATTTACAGAACAAGCTGCCAGAGGAAGTTGTAGAGGTGTGTAAAATTTAAAAATTTAAAATACTTTTGGACACATAGCTAGGGTGGCTCAGTGGTTAGCACTGCTGCCTCACAGCACCAGGGACCCAGGCTCAATTCCACTCTTAGGTGAGTGTCTGTGTGGAGTTTGCACATTCTCCCTGTGTCTGCATGTGCTTCCTCCCACAGTCCAAATGGGTGCAGGTTAGGTGGATTTGCATGCGAAATAAGTGCTCAGGGATGTGTGGTTTAGTCATGGGGATGCAGGGTAAGGGGGCAGGTCTGGCTGGGATGCTCTTTGGAGGGGCAGAATGGCCTGCTTCCAGAGGGTAGGGATTCCATGATTATGCACGATCCTTATGGAAATTGAGGCATGTGAAATGAAACAGATAAGTGGAATGGTTATGTGCAGAAACTGGGGAGGATGGATAAATAGAATGCTTTTAGGATGGTGGAGAGTGCCTCAGGATCTGCTTTGAGGCCTCTTTACTTTAATATCATTTATATAAATAATTTAGACAAATTATTCTGCTGCTGTGCATGTGATTTGAGTATGAAATGTTTAATTCATTCAAAACTCATATTTACATATGTCAGAAGAACACCCATTGCCTTTTCTGGAAGATTTAAGACTATTGTAACAGAGTAATGCTTAGAGATGTTGGCACAAGGAGCACATATCAAGAATTGTGTATCAGCTTTCATAGTTTCTGTCCTTTCACATTTTAATAAGTAGATAATAATTATTCTGGTTTATGTTTGGGTAGTTGGACCTGTACCCATCCTGGCAATTAGGGAATATTCCACCACACTCCTGACTTTTGCCTTGTCGATGATGAGCTGGCTTTAGATTGTCAGTAGGTGCGTTACTCATTGAAAGATTCTGAGGCTCTGACCTGCTCTTGTTGCCACTGTATTCACATGGTGAGTCCAATTCAGGTTCTGGTCCCAGGATGTCGACATTAGAGGATTGAATGTCACAGGATGATGGTTAGATCTTACTGTCAGATGTGAATACCACTTATCACTTGTCAGCCCAAGTCCAGATCTTGCTCTATCTGGACATAGACTTCTTCTGTGTGTGAGAACTCATGAACAATGCATAACATTGTGCAATCTTTGGTGAATGTCCCCAATTCTGACCTTATGATGGAGGCAAGGTCATTGATGAGGCAACTGACGATTGATGGGCCAAGAACCCTACACTGAGGAACACCTGCATAGATGTCCTGGAGCTGAGATATCTGACTTCCAGTACCACGACTATCTCCTTGTGTCCCAGTATATGACTCCAACCAGTAGGAAGATAATCCCCCGATTCCCATTGACTCGGGTTTTGTTGGGCTCCTCAATGCCACACTCTGTTAAATGGAGCTTTTCACGTCACTTCTAGAATTCAGCTGTTTGTCCATGTTTGAACCAAGGATGTAGTGAGGTCATGAGCTGAGTGGGCCTGGAGGAACCCAAACTGAGTGCCAGTAAACATGTTCTTGAGAAGCAAGTGCTGCTTGACAGCACAGTTGATGACACCTTCCATCTCTCTACTGATGATCAAGAGCAGACTGATGGATGGCAATTGGCTGAGTTTAGTCCAACTCCTAACTCAAGGAGCTATGGATACCTCATGAGATTATGCCATACCTGTGAACAAGAACTGTTATGGTGACAATTTTCTACTAGAGACACACTATTTCTCTAGGTTTCTGAACACTTGACAACTACCTGATACATCAACTGATATTATCGATGGTATTCTGCGGCATCACAAGAAACTCTCTAAGTCACTTTTCCTCAGTACCTGGGCAAGGAATTTCAAGACATAGGTCCAAAGTGAGGCATTGATTATTTTACATCATTACATTATCTTTAATCAAATGGTCTTATGGAGCAAATTGTTCATATGGTCAAGTCTTTGATTATAAATTGCCCAGGAAATGAAGCAGGATTTCTTGGTCGCATTGCTACAACGGTAAGAATGACATTATCATGTATAAGTCTCCAGAGCTCTCAGCTGTCTCCACTGAGCCACAACTCTCCTCGGCCGAGCCTATACTTAATTCTTCCAGACCATTTCCTAGTCAAGTTTTCAAATACATCAGATGAGTCATCGGTAATGAATTGCCAAGAACAACTATAGGATAAGAGGTTTGGGTGTACACCCAATAGAGTGATTGTAGGCTCCAGCTGAAATAGCTGAGGGTTTTTGAGACCCATGAACATATGAAGTGGTGACACTGAATGAAACAATATTAAACAGAAAATGACATCACATCAACAAGATGGCCATGTGTGCAACCCCCAGTAATCCTATCACAAGTAGAGAATATTCAAAGTTTAGATCAGAGTGTGGCTTTCAGTAGATCATGGTGGAGACAGTCAGTGTGATAGCATTGTACATATGGGCACCACAGCTTTGAATCAAAGCCATTGTGATTAAATCAGAAATTTCCAAGAAACTTCACCATGACCAGATTGGGTTGTATAATCAAACTACTTGTCTGTTTCAGAAACTCATAAACATGGAAATTCCCTGAAGATATTTCCTAATCACTCTGTTTAGAAGCTGGGCCTTTTGGCTCAAAGACAGAGGCACTATCATGGCACCATGAGAGCTCCTGATGCTGCAGTGTTGAATTGTTCAGTATTTGATTGCATGTGCCTGGTCTCTGTTTTCTGTGTGTCATTAATTAAGGCTGGGTGTGGTCACTTCGTGAGAGAGATTGAATTGAGAATGGCTGCAGCAATATGGGAGCAAACATTTTAACGTATTCTAAATCAAACTCTGCTGAACACATAAGTAGTATACCAACTCTGCCTATCTCTGAGGCATAAAAACACAACACTCATAATTCATGAAATGTTTGCTGTAATGTACATGCTGCAATGAAATCCTTCCTATTACCTGCCTATTCAGGAAACATGTAATCATGACTTTAAAAGAAGGGTGGTATTATATAACTTTAAATTGGTTTGTCCATAATATGTGTGCATCATCAGACAGGATATGATGTCATTGTCACATGACATCAATACTTGGAATAATGATATTTTCAGTTGCCTGATTTAGTTAAGTACTAAGTCCTCTCCAGAAAAGTGTATGAAAATCTGTAATCTTTGAGCCAATACTTCCCAATGCAGTTTGATGAGATGGCTTTTGAAGTCTTGAAGGAAACATAAACCAGGCATCACCCTTCCAGAAAGTTCTTCAATGTTGAAAACCATTGGTCAGTTTATTTGGGTTTTCTAAATTACAGTGTGCTTCAATACATACACTGCTGTCTCATTAACAAGAAGCTCTGGCTTCACTTCAAGCTTGAAATATTTGGAAGTTTGTTTGTAACACCCCAGGCTAATTCTCTTATCTCCTGTCTGGAAGTATGTTTTCAGAGGCAGCATGAAGTAAGCATGTGATGAGGTTCCTGGTGTGTACCTGTATGTCAAATTCTACTTTTAACCTCGGGCATATTATCTATTATTATGTACAGCAGAGCACACAGTCTGCGATCTGCTCCCAGCAGGATACATGTCGGGAATCAGTAGTCTGTTGAAAAGAAATCAAGAGGCATGATTCCCAAATAGTACAGTGTGTGTGTGTGGCACACCACCCATGATAATTATCTGATTATGGATGCCTACTTTATTTCCATGGGTTCTGAGCTGTAGTTCCCACCAACTGACCAGGCAGTTGTTCTAGTTAGCTGTCAAGAAAAATACTGCATAGATTTATTTAGAAGATCCTGCCTTTAAGATCAGCAGGGCCTCCATGTCTCCAGCCTTCCTAAATATGTTGCCCAAGACAGAATTCCTCATCTCTCTCAAACTCCTTAATACCAACACTGCTAATATCAAGCCCAGTGTATTTGCAAACAATATAATCAATCTCTGTTTACGTGTCAAAATATTCCAGACATCATTACAGTGGAGACTGAACATCAAGCAAGAATTGAAAGCGATATTAGATCAGGTGATGAGTAGTGTGACTAAGGTTGTAAGTTTCAAAGAAATTGAAAAGAGAAGAATTGGAGTGAGATAGAATTGAAGTGGGCAGCACGGTGGCACAATGGTTAGCACGGTAGCCTCACAGCACCAGAGACCCAGGTTCAATTCCTGCCTCAGGCGACTGTGTGGAGTTTGCACATTCTCCCTGGGTCTGCGTGGGTATGCTCCAGTTTCCTCCCACAATCCAAAGATGTGCAGGTTAGGTGAATTGGCCATGCTAAATTGCCTGTAGTGTTAGGTGAAGGGGTAAATGTAGGGGAATGTGTCTGGGTGGGTTGCGCTTCGCCGGGTCGGTGTGGACTTGTTGGGCCGCAGGGTGTGTTTCTACACTGTAAGTAATCTAATCTAATAGTTATGTTTAGGAACTACAGAGACTTCAAACTGCATTGGGAGATATTGGCTCAAAGATTACAGATTTTCATACACTTTTCTGGAGAGAACTTAGTACTTAACTAAATCGGGCAACTGAAAATATCATTATTCCAAGTATTGATGTCATGTGACAATGACATCATATCCTGTCTGATGACGCATACATATTATGGACAAACCAATTTAAAGTTATACAATACCACCCTTCTTTTAAAGTCATGATTACATGTTTCCTGAATAGGCAGGTAATAGGAAGGATTTCATTGCAGCATGTACATTACAGCAAACATTTCATGAATTATGAGTGTTGTGTTTTTATGCCTCAGAGATAGGCAGAGTTGGTATACTACTTATATGTTCAGCAGAGTTTAATTTAGAATACGTTAAAATGTTTGCTCCCATATTGCTGCAGCTATTTTCAATTCAATTTCTCTTACTAAGTGACCACAGGGGTGTGTTGGCTCAGGATTTAGCCTCTGATAAGGTTGAAGAATTGGTAGCTGATGGCTGATTGCAATCGCCGAGGAGAATGTAAAGATACAGTAATTCAAAAAGATGCAGGATTCTGGTGAATAAGATAAATGATTTTGAAATCAGTGTATTGGGGTGATGGGCTGGGAAAGATGAATGAAGGCAGTATAACTGGTGAGCAGGATTTAGTGTGGGTTGGGGAAAGGATGGTAATGATTTGAATGAATAGGAAGAAAATCAAGAGTGGGCTGACTGCCAACTTGAAAGAAAATGTGCTGACAATGTAAGAGACACTTGTTGGGAGTAAATGAGTCACTTCGTGAAACAAAACACAATGCACAAGAAATATTAGAATTGTGGCACAAGCATTTTGCACTAGCTATTATGACCTAACAATGAGTAGAAGAATATGATTTGTTTGGACTGTTAGGCTGAGTGGTTTATTTCTGTGCCTTATGTCCTGTGTAATTTTAAACAAGAGAGAGAACAATTAAAGAATCAAGCCTCGAGGAGGCGGAGCCAACAATGCAGATGTTTGCATCGTTAGATGTGTGATGAGAGTGGGGTGCGGATGAGAAAGGCAGCTTCGGTTGTGAACAATACTCTGGTTTTGTAATCTGAATTAGAGTTCAATGTGATTGAGTTTAAGAGTTCATTAGAGACTGGTTAAAATATGACCAAATAAACTGAAATCTGCATGTGAGATGAGAGCAACTGGACTTGACATTGAAAGGCATTAAATAGAGTATGGCATTAAGTAGCCCAAGCAAAACTGGTGTCAATGGGAATCACGGCGAAAATGCTCCATTGGTTGAAATCATATTGAGCATTAAGGCAAGGAGTTGCTATTGTTTGAGGCCAATTACCTCAGACCCAGGTCCCTGAATGAATTCCTCAGAGTAGACCATAGCGTCAACCATCTTTAGTCTTTCATCAATGACATTCCTTCCCTCATAAGGTGGGAAGTGGATGTTCATTGATGATAGTACTGTGTTTAATAGCATTTGCAACTCCTCAAATCCTTCTATAAGATCTGGACGACATTCAGACTCAGATTGACAAGTGGCAAGTAAGGTCCACGGAACACAAGTATGAGGCAATGATAATAACCATCTTCCCTCCACATTTAATGGCATTATGATTACTGAAACCCCTGCAATCAACATTATGAGAGTTACAACTGAACTGGCCCATCTCGGTGTATACTATGTGACAAGAAATTCATTTCCACAAGAAGAGTCATATAAGACTGAAAACATTAACTCTGTTTCTTTCCCCACAGATGATATGGGACCAGTTAAGTTTCTCCAGCACTTTCTGTTTTTATTTCAGATTTTCAGTATCCGCAGTAGTTTATTTTTTATTAAAGGTAGCAGGACAAGTGAAAGGAAAATTTAATGAAGTTTATTTTATCTTGAGCTTGATTAATTTGTGCATAGACAACAAAAACAGGGAGACTCGGCTGAACCTGTATCAGGCATATGTTAGACATCGGCTAAGATAATGTCCATACTTCTGGGTGTCACATTTTAAGAAGGATGTGAGTGCTTTGGAGAGACTACAGGAAATTATCCAGGGATGGGAAACTTCATCTGAAGATAATTTGAAGAATTTGGGATTGTTCTTCAGGAAAGAAAAAGACTAAGAGGCTATCTGTTTCAAGCTTTCAAAATCATGAGGAGGTTGGATAGAGTAGATAGGAAAAACTGTTTCTACTCATAACAATCAAGGTTGAGAGAGTACAGATTTAAAATGATTTGCAAAAGAAGAAAACATGATACGAATAAAACATTTTCATGCAAAGATTGGTTTGGATGTGGAATGCACTGCCAGATGTGTGATGGAGGCAGGTTCAATTAAGGCATGATTATTTAAGCAGAAACAAAGTACAGAGTTTCAGGGAAAAGGCAGGAGACTGGCACTAAATTATGATGCTCACTTAGAGAGCTGGTTTAAGTGTTATGGGCTGAATGGCCACTTCTGTACTTAAACAGTTCTGTAATTCTGTGAAAAGCTAATAATGCAACACACACACACAAACACATTATAAATTAGATGCGAGTCCCAAAACAAAGTTAAAAGATGTACAGATCACTCACTGTGGGTCATTCACGAAGAGCAAATGGTGCGATGCTAATAGTTGAATTGTCAATTTTCAGACTCTAGGTTTTGTTGGTTAATTGAAATCCTTTTGGTAGCAGCACACTGAGGAAGAGAAGCCTTCTTTGGTCCTGTTTCCTTTTGACCGGCTTGCTGTCTAGCTGGCTTCTAGTACTCTGAGCAAGAGTCCATGACCTGCATCTTGATTCTTTGACCAATGCCAGAACCCAGGTTGATATACATGGGTTTCCCAGCTCACTGATGAACACCTCAGCTCAATAGCACAGCTTTTTCAATTAGCACACACAGACCAAGGTTGAATTTGCATTTAACTCCTGTTCTTGTATATTCTTGAAAGATGAAGACATAAAATATATCTCTCACCAAGACTGTTTTCTTTTCTCCCATCATGCTCATAGTCTGAGATAACTTACAAAAGATTACACTTCAGTTTGTACTGAATTTTCTCTATTTTAAGTTGATTCCCTTAGAATCATCACTGAATTTACATTCATATTCATGTTTTGGCTACATGCCCCTTTATTTAAAAATGCACATGTTATAACTAAATCGTCAATATATCTAAATGTAATCTAGGATTATGATTCATCAGCATTTCAAAAGCAATAAAGGATGGGAAATCCATATGCATTAATTAGGTGTGCAGTTTTAGCTAGAGTGACAAAAATATTTTGCATTTACATAGTACCTCCATGATTTCAGGATATCCTTTGAAGTCAATTAAGGACTTTGAATTGTAGTCATTGTTGTCAAGTTCAAGACAGAGCAGCTAATTTGCTAACAGAAATGTCCCATAATCAGCAAATCAATAAATACAGGATGAATAGTTTAAGGATACATCTTTAGGAATAAAATATTGGACAGGACCACTGCTCTTCTTTCAATATTTAATATATACACTAAATGTCCTTGGTTAAATGTCTCTGAAATGTGGTCCCTTGAATAGTGCAGTACTCCTTCATTGTTACACTGAAATTACAGAAACTATTTTGAGTTCAAATACACAACCTTCTAAGAGTGCTGTTGAACAACTGCTCCTTCACAGCATCACATTCTTGTTAGTGGCAGAGATTATCCTTCTCAACAATTCTACATGCCAGATAACCTGGAAGCTAGAAAAACAATGGCCCAGATTTTCTGAGATTGGTTAGTCCTATCTGCAGCACAGAAAGTTGTGCATGAGGACCCTGCAGAACTCTGACATAGCAGACTCCAAGGGAATTGCCTGGAAAATTGAAGATTCTGTTGAGCAATTCCCCTACACCTGGAGCCGTCCAAGATTATCCACTTTAAATCAATAATTCTGTAGCTTATTCTGCAGTTCAGTAAATAGGTATCAAGTGTAGTTTATTACACAACTATTGTTGTTCGTTCTTTAAGTAAAATTAAGTCATTAGTTAAAATGCAAATAGAAATATTTAAAGTAACGAAGGATAAATGTTCTATATGAAGATGAAAAATAATAAATTCACTTTTTGAAGTGAAAGGATTGAAAACTCAAAGGCAGATTCTACACTTGGATATCTGGTCTTTCCTCCCACAGCTTGACAGAGCACACACAGGGCCTGAAAGTGTGCAGAGGTTCCTCTGTTTAACTTTTACCACAGTGCAGATTATGTAACCTGGTTCAGAACAGCAGTCCTTTTTCTTCCTGTCGAGAAGCAGTTTCTATTTCAAAAAGCCTCGCCAATAGTTCTTAGATGATTTATCTCAGAAAAGCTGCTTCCGGCCAGCTTTATCAAAATAAAACAACGTAACTGCAAATGTAATCTTTGATGAATCATTGGTCCCAAAACTATGTCAGTAATGTTGGAATTCCTAGTCATGTTCCTCCCATCTCTTTTTCAACACAATAGATGCTTTTAAGTCACCCTTTGAGGGTTCAATGGACACTCCTGGAAACCCTGAATTAATCAATGACATTTCTGCAATTGACCCTGGTTTTTTTTATTTCAGAAATATACTCTATTCAAAAATACTTTGATCTATACAACTGGACATGCCGTACATAAGTAAACATTCCAATTCTTTGCATACCAAAACAGAGTAATCATTCCTATTTACAGGTCGGTATGATTACATTTTGAGCTGAGGCATCAGCAGAGCCCAAATGGCTACATGGGCCCCCTGTTCTTCTTAGGCAGGCAGATGTTACACGGTGGTCTTTCCCCACCGCGCCTTGGTGGCAGCTGCCCCAAACTTCAGCGTGTCCCTCAACATGTAGTCCTGGACTTTGGAATGTGCCAGTCTGCAACACTCAGTCAGGGTCAACTCCTTCAGCTGGAAGATCAACAGGTTTTGGACCACCCAGAGAGCGTCCTTCACCGAGTTGATGATCCTCCAGGTGCAGTTGATGATTGTCTCAGTGTGCTTCCCGGGGAACAGGCCATAGAGCACTGAGTCCCGCGTCACGGCACTGCTCGGGACGAACCTCGACAAATACCACTGCATTCCTCTCCAGACTTCCTCTGCATAGGCACATTCCAGAAGGAGGTGTGTGACAGTCTCGTCCTCCCCACAGCCGCTTCGAGGGCAGCGTGCGGTGTGGCTGAGAGTCCTGGCATACACAATAGATCTCACAGGCAGAGCCCTTCTCACCACCAGCCAAGCCATGTCTTGGTGCTTGTTGGAAAGTTCTGGCGATGAGACATTCTGCCAAATGGCTGACCCTGTTAAGATGACACAGCTTACATGTCTATCGTTGAATCCATGGAGAAGTCATGTGGCTTTTGGGAGCCATTTTCTGAGACTAATTTTAAAGATAGCTTAGCTTTCTTTTTCAAAATATGTAATTTTATAAATATCAGTCATTTGGTGGTACAGACCTTGGCGTTGCTGAAAACAATTATACATTTCATCAAAGTTTTTTCAAATTTATATGCTTCATGACAATTCATGAGAATGTCTATTCAAAGGGCTGATTGGCTGGAGAATAAACTCTGATTGATAGAGGAATTACCATGGAGAGTGCACCAACTAATGATGATTGTACAAAAAAAAACCCATAGAACTGTGGATACTGGAAATCAGAAACAAAAACAAAATTTAATGGAAAAGCTTAGCCCATCTGGCAGCATCTGTGGAGAGAAAGCAGAGTTAATGGTATGGGTTGAGTGGCCTTTCCTCAGAAATGAACTTCTAGTTCTGAAGAAAGGTCATTGGACCTGTACTGTTAACACTATTTTCTCACCAATGATTATTAAAAGTTACCTGTCAGTCTTTGTTTAAATTTTAAAGTGGGCAGTTTAACTTCATTATTACAATGATAAATTTGTGACAGTTTTCAAGCTTTCTGTTGTTTGCTGACTCCATTCTAAATTACAAGGAATATCAAAATCTCAATTGTTCAGTGTGTCCAATGTTAATCCATCACTGCAGCACCAGAGTGCAGCTCTTCCCTAATAGCACTACTCAGATTGAAAACCTGCTGTGTGGGAATAACAGGTACATACGGACAACTGCTTTATTAAAATCACAATGTACCAAATCAAGGAATGTTCCTACCTTTCTTCCCAGCACATGTACAGAGTGAAAGTTTGAGAGATTCACACTTCTACATCATTTTTGTTCTTCATCACACAATTAGCTAGACAGTGTAGCATCAATATCACAGACATGCATTTATCAAGTTTTGGTTACAGTGTAAAGATGAAGGTGCATGTCTGCTGTAATATTCTCCGCAATGATTTTCACAATAGCAATGAAAACATACGGCAACTAAAGTTCTGGCATTGTGCCAAATCTAGTGAGCATTTGGGGAAATATTAAAAAAATTAAAATCTTCAAGCATTAAACTGTTGTTCATTACTGTTTCTCATAAATTGATCTGCTAAATGTCCTTTAATGTTCTTCCAATAAAAGAAAGAACTGGAGTAGATTAGAGAAAACTGTAAAGAGGAATTTGCATCACTGATTGGATGGCCTTCACAGTGCACCATACTCCAGGTGAACTGCCTTTATGGCAGAATTGTTCAGCACAATAGGTCATTGTGGCATTTTCCTGCAATAGTAAAGACAACATTTGAAAACAGCAGACTCTTAGAATATTTCAATCTTTGAAATGGATTTAGATATAATTTCATTTAACAAAAATTGCATTATTATGGAAAGAACATGGTAAAGCCTTTCACATTACTTATTTAAACACAATGAAAATGAGGGATAATTTTTTGTCTGTTGTCTGTAAATTCTGTGGGTTCAGCTCCAACAATTCCAGCTTCATCAAATTTCAAATCAATATTGTTCATACAGCAGCTTTTGCAACTGGATCGGGTTACTATGCTATATGTAGATAAGAGTCGAGCTGTGGATGTGGTGTATATGGACTTCAGCAAGGCATTTGATAAGGTTCCCCATGGTAGGCTCATTCAGAAGGTCAGGAGGAATGGGATTCAGGTGAACATAGCTGTCTAGATACAGAATTGGCTGGCCAACAGAAGACAGCGAGAGGTAGTAGAAGGAAAATATTCTGCCTGGAAGTCTGTGGTGAGTGGTGTTCCAAGGGGCTCTGTCCTTGGGCCTCTATTGTTTGTAATTTTTATTAATGACTTGGATGAGGGGATTGAAGGATGGGTCTTTGATGGCCTCTATTGTTCGTAAATTTTATTAATGACTTGGATGAGCGGATTGAGGGGTGGGTCAGCAAGTTTGCAGATGGCACAAAGGTTGGAGGTGTTGTTGACAGTATAGAGGGTTGTTGTAGGCTGCAGCAGGACATTGACAGGATGCAGAGATGAGTTGAGAGGTGGCAGATGGAGTTCAACCTGGATAAATGTGAGGTGATGCATTTTGGAAGGTCGAATTTGAACGCTGAGTACAGGATTAAGGATAGGATTCTTGGCAGTATGGGGGAACAGAGGGATCTTGGGGTGCAGGTACATAGATCCCTTAAAAAGGCCACCCAAGTGGACAGGGTTGTGAAGAAAGCATATGGTGTTTTGGCTTTCATTAACAGGGGGATTGAGTTTAAGAGTTGTGAGATCTTGTTGCAGCTCCATAAAACTTTGGTTAGACCGCACTTGGAATCCTGCGTCCGGTTCTGGTTGCCCTATTATAAGAAATATGTGGATGCTTTGGAGCAGGTTCAGAGGAGGTTACCAGGATGCTGCCTGGACTGGAGGGCTTATCTTAAGAGGAGAGGTTGACTGAGCACGGACTTTTTTCATTGGAGAAAACGAGGAGAAGAGGGGACCTAATTGAGGTATACCATATAATGAGAGGTATAGATAGAGTCGATAGCCAGAGACTATTTCCCAAGGCAGAAATGACTAACATGAAGGGTCATAGTTTTAAGCTGGTTGGAGGAAAGTATAGAGGGGATGTCAGAGGCAGGTTCTTTACACAGAGTTGTGAGAGCATGAAATGCATTGCCAGCAGCAGTTGTGGAGGCAGGGTCATTGGGGACATTTAAGAGACTCCTGGACATGCACATGGCCACAGAAATTTGAGGGTGCATTCATGAGGATTAGTGGTCGGCACAACATCGTGGGCTGAAGGGTCTGTTCTATGCTGTACTGTTTTATGTTCTATGTTCTATGTAAATATCAGCTTCAGTGTTTATTCTTCAAAGTACATCTTGGTCTTCTAACATGAGTAACTGGCATATTGCTGTTTCACTATGATCATTGCTATGATTGTTTTGATATTTTTGGACACATTTTTTCCTTTTAGGAGCAGTTGAAAGAAACAGTAGACTGGTTGTTGACTTGTTGAGCCACATCATGAATGCTCCTTCCACAGCCAACAAATTCTGGAGTACAATATGTTCTTTAGGTTTTACTATTATGTTATCTCTCATAACAGGAACCCTGAGACTGCGTTCTTACTGAAAGCAAATACCAAAATATTTAAGTACAAAGTAACTAAATAACAAACATATCAGGCACATTGCAATAGTCTGGACTCAGGCTAGTTGATGAATTTGACTTTCCGAATGGATTAATTTAGATGGAGATGAAGGATGTTACTGGGGATGGAGCGGGGATGAGGGTGGCGTAAGTACTGGGAGTAGTCTACAGCCCTCCAAATAGTAATTACAATATTCACCTCAAATATATCAGAAGAAATATTGGATGCTTGTGATCAAGGAACAGCAATAATCAAAGGTGGCTTTAACTTATGCACAAAAGGTGAAAGTCAAATTGGATGAGCAATATCTGGAATTCTTTTCAAGTAGTTTCTTAGAGAAACATGTTTTAGAACCAACCAGGAAGCAGGTAATATTAGATTTAGAAATGTGTAATGAGACAGGATTAAATGATGACCTCAGAGTTAGGGTGCCCATATGTGTAGCAGTGACCACAATATGATTGCATTTTACACAGAGTTTGAAAGGGAGAAGATCAAAAATAAGACTAGTATTTTAAACTAAACTAGGTGGAACTATGTAGCCATGAAAGCTGAGTTAACTAGGCTAGGGGAAAATTCAATAAAGTAAATTACCGGAAATTAACTGCACGATGGCTCAGTGGTTAGCACTGCTGCCTCACAGCACCAGGGTCCCAGGTTCGATTCCAGCCTCGGGGGACTGTATGTGTGGAGTTTGCACATTTCTCCCCGTGTCTGTGTGGGTTTCCTCCGGGTGCTCCGATTTCCTCCCATAGTCCAAAGATGTGCCGTTTGGGTAAATTGCCCATAATGTTAGGTGCATTAGTCAGAGAGAAATGGGTCTGGGTGGGTTAATCTTCAGAGGGTCTGCATGGACTTGTTGGGCCAAAGGGCCTATTTCCATACTGTAGGGAATCTAATCTATGTTTTATCTCTATGATGCCCCACTGAATATATTCTCCCACTCACCATAGACAGAGATACCACTGCCAGAAGCTCCCAGGATTCATGATGCAGCACCATGTTTGAAGTCCATCCGTGCATCTGGTCAAGCTTTGGTAATGTGGAGTTGCCCTTAATTGTGCACATTGTGGGAAATGACCAGAAACCATCACCCCTCAGGGCACAAATGTGACATAGCCGGTGACACTTCAACGTGCGAATGAGCAGTCGCACATTTCTTTAGGTTTAGAAACCAAGCCACATCCCATATCCACCTTCCTCCTCAGAAATCTGCTCCTGCTCTCCCAGCTCTTCAGATTCCATCACATTCCCCCTCTGCCTGCTCTAGTTGTGCAGAGCACAGCATTCATTGATCTGCTTCATCAGATCAACTGCATGTACAGCTTGGATAGTATCTCGAAGCTGTTTTTTTACAGATATTTCCTGAAATTGATCCACATCCTTGTACTATCACTGTGTCATTTGGGAACATTCTTTGTATTGGATTTTAACTGAAGCACTTTTCAAGTTTTGTGGTTGAAGGTATTCTGCTGCAGCTTGGGCATCATTTGATTGTTAGACTTTCTGCACATTTTCATCATTTGGTATAGAACTTTAATGTCTTGTAGAATGCCAGACATTACTTTGGTAAATGGGATAAACCACACTACAAGCATTAACTGGCATAGTTTATTCACTTTATTTACTAATATTATTGTTGCTTTAGAGTCAAGAGCTTAAAATGTTCATATCCGTATGCAATAGCTTCAAGCTATCAACTATCTTTCAATAGTGCATCAATGTTGTGCCCTTTCAAACATTGAAATTTAGAAAATAGGAACAGGAATAGGCCATTCATCCCTTAAGCCTTCACAGCTGATCATCTAATTCAGTGCCCTGTTCCCACTTTCCCCCAAACGTCTTGATCCTTTAAGCCCTAAGAACTATGTGTAACTACTGCTTAAAAACATTCAATGTTTTGGCCTCAATTACTTTCTGTGACAGAGAAGGCCACAGGATCACCGCTCTCTGAGTGAAGAGATTTCTTCTCATCTTAGTCCTAAATGACCCACCCCGTATATTTAGACTGTGACCCCTGGTTCTCGATTCCTCGGTCATTGGGAATATCTGTTCTGTGTTTACTCTGTCTAGCCCTGTGAGAATTTGATCAGTTTCTATGAGATCCCCTGTTATTTTTCAAAACTCCAGTGAAGATAGTCCTAACCAATCCAACTCTCTCCATACATCAGTCCTGCTATCCCAGGAATCAGTCTGGTAAATCTTCATTCCACTCTCTCCATATCCAGAACATCCTTCTTCAAATAAGGAGACCAAAACTACACCCAGTACTGTAGATAAGGCCCTATACAATTACAACAAGATATCCCTGCTCCTGTACTCAAATGGTCTCACCATTCGCCTTCTTCACCCAATGAAGAGTCATACTGGACTCAAAACCTTAATTCTGGTTTTCTCATAGATGCTGCCAGACCTGCTGAGTTTCTCCAATACTTCTGCTTCTGGTGTACAAAGACCACCTTACTCTTTCAAAATCAATTGCCATTCAGATAATGCTGCCTTCCTGTTCTTACTACCCAAGTCACTAGGACCTGGTGGCCTGCATCGAAGAGTTTTAAAGGGATTGGCTACAGAAATAGGTGATGCAATGGTCGGAATATTCCAGAACTTACTTGATTCTAGAGGGTTCCAATGGATTGAAAAAGCACAAATTTCAAGAAGGGAGGGACAGAAAGCAGGAAACGATAGGCCAGATAGCTTAATACCTGCCGTTGGGTAAATGTGATTAAGGAAGAGATGGCAGGACATTGAGAAAAACTTAACACAATCAAACAGAGATAACATGTCTTTGTGAAAGGGAAAATTATGCTTGGCAAATCTGTGAAGGTTGGGATTTTCTGCTTTTTCTTTCAGTTGGAAAGCTGTGACAGGTGGAGAGCCACGAGGAGCAATCTTAGAGCCTCAATTGCTACCATCTATATTAATAACCTGAGAGGGAGGGGCACAGTATTATGTATCCAATGTTGCCGATGATAGGAAAATATATTGGAGGCATGTTGTGATGAGGACATAAAGAAACTGCAAGGGGATAGACATAGGTTGACTGAATGGGCAAAAGGATGTCCTGAGTTGCCTGGTAGGCTTAAAAGCAGATAAATCTCCAAGGTCAGATGAAATCTACCCCAGGCTATTGCGTGAGGCAAGGGAGGAAATAGCTGAGACACTGACAATAATTTGCAATTTCTCTCTGGCCACAGTAGAGGTTCAGAGGACTGCAGGATAGCCAAATGGGACAATTATACAAGAAGGGAGAAAGGGATAATCTAGGAAATTGCTGGCTAGTCAGTCTAACCTCAGTGGTGGGGAAATTATTGTAAGTAATTCCGAGGGACAGAATTAATCTTCACTTTGAGAGGTGAGGATTAACCAAGAACAACCAAAATCATTTTGTTAATGGGAGTCATGTAAATTTGCAGATGACATCAAAATTGGAGGTGCAGTGGACAATGAAGAAGGTTACGTCAGAATACAAAGGGATTTTGATCAGATGGGCCAGTGGGCTGAGAGGAGGCAGATGGGGTTTAATTTAGATAAATGTGAGGTGCTGCATTTTGGGAAAGCAAATCTTAGCAGGACTTATACACTCCTGGGGAGTGTTGCTGAACAAAGAGACCTTGAAGTGCAGGTTCATAACTCCCTGAAAGTCGAATCGCAGGTAGATAGGATAGTGTAGAAGGTGCTTGGTATGCTTTTCTTTACAGGTCAGAGTATTGAGTACAGGAGTTGGGAGGTCATGTTGTGGCTGTATGGGACATTGGTTAGGCCACTGTTGGAATATCACGTGCAATTCTGGTCTCCTTCCTATCAGAAGGATGTTGTGAAACTTGAAAAGGTTCAGAAAAGACGTACAAGGATATTGCCAGGGTTGGAGGTTTTGAGCTATAGGGAGAGGTTGAATAGGTTGGGGCTGTTTTCCCTGGAGCATCGGAGGCTGAGTGGTGATCTTATAGAGGCTTATAAAATCATGAGGGGCATGGATAGGATAAATAGACAAAGTTTTTTCCTTGGAGTGGGGGAATCCAGAACGAGAGGGCATAAGTTTAGGGTGAGAGGGGAAAGATATAAAAGACACTTGAGGGGCAACTTTTTCACGGAGAGGATAGTACGTGAATGGAATGAGCTGCCAGAGGAAGTGGTGGAAACTAGTACAATTACAACATTTAAAGGCATCTGGATGGGTATATGAATAGGAAGCGTTTGGGGGGATATGGCCTAGGTGCTGGCAGGTGAGACTAGATTGTCCGTATGGACAAGTTGGTCCAAAGGGTCTATTTCCACACTGTATGCATTCTATGCCTACTTTTGATGAAAGCTTCTACAAAGTTTTGACAATTACTTTACTCTGAGAACTTTGTTTCTTCTTTCCCCACTCTCTAGAATTCTCAGCTGTTCAGAGAGTGCAATATAGTTTTCCAAAGGGTGTAATTGTTCATCTTTGACACAACTGATTGAATTTTTTGAAGAAGTAGCTAAAGAACTGGATATGGGAATGTCTAATGGACATTATTTAGGAGTTTCAGAAGGCATTTAATGGAGTCCTCCAAATGACATTGTTAGCTAAAGTTGAAGTACGTAGAATTAAAGAAAAAGAAACACTTTTTTCATGGCTGCCAGATCGCTGAAAGTATTTTGAAGTTAATGAAGTAATTTTTGAAGTGTACTCACTGTTGCTAAGTAGGAAGCTGAGCAGACAGTACATGAGAAGCAAACTTCTACAACCAGCAATTTAGTAATGACCAGATAATTTGTTTCTTATGACAATTTTGAGGAATCAGTAGTGGCACTGAAGTTATCTGCTCTGCTCCTCTTCAAAATAATACCACGTAATCTTTTACATCCATTAAGAAAGCAAATGCGTCCTTCACATCTGAAAGGCAGCACCTCTGACACTGCAGCATTCCCATAATGTACTGGAGTGTCCATCTTAATTTTTGTACTCAGATTTTGAGATGGGGCTTGATCTCAGAAGGCAGATTATTTGTTTTAATTAGGGAATTGGCAGAGCAGAAGGAAACAGGGATAATGGGCAGGTATTCTCATTAGCAAAGTATGACGAATGATGTATTGCAAGATTCTGTGGTTCTGGCCTTTGTGCAATTACTCGTGACTAAGGCAATGCAGTAGGAAGCTACACATTCAAATTTGCCAATGACACTAAGATGCAGGCAAGCACTGTATATGGAAGAATAACATTACTTGGAGATCTTGATACATTAAGGATCTGAGAGAGTCCTGGCAAACAGACTTCAATGTAAGTAAATGTGAACTCACCCACTTTGGACCTAAAGAAATAAAACAGGATACTTTCTAAATATTGCTTCTAGAAACAAGAGAGACTCAACACAACTTGGGATTCAGGGACATAGATAAGTAAAATATTCTGTACAGGTACAATTTGAAAAAGAAAATGGAATGCTGGTGTTTACACTTAGAGGATTAGAGTACAATGGTATACAGTTGTACAAAACCTTAGTTAGACTAGACCTGGAACAGCTTAAATAGTATAAAAGAACATATTGACCTTGGAGATGCTGCAGCAGTCTGATACCCTGGACTCTAAACATTAAACAACAAAGAGAACTTAATAGCTATGGTTATGTATCCTCGAATTTAGAAGGTTAATGGTCAGTTGATCAAAACTTTCAAGATATGAAGGAAAACATAAAGATTGAGAGCTTGGGAAACATTGGGAGCAACTGTTCTTGATGATTTGGGAGTCTAAGACTTGGGAGTTAATTTTAAAAATTAGACCAGACCTTTCAGCAGTGGAATTACAAATCACAGCTCTACATAAAGAATTATAGAGGTCTGGTATTCTTTCGTGCACGAGTTAATTGATTCTAGACTAATTGCTATTTTTCAAACTGAGGTTACTCAAAATTACTTAAGGATAATGGGTCCAAGCTGGGGAATACGGTGTTAGTTCATAGATCTGTCATGTTCACGTTGAATGACAGAACTGTTTCTGGGATTATGAAAGATTTGGACCTGGAGGGTGTAGGTGATGCCACAGAGGTGGGTTATGAGCTGTCCTGGGGATGTGAAGGTGAGGTCTTGAGGATGGGAGGAATGAAATCCTAGTAATGAGGGAAGCGCAGTAAATTCCCTGTGGATCGCATGCATGCTAATTATGTGTGACTTGGTGGTATCCATTCGTAGAAATCTGTTTATTCTGTCTTTAATGCCACCTGAAAAATGAAGTTGTGAACTTTTCACTGCTGCAAAGTGCTACTCCCTGCTGTCTTTTGCCCACAGGCAGCATTTGAATATTTATAATTCTGTCCTAAGTGAAATTAAATACTGGCAATATTGGTGAGGTAATGTCAGTGAATTGAGAAAGATCTTTTTGTGTTCTTTTTTTTCCCTGCTGTGTTTTGTAGCAGAGTACAGGATGAACAAAGCATTTTAAAAGAGTTTTTAAAAGTATACTGGAGGCTTATCAACTCATATTTACTTTAGTTTTAAACAGAACTTTACTTTAAAAGAAATGCAATGTGCTTCCAATGGAAACTTCCGTGTTTCTTCTCCTTCACGTTAGTGGCAGACCTAGTGTTTTGTGTTTGAAAGATACAGTGGAAATCACTTTCAGGAAATTCAGGACAGTCAATTTTAATAGAAAAAAAAATCTGACCGTACTATAGGCACTTGGTCCACCCCAGCCAATTTAATGGCACTCACTGTTGTTGGCACTACACATCTATATTTATGAAATATATGGAAGTAAAATGAGAAGATATTGATCTGTTTTGGATACTTTATGGGTTAAACAGTTTTTGTTTAACCAAGCAATGAGATGAACAGATTACTATGGGCTATGATCTACCTGTGAAGTGACTTTGGAAAAACAGCCAAGCAAAGCTTTTATGAAGATAGGGGTTGGGGTCTAGTGTCTTTAATTTCTGGAACACCCAGTGGTGAAAGGTACAATAGGGCCCTGTGCTGATAGTAACCTAGCTATACTTTCTGGTCTTAGTTTCTACTCAAAAAATATAGGGAGTGAAAAAGAAGAAGATGGCCATTAAAAGTTGCAAGTCTTTCACTTCCTGTATTATTTGAAGTAATTGGGAACCTGATAAAGTTTTCACTTCTCAGTAATTTGTCTGCCTTGAAAACCAAGGACTGTATTCACTTTCCAAAGGCTTAGAACTAACTACACTTCCAGTTGGGCCAAAACTGTTTTGGAAAACCTCCCAACAGTCTACAACTGACAGTAATTCAGTTTCATCAACAAGAAATATTGTGAATTGTGAGAATTCATCAAATTCCACCTTTTATTTTCCAAACTGTTGGTGAGTATAGGTGTTTTTCATTTTGCCCTTTCAATGCATCATCTCTGCAGAGTCTTTTGTGCTGTGTGAGTGTGTTTGCATTGGGATTAAAATAGATATATTTTGAAATCTGGACTGTATCCTAGTTGTTAACCAGTTTAACCACTAATTTTTAGAAATTTGGTTTGTTCTATAATAATGGATTATTTTTGAATTCATCAGTAAACCTGTTGCAAGTTTCTTATTCTGCATAGCAGTGCCAAAATAGAAACAATTGGCCATTTTGGCTATTGAATCAGAATACCCTTATCTAACAGTATAGCTTTTGTAGTAGTGGAGCTTGGATACCTACACATTTCTCCAACCCTAATCATGACACTGTCATCAGTCCATCCACTGTAGGAACATAGGAACAGGAGTAGGCCATTCAGCGCCTTGAGCCTGTTCTACCATTCAATGAGATCATGGCTGATCTGCAGGCCACGAATCTGCCTTTGGTCCATATTTTTGTTTTACAATGGTTTAGCTATCCTAAAAGTAACAAATGATCCATCATCCACTGTAATTTGTGGAAGAGCGTTCCAAATATCGACCACCCTTTGTGTATAAAAGTGATTCCTAAATCTCAGAGCATACCGTCGAAAATCTGCAAACAATGGAAATAATTTATCTTTATCAACCTTATTTTTCTTCCGAGTAATATCTTTAAGACTTCAATCAATTTAAGTCTTCAAAATGCGAGAGAAAACATGCCTAGTTTGTTTAATATCTATTCATAACTTAACCCCTGATGTCTAAGAATCGTTCTTTTAATCTACATTGTACTTTTTTTTAAGGCTAATATATCCTTCCTTTGGTTTGGTGCCCAGATCTACTCTTAGCTCTCCAAGCAGGGTCAAACCATGGTTTTGTATAACAGTAGCATAACTTCTGTCTCCTTGTACTCCAGTTCTCTAGATAAAAAGGCCAGCATTACATTAGCTTTCTTGATTACTTTCTATGACTGTCAAGACATTTTAACAATCTGTACACCTGAACCCCCAACTCTCTTTGGATAGCCACTGCATTTGACTTCTTACCAACTAAAACATTACCCTGCTCTATCCTTTTCCAATCCAAATTGGATAACCTCACATTTGCTTATATTGAACTCTGTCTGCCACAGTTTTGCCCATTCACTTTGTCTCTCAAGATCCCTTTGTAATTTTATGCTATCACCTACACTACCTACAATATCACTTAACCTTGAATCATCAGCAAGTTTGGATTTGAATAATTGAGGTCTGAACACAGATCCTTGTGGGATACTGAGGACACATCCTGCCAATTGGAGTACCTACCTATTATCCTTATTTTCTGTCTTCTGCCAATTTCCCAGATTTGTCGGTAATTTGCCCTCAATTCCTTGTGCTTCTAGCTTAATTAACAGTCTCTTCTGAGGGATTTTGTTAATTGCCTTCTGCAAGTCCATATAAACAACATCCATAAACTTTCCCCTATCCACTACCTTTGTCACTTCTTTATAAAATTCATTGAGGTTTATCAGGCCTGACCTACCTGTCATAAATCCACGCTGGCTCTCCCTGATTAACTGAACATTTTCAAGGTATTCAGTTCCCTCATCCTTGATTATAGACACCTACAATTTCCCCACCACAGATGTTAGGCTAACTGGTCTGTAATTCCATGGTTTCTCTCTTCCGCCCTTCTTAAAAATGGGAGGGACGTGCAATTTTCCAATCCAGAAGGACAACTCATGTATCTCAGGAAGTCTGAATGATTATAGTTTGGGTGCCTACAACGTGCTCCCTTAATTCCTTTAATACCCTTGATGGAAACTGCCAGGTCTCGTGGATTTGTCACTGTTTAATTCCATTAAGTTCCATTTACTTACATTAATTTTATTTAGTCCCCATTGCCAATCCATTATTAATTTCCTCAGGAATCTAAAATCAGATGATCCTGTAATCTCAATTGATGCTATCAATCCAATGGTTCCAATCAGACCAGTCTAAGTACAGACTTATGAAAGTATCTCCACTTTCTGTAAACAAATCTTGCACCTCACATCATTATATGCAAAATGTCAAAGTTTGCTGTTTATTTCACACCTCCAGCACTGTTCATATGTCTGGTTTACCTCAGTTGAGTGACCAAAAGCCAAGAGGCATATATTTAAAGTAATTGGTCAAAAGCCTAAAGGGAAAACAGGGAAATGTGCTTTCACCAACGGAGTGGACTGGAACTCAATCCCTGAAAGGTGAGGAAGAATCTCTGATCAGCTTTAAAAAGTATGCGGATGTCTACTTGAACAACTGTTATGTGGGGTCCAGATCCAATGTAGTAAGTTAGGATAGGGCTGAGTATTTCCACAGGGACTATTATGGGCACAAATTAACTCCTCCTGCATCATGACTCTATGAACATATGCACAGGAAATCATCTTGTATTCTTTACTAACATAATCATTTTCCCCTAAAGTAAGTAAATTCAAACCCAAAAATTAAAAAAAGGATGAATAACTGACCATTGAAAAATTAATGATTTTCTTTGCTTTAAACGTGGTGTAGATGTGGAGATTCCACCCAAAAAGCTATTGGTTGAATCTTCTTTGATCCCAAATTATAAAAGCATTAAGTATTATATGCCTAAATATTCATTTGGTTGAGGAGGTTAGAGAAACAAAAGTTGATAAGTGCTGTGAATTTTTTTTCTCCTATTGCCTAGTTGTTTAGCTGTCTGCCTAATATTTTACTTTAACTGGATCATCTCTGAAAAGATCAACAAATGCAATCAGTGTGCAGTGAGTGCAATTTCAAAGAACTTCAATGTGTAAATTTAAGACGATTTTATCAAAAGTATAATACAGTCACTGTATAGAGTAAGATCATAAATAGATCAATTTTGAATACATAACAAATCTGGAGCACATGGCTGCTGGAACAACTCTTCACCACAAGACTCATCACATGAGAAAGTAAAATATCTGCCTGTCATTAAACTAAAAACATTTGCTATTACTTTGGCAAATATAATTGTTTCTACAACATATTCACTGGAGTTGAATACTTCAGAATCTGTTGTTATAATTTATAAATAGTTGAATGCATTCCTGAAGGATGGCCTCTAATCAGTAATGGTATAAAGTATTCAGGAAGAGGTATAGATTAGATGAAATGCTGAATAAAGTCGCTTTGAGGGAACTTTTTGGCAAGCCAATCATTGATGAAAATGAAATCTGAAGCTAATCAAACATTTAATTTACTTTGATGCAGAGTAATTTGATGCAAATACTGGATTAGCTTTAAAGTGTTTAACAATGAGACATTTTTCCCTGCATTTGCAGTCTTCTTAACACAGCTCTATGTTAAAATGTACAAACAAATCTGTGTCAGTAGTGAAGAGAGGGACAAAATTCATACACAGCTGACAAAACAAACATATTAAAACAAATAGCCTAAGGGTATGGCACAGACACATCCGCCATACCATTATGTTGTGCCTCAAGTGATTGTTTCCTTCAAAAAGATTGACAGTTTTGACATTTTGTCATCTCCATTCAAATGTTATTAATTCTTCCAGCAATACTAGGCAGTAAATGAAGTCAGGGTAAAGGTGTGATTCCTCAGGCTTTTAGCATTGACTTCCTTACCCATTCATTTCACCTGAGTTTCCATTATAACCTAAACAGTAAAGGTCTTTTTAAGATGTGTAGGGAAAAAGTCTTTTTGCAAATTAATATGGGCAATTGGGTCATAATGTAGTTAGCCTGCACTCATTACTTCTGACACAGGCAGCAGGTAATCTTGCCTGCTTACATATGTAATTACTGCATGTAGTCAGTGCTAAACCCACTCTTTTCTGGCTGTCTACTTCAGTAAGAGCCAAAATTTACGTAAGCATTGTGCTTTTTTATGTTGGCTCTGGTGTCAGTTGGACAGATATGGGACACAGTTTTAAAACATTTTAGTCCATATATATGCTCCATGCATTTACCTGTTCAAGTCTATTGCCAATTCTGTCTTCAAATGTTAGAAGATTGGATTAGAATCTCTACAGTATGGAAACAGGCCTTTTAGCCCAACAGGTCCACACAGGCTCTCCGAAGAGTAACCCACCCAGACCCATTCCCCTACTCTATATTTACCCTTGACTAATGTACCTAACACTATGGACAACTTAGCATGGCCAATTCAACTGGCATGCACATTTTTGGACTGTGGGAGGAAATCGGAGAACCTAGAAGAACCCCACACAGACACAGGGAGAATGTACAAGTACCACACAGACAGTTGCCCGAGGCTGGAATCTAACTCGGGTCCCTGGTGCTGTGAGGCAGTAGTGCTACCCCAAAAAAATCATGAAAACCTAACCCATCCTTTTTGAAGGGGAGATGCATTTTGGCTAAACCTCATGATGGAATCTTTAGTGGAAGAGTAAGGACAGGAAGAAGAGTGAATTATGGTGCAACAAGAGACAAAGCAGTTCCAAAATTCTCTAATGCTGTACTGGGCTCCTTAATCACAGAGCATAGAGGAGGACAGATCTTCTCTATCCACAGCAGATCAGGAGGAATTCCAGCAAGCATTACAAAGGCCACAGGAAAAGATCATTGTGGAGGACCATGCTCGGAGTCAAGGTCATCAAACCTGAATGCAATGTCACAAAATGTTTACTGACCTTACACAAGAGGTCAGTGTCAGTCAATGGATATTCTCACTGGTTACATCTCACTAACTGCAGCACTAGCCTCAGTGCATCGATACTCAGTGCATCTAACCCTAAGCAACAATCCCTGGCAATGACCAGTATCCCCCATTCACAGCTTCATCTCACCAGACCAAACTAAGGCTCACATCTACTTCTCACACACTTCCAGGCTACTTAACCATTACAGACACATCACCCAGACAAGTTGATATCTGACAGAGGAGACAAACATTAACCAGAAGGGGACAGCATAGCTCCATGTCCTTACCCACAAGGTGAAGGCTGTAGCTGAAAATGTGTTGCTGGTTAAAGCACAGCAGGTCAGGCAGCATCCAAGGAACAGGAAATTCGATGTTTCAGGCCAGAGCCCTTCATCAGGAATGAGGAGAGGGTGCCAGGCAGGCTAAGAAAGAAGGTAGGGAGGAGGGACTTGGGAGAGGGGCGATGGAGATGTGATAGGTGGAAGGAGGTCAAGGTGAGGGTGATAGGCCAGAGTGGGGTGGGGGCGGAGAGGTCAGGAAGAGGATTGCAGGTTAGGAGGGCGGTGCTGAGTTCAAGGGAATCGACTGAGACAAGGTGGGGGGAGGGGAAATGAGGAAACTGGAGAAATCCGAGTTCATCCCTTGTGGCTGGAGGGTTCCCAGGCGGAAGATGAGGCGCTCTTCCTCCAACCGTCGTGTTGTTATGTTCTGGCGATGGACGAGTCCAAGGACCTGCATGTCTTCAGTGGAGTGGGAGGGAGAGTTAAGTGTTGAGCCACGGGGTGGTTGAGTTGGTTGGTTCGGGCGTCCCAGAGGTGTTCCCTGAAGCGTTCTGCAAGTAGGCGGCCTGTCTCCCCAATATAGAGGAGGCCACATCGGGTGCAGTGGCTGCAATAGATGATGTGTGGGGAGGTGCAGGTGAATTTGTGGTGGATATGGAAGGATCCCTTGGGGCCTTGGAGAGAAGTAAGGGAGGAGGTGTGGGCGCAAGTTTTGCATTTCCTGCGGTTGCAGGGGAAGGTGCCGGGAGTGGAGGTTGGGTTGGTGGGGGGTGTGGACCTGATGAGGGAGTCACGAAGGGAGTGGTCTTTGCGGAATGCTGATAGGGGAGGGGAGGGAAATATATCCCTGGTGGTGGGGTCCGTTTGGAGTTGGCGGAAATGACGGCGGATGATACGCTGTATACGGAGGTTGGTGGGGTGGTAGGTGAGAACCAGTGGGGTTCTGTCTTGGTGGCGGTTGGAGGGGCGGGGCTCAAGGGCGGAGGAGCGGGAAGTGGAGGAGATGCAGTGGAGGGCATCGTCGATCACGTCTGGGGGGAATCTGCGGTCCTTGAAGAAGGAGGCCATCTGGGCTGTACGGTATTGGAACTGGTCCTCCTGGGAGCAGATGCGGTGGAGACGAAGGAATTGGGAATATGGGATGGAGTTTTTACAGGGGGCAGGGTGGGAGGAGGTGTAGTCCAGGTAGCTGTGGGAGTCAGTCGGATTATAGTAGATGTCTGTGTTGAGTCAGTCGCCCAAGATAGAAATGGAAAGTTCTAGGAAGGGGAGGGAGGAGTCTGAGACAGTTCAGGTGAATTTGAGGTCGGGATGGAAGGTGTTGGTAAAGTTGATGAACTGTTCAACCTCCTCGTGGGAGCACGAGGCAGCGCCGATATAGTCATCGATGTAGCGGAGGAAAAGGTGGGGGGTGGTGCCAGTGTAGTTGCGGAAGATGGACTGTTCCACATATCCTACAAAGAGACAGGCATAGCTGGGGCCCGTGCGGGTGCCCATGGCAACTCCATCCCATATTCCCAATTTCTTGTCTCCGCCGCATCTGCTCCCAGGAGGACCAGTTCCAATACCATTCTCAGAAAGGCTGGTCCACCTCACTGTTGCCTTTCAATCAGCTCGCACACTGCTGAGTCCAGGCATTATCAGGCCACTTCTGTATGAGGGTATCATAGAAGACCATCTCCAACCTCACCGTCTGAAAATCAGCAGTATTCCAGCAGCCATTGAGATGGCGCTATGGAGGAGGACCAGGCCAGGTCAACAAAAAGCAGGACAAATCTAACCCAGCCAATTATCACGCCATCAGACTACTGTCCATCATCTGCAACATGATGGAAGGACTTGTCAACAGAGCTACCAAGTGGTACCTTTCCCCATTCATTAATGCAGAGTTTGGGTTCCTCCGGGGCAAATAGGCTCTTGATATCATTGCAATCTGAGCCCAAACTTGGATAAAAGAGCTAAATTCCAGAGATAAGTTATTTACAAGACAGAATTTAACTGAGCATCACCTCAAGGAGCCCTTGCAAAACTGGACTCAATGAAAACCTTCAGTTGGAGTCATACCAAGCGCAAAGGAAGATGGATGTGGTTGGTGGCAGTCAATCATCTCAGACCCAGGTCATCATGGCACGGGTTCCTTAGGGTTATGCCCTACATACTAATCTACTACTTTTAGATTAGATTCCCTACAGTATGAAAACAGGCCCTTCAGCCCAAAGAGTCCACACCGACCCTCCGAAGAATAACCCACCCAGTTCCATTTCCCGACTCTATATTTATCCCTGAGGAATGCACCTAACACAATGGGCAATTTAGCATGGCTAATTCACCTGTCCTGCACATCATTTGGATTGTGGGAAGAGACCAGAGCACCCGGAGGAAACTCACACAGACATGGGGAAAGTGTGCAAACTCCACACAGATAGTTGCCCGAGTCATCATCATTGTCAGTAATGGTATTATTTGCTGATGATTGCACTATGTTCCACACCATTGACAAATCCTTAGATACTGAAGCAGCCCATGTCCACATCCAGCAGGATCTGGACAACATTCAGGCTTGGGCTCATAAGTGGCCTTCCTCTTATCCTTCTTGCTGGCTGTGCCAGGTCTTCCATCTCCTTCCCACATTTCCTCTCTCTCTCTCCATAACAGATGATCATGCCATTTTAAACACTTCTCAACTACTTCCTTCAATTGACCACAGTCTTCACTGACCCACTGATGTGTGCATTCCTCATTTTGCCCTTTGTTTTCTGTCCCCTCTTCTTCATGGCACGTTAGCATACAGTTATTGTTGCAATCTTCTTCATGGTGTCTCAGTTTCTGATCTGTATGGCAGACTAGTAAAAAGTGAGAGCTGCAGATGCTGGAGATCAGAGTCAAGATCGTGGTGCTGGAAAAGCACAGCAGGACAGGCAGCATCTGAGGAGCAGAAGAATCGATGCTTTGGGTATAAGCCCATTCTCCTGCTCCTCAGATGTTGTCTGTCCTGCTGTGCTTTTCCAACACCACACTGTATCACAACGGTCTTGAAGATTCAAAGCTGAATTAATATAATCAAAATGAAATCAAATTTTCATGCTGCTAAGGGAACAATTAGTGTTTAATTGAGGATATTTTCCTACCCCCACTTGCATGGCTTCCTGAATCAGGGAATCACGGTCAGTTGCTCATCCTTGTTCTTACCCAAACAACCTGAAATTACCTCAGATCTGTTGGACAAGTACACAGACTCATGCTCGTGCACTGCTGCGCTGTGGGTCCCTTAAATGTTTCAACTGCAGTCACACCCTCTCTCCTCTGACTAGTGATTAAATCAGAAGACCCAGTCATAAGGGGTGTGACTATCTCCTGGAATAAGGTATCCCACTAGTTTCCCCAATGTGTGTCTGTGACTGCAGTTCGGACTCCAGCTCAAATATTCTGCACTCAAGCTGCAAATTCTTAAAACAGACTGTATGAGCAGAACTTAGTGTGAGATTGGATGCGAGCAGCATAATTTTAAGTGACTGGATGTTTATAAAAGTTGAAGGATGCAAACTTGATCAGGAAAGTATTGGGCTTATTTAATCTTGTAGGAATAAATGACGAGTTATGAGTGTTCACCTGGCTCTTATTGATGTCAAGCAGCTAGCACATTCCAGGCTGGACACCTCACCTAACTCTCCCAAATTTCTCACATGGCCCACATAGCTGAGAAGATGCCTCTCAGCAATCCAGTTTGGAAAGTCCACATTTGTAGATATCACATTAGAAGTACGACTAAAGGAAAAGTTCAATTTATATAATATCTTATTTCAACCCTGAGGAACACCTTAAAATACTTGACACATAGTTGTTAAAGTACAGTTATAGTTGTACTACATAGAACTGAAGCAAAATCTCAGAATCAGCAGTGATTTGAAAGACCAGTTAATCTGCTGCAGTAGTGTTGCTTGACTGCAGGCCATGACATTGCGTTTACATTTTTTCCATTACAACAATCACATAGTTTACACTTCTGTAACATTGATTGCCACTCAATTTACCTCAAACTATGTACTGCTGAAACCCTCATAACTCGTCGTTTATCACGACAAGATTAAATAAGCCCAAGACTTTCCTGATCAATTTTGCATGCTTCAACCTTTATAAACATCCAGTCACTTAAAATTATGCTGCCCGCATCCAATCCCACACTAAGTTCTGCTCATCCAGTCACCTTAGCATGTCTTTGCTGACCTACATTGGCTTGAAAGGCTGTTTTCAGCCTTGTGTTTAGAATGTTTCATACCTTGCTCTCCTCATCTCTGCAACCTCATCCAGGCCAGCAACCATACCGAACTGCCCATTGTTCTGATTTGACATCGTTTATGTCCAACCCAATTTTTAACCTCAGGCTATAACTTCAGCTACCTAAGTCCCAATTCTTTCCCTTGATGTTCCCTATTTTCCTGTTTTCCTCAGGACTCTCCTCAACTCACATGCGCCTTCCTATGTTCTTTTGCCATCTTTCCTGGTCAGTCTTTCTTCACCTCAGTGACCATTTTCCTTATACCTATGTGAAGTACTTTGGGATGTTTTTTTCCATTTGATTGTAAGAATACTCACTTGAGCAGAGTTTCTGCTGTTGCTTAGCAATGATGAAATCCTACAGGCGCTAGCTTTCCCTTCAGGAGGGAGATAGAAAATTGGAGAGAAAGAACACATGCAAGTATGATTTGGAAAAAATCTGTGCTTTGGATGCAAGTGACTCATGGGGGGAACTTACTGTCATTCTTCTTTCTGCTGAGCAGGAATAAATAATGTACTCTTTGAATCTATTAATTCATAGCAATGCATTACTTCTCTTGCTGGCCCCTATTTTATTGCTGTGTTCATACTAATCAGATTATCTTTAACATTCACATTTTATTCCTTTTGTCTCATTATACACTTCACCTCATTTTGGAAAAAAACAGGTTGCAGTAAATTCATTATTCAATATAACATAATACTCATTATTTCTCCAACATTACAATTATGAAGCTAAATGTAATGTAAGTGTTGTACTGAGACAAAATTCTAAACAAGAAAGGCAGCATAATTGGCAGATGTGCAATCCAAGGATGAGTTCATAATTTCAAACCACTTCATCTAATCAATTGAATTTAAAACCTGTAAGAGAAGGTTAAATTGTAATGGGCACTTAACAGTATAAATCTGCTACAAAGTTGACCAGCTATGAAGAGCCAACTGGCATTTTCAATTCGTCAGGAGACTAGACTGATGCACTTAAAATTTGGGCATCAGACTGCACAATTCATTCCAAATAAAGAAATTACATTTCGCAGAAATGTTCATGTGTACCTGGAAGCACTAGAGTAAAGAGTGCAGTGGAGAATGCGCACTGTAGACAGTGCTCTGGTATTCACCGGAGTACAAAACTGAATTAACAGGGGACGACCTTGAAATCAAAGCTCAGAGTTCAGCCCTTCCAAACCAGCAACTAAACAACAACAGCTAAAACACTACTTCTTTTAATTCAAAGCATAAAAACAGAGGTTAAACTGAAGTGGATTATATTTCCTAGGTGTCACTATTAATAAAATATTTTTGCTTTGCTCATTGTCAGTCAATGGATACATTATTTTGAGGAGGAGAAGTTGTGATATCACGTGCGTATTTTCGGGGTCTAAAATGGGTATGATAAAGTTGAATACAGCAGGGTAAACTTTCCTGGGTATGATAAAGTTGAGTACAGCAGGAGACATTTCCTAGCAGAACCATTTCACCGAATGTCCTTGTTTTGTATTACTGAAAATGAGAACATTGCTCCACAGTTGGCGACACAAACATACAGATTGCATATGCACAGGCTCACAGCAGCACGTGCTCAGCTGAAACCATCACATTTTGTTGTGCAGCCATCAAAACAAACTACATGATGAGACAAGATGGTCACACCTAATGCAGTAATCCGGGCTCTCAGCCACCAGGTGGCAATAATCTAAATCGGCATTGGCCTCAGCTTTGAGATGCCCCACTGTGAAGGAACAGCAACAGCACAGAAGGTAGAGAGGATCCACACTCGCAGATCGTCACAAAGAGAACATCATATCTGAACGTTCTAGAGGAGTAGTGTGTAATGTGTTTGGTTTTCAACAGGGAGACAGTTACCTACCTGGGGCACTTGTAACAAGAATTGGGGCCCCACTCCAGGTCACCATTATCTTCCCTTTGGCAGTGAAAGCCATTGTAGCTCTAAATGTTCATACTTCTGGTGGCATCAGTAACACCAGTTACATTGGTGTGCAGAGAAGAATCTGATAATTGCACCACTTGTGAGGCATAATGGCCTTTGCCTACCCTAAAGATGTTGATATGTTTTTTTTCTCCACAGCTGCTACCAGACCTGCTGAGTTTCTCCAGCCATTTGCTAAAGAGGCTGTAACTTTGTGGGCACAGCATTGAAAATGAAATAATGTTGCTGGTATATGAAGGACAACACAGATGTGAGGAGGTCACGGCTATAATATTAAACAGAGTAGCTATGTGCCAGTAAGGGCACAGGGAGGTGAAATGAAGTGTGCAGCAAAGCTAGAAGAGTGAGACAGCCCAATGTCACCGTGCCTGCGTGCAGGTTGTTAATACAGCAGCCAGCACAGTGTTGAGGATAGCTGTTACCAATTGTTTGTGCATGCCTTTAGTACGTTAGGTTACTTATTATGCTCTTGATATTCCACATGTAAGTGCCCATTAGTTCTCTTCTTTTATCGCTTCCTGGCATATCCATAATAGAAGCCTATTCATATCATTCCCTCGCCTCTGTATTCTTAACTTAATTTATGATATACCACAGAGAGTTTTAATTCTTCTCATGGCCAATTGATTAGATAATGTCTCCACTCTCATAGAATTTCCCTGACACTTCCACTGTGGCTATATATTTTATATTTTGAAATTATATTATGAAGTATATAGTTTACATTTTTGCTGTAAAGTGTAAGTTGAGTCAATGTACCTTAACTAACCTTGACTTGTTTGCTCAAGTCTTTTTAACACAATGCATTACACAATAAGTCAAAATGTGTGGTGCTGGTAAAGCACAGCAGGTCAGGCAGTATCCGAGGGGCAGGAGAGTTGATATTTCAGGCATAAGCTCCTCATCAGGAATGTAGAGGCGGAGGGGGTTGAGAGATAAATGGGGTTTGGAATGGAGCTGGGGGGTAGGTAAGTGGGATGGTGATAGGTGGTTGCAGATGCTTATGCCCAACACGTCAACTCTCCTGCTCCTTGGATACTGCCTGACCTACTGTGCTTTTTCAGCACCACAGTTTTTAACTCAGACCTTTCAGCATCTGCAGTCCTCACTTTCTCCACATTACACAAAGAAATAGACAAAAAGGACAAGAGTCAGGGGAAAGTCTAACACAATGTTATTGAACACTCTCAAGACAAAGCAGTATTTATCAGTCTCTATAACTGCACTTTAACTAAACTCTATCAATCCCTTCACAAGACTCTTCACTAAACTATCTTAAATCTCCAAGTAAACAGCCTCAAATCCACTCCAGCTTCTACTACAGGTCACTAATGCTATATTTCAACTGTTTGTCTCAAAAGACTGGTGACAGGCTGTTGCTTTGCCTTGGGGGATTGGCTGATGTTTCAGGATTTGCAGTCATTGATTTGGGCTTGCCCACACTTTGAGGGTTTGTTTTGATGTTTAGATTATCTCACTGTGGTGGTGTCTCTGGCCCTGGTCAGTCTGATGATGCTCACCATGAGGCAGCAGGAGCTGGAGATGCTGTGTAGCTCAGATGCCTCTCAAAGGTGGCTCTCTGGAGACATCATTGAAGAAAGTACAGAAGCAGAGGAAGCTGAGTCACCAGGTTATCACCACCTCCACCCCCCACCCCAAACCCCCTCTTTGCATCCTTCTCGAAGGTCCTGTGGTCTGTGTCCACCATTAGCATCATGCAAGGGCACAAAAATCCAATGAGTTGACTACTCTCTGTATTTGGAAGTTGCAGAACATGGATTTAAACCTTCAACTGTCAAGTGCTGTGTGTGTTACATTATCCTTCTGACCTGCATCTGAGCTGATGTCACTGAGTCTGTGTAACAGTCTTCTAACAAAGCAGCTTCACTGGAGGTTGATACAATGGTTCATTCCGAGAGAATGTGGCCATTAGCACCAGGCCAGGCAGTTCCAGGCCTGTCTATTTTTAACGGGAAGTTGATTGTCCAAAGCCTGGCTGCTGGAACGCTATCTGTTCCAGTTCTGCAGTTTGCAAATTACAGAGTCTGGCTAGGTTTACACTCAACTTCCATGTTGCGAGCTTTAATTTGTACTCATGAATAAATGTCAATGTTTCTGTAACAATCTTGGAGGATCTGGGTGGCTTGACCACACTTTGTATTAACCTTTTATGTGGTATCTTTCATAATGCTTTTGCAAACTGAAATGCATTACATTCATGGGTTTCTCCTTATCCATCTTACTAGCCACAGCCTCAAAAACACTTAAAGAAAGTTGTCAGGTATGGTTTTTTGTTAATAAATCTGTGTTGATTTTGCCTAACCAGCCCTGTTATCAACCCCAGTAATAAATCTAAGATTTCCCCTACTTCTGATGCCAAACTAATACTTTTTGTTCTCTCTCCCTCCTTTCTTACATCCTAGAATCTACAGAATTGTGGAAGATGCAAACCAATGTCGGCCTATTAATTGAAGACTACTTTTACTGTGACTGACACACGCAGGCTATGCATCACTTTGCTAAGTGGGTAATGTTCGAGGGAGCTGGGTTTGAACCCCACTATGGCAGATGGTAGAATTTGAATTCAATAAAGAAAACCTAGAATTAAGACTCTAGTGAGGCCATTGGCAGGAAAAGGCCCATTCACTAATATCCTTTCAGGAAGGAAACTGTCGTGCTTGTATGGTCTGGCTTCTATGTGACTCCAGACCCATAGCAACACCCATATCATGTGATTCAATTTTAAACATCCTCCCACTGCTACTCTATATATTAAGTGCAGTGGATGCTGGGACAGTGAGTAAATTTAAGGAGGAGTTAGATTTATTTTTAGTTGGTAATGGGTTGAAGAGATATGGAGAGAAGGAGGGAAAATGGGGATGAGGAGCATATCAGCCATGATCGAATGGCGGGGCAACTTTGATCGACCGATTGGTCTAACTCTGCTCCTATATCTTATGAACTCTATCTGTTACCTTCCCCACCTTTAATGTTTCCTGTTAGGCAAAGTTGGACCAATTTTCCTTTTTTTATTCTTTAACTAAGCTCTTAATGGTTGCAAATTATAAATTATTTAATTCAATTAGCCAACTCAGGCTTCATATCAGTGCGGCTTGCTTTGTTTGGATTTTAAGGCCTATTTCCAAAATTAACGAATCACTCTCAAATCCAACATAAAATTCTATTACCTTATAATTACTGCTCCCTGAAGTGTCCTTCAAGGTTATTAATTAGCCATGTCTGTTTGCACAAAACTAATATTGTTGGTTCCTTGGCATACTGATCCAGAAAAATATTTTCAATCCATTCCATGAGCTCACAATATTAGCACAATCTTATTTTTAATCTGCATTAAAGGCTATAGTGCCTCATGAAGGATGTCCTGCCGCCCCCAGAATTGTGATGGAAATTTAAAAACTCACTGCTGGTAGAGTCTCCAAATATATCCCCATCTTCAATGTATGTCAGTGCAGAAGTCAAGCCAAAAACATCCATGTTGAGCTAGATGGACTGAGTGAGTTATCCATTTCAACCCCTTCCTGAGGTTTCTAGCATCACAGATGCCACCTGCAGATAATTTGATTCAGTCTATGATAGTATTCTGGCAATAGCAGTCTATGTGCACTCCAGAACAAGCCATGCCCCGAGTCAAGCTCTTTCAGTACAGTTACAAGATGTGCACCTACCTGATATGGAGTTAATTACAGGCTTAGTCCAAACATGAACAAAAGAACTAATCTCTGGAGAGGAAGGGAGTATGAATGCCTATGACATCACCTGCCAAAATAATATCAGAAGGGGAGATGTTTGCACAATTTACAACTCAGATACTGAAGCAGTATTTGAACAGGACTTGGGGAGCGTTTAGGCTTGGGCAGATAATTAGCAAGTGATATTTGTGTCACACAAGAGACAGGCAGTGTCCACCTCCAGAAGAAGATCAAATCATCATCTATTACCTTTACTGAATCCTCCGCTATCAACAGCCTGGGGATGACCATTGATCAGAAACTGAACTGGACAGCCATTTAACTAATGTGGCTACAAGAGTAAATCAAAGGCTAAGAATAGTGCAACGGGCAAACCATCTTCTGAAATGAATTGTTGGCTTTATGGTTAAAAGTGTGATTACATGATGGTTAAAAGCATATATGTTGCTAAATTGCAGGAAGATAATTCCAGACTATGAATAATTAATTGGGGCAAAGCCAACTTCAATGGCATTTGATTGAATAAATTGGAGTTCAAAGTTAGCAGAAGAAGCAGCAGAGGGCAACCTTCAATGTAGAGATGTTTTGGGCACAATTGGTTATATTCCCTCAAAAGAGAAAGGTAGGATAAACAAATCCAGAGCTGCCTGGATGACAAAAGAAATTAAAATTAAAAACCTGTGTGCCATTGTCAGATGTCCGGGAGGAAATACCAATGAGTACCCTGCAGAACACGGAAGGTTCAGAGGGATTGTGAAAAAACAGAGGGAGTACAAGAAGAGAATGACAGCTAACATTTCAAAAAAGAAGAAATCCCAAAGTCTCCTATTGGCATATGAAAGGCTAGTAGGTGTGGGCCAATTAAGGTGAGCCAGCAATGATTTAAAGGAAAATCAGGTATAACTAATTTACTGGAATTTTTGAAAAGGTAACAGAGTTGATGAGGACAACGCTGTTGATACAGTTTATATGGACTTTCAAACTGTGTTTGATTCAGTGCCACATAACTGACGTGTGAACAAATTATAGCTTATTCCAGAGAAAAGGTATAAAACTGGCTGAGTGTCAGGAAACAGAGAGTAATCGGTAATGGATATTCTTTGGAGGGTGGTTAAGAAGGTGTTTAGCATCTGAGCCTTCATTGCTCAAATCACGGAGTATAGGAATGGGGACGTCGTGTTGTGGTTGTACAAGATATTAGTGAGGCCTCTTCTGGAGAACTGTGTCCAGTCCTGGTCGCCCTGTTATAGGAAATATTAAACTACCGAGAGTTCAGAAAAGATTTACAAGGATGTGGCCAGGACCGGAGGGTTTTAGTTATAAGGAGAGGCTGTTATAAGGAGTTCTTCCACTTGTGCAGAAGGTTGTGAGATGAAGGGAATGGTTCATATGCGGAATGAACTGCCCGAGGAAGTGGCAGATGCTGGTACAGTTAGAACATTTAAAAGACATTTGGATAGATACATGAATAGGAAAGGTTTAGAGGTGTATGGATCAAATCTAGGCAAGTGGGACTAGTTTAGTTTGGGAAGTTTGGTTGGTGTGGACGAGTTGGACCAAAAGGCCTGTTTCTGTGTGATATGACTCCATGACTCCCCAAAACCTATCCACCATTTATAAGGCACAAGTCAAGAGTGTGGCAGAATACTTTCCACTTATCTGGTTGAATGCCACTCCAACAATATTCATGAAGCTTGGCATCACCCAGGACAAAGCTAAGGCCACTTTAGTATCATCCCATCCCACATTTTCAATAGTCACTCCATCCACCACTGATGCTCACTGGCAGTAGTATGTACCATCTGTAAATTCACAGCAACAATTCACCAAGACTCCTATCACAGCTGCTTCCAAACCCATGACCAATACTATCTCAAAGGGCAAGTGCATGAGCAGCATGAGAACACCAGTACCTGCGGGTTCTCCGCTGAACCACACATAACCTCACTTTGAACTGTATTTCCTTTGCTTCACTATGATGGCAGTGTTCCCCTTGTTACAATCTTCCTGATTTATCCTTCCAACAGCCTAATTATCGCAGAAGCTCAAAAGTACTTTCACTTTTGTTTTCTATTTGTTCCTTTATAGTTCCATCCAAATGATCCTACGTCTTGATTGTCCAAGCTAAGATTCCTTCTGTTGCACTCTTCACTATCAGTGCAATTGATTCATGGTTCAGGTAACAATCCAGTTATTAGAATTTGTAAGCATTTGCATTTTTATTTCAATCCTAGCCCCTCAAACACTTTTAGCTAAACTTCATTTGTAGTCTATCCATACTGCTGAGAAACATTTGAATGTTTCTCCTCCCACAGCAAGATTGGTACCAGCGGCAATGAGATGTTAATTGGAATTAACTCAGCAATAGAAAATAGTATGGAAATGGTATTGTATACAAGGTTGATGTTAAACAAGTTAAATAAGTAAACTTATGATATGACTCTCGAGCAGCAGATCACATCTAATCAGTTTAACATAAATGGAACACTGGAAAGTCACTGGGGACCTGGACGTCCGTAACAAGAAAAAGAAACATTTATTAATAAGTAAAAACTTGAAAAGCTGACTTAGAAAAGGGCATCTGTTGCTTTTTCCTTTATCGCCCACTTTGCAATGTGATTCTGACAGAATGCAACAAATCAGTAATCTTTTATGCATGTTAGTAGAGTCTCACAAGATTCAAAACAGGAAGCTGTGCTGGTTGTCTGAATGTCTGTAAACAATATGTACAGTACTTTATAAACGTTACTTGATGATCTGCCAACTGCTCATAATGTTGCAATTCATAGCAAAATTTGTTTATAATGATACTGAGCTGAAAACTATAAATGACTTGTAGGTTATAATTATGTCCTTCTTGATTATCATTATTCAAGCAGAAAATGAAATTTTATTCATTTCAGTCATCTCTTTCCATGGTGAAACCACATTTCTGTAGACTAAGACCTGACCTACCAGTGGCAATGTCAAGTTGTCATAGCACTCAACTCAGTCTGAGTATTTCCTCATATATCATCCCTACACAATGCAGCATCCATCTCCCAATTAATTGATGCCAGTTTGTCATAGACATGTTCAGTGAGCTGCAGTCAGCTGTTCCCAATCATTATATAAAAAGACAGGCAGCACCTCTGGTTTTCAGCTTCTGTCACTTCAGTTGCATGGCTGAGAACTCGATGACCTGCCACCATTTCCTTGCAATCCGAATTCGGATGTTTATGCAAGATACATGTTTGATGAGAATTGTCAAGCTACTTTGCTCATTTTGGAACTTTATTTGTGAAAAGAGCCCCCCATTATACCAAGTTTCAAGATGCTATGTTCTGGCTGAAAGGCTGCATCAATTCCCTCAGATTCTTCATAAATTGCAAAATTTCATTCTCAACGAGAGGCAGAGTAATTTCTGCATCTGTTGACTGCCTCCTTTACCACATTTGCCGTTGAATTCTGCAATTAAAAACTGACCTGTCCAATTCTGACTTCAAGAAGCTTTTGTGAAGCACTTTGTAAATATGAAATATGCACTTGTAAATAACTAACTCACACAATGCCCTGTGTCAAATTTTACCTCAGTCTCACCTTGAAACATCACAAAATATCTGTGAATTCCATCTATACTCCACTCATTATTACAACATTGGTGTTGCAGATTTTATAATATTTAGCTTTATTTATTCCCATGAAAATCCATCTGTAAGCTCCACTTGATCAAGTGGGGGATCTGCTGGGCCATGAGGCTGCAGATTATGCTGGAGTACAAACTCATTACTGATTATGGCCCACATAACCTCATACATGATGAGCTGTTACATCTGTTCAACATGTATCCCGTTTAGCACACTGATAGTGCCACACAACACAATGAAGGATATGCTCAATCTGAAAATAGGCTTTTGTCTCTTCAAAGACTGTGCAGTGGTCTCTCTTACCAATACTGTCATGGTTTGGAGGAAGGGTCACTCAACCCAAAATGTTAACTCTGATTTGTCTCCACAAATGCTGCCAGACTTGCAGAGCTTTTCCAGCAATTTCTTTTTTTCTTCTGTCATGGATAGATGTAGATTGTTAAGGATGAGGTCAAGTATGTTTTTCCCTCTTGCTGTTTCCCTCACCACCTGCTGCAGACCCAGTTTAGCAGCTATGTCCTTCAGGACACGAGCAGCTTGGTCAGTAGTGCAGCTGCTGAGCATGTCTTGGTGATGGACATTGAAATCTCCCACCCAGATTCTGTGCCCTTGCCATCCTCAGTGCATCTCCCAAGTGTTATTTAACATGATTCATTCATCAAGTGGGAGCGCTATGTGGTAATCAGCAAGAAATTTCCTTGCCTCTGTTTCAATGGTCCTCATTAGACTTTTAATTCAAGATTTTTATTGAATTGATTTATTTTTTATTGAATTAAAATTTCACAAACAGCTGTGATCCTCCAGAACACCACCCGAGTTTCTGGATTACTAGTCCAGCGACAATAGCACTCCACTACTCGTTCATTCTGAATGACCTTAAATACCACAATGCTCAGAACCAAAATGCTTGCAAACTACAAAATATTAATTTGAAACCTAAAACTGATTCAAATTCCCCAGTGAATGAGAACACACTAATCTGGGACAGGCTTACAATCCAGCAATCTTCACCTTTTAGTTTTCATTTCCATTAGAACAGACTCCCCTTAATATCCACAGTTTCCTGTGTCCTCATTCTGCCTGGATTTGTCCTATTTTTTTTCAGATATAGTTCTTAAAGCAGGTTACAAAAGATACTGTTGATAAATGCTCTGGGCAGAGGTAAAGCCTCCAGCAACAACATCAATACCTAGTGTGCATCTAACGGCCAATGCTTTGTGATTTGATAAGGTAGGTCCCTCAGTCCTAGACACCACTCCAGCTTCTTGGTCAGTGGACACCTGTTGATTTCTTTTTGGACATCTTGCGTCTGTGGTAAGGTTAGGGCTAGGCTTAAGGGCCTTGAGCTGAGCACATCAATGAATGGCTCCTTTCATTTGCAAGAATCCATCTTTTCTACATCCTGGAACTCTATGGGCAATTTAGCATGGCCAATCCAACTAACAATCTTTGGATTGTGGAAGGAAACCAGAGCACCCAGTGAAAACCCAGGCAGACACGTGCAAACTCCTCAGCAACAACCATCCGACAGTGGAATCAAACCAGGCTCCTTGGCACTACGAGGCAACAGCACTAACCACTTCCACATTAGTTCTGAAGTCTAAGGAATTTCTTCTTAAAGCCAGGACCAGATATTCAGGTCTAAGCATTAGCAATCTCGGTGTTCCTTGGAAAAGTCATTCTAACAGATGCATGCTATACAGGCGTCTCCCTCCCCAGACAAATCTACAAGTCCTTAGCTGGGGAATTTCCATCCTAAACCGTGGGGTTAACACTATATTCTGCATTCTGTTCTATTACCCTCCTGTACTTATGTAAAGTATGATTATGCCTGTATAGCACTCAAAACAATACTTTTCACTGTATCTTGGTACATGTGACAATACTGAATCAAATCAAATCAGGGTGTCACTGTGAATGGTGTCACAGTAAACGGGAATAATGTTGCATGAGAATTTGATTCCCTTAACAACTTACAAAAAGTTACTCAAGATTGCATGTCAAAAACTCCTGAATAGTTTGACTTAAAGCCTGTCTGTGTATAGTAATACTGTCAGATCATTTAGTTAAAAACAAAAAACAAGCAAATGAAAGTGTTTCATTTGTCAAAACTACTTCAGGCTTAAATGATATCTCTGTTCTGGTAAGTCAAACCTTAAATATCTTGCTGAGTTCACAATTCTACAGAAACATACTTAAAATTTATGCTATTCCTTTCAAATAATTCAGGATTTCATATTTTTTGTTTGCTTCTGAGGTTCTCTTCTTGTCTTACAAATATTCCACAAAGATATGGCAATAAGAGTAAAGTGTAGGAGTAAGCCATTCAGCTCATTGAGTTCGTTCTGCCATTCAATAAGATCTTACTGATCTGATTGTAACTTTAATTCCATGTTCCTGCATAAACTGTATTATCCTAGATTCCCTTATTTATCGAAAATCTGTCAACTTAGCCTTGAATACACTCAGTATTGGCTCAGTCTCCACTGCTCTCTGTGGTAAAGAATTTCAAGCACCCTCTTAGAGAAGAAATTCTCATCCTCACCATCTTAAATGGGAGATTCCTTATTTTTGACATTGTGCTTACTGGTTTTTGACTTCCCAATGAGAGGAAACTTCCTCTCACTATCCACCCTGTCAGCAGCCTTCAGAATTTTATGTGTTCTCAATAAGATCACCTCTCATTCATCTAAACTCTAATGAGTATAGGCTCAACCTTATCAATGATTCCTCCTTCATTTCAATGAATCCTCTTTAGACTGCATCCAATGCTTCCTTAAGAAAGAGTCCAAAACTCTGCATGATACTCCAGGTCCCATCAGTGCAGCTGCTTACAAATTCCTTACTTTTGTACTCCATCCCACTTGAACTAAAAACTGTTCCGAATCACTTGCTGTACCTGCAAATTAATGTTTTGTGATTTGTTCAGAAGGACATCCAGATCCCACTGTGCAGCAGCATTCTGCAGTCTGTCTCCATTCAAGTAACGTTCTGCTTTTCTATTTTTCTTGTCAAAGTGGACAATCTCACATTTTCTCATATTATGCTCCATCTGCCAATTTTCTTGCCACCTCAATTAATCTACATCCCTATGGACATTCTGGGTGTCCTCTTCACAAAGTGTTTTCCAGCTACCTTGGTATTTTCAACAAACTTGGTTTCAATACAGTGGTCCCGTCATCCACGTCATTAATTTAAACCACAAATAGTTGAGGCTCCGACACTGATCACTGTGGCACTCCAATAGTCCCAGTTTGTGAAACTGAAACGGATGTATTTATTCTGACTCTGTTTCCTGTTAGTTACTTTTCACTGTATTTTGGTACATGTGACAATACTGAATCAAATCAAATCAGGGTGTCACTGTGAATGGTGTCACAGTAAACGGGAGTGGTGTTGCATGAGAATTTGATTCCCTTAACAACTTACAAAAAGTTACTCAAGATTGCATGTCAAAAACTCCTGAATAGTTTGACTTAAAGCCTGTCTGTGTATAGTAATACTGTTAGTTAGCCAATCAGCATTAATATATCACCCCCATACCAAGAGCTGTTGTGCTGTAACCTTCTCTGTGACACCTTAACAAATGCCTTTGGAAATCTAAATCTACCTCAATTGGTTTTCCTTTAACCACACTGCTTGTTAGATCTTCAAATAGCCTTAATAAACTTGTCAAACATTATTTACCCTTCACAAAATGATGCAACATAAGTATTGATTTCCAGATTATCACATTGATATAATCAATAGGATGTACGTCAATGATTATTTTATTTTACATACTTAATGTGAAATCTTTCCTATCTTCTATTTTCCTTCCTTACCTCTTGACCTTTGATGACATTGGGAACAGACCTTGCAGATTTTGAGTGAGCCCAGTGCAGAGGAGATTAGACCCAGCACGGAGGAGAGTAGACACAGCGCGGACGAGAATAGGCCCAGCGGGGAGGAGAGTAGGCTCAATGTGGAAGACAATAGGCCCAGCATGGAGGAGAGTAAGCCTAGTGTTCAGGAGACGGCATGGAGGGGAGTAAGCCCAGCATGGAGGAGACTTGACCTGGCATGGAGGAAAGTAGGCCCAGCATAGACCTCGAGTGTTCATAACACTGGAGCCATGGAGGCAGTAGCAGTGATGGAGGCAGCAGCTGACACCCAGCACAAGCCCAATTGGGGGCAGCGGCAGTCAGGGCCAAAGTCTCGCGAGTAACAACAAAGTTCGGCGTGCCCAGGTGGGTCTTAGTCTAGTGCAGGTGAAGGCGTGCCAGTGCAAGGGTGAGTGACCCCTTCTGGGGAAGCCCAGCTTGGAGCATCTGCAGGCCAACGGCTCAAGACAGTACTGTAATGTTTGACACTTTCAATTAATTTATTTTTCTACTTTTCTGCTAAGAAGACTGTGGTGCTGACATTTTTTAACTTGTTTCTTTATTTCTTTATTTTTGTAACAAAGATTTTGTACCTAAGATGGTGCTGTGTGTGGTGACATTGTACATTTTATGCTGTACTCTTATAGCCCATACTTGAGTACACATGACCATGAAACCCGAATCTAAATCTGCTGATGGTGTCGCACAGCCATTCTATAAAGTCGTGGAGGTATCTTCAGCAAATACCCATGTGCACCATATATTTAATGTTCATCTGGGCTAGGTTTTGCTGAGTGGACTACTTCTGAGGTTGGTAGATTTTCCCTGGTCCATGAGGATTCAGCTGCTCAATCAGCATGTGACAGGCATCACAAGAAGTTGTCAACACAACGACGGTCATATGGAGAATAAATCAACTCTAGGTCAACTCCCACTGTCACTTTGGACTTTCTTGTGCCACTGCAGGTTGGCCTAAGCCAACCCCAACTCCTGTTGCTGTTGCCATTGAAGCACTTGATGTCTGTGGCTTCTTCACAAAGCAAAATGATTGGAGAATGGCAGTGTCGATTTGTGCCATTGTATGTTGCCTTCAGGAGGTCCATGGAATCCTGCAATGTCACCTCCCCTAGAATCTGACACTGTCAGCGTGCCCCATCATGTCTAGGAAAGTCTATTACCTTGCGATGTTTCTCACTAGGCCACCTTCCCAACCATCATACTTTACACAGAGTGATGGATCCTGTGAGGTTTCAAAAAACAAATCCTTGTGAGTAACACAGCATGCGCCGAGAGGCAGTGTGAGTTGCCTGGGATACTGAACACATGCCATTGCACCTTCCCATACACCATAGTCAGCTTAACTTCAAGGTTGAGATATAGCCTGCCCATGTGGCCTTTGTATGACGGCAGAACCCCAACCCCATCTCTCTTACCACCCTTCCCCTTCTGTGCCAGTGTTATCTAGTTTGGATATAAACATTTGCAGTCCTTCTAATGCTTGGCCTACGAAGAGGGCAGCTTATAAATTGCACTTTTCTCTGTGAGTACATACTTGAGACAATTTCAACTGACAACCAGGGCACAAAATACTTGGACTTCATGCAATCTTGTGGCAATCTGATAGTGTGAGTACAGTTGCTATTGATATTTTCTGATCAACAACCAAGAGATGTTATTACACACCTTGGGAGCATTTGGGACCTGAACCCGAGCCTTCTGGTTCAGAGGTAGGAACACTGTCACTGCATCACAAGAGGCCAAGAACTGTCAGTTTGCTGGCTGCATTGCAATTGAAGGCAGCCAAATATGATTGACTCTCCACTGGGCTACTGGTTAATAATGGGCCCATTTAGATAGTCACATATGCAAACTGTAGCTTCTACCTGCATAATGAAATCTCCTGTGACTTTGAATATAGCTGTTTCAAGATTGAAAGGGAATTGTCAATGGAAAAGAAAATGTTGAAGTTCAATCCATTAGATGTGTCTTTTGGATGCAATTGAGTACCATCCCATCATACTGTTCCTTCCTCACTGGTTCATGATCTTAATTGTCACTATGGCCCTTCTATCTTCTATCTCTTACTGCAAGGCCTATCACTGTTACAGTCAAGCTCCCCAGGCAGAGATCCTTACAGTCAAGGCACTGTTCCCTCTGTGAAGATTCACACCCTCTCCTGATTGAGACACCCTACATCCCGATCTTCCTGGACATTCCCACATGAATGTATGCTGCTGACTCTCAGATTCTGATAGCTGCCCCCTACCCTTTCTTGTCACAATTCCACCCGACCTCCTATTCAGGCGAGCCCCAGACATGAGTTAACATTAAAACAAACAACAGCTTGTAAAAGACCTTCACTAACCTGGACTGACTGCCTGTCAACAATCTCCCAAACCCTGAGACTGACTGGAGACCAAGACCCAAGGTCCAGGGCAGAGGGATACACCAGGTGTTCTAGGATGCTATTGTCCTTGAATTAGAGCCAGCAGCCTAGAGTAAGAGCTGGACGCAGCACAGGAACCAAGGATTCCTAGCCCTGACCTTGATCCATGTCCCGGCAAGAACCCCCATGCATCCACCTCCCCCCCGCCCCCACCCCATATTGATTGCAGCATTAGACTTCCGCAAACTATCCTTCCTCCATTTTCTTATTCTCGCAGATTCATGGCCTTCAGCCGGAAGCATCCTTTTGCAAAAACATGGAAAAGGCTTATCCCTGAGCGTGAAGCTGCTCCTTGTTTGCCATGTACCAGTTGGGTTTGGTGGTGGCCCAGGATGATCTCTGCTTCAGTTTGTTTGATTTATTCTTTTTTTAATTCTTCCATCACTGGCAAAGCCAGCATTTATTGCCCATGCCTAAGTCCTTAAATGGAGTGGCTTGCTTGGCTATTTCAGAAGCCTTTAAAGGTTAGCCACATTGCTGTAGATCTTTGGTTGCATGTAGGCCAGACTTAGTAAAGATGGCAGATTACCTTCTTTAGAGAATCATAGAATCTCTAAAGTGTGGAAACACGTCATTTGGCCCAATAAGTCCACAGCGACCCTCCAAAGAGTAACTCACCCAGACCCATTCCCTTACATTTACCCCTGATGAATGCACCTAACCTACACATCCCTGAGAACTATGAGCAATTTAGCGTGGCCAATTCACGTAACCTGCACATCTTGGTATTGTGAGAGAAAACTGGAGCAAACCCACACAGGCATGAGGAGAACATGCAAACTCCACATAGACAGTCACCTGAGGCTGGAATCAAACCCAGGTCCCTGGTGCTGTGAGGTAGCAGTACTAGCCACTGAGCCATGATGCCATTCACAAGGACATAAGCGGACTAGAGAGGTCTTTGTGAAAATCAATATTATTTACATGATCAGAATTATTGAGACCAGCTTTCAATTCCAGATGTATGAATTGAAAACAAATTTTGCCATCTGACATGGTGGGATTTGATCCCATGATCCCAGAGTATTAAGTTGAACCTCTGAATTGCTATTACAGTGCCACCATCTCTCTAGTTACAGTGCGAGTTAAAGTGTTATTTAAAGCTGTATTGCTGGAAGGCCAAAGTAACAACTACTTACCCTGAAGGTAAGTACCCTGAAGGATGAATTGCGGCTCACTGGGTACATATCCAATATTCACGATATGTTATCTGAAGGTTCGAGTTTCTCAATTAGCTAGAGTTAATTGGGAAAGTGAAGTTAAATCCAATGTGTTAAAATTGTAATGAGACGCTAGTTCATGCAAGATAAACTTCTTGACCACTCAGAGTCGTCTAATGAGATGGTTGCCCTGCTTCCTGAAACAGGAGAATCTAATCACTGAAGTTTAACTCAAAGACAAGAATCTGAATTTTTATCTCTTCCCCCAGTGAAGTTCACCCACCTGCAGTATTCTTACCAGGGCAAGGATTGGAAAATCCCTCCCAACATTTCAGATTGATGTCCTTTCATCCTGTAACGATGCATTCAATATTCTCAGACTGAATTGGCTACTCACTTTGCAAATTGTTCAAATTTCTTTTCTTGGAATGTTGGACAGCTCCCAATATGTTATCAAGTGTTATGCATTACTGTACAAGACCAATTTCAGCCATTCAGAAATGTTCAGGATATAATATTTGATAAATGATCTGAATCAAGTATGCAGGATGAAAGAGGAATATTTCCATTTCCAGTTATTGTTTTCTCAAGTGAGATTCCTAGCTTAAGCACCTATCCATGTACCTATCCAATTGCCGCTTAAAGGTCACCAATGACTCTGACTTTGCCACTCCCACAGGCAGTGCTTTCCATGCCCCCACCACTCTCTGGGTAAAGCACCTACCCCTAACATCCCCCCTATATCTTCCACCCTTCACCTTAAATTTATGTCCCCTTGTAACACTCTGTTGTACCCAGGGAAAAAGTCTCTGACTGTCTACTCTATCTATTCCCCTGATCATCTTATAAACCTCTATCAAGTCACCCCTCATCCTTCAGCGTTCCAATGAGAAAAGGCCTAGCACTCTCAACCTATCCTCGTACGACCTATTCTCCATTCCAGGCAACATCCTGGTAAATCTCCTCTGCACTCTCTCCAAAGCTTCCACATCTTTCCTAAAATGAGGCGACCAGAACTGCACATAGTACTCCAAATGTGGCCTTACCAAGGTCCTGTACAGCTGCAACATCACCTCATGACTCTTGTATTCAATCCCTCTGCTGATGAACGCTAATACACCATAGGCCTTCTTACAAGCTCTATCCACCTGAGTGGCAACTTTCAAAGATCTATGAACACAGACCCAAAATCCCTCTGCTCCTCCACCTGACTAAGAACCCTCCCGTTAACCCTGTATTCCACACTCTTATTTGTCCTTCCAAAATGGACAACCTCACACTTGACAGGGTTGAACTCCATCTGCCACTCCTCAGCCCAGCTCTGCAGCATATCTAAGTCCCTTTGCAGCCGACAACAGCTCTCCTCACTATCCACAACTCCACCAATCTTCGTATCGTCTGCAAATTTACTGACCCACCCTTCGACTCCCTTTTCCAAGTCATTAATAAAAATTACAAACAGCAGAAGACCCAGAACTGATCCCTGCAGAACTCCACTTTTAACTGGGCTCCAGGCTGAATATTTACCATCTACCACCACTCTCTGACTTTGACCAGTTAGCCAGTTCTCTATCCAACTGGCCAAACTTCCCACTATCCCATGCCTCCTGACTTTCCGCATAAGCCTACCATGGGGAAACTTATCAAATGCCTTACTAAAATCCATGTACACTACATCCACTGCTCTACCCTCATCCACATGCTTGGTCACTTCCTCTAAGCATTCAGTAAGACTTGTAAGGCAAGACCTACCCTTCACAAATCAGTGCTGGCTGACCCTAATCAAGCAGTGTCTTTCCAGATATTCATAAATCCTATCCCTCAGTACCCTTTTCATTACTTTGCCTACCACCGAAGTAAGACTAACTGGCCTGTAATTCCCAGGGTTATCCCTAATCCCTTTTTTGAACAGGGGCACAATATTCACCACTCTCCAGTCCCCTGGTACCACCCCCGTTGATAGAGAAGACGAAAAGATCATTGCCAACGGTTCTGCAATTTCCTCTCTTGCTTTCCACATAATCCTAGGATATATCCCGTCAGGCCCGGGGGACTTGTCTATCCTCAAGTTTTTCAAAATTCCCAACACATCTTCCTTCCTAACAAGTATCTCCTCTTGCCTACCAGTCCATTTCAGACTCTCCTCTCATTTGCAAATACCGAAGAAAAGTACTCATTCAAGACCTCTCCTATCTCTTCCGACTCAATACACAGTCTCCCACTACTGTGCTTGATTGGACCTACCCTCATTCTTGTCGGGAATCTAATCTAATCAGAATGCAGAATGTCTTTATTGCTGTAGTGTGTGGCCATCCTGCTTCACTTGGGACACAGCACTGGCCTGGCCTGCCTAGATGACATGGTCTCCAATGGCAGTCAGCTGGGAAAAGGACCGTCCTTTTCACCACCACCCTGTCCACCAACACCTCCAGGTGCATGAGGAGAGGCAGAAGTGCTAACCTCCTGGTGTTCCTGCCATATTTAGAGCCCATCTGCAGACTATTTGAGGTGCTGCAAACCAGGAACAAAACTCACATTGTGCTGTTCAGCCATTAATGCCAAGAGTAAAGGAAAGCTTTCTCTCTGTTTCACAGACAGGCACCTGGAGCCAAAACATACCCCTTGCCTCCTGCACCAGTTCCTCAGCCACACATTCAAGTCCGTTATCTCCTTGTTCCTACCCTCTCCAGTCCGGGGAACTGGAAGCAAACTGGAGATAACCACCCTGGAAGTCCTACTTTTCAGCCTTCTTCCAAGTTCTCTGAAGTCCTGCTGTAGAATGTCACTCCTCTTCTTCCCGACATCATTTGTGCCGGCATGCACCACTACCTCTGGCTCCTCAACTTCGCCCTTGAGAATTCCCGCACTCTGTCCATGACGTCCTGGATCCTGGCACCAGGAAGGCAAAACACCATCCTCAAATCCTGCCTATTGCCGCAGAAACCTCTTTCAGTCCCTCTCACTATAGAGTCCCCTATTACCACAGCTCTGCATGATGTCTGACTCCTCGGCTCTGCATCCACGCCCATTTTCAATTGGCAAACCTATCCGCCTCTTGGACTGGCAGTGTCGTCTGTCTCAACAGTTTCCAAGAGAGTCAACCTGTTCATGAGAGGTACTTCCCCCAGGGTCTCTTGTACTTGAATCATCTCTTCCTTCCTCCTCATCATCTCACGTCTCTCTTCTGGTATGCTCGGTGTAATGACCTTGCTGAAGGTTCTGTCCAGAAAATTCTCGTTCTCTTAGATGAGCCTGAGGTCATCTAGTTCTTTCTTTAGTGCTGCAACATGCTCCTTCAGAAGCTGAATGTGCATACACTTTCCACAGCTATAGGAGCCAGAGACACCATCAGTGTCCCTGACCTCCCGGCACACAGCACACTGAATCAGTTTGCCATATCTCCAGTCATCAAGCACCTCACCCATTGTTATAGATGATGCAAGTATTTCTGCAAGGGGTATCACAATTTCCTCCTTTACTTCACACATTGTTGTAAGATATGTTAGATCATGTCCCAGAGATTTATCCACCTTTATATTCTCTGAGATCTCTGAATTTCCTCTTCTGTAATGTGAATTGTTTTAAAGCATCAAAATGTATTTCTCTACATTCCTTAGCCTTTATTTCTTTCTTCACAGTAAAAACTGATGCAAAATATTCATTTAGTATCTCTCCCATCTTCGGGGTTCAACACAAAGATAACCTCCTTGATCTTTAAGGGGCCCTATCCTCTCTCTCGTTTCTCTCTTGCTCTTAACTTAATTGTAGAATCCCTTTGGATTATCCCTAACCATACCTGCCAATGCTATCTCATATCCCCTCTTTAGCTTCCTGATTTCTTTCATAAGAATGCCCCTCCACTCTTTATGATGACTAGTAGATTTAATTGAACCAGGTTGTCTATATCTAAAATAAGATTCTCTTTCATTCCTGACTAGAAACTCAATATCTTTATTAATCCATTGTTCCTTCATCTCACCAGCCTTACCCTTCAGTCTAACAGGAAGGTAATGCCTCTGAAATCTCGTCATCACACGCTTGAAAGCCTCCCAATTGTCAGACATCCTTTACCTCCGCACAGTCTACTCCAATCAGCTTTTAAAGTTCTTGTCTCATGCCTTTAAAATTTGCCTTGCTTCAATTAATAACTTTAACTTTTGTGGAAGGCTTACCCTTTTCCACAATTATTTTGAAATTAAAAGAATTATGATCACTAGATATGAAGTGTTCCCCCACCTTTACTTCAGTCACCTGCCTTGCCTTACTGCCCAAAAGATGGTCTAGTTTTGCTCCTCTAGTAAGAGCATTCACAGATTGATAAAGAAATCTCCTGAACACATTTAACAAATTCTTCACCATCCAAACCTTTACCGCTATGCTAGTCCCAGTCAATGAGTTTGGAAAATTAAAATCCGCCAGTATTAAAACTTCATTATGCTTGGATATGTCCTTACATATCATTACAAATAATTTCTCATCAGTGTATAAAATCATCTGTTACAGCATACATTAAGAGTGGAAACCTTTTCTTCTATATTGATTACCTGCAAATTTGAATGATATTTACCTTTTCTCCTCTCTTGATTCTCCTCATTCTATTGCTCACCATTAACTAAACCAAAGAATCAACAGCCTGTTCAGGTATTTCTCCTGCTGCACTGACTAACACCTTTTTTTAAACCTCAATTAACATCACTGTTGTAAAACAATTGTTTTTTTAATCTCCTGGGACTTTGTGGGGCCTTGCAATATGCAAATTGGCTTTTCTGCTTGCCTGTATGAAAACAGTGATTAGTCTTCAACAAAAATGAATTATCTATGAAGTGTTTTAGGACATCCAGAGGATGTGAACGGTTTTACAGAAATGTAGATTCTTCTTCATCTTCTTTCTTTATTTTTTATGCAGCCACTTTAAGAAAATTCTTTGCTTGGAAGTCTGCCACGGACAAATGTGACACAAGACTTTGGTCATCTTCCACAAATTTTAATTTAAACATAGCTTCAGGCTCCTCGCTGATTGATATCTCATTAAAATGAGAGGTGGTGTTTTACTGTGGAATGAATCTAATGTTATTCTCTAGAGTGCATAATAGAAACATCGTAAATAAGGCACAGGAGTGGGCTATTCAGCCCTTCGAGCCGACTTCTCCATTCAATGTGATCATGGCTGATCATCCAACTCCATACCCTGTTCCCATTGCTCTCCGTACCCTTTAAACCCATGACCTCTAGGAACTATACCTAACTCCTTCTATGACTTGGAGGTGCCGGTGTTGGACTGGGGTGGACAAAGTTAGAAATCACACAACACAAGTTATAGTTCAACAGGTTTATTTGGAAGCACTAGCTTTTGGAGCGCCACTCCTTCATCAGGTGGTTGTGGAGGATAAGATCGTGATCACAGAATTTATAGCCAAAAGAGTCCAGTATCACTCTGTAAAACTATGCAGAGGGCCTGTCAGTCAGTCTGACTAAACATTGGGACACAGACAGACTTCACACCTAATGTTAGAAAAGCTGAATTATCTCAAGAATGTAATTTAAAAGAAGTTCTGGAATTTCCGTATCAAAGAACAGAAACCAGCATAGCCAATTTTAAAAGATGAAAGATTTAATCTAAAATTGTTTAATGTATCACATCTCCATGACACTGGACTCCTTTGGCTAGACATTCTGTGATCATGATCTTATCCTCCACAAACACCTAATGAAGGAGGAACGCTCTGAAAGCTAGTGCTGCCAAATAAACCTGTTGAACTATAACCTGGTGTTGTGTAATTTGTAACTAACTCCTTTGAGAAAACAGTTAATGTTTTAACCTCAACTACTTTCTATGGAAGTGAATTCCACTGGCTCACCACCATCTGGGTGAAGTAATTTCTCCTCATCTCTGTCCTAAAATGTCTACAGCACACCCTTAGAATATGACTCCTGGTTTGGGACTCCCCAGTCATCAGGAATATCCTTCCTGAATTCTACCCTGTTTAGTCCTTTTAGAATTTTATCAAGTTATAGTCCAGCAGATGTATTTGGAAGCATTAGCTTTCAGAGCATTGCTCCTTCATCAGGTTGTTGTGAAGGATAAGATCATAGGACATAGAATTGTTTGTTAAGTCTCTCACCTTTTTCATTCTAAAAGATGAGAGACTTAACAAACAATCCAGGTATTTTTCTATATATAATTTCAGTTCCATCACACTATAAACTTCTGCTATAAATTCTGTCTTACAATCTTATATTCCACAACCACCTGATGAAGGAGCAGCACTTCAAAAGCAGTGCTTCTAAATAAACCTGTTGGATTATAACCTGGTGTTGTGTGCTTTTAACTTTGTACACCCCAGTCTAACATTGCCACCTCCAAATCAGAGAATTTTATTGGTTTCTATGAGATGCTCCCTCATTCTTCTGATCTCCAGTCAATATAGTCAACACTGATTCAATCTCTCTTCATATATCAGTCCCATTATCATAGGAATCAATCCGGTATGCCTTCATTCCACTCTCTCCATAGTCAGAACAAGCTTCCTCAGATAAGGAGACCAAAGCTGCACACAATACTTCAGGTGTGGTCTCACCAAGGCCCTTTACAATTGCATTAAGACATCCCAGCTCCAGTACTGAAATCCTCTTACTATGAAGGCCATCATACCACTTGTGTGTTTGCAACATACCTGCATATTTACTTTCAGCGATTGGTGTACAAGGACACCCAGATCTCGTTTTACAATGCCTTCCTGTTTTTGCTACCAAAGAGGATAATAACTAATTTATTCACATTATACTTTATCTGCCATGCACTCACCCAGCCTATCCAAATTACACTGAAGCATCGCTGTATCCTCCTCACAGTTCACCCTCCCATCCAGCTTCATGTCATCTGAAAACATGGAGATATTACATTTCATTCCCTCATCTTGCGAATAGGGGGGACCAAGCACTGATTCCTGCAGTATCCCACTAGTCACTGGCTGCCACTTGTAAAAAGATTCATTTCTTCCAACTCTTTGCTCCTTTTTGCCAACCAGTTCTCGATCTATGTCAGTACTCTACCCCAATCCCATGCATTTTAATTTTACGTGCTTATCCTTTAGTTTGGAAATTATTGTAATCCTTTTGAAAATAACTCCTGTTTATAGTCTCAGTGTGAGCCATTTTCTTCCTATCTTAATACAGTAAAACTACATCATACGGAGTAAATGTTAGCTCAGTGCATAAGCTTCATGACACATTTCATGTCAATGTTCTCTAATTCTTCCAATGCGCATCCTGTTCAGCAAATTGTGTCAAGTTTACTCTGATCCCCATCCCTTTCTCCTGTCTGGGACTTTGTATCAAGGTAATTCTTGTTTCGTATCTATCTGAAGGATAATGTTCCTCACTCCCATCTAGTTTCAAGTGCAATCATTTATCACAGTCTGGAATTGTTTATAACATGGTTTTAAATTAATTGCCCTGCTCTTCAGAGACACTGTCAATTTTCTGGTTATGTCTCAAAATATCTGCAGGCTACAACTCAGATTCATGAATTAACTACCCCAGCAAGCATATTGCTTTCACAGTTTCTTACATTACTGGAAATGCTTCATTTGCTTTCACTTCAAGGTGACATGACAAAGGACATTTTTGAATAACTTTTCTGCTATCAGCTGCAAAATGACACATCCAATGTGTACTGACACACACACAGACACACACAAATGCTCACACATGCACACACACATACACATACAAACGCACATATACGCATAGAGATACAAACACATGTAACATCCAAGGTTACATGGAAAGGACAGGAAAGTAAATGTGAGGAATGTCAGAAAATCAGCCATGATACTATTTTATGGTGTAGCTAAACGGCTTGTTTCTGTTCCTATTTTTTTATGGTCACATAAACACACACACATTTTCATGCATACACAGACAGACACAAACACACACACATTCATACATACACAGACAGACACACACACACACACACACACACACACACACACACACACACAAATATGTCTGATCTTGCTTCATTTGGGTAATACTATTGCATTACTAGCAATTTATGAAATATATTTCAACATGATCAGAAAAGGCCATTAGAACCAAATGAGCCCTTTCCTTATCCATAATTGAACCACATCACACATTTTTCTCTTTTTCAGGATTTTTAAAAACATTTTTTTGTGGGTAATTTATTTAATTTACAATCATGAAGGCTGGAACTTTCCAAAGAAGAAATCAGACCTGCCTCATACAGTTATATTGTGCCCTGGGTGGCAGGCACTGGTGGATTGTAGTCAGGGTAGCTTATTGTTACCATCCTTTTTTGAACCATTTTGAAAATAACCAAATCAAAGAAAATTATTGCAAACAGCTCCTAAGCAACATTCTAACAAAAATCAAGATTCCAAAAGAAGAGCAGTAAATGTAAATTAAACTTTTATTTTTATGGGTGATGATGTACCTTACTGATCACAGAAAGTCTGACGCAGAGCAGCAGAAACGCCTTCTCTTTCTCCAAGGACACTCTCCAAGAGGTAGATGAAACCCTAAAGCGAAGGTAGGCTGTTGGGGTTAATGACCCCTTTCACAAGCTGCTGGCTGGACACCATGGTAATGGTCACCATGGCTGAGTAGCCTCAGGGATGAGCTGCACAGTTTAAAGGCAATGGATGGCTTTTCCAATGAATGGGACATCAACAGGCAAGTTCTTTCAGGATCATCCAGCCCCTATTCACTGCCATCCAGCATGATTCCTCCACACACCATCAAAGGTCATTCTAGTGGAGCTGCCGACTCCTGAACAGCAATTCCTGACAACAGCCGCCATTCCTGATGGAGTGTATCTCTAGTGTGGTGTGACCACACTCATTCTGTACTGGGCCATCACATCTGTGATAAATGCTGAATTTTTCATTAGCTGGAGGGAGGTGGCTAACAGGGCAGAGTGACTGGGCATACTGCAATCCTGCTGTGCACCTCCCCACCCCACCATTGTCAGAAAATAGGATTATGTTGATGCTCTGCAGGTTTCCTTTTTGCTAAGGGTCAGATTTTCACCTCTCAGTAGCTGGCAGCTCTTACAGTGCAAGTCTGTCACTACTGGTGCTACAAAGGAGCCCACCATCCAAGAAGTGACATGGACCCTAGATATCTCTTCTTGGGTGAGAGTGAATGAGTACTCAGGGTGGGGTTGGAGGGGCAGCTTTTGAACGTTAGACAGGAAGACACAAAGAGGATACGATGTCAGATAAGGGTTCCCACCTTCCTTCCTGCCATTTCACCAACTTTAATGAAGCAACGGCCATCCCCACTCTCCTGCCTTCTGTGACCCATGTAATATTGATGTCAAATTATCCCTCAAATCTTTGAAATGGTATTTGAACTCACAACTTTCTGATTCTGAAGTTTAATTACAGTGAACTAAGCCACTGCTAATACTTTTATTCTGCAACAGCCTGCACTCATTGCTTTTTTATGCAATGGGCTATCATCTAAATCCATCAAACATCCTTTAATACCTGTGTTTGCCGAAGGCATCTTGAATTTGTTAATGAGAGGCTAATCACCTTTTTGAAGAACCCTCGGGAAATTAATCAACATTGAGTTGAAGCTTTGAAGAGCTTTCTGCAGTCTAACCAACAAACAAACAAGTCATTTTCTTTTCTAAGGAAAGATTACATTAATATGGAACAGGGGTCAGTAGTAGTACTGACCAAGACTTGGCAGCATTACTGTGGGCCATGATTGGCCTGTGGTTGCTCTTCCTTTAGTATGTTCGCCTGCCCTACATGAGTTATTTTACAACAAGGCTTGAAGATAGATGACAGAGGATGGTGGTGGAGGCTTGCTTTTCAGACTGGATGCCTGTGACCAGTGGTGTGCCACAAGGATTGTTGCTGGGTCCAAATATAAATGATTTGGATGTGAACATAGGAGGTATAGTTAGTAAGTTTGCAGATGACACCAAAATTGGAAGTGTAGTGGATGGTGAAGAAAGTTACCTTAGAGTACAGCAGGATCTTTATCAGATGGGCCAATGGGCTGAGGAGTGGCAGATGAAATTTAATTTAAATAAATGTGAGGTGCTGCATTTTTAAAAGGCAAATCAGGAGAGGACTCATTCACTTAATCGTAAGGTCATGGGGAGTGTTGCTAAACAAAGAGACCTTGGAGTGCAGATTCATAGTCCCTTGAAAGTGGAGTTGCAAGTAGATAGGATAGTGAGGAAATTGTTTAGTACGCTTGCCTTTACTGGTCAGAGCATTGAGTATAGGAGTTGGGAGATCATCTTACAGCTGTATAGGACATTGGTTAGGCCACTTTTGGAATATCATGCGCAATTCTGGTCTTCGTCCTATAGGAAAGATGTTGTGAAACTTAAAAGGGTTCAGAAAACATTTACAAGGATGTTACCAGGATTGGAGGATTTGAGCTACAGAGAGAGGGTGAATAGGTTGGGGCTGCTTTCCCTGGAGCAACAGGGGTTGAGGGGTGACTTTATAGGGTTTTATTAAAGCATGAGAGGCTTGGATAGTATAAATAGACAAAGTCTCTTCCCTGGGGTGAGGGAGTCCAGAACCAGAGGGCATAGGTTTAGGGTGAGAGGGGAAAAATTTAAAAGGGAACTAAAGGGCAATGTTTTCACGCAGAGGGTGAATGGAATGAGCTGCCAGAGGGAGTGGTGGAGGCTGGTACAATTACAACATTTAAAAGGCATCTGGATGGGTCATTGACGAGGAAGGATTTAGAGGGATTTGGGCCAAGTGCTGGCAAATGGGATTAGATTAGGTTAGGGTATCTAGCCACATGGATGAGTTGGACTGAAGGATCTGTTTCCATGCTGTACATCTCTATGATTCTATGAGTTTAAGTGCGAGCTGCCTCTGAAGGTACAAGAGTTGACAGCAACTTACCCTGATTATGACAATGAAGTACATAAAATACTCACAATCAAAATCAAATCTATTTGTTAGGCTCAACCTGAACGTAAGTTTTGACTGACTTACCTGCATTTACCTTTTTATTTCCTAATCTTAAAAACAACATTCATTTTCTGCATTAAGATCTTTCTTAGCAGTACTAAAGCATTATGTCACAAATTACTTCCAAAATCTCAATTAGCATGTCAAGTATTCAATGATTTTCTATCATTTTTAATGCAATATTTAAGAGGAGCAAAATCAAAGTATAATGACAACAACTTTGATGCAGATTTTTTGCTTTCACCAGCAGGCCACTAGCAGATAAATGACTAATTAACAAATGAGCATTAACAGTGGTCAGAATGTAAGTATGGAGTGTAAAAGCTGTGCACTTAATAGAAAATTACCCTTATTATCATCAATGTAGTAGATGGGTTTCCATAGCAATAATAAAGGGAAAACCTGATTTTATAAAACAAATAAAAATACGTGGAACAGGAATGCAGTTGAGTGGGATTGCCTGCAAATCAAAAGATGCATGTCATCAGAGTTTCAATTAATCACGACTGGATAAACACAAGTGCACTTTTTAGCAGAACAAGTAGTGAAATAGACAGAATCATTTAAATTTCAAAGCTCATTAATACTGCTGTCAGGAAAAGAAATGGCATTACCATTAATGGAGTAGGGACTGTAAGATAATTACTGATTGGGAACGCTACTTAGTCAAATTAATCATATGTAGCAAGAGAGGGGCTAGTGTCCCAGAGCCCTGCAAAACCTCCTCCACCACCATCACACCCCAGCAACTACAGCATCAGATTGTTACAGAGATTATTCCATTGATTCTGTCTCCCATTAATATTTCTAAACATTTATTCAACACACTAATCACTTTTTAATCACCATTTCCTGACATCATTCCCAAAATTTTATTTCGCTAGTTTGAACCCATGTCTCTGGTTATCATTCCTACAATTTAATTTGCTAATATTCTGGGTTAATTTTCTTGCTGTAACCCACACAGTCTTCTAAACCTCAACAGGGCCATAGATTTAGTTTACAATGTTGCCACATGGTTTGAGTGAGATAGATTTGTAATTATGTGTCATCATCATCCATATGAATGGTTATTTAAAAAATTACAGCTGCAAATAATTAATATGGCTACTTTCCCTTAATTACAAAATGTATAATACATCTCTTTTAATACAAAACCACTAAAAGTAAGGAACTTAAACCAGTTAACCAGTGATGCCCCTGTAACCTTCATATTGTTCCAGTATCAATCAGAATAAAATCATTGGTTTGAAACCATCTAGATTATCAGGAACTTGCTACCAAAAGGTAGCTGTAAAAGTTGGAGATTTCAGTGACGGCGTCCTCACCAAAATGCAGATCTCAAACATTATCACTGAGGTTCATGTAGGAGACTACCCCCTGAGCACCCTGGGAAGATATTGCCTCCTGATTAGAACTCTCCCCCACCATCCCCTTTCTCATTCTTCCACAGGCATGACCTGACTGTATAGAGTCATAGAGATGTACAGCATGGAAACAGACCCTTCGGTCCAACCCATCCATGCAGACCAGATATCCCAACCCAATCTAGTCCCACCTGCCAGCATCCGGCCCATATCCCTTCCTTTATTGTTCAGTGCATTGAAGATGGGAGTTGGGAGGTTATGTTGTGGCTGCATAGGTCATTGGTTAGGCCACTGTTGGAATATTGTGTGCATTTCTTGTCTCCCTCCTATTGGAAGGATGTTGTGAAACCAGAAAGGGTTCAGAAAAGATTTACAAGGATGCTGCCAGGGTTGGAGAATTTGAGCTGTAGAGAGAAGCTAAGTAGGCCGGGGCTGTTTTCCCTGGACCGTTGGAGGCTTAGGGTTGACCTTATAGAGGTTTATAAAATCATGAGGGGCATGGAAAGGATAAATAGCTGAAGTCCTTTCCCTGGGTTGGGGGTGGGGGGGGTGGGGTCCAGAACTAGAGGGAATAGGTTTAGAGTGAGAGGGGAAAAATTTAAAAGGGACCTTTTTCACTTAGAGGGTGGTGCGTATATGGAATGAGTTGCCAGAGGAAGTGAGGGAGCTGGTACAATTATAATATTTAAAAGGCAATCAAAATCTTGCACTGCCAAGTCTAATGCCCAGGTTCTTTGAACTGCTTAAAATATTCTCTACTATTACAGGGGTGCAACATACAGTAAGGACCTTATACATTTATTTAGTTGCAGACTCAACAATTCCATTTTATAATCAGATGCGAGCTTACTAGCTACATATTATTCTTGTTCACAACGAAAGATTGAAAAATCTGGACCTATTTTATCCAGCATAATGTCCTTGGGAGTCCAAAATTCTAAACCATGAAGATTCCATTCTGTAATGATGTAGCATAATGGAAGGGCAAAAGTCAAAAATGATAATGTTTCCACATGGTTGCTGATCTGTGGAAGGCATCCCAGCAAACTCTGACATGTTGCTGGGAGCAAGACAGGTGAGAAGCAGTAACTGCTTTCTTTCTGTAACTACTTCTCATGACCTGGTGTGGGTTTGGAGCACAAAAGGCAACTATTCCTTTTGTTAAATGACACTGTTAATTATAGAAATATCTGTGCTGAACTTTCTTGAGGATACTTCAGAATCATTGGGACATATTGGATAAGTATTTAATCAAGGGATATACTAACTGCTAAACAGCTAAGAATCAACTCAATATGGTCTCACACAAAAGATTAATATTCATGTGGAGTGTTCATGGAGTTCAGGGTGAAAAAGTAGAACAGATAGATGTTTGGCTAATGGACAGAAATCAGAGAGTAAGGATAAATGGGGCATTTTCCATTTGGCAACTTGTGACCAGTGAAATGTCTCAAGGATCAGGCCTGAGGCCTCACTCTCCTATTTACAACTTATAAAAAATACAGTATCCTAGGCTTTATTAGTAAGGCATCATGTACAAGAGCAAGGAGATGATGATGAACTTTTAAAGGACACTTGTTACACCACAGCTGGAATATTGTGTACAGTTCAGGGTGCCACATTATAGGAAGGATACAAATGCATTAGAGACAGTATAGTAGAGATTTACAAGAATGGCTTTAGGGGTAAGATGCTTCAGTTATGAGAACAGGCTGGAGACATTGGGATAGTTCTCTTTACACAGATCCACATTGTCAAAATCATGAAAGGACAGATAGAATAAATTGGGAGAAGTCATTGCCACTCTCTAAAGGATCAAGAATGAGAGGGAAGAGTGGAGGGATCTGGGGGAGCTCAAGGAAACAGATTGTGGGTTCAATTCCCGCATTGGCTGAGATTACCATGAAGGTCTCCTTCCCAACCTCTCTCCTCGCCTGAGTCGTGGTGACCCTCACGTTAACACCAACACCATGTGATTTTCAAAATAAACAAACATAGTGTGAGAAAAAAACCTTTGCACAAATTGTTCAGATCTGCAGTACACTGCCTGGAAATGTGGTGGAGGCAGATTCAATTGAGTGATTCAAGAGGCATTGGATGATTATTTAAATATAAACAAAGTGCAAGAGAATGGAGAAAAGAAAGGAGAGTGGCACTAAGCCATGAAGCTCATCTGGGCAGCCATTGCAGATGTGATGGCCAAATGACTTCCTTATGTACCAAACCATTTCTGTGATTTTGTGATTCAATCTACGTTAAAGACTAACGAAAAGACGCCAATATTGCTGATGATAGTGGGACAGTAATCTGCAAGGAAGACACAAAAAAGCTGTTAAGAGATAAAGACAGATTAAGTAATTGGAAAGCAAGCTGGTATTGGAAAGTTATGTGGGGAAGTGGGAGGGCATTCACTTTGGTATTAACAATAGTAGAGAAGTGTACAATTTAAAATGCATTAAATAGTTAAATGTTGGTGGTCTAAGTGTGTTAACTGTTTTTTTTGTATTCGCTTAGGGATGTGGACATTGTTGGCCGGGCCAGCATTCATGGTCTATCCCCCTAGTTGTTGGACTCAGACAAGACACAAAAAAATGGAGCATGCAGGTATGGCAATTAGGAAAACATCTTGGCCTTTACTGCGCTGACACATAAGGTCTTTCTAGAATTTTACAGAGTTTTGGTGAGACCACAAGAGTAATGCAGATAGCTGTGGCCTCCATATTTAAGAAAAGATGTACTTGCCTTGGAGTGAAGATTTACTGGATTGATTCTTAGGTCTCCAAAATAAGAGGCCAAATAATTGGGACTTATATTTACTGGAGTTTAGAAAAATGAAAGATAACCTAATTAAACATATAAGATGGTAAAGAAACTTGATGGGATTATATACAGGGAGGCGTTTTCCCCTGATTGAGGATCAAGAACATGGAAGTCAGGATATGGAATCAATCAATTAGGATTGAGATGATTAGTCATTTCTTCATTCAAAATCATTGAATCTTTGGAGTTGTTTACCCAAGAGAGATGTGGATGTGCTATTATTGACATCATTCAAGGCTAGGCTGGATAGATTGGTCATTTCTCCAGAGATCAAGGGCCACAGAGAGCAGGTGAGATAGTGGAGTTGAGGTAGATGGTCAAACAAGATCACACTGAATGTTGGAGCAAGTTTGGAGAGGCATTGGTTATTGTTCCTTTTCTTACACACTAAGGATGAGAGAGGTAAACAGCAGCAAATGAAAGATCAGTTGTTAATTTTAAATCTGAGACAGGCAAATGCTTGTTAAGTGAAGTTATCAAAGAATGTAGGCCTAAGGCAGTTATACGGAGTTAGGCCACAGATCAGCCATGGCTTTATTGAATGATGGAACAGGCTCAAAGGGCTAATTGGCCTCCTCCTCTTCCTAAGTTTCCATACTATTCTTTTATGCTCCTCTTTGAAATAACTCCACAGAAGCCTGTATCCCGTCACCAAGTCACACTTTGTATGCATGTGGGAAGTCCTTGACACTGAACTGGCTCCCTCAGAGCCATCTCTCAGAGTGAACAGAACCTCTGACACTCTTGTTTAGTAGCTGTCAGCCAGGGCTCCCTGGTTGGACCAGGTTAATAGCCCCAGAATCGAACTCATATTCTGTAAGATCTACCAGGCTGACCTCATTGCAATCCCTGCATTCTTAAGTTTGAGCAAATTTTCGGTTTGGAGACTCATCAAAATCAGATCCTATAGAAGTAGTTGAGTTCCTTCCTGAAAAGATTTTAATGGATCAGATCTGACTATTAAAAGCTAACTTTGTGGTCATCACTATAAATGTTAGGTTTTTTTTGTATTGTAGATTTATTTAAATATCTGAATTTAACTTGTCCAGATCTCAAGATTACTAGTCCATTAACATAACTTTTGCATGAGTTATTTCTTTTGTGGGATATTAGCATCATTGGCAAGGCCAGCATTTGAGGCACAATCTTGAATTTCCCCTGAGAAAGTAATATGAGTTTCCTTCTTGAGCTGCCTCAGTCCACCTAGTGCGGGCACAGCCAGAAAGGCTGTGAAAAAGGGAGTGACAGGATTTGACCAGCTGTTCAGTCTGTTTCTGTTGATACAGTTGCCAAATGGCCTCATTCTGCAAACTTGACTGATATATGAAGGGCCAATGAATGGATTCAATACTGTAGGAGGGGTGTTTACTCAACTTGAAGTGACTGCTAGCTTTGTTTCATTGATAGCTTTACGAAATTGAAATGTTTACCTTTCTTTCAACTGGGGTGGCACAGTGGCTCAGTGGTTAGTACTGCTGCTTCATGGCACCTTGGGCCCGGGTTGGATTCCCACCTCAAGTGACTGTGTGGAATTTACACATTCCGCATGGTTTCCTCTGGGTGCTCTGCTTTCCTCCCACAATCCAAAGATGTGCAGTTCAGGTGAATTGGCCATGCTAAATTTCCCAGAGTGTTAGGTGCATTGGCTAGGAGTAAATATTGGGAAGGGGAATGAGTTTGGGTTGGTTACTCTTCGGAGGGTTGGTGTGGACTTGTTGGGCCGAAGGGCCTTTTCCCATGTTGTAGGGAACCTCAGCTTTATTTTTACAATCTCTGTTTGTTTGAACAGGGTTTGGAGGACCAAACAGATTCCTTATAGGGAATTTTATCATTTGTGTTTCATTGGCATTTCAATGAGAATTTCAGACTGGAAATGTTTTTCGAAGGGATCTTTAATTGGCTATATTTTATTTTGTTTCATATGCATTTAAAAATTTTACCAGTGTTATTGTATGGATAATTGATGGTACATTTAGTGCATACAGAGTTAGTATGGAATAGAGAGAGTATGAAGACACTGAAGAACAATGAGAAGCTTGAGGTGCTTTGAGTTGAAATGGGTTGATATGGAGGCAAAGAATGGGATTAAGGCCTTGGGAGGTAATGGGGAAGGATAGGTGGGACGATGGGTGAGGGGCTCTTGGGCCTATCAATTATGAATTGTAGCTAAATTTCTTGCAAACATATCTTTCCATACATGAGATAAGTCGTCACCTTGTAATCCCAATTATTATCTAATGATTTTTCTCTCGTGTAATGTTTGCTTTTAGATTTTCCATTCCTTTTGTTCCTTGATTTTTAAGTACGCTTGGAATGCTTTTATGGATTTTGATTTCATGTTACTTTTCTTATTGTCCAATTTAATCTCCCAGTTTTCCTCCACTGTGAGACCAACATTTACTTGAGCTAATCACAGCAGGCCAGGCAGCATCTCAGGAATAGAGAATTCGACGTTTCGAGCATAAGCCCTTCATCAGGAATGAGAGAGAGTAGCCAAGCAGGCTAAGATAAAAGGTAGGGAGGAGGGACTTGGGGGAGGGGCGATGGAGGTGGGATAGGTGGAAGGAGGTCAAGGTGAGGGTGATAGGCCGGAGTGGGATGGGGGCGGAGAGGTCAGGAAGAAGATTGCAGGTTAGGAGGGAGGTGCTGAGTTGAGGGAACCGACTGAGACAAGGTGGGGGGAGGGGAAATGAGGAAACTGGAGAAATCTGAATTCATACCTTGTGGTTGGAGGGTTCCCAGGCGGAAGATGAGGCGCTCCTCCTCCAGCCGTCGTGTTGTTATGTTCTGCCGGTGGAGGAGTCCAAGGACCTGCATGTCCTCGGTGGAGTGGGAGGGAGAGTTAAAGTGTTGAGCCACGGGGTGGTTGGGTTGGTTGGTCCGGGCAGCCCAGAGGTGTTCTCTGAAGCGTTCCGCAAGTAAGCGGCCTGTCTCACCAATATAGAGGAGGCCACATCGGGTGCAGCGGATGCAATAGATGATGTGTGTGGAGGTACACGTCTCCGCCGCATCTGCTCCCAGGAAGACCAGTTCCAACACCACACAGCCCAGATGGCCTCCTTCTTCAAGGACCGCAGATTCCCCCCTGACGTGATCGATGATGCCCTCCACCGCATCTCCTCCACTTCCTGCTCCTCCGCCCTTGAGCCCCGCTCCTCCAACCGCCACCAAGACAGAACCCCACTGGTTCTCACCTACCACCCCACCAACCTCCGCATACAACGTATCATCCGCCGTCATTTCCGCCACCTCCAAACGGACCCCACCACCAAGGATATATTTCCCTCCCCTCCCCTATCAGCATTCCACAAGGACCACTCCCTTCGTGACTCCCTCGTCAGATCCACACCCCCCACCAACCCAACATCCACCCCCGGCACCTTCCCCTGCAACCGCAGGAAATGTAAAGCTTGCGCCAACACCTCCACACTCACTTCCCTCCAAGGCCCCAAGGGATCCTTCCATATCCGCCACAAGTTCACCTGTACCTCCACACACATCATCTATTGCATCCGCTGCACCCGATGTGGCCTCCTCTATATTGGTGAGACAGGCCGCTTACTTGCGGAACGCTTCAGAGAACACCTCTGGGCTGCCCGGACCAACCAACCCAACCACCCCGTGGCTCAACACTTTAACTCTCCCTCCCACTCCACCGAGGACATGCAGGTCCTTGGACTCCTCCACCGGCAGAACATAACAACACGACGGCTGGAGGAGGAGCGCCTCATCTTCCGCCTGGGAATCCTCCAACCACAAGGTATGAATTCAGATTTCTCCAGTTTCCTCATTTCCCCTCCCCCCACCTTGTCTCAGTCGGTTCCCTCAACTCAGCACTGCCCTCCTAACCTGCAATCTTCTTCCTGACCTCTCCGCCCCCACCCCACTCCGGCCTATCACCCTCACCTTGACCTCCTTCCACCTATCCCACCTCCATCGCCCCTCCCCCAAGTCCCTCCTCCCTACCTTTTATCTTAGCCTGCTTGGCTACTCTCTCTCATTCCTGATGAAGGGCTTATGCTCGAAACGTCGAATTCTCTATTCCTGAGATGCTGCCTAACCTGCTGTGCTTTGACCAGCAACACATTTTCAGCTGTGATCTCCAGCATCTGCAGACCTCATTTTTTACTTGAGCTAATCACTTCCCTGTTAATACACTTCTGAAAACCTTTGATGTGTTTTGCCTTGCTTCTTGTTTGTTTATTCTTATATTCCAATTCCTTTCCTTTTTATTGATCTTTTGCCACTTTATAATATTTTCCCAATTTGTTGTGCTATCACTAATCTTGTGGCATTGTTCACATTTTCTTTTGGCTTGACATAATCCTCAACTTTTAGCCATGGATGGCTGCCTGGAACGAGTGGAGAGCTGCAAGGATCAGCTCTGGGGCTGTAATTATTGACAATACCTACTAATGACTTGGATGAGCAAAGTGAATGTACCATTGCCAAGTTTGTACATGACACAAAAATTGGTGAGAAGGCAAGCTGTGAGATTGACACAAAGAGTCTGCAGAGGGATATTGTCAGATTAAATGAGTGGCAAATAAAATATAATGTGCAGAAATATGACTTTATGATTTTGGCATGAAATTTACAGGAGATGAACATTATTGAAATGGAGAAAGACTGCAGAAAACTACAGAACAGAGGATTTGGTGATCCTCTTCCATGAATCACAAAAAGCTAGCATCTAAGTTCAGCAGGGAAGGTAAATGGAATCTTGGCCTTTATTTCAAAGGAAATTAAGTATAGAAGTAGGGAGAGTTTGTTAAAACTATACAAGGCACTAGTCAGACCACAGCCAGGATATTATGAACAGTTAAATGACAGCGATGCTCAAAGGGCGTCCTACTCCTGTGGAAGGTCTCTGCCTCATCCCATTGAAGTCGGCCTTACTTAAAACCAAAATTCTAGTGAACAATCTTTGCCTGTCTCTTGACAAGGTAATTGCTGAGAGGATGTTGCCCTTTAGCCTAAGACAGAGATAAGGAATTTCTTCTCACAGAGGGTTGCGATTCTCTAGAACTCCTTACCACTGAGAGCTGTGGGGGCAGAGTCTTTGTCAACGTAAAAGGCTGAGATAGGTAGATTCCGATCACTAGGGGAATCAAGGGTTATAGGGAAAATGCAGGAAAGTGGATGTGAGGAATATTGGATCAGTCATGATCCTATTACATGGCAGAGTTGCTCAAAGGACGTCCTACTCCTGTTCTTATTTCTTATAGTGTTACAGACAAAATTTGACAAACAGATATATTGTGGGGAAATGTGAGGTTACACAATTCGGCAGGAAGAATACAGGAGCTGAATATTATTTACATGGAGAAAGACCACAGAAAGCTACAGAAAAGTGGGATTTCGAAGTCTTTGTTCATGCATCATAAAAAGCTACCATCCATGTTCAGCAGGTGATAAGGAAGGCAAATGCAATGTTGGCCTTTATTTCAAAGGGAATGGAATATATATATATATATATATATATATATATAGATAGATAGATAGATAGATAGATAGATAGATAGATATAATGAGAGGCCAGAGACAATATATTCCATTAGAGTGAAAGGAAAAGCTGTTAGGTGTAGAGAATGCTGGATGACTAAAGAAATTGAGAGTTTGGTTTAAAAAAAAGGAAGCATATGTCAGGTATGGACAGGATAGATCGAGTGAATCCTTCAAAGAGTATCAAGGCAGTAGGAATATACTTAACAAGGAAATCAGGAGGGCAAATAGGGGACATGAGCTAGCTTTGGCAAATAGGGTTAAGGAGAATCCAAAGAGTTTTTACAAATACATTAAGGAAAAAAGGGTAACTAGGGATAAAATAGGGTCCCCCAAAGATCAACAAGGTGGCCTTTGTGTGGAGTCGCAGGAGACGGGGGAGATATTAAACGAGTATTTTGCATCAGTGTTTACTGCGGAGAAGGACATTGAAGATATAGAATGTAGGGAAATAGATGGTGAGATGTTGAAAAATGTATATGTTACAGAGGGGAAATTGCTGGATGTCTTGAAATGCATGAAAATGGATAAACCCCCGGACCTGATCAGGTGTACCCGAGAACTCTATGGGAAGATGAAGAAGTGATTGCTGGGCCTCTTGCTGAGATATTTGTATCATTAATATTCACAAGTGAGGTGCTGGAAGACTGGAGGTTGGCTAACATGATACCATTATTTAAGAAAGGTGGTAATGACAAGCCAGGGAACAATAGACTGGTGAGCTTGATGTCAGTGTTGGGCAAGTTTTTGGAGAGAATCCTGAGGGAGAGGTTTACACATATTTGGAAAGGCCAGGACTGATTAGGGATAGTCAACATGGCAGTGTGCATGAGAAATCATGTCTAATGAACTTGGATTGAGTTTTTTGAAGAAGTAACAATGAGGCTTGATGAGGGCAGAGCAGTGAATGTGATCTATATGGACTTCAGTAAGGCATTCGACAAGGTTCCCCATGGGTGACTGATTAGCATGGAATACAGGGAGAAAGAGCCATCTGGATACAGAACTGGCTCAAAGGTAGAAGACAAAGGTTGGTGTGAAGGATTGCTTTTTAGACTGAAGGCCTGTGACTAGTGGAGTGGTACATAAGGGTCAGTGCTGGGTCCTCTACTTTTCATAATTTATATCAATAATTTGGATGTGAACATTAGATGTGAATGTAGTTAACAGAAGACACCAAAATTGGAGGTGTAGTGGACGGCGAAGAAGGTTACCTCAGATTACAACAGGATCTTGATCAGATGGGCCAATGGGCTGAGAAGTGGCAGATGGGGTTTAATTTAGATAAATGTGAGATGTTGCATTTTGGGAAAGCAAATCTTAGCAGGACTTATACACTTAATGGTAAGGTCCTAGGGAGTGTTGCTGAACAAAGAGACCTTGGACCTTGGAGTGCAGGTTCATTGTTCTTTTAAAGTAGAGTCGCAGGTAGATAGGATAGTGAAGAAGGCGTTTGGTATGCTTTCCTTTATGGGCAGAGTATTGAGTACAGGAGTTGGGAGGTCATGTTGCAGCTGTACAGGACATTGGTTAGGCTATTTTTGGAATATTGCGTGCAGTTCTGGTCTTCTTCCTATAAGAAGGATGTTGTGAAACTTGAAAGTGTTCAGAAAAGATTTACAAGAATGTTGCCTGGGTTGGAAGATTTGAGGTATAGGGAGAGGTTGAATAGGCTGGGCTGCCTTCCCTCGGAGGCTGAGGGATGACCTTATGGAGGTTTATAAAATCATGAAGGGAATGGATAAGGTAAATAGACAAAGTCTTTTCCCTGAGGTGTGGTGGGTAGGCAAAACCAGAGGACATAGGCTGAGGGTGAGGAGAAAAGATATAAAAGAGACCCGAGGAGCAACATTTTCATACGGGGGTGGTGTATGAATGGAATGAGCTGCCAGAGGAAGTGGTGGAGACTGGTACAATTGCTCCATTTAAAAGGCATCTGGATGGGTATATGAATAGCAAGGTTTGGAGGGATATGGGGCAGGTCCTGGTAAGTGGGACTAGGTTCAGTTGGGATATCTGATTGGCATGGACGAGTTGGACCAAAGGGTTTGCTTCAGTGCTGTACATCTCTATGACTCTATGATTCTATATATGTAAGGAGGTTTTGCTAAAATTAAGTTAAAAATCATACGACACCAGGTTTTAGTCCAACAGGTTTATTTGGAAGTACAAGCTTTCAGAGCGCTGCTCCTTCGTCAGATAGCTAGCTGTTGGGTAGCAGTGGCCTGAAAGCTTGTACTTCCAAATAAACCTGTTGGACGAAAACCTGATGTCGTGTGATTTTTAACTTTATCCACCCCAGTCCAAAACCAGCACCTCCACATCATTGCTAAAACTAAAGTAATGTAAGACCACAGCTGAAATAATGTGAACAGTTTGAGACACCGTATCTAAGGAAGACATACTAGCCCAGAGAAGGTTAACCAGGCTAATAGCCAACATGGAGGAATTGCAATGTGAGGAGAGGCTGTGTAGATTGGACATGTAATTGTTGGAATATAGAAGAATGAGAGATAATATTATTGAAACATACATTATTCACAGAGCACAGGGTAGGAAAGTTGTTTCCCTTTGTGGGAGAATCTAGGACCATAGGGCATAATCTCAGAATAAAGGGTAGCACATTGAAGACAGAGATGTTAAATAATTTCTTCTCTCAGAAGGTTATGAATCTGTGGAATTATTTCCCAAAGCGGGTTGTAGATCCTGGCTTGTTATGTATATTCAAGGCTGAGATAGACAAAGTCTTAATCAATAAAGGAATCAAAGATTATAGAGAAAAGGCAGGAATATCAGAGGATTATCAGATCGGCCATGATCTCATTGAATGGTGGAGCAGACTTAATGGGCTGAACCGCCTTCATGCTCCTACATCTTATGGCCTTATGGATGTTGTATCCTTCTCACACTGTCTTTCTTTATCAACAGACTGTACCTTTATTGAGCATTACACAATATCTTTTCAATATCTGCAACTCATTACCTGCCAATTAACCTTTAAATTATTTCCCAGTCCACTCTAACCAACATTATAATCATAGCTTTGTAATTACCACAGATTTAAGTTTAAGAGGCTAGTTTCAGATCCGTTCAGTGTAGAATCACTTAACTCTGTCTGTTGCAAACTTTATCCACTGTTTTGCATGCAAGTCATCCAGTTTTGTAGCTACACCAGGTTGACACCTCATCTTTAGGTATACCTGATACTACTCCTGGTCTGCCATCCTCCACTCTACATTGAACCAGTATTCATCCCTTGGCCTTGGTGTAATTGAAGGCGAGAGAGATACTGAGCAATGAGGTCACAGATTGTGGTGGAATACAATTCTGCTGCTGCTGATGGCCTACAGCCTAAGGGAAGGAGGTAAATGAGGGCCTAGTGGTATTATTGATGGTTTTTTATTTGTCCTGAGACACAGGTAATGTTCTGGGGACTTGAATTTGAATTCCATAATGGCAAATAATGAAATTTGTGTTCAATAATAATCTGGAATAAGAATCTAATAATGATCATGAAACATTGGTCAATTGTCAGGAAAAACGTGTCTAGTTCACTAATGCCTTTCAGGGAAGGCAATCTTCCATCCTAATGTTGACACAGGTTTTATTTATTCATTCATGAGTTGTAGGTGTCACAGGCTGGGCTGATATTTGTTACAGGTCCTTGAGAAGGTGGTGGTGAGCTGCTTTGTTGAACCAGTGCAGACCAGTTGGTGTGGGTATGCCCATATTTTTGTTGGGGAGGGTGTTCCCAGCATCACAAAGGAATGGCAATGTATTTCCAAGTCAGGATGGCGAGTGCCTTGGAGCAGAACTTGCAGGTCATGGTACTTCCATCCATCTGATGTCCTTGTCCTTCTGGATGGTAGTGGCATTGGGAAGGTGCGATCTAAGTTGCCTTGGTAAACTGCTGCACTGCATCCTGTAGGTGGTACCATTGAGCATCTGTGGTGGAAGGAATGGATGTTTACGAATGTGATGTCAATCAAGCAGGCCGATTCACCCTAGATGATGTCAAGCTTCTTGAATGTTGTTGGAACTGCACTCACCTAAGGCAAGTGAGGAGTATTCCATCACACTCCTATTTTGTGTATTGTAGATGTGGAGGGTGGAGAGTTAGGAGGCAAGATTTCAAGTCTCTGACCTGCTCTTGTAGCCACAATATTCTGCCCCCGCGGTTGCCACCAATCACACTACTTCCGCCCTCATGTTCACCACCACTGACATCATTCATCTAAGCACAGCCAACCATGTCACCTCTGTAGCCGCCACCGAGAATACCACTTCCAAGTATACAACCAACAACATCACCTCTGCCTCGCTACCGAACTTACTGCAGCCTCCACCAACCATACCATCTCTGTGATTACTGCCTCCTCAAATGCCGCCCACCACGTCACTTCCATCCCTGTGGTTGCCACTGCCAACGCTACTTCCACCCCAACTAACCTCACTCACTGGAACTTCCTCATTGAACATACCACTTCCTCCCCCATGACCACCGCTGGTTACGTCACTTCCTCCAGTGATGTCACTAACGAACCCATGATCGCCCCCATTCCAGAGACAGTCTCCACCCCCCCACTCACAACTCCAGCTCTACACCAGGCTCTAACTCCCAGGCCCTGCTGGGTATTCACCGTCCACCCCCATGCCCCCAGACCTTCCCCCTATGCAGAGGAAGAATGCATAGTCCTCAGTAAGGGTCTCGCCTTCATCCCACTACATCTCCGGGTCAACAAATTCTGGTTGCGTTGTGACATTGAACTTTTCTTCTGCCACTTCCGCCTTCGTGCTTACCTTTTCAATCACCATTCCCACCCACTCTGCGAAAACCCCTTCTCCCACCTCCAACATACTCCACCCTCTTGGACCCACCATGCTGGCCTCTTACCCTCCCTCAATCTCATTATCTCCAACTGCCATTGTGACATTGACTGCCTCAATCATTCCACCCCTCTCACCCACTCCAAACTCTCACCCTCACAACACGCAGCCCTCCACTCCCTTCACTCCAACCCCAACCTCACCATTAAACCAGGAGACGGTGAGGGGGGGGGGCACTGTGGTAGTTTGGTGCACCGAGCTATACACCACTGCAACCAGGCGCCAACTCATGGATAACTCCTCCTACTGCCCCCTCAATCATGACCTCCCCTGCCATCACCAAAACATCATCTCCCAGACCATCCACAACCTCATCACCTCAGGAGATCTCCATCCACTACCTGCAACCTCATAGCCCCAGAATCCCGCACTGTCCGATTCTACCTCTTACCCAAAACCCATAAACCTGACTGTCCTGGTCGACCCATCATCTCCACTCGCTCCTGCCCCACCAAACTTAGCTCCTCATATCTCGACTCCGTCCTGTCCCCTGCCAGTCTCAGTACCTCTTGCAATTGTTGTTCAACAGGAAGGAACACTAATTCATCATTTAAGAAAGGAGAATAGGTTATAATCAGCAGGTAGCACCATTACCAATGTTTGACTTCAGGATAAAGGGACTCAATATTGAGCACTTTCAGGACCACTCCTAGCTAACTGTACATGAATGTCCTGGGACAGGATATGCCCAGGGATGATGGTATGAGCAGAGTACATTAGACTAAAGGGTAGGACTTGATGAATATGACTATGTCAGTGAGATTTTAGTGAGGTGAACTTTGCAGGACTGACTGGGCAGGGGTGTGCTGATATCATTTTGATGTCTCAATCACTGTGAGATCACACATATGATTTTATTCCACGGTGGCACAGTGGTTAGCACTGCTGCCTCACAGCGCCAGGGACCTGGGTTCAATTCCTGCCTCAGGCGACTGACTGTGTGGAGTTTGAACATTCTCCCCGTGTCTGCGTGGGTTTCCTCCGGGTGCTCCGGTTTCCTCCCACAGTCCAAAGATGTGCGGGTCAGGTGAATTGGCCATGCTAAATTGCCCGTAGTGTAAGGTAAGGGGTATGTGTAGGGGTATGGGTGGGTTGTGCTTCGGCGGGTTGGTGTGGACTTGTTGGGCCGAAGGACCTGTTTCCACACTGTAAGTAATCTAATCTAATCTAATTTTTCTGTGAAGGTTTGGTTCAACTGAATGACTTCCTAGGCCATTTCAGAGGTTAATTCAGAATCAACCACATTGTGATGAGTTTGGAATTGTTTGTAAGGGGGTACTAAATTTCCATCTGTAAAGGACAATCGTGAACTATTTAATAGTTTCACGGCCCTCTCTACTGGGACTAGGATTATTAATTCCAGATTGAGTCATTGTTTGAAATTTAATTCCACCAGCTGCCTTGGTGGGACTTGACTGCATGTGTGGAGCATTAGCCAGGATCTCTGGAGTAACATTACCATCGCATCCACCTCTGCGTTCATACCCTGCCTGAGAATGAGAAATGCAGTTCTTCAATCTGTGGAAACAATGATACCAGAGTACTTAATGTCTATTTTATCACCTCAGTATGACAGGGTTAACTCCTGGTGACTTAAGAGCTACAGCACTGGAAAGAAAAGGACCCTAGGTTTAACAAGCCAGCTGTTCTGTCAAAGAAATAAGTGGGATTTCCATCCCCTTCTTGATGGTCTGAACGTTTCTTTCCTGAATGCCTCTACCTCTGCAGCTGCCTCTCTTCCTTTAACCCAACTCTTTGGCCATTCTATTAGTTAACTCTTCAAATATTTTCTTCATAAAAACATATAAACTAGTTGTAGGAGTAGGCCATTCGGCCCATTGAATCTGCTCTACCATTTAATATGATGCTTTATCTCATTGCCATGCTCCCACTCCACTCTCTCAAGATCTGACACAAACACAGAGAAGACTGGCGAAGCTCAGAGTTAACATTTCAAGTCCAGCATGACTTAGAGTCATCGAGTCAAAGAGTCATAGAGATGTAAAAGATAGAAACAGACCCTTCAGCCCATCTTGCACATACTAACCAGATACCCTAAGTTAATCTAGTGCTATTTGCCAGCACTTGGCTTCTCTCCCTCGAAACTGTTACTGTTCATATACTCATCCAGATGCCTTATAAATGTTGTAATTGTACCAGCCTGCACCACTTCCTCTGGCAGCTCATTCCATACACGCACCACCCTCAGCCATAAAAGGTTGCCCCTTAGGTCCCTTTTAAATCTTTCCCCTCTCACCTTAAATCCATACCCTCTAGTTTTGGACTGCCTTTCCCTGGGAAATGACTACATTAGAAATTCTTCAGAACCAGTATGAATCCATTGTTAAAAAAGACATGGGAGATGAAAACTATTATCATTACCCTAAACACAAGGATTGAGAAATTCTAGACTTGCCATAGAAACATCAAAGCAGAAGCAGAGACAAAATGGGACCTGTGTACCCTGATTTTCTTGAGAGAGCTATTGAATTGTCTGGTTGTAAATCGATGCAGCTGAAAATGTATTGCTGGAAAAGTGCAGCAGGTAGGCAGCATCCAAGGAACAGGAGATTCGACATTTCGGGCATAAGCCCTTCTTCATTCCTGAAGAAGGGCTTATGCCCAAAACATCGAATCTCCTGCTCCTTGGATGCTGCCTGACCTGCTGCGCTTTTCCAGCAACACATTTTCAGCTCTGATCTCCAGCATCTGCAGACCTCACTTTCTCCTTGAAATCGATGCCGGGCTAGATCATACTTGTTTTGGTTGAGTGTGATTTGAGTTGAGTTTTTTGGAGGGACGTAGCTGCGAGACCAAGAGAAACTTCTCATCCTTTCTAACCAGATGTTACCTAACCATGTACCCCACCCCATGGCATCGCTCACATCTGCTTCTATCCCCATCTTACTGCATACTGTCCCCAAAACAACTCACCATTTGCCAGAAATCGGTCTAAAGACCGGCATCTCTTCTCCAGTGCCATCTTTGACAGGCCACTGTACACCCTGACACTGGAAGTACACTGTTGCCCCTCGCTGGCAACACATTGGCACAGTGGCCATGAAGCCAGGCTGCCCACAGCTTATAGCTGGTACAACTGACACTCATTTTGTCCATGCCATCCCATTCTCTAAACCAAGTCACTCTTTAACCAGCAGCCTTCACACGCTGCCTGTCCTTAGGCCTCTGCTTTTGAAAACTCTCTTTGAGTGTCTATCACTTTTTCCCCAATGCACAATGGTCACCTGCATTATGCCATGGTGCATCAGGGGACATCACACAACAGGCAAGCATTCAGACAAATCCAAACATGAGCTTTTATTAACAGCAAGTGAAAGTGAACACAAATACAGGCTGCAGTTTACACCCACAATATTATCCAAATGCAGGCATTTTAACCTTCACTGTCCATGATGGTCTCCTGCAGCCAGTTAGCATCTACTGGAATCTGTCACAAATCACTGGGATAAAGCACAGGAAATCAAGTCACTCTAACAAAAGTTAAATTGTATCAGAAGTACATAAAGATTCCTGAATTTAGCTGTCTTCTGGATCCAGGTTAACAGAAACCATGGATCATGTTTCTGTACTTTACTACTACTTATTACATATAAACAGATTCTAGCTACAGGTGAACAGTTATGAACCACCAACTTATATCGCTACAAATAAAAACACTAGTCCCCTTATAAACTTTCCTTTAAACACACACACACATGCAACCAGGAAGTTTGACGAGGGCAGGGATGTAGTCTATATGGGTTTCAATGAGACCTTTGATAAGGTGCCACGTGGTAGGTTGCTCTGGAAGGTTAGATCACATGGAATCCAGGGAGAGTTGGCAAATTGGATACACAAATGGCTTGATTGTAGGAAGCAGAGGGTAATAGTGGAAGGATGCTTGTCAGACTGGGGCCTATGACTGGAGTGCCTCAGGGGTCAGTGCTGGGCCTATTGCTGTTTGTTATTTATATTAATGATTTCGATGAGAATGTACATTGAATGATTAATAAGTTTGCAGGCTGTATTGTAGACAGTGAAGAAGATTAACAAAAATTGCAGCAGGACCTTGATCAGCTGGGGAAGTGGTCTGAGAAATGGCAAAATGGAGTTTAATATAGAAAAGTGTGAGTTCTTGCATTTTGTAAAATCAAATCAAGGTAGGAGTTTCAAGGTGAATGGTAGGGCCTTAAGGAGGGTAGTGGAAGAGAGGAATCTTGGAGCTCAGATTCACAGTTCTCTGAAAGTGGAGTCACAGGTAGACCGGGCAGTGAAGAAGGCTTTTGGCATATTGGCCTTCATCAGTCAGAGCATTAAATGTATTCGTTGGTAAGTTATGTTGCAGTTATACAGGATATTGGTGAGGCTGCACTTGGAGTATTCTGCTCAGTTTTGGTCACCTTGTAAGAGAAACGATGTTATTAAACTGAAAAGACTGCATAAGAAATTTACAAGGATGTTGCCAGGGATCAATGGTCTGAGTTATAGGGAGAAGTTTGACAAGCAAGGAGTTTTTTTCTTTAGAGTGCAGGCGACTGAGGTGGTGGGGGAAGTGTATAGAATCTTATAGAAGTGTATAAGATCATGAGAGGCATGGATAGGATGAATGCACTCAGTCTTTTTCCAAGGATTGGGGAATCGAGGATAGAGGGCATTAGTTTAAGGTTAGAGGAAGAAGAATAAAAGGGAATCTAAGGGGCAATTTGTTTTACAGAAGCCGTTGAGATGAGTACATTAACAACATTTTAAAGGTATTTGGATAAATACATGGATGGGAAAGGATTAGAAGGATATGAGCCAAGTGCAGAGGAATGGGGTTAGTGTGATTGAACATTTTGGTCAGCATGGACTAGTTTGGGCCAAAGGATCTGTCTCCATGCTAAAGAACTCTATGATTCTGCAACTCTATCTAGTGGTTGGAGGGAATAATTGGTAAAGGAGTTCAATGGTTCCTCAAGTGTAGATGGTCAAAATGCTGCTTCTCAGTCGTCCTTCTCCAGATGTTTCCACTGGTTCACAAGAGGGACAGGGTGGCTGGTTAATTAGAAAGTGCCTATGACTTACCGAAGTCACAGCTTACAGCAACTGCTGAATGAAAGATAAGTTGGTGTACTTCATGCTTAAAGTGTTTTTTTTCTCCGCAAGGAATGGAGAACTGCTGAGCATATGATCCGTGGGCTTCTCTCTGTCTTGTTCACAGCCTCAAGCCATTCAATTACTTGAGAATCAATCACATAATTGTTACCAGGCAGAAGATCTGGTCCACTGGTCTACAAACCAATCTACTACTCGTTGCCAATCAAAGCTTCATTTGTACACACCCCTTCATCTACACCTCAATCACTGGTTCTCAAGCAGCTGTCTAGATGGTGTTTGCACTGAGTGTCAGGTTACTTGTTTTCAAACGTGCAGCAACCCTCCAGCCATCCTTAGTTTAGCTTTCTTATTTCAGTGCACAATCAGAAATACAAAAGAAAATATGGTCTTTACAAATGGGTGTCAATCAGCTGCTGTCTTCCTTGCAGCACCCAATGTACCTAAGCTCTGTCACGGATAAGGGGAGCACCCTCCAGCTCAAAGTCCTCATCTTTCTCCTCAGATGAGTGCTCCCATATCCTTAGCTCCACAGCACCTATCATAACACCTCATTGCCTGCTCCAAATGTGCAGAATGGTGCACATACTCTGTCTGGACTGTACTGAGGACCACCTGATCCCCATCAACTCCAAGCTGTGGAGCTATATGTTCAGCAGCCCTTTCTGTCCCATCAAGCAATGGCCACAGCATGCTCACCAGCTTTGTAAAGGTGCCATACTGCCTGATGACCAATGTATCAAATCAAAAATGAGTGGCTGCTCCACTCCAACTCCATCTCCATTCCACAACCACAATATCTGTAAACCATTCCGCCTTCCATTGTACTCATTAAAGTTCATCACCATCCATACATGATTATGATGCAGTGATGTTCCCCTAGGCCCACAGAACACTTGCAAGTTCCACAAATGATGAGGTAATTTTGCCAAGCATTCACCTTCTTTTTAAGTTATTACCAATAATCTCTGCACCACTGTGATGACGATGTTTGCTTAGTTACACAATGCCAGGTTATAGTCCAACAGGCTTATTTGGAAGTACAAGCTTTTGGTGTTCTGCTCCTTTGTCAGGTAACTCTTTGTCCACCCCAGTCCACTTCAATATTAGTTTAGTTAGCACCAATGACATGATTCTATCCATCTTTAACAAACATTCGACACATCAGTCCATTCTCACTGATTATGTTCCCTCTGATTTGACAGAAGAAATGTTTATAAGAGAAATGTAGCAGGAATTTGCAAAACCATCCTTCATGCATTGCCCCTCCAATGTCCTAGCATCCAGCAGATATGGATTTGAGCTTTTACACTGATTCTAACCACCCCAAGTGTTGCCAAAACAGTTTTGCAGTTCCATTGCACAGCGGGGAGAACATCATGTGATGACAGGCAGCATGTTGTGGACACCATCTGCAACAGACACACACACTCCAAGCCCCAGACACGCCATGTCCCCTTTTATCTCACACTACCCCAATGTGGAGACCCATCACAGTGAAACTTCACCTCCAACTGTGCTCAAAAACCCAAAAATTACCCCAACATGGTGCAATTGCTTGGTTTAGTGAACCCAATGTCTAATTTAGTTTTATCTGAATGAATGAGTGAATTTATTGTCAGGTGTAGACTAGATTAGCTACAGTGTGAAAACAGGCCCTTCGGCCCAACAAGTCCATACCGACCCTCCAAAGAGCAACCCACCCAAATCCATTCCCCTACATTTGCCCATTCACCTAACACTACGGGCAATTTAGCATGGTCAATTCACCTAACCTGCACATCTTTGGACTGTGGGGGGAAACCGGAGCACCTGGAGGAAGCCCACGCAGACACGGCGAGAATGTGCAAACTCCACACAGACAGTCGCCTGAGGCGGGAATTGATCCCGGGTCTCTGGTGCTGTGAGGCAGCAGTGCTAACCACTCTGCCACTGAGCCAGGAAAATTCAATGAAAAGTGGATTATAATAGAGTGTGGTTTTGTTAGCTGAGGCAGCATTCACTGCCCATCCCTAATTAATGGTTGCACTGTGTGGCTTGCTCAGGTAATATCAGAAGGCAGCTACAAGTCACCCACATTTCTGTGGTTTTGGAGTCACATGTAGGCTAGACTGGGTGAAGATGGCCGATTTCCGACTCTAAAGGACATTAATGACCCAAATAAATTTTTATGATAATCAACAATGGCCAGCTTTTAATTCCAAATTTTGTTCTTTGTTTTTCCAAATGTCACCATCTTTTACAGTGGAATTCAAAGATAGGTTGCTGCTGCATACCCTAGGTCACCACCTTCCCCTGATGCTAATATGCAGCTAAATAACTCCAAGGTTATCAAAGGTTCTTATGTAAGACAGAATAAATAGCTGTCACGTCAGATACAAAAACAGAAGTTGCTTGAAAAGCTCAGTAGGTCTGGCAGCATCTGTGAAGAAAAATCAAAGTTAGCGTTTTAGGTCTGGTGACCCTTCCTCAGAACACATGGTATCATATCAGCATCTTTAGTTCTAAAGAAAGCCCTCCAGACCCAAAATTCTGTTTTTCCCTCCCTACATAAGAAACAAATGAGAGGCAAAAGTAGACCACTCCAAATTAATGCTGGAAGGCTAGTGATGGGAGATAAGGAAATGGCTGAAGAACTTAACAAGTACTTTGCATCAGTCTTCACAGTGGAAGATATGAGTAATATCCCAGCAATTAAGGAGTCAGAGGGCAGAGTTGAGTATGGTAGCCATTACAAAAGAGAAAGTGCTAGAAAAGCTAAGAGATCTAAAAATTGGCAAATCTTCTGGCCCTAATGGGCTACATCCTCGAGTTCTGAGAGAGGTAGCTGAGAAAATAGTGGAGGCATTGATCGTGATCTTTCAAAAGTCACTGGAGTGAAGGAAAGTCCCAGGACATTAAATGTCTTCAAGGCAGAGATTGATAAATTATTGATCTCACAAGGAATTAAGGGCTACAGGGAGAATGTGAATAAGTGGAGTTGAAATGCCCATCAGCCATGATTAAATGGCAGAATGGACACAATGGGCTGAATGGCCCTACTTCCACTCCTATGTCTTATGGTCTTATGCATGCTTCCCTGTCGTTTATAAAATGTAAATATGTTCAGCTGAACTGGCTGCTATTAAAGCTCTCAAATTAGACCCAAATTTGAGTATGTGGACTATCCTGAATCTGAAGATTGTGGGGTCACCCTAAATCTGAGTATTGTGGGCCCAAGTCTTGCTCCAACAACATGAACTCATAAAACTAGACTGTGCAATTCAATGTAACACTAAGACAATACTGCAACCATACATGCCCTATTTTCCAAATGAAACCACACACTAAGGCCTCACCTGCTCTCTCAAGTGACTGTTGTGAAGACAAGAAATAAAATTATCTCTGATTTCAACAAACATCACAAAAGAACTAATTAGTTGCTCATTTCACATTGGCTTCTTTCCTTTGTTCAGGTAGAAGACAAATTAGCTGTCACATTCGTATGTTAGAACAATGACTACACCTTATAAGTATTTAATTACCTGCATAGTGCTTTAGAATGACCTGTAGTTGTGAAAGGTGTTAAGTAAATGCAAGTCTTTGCTTCATCCTCACCTGAACTCCCAAAACCAAGTAAACTAGGGAACAAGCACAGAAACAGTAAGATGCATTACCTCTTTAAAGAGTGATGCACATTTCCTGAAGGATTTGGACAAAAGCACTCTGCATCAGCTTTCTTTAATCAGAAAATTACTGTGATGTAGATGACTAGCAAGTATTTCATGTCCTACTTATCCTTCCTGAAACTAGGCAGAGCTATTTCAATCATGTTTGTGTTAAACACAGTTACCTTTGGATGATAATTCAAGGTGGAACCAATTGTCATTGCAATGGAAAGTTCACGTAAACTGTCTTAAATAGACTAGATCAAGTTTATTTCAAAAACTTACATGATACAATTTGCCAGGATATTACATTGAATTACATAGTGCTTATAGCACAAAAGCTTCCCAACTGGTCCCTTCTACTGCTCACTTACCTCTGGGTAGTACACCTTCCTACTGAGTCTTTGGCTGCAGTGTCTTCCAGAGGCCTCTTGATGACAGCCAGTATTGGCTGCCTAAGGGAATGGTGTCATGAAGGTGTGGTTGACCTTCCCAGGTCAGTCTTCCTGCTGGTTGTTACATGTTATTTGCTTCCGGGACAGGAAGTGAGTGATAGTGATGAGCATATTGACAGGGGTATTTCTGTATGTGAGGTATGAAATGTATCTGAGGCATGGAATAGTACTTGTGCAGATGCAACAGTGTGCGGTGAGTGAATGCTGTTGTGTTGATAGAAGAGTGAAACAATTTGAGATTATGATACTGGTTTGGTTCAGTTCCTGAGTAACATGTTTATTTGGAGGGACCTTAATTTGTCCATTCTGTCAAGTTATTAGCATTTCTTGTACCACCGAGTAAAATGTATTGGATGATCCTCTCTGTGGTTTCTTCCTGTGTTCAGATAGTGGACAACCACCCTCTTCTCTACCTCATCAACCAGGACTGTCAGTGCTGTATCAGTGAACTTGGATTTTCCTCTCTCATGCTCATACATTCACACACACACAAAAATGCACACACAAACATATGCATTCAAGGACACAGACATGCACATATATACACAGACAAACATACGCACAAACATATATGCACACACACACATAGATGCACACACACGTGGACGCACACTCTCTCTAAATGATGGTGCTAGCTTCAAACTTCAAAAATAATGTTTCCATTAGCACAACATCCGATTAGTGCCTATTCTCTCTGCTTGGACAAAGTTACCCTTCGGTTTGGTCAGTCCAAAATATAGATAAGGTAAATCGATCAGAGCACATTTGGAATTTGCCAGTTGGCCTGCCGGCACCTGACAACAAATGCCTGCAGACAATATTCTGGCAGCTACCAAGAGGACCAGCAATCCAGGATCAGGTCACAACTGAGGCACTTTGGAAGCAGCCATCTTTGTATGCATTGCCAGCACTGCAACCACAGGCTGGTCTGTGGAGACATCTCCCCCTTTGTGATGAAATGAGAACTGCGGTAGTTTTAATCGCTGCCTTGTGCTCCCACGAGGAGGTTGAACAGTTCATCAACTTTACTAACACCTTCCATCCTGACCTCAAATTCACCTGGACTGTCTCAGACTCCTCCCTCCCCTTCCTAGACCTTTCCATTTCTATCTCAGGCGACCGACTCAACATAGACATCTACTATAAACCGACTGACTCCCACAGCTATCTGGACTACACCTCCTCCCACCCTGCCCCCTGTAAAAACTCCATCCCATATTCCCAATTTCTTCGTCTCCGCCGCATCTGCTCCCAGGAGGACCAGTTCCAACACCGCACAGCCCAGATGGCCTCCTTCTTCAAGGACCGCAGATTCCCCCCAAACGTGGTCGACGATGCCCTCCACCGCATCTCCTCCACTTCCCGCTCCTCCGCCCTTGAGCCCCGCCCCTCCAACCGCCACCAAGACAGAACCCCACTGGTTCTCACCTACCACCCCACCAACCTCCGTATACAGCGTATCATCCGCCGTCATTTCCGCCACCTCCAAACGGACCCCACCACCAGGGATATATTTCCCTCCCCTCCCCTATCAGCGTTCCGCAAAGACCACTCCCTTCGTGACTCCCTCGTCAGGTCCACACCCCCCACCAACCCAACCTCCACTCCCGGCACCTTCCCCTGCAACCGCAGGAAATGTAAAACTTGCGCCCACACCTCCTCCCTCACATCCCTCCAAGGCCCCAAGGAATCCTTCCATATCCGCCACAAGTTCACCTGTACCTCCACACACATCATCTATTGCATCCGCTGCACCCGATGTGGCCTCCTCTACATTGGGGAGATGGGCCGCTTACTTGCGGAACGCTTCAGAGAACACCTCAGGGACGCCTGGACCAACCAACCCAACCACCCCATGGCTCAACACTTTAACTCTCCCTCCCACTCCACCGAGGACATGCAGGTCCTTGGACTCCTCCACCAGCAAAACATAACAACACGACGGTTGGAGGAAGAACGCCTCATCTTCCGCCTGGGAACCCTCCAACCACAAGGGATGAACTTGAATTTCTCCAGTTTCCTCATTTCCCCTCCCCCCACCTTGTCTCAGTCGGTTCCCTCAACTCAGCACCACCCTCCTAACCTGCAATCTTCTTCCTAACCTCTCCGCCCCCACCCCACTCCGGCCTATCACCCTCACCTTGACCTCCTTCCACCTATCACATCTCCATCGCCCCTCCCCCAAGTCCCTCCTCCCTACCTTTTATCTTAACCTGCCTGCCACCCTCTCCTCATTCCTGATGAAGGACTTATGCCCGAAACGTCGAATTTCCTATTCCTTGGATGCTGCCTGACCTGCTGTGCTTTAACCAGCAACGCATTTTCAACCTTAATTTCAAATACTTTAACAATACCGAGTGCTTCGAGATGATGGCTATCTATATCTCCCTTAATTTACAATGACAAGGTGCAGCTCTGTCCATGCTGAAATTCTCCTTCAACTTTGTGAAGTTATATACCATCTTTAATGAGAAGCTGTCCTGTGACGTCCAATTGGACAGTTGTGAAATAACACAACTGGGTTATTGCTCCCTACCTTGTACGGTCTGGAAACCTGGATTTGATCCTAATCCAAAACACAAACACCTGCACCTTGTTTCTCATATTAAAGAGCAACACTTAAGAGGAGAATTGACTAGTGAACAGTTTGCCCCTTGACACCTTTTAAAGGCATTGGTATGATACTATGGAACACTTACATCTCTCTTACCCCATCAGGTAGTGCAGACTTACTCCTGGTCCTCCTCACGCTTGTGAGCTGGAATTTGATTTTTTAAAAGTAATTCTTGATTTAGAATTGAGAGTTCCTCAACTTTCAGGTCTCTGCCACATTGCTAAATAGAATTTTCCATCTTGGCAGTATCTTGACATAACTTCAGCATGGCAGAAGTTCCACCCATCCCAATTATAATTTCAATCAATACAGCAACCCCTTAGAAGGACAACTGTTCAGTCAGGGTGACTGCGTGGGCTGGGTAGTGGGTGCAAATGACGAGTGTGCTTACTGCATTGTGGAATAGTTAACAGGTTCCATGGTTAATCTTCATGACGAAAATCTGGAGAGAATAAAATATAATTTCTGCTCTAGCCTAAGTTAAGGGAGCATTTAAAATTTTAAAAGGTATCCCAGGATCATGAAAAACCTGTTTGCTGAGAATGCACAGGCGTTCTCAGTTCACAAAGTCGCTTGGGTGCGAATGTCAGAAAATGTGCCATTTGATGCATCCTGCTTTTTGCAAGCAATTTGAATATATTCACCCATATTAGGACAAACATATTCTACCTCCTCTGTTTACTCTGTGGGAAACCCTGGAAGTAACAAAGATGAACCAACAGGGAACAGAGCAGTTCCTGCAGCTTTTTCCATGCACATCCTTTGGAATTCTGATTGGAAAATGGCAGAGCTCCAGTAAAACCTTTGGTTTTGACAGTTTTTTCTGTACTGTAATTTGTACCTTGCATGTAGGTCTGAAGGCTGACAATGGCTACAAAAGGATTGTTGTTACGGCAGTTTATTAAACTGTTGGTCAGCTACAAATTCATCCACTACTTCACACAACTTTCCAAGGGATGAGACTGATGGTAGAAAAACAGCAGGTCTCCATTCAAGTAACAGCGCCAACGCAATGTATTCTATTTGCAACACCAATGACAACCTCAGATCAAACTTGACACTCATCCGCCTTATTGCAGCTTATACACCATTATCACTACGAGCAGGGAAGAAAACATTCATATGTCCTTTTTATTTCAAAATATGCTTTATTCATAAAAAAATCTTTATTCATAATATATAGATATATATACACATATAGTCACAAATGCAGCAGCATATTGTGGAAACAAACAAACATTGGAGTTTAACTCTATCCAAATGAACCAAAGGTATCTCTTACTTGAACCAGGTGAGATTTATATGCATTTGAGGCACCAGGAGGGTCCAATAATTGAACATGAACCTATTCACACTTATAACAATTGTTCTGCATTGCATACTGCCTAGTCTGGTAACAATTAGAAAATTTATTCTGTCTCAAGTTCAATTCCTCACCTTTAGTTGCATGTATTTTTAAAACATTTATAGTCTTTTTACAATTAGGTCAATGCCTTGCATGTAGAACATTATTGCAATCAGATAGTTACCATCCACATGACATAAAGGTGGGTACTGGCCGAGAAAACTAGGGTACAGCTTGCACTTGTTACACAAGAGATTGCTAGTGTTTTTATAAGTTGACTGAAGCACCCAAACACGTTGATTTATCATGTACCTTGTGATTAGTGAGCACACTGAGGTGGTATACAATGAGGAGTGGGTGGTTAGAATTTTGATGAGTCATTTATTCCAATTTCATGACAAATTCCATCTCATTTGAAGACTGCAGTCATTTCACAATTATAACCCTCACCCCCTACTTAATATTCACTGCTGCAAAAATACATTCAGGGCAAACTCAATGCATGAATCCATATGTCAATGGAATGTCACATATCACACATTCTGGGAAAGCTGAACATTTACACATGCTTGTAAGGATTTAATAGACATGTATATTATCTAACTCAGAACATGCTGTAATGTATACATTAACAGAAACATTAAACATAGACACATTGACACAACATTAGTTCCATGACCCTCACTAGATGCAACATTGTCACACAGACTAATGCTTAGTTGCATACCCTTTGATGAAGAATATCAACAAATGTTCTGTGGCAATAACACCGGAGAGAAATCAGCAGAAATCTGGGATTTGTTCCCCTGGGTTCCGCCTCCATGGTAGAAGGAGCTCACAAAAATCTCAATAGCAATCCTAGTCTTTTGCAGCCAAACCTTGGAAATTTCATAATGGAAGTCATAGGGGTTTTACCTGCTGGCTGCAGAGCCAGCGAGAGGCCCACATCATCTTCTTCAGATAAGGTCTGCAATATTTAGTGCCATTTAGGCACTTAGCTGGACAGGAGTAAGGGTCCTTCGAGATTAAGGAACCTGGCAGGGAGTCCTGCTTGCTGAGAACTACCAGCCAATCAGACGCTACATCTGTAGTGAATGGCAGTGCCACCAGACAGGTGGTGGCTACAGATGGTCTGACACATTATCATCATTGGATGCCATGCTGGATGTAGGGATGGATGTCAAGCGGATGGTGAGTTAGGGGAGTGTCTGAATGCCAGCTCCTTTAATCAGACACTGAGTGCCTCTGAACTAGGGTCAGAAGCTGGCAAGCTACCCAGGTGCTCCCTGTATGGCAAACCCTACTGCTCAATTAAAACCAGCAACAGGATAAGGTCCTTAAGTGGGTATTTATTGGCCATTTATAAACCTCAATAAGGGTAACTGGGAAAGGTGTGCACAGGTGCTCGCACCATCAGCTTAGAAAGACAAGGTTGTCCATTCCACCACTGCTCACCTGATTAAATGCTTCTGCTACTAAACATGCCATGAGGAATGGCAATTAATTTTATCAACTTTCTATTAATCTACCATCCAGTCACGATAAATCTTGCATGTTTTACAAATTGTGGTCTCTGTATTTGTGTATCTTAAAGCTTAAGAATATAATAGAACATAAAAATAGCAGAAATCGGAGCACAAGTAGACCACACAGCTCATGAAGACTGCTGTGCCATTCAACACAATCCCAGCTGATCTTGGGATTTAACTCCATTTCGATCCCTGTTTCCCTGGTCCCTCGAATCCCTAAAAGGTCAACGGTCTTTCTATCTCAGCCTTAAATATATTCTGTGTTGGCATAGCCACAATACTCTGGATGGGGAGTTACTAATGTTCAAAATTTTCTGTCCTGAGATTGTAACTCCTTAATCTAGATTCCCCAGCCAGAGGAAATATTAACTCAGTGGAAGCCCTGCCATACCCCTTTATAACCTTGAATGTTTCATTGAGGCCACTTCTATTTTTTGAAACATCAAATAATATAGAAACAAGTTATGTAACATCTTATCATAGGACAACCTTCTCATTCCAGGGAACAAACCCGTGAGCTTGCCCTCCGATGTCTCCAATTTCAGCATATCATCCTTATACTTGAAGGCCATGTAAAAAAAGTCATTCATGGAATGTGGGCATCCATGACAGAGCCAGTTTTTATTAATGTCCCTAGTGCCCTTGAGAAGGTGGTGGTGGGCTGCCTCTTGAACCACTGCAGTCCATTTGGTGTAGGTGCATCCACCATGCTTCAGAGCCAAAAGTTGCTGGATTTTAACTCACTGGACTGACACTGAAAAATCAGCAATATGTTTCCAAATCAGGATGGTGAGCGGCTTGGAGGGGAATTTGCAGATGCTGGTGTTCCAATGTATCTGCTGCCCTTGTCCTTCTAGGTGGTAGTGACCGAGTGTCTAAGGAGCCTTGATGAATATCTGTATTACATTTTGTAAATGGTGGACAGGCTTTGGGAGTCAGGAGTTGAATAACTCTCTGCAGGATTCCTAGCCCCTACTCTTGAAGCCATAACATGTATATGGTTAGTCACATTTCTAGTCAGTGATAACCCCAGGATGTTGATTGTGGGGTACTCAGTAATATTGATGCCATTGAATATCAAGGGGCACTGATTAGATCCTCTCTTGCTGAAGATGACTATTGCCTCATACATGAATAGTAAGAATATTACCTGCCACTATTCACCCCAAGACTGGATATTGTCCATGTCTTGTTGCATTTATACAGGGATTGATTCCATAACTGAGAGGTTGTGCATGATGCTAAACATTGCGCAATCATTAGCGAACATGCCACTTCTGACCTTATGATGAAGGGAAGGTCATTGATAAAGCAGCTGAAGATGGTTGGACCTAAGACATTAGAATTCCTGCAGAGATGTCCTGCAGCTGAGATGATTGACCTGCAACAGCCACAACCATCTTTCTTTGTGCCAGGTATTAGTCCAAACAGTTGAAAGTTTTCTGCTGATTCCCATTGACTCTAGCTTTGCTTAAGGTCAAAGAAAGTCACCTCTGGAATTTAGTTCTTTTGTCTAAGGTTGTAGTGAACTCATCAGGTGTCAGTGAGATTATTGCTGAGTAAATGCTGATTAATAGCACCGTCATGCTACTCTCCATTATGTTTCTGATTATTAAGAGTAGACTGGTGAGGCAGAGGTTGATCACACTGAATTTGTTCACTTTTTGTCCACAGAGATCCCTGGGCAATTTTCCACATTGTCAGGCAAATAGAGGTGTACAACATTGAAACAGACCCTTCGGTCCAACTCGTCCATGCCAACTCCTGCACACCTATCTGTGATGAACTTCATCAGACAATTGTCTGCCCATTCTGTATATTCATTAATGTCCCTTATTGAAATACAACTCACGTCCTCATCAGTGCTGACTTTCCCTCTCAATTTGGCATCATTGCAGATTTAGAAAATTGTGTTTTTAATTCAATGCATGCCGTTCTGATTTCTGCTGAACACCATTTTCTGCCTCTGCCACCCTGAATAACTAACATTGAATTCTGTTCTCAGCTTTCTCTCTGAGAGCAACAATCTATCCATTCTGTCACTTGGCCCGGTACCATATTCACTAAACGTATCAGTTGATTATGGGCACCATATCAAAAAGCAGATAAATTACATGCACTATATCACTGTTGTTGAAGTTTTCTGCCAAAATCAAAAATAAAATTAAGGTTGAAAATCAACATTCAATTCTCATGTACATACTAATTTAATAATCATTATGAACAAAAATGCAATGATGATATTCAACACCCCCTGTGTTTGTCCAGCCTCGCACCTCTCACTCCCTACTCAAGATTACCTGTCAACATGCTCCACTGCTCCTCTCACACAAGTTGCTGCCTCTCTGTAGCTCTCACTCTTCTACATTCAGTGTCCTGCAAGTCCTCCCCCATCAGCCCATTTAAAATTCAGTTCCTCTTCCCCCAGCAATGCAATCCCACTTCTACCCCAGTCCATCTGCTTCTCTCACCATCTCTTTACTCACATCTCTTCCCCTGACCATTCACTCTGCCCATGTTTCCAACAACACAACACCCCCTTCCCTGCCCCTTTTCACACCCACTGTCTCTTTAATTGTGTCTCACCACCCTATTCTTCCCAACCTCACTGCTTTCTCCCATTCAAACATCATTCCCTTCGCACTCCTACTTTCACCCAATCTGCCTACCCTACATCTCACCAAACCTCCTCCTCTCCCTGTTCACCCTAAACTCCTTCTATACTTCCCCAAACATATAATCCTCTCCAGCTCACTCCACAGCCCCACCCATCTGCTCTTCACTAGTTACCACCCCTTCCAACTCTCCCATCGTCTACCTCTCCTCTGCCACCCTCTCCTCAATGCCTCACCAGTGACTCCAGTTTCCTTGCGCTGCAATCCCCTCCCCTCCCCTATCCCCACACCGGTCACTACCACTCCCGTCCCCTCTGCACTCCTTTGATTCCACACCTCTCTCTTTCTCCCTCACCTCCCCCCATGCTCCCTCTCTCCTCTCAAGCTCCGCTCACACACCCACCACTACTCCCTCCTTCCCGTCCTCCACATGCCCCCTTCCTTCTCATTTCCGAAGCCCCTCCCTCTCTATACCTGGCTGCTCTCTCTCTCCTCCTGGTCCAACTCTCGGTCTCGGTCTCTCCCTTGCTCTCGGACAGGCTGTTATCCACAACCAGCATCCCCCTCTTTCCATAGGAACTGCTAGTCTTATAACTGTACTAGAACAGCTTACCTTAGGCCTGGCAGGTTCTGGAGCACATGTCTTCAGTTCTATTACCAGAATTTTGTCAGGGCCCATAGCTTTTGCAGTATCCAGTGCCTCCCACCGTTTCTTGATATCATGTAGAGTGACTCAAATTGGCTGAAGACTGGAATATGTGATTCTGGTAAACTCTGGAGACGGCTTATTCACTCAGCATTGCTGTCGAAAGATTATTGCTAGCGGTTCAGCTTTCACTTTTGCACTGATGTGCTGGGCTTCCCCATCATTGTGAAATCGCCTCCTCCAGTGAGTTGTTTAACTGTCCGCCAACATTTGAGACTGGATGTGGCAGGGCTGCAGAAGGTGGATCTGATACCATGGTTCTAAAATCTCACTTGTTGCTGATGTTGTTTGGCATGTAAGTAGTCCTGTTTAGTAGCTTCACCAAGTTGACATCCCATTTTTAGGAATGTCTGGTGCTGCTCCTGGCACGCCCTCCTGACCTCTCCATTGATCTTCTAACTTGATGATAATGAGAGATTTGCCAAGCCATGAGCTTGCAGATTATGTTGGCATACCGTTCAACTGGTGCTGCTAGCCCATGGCACTTCATGGATGCCTAGTCTTAGTTACTAGGTATGTCTGAAATCTAGTTAATTTGGCATAGTGGTAGTGTCACATTTCACAATGGAGTTTATTCTCAGTTGAATACAGGCCTTCACCTCCATAAGACTATGATGGTCACTCCTTCCAACGACAGAAAATGCAGGAGAAACTCAGCAGATCTCACAACATCTGAAACAATGTTAATGTTTCATAGATTTGCAAACATTGCGATGTTGTGAAGACATTCACTTTTTCCACAGGATTGAGTGTGAAATATATTTTCACTCATGTATCTTGCTGGGTACATGATCAGATTCTGGTTTGATGATCATTTCATGTATATTCATGTATATGTACCTGTAATATCCTTATATGTGGTCTGTCTGGGTCAGTGCACCACTCTTTCTAGCTGCATCAGTCCTTGCCCTTAGTGCATTACCTTCTCCAATGGCCTTTCTACTACATGCCTTGCAGAATTCTTTGGAAGCTGGGTATTTTTTGTGAAGGCCACACCTTTCAAATGTCATGCTTTGTTTGGATGTTCTAGTCATTGTGTTAATCATCGAGTTTGTGTTGACAACCTACAAGCTGTGTCAATCTGCAAAGATCACTTTATGCTTGCGTCCATTCCTCAGTAACTCTTCAATGGTATAAATCTTTGGTTTGCCCAGGAAATCTTTCCACACTGCTTCCATCGGGGTGGCTGCAGTCACCAACTCAGTCAATCTATTTGCCTCTTTCCCCTCTGAGAAGTGTGAGTACTGCTTACAATGTGGTCCATGGATTTTATAGGTTTCTGTTACTGATCCCTGAGAACACTGTCGTTAATATATTTTGCCGAAAGTGCAATGCTCAGAATTGAACAGAATATTTAAGTCGAAACAGAGAAGTGTCTTGTATGTCAGGAAAGTTAATAGTTCCAGTACTGAATCCTCAGGAATTACACCATGTATCTTTCTCCTGTCCATAACTACTCTCTCTTTCCTGTCACCTAGCCAACATTTAAATCATGCTGATACTATCCCTTTTATGCTATGGGCTCAGTTTGCTGACAATTTTAGTGTGCGATTTATCAAATATTTTTGGAAATCTATGTTCACACCATTAACTATATTACCCTTATCAAATCTCAGTCAAGTTAGATAAATCCATGCTGACTTTTTTCAACTAATCTATACATGTTGATGTGACCATTTATTTTGTTCTTAACTAGCATTTCTAGCAACTTACCACCAAGTTTAGACTAATTGCCTTGTAGTTTCTGGGTAACATTGCATTCTTTATTGAACAAGATTGTAAGACTTGATATTTTCCAGACTATCCCTGCATCATACTTGTATCTTAGGAGGATTAGAAATCTATGACCAGACCCTCAAAAATGTTCATTTTATTTCCAGGATGTTTCCTGTTCAGTTATGGTAACTTATCACCTTTAATTACAATTGTTGCCCACCTTTCTACTATGTTATTTTATCAATTTTTAGTCCATCCAGTTTCTCAACAATTTCCTCTTTCACGATGATTTAAAAAAATCTTCGTCAATAAAGGCAGATGTGAAGTACTCATTTAGCATTTCAGACATGTCTTCTATCATCTTATATAGTTTCCCTTTCTGATCTGAGAAAGATGGTAATGGATGTGGAAGGTGACCACACATTCAAAGAGTTTGAAGAGAAAAAGACAGTTGGAGTTCTTGATTTACTTGCTCTCTATTTTTTCTGCTCATGAGAATTGCACCTGAATCATCTCTTTCAAGGCAGCCCACTAGTCAGCTACAGTTTTGCCTGCCAATCTTTGACTGCAATTTGTCCAGGACACAATCTTTTCTAAGTAAAAAATGAGGTCTGCAGATGCTGGAGATCACAGCTGCAAATGTGTTGCTGGTCAAAGCACAGCAGGCCAGGCAGCATCTCAGGAATAGAGAATTCGACGTTTCGAGCATAAGCCCTTCATCAGGAATAAGATGACAATCTTTTCTAACCTCACTGAAAATGACCCACCTTCATTTAGATATTTCCATTCTTGAAAGCTCCTTATCATTTCCCATAGCACAGCTAAACCTTATGACCCTTTGATTGTTGTTGTTCCCCACTGATACATGATCCATTTGATCTCCCTTATTCCAAAGAAGCAGCTCCAGCAATGTCTCCTTCTTCATTGTGCTGGACGCGTATACGTCAAATTCTAATGAACATGGATCAGAACTTCTTCCCACACCCCGCTACCCCCACACATTCCTCACATCCTTTGCCCTGCTACTATCTCAGTCTATACTATTGTAATAAATTTAGTTAATAATCACACAGCACCAGGTTATAGTCCAACAAATTTAATTGAAAGCACTAGGTTTCGGAGCGACGCTCCTTCACCACCTGATGAAGAAACAGCACTCCGAAAGCTAGTGCTTCCAATTAAACCTGTTGGACTATAACCTGATGTAAAAACAATGACTGCAGATGCTGGAAACCAGATTCTGGATTAGTGGTGCTGGAAGAGCACAACAGTTCAGGCAGCATCCAAGGAGCAGCGACATCAACGTTTCAAGGGCTTTTGCCCGAAACATCGATTTCTCTGCTCCTTGGATGCTGCCTGAACTGCTGTGCTCTTCCAGCACCACTAATCCAGAATCCTACAATCTGGTGTTGTGTGATTTTTAACTTTGAACACCCCAGTCCAACGCTGGCATCTCCAAATCATGAGTAATAAATTTATCCATTATCACAACTCTCTAGTTTTTACACCATCTTATAAATTTTGACAGATTAGTTTCTCTAAATTTTCCAACTTGCTGGTGGTAAAATATAGACAGCGGTGAAATGATACCTCTTATTTTTCTCTTATTGTTCTGGTTTCATCTTCACCATGTCAGTAGGATGGTGTCTATTATTTCTTCCTTTGTGAATTAATTTTCATTTGCCATTATTCCATCCACTTACATAGCGGAGAAATCCCTCAGTGTGGTCCATATTTTCAGTTTTCTGCATTATATTTAAAATTCACTTTCATTGTACTTGCCTCAGCCAACATTAGATTAAACCCTGGTCTGAGCGTCGCTTTTAATCCCAGATGCAATTCTGGAATTACACTGCTATTAAATGTAATTGGATCTATCCCACAATAACTGGCCTAATTGATGTTTTCAATTCAACGATGCAGAAGCTTTACTGCTTTCTCCTTATGTGGTTGAGTGTCAAATTTGTTTGATAATTGTTCTCTTGAAGTGCTTTGGGACTTTTATTCCATTAAGGATGCTATACAAATATAAGTTGTTGTTATGTTTTTTATGCCTCTAATGTTGAGCCATTGACATTCTTAGATGATCAGTGCCCAGAGAATTTTTTTTTTATTTTTTTGCTTTCCACTTTGGAAATGGAAATGAGGGCCACCTGGTTTTAAGCAAGGCTGCATAGAAAAAGCAAACCTTTTATTACTGAGATTTGTCGATCCATTTAGACAAAGAATGGTTTCAATAGAAATTGGTAAACAACATAGTATTCGTCCACATGGTCACTAGAACATTGAGTTGAATCAAATCTTTTAAGGTAAGTCCTGTGAGATCTATGTGTGATAGGTAGATGTTTATATGAACTATGTCATTGGAATGGACAAAATTATGTTCAGGCCATGAAATTTAAGAAATCACTGTGAATATCTGGTTAGTAGTTTCACAAACTAAAGGACTGAATGACCAAAATATTTACAAAATAGGAAAAGTGTTGAATGATAAAACACTGATTGGAATGGTTTGGAATTTGTTGAAGGTTATAGTTACATCAGCATTTCACATTTTAGGAAGCATATATTTGATTTTAAGAACCTTCAATGTTATTTTCAGTCTGAATTATATTGAATTACCAAAGAAAATCTGTGTAGTATTTTTAAATCCATTATGGTTTAAATTGGTTGGAGCCCCTGTCACTGAATCTAACTCTAATAGTTCACAGAAACAGATTATCAGAAGGAAAAGGATTGGAAGGCCATTTTAAGTTTATTATCAAGTTGAATTTAAATCAATATGGTGAGCCACAGGAGCACAATGTTTATATGGTTGAAATTTCTGCTCATTTAATACTGTAAGTCAGATAAACCACAGGTCTCCTAGATCTGGAGGAACAACTTTGTCTGATAATTTTGCAACTGTGGAGGATTCAAGAGAGATATGATGAGGTAAAAGCAATTTTTAAAATAACTTTATAAACGATGCAGCAGCAGAGAGATGTGCTGGTGCATGCAAATCTTTAAAGGTGGGGAACAAAGTTGAGAAGGCTGTTAAGGAAAAGCATTTGGAGACTTTGAAGTTAAGAGAGGAATAGAGCACTATTTAAACCTTTGTAAGGTACACGTGAAGTGTTAACTGGACCATTGTTTCTAACTGTGAGCACCACACTTTAGGAAGGAGGCCCAAGCCTGCAAGAGGATGTCAAAGTGTTTCTCTAGAATAGCACTGGAGATAGTGACAGCATTGATGTGGAAAACTGGAGAAGCTGAAGTTAATCATGTTAAAATGGAGAAATTTAAGAAAGCAGTTGATGGAAGTGCTCAAAACCATGAAGGTTTCAAGAAAGTGAATAACGACACTTTGGTCAGAACTTAATGCTTCCCTCCCAGATACAGACCAAGACAGGAGGGTGTGGGGTGGGAGTCCACCATCTAGTCTCCTCCTCCTTATGAAGACTAGAGTAGAATAGCAGTAAATAGATTCCAGTGAAGCCCTTCAGTGGTCAGGTTATGCTCACACAAGATTCTCATCCTGTGCAACTTGTATTCAATGATGGGTTGGAACTCACCGTGAGGAAAGACCAATAAGAAAACTCTGTTGGGGTCACTGTGGCCTAATAAGAAGGGTCCTTCATTCATAGTCTGAAAACAAAATAGAGGAGAAAGCAAAGCCAAAATTGAAGCCTGTAGAAAGGGAGACCAAATAGGAGTAGTGACAGTGATATTCAGTTGTTGAATCTGGAAGGTTGTAGAGACATAATCAAAAGATGAGGTGATGTTTCATGAGTTAATGTGAGCTTCAATGGAACACTGCAGGAGGCCTGGGGCAGAGAGGTCAGCATAGCACAAGGTAGGCAATTAAAGTGACAATTACCGAGAAGCTCTAAGTCATCCAATATGCACTTAGTCCCCACATTATAAAGGATCAGACTGCGAGCAGCAAATACAATATAGTAGATGAAAAGAAGGACAATCAGTGGGGGAACGATACAAATGAGGGATGATCAAAAGGTCAGAAACTTGAAGAGGACAAATGTTTTGGAGTGTTGTGGAGCTGAAGGAAATTAAAGTCATAGAAAATGGGAAGTTACTGAGGATCTTGAAATTGATGGAATATTATACAGACTACTCTGTTTCCTGTCACTCAGCTACCAAAAGTCCATTCACCACTGTTACTTTTGTTCCATAGATTGTAACTTTGCTAACAATTCTGTTCTGCAACACTTTATAAAATGCTGTTTGGAAGTCCAATTGCACAACATCAATTAGGAGATCCTCATCATCTCTCTCAGTTGAAAATGTGTTGCTGGAAAAGCGCAGCAGGTCAAAGAGAACAACCCAGATGGCCTCCTTCTTCAAAGACTGCAATTTCCCCCCAGACGTGGTCGACGATGCTCTCCACCGCATCTCCTCCACTTCCCGCTCCTCCACCCTTGAGCCCCGCCCCTCCAATCACCACCAGGACAGAACCCCACTGGTCCTCACGTACCACCCCACCAACCTCCATATACATCATATCATCCGTCATCATTTCCGCCATCTCCAAACGGGCCCCACCACCAGGGATATATTTCCCTCCCCTCCCCTTTCAGCGTTCTGAAAAGACCACTCCCTCCGTGACTCCCTCATCAGGTCCACAACCCCACCAACCCAACCTCCACTCCCGGTACCTTCCCCTGCGACCACAAGGAATGCAAAGCTTGCGCCCACACCTCCCCCCTCACTTCCCTCCAAGGTCCCAAGGGATCCTTCCATATCCACCACAAACTCGCGTGCACCTCCACACACATCATTTACTGCATCCGCTGCACCCGATGTGGCCTCCTCTATATTGGGGAGACAGGCCGCCTACTTGCGGAATGTTTCAAAGAACACCTCTGGAACACCCGGACCAACCAACCCAACCAGCCCGTGGCTCAACACTTCAACTTCCCCTCCCACTCCACCAAGGACATGCAGATCCTTGGACTCCTCCATCACCAGACCATAGCAACACAACAGCTGGAGGAAGTGCGCCTCATCTCCCACCTTGGAACCCTCCAACCACAAGGGATGAACTCAGATTTCTCCAGTTTCCTCATTTCCCCTCCCCCCACCTTGTCTCAGTCCCAACCCTCGAACTCAGCACCACCTTCCTAACCTGCAATCTTCTTCCTGACCTCTCCGCCTCCACCCCACTCCGACCTATCACCCTCACCTTAACCTCCTTCCACCTATCGCACTTCCAACGCCCATCCCCCAAGTCCCTCCTCCCTACCTTTTATCTTAGCCTGCTTGGCACACTCTCCTCATTCCTGAAGAAGGGCTCATGCCCGAAACGTCGATTCTCCTGCTTCTTGGATGCAGCCTGACCTGCTGAGCTTTTCCAGCAACACATTTTTAGCTCTGATCTCCAGCATTTGCAGTCCTCACTTTCTCCTAGAAGATCTTTCTCAGTTGCCTCTTCAATAAATGTAGTAAAGCATGATTTATCTTTTCCAAGTTCATGCTGACTTTCCTTAATTAATCCACATTTATCCAAGCGATTGCTAAATTTGTGACAAATTATTACTTCTAAATGCTAAGTGTGGTATTTTCCTTTCCTAGAGATGTCAAGCCTGGAGATGGATGTCAGGTTATTTACACAGGCTGGAGGCAAACCAGAACCCCACCGTATTCCCACCTGTACACGAAATGAGATCTGGGCAGGAAAACCAACCTGCAACACTATCACCATGTGAGGTCCTCTGTGGTCAATTAATAATGACAAGGACCATTTAAGGGATCTGTTCCCACGAGGATCAGAATTATCATGACTAAAATAAGTCACCTCACCCACTGGTAAATGAGGCAGCCTGTCAGTGGAGAAATCCTTGGAAATTTGTGCATGGCAAACAGATTATTAATAGGAAGGTTGGTTGACTGCTGATGACCAACTTCCTGTAACCTTGCTGCTGCATCTCTGTTCCCCTCTCCTAACAATCCCCAATCCCTTGAACGTACCTGATACCTCAATCCACACAATCTCGGCTGTTGTCCTGGCAGCAACTATGACTTTCTCCGTGATGCTGTCAAGAGTGAGACTCTCCAGCCTCTGAATGGACAGCAGCTCCTGCTTGGCTTGATTTCCTGCCTGGGGTCTTGATTTCGGAGAAAAGGTCACCACTGCCTTATAAACTGCCTGATTGGAGGGAGAGCTAGTCGGCTTCACTCTGAAGAGTCTTGCCAACATTTTAGCAATCAAGGGAGACACTGACAAAAATGAAAGAAAGAACAGACTATTCTGTACTTTCTGGGTTTATCCTTATGCCCTTTTGAACAAGGCCTTAACAGTACAATTCTGTACTTCTCTGACACCATCCCTGTATCTGAGAAGGATTGGGAGATTCTTGGCAGTCATTCCACAATTTCTACCCTTTACATCAATCAGAATGCTCAGATGTATCTCATCTGATCCTGGTGACTTATCAACTTTAAATAAAGCCGGCCTTTCAGTACCTTAGCTTTATCAATTTTAGATCCTTCAGTGTCTCAGCTACATTCTCTTTCACAATGCGTTTGGCAGCATCTTCCTCTGTCCTAAAGTAATCACTTAATCCATCAGCATTGCTCTCTGCCACTGCATAAATTCATTGTTTTGTCCTGGAAAACCCTTTTCCCATCATTTATGTCTCATCTTTATGTTGTCTCCAAGTTTGTTCTCAAGCTCTCTCTCTTTCTCAGATTCTCTTGGGGCCACAGTTTCATGTTGGTAGTAAAGTCCTTTCAATGGGATCAAACTGACAGCAGGACTTTCAGTGGTAAGGTACCAATGATAGCCAGTTAAGTCGCTGCTGCCAGAGCTACTATTAAATCAAGGCTAGCCAGCCATCCCTCAAAGCTGCTACGCTGACCAGAGAGCTGGCATCTCGGTGACCTCAGAATCACCACCACCACTGATGCCAGTGTTGGGAGGATGCATCAGCAGGAGGAGGAGGTCTTCAGGCTGTGGAGGAATTGAGGGGTGCTGGTGTGGTAGAGCCGTGTGTCATCTGCTTACATTTGCGAACATGTGCTGGGCATTTGGATGATCTTATACATTTGGATGATGTTATCATAGGGCAGCATGGAAATGAGAAAAAGGAAAGGGTCAAGGGTAGAGCCTACGGAATGCCAGGGATAACATTGCAAATTCAGAAAGAGAAGCAATTTCATTGCAAGTGATTCTCTGGCTGTCATTTCATTGAAACACGCAGAAATGGAAGGTGATCCCACCCAGCAGGACAAAGGCATTAGAGAAGGATAGTGTGATCTTCTCTAATTTCAAAGTCTGATGAATATTCATGAAGGTTAAGGAGGGAAGGTTTAACTCATTCACAGTCACTTAGAGTGTCAATTGTAATTTTGATAAGAGCAGATTTAAGACTGCAGCATGGGTGGTAACCTGATTAAAGTATCCAAATGTCAAATTCTGCCAAAGGTAAAAGATGAATTTGCAAGATGACAATACATTCATGAACTTTCAAAAGGAAAGGGAGATTACAGGCGGGAAGATAGTTTGCAAAGATAATGAAGTTTGTTTTGAGGGGAGGTAATGATAACAAGTTTGAAAAGGAGAGAGGTAACACCAAAAAGAGAGAACCGCTTACAATATCATGTACATGGGGACTGGAAGGGGGAGTGGGAGATCAGCAGTTTATTGGTTGTTAAAAGGGCTGGTTGTTGTGGTTCTGTTCGCCGAGCTGGGAATTTGTGTTGCAGATGTCTCGTCCCCTGTCCGGACAACTGGAAGCGGCAGATTCAAACCACTACAAATGCCAGAGGAAAGATCACAGAAGCGCTTCACAGGAGGCTCCCGAGCACTGAGGATGTCACTTAGACAGGGGACGAAACGTCTGCAACACAAATTCCCAGCTCGGCGAACAGAACCACAACAACGAGCACCCGAGCTACAAATCTTCTCCCAAACTTTGAATAGGGGATGATATAGATTGTGATTGCCAATACTCTGTGAAGCATGATGCTGCCTAATCACCTGGATTTATGGCCATGGCATTTACAGAAAGCGGAGCTTGAACATGAAGGGTTTGAATAAAACATACATATTTCACATCTCTCCTCATGGATGCTCCAACAGTGCCACAGAGTATGTATTCAATTACTTATCTTTATAAGATTATAAGACATAGGAACAGAATTAGACCATTCAGCCCATTGTGTCTGCTCCACCATTCGATCATGGCTGATATGTTTTTCAACCCCCTTATCCTGCCTTCTTCCCGTAACCCTTGATCGCCTTACTAATCAAGAACCTATCTATCTTTGTCTTTAATACACTCAATAACTTGGCCTCCACAGCCTTCTGCAGAAATGAGTTCCACAGATTAACCACCCTCTGGCTGAAGAAAAGGGTCATCGCTTCACTTTGAGTATGTGCCCTTGGGACCTAATCTCTCCTGTTAGTGGAAACATCTTCTCTATATTCACTCTTGGTATTCTGCAAGTTTTAATAAGATACCCCTCATCCTTCTAAACTCCACCAAGTACAGACCTGGAGTCCTTGACCACTCCTCCTACCTCATGTTAATCAAAAATGAAAAATAAGCTTTTCATGGCTCCGTTCATTACTTGTTTGTTTTATCTTGTAACTGAATGTTACTGAAACTTATCTTATAAGTTTATTTCTACTGTGACTTTCTTCCAGATGCTTTATCTTGTGCTTTGATTAGACTTGAATGTCACAAATAAATTTCGTAGAATTTATCTTCAGAACATTAGGTGGCATGGTGGCTCAGTGGTTAGCACTGCTGTCTCACAGTGCCAGGAACTTGGATTCAATTCTAGCCTCAGGTGAGGTCTGTAGGGAGTTTGGACTTTCTCCCTGTGTCTGTGTGGGTTTCCTCCCACAATCCAAAAATGTGCAGATTAGGTGGATTGGTCATGATAAATTGCCCATGCGTTCAGGGATGTATAAGTTAAGTGCATTAGTCAGGGGTAAATGTAGAGTAGTAGGGGAATAGGTCTGGGTACGATACTCATTGGAGAATTGATGTGGACTTGCTAGGCCAAAGAGCCTGCTCCCACAGTGTAGGGATTCTATGATTAGTAAGGTCTGAGAAGGTGCTGCATTAATATTAGGTAAAACCAAGGACTGCAGATGCTGGAAACCAGAGTCTAGATTCGAGTGGTGCTGGAAAAGCACAGCAGGTCAGGCAGCATCTGAGGAGCAGGAAAATCGACGTTTCGGGCAAAAGCCCTTCATCAGGAATAGAGGAAGGACTTTTGCCCAAAACATTGATTTTCCTGCTCCTTGGATGCTGGCTGACCTGCCGTGCTTTTCCAGCACCACTCTGATCTAGACGCTGCTTTAATATTGTTTACTGATGCCTAGCCATTGAATAAGAAGCTGAAAAATCAGAAGTTAAGTAAAAATAATTTTACTGGAACTTTCACATAACTCACAGTGTCAATAATTTCAAGACACAAACATTTTTATAATTGTCTTGCCACATCTATACTAGTCAAATTGGAAGTGTGATCACAAAGTACCCAATGTATTGCTGTGAGAAAGTCAAAAATACTGTTTGTTTTGATATGGAGGACTTTTAAACAGTTTCTGAAAGTCCCAAGAAGTGTAATTTACTCCTGTCAGTTCAAAACTGAGTCAGCTCAATCCCATTGCTACATCTATTAACACTTTTCATTTAACCAATTTAGATTATTTAGATATTCATTCTAAATTAAGCAGCAAAAGCAGATCGAGAAATGTACCTTTTCCACATAAGTGAATAATAAAATTTTGACTAACACTAGTGTGTCTCTGTTTGATTTGGCAGTGAGGAATTTGCGATTAATATGTTAATCATTTATGCTTTATAATCAGTCAAACTATTATTTGTTCGGATGAGTATAATTGTGCTGAATGTTTTAAGGAGTTGTGTTGAGTACAAATAATTGGAAGGTAGTTCAGATCTTAGAAGTCCCAAATCTAAAATAGCACTGATCTGCCCAAGGTTCATTTTGCCACAGTCTGTGGCTTTCTGTTTTCCTCTTCAGTTGCTCATAGGAGCCTGCATTTCTTAGAATAGAATCCCCTATACTGTGGAAACAGGCCGTTCAAACCAACAAGTCCACACCAACCGTCCAAAGGGTAAACCACCCCCTACCCTACATTTACCCCTAACCAATGCATCTAGCTGACATATCCATGAACACTATGGGCAAATTAGGATGGCCAATCCATCCTAACCTGCGTACCTTTGGATGGTGGGAGGAAACCAGAGCACCTGCAGGAAACCCACACAGCCAGTCCCCTGAGGGTGTGCTGTGAGGCAGCAGTGCTAACCGCTGAGCCACCATGCCACTCTGAAATTTCTAATTTCAAGTTGTCTGACACCACCATTCTCATTTTGTCTTTTGTTCTACATTACCCTAACCTTCCTTTAATTACCTGTTCAGACAGATCTCATGCTTAGAATATGATTGGTCCATTCCTATTGCATTTTCTTGGTAATGTTTTACTTTTTTTCCTCCTCTCCTACCCTCGGAGTTTCCTGCTGTGTTTTCCACATCTAACATTTTTAATCCTACTCCAGAAGCACATTCACAATGTTCTAGCCCTTTAGATGTTCACTTTTCACAAAGTGAAAATGCAACTAGAAACTCCAAATCACAGTTTTGATCATTCTTCTCTTCAAATCTTTCCCTCATTACCATGTTGAGCAATTCTTTTCATTTGGAGATGATTAAAAAGAAAAATTGTGAATTTTAGTACATAGAACCTAAGAATTAGGAACACGAATAGAAAATTTGGTTCTTCCAATCTGTTCTGCCAATCAATAAGACCATGATTGATCTGATCATGCCCTGAATGAAATGGTCCTAGCCCCTGAATGACATGGGCCATGGTGAGAAATTTGGGAATATTATGTGAGGTGTTCAGGAAGAACCTTCCCAATGTCAAGGCAAATAATTGTTGAGCAATGAGATGAGGTTCTGACTAGCAAGAAGCAAGAGGCCTATTTGCTCATAAACACCATTATTACAACCCAATCTTGCCTCACTAAAATTTAGTTTCTCATTCCCCTACCTGCCATATAGTAACTAGGTGCTGAAAGTTCCTGACATGAAAGTCCGAGTGGTTGCCTAAAAATACCAGCTTGCCGCTTGATCTTGCAGTGCTCCAACCTGGACACCAGTCACCAACATCTCAGGGTACACTCCACCCTGACTCCACATCCGTGAACATGTACCAGCCTCACTGCATCATTGTGGTACATATTGTGTGCACCTCAGTGCTGCACTTTGGAGCACACCAGCCCCTTCCATTGTAATGCTGCTATTAGGACATTTCACTCAGTTCATGGTTTGGACCAGGGTACATCTCAGGGCTCCTCACTCAGTCTATTAGCACTGATGCATTCTGCACCTATATCAATGCTCACAGCCTCCCTGCATTGACTCTTTGTCCTTTAGCCCAAGCTAACAGGATTACAGTCTCTCTTTCTTGCCTTTCATTTTAGTGCAAACACAAAGCACACCAGCTTATTTATGTTTAGCAGTAGTCATCAGTTGAAGTCATGTACATGTTACTGTCCAACACCAAGCGGCATCAATCTCACACTTGCACCATGTGCCAGCTACGTACATGCCAAACACACTGCATGTGCTCAAACCAAATGGCCAGGCCTCAAACTCTAAGGGAAGTACTCCGCAGTCAAGCCAACAGCAGCATCTACTATCAGTTGAAGGGTTTGGCACAGTCATCAGAATTCCCACACTCATGGCATTGTGGGTCTACCTACAGCACCTGCTCCATTATGGTTCAAGAAGGCAGTTCACCACCACCTTATCAAGGCAACCAGGCAATAATAGCAATGCCCACGTCCCCCAAATGAATAAAAAAAAGTCTGCTGCTTGGATCATCTCAGTCAGGAACCCCTCCTCATTATGGGTGAGGAGCCAAAGGCTGGGCACCCCACAAGCCATCTTGACTTTCTGCCAAACTATGGGCCATTTTCTCCTGGAATGAAATAATGGGGAGGGGGGGGGGGGGGAGGGGTGTGGAATTGAAAGATGTGGAAGTGTTTGACACAGCTCTTGGTGGCTGGAGCAACTGAGGTCAGGTGGTGAGGTGTCCCAAATGAATGGATTAAAGATGCTGAGGGCATTCAGGGTAAGTAGTCCAAGAAGTTTGGGTGGGGGAGAGAGAGCAAGGGAAGACATTGTACATGACAGTGAGTGTGGTGCAGCATGGGTCTTGGTGGGGAGTGGGTGAAGTAGCAGAGATAGCGTGAGTGCCTGGTCTCAGTTAGAAATTGGCTGCACATCCACTGGTGCAACACAGAAGGTCATTGACCTTCTTCCTACAACACTGGCTTTGGGTGATCCACCACTGATCCAGGTGCCAACTGCAGCCACATCAACAGGATCTAGTGGCATTTTCCCATCAATGGATCTCAGGCTAACTGTCCTAAAGTTTCCTTTATTTCTATATATCTCTATAAGCTTTAACTGGAGGCTTTTATATTTATTGCTAGTTTCTCCCTGTTTGCCATTTTTTAATTATTGTTTACTGCTTTCTAAAACTTGTCTCAATTAAAAGTTCAAAAATTTTAGGGCTTGAAGCACCTTCTCCCATGTCCTTCTCCTAACCCTCACACACCAGGCCTCGTAATGGTCTGCCATTACACACAGCTCATTGTTAACCACTAATAGTCCTCATTAGTAGCTATTCATTCTTCTAGACTGATCATTATCCACTCCTTTGTCTGTCCAACTGTTCTTCTTTCTTTTTGGGCTCTATATCTATCTATCATTTCCTCCCTCCAGAAACCAATCTTCTGCATTATAAAAAACATATTTCTGACTGCCATCAGTTGTGAAGGGTCACTGGAACCGAAAGATTAACTGATTTCTCTCCACATTCGCTGCCAGACCAGCTGAGTATTCCCAGCAATTTCTGTTTTGTTTCCTATTCCCAGCTTCCACAGTTCTTTTGGTTTTTACAGCAGTTAAGAGAATTGGAAGAAATAATGTTGGGAAAGTGGAGGTGAAGATAAATAATTAATAGCTAGAACAGGTGTCACAATGTAAACAGCTTGGAAGCATCTTCTTAAAAGCTGATCACTGCCCTAAAGATATCAGAAAGGAATAAAATAGCAAAGAATGCACATCACATTTTACCACGTGTTTTTATTACGTTATCTCTTTTCAAGATGTGAAGATATAAGTTAGAATGAGGACTGGTATTGAGATGGAATTAACACTTTTGCTCAGTTTTTCTCCAATTCATTTAAAACAATGGAATTAAGCTCTAGGTGAACAAAGGTATATCTTCTTCCCAATCCTCTCATATTTCTCCGTTCCAATTCTTGCCCATGATCTCAGCCCCAGCCTGAGAGTAAGGATCACTGCTGACATCAGCCTCAAAAAAAGCTAAAAGTTGCAGACCATTTTCATTGGCGCCTTTGACTCTTGACTTAGTCATCAAATAATTTACAGGACTGGATTTTACAAGGCCTCTGTTAGGTGTGTGGACCCACAATGCCATTAGGGAGGCAATTTCATGATTTTACCACGACAAGAACAGAGGAAGGTTATTGCTAAGCCTGGTCACATGTGAGGCAGCCATCTTTGTTAAGCTGGTTAATGCATGCTTTAAAACAGAAATTAAAGATAAATACACATATTCAAATTGGTTCTATCTAATTCCATTTGACTGGATGTCCTCCCACTGAAACCTAAATGTTCCACCTTCACATATTTCAGGCTGCTCAGAGCCCATTGCAGGTTGGCCTTGTTTAGGACTATCGTTTCTCTCGGAGATATAGATAGGGTTTGTGAATGTAGGCCTCTGCATAGAATTCTTCCCATTGCATTTTTCTGCCACTTTATGCTGGGCTCAATCCATTCTGAGACTTGCCACTGCTGTGGAGTTGTTACTTGTGTTCTGCAGATGTCAGCTCATTATATAAATCACCCCAGCATTTTTGTTGTTATCAAATAAAGTACAGTACTGTAGTTGGACATTGTTTGACTGTCCCCTCACCGCATAGTTTTGTCAAGTTTCTGTCCATATGCATAATAGATATTTTCAAACAAATTTGGATTTTCTTCATAATTCGACTATTTACAGAAATGCGGCTATACTATTTAATGTTGCAATAAAGTAACTCACTCAAATGTGACCACTGTAATGATAATTTGCACCTAGGCTCATTTGGCAAGCCTTCTGCCAAAGGTCCTGCAGTTACACTTCAGTCCAGAAATTCAGTTCATAATCTCAGCTGACACTCGAGTGCAGTGCAGAGGAAGTGCTGTGTTATTGTTGCTGCCAGTATTGTGTCTGTCTATTCAGATCAATATGAAAGCAATTCCATAGAATGATTTTAAAAAGGAGGCTAACGTTCTTTCCACAACCAACACCACCAAAACCAATAACTACATTTGTTTAAGATTCGGATTTCTCATTTTTAGGACCAGGAAGAGGAGTTTTTGTTTGTCTCAGAGGTTCTGAGACTTTGGAACTCTGTGCCTCAGAAGACAGTGGAGGTGGGGTCTGTGAATACATTCAGGACAGAGTGAGATAAATTACTAGGAGAAAGTGAGGACTGCAGATGCTGGAGATCAGAGTCAAGACGGTGTTGCTGGAAAAGCTCAGCAGGTCAGGCAGCATCAGAGGAGCTGGAGAATCGACATTTCGGGCATATACACTGATGAAGAGCTCTTGCCTGAAATGTCGATTCTCCTGCTCCTTGGATGCTGCATGACCTGCTGTGCTTTTCCAGCGATACACTCTCAACAAAGAAATTAGAGGTTACTTGGGGTTCAGATGGGAATATGGAATTCAAAACAGACAGATCAGCCAAGAGCTTATTGAATGGTGGAGCACTCTCAAGGAGCTGAATGGGTCTACTTCTGCTTCTAATTTGCATATTTGGATGCATGTACCATGGGTACATTGAATTTTTATACAGTAGACCCACTGCTCAAAAGTCATTTGTTTTCACCTTTCACATTCACAATAGCTAAATAAACCCTGTGGATTTGCTGGGGACATGCCCCCGGGACCAAATCATAAAGGTGAAGCAGTCGCTGCAATCTTCAGCCAGAAGTGCTGAGTGGATGATCCATCTCGGCCTCCTCCAGTGGTTAGATTAGATTAATTACTTACGGTGTGAAAACAGGCCATTTGGCCCATCAAGTCCACGCCGAAGCACAACCCACCCAGACATTTACCCCTTCACCTAACACTACGGGCAATTTAGCATAGCCAATTCTCCTGACCTGCACATCTTTGGACTGTGGGAGGAAACCCATGAAGACACGGGGAGAATGTGCAAACTCCACACAGTCAGTCGCCTGTGGCAGGAATTGAACCCGGGTCTCTGGCGCTGTGAGGCAGCAGTGCTAACCACTGTGCCACCGTGCCGCCCACTGTGTCCCCAGCATTACAGATACCAATCTTCAGCCAGTACCATTCACTCTAATGGTGACTATAAATACTAATGGCCCTGACAATACTCTGGCAAAAGTACTAAAGATGTGCGCTCCAGAACTTACTGCTCCTTTAGCCAAGCCCCTCAGGACAACTACAGCACTGGCATCTACCTGATAATGTAGAAAATGGCTCAGGTATTTCCTTTATACAAAGATCGGGGAAATGGATCCCCAGTCAATTACTGCCCCAACAGTCCATTCACAATTATCAGTAAAGTGATGGAAATTGTCATCAACAATACTAACAAACAGCATGAGATCAGCAATAACCTGCTCAGTGACACCCAGTTTGGGTTCCACCAAGACCACTCAGTACCTGAGCTCATTACAGCCTTGGTTCAAACATGGACAAAAGAGCTGAGTACTAGATGCGAAGAGAGAATGACAATCCATGACCATGTGAGACTTCCAGGAGCCCAAGGCAAACTGGAAGTAATGGGTATCCATGGGAAAACTCTCCATTGCTTGGAGTAATGCCCTAACACAGAAGAAGATCATTGTAGTTGTTGGAGGTCAGTCATTTCAGCTTCAGGACATCCCTGCAGGAGTTCCTCAGGGTAGTGTCCTCGGTTCAACCATCTTCAGCTGCTTCGTCAATGACCTTCCCTCCACCATAAGGTCAGAAGTGGGGATGTTCACCAATGATTGCACTATTTGCAACTCCTCAGATACTGAAGCTGTCCATGTTCAACTACAGCAAGATCTGGACAATATCCAGGCTTGGGCTGACAAGTGGCAAGTAACATCCAATGCCAGGCTATGACCATCACCAATAACAAGCAATCTAACCACTGTCTCTTGACATTCAATGGTATTACCATCACTGAATCCCCCACCATCAACATCCTTGGAGTTGCCATTGACCAGAAACTCAACAAGACTTGCCATATAAATACAATGGCCACAAGAGCAGGTCAGAGGTTAGGGATACTGCAGTGAGTAATTCACCTCCTGACTCCCCCAAGCCTGTCCACATGTCAGGAGTGTGATGGAATACTTCCCACTTGCCTGGATGGATGCAAACCCAACAACATGGAAAAAGCTTGACACCATCCAGGTCAAAGCAGCCTGCTTGATTGACACGACGTCAACAAGCATCCACGCTTTCCATCACCAATGCTCAGTAGTGTGTACAATCTACAAGATGTACTGCAGATATTCACAAATGCACCTTAGACAGCACCTTCCAAATCCATGACCCCTTCCATTCAGAAGGACAACCTTCAAGCTCACCATCAAGCCACTCATCATCCTGACTTGGAAATATATTGCTATTCCATCACTGTTGCTGGTCAAAATCTTAGAATTTCCTCCCTAAAGGGATTGTGGGTCAACCCACAGCAGGTTTACTGCAGTGGTTCAAGAAGGCAGCTTATCACCTCCTTCAGAAGGGCAACTAGGGACAGGCAGTAAATGCTGGCCAGCCAACAATGCCTACAAACCACAACTGAAAAAAGAAAGCACCTAGGTACTGAACCACGGGAGATGAAAGTCCAAAGAAAGCATGGCAGAAGGCTCATGGCAGAGTACGCAGCTGACAAAAAGAAGAAATTAATTGGCCACAGTAAGTAAAGTATGACAGGAACAAAAGTACTTATAGAGATAGAGAAGAAACAATCACTCAAAAAATACACTGATAGTAAGCACATAAACTAATTGAACATGTTTCAAACCATGGAGGAATACAATTGGTAGGAACTCAACCATATCAATTTTATAGGCATTCATGAATGCAGAGAGATTATAGTATGGCCACAGTGGCAGCAGAGAACATTAAACACTGGAGTCGACTGCTGGCCTAGCATAGGAGACAAGGAGAGGCGGGATGAACTCTTCTCGTTGGACATGACAGGCTCACAGCAAGAAATTGACTGTCTTTACAGTACAGAACCACAGGAGAATTTTTGTCACTCAGAGGTTCAAGTATATGTCAGAAAACGTTAGTGTTGAATTGAGGATACTTGAGAAAATATATCAATCCTTTTAGATGATGCATCATGGTTGAGGCCAAGAATCTTTATGTCATCCTCCATTAAGATTTGGAGCTTGGGAAGTTGAAAAGAAAGAGACCGGATGTACCTTGGAAACAATCTTGTGGAGACCTTGTGTGTAATTTCTAATTTTCTATTAAATTTGGCTGCTGTGTAGCTTTAGTTACTTGTCTTATAACACACGCCAAAGACATTTCATTTTAACCATTACAAGAAGGTAGGACAGACCTTCCATTTCTCTCAAAATAGAAGTGGACTGCAGCGATTCAAGGAGGCAGGTCACTACCACCTTCTCAAGGGCAAATAGGGATGGGCTATCAATGCAGGCCAACCAGTGATGCCCAAGTCCCACAAACGAATAAAAAAAAGAAACTGTAAATTGCAGAAAAAGAAAGAGCCAACGAAGGTAATGGTCAGCCACCAAAGGGTATTCCATCCAGTGGTTTGTTTGTTCAGAACATAGATACAAAGACAAGCACACAAGTCATTCAATTCTTTAAATTCAATATTTTAGACCTTCCAGTACTTATACTTCAGAGGATACAGTTCATTAAACAAAGCTGTCTCTTTCAATGACAATAAATCCCTTCTTGAAGAGGATAAAGAAACACAGAAGTTATCTACTAATAAAATAAATCCCACCCAGGAGAAGTAGCAACAGCAATTGCAATCGCAGTGAGATGAGTAAATTTCTCCCAGAGCAGGTAGCCTTCACTGCTGAGAGGTAAGAAAGTAAGCTTTTACTAGTTCAATCCATAATGAAAGCAAGTGAAGGTGCAGAAATCTCTACAGTCAGAATCTGAGCTATTAAGAATGATGAAGTGTATGAAGATGTGTGGTCAGAAAAGTTAAATCAGAATGCAAAGAATAGCATATCCAAAACTTGGACATTTTGGAAAGCAATGGGGACTGTATGCAAAGGAAACTATTACACAGATAAAGGACACAAGCTGCACAACTGGAGTCATTGGGCCTATAATATCAAAGGGATGGCACATGGCCCAGAAGATGGGTGCCACACCAGTTCCATTGGGCAAAGATACAAAAGTTTGAAAACATGTACCAACAGATTTAAGAATAGTTTCGTCCCTGCTCTAATCAGATTTATGATTGGACATCTCATATATTAAAGTTGATCTTTCTCTGTAGCTATAACATTGTATTCTGCATTTTGTTATATTACCCTGATGTACATACGTAAGAAATAATTTATCTGGTTAGTAGGTGATACAATACTTTTCACCATATCTCGATACATGTAACAATAATAAATAAATAAATCAAGTGTCGCAAACAGATTTGAACACAGAGAGTCAGAGAGACTCAAGAGCAGCAACATTTTCCATCAATTCTCTGGTAGATTGCCTGGGTGGAGAGTTTTAGTTATGATGAGAAATTGGATCGACTGGGATTGTTTTTTCTTAGAGCAGTGTAGATTTGGGATTGAGCAAGATTGAGATATTTAAAATTATAACAGGCTTGGATAAGTTAGACAGGAAGGAACATTTCACTTTAGTGGAAGGTTCAATGACCAGGAGCTTAGACTTACAGTAAGGGATAGGAGGTTTAGAGGGGGTGTGAAGAAAGATTTTTTTTCACTCAGAAGATGATGGGAATCTGGAACTCACTTCCTATCTAGTGATATAGGTAGAAACCCTCATAGTATTTAAGAAGCATTTAGACATATACTTGCAATGCCAAGGTATGCAAGGCTGACGGTTTAGTGTTAGAAAGTGGGATTTGAATAGTCAGGTACTTGTTTCTGTCCAGTACAGATTCAATGGGCTGAAGAACATTTTTACTGTGCAGTAGATCAACTATGATTTTATGACTCCATGACTCTTGCTCTGAAACTCCTCCCATCAAAGTGTGAGTTTTAAACCTAACGGAAAACAATGGAAGGTTCATAAAAAGAGAATGTTATATTTAAACCCCAGACTGTAGAAAAGTGACTTCAACGAGCCATAACTGATCCAGAAAGACATCCCAATGTCAAACTTATGTGTGACTTCAGCTCCAGTACAATATTTGGACAATCTTTGGCTAATTCGATTCTAGACTTCATACAGTCTGATATATCGTTTCCTTCTTAAATTTAAAAAATGTTGTAATCGGTGGTGGAGGGGGACAAGGAAATAAACCAGCTCACCCCTCCTAACTTGGTCATAACAGGAGTTAGAAACAGCTCTTCAACCATGCAAGGAAGAGATGTCAGAGTTTCAAAACAAATTCAAGACAGAGGAAGCTTCTGGAAGGGGTAAAAGATCTCACACCTACAACAAGCAGGAGCTAATTTATGCAACATTCTTCGCAATCTCACTCAGAAAACATCAATGTGAGCTTCAGTCTTCAACAATAGCCAAGAAAGAAATGCAACAACATCAAGTAGCCAAAACAACATTATCGATACGGAAAGAGGTCCTTCAGCCGTTAATTCGTGATATACACAGACATCAGCTGGAGACTGTGAGAGAAACCTGGCAGAAAACTTTGAAAACAATGGGGCATATTTCCCAGTTGATGAGTGAGTCTTCAAAAAAGATGCAGTATGAGAGAGAATCGTTGTTTCCTTGTTAATGATAAAGATTGCCTGCATAAGAAGTTATCCTACAAGTCCCGTACAAGTTTTTCCTATTGGCCCTGCTTTGGCAGTGTATTTTGTTGTCTATTATGGTACAGTCTTAGCTTCTCGTGGAGTCCCTAAGATGTCTTCGCAGCCTCACATCACAGCAACAGAAAGAAAAGCTCCTGGCCTAGAATTAGTGGAGAGATTTTCATGTCTTTGCCTCACGCAGTTTTCTTATAACACCCTTCATTATTCTTGGTGTCTATTACAGTCATCCTTAGATCTGAGAACAACTTGGATGGAAGAGGAAGTGGGAATTATACTTTTGTATCTTCCACTTCAAGAGGCAATGATCATCTGAGTCCTGGAGTCTTCTCACATGTATCCGTCTTTCCCTGATTGATCTTCACTGCTGCTACATTTAGGTCTTCAGGTGGATCACGGTCGAAAGGCCAGCCATCATTCAAAGCTGTCTTCTCACTCCATCAGCATGTGAGATCTACAGTAGAATTACCAGAGAGCATAGATGTCCTACATGTTCTCTAAGAGAACCAAGAATATTGTTGGAGGTTAGTTCCTCAAGCACAAGAGACTTGCTTAGACAATAGACAATAGGTGCAGGAGTAGGCCATTCAGCCCTTCGAGCCTGCACCACCATTCAATATGATCATGGCTGATCATTCCTAATTAGTATCCTCTTCCTGCCTTATCTCCATAACCCTTGATTCCACTATTTTTGAGAGCTCTATCCAACTCTTTCTTAAATGAATCCAGAGACTGGGCCTCCACTGCCCTCTGGGGCAGAGCATTCCACACAGCCACCACTCTCTGGGTGAAGAAGTTTCTCCTCATCTCTGTCCTAAATGGTCTACCCCGTATTTTTAAGCTGTGTCCTCTGGTTCGGCACTCACCCATCAGCGGAAATATGTTTCCTGCTGCCAGAGTGTCCAATCCTTTCATAATCTTATATGTCTCAATCAGATACCCTCTCAGTCTTCTAAACTCAAGGGTATACAAGCCCAGTCGCTTCCGTCTTTCAGTGTAAGGTAATCCCACCATTCCAGGAATTGACCTCGTGAACCTACGCTGCACTCCCTCAATAGCCAGAATGTCTTTCCTCAAATTTGGAGACCAGAACTGCACACAGTACTCCAGGTGTGGTCTCACCAGGGCCCTGCACAGCTGCAGAAGAACCTCTTTGCTTCTATATTCAATTCCTCTTGTTATGAAGGCCAGCATGCTATTAACCTTCTTCACTACCTGCTGTACCTGCATGCTTGCCTTCATTGACTGGTGTACAAGAACACCCAGATCTCTCTGTACTGCCCCTTTACCTAAACTGATTCCATTGAGGTAGCAATCTGCCTTCCTGTTCTTGTCACCAAAGTGGATAACCATACATTTATCCACATTAAACTGCATCTGCCATGCATCTGCCCACTCTCCTAACTTTTCCAGGTCACCCTGTAATCTCCTAATATCCTCATCACATTTCACCCTGCCACCCAGCTTTGTATCATCAGCAAATTTTCTAATGTTATTGCTGATGCCATCTTCTATATCATTAACATATACTGTAAAAAGCTGCGGTCCCAGCACTGATCCCTGTGGTACCCCACTGGTCACTGCTTGCCATTCTGAAATGGAGCCGTTTATCACTAATCTTTGTTTCCTATCAGCCAACCAATTTTCAATCCAATCTAGTACTTTGCCCCCAATACCATGCGCCCTAATTTTGCTCACTAACCTCCTGTGTGGGACTTTATCAAAAGCTTTCTGAAAGTCCAGGTGCACTACATCTACTGGATCTCCCTCGTCCATCTTCAGAGTTACATCCTCAAAAAATTCAGGAAGATTAGTCAAGCATGATTTCCCTTTCATAAGTCCATGCTGACTCTGTCCTATCCTGTTCCTACTATCCAGATGTGCCGTAATTTCATCCTTTATAATAGACTCCAGCATCTTTCCCACCACTGAGGTCAGACTAACTGGTCTATAATTTCCTGCTTTCTCTCTCCCACCTTTCTTAAAAAGTGGTATAACATTAGCCACCCTCCAATCCTCAGGAACTGACCCCGAATCTATCAAACTCTGGAAAATAACCACCAACGCATCCACGATTTCCCGAGCTACCTCCTTCAGTACCCTGGGATGTAGACCATCAGGCCCCAGAGACTTATCAACCTTCAGACCTAACAGTCTCTCCAACACCAAATCCTGGCAAATATAGATTCCCTTAAGTTCAGGTCCTTCAGCCATTGTTACCTAAGGGAGATTGCTTGTGTCTTCCCCAGTGAACACAGATCTGAAGTACCCATTTAATTCTTCTGCCATTTCTTTGTTCCCGTAATATATTCCCCTGTTTCTGTCTTCACGGGCCCAATTTTAGTCCTAACCATTTTTTTGCCTTGCACATACTTAAAAAAACTTTGACTATCCTCCTTTATATTATTGGCCAGTTTACCTTCATACCTCAGTTTTCCTCTGCGTATTTCCTTCTTAGCAATCCTCTGTTGCTCTTTAAAAGCTTCCCAGTCCTCAGTTTTCCCACTTATCTTTGCTATGTTATACTTTTTCTCTTTTAACTTTATATGTTTCTTAACTTCCCTCGTCAGCCACGGCCGCCCATGCCTCCTCCTGGGATCTTTCTTCCTTTTAGGAATAAACTGATCCTGCAAATTCTGCATTATACACAGAAATATCCGCCATTGTTCCACCACAGTCATCCCTGCTAAGGTATTGCACCATTGAACTTTGGCCAGCTCCTCCCTCATAGCTCCATAGTTCCCTTTATTCAACAGAAGTACTGACCCTTCTGACTGTACCCTCTCCCTCTCAAATTGCAGATTGAAGCTTAATGTATTATGGTCACTACTTCCCAATGGCTCCTTCACTTCGAGGTCTCTGACCAATTCTGATTCGTTACACAATACCAGATCCAGAATTGCCTTCTCCCTGGTTGGCTCCAGCACCAGCTGCTCTAAGAATCCATCTCTGAGGCACTCCACAAAGTCTCTTTCTTGAGGTCCAATACCATCCTGATTCTCCCAGATTACCTGCAAGTTAAAATCCCCCATAACAACTGTAGTAACATTTTTGCTTAGACGGGTGGTGGGGTGGACAGGGAATGGAGAATGGAGTAAGAGTGTTAAATGTTCCTGGTCAAAAGGGGAGAATGCAGGAACATGGCATTATGATAGAGGATCATCCATGATCACATTGAATGGCGGAGTAGGCTTAAAGGGCTTAATGGTCTACTCCTGCTCCTAGTTTCTATGCTTCTGTGTTTATTGGTTAAAAAAGGCATACAATTAAAAAAGTAGAAGGGATGCAGGTGAGATGTAAAGAAAGGGAAATGATACTGAGCATGTGTGAAAGGAGCTAAGTCATAGTGACATCAGATCACATGGATCTGGAGTCTGGGTACATAGGCAGCGAGGGTAAATGTCCTTGTTTACCACGCTCTGTATGAAGTTCTATTCAATAGAGCTGATTAACCTTCACTCACACGAATAGATTACTTCAAAATTGCTATTTTAACTCTGGGACTTTGCTATACTTAAATTGGCTGCCATGACATAGCAAGTACGGTTTGCGGATTACATCAAAATAGGAAGTGTAGTGGACAAAGAAGAAGGTTATCTCAAAGTACACAGGACTTTGATCTGATGGGCCAATGGGCCGAAGAGTGGTAGATGGAATTTAACTTAGATAAATGTGAGGTGTTGCATTTTGGTAAGGCAAATCAAGGCAGGAATTCTCCAATTAATGGCAGGGGTGTGGGGAGTGTTGCCAAATAAAGACATCCAGAGGTGCAAGTATGTAGTTCCCTGAAAGTGGTGTCACAGGTAGACAGGGTGGTAAAGAAGGTGTTGGCATGCTTGCCTTCATTGGTCAATACATTGAATGTAGGAGTTGGGAGGTCATGTTGCAGATTTCCAGGACGTTGGTTAGTCCACTTTTGAAATATTGCGTGCAATTCTGATCTCCCTGCTTTGGAAGGATGTTGTGAAACTTGAAAAAGTTCAGAAAAGATTTACAAGGATGTTGCCAGGATTAGAAGGTTTGACCTATAGAGAGAGGCCGAATAGGCTGGGTTTTTTTTCCCCCTGGCATGTCAAAGGCTGAGGGATGACTACATGAGTTTTATAAAATCTTGAGGGGCTTAGTTAGGGTGAATAGCCAAGGTCTTTTCCCCAGGGTAAGGGAATCCAAAACTAGAGGGTTATAGGGTTAAAGTGACAGGGGAAAAATTTAGAAGTGACCTGAGGGACAACGTTTTCATGCAGATGGTGGTGTGTGTATGGAATGAGCTGCCAGTGGAAGTGGTGGAGGTTGGTACAATTACAATATTTAAAAGGCATCTGGATGAATATATGAATAGGAAGGGTTCAGAGGAATGTGGGCCAAATGCTGGCAAATGGGACTAGCTCAGTTTAGGATATCCGATCAGGATAGACAAGTTGGACTGAAGGGCCTGTTTCCATGCTCTATGTCTCTATACCAATTATCATACTTCAAAAGATTATTCTTTTCGCAGAGTTACTTCATGAGATCCAAAGAGTTTGAAATGTAATATAAATACCGGATCTTCCTTACTGTTGATGTATCATTAATCAGTTCTGTCAATCTCCTATATGTTTTGATGGGGAGTTTACAATATCCTCTGAGATTTTGTTTCTTCATGGGCTCATGGAGGTGGACATCACTGCTCAGAGTTGGCTCCTACTTGTTGGAACAGCCACTGCTGTGAAATCTTAAATGAAGATTCTGACCAATCGGGGTCCCAAGACTGATGAGAAAAATTCAATAACATTTTTAGAGATCATGTGATTAGATGCCTTGTGGTCTAACCTAATATGATCTAGTATCACATGATCACAGGTCATATGTTGAAAACATCACAAAATTCAACCTTTAGGAATGCCTCCAACCAGAGTTGGCAAATTTATGATGCCTGCAACTCATTACAGCCAATTGTCATACATCTTTAATAGTGATTTGTCTATTTAAGCTGTATAACAACAATAACAGAAGCATAATGGGCATTTATAAATGTAATAGTTATTTAAACAGCTTGGTCAACTGCCAATTTATTGTAACTAGCCTGTCTGCTTTCTAAACCAAATGTATCACAACATGTCAATCATGGATAAAAATTCAGAATCTCATTTTAGCTTAGACCATCTTATTAAGAAAGTTGTGCCTCATATTTATTTAATATAAATGGTTCTGAATTTCCTCAGGCATTTTCTTAATCTTCTGCCTTAACTCCAGCTGAATCCTAAGTAGCTGCACAAATGGTTGTATTTAACTCTTTATGAGCTTTATTAAGAAAATTCCTCAGTAAAAATTCAGGAAATATGATGGTTAAGTTTGTTATTCATAATAATCAATACACATATCTGCTTTTATTTTAAAAATGACATATTTGAACTTGGTTGGATCTAAAATGTCAAAACTGAAGATAAAATGTATCATTAACAAGGACTTGAACTTATATATAATCAAACCTATAACATAGAAAATGTTTCTATCCAGATTGCAAGAAGCAGCTCTAAATCAGTCAGATGGGTAGGTTTTATTACCGTACTTACAGGCAGAGAGAAAGAAAGGTTTATCGGAGCTTCAGAGAAGGAAACTCACTACTGAAAGTTCTGAGAGTAAAGGGGAAAGCAATGCACAAAAGGTCTGAGTCTCAGGATTGAACAGAGAGCAGAAACGTTAAAAAAACCTCACAATCAGAGAAAAACACATGTCGACCTATTCACGCCCCTGCTGTTTGAGCACTTGTAGCAAATGATGTCATTCTCTTGTCCACTTTGATCTTTAAGAAATCACAGGCAATTTCTTTCTAGACATCCACAAACTAAAACACTGCAAAAACCTGGCCATTATATTTGGGACATCTTGATTTCAAATCACTTTTGAACCTGCCTCATTTCAAATTATACTCATATCCCATTAATCTGCCGTATATCTCAAATCAAATAGCCAGACTAATTCTCCACTGCTCCACCGATCTGGTTTTTTCCCTCTCTCTCTTATCTCCTTTTCTGTGATTTTTTTTCAACTTTTTACTTTCCTGGAGGGAATGATGGAGGCGACTCCAGACGAGATGTCGTCACTGGCAGGTCCCAGAGGCGTATCCCGGAATGGAGTCTGGCATAGGAAAGTAGTCTTGGAGCGAATTCCAATGCAGGGAAGCAATCCTGGAGTGGAGGCTGGTGCGGGGAATCGAGTCCCAGAGAAAATTTACCTTGGAGCAGCTCAGAGTCAGTGCGGAGTGGACTGCAGGATTAGAGTGGAAAGGGGCCAGTTGTTGGACTGAGGTTTGGTGCGGGCAGTCAGACCTCATGGAGAAGTTACTGCAATGTAATGTTTATTTGTAATTTGCCGATCTGACTGTAATGTCTATTCTTTTACCTATGTCATATTTCTAACTTATACTACAAATCTTTTTATTCCTCTTTTTGTATCTCAGATTTGTACTTCGGTACTCTGTACCTAAGATGGTGCCATAAGAGACGACATTGTAAACTTTTCACTGTATGCCAGTACCTCTGTACTTGAGTACACGTGACAATAAAGGATATCCTTCTATTATTCATTTTCCTCTGCCTCTCTCTGGGACTGTCTGAAACGTGTTCTGTTGCGTGGGAAAGAGAGGGAAAAGAAACAGGCCAATCAACTTTTTAACTGTCATACAGTAAAACACCACTTAAAAATATTTCAGTGCAGTTATTTGAAAATGACGGTTGACTACAAGGAAATTACTTTATCTTGTGTTTTAAGCCAATACGGCACATTGCAATAATATTTACATGTTTGCATTTATTGTGTCAGCACATACATGAGGTTGTTGGCTCCTTATCACTCAGTAAGGCTCCTCAATTCCTGAGACTTTGAAATACTCCTATAATTACATCTGTACCTTGTAGGTTATCAAATGCAGCTATTTAGTGTAGTGTCTTGTGTCTTCTCTCTTATTGATGTCAGAGTTGTGTGACTTTTTACATCATCTTAATTCCCATTAAGTTCCTTACCACTTCTCAAAGCTTTCCTCCATTTGATCTCCATTATTTTAGTAGTTTACTTCTGTTTGACATGGTCTGTCTAACATTAACATCATTATTAAAATTATCATCACCAGAATCACAGCCTTCCTCCCCCACAAAGTTGCAGATCAAGACAATCTGGAACTCAATCTGGATATCCTGATCTGGTTTCCTTGAACTCAACATTATTCCAGGTTTGTACTCTCCCTGGAATAGTTGTATCGTTCTGTACATTGTCTGATGCAGTACAGGTATGTCTGCTGACAATCATACTCAGTTTCACATCTTGGCTCAAATAAAATCAATGCTGTTACTCCTGAGTGCTCCTTCAGGCATCTGACAGCATTTTTTTTCTGGTGACCTTTCGAATTTCCTGCCTCTTACCCAGACTTTCTGCCCTGGTTTTAAGGCTGACAGAGTTGTCACCCTGTGCCTGGAGTTATCTCACATTTGCCACCTTTTGCTGTGACTTTTTTTTAGTTATTTTACCTTTTCAAAGTCTTGAGAGGTTATGGATTGCCTGAGGTTGTGTTATAAAACTGGTTCATGTCTTCTTAAACTCTGCCATTTTAACAATTCTGCGAGTGAGTACCCAGTCTTCAATGATGTTGCTGTGCAGCTACATAGAGCTAATTCCCAAACTGGATCCTTATGAACCAATGACGTTGCAGACCTGACTGAGGATGGGAGTGGAGGACTTGTCATCTGGTTGATGCAGATCTCCAAAGTGAATTTCCTGAAATCCTTTTCCATGAATTGATGTCCATTGTCTGATCCCAACTTTTACTGGAAGCTGGGCATCAAATTGTTTTTTTTCTCTAATCATTGAGTTCACTTTGGTTAAATTTGTTTCTTGCCATTTCAACCCAAATGAAGAACAGTTGACTAGGACTATATTATCTGCTCTTTAACCTAAAGAAATCCATTGAGCTCAACATTATTCCAGGTTTGTACTCTCCCTGGAATAGTTGTATCATTCTGTACATTGTCTGATGTAGTTCAGGTATGTTTGCTGACAATCATACTCAGTTTCACATCTTTGTTGGGTGGGGGTGAGAAGTGATAAGGAAAGTTATGGGAATTAAGATGATGTAAGAGATCACACAACTCTGAAATCAGGAAGAGAGAAGACACAAGACACTACGCTAAAGAGCTGTGTTTGATAACCTACCATGTACAGAAGTTATAGAGTCACATAGTCATACAGCTAAGAAACAGAACCTTCAGTCTAATCAGTCAATGCCAACCATCATCCCTCAGTAAACTAGGCCCACCTACCTGCACTTGGCTCATTTACCTCTAAACATTTCTTACTCACGTACTTGTTTAAATGCCTTTTAAACGTTGTAATTGAACCCACATCCAGGAAGTTTATTTCACACACAAACCACTCTCTGTCTAAAAAAAATTGCCTTTCATGTCTTTCTTAAATCTTTCTTCTCTCATTTTAAAAGTAAGACCCCTTGTTTTGAAATCCCCCACCCTAGGACAAAGACACCTATTGTTTGCCTTACATATTCCCTAATGATTGTATAAACCTCTATAAGATCATCCTGCAACCTCCTATCGTCCAGTAAGAAACATCCTAGCGTCTCAAGCCTCTCCTTAAAACTCAAACCCTCCATTCCAAGCAACATCCTGTTAAATCTTTTCTGAATCCTCTCCAGTTTAAAGATATCCTTCCTATAACAGGGCTACCAGAGCTCCAGTACCACAGTACTCCAGAAGATGCCTCACCAATGTCCTGGACAATCTCAACATAACATCCGAATTCCGATGCTCAAAGGTCTGACCAATGAGGGCAAGCATACCACATGCCTTCTTGATCATCTTGAGTTGGCTAAGCACAGTATGGCCCTGTTTGGCATGATCAAACATTATCATAATTTCTTTTGAAATGCCTGACCTCCACATTAATTGTTGTACACTTGCACTGCATTTTGTGATGTGTTGCTGGAAAAGCGCAGCAGGTCAGGCAGCATCCAAGGAGCAGGAGAATAGATGTTTTGGGCGTGAGCCCTTCTTCAGGAAGGCCTCATGCCCGAAACGTCGATTCTCCTGCTCCTTGGATGCTGCCTGACCTGCTGCGCTTTTCCAGCAACAGATTTTCAGCTCTGATCTCCAGCTTCTGCAGTCCTCACTTTCTCCTGCATTTTGTGATACCTAGATGCCTCCTGTAGAATTGCTCTCCAAATTATATTTAGTAGAACCATTCAAAGGTCATTCCAGTAAATATTTCCCCATCATCATGGTGTTGTTTCTGTTCATGGTAACATTTCAGCGGTTGGTCTACTCGATTATATTTCTGCTAGACCAGGTCGTACCCTCTGTCTGGGTTCACCTATCCCCATCTCACCACCCTGCACCACCAACCACGCCCTCCCATCCCCCCACCACCAACCCCGACTTTATCTGCAGCTTCCCTTACACCCACCCCCAGACCTCCAGTCCTGAAGACACCCAAAATGTCAACTTCTCCACCTCCTGATGCTGCCTGGCTTGCTGTGTTCTTCCAGCTTCTTGCTTGTCAGCCTTGAATTCCAGTATCTGCAGTTGGTTTTGTCTCTAACCAAGACTATATTTTGACCAATCTTTCAGACAGAGTTGTCTGACATTTTGCACATTGCTTGTCAGATTTTTGTGCTGCACAATTTTGCTTGAGTTTGCTGTCAGTTGCCAGTGAAGTGATGGCTATAGCCATAGAATACAACTTTACTTCTCCAAGAAGGGAATCTTCTCTTCCTGTTCAATCTACTGCTCAATCACATGGGATACCAAAAACCTGGTGCTGCAGTTGGAACCATATGTCAGCTTGAATTACTGTCTTCAAGAATGGAAATTAGGAGAGTACAAAACCAGCTTGAGTGATTTGAGCCTTCCTTATGTGGCTCAGTTCAAACATTTGGAAATGAATTTGAAAAGTGGCTGTAGATGGATCACTGGTGCTTGGGTTTAACATTCTCTATTACATTACAACCTTGTCAAATTGCAATGGCATTGTAAAGTACAGAGGATTTTTCTTTCAAAAGGCATTCAGCAACAATTTTGCTTTAATAAATGATAGTGTCAACAAAGAAATGTGTCTGCGACTGGAAGCATGTTAAATTGTGAGCACAGGAAATAGGACGACAGCTTTAATGCTTGAAAGCAGCATTATTTATACAGGAAAACGCACTCGAGTGATTGTCTGAATAGACTTGCCAAATGCCTGATACGTAATCCTTAGACTTGTCTAAATTGTTTTAATTTTGTGACATGGTGCAGCACCATCTAGTGCCTGGCCAAGAGGAAAAAAAAAGATTAAAACTGAGAGATCAAAGGGAATGTTGTGTGATTGATTGCCTGAATCAAATTGCTCAGCAGTGATTAGAATGTCATGTTGGCTCCTGCCAATATTGCAAAAATTATCATGATCATAAGATTTCATTGATTATTTTCATTCTGGTTAGATTCAGAAACACAACAAACGAGAAATACAATAGAATAGGGAAATGCCACTGAAATATCAGAGGCAGGATTTTCCCAGTTAGTTGGAGATGGTCTCCAAAGTATGTAGATTCAGGAAGTTGTGGAACAGGATGTTGGATCTCAGTGGGATCTTGCCTTCTCCTGGGGGTGACCTATGAGCACCCTAAGATCTGCCAGGAAGCCAAATAAAAGACAGAGTCTTTTGAAGAACAGTATTCCTCTTTCCTAAAAATAGCCGCCTGCTCCTCGTTATTAGCACTGCTACCCAGTACCTGCCTGCAATGTCCCCACCCAGGGAGCTTGAATCAGCAGAAGACCCAGGGCCACAGTAAGTGAGGGGAGGATGAGCTTGTGGAGCGAGACTCACTGGCTAGTGGGCTGGAAAGGGCAATCAGAAGCAAGGGCAGCAGGCTGGCTTTCAGTCAGTCCCCTCATCCTGATGCTGGTCTACAATCCAGACCCTGAGTGCCTTTGAATGAAGGGCCTCCACTCCCCAACCCCAGGAACCTATAAGCAAGGTCGACAGCTCTTGGAGTTCCCTGTGTGCTGTCTCCCTCTGCTGCCACTGGGTGAGTATGCCTAATGTTTGTGTAGGATCCTTACATGGACATAATTGATTCTGCTCCAGGAAGGGGCCCACCAAAGGTAGATTGTTGGGCATTACAAGTGTGTATGGCTGAGACAGAGGTGGCAGATACAAGACCCATGGAGTGCAATCACCTTTAGAAAAACCTCCCCTTCCATCTGCCCTTCCTCCTTCACCTGCACGTCTCTGTTAACCAGGAAGGGGCGAACACTCGGCTGCGCGTGTAGCTGGCTGTAGGGGCTATAGGTCAGGAAGGGCAGCCAGGGTGTGTAGGCCATTGGCCTGGGCTACCTCTGTCCAACTCACTATGAGGTTAACCATCCTTCAATGGTGACACTCATCAGCACCGATACCTGAGACATCATTTCATCCTTGATGCACAGCCTCAGCAAATTCTGACAGATGCACACAGCAGGGCCTGCCTCATACAGGATGAGATGTGTGTATCAGTTCTGGTGAAGGATATTCAGAATATATGTTTTGGTGTGTCCTCAGGGTGCTTCTCCTTTTGTCAGGGCACTGTGGGCTCCTTGCACTGGTTCCAGTAGTGCACATATACAAATTGAAAGACATAGGTGCAGCAAATAGTGGAACATGGGTTCCCAGTTCATGCAGTGAGGGTGCTAACACTGCTTCATCATGATTGGCAGTAAAATGCCCAGTGATATCTAACTCTGAACAAGCTCTCTAAGCCTCTTTGTCCACTCCATCACCATCCTGATGCCACCCTGCCAAGCTACAAGACTTCCTTGTCCTTTGTACCAGCCCGTGGCCACAGCTCCCTTCCCAGCTCTCCGTCTCTGGTATCATGGTGTTTGGTCATGCACTGAGAAAAGGCAGAGAGTGAGGAAGGTGAGAACTGAAATGGTTCTTTAAGGAAGAAGGACAAACAACTGAACAGGCGATAGATTGTGGCTGCTCTGCCGAGTAGAGACTTGCAGAGGAGACTGGAGACAATGGAAGGTTTGCAACAACGAGGCATGTCAGGTAAAGAAGTGTGGAACAGGAAGATGCTCAGGCAATGAGACAGTGATGGCTGACAGCTAAGAGTCACAGGACCCCATGACGTATGTCTAGTATGCTTCTGGCTCCTATAGGTCATGTCTTAGACTCAAAATTCTGAAGCTTCATCAAATGTATTTCCTGCATCTTTCCATGTGCTGGTAGATCATTATTTGGCACATGACTGCAATATAACAGTAAATGTGCTACCCAGGAAAATATGTTCAAATAACAATTAGTTTCTAGCTCTTTCTGAAAAGGGTAACAATCTAACAAGGTAACTGAACCTTATCCAGCACTGGATCCGGGTTTTGAGCTGCACTGAGCTTCTATTGCTCATCATCTCAGCAGTTTTTAGTAACGGCCACTTGGCTGACTGATCTCCTGCTGTCCTCAGGGATCAGGACTTCTCTGTATAACCTCCACGGGCACACAACACATCGAGCAGCACGGTGGCTCAGTGGTTAGCACTGTTGTCTCACAGCGCCGGGAACCCGGGTTTGATTCCAGCCTCAAGCGACTGTCTGTATGGAGTTTGCACATTCTCCCCATGTCTGTGTGGTTTTCCTTTGGGTGCTCCGGTTTCCTCCCAGAATCCAAAGATGTGCAGTTAGGTGAATTGTGGAGAGAGTGTAGTGCTGGAAAATCACAGCAGGTCAGGCAGCATCCGAGGAGCAGGAGAATCAATGTTTCGGGCATAAGCTCTTCATCAGGAATGAGGCTTGTGGGTCGGGGCTGAGAGATAAATGGGAGGAGGGTTGGGTTGGGGGAAAGGTAGGTGGGAAAGCAATAGATGGATGAAGGTGAGGGAGAAGGTGATAGGTCAGTCGGGGAAGTGAAGGATAAGTCCGGAGGGCGGTACCAAGTTGGAGGCTTTGGATTGGGATAATGTGGGGGGAAGGGAAATGAGGAAGCTGTTGAAATCCACAGTTGTACCGTGTGGTTGCAGAGTCCCAAGGCGGAACCTCTCCTGCCTCCTTGGATCCTGCCTGACCTGCTGTGTTTTCCCACCACTACACTCTCGATTCTGAGCTCCAGCATCTGCAGTCCTCACTTTCTCCCAGGTTCGGTGATTTGGCCATGCTAAATCACCCATAATATTCAGGGATGTATAGGTTAGGTGCATTAGTCATGAGTTAATGTAGAGTAATGGGTTAGGGGAATGGGTCTGGGTGGGTTACTCTTCAGAGGGTTGGTGTAGACTTGGGCCAAATAGCCTGCTTCCACACTGTAGGGATTTTATGATTCTATGATTTTGGAGATTTACCGTCCCACCACTTTCCTCCCTTGCGTAGGCTGTGCTGTCCCGGAGATGTCAGCTGGGTTCCATCAAAATCAAGATGTTTCATCACTGCTTGGGTCACATCAACCTACCCAGTCACGGTGATTGGTCAGAGAACCCAGAGACAGGCTGATAATTAGTTAGTTCTTGGGAAGAGACACCACAATTGGTATAAATCAGATGATCAGGTCTTTGATATTTCTGGATGCTGCCTTAAAAGAAATTAATTGTGAGGAAATGAGCATCTCTCACAAGACCAGAATTTATTGTCCATTGTTAGTTATCTTTGAGAACATAGTGGTGGCTGTTCTTCTTGAATTGCTGCTATGTGGTGGAGGTACACACACTATGGTGTTAGCAGGGAGTGCTGGCATATTAACTCAGGGACAATGAAAGTCTATCCAAATAGATTTGAGTGTGAGCTGGAGAAAAACCTGAAGGTGATACTGCAATGTTCCTGCTGCCCTTGTTCTTCTAGGGATGATGACCTTTGACCTAGAAAGAGTAAAGTAAAATTTGTAATTTTCATCAAAATATTGTACAATTGGTAATTATTCTTAATCAGTATTTGAAAAGAAGTCTGAATAACTTACATCAATTGTAAGGGGACCAATTATGAATTTCTTGGAGAACTAGAAATCAAGGCCCATGTGACTGGTGTTCCTTGACCTGGAAGCAGCACAAACAGAAAAGTAGTTTAAAAAAATGTGATGTCAACAAAAGACAAAGAAGTTATGCTGTAAAGAATGAAGGAGAATGTAAAAGAGGATGCTGAAGGCACATTTACATAGTGTCCAACATCATTAAAAGGATGGAAAGATGAAGACAAAGTTCGAACAAGCATTGTGAATTGAACAATTTAATTGTTACTGCTTCATTGTTGTGGTTCTGTTCGCCGAGCTGGAAGTTTTTGTTGCAAACGTTTCGTCCCCTGGCTAGGCGACATCATCAGTGCTCTGGAGCCTCCTGCGAAGCGCTTCTTTGATGTTTCTTCCGGTATTTATAGTGGTCTGTCCTTGCCGCTTCCGGGTGTCAGTTTCAGCTGTCCGCTGTAGTGGTTGGTATATTGGGTCCAGGTCGATGTGTTTGTGTCGATTTCGCACAAACCTTGTTACTGCTTCAGTTTTGTTAGTGCCAACCAACACACTTAATAAGCTTTATTAAAGAAAATACATAAAGCAGCCTCTGGAGAATTTGTGTCATTAAGAATTCCGTTAATCCTGCTAAGCAGGTATTGCAAGAGTATGCCAATGATCATCTCTAATGACTTCCGACAACTGGCAGTAAATACGACTTGAGGGCTTAATTGATTGAGTGGATAAGTAAGAGAGCGTATATACCAGAAGCCATGTGGGAGAATTTTGGAACTGTACATGTCTATGGAATGATGCAGGTATTTATGGTCTTGTAAGGTGGTAGCCTATCAGATTTAAAATGTTATTTCACTTTTTTAAATTACAAGTCACCTGTTAACTCATATTCTATTTATGTGGACACAGGGAAATACCAGAAGACTTAACCCTTCCTAAATCTTCATTCCCCAAAGCGATGAAGAGTTTGACTATCACACACACTTCCATTGTTCTCATTAAGGATTCTTTAGTGCCCATACATTCATTCTTCTATCATTAGCAGCCTTTAATTCAGTCTCTTAGGTTGAATTGTGGTTTGTGGGAACCTCCTGTGTATAAACTGGATACTGTATTTTCCTACATTACAATCGTACCACTTCAAACGTTAGCTGTGAAGTATCTTAGGGTGTCCTGAGCACACCTTTGCCTTACAATTCAAAAACAAGTATCAATTCAATTTTTAAGCAATTTTCACAAGTCTGAATTTAAAAATTCAACATGCTCAGTCTTTCTAAAATAGGGAAATACTCCCATAAAAAGGATGTCAACACAACATCTTTACATTCATTAACCTACCTTGACAATGATAAGTTTCATTCTGACACAGAATTAGAATTAGAGGATGAATAACCTTTATTGTCATGTGTACTCAAGTACAGAAGTACAGAAAGACAGTGAAAAATTCACAATGTCACCTTATGTGATTCCACCTTCGGTACAAAGTACTTAGGTACAGATCTTAGATACAAAATGCAGAAATAAAGGGAAAAAGAAAGGAACAAAAGTTACATTACTTAGTGTAAGTTAGGAAAATGAGAACAAAGTTATAAACATAAGCATTACAGGCCTTCAGTAGATCAGCACAAGAAGCTTCCACACGTGGTCTATCCAGGCTGGGAAGCCAGAATGTGATACTCAGTTTGCATTCTCACATTGTAACCTCAAGTGCCTAATGTCAAATTGTCATGCCTCTATTATCAGATGATTTATTTTCCAGCTATGTTTTACTAAGTTAGCAAGTCAGTTTTCAACGCATAAATGTCCAGTGTGAAAGTTAGGTGATTTCTTATAACTTGCCGCTATTGCATCCTTAAAAACAAAGATTTTTTTGACAAGAGTTGAGATCAATGACACTTTGAGGACAGCATTTCATAGCATCTCGGCTCAGCTGCTGTTTAACCTGCTCTTTATTATCAGCTGTTCATGTGGATCATCAGGAATACACTAGAGGGACATAATGCATCTGGAAACACGCAGCAGAATCCCTGAAACTGCAGAAGGACAGAGATAAAGGATACCAATAAAATCACACTTGTATATCTAACCAACAATATGCTTTGGGGCCTGAGTGTAATAAGCCCAGTTGGACACTGCACATACATAGAGTCCAACATCCATTACTGAGAAAGGAATCAAATTAATTCAAAAATAAAAGAAGACATAACCATTCCTTAAAGAAGATGTTAGAGAAAGAGAAATATGACATGGCAGAGTAAAAGTTGCAACCAGATATTTAATTGAGTTGATTTCAATAGGTGTAGAGCCATCCAGCTCTGCAGCACAGAAACAGATCCTTTGGTTCAGCTTGTCCATGCTGAGCATATTTCCCAAACTACACCAGTCCGATTTGCTTTTGTTTGCCCCATATCCCTCTAAATCTCTCCTATTCATAAACTTGTCCAAATGTCTGCAAAATGTTGTAATTGTACTCGCTTCAACCATTCCCTCTGGCAGTGGTCTTGTGATGGATTTCTTGGTGTTAAGGAATAGACTTGGAACAAATTCTACAGTAGTGATAGCAAAATACTGACAGTTTTAGAGTTACAAATTGCAGCTTTATTTCTGATTGTTCACATGTCTATCATTTGCACTTCCTAATTCCACAATTGCTCTTGTCAGGGCTTCTCACAATGGGGAATAAAGGTGAGAGAAAACCATTGGGGAGGTGGTGTTGGGGAAAGTGGGTAGATCTTTGAGGCTTGTGGGTGCCCAGTATGGAAGGATCCCTCCACTTTCCACCCGAGTTCAGGCTGGATGGCTTGCCAGGTCTGCACCAGCCTCTGAACTCTTTCTGCCAATCTCAAAACTGGTGCCACCTCATTAGTCCTGCAGCCCCTTCCATGCCCAGTCTGGGTGTAGTTACAGTCATTTTTGTTCCCAGTGCATACTTTAGATTCCCTGCACGGTGGATAGTGACAGTGCACACCCTCCAGCCAGTGCTGATGTGAGATTGATGGAGCACACCGTAGCACAGCAGCAGAAGTGTTCAGAAATTCAAGGTCCTTTTAGTGTTTCTGTATTCTCCAACGTTTATTAACAGCCACTAACATGATTGCTAGTTGATGTACAAAATGGAAATTGTTTGCCTCAGGGACTAAACAATTGGCAATTTTTGATTTATCATGATAACTTTTAAAAAGCACATCACACCCATGTGTTGTCAGCAATCAGAGGAAGGTGAGAAAAGAAGAAGAGAGAAGATGATTAAAGGGAATGTTTAAAAGTTATCATTCAAGGGAAAGTGATGAAGAGCCTTGCTGAGCTGAAGATTAAAATTCTGAAGAAGGGTCACCAGACTCAAAACATGAACCCTGTTTTCTCTCCATCGATGCTGACAGACCTACTGAATTTCTCCAGCAATTTTTGCTTTTGTTTCCAATTTCCAGCATCCACAGTTCTTTGTCTTACTGAAGATTAGAATTGCTGGAGTAAACCTACAAGCTATTTTACTTATGTCAAGCCAATGAATAAATGAATCTGATCATTGCATTCTCTGCTTATTTTGCTGCAGAACAGAACATTTTTGCTTGCATCATGCTTCGTCTCCCCAAATATCTGCTCAGTCTGCCTTCATAAAGTTGAAGAAGCATTCACAGAATCAAATAACCATTTCCAGCTATGAGTGGTTTCCATTGTCATGCCTCCAGGTCATGCTCTTCATGTAGATATAAAGCAGAGAGAGTGGAATTTTCCCAAGCCTGTGGCAATGGCTTTGGAGGCAGGGAGTTTAGACAGTTGTATGTTAGGGTGTTATCTCCCACCCCAGCTATGGGCAAGATTTCAAGAGACAAGCTGCCACAGAAAATGCCAGTGCTGCACAGAGATGGGCAACTAATTACAGCCCCACATAGGGTCACTTCCTGAGCCAGTTGGCATTTTCTTGTCATTTCACAGGGCTGTTTGAAAGTGAAATTTTTTACCAATACGCAAGCTAATTTAAGGGAGGATAGCCAAAAATTTGTTCAAAGCAATAAGTTTCAAGGAGTTTTTTAAAGGAGAAAGCGAAATGGAGAGGTAAAAATTGTTTAGGGAAAGGATTCAGAGATTAGGGTCAAAGCAGTGTAAGGCACAGTGGTCAACACAAGCATGGATTAAAATCAAAATGTCCATGATAATGGAATTGTGCAGGTTAGATGGGCTTTAGATTAGTTTCACAGATCAGCGCAACATCGAGGGCCAAAGGCCCTGTATTACATTGTAATGTTCTATGATCTGTGTTCTAAAGAGACCAGGAAGAGATCACTACTCGTGGTGAATAGTGGGGCTGGCAGAATTGTAGAGTTGGGGAGAGGAGAAAGCTTTGGAAATGACGATGAATATATTAAATGTGAAATGCTGCTTAATCAGGAGACAATGTAGAGATGATGGCACAGTAGCAAAAGGTATGGTCAGCTGAGTTTTAGATGATTCCAAGTTTAAATAGGTTAGAATGTGGGAAACTGGCGAAGGGTGTTGAAAACCTCAAGCCTGGAGGAAGCAATGATGATTTCAAAAGTAGAAGAGCTTTAACACGGGAAGAGTTAGGTGATGCTTTGGATGTAAAAACAGACAGTTTCAGTGAAGACATGCACACATGAGCAGAAGTTCATCTTCAGGTGCAATCTAAGGTTGTGAAAAGAGTTTGCTTCAACATCAGCCTGTTGCCAGGGAGAGGAATGACATTGATAGCTAAGAAATGGACTTGCATCAAGAACCGTAGACAATGGCCAAATCTTCAATAAGCCATTGGAAGATATTTCTCTTTCTCCCATAACAGTCTAAAAGCTCTGATAACAGGAGAGGATTTGAGCTTGATAATATTGAGTATCTTCGACCTACGTGTGAAAAGTAACATCATGCTTTCAGTTGATATTGAATTGGGCAACCTGCAGGTCATAGATGGGAAGGAACCAAGGATAAATCCTTCTGGAAGACTGGAAGTAATGGCATGGGTGCTGGAAGTGAAGGCGTTGGTGGTGACATTCTGGTTATTATTAGGTAGTTAAGAATGGAACCAACTGTTCCACCCATCGGAACAACATTACAGAAGCATTGATGAAGGATATAGTTAACCATGACAAACGCTGCAGGCAGGATGGGGGAAAAGGAGAAGGAATGTTTAATTAGAGCATGCCAATTTAAGATGATTGACTCAATAACATATAGTGACATGAGGACAAACTATTTGATGAGATGAATAGTGAGAATCTGGAATGAGTGTTTGAGAATGCGATGGAGACAAATTTACTCATAGCTTCCAAAAGACAGTCAGAAAAGCAAATGAAGGTAACAAGCTGCTGGGCTAGAGGAAAGTCATGGGGAATGGGCTGGTCTTGCAGAGAGCCAACATGTGCAAGATGGGGCTAATGGCCTCTTTCTGTCCTGGTGACCATTTGCATTGGATGTCATTTGTGGCTTTGATAAGAGCTGCTTCCATACTGTACCAGGGCAGAAACCTGACTGGAGAGTTGCCCAGGAAAGTTAATTTTATTTGTCTCATGGTGCTACTAAATAATATTCAGTGTCTGCTGAAGCAAGGAAAACAAGAACTTTATTCAAGAATATATTGGACTGTGGCTTCACCTTGCCATGAGGCTGCAAGAGAGAGTGAAATCATGTGTCATTGCATCACTTCCTGTGACAAAGTATCTCATTAGTATATCGCTCAGTCAGTCTCATTCCCTTGTTCTACATCTCAACATATGTGTCCAATTCAACCCTCAAATCATATTACTCACACTAAGGTTATGACTTCAGTTTATCTTCAGTGAGGATTACCACTGTGGTGGTTTTGCTAGTCTACCTGAACGTGTTCTCAGTTCCAGTAAAGGAGATGAGGAATTCACCTTCTCCATTGAGGAGGGCAGAAAGAGTACTGAGAGCTGACTTCAGTTCAGATATCAGGTCACCTTCTCAATCTCTCAAGGAATGCAATATTTCTGGGTTGTTTGACTTGTTAATGATTGTTTTGACTATTTAGACAATTGTTTCTGTGTGGAAACTAGGGCATTTCTACTTCAAATTTGGTTTGAATGAGTGAGGACCATTAATGTAGTGTCTGTATTGTCTGTATCCATGATGAGTTTGGTGCAATTCCAACTGGCTATCCTGGTTTAGGAGGGTGGGTACTTTGTAACATTGAAATGGTACTCATCCTCTTTCTCCCTCACTTTTTCCAAATCATTATCTTGTACCAGTACGTGTGCATGTGGGAGAGTAGGGGGTTGAGTTTTCAGACTTCTTCCTACAAGGATTTCAAATGTGTTCAACCATTTTGGTGCTGAGTTGTATTATAGCTCAGAAGTACACGTTGATTCACATTGTTCTTATTCAACAATATTTTCATCATACACACTGCCCTTTCAACTTCATGTTGGTTTGAGGGTATCATGTTGAGCTGGTACTACAGAAAAATCCAGAGGATATTATAAAGTCTTAAAAACACTTATTAACAAACTGCAGTTTATTTGACTTTTAGTCATCTACAATGAGCAACAACACTTTACCTCAAGTTTGAAAAGTTCCTTTCCAAGATATTCCTATGGTCTTGAGAAACACAAATGTAATCAATGGTTCTCTTGTCTCCCAAAGATGAAGAGCACAAATAGTACAGCTGGATATTATCGCTTCCACTGAGAGCAGAATATCTTGTTCTCACTCAACATTTTGTGATACACAGATGTCTCGCACATTTGGTGCAGCATATTGAGTCTCAACACTCTCAGAATAACCAATTTCTCATGAGCAAAAGATTAAACTACATCATTTGTGTACAACTTAATGTATTTCTCATTTCCCTGTACTAGGATAGTAACACAATTGCAGCTTCCATTGGGTCACTGGAGCTCTCGAAAGACAGTGTTAATAGTACGATTGAGAATGGGATTGGGTCAGATGTATGCTGGCTATCCTTCGGTACAGTACTCTCCAACCTGATCATTTTCTGCACAAGAATTCTATACATCTCATTTAGTTCAATTACTGTAGAGAAGGGTTTGTTATTGATGTAAAGGCTACCTTCTCTTCAATGAAAACTGAAATTCCCTGTCCAGACATTGTCAAAGAGGTGGAGCAAGACAACTGCCATTGCCTGTTGTTTCCAATTAAACATTCTGCTTTAGCATCAAATCTCACCACCATCCTCAGTCAAAACTGTTGTCCTCATGAAAGTTTTTAGCTAACTCCTTAGAATTTAGAAGTGTAACTAAAGGTAGTGGCCTATCTCTATCTTGAAGTAAACACCAAGAACATCATCTGTAAACTTTTCACAAGCCCAGAGAATCATACAGTACAGAAAAGGCCCTTCAGCCTCTGTTCTGTCTGTACTAGCTCCTACACTAGTCCCAATTTCCCACATTAGGCATATAGACTTGACTGTTGTGATACTTCAAGCATTCAACCAAATACTTTTAAAGAGTTCTGCCTTTAGCCACCCTCCCATTTCAATGTCGCAGCTAATGTTTGTATCACTGTCTATTTCTATTCATTCTCTACCAGTAAAAATAGCGCATAGTGAACTAATCAGCGCTGTCCACCACCAGTTTTGGAAAGAGTACAGTTCCAAATCCAGTAAAAGTTACATCTGCAGCAATGGTAGTGGTTAGCTCTGAGTATTAATGAACTGAGATATCGGGAGTTCTCAACATCTACGGGCATGGAGGAAGAAATTGAAAATATTGCCTTTTGATACTTGGACCATACCCATTGTGGGTTGCAATGGGACAGAGACAGGATACAGAATTGGGTTGAGAAGTGGCAGATGGAGTTCAACCTAGAAAAGTGTGAAGTGATTCATTTTGGAAAACCAAATTTGAATGCAGATTACAGGACTAATGGGGGGATTCTTGTCAGTGTGGAGGAACAGAGGGATTTTGGGGTCCACGTCCATACATCCCTCAAAGTTGCCACCCAAATTGATAGCGTATGGTGTATTGACTTTCATTCGCAGGAGGATTGAGTTTAAGGTGCCATGAGGTTCTGCTGCAGCTCTATAGAACACTTGTTAGACACACTTGGAATATTGTGTTCAGTTCTGGTTGCCTCATTATAGGAAAAAGGTAGAAGCTTTAGAGGGTGCAGAGGAGATTTACCATGATGCTTCCTGGACTGGAGGGCATGTCTTACGAGGAAAGGTTGAGGGAACTATGGCTTTTCTCATTGGAACGAAGAAGGATGAGTGGGGACTTGATAGATGTTGAGAGGCATAGATAAAGTGGATAGCCAGATACTTTTTCCCAGGGTGGAAATGTCTATCACGAGGGGGCATAATTTAAAGGTGATTGGGGAAGGTTTAGGGGAGATATCAGAAGTAAGTTCTTTACACAGAGAGTGGTGAGTGCGTGGAATGCATTGCCAGCAGTGGTTGTAGAATCTGATATATTAAGGACATTTAAGTGACTCTTGGATAGCCACATGGAAGTTAGTACAATGAAGGGCATGTAGGTAAGTCTGATCTTAGAGTAGTATAAAAGATCAGCACAACATTGAGGGCCGAAGGGCCTGTATTGTGCTGTACTCTTCTATGTTCAAATATCAATCTGTTAGTTCTTTCAAAGTTTAAAGAACCCCTTGCTTCAAAGAAATTTTGATTTCCTTCTTTATTTTTAACAAGAGTGCATGTGGAGCATTTCTGAGTGTAAACAGAGAAACAAGCTTTGCTTCTGGATGTATATAGCTGACAGCAACTTTCCTACTCTGGGAAACAGCTCTGACAATTCAGAAACATATGTTTTTATGTTAATCTTCTCAGCTTTCCTGTTTCTCTATTCTGAAAATCAGGTACAATCCGGCTTTCCTGCTGGAGAGGGAAAAGCTCTGATTTAGCACCAGATCATTTCTTTCAATGAATGATCTCTCTGTAGTGAAGGGTTATATTCAGTTTTGGAGAAAATGAGGACTGCAGATGCTGGAGATCAGAGTCAAAGAGTATGGTACTAGAAAAGCACTGCAGGTCAGGCAGCATCTGAGGAGCAGGAGAATCAACTTTTCGAGCATAAGTTCTTCATCAGGTATGAGAGGATAGCCCAAGGGGGCTGAGAGATAAATCGGAGGGGGGTGGGGGGAAGGTAGCTGGGAATGCAATAGGTAGATGAAAGTGGAGTAAAGGTGATAGGTCGGAGAGGAGGGTGAAGTGGATAGGTGGGAAGTAAACTGGACAGGTAGGATAATTCAAGAGGTGGTGCTGATTTGGAAGGTTGGATCTGGGATAAGATGGGGGGAGAGGAAACTGGTGAAGTCTACATTGATCCCATGTTGTTGGAGGGTCTCAAGGCAGAAGATAAGATGTTCTTTGTTCAGGTATTTGATGGCTAGAGTTTGGCGGTGGAGGATGCCCAGGATTTGCATGTCCTTGGCGGAGGAGGAAGAGAAGTTGAAGTGTTCAGCCACAGGGCAGTGGGGTTGTTTAGCACATGTGTCCCAGAGATGTTCTCTGACACATTCCTCAAGTAGGAATCCTGTCTCTCCAGTGTAGAGGAGACCCCATCAAGAGCAACAGATGCAGTAGATGACACATGTGGAAGTACTGGTAAATCTCTGTCAGATGTGGAAGCATTCAGCTGTCTTACAATCTTGAGTTCTACACCTGCTAGCCTATATATCATGGCTGAATAGAACTTTTGTCCAACCACAATTCAGCATTAGAAAGAGATGAAACTGCAAGACTTGCACATAACTTAAAGCATTTCTAGTTTCCCTTTACAGTGATATCAACACTCCCATAGCTTCCATTGGGTCCCTGCATTTCTTGCAGGAAATATATTTCAATAAGTATGTATGTTAGCTCGTTGAGCTTGAAGGTTTGTTTTTAGACGTTTCATCACCATTCTAGGTAACATAATCAGCGAGAGTCTCCGGTGAAGTGTTGGCGGTATGTCCCACCTCTCTATTTATAGGTCTTGGTTTCTTGCATTCTTTTTTTCAAGGTAAGATGGATAGGATCTAAATCAATGTGTTTATAATGGAGTTCTGGTTAGAGTGCCATGCCTCTAAGAATTCTCGTGTGTCTCTTTTGTCACCTGTCCTAGGATGTGTGTGTTGTCCCAGTCAAAGTGGTGTCCTTCTCTGTCTGTATGTATGGAAGCTAGTGAGAGTGGGTCGTGTCTTTTGGTGGCCAGTTGGTGTTCATGTATCCTGGTGCGAACTTTCCTGCTAGTTTGTCCGATGCAGTATTTTTTACAGGTTGCTTGTAGACACAACGCAATCAAAAACTATAGCCATAATACTTACGTCAAAGACATAACAGAAATGACTTCCAGACTACTCAGACCCCTTGGCATGATAGTAGCCCACAAACCTACCCACACACTTAAACAGCAGGCAATGAACCTAAAGGTCCATTAGATACTACCAGCAAAAATAACATCATTTACAAGATACCATGCAAGAACCTATTTTCTAACATGGCCATCTTTCTGTTTATGAACTTGATATACTCCACTGAGTCAGTCATTTTGGGATATTGTTCTCACTATCACCCTGAATCATTGCTCAGTTTTGTTTCCTGACCTCAGCTTGTCTGCAGTTGAATTGCTTTTGTAAATGTTAAGTCATATTTTCGCTTTAGGTGGTCAAGCAGTGTTCTATGTAAGAGTCCAACAACAATTCTGTCCCTAATTAAGTCGTCTTCCAAGCTGCAGTAGACAGAGTTCTATGCCACTCTGTCCAGATCATTAATAAAAGTAACTATGTTTACCCCTTGCTACTGACACTCTAATTTAGCCCATTCAGCAATATTATTTCCTCACAGAACTAAACTCGGCATTGAGTGCTGTTACTACCTCCATGAGCATAGCTTTTTCTTCTTCAATCCCTTCAGTAATTCTGATATTGTCTGCAAAGCCACTGGCCATATCATTGATTGGTTTCACAGCAAGACTGGAAAAAATGCAATGCCAATGACATCTTTGGTGTTATCTTCTGCTCAGATTAAGACGTGCAACTTGTTTGAAGCCTTTTAGTAATGGCAGAGACTTTTCCATGTTGTTATTTCATTGCCTGCCAGCACATAATATTCTTAGTCTCATTGTCCTACTAAATAATAGCTTAGATTAGATTACTTACAGTGTGGAAACAGGCCCTTCGGCCCAACAAGTCCACACCGACACACAACCCACCCAGACCCATTCCCCTTGCACCTAACACTACGGGCAATTTAGCATGGCCAATTCACCTGACCTACACATTTTTGGACTGTGGGAGGAAACCCACACAGACACAGGGAGAATATGCAAACTCCACACAATCAGTTGCCTGAGGCGGGAATTGAATCCGAGTCTCTGACGCTGTGAGGCAACAGTGCTAACCACTGTGCCATCGTGCCACCCACTAATATTCTGATTCTGTTGAGGGAATGAATAAATTATGTAAGGAACAACTTACTGTGGCTTCATTTTGAAATGAGGCATGATCACACAACATTTCTGAAAGGATGTATAATTTCACATCAACCAAGGGAAGTTATGGCAGGCATTATTAAAGCTGAAAATGGAGGTGTGCTGCCACTTCACATTTTCGCAGCATCCCATTTTCATTTTCTCCAGAGTCCATTCCTTCTAACAAAAAGTTGCTTAATTTTAATCATCTGTTAGATTGAAATATATGCATCGGTTAACTTGAATTTTTTATTTTACTGGGTAGCACGGTGGCACCGTGGTTAGCACTGCTACATCACAGCACCAGAGATTTGGGTTCAATTCCTGCCTCAGGCAATTGATTGTGTGGAGTTTGCACATTCTCCCCGTGTCTGCGTGGGTTTCCTCCAGGTGCTCTGGTTTCCTCCCACAATCCAAAAAAAAAATGTGCAGGTCAGGTGGATTGGCCATGCTACATTGCCCATAGCATTAGGTGTAGGGAGTGGGTCGCACTTTGGCGGGTCGTTGTGGACTTGTTGGATTGAAGGGCCTGTTATCACACTGTAAGTAATCTAATCCAAAATTACATCATCTACTCTTCTGTATAAATAACCTACTAAAAAGTTCAATTCTTTTACATTAAAAACAACTTTGATTTATTTGCAAAATAACCACATCACAAACATTATGAAAGTATAAGACTTTGGATGCTGAAAAATTCAGCATATAAACACAGATTACTGGAACTACTCAGCTGGTCTGGCAGTATCTGTGAAGAGAAAAATAAAATCCTTCTGATTTAAGGTTATGATCTGAAACATAAACATTGTTTCTTGGAAGCTAGACTGGTGTTTTTCAGTTTATTTTGCTCACATTATTTATGGAGGGTGTTGAGACAGTTTGTTTAAACTATGATTCTGGAGTGAGGGTTGACTCGACCAAGTAAAACAGTCTTTTACACAGCACAACCCATTGCACTAAGCACTTCTGAAGGAAAACAGTTTGTGAAATCATAAAGTTTAAAGGCAGGATATCAGGTGAGGAGTAAGAAGGAAATGGACTGGCTAGGAGAGAATGGTGACATGCTCTAAGTTCACGTTCTTCGTATTTATTAATGGCACAAATCTCCAACGAGGTTCCCTTCCCATGTGATTAAAGATGCCCTCCAACGCATCTCGTCCACATCCTGCACCTCCGCCCTCAGACCCCACCCCTCCAACCGTAACAAGGACAGAACGCCCCTAGTGCTCACCTTCCACCCTACAAACCTTCGCATAAACCAAATCATCCGCCGACATTTCCGCCACCTCCAAAAAGACCCCACCACCAGGGGATATATTTCCCTTCCCACCCCTTTCCACCTTCCACAAAGACCGTTCCCTCCGTGACTACCTGGTCAGGTCCACGCCCCCCCCTACAACCCACCCTCCCATCCTGGCACTTTCCCCTGCCACTGCAGGAACTGTAAAACCTGCGCCCACACCACCTCCCTCACCTCTATCCAAGGCCCTAAAGGAGCCTTCCACATCCATCAAAGTTTTACATGCACATCCACAAATATCATTTATTGTATCCATTGCTCCCAGTGCGGTCTCCTCTACATTGGGGAGACTGGTCGCCTCCTAGCAGAGCGCTTTAGGGAACATCTCCGGGACACCCGCATCAATCAACCACACTGCCCCATGGCCCAACATTTCAACTCCCCCTCCCACTCTGCCGCGGACGTGGAGGTCCTAGGCCTCCTTCACCGCTGCTCCCTCACCACCAGACGCCTGGAGGAAGAACGCCTCATCTTCCGCCTTGGAACACTTCAACCGCAGGGCATCAATGTGGACTTCAACAGTTTCCTCATTTCCCCTTCCCCCATCTCACCCTAGTTCTAAACTTCCAGCTCAGCACTGTCCCCATGACTTGTCCGGACTTGATTTACCTGCCTAGCTCCTTTTCCACCTATCCACTCCACCCTCTCCTCCCTGACCTATCACCTTCATCTCCTCCCCCACTCACCCATTGTACTCTATGCTACTTTCTCCCCACCCCTACCCACTGCTAGTTTATCTCTCCACACTTCAGGCTCACTACCTTTATTCCTGATGAAGAGCTTTTGCCCGAAACGTTGATTTCGCTGCACTTTGGATGCTGCCTGAACTGCTGTGCTCTTCCAACACCACTAATTCACAAATCTCCAACTGCCTCATTGCCCCAGTCTCCAAGTTATTCTATGGGCAGCACATGCTGCTGATCACATACTGAATTTATCATGTATCTCTGAACCCATCACACCTGAACTGAAGCAAAACATTCTCAACCAGAGGCATCATGTCTATAATGAAGCAATATCTCTTTAAGATGCCCAGCCAGCCTGTAGAGCTATGTAAAGCACCTGGTGGTGAACCTGGATCGTTGCTTCATCGTTTTGAATTAAAATAATTGAATATCTTCAAGCTCTGAGCTCATTCTACCTGAGTTGGACAACTTCACAGGTTGGTAACTCGGAAAGAAACCATAAGTCAGTGGCTAAAATAATTATGGTTGAACGTGCATACATGCAAGCTAAAATAAACAATAAATTGTAATCACACCCCTTTTCACTTTGTGATGTCTCCAGGACATTAATCACTCTGCGGGAGGTGTAAAACTTGTTGAACAGCTGCTCTGGGCTGTATAATGAACAGTGCAGACTCCATCTGCTGTCATTGGACTGAATGAAATGAGAATTGCTCTACTACAACAATCACAGCTCTCAGAAAATTAATTTTGTGTGGAAATGCTGGCATTTTTTAAGCTGCATAAAATATTTTCAGTTGTCCGGTCTCAGTATGCCTTTCTTTTCTGTTGAGCTGTGTGAAACAGAGTTTGGTGTGTAGCAATCCAGAAACAAAGGATTATTAAAGAAATAACTTGGACTAATGTCATCAGCAAGGAAAGTACTTGCTGGCAATGAAATATATATTCAATAGTTTAGCTGCAGTTATAAATTAGGGAAACACAACAACCAAATTACACACAGCACTGTTCTACCATACATCGATGCAAATGACACGTTAGTTTCTTCTGGGGATATTAACTGAGGTATAAATTCTGTCCAGGACATCAAGAGACCACACATGCTCTTTGTTCAACAGGGCACTGGTTCTTCTCTGCCAATGGCATCTCCCTCACAAGGCAGAATTTCTTATTGGTAGCAATCCTCTGGAACATAACCTGAAACCACACTGAGGCCAGAGTATTGACAGGAAACCAAAGCACCCCTTACATCTCAAGAGTGTGTACGTAATGACTTAAAAGATGATTTTTCTCCCACAGGGGATGCTGTAATTTTCGTCCTTGCCAGCTCTTCATCTCTCTATGGAGAAAATAAGCAAGAGAGGTATAGAATAATAGTTCAGTCAAAACAAATGAGAGATCATATTGCTTCGATGGGAGAGCAGGAAATTGCGATCCTGTTAATTTCTTGTTGGATGGAAGAAAACTGAACTATGCAGAAAATTGACAAAATGGGAGATTTGTAATCTTGAAACATGTTATCAAACAGATGACTTCATTACATACATTGTAGAAGAGTTGAATCTGGAATATTACTTCTATTCAACTTTGGCAGTAATGTGAGGAGGTTATAGTCACACGAGCAATTTATGTCAGAAAGTTCTTCCAAACACACAGAGTGACCCACATGAAAAAGCAGGCTACTTAATTTCAGGAAAGAAGTAAGAACCCTGGATATAACAAACCTCTTCGGTACCAATGAATGAGGCATTGGGTTATTCCAGATAATTTTGATGTTTTTCTTACTTTCATAAAAAAAAGTCCTCTGGAAAATGTGCACGAGCAAATGAAGAAACATTAACCAAACATTGGGACTGAAATGCACAACCCACCCACCTTGTTCAATTGTGTACTTAGTACAATATCACCCTGGAAAGGCAAGATATTGTAAAAATTTGAACAACATATTATGCAAACTTGCCATTCTATGCAGGTTAAATGCAAGTGAGATTTTCCTTAACAGGAGGGCTGCAATCAGACACAAAGGAGAACCACGCCCAGGATTGCAGAAGAGTGGAGATGATCAGTGCACACAGATATAGACTCAACAAGAAAGTAGATGGAGACAAAAACAAGAATGAACACAATTCATGTGGGGAGAAGAAACAAATCACTCTCAGGAAGAAGTCAGTATTTTAGTTTGCGAAGGGGACAGAAGGTTTTGGAAATATTGGAAAAGCTGCACAAACAGGTGCAAAGCCTGGAAAGTAGTATGAAACCTCAGTGTCTGTAAAAAGGTGAGTCCTTTTCCAGCCTCAGTATATTGTGAACTGCTAGTCAATACCTTTACATTTTAAGATTTGACAAAAAGAGGAAATGCCTGAGGGCCCTGAATGTTGTTGCTCCTCTGGCTGAGTGTCTCCTGGCATCTCCCTGTCTCCTTGTGAGGAAGGGGCCTTCCCACCCATCCCTCGCCACCATGAGGACCAATTGTCAGGGTGATGGAGGGTAGGATTGTATACAAATAACCAGCCGGCCAGTGCTGGACACGGCTCTACAGGGCAGCTGCCAACACATCTCTGGAGGTGGTCAATCATATGCTTAAGGAATTGTCTCCCCCCGCCAGTGTAGCTCTGGGTACTGTGGGTTACTGTGTCCCATCTAACTGCCTGCGTCTCCTGTTCCTCCCTGTACATTCTGACCAAAACCCTGATTACAGGCAGCACAGCATCCTTTCCTGCCTGAGCAGGTACGTGATCTCAGAGAGTCCCCCCGAGGGCCAGTGCCCTGGAATGTTTCTTCCTCAGCCAGCTGCAGAGCTGTCACTAGGAGGTGCTCACCAGATTGTGCTTCCCGACATTGTATGCATGGCATTCCCAGCAAGGTGACTGTAACTGAGCCACTGTTGGGGGTCGGGTAGAGTGCTGGAGGCAGCCTCGATAAGGCTTCCTCTAGAGCCTCCAAATCTCCTCCTCGGGGTCACAGAGGTCCTACCAGCACAGCAGGCCATCTCCCTGCCAGGGCCCTTGCCATCCTATTGGCACCTTCAGGATAGGAGAGAGAAGGTCTTACAGCTGATGGTGTGTGAAATGTTGGGAGAAAGTGGGAGAAAGGGTGGGATTGAGTGAGCTGAAAGGGGCTAGCACAGCTGTTAGTCTTGGAGCATGGAGGAAAAAGATGGAGAAGTGTCTCAAGCAAGTGAGGAGGTAGTGCATAGGCCATGCAGGGTTAATGGTGTGGGGGAGGGGAATGAACGAGTGCAAATGAGGGATGTTGGTGCATGCAGGAGTGATGTGCAGAGCATGTGCCTTCATAGAAGGTGGGTGCAGTAGCAAAGATACAGTGAGTGTGAAGTAGCAGATAGAAGAGTATGGCACTTGCCTTGATGGTGGGGACAAGATTATGGAGCTTCTTCATGCATCGCTAACTTTCTTCCACACTTTAGAGATGGCAGTGACCCAGTTGACAATCTCAGAATAAGCTGTCAAGGTCAGGTGGCACATCTTCCTCTGCCAGCCCTCCTTTGGACCACCTGACCTACCAGGATCTCCAAGCCGCAGTCAGAGAATTGCAAAACCATTTACTCCTTCTCTGGCACTTTAAGAACGACCATCCATCGAATTGGGCAGTGTCAGGATGCCAGCGTTTGGGCAAATGTAAAACAGCCTTGTAAAGGTGGCAAGGGCACCTGGGATGCTTGTCTTTTGGCACATGCCCAGTGAGTGGTGAGTTCTTTCTGATTAGTGGATGGTAGAAAGGGGCTCGAATCAAGCATGGTGAACACTGTAGAGGCAGAGGAGGTAGTTAATGAGGCAAGTTCAGTAAGATGGTCAAAAGGTCTTGCTAGGCGCCATGGACAGAAACCTTCCCTGAAACTCAGCCTAAAGAAAATTCAACTCACAAACAATATTTATACAAAACAGAAATAAACAGAAGCTGTAAATGACACATTAAAGAATTACATGCAGCTCCGGAGCCTCGGGTTATGACTTGGATGCCAACCCTTGATCTAAATGCTTGTTTTTAGAATTTGAAATAGCGAAGGTCCCAGAACTGATCCTTCCAACATTTCACTAGTGACAGCCTGCCACCTTGAAAATGATCTTCTAAACCCTATTCTCTGCATTCAGTCCATTAACCACTTGATCAACCAAAAGCTGAACTGGACCAGCTAGATTAATAAATCAAGAGCTGGAAATTTGGAAGTATTTTACCTGCTGACTCCTGACAGCCTGTTTTACTAAGTACGTGTCAGCAAGGTGTTGCAATGCTGTTCACTTGCCTGGATCAGTAACTCCAACAACATTCAAGATGCTTAGCTCCATCCAGAATGTTACAACATGGGATAAACCCTTCTGCTTAATTTAAACCAGCAACACAGAAAAGATTTATCCCATGTAGTAATCTGTCAAACTTTGAGAGGCTAAGAACTAGTTAAAGTAAAAATGATCAACTTTATTTCTTAAAGTATAACAGAGAATAATTAACTAACAACTATTTACAACTCCTTCCTCTAGCTGATCTTTTACTTTCCCTTCTATAATACTAGACCAATAAAACCCCTCCAAGTAATATTTACCAAAAAATTCAAAGTTTTAAACCAGCCAGCTGCTGAATCTTCTCTTTGCATCTTCCTCTGTAGATTTGCTCGCCAGGTCAGTGTAGATTTTGCTTTTCTGTGCAAACTCCTTCTCTACACAGGTCCCTCTCAGAGCATTCTGACTATCAGACTGCATCTGTTAGCCTTTTGGCAGCTCTCCCCCAACTGTTCAAGTTTTTCCAGTTTTATACCCCAAAGCATCAGATCATTTCATTGGTTTTAATATTGTCAAAATACTAAATTCAAACTTGATTGGAGGTTGATATTTTGGGACATAATTTAAATTGATTGGCTGAATTTGAATTTGTTTTGTCATCTCCAAGCAACCAAACTAATCCAGCTGTTCAACCAAATGTTACAGTGTTACTTTATTCAGAACACTTGGTGCTATGTCATATAGTTCTGCTAGCTTTTAACTCTCTTAAAGGTGCAGTACCCCTTACAGCTTCATAACAACTCCCCTCTTAAGGAAAAATGAAACATCATAATGAAAAGATGGCTTCATTTTGTTTTCCATTCTTTAAACACGTTACCCTAACATACAGATAACTTAAATCTAAGTTCACCTTAACTTCTTCCCATATACCTGTGCATATACACATATATATATCTATAACATTAAATAAATACAAATCTCTTCTAAACTTTATCAGCGAAATCTGCGATAATGCATCAGTGATTACATTCTTACAACCCACAAAATGTACAATTTTTAAATTAAAAGTTTGTAACATAAGACTCCAACAGAATAGTCTCATTTACTTGTCTTGGTAGCATTCTAAAGATGTAAGAGGATTGTGATCTGTGTTTACAATCATCTCTGACACATTCTTGTAAGGTAAGTACCAAACTCAATAGTTCTTTTTCGATCGTGGAGTATTTCCCCTGGTGGATATTGAGCTTCTTTAAAAAGTACCCAACTGGCAGTTTAATCCCATCCTCATCCTTCTGTAGCAGTACAGCTCCAACTCTTGTGTCACTAGCATCGATGGTTTTGAAAAGTTTGGTGTAGCTAAAACTGGTTTGGTCATTAATTTGGCTTTCAAATGGTCGAATGCCCTCTGACATCGTTCTGCCCACCAAAACTTTGTGTTCTTCTTCAACAAATGGTGCCACAACACTGCTGAAGTTTGGAACAAACGTCCAATGAATTCTAGGCTTTTGCCCAAAACGTTGATTTTCCTGCTCCTTGGATGCTGCCTGACCTGCTGTGCTATTCCAGCACCACACTCTCGACTCTAATCTCCAACATCTGTGCTCCTCACTTTTGCCTTCTGATAGAATCCACTGAGTGCTAAGAATCAAAGCACCTCTTTCTTCAAGGTAGGTTGTGGAAATTCCTCAATGGCCTTTGTCTTTGCGTTCCACAGGGTCACCCTTCCATGACTGATGTTATGTCCTAAGAACGTCACCTCTGCTTTCGCAAATTCAGTTTTGTTTAAATTTGTTACTAGTTTTCCTTTTCATGGTCCTTCAAAGAGCTCTGCCAACTGTAACATGTGATTTTTCCAGGACTTACCAAAGACCACTACATCATCCAAATAGACTGCACAGTTTGTTAACCCAGCATCACTCTGTTCATAAGTCTTTGTAACGTGGCAGGGGCATTCTTCATTCCAAAGGGCATCACTTTAAACTGATATATCCCATTTGGAGTTACAAACACAGAAATTTCTTTCACCGTCTCCGATAAAGGTACGTGCCAGTAACCACGCAGTAAGTCCAACTTGGTGATGTAACTGGCTTGTCCAACTTTCTCGATATAGTCCCCCAATCTAGGAATTAGACAGGGGTCCAATTTTGTAATGGCATTGACCTTCCGATAACCCACGCAGAGTCATTGAGTCCCCGTCTGGTTTGGGAACTAAGACGATCGGTGAATTCCACACGCTTGGGCTTGGTTCACTCAAGCATGGCCTCCACCTCTTTCAGGACCAGTCTGGCTTTGAAAGGATTAAGCCGATAGGGGTGTTGTTTTATCGGAACACTATTCCCTATATCTACTTCTTGTACAATAGCATTAGTCCTCCCCATTTGATTCTTACATATGTCCTTGTACTGCAGTAACAAATCTTTCAACTGCGTTCTATGCTCCTGAGACAGATAGCTTACTAACCTATCCCACTCCTCAAAGATTTGCTTATTTTTCAATCTATTTTGAGGTACATCAAAATCCACATCATCTGGATTTAATTCCTCACTCTGCGGGGCAGTAATTACCTAGTAATTAACTACTGCCTCTCCATTTCTTTCTCTCTAGTACTCTGGAGAGGACCGACACACTCAATTATAACTCATGTGAAAGGTTCGTCAAAAGTGGGAATTGGCAACAAAGGTGCTGGTTTTATTACTGTCTGTGTCTTACCTACCATTTGGCATGTATGACACATATGGCAAAAGTTAACCACATCCTTGTGCATTCGAGGCCAAAAAAAAATGTTTTTGTGTCTTAGCCGGAATCTTTCGTGCCCCTAGGTGACCTTCTACAGGTAGTTCATGTGCTATCCGTAACAGCTCCTGTCTGAATGCTACCGACAACACAATCTGGTGCACTTCGGCCCATTTCTCCTCTGCACTAACCTGCCATGGTCTCCATTTCCATCTTAGGATTCTATCTTTCAGATAATAACCCTCCAGAATATTCTCTGCCTCCTTTTCGGAGTACACGTCCACATATGCCTCTTTTATCGTCTTGTCTTGTCAGGACTAAACACTTCTGTCTGACCCTCTGCCTGTTCAGGATTTTCCTGCACCATTACGTCAAACAGGGTACCTGCTAACTGAACTTCTACTCCTCCATCTTTCTCTTTACTTTTTGCTTCATGCTGTGACTTATGATCGTTGGATCTGGTTACCACACAGTCTGGGAAAATACCAGCATATTTCTGTTTTAACTCCTCAGTTTCTTGGGCTTGCTTGGGCTTCTCCACAACAGGGGGTATCACTCCCACCTTGGATCCTGTCAAATCATTTCCAAGAACAAACTGAATTCCTGGAACTGACACTCAGTCTATCACTCCCACTGTTAATTCCCCAGTCTTGAGGTAGCATTCCAACCTGATCTTACATAGGGGATGCTAAACTTCTGTCCATCTATCCCACAAATTGCAGACTCTCGGGAAACAGATCAAAAAGGACGCATATTTGCTCATTCCTTATTATTAGCAACTGGTTTGATCCTGTAACTCTCAAAATTATAACTTCTTGTCCTTTTCCCCCGTTCTTTCTGACTAACCTTTACCCAGTTAGGTGAATTCTTTGTAGAGATCATGTACTATCTCCATACCCAGCCCCTGCCTCGGCTGTGCACTCTCCTGCAGTTCCTCCACTCTTCTTGGGGTCTCCTTTACTACCTTCACTGATGTCACTGGCTTAGCTTCTTTTCCCACATCTTTTCCCACAGCGTCTTTCTTTAATGACCAGCACTGTGACTTTATGTGTCCCACTTTGGAAACACAGTGGAAACACCTGAGGCCTTTCACCTCCTTTTCACCCTCTAGGGCTTCTTTTTTAACCTGTGGTAAATTCTTACCAGTGTGCTCAGCTCTTGGTTTAGTAGTGTAAGATCTCCCCTTCTCCTAACTTCTAACCCTCACAGGATGAAGTTCAGGCTGGAAGCTTGCCTTATGCACCAACATGTATTCATCTGCTAATTCTGCTGCTCTTCTCACTTGCTGAACTTTCAGTTCCTCCACACGAATTCTTAACATCTCTGGAAGTGAGTTTTTAAGCTCCATCAGCAGAATAATCTATCTTAGAGCCTCAAAGGTCCTATCTTTTTAAAACACGCACCCATCTATCAAAATGACTATGTATAATTCTTTCAAACTCAACATAAGCATGACCTGGGTGAAAGTGATGACTGCAGATGCTGGAGATCAGAGTCAAGATTAGAGTGGTGCTGGAAAAGCACAGCAGGTCAGGCAGCATCCAAGGAGGAATGAGACATAAGTGTGACCTAGCCCCTCCTTTGTGTTTCTAAAATAGCCTGATTATCCTCTTTATAATCTCTTGACCCCTCATCTGACAGTGCAGCGAATACCTCACTAGCTCTGCCGACCAGTTTAGTCTGAGCTTACATTACTCATAAATCCTCAAAACACTCCATCTGCCTAGCCCATTTTTCAAATGAAATAAAGAAGGTTTCAACATCTTTCTCATCAAAATATGGCAGTTTTGACATGTTTGTATATATCACTACCTTCTCTTTTAATCACCATCCGGTTAACTTTGCTAAGTTATAACTTCTCAAGCTCAAATTCTCTTTCTTTTTGTCCCTCTCTTTCTTCTCTCTCTTTGCTCAGCTAAGAACATATCTCTCTTTATTTTTCTTCTCTCCCTCTCTCTTCTCTCTCCTTCTCTTTATCTTCTCAGTCCATTTTCCTCAATTGTAATTTAAGTTTTTCTAACTCTCCTGCACTTGTCTATTTCTCTGACATATCTAAGTGTTTAAGTAACTCCCCTACAATTTTTGCTTTAGGTCCTTGGTTAAACTCAAATCTAACGTATTTGCTAATTCTAAAAGTACAGCTTTCTTCTTTCCTGCTAAACCTCTTTGGAAAATTTGAGGTTCATCTTCAAATCCCAGAATGTCTTTAGCGATTATAAGAGCCATTTCTCTCACTTTTAATTTAATCAATAACAAGTCAACAAAATTAAATAAATTGTCTCACCTGCATTTTATTTAAAGATCTAGGACACTAACTTGCAAGTGTTTAAATCTGGTGGGATTTTTCACACTGCCCAAATCTATTCACATATGTCTAAACCATGTCAAATCCCGGATGAGCCCCCATACTGGTACAACACAGGGTAAACCATCCTGCTTAATTCAAACCAGAAACACAGAAAAGATTTATCCCATGTTGTAATCTGTCAAAAGTCAAGAGGCCAAGAACTATTTAAAGTAAAAATTAACAACTTTGCTTCTTAAAGTATAACAGGGAATAATTAACTAACAACTATTTACAACTCCTTTGCCTACAGTCACCCAAGCTGGCATTGAACCTGGGACCCTGGTGCTGTGAGGCAGCAGTGCTAATCACTGAGCAACCATGCCATCCCAAATATGAAATATATCCCTCCCTTAATAATATCTCAAAACGCTGAACCTCCCTTCTTACCACCACTGGAGTACACCACCATCCTGTGAACTATAGCTTTTAAAGAAACTAACTTTTTAAAGGACAATTGAAATAATGCTGGCCAAGCCCATGATAGCCATAGTCTATTAACAAATAAACAAAGCTGAGCTGTGAGTCAGGCAGAAAGAAATTGCAGAGAGACATTGCACAGTCAGAAGATTGGGAAGAAATTTACAAATGGATGGCATGTGGGTAAATGTGATATCATTCTCTTTGATAGGAATATAATGAAGCAGAAGAATTGCTGAAAATGGTACTTTTGCAAGGCTTTGACATCATAGGAAGCAAACAAGCAGATACAGCATCCAGTCAGGAAGGTAAATGGCATGGTAGCCTTTATGGCAAGTGAGTCAGAGTACAAAAATGAAGAATCTTGCAGCAGTTAAGTTAGCTTTTAGTGAGATTACCTGCTTTCACTTCCTTACTTAAGGAAGGCTATACTTGTTTTAGAGGGAATGTAATGTAGATTGATTCCTGGGTGCAGGGACAACAATTTGAAATGAGCTGAGAGGAGCATATAGTTTGTGGAGTTTAGAAAAATGAGACATGATCTCACTGAAATGTATAAGCTCTTGACGACTTGGCAGGATAGATGTGAGACGTTACTTTCACTAGCTACTGATTCTTGAATTCAGCATAAGAGATCAGTGATTTAGGACAGTGTTGAGGAAAGGTTTCTTCACTCAAAGAGTTGTGAAGTTTTGGAATTCTTTAACCAAGAATCCTTTTGATGCTGAGAGATTAACATGCTCAATAGAAATATTGATAGATACTGTTTTGGATACTGTTGAGGGGGATGACTTACCAGGGGTATGCAGTGGGGCCCAGGTCTCTAGCACAGAGCCTGTCCCTGTTGCACAGAAGAGAAGGAGGGAGAGGAGGAGAGTGTTAGTCATTGGGGACTCGATAGTTAGATTCTCAGATAGAAGGTTTGTTGGGAACGAATGAGAGTCGTGGTGGGTGTGTTGCCTCCCAGGTGCCAGGGTCCGTGATGTCCCCAATTGTATCTTTGGCATCCTGAAGGGAGAGGGTGACCAGCTCAAGTCATTGTCCATGTAGATACCAGTGACATAGGTAGAAAGAGGGATAGGGATGTAAGGCAGGATTTCAAGGAACTAGGGTGGAAGCTCTGGTTTTTTACCCATGCCACGTGATAGCGAGGCAAGGAATAGGAAGCGATATCAGCTGAACTCGTGGCTGCAGGGATGGTGCAGGAGGGAGGGTTTCAGGTTGTTTGATAATTGGGGCTCATTATGGGGAAGGTGGGACTTGTACAAACAGGACAGTCTTCACTTGAACCAAAGGGAATATCCTGGGTGGGAAATTGCTGGTGATATTCAGGTGGATTTAAACAAGCTCATCAGGGGGATGAGAACCAGAGGGGTAGCTGCAGTGCACAGGAGGATGAGAGTAGGGAGGACAGGGACTGGATTTCAGGGTCACAGGAATGTGCTGGCAGACAGCGAAGTGGTTTGAAGTGTGTCTACTTCAACGCCAAAAGTATCCAAAATAAAGTAGGTGAACTTGCAGCATGGATAGGTACCTGGGACTTCGATGTTGCGGCCATTTCGGAGACATGGATAGAGCAGGGTGGATGTTGCAGGTTCCAAGGTTTAGATCTTTCATTAAGAACAGGTAAGGCAGTAAAAGAGGAGGAGGCGTGGCCTTGTTAGTCAAGTTTAGGATAACAGTGGCTGAGAGAACTTTTGATGAGGACTCATCTACTGAGGTAGTGTGAGGAGAAGTCACACTGCTTGGAGTTTTTTTTTATAGGCCTCCGCAGAGTTCCAGGGAGGTGGAAGAGAGGATTAGCAAAATTATTCTGGGTAGGAGTGAAAGGAACAGGGTGGTCATTATGGGGGACTTTAACTTCCCCAACATTGACTGGAAATGCTATAACTCTAGTATGTCAGATGGATCGTTTTTTGTCCAATGTGTACAGGAGGGTTTCCTGACACAGTATGTCAAAGAGGCGACAAGAGGGGAGGCCACACTGGATCTGATACTTGGTAATGAACCAGGCCAGGTGTTTGTTTTAGTTGTAGTGAGCACTTTGAAGAGAGTGACCATAATTGAGTTACATTTAGTTTAGCGATGGAAAGGGATAGGTACATGACGCAGGTAAAGAATTATCAATGGGACAAGGGCAATTATAATGCGTTAGGCAAGATTTAGAATGCATAGAATGGGGTAGCAAAATGCAGGGGATGCAGACAATGGAAATGTGGAGCTGGTTTAAGGTACTCTAGTTTTTGTCATTTACATAAATGATTTGGATGCGAGCATAAGAGGTACAGTTAGTAAGTTTGCAGATGACACCAAAATTGGAGGTGTAGTGGACAGCGAAGAGTGTTACCTCAGATTACAACAGGATCTTGACCAGATGGGCCAATGGGCTGAGAGGTGGCAGATGGAGTTTAATTCAGATAAATGCGAGGTGCTGTATTTTGGGAAAGCAAATCTTAGAAGGACTTATACATTTAATGGTAAGGTCCTAGGGAGTGTTGGTGAACAAAGAGACGTTGGAGTACAGGTTCATAACTCCTTGAAAGTAGAGTCGCAAGTAGGTAGGATAGTGAAGAAGGCATTTGGTATGCTTTCCTTTATTGGTCAGAGTATTAAGTACAGGAGTTGGGAGGTCATGTTGCGGCTGTACAGGACGTTGGTTAGGCCACTGTTGGAATATTGCATGCAATTCTGGTCTCCTTCCTATCAGAAAGATGTTGTGAGACTTGAAAGGGTTCAGAAAAGATTTACAAGGATGTTGCCAGGGCTGGAGGATTTGAGCTAAAGGGAGAGGCTGGACAGGCTGGGGCTGTTTTCCCTGAAGCATCGGAGGCTGAGGGATGATCTTATAGAGGTTTACAAAATTATGAGGGGCATGGATAGGATAAATAGACAAAGTCTTTTCCCTGGGATAGGGGAGTCCAGAACTAGAGGGCATAGGTTTAGGGTGAGAGGACAAAGACATAAAAGAGACCTAAGGGGCAATTTTTTCACGCAGAGGGTGGTGTGTGTATGGAATGAGCTGCCAGAGGATGTGGTGGAGGCTGGTACAATTGCAACATTTAAGAGGCATTTGGATGAGTATATGAATAGGAAGGGTTTGGAGGGATATGGGCCGGGTGGTGGCAGTGGGACTAGATTGGGTTGGGATATCTGATCGGCCTGGATGGGTTGGACCGAAGGGCCCAATTCCATGCTGTACATCTCTATGACTCTATAACTCTACAGATATTGCATGTCCTTGATAGATATGTCCCTGTCAGGCAGGGAGGAAGTGATAAGGTAAGTAAACTGTGGTTTACAACAGAAATTGCATCTCTTGTTATGCAGAAGAAGGAGGCCTATGTGTTGATGAGGCAAGATGGTTCAGATAGGTGATGGAGAGTTACAGATCAGCTAGGAAGGATTTAAAGAGAGAGTTAAGAAGAGCAAAGAGAGAACATGAGCAGTCTTTAGCAAATAGAATAAAAGGAGAACCCTAAATCTTTCTATAGGTATGTGAGGAATAAAAGGAAGACTAGGGTAGGAATAGGACCAATCAGAGAGAGAAGTAGGAAGTTGAGTGTGGACCCTGTGGAGTTTGGAGAGGTGCTAAATGAACATTTCTCATTGCTTTTCACTCTGGAAAAGGAGAATATTGTAGAAGAGAAGAATGAGGTACGAGATATTAGACTAGAAAGGATCGTGGTTAGTTACAAACAGGTGTTCTCAGTTCTACAAGGAGTGAAAGTAGACAAGTCGCCTGGACTGAATGGGATTTATCCGAGGATTCTCTGGGAAGCTAGGGAGGAGATAGCAGAGCCTTTGGCTTTCATATTTGAGTTGCTGTTGTCTACAGGCTTGGTACCAGAGGATTGGAGATTGCAATTGTGCCCTTGTTCAAGAAGGGCAGTAGAGATGACCGAGGTAATTATAGATGAGTGAACCTTACTTCTGTTGTAGGAAAGGTTTTGGAAAGGATTATAAGAGATAAGATTTATAATTATCTAGCAAGCAACAATTTAATTTCAGATAGTCAACATGGTTTCGTCAAAGGCAGGTCGTGTCTCACAAACCTCACTGAGTTTTTTGTGACCAAGCATGTAGATTAGTCTAGGGCAGTTGACGTGGTATACATGGACTTCAATAAACCCTTTGATAAGGTTCCACATGGTAGGCTGTTGGAGAAAATGCAGAGGTATGGAACTGAGGGTGATTTAGCAGTTTGGATTAGGAACTGGCTTTCTGAAAGAAGGCAGCGAGTGGTGGTTGATGGAAAATACTCAGCCTGGAGTCCAGTTACTAGTGGTGTGCTGTTTTGGGACCACTGCTGTTTGTCATTTTTATAAATTACTTAGACGCAGGCATAGTGGATGGATTAGTAAATTTGCAGATGATACTAAAGCTGGTGGAGTGATGGATAGTGTGGAAGAATGTTACAGGTTGCAGGAGGACTTGGATAAACTGCAAAATTGGGCTGAGAAGTGGCAAATGGAGTTCAATGCAGCTAAATGTGAGGTGATGCACTTTGGGAAGAATAACAGGAAGGCAGAGTACTGGGTCAATGGAAAGATTCTTGGTAATGTGGATGTGCAGAGGGATCTTGGAGTCCATGTACATAGATCCCTGAAAGTTGCCACCCAGGTGGATAGGGAGTGTTAAGAAGGCATACGATGTGTTCAGTTTCATTCCTAGAGGAATTGAGTTCTGAAACAGCAATATCATGCTGCAACTGTACAAAACGCTGGTGCGGCCACACTTGGAATATTGTGTACAGTTCTGGTCCCCATACTTCGGGAAGGATGTGGAAGCATTGGAAAAGGTGCAGAGGAGATTTACCAGGATGTTGCCTGGACTGGAGGGAATGCCTTATAGGGAAAGGCTGACAGACTTGAACCTGTTCTCATTTGCAAGAAGGAGGCTAATAGGGGATTTGATAGAGACATACAAGATGATCAGAGGATTAGATAGGGTAGACAGTGAAAGTCTTTTTCCTAGGATGATGATGTCAGCGTGTCCGAGGAGGCATAACTACAAATTATGGTGTGATAGATTTAAGACAGATGTCAGAGGCAGGTTCTTTATGCAGAGAGTGGTAAGGGCGTGGAATGCCCTACCTGCTAATGTAGTCAACTCAGCCACATTAGGGAGATTTAAACAATCCTTAGATAATCACATAGATGATTTTGGGATAGTGTAGGGGGATGAGCTGAGAATAGTTCACATGTCAGTGTAACATCAAGGGCCAAAAGGCCAGTTCTGCGCTGTATTGTTCTATGTTCTGTAGCTATAATCAAGAGCTATAGAATGAGGGTGAGAAAGTGAAGTTCATGTGAGACTGTAAGACATAGGAACTGAAATGTAAAAGATTATTGCTGATTTTATTGACTAGTGAAGGTCAGTTGAGCAGTCATATGGCCTGTTTCTGCTTCTATCTCTTACGTTCATACAAGCCTTTATCATATCCCACCAATCAGAAATGATTCCTTTATCCATAGTTGCTGTCTCCTACCTCCCAACAAAATACTAACTCACATCATATGGTTGGTTATTGTCAATTATGTGCACGTTTAATTGTGCAGATCAAATCACTTCTGGAAGTCTGTAGATATAATATTGATAGACATTTATCCACCCACAATTCTAATGATGTCCTGGAAAACGTCAACTAGATTAGCCAGGCATGACAATCACAAACCCATGCTGACTCCTCTTGTTTGCCTCATACTTATTTAAGATGTGGTCACTTTGTTCCTGATAATAGATATTCACACCGACACTGAACTGTAAAGAATGTTGTCTTCTGGTTTCATCTGCCATCCTATTGTAAATAATTGAGTGATATTTACATTATTGAATGGCACAAATTTTGAATCCAGAGAACTTTGTCAAGTTATGATCTACATGTCTGTAATTTCCTTGTCATTTTCTAACACGTTGGGATGGAAACCATCAGGTCATGAAGACTTGTCTATCATTTTTCCATTACCATTTTTCACTTAAATTAGATCCCTTTGATTTGCTTCTACTTTCCATTATACAATCAGTATTTTGTCTTCTTTCTCTGAAACAGATGAGAATATTTATTTAATAAGTTTAAATTCATTTATATTCCAAATTAAGCTCACCTACATCTGTTTTTAACAGAATCTCTATTCCTTTCCCACTGTTGTTCACTATAGTTACAAAAACACCTGGTTACTGGTTTCTATAACATCTGCACTTCTTAATCTAGCCATTTTTGTACCTCTGCAACATCTTTGCACTTTCTGTTGCTTTTATCAGTCTTCCAGCCCACTAGATTTTCATTCCTCCTTAAATATCTGCAAGCCTCTTCTTTACAATTGACAGCATTACTACTTATCTGGTTTGTTGACCGTGATTGCTTCATTGCGGTTTGAGTCTTTGTCTTTTCTGGGAATGTATGTTTTTGTATCATAACTAATTCTGTGAATACCATCCTGTGTTTGGCTGCACATTTATCAGTTAACAGCCCAATACAGTTTCCAAGCTCAGGTCATTCCTAAATCCTTCAAAATTGTCTTCCTTAAATTTTGAAGGTTCTTTATTGTCTCTCCTTTTTTAGCTGTCTCTCCTTTCTACACAATAAGAGCAAATTCAATCACGTTAATGTGGCTGTAATAGGTTCTTTGCTGCAAGGTGTTTAACTAATTTTGTTTTGATACACATCCCTAAATGGCTTGTTACCTGGTTAGTACTAAAAAGTAATTGTACAGGTTTTCTGTCAATATAACAGCAGGGTTACCAACACAAGCTACTATTTCTGTGCAAATGGTACCAACTTCAAGTGAGGAAATGATCTGGAATTAAATGTCAAGACCAAAAAATACTATCCAAACTGCAATACTTTACTATTGGTTTTATTAAAAAAAAGGCATTTTGCTCTCTGATTCACAATGAACATCAAGTAATGGTGTAAGGGTGAAGTATTGTTCACGGTTAATGCAACCTAAATTCACCACAGGAAGATAAAACTTGTCATTACAAGTGCTAGTACCTGTTTGACAATGTGATAACAGTCAATTACTGCCATTCAATTGCCCCGGCGCTAAAAACATTATTAAATGTGTGGTATCTTATTCGTTCAAGATTACTTGTTAGAAATCTCTTAAGTATCAAATTTAAAACTAGCAGTTCTCTTAATTTTCCTTTCTGTCCCTTTATTTTACTTCCATGTGAAATTTGGTATTGAAATCAATGCCTCTAACCAATACTGTCATCTGCATCATTCCTGCATTTATGGCTCATCTATCAATCTGATGCAATGTTATTTGCCGTATTCATTCAGTATCCCATTTCCCTCTCTTGTTATGGTCCCAACTAATAATATTACTGAACAAGTCAAATCCCAGAAAGAAATCTGGCTTGATAGATCATATTTTTAAAAATATAATATGGCGGTGATTCACTGAAAAAAAGCTCACAAAACTATTGATTTTCTTTCATAATAAATCAGAAGTTTATAATGTAGGAGGGAAAGAGTTGTAATAACTAAGCTATCTCAATACAGAACACGGTTTACTAAAATCCTAAGACACATGAAGACAAAGTTTTCACCAATTCCCTAGGCCTCTTTGGGGCATTGAATCAGAGAGAAACCCCTCAATCTCAAATCTTTAAGTTCAGCGCAACTGACTTCTCCCATCTTTTTCTGTGAACTATGAAGTCTGCTTGCAGACGACTGAAAGTGTACACTTACCATTTAAAAAGTCTGACAATATCTAACCAAACACTCCTGATCTGGAGGTTACTCAGACAACTTTCTCCTGAGGTACCTTATTCCCTGAAATGTCCTAGGAGAAAATTGTGCTATGCTTCTAACCACAGACAGGCTTCCTCCAAAAACTACTCAAAAACTTCCAGTCTTTGGGTTTTCTAGGCTCTAATGAATCTTTGATTACCTTAAACCAAAATCAAACTAATGGCCCTGAATATTTTCATTACTGCTGATAAACTCAGTGTAATACAAGACAAGCAAGGGGCCAGCTAATCAAGTGGGTGTGTTGCTAGTTGGTAAGTGTGAGGATGTCAGGAACAGAGTGCCAGGTACATGATGAAATACTTAGGGTAGTATTGCGTGTTTTGGATCTTGGGGAGGGAATGGTGTTTGCTCAGCATGGAAGGGGCATGTCAATATTGTCAGAAAGGTGTTAGGCCCAGTGGAGTTTGTCTGGTCTAGCACGTGGGGGTTGGATCTAGCCAGGTAGTTTGGGGGATTAGGTGAGCTTTGTCAGGACCATGGAATGGTTGGAATCATGTTGGGTTTGTGAGAGGTCTGATTGGGGAGGGGGTGTGGAATTGGTTGTTATCAGAGATCTGGGGATGTAAAGGGTATCACAGCAGTGTAGCTGAAACAGTCAGTGATGAGTTGAAGGTGTCAGTTTCATAGATTTCCAGGAGTTAGAGTAGGTTCTCAATACTCTAATTTTTCCCAAGTAACTGTTAGCTTTACTAAAGCAGAACCCAAAAGGTTCTTTGACAATAACAGATTCTTTCAGACAGTTCCAGATGCAGACGAACTGGAATCTTCAATTGCCTGGGCTATTTCCACCGAATCTGCTATATCCGGGTTATCACATGACCCTGACATACCACTCCACTGCAAAAATTATCCAGCCTCCAGACTATATGTTAGCAGAACACAGTTGACTAAAATCTTAAGACACACATAAAGTCATAGAGATGTACATCATGGAAACAGACCCTTCAGTCCAACCCATCCATGCCGACCAGATATCCCAAGATAATCTAGTCCCACGTACCAGCACCCGGCCTACATCCTTCCAAACCCTTCCTATTCATATATCCATCCAGATACCTCTTTAATGTTGCAATTATACCAGCCTCCACCATTTCCAGGACCTCTTTATGGCATTGAATCAGAGAGAATACCCCTCTATCTCAAATATTTAAGTTCAGCTCAACTGACTTCTCCCATTTTTTTTCTGTGAACTGTGGTCTGCTTGCAGACTACTGAAAGTGTATACTTGCTCAATCATTTAAAAGTCTGTCAATATCTAACCAAACACTCCTGATCTGGAATTTACTCAAACAACTTTCTGCTGAGGTACCTTATTCCCTGAAATGTTCTAGAAGAAAACTATGCTCTGCCTCCTCCAAAACCTTCCAGTCTTTGGGTTTTATAGGGTCTAGTGAATCTTTGATTACCTTAAACCAAAACCAAACTAATGGCCCTGAATTTTAGTGAGATTTATATTCCTTCTTATTCTCTTTCTCCTTTCTAAGGATCTTCTTGACTGGGATATTTATTTCACTCATTATGTCAATGATGAGTATTTTACATTCTTTAAGATGCATTTGTTTTTCTGAGTCATTTGTTTTGTTTCTTAAATCATTTGACATCTCGGTACCACGCCCATCAGTCAAGCTGGTCTTTCCCTCACACTTTTGACTTTATCACTTCCTATCCACATGTCACAAGGACAGGGTTAGGAGTGGGGTTAGCGTTAAGATAATAAAGGGTGTATATGTTGTATTTAATTTTCTGAATCTCACAAGATCATAAACAAAAATGTACAGCCTGGAATACTGCCAGATGGACAATATCTGTCTGCACTGTATGTCCATTTACAAAGTCAGTGATAAGTATTATCAATAAAACAAAAGGCAACAGCTTCCTTCTATTTGTTATGAGCCATCAACAGTGTCTATGACACAGTTAAATGAAAAGGAAGTGGAACATTAGTGAATTAATTCCACTTGTTGAGAATGCTTACCTGTGGTTCCCACTGCATCATAATAGAGTAGCAGGTATTACCAAATGCTCAGCACCCAGATAAACCTCCAGAAATAAAAAAGGTGAAGGCCCAAATAATGGAAATACTTGGATTGAACAAGACCATCCACATTTACCATTATTTTATAAAGTATCAATACAATCATATAGAAGCAAAGTTATATCTTTATATGGAGCAATAATTCCTTGCAGGACAATGCAAATCGAAAACAGAGCCAAAATTTTTTCGGATGTTATATAGAATTGGGATGTGTTAAAAGTACATATTTTAGTTTTTATTTTCCTTGTCTATCATCAGTCATTTTGATGTTCCTGCTGTTAACAGTGAGCATTTTACACTGAAGCACTGTTGAGCACTTGACCACTCTTTTTATGTTAGCCTTAAGAGTAAATACTAATAGTCTACCAGGGTGTGAGGGACATCATAGAATAACTAGCACAAGCAGAAATGTGGGTTGCCCTTTCCCCTCTCTAAACCAGGATTAATGCGTCTGTGTGGAACACCACAGCCTTGACTGAGGCCAACCAAGTCAACACAAATCAAGGTCAAGTCTGAACAGTTAGGAATTGTCAGCCCTAGAACTTAGTGTAACTTGCAGGCAGTGCATTCACTCATTGCACCCCTGACTCCCTCCTCAACACCCAACTACCTCCTCAGATTCGACAACCCGCAATCCCTAAGTTCCCCCCACAACTGCTCGACTCCTCTGATCCTGATTCCAGACAAACCCAATCTCACTACCCTGAACTGCTCTTATCACCCAGCTGCATCCTACCTTTCATCACTCTATTCCCTTAACTCCTTACGCACTCTACCCCCTTACCCAGCCTATCGTGTTATCCACTTACCTCCACCCACCTCACTGCCTTACTCACATTAACCATTTTATCCCCCAGACACCTCCAACTGTCCCACCACCTTTCTGCAGCTTTTCAAAGTAGTTTTGGAACATTTAAACTAACCAGTATAGTAGATTGCATCAGTAAAATATAGCCTGCAGAAACCAATCAACAGTGAACCTGTAAACAACCTAGTTCCCCTTCCTTTCCTGCACCTTGACAGCTGTTTGATTCAGGAAGCTACTTGCAATATGATGAGAGTACAAAGTGCATTACAAGGTAATAACCGCCTTATTACTAAGAAACAAAAATGCACTATAATGTGGCATCATTGTTTATTTGAAGATTAAAAAGCCATTTGTGCAAAGAAACTAGCAGATAGTATTTCCATAACAACACTCCTTTCCACTGCAATCTAAGACCCACCACATCAAAGAAGGAAAGATGAATGGTTCATGAATATTCACATCAAGACTAGATTTTCAAAATCTTAATAAACGAAGCCAGAGCAAATTTTAGTCACCTGATATATATTAGCACTTTCAATCTCTTACTTTGATGTAATTCATGGAACTAAATCCTTATTGTTATATATCAACAAAACACGACTATATTTACATATTACCACCTCACTTGAAAGGGTCCTTCCTTTGAAAATTAAAGTGGTTTTGAAACTGAGAACCAAATCTTTGCTCATTTGGGTTTTATGACAAATAGCCGCTATCTGACATGTACATTGATCAACTTAGAATGAAGATAATTAGTGACAATTATGCAATTGATTTTTGATATTAACTTAAGATGGTCAGTGTACCTTAAAATTCTTCAATCTAACTATTCTTTGTCTTCTTCCTTCCCCGAAACTATAGCTCCTTCCCATGATTAAATTCCACAGCTTCTGACCATCCCATGCTACCTTAACCAGAGAGCAGCACAAGGTTTCTTGCTTTTTATGGGCGTCATAGCCAAAGCCAGGCACCCTTTACCTATTGTTGACATTCGCAATTCCCATTGGGGGGTCACTGAACGGCACCTAGGAACAGGAGCACTGATTGACTTTTATCCCATCATTAACCCAGATCTACTGAGATCAGTTGCAATCCCCGTTTCTTTGAGAGATAACAATCCAGGCTAGATATCTCATCGGGTTATAACGGGATGTTATGGCTGTACTACTTATCAGGTACATTTTAAGTGTCATATAAAGGAAAGGAAGAAGGCAGAGTCAGGCCTATACTTTGTCAATGAAGACTTGACAAATTAGTTGGTTGGCAACAACTGCACTTGGTTGGCAACAACTGCACTTGGTATTCCTCAACTAGAAAGATACTAGCATTTTCTTTCCTCAACAAAACCCTTGGATACTCTGCCACCATCCAAGTCCATTTCTATCTTTCCTGGAATTCCTTCCAAATAGAGTGCTGTTCCTGCCACAGTATTGAAACTAGGCCTAGCAAAGTCACAAATGACGTCCTTATGGGAACGTGACAAAACGAAACTTTCCCTCCTTGGCCTTGACATAAGGTGCCACTATAATATGATATGACATCATATCATGATTTACTGTGATATACTGATGATTCATTATGCTGTGATAATAACGTTATCCCCCATAATTTAAGGATGAGACATGGGTCACGTAGTACTGACAAATTTAATACCTTATCTAAGGAACAGTATACTATACAAACATTGGAAGCAATCCAGAAAATACTCAGAGGTTAATTTCAGGTAGAGAAGTATTATAGGGAAAGGTGGAAGCCAATGCCGTGTGGAGTTTAGAGGAATGAGAGGATGCCTTATTAAAACATAAGATTCTTAGAAGGCTTCTTTGTGTCGATGCAGAGATGTTGCTTCCCTTTGTGAGGGTGTCTCAGGCCACAGGGTACAATGTCACAACACGGGATCGCACATTTAAGGAGGAAATGAGGAGGAATTATTTCTGATGGAGGTTAGTGAGTCAGAGGAATTCTGTATCAGAGGGGGCTGTTCAGGCTGTCATTAAGAATATTCAAGGCTGAGATGGATGGATTTTTAATCAGTAAGGGAATCAAGGGTTATGGGGAAATGGCAGGAAAGTGGATTTGAGGATCATCAAATCAGTTATGATCTCATTGAATGGCAAAGCAGACTTGATAGGCCAAATGGTCTACTTCTGCTCCTACTTCTTATTGCATCCATTGTGCTTCAGTACCATTCCTCCTATATGTCATCCATATGTTGCTTGTTGACAACATCATAGTAAAGCAGTGTTAGCTTTCACATGTGCATTAACAAAACCCAGCTTTATCTCGCCACTACCTCTCTCCACTCGTTCACTGTTACTAAGTTGTCAAACTGTTTAGTTCTGTCCATGATATTCTTAACATTCTGCACCCAACTGAAATGCACTCTTTGGTCAAGTGGCCAGTGGACACTTAGCCATTAGACTCCAATAGAAAATGTAGCTCAAATATTTGAAGATATTAACAAGACTATTGTAATAAGTTTACTGGAAATGTAGATTATCAAAGAATTGCATCACAAAGTACAGATGCAATTTGTTCATATTGTTTAGCTATAAATGAGCAGCTTTAAATTTAATATTATCCAGAGTTAAATATCCAAAACTTTAAATCAACAGAAAATAAATGTAACATTGATTTAGTTCCCAATCTAACACATACTCACCTGATGAAGGAGCAGCGCTCAGAAAGCTAGTGCTTCCAATTAAACCTGTTGGACTATAACCTGGTGCTATGTGATTTTTAACTTTGTATACCCCAAGCAACACAAGACAGCATCACATTAAGGATACCTACTTAGTCATAAGTATAGACAATAGATGCAGGAGTAGGCCATTCTGCCCTTCAAGCCAGCACCATTATTCATTATGATCATCCTCAATCAGTATCCTATTCCTGCCTTATCCCCATAACCCTGGGTTCCACTATCCTTAAGAACTCTATCCAACTCTTTCTTGAAAGTATCCAGTGACTTGGCCTCCACTGCCTTCTGGGGCAGAGCATTCCATACACCCACCACTTTCGGCGTGAAGAAGTTTCTCCTCAACTCTGTTCTAAGTATGATAGAAAATCTAACCTCACTTCACATATGCAGACGGATGATAATCACATAGTTATTGCCAGTTCCCAAGCCTCAAAATCATGTTTTATTTTCCTGGGGTGCACAAAGAAAAATTTAGAAAATCCTCAAATTCAGCACTGCAAGGGATGAAGTCCAGTAACCACATCACATATTTCACTTGTAGGAAATGCTTACACTGCATGCATCTTGCAATTTTGAATGTTTCACCACATCTGAGTTTGATCTTTCCTCTCATGCAGATATCAACAATAGTCTGTAACTGGATGTCAGTGAACTGCAAAACAATATTGTTGTTAATGGCACAAACTGTACATTGTGAAGCCATAGGAATAGAGAGCAAAGTGATGTAGAAGCCAAAACATTTAGTAAAATTTATTTTTAGTTTACTATCACAGCATCACAATTACTGAGTGAGAAGTGAGACTTAACATCTCATATATATAGTGTCTTTGATAGAATAAATGTCCCTAGGTACTCAACAGGATTCTCACTGCTCTCGGAGTAACCAAATTTCTCTTGAGGTCCTGTTGGGCTTGAGTAGTGACTATCTTGTATTAACAATCCCTCATTTTGGTCTCCTCACAATCAGAAGCAAACTCATGTGCCTAATCCTGAAGAAGTGAACAGTTTGGAGTTAGGAAAATTAGCTTTCATCAGAGCAGAAACTGGACTGCAGAGATGTGTTGCAGGAGAACATTACAGGAGACTGTATTAAAAGCTGAAAATTATAAGGCAAAGTTCTCAACTTCTTTGCTTTTGAAGCCACTTTCCTGTGTGTTTAAAAAAAAATGTTCAGGTATCCTCAATACCGTAATGAGTGTCTCAATACTGTTAGGGGGAAATTTGATATGCAATGATTTAGCATAGGCAAATCCCACATCATTCTCAAATTGGGATCAGAATAAGGTGGAGAGCTTTCGTTAACTTCCTAAGCAATAATTACATAAATCGTTTGTCTAAAACAGAACATTTAGGAATTTGAGTAATGTGCTGTCAGCATGACTTACACTGTGGAAATATCTGATGAATCCCTGTTGTTACAGTGCACCCTTGGAAACTTTTCTGGGTTAGGCTCTCCCAGTGTTGGGTCAATAAATGATCCGTTGGCTTGTACCTTGAGGCTCCTGAGATTATTTCGTAGCATAACCTACCAAAACAATTCCAAGCCCTGAGACTGGCTTCATAGCCAGTGATTCGAATTCGCTGCACCATTATAGCAGATACCAGCTGAGAGGATTCACACAAAAAAAAATAGGGATCTGTGTGACTTGCGCCATCTTTTGTATAATATATCCTGAAAGGTTTTGGGGGTGGTAAAAGCAGGCCTTTCTTTCCTCTTGAACCACACCACAAATGATCGGCAAGATTGGTGCAGAGCATATATACCCAGACACAGTCTATTTGCCCATCAGATAAGAGCAAGGCCATGATCATAAATCTGAGCCTGAGGAACAAGGCAGACATGATCACCTTCAGCTGCGTTATTAAGTCAGGCTGAAGATGTTGAAGGAAAGAATCACATGGATCCTGACTTTTTAGGGCCATCTTGCCAAATCACACCTTGAGCTGCTCCCCCTCCTCCTCTGCCAATATCTCTTCCTTTGAACATCTCTGTTCCAAATCTCTCCCCTTTCTCTACACTGCCCACCCACAAATGTGGACATTTCTCACTAAGATACCTTTGGTGATTTCTTCTTTCAGTCTCTGCACTGAATCATTTTTCATAATCAGTGATTTCAAATTCTTTATCAAGTAATGTGTTGCACCGCAGGGAGTGGAGTGCATTATTTCCCCCTCCAACTCTATTTTGATTTAGATCCTGCCCTCCCCTTCACTGTTTGATCACACAGCATTGCCCTTTGATGTGAAGGGCACTGCTTGTCACAGGCCACTCGGGTGTTTTCCTATCTTACTGGTGGTGGCAATTGAATAAAGATTTGTGCGCTTTGTGTCTCTCACTGCGTCTCGCACTTTCACACACCTTGGGTGCTGGGGAAAACATAAGCACTACCGCAGTTAGGCAGTAGTGCGGGGGTAAGGGGGAAAAAAAAAGAAAAAAAACAGGGGACAAAGAAAAAAAATTAAAAGGCCTTTTTTAAAAGAGAAACAAAAAGGAAAAAAAAATCAAGTAATGTGTTCTCCCTCCTTTGAATTCTCTGTCCTCCGCTATCTCAACCTCCACGTTGCCTCCATCTGCCAAACACCTGACTCCCTCAGCCTGACAACCATTTGCAAGGCACAATTCAGGAAACTGATGGATTTTCCTTATTTGTCTGGATGAGAGCAGCTCCATCAACACAAGCTTGACACCATCCAGAAAGCAGTCGACTCCACAAGTACCCCATTCTTCACCTTCAACAGCCACTCTCTTCATCTCTGACACCAAGGCAGAAGCATCGACTCCATCCCCTGCAGCTCAGCATCTTTCAAACTTGTGACCTCTACCACGCAAGATGGGGCAGCAAATGCTACGATATCCGAACTGCCCTTCAAGGGGCACACCATCATGACCTGGAATTGTGCTTCTGCATGAAATGGACCACAGCAGTTTGAGAAGATGGTTAACAATGATCTTCTCAAAGGTAATTAGGAATGGATATTCTCAAATGTTGACCTTGCCAATGATGTCCACATCCCAATAAAGACTAAAAGTAATTTGGCCTTACCAACATGTAGCCTCACTGCTTTCAGACCACGAATCACACGCAAGGCCATTTCTGCTCACTTTCTTGCATCACTCTCCACCCACAATACCCATGAAACCCAAATGGGAAAAAAGCTTTTTCATCTACACTCCCAAATCCCAACTGTCCAAGCCTTACTGGGCCCTCCACTCAACCATACTTTTGCAGGCATGTTACCGATCCATTCAACCATACGTGCACCTCCCCCTTTGAGACCAACAGCCCATTTTGGATCATGACTTTCTTTCACCTTGTTTGTTTTCCTGATTCAGCCAATAACTCCTGTTCCTGAAGGCTTGGGGATGCAGAATTGAGCAATGCTTAAAAGAGGAGATAGTTTGGGTGCAGCAAGATTGTGACACTTGCGTGATATGCCGCGAACTAATATAGTTTCACTGTTTCAAAAAGGAAAGTTCTTCAAAAATTAAATTGAGGATATGGGCCTCTACCAAACTGTCCTGGCGAAGATGATGATGAGCTGCATTCTTGAACCACTGTAGTCTAGCTTACCTATAATGCCAGTAAGAAGGGATCGGAGACTGAAGAGTAGCAGAGGGAATGGTGATATCTTTCCTAGTTGTTTGATGGGTGGCTTCTGAGGGGGTTTGGAGATGATGGTGCCGCAATTGTCTGCTGTCCTTGTGCCTCTAAGTTGAAAATGTTTGTGGGTATGGAAGTTGCTACCTAAAGGGCCTTGGTGAATTTCTACAGTATCTCATGGATGGTACACACTGCAGCTACTATGTGCTGATGGTGAAATGAGTGAATGTTTGTGGATGTGGTGCCAATCAAACAGGCTGCTTTGTCTTGGATGGTGTCAAGCTTCTTGAGTGTTCTGGAAGCAGCACCCATTCAGGCAAGTGGAGAGTATTCCATTGCACTCTGCTATTGTAGCCACAGTATTTATATGTATCATCCAATTTAGTTTCTCGTCAAGGATGTTGATAGTAGGGAAATTTAGTGAAGGTAATGCCATTAAATGACATGGGGCAATCATTAAATTCTCTCTTGGTATAGGTGCCTAGAAATATAGCAGAAATGTTAGTCCAGGTCTGGATACCGTACAGCTCTTGTTGGATTTGGACATGGTCTACTTCAGTGTCTGAAGAGATGAGACTAGAGCTGAACAATCTATAACCTTATGATGGAGGAAGGTCATTGAAGTTGAAAAAGGTTGGCCTGAGAACAAAAAGATATGACTGAGAGTTTCCTTGCTCCACAGCCACTGCATGTGTCCTGAGCTGGCTCACCAGCACCACCTGTGGCAACCTTCCTCCACTGCCTCACCACCACCAGTGCCAGACTCAACTGTTCTTTAGGCACCATCCAGCTCAGACAACAACCAAAGCAAATTTCTGGCAACAGACCCTCCTTCGTAAAGATGCTCAAAATAGGCAATGACTACTTGTGGAAGATGCAGCTCCTGTTGTCCGAGTATTTATAGAAACTGAAAGGCAATGATCTCTCAAGCTCTAACATGAGATAATAGATTTTAGACTTGCAGCGAGAGAGTCAGGAGATCAACAGACGAGGCACAATCGTCCAGAAAGAAGTTACCCTGCCTGATGCAAGCAATATCCCAGATACTGACAGCAGCTAATTTGACTTCACCTCTAAAGTCATCTCCACAGAAACTTAGCAATATCTCCATTAGAAAATCCAAAGGATTTCGACCTCCATTTATCTCTAGAGAACCAAAAGAAGGAACTTGTCAGGTCTGGAATGTTCCTCATTTTAAGGGATTAATTCAAACATGATTTTTGCCTTGTTATTTTGTTAACAGCCCAGGTGAATGCTTCATCTCTAGTCGTCATTTTTCCTGTTTGTCTACACTTGAAGGAGCGAATGTTTTCATTTTGTTTATGTTTCAAAACTACATCTTGTTACAGATAAGCAAAAGGTGAAGAAAAAGGAGTAAAAGATACCTCATCACCAGTGTCCCATCTATAACAGGAAACTCCTCCGAGAAAACAACTCTGCACTGTATCAAATGCATTCCCACTCAATCCAAAACTTCATGCAGTACGCCTCTGTGGCTTCAAGATTCTATTTGGATCTACCATCACATTCCAATGGTCACAAAAGCATTCAAGCAAATCCACCAGCTCTCAAATATTAAATGCAGTATTGGCAATTCCCTGCAATAGATTTATTGAAGAAAATAGTTGGACACAGTTGCGTACATTTTGCAAATTTATTCCCATAATTCCCATTAAAAGTCTTAAGACATTCCTAAAAAGTATCACAAAGACTTGATTTATGAGATATACATTTTGTAATTCACAAGAAATATTTTATTTTATTTAAAAATTTAAAGCATGTTCAAAATTTAAATCAGTTGTATGGAGAATTCTCAGATAAGAAGCATTGTGTTAAATCTCACCAACATCTGTGGAGCACATGAAAGCATTATGATTATTCACTCAAAAATGTTATTTAAAAAAGCACCAGATATTTCATTTTAAAAAATGGCAATCAATCCACAATTTCGGTCTCAATTGTATTTTTAAAAAGTGTTGCCAGCTCTTCAGCAAGCAAACAACTGGAGAATAAAATATATACACTCCATTTTCATTACATTAATGCTCAACATACAATTCACAAGAAATTGTGCAGTCCTTTTATTGAAACTCAGATAGATGTAGGTATCTAATATTGCATAGTAGCAAAACAATGACAATTTATAAAATAGGTTGATTTTTAAAAATGTGTCCATTAGGAAGATATCCACCAAAGAAACTTAAATACAAATCCTTTGACATTTATATTTTATCCAAAAGTAGTAAATTTTATAAACATTTGCAGTCCAACTCAACTACCCTCAAGACCAGGTCCTAGTCTCAGCATGTCTGTTTGGTGGTAGTAACTGGAACATTGTACAATCTTTCACCTTAATGTAAGCCCCATAAACTGCTGTAGAAATGTACGCCAATATATGTACAATGAACAGATTTAAATAAAAACAAAGTTCTTTCAATAAGACTAAACAAATCAGAATATTACATGTTGTGGAAGCCCAGGACATACTTTTTAGAAGTCAATAAGCCCTTGTACACAGTGATTTGCTGTTTGGGTCAATGAATATCTATCAAAAGCAATTATTTGAAACAGATCTGTACATTCTCCAGCATTCAGGTATCATTATATCAAAGTTAAGTATAGAAGTGCAAAGCCATTCAAACTCATCCTTCCATAGACATATTGCTACTGTTTGGTAAGCAAGTCTTTTCATACACATATACAGCATTTGAAAATTCTATAAACATTTTTGGCTATTTATTTCATTTTATACATTGAGGGAAGAAAATATTTTCTATAATTAGTATTATAATATTAATTCTCAGAACTACACTTTGCAATTAGAGTGCAAAAATAGAAGTCCTTCAAATGTTTAATCAAAATAAAATGCATCTACTGTATTCAAACAAATCATTGCACATTTACTTTTCACTTGTGATATGATATTGCAGCCACATAGGCAGGAGTGAGCCAATGCACATTAATCTAAAATGCGATTTTTTTTATACAAACTATCCTGATGTGGTTACAAATCAACATTAAATTATGGACAGTCGTCTTGTACTTTTTTTTCAAAATTCTGGACAAGTTGAAGCACGTTTAACATTCCATAATCAGGCATAGAATCATTTTAAAATGTAAAGCTCAAGCACTTCCAGATCCAAATCTCAAACTCATGATTAATAATTGTTTTAACAGGTGCCCATCTAAATATTTAATTGTAAATGAAAATATATGGTGACACAATGGAATATATCAATATGTTCAAGTGCACAAGGTATGTTTATGAAAATTCCTTCTTTTGTCCCATTTCACATCTCATTTAGATTGAGTCCCATGCTTCAAAAGGTTAAAAAAGATTGGCTAAGGTGCACAATGGCAATTGCACCAATTGGGGTCTCTCACTTTTTGATGTCATGTTCTCAAGCCCAATCCTCAGACTTCAGCACAATCTAAACAGAGTTCAATACAATGTTTAGCACATGCTGTATGAGATGCTAGCCCTCAGATATTAAACCCAAGCCCCAACTCCCTATTGAGGTGGATATCAAAGATCCCAAAGGCACCACTTGAACAAGAGCAAGAGTTTTATTTCCACCTGTCATTCCAGGTCATTCTTTAGCTCTCAACAAGCACTGCCAAAATAAATTAACAAGTCATTACTCTCACTGACTGCAAAACAGCAGGGACTGTCCTTCAAAAATATTTCATTAGCTGGAACTCATAATAAAGTTTCTTACTGTGTCCTACAAAATCAGGTTAAGTGTTTTCAGAAACTCTGACTGCAGATTTGGCATTAGACCTTAGCGTTCTCCAATAATGGTGCAAAAAATTGACACCACCTCATGCAGATCAATGCCAGAAATAAGAGTATCATAATCAGCTGTAAACTTAAGATATTACCCTATCCTTTTTAAGTCCACAGATATTTCCATGAAATTTCTACCACTGAGCATCATATGCTTAAATATCATGAGAATAAATTCCAAAAAGTGTCCTCTTTAGTTTCAAGCGGTGAACACACTTCCAATTTCACAACAGTCTGAATGCAAGATTATGGGACTCAAAAAACCATGATTCAAAGACATAACACATCCTCAGTGCACTAAAACCAGATGATACATTCAAAACGGAAATGTTTTATAGAACAATATGAACATCTTCACTCTTTTTGACCTTAGTTTGAGCAAAAAAAAAGGTCATTGCTCCAATTTTTATAAATGAATTAGGAATCAAAGCGCCGTCTCTTTCACATGGCTGTGATTTGATAGATAACGGACTTCAAGACATCCAAAAGAAGATTAACATAAGCTCACTCTTGCAAATAATTGTTTCAAAGCCTTTCACAAATCTTGTTGAAATCAATAGATTCTTCACCACATATGTTCAAATGGGATGCAATCAAGTTATCTACCAATTGCATTAAAGAACCACATTGTCCTTTGGAAATTGAGAGTTTTTCATAATTTCAAGGCATTATTAAAAATAAACTGTTCTCAGTGATAAAATCTGTATGAAGATCTCAGTATATGATGCAGATCTAAACATTCCTTTAGAATACTTCAGGACGGGGACAGTTTATGGATTTGAAATGATCCTATCGTTCATAGGAAAATTCAGTAGCATTTTGGTAATGGCAGCTTTATGAAGTTGTTAATGAACCTGAATATCTATAAATCATTTTCTTTCTTGAAAGAACCATTTCTGGTGGTCGATATCTGTGCAAGGCCGTAGTAATGGTCCTGGACGACCATTACTGAATGCATTGTGTACAGCCTGGAGGCACCTTTCTGTTTGGATGTGGTAGATTGAGCCATCCTACAAAGACAGAAGAAAAGGTTTAGAACAAAAATAATCGAGACTACAAACTAATTAAAATAAGATGTCTGACAAAATGCTGTGCTGTGACCATGTTTTAACCTGCATATCTGTAATTTGCCACTTAAGAAGTTCAACAGAGTTTGTCTTTTATTGATGAGTTGTACATGTGGCAGTCATCGTTTCAGTCGTTTTGAATTTATTACTGACAGCAGTTACAGTTATATTTAACACAGTTACATAAAATTTAGTAAAAGTACAGAAAGACTTTAAAATTATAAGTTGTATATACTATGATTTCCTTTGAAAGTACATAATGAATAACAAGAGTAGTTTTAAATGTATATTTTAAAATAAACCTAACATTTTTTACCTCCTTAAGAATGAATTTCTGATTTTCAGGCACAGGCTTTTTATTCTCTCGGCAAAGATGCATTGTTAAATGGTCAGTCCCCGGATCTGCTGCAGCGCACGCCTCAGGTTGGCGAGTATTATAGCGGATTTCATTGTGTGAGGAGAATTCAAAAAACTAGAAGCACAAAAACAACTTGCTGCTTAAAGAACACCAATAGAGTACAGCATCATTTCTGATATTTCAGCAGCCTATTGCAATCAGCATTCCCACTAATTTTACATCCATAAGGACGTCCAAGTCTGTGCATCACGGCAACAACTCCCAGGACCAAAAGTCAGTACTGTGAACAGTGTCAGCATGCCATTCACCATATGCAGATCTCTGAAAGGCTGTGCCCTTACAAGGACATTGACGGCAATAACCAGCCAGCACATCAGACACTATTATAACTCTCAGTACAGAAGAAAGGTTATCTTACTGCACTTATACAAGGCCTTGGTGGGACCACACCTGAAATACTCTTTGTTTTGGTGTCTAGTGATTTTGACGAAGTCAGTTAGGAACTCATAGGAGTTCCCTGATTGGGGCTGTTATTCTGGTAAAATATGGGATCCCTGGATGACAGACGAAGAGAGGGCAGTCAGAGATACTGCCACTCAGAGCTGACTCTGAAGAGGCAGTACGAATGTCAAGGACTATTCATGTGCAAATAAAGGGTGACTTGGAGGCAAGATATTAGCTACTGTAGAGTTATTTCAGTGATGACGAAAGCTTGAAATGGTCATTGTTGAGTTGGAGTAAGGATTTCTTGTATCATGCCTTTGTTTGGGAAGTTTGACTCCATTTGATCCTGCCATCAAGGACTGGGCCCAGTTCTGGAAAGACTGCGTTATTTTTTCTGAGCAAACAAATTTGTGGCTGATGAAAAGCAAAAAATAATTCTCCTGAAAACCTGTGGAGCGGCAACTTTTTGCACTATTATTAGGAACCTAAATTTCTCTGAGGCATTAGATACTAAAAACTTTCAAGAATTGACAGATTTAATTAAGGAATATTGGAACCCCCAGCCTCTAATTCTGAGACGCTATCACTTTTAGCCAGTAAGTTGAGAACCAGGGTTATCTGCAATCAGGATTTTTGACTCTGTTGGGATAACTGGTAGGAGTCTAAGACTTTGGTTTAACCCTTAATGAGATGCTGAGACACCACTGGTATATGGGATTAATGCTGTCACTATGCAAAAACGCTCACTAGCTGAAGCCCAATTGGACTTCAAAAACGTACTACAAATGGCTTTATCACTGGAAAATGCAAAAGTGGAGCATACAAGTTGCAGGATATTCTGATGCAAATGGACACCCTCATCAATCCGACTGAGCTTGAAGAACACCACATAATTTAAGAAAGGCCATACGGAAAAGCCATGGAACTTTAGACTGATGAGCCTAACATCGGTGGTGGCAAGTTGTTGGTGGGAATCCTGAGGGACAGCATTTATATGTATTTGGAAAGGCAAGGACTGATTAGGGATAGTCAGCACAGCTTTGTGCATGGGAGGTCAAGTCTCACGAACTTGATTTTTTTGAAGTAACAAAGAGGATTAACGAGGGCAGCACGATGGATGTGATCTATATGGACTTCAGTAAGGTGTGCGACAAGGTTTCCCATAGGAGACTTGTTAGCAAAGTATGATCTCATGGAATACAGGGAGAACTGGCTCGAAGGTAGAAGACAGAAGGTGGTGGTGAAAGGTTGTTTTTCAGACTGGAGGCCTGTGACCAGTGGAGTGCCACAAGGATCTGTGATGGGTCCACTACTTTTCATCATTTATACAAGTGATTTGGATGTGAACGTAACAGGTATATAGTTAGTAAGTTTGCAAATGACACCAAAATTGGAGGTGTAATGGACAGTAAAGAAGGTTACCTCAGATTACAACAGGATCTTGACCAGATTGGTCAATGGGTTGAGAATTGGCAGATGAAGTTTAATATAGATAAATGCAAGGTGCTACATTTTGGGAAAGCAAATCATAGCAGGATTTATACCATTAATGGTAAAATCCTAGGGAGTGTTGATGAACAAGGAGACCTTGGAGTGCCGGTTCATAGCTCCTTGAAAGTGGAGTCACAGATAGACAGGATAGTTAAGGCAGCATTTCGTATGCTTTACTGATCAGAGAATCGAGTACGAATTGGGAGGTCATGTTGCAGCTATTCAGGACGTTGGTTAGGTAACTTTTGGAAAATTACGTGCAATTCTGGTCTCCTTCCCATTGGAAGGATGTTGTGAAACTTAAAAGGGCTCAGAAAAGATTTACAAGGATGTTACCAGGGTTGGAGGATTTGAGCTATAGGGAGTGGCTGAACAGGCTGGGGCTGTTTTCCCTGGAACATCAGAGGCTGAGGGGTGACCTTATAGAGGTTTATAATATCATGAGGGGCATGAATAGGATAAATCGACAGTGTCTTCCCTGAGGTGGGGGAGTCCAGAACTAGAGGGCATAGGTTTAGGGTGTGAGGGGAAAGATATAAAAGGACCTCAGGGGCAACGTTTTTCACGCAGAGGGTGGTGCTTGTGTCAAATGAGCTGCCAGAGGAAGTGGTGGAGGCTAGAACAATTATAGCATTTAAAAGGCATCTGGATGGGTATATGAATAGGAAGGTTTCAGAGGATATGGGCCAAGTGCTGCCAAATGGGAATAGATTAGGTTAGGACATTTGGTTGGCATGGACAAGTTAGACTGAAGGGTCTGTTTCCATGCTATACATTTCTATGACACGAAGTACTGACAATTGCATAGCTTCCGTAAGGACATATCCTGATCAGAGGGATTCTAGGTCAGCCCACAGCCCCAAAAAAGACAGCCTCACCTTGGCCAAAAGGTTAAAATTTCTTCAGTATCCAGACCAACAAGCCAATGTAGTTGCTGCCAGTATGCGGATTCAAGACAATTGAGTAAGATAACTTATAGACTGGTATACAGGCAAATTCACACTCTGGAATGTCTACCTACATTTGGTTTCAAATGGTTATACTGGTTCTGATTTTGCTGTTGCTAGGCAATCAAAATAAACATCTGGTTAAATGGCCATCTGGTTCTAATGCACATTGGAGAACACTATAATGCAGTTGAAATCCTGGTCAATGATTCTCAGTACAGAAGAAAGACTAATCAGCTCAGCTGTATCAGTAAGCACAGAACCAGTCTTTAACAAAATTTGTTCTGGACTCCCACTGTAAGTTTCCATAAGATCTAGGCTAGGCGGAGGACCTATACTGGTGAACCTTTCCAGGTTAAGGGTATAACTTTAGTTCCAGTCTCTTTTGAAATACAACTGCATCACTTAACACTAATTGTAGTAAAAGGCTTGTGCCCATGTTTGATGGGGTGAAATTGGCTGAGAGAGATTCACTGAGATTGAAAAATATTGAGCAAATAGAAAAAGGCTATCCAACTGAAGTCCTAATTAAATACCCAGATGCTTTCCAGGAAGGTCTTGGCACTCTCAGAAGAGCCAAGGCCACCTTGCATGTTGACCAGGGAGCAATTCCACAATTCTGCAAGGCCTGCCATTTGCCTTGAGGCAGAGATCTGAAGGCTGGGAAGTGAAAGAATTAGCAACCAATCCAATTTGAGGAACGGGCAGCACCAATCATACCAATTTGGATGTTAAACAAACAACAACCAGCTTTTCACAGCTGGATAAGTACTCAATCCCTCAGATAAGCAAGGTTGGTGGGGGGTTGAGGGAGGGGCTTGTCCTTCATGAAGCTGGACACGAGCCATGCTTTCTTACAATTGCATTTGGATCAGGATTACCAGAGCGGTATTCTAAAGTTAATATCCATTAGGGCTTGTATTAATGTATAAGACTGCCATTTGGGCTATCATCTGCCTGTTCAATTTTTCAGCTGACAATGGAGAACATCTTGCAAGGTCTACCTCAGGTTGCCATTTACCTAGATGATTTTTAAATAACATGGAAAACCAATAAGGAGCACTTAGAGAATTTAGACATCATCCTAAGGTATTTTCCCAAGGTGGTGGTGTGCCTAAACCAGGACAGATATGCTCCAGGAAAATGACCTACTTGGGTTATAGAATTGGCAAGACTGGGTTACACCATTGGCAAACAAAGTGAGGATGACCAAAGGTGCCCCAGCTCCCAAGTCTGTCCAGGATCTTAGGTTATTTCTTGGACTGGTAAATTATTACTGAAAGTTTAGATTAGATTACTTAGTGTGGAAACAGGCCCTTCAGCCCAACAAGTCCACACCGACCCGCCGAAGCACAGCCCACCCATTCCCTTACATTTGACCCCTTTTACCTTACACTATGGGCAATTTAGCTTGGCCAATTCACCTGGCCTGCACATCTTTGGACTGTGGGAGGAAACCGGAGCACCCAGAGGAAACCCACGCAGACACGGGGAGAATGTGTAAACTCCACACAGTCAGTCGCCTGAGTCGGGAATTGAACCTGGGTCTCTGGTGCTGTGAGGCAGCAGTGCTAACCACTGTGCCACCGTGCCGCCCTACAAAGTTCATACAAAATTTAGCCTCCATCCATGCATTTTTGCATCATCTCCTAAAAAGGGAAATAGTTGCATAAACAAGCCTTAGCTTTCAGTGTAGCAATGAATCGCTATCATCCTTTAAAACGTTGGCACACTATGATCCCAAGAAAGATCTGGTGTTGACAAGAGATGTCTCCCAGTGTGTCACCACCTTATTGATGGCCCAGTAGAGAGGAACACCTGCATCCAGGACTTTAGCAAACACAGAGCATAAATATACCCACATAGAGAAAGAAAGATTAGTGGTTATATTGGAAGTCAGGGATGTCTTTTTACAATCCAAAACTTTGTGATAGTCACACATTACAAGTCCCTTTTTGGTGTGCTTAAAGAGGAAAAAGCAGTGCTGGTGATAGCTCTGGGCCATATTCAGCGGGGGGCTCTAAAACTTACCAAGTACTTATAATTACAAGTTAGAACATCATCCAGGAGGCTGAGGAGCAAACACAGATGCATTGAGCAGACTCCCATTAGCAGGTACATCAGTAAAAGAGTCTGTGTTGATATTCAATTTTCTGGATACGCTCCAAATCAGAGCTGACAATATCAGACTTTGGATGCAGAAAGATTGTGTCCTTTCAAAACTGAAAAAACTGGTGGTGATGGGGGAAACCAAAGGGCTATTACAATTAGAAGTGACACCTTTTTGGACCAGCTCAAGTAGATGACAACATGTTGTTATGTGCAGCAAGAGTAATTGTATGGAGCAAAGCACACTGCCAACCATTGACTATTCCACCAGGAGCCTCCAAAATGAAGATGCTGGTGAGAAGTTATGTTTGGTCGCCAGGCCTGGATGCAGACACAGCGTACCAACAAGGACAAAAATTATTGCCAGAAGCTCCCCCACATTTGTGGAGATGGCCAGGTAAATCTTGGACTCAGCTGCACATCAACTATGCATGTCTTTTCATGAATTCTATGTTCTTAGTCATTTTGGACGTCCAAAGTAGTTGGACTTGCATAGCCTCCATCGTTCACAATACAGTGAGTCATAGAAGAGTTGGTCACAGATAATGGGCCATGATTTACCAGCAGGGAATTTGGGTATTTCCTAAAGTAAAATAGAATTTGACATACAAGGACAGCACCATACTAATCATCATCCAACATCTAGCACACAGAGCAGTCCAAATTTTATGTGCCTTTGGACTGTATTGAAAAATTGAAATGCTACATTATTTAAGGTTGTTGCAGAGGAAGACCAGTTTAATGTTAATTGTGGAGAAGTTAATGGAATCTATAAGAGACTGAGTGTCTGAACATGTGGAAAACATGTGCTGATTAAAGAGATTCAATATGGGTGTGAGAGAAGTAGGTCATATTCAATTAATCCAGCTGAATTTTCTGTTTAAGAATGTTTGTCTATTTGGATGTCCTCAAATAGATATGATAAGATGCTGCATAAGAGATTATTAGAAATAGCACGCACCTGGTTGGGAGCTGGAAGGCATAGTCAAAATAAAGGAGACATATTTGATGTTGGGATGTGACAGTAAGTACACCCCAGGGACACAGCAAGCCATCTTGAGTACATGTTAATTTCCCATCAAACGACGGCCAACATGGCAATATGATTCAAACACTGGTAAGTTAACAAATTGAGCTTTCACTCACCTGATTTTGTCCCATGCCATGACACTGATACAGAATGACTTTTTCTCCTGCAACGTTGTGTTCATTAGGTGGATTGTAATCAAAGCAGTAGTTCACCATCCCTTTGTTCTTTAACTAGAGAATAGAAAAGTAGTATGGATATGTAGTTATATTGCAATGGACCAATAAAAACAAGCAGCTCTCTTACCAATTCTGCAATTGGAAATATTATGGATCACAACTTCCGATTAGCATCAGAACAGATCAGGCTGACATGAATCCTGTTGGAGATCGTCTTGTTGGCAGGAAATTGGACAAACTGCCAGACTTCTGACTCTGACCTTCCCCAGCTGACTCTACTTTTGGAAATTAGGTGGGAATCCACTCAGTGCAGCAGATCAAAACACACCCTAACTGCCAGATTCCAATAAGTAACACTGACTGCTGAGTGGAAATAAATATTGTTACAACACGGGTAAACCCCTCTGCTAATTTAAACCAGTCACACAGATAAAGTTCACCTCATGCCGTAATCTGTTAAAATTCAAGAGGCAAAAAACTATCCCAGAAGTCACTATTTAAAAGTAAAAATTAACAATTTTATTCTTTAAGTCCAACAGAGAATATTAAAAACAACAACTATTTATAACACTTTTCTCTTAAAACTAACTTATACCCCCACTCTACAATTTGGATCCAATAAAAAAATCCTGATTAAGATTTACAAGAAAGAAATCACATTTCAAAACCAGTCAGCTTTGTTGATTCTCCTTTGTCAATCTTCCCCTGCAAATGTTTCTCTAGGTCAGCTTCAAATGTTCTGCTGCACAAACTTCTTATAGACAGGTATCTTTCAGAGAGCTGTTCTGCTGGCAGTTTGCATTTGTTGGTGGCTTGGCAGTTCTCCTCCTAACTATTCAAAATATCTAGTTTCATACCCCTAAAACAACAGATTGTTTCTTTGGCTTTAATATCAATCAAATTTGAATTTAGTATTTTGCACTTTGGTATCTTGGGCATAATTTAAACGGATTGGCCAAATTCGAATTTGTTTTTTCGTTTCATGGCAACTCAGCTGCAGCTATTTGTTTCCCCAAGTATTACATTCTTACTTAGTTCAGGACATACTGTGCTTTGTCAGTCCTTGTTAGCTTTTCAACTCTCTTAAAGGTATAGTCCACCTCTACACCTTCATAAAAATATCTAAGGCAAGTGTGAGAGTGGGCAGGGTTGCGGTTAAGGAGAATGGACAATAAGGGGGAGAGAAGGGGAGGGGTAGGGATGCAGCACTGGGATTGGGGTGGTAGGCAAATAGGTGAAGGTCAAGTATAGCGAATCTATAATACTCTTGGTCAAATCAATGCAGCAATCAAAATTTCCCTTTGTTTGAACTGCAGAATGAAAATACTCTGAAGGCAGGACATTGTGCTTTTCACCATCCAAAGAATAATAATAACAGTGTCATAATGATGAGTATTCTTTAGTAAGTGTTCTGTACTACTTGTGATCAGAGTGAAAAGACATTTTAACAAACATCCTCAAGAAACAATTTCAAACCATCAATCTAAATACCTCCCACAGAAAATTTCCTCTCAAGGTTGTTTTAAGTGGATGAGCATGATTCAACAGTCACCCCAAGTTCCAGATACTCCCATAAGAGGAAACACTTTCTCCATATAAACCAGACAGTGCCCCTCAGGATCTTAAGTTTAAATCAGGTCACCTCTTCTGAATTCTGGTAGTCCAACCCTACCTTGTTCAGTTTTTCCACAATCAAGCTTTTCATTCCAGTTATTATTCCGGTAAATCTCTGAACAGTCTCCAAAATATATTTATATCATTTCGTAAACATGGTGAAAAATACTGAACATATTACTCCAGATGTGGTCTCACCAGTGCCCAGTATAACTCAAGCATAATGTCACTACTTTTGTATTCAATTCCTCTTGCAATAGACAATACCTCGACACAGAGAGCGCTTATTTTCTACCATAGCCTTAACAAATCCAAGTATAGTATACCCACTGGTTCTCTTCTTTTCACAGCATGCGTTACCTCTTCAAAGAATTCCAACAGATCAGTGAAACGTGATTCCCTTTTCACAAAACCATACTGACTTAACCTAGATTATCTTAAATGTAACCAAGTCCCTTGCTATAACTTCTTTAATAACACATTTTGACATATGCTCTATGACAGCTGTTAAGCTAACTGGCCTGCAGTTACCCGCTGGATCCCGTCCTTTTTGAATAAATAGGTGACATTTGCTATCTTCTAAAGTTTTCAGCAGAAAATCAGGAAAATGTTGTTGCTTTCTATGAATTTTATAGGTAAATTTGCATTTATATGACCTCAGAGTGTTTCACAGTCAGTTGTATTTTTGAAGTGCAGTACTGCATTAGTTGTAGCAATTATGTCAGCTAATTTACTCACACCAAGGTCCACCAAATTCCTTCATGACAATGAAAAGTTTTTTTTTTGTCAAGTGCTACTGAGACACTGATTTAGGGATAAATATTGACCACAGACAGGGATAACACATCTCTTCTTCTGTTAAAAGTGCCCATAGATGTTTTACATCATACAGAGTGTAGACAGAGTCTTAATTTAATATCTCTTCTGATATTAAATCAAGCACTCCCTCAGTACTGGAATGGAATTCACTCTTAGATTTTCACGTTTATATTTCTGAAATGGGAACACTCAAGCTTACGGCACAGAAATGAGGGTGATACCATCTAGGCCAAAACTGACAAAATGGAATTAAATCAGCTTTAAAAGGAAGAAAGTTTCAGTCATTTATGTTTGCCGTTCCAAGCAAAACAACTAACTTTGGAAGACAACTCAATATTTCAGGATGGAGATTAAGTACCATTCCAAAGAAGCCTGGCCGATCCTCAGGTACATGAATATCTGGATAAACATTCTCCAGTAACCACTTGAAGTTTTTACATTGTAGTTTCTCTCTCAGTTTTATCCTTTCTGATACATCACCATAAGGTTCCTGCAAATCAGAAAATGTAGGGAAATAATTTAACCTCACAGTAGCTACAAATATAGCTATGAAATAACAACTTTTAACAATGTCAAACTAGCTTACTGATTTCTTAATCTTCATGACCTAGACAAAGAAAATCTGAGATGGTGATAAAACAGCACTTCAAAATAATCAATACAACTGAAAACTTAAAATTGTAACTGAACTAAAATGAATTATTTTACCACCCATTTTAAATATTTAAATGAAAGAGCCCACCCTCTGAAACAAACCACAGCTCAATAATGCTCACCCCATTTATGTTTTCACAAGTCTGTATATTTTTTGAATTACCCTCAAAATTCACAATATTGAAAAGAAAAGGGGCAATAGATTTTTAAACCATTTCTATGCAAGCCGTTTCTTTCAACTTTGAGTTTTGATACTTTAATTATCAAAGAAAAAAATGTATGCATATAAATTAATTTTCAAAATTATGTTCACATTTTTGACTTTTTTGATATTAATGATGTGCTCCCACCACCTCTATTCAATTAAAGCACAACATTTAAGAACTTTAGTAGTACTGAGTTTATTCACTTGAAAGATTAAATTAACTTAAAATATGAAAATAAGACCACTCTACATACAATCAACTTAAAGTAGACCTAAAATCATTGAAATTTAAAATTAGCTATTGTACTTTGTTCATATTAGAGCAATTAAGTAACGATTACAACTCACCAAACGGGCATGTGGATTCCTGTGAAAATACAGTTCTTTATACTCATCCATCCAGACTTGTGCAGCACGCACACTATTTGCCAGGGCTTTGCTCCTTGAATATGGAGCTTGTTTAGGAAAAACATGGCCCACATGAGAACAAGGATGTATTTCTAAGGAACCCCCACACTGCCATATCTGAAAAAAAATGTTATTTTCATGGAGCATGTGCAATTTCATTTCTTAAATTGATCAATGTTTTATACTCCTATTAATTGCAATGAGTACATTTCATTACTTTCCAAATTTACTTCAAACAGAATTCCCACACTATGATTTTTAAACTTGACCATGTTAACAATGGATTTGGAGGGTGAATGATATTCGACAAATTGGTGATAATTAGGACAAGAATACAGGTCATTCTGCTATAATGCTAATTTCATTAATGTGAATTCGCTAGAATGCAATTGACGAATTGGGGACATTGCTTCAGAAACAAACTTTTAAAGCATGTATTGGTTATAACACAATTCCGGCCCCGTTAGTTTAAATGGTGCTGCTGTTACACAATTTTTGTATAAGATAGCATGAGAATGGAACTACTGTGTTATAGCAGAACTGACTGTACTGGCCATTTTTTTCTCATTCCTTCCCCTAGAATCCCTACAGTGTGGAAACCGGCCCTTTGGCCCCACACATCCACACCCATCCTCTGAAGAGTAGCACATTTAGATCCATTTCCCCAACCCTATATTTACCCTCAACTAATGCACCTAACCTACATATCCTTGAACATTCACCTGACCTGCACATCTTTGGACTGCGGAAGGAAACCCATGCAGACACAGGGAGAAAGTGCAAACTCCACACAGACAGTCGCCAGAGGCTGGAATCAAACCTGGATCCCTGGTGCTGTGAGGCAGCAGTACTAACCACTGAGCCATCATCCCCAAATACTGAGGTGAATTGCAGCTTCCCCACCAATCCTGAGACTTTCTATTGTTAGAATTCATTAATGGGATGTAGACTTTGCTAGTTTGTCATTTATTGCCCACCTCTAAGTGCACTTGCGAAGATGGCAATCAGCTGCCTACTTGAACAATAAATATCTATTTGTTATAGTCAGCCCCATGATGCTATTAGACAGGGAGTTCCAAGATTTTCATCCAAAGACACAGAACAACAATATATTTCCATGTCAAGGTAATGAGTACTTAGTGGAAAATCTGTAGATGGAGGGGTTCCCATGTATCTGTTTTGCCTTGTCCTTGTGGATGGTGTCATGATTTTGGAAGATACTGTCTAAGGAGATTTGGTGAATTTCTACAGCATGTCGTTAGCTGGTATATCCTGCTGCTGCTAAACATTGGTACCGGAGGGAGTGAATGTGGATGCAATACCAATTAAGCAGGCTGTTTTGTCCTGGGATAGTGTTAAGCTTCCTGAGTATTACTGAAGCTGCGCTCATCCGAACAAGTGAGGAGTATTTCATCAGTCTCCTGATTTGTCTCTTATAGATAGTGGACACCTTTGGAGAGTCAGATGTTGAATTACTCACAGCAGGATTCCTAACCTCTGCTCTGCCCTTGTAGCCACATTTTTATATGGTCTGTTCAGTTCAGTTTCTGATCAATAGTAAAATGGTGAGACAGTACTCCCAGTTTTGACACTCATCCCCAGATGTTAGTAAGAGAACTCTGGGAGTCGACAGGGTGTTTCTGCTGTTGTCATTTCTGGTGCCTAGGTTGATGTCAGATGGTCCATTCGGTTTCTTTTCATAGACTTTGTAGTGATTGTTACAACTGAACGGCTTGCAAGGCCATTTCAGAGAGCAATTAAGAGTCAACCACACCACTGTACATGTGACTCCAGATGCACACCAGACAGATAAGGATGGCAGATTTCTCTCCCTGAAGGACACTCAATGGGTTTCATGGTCACCATCAAAAGGACGTCAGTACACAAACTATGATGAATGCCAAGGCTGAATAATTCATTACCAAACCAAAGGCAAATATATACACTTAGCCATCAGTACAGCCAAAAAACCTTCATCTGAGGAATTGAAAGGCTTCAGGAAAGTAACAATTTTAAACAAGTTGCTTTGTGCTGGACATATTCACAGTATCAGAAATCTATTATAATAAGTCATAAGATGTATAAAGTATATCATAATTTTGGAAACTATAAACACCAAATACTGTTTGGAAGTAAATTTATTGGTGTCATAGAGATGCACAGCGCAGAAACAGACCCTTTGGTCCAACTAGTTGATTTCTTTACAAAAACGACTTAATCAAATACAGAATGGGAGTATAAATAGATGGTGCACACCTGACACCCGAGTCAGTTATACCAACTTTACTTCCTTTATATCAGGATGTGGAGGTCACATAACAAAATAAACGATCAGGAAATCTATCTGCAGTCTTGATAAGTATTTTCTTCTCACATCCAAAGCCATCTCATTGCTCACCACAGTCCCCACTATATTGTAATATAGTGCAAGATTAAATATATGCCTGCATAAACTGTTAAATGTAACCCATATATCACTGGTAACTCTAGTAGGTCAGGTCTCCCCTGGAACATGAATCCAAGATGATCCAACGTTTCTTCCAAAGCATGACTAAAAAGGAATTACTTTGCATTTAGTTTTCCAGACTGATAAATTTAAGGGCAAATAGAATTCTTACTCTGAAAGAAAATTCCAAGTTCTCTCCTCCCCAGACCTCCATTCCTGTGTCATATGTGCCAAGGTATTCAAAATATTTCTTGCTGACAGCAAACAGCCCTCCAGCCATAGTGGGAGACCTGTTGAAAGAGAGTTATTTCAGTTATTTAGAATTAGCCTTTGGATGGTTTTTAATTAGCAAAACATATGATCAAAATAGCAAAATCTGTAATTTTAAATTGTGCTCAATTTATCTGCTTAGAGTCTACTGTCCCAATCATCCAAGGACTGGCAATGCTGATAAGCTAAAATATGAATATTTCCATTAACAATTCATTTTAGACAGCTCAACAATTAGCCAAGTTCTATACAGGCATATGATGACTGTGAAGCTTCTTTCATATTATGTAATGCTAATAGAGCAGGAGATAATTAAGGTATCACATAATGGACTAATGAATACATTTTAAGCACATGTCAGGGGATGAGTTACTGAATTAATAGCAACTGCAAGACAGAAAATTGACAGAACAGGTAAATAGTAGCTATTCAGTGAAACACAGGATCCCACAAGGATTAGTGTTGCAGTCCTATGTTGTTTAAATTGATGACTTCAGAGTTTAGAATCAAAAACAATTTCAAAATGGGTGGACAACATCATGGTCAAAACAAAGAAGGACTGCAATCAATTACAAGATATTAATGATAACCTACAGAATGGGCACAGAATTGACAAACAAAAATATTACATTGTGTTAAGAAAAATAGGTAGTCACATATTACTTGAATAATCAAAACTTAACTGAGTTCAAGAAGCAAAAGCATCTGAACGTACAAAGGCACAAATCACAGAATGATGTAACAGAGTTCAATAAAGCCAGTAAGGCCAGAAGATAACAAAATGACACATATGTATAGTGAGAGAAGAATTTGTTTCACATAGAAAAATACTTTTTTAAGAAGTTACAAGTTTAAATATAGAAAAATCATAGAACCAATAATCAAGTAATTTGGATTGTGTAGCTAATCAAGGAATTGCCTGATAGTGGCCATTATTAGTCAATTAGCTAAAAGTAGTCAGAGCAACTGATGTTAATTTCTCTAACAGAAGCTAATCTAACTAGTGAAGCTGGGTTTGTAGCACAATGATAGCGTGGCTGACTCCAGACCGGAAGGCTTTAAGTCACATCAGGTTCAGAAAGCTTAACCTGAACGAGCTAGTGACTCATTAGAGATTCTATATGAGAGAGAAAGACCTTCTGGCACAGTGGCAATATGCCTACCTCTAGACTAAATGGTCCAGGTTCAAGTCCCATTTAACCTGGAATTTTGTCATAATCTGTCCAAACATAATGATTAAAACAAAGTAACTACGAGAGACAGAGCCTACAGCCATATTGGTCTGAAAACATCCAATCTCAGAAGCTAAGCAGACACCCTGGTTAAGACTTTGATGGGTGATCCACCTGGGAATATCAGGTGGAGTAGACTAATGGGCTTCTGTGGAACATGTATGTTTAACCTTGTATATGTGCAGAATCCCCATCTCTGGGCCAGAAAGTCAAAGTTCAAGTTGTACCTGCTTCAAGAGTGTCCCTAACATTTTTCGAATAAATTTGTTTAAAAGGAATTTATATGAGACAGTTTTTTAAACCACATGACCAGTGAGGGGCTTATCATCAGGGAAGAGGTAAAAAAAGTGAATCTTTGAATAAGGTTCATGTGGGAATTCAGTGCAAAGAGGGGGAAAATGTGGTTTAATTGGGTTTATTGCAATAGTAAAGTGCATAAAGGATGAGACATCAGTTCAAGGTTTCTTAATAGTTTAAGTTAAGGCAGAGGAAAATAAAGTATATAAAAAACTAAATTAATATTTTGACTTCACTTGTTTTAACATTAAGACATGGCAAGACAGCTTGCTCATGTTGAATGTATGTCCTGCAGCACGTGGGAAGTTGTGAATGCAACAGGTCACCTAGATGACTACAAATGAAGCAAGTCTCATCATTTCTGCAAGCATGCAGAAATGTATGCTTGATGCTTGAGTGAACTGCTGCCATCATTCTAGCATGCCTGAAGTGAGAATTGGGAGTATTTAAAGCCCCAGCTGAGGAGGATGAAGCAATTGATTTGGAAAAGGAAACGTGAAAATGACAATAAGCCAATGAAGAACAAAGATTATTTCAGCATTTTAGGAATATGAAAAGGAAAATATTAGCTAGTAGGACAAATAAGAGCTCTGAAGAAGAGTCATCTAGAATCGAAACATTATCTTGCTCTCTCTCCACGGTTGCTGCCTGAGAAACTAATGTTACATTCGGCTTGTCTTCACAAAAGATACAGAAAGTCCCCCATACTAGGCAACATAAGGACTTATGAAATTGAGGAACTAAAAAGGAATTAGTATTGTAAAGATTAGTACTTGAAACGTTAACTGGATTAGATGTTGATAAATTCCCAGGAACAGATGAGTTTCATGCCAGAGTGCAGGTGATGGCTAGAGAGAGAGAGCTGATTATTGCTAAAAGTTAAAATCACACAAAACACTTCCGAAAGCTAATACTTCCAAATATATTTGTTGGACTATAGCCTGGTGTTGGGCGATTTTTTTTAAACTTTGTCCACCCAGCACCAGCACCTCCACGTCATGATTACTGGTAGATACCCATCAAAATTCTATAGATTCTGAAAGATTTCTGCAGACTGGAAAATAGCAAATCCAACCTCGCTATTTAAGAGAAGGACTGCAAGGATGCAGCCTGTCGGTTTTCATGTCAGTAGCAGAGCAAGTATGGGGAAAATCTATTCTGAAGGATATGTTGACTGTACATTTAGATAAGAATGGCAAAACTGAGCAAAGTAAACATGGATTTGTAAAAGGAAAATTATGCTTGACAAAATTAGGATTTTTGAGAATATTATTTGTAGCACTGATAAAGAAGAACCAGTGGATGTGATGCATTTAGAACTTCAGAAGCCTTGAGATAAAACCAGAAGATTAATAAATAAATTAGAGCACATACATTGAGAATCAGGTTAATAGATGGAAAGCAAAAGGTAGAAATAAATAGATCATTCTTCAGATGACAGACTGCTGCTCATGATGTACCACAAAAGTCAATGCTGGGTCCACAATTATTCCTAATTTGTCAACAGTAAATGATTTGGATCTCAGAACCAACATCAAATTAGGTGGAACAAAAGTTGTAAGGGGGTTCCAAGAAGGTTTGAAAAGGACTTAGACTAAATGAATGGGCTCGAGAATAACACATGGAATATAATGTGAATAAGTGAGAAGTTATTAACTTTGGTAGAAAAACAAAGGCAGGATATTTCTAAAATGGGAACACGGTGGTAAATGCAAGTATATAAAAGGAACTGGGTATCCTTGTTCATAAATCACTTCAGGTTGGCTTTCAAGGCAACAAACAATTAAGATGGCAAATGGTATGCCAGACTTCATCACTGGGGGATTTGAGTAAACCATAAAAATCATAGAATCCCTAGTGTGGAAACAGGCCATTTGGCCCAAAAGGTTCACACCAACCCTCCAAACAGTAACCCACCCAGACCCATTCCCCTACCCCTATTATTCTACATTTACCCCAACTAATGCACCTAGCCTATGGGCAACTTAGCACGGCCAATTCACCAAACCTGCACATCTTTGAACTTTGGGAAGAAACCGGACACCTGGAGGAAACCCACGTAGACGTGGGTTTGCACAGGGAAAACATGCAAACTCCACACAGTCGCCCGAGGGTGGAATCGAACCTGGCTCCCTGGCGCTAAGAAGTCTTAACCACTTATCCACAATGCTGCCCCAAGTACAGGAGTAAAGATGTCTTGCTCAATTGTACAGAGCATTAGTAAAGCCTCAACTGAGGTATTGTGTACAGTTTTGTTCCCCTTATTTAAGGGGGAATATACTCAGCATAGAAGACGAGCAGTGAAGATCATGAGATTAATCCCGAGAATGGTGGGATTGTTTTATGAGCAGTGATTTGAGACCAGGTCTACATTTCATAGAGTTCTGAAGAATGAGAGATTATCACATTGAAACTTAAACTCTCAAGATGTGAGATGAGGATGCTTCCCTGACTAATATGAATAAAATCAGACCAGACAATCTCAGAACAAGGGCTAAGCCATTTAAACTGAAATGAGAAGGAAGTTCCTCACTCAGAGGGTGATAAATTGTTAGAATGCTCTGCTCCAGCACACAGTGGAAGCTAAATCAATCAATGAGCATGCTTAAAACAAAAGATTTCTGGAGACTAAAGACATCAATGAATATTGGCATAGCGTAGAAAAAAGCTTTGAGACAGATGATTAGCCTCGGTCAAACAGAGCAGGCTTGAAAGGCTGAATGCCTCCTCTTATGCTCAAACCAAGCATGAGATTGATTGCTAGAAGGATAGAATAAAGTTATGCTAAAATTGCATCAATCCTTTGTTAGATCTTACTTACAGCACTGTGAAAATATTAGCTACCATCTTATGTAAAATACCTTGGGTTACAGGAGTGAGTACAAAAACGATTGAACAAAAATGGTAACTGAACCATGGCATCATACCCATCAGAAAAGAATGAACATGATGTTTCTCTTCTCACCTGAGAAATGGAGGCTAAGGACTGACCTAACGGACACCTTCAAAATTAATGAAAAATTTTGATGGAGTAGCCTCAAATGGTGTTTTCATTTTTGGGCAAGAATAAAACTGGAAGGCGCAATCTAAGCTAATAAACACAGAATTTGTTACAAATTTCAGAATAAACTTCATCTACCTGCAGTGGCAAGAAATTCAAACTCACCAAGCACAAAGACCAGTTAAGACTATGGGTTATAGATGCACTGAAGTAAAGCTAGCTAAATATAGGAGACAGAAGAAAATAGAACACTGTGCTGATAGAGTCAGGTGAGGAAAACTAGGAGGCAGCTAGAGTGGAATACTAAAAGCAACATGAACTGGTTAAGTTGAATGGCTTGTTTTTATGGTACCTATGTATAATACAGTACGAAAAATGAACACATTACAAACATATAGTTTTTTAAACAATAAATTTATATTTATACAAGAAGCTGCCACTACCAAAGCCATTAATGAAATAGCTCAGTGGAAAAGCACAGATCATGGAGAGAACCCAATGTGAAGAATACACCAGGAGATCTACCCTGCATAACCAGAAGGTAAAACAATTTTTCCAGAGCCGTTAGAATGATTATTTAAACACTTAACACAGCCTCATTTGTTGGCTTTGCTCAACTGATGACAATGTTTTCACGTTATGACTTGCAGTTTGATCGACAACTCAAAGGACGTGTCTGAACTATTATCCTGGGGCTTTGTAGATTTCTTTTCCTTTGAGGTATATTTTAGGGGAGATGAACATGCTCAAAGAAATTCAGCATGTATCTCCCACAGTAAAGTTTAGTTGTTAAATGTGGCAAATAAATGTCATATTTAACTCCGACTGAATTGGTTGACAAGCTCAAGTATTTTTAAATGTTGTTAGGAAAAAGATTTCACAAGTCCCTCCATGGATGGTGTCACACACAGCAGGCTGCCGTTTAAATTTACACAAAATTGAAATTTGTTCTAATTTAAGAACTGGCATATCACAAGTTTGGGGTAGTGGGGATAATAAATTGTACTCTGAAATGGTAATGGAGCTTAACATTTCCACTGTGATACTGAAGGTTTAGCTTCCATCTTTGGTCTGTGTCGAGTTTGCTGACCTCAGGCAAAACAACCCTCTTTGCACAAGTGGTTTCTACACCTTGGAGCTAGGTGGAGAAGGGAAAGCAAAGCTCTGATCTCAGTATTGACTGCAATCCAGTGATAACTGTTGAAATGTGTCAATGTTAGTTGTGGACTGGATCCAATAATACTGTGCTGTTCCCAAAGCTCAACAGTCTGGGACCACTGATACAAGTGAATATGAAAGTTTATTCTAGCTAACTCATTACAATCTTAAAAGGGAAGTAAAATCCTGCATCTCATAACAATGACAAAATTCTAGAACTGCTTACAACTACACTTAACTTAGCACCATCTTTGTAGTTCATTTTATTTCACAATGGAACTATTCCTGCTAGAAACCAGTGGGTGGACTGCATAATTACCCCATCAGTATTCCAAAACCTATGAAGAGAAAAGTACAGAAGTCTGCTTCTAAACTACTGAAAAAAGCTCCCTAAGTTTTTGGAGCCGCACTCACACAGCACAATTGGAGAACATTCCATGACACTTCCAAGTTGTGCTTCATCAATGACGCGTAGGCATGGGGAGTGAAGTAATGAATAACTCACTGCAGAACTCTGACCCTCTGACTTGGTCTTGCAGACGTAATATTTACAAGGCTAGTCAAGTTCAATTTCTGGTCAATGGTAGTCTCCAGCAAAATGGTTGCAACTCACTCAGCAATGGGAATGCCATTAGATATCAAGAAAAATATTGATCAGATTGGACTTGCCCTGCTCTTTGTGAATAGGACATAGCTGGACAATTTTCACATTACCAGGTGGATGCCAGTGTGTAGCTGTAGTGGAACAGCTGAGTTAGAGATGCAGCTAGTTCTAGAGCACAAGTCTTCAGTATTATTAGCAAATTGTTACCAAGAGCTACTGTATCCAGCCTTCAACCATTTCTTGCCATCAAGTGTGGTAAATCAAATCAAATGCACTTAAGTCTGGCACAGATAATCTAGTGATCATTACATGCTGCCAGGCAGTGAATCTGTATACTCGCACATCACACTACAAAACACACAATTCTTTTTGCTTAAAAAGCATTCTGAAGACTGAATAAAGGCTTCAGGATGCAGTTTTGTGGATCGTTTTGAGAGTTAAGTAAATTAATGGAGGGTAGCACCATTATATATTTTGAACTGATGCATTGGGCTTCCCAGTCATTGGGAATGAAGCTTCCTCCACTTCCTATTAATAGTTTAATTGGTCACCAACAATCCTGACCAGATGCGTCAGGACTGCAGAGATTCAATCTTATCAGTTAGTTGTGGGATCGGTTATGTGCTGCTTTCATGGTTTAGCATGAAAATAGTCCAAGGTTTAACTTCACCAGAATGACATCTCATTTGGAGAAATGCCTGGTGCAGCTCTTGGGAATTCAATCTGCATTCTGGGTGCATTGAACTAAAGTGGATTTCCTGGTTTGATCATTAAGGTAGAGTGAGGGATATTCTGAGTCATAAGGTTAAAGATTCTGGTCAAATAGAATTATTCTGCTGCATATGGTGCACAGTGCCTCACAGATGCCCAGTTGTGAGTGTCTTCATCTATTCTCACTCTATCCCACACAATATGGTGGAGGGAACAAACAGAATGAAGATGGGATTGTCTTCACATGGACTGTTTAGTGGTCACTTCTATTTATACGGTCATGGACAGATGTATATGCAACAGGTAGACTGGTAAGGACCTGGGTCTTTGGTCCTCCTTGGTTCCATCTCACACAGGCACAGACTGGCAATTACATTCTCCAGAATGTAGCAAGTTCGGTCAACAGTGGAATTTCACAACCCAGAAAATATTCTGTGCCTGCACTGCCCAAAGCACCGCTTCCAAGCTATGGTCAACATGAAGCAGTACAGATTCATCGGCTGATGGATGGGAGTCACAAGGAATCTTCCTTGCCGCTGTTTAACTTGATATCTTGAGATTTTGCTGCATCAGATGTCAACATTGATGACTTGCAGGAGAACTTCCTCTTGATCTGAACCAGGCACTGCCCATCCTACTGCATCTGCCCTGCTGATGGAATAGGACATACCAAGGGATGGAGCCTTGAACATGATATTCCAAAAAAAAAAATCAGACCCTTCGGAGAAGTTTAGGCTGTTTCTTAATTAGTCTATAGGACTGCTCTTATTATTTTGATACAGGCCCCAGATGTCAAAAACAGACTTTGCAGTGTTGACAGCACTGGGTTTGAGACTGTAATTTCTGGTACCCAAACCACTGCAAACCTATTCCACCCAGTTTTATCCTTTGGTTTTTCTGTATGATTCTGTATACCTGAGTGCCTTATGTCATGTCATTTCAGATGGAAATTAAGAGTTAACCACACTGCCATTGTTCTTGAGTCACATGTGGATAGTAACTTCCTTCCCTAAAGGATATTCACATCAAAAGAATAGAAAGCAAGCAAGCACAGAAAATTCATCACACAAACTCATTCTGCTGAGATATGTGACATACATGCTGCAGAAGACTGCACAGTTGAAAGAGCATTATTTAAATTTTAGATAAATGTGCATTTTTACACAGAACCAACAGTCCCAGAGAGGAGGAAGGTGTTTGCTGTGAAAAAGAAGTTCAAGTTTCCTGAAGGCTGTTGGGGTGGTTATGGGAGTTCTACATGGGATCACAGATGGTAGTGTGATCAAATATCAAATATTCAGATTGGGAAAGGACTGAAGACAAAAGCAAAGTTGAAGTGAGGTATCTTTTGGCTGCATAAAGAAACTGCATATATTAAAGTGAAGTAATATGATTTCAAAGTACCAGTTTTAAGAGAAAAAAAAAAGGAATTGTAGTACCACAATTTGTTTCTGAAAACATAACCATTTGAGGTTTACTCCTGCAATATAAAATCTCTGAACCATTCAACTATTTTACTAAGTTATAACATTTGCCAATTGCTTAGTGAACACAATGCAGAAATAGCTTTATCTATTAGGGCAGAGGGATATTAATTTTACTTATAATAGACAGTTTTCCACCATATTTCCTTTCTAAAGGCATTCTGAAGAAAAGTCAGTAACTAATAAATGACAAAATACAGGAACCAGGTATACCAACAGTGAGTGCTTTGTTGTTTGAAATTAAAAAGTAAACAAAAACCATCTTACTATTTTAATCCCTAGAAAGTCAATTCTGACTAATACAGATACAAAAAGGTCAGAACTACAAGGGTGACAGAAGGGGCAGATTTTAAAAAATTTATACAATATCCCACAGAATATACAACTTTTTCCCAATCAGTTGTCTATGATTGTCTCCATGAATTGGCACAATTATTTTGACACATTGTAGCATAAAATTCAGATATTCACTGTAATTTTTAACTTGATTTATAATGTGAAAAACACCATGTCAAAATTCTAAACAAAGATAATATTGAGCTGATCTTACTGAAACATATGCAAAGATGCATAATTAATTCACATATCAATTCTTGACCTTTTATTAAACATTGAATTGAGTTGTTATATCTCAGTTTTTCTACTGTAGAGACTAAGTAAATTAAAAGAGTGGAAGTATTAGAACATGTCTCAAAATGGAAATGTCACCAGTGACCACCAACTGTCTCCCAAAAAAATACAAGTTTGTAGGCACCCCCAACCAAAAACTATCAAATTCAGTAACAAGAGGTACTTACACTGTCAATGTAATTCACCGTGGGATAGCTTCAAAGAAATGCAGATTTGAAAATTGGATCCAGACATTAAAATAGACCAGATTATAGTTACTTTCATCTTTGTAAACAGTGAAATGCTATTTTAAAGATGTACTTGTGTTAAGCCTTGAAATAAATTTATAGCATATTGAAAATACATGGTGTTCCAGCTAACACTGCAAGGCTCTCAATATACTCCAATTTACTTAATATTAAAGAACACTGACACTTCAACCAATTTTAATCTGAGTTTAAACATCGCGTTAATATATTAAACAAATGATTCCAGCTCAAACAAAAGGAAAGGAACCTCCAGCACAGACTAAATGAATGACGACACATTGGTCTCGCTAAGATTGATATTCAGCAAGTTAGTCAACTTCTGCAACATTGGTGATCTATGGAGTTTTCAATCCTCTCCACAATCAGGGTTAAACAGCATTGCAAGCAATGATTGAGATAAATTTACCAATTTACATCAGGAACACAAATCTTTAAAGTTGCACCTACCAGCACCCTAAACCTCAGCTCTACAAGAAAACATAAATGCATCATAAGATCAACAACATCGTGGCTTTAACTACTCTATTACTTGGATGTAAAACATTCGCGGATAGTCTACAGCTTTGTTCTCTTATGCACAGCAATTCAAATAAAATTGATCATCCAAAAAATAGGTGCTATTGAAGGATGGAACAGATAACAGCAGGCTATAGGCTTATCCTGTAAATATTCAAAGCAAATTTAAGGGAAGTTGCCATCTCTGCAACCATGAAGATAAGTCTAGAAATATATCTGCTCTCATTAGTTTCAAGTAGTTGGGTAATGTCATGCTACCTAATAGCTCACATTGCATTTGTGCCTTTTACAGTCTCCAGAAATCTACCAGCTTTCTACCATGTCACTATCAATATACCCAGCATCACGACCCTAAACATTAGCTGACAAGTTATGACACACACTTAAGTTCAGTATACTGCTGTAACAGTTGTTATAATATTAGATGAGTCGCTTGTTCATACAATGCTTCAATATTGATGAAAAGTAAATTGCTGGTGAAGCTCATTTATCAGGGCAGATGCAAGAATGCTAAATTTCTATGAGGAAGAATAATTTACTCTGCATGGGAAAAGGGTGCTGAACGGTTGGCAGGTCAACCCTGAATCATCCATCACTATCATCTCTTATGCTTTGGTTTAATTCAAAACAAGTGTACTGCCTGGACATGTTCTTTCTGCTTTTGGAATTATTGGAATCATCCAATATCTAATCCCATTAATCAGGATCTGCAACTCACTTAATAACATCAATTGGGGATCGCCTTCGTTTCCGTTCATGCTCGGGAATTACATGCCAAGTAAAGACCAGCCTCCAGTCAAACCCACCAATCTGTGGCTCTCCAGAGTGTCCGAGGAACTCAAAGGTATTCCAGTCAATGACATCAATTACAGGACATACCACAGCTGTTTCTTCTTCATTGATTCTGTCAAAAAAAAAACAAATGAAGCATTAACACAAATCACCGAAATGTTCTGCATATTTCCAATAATTGTAAAAGATTCTTGTCTTGAGCTGAAAATGTTGCCAAATAATGTATTATCTATTCCTACATTTCTCATTTAAAAGCAGTTGTGCGTTATTATGAAAAAAATTACTGCAATACCTTCAAACACCATCTTATAGCCAACATTGGGTGAATAGTGTCCATTTGTGAATTGGAAATAAACTCAGCAATTCAAGATGCAGCAAAATGCTTCAAGCATAATTTCATGGATTGAATACTCAAAGCTTTCATTATATAACCACTCAGGATTCATGAAGTTGTTACACCAAAGTAAAATGTTTTCTACAAAGTCATAAAATAAGCAACAGTATACTGAATGACAGTCCTTACCTAACCATAGAGTTCTCAGTACTCAACTACTGCAGTAATCTTGTAGTATACCTTTAATTAATGAAAGTTTGCATAATAGTTTTTCGTGCAAGTGGCTATTCATTGTGCATTTATGGATAAGGAGGAAAAGTTAGAATGTAACCACAACCAGCAATACCGTGTATAACAAAATGAGGATCCAAATGTGAATGCATTGCAACAAATCAGTCACATTAGAGATTAGTGTATTACAATGCGGACGATAAACCCCGCTGCTAATTAAAACCATACAACTAGAAAAGCTTGCCTTGCCTAGTAATGTGTTACAAAAGTGTAAAAGGAAGAAGATCGCCGATTTCCACTGTATGAACAAAAAATGACAATTTATTTATGTAATTCTAACAGGAAACACTAACCAAAACTATTAACAAACTGAACACTCTTTCCCCTAACTAACCACTAATCCTTAGCTGAACACAATTCTATTAATATGTCCATACAGCCTCTTACACTGTCTTCCTCTGGTCTTCCGATTCTGCTGTCTTCTCCCTGGGTCACCTTTCTACTTCTTACTGCTTTTCGAGGAAAAGGTACCTTTTGATAGATCGTGCCTGCTGAAATTTCTAGCAAGATGTTTATTTCCACAGATGGCATTTGCTCTTCGGCTCTACTGCAGTTGCTCTGACCGGTTTCCAACATGTCCGCATGTTTTATACCCCCCCACCCCACACATCGTTCCCTCTTATTGGTGCAATGTTGTTAATACAATAAATTCAAACTCAATTAGGTTTTAGTATCTGGGGCATAATTTAAATTAGAGCTGAAAATGTGTTGCTGAAAAAGCGCAGCAGGTCAGGCAACATCCAAGGAGCAGGAGAAACGACGTTTCGGGCATGAGCCCTTCTCCTGAAGAAGGGCCCATGCCCGAAACGTCGATTCTCCTGTTCCTTGGATGCTGCCTGACCTGCTGCGCTTTTCCAGCAACACACTTTCAGCTTTGATCTCCAGTCCTCACTTTCTCCTAAATAATTTAAATTAGTTGGTTAAATTTGACTTGTTGTCAAAATAGTAACCAAAACTCATGTATCCATTTAACAGCCATTTGCTACGTGTATATATTTTGGAACAGCCCATCTCCAAGCTGTTCCGTACTCTGGCAGCTGTGGCTATACTTGAAATTTTCTTTAAAATTCTGAAAACACTTTCTATCTTAAAAGTAAGCCTACACTCTTTCAATTTTGTAACAAGAGGTACAGCTGTGGAAAAACCAGAATGGGAATTGTATATCAAAGAGTTTAACACTTTTATAACAAATAGAAAGGGAGGATGAGGATGTCGAGAAGTATAATTATTTGCAATGACTTAATGGCAGTAAAAATAAAAGTGACAAAGCTATCAGAAAAACAGGAAAAGGATCCATGTAAATAATGTTAAATGGTGAAAATTAATTATGATACTCATGAGATTAGTTGACAAGCCACCTAATTTTGGAAGCGGGACAAATGGAAGAGATGCGTGAACAAATTCAGACAGCAAAAACATTGAATTATTATCACTGGGAATTTTCACAAGCACTAAATAGTCAGAGGAGATATATAGTTAAGAAAATAAAATTCCTACAAGTGTACAAGACTGCTATAACCCAATTTGGAAGAAGTCCAAAATGAAAGGATTAGCTCCTGGATTTAGCAATGGGCAATGAACTAAAACAGATGACAGAATTAAAAATAGGGGACCATCCAGGCAATGCAAACCATAATATTATTATAGTTAAAGATAGAGAAGAACATAACAGTTTAGAGTGAAGGAAAGCTGGAAGAGGCCTGAAAATAGAACTTAGAGAAACAGAATGATAATATTAAGTAACAATAACAAAGGACAGCAATAGGAAGAATTTTAAATTATGTTCACCAAATGCCACAAAAATTTACTGAATTAAAAAATGGGAACAAACTAACAATTAATCAAACACATGGACAGAATATAGGAAACTGAAACATTAAAAAAGAGGTGTGAACTAAGACAGAACAGGAAGCACAGCAGGAAAGGATAAATGTCAAAAAACCAGGAAGGCAAAGATGAACAATCCAATTATCAAATAAACATTAAATTAAATAGGAACAGAACATACACGAACACAAAACAGAAATTAGGATGACAAATAATAGTTATACAGAATGGCAGAAGATTGGATTTGGAACCCCACAAGGATCCGAACAGGACTATTGGTGTTTAATATTTATTTTAATGATTTAGATTTTATGATCAAAATCACAATTTTGAAATTTGCAGAGAACAGCAACTTGATAGGAATAATCAAGACTAAGGAGAACTGCAAAAAATTTTAGATAACGTTTAAAAAAAATGAGACGTTGGTAATGCAGCACTTGAGTCTTGCAAAAAAAAAACCATGCTGCCAAAACTCTGTCTTGCAATCATTAGGACAGATGCATAATGCCAAACTTCGAAAGGAACAACAATTTATACAGCATGGAAGGAAGATGCTGATTGGTTGGCAAGCAGATTCAGAATGGTGGAAGTATTGCTCTGGAGAGTGCATTGTGGAATGACTGTGCCTGAGGCTTTCATTTAATTCAAAATGGCAACATATAAAAGTCAAAGAGGAGTAATCCTCAGTGGGGTGAAGAGGGACCAATCAGTCAGAGGGTACCATCATAGTCTGCTAAGGGGCTTGTCCGAATCCATAATTAGTTGGGGTTATCCTGTCAAGTCGAGGGAGTTTCCCATGGTCAGCCCTGCAGGTCAAGCGCAACCAATCTGGGGATAAGATGTATGTTGATCAGGGTGCTGTGTAGGACATTGGTCCAAGGGCTGAACTGTGATCAATCAGGGCGGTCCTGTAAAGGGTGAAGTTGGGGGGTGCACCGTGGTCAACCCTGGCAGTTTGATCAACAATACTCCAGGGCTTTTAAGTGGGTAGCTCACAGAAAGTAAACAACTGAAGTCTGGGGATGGGTATTCTCACAACAGAACAAAAAAATCAAAAGACCAAAGAAAATTACTGCACAAGAACAGGCCCTTCAAGCCTGCACCGATCCAGATTTCAGACCATAATTCGTCATACACATTGTTGGAAGTGAATGACTTGTAATGACTAAGACTAAAGCACTTAAAAATAGAATCTGAAGTTTCCATTTAACAAATATTGGTGCACTGGACAATATTTCAGTTGCTACGTCCATATATGACGCTTGGGAATGGTCTTAGATTTTTTTTTTGTGTAGGCGATAGTTAACTTGCAGATTGATTTCCTACAGAATTATACTCCTACAAAGTACTATGAAAATAATGATTGTGAAACATACATTTGGATAAGGTGACATACCTCAGAATGCCTTATGGAAGCATGACACTTTGTGAAGGCATAACAAGATTAATTGTGATGGATGAGGGGACCCAGGACTTACTTTAATACAATTACGTCATCCTTCAGATGTTGCTCATAGATCACCTGCTGACACATTTGACAAGGTCAATGCCATGGATGTGGTCCTTGTGGTCTTGCTTCAACTCCAAAAACAGTGCAGAATAGGACAGTAATTACAACTCAGTCACCAGTAAGAACAGCAGTAGCTGCTGCACAATCTCCACAGGAAGCAGTAGCAGGTAAATATTCACAAAAGGAGATGAAGGAGAATGAGGCCTACAGACCAAAGATTTCATGACTGTTATTATATCCTTCAACTCTATTAATCAGCATGTACTTTGTGAAACAACAATGTCCTGGGTAATCGCCAAACTATGCCATCTGCTGGAGCGGCTCTTTACCTTCGAAAGACTGATCCTGACCTGGTGACTATCAATTCACAGCTGCCCTCAATTCCACTGCAACTGAAGACTCTGTGTGGCATCTTTCAATTTTTAACGTATAAATGAATCCAACATATAACTGAGGCCATTTTCTCCAGATCATAGCATTTATATCTTTCTTCCACGATAAGGAGAGTGAAAGCAGTCAGACAGTAGGACCTTCCACCATCCTGCACATTCCCCCAGTTGCAGAATATTATTGACTGCACACATGTTGCTATTTCACCAACAGCAAAGTCTTCCACTCTTTCAATGCATACATTAAATGTGACTACTGATGCCAAAGTTTGGAGATCAGTGCCTGATATTTTCAGAACTGCCATGATCTGTAAATATTGGAGCGCTTGCAAGGTTCTAAGGCCATATAAGGATGGTTACTGGGAAACAGACATGGCTCAAGACATCTTTACAAAATCCTCAGACTGACAGAGTGAAGATACAATGTTGCTCATGCTTTTCCAAGGTAAGGACTTGGCTCCAAAAGTCTTGCAGTATAGCCCAGAAAGGATGTCCTGCATCATTGCAGAATGCTGAGCTCTTCATAATTGGAGCCAGCAAAGGCAGAAGCTTTCCTAGATGTAGACAGAATTGGAAATCAACAGTAATCATCCGAAGAGGAGAATAAGAACATTGACCAGGAGTGCTGCCAAAACAGCATGCCATAGTGATGCATCATTGAGTCAGAGATAACCTCACTGCAGGATGAACGAGCTGGATTTGGACTCCGTTCAATTGTTTAATATTTTGTTGACAAGCAGCCCCTGTTAGTCAAGGACATGTAGACCTTGTTATCATTGCAGTCCTTGATCTTTTCAGCTGCTGAACGAATGTCTTATTATCCAAGTAAACACATATTTCTAACCTGCTTGTTCAGACATGTTATGATACACAAGCGGTGCATATGGAACTTTATCCTTAGCCAAAGCCCACTTTCAATATATTCTACTGACCGTTAAGTAAAAACCAACAATGAACTGATATTGAATGATATTAAGGTTAGGTAGCTCCAAACATCAGTCTGGAAGCCATATCGGAGTACAGTGTACTGACAGGTGGCATGACAAAAACAAGTAGCCACTGGACTGTTTTCTCAATTTACCATAAACACTCGATCAGTTAATCCAATGGAACCCTTTATACAATTGAACATTTTCTTGGAAATTATGTCTGTAGGTTTTTGTTCAAAATAAATTTGGCCTTTTATAAATACAATCAGCTTCACATAAATTAAATCAAAACCTGCACATTTTTAAAAAGCCCAAAATCTGTAAATCAAAAATATCTGCCACACTTCATTACAATACAAGAAGTATTGTACCAAGTTTCGGTACTTGAGTGAATAAGATAATCTGAGAGTAGCTGACCTCTTGGAGAGCTGTATGGTGCATCTGGATGCAGCAATAGTGTATGGTCATGCAAGAATATATCCCAAATTCTACAGCATTGACGACACACAGACTGCATTGATGTGTCATCAGCCATCCCTTCATCTGATAACCCTCTACCTGTCAGCCATCTATATACTCCATCTATCATGAGGTACCTGCACTCTTGGAAATGACAAGGGGTGAAGGTGCCATGATAACTGCCAGGATACCATGCACACACTTGCAAAAAAAACTCCAGTTAAATGTGGAGGAAGTGGAATCCCTTCATGTTCATAAATGCAAAGTCGCTCAGCCAGTACGGAGGAGGCTTCATAAATGCAGTCATTAACTCATTGCATTAGAAAGAGTCTGATGATGGAGGTCATAACACTGTTGCTGACACCTATCAGTAATGAACTCAATTTCATCCAATAAATAATCAAATAAGGCAAGTTTTACCTGTTTTATGCTATGATGCACACCTGCTTGCAACATACCAATCAAGTCAACCTACGCTTTTAAAGATCTGGAAGCACAGACATTCAACATCATCATCACTTCAGTAGGAACAGACAGTGCACACCCATAAACAATTGAGGAGTGAGGTGTTTCTCCGGAAAATTGCATAATTCTGCTTTGAGTTGCCAAACTGAGCACAGCCACTGGTATTCTGTCACAACTATGGAGCTTTATTTTGTTGATACACCCCTTAGAAAGGGTATTGCCAACATGCCTCCCATCATAACAACAGGCTGTACTTGTATTGCTGCACCGTGCTGCAAATCTCCACTTGAAGTAGCTCAGGTCTCTTGTCCAGAAATGCCATTCTATCGCAGCAAATGCATTATTATAGCCAACTGGACTGCCTGCTCAACCTAACCAACCCCTGGAGATTCACTTACCCCTAACTAATCAAGTAGCTACAGATCAAACTTTCACCTTAGTACCCTCAATGGCCATTGTGTGTCATTGCAGGAAGAACTCTGATCCCTTCCCCAATTACACACAACTCAAATACTCCTACTTCCATGTCTCACCACAAAGCTGCCACCATCTCAAGTACTGGATTGCCAAACTTCCATTGCCAAATCTTAACTTACACCAAGGCCTGCTCTCCATCACCTCTCTGTGCTCACTCACCTACATAAGCTCCCATTCAAGCAACATCTTTACTTTAAAATAATCATCCCTGATTTCAAATATCTCTTCAGCTTTGCCCATTCTCATCAGTGCAATCTCCTCCATCTTTACAGACCTTCAAAATCTCTGCACTCAGCTAATTCTGACCTCATGCACATCCCCAATTGTATTTGCTCCACTATTTGTGGCTGAGCTCTTGCCTGTTTTCCAATTTCTGTAATGCCCTCCTTGCATCTGTCCATCTCTTCATCACGCTATACTCCTGAAAACTTTTGTCCAGGATTCTGACCCAGTGAAACTGAATGAAAGACGATTCTTTCCAAACCAGATGGTGAGTGGCGGGTGGCTGGCAGAGGAACCTGGAGGTTCCCAAGTACCTGCTGCAATTTTGACACCACAGGTTCTCAGTTTGTTGTTGTGCTTCAATTGACTCTTTTCTTTGATAAATTTATGACCTGACAGTTTTAGGTGGGTTGCTGCTGAACAGAGGTAAAACCAATGACTGCAGATGCTGGAAATCAGATTCTGGATCAGTGGTGCTGGAAGAGCACAGCAGTTCAGGCAGCATCCAAGAAGCAACTTCGATTTCGCTTCGGGCAAAAGCCCTTCATCAAGAAAGAAGCCTGAAAGGATCAGGGCTTCTTTCTTGATGAAGGGCTTTTGCCCGAAACGTCGATTTCGCTGCTCCTTGGATGCTGCCTGAACTGCTGTGCTCTTCCAGCACCACTGATCCAGATGCTGCTGAACAGATCACAGTAACTCCATCAAAATCTTTAGGAGGCTGAACTGCATTGGGAAGTAGACATGTCACTTGGAAATCTGAAAGTGCTTGCTTACCCAATCTGGTTTCATAGAGTCATCCAGCACAGAAACAGACCCTTCAATCCAACTCTTCTATGCCAACCAGACATCACAATCCAACCTACTCCCATATTCTTCTAAGCCTGTCCTATTCATGTACTCATCCAAATGCCTTTTAAATACTGAAATTGTACTTGCCTCTACTGCTTCCTCTGGCAGCTCATTTCATACATACGAAAAGGTGTGTGTGTGAAAAGGTTACCCCTCAAGTCCCTTTTAAATCTTTCCCCTCTCACCTGAAACCTATGCCGTCTAGTTTTGGACCCCCTTCCCCCTGCCCCAGGAAAAAGACTATACCTATGCATGCCCCTCATGATTTTATAAATCTCTAAGGTCACCCCTCATCCTCCGATGCTGCAGAGGAAAAACATCTCAGCTTATTCAACCTCTCTCTATAACTCAAGCCCTCCAGTCCCAGCAACATCCTTGCAAATCAGTCCACCAGCTAAACCCAATGTAAATATAGCAATAAAAAAAATTCAGATTCAGAAGTAGCTTCACAACCCAAGTGTGGTAAGAAAGATGAACTCACCTCCAGTGAGACTGGGTTGAGTCAAATATCATGGATACAATTACAAAGATAATGAAAGAAGTACACAGTTATGCTTAAAGAAAATTAGATGACAAAACGGAGATTGGATAGGAGCATAACTGCCAGCATGAACCAAGTGACATTTGACAACATTGTGAACACTTTTATATGGGATAAATCAGAACTGAGATACCAATCTACCTTTCCAGTAGTGGTTCCAGCCAACCTATATGGCATTCACAATGGCAGTCCAAGAACGTCAAGATATCACCTGTCGCTATAGATGCACCCAACAATCGTGCACGAACTAAACCTTCTCTCTTTCGTGCGCGTATCAACCGTACTTTGCGAAGAGTAGCCACGTAGTCTTCTAAAGGCTTTTTCAGGTGTTCTGGGAAAGCAAACAACAAAAAATTAAAAGTCAGATATTACAATAAAGGTTTCTGCTTTAGTGCAACTTTTCCAGAAAATTTTTCAAATGTATTGCACTACAAACTCACTTCAGTAACACGATCGTTCTCAACTTTTTTTTTAAAGTTACTCTTCAATTGCAGCTTTAAATCAGATACAAGACCTTTATGTATGGGATGCAATTGGTCAGATTTCAGAGCAGCATGCAAATTCAGAGCAGAGAGGAAAGAGGTACTTTTTGCTTGTTTTTTTTAGTTGATAGCTTGTAAACTCTGTTTGAGAATAAACAGAAACTCGGGACAAGGGGCCCAGCACAAAGCAAAAAGTGACATCACAGGAGATGTGTCAGTTCACGGGATGATGATAGATTAGAAATTACTTTCCAATCGCAGATAAAGACAGAAATACTTACAGATTACAAGCTAAAAGATCAGTAGGATTTTTATTAGAAAACAAATTAAGAACTGATAAAATAGAGATGCAGGGCCACATGTTGTATTGTACCTGCACATGGGGGCTAGTGGACCACACTGTGGTCCACAGTGACCACATCTGTAATAAGTGTCAACTGCTTGTGAAATTCAGCTCAAAGTTGATGAGCTGGAGTCTGAGCTTTGAACATTGCAACACATCAGGGAGGGGCAAGAGTTACCTGGATGCTGCACTGCAGGAAGCACTCAACACCTAGATTAACTACCTTGAAGTTAGTCAGTGGTCAGGGACAGGATGGTGCAACTCGTAATGAGATAGGTTGTGGGATCCAGGAGATGGTGCTGAAAGCACCTCAGTCTTTGAGATCATCTAAAAGATTTGAGATTCTTGCACCTTGTATGGCTGAGAGCAGAGGCTGGAGGGAGGGGATGAGCAAAACGACCGCAGCACCATTGTAAAGGGAGGCATGCAAGAGAGGGCAAAAAAGAGAAATGTAGTTGCAATCAGGATAGTACAGTCAGGGGAACAGACACTGTTCTGTGGTCAGGATCAAGAGTCTTCAAGCTGGATTTCCCTGTCTGGTGCCCTGGTTCAGGATATGTCAACGGGCTTGCAGAGGAACTCTGAATGAGAAGGGAATATCCAGTTGTTGTGGTCCATGTAGGTATCAATGGTATAGGTAGAAAGAGGAAGGAGGTTCTGCTGAAGTAGTATGAGCAGCTAGAGACTAAATCAAAAAGCAGAACCAAAAAACGTAATTATCTCCAGATTACTATCAGAGACTAAAGTTAGTTAGCATGGGGTCAACAAAATTAAAGAGGTAAATATGTGGCTCAAGGATTGGTGCAATAGAAATTGGTTCAAAACTCCTGGGACTTTGGCACCAGTATTGCGGAAGGGGGGAGTTGTTCTGATAGGACATGTTCCACCTGAATCATGCTGGGACCAGAATCCTTGCAAATCATATGTAAAGGAGAAGGTAGGATTGCAGGTTGGTGACAAGTTGATTTTTTGATTGCAGCTTAAAGAATATGGAGTGGCCTGGATAGAGTGAATGTGGAGTTGTTTCCAAAAGCATAGCCTCAAAGTGAAGATGACCCTTCAGAGGTGAAATGAGGAGCTACTCCTTCTGCCAGAGGATGGTTGATCCATATAACTCATAGCTGCAGAAGGCTGTGGAGGCCAAGTCATTGGGTGTATTTGAGAGAGAAGTAGATAGGCTCATGGTGAGTAAGGGGATCAAGGGTTACAGGAAGAAGGCAGAAAAATGAGTTTGAGAAACATATCAGCCATGAACGAATAGCACAGTAGCCTCAATTAGCTGCAATACCTTACTGTCTGTCTATACAAAAAAAGGAAAGCGACAGAATGTATGAATGTCAGATTGTACCAAGGAACCATGAAAGTGCAGGGAGATTAGATGATAGAATAAACTTAAAGCCTTTATATTTAGTGCACAAAGCATTTTGAAAAAGATAGATAACTGACAGATGAAACCATATTAAATGAATATGATCTCATAGCTATTACAGAAACATAGTTACTAGAAGATCAAAACTGGGAACATAATATTCAGGAATATTTGGCCGTTCAGAAAGGCTTGGGGATGGAAAAGGTGCTGGGATAGCACTGTTAAGAAATGAAATGAGGACAGTTGCGAGAGATGATATAGGCCCAGATGATGTGGAGTCCATTGGAGTAGAGGTAAGAATCAGCAAGGGACAGACAATTTTGTTAGGAACATTGTCTAAACCCTTGAACACTGAAGGACACGCTATAAATCAACAGATTGTCGGAACACGTAAAAAGAATAGAGCAAAAACGATGGGTGATTTTAATCTTAATGCTTAATGGATTAACCAAATTGGAAAAGGTAGCCATGACAATGAATTCAAAGAGTGCATTTGAAATAGTTTTCTAAAGTATTACATCATGGAGTCAACCAGGGAGCAGGCTACCCTGGATCTGCTAATGGGTAATGACGCAGGTTTAATAAAGGACCTCCAAGTAAAAGATCCCCTAGGAAGTAATAACCACAACACGATGGAATTTAATACTCAATTCGAGACTGAGAAACTTGGTTCAGAAACAACTGTATTCAACGTAAAGAAATTACAATGAAATGAGGATGGCTAAAATGACTGGTTGGATAGATTAGCAGCATGGACAGTAAGCAAGCAGTGAGTGGCAGACATTTAAGGAGATAATTCATGACCCTCAGCAAAAATGTATCCCAATAAGGAGGAAAGATTCTGAGAAAAGGGAGCGAACTATGGCTAATAAGGATGTTAAGGAGAGAATAAAGTTGAAAAGAAAAGCATAATTAAAAAAAAGGATGCCAAACCCAGTAATAGCCCCGAACACAAATAAATTCAGAATCTAACAAATGAGGACTAAAAAGATAGCAAAGACAGAAAATAAACTACGAGGACAAACTAATGAAGAGTATTAAAACTGATAATACGAGCTTCTTGAAATATATGAAAAGGGGAGAGGTCAGACTGAATATAAGCCACTTAGCAAATTAATCTGTGGAGCTGGTTTTGGGGAATAAGAAGTTGAACAGATACTTAACATCAGTCTTTATAGTGGAAGGTATTTTGAACATTCCATTAACACCAAAGAATACAGAGGAGGAATTAAGTGCCATCACAATCAATAAAGTTGTAGTATTAAACAGAGTAATGGAGCTAAAGGCAGGGGAGTCCCCTTGCCTTTATGATTTATATCCTAGGATCCTAAAAGAGGTTGCTACACAGTTGAGACATTGGTTGCAATTTTCCAAAAACCAAGAAAATCATAATCTAATCACGTAGAGTCAGCATGACTTTAGGAAAGGGAAATCATGTTTAACTAATTTTCTTTTTTTTTCCAAGAATGTCTGAACCAGAGTGGATAGAGAGGAACCAGCAGATTTGTTGTACTTACACTTCCAGTCAAGATACCTCAGAAAAGAGTGAGATTAGATGAGAGCCCAGACTGTTGAATATAGTACATTGGCATGAATCGAAAATTGGCTAATGTGAAGCAAACAGCAAGTGGGGAGATGTGGTTCTTTTTCAGGTTGGCAATGTGACCAGTGGGTTCCACAGGAATCAGTGCTGGTACCACAACTATTTACAATATATAATTAGGACTTCGAGTAAGGAGGTGAATGTACTGGAGTCCACATTGCAGACAACACAAAACTAGGTGGAAACACAGGATGAGAGGGGGATACAAACAGATTACAGAGAGATACTGATAGGTTGAGTAAGTGGGCAAAAAGAGTAAAACATGGGGAAATGCAAAGTTGTTCACTTTGAAAGGGAGAACAAAAGAACAAAATATGATTTAAACTGTGAACAAAAACTGCAGGAACGTACAACACTAAGGGTCTTGAGGGTACTCCTGCACAAAACACAGTTAGCACACAACTGCAGCAGGCACTCAAGAATGTTTCATGGGAGTTCGAGGTTAAGAGTAAGGAAGTCTTTCAGCAACTATACAATACGCTGGTGAGACCACTTCTGGAGTATTGAGAGCAATTTTGGTCCCCTCATTTAATTGGCAGCAATTCAGAGAAGGTTTATGGCGATGATCACTGGACTGAAGGGATTGCCTTACGAACAAAGGTTGGAACTCAACTTACTAGAGTTTAGAAGAATGAGTAACTCGGGGTGTTTTACAAAGTTTTCATTGAAATATGTAGGATTCTTAATGGGCTTGACAGGGTAAATGCTGAAAGGATGTTTTCCTTCATGGGAGAGTCCAGGATCAGAGAGCACTGATACCCATTCATGCTGAGACAATTTAAGACACAGTTTATGAGGAATTTCTTCTTTCAGAAGGTTGAGTGTCTTGGAACCCCTTGCCACAGACAACTTTGAGGGCACAGCTCTTGTGTATATTTAAGGCTGAGATAAATAGATTCTTGACCAGTGTGGGAATCAAGGGTTATGGGGAAAGAGCAGGCAAGTGGACGCTAGGAATGTTAGATCAGCCATCATTCTATTGAATGGCAGAGCAGGCTCAAGGAGCCAACAACCTATTCCTATTCCCATTCCTGTGTCTTATGGTTGAACAAACTTATATTCTCACATATGGCACAAGAACATGGCTTTGTCAGCTCTGAAACTGATGGCAAACTAACTAACCAACCACAGACTTGGCAAGATTCTAAGTAAGGTTTCAGCAAGCTGCATATGCCAGATAGAAAACACTAAATGATTTAATTACAACACACTGAACAACCATAAACTTTTATTTGCACATGATGAGTTTAAACATTAATATAATAACGTTTGAGAGAAGTGAAAAAGCACACACAATTTGGAGCTCACTGAGCCTTGTCAAAGCAACATTGGCAGTTGCTATAATCATAGTGTAATGTCTGGGCAACTGCCAATGACTCATGGTTGGGTTAAATGCTAACACCAATCTTCCTTTCTATGCTGCTCAGTCATCTTTGGTGGAGGAATGACCATGAATAAGATGCAGAAGAGGTTGCCTCTTCTCCTTGGTATATTATACAACAGGTAACAAGACAGATTACATGAACTCAAATAAATTAACTATCGCTAATAAAAATAGAAAACATGTGCCTTCATCAGGAGACTGTGTCAGTGTCCAATAACTCCAAACTGCCCTCAGATTCCATATGGCAGTAATTATATATCAGATTGTGATGCCGTGTTAGTGCCCCTTTTTTGGAGCCAGAGACATTGGTTTACGTCCCATCTCATCACATTCCTGGAAAGGTTAATTTAAATATATCCACGTCCAAACAGTCAGAGTTTCAGCATAACCATATTTTAACTTTATCATGACTATTACAATATACAACAACAATAGCAATAGAGAATCCAACCATCAACCCTTGAGATTCAATAGCATCACAATCGCTGAATAGCACTGACCTAAAATGGATCTGGACCACAAATACTGCGGCATCAACAGTAAGTCAAAGAGTAGGTAGGCCAGTTGTAACGTTAAAAGATTAGATTGCACTCTTTCTCTGGACATTAATGCAATATTAAAGGGTTAAACTATACTGTTTTTGAGTGGGGGTGACATTCACTCAGGAATGTGGATGACTCCCACTTCATTCGGCCAGCCATTTACTACTACTGTCCTGCTAATATCAAATTAAAACTCTCATTCAATCCCTTCCATTCAAAAATGTTTTCCTCGCCATCCCCCTATCTAGGGCATATCACACCTACATAGTCCCTACGATTAGGGAATTTATATTTACATTATCTCCGAGAACGACCTCATCCTACCATTGTACTTGGGGTACCATGTGATTATGGGAGTGTGGCCAGAGTACCTGGAAGCATTACCAACTGACCTGTATAAAGGGATGCGTTTTCTTTTTTCAAGGACTCTTTTGACTCCATTTCACCCACCTGTGAGTAGGGTCAAAGGGGGTGGGGGGGGGGGGGTGGGCACACAGCTTGTACAGGCTTTAATAAACTTTAACAGTTTGTGGAAGTTGGTGTGTGTAAATTGCACCTAGTGTGAGAGACACCTTAGGAAAAGAACCTAACGCAGTTAACTATATTAATTCACTTCCTGATTCTGAAAGCCTATGTTTCTGCAAGGTACAGTCAGGAGCACGATTCCACTTGCTCGAATGGTGACAACTCCATTAACAGTTAAGAAGCGCATCAGGTAAAGTAGCTTGCTTGACTGTCACCTTATCCTATATTTTCAACACGCACTCCTTCCACCACGGATATACACCAGCAGCAACATATGCAAGATGGACTGCAAAACTCTCCAAGGTTCGACGGACAGCACCCTCACATCGACAACCTCGACCACCCAGAAGGGCAAAAGATGCACCCAAACATAACTTCTGAAGTACCCATCTCTTCCCTCCTCTTCACCCCCATCCCCCCACTCCTCCAAGTTCACATCCTGATTTGGTGCTAGACTGATTCAAAATCCTAGAATTCCCTTTCTGAAGTGCCCACCTGCAAACCACAAGTACTACAGTATTTCAAGATGACAGTTCACTGTCACCTTCTAATGGGCAACAAATTCTGGCCAAGCTAGGAAAGTACACATCACACAAATGAAAATAGAATCTTGCCTATTTCGTCAGACTGTAAAACTGAAGTAAGGATGCCAGCCAAGCTTTTTGAGCAATACCATCAAATGTTTTACGGCCATCAGGGGACACCCCAAATGAACAATCTAAGCAACCAATTCACAGATCAACTGATCTGCTTTTTCGCCAAACAGCTGGGCGGCACGGTGGCACAGTGGTTAGCACTGCTCCCTCACAGCGCCAGGGACCTGGGTTCAATTCCCGCCTCAGGCGACTGACTGTGTGGAGTTTGCATGTTCTCCCCATGTCTGCGTGGGTTTCCTCTGGGTGCTCCGGTTTCCTCCCACAGTCCAAAGATGTGCGGGTCAGGTGAATTGGCCATGCTAAATTGCCCGTAGTGTTAGGTAAGGGATATATGTATGGGTGGGTTGCGCTTTGGCGGGTCAGTGTGGACTTGTTGGGCTGAAGGGCCGGTTTCCACACTAAGTAATCTAATCTAAAAAAAAAGCTCTCTCAAGGTGCATGTTCAGAAGAAAACTGTACCACAAATACTAGAATTACTACTCAATTGATGGAAAACACAGAATAAAGCAGCTTTTCAGGATTATGTTAAAGTATTTAGATAACAATGACAACCATTTAAAGCTCATAAACATAAAAGCATTTGTCATTGTTGTAAAAGCACAAGCAACATTTGCTTATCTATTAAGGAATTGTGGTTTGAGATTTCTCAACCTTGTGCTCTTATCAATTAGCTCCAAAAGAAAACACATCTGACTTTTCACAAATCAGAACCTAAAGTAGCAATAATAACAAATAGCTTGTTGCATATAGACTGGGAAATGGTCATAAATTAAATAACGATTTTTTAAAATTATTATTACTGAAGCTTCTCTTCTAAAAAAAACTCCAAGGAGGAACAATAAGAATAAAATGCTTCAGATGCTCAATGACATGATTATCTTTCGCTACACATACTTCACAAAACAAAGTCGTCTAAACATGAAGTTATATCTGACGATTTGTAAAGTTATCAGTCTGTGACTTCCAGCAATAAAAGTTATATGCAGAAGTTTTATATAGAAACACTTTATAACATTTACTTCAGAAATAATCTTTGAAGTTTTAAAAATGGGTCAATCAAGGAATAATATGCAGTGACACTAAAAGTAAATCCATGCCAATATTGTAAATTAGTGTGTCAGTAGCTTGTGCATGATTAAAAAAAATTTTTCATGTCCAAGTTTTTTGTGTATTCCTCCTTATGCAATATAATTCACGGTAATTCAGTTAAACGACCTAAAACTTCAGGCAATACAGACCGTGAAGATCACAGAAAATGGAATATATACTTGCCCTACAAAATCCATCCAAACAAATTCATATTAAAGCATTTGTAACCAGAATCTCCAAGGGAACAATCCATTTAGACCTCCTCCTGAGGTCCCCAGCATTGCAGATTCCAATCTTCAGCTAATCGTTCTTTTTGTTATTCATCCTTGGGATGTGGAGACCACTTCCTGGACCTGCATTCATGAGCCATACTCAATTAGCCTTCAAATGAGAGCCTTGCTAGGCCATTTTGTATGGGAGTTAAAAGTCAATCATGTTGCTTCGAGCCCAGATTCACATGCAGGCCATACCAGTAGGCTTGGCTGACAACCTTCCCTGAAGGACATGGGTGAACCAGACAGATTTTTACAATAACTGACAATGGCCGCTAAGTCATTACCAGACTCACTTTTAAATTTGATGTTTTTCAGTTGAATTTGAATTTCACCTGTCATCATGGGATTCCAATGCATATCCCCAGAATATTAGATTACTCGTTCAGTAACATTTCCAGTGCACCACCAATTGAAAGTTGTCGGGATATTCCCACAAAAGTACTAAAAGTTTGTGACCCAAGCCAAACTGCTCCAACATGGCATCTATCTAGAAACATGGAAAATTTTCCAATTATGTCCCGACCACAAAAGGCAGGACAAATTAATCCAGCTAATTATCACTCGAACAGGTCATAAAGAGAAAGAAATAATTGACAGTACCATCAGGAAGCTTTTCTTGAATAATGGCTGGCTCACTGACATTGATTAGCATTCTATCACAGCTACTCAGTTCCCGGCCTCATTACCACCTTGGCTGAAACATGGGCAGAAGAGATGAAATCCAGTGATGAGGTAACAACTTTTGACATCAAGGTAATATTTGATCAAATGTGACACCAAGAAGCCTGAACAAAAATGAAGTCAATAGGAATCAGGGACAGGACTTCCCACGAGCTGGAGTTATGCCTAGTACAAAGGTAAATACAGAGGAATCTCGATTATCCAAATACCAATTATCCAAAAATCAGACTATCCGAAGATGATCTCAAGGTCCCGATGGAAACATTGCATAAAAGACGTGTTTCCAACAACGATCGCATCTATTGGAAACAGTGATTAAACAGGCATTGTCTCCAAATGACTGACCAGCCTCCCTCTCTCTCCCTCCACATTTTCCCTGGAATTCTATACAGGGGCATATGCTAAACCTCCCTTCCCCAAATAGCCCCTCCAACATTGTCCTGTACAAGTGAAGGTGGAACCTGTCAAAATGTTGCAGTACAAAGTTGTGGGGTTGTGGCTGCTTGTACGTGTGCTATTTGGAGACTTACCCCCGCAAAGGCAGCAGCTGCAGCATTCTGTTGTTGGTGTCCAGTCCAGCTGCCCTGGAGGGGGGGTGGGTGCGTACGAGGTCGGGGGCGGTATTAGATGAGGTTTGGGGTGGGGGGAGGTGTTGCACGGGGTTGGGGTGGAGGGGAGGCAGTGTTAGATGGGGTTGAGGGCAGGGTGCAGTGTTGGGGGTGGTAGCAGTGTTAGATGGGTTTGGGGCAGGGGAGGTGTTGCATGGGGTTGGTGGGCAGGGCAGGAGTGGTGTTGCACGGTGTGGGGGAGGTGAGGTGTTGTATGGTGTTGGAGGTGGTGGGGCGGTGTCTGACGGCGTGGGGGCGGGGCCTCACGCGCTGTGTGCTGCTGCACTCTCCCGAACAAGGAGCAGACTTTAAAAGTGCAGAGCCCTAGAGGAAAAGCATTTAATTGATTATCCAAATGAAAACACGCCCACCCATCACATTCGGAAAATCCAGGTTCCCATGTATTTGTGACTGTTGGAGGTCAGTCATCTTAACCTTGGGACATCACTGCAGCAGTGTAAGAGGATAGTGTCCTAGTCCCAATTAGCATTAGTTTGTTAGATAAATGACCTTCCTTTCTTCATAAGAGAGGAGATTTGCTGTGATTGCAAAATATTAAATACCAGCTGCAACTCTTCAGATACGAAAGCTGTCCATGCCCACATACAGCAAAATCTGTATAACATCCATTCTTGGGCTAATATGTGACTTATAGTATTCGTGTCATACAAATGCCAAGCAATGACCACCTTCAAATCTATCAGGTCTGACCATCTTCAGCTGCTTCATCAATTGCCTTCCCTCCTCATCAAAAATGTCAGAAGTGGGATTGTTTGCTGATGATTGCCCAACGTTCAGCACCATTACTGACTGCTCAGATACTGAAAAGTCCATATTCAGCAAGAGTTGAGTAAAATACAGGCTTAGGTGGATAAATGGCAAGTCAGGTGATCGCCACAGTCATATTCCTGTATTTCTTCAATTTTAAACCATTTTAGTCTCAGGTGTTATCAGATGATGGAATCAAAAATTGACAATATATACCATACCAATATTGTAATAACTAAAAAATAATATTCATGACAAACAATACTTCCTTTACCAGGATTTGAAAGATGCAAATTGTCGCTTTTTATACAGAAGTTATGCCTGTGGTACGTTTAAAATGACACTAAATTGCAAAGTTAAACATGAGTTTTCAGTTCTGACAAGTCAGATTGGACTCAAACGTTAATTGTTTCTCTCTCCATTGATGTTAAAACAGGAAATGGTAAATATTTACAGGCTACCAAGTAAAACACCACTATGATTTATTTTTAAAATAAAATTGAGAAGTAATTAAAACAAGAGATCTCAGGCCAGGGAGATGTGTTGTATCTGCATGATGTGGGGGTTGGTGGACCCCACTGTGGTTCATATTGACCACATCTGTACCAACTATTGGCTGCTTGAGGAATTCCAGCTTAGAATTAATGTGACAGAGTCTGAGTTTTGAGTACTGCCATACATCAGGGAAGGGAGAGAGTTTCCTGGACTTGAGACAGGTAGAGAGAACTGGAAGGTAGTGCAGAAGGACCTTCAGTCTTTGAGCTTATCTTACAGGTTTGATTAGATTCCCTACAGTATGGGAAAAAGGCCCTTCGGCCCAACAAGCCCACACTAACCCTCTGTAAAGTAACCCACCCAGACCCATTCCCCTACCCTACCCGATTTAACCCTGACTAATGCACCTAATACTATGGGCTATTTATCATGGCCTGCAAATGTTTGGACTGTGGGAGGACACCAAAGCACCTGGAGGAAACCCACACAGACATGGGGAGAATGTGCAAACTCCACATAGACAGTCACCCAAGGCAGGTATCGAACACCGGTCCCTGATGTCATGACGCATCAGTGTTAAACATTGAGCCACCGTGCTGCCCTCAGCATTTGAGATTCTTGCTCCGTGTGAAAGAGTGGGGGCTGTAGGGAAGATGAACAAACTAACCATAGCATCATGGGAAAGGAAGCCATTCAAAAGGGGGCAATAAAAGAGAAATGTAGTTACCATCAGGGATAGTACAGTCAGGGGAATAGACATGGTTCTCTATGGTCAGGACCTAGAGTCCTGAAGGTTACGTTGTCTGCCTGGTGGCCGGGTGCAGGATGTGATGTTGCCGGGAATGGAGGGTTTCAGATATCAAAATAAACTGGAAAGGCTGGGATTTATTTCACTGAAGCACAGAAGGTTGAGGGGTTACCTTATCGAGGTTTATAAAACCATGAAAGGCACAGAGTGTAAATGACATGGGTCTTTTCCCTAGGCTGGGGGAAGTTAAAACTATGGGGCTTTATTTTAAAAAGTGAGAGGAGAAAGATTTAAAAAGGACTTGAGGGGGGCAACTTTTTTCTTTGCAGAGTGAGTGATTCACATGTGGAATAAACTGCCAGCGAGAAGTGGTGGCTGCAGGTACAGTTACAACATTGAAAGGTTCCTTAGGGGCGGCACGGTGGCACAGTGGTTAGCACTGCTGCCTCACAGCGCCTGTAGACCCGGGTTCAATTCCCGACTCAGGCGACTGACTGTGTGGAGTTTGCACGTTCTCCCCGTGTCTGCGTGGGTTTCCTCCGGGTGCTCCGGTTTCCTCCCACAGTCCAAAGATGTGCGGGTCAGGTGAATTGGCCAAGCTAAATTGCCCGTAGTGTTAGGTAAGGGGTAAATGTAGGGGTATGGGTGGGTTGCGCTTCGGCGGGTCGGTGTGGACTTGTTGGGCCGAAGGGCCTGTTTCCACACTGCAAGTCTAATCTAATCTAAATCTAATCTGAGCAGCAAAGGTTTGGAGGGATACGGGCCAAACCCAGGCAGGTGGAATTAGTTTAGTTTGAGAACATGGTTGGCGTGGACTGGTTGGAACAAAGGGTCTGTTTCCATGCTGTAAGACCTCATCTGTGTTGCAGATGAACATGGAGTAAGAGTGGAAAGATCCAGTTGTTATGGTCCATGAAGGTACCAATGATACAGTACAAAAAGAGAAAAGTAGTTCTGTTGAGCGAATATAAAAGCAGTCGGTAGCTAAATGAAAAAGGAGAACCAAAATGATGAAAAGCTCTGGATTACTACCTGAGCAACAAGCAAACTGGCACAGAGTCAACAAGGTTATAGAGGTAAATACATGACTCCAGTGTGGGGGTGGGAGAAACGGGTTCAAAATCATGGGACATTGACACCAGTTCGTCGGGGGGGGGGCCAGGAGGGAGTTCTTCTAATGGGATGGGCTCCACCTGAATCATGCTGGGACCAGCGACCTGGCAAATCACAGAACTAGAGCTGTGGATAGGGCTTTAAAACAAATAGTGGGGGAGTGGGTTCAGTTACGAAAAAGGTAAGGAATGGAGAGCTCAGGAAATGTTTTTAAAGTTTCTAGAACAAGTGGGCGGCACGGTGGTTAGCACTGCTGCCTCACAGTGCCTGAGACCCGGGTTCATTTCCCGACTCGGGCGACAGACTGTGTGGAGTTTGCACGTTCTCCCTGTGTCTGCGTGGGTTTCCTCCGGTTTCCTCCCACAGTCCAAAGATGTGTGGGTCAGGTGAATTGGCCATGCTAAATTGCCCGTAGTGTTAGGTAAGGGGTAAATGCAGGGGTATGGGTGGGTTGCGCTTTGGCGGGTCGGTGTGGACTTGTTGGGCCGAAGGGCCTGTTTCCACACTAAGTAATCTAATCTAATCTAATAGTGCAGAGAGCACGGAAAGTATCATGAATCTAATTTCAGGCACAGAAGGTAAGGGGACAACTATGAGAAGGGGTGGTTAGTCAATGCAGAACTGAAGGTTCTACTTGAATGCATGCAATATGTGAAATAAAGTGAGCTTGTAGCATAAATTGAAATCGGCACACACAATTATGTGGATATCACAACTATGTTACAACTAGAGGATCACTGCTTGGAACGAAATATCCAAGGGTACATACCCTATCAAAAGGGCAAGCGGGTGGACAGAAAGGGTGTGACTGCCTTCTTAGTAAGAAATGAAATTAAATCAATTGCATGAAGTGATATTGAGTCAGAAGATGTAGAGTCTGTATGGGTAGAGTTGAAGAACCACATAAGAAAAAAAGACGCTGTTGGGAGTTGTTTACATGCCTCATAACAGTAGTCAGGATATTGGCAGAAAATAAAATCAGGAGATAAAAAAGCAACTACAAAATGCACTAGATTGGAGAGTGGCAGAAGACATGAAATGATAGGCCAACTAGCATGGCCTCAGTTGCTGCTTAGATTTTACAGTCTGCTATAAAGGATGAGATTATGGAGTACTTGTAAGTCCTTGGCTTTGTCAAGGGGAGGTCATGCCTAACAAATCTGTTAGGATTCTTTTAGGTGGTAACAAGCAAATTAGTCAAAGAATATCCAGTGGACGTGATCTATTGGGATTTCCGGAAGAGTTTGATAACGTGTAACACAGGCTGCTAAATAAGAGCCCATGATGTTCAGGACAAGGTACTGGTATAGATAGAAGATTGGCTGACTGGCAGAAGGCAGAGAGTGGGATCGAAGGGGTCTTTATCGGGATGATAGCAGGTGACTGGTAGAGTTCCGTAAGGGTCAGTGTTGGGGTCACAACTTTTCACGTTGTGCATTAACAATCTAGATGAAGGAACTGACACAGCATTGTTGATGGTTTTGCAGATGGCAAAAAACAGGTGGAGGAACATGCAGTGTTGAGATCGTAGGAAGACTACAGAAGACAAAGTAAAAGAATTGGAAAGTAGTGGCAAACGGAATACAGATGAAGTGTGGTGGATTGAGTTTTGATAGGAAGAAGAGAGACATAAACTAAACAGGTAAAAGCTTTGGTAATCTGAAGCACAAAGGCAGTCCTAGTTCAGATTCCCTTAGGTTCAGATAGCAGGTACGAAGGCAAACGCAACATTAGCATTCATTTCAAGAGGGTTAGAATGCTGAGGTTCTAAAATGCTCTGGTCAGATTGTATATAAAATATTAAGAGCAATTTGGGCCCATATCTAAGGAACAATATGACAGTGTTTGAGAGCGTCCAGAGGAGATTTATAACAATGATCCCAGAAATGAAGGGCTTGTCATGACAGGAGTGATTGGAGAATCTGGGTCTGTACTCGAAGTTTATAAGGATAAGTAGGGATCTGATTGAAACTTACAGAACACTGGATAGATGTTTCCACTAGAAGGGGAGATTGTGACCCAAGAGCACAGCCTCGAAGTGAAGGGACAACCCTTTAGAACAGCGAAGAAGAGGAATTTCTTCAGCCAGAGGGTGGTTAATCTGTTGAACTCACTGCCGCAGAGGGTTGTGGAGGTCAAGTCATTGAGGGCATTTAAGACAGCTAGATAGGTTCTTGATTGCTAACAGAATCAAGGGTTATGGGAAGAACGCAGGAAAATGGGATTGAAAGATATATCAGAGTCAAGAGAGTGGTGCTAGCAAAGCACAGCAGGTCAGGCAGCATCTGAAGAGCAGAAGAATCAATGTTTCCGACTTAAGCCCTTCATCAATGCTCAAAACATCAATTCTCCTGCTCCTTGGATGCTACCTGACCTGCTGTGCTTTTCCAGCACCACTCTCTTGACTCTGGTCTCCAGTATCTGCAGTTCTCACTTTTTCCTAGTTGAAAAGTATACCAGCCATGATTGAACGGAGGAACAGATTCAACAGGCTGTATGGCCTAATTCTGCCCCTATGGTCTTTATTCTGCCAGACCTTGAGTTTCTCCAGTGCTTTCTGTTTATACTTATGCTTGAAGGAGTTGCACAAACATGCATTAAAATAACATTCATTTCAGAAACAAAAAAAAACAGAAAAACTACAGAATATAATTTATCAATACTTAGAGATGAATAAGCAAAATGTATGTAGAAGCAAATTATTTCTAATACCACCATTTAGACAAATACTTTCTTGATTTCTGGATTACATACAAGACTAAATGACATGGCGAGAAAAAAGAACTCAAGTTCCATTCCACCTTTCAATTAGTACTGAGCATATAACTCTCAGTTTCTTGAATGGATTCCTTCACAAATAGGACTCAAACCTTTGCACACTAAAATCTCTTTGCAATGGATGCATTCCCATAGAATGTCAAAATTGATGATTTTCAAAGAGCAAAATTACCCAACTACATTTGCACAGTGCAGATTTACCCTCAGAAAACTGTGCAAACAAGTCCTAGTAGATTAAAAGATACCCAGTATGAATTGCACATACAAGTAAATTGGTGATGGGCAACATACAAATGTTGTGCGACTTTACTGTATCTGGAAAAGAAATACTGTATCAGGAAATGAACACAATTGACAAGATTGTATCTACCTCGGTCACTGTAATCATCCACAAGGATGAGCTCCTTTAACAGAATATCAGGTGAAGTATCAAGAACACTGTGGACCGTCCTCAGGAGTGTTGACCAGGCCTCATTATAAAACGCTATTACCACTGAAGTGGTAGGAAGGTTTCGATAGTCGTACTTTTTCTCTCTACATCTATAATGTAAACATTAAAAACAGTATCATGTACATTTGCAGCTGAATTACAACATATTGCATACATTTGGCACATTCATTGCATTTACTTTACACAATGTGAACATTTTGAATGCAAGTATTCTCCCAGTAAAAACAAGTTGTTACCATACACCCCTTTCCAAAAAAAGGAGTGTGAAATACTTCATTATTCTTTGAATATTTTTGGCTGAAAGAAATCTGTCCAAGTGGAATCAGTAAACAATAATACTTAATAACCCTGAAGACAATTTAAAGGAATTCACAACGGTGAGCGCATTATCGTTTTCATTCAGTCATTTTTACCTATTTCTGTACCAATTTATTGCGTGCAAACTGAATTCAGATGATTCTTAAAATTGCAATGACGTGATATGAACTCATATTGTCTCAAGTACGAGTCCAGGCATCAGAATATATAACCACTCAGCTATCGTACATTCAAGCACAGAATTTTTAAAAAAAATCTTGAGCTATTTTATCCCAAATGTAATTGAACCGAACAAAAATTTAAATTTTGTTCTGCCTAAATTTAGTGTTCTGGATTTTGTGCACACTGCTGACACTGAAGAAATCTGTGAAATATATGATGCTACTTATATTTCCCAATGTCTACCTTAATTCTGGAGCCAGCTTAAAAGGATCCCTGCAATCATACCACTTTGAAGTCATTGAATAGGTTAAGCAGCCAGGGAGAAAGTGAGGATTGCAGATGCTGGAGATCAAAGTTGAAAAGTGTGGTGCTGGAAAAGCATAGCAGGTCAGGCAGCATCTGAGGAGCAGGAAAGTCGACTTTTTGGGCATAAGCCCTTCAGGAATGAAGGGGGGTTTATGCCCCAAATGTCAGCTGTCTTGCTTCACGGATGCTGCCTGACCTGCTATGCTTTTCCAGTGCCACATCTTTTGACGAGGTTAAGCAGCCAGTCACACTGAATAATCCACACAAAGAACAAAACTTGAAAGAACGTACAATAAAGCAGCATATAAGCCTCATCATTCACTTTTGTAATTTTATAAAATGCTAAATAAAGATTGTGAAATAACTGGTAATACAGTAAAAACTGAAATATCAAATCTTTAAAAAATTGCTTTTACAATTACAGTCTTTGTTTTTTTAAACAAAGTGTGGGATGCAGAAATGTGGCATTCTATATATTAACCTTTCTGGCCCAGAAAACTAATCAACAGTGATTATGAATTAGTACACCATTAGTAAGATCCTCCAACTCCAAGAATTCTAAGGGTGATAATGTAAAAAGTGGAAGGTTATGTTCAGTGATATCTAATTGATTATTATCTTCAACAGCAAATCCTTGGGGAGTGAGGAGTCACTGACAGTGACTTTGATTTTCTTTATTGAACTGGGTATGTGCAAAAGTCTGAAGTTTCACAGTATTAATGAAGGCTGAGTACAGTTTTGCAATAAAATTAAAATCCAGTTCATTATCTCAACCAATTACTTACCCCAACAACATCCAGGCAATGAGAAAATATATCAATGAGAAAAAATCCTGCATGGTAAAACCTTCACCCTTATCTTCAAAGTGACTGAAGCCTTTAATTTGATTTTAAATGACTGCATACCACAAATTACATTTACAAGGTCCTAACAGAGTAGTAATCTCTACAGTACAGTGGATTTAAAACATGAAAACTTTACCTACTTGGAAATTACTGTGGTTATGGAGAGGGTTCAACACAGATTTATATTCAGGGGGAAAGTGAGGACTGCAGATGCTGGAGATGAGAATCAAGAGTGTTGTGCTGGAAAAGCTAGGGCTTATGCCTGAAACGTCGATTTTACTGCTCCTCGGATGTTGCCTGACCTGCTGTGCTTTTCCAACACACTCTCGATGCAGATTTCTATTCATTTCTCGCTGATTTCATGACTGCATTTTGTACCTACTATCTCTGGTTTGAGAAACTTGTTTAATTAAAATGTTTCCACGAGTGTTTCTATAAAAGTTCCCTGACATTTAGAGTGCCTGATCCTCGTAGGCAGCCCCTTCTAAACCTATAACTATTTCTATCTAGGACAAGGGCAGCAGATACTTGGGTACATCACCACCCAGAAATTCCCTTGCAAGCCACTCACCATCCTGATTTGGAAATATATCACCATTCCTTCATAGTTGCTGCTGAAAATTCTGGAATTCTCTCCCTAATTGCATTGTGGGTCAAACTACAGCATGTGGATTGCAGCAGTTCAAGAAGGCAGCTCACCCCCACCTTCAAGGGAGATTAGGAACAGGCAAGCCAACAACACCCATGTCCCACAAGTGAATAAGAAGAAATCTAGATCTGACACCCTCATCAGTCTCATGCAGTTCAAAGTTCCTCTCCCCAATCCATTCAGTTTCTCAGAATTCAGCCTTAATATCGTGAGACTGAAATACCTGATCTTTGTTACATGAGACCTCACTATTACTAGGTATACAATGAATACAGTCACTGACTGACTCGTACTGCATAGGTTTATCCATTGTAGTTGACTCAGGGCTCTTCAAGAGGGTCATAACAGTTAAAGCTCAAAAATAAAGAACATTGGCCTTTTTTAATAAAAAGCAGAAATCAACCTTAATTTTCACCTGAAACTGAAATGGATTTAAATGTAGAAATACCACTATTCCCCAATACTACCATGGTCTACCACTAATGCACTGTTGAACAAACGAACATTCCCAGAGCACTCTCACATGAGAAAATTGCATTCTCAATGACAGTGCTGTCAGAACACTAAAACGGTCATGCATCCCAATCTCCCAGCGCTTCAAAACTAAAACTCTCTCACAATTTCAAACCCAAATAATGACAAACTTCCATATCCTAACAGTACTCTTCCCAACAACCCCCCATATTCACAACCCCCATAAACAATACTTCAACTGCCTTCCACTTGAAACAATTTTCACCATCTTGATATAGATTCTGGGCTTTAAAATGAATATATTATACACAAACAGGTTAATCAATGTACACAAAAATAAGCACTTTTAAACTGAATTGTAAAAGCTTAACACAGTAATTTACCAAAAACAAAATGACACTAACATTTTAAATCAGTACTCCCAACAATACTGTCCTCAAACCTACCTAAGATTAACTATTCATAATTGATTTCTTCTTGATCTGAAGTAGTTGATGGTTTTTACAATTCTTCAGAGTTAATAATTTAGCTCTAATTCAAAGCAAAAACATCTCTCTACACCGCCATTACTATCAAGATTGCAGACAGCAATGTCACCAGTTCTTTCGCTAAACCTAATTTGCTGTTTTAAGATCTCACCTTTCAAGTCATTAACCTCAACTCAACCTGGTGCCAAACCTTTTAACTCAGCCCAAGTTTGGTTTAATTGCATTTATACAATTTTCTGCCATTAAATTTTAAGTCCTAACATTACCAAAAATGAAATAGTCATAAGGTTACATGAAATACCTAGTCTACAAATGATTAATATGAAAAACGACTCAGTGGTACTAATGAAAATTGGAGCAGGATTACATGGTAAATATTGCACAAACCAAACCAATGGCACAACCTCAACTTCTAAACAAAACATCAGTGGTCATGGTTTCCTCTTTGGCATTTGAATGCAGCAGTCAGCTATTTACTTACGAAAAAGTTTGAAGAGCTTCTGGTTTTCTCTGTTCTGCAAACAAAAATCAGGTTCTATCACCAACAAATCTGCAAGGTGAAATGTAACTTATTGGTCATTTCTCCTTGGCATCTCACAGTTAAAGTGTGATTCTTTTTACAGTTTTTAGTTGTTTTCATTCATAGTCGGTTTTCAAAGCAGAACTAAGCTACCAATATTCTATTGCAAACTGCAAATTCAATATCATTTAACTACCCACACCCCACGGGCTACCATTAGTCAAAAACTGAACTAAGTTAACCATGTAAGTACTGTGGCTACAGAAACAGATCAGAGGTGAGGGATCCTTGAGCAAGTAACTCACTTTTTAACTTCCCATTGCCTGTGCATCTATAAAGCGCAAGTTCAGGAGTTTGATGAAATACCCCACCACTCGTCTGGAGGAGTGCAGTTCCACCAATACTAAAAACTTATTACCATCCAGGGCAATGCAGCTAGCTTGTTTGACACCACATTTATAAACATTCACTCTCCACTACCAATGCACAGTGCATTCTGTACAGGATACACTGCAGAAATTCACCCAAGTCTCCTGAGACAGCACTTTAAAAATCCATGACCACCACCATTTTGAAAAATCAAGGGCAACAGATAGATGGGGACACTATACCTTCAACTTCCTCTCCAAGTCACATTATCCTGGTTTGGAAATATATCACCATTCCTTCACTGTTGCTGAGTCAAAATCCTGCAACTCTCTTCAGAGCATTGTGGATGTACCTACATCAGATGGACTGCGTAGCTCAAGAACATACCTCACTATCAGCTCCTCAAGGGCATGGAGGAAAATTTACATTCCAACCCAGGCAGCAAATCTCTACATCCCTGGAATAATACTTTTAAAAATGGAGGAGCGCATTGTCAGGTAACTGAAATAAAACCATGAGTTTAATTTTGAGACCACACTGTTCCAATTCCACAATTTAAAGGAAGGCCATTAGCACATCATATTGGAGTCCATTCTTTCAAAGAGCTTTAAGCTTCTAAGAGAGTTCTTGTAGGTTTTTGCATTTAATAATGCTAAGGGGGCCAGAGCAGATACATTAACTACTTTGGCCATTTTGAAGCATTTCAGGAAAGGGGACACACAGTCTGAACCTTAAGAGCCTAACCTCCAACAGTAAAATTAGGAGACAGCTCCAGACACACACACACACACACACACACACACACACACACACAGTGACAAAAGTTTTGAACTTTCCTCCACAAATAGTAATTAATGTTAGAGCTGTTGATGAAAGCCTGAAATTTGCACAATCTAATTTACTGGTGGAACAGGGAAAAAAATAGCTTACTGTGTTAGTAGGGAGATTATTATTCGAACGGTATAACTGTAGTTGGGTAAAGAAAGAAGGGGATCTCAAAGTACAAATCAACAATCATTGAGGGTCACACCACAGACTACCAAGATGATTGGAAAAAAGCATGCCACACATGAAAGTTTATTTCCAAAAGGTTGCATTGCAAATTAGGGAAGTTATGCTGTTTCCATCCCTGGTTAAACCGCACTTACGAGTATAGTTGCTGGTTCCCATATCAGTAAAAGCACCGGAAAGGGTACAGACAAGATTTACAAGGATAATAGCAGAAATGCATGGGTAAACATATCAGGAAAAGACTAACAGGATAGGATTTTATTCACTTAGAAAGAGACCAAAGAATAACTTAATAGAGGTGTTTACAATCATGAAAGGTTTTGATAAAATTCCAAACAATGACAATGTTTCTTCTTGTGGGATATAACATAAGCAACGTCTGAAGCAAAGGAAATCTACCATCATTACAAGAGACTCACAGCAATATGGTTGACCTGTAATTGCCCTCGAGTTAATTAGAAGTGGGCAATATATTCTGGACTAGTCCAGACCCCAAGTGGCAGTGACTGACACCATAACAGTTGTGCCCTTTTTTTAAAAAAACACCACCACTGCCACCCACCTCAAACTCCCAAATCTTCCATCCCCACCTTCCTATTCTCAGAGGGCTCACGGCAATCCTCACGCTTCAAAATAGAATCAGAATGGGAAAACATTTGGGAAGCTCTGTTTTAAGGGACAGAAGTATTCCCCTTAAACAGCTACACGGTGCACAATGAACTTGTACAGCAGATTCCTTATTTTGTGAAGTGGTTGAACTAATCAACTAAAGCGAATGCAATGTTGTCACTTATCTCAAGAGGGTTGGAATATAAAAGCAGAGATGTGCTACTGAGACTTTATAAAGCTCTGGTTAGGCCCCATTTGGAGTACTGTGTCCAGTTTTGGTCCCCACACCTCAGGAAGGACATACTGGCACTGGAACGTGACCAGCAGAGATTCACATGGATGATCCCTGGAATGGTAGGTCTAACATATGAGGAACAGCTGAGGATCCTGGGATTGTATTCATTGGAGTTTAGAAGATTAAGGGGAGATTTAGATTAGATTAGACTTACAGTGTGGAAACAGGCCCTTCGGCCCAACAAGTCCACACCGACCCGCCGAAGCGCAACCCACCCATACCCCTACATTTATCCCTTACCTAACACTACGGGCAATTTAGCTTGGCCAATTCACCTGACCCGCACATCTTTGGACTGTGGGAGGAAACCGGAGCACCCGGAGGAAACCCACGCAGACACGGGGAGAACGTGCAAACTCCACACAGTCAGTCGCCTGAGTCGGGAATTGAACCCGGGTCTACAGGCGCTGTGAGGCAGCAGTGCTAACCACTGTGCCACCGTGCCGCCCACTAAATTTAATAGAGACGTACAAGATAATACATGGATTGGAAAGGGTGGACGCTAGGAAATTGTTTCCGTTAGGCGAGGAGACTAGGACCCGTGGACACAGCCTTAGAATTAGAGGGGGTCAATTCAGAACAGAAATGCGGAGACATTTCTTCAGCCAGAGGGTGGTGGGCCTGTGGAATTCATTGCCACGGAGTGCAGTGGAGGCCAGGACGCTAAATGTCTACAAGGCGGAGATTGATAAATTCTTGTTGTCTTGAGGAATTAAGGGCTACAGGGAGAACGCTGGTAAGTGGAGTCGAAATGCCCATTAGCCATGATTGAATGGTGGAGTGGACTCGATGGGCCGAATGGCCTTACTTCCACTCTTATGTCTTATGGTCTTACCTCCATTACTAAAGGCAAAAGCAAGTTATGCATTGCAAGTTCAACACTTAAGACATACTTAGTATGTACATCAAATTTACAATGAACATGTTTTCAGTTGTTATCTCCCTTTGCCAAAGTGAATTTGCAGACTTGTATTACTCCATTCAGTAAACTGAACATTTTTTTATGAAGACTTGCTTTGCTCCAACTCTGAACAAAAGCTTAACTCTGCGTTCAGAGATGGTATCAGTAGAAACCACGCAAAGGGCCAGGGGAGGTTGGTCCGCACAAACATTACATTTTAAAAATTGAACCCACTGCACGTGTAGTCAGATAAACCAGGTTCACGCAAGAGTAAAATGCCCTCTTTTGATTAAATTGCTGTGAAGAGTTTTTTTTGTTTATGCTCTGTTATTTTTCGATAATTAAAAGTGACTGGGCTGGCAAGTTAAAAGTGCACTGCTGCCCTCCAGTGTTATTTTGAAAGAGGAGTACATTTCAAGCGATCCACAACAGCGAAGTAAAAAGAACGACAGAAACAAATTTGGATGTTTATTAGGAGAACCAAATGAAAATTAGATTACTAAGACCAGGTTTCAAAAATATCTCATAACAAATACATTAATACACAATTTACTTAAGAATGTAAACAGAAAAAATACAAAAGGCAAAGAAAACACCCAATTTAAATAGTTAATGTGACTTTTCTTTAGTAGTATCAAAATTAAGTGGCCAGAAGAGCAAAAAGACTTGGTTAAAAAGGTTTATTAAATGCAGGACCTTGCTTTAAGTCATTCATTTATTGTATTGCCTTTACAACAGCAAAAGCCCCTCAGAATTAATAGAATATACAAATTGATAGGTTAGCAAAAATCATATTGGCTCTTTTAGCCCGTCTGAAACAAGCTTCTTAAGAAATGGGTGCAAAAATAGCCAACTGCAGCCCTTCAAGGCTTCTCCAACTGTTCATACAGACATGGTTGAACTTCCGAATTATTTTTATTCACTTGTGAAATGTGGGCACCACTGGCTGGCCAGCATTTACTGCTTGTTCCTATTTGTCCTTGAGAAAGTTGTGATGAGCTATCTTCTTGAACCACTGCAGTTCACTGGCAAAGATTGTCCCATTGTGTTCATGAAGGAAGGAATTGCAGAATTCAAACAACAGTGAGGAACGGTGATTTATTTTCAAGATAGTTTCGATGAAAAACTTACAGGTAGTAGTGTTCCCATGTACCTGCTTCCCTTATTCTTCTAGATAGAAGTGGTCATGGATTTGGAAGCTGCTAAGGGTCTTTGGGGAATTACTGCAGTGCATCTTGTAGATAGTAGCAGCAGTGTGTACTGAGTATCAATGGAAGGAGTGGATGGGTGTGGATTTACTGCCAATCAAGCTGGTTGATTTGTCCCAGATGGTCTCAAACTTGGAGTGGTGTTGGAGCTGCACTCATTCAGGCAAGTGAGGAACATTCAGTCATACTTGTGTCTTATGGCTGAAGGACAGGCTTTGGGTACTTGGGCGGTGAGTTCTCACAATAGTATTCTTAGCCTCTATAGCATTGTTCTAGCCACTATATAAGGTGAACCCAGTCAGTTTCTGGTTAATGGTAATCCCTTGTATGAGGAATTCAGTGATGGTAACACCCATTGAATGTTTAGTGGTTAGACTGTCTCTTATCGGAAATAATCATTGCCTGGCATTTGTGTCATCTGAATGTTACATGCCACTTGTCAACACAAGTCTGGGTATTATCCAAATTTTGTTGCATTTGAACATGGGCAGCTTCAGTATTTGAGTCATGGATAACACAAAATTATGCAATCGATGAACATCCACACTTCTGACAACTTTTCACTTTTAGATTCCACTTTTCCAGCCATTCTCCATTTCCCTTGATCCCATGAGATCAAAACTTTGCCTCAAACACAACCCCCTAGTGCACAGAATTCAAAGTGCTCATAACCCCAAGTGAAGAAAATTTTCCCCATCTCATCCTTAAATTCACTCATGGGATGAGGGTGTCCCTGGTTGGACAGCTTTTATGGCCCATCCCTAATTGCTTAGAGGGTAGTTAAAACTCAACCACATTGCTCGTGGGTCTGGAGTCATGTGTATGCCAGACTAGGTAAGGATGGCAGTTTCCTTCCTGAAAGTACATTAGAGAACCAGATTGGTTTTTCTCACAATCAACATGGTCATCATCGACTCTTCGTTCCACATGTTTTTAAAAACTGCATTCAAATTCCACCATCTGCCGTGGCAGGATTCAAGCCCAGGCCCCCAGATCATTATCTGGGTCTCTGGATTAACGGTCTAGTGATAACACCACAAGGCCATCACTTTCCCATAATTATCTACCCATTAGTCTGAGGCAATGACACCATGTTGCAGATTCCCTGGCCAGAGAAAACAACTTCTCAGTCTCTATCCTGTCAAACCCCTTAAGAATCCTCCCCATGCTGACAAGATCACCTTCCACTGTTCTAAACTCCCAAAAGCATTGAACCAATTTATTCAGCTTCTCACCTCAGGACCTGTTTCAACCTCATGTTAAGTTTTTCCCTCTTAGATATGGAGATCTGACACTTTGCAATGAGAGAAACTCAATTAGTAACTGAAAACAAAGGCATTTTGGGGGAAGAGTGGTCATAGTGTGAAAATACAGCAAAAGAATTAATGGGTAATGCAGAGAAGTGTTTACATATGTCAGTAGGAAGAATGAGGAGAGGCTACATGAGGGTGCATACATGAGGATCAATGGTAGGCACAACATCGTGGGCTGAAGGACCTGTTCTGTGCTGTACTGTTCTGTGTTCTAATATCCATCACTGCTTTTGATTAAATCTTCCAGCACTTCACTGATGATCAAGATTAAACCAATGGGATGAAATTGTCCCGATTAGATTTGTCCTGCATTGTATGGCCAGGATATACTTGAGAATTTTACATTTTAATGTGCAGATGTCAGCAATGCAGCTACAGTAAAATATCTTGGCTCGAGGTATAGCTAGTTTTAGATTAAATTAAATTAGATCCCCTACAGTGTGGAAACAGGCCCTTCGCCCACACCGACCCTCCAAAGAGTAACCCACCCAGACCCATTTCCCTCTGACTAATGCACCTAACACTATGGGCAATTTAGCATGGCCAATTCACCTGACCTGCACATCTTTGGATTGTGGGAGGAAACCGGAGCATCCGGAGGAAACCCACGCAGACACAGGGAGAATGTGCAAACTTTATACAGACAGTTGTCCGAAGCTGGAATCGAACCTGGGACCCTAGTGTTATGAGGCAGAAGTGCTAACCACTGAGCCACCCTAATTTTGGAAACAATTCTTCTGTTGCTTAGCTGAGATATTGTCTGAATCCAATTAAATGCACCTTGGAGCATCCAGAGGACATAGACATAATTTTAGTTACTTCTTTTAAAGTTGAATCTCGAAGAGCTTTTAAGATTTTGTCGACCAATTGTGACAGTTAAGACAAGTCAAGACTTAAAAATTGCAGATAACAATACATTACACAAGATAATTAACGTGGCCATTTGTGTAAACAATGATAAAAGTCAGTATTCACAATGCAAATACAACATGACAGCTTTTTAAGCAGCATTTGGCAATGCTGATTTCCTTCCACACTTTAACTTCACAGTGTGCATAGATTATTTTGAGTATTTTGGGGAATATGAAGTCATCCATTTTGGTAGGAATAACAGTAAAAAGGATAATTATTTGGATGGTAAGAAGTGGCAGTATGCTATGCAGAGGGACCTGGGTGTCCTTGTGCATGAATCACAGGAGGCTGGTCTGCAGGTACAACAGGTAATTAAGAAAGCAAACGGAATTTTGTCCTTCACTGTTAAAGGGATTGTGTTTAAAAACAAGGAGGTTGTGATCCAGCTGTACAGGGTGGTGGTGAGGCCATATTTGGAGTACTCTGTGCAGTTTTAGCCTCCTTACTTGGGAAAGGATGCACCAGCACTAGAGGGGACACAGAGGAGATTCACTAGGTTGATTCCAGAGTTGAGGGGGTTGGCTTATGAAGCCGAACTGAATAGCCTGGGATTATATTCATTGGAATTTAGAAGAATTGAGGTGTGTGATAGTGCGTGCGCGCGCATGCAGAATTTTATAGAAACATAGAAAATGAAGAAGGGAATAGATAAGATAGATGTAGAGAGGATATATCCATTGGCAGCTGAAACCAGGACAAGAGGGCATAGCTTCAAGATTTGAGGGAGCAGATTTAAGACTGAATTGAGAAAGAGCTTCTTCACCCAGAGGGTTGTGAATCTATGGGATTCCCTGCCCAGTGAAGTAGCGGTTGCTACTTCAGTAAATATTTTTAAAGCTAAGATGGATTTTTTTTAAACAATAAAGACATTGGGGGTTTTGGTGAGACAGCAGGAAGTGGAGCTGAGGCAAGAAAAAGGTCAGCCATGATCTTATTGAATGGTAGAGCAGGTTCGAAGGGCCAGATGGCCTGCTCCTTCTACTCCTCGTTCCTTATGAGGAAGTATTTTGCAAAGATTGGAAGCTTCCTTGAACAATGGCTATATATTCATCCTGTCCCCAGATCGCAGTTTGAACCATTGTACAGCTTTACATAATATTATTCTTTTGAGTGGAACTTGGGAATTCACAATGAAACAATCAAGGGGGTTATTTGTCCTGGATTGGGTCAACTGTCAGATTGTTGGACATGCATCAGTTCAGGCAAGCGAGTGCAACATAATCAAACAACTAGTGGAAAGACAGTTGTCAGCAGACAAGACTTACCCCGAAATAGCGAGCTCCTGGCAGAACATAAAACCACAGTGTGTGTGTGTGTGTGGCTGGTTCATGTACATTTCTGGTTAATATTGGCTCTGAGGATAGTGATGGTGGGGAATCAGGTAAATATCATAGGTACACTCATTCTTTTTGTTGGAGATTGTCATTGCCTGGCACAAGTGTTACTTGACCCACATTATACCAAGATTTGACACTGTTCAGGTCATGCTGCAGGTAGCTTCAGATTGCAAATACCAAATTACCACTCATTAGTCTACTCTCAATTAATATGAAGGTGATGGAAGATATCATTGTCAGTGCTATCAAGTGACACTGCCAACTACGACCATGTGGAAAATTACCCAGGTATGTCACATACTCAAAAAGCATGATGAGTCCAACGTGGCCAACTACAAACCATTAATCATGTTGGAAGGTGCCCTCAACTGTGTTATCTGGTAGTATTTGTTTAGCAATAATCTTCTGACTGACACTCAATTTGAGTTCTGCCAGGGCCAGTTTCTGACTTCATTACAGTCTTGGTTCAAACATGGACAAAAGAGCTGAATTCCAGAGGCAATGCCAGAGTGACTGCTTTGACATCAAGGCCACATTTAACTGAGTGTGGCATCAAGGAGCTCCAGCAAACTGAAATGGATATTGAGCAAAAAGTCTCCATTGGTTAGAGACAAACATAGGAAGGTGGTTATGGTTGTTGGGGGTCAGTCATTTCATTTCAACTCTAGGATACCTCTGCAGGAGTTCCTCATGGTAGTGTACCCTGGGCCCAACTATCTTCAGTTGCTTCATTGACCTTTCCTCTACAAAGTCAAAAATAGTCATTTTGCTGACGACTACACAATGTTCAGCAAACGTATGATAACTCGGATGGTGAAGCTGCTCATGTCTAAATGCAGCACATCTTGGATGGCTTCCAGGCTTTAGCTGAAACATAGGTAACACTTGTGCCACACAAGTTACTCAAGATTTTAAACCATTCTATGTCAGTCACATACTGCAGTTTGCAACCAATTAACTACCTGCTGTATTGTGGGATACTATTGCAAACTGAAGATGCTGCATTAATGGCTACAGAAGTTTTAGATAATTTCCAATGGCATCAAATTATTTCTTTCTCTGAACATTTACAATCATAAGCCTATTGTACACATACACAGAAAAACTACAGGAGACAAAATAACAAGGTTACACAATGTTGCACTACAGTAAATGTCTTCACAATTACTCAACTAACTTGGTTGTTGGGAGCAGACCATAGTTCAAATTATACCCACCCACCTTGATGTGAAAATATGCCAAAACCTTTCCCTGTGTTGTAAAACATTGGGAAAGTTAAGGCTACCCAATCACTGCCATGTACATTATGAACAAAGAACTTCTTACAAGAAAGAAAGAAATTTCATTTATGACACTGACCTGAGTGGAATATTTACGGTGTATTGTATAACTCTCAGCAGCTTTGGAATAAACTCAGTTTAATTGGGCTAATTTAATTTCATTAGTGCTAGGCCAAAGGCTCATCATTATCAACTGTTTCTGGTAATGGTTCTAAAATTAAATTACTGCTTTGACTAAAACTTCGTATGCCTGACAAAAAGAGGATACAGCTAACACATACAAAAATTAAGTGGGCTATTAAGGAACGTGTGCAATGGACAGTGAAGAAAGTTATGTCACAGACCTTGATCAGATGGGCCAATGGGCCAAGGAGTGGCAAATGGAGTTTAATTTAAATAAATGTGAGATGTTACATTTTATTAAAGCAAATCAGGGCAGGACTTACATACTTAATGGTAAAGTCCTAGGGAGTGTTGTCAAACAAAGAGATCTAGGGTACCAGGTGTAGAGTTCCTTGAATGTGAAGTTGCATGTAGACAGGGTGGTGAAGCATTTGGTATGCTTGCCTTCATTCCTCAGTGCATTGAGTATGAGGGTTGGGTAGTTATATTACGCTGTACAGATCATCGTGAACCACATGTGTTTTATGAAAATTAACCATGGTAATACTTTTAGGCTGACTCTATTTTAATTGCAGAATAATTAAATTCAAATTTCACAATTTCCCATGGTGGAATCCAAACCTATATTCATCAATAATCATACATAATTTTAGTCTACACACAGACTGGAAAAATTAGAATGGCAAAAGTATTTTGGAAGATAACTTCAGAGTGCTTCTGTAACAATTTCTTTGAGCAATAAGTTTTACAGGCCAACCTAGTGTAAACTGTTCTAGATCTGTTAATGTGTAAATATTTTTTACAATCAGCTTGTTATGACATCTCTGGAGCAGGTGGGACTTGATCTCATACCTGCTGGTCCAGAGAAAGGGATGCTATCACTGCATCAAAACACCCTTTCTGTCAGTCTGTAATGAGACAAAGGATCTTTAGGAATGAATGATTGCAACATAATTTAATTTTGCATTCAACGTGAAGGAAAGGCGAGTGGGTCTAAGTAGTGTTTTAACTTTAAAAATGGGCAAATATAATGCTATAGAATCAGAGAGATATACAGCATGGAAACAGACCCTTCGGTCCAACCCATCCATGTGAAGGCAAAGCTGGCTAAAATGAGGTGGGAAATTGAGTTAAGGGATGTGTCAGTAGAGATGTACTGGAATATATTGAAGGTGATATTTCATAACATTCAAAGATCATTACAGTCAGACATCTACAGCACAAAAAGGTCCTCAGCCTATCACGTTTGTACAGGACATAAACAATCACCTAATTATTCTGACTTCATTTTCCAGCACTTGGCAATGTCCAATAAAAGGCTCTTAGAGAAGGAAACACCATCTTGGGATAACTGAGGAAATTAAGGACAGTATCCAATTGAAGGAAAGGGAATATAATTCGGCAAACATTAGTGTCATGTCAAAAACTAAAGAGGTGGTTAAAGAAAAAAGCAAAGTAAACTAAAACATTAGAGTTTGATAAAAAGTTAGAAAGAAAAATAAAAATGTACAAGAAAGATTTTCTAGAAGGCATGTAAATAAGAAAACGTAACTGAAGTGAGCAATGATACTTCAGGATGGTTAGAGAATTAATGATGGAAACTAAGGAAATAGTGAATGAATTAAACAGATGTTAAAAGTTTGCTTTCACTGTGGAAGATACAAACCAAATCTCAAAATAATTGTACATCATGAGGTGAAAGGGAGGAAGAAAGTAAAAACAACAATCACCTTGAGATTTCATTCTAAGGTCACAAAGAAGTGACAGCCGAGATAAGCATTTGACAAGATTCCAAGTTTACGGCATGGGAGTTAGAGCTCCTGGTACAGGCATTCACATATTACCATGAAAACAAGATTGCAATATCTTGAAGTGGGGTGAGTGGAATTTGCTAATGCTGTTCAGGTGGGTTTAAACTAATTCAGCAAGGGGGTGGGAAGCTTAATTGTAGTTTGAGTACACAGGAGGTTGATAGTAGTGAGGTCAGAACTAAGGTTTCAAGGTCACAAGCAGGCACAAGCAAGCAAGAAGTTGGTTTGAAGTGTGGCCAGGAGCATCCGGAATAAGGTAGGTGAACTTGCAGCATGGGCTGGTGTCTGGGATTTCGAAGTTGCGGCCATTTCGGAAACATGGGTAGAGCAGGGACAGAAATGGTTGTTGCAGGTTCTGGGATTTCATGTTTCAGTAAGACCAGAGAAAAAGGAAAGGGAGAGTAGCAGTCTTAGGTAAAGACAATATTATGGTTGCAAAAAGGATGTTTGAGGACTCATCTACTGAGATAGTATGGGCTGAGGTTAGAAACAGGAAAGGAGAGGCCACCCTGTTGGGAGTTTTCTGTAGGCCTGGAGGGTTTCCTGACACAGAATGCAGACAGGCCAAAAAGGAGCGAGGCCACATTAGATTTGGTACTGGGTAATGGCCAGGTATTAGGTTTGGAGGTAGGTGAGCACTCTGGTGATAGTGACCACAATTCAGTTATGTTTACTTTAGCTATGGAAAGGGTATATACCTCAGGGTAAGAATTATAGCTGGAGAAAGCCAATTACAATGCAGTTAGGCAAGATTTAGGATGCATAGGATGGAAAAGGAAACTCCAGAGATGGGCACAATTGAAACGTGGAGCTTATTCAGGGAACAGCTACTGCAGGTCCTTGATAAGTGTGTACCTGTCAGGCAGGGAGAAAGTGGTCAAGCAAGGGAGCCTTGGTTTACTAAGGAAGTTGAATCTCTTGTCAAGAGGAAGAAGGTGGCTTATGTTAGGATTAGATATGATGGCTCAGTTAGGGTGCTTGAGAGTTACGAGTTAGGCAGGAAAGACCTAAAGAAAGAGTGCTATGAAGAGCCAGGAGGGGGCATAAGTCGTCATTGGCGGATAAGATCAAAAGAAAACCCTCAAGCTTTCTATAGGTATATCAGGAATAAAAGAATGACTAGAGTAAGATTATGGCCAAAGACAGTAGTGAGAAGTTGTGTGTGGAGTCAGAAGAGATCGGGGAAGGGCTAAATTAATACTTTTCATCTGTCAGTATTCATACTAGAAAAAGACAATGTTGTCGAGGAAAAAACTGTGATACAGGCTGCTAGACTAGTTGGGATTGAGGTTCACAAGGTGGTGTTAGCAATTCTGAAAAGTGTAAAAGTACGTACCCTGGGCCGGATGGGAATTATTTCACTGGAAAGCCAGTCAGAAGATTGCAGAGCCTTTGGCTTTGATCTTTATGTCATCATTGTCGACAGAAATAGTGCCAGAACACTGGAGGATAGCAAACATTGTTCCCTTGTTCAAGAGACAACCCTGGTAATTATAGACCAGTGAACCTTGCTTCGGTTGTGGGTAAAGTGTTGGAAAGAGTTATAAGAGATAGGAATTATCATCTAGAAAGGATGAAGTTGATTTGGGATAATCAACAGTTTTGAGAAGGGTAGGTTGTGCCTCACAAACCTTAGAATTTTTTGAGAAGGTGCTCAAACAGGTGGATGCGGGTAAAGCGGTTAATGTGGCGTATATGGATTTCAGTGAGGTGTTTGATAAGGTAGGTTATTGCACAAAATATGGAGGCATGGGATTGAGGATGAGTTAGCAGTTTGGATCAGAAATTGGCTGGCTGAAAGATGAGAAAGGATGGTGGTTGATGTGAAATATTCATCCTGGAATTCAATTACTAGTGGCATACCACAAGGATCTGTTTTTTGGGTCCACTGCTGTTTACCATTTTTATAAATGACCCGGATGAGGGTATAGAAGGATGGGTTAGTAAATTTGTGGATGACACTAAGGTCAGTAGAGTTGTGGATAGTGATGAAGGATATTGTAAGTTACAGAGGGACATAGATAAGCCGCAGAGCTGGGCTGAGAGGTGACAAATGGAGTTTAATAAGGTGTAACAGAAATGCAGAGTACGGGCGAATGGTAAGATGCTTGGTAGCGTAGAGGAGCAGAGGGATCTTGGTGACCATGAACATTGATCCTTGAAAGTTGAATTGAATTAAATTGAAGTTATTGCCATGTGTACCAAGGCACAGTGAAAAAGCTTTGCCTTGCGAGCAATACAGGGAGAAGTCGCCACCCAGATTAACAGGGTTGTTAAGGCGGCATCCGATGCGTTAGCTTTTAATTGGTAGAGGAATCGAGTTTCGGAACCATGAGGTCATGCTGCAGCTGCACAAAACTCAGATGCAGCGGCACTTGGAACATTGCATACAGTTCTGGTCCCCACATCATGGGAAGGAAGTGGAAGCTTTGGAGAGGGTTCGGAGGAGATTTACTAGGATGTTGTCTAGTATGGAGGGAAGGTCTTACAAGGAAAGGCTGAGGGACTTGAGGCTGTTTTCATTAGAGAGAAGGTTGAGAAGGACTTAATTAAAAATACAAGATAATCAGAGGGCTAGATCAGGTGAACACTGAGCGCTTTTTTCCCTTGGGTGGCAATGGTTAGCACATGGGGACATAGCTTCAAATTGAGGGATGATATATATAGGTCAGATGTGGAACACACTGCCTGCAACAGTAGTAGACTCACCAACTAAAAGGGCATTTAAGTGGTTATTGGATAAGCATATGGACGAGAATGGAATAGTATAGGTTAGATGGGCTTCAGATTGGTTTCACAGGTCAGCACAACATTGAAGGCCAAAGGGCCTGTACTGTACTGTTATGTTCCATGTTCAATTGTTATCTAACAGGAAGGAGAGAGAAAAGGCATTTTATTTTCAAGCTCGAATGATGAAAATATTATCATGGCACAGATCTCAAATAAACATAGCATATGCCAATGAGTTGGAGAAGGGGGCCAGATGCATGGCTGCTAAATTTGCTAAAAACACAAAATTAGATAGAACAGTAACTTGTGACAATATATGGAGTTTACAATGGGATATTGTTAGGTCAGTGAGGAGTTGGAGGTAGGGGAGAAAGATGTGGCTAAGTAAATATGACTTTTTCTAATTTGGCACAAAGATTAGAAAGGCAGTGCATTGGTCAAATGGCAGGAGATTCTAGAATGCTGTGGTGCAGAAAGATTTGGATGCTCTGATGATACAAATATGAACAGGTAGTATCAAAAGGCAATAGTTCGGATTATTGTCACATGTACTCAAGGACAGCAGTACAGGAATACCGTGAAAAGTTTACAGCACCATCTTAGGTACAAGATATGTAATAAAGAAAAGCATTAGTTACCTTATTCATAGTATACGTTAGAAAAATAAGGAAAATTAAAAAAAACACAGGCTTCCACATGTGGTCTGACCAGGTGCACAAACTGCTGACTACCCACACCTGCCCCAAGTCCAACAACCTTCCCCGCTCCAGGCACGCTGGCCATCTCGCTGTGTTACTGGAAAACTGAATGTCATCATCCAAGGCATGAAGAATAGAAAATAAAAAGTAAAAGTTTTGCAAATATTATAGAGCATTGGTGAGACCACTTCTGGGTGCTAGGTACAGATCTAGTCTCATGTAAGTGAGGACACGTTGCACTGGAAACACTTCAAAGAAGGTCCACTCAACTGATGAAGGGGTAATCTTCTGAGAAACGGTTGGACATATGGAGCTTGTATTCATTCGTGTTTAGAAGATTAATGATTTTATTGGAATTTTTTGTATCCTAGGTTGTCGTGGTGATGGGGTGGAGCAGAAGTGATGAGTGGGGAGAGAAAGACAGAATTGAGAGTGAGATGGTGACAAGATATTTCTCCTTGTGGGAGAAACTCGAGCAAAGGGACACAGTTTAAAAACAAAGGATCTCCCATTTAAGTGATAGACATGAAGAATTTCATTCTCCCAAAGACTTGAATTTGCAGTCCTCTTTTCCCAAAGGAGTAATGGAAGCAGGTCCTTGAATATTATTAAAAGCTGCATTAAATAGTTTACGAGCTAGAAGGTATGTCATAGAATATGGAAATTAGCAGGAGAGTGGATAGGAGGCCACATCCACATGATCTTAAAATGGCAGAACAGGTCAGAGGAACCAAAATGGCTTTCTTCAACTCCTAACTCATGTCTGCATGATACAACATTACAAATATTCTAAAATAGGCAGAAAATATTTACTAAAAATGAAAAGACTAACTATAGGCAACAATGATAGGTAGCACTTGCTGCTTTCACACATGGGGAAGGGATAGCCTAATGGTATTATCATTGCACATAACACTCTGGAGACTGGGTTTCAAATCCGGCAATGACCATGAAACCATTGCCAACTGTTGAAAAAAAAACCCATCTGGTTCCCGAGTGCCCTCTGGGCACTAAATGCTGGACTAGCCAGTGACACAGTTATGCTGTAAATGAAGTTTAAAAAAAACTTGAGATAAAGCAAATCCTCCTTAACTGTTCAGGCTGCACAATACACATACACTGTTCTCTAAAAGAAGAACTTGCACACTTGTTGTCATAAAATCCTAACGTCTGCTACATCATCTCAATAATGATAAGGACATCAAAACAAGGCACAACACTATGTCAATGCACAACATCTTTTAAAACTTCTATTGGAGAGGAACTGTTGCAAATTGAATTGAGACACGGCTAACAGCTTCTGCAAAGCCACCTCAAAGTGGAATTTTTTTTTTTAAAAATCACTCAGGAAGAATGCAGAAAGAGAAAATCCACAATTTAGACTGATTAAAGATTATGGTGGTTTCAGGAAGAAATTGGCAAATGTAAAGTACAGGACATGGATAATATGGCTGTTCAAAAAGGTCCAGCAATATGCTGCAAAGTTTTATTTCAACTTAGACATGGCAAAGTTCTAAACACATCAACTGCTTGTCCCCCATATATACACCTAGTGTTCATCCAATTACACCTCAATGAACATATAACCAGCACATGTTCGATAATTCCATTCGGTCTCATGATCTAGTAATTTGGCAGAGATGCCTAAGTGCAGTCACAAAAGACAAACCAAAAAGAAATCTCTTGGAAATACAGCAATCCTGTTTATCGAAACAAGATTCTGAGGGCTTCCAGAGATCACTACAAAAAAGTTGCTTTCTCTATTTCTCTCTCTCACTCACACACAAAAATAAACTTGCTCTGTTTAACACAAAAAAAAAGAGAATGAGAGTCAGGGAAATAAAAATTTGAAAGTAAATGCAACCTTCCCTCCTGCTGTATTCAACTACTGAACCCAGACCTCAGGTTTAAACCTACGCTTGAAAAGGATTCATTAAACTGAATATTCTTTTGTCTTCCTTTCTAATGGACACTATTCCCTTTTAGTTTTATACCTGCATAATGTGTGCATGTTCACAGATGCAACTGCAGAGAGGCCATATGTTTGACATATGTCTATTGTTTTTCTCCGGATCAGCAACTAATAAAATTGCTTTTTCACTCAATACGACCATGCGATTGGCTTTTTATGACTGCAAAAAAAAGTTAACTGGCGAGGGGTATAGCTTTACGCTTAAAAAAATCCGAAACATTTGTTGCAATTAAACAAATAGTTTGAAAAAGAAAGGAACTGGTTCACTAGCTCTCACCTGGTCAGAACAAAAGAAGTTTGCACAGATTCACTAAAAAAAACAACTTACCAGGGCAAAGTGGCAATGCCCTTACATCTGGGTCTGAAGTCTGGATGCAAGTCTCCAATGTACAAAAGGTTGATTTAAAGTGAAACAGAATTACTAGGAAAGCTTCACAGATACTTGCAAGCATGTAATACCTTCACCTGGATTTCCATTCCCCATATACAGGAATGCACATGTAGAAGTGACCACCATTCACTTCACCTGCTATACTGACAGACAATTGCAGGGAAGTGGATTCTCATTGGTGTATGACCAATCTTTCAAAGAACATCTTCGCTTCCAATCATTAGCTTTAACATCATTAGTCATTTGTTCACATTATCAATATTCACTGCTATTCTCAGAGATACAGTACATAATAATTGCTTTGCGCGTAGGATGGCAAGTAATGGGAAAATGGCAAGAATCATACACCACAGAAGGAGTTATTCAGTCATATCATGTCATACCAGCCTTGTAAAAGCTATCCAAATAGTCCCAATGCTGGATTATCCCGCATTGCCCGTCAGAATCACACAGATGTACAGCACGGAAACAGACTCTTTGGTCCAACTCACCCATGCAGACCAAATATCCTAAAGTAATCCATTCTCATTTGCCAGCACTTGGCCCATATCCCAGTAAATGCTTCCTACTCACATACCCCATCCAGATGCCTTTTAAATGTTCCAATTGTACCAGTCTCCATCACTTCCTCAAGCAGCTCATTCCATACACGCACCACCCTTTGCATGAAAATGTTACCCCTGAGGTAACTTATAAATTTTTCCCCTCTCACCTTATGTCCTCTCGTTCTGGACTCCCCTACCCTTGCCTATTTACCCTATTCATGTCCCTCATTCTTTTATACCCCTCAGCCTCTGACGCTCCAGGGAAAACAGCCCCAGCCTATTCAGCCTCTCCCTATAGCTCAAACCTTCCAACCCTGGCAACATCCTTGTAAATCAAATTTCTCCTTTTTAAGCATACATCCAATTTCCTTTTGAAACTTACTTTTAAACCTGCTTCCACTTAGCCAAGCTGTGCATTCCAATTTACAAAATCGCCAGATACAAAGAAACAATTTCAGTCCCAAAAGCAAACTTTATGCCCCTAAATGTAACAAATCAAACAACTATTTCACAATGCACTGTTGAGAACTCCAAAGTCAGATGTGACACAGGGCACTGGAGACATAGCAATGTCAAAAAAGGATCAGAGTATATAGCCCTTCCAGCATCTTCTGTTATTCAAGAAGATCATTGCTGATCTACGAATTAACTCATACTTGCCTTTGCCGAATATCTTTTAATAACATTGGTTAACAAATCTGTCAACATTAGACAAAAATAACAATTAATCTAAAATTTACTGTCGTTTGCGATTAATACAAAGTAACTTTCCACATTGGAACAACTTTTTTTCTAAAGGGAGATGCAAAAGGGGCAGCTGCATATCCATAATTAAAAGAGCAATCAATCTTGTGAATCGGCTTATATTTCAGCAAAAGTAGTAGAAAATTGTTTAATGAATTCTAAATGTCTAAGTCTCATTCATGAACACTCAGGAAATTTGACATCCAGGACAATACAGCCCTCTTGATAGCTCCTCAATTCAAGTATTCACTATCACTGATGCACAATGCCTCATACTGAGGATAAATGACAGCAATCCCCAAGCACTCCACAGACAGTACCTTCTCAGCCCACAGCCTATATCACTGAAAATGATTAAAAGCAGGAAATACACAGGAACGTGACTGCTTCAAGTACCCCACTAAGCTATTCACCGCCATCACTACATTATAATTTTTCACTGTGAATCAAAATTCTGGCAACTGCCTTCAGGAATACTGAGTGCTTATCTAAAACAGACGGACTGCAAACAGCTGAAGAACACCACTTACCACCACCTTTCTCATGACATTTGGAGACGGGCAATAAATGTTGGTTTTACTACCAAAACTCTCATGCTTCCAAGGACTATTTTTTTAAATTCACTTACCAATAGAAACAACGTACAATAATTAAGGGAAAATATTTTTCACTTGTTTTCTTAAGCTTTAAAAAGATATTAATCTCTATGTCTTTCTTTATAGCTCAGTTGATATTAACTGACTAATACACTGGAACAGCTTCCAGTCATAAACGATATCCTTGACAATATAGCTGTCTTAAATGACAAACTTGTAGATTACTGTATTGTCCTAATGAAGTAATTTCTCTTCTCTATAAACTGCTGCATTTACATACATTCCATGCTGGTACAGAAAACAGTGGCAGCACCAGAAATGGACAGGGCATTGTAAGCTTTCAACTGAACTCTACAATAGGAACACTGCTATTTGCCCATTTTATGTGCACTAAACTGCTTGACAATACAGGATAAGTTGTAATTTCTTTGAAGTATATACTGAAAATATCAAAGTCATCATCTTCCATCCTGGTGGCAAATTGCAATTCCAACCTAACTCTATTCCTCTCTGGTAACATTCCAGAGTAAACCAAATTGTTCACAACTTTAACGTTATACTTGACTCACCGCACACCTAAACAAATCTTTCAGACTCCATAAAGGTACAGTCATCCAGCACTCATGCTCATGTTCTAACGGTGCACCAACTTTCATTCACCTGTCACCTTTGTACCTGTTGACTTCCCAGTTGAGTAACAGCTCGATTTTAAAATTCTTAGCATTCTTGGGAAATACTTCCATGGCTGTAACTCTCCCTTTGGCCATCGTCTCCTCCAAATCAACTTGCCCGCAACCCACCAACTCTGGCCGGTCTGGCTATGCCTTAGGGTAAAAAGTGAGGTCTGCAGATGCTGGAGATCAGAGCTGAAAATGTGTCGCTGGTTAAAGCACAGCAGGTTAGGCAGCAACCAAGGAACAGGAAATTCGACGTTTCGGGCATAAGCCTTTCATCAGGAATGGCTGATGAAGGGCTTATGCCCGAAACATCGAATTTCCTGTTCCTTGGATGCTGCCTAACCTGCTGTGCTTTAACCAGCAACATATTTTCAGCGGGCTATGCCTTACACTGAAGCTCATCGTCCCTGGAACTTTCTCCCCAAACCTCCCGTCCCATTCATCCTCCCTTGCGCGTCCTCACAGAACGACTTCCTTCACAGCAACTTCGCAGACAAGTAGATTATCGTGCAAATCCCCTCCCATCTGATGTCCTTCAGTGGCTCAGTCACCCCTCCAGTGAAGAGCCCTGGGACAATTCCTTTGCCCCCACCCCCCACCACTCTTTTGCTGAAAGGTGCTATGGAAATGTTTGTGAGGTTGTTGTTAGTGTGAGAGAGTTGGAGGGGGGGGGGGGGTACAGTGAATAGCAGTTGTAACAGCACTCAGTCCCTCCGTCTCACTTACAGCGGGTTCCACCTCTCGGGCAGTCGGCGCCGCAGGGAGATCCTGTCGCTGACATAGATGTTGATCTGATGTTTGCTCACACTCTCTTCCTCCTTCCGCTTCTCCTCGCCCTCCAGGTTCAGGTGAACCGCTCTGCCCAGCTCTCCCAGCGCACTCTCATCCAGCCGCGGCTTCTCATACACGCTTCTCCGGAGGCGGTCGTACTCGGCCTCCAGCACCGAGCCCGTGTCAGCCGCGGGCTCCCAGCGCTCAGCCCGCGGCTGCCGCTTGTCCTGCTGCCCGCTCCGGCTCAGCACCACGAAGCCCAGGGCGATCATCCCGCAGCACAGCAGCAGTAACTGCTTACAGCACCGCCGCCGCCGTGCCAGCAACATCGCCCCCCACCCTCCAAGGACAGGAGCGGTGGGGGTGCCCCTCCCGCGGCCCAGGGACGGCCGGCCACACACACACACCGGGTTACCGGACCGTGCGGCGCTCACACGCCGAGCCGCAGCCGCCACCACCACCGGCCCGCACAAACTTTCCACAACTCGTCCAGGAAGTGGCTCGCGGTCACACGGTAGGCGGGGCCTAAGAGCGGAAAGCCGCCGAATGTTGAGGCGTTTCCCTGGAGACCCAGACGGGGGGGCGGGCGCGAGAGCGTGGCACGCTGTCAGCGGGTGCGCACGCGCAAGTGACGTCAAAGGGGTGTGGTTCACCAAGATGACCCAGTTCCCGGAGGAGGGCGGCGCACGTGACAGCGCGGGGGTTACAGTCGGACAGCAGCGAAACAAACCCTTCAGCCCAACTAATCCACGCCGACTACTTTTTTTTCCAAATTAAACTCCTGCCATTTGGCCCATTTACCTTTCCTATTCATTTCGCTATCCAAATGTATTTTATTTTTCCCCTTGTTTAGTGGCAGAGGAAAAAGACACTATTGCGCAAATCCTTTCCCATTCTATATTTTCCAGCGGGAAAACAATCATGTGGTTAGTGAAACACTGCAAAAGCAATGCTTACATCAAATAAAAAGGGAAGGAGGGATGGGGGGGAACTAAATCCCCTCTATCCAGTGAGAGGGGTGTTCGCGCAGTTGGATAGAGAAATAGCACTTCATCCACCACCCCAGTGCACACATCTCTCGAAAGACATCGAGAGCACTGGCAGAGGCAGCATGCTCGCTCTCCCGTGAGACGCGGGCTCAAACATAACCACTGAAGGGGAACAGGCAGTCTCCACGGCTCGCCACCTGGACCCCAAATATCTTTTAAATGTTATAATTGTATCAGCCTCTATCACCTCCTTTGGCAGTTTGTTCTGTTATATGTACCACCTCTGTGTGAAAAAGTTGCCACTGAGATCCATTTTAAATCTTTCCCCTCTCATCTTAAACCTCTAATTTGGATTCCCTCATCCCAGGGAAAAGATCTTGGTTATTTACCTTATCTATGCCTATCATGACTTTATAAACCTCTATAAGGTTTACAACCCCTCAGCCTCCTAAGCTCCTAGGAACAATGTCCTAACCTATCCACCTTCTCCTTATAATCAAACCCTGCAGTCTCAGTAATATCCTTGTAAATCTTTTTTGCATCCTTTCCAGTTTTGTAACATCCTTTCTATTGTAGAGGAATTAGAATTGTATGCAGTCCTCCAAAAGTGGCCTTATCAATGAAGTCAAGCAAGCCAAATGCCGCCTTCACCACCCTGTCGATCTGTGACACTACTTTCAAGGAAATATGTGCCTGCACCACTAGATCTAAGTTCAGACATCCAAGAGAGGGATGTAAAAGGTGGCAGAGAACTGGGGTGGAGATGGCAGAGACATATGGCAGAGGTCCCAGGTGTCATGGAGTTGGATAGAGACAGTGTCATTCAGCAGAGGTCTGGAGACTTCAAGTTTATGCAAGACACAATGCGAGGGACAAGGCAAGAATGGTTTGATCTGGCTGTGTCCAGGGATAACAAATGAGTGTCTGAGATAGTTTACGGAAGTCTCAGTGGTAACGTGCACTTGCATTTGGTAGCACAACCAAGGCCAAATCAGGTAACAGATTGCAAATAGACTTATTTAGCCTTTTTGCTAGGATCTTAGCCCTAGGTCAGTTCATATTGTGCCCTTCCCAATGGTATAGTTTCCTCCTCTTGCCAGGGTCCCACGAGATTCCCACATGTTGACTTCCCTACTCTTATCTCTTTGCCAATGTGCACGTGTAGCAGATAATAATCCAGACATTACAATTCTTGAGGTCCTGTTGTTTGAATTTTGTTCCTAATTCCCGCTATTCCCCAAACAGGACTTTTTGCCTATGTTGTTGGTGGCAACATACGACTACACAACTGAACCCTCTCCCCATCTCCAGTTTCTTATTTGTTGAGTAGAAGTGTGATTAGCTTGGTAATTCTGGAACTTCTGCTTCATATCATACTGATTCATCAGCTATAGGAGGGTAGTAGGTGGTAATCAACTGAGAGGTCCATGTTTGACTTAATGCAATAAAACTCCCTCGAATACAGATAACCACTCCTCTTAACCATATGCCACTATTGCATCACTGATAGTAAACTTTTTAAAATGCTAAAAAGCTGTTAAAACAAGCCTAAGAAACAGCATTCTATACACTTGAACAAACCAAACTATTCTCTATATAATTTTCTGTAAATTACTTTAAATGATTTGAAGTCTGATTAATGTGTGTAGTGCAGCACATGAGTAAAGTGCTTATTGTACATGATAAACCCATTTTCAGCTATTGTAATTGACTCCACAATGATAGGACACCATAAAACTAGAGGAATATCTTTTCATTAAAAAAAATTTTGTATATATGTGTAAATATGTTTCAAAAAGATCCAGATTGTGGTGTAGGCAGATGTTCACTCTGATATGCATTTGAGGGGATCTCAAGATAAAACATGCTCAATATTTGCTTACACAGTTAATTATATCCCACAGAAACCCTACCCAGCAAGTTCCAATCCTAAAAAGGTCATTTTGTGAATCAGATGAGCATTTACAATAGTAACACCATTAAAATACCTGCTTTTTATTAGCTTGTTTTTCAAATTCACAAAGTGGATTCAAATTCATGGAACTACCACAGTGGGATTTGAACTCTCATCTCCAGATTATTTTGGTCTCTGGTTTACTAGTTTGTGAATATATCTATGACATTACTGCCATTATTGTCTTCAAAATGCCAAGGTCAATCCTGTCCACTCCCGACATCCACCTGCCTTCCATGAATGAATTACTGAACAGAAACAAAGTAACAATTTTTCCCTTTTGTTTTCTTCTAGTCAACCTGTTCAGAAATGTTATTACACCTCTGGAGCAGGTGAGACTCAAAGAAAAGGAATGCTATACGTTGGAAAGGAATCGAACCCAGCACCCCCCACCTGACGGGCAAGAATTCTACCACTGAACCACCAATGCAACCACTGCAAAAAAAATCCCTTTATCATGTCAGAGATCTTGAAGGTCAGCTGTTTCAGTCCTGCAACCAATTAAAAGTATCCGCACAAAACATATCAGAACTGGGACAATCCTGCTGAAGGCAGTAAGTCATTGCAGACAAGAAGAGAGGGGCGGGATCCTTACTATCTAGTTGAGGTGATTGTATGCAAGGATCATTTCAACACATTATGATAAACAGAAAATGAATAATTTGGCATCAGAGTCATAGAGATGTACAGCATGGAAACAGACCCTTCGGTCCAGCCCGTCCATGCCGACCAGATATCCCAAACCAATCTAGTCCCACCTGCCAGCACCTGGCCCATATCCCTCCAAACCCTTCCTATTCATAAACCCATCCAAATGCCTCTTAAATGTTGCAATTGTACCAGCCTCCACCACATCCTCTGGCAGCTCATTCCATACACGTACCACCCTCTGTGTGAAATAGTTGCCCCTTAGGTCTCTTTCATATCTTTCCCCTCTCACCCTAAACCTATGCCCTCTAGTTCTGGCCTCCCCCACGCCAGGGAAAAGACTTTGTCTATTTATCCTATCCATGCCCCTCATGATTTTATAAACTTCTATAAGGTCACCCCTCAGCCTCCGACACTCCAGGGAAAACAGCCCCAGCCTGTACAGCCTCTTCCTGTAGCTCAGATCCTCCAACCCTGGCAGCATCCTTGTAAATGTTTTCTGAACCCTTTCAAGTTTCACAACATCTTTCTGATAGGAAGGAGACCAGAATTGCACACAATATTCCAACAATGGTCCAACCAATGTCCTGTAAAGCCACAACATGACCTCCCAACTCCTGTACTCAATACTCTGACCAATAAAGGAAAGCATACCAAACGCCTTCCTCACTATCCTATCAACCTGCGACTCCACTTTCAAGGAGCTATGAACCTGCACTCCAAGGTCTCTTTGTTCAGCAGCACTCCCTAGGACCTTACCATTAAGTATATAAGTCCTGCTAAGATTTGCTTTCCCAAAATGCAGCACTTCACATTAGTATGAATTAAACTCCATCTGCCACTTTTCAGCCCATTGGCCCATCTGATCAAGATCCTGTTGTAATCTAAGGTAACCCTCTTTGCTGTCCACTACACCTCCAATTTTGGTGTCATCTGAAAACTTACTAACTGTACCTCTTATGCTCACATCCAAATCATTTATGTAAATGACAAAAAGTAGAGGACCCAGCACCGATCCTTGTGGCACTCCACTGGTCACAGGCCTCCAGTCTGAAAAACAACCCTCAACCACCATCATCGATCTTCTACCTTTGATCCAGTTCTACATCCAAATGGCTAGTTCTCCCTGTATTCCATGAGATCTAACCTTGCTAATCAGTCTTCCATGGGGAACTTTGTTGAACGCCTTACTGAAGTCCAAATAGATCACATCTATCACTCTTCCCTCATCAATCTTCTTTGTTACTTCTTCAAAAAACTCATTCAAGTTTGTGAGACATGATTTCCCACGCACAAAGCCATGTTGACTATCCCTAATCAGTCGTTGCCTTTCCAAATATAAGTACATCCTGTCCCTCAGGATTCCCTCCAACAACTTGCCCACCACCGAGGTCAGGCTCACCGGTCTATAGTTCCCTGGCTTGTCTTTATCGCCCTTCTTAAACAGTGGCACCACGTTTGCCAACCTCCAGTCTTCTGGCACCTCAACTGTGACTATCGATGATACAAATATCTCAGCAAGAGGCCCAGTAATCACTTCTCTGGCTTCCCACAGAGTTCTCGGGTACACCTGATCAGGTCCTTTATCATTAAATATCGTCTTTTCAGTTAATCAGCAAATACGAATGAGTGATCAAATATTTTCTAGCTTCTCACCTGCATCATGGAGTGTTATAATCCAAAAATATCACAGTTCTCAACAATATTAAAAATGTGAAAATAGAATATGACCACATTAGCAAAATTGGATAATGACATAGGAATTGGAGTAGGCCATTCAGCCCCTCAAGCCTATTCCACCATTCAATGTGTTCATGGCCAATTTGTGTCCTAATTCCATATAACCTACCTTTGGCCCATAGATCTGTAAAAGAAATGCTTTGTCCGGAACTGAAAGGTACTTTTTTTTTAGAATCATATGGTACAGAAGAGGCCCTTTGACCCATTAAGTCTGCACTGACAAGAACTACTCTAAATCTACACTAGTCCCACTTTCCAACACGAGGCAAAGCCTTGAATTTTTTTTTAATTTCAAGTATTCATCCAAATATTCTTCAAAGTTATTGAATTTTCCTACCTTTGCTACCCTAGGTTCATTCAACATTCACAACACATCTCCCATAATGCAACAATGGTTCTTTGAAGAATTCCCAGCTGGGTAGTTACACAACTTCAGAATGACGACTGGAGCAAGTGCCAAAGTGAGCCAAGGTGGATTCTCCACAGAGAGAGTGAAAATTTATTTTAAAAATGGAATTTAACCCTGATAAGTGTGGGGTGATGCACTTTAGGCTAAATGTACTTGTTTGTGATATTTTAAAGATCTAGTCACCTGAACCCCCAATTCTCTTTGGACATCCACTGTATTTAACTTCATATCATTTAGAAAGTACTCCACTCTATCCTTTCTTGGTCCAAAATTAATAACTTCACTTGCTTACATTAAACTCCACCTGCCACAGTTTTTCAGCATTCACTTAGCATACGATTAAAAGGGATATTGATAGACTATCTCCACTGTCTATAGTGTACCTAACTTTGTGTTATCAACAACTTTGTACTTTCTATGCCATTATCTAATTCATTAATAATGAGTGTGAATAATTGAGGCAGAACATAGGTCCTTTTGGGACATTATGATCACACCCTGCCAAGTTGAGTACCTATCCATTATCTGTGTGTTCTGCCACCTGCCATTCAACCAATTTCCCAGCCATGGCAGCAACTTGCCCTCATTTGCATGGACTTTGAGCTTAGTTAACAGTCTTTGATGTGGGACTTTCTCTTTTGGAAGTCCATGTAAACATTCATAAGACACTCCCCTGTCCACTTACTTAGTCACTTCCTCAAAGAATTTCAGGCATGACCTACCTGACATGCTGGTTCTCCCTGATTAACTGAACACCTTGAAAATTTTCAGTTATCCCATTATTGATCATAGACTCCAACAATTTCCCACAGATGTTAGGCTAACTGGTCTGTAATTGCCCGGTTTTCCTCTTTCACCCTTAAAAAAAAGCTAAGTAACATGTACAATTTTACAATCAAGAGGGACGAGTCCTGAATCTAGGAATTTTGGAAGGTTATAGTTAAGAAGTGTACAAATGTGCTCGCTTACACCATTTAAAACCCTCTGTTGGGAACTGTCGAGTTCTGGAGATTCGCCACTTTTTATTTCAATTAATTTTCGCATCACCAGTGTTTTACTTCCGTTAATTTTATTCAGTCCCTGTTCCACTGTTAATATCCTTAGAACTTCTGGCAAGCTATTCTGCTTTTCCACTGTAAACATTGAAGCAAAGTAATTATTCAACATATCTATTATATCCTCAGTCATTGACAATATCCCCACTTTCAATCTCTAGTGGGTCAAATATTGCTCCTGAACACCTGATTTCTTTTATGCAACTATAAAAAGTTTCATCAAAAGTGATTTTGATGTCTCCAGCAAGTTTCCTTTCATAATCTCTTATAAGCTGCTTTGTGAAGCATAAGCTTCCTTTCCTGAAGAAGGGTTCATGCCCGAAACATCGGCTCTCCTGCTCCTTGGATGCTGCCAGACCTGCTGCGCTTTTGCAGCAACACATTTTCAACTCTGATCTCCAGCATCTGCAGAACTCACTTTCTCCTAGAAGATTTTAACCGACTGCGAATCCTCTTGCAAGGATGCCTTCCTTGAAGAAGCTCTCTTCCTCCCTCTACAAGTATTTCAGTGAGTCCCTCTCTCACTGCACACCCCAGGTCATCTCCTCTGCCATTCCTGAAGAAGGGCTCATGCCCGAAACATCGGCTCTCCTGCTCCTTGGATGCTGCCAGACCTGCTGCGCTTTTGCAGCAACACATTTTCAACTCTGATCTCCAGCATCTGCAGAACTCACTTTCTCCTAGAAGATTTTAACCGACTGCGAATCCTCTTGCAAGGATGCCTTCCTTGAAGAAGCTCTCTTCCTCCCTCTACAAGTATTTCAGTGAGTCCCTCTCTCACTGCACACCCCAGGTCATCTCCTCTGCCATTCCTGAAGAAGGGCTCATGCCCGAAACGTCGACTCTCCTGCTCCTTGGATGCTGCCTGACCTGCTGCGCTTTTCCAGCAACACATTTTCAGCTCTGAGCTGCTTTGTGCCCATTTGCTGGTCCTTGTCTCCTTTCCATTCAGCAGGATCTGTTGTTTTGCAAGCCTTTTCATTTGGTTTTAGGCTATCACTTCTCTCACTTTGTTTTTTTTTTCTGTAAGGTGGTACCTTTTTCTCTCAGGGGTGTAAACTGGTCTTGTACTGTGACAAATATTTCTTGAAACATCCTCCACTGCTCTTCAACTGATTTGTCCACAAGCAAATTTTCCCAATTTATTGTGAACAGTCACCTCATTAAAGTTGACCTTACGCAAACCTAAATCTCTAATAACTGATTCATACTTTTCACTTTCAAATGAGACATTGAACTCTATCATGTTATGATCACTATTTGATAAATATTCATACACAATTAGGTGACTAATTGAATCTGGCTCGTTACAAAATCCAATATTGCTTGTCTCGTTACATCCAGGATTTACTGCTGCAGGAAACAATCCCAGACACACTCCAGAAATTTACTACCTTTCAGAAAGATGCTTTTCTGCCTCTCCCAATCATTTAAAGTTAAAATCCCTCATTAATACCCCTTTGGCTTTGCTACACATTTGTTTAATTTCTGTATTTATACAATCTAGCACTTCAGAGCTGCTATCGGGGGTTCTGTATACACCACTGATTACGGGTTTAGATCTTTAATGTTCCTCAGTTTCACCCATACAGTCTTCACTGAATGTTTTGCCCTCATTATGTCCTTCCTCACCATTGAAGTAATTTTGTTTCTAATCAGTAACCTCTTTGTCAATTTCCTGGTTCATCCTGTAAAATCTATGAACTGACTTATTTAGTTCCCAATCCCAAGCGTTTTGCAGCTGTGTCTCAGTTTTCGTTATTATATCATAGCCTCCGATTTGAATTTATGCCTGCACCTTACTCAATTTACTCATTACATTCCACGCATTCATACATTCAGGCCAAACTCTGTAACCCAGCCCTCAGCACTGATGCTTTATTCATAGATTTACTATTTCTCTCTTTCAATTGAATCAATACACTTTTTATAGTTTTGTCATTCCCTGCTGTGCTTGAAGTAGGATTCCTGACTGCTTTACCCTGTCATGTTACTTAAATTTGAAACTACACTGATTCCGCCCAAGCCCTCCTCACCATTTACTAATTTAAAGTCCCTGTGACCACCCAATTTAGCTTTTCCACTTGGTCCCAGATTGGTACAGCTTCTTCCTGTCCTAATACCGACCCACAGTCCCACGAGTTGAAACCCTTCTTTTAGCCATGCAGTCACTTACCTAATTTTCTTACCTCTACGCCTATTTGCACATGGTTCAGGTAATATTCCAGAGATTACAACTTTTGAAATCCTGTTTCTTAATTTTGTTCTTAATTTTTGATATTCCTAAAACAGGACCTCTTTCCGAGATTTGTACGTCCAATATTGTTGATCCTCCCCTCAACAATATCCTTTCATGCCAGTTAGAGATGTCCCTTACCTTGACACCACTCAGGCAACAGATCATTCTGGACTCTCTAATCATGCTTACAAAAGGATGCTTTCTGTATCCATCATCATGGAACCTTCTGCCACAGTCAGTTTTCCTCCTCCTTCCCCCACGAGAATGGCCTCTTTTATCACAGTGTGGTGGTCAGTTTGCCAATCTTCCCTCACATCCTTTTCCTCAACCACATAGGTAGTTAAATTTGACTGCTGGTGAGGGGTAGGAGAGTGTGACAAGTGAGGCAGGTAGCTGGGTCTGAATTTAGCATTGCAGGAACCTCAGTTCTTGAACATGTCCAACAGGTATGAGGTACTTTCTTTTATTCATTCATAGGAGGAGAAATCTCTGATTGACCAGTATTTATTGCCCTTCCCAGATGGTCTTGAGATGGTGGTGGTGAACTGCCTCTTGAATTGCAGCAGTCCAATATACTTTAGGTAAACCCACAATGGCCTTCAGTTCACCACCACCTTCTCTAGGGCAACTAGGGACAGGAAATAAATGCTAGCTGTTCTAGCAACACCAACATCCCATGAGTGAATTAAAAAAAAGTGCTCATATCTGTTGCTCAAGGTCAAGATCTGAGGCACCTCCAATGCTAAATTCAGAATCTTTCGAGCTGCCTCACTTACAGTCACATCCTCCTGTCCCTGATCTTCAGCCAAATTTGAAGTACTTACCTACAGGGTATGGCTGCTCCTGAAATACAGCATCCAGGTAATTATCCCCCTCCCTGAAGTGCGACAGACTTCCAGCTAATCAACTCTGATCTCATATCCTTAAGCAACCAACACTTGTTACAGATGTGGTCACTATGAACCACAATGAGGTCCACCAGCTCACACATCATGCAGGTACAACACATCACCTGGCCCTGCATATCTTAAGTTAATTATTAGTTTTTATTGTATATTTACATTTCCTACCAGTCTTTAATTTTTTAATCTAAAATATTTCTCAAACGTATTTTAAATTCCTTTCAGATTAAAGGTAAGTATTGAAATTTGCAGTTACAGTGGCTTACAGCTTTTCCTGTAATGTCCCTTTTTCTCCCTCTACTATTTCTGATCCCCAAGTGTCCTCCCTCATTAGTTCCGCTCTCTCTCTCTCTTTCTGGGCTTGCCCAGGTAAGTGAGTACGCCTGGAGCCTCAACCTTGATTTTTTACTTCCTGTTCAGTCCCTGTGTCCACCCCAGCTGGCTCCTCTTTCCTCTGATGTCCCAAATTCACTAAAGACCCAATTTGGATATTAAAGAGAAAAAGTACTCAGCAATGATTAAAAAAGATGGACTGATCAACACCACCTCCCCTTTCACCCAATTCCATTTTTCATCAAACTTCAGTTACACTCTGCTGCAATGAAGCAGCATTCCAGTACAGACAAGGCAGCCCTGAAGGAGCCCTCTTTTCATAGCCCCTAACTCTGAAACTTCTGTAACTGGATAAAACCAGTTGTCTAATTAACTAGCTTCAGTGCTGTACAGTACCTGTAAATTCTTGTTTTAAAGCTGCACCCAATCAATACAGCAATCTTTAGTTACTTGTTAAATTGAAGGACAGACTAGACTTTAGATTGAAATTAGCCCCTAAATTAAATAATTCAACATTATATAAATGTATCAATAAAAACTTATTTCATTCTTTAAAACAGGAAGAGAAAATGCTCAAAATACTCAGCAGGTATGGCAACATCTGTGCAAGAAAACAGATGTGCAGCATCCATGGCATTTTGCTTTGGTATTCAGCACAAAAACAAATTTTTTAAAAAAATAATTTATTTATATATAATTCTAAAAAGACAGTAGTTTATTTCATGCATTTCTTATATCCACACAAGTTTTCCATCCCTTTGTTCCTGCATTGTAAGCGCTTTAACAATCATTTATCCCTTATACAGTTTCTATTTTAAAATAGCATTTGTTTTAAACTGCATTTCACAAGTACAAATTTTACATCTAAAATTTCTCCTCACATTCTGAAACCATGAATTGTTTCATTTTGTCTCGATTGAAGCCTGCAATCTTTTTTCCCTTTTAACAATCTCAGAAAAGTAAACCATGCAAGATTGTACAAATCACAAAGCAACAGGGACCCATTCAAGTCCAAAAAGCAGTTTGATTAGTTTTAGTTATCTGATACAGTGATCAAGGAAGGGCAAAGAAACCAAATATCCAGACAGAGAGCCATGAATAAATCATCATGAACAAAGACCTCATAATGTCTGGCATTCAAAAATGGACAAAAATCTACATTCACTCAAGCTATCCCCTCCATGTTTTCCATCAAGGTTTTAGGCACCATGGTGATACAAATTGCACTTTGCTTCAATGCATTAAATTTTAACTTCACTTAGCATTGATTTCTCTTTGACAATTACTTAAGTCAAAGCATTTCTGTTTACTCTGGAAAATCGTGAATAGCCCTATTCAAAATGCCAGATTTGATTATTGTCCTGTGAATTGCAAATTCTCATTTCAACATCCATCCGTCCTTCAGCTGTATAATAGGAAGTAATGCACTTGTTCGATTTTGGGTGGAAAATCATTCCGTTCTGTAAATAAACAATGCAGTTATTTCACATAACATACATACAAGTTTCACCATACCAACATTGTTCAGCTTTACCACGGGACATTAAGGCTGGAACTAAACACTTTTCCAGTTCTACCAACATCAATATGAAATTCTGCCAGTTAAGGAGAAGCACAAAGTAAAACTCCATTAGTGTACGTCAAAAATCTGAAGACAAGTAAGGTGTTAATATGTGATATGTATTAATATATCACAAAACATTGTCATTTTCTATGCAGGCCAGGCCACAGGTAGAATATGGATCTTAGAACAAATTCAGAATGATTGAGAGGTGTCCTAATGGAGTTATTGAAAGTGATGCAAGCATTTAATAGGAGGAGAAACCTGTTCCTCTGGTGGGGCAATCCAAAACAGGAGGATTCAATCTTAAAATGAGAGCAACGGTATTCAGAAGGGAAATCAGAAAAATACTTCTTCCCCCACACAAGGTAGTTAAATTAAGACTCCTTACGTAAGGAGTCATTGTTTGATCAACTGAAATTTCCAAAACTACATTTGGGTAATTGAAGCCCCACTTTATTACTACTCTATGATGCTGATATTTTTCTGTAATTTCCCTACAGGTTTGTTCCTCTACAGCTTTTCCACTAGTTGGTGTTCTATAGACTAAACTGAACAAAGTGTTAGGTGAGAAAGGGTGAACCATCTTCCCTCTTTTCAGCCTCTTCAGTTGGTATAACAAAGTTTTTTGAGATTTAAAGAAAGAGCAAATTTATTACCCAAGAAAAATAAAAAGCAGCAAGAACAAGCATATAACCTGCATGCAGTCACTCGGGCACGTACACACTCAAGTACAAATTTGAAAAGGAATAGGGATGAATACAAATGAATGTATAAAGAATATATTTAGTTCAGAATCCTTTGAATGTCCTCAAGAATCAAGATTTCAATCTGAGGCTTAAGGTTGGTTAGTTGGCTTTTTTAGATGCAGTCAGTATTAGTGAATTTTACATATTTCTTTTAAGAGGTCTTAGTCTTCTGATCTTCCTTTCAATCAGTGCTGTCAAACAGGCACTTTTCTTATTGGAGGAAGAGAGATCAGTTGTGCATTCCGAATCCCATTTCTCTTGAGCTGTCAAAAAAGCTTGTCAAAATGTTAACTGTTTGCATGTTCCACGCCTATGAAGGTAGGCAATTACAGATGTTTCAGCTCCAATATGCAAACATTCCCTGATGGTGTAAATCAAATAGGAGATGTTAACCTTCTCATCCTCCTCATGGAGAGTGACTGACCAATTTAATTGTCCTTAGAGAAAATGTTAATTTCAGCTTAGCCTATGTTTGGTCTAATCTGTGTGAGTTTCATGAAACTCGGCCAACGTTTATGGGTCAGGCAATCGATGAAGCCTTTTAACTTCATCTTTCAGGTTTTTTTTTGTAAAAACGGTTTCCATCCATGCAAGTCCTGGTATTAAATGAGCAGACAGAATTCCGAAAACAATATTCTGTAATTTCTATCATCATAAATAATTCAACAGCCTTGTGGAGTTGAATGCTGTACTCGGGTTTTTATATATGTAGCTTAACTGCACTAAGGTTCTTGCTGAAGCTTAGGAAGCTGAAATAGCAACAGCTTGAGAAGATATGATTAATGTATTCAAAATAGTAGAGGGATTAGACTCTGATTATAATGGATAAGCAATTCAAATTAAGTGGAACAGGAAGGTACCACAAAACAATGAAAAACAGCAAGCAATTCTTCTGATGACCTGACCAATACTCCTTTCTCAACCAATAATAAAAAGCCATTGTTTCCAATACTACTTAAATATTTGCATACATAAGTCATTGCACTTCTACCAAGGTGAGGAGAGATATGTGGATAACATACAAAGTAAATGCAAGTTTGTCCTTCCTGTTTCACCTCTACAGCCCCATATTTTTGCACAAGAATTTTGAAAGCTTACATTATGTTTGAATGCCATCCAAAAGTAGGACAAAGATTTTTTCAAAACATAGCAAAACATTCTTGGCCAACTTTCACAAATAGCCTTTCAGATTTGGTGGAATGCCTTAACAGAGAGATGCAGTTCTTCATTCAGCTTCATTTTCATCTTGAAGCAAAGCATCTCAAAGTTTAGGGAAAATGAATGAAACATAGACACAAAATTTTCATTGATCAAATAATCTGGCATTAGTTAAGCCATTTTTTCTGACTCACAAAGCACAATAAACTTCACTGAATCGCTTTGCAAGACAAACTAATATGTGCCACATCTGTATTGTATTTTGAAGTGTGTTCATGTACGAAGTTGCCTTGCAACTCAGCTTCCAGGAATATTACATTATTCAAAGACCTCCTGGATGGAACTATATCTTGAAATTCACAAACTGACTGAAAGAAAATCCCATGATTTGTCTGTATGTCTGGTGATTCCATCCATCTGCAGTCAGCCTCCTCTTCAGATTCCCAAGATTCATGGATGCCAGTCTTAAGTCATATCAATCCGTTTCACATGATATCATAAAATGGCTGAAGGTACTTGATCAACCAAAGCTCTGCACCCTTCCAACATTCTGACTGGTATACTGAAAACAATTTCTTCTCCACAGCTAACCATGCACATTGCCAATGTGTTCCCACATAGTTACAACACCAGTAACTATATTATATTATGAGAAGTAGCCCAAATAGGTTCTGTCTGCAAAAAAAGCAGGACAAACCAATTATAGCAATTAACAATCCATTACTCTACTCTCAATCAACAGCAAGATGAGGAAGATATCACTACCAGTGTTCCCATGTGACTTCCAACTGTGACCATGTGGAAAATTACACAGGTACTTCCCGTACTCAAAATGCAGGACAAGTCAAACCCGGTCGATTACTACCCATCAGAAGTGATGGAAGGTGTCCTAAACAGTGCTACCAAGGATATTCCTAGCAATAATTTTCTAACTGACACTCAGTTTGGGTACCGCCAGGACCACTCAGCTCCTGACCTCATTACAACCTTGGTTCAATTCCAGAGATCATAGAATCACTACTGTGTAGAAACAGGCCATTCGGCCCAACAAGTCCACACCAACCTTGTGCTGAGAGTCATTGCCTTTGATATCAAGGCTACATTTAACCAAGTGTAGTACCAAGGATTTCTAGCAAAGCTAGAATCAATGTGTATCAGCGTGCAAAGTCTCACTGGTTGGAGCCATTACTGGCTCAAAGGAAGGTGGTTGTGGTTGTTGGAGGTCAGTCATTTCAGCTACAGGACATCTCTGCAGAAGCACCTCAGGGTAGTGTCCTAGGCCCAACCAGCTTCAGCTGCTTCATCAATGGCCGTCCCTCCGTCATAAGATCAGAACTGGGGATGTTAGGTGATGACTGCACAATGTTCAGCACATTCATGACTCCTCATATAATGAAACAGTCAATGTCCAAATGCAAGTGCTGGATAATAACCAGGTTTGGTCTAACAAGTGAGAGTAACATTTGTGCTACACAAGTGACAGATAATGACTGACTATCTAACCATTGCCCCTTTGCAATCAATAGTATCACCAATCACTCAATCCCCATAATGGATATGGATTAATCCCCATAATTAACATCAAGCATACTACCATTGAGCAGAAACTCAACGGGACTAGCCAAATAAGTACTGGCTACAAAAGCATATCAGAGACTAGGAATACTGCAGCAAGTAACTCATCTCCTCACTCCCGAAAGCCTGTATACAATCTATAAGGCACAAGTTAGGAGTGTGATGGAATACTTCCCATTTTCCTGGATAACTGCATCTCCAATAATACATAAGCCTGACACCATCAGGGGAAAGCAGTTTTCTTGAGTGACACCACATCCACAAACATTCAGGCCCTCCAACATTGACTCTCAGTAGCAGCTGAGTGGACGATCTACAAGAGGCACTGCAGAATTTCACCAACAGTCCTTGGAAAGCACCTTCCAAACCCACAGCCACTACCACGTAGAAAGCCAAGGTTAACAGATACATGGGATCATCACCAGGTAGAAGATTCCATTTTCCACCAGTCAGCACTCACGTGAAAACATATCACCATTTCTTCAGTATCACTGGGTTAAAACCCTGTAATGACTTTGTGAGTGTAACTACACCAAATGGACTCCAGAAATTAAAGAAGGCAGTTCATCACAACTCCAGAACAGCATGTCAGTGCCACAATTGGTGACCAGACACCTATCACCAGGTATGGAACCTCACTTAACTGCACATGTGCACAGCTTACATGATCACCATCTTTCAAAGGCAACTAGGGATGGGCTGTAAATGCTGGCCCAACATCCTGTGGCTGAACATAGCTGCAGGAGCATCTCAGAGCAGTGTGTGGGGTATAACCATCTTCATCAATGACTTATCTTCCATTGTAAGGTTCAAAGCTGAAGTGTCTTTCAATAATTGCACAGAATATTCAGTACTGTTTGCAATTTTTTTCGATAATAAAGCAGTCTGCCAACTAGGAACAAGAACTAAGAAACATCCCAGGCTTCTGAGATGTCACCAACCAGCCCAAATGGCAAGCAATATCTATCTTTAAGAACAGAAGAGAGCTTGACCTGTACCATTAACATTTAATAGCTTTACTATCGTTAGATTCACCAACATCTGAGGGATTCCCATTGACCAGAACTTTAACTGGATCAGCCATGTTAAACAAGCAGGTTAGAAGCTGAGAAATCTGGGACGAGTAATTCCTTTTTCAACCATATTCGAGATGCAACTCAGGAGTGTATTAGAATACTCACCATTTGCCTGAACGAGGGCAGCTTCAACAACACTATAGAAGCTGAATACCATCAAGGACAACACAACCCATTTGACTGGCATCCATCGACCACCTTAAATATTCATTCACCCCACTTGCGCAAGGTGGCAGAAATATGTACCAACTAGAAGATCCACAACAGCAATAGCAAAATAGTTAGACCTCCTCTGGAGTACCTTCCAAACCTGCGACCACCAACACCTAGAAGAACAGGGACTACAACTGTAGAGGAACACCACTGACCTAAAGCACCCAAGTCCCATAGGATCTGAAGTTGGAACAATATCACCATATCAAACTTCTGGACCTTTCTCCCTAACAGCACTGTAAATACAACTAGACCTGGACTGCAGGAGTTCACAAAAGTCATTTCCCACAAGCTACTCAGAAGCAATAAACGCTGGCCTTGTCAGCAAATCTCACAATCCATGAACAAATAAATTAAAATTTAGAATATAATTGTGTTGTCTCCTACATATGTGCACATGTGCAGAAATTTGCTCTCTTTCAATCAAACTGGCTGTGGGGGCCATAAAGAACAAAAAATACAACCAATAAGAGTGACATATAGAGATACATAGATTAGAGAAATATTACAGAAATGGGCACATGATTTTCCTCTCGACTTGTTTTATTTTATAGTCATGTTTCAGTTACGTACCTGTTTAAATTCCCATGTAATAGACTCTAGTACAGGGGAGCCGTCTAATGGGCAGTATTTCATTCCAATGGAATTCTGTCCATCATTCACTTCTGCACACAGTTCAGTCACAGAATTAAATCGAATTTCCCCTTTAGATGTATATTCAAAATACTGTTTTTAAATAAGAAAATGTTATGTATCAAATGTCTTCTGAAAGTAATAAAATCAATTGCTTTAGTAAAATAACACTCACCAGAAATCCTTTATATAAATCAGTAGAATTATTAAAAATGTAATACTGAAATTGCAATATCTGACCAAGGCTCTTAACATTTAGACTTAACTTTGGTTTACGGTGGTTAATGATATCTATCATCCTGTAGTGAATAGTATCACCATGTAAAACATACATGACTATTTCACAACGCTCAATTAATCTCCATTAACTTTGTTGGAACGTGGCACATTTGAAGATCCCAGTCAAATTTCCAATGTGCACGTTCAAAAAGGAGCTTGAAAAGATTCTGAAACACTTCCTTAAAGCAGCCAACTTCACACTTGAAAGATAGCTACTAAAGGATACTTTCCTGTCACATGAATCTAAAAGTTAGTTTGAAGTTCTCCCTCTTTCATACTTGACAGATAGGATTAATTAATGATCTGAGGGAAGGTGCTCATAACTAACAGCAACCACAATGTGACTAAATTTTACGTACATCAAGGGGGACCATTATGGAGGGCATGAAAGCAGAGTGAATGGCAAATTAGGTTAAAAGGAAAATCCAGTAAATTTAGGATATATATCAGAACACGTCATATTCCAGCAAATAAGAAATTCCAGCAGTGATTAGATAGGTTAATGTATAGTAATACTTGGATTCCAGTGGTTATTAATTTCATCGGTGGGTCTTTGGGAAGCCATCAACTAGCTGACATTGCATGAGCTAATCTCACCAATAGAAATCTTACCCACTCAAACTTTAGTTGTTGAGTGATTTTCAGGTAATATTTTAGCTCAACATGATGGTAAAACACACCATGTAAATAGCAATGTACAATTATTCAAGGTTATCAAAGAAAATGCTGCATTTTGTCTTTAGGATCAGTGGAAGAATTAATCCAGCTTAATCAATTTGAAACTCCAGCTTAACCCATGAATCACTGAGTCCCAAATATTGTCTTTGATCTCACTGCCCCAAAATTGCAGAAAAGTATATACTGTACTGAGTGCTTTCATGATTGAACATTGCTACTCTATTCAAAACTCTACACAGTAACAGTTAAATTCGATCAATATGCTCAATGGAATGCTTTCCCTGCAGGCAATCTAGCCAACTGTAGCTGCAAAGGACATCTCAGCAAAAGTAATTGATATTGGTTCATGGTGCAAAGTAGCAAAGTATTTTTATTGATCATGCCTCTTAAAAACATATGATTACAGCTCATCAATTTATCAATACTCCTTCATTTCTCCCAAAGTACTACCAAATCACATCTTTACTGAAGTGGCATCACGTCCCCTGTTACTGCCACTATTATCTCAAATTAAAACTGCAACATTTACTTTTATTTTACATCCTATGTTTGCCTGTACTGTGGATCACCGTTATTTTAAAAGGCCACAAAACTAAACAATTTAAAATATACGCGACATAGTTTGCTCTACCAAATGAAACTGAAAAAATGTCCCAAAAAACTAGAGCACTCACCTGATTACCTCCCTGACCATGGCAACCAAACAAAGATAACTGTGCTCCAACAGGACTATGTTCTGGTGCATTGTAATCCAGACATTCAGAAGGAATTCCAACACTACGAATCTGGAAAAAATAGTATTAAAAACAATACAGTAAAAGAAATGTTAGATCCATTCACAGATTTGATTGTAAGTGAATGGTAACAATCCAGTGATACAGCATAGTAAATATTAAAAGGTTTAAATCAGATGTCCTTTCAACAATCTAAAACTAAAGCTGGTGCAGCATTGACATTCTACAATGATGCAATGCTTTGTAACAGAGGTGGGAGTTGGAGAACTTTGGGATGGTGAGGATATAGATTGAAAGTTCAATGTAGGAATCAAACAGGACACCATGTTGTAAACAGTTTGGTTCAGACTGAGAAGTTAAGGAGTTGCTCGAAATAAAGAATACTGAAGAGTGCAGGGAAAGAACAAGTAAGTAAGTCTGTCAGTGAAGTATGTGAATGAGTGAGGTACGCAAGTGAGTATGTACATCACTCAAATTGTTTCCAAGTTACAGGCAATTTTAAGTTTTATGCTCTTCATCAAGTTCCTGATATTTTTAAAACTAAAACTCCTCCTTTTACAGCAAGACAGGTTGAGTCAGCTCATCATGCTTGCATTAGATCGGTGAGTGAGCTGTGCTCAGTCCCATTCCCAGCCTTTTTATGGATCACTTAAAACTTTTGTTCCCAAGAAGTAGAAACTGTCCTTCAGCTGAGAAAGTTAATTTTCTCTTCAAATAATACAGTAGCTGTGTTTTTGGAGTGGGGTGGGGGGATTGTGAGGGGACAGAGAGAGAATCTGCTTACTGCTCCATGCCAATCAGGACGATCCTCAGGTACATGCAATTCGGGGTATATGTTCTCCAAATACCAGCTGAAATTGTTGCACTGTAAACGATCTCGGAGTAGCTTTCTTTCAGAAATATCTCCATACTTTTCCTGGAAGAAAGGAAACCCGTTATAGTGAGCCATTCATAATCTCAGCCTGATTGTTTACTTCTGCTTCACTCAGCATTCAAACACTCAGAGGTTACACCCAGGGATAAATGATGAAGGAGTCTGGAATGTTGGGTGATAAAGTTGTACTTAGTGGTATGTCTGCCAGATTAGAAAGCATTTTTAAATTTTGGTGGAGCAATGAGAACTTTACAATCTGAAATAACCTCAAAGTTTTCGAACCTGATCCAAATCATTCCCTCGTTACTGCCACTATGATTGTGACGATGTATGATTCTTTAACTTGTTCAACCAGTTCAAAGTATTAAGGGTGCAACACTGTGGCTAGATGCAGATATTGTCCAAATTTGTCCTGTAAGCATGAGGCTCCTCAGATATCCTGCTGTGCAACCCCACAATAAATCAAGAACTAATTCAGTGTCACATTCCTGGTTGCATCGCACATAGATTAGGCAAAGGTATAATTGTCATAGTCTTACCAGACCATAGGGCTGTTCTCTCACTCAGACACACAACACCTCAGACAAAGTGAGAGGTTGAGAAGTATAGTCCTTTATGGTAACCTTATCTGATGCAGGAATTGAACCCACACTATTGGCACCACCCTGCACAGCAAACCTGATGTCAACTGAGCTAAATGGACAAGTTATCAATTCAACAGCAGTTCAGTTGAATGGTGCCAACTTTAGAACAAAATTACTGAACATGGAAATATTACCAATCAGCAAAAAATAAACACAATTAATTCTAATCTGCCTTCATCATCCTGTTCTTTACAGCGGCCATGAAGGATTGAACTGGAAAGAACTACTTCCTTCCATTAGTCGGTCAATCATGATTGTAATTTTCAAAGTATTTTCAATGTCATGATTTCAGTAACTTAAGAAACCTTCCTAAATACATCCTCATAAAACTATATAAGATCTGACATTCAACTTTACTGTTTTAAAGCAAAGATAATTTTATCTGCTTCAATATAATAGAACCTTCATTATTCACCTACGATTAACAGGTATAATGTATTGGAACAAAATCTCAATCTTAATTGTTAATTTGACTCATTTTTCTGGGTGAATGAACAGACATTGTTTTTGTTATCTATATTCCACTTGCCTCTGTTCCTATGTCTGTGAAGGCAGATAAAGCAGATTCCATTGTAAGTTAAAGATGCAAAACACAAACCTCACTGCCCAGTACCTTTTTAGCTGGAGGATTCCGGTAATAGAAGTGTACTTTGTATTCATCCATCCACACCTCAGCTGCTCGCACAGTGTTCTGGAGGAAATTTGGCCGTGCATAAGGGGCACGCTTTGGAAAAACGTGGCCTACATGTGAACAGGGATCAATTTCCAACGTGCCTCTACATTGCCATATCTTTTGAAGTAATTTCAAAACAAATTAACACAAGAGAATTCCACCACAAAATACTACTACAACAGCTTCGAATACAGTCATACAGTTATATAGCATAAAAGGAGGCATTATCAGCACATCAAATCTTTTTATTAACAGATAATTATACATCAACTTTAACACATAAAAGCATCCCAAGGCTTGCCACAGAGGTCTAATCAGAGAAAAGAAAACAATCAATGGGTGGTGGGGAAGAAGAAAAATATTACAGGGTTAGGGAAGAAGGGTTTGGGAAGAAGACCTGGTTAAATGAAGGTACAGCTACCAATTGAAACATAATGCAGAGGCTGCGAACAAGACTGGGTCAAAAAAGAGAAAATTTGATAAGGTGTGGGTTCTGTAGGTTTGCCATCTCTGTGTGGACTTCAAATCACTCATCATCATCAGAAATATGTCCCAAGACATAACTAAGAGCGACACCAGTAAATCAGTGATATTTTGACACCAAAAATATGTTTTCATGTATCGGTGAACAACATCAGAAGGAAGGGCCCAAAGATAGATATTTGGCAAACTCCAAGAGTAAAACAGCCACCTTCCCTTTTCGGTACTGGGAGGGGTGTAGTGACAGTGCCACTGGACTAGTAATGCAGAACCCCAAGTCAATGTTCTACTGACATGGGTTTGAATCCCACCATGCCAGCTGATGAGGTACGTATTCAATAAAAAGAGAAAATAAAAAGCTGGCCGAAGGGTGACAAGGAAATCTGCCATCCTTACAGGTCTGGCCTACACGTAACTCCAAACTTCATAACAATGTGACTGATTCTTAACTGCCTTCTGGGCAATTAGGGATGAGTGATAAATGCTGGCCTAGCCAGCTACACACTTATTCCATAAAGGAATAATTTTTAAAAAAAGAAAATTCATTCCAGGTGATTGTCTGCCTATGGTAAGACAGGTAAGAACCACAACTTTGAAGATGAAGGAGAGGCTTTGGAGAAGGACAGAGCAGCCAATTATTATGCAAATTGCAGACAGATGCAGATGGATGAGGTAGTTATCACAATCACAGTCTTCAGGGGGGATTGTTTCTGTAATGTGGATAGCTGGAGATCTGATTGGAGTTGGGGAAAGTATATGCACAGATTTGGCATGTCACAACACGTTCAAGGAGAGGGAAGAGAGGTTGGAAATAAGTGTCAATTTGCAGGTACAGTACAGGGAAGAGTAGGTTTACTTTCAGCAGGATGGGAATAGAAGATTTGAGGGAGATGTGTCAGTCCCAGAGGAGACAACATAAGGGAAACTGAGTAGTTAAGAGATTTGGTTGTTATTTGGACAGAACAGGAATTGGGTCTGATGGGAAGTTGAAAAGGGTCTTGCAGAAAATGGAATGGAATCTAAAGAAAACGAAGTTCAGGGCTAGGGCAGCTAAGAATATTTGGGCAAGTTTGTCCTTAAGGGTAAGTGGAAGGTATTGTAGCAGCATGAGAAGCTAACCGGATTATTTTCAGCTTTCTAATGAAAAAAGCCATAAGCTCCTCACACTCACTGCCAGTGGTGAGATGGAAGAGATTGTTGGATTGTAAATGCGAAGTTGAATTGTAGGAAAAACAGAAATTGACAGAGTTCTGCAAATAATTTTAATAACAACATTCCAAAGGAATTGTGTACGTACTTAGATTTGATTCCCTACAGTATGAAAACAGGCCCTTCGGCCCAACAAGTCCACACTGACCCTCCGAAGTGCAACCCACCCAGATCCATTCCCCTACATTTACCCCTGAGTAATGCATCTAACACCACGGGCAATTTAGCATGGCCAATTCACCTAACCTGTATATCTTTGGACTATGGGAGGAAGCCAGAGCACCTGGAGGAAACCCACAAACACAGGGAGAATGTGCAAACTCCACACAGACAGTCGCCCAAAGCAGGATTCAAATCTGAGTCCCTGGCGCTGTGAGGCAGCAGTGATAACCACTGAGCCATCGTGCCACAGAGACCTGAAAATGTTGGTCATTGTCACATTATATACACATTGGTACCATTACATTGATGAAGACATGGCAGACTTGGAAAATGAAAAAAATCGCAAGGGTGTAGGGAACAAATGGATAGCCATTACAAAAGAACCACACAAGCCTGATGCTTGCAATCTGTGATAACATCAGTAAAAGTTATGATTTTATTCCTGGATGAAGTTTGAACAGTATGTTTGGGAGACAGAAGGTGAATACAAAAGAAGTTACCATAGCCAGAGGGGTAACAAGGGGTAACAAGGTCACATGAGATGACAATCTTCAGGGGATGTTGACATATACATACATGGAAACTTTTACCCAGAAGGACAGAGTTAGGAGGGCTGAGGGCAGTTAAATACAGCAGAAAGAGAACAAGAATGGAGGAGTGAGTCAAAATCAGCAAGGAGGGAAGTTGTTCAGTGCACAGGATGAGAAAGTGTTCCAGAAATAACAGTCAGCATGACAGTTTGAGTATTCATACCCTACTGCCACGAGTTCATCAATACCATAATACCAATGTGTATATAATGTGACAATGACCAAAACGTTCAGGTCTCCGCGCCATTGGAGATTGGATATGCTTTGGGAGATGAACAGCCGTATCCTGCAGAAGTCCGAAAGTTTAAAAAAAATCACACAACACCAGGTTATAACGATTTTTAATGTAGTGATTTTTAACTTTGTACATCCCAGTCCAACACCGGCATCTCCAGATTATGACTGTAGAAGTCCAGATGTGTGGACCAGTGGAAAGTGCTTGTGAAACTGTGAAGCACCCAGGACCATCTGACTGGAGTGCCATCTGGCAACTTGGGAGAGAGATCAGTGGTAAGAGATCAGTGATACTCATGTGGATAATTACCCAGGCAATGTTTGACAGATGAAAACCTGATTGAAAACTTGGATAACTCCACATTACCCCAATCAACACCACCCACACCCCACTACAAATCAACCATACCCTCCCCCAATTCAATAATCCTGCCCAGCCTAGCTGAGCCCAATCAGCAAACACCCACAATCCAATCTCTCTGACAACCCAACTACCAAATTCACCCAACATGCCTCAAAAGGTTGGCCCTGCCAATTCACCAGGTAGACTGCAACAGCTGGTGTCATAAAAGGCTGGTGTCTCTTACACCCCCTGTTACCCCACTCCAATCTTGGCAGATACTGCACTATGCATTTCTTTGATATCTAGGACAGACAATCCCAAAATAAAGTGCACAGTGGCAACAGCTGGAAGAATCATCATTTGCTGTAGCAACATTGTGCATACCCAAAATAAGCTTATGGATGGGAAATGTTTTATTTGCAAGCCAATGTACTTTTAAAGGAAGATGTGGAGGGCAGTAGTGGATAGAGGAGAGGGCTGGAAAGCAGGATTGGCAAGGTTACCTTCCAGCAGGATCACAGGTCAGGAAAAGCAAGGATGAGATAATTAAGGTTACAGCTCTCTAGGAGGCAGTGAAAAATGGGTCAGCAGGCTTTCCAACATGACAAAATAGAGGCTAGTGGATTATTTAAAAAGGAAATTATGCAAGAGATAGCAGCTTTACAGTTAAAAAGACATAGAGTAGTGTAGAATGAGGTTAGATTACTAGAGTGGGGAGAAAGGGAAGGAGGCAGGTGTTGAAAGCAGTAAAGGGACAAAAGGGAGAGGAAAGGAAAAGGGGTTCAGGTGCAGAATGGCAACCAAAGATTCATAAATAGACTCACAGAAAGCAAGCTACATGGGCATCAAGGTTACTCATTAATTTGAGATAGTAGCTATGGTGAATGGAGTGATCAGGATAGATAGAAAATTGCTGAGACTAGTCCCAGCAAACAAATAGGTTGCTTCTCATAATGAGGCAACGATAGCCATGTCAATTCATCTGACAGGAAATGCTGAGAAAAGCAACTGTGGAGCTGTGTTCTCAAATAAATACAATGGCACGCACAACACTTACCCTGAAGGATAACTCTAGATTCTCTCCTCCCCATACTTCCATCCCTGTGTCATAGGTGCCCAGGTATTCAAAATACTTCTTACTGACAGCAAACAGCCCCCCTGCCATTGTAGGTGATCTGATAAGAGATGCATTTTTTTCAATTGTGCATATTTAGCTTTGTTAAAAAAAAAGTCAAGAAGAATACAGCAATTGAATTGATTATATTTGTTTTAATAGGATACAGAACTCAGGACATACCTATAATTCAGCAAATAACTTTACTGTTTAGTTGTGATAGGAGACCAAGAATCTTTGGTCCAGTGTGGAACTACTTATTATTAACTAATTCAGAAACTGGGCCATCAAAATTTGTTTCTGTTACATTGGACTGGAGAGAAGAGAATGGACAACTCAGCCAGCAGTCCTGTTCCCACACTTTGTCATCATAGTGGAAAGAACAAAACTCAAGCTCAAATGTAATGAAAACAGAAAATGCTGCAAATATTCAGTATGTCAATCAATATTATCAGGGAAAGAAAGGATTAACTGGTCATTGAACCAAAAAGGAGACAGTGAGGACTGCAGCGGCTGGAAATCCTGAAGAAGGGTTTATGCTAGAAACGTCGACTCTTCTGCTCCTAGGATGCTGTTTGACCTGCTGTGCTTTTCCAGTGCCATACATTTTTACATTGAACCAGAAAGGTTAGTTTTATTTCTCTCTATACAGATGTCATCAAATCTGTGAGTACTTTGGTATTTTCTATTTTTGTTTCAGACTTATAATATTTTGTTTTCCTCAGACTCAGCTGTGATGCCATGGCTAACTAAGCCTGGTAACATTCCCATTCTCATCTCACCCAATAGCAGCAGGTTGAATAATGCCCAAATATCCAGAAAAGAAAGGACGATAAAAACTAACAGTACAGCAATAGGATACATAGTTATTCTAAAACAATTTACAGCATAGATCTTGTACCCAAAAACAATTTAGAAAAGGGATGCTTATTTCTTGCTTATGGCTTTCAATTATTAGTTGCCACTAACATACTTCACAAAATGTGTTACAGCTTCTGCACATTCTGTCCTTGCAGGAGTCTGATCACAAAAACATTTCATTTATGACCCAGTCCACATGTAATATATCATACCTGTTATTTATTGTCTTCAATTTAAACTAATTTTAATTATAGATTAACGTGCTAAATAAAAGTACCAAATGCGTGACATTGTGTTGCATTTTTAAGAATTAGATTAATGTATTTCAAATGTTTCAACCTCCTTTCTAAATGATTTTTTTTTAAAAAGAGTAGCTCTGCACTGAATATATTCTATTCAGATTGTGAGCAAAATATACTTACCTAATTGGGTCTACTCTCGAGTTCCTTCGTTTTCTTTCACCATCGGGGACAACATGCCACTGAAATGTAAGACGCCAGTCAAATCCACCAATCATCGGCTCCCCTGTCTGCATGTAGAATGCAAAAGTGTTCCAATCGATAGTGTCAATAACTGGGCATACAACAGCAGTCTCATTCTCACTAATCCTAAAAATAAAAAGATTTCCATGAACAATACATAAGGGAAAGTATAAATATCCTTGGGTGAGTTGCAGATGGATTTTTCTCAGTTCTGGCCTACTCTACTGTGATGACAGTAGCTGGGAATTGTACAGCGATGGGATTGGAGATATAGTATTGCATATTACAGTCAGTGCACCAGCGGTGAATGAAGTTATCTTTCACAATGCCCAAAGCCAGCAGCATTGCTCGACAGCCAGCATTTTAAAGTGGTAAGGGTGAAGGGTCAAGAGCAAAATATACCTGAGGTGAAGACAACACAATGCTCTAAAGCAATTTGTGGAAATTAGATGAAGTGGGTCCTGGATAACAGGTACTAATGCTAAAAGCACATTATAGCAAAGATATACATAAATTTAAGCTCTTGTGGCACAGTAGGAACATCCCTACCTTTGAGTCAGGACTTTCGCTTTCAAGTCCTACCTGACCATTGGTTTGTAATAGCAACACCTGAACAGTTTGATTAAAATAGCTGGACATAATCTTACCTCGCCAACAATGGCTCCAACCATCCAGGAACACATTCGCAATGACAATCCAGAAATGTAAGTACATCTCCAGTAGAAAAGGTTGCACCAATCAAACGGGCACGGACCAGCCCCTCCCTCTTATTGGTTCGAATGAGACGAACTCGCTGAAGGTTACTGACATACTGCTCCAGTTGAGACTTCAGATAAACTAAAATAATCAACATTTAAATGCATTATCATATACATATTGATTGCTTTCAGGTCAGTGTAGAGCAAAGTATCATGCAACGTAGTAACAGTATAACACGTTTCTAAATACCTGCATTTATTACTAGGGCACTGATGACCAAGAAGTTGCTGTATTGTTACTCAAAATATTGGTAACTTTTGTTCATGTTGGGATATTAGCATTAAATTGTGCAGTTCTTTGTCATAATTACAAGTATTAAAATGTTAAGTAATTTTTACAGAGCTAAATAATTCACAGATATGTTTTATCCAACGTTGGAAGTGAGGCAAGACCAGAATTTATTACCAATTGCTAATTGCCAATAAGCAATATGTGATGAACTACTGCAGTCTGTGTCAAGTGTATCCGATACTGTTGGTATATAGGGATTTCTAGGATTTTGATCCAATGACAATGAAGCAATGTCCAGATTTTTTTAAAGTCGGGATGGTACCTATTGAAGAAGAGAACTTCAAGGCATGTTGATCCAAAACACTGTCTTTTTCAATGGTAAATATCACAAGATTGGGAAGTGCTGTTGAAGAAGCATATGCTGCAATACATCTTTTAAATGGTACACAATGCAGTCATCGCCTAATGGGATAATAGTTTCTCTGGTAAGGCTGGAATTTACTGCTTTAGGATAATTAGTTGGGATTCTCATTCTTGAATCATTACTGTCTATATGGTGTAGGGTTTTATCCCCACTGACAATGAAAGAATGTCAATTTCTTTCAAGTAAGGGTGCTCTGTGGCTGCGAGAGAAAGACAATTGATGGAGTTCCAGGCTTCTGCTGTTCAATGGTGGTGTTGTGATATAGGCAGTGGCAGCAAATCCTGATTGTGATAGGCCCAGAGCCAGGGAGCTCCTGTTTTTCAGTGAAGGGCAGTGGCAGTGGTAGCAGCAGCAGTGCCAGGGGCTCCTGGTTTCAGGGCAAATGAGATCCCAGCATGGGCGCGTGAACAGTGGCAACGCTGGTGTTGGTGGGTCCAGCGCAGATGATGGCGAAGTGCAAGTATCACTGGTGAGCCAGCTCAGTGCTCATGTCGGATGTGGCTGAATGAAGAGAGACTCTCATTCGGCTATATCCTTTTATTCTTAAACTATTAAAAATGGCATCATTTTGTAGCAACAGTCAAAGCTTTTCACTGCATTTTACTGTATTATTCACTGTAAAATACAAGTGACAATAAATCATTCAATTCAATTCAACTGTTCTCCTACGTGGTAAAGATCATGGGTTTGAAGATACTGTCAAAACAATCTCGTTGAGTTGCTGCAGTACACCTTGTAGGTGGCATACACTGGTTGTACTGTGCATCAGTGATGGGAAATGGTTGTTGAAGGTGGTGGACTGAATGCTGATAAAGTGGACTGCTGTACCTTGGGTAAGATCAAGCTTCTCGAATGTTGTTGGAGCTGCATTCATCCAGTCATGTGCAAAGTATTTCACCACACTCTTGATATGTGTCTTGTCGGTTGTAGACAGGACATTTTGATCTGGCTATGCAACCACAGTATTTATATGACAGATCTAGTTCAGCTTCTGCTCAATGGTAACCCCCAGGATGTTGGTGGGGAATTCAGTGGTGGCAATGCCATTGAATGTCAAGTGGAGAAGTTTAGATTGCCTCTCATTTGAGATGGTCATTGATGAAGCAGCTGAAGATGTTGAGCGTAGGACACTAACTTGAGGAAATCCTGAAGTAACGTCCTAATGCCGAGGTGACTGCTACAAATGATAATTATCTCCCGGCTAAGTATTACTCTGAACAGCCAAGCATTTTTCGTGACTCCGGTGACTTTAATTTTTCCTGATGTTTGTTAAATGCTGCCTTGATATCAAAAGCACTCATTATCTTCCCACCTTTGAAATTTAGTTGTTTTGCCCATGTTTGTACTCAGACTGTCCAGGATTCGAGTGGCCCAAGCTGAACCCAAGCTGAGTGACAGTGAGCAGGTTTTAGTTGAGAGCTGCTTGATAACACTATCAATGACACCTTCCATTATTATGTTGATGACTTAGATCAAACTGACAGGACAGATATTTGCTGAATTGTACTTGTCCTATGAAACTTTCCACATCATCAGCTCAATATCATTGTAGCTGCTTTGGATGAGCTTGGCTGGGGGAGTGGCAAGAGGTTGTTTTAATGGTACAAAAGGATACCATTTGGCCCATTAAGTTGGTGATTCTCTGTTGACTAATCAATCAATTGCTCAGTTCCTCAACATGCTTCTATAGCCTTGTTAATATATTTTCCTCAAGTGTCTATCCAGTCACTTTGAAGTCACTAGTAGTTTCTTCTTTCACCAAGCTTGTAGATGCCAAGTTCAAAACCATTAACAATCAATGCACAAAAAAATTCTTCCTCATCCTCTCTACATTTCATTCTCAAATCCATAAACCTGTGTCCACTTTGCCTTATACTTTCAGCTACTAGGAACAGACTGTCTTTGGTTACTTAATATTATAATGCCTGTAAACACTGTTTACATTCAAGTGAAATTCAAACTCCACAGAAGTTAATGAAAAGAACCATGTCTCAAGATTTCACATTTTTAAATATAAAAATATAAAATGAATGCGAAAGCAAGTAGTACTAACATCATAACTGGTCAAGATGAAATGTTGGCCTTTGTCACGAAGGGGTTGGAGTGCTAGAATTCAGAAGTCTTGCTACAGTTGTACATACATACATCTGGTGTGCAGTTTTCTATTTATTCTCTATTTTAAGCAAGATTCACTTGCAATACATGCAGTACATCAAAGGTTCTCTAACTGATCTCTGAGATGTCTGATAATAAGTGGCTAATAAATTGATTGCACATTCTCTGCAGTTTATGAGAGGCCATCTTTTTGAAACATTAATGAGTCTGAAGGGACCAATAAGGCAGAGATTTTTCCACTGATTGTGGATTCTAAAGCAGGGGAGCAAAATGTTTTGGGATAAGAGGCCAATCATTTTGAGCCAAGGAGAAATTCCTTCACTGAAAAGATATTAAATTTTTGGAATTCTCAGAGGGTTGTCAATGCTCCACTGTTTAACACACTTAAAGTGGAGACTCACAGGCTTACTATCTCGGGAAATCAAGGCCTATGTAGCTGTATTGGGAATGGGCAATAAATTTGAGCCATGACTGTATTGAATGATGCAGCAAGCTTGAACTGCCTGACCATTTTCTCCTATTTCTTGTAAGAGCTAAGGATATATAAATCTGATTTCCTTTTTACTTTCATCCCCCAAGAGTTCCCTTATCAAACAAAGGTTTGAAGGATTGTTCACTATTGTTGGTACTAACACCAAACTTTCCCATGGTTACCTTTTATAGCTCAGGACTCAGTTCAAACCCGAATTTCACCTGCAGTCGATGCAATGATTTTGACAGTAACCAAAAGTCATATTTTTCTATTTTCCTGGTCAACAGCTTTTGATAAATACCTAACTTCTGTTTTCTGAACTCAGGGCTTATGTACAATAATTAGCTGCTTTCACATTTGACCTCAAAGACATTCTAACTTCTTCCAGGTGAATGGTCCCTGGCCGATTTTTCTCTCTCTCTGCCTAATTCCAAGAACAACCCTTTTGGTTTTGTGATCCGTGTGCCTAACTTAAAACTGTAACGGGTTAATGGCCCTCTCCTCCAAACAAACATCTCAACATGTGTGGGCGGCACGGAGACACAGTGGTTAGCACTGCTGCCTCACAGCGCCTGAGACCCGGGTTCAATTCCCGACTCAGGCGGCTGACTGTGTGGAGTTTGCACGTTCTCCCCGTGTCAGCGTGGGTTTCCTCCGGGTGCTCCGGTTTCCTCCCACAGTCCAAAGATGTGCGGGTCAGGTGAATTGGCCATGCTAAATTGCCCGTAGTGTTAGGTATGGGGTAAATGTAGGGGTATGGGTGGGTTTCGCTTCGGCGGGTCAGTGTGGACTTGTTGGGCCGAAGGGCCTGTTTCCACACTAAGTCTAATCTAATCTAATCTAAAATATAAATGACGAACAGAAACAGGCTGTTCGGCTCTTGAGTCTGTACTACCATTGAAAACACAATGGACAAAATCTTTATAGGGGCCTGAGTAGCATCAGCCATGGTAAAAATCACTACTTCGACTTCAGAAAGGACTTGGTGCATCTTCTAACTGAGTTTCAGGTGTCAAGGTAAGATGATCAGTAGAGAGCAATGAGTTTTCTGTTAAGGAGGATTATTGCTTGTTAACAATCTTACTAACTGCAGACATTGCCTCTTAGATGCGCGAAACCCACTTCCTAAATATTGTAATTCATGTGCAAGGGCACGCAGATCATTTTAAACTACAGACATCTTTGATCTCATCATTTACAACATGTGCTGCTTTTCCAATCTTGCCATTCCTATTGTAGCACCATCTGTCCTTACCTGCTGCCACTCTTAAGTTGTCTGTCTTTTCTTGTATGCCTCAATTATCATTACCTTAATTGTTCACTAGCTTATCTGCCCAAACTTCTCCTTTAGATTAACCACATCTTCCCTTAGCCTCACCATTTAAGTTAAAAGCCATCTCTATTACCCTTCTATATAACTCACCAGACCACAAGTCCCAACTCCATTCTGGCGAATACAGTCTGAAACTTTGCTTTTTATGTATAATAGCCAGACATCCAGGTTTGCTGGGACAGTTCCAGATTTTCACTAACTCAACAAGAAATGCTGAGATGGGACTGGAGGCTGATAGTCCCTGGACCTGATGAACCGCGAACCTACTGCATGATGTAGCAGGCACTGTGGACAAAATGGCTTAATCTCCTCCCTATTTATGACCTTATGTCTATCTGCCTCTGCACACTCTTTATAACTGTGTCATTACATTTACATTATACTGCCTCTCCCTATCCCTCCGACAAGAGTATCTCCCCTCATATGTGGGTATTTTAAGCTCCATGTGCCAATTGTCTGTCCATTCTCACATACAGTCCCAGAAACAGTGTTGCAAACGGACTACCTCTAGGCCCAGCATTTTGTTGGTTTCCTCAAGAAATGTGTTTAACAATGATTACCTCTTTCTCTCATATATTTCCCAGACAAAGATTATACATTTTCCATCTTTCAATCTGCTGCTGGAAATGAAAATTCCCTTAGACAATTGTTAAGTTTGCAATGAATTGTTTCACCACACTGCAGACTGCAACATTTGGTCCTTCCATATAGATTAGAATTAATCTATTTTCAGTTGTTTCTGTCGCTCACTTGTAAATTTGTCTCCATACACTCTTAATAAGGGAGATACCTCAATGAAGAGAGATCTCCAGATCCTTGCTATACCAGAATATTGTAGGCTAATTTGAAAAGGCTAGGGTGAGCAGTAATACTCTGAGTGCTCTTTCCTTTTGTGGGAAAGAGATACATCAGTGCTTCAGACCCATTCAGCATCTTTGGGATTAAATATCTCCAATCCCCGATAGTCCCAAAAAGAGACCAGGCATATACTCCCTCAAACGACACATGAAACATGATCTGAAAATATTGCAACAGCATAAATACATTCAACATAATTACTTCCTTACTTCGATCACTATAGTCATCAACGAGAATGAGTTCTTTAAGGAGAACAGCAGGAGATGTTTCCAACACACTGTGAATTGTACGGAGAAGTGTAGACCAGGCCTCATTATAAAACGCAATAACGACAGAAGTGGTAGGAAGATTCCGATAATTGAACTTCCTTGCCCTACATCTGAAATGAAGCAGAATTTCAATAGGATCAAGAATACCCCAATAATTTAACACAAAATACCTTTAAAACAAAGCTCACAAGAACAGCTAGGAGGTTGTGCATGCACGAATTTAGTTTTGATTTGCGCAGTCCAAATTAAAGAGTTACTGCACTGCAATACACCAGCTGCCAGAATTCTCCAAGTTTTCAAATGATAAATAATAAAAATAACACAGAATAAAAAAAACACAGGAAATTCAATCATCAACCTCACGCTTAACAACTGTGCAAAAAAATTGCTTTAGTGTCACAGGTGAAGAAGGGAACAAGGAATTAAATAACAAGAAAACACGCGGCTACTGTAGCAAATTTGTCAACACACTGCAACACAAAACACAGTAAAAACAGGTTCGGGACATGCATTCCACTCTTAGTCTCAAATATATAATGAAGTGGTGACACTCAACCACATGGAGGAGGATAAGTAAAGAAAACTAAAAGAGGCCATTACATCAGATGCCTTGGATTGCTCATAAGTGCGTCCGATCAAACCATTACCGAGCAACACCCCCAAATCAAAGTTGTTAACTTGCCTGCTTGCTGAGAGAAAAGTGAGTGGCATAAGGGAATGAGAAAGAAATATTTTTTTCAAACTTTACACAAAAGAAAAGTATGCAGTTGAGGCTCTACTGGATGAAAAATCATCATATTTACTTGCAAATACTATCTGTTTGACAATGTGCTTCTGAATCGTAAACTATTTAATAGTTACATTCCTTAATACTGATTTGAAGGCTCTGGCTCAATGGCTATATTACATTCAATGTCTTTAGATTATTGAATTGTAACCTCGGATAGATCCACTTGTCACAGAAAAAAGATGTTCTATCTACTCTCTAGGGCGGCACGGTGGCACAGCGGTTAGCACAGCTGCCTCACAGTACCAGAATCCCAACCTCGGGCAACTTGTCTGTGTTGGGTTTGCACATTCTCACTGTGTCTGCATGGGTTTCCTCCGGGTGCTCTGGTTTCCTCCCACAATCCAAAGATGTGCAGGTCAGTTGAACTAGCCATGCTAAATTGCCCATAGTGTTAGGTGCATTAGTCAGAAGGAAATGGGTCAGGGTGGGTTACTCTTCGGAGGGTCGGTGTGGACTGGTTGGGCCGAATGGCCTGATTCCACACTGTAGGGGATCTAATCTAAAATTCAGTGATTCTTAGAATAAATTCTAGAACAAAAGTATGTTGCAAGATTTTTGACAAGATCACACATGATAGACTGGTCAGAAAATTAAGTGAGATTAGAAGGATGAGTGGAATCTGATTGAACATTACATAATACTAAGGGGAAAAAGTGAGGACTGCAGATGCTGGAGATCAGAGCTGAAAATGTGTTGCTGGAAAAGCGCAGCAGGTCAGGCAGCATCCAAGGAGCAGGAGAGTCGACGTTTCGGGCAAGAGCAAGAGCCCTTCTTCAAGAATGAGGAGAGTGTGCCAAGCAGGCTAAGATAAAAGGTAGGGGGGAGGGACTTGGGGGAGGGGCGTTGGAAATGCGATAGGTGGAAGGAGGTTAAGGTGAGGGTGATAGGCCGGAGTGGGGGTGGGGGCGGAGAGGTCAGGAAGAAGATTGCAGGTTAGGCAGGTGGTGCTGAGTTTGAGGGTTGGGACTGAGACAAGGTGGGGGAGAGGGGAAATGTGGAAACTGGAGAAATCTGAGGCCTGGATCTAATTCCAAGAGGCCTGGATACAGTGGACATGGAGAGGTGTTCCCACTTATTGGAGAGACTAGGACCTGAGGGCACCTCAGGGTGAAGGGTCAACCCTTTAGAACTGAGATGAGGAGGAATTACTTCTAACAGAGCGTGGTTAATCTGTGGAACTCACTCAGGCTCTGTAGCCCCAGTCATAGGGTCCTAACTAGCCCCACTTGTGTGTGTTTGGCCATGACCCCCAAACCTTTCCTATTCATGTACCTGTCTAAACCTATGCCACCTAGTTCTGGACTCCCCCACCCAGAGACAAATAATTCCCTTACCAATGAGGAACCTAAGAGTTATCGGGAGAAAGCAATAGAATGGGAAATAAAAGACAAATCTGCCACAATTGAATGGTGGATCTGACTTGATGGGCTGACTGGCCTATGCTGTTCTGATACCTTATGGTCTTAAATCCAAAGGAGTAGGCTGTTGAATCCAAAACATACTCGAGTTGGAGGGGTTGAGCAAAGAGAGAGGCTGAATAGGCTGTGGCTGTGGCTGTTTTCTCTGGACCATCAGAGGCTGAGGGATGACCTTATAGAGGTTTAGAAAATCATGAAGGGCATGGATAGGATAAATGGACAAAGACTTCTCCCAGGGGCAGGGGAGTCCAGAACTAGATGGCATAGGTTTAGGGTGAGAGATGAAAGATATAAAAGGGACAGAAGGGGCAACTTTTTCACACAGAAGGTGATATGTGTATGGAATGAGCTGCTAGAGAAAGTGGTGGAGGCTGGTGCAATGACAACATTAAAAAGACATTTGGATGGTTACATGAATAGGAAGGGTTTAGAGGGATATGGGCCAAGTGCTGGCAAATGGAACTAGATTAGTTTAGGATATCTGGCCAGCATGGACAAGTTCGACTGAAATGTCTACTTCCGTGCTGTACATCTCTATGACTCTAAGTGAACAGTAATGTTTAACCATTGCTCTTGCAAAACAAGGCTCTTTCCGGTGGGGTTCCACAGGGCCTAGTACTTGGCACATGGCTTATCCCAAAATTCTAAACTTAAATGCAGGTAGCGCACTTGATACGTTTGCAGATCAAGGAGCCTTTGCTCAACTATATAAAAATGCTAAACAAAAACAGAAATTGTTGTAGAAACTTAGTAAGTCTGGCAGCATCAGTGTAGAGAAAGCAAAGTTAACCTTTCTAGTCCAGCGACCCTTCTTCAGAACTGATAGTATCTAGGAAAAGGCAGTATATGCTAAAGATGGAGGGCAGATAAAAGAAGGAAGGAGAGAGTGAGGGAATTGGCAGAGAAGGAGAAGAGCGAATGACAGTTAGACAGACAAAGGAGTGGATGACAGCATGTCAGGGAGAAATAAAATCTAAAAGCTGATATTGGGGACCATAAGTAGGTGAAAATTAGGTTGGTTGCACTGAAAGCAACCCAAGTGATGACATGGCCAGTGTAGTGAGGGAGGGGGGGAGGGCATAAAGGACATTGATGTTTAGGTTCTAAAATCATTGAACTCAATATTGAGTACCACTTCAATACACCACTGTCTTCCCTGGCCAGTATTTCTGCTCCAACAAGACACTTCACTGGAAGAACAGCTTCTCATGTTCTGCTTGGGAACCCTGTAGCCTTTAAACCATTGAGTTCGATCATCAGTTCTGAAGAAGGGTCATTGGACTTGAAATGTTAACTCTGTCTTCTCTCCATAGATGCTGCCAGACCTGCTGAGTTTCTTTAGCAATTTCTGTATTCACTTCAGATTTCCAGTATCCACAGTTCGTTGTTAGTGTAGCCAAAGAATAGCAAACAGTTCCGATCAGTTCAGGACAGGAAGGTTCTGACTTCACAAGAAAGCGGAAAGAGGAAATTTATAAATTTAAGCCAAATTTTTTAGCTAAGAGTAATGGTTGGATGACCAGTGTTGTTTCTAGAAGAGGTGGAAGGAAGATATAATAGAGGGGAATAAAATTAAGAGGAGCAATACAAAGTGGATAGGTAAACCCTATTTCCGAAGCAGGCATCAATTTCAAGTAATTGGTAGAAAGACAAATGGGGAGATAGGAGAAATATTTTCACTGAAAGTGAGGGGAGAATCTGAAACTTATTGTCCAACTCAGAATGGTGGAGACAGATCCCCAAATTACACTTTTAAAATAAGCTTCTTTACCACCTATATAGTTGTGTACCATAAGATAGAATAAGCTTGGTAAACTCCTCAAACAAAAAGACAAGACAGGCAAACAGCCTCCCTCCGTGTCCTAACTTTGTTCCCCTGCAACTGAACTCTTTCGCATCTCTTCGAACCAGATTAAAGTAGGAACTCTGAACAACAGAAGAAAGCCAGAGGTACATGTCTATTTTCTCATTCTCCAAAACACAGTCACACAGGCACAGAAGGAACTAAACTACAGTTCAAAGAAATGAGCCAATGTATACAGGTGAAGTATTTTGCAACTCTGTTACTGATTTGAATACTTGGGTGCACAATACATTTTTAGAATCACAGAATCCCTACAGTGTGGAAGCCCACTGAATCCACACAGACCATCTGAACAGCATCCCACCCAGACCCATTTCCCTATCCTATCCCTGTGCCTGCATATCCCTGCACACTATGGGCAATTTAGCATTTACATTAAATGAACAAGACATTCCTTTATTAAATTATTCATATTCCATTAATGTTCAACAAGTTAAATTAGCCCCACAAATTAAGTGAAACACTTCAGTTTCGTGAACTGTTTCAAATAAATGACTTATGGATTTTAAAGCAATGCATTGGGCAAGATATCCAGAATCAGAAATGTTCTCACATTGCAAGGTTGAGAACTTTTGGCAGTTGTGGAAAAGCTTGAAGAGTTCTTGCTCAAGAGTGCCAAAGCAAGTCTCGCGTAAAATACACACCCAAAATTTCAGAACTTGTTTTACCCATTTATGGATTTGCTGAGTACTCCTAATACTTTTTTTGTTTTATTTCAGAACTCTTGCAGCTGTACGCATACTTATTAGAGCTGCCATTTCCTGCTTGATGTCTTGAAATCATGGCAGATATTCTTTTATAAATTCACTAACAAATTTGCAAGGCATTGTCCAGGAGGATAAAACCTCATTCTTGTAAAGCACAAGTTACATACGTTGTTGATGTGAATGAGAAACTTTTATAATAGGAAATGAGCTGTGACAAGCGTGTGTTTGGAGCTGGGATGAGGAAAATTAAAAGGCAGCTCATTGATGGTCAACTGTCATGAAGAATGGCAGTCAATAATACTGTAGTATCGCAGACATAGGCGTTTTAAAATTCTTTTCAGTGGAAAACAGCAAACATTTTTAAGTAGCAGAATCAAGTCCAGCAAATTTAAACAAATTCCACAGTTCTTTTAGGTAATTAAGTTTGTATACTTAGATAAAACTCACTCAGCCATCCGATCATCCTGGATGTGACGATGCAGTGATATTGTATCACTTACATAAACATTGATAGCATATCTTTCAATACCTTCCTCCTCTTTCTTTTTTTCATCAGGACTCAGTTGCAAATTCACAGCCTTACCGAACTCTCCAGGACTATGTGGATCAATAGCAGGTTTCTCATATACTGGGTGTGACAGATCTTCAAATTGTTCATCACTAGAATGGGTCCTGTACTTCCTCTCTTCATGACTGCTCTGCCCAGCAGAGTTTTGAACAGTGGAGATTGACAGTTTTAAGATGACAAAAGTAATCCATAATAAAGTGATCAGAAGACAGCTCTTCCCCAGCCAAGCCCATTTGCATTTCAAAGTGATCTTCATGATGCTTCAATTTTGATGTTCTTGTGGAGACTGAATGACAGGATGTGGTTGGAATTTCTGTGAAAGGATAGTTCAGAAATTAGGTAGCAGGCTCTCAAAGGCCATATTGTGTCATTTGCTAAAACAAAACACTAGTGAATCCGAACAATAAAGGTAAAATACTACAGATGCTGGAAATGTAAAACAAACAAGAGAATGCTGGAGAAACTCAACAGGTATGGCAGCACCCGTGAGGAAATGGAAGTGAAGCCTAACAACCAAATAAACTATTACACAAGACTTCATTCTTGTCAAATCTAAAGATGCCATGAAGGAGGTCAATATGGTCATCAATAAATTCTTCCCAATTTTTATTCCTCTTTTGTACAATTAATTATTTTTCTCCTTGTTATTCTCATACATGCTTTCCCAATGGAAAAAATTACTTCTGAGCCTTTTACAATGGAGTCTTCCAGAAAATGAAAGAGCTGCTGGTTTTCAGTTCAAAGAAAAAACAATGAAATGTCAAGGATGATCAACTTACTGGACAACAAATATTGACCACCATCTTTCTACTTCCTACAAATGGATCTTGTCTGCCTTCAAACCTGAAGCAGCAATCTTGTGACCTTTTTTTTTGCCATATTTCTTGCTGAGATGAGGAGAATTTTCTTCACCCAGTGAGTAATGAGCCTGTGGAATTCACTCCCACAGAAAACAGTGAAATCATACATTGTATGATTTCAAGAAGAAATTAGGTATAGTTCTTAGGGTTAAAGGTGATTAAAGAATCTGGTGGAAAAACAGGATGAGGTTATTGAATTGGATGACCCGCCATCGTCATAATGAAAGGCAGGGCAGACACCAAAGGCCAAATGGCCTACACTGCAAATCACTGAAGATGACCGTACTGTGCACCACAACTCTAACTGGGCACAGATTCTATGTTAATTAACTAGATTTACAGATAAAAACTAATCTCTGATGCAACAATTGTTGTTAAGGCCTGTGCTTTCGTTCTAGGTGTGCCCTTGACATCCGTGACTGCAGCAAGTTGATTAACTAATTGTACCTATAAAATACCCAGCACTGACTTTCTGCTTCACATCACCATTATTTTTAAAACATCTTTGTCATTGCCTTTGTTCCCCTTCATCCATCAGTCTCAGGTCAGAAGCTTAAAAATTTCACTTCAATTATGGTGTCCTTGTGAGTTTGAATGACAGGGCATGGTTGAAGTTTCTGTGAAGGGACAGTTCAGAAATTAGTTAACAGGCTCTCAAAGGCCATATTATGCCTTTTTCTAAAAAAAAACAAAATGTAATAGATACCGGTTGTAAGTTTGCCTGCTGAGCTGGTGGTTTTTTTCTCAATGTTTCGTTTCCATGCTAGATAACATAATCAGTGAGCCTCCAGTGAAGCATTGTGCTATTTGTGTGTCTTGGTATGATGTGGTTGAGTGATATCATTTCCAGTTCTGTTTCTGTGAGGCTGGAAAATGTGGTCCAAATCTATATGTTTGTTAATGTTATACAAAATACCCAACAAGGACTGTAACAAGCATTATATTGGATAGACGTGCAGGAAACTAGCCACCAGGATACATGAGTACCAACTAGCCACCAAAAGACATGGCCAACTATCACTTGTATTCAGACACACAAATGAAGAGGGTCACCAGTTCGACTGAGACAATGCATCCATCCTGGGACAGGCTAGACAAAGAGATGCATAGGAACTCCATTAACAAACATATAGATTTGGACCCCATTTAACAACCACTCAGAACCAGAAATGATGACACCTACCACAACAAAGAAAGACATATAAATAGCAAATGGGACAGAATACCAATGCTTCACCAAAGGCTCACTGATGATGCTACCTCTGAGAACAAACCCACTAGCTCAGCAAGCAAACTTAGATTAGATTAGATTCCCTACAGTGTGGAAACAGGTCCTTCAGCCCAACTAGTCCACATCGACTCTCCGAAGAGTAATCCACCCAGACCCATTTCCCCTGACTGATACACCTAACACTATGGGCAATTTAGCATGGCCAATTCACCTGACCTGCACACCTTTGGATTGTGGGAGGAAACCAGAGCACCCGGAGGAAACCCAAGCAGACACGGGGAGAACGTGCAAATTCGTTCCTGAGGCTGGAATCGAATCTGGGACCCTGGTGCTGTGAAGCAACAGTGCTAACCACTGAGCCACCATGCCGCCCCCTCACCCCCACACCCAGACAGACAACCTGATCGATAAATCTCCTCCAGAATTTGATCCAGATATTCAAGTACTGTACTAAGTTGTTATTTTTTTCAAAAATTGATTGCTCATTTGCTCTAACTAGGAGCTAAAACTGGCTAATTGTATGTTGTTGTAACTCAGCAGTCAAGTGTAAGGAGAGTAACTCACAAAGCCATTAGTTCTTTTCACATCAGTACCACTTCTGGAAATAGTGCATTTGGTACGAGAGGACAACAATGATAGTTTCTATCCAATACTCTTAATAGTTACAACTCTAGCGTCTTCAAACATGTAAAATTAGTTGTTGAACCTAAATAGCCACTTTAGTGCCAAAATTGATCTCAACTCTATTGTTATGTTACAAAGTTGTTTTATTGATTTTAGTTCTCAGTTAAGTATTTACTGTGGAAAATCTTAAGGAAGCATTGTATTTATAAATTGTACACATTATCTTGATGAGCATAAAACAAAGCAGTAATGACTTTCTGCAAAAATGTCCACCCTTGAATAAAGACTATACAGCAACAGAGGCCACTTTTCTCGAGAGTCATTTAACAGGTGGAATCTGGGAAGCAGGGTACATGCAATCTGGAGACTTCCATGGAGAGATAATTTAGAAAACCACATGGCTTACAGCTCAACTTTTCAACTTCTACTGGTATTTTAAATTTCTCTGTTGAGCTCAATAACTTGGTATCTCTGTTGATTATAAATAAAATGGTCATTCCAGATTTTTAAGTTGGGGTTAAATGTATTTCATAGCAAATTACATTTCTGCACTCAAGCTAAAATGGAGAGAGAAGGAATGGGATGGTTATCCCCATTTATTTCAGCGCTATTTTGATCATTTTGACAACAAAAAAAATCAAAAAATATTTAGTCAATAACAATTGGTTTCATTGTGTACCAAAAGCTACCTGTCACACGATCAAAATCCCACCCGAGAAGAAGTGACATTGTAAAATTCCCTGGAAGTTGCAGGGAGTAACAACAAGGAGGCCTGCAGGATGGAATTGATAACAGTCATCTCTCAGCAGATTTTTCAAACTTGGGCTCTGTCTCATTTACAAGTTGGAACATATCACAAAGAGAAGGATTTTGTTTTTAGAAACAAGAGAGCTCCAAGTGCTATTTTATCTACTCTGAAAAAAAAGACTGATTGCAGTTTAAAAGTGTCTCGAGAAGAACAACCAGCTTTCACTGAACACAAGCCCACCAGAGCTTCCAGAACAGAAAATTGTGATTCTTTTCTCTCATGGACATGGAATTGGAAAAAATTATCTCCCACATTCGAGGTTCACTCCCATGCCAGTTTACGTATATACAACAGACACAGGATGAGTTTTAATTGTTGATAAGATTATTCATTTTAGTGAGTGAACTTTTATCTTCAAATAATAAAACAAACTACTTACTTGTTAATTTAAGAGATCTGGCTAACTAGCTTCTTCACAGTTTCACACATGGTCACTTACACATTAAATCGAAAAGAGAATTTAAAAAATGTAAACTGCTTTATTGAACTCAGCAGTGAAAAGAGAAGAATTTATTCACTCCTCCAGATTCACTCATAACATTGCACATAGGATTATCATTCCATAACCAGCATAAGAAACATGGATCCACATCTTGCACTTGATGACAGGTTAATCACATCTGCTATATACATATCGGTATGAGTATATAATTTATATCAACAATTTAACATTAAGACAGTATTTACTATTCAAACTCAAATTATAAATACTGTAGAAATGGAGATGTTGAGCATATCATTGTGTGCCCCCATCGCAGCTGATGGATGTTAAGCTGTTAATATTGCTGCCTCTTTCAGGAACAGAAGTAGAATGGACCTTTTGAGTTCACAAACCTCCGACTCAGGAGGATTGTTACTAACCAACACAAGTATGAAGTTGCAGAAAATAAAAATAATGCACCAACTTACAAGAGGCTCAGTCTACCTCACTCAAGTCCTAAACTAGATAATATTTTCATCCTACTCCTGCTTTTGTGTCAACCTGATATCCTTGAATTCAGCTGAAACACTATTTTTCATCATGAAAACCGATTTATTTAACTTATCATCTCAGCACTACTGAAGAAGCCAAGACCAGCGACTATCAGAATCATTTTGCAGTCTTTCAGACACAGCCAATCATCCAGCAATGAGTTGGTCTGGATGTTTATAGGCGTCCCCAGGGGTTGTCAACTTTTTCACTACAACTCATCTTTCCAAATTGCAATGTGACGAGTTTCTCTAACCCAATTAACAAATCACAAGTGCTCTCTTTAAATGGCTGTGCTCAAGTTGAAAGTAAAACAATGCCAACAAGCAAAGTTGATCAACATTATTGATTACATTTTCACTATTCAACACTAACTCCTCTGACTGATTCAGTAACATGAACTTAAAAGCACAGTGGGACAGGGAGGGGTCCTGATGTCTTTTGACCAGCGAAGTCACAAATATGGGCTACCTAGTAGGGACCTCTTCTGTTATTTTCAGGTTGGGGATTATATACAGAGAAGGACCACACTTTTAGCTCAGCCCTACAAGTTCAACATGGAGAGAAGAGTGCCCTAGTACTCTCTCAGTCAGTACTCTGTACCTTTTATAGATAAGAGGCACCTTGGAAGATATGGAAAGACTCCATGGAGTCTGGAGTCGCAAACTAGGGGTAGAAATGTCACCTGAAACATGGGAGGACATATGGGGGAAATGTGAAAAAGAGCTTGATAAGCAATAAAGCGCAGGCTGTGCAATTGAAGATTCTCCAGAGCCCATATGTCCCCGATGCAATTCACAAAATTTAAGAAAGGAGCATCTCTAGGCTGCCCTAAATGTAAAATAAGCACAGGCACTCTGACATGTTGTCTGGGATTGTGTCATAAGATCCATAGGTACTGGGTTGCCATAGTCTATGAAGTGGAAGAGATCCTGGGACTTGAAGTTAAGGCAGATCCGGTATCCCTTCTTTTGGGACTACTGAATCTGCCTTCACTTGATGAACACGGGAAGAGATTATTCAACATTCTCACATATTGTGCAAGGAAGAACATTTTAATGAGTTGGACCTCAGAAACCCACCCCCTCCCCACCACCTCTCATGGGGTGGCATTGATTAGTGATGGTGCACATTCCCCTGGATTTTCTTACGAATGTGTTGTACCAGAAAATGGAACTATCCCAAAAGATGTGGTGACCCTTAAATTACATAGGCACTAACTTGTCAGCCATATTGAGCAGGGCCTTTATATAGCTGTGAAGGCCAGATGTGGCAGTTTGGGAGTCTTGGAGGGAGGAAGCTTGATTAAATATGGGTATAATAACTGATGCTCCCGTGGATGGGAGCCTCGGTAGGTGTGCATCAAATGATGAAATTTAATTAAATTTAAGTTGATTTTATCTAATCTGACCTAATCTAAGTTAAATTAGGTTAGTCTAGTTTAATTTAAGATCATTTAAACTAATTTGCTAAGTTCAATTATTTATTGAATTGTAATGTGGAAAGATTGTTCTGTACCTTTGTGACAGTTTTGGTTTGTTTTGTAGAGTAGTAGGTAGTTCATTGTTAATGTTTTTGTAACATTAGATTGTTCTACCATCTTTTGTACTTTTATAATTCTGTAAAAAATAAAAACCTTTTTCAATTAAAAAAAAGCACGGTGGGTGAGGTGAGGGGATGTTAGTTAGATGATAGAGACTAGCTTTGTCAAAATTTTGGATTAATTTAGGTGTTGGCTAAAAGGTTAAGTCTGGTTAAAGAGATGGGGGGGGGTCTGGGTTGAGGTTAATGTGAATGATTTAGGGATCAGTTCTAGAAGTACTCCAGAGTTAAACAATGATTTATTTGTTGACATTTCCTGAGTACTGATCCAGATGAGTAACTCAATTGTCTGTAGTATCCAGCTCCCAATCAGATTGCCACTCCAGATCCCTAGACATTTCACAGGTGCCTCACAAATAAATATCACTGAGTCAGTTGTATATTACTTTAGTTAGGCCACTTTTGGAGCATTGTGTGCAGTCCTGGTCCCCACACTGTAGAAGTAGAGGCCTTGGAGAGGACGCAGAAGAGGCTTTCTGGGATGTTGCCTGGATTGAAGTGTACTGCTTTAAGGAGTGGTTGGATAAACTTGCAATTATTTTCGCTAGTGTCAGAGGCTGAGGGGCACTACCACCTCCTCCCTCTCAGTTATGATTAGTTCAAGTATGTCACCATTTTCTTTGATTTCTCAACTTACATTATTCTTCATGAATGCACAATGTACTCAGCAAAAACTTAATTTGCGTCTTCTGGCTCCACTCTCAGTTTCCCATGTAGGTCCCTAATCCATTTTGGTAGAAGGAACATGGAAATGCAGTATTCAACAAAGATTACTATCCTCAATGCTGTGAAGGAGCAGAGACACCTTGGTGCATATTTGCAGGTCAGGGTAATAAAGCACCCAATATCCAAAGCATTATTAATTAGACATGAGACTAAAAGAGCAAGGAGGTTATGCTGAACTTCATACAATATAATAGTTAGACCTCAGCAGGAGTATTGTGTACAGTTCTGGCTGCCACACATCAGGAAGAATGCAAATCAATCAAGGAGATTTACAGGAGGGGTTCTCAGGGTTGGGAAACGTCAGTTATGAGAATAGATTTTAACAGTTAGCGATGTTTCTCTTCGAGGTAAGAAAGCTATGGGGAATCTTGATACAAATTTTTGAACTTATGAATTTTCCGATCAGAGTAAATAGGGTGAAACTGCTCCCTCTTGCAAAAGGAAGGAGAGGGCACAGTTTTATATTTTGCAAAATAAGCAAATATAAATTGAGAAAAAAAAACTTTAGTGTAGCAGAAGGCAGGAGAATGGTACTATAACATAATGCTTTCTCCAAGACACAGGGTAGACCTGATAAGGTGAGTGGCCTCTTTTGGCTAACCAGTCTGTGATCTACAAGAGTAAACATCTGTAGTACTAGGTGAAAGTATGGACTGCAGATGCTGGAGATCAGAGTCGAGAGTATGGTGCTGGAAAAGCACAGCAGGTCAAGCAGCATCTGAGGAGCAGGAAAAGTCGACGTTTTGGGTAAAAGCCCTTCATCAGGATCTTGTGGTACTCCCAGCCCACAAGCTTACAGTGAAACACTTTGCGGTCTCAGGCTGACTTGCAGTAACAGGACCTAGCATTTTGAAACTATGACCAACCGAACTGTGCAGTTCACCAAATGGCAACAGTAATAACTACTGTGGGTTTCAGAAGTTGCATTGGTCATCAACTGTGTCTGTCAAGTAACGTGACTGAAATTTTAAAAAGTATATACTTCTTTCTGAAGTGTGTCTGGACAATAATTGTCCAAACCCTGTCTGAAGATGCAGTGAAATCTTCAACTTGTGCCAACTTTGGAAGAGATGGTAAAGTAGGCCAAAGGATAGCTTCTACATTTTTTTTTAAATACCCCCACACCCAGTCATGATATAACATAGAGTAATAGAGAAGTACAGCACGGAAACAGACCCCTGGGTTATTTTGAACACAGTTTTCACCCACTCTCAGGTGTATTACCACATTACAGGGATTGCTTTCAACACAGACCACTCACTATCCTCGGCCCTCATTATCATTTATCCTGCTTCCCTTCTGTGGGCCTTCCATCCATAATACCCCTGTTTACTTTGTATCTCTCTTTGGGCTACATCTCCACCTATCCACTCACTCTCTCCCTCCCTCCCTCCACTAACTTCGTCTTCAGCATAAATACCACATTTTTTTTTCCGAGTTACTAACAGTTTCGATGAAGGGTCACAGGAGCCGAAACGTGAACTCCGCTTTTCTCCTCCCTCCCCAAACAGATGCTGCCAGCCAGACCTGCTGAGTTTCTCCAGCAGCCGCAGTTCTTTGTTTTATTCCAGCGAGGGAGGGGGTTGCAGTTTGAGGAAAGTGAACGAGTGGGGCTGATGCGGCCTGAGCTGTAGGAAGGAACCCCCACTCCCCTCCCGCTCGTTGCAAGCCAAGTTCGCCCTGGGGAAAGTTTCAGAGTGCGGACTAAAGAGTGGCGGCGCTGGGGAATAGCGAGAGGGAGAGAATGAAATAAAGCGAAGCGTCCACACTCACCCTAAGCCGAACTGGCGGCCAATCTACATCCCGGCAAAATAAAAAGGCGACTGTCCGCTCAACCCAGGCGCAACTGGTGACAGTGAGGGAGTCGGGCACTGAACTGCTGCATTCCTTGCCGTCTCTCCACCAGGAAGTCCTGCTCTCTCTCTCTCATACACACACACAACGTCAACTACACACAGCGCATTATGGGTTACCCTAAGAGCAGGGAAAGGGTTTCTACCTCTGTCCACTGCTGCCACTGTTTGTACACTTCTTTACAAACTCACAACAACTCCTTCATCAACAAAAAACAGAAATTGCTGGAAAAGTTCAGCAGGCCAGGCAGTATCTGTGGAGAGAAATCTGAGTTAATGTTTCATGTCCAGTGACCCTCCCTCCCAACTCTGATTTCTGAGAGAAAAGGGCTTATGCCCGAAAAGTCGATTCTCCTGCTCCTCGGATGCTGCCTGACAGACTGTGCATTTCCAGCACCACACTCTCGACTCTAATTCTGATTTCTCTCCACAGACACTGCCAGACCTGCTGAGATTTTCCAGCAATTTCTGTTGTTGTTTCTGATTTCCAGCATCAGCAGATCTTTCATTTCAACTTTATCATCGCTCCCCCATTTCTTTCATCACCTTTTTCCCCCCCAGGAAGAAGGGTAATTAAAGTTACTGTCCATCCCTGAATTCTCCCACAAACCTTGTAGTGACAACGTGAGGTTGGTGAAATAATTCCCCAGGGACCAGTATCCCATCACCAAGTCACCCTTTATGTACACATACTAGTCTTGTTTCCTCAGAGTCGAGGGTGTGGAGCTGAAACAAAAACAGTGCACAGGCCGTAGCAAAGGTCGGGATGTTAGGTGTCTTCAAGGCAGAGATTGATAAATTCTTGATCTTGCAAGGAATTAAGGGCTATGGGGAGAGTGCGGGTAAGTGGAATTGAAGCACCCTTCAGCCATGATTAAATGGTGGAGTGGACTTGATGGGCTGAATGGCCTTGCTTCCACTCCTATGCCTTATGGTCTTATGGTAAAGCACAACCAGACAGGCAGTATCAGAGGAGCAGGAAAATCAATGTCTCAAGTATAAGGTCTTCATGAGGAAGCCTCAGAGCCAGCTCTCAGCAAACAGTGCCTCTGATACTCCAGTTTATACTTATTTTTCCAAATCAACCTATTCAGAGATTTTACTACACACTTCTAGAGCAGTGGGACCTGAACTTGGGGCTAGGAGAAAGTGAGGACCGCAGATGCTGGAGTACCAGAGTTGAAAAATGTGGTGCTGGTAAAACACAGCAGGCCAGGCAGTATCCGAGGAGCAGGAGAATCGACGTTTCGGGCATAAGCCCTTCTTCAGGAATGAGGCTGGTGTGCCAAGCAGGCTGAAATAAAAGGTAGGGGGGAGGGAATTTGGGGGAGGGGCACTGGGAATACGATAGGTGGAAGGAGGTGCGGGTGAGGGTGATAGGCCGGAGAGGGGTGGGAGCGGAGAGTTTGGGAAGAAGATTGCAGGTCAAGAGGGCAGTGCTGAATCCGAGTGTTGGGACTGAGATAAGGTGGGGGGAGGGCAAATGAGGAAGCTGAAGAAATCTACATTCATCCCGTGTGGTTGGAGGGTTCCTAGGCGGAAGATGAGGCACTCTTCCTCCAGGCGTCGTGTGGCCAGGGTCTGGCGATGGAGGAGGCCGAGGACCTGCATGTCATTGACGAAGTGGGAGGGGGAGCTAAAGTGTTCAGCCACGGGGTGGTGGGTTGGTTGGTGCGGGTGCCCCAGAGGTGTTCCCTGAAAAGATCCGCAAGTAGGCGGCCTATCTCTTCAATGTAGAGGAGACCATATCGGGTGCAGCGGATACAGTAAATGATGATGTGTGGAGGTGAGGGTGAATTTGCAATGGGTATAGAAGGATCCATTGGGGTCTTAGAGGGAGGTGAGGGGGTGTTGTGGGCACAAGTTTTGCACTTCTTGTGGTTGCAGGGGAAGGTGCCGGGAGTGGAGGTAGGGTTGGTGGGGGGAGGGGGAGGTGTGGACCTGACGAGGAAGTCGCGGAGGGAGTGGTCTCTCCTGAATGCTGATAGGGGTGGAGAGGGAAATATATCCCTGGTGGTGGGTCTGTCTGGAGGTGGCTGAAATGACGGAGGATGATGTGATGTATCCGGAGGTTGGTGGGGTGGAAGGTGAGGACCAGGGATTCTGTCCTGGTAGTGATTGAAGGAGCGGGGTTCAAGGGTGGAGGTGCGGGAAGTGGAGGAGATGCGATGGAGAGCGTCGTTGACCACGTCGAAGGGGAAATTGTGGTCTTTGAAGAAGGAGGCCATTTGAGTTGTTCAGTAGTAGAATGTGGCGGAGGTGGAGGAATTGGGAATATGGGATGGTATTTTTACAGGGGGCAGGGTGGGAGGAGGTGTAATCTAGGTAGCTGTGGGAGTCGATAGGTTTGTAGTAAATGTCTGTGTTGAGTCGGTCGCCCAAGATAGAAATGGAGAGATCTAGGAAGGGGAGAGAGGAGTCTGAGACGGTCCAAGTAAATTTGAGGTTGGGGTGGAAAGTGTTAGTAAAGTGGATGAACTGTTCAACCTCCTAGTGGCAGCATGAGGTAGTGCCAATACAATCATCGATGTAGCGGAGGAAAAGGTGGAGGGTGGTGCCAGTGTAGCCGCGGAAGATGGACTGTTCCACATATCCGACAAAGAGGCAGGCATAGCTGCAGCCCATGTGGGTGCCCATGGCTACTCCTTTGGTTTGGAGGAAGTGGGAGGATTGGAAGGAGAAGTTGTTAAGAGTGAACCCCCCCGCCCCTCCAATCGCCAACAGGACAAAACCCCACTGGTCCTCACCTTCCACCCCACCAACCTCCGGATACATCGTATCATCCTCCGTCATTTCCACCACCTCCAGACAGACCCTACTACCAGAGATATATTTCCCTCTCCACCCCATGAGCATTCAGACGAGACCACTCCCTCCATGACTCCCTCGTCAGGTCCACACACCCCCCCTCCCCCACCAATCCAACCTCCACTCCCGCCACCTTCCCCTGCAACCACAAGAAGTGCAAAACTTGTGCCCACACCTCCCCCTTCACGTCCTTCCAAGGCCCCAATGGATCCTTCTATATCCATCGCAAATTCACCTGCACCTCCACACACATCATTTATTGTATCCGCTGCACCCGGTGTGGTCTCCTCTACATTGGAGAGACATGCCGCCTACTTGCGGAACATTTCAGGGAACACCTCTGGGACACCCGCACCAACCAAACCAACCACCTCGTGGCTGAACACTATAGCTCCCCCTCCCACTCCGCCAATGACATGCAGGTCCTTGGCCTCCTCCATCGCCAGACCCTGGCCACACGACGCCTGGAGGAAGAGCGCCTCATCTTCCGCCTAGGAACTCTCCAACCACACGGGATGAATGTAGATTTCTTCAGCTTCCTCATTTCCCCTCCCCCCACCTTATCTCAGTCCCAACCCCCGGATTCAGCACCGCCCTCTTGACCTGCAATCTTCTTCCCGAACTCTCCGCCCCACCTCCTCTCTGGCCTATCACCCTCACCCTCACCTCCTTCCACCTATCGTATTCCCAGCGCCCCTCCCCCAAATTCTCTCCCCCTTACCTTTTATCTCAGCCCACTCGCACACCAGCCTTATTCCTGAAGAAGGGCTTATGTCCGAAAAGTCGATTCTCCTGCTCCTCGGATGCTGCCTGGCCTGCTGTGTTTTTCCAGCACCACATTTCTGAACTTGGGCCTCTCAATCCAGAGGTAAGAACACGACCACTTTGGCACAAAAGATCCCCACTCCAGTTCATTTTTTTCTTTTTTTTTGTTTTATTAACCAGTACAAATTACAAACAAACAGTTAACATAGAGTCATGGAGTCATAGAGATGTAGAACACGGAAACAGACCCTTCGGTCCAACTCGTTCATGCTGACCAGATATCCCAATCCAATCTAATCCCACTTGCCAGCACCTGGCCAATATCCCTCTTATTCATATACCCATCCAGATACCTTTTAAATGTTCAATGGTACCAGCCTCCACCACTTCCTCTGGCAGCTCATTCCATACATCCTCTGCATGAAAAGGTTGCCCCTTAAGTCCCTTTTATATCTTTCCCCTCTCACCCTAAACCTATGCCCTCTTGTTCTGAACTCCCCCACTCTAGGGAAAAGACTTTGTCTGTCCATGCCCGTCATGATTTTATAAACCTCTGTAAGGTCACCCCTCAGCCTCTGACGCTCCAGGGAAAACAGCCCCATCCTACTTAACCTCTCTCTATAGTTCAAATCCTCCAACCCTGCCAACAACCTTGTAAATCAATAACAGCTGAATGCAAGAAACAGCAATTTACAGGGAAAAGGGGCAGGAAAGCCAGACCCCAAAACCCCACTGTACAATCAGTTCGCAGGGAAACAAGAACAAACCTCGAATCCCACCTTACGTTAATCAAGAAGGAAACAGTAAATGCAATCACATACAGACAGTCTGATAAACCAAACAATAAGACAGTGCATATATCATAGACACCCCTAGCAACCCAGCAAAATACCCGTCCCTCCCACCTTCTGGCCACTCAAAGGCAACCCGCCCCTACCCCTCTTCTGGCTCCCACTCCAGTTCATATCTGTTAGTCAGGGCTTCCTAACTGGACCAGATTAACAGTCCCAATCAGGGAGCTCATACTCTACGAGGTCTACCTGGCTGACCTCATTACAATCACTACAGTAGGGAATACTGAATATTAACTAGGATACATGACTCGGTGGTATTGTTCATGGAAATGGATTGCTTTCTCACAATGTTGCTGTTGCTTTCCTAGGAGAAAGTGATAGAGAGCCGAGTCGAGAGTGTAGTGCTGGAAAAGCACAGCAAGTCAAACAGCATCCGAGGAGCAGGAGAATCGACTTTTCGGACATAAACCCATCATTAGTTGCTTTCTTTAAGCCATCAGGTTCGTTGGGAGAAACCTGAATGTTAAGCTTGAGCAGTTACTGAAGTGCATCTGCTAGTTACTGCATTTGAGTAATCAGATTTTCAAAAGGGATCCCCGAAGGAAAATAGACAATTATACTGGTGAATACAACATACTGGTCTGACTCATGTTACATTTCAAAATGAAGGTATGACCAGCACATTCATTTCCAGGTGTTACTGGTCTTCCAGGTCAACCTGAGAGAATGCTCCCTCACTGCACAATCTGCACAGTGCAGTTGATATAATTCATTTGGATTTCAGCAAAGTCTTTGACAAGGTCCACGTGGGAGATTGATAAAGCAGGTAAAGGCTCATGGGATTCAGGGTAACTTGATACGATTGACCCAAAATTGGCTTAGGGTCGGTAGGCAGGGTGGTGGGTAAGGCTGTTTGTGTGACTGGAGCCTGGTGTCCATTAGTGTACCAGAGGGATCAGTGCTGGATCCCTTATTGTTTGTGATATAAATGATATAGATGAGTGTGTGTGTGTGTGTGTGTGTGTGTGTGTGTGTGTGTGTGTGTGTGTGTGTGTGTGTGTGTGTGTGTCTGTCTACCTGTGGTGGGGGGAGGGCCGATGGTGATAAGTAAATTTATGGATGACATGAACATTGGTCATGTGGTTATTAGTGAGGACAGAGGTCTTTGGTCACAGAATAATATAGGCTGATTGGTTGGAAAGGCAGATCAGTGACATAAAAAATTTAATCCTGAAAAATATGAGGTGATGCACTTTGGATGAAGCAGCAAGACAAAGAAGGGAGTACACAATGAATGGCAATACACTAGGAAGCTCAGAGGAACAGAGGGATCTTGGGATATTTGTCCCTGCAGATCCCTGAAGGCAGCAGTATGGATTAATAGAATAGTTAACAATGCATATTGGATGCTTGTCTTTATCAGTCATGGCCTAAGTTATAAAGGCAGGGAGATTTTATTGGAGCTGTACAGAACTTTGGTTGGAACACAGCTGGGCTACTGTGTACAGTCATGGTCACACACAATAGGAAGGATATGAATGCACTGGAAGGAATCCAGAGGAGATTCACCAGGATGTTGCCTGGGTTGGAGCATTTTCATTGAGGCAAAGATGGGTAGCTCTAGTTGTTTTCTTAAGAGCAGAGAAAGTTGAGGGGGATCTGATTGAAATGTATAATATTATGAGGAGCATGGACTAGGTGACCAGAAAACAGCTGTTCCCCTTAATTAAAGGTTCAATAACTACAATCTGTTATTTTAAAGTGAAAGGCAGGAGGGTTAGAGGAGATCAGACTAAAACCTTTTTCACCCAAAGAGTAATGGAGATCTAGAATGCACTGCCTGGGAGAGCAGTGGAGGTGGAAAACCTCACAACCTTTAAAAAGGATGTGTATGAGCCCTTGAAATGTTACAATATTCAAGGCTATGGGCTAAGTGCTGTAAAGTGGAATTAGTGTAGATAGGACGGTGAGACTTGGTGGGCCGAAGTGCTTCTTATAAGCTGTATGACTCTATGATTTTCTTTGCAGCATCTCAATGCAGCACTTCCACTGTATAATTTACTGCTTGAACAAGTGAAGAGATCATAAACTGGTACTTTTTCTTTTTTTTAAAAATTGATTCCGTCAAGTCCCAAGGAAACCACACAATGTGGATGCAAACCACTCAAGACATGCATCCTCACTTTCCTCTCACTTGCCACGCATTTTCTGTCCACCTTACCTTGAGATCTTTCTTCACATTACCCACAAATACAACACTATGTTGCATAGTAAGTGGACACAAACGTTACTAACTGTGGGACAAAGCAGATATGGACTGTGCAACTCTCAAACAAAGTGGCAGAACTAAGATGCATGTTCTTCCTTAAGTGCAGAATAAATGGGAAAACTGAAATCTGTAATATTTCGACCATTTTAAAGAAATGGTCAGGGTACCAGGATATATACTGAACAATGAACTGAAAAGACTTTTAAACTTCTATTAGTTTGTAAACCAATTTGAATATTTTAGTTATTCTAAATCATAAATAATTTTGTTTCTATTTTTTTTTGGTCTCTCAATATCCCTGACCCTTATGTTTATTAGAGAGCAATTTAGACAGAATGCTGCACCCATGCTTTACCATTCTGTAGCATAGTTCTGAAACTGGCACAAAATATTACTGTTTCTTCTTCTTCCCATTGAGAAAGATCCAGGGATGGGCTGCGCAGCTAACATTGTTAAATTGCACCACATATAAATAAAACAATGAGCTCTGTCATTATTTGACAGGCATGATCCTGGAAGCCTTTATTTAAATAATTATAGGTTGTAAACCACTCTTTCTTCATAGCTCATTATAATACCAGGTAATTATGTTTGCTATGTGAGCAGATTGGTGAAACATTTCTATTAAAGTAAATCATATAACTTGGAGGCTGGCAATTTTCTGTTAAAAAAAACTGGAGGAACTATCCCCCATCAGAATTGTGGGTAACATACATGGCGAAAGCAGAGTTGTATGAGCTGCAATGTTCAAAATGAATTGTATATGCCTTCTTAATCTGTACACTGTGGGTCTGACATGATGCCTGAGGAACTTTTGTTTCCCAAGATAGTAAGATATCAGATCTTCGAAAGACTAAAATAGAATACCGTTAATTACTGTCAAACATCATGAAACAATCATTCACGTTAACATGAGTAAATTCACAGAGGGAAATAAATAAATCTAATGAATGCTGCACCGTGAAAACTGCATGTTGTCTGTAAGTTACTGATACTTAGACATTAACACTTCTCACATTATGGTGTGACAGTTGACTCCAAAAGTTTGCACTATTAAGCATAAACCAAGTGTATAAATCACAGATGAATCACAGACTGCTGATTTTTGTTTTGTTTTAACTAGGGAGACTGGAAAGTTTTCTTTCTATGTCAGCTTCATAAGTAGTTGATTCTATTTCTCATAGTAAATTGTTTAATGTTTTGTACAGAAATGATTAAGGATTCTTGACAACTGAAATAAATACATCAGCTATCAGCTGCTTTTAGTTGTAGTTAAACTTATTTAAGTATAGATGTGTTGAGTTATCCCATTAAATCATGTTATAGAAAAAAGATGCCTGCACTTACCAGCAGCTCTTAATCAACCTGTTATTCTGTTTAATGATGATAAATGGTTGCTTGGGATTATCTTGTCCAGAATCTTCATTATTGTGACATTATAAAGTTCTAATCCATTCAAAGAATGAAGATAAGAATTACATATAAAGCACTGTGCTGTCTATTTTGTCATAGCAGCAGATATAATGAAGAAGGTCTTAATCCCTGACTGACCAAGAATAACTTTGACATCAGTGTCAAAACACATTTGGTTCTCAGGAATTATGAAATGGAGTAAGCCATTTCACCCATTATTTAGTGGAATTATGGCAGATGTGTCACCTAATTCCATAAACTTGTTTTATCCCTTTTCTTTAAACCCCAAGTCCATTATCACCTTTGAACAACAAAAGAATGTCAATATTAGTTTTAAAATTCACACTTTATCAAACATAAATTGTAATTTGCAGGGAGAATGTCCAAACCTCTATCCACCTTTTTGTGCAGAACGGCTTACTAATTTCATCCCTAAAAGTTCTGGCTCCAGTTCTTAGACTCACTTCCTACTTCTAGACACATCTATCCAATCTGTTCACTAAGTATTTTCAATTGAATCACATCTTGAACCTTCCAAATACCAGGGAACACAAGTAATTCTAGGTTGTATAAACTCTTATTGTCATTTAACCCCAGGAGTTAGTTTATAGAAGTGTACCCGTCTGTAAACCATCCCTCGGCTCTAGTTTATCTGCACATTACTGGAACCCACAGATAGACAAACAAGGTTCATAAAAGCTGTTAGCTTGTTCTCTCTCCATGGATGCTGCCTGACCAGCTGTGATTTCCAAGACTTTTTGTTTTCAGTAAGGTTCATGAAAGGTATAAAATTCCTTCCAACGGTTTAAATCATTTTTTCCCCATTTCAGTCCATTGTTTTAAAAAAGGACAGAACTAAAAGTACTCACTCTTTGCAATGAGCTGATGGTCTCTACTATAGTCGGCACTTGGCAGGACTCAAATCTGCAGGATGATTTTTAGGTCAACATATACACCAACATGGAATCACTCCACAGAGAATATTAGGCAGAGATGCATTTGTGTGATCATGAAGGGAACATTTGTTGAAAAAAGATGATAATGAACAGCTGCTTTACAACACAAATGCCAAGAGTAGATAAATGTTTCAGCACAGTTCCTAGCACCATGGATTCCAAGCTTTCCCTTTCATCCTTAATTGTCACAACTAATTGTTGCATTAAAATTGCCAAAGACCACAAATATGTCCTCAGGCAAGTCATTCTCGATGAGTTAACGGAGATCTGTGGAGAACGTACTTTGCCGGTGGAGTAGTCTTTAGGACAAAAGCTTAAACACTGAGGAGATTTGCATGGTGCGGGTGTTGGAAGGGAGACACAGGACAATCATGTGTTCAGCATGGCCAGTTACTAGGCTTGAGAATTTAATGGTGATAGTTTTCTTCACCATGCAGCTGATAGTGAAGAAGGTTTGATCCACTTGAGATCAATCTGACAGGAGGATGTAGACAGTATTGTATTTTGCCAGCTGCCTTGCTCGAAAAGTGGATGCTATTTTGATGTCAAGTCTGGCTAGCTCATGGCCTCGCGAGCCAAATTTCAATGAGAATGATCTGTGTCATCAGAGTCGAGCAATGTTCTCATGTTTCAATGAATGAGTTTCTGAATTTTTCTTCTTTTCACACTTTCTTGCGGTGAGGTCAGGAACTTGTGTTTTCTTCTCTGCCACAATTTCACTGCATGAGAGTTGCTGCTGGCCGTGGCAAGCCCAGCGGGGTGATGGGCGGATCAGTAGTTATTGAGATCCCCCTCTTGCCTTCCAATTCAGGAGCAGACAGATATGTCCTTCAAAAAGACTGTGTGATCATGAGGATGTTACGAATGATGACATTATCTCTAGGTCACCAACAAAATGATCAATATTTCGAGGTGCATACAGAATTGGGATTACAGCTCTTAGCATCATCTTATTTTTACTCCAGGCTGTTAGGCTGGACTATTTTCCTCCTTCCCTCAAAAGGGAGCTTTAAGGTGGAGTAACTGACTGACTCAACTCTTTAAGCCTGGAGTTCACCTGTCATGGCCCAATGAATTAGGACAGAGAACTCAAAGACAGAGGCTTGAATTCAGAAATTGCTCTCCTATGTGGGTTATCAGGCAAGAAGGAACCCTTCTTCCTTTTTTGATTTTTTCCATAGCTACAAATCAATAACGGTAATCTATAGAATATACATATTTGGATCAGAAGCTGATGGTGCTTTTGCATTGCTTGGAATACTCCTGCCGATGTCATTATCTTTATAAGCAAAGAAATCCTCTCAGATGTTTCACCCTCACTATGGTTTGCCTGTCAGCTGACACAGTGTGCCAAGGTATGGTGTTTGGAGCTAGAAGTGAGAGTTGGGCATAGATGAGGACCAGTAATTCCAAACCATCCTATGATGCTGCCTTAAGGAACACCTCCAACACCCATCAATGCTGTAGTATTGGATACTTCCAATAAGGTCATCAGATTCTGCAGCAAGAAGAACTGAGACTGATATGATGAAAATTACAAAGAAGTCCAAAATCTGTCAGCAATAAAATGAAAGTTGATTAGGCTCAGCTGGGAATCAGGAGGAGAAGATAATCTACCTGTAAACATGCTGCATCCTTCAACATAAAACAAGGAATATCTAAAATGACTGAAGGATTTCACTGGCAGAAAAAAAACTCAACTGTTGATACTGGTGACAGAAGAAGCTTCTGTGAAAGATTAATATCTGCCTATGAGCCAGCTTATCAAACAAAAAGGTCCCAGTGGAGTGTAGATGGCAAGGAAGTAGACACAATTGAGGAGTTAAGTCCTGGATCACAGGTCAGAATATTTTAAAACGTATCTCATTGCTAAGTACAAAATGCATCATACCATCGTTAACTGCATCCAACAGCATCTAATTGAAGGAGAACCCAACTCTGAAGGAGATTGTGACCATAATCCAGCAGGTGAAGGGCATGGTTTCTCCGAGCTTGATGGAATTCAACCTAAAGCTTGAAAAATAGTGACCCTACCTGACATACTAAGCTCCATGTGACTTTTGTGGCATGCTGGGAACAGGGCTGGATCCACATGATCTTTGGAATCCCATTATTGTCAGCTTGTTCAAAAACAAATGAGAAAGGTCAAACTGTTCCAAATACCACAGGATCAGCATTTCCTCTCATTTTCTTTCTGGCTGCATGTGCATCTAAGGACTGGAATCTGAAGTCAATGCCAGGATGTGCGTGCAGTCACTGATCGCTCTGCACAGAAGCTTTGGATGCTGTGTGCACATATACAGCTGCATAGTGTAGAGGGAACATTGTGTGGATTCACCCATCATTGTATTGCTATGGAGACCCCAGATAAAATGCCTCTGAACATGTTTTTATCCATCATTGGGGATTAAAAATTTCCCAGAAAGCCAATGCAGTTTCAGAATAAGCACTTTTGAAGTGTTCACCATGGTACTCAACATTTTAAGCAGGGCCGACTTTGGAAAATCTTTGAAAAATCGAGATAACCTCCCAGGTTCCTGGTCTTCATGAAAATTATGCTGGATAAATCAAGCACAACAACAACTTATCAAATCCTATCTCAATATCTGATGAAATGAAGCAGAAATACAACCCGACCTTATTCATTTTCCTTCAGCTTGATACTGCAGCAAGCAATACAAGATCTTTAGGAATTTGTTTACATACACTTTTATACGGATGGATTTATTTTCAAGTTTACACAAAGACCACAGGAATACTCATCATGGCTGCTTTCAGACCAAGTCATATATTATCTCAGCCTCTCAGGATTTTGGAGCTCAGAAACACCTATGACTTGCACGTTTCTTCTGGGTTACTTTGACACTGGGTTTCTCATGCATCTATACAGGCTGCACCTCATGGCTGTTATCTTGCTTTCTCAGTATTTACTCTGTGCTGACTTGGAGGCTGTCAGTCTCTGTGGCATTCATTGCTTTGTAGTACAGAGAGAGAAGCAGGACGTTGGCCATGTTTCAGAGCATAAACAGTCATGTGGAGGGGTGGCCCTGTCGACATGACATAGCAGGGAGCAGAAGGTCATTAAGTATCTTTTTTCACCAATATGCATTATATTTGACCCTGCAGGCCACACTATCTGTATCCAGGCTGGTGTAACCTTCTTTGGAAGTCTGAAGGAAATAGTAGAACCTCTCTCAACCACTTCAAACTCGTGCATTTCCATGTGTCCATCTATGAAAGGGGATTGCAGTTTCCCTTTCTGGGCCACCTACTCAGTGATGACAATCCAACAGCACACTGTGAGAGGCATTCCCTTGGTTGCAATGCCTGAATTTCTGTCGAATGGGAGATTAACTAGGGCTCCAATGATATGAACGTCAAAAGTCCCAACAGCGATGAGTACTTCCACCATTCCTGTCAGATGATGGCATGAGCTGAGGGCTGTCCAGGCCCATTGCCTAACCCACCAAATTATCTCTATACGGTTTCCAAACATCTTTTCCCAAATTCAACTAGTATTGTTACCTAATTGTATGTTCAATTTATTTCTCTTCAAATAAAAAAAAACTTCCTTGGTACTCAGAATTTCATACCTGCCGAGATTGATTTTCATTCAATTTTTCTTTACAATTGAATGTTCTATCCATCTCTGTTAAATGCAAATAAATTTCCTTTCCCTTTAAGCACATGGAATAGCAATTCCTATCAATTTCACTTATCAATTTAAATTCCTGAAACAGTTACGGCCAGGTTTGACATTTTAAATAACAACTTATCAATTTATGGATCAGCCAACTACAACTACTTTACAGTCTGGGGACATTATTTTCCCCTCTCACAACCATAGAATGACTCCATGGCTGTCATGATTGAATTACTTTTATGTTACTCAAACTTGGATGATTAACTTAGACTGATCTTTATTTTTGCTTTGCAGTCTACAGTCTAACATACCGAACCACATGATTACATTTTAATGAGATTTTCCAGACAGGTTTTAGTGGTGATAGTTTATTGCTGAATTAACAATTAGGTGTTGTTTCTTTAGTATTTCATCACTTAAGCAATACTAAGCATAGACAAGAAGTCAAAGCTTTGTGCATTCATTAGGATTAGGATTCAAGAAACAGACTAGAGAAGAAAAACACCAAATTGTAAAGCGCAAGAGGAGGGTACTAATTGATTGGACAAGTGTTAGCGCTGAGATGCAGCAGGAAGAATTAACTGTCAATCTTAATTCACAGATTAGCAGGTCAACTCATAATCCATTACTCATTGATGTAGAAGACAAAATGTCTATCTGACTCGGTATGTTTACTTAAATATTATAGCTAAAATACAAACAAAAGAAAGTGGAATTTAGAATAAGTTAACTATTGGAAAACTTAACCAAATAGTAGATACCTTACTTATTACTAATTAATTGTTCCAATATAGTAACATCCCACAAATACACCCCTTAGCAAAAAGGTAAATTCACACGTAGATTCTTACATGCAGTTCTCCAAACCAGGGAGAATCAACATCAAGGGAGATTTCAGAGGAAGTAACTGCTCGGAATCATTCACTGAAGCTCCAACCCTTTTGAGATCCCAAACAGTTTCTGACTGCCTCAGCTAAAAAAAAAACTTGGAAACTTGGTTTGTGACAGCTGGCCACTCCATTTCAACCTGCTTCCATTGTTCCAACTTTTAAAAAAACTAGAGGCCTGCTAAGTTGTTTACTTAAGCCATCTTCAGTAGCCAGTTTGCACTTCTGCCTTTACAACCTCTCTTTAAAAAAAACTCAAGACAAAGTAACATTTTTAAAATGACAGCACCATCACAGTAGACCCTTTCATGACTTAGGTGAAAGTGAGTACTGCAGATGCTGGGATTAGAATCAAGAGTGGGGTGCTGGAAAAGCACAGCAGGTCAGGCAGCATCCGAGGAGCAGGAAAATCAACGTTTCGGGCAAAAGCCCTCCTTTCATGATTTAGTATATATGGATGATGATTGATCAGATTAGCCATTATCACCCAGTGTCGTTTTGAGATGCCCTGTCCCAACATTATGTTTGCATCATGAGCAGATGTCTAAGGCCCTATTCACAACCTTTCCAGTGAAATTGATTTGTAGTGCATGGAACTGTAGGAATCTCAATGTTATATTGACAAGTGGCTAAGGATTTTTGGTAGATAATACTGTGGATAATAATCCAATGGCAGATTCCTCAATAAAATGGAGGAGAGGGAGCTTGTGTAATTGTTCTGTTCCAATGGTAAATTAGAGCACAACATGGTGTTTATTAAAGCTGCCTGAAGAAATTCATTAGTCCAGTAGCAGATTCAAATATTGCAAACATGTAATCCATGAGTCTGAAGTATACAAGGGTGACCATTCCATTTACATATTCCTCATGTAAACCAACAAAGATATTAGCAAAAGCTAGCTGTACAGGGGATCCCATGGCAATGCCTTCCAAGTCGGCATATACGGTGAATCCAACTACACAAGTTGCTAAGTTTATGAAGATGATGAAACATTGATGCAAACACCAGTGATAAATCTAAACTGCCATGAAATATTGACACAGGAGCAAATGTTAAAAGCTTCCCTGAATGGTACATTGGTAAATAAGCTTATAATGTTGAAAGAATCCATCGATATGCTATTGTTTTCACTATTTAATCTTGAATAATTTTCTCAAATATGAAGGAGTTCTTCACAGTGGATGTGGAAAACTAATTTAAAACTGTTTGAAATAGCTCACTCAACTCTTTGGGCAACTCATGTTGCGTATGGCCAGTCATAGATAAAATGGCACACATTATGGCAGCCCCTTTGGATTACTCATGGCTTTACTGAAATGAATCGTAACACATCTGTCACCAGACATCCTGACACAAGTCCAACAAGCACTTCTGCAATTTGCACTCAAGCATGGCTTTGCGGTCATGTGTCCTGAAAGGTCAAACTGATATAAAGTCAGAAACATTCATTTAGAACAGCATGGCTTTTGCTGATACAGTCTTGTTCATTTTTGTGGGCTGCATACCATTCTGTGCTTGAAAGCTTCAGAATTCTATATCCAACATTAGATGTGATTCTGCTTTTAGACAACATTTATCCAATAATACAGACTACATTGAGAAATACGTTGGAAACTAATTTATGATTTTCAGTCAAGTTTGCAATGTTATGCACTTGCACATGCTCGAACTTGCAAATACTATTAATACACATGACTTTGTTTTATACTGGGAAATAGAATTGTCCATACATTGCACCTTTTTCATTGAAATGTAAAGGGATCATGGAGCCAACCAATATCTATTGCATTCATATAGCAGCACCCTGACCATGGTGACTCAGTGGTTAGCACCGCTGCCTCACAGCGTCGGGGACCCAGGTTCAATTCCACCCTTGGGTGACTGTCTGTATGGAGTTTGCATGTTCTCCCCGTGTTTGCGTGGGTTTCCACCGGGTACTCGAGTTTCCTCCCACAGTCCAAAAATGTGCAAGTTAGGTTGATTGGCCACAGGAAATTGTCCATAATGTTCAGGATGTGCAGATTTTGTGGATTAGCCGTGAGAAATGCAAGGTTACAGGGATATGGTTGGGGGCTGGGTCTGGAGATACTCTTTGAAGGGTCAGTGCAGATTTGAGAGGCTAAAAGGCCTCTTACCACACTATAGGAATTCTATGAATCAAAGCCAATGCCTGGGCTGAAAACTAAAATTGTTCCAGCTACATCTCCTGTTTATGAAACTCTGTTCTAACATATAATTGTAAAAGAAAATCCTAATCTTATAGTGAGGGAATACACTAGAGGGAATAAGTGACTTGACCTCATCCTCACCAATCTACCAATCACAGATGCATCTGTCTATGGCACATTTGGTCGTTGTGTCCACGACACAGACTTTGTGGAGATAAACATTGTAACATCACATTGAGGATGCCCTACATCATGTTGTGGGGCACAACCACCGTGACAAACAGAATAGATTTTTAACTAATCAATTCAAAACTGTCATCCATGATATAACCTGGCCTTTTTAAAAGTTATTCATGGGACATGGGCGTTGCTGGCAGGCCAGCATTGTTTTTGTCCATCCCCAATTACTGTTCCAACTAGCTACTCTTAATCATCAGAAAAGTGATGGAAAGTGCCTTTGCAGGTGCTATCAAAGAGCTCTTACAGAGCAATAAACTGTTCATTGAGCTCTACATGAGGTCCACAGGTAGCCACTTAAATTCTGATTCCCCTTGGCATCAAGACAATATTTGAGCATTTCAGGAGGGTCTAAACTAGTTTGGCAGGGGGATGGGAACCGGAGCTACGGATCATAGGATGAGGTTGCTGGTAAACACAGGCAGACAAAACGTGCAGAGAGTCTGTAAGGAAGGATAGACAGTTGATAGGCCAAAGTTGCAGTCAATGTGTGAGGCTGAACTGTGTCTATTTTAACACAATAAGTGTCAGGACTAAGGTGATGAACTTTGAGCATAGATCAGTACTTAGACCGATGATGTTGTGGCCATTATAGAGACTTGGATATCACAGGGGCAGGAATGGTTGTTGGATATTCCAGATTTTAGATGTTTCAAAAGGTATAGAAAGGTAGGTAAAAGAGGTGTGGGAGTGGCATTGCTAATCAGGGATAGTATCACAGCTGCAGAAAGAAAGGTTGTTGAGGAGGGATTGTCTACAGAGTCAGTATGGATGGAAGTCAGAAACAGGAAAGGAGCAGTCACTTTATTGGGAGTTTGCTATAGGACCCCAATAGCAACAGAGACATAGAGGAGAAGATTGGGTGGCAGATTTTGAAAAGGTGCAGAAGTAACAGGGTTGTTCTCATGGTTGCCTTCAACTTCCCTAATATTGATTGGAACCAACTAATTCAAATAGTTTGGAAGAAGCAGATTTTGTCATATGGTCTAAGAAGGATTCCTGACTCAATATGTAGTTAGGCTGACTAGAGGGGAAGCCATATTAGATTTGGTGCTTGACAACAAACCAGGCCAGGTGTCAGATCTCTTGGTGGGAGAGCATTTTGGTAATAGTGATCGTAACTCCCTGACATTTACTACGGTCATGGAGAGGGATGGGAGCAAATGGTATGGGAAAGTATTTAATTGGGGGAGGGGGAAATTACAATACCATTAGGCAGGAACTGTGGAGAATAAATTGGGAACAGATGTTCTCAGGGAAATGTATGACAGAAATGTGGAGGTTGTTCAGGGAGCACTTGCTGTGAGTGCTGGATAGATTTGTCCCATTGAGACAAGGATGCGATGGTAGGGTGAGAGAACCTTGGATGACAAGAGATATGGAACACCTAGTCAAGGAGAAGAAGGAACATTAGTCTGGGGTAAATATGAGGTAGGGAAGGTCCTGAATGAATACTTTGCTTCAGTATTCGCTAGTGAGAGGGACCTTGCCATTTATGAGGACATTGTAAAACAGACTGATATAGTTGATGTGAAGAAGGAGGATGTCCTGGAAATTTTGAAAAACATCAAGATAGATAAGTCCGCTGGGACAGATGGAAAAACCCAAGGTTACTAGTGAGGGAAGAGATTGCTGTGTCTTTGGCAATGATCTTTGTGTCGTCACTGTCCACTGAAGTGGTACCAGATGATTGGAGAGTGGCAAATGTTATTCCTTTGCTCAAGAATGGGAATAATCCTGGGAATTACAGAACAGTCAGTCTTACATCAGTGGTGGGCAAATTATGGAGAGGATTCTGAGAAATAGGATTTTGTGATTATTTAGAAAGGTATGTTTTGTTAGAGATAGTCAGCATGACCTTGTGAGGGGCAGGTTATGTCTCGCAAGTCTAATTGAATTATTTGAGAATGTGACAAAATACATTGATGAAAGTAGAGCAGTTAATGTGGTGTATCTGGATTTCAGCAAGGCAATTGACAAGGTTCCCCATTGATAGGTTCATTCAAAAAGTAAGGAGACATGGAATACAGGGAATTTTGACTGTCTGAATACAGAATTGGCTGGCTCAAGAAGACAGAGGGTGGTAGCAGATGGAAAGTATTCAGCCTGGAGCTCGGTGACCAGTGGTGTTCCACATGGTTCTGTCTGGGACCTCTGCTTTTTGTGATTTTTATGAGTGACTTGGATGAGGAAGTGGAAGGGTGGGTTAGTAAGTTTTCTGATGACACAAAAGTTGGTGGAGGTGTGTATACTGTGGAGGGCTGTTATAGGTTGAAATGGGACATTGACAGGTTATAGAACTGGGTTGAGAAGTGACAGATGGAGTTCAACCTAGAAACGTATGAAGTTATTCATGTTGGAAGGCCAAATTTGAATGCAGATTACTGGCTTAAAGGCAGTGAGGAGAAACAGAGGGATCTTGGGGTCCACATCCATAGATCCCTCAAAGTTGCCATCCAAGCTGATAAGATTGTTAAGAAGGCCTGTGTATAGAACATAGAATAGTATAGCGCAGTACAGGCCCTTTGGCCCTCAATGTTGCATTGACCTGTGGAACCAATCTGAAGCCCATCTAACCTAGACTATTCCATTCTCGTCCATATGCCTATCCAATGACCATTTAAATGCCCTTAAATTGAGCAAGTCTACTACTGTTGCAGGCAGTGTGTTCCACACGCCTACTACACTCTGAGAAAAGAAACCACCTCTGGCATCTGTCCAATATCTATCACCCCTCAACTTAAAGCTATGTTTCCTCATGCTAGCCATCATCATCCAACGAAAAGGTTTCTCAATGTCCACCCTATCTATCCCTCTGATTATCTTACATGTCTCAATTAAGTCTCCTCTCAACCTTCTCCTCTCTAATGGAAACAGCCTCAAGTCCCTCAGCCTTTCCTCATAAAACCTTTCCTCCATACCAGGCAACATCCTAGTAAATGTCCCCTGAAACCTTTCCAAAGCTTCCACATCCTTCCTATAATGCGGTGACCAGAACTGAATGCAATACTGCAAGTGCAGCTTCATCAGAGTTTTGTACAGCTGCAGCATGACCTCATGGTTCCAAAACTCAATCCCTCTACTAATAAAAGCTAACACACCCTATGCTTTCTAACCAATCCTATCAACCTGGGTGGAAACTTTTAAGGATCTATATATCTGGACACCAACATCCCTCTGCTCATCCACACTACCAAGAATCTTACCATTAGCCCAGTACTCTACATTCCTGTTACTCCCTCCAAAGTGAATCACCTCACATTCTCCACATTAATCTCCATTTGCCACCTCTCAGCCCAGCTCTGCAGCTTATCTATGTCTCTCTGTAACCTACATCATCTTTTGTCACTATCCACAACTTTACTGACCTTAGTGTCATCCACAAATTTACGAACCCACTTTTTTAAGCCCACATCCTGGTAATTTATAAAATGGCAAACAGCAGTGGATCCAAAACAGATCCTTGCGTTACACCAATACTAACTAAGCTCCAGGATGAGTATTTCCCATCAACCACCACCCTCTGTCTTCTTTCAGCTGGCCAATTTCTGATCCAAACTGCTAAATCACTCTCAATCTCATGTCTCCACATTTTGTGCAATAGCCTACCTTGGGGTATCTTAGCAAACACCGTACTGAAATCTATACACACCGCATCAATCGCTTTACTCTCATCCACCTGTTTGGTTACCTTCTCAAAGAACTCAATAAGGTTTGTGAAGCATGACCTACCCTTCACAAAACCATATTGACTATCCATAATCAAATTACTCCTTTCTAGATAATTATAAATCCTATCTCTTGTAACACTTTCCAACACTTTACCCATAACTGAAGTAAGGCTCACTGGTCTATAATTTCCAGGGTTGTCTCTACTCCCCTTCTTGAACAAGAGAACAACATTTGCTCTCCCCCAGTCTTCTGGCAATACTCCTGTAGACAATGACAGCATAAAGATCAAAGCCAAAGGTTCGACAATCTCCTCCCTGGCTTTCCAGAGAATCCATGGATAAATCCCATCCGGCCCAGGGGACTTACCTATTTTCACATTTTCCAGAATTGCTAATCCCTCCTCCTTGTGAACCTCAATCCCGTTCAGTCTAGTAGCCTGTATCTCAGTATGCTCCTCATTAACATTGTCTTTTTCTAATGTGAATACTGAAGTAAAGTATTCATTAAGCACTTCCACCTTCTCCTCTGACTCCACACACAGCTTCCCACTACTATCCTTGATTGGCCATAATCTTATTTTTGTCATTCTTTTATTCCTGATATACAAACAGAATGCCTGAGGGTTTTCCTTGATCCTTTCCACCAACGACTTCTCATGTCCCCTCCTGGCTCTTCTTTAGCTCTCTCTTTAGGTCCTTCCTGGCTAGCTTGTCTCAATTGCTCTAACTAAGCCTTCACCTCTCATCCTAACATAAGCCTTCTTCTTCCTCTTGACAAGAGATTCAACTTCTTTCGTAAACCATGGCTCCCTCGCTCAACCACTTCCTCCCTGCCTGACAGGTACACACTTATCAAGGATCTGCAGTAAGTATTCCTTGAATAAGCTCCATACTTTAATTGTGCCCATCCCCTGTAGTTTCCTTCCTCAACCTATGCACCCTCAATCTTGCCTAATTGCATCATAATAAAAAGCTGCCTTTCCTCTAGCTATAACTCTTGCCCTGCTGTATATCCTATCCCTTTCCATCACTAAAGTAAACATAACCAAATTGTATTCACTATCACCAAAGTGCTCACCTACCTCCAAATCTAACACCTGGTCTGGTTTGTTGCCCAGTACCAAATCCAATGTGGCCTCGGATACTACATCAGGAAACCCTCCTGCACACATTGGACAAAAACTGACCTCTCTAAACTACTTGAACGATCATATTCCCAGTCAATATTTAAAAAGTTAAAGCCCCCCATAACAACTATCCTGTCACTCTCGCTCCTATCGAGGATCATCTTTGCTATCCTTTCCTCTACATCTCTGGAACTACGCGGAGGCCTACGGAAAATTCCCAACAGGGTGGTCCCTCCTTTCCTGTTTCTAACCTCAGGCCATACCACCTCAGTAGAAGAGTCCTCAAACGTCCTTTCTGCAATTGTAATACAGTCTTTGACTAACAATACCATACCCTCCCCCCTTTACCATTTTCTCTGTTCTTACTGAAACATCTAAATCCCAGTCCCTACAATAATGATTCCTGTCCCTGCTCTATCCATGTCTCGGAAATGGCCACAACATCAAAATCCCAGGTACCAACCCATGTTGCAAGTTCATCCACCTTATTCCGGATGCTCCTGGCGTTGAAGTGGACACACTTCAAACCAACTTCTTGCTTGCCGGTGCCTTCTTGCATTCTTGAAACCTTAGTTCTGACCTCACTACTCTCAACCTCCTGTGTACCCGAACTATAAATTAGGTTCCCATCCCCCTGCTGAATTAGTTTAAACTAATCTGAAGAGCATTAGCAAATCTGCCCCCCCCCCCCCCCAGGAATTTGGTACCCCTCTGAAGACCGTCCTGTTTGTAGAGATCCCACCTACTCCAGAATGCGCCCCAATTTTCCAGGAATCCAAAACCCTCTCTCTTGCACCATCCTTGTAGCCAACTCCTCTCTCTCCCTATTCCTCACCTTACTAGCATGTGGCATGGGCAACAAACCAGAGACGACAACTCTGTTTGTTCTAGCTCTAAGCTTCCATCCCAGCTCCCTGAATTTCTATCTTAAATTCCCATCCCTTTTCCTACCTATGTTGTTCGTGTCTATGTGGACCACGACCTGGGGCTACTCCTCCTCCCCCTCAAGGATCCCGAAAACATGATCAGGGACATCGTGAACCCTGGTACGTGGGAGGCAACATACCAACCGTGAGTCTCTCTCATTCCCACAGAACCTCCTATTTGTCCCCCTAACTATGGAGTCCCCAATGACTAATGGTCTGCTCATCTCTCCCCTTCCCTTTTGAGCACCAGCGACAGACTCTGTGCCAGAGACCTGTACCCCATGGCTTACCCCTGGTAAGGCGTCCCGCCCCAACAGTATCCAAAATGGTGTACTTGTTATTGAGGGGAATGGCCACTACAGGATTCCCTACACTGCCTGCCAGTTCCCCTTCCAACCCCTGACGGTAACTCATCTACCTTCTTCTTGCACCTGAAGTGTGACCTCTTCCCTGTAACTCCTCTTAATAACCCCCCTCCACCTCCCAAATGATCTGAAGTTCATCCAGCTCCAGCTCCCTAATGTGGTTTTCGAAGAGCTGGAGTTGGGTGCACTTCCCACAGATAAAGTCAGAAGGAACACTAGTGGTGAGTCTTACACATTGTGCAGGAGGAACATTCAACTGTCCTAATCTCCATGCTCATTATTCTAAATTCCCAACAAGACTACTGAAAAATGAAGAAACAATAAAGAAATTAGTCACCTTACCAATCTGGCACAAAGATCCTTTTTTTAGTTTAGAGGAGGAGGAGGATGGGCAGTGTTTCAGATAAAGCAACCTCCCAAATATAAAGTCTCATTTACCTAGCAGTCCCATGTCCGCACCTGCTCAATGTGCACTCCACCTATATACAAGATAACCTTTTATCTATTTTAAATTTACCTTCCCATCAGGCCTCTGGTCCTCGCCATCACTCCTCCCACTCCAAATGCCGCTGAACAAAATGAAGGCTTTCATTAGCTGGGAATTGATAGACCACACTTGGAATATTCAGTCCTGATTGCCTCACTGCAGGAAAGATGTGGAAGCTTTAGAGAGGATGCAGAGAAGATTTACCAGGTTGATGCCTGGACTGGAGGGCATGTCCAAGAAGAAAGGTTCAGGGAGCTAGAGCTTATCTCATTGGAGCAAAAAAGGATAAGAGGTGACTTGATAGAGGTGTACAAGATTATGAGAGGCATATATCGAGTGGATAGCCAGAGACTTTTTTCCAACATGGGAATGGCTATCGCAAGGGGGCATAATTTTATGGTGATTGGAGGAAGGTGTCAGGTAGATGTCAGAGGTCGGTTCTTTACACAGAGAGTGGTAAGTGCATGGAATGCACTACCAGCGGTGGTAGTAGAGTCAGATCCATTAGAAACATTTAAGCAACTCTTGGATAGTTACATGGAAGATAGTAAAATGAAGGGTATGTTGGTTGGATTGATCTTAGAGTACGATAAAAGATCAACAAAACATCGAGGGCCAAAAGGCCTGTACTGTTGCTGTTGTTGTGCTGTTCTATGTTCTATGTCCGGATTGTGGCACCCTGAAGCCTGCACAAAATTGATTTCAAAAGGAATCAGGAGGGAAGTTCTCTACTATTTGAAGTAATACCCAACAAAAAGGAAAATGGTGTAGGTGCCAGACATCAATCATCTCAGTCCCTGAACAGCTCTGCAGGGAGTTCCCCTGAGTAGTGTGCTCGGCCTAACCAACTTCAGCTGCCTCAGCAATGACATCCATTCCCCCTCATCATCAGATTAGAAGTGGGGATATTCACTGATACTTGCACAGTGTTCAGTATCATTTGTGATTGCTCACATACTGAATTAGCCTGAGTCTACATCTAGAAATATCTGAACAATATTCATGCTTAAACTAAAGGAACATTTGTAGTACCCAAGTGCCATGAAATAGCTGTCTCCAACAAGAGAGAATTGTACCATCACCCCATGAGATTCAACGGCATTATCATTGCTGAATCTCACACTATCAATATCCTGGGAATTACCATTGACTAGAAAAAGAAATGGACCATCCATATAAATACTGGAGGCACAGAACCGGCTCTCAGCTGCCAGGTGGAGTTGAATCTGGATAGTTGTGAGGTATTGCATTTTGGTACAACAAACAGGTCAGACTTATACAATTAATGATAAGGCTTTGGGTTGGGTTGTAGAACAGAAAGACCTAGAGGTACAGGTACATGGTTCTTTGAAGTTTGCATCACATATAGAATGGGTGGTTAAAAAGGCATTTGGCATACTTGTCTTCATTGCTCAATCCTTTGAGTAGAGGAGTTGGGAAACTATGTTGAGGGTGTACAGGACATTGGTGAGGCCTCTTCTGGTATGCTGTGTCCAGTTCAGGTTGCCCAGTTATAGGAGGGATATTATCAAACTGGAGAGGGTACAGAAGAGATTTACTAGGACATTACCAGGTATTAAAAGTTTGAGTTATAAAGAAAGGCTAGATAGGCTGGGAATGTTTTCATTGGTACATAAGAGATTGAGAGGGGATCTGATAGAAGTTTATAAAATATTCAGAGATATAGATGGAGTTAATGGTGTTATACTTTCCCTCACATGGGGGATTTCCAGACTGGAGGACACAATTTTAAAGTGAGATGAGAGAGATTAAAAAAAACGTGAGGGGCAATTTTTTTACACAGAGAATAGTTTGCATGTGGAATGAACTTTCTAAGGAAGTAGTGGATGTGGGTACAATTACATTTAAAAAACATATGGCTAGGTACATGAACAGGAAAGGTTTGAAGGGAGAATGGCTAGAACAAGACAGCTGGGGCTAGTTTAGTTTGGGATTATCTTCAGCAAGGACTGGTTGTACCAAAGGGTCTGTCTCCGTGCTGTTTGACTCTGTGAGTCTATATCTGCAGATGCTGGAGAAACTCAGCATTTGTGGAAAGATAAACATACTTAACACTTCGAGTCCAGCGATCCTTTATCAGACTGAATGGGGCTGGGAAATGGTGATATATAAGCTGATGACAAGGGAGAAAGGAGTGAGTCAAATCAATGGAGCAAGTGCTCAGAGAGTGTGAAGGAAATAAAGGAGAAGCAGACAAAGGCATTGCTGATGATAAGCTGAAGAAGAGTGGTAAATACTGAATGGGTGCTAGCAGGAAGTGTGAACAATTGAAAATGGGTTAGCTTAGGACAGCCCTTTCAGAATCGGACCTGGAGGGACTAATGACATGAGCTGGGCTGTCAACAAGATGTTTAACAAGCAAGAATCACTTTCAAATGGCAACTCACTCCTGCCATGTGAGAATCTTTCCACACTATTTGTGAAAAACGAAAATGTTAACATGAGATGTTGAGATGGTCTTTCTATACTTGTCGCCTGAATCTGCATCACAACAGGACACAATCCATATTACTCAGACCCCTATAAGATCTGCCAAGGAGTTTGTGGAATGATACAGATTGGTTGAGTGAGTGGGCAAAAGTCTGGCAGCTGGAGTAAAATGTGGGAAAATGAGAAGTTATTCAGTTTGGCAGGAAGGATGTAAAGCAGAGTATTAGTTAAAGGGAGATTGGCTGTGAAAATCGGAGGTACAGAAGTATTTAGGTGTCCTCATAAGTGAATCACCAAATATTAGTATGCAGGGACAGCATAAATGCTAATTGAATGGTATCATTTGTTATGAGAGGAATGCTTCAATTGTACAAGGCAATGGTGAGAAAAAAAATCAAATATTGTGGAAAGTTCTGGTCTCCTTATTCAGGAAAGGATGTAAGAGGTCATTGACTAGATTCACACTTGAATGAGTGGGTTACCTTATGACCATAGGTTGGACTTGTTGGACTTGTTTCCACCAGAATTTAGAGAAATGTGGGTGGGGCTTGATAGAAATCCTGAAAGATCCTGAATGGGTTGAGGTTGATGTGGTAAAAATCTCTTCTCTTCTGGGCGAGTCCAGAACAAAGGAAAACTGGTTTAAAATTAGGGGCCACCCTTTCAGAACAGAGATAATTTTGCCCAGTGGCTATGTAACCTCAGAAGGCAGAGGATAGATTTATGTTCAGCGTAGTAATCAAAGATTATCAGATGCAGTTGGGAATGTGGAATTTGAATCATAAACAGATCAGCCATAACCTTAACCAATGGCCTCTGTGCATTCTTCTTCAACAAAAGCTCTGACCTCCCTCTGAGGACCCCTTCTCCAACCTCCAACCTTCCTCTTCCACTTGGTCACCCCATGCCAATTGTTTACCCACCGGCAACCTCTTAATTGCTGACTGCCAATGCAACATCAGCCACCTCAATTTCTCCATACCCCTCATCCACTCCAACCTCATCCCCTCTGAATGTGCAGCCTCCACTCTTTCCGCACCAACCCTGGTTCACCATCAAACCCGCTGACCAAGGTGGGGTGGTGGTAGTCCGGAGAACAGATCTCTATGTTGCAGAGGCCAAACGTCAACTCTCTGACACCATGTCCTAGCTCCCCCTTGCCCACACTCCACTGTGACCCATCAGGCCAAAATCACTCGCATTGTCAACGCTCCCATTGCCTTGAGTGATCTCCCCTCCACTGTCCGGTTCTACCTGCTACCCAAGATCCACAAGTCCAACTACCCTGGCTGACCCATCATCTCAGCATGCTCCTGACCCACCGAACTCATCTCACCCTATCTCGACTCCATCCTCTCCCCCTTGGTCCAAGCACTTCCCACCTACATCCACTACACCAACCACACCCTCCACCTTTTCAGTAACTTCCAGTTCCTTGGCCCCTAGTTCTTTATCTTCACTCTGTACTTGCAGTTCTTATACATGTCCATACCCCACAAGTACAGCCTCCAGGCCCTCTGCTTCTTCCTCTCCAATAAACCCATCCAGTCGCTCTCCACCAATACCCTCCTCCGCCTTACTGAGCTGGTCCTCACCCTTAATAACTTTTCCTTTAAGTCCTCCCATTTCCTCCAAATCCAGGGGGTGGCCATGGGCACCTGGATGGGCCCAGCTATGCTGCCTCTTTGTCAGCTATGTCGAACAGTCCCTCTTCAGTACCTACAGGGTCACTTTGCACCAACTCTTCTGCCATTACATCAATGATTGCCATGGTGCAGCATCCTGCACTCAAGCTGAACTGGAACAGTTCATCGACTTCACCCACAACTTCCACTCTGCCCCCACTCTCCCCACCCTCCCCACTCCAAATCCACTTAGTCCATCTCAGACACCTCCCTTCACTTTCTTGACCTCTCCATTTCCATCTCCAGTGACAGACTCCAGACAGATGTTTACTACACACCCACAGACCCCCCATAACTACCTGGACTACACCTCCTCCCACCCAGTATCCTGCAAGAATTCCATCCCATTTTCCCAATTCCTCCGCCTCCGCTGCATCTGCTCAGATGAGGAGGCATTCCACTCCCAAGCATCCCAGATGTCATCTGCTTTGAACAATGTGTTTTTCCTCCTCCTGTCACCCAGACAGCCCTCTACTGCACCACCTTCATTCCCCATTCCACTCCTCTAAATCCCACCCCAAACACAATAAAGACAGAATCCCCCTTGTCCTCACCTAACACATCCCCCCATCTCTGAACCCAGTGCATCATCCTTAAACACTTCTGCCAACTCCAACTGAACCTCACCACCAAGAGCATCTTCCTGTCCCCACCCCTCTCTGCCTTCCGTGGGGACCATTCCCTTCGAAGTCCTTGGTTTGTGCCGCCCTCCCCACCAAGCCGCAACCCCCCCCTCCCCCGCGGTCCCCCTGGGGCCCTCCCCTACACCTAGAAAAGATGCAAAACCTGCCAGTACACCACCTCCCTCCACCCAGGGCCCTAACCAGTCTATCCAGGTGATACAGAGGTTCACCTGCCTCTCCTCCAACCTAGTTTACTGTATCCAGTGCTCTCGATGTGGTCTTTTCTACATCGGAGAGACCGAATGTAAACTTAGGGAATGGTTTGCTAAGCATCTCATCCAGGCCAACAGGTGTCAACCGGCCCTCCCAATCACCACCCATTTCAATCCCCTTCCTACTTCCTTTCCGACATGACCATCCTTGGCCTTCTCCATTGCCACAACAAACCAAACCATAAATTGAAGGAATAACACCTCATTTTCCACCAGGGCAGCCTATAGTCTGGAGGACTCAACAATGAGCTCTCCAATTTCAAATAACCTCCCTTCCCATCCCCTGACTCCCATCCCAGCCCTGCCACGCCTCCCAGCCACCTACCGATTCATTCCTCCCATTGACCAACCAGGTTGTACTTATCACCCCATTTATCTGCAGCTTCCCCTACACTCAGCCCCAGTCCTGAAGAAGGGTTACACCTGAAATGTTGATTTCTCCACCTCCTGATACTGCATGGCTTGCTGTGTTCTTCCAGCCTCCTGCTTGTTTACCTTGATCTGAATGAATGCTCAAGGAACTGAATGGTCTATTTCAGCTCCCATTGCATATGTTCATATGCCTCTGAATCAGCGATTATGTGTTCAAACATTATTCAAGCATATCATCATGTAATTTAGCTTGCCAAACAACTCCTTGCACTTTGTAGATTAAATGCTTTTCAGAGCATATTACACAGTGGCCCCACCTTCCAATAATCAAAGACCATGCAGCACAATTTAAACAGCAGATACTTTCAACTGTCAAAACAGATAAATGCCTGATGTTTACAATGCTCCTCAAAAAGTGACAATATTTCCACATATCTAATAACACCAATCAGACACTGAATTTTTTTCAATAGTTTTCCCACTTCGTTCCCACGACTTGTTTGTATCCACATCCTGCTGTTTATTAATGGCCATTTTGAATCTTTAAAGACAGATTCAGAAAATGAATTGTATTTTAATTATGGGAACAGTACGTTAAGTTACGTTAATTCAACCAAACATTTATCCTCACAGTGAAAATTATGAAACTGGAAATTCTAGTACACTACGGCCTGAAACAAAACCACACCCATAAAAACAATGTTGCTTTATTGTTACTCCATGCTGACGTGTCCCTCAAGTATACACAACAATTTTGAACCACTCCTCAAGAAAACAGCAGTGTATCAGGGCAGCATAGAGTCATAGTCATAGAGATGTACAGCATGGAAACAGACCCTTCGGTCCAACCTGTCCATTCCAACCAGATACTGCCCTTGAGGTAACTGGAGGAGAATAGTTAATTCAGCAAGATACAATGCAATTTGATTTATTTGGGCACATGAAAGAATTGTCATCATGGTGAATGTTATGATCTAAAAAAGATGTACAACTAGAAAGTTTTAAAGAAAAATATTTTTAATCTATTTTCCACATTGGCTTGGCAAATAAATATTAATTTGAATGTCTTTTTATTTCTGCCTTTTTTAAATAATGCTAGTTTTTCTACATAGTAGGCAAACACAGTCCAGTTTGCCAAAGATTTCTATCCAACTCACAATGAGCTATGCAGTTGGCAGGCCCAATACAAAGTTTAAAACATGCAAGGTGCCTTAATGGAAAATATGACTTCTCTGAGATTTCCCGTGTCCCTCCTCTCAGCTTTTTGGGACAATAATTTTAAAGGTGGATGCTGAAACTGGGTCGATGTTTCTGTGACCAGGTTAACAACTGGGATGAGGTAACAGGAACTGGGGATAGAACCGTCTGATAAATAGCCATCACCAAGTAGAAAGTGATAAGAGAGAGTAAAGGAGAGAGAAGGGAGAGAGAGGTAGAGCAAGAGAGAGAGCAAAAGAGGGAAGAGACAAAGGGAGGGAATGAGAGAGGAGTTGAGAGAGAGGGGGAGGGGAATAGAGAGTGAGGTAAAGAGGGAGAAGGAGAGAGAAAGAGAGCAAGGGAGAGGAGAGATGAAGGAAGGGGTGAGAAGAAGATGAGGGAGAGAGATGGGGTGAGAGACAGAGGTAAAAGAGGGATGATGAGGGGTGAAGAAGTGTGAGGGAGGGAGGGAGAGGGAAGAGTTTGGAAGGAGGAGGGAGGCATGAAGAGAGAGTGGGGCAACACAGGGATGGGAGCGATAGAGGGAGGGAAGAGGAAGATCAAACGAAAGGGAGATTGTTGGAGGAGGGGCAGGAGAAAGGAAGGAGAGGGAGAGAGATAGAAGTACTAAAGGGGGAAGAGGGAGAGCACGGGGAAGGAGAAGAGAGGATGGGAGAAAGGGTGAAAAAGAGGGTTAAACAGAATGCAAAAGAGGGAAATGGAAGAGACAGGAAGGGAAAGATGGGAAGGTAGAGAAAAACAGAAACTGGAAGGGAGGGTTAGAGGGATGAGAGTGTGTTATGGGGAGAGAAAAAGGCAAGGAAGGGAGGGACAGGGAAAAAAGGAGGAAGAGGGAGGATGTGGGAGAAGAAGGGGATGAAAAGAAAGAAATGGGACAAGATAGGGAGAGAAGTTCAGGAAGGGAAGGGCTGGGGAAAAGGGAAATTAGAGAGTTGGGAGGAAGAGACAGTGAAGGAGGGGAGAGAAAGGTGGAAACAACAGAGACTAGGATAGGAGAGGGAAATCAAAACACTTTTATCTCTCCCACCAGCGCCCCCAACCCCCACCCCAACTCCAGTCAAAGCTTCAGAGCTGCACTGGTCAAGAGAAAAATTGAAAAAGTGGCCCTGAATATGAAAATAGACATGAAAATACTAGACATGCCTCAGCCGACTGAGCTAACATTGCAGTAAATTGAATGGAGGTCCCAAGTAATTGGTTGACTCCCAGGTGCCAGATGGAAAGATTTATGAAAAATAAAGAAGCCAGCCAAAAGTCATGGTTCACACGCCTCTACCCAAATAACACAACTCAATAGTAGAGAATAAGTTGAAATTCCTTCCAGATATCATAATGCTAATGCTGCATATTCAATGAGTCAGATAAAAATATCTCATTTCAATATGGAGTCAGAAAGGTGGCACAAAAGAGATAGTTTCAGATACCTAGCACTTGGTTTCTCATTTGCTGCTATGCCCTGTAATATCTCAACCATTTATCTTGAATTACTATTTTTCACTATTATCATTCCCTCAGAGACATATTCCAATGAGCCCCATTGTGAGACTTGAGTTTCTCACGTTCCTCAGGACTATATGCACAGCCCATAATAAGCCCACTGACCATCAATATCTAAACCTTAACAACTGACTGTTGTGAGGACAGCTCCAGTGGCCCCACCAGAGAACAGACCAGCCCTCAGACTAATGTCTCCACTATACCCCAACTGTCATATCTGTATATCTCAAATCTTGTCAACCAGCCACATGTCCAGCCATGGCTGTTCAATGGTCCAAACTATTAAACTGCTTGTATCACCCTGGGTGCAGAAAAGCAATACATGCCGCAGGAACTGACAACCTGTAAGTTAGGAATGAAGACCCTATGTATTGAAAAGCAGGGTGAACCAGAGAGGCTGGCTGCCCCCAAGTGATTGCAAAGGGAGTGAGCACTAAGAAATGAAATTAAGAGCCATTTGATACGTCTTGTGTAGACGCATTAGGTGCTTGTCTGGTTCTGCACATTAGTCAACCTGGCAAAAGCATGCAAGTTATCAGTGTCACTGAGTTCAAAAATCAAGTACTAAAGGGATGAAGCAGTGTGTAAGTGATCTGCGAGAAGCCATGATGATGTGATAAAGCTGGTGGTTTGGCGATTCCCACTTGCATGAATGAAACATGGAACAGGATAACGATCTTGGAGCTTGCAGGGACATTTGGTGAAGACAGAATTACGTGAAGACCTGAAGAAGCAAGTGGCAAGCTTTCATCGCCCCAGAACTGCTCTGACATTTATATTTGCAATTAGTACCCCCTAGATTTCTTGGGAAGAAGAGGAGAATTGGTAGCTACATGGCAATGAAGCAAGATTAGCTAACAATAAAATGTCAGTCAGAGAAATAATGTCAATCCCCGTATAAGTGAAATTCAGAAGTCACTGTGTAATATCTAAGGGAAAATTTGAGACCTCTGTACATGAAATCAAGAATCTGAATTTTGTATTTATGCCATATTTTGCCAACTTTCTCACCATTTCCCAAACTGCTCAAGGGAGTGGGAAACTCTACCTGCAGTAATTTTGTTAAACTATTTCCCAAATAATAGGCAGACAGATGCAAATTGTCTGATTCAGTCAAATCATTACTAAACAGCAAGTTGCTAAATTGGCAGATTATCAGTTGCAGCTATCATACTGCAATTATAGTATTTTATTTCCCACGAATTTCACCATTAAAACCAGCAGCATTCTTTATTGCTGTAAGCAAAACATTTCCCCAGTTGCTGTGTTTGGTGTGTTGGGAATTTTCAGATTGCTGTCCAACCAATTGCGTCAAGGGGGCAGACCTTAGCAAGATGCTGATCTTGTGACAGTGGGTGACTGCCAGATTAGAGCTGAAGATTTTTGTGTTATGAACGATAAAGGGGAAGATTCAGCCACAAACAGGATGCTGCTCATTAGGAAAACTTGCTTTGTTAATCGTTTCAACTAAACATTCATTTCCTTTTGCAGCAGATTTCACAGAGAGAAATTGAAACTTGAACCTGGTCACTGCTCACCCCACATTGTTAGAGTATCTGGAAGAGTAAGGTGGAGTATTGGAAGAAAACAGAGGACCTATAATGAGATGAGTTTGATTTTTATTCGGAGTAAAATCTAATCTGAGTCCAACCAGGCTTGGGCCTGTCCCCTTTCTGTTTTAACAGAGGAAGGAGATACTGACAACCAAACTGCACCCAGGAGGTGGGCCTCTCATTTAAATATTGTAATAAGCTGTGTGCCTCACGTTTTGCTGAATTATCATGAATAATTCTTAACAATTTGTTAAGAAAATAATCGTCTGATCAAATCAAGCTAACATGGTTTTATGAAAGGGAAGTTGCATTTGATAAATTTCTTAGATCTCAATGTCAATCCTACTAATCAAGAAAGAGGAGACACCAAATGAAATGGGCTTCATTTCTCATTCCCACCAGGTCAGGGAGCAGTGATGGGTGAATGCTAAATATACCACTGCCAGCTGGTATGCCAGTTCCCCAGCTCTATCCTGCCTCCAGATCAATCTTGTAGAGATGGGGTAGAGGAGAGGCTTGCTATACCCACCTGGATGTGATGGGTAGTCAAACAGAATCATTACAGCCAATTAAACAGCACAGTTCCACTTTACCTAAAACTACCTTTATTCATAAAGTTTCAAATTGAGTACAATATTAAAGAATTTGCAATTCGCAATGCATTACTCCCATCTACACTCACAAATCGACTGTCTAACCACTGGAAATCTGCCCAATATTCTGTTTTGCTGTTTGTTTGTCAATCTATTCCAGCACTCCCAATGGCACTTGACGCCACCCGATCTTGACTGGCCTAAACAGCCCATGGCCCAAAGCATCTAACCTGAAATTTAAAAGCTGCCATTTTTGGGAAATCATACTTATAGCCATTTGAAGAAGCACAGAATGAAATAGCACAGAAGCATGCCATTTGGCTCATTATGTCATTGTTAGCTTTTTGAAAGAGCCGTCCACCAAGCGCTCAACTAATTTTTTTCTCTCATTCTTTCCTCGTGTTAACTGTGGAACTTTTGTCAAACATCACTGGTTACCAACCCTTCAACCACTACAAACCAATTCTCTGATTTACTTAATTAAATCTTGATCAAAACTCATCTCACTTTCTTGATTTAAAGGAGGATAATCCCAGTTTCCCTCGTCTCTCCACCTACAGTACTTCATCTCTGGTATCACTCTTGCAAATCTCCAAGGCCTTTATATTCATCCTTTACTGGGTTGTCCAGCACTGGCGATGAGACTCAAGCTGAGTGCTCAGTGTGATTGACCATCAATGATTCACCGCCACAAATACTTTAGTGCCTTGCTGTGACAGAATAACTCAGTTGGATGGCTGGTTTGAGATGCATAGTAATGCCAACAATGTGGGTTCAATTCCTGCAGTGGCTGAGGTCACTACGAAGGCCCTACCTTCTCAGCCTTGCCTGAGATGTGATGACTCTCAGGCTAAACTCACTGTCTTTCTCTCTCTAAAGAGAGAGCTGGCTGTTGTAACTTTTACACTTTCTGCTATAGGTATGATTATTTTCATCAGAGCCCCGAAACAACTTTTCGATCCAACTCATCCATGTTAACCAGATATCCTATATTAATCTCGTCCCATTTGCCAGCACTTGGCCTATATCCCTCTAAACCTTTCTTCTTCATATACTCATCCAGATGCCTTTTCAATGTTGTAATAGTACCAGCCTCCTCCACTTCTTCTGGCAGCTCATTGCATACACACACCCCCTTCTGCTTGAAAAGGTTGCCTCTCAGATCCCTTCTAAATCTTTCCCCTCTCACCTTAAACCTATGACCTCTATTTTTGGACTTCCTTACCCTGGGGAAAAGACCTTGACTATTCACCCTATCCTTGCCCCTCATGATTTTGTAAAGTTCTATAAAGGTCACAGCCTCAACCTCTGATAGTCTTGGGAAAATAGCCCCAGCCTATTCAGCCTCTCCCTGTAGCTTAGACCCACCAATGATCAGACCTTTACAAAAGAAGGGTCACTGGAGTTGAAGTGTTAACTCTGTTTCTCTCTCCACATATGGTAGCCATGATGTGGAGGAGCCCATGTTGGACTGTGGTGGACAAAGTTAAAAATCACACAACACCAGGTTATAGTCCAACAGGTTTGTTTGGAAGCAAGAGCTTTCAGAGTGCTGCTTCATCATCAAATAACTGTGAAGCAGGACCATAAGACACTGAATGGTGCCGGACTTGCTGAGCTTCTGCAGCAATTTCTGTTTTATTTCATACCTTCCTTGTTTTAATCACACAGCCATATTTTTTGACCTTCCCACTCCTTTGGTAAATCCTTGATGCAATGTCTGTTACTGCAATTCTGGGCTTGTTACTTTCTGTAAGATTTCTTTTGGTCATGAGCTTTCCAGTAATCATTTGGTTGTAATTTTTTGGGTTGCAAATTCAAAATAATTTCCTCAGTAGAACAGAAAATTGAGTTTTGAGTTTTCTTTCCATCAAAAATTTGGAAGATGTTAGTTAACATTCTAATATATTAGATTTGCAGTTCAGTTGTACTCTTTGACAATTCTCTTTCTTTTATAGAAGTAACGTGATAGTTCTGACTTCATATTAATCTTCACCATTGGACTGAGAATATCTTGGCAAATTTGGGACAAGTTTAAATACAGTTAAATACAGGCAAGGAAAGCTCCTGACGATTATCATGTACTGTCTTCCTTCAGCTGATGAATCAGTATTCCTCCATGTTGAACAATACTTGAAGATAGCACTGAGGGTGGCAAGGATGAAAAATGTACTCTGGGTGGAAGATTTCAAAGTTCACTACCAAGCATACTGCTCGGCAGACGTACTACTGAGCGAGCTGCTCGGGTCCGAGAGGGCAGAGGTGTTAGACTGGGTCTGTGGCAGGTGTTGAGGGAACCAACAACAGGGAAAAACATACTAATCTCATCTTTACCAACCTGCCAGCTGCAGATGCATCAGTCCATGACAGCATTGGTCAAAGTGACCATTGCACAGTCTATATTAGAGACAAAGTCCTGCTTTCACATTGAGAATAACCTCCATCATGTGTGTGGTATTATCACCATGCTAAATAGGGACAGACTTCAAACAGATCTACCAACCCAAGACTGGGCAAACGTGAGCCATTATGGGCCATCAACAGCAGCAGAATTGTACTCCAGCACAATCTGCAACCTCATGGTCAGGCATACTCCCCCACCCAGCCATTACCAGAACGTCAGACGATCAAAGCCTTGGTTCGGTGGAGAGTGCAAGAGGGCATACCAGCAGCAGCACCAGGCATACCTAAAAATGAGGTATCAACTGGTAAAGCTACCAAACAGGCTACTTGCAAATGAAAGAGTATAAGCAGCAAGTGATAGATGGAACTAAGCAATCCTACACCCAACAGATCATATCTAAATTCATCAGTCCTGCTACATCCAGTCATGAATGGTGATGGACAATTAAACAACTGACTGCAGGAGGAGCCTCCACAATATCCCCATCCTCAATGATGGAAGAGTCCAGCACACCAATGCAAAAGATAACGGTGAAGTTTTTGCAGCAATCTTCAGCCAGAGGTCCTGATTGGATGATCCATCTTGGTCTCCTCCAATGATGCCCAGTATTACAGAGACCAATCTTCAGCCAATTTGATTCACTCTATGTGATATCAAGAAATAGTTGGAGGCACTGGACACTGCAAAGGCTATAGGCCCTGACAACACTCCAGCAAAGAGCTGAAGACTTGTGCTCCAGAATTTGCCACCCTCCTAGCCAGGCTGTTCCTGACAGTAACGATACTTATATCTACCCAACAATGTTTAAAATTGCCCAGGACACAAAATGCAGGACAAATCCAACCTAACTAATTACCACCCAATCAGTCTACTCTCGATCATCAGTAAAGTGGTGGAAGGTGTCATCAACAGTGCTATCAAGCAGCACCTACTCAACAATAACTTGCTCAGCGATGCCCTGTTGGGGTTCCACCAGGGCCACTCAGCTCCTGGCGCCATTACAGCTGTGGTTCAAACATGGACAAAATAGCTGAATTCCAGAGGTGAGGTGAGAGTGACAACCCTTGACATCAAGACTGCATTCGACCGATTATGGTATCATGGGGCCCTAGCAAAACTAGAATCAATGGTTATAAGGGGAAGGTTCTCTGCTGGTTAATGTCATACCAACACAGGAAGATGGTTGTGGATGTTGGAGGTCAGTCATCTCAGCTTCTGACATGCCTGCAGGAGTTCCTCAGGTAGTGTTTTAGGCCTGACCATCTTAAGCTGCCTCATCAATGACCTTCCCTCCATCATAAGGTCAGATGTGGAGATGTTCACAGATTATTGCACAATGTTCAGCACCATTTATGATTTCTCCAACACTGAAGTAGGCCATGTCTGAATGTAGCAAGATTTGGACAATATCCAGGCTTGGGCTGACAAGTAGCAAATAACATTTGTGCTAGATGAATGCCAGACAAGGGAAGTTATTTGGGTGGAACTGAGAAATAAGAAAGAGATGGTCACCTTATTGGGATTGTATTATAGACCCCCTAATAGTCAGAGGGAAATTGAGAAACAAACTTGTAAGGAGATCTCAGCTATCTGTAAAAATAATAAGGTGGTTATGGTAGGGGATTTTAACTTTCCAAATATAGGCTGGGATTGCCATAATGTTAAGGGTTTAGATGGAGAGAAATTTGTTAAGTGCGCACAAGAAAGTTTTCTGATTCAGTATGTGGATACACCTACAAGAGAAGGTGCAAAACTTGACCTACACTTGGGAAATAAGGCAGGGCAGGTGACTGAGGTGTCAATGAGGGAGCACTTTGGGGCCAGCGACAATAATTCTATTAGATTTAAAATTAGTGATGGAAAAGGAGAGACCAGATCTAAAAGTTGAAGTTCTAAATTGGAGAAAGGCCAATTTTGACAGTATTAGGCACGAACTTTCAAAAGCTGATTGGGGGCAGATGTTCTCAGGTAAAGGGATGGCTGGAAAATGGGAAGCCTTCAAAAATGAGATAACGAGAATCCAGAGAAAGTATATTCCTGTTAGGGTGAAAGAAAGGCTGGTAGTTATAGGGAATGCTGCATGACTAAAGAAATTGAGGGTTTGGTTAAGAAAAAGAAGGAAGCATATGTCAGGTATAGACAGGATATATCGAGTGAATCCTTACAAGAGTATAAAGGCAGTAGGAGTATACTTAAGAGTGAAATCAGGAGGGCAAACAGGGGACATGAGATAGTTTTGGCAAGTAGAATTAAGGAGAATCCAAAGGGTTTTTACAAGTACATAAAGGACAAAAGGGTAACTAGGGAAAGAATAGGGCCCCTCAAAGATCAACAAGATGACCTTTGTATGGAGCTGCAGAAAATGGGGGAGATACTAAACGAGTATTTTGCATCAGTATTTACTGTGGAAAAGGATAATGAAGATATAGAATGTAGGGAAATAGATGGTGACATCTTGAAAAATGTCCAGAATACAGAGTAGGAAGTGCTGACTGTCTTGAAATGCATAAAGGTGGATAAATCCCCAGGACCTAATCAGGTATACCCTAGAACTCTATGGGAAGCTAGAGAAGTGATTGCTGGGCCTCTTGCAGAGATATTTGTTTCATCGATAGTCACAGGTGAGGGGCCAGAAGACTGGAGTTTGGCTAACGTGGTGCCACTGTTTAGGAAATGTGGGAAGAACAAGCCAGGGAACGATAGACCAGTGAGACTGATGTCTGTGGTGGGCAAGTTGTTGGAGGGAATCCTGAGGGACAGAATGTACATGTATTTGGAAAGGCAAGGACTGATTAGGGATAGTCAACATGGCTTTGTATGTGGGAAATCATGTCTCACAAACTTGATTGAGTTTTTGAAGAAGTAATGAAGAGGATTGATGAGAGCAGAGCGATAGGTGTGATCTATATGGACTTCAGTAAGGTGTTCGACAAGTTCCCCATGGGAGATGGTTAGCAAAGTTAGATCTCATGGAATACAGGGAGAACTAGCCACTGGGATACAGAACTGGCTCAAAGGTAGAAAACAGAGGATGGTGGTAGAGAGTTGTTTTTCAGACAGGAGGCCTGTGACCAGTGGAGTGCCGCAAGGATCAGTGCTGGGTCCTCTACTTTTTGTCATTTATATGAATGATTTGGATGTGAGCATAAGAGGTACAGTTAGTAATTTTGCAGATGGCACCGAAATTGGAGCGGTGGACAGCGAAGAAGGTTACCTCAGATTACAACAGGATCTGGACCAGATGGGCCAATGGGCTGAGAAGTGGCAGGTGGAATTTAATTCAGATAAATGCGAGGTGCTGCACTTTGGGAAAGCAAATCTTAACAGGACTTATACACTTAATGGTAAGGTCCTAGGGAGTGTTGCTGAACAAAGAGACCTTGGAGTGCAGGTTCATAGCTCCTTGTAAGTTGAGTTGCAGGTAGATAGGATAGTGAAGAAGGCGTTTGGTATGCTTTCCTTTATTGGTCAGAGTATTGAGTACAGGAGTTGGGAGGTCATGTTGTGGTTGTACAGGTCATTGGTTAGGCCACTTTTGGAATATTGCATGCAATTCTGGTCTCCTTCCTATCCAAAAAATGTTGTGAAACTTGAAAGGTTCAGAAAAGATTTACAAAGATGTTGTCAGGGTTGGAGGATTTGAGCTATAGGGTGAGGCTGAACAGGCTGGGGCTGACTTCCCTGGAGCATCGGAGGCTGAGGGGTGACCTTATAGAGGTTTACAAAATTATGAGGGGCATCGATAGGATAAATAAACAAAGTTTTTTTCCCTGGGGTGGGGGAGTCCAGAACTAGAGGGCATAGGTTTAGGGTGAGAGGGGAAAGATATAAAAGAGACCTAAGGGGCAACATTTCACACAGAGAGTGGTTCATGTTTGGAATGAGCTGCCAGAGGAAGTGGTGGAGAACGGTATAATTGCAACATATAAAAGGCATTTCGATGGGTACATGAATAGGAAGGGTTTGGAGGGATATAGGCCGGGTATAGGCAGGTGGGAATAGATTGGGTTGGGATATCTGGTCGGCATGGACGAGTTGGACCAAAGAGTCTGTTTCTATGCTGTACATCTCTATGACTCTATGACCCCAATAAGAGACAACCTAACGATCATCCCATGAGATCCAATGATATTACCATCACTGAATCACACATCCTTTGGATTATCACTGACCAGAAACTCAACTGGACTTGTCACATAAAATTAATTGCTACAAGAGCAGGTCAGAGGTTAGGGATACTGTGGTGCATAACTCGCATCCTGACTTCCTAAAGCCTGTCCACCATCAACAAGACACAGGTTAGAAGTATGATAGAATACTCCCCACTTGCTTCTATGTGTGCAGCTCCAACAACACTCAAGAAGCTTGAAACCATGCAAGACAAAGAAGCCCACTTATTTGGCACGACATCCACAAGCAACCACTCCCTCCACCACTGACACTCAGTAGCTATCTACAATACTATCTGCAATATGAAAATCACCAAAGGTCCTTGGACAGCAACTTCTAAACCAATGATCACTTCCATCTAGAAGGACAAGAATAGCAGATACATCAGAACATCATTGCTTGCAAGTGCTCCTCCAAGCCACTCACCATCCTGACGTAGAAATATAAAACCATTCCTTCATTGTGTCAAAATTCTGAAATTTCCTCCTTAACAGCATTGTGGGTCAACCTACAGCATGGTCATAGATTCACACAGCACAGAAATAGACCCTTCAGTCCAACATGTCCACACCATCCCAATCTGACCATTACTCCTATATTCATATCAAAATCATTCATATAACCGACAAAAAGGAGTGGACCCAGTACCAATCCTTGCATCACACAGCTGGTCACAGACTTCCAATCTGCAAAGCAACCTTCTGTCACCACTTTCTACTTCCTACCTTCAAGCTAATTTTATGTCCAATTGGCTATTTCCCCCTGAATCCCATGTGATCTAACCTTACTACCCAGTCTACCATGTGGAACCTTGTTGAACACTTTGCTGAAGTCCAGATACACAGCATCTACTGCTCTGACTTCAACTATGCTCTTTGTCACCTCTTCAAAAATCTCAGTCAAGTTGGTGAGACACAAATTCCCATGCACAAAGCTATGTTGACAATCCTTAGTCAGTCCTTGCTTTTCCAAATGCCTATAAATCCTATCCCTCAGAACGCCTCCAACAACTTGCCAGCTTACCGGTCTACAGCTCCCTGGCTTTTCCTTAAACATTTCTTAAATAATGGCACCTTATTAGGCAACTTCCAATCTTTCAGAACTCACCCGTAGCTGTCAATGAAGCAAATATCTCAGCAAGGAGCCCAACAATCTTTTCCCTAGTTTCCCACAAAGTTTTGGGAAATTCCTGATCAAGTCCTGGGGATTTATCTACCTTTATGCATTTTAAGACCTCCAGCACCTTCTTTTCTGTGATGTGAACTCTTTTCAAGACATCACTATTTATTTCCCCAAGTTTCCAATCTTGCATATCTTTGTCCACAGTCAATACTGACATGAAATATTCATTTAGTCTCCCACCCATCTCCTGTGGTTCAACATAGATGACCACATTGATCTTTAAGTGACCCTATTCTCTCCCTAGTTACTATTTTGCCCTTAATGTAGTTATAGAATATCTTTGGATTCTCCTTAACTCTATTTACAAAAGTTATCTCATGTCCCCTTTTGGCCTTCTGATTTTCTTCTTAAGGATCGTCCTACTGCCCTTATACTCCTTTCGGGATTCACTTGGTTCTCGCTGTCTATATCTGACATACGCGTCCTTCTTTTTGACCAGAGACTCAATTCCTCTAGTGGATGGCAATGGTTCAAGAAGGCAGCTCAACGCCACGTTTTTAAAGGCAGCTAAGGATGGGCAACAAAGTGCCCACATCTCACCGGTGAATAAAAAAGACAGAAATAAATGAAAGTCAGGGCCAATATAATAAAGTTTTCTAAGTAAGGAAAGCAGAGTGAAGGAAGTTACTGTAAAGGAAGTAAGTTAATAGTGTTCTTATTTAAGTGTAATTATTTTTTTTAAATGGATTAACTCAGAGTCTTAAAGGAAGTATGGCAGCAAAGCTCACACCTGTGATATGCCACCCCCCCCCCCCCCGGGCTTCTGTCATCAGTTGTCCCTGGTGACCATGGGTACAGAATGTGAATCCAACTGGCTTACTGAAGTTCAGAGCTGCAATCATAGGTGATTTCAGTAAACACTGGAGCAACGACAATGCTGAACATGTCAAGGATAGCACATTTAGTGAGGTGGTCACACTGCAGGTGAAAACTGAAAAGGGAGAATGTGCATGGGTCATCATCATCATCAGGGAAGGCTGAAAAAAGCAGGAAGTGCAAGAGTCCCCTTCTGGCCATCCCCCTTTCTAAGATATATACTCTTTTGGATATGGTTAACGGAGACGACTGGGAAAAGCAATGGGAACCAAATTCAAAGCAATGTAGGTGGATCTGCTGCACAAAGGGGAGGAAGCAGAATGACAGGAGTATACTGGTTGGAGATAAAACTATAAGAGGAACAGGCAGATATTCCTGCCACTGCAGAAGAGATTCTGGATGGTATGTTACTTCCCTGGTAGCAGGGACAGGAATGTCATTGAATTGCTGCAGGTTATTGAAGGTGGAGGGCAACAGATACAGATCATGGTATACTGTATATTGGGACCAACAGCATAGGCAGAAAAAGGATGAAGTCCTACTAGCAGACTTTAGGGAGTTAGGAAGTAGAATAAAGAACAGGACTCAAAGATAATAATCTCTGGATTAGTTCCAGTGCCATGTGCCAGTTATAATAGAAATAGGATTTCAGTCCAGATGAATGCAGAGATAGTGCAGAAGAGAGAGCTTTAGATTTCTGGGACATTGGAATAATGTTTGGGGGCAGTGGGATCTATACAAAGTGGACAGATTGCACCTGAACTGGAATGAGACCAGCATCCTTGCAGGGAGGTTTGCTAGTGCTATTGGGATGGGTTCAGACAAATTTGGCATGGACAGAAGGGTCCTGAGGTAAGGTTCAGCAGGAGGAGAAGAATAGCCAAAATTAGCAGAGACAGCAAGGAAGTCAAGAAAGCATTAACATTATAGGCCAGACTCTGAGAGCAACTACCTCCTGACTGTATACTGTTTTCTCGGTGGGACAGGTCATATCCAGGGATAGTGATGGTGGTCCCTGGAACATTGCTTGTAAGGTATGATTCTGTAAGTATAACTCTGTCAGGCTGGTCCTTGACTAGTCTGTGAGTTAGCTCTCTCTCAGTTTTGGCACTAACCTCCATATGTTAGTAAAGGGACTTGGCAGGTTTGATAGGGCTGTTTCTGCCATTTCCTTTTCCGTTACCAAGGTTGATGCCAGGTGATCCATCCGGTTTCATTTCTATCTTTAGTTTTCGTGGCAATTGATACAACTGAGTAGTTTAATAGGCCATTTCAGAGGGCAGTTGAGAGTCAAGCATGTTGCTCTGAGTCTAGAGTCACATGCAGGCCAGTCCAGGTGAGGATGGCAGATTTCTTTCCCTGAAGGATATTAGTGAACCAGATGGGTTTTTCCAACAAACGAGAATGGTATCATGGTCATCAGTAGATTCTTCACTCCAGATATTTTTATTGAATTCAAATTCTGCCATCCTCCATGGTGAGGTTCAAAGCTGGGTCTCCGGAATATTAGCTGCTCGAGAACATTGAGCAATAATACCCTTAGGCCATTGCTTCCATGGTTCCACGTTAATCCCTTTTTAAAATCACAGCAATCAACATATTTGTGATGTCACTACATGATTTGTTTTGCTAATGAGCAGACATCTGAAGCAGCAGTTGATCTGCTCAGTTGAAGCTGAAGAATATAACCTTATCAAATGTGGAACACAAAAAAGATCTTACAAGCTATGAACCAAAGAAAGCAAATAACATCTCTTCACCTCTGCTCCAACTTCCCAGAAACACCCTCTACCTCAGGCTGTGTCTCAATCAGGATGTGCCACCCTTCAAATGCTCATGCAAAGCTTACTAGTCTTTTTTCCTTTCAGAAAAATAGTAAATTATTGACAAAATATTCTTTGCCATTTTTAAATCTAAAGGAGAAATGAAATATTACAAAGTCAGCATTAACAAATTACAGCCTTCTGCCAAAACAATGTTCGTTTCCACACTCAGGCAGTAAAGAAAATCTATGACAATGTTAATAATGTTAATAATGACCAACCTTCTGTCAACAGGATGTTTGCACATGTGAGGTCCTGGTAGGAATCTGCACCACTCCCACACCAAGGTGAAGTCTTGCACTTCCATGCAAATGTTTAATCCAACAGCTCAACCAAGAATTGGCAGTGGTAACCCATTGGACAAAGTCCAGTTGGATGCATGCATTCAAACTTGGCACTTCTTTTGAATGAAATTTTAATGTTCTATTAAGCCATCCAACATCTGAATCCAAACACAGCTGGCATTATTATTAGCTGTTGTTAATGTTTACCCAACCATGAATGATCTTCATGTCTTTTCCAGTTTGCATATTCACAAATGCGCACACAAAGTCAGCAAACTTGTTTGCCATCTGATAAGTTATTTAGCAAAGCTCGTTTTCAACATTCTAAGAATGAGATGGAAATAAATATTAACTTTTGTCCTTTCCTCCAAAGTGGTTTATCAAACAATAAAATTCTTCGAACACAAGTAAATAGTAAGCAGAATTTCAATTAAGCTTTCAAGATAGAAAAAGCATTCAATATCAAAAAGGTCTTGAAATGGGCAGCATTTTTCCTCCGTGACACAAATTCAAGGGCTCAGCAACAAGTGGCTGTTATTGTAATAACCGTGACATTGACTTAAGTCATGAGCGCAGTAGTATCTTCTAACCAGCCCTAAGGAAAAACTTGCAGTTGACAGTTCATTAATATTATAAAGACATCAGCTAATAAAAAATATTTAAACTACAATATTCTGGTGAAAGATAACGCAATTATTTCACCATTATAATTCATTTTATGGCTTTTATTTCTTTTTAAATCATCTGAGTTCAGCTTTCCCTCTCCAAAATGTTATTTGGAATGACAGCCCGAATAAGTAAGTACTGGTATGGCTCATGAATATGTCACAATTAGCTGCTAAACAGGAGTAAGACTTTAATGTTGAGTGGCTGGATTGAAGTAGCATTAGCTTTACATGTACATCATATCTGATATTTCAATTGCATTAACATTGTTTTCCCTTTTTATTTTGCCTCTTAATTTATTTTATGATTTGTAATATGGTCAATTTTGAAGATGAAAGATCTTTTTCCAATTTTTAAAAACTTTTTAAAGCTGCTATTGCCCTTCTGCGGAAACAATGATGAAGAATCATTTGGTGACAGCAATGCTAAAACAAAATACACACAAATGAACACTCAAAATATAACATGCTTGCCTTGTATGGTACCAAATAAAATTTTCATTTGCAAGTTTTCGACACTTCCCTCTCCTCCTCTCTGATGGTATTGAAATCTTCCTTGAAGGTTGTGCCATAAGATTTGGACACTGTTACATATGGTTGGAAGGAATGAAGAGAAATCCCAAAGAAAAATTGCATTCTCGTTTATATTTGGTGTTTAAATTATGTTTCTTTTCAAACTGTACAACTTTGATGGACTCAGAAAATGGTCATAGCCGATCACATTATCGTATTTCCTAAAGCTCCTGAACCCCCTCTGTATTGTATAGACATTTCGGGTAAAGCTGACGTCAAGTACTTGGAGACAAGCTGTCTGCTTTGAGCCAATTCTGGACAGAAGGAAAACATAAAGGTATGCTTTGCTAAAACGAGAACCAACGTGTTGAATTTGCACATTCGTCCGTGTCTGTATGGGTTCATTCAGGGTGTTGTGGTTTCCTTCCACAGTCCAAAGATGTGCAGGTGAGATGAACTGGCCATGCTAAATTGCCCATAGTTTCCAGGGCTGTGCAGGGCCAGATGGATTAGTCATGTGGAATGCAGGATTACAAGGATAGAAGAGGGAGGGTGGGTCTGAGCGGGATGCTCTTCAGAGAGTTAGTGTGAACTCAATGGGCTAAGTGGCCTGCTCCCACACTGTAGGGATTCTAAGATTGTATGATTTTAGAGATAGGTAGATTGTTGACTAACAAGTGAGTAGATTGTTGACTAACAATATTGGTCTGATTAAAACGAACAGGTTCAAAGGAGCTGACTGATCTCCTGCTACGCCTAATTCACATGTTTGTGTGAGCTGTTCAAAATCAGTCAATTACTATAACTTGACTTTCCAATCTGATTTCTGCTTCCTTGATGCCACCATTGGTTGACGTGCTTTCAACTATTATGGTGCTCTTACAGGGGTGGGTCTGGGTCAGATGCTCTTCAGAGATTCAGTGTGGACTCAGTAGGCTGAATGGGCTACTTCCACCCTTACAGGATTCTATGATTCTATGCGTGCTTTCACAGTTGCCACATCACCTCATAATGGAAACTTTAATTGGGGGAGTCAAGCAACAGTTAGTTTAACAACCTTCTACGCAGTTCACTGAGGCAAGATTTCAGCAACTGTCTGTCATCTGACTGAAATCAGAGCTTGTTCAATTACTTAATTATCCAGCTCTCGAAGGCTAAGTCAATTGCTGTTTGGTAGGGCAGCAGGACTCCAAACTGAGCTGGTAACCGGTCTAGGACCCTCCACCTTTGTTTCCAAATTGTTCTTTGGAAAGAAACTTACAGCTCACCTGCAAGAAGGAAAACCCATTGTGCCTAGCTTACCAAGGAAATGGTCAATGGACACTGACATCAAGGAAGGTGTAACGCATGAGAACTGATTTTTAAAAAAATTCCTCTGGATTTACCTAAAACTTATAGTTTATAACCTATCACTTTTCCTGCCCTGTCTTCCTTAATTTCCTGAGTGTTTTTGTGTATGAATGCAGTAGCAAAGCAACTCCTCTACATTTCGAATGTTTGGTTAATAAACTTTGTAACCTTGAGCTATTCTTAAAGCTTTTTGTTGTGGGTTTATTTCAAAAGTTAGAATCTGAAAACTAGGGTATGGGGAAGACCCTTTAGCTTACCACCGTAAGGGGCAGGAGCGAAAAGGGAAGGGAATAAACCAAACAAGACCTCATGGTCTCAGCCTTACAAGGAGAAAAATAATCATAAGTTAAATTCACCCAGTTCTCCTGTCTCTGTGATACTTATGCATAGGCAGGTTACAATCACAACTAGGTTATTTGGATCCTTGAGCCTGATGCATCATATAATAAGATCATGGCTGACCTAATTCCACAGTCCTGCCTGATAACATTTCACAGCATTGCATACCCAGAATCTATCCGTCTTTTCCTTAGAAACGATTTAGGACTGCCTTTTGAAGAAGAAAGATCCAAGGATCCAAGGACTTAAGACCCTCTGAGAGGAAAGATTTTTCCTCGTCTATAGAAATTTACAAATCGGTACAGGAATGTGGTCATTTGGCAATCAAGCCTGCTCTGCCATTCTATAATAATGACTGGTTCTCTATTTCAATATCGTATACTCCCTCCCTCCTCATATGCCTTGATATCCATAATGACTAGCAAGCTATCTATTTCTCTCTTACATATATTCAGTGACTTGACCTTTATGTCCTCACCATTCACAAAGCCACCTAGTTTTGAGTAATCAGCAAACTTGGAAATGCTGCACCTCATTCTCTCATCTAAATTGTTGATATTTATTGTGAATAGCAGGGGTCCATGCACTGAACCCTGTGATTCCTCATCATCACCAGCTTCCATTCCCTGAAGAAGATCTGTTTATTCCTATTCGGTTTTCTGACTATTAAACAATTTTATTTTCAAAGTTTATTTCCAAATTTCCTCTTTATGTCATGTATTAAAAATGAACTATACGTTTAAATCACTCTGATCCTTACATTGACTTATAAAAGCTCTGTATCAATCATCTCCCATTCATATGTAAATTATGCTTTGATTCAGTTTTGAAAGTGCATATTTTGGCCAGTTAAATTAAGATGATTTCACTTCTCATGCTACATGGCAGTTATGTTTCGTTCATGTCTGTGAACGAACTTGTACCTCACCATCACCAGTGAATTTCTTGTTTTCTTTTTCAGCCAGTCAGTCAACAAAAAGATAAGCTTGACTTCTACAAGATAGGTCATTCCATGAAGGCATTGAGACCATGAGGGATGTTGATGTATTTAAAACTGTGAAACCAAAGTCGATTTTTGCAAAGGAACCTTGGACAAGTGACACATCAGCTCCTTTGTCATACATTGGGGAAATGGCAATGGAAGGATATGTTTTGTGCATTCTATTCTTGATTTATAAATAAAATATTTAAATATAAACATGCTGAGAAAGAGGAGAAAAGCTTACAATTTACGGTTTGGAACAACATTAACTAATTCACTTATGACACAGAGTTACAGAGTCATAGAGATGTACAGCATGGAAACAGACTCTTCAGTCCAACTTGTCCATGTCAACCAGATATCCTAAACTAATCTAGTCCCATTTGCCAACACTTGGTCCATATGCCTCTAAACCTTTCTTATTCATATACCTATCCAGATGCCTTTTAAATGTTGTACTTGTACCTGCCAACACCACTTCATCTGGCAGCTTATTCCATATATGTACCACCTTCTGCATGAAAAAGTTGCCACTTAGATCTCTTTTAAATCTTTCCCCTCTCACCCTAAACTTATGCACTCTAGTTCTGGACTCCACCACCCCAGGAAAAAAAACCTTGTCTACTTATCCTATCTATGCCCCTCATGATTATTTAAACCTCTATAAGATCACCCCTCAACCTCCACGCTCCAGGGAAAACAGCCCCAGCCTATTCATCCTCTCCCTATAGCTCAAATCCTCCAAACCTGGCAACATCCTTGTAAATCTTTTCTGAACTCTTTCAAGTTTCTCAACATCCTTCTAATAAGAGGAGACCAGAATTGCACACAATATTCCAAAAGTGGCCCAACCAATGTCCTGTACAACCACAACATGACCTCCCAACTCCCATACTCAATGCTCTGTTCAATAAAGGAAAGCATACCAAAGCCTTTTTTCACTATCCTATCTACCTGTGACTCCACTATCAAGGAAATATGAACCTGCACTCCAAGGTCTCTTTGTTCAGCAACATGTTCCAGGACCTTACCATTAAGTGTATAAGTCCTGCTCTGATTTGTTTTTCCAAAATGCAGCATCTTACATTTCTCTAAATTAAACTCCATCTGCAACTCTTCACTCCTTTGTACTCAAATCCCGTTGTACTCTGAGGTAACCTTCTTTGCTGTTCATTACACCTCCAATTTTGGTGTCATCTGCAAACTTACTAAGTATACCTTTTATGTTCACATCCAAATCATTTATATAAATGACGAAAAGCCGTGAACCTAGCACGTTTTCATTATCAGAATCTTTTATTATTTTATGAATAAATACACATACACTATATATTCATTATTAGAGTCTTATAATGTTGAGTCGTTTTAAAGTTGCAGCAATGGGTACGACTATACGTGTCTTACCAGGCCACTACTTGCCAACTGTCCTACACTGAACAAGGAAGGATCAATCACTGTTGTTGCAAAACAGCCAGATTTTGGTGAGACCATGACAATCTTTATCAGGATATATTTCAGCTGGCCAATTTCTGATGATTTGAAAGCCAAAGGACTACTTTAACAAATAAACAAGAAAAATAGTTCATTTTTTTAAACTTTCTCTGTTCCTTTTCTCGCTGGGTGCCTCTAAATAATGATACATTTTGATCTGTAGTTCTGAGTCTATGAAGAGCTGTGAAAGCAGGCCTTTTTCAGGAGCAAACCAGTTCAAATGCTCTCGATATTTTTGAGGAGAATGTAGCGATGCAGAGGATGCTAACTCAAGAAATTGGTTTTGGTTGGTTGGTAGTTAACAGTTTCCACTGAACAGTTGTGAAGTGTGGACAACTGGTAACACTATTTGACAAGTAATGGGGGTGGAATGCACATTTTTAGTAAGCTTGGAGGGGAGCAACATCCAAATGTATTCAGCTTTTATCTCAATAGATCTGTCAAGATGAGCAATTGGAATGAGTAGCATGACATTGGTGTAAAAGGAAAGATTTCAGGAGTTTAGCTGTGAGCCAAATATCTACTAAATGTGTGAGTGTTATGTTGGAAATAGTAAGTGACAGGGTGTAAGAAAAGCAGGAGTCAGAGCACAGAGACAATCTAAAGAGTCCCATTGATTCATTTGGCTCTCTGAGTTGTTGTATAATCAATTTGAATTAAATAAAAACAGCTTAATTTTGAAGTTTTTTAAACTAATATGGAACACATTGTCAAAAACAGAACATTCTGGTCAACAGATTGTCACAACCATACAACATACAGTGTGCAGCGATGGGGTGGGGGGAGAGCAATGGACCAGTGGTTATTAATCCAGAGACCCAGGTAATGATCTGGGGACTGGATTTGAACCCCAACATGTCTGATGGTGGAATTTGAATTCAATAAAAAATTTAGAGTCTAAGGATGACTGTGCAATTGGTGTGAATTGTTGGGGAAATTCATCAGGTTCACTATGTCCTTTAGGGAAGGAAACAGTCATTCTTACCCGGTCTGGCTGATATGTGACTCTAGGCCCATAGCCATGTGATTGACATTCAATTGCCCTCAAGGCAATTAGGAATGGGTAATGAATACCAGCCTAGTGAGTGATGTGCACATCCCATGAATGAATTTTTAAAAAGTCTTGCATTGTTTTATGGAATAATTAGATTGCACAACCCTTTTGAAATGGTTCTCCTGACTCTATTAGTGAACATTGATGTTAATTGCTGGTGATTTAAAATCACAAAACCTATCTTCAAAGAATTGCATATCGATATCATTGAAATTGCTGAGATTTCACAACAAGATAGATGGTAGTGATAAGATACTGAACCAGTATTGGAGCGGCTAACACTAATCGTGTAGAAAACATGTACGAAAATTTCAACGCAGGAGCTGTGAAATTAATTTAACATATAAATTATATTGAATTAATAAATCTGGAATTAAAAGTTAGTCCCAGTAATAGAGGCAATGAAATGATTAATGGTTTGGATAGGAATTCACTTGGCTCATTAATGCCTTTAGGGAAGGTTGTCTGCTGTTCTTATTCTATCTAGCAATGTTATTGCAGAGTAACCAGCTACATATATTCACCTACATACAAGCTGGTTAATCTGAAATGACATTTTAAGTCATTGATTGCTAGGTAGTTCATCACTGCTTGTTAAAAGGAAATTGCAGTGATTTAGAGATGGTGCTTTACATGGGATGTAGCTAAGGGCAGGTAAACTCTGTAGCGTATTGGTTAAGCAGCAACTACAATGAGAGAATGGAGTTGGATGTATGAGGAAGTGTCAGTTATGCTGGCAATGTGCAGTGAGCATTGTAGGTTTATAGATATGCGCCTTTATGTTGCTAATAAGGAGTCATACCAGATGCCAGTGTTTGTCTGGGTGCACAGCAGCCCTTTAAAGATGGCGTGAGAATGAAGGATTCTGGTTTTTCAGTGGATATCCACTTAGAGTTGTTCCGGGAATGGCTCATGGTAAGATGGGCTGAGACTCAGACGAGAGGGGTACCCAAGAGATGGGAAAGATAATTAATGGGGCAAACTTGTTAAGGTTTCATGATTAATCTCATTAAGCCTTGCGGTGAGAATCCTATTAAAGCATTTGATGCAACTCACACTTAGCCTAAACAATTTAACATTTTGTTCTATGCCACTCTACTAAAATAGAGTGGAGCAGCAATGGATTGAGATGGCAGCATGGTAAAACAGAATAGGGTTGTGAGGTGAGTAACTCCAGTGGTAAAATTGATGATTAATGCTGCACAAAAGAGCAGACTTGATAGCCATTTATTCCTTACATTCTTAAAAGAAAATAATGCAATATTTGTGCTAGAATAAATGACATTGGCATGATTTGAAGACTAATGTTTCTGACCCTAATTAGTTATCAACTTCCTAATCTTGCTTACAACCTGAGATTAGATATTTTGTGGTAATAATGCAATAATTCTTTAAGCCACAATTTGCTGTTTTGTTATACAGAAGCTTTAGTTACTACAGCATCACAAATCAGTACAACAATACTTAACTTACCATTAAAAAAAACTTTTTACTAAATGTATTTTTACTAAATGATAAACAGGTCATTTTCATATTTGCAAACTTTATTTTGTGGAATGTTATTTGAAATGGAAAAGTAGAAGATTATTGAAATGAGGACACTCTCCCGAATTTTGTGGTACAAATGGATCTGGGTGTTCTTCCACACAAATCACGAAATGTGAGCATGCAGCTGCACTAAATAGTTAGGAAGACAAAAGAAATGGGTGTATTTATTGTAAGAGGGATGGAATATACATGTAGTAAAATTTGGCTACAACCTTACAGGGCATTAGTGACTTCACACTTGGTATACTGTATATAGTTTTGGTCTCTTTACTTAACCAAGTATATACTTGCATTGGAAGCAGTTCAGAGAAGGTTCACTCGGCTGATTCCTGGGGTGAAGTGCTTGAGGGAGTCATGATACATGTCACTAATAAGAATTGCTCCTAGTGAGTTGAAGATCACTTTTAAAAATTTTTTAATGTAGCACCAGTGTTTTGAACAGTATGAGCGGGTTACCTGTTTGATTTCTGTGTCATCTGAGGAAGACATGGGACCTGTTTCCACATCCTTACCTTGAGAGTGGAGGGTAATGGCAAGCTACCACTGAAAAAAATGCCATGGAAATGTTTCAGGTTTAATAGTAGTAGACAACTTTTGGGAAAAGTACACATGTATGAAAATGGGAACAACACAGTACAAAACAGTCAAGGCCATAACACAGAAGGCAGTTTTTATCTAACAGCGTGGTACAAAGGATTGTCAAATAAGTGAAATTGAGGCTGTACATCATTCCATTCTGTGATATTTCCAATGGCATTTTAATTACAGACTTTTAAATATTCTTCACTCGCCAGAGCACTGACAGATTTATTTTAAGAAATTGACATGTCACAATATTAATCAAAATAAATTACATAATCAATTCATTCATTGTACCCAATAGCACAAAAAATGACTTGGATAAATGAAATTTTGTTAAGTTTTTGAGGTAGCAATACCAATTATAAATGATTTCAGAAAGGTATTGTTGTGCAAATGCCAATAAGGTTTGCTCTGAAACTTGCTTTTTTCAAATTCATTAATGGGATGTAGGCATCATTAGCTGGGCCAGCATGCATGGCTCATTTCTAATTGCCCTGGAGAAGGTGGTAATGAGCAGCTGAAACACCTTAGTAGTTGTACAAAACAAACTTATGTTTAGAGCTCTTCTAGCACAGTAGTAGTGTCCTTACATCTGAGCTAGGTAGAAGTGGGCTCAAGTCGCAGCTGCTCCATAGTTATCTACTAATGTGTCTGAACATGCTGATTAGAAGAGAGCTTACCTTTATGTAACACCTCATCACTGTCTCTCAGAAATATTGCTCAGTACTTTGTACGAAGGAATTCCTTGGAAGTGTTCTTCCACGTGTACCAAATATTAACAATCATAGCAACTGCAGATAGTAATATCATAGCACAAGGCAGGACTCCACAAATAACAATGAAGTAAATAGCATTTGAAAGCAAAATTTAAAAATACTTGCATAAAGGCAAAATACTGCAAATGCTAGGAATCTGAAAATGGTACAGAAAATGCTGGAGAACCTCGCCAGATCTGGAAGTATCAGTGGAGACAGAAGCAGAGTTAACATTTTGAATCTGCTATGATTCTTCTTCAGACTTGCTGAGTTTCTCTGGTTTGCTCTGTTTTTAATAAAGAAATACTTACATTTGTTCCCATATTCTCTCTATGTTCCAAATTATTTTTACAGCTAATGAATAACTTTGAAGTGTGGTCACTGTAGTAAGGTAGGCAAATATAGCAGCTTATTTGTACACAGCAAGCTTCCAGTCTCTGGTGTAACCCTGTATATTGTTTCTATTTAAAGAATGATGCAATGCTCTCTTGAATGCCTCCATTGAACTTACCTCCAAAACATTTCCATGCAATAAATTCTATTGCATTCTAGACCTGAACCGTATGCTGTGCACACTGTATCAGCTCAGAGACATTCACCTCAGGGTCTAATCTATCCGGTGAGTGTACCACTGGCACATTTCCACAACTACCCAATGAAGAAGTAATCCAGCTACCTGACACTTGAAAGTCTGGCAGATACCAGATAGTGCGAGTTTGTCCTGCTTTTTATCATGCTGGGCTACTTTCAAAGCATCAGGTGAATTCCAGTGTTGTATCTGTACTGAAAGAGGCTTATCTAAGGTTGTGGTTGGTCCTGGAGCATAAATATCCAGTTCAACCACCAAGATGTTGTTGGGCTCCATAACATTTCCTATATGCAGTACTTTCAGCTTTCAAATTCCAAAGACTGATTTTTGTTACGTGAGAGATCTCAAGAGGAGGCTGAGATACACCATCCATTTGGCATTTCTGGCTGAAGATATTTTTGTCCTGATTTGCTGGGTTCCTCTATCATTTATAAAGGAATGTTTGTGGCGCTTTGATCTGATCTGTTGATTGTGAAATTATTTATCTCTAGTCAAAGAAACCACTCAAGAGAACAAAGCCAAAAATGCCAATATAACAAAGAAGAAAACTATGATGCAATATTCATTTTTTTGATTAAAAATGCTTGCATGCCAGCACACTAAGAAATAGTGTAGGTAATTGTATGTTTTTTTTAAGATTTACCCAGCTGACTGTCTAATGTTAGTTTGTTGTTATGGTTACATTAGTAATAAACACATTTTTTATGAGGTAACCCAGATTTTCTCAGCCTTGTCAGTTACAAGATCTTCCAGTTCCTCATCCTGCACTATTTCATTTTCATGGCAAATAACTTGACTTTAGTCTTTCAAGTTGAAAAATAACCCATCAAAGTTAATAGCTTAGTTTGCATCTCAGACATTACCATCATTCTCCGTGTTTGTCACTCGGGAACTGTTGCTCCATACATCAGCATTTCTAGTTTAAACAAACTTGGATCAGTTTACAGCCTTTTCCACATTGCTGGTCTTTGTTTCCGAGTCTCAGATTTGCCGACTGGCTTTTCTGCCTCAGCTACAGTCTGGTTCCTGGTTTGAGTCTCAAACTCCTGGATTACTCCTGGATCTAATGGTGATCTCCAACTGAACCATCAATTTATTTTCTACCCAGCAACCAGTTTTGCACACCTCCTGAAATTTTTGTTTCCAAATTCAATCTGTCATTCCTCAGATAGTCCAGCCTTTAAACAGTTTCTGGAGTTCACTCACATGCTCCACTGTTCAGATATCAGCTGATTGATGCTGAATAGAGGCCACTCCCAACCCACATCAAATTGATCCTACCACCAAAACTTTGACTTTGGTCTCTATTATATTTTTCTGTTGCATTGATTCCTTTTTCTCCCCTCATTTTCTGCCAGGGAAACTGTATTTAAGTAATTGGTTTGTAATCTGTTGTAACTTGAGTTTTCTTTGTGTCTGTTTACATGTGCATTTTGGCTGCCACTCTGAACCTGAGCCCCGTTTCTGTTACTGCCTACTTTTCTGTCTTTTGTTTATTTGTTTCTATTAAACAACATTAGAAGCTTCACCTCCACTATCATAGAATCATAGAATCTATATAGCGCAGAAAGACGCCATTTGGCCCATCAAGTCCAAACAAATCCCCTCTACTCTATCTCCATAACCCCACATTTGCCATAGGCAACCCATCTATCCAGCATATCCCTGGTCACTATGGACAATTTCCCAGCGCCAGTCCACTTAACCCGCACATCACTTGACTATAGGAGGTTATCATAGCACCTAAAGGAATCAGCTCTGCCCTCTTAAGTACACTGCCCTAACAAATGTGTAACTCAACTCTTCTGCACTCTTCGAGCTCCCAATGTTCATGCTATCATCCCTCACTTGTCTTTGTCTTAGATAAGTGAATAGTCCCATTCTGTGACTCTCCAGTGCCCCAGTCACACTCACACAGCCCCTGTCCTGGAGAGCGCAGAGCTCCAGCAATTAGCACCATTTTCGCCTTTGAGGAAGAAGCCACAGATTCCGCAGGCTTTGTCCTATATCCTCCGCCCAGAGAACTTCACTTTTGCGGGTTTTCTTTCTAGATTCGATTTGAGAGCACTTTCTAGTCAGCACATCATTAACATGTCCCACACCTGATAATGAAAGGAATACCTGGGTTTCTGACACTGGGAGCATTGCCAAATACCAGGAACCTGCTCAGTCCTAGGCAGAAGAAGACCTCCATGGGGTCAGCAATTCAGAACTCAAATGCTCAGACAGTCACAGGAACAGTCGGCAGGTTTGTCAGATACATGCTGTAAACTGGATCAAAGGTTTGGAGGAGTCTACCAACATTATTAGTCCCATTCTGGATCTGGCATGACCTAAGTGATTGATCGAGTAAAAAATGAGGTCTGCAGATGCTGGAGATCACAGCTGCAAATGTGTTGCTGGTCAAAGCACAGCAGGCCAGGCAGCATCTCAGGAATAGAGAATTCGACGTTTCGAGCATAAGCCCTTCATCAGGAATTCCTGATGAAGGGCTTATGCTCGAAACGTCGAATTCTCTATTCCTGAGATGCTGCCTGGCCTGCTGTGCTTTGACCAGCAACACATTTGCAGCTAAATGATTGATCGTCTACAAGCAAACCTCACAAGAATGTAAAATAGCTCATAACCAATTTAGCTAAAAGAGAACAACATGTACACATAAAACACTGCTTCACCTGGAAGGTGTGTTTGGAGCCTTGGACAGTGAAGAGGGAGAAAGTAAAAGTGTAGGTGTTACTCTTTCTGCGATTGTATGGACCGGTGCCATGACCGGGGAATGAGAAAGTATTGGGAGTGAAGGAGAAGTAGACTTGTACTTCTTTAAATCTAGTCTACTGTATTTGCTATTCACATTGCCATCTCCTTTAAATTGGTGAGATCAAACAAAAACTGGGTCATCAGAACGATCCCGCTCTTTCAGATGCTTGCCGTTTTGAACACTTTACTCTCATATTACTATTTCTGTTCTGGGCCTGCTACAGTATTTCAAGATAGCTCAATGCAAACTTTCAGACTCAAATTAAGTTCACCAACCTCAGAGTATGCTTACTGTCCACCATTTGTTTGTATCTCCTCCCCCATGTGTGACACTGACCATATCTTGCTTGCATCTTGTTGAATTTACTCTCAGCAGAACTGATGCATGTTCTCCTTTTCACACCTATCAATTACACCAATTTTGCAACCATCTCTATGCCTTCTTTACTGCTAGTATCATTCACTTTGTCTCTTGCTGTGGACGCTGTCACCACTCTTATTCCTCTTCCTGTTCAGTCAACAAGTATAAAAAAAACACCATTTTCCAGCCCTTTTCAACTCGGAGCAAGTGTCAAATTAAACTCAGACTGTTAACTCTTTTTCTCTCTTCACAGATGCTGTCAGATTTGTTGAATTTCTCCAGGATTTGCATCAGATTTCCCAGCATTCACAGTACAGGTGAACCTCGATTTACTGAATGAGATGGGTGGGCATTATTTTGTTCAGATAATTGATTATTTGGATAATCTTTTTTACCTTAAACAGGAAAAGCCATACTGGTCTAACACTTGTTTAAATCTATAATTTTAATGAGTTTGATATTTAAACAAATTATTCTTTGCATTCTGCAAATTACAGGTTAAACTGAGCAGGACTAAACCCTTACCATCACATAAATACTGTGCATGAAACCCCAGCATTAAACAGGGTCCCAAACAACTTCTACAATTGCAAGAGCATTTGGCAGTTTCTGGGAACACAGTGTCACGATAGAAAGACAGAAGCACTGCCTTGCACATTTCTTGGCTTTTCTTTTCATGAACGGCCCAGTAAAAAGATGGAATTATTGTAGAACACTTGCTTTGGCAAAGGGCTGTGTAGTTAACCCTTACCTGAAAAATATCTTGTTGCTGAGGTGCTTGTGTTTCATTGTTTTTGCCAACATTTTCACATGTTCTTCAGTACAGGTAAATCGAATACACTTATCTCTTTGATGTAACATTTTTGCGGGACCTCGAGATCTTCTTTGGATAATCCGAAATTCAGATAATTGATATTCGGATCATCAAGGTTTCTCTGTACTTGCTTTTTAAAGCACCCACTATGAGGAAATGCATCATGGATCACAACTGCAGATGCTTCACATCCCTTCACCAAGGAGCCTCTGATTTTGAAGGACCAAGATTGGAAGTACCATTTCCCACAAAAAGTATGATTCCTAGCAAGGATCTGTTCATACTGAAGGAGCAGACAGTAACAGGCTGCAAAGCCTCAAGTAGATTGTTTTGTGTGCAGTCATGTTGACTGGCAATCACGAAGCATCTTGGCAAGCCCGATGGATTGCACAAGTGAAGTAGCTTCACCTCAACTTAGTCACATCACTGAGGGAGGAAATCAGCACCAGGAAATCCTTTCGGGGCATCCAACATAATCTCAGAGCCTTTAATAAAGCAGCAGCAGCAGCAGCACACCTCAATATCTCCACAACAAAATATATGTCAGACGTATCGACACTTGGTTTCATCTCTCGGAAATCTCCTCATTGATGAATCAATTTCCCAAGATGTTGATGGAAACACCAAACATTAACTACAATGCGAATTAAACTTCTTTGAATTTTGTGTGAGAGGAGTTGGTCTATTCAGTTTCAAAACATCCACACTGCCATATTATGATTTTCTTTATTCATAACAGCAATTATTCTATGGGTCAGTGTATCTGATAAATGGGTCTGAAAAGGTTAATACTAAGGAGTGCCATAAGCACCACTCGCTATAATGATATCATCGGCACTGGTGGTCAGACCAATTTCAAATTTCAAAGGAGTGAGACCTAACACATTGGTCCTCCTCAAAGTCACTATAACAATGGTTACCATATCAATATAACTTCTAACTACAGTAAACGTTTTATTAACCGGCACCTATGGGACCAGAAGTATACCAGTTGATGAAAGATTCCGGTTGTCAACAGGTCCACATAATCAATGTAAAAACACACCAAAATAATAGAAACATAATGCAAGGAGTATGTACATCACTGTTATACCTTAATTACAGCAGAAATCACTAAAATAATAATGCAACTTTGTCTTAAATAAAACTAACCAGCAGATAGCTTTCTCACCCACACCCTCATCTGACTACACAGTAGATCACAGTATTTGAGGAGAAAGTGACTCAAATTGATTCAACTATTGATATTTCAATTGAACAACAAGTATATTTACATTGAGCTAAATACATTTAAAAACAATACTAATTACATAGAACAATAAGGTAAACATTGCAATATTTGAGGTATGTAATTTTTGCCAGTTTGTCAAGAGTGCTGGTTCATAAGGTGCCTATTGAAACAAAGTTTGCTATTATTGTTGATATGAAAATATACTATATCTTGAATAACTACAAGTACTCTCCATGTAAGATCAAAAAGTGGTTTTCCTCTACCACACCAAACCATGCAACTCCTATAGTATTCAACACTCGAAGAGGATGGTGACAGCAACTTTCATCATGAGCAGCAGTTCTGACAGAATAGTGCACTGGCATATCCCATACAGTACTGCATGTCCCTTACAGCAACATCTAACCCATTAAAATTGAGATTCAATCAAAATTTAAAGTGGGCCTAAGAGCTAAATGAAAAATGTTGTTATTTTCTTTGGAAACGTCCTAATTGAAGGCTGAGCCTTCCATGGGGCAGATACAGTCAAGGATGAGATGTACAAAAATGATTAATCAGCTGATAAGTTTGTGCAGTTGGTGGACAATAAATCAATGCATGCATCACAAACCATTCACCATTATTTAGTAGTGGGATGGATTTTCTTTATCAGTCTACATTGATTATATATAGCCTACCAATTTATCTTCAGGATGCTGACAGACATTCTACATTCATTGTAGATTGAAGATATATGGCAACAAAAAAAGAATGGATTTTAATATATTGCTTGCTCTGCAGCAGTCAAAATTACGCAGGAAACAAAGCATTAATTCTGTCTGTTTCAGTACATAACATAAATGACAATATGCATTTAGACACAGAATATATTTAGCACAGAAAACAATATGTCCCAAAGTTCTTTCCGAAAGATGGGCTAGGTGGGGGGGGGGGGGGGGGACAAGGAGTGAAACAAAGAAGTGGTGGCCAACTGTAATGCAAAAGGGTAGTTTTACAAGAGGACTCTCAAGGAGAGGCAGAAAGATATGGAGTCATGTAGACAAAGCATGAAGCCTGGACGATCATGAGATCTTTTACTTTGAGTTCTGTTACAAGATTACTCTGTGGCCTTTATTTATTTCCCTAATTTTTTTAAAGGGTGTGTATGTCACTGATAAGGACAGCATTTATTGCCCATGAACAAATTGACTCTATAGGTTATTTCAAAAGGAAATTAAAAGTTCATCCACATGACAACGAGCCTGGATTCACTTGTAGGTGAGGCCAGGTAAGCACTGCAGGTTTCCTTCTCTGAAGGATATCAGTGAACTTGGCGGGTTTTTATGGCAGCAACAATGATTACATGGTCAACATTAAACCCAGCATTTCAATTCCAGATGTTGCTGAATTCTGATCTCACTACCTACCATAGTGGGATTCAAACTCACATCCCCAGAACACATTTGTCTAGATTATTGATGCAGTAACATTACCACTGTGGCCTAAATCTCCCTTTAATTGTACAATCTCTTTATACCGTGACCTTCCCTTTGATATTTCTGTCAACTGGGAGTGTTGCAGCAATTTTGCCATCCTGACCAAGGTGTTTCTCTATTTTCTGATATCAGAGTCATTACTGAATCCATCTGCCCTGCTCTTTGTGACTGACCCACTCTTTGAGCCTATTCTGCTAATCCATGGACCTCAGTTCTTGGCCATCATCTTGAATATTCATTTGAAGTTTAAAATTTGCGAGCAGCTGTTCCCGCATGTCCCACAATCATCACATTCTTTCATTCACAAATAGACCTTTCTTTAATCAATCTGTTTGTGATAAGGCACACCTACAAGGCAGGTGAAACTTGAACCCGGACCTTCTGACCCTGAGTCTGCGTCACTGCAGCCAACCCAGCTCTGAAAGATAAGTCGAGTAAATAACCAAATTGGGCAGTTGGCTTCTGATTGTGATGTGAGTCATGATTGTTGGCATTTTCACTATTCAACAATTGATCAGTTGTATTCTGTTCTTCAAGACCTTCATCACAAAACATCTGAGCAATTCAGACAGAAAGACAGAAATTGCTAGAAAAGCTCAGGATGTCTAACAGCATCCGTGAAAAGAATCAGAGTTAATGTTTCGGTTCCGGTGACCCTTCCTCAGAAATGATGGTGGCTAGGAAAATGTTGGTTTATATGCAGAAGATAGGTGGGGGGAGGGGGTTAGTGGAGACAGAACCCAGAGGGAGAGACAGAAGTGCAGTTGGACAGACAAAGGAGTGGCTGGGAGGATAAATAGCTGTTAATGGAGACTGTTAGTAGCTAACAATGGGTTGTATGTAATAGCAGACTGTGTAATGACAAGGCCTGGTTTGTGGTAGGGGACTAGGACATGGTTGAGTTCAGGCCCTAAAATTATTGAGCTCGATATTGAGTTCAGAGGGCTGCAGGGACCCCAAGCAGAAAGTGATGTGTTGTTCTTCTAGCTTGGGTTTAACTTTGCTGGAGCACTGCAGTAAGCCTGAGACAGAGATGTTGGCCAGGGAACAGGGTGATGGGTTAAAGTGCAGGCAACTGGAAGCTCAGGGTCTTTTTTGCAGGCAGAACATAGGTATTCTGCGAAATGGTCACCCAATCTATGTTGTGTTTCACCAATGTAGAGGAGATCATATTGTGAGCAATGAATGCAGTAGACTGGATTGCAGGCACTGCAGGTAAAATGCTGCTTCACTTGGAAGATATGTTTGGGCTCTTAGGTACTGAGGAGGGATGAGGTAAATGGGTAGGTGTTACATTTTCAGCAATTGCAGGGGAAGGTGGCATGGGGCTGAGAGGGGTTGTTAGGAGTGAAGGAAAAGTGGACCAGGGTGTCCCAGGGGGAATGGTCCCTGTAGAAGGCAGATAAGAGAGGGGAGGGGAACATGTATCTGATGGTGTCATCTCGCTGGAGGTGACAGAAATGGCAGCTGATGATCTTCTGGATGTGAATGCCGGTGGGATGGTAGCTAAGGACAAGGGAAACTCTATTGCTGTTGCGGGAGAGAAGAGAGAGGGTGAGGGCAGAAGTACAGGAGATGGGTTGGATCCGGTTGAGAAGTGGGGAATCATCGGTTAACAAAGAAGGTGGACATTTCAGAGGCTCCTGAATGAAAGTTGGCCTTGTTGGAACATATGTGACAGAGACAAAGGAACTGGGAGAATGGAATGGAGTCATTACAAGAGGCTGGGTGCGAGAACATATAGTCCAGGTAACTGTGGGAGTCAGTACATTTATAGTGGATATTAGTGGCCAGCCTATTCCCAGAAATGGAAACAGAGATGTTGAGGAAAAGAAGGGAGGAGTCAGAGATGGACCAGGTGAGTTTGATGGTGGGGTGGAAACTGGAAGCAAAATCACTGAACTTTTGAAAACTTTGAACATTTCTCTGAGGTGTCAACATTGATAGAAGGCTGTCTCAATGCATAAACAGCTATTAGATGTGCAGGAAAAGACCTAATTAATTCTTGTATGTTCTGGAGCAGGAGGATTATCTTGCAACACAGAAGAGAATTTGGGATTTCTGCCAGGGACTAACTGCAAGGGGCTATATTCTCCAAACATTTGGAACTCCCCTAAACCACAGAAATTGTCAATTTACAGCACAATTGATTATCTAAAATTCCATGCAGCATTTTGCTGATCAATGCTTCTTTTGCTTTCACACAGTCCGTTGCTGAAGGGATTTTTAACCATAGTGTTCATTAACGCAAAGGTTTATTTCCCTATATCTGTGAACTTGCTGCAACAAATTCCCTTCTGTTATCGGTCAGGAATTTCACTTGTGCCCCAAGTTCAATCTCTATCCTCTTCTGTCAATAGTCTATGGTGAACCTTTAATTCTTACTAAATATTCTTGTAGGTGGACTGATTATGTAATCAGGTCTGCATAATGTAGATTGATCATATTTCTGACTCTATCTGATACTTCAGATTACCTTGCTTAGGTCAAATGCCAATGGAAGGCTTACAATAGGATAAGATAACATCCTTTGATACATTTTACAAATTTCATATTTCTCACTCCTGTACAGCCGCAACATGACTTCCCAACACCTGTACTCAATACTCTGACAAATAAAGGAAAGCATACCAAATGCTTTCTTCACTATCCTATCTACCTGCGACTCCACTTTCAATGAGCTCTGAACCTGCACCCCAAGGTCTCTTTGTTCAGCAACACTTCATAGGACCTTACCATTAAGTGTATAAGTCCTGCTAAGATTTGCTTTCCCAAAATGCAGCACCTCGCATTTATCTGAATTGAACTCCATCTGCCACTTCTCAGCCCATTGGCCCATCTGGTCCAGATCCTGTTGTAATCTGAGGTAACCCTCTTCACTGTCCGCTACACCTCCAATTTTGGTGTCATCTGCAAACTTACTAACTGTACCTTTTATGCTCACATCCAAATCATTTATGTTAATGACAAAAAGTAGAGGACCTTTAACCGATCCTTGTGGCACTCCACTGGTCACAGGCCTCCAGTCTGAATTCTAGCAGAACTTTTAGTTTTTCACAAAGCGAGTGAGCAAATTGTCCATGTAATTTGAGGGCAATTTGTGTCTCTTTGATTCTTATCCCCGATGCCAGCTCATATCTGTCTAACATTCCGACTAGAAACATCAGGATTTTTATAAGTTTACCATGATTCCCTGACTGGGTAAACTGTACCTCCTCCAAAAGTAGCCACCATATTGTCATGTTGGTGCTTCCTTTGGAACCAGGAACTATAGAGCAGGTAGACAAATGGCCAATCTGAGCAGGAGCCAGTTCTAGATTGGACCCAAGGACATTGGCATTGATCATACAGGCATGCTAGCAAACATATGAACATAATATGGAATACTTACAAAAGCATGGTGACCATAGAAGAATGACCACTCCCCCTTTATACAAGATGCTCTGTCTATAGACCACACCGACAAGATCAGCTTGTCAGGGGAAGGTGGCCCCTACACAACCATCTTGTCATCTCAGGAACCTTTTCTAATGTAGTCTGGAAACTCCTGTTGTTTGGAAGATATGTCTCTCACTGATTGGCTGTTCTTGCCCTGTGACACTGTTGCCTCCTCTTTAGTTATGACCAATCCTGGCTCTGAGGCACATGACTCAGCCAACAGCCCTGATCCCATCTGGACTGGCTTAGTTCTCTGAGGGACATATCCCCTGTTGGTGAGCTGTGGCGACAATTGGTCCACATGTCTCCTCCAGATCAGTTCATCCTTAGGTGTACTGTACATGACAATGGGCTCTTTGAGCCACCATCACCATTTTGGCCCCAGACACATAATTCCAGGCCAACGCTGTTTCTCCTCTTTAGGATACCCTCGCCGACAGGGTTCCCGCCCTTCTGATCATCTGCCCTTCTTGGTTTCGCTCGACCAGTTCTCTGGTCTCTTCCAGAGGCAATCAATCAAACATGGCTCTCAGCAGGTGGTTGAACATTATGGACAAACACTGGATTGTCCTGTGAGATGTCTTCTTGTACATGCTGATGAACTTTGTTGCTCTGCCATCCGAGTGAACTCTCTCCTTGTGAGGCTTTTAAGGCCAGCTTAAAGGTTTGAACAAATCTCTCTACATGTCTGTTTATCAATGGGCAATACAAAGCTAGTCTCACATGTGATTTTTCAGGTCCTCCTCCAACTAACTGTGGACCATTATCACAGAGGGCTTGTATAGGGTTCCCAAACCTGGCAAATATTTCATCCAGCCAGCCTATCATTGCAGGAGTAAGCATTTCCAATGCTTCCTCCTAGGCCTCCACTCTGTCATCCTCAGATGTTAAAGCTGTGTCTTCAGTGGGGGAGAAGAGCTAGTCTCTGCCAATGTCCTTGGGAGATTTGGTGCCACTCTAAAGTAGAAGAGAAAAGACCCAGTTGTTAGTACTGGTATTGGACTCTGGTCAGAGGCATTCAACAAGGTTCCACAAGGTAGATTAGTTAGCAATGTTAGATCACATGGAATACGATTTGGATTCAAAATTGGCATGAAGGAAGGAGAGAGAGAGGGTGGTGGTGGAGGGTTGCTTTTTGAGGCCTGTGACCAGCAGTGTACCACAAGGATCAGTGCTGGGTTCACTGTTTTTGCCATTTATAATTGGTTGTGAACATCGGAGGTACAGTTACTAAGTTTGCAGATGACACCAAAATTGGAGGTGCGTTGGACAGCAAAGGAGGTTATCTCAGAATACAACAGGATCTTGATCAGATGGGCAAAGGCAGATGAAGTTTAATTTAGATAAATATGAGGTGTTGGTGAGGCACTTAATGGTAAGGTCCTGGGGAGTATCGTTGAACAAACAGCCCCAGCATATTCAGCCTCTCCCCACAGCTCAAATCTTCCAACCCTGACAACGTCCTTGTAAATCTTTTCTGAACCCTTTCAAGTTTCACAACATTCTTCCGATAGGAAGGAGACCAGAATTGCATGCAATATTCCAAAAGTATCCTAACCAATGTTCTGTACAACTACAACATGACCTCCCAACTCCTATATTCAGTGCTCTGACCAACAAAAGAAAGCATACCAAACGCCTTCTTCACTGTCCTATCTACCTGCAATTCTACTTTCAAGGAGCTATGAATCTGCACCCCAAGGTCTCTTTGTTCAGCAACACTTCATAGGACCTTACCATTAAGTGTATAAGTCCTGCTAAGATTTGCTTTCCCAAAATGCAGCACCTCGCATTTATCTGAATTGAACTCCATCTGCCACTTCTCAGCCCATTGGCCCATCTGGTCCAGATCCTGTTGTAATCTGAGGTAACCCTCTTCACTGTCCGCTACACCTCCAATTTTGGTGTCATCTGCAAACTTACTAACTGTACCTTTTATGCTCACATCCAAATCATTTATGTTAATGACAAAAAGTAGAGGACCTTTAACCGATCCTTGTGGCACTCCACTGGTCACAGGCCTCCAGTCTGAATTCTAGCAGAACTTTTAGTTTTTCACAAAGCGAGTGAGCAAATTGTCCATGTAATTTGAGGGCAATTTGTGTCTCTTTGATTCTTATCCCCGATGCCAGCTCATATCTGTCTAACATTCCGACTAGAAACATCAGGATTTTTATAAGTTTACCATGATTCCCTGACTGGGTAAACTGTACCTCCTCCAAAAGTAGCCACCATATTGTCATGTTGGTGCTTCCTTTGGAACCAGGAACTATAGAGCAGGTAGACAAATGGCCAATCTGAGCAGGAGCCAGTTCTAGATTGGACCCAAGGACATTGGCATTGATCATACAGGCATGCTAGCAAACATATGAACATAATATGGAATACTTACAAAAGCATGGTGACCATAGAAGAATGACCACTCCCCCTTTATACAAGATGCTCTGTCTATAGACCACACCGACAAGATCAGCTTGTCAGGGGAAGGTGGCCCCTACACAACCATCTTGTCATCTCAGGAACCTTTTCTAATGTAGTCTGGAAACTCCTGTTGTTTGGAAGATATGTCTCTTACTGATTGGCTGTTCTTGCCCTGTGACACTGTTGCCTCCTCTTTAGTTATGACCAATCCTGGCTCTGAGGCACATGACTCAGCCAACAGCCCTGATCCCATCTGGACTGGCTTAGTTCTCTGAGGGACATATCCCCTGTTGGTGAGCTGTGGCGACAATTGGTCCACATGTCTCCTCCAGATCAGTTCATCCTTAGGTGTACTGTACATGACAATGGGCTCTTTGAGCCACCATCACCATTTTGGCCCCAGACACATAATTCCAGGCCAACGCTGTTTCTCCTCTTTAGGATACCCTCGCCGACAGGGTTCCCGCCCTTCTGATCATCTGCCCTTCTTGGTTTCGCTCGACCAGTTCTCTGGTCTCTTCCAGAGGCAATCAATCAAACATGGCTCTCAGCAGGTGGTTGAACATTATGGACAAACACTGGATTGTCCTGTGAGATGTCTTCTTGTACATGCTGATGAACTTTGTTGCTCTGCCATCCGAGTGAACTCTCTCCTTGTGAGGCTTTTAAGGCCAGCTTAAAGGTTTGAACAAATCTCTCTACATGTCTGTTTATCAATGGGCAATACAAAGCTAGTCTCACATGTGATTTTTCAGGTCCTCCTCCAACTAACTGTGGACCATTATCACAGAGGGCTTGTATAGGGTTCCCAAACCTGGCAAATATTTCATCCAGCCAGCCTATCATTGCAGGAGTAAGCATTTCCAATGCTTCCTCCTAGGCCTCCACTCTGTCATCCTCAGATGTTAAAGCTGTGTCTTCAGTGGGGGAGAAGAGCTAGTCTCTGCCAATGTCCTTGGGAGATTTGGTGCCACTCTAAAGTAGAAGAGAAAAGACCCAGTTGTTAGTACTGGTATTGGACTCTGGTCAGAGGCATTCAACAAGGTTCCACAAGGTAGATTAGTTAGCAATGTTAGATCACATGGAATACGATTTGGATTCAAAATTGGCATGAAGGAAGGAGAGAGAGAGGGTGGTGGTGGAGGGTTGCTTTTTGAGGCCTGTGACCAGCAGTGTACCACAAGGATCAGTGCTGGGTTCACTGTTTTTGCCATTTATAATTGGTTGTGAACATCGGAGGTACAGTTACTAAGTTTGCAGATGACACCAAAATTGGAGGTGCGTTGGACAGCAAAGGAGGTTATCTCAGAATACAACAGGATCTTGATCAGATGGGCAAAGGCAGATGAAGTTTAATTTAGATAAATATGAGGTGTTGGTGAGGCACTTAATGGTAAGGTCCTGGGGAGTATCGTTGAACAAACAGCCCCAGCATATTCAGCCTCTCCCCACAGCTCAAATCTTCCAACCCTGACAACGTCCTTGTAAATCTTTTCTGAACCCTTTCAAGTTTCACAACATTCTTCCGATAGGAAGGAGACCAGAATTGCATGCAATATTCCAAAAGTATCCTAACCAATGTTCTGTACAACTACAACATGACCTCCCAACTCCTATATTCAGTGCTCTGACCAACAAAAGAAAGCATACCAAACGCCTTCTTCACTGTCCTACCTACCTGCAATTCTACTTTCAAGGAGCTATGAATCTGCACCCCAAGGTCTCTTTGTTCAGCAACACTTCATAGGACCTTACCATTAAGTGTATAAGTCCTGCTAAGATTTGCTTTCCCAAAATGCAGCACCTCGCATTTATCTGAATTGAACTCCATCTGCCACTTCTCAGCCCATTGGCCCATCTGGTCCAGATCCTGTTGTAATCTGAGGTAACCCTCTTCACTGTCCGCTACACCTCCAATTTTGGTGTCATCTGCAAACTTACTAACTGTACCTTTTATGCTCACATCCAAATCATTTATGTTAATGACAAAAAGTAGAGGACCTTTAACCGATCCTTGTGGCACTCCACTGGTCACAGGCCTCCAGTCTGAATTCTAGCAGAACTTTTAGTTTTTCACAAAGCGAGTGAGCAAATTGTCCATGTAATTTGAGGGCAATTTGTGTCTCTTTGATTCTTATCCCCGATGCCAGCTCATATCTGTCTAACATTCCGACTAGAAACATCAGGATTTTTATAAGTTTACCATGATTCCCTGACTGGGTAAACTGTACCTCCTCCAAAAGTAGCCACCATATTGTCATGTTGGTGCTTCCTTTGGAACCAGGAACTATAGAGCAGGTAGACAAATGGCCAATCTGAGCAGGAGCCAGTTCTAGATTGGACCCAAGGACATTGGCATTGATCATACAGGCATGCTAGCAAACATATGAACATAATATGGAATACTTACAAAAGCATGGTGACCATAGAAGAATGACCACTCCCCCTTTATACAAGATGCTCTGTCTATAGACCACACCGACAAGATCAGCTTGTCAGGGGAAGGTGGCCCCTACACAACCATCTTGTCATCTCAGGAACCTTTTCTAATGTAGTCTGGAAACTCCTGTTGTTTGGAAGATATGTCTCTTACTGATTGGCTGTTCTTGCCCTGTGACACTGTTGCCTCCTCTTTAGTTATGACCAATCCTGGCTCTGAGGCACATGACTCAGCCAACAGCCCTGATCCCATCTGGACTGGCTTAGTTCTCTGAGGGACATATCCCCTGTTGGTGAGCTGTGGCGACAATTGGTCCACATGTCTCCTCCAGATCAGTTCATCCTTAGGTGTACTGTACATGACAATGGGCTCTTTGAGCCACCATCACCATTTTGGCCCCAGACACATAATTCCAGGCCAACGCTGTTTCTCCTCTTTAGGATACCCTCGCCGACAGGGTTCCCGCCCTTCTGATCATCTGCCCTTCTTGGTTTCGCTCGACCAGTTCTCTGGTCTCTTCCAGAGGCAATCAATCAAACATGGTTCTCAGCAGGTGGTTGAACATTATGGACAAACATTGGATTGTCCTGTGAGATGTCTTCTTGTACATGCTGATGAACTTTGTTGCTCCGCCATCCAAGTGAACTCTCTCCTTGTGAGGCTTTTAAGGCCAGCTTAAAGGTTTGAACAAATCTCTCTACATGTCTGTTTATCAATGGGCAATACAAAGCTAGTCTCACATGTGATTTTTCAGGTCCTCCTCCAACTAACTGTGGACCATTATCACAGAGGGCTTGTATAGGGTTCCCAAACCTGGCAAATATTTCATCCAGCCAACCTATCATTGCAGGAGTAAGCATTTCCAATGCTTCCTCCTAGGCCTCCACTCTGTCATCCTCAGATGTTAAAGCTGTGTCTTCAGTGGGGGAGAAGAGCTAGTCTCTGCCAATGTCCTTGGGAGATTTGGTGCCACTCTAAAGTAGAAGAGAAAAGACCCAGTTGTTAGTACTGGTATTGGACTCTGGTCAGAGGCATTCAACAAGGTTCCACAAGGTAGATTAGTTAGCAATGTTAGATCACATGGAATACGATTTGGATTCAAAATTGGCATGAAGGAAGGAGAGAGAGAGGGTGGTGGTGGAGGGTTGCTTTTTGAGGCCTGTGACCAGCAGTGTACCACAAGGATCAGTGCTGGGTTCACTGTTTTTGCCATTTATAATTGGTTGTGAACATCGGAGGTACAGTTACTAAGTTTGCAGATGACACCAAAATTGGAGGTGCGTTGGACAGCAAAGGAGGTTATCTCAGAATACAACAGGATCTTGATCAGATGGGCCAATGGCAGATGAAGTTTAATTTAGATAAATATGAGGTGTTGGTGAGGCACTTAATGGTAAGGTCCTGGGGAGTATCGTTGAACAAACAGCCCCAGCATATTCAGCCTCTCCCCACAGCTCAAATCTTCCAACCCTGACAACGTCCATGTAAATCTTTTCTGAACCCTTTCAAGTTTCACAACATTCTTCCGATAGGAAGGAGACCAGAATTGCATGCAATATTCCAAAAGTATCCTAACCAATGTTCTGTACAACTACAACATGACCTCCCAACTCCTATATTCAGTGCTCTGACCAACAAAAGAAAGCATACCAAACGCCTTCTTCACTGTCCTATCTACCTGCAATTCTACTTTCAAGGAGCTATGAATCTGCACTCCAAAGTCTCTTTGTTCAGCAACACTCCCTAGGACTTTACCATTAAGTGTGTAAGTCCTGCTAAGATTTGCTTTCCTAAAATGCAGCCCCTCGCACTTATCTAACTTAAACTCCATCTGCCACTCCTCAGCCCATTGGCCCGTTGTAATCTGAGGTAACCTTTTTCATTGTCCACTACGCCTCCAATTTTGGTGCCGTCTTCAAATTTACTAACTATACCTCTGCTGCTGACATCCAAATCATTTATATAAATGATGAAAAGTAGTGGACCCAGCACCGATCCACTGATCACAGGCCTTCAGTCTGAAAAACAACTCTCCATCACCACTCTCTATCTTCTACCTTTGAGCCAGTTCTGTATCCAAAAGACTATTTCTCCCTGTATTCCATGATATCTAGCCTTGATAACCAGTCTCCCATGGGAAACCCTGTCAAATGTCTTACTAATGTCCATATAGATCACGTCTACCACTCTGCCCTTATCAATCCTCTTTGTTACTTCTTCAAAAAAAACTCAATCAATTTTGTGAAATATGATTTCCCACGCAAAAAGCCACGTTGACTATCCCTAATCAGTCCCTGCCTTTCCAAATACATGTACATCCTGTTCCTCAAGAGTCCCTCCAACAACTTGCCCATCACAGATGTCAGGTTCACTGGTCTATAGTTCCCTGGCTTGTCCTTCCCATGTTTCCTAAACAGTGGCCAACCTCCAGTCTTCCAGCACCTCACCTGTGACCATCAATAACGCAAGTATCTCAGCAAGGAGTCCGGCTTCCCACAGAGTTCTAGGGTACAGAGAAAGAAAAATGCCCAGATCACAATAAAGGTGCATGGAACACTCTATCTCGGATGTATGTACCAAGGCCTAGCCACAGCCTGTAGATTTTTGCTGCTGCTGTCAATGCTTCCGATTGCCAGGAGGAGCTTTGCCACCACTGCTGTCGTCACCTCCAATTGACAGGAGGAGTCATGAACTTGTTGCTGCCACATCTGACCACTGGGAGCCATCTGCCATTCCACAAGGGGCCCACTCTCACTGCCATGTCTTTGCACCTCTGCAAAAGGTTTTAAAAAAAGAAAATGATAAGAAGAATATTAGTAAAAAGAAAAGCAAATGGGAGCAGACGAGCCCTGGGCTTAGAAGTCCGAATACAGCCCTGCTACACTGCCGTCATCTTGAATCTTAAGTTATTGCTTAGTAGTTGTGCGGCGCAAATATTATTTGCCAGTTTTCAGCCCAAGCTTGGACATTGCTCAGGTCCTACTGCATTTGGAAATGGACTGCTTCAGTACCTTAGCAGTTACGAATGGTGCTGAACATTGTGCAATCATCAACGGACATCTCCACTCTGACTTTATGAAGAGAAGATCATTGATGAAGCAGTGGTCAGACGCTATGAAACCTGCAGCAAGAACTCACTCCCTCACACCGCACAGACTGTCCATCTACAAGGCACAACTCAGAATATGGTAGGATACTCACCATTTGCTTGAATGGGTGCAGTTCCAATAACACTCAGCATGGACCAATTTGGGCTAAAGGGCCTGTCTCTCTGCTGCTGGACTCTATGACTATATGTACACTCAAGAAGCTTGACACCAGCCAGGAGAAAGCAATCTGTTTGATTGGTAACACACAAAAAAAAACTTCACTCCTTCCACCACCTACCATCAGTCACAACAGTGTGTACCATCCACAATGTACACTGCAGAAATTCACCAATGCACCTTCAAAAGCACTTAAAAAACTCTTGAGCACTTTGATCCAGAAGGCCAAGACCAGTTGATATATGGGAACGCTACAACCTGCAAGTTCACTCCACATGATATCAAGAAATGTGTAGGAGCTAGATACTGCAAAGGCTGTGGACCTTGACAACATTCTGGCAATAGTACTGAAGACTTGTGCTTCAGAGTTTGCCAAACTGTGCCAGTACAGCTACAACACTGGCATCTAGCCAACAGTGTGGAAAATTGCCCACGTTTTCCTGTCTACAAAAAGCAGAACAAATCCAACCCAGCCAATTACCACCCCATCAGTCTACTCTTGATCATTAGTAAAGTAATGGAGGGTGTGATCAACAGTGCTATCAAGCAGCACTTACTCAATAATAACGTGCTCAGTGACGTCCAGTTTGGGTTCCTCTCGGCTTCTGACCTCATTACAACCAAGGTTCAAACCTGAACAAAAGAGCTGAATTCCAGAGGTGAGGTGAGAGTGAAAGCCCTTGACACATTATGTCTTCCAGGAGCCCTGGTTGGAGTCATACCAAGCATATAGGAAGGCGTTTGTAGTTGCATATTACAGGTATCTGTAGGATAGATCAAGTGAATCCTCAGAAGAGTATAAAGGCAGTAGGAGTATATTTAAGAGGGCAATAAGGAGGGCAAAAAGGCAACATGAGATAGCTTTGGCAAATAGAGTCAAAGAGAATCCAAAGGGTTTTTACAAATACATTAAAGATAAAAGAGCAACTAAAGAGAGAATAGGTTCCTTCAATGATCAGCAAGGCGGCCTTTGTGTGTGGAGCCACAGGAGATACTAAATGAGTATTTTGCAGCAGTGTTTACTATGGAAAAGAAAATGGAAGATATAGAATGTAGAGGAGTGACCTAATAGAGGTTTATAAAATTATGAAGGGTATAGATAGGATGAATAGACAAAGTCTTATCTCTGGGGTGAGGGAGTCCAGAACTAGAAGGTACAGGTTTAGGGTGAGAGGAGAAAGATATAAAAGAGACCCAAGGGGCAACTTTTTCACGCATATGGAATGAGCTGCCTGAGGAAGTGGTGGAGGCTAGTACAATTGTAACATTTAAAAGGCATCTGATGACTTATGAATAGGAAGTATTTGGAGGGATATGGGCCAGGTGCTGATTGGGATATCCAGTTGACATGGACAAGTTGGACCAAAGGGTCTGTTTGTGTACATCACTATGACTCTAAAGAGAGCTTGGTGCAGGTTCATAGTTGCTTGAAGGTGTAGTCACGTGCAGACAGGATAATGAAGAAGGCATTTGCTGTACGTGTCTTTTTTAGCTAGTGCATTGAGTACAGGAGTTGTAGCTGTATAGGACATTGTTTTGACCACTTTTGGAATACTGTATTTAATTATGGTCTCCCTGCTCTAAGAAAGATGTTGTAAAATTTGAAAAGATTTATAAGGATGTCACTGTCATTGGATGGTTTGAGGTACAGGGAGCGGCTGAATAGGCTGGGGCTGTTTTCCCTGAAGCATCGGAGGGTAAGGGGCGACCTTATAGAGGTTTATAAAATCATGAGGGCCTGCCTGGGTGAATAGCCAATGTCTTTTGTGGAGCTTGAAACTAGAAGGCATATATTTAAGTTGACATGAGAGAGATTTAAAAGGGATCTAAGGGGCAACTTTTTCATGCAGAGGGTGGTGCATGTATGGAATGAGCTGCCAGAGGAAGTGCTGGAGGCTGGTACAATGTTGTGGAAATTAAATTGACTCGACTCAAATGCTTGCAAGAGCAAAGAAAAAGTTTATTTTAGACCTCTGCAAAGGGACCCAATACATTGGCAAGATGCCTCAGGTACCTGATAGCTTTCACATGTTCCCTTTCTACTATAATTTGCTTCTTCTTATCAACACCTGCAAGATTTGGGGCCTGACACTTTTGAGTTCCTTTCCATATATGGAGTTGTTTTTCTCAATCCTTGACTGTTGATATAGTAGTTTAACTGGCCTTGTAAGTCTGCTGTTAGGTCTGTTTGCCTTTACATTTTTCTGTTTGTTTGCAATTGTTGCCCCTAGTTTCAGTCAGGCCCTTACTTCTTTATTTCGTTATGCCTTTATAGATTTCACAATAAATGTTAATTTTCCATTACATACAATTACAGCACTTAAAGGGCATCTGGCTGGGTATATGAATATTAAGGGTTTAGAGGGGTATGTGCCAAACGCTGGCAAATGGGTCCAGATTAATGTAGGATATCTGGTTGGTATTGATGAGTGGCCCAAAATGTCTGTTTCTGTGCTGTTTATCTCTGTGCCTCTTTGTGAGTGCTACAGTGCATAGACCAGTAGTATTTACCTCATTGGTGGAGCAAGATGGCTCTGCAACACTGCTGGAGCTGTCCTGGTCTTCTCCTTCAAGGAAAACAATTCTCCTCTCATAGGGAATGAAGAAACAGATCGTGGGCACTCCCGACTTGTTCAACATCACTCTGCCCTGATATGGGATGTCTCCTCCTGGAATGACAGAAAGGGGACAAATGAGTGAGATACAAGTCTGGTCGTGTGTGTGCAAATGGGGTCGAGGCATTCGGAGGGATTGAAGAGGTAGTCAAGAGCATGCAGGCTTAATGGTGTGGGAAGTTGGGAGGATAATGAGAGTGAGTGAGGGAAGGTGTGCATGCAACAAAGTGGGTATGGGAGCATGAGCCCTGGAAGGAAGTGGCTGTGGTGATAGGGATAGAGTGAGAGTGATGTAGCAAAGATGAAATTATGGTCATTTCCCTGGCGAAGCAAAGAAGATCATTGACCTTCTTTCTGGACTGCAACTGAGTCCTATGTACTTTCAAGATGACACTGGCCGAAGTGGTGATCTCCAACAAGACTTCTGATGTTGTGCCCTCTTCGGTTGTTTTTTGGGAAAAGGACTCCTCTCCTCCGCAGCTTCCCATTGGCCAGAACCTTCTGTTAGAGAACTGCTCTGCAACTTCCCTTTCCCAGCCATCTGACCTCAATCCAAAAAACATAAACAGGGTAGCTTCCAGAGTGATGTGGATGTCTTTGACTAGTATTCATTAACTGGTGAGTTGTTCAGGGAACAGTGCACAGTGAGATGGGCTGGAAGGTCGGGCATGATGGAAGCCAAAGGCTCGAGGTCAGCAATTAACATAGCAGATTTGGTTATACACGGTTAGAAAACAGATTGGGCTCACAGTGAGATCGCTCCACTAGTTTGACATAATTTAGACTTCACCAAAACAAAGTAGGACTCGTCACATTGTTGTTTCCATGAAGAATTTCAGCTCCTGTTCTAGGACTTAATTTGAATCCCAGCCAACACAACCCAAATTCCAGGTGCATGGCCTTCACTTAAAATGGAGCATCTCCAAAACCTCCTCACCTCTGTTTATGACTATCTGGATGGCATAAATACACCAATGTTATCTTCAAACAACAGAAACAGCTGCAGCATCTGCCTATTTTTAGCTTGCAGTCTTTGTCTTCCTTGGCCTGCCTGCTATAATGGATCACTGGGATCGCCATCAGACCTCTAATAGCTCTATGTCCGTTCAGATCCTCTGAAATTGTGTTTTAGTCTTCTCAGAAACTCACCAATCTCAACCTCCGAATCAGTTTTAGGTTCCTTCGGAACTACTGCAGAAAGGTCACTTTTTTTTTCACAGTTTCCCTGTTCAGTATGTCTTTCCAATTAGGGTCTGACTCATAAAGTAGGAGCTTTGCAACCACAGATTATATCACACAAGTCTAAAAATCTTGTGACGAGTATAATTTATTTGTTATTTTCATTCCCTTCATCAGGAGTGGGCGGCACGGTGGCACAGTGGTTAGCACTGCTGCCTCACAGCGCCTGAGACCCGGGTTCAATTCCCGACTCAGGCGACAGACTGTGTGGAGTTTGCACGTTCTCCCCGTGTCTGCGTGGGTTTCCTCCGGGTGCTCCGGTTTCCTCCCACAGTCCAAAGATGTGCGGGTCAGGTGAATTGGCCATGCTAAATTGCCCGTAGTGTTAGGTAAGGGGTAAATGTAGGGGTATGGGTGGGTTGCGCTTCGGCGGGTCGGTGTGGACTTGTTGGGCCGAAGGGCCTGTTTCCACACTGTAAGTCTAATCTAAAAAACTCTCTTCATTATGGGTCATAACATGGATCAGTGTTGGGCTACGAGTATTTACAATAAATATTTGTGACTTGGATGAGGAAAGTGAATGTATTGTAGCCAAGTTTGTAGATGACACATAAATAGGAAAGAAGGCAAGTGGTGAGGATGACAAAGAGTATGCAGATTGGAGGTTAGAATTGGAGACAATGTTCCCTCTAAGCTGCACAACTGTACATGTATGCACAACCATTCCAAGTTTTTCTTTATTTATTCATGGATGTGGGCATCACTGGCCAGGTGACCATTTATTGACCATCCCAAATTACCCAGTGAGCAGTTAAGAGTCAACCACATTGTTGTGAGTCTGGAGTCACTTGTAGGCCAGATCAAGTATGGATGGCAGATTTCCCTCCCCAGAGGACATTAGTGAACCAGATGGGTTTTTCTGACAATTGACCACGGTTTCATGATCATCACTAGGTTCATTTATTGAGTTCAAATTCCACCATATGCCACGACAGGAGACTTGTGTCCCTCGAATGCTACCTACGTCTCTGGATGAACAGTCCAGTGATAATACTACTCGGCCATCATCTCCCTGCATGGCTATCACCATTGGCTCACTGAACATGGCACTGACTTCTGGTTCTGGAAGTTGCCTCAGAGGCCTGTGCAGCTAGAACATAAATTAAAGGGAAAGTTAATTGGAGGCAGACACTGGGGAACGTTCACCAGGCTGATATGGATTTTGGAGGGACTGTCTTATCAGGACAGATGGAATAGATGGGCCTGTATTCGTTGGAGTTTAGAAAAATGAGAGACAACCGTATAGAAATGTATAGGATTCTTTGGGGACTTGACAGGGTAGATATGGAAAATTTGTTTCCCTTTGAGCGAGAGTCTAGAACCTGAGGGCATCATCTCAGAATAAATGGTCACACTTTGAAGACTGTGATGACGAGAAAGCTCTTCTCTCAGAGGGTGGTGAATCTGTGAAACTCTTTACAATTGAGAGCTGTTGAGGCTGGGTCTTTAAGTTGATTCAAGGTAGAGATGGACAGATTTTTAATCAGAGCTGAAAATGTGTTGCTGGAAACACTCTCACAAACTTGCAAAGGACCTCTACTGTTCTTCATCTACAGAAGAATCCATACACTAAGAAAAGACCAACCAACCCAACCACCCGGTAGCTCAACACTTTAACTCCCCCTCCCACTCCACCAAGGACATGCAGGTCCTTGGACTCCTCCATCGCCAGAACATAATAACACGACGGTTGGAGGAAGAGCGCCTCATCTTCCGTCTGGGAACCTTCCAACCACAAGGGATGAACTCAGATTTCTCCAGTTTCCTCATTTCCCCTCCCCCTACCTTGTCTCAGTCGATTCCCTCGAACTCAGCACCACCCTCCTAACCTGCAATCTTCTTCCTGACCTCTCCGCCCCCACCCCACTCTGGCCTATCACCCTCACCTTGACCTCCTTCCACCTATCACATCTCCATCGCCCCACCCCCAAGTCCCTCCTCCCTACCTTTTATCTTAGCCTGTTGGACACACTTTCCTCATTCCTGATGAAGGGCTTATGCCCGAAATGTCGAATTTCCTGTTCCTTGGATGCTGCCTGACCTGCTGCGCTTTTCCAGCAACACATTTTCAGCTCTGATCTCCAGCATCTGCAGACCTCACTTTCTCCTCGAAGATTTCTAATCAGTAAGGGAATTGAGGATGATGGGAAGTGGGCAGGAAAGTGGAATTGACAATTAACAAATCAGCCACAATCTCATTGAACAGCAGAGCAGATTCCAAGGGTTGAATGGTCTACTTCTGCTTTTATGTCTTATGGTCTCATTTCGAGGGCTTTGTCTCTACACTTTGAGCAGTTCATCATGTACCTGTAATGGTATTTTGAGTCACGTAAAGCAGATATTAACTGTAACTTGGGCATTCCTGGTAAGTATTTTCCTATTATCACTGTTCAAATTCTGACTTCTTCAAAAGCCAGATCTGCTACAGGTGTTTTTTTGCTTCACTCAGCCTGTCTTTAACCCTTCCATTGTCTTGGTGCATGTCCCCATATCTGGATCCTTCCAGAAGCTGACAATCATTGAGTCCTCCATTCATTACATCACAACAGAATATCCTATTTAGACTGAAGAAGATGACTGATTTCCCAGGATTATTTCAAAGCAGCAGATATCTTATTAAACAGCTTCTCTGCTTCTGAGCACTGAATCACAGTAAGAACCAGTAAACTGTCCATATACAATAGCTTAACATAATTCAACATTTTAGTGCTCATACTGATCAGGACTCCCCAAATCAAAACATTTCAATCTTTTATATAATCTGTTAAAGTTCATGAAATATATACCTCCACAGAATGTTCATCTCATTGGTCCTTAATATCATCGTCCTTTTAAATTTCAGATTGCTAGCAATTTCACTGAAGGTAGACCCAAATCTCCATCGCTATCCACTTCATGAAAGACTTTACATCAGATTTACGAAGTGGTGGAGATATATCCAGGTAGAAATATCCCATTTTTTTCACATATTCATACAATTCAGAGTCCAAGGATATGGAAGGGTAATCATACCCCAGTCATATCTGTATGTGGTCTACCGTTTCCCAAAATGGGCACAAAGGTAATATTTTTCATGCTGAATTTTTTTATTATTTTCTTAGCTTTTAACATTCACCTTGAGTCAATCCTTTACTGCTATCACGTTATATTCCTGAAAGCCAACTGGTAAAATGTAGGACTGGAACCAAATGTTACATATTTTATACTTAGTTACAGAGTGACATCTGATGAGCATATACTTTGAAACAACCACCATATTTTCAAACAAATGAGGTTGTCTATCCTTCACAAGGCAGAATACATGTCTTCCATGAATCCTAAATGGGCTGTGGAGGCAGATTCAAGATTTATAAATATTGGAGCATACAGGGCATTGTTGTCATGTGGGATGTCTGGCTATGGCTTGGAGAATGTGTTCAAAAAAGAGAACCTTATGCAAGGCATCATTTAATATGGAGAAATTTTGCACACCAGCATCCACTTCTGTTTTGATAGAACTTAACTTTGATCCAAGAGCAGGGAAATCAAAGACAATCAGATGATGTTATTCTGTTGTGGCATTCATCTACCAAAACAGCCATTGGAATGTTTCAATTATCACATTTTCAACTGCCTGGCATGAAGCACTTTATTCACCAGGACCCTGTCTGCTGAGTATTTCTTGGATTTCTTACAGGTCATCATGGTAACCAAAGCAGCTCAGGACACCAAGTGTCACATTGTCTTTCACCCTGTTTTCATACATCTATTCTCATTCTTTGTCCAGATTCCTTGTTGAAGATGATGGGGTGAATCACCAGTTAATGCTCATCATCTGCGTGCGATTAAACATAATTATTCTACAACTCGCATTATCTGACACTGTCGTGTTTTGTGTCAAACTCTCAGTACGTGAAAAGTTGTAACCCTGGGACCTGGATGGAAAAAGTAGCTTTCTTCCTATTAATACACAGAGGCTTCCTCTTTAAATAGTTCCAGAATATTCCATATAAATGTGAAAAATCAAGTAATTATAAAGATTTGAAGACAAATTAAAAGACATATATGTTTAAAAAAAATTAAAAAGTCAGGCATATTGGTTTCACAGGCAAGCTGTATAGTTTGCTTCCTGATAAAAAACCTGTTTCCAGCTGAATCCTGAAACCATTAAATGTCTGTGAATTTGAAATTGCAACAAGACAGGCTCCTTACTCGTCCTCAGATAAAGCAGAATACTTACTCTTCTTTTCACTGTGGAACAAGTGGTTCATGAACCAAGTTCATAGCAATACATTGATGTCTGCCTTAAGTTATTTGACATTGATAGCAATAGTGCAGCCTGTGGAGGAATAGAGCATCTCTCACAGTCAGTTTAGGAAGTCGGGGGTTGGGGGGGGGCGGTGGCGGTGGGGTGGTTAAAGAGGGCAGAGGTTGTTCAGATTGGGTTCATGGACGGTAGTTGTCTATTGGAAGTTGACCATTGTCAGTGTGTTGGGACATTCAAAGGGTTCTGACACTATCTTTCAGAGTACATCTGGTCTTCAACTCTTCCAAGACTGGAAGTTCTGAAGTTTTTAGTTTGTACATGGCATTTCAAATTCAAAAGGACAATGTATGCAAATAGTCCTCTTGTCTGCAATCAGGATATTTAAAATTTGTGCAACTCCATTTTTTAATGAGCATGTAGTTTTAACAGAGGCTAAGCAGGAAGCATTATTTGCTTGCAGTCAAATAATCAATGTCAACTGATCTTTGCATGATGTAAAATTAATGTGAGGTTCATTCATTCAGGTAGAAAATATAAATTATGTATAGATTAGATTCCCTACAGTGTGGAAACAGGCCCTTCAGCCCAACTAGTCCACACCAACCCTCCGAAGAGTAACCCACCCAGACCCATTCCCGCTAACTAATGCACCTAACTCTACGGGCAATTTAGCATGACCAATTCACCTAACCTGCACATTGTTTGGACTGTGGGAGGAAATCGGAGCACCCAGAGGAAACCCACGCAGACATGGGGAGAGTATGCAAACTCCACACAGACAGTCACCCGAGGCTAGAATCAAACCCAGGTCCCTGGCGCTGTGAGGCATCAGTGCTAACCACTGAGCCACCACGTATACAGTTACAGATTTTTATATGCTTTACCTAATGTGAATATGGGGAAAGAAGCCAATACAGATGTCAGTATCTATGCACTTCCTCACTTTAGGAGACAGTCTCACTGGTCATCCACAACTGTTAAAATAAGTGAGTTTGCCCTTTTCTGGAGCCTTCAGTCGATATAACTTTTACACGTGCTTTTCTCGTAGATCATAGATCAATGAATTCCAGCAGTGTGGAAACAGGCCCTTTAGCCCGACAAGTCCAACTGACCTTCTGAAGAGTAACCCACCCAGACCCATTCCCCTACCCTATTATCCTATATTTGCCCCTGACTAATGTACTTAACCTACACATTCCTGAACACTATGGGCAATTTACCGTGGCCAATTCACCCAACCTGCACATCTTTGGACAGTGGAAGGGAACCAGGGCACCCAGAGGAAACCCACGCAGACACGGGGAGAATGTGCAAACTCCACGCAGACAGTCGCCTGAGGCTGGAATCGAAACTGGCTCCCTGGCGCTGTGAGGCAGCAGTGCTAACCACTGAGCCACTGTAGCACCCCCTTTTTTTTGCTTTGTTGAAGATTTGTAATTGTCTGCTATTTGGGTTCTGAGCTATACTTCTCCCCAAGAACCTGAGGAATTGACAGGCCACTGGAGTACATCTGCTCCCACTCACTAAACATCAGCGATGAAATTCCCAATGGATACTCTCTCATTTGCGATTTGAATGAGGGAGCGGGAGCAGGCACACAGAAAGAAAGGGAAGGCTGAGGGGGAATTTGACAATGATGGGGCCTGCAAAGGTCTATGACAATATGGATTGTACAAAGATGTTTTTGCGGAGCTGGGTATGTTTCCCTCACAAGGCTCGAGGAGAAATCTGTCTGCTTCAGCCTGGAGACCTGCAGCTAAAACCATTTGTCGAGCCAGCTTTGTCCATGGCAGTAAATGTAGCCACTGTACTGTACTTTGATGCCAACAGGTCACTTTAACCAGCCACTGAAGGAAATACCCATTCAGGATGCTGACCAGGTATGTAGTTGTTAGGTAAAAGGAACACTTCTTCAGAGAGTTGTGTCTCTCCAGTTTGTTACAACAGCAAGGCACGAGTGTGATAAAACCATACAGTTTAATCATGATGGAGTGCACAGGTAGGATGCAATACGTGGCTCATCAATAGCTTTGTGAAATTCTTTCATCCTCCATAATTTTCTTTTCAGGAATGACTAGCATTCACCAACTGTCCAGATGCAGGCAATCCTTCACACCGAAGCCAGTGACCAGAATGGTAGCAATGTAAGAAGGCAGCCCATTGCCACCATCTGAAGAGCAGTTTACAATGGACAATAAATGCTGGTCCAGTCAGCGATGCTTATATCCTATTTAAAAAAAGTGAAAAGGCTCATCTTAAGGAATCCTGTGCTCTGAGCTCTTTAAAAAGATAACCAAGTGAATGGCTTGTAAGTGACAAGACATATACTTTGCTGCTCTCGATAATGGCCCACCTGTGATTTGCAATTAGGTGAGCTGCCATGGGGCCCATGTCTTAACCTATATTATCAAAGATAGAAACACAAGGCTCTTAAAAGCTAGTCAGTCAGGAAGAGAGGCTGCAATATATCTCAGAACAAAGAGCCCAATATTATAGATAAAAATCTCTTACATAACTTTGCTATCCAAAAAAGCCTAGCAATGAAAATTCAGATGTGAGTGGCCCTTGTCATTGAAGGCAGCACAGAGAAGAGTACAGTCAATCAGAGAACACTTCAGCAATTGCTGAAAACAGCATTAACTTATCAATAAAGTGTTCACATCTGTATGACATTCTTGCTTTCTTTCCATTTCCATCACTCATACCCCATTTTCAAAAATGACAAATTCTTCAATCCATCCTCGATAACACGTCAGAGCTCTTTGCCCTTGCTTGACCAATAACTGAAACTAACATCCTTTCCTGTGTGATTATAATCTACATAAATAGCTAAACATTAAAGGAATGCACGTTCTTCTTTCTTTTAGTTAAAGCAAAAGTCAAAATAAACTATCACATGATTTACTCAGATTGGTGCAAAGTCAATATCAATAAAGTTTAAATGAGCTAACTTATACTTATGGCAGCATAAGAACACAGAAAAATAAGAACAGGAGTAAGCCATTCCGCCAATTGTGCCTGTTCCACCATTCAATGACTAATGATCATGACTAATCCGTGGCCTAATTCCACATGCCTGTCTTTGGCCCGTATCTCATAGCACTAGCCATGCTATAAATCACCATCTCTTTGGGCACATTATAGTATAAATATGGATTACTGGGGCTGTAGACTGTGCAACATTTGTAGGAAAAATGTTGGCAGTGCTCGAGGCTGTTATAGCCCTGATGACATTCAGCTGAGGCAGTTAAAAAAAAAGACAGAAAATAATAAAGGCTCTGGCCTCAATTTTCATTCCTCTCTAAATGTGCAGTTTTACCATGAAACCAGAGGGTAGTTAATTAAACATTTCCTTCAAAAATAATCAGAAGAATAAACCTATCGGCTGCAAATAGGGGGCCTAACGCATCATCGATTTTGGTTCAGGAAACCAGGAAGTGGAAACATTTTCTTTAATTTGTTCACAAGATGTGGGCATTGTTGGCTAGGCCAGCATTTACTGTCCATTGTTAATTGCCCAGTGGGCAGTTAAGAGTCCACATGTTTGGGGGTCTTTGATCACATGTAGGCCAGACCAGTAAGGATAAGCAGAATTCCTTTCTTGAAGGACATATATGAACCAGATGGGTCTTTATAAGAATCTGTAGTGACTGCATGGTTACCATTAGGCCAGCATTTTAATTCCAGGGTTTTTTTGTTGAATTCAAATTTCATCATCTGTGATGGCGCCAGGGAAGATAAATGATAAAGATAAGGAGCCATTTGTGACTAGGCTCCCTGAATTTTAGAAAGCAAAGGGAGGGGAGGGGTGTGGATTTGAGAATCAGATCCGTTGTGGTCTTATTAAAGAGCAGCGCAAGCTCAAGGCACTGTAAAGCACACTCCTTGCTTTTTTTTCATCTGTACGTTCCAAAGGACTGAATGCATTATGGCCAAACCTGTCAATCATACAAAGATAGATAAGAAAGCAAGTTGTGAGGAGGACACAAAGAGTCTGTAAAGGAACTATAGGTAGGTCAAGTGAGTGAGTGGGAAAACAAATGATAGATGGACCATATTGTGGGAAAACATGTGATTGTCCACATTGGAAAGGCAGAATGTTATTTAGATAGCTATCTGACAAAGGAGCAGCACTTCGAAAACTCGTACTTCTAAATAAACCAGTTGGACATTAACCTGGTGTTGTGTGATTTTTAATTTTATCCACCCCAATCCAACACCAGCATCTCCACATTATGTCATTTAAAGAGAGAGCCTGAAGAGTGTTGTTACAACTGTAAAAGCATTGGTGAGACCACACCTAGAGTGCTGTGTCTCCTTACGTAAGGGTGGGTGAGGGAGGTTGGTGTCAGTTAGTTCAGTTATCTAAGTCATGGTCCAAGAAAAGCTAACAACATGTGATCATTCATGGAGGCCTACCTCCTCACCTTACCCCACTGGTTACCCTTAAGCTGTGCATAATCAATTGGTATCTGTGCAATAGAGAGAGATGCCTACAGAAACTAAGGCTCCTTACGTTACCTGAACTGGAAGCAGTTCAGAGAAGGTTCACTTGGCTCTTTGCAGGGAAGAGAAATTGGTCTTCTAGTTGATCAGGATGAACGAATGCACTTTGGAATTAGGGAGAATTAGAGGTGATCTTCATGAAATATATAATATTATGAGAATGCCTCATAAGCTAGATGCTGAGAGGTTGTTTTCCCTTATGGAAGAATTCAGAACTAGGAAAAACAGTTGCAAAATAAGGAGCCTCCCATTTCAGAAAGATAAAGAGAAATTGATTCTCTCAGGGAGTCGTTAACATTTGGAATTTTCTTACCAAAAGAGTAGCGGAGACTGGGATATCCAAGGATAAGTTAGAAAAATGGACAATTGACATGGGAGGCAGGAGCTATGGAGGCAGGTAGGAGAGTTGAGCAACAATCAGATAATGGGATAGGCTCCAGGGGCTAAATGGCCTCCTAATGTTCTGATTCCTCATGTTCTAATATTTGGAAGGGCAATAGCACTGGCATTCAGTGGGCAGATTGTGACATTCATTCTTGCGTAATGCTGACTGGCACCTAGCCTCCATTTTGGCCCCTGCAGATCCTGTTGATTCCCTCTCTGAAAGATATACAACCTTCCATAAGCACTTTAAGGCATCAGCATTGCAGTAAATGAGTTGGTTATGGTGTTCTTTCGTGGCTGTTGACTTGGTGAAAGCATTGTTTTTGGCTGTTAGTGTTAGCACAAGTTCTTTGAGTAAGGAGGGAGTAGTATAAGACTTTTGCATGGAGTTCAGTGGCTTTTGAAGCAAAAAGCTTGCTGTCGTTCTTGGGAGATAATGTTGCTGTTCCTCTTGGTCTGTAGTACACCTGGGAACTGAAGAGTGGGGTGCAGAGTGGGGATTTTGCACAGTGGGGGGAGAAGGATGATGAGCGCTGTCAACAGAAGGCCGGACTCTACAAGAGTATTCAAAAGATAGTTTTTCTACCTACAGCACAGCCAGGAGGTTGAGGCAACTTCAATCCACTAAGAAGGTTCTCACAAACTAGACTACTTCCTCTAACCTGAGTTTAGATCAAAGTGGTGCTGGAAAAGCACAGCAGGTCAGGCAGCATTCGAGGAGCAGGAAAATCGACATTTCGGGCAAAAGCCCTTCATCAGGAATGTCACTTCCTCTAACCTGACCAGGAGATGCGGAGGTGGGCAAGGCGGGTGTAGTCATTGATTAACAATGTACCGTTATCCTCAATTTCTACACCTTAGGATCCTTCATTTCCATCATCTCTTAGTTCATTGTACACTACTGCATCTGGAAGATCACCAAATCCTGTTACACTAAAAAATGGACTTGCTTCTTCTCTCTGTACACAGAGAACAGCAAGAAGGAACAAGTAGGTAACATTTTTGAGGATAGTGATGCAGGAAGCCACTGAACATACACTAGTGCCCAACAAGTAGTACATTCCAACAGGGAGATGTACCACAAACACATGTAGCTCCACTCTCCGAATGTACAACTGGTGTGCAATAATGCTCAAGCATTGTGTACGTGAATATCTAGTATCCTAACTTTATACTTTCATCCTGTGCAACTTGGTTGCTCATACCATCACTGAGCCATCCTGTAGAACCAGAAGTTAGCTGCTTGGCAACATGGGCTATTTAATTGTATGTGTGGCTCTACTGCCACCCAACAGCACGTGAATAATATAAAAAGGAGTCATGCTATAATGAGGAAGTTTTCATGCAAACATTGGCATTCTTATAAAGCAGGCATGCTGTCTCAACTGTCTCAAAGAGCCCCCTAATGCACAGCAGCACATGCCTCCAAGTTTATGCTCCATTTAATAGAAGCTGGAAATAAATCCTTGTCACCAAGTAAACATTTCTGGAGGAGGAAGAGGAGTGGAGAAGGAGGAGGAAACAGAGGAGCAGTGAAGGAAGGACACATCCAGGACATGATCATTATAGATGGATTGGCATGAAAACATGCCGCATCACCACAGCTCAGAATTCCCTACATTTCCAATCCCCCCCACCCGCCACAGACTACCAGGATGTCCTTTTGGCAGTGGTTCCTGAAAACAAAACATGAAAATACCATTGCATGCCAACTTTATTCAATAATATTTCCAACAATACATAAAACACTGAATGATTCACTCCTGTGCATTCTCTTAATACTGGTCTTGTTAGTGTCATGGGAGGGAAGGAGGAAATGGTTGTGGTAGCGAGTCTGCTTCAGGATGTGGCTGAAGAGCATCAGGGCAGACGAGATGACCTCGGGGGGCAGTAAGAGAGAAACTCACTGAGATCCTTGCAGAGGGAGGAAAGGTCTGCTTCAGGATGTAGCTGAAGAATTCCTAATGAAGACCTTATGCTCGAAATGTCGACTCTCCTGCTCCTTGGATGCTGCCTGACTGGCTGTGCTTTTCCAGCACCACACTCTTTGACCTTGTTAGTGTCATTGTCACCCAGTGATTGCACCAGAGCTGGAGGAAACTGCTCACGTTCAGTGGGAGATACAGCTGACAGCCTTGTAGGACATCCTCGAGCAGCTCTAGGCTTTTGGGTTTCCCACTACGCCCCTTGCCATAGACCCAAGCAGTTTGAGCTGGCTTGGAACAAGGCATTAGTGGAGTGGATTAGTCCGACTGGATTCTATGAGATATGGAGCAAAAAGAATTTCAAAACTCATGGACAGAGTGCTGCAAATAAAAACAACACTCAGCACAAATATACAAAGGTTAAATTTGAACTGTAGCTCAGCATGAGGAATTCAACATCGTCTGAATGCTATCATAGGACAATGGTGCAAGGAAATACCAAAGCCTAACATTGCAGGATGCAGTCAAGAGATTGATCATCTAATACCCAGTATGACAATGACAAGTTCCTATTGAGGAGGCAATGGACAGTTCAAATCTTTGTCCAGCTAAGGATCAGGTATTCTTGCCATGTCATCCCCAAACAGCAAAAGAGATATTCAGAATCATTGGAAATTGATCATGTTGTCTTGACTTTTTTCATTGTGCAACTGACTGTACCTGGCTGAACTGTGGGAAATACATCAACGAGGATTAGTCTCAGACTTCACGATTAACAGGAAAACATTTGTTGTGATTGTGATGTGCTTGATATGAATCACAATTATAAAAGAAAGGACAAAAACTGAAGTGACTGAGCTGCCTCAGCAGAAATGTCAGGCCAGGTTCATCTGACTCAGGCCTACAATCAATGCCAGGCAGAAGGGGTGCATTGGGGATTGTTATTGTTCCAGCCAAATCATCTTCACCTTTTCTGGAGGGGCCGACAGTCATAAAGAAGGGTCAGGAATGGTCAACCTGGCTCATCGATCATCAGTTAATAGCCTAATCAGAGGGATTTTGTGCTGAGAGGTTAAGGTAACCTAAGGGTAACAATCAAATCCATGGCCTTGGGTCTGAAGTACTTAAGGTTTGGGCAGCAACATGAGGTTTTGCCTGTGGTTTCACAAGATTTCTCTCCTAATACATTTTGTGTGTTTTGGGTGGGATCCAAGATTAAATAGGAGAGAGATTTAAAATGGACAAACCAATCAAGGTGTTGTGAAGTTTAAACTAGTTTAGAGATTTTGTATCAGGACAATGGTTTACTTTAGTTAACAATTTTATGGCTGAGCCAAATGCTGTGATCATGTGATTTTGTTTTTTATAAAATCCCTAAAGTCCAAGAACCATTGTAAGGGGAATAGGATTGGGAACCACCTTCAATTCTACCTCTTTAAAATATGCAAAGAGTCAGCACTTGACCTGGTGGCTGCAGGTCTCATCTAGTAATGACACATGTTCCTCGGAAATATACTCTTCATCTTCTGGCAGGTGAGGCAGCAGTCTAAGGTATCTGAAAACATTAATGCAGCAATGTGGTGTTAGGGCTGGAGGTTCTGGATAGGAAACAAGAAGTGCATGGCTAATCTACCTGCATCTTGTACTTCAAAACGTACTGCAGCAAAGAAGAATTACAGAAGGTTCATCGGGTATTCTGGATGGCTTTGGCAATGCCTGTTCGAATTCAGATGCAAAATACTGTAGATGCTATAAATCTGAAATAAACACAGAAAACGCTGAAAATAGATTGCGTCTCAGGCAGCACACATGCATAGAGAAATAAAGTGAACTGTTCAGATCACACAATAAAAGATTAAAGCCTGAAAAACTGAGTTGGTTTCTCACCACTGCTGATACCAGACCCATCGAGTATCTCTCGCATTTCTTATGTTTGTGCTAGCTGCAATTTCTGCAGTGACTGTCATATTAATAATCCAGGACACCACGGGACAGAGAGATGCAGATGTGCTTGTCCACAGCCACCATTCCAGTTCTTGACTTCTCCTTCCACTTATGTGTCATGCTTTTCCTCAAGAGAGAGGTAAATATTTCATGAGTTGCTTTTCTTTTATCCATTCCCGGGATGTGGGCATTGCTTGCTAAGCCAGCATTTATTGCCTCTCCAACTCAGAGTCAACTACATTACTACGGTGTGGAGTCGTGTGTAGGCCAAACCAAGAAAGGACAACAGATCTCCTCCGTTATTACATAGAATGTTATGCAATTGGTTTGGGTGATGTTCCAGTCAGAGTTGAATATCTGTAAGTATGTATGTGAGTGTGTGAAGGTTGGAGTCGGGTGAAGTGTGCAAAGTGAAGTGGGCCATATGAGTTCTGATAGCTAGAGATTGCTAATTAGTGAATAGGAGTTTCCATTTTCAGTTTCTCTGACACATCCTTGGCATCTCTTGCCAGGGCAAGCCACCAACCAGGGAGGTGAAAACAAAAATGCTAGAAATACTCAGCAGGCCAGTCAGCATCAATGGAGAGAAAAACTACGAACACATCAGGTCAGTGACCATCCAGTTCTGAAAATGTGTTGCTGGTCAAAGCACAGCAGGCCAGGCAGCATCTCAGGAATAGAGAATTCGACGTTTCGAGCATAAGCCCTTCATCAGGAATAAGCCCTGATGAAGGGCTTATGCTCGAAACGTCCTTCCTGATGAAGGGCTTATGCTCGAAACGTCGAATTCTCTATTCCTGAGATGCTGCCTGGCCTGCTGTGCTTTGACCAGCAACACATTTTCAGCTGTGATCTCTAGCATCTGCAGACCTCATTTTTTACTCGACCATCCAGTTCTGATGACCACTGTACAATGAACTAGCCACTGGGTCACAAACTGTTGGACATCCATAAATCCATTACAAGGACACCTACAAGAGAGATATGAAGATAACTGTCAGCAATACAACCGATTGGGAGACTATCATTGATGGCCATGATCTCTGGAGGTTGGTTGTCTGGAAGGGCATTAGTAGGCACAAGCAGAAACAAAAAGCTCAGCTGAATGAGAAGAGAGTTCAGAGAATCCATGTACCTTAAAGTCGTGTGCCTCTAAACTCTTCCTGTGCAGCAAATGTGGCAGAGTCTGCAATGCCAGAATGGCACACCTGATCCAGACCAGGCTATGTGTTAAATGGAGTTGAATACCACTGACTACACCATTGTCTCACAAGATGGAAAGCCGACAAAAGTGATAGAGCTATAATGCATTTAGCAGTGTACGAGGATTGTATTTGACCTTGACTAATTGTGTAAAATCATTGAAATCTTTGCACTACTTAATCAACATCTTGGAGTTAAACCTATAGCATTAACCTTGAGGACTATTTGCTTTCATTCCTATTGCAATGCCCACCTGAGGGTCTCCTGGCTCCCTTTCAAAACTTGACCCAATTCCTTCTTTCCAGTTCCTGGGCTAACACCTTCAGTGTTGCATTGGAGAAGTTGGAAATCCTCTCCCTCACCTACTGCTCTATTATTCCTTTTCTCCCTGTGTAAATGCCAGAATGTATTTCCCACTTATGGCTGACTTTAAGAAACACAGGTGAGTTTTAACTCGTGTTAATGTTCCATGATTGTGGGTGCTCTGCTCCATATGTAGCAGTGACCAACATGTTTAGCTCTGGATGCATATCACCATCATGGAGCTGAGCAGGTAACATAAAGTTTACATGTTGCCTGCTTCATCTCAACTAGGTGTTGGGTAATCACAATTCACAATCCCTGTAATGGAAAACCAGCTCTGTTGAACATTTAGCCCAATGTTTATCCCCAAAGCTATCTTGCTTCCTCTGCTTCAAATATTTATAATTCTTTTTCCTGACATGATGGAATGATTTTAATCTTAAGCATTTCCCCTGGTAAAGCATTTCATGCTGCAACAATTCCCTGCAAAATCAATTCCCCTGAACTTCTCTGTGAACTAACAATTGTGAATGACAATTTTACATTTGGAAAAGACAAATAAATTCTTACCTCGTCCTGAGAGGAAGGGACATGTCGTTCTGCCTTTCATGATGCTCAGGAGACACAAACTCCGTAAAGTGTGAATCCAACATAGATATCATGAATTGCTGTGAAGTTTAATTTAGCATCATAAAATTTTTGTGTCACACTCAGAAATTTACAGCTGACTTATTGTTAAAACTTGCTCATATGTTCAGGGAAGGGAATCCAACATTATTAGCTTAATTCTTACACATTATGAGTGACTCTTTTCGAGCTCTCACATAGCTGACAAAGTCATTCCATCGGAAAGGAATCGCTTCCCTTTGTAATAGTGCCATCTTGTGCCCAATCATGTGGCATGTGCGTAACAGAAAAGTCAAGAGAGATGTGACACATAATGTAAAATCTCCAGTAGTTCAAGAATGCATACTGCTACCTTCTTGGGGCATATCTGAAAACGGAAAATACAAGAGATAAGTGACATGAGCAGGATTAGACCATTGGGCCTGATCCGCACCATTCAGTGCAATAATAGATTCATAGAATCTCTACAGTGTGGAAAGAGGCCATTCGGCCCATCAAGTGCACTGGTCCTCCAAAGAGCATCCCACCCAGACCCTTAGGTTTTGCTAATGTTTCACTAGACAAGACCAAAATGATTCAACTCTCAAAACTCAGACTGAGTAAGGAAATGACTAACATTAGTCAACCCAAGACCAAGCTAGAGGAGAACCAAAATTGTAACGGGAGGCAAAGAAGAAATTTCCTCTGGGTCAAAAACAAATCTCTGGCTTCAATTTTGTGTTCAAGCACAATAATTTGCATCACTAACCACAAGAAACCTGTTAGTGGCATTCTACTTTCAAAACTATTTTTATGATTCTGGTGACAAATAGCATTGTTTTTGGCAAGGATCATTTCAAGTACAGTTTACAGCATTTTCATGGGACGTATAACATGAAGATTGCATAGACTCCAGCCTCCTGTATCCTGTAATAGTGATCTTCCAACCACGTTCACACTGACTCCCTATATCCATTGATTCCTTGATAAAAAATCTACTCATGCCAGCTTTAATTATGAACAATAATTGAATATCCACAATCATCTGGGATACACAGATCCAAAGATTCATAACCCTTTGAGTGATGAAATTTCTCCTTAGCTCACTCTCAATCCCTTATCCTGAGACTATGTCCCTATGTTTTCGATTCCTTACCCAGCTGTCAAGCCTTGCCAGTATCTCCTGAATTCTGAGAAAAAAATTGAAATAAGCCATAGAAAACATGAACATTTGTATGGGTGAGTAAATAAGGAGCCTTCAGAGCTTTAATTTAACATAGTCATCTGCAAAATGGCAGATGCTTCCAACACCATTAAATTAAATTTTTAAAAATGGAAGAAGACACAAAGGTGGAATCAGATATAACAGAAATCTGGACATTTTGTGATTGATCACAGTCATTTTAGAATTGTTGTAATGAATGTTTAAATATGCACAAATGAGATGCAGAATGCCCACATTATCCTGTTAATGGTAGGTGTAAAGGTATACTGGCATATTACGCTCTCTGGGACATTTTGGATTATACCAGCTTGGGGAGCAGGGGAAGTTAAAAGGGAAGAGTAAACTACCACAAACCTGTGAAGCGTCATTACGACCATTAAGGCCACACTATCCTTTCGGACTGCAATTTTCCAGTTGCCCCATGGGCTGCCTTTGTAAGCCAGGAATGGAGGCAGACCTCAGCTGCAAACTGAGTGAATAGTGCTCCATGTAACATTTTTGATCTCTTTCTACTATACCCATCAGTGGTTCTCACCTCTGCCAATAAGGATATGTCAGAACTGGTGGGCCACCACTGACCTTAATGGACAGTGAGCACACTCTTCAGCCATGAATTGGTCAGATTGTAAAAACCATATCAGGTGTCAGGCCTCAGCATGAAATGATACAGGTTTGGGACCTAGAATGCCCTCCCAGCCCCAGAACTAAAATCCAATCCTATTCCTACAGTAACTGGAATTAAATCTGCCTCTGACATGTTTCCATAAGCTTGCAATGAACCAGGATATTACTGTTATAGACACTGACCCTCTGAAGATCCTAAACTGAATTTCTCTTCAATACTTTCCAGAAGTAGTTTGTCTGTCACCAAAATGGTTAGGCAAGCTACTGCTAGCACCTCAACTGGATCATGCTTCTGTCTATTTAAGGAATATCTTCCTTTTTTTCTCCTGTGACAATACCAACAAGTCAATTCAATTGACATTGTTACAATTTTAGTACCATTCCTGAAATATTAAACAGACAAAGCAAATCTTAATAATATTATTGGTTTCACAATGTGTTGAGCATCTACTTTGATATTGATGAGAAAATAACGAAGAAAAAGGAGACATGTGATGCATCTGGAATAATAATAGCAATAGAAATCAGGAATAGTAATTCAAATGCAGGAGAGAGGCGAAGGCTGGAATAAGGAAGACTAAGGGGAAGCATGAAGAAAGGGTGGTAGGCTATGCTAAAACAAATACTGGAGTGTTCTTCAAAATTATTAATAGTAAGAGACTGGTGAAGGTTAGAGTGGGGCTCATAAAGAACAAGTAGGATAAGCTGCTTACTGAAGCAAAGGGCATGGCAGAGGTACTAAATGAATTCATTGCTTCTATTTTTACCAAATTAGAAAATGCTAACAACAGACCAATTGAAAATATCGGTGATGAGCAACTGAGCAATATAGTGATAGATAAAGATGTGCTAAAAAGGCTGGCAGCACTCCAGGAAGAGAAGTCACCAAGCATGGATGAGATTCCTCCTCGAATGCTGAGAGAGATAAGGGAGCAAATTGCAGAGCCATTGACCGAAATTTCCCAGGCCTTTCTGATGAATTTCAATCAGGAGAATTGTATGGCAGTGCATTCTGGTAGAAGAAACGTGAAGAGACAACACAGGCGCAGTGGTACAACTTTGAGAGGAGTACAGGAAATGTAGGACCTCATGGTCACATATATAATTCTCAGAGGTGGCCAGTCAAGTTGAAGCAGTTGTTAGAGGTCTTCTAGGATTCTTGGGGGTTTATATACAGAAGCATGGTATAAAAAAGCAAAGAAGTGGTGCTACACCTCTACAAATCATTGGTGAGACCATACTCAGAGAATTGTGTTCAGTTCTGGGCACTTTATTTAAGGAAGGAAGTTAAAGCCCAGAAGAGAGTTCAAAGGAGATTTGCTAGAATGATACTGAAAATGAGCGATTTTATACATAGGGAAAGACTAGAGAAACTGGGCGTATTTGCCTTGGAGCAGAGAAAATTAAATGGTGACCTTACCAAAGTGCTCAAAATTATAAACAATTTTGACAGAGTAACAAAGGCCATTCTGTTTCCACTGTTGGTATGTTAGTAATTAAGGGTCACAATTTCATGATTGTCAGCAAGAGAGATAGGAGTGAGATGAGGAGAAACTTCTTCACTCACAGAGATATTAAGACTGTTACTGCTTGGGAGAGTGGTGGAGGCAGATTCCATATACGGTTTCAATATATATTTAAAAGTGATGAATTTAGAGGGCTATGGAGATAGGACTGGAGAATGGAAATAACTAGGCAGCTCCTTTGGGAGCTGATACAGACAGACGGGTCGAATGACCTCCTTCTGTACTGGAAAATTCTATGATTCTATGATTTAGCTGCATGGCTTGTCTTCTAATGGTTGGCATATTAAATCTAAATATGTATTCCACAAAAACATAAGTTATCTTCCTTTTTCCTTATTAAATGTTCCTTTTTTCTAACCGAGACAAGTAGTGCCATAAAAGAATAGTCCAGTAGAGATGGATCAAAAAAAGAGTCATTTGCTAGATTTTAGAAGTAATTATGTGTTGTGCTTAATGGTCAATATGACAGCATAACTTGGAGAGACATGCTCATAATAGCATCACTGTATCATATCATGTAACCTGAGACTATAAACAATAGACAATAGATAATAGGTGCAGGAGTAGGCCATTCTGCCCTTCAGGCCTGCACCATCATTCAATATGATCATGGCTGATCATCCTTAATCAGTATCCTGTTCCTGCCTTATCTCCATAACCCTTGATTCCACTATCCTTGACAGCTCTATCCAACTCTTTCTTAAATGAATCCAGAGACTGGGCCTCCACTGCCCTCTGGGGCAGAGCATTCCACACAGCCACCACTCTCTGGGTGAAGAAGTTTCTCCTCATCTCTGTCCTAAATGGTCTACCCCGTATTTTTAAGCTGTGTCCTCTGGTTCAGCACTCACCCATCAGCGGAAACACAGTTTCCTGCTTCCAGAGTGTCCAATCCTTTAATAATCTTATACATCTCAATCAGATCACCTCTCAGTCTTCTAAACTCTAGGGTATACAAGCCCAGTCGCTCCAGTCTTTCAGCGTAAGGTAGTGCCACCATTCCAGGAATTGACCTTGTGAACCTACGTGCCATTCGGAAATGGAGCCGTTTATCACTACTCTTTGTTTCCTATCAGCCAACCAACTTTCAATCCAAGTTAGTACTTTGCCCCCAATACCATGCACTTAATTTTGCTTACTAACCTCCTATGTGGAACTTTATCAAAAGCTTTCTGAAAGTCCAGGTACACTACATCTACACATAAAGATCTCATACTCCATTTTACTGGCGATCATTTGAAGCACAACATCATTTGAAGGATACTACATTGTTACAGCTTAATAATGTAATTTTAGCTTAGACACAAGTGTCCATGGAACATAATGTTTGTAATATTATGCCTCACTGGGTTGGTGCACTGTAAACCAGGTTCTGCTTCTCCTGGAGTCGTCGGACATATTTTAAAAAATTGTCAAAGTATGCAAAGTCCCCAGTTTACTTGTCTGATGGAGTCAGACTAACAGAAGACATTGGCAAGGTTATCTACTTAAGATGAGCTAATATTTATTCCAATAAATAGATTCTAACCAAATAAATGATTACGAACTGTTGACATATCCCTACCAATTAACACTCTAAACTTTCATTGCATACACACGTACAGACAGGCACAAAAACGTTCTGAAAAAGTATAGGGGAAATATTTCAATGGCACCAGTTCTACGGATTCAACGGAGGGGATCCTTTTGGTTCCTAAGTCCTTTCATTTGCCAAGTGTTTCCTTTATTTTTACATTTTCATAAAGGCACAGACCAACTGGTTCACAAATTATAACATTTCTGTTTTATTAGTTGAAATCAACAACTTACAGCAACTAGTGGGAGAAAACAATTGGCTTTCTTTAGCTTCAGGCATTTTACTCATGTAGTGAGAGACAAACACTTTCCCTTCTCAGATCTAAGGGCTTCTCACTGTACTGTTCACATCCACAGGCTGTTCAGATATTTATAACTCATCACAATTCCACAAATCAATCAGCAGCCTGTTCCTGGTCAAATCTCATTTTGTAAATACAATCCAGTGATGTACCATCCCCTCATGTACCATTCCCCCCCAGCCCTCACGTTACTTGCAAAGCAACAATATAAACACAATGCACAATGAATTTCAAAAACTTTCTTTCTAAAAGAATAACAATTCCTTTCTCAATATTTTTGTTGTAATACAATTATTTTCCCACTGAATTCATAATCAAAAGTAAAGTAAAATAAATCGATGCAGTCTTAAGAGTATAACTTCATTGAAACAAATATCTACTGGATTCTTCAATACCAGAATATTTTCTTTCATTATGGGGATTAACCTAAGTATTCATCAAAAACAAGTTGGATAGAAGGGTCTGTTCATGTCTGTGTGACCCTATGATGCTATTGCCACATCAGCTAAAAGTCCTTTTGGAGGTCAATGTATTCTAATATGTTCAGCAGTCTAAATTCTGTCACAATGCTGTAACACAAGATTTGAACACATGAACAGCCCAAAGATCATGCAGCGAGGATTCTTTATTCCACTGGTACCAGATCATTGCAAACAAGAAGGAAATTTGTGCTTAAACAAGGAAGTATTTTAAACTTTACATGGTATGAAGGCTGTGGTTTACAATGGGTTGAAGAATAGTTTTTCCATCTACTCTTTCTTCCAATGAGCCCTCCTTCCCCCAAATACAGCCAGTTCTCCAGAAATAAACCATTAGCTGTCCTCTCTCACCATTGTTTCCTGCTGCTGGAGGTCCTGTCACACTCCAGTATCTCCTTTGTGACATTGTGTTAAACTTTGCTTGATAACACCCTTGTAAATCGTTTTGGGACAACTAGTATGTTAAAGTGGCGATGTGAAAGTTAATCATGAAAAGGGGGAAATTGAGAAAAGTGTTTTGATTTCAAATCAAGAGTAGTGAAACAAGCAAAATTAGGTTAAAAACAGCATTTTGGAGATTGAAGAAGAAAGAGAATAAAGTTCAGAGCAGCAGGTAATGGTAATGACAGTGCGTTCCATTTAAAATAGGCACAATTTTTGCAATAAATTAAACTGAATGAACTGTTGTGAGCCAACCATGAAGGTTTCATACTGACATTCAAAGATTTGGTTACAGTTAATTTTCCAAATAGAAATACTGACTGAGCCTCTCTTCTCTCAACACTGCTGCTAATGGCAAAGGTAATGATTCTGGAACATGACAAAGGGAGCCCCCAAATTACTGAATTAAACTACTTTAAATTGAAAATCTCAGGTAATTGTGGCAACTGAATGAATAAGGTAAACAGAAAACAAAGAAATGTGGATGACAGAATATGAAACAAAAACAGCCGGAGAAACTCAGCAGGTCTGGTAACATCATGGAGAGAAAGAAGAATCTGTGTGTAAGGTCCAGTGAGCTTTTATCAGAACAGTTCTCCAAAGATGCTGCCAGACATGCTGAACAAGGTAAATAGTTATTTCAATTTACTGCTGGTCATGGATCTATTGTACCAGTGCAGATCAATTTAAAGTAATTGCACTTTCAGCATGAAAAACAGGCCTGCGTCAGACTTCAATTGACTGGATTGTTGCTTAGAATGGAACAATACCCCTACAGTGTCGATATGCCTGAAATTCTGGGTTCAGTGTAATGAATGATCCTAAATGGCCATCATCAACAAAAACACACAGCCAATTGGGATCCAGGTTCACAGGTGAGAATTGTTTCACCACAATGACTTTTGAACCTCTGTGAATCAATGAGTTGAAATGTCAATGCACATAAGAAGAACTGAACGCAAATTGAGGGACTGGTTCGGGGAACATCTATGGTCCACATGCTCCAATTAACCCCATGTCCCAGTTGCCAGCCATTTCAACTCCCCCTCCCACTCCCCTAATGACATGTCCATCCTGGGTGTCCTCCACTGTCAAAATAAGGCCACACATAAAATGGAGGAAGAACATCTGTAATTCCACTTCAGGAGCTCACAACTTTATCGCCTCAATGTAAATTTCACCAGCTTCGAAATCTCCCCATTTCCCACCTCATCCCAGGTCCAGCCCTCGCTCTCCACCCCACCCACATGACCTGACCTAACCTGTCCAGCTTTCTTATCACTTATATGCTTTATCCTTCCCACTGACCTATCCCATTCACCTCCTATCGCCATCCATAAGACATAGGAGTGGAAGTAAGGCCATTTGGCCCATCGAGTCCATTCTGCCATTCAATTACTGCTGATGGGCATTTCAACGATACTTACTCGCACTCTCCCCATATCCCTTAATTCCTTGCAAGATTAAGAATTTACCAATCAATGCCTTGAAAACATTTAATGTCCCGGCCTCCACTGTGCTCCATGGCAATGAATTCCACAATAAATCCCACCTAGCTTTCCCAAGCCCGACTCTCCCTTTATTTGTTTCTCAGCCGCCTTCCCCAGCTCTTCCCACCTCAGTCCCGATGAAAGGTCCTGGCCTGAAACATCTACTCTCCTGCTCCTCTGATGCTCCTTGACCAGCTGTGATTTTTCCAGCTCCACATTTTATTGACTCTCACTTTCCACTATCTGCAGTCCTCACCATCTGCAAGAAAATGGACAGGAATATGGTATGAGGCATTCAAGAAGTGTGTTTGTTTGGATAATAATAGCATTCAAAGATGTATGGAAGAAACAGGAGATTGGTACTAGGTAACAACGCTCATTTGAAGATCCAGTGCAGGAATGGCCTATTTCTGCACTTTTATACTTCTGTGATTCTGAGTCGGTCATTTAATCCCTCAAGCCTACTCAACTATTCAATACAGCCCCAGCTGCAGTAAACAATATATATCATGCTAGCTAAACATTCCCCTACTGGAACAACTTCATTTCTTTTTAGTGTCCCAATTTGAATGTTCTCCTGAGCAATGGTGCTGTAATCAGTTTTTTCAGTCTCCCTACAGTCATTGTTTAGTCTACACAAACTAGAGGGCATAGCTTTAAGGTAAGAGGGGAAAGGTTTAAAAGGGATCCGAGGGCAACCTTTGCACACAGAGGATGTTGTGTAAATGGAATGAGCTGCCAGAGGAAATGGCGGAGGCTGGTACAATTACAACATTTAAAAGGCATCTGGATGGGTACATGAGTAGTAGGAGGGTTTAGAGGGATGAAGACCAAATGCTGTTTCCATGCTGTATAACTCTATGATTCTATATGCTGCAAGAACATCAGATGCTTCTTCAATGCTACCTTCTGCAATTTCATACCCACTTCACGAACAGTCACATCCTCCTATTCATTGCCATGGACCCAGACAGAAATATTTAACTGAACAGCTGTAACTGCTTCCTAGAACAAAGTATCCAAGTAACCTTCTCCCTCCCTGATGCATTGCAATGTTCAAATCTCAAACTCAAATTTCTGATCTATGAGTCAACATTTCTCAGTTTGCAGGCACTTATTGTAAGAGGGTAATTTAAATTTTAAGTCTGAGACTCTTCGGTGCTATTTCAGTAGTATCCATCCAGATTGACCTGATAGTGGATTAAAGGACATGCAAAAACTCCAAATCTTACAAATCTACTGCCACCAGCAAATTTTAGTTGTTTCCTGACATTTGGTGGCAATCAATATATTCATATCTAGATGTGTGCATTAACTTACTCTTGGAGTGATTGGTTCAATTATGCATTTAAAAATGAAGATTTACTTAATTTCTCACACACATGTTCCAAAACTTAATGGAAACATTCACCCACACTAACATACAACATTAGATCAAAGGAAAAAAATACTGTAATTATAAAAACGGACTTTACCTCTGTCACTGTTGTGGTACAGGTCTGGTGTTTCATAGTTAAGTTGATACTTTGGTTGCTTAGCTGACTGTAGCACACTGATGGCTTGTTTGCAGAACACTGTTTAATGAAAGTTCTTTGAAAAGTTTTAAATTCAACTATTTTTGTTTTTAGCAGGGAGCAAATATAGCCACTTTAACATGTGACCTCATAGAAGTGTTAAGTCACTGTTCAAATAAGGTGTCATGATAATTGAATAAGTAGGCCAAGTTCATTTTCCAGTCTGAGGTTTGCCAATAACAAAGCTCTTCATTAAAAGACTAGGCAACATGACAATGAATGTTTCAAACCAGTTTTGTTTACCTTTCAGCTTGGCCCACAGGATCATATGAGTGGAATGTCCTCCTTGCTCTCTTTGGAGATAGTTATTTCTTAATCTTCAAAATATATCCTTGGAAGCCATCTTGATTTTAAACTTAAACGTATCTTTTTAAATACAGATTTGAGGATTTATAAAATCATTATACTGAAACAGCTGTATATATTTAAATTTCTTGAACAGCAATTTTTGCGCTTTTATCCCACAAATTGCACAACCTTGGAGATAGACACATCTGCAAGAACCCAGAGGCACAGAAATTTAACATGTATTTTAAAACCAGTGCATTTCAGTACGTGACACGCGCTTCAATGTCCAACTTGCCATCTCACAGAGAGCAAAATCTGCCCCAAAAATTCACAGAATTTTGGGCCAAAATTTGTGTACTGTGACTGACTTTAAATAACTGATTTAAACTTAACTGAAATATTGGCTGGAGAGATCAGATTAGCTGTCCTGAGGATTGAGGATGAGTTTTCTCCTTCCTCATTAATAAATCCATTCTTTTTGTCATGAATGAGCTTTAATGTTAAGTGCAGAAGCAGAAAACTCAGCTCATCACTGTGTTACATGATTTCCTCCCTTTTGAACTCAATACTCAGCAGTGCTGCCAAAGGGTTGCTCAAGTGGATCCAGCCTGTATTTAGCCCTGATGTGACATTGTGTTGGCATTCTTTTGACTTGGAGTGCTGCCTGCTAGTCCTGTGGCATTTTCACCTACTGTTCCTATCTCTAACATTTCTGACTTGATGAAGCGAGAAAATAATTATGATGCAGGAGATGATTGCTTGCCATTTGCACTCATCAAAGTAATTGTGTTGGCATTCTTCATTGCTATCTTATATGCAAATTGAGATGATGGTTTGTTACTTGTTTTCCCAAGTTAAAAACAACTGGTCAATGTTGGAATGACTATATCAAGATTTACAGAAAATAACAATGAAGCTTGCTTTAAATTTAATGATTTTTAGTTGCAGAAGCAACCTAATATTTAAAACTGAAATCCGTGATTCAGCATGTCCTTTCATCACAGCCCGTGATAAATATTGAATCTAGGCTTTTGCAATCCTGAAATATTTAAGCTTTACTGAATTTCAGTGTAAAGCATATTTAATTAAAATAACATGTTTGTTTACTGCTGTCTATTTAAATTCACAGCTAAAAATTTATGGATAACCTTATGAATTGTTTTCGACATTTCTTGCTGTGATTGCTGAGTCCAATTGTGAGAGGGATTTCTTTTCTCATAGTTTAGCCAATAAATTAGGGATTTATGACCCTCTGGAGGCTGGCTGTGAAGAGGTCTGTAAAATTAGGCACCAAGATATGGACTCTATTTCAAGTGGCTACACCCATCACCACCCCATGCTGAGATTTTACTTGTGGTGGGGGGAATGTTGGGAAGTCTTCCTGCCTCTGGGCCATTATAGGCATTTAAGTGTCTACTTTAAGGCCACTTACATGCTTTGGCCCATCCATATTGGGGTTTAACCTGAATCAAAAGATGTCCCCACACCAAAAAGCCAGTCCAACATCTTCTGCTGCTCAGGTTAATGGCCAAACAAGATTTGGGCTTTCCTTTAAGGATCTCCTACACATTTCCCCTCCACTTTACTTCTTCACTTCTTTGTGACAATGCTGCTCCTTTAACAAGATTATGTTGTCGTTGGTGTTTTTTTAGAGAGGTCATAAAAGACATAGACAAGTCTCTGTTGAAGGGTTTATAGGCCAGTTTGATTATAGCTAACAGATACTGCCTCAGGCAAAAGGTTTCCAAGTCTTTTTTAAAAAACACTTGTATAATGAAAGAGAAGTGGCCAGTTCTCCCACCTCAGATTTTCTCTTGGTTTGATTTTAGCACAGTAGTGTTTTGGAAGCTGCTGGACCCTAAGAAGCAGGTCCATGCTGACCCCCTCTCTCTCTGTCTCTGACATCTCTCCTGTAAAACCCCGTGTTTGATTTTACCTTTTGTGCCAGATGGTGTTGCAAGTATTGGGAACAGCCCATCATTAAGTTCATATGATATGTTAGGTTTTGGATAGATTAAGTCACTTGGTATTCTGTTCTCTTTCGTTTGTGTTCCATTCAGGAAACTTGTAAAGAAATTCTGTTATGTTTAAACTAACTGGTTTGACCATGCTGCATCAATTCTGGAATATCCACATTACATCCGCTGAAAACAACTAGCAAAGTTAGGGCCTGAGCTACTTTCTTGAAATGTTTTGAGGGGGTCTAGCCTGGTCCTATGTCTACCATGGCCTGCTCATCTGCTGGACACCTTACCAGGCCAGCCAACCCAGTGAAAGTAATCCCTTGAATAGCTGGATTAAGTGACAATCTGCATTGGCTTCCAGCACTAGCCACTGCTCCTGGTGATGGTGCTGGCCACAAATTGATTGACCACCAACTTTCAGAAGCACGACTGTCTCTCGGATGTCACAGATTGGAAATTCTGCGTCAAGATTCTGCAAACTGAGTCAGTGAAAGAAGAGTAGATTCACAGGCAGCAGATTTTGGCTGCGATTGGAACTAAAGGTAAATTTGATTTAAAACTTAAGGAATGGATGAGTCTACCATTATATGGCAGAGAGCACCCAGCAAGAATCTCGGATATTGCTCTTGAAGCCTTTGTAGGGCAGATGAAATGAAGGAAGGACATTGTATATCTGTTGTGACACAGGAGACCTTCACAGTACATGACAAGGGGGTATTTGGAGGGAGGTAAATGCCAGGGGTAAGGCTTCATATGCCTGCAGTAACATAAAAAGTTCAAGGTCTGCTAGTTGTTATCAAGCTAAGATCAATCTTCAAGTAGCATCTCATAACCAGTGTCCCAGAAACCTAATGAGTTGCTGAATTCCAGTGGTCGTCATCCCTGGCTACCTATATTCTCTATCGATCACTTTAATTCATATGGTGAACTTCAAGCTCTTACATTCATTATTATTGCAAATAATACATTCAAATTACAGTTTAATCACACACCAACAGTGAATCAAGTATAAAAGTCACATCACTCCAGCAACTTGCAAAACTCGAACAAAAGGAGAAGGAGCAGCATATGGCAGACAGCAGCTGGTGGAAGAGGTGTGTACTTTACATACTGATCTCAATGGAGGTGGCAGTTCTGGTCACTTTGGGAAGGAAAATTGAATCACAGGACTGTTGTGGTGCAGAAGTAGACCAGTCAACCCAATAAGGACACTGAGCTTGTTTGTGTAACTGGAAGAATCAGTGATCAGGGTTTCTGCCTCCTCACTTCTCCCTTTCACACCAAATGGTGTAAAAGAGGGAGCTGCTGAGAATACCTTCTCTTCCGAATTTATCCCTATCTATTTATTCATTGTAACTCTCCAAGAAGTGGAAACTCCAGAATCAGTGAAGGAAAAAGAGAATGACAATGAATGAAAATGCAGCATCACTTAATCTTACCCTAGTGTCACCTACGTAAAGGACAACATTGCACAGAATTGAGAAGCTACCTTATACAAGATAATTGCACTTAGTGAGTGACTCAACAAAACTGCACAGAAACGGGGGGGGCACGTGGGAGGCTCGTGGTGGGGATGTCGGAATGGAAATGTGAAGTCTACCAGAGGTACCCACTTACTGGAGAATGGGTTGTACACTAAACTCTTCTCCAGAGGGCTTTGATGCTATCTTGAATGGCCAAGCTACAAGAGAACATGGTACATGGGATAACGTATTTGCATGGACAGAAATTGTCATGAAAGCAGAAACCAGGCATCTGTTGTCAATTGTCAGAAACACCCATCTGGTTCATTAATGCCCTTTAGGGAAGGAAACTGCCATCTTTACCTGGTATGACTCCAGACCCAAAGCAGTGTGGTTGACTCTTAACTGCCCTGTGGGCAATTAGGACAGACAATGATGGCCTAGCAAGTGACACCCTCACCCTGTGAATGAGTTTTTAAAAATTGCCACAAAAAAGATGTACATGCATTTGGAAAGACAGGGTTTGATTAGTAGTAGTTCGCATGGCTTTGTGCATGGGAGATCATACTTCACAAATTAAGGAGAGTTCTTTGATGAAGTGACCAGGGAGATTGATGAGGGCAAGGTGGTAGACACAGTCTATATGGATTTAAGTAAAGCTTTAAAGGTTCCACATGGAAGGTTGCTCTGGAAGGTTAGATAGCATGGAATCCAGGGGAGCTTGCAAATTGGATACACAATTGGCTTGATGGTAAGAAGCAGAGGGTAATAATAGAAGGATGCTTGTTGGAATGGAGGCCTGTGACTAGTGGAGTGCCTCAGGGATCAGTGCTAGGCCCATTACTGTTTGTTATCTATATTATTGATTTCAATGAGGATGTACAAGGCATGATTAGTAAGTTTGCAGATGACACCAAAATAGGATATCGTAGACAGTGAGGAAGATTACCAGAAATTGCAGCAGGAACTTGATCAGTTGAGAAGTGCGCTACAAAATAGCAACTGGAGCTTAAAATGGAAAAGTGTGAGGTCTTGCATTTTGGAAAGTCAAATCAAGGTAGGAGTTTCATGGTGAATGGGACAGCCTTACGGAGTGTAGTGGAACAGAGGGATCTTGGAGTTCAGATGCACTGAAAGTGGAGACACAGGTAGACAGAACAATGAAGAAGGCTTTTAGCACACTGGTCTTCATCAGTCAGAGCATTGAGTATAGAAGTTGGGAAGTTATATTGCAGTTGTACAGGACATTGGTGAGGCTGCACTTGGAGTATTGTGTTCGGTTTGGTTACCTTGACATAGGAAGGATGTTATTAAACTGGAAAGAGTGCAGAAGAAATTTACAAGGATGTTGCCAGGGTTCAATGGTCTGAGTTGTAGGGAGAGTTTGGACAAGCTAGAGCATTTTTCTTTAGAGTGTAGGAGACTAAGGGGGGATCTTATAGAAGTGTATAAGATTATGAGAGGCATGGATAGGGTGAATACACTTGGTCTTTTTCCCAGGGTTGGGGAATCAAGGCCTGGAGGGCATCGGTTTAAGGTTGGAGGGGCAAGAATGAAAAGGACCCTGGGGGGCAACATTTTTACACAGAGGGTAATATGCATACGGAATGAGCTGCCAACAGAAGAGGTTGAGGCAGGTACATTTACAACATTTAAAAATGTTGGACAAATACATGAAAAGGAAATGATTAGAAGGATATGAGCCAAGTGCAGGGAAATGGGATTAGCGTGGATGGACATTTTGGCCTGTCTCCGTGCTTTAGGACCCTGTGACTCCATGACTCTAAATGGGTCTTGTTTCAGATAGACAGGATGTAATGCGATCTGTGTCCCAGTGATAAATGCTGAGGACCTCAGCTATTTACAATGTATATTCGTGACTTAGATGTAGGGATCAAAGGTATGTTTGCCAAATTTGCTGATGACACAAAATAGGTAGTTGGCAAGTAAATTCTGAAAAGTACATAGATGAGTGGGCAAAGATAGGACAAGTGAAGTACAATGTGAGAAAATACCCAGTTGTCCATTTTGGCAAGAAATATTGGTGGGCAGTTGACAGAGGAATGGAACCAGATACCCAGCACATTAGCAGCTGGTTGCCTCAGTTCTCAGCCTTGGGGGAGTCTACAATTCTCCCTTCTGTCATTTCTCCCCCTCGCAATTGGGAAACAAAACATAGGTATTTATTTTGGAATACAGATCTTCAGTAATCTCTGTGATATGCTGATAGATTGCTAACTGGGAGCTGTTTCTCTATCATGTTAAAACCTGAAATTAGTCCATTGCTTTGAAGCTTATAGCCTTGACAACCACTCAGTGCTGTCCTCATCCTCCTTGAAGATGCAACAGCTGACATATTTCAGTGACAATCTACTTGATGAAGCAAAGGTACAGTATAACCTGCTCTTCAGTGATGTTAAGGCAAGACAAATGGCCTTTGAATATTCTCCGTGAATAAGGTCCATTGTTAAGTGCTTTTTTTCTTCTCCCCCTCCATTTTCAGGTTTTCCTTCTCTACTGAATTTTCCTTCTTTCTTCCAATCATGTTCTAATCTGAAGCACAGCCCTACTGGACAACTCACGGCTTGAGGAAATTAACTTGTGTGGTAAATAAGAGTAGGCTGAGGCAAGATAAAGACTGCCAGACCTATTGTTCTACAAATTACTGAAACTTTCAACAGCTATATAACTGAGATTTTAAAAATTCCATAAATGAGTAGTAACCAGAAAACAATCCCAGCAGTTTATGATTCCTGCATAATCTTTTTAAATACCATTGAAAGGAGGTTATTATTCCATCAGCATCGCTGCCTACCTGAAACAAGAGCTGGCAAGTAGACTGGTTCTATACCCAGACATCCTGACGAAGGGCTTATGCCCGAAACATCGATTCTCCTGCTGCTCAGATGCTGCGTAGCCTGCTCTGCTGTTCCAGCACCTCACTTTTCAAGTCTGATCTCCAGCATCTGCAGTCCTCACTTTCCCCACCTCCACATCATGTCTGGGTACAACATTAAAATGAGTGTGAAGAAGAATCATCTTCTATCACAAGATAATGTAAGTCACTGAAATTGAAATTGTCAATAGCCAAAACATGAGAAACCATTTGTGAGGACGATGAAATACAGACATTATGGTCACCTGACAGAAGCCCGGTTTCTGACAAAGGAAATCTATTGAGACATACTTTTGGGAACAACAGACAGAAAGAAAAGGTTGCAGAATAACAAGGGAACAGGACCCACCTAAAATCAATCAGGAGGATGAAAATTAATTTGGCTGGCATTTATCCATCTACTTTGAGAACCAAAGCAGGTTTTCATTGAAGGAGTTTGACTCTAGTTTGCTTGGAGTGAAATCAGAAAGTACTACTCCTTCAAACTGCAAATCATCTCCATAAACCTCCTGGAATCACGGACCTTTCAAGATCTGACCTTGAAGGAAGCAAGCGTGGCAGTGAATTGTTGGACTTTTACCTCTTTTGTAATTACCTTTCTTTGTAAGCGTGTGTGACGATGTGAATTGGTGTGGTTGTCTATACTTGTCAGGTGTTCAGTAATGGTAGTGGGTGGCACGGTGGCACAGTGGTTAGCACTGCTGCCTCACAGCGCCTGAGACCCGGGTTCAATTCCCGACTCAGGCGACTGACTGTGTGGAGTTTGCACGTTCTCCCCGTGTCTGCGTGGGTTTCCTCCGGGTGCTCCGGTTTCCTCCCACAATCCAAAGATGTGCGGGTCAGGTGAATTGGCCATGCTAAATTGCCTGTAGTGTTAGGTAAGGGGCAAATGTAGGGGTATGGGTGGGTTGCGCTTCGGCAGGTCGATGTGGACTTGTTGGGCCGAAGGGCCTGTTTCCACACTGTAAGTAATCTAATCTAAAAAAAAACCTTCTTCTTTAAAACTTGCAAGGAAACCTATCATTTATCTGTTCTTGACATCAAGGGTTATGGAAATCAAGGGTTAAAACATTTTCCGTTCAAAATATATTACCTTCAGTCAGTCAGAAGGTGGAAGATGGCCGTGCATCTCTCCCTGTAATAAAGGTTATTTTCACATTTCTAGCTCCTTCTCTTTGTGGAATCAGCAGAGCTAGACATGATGAGGGCAGCCCAGGTCCAGGTGGATTTGATATAACTTGTCTAGAGATTTAATGCTTATCACATGTAAATGCAGTAACAAGACTACATTTTTTTTGTAAATATTGTAATTGAAAAGAAAAAGATTTTTGAAGTTTTTTTCACAAAATTACAAAATTAATATTAAACAGTGTATCCACTTTATAGTATCCACTTTACATCATCGATATAAAATTAAGAAAAGTAACTACTAATCTACTCTACAAACTATCAAAACACAAAATAAGTTATAAGAAAAAAGGCTCTATACATTAAAAACCACAATATCATATATTACTAACAATAATAAATAAATAAATACACATTCAAAATAAAATTATATCAAGTCATAACAAAACCCGTATTTATATGGGATTCTTCCTCCCAAGGGCCCCCGAACCAACAAACATCATCTTCACGGCTAAACAAAGGCCCTAAATAGTATGACTGATACATCTGCATTGATGTAGTTCAAAAAGGGCCGCCATGTTCTGTAAAATAATTCCTAAGGAAATCCAGGGAATATAATCCATAACTCTTCCATGCCAATTCGAAAGTCCTGGGGGACTTTCCAATACCCAACTTACTAAAATGTTTTTCCTCGCACAAAAGGAAAGGATAGTAAATAGTTTTCTTCCTGTATGCATCTAGAGAAGGAAAATTTGGAAAGCCCAAAAGGAGAGACATCGGGTCCAACCCAATCTCCATTCCCAAAATCTTTGCCGAGGCATTTGCTACACTATCCCAATATCTATGAATCTTATGGCATGTCCACAAACAATGAGTGAGAGTACCAACTTCTATTTTACATTTAGGGCACATTGGGGATGCTCCTGCCTTGAACTTTGCAAGTCGCTCTGGTGCCACATGAGCCCTATGAAGTATCTTCGATTGAATAGCCTGAGCACTATTACAGATAGAGATCTCGCTGACATTTTCCCAGATATCCTCACACATCTCTGAGGAGATTTCCATCCCTAATCCTTGATTCCAGGTTTTATATAACTGTTCCATGTCATTCGATACCTTATTACTAGCAAGTAGTAGAGAGTATTAACCGAGGGTACACCCACCGGCCGAAGCACTCTCTTTTCCATATCTGATTTATAAGAATTAGTCATCAATGTGGTCTTTTTTTTATGAAGTTTTGTACTTGAAAATATTGAAAAAGGTCCTTGCTGGGCAACCAAATTGACGCAACAGTTCAAAGGACATCATGACCTCCCCATTGAACAGATCTCCCACACAGGAGATACCTCTGAACTCCCAGATTTTAAATCCAGCATCAGTCAGGCCTGGCTGAAATTCCAAAGTTCCCACTATAGGAGTAACAGGGATTTTTTTTTGTAAATTACCCTTATCCTGTCGCATCATCCTCCAAGCTTTGATCGTGTTTAGTACAATTGGGTTTTTACAAAGATCCGTAATAACTCTCAACTTATCCATAAACAATAGATTGATGAGGGAGCATTTTGCTCAATATCCAACCAAATTGATTGTGGGTCACAAGAGACCCAATCAGCCACAAATGATAACAGAAAACTCAGTTGGTACTTCCTGAAATCTGGAAAATCTAGACCTCCCCTTACTTGTGGGATAACGGTCCGCCTATGACTCCAAATAAAGAAGCCAAGCCAACCATAATGCCTATGCAGTGCCTGTCTCGGCAACATCAAAGGAAGCATTCTCATAGGGTATAATAGGCGAGGTAGAATCTTCCTAGCATTGAAGGTCCTGCCTTATTTTCTCTAATAAATGCATTTAAATAGCTTTGTATAGCTCACCAAATACCGGGATAATTAAAATACCTAAAGAGAGAAAACCTTGCAGTGACCACCCGCAAAATTGGATATGCTGGTAAGACCTCCTAGCGGCATAGCCTCTGATTTCATAAAGTTAATTTTGTAATCTGAGAACATACCAAATAAGTTAACCACTTGAATTAAGCAGGGTACAGATATCAATGAATCATTTAAGAAAATAAGAGAATTGTCCGCACAAAGAGTGATTTTATGCTTCCCTGATCCCACCTCCAGGGCTGTTAAATTAGGGTCAGTTCGGATAGTTTCTGCCAATGCTTCGATCACTAGTGTAAATAGTAGTGGTGAGAGAGAGAGCATCCTTGACGACAACCTCTGCCAACACTAAAGCTATCCGATCTTATGCCATTGGTAATCACCACTCCTTTTGAGTCGTTAGAGAGTTCTTCTCTCTTTTGTCTTTTCCAGGTCGCAGAATATGAGATAGCCAAACCTGCATATATGCCTTAGCAATCTCTCATATCTCGGTAAAGCCCCCTCCAATGCCAAACTGTCCAATAGTATTTTAAAAAATGGCCATTCTACCTGATCGAATGCCTTCTCTGCATCTAGGGAGATGACTAATCCCAGTATTGCTTTTTGCTGGCATACTTATACCATGTTTAACACTCTTCTGATATTGTTAGTAGATCTGCGATCCTTAATAAACCCCGTCTGATCCTCTTTTATAATGAATGGTAAAACTCTCTCCAGTCTTAATGCCAACATTTTTGAGAGAATTTTAAAGTCCACATTCAATTAGGGATATAGGTCTGTATGAAGTACAGTCTTCTGGGGCTTTTCCTTTCTTAAGAATGAGAGAAATACTTGCTTCTCTCAGGGAGGGCAGAGACTACCCTGACTGTGTGAATAATTATACATATCTATAAGTGGTCTGGCCAATTTGTCTATGAACTCTTTATAGAACTCAGCCTGGAATCCGTCTGGTCCAGGTGCTTTACCGTTCTGGAGCTACTTCACTACCTCCTGCACTTCCTGGATTGTCGGGGGGGGCGGGGTGTTCAAAAGCAACACCTGCTCCGAGGTTAAGCCCGAGAGGACCAGATCTTATAAAAAAAAATTCCATCTTTCTCACTCTATCCTCACAGCCTTCCGAGTTACACGACTCAAAGTAGAACTTTCGAAAGGCTGCAATGATCTTTTTAGGATCACGAATTAGGGTACCAGCACCTTCTCTAATAGACGTAATGGATTGGGAAGCTTTTTTCTTTCTGACAAATCGTAACTCCCTCTTTGCTGAATACTGAGTAAATGCAGTATTCAAGGTAGTTCGAGGGCTGTAACCCGCTGTAGATTCATAATGGAGGGTTTATCGGCACATGCTGTCTCAGCTGCCTTCAGGTGAGACTCGAGCAGATGCTGTTGTTCTCTCTTTTGTCTTTTCCAGGTTGCAGAATATGAGATAGCCAAGCCATGCGTATATGCCTTAGAATCTCTCATATCACCGATAGGTTACTGGCCGTGCCTGAATTGATATCCCAGAAAGTTTTAAATTCCTGCGAGAAATATTCTATGAACTTTCTATCCTTCAATAGGAAAGGGCCAATACGCCAATGTCGGGAACCCATCTTATCATCACTAGTCTTAACCTCCATATACACTATTGCATGGTTGGAAATAGTTATATTCCTTAGTTTACAAGACAATATTGAATTCAGAAAGGTCGAGGGGACAAAAAAAACATATTAATTCTGGTGCTGCATTTGTGTGGGTTAGAATAAAATATAAAATCTCTACCCTCTAGGTGAAAACACCTCCACACATCTACCAGTCCCAACTCCCTATTCAGATCAGCCAACTGCCTAGATCTCAGAGAAGTACCCACAGAGCTCCTAGGTATCCTGTCCACCTTGGGGTCAATAATACAATTAAAATTTCCCCCTATAATTGTGTGACGCACCCCGAGAGCCATCAATTTAGAGAGCACATCTGTTACAAATTTAAAAGGATGTGCCGGGGGGCAATAAACATTCAAAATCCCATATTCCTCTCCATATATTAGGTCTTTAAGTAATATATACCATCTTTTATCTGGCTTACCATTTGGAAGGAAAGATTCTTCCGGATAAGAATGGCCACTCCCCTGTTTTTTTTAACTAAAAGGTGAAAAGAACACCTGACCAAATCCTCCCTGTTGTAGCTTTAAATGCTTCTTATCAAGTAAATGTAGCTCCTGTAAAAGGGCTACATCAACCCTCTCTTTTTTAAGACTCGATAATGTCTTTTTCCTTTTAGTTGGCGAGTGACTCCCCTTGACATTCCAGGTGTACCAATTAAATGAATGGCTGGCTATGATCATTCAAGAAAGTCAGAGACCCCCCAGGAAGAAGAACTCCACTCAAAAAGCATTGAGTAGAAACCGTAAACAATTCACGTAATTTTAAAACATAACCTTTAAAACAATTAAGACAAGACAACTATGAATGACTCCTAAAAAAACCATAAGACAAAATTAAAAGGAGACTTTCCCCCCTGTCCACAGGGGACCTTCCAGTAATCCCACCATAACCCCTTCCAGCTACAGCCATGCCCTCGGCCCAGACATTACTAAGTAAAATAAACAAATGCCAATATCTTATTATACAAAAATTAGAAGTAAAGGCAACCAACCAGCCCCCTCCATATTATTACCTAGGCCTTCTTAACAAAACAGCAACGTAAAATAAAATATATAAAATTACGATCCCAGCAAATGTTAAGGAAAAACAAAATTCAAAAACATCCACCAACAACCAGATAAACCAAGCAAGTTATTGATAAGTGTTAAAAGAAAAATCCTGACCCAAGAAAGGATGGAAAAGAGGAAGGGGGAGGGAGGAGGAAAAAAAGGGGGATAAATTAAAGTGATTGTCCATATAGTTCAAGTCCATCAGTCTATTTGACAGCATCCAAAAATTCTTTTACTTTTCCCGGCAATCTGAAGTTAAACACAGACCTTCCATGACTGAAGCGCAGTGTTGCTGGGTATCGCATGGAGTACTGAATATTTAAATCCCTCAGACGCTTCTTTACCTTGTTAAACGCCTTCCTCTTGCGAACCACAACCAGAGAAAAGTCCTGAAACTGCATTATTTTGGATCCCTTGTATGCTGAAGTCGAACTAGGACTGGGCAGGGGTGCTGGTCTGACTCGGACCTGCGCACAGCAACCTGGTGGGCCTGCTCAACCCACACCCAGCCTGACTCAGACTCCAGTTTCAGCAACCATTGCTTCAAAAAGTCAACAAACTGGCCTTCCTCCTCCCATTCAGGAAGGCCCAGCAACTGCATATTTTTCTGACGACCTGACCCACGGAAGATTCAGCAGTGATTGAGATCAACTCCCACCTGGACCAGGTCTCTTCAATCGATGCGTCGATCTTCTCTTGGAGATTGACAAACTCCGAGATCAGGCTCACCTCTGCAGTTAAGTCCCCCAGGACAACCGCGGACGCATCTGTTGCCGTGGGGTTGTGGGGGGGGGGGGGGGGGGGGGGAGTGGTCCTGCTTGTTGTGAACTCCATAATCCTTTACCTTTCATCATTTAAAAATTTATCAAACTGCCAAAGTTTCATACAGAATGACTAGCTGCTGGGTAAAAGCTATTTTTAGTCGTTTAAAAAGTTTTAGATCTACTGGGTCGCGCCATCTTGAATCCCCAAGACTACATTTAATATAATGCTCATAAGATAGAATAGCAGAATTAGGTCATTCAGCTCATCAATTCTGATCCACCATTTGAAGATGGCTGATATGTTTCTCAAATTCATTCTGTTGCCTTCTGTCCATATTCCTTGATCACCTTACTCATCAAGAACCTATCTATCTCTGCCTTAAGTATACTCAATGACTTGGCCTCCACAGCCCTCGACAGCAATGAATCCCAAAGGTTCATCACCCACTGATTGAAAAAATTCTTCCTCATCTCAGTTCTACAGGATTGTCACATCATTCTGAGTCTGTGCTCTTGGGCCCTAGTCTCTCCTACTAGTGAAAACATCTTTACCACATCCATTCTATCCAGGCCTCACAGTATTCTGTACATTTCCATCAGATCCCCTGTCATTCTCCTAAACTCCACTGAGTGTAGACTCAGAGTCCTCCCTCCTCCTCACATGTAATCTCCTTTGGTTTCCCTCAGCTCATCCTTTCTTAGATACAAGACCCAAAACTGCTCACAATATTTCAAATGCAGCCTGACTAGAGCTTTATAAGCTTCAGCAGTTCATCTCTGCTCTTGCATTCCCGCCCTCTTCAAATGAATGCGAACATTGCATTTGCTTTCCTAACTGCCATCTGAAACTGCAGGTTAACATTAAGAGAATCCTGAACTAGGACACCCAAGTCACTTTGTGCTTCAGATTTCCAAAGCCTTTAACCATTTAGAAAATAGTCTATATCTCTATTTTTCTGACCAAAATGCATAACTTTACATGTTCCTGTACTGTATTCCAATTGCCACTTTTTTGCCCATTCTCTTCTAGCGTGTCCAAATCTTTCTACAGCCTCTCACTTCTTCAACATTACCTGTGCTTCCATCTATCTTTGTGTCATCTGCAAACTTAGCAATAGTGCCTTCAGTTTCTTCCTCCAGGTCATTATTGTATAATGTGAATAGTTGTAGTCCCAATGTGGACCCATGTAGTACTCCACTAATCATCGGCTGCCATCCTGATTCAGACCCCTTTATCCGCACTCTGTGCCTTCTGCCAGTCAGCCAATCCTCTGCCTATGCCAGTACCTTGCTCCTACAACCATAGGCTTTTATCTTACTAAGCTGCCTCCTGTGCAACACCCTGCCAAAGGCCTTTTGGAAATCCAAATAGATCATGTCCACTTGTTCTCCTTTGACTAATTTGCCCTTTCCCTCCTCAAAGAAGTCAAACAGATTTGTCAGGCATGACCTCCCCTTGACATACATGCTGATTCAGCCCTATTTTACCAGGCACTTTCAAGCACTCTGCAATATCACCATTGATAATAGACTCTAAAATCTTTCTAACGTCAGGCAAACAAGTCTAAAATTTCCCATCTTGTGCCTCTTTCCCTTCTAAATTAGGGATGTTGCATTTGCCATTTATCCGTAACCCTCTCTGACTCCAGTGATTGTTGAAAGATCACCACCAATGCCTCCACAATCTTCTCAGATATCTCTTTCAGAACCCTGGGGTTTAGTCCATCTAATGCAGGTGACTTATCTACGTTCAGACCTTTCAACACCCCCAACCCCTTCTTCTTAGTAATGGCCACTACACTCTCCTTGACCCCCCCATTTCTCTTCAAGTTCTGGGATGCGACTGATGTGAACATAGGAGTTATCATTAGCAAGATTGTAGATGACCCCAAAATTGGAGGTGTAGTGTACAATGAAGTAAGTTACATCAGAGTACAACTGCACTTTGATCAGATGGGCCAATGGGCCAAGGAGTGGCAGATGGAACTTAATTTAGATAAACGCGAGGTGCTGCATTTCGGAAAGGCAAATCAAGGCAGGACTTATACACTTAATGGTAAGGTGCTGGGGGGATTGCTGAACAAAGAAACATTGGAGTATAAGTTTATACTTCTTTGCAAGTGGAGTCATAGTTAGATAGGATAGTGAAGAAGGCATTTGATATGTTTGTTTTTTTGGTCAGCGCACTGAGTATGTGAATTGGGAGGTCATGTTGCAGCTCTACAAGACATTGGTGAGGCCACTTTTGGAATATTGCTTGATAAGCTTCAGAAAGATTTACAAGGATGTTGCCATGGTTGGGGGGTTTGAGCCTAGGGTGAGGCTGAATAGGCTGGAACTATTTTCTCTGTGGTGTCAGACGCTGAGGGGTGACCTCATAGAGGTTTATAAATTCATGAAGGGCATGGATAGGATGAATAGCCAAGCCCTGGGGTGGAGTTGTCCAAAACAAGAGGGCATAGATTTAATGTAGAGCAACTTTATCATGCAGAGTGTGATGCGTGTGTGGATCGAGCTACGAGAGGAAGTGGTGGAGCCTGGTACAATTATAACATTTAAAAAGCATCTGGATTGGTATATGAATAGAAAGGATTTAGAGGGATATGGGCCAAATGATGGCAAATGGGACTAGATTAATTTAGAATATCTGGTCAGCATGGATGAGTTGGATCAAAGGGTCTGTTTCTGTGCTCTACAACTCTATCATCTCTTCCACTGTGAAGACTGATACTATTCAGTTCCTCCACAATTTCCTTTCTCCCAATTACCACTTCTTCAGTCTATTTTTTTGGCACATCAATGTCCACTCTTGCCTCTCTCTTAGCTTTTATATATATATATATATAAAAAAGCTCTTCTAACTTTCTTTTATATTATTAGCTTATTTCAACTAATGTTACTACAATAAGGACTCTAAAATGCCATGGAATAAATAATACTTTCGTTCCAAATATCACCTACAAGTATTCATGTGGGTGTTACGCACGAATTTGCATTTTAATTTTGCAATTTGACATCATAAGCCCCAAAATATTTCTGCGCTTTAAACTTATAATTGTTGTTTTAATTAATAAATAATTCTTAATTCAAAATGTCTGGCATTTATGTGTTCGTCAGTTGTTTATTATCTAAATATTTTTAAAGTTAGGGTTGGTAAATCCCTTATGAATGTTGCGCAACATAGTGCAATGGAAATGTGCAGGCAAGCACATTCGCAGTCAAGGCTCATGTTGCACGCTGTCCACTCTAATTCTTGGTCTTCAAATATCATTAGACTAATGTTAGTGTTGCTTTTCACTTGTCAGCTTGTGGTCTGTTTTATTTGAAATTTCTGGATTGGCACATATACTATTTAATTTCTAACTTTACACAACCATTATGATGTTCACCTAGGGAATTGGTTTAGCTTCGTTGGCTGGATTGTTGATTTACAGAGTAGTGAGATGGCAACAGCGTGGGCTTAATTCCCATCACCGGTTTGAGGTTACCATGAAGGACTCTCCTTCTCGACCTCTTCCCTTGCCTGAGGTCTGGTGACCCTCAGGTTAAATTACCACCAGTCGCTTCTCTCTAATGAGAAAGCAGCCCCTATGTCTGGTAAGACGATGGCGACATAACAATAGATGTTCACCTCTGACATCCATATTTATGATCGATGGGAGATTTCTCATCCTTGCTGTCAACTTAGCTTGAAATAAACAAGAGAAAGTGAGAGTCCTCTGTGTCATACATAAATACCATTTACATTGTCTAATTCTGACAGTCAACATTTTGGGATCCCTGTCAAGATTAGAGTGGTGCTGGAAAAGCACAGCAGGTCAGGCAGCATCCGAGGAGCAGGAATATCGATGTTTCGGGCAAAAGCCCTTCATCAGCCACATGGGGCATTGTTGATGGAGAGCCAAGGCTTCCTGAAGGGCTTTTGCCCGAAATGTCGATTTTCCTGCTCCTCAAATGCTGCCTGACCTACTGTGCTTTTCCAGCACGACTCTAATCTCCAACATCTGCAGCACTCACTTTCGCCATTTTTGGATTCCTATCAATATTCAAGTATTTCTATCCAGAATGCATTTTACTCTGAGGCAGGGTCAGTGGATCTGAAACTTTAACTTTGATTTCTCTCCACAGACACTGCTACACCCGCTGAGTTTTCCCAGATTTTGTATCTATCTCTGACGATTTTCTCCCAAGCCCTGCTTCACTAACATATGACTGCTAATAATGATTCCTTGCCTACATACTACTATGCCAAATGCTTATAAGAGGAATTCCAATTGTAATACACTGTAAATTAGCATTTTTGCAAGAATCCTTTTGGAAACCAGAGCTCTGTGGAAACTATAGAGCCTTTCTTTCAATTCATTGGGCTGTGGTGCAGTTAAAATCATAGAATCCCTGGTGTGGAAACAGGCCATTGGCCCAACAAGTCCATACCAACCCTCCAAAGAGCATTCCACCCGGACTCACTTCCCTAACCTATCCCTGTAACCCACCTTTCTCATGGCTCATCCACCTAATCTACACATCCCTGATCAGTATGGGTAATTTATCATGGTCAATTCACCTAACCTACATGTCTTTGGACTGTGAGAGGAAACCCACACAAACACAGTAGAATGTGCAAATTCCACACAGACATTTACCTGAGGCTGGAAATGACCCTGGGTCCCTTGTGCAATAAGGCAACTGTGCTAACCACTGTGCCACCCCTTATATTTAACAATCTGTTAACTGGTTAACAATCCATTCAATGGCTTAACTGACACAAAGTGAACAGTTGTGATGCCACTAGGTATGGGTTTTCTCAGGACTGAAATTTTGACTTTGCAATTGTGACCATTGCTCCTGTACTGAATAGTTCAGCAGTTCCTCATGAACATTGGCCCCATCTTCCATAGCCTGTCAGAGAAGTAAACAACTCGGAAACGGGCCTGAAGTGGTTGAACATTCTCTGCATCTTCCATGGCATGTGAAATCTGGAATTTCCCATTCTAACAGGTTTTTGCTGATAATGTTCACAGCAGGAAGTGCCCCACCAAAGATTACAGCTATTAACAGTTTGTACTATGCGGCTGGAGGGAACATAGTCCTACACTTTGTTCTCTCTTGTTGCCTGCTCCTGGCTCTCTAGTATCACCGCCACCTTTGGCTGGAGGGTGTACCATTCTCTCGAGGCTCTCCATCAACAACATCCCATGTGGCTGATGAAGGCACCATACTCTCCTTCCTCTCAGGAAATAGTGCCAGAGGGAGCACCATCCCCTCCTGGTTCTCCAGACACAGTGCTCCTGTGTCTGGGGGAGGCATCATCCTGCCCTGGCTCTCCATGTACAGTGCCCGATGAGGCTGGAGGGAGCACCATCCTCCCCTGGCTCCCCGAATATAGTGCCCCTGTGGACGGAGGGAGCACCATTCTCCCCTGGCTCTCTGGGCACAGTGCCACTTGTGTATAGAGGGAGCACCATCCCCACCTGGCTTTCTGTGCACAATAACTGCTGCGGTCAGAGAAAGCATCATCCTCCCCTGGCTTTGCAGGTAAAGTGCCCCTTATGGCTGGAGGGAGAACCATACTCCCCTGGCATCTGGGCACAATGCACCTTGTGGATTGAAGGAACACAATCCTCTCCTGGATCTCCAGGGACAGTGCCCCTGGATTTCCAGGTACAGTGCCCCCTGTGGCTGGAGGGAGCACAATCCTCCCCTGGTTCATTGGGTACAGTGCTCTCTGTTCCCGGAGGGAGCAACATCCTCCCCTGGCTCTCCAGATAGAGTGCCCCCTGTGGCCGGAGGGTCACCATCTACCCCTTGCTCTCCAGGTACAGTGCCCCCTGTGGCCGAGGGAACACCATCCTCCTCTGCCTCTCTGGGTACTGTGCCCCTTGTGGCCGGAGGAAGCACTATCCTCCCTTGGATATTCTGAAGAAGGGCTTATGCCCGAAACGTCAATTCTCCTGCTCCTTGGATGCTGCCTGAGCTGCTGCACTTTTCCAGCAACACATTTTTCAGCTCTGATCTCCAGCATCTGCAGTCCTCACTTTCTCCAGATACAGTGCCCCTGTGGCCAGAGGGAGCACCATCGTCCCATGCCTCTCTGTTACAGTGCCCCCTGTGGCAGAAGGGAGCATCATCTTCCCATGGCTCTCTGGGTGCAATGCCCCCTATGGCCGGAGGGAGCACCATCCACTCCTGATTTTCTGGGTACAATGCCCTCTGTGGTCGGAGGGAGCATCATCCTCCCTTGGCTCTCCAGATACAGTCCCCCTGTGGCCAGACAGAGCACCATCCTCCCCTGCCTCTCTGTTACAGTGCCCCCTGTGGCAAAAGGGTGCACCATGCTTTCCTGCCTCTGGGTACAGTGCCCCTGCAGCCACAGGGAGCACCATCGTCCCCAGGTTCTCTGAATTCACTGCTCCCTGTGCCCAGAGGGAGCACCATCCTCCCCTGGCTCTCCGGGTATAGTGTACCCTGTGGCCGGAGGGAACAACATCCACCCCTGGCTCTCTGGGTATAGTGTACCCTGTGGCCGGAGGGAGCACCATCCTCCCCTGGTTCTCCGGGCACAGTGCCCCCTGTGGCCGGAGGGAGCACCATCCTCCCCTGGCTCTCCGGGCACAGTGCCCCCTGTGGCCGGAGGGAGCACCATCCTCCCCTGGTTCTCCGGGCACAGTGCCCCCTGTGGCCGGAGGGAGCACCATCCTCCCCTGGCTCTCCGGGCACAGTGCCCCCTGTGGCCGGAGGGAGCACCATCCTCCCCTGGCTCTCCGGGTACTGTGCCCCCTGTGGCCGGAGGAAGCACAATCCTCCCCTGGCTCTCCGGGTACAGTGCCCCCTGTGGCCGGAGGGAGCACCATCCTCCCCTGGCTCTCCGGGTACAGTGCCCCCTGTGGCCGGAGGGAGCACCATCCTCCCCTGGCTCTCCGGGTACAGTGCCCCCTGTGGCCGGAGGGAGCACCATCCTCCCCTGGCTCTCCGGGTACAGTGCCCCCTGTGGCCGGAGGGAGCACCATCCACCCCTGGCTCTCCGGGTACAGTGCCCCCTGTGGCCGGAGGGAGCACCATCCTCCCCTGGCTCTCCGGGTACAGTGCCCCCTGTGGCCGGAGGGAGTACCATCCTCCCCTGGCTCTCCGGGCACAGTGCCCCCTGTGGCCGGAGGGAGCACCATCCACCCCTGGCTCTCCGGGCACAGTGCCCCCTGTGGCCGGAGGGAGCACCATCCACCCCTGGCTCTCCGGGCACAGTGCCCCCTGTGGCCGGAGGGAGCACCATCCTCCCCTGGCTCTCCGGGCACAGTGCCCCCTGTGGCCGGAGGGAGCACCATCCTCCCCTGGCTCTCCGGGCACAGTGCCCCCTGTGGCCGGAGGGAGCACCATCCTCCCCTGGCTCTCCGGGTACAGTGCCCCCTGTGGCCGGAGGGAGCACCATCCTCCCCTGGCTCTCCGGGTACAGTGCCCCCTGTGGCCGGAGGGAGCACCATCCTCCCCTGGCTCTCCGGGTACAGTGCCCCCTGTGGCCGGAGGGAGCACCATCCTCCCCTGGCTCTCCGGGTACAGTGCCCCCTGTGGCCGGAGGGAGCACCATCCACCCCTGGCTCTCCGGGTACAGTGCCCCCTGTGGCCGGAGGGAGCACCATCCTCCCCTGGCTCTCCGGGTACAGTGCCCCCTGTGGCCGGAGGGAGCACCATCCTCCCCTGGCTCTCCGGGCACAGTGCCCCCTGTGGCCGGAGGGAGCACCATCCTCCCCTGGTTCTCCGGGTACAGTGCCCCCTGTGGCCGGAGGGAGTACCATCCTCCCCTGGCTCTCCGGGCACAGTGCCCCCTGTGGCCGGAGGGAGCACCATCCACCCCTGGCTCTCCGGGCACAGTGCCCCCTGTGGCCGGAGGGAGCACCATCCACCCCTGGCTCTCCGGGTACAGTGCCCCCTGTGGCCGGAGGGAGCACCATCCTCCCCTGGCTCTCCGGGCACAGTGCCCCCTGTGGCCGGAGGGAGTACCATCCTCCCCTGGCTCTCCGGGCACAGTGCCCCCTGTGGCCGGAGGGAGCACCATCCTCCCCTGGCTCTCCGGGCACAGTGCCCCCTGTGGCCGGAGGGAGCACCATCCTCCCCTGGTTCTCCGGGTACAGTGCCCCCTGTGGCCGGAGGAAGCACCATCCTCCCCTGGCTCTCCGGGCACAGTGCCCCCTGTGGCCGGAGGGAGCACCATCCTCCCCTGGCTCTCCGGGCACAGTGCCCCCTGTGGCCGGAGGAAGCACCATCCTCCCCTGGCTCTCCGGGTACAGTGCCCCCTGTGGCCGGAGGGAGCACCATCCTCCCCTGGCTCTCCGGGTACAGTGCCCCCTGTGGCTCCGCCCCGTCCGCTTCTATTGGCTTGTAATGAGAATGTGACACATGCGCAGTCGGGTGGGGTCAAGGTTGGCTCGGGGGTTATTTTCTGTCAGTTGCCTCTATCCTCCGGCCCCTGGCGGAGTTTGGGGTTTTGTTTGGTCGGAGGCCTTTGGCCTTGACAATATCCTGCACAATGTGAGTGATAGCCGCGGGGATGTGATGGCGGTGCCCAGGGCCGGAGAGCCACCAGGTAGGTCCCCCTCGCGGGCTCGGGACGGTGAGGCCTGGGGCTGTGCTGGGACCTGGATCCGGGGCCTGGCGATAGGCCCTTATAGTCTCCTCCGTTTTTGCAGTGCGGCCGTGGATGGTGGTGCATAGGAACCTTTTGCTTGAGGTCGTTAAAACCTCCCAACCTTGTGTGGGAAGCGACCTCGTAAAGTCTTTAATACGGTCGAATTTGATAGAGGAAACTTCAAATAACTGGAGTCCAAAAGATGAATCATAGTTCTTTAATTATCGGAAAATTGCTAATAATTCCCATAAGGAATTAAGAAATCTCAACCCGAAGTGTGAGCAAACAAGAAAGGAATAGAAGGATACACTGATCAAGTGGGATGAGGCTCAGAGTCTGTAAATCCCAATGTAGTCTACAGTATTTCGATTAAGCGGTCTGGCTTTATTTTGCTGCAAACTCCTTTTTTTTTTAAAACCTATTGAAACAAATAGCATCACTGGGTAAAGGTTGAAGTGAGGATTTCCAGGACTGGTGTGAATGATGGTGATGTGGGCTCCCTGTTCAATCCAATGTCTTTATAAATATGATGCCCTTGTACAGTCTATGCAACTGTTACCATCAACCTTAGGTGTTAATCCCAGCCTATAAGAAAGTGAGGACTGCAGATGCTGGAGGTCAGGGTTAGAGTGGGAATCATTCCTGATGAAGGGCTTATGCCTGAAATGTGGGTGGCACGGTGGCACAGTGGTTAGCACTGCTGCCTCACAGCGCCTGAGACTCTGGTTCAATTCCCGACTCAGGCGACTGACTGTGTGGCGTTTCCACGTTCTCCCCATGTCTGCGTGGGTTTCCTCCGGGTACTCCGGTTTCCTCCCACAGTCCAAAGATGTGCGGGTCAGGTGAATTGGCTATGCTAAATTGCCTGTAGTGTTAGGTAAGGGGTAAATTTAGGGGAATGGGTCTGGGTGAGTTGCTCTTCGGAGGGTCGGTGTGGACTTGTTGGGCCAAAGGACTTGTTTCCACACTGTAAATCATCTAATCTAATCTAAAACTAAAATAGTGCATATCCTAGAAATTTGAAATTAGAACAGAATTTGCTGGAGAAATTCAACCGTTTTAGCAGCATTTGTGGAGAGAGAAATTGTTTGGATAAAGCTGTGGCCAAATCCAGTTATTCTCAGAAACTTTTGCAATAGATTTTGCACCCAGTCAAACTTTTTGTATTCTTTCCCTTCAATTGGTCATCACATAAATGAGACATTTTGATTCTCATTGACAGGAAGAAACTTGTAAAATTGTGGAAAAAAGTCATAGTTCACCTTGACCATTACACACTCAAAATGTAGTTTGCTTCAAGAACACTGATTTGATCAGCCAATTAAATGCATGTGTTCTTTTTCTTGCACAATTGCATTTAATTTCCCCAAATTTAAGAACTTTTCAAGTTTCCTTTATCTTGACAGCAGGTAACATCACAATAATCCAATCCCGTGTCATCAAACACATTTACAATTAGGTACCCATGAAGTCAGTGCTTAATTAAGTTTACAATTGATGTGACCTGCTGGACTGCCTCAACTCATTTTGTTCTCAGATATGCTACTGTATTGTCCCTGTTAATAGTGCAGCAATCCAAAGAGCTAATAGCAAATCTCTTCATTAGGGAGTACGCACCTGACCTATAGCCTGCCAGAGCCAGAAAATCATTAGTACTACCAACAATGCAGTCTCATGGAATATATTTATCCTCCACGTACCCTGTAATTCACTGAATAGTCCATCTCATAGCCAAGTTTAAAGACAGAACAGTGGCTTCAAGAATACAATTTGTCCATGTATAGTGTACAAAAGCCATTCTGTGTACATCATGTCATCAGTGCTCACCATCAGTTTAAGCAGCTAAACAGTGTATGGATCACAGATACTCCACCAGCAGAGATTCTTGATCACTTGCAGTTGCCTCCATTTCCCACTTTATATTGGTGTTTAAGGGAGACACAGCTGCAAGTTTGTTTGCCTCTGCTTTTCCAGACATTATCAATCAAAATGGTGTAAAATAAAGAACAAAAGAAAATTACAGAACATGAACAGGCCCTTCGGCCCTCCAAGCCTGTGCCAATCCAGATCCTCTAACTAAACCTATCACCTATTTTCTGAAGATCTGTATACCTCTGCTCCCTGCCCATTCATGAATCTGTCTAGATACATCTTCAATGATGCTACTGTGCCTGCCTCTACAACCTCTGTTGGCAACATATTCCAGGCCCTCACCACCCTCTGCTTAAAGAACTTTGCATGCATAGCTCCCCTAAACCTTTCCTCTCTCACTTTGAACTCATGACCTCTAGTAATTGAGTTCCACACTCCGGGAGAAAGCTTCTTGCTATCCACCCTGTTTATACCCCTCATGATTTTGTAGACCTCAATCAATGAAGGAAAGCATCCCTTTGCCTTGACCACATTACTGACTTGCTTTGCCACTTTCAGGGAACAATGGACCTGAATACCCAGATCTCTCTGTATATCAGTTTCCCCCGGGACTTTTCCACTTATTGAATACTTCACTCTTGAATTGGATCTTCCAAAAAGCATCACCTGGCATTTGCCTGGATTGAACTCCAACTGCCATTTCTCTGCCATCTCTCCCACCTATCTATATTCTGCTGTACTGTGACAGACCCCATCAATATCTGCTACTCCATCAATCTTGGTGTCATTTGCAAACTTGTTAATCAGGCACCCCAATACCTTCCTCAAAATCATTTTTATCCCTGTGGAACGCCACTGGTCACAGGTGTCCGTTTTGAGAAACTCTTTCCACGATTACTGTGTCTCTTATTGCCCAGCCAGTTCTCTATCCATCTAGCTAGAACACTGCAGTCATGTAATGCATCTTTGCCTGTGCAATCTGATGGTTCACCTCAAAAGATGCTCTTTCAGTTCCTTTGGATGCACTTTAGGCCCTCTTCAATTGTTCTTTCAAAAGCTGCTCTTTCTATGTGCATGCAGTATTTGTATGAACAACTTGTCTCACTCACTATCCATTCCCATTGGTCACATGATTCCATGATTTTATTAACTAATGATTATAGTCAATGTGTCAATTAACCTACAGCAGCTGTGAAGTGAAGAAATCCTTGGAAATCGTAGATGATTTCTAATCAACTTGCTCAACTTGTTAAACATCTCTCTAAACATTTTTGTGAGATATTAGGGTAGGTTAGTCAATTCTTCTGCAAAAAATACAGGAAAATTAGAGAAAATAGGGATTACTGTCTTGTAAGTCTGAGTTTTCAGGTAGGAATTATCTCATGTTCATGTTGTTACCTGTCTAAAGCTATAGCTTAATACTGGGGCCATATACTCTGCATTTTTATGTCAAAAAGAGCAGCATTCCTAATAGCAACTGCTGCAGGATGCTGCAACTTACTTTGCTCTATTTGGGAAAATAACTATTTAGTACTCTGCTTTCTGTCTTCTGGTCAATTTTGTCTACTCTTCCTTTAATCTTATCTTTGTTTGCAAACAAATGCTGCGCAATATTTAGATGATTGCTGAAAGTCTCTGGTGCCTGCTTCTGTTTTGAAAGTTTCTGAACGTGAGATTTTTCTAATTATTTTTAATGATGGTTATGCTATTCAGATTATAAGGGGGAACTCAGATAAATAATTTTTCAGTGCTTCATGTGAAACTCCCACTTATTATGCATTTGTGTTTAACAGGTGGACTGGAACTTAATCCAGATGCTGCAGATTTCATTCCTCGGGAAATGCAAGAAACAGAAAGAAAAAAGAAACCAGAGGATTTTGGCAGGAACAATAATACAAATCTATCATCAAGGCAGCGACCATTTCGGAGCTATCGCTGTGGTTTAACACACAAGGGGGAGTATTCTCAGCAGTCAAGGAATCATTATGATGAAGACCCTACCTCTGATCCCAGGGCAAGCAGTGAGGGGCACAGGACTAACCAGAATAGAGCAGGCATGCATAGTTTCCAAAATCAGCGGCGACACCGTGTAAGAGAAGAGAAGGCCTGTTCTGGAGAAATGTCACTTGCCAATGAGTCACAGCAGGAAATTGCTGGAAATTCATTCCAGTCAAGGCTTTTTGAAAAAAATTTGGAGGAGGATAGCGCACAGAAAGACCCAGTGGAGGCAGGGGCAGAGTGGGTGGGGCACAGAAGGATTCACAGTTCAGACCAAGAAAATTGGAGAGCACCAGAAAATCGGACTGGAGCCAAACCAAAGAAAGTTAACTTGCACATGTATAAATCCAGTCGAGGAATCGTTAACCAAGGAAAATTTGCTTTTGAGAAAGACGCTAGAACATTTGGGAAAAAACACAATATAATTGAAAACATGAGCCCACCAGAGACGAATCAAATAGAAAACGCTTGTGAACCTTCTGTAATGGATAAAAATTATGAAAGATGCAATGATCAGTCGCAGAGAAAGTTTCTTAAAAATAGAAGTAGCCAGAGAGAATTCACCTGGGGCAAACCGTACTCAGACAATGAAGCGTACAGAGGATTGACAGCAGACAATGTTCGGACAGACTCCGGTTTCACCACGACTGCTTCAGCAACGGATACCAAGACTGATTTCAATGAGGAGAGCGTGAATCCTAAATTACAGGATCGTTTGACCCACCGAACACAAACATGGAAAGTGGGTGAGGTAGAAAGAAGAAGAAAACGCCCAGAAGATCTACAGAAAAAATCCTTTGATTCGCAAAAGAAATCCTTTGATCCAGGAAGGAAGAGCTTTTGGAAAAAACAAATGGAAGTTCACAAGAGCAAGGAGACTCACACAGGTTCACTTCCTCAATCAATTCATTAATTACAATTTCTTTAATGCATTTCAACAAATTGTTGAATAAACAAGTTTGTATTGTGGGAAAGTTCTTGAATTCCAGCAGTTATAGTGTTTTGGGATAGTTTAAATCTTTTGTTTCACCTTGTTTCATCACTTTCCTTGGATACAAAATTGGTTTGAAGGTTGGAGAGGGAGGGTGGTGATGGAGGATTGTTTTTCAGGCTGGATGCCTCTGAATGGTGGTGTGCCGTAAGGATCAGTGTTAGGTCCTTTTTTTTTAATTGTCGTTTTATATTAACCATTTGGATGTGAATATAGGAGGTAGGGTTAGTAAGTTTGGTGTAGAAGCTTACCTCAGTACAATGGGACTTGATCAGATGGGCTAAGGAGTGGCAAATAGAGTTTACTTTAGATAAATATGAGATGTTACATTTTGGAAAAACAAATCAGGGCAGGACTTATACACTAAATGGTAAGGTCCTAGGGAGTGTTGCTGAACAAAGACTTTGGAGCGCAGCTTCATAGTTCCTTGAGAGTGGAGTTGTAAGTAGATAGGATAGTAAAGGTGTTTTTTATGCTTTCTTTTATTGGTCAGAGCATTGAGTATAGGAATTGGAATTTCATTTTGCAGCTATACAGAGCATTATGACAGGTTTATAATACTGCATGCACTTCTGCTCTCCCTGCTGTAGAAACGACGTTGTGAAACCTTGAAAGGGTTCAGAAAAGAGTTACAAGGAAGTTGCCAGGATTGGAGGACTAGAGCTATAGGGAGAGGCTGAATAAGCTGGGACTTTCCACCCCTGCAGCGTCAGAGGCTAAGGGGTGACTCTAGAGATTTGTAAAATCACAAGGGGAAGGATAGGATGAATAGCCAAGGTTGTTTTTTTTCCCGCAGGGTAGGTGTTCAAAACTAGAGGGCATAGGTTTCAGATGAGGGGGAAAAGATTTAAAAGGGACCTGAGGGTCAATTTGTTTTTCACACAGAGGTGGTAAATATATGGAACAAGGAAGTGGTGGAGGCTGGGTACCATTACAACATTTAAAAAGCATCAGGATAAGTACATGAATAGGAAGGGTTAGAGGGATATGGGACATCTGCTACCAAATGCAACTAAATCAGTTTGGGATATCTGATCAGTATGGTTGAAGTAGACCAAAGCGTCTGTTTCGGTGCTATGTAACTGTGACTCTATGACTAAGTGTCTTAAACTACTTGGGCTGCCTTCACTTTCTGGAAATATCGATTAGGATTGTGAATTGGCCATTCAGTTCTTTGAACCTAGCCTGCTTTTTGATAAATTTGCAGCTTCTACTCCATTTAGCTATCCACTCCCAATGTCTTTTGGCTTCTTTTGCTTGTGAAAAATCTGCTTACCTCTGCCTTAAGTATGATAGTAGGTTATCCTATTAATTTGGTACTGAAGAAATTATGTGCGCTACACAAAGCATATTGAGAATCCTTTCATTTTCTTAATTTTTTTTTGTTCTGATCACCCCTCCTGATACATGTCTACTTAAAGCTAACAGGATTTTTTTATTTTAAAGAAAAATTTAATTGTGAGAAGTTAATATTAGCTTTTGAAAGCAGGGAGTTGAATATGAATAAGGCCATTCAGCTCCTGGAATGTGTTCCACCATTCTCTAAGATCATGGTTGATCTCATTGTGTCTGCAAATCTGATCTCATTGTGTACCAAATCACCTTTTCACCTCATTCCTTAACTAGAATTTATCAAAACATTAAAAGTAATATATTTTTTAAGCTACTCCATGATTCTGCTTCCAAACCATTTCAGGAAGAGTTTTGAAGGCTTGTGACCCCCTGAGGGGGAAAAGAAGGATTTTTTTGCATTGCCTTTTGTGCTATTTATTAAATATGGATAGCACTGACATGGCAGCATTTATTCCCTGCCCTATTTATCCTGATGATTTTAGGGCTGAAACTTTGCTATGACCGCTCAAATTCTGCTGCTGAGGCTAGAGACAATCCTGCCCCGCTTTGTTCAGCAGCAGGATTCAAGGAGGTGAATTTCTGATCATAGCCAAATATATGGCTACCATACCTAGAGTACAGCAGCCTGCTCAAGGCACCACAGGCCCAGTAATTTAGTCTATTAAGTTGATCCTAAGCCTGATAAAGTGTGAAAAGAGACATTAAGTAAACCCATTATCAAGAAAAGTGTCATAGAAAGCAGCCTTAAGTATGTTTAGTTTCTACCTCCTCACCTGGTCTTCCAGTCGTTTCTTTATAATTATTTCTAACTGACTTGTTGAGACATGATGGGACTCGAACCTAGGCCTTCTGACCCAGACATGGGACACTACAGCTCTGCTGTAAGAGCTCCTCTTGTGTACTCAAGCACTGAAACAATGCCATTCACTCATGTATCAAAAGTATAATTAACATGGCATTAACTGACTTGGAGGTCAGTGTAGCCCTCAGTATTGGTCAGTACTGAAGCTACATGCCTCAGCTGTGGTACTCTCAAGATGACCTTAGAGGTTTGGAAAATCATGAGGGGCATGAATAGGGTAAATAGTCAAGGTCTTTGTCCTGTGGTGGGAGAGTCCAAAACTAGAGGGCATAAGTTTAAGGTGAGAGGGGAAAGATTTAAAAGGGACCTGAGGGGCAACTTTTTCATGCAGAGGGTGGTGTGTCTACGGAATAAACTGTCAAAAGTGGTAGAGCGTGGTACAATTACAACATTCTTAAGAGGCATCTAGATGGGTTAGAAGGATATGGGCCAAATGCTGACAATAGGACCGGGTCCGTTTGAAATATCTGGTTGGCACAGATGAGTTGGACTGAACTCTTCCACTGTTTCGGTGCTGTATGACTCTCTGAATGTATGAACTCCACGTTCCTGCCATTCCCTATTACCCTTCAACCCATTACTGGTTAAAATCCTGTCAATCTATCTCCTTAAAATAATTTTGCATGCTGGTATTGAAATTGCACGCTCTGGAGTTGTCAATTGCAAATATTTGTGACCGTATGAGTGAAGTAATTCCTCATCATCTGTTTTCTCTGCCACCGTTTCACTAAAACTATGACCTCTAATTATTCTTTGTCTTAGAAGGGGAAACGTTCTATGCCTACTTTGTCAATCTTTTTAGCATCTTGCAGACCTCAATTTAATCTCCCCTCGGTCTTCCAAATTCTAATAAATAAAGGAAGAAAATGTTCAATCTCTGTTCAAATAAATCTTACATCTCTGGAATTAACCAAGAGTACCTGGTCTGAACTGCCTGCAATGCAATTACATCCTTCCTCAAGGTGGCCAAAACTATGCATAGTACTCCTGATATTGTCTCACTAATGCCTTGTACAGTTACAACAACACCTTCCCTACTTTTATAGTCCATTCATTTATCAATCAAATCAAAATTCCATTTGCCCTTATTACCTGCTGTACCTGCATGCCAGCTCTGTGATTGATGCACAGAGACACCCAGATCCTTCTGTACCAAAGCAGTTTGAAGTTTCTCTCCACTTACTATTTTTACAACCAAAACGAATAACCTTTCTCTCCTCCACCTTAAACTCCATCTGCCATTCATCTAGCCTACTCACATCCATATGTAGTTTTCTGATTTTCATTGCAACTCACCTTCCCACCTATTTTAGTGTCACTTGCAAGTTTGACTAGAGTACATTCGTCTTCCTGCATCAAAACAGGACTGAACCCTACAGCACCCTACTAGTTACAGCTTAACAATCAGGAAAAGATCCATTTATTCTGATTCTGTTTTTGGATGATTAACCAATCCTCTATCCAAGCTAATACATTTTCCCTAACTCCATGTGACCTTGTGTAATAACTTTTTGTATGGCACCTATTCAGATGCTTTCTGGAAGTCAAGATAAACAGCATTTTTCTTTAATTAACCAGTACCTGTGGGACCATGATTGTGCTGGTTGATAGAAGTTTATAGCTGCAACTTTGTCTTAAATAAAACTTGCCAGCAAAGAGCCTTGTCACTCTCACCCTCAACTGTTGCTTCCCTGCTGTTTTCAAACTTCTGAATGAACCTCTCTTGTTGATACAATTTCTCTCTGCACCCTCTCAGGTAACACTGTCCTGCACTGTCTTCTGATATCTTCTCACTCTCTCTCTCTCACTCTCTCTCTCACTCTCTCTCTCACTCTCTCTCTCACTCTCACTCTCACTCTCACTCTCTCTCTCTCTCTCTCACTCTCTCTCTCTCTCTCTCTCTCTCTCTCTCTCACTCTCACACACAATGCACATGTACAGTATGATTTGCCTGTAAAGCATGTAAGATAAAACTTCAGTTCACGTGTCAGTAATAACTCAAAATCAAATCAAACGGACTACTCAGACATCATAGAATTGTGATAATGCAGTAGACTTCCGGTGCTTTAGGTATATAATTTTTCCTGGCTTGTCAAGAATGCCAGTTAAAATTAAAGTTTGCTGTTCAGCTTTTACAGATCTTCTATGACCCACTTTGCTTGCTACATCTTCAAAGAATTCCAGCAAATTTAAACATAATTTATCCTTCCATGCTAACTGGTTGCACTTTTGACTTTCCAAATGCCCTGCTTTACTTAATAATTGATTCAACAATTTCCCAACAGCACGTGTAAAGCTAACTGGTTTTTCTCTAGCGTTTTTCCGATCCATTGGACCCTTTGCAGAATCTAGGGAAGATTGAAATATATGACAATACATCCACTACCTCTGTTGTTTCCTTTAGGACCCTTGGATAGAGATCAGCAGGACCTGGGACCTGTCTGCCTTAATCCTAATTGTTAACTCAATATTTTCTCCCAAGTGACATTTTAAGTTTCCTTTTTTTTAAAAATAACCTCTGCGTTACCTGTTGCATATTGGGATGGTTACAGTGTCATCCACCATGAAAACTAAGGCAAAATTCAGTTTTAATGTTTCTGCTAAGAATATGCTCAAAGGAAAGCTTCTCGTCTCACTGAATGGTGTCCTTTGTGCAGCTAAATACTTGCAGAGATGGGAAGTGCTGTTTAATTGCAGCCCATTTGACCTATTTCTGTGGTCACACCGATGGCCAATTTGACACTATTCTGTAGCTTTGAATATGGCGCGGTGGTGAAAGTATGTCAGGTGTATCTCCGCCTGGTATATTCCTGCACCATTCTGTCAGTCTTTCTATCATCCAGCTTGTTGCCAAAAGCCTGCTGAGCGTGTGTCTAAGAGTCGTCAACCATATACTGTAAACTTTAGTCATATGGAAGCACTGCAGATTGTAGAATTGGTAAGTACCCTTTCCTGAAAGAAATTAGTAAATCAGATGACTTCTAAGACCACCTGCGACTTTTATGGCTATGTTTGTGGGTGGCACAGTGGTTAGCACTGCTGCCTCACAGTGCCAGAGATCCGGGTTCATTTCCAGGCGACTGACTGTGTGGAGTTTGCACATTCTCCCCGTGTCTGTGTGGGTTTCCTCCGGGTAGGTCAGGTGAATTGGCCGTGCTAAATTGCCCGTAGTGTTAGATAAGGGGTAAATGTAAGGGTATGGGTGGGTTGCGCTTTGGCGGGTTGGTGTGGACTTGTTGGGCCGAAGGGCCTGTTTCCACACTGTAAGTAATCTAAGTAATTATCTGATGTTAACTCAATTCACGATTATTTAGTAGAAATAGATTTCTCAACTGATATGCTTGTTTCTGAATTCACAACACTGGCTTGCTCAACCACCATCATGGTTGTTACGTGACCATGCCCTGCCATATATCTGTGGAGAAAGCTTCCGCATAGAAATGTTAAAACAGTGGGTTAGAGATCAGTAATTTATAATCTTGGAAGCGATTACATCTACTGAATTAGGAGAATCTCTCCAGCCTTTTTGAAATTGCTTTAAAATGTCTTCCTTTCTTAATAATGGGATGGGTCCAATTATATTTGTCACACCTTTTTCTGTTATTTAGCAAATACCACAGAAAATTGTATTTTCTAAAATATTCAAGTTTTTCAATCCGGTAACAGATGAGCTCTATTTTCTTATCTGATCCCTTCTAATACTCACCATTTTATTTTATTTTCAGCAGCCTGACCCATAATTTGGTCTAACTAGTTATCCCATTTCTGTTTGTTTGTCAGGATCTCTGATTGAGCAACTTACATCTGAGAAATATGAATGTATGGTTTGCTGTGAGGTGATCCGTGTGATGGTACCTGTCTGGAGCTGTCAAAGCTGTTATCATGTGTTCCACTTGAATTGCATTAAGAAATGGGCAAGATCACCAGCTTCCCAAGCTGAAGGTTAGTTTTGCAATAGACCACTGACTTGAAACATTAACTCTGTATTTCCCTCCATAGAATATTAGAATGGCTGAGTATTCGCAGCATTTTGTTTCTTCTGTTAGTGTTGGTTTGCTGTTTAGTTTGCTTGCCGCATTAGAGCTTTGCACTCTGTTATAAAACATGATGCATAGAGTTAATTATTTTCCACCCTCTGGGTTAATTGATAGTTCTCGGAAAGACCATATTGTAGTGTGTTGGAAGTAGTGTGAGAAACTTGACTTTGGTTTCTTACACTATTCATGGCAAGCCACATTGTGTGCATGCCTACCTGTAGTATGAGTTGCCTATAGGTGGTGCTGTTGATGTCCATTTTCAAATTCAAATTTAAATCTGGTTCCTAAGATTTTTGAAAGAGAGAATTGGCGTGCAAACCTTTCATGCCCCAAAGCTTAAGCCATGCTAAGTGTTTTTAGATCACTACTACAATAACACTGCCCTTAAAGTTATTGATGTGTTCTTGAAAATTGCAACTTTTAAGTAACTTTTAAGACTTCAAGGAAATTGCATTTTACCATTAAAGCCAATGTAAGAATTATTAGGTTCAGCAGAACTCTCCTTAGCAATCTTAAAACATTGCTGAAGTACTTTGCGAAATTTTTATAATAAATGCATTTTCAATTACTTTTAAAAATGTGGAAGGAATCTAGCATGATATCTTGCCACTTCCCTCTTGCTTGCTACTGATCCTGCTTTCTGAACCTCCTGCTCTTCTGCTGGCTGTCCCTGCAGGTTGCTGCAGACTTTGCCCCCTGCTGTCGTATGGATCACAGCCTCTGCCACTCTCTGACCAACCCTCTTGCTGTTACAATAATTTATGGCTTCTCTCACTTCTGATCCTCTGTTTTTTTTTTGCAATTTGTTCTACTTCCTGACCCAACCCAGGCAGAAGCCCTCTTTCTGAACTTTGCTCAATTGATGCTGCATCTGTCCCTCTGCTCACTTCCAGAATCTTGCGAGAGCTCAGTCATGAGTGGTAGAATCAGGGAGCAGGAAGTTAGGTGAGTTGGGGAGTCAGAGGGGCCACTAGTTGGAAGAATGTAATGAGGGTGAATTAGGGAGAGGGCAGGGCCACAGATCAGAGAGTCAGCAGCTGTCAAGTAGTTCAGGAAATGTGATCCTATGCACCCAAAAGTCATCACTAACAAGGAAATTGAAGGAGCAGGAGAGGTCACAAGATGTGGGACAGGCAGTAAGAAGTTGATTTAGGAAGCAGTAGAGGGTTGGCTGTGAGAAAATTTCAGGTAATGGGAGAGCTGCTGTTAAATGGCATTAATTGATTAGGTCAAGCAGCCTTACATAAGACTGGAGCGAAAAGACTTAAAAGCAAATCTTGTGACAATTAACACAAGTACTGACCACCATTTGACATGAAACAGCATAAAATGTCAAATAAAGTCTTATTGTAATGTCATTTAAAAGGAATCCCAAGTTCTTGTTGTGGTCCTCTTAATGACTTTAAAGAATCGCGAGAACACAAGTGGACAAGCAACCAATTAACAGGGAGTCACAATTAAATTTTTAAGATTATCAAAACAGTATCAGCATAATTCAAATATTAACGGGTAAATGAGATTTCAAATTACAAATGTTAATTTTACTCTGAATAATTAGAAAACAAATGTATTTTATAAACGACAAACATCCATGAGATTCCTCTCTCAAAGTCATTTGGTCCCCATAGCAACCTCAGCCAGAATTTTCCAACTCAGATGGTGTCACAATCAGAAGTCCAATTATAACTGTCTTTCCAGAAAGTTTCCTTGTTTCACTTGGTAATTTAAAGGACTTAGTTCTTTATATTTGAAAAGTGTGGCACTGGAAAAGTACAGCAGGGGGTCAGGCAGCTATCGAGGAGCAGGAGAATCGATATTCCGGGCATAAACCTTTCATCACATTACTGATGAAGGGCTTAGGCCCGAAACGTTGATTCTCCTGCTTCTCAGATGCTGCCTGACCTGCTGTACTTTTCCAGTGCCACACGTTTCTACACCAGCATCATAGTTAGGATAAATAAACAAGAGGGAGTCCAGGACTAGAGGGCATAGCTTTGGGGTGAGGGGGGGAAAGATTATAAAAGAGACCTAAGGGGCACCTTTTTCACGCAGATGTATGGAATGAGCTGTCAGAGGAAGTGGTGGAGGCTAGTACAATTGCAACATTTTAAAAGGCATCTGGATGGGTATACGAATGGGAAGGGTTTGGGGGGATATGAGCCACGTGCTGGCAAATGGGACTAGATTAGGTTAGGATATCAGGTCGGCATGTACAAGTTGGACCGTACGGTCTGTTTCTGTGCTGTACATCTCTATGACAATGACTCTTAAGTCAGTCACAAGTTGTAAATAGTTCAACCACCAGCAATGATCCCAATGATGCTTTGCTAAATGCAGGTTCCTAACCTGGAAATGACCCCTATATCCTGATTCTCTCTCTCTTCTGATTGTTGGTTAAGCCTTTGCTGTCCCAACATCTTGAGCTCTTATCTTGTGTGATAACTGTTTACGTGGGACTTCTTTGAATGCCTTTTGGAAATCCAAATATGTTACATCTAATAGTTCCCTTTTTAAATGCTTCGATTGTTGCATCTTCAGAATTCCAATTTATCAAAAAAATTTCCTTTGTGTATATAGTACAATCAAGTTGAGCCAACGTGATTTTATTCTGACTTTGTAAATGTGTTGCTGCTACTTCCTCAATTGAATCTCTGCAATTTCCCAGTTATGGATGTTAGGCTAACTGGCTGACAGTTTTCAGTTTTCTAACTCCATCTTTTCTTGAACAGAAGTGTTACATGTTTTCTAATATGTTTGGACCTTTTCAGAATCAAGGGAGTTTTGGAAGATTGACTGAATTATCCATGATCTCTGCAGACACTTTGTTCACAATCCTAAATTGGAAACTGTCAGGTCCATAGGACTTCTCAGCCTTAACCTTTCTAGAAATTTGACACTAGCAACTGAGAAGGTGTTTTGAGTTTCGTACTCCTTTTGCTCCTTGATTTTTCTCATTTTCTTGGAATCGTTTTGATTTTCTACTCTGAAGAAATAGAAAATGCTTGTAAAAACTGAATTTTCTTGTTTTTCCCTAACTTCTCAACCTCCTCCTTTTTAAAGAGATCAGTGTTTGATAGAAATAGTCTCTTCCTTTTTGTGTATATAGATAAGTTCTTACTATCTATTTTAATGTTTCTTGCTACTTTGTTTCCATCTTCTAGTGTCTCCCTCTTATTATTGTTGCTTTGCTGGTTTCTAAAATCACCCCATGATTCTAGCCTGGCATTAATCTGTGCAGCAGCACGTCTTTTCTTTCAATTTATTGTCATCTTTAACTTCCTTAGTTGGACATGGATGATATATTTTCATATTTGAATTACTTTTTCAATGGAATGTGAGAATTGAGAAATAGTTGAGAATTATGCAATATTTCCCAATTTTCGCTGCTGTTCATCAACTGTCTTATTTATTTTCAGGTTTACTATAACAAACTGTTTTTAATCACACTTTGATAATTGCCTTTATTTAAAATTAAGACATTATTGTGTAGGCTTCTCCCCCTCCTATAGAATTTCACATTTAATCAGGTTGGGATAATTCATTCTTAGAGGATCATTTACAATGAGATCATTAATTTATCCTGTTTCGATACACATTCCTAAACCTGCTCCTTGGTTAATTCCAGGGTATATGTTTACTCCAAGTAACTATACCAAATACTTATGAATTTATTCTCTGGAGTTCTTGTGCCATTTTAATTTGTTCAATCAATGTGCAAGGTAAAACTGCCTGCAGTAATGCAGTGCTTTCTTAAGTCATCCCTATTATGGCAGTGCAGAACAATGACTGACTGACAAAGATGTGTTGATATTGTAAAATATTTTTGCTGAATTAGCCACTATCTGGAAGTGGACACTATCTGATGAATTTTACATTCTATTTTCCAATATTAAATTCAACAGACTTACTTATCCAAAATTCAGAGTTTGTTTTACTCCTCAAACCTTCAATAGTGATAACTTGGGGCTACCATAGTCACAAATCAGTTCAAATTGATGCATTAGACATTGCACTTAAATATATTGTGGTGATTTCTTTCAAAAAAAAATCCCTCTAATGCCCACTTGATGTATTATGGGACAGCTTCTATTCTCACCTCAGCACAATAGAATAACCTGTTTGCACTGTTCCTCTGGTGATTTAGTTGAAGCAATGGAAGACCATCAAGGGATACCCAGTAGGAATTCCATCTGTTTGAACAAGTTGTTATGGATAAAGCCAATTTTTAAAAATCTCATTATTTTGAGTAAAATTTGTTTGAAGGGCAGCTGTTTACATTCAATATTCTTGTAAAGCACTGTGTAAAGAATGAAGAAAAGTACAAAACCTTTTACAAGATGTATGCAGTCAGTAAGAATAGCTATTCATGTAGAACAATAGTTTAGCTATTGTCAAATAGCAATTTTTCTTCTCTTCTCATGAAAAAGTGTATTGAAAGATAATGCGAATAACTTTTGTTCTTTAATATTGTTCTGAACAAAGCATTTTTATTCATTTTGCATGCTAGATGGGAATGGTGGTTGGCGATGTCCTGCTTGTCAGAACGTTTCTGTAAGAGTCCCCAATTCTTATATGTGCTTTTGTGGTAAGTAGAAAATCCTGCGGCATTACCTGAAAATTTTCCCAAAAAATGCTCTTGGAAAATGCCACTAGTAATGTCTTGTGTGTTTTCTATGTAAAAGGAGTGTTTGAAACTGCTTTACCCTTTATACATATCAGATTAGTCTTTAATACTAAAGTACATCTGGAGTGCAAATCATGTACCCAGTTGTAAGATTGGATTTTAACATATATCTCAAACTCTAGGATAGTGATTCATTTGTTTCTGTACTTTGCTGTATTGAGTCATCATATGCTCCAATTACTTTGCCCTTTTACAAGAAAGGGCAAAGTAAGATCAATTAATGCACCAAATAGTCTATTAATACATTCTCACTGAGCACTTCCACTCACCCACTGCACGCAGACAAAATCTAGAAATGAACCCCAGTCTTATCAACAGGTGGCTATTAAGTTTTTTGTTTAAATATAGCTGGCTCACAAATGTCATTTAGGTGAAGAAACCTACCTTGTCTGACCTACTTGACTCCAGACCCACAGCAGGTTAAAATCTTCTAGGAGTAAGTGAGGGCTGGAGATCAGAGCTGAAGTGCTGTTGGACTTGTAACTGCCCTCTGACATGACCATGCAAGACACTCAACAGTTAGGAGTGGACAATAAATGTTAGCCGTTTCTGTGATAGCCGCATCATTGTTTCAAAAACGAGTGGAGAGAAGAAATGTTACTCATTTTATTTCACTCCGCACTGATGTAAACTGTCCTGACTCAAAAAAACTACAATCTGCTTTCTTGGTCACTTGCTAGTTTTGATTCTCAGGTTAGTGCCAATTTCACTGCATATTTCATACCTATGGTATGTGATTTGTTGTCTACTTTGTCAACTTACTATTATTATACATCCAGTCCACTTCGGCAAATTGATGTCAATTGAAAGGAAGCTGTAATGTTTTTCATTTTGGTCGTTTATTGATTATAGAGAGCAATGGAATTTGAGGACTTGGTAAAAGTGAACAGAGCTTACTTGACTTCTGAGACTCATTGACATTAAGTTTATTTTGTAATCAAAAAAAAAATCAAAATGTGTGCATGTGGATATGGTTAAAGCCACTGAACCAAATGCTCATAAAAAGTCTTAAAGTGACATGGAAAAGTCACCAGTTTTTGGACAAGTTTTCTCGAGACAGAGGGAGGGGAAAGCAACATTTAATGATGTAACCTAGAACTCAATCTTGTGACTTCTGATTTTTCTGTTTTTTTTAACTTAAGTCTACATTCCATGAAAGAATGTCGAGCAAGGTCAGCATTTGTCACTTGTCCTAATTGTGTGGCTTGCTCAGTCATGTCGACAGACACTTGAGAATCCACTACGTTTCTGTAAATCTGGAGTCACATGTAGGTCAGTCAAGTGAGGATTGGAGGGTTTTTTTTCCCTTTTTGAGGACATTAACTAACCAGTTAAGTTTTCACAACAATCGGCAGTTTGGTCACCAATATTGAATGGCTCTGAGATTTGAAGCTATGCCCCCAGGGCGTTAGCGTGGGCCTCTGGGTTATTAGTCCAATGATATTCCCACTGTGCTATTGTTGCTAGTTTGCTTCTATAGGAAAAAGGGTGCAGCTAAAAATCTAACAGATAATTTTGAAAAAACGAAAAGCAGATTTGGCAAATTAAGACTTTACATCTGTTTTTAGAGGAGATGTGGTGCAGCATAAACTGTCCATATAATGGAGTCTAAAGCAAGTTGCAGGGAGAAGACCTAATAGATGTTTTAAAACTTCATTCCAAAAAAGATCATGAGAAACCAAATGGATCTGGAGATAAACAAATCTCCAGGATGTCATGCCCTGTATCCTTATCGATTAAAGGAAAGTTGGCAGAAAATTTGAATTGGACTAGTCATGACTTGCCATACTTTGGTGGGATTATGTGCCTTTTGGTTTGGAAAATTGCATATCATTGCATCATTTAAGAAAGAAACCAGGAAACTATGGATTTGTCAAATTGTCACTTTATGGTAAAGGATTCAATCTTTGATCAGTTCAATGTGAAGTACATGTCATATCTGACTAATCTAGTTACATTGGTTGAAGCTGTTTGGTAGGGTTGTCGGAGGATTTTTGTCTGAGAACCTCAACAATTAATTTTCAAGTTCCACGTAAAATTATCGACGACAATAAAAATGGAAGTAGTTTAGGAAATTGAAGAGGTAGGTCACCAAAATTAAAAAGAATGTGATTCATTTGCTGAGAAATGACAATGTTCCTTTTGTAGTTGCATTAGGGTGTCAACTCTAATAAATATAAATAAAATATGAATCCATAAATAGTGGTTTCATGTTTCTCATGATACCAAATTAAGCAAGGTAATTTAAGTAGACTTAAAGCCACAAATACCATTCAAACTAGCAGATCTAAATCAGTATCTTAAAGTGTGTGGATAATACATGAAGTTACAAAGACAGATTAAGTAATTAGCAAAATTGTGGCAGATGTTGGTTAATGTGTGGAAGTGAGGTGAGACTGGGAAAGAGCAAAGGATTTTGGATGTCCTCGTGCACATGTCTTGCAGAACAAGTTGACAGGTATATGGAAAGGTGAATAATATGGCCTTCATCTCAAGGGGTAGAACTATGCTTATTTAAAATTGTGCAAAATCTTAATCAGACCCCGTCTTGACTATTGTAATCAATTTTGGGCCTCAGGAAGATTTTGGCTTTAAAGAAAGAGGGAAAATTGACCCAGGGCTTAAATTATGGAGAGCAATTGTGCAAATGTGGCTTGTATTCCACAGAATTTTGATAGTTGAAGTGATCTGATTTGTCATTTTTAAAGGGTTTGTAAAGATGCATTAGCGGAAGCAATTTAATTTAGTGTGGGAAATCCAGAGTAAGCAGCAGAAAGGAGTAAAATCAGCAGGCACTATTGAAGGGCTGTGGAGTTATTTCTTAAAATGCCTATGCTGGATTAATTGGCGTTTTAAAATTAGTTTCTAATTGTTAAGGTATCAATGAGACCAAAGGTAGTTAATAGAATTAAAATTTGGATTAACCAGGATCTAAGACTGTATAGGCTTAAGGGCTTAGCAAAGGACTCTGTGATGGCATTTTGAGTCTGCCTGTAGTGCGTGGACTGTAGCAGTTCACGATGACGGCTCACCATCACCTTCAGAAAGGCAGTTGGCCCATCCAATCATGCTCACATCTCGCAAATTAATTAATCAGTAAGTTGTGACCAACATAATACAGTTCTCCACATCCTGACTGCTCAAAGTTTGTACAAAGATTTGTAGCTCGGGTGCTTGTTGTAGTGGTTCTGTTCGCCGAGCTGGAAGTTTTAGTTGCAAACGTTTCGTCCCCTGGCTAGGAGACATCATCAGTGCTGTGGAGCCTCCTGCGAAGCGCTTCTTTGATGTTTCTTCCGGTATTTATAGTGGTCTGTCCTTGCCGCTTCCGGGTGTCAGTTTCAGCTGTCCACTGTAGTGGTTGGTATATTGGGTCCAGGTCGATGTGTTTGTTGATGGAGTTTGTGGATGAATGCCATGCCTCTAGGAATTCCCTGGCTGTTCTCTGTCTGGCTTGCCCTATGATAGTAGTGTTTTCCCAGTCGAATTCATGTTGCTTGTTGTCTGCGTGTGTGGCTACTAGGGATAGCTGGTCGTGTTGTTTCGTGGCTAGTTGGTGTTCATGTATGCGGATTGTTAGCTGTCTTCCTGTTTGTCCTATATAGTGTTTTGTGCAGTCCTTGCATGATATTTTATAAACTACATTAGTTTTGCTCATGTTGGGTATTGGCTCCTTTGTTCTAGTGAGTTGTTGTCTGAGCGTGGCTGTTGGTTTGTGTGCCGTAATGAGTCCTAAGGGTTGCAGTAGTCTGGCTGTCAGTTCTGAAACGCTCCTGATGTATGGTAGTGTGGCTACTGCGACCCTTAGGACTCATAACGGCACACAAACCAACAGCCACGCTCAGACAACAACTCACTAGAACAAAGGAGCCAAGACCACTATAAATACCGGAAGAAACATCAAAGAAGCGCTTCGCAGGAGGCTCCACAGCACTGATGATGTCTCCTAGCCAGGGGACGAAACGTTTGCAACTAAAACTTCCAGCTCGGCGAACAGAACCACTACATCCTGACTACTGTTTAGTTCTAGCAACCATGACACAGAAGACATTCTGGAGGCAGAGTCTGAGGCCTGTCCCTAGAATAAAATATTGTAAGGTGTGGATGAAGTAAACCTGGAATGTTATTTGAATTGCAAGAAGTCAAAGTAAAAAGTTACTTTCCCTTTAACACTGTTATCACAGCTTCTTTACACACAGTGATCATGAATGGAATGAGCTTTGAGATAGAATAGTGGAAGCAAGAAACTTTAAATGCATAATTAATCTGAATTTTGCTACCCTGCTTAGAAAAATACCCTGCTTTATCATCCAATTTATACTGTCAGGATTCAGGCATACAGACAGTACAGATTCTACAAGCTTGTTTCATTTTCTCCAAGTTTACTAATTCAGCTTTTTGTCACATTTTGTTTACGAAAATATAACCCATGAGTTTTTCAGATGTGACCTTGTCAACAACTTAGTAGAAGTCTATTTAGCAACATCACTTGGACTTCAACTGTCTACTTCATTTGTAACTTCTTCAAATACATTTGAGATTTATTGAGTAGCAGTTTCATTTTTTAGAGTTCTGCTGTTTCTGATTTACTAATGTTCTCAAATTTAAATTCTGATGGAGTGCAATTCCTAACCATGAAATCTCACTTTTGTGAGGAGTACTATTGTAGTGCTGTGCAATTGTAGCTTTCTGAAAGAATCGCAAGATCATATATGTAAACATAAGTTCACGCTCCTGGTAATGTTTTGTTTTGTATAATTGTAAGGTAAGGTTAACAATCCAGAATGGAACAGGAATGAGATACCTCACAGCTGTGGCGAACTTTGTGGAAAGAAACGATCTGGCAATGACTGTCCCCACTCATGTAACATGTAAGCACAGAAAACACACAATGTATGCAACTTTATGCCTTTTACATGTTGCTTTATTGTCAATAATTTGCCTTTTTTAATATTTCAAGTTTTTGGAATTTTTCATGAGTATATTACTAAATACAACAAAACTCACTTTGCATATGTTTTTATATGCTATTATTTTTCAGCTCAACCTTTATTGTGCCACTTCCTTTAGACTTGTAAAATAAACTTGGGCAGATACTATATTTGGTTATGGTGGATCTTGTACTTTGGAACCGTGGTTAACTGTTTGTTGTAGGTGCTGCCTATCTGTCCCACTATGGAAGCTTTGAACTGGATAGTTTGACAATGAATCTAATGTATGTGAAAAAGATTGTACTTGCATTTCAATGCATGTTTTTAAATAATTTAGTTGTGAGAGGATCATCCTTGCCTGATTCATTGAGGTGATGGTTGACCTGTGATCTAACTCCATATACTGGCCTTTGTCCTGTATTCCCTATGCAGTTCTGTTGTCACAAAAATCTATTGAGGCCTGATTATAAAAAATTAAATTGATCTAACCTCAATTGTTGTTTGCAGAAAAGTTCAAAATTTCTGATGCATAGTGTACAGATCTTTCCTAGTCTTCCCTAGAAGATTTGAATCAAAATTTGACTGGTCTCAGTTCCACACTCCCAAACCAGGAGAAATAGTTTCTCCTGTTTGAGCTCACCAGTTTCTCTTTGTTTTGAAAAAAATTGATCACCACTTAGACTTCTAAATTCCAGGGAGCTCTGCCCTATTTTTTTCCTGTGATGTTACTCCAACTTTGGAAATCAAAGTCCAAACAGACCGTTTTAATGCTTTAAAATTATTGTTGTTCACTACTTTGAAAATGTTGATAGCTGTGGAAATATTTTTGTAGTTATGAAAAGAGTAAGACCATCACTGTTTTCCAAAATTTACAGATTTTTATCTAATGCAAACTTAATACCCATTGGTTCAACTTGTGAAGATTTTATTTTCCAAGAAAATGTCAATAATCTATCCGGTTCACTTTTCAAATATTTGTGGAAACCCCTAAGTCTGAAGAAAGTTACCACTGTTTAAGTTAGTGTTGGGTGTCAAAGTGAGGAGTAACATCACTCACAATTGCTGAAAGTTCTGGCTGATGCTGCTCAACTCAACCATACTTCTGTTTCAAAATGAAGGTTAAAAACTGACTCAGATTTCCAATTAATCCTGATGCCTTTGTTATAACCCAGTCCAATCCCTGCGACAACAATTTAAGGAATTGTATTTTAATACTTAAGGTTACAAATTAGCAATCGTTAAATTAGTAGATTTCTGAATGATGTTGATATATGAAGTCATCTCTTTTTTTTGAAAATTCAGTCAGGTAGATAATCATGTTCAAAGGCCAGTGTCAGCCAGTGCATGTGCTCTACTGAAAGCTTTTGAATTTTAACCTGAGTGCAAAAGTTGAGGAAATTTAACATACAACTATCTTGAGAAAATCTGCCAGCAATTATATTTGTAAAAACAATGACTGCAGATGCTGGAAATCAGATTCTGGATTAGTGGTGCTGGGAAAGCACAGCAGTTTAGGCAGCACCCTAAAGCTTTTGCCCGAAACGTCGATTTTACTGCTCCTCGGATGCTGCCTAAACTGTTATGCTTTTCCAGCACCACTAATCCAGCAATTGAATTTGGACAAGCTTCAAAAGTATCAAATGATGCTTTGCTCTTGCTTTAGTACTTTAACTGCATTCTCAACTTATTAACACTGCTTCTTTGTAACACATTAATATGATCTCTACGGAAGATTCACCAAACAAATCAAGCCCCCCCATCCAACCAACATTTCTAGTGCTGTGTGGTAATTGACCCTCCCATTGCATGGAAGATCATTGTAAATGAAAAGAATTTGTGTTCCTTTCTGTTAAGATAGTTCTTGCTGTGCCTATGTGGTATTAAGTCTTGTTACCTAGCTGATTCATTGCAAACTATTTAATCATTTATAACTGGGGCAGAGAGGAGAGTAACCCTTATGATAACAACAAATTTGTGAATGTCAATGTACTTAGGTTAACTTTTGATATTTCTGGCATGTATGTTAGCCATAGGTTTATAGCAACAAAGAAATTAACTGTTTTCAAGAGCAGGCTGTGCTAGTGACTGACACACACACACACACACACACACACACACACACACACACACGTGTAAATAATTTAAAAATGTAAGTTAAAACATTTTTAGTCTCTTGCTTTACCCCCCCCCCCCATCCCATTCCTTCTCTTGCCATTCTCCTGCGTTTATTTTAACTTTTGCTTTATTTCTAATATACCCTATTTCATCCAACTTTGAAAATCTTGACCGATGACTGAAAATTGGCTGTGAAGGCTAAATGAAGTTCAGAAATCTTAAGTGACAGGTTTGTGTTAAATCTGTGTTAATTTGCTTCCGATTTAGAAAGAGCTTGAAGACTGAAAATTGCAATCCCTATGGCAGGATTTGAAATTAACTTGTACATTATATCCAGGGATTTTATAGGCTGTATAGGGTTTCAGTTACAACTAAATTGAGCAGTTTAACATGTGTGCTTTAAAAGTTATCAATCCTATGACTTCTCAGCAGGGTGAAATTAGTGCTCTCTTTTTTTTTCAAATGCAAATCACTGAAGCAGAATCTTTTCCTTTCAGCCTCTGCCATCCTGGCCCATGTCCGTCATGCCCTGCATTTGTGACAAAAACATGTGAATGTGGTAGAACCAGGTAAGACCCCACTTCAGTATTCCCACTGCCTGAACATTGTTTAATTTTTTTGAAGAAGTTTTGAGTAAATTATCCTTAAGATACTCAAATTTATTCTTTTCATTTTTATCTTCGTAGAATGGTACAGCACAGAAGTAGGTTGTTCAGCTCATGTCTTGCAGGCTCCTTGATGGCAATATTCAAATAATTCACTGTTATTCTTAGCTCGTAATTTTTTTTTAAGTTTGCCGTCGTTTTTTTTTGGAGCATTATGATCAAATCTCTTTTCACCACCATTCTTTTCATGTATTGCATGCTGTATCACAACTTCTTCCTGCATACCTTTGTTTTGCTCCATGTCATCTGCTTTCGTCTACCTTGAATTTTTTCTGGTGACTGACATTTTTAGAAATAGTTTCTTCCTTACTTGTCAAAATCCTTCATGCCTTCTAATGCATTTTTCTCCGATCTACCCATAACTTTGTGCTATGTAAGAACAACTTCAAATTCTGTAGCCTCTCCAATAAGTGTCTCATCTCTGGTATCACCGTCTCCATTTTCTTTTAAAGCCTTGCTATCTTGTCTGAAGTGTGGTTACAACTGAATGTATCACTCCACGTGAGGCCTAACCAATGTTCTATACTGGTTCAACATAAATCTATTGCTTTTCAGGCAACAGCCTAGTGACATTATTGGTAAACTATTAATCCAGAAACTCAGTTAATGTTATGGGGACACAAGTTCAAATCCTTCCATGGCAAATGGTGAAATTTGAATTGAATGAAGAATTTGGAATTAAGGATGTAATGATGACCATAAGACCATTGTTGATTGTTAGAAAAACCTATCTGGTTCACTAATGTCCTTCAGAGAAGGAAATCTGCTGTCGTCACCTGGTCTGGCCTACATGTGACTCCAGCCTCCAGCTATATGGTTGACTCTCAACTGGCCTCTAGGCCATTAGGTATGGGCAGTAAACCTAGCCGGAGACTCCGCATCCTGTGAATGAATAAAGATTTTTTTTTTCTGTACTCTGTTCCTCTAATAAAGGGGATCTTGTGTTTAATTCTTAAATCAGTTTTTTGCAAATTTTCCTACCAACTTCAAAGGTTATGTGCATTTCTCTATTGCTCATGTCTTTAGAAGTTTATTCATTAATTTATATTGCTTCATTCTTTCTACCAAAATATATCACCACATTGATTTTATTTCATGTGCTGAATTCTGTTACTGTTCTCTTCATTATTACGTGAGACTTGTATGACTTTGAGAAATCTCAAATCTAAATTCTGAACGTTCTACCAGTACCAATCTCTTACCTTTTCCCCAATAACTTGCGTGTTGTTTCTATTTGCAGAATCACTTAATGCTCTCTTAAATGCCTCAATTGAATGTGCATGCTTCCAAGCAGTGTATGATCTTGGCATTTGTCGTAGAGCTGTAGAGTACAGAAACAGACTCTTCAGTTCAACTCATCAACATCAAATTTATATTCTAAATTAAATTAGTCTAGTCCTATTTGCTAGCATTCAGCTTATATCCCTCTACACTTTTTCTATTCATGTACCCATCCAGCTGCCTTTTTAAATGTCGTAATTGTACTGGTCTTCACCACTTCCTCTGTCTGCTCTTTCCGTATACTCATCACCGTCTGAAAAAGTTGCCGTTCAGGTCCTTTTTAAATCTCTCCCCCCTCTCTCACCTTCAGCCAATGCATTGTAGTTTTAGACTTCCAAAATTGGGAGGTCATTAAAGAGGTCATTAAACAGTTTTGTATATGACATTAGTTTTGGAAAGTGACATGTCTTTTCTATCTGAAATCCAACCAGTCATAATCACTCTCTGAAGTTTGAACCATAAGCAAAGTTGTATTCATATTGCCACTGCCCCATGAATTCTATGTGTTTAAATTTTGGAAACAAATCTATTATGTGGCATTTTATCCAATGCCTTTTGAAAGTCCATGTAATCATTTCCTCCTCTGGTATCATTCTGATATTCCTGAGGAGGATTAGCAGAATCTGCCTACAAGCTCTGCATCTACCATCTTTCCTTCCTTCGGTACCGTCCGATATCCCATCAAGTCTGAGTGAAGTTTTGTACTTTGCAAACTGTCAACTTTTTAAGTACTATTCTTAATCAGTTATTTTCCCATCAATTAGACTATTGTGTTTTTCTTAATATAATATGTTGGCAACATCCTCTTTTCCCATGAACACAGATGAATTGTGCTTATTTACAACTTGAGTTGTGCCCACTGCTTCCACAAGAAGATCCTTATTTTAGATTGATTCTGCCCAAACTGACTACCCTCTTACTATTTTCATGTTTATGAAATAGTCTCAGATTTCCTTTCATGTTTCTTGTAAATCTTTTCTCAGACTCTGCCTCTTCATTCTCCTTTTTGAATTACTAAGCTTATTGCAGCCTGCTGGGATTTCTGCATTTGCAGACTTCTGCTGCACAAGGCAGCCATTCAGCCAGTGTCTCAAAAAACTGTCTTATCATTGGTACAATGCTCAATCTCTCATCTTTCCCCCAATAACTTGCATGTTGTTTCCATTTGCATAATCATTTAATGCCCTCTCAAATGCCTCAATCGAATATGCATGCTGCCAGGCAGTGTATGATCCTTAGGTTTGTCATATGTCTAGTTTTGTTTTGATCTTCTAACCTTCAGATCATCTTAATATTTATTAATGCCACTTTTTCATTGTCCAATGTATCATCTTGTGCTTGCAGCTCCCCAGTCTTAATGACTGTGTCGTGTGCATTTATGGAAAATGACTCCAAGCCCATCTAAGACAGCCTCACATTTGCTCTGTCCGATCTCTCCTAATTCTAATCTACCCTTGTATAAGATTTGTCTCTTTCAATACTCTGTTCAACTTAGAAACAAGAAGAGAAATTGCTGGAAAAGTACAGCAGGTCTGGCAGCATCTGTGGAGAGAAATCAGGGCTACTAACTTAGTTCTATCCTTCTACTGCACTAGCTAACCATGTTAGCCGTTGAGTTGCAACCAGTCTACCTTGATCTGGCCTTGCCTGAGCCAATATTGATACCAGTATCCCAAGAACCAAAAGCTTTCTTTCCTGCACAATTCTGTCACTGTACATTAGTCTCCCTTAATATACAGCTCCTGTACCCACTAGAGCATGCAGCTGAAATTAATCCTGAAATTTACAACTTTTAATATACTGCCTTTTATTTCCTCAGCTTCTGAAACACTTGCTGTAGTACTTGACCCTTTTTCTCGTGCTTCCTGTGCACCATTTACTGTCCTGACACCAAGAAAGCAGCTTCATTGATTGCAGAAATACCTATTGTTCCTTGACTGTTGTATAGCTCCTCCAATTTTATATTTTACTATGCCACTGTGCTGGCATGATCCCTGTGCTGCCCACCACCCCTATGTCTTTTGCACCAAAGTGCTGAGTGCTCCTTTTAAAATGCCTTCATCCTTATTTGGTGTTCAGTAGTGAAAGCCAATTTGAGGGTCATACTCCACTGCTTACTACTCCCTACCAGTTGAATGACAACCCATTCAATGCCATGTCTAAAGTGATGTTTATAGTTTTTTTTATGAACTGGTTGTCTCAGCAGATTTTGAGATAAAATTGATTTAGTCAAATTGCAGTTTTGGTGCTTTATGAAATATGTTGCGCTTTGGTTGCTATAGCACTTCATTGCAAAGTGTTCGCCAGGGGTGCGAGTATTGTACTTCATGTTGATAGCTTTGCAGTTTCTTAGAGGCTTTCTTTGACTTGAGGACAGTATATAAAATATTTTGCCTCCCCTCAAAAATAAGTATCGGAAAGTAAAAGCAACCAACAATACTGGTTTCCAACCAAACTTCTGGTTTTAACATTTCTAATTAATTAGTAGTTGTCAAACTCCATATTTTAAAATTAAAAATCTCACAACGTCCAGTTATAGTCCAACAGGTTTAATTGGAATCATACTAGCTTTTGGAGCACCACTCCTGGTGGTTGTGGAGGACACTATTGTAAGGCACCTGAAGAAGGAGCGGTGCTAGTGTGATTCCAGTTAAACCTGTTGGACTATAACTCGATACTGTGTGATTTTTAACTTTGTACACCCCAGTCCAACACCGGCATCTCCAAATCATGATCCATATTTAAAGGAATTGAGAAATTTGGAGCGTTTATGAGAAAACTGAGGGAAGAGTCTATTTCAAATGCCTTGTACAGTTCAATGGGGACTGTTTTTCTAAGTCCATTTGATATATGTTCTCCTTGATCTGGCATGTATTAGGAACTCCTGCAAAAATCTAGTTTAAAGTGTGATTGCTGTAATGATTCTACAATGAGTAAGAATAGTAGAATGGTAATAGCAAGGTAGCTCTAAAAAGAATAGGTTTCTAAACCTGTCTCTTTGCCACTCCAATACCAAGAATAAGCATAGACCATTAAGCTCCTTGAGTCTGTTCCACTATTGAATGACATTATAGCCATAAAAGTCTAATCCTGTATACTTGCCTACGCATGTGATTTAATACCTTTTCAGTTAACAAAACTCTTACCAATCTCCGATTAAAATTTACATCTAATATTCATCATTTGCACTTTGCAAAAGAGATTGTGAAACGTCTAGCACCCATTTTATGTAACAGTATTTCTAACTTTCTCCCCGATCAGGATGCTCTAATGTTAAGACTTTGGCCCTGAGTCAAAGACACCCTAACCCTAAAGACCTTTATTTTCTTGTATCCTGAAAGCTCTTGAAATTTTTGATCGAATCACACCTTAATATCCTGAATTCCTGGGACATAATTCTAGTTTGTGTCCTCTCTCCTTTTTAGTATAACCATTGGAATCCAAATATCACGTGCTATAATTCCTGCAAGGCCAGCATATACTTAAATTCTAGTGTACAGAATTATTCAGCATAGCCCAGAGGTCCTCTAGCAAGGATTTGTTAATAGCTGCAAGATAATTAGTCCCTAAGATATATTCACAAGCATTCTGTTAGCCTTTGACAGTTTTCTGTACCTGTTTGTAACATTTTAAACCACCTTCCAGAATCCAGAGTTGCCATGGCACTCCATTGCTTCAAGCTTTTCATTATTTCAAAATTACCCTGTCCTTTTTGGACCTAAAGTGGATGACCTCACATTTGTCAAATTGCACTTATCAAGGGCAGTTGGGGATGGGTAAAATAAATCTTGATCTAGCCAGCAAAAACACATCCTGTGAATAACTTTTTTTTAAAAATTGGAATCCAGTTGGCATAGCTTTGCTATCTCTACCAGTAATTTTATGCTTCTGTCTATGATGCCACCTAGTTTGGATAGGTGGCTTTCTAACCCATCATCTACTAATGGATTAGTAAATTTGCAGATGACACTAAAGTCAGTAGAGTAGTGGACAGTGTAGAAGAATGTTACAGGTTGTAGGGGGACTTGGATAAACTGCAGAATTGGACTGAGAGGTGGCAAATGGAGTTCAATGCAGCTAAATGTGAGGTGATGCACTTTGGGAAGAATAACAGGAAGGCAAGGTACTGAGTTGCCACCCAGGTGGATAGTGCTGTTAAGAAGACATACGGTGTGTTAGGTTTCATTCGTAGAGAGATTGAGTTCTGGAATAGCAATATCATGCTACAACTATACAAAACGTTGGTGCAGCCACACTTGTAATATTGTGTACAGTTCTGGTCCCCATATTTCAGATAAGATGTGGAAGCTTTGGAAAAGATGCAGAGGAGATTTACCAGGATGTTGCCTGGTCTGGAGGGAAGGTCTTATGAGGAAAGGCTGAGAGACTTGAAATTCTTCTAATTGGCAAGAAGAAGACGAAGAGGGGATTTGATAGAGACATACAAGATGATCAGAGGATTAGATAGGGTAGACAGTGCAAGTCTTTTTCCTAGGATGATGCGTCAGCTTGTATGAGGGGGCATAGCTACAAATTGAGGGGTGATAGATTTAAGACAGATGTCAGAGGCAGCTTCTTTACGCGGAGAGTGATAAGGGCATGGAATGCCCTACCTGCTAATGTAGTCAACTCAGCCACATTAGGGAGATTTAAATCCTTGGGTAAGCACATGGATGATTTTTGGATAGTGTAGGGGGACGAGCTGAGAATAGTTTATAGGCCGACGCAACATCGAGGACCGAAGAGCCTGTTTGCGCTGTATTGTTCTATGTTCTATCTGCTGCATGTGTCTCATTTATAGCTACCTTTTCAGGAAGTCTGTAGTCATGATATGTCACACCTTTAGTTTCTATGGCTAACTGTGGGAGTTGTTATCTGAGACCACAGACTCTTTGCAGGCAGCTGTCCACTTGCCTGTCCTGGATGTGTGTCTGTCTCACTTTGCCAGTGTCTGCCTTCTAAGCATTGTCATACTATCTTGTCAAGATTTGTTGGCTAATTTGCCATTCATAATTTTGGTACACCGAGAAGATGCAAAGCATCCATGCTACATGAGGTGAAGCCTTAGGATCTTCACTTAGCCATCAGCTAAATCATCAACGCACATAGTGAAGAGATAACATCATAAGAATACCTGACAAACTAAAATGTTACAAAGTGAGGCAACAGTTACCAAAATGAATGTTTGAGTTACAAATGGGAGTACATGTATTCTTTTGAATTGCATTTGATTTGAGCATTTTTATTTTAGCACGATTTGTTCATTGGAGTGATTAATAATGTTATTCAAATAAAAGCAAAGAGCTGTGAATGCTAGAGATCAGAAATAAAAGCAGATTGCTGGAAAACTCAGCAGCTTTGGCAGCGTCTATGGAATGAGAAACGCAACTAGTGTTTAAGAGTTGGTTCCAATGGGTCATATTGGACTCAAACTGTTAGTTTTGTTTCTCTTTCTCAGATGTTACTACACCTAAGGTTGTCCTGCACTTCGCTTTATTTCAGAATGTTGTCTTTAACCACGTTCAACTGAAAAACTACTGTTTATTATCACTGTTTTAGCAGCAAACTGCTTTTCTGACGCCCCTCTCTCCTTCTTACCCACCACTTTCCTCTCCTACCCTTTTGTTACTTCCATCTGACCATCTGGCTCTCCCATCCCACCCTTCTCTGATCCATCTCATCTTTTCTCCCATCCTCTTCCCATTCACCACATTTCTCCACCCGTCCTTTTCTGCTCACAGCCACCCTCCCAGTGTCCCTCTTCTACTTGCTAACTCTTTGCTTACTATCGATGGAATTTCTGGCATGTTGACTTTTCACCTACTTTAAATACAACCACAAAGTAATTACTCAGTGTCTGCTGTGTTGTTGTTGTTCTTGTTGTTGTTCAATAATTTTGTTTTATTAACTGGCACTTGTGGAACCAGAAGTGTACCGGTTGGTCAAATATTCCAATGGATCAAGAAGTCCACATAATTGATGTAAAAATGCATACTGAGTAATAGAAACATCACTGTTACACTTTATAATTTATTATTTAACTGATTTATGCTGTGAATAATGCAACTTGTCTTAAATAAAACTTACTGGCAGAGATCCTTCTCACTCACTCTCGCTCAACTGACTGCTCGGACATCACGAAGATCGCAATAATATGATAAACCACAGATATTTCAAGGTTTTTTTTATTGCTGGTTCACAAGATGCTGGTTAAAACACAATCTGCTGCAAATATTAAGGAACTATATGGCTGTGTCAAATGGCTTCCTACCCAGTGCTTCTGACCACCCTCTTTTTCCAAGTTATGAATTTTTATTTTATCTTAAGCTTTTGGCCGTTCCTGCGCTCTCATTTCTGTTTGTCCCATTCTGTGCCTCTTCTGTATACTTATTTTGTCTTTAACTTTTTCTATTCATCCATTTTAATTTTTTTAAACTTAAATTTACTACTACAGAATACAAAGGGAACTCCCATATCAATGCTTTTTGAACAATTTATAGCTGTCATTTTACTTATCAACAAAGCTGCTCACTTTGTGGATGGTTTCTGTTTGATTACATTGTAATCAGTCTTACCTATACCTTGTTGGGACAGATCCTCTGTCCCCATGTTCGTTTGGAGGAGAGAGACACCGGGTCTGATTAAAAGTATAAACAGGTTTAATGAGAGAGAATCGTACACAGTACAGTGAGGTGTCTAGCTCACTGGAGAAGGCGTTCTGACTATTTTTTAATTTGTCTATCCTTTTGTTCTTTCACATTCCAGAGTTACATCCTTATTTGGTAAAATACAGAATTTTCGTATGTCATTGGTTCTCACCTGATAACGTTCTATTACCTCAGTTTGAGCTACGTGCGTTTAGACACGGCTCTAATGTCCTGTTATCTCTCACCCTCCCTGGGGCCTCTTCAGGCTATGCCATCAGCTTTTCAGTCTGTTCTTAGTGTAACACAATGGCTTACTGTTGTCTAGTGAAGCTAACAAGTTCCAGACTTGCTAATACTACCTTACGTGAGCACTACCTAACAATAAATTTTCTTACACTACCTAACCTTAATAATGGATCCCAACAACCTGGAATCATATCTTCTGCATTTCTCCCTTTCAAATACAATGTCCTGATCTGGAAGTAATATCTAGATACAGTTCTGAGTGTTAGCAGCCATCTGGTACCTTTTCTCAAGTAGCCATCTTTTATGCTTTTAGCCACATGAAGTATTACTTCCCAAGTAAAAACTCTATTCAGTACACCAAACAGTACCAGCTCTCTGACTGTTCTAAAATGGTCTCCAGATATTAAGTACTAGACTTCTACTCAAATCTTCATGTGCTCTGTGGGGGGAAAAAAATGTATGACTAATTGATAAAGCCATATTTGGAATAAAATGTAGAACACAGGGAGCCAGACTAGAGGAAACTTATCTGACCAAACAACGCTAGTTTGGTGAATAGAAAATAAAATGTCTGATCTTCAAATGAAGCTTGATTTGCATAAAAATTTTTATTGTCATCTTCATATGGATACCTATTTACAAATTAGTCAAACTTCTCATTATTTGTTCTGACATTTAACTTCAGTTGTGCACTTGCAATGTCCTTTTGATAATATTTAGATGTAACTCTTGTAAGTGATCCAAGTATTTCATTACTAAACTACTGCTTCAGTTATTCTTGTGTGTTTTGTGTTGTAATCTTTAAATCCTTTCAGAGGATTTAAACTTTTTCCCCCACTTTGCAGCCAGTCTGTTCGATGTGGGCAACCGGGAACCATTAACTGCAGTAATGTGTGTGATAATCTCCTAACTTGTGGGAAGCATACATGTGCCCAGGTTTGCCATGCAGGGAAATGCCAGCCATGTCAACTTACTGTTCAGCAAGGTAAGGAGCCAGTCTTCATTCCAGATACAACACTGATCCATTTTCATGAGCTATGGAAAATTTGATTGATATTACATTGTCCACTGTGGGTTGGAAATAATTAAAGTTTATTATATGTTACCTTAATTAAAAATGTTGAATAAGAAGGAAGTTACTGTTTTCAGCAAGTAGACTTTTGCTTAAGAAATAGGAGTGGATCATTTTGATGTCTTGTCTGCTCCACCGTTTAATAATCATGTCTGATATGAGATGGCCTTAACTTCATTTTTCTGTCTGCTCCCTCTTCACTTGTTAACAAAAATCTAACTCAGCCTTGCATAGTATATGTTTAGTGGCCTAATCCTGACTGCTTGCTGAGGAGAAAATTGCAAATATTGATGACTCAAATAAGTTTGTCCTCCTTTCTGTCTTAATAGAAGATCCCTTATCTTCAAACTGAATCCCTCAGTCCTAGATTCCCTATCAAGCCTTCAGAATCTTATACATTTCAAATAATAACCTGGCATTCATCTAAATGCCAATACGTGCCCAATCGTCGTTTCATTCCAGCATTTAGCCTAGTGAAGCTTCTGCTCTGAACGCCAATACAAATATGTTCCTCCAGTAAGGTAACACAAACTCACAAACTACTTCATACATGATCTCACCATTGCATTATAGAATTGTTGCAAGAATTACTTGTTTTTATACTCTATCCCTGTTATCAACACCAAAGACTGCATGCCGTTCTGCGTATGCGCCAATGTCCACGCCTTTGTGCGCACGCGCTGCTGTCCACATCAGTCTTCGTGCTGTCCTGTGCATGGGATGATGCCAGCTGCTGACAGAGCAGCTTTCTGTGAAAGGGACTGTACAGAGACCAGCTTTGTCTTTTTAAAATATGCTAAGTTAAATCTACTTTTGTTTTGTGAATAGATATGATTTCAACCCTCATTTAGACTGTGCTATGCTTTGTTATACTTTTGGTGATTTTTGAGTGATCATGAGTGATTTTTTTTTTGCTGGTCTGTCCCTAATCCAACTTCTTCCATAGGCCCCATTATTTCTGTTAAGTGATTTTCTGTTGAGCGAGGTTTTGTTGGAATGCAACTACAGCATTATAGGAGAATTACCTGTGGTTACATAAAGGGGAAGTGGATGGTCAGGAACAATGTTGTCCCATGAAAGACAGCAAGTGGGGACACTGTCAATGTCTACAGAGATTTTACAGCATTTTGAATACAGTAAAAAAGGAGAATAGTTTGTCAGAAGTCGCAAGAACGTTAATAGTAGATCATGACCAGGGACTGAATAAAGTTAATCTAAGCAAAACATCAGTAATGGAGAAGATAATGAAATTAAAAACTGACAAATCCTTAGAATCTTATGGTTTCCATGAGAGAATGTTGAAGGAAGTAGGGAACAAACTGTAGCCACTGTCAACATAATCTTTCAGAGTTCTCTAGATACGGAAGTTGTCCCTCTGGATTAGAAAATTGCACATATCACTCCATTTTTTTTAAGCAGGGTGAAAGAGAAAAACCAGGGATAAATAGGCAGACCACTAGCAAACCATGAACACCAACTAGCTATAACCAGCTATTCCTAGTAGCCATGTGCACAGATGACAGGGACCACAAATTACACTGGCACAGCACAACAATCATAGAGCAAGCTAAACAGAAGGCAGCCAGAGAACTTCTAGAAGCATGGCACTCATCTTCAGATTCCATCAACAAACACATAGACCCAGACCCAAGATACTGGCCATGACAATGGACAATGGGAACAGGCAATCTGAAACAGGAACAGAACCAAATAAATTAAGAAAAACTTAGAGCAGCGCTTCACAGGAGGCTCCAAAGCACTGAAGATGTCACCTGGACAAGGAATGAAATGTCTGCAAATCAACGTCCCAGCTCAGCAAACATACCCACAACTATGACAATCGGCACCTGAGCTTCAAATCTTGCTACAAATCTTTCCACAATCCTTTGAATAAGCTGCGTTTAGCTGAAAGCAGATATCAAATTGCATGTTGTAGTTTTTTCTACGATGGCACTGTGGACTTTGAGAGAGATGTTATTGACAGTATTGAAATAGAATTTTAGGCTTCCTAGTCAGAAACATCTGCAGTCTAAATGTATCGGTAAAGACGTTTAAACCATAGGTTTGGAGTAATTTTGAATCCGCAACCTTATTCAGAGTTCTGAATATAAGTTTGCTCGCTGAGCTGAAAGATTTGTTTTCTGACGTTTTGTCACCATACTAGATAACATCAGTGAGCCTCTGGTGAAACACTGGTGTTAGTGACCCGCTATCTGTTTTTGTGTTTAGGATTCCTTGAGTTGGTGATGTCATTTCCTGTTCTTTTTCTCAGCGTGGTAAATGGGGTGCAAGTTAATGTGTATGTTGATAGATTAACAGTTATGGAGTATAAGATCAACATTTCTATTAAGAAACATGTCGACTTGGACCCCGTTTGCCACCCTCTGTTTAAAAAAAACTGGAAATGATATCACCGCAGGAAATTGCATCACCAACCCATGGAAACCTAAACACATAAATAGAAAGTTTATGGAGGCTCACCTGATGTTACCTAGTATGATGATGAAACATCTGAAAACTAACCTTCCAGCTTAGCGAGCAAACTTCTATCCAGAGTCTGAACCTGAGCTACAAATCTTCTCAAAACTCACGTATTTAGATAGTGTTAATCTTACGTCTGTTATCTCTATGCTAGGTCATCAGAGGAAAATTAGATTAGATTACTTACAGTGTGGAAGCAGGCCCTTCGGCCCAACAAGTCCACACCGACCCGCCGAAGCGCAATCCACCCATACCCCTACATTTACCCCTTACCTAACACTACTGACAATTTAATATGGCCAATTCACCTGACCCGCACATCTTTGGACTGTGGGAGGAAACCGGAGCACCCGGAGGAAACCCACGCAGACACTGGGAGAACGTGCAAACTCCACACAGTCAGTCGCCTGAGTCGGGAACTGAACCCGGGTCTCGGGCGCTGTGAGGCAGCAGTGCTAACCACTGTGCCACCGTGCTGCCCGATTGTATCGCATCTTAAAAAAAACAACTCATTGCAAACCTTAATTGTTATGAAATTGAAGGCATGTATTGTACCTTTTGAGAGAGAGAATGTTGTTCTGAACTGAGATTGCAAGCACCTCTGTACATGATTAGATGGCAGTCCTAGAATGTACTGGAAAATTGAAAATGTGTAACCTTTGGACGTGAAATGGATACCTGAGTTTTGGTTGCTATTTTACAACAATTCGAATTTAACCAATCAATTTAAATTATGCCCCAGGATATTAAAACCCTACCGAGTTTGAATTTGCTGTTCTTCCAACATCAAACCAATGAGATGATACAAGGTTGGGTATAAAAATGTGGACATTTTGAAAATTGGTCAGAGACCAATTGTCATAGAGAAACTGCTGGAGAGCTAATTGCCCATCTTACGTTTTGCTTTCAAATAGATTAGAAAAACATTCTCTATCAAAGGTACCTCTTCATGTGAAACATACTAGCTGTAAAAAGAAAGACAATGATTCAGGAAGATCAGCAGCAGGAGAAGACAAAGACTGGGTGATTTTGAGATTAAGCCAATGTAATTTTTTAAGTGTCTTATTGGAACAGCATATTTTTAGAGTTGGAGTCAAAGTAAGCAGTTAAGAGAAATGGGGGCTTAGATTTGAGAATATTCTTTTGTTTCACATTTAGAGTTAGAAAATAAATTGATATATTTTAAAATAGTGAGTTCTGTCATCTCATTTGAACAGATTGTGAAGTGAGCTTTTCTGGGTGCTTGGTTTAATTAACAAAAAAGGTTCACCTCTGTGTCATAGTTAGTTAAATTGGTTATGTTTTCACACCAGACCACACATTAGCACTGATTATACAGAATTAAATACTATAATAAAGCATCTTACAGTAGAGAGTATATTTTAAGGGAAAATAAAGCGTCAAAAATTAAATATGGAGAAATGTGTACTTGCCATCCTAAGACGACCCAAAGAACCAGAACTTAGTGTGAAGCTGATTTTATAATATTTTTGGATGGTGTAAATGGGAAGTGCCTTTAATCCTCAGAAGCTAGGAAGTAAATGCAAATATTTTGAGAATTACGTGAAGTTAAGAGTACTTGAGCTGCAGAAACTTGTGACAGCAGTGGATATGAGATTTTTTTTGTCAAATATTTTTTGGAGAAATTTAGCCCCTGGGGTAAACTGGACACAATTCAATGAACATTCAATGGTAACATTCAATGAACAGTCATTCCTTGTGGGATAGTGTACACTTTACAAAAAGTGTAAATAGGGGAAAAGCTGTAAGGATTGACCATATTAGCATGGAACAGTTGTTGGTTTTTTAAAAAAATCTCAAATCACCTGAGTTCATCCAAATCACCAATTATCTCTTGTTCCATCTAAGAAGTGTCAAAATATTACAGGGACCCATGGAAGAGAGCCAATTGTCTTGTAATGCTTTATATAAAATTTGGAAAGTAATTTTATTAGTTTTAAAATGCAATTTTTGAATATATGTAAGCTTTATTTTTAAACCAGGAAATGAGTTAATTGTGTAACATGATGTTGTGTTTACAGGAGAGGGACACTCTTTGCTCAACACTTGTGCTCATATAAAGGAACACTTGGTAACACTGGAGCCATCTGTTTGAAATATTTCTTTATGAATAAGCCTAAAACTGAATAAATATTGCCCATTACAGCTGACTTTTAGAAGTTGAACAATTTATTGGTAAACAAATTTCAGCATATGGTGTGATATAGTGCATTTTGAATGGAAGACTGAGGAAATTGGATAGAAAGAGTATAAAAGGATAAGAAAACACAAGGGACCTAGAGTAGAGATAGTCAAATCACTAAAAGCAGGAAGACAAGTTTAGGACAACTTTTTAAAACAAACACAAACACTGGGATTAAGTTCTCAAAGAACAGAACAGAGAAAGTAAACTGAATGTGTCTTGAACTGAACCTATGAGAACTGCACATGGCAGTATACCATATCCATATTTTGGAAACAATTTTATAGAAACATTGGAGAAGGTGTAGAAAATATTCAAGCATAATATAACAACTGCCAGGACTCCTCCTTCAGGAAAGGTTCAGGCAATAAATATAGATGCACTTTAACTAGAGAAGAACGTAAAGAAGAAATGAATAGAGGGATATAATGGAGTTAAATGAAGACAGATCATCTTTGTGGAGTGTTAAGCTGAATTAGCCACATTCAACTAGCTACCTGTTTCTGTGCTGTACATGGAATGTGACTCGGTTCTTTGGCTTTCTTGATCTTTTCACTGAGTTGTGAAACTGTTCAGTTATAGTGATCTTGTAGCATGATAGCTTATAGACTAGAAAAATACCTGATTTATGAAATAACCAAGTGATCAAATCATTATTACTTTGTCTCCTTTCTAGGCTGCTACTGTGGAGTTACTTTCCGAGAAGTACTATGTGGAACAGATAAAGAAGCATATGATGGCACTGGCTATTTTACTTGTCAGAAACAATGTGACAGGTGAATTGAGTATAGATGTATGCTTTAATTGGTCATAGTAGATATCTTTTAAGAAGCAGTTAGTGAGACACAGAATATACTGATTTTAAAAAGCAAACATGCATTATCAAAAAAAGTTAACTTACTAAGTGAAGTTTGAGATTTCCACTGCTTCCTTGAAATGGGATTTCTCTGTTTCTTCTTCCCTTGTTCAGGTCTGAAATTTGTTTCTCTCTTTCTCTATAATGATTTCTTGGATTTTCTCTAAATCCTGGCATTCTGGGTTGCGTCTGTCTCTGTATCTCCAATTTTTGGTTAATTTCTCCTGTCTATCTGCTAAATATAATCTAAAGTAAAATAAGCACCACCTAGCGTGTCCAGTCACCATTCACTATTTTTCTCCCTCACCGAATGGATATATTTTCAAATTCACACATCTTAAGAACAAAATAATAATATCCTGTTTAAATCAGTGTTTTCCAAATTTAGACCATAAGAGACATGAGCAGAAATTAGGCCCTTCAACCTATTGAGTCTACACTGCCATTCAATCGTGGCTGATAAGTTTCTCAACCGCATTCTCCCATTTTCTTACCATAATCCTTGATCCCCTTGATACTCAACCCATCTATCTCAATGACCTGACCTCCACAGCCTTCTCTGGGAATGAATTCCATAAATTCACCATTCTCTGGCTGAAGAAGTTTCTCTTTATCTCCATTCTAAAAAGTCTCTCCTTTTACTCTAAGGCAATGCCCTCTGGTTCTAGTCTCCTACTAATGGAAATACCTTCCCAACATCTACTCTGTCTGGGCCATTAAGTATTCTGCATGTTTCAATTTGATCCCTCCTCTCATCCTTCTAAACTCAGAGTATAAACCCAGAATCCTCAAACCATCCTTGTTGGAGCTGGGGCTAGTCAGTTAATTCTTAGACATTTTTTTTGTGCCTTGTTGGTTAGGATTTTGGTAAGTTTTAAAAATTCTGCCCTTTGATTTGGTGTTGCTTGATCTGTATTGCTCTTCCCTAATTCCACTTGTCTGTTTCGGCTTCTCAGGAAGCGAGCCATTTGCAAAACGTTGCCAGTTGTGGCTCCATGTCAAAAGACTTATTTTAAATGTCATTTTAAATGAATGATAAAGCCTAATGAATCTCATTAAAACAAGTAGAAAAATTTTAATGAATTTGTATTAACACTTAAAAGATCTCACTTGGCAAAAATCCAGTGCCAAATAATATTTTAAAAGTGAATAGAACCAAGATTCTTGGATGCAAAACCATTTTTCCCACTTTAATAGCTTCGATTGTGAGCATTTTATATGGATACTGTAAATGCTGTTTTAAATTTCTGTATTGTAATCTCACCTTGTCTTGGCTCATTATAATTATCAGTATTGATTTGTCTGTGTGCATGACTGGTACATGCTACAATAATACCTTTTGTACCTTTATTGTTTACTTCAAAGTTTCATGGATTGTTTGCTCCCTTAGGAAACTCGACTGTGGAAACCATACCTGTTTGCAGCTGTGCCACCCATCTGCATGTCAGCCTTGTCCTCGCTTGCCAGCATTGGTACACAGCTGCCCTTGTGGGCAGACTCCTTTGTGCAAACTTCTAGAGCTTGGTTACCCTGAGCGTAAGAGCTGCACTGACTCTATACCATCATGTGGGAAGACTTGTGGCAAGCCCTTACCTTGTGGCTCTGATGGTGAGGAGATTAGATGGCTTTGACAAGTTGTGTTTATGAACTTTTGTTTTAATTGATGAAATGAAGTTTTTAAATCATATTATTGAGGTTCATTAATAAAAATTTTAAACTGGTTCACAGCTTGGAACAAATTCTGTGTGGAATTTGTTAGGATTATTAAAACATTATTGTGATACTTTCCATAATTTGTTAAAAATCACTAAGGAATTAGCTATTTTCAGTTTGTTGTTCATAATATGGAGAAAACTTGTTTCCAAGCTGTAAATTACTTACTGAAAACCAAGTAAACATATGCTTGTGCATTCTAAGCTATGGTTTTGTAATTTTGGTCATGTTTGCTTTTAATGAGGAAAGGTGAAGTATACTGAGACTGCAGTCATCATTGGCTTAATTTGATTGACCATCCTGCTTTGTTCGTATTTGCTTCTCAAACATAATTATGAACAAAAAACGTAGCAAATTTGAGATAAAAACAGATACACTAAATGGCTATGCATTTCTAGTATATCTGTGAAGTGAAAGTGCTTTTTAGCCTTCTCATTCTGCATGATGCCACAGAACTGTCAACAATTTGTTACAAGTGGCTAGGAAGAGAAAGAACAGAATGAGTGTGAGACTTCATAAATGGTTATAGCACCATTATTTCACCTGCATCGAATGTACCAGATCTCTGCTAGACCAGTGCACCTAGTCCCAAAGCCTTTTCCCAGGAGACGTGCAAGTGGAAAACTGTTACATAATGTAGGCAACAATAGGTGAGTCAAGAGAAATATTGTGTAGAAGTCACTGAAGATGGAAAGACATCAGAGAAAGCTGAAAACATGAAGGAAATTGAAGATCAAACAAATAAAAACCATCTCGTAGATTTGTAATAAAATTTTGACCCAAGGCAAATGCAGACTACTCTATCTGCATAGCTCTTTAGTGTACATCTGCAAAGTGGAAAAGCTTTTAAGTCGTCTGACTCTGCCTGCTTTGTGTTCGGCTGGCTATCTGAGTAGCAATACCCTATCAGGCCAGCTCCCTACGATTTCGTGTGTCCGGCTGTTTATTGCTAAAATCTGAAGCTACTGGTCAGTATTTCCAACAGAGGTATTCAGGATGCCTAGAAAAAGATAAAACGCTGTTCTTTTAAACTTGGGTAGAGCAGTACTGAAAACTTGATAAGTGATGGGATAGGTGGTGGGTCTTGCTGACAGCCAATCTCTGCAGTAGTGAGCCACAGGGTATTTGGTCATATTTACAGGCACATTAGCAAGTGTCCCAACAACATGTTTTGTGTCCTCATAGAAGGGGCTACACTATGAGCAGCAAATACAATCTAAATTCTCTTTTTCAAATCAGTTAAGTGTTTTGGACACTGCTTTCAGTTTGAATGAGGAATGGAGAAGTATTGTAATGTTCTGCATGGAAGTATCAGGGATAATGAAATGTCAGTTAAATTAGGAGAAGATCAAATAAGAGCATTCCCTTTCCAGCAGCACCCCAGGGACTGCAGCGGTACCACCACCTTCACAAGGGCACTTAGGGTGAGGCAATAAATACTGACCTGGCCAGGCACATCCACATCCCTGCAACAAATATTGAAATGAAATCCTAGATTGAAAGTTATCCCTGTAAAATAGAGATCAGGAAATCTGTTTTGTGGAGACATTGCGAAGTATATAGTGGAGTGAATGCTAACCAATAGTGTGCAAGGTAAGGTTGCTGTTGAGCGTCTAAGAGTGGAGGCCAAAACCAGTCCTCTTCGCACTGGAAAAGAAGCTCTGCCATAAAAAAATTTCTCTGACCTTTCTGGTATGGAAAGAGGAATCATCAGATTAGATGTCACTAACATGGGAAAATTAGGAATCTCTTGCAGACTCGGTGTGGCTCTGGAAAAGCACAGCAGGTCAGGCAGCATCCGAGAATTAGAAGAATTGATGTTTCGGGCATTAAGTCCTTCTTCAGGGATGTGTGGTGGGGGTGGGGCTGCACCAAAAGTAGCTGGAAGGCCGGTGGGGTGCAGGTAGTGTGATTGTGATTGGTCGGCAGGAAGAGTGGAGTGGATAGGTGGGAAGGAAGATAGACAGGTCAAGAGGGTGATGCTGAGTTAGAGGGTTGGATCTGGGATGAGGTGGGGGCAGGAGTGTAACTGCAGAAGTTGAGCTGTTTCATCCTACAAAGAGGCAGGCATAACTGGATCTATGCAGGTGCCCATGGCTATCCCTTTGGTCTGAAGGAAGTGGGAGAATTTGAAGAAGTTGTTGAAGGTGTGGACCAGTTCCACTAACAGTTGTTTGTTGGAGGGGTACTGGTTGGGTCAACAAGAGAGGAAGAAATGGGATGGGGGTGGGGAGCGCGGAGAGAGTTTGGAGGCAATGGTGTCGAGATAAGAGGCCAAGTTCGGTGGGGTAGGAACAAGTTGACCGGTGCAGTCAGGTTAGTGGATTTTGGGTAAGAGGTAGAACTGGGTGGTACGGGATTGTGGAACTGAGGTTGGAGGCTGTGGATTAGAGATCGCCTGAGGTGATGAGATTGTGAATGGTCTGGGAGATGATGGTTTGGTGAAGGAAGGTGAGGTCATGGTTGATGGGATGGTAGAGGAGGTGTCCATGAATTGGCTTCAGCAAGGTAGACGTCAGTGCACCAAACTATCACTGCACCCCTCTTGTCTGCTGGTTTAATGGTGAGGTTGGGATTGGGGCAGAGGGAGTGGAAGGTTGCGCTTTTGAGAGCATGAGGAGTGGACATGTTGAGGCGATCAATGTCACAGTGGCAGTTGGAGATGAAGACACTGAGACCAGGGCAGGATGTCCAAAAGGATGAAGAATTCTTGAATCAGAAGAGGAGGTCCTCAGAGGGTGGTGGGAGTCGCAATTGAAAAAGTAAGCACTGAGCAGGGGGCAGTGGAAGAAAAGCTGGATGTTGCAACAGGTAGGGAATTTGTCGACCCTAGTGTGTGCTCCGACTTACTCATTCACTCACTCCCTCACAAGGGCTTATGCCCGACACGTTAGATCCTGCCTGACCTGCTGTGCTCTTCCAGTACTACACTTTTTTTCAATTTTGACTCTCCAGTATCTGCAGTCCTCACTTCCTCTCTAGGTCTCTTGCCGTCTGTTAAGGTAATTCATTGTCAAATGTATGTTTGGAATATTGTAAGATAGGATACGAATTAATACTCCATGATGATCTTAACAGTAAGTTTCTTGAGTGTTCTCAAAATTAGATAGTCTGCTTCCAGGCCAACAGTCTGAAGCAAATGTGACTTAGTGACTGTATACACTGTATATTGCCTTTTCTGAGACTAGTCCGTCCAGCTAGTCTTCAACAATATTTGAGAATTTTATTTGCGGGAATTCTGACATTCATGGTCATCAATAGAATTAAGTTTTTTTTTCTTTAAAATATAGGTTCCATTCATACTTGTAGTAACCTTTGCCATGAAGGTGAATGTGGACCATGTGCTGGAATTTCCACTGTTAACTGTCGGTGTGGATTTAAAAAGCAGGTGAGGGAAAGGTCACGTCTATAATACAATATATTATATCTACTTTATTCAATTTGCTTTCAATACTAATTCACTTCTCATTGGAATTAGACCATGGCAAGGACAGATTTAGGCAGACGGCAAGTGTTTATGCAGCAATTCTTTTGAATCGGGGAAAATAGGAGTAATTTTTCAGACCCCAGTTTCCTAGCAGGATCAGAGATCAGGTTTATTCGTCAATCAGTTTGACTTCCTAGTGGGACACCTGTCATTATCAGGCATGTGCATGCTGGTATGTTGAGTCAATTCCCAGCATGCAAGGGAACCCAGACTTCAGATTTTGCATTTAACTCAGCTGAACACCCACCCATCTACATATTTTGCCACAAAAAGTATCTAGCCTGTAATTAAAATAATTACCAGTCTCTGAAGACAATGAATAGATGAACTCTAAGCCATAAAAATTATTCTTACCACCACTAATAGTGTGCCACTTCACAATAGATTCACTATTTAATCTCTGTGGTTTGATGACGAATTAAGTTTTGCCATTTCTAAAGGACTGTCCCCAAAATCATTAATAGAAGTACATTCCTTAATTGAACTGTTTACTCACATCATCAGTGATTGATTGACCTGTGTGGAAGAATTTAATTCTGCATTAATTTCTGATTAAAAAAAACTTCAAGAAAAAAAAATGCAGTGAATTTCAGCTTGTGTAATAATTGTTATTTAATCCTGCATAGGATGTTCCTTGTGTCAACATCACAAAGGAAGGTAAGCATCGAGATGCTTCCACTTTTATTTTGGAAATTAAGGTAGCGATGTTTTCAGTTAAAATGTTGTTAGAAATTGATTATTTGTTATGTTTAGTTTTTTTTTAAATAGGCAAAATGAGATTTCACTTACATTTTCACAGTTCTCCCCCATATCATCACCCAAGGTTTTGAATGAGAGATTCCAAAAATCTATTATGAAACTAACTGCTAAATAAAAAATTTGATAGATCCTTGTAGCGACCAGCTTGTTTTAGCCTATCCTGCCCTCATTTGTTGAGAAGCCTCCCTAAAGTATTCGTATGATGTTAGTTAACTGGCCGAGTTCTACTCGGCATACAGTAATTGTAACTAACCTTTGCTGGTCAATGTTGAAAAGTGAATACTAAACACACTTCCCTTGTCTGACACACTCTAGTGTGGCCATCTCTGTCCAGCAGTTGTAAGTTTAATGCGCACATGCGTTCTCACATGTACATGCCGCAATTACTACCCTCCTTCTGTAACCAGTAGCAACCCCATTGGTATCTAGATGCTGTTTTTTATAGATGCTGAATTCCATAATTTGATGATATTGGAGATACTCATGGTTTAGTAGAAATTATCAATTTCTTATTGTATCAATGAAATTGTATTTCTGAAAGGAGATTGTACTGTTGTGAAAACCTTCATGAGTTGCTATGTAACACCACCTCTGCTGTAATTTTCTTATGTAGCAGATCTGCTCTTTCTGTGTGACAAGCGTTGCAATAAAAAACGTTCTTGTGGCCGCCACAAATGTAACGAAATTTGTTGCGTGGTAAGTCGATTAAATACGTTTGAGACTTTTTTTAAACTGCGCACTTTATTGTGTTCTGACAAATCACTATTACAGAAGATCAGATAAGATACATAGGTATATCTCGTACTCTGTAATAAAGGCTGGTAGCTTATCCTTTAAATAAATTATCCATAGTCAATTTGTCTTGTATTAGCATGGTTGCATTGCTACCTACCATTGCACAGGTAATGGTTTCCAAAAACAAAGAAGCAAAGTGAAAGCAACCACATGCTCCAGAATGCAGTCAGAATATGGGACGATGAAAGGATTTCAGAAGTAAGAGCTAGAAAACGATACATAGTCCTTCAAGTTGCTCTGCCACTCAGCAAAATCATGGTTGATCTTCTACCTCAATTTCACTTTCCTGCATGATCGTATTCCCTTTGGCTAAAAGTCTATCTTTATCTTAAATATACTTGGTGAGAAGTTCCAACCCAAACAGCTGATAATGCATACTCAAAGAACCCCAAATCCTTTAGTGAAGAATTTTCTCCTCCTCTTAATTATAACTTCTCCTACCTCTTATTTTGAGTCTAACTGTTTTCCAGATCCCATATCCAGGGGAATTTTTTTCTCTACATCTATCCTTGAAAAATGTTATCTCTTTGAATTAGATCCACACTCATTCTTATAAACTTGAGAGGGTATGGACCCTCAATATTCTTAGGACAAAACCCTCACCCCAGCAAACAGTCTAATGAACTTCTGTCACACTTCTGGAGTAAGAGTGTCCTCCCTGATGTAAGGAGGCCAGATTTGAACACAGTACTTCACACGTGGCCACATTTAAATGTTGTAAGATGTGTAGCAATAACTAGTATATGATTCGTCATTGTCCACATAGACATGAACATGAATGGGGGTGGCACAGTGGCTCAGTGCTTAGTACTACTACTACTCAGTGCCAGGGACCCAGGTGTGATTTCAGGCTTGGTAAACTGTCTAAAGTCTGTGCACCCTCCCCATGTCTATGTGGGTTTCCTCCCACAGTCCAGAGATGTGCAGATTCGGTAGATTTTGCAATTTAGCATGGCCGTAGTGTTCAGGGATGTGCAGGCTTGGTGGATTAGACATGGGAAATGAAGGCTTACAGGGATTGGGTGTGTCTGGGTGGTATGCTCATCAGAGGCTGTATTGACTGGATAGTCGAATGGCCTGCTTCCAAACTGTTGGGATTCTATGCTTCTGCGAATACCAAAGTCAAAGGATATCAAAATCCTTCTAAGTATAAAAAATTCTCAATTCCTTTGTTGCAAGTTGATATTTTTCCCACAAGTTTATAACTTCTTACTGTGTCACATTGTTCTCTATTTGCTGTTACATTCTTTTCTTCGACCTAATCATTTACAAGGGTTGGTTAAATAAAAATAATGGGGGTTCTTTATTTGAGGGTAAGTCTATGTACAAACTATATGCCCTGGAAGCTAAATAAAGTACATCTGACTTTTGCTGCTCTTTATGGACTGCATATCATACAGCTAATATTGTCCTGAACTGAATGTATTGACAGTTCAGAATACACAATCTTAAAGATGTGTACTTTTTTTTGTAACTCACTTGTGGGTTGAGTGATGCTGGCTGAGCCAGCATTTATTCCCCATTTTCCAGTTGCTTTGAAGATGAAATTGAACTGCCTCTTGAATCACTGCAGTCCATTTGGTGCAGGTATTCCCCCAAAATGCCATTCGCGAGGAATTTCCAGGGTTTTGACTCAGCAACACTGAAAGAGCAATGGTATATTTTTAAGGTTGGCTTGCAAATAGCTTGGAGGGAAGTTAACAGATGGTGGAGTTTCCATGTATCTGCTGCCCTTCTAGATGGCTTGTTTATATGTTTCAGAGAACCCAATTTTGATGTATGGTCAGAACGGAGTGAATTATCTTCCACTTCAGTATTGGATATTTTGTGGTCACCTACCTTTTTTTTTGCAGCATTTCTTAATGCTAGCTGCAGTTTTTGACATCTAATCCAGAATCTTGCAACTGTTTTGGAGTTTTTGTCTTGATTGACCACTAAAGGCATTGCCAGTGCATTAGCTGGTCATATGTTACTGCTTAACAGTAATGATAGTGCTGTTAAGCTTTTTGATTTTTCTTTCCTGGCTTAACTTAAGCACTAGCCACAAATAATCAATTTAGTTGTGAAAACTGAATTCAGGAGTTCCAAAGTGAAAGCAAATAATGAAGAAAATACTTTTTACAGACTTCTGAAAGTGTTACTGCATAGATTCTTCTTTCCAGCCCAGTTTGTAGTTGTTAATTTCATTAATGAATTCCCATGTAGTGAGACGACCTGCAGTCTGCTATTTAGTTTCTGTTCTTGATTTAACTTTGTGGTTAGACTTTGAACAATTAAGCTCTCACAGGTTTAACCAAACTTATGAGAATCTGATTCCTGTTGGCTTCAGCAAGGTGTGATCCAATATGGATGTAACTGTATGTGGAATTCCCCCTACAGAGATGTAACTATACAAAAGGCAGGTTTCATACTTGCTCCACTTTAACACCAGCTCATTTCTTCTATTGCCAGTCATTCACAATGATTGAAACAATCTGGATTGTTTATTTCGAAGTAAGATTGTATAATGTTCACTGGTGGCGAAGTATAGTATGCTTGAGTTTTACCACTGTTGCTCAAAGTTACATGACATGTCAGTCTTAATAAATCACATCCTGCCTCAAGATGGTGGTGTTTAATAGTTTAATGTGGTCTCTCCTTTAAAAGTATATGAGCATCATAACACCGCATCTGCTCTTATCATTTCCATAAATTTAACCTGTCTGTCTCACTCCTGCATCTTAGTGTCCTCCCACCAACTCTTGTTGTCAGCAAATGTAGATGCATTAAATTTTTACAACTAGCTTGCTGTCCACTGATCTCATCTTAAATATTTGGTGTTTTTTAAAACCATCTTCATTACAATATGTAAAATTTTGTCACTATACAATGTTTAAGCTCTTAAGATATTAAGGTTGTCTTATTAGATCAAGCAGACTATCTTGCCTTTAAGGTGCAGGCTGGTAGTTGACATTGCGTTAATATGTGCACCTTTGCTCATTCTAGACCAATTTATCTCAATTTTCTCTGCTTCTCACCATTCTGTCTGTCTGTCACACTGCTGCTTCCTATATTCCATGCTCACTGTTTTATGGAATTCCACAGTAGACTCAGTAACATTTCAGAGAGGCACTATTTCAGTTATTTTGAAATGTATGTAGTAAGTTTTTGTATGTATATGGAAAGTGAGGGTTTTATTTTGTTAAATAGATTTTTTGAATAGTTTTGAGACTACTGTCAAATGTCTTGTAACCTGTTGATTTCATTTTTAAGGATACTGAACATAAGTGTCTCCTTCTCTGTGGACGCAAGCTTAACTGTGGACAGCACAAGTGTGAGGAACCTTGCCACCGTGGAAACTGTCAGAATTGCTGGCAAAGTAGTAAGTCTGAAGTCAAAAAAAATAGTAATCTGACTTAGTGTCTATATGCAAAACTGTATGAATTTTTATAACATCAGAGTCCCATTCATGGCCCAAGCATGTGATTACATAAATGCAAGTTTTCTACTAGATAGAATCATAAGCTTGAAGAATACACTCTTAAATCAGATGTTTAATAAAATCTATCCTTTACCATAGCAAACCAGTTAGTCAATACAGGATTCCAAAGGATCTTTTAAATTTTGTGAACTGGTTGCTCAATAAGTTTTTTAATCTGCTGCATTGGATAAATTTCTTATTTTTGTTTGAGTCTAGGGGCAGTCCTTCATTGATTTCACAGTTGAAGAAAATGTCATTGGATTTGATAGCTATCTCTAATTTGCCTAAAACAGTAGGATCTTTAACAAAAAAAGAGCCATGTTTAAAATAAATTGTTCTCTGAAACTAGTCTTTTGACAAAAGATCTTTCAAAAAACTGTCAAAATTGTCCTTTGTCACCAAGAATGCTATTCCACACAAACGTGGAAAATCAGTGTCCCCTATTCTGCACTACTCATCCCTCTGTCTTTTGTTAAAAGTCACTCCTGATGCTTAACCTAGAAGCTGCTTAGCAACTAGGGGAAATCCAGCTTTGTCAGTCACAAACAGCTCTTCATACCCATAGCAAAGAGTGAAGTGGATGGATAACACTTGATAAATGAGGCTTGTTGGTTAAAATTGATTTGCTATGTCTGCCAAACTGAAAGTTCACTCTCACTGGACACCTGTTCAAGGTAAAATATGTCTGAAAATGTTCAGTCTGACTCCTCGACCTCCTTCCCATTTTCTTATTCTACACTCAGTGTAACAGCTGTTTCTTCATCTGTTATTATCCACGTGTAGGTTACATGGCAGTGCAAACTCTTGGAAGCTAGATTATGCAATTAACCCAATATTTACTGTTTAGGTTTTGATGAATTAACATGTCATTGTGGCAAAACAGTGATCTATCCTCCAATACCATGTGGCACCAAACCTCCAGAGTGCAAAAACCCTTGCATCAGAGAGCATGAGTGTGATCATCCAGGTAAGAAAGAATGGCTTCACCATGCTCATTAAATTGAAATCCTTTTGTATTTTTTAGTGGAGCACAGGTGATACTGTGTTTAAAGAGATTTAAGTTTACGTAAATAGTTTGAATAGTTATGAATGGTGATAAGTAGTTAAGGGCTATCTTTGAAACCCATAGGGATAACAAAGTTGACTATAACTTGTTTGACTTCGCTTAGGCAGTATCCAATGTGATCTAAAATAGCAGAATACGTTTCTGCACTGACTGGACCAAACCTCATGGAGTCTCTAGCACCCATCTTTAACTAACACAAACGATTTTATAGAAGCTTGAGGAGGACTGCTTAAATTAAGTTTAAAGAGCGCAAGAGGAGAGTGACTTCAGAGAGACAAAAGCACCAGTGGAGAGTGGCCTCTCATAAAACTAACATGCATGTGAACAACTTTGGAGAGATTATGAATGAGAGGAGAATAGTTTCAGTGAGATCAAAGCAGGTCCACGCTTAAGGGAGTAAGTGATCCTGGACCAAGGAAGGAGCCTGAGGAAGGGCTTATTCCTAAAACATTGACTCTCTGCTCCTTGGATGTCCCTGACCCGCTGTGCTTTTCCAGCACCTCACCTTTCGACAAGAAAGGAGCCATCAATCACAAAAGCGAGGGAAGGCAGAGAAAAGATTGGGATATTAGATCAGACCCACACCATCGAGGGAAGAGATAGAGAAGATTCATCTCTTAGTGAAGCACTTCTAGTTGCTTTCCCGTCCCTCACTGTTCTCTAAAATGGAGATCCTGCTGCAAAATGACCTAGGTTCTCCAACTCTCAGTTAATCCTCTTGATGCATAACTTTAATTCTACTCCTTTTTTTGAAACTCCTTTATCTGTGGAGTCAAAAGACACTGCCTGCTGCCTTAAAATAGGAATTTGATCCTAGTAATGCCTCTGTCAAGCAGGACACAACAAGGCACATTGGAAAGCAAAAGATATCTAATTTCTGTGTTGTGGCATAAAAATGCAACCTTGATTTATTTCTAGCACTTTTACCGTTGGCCCCTGCCTGTGATATGCAAAATAAATACTCATTGGAGTTTGAAAGAGAGAATGCAAAATCAGATGTAATGGTGTTACAGTTAAATAAAGATAATTATGAGGGCATGAGAGAGGAACTGACAAAAATAGACTGGAAGCAGAGGCTAGCGGGGAAGACAGTAGAGCAAAATTGGCATGAGTTTGTGGGTATAATTGAGGACACTGTACAGAGGATTATCCCCAAGAAAAGAAAGATTATCCGGGGAGGGATTAGACAACCATGGCTGACAAAGGAAGTCAGGAAATGTATTAAAGAAAAAGCGAGATCCTATAAAGTGGCCAAGAGCAGTGGGAAATCAGAAGATTGGGAAGGCTACAAAAACAAACAGAGGATAACAAAGAGAGTAATAAGAAAGGAGAGGATCAAATATGAAGGTAGGCTAGCCAGTAATATTAGAAATGATAGTAAAAGTTTCTTTCAGTACATAAGAAACAAACGACAGGCAAAAGTAGACATTGGGCCACTTCAAACTGATGCAGGAAGCCTAGTGATGGGAGATAAGGAAATAGCAGGAGAACTTAACAAGTACTTTGCGTCAGTTTTCACAGTGGAAGACATGAGTAAGATCCCAACAAAGGGAGTCAGGGGGCTGAGTTGAGTATGGTTGCCATTACAAAAAAGAAAATGCTAGAAAAGTTTAAAAAGTCTTAAAATTGATAAATCTCCTGGCCCCAATGGGATACACCCTAGAGTTCTGAGAGAGGTGGCTGAGGAAATAGTGGTGGCATTGGTTGAGATCTTTCAAGAGTCACTGGAGTCAGGGAAAGTCCTGGATGATTGGAAGATCGCTGTTGTAACCCCCTTGTTCAAGAAAGGATCAAGACAAAAGATGGAAAATTATAGGCCAATTAGCCTAACCTCGGTTGTTGGTAAAATTCTAGAATCCATCATTAAGGATGAGGTTCCTAAATTCTTAGAGCAGAGTCTGATTAGAACAAGTCAACATGGATTTAGTAAGGGGAGGTCATGCCTGACAAACCTGTTGGAATTCTTTGAAGAGGTGACAAGTAGGTTAGACCAGGGAAACCCAGTGGATGTGGTCTATCTTGACTTTCAAAAGGCCTTTGATAAGGTGCCACACAGGAGGCTGCTGAGCAAGGTGAGGGCCCATGGTGTCCGAGGTGAGCTACTGGGATGGATTGAGGATTGGCTGTCTGACAGAAGGCAGAGAGTTGGGATAAAAGGTTCTTTTTCGGAATGGCAGCCGGTGACGAGCGGTGTCCCGCAGGGTTCAGTGTTGGGGCCACAGCTATTCGCATTATATATTAATGATCTGGATGAAGGGACTGGGGGCATTCTAGCGAAGTTTGCAGATGATACAAAGTTAGGTGGACAGGCAGGTAGTACTGAGGAAGTGGGGAGGCTACAGAAGGATCTAGACAGTTTGGGAGAGTGGTCCAGAAAATGGCGGCTGAAATTCAACGTGAGCAAATGCGAGGTCTTGCACTTTGGCAAAAAGAATAAAAGCATAGACTACTTTCTAAACGGTGAGAAAATTCGTAAAGCCAAAGTGCAAAGGGATCTAGGAGTGCTAGTCGAGGATTCTCTGAAGGTAAACATGCAGGTTGAGTCCGTGATTAAGAAAGCGAATGCAATGTTGTCACTTATCTCAAGAGGGTTGGAATATAAAAGCACTGTTGTGCTACTGAGACTTTGTAAAGCTCTGGTTAGGCCCCATTTGGAGTACTGTGTCCAGTTTTGGTCCCCACACCTCAGGAAGGACATACTGGCACTGGAACGTGTCCAGCAGAGATTCACACAGATGATCCTTGGAATGGTAGGTCTAACATATGAGGAACGACTGGGGATCCTGGGATTGTATTCATTGGATTTTAGAAGATTAAGGGGAGACTTAATAGAGACGTACAAGATAATACATGGATTGGAAAGGGTGGATGCTAGGAAATTGTTTCCATTAGCCGAGGAGACTAGGACCCGTGGACACAGCCTTAGAATTAGAGGGGGTCAATTCAGAACAGATATGCGGAGACGTTTCTTCAGCCAGAGAGTGGTGGGCCTGTGGAATTCATTGCCACAGGATGCAGTGGAGCCCGGGACGCTAAATGTCTTCAAGGCAGAGATTGATAGATTCTTGTTGTCTCGAAGAATTAAGGGCTACGGGGAGAATGCTGGTAAGTGGAGTTGAAATGCCCATCAGCCATGATTGAATGGCGGAGTGGACTCGATGGGCCGAATGGCCTTACTTCCACTCCTATGTCTTATGGTCTTAGAATATTTGATGAATCTAATTTTATTAAATATATTGAGGACCTTGTTCTCAGCTCAGAGGTGTCTGGTTTCGTACTACGGTCAGTTTATTGGATTAGAATTGTAATTAGACCATGCAGTCTTTTTGTGCACTTTTGAAGTGTATGGATATTTTAGACTGTTATTCATGTGCATTTTGTTATATTCCTACAGTATTCCACAATTGTCACAATGAGGAGAAATGCCCACCTTGTACTTATCTCACTCAAAAATGGTGCATGGGGAAGCATGAAGTAAGTACGAGGACGCGGGGGGGTATAAACCAGAATTACTCCCTATCAAACCCATACATTTAAAACAAAACTGCAGAACACTGGTTCTTCTCAGGCTTTGTTTAGTAAATCCAGCACTGACAGCTGATCACAAACTCTTTTTTTGAAAATCTCAACTTCGGTCTTTTTAATACAAATACAAAGAATAGTTGAAATCCAGCAGATTGAGAAATTTATGAACTTGCATCCTTTGTACATTTTTTATAGTGAAATTGAAAAGCCACTATTAATGCTTACAAATAGCATATGTTTTTAATAAAACGTCGAAGCAGCAGAATGCCATTTACCCATGGAGTTTGCTCTACTATACAGTGGGATAATGGCTGATCTGGTCATCCTCAACTCTGCAGACTCTTCACCTTTTTAAAAGATGCAGGAACTCTGATAGCAGTAACCTGCCTAATAGACAATTAACCTGTCACATTTCCTGGAAATGATGGGCACAGGGTTGCAACCAACATTTTGGCTGGTTGATCGTATCACAGCTATGGTGGTTAAATTTAGCCCACAGTTTCTTGGCCTGATCTCACACAAGACAATTCCCTATAGAGGAAATCATGCTGAAAAGGTTCTCAAATCATAATGTGTGCAGAAGCCTATGAAACATCTTTGCATCTATCATTGAAATGGAATTCACGTGCAAGTCCTTCATTCCTGATTACAAAATTCAAACAAATATATTAGGGAATTTACAGGTTCACTATTAGAATCAAAATGAAGATAAAGGCCATGTTAGAGTTGTTGACCATACATCAGAGTGGGAAGTATTGAGACAGTACAGAAGAGCAATGACTCTTTCCATGCTTTGTTGTAATGCAAGCAAGGGACCCTGTAGAAACAGAATAGTGGATGCAGTCTTTCAGCAGTGTTACTACTGTTGATCTAGATTTTAACTGAGATCTATCTGCACATTGAAGACATGATTTCTTCTCCATTTGAAGAGAATTATGTAAAAGTTATTTGTTACAAACAACAGCCGATTTTTGATTCATTTACTTGTCTATTTTGCATATCTGCTTATCAGTGTAATGTAGTTGTGCTTTGATAGTCAGTTTATATTAAAGCATAAATCAAGGACAATTATTTTCAAATTTTTAGTTTTTTTTATTTTCAAAGCCAAATGCAGAATTTAGATGCTTATTAGTAGGTTACAGAACATGATATCTGGGATGGACTTGAATTACATGGATTTAATTGAACACTTTCTTTACCAGATGCGGAGTAATATTCCTTGTCATCTGACTGGCATTTCCTGTGGGCTTGCATGTAACAAGCTCTTACCTTGCGGAATGCACAAATGTAAGAAGATTTGTCACAAAGGTGACTGTGTCACTGAAGAACCATGTAAACAGCTGTGTATCATTCCACGACCTGACTGTAATCATCCTTGTTCGTCTCCATGCCACCCAAATTCACCTTGTCCAAAGACCCCCTGCTCTGCAGAGGTAAGTTTTTATTATGTGGGGTTTCTGCTCAGAAAATAAAGTTAGCCTTGTGGAAATAAAAAGTTTGGATTTGCATGACCTGTTACATGATTGAAAACACCTTGAGGCCTGAATGTTACTTTTGAAATGCAATCATACAATATGTAAACAAACATAGCAGCCGATATATGCACAAAATTGTCCCTAAAACTGCAAGTTAATGAGCAAATTAAAATTGAAATGTTATTTTTATTTCACACTTCACTATTTTGAATTTATTTGTGAATGAGTGACCTGTTTTTTGTGCAGGTACTTCTTCTATAATGCGATGGTTTTGTTCTTGTGCAACTCTACATTATAGAAGAATTACACTTCAGAAACAATGCTTAAAGTGTTGGTGGTGTAATCATGTTACAGCCAGCACACGTTTTAAAAGTCCGCACTTTAGAAACAGTGTCCCCAGTTCGGTAATCATGTCACAGCGAATGTGGTGTAATGAAACGCACGTTAGTGTTTCATTATAACCTAAGGGAAGAATATTGGCCTGGACCGGTACATTGGAACAACTTAAGTTCTTTGCTGTAGTGGGGCATGGAATTCTTGTGCACCTTCTTGACCAATTAGATGTCCTGTTGTTTCAACATTTGTATCCTAACAATGATGCAATACATAATTCTATCAGTGTGTCCCAGAAATGTGTGTCACTGTGTTCAATTCTGATGAAACGTAATTGAACTGAAAATAACTGTTTCTCCCCACAGATGCTACCTGACCTGTTGAATCTTTCCAAATAGAAATATTTCAGATTTCTAGCATCACGTTTTGTATTATTCTTAGCCTGTCAGCTTGTAAATATTTGAAAGAAGAATATGAATATGTATGAGTGCTGTGGAAAAGAACATCGAAAATAATCGTTTGACTCCAACTGTAAACTTGGTTGCGTTTTGAGCACAAGAAAACTTGTTAAAGATATTAAAGTGTTATATTTTAAAAATGCAAAGTACCAGGACCAACTCAAGTAATTTCATTATTTTTAATCAGTGCAGTCAGAATTTCATACTCTGGCTTTTGATAAAGATGTAAATGTACAAAGTAGCTACATTAGGCTAATATTCATGATTACATCTATTGCATTGCAGGTAATATTATATTGTAGCTGTCAGCGGAAAAAAGAGATCATGATCTGCAGTGAGGCTTCAAGTAATTACCAGAGGTTTGTACTGCTTTCATTTGCAACTGATGCTGAAGCGTGATTTTTTAAAAATATGCACAGTTGGGCAGACAATTTGCCATTATTCATTATTCGTGGATGAGTAAATTTTTTTTCCTGTGTTTGAGGATGGAGGTAACCTTTTCAAAACAAAGTTCCTTTCTTCAACATCAACCATAAACTATACCCTGAGGTAGAAATAATACAAAAATATTGCATACTCCTCGATTCTAATTATACAGCTATATTTTTCTAAACGTGTACTAATTCACGTTTTTTCCTGTTAGTCCATATGACTGTCAGACACTCCTAATAGCTTTGGACTAAATTGACCCATTAAAGCCTGTACTTACAGCATTGCTTGTGAACAAGAGATGCACGAGATCAATTAAACCTTTCACATTTGGTTGATTGTAACCTTGCCCCCAACTAGCTCACAATGCCAATCCTTACTCCCCACCATTTTTCCGGATTACAAGGCCACCAGCTCCTGTTCCTCCTCCCAACTTAAAATCTTACCAAAATACATGGGGTTAGTGGGTTACAGTCCCTGCCTGTCATCTCTCATCACAAGCATTCATGCCTGGCAAGTTGCCAACCTGGCCAGCTGTTGGGCTAAGAGCAGAATAAAGTAAAATTACATTGGTTTTGCTGTAATTAAAAAGCAATCACTTTGCTGAGTTTTGAATTTCCATTGCAAATACACTCCCCAGTTTTTTAAAACATGTTGCGAAACCTATATCTGCAGCTGATGTGTTAATGGAATACTCATGAGTCGTATATGATAGCGGATGGCCTCAAATCTGTGATTATAGCTTTCTGTGGTATGTAATATTGAAAGTTAGTGATCTGGAAAATTCAAAGGACTATTCCAGTCGTTGACTGAAGTAAATAAGCTGGGAGTCCTAGTGAATGTCTTTAGAACTGTTAAGGCACAACATGCAATATCTTGTACAGCTCTCTGTGATTTTCTTTTATAAATGACTTGGATGAGGAAGTGGAAGGGTGGGTTCATAAGTTTGCTGATGACACACAAGTTGTTGGAGTAGTGGATAGTGTGGAGGGCTGTTGTAGTTTGTAATGGGATATTGACAAGATGCAGAACTGGCAGATGGCGTTCAACCTGCAAATGTGTGCAGTGATTCATTTTGGAAGGTCGAAATTGAATAAGGATTGTTTGCAGTGTGGAGGAACAGAGGGATCTTGGGGTCCATGTCCATAGATCCCTCAAAGTTGCCTCCTAAGTTGATAGAATTGCTCAGAATGCGTATGGTGCGTTGACTTTCATTAGCAGGGGGATTGAGTTTAAGAGCAGTGAGGTTATGGTGCAGCTGTACAGATCCCTGGTTAGACCACATGTGGGATATTGTTCATTTCTGGTCGCCTCATGATAGGAAGGATGTGGAAGCTGAGAAGGTGCAGAGGAGATTTACCAGAATGCTGCCTGGACTGGAGGACATGTCTTATGAAGAAAGGTTGAGGGAACTAAGATTTTACTCATTGGAGCAAAGAAGGGTGAGAGGTGACTTGACAGAGGTTTACAAGATGATGAGAGGCATAGATAGTGGATAGCCAGAAACTTTTTACCAGGGTGGGAATGGCTATCTCAAGGGTGTATAATTTTAAGGTGATTGGAGGAAGGTTTTGGGGAGACGTCAAAGATAGGTTCTTTACTCAGAGTAGTGAGTGTGTGGAATGCACTGCCAGCAGCAGTAATAGTCCAACACATCAGGGACATTTAAGCGACTCTTGGATTGGCACATGGATGATAGTAAAATGAAGGATATGTAGGTTAGTTTGTTCTTAGAGTAGGATAAAACGTCGGCACAATATCAAGGACAGAAGGGTCTATGTTTTAAATGCAGATTCGCATTGTAAGACAAGCAGATCCAAACTGTACTCCTTCCGTGATTCATAACTCCGTTGAGAGGGAGTATTTTCTTCCGTTCATGTGAAATTCAGGACTCGACCATGTTTTGAAATTGTAATTGAGTATCTTTGATTGTTTGGCTCCGTATGGTGGCTCCTTTGCCAAGGTCACTGTGAACGAAGCTAGATAAAAGCATTGCGAATGAATAAGTGTAGTGAGAATGGGTGTTCAGGGTATAATTATGGTTGATATGTTGAAAGCTGGTGTATATATGTTCTCCTATCATTTTGAAGCCAAGTGTCGATCACGTGTAGCTAATAAGCAAATCCTAAGACTTGAAATGACAGCTGCTGAAAGGCAATACTTAATGGTGGGTGTGAAATTTTCTATGCCTGTCATCACTTTACATGAAGAAACAGCAAATGCCAAAACTCTTAGCTAGTTGAGAATGTAGAAGATGCTGGAAATGCATTCATGTTTTGTGTTGAGTTGTGCTAACCCTGCCTGTTATGAGGAGCTAATTCTGCTGTCCAGTTTGAAGCGTTTAAAAGTGCTGTTAGTTGTCTCCTGAGAGGAGATTTTGGTGGGATGAAGCTGGTTTTCAGCAACAGCCTGTGGTAAAAGTTCAGAATGGAAGTGACTCCTTGCTATGACGTTGACACTATAAGTCAGACATGTTGACAGTCCCTCAGTACAGCAGATGTGAAGTTGATTAAATATCCAGTCTGGCTCACTCGTGGAAGCAAGGGTGGGGATGCTCACTGCCTAGCTCAATATCACGTGCAAGCTGTGTCCCTAATCTGACTGGTAGCCCAAAGTGGAGAAGCAGCAAAAAAAACTTCCTAATAACTTGCTCTCGTAATACTTGAATTATAATGCTGTTTCACCAGAGCAAAGTTGAACACGTTCCCTCTTGTTTATTGTTTCTTTTCATTTATGATTATAACTTGAAAATGAGACCTCTTGATTTATCTTCATGTTCTTTTGCTTACACTCTGTGTAGGATAACTGCTATTTCCATGGCCAGCAAACTTTCTGATGTGCATCTTGGGGACTCAGTGGAAATCAGTAAACTCATTTCTAAGAAAGAAATGAAACAGAGCAGGTAAATCATTCTTTTATGCATTGGGAGGTGGAGTTGGCATTTTCCAAACAAAAATGTAAATTAAGTTGCAAAAGCACCAAGGGCTACTAAGTTGAACAATAACTGACCTATTTCATCCAGGTGAGCATTGTATAGTTTTATTTTCAACTGCGTGAATTTTGGATGGTGTTTATTATTGATTATAAGGAATCCTATTTCTCAAAAATAAATTGTGGAAAGTTGTACAGAATACTTAGAGACTTGGATTGAGTGGACGTGGGAAAGATATTTCCACTTTGAGATGAGGACCCAAGGACACAGTATCAAATAAAGAATTGATCTTATAGAACAGATGAGGGATTTCTGCACCTGGGGCCAGGGTTGGGGAATCTGGAATTCTCGCTACAGAAGGCTGTGGAGCTCAAGCCATTGAGTGTATTTAAGACAGAGGTAGGTTCTTAATTCGTAAGGGTATCAAAGGTTATTGGGAGAAGGCAAGAAAATTGGGTTGAGAAACACATCAGCTGGTGATTGAATGGCTGAGCAAAATGATGGGCAGAATAGCCTAATCCAGTGACTTTATCTTGTGGCTAAGCAATGTTTGAAGTGTTAATGTCAGGATGGTTGTGATGCTATAAAATTGCTTCTTTTCCATGCAGATTGGAGTGTGATCAAGAATGTGCGGCAGTAGAAAGAAATAGGTGAGTTATTCCATGACATGCATTTTCTAAAATTAAATGTGTTCTCATATTGCTATAAACCAAATGTATGTTGCCTTTTCACTTAAGGCTGCCCAAGCCTGATTTAGTTTACAGATTTTCAGTCTGTGATCGATTTTAATGCGTAGAAACAACATCCACTAAAGTATTTGATTTGCTTTAACTCTGGAATAGTCTTATTAGTTTACAGTAAAATATTGTGTGCAACTATTGATGCCAAAGATCAAAATGATGCGCGTTCATTGTTGAAGATGTGCTCAAGTGTATTGAGGAAATATTGGAGAAGCTTATGTTCCAATACCTAACAATAAGAAACTCCACGGTTTGGGAGGGGAGGAGGAAGAAAAAGAAAATTCATTACTTTGCATAAATCACTAATTTAGATAACATGAAACCAACATAATCACCATCTTCAAGGTATGTTAGGCTTGTGGGAACACAGAGTTAGGAGCTTGAGTGAATAGTAAATTAAACTATTGTCCAAAACATGATGAATATTTGAAAAGTAACAACTATCTTTGAGGTAATTGAATCGAAGATGTTGGGGACATTTTAGGTGCTGCTAGATATCAAGCAAGGTGAATGGATGTGTTCAAGTTTTTCCTTCCTCTGAAATTCTTAAACATAGCATATAGTTTGCTTGTGTTCTCCAAATACCTTTTGTCCCTTTATTTTCTTTTTTGCTAAGTTCTACATTTTTGTAGTTGATTCAGTCCAATCACAATTTAGCTTTAATGAACAGATACATGTATTAATGTTCATTCTGTTTAATTCTATTGTTGTGAATTGATGCAAAGATTAGTTCCTGTGATCTGTGAACGTTTTAAGCTGTTGAATATGTGACTTGATTCATATGATCAAAACACTTCAGCAAAAAGCTGCCTTTTAATTTGTAAGTAATTTTAATTTATGGACATTGCCATAAAGCACAGATAACAAATTATTTTCTATTTTGGATGTGTGCATTCCAGTGCTGGGCAATGTTAACATGTAGAGTTAACAAATAGTCAATAAAAATGTTTAAAGCTTTTAGGAATATTCCTGTAGACAACTGATACTTGCCCTTTATTATACATAAATTAGATAGACTTGCACAGTCAAATGCAGAAGGTGCTATGCACTGCTTTGTCCTTGCATAAGCTACACACATCACTGTCTAGCTGTTCAGTTAACTGTGTTGAATGGTGTGGCATTGTGCACAATCATCATGACTGTGTTTTTAACTGCCAGTAAGGACTGGCAGTTCCATTCTAAACACCCTTTTAGTGGTGGAATAAGCCTTAATTACTGTCAAACAACCTTTTATAATCTTGAGAATTAATTTTCACAGGCTTTGAGCTTTTACTTATTGGAGACTTTTCCCAATTTTTTGTTTTCAATCTTCCTGTTCCCTATTTCCTAACTCCCTGTCTATTTCTGTTTTAATATAGACTTCTTTATTTTAACTTCGCTATCTTCGCCATAACTCCAGACAAAATCTGTGACTGATGAGCTGAGCCCTTCAATTTGTGACTAGTAACAGTCTGGCCAACACCAGATTCCAAAAGACTGGTGACAATGGATTTGTAAGAGAAAGTAATTTTGGTAGTGAGGCAGGGTTTTTAGGACAATGATGAATGATTTGATAGCAGCAGGCATACCTAAGTCTATATTTATCCATTTCAAATAGTGGTCACTGAATAGTGGTCAGGATTGAGTATTCAAGCCAATAGTGTTTCCTCATTCCTAGTCCAGGGATATTGAGGACAGTTTTATAGGGAGTTTCCTGTTGTCCTGACTGAGAATCGATTCAGCATAATTTGAGGATCAAACCTCAACTATACTTTCAGGGTAAACTGAATTGAGTCATCAGGTAACCTGGAAATCGGGCTTTCAGAACCATCTTTTCTGCTTTTCGCAAAACCTGTATTGGTGGATTTATTCCCAATTACATCCAACTTTTATTCCTGACACTTTATAGCGTCTGACATTGTAAAGGGTTTCCAGATTTTGAGTGCTGAGTTTGTTCTTTTCAAGGCTGCCATCACCTCTGCTCAAAAAACAGTTCTTTGCTTTTGTCTTTTCTTGTTTCCTGTTTTCCATTGCCCAGCTCTCACTAACTAATATAGTCTCTGATTTCCTTTCCTCTTAAGTCCTTGAACATGTGGCCTCCCAGCTCCATAGTTTAAATCTTTTTCAGTGATGTTTCTACTCTGCCATAGAACTGAAATTACCTCTGTCAAGATGCAAATAATATCTTACATGACTGTTTCTCTAAATTCTCCCTCTTTTTCACTTTCTCTGCAACCTTTCAGATCAATTGAAGATCAGTTGTCTTTCTTTGGTCCCATTCCTGCCTAACAAATCATAGCCAGCACATCTCCAGCAATGGATTGTCTTACCATCCCCACAATGTTATCTCTAGATTCTGTCCTGGATTTATTTTTAACATTCCTTAGTCTCTGAAGGGCAATATTTTTAACATTAAAGACATTGCTTCACGTTTTGCATGTATGCTGATAATCCTCCAGGTCTATCTTTCCACTGCCCCTCAAACACTCGCTACTGGCTTCCATCTTCATTTCATTGTCTTCACTACTTCTGTCTCACTTCATCTGTCAATGGAACTGTAATCTATAGATTTATTATCAAGTCTCCATTTTTCCTAGGGCTGTCCTAGCCCTCTTCCAAAAACATCAACTCATTAAAACTCTATAACCCCTAGCCATCAGCCTTATCCTACGTCAAGTGTTAACCTTTGTTTAGTGGTAGTATGCTCACCTCAAGGCCAAGAGTGTAAGTTCGCCTAATTGAAGGACTTTGCAAGTATAGGATAATTTCCAGAAGCTTCCACAAAAGATCATGTCACAAGTTGCAGTTGTTAGATGAAGGCTAAGTACTGGCCTGGGCATCAGGAGATCTCCTCTGTTACTTTAAGGAAAATGTAATAGGATCTTTGAGTTCATGTGAGAGGCAGATGGGGGAACTTGGCTTAAAACTGCATCCAGAAGTTAGAATGTTTGACTGTGCAGCATTCCTTTAATAAAACAGTGTCAGCCTGCATAGTGTGCTGAAGTGATATTTATCTTGAGCCAGCAGGCTTTGTTCACATATGCTGCCATTGAGCTATAGTTCACCCCTAAAAATTGGCCTGGATGCTAACCGAACAGTATTGATCCATTAACTTTTGGTTTATATGCATAGCAATGTTGGCTGTTTGCTAACCTGTCTGTCAGAAGTGTTTGAGTTCCTCTTTGCTGTTCATAATGTTTCTTATATTTTTGTGTATATTTTTCACAGGAGAATAGCAGATGCTTTAAACATTAACCCTGCCTCAGATCCATTTCATATTCGCAGTTTAGGATCCAAATACAGTGAGAGTCTAAAAGAGGATGCAAGGTAGGCGATGATTAGTATTGGGCACATGTAAAATGGAGTGCGGATAAGTGATGACCAGTTTTAAAATCGCACTTGTGTTTGACATCTTGGCTACAAAGCAAATGGATTAATAATTGTATTTACTAATTTGTCCAAGCTGGATAGGCACAGAATTTTCACCAGAGCTTGAAATTCTGGAGTTACACATGATCAAAAAGCAGCTGAGCAAGAAACAAGTTTAATGTCCCACCAGATGTAAAAAATCTTTTTTTTTGGTTTAGATTACAAGTTATAATGATCATTTCTGTTTCTAAAGGTAGTACTGATTTTTTTTTCATTTTTCTCTGGGTCTCGGATGGTTTTTGCCAGAGAAAACATCTGTGCTATTTTGTCACAAATAAGGTTTATATAAGTAAACATGTTGATGTTGAGTTGGATGGATTAGTGCCATTTATCAAAAAGCAATCCCTCTGCCTGGATAAAATTAAATTGTGGTCTGCAAACATAAATTTTCATTTTATAAAATAGTAAAATCTAAGGCATTTCATTCAATTAGAATGGGTGAAATGGTGATTTTTTAAATTTCCTTCACTGGAAGATTTAAGAAAATGTACCAATGTCACATTAAATAAATGTGGTCGTAATAAAATTGCAATGGTGGCCCTATCCACATAGTGAAGGATTAATATGAAGTGATGAGAAATGAATCCATTTGAAGTGGTCAAAAATAAAGATCAACCGTGATCTTAATGGCAAAATAGATTTGGCCGACTCCTGTTGTTCTTTCAGTTGTTTGTGGAAGTAAACAAATGATGCAATCCATTGCAAATAATGTATGATGTTCACAAGTATCAAATCCATCAGGTGGTTACATGTCCTGGAAATTTACCTTGATTAAAAGTAAGTTTTCAAATAAGCACATGCTAATTCGCAGTTGGTTAGTTTTCTGAGATGTATTGATGCAATAAGTCATAGGTCTGTTTTCTTTTTAATCTCAACTAAAGGAAAGATCTGAAGTTTGTAACTGAAGTGGAAGAAGAAATTAAAGCTCTTGTGGAAGCTGTTAGTAAGGTTGGTGCTGCAACTAACAAAGTGCCTTTATTATTACTCTCCAACACAATGTCCTGTTTGAAAGATCTAACTGTAAAAGAGCTAATGGAACACACAAGTTGAAGTTTGTCTGACAGTAAAATGCAAAGAAATATTATCTCTGGTGGTCAACATTAAGCCACATGCTGTTTTGGAAACGTTTACCAAGTAAGTTGAGATATGTCATCCAATGTAGTAAAGCATGTGGCATCCTCTTCCACATTTTAGCTCGGAATCAAATTGGCAGATGACATTAAACTTTTGAGGATAAATGACGGAGGGTTCACCAGGGTAAACTCTCTCCACTGCAAATTTCTTCTGCTCATCAAGGAGCAGAGTTTGAGGGGTGTGAGGGAAAAGAACCACCCTCCCTTTGGTGGCCAGGCACAGCACTTGGTGGCATTTGAATTCACTTAACAGCTGGAATTAAGGGTCTATAGATGACCATGAAACCCTGGTTGACTGTCAAAAAAGCTGATCTAGTTCATTAATGTTCTTCAGGGAAGGAAATCTGCCATGCTCATGTCGTCTGGCCTACATGGAGTTGGAATGTCATGTAGTTGTACAGGACTTGGTTAGGCCACTTTTCAAATTCCTAGTACAATTCTAGTCAACTTCCTATTGGAAGGATGTTGTTAAACTTGAGAGGGTTCAGAAAAGATTTAGAAGGATGTTGCATAGATTGGAGGGTTTGAGTTATAGGGAGTGGTTGAATAAGCTGGGTTTATTTTCCTTGGAACATTAGTGGCTGAGGGGTCTCCTTATGGAGGTGTATAAAATCATGAGGAATGTGGATAGGGTAAATAGACATGGTCTTTTTCCTAGAGTGGGGCAGTCTAAAACTAGAGGGCATAGGATTAAGGTGAGAAGGGAAAGATTTAAAAGGGCCCTGAGGGGCAACTTTTTCATGCAGAAAAAGTGGTGTGAATGTGGAATGAGAGCCATTTTATTTGGCATCAGGATGGTTACATGAATAGGAAGGATTTCGAGGGATGTGGGCCAAATGTTGGCAAATGGGACGAGGTCAGATTGGGATGCCTGATTAGTGCAGACAAGTTGAAATGTAGGGTCTCTTTCTGTGCTATGTGACTCATGGATATTGGGGTTGACTCTCAACTGCCTTCTGAAATAGGCAAAAGTGAGGACTGCAGATGCTGGAAACTTGAGTTTAGATCAGTGGTGCTGGAAAAGCGCAACAGGTCAGGCAGCATCGGAGGAGCAGGGAAATCGACGTTTTGGGCAAGAGCCCTCTATTCCTGATGAAAGGCTTTTGCCTGAAACATCAATTTCCCTGCTCCAATGCTGCCTCACCTGTGCTTTTCCAGCACCACTGATTTAAACTCTGCCTTCTGAAATGGCCCACTAAGTCACTCTGGGGCATCATTCTCTCAAGTCTCAAAAAAAAACAAAAGCAGACTAACCATCTAATATTGATCTCAGCACCAGAAATTAAAATTGGTAAAAAAACAGCTTTGTTGACCCTGCAAAGACATCTGGGGCTAGTGCCAAAATTGGGAGAGCTGTCTCACAGACAAGTCAAGCAACAGTGTCACAATGTCACTGACACCACCCATCACCATCCTGGATAGGTCCTGTCCCACCAACAGGACAGGCCCAGCAGAGTAGTAGACAGTCAGGAGAAATTGCTCTGGGAGTCCTCAATATTGACTTCAGACCCCATAAAGTCTTACAGAATCAGATCAAACATGTGAAAGGAAATAAATCGTCCACCTTCAGCAATTGACTCTGCTTCTCATGTTGCACACCACTTGGAGGAAACAGAAAGTGCTGTGGGTGGGGCGTTTTCATTGCCCACCACCAGAAGTGGCTCAGCAGTGGCATTACTGAGTCAGGCCCTGAAGGGCATAGTTACAAGATTGGGTTGACAATAAGTGGTGAGAGAAAACTTACTTGACCAAAACTTACTTTCCAAAACTTCACCAGTCCTTCTGAGTTTTTCTAGCATTTTATTTCAAATATGAAGTGTTTGGCTTTCATGCAACAATTAAAGCAGTGTTTTTGTAAAGCTTTGACAGATTTGAGTAACTTTTTAAGGTCACATTTTGTTGTTATTACTGACTTTATTCTGTATGACCTCACTAAGTGCTTTAAATGCTGAGGTCACTTTCTTGTGAAGTAATGCAAAAGCATTGGTTTACACACTTGATGGAAAGTAGATGAGGGGACCTGATGGTTCTACACACTTGAAATTTAATAATTGCATCTAATTCAAGTAGGCTAGAAGCTTTTGCATTTCATGTATCATTAAAAACTGCTATAATTTCCAGCACTACACTCCAGCACTTGACTTTTCTGCATTATATTGTGATGTGTTCCTGATTCCCTATTCCAAAAAATGTTTTTTCAGGTTCTGTAGTTCTCATCCACTCTCTCATTCCTGAAATATTAAGTGATTTTCTTTAATTTAATCCAGGGCAAGCAGCAGAAGAAAAGCCGTTGCTATCCCCCGATGAACCGGGAGCATCGCAGAATCATTCATGAGCTGGCTGAAGTCTATGGTGTTGAAAGTGTCAGTTATGACAGTGAGCCCAAGCGCAACGTTGTTATCACTGCTGTGAAGTGAGTATTGACAACACTAAAAGCCTCAACTTGTTTCCTTTCCCACCAACCTGACACGGGAAAAAAAGGTATTTACTCTTTTCATATTTGCGTGTCGCACAGGAACCTTTGGGCACAGTGGAAAAGTTATCCATCTTCCCTTTGGATGGCAAATAAATTCTATGTGAAATTAATTTTGATAATTACATAGATACCTCAAAGTTGCCATCCAGATTGGTAGGGCTGTTAAGAAGGCATATGGGTGTGTTAGCTTTTATTGGAAGAGGGATTGAGTTTTTGAGCCATGATGTCATGCTGCAACTGTACAAAACTCTGTTGCAACCGCACTTGGAGTATTGCGTGCAGTTCAGGTCACCACTTTATAGGAAGGATGTGGAAGCTTTAGAATGGGATTAGAGGAGATTTACTAGGATGTTGCCTAGTATGGAGGGAAAGCCTTACAAGAAAAGGTTGAGGGACTTGAGGCTGTTTCATTAGAGTGTAGAAGATTGAGAGGTGACTTAACGAGATATAAAAGATAATCAAAGGGTTAGATCAGGTGGACAAGGAGAGCCTTTTTCCTTGGATGGTAATGGCTAACATGAAGGGGCATAGCTTCAAATTGAGGGGTGGTGGATATTGGACAGATGTCAGAGATAGTTTCATTACTCAGAAAGTAGTAGGGGCGTGGAATGTTGCAGACTCTCCAACTTTACGGACATTTAAGTGGTCACTGGATAGGCATATGGATGAGGTTGGAATAATGTAAGATAGATACATTGGTTTGGTTTCACAAGACGGCGCTACACTGCGGGTCAAAGGGGCTGTACTGTGCTGTAATGTTTTATGTTCCTCCAATTTTTGGTGTCTTCTGCAAACTTACTAAATTACTAAGTATGTTCACATCCAAATCATTTATATAGTTTTCTGCTGCTAATCTGACTATCCCAACCTATGTGAAAGTTAAGTTCACTCATAATTATTGTCCTCATCTCCTGACCTATTATCTGTCACACCATGTCATTATGCTAAAGACTCCTGACACCAGTCCACTTCTTCCATTTTTTTTAATTTCTTTCTTCCCATATGGATTTTGGATCTTTGATTCAAGATCACTTCTTGCTACCATACTTATTTCATGCCATACCAACAATGCTACCGTTTCTTCCTGCTTGTTCCTTTGAAAAGTCAAAAACCACTGAATACTTACTTCTCAGCTTTGATTATGACTCTGACTTCAGAGGCATGGTTATGATATAGAGATGTACAGCATGGAAACAGACCCTTCAGTCCAACCCGTCCATGCCAACCAGATATCCCAACCCAATCTAGTCCGACCTGCCAGCACCTGATCCAATATCCCTCCAAACCCTTCCCATGCCTCTTAAATGTTGCAATTGTACCAGCCTCCACCACTTCCTCTGGCAGCTCATTCCATACACACACCACCCTCTGTGTGAAAACGTTGCCCCGGAGGTCTCTTTTATATCTTTCTGCTCTCACCCTAAACCCAAGTCTGGACTCTCTGACCCCCAAGGAAAAGACTTTGCCTATTTATCCTATCCTTGCCCCTCATAATTTTGTAAACCTCTATAAGGTCACCCCTCAGCCTTCGCTCCAAGGAAAACAGCCCCAGCCTGTTCAGTCTCTCCCTATAGCTCAGATCCTCCAACCCTGGCAACATTCTTGGAAATCTCTTCTGAACCCTTTCAAGTTTCACAACATCTTTCCAATAGGAAGGAGACCAGAATTGCATGCAATATTCCAACAGTGGCCTAATCAATGTCTTGTACAGCCCCAACATGACCTCCCAACTCCTGTACTTAATACTCTGAATAAAGGAAAGCATATCAAACACCGCCTTCACTATCCTATCTACCTGCAAGGAGGAGCTATGAACCTGCACTTCAAGGTCTCTTTGTTCAGCTACACTCCCCAGGACCTTACCATTAAGTGTATAAGTCCTGCTAAGATTTGCTTTCTTAAAATGCAGCACCTTGCATTTCTCTTAATTAAACTCCATCTGCCACTTCTCAGCCCATTGGCCCATCTGGCCAAGATCCTGTTGTAATCTGAGGTAACCCACTTCGCTGTCCACTACACCTCCAATTTTGGTGTCATCTGCAAACTTACTAACTGTACCTCTTATGCTCACATCCAAATCATTTATATAAATGACAAAAAGTAGAGGGCCCAGCACCGATCCTTGTGGCACTCCACTGGTCACAGGCCTCCAGTCTGAAAAATAGCCCTCCACCACCACCCTCTGTCTTCTACCTTTGAGCCAGTTCTGTATCCAAATGGCTAGTTCTCCCTGTATTCCATGAGATCTAACCTTGCTAATCCGTCTCCCATGGGGAATCTTGTTGAATGCCTTACTGAAGTCCATATAGATCACATCTACAGTTCTGCCCTTATCAATCCTCTGTTACTTCCTCAAAAAACTCAATCAAGTTTGTGAGACATGATTTCCCATGCACAAAACAATGTTGACTATCCCAAATCAGTCCTTGCTTTTCCAAATACATGTACATCCTGTTCCTCAGGATTCCCTCTAACAACTTGCCCACCATCGACGTCAGGCTCACTGGTCTACAGTTCTCTGGCATGTCCTTACCACCCTTCTTAAACATGGTTGGCACCATGTTAGCCAACTTCCAATCTTCTGACACCTCACCTGTGACTACCGATGATACAAATATCTCAGCAAGAGGCCCAGCAATTGCCTCTCTAGCTTCCCACAGAGTTCTAGGGTACACCTGATCAGGTCCTGGGATTTATCCACCTTTATGGGTTTCAAATCATCCAGCACTTCCTCCTCTGTGATATGGACACTTTGCAAGATGTCACCATCTATTTCCCTACAGTCTATGTCCTCCACGTCCTTTTCCACAATAAATTTTGATGTAAAATACTCAGTATCTACTTCCTTTTCTGCAGCTGCACACACAGGCTACCTTGAGGGGTGCTGTTCTCTCCCTAGTTACACTAGGGAGTAATGTCCTTAATGTATTTGTGAAAACTCTGGATTCTCCTAAATTCTATTTGCCAAAGCTATCTCATGTCCCTTTTTTACCCTCCTAATTATTATACTCATTAACTTTGTATTTACACCATTAATTCATCTATTTTGTTCCACATACAGCACACATTCAAGTACTGAGCCATTTATTTTACCTTTTTTGTCATGTTTTCTCTCTTTTTGATCTGATTTGAGAACAGCCTGAATGTTCATTTATTTTATTGCTGTTTGGTAGACCTTGCAACTCTGAGACGGGTTACAGTTGTCTATAGATCTTGATAGTGATGAAGTGATTGACTAGATACCAACAAGTTTGTCAAAAAAGCAGGATAATTATAATGGGAGGCTTTAATTTTTGCATACTAGGAGAAGTCTCAAAGGTGGCCCATTTATTGAGTGTAATAAATTTTTAGATGGTGGATTTGCATTTTAAAAGCCTAAAAAGAGAGGGCATGCTGATAGTTTCCAAGTTGAGGAAAATGGCCCCTTTCGTCTGTTGGGCCTTTTCCTTTATGGCTGGAATTGTCAAAAATAGACTTCTATGCTCGTGCTATTCATGTAGTATCTCATTCGTTCTTTCAGTCTAGTAAACTATATGAAATAGACTGCAGGTTTGTCTAGTCATATTTTATGACGCAAAGCAAATTTGCTCATGATTTTACATTGTCACTTATCTCATTATTTCTGTAATTTACATTTCTTTGCAGGGGAAAATCCATGTGTCCAAATGTTTCACTCACTTCATTGATTGAAAGAGAGATGGCAGCAAGACCACCCCCACCAATTGCACATTTTCGGCAACAAGCACTTAAGTGAGTAACATGAAGTACATCACCTTCACACTGGTAACTGTGATTTCACAAGTGAATTCTTGCATGCTTAACCGTACCAAATCTTTAACAAAGAACACTCTTATCTATGTAAAACAATGGATTAAATTTTCCAAAGAGTGACAATCTCATGTAGACTGTCATTTTGTCCCTGCTCTATGAAAGGGGAGAGCTACAGCATTCTGTCAGGAGATTCTGAAGAGACCTCCTTCAGAAAGTGGCACTGTAGTTCCATTCTGTCAGGTTCCTCACAGCAGAATTGTCAGGGGAAGTGAAACCACTGCCACTTTAACAGCTTTTGTCAAACAGTAATTCCGTGAGAAAAGCGCGAGGGTAGGGTGCAAGGGGACCATCTAAGTGATACAGTATTTAGGATGGGTCACTGGGAAAGATCTGTTTTGGAGGTGGCCAGAAGGTGAGGTCATAGCACATTAATGTCCAAGGCTTTGGGGTAAGGGATGGCTGCTTCCCAGTGGGGCAGAGGCCGGTTGGGTCTGAAGATGGGTGGGAGAGGGACGGTGGAGTGTAACCAACATTCCGGTCTGGTGCAAGGGGGAATGGGGAATTGGTGAGGTTCAGAAAATCTGCTCCTGGGAGGTGAAGTGGGATTGGGTCCGGAGGTGGTAATGTTAATGGCTCATTTAATTGAATATGTGCAGTATTTGGAACAAAATAATTGAACTAATGGTACAAATACAAAGTTATGGGTATAATCGTTTTACTGCAGAGGCACGGTTACGATATAACCAAAGCTGGGAACTAAGTATTCAGTGATATTTGACTTTTCAAAGGAACAAGCAGGAAGAAATGGTAGTATTGTTGATATGGGATGGAATAAGTATGGTAGCAAGAAATGATCTTGAATCAGAGATCCAAAATCCAGGTCTAGCACCAGGAAACTGAGTCGGCAAGTGTAAGGTGTGTCAGGTCAAACAGTGGAAACGGATGGGTCAGGTCTGCAGCAGTAAGAAAAGGCGTATCTGGTCCCTAGACATAAACTGTTAAGTCCTGGGAATTTGTCAGATTTTAGTTCCTTAAAAGTCTTAAATACTTTGTCTTTCTCAAATATAATTGCCTTCTTTTTGCACTCAGGAACATAACTTGTGTTGTCTTCTATGAAACCAGATTAAACACAATATGGCCAATGCCTCTGCCATTTGCTTGAACCAGTATTTACATTGGCTTGTCTTTTCCTTTTTATAAATTCCTAAAAGCTCTTACAATTTGTTTTCATGGCTAGTTTGCTCTGCTATGTTGTTTTAAATCAACTTTTTATTAAACTCTGGCATATGTTACTTTTAGACTTGGAATTCAGTTGTATTATGATCACTTGTTACTCAATCTTTTATTGTGAGCTTACTAATTAATCTTGCCTTAGTACATAATCGATTTAAAACGGCTTTATCCCTGTTTGATTCACAATGCGCAATATTGTCCAGGAATCTTGCACGGAGGCATTCTACAAACTCATCGTGTGCCAATTTGATTATACTAGTCTGTGAAGGTTAAAGCCCCTCCACAGTTTCTATATTGTCTTTGTTATACACTCCAATAATGATGAATGAAAATATTGCACAAGCTTTTACAGTGGACAAAAGGGATTAAGGGTTAAAGCTTAAGCCATATAGTCAGCAATAAGGAAGGTGGCTACATATGTCAGAATTAACAAACTAGACATCAGACTTCAAGGTTAATAGCTAGAAGTCACGTTAATAAAGGCCTAGAATGAAACAATGCCTTCAAAGACTGCAAAACAAAGATAATATAGAACATGTGTTGATGTTTGGGAATCATCGCTGTAATTATAACCATGCCGTAATCTGTATAAATCTTGGAATTCTCTTGGAGCAAGCGTTGACCAATTGTTAAAGTTTCTTTCCAAATGTTGTATCAAATAAACAATTGTTATGTTCTCCTGGAGATCTCTACTGATTTGCAAAATGGAAACAAATATGTATCTTGAGGAGATCTAGTTTACATGTGATTATTGATAATTGGAAATGTACAAATTAAGATTTTCTATAATTTTACAGGATTGACAATGGAACAGTTGCCCTGCAAAAGCCGTTCAAGGAAGAACCAGTCATTGATTACTTTGATGTTCAAGACTAGAAGAAGACTTATTTTCAAAAACTTTTGAAATTTAGATCACACATCTGGAGAGTAAGCGGTTGAGAAATAACCTGATCAATAGTGCACAAAAAAGAATCACTGAAGATTTGTAAGGTGATAAAATTGTGTCGATCCTTTAAACTTCAATTCAATATGCATAACAAAGTGAGCTGCTAGTCTCTGCTGTAAGGTGTCACTGTTGCATGAGACAAACCTAAGAATTAAAGCAAAATCTGTGGGATGACTATGTAAACCATGCATTCCTATCAGCTGTTGTATTGCTCCTGTTAATGGTGCTGAATAAACGGTTAACATTGTTTTTCCCTTGGTTTTTTCCTTTTGAAAGAAATCAACATCAACGTGATAATGTTAAAGGTGGCTGTGTAATAATTGCACTCAACGATTAAAGAAATTTCAACAAATATAATTTGTCTCATTTTAATGAGCTATGTGTGAATGAACCTTTTGGAAGTAAAGCCACAACAATTAGATTTGTTGCAAACTGTTGGAATACAATAGTTAATCCTTTTTGAGAAACATCCTCTCTTCCAGATTAAAATACTCACAGTGCATGACTATTAACTGACAGCCATTGCAGAGATATTGAGTCAGATGTACAGTACTGAAACAGACCCTTCGGTCCAACTTGCTCATTAGGTCCCTTCTAAATCTTTCCCCTCACACTCCAAATCTATGCCCTCTAGTCCAGGACTCCCCCCACCCCAGAGAAAAGACTTTGTCTATTTATCCTATCCATGCCCTTCATGATTTTATAAACCTCTATAATGTCACCCCTCAGCCTCTGATGCTCCAGGGAAACCATCTGAGCCTATTCAGCCTCTCCCTATAACTCAAACCTTCCAACCCTGGCAACATCCTTATAAATCTTTTCACAATTTTCTTCCAGTATGAGGGAGACCAGAATTGCACTCAATATTCCTATAATAATCTCTTTCAGATTTGATTGATTTTACCACTAAACCCAATCTTGGTCCCTTTCTGAAACCTTTGGTGTATACTTGAGTATTGTATTACAGAATGTCCCTAATCTCCAGGTTATTGGGCTGTAGAAAGGTGGTAAACCTCATCTACACCTGAAATCTTGTCTGAAGCATGAGGGGCAACATAACCTAAGTGCTACAATTCTAAAAGAGATGTGAGACAGGGAGACACATGGGAATGTGTATACATTAATCTTTGGGGTGGCAGAACAAATTGAGAAAGTGTATTCTTTTAAAACGTGATCTTGTCTAAATAAAGGCAAAGTGCAAAATAAAGCAAACTACCTTTAAACCTCCAGAAGTAAATTGTTTGACGTCAACAAAAATATTGGGTTTACATCTAGGTTCAATACTGATACCTAGGCTGAGAAGAGTATTGGAGATTCACTTTCTTAATATTATTAGGAATGAACAACTTCAGTTATTAAAGAGAGATAATTATATTTCACTGAAGGTGTAATCCTCCAGAGGTCCTGAACATCATTTCTGCCAGTGTTAAGCCAATTCAATTCCACATAATATGGAGAAGTATTTAGAGGAACTTGACATTTCTGCAATAATACTGAAAACTTCTGCTCCAGGACTACTCCAACGCTTGCATTTACCCAACAATATGCAAAATTGCCCAAGTATGTCCTGTACAGAAAAAGCAGGATCGATCCAGCCCAGCCTTTTGATATCCATAAAGTGACATGGATGGTGTCATCAACAGTGCTATCAAGCAGCACTTGCTCCATGATGACTGGTTTGGGTTCTGCCAGGGCCACTCAGCTCCTGCCCTTCATTACAGCCTTGGTTCAAACATGGACAAAAATTCTGAATTCTGGGGTGAGTGACTGCCCTTGTCATTAAGGCCACATTTGATTGAATGAGACATCAAGGAACTGTCATGTGAGCAATTGAGGATTCTAGATCTGTACTAAGATTTTAGAAGAATGGGGGGTGGGTAATTGAATTGAAACTCTCGGAAGACTGAGAGGCCTGGCTAGAATGGACATGGTGAAGGTTTTTCCACTTATAGGAGAAACTAGAACCTGAAGGCACAGACCAGGAGTGAGGGGACAACCCTTTTGATGAGGAATTTTAGACCGTGGTAAATATGTGGAACGTATTGCCGCAGATCGCTGTGGAGGCCAAATCATTGAACGTATTTATTTGATTAAGGTCACAGGGAGCAGGGAACAGAGAATGGGGTTGAGAAACATTACACGTGATTGAATGGCATAGTAGTCTTAGTGGGCCAAGTGGCAGGAATCGGGTGGGGAAGGTCTTTGCTGGTTGGAATCATACTAGACATCTAGGAACATCGTTGTGGTTGCTGGAAATCTGTCAGCTCCAGGATGTGTCTGGAGGGGTTCCTCAGTGTAGTGTCCTAGGCCCAGCCATCTTCAGCTGCTTCATCAGTGACCTTCCCTCCATGTTTTTAGGAACAATAAGTCTCTCCAAGGCCCACTGCCTGGAACTGTTAGTGGCCACCTTGGCCAGGCCGTGGAGCAGAGTCACGAGATAGCCCTTTGACTTGCCTGCCCCTTCCCACACCAAATGCCTGTAGATCAGGAGTGAGGGGCTGAAGTGTAACCAAAACTTTAGTAGCAGCCCCTTCAAATAAACTAAAAATGTGCTGCAAATGGAAACATTCTACATAGACCTGAAACACTCCAGGTTACAAAATCTACACGAGCAATTTATAGTGAATGTGAATCTGGATAAGGGCCTGAATAACATTTATGATAGAGATCATTCATACCTTTTTTGTGGAGCTGAAAAAGACAGCAAGTTAAAAATTCCCTGCTGATACATAATTTTTTTTCCAAAATGTTTAGATTCATAAAGCCCAGGGTTACAAGAAATTAAAACTTCACAAAGAGGGTCTACTTAATGAGTTTTGAGAATCCTTGTCCATCCTAGGACAAGCTAAACAGAGACACACACCAGACTTCCTAAAAGCATTGCAGTCCAACCTTCCTCTACCAACAAACACGTTGACTTGGATCCTGTTTACCACCCCCTGAGACAAAGAAAGGGAAATGATTTCATCACAGGAAATGACATCACCAACCCAAGGAAACCTAAACACAAATAGAAAGCCATGCCGCCAGCAATGATGTTACCTACTATGGTGATGAAACATCTGAAAATGAACCTTCCAGCTCAGTGAGCAAACCTACATAAAAGAGGGTATACCTGTCAAGAACAATTGAACAAAATCTGGCTGTTTACTGTAGAGAAGAGGAGACCAATGAGAGACCTCATGAGGTGTTTAACATCACAAAAAGATTCAACTGTTGGTATAGTAAAATATTTTCACCCACTGCTGAGATCAAAATTAGGGCCAAACTAAAATGTAAACATTAGTAAATTCAATAGGAATTTGGGAAAAATCATATTTGACTAAAGTGTGGTAAGATTGTAATATATGCACTCACATAAAATAGTTGAGGCAAACAGCACAGAGGAAGAAAATAATATAAGGAAATGTTAACAGGATTAGATGAGATGAGATAGGCAGCAGTCAGCCTGAATGACATCTTTATATGGTTTGCAAACACTACAAAGGCCACTAAATTTCATGAAGACATGCACACACATCTAATAAAGTTCAAGCCCATACTGGATCAATCATTATTTTCAAACCCTTATGTAAAGTCTATTTCTCTCTTGTCAGGGAACAAAGGTTCTGACAGATTAACTGTCTTTGGTGGACCATAGCAATGCTTTCACAAAGATTAGTAGATCTTCTATCTCCCAGCCTGTCCTTTGCACATGAGCTTTCCTATAGTATAAAAGGCCATCTCTAATGGTGCGCCTTTGGTATCGCCAAAGTGTACAGCTTGGATAGGCAGTGATGATTTATCACGTAGGATTCCTTCATCTGTTCTCCAAATGTGGTCATTGCTGTCACAATTGCAGAGCTTTCCTGGGACAGAACAGGATCCTAGAAGATCAATAAAAGAGGTTGATAACCATCAATTCATATAATGCTTTATATATTTTAACTGAAATATCTGGAACAGCTATATCTGAACACAGGTATAACCAGAGTTGAGTTCTTTTGTTGTTGACTTCACTCCATAACTTCATCACCCTTTTAGCGTAGTTTTTGGAAGTTTGTTCATCAACGTCTGTCTTAAATATAATTAATTTGCTCAGAACCCAGTCCTTCACTATGACTTCAACTTGGCTTCATGCTTCATTATTTTCAATCTCTCCATTCTATCAACTCAGGCATACCATAATATCTTTCTGCTTTACCAACAATAGCAAAGATGAAGTTAAAACACTCTGGAATTCTTTCAACTCCCCGGACTTGTGTTTTTCCCTGTCTCCTTACCATTAAAAATTTCTGCTAAATTTACTTCATTGAGAACATTTTCATTCATAGAATCTTCGATTCCCTGCAGTGTGCAAGCAGGCCATTCAGCCCATCAAGTCCACACTGACTCTCTGAAGAGCATCCCATCCTATCCTTGTAACTCTGCATTTACCATGACCAATCCACCTGACCTGCACATCTTTGGATTGTGGGAGGGAAACAGAGCACCCAGAGGAAACCCACACAGACATGGAGAGAATATGCAATTCAAAATTTGGGAGAAAGTTTGTAACTCGGGTGCTCGTTGTTGTGGTTCTGTTCGCCGAGCTGGGAATTTGTGTTGCAAACATTTTGTCCCCTGTCTCGGTGACATCCTCAGTGCTTGGGAGCCTCCTGTGAAGTGCTTCTGTGATCTTTCCTCTGAGGATGTCACCGAGACAGGGGACGAAACGTTTGCAACACACGTTCCCAGCTGGGCGAACAGAACCACAACAACGAGCACCTGAGCTACAAATCTTCTCCCAAAGATTCAAGCCACTACAAATGCCGGAGGAAATATCACAGAAGCGCTTCACAGGAGGCTCCCAAGCACTGAGGATGTTACCCAGACAGGAGATGAATATTTGCAACACAAATTCCCAGCTCGGCGAACAGAACTACAAGAACATGCAATCTCCGCACAGTCACCCAAAGCTGGAATCAAACCCAAGTCCCTGCTGCTGTGAGGTGGCAGTGCTAACCACTGACCCACTATATTGCCCGTTACTTCTAGTTTACTACACCTTCCTCTGCCATCACACTCACTCACAAACTTTTTCATAAATAAATAGCCTTCTTTTGAGCAGGCCTGTGTTTCACCGGAAGGGATTTTGTTACATATTTTGGTGTCATGCTGTTTCCAATACATTTTTTGTAACTGCAGGCAAATTGTAAATCAGAACAATTAAGGTCATGACTCATCTCAAACTTTGAATAGTCATGTTATCGTTTCATATTTTTAATATATAACATCAAGCCGAATTTAATTTCCCAAAGATCACATAGTAATTCTATGTAAACCTGTAGATGAGCAGGCTTTCTACAATGGAGTAATGAGTTTTACAAAGGCATTTACTATTTTAAGATCTTTAACCCAAGTTAGAAGTGATGTTCTTCAGGAGATAATTTAATTACTGTTCAAAGGTGGAACATTAATATAATAGGTGAATATTTAGAGTAGATGCAGTATGTTATGCTCAAAGTGAAATAGTATTCTCACTATTTTTCTGAACTATTTCTTGTTGAACTTAATGGAGTAATGGTCATAGCAAGTATGGGAGATTCTGAGGAAGGATCAGTCAACACAAAACATTAACTCTGATTTCTCCCCACAGACGCTGCTGGACCTACTGAACTTTTCCAACAATTTCTATTTTTTGTCCCTGCCTTAGATATTAAACCCCTACAGTATGGAAACAGGCCATTTGGCCCAACAAGTCCACATGAACCCTCTGAAGAGCATCCCTCCCAGACCCATCACCTTAACTGGTAATCCTACATTTCCCATGACTAATGCACATAGCTGACACTTCCCTGTACACATTATGGGCAATTTAACACAGCCAATTCACCTAACCAGCACATCTTTGGACCGTGGGAGGAAACCCACGCAAACACAGAGTAACACCACACAGATAGTGGTCTAAGGCTAGAATTGAACCTGGAACTCTGACACTGTGAGACAGCAGTACTAAACCACTCAACCACCATGCCATGCCACTTTAACTGAGTAAAGTGTTTTATTAGGTATAGATTGGTTCATCTTTAATTTGTAACAAATTAATCAAGTTATTGCAACATTTATATCACATGAGTCTGAATAAAACAGGTTTTAAACTTCATTTATTAAATCTAAATTAGTGAAATTATGATCATCAAAAATATTCTGCTCCCCGTACTGAACCAGTAAAAATGGTAACATTTTAACCTACCTTCATAAAGATGTTACACACCATTTTAAAACTTACAGTGGGTTTTATTTTTAATCCTGAAAATCAATAATCCATAGTCCAGAACACAGCCCTAATTAAAGCTGATGGTTTGGAGTTTCTCAAATACCTGTCATTCCACAAGCACAGCGACCACTCTCTGGACTCGCACCTCCCCAGTAGAACATTCTTCTTCCATCCCAGGATGTCCACCAGCCCCAGGCTGCTTGAATGAAGCGAATATGGCGACAGTCCAGCTATGGACACAATAGCACATTCTGAACAGGAGCAACATAAAATCATAAAGCACTTATTCCTGCAACCCTACTCAGGTTTATTTTTACTGAATTATATGCTCTTTTGAGAAGTTTTTGATGCATTTAGAACAGCTAGAGATTCTACCATGCTGTCTCACCAATTATCCCAGAAGACCCCTCTGATACACACACATTATTATCAGGTTGTAAGTTTGGTCACTGAGCTGGTAGGTTTGTTGTCAGATGTTTCATCACCATGCTCGGTAACATTATCAGTGAGCCTCCGGTGAAGCAGTGGTGTTCTTTCCCACTTGCTATTTATGTGTCTTAGTCTATTGTGGTGGATAGTATCATTTCTGGTTCTGTTTCTGAGAGGTTGGTAAATGGGGTCGAAATCAATGTGTTTGTTAATGGAGTTCGGGCTTGAATGCCAGGCCTGTAGGAATTCCCATGCATGTTTTTGTTTAGTCAGTCCCAGGATGGATGTATTGTCCCAGTCGAACTGGTGTCCCTCTTTGTTTGTGTGTGTGGATACCAGTGATAGTTGGTCATGTTTTTTGGTGGTTAGTTGGTGCTCATGTATCCTGGTGGCTAGTTCCCTGCCTGTCTGTCCAATGTAATGTTTGTTGCAGCCCTTGCAGGGTATTTTGTATATAATGTTTGTTCTGCTGGTTGTGGGTACGGGGACCTTTAAATTAATCAGTGGTTGCTTTAGTGTAGTGGTCGGTTTGTGGGCTACCATGATGCCTTGGGGCCGAAGCAGTCTGGTGGTCATTTCTGAAATGTTTTTGATGTATGGTAGGGTAACTAGAGTCTCCGGGTGTGTTGTGTCTTGCTAGGCAAAAGTGAGGACTGCAGATGCTGGAAATTAGAGTCAAGGTCAGAGTGATGCTCAGAGAGCCAAAAGGAATACAGGGAGAATGCTGGTAAGTGGAGTTGAAATGCCCATCAGCCATGATTGAATGGTGGAGTTGACTCGATGGGCTGAATGGCCTTACTTCCACTCCTATTGTCTTATGGTCTTATGGAAAGGCACAGCAGGTCAGGCAGCATCCAGAGAAGGAAAATCGACGTTTCGGGCACGAGTCTTCATCAGGAATCAGAAAAAGTGTTGTGTCTTCCTGTTTAGATCTGTTGTGGGGCCTTGTTTATTCAGCTCTATAATCTGTCAGTGAGTTCAGTTTTATTTAACCACAAAGGGATTTATTTTGGGAGGAGACAGGAAATGGAGAGTTTATTTCCATCATGTTGGATTGTACGTGTGCTACACAGTATCTTCATTTATTTAATGAATTCAAATAATAAAGCCTTTTTTTTTAATTTCACAAAAACAAAGGTGGTCAGAGGCAAGGCACTAACAGGTTGAATGAAAGGGAAAACTGGAAAGCTGAATGAATGGACGATCAGTCACTGTGGGTCCACGGTGCTATTGGAAATTATCAGGACAGGCCAACAATGGAATTAACCCTCAAATAGACTTAGATTTTGGACTGAAGTAACAATAAGCATAGGGTTTAGAAAAAAATTGCAATGTATAGGAGATGAAAGAACATAAATTTTGCAAAACTGTTGAGAAAGCTTAAAAATCTGCACTGATAATAAACTGTGTTCTTTATGAATTTTCCAGTGCTCTGACCTTGACATACTGCTCACAGGATTCAGAAATGCTTGTGAGAGCATTCAGCTGATTCAGCTCTGCTTCATATTTTATCTCTTTTGTGTAGCAGCCAGGATCCTCACAGGGAGCTACTCTTGTGCGTCTTTCACTGTCATGGCTCACGATGGTTATACCTGCATCAGACACATGGCAGTCAGTGTTTTTTTTTAAAACTCTTATGTAAACACCTTGTTATAATTTGTGGCCAATATTTTCTTCTTAGTTGCTGTTGAATTTGTGGCAAATTAATATGTTTTGGTGTTAAAGCATAATTCATATTTTCTTCTGAATCCCATTGTTTTATTATCATGCGATGAAGCAGAATAAATTTGCAATTGATTTAGCAACTTCAACCCCAGTTAACTGCCATTATGAGAAGGGATGCAACAAGACATTCTTTGTAATTTCAGCATGACAATTATTTTTCTAATTATTGAAATAGAATGTGCATAATGTGGTATAAATTATTAGATGGAAACATTGCTTCATTTATCAGGATACCCTTCTGGTGAGTTTCATCATTTTTATCACGAGGGCTGTGAATTAAAATCCTGCTCACAATGCCATCTTTTGGAATGAGATGGGTATGAAAGGGTTAACACAGTTTTGTTCTGGTACTTGACAAGTTATCAGTTGAATGTTAATACAGCTTCGATCATTCAATTTAACTGCTGCATTTGTGTATCACAATGCTGCCTGTGTAGCATTCTACTAATCACCACATCATTCAGACTGGTCGTAAAATCAGAGATGGGAAATTGTGGATTGAATTTAGATTGAGATGATTTTGGACCAGTTCAATATCCTAGAAATTTGCCAAGTTTTGATTGTAAAACTTGCAAAATTTGGACCAGTTGGGCCTATAAACTAATGTCCCTTTAGTTAATGATTCTGGACAGTAGTTTATCTGATTCTGCTATTCAGCGGGTTACCAATAAACTGAATGGCAACTGAGGACAGCAGCAGCCTTCCTGCCCTGCTACACTCTCCACAACAACCCACCTTTGACGGTCCCTATCCCCACCACCACTCATCATCATAAGTGGGATTTTAATTGGAAGTCACCTACAGATGTATATGACATGAGTAGAGCCCAAAATGTCAGTTTAAAACCCTGAAGAAATTCCAACATTCCCGAAAAATTTCAAGCACATTCTGCCTTTGGAATACATCTCTAAAAAGTTAACCTAAAGTTAGAATAAATGTGCTCTTAACAATGCCTGTAAAATTCTGATTCAATTATCTTAATCGAAACATGTTAAAATTTGTGTTTACTTTAAAGTTTACCATGGAGATTCCATCATTTAGCTGATATCGTTCTCTGACAATGTGACTGTGAAGGATAAACAGGATGTGTGCAAATAGGCAGGTGGAACTGGTTTCGTATGGAATTAGGGCCGGCACAGATTGGTTAGGCCACAGGGTCTGTTTCCATGCAGTATGACTCAATGAATGGCTGCGACTACGTTGTGTCTTAAATGTATTTCTGTGGTTTTGAATTTATTCATTCATGAGTCTTTCAATTACTTTAATAACAGCTCATTTGATTTTCGGCTTTTGTTCAGATCAAGAATAACTAGCGACAGTCACTTGTCATTTTGACAGAATCTAATTACCTGTTGATTGGTCAGAGGCCAAATCACAGAAAACTTCAAATGGTGCAACTCCCCTTCCAGCACCATCTGGGTCAATGACATAACGACGTGATTCCTGGAACCCTGCCTTTTTCAGTGCAGTACAGGACTCCAGCACCGAAACCTGGGAACCTATAAACCACAGGTAAATCACACAGCCAGTGTTAAATTGACTGCATGTAGAAAATATACATGGATAGCATCACCTCAAGGACAAAGGACTTGCCACATATGGTTTGCACTTTCACTCTGGTTTGTATGACTTTCAGCAATAACAATTCAACAACAACTTGATTTTTTTTAAATTAAAAGAAAGTCTCAAGTTATTTCACAAATAGGGTTGAAAGAGATAGATGTCAAACACAGGAGGAAGAGATTAGGGACTGAGGTAGGTTAGTGGGGAATTTGCATTTGTTCTGGGAGGTGGGTTTTAAGAAATTTCTTGCTAAGGAGGAACTTGTAGCAATTATAACCTCAACATCTGAGGGAGGGCTCTGTGACGAATGTTGTAGTGAAAGAGTGTGGGGGGATATTCCAAAAGTCCCAAGTAAAAGGGATAGAGGGAAGGAAATAGGTCTGAAAGAGATTATGGGATCGAATTAGGAAAAGCAAAAGGAAATTTTGCCAAGTACTTTCCAATCCTTTTATTAATTATTTAAACCTCCATTTCTGTATATTCATCAGTGCCGTGTAAAGTAGATCAAATCTTTTTTCAGCCTCCTGTTCTATGATTGAGATTGTGTTAGCTTACTGTTGTGAATTGGTGCCCTGCTAAATCTTCAATGCCTATAAGGTTAAAATTAAGCATTTTCCACTGGAATCTCCACACCATCAGAATTCATGCTTAATCCTAGCTACGGATTCAGAGCCCTTCACTGCACAGTCTCCAATGCTTAGTTATCCTTCATATAATTGATTGATTATACATTGTCTCCCACATGGGACTGAGCCAATGCATTATACAAACTCTATCACTGAGACATATATATACTACTGGTTTAGTTATACATCCCAAGATCCTACTTAACTCTATTCACTGCTGCTTTACAATGTTTTGTGGGCTTCAGCAATTTATCTACCAATGTCTGCAAATCCTTTTCTTGCATTTTTACTGTAAAATAAGACCTTGTGGTGCCACTGCTTATTAACTTCACAGCTAAAAAGATTGACGTCATTTCAGTGAAACTAGTCCTCGCTGAACAGTTTTCTCCTTCCCAAGGAATGGTCCGAATGTATCGTGGTTCCACACGCACCATCCTTTAAGCCTCACAATCTTTTTTTGTCTCTCCCACCCAGCTCAGAGTGTGGCACTTCTAGCAATTCTAAGATTACTACCTTGGGAATCTAAGGGCTATTCCTTTCTCTTTGAAACTGAATTTCAAAGGCTTGAGCCTGCTCTTTCATAATTACTTCCTATGTTAACCAACGCCTGTGGCTATTTTCACAATCCTTTAAGAAATGTTTCTCTACCTACTTATTAAATCTTGAGGCAAAGTACCATAGGGAACTCCTGACATGAATGCAAAAGAAAAATTAGCTATCTCTCAATTAATAGGATCTGTATAATGATGACCTTCCTATTTTTTTCTACTTCATTAACAATGTGTTTTTCTCTCAATATGCCCTGATGTCTGCTTCATAGCTATTCAGTATCTGGCAATAGCATTGAAAGTTTGGGAATGCCAAAGTTTTGAACTCTGTTTCTTCAGCTGTGACCTATTTAGTTAATTTTTCAATCTGTGGAATAGTGGTAACATGGAATGTGTGGAATTTAACTCTGCACTTTGGAAGTTGTACCCCTGATTATAAATGTCAGTACACACCTGCCCCCGTCCTGGTGATTTTCCTACAAACACTTTTGACTGACTGGTCCTTAACTGAATCAAGGCAGGTCTCTCAGTACCTTCTGGGAAGGAAGTCCCTCCTCTGAGATCTAATGAACAATCAAATGGCTGGCAGATCCCACCAGTGCCACCATGAGTGATGGTCACTACTGCATCCAATTCCCAATATGATCATTCTTGGAGCCAGTAACCAAGGTAACTGGAGGGGCTTCGTGAGGGCCAGACTATGGCTGGAGATAGGGTCTAGTATGGGAAACTGCGGTAGATAAGTCACAGAAGGAGGGAAAGATCTTGAGGAGATTGGCCTCCAAGAGATTTCACTCACCTCCAAAACAGTACTGAAAGGGCCAGACAGCAGACTTGATGCCAGCCTCTGCCTGCTGTGCATAACACTGCAGCAGGAATAGGGGAGGGTAGGTAGGTGCCAAGAAACATGCCCATAGTATTGAGTCCAATTTTTTTAAAACCACAACCACTGCCAACCTGCTCCGGGGAGAGTATAAAATTCAAGCTCAAAAGTTGCACTTTGCAGACATCAACTCGTCATTAAAATGTCGGTAACACAATTCTCTGATAATTCCGACAAATGTAACGTTCACCATGCACAGGATTACATGTGCTGTTCTCATTAGTCAATTATTTCCAAATGATGAATCCATCTTTTATATGCAATAGTTGACTCACCAATCATTACTAGTCTTGATCAAGCTTTCCCAGAGTAGTACGACTAAAGAAACAATGAGGAAAAAGAACATGCTTGTATTTTAGACTAGATTAAATTCCCTACAGTGTGGAGACAGGCCCTTGTTGTCACAAAAGTACCAAAGAGATAGTAAAGGCAATTAAGCCCAAGCCTGGCTTCCAGAAGTTAGAAACAATTTAAGGAATTGACCTGGGAACAGACAGTCTCCCTCTAACTTTAGTCCCAGAATTATACTTCAAAAAAAATTAAATTACAGTAATCACAGATGTTATTCTGTAATGTTTATTGTGAGCAAAGGAAGGCAATTCAGAATTAATAATTTCTTCAAATAGAAGTGATCTTTGTTTAAAATCTCCTTTTAGTAAGGTCATTGTAATACCATGTATTATGAAAGGATGAAATGTTTTCCTTGGCTAAAGATGTTTCCAATTTGTAACTAATCAGGCAACTTACCTAAACATCTGCAGTTCATAAAATCTGTCACTAAATCTACAAAAAGTATTGAACAGGTCATGCAAGTGGGAGTAAAACAATGTTTGTTTCAATTGCACCCAAGATGGTTTTTTTAACTATGGAAAGCTAAGTGACAGCTGGATTTCTTGTACTGCAAGAAATCTGTCAGGAAGCCTCCTGCTTTGTAACGGGCTGCTATCAAATCAGAGGCACCACCATCTACAAGGTTTACACAATATTAAAACTAACATATAATCTTAGCACTTTATGCATAAATCATTTCAACTTTTTTTGAGTTTTCAAAACATTCAAACATCGTAACTGTATTCCCCTCACACTGCATTTTTACAACTAAGATGTAAGGGCTGCTCGCAATGAAGCTGCTCACACGCCCGATGTAAGTGCAGCTGGAGTGCTGGGGATTGGTGGAAAGTTGGGCAAGAACAAGGTACCAAGATCTCTCCACAGACGCATCTTGGAGAACATTCACTGAGAGGCCAGCACAATCCTTTTGCCTATTGATATTCCCATAGGTTGAATCTCCAATCTACCCGAGAATTTCAGCCCAGGAAAGAAATCAACTTCCAGGTCTTTGCTAAAATAGATGTAAACATGTGGCCTATAGGAACATCTAGGGTAAAGTCATTGTCTGATCCAATTTTTATTTATGGTCAGCACTTTGATTCTTGCGCATTACAAGCAGGGATTTCAACTTTTATAGGGGACCCGCCATTGGTCTACTGAATGTTAATTTATGTATCTAATGTTGTGTATCATCCAAATCCATGCCTCACCCCAATGAGATCTTGGGACCAGCACATGCTGTTGAAGGTATATGAAGTTGAAATGGTGGAGGTAGTTCAAGGGAAACTAACCAATTTTCTGGCCTCTGCATTGGAATACCACCAACCCCTGGCAATGCCAGAAAATGGTAAAGATACACACAGCCCCTTTGTAGCCCCTATGTCAAGCTGCATCCCTCTACCCACAACCTCCCATCTTGGAGCTTTATGATTTCAATGCCAACTTATGTCAATCCATGTTCCCCTCACCATTTGCCCTTACAACAATCAGTTCATCCAATCCTAAAATCTACCATGGACAGACCTCAAAATCCTGTTGGATGCAGAGTGCAGGAGGACATGGCAGGAGCAGCATCAGGCATACGGAAAAAGGGGGTATCATCCTGGTGAAATTACCAAACAGGATGACTTGCACTCCAAACAGCACAAGCAGCAAATGGTAGAGCTAACTGAGTTCAAAACCAAAGAGTCAGGTTAGTGCTCTGCAGTGCTGCCACATCCAGATGAGAATAATTGTGGAGAATTAAACAACGCATTGTAGGAGGGGGCTCCACAAATACTTCCATCTCAATGATGGAAGAGTTCAACACACCAGTATAAAAGAGAAGGCTGAAGCATTTGCGGCAATCTTCAGCCAGAACGGCCAAGTAGGTGATCCATCTTGGTCTCTTCTAGTGATTCCCCAGCATCACATACCAAGTTCAGCCAACTGATTCACTCCACATGATACCAAGAAACAGTTGGAGGCACTGTATACTGAAATGGCTATGGGCCCCTGACAACATTCTGGCAATAGTACTGGAATATCTGTGCTCCAGAACTTGACGCACCCCTGGCTAATCTGTTCCAGTACAGTTACAACACTGACATTTACCCGACAATGTGGAAAACTGGCCAGGTATGTCCTGTATACAAAATGAAAACAAATCCAACCCGGCCAATTATCGCCCGATCAGTCTGCTCTCGATCATGAGAAAAGTGATGGAAGGTCTCATCAACAGTGCATCAAGCAGCAGCTGCTCAGCAATAACCTGCTCAGTGACGCCCAGTTTGGATTCCACCAGGGCCACTCAGCTCCTGACTAACATTTATGCTACTCAGGTGCCAGGCAATAACCATAAGAGGAGATAATCTAGCCATCATCCCCTAACATTTGATCACCTTACCATGGCTAAATTCACCATAATCAAAATCCCATGGGTTATCATTGAACAGAAACTCTATTGGAGGCAGTTCAGAGAAGGTTCACTGGATTAATTCCAAAGATTATAGAGATTGAGCAGTTTAAGCCTGTACCAGATAGAATATTGAAGCAGGAGAGGAAATTTAATTTAAGTATCTAAAACGCTAATCAGGGACATAGAGTCATAGAGATATACAGCACGGAAACAGATCCAACTCATCCATGCTGACCAGATATCCCAACCCAATCTAATCCCACCTGCCAGCACCCGGCTCATATCCCTCCAAACCCTTCCTATTCACATACCCATCCAAATGCCTCTTAAATGTTGCAATTTGTACCAGCCTCCACCACATCTTCTGGCAGCTTATTCCATACCACCCAATGCGTGAAAGAGTTGCCCCTTAGGTCTCTTTTATATCTTTCCCCTCTCACTGTAAACCTATACCCTCTAGTTCTGGACATTCCCACTCCAGGCAAAAGACTTTGCCTATTTATCCTATCCATGCCCCTCATGATTTTATAAAGCTCTATAAGGTCACCCCTCAGCCTCCGATGCTCCAGGGAAAACAGCCCTAGCCTATTCAACCTCTCCCCATAGCTCAAATCCGCTAACATCCTTGGCAACATCCTTGCAAATCTTTTCTGAACCCTTTCACGTTTCACAACATCCTTCCGATAGGAAGGGGAGCAGAGTTGCATGCAATATTCCAAAGTGTTTAGATTAGAGTGGTGCTGGAAAAGCACAGCAGGTCAGGCAGCATCCGAGAAGCAGGAAAATCGATGTTTCGGGCAAAATCCCTTCAACAAAGCCCTGATGAAGGGATTTTGCCCGAAACATTGATTTTCCTGCTCCTCGGATGCTGCCAGATCTGCTGTGCTTTTCCAGCACTACTCTAATCTGAACTCTGGCTTCCAGCATCTGCAGCCCACACTTTTGTCTATATTCCAAAAATGGCCCAACCAATGTCCTGTACAGATGCAACATGACCTTCCAACTCCTATACTCAATACTCTGACCAATAAAAGAAAGCATACCAAACGCCTTCTTCACTATACTATCTACCTGCAATTCTACTTTCAAGGAGCTATGAACCTGCACTCCAAGGTCTTTTTGTTCAGCAACATTCCCCAGGACCTTACCGTTAAGTGTATAAGTCCTGCTAACATTTGCTTTCCCAAAATGCAGCACCTTGCATTTATCTGAATTAAACTCCATCTGCCACTTCTCAGCCCACGGACCCAACTGTTTAAGATCCCATTGTAATCTTGAGGTAACCTTCTTCGCTGTCCACTATACCTCCAATTTTGGTGTCATCTCCAAAAATACTAACTACACCTCATGCTCACATCCAAATCATTCATATAAATGATGAAAAGTAGTGGACCCAGCACCGAGCTATGTGGTACTCCACTGGTCACAGGCTTCCACCTGAAAAACAACCCTCCTACACCACCCTCTGTCTTCTACCTTTGAGCCAGTTTAATATTCAAATGGCTAGTTCTCCTGTATTCTGTGAGATCTAAGCTTGCTAACCAGTCTCCCGGGGAACCTTGTCGAACGCTTTACTGAAGTCAATATTGATCATGTCTACTGCTCTGCCTTCATCAATCCACTTCGTTACTACTTCAAAAAACTCATTCAAGTTTGTGAGACATAATTTCCCACGCACAAAGCCACGTTGATTATTCCAAATCAGTCCTTGCCTTTCCAAATACATATACATCCTGTCTCATGAAGATTGGTGGAGTTGTCGATAGTGAGGAGGCTGTTGTCAACTGCAAAAGGACTTAGATATGATGCAGAGTGGGCTGAGGAGTGGCAGATGGAATTCAACCCTGTCAAATGTGAGGTTGTCCATTTTGGAAAGACAAATAAGAATGCGGAATACAGGGTTAACGGTAGGGTTCTTAGTAAGGTGGAGGAACAGAGGGATCTTGGGGTCTATGTTCATAGATCTTTGAAAGTTGCCACTCAGGTGGATAGAGCTTGTAAGAAGGCCTATGGTGTATTAGCGTTCATTAGCAGAGGGACTGAATTCAAGAGTCGTGAGGTGATGTTGCAGCTGTACAGGACCTTGGTAAGGCCACATTTGGAGTACTGTGTGCAGTTCTGGTCGCCTCACTTTAGGAAAGATGTGGAAGCTTTGGACAGGGTGCAGAGGAGATTTACCAGGATGTTGCCTGGAATGGAGAATAGGTCGTACGAGGAGAGGTTGAGAGTGCTAGGCCTTTTCTCATTGGAACGGCGAAGGATGAGGGGTGACTCGATAGAGGTTTAGAAGATGATCAGAGGAATAGATAGAGTAGGCAGTCAGAGAATTTTCCCCAGGTACAACAGAGTGTTACAAGGGGACATAAATTTAAGGTGAAGGGTGGAAGGTATGGGGGGATATCAGGGGTAGGTTCTTTACCCAAAGAGTGGTGGGGGCATGGAATACGCTGCCTGTGGGAGTGGCAGAGTCAGAATCATTGGTGAAAATGTGTTGCTGGTTAAAGCACAGCAGGTCAGGCAGCATCAAAGGAACAGGAAATTCGATGTTTCGGGCATAAGCCCTTCATCAGGAATGAGGAGAGTGTGCCAGGCAGGCCAAGCTAAAAGGTAGGGAGGAGGGACTTGGGGGAGGGGTGATGGAGATGTGATAGGTGGAAGGAGGTCAAGGTGAGGGTGATAGGCTGGAGTGGGGTGGGGGCGGAGAGGTCAGGAAGAAGATTGCAGGTTAGGAGGGCGGTGCTGAGTTCGAGGGAATCGACTGAGACAAGGTGGGGGGAGGGGAAATGAGGAAACTGGAGATATCTGAGTTCAATTGGTGACCTTAAGCAGCAGTTGGATAGGTACATGGATTGGTGCTTAAGCTAGGACAAATGTTTGGCACAACATTGTGGGCCGAAGGGCCTGTTCTGTGTTCTATGTTCTATTTCCTCCAACAACTTGCCCACCACCGACATCAGGCTCACTGGTCTATAATTCCCTGGCTTGTCCTTATCACCTTTCCTAAATAGTTGCACCACGTTAGCCAACTTCCAGTCTTCCGGCACCTCACTTGTGACTAGTGATGATATAAATATCTCAGCAAGGAGCCCAGCAATCACTTCTCTACCTTCCCACAGAGTTCTAGTGTATACCTGATCATGTCCTGGTGATTTTTATGCGTTTCAAGACATCCAGCACTTTCTCCTCTGTAATATAGGCATTTTTCAAGATGTCATCATCTATTTCCCTACATTCTATATCTTCCATGTCCTGTTCCACAGTAAACACTGATGCAAAATACTCGTTTAGTATCTTCCCCATCTCTTCTGGCTCCACACAAAGACGGCTTTGCAGATCTTTAAGGAACTCTTTATCTCTCAAGTTACCCTTTTGTCCTTAATGTATTTGCTATCTCATGTCCCCTTTTTGCCCTCCTGATTTCCCTCTTAATTATACTCCTACTGCCTTTATACTCTTCTAAGGATTCACTCAATCTATCTTGTACATATGCTTCCTTCTTTTCCTTAAACAAGCCCTCAATTTCTTCAGTCATCCAGCATTCCCTATACCTACCAGCCTTTCTTTTCACCCTAACAGGAATATACTGTCTCTGGATTCTCGTTATCTCATTTCTGAAGGCTTCCCATTTTCCAGCCATCCCTTTACCTGCGAACATCTGCCCCCAATCAGCTTTTGAAAGTTCCTGCCTAATACCATCAAAATTAGCCTTCTTCCAATTTAGAACTTCAACTTTTAGATCTGGTCTCTCCTTTTCCACCATTATTTTGAAACTAATAGAATTATAGCCTCTGGCTCCAAAGTGCTCCCCCACTGACACCTCAGTTACCTGCCCTGCTTTATTTCCCAAGAGTACGTCAAGTTTTCTCTAGTAGGTACATCCACATACTGAACCAGAAAAGTATCTTGTACACACTTAACAAATTCCTCTCCATCTAAACCCTTAACACTCTGGCAATCCCAGTCTATGTTTGGAAAGTTAAAATCCCCTACCCTATTATTCTTACAGATAACTGAGATCTCCTTACCAATCTTGAAAAAAATAGATACAAATTAGGTGTTTCTGCCTGTGGGGCAATCTCGAACAAGAGGTCATAGTTTTAGACTACATGGTTGGGGGGCGGGGGTGAAGGGGGTACAGATTTAAAACAGAAATGAAGAGGAATCACTTCTCTTGAAGGTCCTGAGTCACTACCCCAGGTTGTGGTGAACAATAGGACAGTGAATAAATTCATGTAGGAGATAGGGAGATTTTAAAATTAGTAGTGGGTTGAAAGGTTATGGGAAGCAGACAAAGATATGGAGTTAAGGCTGAGATGAGATCAACCATGATTGTATTAAGTGATGGAGCAGGTTTGAGGGGGTGAATAGCCTACTCATGTTCCTAGTTCTTGTGTTCTTATAGAAATACTGTGGCTATAAGAGCAGGCCAGAAACTAGGAATTCTGTGGCGAGCAAACTGTATCCACAATGTGGTCAACAATAGACAAATTATTTCCCCAATGCTGCCCTCCATCGACAAGATACAACTTTGGAGTATAATGGAGTACTCTCCACTTGCCTGGATGGGTAGAGTTTAAATAAATGGTAAATACATGGAATAAGCTGCCAGGTGAAGTGGCTTGGGTGGGTACAATTAAAACATATAAAAGGCATTAGGACAGGTGCATGGATAGGAAAGGTATAAGAGGGATATGGACCAAAAGCAGGCAAATGTCAGCATGGATGAGCCTGCTTTTGTGCTCTATGACTCTATTGCACTCAAAAAGCTTGACGCCATCCAAGACAAAATATCCCACTTGATTGGCATCCTATCCACCATTTTCAAATTCATATCAACACTCAGTAGCAGCAGCATGTACAATTTACAAGATGCACAGCAGAAATTCATCAAGGTTTCTTATAAAGCACCTTCCAAACCCACGACCATTTCCATTCAGAAGGACAAATGCAGTAGATACATAGGAACATCATCACCTGAAACATCCTCGCCAAGCCTCTCATCATCTTGTCTTGGATGTTCCTTCACTGTTACTGGGTCAAAGTCCTGAAACTCTATCCCTGAGGGCATTGTGGGTTAACCCACAATACGTGGACTGCAGCAGTTTAGGAAGTAGCTTACCATTAGCTTCTCCAGAGCAGTTAGAGATGGGCAGTAAATACTGACCAAAGCAGTGATGCTGTTATCCCATGAATGCACGAGAAAACATTCTCCAACCCAGCCATGCCCAATAAAATTGGAAAGTGCCATGCCTGCAGAAAAACTTGTGACTTTACTTTCTTGTGAAATGAGGGATTCCCAATTGAATGTGTCAGAAGAGTTTCTGAAAGGTTTTCCTCAACTTCAATGATGCACGAGCAAAGCTGTTAATGTTGACATTTTTCACCCATACTATACAGTCAAGAATTGGCCAATTATCAAACTCTTTGAGTTTTGACTAAGTGCAAAGCGACAGAGAGTTGAAATTCTGTTTCTTTAGCTTCTCCTGGCTATATCCCAGTATACTAATTCATTTTACAGTGACCTGCCTAGGGAGACTGGAATTTCTCAGATCCTAAGGCAACCTGTGGGATTCAAACTGAAGTTGCATTCTTGATTTGATGTTACAGTATTTTTTAACAGGATTTTATGGTCACAGAAATCCTGTTCAGTTGGTTATCAATACCTGTGCTATTCTGTTACCTCCATTTCCTCTACTAATCAGATACTGATCTGGTTGTATTGTTTTGCAATCCAGTTGAATTTTAAACTGCTTCATCATTCTTTAAGCATTAGTTACGAATTGAGATTCCCATTTGCTTTCAGGCATTCTCTTACTCTGTCCATAACAATGAAATGGGCCGATTTTGTGAAAAGCCATCTCGACAGGTGCATCTCTTGTATCTCCAAATCTCACTTCACGTACAGGAAGAATGGCTTTGTCTGTCAAATATCCTTTGTCTTGTCTCCAAACTCCATCATTTGCATCACAGTTGCATGTGGAAAGACCCAGGGCACAGTTGCCTGTGAAAAAAAATTTGCTAGATTTTTTTAGCGCCACATCATAATGAAACAATTTGCCACTTAATAAGATTTAGCATTTTAAAATATATGTAAGTCTACGTGGGTGTCCTAACATGAGCTCTAAACATAAACTACAGTCCTAAACATAAACTACAATTAACCATTCGGATGCTCACCAACCAGAAGAGTAAATGTAATACAATCCAGTTGATGTGTTGTTTCTAGCTTTTACATGGCTTGAAACAGCTTCAAATGATTATATTTCTTTCAACTGCTGGGGCTTGAAAGCTATTCCAGTTAGATTCCAGCATATCTTTTTCAATCAGAACTCTTATTTCTGACTGTGGACATTTCCAGGGCTTTAGGAAAGCTTGCCAGCAATATGAAGTTGGGGGAGTGGACCGGGAAACTTTAAAAAACTCAATATTTCAAGAAATTCTCCAATTACAGATTTGAATTGTGTCTGAGGGTCAAGAATACACCACACATCACCTTTTCAGCACCATTTGGAACATGAATACAAAAGCAAAGGGGAGCGATGTATTAAATTTATAACATCGGAACAAGTTGTAAAGAATGAAGATGACAGCAATTTGCATTTTCATCATGAATTTGACATAAATAACATTTCCCAAGGTGCTTGGAAACAATACATGGCAGTAAGATGCATAAGGAGACATTAGGTCAGATGACCACAAGTTTTGTTAAAGAGGTAGATTTTCAGGATGGTCTTAAAGGAGGAAATTTTAATAAAGAGGCAGAGAGGTGTACAGAGGGAATGCCAGAGTGTGAGACCTGAGCAGCTGAAGATATTGCCAGCAATGGTGGAACAATTGAAATTGGGATGTTCAAGAGTCCAGAAATTGTTGAGTACAGATATCTTGGAGGATTGTGGGGCTGGGGGATTTTAGAGAGATGGGGAGGGATGAGGCTATGGAGGGATTTGAAAACAAGTTGAGAATTTCAGAATGAAGACATTACTGTAATGGGAGCCATTGTAGGTCTACAGCCACAAAGGTGACAGGGTAATACATCCACAGCAGAGTTTTGGATGACATCATGGACATTATGTTGAGGTTGCACAGGAATTGGTGAAGCCTCTTCTGGAATACTGTGTCCAGTTCTGGTCACCCTATTAGAGGAAGGATATTATCAAGCTGGAGAGGGTTCAGAAGTGATTTACCAGGATGTTGCCATGAATTGAGAAGCTGGATTGGCTGAGCATAGGAGGTGACCTTGTAGAGGTTTATAAAATAATGAGGTGTGTGAATATGATATGGTAGTTGTCTTTTCCCTCAGTGGGGCATTCCAAGATTAGGGAGCATATTTTAAGGTGAGAGGAGAAAAAAATTAAAAAGACATGAGAGCCAATATTTTTACAAAGTGGTTCATGTTTGGAATGAATTTCCAGAGGAATTAGTGAATGTGGCTACAGTTACAATGCTTAAAAGATATTTAGAAATATATATGACTAAGAACTGTTTGGAGGAATATGGACCAAATGCAGGCAGGTGGCACTAGTTTAGTTTGGGAGTATGGTTGGCATGGACTGTATGACTAATTGACTCTATGACCTCAAGTCTACATAAGATAGAGTGTGGGACACCAATCATGAGTGTGTTGAACGACTCATGTCTAGATGTAACATAGATTGTAATGCGGGGACCATCAGTAGATACACAGAGAAGTGAACTAATGACATGCAGGTGGAAAGTGATGGTCCTAGTGATGGTGTGCATATATAATTGAAAAGTCATCCCCAGTAAAATACTGTACAATGTTTGTGAAGAGTCTGGTTTAATCTCAGGCTATTGCCTGGGAGATATGGACATCAGTATGATAGAGCTTGGAGGGGGCTCGTTTCAATCTTCCCAACATTTAATTAGAGGAAGGATGAAGAAACAGAAGACTGACTGGCATTTATTTTAAAAAAGGGAGTGTTTCAGGTTCAGTAACAAAAGAGAATTCATCTGTTTTTAATCATTAATGTGCAGTGGTTCTTACCATTCTCCCCACAGGCACACTTTCCACTGTCAGTTGAAGCTCCACCCCAGGAATTTATTTTACGCCCATCACGAGACACCCACCAACCCCAGTGCTGCTTAAGGAAACGGATATGGCGACATTCCAACTAAGCAATACAAGAAATAAAGTATTGTTAATTGGCTATGTTTCTATGAACGTTGCAGAAGTTAATATGAGCTGTTCCCATTTGTTACTTTCTCTATCTGTGCTCTTGTACAGTTTATATTACTATCCCTGATCCATCGCTGGCCTATTGAGAGTCAAATCTAGAAAACAGATCTACACCATCATTCTTTAACTCTTCAAGTACCGGTGTGGTCAAGTTTCCTACAAGAGACAATTGTACATTGTAAGTAAATGCTTTTAATACATTAAAGATTGGCACATCTATGTTCAGAACCTGTCAATCATTGCTACATTTCCCATTTGATGTTGCTTTACATTTAATTACATAGTGTGTTTTGTCTTTCCTTTCCACCTCTTGAATGGAATGGAAATAGAGAAACAGAAGAATGAATCGGCGGACTTCATTTTTTAAAAGATTAACACATAACGTATTTCATCAGGTAGAATTAGAAAACAGTACGAGTAAAGCATTCTTTGTTAAAATGGGAAAAATTCAGGCAGAATGTGACAGCCTACCTAGCTGCACCATCCTTCCAAGCAGGTGAGCTTGCTGGAGGGTGTGTAAAATTCAGGTGGGAGACCTGGACAAGATGTGCCTGGCATCGATCTAACTCCATGATTATTTTACCAGCACTGGAGTAGCTGACAGGCAGTGCACAAAATCTTGAGTCATTGATGGTAACCATTTAATGGTTTGCCTGCCTTAGGACTCGGTGGGAGCTTCCACCTGTTTGGGAACCCTGTATCCCAAGGAGGGAACTCCTTCTAGTGGAAAAAATTACCTTGTTCAAATTTGCATGCCACCTTGGCCTCCCCTCCACCCTGGCTGACTGGTCCTGGTGAGGCTGCCCCATTAATGTTGAACTCCAAGCCTCAGCAACAAACTTACCTGAGGTGTGACTGCAGTTCTAGCAGTCACCACTGTTTCTGGTTTAGGGTGTAGGTTTGCTCGCTGAGCTGTAGGTTTGATATCCAGACGTTTCATTACCTGGCTAGGTAACATCATCTGTGGCGACCTCCAAGTGAAGCGAAGCTGTTGTCTCCTGCTTTCTATTTATATCTTTCTCCTGGATGGGGTTCCTGGGGTTTGTGGTGATGCCACTTCCTGTTCATTTTCTGAGGGGTTGACAGATGGCATCCAGATCTATGTGCTTGTTTATGGCGTTGTGGTTGGAGTGCCAGGCCTCTAGGAACTCTCTGGCGTGTCTTTGCTTAGCCTGTCCCAGGATAGATGTGTTGTCCCAGTCGAAATGGTGTTATTTTTCATCCATGTGTAGGGCTATGAGGGAGAGGGGGTCTTTTCTTTTTGTGGCTAGCTGGTGTTCATGTATTCTGGTGGCTAACTTTCTTCCTGTTTGTCCTACGTAGAGTTTCTGGCAGTCCTTGCATAGAATTTTATAGATGACGTTAGTTTTGTCCATGGGATGTACTGGGTCCATGGTTGTACAGGATTCATAGCAGAAACGGTAATGCAAAGACTAGAACAAACAGCCCTACCAATCATCAAACCAAAAATCTGGGTTCGCTATGTAGATGGCACTTTTGTCATCACAAAATGAAACAAGATAGAAGAGACACTTAACATCATCAACAACACCCTCACAGGCATAAAGTTCACCAAGGAGGAAGAAACTGACAACAAACTCGCATTCCTGAACGTCACAGTCGAAAGAAAGGACAACAGAGAACTACAAACCTGCAAATACAGAAAACCGACAAACACTGACCACATACTCAACTACACCAGCAACCAACCCAACACACACAAACAAAGCTGTATCAGAACACTATTCCAACGAGCCACCATGCACTGCAGCAGACGAACTTCAAAAAACAGAGGAGAACCACCTATTCAAGAAGAATGGATACTCAAAAAACACAGTGTGCAGATTCCTCAAGAACAAACCACGACAAGCAGACAGAACACAGCCAGAAACCCTAACTATCTTACCATATATCAAAGAAGTTTCAGAAATGACAGCCAGACTACTGAGACCCCTCGGAATCCTAGTAGCACACAAACCCACCAACACTCTCAAACAAAAACTAACAAACTTAAAAGATCCAGTACAACCCATGGACAAAACCAACGTCATCTATAAAATTCCATGCATGGACTGCCAAAAACACTACGTAGGACAAACAGGAAGAAAGTTAGCCACCAGAATACATGAAAAAAGTTAACTACCAGCTAGCCACAAATGAAAACAAACGGATGAAAAAAAACACCATTTCGACTGGGACAACACATCTATCCTGGGACAGGCTAAGCAAAGACATGCCAGAGAATTCCTAGAGGCCTGGCACTCCAACCACAATGCCATAAACAAGCACATAGATCTAGATGCCATCTATCAACCTCTCAGAAAATGAACAGGAAATGACATCACCACAAATCCCAGGAACCCCATCCAGGAGAAAGATATAAATAGAAAGCAGGAGACAACAGCTTCACTTCACTTGGAGGTCGCCACTGATGGTGTTACCTAGCCAAGTAATGAAACGTCTGGATATCAAACCTACAGCTCAGCGAGCAAACCTACACCCTAAACCTCAACCTGAGCTACAAACCTTCACAAACCTTGCACTGTTTCTGGTGGCACTGTTGGGACTAGTGAGCTGCCAGTCATCTGATTTGCCAGCAAGTTTGGAACCTCCCAAATGGGGGCGAAAGCAACTCACTCAGCCACCAAATCTCTATGACCACAAAAATTGTGTGTGGCTTTCCAGTGAGTGGGGCCATTGTATAAAGTTTGGCCCAATATTATAGCACCAAAGTGATTCCTGATTTTAACACTTCTTTTATTAATGAAATCACAAATCATAAGCTGGAAATGAAAGCTACCAGCCTAGGGACACTTTTTTTTTTATCCTTGCTTGGGATTTGGATGTCACTGGCAAGGCCAGCATTTACGATTCATCCTTAAGTCTCCCTGAACTAAGTGGGTTGCTAGGCCAGCTCAAAGTCAGCCATATTGCTGTGGTCTGGAGCCATCTGTACGTCAGACCAGGTAAGGACAGTAGATTTCCTTCCCTTCAGGACATTAATGAATCAGATGAGATCTTTAGAAAGTCAATGATAGTTCATTGTCAACATTACATGGACTGCCTTTATATTGTAAATTTGATTACTGGGTTTAAATTCTACCAGCTGCCATGGTAATTGTTTCGACTGCTGTGATATTCAGTGATATTACTGTTAGACCAGCACCTTAATCATCTTCCTGATCTGACAAGTGTCTAAAAGTTAACATTTCTTAAAAAAAAAATTTAATGGAGGGTCAGAGTGGATCATCCTGATGGTTGAAAGCATGTCAATCAATGCCGGAGTCAAGGAAGTGGTGATTGATTTGAAAAGTCAAGTCTCAATAATTGACTGATTTCAAACAGCTCACACAAATATATGAATTAGGTATAGTTTGAGATCATTCAGCCCCTCTGAGCCTGTTCTATCATTTAATAAAATAAATGTTGATCTGATTGTGGCCTCAAGTCTACTGTCCTACCCATTCTTGATACTGTTTTACTCACTTGTTAGTCAACAATCTACCTATCTCTAAAGTTTCCCATATCTTTAAAGTATTAATAACCCTGCTTCCACACTTCTCGAGGGAGCAGAATTCCAAAGACAGGGTAAAAAATTGATCCTCGTTTCTGTCCTAAATAGCAAGCTATTATTTTTTAGCTGTGTTCCCTAGTTCTAACACTTCAGTAAAAAAAGTTGTTGCCTGAGTGACAGAATCTAAATGTAAGTAAGACAAAAGAATAACTAAATTGATGATTGTGGAAAAACATCAATATATTATCATTCAATAATGTTATTGTAAATCAGAGATAAGGAAAAATGAAGCAAGTTGAAAATTGATAAGGGTAGACTTTCATTTTCGCTCTTTATGTGACAATCTGCTTTGACAGGGGACACACAGGTATCTATTGGACTTTTTACACTAGCTTCACAATTATTCCTTTCTAAGTATAATTTTTTTTTCATTTTGCAGAACAACTAAAATACTTCAACGAGAAAAGAATCTAGCATGTTCATTTTTTTTTGCATTACCTATGACTAAGAAAATGATTACCATGATGTATCAGTTACTTACACTGATATATTGCTTACAGTACTTTGATGTCTCAGTTAAAGCCTTAAGTTGATCTAAAGATATCTGATTGTAATGTATAGTTCGAGAATAGCACCCAGCATCTTCACAGGGAGATACACGGATTCGATCCTCTGAATCGTGACCGATTATGGTAATGCCTTAAAAAAAATTGTAATTTTCACTAAGCAGCTTGTTCACTTAAATATGAAATTGTTAGTCTATTAGTGTTCAACTCAGACTAGTATGAATTTGTGTTCATTACTGAATTAATTCTTAAAGATTAAGATGATGCATTCACTTCCACACAAATATCTGATACATTATTTTTGACTGAACAGTTCCATCAGATTCCCCATCATTTCAGTGTTTTTGTACAGAAATTCTTACTGAAGTATAAATTTTGAAATGAAGCATCCCTCACTGGTACTCGTCCCAGTAAATACACAGCTTGTAAATCACCTCCCTTTGTTGCAGCAGGGAATAGCAGAACCAGAAATGTGAATCATTTTTCTTTCAAATGTAACTGAACAAAACTTGAAAAAAACTTGAAGGGAAGTACTCATTGAAACAAAAACTGTTTGTGGTGTACAACTGGTTGTGGTGTACTCTTGTGGGAGACAAGGGAGTGAGTTACTGGGGCCCCAAAGAAAATTTTATTTGCCTGGGGAGGTGCCAGAGCACGGGAGGTGAGCTAATTTGCAAGGGTGGTAGAGTGAGACCAGAGAACCATTGACCAGTGATTTTAATATCAACGTTAGGGAAATTATTGAAGAAAATAATGAAGGAGAAAATTAATCTCCATTTACAGGGATAATCAGCTTAGTTGGGACAGAGGGAGGTCATGCCCAACAAATCTGTTCGAATGCTTTGAAGAGATAAGGGTATGCAGTTGGTGTAATTTATATGGATTCCAGCAAAGCCTTTGAAAAAGTCCCACATGGGAGACTGATAAAGAAAGTAAAATCACATAGGATCCAGGGTAACGATAAAATCGATCCAAGATTGGCTTAATGACAGGAGACTGAGGGTGGTGGTAGAAGGCTTTTTGTGTGACTGGAGCCCAGTGTGCAGTGACAAACCACAGGGATCGGTGCTGGGTGCCTTACTGTTTGTGATAATCATACAAGATGGAGATAAGAATATGAGGGGATGATAGGTAAATTAGCGGATGACACAAAGATTGGCTGGGTGTTCGACAGTGAAGAGGAAGGTGTTACGTTACAGGAGGATATTAACAGAGTGATCAGATGGGCAGATCAGTGGCAAATGGAATTTAACCGTGACAAATGTGAGGTGATGCACTTTGAAAGATGGAACAAGACAACAAAGTCCTCAATGAATGGCAGGACAGTAGGAAGTTCAGAGGAGCAGAGAGGGATCTTGTGATGTTTGTCGACAAAACCCTGGAGGTGGCAGGACAGATTAATAGGGAAATCAAGATGACAGAGAGGACACTTGCTTTATCAGTCATGGCAAAGACTTTAAGAGCAAGAAAATCCTGTTGGGGCTGAACAAAAACTTTGGTTAGGCCACAGCCGGAGTACTGTGGGCAGTTCTGGTCACCAGACTATAGGCAGGATGTAAATGTACTGGACAGGGTGCGAAGGAAATTGAACAGGATGTTAGATGGACTGGGGCATTTTAGCTATGGGAGAGGCTGGAGAAGTTCACATCTTTTTCAGAGCAGAGAAGGTTGAGGGGGGAAACTTGATAATATTATGAGGGGCACAAACAGGATGAACAAAGTGTCAATAACAGGTTGCATAGATTTAAAGTGATAGGTGGGAGGGTTAGAGGAGATTTGAGGAAAATCCTTTTTACCCAGAGCGTTGTAAGGTCTGTAATGCCTGGGAGAGCAGTTGGCACAGCAACATCGCAACCTTTACGAAGTATCTGGAGGAGCGTTTGAAGTGGCTATGGACCTAGTGCAGGCAAGGGGTACGTGTGTAGGTTGTACTATATTATTGGTGGTACAGACCTGATGAATCAAAGGGCCTCTTTCACACTTCACAAGTGTGTATAACATGCAAATTGGCTAAAAGCTGACAGGGGACAGATGTTCACAGGTAAAGGGACGGCTGGAAAATGGTAAGCTTTCAGAAACAGTAGTTTCTGAAAAATACTGAGTCCAGAGACAGTATATTCCTGTCAGGGTGAAAGGAAAGGCTGTAGGTGTAGGGAATGCTGAATGATTAGATTACTTACTTGCAATGTGGAAACAGGCCCTTCGGACCAACAAGTCCACACCGACCCTCTGAACAGCAACCCACCCAGACCCATTCCTCTACATTTACCCCTTCACCTAACACTACAGGCAATTTAGCATGGCCAATTCATCTAACCTGCACATCTGTGGACTGTGGGAGGAAACCCACGCAGACACGGGGAAAACATACAAACTCCACACAGACAGTTGCCCGAGCTGGGAATTGAACCCAAGTCTCTGGTGCTGTGAGGTAGCTGTGCTAACCATTGTGCCACCGTGTCACCCATATAACAAAAGAAATTGAGGGTTTGGTTAAGAAAAAGAAGGAAGCATATGTCAGGTATAGACAGGATAGATTGACTGAATCCTTAAAGGAGTATAAAGGCAGTAGGAGTATACTTAAGAGGGAAATCAGGAGGACAAAAAGGGGACATGAGATAACCTTGGCGGATCGAGTTAAGGAGAATCCAGAGGGTTTTTACAAATATATTAAGGACAAAAGGGTAACTAGGGAGAGAATAGGGCCCCTCAAAGATCAGCAAGGCGGCCTTTATGTGAAGCAGCAGGAGATGGGGGAGATATTAAACGAGTATTTTGCATGAGTGTTTACTGTAGAAGAGGACATGGAAGATATAGAAAGCAAGGAAATAGACAATGACGTTTTGAAAAGTGTCCACATTACAGAGGAGGAAGTGCTGGATGTATTGAAATGCATAAAAGTGGATAAATCCCCAAGACCTGATTAGGTGTACCCTAGAACTCTGTGGCAAGCTAGGGTAGTGATTGTTGGGCCTCTTGCTGAGATATTTGTATCATCGATAATCACAGGTGAGGTACTGGAAGACTGGAGGTTGGCTAACGCGGTGCCACTCTTTAAGAAGGGTGGTAAGGACAAGCCAGGGAACTATAGACCAGTGAGCCTGATGTCAGTGGTGGGCAAGTTGTTGGAGGGAATCCTGATGGACAGGATATACATGTATTTGGAAAGGCAAGGACTGATTAGGGATAGTCAACATGGCTTTGTGCTTGGGAAATCACGTCTCACAAACTTGATTGTGTTTTTTGAAGAAGTAGCAAAGAGGATTGATGAGGGCAGAGCAGTAGATGTGATCTGTTTGAACTTCAATGAAGTGTTCAACAAGGTTCCCCATGGGAGACTGGTTATCAAGGTTAGATCTCATGGAATACAGAGAGAACTCGCTATTTGGATACAGAACTGGCTCAAAAGGTAGAAGACAGAGGGTGATGGTGGAGGGTTGTTTTTCACACGTGAGGCCTGTGACCAGTGGAGTACCACAAGGATTGGTACTGGGTCCACTACTTTTCGTCATTTATATAAATTATTTGGATGTGAACATAAGAGGTATAATTAATACGATTGCAGATGACACCAAAATTGGAGGTGTAGTGGACAGCAAAGAAGATTACCTTGGATTACAAAAGGATCTTGATCAGATGGGCCAATGGGCTGAGAAGTGGCAGATGGAGTTTAATTTAGATAAATGTGAGGTGCTGCATTTTGGAAAAACAAATCTTAGCAGGACTTATACACTTAATGGTAAGGTCCTGGAATGCGTTGCTGAACAAAGAGACCATGGAGTGCAGGTTCATAGCTTCTTGAAAGTAGAGTCAGCGATAGATAGGATAGTGAAGAAGGTGTTTGGTATGTTTTCCTTTATTGGTCAGAGTACTGAGTACAGGAATCGGGAGGTAGTGTTGCGGCTATATAGGACATTGGTTAGGCCACTTTTGGAATATTGCATGCAATTCTGGTCTCCTTCCTGTCGGTAGAATGTTGTGAAACTTGAAAGGGTTCAGGAAAGATTTACAAGGATGTCACCAGGATTGGAGGATTTGATCTATTGGGAGAGGCTGAATAGTCTGGAACTGTTTTCCCTGAAGCGATAGAAGCTGAGGGGTGACCTTATAGAGGTTTATAAAATCATGAGGGGCATGGATAGGATAAATAGACAAAGTCTTTTCCCTGGGATGGGGGAGTCCAGAAATAGAGGGCATAGGTTTAATGTGAGAGGGGAAACATATAAAAGATACAGAAGGAGTAACTTTTTCACACAGAGGTTAGTACGTGTATGAAATGAGCTGCCAGAGGATGTGGTAGAGGCTGGTACAATTACAACATTTAAAAGGCATTCGGATTGGTATATGAACAGGAAGGGTTTAGAGGGATTTGAGCCAAATGCTGGAAGTTGGGACTAGATTAGTTTGGGATATTTGGTTGGCATGGACGAGTTGCATCAAAGTGTCTGTTTCTGTGCTATACATCTCTATGACTCTATAACATGATCAACAAATTGTGGATGCTGTTTAGATAACACAAACTTTCTACTGAACAGGTATAGCAGTTTTTAATAGCGCAGTTACAGAGGAATGCAACTTTCACGTTATATCAGAACAATCTGTACAATTCTGAGAATAAACTGAACAGATTTGATCTGTTACAACATTTAGAGACAAAACATAGCATATTTTAGAAATCTGTTTGATGTAGAGTATTAACATTTAATAGAATTCTTGGAGTTGAAATTACCAGAGTTCATAAACACAGACTATTTTTACTTGGGGGAGGGTGGGGTTTCACTTCTGTGTTTTTTCTGGTGAGCTGTTTAATCTGTGATAATGTGACAGAACGTACTTTTCAGATGGCAAGGAATAAAAGCTGAACTGATCCCATTGTGCCCAATACACTCCTCAAAACCTGGCAAACCTAATTTCTATACTCCAGTATGAAGGCAAAATATTGCAGGGGTTAAAAATCTGAAATAACAACTGGAAGTATTTCAAATAATTTAAAAATGGTAAAGCCATGGGTGACTCAGTCTGGGTAAGACTGAAAACATTTTGAAGCCATCACTGTATTTGTTTTTTGAAAATGAAGTGCAAATAAATCTTGCTCACTCCACCTGATCTGGGGGATTTCAATGTGACATGCTGAGAGGCTTTGGCAGTGAGAGAGTTCGGAGTTTTTACCCTCTTGATGCTTGCTGATTATAATGTTTTATGAACTTCTCCCCATCACTGGCTCCGGGTGTGGCATGTGTCCCACATTAACTTGATGCAGTCAGTAAACATCTTTGACAGCTCCAAGTGAGGGAAGGTTCCCATGGGCAGCAGACACCATAGAGTATTTATTTTGAACGATCCACAGATCTGACTGATCGCTAGGACCTCCTCAGAATCTTAGGAACTGCAAACATTTAAACAGAATCTGAAAGGCTGAACGTAAGGAAACAAAAGTTTAAGCGATAAAACTTAAGGAGATCATCATCACTGACAGCTCAGTGTGAGGCTAGGTAAGGATGGAGTTGCTGAAGTTTAAGTGGCTGTAGTTTATAAGCTCGAGCTATTTTCTGTTTGTATCATGCGTATCTTTTTCATTTGTGTGTTCGCCTATAAGCAATTGATAGGATGTGATTTCCAAAAGATAACAGTGAGGCCAGGAGTGATACAGACCCAATAAGACTGAGAATGTTTTGAAGCCAGTGTTATAATTGTCCTTTTAGAATTATGTATAAATAAATCTTGGAGAGAGAAGCTGAGGGATTTAGAGGGTGAGTGTGACTTTAAGAGGGTGCAAGCATGTGTGTAAGAGAGAGAAAGAGAATTAGGAGTTTGATCTTCTCGTCTACTTGCTTGTAATAAAAATCTTTGGACTTGAAACATCTCTAACTCTAGGTATGGCATTTGTTCCACAAAATAATCATCACTTGTTTTACCTGCTTAAAGACATCTCCAAGATCATTCTTAAGTTTGCACACATCTTTTTCATATCAATTTATCACAGGATTAGCCAAAAAAACTTTCAATTTTTAAACATGACTGCAAAAACTAAACAATTGAAGAAGCCATTTTTTGACTTTTCGAAAATTAGATGATGGAACACCTCGTGTCCAAAATTAGTATTTATGAGATTAGTTTTGTCCATCATGAAAGATAATGCTGACAATAATAATATAACAAAGCCCAGAATCACGGTTATTGCAGCAAAATGTAACAGCACAGCATTGTCCCACAAAAAGAAATGAGTTGAAAGCTGGTTGGTCTGTTTTGAGCGGTGAATATTATCCCAATACTGTATATACTTCCAGAAATTACAAAGGAAAATTGGAAATTTATGACCATAGCTGTTTTGAAAAAAAAATCACAAAATTAACTTTATCAACAAACTCATTTGACGTTAAGCGGAAATTTTACCTTGGAATTTCTTAATTATCAGTTTAACACCACACAATACTTGTAAAATAATGTGTGAAACATTGTAAGCATGAATTGAAGAATGCTCCACAACTTCATTGCCAATGTTTGAAATATTAAATAAAAAGCTGGTTATGGTGGATTACTAACCTGTTGCTGGGTCAGAGACCATGTCACATTCAACAGGAAAAGGATCAACTCCACCATCCACACCATCAGGATCTATGGTGAAGACCCCAGACTTCAGAATGCCTGCACTTTTTAAGGCTGCACAGGATTCCATGACTGTGGCAAATTCAAAGGAAAATATGAGTAATTTAATTTCATCTGACTGCTTTTATTTCTAAAAATGTAATCTAACATTATCAATTAGTATTCAGCTTCAAGTTGGCAAGGTTTATTTGTGATTATAATGGTTTGAAATTTCTACACTAAATAGTTTCTCAGGTTCAATATTCCTTATCAATCTTGCAACCCATCCTTAAGTTCCCTTCAACATCTTTTTTCTATCAAGGAATTCCTTGTGAGACAATAAGTGCTCATCCCTTAAGTGTTGTTACTAACATGTACCACAAGAAATTCAGCACCAAGGAATAAAGTATATCTCATGTTAACATTGTCTCTCTCCACAGATGCTGCCAGACCTGCTGACTTTCTTCAGTGTTCTATGTTTGCTTATGCTTTTCTTGTTGCAGAACCAGCACCATAGGTCTAGTTTGTTCATGTTGCATAAATTTTAATTCATGGCAAGTTCAATCTTCCCTACAGATGTCCATTTATATGGTAAACAGGTACAGACTACCGGGAGGAAACCTAATAAAGGCAGTATACTTTTGTGTATTGAAGTACTCATTGAATAAGACCACAACATGTGTCCACTCCACTTTTAAAAATTCAATGTCTGTGTCATGCAGTCAAGTTACCATGGTCTTAGCAGACTGTAGGGGTACTCTTTCATTATAGAGAGAGTGTGACACACAACCAGTAGTAGTTTAACCTGAGGATTACCACAGGTAAGGGAGAGTTTGAGAACGAGAGTCCTTCATAGTAACCTCAGCAGCTGCAGAAATTTAATCCACACTGTTGGCGTCATTTTGTGGTGTAAACCAACTGTCTAACTAATGGAACTAAACTGACCCTCCTCGTGTCATGCGATGCTTAATCTAAACATATTTACATGATTTATTTTTACATCAAGGAACAAAAGAATTATTGTTTTTTAACCTTGTTTTTATAAGCCCATCCTCTATCCCAATAGTAAGGTGTGAGTATCAAATCTCGGAAGTTGGCAATATGGTATGACAAACAACTCACCTTGGCAGATGACTGCGGCATGTTCATTGCTTGAACATTTACCAACCCTTTTGATATCACAGTCCTGCAGTACCATTTCATCTCCTTTGCATTTAATGTAAGGAATTGTTTGTGAAGTATTTTGCTGACTCACATCAACCCTGAGAGAGAGAAGGCACTATTAATTTCCAGTACCATAAACTGTCCATCACAAATAAAGCTCGTGTAATGGTAGCTAATATATCAGTATGGATTGAGGATTGGATTACAGACAGGAAACACGGAGTAGGAATAACTGTATCATTTTCAGGTTGTCAGGCAGTAACTGGTCAAGTAGAGTAAGGATTAGTGTTTGAGCCTCTGTTGCATTTATGGGCAGAATGTTTGGGGGTCTGAGTGAAATGGGCCATGGCAAGATGAGTGATGGCCTCACTAGACCTCTGATGTGATTCTATCTCAAATTCAAAGATGAGTGTATTATATCCACGTTTGCTGATAATACAAAGTTAGGCTGGAAGGTAAACTGTGAGGAGGATGCAAAGTAGCTTAAAAAAGTTAAATGAGTATATAAATATGTAATAGTTTAAATTTAAAATAGGGAAGTATGAAGTTATCCATTTTGATAAGAAAAATATGAAAATAAAATACTTCTTAAAGCAGCATGGTATAGAGAGGGATTTGGGTGCCCTTATATGCAAACTGCAAGCATTTAACATAGAGGTTATAGGTTTTTTTTGAATTACTTGTGGGACACGGGTGATGCTGACTGGCCAGTATTTATTGCCTGCCCCTTGTTGCCCTTGAGAAGGTTGTGGTAAGCTGCCTTCTTGGACCACTGCAATCCATGTAGACCCACAATGCAGTTACGGAGGGAATTCCAGGATTTCAATCCAGCAACAGTGAAGGGATGAAGATATATTTGCAAGTCAGGATGGGGACTAATGTGAAGAGGAATGTGTGGGTGGTGGTGTTCCCATGTATCTGCTGCCCTTGTCCTTCTCTATAGAAACGATTGTAGGTTTGGAAAGTGCTATAGAAGATCCTTAGTGAATTTTTGCAGCGCATCTTGTAAATAGTACACACTAATGCTGCCGGCAGTGGAGCGAGTAGATGTTTGTGGATGTGGTGCCAATCAAGTAGGCTGCTTTATCTAATGGCAATTTGGACAAGAGTTTGCTAAATAGTTGATGAATCCAACAAATCATTGCACAGCCATTACATCTGTTGGTCACTGCATTGCTGCTACAGCTCTGACCTTTATTCTTAAGCAAGTAGTTGTACTTGGATTTAATTGACATGTACCAGGAATAAGGGGAAGTCAGAGAAAATATAATAGAGTAATATAAGTTAAATATAAGTGAGTTAAGGAGAGCAGGATGTTCCAATCTAGGACAGAGTCAATTTAGCTCGAACTATGGAATGTAAAGAATGCATTACCTTATTCAGGGTAATCTATGGACCACTAACTAATGCGGAGGATTTGGTGAGCAAATCAGCTGGGAATCACAGAGAACAAATTACAACAAGTTACAGAGAAATACCAACTTTGTAGGATAGTTCTAACGGAGATTTTAATTATGCACAAAGTCTGGGATATTGGTGGTTTATGGGGTAGTTAGGAGCAAGTGTTCCTGGATTATACTCAGGAGAATTTCCAACAGCAGTATGTGACCAGTCCAATACGAAATAATGCATTGTTGAACCTGGTTCTTCAGAAATGAGGTAGAATGAGATAGAGTGAGTAAATCAAGTGTTAGTGGGGAAGCAATGAAAAGATGGTGTTCATTGTATTGCAAGGTTCAGGATAATGGTACAGAATGACATTAGTCAATCCAGTGAAAGAAAAATCAATTGGCAGAGTATCATTTTCAGTGGGGCAAGAACAGAACTCAGCAGGATGAACTAGAATGAAAGTTTGACGTGAAACAATTAACTGAGCAATAGGCTACCTTGGAAGGTGTGATGTTTCAAGTACGCTCAAGGTATATTCCCTCAAATGGGGAAGGCAGGGCAAACAAATCATGCCATAAATTCCTCCTCTACCTTATCATCATAATTCAAGCAAGATGGATAGGCAGCTCATTCAGGACCAAATTGTAACCAGCTTCAAGAACCATTGAGAAATATGAACCAGAAGTCAGAAACCAAAATGATATACAAAAAACTAATTTCAGATGTAAGGGCCTAGCTTAAGCATTTCCAGATCGTGTTGATTTGGGCAGCTGCCAGGGTGCTAAAAAGATGACACATTGGCCTGTTCACCCGCTCAGATTAGGTATAGGTATGGGTCTCTGCAGGAAAGTAAATACAGGATGCATGTTCCCAATGACCAGGGAATCCAGAACCAATGTGAGGATACAGAGATTTCCATTTCAGACTGAGATGAGGAGAAATTTCTTCACCAGGAAAGTGGTGAGCCTATGGACTTCTCTGCCACACAAAGTGGCTGAGGCCAAAACAATGCATGTTTTCAAAATTGAGTTAGAACTAGTTCTCAGGACTAAAGGGATCAAAGAGTATGAGGAGTAATCAGGAACAAAGTAATGAGTTGGATAATCAACCATGAACGTGAGAGCAGGATCAAAGGACTGAAGGGCTTGCTTCTGTTTCTAGTTCCTATGTTTCCAATTAGGCTACCTTTGTGTATCTTTCATATCTGGAAAGTAGGCATAATGATGGTGAATTTAGATTCCAGTCAATTTTGAATTAGAATTGAAAAATCCAACATTAGTCACAGGTTCATAGCTCCTTGAAAGTGGAGTCGTAGGTGGATAAGATAGTGAAGAAGGCATTTGGTATGCTTTCCTTTATTGGTCAGAGTATTGAGTACAGGAGTTGGGAGGTCATGCTGCGGCTGTACAGGACATTGGTTAGGCCACTGTTGGAATATTGCGTGCAATTCTGGTCTCCTTCCTATCGGAAATATGTGAAACTTGAAAGGGTTCAGAAACAATTTACAAGGTGTTGCCAGGGTTGGAGGATTTGAGCTATAGGGAGAGGCTTAAAAGGCTGGGGCTGTTTTCCCTGGAGCGTCGGAGGTTGAGGGGTGACCTTATAAAGGTTTACAAAATTATGAGGGGCATGGATAGGGTAAATAGGCAAAGTCTTTTCCATGGGACGAGGGAGTCCAGAACTAGAAGGCACAGGTTTAGGGTGAGAGGGGAAAGATATAAAAGAGACCTAAGGGGAAACTTTTTCACACACAGAGTGGTACGTGTATGGAATGTGCTGCCAGAGGAAGTGGTAGAGGCTAGTACAATTGCAACATTTAAGAGGCATTTGGATGGGTATATGAATAGGAAGGGTTTGGAGGGATACGGGCCGGATGCTGGCAGGTGGGACTAGATTGGATTAGGATATTTAGTCAGTATGGACGGGTTGGATCGAAGGGTTTGTTTCCATGCTATACATCTCTATGCCTCTATGACTCTGTTTTTCTGGGATAACAGCTCTCAGAGTGGGAGAAATGGGCTGTGTCAGTTCTTACATATTGGAGGCAAATATCCATGTGTAAAGTAACTGTGTGCTAGTACTTCCAAAAAATTCAACTTTCAGATCTGAAGGATTATCTTTGTAAATGCAAACAGCAAACAGATTGATAATGCATATCACTCGACACTCAGCTCACATTCTTATTGACCTTGTTGCTAACGCTGGTCCACCGAAGCCTAACTGACGGCACACCACCATGGCATCTCTATTGGTCCAGTGTTTGGCACATATTCCTCCCCAGTGCCCACTGGACATCATTTTTATTATGCCACCATATTTATTATTTCCTCTATCCAGGTGGATATAACCTATGGGGATCAGAGACAGAACAAGAAATGAATGTGTCAGAGGCTTCAGACCCTGCTAAATTAGTTGGCAGTTCCAAATTCTATCATTTGTGCTTTGACAAACAAACAAACAAAGTCCATTCCGAGCCATCTACCTTCTGGAGCTTGAAAAGTGCTAAACTGGGCTGAAAATCCCTCTAATTCCATCGACGAGTCTGATCTCATTGTGATGCTCATTGTGTTGGAAGAGCCCTGGAGCTGTGGTGGCACTTCAGATCCACAGAACCTGATTCAATGAGGTTGAACAAGAAAAGTAGAACTTTAATTTGCAGCTATTACTTTTCTCATAATTAAACAACAGTATTTTATACAAGTTATATGACACTTTGTAATATTCATTCTCCGGTGGCCGAATTAGCGGTTACAGCATTGTGTTGTTTTTACAATAAATGTTACAATAAATGGGGGATACCACTGATGATACAATATTTATTACCCACCCTTGGTTACCCTAAATCCCTAAAGCCCCTGGGTAAGAAGCATGTAACACAGGATTAGAGTTGTATGTAAATCAAAGCATCAGATGACTCCTTGAAAGATGTTAGTGAGTCAGTTGTGTTCTTAAAGTTGTGTTCAGCATCTTTTATAGAGTCAGAGAATCGTTACTGCACAGAACAAGGCCATTCAACCCATTTTATCCATGCTGACTCTCATAAGGACCATTTCATGAACGGCCACTTCTCCAACTCCTTACACATGCCTCCTTCTCAGATATTTAGAAAGTGTAAAACAATTACAGTGGAGAAACAGGCTATTCCAACATCACATCTTTGCTAAAATCCATGCAGACCACGTCCCCAGCACTGCAGCTCTTTCACCAGCTTCATCTCTGGAAAACAAAGTCCCCCAAATGTTGGACTTACTAAATACTGACCGAAAATGTTCTCCTGAATGCAATTCAAGAATTCTGTTTCTCCATTCATTTACACTAAACTATCCCAGGTAAAATTGCCAGCTATAATCCCTTATTACTGCTTTCACGTTTTTTGCATTTTCACAGATTTGTTTATTTATTTGTTCTTCTATCTCCCTCTGACTGTTTGGAGTTGAAACTACACTCCAAAAGTGTTGTTGTCATTTTACCTTTGTTTCTTAGCTCAATTAATATGGCCTTGTGTGATGATCCTCCTAAAATATCATCCTACCTCACGGTTGTAATTATTTCTTCAATCAAAATTGAGACCCTCTTCTTTTTTTAACCCTTCATGAACAGAAACCTCTGTAACCGAGCAGCTCTTCCTGTCCCTTTCTAACCACATCTTTCATCTGTAATTGCTATGACATCACATTGCCATGTTTCTATCTAACCCTTGAGCTTGTCTGTTTTATTTTCTAAGACTTTGCACTGAAGTATATTTCCTTGAGCAATACCAAGACTTTTTTTTTATCTTTCTACTCTTTGTTCCCTCCATTGTCCAGGCTTATTGACTAATTAGGATAATTTTCTCGTGCAAATCCACAAGTGGCCAGATTATTAAATTTAATTTCATATCTTACTGCAGTTTGTCTTTTAAAATTCACAGCCTCTGAGCTGCCAGTGAAACATCATAACCATTAGGCTGTAGCATAACTGGTAGTTGGGGTTACAGATTTGAATAACATCACTTGAGGGTTATTAAGCAACTAAATATAAAATAGTTCCCTGCAACAAACATTTTGGCAAATTCATAAATAATGCATGAAAAACAGTTAATCCCAGCATGCATTTCATTTATGCAGCACATGTGACTCCTAAAATGAATGTTCCATTTTACAGAAATTATTTATCTTCTCACCGTATCTTTTTTTTTAGAACTGTTCTGCCTGTCTTACAATCCTCCTTGTTTATTATGCAAAATTTTCAATTCTTACCTGCCCATTTCTACTTTGTCAGGTCCTTTGCCGTCGTAAACAACCACATAATCATATTTGCATGTTCTGTGTTCTTCGATAAACAAGGAAGTAAAATCCAAACGGATGAGATATCCAAGAGGTGCTTCGATCTCCCAGGTGCAGTCCATGTCCCTCGGGTAGGATTGTGGATAGTGTGGGGTCTGAAATCTTCCTTCAATCTGTCTCATCACACCACCACATGAATCTAACATGAAGCAAATGTGCTAGGAGATTTGTGGATTGCTTGCAGGGTGAATCCCATTATACTTTACATTATGAACTATTTAATATTAATCCAAAACATTCAAAATGATACACCAGAAGTTTTGTTTTATTCACTCACAGAATATGGGCATCTCTTGTTATTGCCAGTCCCTAACTGCCCAGAGTGAAGTTAAGAATCAACCACATTCCTGCGAGTCTGGTGTCACATGTAGGCCAGACCAGGTAAGTATCACAGATTTCCTTCCCTAAAGGGTATTAGTGAACCAGATGGGTTTCTCCAACAATCAACAATGGATTAATGGTCATCATTAACCCCCAAAATTCAGATTCTTTAGTGAAATTAAACTTCACTATCTGCCATGGTAGGGTAAGTCCCCAGAACATGAGCTCAGCAAAAAGTACTACTACACTATAGTCTCCTGAAGTAATTACCATTTAACAATGACAGGTTTTATGTCATGTCAAAGAACTGGAGCCTAGATTTGTCCAGCACTTTCTTACTGAAACTTTTGTGAATCAAAAATGATATATTTTACCAGAGGCATAACATTTATGAATGATTGAATCCAATAATATTGGTAAAAACAATTTAACAGAAAATGTTGTGAAGAATAAACAATATAACCAATAGCAAGTTAAACAGCATAGGGTGCAGGTTACTTATTAGAATTCCATCTTCATTGAATAATTTATAACCTTTCAGGAAGAGCCATGAATCAAAAGAAATATTTATATAGCTGTGATATCTGATTGATTCAAATATAAACAGATACTTTACAACTAAAAATACTAATGCAGTACATTTATTTAGTTTGAAATAAATTTTCACTTACCTGGATTTACAAATGAGGAGGTGGATGAATGTACATTATCTCCCCTTGTTGGTACTTTTGTGGTAATGACAGGAAAAGCTGATATGGACATGTCTTCAAGATTTAATGGTGAATGCGCCGCAGATGTTTGCATAGTAACTGGACTTATAGATGAAGCAACTAATGATAAAAAATCAGTGACAACTTTTGCGATGTTGGCAACATTTTTTCTATGGAATGAGGGAAGGGTCACTGTTTCAGTTAAATGTGACGCATAATTTTGACTAAATTCCTCTTTTGGGAATGGAGCCCCTTCTGTGCCTTCGACGACCTGACCTCTATATACTCCAGTAAATGTGTGTGCAATGGCTTCATGAACATCCTCAGAGGAGTTTTGTTGCATTGTACTCTTTTCACTTAGACTAAGTGATGGCTCAAAGATGTCAGCGATAGTTGTAACTACTTGCAGTATACTTGTATCTTTGTCGACAATGGGCTGAACTTTGCCATCTTTTCTAGTCATGGGTAAAAAACTCTTAGTGGTTGTTACACTTACAGGAATTTTATCTTTTGCATTAGAAGTGATGGATTGGGATATATCACCTGGGGAGTGAATGAGTGTCTGAACAAGACTATCTTTGTTTAGACTTTCTTTCTCATAGACCAGATTCTTCTGACTTATTCCTGCAACTCCACTGACTGTGGTTGGTTGAACAGTAGATGTGGTAAGTTCCATCCTTTCGCTGTCTGTGAATTGCTGAAGTTGACTGAAGGGTGTAGTTATTTTGGACAGGACAGAACTATTTACAGTTGGCACAGGTTCAATTGGTTGGAATGTATTTATTTCACTGGTTTCATCTACATTTGCATTTCTTTCTGTACTCACTGTTGCTTGTGAATCTGAATTGTGTGTAACAGGTTTATCTAGCATAATCACACCATTCACTCTGGATCTAAATGATTCTTCTTCATTCTTATTTACAAACAGGTTTGATTTTATATTGACATTTCCTGGTTGGTCTATGCTGGGTACGGCTGCTTGTGAGAAATCTTGTGTTTTGAATGTAATTAGCTCTACATTTGTGCTTGTACTGGATGCCCCTGGAAAATCTGTTACATTCTGACTAGATACTACCAGCTGTGTTTTTTTGTCCACGTTCTGGGGAAGAACCATATCAGATATCTGCAGATGTTTCATCATGGCTTCAGAGTTCTTTGTTCCTGAAAAGGTAGTTTCACCTCTAGTTAAATCAAGCTGATGGTTCTGATTCTTTCCTGTGGGATATGAAATGTCTTCTATTTTACGTGTGATAGGATGAAAATTCTCCTTAGTGGTGGTCACCCCTAACAATGCAGCATTATCCAAATTCAGCACATTTTGTGAAGGTGGCAGGTGCTTATCTGGAGCTGATTGGTGGACTGCACTATCCTTAGCAACATTTTCCAAAAATATTTCCCCTTTTGTATTAACTAGATATTGTTGCTCTACTTCCCCTTCTTTAAAATATCCCCCTAATTGATAGGGCAGGTCTGACTTATCGCTTTTCCTCAAGTCCATAACAAACTTCTTCAGGCTCACCAAAGAATGTGTTGTGATTTCATGTTGGTATGGTGTATTCATGGAGAGCACATCTCTTCCATCAGGGCTACTTTTGTAACTAAGGTGTGAAGCTTGAGGGGTTTTAGTGTCTTTATATCCTGAATCATCATCTATTTTCGAGCTTTTAGGTTTATCAATAGTCATATTCCAAAGTTGCAACCTCACTGCATTTATTTCAGAGGAAGTAGTGATTGAACTGCTTGTCATTTCTGAATAGTATTCTTTCTTGGTCCCATTTGTCAAGTTGTTCGTTGTTTCAAACTTGGACCAATTTACACTTAATTGAGAAGCTGCATTAACTTTATCACTTTGTTCCACTTGCAGTGAATATTTATTATCTGAACTTTTCACAAAGTTTTCAATTAAAAATGGTTTCACCAATTCCTTAAAGTTGTCCTTTTCTGAACCATTGACTGAGGAGGCAATTGAAGTTTTTGCTAAAGCAACATCAGCTGACACGAAAGTTTCTAAGAAATGTAGATCTTTAGTCTGCTTGTTATGAAAGCTTGGTTTTACCACATTTGGGAACTGATTTGTTTGATTTTGAAGCTGGATCAGATCTGCTTTAGCAATTTCTTGTTTCTTGGAAGCATTATTCTGAGAAGAAGGCATGATCGATCCCAATGATAGATCCATTGATTTGCTGTCAGAACTACTTCCTTCTAATTGTAGCGACTGATTATGAGCAAAACAGTCATCACCAGGTTTGTAGCAATACACGTCCCACTTTTCCAAAAGGTTCTTCCTAACTCCGTATGAAATAATGCCGACTCTATTTTGGCCACAATTCCAGTTTCTGTGTCTCCTTGGATACGCTACTTCTCCTGATGAAATCCAACCTGCTCTGCATCCCTCTAGTCCAGCAAGGTAGGCAGCATGAAGCTGCTCCCTTGTTGCCACCACAGCACCAAAGTCTTGCTCACAAGCCACTTTAGCAGCAGGGAAAGTCAGTGAATATCGAATCCTCTGATCATAATGAAAAACACCACTTAGACTCCCTGCAGCAAAGAAAACATATGGTTTGAAAAGTTATAGAGCTGAGAAAATGTTCTATTTTGACACACCTCCAAGGGTATTTACTGTCACCAGTTTCTCATGGTTCTGTAATACAGTTAATTCTTGTTAAAGTCCAGGTTGTCTTGTCATATGCAATACTGATTTTTAATGCTAACTGCGGAGAAATCAACAGCAAATTCAAATGATGCATACTAAATAGACATCTTTAAAAGGAAGATAAAATGAGACTGCAGATGCTGTAGAGTCAATCGAAGTGTGGTGCTGAAAAAGCACAGCAGGTCAGGCAACATCCAGACAGCAGGAGAGTTGACGATTTTGGTGTAAGCCTTTCATCGGGATTGTGGAGGGAAAAGGGGGTTGAGAGATATATAGGGGGTGGGGTGGGGTTGGGGAGAAGGTAGCTGGAAAGTCAATAGTTAGATGTGGGTGGGGACGATTGTGATAGGTCAGTGGGGAGGGTGGAGCATATAGATGGACAGGTAGGACAGGTCAAGAGGGCGGTGCCAAGTCGGAGAATCTAGGATGAGGTGGGAGGAGGGGGCATTTGGAAACTAGTGAAGTCAATGTTGATCCCGTGTGATTGAAGGGTCCCAAGGTTGAAGATGAGGCGTTCTTCATCCAAGTGGCAGGTGCCTTGGATTTGGTGATGGAGGAGGTCCAGGATTTGCGTGTCCTTGGGGGAGTTGACGTGGTTTGCTACAGGGCAGTGGGGTTGTTTGGTGCATGCGTCCCAGAGAGTGAGTTGGCGTCCTGGCCCCACAATGTAGAGGAGACCACATCGAGAGCAACAGACAAAGTAGATGAGGTGTTTGGAGGTGCAGAAAAATCTCTGCCGGATGTGAAAAGATCCTTTGGGGCCTTGGATGGAGATGAGGGAAGAGGTGTGGGCTCAGGTTTTATATCTCTTGTGATGGCAAGGGAAGGCTCCGGGAATGGAGGGTGGATTGGTAGCGCATGGACATGATGAGGGAGTCACACAGGGAATGGTCTCTGTGGAACGCAGATAGGGATGGGGAGAGAAAAAAATCTTTTGTAGTGGGTTTTGACTATAGGTGGCAGAAATGGTGGCGAATGTTGCGCTGTATATGAATATAAGTGGGTTAGAAGGTGAGGACCGGGGGGGGGGGTGGGTTCTGTCCTCGATGTAGGGGTAAGATTCAAGGGTGGAAGTGCAGGAAGTGGAGGAGATGCACTGGAGGGCATTGTTGATCATGTTGGAGGGGAAATTGTGATCCTGGAAGTACAAGGCCATCTGGGAAGTCCTGGAGTGGAATTGCTCCTGTGGGAGCAGATACGGTAGAGGCAGACGAATTGGGAGTAAGGGATCGCGTTTTTACGGGGTGGGGGTGTGTGAAGAGGTATAGTCTAGGTAGCTGAGTTTGAAATAGATATCTGTGTTGAGTTAGTCATCAATGGAGAGGTCCAGAAAGGTGACAGAGTTGTTGGAGATGGTCTGTATGAACTTACGGTCAGAATGGAAAGATGTTCGTAAAGTTGATGAACTGTTCAACCTCCTTGTGGGAGAACAAGGTGGCGCCGATAGAATCATCAATGTAGCAGAGGGAAAAGTGGGGGATAGTGCTAATGTAGCTGTGGAAGATGGTCTGTTCCACATATCCTACAATGAGGCGGATATAGCTGGGGCCTATGCGGGTGTCCATGGCTACCCCTTTGGTCTGAAAGAAGTGGAAGGATTTGAAGGAGAAATTATTGAGGGGGAGGACTAGTTCCGCCAATCAAATGAGTGTGTCAGTGGAGGGGGACTGGTTGGGTGGATGGGAGAGGAAGAAAAGGAGGGCTTGGAGGCCTTCGTCATGGCGGGTGGACGGGTACAGGGACTGGATGTCCACGGTAAAGATGAGATGTTGGTGGCTGGGGAACCGAAAGTCATGGAAGAGATGGAGGGCATTGCTAGTGTCCCAAATATATGTGGGAATTCCTGGGCCAAGGGGGACAGGACAGTGTCGAGATATGAGAAGTTTGGTGGGGCAGGAGCAGATAGAGAAAATAGGTTCCCCGGGGAAGTAAGGTTTGTGGACTTTAGGTAAGAGGTTCAATTGGGTGGTGCAGGTTGTGAAGCTCTGAGGTGGCACACTGTGGATGGGAGATCGTCTGAGGTGTTGAGGTTATGGATGGTCCGGCGATGGAAGGTGAGGTCGTGGTCGAGGGGCGTGGGCACACAATTACAAATTAAAATTCCTGCCTTTTATTTGCAGTCACCCTGTTTAGAGTTGTTATTACACACCTCTGGAGCAGGTGAAACTTGAACCAAGGGTTCAACACAGCCAAGAGACAGGGACACTTCCACAAGGACCCTTCACTCCTGGCTGTTTTAAACAGCTGTACTGATGTAAACCACACATTATTGGTTTTAATCCACGAGTAAACGACAGCTTAAAAAGTTATGAGTTGCATCGTCGGAAGACTTTTGGTGCAATGTGAGAGGGCAGCAGTAAGCCTAAAATGCTCCATTTATGTCACACAATGGTAACATTTTTTAGTGTTTTTCTTTCCTTTGCTTTTCAAAAATAGAATGAGTACATTACTACCTCGTGAGATGTCAGGTTACCATGTGTTCAGATGAGACCTGGGGATCCTTGTCATATTTCTGCTTTTATCACATTGACCTGAGTATAAAAAAAACAGGCTGAAAATGTGTTGCTGGAAAAACGCAGCAGGTCAAGCAGCATCCAAGGAGCAGGAGAGTCGACGTTTCAGGCATGAGCCCTTCTTCAGGAATCCTCACTTTCTCCTATAAAAAAATAGGCAACATACACAAAGTGCTGAACTTTCCTTAGAGAGTCCAAGCAAACTTGTGACAGGGGACTCTCTACTCAAGGGCACGACAGGCTGCTACTGTGAGTGAGACTTCAGGAAGGTGTGTTACCTCCCTGGTGCCAAGGTCAAGGCTATCTCAGGGCGATTAGAGGAAATTCTCAAAGTGGGAGCGTGAGCAGGCAGAGGTCACCGTACACATTGGTAACAACAATGTAGGTAGAGAAAGGGATGAAGTCCTGCAGAGTGAATATAGGGAGTTAGGCAGGAGGTTAAAAAGAAGCCACAATCACCTGATGAAGGAGCAATGCTCTGAAAGCCAGTGCTTCCAAATAAACTGGAGTAATCTCTCTATTACTCCTGGTGCCACGTCTAGTGAGAGTAGGAATCGGAGAATAGGGCAGATGAATGCATGGCTGAGAAGTTGGCGGAGGGGGCAGGCATTCAGATTTTTGGATCACTGTTATCTCCCCTCAGGCAAAAGTGACCTGTCCAAGAGAGATGGGATTACATCTGATCTGAACGGATCCAATATCCTGGCGGGGAGATTTGCTCGTGCTACAAGGTAGGGTTTGAACTAGGGGAGGTGGGAACCTAATCAGTAGTGAGACAAGAGAGAAGGTTGAGGCTGATACAAAAGTTAAAGAGATCAAATTACATAGAAACTACATGCAAGAATATGGCAGATAATGAAGGAAGACTGACTAAATTATACTGCATTTATTTCAATGCAAGACAGCTGACATGTAAGGCAGATGAACTCAGGGCATGGATGGCAACATGGGATGAGGATATCATAGCTATCACGGAAATATGACTGAAGTAGGGATGGGAGATGGGACTGGCAGCTCAATGTTCTGGGGTATAGATGCTACAGGAAAGATAGAAGGGGAAGAAGGCGGGGGGGGACTGGTATTTTTGATTAGGGAAAACATCACAACAATTCCTATATACAATAAATAGAACATCACAACACAGCACAGGCCCTTCAACCCTCAATATTGCGCCAACCTGTGGAACAATCTGAAGTCCATCTATCCAACACTATATCATTCTCATCCATATGACTATCCAATGACCACTTAAATGCCCTTAAAGTTGGTGAGTCTACCACTGTTGCAGGCGGTGTGTTCCACACCCCTAATACTCACTGAGTAAATAAGCTACCTCTGACATCTGTCCTATATCTTTGACCAGCAACACATTTGCAGCTATATCTATTACTCCTCAACTTGAAGCTATGTTCCCTCGTGCTAGTTATCACCATCTGAAGAAAAAAGGCTCTCCCTGTCCACACTATCTAACCCTCTGATTATCTTATATGTCTCAATTAAGTCACCTCTCAACCTTCTGCTCTCTAATAAAAAGAGCGTCAAGTCCCTCAGCCTTTCCTCATAAGACCTTCCCTCCATACCAGAGAACATCCAAGTAAATCTCCTCTGAACCCTTTCCAAAGCTTCCACATCCTTCCAATAATGCAGTAATGTACGCAATACTCCAAGTGCGGCTGCACCAGAGGTTTGTACAGCTGCAGTATGACCTCATGGTTCTGAAACTCAATCCCTCTACCAATAAAAGTTAGCACACCCTATGACAACCCTATCAACCTGAGTGGCAACTTTCAGGGATCTATGTACATGGACATCGAGATTTCTCTGCTCATCTACACTATCAAGGATCTTACCATTAGCCCAGTACTCTTTTTTTTCCTGTTGTTCCTTCCAAAGTGAATCACCTCACACTTTTATGCATTAAACTCCATTTGAGGAACTTGAAGGACTTTTGCTCGAAATGTCATTTTTCCTGCTCCTTGGATGCTGCTGTGCTTTTCCAGAACCACTCTAATCTAGACCAGTCGACTGGGGGATGGCTGTTTGCAGGTAAAAGGATGGCTGAAAAGTGGGAGGCTTTCAAAAGCAAGATAACAAGAGCTCAGGGACAGCATGTTCCTATCAGTCTGAAGGGCAAGGCTGTCAGGAGTAGGCAACAGTGGATGATTAGAAATACTGAGGCTCTGCTCAGGAAAAAGGAATATGTCTGGTATAGCCAGTTGGGATCAAGTGAATCACTTGAGGAGTGTAGGGAATGTAGGAGTACACTTAGGAGGGAAAGCAGGAGGGCAAAAAGAGGACATGAGATAGCTTTGGCAGATAGGGTAAAGGAGAATCCAAAGAGATTTGACAAGTATATTAGGGCAAATACGTAACTTGGGAGAGAGTAGGGCATCTTAACAATCAATGAGGCCATGTATGTGTGGAGTGATATGAGATGGGTGAGGTCCTATACAAACATTTTGCTTCAGCATTTAATGTGGAGAAAGACATGGTACTTGGGAAAATAAATAGTGATGCCTTGAAAATAACCCTCATTAAAGAAGAGAAGCTGCTGAATATCTTATAACACAAAGGTAGATAAATCCTAGGGGCCTGACCAAGTGTATTGCAGGACATTGTGGGAAGCTAGGGAAGAAATTGTGGGGCTCCGAGCAGAACTATTTGTACCACTGGCAGCCACAGGTGAGGTGCCAGAAGGTTAATGTTGTATCACTAATTAAGCAAGGCTGCAAGGAAAAGCCAAGGAACTACAGACCAGTGAGTCTGACGTCAGTAGTGGGTATGTTGTTGAATGGGATTCTGAGAGACAGGAACTTTATGTGTGAAAAATCATGTCTCACAATGTTGACTGAGTTTTAGTAGAGTTGACCAAGAACATAGATGAAGGTAGAGCAATAGGCATTGCTTACATTGACTTTAACAAGTTCTGCATGGTAAACAGGTTTGTAAGGTTCGATCACAAGGGATCCAGGGAAAGCTAGCCAATTGGATACAAAATTGGCATAATGGGAGGAGACAGAGGGTGGTGGTGGAGGGTTGTTGTTCAGACTGAAGGCCTGCGACAAACCAGACTGGGACTTACACAGTTAATGGTGGGGCCCTGGGGAGTGTTGTTGAACAGAGAGACCGAAGGGTGTACATACAAAATTCCCTGAAAGTGGCGTCACAGGTAGACAGGATGGTGTCAAAGGCATTTGGAATACTTGCCTTCATTGTGTACAGGAGTTCAATTGTCACATTACAGCTGTACAGACATCGGTAAGGCCACATTTGGAGTACAGTGTATAGTTTTGGTCACTCTGCTACAGAAAGGATGCTATTAAACTGAAAAGGGTGCAAAAAAAAAGCTTTACAAGGATGCTACCAAGACTGGAGGGTTTGAGTTATAAGGGGAGGCTGGATAGGCTGGAGTTTTTTCACTGGAGCATAGGAAGCTGAGGGGTGTCCTTAAAGAGGTTTACAAAATCAGGAGGAGCATAGATAAAAGAACAACCATGGTCTTTTCCCCAGAGTAGGGAGTCCAAAACTGGAGGGTATAGGGTTTAACATTTCAAGTCCGGTGACTCTTTATCGAAATTAATTATTCAGATGAAGAGTCACCAGTCTTGAAATGTTAACTCTGTTTCTTCTCACAGATGCTGCCAGATGTAATGAATTTCATCAGCAATTTCTGTCTTTGTTTCACACAGTTCTCTGTTTTACATTAAACATGCAGCCAGACTCAACTTATGGAATGAACCTGACACTGCACTGAAGGTAACGCAGAGCATGCTGGAAAAACTTAGCAGGTCAGGCAGCATCTGAGGACTCAGAATGCATTTCTCTTCATGGAAGCTTCCAGACCTACTGAGTTTCTCCAGCATTTGTTTTGGTTTCAAATGTCCAGCATCCACAGTATTCTGCCTTTACTACTACACTGAAGATAAATGTCATGTGATTTAGAATAGAATCACAGAATCCGACAGTGTGTAAGCACACCATTGGAGACCACACCACCCTTTCAAAGAACATCCCACCCAGACCCCTACCCTGTCCCTATATCCCTGCATTTTCCCATGGCCAATTTCCCATTACCTGCAAATCTTTGGACAATGGGAGAAAATCCATGCAGACACAGGAAGAACATGCAAACTCAGAGACTGTGATTGTGGTGTTAGCTACAAACAGTTGGAGATACATTACTTAGATATTAGAATTCAGTCAGAAAGTAACGGAACTCAGAAATCTCAGGTTGCAGGCCAGGTTTTATCTAACAAAATATCATTACAGGTATATTTTTTATTTGATGTATTTATGTATTGTGTACTTTTACTAAGAGGTAGGCCGAAATCACCCTGAATCACATAGACCATAATCCTTTTACAGGAAATTACTTTTCCGTTTCACAGCAGCTTATTTTGTCATTAAACACATCATCCCTCACTTATTATCCATAATTCAAAGGGATTTCTAAAACAAATGTTGGGTTTTATGATGTCGCTTAAGAACTATTTCTATTTTAAGAACTTGTAATCCTTATTTTCAGAATTGCAGTCTTTCTAATTTGAATTAACTAACTTCTGTGCATTGCCATTTTTGGTAACAACGCTGTCATATTGTGGGGGGAATGCAACTTCCAAAAAGGCAATCATTTCCATCTGAGAAGACAATGTTCATCTAGAAAAACACAGACGTGGGATTAAACTACTTACTGCTCAGGTAGAAAGCACAGTTCAGCCCCTGTGAGGAAACACAGCGAATGACGAACGGCACCAACAGGACGGCCGCAATAAAGAACATTTCTGGTGAAGAAAAACAATCTCAATAAAGACCGGGTGGGTACAGTGTGTGGAACGTGACTACATCAACAGTAATTCGTTTTGCCTGTATCGTGCGCAGATGCATTTTCGTTCAGGAATGTCAAGGAGGAAATGTGGAATCCTGAAATAGCACTGACCTGAACAATTCCTCTCTCGAAGGTAACTTTTGGAAAAAACGATTGCTCAGCACAAAGTTCTGACTGTAGTGCTGCTGTCCAGGAAGGAAGGGAAACTTTGAAGAATCCGCGGTTCCCTCAGGAACATCACCCTGAGATGAACTCGGAATGGACTGTGGGGGTGTATGGGCTGAACAACTTTCAACTCCCACTCACATTCATTCGCTGCACTGATTCAAATATGACACAGGGGAGTGAGAGAAGGAATAAAATTATCCCAGCCGCCAATAATAAGGGCAATTTCTTTTTTAAAAAGTTTTATTTATTTCCTTCTGAATTTTAGTTCCCTATTTTGTTTTTTAAAAGAAAAAGTGACCGAGAAACTACGGACACTGTTCCTGTTAGTCGAAGTTTCCTATCAACTCTGTCACTGAGCGACAGTTTCTAACCCTAATGAGGAAATGAAGCAAAATTCCACATCTGTCGCCCCTTCCGTAACATGTTCTGACAGTAAGTTGAGCTTTGTTCTACAGGCTGTTAACTTGTTAAAGAAGTTTCATCAAGAAGGCAGAGACAACATGTTGAAGAAGATAAAAACAGAAATTGCTGGAGAAACACAGCCGTTCTGGCAGCATCTGTGCAGGGAAAAGAGTTAACATTTCAGGTCCAGTGACCCTTCTTCATAACTGAAACTCTAGCTGCATTCAGATGTTTCGGAAGAAAGGTCACTGGATCAAATATCGACAGAGCTTTCTCTCCACGGAGGTTGCCAGACCTGCTGTGTTTCCCCAGCAATTTCTGTGGGAGTTTTTGTTTCAGATTACCAACACCCCTGTTCCTTTTCTTTTAATTTAAAGATGATAGCAGATTATGTGACCAAGGCTTCCAGCCCATTTATTAATTCCACAATTTGCAAAGCCAGAAATAAATATAAAGACACCAAGAGCAACTTTCACATTAGAGAGAAACAATAGGTGGTAGTTTAACGCTGGGTCACCAGAGCTCAGGCAAGGGAAGAAGTTTAGAAGGAGAGTCCCTCATGGTACCTCAGCCTGAGTGGAGATTGGAATTCATGTGGTTAGGCACGGTGGCATAGTGGTTAGCACTGCTGCCTCACAGCGCCAGAGACCCGGGTTCAATTCCCCCCTCAGGCAACTGACTGTGCGGAGATTGCACATTCTCCCCATGTCTGTGTGGGTTTCCTCTGGGTGCTCCAGTTTCCTCCCACAGTGGAGGAAAGATGTGCAGGTCAGGTGAATTGGCCATGCTAAATTGCCTGGAGTGTTAGGTAAAGGGCAAATGTAGGGGTATGGGTGGGTTGTGCTTTGGCGGGTTGGTGTGGACTTGTTGGGCCGAAGGGCCTGTTTCAACACTGTAAGTAATCTAATCTTAATAACATAGGAAGCTAGCCATCCAACCAACTGAGCTAGGAAGTGAGGACTAAGGGAACAGGGACCAAATCCAGACTCAACAAAAATGCAATCATTGAAATTAAACATTTAGAAATGAATAACATTTTTAATTGGTCCCATCATTTAGATGGAAGTGGGTATTGCAGATGCTGGCGATTAGAGACAACATTATAGTGGCGCTGGAAAGGCACAGCTGGTCAAACAGCATCCAAGGAGCAGGAAAATCAATTCTAATCTTGACTCTCCCCATCATTTGATCTCTGATATTTAAGGTGTTGAAGCAACAGCAGCTGAGGAATGATAATTTTAATAGTAAATTGTAAATACTGTATTGTATTATTAGAAAGTCATCAATGTTAGGTTTGGGGTATTTGTACACTTACTTTTAGGTTCATTTTGAAATCTCACTCAAGATCCTTTTATTGTTATGGACCAGGCCAGATGCCACCGCCGCCCCCCACCCCAAAATAAAACATTTCCAGAAGGTAGTCCACACCCATGTCCCAGGAGTGATGCAGCTGGTCAAACCACTTAGTTTTAAACAAAACAGAGTTTATTTACAAGATTACAGAATGAAACACGAACAAAAGAGAACAGAATATTGAACCTATCTGAAAAACCAACAGATCATCCCAACTTAAAGATGCTGTTCCAAATAGCTGCAACAATCTCCATAAACACGCCTTGGGACCACATTTGCCAACCTCCAGTCTTCCAGCACCTCACCTTTGACTATTGGTGATACAACTATCTCAGCAAGAGGCCCAGCAATCACTTCTCTAGCTTCCCTCAGAGTTCTCGGGTACACCTGATCAGGTCCTGGGGATTTATCCACCTTTAATCATTTCAAGACATCCAGCACTTCCTCCTCTGTAATGCGGACATTTTGCAAGATGTCACCATCTATTTCCCAACAATCTATATCTTCCATATCCTTTTCCACAGTAAATACTGATGCAAAATATTCATTTAGTATCTTCTCTATTTTCTATGGCTCCACACAAAGCCCGCCTTGCTGATCTTTGAGAGGCCCTATTCTTTCCTTAGTTCCCTTTTGTCCTTAATATATTTGTAAAAACCCTTTGGATTCTCCTTAATTGTATTTGCCAACACTATTTCATGTCCCCGTTTTGCCCTCCTGATTTCCCCCTTAAGTATACTCCTACTTTCTTTATACTCTTCTAAGGATTCACTCATTCTATCCTGTCTATACCTGGCATATGCTTCCTTCTTTTTCTTAACCAAACCCTCAATTTCTTTAGTCATCCAGCATTCCCTATACCTACCAGCCTTCCCTTTCACTCTGACAGGAATATACTTTCTCTGGATTCTTGTTATCTCATTTCTGAAGGCTTCCCATTTTTCAGCATGATTTAGATGCAAGCATAAGAGGTACAGTTAGTAAGTTTTCAGATGATACCAAATTGGAGGTGAAGTGAACAGCGAAGAGTCCAATGGGCTGAGAAATGGCAGATGGAGTTTAATTCAGATAAATGCTAGGTGCTGCATTTTGGGAAAGCAAATCTTAGCAGGACTTATACACTTAATGGATAAGGTCCGAGGGAGTGTTGCTGAACAAAGTGACCTTGGAGTGCAGATTCATAGCTCCTTGAAAGTGGAGTCGCAGGTAGATAGGATAGTGAAGAAGGTGTTTGGTATGCTTTCCTTTATTGGTCAGAGTACAGGAGTTGGGAGGTCATGTTGCGGCTGTACAGGACATTGATTAGACCACATTGGAATATTACGTGCAATTCTAGTCTCCTTCCTTTCGGAAAGATGTTGTGAAACTTGAAAGGGTTCGGAAAAGATTTACAAGGATGTTGCCAGGGTTGGAGGATCTGAGCTACAGGGAGAGGCTGAAAGGCTGGGGCTATTTTCCCTGGAGCGTCGGAGGTTGAGGGGTGACCTATGATGGGCATAGATAGGATAAATAGACAAAGTCTTTTCCCTGGGGTTGGGGAGTCCAGAACTAGAGGGCATAGGTTTAGGGTGAGAGGGCAAAGATATAAAAGAGACCTAAGGGGCAACTTTTTCACACAGAGGGTGGTATATGTATGGAATGAGCTGCCAGAGGATGTGGTGGAGGCTGGTATAATTGCAACATTTAAGAGGCATTTGGATGGGTATATGAATAGGAAGGGTTTGGAGGGATATGGGCCGTGTACTGGCAGGTGGGATAGATTGGGTTGGGATATCTGGTCAGCATGGACGGGTTTGACCGAAGGGTCTGTTTCCATGGCTGTACATCTCTATGACTCTATGGCACAAAAGATAAAATCAAACACAGGGTCTTACAGGATAGATGTCACAGAGAGAGGGTCAGCAGGGATCTGCAACTTTGGGTCCAGCAGCTTCAAAACTGCCTGACTGCTTTCAGTGAATAATCAGACCAAACCAAACCAGAGAAAAGCTGAAGTGGGAGAATTGGCAAATCTCCTTTCAATGTACAAGTGTTTTTAAATTTAAAAGCCTTTATTTCCATTGAGCTAATACCTACAGTCTATATCTGATAGATTCCAAAAGGACGTAACAACTGAGTTCTCCATCTTCTTTAACACCACAGACTTTCAATTAATTCAATTAAGCTTCTTGAAATGGCTGTGGTCCAAGGCAGGTTTCTAAAGTTTCTGATATCTATTCCAAAAGAGTGTCTCCTTCTCAGAATCTAAGTCCAGCTAAACAAAGGTTGGAGGATTTGTGCTATAAGGAGAGGCTGAGTAGGCTGGGGCTGTTTTCTCTGGAGCGTTGGAGGCTGAGGGGTGACCTCATAGAGGTTTATAAAATCATGAGGGGTATGGATAAGATAAACAGACAAGGTCTTTTCCCTGGGATGGGGTAATCCAGAACTAGAGGGCACAGTTTCAAGATATAAAAGGAACCTAAGGGGCAACTTTTTCACACAGAAAGTGGCACGTGTATGGAATGAACTGCCAGAGGAAGTGGTGGAGGCTGGTACAATTACAGCATTTAAAAGGCACCTGGGTGGTTATATGAATAGGAAAGGTTTAGAGGGATATGGGCTAAGTGCTGGTAATTGGGACTAGATGAGGTTGGGATAATTGTTTGGCATGGATGAGTTGGACCAAAGGGTCTGTTTCTGTGCTGTATATCACTATGACTCTAAGACCAGAAACCTTTAGCATAATCTAAGAATTTGCAAACATATACTGAACAGGGAGTTTTCCATTGAATTTGCAATATTTTAGTCTTATAAAGTCCATGACATAGAGTCATAGAGATGTACAGCCATGGAAGCAGACCCTTTGGTTCAACTTGTCCATGCTGACCGGATATCCCATCCAATCTAGTCCCACCTGCCAGCACCCAGTCCATATCCCTCCAAACCCTTCCTATTCATCTACCCATCCAGATGCCTTTTAAATGTTGCAATTGTACCAGCCTCCACCACTTCCTCTGGCAACATATTCCATACACGTACCACCCTCTGCATGAAAACGTTGCCCCTGAGGTTTCTTTTATATCTTTCCCTTCTCACCTTAAACCTATGCCCTCTAGTTCTGGACTCCCCCAGCCCAAGGAAAAAGACTTTGTCTATTTATCCTATCCATGCCCCTCATGATTTTACAAAACTCTATAAGGTCACCCTCAGCCTCCGACACTCCAGGGAAAACAGTCCCAGCCTATTCAACCTCTCTCTCTATCTCAAATCGTCTGACCTTGGCAACATCCTTGTAAATCTTTTCCAAACCCTTTCAAATTTCACAACATCTTTCCGGTAGGAAGGAGACCAGGAATGCACGCAATAATCCAAAAGTGGCTTCAGTGATATTCCTCAGTGGAATAACTGTCTTGTCTTTTAAAATCTACCAAAGTCTGCCCATTCCTCAATGGCATTTAATAGACTATCGTTCTTCTCAATTTATATCCATTAACTTAATAGAAGCACTAAACATACCTTGGTTTCCACCTGAAGGCCTTTAATCTGATAAAATATTTTGCATCCATGTATACTCTTGTTAGGAAGCTACAGTGCCAAAGGCACACCTTGCTTTTTTCCATTTCAGTTGGGTGTATCTCATGTTTATGCATCTACCTCACGTTTCTATAAATAAGGTAGAAATTCAGAGAACATCAATGGGAAATCATTCGCTTGATTTTAGCCATTGATCACAAAATTAATTCAAGTTACAATCCTCTATCTGAAAAAGAATTACTTTCCAATCTTTACCACATTTTTAAGATCATCAATTCACATCCATGTCAGCTGTCCTCAATGAAACATGTACCTGTTAACATGCATGGTGAAGATGAGGCCTGCTTTCATAGTTCAGAAGCGTTACAGCAGAAAAGAAGATCAATCAGCTCATCATGTCTGTGACACCTTTCCAGAGCTGTAATTTACATGGAGACATTCCCCTCCCAGTACAGCTGCACATTCTTCCTTCGGAGGTAAAAATTTAATTCCCATGTGAATGCCTCCATTGACTCTGCCTCCACCACACTACATTCATGGCTGTAAACACTCAATACATGATAAACCCTTTCTTCTTGTCATCATTGCTTCTTTTGCTAATTAAATCTATGTTCCCTTGCTCTCAACCTTTCTACCAATGGGAATAGTATTTTCCCTGTACAATATGTCCCGATCCCTCATAATTTTGAACATCACTATCAAATCTCCTCTCAACCTATATTCACTGAAAAAAGTGGTTCCAACTTCTGCAGTTTTCTACATAGTTGAAGCTTATCATTTCCAAAACCATTCTTGTGAATCTTTTTACCGAAGCTCTAATGCCTTCCCATCTTTCTTAATATGTGGCAAGCAAAACTGGATACACTACTCCAACAGAGGTCAAATCAATGCTCTATTTAATTTTATCTATACATTTTATTAACCATGCTGTCAAACTGTCCTGCCACCAATAATGAATCATGCTTATGTACTTTTGAATCCCTGGCTCTCCAGCATGTTTTAGATTTGTACCCTTTATTTTACATTGTACATTTCATTCATACATTTTATATTTCATTCTTCATGTTAAAGTGAATTACATTGCACTTCTCTGAATTTTTCGCTGTTATTTCTATCCCATTCTATTGATTTGTCTATGCCTTTTCAGATTTGACAATATCATCTTCACAGTTCACAATGATTTCAAGTTACATTTCATCTCCAAACTTTGAAATGATGTTCTGCACATCAAGGTCTGGGTCATTAATTTATATCAAGAAGAGCTGGTCTCAACACCAACACCTCCGGTATTCCAATACAAATCTTCCTATGGTCTGAAAGGTTATCCACGGCTCTCTGTTTTCTGTTATTTGGTCAACTTTCTATCCATATTGCTAATAACATGTTTGTTCAAAGAGCTATCACTTAGTCCACAAATCTGCTGAACAGAACTTTATTAATGGGGTGGTACGGTGGCTCAGTGGTTAGCACTGCTGCCTCACAGCACCAGGGACCTGGGTTCAATTCCAGCCTCGGGTGATTGTGTGGAGTTTGCATGTTCTCCCTGTGGCTGTCTGGGTTTCCTCTGGGTGCTCCAGTTTCCTTCCACAGTCAAAAACTGTGTAGGTCAGGTGAATTGACCATGCCAAATTGCCCATAGTGTTAGGTGCATTAGTAAGAGGGAAATGGGTCTGGGTGGGTTATTCTTCAGAGGGTCAGTGTGGACTTGTTGGGCTGAAGGGCCTGTTTCCACACTGTAGGGAATCTAATCTAATATTATCAAATGCCTTATGGAAGTCCACTTACACCACATCAATGGCATCATCCTATCAACCTTCTCTGTTATCTCATCAGAAACACTTCATCAAGTTACTGATTTGTTCTGAACAAGTTTGTGCCAGCTTTCCTTAACTAATCTGTTTTTTATCCATGATGTGGAGGTGCCAGTGTTGCACTGGGGTGGACGAAGTTAAAAATCACACAACACTAGGTTATAGTCCAACAGGTTTATTTGGAAGTACAAGCTTTCGGAGCGCTGCTCCTTTGTAAGGTAGCTAGTGGGGCAGGATCATAGGACACAGAATGAAGAGTAAAAGATCAAAGTATCATACAACTGATGCAATGTATTGAACAAACCTGGATTGCCGTTAAGTCTTTAATCAGTTAGAATAAGATTGCAGGTTTTGGTTCATTAGTAAGTAAATTTTAAAACTAAACCTGCGATCCCATTCTAAGTGATTAAAAACTTAAAAGCAAAGTAGATTTGTTCAATACATTACATCAGTTGTATGACATTTTGATTTTTTACTATAAATGTGTCCTATGATCCTGACCCACTCACTACCTGACGAAGGAGCAACACTCCAAAAGCTTGGTACTTTCAAATAAACTTGTTGAACTATAACCTGGTGTTGTGTGCTTTTATCCAAACATTCACAATAAATTTACAGACATCCAGTTGTTCCACATAGGTACCAAGGACACAGATTAAACCAGAAAGAGGTTCTGCTGAGGGAGTATGGGCGGTTTGGTGCTAAGTTAAAAAACAGATCCTCAAATCTCTGGCTAATCACCTTAGCCACGAATAAAATGGTCTGGGGTAAATAAGATTTAAGAGCTGAATATGTGGCACAAGTATTAGTGTTGGAGAAATGAGTTTGATTAATGGGCACTGGCACCAGCACTTAGGAAAGCAGAAGCTATTTCATTGGAGTGGTCTTCACCTGAACCGTGCTGGGAACAGTGTTCTTTCAAGTGATATAACTAGGGTGGGAAGTGAGCTTTTACCTTAATAGTGGAGGAGAAGGGTCAAATGAAAGAATAAATGAAAGTGAGAGGACAAGGCAAGAAATCAAGGTAGCAATAAGAGTAATGATTATCAGAATGTGGGGGCAAGTGACAGAGTATACAAACATAAAAATATGCCAGGAGATAAGGCCAGAGGTTGCAAAAATAGGAAAAGTATTGGTTTTGTTTTGAAATATGTGTAGTATTTCTTATAAAATAAATGAGTTAACAGGCCAATTGTCCAACATTCACAATGATGTATCATAGTGAGAGTCGAACATAGTTCTAAAGACCATGATGTAGACTCAATTTAGGTAGAGATACAAATAGCAAAGATAAGAAACATATGTTATTGTTGTTTATAGATCCCTGCATAGTAATTTTGGATGAGGTGATTTGTCAGGGGAGTGGTGAGAAAAGTACAGCAATAATCGTGGGTGGTTTTAATCTATATGTAGATTGGATGTCTCAGATTGGCAAAGATAGCCTGGAAGATGGGTTCATAGAATATTTTCAGAAACAGCACATTCAAGACCCACCTAGACAGCAGGCTATTCTAGACCTGATAATTTGTTGCAAAACAGGGTTAATTGATGACTTCATAGTGAAGGATCATCTAGATAGCAACAATCAAATCTGAATTTCTCATTGTCTTAGAAAAGAGAAGGCTAGGTCTGAGACTAACTCTTTAATCTTAAGTAATAGCAATTGTATGGCTATGAAAACAGAGATGGAGTAATAGAGTCATACAGTACAGAAACAGAACCTTCATCCAATTCATCCATGCCAACCAGATATCTTTTACAGGGTTTGGAGGAATATGGGCCGGGTGCTGGCAGGTGGGACTAGTTTGGGTTGGGATATCTGGTTGGCATGGACGGGTTGGACCGAAGGGTCTGTTTCCATGCTGTACATCTCAATGGCTCTATATCCTAAACTGACCTAGTCCCAGATGGCTAAAGTGAAGGAGGAAATAACATCAAGAGGCAGGTCAATAGAGATGCAATGGGAAATGTTTAAGGAGATGTTTCAAAACATTTTCAGCAAAAATATATTTCAATAAGAATGGAAGACTCTTAGAAAAGGAAACATCAAATGTGGCTAAATATAGAAATTAAACATTGTATTAAATTGAAAGAAAATGTTGAATAACAGAGAGAACAGAATATAAAAACCGACAAAGAATAATTAACAAAAAAAGAATAAATTAAAGCATGAGAGAAAGTTAGCTAGAAATTTAAAATTGGTATTAATAATTTCTAAGCATTTAGAAAGTAAAAGAGTAACTAAAATAAATATTTGTCTTTTAAAGTGAGGACCTTGAGATTAGAAGTAATAAAGAACAAAATATAGGATAAATTGAACAGATATATTGATCATAGGACCATAAGATGTAGGTACAGAACTCAGCCATTCAGCCCATCAAATTTACTCTGACGTTCAATGAATTTGACTGATCTGAGAATCCTCAACTCCACTTTTCTGTCTTTTCCTCATAACCCATTTCCCTTGTTGGTTAAAAATCTACCTATCTCAGCCTTGAATATGCTTAATGACACAGCCCCAATGGCTGTGAGTTAAAAAAATCCATAGATTCACTCTTCAATTCAGATTCAATCCTCCTCATCTCTGTGTTAAATATGCGATTCCTTATTCTGAGACAATGCCCTCTGGTCCTAGAGCTGTTGCATTGGTTAAAAACATTTTTGCTTCTACCCTGTCAAGTCCCCTATATTTTGTGTGTTCCTTCACTATGGAAGTTACAAATAACAACTCAGAAATAATTGCAAATCTAAAAGGACTGAAGAACTTAAAACAACTAAAGTCACCAGGGAAAACGTACTGACAAACCTATTAGAAGAAATGGTTGACAAGTCTCAAGATCATGATATAGTTCAACTGGAGTCTTAAAAGAAGTGGCTGCTTAATAGTAGATGCATTGGTTTTAATTTTAGGAATCTCCATAGATTCTGGAAAGATTCCATTCAAAAATGATGAATGTAACTCCTCTACTCAAGAAAGGAGGGAGACGGAAAGTAGGAATCTACGAGCCAGTTGACATCTCATAGGGAAAATGCTGAAATCGATCATTAAGGATGTTATATCAGGACACTTAGAAACTCTCAAAACAATCAGGTAAAGTTGACATAGCTTTGTGATTTCAGGTTGAAAACAATTAGGCACATGAATGCCACAGGAATTTCTGCTGGACCTCAACTATTTACAGTTGAAAAGTGTGGTGAAGGAAAAGCACAGCACAGCACCACATTTTTTGACTCTGATCTCCAGCATCTGCAATCCTCCCTTTCTCAACTATTTGCAATCGATGTAAATGACTTGTATGAAGGGATCAAATATTGGGTAGCTAAATTTGCTCATGATACAAAGATAGGAAAGTAAGTTATGAAGAGAATATAATGATGAAAAGGTCATTATATGAGCAAAAATATTGGCACATGCAGTAATGCATCCAAAAGTATGAACTTGTCCTCTTTGAATAGGAAAGCAGCATATTATTTAAATGAAGAGATATTACGGAATTCTTCAGTACAGAGAAATCGGAGTACTCTAATCAAAATATTAGCATACAGATACAGCAAATCAAGAGGAAGTCAAATGGAATTTGTTTTTTATTCGTTCAGGGATGACTGGGTCAGCATTTATGGTCCACCCGTAATTCCACTTGATATATTGATGTTGTGCTGTCTTCTTGAATAATTGTAGTTCTGGAATTGGAGATACCCATAGTGCTATTAGGGAGTGCCAGGATTTTAACTCAGTGACTGACAAAACACTGACAAAGAGCTATGTAAAGATTGTGTGTGCTTTGAGGGGGAGTTTGTAGACTGTAATATCCCTATGCATTTTCTGTTCTTGTCCTTCTAGATGATAGAGATCACCTTTTTTTTGTTTATTGCAAAGAGAATGTGAGATAACAGTGAGGTGGTCTTTCTATGTTGTGTAGGGTACTACTGAGATCATATTCAGAGTACTCTTACAATTTTGGTCTCCTTATTTAAGATAGGAGATCATTGCACTGTTAGTAGAGAAAATTCACTCAGATGATTCTTGATATGAAGGAAAGTTGAAGAAAGGTTGGACATTTTGAAATTCAGAAGAATAAGAGGTGATTTTATAGAAATCTTAGATTCTGAAGGGACTTAGATTAGATTACACACAGTGTGGAAACAGGCCCTTCGGCCCAACAAATCCACACAAACAAACCCACCCAGTCCCATTCCCCTATGTTTACTCTTGACTAATACACTTAGTACTACGGGCAATTTAGCACATCCTGTGGGAGGAAACCAGAGCACCCAGAGGAAACCCACACAGACACGGGGGGAATGTGCAAACTCCACACAGACAGTTGCCCGAGGTGGGAACTGAACCCAGGTCCCTGGCGCTGTGAGGTAGCAGTGAGGTATTCACTGAACAAACGTGACTTGACATGATGAATCTTGAAAAGATATTTCCCTTTATGGGACAAAGTTAGGAAACACCATTTAAAATAAAGGGTGACCCATTTATAAGTTTGACGAGGATTTTTTTTTCTCTCAAGTCATTAGTCTGTGAAATTCTCTTTCCCACAGAATTGTGGATCCAGGGTCATCCATTACCTTTCAGAAAAAGGTTTTTGATTAACAAGGGAGACAAAGGGTAGACAGGAAAGTGGGATTGAAGTTAAAAACTGGACGAGACACGAAGTAAAAACAAAATACTGTGATGCTAGAGGTCTGAAATTTTAAAAAAAATGGGGGAGAACTTCAGTAGGTCTGGCAGCATCTATGTAGATAGAGTTAACATTTTTAGCCCAAAGTAAATTAAAGGCAGTACTGTAGCTAGCACTGCTGCCTCACAGCACCAGGGACCCAGGTTCAATTCCAGCCTTGGGCAACTGTCTGTGGGGAATTTGCACATTCTTCCTATGTCTCCAAAGATGTGCAGGGTAGGTGAATTGGCTGTGCTAAATTGCCTGTGGTGTTCAGGGATAAAGTTAAAAATCACACACCAGGTTATAGTCCAACAGGTTTGATTGGAAGCACACTAGCTTTTGGAGCATCACTCCTTCATCAGGTGATAGGAGCGATGCTCCAAAAGCTAGTGTGCTTCCAATTAAACCTGTTAGATTATAGCCTGGTGTTGTGTGATTTTTAACACCCCAGTCCAACACCAGCATTTCCAAATCATGTTCAGGGATGTTATTCAATTTAAAAAAAAACTAATCTCCAGTGGGACAAAATCCTGGAATTCCTTTTCCAACAGCATTGTGGGTGTACCCAGTGGTTCAAAGAAGGCAGCTCATCACTACCTCAAACAGGATAAGCAAAAAATGTTGACTGAAGCCACATCACGTGATTATTAAATGAAATCCACAAAAATACACAATTGGTGCCTTACATTGGACAGATCAGAAGACTGTCATACTTGCTGCACTTACAGCCCGAATGTAACAATAAACTATTCACCAAGTCAAGCAACGAACAATGAAAACAGACCACACAAACACTATTTTGATAGCAATGATCTGATTGGCTGTACTATCTAGCAGAGTACCAAACACAGTCTTATTGTGCTTCATACCGCCCCTGTTGGACCGGCTCTGGTACTGCACCCACCAACCCCAAAACGCCTCGAGGGTTTACGCGCTGACGCCTGGGTGAGGCCGATCTTCCATGCCCGTGGCGTCATAAATCACATGTTTTTGAGGCCCGCCCACGCTTACTGTGACGTCTTCGCTGCTGGGTCGGGTGTGTTTTTTTTTGTTTTGTCGTCGCTGTTGCTGTTGCCGCCGCCGCCGCCGCCGCCATGAACCGACTGTTCGGACGGGCCAAGCCTAAAGTTCCACCGCCCAACCTGACGGATTGTATCGGGAATGTGAGTGATGGGAAAGCAGCCCCAAGGGCAGGTTGAGAGGCCGGGTCCTGAGCCAGGCACTGGGCGGGGGGGGATGGTGGTAAATGCAGAGGCCGGGATCGGGCTGTGTTGGGGGTCAGGCCTGGTTAGGGACAGAGTCCTGTGGCCCAGGGGTGGGGTGGGGGGGATTGGCTGAGGACAGTCAGTTGTCAGGGTGTTTACACCAGGGAGTGAAGACTTGGGACGTCCTTCACGGAGCCGGTGTCTCCAAGCCACCTTGGAAGTGTGACTGTCCTCAGCAAGGATCTCACTGACGGGAGAAGGAAATAAGTGTCAACAATCTCCTGAATGTAGGTGTTGGCTGGGGCACCGGGGAGAACAAACCCTGCTCCTCTCTGAAACAGTGCCATGGGATCCTTCACATCCACCTGAGGCCTCTGCTTCAGCCATGTCAGCATCACAAATACCCACATCCCAACACCATTTATGTGACTAGCCTCTCCGCCCCCACCCCACTCCGGCCTATCACCCTCACCTTGACCTCCTTCCACCTATCCCACCTCCATCGCCCCTCCCCCTAGTCCCTCCTCCCTACCTTTTATCTTAGCCTGCTTGGCTCTCTCTCTCTTATTCCTGATGAAGGGCTTATGCTCGAAACGTCGAATTCTCTGTTCCTGAGATGCTGCCTGGCCTGCTGTGCTTTGACCAGCAACACATTTGCTGCTGTAAAAGTTGTCCCCATTTCTGAAAGCATTTAAAATTGAAATTGTCTAAAGATGAGCCTTGTTGATTTTTTTTTCAGCTGATGGGGGGCTGTGGATATTTCCTTTAGCAGCCTGTTTTGCTGTGAGATTTTCTAGGGGGTGGTGTGCGGAGGGGTTCAGGGGCAGAGATTGTTGACCCACTGTCTGGGAAACAAATGGCCTTTGCAAATTGTGTGGCGTATTGTTTTGTCATTGCCAGAGGGCACCAGGTACTTGTCAATTCCCACCACTCCATTCTGACAAAACCTTGGACCGTCATCCTTCAACATTGTTTCAGTACTGTGCTGGAATGTTCACTTAGGCTTAGAGGTTTTGGAGAAAGTGGGGTGACTATTTAGAGCAGTGCTAAAATATCAGAAACAAAACTATACTCCTGACCACAGTCATTGGTAAGATCTTATTGTCCATTATTAAGCATGAGATTCTCAAGTACTTGAGAGTACATGGTAAATTAGGGCTGTCAGTGTGGCGTTGTCAAGGGCAGTCATTCCGTACAAATCTGTTAGCATTCTTTGATGAGGTAATGAGCAAGCTAGACAAAGGAGCCAGTGGATGTGATCTATCTGAATTTTCAAAAGGTCTTTGATAAAGTGCTGCAAAGGAGGCTGCTAAATAAGATAAGAACCCATTAGAGGCAAGATTCTGGCATAGATAGACAATTGATTGACTGGCGGAGAATTGAGGTAAAGGGATCTTTTTTAGGATGGCAGCAGCTGACAAGTGGAGTACAGGCCTTAGTGTTGGGATGACAACTATTCACATTATACATTAACAATCTGGATAAAGGGTCTGAGGGCATTGATGTTTGGTTTGCAGATGACGCAAAGATGAAGGGACAAATAGTGTTGAGGCAGTGGGAAGGTTACAGAAAGACTTGTACAGACTGGGAGAGTGGGCAAAGAAATAGCAGATGGAATACAATGTGGGAAAGTCTGAGGTTATGCACTTTGTTAGGAAGAATACTGGCGTGGTCTGTTTTCTAAATGGGGATAAGGCTTTGGAAATCTGATGCACAAGGGGATTTGGCAGTCCTTGTTCAGGACTATCTGAAGTTTAACATTCATTTGACGGTTAGGAAGTCAAATGTAATATTAGCATTAATTTCAAGAGAGCTAGAATACAAGAGCAGAGATGTACTGCTGAGGTCTTATGATGTCTGGTCAGACTACATTGGAATATTGTGGACTGTGTTGGGCCCTGTATCTGAGGAAGGAGATGCTGGGATTGGAGTGGGTCCAGAGGAGATTCACAAGTATCATCCTGGGGATGAAGGACTTGTCATATGAGATGCAATTGAGGACTCTGGGACTGTACTGAATAGAGTTTAGAAGGATGGGGGTTGGGGTTGAGGGGTGTCACTGAAATTTACAGAATACTGAGACCTGGATGCAGCCAACATGGAGAAGATGTTTCTGTGAGTAGGAGAGACGATGACCCGGGACAAAGCCTCAGTGAAGGGATGACCCTTTAGAACTGAGATGAGGAATTTTTTTAGCCAGAGTGTAGTTAATCTGTGGAGGCCAAATCATTGAATGCGTTTAAGACTGAGAAAGATGGGTTCTTGATTAGAAAGAGGTTGAAGGGTTATTAGGAGAAGCAAGTAGAATGGGGTTCAGAAACGTATCAGCCATGATCCAATGTTGGAGCAGACTCAATTGGCTGAATGGTGTAATTCTGCTCCTATATCATATGGCCATCTTGGTATAAACTGGGAAAAGGGTAAAAACAATGACTGCAGATGCTGGAAACCAGATTCTGGATTAGTGCTGCTGGAAGAACGCAGCAATTCAGGCAGCATCCGAGGTGCAGTAAAATCGATGTTTCAGGCAAAAGCCCTTCATCAGGAATAAAAGGAGGGCTTTTGTCCGAAACGTCGATTTTACTGCTCCTCGGATGCTGCCTGAACTGCTGCGCTCTTCCAGCACCACTAATCCATAAACTGGGAAAAGCATGTCTGAAAAGTCATGCAAAGAAATTGCATAAAATGCAGTAGGAAAGTATGAAAGGAATGCAGAATTCCAGAAGTCTTGTGTAATGGAAAGAGGTTTTAAAAGTAAGAGGTGAGACCACAAAGTGCTTAACGTGAGGTTGAGAATTTAAATTGCGTTGGATACATTGCACAGAGATGGGGCACTCTTCCAAGCCAACACAATAAAACCAGAACTGTGGATCCTGGAGATCTGAAATAAAAGTGCAGTGCTATTAAAAACTCAAGTCTGGCAGCATCTGTGAAGAGAGAGTTAATTTTGTTTACTTGTTCTTGAGGTGTAGGCTTTGCTGGGTAGGCCAGCACTTATTGCCCATATCTAGTTACCAAGTTGGATGCTAAAAGTCAGCTATGTTGCTGTGGATCTGTTGTGGAGGCAAGATCGGGTAAAAATGTCATATTTCATTTCTCGAGGTCATTAGTAAAGATGGTGGTCATTTTCTAGCTTTTTATTCCAGGCAATTATTAAATTGAAATTTCACCATCCATTATGATGGGATTTAAACCTATGACCCAAAAGCACTAACCTGGGATTCTAGACTGTTACTCCAATGACCACCTCTCCAAATTCCAAATTGACTCTCAGAACTGTCCAGCCACTCCATGCTGACATTTATGCTTCTGTTCATCCTTCCTCATCCAGCTCTATATGTATCATTCTATTTCCTTCCATCTCCTGCTTCCCTAGCCTCTCATTAATAATATTTGAAATTATTAATAAGTTTCACATTCTCACCACACTTATGGAGCTCAAAAGAAACAGCTTTATCCAATCGATATAGAGTCATACAGCACGAACATGGACTCTTCAGTCCAATCAGTCTATACTGACCATAATCCCAAACTAAACTCATCACACCTACCTGTGCTTTGCCCTTATCTCCAAATATTTCTCATTCATGTACTTATATAAATGTCTTTTAAATGTTGTAACTGTATCCATATCCATCACTTCCTCTGGAAGTTTATTCCACACACAAACCATTGTGATCTTGGGAAAAAAAGTCCCCTCCTTTTTTTAAATCTTTCTCCTCTCACCTTAAATATGCTCCCCTAGTTTTGAAATCCCCCACCTGCCATTCATCTTATCGATACCATTCATTATTTTATAAACCTCTATAAAGTCACCTCTCAACTTCCTAGGCTCTAGCGGAAAAGTTCCCAGCCTATCCAGCCTCTCCTTATAACTCAAACTCTCCATTCCCTGCAACATCATGGTAAATAATTTCTGAACTCTTTCCAGCTTAATATCCTTTCTATAACAAGGGACACCAGAACTAAACACATTAATTGAGAAGAGGCCTCACTAAGGTCCTGTACAACCTTAACACAATATCCCACCTTCAATACTCAAATGTCTGAGCAATGAGCAAATATCTTGTTGTAATTGATGGCCTCTCATTTTGCTTATCTCCACAAGTGGAAACATCCACGTTGTGTCTATTAAATCCCATCATAATATAAACCTGCTTTTGTTTCTGAAAGTTGTCTTATTCAAGAGAATTTCCTGAATGTCATAATTTGCATTTTTGACATCATCCTGCTAATTTTTTTGAACCTTCTGTCAGCCCACTTAGCTTTTACATTATATGGTCAACAAGTTTAGTAAAATTACCTGTATTGCAATTTTTAAATATTTTGTGTATTTGTACTGCCAAATAACTTTGTTCCTCTATTACATTCAGAATTTATTTTCCCAGCAATATGTGATCTCCATATGTTTCTTGCCAAAATGTAATAACACTCCATTAATTGATTAATGAATTTCATTTGTTAAATGAACTGGTCACAATATTATTGAGACTTTGGGGAGTCCAAAGCAAACATAGGGAGTTGGGGCATGGGCTGAACTTAGTGCAGATTGGAATCCAGGCAGCAGAGTTCTGAATTTGATATAGTTTATGGATGAAGGAGAATGACTAACCAGCTGGTGATCCACTGGACAAGTGATTCTTGGTATTGAAATTTGTTGTCTGCTACTCTTTGTAATGTCTTACCAGTGTTTTGTGGTTTTGAGCAACTTTATACTTAAGATAAACTTTATACATAAACAAGGTCTGAAATGTAAAACTAATCTTGCATCATTCATTCGTATTTAGTAGGCTCAGTGTTTTCTATGAGTGAGGAAGATTTCAAGTGGATGAAAATGCATTTTGCTAATTTTAAAAGTTTAGCTTAGAATCTACTTAAATGCATTGAGATTGAAGTCAATCTGTTTGCATTTCATTGTATTTGTGTGAATGTGTTAACCAAAGTAGAAGAGAAGTTCTTGATTCATCATGAAGGTTAAAAAAAGTTTTTTTTTATTGCCTAAGATGCAATAAAGCCCAGTAAACGCTCCTATACATGAGTAGAAAGTGAGCACTGCAGATGCTGGAGATCAGAGTCGAGAGTATGGTGCTGGAAAAGCACAGCACGTCGGGCAGCATCTGAGGAGCAGGAGAATCGACGTTTCGAGCATTGACCCTTCATCAGTAAAGAAGAGCTGATTACCAAAACTGAAATCTTAGCTCTTCACCCCAACCAACAAAATAACAGCAACACCGCCCTGTCTGAATTCTGGTCAAATAGCGATAAATACAGTATGTAATAACAGACAAGTGTATGTATTCGAGTTTTGAGGAAACCGGAAGAACTGCTTTTATTTGTTCGGTCCAAATATTTCCATTTCCATTTCCTTTCCAGAAAACAGTGACAATTGCTAATGCTTGGCAATTTCAACATCTTGTTTATCCATTGGTTTCTGCTCCGAAAAGGGTTGCATCTCTCTTTGTTGTTGGTTTCCAGAAAACATTGGTAGCACTTAGTGGGACAAAGAGTATCTGTAGATGAAGCAAATTAACTTGTCAGTGAAGGGCCATACGTGAAAATATATTGCAGATTTAAAACAAAAACAGTACAAGACATGTGAAGGGCAAGAATGTGAATAAATTAAAATGATCTATAGAAAGTACTCAAGTGGAAAATGGGAAAGGACAGAAGTGGTATTGCCATTAGAGTAAGTGACATATTGAGAGTAACTGAAGATGTTTAGAAAACTTGAGCAGGAGTAGCAGAAGAAATGGGTGATAATGCAAGGGAAAATGGTGAGAAATGGAATAGGTGAGGTAGGAGAGCAAGTCAATATCAAAAGTAGTTTGCCCAAAGCCTGCCAACCCAAACCACAGAACTGGATACACCAACACGGGCAGCGCGGTGGCTTGGTGATTAGCACTGCAGCCTTACAGCACCAGGGTCCCAGGTTTGATTCCAGCCTCTGGCGTCTGTCTGTGTGGAGTTTGCACATACTCCCCGTGTCTGTGTCGGTTCCTTCCGGTACTCCGGTTTCCTCCCACAGTCCAAAGCTGTGTAGGTCAGGTGATTGGTCATACTAAATTGCCCTAGTGTTCAATGTGTTAGTCAGAGGGAAATGGGTCTGGGTGGGTTACTCTTCAGAGGGTCGGTGTGTACTTGTTGGGCCGAAGGGCCTGTTTCCACAGTGATGCTGACTTTCTTTGTCACTGTTGTGGGGTAAATGTGATAGCCAATTTGTGCCTAAGTTTCTACATACAGCAATATGATTAAATAACCAGTTTTCATTTCATGATATTGGTTGATTTAATCTTAGGCCAAGCTTTGGGTTCTCTTTTTAAACTAGTGCCTTGGCATGCCACTTCAACCTGAGAGGGCATATGAGCTGAGCATTTTTCTTAGAGGTCGCCCTTGTTATCAGACTGAGGTTTAGACTACTTTACATTTATGGATTACAATTCTGCATTCCCCTTGCCAAAACCACCACCACTACCATTTAAAGACTGTTTTGCAGTATTACCTTGTACACCATACTCCGATTAAAGAATGGAGACTTCCAGACATCACATGCAGCAACACTGAGCAGAACTTACAATCTTGTCACTTGAGATTTAAACCAGACTTTTGTTCTGTTGTAACTTGTTGGCTCTGAGATTTCTATTCTTTTTTGATTTTGCTATGTATTTGTTGGTCTTTATCTTTTATTTCTACAAAAGAACAAAAAAGTACTTTTCAAGGCAAATAATCTTTTAACGATACAATACAGACTTGATGTATGTCACATATGCGTGTGCTGCACTCTGGAAGTGCTCCCTGCCATTTCCCCATACTTATTCAAATTATTTCCTTTAGGTTGTTTGTTCAATTGGTAGTTTTACTCCACAGTGAATAGAATCCTTTCCTCTGAATCAGAAGCTCCAGGTTCAAACCGAGGATAGCTGAGGAAGGTGCATTTAAACAGGTTGTCAATTTGTAAATCCTTCCAAAATACACCAGTGGCAGGCGATAAGCATGTGAGAAAGTCATAACTGGCCACGTGCTGGAAAGAAAATTGGATCCTCTACCATCACTATTTGTAGCTCTGGCCTAAAACATGCACGCAAAAATGCATGTTGCCAATAACTCTGAGTACTTGGGTGTCAGGGAATGTGGTTGGTTCAGTTTGCTGATGGCTAGTGTGGACGCTTGCTCAAAGAACTGAATGAAGAAAGAAGAATTTGTTCAATTCTGTCGAGTTATTGAATCTGTATCTATTATTATCCTTTCAAGTATTGCATTCATAATCATGACTTTGCTTAGTCAAAATGCTTCATGATTTTGAACACTGCTATCAAATCTCTTAACTTTCTCTACTCTGAAGAGAACAGTTGCAGGTTTCTGTGCAAAGTATGCTTAATTGAAGCACGAAAGCAGGAGTAGGCCATTTGGTCCAAAGAGCCCCACTCTACCATTCAATGTGATCATGCCTAATTCTCTTATCTCACGGCATACCTCTGCTCTCCCTCCATATTCCTTGATACTTTTAGCCTCTCTAGAAGTTTATTTTTAGCTGGCATAAAGTCAAGTGAGTTGGCCTCCAGAATCTTCAGTAGAATTCCATAGTTTCAGCATCTTCCTCAGTGAAGAATTCTGTTCACCTCAGATTGAAATGGTCTACCCGTATCCTAAGGCTGTAACCCCTTTTTCCGAACACCCCTGGCCAAGGGAAACAACATTTTTGAATCTGCTTTGTCCAGCCCTGACAGAATTTTATACATCTTATTCTTCTTGACCCCTGTGAATAGAGTCAAAATGTGATGCTGGAGAAGCACAGCCAGTCAGGCAGCATCCGAGGAGCAGAAGATTCAACGTTTTGAGAATAACCTTTTTGACTCGGATCTCCAGCATCTGCAGTCCTCAGTTTCTCCTTGTGAATACAACCCTAATTAGCCTTTTTTGATGGAATATCAATGGTTCAGTTCAGTAACTACTTGCTTTCCATTTATATCTAGCAATTAAAAATGCTGCCCTCCACTCAGTCAGTGGAAACACTGTTAAAATATACTTCCATAGGAGCGCCAAAATATTTATGCTGTTCATGTGACTTCTGTTGAAGTGGATGTGACTCACATTGAGATACTGTAATGTTCTTTGCTTCATTAAAAGCTAATCTATGGCAGCACAATTTGGGTACAATAGTTAGTTATCTGGTTGCCAGACAAGTAGATATTCCTGCTTGCTAGTGAAGTATAATACCAAAAGCGTGGCATGACCAATTTAAAGTTCTGTTTGTTTCAAGTAAATAAGTGCAAGTATTTTACAGTCAAACCGAATCTGAATGCTACACATATTGGTTCCAATTTGAGATGTACTGCCACCATCTCTTGTGCAATATGTGATTAGAACATGTCTATTCATAAGACCACACCTGCTGGATTTCACAAAGGCAACCCACCCCTGCTCCACCTACCTATTCTTTACATGAAAGTGCTAGCAGGTTAATTTACAGGAGTGTGAGCATGGCCATTGAGCTTGATCATCATGCGCACATTTTACAGAGTCATTGATAAGTAATTGGTCATGTCTATTTTCCCTCTTAGTCCAAGGGCATCGAGGCCAATAATGTTGCTTCACTGCTGCATGAACCCTTGTGTGCGATCTAACAGCTTAGCCATCAGCTCCTCTTGCCTGTTTGGCCAATCTGTCTATATGCATTAGGCCAGTTCACCAGTGGTGCTCCTGCTCACTCTCGACCCCAGGCTCTGCTAATCACATGCTATCCTCACCTAGGCCTCCAAGTGACCTGCTCCTTCGTTACTATGTCCCTCACAACCGTTTGCTTTCACAGTGGGTAATGTCCAGCCCACACATTGCCTTTAGTTGGAGCCCCATCCCTCCCCTCCCACAGCCTTCCTCATTACCTATGTTGTTAATTGATGAGAACCGGTGATATTCATCAATTTCTATGTAAAGCAGTGATCAATGGAAGTTTGAAGACAGAAGATCTGGTGATAAGATTCAGTGAGTGAAAGATGACATCAATTTTACTTGCAGATGACAAAGCACTTGTAACTGATGCAGTTCCTGCATAAATGCAGCATGACCTGGACAATATGCAGCTTTGGGCTGGAATGTGGCAAGTAATATTTGTGCCACAAAACGGCAATGATCATATCCAACAAGAGAGAATCTAGTCATTATCCTTTTGATATTCAATAGCATTACCATCCACCAGTTAGGAGTGTGTTGCAATATTCTCCACTTGCTTAGATGAGTGCTGCTTCAACAACATTCAAGGAGCTTGATGCCATACAGGAGAAAGCAACCCTCTTGCACCATAAATATAAACATTCACACTCTCCATCACTGATGCTCAGTAGCAGCAGTTCTACAAGATGCACTGTAGAAATTCACCAGTGCTTTTTCGATAGCAACTTCCAAACCTGCAACCGTAACCATCAGTGGTTCAAGAATGCAACTCCACCACAAGAATATCTAGGGGTGGGCAAAAAAAATCCTGGCCCAGCCAACGTCACCCCACATCCCATGAAAGAATTTTTAAAATCACAGAGGATGCTTGCAAAAGGTATTGGATAAACTGGTAACAATTGGTTCATGAAAGTGAACATTGACAAAACCACACTCTGGGACGCTGGCATGATGGTAATGTTGGTGAACCAGTAAGAGACCCAAGCTAAATTGGGAATGGGCATTGAATGCTGGCATCAACAGTAATGACTATCTCATGCAAGAATAAAAAACAACTCCATTTAGAAGAAATGGTCCTGCTTGAGAGCTGAGACTTTATTATGCTCCCACTAACACTTGACATACTGCACACATTGTTGCAAACCCAATAAGGATTCTCACTTGTCATTTTCCCATGCCTAATTCCCTTCTCTACCTCTCTTCATTCATCCTCCAATGACTTAGACCCATCACACATGAAAACTTTGGTCACCCCCATGCCTGCATGAATAGCCGACTGTCTTTTCCAACTTCACCGATTGCTAACTCCAACCTTGTGTAGCAACTCATTTCATCCCTTTGTCCCTCTTCCTCTAATTCTGTCCCATTTCCAATCTGTCTTTTGTTCCACTCCTTTTTCTCACTCTTCTTGTCCTCTCTCTATCATCTTTTCTGTCCCCCTCATCTATTTTTACATCTGGTGAGCTATGTACCAATGATGAGAGATTTCAGATATTTTAATCAATAGGTTATATGAATGAAAGCTATTATTCTTATTATGTTCTCTCCCTCTCTCTGCTTTCAATTCTATTTGAAGGAAAAACAAACCTTTTTTGATCTTTTTGTTCAGGTTGATGGCAGAGCCGAATCTATTGATAAGAAAATTTCTCGGCTTGATGTTGAATTGGCCAAATACAAAGATCAAATGAAGAAAATGAGAGATGGTGCATCAAAGGTAATAGTTAAAAAAAAAATCATGGTTGCAAAACATTATGGGCAAAGCTGGCTTTCTGGCATTTTTTTGTCCAGCTCTGAGGGATGAGAATCATTTATAAATCGGGGAAATTACTGTTATTCTTTACATGGAATTGTTGTCTTAAACCAGAATTAAGCAATGACTAAAGGAATTTTTTAAGATGTCTAAGAAAGGTATTGCCTCTTGATCTTTTAGTTAAATGCACTACAAGTCTCTTTTTTTTAAGATTTGCTTCTATATCCTAGAGGAGCTTTGATCAATGGTATGTATCTTTGGGCTTTTGATTACATTAGCAAAAAAATACTCATTACTATTTTTTTTGTTTTCTAGAATATGGTAAAGCAAAAGGCAATGCGAGTTTTGAAACAGAAGAGAATGTGAGTTTTTTTTATTATAGTCAATCTTAATTGTAGTATACTCAATAATTTAAGCAATTAATATTTTGAATGTATATGGTATCCATTGATAGGTACGAACAGCAGAGAGACAATCTAATGCAGCAGTCGTTCAACATGGAACAAGCCAATTATACCATACAGACATTAAAAGATACAAAAACAACGGTAAAGCAAAATAGCATAACTGCAGTCCTAATGTGCCTAAATGAAGGATTTAATATACATATGGACACTAGTTAATATGGAAAAATAAAAGTGAGTGATAGTTTTATGAAGTAACACTGCAAATGCTCATTATATTTAAGAAATCATTTTTCTAAATAGAGTAAATTGTCTTAAACTAATTTTGTTGAACTATGCGGGGTTGTGCTGATATCTAGAGTTGAAAATTGTGGCGCTGGAAAAGCACAGCAGGTCAGGTAGCATCAGAGGAGCAGGAGGGTTTTCCCTGATGAAGGGCCTATGCCCAAAACATAGACTCTTATCCTTGGATGCTGCCTGACCTGCTGTGCTTTTCCATGTCACACTTTTTGACTCTGACTCCAGCATCTGCAGTCCGCACTTGCTCCTTGTGCTGATTTCTGTTCTGTTCCGTAGGTGGATGCAATGAAAACTGGTGTCAAGGAAATGAAGAAAGCTTACAAACAAGTCAAGATTGATCAGATTGAGGTGAAGCACTATTCAATGTTCTGTGTTTAGTAACTGCTGTTACTGAAATTGATCAACTGACAAAGGCAAGATAATTAGGAATTTCTAAAGATATTAAGCCAGATTTCCTACATCAAATGTAATGTCAATATGAGAGGATTATAGAGCTTCTTCTATCATACCATGAAATCATGGCTGGTCTGGATCTTATTTCTATCCACATGTCTTATTTCCATGTCCTTTTACATCCTCGGCTAAAAAAAATTGTCTCTGACATGAAATTATTGCTTGAAGAAAATCTATGCTTTTGTGGAAGAGAATTGCATTCAACTACCATCTTTTGTGTAAAGAAGCATTTTCTGATTTCTATCCCAAATGGCATAGATTATATTTCCTTGTATCTGTTTCTTAATCATATTGATCAGTTGTATTTCTTTATCTCTCAGTTCCCATCATTTTTAAGCCAGATACAGGATTGAAAAAAAAGAGGCTTTTTTTTTAATAAAGGGTGGTTTGTATGTGGAATGAACTTCCTCAGGAAGTGGTGGATGTGGGTGTAATAAATATTTGAATAGAAAAGGTTTGGAAGGACATGAGGCAGGTGTAACTAGTTTAATTTGGGATAATGTTTGGCATAGACTGGTTGGACTGAAGGGTCTGTTTCCGTGCTGTATGACTCTCTGATTCTATGACTTTATGCTTTGTCAAGAAAGCCAGTTGATTTATTTTCAACTCTCTGCTATCAGCGTTCCAAGCAGGCTGCTAGGGACACACAAGCTGCCTGGAACCAGACTGTTCTTAAAGGTTGGTGATCCAATATGTTGGTAGTTCAAATTTATTGGCTCTTTCTTTTATTTTCCTTGAGCAATTTACAAACTGAGTCACTATATCTCAAATAATTCTTAGGTAAGCAGTTACCTCGGCCTTGTTATTTAGAGCATTCAGTGCAACATGGTGTTTAAGAAGGAATATTGCATATAAAGGATAAGGCCACTCGGCCCTTCAAGACTGCTCTACTGTTCGATAAGACCATAGCTGATTGATTTTTAACCCCAGTGTATATTCCTGCATACCCCTGAAAATCTTTCATCTCTTTTTTTGTTGTTGACCAATAAGATAGACTCAACTTTTGAAATTTGTTCTGTGGTTGTTAATATTTCTGAGTTTCAAACAGTCCATGTTTGTTCTTGTATTGTCTTTTTGCATACTGCAGTTACATCATGGTTTGTGGGCTGTACTCGCTGACTCAAGTTGGCTCATACAAAGGGTAGCTCATCTGTCTTTTGAGGATATTTCCTAAATCAAGGTTCCCAACTAACTGCCTGTCGGTAATCAACTGTTCAGTGGAATTGGTATTCTCTAGAATTGCTCTAGTCATTTAACTGCTACCCGCTACTTGGTGTTGAGAAGTCATGGTGCGCTCCATGTCATTATGGAAGCCGGTTTTAACATATGACCTGACTGTCTGTCTGAATCCTTGCAATGCTGAGGAAAGAACTTATAAGTGCTCAAGAATATACAATACACATTTCATGGACTTATAATGGAGCATACATTTTTTTGCAAAATTGGGAATTAAAATGCTTATGCTAATTCAAATGATTTGGAATCTACACATGACAAACCAACCAATTAATTCATAAAGGAAGTGAAAATGAGATTGTTATTTACGTTGCATGTTTCCAATGCTACATCAAGAGGCTACTTCAGAGTAACTTGTTGCTAGTTAGGGTAATGATGAGTTTTGCAAGAATGTTCATGCAGTGTAAATGACTGGTGACATTGATTTACCCATTGTTGTTCTCCCTAGAATATACAAGATCAACTGGAAGACATGATGGAAGAAGCAAATGATGTGCAGGAGGCCTTGAGTCGCAGTTACGGAACACCAGAGATCGATGAGGATGATCTGGAAGCGGGTGAGAATATTTCCATAGTTTAGTTTATAATTACAGGGAGTGCAAGACTAGAATTTCACAAGTCTCCATTTGCAAATAGAAGTTGGGACTTGTTGTAGCAGTATTTATTACTGTGTACTGGGAGGAACGATTTGAAATGTTGTATTGGTTGCAATTTTATAATCCTGGGATTATTTTATGAAGAAAAGTTAAGTGAATTTTATTATAAAAAGGAATTGAGAAGGAGACGTGATCTTGGGGAAGTGGAAAAGTTCTTCATAATAAGAGGAAGGGAATATAAAAATACGGAAACCACATCAAAAGTCTTAGTCGACTTATTTGAAAAAATGAATTACTTTAGAAACAATACAGAAAAGGTTCACCCTAGTCTTGTGACGAAAGCCTTATTTATGAAAGGTTGCACAAGTTAGATGTATACCTGTTGAAGCTTAAAAGAATAAGAGGTAATCTTTTCAACTAGATTTAAGATCTGGAGGGTTAGTATGGATACCCAGAAGACACATCCAATTGTAGGGGATCAAACCAGAGAACATAGTTTCAGAGATTTATTTTTTGTGCTGCTAGGCCATGGAATTCTCTTCCAGGGGAGGTAGTGGAGGCAGGCTCTTTAAATTTATTCAAGGCTGAGTTGGATGGATGTTTGACAAGTGAGTGTAGCAGGTTGTGCGGTGAAACTGAGACTTCAACTAGATTTGCCATAATCTTTTGAATGTTGAAACAATAGGCTTAGAGGGTCAGGTGGCCTACTCCTACATCCCATGTCCCTCTGTCACAAGCTCACTGCTTTCAAATTATTGGCTACATGCGTGTTCTAAGATAATTTTCATGCCAATGTTGAACATGAGTACACAGTCATAATTTTGTTTAGAAAGTATTAAACTCCATCTGTGGAAATGGGAGGCCAATTATCTCAACTGAGGACAGGGCAGTGTCCAAAGCTTAACCATTTTCAGCGACTTTCCCTCCAATGTAGGATCAGAAATAGAGATATTTGTTGATGAAAACACTCTGTTTTCAGCTCTTGGAAAGGTGATATACCCAAGAATAGCTAACTAGGACAGTGTTCAGGCTTGGGCTGGTGAGTGGCAAGTGGCAATCATGCCATCAAATTACATCATCGTGACATTCAGCAGTATTACCAATCATTAATCCCACACCAGCAACGTTTCCCAGTGTTGCCTTTGACCAGAAATCTAACTCCACCAGCTACAAAAAAAGCAAATACTGGTGATCTGAAATATATTTAGCAAGTGCTGTAGAACTGCCAGCATCCATGAAGAGAGAAGTACCAATATGTCGATGACTGACCGAATGGTGCTACTTCCTGCTCTTGGCCAGAACTAGAGAATATAATCAATTTTGCTTCCTTCTCTGACCTTCACTCTAGTCCACCTCTGACTGTTTTAATCCCTTCTTTCACTTCTCTTTTCATTTCCGGGGATAGGCTGTATTGCATTGTAGTCCCTTTGACCTCAGCTACCTCATCTTCACTTTCTCTCACTCTGCTTCCTGTATGGACTCCATTCAGTTCTCCTTGATTCTCAGTCTCTGTTGCATCCATTCCAGTTGTGGTAGCTTCCCAATGCAATCTCAGAAGCTGCAATGTTTGCTCCTTGAACTCCTCCCTTTTATACCACTGAAGACTCCAATCACTTCTCCCAGGTGAGACAGTGATTTTCTTTACTATTTTCAATCTATCTACTGCATCTGGTCTCTCAGTCCACAAAAATGATTCTGATGTTATAGTTGCTTGCTATTTTAATATACCACCTGGCTGGCATACTCACCTTTCTATCATAGGCTTGCTGCAGTGTTCCAGTGAGGCTCAGTGCAAGCAGGAGGAACAGTATTTCTTTTTCCATTCCACCTTGTAGATTTCTGAACTCTGCATTGAATTCAGCAACTTCCACTGTTGAAGGGGAAGTGATGGCCTAGTGATATTATCATAGACTATTAATCCAGAAACTCAGCTAGTGTTCTGGGAGCCTAGATTTGAATCCCATTGAATTTGATGGCAGATCGTGGAATTTGATTGAATTTTTTTAAAAACAAATCTGGAATTGAGAATCTAGTGATGACCATGAAACCATTGTAAATTGTTGGGGGGAAAAGCCCATCTGGTTCTTTCAGGGTTGGCTCTTGCCTGCTATCTGAAATGTTCTATCAATAAACTCAGTTGTACTAAATGCTACAAAGTCTCAACAAAGAACTGAAACCAGACATTCACTTGGCATCATCCTAGGCACAGGAAATTTCAACGACTCCGCAAAGTCCTCCTTAGTAAAATTTGAAAGCTGTTGCCAAAATTGGGAGAGCTGTCTCACAGATTAGTCAAAAAACAGCCTGACAGTCAAACTCATGGAGTCATACTCTAGAGTAAATATCCTGACACCATCACCATCACCATCCCCGGATATGTCCCGTCCCCTCCTGCTGGCAGGACAGACCCAGCAGAGGTGGTGACAGTGGTATACAATTGAAAGGAAATCACACTGAAGGCCCTCAGCATTGACTCTAGACCCCATGAGGTCTCATGGCTTCAGGTTAAATATAGCGATAAAACCTCCTGCTAACCACCACCTATCATGTTGATAATACCCTTCATTGCATTTTGTGGCACTGTCTTTTTTTTTTCCCCAACAAACTACAATGGTTTCATGGTCATCACTGGATTCTCGATTCCAATTTTTTAAAAAATGAATCAAATTCCACGAGCTACCGTGAAAAGGACAGACTTCAAAAAGATCTAGCAACTGAAGGCTGGGCTTGAGGTGCTGTGGGATCTCCGCAGTCCTGCTACATCCAGCCATGAATGGTGGTGGACAATTAAACAACTCGAGGAGGAGACTCCACAAATATCCCTTCCTCAATGATGGAAGAGCCCAACAGATTAATGTAAAAATTAAGGCTGAAGCATTTGTAGCAATCTTCAGTCAAAAGTGCCAAATGGATGATCTATCTCAGCTTCCTTCATCCAGATGGCCAACTTCAGCCAATTTGATTCCCCTCCACATGATATCAAGAAATGATTGGAGATGCTGGATACTGCAAAGGTAATGTGCCCTGACAATGTTCCAGCCATAATACTGAAGATGTGTGCTCCAGAACCTTTTGCTTCCCTAGCCAATCTGTTCCAGTATAGTTACAACACAGGCATCTACCCAAAAATGTGGGAAATTGCCCAGGTACATCCTGTACACAGGAAGCAAGACAAATCCAGCTTGACCAATTACTGCCCCTACTCTTGATCATCAATAAAGAGATGGAAGGTGTCACTAACAGTGCTATGAAGTAACACTTGCTCAGCAATAATCTGCTTAGTGACACCAGCACCACAGCTCCCAAGCTCAGTACAGCCTTGGTTCAAATGTGGACAAAAGAGTTTAATTCCATAGGCAAGGTGTGAGTGACAGCCCTTGATACCAAAGCAGCATTTACTGAGTGTAACATCAACGAACCCTAGCAAAACTGGAATCAATAGGTATCAGGAGGCAAATTCTCTGGTTGCAGTCACACTTGGCACATAAGATGGTTGTGGATGTTGGAGGTCTGGCATCTCACCTCCAGGACATCTCTGTAGGTGTTCACCATTTTCAGCTACATCATCAATGACCTTCCCTCCATCATAAGGTCAGAAGTGAGGATGTTCGCCAACGATTTTTTTTTTAGATTAGATTAGACTTACAGTGTGGAAACAGGCCCTTCGGCCCAACAAGTCCACACCGACCCGCCGAAGCGCAACCCACCCATACCCCTACATTTACCCCTTACCTAACACTACGGGCAATTTAGCTTGGCCAATTCACCTGACCCGCACATCTTTGGACTGTGGGAGGAAACCGGAGCACCCGGAGGAAACCCACGCAGACACGGGGAGAACGTGCAAACTCCACACAGTCAGTCGCCTGAGTCGGGAATTGAACCCGGGTCTACAGGCGCTGTGAGGCAGCAGTGCTAACCACTGTGCCACCGTGCCGCCCACAAATGGTGCTGAACATTGCACACTTCACAACTCCTCAGAAACTGAAGCAAGACATGTCCAAATGCAGCAAGATTTGGATAATATCTAGGCTTAGGCTTAAAAGTGGCAAGTAATATACCACCCAAATGCCAGGCAATACCATCTCCAATAAGCGATGATCTAACCACTGACCATAATATTCATTGGTGTTACCACCACTGAATCCCCCACTTAGAACATCCTGAGGGTTACCATTGACCAAAAATGCACTGGGCTTGCCATATAAATAGTGGCAACAAGAACAGGTCATAGGGTCAGAATATTGTGGTCACTACCTGACTCCTCAAAACTTGTCAACTATATACAAGGCACAGGTCAGAGGTTGGAAATTCCATGGCAAGTAACTAACTGCTTGGCTCTGCAAAGCTTTTCCATCATCTGTAAGACAAGCCACTAATGTGATGGAATGCCTGGGTGAGTATAGTTCCAACATTTGAGACACTGCACAACAATGCCTAATTGATTAACATCTGCCACCACCATAACATTCATTTGATCCACCACTGCCTGCTGCGTACTATCTATAAAATGTGATGCTGCACTTTGCCAAGGTTTCTTAAACTGTACCTTCAAAACTAATGACCTCCAAAACTAGAACTGGGCTTCCCAAATCATGCATTGCAATTTTGAGATTTGTTTTTGGGATTGCAAGTTTCAAGGCAGCAATGGCTGCTGTAGATCTCAGACTGAATACGAACAGCTACAAGAGCCCTTTAAATCCCCTCTTTTTAAAGGTGGTGGGCATGGACTAACTGACCCATCCTCCAGGACTGCTTCCTGTTCCAAAAAAGCCAGTGAAAGGATTTTTGTTTCTCTTTTTTAAAAAAATGCAGTTAAAGCACATGCCTCCATGCCCCACTTCACTCACCTCCTCAACTTTTGCTCTTGCAAATCTTTCTTTCTTTCTTTCTCTCTCTCTCTCTCTCTCTCTCTCTCTCTCCCCCTCTCTCTCTCCCCTCTATTTACTTTCATAACTCTCTGTCTCTGCCTCTTTGCTTTACAAATCTGTGTGCCTCTCTTTGCTCTGATAAACTTCTCTCTCTCTTTTGGTGAAGCAAACCTCTCCTCTTCCCCTTCATTTTCCAAGCCTCCAACCTGTCCTCACTCTGGGGTAATGGTAATTTTAAAGTTTCAAAGTGTGAGAAATTGTTTGGAAAGCATTGGTCTAGAATGTTTTAAACAACAAATGCTTGGAAATGTTGGCAGCTTGAAGTTCCCTTCAAAGTTGCATCCTGGCTTGATGAAAGTAATTCTGTCCCTTCACTGTCACTGGGTCAAAATCCTGAATGTCCTCCCTAACTCCTCTGTCTGAGTACCTTTATTACATGGACTCTATTTCAAGAAGGTGACTTGCCACCTTTGAGATGGGCAACAAATGCTCTTCTGCCATATCCCATGAATGAGTAAAAGAAAATACAGACATTATGAACAACTTGCTCAATTCATTTGGTAGGTTTATGCCTGAGACTATTCTGTTAAATTAGATTCTCCTAAATGCTCTGGGAGGAATAGATCTAAATGTTGCTTCTTGCAAATGATTTTAGTTGACTTTGTTTTATTTAATAATATTATAGTTGGTGTTATTTTCAATTTTAAACTGCAATTGCATGTTGTATTTTTATGTAAGTGTTTTGTTCCTTGATGCCACACTTGGCATGTTCAAAGTCAGTTTGCCCAGTTGTGTGTCTTGGAAGGAAAATTAATGCCCAGGGTGTGGTGGGATGCTTGTGCATTTCCAGCAATTTGTCAGTGTTGTAAAAATGTATTTGGGTGCTTAAATCAGTAAAAGATTAGATGAATGTAAGGAAATATGCATTTAATAACATTATTATCATGTTTAATACTTTCAGAACTGGATGCACTGGGTGATGAGCTTCTAGCTGATGAAGATTCATCCTATCTCGATGATGCTGCATCTGCACCATCTATTCCTGAAGGTGTTCCCACTGACTCAAAAACCAACAAGGTATATTTACAATGGCCATCACAGAATGTTATCTTGAAACTTGTTCCCCTTCAGATTTGTGAATTTATGTGGTAGTAGTATGTTGTACTGAATACTGTAGCAGCTGTTGTTTTCTACTGTTGAGAGTCTGTCCAATACTTCTGTTAGCCCCATCAATCTTTAGTTACAGACGTTATTGCACCTGAACCCATCAACCTAAGCAGCACTGTTAAGTTATGTAAAAACTAGCTGCTTCAGATTTTGTGGTGAACAGTGATATGTTTCAGTGCAATGAGAACATTTAAAAACTTTATGCTAGGTGCAGTATCTGTGCCTTTAAGTTAATGTTCATTCACATCTCCCACTTTGCTATCTGAATGTTGCATTTATTACTGATAATCTTTTAGGCCACTTCACCTCACCAGTTCTGTATCTTCATAGACAGTACTTAAAATTGTCAGCAGTAAATATTAATTTTAAGTTAACAACCAATACTAAGACTTGCTTGTCTTTTCAGGATGGTGTATTGGTGGACGAATTTGGCCTGCCTCAGATCCCTGCTACTTAACACAAGCTGCTTTCAAGCAAATTTGTAATTAAACATTTTTTGTATGTATATTGTTATTTGCAAAGAATATGTTCCAAAATCAAAACCTGGGCTCCTCATGATCTTGGTCACTACATTATGGAAGTGTGCATGAAAGAATGGTACATGTCGACATCTTAATGATTATTGCGGTGGGCTTTTAAGTTTCCATTTAATTCCTTTAAATAATGGGCAAGAAATATCTTGTAGAACCTTGATTTATAATATCCCTCTAACAGAACAATGATTAACTGCATTCATCTAATATTTTAATCTGCAATGGTTTCCAGGCATGATAGTACAGAAAATAGAATTGTGGAAAACTTTATGGGATTCAATTAAATTGCTGTATGTTAATAAACTTACTGCTCAGACAGGCCAACTCTGTAAATCTCTCTTTCTTATTGTTGCGATGAATAATTTTCACATGATTGAAGTCTATTGGAAATCTGTTTCTTTGTAACATGTAATTGTTTTTGTTCAATTTTAAAAAAGCTTGATATATAAATTGAATTTGTATGGATGAAATAAATGCCTTTACCATTAAGCTGCAGGTTGGAACTTAGCCCAAATGAGTGTATTGACAGTCCTCTATCTGTGATTTTACGTGAAATTAGCTTTGCTGGTAGCCATCTAGTTTGCAGTAAGAATTCATTGAGAATGATCATTTTCACACAATCTTGGAATGTTACAGCATATCCACACCCTTCACCACTGATGCATGGTGGCAGCTGCGTATACCATCTACAATGCTGCACTGCAGCAACTCACCAAGCTCATTCGATTGCACCTTCCAAACTCATGATCTCCATTTGTTAGGGCAGCAAATGCCTGGAAAAATCACCTACAAATTCCGTCCTGACTTGGAACTATATCCCTATTCCTTCACTAGTACTGGGTCAAAATCGTGGAATTCCTTTCTTAACAGCGTGTTCTTGCACCCCAAGGACTGCGACAATTCAACAAGACAGCACGCAACCACCACACTCTCCAGGACAATTTGGGATGGGAAATTAAATGCTGGCACATTACCCTTAAATGAATCAAAAATTACAGTGGCATCAGATCAAAGTTACAGTTTATTCATCTCAAGAGTTACTAGTTTGATTTGATAATGTTCACTCCCCATACCCTATATAATTCTTTGTGGTGAACGGACTTTTGAAACAACAAAAAACTTCACAAAAGCTCCAGCTGGTGTTTTTGCACACTTACACTTAAAATGCCATGGGCATTTGTGCTGTTTAAATAAATCTGCCCAGATTCTGCTATTATTTGGATGGAAATCATGTGAAGCAATACAATATAACATTATGGTAGTTTGATAGGAGTTGAATTAGCCATGAACTTTTTTTTAAAATTTCAGATTTTTCTATCTTTGTTTAGACCGTGCACTTACTTTTTTCTTTTTCGTTGATTTCTTTTTTGCTGATTTCTTTTTGGAAGGAGGGCTTTCATTCTTTGATTTTTCTGTGCTCTTTTTTTCTTTGCCAGATGTGTTAACTTTTGGTCCAAATTCAACTAGCTGGCCCTGGCACTTCAACTACGGAACAGAAAATTTAAAAATGGTCAAACTGTGGTTCTTTTTGAAAGGATTACTGAAACTGTAGCTGTAAAGCACTTTTTTTATTTATTTTCCTGTCTCCTTTGAACAGAAGCCTCTCCCATACTTCAGAACCAATTAAACTTGAGGCAGGAATTGGAGATGTGGGAGCCAAAATTAAACAAGAGTTGTGTATGAGGATGAGGCATTTCAGTGCCCAGATATCACTTGCATTAGTCAGTGCTGACTCCTGCATGGACAGTAGGTACAAACCTAGTATGAAGTTACAAACAATAGAGGAAGTTTGACCTTCCCATCTGTTGGGCGCAGTGTAAGTGTACAGCTAAGATGGCAGTTGGTGAGTTCCCCTTTTGCTTCCATCTCTGCCACTTTTTATTTGACTGAATTTAGTCACATGGTGACCTACTAAAGGAGCAAATGCCTAATTTTAAGTGTCCTGTCTCACGACTGGATATGCATCTTGACCTGCACAATTTTAATAGCTGACAGCATCCAGGATCCTGGCTGCAGGAGTCCCAGTTAAGTGACTTTTAACTTCTGTACAAGGCTATGACCTTAGTTTGAAGGAGAGTCATACTGGACTCAATATGCACATTGTTTCTTTCTCAACATACCTGCTGGGTTTTTCTAAAGCACTTAAATCCACAGCACTTTGTTTTTCTATGAGGATAAATGGCTTTCATTGCCATAAGGCTTCAATCCTGCTCCTGATTGCTGATAAACCACCATTTTTCCCAAAACTATACTTTGTCATGGATTGTCTCTCAGTAGCAGTTTCATTTGTGCTCACTTTCATTCTCATTAATTGTTACGTAGTCAGTGGTCAGAATGGAAGAAAGACCTGGGTGTTAGTCCCTAACCCTAATTTTTTTTGGAAGGCTGAAGTAATCTCTGTGCATTTTGGCTCTCTTGTGTCTGAGTTAAAATTAGCCCTTTGGTTATATCTCTAAGCCACTGACCTCTGTAATGCTGCAATTGAATTCTACATTGTTCCCCCATAGGGATGGATACGCAGTTACACGTGAAGGTGACTTTAAAGTAAATGTCTGTCCAGTACCTACAAAGCACAAATCAGAAGTGTAATGGAATATTTCCCACTGGATGAGTGCAGCTTCAAGAACAATCAAGAAACACTATCCAAGACAAAGCAGTCTGAAACTGTTATTTCATCCACCACCTAAAACATTTACTCCCTTTACGATCCATGGACAGTGGCAGCTGTGTGTACTTTGTATAAGATACACTGCAGTAGTTCACTGAAGTTCCTCCAACAGCACCTTCTGAATCCATGACCTCTACCATAAGGAGAATAAGAATAGTGATTTACCAGCACTGCAAGTTCACATCCATACTACTCACCATGCTGAGTCAAAATCAAGGAACTCCCTTCATACAACACTGGATGTCCCTACACACCAGGACTGCAGCAGTTCAAAAATGTCAAAGCCTTCTTCAGGGCAGTTAGGGATGGGGCAGTAAGTACTGGCTTAGCCACATCCCATATACAAATAGAAAAGACAAGGAAAACTGTGGTGCTTAAAATACATGGTGACCAACAGTGATTCTAAGTGAACTAACTGGAATTTTTTTTAAATATTCGTTCGTGGGAACATATAGATAATGCAGTTACTCCTTCCCTTTTGACAACAGCATTGCACTAAATGCTAGTTGACAACCAATCATCTTGATGCATGCAGTAAAAGATGAGCTCCAGTGATGAGAAACCATTCAAAATTAGCTACACAGTAATACTAAAGCAAACACTACAAGCCACATTGATTCCATTATATTTATTGCCTGTTGTCAGATTAAAACTATATTGTTACTCTAAATTGGGTCCAAGTTAGGAGAGGGAATATTTTCTTGTAGTTGTGTTGGAATTGTAGATTATATTTAAGTCTTTCTCACCTGGAAACATACTCGGCATTTATCTGGTGATGACATGGTGCCAATGAAATCTCCCCTACCACATTCCCTACAGTAACGAGTCCCACACCATTGACACATAAAGACCTGAATGAAAAGAGAAATGTGTGACACTGTATGTAATACACAATATTCTACAAAATCTATTATGCACATTAATGTCAAATAAAATCCATTTTCTCAGCCTACAGCGAACAGAATTATTACAGTTCCAATATTCAATACTGTGCAACAATCTTATTTGTTTCCCCAAATGTAATTTTAAGATTATTAAGCATGGAGCCGGAGGATGTGGATATTGTCCTTAGTGAATACTTTGCATTGGTATTTACAAAGGAGAAGGACATGGTGGATGGTGAGTGTAGGAATGAGTATGTTGGTGTTCCAGGGTATGTCAATATAAAAAAGATGTTTGGTGTTTTGAACAGCATTAAAATAGACAAAAGTTCTCAGGACCTGATGGGATCTCTCCCAGAATGCAGAGGGAGGCAAGGAAGGAAATTGCTGGGGCCTTGTACGAAATTTTCAAATTCTTTTCAATCACAGGAGAGGTCCCAGAGGACTGTAGAATAATCAACTTTGTTCCCTTGTTTAAGAAAGGCAACAGGGATGATCTGGGAAATTACAGGCCAATGGGCCTTATGTCAATGGTAGGAAAATTATTGGAAAAGATCATTCAGGATTAGGTTTACTTACATTTGGAAATAAAATTGGCTTATTAGCAAATAGGAAGCATGGTTTTGTGTAGCGAAGTTTGAGCCTCAGAACCCTGATGGAGTTTTGTGAGGAAGTGATAAAGATGATTGATGAGGGCAGGGTGGCAGACATTGTCCATATGGACTTTAGTAAGACCTTTGACAAAATCCCTTACGGCAGACTGATACAAAAGGTCAAGTCACATGAATCCATAGTGAACTGATAAGATGGATATTGAACTGACTTGATCATAGAAGTCAGACAGTAGTGGTAGATGGGTGTTTTTTTCTGACTGGAGATCTGTGACCAGTAGCGTTTCACAAGGATCAGTGCTGGGACTCCTGTTGTTCATCATATATACAAATAATTTGCAGGAGAATATAGGTGGTCGGATTAGTACCTTTGCAATCAATACAAGATTGGGAAGCTATGGATAGTGAGGAGGATTGCCAGAGGATAAAACAGAATGTAGATAGGCTGGAACTTTGGGTGGAGAAATTGCAGATGAAGTTTAATCTAGACAATTGAGATGATGTATTTTGAAATGCAGGAATGATGTATTTTCTAATGCAGGAGGGAAGTATACAGCAAATTGCAGAATACTAGCAGCATCAATATACAGGGGGATCCAGGTGTACAGGTTCCCATAATGTGGCAACACAAGTGGATAAGGTGGTATGGCATTATTGCTTTTATTGATTGGGGTATAGAGTATCCTTGAAAACGTTCTCCTCCCTCTACAAGGATCTCAGTGAGTCTCTCTCTCTTTCTCTCTCTCACTGCAACCTCCAGATTGTCTCCTCTGTCCTGAAGCTCTTCAACCACATCTTGAAGCAGACTCGCTACTAAAGCCACATCCTTCCTCAGCGCCTGCCTATGGAACCGATTGATCCCGCATGGTCTCTGGACTACATTCAGACAAGCACAATTTGGATCTGATCAGGACAACCAATACCTACAACAAATCCAAAGCCTCCAGAAACAGTTCTCCCTCCACTTCCTCCACTGCCACACCCAAACCACCCGATGCTTGGAGGAAGAACGCCTCACCTTCTGCCTTGGAACGCTCCAAGCACACGGGATCAATGTGGATTTCACTAGTTTCCTCATTTCCCCTCCCCCCACCTTATCCCAGTTCCAACCTTCCAACTTGGCACTGCCCTCTTGAACTGTCCTACCTGTCCATCTTCCTTCCTACCTATCCGCTCCACCTTCCTCTCCAACATATCGCCTTCACCCCCAACTTCACCTACCTATTGCGTTCCCAGCTACCTTCCCCCCAGCCCCATACCCTTCCATTTTCTCTCTGCCCCCTTGGGCCACAAGCCTCATTCCTGATGAAGGGCTTATGCTTGAAATGTCAATTCTCCTGCTGTTCAGAAGCTGCCTGACTGGCTGTGCTTTTCCAGCACCACTCCCATTGACTGTAAAAATTGACAAGTCATGTTGCAGCTATAAAGCACTTTAGTTTGGTCACATTTGGAATATTATGTACAATTTTGGTCACCACACTACCAGAAGGATGTGGAGGCTTTGGAGAGGCTACAGAAATAGTGTACCAGGGTGTTGCCTGGTTTGGAGGATATTAGCTAAGAGGAGAGATCAGACAAACTTGGTTTGTTTTCACTTGAATGTCGAATGATGAGGGGCAATCTGATAGAAGTTTAAAAAATTATGAGGCATGGATAAAATGGATTGTTTGAGTATTTTTCCCCCAGGGTAGAAATGTCGATTACAAGGGGACATAGGTTTCAGATAAAAAAGGGGTAAGTTGAAAGGGGATGTGAGAGGCAAGTTACACAGTGGGTGGTTAAGTACCTGGAATTCACTGCCAGAGGAGGTGGTGGAGGCAACGTTTAAAAAGGCATCTTGACAGATATATGAACAGATAGGGGATACGGACCAATGAAAGGCAAAAAGCTTTAGTTTAGAAAGGCATCATTTATTGGCGTAGTCTTCATGGGCTGAAGGGCCTGTACCTGTGATGTATTGTTCTTTGTTCTTTATTAACTGCAATCCTTTCCATCATGTATAAAAGTTTTAATATTTCAAAATCCTCAAAGATTATTATCTGTCTAATCTCATAATGTCACACCAAATCCACCACCCCCCCCCATCACTAACACAGAGAAATATTTTCCTGTTTGTCATACAGTATTTTTAGAATCCAATCTATATCTCAGCCCATATGGTACAGGTCTACTAATTTCTCTCATCCAACTGAAATGATTACTTTTTCTCATGTCATACTTTATGAAACTACAACCCTATCAAGTTCATAGTGCACAGAACCATTACACTTTCACAAAGGCTATTACCCTCTCCCTCTGTTGTGAACGGGACCATCTCCATCAGTCCATTTGTGCAGACGTTCAGCCTCTCTCATTCCATAGTTTAATTAACCATCATTCTCTTTTCTGTAGTGTATTCTATTAATCCCTCTCAGTCATGATTGTAATTTGCATGCACATGAAGGCCATTTGATTCATAATATTTCTGCCAGTGATATCTCCTGTCATTGGAGTTGCTTTCCTAATCCAACTCTGTTTTTTCTCTGTACTATTTAGTTTAATCAATTATTATCCAATTCATTAATTATGATCGTTTACTGATCCTCAAGAATCATACATAACATATTCTAATCGCTTTTAGACCTGTAGTCATATCCACGCCTTGTTGCCAATCAGTGGACATAACTGATATGTGCCCTCTGAAACTCCATTTGATCTCTATTTTATTTAATCTCGGTACCAGTGACTACTTCCCCAGGTTTCCACGTCTCGAATTAAACCGTATACTCGTAGTTCCATTCTCTCCCTTGTTTGGGTAGTATAGTACTCCCTATCTGCAACATTCCTACTGCACCGAGATAATCAAAATGTACTCTGCACCAAAACTGTACATTTAGCGTCATGTTTTGTTCTATGATTTTGCATCCAACATCTCTCCTACATTATTAAAAGTAATCTAATTTTCCCTTGAGTGTTTTATTAATCACTCCTTTTCAACAGTGTACAGAATTAATAGCCTTCTCCTGTGGCATTTGCTCCTCATTCCAAGGGAGTAAAGTATTGCCCCTTTCCACATACTGTGTACAATTCTCACACACAACTATCATCCTGTCAATTCCTTCAGATTTCGAAGCATTACAGAAACGACACTCTCTTGTATGTGACCTCCTGGGGAGTAATGCCCGGTCTAAGCACATATTAGGACGGGATTACCGTGTTGACTTCAGTGCAGCCCCAGCGGCACATTCGGACTGAGCGGCTGCAGCTTCTGATACGAAGGGCAGGAGCCCCGGCGAGTGAGGAATGGGGGGAACTGGCCAGCGGCAGCCCGGGAGCCAACTCAATGTTCAACCGCGTTTCCTCCGCTTTGTGGAGCCGCTTGTGACCGGCGGCTGACTTTCTCTCGCCCTGACCATCACAATCTGTTACGTTTCATGGCATCTGTTAGTTTTGAAAATCTTGGTTGTTGAATAAATGTGTAAGTGGGAGCTGCAGTGTAATCCCTCTGCTGTATCAGCGCAGGTCTGGCCTCTTCATTCTTTCTGGAAAGTCACAAACTTCCAGCGAGTGTTTGCAATCTTTTTTTTTGTTGCTACAGCAACAGCGTCGTTCCGTCTCAGTGAACGGGACCGTCTCCAACAGTAAATTACCTTTTCCTTATTGCCAGGATTTCCTCCGGTTCTCCTGCTCCGTTAGGCGGCACTATTGGGCTAAGATTCAAGTAGGAGAACAGCGCAGGAGGGTCATCTCCAGCATCTGCAGACCTCATTTTTTACTCCGTTCAGATCAATCCAGGCTCAGTGACCCTCACCGCTCCTTGTAGCTGCGCACACTCCTCCTCCTCCTCCTCACATCATGGCAGGATTGATTGACCCTGACTTCTGCACACTCCCAGGCGGTGCCTTCTACATCCTAACTACTCGCTGTGTGTGTGCTTGCGAGCACTGTTGCCATTATTAATTTTCGCTAAATCTGTGCCGCGCCTCCCCCCTCCGCCGTTCTTCTCGATCTGTTCTTCATCCTCTCGCCAATGAGAAGAGTTTCTTCCTATCTACTGTGACCAGATTTCTCAGGAATTCTCATCTCTCATTCTCCAAAATTTCAATGAGTACAGCCTGAACATGCTCAGACTTCTTCTCTCAATAGGCAACCCCTTCATGCAGTCTCGCCAGAACTGCTTCAAAAGCAAATCTATCTGCACCTAAACTGAACACAATATTCCAGGTGTGCTGTCACCAATATATGGTTGTAACCTACGCGACCTTTATACTCCATTACCCTTGCAATCAATGGCAACACTTTATCTATCCTATACTTGTTGTACCTGTATGCTTTTTCTGTGATTCATGTACAATGACATGCGAAAACCTCTCAATTGTGGCATTCTTCAATCCCTCTCATTTAAGTAATATTCAGGTTTTCTATGCTTCCTGTTAAACTCACAGGGTGTCATGTCATATTCATGTGCCAATGTTTTGTCCATTCACTTAACCTGTGTCCATTACTTTGTATCTTCTTTGTATTCTCTTCGCAACAAGCTTTGTTATTCGTTGTTGCATTGTTAGCACATTTGGGTACATTACCGTCTGTTCATTCAAATCAAGAGTAGAAATCATAAATACTTGAGGCTCCAACACTGACCCTACAGTACTCAATATGGATTCGTACCAAAAATGATCCATTTATCCTGACTCTCTGTTCCCTATTTGTTGACTAGTTGTCATAGACAGAACATGTGTTCTCCTTTTGTCCATGGACCCTATTTCCTGACACAGAATGTAAACAGGCCAACAAAGGGCGAAACCCCATTGGATTTGGTACTGGGTAATGGACCCGGCCGGTGTTAGATATGGAGATAGTTGAGCACTTTGGAGATTGTGACCACAATTTGGTTATGTTTACTTTAGCAATGGAAAGGGATAGATGTATACCTCAGGGCAAGAGTTATAGCTGTGGAAAAGACAATTATGATGCAATTGGATGAGATTTAGGATGCATAGGATGGGGAAGGAAACTGCAGGGGATGGGTACAATTGAAATGTGCAGCTTATTCAAGGAACGGCTACTGTGTACCTGTCAGGCAGGGAGGAAGTGGTCGAGTGACGGAAACGTGGTTTACTAAGGAAGTTGAATCTCTTGTCAAGAGGAGGAAGAAGGCTTATGTTAGGATGAGATATGAAGGCTCAGTTAGGATGCTTGAGAGTTACAGATTAGCCAGGAAAGACCTAAAGAGAGAGCTAAGAAGAGCCAGGAGGAGTCATGAGAAGTTGTTGGCAGATAGAATCAAGGAAAACCCTAAAGCTTTCTATAGGTATATCAGGAATAAAAGAATGACTAGAGTAAGAATAGGGCCAATCAAGGACAGTAGTGGGAAGTTGTGCGTGGAGTCTGAGGAGATAGGAGAAGGGCTAAATGAATATTTTTCATCAGTATTCACACTGGGAAAAAAAATGTTGTCAAGGTGAACACTAAGATACAGGCTACTAGATTAGACGGGACTGAGGTTCACAAGGAGGAGGTGTTAGCAATTCTGAGATGTATGAAAATAGATAAGTCCCCTGGGCCAGATGGGATTTATCCTAGGATTCTCTGGGAAACCAGGGAGGAGATTGCTGAGCCTTTTGCTTTGATCTTGATGTTATCATTGTCTATTGGAATAGTGCCAGAAGACTGGAGGATAGCAAATGTTGTCCCTTTGTTCAAGAAAGGAATGGGGACAATCCTGGTAATTATAGACCAGTGAGCCTTACTTCGGTTGTGGGTAAAGTGTTGGAAAAGGTTATAAGAGATAGGATTTATAATCATCTAGAAAGGAATAAGTTGATTAGGGCTAGTCAACACGGTTTTGTGAAGGGTAGGTCATGCCTCACAAACCTTATTGACTTCTTTGAGAAGGTGACCAAACAGGTGAATTAGGGTAAAGCAGTTGATGTTGTATATATGGATTTCAGTAAGGTGTTTGATAAGGCTCCCCATAGTGTGCTATTGCACAAAAATTGGAGGCATAGGATTGAGAGTTTGGATCAGAAATTGTCTGGATGAAAGAAGACAAAGGGTGGTGGTTGATGGGAAATGTTCATCCTGGAGTTCAGTTACTAGTGGTGTACTGCAAGAATTTGTTTTGGGTCCACTGCTGTTTGTCATTTTTATAAATGACCTGGATGAGGGTGAAGGAGGATGGGTCAGTAAATTTGCAGATGATACCAAGGTCAGTGGAGTTGTGGAGAGTGCCAAAGTATGTTGCAGGTTACAGAGGGACATAGATAAGCTGCAGAGAGTCATAAAGATGTACAGCACAGAAACAGACCCTTTGTTCCAACTCGTCCATGCTGAACAGATATCCCAACCTAATCTAGTTCCATTTGTCGGCACTTAGCCCATATCCCTCTAAACCCTTCCTATTCATACACCCATCCAGATGCCTTTTAAATGTTGCAATTGTACCAGCTGCCACCACTTCCTCTGGCAGCTCATTCCATATACACACCATCCTCTGTGTGAAAAAGTTGCCCCATAGTTCCCCTTTATATCTTTCCCCTCTCACCCTAAACCTATGCCCTTTTGTTCTGGACTCTCCCACCCGAGAGAAAAGACTTTGAATATTTACCTTAGCCATGCCTCTCATGATTATATAAAGCTCTATGAGGTCACACTTCGACACTCCACGGAAAACAGCCCCAGCCTATTCAGCCTCTCCCTATAGCTCAAATCCTCCAAACTGGCAAATCCTTGTAAATCTTTTCTGAACGCTTTGAAGTTTCACAACATCCTTCCGATAGGAAGGAGACCAGAATTGCACGCATTATTCCAAAAGTGGCCTAACTAATATCTTGTACAGCCACAACATGACCTCCCAACTCCTATACTCAATACTCTGATGAATAAAGGAAAGCATACCAAACGCCTTCTTCACTATCCTGTGATCCTACTTTTAAGGAGCTATGAACCTGCACTCCAAGGTCTCTTTGTTCAGCAACACTCCCTAGGACCTTACCGTTAAGTGTATAAGTCCTGCTAAGATTTGCTTTCCCAAAATGCAGAACCTTGCATTTATCTAAATTAAACTCCACCTGCCATTCCCCTCAGCCTATTGGTCCAACTGATCAACATCCTATTGCAACCTGAGATAACCTTCTTTGCTGTCCACTATACCTCCAATTTTGGTGTCATCTGCAAACTTACTAACTATACCTCCTATGTTTATATCCAAATCATTTATATAAATTATGAAAAGTAGTGGACCCAGCACCAATCCTTGTGGCATTCCACTGGTCACAAGCCTCCAGTCTGAAAGACAACCCTCCAACACCATCCTGTCTTCTACTTTCGAGCCAGTTCTGTACCCAAATGGCTAGTCCTCCTTGTATTCCATGAGATCCAAACTTGCTAATCAGTCTCTCATGGGGAACCTTGCCGAATGCCTGGGCTGAGCTGGGCTGAGAGGTAGCAAATGGAGTTTAATGTAGAAAAGTGTGAGGTGATTCACTTTGGAAGAAGCATCAGGAATAAAGAGTAATGGTAAGGGCTAATGGTAAGATTCTTGGCAGTGTAGATGAGCAGAGAGATCTCGATGTTCTTGTATATTGATCCCTGAAAGTTGTCACCCAGGTTGATAGGGTTGTTAAGAAGGCATAGTGTGTTAGCTTTTATTGGTAGAGGGATTGAGTTTTGGAGCCACAAGGTCATATTGCAGTTGTACAAAACACTGCTGTGACCGCACTTGGAATATTGTGTACAGTTCTGGTCACCACATTATAGGACCGATGTGGAAGCTTTGAAAAGGGTTCAGAGGCAATTTACTAGGTTGTTGCCTGGTATGGACCCTTTTCAAAGGTCTTCTGAGGAAAGGCTGAGGGACCTGAGGCTGTTTTCATTAGAGAGAAGGTTGAGAAGTGAGTTAATTGAGACATACAAGATGATCAGAGGGTGGACAGTGAGAGCCTTTTTCCTTGGATGGTGATGGCTAGCATGAAGGGACATAATTTTAAATTGAGGGGTGATAGATATAGGACAGATTTTAGAGATGGTTTCTTAACTCAGAGAGTGGTCGGGGCATGGAATGCTCTGCCAGCAACTGCAATAGACCTGCCAACTTTAAGGGCATTTGATTAGTCATTGGATAAATATATGGATGAAAGTGAGATAGTGTAGGATAGATGGGCTTCAGATTGGTTTCACAGGTCAGCATAACATCAAGGGCCGAAGGGCCTGTACTGTGCTGTAATGTTCTATGTTCTATGTTTTGTGTGGAAAATGGTATGCATTTTCTTACTTTTTTAAATGTGTCATTCAATGAAGTAATTCAACAGCAAGTTTTTGTGAGATTAAAATGAAAGGCTATTTATGTTCTTGTACATGTGAAAGGCATGGTGGCTCAATGATTAGCACTGCTGCCAAGGACCCGGGTTTGATTCCAGCCCCGGGCAACTGTCCGTGTGGAGTCTGTACATTCTCCCTGTGTCTGCATGGGTTTCCTCCAAGTGCTCCGGTTTTCTCAACAGTGCAAAGATGTGCGGGTTAGGTGAATTGAATGTGCTAAATTGCCCATAGTGTTAGGTGCATTAGTCAGAGGGAAATGGGTCTGGGTGGGTTATTCTTCAGAGGGTCGGTGTTGGGCTGAAGAGCCTGCTTCCACACTGTAGGGAATCTAATCTAAACATGTGAATTACTGTAAAGTCCCACTAATCTGGACCTTTCATTAATTCTTTCTTTTCTTTTCTATTCTTCCTATGCACCTTATATCTGTGAATATTTAAACCCAGTCCTTTGAGCCAGGTTTCTGTTATAACGACATCATCATATTTCCATATGTCCATCTGCGACTCACCAATATCACACTCCATGCGTTCCCATAAATGTGCCATAACACTAATTTAGTTTTTATAACTTTCTCTCTTACACTGATCCCACCTAATAATTTACTATTTCCTGCTGTCCACCTCTCCCAGTATTCTTTACCTCTTGGTTTTGTACTGGTTCCCATACTTCTGCCAAGCTAGTTTAAACCTTCCCTGTTGCACTAGCAAATCATCCCATCAGAAAATTTATCCTGGGAGTTTGTATAGAAACAGCCCATCCAACCTGTATAGGTCACATTCCTATTCTCTCAAGAATTAAAATGCATTCCCTGTGCATGGCTTGGAAGGAAATTTGTTCTCATGCATTTGCTGCCATTTTCCTTCTGAATGGATTGCTTATTTGGAAGGTGCTGTTGAAGGAACCTTGGTGAGTTTTATACATTGCATCTTATAGATAGTACGCACTGCTGTAACTGTGCATTGCTGTTTGCATGTGGTATCAATCAAGTGAATGCTTTCTCCTAGATGGTATTGCTTAGCTTTTTTTACTGTTGTTGGAGGTATATTCATTCAGGCAAGTGAAGAGTGTCCCTTCTAACTTGCACTTTATAGATGGCTCCTCCGCCCTTGAGCCCCGCCCTCCCAATCGCCACCAGGACAGAACCCCACTGGTTCTCACCTACCACCCCACCAACCTCCATATATATCGTATCATCCGTCGACATTTCCGCCACCTCCAAACGGACTCCACCACCAGGGATATATTTCCCACCCCTCCCCTATCAGCATTCCAAAAAGACCACTCCCTCTGTGACTCCCTCGTCAGGTCCACACCCCCTACCAACCCAACCGCCACTCCCAGCACCTTCCCCTGCAACTGACACAAATGCAAAACTTGCGCCCACATCTTCCCTCTTACTTCCCTCCAACGCCCCAAGGGATCCTTCCATATCCGCCACAAATTCACCTGCAACTCCGCACACATTATTTACTGCATCTGCTGCACCCAATGTGGCCTCTTCTATATTGGGGAGACAGGCCACCTACTTGCGGAACCTTTCAGAGAACACCTCTGGGACACCCGGATCAACCAACCCAACCACCCCGTGGCTCAACACTTCAACTCCCCCTCCCACTCCACCAAGAACATGCAGGTCCTTGGACTCCTCCATCACCAGACCATAGCGACACGATGGCTGGAGGAAGAGCGCCTCATCTTCCGCTTAGGAACCCTCCAACCACAAGGGATGAACTCAGACTTCTCCAGTTTCCTCATTTCCCCTCCCCCCCACCTTGTCTCAGTCCCAACCCTCGAACTCAGCACCACCTTCCTAACCTGCAATCTTCTTCTTGACCTCTCTGCCCCCACCCCGCTTCGGCCTATCACCCTCACCTTGACCTCCTTCCACCTATTGCATTTCCAACGCCCCTCCCCCAAGTCCCTCCTCCCTACCTTTTATCTTAGCCTGCTTGGCACACTTTCCTCATTCCTGAAGAAGGGCTCATGCCCGAAACGTTGATTCTCCTGCTCCTTGGATGCTGCCTGACCTGCTGCACTTTTCCAGCAACACATTTTCAGCTCTTTATGGATGGTGGTCAGGCTTTGGAGAGCCAGAAGGTAAAACCTGGAGCTCAAGGTACAACAGCTAATAACATTTCATACACAGGAGATATCCTGGAAATCCCACAGCAAACAGGATGATCAGTCCAGGGGTCAGAGCTGCCCTGCCATTCCTCTACCCCTATAGTAAGGACCGTTAAAGAAAAGGTTAAATAAGATGCTTCTCATATCATAAGATTTCCAGCTCCTTAGACTAACTTCCAACCACGGAGAAAGGGGAACAAGGATGCAAACTCACCTGCCAATCAACTCACAATTTTCATGTAATGTCACATTCTGATTTTGTTCTGTTTCTTATCTCAGTTATTTTGCACACTGCTCCCACTCTGCTTCACAATGCTCTTGCAGGCTTCAAAGTGATCTTGGTTTGCTGCACACACCTTCCAGTCATTGTAAAATTACATTTTCAGAGAATTGGAACTGAACTGATAAAATAGTTCTATCAATATGTTGGCGTGATGAACGTTTTTTTTGTCTCATAACATCACAACTTTTATTCTTTTATGAAGTGACTTTAACCATACTTCTTCGTGGTATTAAACTAGAACATTGATATTTTCTCTGATAGCTTTACATAAGGATATGGGATTGATATGCATAATTTGTAGAAAATTGTAGAGAGGCAGAACACAGAGATTTATGGGTCCGGATAAATATTTTAATTTTAATAACATCAGGGCATATGGAATCAAAGTTAGTCATTGAAAAGAGGGGTAGTTCTTATCGCAGAACAATAAAGCCTCAATTTTAGATGGGAGAATGAGGGGACTGCAGATGCTGGAGATCAGAGTGGAGTGTGTGGTGCTGGAAAATCACAGCAGGTCAGGCAGCATCCGAGGACCAGCAGAGTCGACGTTTCGGGCAAAAGCCCTTCATCAGGAAAGTTCTTCATTTACTCTTTCGGTGCTTCCGAATAAACCTGTTGGACTATAACGCGGTGTTATGTGATATTTAACTTTGTCCACCCCAGTCCGACCCCGGCATCTCCAAATCAAATCGCTAAAGAAGAAAGTTTCTCGAGGGAAGAGAGTTAGTCTACCTCAAACAGAATCTCTACTCAGGTTTAGGAAAGTGCAGAGGCTGGATGCAATCACTAGTACAACTAAAACATTAAATTATTTGTATTTGATGGGCCCCACTGATTAATTTCCACACCAGTTCAGGTTATACCCCTCACAAAGATGGCGTTGCTTCCGGATTTATACAGGCCGTGCCCCTCATAATGATGGCGCTGTTTCCGGATTTCGTTCCGATTGTGCCCCGTACAATGATGGCGCCCGGACCGAGTCTCCTCCACGTCTGCGTTACTATTTCCGCTGCGGAGCGGAAGTTGAGCGGGATCCTCTTGCAGGAGACATGTCTGGGGATACGGTGGGACTGACCCTGATGCACGGTAATGGCCGGTGACTGGGCTCTGCTTCCTCTGTTAGTGGAGGAAGCAACAGAGCAGCGTGCAGGGTCCGGCTGGTGGAGGGAGCGGGCGGGCAGTGAGCAGCAGGAGCTGCAGAGCCCGGGCAGGCTCTGTCTGTGTCTGCACACTCAGCCTGTCTGCATTCACTGTTAATTCACCAAGTGAGTTGGCTTCCATCATCTGCAGCCCAGCCCGGCCGTTCATCGACAATAAACCTGCCACTCACTGATCGAGGGGCAGAGTAATTTCTGATATATCTCTTCATGAACTGTAAGACATTGGCTTATTACTGTGGTAGAGGACCGATTCATAATTGTCTGAAGAGGAAAACAAACAGTGGGGTTTCATAGAAAGGGATGGGAGTGGAACTAAATTGCTGCTGCAGTTATGAACGTAAAGGCCTGCTTGGTCTCTTGAAATTTATTTGATTCTGTGAATATAATTGCATTTTTATAGGACATGAGACATTGTGGCATTACAATATGAGATGTTTTAATGTGAATAAGATGCAGTTTGAATCAAAAGGCCTGGAGCTTTTTGTGCTTGCTGTGTGCAACAATTAAACTGAGTGTAATTTATCTGCACATAGATTATTTTCATCTGTTTATTATGGTACTGCAGAGTGCCTTTTCAAAGGCAGTGTAAAATGATAGGAGCAGGAATATGTTTACTGTTAGATTTATATTTCATTCTTAGGTAGTTCAAAACACAAGATTGAAATTTCAGCGGTACAGGAAGGATGTGAACCTACATTACAGGACATGGCAACTGTTATTGCTCAAGTTACTGGAGTACCCCAGCAACTGCAGAAACTAATTTTCAAAGGTATACATGATTTACTGGAAAGATGGACAATGTATGAAATAATTTATCATCATTATTGTGACTAGTGATTTTGCAACAGCAAAATTCCACACATTTGACATGATTAGTTAATTCCTTGTATTATGATAATTTATAATCTCAACTCATAAAAGCTTTTAGCAGTCCAGCCTGTTTGTAATCTTGGTGCGATATTTGACTTGGACATGAGCTTCTATTTATGTAGTTGTGCATCAATGACAGCACCAACATTTATTACACATTTCTAATTGCACTGGAGCTGAAAATGGTGTGCCACCTTCTTGAACCATTACAGTCCATTTGGCACGGATCCCCCTCCAGTGCTGTTTCACTAGTGATCTTGAAGGAACAGCAATATTGTTCCATGTTAGGATGGTTTGTGACTTGGAAGTGAACATATTGTGTGTCTGCTGCCACTTTCCTCTGAGGTAGTAAAGGTCGCCTGTTTGTGTGCTGCTTTTGAAGGAAGCTTGGCAAGCTGCAGCTGTTTTGGTAGATGGTATACACTACACTGCAGGCACTGTGCTCTGGTGGAGAGATAGTTATTGGAGCCACAGTCATCCAGGCAACTGCAAATTATTCAGATAGACTCCAGACTTCTTATTAGGTAGACCTTGGGGGTTTGGAGGTAAATTAACTCAGACTTCCCAGCCTTTCACTCGCTCCTGTATTTGTTCTTGCCGGTCCATTTCAGTTTCTGAATGTGTCTGTAAAGAAAGTACAGTAAAGAGACTGTGTCTAAGTGAGTTGTAGACCAAATGTACTTGTGATTCCTTTCATAGTAGCAAGGTTCACGAGTAAGCAAAGAAATGGCAGGGCTTCTTCAGTCCTGATGTGGGAACTTGAGGATGATGCCTATATTGTGGATAACCATTTATGTTGCAAGTATCATCAGTTGTAGCAGTTTAAGCTCTGGGTTTCAGAACTATAATGTAATCGCTCTGTAGCTAAAGGTTACCACTGCTAGTCAAAAAGAAATAGGCAGATAATACAGTTTTCAACCAGTGTTTAGTTCTGAATACTAATCTGGCTGATGGCTCTTTCAGCACTCTCCAGATGAACTAGCTCCTTGGCACCACTGGAGCTCCCATGATCTTCTGTCAGCTGCCTTCTCTCTGAGAGAACAGTCCCAACTTCTTCAATCTATCCTCTCAAATGAAGTTTCTCATTCCTGGAACCATTCTTGTACATCACTTCTAAACTCTTCCCAGTGCATTCACAATTTTCCTATAATGCGGCAACCAAAATTTCATGCTGTAATGCAGTGGAGCTCTAACAAGTATCTTGTACAAGTTCAACATCAGCTCTTGTACTCTGCGCCCCTATTGATAAAGCTGAGAACACACAATTTTTAAAAAATTGATCACTCCACCTGTCCTGCCATCTTCAGTGATTTGCGCTCAAGTATGCCCAGGACCATTTTACCCCTGCATCCCCTTTGGAACTGTACCCCCTATTTTATATTGTTTATCAATGTTCTTCAGCCAAAGTACGTCACCTTGCCCTTATCGTAACATCATAAGAAATAGGAACAAGGAGTAGGCCAGTCAGTCCCTCGAACCTGTTCTTCCATTCAGTAGGATCATGGTTGATCAGATATTCCTTATGTTAACTCTCCTGCCCTTCCCCCTTAACCCCTGATTCCCATACTGATCAAGAATGTAAATGTGCACAAGGCCTCTGTCCCCACAGCTCTCTATGACAAGGAGTTTCAAAGACTCTCAGCCCTGATAGAAGAAATCCCTTATCTCAGTCTTAAATTGATACCCCTTTAATCTAACACTATGGCCTCCGGTCCTGGACTTTTCCATGAAGGGAAACATGGAAACTGTCAAACCACTTAAGAATGTTTCAGTGAGATCATTTTTCATTGTTCTAGATTCCAGTGAATAGAGTCCCAACCTGTTCAACTTTGAAATCTTCTTTGCATTGATCTCATCTGCCACCCATCCACCCTCTCCACCAACTTGTCAGTATCTTTTTAGAATTCCGTACTGTCCTCTGTTCACAATTTTTCAAAGTGTTGTGCCATTTGCAAACTTTGAAATTACCTCCTGCCCACCAAGATCCCGACAATTAATATGTCAGGAAAAGCAAGAGTTCCAATGCTGATCCCTGGTACAATTGCTGCTACAAGTCTTCCACCAGCCCTAAAAATGTCCATTGACCATTATTTTCCTTTCACGCAGCCAATTTAAAGTTCAGGTTGCTGCTGTCCCTTTTATGAGAAGGTAGCCTAGACCCTAACTGTTTCTTATTTTAAAGATGGATCTGAAGTGCATGTTCCAAAGCTGATGCGACTTTAAACAGAACACAATTAATTTAAATGCTATAGTTAAAATACAAACAAAAGTAAGAGGAATTTAAAATAACTATTGACAAACTTAACGGAATGATAGATGCAGTATCCATTACTAATTAACTATTCCAACATAGTAACATCCCATAAACACACCCTCTTGGCAGAAAAGGTTAATTCAGACACAGATTCTTACATGCAGTTCTCCAATCCAGGAGGAAACAACATCAAGAAAGATCTCGGAGAAAGTAACAGCCAGGAATCATTTACTGAAGCCTTCCTACCCTTGTGAGACCCCAGACAGCTACTGATTGCTACAACTAAAAAAACCAAGAAAACCTTAAATGAGAGAGCTAGCCACTCCCCTTTCACTGTTCCAACTGTTTTAAAACAACCTAATAGCCTCCTAAGTTCACTTAAGCTTTTTTTTTACAGTAGCCAGTCCTACACCTCTGCCTTTACAATCTCTTTTCAAAAAACCCAGGACAAAATAACTTTCTTAAAGTGACAGCATTGTCACAGCCATGGTGTACAGCATGTTTCATAAGTCTTTGTGTGGCACATAGGAAGTTTCCTTCCCTGAAATAGGTTGGGTTTATATGTCTACTGTTGTTTTCTGGTGCTTGCCCGTAAATTGACATTGATTTTCAGAATATAATGTGCCGTGCTAGGAATTGAACCTTTGAGCTTGAAGTAGTTGGTACAGGCTACCAAAAACCATGGGACACTTCAGACACTATGTGTAAGTTCAGTTATTGGTGTAAGACTTTCAAAAAGTGTCACAATTACTAACAACATTTTTAATGGTTTTATTCTTCTGTGTCACATAGGTAAATCTCTCAAAGAAATGGAACAGCCTTTGTCTGTTCTTGGTGTTAAAAATGGCTGTAAAATAATGATGATCGGCAAAAAGGTAAATTTGTATAAATTTTCTGTCAAAGACTTTTTCCAACGTGTCTAAAATATTGTTTTGTGCTTTCTAGGTATAAGTTGTATTTTTTTTTTTTAAAAAAAAAGTACTATTTTCTTGATTTCTCCTTCATTTGTATGGTTTTCCTCGGCCATGCCCTGTTTCCTTTATCATCAGAGTAGACCGATTGCCTGTTCTAAATAAGGTACATGAGAGTAATCTGGGTGACACGGCCTATTGCATCATCCTTCTTGTGTAGGGAAATGCCTAGTCTATGCCTTGAATTTTGGCCATTCAAATCACAAATCTGTTTCTATGAATAAACACAGCAAGAATTACTTGATGTCAGCTGGAACAACAGGCACATATTCAGAAAGACATTTTACTTGTTTTTACACTGTTACTCATTTAGTAATCCATCGGCAGAATGTTAAATTTGTGCACCTCCAATTATACATCTGCTCTCTGTCGTGTATGGCTGAAGGTGTGTGGCAGGATGCTTTGGAACATGCATGTGTGATCCTATGTGGGAAATATCTGGGAAGTTTATGGTCAATTCCATGGCAGGTCTGGATCCTCCACAAATGTCTCTGAGTAACATCTGGGTAACCCTCCAATCAATCTCACTCCCATCTCTGCATTTACCCCTCCTGACTGCCCTGATTACTTGCTTCCGATATAACCCAAGCATTCTCAATCAATTCCTCAACTATCCATTCAACTCTCAACTAGTTACCTGACCACCCTCCCAATCAGATCTAACCAGCCCATTTCCAAATTGACTACCCCTCCTGACCCAACCCAACTACCACCTCCCTGGGACCCAGCCACTCTCTGGATCAGATCAGACTTACTGACCCAACTGCTACCTTGTGTTGACTACCCTCTTTACCAGATCTGACCACTGACTACTGACTCATCCACCTCTCTACCTTACCCACCCTCCCATGAATCAGTTCACTCACATTTAGACCAGACCTTTAAAATTGCCATACTGCCACAGCTGTGAAAGTGTCTTGTTATTTCTCAACTCTGCTCTGCTCCAATGGCATTCCTCCAGGGACAGCTGGGATCTGAAGATGCCAGAGGAAATGTTGTTATTACAGACAGCCAAATCAAATCAGCCTTCCTTCCTCTGTATTCACAACACAGTAGAAGTAAATCCATCAAAAGATTCTCAAAATTGACCAAATGGTTCTTAATAAGATTTTAAATGACCATTGTGAATAATCATTTTAGACACCAGTTTAAGCTTAAAAAAAATTAGCTATTTATTTTTAATACAATTACTTTAGTAGAGCAAAATTAAGCAACAAAGTAATGCTGTAAACCCAAAAATTATTGTTTTCAGCTCCACTCACACAAAGTCAGGCAGATAAATACAATTAATGGGTAAGTAACAGTAAATAACAAAACTGACCAGATAATTAAGTGTCTTTTACAATGCATAGGTGATGGTTTCATGGTTTACTTTCTGAAGATATTGATTGTGGTCACCTTTTACAGTTCACTCAGTTAGAGGCAGTAACACCTAACCTTAGTCTTTTATTCTCTCAGCTTCCAAGAGCTGCTTGTAGGAGGTTAGGCAGGGAGATTTCTAAACTTTATGCTGTATAGTGTCAACAGCCAGATTCTTTCCCATATAAAATGCAGTCCAAAACCCAATTCAAACTGTAACCACTCGCAGAAGACTGACCATTTGCTCCATGAGGTCGCAGGTGCCATTCAACATCTGCCACCTACTTGAGCATAATATTTTTCCAGACTTGCTGGAACCAATTCCCAGGTATTGGCCTCATTAATAACCAACTTCTGCTGTCTGCTGTTCCCAAGTGATAAAGCATCTGCAGAGCCTTTTCTTCTGGAACCATCCTGCAGTCCTGGCCTCGTGAATAAATAAAAGCTTGTTTGATTTGTTTTCCTTTTAACACAAGTCCACAACTCATCTTTGGCTGTCGGTTCCCGGTTCATGGCTCCATCCTGATCCCATCATATTCTTTCAACTTGCAGAACAGTCCTGAAGAGGAAGCTGAATTAAAGAAGTTAAAGGAACTGGAAAAATCCACAGACCAGCTCTCCCACAAACTGGAAGAAATTAATGCAGAGCTGACAGGCATTCAGAATGTGAGATGCTTCTTATTTGTCTTTGAAAATGCTGTAATTTTACTATTCTTGCTATTAAGTTCTCCTCCCTGCCAAAACAAATGCAGCTAGATTGCTGGCTTCTTTACAAACGTAGTTGCACCCATATTTTGGATCACTGGCTGTGTGTGAAATATGCCATGAAAGTTTCATTCCTTTCAGTGGCAGCTGAGCATCTTAACTAAAATAACTGACATGTCATTCTCATGCACTGATCATAAACTGTTCAACTTCTCTGGTTGTGTTTGGATACGTTCTGTCAGTTGGCTTGGGGACTGCAAATTTGTTAATTGCGGGAACACTGTATTGGGAAGGTTCTGACATTTGTGTTATTGGAACACAGAAATATTGTGACAAATGTTGTTTCTTTATTGAAACAGCTTTTGCCGTTCTAATTTTATATGTAATTGTTTCAGAAAATTGCTTGTGAACATTGTCTCTCTTAATAGCTCAATGTAGAAATGTAAATCCCAAGTTAACCTTTCAGGTTATAACTAGTGAATTTCATTTTTGCCGTTGGGTGTATTTCATTTGGCCTCAATGTGTGGTCTAGGAATATTAACTAATGTAGTTCAGGACAGGACTGGACTCAGCTGTTATTTCATATTGACATGCTAACCTTTACTGTCTTGACTTTTTTTTATTTGTTCATGGATCTGGGCATCGCTGACTATGGCAACATTTATTGCCTATCCCTAATTATCCTTGAAATGTTCATGTTGCAGTTGTATAAGACTCTGGTGCGGCCGCACCTGGAGTATTGTGTGCAGATTTTGTCGCCATACTATAGGAAGGATGTTGAGGCACTGGAAAGGGTGCAGAGGAGGTTTACCAGGATGTTGCCTGGTATGGTAGGAAGATCATATGAGGAAAGGCTGAGGCACTTGGGGCTCTTTTCATTGGAGAAAAGAAGGTTTGGGGTGACTTGATAGAGGTGTACAAGATGATTAGAGGTTTAGATAGGGTTGACCATGAGAACCTTTTTCCACATATGGAGTCAGCTATTACGAGGGGGCATAGCTTTAAATTAAGGGGAGGTAGGTATAGGACAGATGTTAGGGGTAGATTCTTTACTCAGCGAGTTGTGAGTTCATGGAATGCCCTACCAGTAGCAGTGTGGACTCTCCCTCTATGTGGGCATTTAAACGGACATTGGATAGGCATATGGAGGATAGTGGGCTAGTGTAGGTTAGGTGGGCTTGGATCGGCACAACATCGAGGGCCAAAGGGCCTGTACTGCGCTGTATTTTTTTTCTCTATGTTTTATGGTGGTATTGTTTTTTTTTAACAAAGTCCTGCATCAAAGAGTAATGTGTAATATTAACGTGCATGGGATTGAGGGTAGTGTATTAAGATGGATAAAAAAAATTAGTTCACAGACAAGAAATGAAGAGAAGGAATGAAAGGGTCATTTACTGAATAGCAAACAGTGACTAGTGTGATACTGTATTAATTAAATTTTGCCTTCATGCTTTTATTATGCATTAAAATAATTCCATTCTTTGGGATGCAGTTTAATTCAGTCTCATCTCTAGTTTATCTGAATTCATAACTGACTCCTTTAAAAAGCAATAACTTGCCCTGCAACCAGCCTAAAGTGGTTGGCTCTGCCAGGCTGTCTTCCTGTAATTATTTGTGGCAATGTCCCAGAGAAACTAGGCTCACCTCGTGGCAGAGACTATACCTGGCATGGCAAGTTCTACAGATCTCAGCTGCTGGGATTGAGGTACTCAGACATTCACAAAATATGTTAATAATTTAAATGCGGTAGCTAAATGCATTAACTCAAAATGTTCAGATGACACAAAGCTGAGTGGAAGGGTGACCTATGAGAAGGATGCAGAGACGCTACAGCATGATTTACATACGTTGGGTGAATGGACAATTGCATACTACATGCGGTATAATATGCGTAAATGTGAGGTTATCACTTTGGTAGCAAAAATAGCAAGGCAAATTGTTACTTGAAAGGTTGCAAATTGAGAAAGGGGAATGGTCATTGAAACCTGGGGTGTTCTTGTGCATTAGTCACTGAAAGGAAGCAGGCAATAAAGAAGGTGAACTGTATATTGGCCTTCATAGCTAGAGGATTTGAGTACAGGAACAACGTGAGAGACTAGGAATACTGTGGTGTGTAACTCACCATCTGCCTCCCCAGTGTCTGTCTACCATATACAAGGTACTAGTCAGGAATGTGATGGAATACTCCCCATATGCCTAGATGGGTGAAGTTCCAACAATGTTTAAACAACCTGACACATTCAGGCCAAAGTAGCCTGCTTGATTGGCACAACATCTACATATATCCATTCCCTCTTCTACTGACACTCAGTACACGCTGCTGCTGCTATCTATAAGGTGCACTGCAGAAATTCACCAAAGATCCTCAGACAGTGCCTTCCAAACTCATGACCACTTCCAACTAGGCAGCGGATACATGGGAGCATCACCACCAACAAGTTCCCCTCCAAGCCCCTCACCATCCTGACTTGGATATATATTGCCGTTCTTTCACTGATGCTGGGTCAAAAATCCGGAATTCCCTTCCTAAGGGTATTGTGGAGCAACCTACAGAATGTGGACTGCAGTGATTCAAGAAGGCAACTCACCAACACTTTCTCAAGTGCAACTCGGGATGGGCAATAAATGCTGGCCAGTCAATGACACCCACGTCCCGTGAATGAATGAAAAAAAAAAGTTTTACTGCAATTATACAGGGCATTGGTGTGGCCATACCTGGAATATAGTGTGCAGTTTTGGTCTCCTTATCTGAGGAAGGATGTTGCTGTAGAAGAGGTTAAGCAAAAGTTTACCAAATTGATTGTTGGGATGGCAGGACTGACATGTAATGAAAGACTGAGTTGGTTAGGATTGTATTCTCGGCTTTAGAAGAATGAGACAGGATCCTGTAGAAGCCTATAAAATTATAAGATGGCTCGACAGGCTAGATGCAGGAAGGATGTTCCCGATGGTAGGGGAATCCAGAACCATGGTTCATAGTTTAAGGATAAGGGTAAATCTTGTAGGACTGAGATGAGGAGAAATGTCTTCACCCCGAGAGAGGTGAACCTGTGGAACTCAGTTACGGAGAAAGCGATTGAGGCAAAAACTTTGTGTTTTGAAGAAAGAAGTCGATAGAGCTCTTGTGGCGATTAGGATCTAAGCTCAGTGATCAGCCATGATTATATTGAATAATTGAGCAGGCTGATGGGTCTAATGGCCTACTGCTGTCTTCTTTGTTTACCTGTTTTGCCAAATGTCCTGCTGAGTGCAGGACAAGAAGCTTCAACAAGATTTTTTTGCGGCAATACTCAACTAATGATACACACTTAATGCAATAAAATCTTGGGTACTTCACCATATTTTATAAATAGATTCATAGAGTCGTACAGCATGGAAACAGACCCTTTGATCTAACTCGTCCATGCCGACCAGATATCCTAGCCTAATCTAGTCCCATTTGCCAGCACTTGGCCCATATCCCTCTACGTCCTTCCTATTTCATTACCCATCCAGATGCCTTTTAAATGGTGTAATTATACCCGTCTCCACCACTTCCTCTGGCAGCTCATTTCATACGTGCCCCCTCCTCTGTGTTAAAAAGTTGCCTTTTAGACCCCTTTTAAATCTTTCCCCCCTCACCTTAAACCTATGCCCACTAGTTCTGGACTGCCCCACCTCAGGGAAAAGACTTTGTCTATTTTCCCTATTCATGCCCCTATTAAGAGTCAATGGATCTGACAAAGAATTACAGCTGAGCATTTTTGGTAGTTTCCTGTGATGTTAAGGATTTGGTTTACCTGGCACCATTGGATGTATAAAAGATGATGTACAAGGATAAAATAATTTGTGCTGAGATTTTGTTGTCATCTAGGGGTTCCTTGCCCAAGATCTTCAATCAGCCGCATTAAGCAAATTAGAGAAGAAAGTGAAGAGCACATCGGAACAGTGTATGAAGTTTCTTGAACAGATTGATGCTATGGTGGGTAAGAGAAAATTACAAATGTATACAGATTACATAAATAGAATTTCTGGAGGGGTGGTAGTTAACTGAAAATTTGTGTTTTTCTCATTAGTCTGCAGTGTACATTTTCATGAATTCTATTTCTGTTAAAAAAAGTTCACAATTTTCGATACCTTAGTTCAATGTATTGCTTTATTTCCAAAAATCTCTTTCCGTCCAGCCCTTTGGAAAATTATTTTTCAAGTGCTTGCATGTTGATAATTAAACTTCCTTCAGCAAAAAATGGATCAGCTGTGAACACCAGCCTGAATAAATTTTAATCAAGACATAGACAATATATTGTATAACATTTAAATTATAGTTAAATGTAACAGTCAATGCATTTGAACAAGTCATATTCTGATCAGCTGTTTCCTGCAATATGTTCAGAATTTATTTTGAGGATAGTGTTTTGATTAATGAAATGTGACCATGTAGAAATTTAAACTTTTTTTTTACTTGGTTTGATTAGGTAGATGTAAATGGGATGTTTTCCTAAGCTGGTGAGTTTAGAACCAGAAGATAAGAGTCTCAGGATAAGGGGTTGGCATTTTAAGACTAAGATGAGGCTGGTGAATCTTCGGAATTTTCTTCCACAGTGAGCTGTGGAAAGTCAATCATTAAACATGTTCGAGACAGAAATCAATAAGATTTCTGGATCCTGAAGACATCTTCGGGTATGAGGATAGCTTGGAAAGATGGTATTGTGATAGATGATCCGCAATGATTTAACTGAATGGCAGATGGATCTGATGGGTTGATTCCCGCTCCTAGTGTTCCCAATATTAAACTCTTGTTCCTCTTGTTTTAAAGGTATAAGCAACTAAAATAATTTCTCAATGATATGAATGAATGTAGTTGATCCTTGAGAAATGTATGTTTCAGTTGCATTTGTCCACGTTTAAATAGGATTAGTGCCACTTTTTTATTACTTCAGACATAATTCAAAATTGAAAACACATGGCAAGAGAGAAACTCAAGAACCATTCTCAATTCATGTATCAGTTTAGTTGTGTAGGTCCATGTTAAAATTTTAATTATATATATATATATATATAACAACTTGGTTTGGATGTGTCAAGGCACAGTAAGTAACTATAAAAATAGGTAGCTGAAAATGTGTTGCTGGTCAAAGCACAGCAGGCCAGGCAGCATCTCAGGAATAGAGAATTCAACGTTTCGAGCATAAGCCCTTCATCAGGAAATTTTTACTTATAAAAATAGGTAGATAATGTGTGTGGACACAACTGGCATGTTTAGTGCAGCGTAGGGAAGAACAAATCGGAAAACCTCCTTAATGGTTAATTAAGATCTATAGATGAACAAAGGGACTTCTGTGACCATGAACATAATGAGAAAGATAAATATAACTTTGATCTTCAGCTCAAGAGGGATAAAATTCAGTTTTCCAGTCCTTCTCCAGCTATGTTTGGGACATTGGCCCTGATATTTCAGTTGGAAGATAGCCATTACGGCCTAGGAGCATGTGGAAATCCTGATACAGGTAACTCTGTGGGAATTGCCCAGACAATTGAAATTTCCTTGGGGCATAAAACCCAGCATCAGGAAGCTCCACAGAAGTCTTCTACTTTGAATCTGAGACTTTGGATGGTTCTGATTTACTTAGGCTCAATAATTACCCTCCAAGTTAGAGGATTAAATGAAACCATTGACACGCTGCTGACTTCCTGATCTGACCTCCTACCACGTTGCCTGATAATCAGCTATTGTTTGTTGAATCAGGATCAGAAATAATGTCCAATTTTGATGGGTGAAGCTAGGTTGTTGGATACATGTACTTTATACCATTCTTTGGACATAATCACTTAGGGGTTGTGTGCATAGTTTAATCAGAATGCTACTGGGGCTTACGGATTAAATCCAGAGGGTTTCCTCAAATCTAGAAGATTGAAGGAAGATCAGATTGAGGCAAGAAAAATAAGAGATCATTAAATTGAGGGGATAAACTATTTTCTCTGATGGTGTAATCTGGAGCAATATGACATAATATTAACATTAGAAATGGACAGGAATGATACCAGGAAGTCCAACTTCACACAAGATGTAGTGTAAATCTCGAACTTAACTAAAAGGACGAAGGCTAATTGAAATTTAAAACTCAGATTAATACAAGGAATATGGAGCCAAGTTAAGTAATTGGCTGTTGTGGTACATATCCTCCATGATTTAATAGATTGACAGAATCTTCAAAGGGCTGAACAGCTGACTTGTGTCCTGTTGCAGCAATGCTTATAATCCATCTGGAAAAAATTATAGCAGGGTGCTTTCAGGTTATTTTTGATGTGTTAATTCAGAAATTAAGTGAGGTAATGAATGGTAGCCCAAATCATCGGTCTTGTACATCTGTACTTTATTTTCAGTGAATTCCTGTAGTGTTGTCTTATTTTAAACTCTGACTATTCAGTAATATTGCAGAATATTTTAAAATGTCCTCTGATCATATACTACTCATGATTGAGACATTTAATACAATGGTTGCAATGAATACTGCCATTTAACTCCAACTGATCGATGTAGGAATGTCAACTTGAATTTATACCAAAAACAGAAGTTAACAGTATGTATCGTTCAACAGTTTTTTTTTCTGCAGGATGTGCGATATCTTTGTGTGATCAAAGATTGACTTTAGTTTAATTACAAACAAACAAATGTTTGTGAATAAGCAAATGCAAAATTGTGGCATCTGTTGAAAAACATGAAACTAATGGTGAAACTACTTGAATGATGAACATGGAAAAAATAATTTTAATTTTTGAAGCACATTGGGTAGAAATCTTATTTAAGTACAGCCAGTACTGCATGACTCCAGTCAGAGCTAATAGTGACTCGAGTTTAAAGGAAGATGCATGTAACAGGTCCTGGAACATAATATTTAACAAACCTGATGCAATGACCAGTATTACAGTGCACTGTCCTCTCTGTTAGGAAATTCCAAACTAAATTTAAGTTTTAAACACACAGTAAATCAAATTTATGCATTTATACTGTTTGTTCCTTACAAGTAAAGTATTTTGAATTTATTTTCAAGAGTTTGCCTGATGACTTTAGTGACTGCAGACATAAGAGAAAAAGTCTTGTGAAGAATGTACAGGTGAGTTGGTCTTGTATATTGAAATTTAAGGGATACCTTGCAAATGTTTGAAAGTCAGACCCCCTCTCATACTGTACTGTGTGTAATTGGTACCCAATTTAATTGATAACAATGTTAATTTGTTAGATTGGAATTTCAGTTTTCATCTCCTGTAACCAGTATTACTGACTCAACTGATGTTTAGAACCAAACTGTCTTGAGTGCTTTACTGCTTATTAATCTACATTTTAAGTGGCTTATAGTTTTTTTATAAATTGACTACAATTCCTAGAGTTTGTAATTTAAATCTGAAACATTGAAAATTCAAAACTTGAACAGTGGATATTTTGCTTTAATTTAGTCAGATCGGGTGTGTAAATGGTTTAGATGCTAAGCCCCAACACATACAATCAAGAAGTCTGGAAATTTCAAGTTTGATGCTCTGTTTACCAGTCTGAGACCAGTAGCCGAAGTATTGGGTCTAGCTGGGTAATAGCTAGTTTACATTTCCTGGCCAACTCTAATGGCATGGAAGTATTAGGTCTAAGCAATCAGAAAGGTTGAACTAAATATTTCGAGTGTGGGTGACAACAACTGTTAACTGCTGACGGGTTTAAAAACATCCTTGAAGCCTGATTGGGGCGGGTAGTACTTGCAAAGATGCCCTTCTGTCAGGGAGGGGAATAGCTTGCCAAGGTATCCCACTAGTTCTGTCCACTATTAAGCAAATCATAAGTAGACACTGCGTAACAGTTGGTAAGCAGATGGCAGTCTCTCCCAGATGTGGCAAGTTCATGCCCCCAGCCTAGAATGCTGCCATCAAAAGTATATGTAAGACTTCTACATTTTCTCCAAGTGTGATTTTTTTTTTTCATTTTTTGGTTGCAGAATTACTTGGCTCAGTGTGATGTCATTGAAACAAATATCTCACAGCAACTAGAGAAGCTTCAATCAAAGAACCTCACTCTTGCTGACTGATTTTACAGAAAATAACAAAGGAGTATGATAGTAAGGAACCACCCTGTCTAGATTTTACCATTTAATCTAAGAACTTTTAACTAACTCACAACCTGGTGTAAATAATGATTTAGAGAATGGAAACTTTGTAATAAAGGTAACCAATTGCTTTCCAGGACAGTAACACATTTCCTCTGATAATTATCTCCTACATTGTCACATCAGGAGGTTCTCTATTACTAAAAAGACACCAGTTTTGAAACACTGCGGGTCATAAACATTAATGCATGTAGTTGGCACTGAAATAAATGTTTTTGTATTCTAACAGTATGTTGGACTGTTTGCATGTGGTAGTTGTTAGTCAAAAGGCATTCCTTAATAAATTACTTCATTTAATATGTCTAAGTTATTTCAGATTCATTGGAGGGATCATGAATAACTATTAAAAGTGTCTACTCCACATAATTGCTGAAGCCTAATTGCTTATTCACTTTAGAGGCAATTAAATTCTAGGTTATTGTAACACACCTTTGCTTTCAGTTTTGCGACAGTTCCCATTCTTTTTAGATTCAAAGTACATGGTTCAATGAGATTAATGTGGAAAGTGATGGAATGTGGGGCAAAAGGTCAGTTTATGTTTAACACAGCTAATGATAACTACATTAGAGATGTGTACACATCTTTGAAGGTTGCAGGGGAGTTTGAGACCACAAGTAATAAAGCATAAAGGATCCTGGGCTTGATAAATGAGGAAAACGTAGACAAAAACAAGTAAGTTATAATAAACCTGTATAAAACACTAGATCACCCTCAGATGGAGTACTACAATGCGACCCCCACCCCACCCCCACCTTTTGCCATATCACTTTCAAATCTTCTATCTTGAGGCTGAAGATGAACAAGATACTGAATAGCTGTTTCCTGTAGCAAATAAATCTCTGATTATAAAATACCATGACAGACATATAACTAACTAAAGATTAGTATAATAATGTTCATATGAATATTTCTAACATTTCAATCAATCACAAACAAATTTCCCTCTAAGCTGTGTGACTGCTCAGAGATCCACACATGCGTATATGGGAGAAGGATTCACATTTTTGGATCTTTGGAATCTCTTTTGGGGTAGAAGTGACCTGTACAAGAAGGACGGATTGCACCTAAATTGGAAGGGGACCAATATACTGGCAGGGAAATTTGCTACAACTGCTTGGGAGGATTTAAACTAGTAAGGGGGGGGGGGGGGGGGGGGGACTCAGGGAGATAGTGAGGAAAGAGGTCGGTCTGAGAACAGAAGTGAGTCAGTCAGGGACAAGGTAGGACTAATAAATTAAACTGCATTTATTTCAATGCAAGGGGCCTAACAGGGAAGGCAGATGAACTCAGGGCATGGTTAGGAACATGGGACTGAGATATCATAGCAATTACGGAAACATGGCTCAGGGATGGGCAGGACTGGCACCTTAATGTTCCAGGATACAAATGCTACAGGAAGGATAGAAAGGGAGGCAAGAGAGGAGGGGGAGTGGCATTTTTGATAAGGGATAGCATTACAGCTGTGCTGAGGGAGGATATTCCTGGAAATACATCCAAGGAAGTTATTTGGGTGGAACTGAGAAATAAGAAAGGGATGATCACATTATTGGGATTGTATTTTAGACCCTCCAATAGTCAGAGGGAAATTGAGAAACAAACTTGTAAGGAGATCTCAGCTATCTGTAAGAATAATCGGGTAGTTATGGTAGGGGATTTTAATTTTCCAAACATCGACTGGGACTGCCATAGTGTTAAAAGTTTAGATGGAGAGGAATTTCTTAAATGTGTACAGGACAATTTTCTGATTCAGTATGTGGATGTACCTACTAGAGAAGGTGCAAAACTTGACCGACTCTTGGGAAATAAGGCAGGGCAGGTGACTGAGGTGTCAGAAGGGGAGCACTTTGGGGCCAGCGACCATAATTCTATTCGTTTTAAAATAGTGATGAAAAAGGATAGACCAGATCTAAAAGTTGGAAGTTCTAAATTGGAGAAAGGCCAATTTTGACGGTATTAGGCAAGAACTTTTGAAAGCTGATTGGAGGCAGATGTTTGCAGGTAAAGGGATGACTGGAAAATGGGAAGCCTTCAGAAATGAGATAACAAGAACCCAGAGAAAGTATATTCCTGTCAGGGTGAAAGGGAAAGCTGGTAGGTATAAGGAATGCTGGATGACTAAAGAAATTGAGGGTTTGGTTAAGAAAAAGAAGGAAGCATATGTCAGGTATAGACAGGATAGATTGAGTGAATCCTTGGAAGAGTATAAAGGCAGTAGAAGTATACTTAAGAGGGAAATCAGGAGGGCAAAAAGGGGACATGAGATAGCTTTCGCAAATAGAATGAAGAAGAATTCAGAAGGGTTTTTACGAATACATTAAGGACAAAAGGGTAACTAGGGAGAGAATAGGACCCCTCAAAGATCAGCAAGATGGCCTTTGTGTGAAGTCGCAGAAAATGGGAGAGATACTAAATTAGTATTTTGCATCAGTATTTACTGTGGAAAAGGATATGGAAGATGTAGACTGTAGGGAAACAGATGGTGACATCTTGCAAAATGTTCAGAGGAGGAAGTGCTGGATGTCTGGAAACGGTTAAAGGTGGATAAATCCCCAGGACCTGATCAGGTGTACCCGAGAACTCTGTGGGAAGCTAGAGAAGTGATTGCTGGGCCTCTTGCTGAGATATTTGTATCATCAACAGTCACAGGTGAGGTGCTGGAAGACTGGAGGTTGGCAAATGTGGTGCTACTGTTTAAGAAGGGCGGTAAAGACAAGCCAGGGAACTATAGACCGGTGAGCCTGATCTCGGTGGTGGGCAAGGAGGAAATCCTGAGTGACAGGATGTACATGTATTTGGAAAGGCAAGGACTGATTAGGGATAGTCAACATGGCTTTGTGTGTACGAAATCATGTCTCGCAAACTTGAGTTTTTTTGAAGAAGTAACAAAGAAGATTGATGAGCGCAGAGCAGTAGATCTGATCTATATGGACTTTAGTAAGGCGTTCGACAAGGTTCCCCATGGGAGACTGATTAGCAAAGTTAGATCTCATGGAATACAGGGAGAACTAGCCATTTGGATACAGAACTAGTCTCAAAGAGAGAAGACAGAGGGTGGTGGTGGAGGATTGTTTTTCTGACTGGAGGCCTGTGACCAGTGGAGTGCCACAAGGATCGGTGCTGGGCCCTCTACTTTTTGTCATTTACATAAATGATTTGGATGCGAGCATAAGAAGTACAGTTAGTAAGTTTGCAGATGACACTAAAATTGGAGGTGTAGTGGACAGCGAAGAGGGTTACCTCAGATTACAACAGGATCTTGGCCAGATGGGCCAATGGGCTGAGAAGTGGCAGATGGAGTTTAATTCAGATAAATGTGAGGTGCTGCATTTTGGGAAAGCAAATCCTAGCAGGACTTATACACTTAATGGTAAGGTCCTAAGGAGTGTTTCTGAACAAAGAGACCTTGGAGTGCAGGTTCATAGCTCCTTGAAAGTGGAGTCACAGGTAGATAGGATAGTGAAGAAGGCGTTTGGTATGCTTTCCTTTATTAGTCAGAGTATTGAGTACAGGAGTTGGGAGATCATGTTGCGGCTGTACAGGACATTGGTTTGGCCACTGTTGGAATACTGCGTGCAGTTCTGGTCATCTTCCTATTGGAAAGATGTTGTGAAACTTGAAAGGGCTCAGAAAAGATTTACAAGGATGTTGCCAGAGTTGGGGGAATCTGAGCTTCAGGGAGAGGCTGAACAGACTGTGGCTGTTTTCCCAGGAGTTTTGGAGGCTGAGGGGTGACCTTATAGAGGTTTACAAAATTATGAGGGGCATGGATAGGATAAATAGACAAAGTCTTTTTCCTGGGGTCAGGGAGTCCAGAACTAGAGGGCATAGGTTTAGGGTGAGAGGGGAAAGATATAAAAGACACCATGGGACGACTTTTTCACGCAGAGGGTGGTACGCCATATGGAATGAGCTGCCAGAGGATGTGGTGGAGGCTGGTACAATTGCAACATTTAAGAGGCATTTGGATGAGTATATGAATAGGAAGGGTTTGGAGGGATATGGGCCGGGTGCTGGCAGGTGGGACTAGATTGGGTTGGGATATCTGGTCGGCATGGATGGATTGGACCGAAGGGTCTGTTTCCATGCTGTACATCTCTATGACATGCATTAGCTTCCAGTTCCAGAGTCCATTGCTGTGTGTGGAAGCACATGCAGTAGCAGGAAGAATTAAAGGGAACGTGAGGAACATACAACTTCTTTCATGCATGTTGTGTAGCTAATCAGGCCCAAATCTGCCATAGTGCACACTAAAATCAATCAGCTATATTCATGTTGTGCTACTTCTAAAATACTATATTTGTTCCATGCAAAACATTTACTTTTTAAAGTCAAAAGATCCATGAAGTTAGGTATATTGACCTGTGGCTACAAGAATAATATACTTCAAATAAGCGCATTCAAAACTGTATTTGCGTTTTAGTTCCCTTTCTGCAAAAATGAAGTGATTAAAACACATAACTAATATTATTTAAGGAGTTTATTTTTATACATTATTTTCAGTAATGGTTTTATTTACACGAGTGTAATCAAGATGCTTAATAGTAGATAAACATTGCTGTAAGGCAGCCACCAATGCAAAATGCTGGCATTGCATTGTGGAAAGCGGAAATTAATTGGCTATGTTTTAGCTTTTTTCACCAAGCAAGTCTGTAGCTGTATGGAAAGATCTTCTTGTGAAGGTATTCTACCATCTCCTTACTGTTCTGTAGCTTGTCAAATTCGTAGAATGGAATCTAGATAAAACAAATTGCAGGTTTTCACATAAACTATTAAGATAAATAAAAATGTATACATTTATGTGCAGACATTAATTAATTACAAGTTGTCAATATGAAAGCTTTGAAAGTTGGAATTACTATCAAAGCATTTTATAACCATTTGTCCAAGTATATATCCTAAATACTTATTTCATGAGTAAAATATTTATAGCTATCTCAAGCTGTACCCACCTGTACAACATCGTAGCCCAGCAGCCGTAGTTGCCTCTGTTTGATAGTTTCCTTACCGAGTAGATTTTGAGTATTTGCAGAGAACCTTCTCTGGTCATCAATGCAGAGTGCTACTCTGAAAAGGATAACCACAATAAATAACAGTTGGCGAACAACAAAAAACATATACGGTGCCTGTTACATAAAACCTTCCTATGATTCTGTTTAAGGTGGATAGGGAGGGAGTTCCACAGAATGGAATTAAGTTAGTGGACGTTGGATCAAAGAGTAGGATAACACATGGGCACTATTTCACAACTGGGCATTGTAGGGTGGGACAAGAGCTGAAATCTTGGGTATGGTATGTGTGGCAAGCAAAATTTACAATTTAAAAAAAAGTTGCAGAAATTCAGGATCTGATTACAAGTACAAATTTTGTTTAAAGCTTTACTAAGACTACCCAAGCTACATAGTTGATTACTGATGAGCAATATCAACCAATTTACAAAGGTGTGGGTCATCATGTGACAGTGACTACATCTAACTTCGTGTTTCGGGACAAACTATATTAATTCAGACAGACCTTTATGAAAATCTGTCACCCTCAAAGCATACACATTCCCCTTTAGAAAAATGTTACATATTACAGTGTGACTTCATGATTTGGAAGTGCCAGTGTAGGGCTGGGGTGTACAAAGCTAAAAATCACACGCCAGGTTATAGTTCAACAGGTTTACACTAGCTTTCAGAGTGCTGCTCCTTCATCACCTGATGAACTATAACCGTATTGTGTGATTTTTAAGTGTGATTTTTGACTTTCTAAACATACCTTGTGATGTTGTCTTTGTTGCAACGTAGATCCGAAAGAAAAAGTTGAGAATATCACCAGAAACCTTTTCTTGCAATCCTTTACCGAACAAAGCATTTGACTCTGCAAATTGTGGGTTTTTTGGATTGCACTCCGAAAATTTAATGTACAAGAAATATCATAATCCTATAGTTGTTTCATAACATTGCAACTGATTTCAGTGGGAGATCTGAAACAGATACCTTCCAGATCCAGACCAGGATTAAACAAGGTACTGCAATAGCTCCCATAATATTTACGATCTCCCTTTATAATCATTATTCACTTTGTCATGATCACTTAGATGGAAGCTTTTTAACCTAAGTTTCTGTACCTAAACAGAATGACCACATTAGACACACCTGATCTACAGATGGCAGATGACAGATGACTGCCAAGTTGTTGCCTGCTCTGCACCAGATTTGCAAGCAACCCATGCTGTTTTCAATTCTGCTTGCCTTTGAATTTGGTTCAATCACTTCTCAGCAGCCAAATATTCCATCCACCTCCAATATGTTAGAAAACACAAACACCATCTAGTGGTGTAATCTCAATTTACACAAAGGATATCTACAGGGACAGAGGGGCAGGTCAAGAGGAACACCAAATGTATAAACTAACACTCAAAATACACGGGGGTGGTGGGGATTGGAAAAGATGGGGAGGCTGAAACAGGAATGCTGAGATTGACAGAGGAAGTCAGCAAGGGGATGGGAGTAACAGCTGCAAAGAAAATTTCAAACCTGACAACAAAGAAACACTCAGTTAACGAGCAGCGAAGAAATCATGAAGACCTTTACATTAAAATGAGTGAATTCAATATCAATTAGGTGGAGGGAAATAAATATTAGATTGAAGGAGGAAAGTTAAAATATTTTAATTTAAGCTGTACATTTTTCAAATCTTTGTCAAAAGGAATGAGACTACACACACAAGCTTCAGTAATTGAATAGGCAATTACTAGCGTATCACAGCTTTTAAAAAAGTTAATATCATGTCAAGTTTAGTTTGTATCCTCTGTGCGCAAACAGCATCTTTACACTTTTACTGCATTTCATTTATAAGCTACAGAGTGAGATAGAATTTTTTTGGAGTCAATGGAGGAGTGGTAAACTTCTAGGAACATAGGGACAAAAGTAGGTCATTCAGTCCCTCCAGCCCTTTCCACCATTCACAGAGACCATAAGCGATCTGTGGCCCAACTCCATACAATTCCCTTTGGCCTATATCCTTAATACTTTGGTTTAACAAAAATTCCTCTGTCAGATTTAAAATTCAACAATTGATCCAGCATCCACTGCCATTTGTGGAAGAAATTTCCAAGTCTCTATTGCCCTTTGTGCATAGAGGTGCTTACTTGCATCTCTTCCTGAACAGTCTCGCGCTAACTGTTGGACAATACCCCTAGTTCTAGAGTTTCTACTGGTTATCTACACCGTCTTTTCCTGTTAAAATGTTTCCTGAAAACTAGATCACCCCTTAATATACTAAATTCCAGAGAAAATAGGCCTAATTTATACAATCACTCCTCATAACTTAACCCTTGAAGTCTAGGTATATACACCTACATTGTCCTCCCTCTACGGCCTGGTGCCTACATCAGCTTTTAATACCCCAAGTGGAGTCTAACCAGGGTTTTGTCTCACTGCAGCATAACTTGCATACTCCAGACCTCAAGAAATAAAAGCCAGCATTTCATTAGCTTTCTTGATTATTTTCTGAACCTGTCTGTGCATTTTAAAGACCCATGCATCTGAATTCCAAATCTCTCTTTAAATACATCCATAGTATTTAACTTCATAACATCTGAAGGTACCCTGATCGATCTTTTTACATTCCAAAATAGATATCCTCACTTGTTTACACAGTTTTGCTCAGTCACTTAGTCTATCAATATCCTGTTGTAATTTTACTCTATCTATACTGTCTGCAATGCTGTCTAATTTTGTCATCAGCAAACTATCTGAATGTTTTTTAAAAAATTATTTGACTGGTGTCACTGGATAGGAATGATACCCGCCCCCAACTAATCTTGTGGTGGTCTAGCCTGAACTGCTATAATCCTTGGGGTGGAGGCAGACCCATAGTGCTGTTAGGAAAGAAGTTCCAGGATCTTGAGCCAGGGAAAGAACAAGAATATAGTTCCTAGTCAGATGATGTCCACCTTGGAGAGGAACCTGCAGTTGGTAGCATTCCCATGCATCTGATACCCTTGTCCTTTTATGTGATACAGGTTGCGGACTTGGAAGATGCTGTTGAAGGAGCTTGAGTGTGTTGCTGCAGTGTGTCTTGTATATGATGTTTAGTGCCAATCAAGTATGCTACTTTGTCCTGGATAGTGTTGAGTTTCTCAAGTGTTGTTTGAGTTCTACCCTCACCTCACCTTCAAGTTCACATCCTTTGTCCATGGTTTTTTGGTTGGGGGCAGTGGGGAGAAGAGAGAGAGAGAGAGAGAGAGAGCAAAGCTGCACTAATGTTGTATCTGGACCTTCCCTGAAGATGTTTCCACATATATAACAGGTTAATGGTATTTCTGTTATTTATTAGCAATGTCTGGTAAATCAACTCTGCATTCTAAATCATTAACTCTGGTTCTCTTTCTTTGGACACTGATCTCCTGAATTTATTTGTTTTATTTCTAGCATTGATTTTGCATTAGTTACTCTTATGAAATTACTAACAACTTCATGATGAAAGTGAGTACTGCAGATGCTGGAGATCAGAGTCAAGAAGCGTGGTGCTGGGAAAGCACAGCAGGTCAGTCAGCATCAGAGGAGCAGGAAAACCAACAATTCGGGCAAAAGCCTGATCCCTGAAGGGCCTTTGCCCGAAATGTTGATTTCCCTGCTCTTCAGATGCTGTCTGACCTGCTGTGCTTTTGCAGCACCACGCTATTGACTCTAACAACTTCTAGCATTTACACATGTAAAAATCCAGAATCTGCAGTTAGTGATTCTACACAAACCCCTAGTCCATACTGCAGTCTCTGCAAACCAATCAATTCAAAGTCACTGAACTGTGAGAAACATTTTATTTCACGTTGTTAGTATCATTGTGAAAACAGTCAAGCTGTCTTTTTTTTAAAATAAGGCCTAACTGGGTTTCAATAGCATAAAATGGTAATAATTACTGAAAAACAGACACACTACCTCTGAAAACTAGTTATATAATTGAATTATCCAGTCTCTTCACTGAACATTCTGGACAAACTTGCAAATTTCGATATTTCACCTTCTAGCTGAACCTCATGTCTGTCTCAGTTGATTGATTCACTGTCCATGTTTTAACTGAGTGGAAAAATTCACTGCTTTTTACTTCTTGATTTGCTGTGAGAATGCTTGAACATAACTTAGCCTACTTGGTGTTACATGGAAATCTCCTTGACTTGACATGAAAGTGAATTGACATTGAGAAAAGTAAAATCCTAGTCACAAAAATTGCTAGCATTTTGTAAATCAACAATGTTTAAAATTTCACCTGGATGTAGTTCAGGAAAGTCAATCATAGAGGAGATTTAACTCCTTCCTGAATTTTTTTTTGGTCTATTTATATTTGAAGTTCCCATTTTCAGTGTGCAGTTCTCTCATCCAATTTATCATTTATGTACTGTGCCATTCTTTGCACACAGTCATAATGTGAAGAATTTGGCCTTTCATCTTCAATCTAGTTGCATCCTCAGGTATACAGTATCAGCTGTTAGGTAAAGTAGCACACAGTTATAGCTGATGTCTTTAGTGAACACTTTCAGTGGATGACCAACTGCCTTCTATTTTGATTATTTTATGATCATCTACAATTTTGAATTTGTTTATATTCTTAAAGAATTCTAATTTTTGATTACCCTCATTGAGTGGAAAACATCTTTAAACTAGAAATAAAGAGCCATAGAAGTTAGATTATCTATTCAATGCTGACTAATTTTTGTTTTTATTTTTTATTGAACTAACAATTTCCCACTGGTTAGCCCTTCTTCTCCTCTTAGCTGTTGTACAGTTTGTTTTACTACTATTGATTCACTTGGCATTGTCAAGTAGAGATTTGACTTGCAGGTGAGAAAATAGTCCTGCATTATGCTTACATTGATATTCTAGACCAGTTAAACTTATATTAGGTTGGTTGAAATTCCCTTCAAGGTAATATTTCCAATTTCCTTTCCCCAACTTTATTACCTTAAATCCTCATCCACTGTCCTTTTTGTTTTATTCTTTTAAAGGTCATTTGTACCAATCATCTTCAGCAACAACCTATTGAAATGACACTAATGCTGATGACACCATCCCCTAAAGAGCTAACTGAAAGGTGAGCTGCAATCAAAATTACAGATCATTACAGACAGTGTAATGAAAAGAAGTACACATGGAGCATTCTCTTCAAAGAAAGAACACATGTATAAAACCACTGAATGAGACCAACTGAAAACTGTCTATATAATTTTGCTATGGAATACAAACCCATGACTTTTATCAGCCTGTTAAATTTGGTAATTAAAGTAGTGATTCAAGTTGATGTAAATGAATAGTAACACCAGTGTAAGAATGACACTCCAACAATTTAATTCTAAATCAAGAATGAAATGCTCCAGCATTGTTAAAGAGAGAAAACCCATCTCCTGAAAACCTATAGACCTAATCAAACTATTGCTGTCCAGATCAGTGATAAGCAAAGGTTAGTCATGTACACTTGAGTTTTTAGTAGTTACAAATGAAGGAGTTCTGAACATTTAAACCTGCATCCATGTTCTAGCAAGGCTGTAATTCTTGTTGCACCTCAGCACCATGGCATAAATAGCCAAATAATGTGATCAGCTGGAACATTGCACCTTGGATTCAGAAAATGACACACAGACCACCACAATTGATGGAATACATTAAGCTAATAGAAGCATGCTATATTTCTGTTCTTTCCCAGTAAAACTCCTATCTCGTTTCAATCATTTAGGACAAGACCTTGTCATTTTTTTTCTCTGTTCTCTCCACTTGTACCCTGCTGCCATTTTACGTACACTTCTACAGTGTTCTACTATACTCTGACTGTGAAATAAATATTTCTCTGAAGGACAACGGCTTCATTAATTAAATGTTCTCACCTTCGGAATACCTCTTCGTACTGAGAGGCAGGGAGCACATATCCTTCTTCATCCAATTTAATCTCAACATCTGAAAAAGTGCAGTAGTTTCAGGTTTTATTCAGGGGAAAAACATCTAAACTTAATTTTGTTTTATAGAGTTGATCAATATATTACCAAAAGACATTGTAATGCAGTGGTTTAGAGTTGCACAGCATTTGGGTATATGTTGCCAAGCTCCCACACAGTTATCAAAGGAGCTGAGGCTAAAAGCTGTCCCAAACAAGTGTTTTTGGGGGAGGGGCTAATCTTGACATTCTTATAATACTCTAAACTGTGTAAGTATGGTTGCAGAATATGTTAAAAAATAAGATGGGAGAAAATGGCTATCAGTTGAAAAGTCAATATTACACATGGTTATATATTAATAATGAAAAAAATTTAGTTCATTACAAAACAAAATTCAGAAAAGAAAGAAAGCTGACCTTTGGGATTCCTATTTTATTCTGATATGCACCCAAAAATATTCCTTTCTCACCACTTTAGTTTCAAAACTAAATTATTATTCAAGATGCCATTTAGATGAAGACAGGGTAGCAAACATTTCTCAAATATTTTTGTATGCTGTCTCCTTTATAATTGCTGGATATATAGAAAATCATACTGCATAAACATACCATTAATAGTCAATGATGTACATCCAGTTCACATTAAAAATTAATGCTTATACCTAATGTATAGCCATATGGTGTCAGCACACGGGAGGCAAAGTAATTCCTTGCTCCGAGAAGATCAATCAGGGCATTCTTAACTTTGTTGTAGAGATGATCATCCACCAGGCTTTCCACTGAACGTCCTGGTGTAATGAAAGATTTCACTCGATACTTTGAAGGAAGGCTAGGACCCTGTTAAGAAAAATTTTTTTAATTTCAAAGGTGTGCCTGTTTCATACATTAAGTTTCGGGTTACATAAACTGAGGATTATCTAATTCCCAGGACACAATCGCTTTGTGTTATCAATTTGGAAAGAAAGGCATAAATTATAAATTATCTACATTCCAAAGTGCTTCACAGCCAATATGTACTTGATATGGATTTTCTGAAATGTAGATGGGAATTACTCATCAGCACCCAGCAGAATCCCCATTATATCAGCCCATGAAGATACTGCCTGGGAATTTGAAGATTCTGTTGGACAATCCCCCTATGTTTGGAATCCATGGAAGATATAAATTTTAATCACAAAATTAAGATGGTTCTGCTGAAGTTAAGTAAATAGACAGGAAAAGTTAAGGCTATTAAATGTCTTGTTTAACTAAAGCCACAACTTACTTCGTACACTCTCAAATATACATATCCTAAATCCAGTACAATCCCAGACCATGACCTGACACCCCCTAACTGCTCTGGACACCTTCTTCAGATTCAAAAATAGCTCCCCCACCAACTGATTCAACAATCTCCCTCCCCGCTCCCACCCATACCGACATATTGTAAACACTCAATTACTAACCCCTACCTACCCGGCACCCTAACTCCACACTTAACGTACATACTCGCCCTTTGACAGCAGCCATGAAAAAGTGTGTGGTGCTGGACCTTTAAGTTACAGAACTCGGCAACAGACTTCTGTGAGAAAAGCAAGGTGGTTTGCCTTTCTCTGACTGTTTTATGCTACATGGGATGTGTGAGAACAGAAATTCGGCACAGCATTTCTGAAGAAGACCTAATTGGCATCTACTCTCTGAAATCCTAAGCTTTTTCATTTTGTAAAATTAGGAGTGGAGTGGCAATATGTTCGAGATTACCACTCCTCAGAAAGTCTGGCCCACAGGCATTGTTCTAACATAGGAAATAACTGATTTACACACAGCAAGGTCCCACAAATATTAACAAGTAATAATGACCTGAGTTTTCTGTTGTTTCAAGGATGCTTAATGGTTAGAACATAGGGGACAATTTCCTTGCTTCTCTTTGAAACAAGGAGACACTGCCTGAAATTTTTACATCCACCTGAAAAGGCAGATGGGATCTCGTGGAGTATTCTGTGTAGTTCTGATCACCATATTATCTGAAAAGAACATAGAGGCATGGGAGGAGGTGCAGAAAACACTTGGAAGTAATATTTTAGATGTGAGATAACAGGTTGATTGATTGATTTTTTTTTCTCTCCTGAAAAGTTACAGCTGAGGGACAACTTAATAGTTTTTTTAAAAAATCAGGGTTTTCTAGATTAGGTATAGACACAATGTTTTCACTTTTGAGGAAGAACTAAAACTAGAGACCATCGATACTAAATAAAGTTACCAAGAAATCAAATGTGGAATTCAAAAGAAACATTGTTACCCAGAAATTGTTGGGAATATAGAACTTGACCCTCCAGGGAATGTGTTAAAGCAAAGAATATTGTTGCACTCAGAATTGAGTTAACAAGTGGCAAGTACCAGGCAATAACCATCTCCAGTGAAAGAATCTAACCATTGCCCCTGATGTTCAATTGCATGACCATTTTTAAATCCCCACTTTCACAGTTGACCTCCTGGCTCCTCAATACTTGTCTACAATCTAAAAGGCATAAGTTAGGAGTATGATGGAACACTCTCCACTTGCCTGGATGGTGCATTTCCAACAACACTCAACAACCTTCACACCATCCAGGATAAAGCAGCCTGCTTAATTGGCACCCTACCCACCATCTTTAACATTAACTCCCTTCACTATTGACAAAGTGCACTACTGGTACTTGCAGGTTTCCTCCAAACCCATAAAATCTTGACTTGGAATTCTATTCCTCAGAAGCAGTAATTGTTTAATGCAACTGAGGAAGATTTTAGAGGAGGCTAGCTGTTTCATAAAAGCTGATATTGAGCTAGCAATTAGATGCTTACGAGCACTGTTAGGACAAGAGATTGAACTACAAAGACATCAGTAATCATTTAGACAGTCCAAGTCCAAGAGAAGCTTTAAGGATATTCTAAGGCTAGACTTTTGAAAGTCAAGAATTAGAATTCCTTGCAAAAGAGACAGAGTTTTAGTGGGATTTAGTGATCCACAGTGTCATTAACATCTGAGCTGGATTTATCTTAACTGCATTGGCCATTCAAAGTCTAGTCTGTGGGATATTTGAACACAATTTGTCCACTAACTCAAACTTACCTTATGTTAATCCTGAATAATAAAGTTTAAGTTGTATATACCGATATATTGTTTAGAACCATCAATTTACCAGTTTATTATACTTATTTAATCATTATTGTTTGTGTTGGTTTTGGTTAAATTATATAATAAAGATTTTATTTGTCACTTCAATTCAACCCTGAGATCCTGTCACTTATTTTCTTATCCTTGGTTCCGTTATTCTTTAAAAAATGATGGTCTATCAAGCTAGATCCTAATAAAGATCCAGCTTTTTCAATATTCTCATAACTGGGATCATAACATGAGATAAGAAACAACTCACACTCTGGTGTCTCACTCCTACAGGTGGTAAATTACATTTAGAGGTTTTAAATATTTTGTTTTCTTACTTTTCCTTTATTGGAAAATTCATTTCCCTTCTCTTTCTCAATCCAATCTTTTCTGCCCTCTTTTTACTCTCTATTTAATTTGACTGTCATTCACTCTAGTTATTTCACCATTGTCCCTGTTACATTCTCTTCCCTCTAATTTAATTCGTCTTGGAGGTAAACGGTTATATACATTGTTCATCAAAATCCAAAATACCTCTTTGATCTCACTACACCTATCAACTCAGACAACTAACAATTTGCAGGAAATCAACCTCAAGCAAGATTTCCTGGTTCAGAAAATTCTAATGCAACACCACTGTGTAGTTCAGCAGAAGGCCATTACTTCTCCCAAAAATGGTCTGACTGAACCAAAGTTTTGACGTCTATATTATAACTTTAAATCGGAAACCTAACTGTGTCCATGTGCCCTGGTGTAATTAATATTGTCCCTCTGATTCACTCAAAGCCTAAAGTTGATTCACCATATCACAGAATCATAGAATCATAGACTATTTGAATGCTGCAGAAGAAGCCATCACCAAATGAGCATTATTACCTACTGGCAATCCCCTGTTTGTTCACCGTACCCATGCACATTGATTACTTGGACAGAAATATTCAAGGGTCGAAAAAGTGTGGTGCTGGAAAAGTCTCCCGAATGCCTCAATTGATCCTGCTTCCACATTTCCTGGCTGTGAATTTCAGACTCAAACAACTCGTTCTGTGAGAATGTTTTTATTGCATCACATATGTTCCTTTTGCAAATAACTTCAAACCTGTACTGTCTAGTCTGTGATCCTTTTGTGAGCAGTGGTTTCTCCCCATCTACTCTATGTATTTGAAAACCTCAACCATGTGCAGTCTAGAGGAAACATAATCAATCTGTAAAGAGACAAAGTGAACAGTTAAAAAACTTCATACCTCATAGGTTCGGCACTCCAGTTTCATAGTCATGAACAGTTGAGTCAACTGGGCAAAGACAAACTTGTCAAAACCTGTTCCTTCTGCTAATGAAATATAGGAACAAAATATGAAAAATAAAATGTATGATGCTAACTGGAGTTAGGCAGCACCACTTTTTAATACCGAAAGAACCTTACAACCATGTACCAATTTAAGATAGTTGGCTTATCGGAGAGGGAGGAGAAACGTTGTGTTTGCTGTTTTCTACTGGACTTGTGTTAATATGCATTACCCATGCAAGGATTTTAACTGGAAGCAAAATCTGAATCATTAGTCATGCTCCCCAAGGTTTGGTTCAAACATGAAGTATGAAGAGGTGGGGGATATTCTGGAGAGTTGCTTATGTTCATAAGACCATATCAGAATATGAATGAGGCCTAAGCAGAGGGAGAAATAAAATGATGTTTTGATTTGGAAAGCTCTTCATGCCAATCCTGCTCTTACAGAAGGAGGTTGGTATTTGCTTGTTAAGTCCATGCTACAGACGTAATGAATTACTAATGATTAGATATTGGGAAGATGTAGAGAAGGTCGTTAGGACAGAGAAAAATGTGAAGGCGACATGTACCTTCATTGCGAGAGGCAGAAAGAGAGTGAGAAGCTGTTTGGTGACAAAGTCACATTCAAGAACAGAGAGTGAAAGCAAGGTGGTGCTGAAAGAGCAGTAAGAGACTGAAAGTCAGCTTTGAAGAAATTACTGGCAGTTTAATTGAGACACAAGTAACTGTGTTGCCTGCCACAATAATCACAGAGTTAATATAGCTTTAGCAGTGACTGAGTGTCAGTGATGGAGAAGTGAATGTTTGAGATTGTGGATGCAATGCTAATCAACCAGACTGTTTTGTTCTTGAATGTTCAAACAGTGCTGAACAACTATCACAGACAAATTGTTGCTATGGACAAAATAAAACATAGTAAAGTTAGCAAAGAAAACTGCTAAATCAATTCATGTATGGTTGTTACCCAATCAGGAAAGATTGATCCTTGAAGAGACTGGGTCTCCTTTCCCTAAATAAGAGAAAGTAAAAGGACACCGACTGAGGGCATGAAGGGTTTAATATGGGAGATGTACAGAGAATGTTTCTATTGGTTGTGAGACTAGTTCTAAGAGGATAGTGACTAAAATCCAAAAAGGAATTTAGGAGACACCTATTTACCCAGAGAATCATTAGAATCTGTTGAGACAAATCACACAACAAGCTTAAAGGCAAAACTGGGAGGGAAAATGAATGAAATGATGTATCGATGGGAGACAGATCAAAAGGAGTGGAAGGCAATTTTTAGGGCACATAAGCAGCAGCATTGACTTACTGGGCCAACAGCTTGTTTCTGGGCTGTCCATTTAATGTATGCATGGGAACAATACTCAAGCTCCTTTACATTTCTTCCTCTCCTGCTGAATCATTAACTACTCGCTGGGCTATAGTTTCACAGATGCTCTCTTAACTATCACTTACATGAAAGCCTAAGGAGCAAACCCTAGTCTATTAAACAATTGTACGATCACTGTTTTTTCTAATGTTCAAATCAGACATCCATAAAACAAATTCTGTCCCCCACCTCACCACCCCACCACCCCACTACTCAAAGGTCTATCGAGGAAACTATCCAGGAATGTGGAAATTGCCCCAGTATGCTCTGTCCACAAACTCCAACCTGGCCAATTACTGTCCAACCATTTTGTTTCAACTGTTAACAAGTGATGGAAGCTGTCATCAACAGTGCTATTAAGCTGCACTTACTCAATAATATCCTGCTTACTGGTGCTCTGCTGGGGATCTGCTAGGCCCATTCAGTTGCGGACTTAATTACAGACTTGATCTGAACGTGGACAAAAGCACTGAACTCAAGAGGAAAAGTGAGGGTGGCTGTCCTTGATATCAAGACAGCATTTGACTGAGCATGGCATCAAGAAGCCTTGGCAAAACTAGAGTCAATGAGAATCAAGGAGAAAACTCTCCAGAGATTGGAATCAAATCCAGCACAATGATAGCTCGTTGGACCTGTCAGGGGCCAATCAATTCAGTCTCATCTTCTAATAGTCCATATATCACTTAGCAGTTCGCTGGAGAAACACCATATAACAACATATGTCTCTTGTTGGTTTATGAGGACTCAGTAAGACTCAACTCCACATCTTCCTTCTATGTCTTTAAGAGCTTTAAACTGAATCCCCAGGCCCTCCAAATGCTGTGGATTGGTCATTTCCCATTGTGAAGTGTTTCATTTCCAATGCATACCACTACCGGTTAGTGTATCGTATCTAACAAATACTGGCTCTGATAATTTTATTGCACTTTTTCTGTGTTTTTTATTATGTTAAAAAATGATCTATTGTTTTGAAGTTTATGGCGTCACCTGAATCTGATAGGTAGATATGGCAACATAATCACTTATAAGAATTTGTCTTCTCTATGAATTTATTATTTCCTGACTCAAGACAGCAACTAATTATTATCAATCTATATGAAACAAACTGTATCAATGTGCCGTTAATTCCTAAAGAAAGTTTTGCGAACCTCCATTGCTGGCTCCTCTTTCTCCAGGAATGGAGAAGTGTACCTCCAACAAGCATATGGAGACTGCTACATTAAAAGTCAACCAGCAAATGCATTTCAATAAGTGATGCAGGACTAATTTAATCATACCAGGAAAAACAGAATGAATAGATTAAGTGAATTTGAATACAGTGGAGTCAGAAGCAGATACATTACAGGTGAGGGGTGGGGGGCACAGTATTCATTAGAAGATATTTTGGTCAGTATGAAATTACTGCATCAGTTCAAAGCCCACTGCACATTTATGTTGTTACGTCTAAGAAAAACATTAAAAAGAAAAATCCAATTAAACAACTGAATATTGAGTGTTGGAGCCAATTTGAATGTGATTCAATATCTAATAAGTTCAAAGTATCACAGCCTAAAATCCAAACAAATTGTAACTTTAAATTTTAAAAACTCTGAGTAAAGTTACTATTTTCCAATGAAATCAATTATGAAAAGAGCAGTTGCTTCCACATTACAAGAATGGTATACACAGGATGTGAACCGGCATATTTCAAGATGAGCTCACCTTCCAGCTGCTGCAGAAAGTATGGACTAAAGATTTTGGCTACAAAATTCACAGGAAAGCGTCCTATTAATATACAGGAATGAAGAAGGTTCAACAAAGTACGTGGCTGAAATTGTGAAAATCGTCCTCTTAATAAATTTTCAATCTTTCCGAAGAGCTGGCCAGCATTTGGTGGCAGATAGTTCAGCTTGCCAAACGGCATAATTTGTAAGGCAATTTCTTCAGTTGTAAAATTATCTGAATTGTAAACAAAACTCTCAGCAACTGCATCAAATATGGGAAGTGACAGGATTCGCCGTTGGCTGCAGTATTGCATCACTTTACTGATTGCCTCTGGTTTTAAGACAAAGGCGTTTTTGGGGACATTTTGCTCCAAAGCGTCAACAAAAAATCTGTCACTGTGTCCAAAGTACATGAGAGCATTCAGTACCACTATGAGTTCCTGGTCTGAGAATTGGGGAACATGTCTCACTGAATGTTTGCATAGATTAATCACCAAAGGAAGTGCTTGGGTTTGTTTAAGGACAACCATTGCATTCAGGATGTCATTTTTGGCTTTACGACTCAACTTGGAAACTAAATGAACAGTATGGGTATTAATTTTGTTCAGCAACTGCTGATAATTTCCTCCTTCTCCCATACTCGCCTCCAGCAAATTATAAACCATTACTATCTCTTCAGATGTCCAATTAACAATTTTCATTCTTTGAATTTCATCCATTACTTGCTTAAACATTCTACACCCCGGGCCTTCCAGGTCCAGCAAAGCCTTGCCCAACAAACACAAGTCTTTAATGGACATCTGTCTGTTATTAAGTCGCATCTGACATTCTGACACCAGTCGCACCATGAGTGTGCTCTGTGGGTCCACATACAGTTGAACGTAAGCATACAGAGCAGTCACCAGTGCTGCACTGCTGAGCCTCAAAGACTCGTGCTCGAACTGGAAGCACAATGCCTTGAAAGCTTCATTCTCCAGCAGGTCCCCAGGGCTTTTCAGACTACTCCCATCTCTTTCAATCTGTGATATTTTAAGCAATGCAGCAGCAGCCATTGTATCCGTAAATGCACCGGAAGAGTTCAGAAGTTTAAAGATGTGCTTCGCAGTTTTACAGTTGTTCAAATGTTTCAAAAACTCCTGCTCATTGGAGGATCCGTTCTGCTTGTTGTCCAAGTTAAGGTTCTCCCCAGCATCCCCATGGAGACACTCTGTTCCCAAGGTGTCACAAGGCTGGTCTCTGACCAGGTTGTGGTATCCTTTATGAGGAATCTGATGATACCATGCCTTTAGAGGTCCTACTGACAAAGTCTTGTTATATTGCGGATACAGAATTTTGTTAAGGCTTTTGCAGGAACACAGCTGTCGCTTCACGATTTGTAAAACATTGTATGTCTGTAAGTCCGACGAAAGAAAATGAAACACTCTTAGAAGATTTAATGCCATAGCAGCTTCAGCAACGTTACTCGTCACCTGTTAGAAAAAGACAGAAGGTCAGGGATAGCTATAAGTTCCCATTATAGTGAACTATTAATTTTAAGACCGAAAAATATAAATTACATTCAGCACTTACAACAAAAGGTGAAACAGACTGCAAACATTTTAAATCTTTCCCACAACCAAAGCTTTTCCAATGAATAAGCAATGTCACAAACGAGAACACTTGCTCACATTGACCTTCTGTCAATACCCAGTAACCAGTGTTTACTGGGGGTTCAATCTGACACACCCAGGGCCCCCAAGGCTGACCACTGAGGAATTAGCTGCTTGTGCCTCCCCCTTTTACCCGGCTCAGCCCGGAAAAGGCGCTGGGCTGGGGGGGGGGGGTCTCCAGGCGGAGTGTCGGGGCCAGATCACCCTCCTGCCCCAGAGAGAGTGGCAGTGCCCCCCCCGGAGCCTGGGCTCCTCCCTATAACCTCCATCCACTCACTCTCTCACTCCACCTTCTCGCTCTTCTGTCGCCCTTTCCCCTCCTTTCTCTCTCCCTTCCTTCCTTCTTTCTCTCTCCCCTCCTTTCTCATTCCCTCTCTCACCGTTCCATGTGCAGGAAGTCCTCTGTGGGTGAGTCACAGGGCGGGCCGACTGCGCACTTTCCCGGAGTTACTGCAAGCTGGTTCTGTGAAGGGCCTTTGGTTCTTGGCAGTAACCACATTATCAGAATAATCAGATGGGCTTCTCTTAACACTCACGCCTTTATCATGTTTTTACAGTTCCCATGTATGAGGGATTTGTATTTGCATTGTTAAATCCATGTCACTTAAGTCAAAGTATGATAACAGCTGAGCTTTAATATTCCTGCCAGGAGCTGTAGACTAAGACCAATGTAAGCATATTGTGCGTTCTCCTACTTCTGATAAGAGCGTTAAATTAATTTGGCATGGGCTGTGGAGAAAATGAAGAGAACCCTTCAGAAGCTAGCCCTCCTATTTGCTAACAACTTCATTGCCTTACAGAATGTGGTGGTGAGATGCCCTTGATCTGCTGCAGAATATAGGTTGCTAGGTACACAGCTGCAAATGTGTTGCTGGTCAAAGCACAGCAGGTTAGGCAGCATCTCAGGAATAGAGAATTCGACGTTTCGAGCATAAGCCCTTCATCAGGAATAGGAACAGGCCTATTCCTGATGAAGGGCTTATGCTCGAAACGTCGAATTCTCTATTCCTGAGATGCTGCCTAACCTGCTGTGCTTTGACCAGCAACACATTTGCAGCTGTGATCTCCAGCATCTGCAGACCTCATTTTTTACTGCTAGGTACACACACAATGCTGTTAGGAAGGGAGGTACTAGGGGAATTTTGACTTATCAGTCTACTCTTGGTCATTAATAAAGTGATGGAAAGAGTCATCGATGTGCTATCAAGCAGTACCTATCAGTAATAATCTGCTCCCTGATGCCCAGTTTGGGTTTTGCCATGGCTACTCAGGTCCTGAGCTCATTACAGCCTTAGTTCAAATATGGTTAAAAGAGCTGAATTTCAGAGATGAGGTGGAAGTGTCTGGCCTTGACATCAAGGGCATCATTTGACCAAGGAGTGTTAGCAAAACTTGGGTCATTGGAATCAGGAGAAAGAGTCATACCACAGCACAAAGGAAGATGTCTATTGGAGGTCAGTCAAATGCCAGGAACGACCATCCTAAAAAAAGAGAAAATTTAACCATTAGCCTTTGACAATTAATGGCATTACTGCTGCCAAATCTCTACTGTAAAATATTAGGATGATCACTTTGGTAAGTTACTGGTCAGGCGGAAGTGGGTACTGCAGATGCTGGAGCCTGATGAAGGGCTTTTGCCCGAAACGTCGATTTTCCTGCTCCTCGGTTGCTGCCTGACCTGCTGTGCTTTTCCAGCACCACACTAATCTTGACTCTCAGTTACTGGTCAGCAGCCATGGAATAATGCTAGTTTCTGTCTTCATGAGAAGAATGTAACAAGTTTCAAAGATAGCTAACCAAAGAAACATGTGTACCTGAAAAGTCATAACAACCAACAATGGTAGTTTCAAATCACAAACCATGAATTGCCTTTCGCCAGTTTTATTAAAGGTAAGGGTATATATAGTTTAAGGTTCTAATCAGAAATTCATGTGAATCTGGTCAGCTATGATAAGTAAACTCACATCACACACTTATGCGCTGAGCTGATAAAAACATATCTAAAAGCACAACCATTTTAAAAGGACATCGTGTTCAAGTTCTTACTTTACCAGATCATAGTTTGGTGTTTACTAGATGTGAATTATTTATGTAAAAATATATTATAAACAATGCATTATGTTAGAATTGTAAGTAGCTCATTTTTGAAATTTTATTTACAATATTATGAATCAAAGAAGTACATAAAATGAAATAATATGGATCTACATATACAATTATCTTTTATAAAGATCCTTACAATCCCATGGCAGTGAAATTAGTAAATTAAACACTATAGAAAGTTATCCATTTAAACATTATAGAGCAGATACTTAACAGTTAAGGATAATTTCAATCGTGAGATGTATATCCTTGCTTTGCCAGTCAACACCTTCAGTCCATAAAGGGAAGATTTTAAAATACTAAATTTGAATTGGTGAATGTTCTTAGAAATGATTTACATATTTGTAACATTTTGTTTTACATTCCTTTTTTTGTCTGTTTATTCAATCTCTTCACTATCACTCTACATTTTTCTGATGTAAGTACTTTCATAGTAATTTTCTATTTCCTTCTCAGTTATTCCTCTGTTTGTCTATCCTTAAATTTACTTAATAAAGGAGATAGGCTATTGGTCTCATCCTTCACCAAAGATCCAGATGCTCAATTACCTCCTTGCATTGCAATCAGCTTGACTTTGCTATAGTTAATTCCAAAGAACGAAGGCAAAGATCGAAATAATAGAATATGCTGTCCCGCTGTGATGTGGTTAGGAGCTGAGTGACCTGGCAAGATCCAAATTGAATTTCTGAAGAAGAGTCACAGTGGAGTCAAAGTATTAACTCTTTTCTCCATCCATAAAGCGCCAGAGACATGGGTTCAATTCCCGCCTCAGGCGACTCCCTGTGTGGAGTTTGCACATTCTCCCCGTGTCTGCGTGGGTTCCCTCCAGATGCAGCGGTTTCCTCCCACAATCCAAAAAAATGTGCAGGTTAGGTGAATTGGCCATGCTAAATTACCCGTGGTGTTAGGTGAAGGGGTAAATGTAGGGGAATGGGTCTTTGTGGGTTGCGCTTCAGCGGGTCAGTGTGGACTTTTTGGACTGAAGGGCTTGTTTCCACACTGTAAGTAATCTAATCTAATCTAATCATAAATGTTGCCCAACCAGCTGATTTTCTCCAACACTGTTTCTATTTAAAATTTCCAGCATCTCCAACAATACTTTTATTGAAGTGTATTTGTGTTCATTTTCCCTATGTTCATTACTTTGTCATTATGTAAAATTTTGTATGCCATAGTCCATACCCATACTTATCTTACTTACCGTTTTGTCTAATCTGGCTACACTGAGTTGCAGCTCTATAATTCCACAGCCCAATTTAGTTACTTAATGCAAGAAAAAACAAATGACCTAAATGAGTGGTATTATCAAGTCAGATAGAGGTCAGAAGTCACTCGATACTAGGTTATAGTCCAACAGGTAAATTTAGAATCACAAACTTTCTAAGAACTGTCCTTTTGTCAGGTGATGAGGAGACAGCACTTGGAAAGCTTGTGATTCCAAATAAACCTGTTGGATTATAACTTGGTTTTGTGGGAACTCTGACCTTTTCCACCCCAATCCAACACCAGCACCTCCGCATCAAGTCAGATAGAAAATTGGCAAATGAGAACCTGTGGTGCAGTCAGTGGTGTCCCTATCTCTGCGCCAGAATGGGGAGGTGTTGGTGTTAGACCAAGGTGACAAAGTCAGACGTCACAGGGCACCAGGTTATAATCCAGCAAGTTTATTTGAAATCACAAGCCTTCTCAGCACAAGCCCTCTCACCCAACAAAGGAGCAGGGCTCCAAAAGCTTGGGATTTCCAAATAAACCTGTAGGACTACAACCTGGTGTCACCTGACTTCTGACTCTCGGCCAAAAGTTCTGGGGTCAAGACCCGCTTGCTTCAGAGGTGTGTCATAACATGCCTGAGCAGGTTGATTGAAAATAACAAACATTGGTGGCCGAGTTGCCTGAAAGTAAAATTTATTTTAGTACTCTTTGGAGATCTCCTTTGTGATAGATTGAATAGGGCTGAGATGCTGGAGATTAGAGATGAGCGTGTATAGTGGTGGAAAAAACACAGCAGGTCAGGCAGCATCCGAGGAGCAGGAGAATTGATGTTTCGGGCAAATGCCCTTCATCAGGACGGATGAAAGGCTGATGAAGAGCTTTTGCTCAAAACGTCGCTTCTCCTGTTCCTAGGATGCTTTTCCAGCACCACACTCTCGAATAGGGCAGAGGTTCTGTCAGAGCAGGAGCGCAGTTATTGGACATCTGGAAGGATGAGACCAATAGCTTATCTCCTTAATTAAGTAAATTTTAGGATAGACAAAAAGAGGAGCAAGTGAGAAGGAAACAGAAAATTATTATCAAAGTCCTTTATTGGTCAGAGTATTGAGTACAGCAGTTGGGAGGTCATGTTGCGGCTGTAAAGGACATTGGCTAGGCTACTATTGGAATATTGCATGCAATTCTGGTCTCCTTCCTATCGGAAAGATGTTGTGAAACTTAAAAGTGTTCAGAAAAGATTTACAAGGATGTTGCCAGAGTTGGATGATCTGAGCTACAGGGAGAGGCTGAACAGGCTGGGGCTGTTTCCCCTGGAGCGTCAGAGGCTGAGGGGTGACCTTATAGAGGTTTACAAAATTATGAAGGGCATGGATAGGATAAATAGGCAAAGTCTTTTCCCTGGGGTCGGGGATTCCAGAACTAGAGGGCATAAGTTTAGGGTGAGAGGGGAAAGATATCAAAGAGACCTAAGGGGCAACTTTTCACGCAGAGGGTGGTACTCGTATGTAATGAGCTGCCAGAGGATGTGGTGGAGATGTTAAATTGTAACATTTAAGAGGCATTTGGATGGGTATATGAATAGGAAGAGTTTGGAGGGATATGGGCCGGGTGCTGGCAGGTGGGACTAGATTGGGTTGGGATATCTGGTCGGCATGGACGGGTTGGACTGAAGGGTCTGCTTCCATGCTGTACATCTCTATGACTCTACTGACATCACCATCGCCCCCTCCAGGGCCTTCGTTCCGCCCATTTCACATGGATTGCATTCATTGGATAACAGTGCCCGAGGCCACATGATGATTGGGTAGTTTAGCTGTTAATCAGGTGGGTTGGTTTTGTTCTGCGCTTGCGCCGATGTTGCCAATGAGTGGAACGCTGAAAGTATCGAGTTGGAGTTGGATACTTGTCGGAATCACTGAGAAAGTGGGATCGGTTCGCACAGCACATTTACCTCGATTCAGGGCTATTCATGACCGTCTTGTAATTTGTCCCCGACGGGTATTTCTTACTGTGGCGCTTACAAAAAGGACAGTTATCACCCCCAGTCCTCCTACGTAAGTAACGTATGTTGTTTTTGTTCTGCCCTGTGGATTCTAGTTCGTGTATCGCTCTAGAGGTCCCTCATCATTTTACAGTGTGTACTTGTAACAAATAGTCTGATCATTTAAATCCCATGTGCTGCTCTTTCGGTTTGCGCCATCTTCAATTTTTCACATAATAAAAGTGCCATAGCGCACCGGTGTCCTTTAAATCAGTGGAAAATTTAGAGGAACAGTCCCCAGTGTTTGCACTTTAGTCTGGAATGGAGTGAGGGTGATTGGAAAGCCAAAATAAAAAATATCGTTTTCTTTTGGAGGGTGTACAATATGTTTAGCTATATTGCCGTTCTTGTGAACCAATTTTGGGAAGGGGGAAATGAAGTACAAGTTTGTCGAAAGGTACGGAAACAGGCCATTCAATGCAGACAGATCATGCTGGCGAATCTGCTCCCTTCAATGCCAATCCCACATGTAATACTTGCAGCTTTTTATCAGGAAAAAAAAGACTTCCTTCAGCTTTCAGTAGACATTTCTTGGTGACAGTTCTCTGTTGATGGCATCTGCTTTTTCTCTGTCCACTCTATCATTTTTCTAATTTTAAAGACCTATTTTGGCTCACCACTTACCTTTTATCAGAGCTTTTCTGGGATACAGATGTATGAATTAGGAGTGGACATAGGCCAATTGGTCCTTTCAGCCTCTTCTGCCATTAAGCTTGATCATGACCAATGTGGTTTTAACTTTAGCTTGACATTCTTGCCTACTCCTGATAATCTTTTGCCATTTGCTTAACTAGAATCTCTGCAAATTTATTGACAACTTTTACAATCTACAGATATCCTCCTATCAACCAGGTGGCCAAGTTTTGTAATAATTCACAATAATTCCTTGTGACTTTATGTCCAAATTATTAACCTACATTTCAAAGAAAAGAGGGAACTGAGTACGAAACCCTGTGGAACCTCACTAGAGTAAACCTTAGCATCACAAAAGTAAACATTGATAATTGCTCTCTGTGTCTTGCCACTGATTTTTATTTTATCCAACTTGCAATATTCACCTAGTTCCTATTGATATTTCTTTTAAACCAGTATGCTTTTAAACCTTGTTTAAAAACCTTGTCTACATGCATTTTAGCAATGTCAAATCTGCCTTCATTAATTCTCCTTGCTACTTTCTGAAGCAATTCCAGCATATTAATCCAGACAAAATCTTCATGATCTCCACTTAACAAATCTGTGCTGTCTTTTGTTGGGAACATGTTTGCTCTGAACCACTTGAATCTTCCACCTTGAATGTTTTCACTGTTCTGACACTGATTTACTTTCAAACTGTTTGTTTCCAATCCATTCTGCTAAATCACTCCTTAGATTTGTAAGACTGGCCTTGCCAATGTTTAAGAATTCTAACTTTGGTTCTATATTTGTCATTTCCCATAATTATGCTCAAATTTTAACTGAATATTAGTCATTACTGCTAAAATGTTCTCGTGCTGCCACTATTTCCAACTGTTAACTTAAGCTCTTAAAATTTACCCCAGAACTGCAACGATTGTTGAACTTGGCAAATATGCGACAAGTCATCTTTCCTGAATGCACCTCAATAACTCTGCTTCCTCAATTCCTTTCTCACAAGCTGCTGCAACTTAATATTGGGATTATTGATTAAATTTATGAGCAAATGTCTCACACCAAAGAAAGAGTTGCTGGACAGATCGATTGATCATAACAGTAGAATTTCCGGTATTGTGTTATGTATGGGCCTCAGGAGCAAGTGGAACTTGTCCCCAGGCAGCCTGGCTCATGGGAGGGATACAACCACTGCATCACAAGAGAATTGCTTTCCAATAAGTTGTGATATTCTACAATCATTATTATATCAGAGTTTTGAGAAGATTTGTAGCTCAGGTTGAGCCTCTGCATGTAGTCAGCTGAAAGGTTCATTTTCAGATGTTTGGTCACCATACTAGGTAACATTTCAGTGAGCCTCCTGTTGAAGGACCGGTGGTGTAGCCTGCTTTCTGTTTATATGTTTGGGTTTCCTTGGGTTGGTGATATCATTTTCTGTGGTGACATCATTTTCTATGGTGATGTCATTTCTGGTTCTTTTTCTCAGGGGGTGGTAAATGGGATTAAAGTCAATGTGTTTGTTGACAGAGTTCCGGTTGGAATGCCATGCTTCTAGGAATTATTGTGCGAGTCTCTGTTTGGCTTGTCCTGGGATGGATGTGTTGTCCCAGTCATAGAGTCATAGACATGTACAGCACAGAAACAGACCCTTCGGTCCAACTTGTCCATGCCGATCAGATATTTCAGCCCAATCTAGTCCCACCTCCCAGCACCCGGCCCATATCCCTCCAAACCATTCCTATTCATTTACCCATCCAAATGCCTCTTAAATGTTGCAATTGTACCAGCCTCCACCACATCCTCTGGCAGCTCATTCCATACAAATACCACCCTCTGCGTGAAAAAGTTGCACCTTAGGTCTCTTTAATATCTCACCCTAAACCGATGCCCTCTAGTTCTGGACTCCCCCACCCCAGGGAAAAGTCTTTGTCTATTTATCCTATCCATGCCCCTAATAATTTTGTAGACCTCTATAAAGTCATCCCTCAACCTCCGATGTTCCATGGAAAACAGCCCCAGCCTGTTCAGCATCTCCCGTTAGCTTAAACCCTCCAACCCTAGCAAATCCTTGTAAATCTTTTCTGAACCCTTTCAAGTTTCACAGCACCTTTCCGATAGGAAGGAGACCAGAATTGCACACAATATTCCATCAATGGCCTAACCAATGTCCTGTACAGCCGCAACATGACTTGCCAACTCCTGTACTCAGTACAGTGACTGATAAGGGAAAGCCTACACAACACCATCTTCACTATCCTATCTACCTGCGACTCCACTTTCAAGGAGCTTTGAACCTGCGCTCCATGGTCTCTATTCACCTATATTCCCCAGGACCTTACCATCAAGTTTATAATTCCTGCCAAGATTTGCTTTCCCAAAATGCGGCACCTCGCATTTATCTGAATTGAACTCCATCTGCCACTTCTCAGTCCATTGGCCCACCTGATCAAGATCCCATTGTAATCTGAGGTAACCTTCTTCGCTGTCCACTACCCCTCCAATTTTGGTGTCATCTGCAAACTTACTAACTATACTTCTTATATTCACACCCAAATCACTTATATAAATGACAGAATTTAGTGGACCCAGCACCGATCCTTGTGGCACTCCACTGGTCGCAGGCCTCCAGTCTGAAAAACAACCCTTCACAACCACCTTCTGTCTTCTACCTTTTGAGCCAGTTCTGTATCCAAATGGCTAGTTCTCCCTGTATTCCATGAGGTCTAACCTTGCTCACCAGTCTCCCATGGGGAACCTTGTCAAATGCCTTACAGATGTCCATATAAATCATATCTACTGCTCTGCCCTCATCAATCTCTTTGTTACTTCTTCAAAAAACTCAATCAAGTTTGTGAGACATGATTTCCCATGCACAAAGCCATGTTGACTATCTCTAATCAGTCCTTGCTTTTCCAAATACATGTACATCCTGTCCCTCAGGAGTCCCTCCAACAACTTGCCCACCATCGATATCAGGCTCACTGGTCTGTTGTTCCCTGGCTTGTCGTTTCCACCCTTCGTAAACAGGAACACCACGTTAGCCAACCTCCAGTCTTCCGGCACCTCACCTGTGACTATTGATGATACAAATATCTCAGCAAGAAGTCCATCAATCACTTCCCTAGTTTCCCACAGAATTCTCAGGTACACCTGATTAGGTTCTGGGAATTTATCCACTTGTATGAGTTTCAAGACATCCAGCACTTCCTTTTGCGAGATGTCACCATCTGTTTCCCTACATTCTATATCTTCCATGTCCTTTTTCCCAGTAAATACTGATGCAAAATACTCATTTAGTATATATAGTAATACTCAAATACTCTCCCATTTTCTGTGGCTCCACACAAATGCCGCCTTGCTGATCTTTGAGTGGCCCTATTCTCTCCCTAGTTACCCTTTTGTCCTTAATGTATTTGTAAAAACCCTTCTGGATTCTTCTTAATTCTATTTGCCAAAGCTATTCGCTCTCCTGATTTCCCGCTTAGGTATACTCCTACTGCCTTTACATTTTTCTAAGGATTCACTCGATCTATCCTGTCTATACCTGACATATGCTTCCTTCTTTTTCTTCACCAAACCCTCAATTTCTTTAGTCATCCAGCATTCCTTATACCTACCAGCCTTCCCTTTCACCCTGATAGGAATATACTTTCTCTGGATTCGTGTTATCTCATTTCTGAAGGCTTCCCATTTTCCAGCCGTCCTTTTACCTGTGCACATTTGCCCCCAATCAGCTTATGGTAAGTTCTTGCCATAATTGGCCTTTCTCCAACTTAGAACTTCAACTTTTAGATCTCGTCTATCCTTTTCCATCACTGTTTTAAATCTAATCGAATTATGGTCGCTGGCCCCAAAGTGCTTCCCCACTGACACCTCAGTCACCTGCCCTGCCTTATTTCCCAAGAGTAGGTCAAGTTTTGCTCCTTCTCTAGTAGGTACATCTGCATACTGAATCAGAAAGTTTTCTTGTACACATTTAACAAATTCCTCTCCATCTAAGCCCTTAACACTATGGCAGTCCCAGTCTATGTCTGGAAAGTTAAAATCCCCTACCATAAACACCTATTATTCTTACGGATAGCTGAGATCTCCTTACAAGTTTGTTTCTCAATTTCCCTCTGAGTATTAGGTTGTCTATAATATAATTCCAATAAGGTGATCATCCCTTTCTTATTTCTCAGTTCCACCCAAATAACCTCCCTGGATGTATTTCCGGGAATGTCCTCCCTCAGCACAGCTGTAATGCTATCCCTTATCAATAATGCCACTCCCCCTCCTCTCTTGTCTCTCTTTCTATCCTTCCTGTAGTATTTGTATCCTGGAACATTAAGCTGCCAGTCCTGTCCATCCCTGAGCCATGTTTCTGTAATTGCTATGATATCCCAGTCCCATGTTCCTTACCATGCCCTGAATTCATCTGCCTTCCCTGTTAGGCCTCTTGCATTGAAATAAATGCAGTGTAATTTATCAGTCCTACCTTGTTCCTGCCTGCCCTGACTGTTTGACTCGCTTTTGTTCCCAACTGTACCTGTCTCTGATTGATCTCTTTCCTCACTATCTCCCTGGGTCCCGAAGTGGTGTCCTTCCTCATCCGTATGGAAGGATACCAGTGAGAGTGGGTCAAGTCTTTTTGTGGCTAATTGATGTTCATGTATCCTGGTGGCTAGTTTTCTGCCTGTTTGTCCAATGTAGTATTTGACAATTTACCTTGTACAATATAGTGGCAATAATTTATAAGGTAAATTGTCAAACACTACATTGGACAAACAGGCAGAAAACTAGCCACCAGGATACATGAACATCAATTAGCCACAAAAAGCATTGACTCACTCTCACTGGTATCCTTCATACGGATGAGGAAGGACACCACTTCGACTGGGACAACACATCCATCTTAGGACAAGCCAAACAGAGACATGCATGAGAATTCCTAGGAGCATGGCATTCCAACTGGAACACTGTCAACAAACAGATTGAATTGGATGGTGGTGGGTACTGCAGATGCTAGAAATTAGAGTCAAAATTAGAATGGTACTGGAAAAGCACAGAAAGTCAGGCAGCATCCGTGGAGCAGGAAAATCGATGTTTCAGGCAAAAGCCCTTCATCAGGAATGATTCAGCCTGTTTTTCCAGTACCACTCCAACATTGAATTGGATCCCATTTACTACTCCCTGAGAATAAGAACAGGAAATGATATCATCAACCCAGGAAATCCAAACGTATAAATACAAAACTGGCTGCACCGCCAGTGCTTCATCTGGAGGCTCACTGAAGATGCTACCTAGTATGGTGACGAAATGTTTGCAAACAAACCTTCCAGCTCAGCGAGCAAACTTTATTATAATATTACCATAAGTCTCACACCAACAGTTTATAGTCCAATATGTTGATTTGAAATCACATGCTTTCAGAGCGAGGATTTCACCTGATGAAGGAGCAGTACTCCAAAAGCTTATGATTTCAAATAAACCTGTTGGTCAATAACGTGGTGTCGTGTGACTTCTGATATTGTCCAACCCAGTCCAACATCGGCACCTCCACAACATAATATCGAAAATATCTTGTCAAACTGAATAATTGTATCATAGCTAATATAGCTGTCAGTAGGTTTTCATGCTTCATCATCAAAATACAAAACAACTCTGAAGCGGTAATATTGACAATAAAATGGACTGAAGTATTCCTTTACTATTCCTTCCCATTGCATGCATCAGGAGCAAAGTCCTTGCTACTATACTGTACTGTATCTTGTAGCTATTTAAAGCCTTCGCAAAGAACAGCTGTACATTGCTTCTGACTTGTAATTTGACCCAGATTTCCCAGTGCTGACTGTTACAGTAATAGATATCATTTATCCAATCATGGCTATTTCTTCCAAGTTGTATGGAGATCCTACTTGAATGGGTATTCTGTAATGTAGTTTGAATGCTATGTTTTGTTGAAGTTTTTTTATCTTGCGCTCATGACCATTCAGAAGAACTAATAGAGGTAAAACATCATTTATACTGTATGAGTGAAAAGTGCTGATTTGTAGGTGGTCTTTGATTGGTAGGGGTATTACCATGGTGAAGCATCAATTAAGTGTTCAGCCTGACAGGTTTACTGATTTTTGGTTAAGGCATTGTCTTGAGAAGTGAACCAGAGAATGTTGTCATCAACTTTGTTGAGTTTGAAGCTGACTCATTTCATGCACACATTCTTTCAGTCTGCAAAGAACCAAACGTTGTGTATTAATATGCGAGTTGTCACTAACTAATGCCATATTGCATGCAGTGTCTTAAACCTCCCAGTCTTGTATGCTTCTGTCACCATCTCAATAACCTTTCCCCTCGCCCCATCCCCTTTCCCCTAGCGCCACACCCTTCTATTTATTTCTCAGCTCCCTTCCCTCTCCATGGTTTAAAAATGTCACTCTTACTCCTCAGTAGCTGCCTGATCTGCTGTGCTTTTTCCAGCACCACACTTTATCAACTGTTTCTATGTCTTCACCTTCCTTTGCAATAATAGCTATCTTTGGTCTGGTCACTTTGCCATCCTGGTTTGTTCATTTCTCACTGTACATTATGTAAATTCACGAATGAGCTTAAGTTGTCACTTTTTTTTTAAATCCTAAAATGAAAAGTGCTATGTTTACCTCCCATTTACCCTGAAGTTTGAGTAACAGGTTAACCTAGTTGTTTCAAGCTCCTTCTGTACGAGTGTAACACGGGTGGTGTCTGCCACTTACAGGATGCTGCTGTCAGGCCAAAAAGATGTTCTGCCTATCACACAAATAAGTAATGGTAGTTCATGAGTTTCAGTACCAATGTGATGGCAGAACCAAAGATGTGCGGGTTAGGTGAATTGGCCATGCTAAATTGCCCGTAGTGTTAGGTTAGGTGTATGGGTGGGTTGCGCTTCGGCAGGTCGGTGTGGACTTGTTGGGCCGAAGGGCCTGTTTCCACACTGTAAGTAATCTAATCTAATCTAATCTATCTAGATATGTAGGCTGTATGTCTCAAGCACTTAGGGATGTCCCTTCAGTTGTATGCAACAAACAAAGCCTGGACTTGCAAAACTCACAACAATGCCCAATATAAGAAGGGTTTCCAAAATTGGACAGCATTTGCTCGATAGTCTGGAATCTGTAGTTTGTTTTATTATTGAGAATCAACTCAATGGGCTTGTGAGTACTGGAAGTTACGCATAATTATTCAGGGCTCTTTATTGTAGACAGAAGGAACGCAGGTGTACACTATGCGTGTATTGACTCAAAATAGGTGACCAATTCTCTGTTGTTGGTCCAAGCATTGGTGAGTAGACTTGATTTCTCAGGACAATCAGTCAGTGCTCTGCAATCATGATTTCATTTTCACTGATATTTCTTTCCAGTTGTCCTGATAATTGCAAGATGAAAAGTCATTTTTTTTTTCTAGATGTAAGTCACATTATTGATTTGAGAAGATTGTTAGCCATAATTTAAAAGCAAAAGCAAGTTGACCTATCATATGGGACTATTAGCACTTGTTCAATTGATGGCCTTCTTACCTCTGAAACAGAAGGCTTTGAAGTTATGCCCAAGTTCTGAGGGTTGAGGAAGCAAATGAGACTGACACTCCAGTGCAAAACTGAGGGAATGCTGCAGTATTAGTGGCAGCATTTTTCAAATTACTTTATTTAAATGAAAGCCTTACCTGTGCTCTAAGGTTGAAATATACTGCTGCACTAATTTTAAAGAAAAGTAGTGGAGATATCCTAGTGCTGTGATCAATATTTATTCCTCAACCATTTAATGTTTCACTTTAAGTAAGATGGCCTAAAATGCTTCACAGGAGCATTATGAAAAAGAGAGAGTATTGAGCCGCAAAGGGATATTGAGACAGGTAACTAGAAGTTTAATGCAAGAGGCAGATCTTAAGGAGTCTTTTAAAAGAGCAGGAGAGATGTTGAGGGAAGGATTGTTAATCATAGGCCAATTGAGATCAGGGATAGCAAAGGCCAGAATTGGATGAGTATAGAGAGATTTCAGAAGGTTGTTAAAATGGAGGAAGCCTCCTCCATCGCCAGACCATGGCAACACGACGCCTGGAGGAAGAGCGCCTCATCTTCTGCCTAGGAACCCTCCAACCACAAGGGATGAATGCAGATTTCTCCAGCTTCCTCATTTCCCCTCCCCCCACCTTATCTCAGTTCCAACCCTCGGACTCAGCACCGCCTTCTTGATCTGCAATCTTCTTCCCTACCTCTCCGTCCCCACCCCCTCTCCGGCCTATCACCCTCACCTTAACCTCCTTCCACCTATAGCATTCCCAACGCCCTTCCCCCAAGTCCCTTCTCCCTACCTTTTATCTTAGCCTGCTTGGCACACCCTCCTCATTCCTGAAGAAGGGCTTATGTCTGAAACGTGGATTCTCCTGCTCCTTGGATGCTGCCTGACTTGCTGCGCTTTTCCAGCAACACATTTTTCAGCATTTTTAAAAAAACGTCTACCTATGCATAATACTCTGGGGCTATCCTGAGGTCATGAAAGGTATTATACAATTGCAAATTATGTATCAAGCTAGTCTTGTCAATTGCCATTATACATGGGAACTAACCAATTGTTTTGATTTACGCAGCTGGTGCGGGGTCATGCCTTTAGAGACTAAACATCGAATTTTGTTACTCTATGCCTCACAAAGTGGACAAGCGAAAGCAATAGCTGAGGAAATTGCTGAGACAGCAGATGAAAAAGGATTTTTAGCTGATCTATATTGTGTGAGCCAAATGGAACAGGTAACTGAGGGAAAATGATCCTCTTTTTATAGCAGACTATGCTTGCGATGAAGAGAGTAGGCTGAATCTGGTTACCAGAATTCGGTTTAGTAAGCTGTACAGACAGCTTTGCTCAGTGAAGCCCAGCATGTTTTCTCTCCCACCGTTCTTTGCAAATCACCTCACTGGTTGTGCACCATGCTTCTATGGAATCCTGTTCAATCTATCTTTCCTCTTGTCATTAGAGGAAGTGTTTGCCATTGTTGGGACCTCCAGGAAATCCTAGCCCTGTTATTAAAATGCATGCATGCACCAGGTTGAATGCTGTCAATGTGGACCTACCAAGCTCTGATTCTTTGACTTGAAGTCCCTCTGTGTGGCTATCTGACTTGTATGTAAATGTGTTAAATTTACACCATGTTTTGAACAAAGCTTGTGGCCATTCATTGTTGCAATGCTATCACATGTCCATGGAAGAGTGTTTTGTTTCAGAATCACAGAACCACAAAAAATAAGATCAAGAATAGGCTTGAACTTGTTCTGTCATTCAGTATGATTGCTGCTGACTGGGGGTGGCACAGTGGCTCAGTGGTTAGCACTGCTGCCTCACAGCGCCAGGGACCCATGTTCAATTCCCACCTCGGGTATCTCTCTGTGTGGAGTTTGCACGTTCTCCCTGTGTCTGCATGGGTTTCCTCCAGGTGCTCTGGTTTTCTCCCACAGTCCAAAGATGTGCAGGTTAGGTGAATTGGCCATGCTAAGTTGCCCGTAGTTTAGGTGCATTAGTTAGAGATGAATACAGGGTGTGGGTGGGTTACTCTTCGGAGAGTCGATGTGGACTTGTTGGGCTGAAGGGTCTGTTTCCGTACTGTAGGGAATATAATCGTTCAATTCCGTATCCTGTTCCCGCTTTCTCAACATGCCCTTTAGATGTGGTTCTTAGAATAAAGGGATCAAACTCCTTCTTGAAACTATTCAGCATTTTGACCTCAACTACTTTCTGTGGCAGAGAATTCCACAGGCTCGCCACTCTGGGTGAAGAAATTTCTCTTCCCTTCAGTTCTAAATTGGCTGCCCAGTGTCTTTGGACTGTGACCCAATGACTCTGCAGCCATTGGAAACATCCTCCATGCATCTGGTATCTGTGCATGCTACAGAGGTGTCACTTAGGGGGCCTTTGGGTAACAGGCTTCACTGAGTTCATTTGCTTCATTGTTGAACTGTATTGAAAAGCTGAGGGGCTTAATATTTGAAGACATTCATTTTCTCTTGATTTATTCCTTCAGTTCAGCCTAGAGAAGGAACGTGCTCCAGTTGTTATAATCTCCTCTACCACTGGTGTTGGACAAGTACCAGACACAGCCAGGAAATTTGCACAAGAGCTTAACAGTGATTTGCCAGCTAACTTCTATTCGCACATGAAATACGCAGTATTAGGTAATAATCTGTCATCTGGGTTTACAGATAATGTTAGCTAACAATTTATTGTACTGACATTGATTTATTCTCTCTAGCTCTTGGCGATTCTAACTACACTAATTTTGCCAATGGTGGAAGGATAATTGATAAGTGCCTTCAGCAGCTTGGTGCACAACATTTCTATGCAACTGGATATGCAGATGATAGTATTGGGTAAGGCCAACAGTGAGATCTTCTACTGACTTGATTTTTATCTGTGATATTGCATCATATATAGAATTTTGGGGAAAATAATTAACGGACAAATAGAAGCTATTGAAAACTATGTAAATTATTCCTTTTCTGAACTTGCCAAAGATATTATTTTTAAGATGCCCATTTGCTTTCATTAGTATGCTCGGCAGAGTGGATTTTTAAGGAAATTGTTATGGGTTTGATCTTTCTGCTTTTTTTTAAAGTTGCTGTCAATATTTTCCCCAAAGTAGCAGAATCAGGGGAAGTCGTTGTTTCAAAACCGATCTTGTTTGGCTGTTTACTACTCAGTACTAAGCAATGGAGTAGGTCCAGAGGCACTTCACTAAGCAGTGCATAACATGTGAACTGTGGGAAATCAAGGAACATTAAGCTTTGGATAGGATAATGTTAGTGTTGGAAGTTTATAAAAGTACTTTCCTCTTCCTGATTAGGGGAGAAATTGCCACCAGTGATCCAACAGTTCTTTTTCTCTGCGCTTTGCTTCTCTGTAGGCTTGAGCCTAGTGATGATAGTTACCTTTCCTTTTCAGTTGAATTTTAGAAGCCTCCTACTTTCAAGCTGTCTAAGCTTCACTTCTTTTTTTTCTCTCTCTCTCACCTTCTACACCGTGTGGGCGGCACAGTGGTTAGCACTGCGGCCTCACAGCGCCAGAGACCTGGGTTCAATTCCTGCCTCAGGCGACTGACTGTGTGGGGTTTGCATGTTCTCCCCATGTCTGCGTGGGTTTCTCCGGGTGCTCCGGTTTCCTCCCACAGTCGAAAGATGTACGGGTCAGGTGAATTGGCTATGCTAAATTGCCCGTAGTGTTAGGTAAGCGGTAAATGTAGGGGTATGGGTGGGTTGCGCTTCAGCGGATCAGTGTGGACTTATTGGGCCGAAGGGCCTGTTTCCACACTGTAAGTATTCTAATCTAATTTCTGGTCTTCCTTCAGTCACATTTCAGCAAGATTTTATTGCTCGGAATGTAGCCAGTCTCAATTGTTTCTTTTTGTAGATGTTATTTACTGACAATCTTTCCCTCTCTGTGCCAAGAACCTACTCACCATTCTTGTGTCCTCTTTAACTGACCTGCTCCATCCTTTTCCAGAATCCCATATTCACAATGATCTCATCTTTGTGTGTCCCTTATTGGTCTCATGCAACAAGCCACTCCATATTACAATATTAATCATTTAGTTCTGGTATTTGTTTAAAAATAATACAATACATATTTCTGTAAATATACTGTAGCAGGTTGTGTTACAATACACATTTATTATCAACAACAGTACTTTCAAATATTGTTCTAGACAAGTTTTTAAGTGCAAGTATTAGCCTAAAATTGTAGATCATTAATGTTAGTATTGTTTAACACATTGACCATCTGAATTCAAATGCAATTTTAGGATTTACTGCGTGTGCAGATTAACCTTGAAGTCATCTCCTGTATCATAGTTGTGCTATGGGCCCCTTCCCCAATCCTGTACTGAAGAATCAATGAAATGAACTAATGTAGCAAAAACGTCTTATTGTGCCCTGCTGTCATTTCAGTGATAGAAATCCGATGGTATTAAGCTCTTAATTATTCCAGGGGAGATGGGTGGTGTAGTGGCAATGTCAAAGGACTAGTAACCTGGAACCCAAGCCTAATGGTCTTGAGACATGCTTTTAGATCATATGAGGCTAATGGAATTTGAAATTAATAAAAATCTGAAATAAGGCAGCTGAGTTGGTGACCTGCAACCACTGTTGGTTGTCTTAAAAACTCATCTGAATCACTCACTTCCTTTTTTTTTAAAGATAAAGTCTGACCTGTTCTGGCGCAAAAGTCTAACGGTCATAATGATACTACAGTAAATTTTAAAGTGATTCAATTTAAATACCCCTCATTTCCTTGTTGGCTTTCTGTAATGTTTTTGGCACGATTCCTCATGCAGTTCAAAGTATTTATATTGCAAATCTTTGATGGAAATGTGGCACAAATAACTTCAGTACTATAAAAGTAGAAAATAAGAAGTATGTAGACATGTACTAGGTACGTCAGTAATATATATCCTTGTGCTTTACAAATATCTTTCTTAAAAAAAGGAAAACTTCAGTTAATTCTTTATTTTAATGTTGGTACAATGCATTATCTAAAGCCAAGCATGAAATTGATTTTTAATTTGATCATGTACTAGAAATGTTTGGTCCAGCTTTGAAATTTGAATATGTAATCTGCTAAATGTCAGCCCGAAGACGTTCCAGCTGTACTGACGATAATCAGGCCACTTTCACCAAATGTTTCAAAAGATAATAGGGGATCCAGGGCCTCAATATACAATATGGTGCAACTGATATACAATCAGTTTGCAAACTATAAAATGAGCTTTGATTCATATCACAGGAGGTTACTGTTAATTTAGTCAGAGGGGTCAAATGATTTGATCATGTAATTACAATGCAGATGATGCTACTAATTCCTGATGAAGAGCTTATGCCCGAAATGTTGACTGTCCTGCTCCTCTGATGCTGTGTGACTGGCTGTGCCTTTCCAGCACCACACTCTTTGACTCCGATCTCCAGCATCTGTAGCCCTCTCTCCATATACTAGTCTTGATTTAAAATTAGTGATTCTAAATTTATGGCCTGCACAGTCTTTCAAACAAAAATTCTAAATTAAGCTCTTGTTGGTTATTCTTGTGGAGGATTTATGGTAACAAAAATGTTGTGTTGATTTTAAAAAAATCTTTCTGTTCCTACTTGATCATACTACTTGATAAGACATTTTTGCTACATTAATTCATTTCATTGATTCTACTTGAACTCGCAGCATGGGTTGGTACCTGGGATTTCGATGTTGTGGCTATTACGGAGACATGGGTAGAACAGGGACAGGATTGGCTGTTGCAGGTTCCAGGATTTAAATGTTTTAGTAAGGTCAGAGATGGGGGTAAAAGAGGGGGAAGTGTGGCATTGCTTGTCAAAGATAGTATTACAGCGGTGGAAAGCACGATGGATTAAGACTCGCCCATCTGAGGTAGTTTGGGCTGAGGTTAGAAATAGGAAAGGTGAGGTCACCCTGTTAGGAGTTCTCTACAGGCCTCCTAATAGTCCTAGAGACGTAGAAGAAAGGATTGCGAGGATGATTTAGGAGAAGAGTGAAAGTAATAGGGTGGTTGTTATGGGGGCTTTAACTTTCCAGATATTGACTGGGAAAGCTATAGCCCTAGTATGTTAGATAGGTCTGTGTTTGTCCAATGTGTGCAGTAGTGTATCCTGACACAAAATGTAGACAGGCCAACAAGAGGTGAGGCCATACTGGATTTGGTTCTAGGTAACGAACCAGGCCAGGTGTTAGAATTGGAGATAGGTGAGCACTTTGGGGACAGTGACCACAATTCGGTGACTTTTACTCTAGTGATGGAGAGGGATAAGTGTGCACTGCAGGGCAAGAGTTATAGCTGGGGGCAGGGAAATTATGATGTGGTGATGCGTGGCTTGGAAAAGTAGGCTTCAAGGGAAGAGCGCAATTGATATGTGGAGCTTGTTCAAGGAGCAACTATTGAGTGTCCTTGATAAGTATGTACCTGCCAGACAGAGAGAAAAGGGTCGTGTGAGGGAGCCATGGTTTAATAAGGAATTGGAATCCCTTGTTAAAGAGAAGAGGGTGGCCGATGTAAAGATGAGGCGTGAAGGTTCAATTGGGGCGATTGAGAGTTATAAGGTAGCCAGGAAGGATCTGAAGAGAGAGCGAAGAGCAGCAAGGAGGGGACATGAAAAGTCCTTGGTTGGTTAGGATTAGGGAAAACCCAAAGGCTTTCTATAGGTATGTCAGGAGTAAAAGAATGACCAGGGTAGGAATAGGTCCAGTCAAGGATAGTAGTGGGAAGTTGTGTGTGGAGGCTGAAGAGATTGGGGAGACACTGAATGAATACTTTTTGTCAGTATTCACTCAGGAACAGGACATTGTTGCTGATGTGAATATTGAGTTAATTCATTAGAATGGATGGCTTTGGGGTATGTAGGGAAGAGGTGTTGGAAATTCTGGAAAGGGTGAAAATAGATAAGTCCCCTGGGCCTGATGGCATTTACCCTAGGATTCTCTGGGAAGCAAGGGAGGAGATTGCAGAGCCATTGGCCTTGATTTTTATGTCCTCGTTGTCTACAGGAATAGTGCCAGAAGACTGGAAGATAGCGAATGTGGTTCCCTTGTTCAAGAAGGGGAGTAGGGATAACACTAGTAACTATAGGCCGGTGAGTCTCACTTCTGTTGTGGGCAAAGTCTTAGAGAGAATTGAAAGGGATAGGATTTATGAACATCTGGATAGGAATAATGTGATCAAGGATAGTCAGCATGGTTTTGTGAAGGGCAGGTCGTGCCTTACAAACCTTATTGAATTCTTTGAGAAGGTGACCAAGGAAGTGGACGAGGGTAAAGCAGTAGATGTGGTGTATATGGATTTTAGTAAGGCGTTTGATAAGGTTCCCCATGGTAGGCTACTGCAAAAATAGAGATATGGCATTGAGGGTGCATTGGAAGTTTGGATTAGGAATTGGCTGGCTGGAAGGAGACAGAGGGTAGAAGTTGATGGTAAAGGTTCATCTTGGAGTGCAGTTACTAGCGGTGTTCCGCAAGGATCTGTTTTGGGACCATTGCTGTTTGTCGTTTTTATAAATGACCTGGAGGAGGGGCTAGAAGGTTGGGTGAGCAAGTTTGTGGATGACAAGAAAGTCGGTAGAGTTGTTGACAGTGAGGAAGGATGTGGCAGGTTACAGAGGGATATAGATAAGCTGCAGAGCTGGGCAGAAATGTGGCAAATGGAGTTCAATGTAGGTAAGTGTGAAGTGATACACTTTGGTAAGAGTAACAAGAAGGTGGATTATCGGGCTAATGGTCGGATACTTGGTAGTGTGGATGAGCAGAGGGATCTTGGTGTCCATGTACACAGATCTCTGAAAGTTGCCACCCAGGTAAATAGTGCTGTGAAGAAGGCATATGGCGTATTGGCTTTTATTGGTAGAGGAATTGAGTTCCGGAGTCCTGAGGTCATGTTGCAGTTGTATAAGACTCTGGTGTGGCTGCATCTGGAGTATTGTGTGCAGTTTTGGTTGCCATACTATAGGAAGGATGTGGAGACACTGGAACGGGTGCAGAGGAGGTTTACCAGGATGTTGCTTGGTATGGTAGGAAGATCGTATGAGGAAAGGCTGAGGCACTTGGGGCTGTTTTCATTGGAGAAAAAAAGGTTTAGGGGTGACTTGATAGAGGTGTACAAGATGATTAGGGGTTTAGATAGGGTTGACCATGAGAACCTTTTTCCACGTATGGAGTCAGCTATTACGAGGGGGCATAGCTTTAAATTAAGGGGTGGTAGGTATAGGACAGATGTTAGGGGTAGATTCTTTACTCAGCGAGTCGTGAGTTCATGGAATGCCCTGCCTGTAGCAGTGGTGGACTGTCCCTCTTTATGGGCATTTAAATGGGCATTGGATAGGCATATGGAGGATAGCGGGCTAGTGTAGGTTAGGTGGGCTTGGATCGGGGCAACATCGAGGGCCAAAAGGCCTGTACTGCGCTGTATTTTTCTATGTTCTAAATAAAAGCTATTGCTGTGGTGAATTGTTTTCCAGGTTCATTCACTGGCCAGCTATGTCTAAAAGTCGTGTATGCACTACCTATGGCGTTCTGATTATTATAGTTGGGCAAAACACCATTCACATTGAGAGATTTCAAATATTTGCTGCTGCTCAATGAGCCTCCTTACTGGCAGCATGAGTATGTAAAATGATCGCTTATGTGGGATGGGGGAGTGAAAAGCAGTAACACGTGGAAAATGTATATGAAACGTATATTTCTACATCACCAACAATCTTGAAATTGGAGTCTATATTAATGGAACGAAATAATTAATGATAAAATCTTGTTAGTTTGATTCTGATTTTATGTAGTTATGTTAGCAGTTTGGTTGAGTGTATTATAGGTATATTCTACTGTGTGCTGTCCTCTTGTTACGATGTAAACAAACTTAAGTTAATTATATTATAATCTTGTTAGAGCAGCTCATTCCTAATTTGTTCTGAATTATACTAACATTTATTTTGCTAACAAGGAAATGTTGTTACAGCCCTTCCTGTGTAATTTTGAACATTAAAAATCAACGTTACTGTAATTATTAAATTTCTGTTTGTTTTTAGGTTGGAGCTAGTGGTCGAACCTTGGATTGAAGGTCTTTGGGATGCATTGAACGAATTATGCCAGGGGCAAAAAGAGGAAGTTAACAGTATAGAAAACATATTGACTATGAATGATGATTCAACAGCAGACAGGAGTTCTGAGTTGACAGATATTGAATTGTTGAAGTTAGAAGCAAATGTCCCACCAACAGCTAAAGATTCAGTTAATTCACCTGTGGGTGTTGAACAAAATTCTATAGTAGCAGGATTTCAGGAATGTTGTCAAGTGCCAACCTGGGTACAATCTGAAAAGCCCTTGTCAGAAAGTGCTCTGAATATTCCTTCACTGCCAGCAGAGTATCTGAATGTGGAGTTTCAGGAAAGCACAGAACAGGTAAGACCATCTATCTCTAAACACACTCTCCTGCTAATTTGATGGCATCATTTATATGCCTTATGTACCATAAATGTACTTGAATGATGACTGTGTCTCAACAAACCTTCTTCCAAAGACTTTGTCTATTTATCCTATCCATACCCCTCATGGTTTTATAAACCTCTATAAGGTCACCCCTCAGCCTCCAACACTCCAGGGAAAATAGCCCCAGCCTGTTCAGCCTCTCCCTGTAGCTCCAATCCTCCAACTCTGGCAACATCTTTGTAAATCTTTTCTGAACCTCTCAAGTTTCACAACACCTTTCCAATAGGAACAAGACCAAAATTGCACACAATATTCCAACAGTGGCCTAACCAATATCCTGTATAGCTGCAACATGACCTCCCAACTCCTGTATTCAATACTCTGACCAATAAAGGAAAGCATACCAATTCCCTCTTCACTATCCTATCTACCTGCGTCTCCACTTTCAAGGAGCTATGAATCTGCACTCCCAAGAGTAGGTCAAGATTTGCACCTTCTCACTAGGTTCATCCACATACTGAATCAGAAAGATTTCTTGTACATGCTTAACAAATTCCTCTTTATCTAAACCCTTAACACTATGGCAGTCTCAGTCTATGTTTGGAAAGTTAAAATCCCCTACCATAACCACCCTATTATTCTTAAGATAGCTGACATCTCCTTACAAATTTGTTTCTCTATTTCCCTCTGACTATTAGGAGTTCTATAATACAATCCCAATAAGATGATAATCATTTTCGTATTTCTCAATTCCACTCAAATAACTTCCCTGGATGTATTTCTGGGAATATCCTCCCTCAGCACAGCTGTAATGCTATCCCTTATCTAAAACGCCATTCCCCCTCCTCCCATGCCTCCCTTTCTATCCTTCCTGTAGCATTTGTATCCTGGAACATTAAGCTGCCAGACCTGCCCATCCCTGAGCCATGTTTCTGTAATTGCTATGATATCCCATCCCATGTTCCTAACCATGTCCTGAGTTCATCTGCCTTCCCCGTTAGGGCACTTGCATTGAAATAAATGCAGAATAATTTATCATTCCTACCTTGTTCTCTGCTTTGTCCTTGCCTGCCCTGACTGTTTGACTCGCCTTTGTTCTTAACTGTACCAGTCTCAGATTGATCTCTTTCCTCACTATCTCCCTGGGTCCCACCCCCTCACTTCATTAGTTTAAATCTTTCTGAGCAGCTCGAGCAAATCTCCCTGCCAGTATTTTAGTCCCCTTCCAATTTAGGTGCAATCCATCCTTGTACAGGTCACTTCTACCCCAGAAGAACTTCTAATGATCCAAAAATGTGAATCCTTCTCCCATACACCAGCTCCTCAGCCATGCATTCATCTGCTCTATCCTCCTATTCCTACCCTCACTAGCTCGTGGCACCAGGAGTAATCCAGATATTACTACACTTGAGGACCTCCTTTTTGAATTCCTGCCAACTCTGTAATCTCCCTTCAGAATCTCAACATTTTCCCTTCCTATGTCGTTGGTTTCAATGTGGAAAATGCTGTCCCCTCTCCCCCTTGAGAACATTCTGCACCCTCTATGAGACATCCTTGATCCTGGCACCAGGGAAACAACACACCATTCTGATTTTTCACTGCTAGCTGCAGAAACGTCTGTCTATATCTCAGACTAGACAGTCCCTTAACACAATCGATCTCTTGGAACCTGACATACCCTCATTGCATGAGAGCCAGTCTCAATATCAGAAACTGGCTATTCATGTTACATTCCCCTGAGAATCCATCACACTCTATATTTTCCAAAGCAGCATACTTATTTGAAATGGGAATAGCCACAGAAAACTCCTGCACCAACTGTCTACCTCTCTCGAGTTCACCCATCTATGTGACTGTATCTGTGACTTTTCCACCTTCCTATAACTGCCATCCATCAAATCCCCTTGTTCTTGTAAATTCTTCGTTGCCTCTTACTGTCTGTCCAACCAATCCATTCGACCTGATAGGGTTCGTAGCCAATGGCATTTATTGCAGATATAATCCTAAACTCCCACATTCAACAAGATGAGCATATCACTCTACTATAGGCCATTTTTGTTTCTGTTAATCTACAGACCCAGAAAATAGCACTTCATTATTCCTCTACAAAACACTGCTCCAGGTTAAATTAATACTTTTGGCTTATATTCAATGTTTAATCAAGAGACATATCTCAATAAAACATATAAACAGGAAAGACCTCACTCTACTCACTACTGCAGACTTACTGTAAGGCCACGCTTAAAATATCCACATCTGTTTCTGTGCTGTGACCTCTCCCAAACAGTTCCTCCAAGATCAGTTGTGAATTTCATTGTTTGTTAATTTTCCCAGATGCACTCTGATGTCCACCGATATGAGTTCAAACAGCAAAGGCAGTAATTGTGCAGGTTCGCTGCAACAGCATATACAACAGTAATTGCTGTCTCCTAGGATTTGAGGAAATCACCTCCAACACTTAAAATACCTCAAAAAAAGGAGCAGATGTTATAGTCAGAAATTTTTCCCATCCTCTGTCTTGGATTACCAATCTTTAATAGAGTAGACATCTTCATTCAAGATCAATCAAAGGATAAGTTAAGAACTAAGTTAAGACATTTACTAGGAGAGCTAAGAAATTTTGTTCATTGTAGGGAATAAAAAGCAGATTATGAAAGTCTTCTTTAAAAAATCTTAATTGTAAATGGAAATCAGGAAATAATGTGGTTGAGGCCAATCACAGCTGCTTCATTGATGACATTCCCTCCATCAGGGAATCTTCCCTGAACGCATGATGTTCAATTCTAGTTCTAATTTCTGAGGTACTTACTCAGTTCATTCCCATGCAGTAAAACCTGGATACGATCCAGGCTTGCGTTGAATAGATTGTGAGCAACACACATTTGACACTATTACCAGATAATGACTGTATCTGCTGAGAGAATCTAACCATCTAGCCTGGGCAGTCAATAGGATTAACATCGCTGAATCCCCCACCGTCGCTATTGATCAGAAACTGAACTGGACCAGCCATATAAATACTGTGGCTGTGAAAGCAAATGAAAGGCTGAGTGTTGGGGGCAACAAACTCGGCACTGGACTCTCCGAAGCCTGTCCACAGGCTGCAAGTGTGATGGAATGCTCTTCATTTGCCTGGATGAACACAGCTCCAAAAGTACTCAGAACTTAACACTGTGCAATGCAAAACCTCTCCCTTCAGCATCCCATCCACCAAAACTCTGCTTCCATTGACAGTACAGACTGTTGCTAACTGTGTACTATGTAGAAGACTACAGCAATTCACCGAGACTCCTTCAACATTACCCTTCAAATCTGTGATCTTCAAAACAATGACTGTAAATACATGGCAAAACTACCATGTGCAGATTTTGTCTACAAGTCAAACACTATATTGCCAGTCGTTCTGTACCACTGGTCAAAATCCTGGCCTGTCTCCCTAACAGCACTGTATGGGTGCACCTACATCATCATATATGGACTGCAGTGATTCAATAAGGTGGCTTACTGTCACCTTCTTCTCAAAAGGAATAAATGCTGTCCTACCCACTGATTATCCACATTCCATTAACCATTTCAAAGAAAACAAAGAAGACTCTAATCTCTTTTTCTTTTACAGGTTTTGGTTTGAATTTTATTTTTCTTTCTTGCCTTTTGTCAGCAGCTGCTAATTTTGCTGTTCTCATATTTTTGAGGTTTTTTTACTAATGTTCACATTACTATCCCTTTTAGCCCTCCCCTACCAACACTTCTCATTTAATCTCCAGTATTCCACTCTGACACAAGCCTGCCTTTTGTTCATTTTTCACCCCCTCCTCTTTCACTGCTTGAACTTTGTTTTTTTTTCCCCCCCTAGTTCTCATGCAAGGTCAGACCTGGAACGTCACCTCCGTTTCTGTGTTTGCACACATTAAATCCAAACTACTCAGAATTTCCAGCATTTTATGTTTTATCTTTGATTTCAGATTTCCAGGATCTACAGTGCTTTGTTTTATACTTCCCTCGCCTTATTGACTTGACATTGCATCTATCTGAAATTAGTGCTACAGTTTAGCAGCTGTAATCAATTTTAATGATTTTTGATTGCTATCTCTGTATTTTTCCTTTTCAATCCTATTGTTTGCTAAGGATCCAATCAATTCTTTACAGTGGAGTTGACTGATTTAACATTTAATTGGTTTGTTGGCATCACTTCCACAGACCTATTCCTCAGTTTGGGAATTAGCATTTCATTTCTGCTTCTTACGTGTTTGCAATATCAATTTGTTAGAATTGGATTCTGGCATGAGGTTAAATTCTATAAGCTCTCTTTCTGTCTGATAATGTGTTAACTCTGAGTGGTAGATGTTCTCCTACTGTAGCAAATGCTTCCTTATGCTGCATAGTCTTAAGTTACTTTCTTTAACGATGAGAACTAGCAACTGCAGCTGGACTTTTGTTCTGTTTAATGAGTTCAGGAGAGGAAGTTCAGGTTGGCATACTGTATTGTGTAAGTGCTGTATTCTGAACTGAAGGATCTGTTAAAGTAAATCGCTAAATCTGAAAAATAAAAATAAGTACCATAAACAGCTCTATATATTGTAATGTTTGCATAGATTTACAGGTACTCCCCTATAGTACTCACAGGACAATTTTAAATAAGCAATGTGGCAGATATTGCTCAGTGGTGATAGCAGCTGGACAGGATCACTTGCACCTTTTAGCTTCTGCCACAAGATGGAGCCAAGACCTCAGTTAACAACAGGTGAGAACAGCTGAAGAAGGGTCCAGGTAGGCATGCAGGGAGAGGGTGGAAGTGGTTTCCAGGCTGAGGGCAGGAACAGGTTCAGGGAAAGGGCAGGACTTGGTGGCAGGCTGAGGGGTGGAGGAGCTGCTGAAGACCCCTGTTATTACAGCAGGCACTGTGGTGGTTAAGAATGGGGTGGGGGTGTAAGAGGAACCTAAGTGCTGAGAGTTAGCTGAGCACTGGGGAAAAGGTCTGAGCACATTGCATGTTCTGGACAGAACAGAAAACCTTTGATAAGTGATGTTAAGGTGGAACTTAGAACATTTAATGTGAAACAATGCTGTGCATTTACTTTATCAAATACATGAGTTCTCAACTTAATCATTAGCATGGTTCAGGAAGAATGTATAAGAGCTGAGCAGAAATGTCCCAAGAATATTTGTGTGTATGGAGCAGTAAATCTTCTGCAGCTGGTTGACATATGCTCTTTCTAATCTTTTTTCACTCGCTGTTTAATCCTCAGGTCTGCCAACAAGAATGCTTCTCATTGGCACCAGGTGTCACTCTGTTTCAGGTTCCAGTGACTAAAGCAATTTCTCTAACCCGGGAGGATGCAGTGAAAACTGCCTTATTCTTGGAGCTTGATATTTCAGTAAGTCTTTCTGCCTGGATCACTTTTGAGCTTCCATCAAAGATGGAAATGTTCTGCTACAGAAGGAGATGATGCGTCTTGTTAATTTCTACACATGCAGACTTTCTATTAGTAGTATCATTGCTGTTTGTGGGATCCCTTGCTGGGTCCACATTGATGTTGCATTACAGCTGTCTGTACACATTACAACCAGTTGAATTTTTTTTTTTGGAAGCACTTTCGGACATGAAAGATGCTCTGTAAATGAGAAGTTCTTTCTTCCCTTCTGACATCAGTCTTGCTGTCCTGCAGAAAATCTGGGAAATAAGATTTTGAGTTATAACTCTGTTATCACCTTCTAGAAGCAAGGTATAGAGTGGTATTGAGAAACTTCTCTGCAATGGTTTCCTTCCCAAATCTCTATTTTGGGTTTGCTGTGTTTTCTTAGGAGTGGAAAAAAAAGAGGAAAAATAGAGTTATGAATTATAGACATTATTTCCTGAATGGCTTAGTGTCATCATTTTTGTTGGATAGGGTGGAGGGTTACTTCTCTTCCTGGTTTTTAAATTTTTTAAAATCCTATTAGTAAGTGCTGGGTTGGATTATTAAGAGCGTCATTGCGTCTTCTTGGGGTGTTAGCTTTCACTACTGTCAGCTGTGGTGAGAGGTTATGGTTTGAACTTCCTGGTGAACACTTTGCTCCAGACACCGGGATTACAGATTCAGATATGGAGGTTACGTGACAAATGCACAGTTTTGCTATTGCTACCTAAACCACCTTTTATCCCCTGCTACCTTCAGAAAACTATGGATTCTTTAACCTTCAGTACTTTCCGGGCGTCCTACCTTTCAATGTGTCTTGTTAGCCCAACTGTATTATTTCACAGTTTTCTGGGTTCAGTGGTCATTTGCGCAGTGTCAAATGGAAATCTGTTGATATCCTCCAGCAGCTTATCGCTATCCTCTTCGTTATTTATCACACTATCAATTTGCATATCATCTGCAAAGTTCTTGATCATACCCCTGATTAAAATCCAAATCGTTACACCACAAACAACAAAGGCCCCAACATTGAATCTTGAAGATCCCTTCTGGAAACAAATTTCCAGTCCCTGGAAATCTGCTTCTGCTTTCTGCCTTTCAGGCATGTTTGGGTTCAGTGTGATACTTAGCTTTGGATGTCATAAGCTGTCTCTTTCTTTACCAGTCTGCTATGAGGGACCATATCAAAAGAGTCTCCAAAGTTCATGTCTACCACGTGGAATATGATCCTCACTCTCTAACAAATTTGTCAAATGGGATATTCCCTCACTAGATCAATGCTGACTGTCTCGGAGTAATCCCTGTCTTTTCAAGTGCAGATATATTCTAATAATATCCCCACCACTGAGGTTAGACTGACCGGCCTGTAAGAGCTTTAAATATCTGAGTTTCTTTATAAGTATATGAGCTTCTTTCTCTTTCTTAATTCTAACCGTAAGATCCCTTGATGTCAGGAGTTCTGTGGTCTTTTTTCTTTTTATGAGAACATAGTTGCTTTGTACTCCTGCTTCTTCTGTGAATATCTCCCATTGCTCTGACATAACTTTATCTGAGCCCAGTCCACTTTGGGTCACACCATATCTTATCACAGTATAATTTCCCAGTTTATTCTCTTTTCTTTTATTCTCAACTCTTTCTTTGTCCTTTTTCCATAACTATCATAACTGAGTTGTGGTCACTTTCTCCAAAATGCTCCTACTTTCTATCTACTGGCTATACGGTTCTCCTGGATGCAGTTTAAGAACTTTGCTCCCTCTCTACCTTGCACACTAAGACTATCCCAGTTTTAATATTTGGGTAGTAAAAATCCCCTACTTTTACTGCCTCATTATTTTTGCATTTCTCTGAAAATTGATTGACCTTTTTCATTGACACTTATCAGGGTGTTTCCACTTTTGGTCCTTCTATCCATATGGCTTCACTTGTTGATCTTTTCTGATTATATAATCCCTCTTCTCTGCAGTAAATGATTCCTTGTTCAATATCATCCCCATCCCCATCCCCCCCCGGCAAAAAAAAATCACTTTATCTCATCTGAATACCCTATAACCAGGAATGCTGGGCTGTGTCTCACTTCACTGGGGTGATGTGCTGGAAATCTGACCTTGCTGTTCCCAGAGTTCTCACAAGTGAAATATTTTATAAGAACACGCTAGATTTCGTAATTTACTGTCTTTTAGACTGAGGTTGACAGAAAGCATAGGCCAGATTCCTGTACTTGACAAGAATGACTATGAAAAAAGTAAATTCTAGCTATAGCTAAATAGTTATGAACTGTAAAGATATGACTCTTTAAAGTTCTAATTCCTTTATAAAATTCCCCAACTAGACAGATTTAAAAAAAAACATTGGTATTGTGGTGATGGGTGAATGGGAAGGTGGCTATTGGTCCCTGTCCACAAGGTTTGCTGAAATTGTCCTTTTTGGCTTGTTCGGACCTGCGACTCCTTGATTTCTCTTCACTTACTTTCACTTGCTTATTGGGGGCACGTGGTATCTGGCTCACACTTCGAAGATCTCTGACTTTTGGTAAAAAGCCAGATCTTGCAGCAACTGATGAGAAGAACTAAACTGGCTTTCTTCAGATTTGAAGTGCTTTGTTTTTACTGCAGGGTTGTTATTTTTTTCGGTGTGGTGGCATCTAATCAGACATTCTTGCACACCAGCTGGGTAGCTGTCACCAGGCCAGCCTCTGTCATTGGCCGGTCGAAAGTCTTCAGTCTGTGCAATGGTGACAGGTTGTCTATGACAATGAGCTGGGTGTTGCCAGCTGAATCCCCTTGTGTTCACAGACCTGACTCTGGCTTGTCTGTAATAACCTCCTCCACTGCAGTGTAAAGAACACTTAGAGTTATACCGGGAGAAAGTGAGGACTGCAGATGCTGGAGATCAGACTCAAGAGTGTAGTGCTGGAAAAGCACAGCAGGTCAGGCAGCATCCGAGGAGCAGGAGAATCGATGTTTTGGGCATAGGGCGTTCATCAGGAATCAAATTGCTGATTCTTGTTTCAGGCATAAGCCCTTCATTGTTGGTTCTTTTGCTCCTCGGATGATGCCTGACCTGTTGCGTTTTTCCAGCACCACACTGTGTCAATTGGAAGACATACAGCATGGAAGCAGATCCTTCGTTCCAACTCGTCCATGCTGACCAGGTTTCCCAAACTAAACTAGTCCCATTTGTCTCCATTTGGCCAACCTCCTCTAAATGTTTCCCTCTTGTGTACCCATCCGGATGCCTTTTAAATGTTGTAATTGTACCAGCCTCCACCACCACCTCTGGCAGCTCATTCCATACACTCTCCACCCTCTGTGTGAAAAAGTTGCCCCTTAGGTCCGCTTTTTAAATCTTTCCCCTCTCACCTTAAACCTATGCTGTCTAGTTTCTCTGGGAAAAAGACTTTGGCCATTTAACCTATCCATGCCCCTCATGATTTTATAAGCCTGTACAGCCTCCAATGCTCCAGGGAAAACACTCCCAGGCTGTTCAGCCTCTCCCTATAGCTGAAACCCACCAAACCTGGCAACATCCTTGTAAGTCTTTTCTGCACCCTTTCAAATTTAACAACAGCCTTCCTATAGCAGGGACTAGAATTGAAGGCAGTATTCCAAAAGTGGCCTAACCAATGTCCTGTATAGCTGCTACATGACATTCCAACTCCTGTACAGGTCTTTCTCCTATAGCACATGTTTCGTTAATGCGAATTTGCTATGATGTGATTGTCCCCAATCTGTCAACGTTTCGAAAGTGAACTTTTAAAATGTGTTTTGGTTATAATGGGATTCTGGCCCCTTTTAGTTTAAATGGTGCTGCTATTACACAATTTTGTTGTAACACGGAATTGCATGAAAATGGAATGACTGCGTTATAGCAGATCTGACTGTACTTAACGCACTGACCAATAATGTGTTCCAAGTGCTGCCTTCACTAACCTGTCTACCTGCAACTCCACCTTCAAGGGAACTATGAACCTGTACCCCAAGGTCTCCTTAGGTTCCAGGCATTAAAATAGATGCCATTGTAGCTTTACTAAACTCAGACTTGGCCTGTGTTCCCTCTACCTTCCAAACTCTCATCAGTAATTTCTAATTTCATCTCAGATTCTCCCCGTTCTGAACTACTTGTCAGGATGCCATTTCTCTGTTGGTTTAGTTGCTCAGGTTTCCTGCCTGAGCTTTTGGCATATTTGATGATGCATTAGTGCACCGTCTGCCAGATTCTGGTTCTGATGTCAGTTTGCTCGTGCAGTATGGTTTGGTATTTATAATCGTGTTGCTTCAACTATTGAAGACCAGGAAACCAATTATGAAGTAAGTTAACATCACTATTAAAGCTTATGGCAAGGACAGAGGATGTAGCCTGATCAAACATCAATTCGGAAGTTCTTACCTTAACTATCAAATTTTCTCATGACAAGAAATGAGCCAGAATAGATATAATACGAATGAGCCATGCTTCCTGACTTCTTTCAGTTTATACCACTGCCACCCCTCCCCTGCTTTCTCCCGTCCTGCATGCTGGTCATTGGATGTAATTTTCTTTAAGAAAAGCAGCCAAAATACATTTTTTTTGTTGTTTGCAGATTTTTAAAATTTAAGTGTGTTGTCTGGTGTTCTTCCACGGTATCCTGACGAGTTAAATTCTGCAAATGTCAATCCTATGTTTTCTTCAGTATAGCTAATTTCATATCCTTTGTATTTGGTTATCTCCATACAAAGCTGCATTTTAAAACTGCCCATTGTGATACACATGGTGGCCAAGATATTTCACAGCCTTCTTGAATTCATGTAGTTTTTCACCCTGGTTTGTCAATGCGCTCAAATAGATGAAAGCATAGAACCACAAGGAAAAAATACTGTAATTATTTCATTTTTAGTCCTTTATACGTTTTCCAGCATTGAAATTTTGATGCTTGCCATAAAAGATTCATAGGATGTTGATAGTCGGTGTAATTTGGTGTAATCTAAGTAGACCTGGTAAATGAATGCAATAGCTAGTTGATGTGTTATTATAAAATACAAAAGGCAAAGGGAGCAGTACTGGTTGTTGGGAAGTGAAGGAGGCCCAGAGAAGATGATTTTTAATCAACCTGTTTGACATGTTACGATGCACCACGAATGGAGGTGGAACTCGAACCTAGGTCCCTTGGCTCAAAGGTCCTTTGTGAAGGATGTATCACAAACCTTCTTCTGATAGGAGGGAGACCAGAATTGCATACAATATTCCAAAAATTGCCTAACCAATGTCCTGTACAGCTGCAACATGACCTCCCAACTCCTGTACTCAATGATGTTAGGTGTTTGGAACTCCTCTCTCTTCCATAAATGGCAGTTAATGCTGGATCAGTTAATATTTTCAAATCTGAAATGGATACATTTTTATGAAGCAAAGATATTAAGGGATATGGCCCAAATGCAGTTATATGGAATTAGGTCACAGGTTAGCCACGATTTCATTGAATGGTGGAATAGGTTTGAGGGGCTGAATAGCCTACTCCTGTTCCTATGTTCCTAAGCTGTGCTGAAAACTAAAGCCAAGAAATCCAGACACTGGCTGGGGCTGGGAATGGAGTGGGAAGGAAGTGGCGAAGGTTCATTAGCTGAAATTGTTGAACTCCATGTTGAGTTCAGAAGACCATAAAGAGCCTAAACTGAAAATGAGGTGTTCTTCCTCTAGTTGGTATTGTGGTTCACTGGAACAAAGCAGAAGAGCTTCTCTTTGGTCTGTATAGTAGCTTTCCTACACCACACTAGACAATTAAGCTGTACAGATTTAAAGGAAGATGGTGTTAGCAAATTTGCCTTATGGTGATAGACAGTCCAGCCAAGCCATACAGTGTGTTGAGGATTTATTACACAGCAAATCCTGCACCACCACCATAATTTGGGGAAATAGTCTTGTGTGATCTGTGGATCACTACAAATAATGCATAACATAATTATTTTCTTATTTTGCAGAAAACCTCAATGACGTATGAACCTGGAGATGCTTTCAGCATTATATGTCCTAATAATAAGAGTGAGGTGGAAGAACTAATTCAGAGGATTGGACTTGCAAACAAGAAAGACCATGTGGTTGAAATAAGCATTATACCAAACAATAAGAAAAAAGGTAACCGAAAATGAGAGTCTTTCATTTCTATTGTCCTATTGTGCAGTTTCACTTTGTGCACGGTGGCACGGTGGCTCAATGGTTTGCACTTTTGCCTCACAGTGCCAGGGACCTGGGTTCAATTTCAGCCTCGGGGGACTGTCTGTGTGGAGTTTGCACATTCTCTGTGTCTGTGTGGGTTTCCTCCGGGTGCTCCGGTTTCCCCCCTCAATCTAAAAGATGTGCAGGTCAGGTGAATTGGCCAGGCTAAATTGCCTGTAGTGTTAGGTGCATTAGTCAAAGGGAAATGGGTCTGGGTGGGTTACACTTCGGTGGGTCGGTTTGGACTTATTGGGCCGAAGGGCCTGTTTCCACACTGTAGGGAATCTAATCTAATTAAATCAAAATCATAATTGTCTTTTTAAATTAGCTCAGCCAAAGGGTAATGTTATAATGTCTTTGATATAAAAACCGGAAGATTCTCTTCCTGAATAATTTGGCAGTCAGTGGGCCATACAAGTGCAGATTCTGTCCAAATTGGTGACTGGCACATTTCACTTTGATTTGTTAATGTTGGAAAATTGTAGCAGGCAGCATGTTTTCAATTGAAGCAAAATTGTAAGTGAATTTGATAAAGATTACTATGATATTGAAATGTCTTCAAAACATGGTGCTGATAGATACTGTCAAGTATCTGGGTAATGGAATGTATGGCTGTGAAAACAGGTGCAAATCCTAAAATTTGATTTTAAGTAGCCATTGATATTATGCTTTTTGTTCTGTAAATGGAAATGTTTCAATAAAATTTGTATTTTTGTATCTTTTTAAAATTTGGTTGCCGCATTACAACTTGAAAATACAACTAACCTCATATAAAAATTAACATATGTAGTGTACATATCTGGATTAGATTACAAAAATGAGAAGGATGCATTATAGAAATAACAACAAAGCAGGTTGTAGACAAAGGGGTCTAGAACAATGACCAAAGAATAACTCAAACGGCGTGATTTGGGAAAGTTTCTAAACATGAAGACAGAGTAATGATAGAGTTGAGATGGTTTAAAATCTCTGAGAGGAAGCAGGAGATAGCTGTGCACACAAGGTAGTGTTTATGAAAAGCTCCTTTAGCAGGCTGAGTTCAGTCATGCAATTATTAGTGTGGCCATACAGCTCATCATGCCTGTACTGGCTGTGTAAACTAGTGCCAATCTCCTGCATGTTTTCCCCATATCCCTGCACATCATTACAATTCAAAACAAAATCAATCAATGTTCTCTTGAATCTCAATTGAATCTACTTCCACCATATTTCCAGGGAATGCATTCCATACCCAACAACTGACTGAGTGTGTGAAAAAGTTCTCTCACATCACCCTTGCTTTGTTTGCACAATGCTTTAAAAGTTTTGCCCTTCCATTGTTGTTTCTTTTACAAGTAAAAACAGATTCACTCTATCTACTCTGTTCAGCCTGGTCATGATTTGGGAAACCTCAGTACGATCTCTTTACATTTCTCTACCTCCAACGAGAACAGTCCCAGTATCTTCAATCTATCTCCATACCTGAGGTTTCTCGTTCCTTGAGCCATTCTAGTAGCTTGCTTTGCACTTTCTATCATGCATTTGCACCTTTGCCTATAATGTGGCACCCAGAACTGTACACAATAACCCATCTGAGATTGAATGTGTTTTTTTTACAAGTACAATATCACCTCCTTATTCTTTGTACTATATATGTCCCTATGAATAAAGCCAATAACACTATATGATGTATTTCCTTCTGTCTTCACCTGTCCTGCTATCTTCAATGACCTGTGCACATATACACCAGGTCCTTCTGCTCCTGCGCTCCCTTTTGAAATGTTCCCCCTCAATCTATATTGTCTTTCAGTGTTCTACCAACCAAAAGTCTATTTTGGAATATTGTGTGCAATTCTGGTATCCCTCCTATCAGAATGATGTTATCAGAATGGATGGGTATATGAATAGCAAGGGTTTAGAGGGATATGGGCTAAGTACTGGCAAATGGGACTAGATTAGGTTAGGATATCTGGTCGGCATGGACGAGTTGGACCACAGCGTCTGTTCCTGTGCTGTATATCTCTATGACTCTAAATGCATCTCTGCATTGAACTTCATCTGCCACCTATCTTCCCTGGCCACCAACTTGTCAATGTCCTTTTCCGGAGTTCCATGCTATCCTCCTCAGTTTAAAATTCTCCCAAGTTTAGTATCGTCTGCAAGCTTGGAAAGTATCCCCTGCATACTGAGATCTAGGTCATTCATAATTGCTTTGCTTAAAAAAAAATCAATGTCCCAATAACAGCCTACACTACAATCATCCCTCCAGCCTGAAACGTATTCATTGACCATTACTCTTTGTTTTCCACCACTCAGCCAATTTTGTATCCACATTGTTGTCGTCCCTTTCATACTATGAGCTAAACTTTTCTCATCTATTGCGAGGCACTGGATCAAATGCTTTCTGGACATTCTTGCACACCACATCAACCGCATTACTCTCATTGAACCTTTCCATTATGTCTTCAAAAAACTCCTAAGTTCGTTAAACCAGATTTCCCTTTTAGAAATCCATGCTGACTCTTAATCAGCCCACTTTTCTCCAAATGAGTATTAATCCCGTCATGAAAAATTGTTTCCCTTTTAGTGATGTTAAACTAACTGATCTATAATTGCTTTTAGTCCTTCAACTTCATTTGAGCAGGTCTGTAATGTTGGCAATTCTGTAATCTTCTGGCATCTCACCAGAGCAGAGAACACTGCTCTGAAAGATTGTTGCCAGTGCCTCTACAATTTCAATCCCCACTTACTTCAAGATCCTTGGGTGCAATTGATCTGATCCCAATGCTTTGTCAGCTTTAAGTACCAACAATCTTATCCAAGATTGTTTTTGTTTTCATTAATTTTGATACCTTTGTATTGACAGGATTTTTTTTTCTTCTGTGTTGGCAATGTTGTATACAAACTCCAATGCAAATTATAGAGTCAAATTCCTTGAGGATTGGCAATAAATGCTGGCCTTGCCAGCAGTGTTACATGAATGCACACAGACAATGCATGGTAATTGTTTAAGGCTGTGGTTGGAGCCCTAATGAAGCAAATTGTTGGGATGGGGAGCCGGATGCTGCCTTTGTCTTGGATGCCGTCGAACTGTACGTGTGCTGACTTGTGCCATGTAGATGTTGGGCAGGCTTTGAATTGTGAGGAGCAGTGCTCCAAACATGCTCAGAATGTACCCCTAACGTCCTGAAAATTCATTTGTTGGGGTGGCTGATCAGAAGAAAGTGACAGTAATGGCTAGCATGATAGGAATTGGAGAGAATTAGCTCCTGATTAAAGGAGCAACCAGTAACAAGGAAAGTAGATGTTGGCAGTGAGGGAGACTGTCAGGGGTGTATCTATTGTGGACTGAGGCTGAGGAGTGTGAATTTGTGTCGTATCAAGGCTGTGATGGCCTATGGCTAGGTACAGGGTGGGTGTGTCTCAGTGGAAAGGTACAAGGGTGATGTGGCTGCCTGACAGGGATAAAGAGGTTGTACATTTGGAGGGGTTTTAGGTGGGGAGAGAATGGGGCTGCTCTTGCCCTGGGGAGGCCGGAAGAGAATAGTCTTAAATCGGTACACAAAGGAAATACTTCAATAACTGGGATCCAAAACACAACTTTTAAATCGCTTGGGCAGTGAATGGTAGAATCTCCAGTTTGAATCTCCATGATTTCAGAAGCTACTACACAAAGTTTCTGGTTCTTAGAGTAATGAAAGCTGTATCAATTGTTAAATTTAAATCAGGGATCAACAGTCAAGATACATTTAACCAGGTGGTTACAATCCTATTTATTGTATCAGCTTTGTGCATCTGTGATTTAAATTACATTAGCTGTGATCTCATCAGCCTGTGGAAGGTGTGTTTAGGTTTGCACATAGAAGCGTGTGTCATTTATTTTGGGGGGCACAGGGAAGAACTTAAATCACTTCTTTACCTAATGTATCACTTGAATATCCTACATTCCATAATTTTTGTCATTTTCCTTTCTACTGGGGATTCTGAGTGTTTTTCCACATTTGTTTTGCACCTGTTCACATTCCCCATACGTCAGTACAAAAAGGGATGTTGTTACTATACGAATACATTGCTGGTGGGTGAATAATCATGTTTGTGTGGTTGAGTTGAGTTACATAGTACAGAATTCCTACCCACTGTCCTGCTCTTGTAAGCTCAGTATTTACATGGCTCGGTCAGTTCATTTTCTGATTAGTGGTAATGCTGCAGAATGTTAATGGTGATTGGGCTATAGTGATGCTATTGAACATAAAGGGTGATGGCTAAACTGACTTGGAGGTAGTTATTGTCATTGCCTGACACTTATGTTGAATAAATGTTACTTATCAACCCAAGCTTTTTAGTACAAGTTGGATACAAATAAAATTAAATCGGATTTTCATTTAAATATATCATTTGTCCTCCATATTGTCAAACCAACACATTCAACTTGCAACATATTCAGTTTTCGATTTAAATAGTGTTTCTATAGATATAATTATGTATCCTTTCCTGTGTGAACTAAGGCATCATCAAGTAAATTGTCAGCCAGTTTATTATAGAAAATCGAAGGTTAATAATGATTTACTTTGTAAAGGAATAAACCATGAGGCCTCAGCCTGCAGTATAATGTTAATTTGAATAAAATTTCAACCAAGCTGTTGGCATCTCTGGCACGGCACCCATGATGGAAGGAAATAATATTTAATTTGCATGAAAATTGAACAGATGTTTTTCAGTAAATATTCTGGGGTAGGAAGAGTAATTGAGTACATGACAGTGGTGCTGAATTCTTGGCAGGAGCAAATACTCCATACCCATGGTTCCATGTGTCCCTACCATTGGGATTTACCCTTCCTCACTTCTGGATGTGGCAAGGTTGAGAAGAAGGCTGGAAACATTGAAGTTGTTTCTCACTCTCTACAGATGCTGCCAGACCTGCTGAGTTTTTCAACTTTTCTTTTTGCTTTTATTTCAGGTCACCAGCATCCAGAGTGTGTTTTATTTTTGCTTTTTGTTTCCTCCTCATGTTTTAGGCTGTAGCCTATTGCTTCAATTTTAGCCGTTTACTTCCCGGACATGATATGACATTGTTATGGCGACAAGTTGATCCAGGCCAATGAATCTGTTACGTACATTTTCTTAAATGTGTATAATTTTACGCAAGTTGATTTTTGAGTATCAGCTGATTTGGTCTAATAAACATAAAAGGCTTTTTGAGGTAACTTCAGAACATTTCTCAAATGCAACTGATATAAAAATGAGGACATGAGTTTGGTGCTTTAATTACAGCAAGGTTATATTTTGTCACCTTGGTGGAAGTTGATGTGCAAATGGTGTGAAAACTGCTCTGAAATTTTTATATGTGAATTCTTTTTGCAAGGCTTACAAAAATAACATTTTGTTTTAAGGTGCTCACCTGCCTGAATACATACCGAAAAAAAGCACACTGCAATTCATTCTGACTTGGTGCCTCGAGATACGATCAGTTCCCAAAAAGGTATGTACACAGGTGTTATAGTTCTGAGGTCATTCTGTTTGAAGTCATACAGTTAAACAGCTATAGCGACATGCAATGATAAATCAATAATATTACTTTTTAACAGCATCTGTAATTGTATCATTGGACTGTAACTCACCAACTATCCCATCTTGCCTGTGGGAACAAGGATGAGATTTCAATGTGTGATTTCAATAACATATATACAAATTAGGAAAACCCACATAACCTAGTTGAAATTTTCATATTTGTAAAACACTCAAGTGTGTGAGAAATCCATTTGCAGCTCCTTGGGGTGAGGGGGCGGGCACCATTAACCATAGGGTGATCAACCGTATCATTTTCTCGATTCAGATGCTCCTTTCATCGTGGTCTGTCTTGTATACATTTTTTTGGAGGAAGTGTGTCATTGTGGTACATATCGTGGTACCATGGCAAGTGTTGACATTTTGAATTTGATAAAAGTCTGGAAAAAATGTCTAGCCTAATGGTGACTATATAAGCACTGTCAATTGTAGTTTTAAAAACCCCGTTTCATTCACTAATAATTTTCTGGAGGGAAGAAAATCTGCCAACCATGTCTGATCTGGCATGCATTTGACTTCAGACTCACAGCAATGTGTTGACTCATAATTCCCATCTGGGCAAATAAGGATGGGCAATAAATGGTGGCTAGCCAACCACATCCATATCCCTCGAACAAATCTTTTAAAAAGTGCTAAATGAGAGAAATTAAGGAAATGGGTAGGGAGCTGTCAATTAGTGGCCTAGATTTCACTGTCAATCATGCGCATCATTATTAACATCAATAAAGAAGCCGTATACTAAGACCCAGAGACATCTGTTGATTTTATTTTCTGACGTAAGTTTGAATCTGGTGTTCAGTCAGTAGGATCTCCAGTGACTGAATTCCATTGAAGAATTTTCAGACAGCAAACCAGTAAGTTGAAATATCCAAATTTAATTTTTGTATAAATTTGATAGAACAACTTTTTCAGCTTTAAACTGAAAAACATTTGCTTCTATTTAAGCAAAGTTTATCATATAAAAGAATGTTTGGCCAGACAAGAAAAGAGAATATGGGGAGCTAAAACTCACTCAAGTTTATTTTGAGGAGAGGCATAGAGAAGGAAAAGGAATAGGATAGATGGGTCCTAGCAAGTCAGAGTGTTCATGAAACGGCAGTTATTATTTTTAAGAACAGTTTTTTTTAATGCATGATTTTGATTTATTTCAAACTGTGTGTATATTTTAGGCATGTTTGCGAGCTTTAGCTGAACACACCTCTGATTCTTTTGAGAAACGGAGACTCCAAGAGCTGAGTAGCAGACAGGGTGCTGCGGACTACACCCGGTATATGAGAGACCATAATATTTGCCTACTTGATATCCTTCGTGCCCTTCCATCATGTCATCCACCGCTTAGCCTACTATTAGGTTAGTCACCTCACTTTTCTTTACCCCCCCGCTGTCGAGATTCCAGATAAAATGAAGTATAAAAGCTTAGCATGAACTACTCCGTGTGTCTTTATTTTTCAGTTTGGTAGTTAGCTTGTGGGGCTCTTTCCATTAAGTGAATATTTGAATGTATAAATGTTTTTTCTGTTTCCACCTTTTGGCATCTGTTTAGGTTGTTGAGTCTTCTCTGACATTTTGTTTAATCCCAGAGGCATTACACATGTTGAAAGAGGCCAGTTAGCCACATTATGTCAGCACTGGCTCCCTGATTAAGCACCTAGCAATTCTCTGTATAATTTTCTTGCATATTTGTTCTTGTATATCCTTCCTGCTGATTACATTCTGATACTATGGGATATTATTGAGTTTAGTGTCTGAATTTTGAATATTTCTGTGAATTCTTGAGTTTAGCATGCTCTTGGAAGAGTTTTACAGCTGCAGCAGTTAGCAGTACATCTGCACATACAAACTAATCATTCGTCTTTTTTTCAAGGTTAAACTGCCAGTGCTGCTGTGTTTGTACTCTGCAGCTAAGTAATCTCATGGGCTGTGTTCCATTACCGTTATCTTTTCCATTATTGATTACTTTTCTGTGTTTGTGCTGGTACTTGTGATCTGAGTTGATGATTACTGATACAAAGGAGGTGTCGAGTTTGTTATCACAATCTTGGGTCCTCCAAATGGAAACCAACTTATCTTAAATCTGTGTCTCCATTACAGCTTTTAAATTTGATTTCTGTTGTGAGTTTGCTACTGCTGCTTTCTGTCTAAGCTTTGCATGATGTAATGTGATGCCCTGTTGGAGTTGAAAACACTTTGTGCAAATGGTTGCCATAGATTTTGGCTGTATTGTTGGACATAGGCATTCTGTTAGCACTAGTGAATTTTCTAACTTTTTCAAAGTCGATGTGGGACATTCTGTACTGCTTTGATCCCTTTGTAGGTAAATCAATATTAAATTAACTATAAGTACCAAATAAAAGAGATTAAACATTAATATATTACTTTCTTTCCCAATCCTAGCTTTTGTTTTCTAAAATCTCTTCTCTGTTTCAGAACATTTACCAAAACTGCAAGTTAGATCCTATTCAGCAGCCAGGTAATGTTTTATATTGTGTTGGCAGTGATGAATGATGTTGTTCTTAGGCGTGATCATCCTCAATAGTCATGAGCTTTAATATCCAAACAAAAAAGGAACAAGTTAAACTGAATTGAACAATTAACTGTTTGGAAGATCTTTGTCTTCTACGGTTAAGCTCCCACCTTCTTACCACTGATCCCATCCCTATCCTGTTTTGTGTTAGCTTTACTGTTCGTTATCACTGCATCCTATTTGACCCAGAATTGAACTTCCAATCCCATAGTTTGTCATGAAGAGCCCTTCCTTTAATCTTCGTAACTTGCTGATGTCTGCACTGTCTTAGCCTATCTGCTGCCAAGTCACCCATTTATAACTGTGGAATAATTGCAACTCAAGGTAACAGTGCATCTGACCTCTGCATCTTGTCAGCTGTACCAGAATTCAGTGATCTAATATCTTGTTCCTCCATGCTTTACCACATCTATTATGGCTCCTAGTCCCTCTGTTACTTTTTAAATTAGATCATACAATGTGTTCAGATTTGTTTGTCTCCTTGTCCTTTCCTATCTCTTTTATCAATTCCGCACCCTCCAATAACTCCTTCTACCTTGTTGTGCATTTCAAAATCCCTTCGCGTCACTAATGTCAACTGTACCATGAGTAGTCAAAAATTTAAACCTCTTCTATTCACTTTCCAAAGCTCTCTGCTGCTCCACTTCTATCCGCTAGTTTGAAATTACATAAACTGAGCTGGAATTCCTAGCTCATAAAAGGAGTGTAGGAAGAGTGGAGCGGGGTGCTATGGAGGAAATGGTCATTGAGGAAGGCTGACACTGGTGTGCAGAGAAATGTGTCGAGGAGTGGCATCCTGCTGGAGGTGGCAGAAATGATAGCTAATGATCCTCTGGATGTGGATGCTAATGGGGTGGTAGGTGAGGACAGTTGGAGGAGGGATGTGAGGAGTGAGGGCTGATGTGCGGGAGAACAGCTGGACTCAACTGAGGTTCCTGTCAACCACTGTGCTAGGAAATCCTCGATTGAGGAAGGAGGTAGACATTTCGAAGGCTCGCTTATCAAAGTTAGCGTCATCAGAACAAACATGCTGGAGACCGGAACTGGGAAAATGGAATCGAATCCTTATAGGAAGCAGGGTGTGAGGTAACTAGGGGGGGTCGGTTGGGTTGTAGTGGATACCAGTGGCCAGCCTGTCCCCGGAAATGGAAACAGATTTCAAGGAAGGGGAGGAGTTGTAAATGGAGCAGGTGAAGGTGAAAGCAGGATGGAAATTGGAAGCAAAATAGATAAGCTTTCTCAATTGTGTGTGTGTGTGTGTGTGTGTGTGTGTGAGTGAGAGAAGGAGTACCAATGTCATCAATATACTGGAGAAAGGGTTGTGGGTGGGGGGCTGGAGTAGGGCTGGAACAAGGAGTGTACCTCACACAGCAACCGGCATAACTGGGACCCATGTGGGTACCCGTGGCCACCCCTTGACCTAAAGAAAGTGAGAAGAGTTAAAAGAAACTGTTCAGATTAAATGGTGGCTCAGTAATTAGCGTCGCTACCTCACTGTACCAGCGACCCAGGTTCGATTCCAGCCTCCAGCAGCTGTGTGAACTCCAAACAGACATCCTCCCCATGTCTGCATGGGTTTCCTCTGAGTGCGCCAGTTTCCTCCCAGAGTCCAAGGATATGCAGGTTATGTGGATTGACCATGCAAATTTCCCATAGGATGTGCAGGCCAAGTGGATTACCCATGGGAATTGCAGGGTTGCAGGGATAGGATGGGGTTCTGAGTGAATACTTCTCGGAGGGTGGATATGGACTTGATGGAGCGAATGGTCTGCTTCCACACTGTAGGGACTCTGTGATTCTCGGACAAGCTTGGTCAGATGGAAGAAGGTGGTGGTGTGTGGGGATGGTTCAGCTCATTTTTCCAGGAAAAAGCAGGGAGCCCTGCAACTATCCTGATGGAGATGGACCTGTAAAAGGATTGTATATCTACAATGAAGAGATTTTCCAGTAATTTACATTCTTGTATCGGATACTCAGTGCTATATTTAAAATTCCTTTACAGTTCACCCAAGTATCATCCTGGTAAACTTCACTTTGTTTTCAATATTGTGGAGTTCCCCTCCTGCCCGGAGAAGCCTGTAGATCGAAGAGGAGTATGTACAGGTTGGCTGGCAGAGCAAGTTACACCAATGCTTCAAAACTGTGAGAACGAAACTATAATTGGTGACTGTTTGTCGAATGGCTTTGAATTGCCACAGGTATGTACCATTTGATAATACCTGAAAGTGAAGCCTTGCCTCCAGTGCACTATATTCCGACTCAGTTTGCAGTTATATTCTTGTCAAATGTTTTTCTTTAGACTCTTGAAATAAGTTTGCAACCTTTGTCGCAAAATGCAAACTTAGTTTGTTTAAAGCTCCAGTGAAGAGCTCCACTTCCTGCTATGCTAGGAGTACAACGCTTATACAGAGCAGCAACATGACAGGATGCATGTGCTCTGTGCTCTTATTTATTTTTTAAACTGCTGACGGACCCAGTCATTATGGATATGGGCATGACCAGTTGTCCATGGAACCAGGTCAGTGATGTGAAAGCATCTGAAACAGAGGGTTGCTACCTTTTAGGCTGACCAGTTCAGGTGTTTGGAAAGAGTTGACAATGTCCAGGCAGAGGTAGAGGTGCTGTCGGCAGTCTTCAAACAGCAAGAGCTTGAGAGAAACAGAAGGCAGTGGTAAGTCGCTGATTTTTTTGTTGGAGAGGCAGGAGCAGCCAATAAACCTACAATTAAAGTGATGCTTTCAGCGCTGGTTAACTTGGGCTTCAAGTCACTCGAGTCCTAAAGCACGGAGACAGGTCCTTTGGCCCAAACTGGTCCATGCTGATCAAAATGTCCATCCATGCTAACTCCATTCCCCTGCACTTAGCCCATATCCTTCTGAACCTTTCCTATCTGTGTATTTTGTCCAAATGCCTTTTAAATGTTGATAATGTACACACCTCAGCCACTTGCACTGGCAGCTCATTCCATATGCGTACCACCCTCTGTGAAAAAGCATTGCCCCATAGGTTCCCTTTTATTCTTTCCCCTCTAACCTTAAACCGATGCCGTCCAGCCCTCTATTTCCCCAACCCTTGGAAAAAGAGTGAGTGCATTCACCCTATTCATGCCTGTCATGATCTTATACACTTCTGTAAGATACCCCTCTGTCTCCTATACTCTGAAGAAAACAGTCTGAGCTTGTCCAAACTCTCCTCATAACTCAGTCCCTTGGGTCCTGGCAACATCATTATAAATTTCTTCTGCACTCTTTCCAGTTTAACAACATCCTTCCTATAGCAAGGTAACCACAACTGAACACAATATTCCAAGTGTGGACTCGCCAACGTCCAGTACAACTGCAACAAAATTTCCCAACTTTTATACTCAATGCCCTGACTGATGAAGGCCAGTGTGTCAAGTTTTCTTCACTGCCCTGTCTATCTATGACTCCACTTTCAGAAAACTGTCCACCTGAACTTCAAGTCCCTCTGTTCCACTATATTCCTTAAGGCCACACTATTTACCATGAAGCTCCTAATTTCCAAAATGCAAGACCTCATGCTTATCTCTATTGAACTCCATTTGCCATTTCTTTGTCCACCTCCCCAGCTGATCAAGGTCCTGCTGTAATTTCTCGTAACCTTCCTCACTGTCCACGGTACCGCTTATTTTAGTGTCACTTGCAAACTTACAAATCATACCTTGTACGTTCTCATCCATATCGTTGATATAAATAACAAACAGTCATGGGCCCAGCACTGATCCCTGAGGCACTCCACTAGTCACAGGCCTCCAGTCTGACAAGCATTGTTACTATTACCTACTGCTTTTTACCATCAAGGCAACTGTGTATCCACTTTGCCAGCCCTCCCTGAATTCCACGCAATCTAACCTTCCAGAGTAGCCTGGAAGATTCCACGTGGAATCTTATCAAAGGCCTTACAGAAATCCATGGATTACATCTACCGTCCTGCTGTCGTCCACCTTCCTGGCCCTTTTCATCAAAGAATTCTAACAAATTTGTAAAGCATGGCTGTTCCTAATGAAACCCGGTCTTTCCAAATGCATGTATATCTTATCTCTCAGAACCTTAAGTAACTTACCTACCACAGATATTAGGCTTACTGGACTACAGCTCCCATGGTTTTTCTTTGCAGCCCTTGTTAAATAAGGGCACAACATTCACTACCCTCCAGTCTTTCAGGAGCTCACCTGTGGCTAATAATGATGCAAAAATATCAACCATGGCCCCCGCAATTTCGTTTCTAGCCTTGCAGTATTCTTGGACATATCTGGTCAGGACCAGGAGATCTATCCACCTTTTGTACATTCTAATACATCCACCATCTCCTTTACTGCAATATGGACTGTCCCTAAGATATGGCCACTAACTTGCCCAAGTTCACAGGTCTTCATCTCTTTCTTCACAGTAAGCACAGGAGGATTCATTGAGGACCCTGCCCATCTCCTGCAGTTCTATACATACATGTCCACTTTGTTCGTTGAGGTTCTATTCTGTCTCTCATTATTCCTTTTCCTTTAATATAGTTAACCTCTTTGGATTCATCCTAATCTTCTCAGCCAAGGCTATCTCTTGCTGCCTTTTTGCCCTTCTGATTTCCTTCTTCAGGGTTTATTGGAGTCCTGCATGTCATTTGGTAGCTGAGGGTGAAGAAAGTCCATGCCCAGTACTTGCTTGCTGTAGCTGATACAGAGAGACTGGATTCCTGAGAAATCTAGGGCAGTACCAACTAGTTGTCTACATAAGAGCCAGACTTGTGCTGGCAATTAGAAACAGAAGTGCTGTTTCTGAGAGCCCAGTGGGACATGGTCTCAGGAGAGATTTGAATCACTGAAAGGTGAGCAATTAATGAGCAGTTTGAGTTGAAGTGGCTTTTGAGGGAATTCAAAGAATTGGAACCCATTGTGAAGGAGGCAAAATTTTAATGAGACCAATGTGACCTACTGTGACACTAACAGCCTGTGGGTTGCTGAGAAATCCTGGTGACCTGTCTTTATTGTATCTGCTATTTGATGGGCTCTGTAGGATGTACAATCACAGTTTATTTGTTAACCCATATTTATCCTGTTAGTTCTGGATGCACAGGGAGTATGAAATTGCTTTCCTCTTAAACTGATGTAACAAAGATTTATTTATTCAGTACTGTGGAATCTTTTGGCATTATTCTCTCAGCAAATGCTGGAAATCTCAAATTTTTACTTCCTTCGATTTAAAAATTTGATACTAGTCTTTGACCAGATTGAGACAAAAGTGTAGTGGTCTCATCTGGTTCCTCATAACTTTCTGCACCCTCTCCCAGGCCTACCTCAGTTTGCTTTGGTATCAGCAGACCCCTGGTTTAGACTGGTCAGATGTACAGAAAATGGGGACCAAAAATATTTGACCGGATTCCAAAGCCCCAATCTTGGTACTGGACTAAATAGTGGTTTAGTGTCTGGAGCTACCAGCAGTGGGACCCTGGAAGATGGTGATCCATTAACTGGCTGCCTCCCTTTACAGTTAGGTCTAATGAGCTTAGAGCAGGCCGATAGGAGACCGATCAGCACTGGAAGAATGGGCACACTGAACTTTGGCAATTGGAATGTCTGATTTTAAACAGGAGAATGCAATGGCACTTCAAGATAGAGATGCCGTCTGAAAATGTTAAAATAAGTGTTTGCCAATGCAGAGGGAAATTCCTACCACAGAGCCAACTGTGACTGCAGCCATGACCGTCTTGCAATCACATGCAGCCACCGATGGGAGGGTGGAGGATGCGATGGTTATTATTCACACAACATGATCATGTTATAGTCCAACAGGTTTATTTGGAAGCACTGGTTTTCAGAGCACTGCTCCTTCATCAAATGGTTGTGGAGTATAAGACCATAAGACACAGGATTTATAGCAAAAGTTTACAGTGTGACATAACTGAAATCATGTATTGAAAAGACCTGGATTGTTTGTCACGTCTCTCATCTTTTACAATGAACACGTAGGTTTCAGTTCTTTCATATATAAATTCCAGAACTTTTTAAAATTGCATTCTCAAGTGGACTTTCACAATAGGTACCGTGTCAGCCCAGATAATACATTGAAGGTGTGAAGCTGTCTGTGCCCCAATGTTCAGACTGATTCTAATCTAAAAAAGGGATTTACAGACTCTTTTGTGGATTCATGCGGTTTTTGAGCAAAATAAAATGTAATTCTGCAAGTATAACTTCACCTCACAAATGTATCTGTGGGTGTGTGGTATGTGGGGGGGGGGGGGTAGGTATGAGTGTCTGTGTGACTGTAAAGGGATATAAGTCTGAGAGGGTGCGTCTGAGTGTGGGGGCGTATGAGGGAGAACTTGTGTATGAGAGAGGATCTGTTCAGATGAGGAGGATCATGACGAGCGCTTGGAAGTACTCAGGGATGCCCTCATAAGAACTGGGTATGATGCTCAGCTCATCGACCACCAATTGCGAAGCGCCACAGTGAGAAACCATAATGACCTCCTCAGGAGACCGACACGAGCTGCAGCAACAGCGAACCCTTCAACGTCCAGTACTTCCTAGGAGCTGAAAAACTATGCCATGTTCATTACAGTCTGCAACACATTTCCAATGAGGATGAGCACCTTGCCAAGACCTTCCCCCACACCTCCACTTCTCACCTTTTAAACAACCCCCAAATCTCAAATAGATCATTGTCCACAGCAAACTGCCCGGCTTTCAAGCCAACACCATACAACCGTGTCACAGTAGATGCTGCAAGACATGTCAGAGTGTCGACCACGGATACCACCATTACATGTGGGGGCATCATGTGGCAGGTACTTGTGTGACTCAGCCAAAGTTGTCAATCTCATATGCTGCGGATAAGGATTCCGTGAGGCACGGTCCATTGCTGACACCAGGCAGAGGCTCCGGCAATGGATGAATGGACACTGCACAACAATCAACAGACAGGAGTGTTCCCACCCAGTCAGAGAACACTTCAGCGGTCCAAGACATTCGACCCCAGACCTTTGGGTGACCATCCTTCAAGGCGGACTTTGGGACGGGCAACAATGCAAAGTGGCTGAGCAGAGGCTGATAGCCAAGTTCAGTCCTGTGGGGATGGCCTTAACTGGGACGTTGGGTTCAAGTCGCACTACAGGTGACCCCACTGCACCAGACAGACACCGACTCATGCAGACCCTCTCTTGTATGCTCACACGTACACTCACGCACCTTCTCACAGATTTAAGGCCCTTTGCACTCGCACTCACATGCGCGCACACACACACACACACACACACACACTCTCACAGACAGTCATATTCCCCCCCCCACCGTGCGCACACCCACATATGTTTGTGGGGTGAATTTGTACTGTAGAATTTTATTTTGCTCAAAAACTACAATAATCCATGCAGGATTCTGTAAATCCCTTTTTTAAGATTAGAATCAGTCTGAACATTGGGACACAGCCTCACACGGGGCACATCTGAGCTGACATAGCACCTATTGTTAATGTTCGCATGAGAATGTAATTTTTTTAAAAATTCCAGAATTTTTTTATGAAACAACTAAAACCCTCATGCCCATTCTAAAAGATGAGAGACTTAACAAACAATCCAGTTTTTTTTCAACATAAAATTTCAGTTACATCACACTGTAAATTTTTGCTATAAATTCTGTGTTTTACAATCTTTATACTCCACAACCACCTGATGAAGGAGCAGTGCTCCGAAAGCTAGTGCTTCCAAATAAACCTGATGGATTATTACCTGGTCTTGTGTGATTTGTAATTTTGTATGTCCCAGTCCAACACTGGCATCTCCAAATCATGGTGATTATTGTTAGTTGGAGTGCTGGACCACCCAGTCTGATGCCATGAGGCTATTTCCATTTACCAGCTGGGATTTGGTTTCAGTGGGTGAACTGCTAACTGTGGTAATACAGTTGGTATTCACTATGGCCTTCATATTAAGGGGAATAAATGGTTACTGTTCTCCCCATTCTGAAATGGTCCAAGGTGGGGACATGCCAGAAATCCAGCATTGAGTTTTTAAAGATGTCAGGGCAGGGGAAGAAAGCAGGAATATGGTGTTGAGATAGATGATCAGCCATCATCATTTTGAATGGCAGAGCAAGCTTGGAGGACTGAATCCAGCATTTCCTCCAGTAGCAGGAAATTCCACACCCACCCACCTCTCCCATCCCCTTCCAAAATCGGTCTCGCTGTCTTGGAAATAATTTTTTTTGTTTAAAATTCTTCTCATCATTTTATTTCAAATTCTGGAATTGATCTTCTGGATGTTGAACTACTGAATAAACTTGTTTCTGCAGGCATCAATCTTCAGTCAGCAAAACCCATTTTTCCATCTACCTGCTGTTACGGCAGCTCCTATTATCATGGTGGGTCCTGGAACTGGGATTGCTCCCTTCATAGGTTTTCTGCAACACAGGTATGTGACCTGTTCTTTATATCAGTACCAATGCTTTTTATTCCTTTAAAAAAACGATGTATGGAAGTGTGTCATGCTCTTCAGCAAATTTTAGAGGTTAATTGTTTCGGATGAAGGAAAAACTGGGGATTTGTTTTGTTACTGCAGATACCTTTTCTCTAAACTACTGTTTGCTGTGGTGTTGTGTGTGCGCAACAGTATAGAGGAACCTTTTTTTTTATCCAAATATCGGATTATCTGGCAAGATCGCCATACAGTTATCCAGAATTCGGTTAACTGAATGAAATACTGCCTTTGAGAAGATTTGTAGCTTAGGTTGAGGTTTTGGATGTAGGTTTGCTTGCTGAGTTGGAAGGTTCACTTGCAGATGTTTCGTCACCATACTAGGTAATCTCTTCAGTGAGCTTCTGGATGAAGCACTGTTGATGATTCCTGCTTTTTATTTATATGTTTGGGTTCCTTTGGGTCGGTGATGTCACTTCCTGTTCTTTTTCTCAGGGGGTGGTAGATCAGGTCCAAGTCAATGTGTTTGTTGATACAGTTCTGATGGAATGCCATGCTTCTAGGAATTTTTGTGTGTGTCTCTGTTTGGCTTGTCCTAGGATAGATGTGTTGTCCCAGTTGAAGTGGTGTCCTTCCTCATCTGTATGTAAGGATACTATGAAAGAGGGTCATGTTGTTTTGTGGCTAGTTGATGTTCATGTATCCTGTTTCACTACAGGAAATGACATCAGCAACCCAAAGAAACCCAAACATATAAGTAGAAAGCAGGAATCATCAGTGCTTCGTCTAGAGGTTCACTGAAGATGTTACCTAGTATGGGAACAAAGCATCTGAAAGTGAACCTTCCAGCTCAGCAAGCAAACATACATCCAGAAATACTGCATACCTGTGTCTTTTGGATAATTGAGGTACCTCTGTATTTGGATCAAGCAGATTTAGAGGTTGCGTGGTTATTAAAGTTTAATGCTGGGAGGACAGAACCACTATCTTATTGAAAGAAGGTGAAATGGTGCAAAGATACCCCTTTGCTTGAGGGAATAAAGCAGTTAGTAGAGAGGAGAGGGTGTGTAAATAATCTTTGTTTTCCAGTGTGTGCGCTTGCTATTTGATGGTATCTTCTATCCTTGTGACTGCCCCGGCAGGGATACAATGAACATAATCAGCAACTGCAGGAAAGGCAGCATAGAATGGCACTGTGGCTTAGTGGTTAGCATTTCTGCCTCAACACCAGGTACCAAATTTTGATTCTAACCTTGGCAACTGTCTGTGCAGAGCTTACACATTCTCCCCATGTCTGCGTGGGTTTCCTCTGGATGCTCCAGTTTCCTCCCACAGTTCAGAGATGTGCAGATTAGGTGGATTGTCCAAGCTAAATTGACCATAGTGTCCAGGGATGTGCAGGCTAGGTGGATTAGCTATGGGAGACGCAGGGTTACAGGGGATAGGGTAGTTCTGGGTGGGATGCTCTTTCAAGGGTTGGTGTGGACTCCATGCACCGAATACCCAGCTTCCACACTGTAGGGATTCTGTGATTCTAATGCATTTGTTGGGGTGGAGGACAGGTGCAGGGTGTGTGATTCTTGTTGACAAAGATAATATGAGAGAGAAGGAAAGCAACAAGTGAAACAAAAGAGACAGAAGTATGAGAAAACCATGCTCACCATTTTTATTAGCAGCACTGAATCTCACAACCCAAAAGGAAAATGTTCCTTCTCTGCTACTAATAGTCCTGAAAATTTCTCCTGTGTTAGTATTATCTAGTTCCTTCATGAACGTTATCATTACATTTATTTAACACACTCTCTTTTAGTTAGGCATTCTGTATCATAACTCTCTGTATGCATGGAAAAACATCTTCCTGTGCCCCTCTCTGGGGAGAACTTGACCAGAATCCTGATGATCTTTTGCAATGCGAGAAGTTTGCCTATTTGATAGTTAGGATGTAACTCACGTTTTGTTGCAGCTTATTTTCCTTGTGAAGATCAATAAGAGTCCATGCCCAAGAATTCTAGTTGTCATGAATTTGCATGGTAGAATTGCATTTCGAAATGAAGTAATGTACTGAGATAAATACAGGTAGAAGTTTCTGAGTATTAATGACATAAGTATTAGTGGCTTGTTTCTCTTCCTCCTGTGGGATTGCCTGTTGTGATATTGTCAGACTATATTGGATGTTTCAAGTAGCTGCCCTGACATCTAGAGTAAGGATGTTAAAGAGCAACAGATTTGAAGGGCTCTGCTCTTCCATTTTATTTCAAAGTCCATTTTTAATACATTTTATTTAGTAAGGAATAGAGATTTGCAGTATTCTGCAAAATGAATAGCTGATGGGCTTCAGGTATCAAATGAAGTCTGAATCTCAATATTATGCATTACTGCATTTCTGCACTTATATCTGAGTTGTGTATTGAAAAACAGTTTTAATATTTATACGCCATCACTGCGATCTGTTTGAAGACTCACACTCTTTTCAGTTTAAGGAACAAGGTAAAGTCATGGGATGACTAGTACATTTCTAGATAACAAATCAAAGCATTCTCCAAATTAGTATGAGAAGCCACTGTTCCTTTCAGAGTAAAGACATTTTTGTATCCATCTGGGTTTTGTGCTCATGCTCTGAGACTTCATAATGGAGAAAATGAATAACTGCCATAATCCCTCTGTTCCATACTTGCTGATCTTAGCTGTCACTATGGTTGAGCCCCAATTGGAGTTAGTGACATTGCAGTTGAATGCAAAAAGGAAGATATTTGTCTCCTCCTTTTGTTGTTCTGCTAAGATCCAGAAAATAAATCTACAATTTTTCATTTGATTTACATAAATCCTTAAACTTAGTACCAATGCAGAAATGTGTCATTCAATTTCTGTAAAGATGAATAATTATTGAAAAGAAAGCTGAATATCTTGCCAATATCAATTGTATTTGGCACGATCACTGAGATAAATGGAATAAATTCAAAATAAATGTAACAGTTTAAAGCTAGGCATCCATGGATTATCAAAACTGTGATTAGCCATTTCTGTTGTGTTTTGCCAAATGTCTTCTCTAATACCATGATCTTTCTCTGGCTCATTGAGGAGTGTAGAAGAGCGTGCCAAGAGTGGCATCAGGCATGCCTAAAGTTGCCTTGTCATAGAACATAGAACATCGAAAAATACAGAGCAGTACAGGCCCTTTGGCCCTCGATGTTGCGCCAACCAAAACCTACCTAACCGACACTAGCCCATTAACCTCCATATGCTTATCCAATGCCCGCTTGAATGACCATAAAGAGGGAGAGTCCACCACTGATACTGGCAGGGCATTCCATGAACTCACAACCCGCTGAGTAAAGAATCTACCCCTGACATCTGTCCTATACCAACCTCCCCTTAATTTAAAGCTGTGTCCCCTAGTAACAGCTGACTCCATATGCGGAAAAAGGTTCTCACTGTCAACCCTATCTAAACCCCTAATCATCTTGTACACCTCTATCAAATCTCCCCTAAACCTTTTCTCCAATGAGAACAGCCCCAAGTGCCTCAGCCTTTCCTCATACGATCTTCCGACCATGCCAGGCAACTTCCTGGTAAACCTCCTCTGCGCCCGTTCCAGTGCCTCCACATCCTTCCTATAGTATGGCGACCAAAACTGCACACAATACTCCAGATAAGGCCGCACCAGAGTCTTATACAACTGCAACATGACCTCAGGACTCCGGATCTCAATTCCTCTACCAATAAAGGCCAGTACGCCATATGCCTTCTTCACAGCACTATTTACCTGGGTGGCAACTTTCAGAGATCTGTGTACATGGACACCACGATCCCTCTGCTCATCCACACTACCAAGTATCCTACCATTAGCCCAGTAATCCATCTTCTTGTTACTCCTACCAAAGTGAATGACTTCACACTTAGCTACATTGAACTCCATTTGCCACATTTCTGCCCAGCTCTGTAACTTATCTATATCCTGCTGTAACCTGCCACATCCTTCTTCGCTGTCCACAACTCCACCGACTTTCGTGTCATCCGCAAACTTGCTCACCCAGCTTTCAAGCCCCTCCTCCAGGTCATTTATAAAAATGACAAACAGCAATGGTCCCAAAACAGATCCTTGTGGAACACCGTTAGTAACTGCACTCCAAGATGAACCTTTACTATCAATTACTACCCTCTGCCTCCTTCCAGCCAGCCAATTCCTAATCCAAAACTCTAATGCAATCTCAGTGCCATACCTCCGTAATTTTTGCATTAGCCTACCATGGGGTACCTTATCGAAAGCCTTGTTAAAATCCATATACACCACATCTACTGCTTTACCCTCGTCCACTTCCTTGGTCACCTTCTCAAAGAACTCAATAAGGTTTGTGAGGCACGACCTGCCCTTCACAAAACCATGCTGACTATCCTTGATCGCATTATTCCTATTCAGATGTGTATAAATCCTATCCCTTACAATTCTTTCTAAGACTTTGCCCACAACAGAAGTGAGACTCACTGGCCAATAGTTACTAGGGCTGCCCATACTCCCCTTCTTGAACAAGGGGACCACATTCGCTATCCTCCAGTCTTCTGGCACTATTCCTGTAGACAACGCCGACATAAAAATCAAGGCCAATGGCTCTGCTATCCCCTCCCTAGCTTCCCAGAGGATCCTAGGATAAATGCCATCAGGGCTAGGGGACTTATCTATTTTCACCCTTTCCAGTATTCCCCGGACCTCTTCCCTACATACCTCAAAGCCATCCATTCTAATCACTTGTGTCTCAATATTCACATCAGCAACAATGTCCTGTTCCTGAGTGAATACTGATGAAAAGTATTGATTTAGTGTCTCTCCAATCTCCTCCGCTTCCACACACAACTGCCCACTACTATCCTTGACTGGACTGATACCTACCCTAGTCATCCTTTTATTCCTGACATACCTATAAAAAGCTTTTGGGTTTTCCCTAATCCTACCAACCAAGGACTTTTCATGTCCCCTTCTCGCTGCTCTTAGCTCTCTCTTTAGATCCTTCCTGGCTACCTTATAACTCTCAATCGCCCCAACTGAACCTTCACGCCTCATCTTTTACATAGGCCGCCCTCTTCCCTTTCACAAGGGATTCCAATTCCTTATTAAACCACGGCTCCCTCATAAGACCCTTTCCTCCCTGCCTGACTGGTACATACTTATCAAGGACACCCACTAGCTGCTCCTTGAACAAGCTCCACATATCATTTATGTCCTTCCCTTGAAGCCTATTTTTCCAATCCACACATCTAAGTCATGCCTCACCGCATCATAATTTCCCTGCCCCCAGCTATAACTCCTGCCCTGCAGTGCACACTTATCCCTCTCCATCACTAGAGTAAAAGTCACCGAATTGTGGTCACTGTCCCCAAAGTGCTCACCTATCTCCAATTCTAACACCTGGCCTGGTTCATTACCTAGAACCAAATCCAGTATGGCCTCACCTCTTGTTGGCCTGTCTACATATTGTGTCGGGAAACCCTCCTGCACACATTGGGCAAACACTGACCCATCTAACGAACTTGAACTATAGCTTTCCCAGTCAATATCTGGGAAGTTAAATCCCCCATAACAACCACCCTACTACTTTCACTCTTCTCCTGAATCATCCTTGCAATACTTTCCTCTATGTCTCTCGGACTGTTAGGAGGCCTGTAGAAAACTCCTAACAGGGTGACCTCACCTTTCCTATTTCTAACCTCAGCCCAAACTACCTCAGATGGCAAGTCTTCCTCCATCGTCCTTTCCACCGCTGTAATACTATCCTTGACAAGCAATGCCACACCTCCCCCTCTTTTACCCCCATCTCTGATCCTGCTAAAACACTTATACCCTGGAACCTGCAACAGCCATTCCTGTCCCTGTTCTACCCATGTCTCTGTAATGGCCACAACGTCGAAGTCCCAGGTACCGACCCACGCTGCAAGTTCACCTACCTTATTTCTTATACTTCTGGCACTGAAGTATACACACTTCAAGCCACCTTCCTGTTTATCGGCACCCTCCTTCGAGATCGATGCCTTGTTCCTAACCTCCCTACACTCAAGGTCCTGTACCCTAAAGCTACAGTCCAGGTTCCCTTGCACCTGCAGAGTTAGTTTAACCCCTCCCAAAGAGCACTAGCAAACCTCCCCCCAAGGATGCTGGTGCCCCTCAGGTTCAGGTGTAGACCATCCTGTTTATAGAGGTCCCACCTTCCCCAGAAAGAACCCCAGTTGTCCAGAAACCAGAATCCCTCCCTCCTGCGCCATCCCTGTAGCCACGCATTTAACTGTTCTCTCTCCCTATTCCTCGACTCTCTATCACGTGGCACGGGTAACAAACCAGAGACAACAACTCTGTTCATTCTAGCTCTGAGCTTCCAACCTAGCTCCCTGAAAGCCTGCCTAACATTCTCACCCCTCTTCCTACCTATGTCATTGGTTCCAACGTGGACCACGATCTGGGGCTGCTCCCCCTCCCCCTTAAGGATCCGGAAAACACGATCAGAGACATCATGTACCCTTGCACCTGGGAGGCAACATACCAATCGTGAGTCTCTGTCGCCCCCACAAAACCGCCTATCTGTGCCCCTCACTATTGAGTCCCCAATAACTATCGCTCTACCTTTCTCCACCCTTCCCTTCTGAGCAACGGGGACAGGCTCCGTGCCAGAGGCCTGACCCTCATTGCTTACCCCTGGTAAGTCGTTCCCCCCAAAAGTATCCAAAACGGTATACTTGTTATTGAGGGGAATGACCGCAGGGGGTCCCTGCACTGGCTGCTTCCTCCCAGACCCCTCACTGTCACCCATTTGTCTATAACTTTCAGAGTAACTACTTCCCTAAAGCTCTGATCTAGATTAGATTAGATTAGATTAGATTACTTACAGTGTGGAAACAGGCCCTTCGACCCAACAAGTCCACACCAACCCACCGAAGCGCAACCCACCCATACCCCTACATTTACCCCTTACCTAACACTATGGGCAATTTAGCATGGCCAATTCACCTGACCCGCACATCTTTGGACTGTGGGAGGAAACCGGAGCACCCGGAGGAAACCCACGCAGACACGGAGAACGTGCAAACTCCACACAGTCAGTCGCCTGAGTCGGGAATTGAACCCGGGTCTCGGGCGCTGTGAGACAGCAGTGCTAACCACTGTGTCATCCATGACCACCTCTGCCTCCCGAATGATCCGTAGTTCATCCAACTCCAGCTCCAGTTCCCTAACATGGTCTTGGAGGAGCTGGAGATGGGTGCACTTCCTCAATTTGTTCTTGTTATGATTCCAATCCAGCATGAGAATGCAAAAAGCACTTCAACTACCTGCAGTGCTGGTCTCCTCCTGAGTTCTCCACTATGACAAAGGTAATCTTTGGCCAATTCAATTCACACCATGTCAAGTTGTGTAGTGAAGTGGTTACAGCAAAGGCTATGGACCCCAGTTGTAGTACTGAATATTTACGTTCTGAAACTGGTTATGCCTCTAGTGAAGCTAATCCAGTCCAGCTATAACACTGGCATTCATCTGACAAAACAGAAAATTGCTTAGATATCTCCTGTCTTAAAAGCACGACAAATACAATCTGCCCAGTTATTGCCACATGAATTAACTCCACAGCATCAGTGAAGTGATAGAACATGCTCTCAGCATGGATATCATACAGCAGTCACTGACTGATGATCTGTCGGGACTATTCCGCTCAAAATTTCATTACTGCGGTGATCTAAACTTGGAACTGGTAAGATTAGGATTCAAAGGCCACAGGAACTGAGTTCGGAAATTGACTATGCTGTAGTTATTTTAAGCATTTATTAAGAAGCATCAGTTTAGATATAATTGCCTGAGCTAGTTGAAGGACACAATCCATGACAGATGAGGGTAGTTAATTCATATGAGGATGAATAGACAGTTGGCACAATGTACAGATTTCAGTAGCTAATGATGGTAGCATCTTGCTCTCTATCAAGAGTATTGGCGATCTTTTCCCCTGGGTGTTCCTGCAACATTCATGGTCCGTATTTCATTTGAAGAAGGCAGTTGCCTAACTAGCACTAACATACATTTTTACTTCTGGGGAGTGGTAGTTTACAATGTCAATCATTTGTGTTTTCTAACCAATGAATATAGGACAGGAACCCAAATGTCAAAATGATCACCATCCTCCCTCTGTCTATCTCTTAGCTTAAGACCAGCTGTTTATTTGGCACTGTATTGGGGGTCATTTCCTGGTTCTTTCTAAACGCTTGCATGGTTAAGTGGGTATATGAGGTCCTGTCCGACCAACGTAGGAATGCCAACATACTGCCTGAACTAAGAAACCTTCATGTTTCCAGGGAGTGTTTGTCTCTGAGATGATCTAATGCTATGCATATTAATTCCTAAGTATTTCTATGCTTATTTTAACAATTGTGGCAAAATTTCTTACAATGTAAAAACATAAGTGGGACCCGTAATCAAAACTCTATCAAGCTTAATCTTGATTATGCATAGCAGAAGTTCACCAATGTTAGTTAGACATCAGCTTCCAAACCCTCAAACGCTCCCATCAAGAAGGACAGGACAGTAGCATGATGGGAACGCAACCTGAAAGTTCCCCTCCAAGCTGCAGACTATACTGACTTAATGTATCACTATTCCTTCAGTGTCATTGGGTCGAAATCCTGCAATACCTTTGCCCGCAGCACTGAGTATACCTAAACCAGATAGATAGCAGCAATTGAAAAAGGCACCTAACTATCTCCTAAAGGATAACTAGAGATTGAAAAGCAATATTGGCATTTTCAGCAACACCTGTATCCCACGCATGACATTTTGAAAGAGGTGTTCAATTAAATCATTAATATATGCCACAGTGGGCGGCACGGTGGCACAGTGGTTAGCACTGCTGCCTCACAGCGCCCGAGACCCGGGTTCAATTCCCGACTCAGGCGACTGACTGTGTGGAGTTTGCACGTTCTCCCCGTGTCAGCGTGGGTTTTCTCCGGGTGCTCCGGTTTCCTCCCACAGTCCAAAGATGTGCGGGTCAGATGAATTGGCCATGCTAAATTGCCCGTGGTGTTAGGTATGGGGTAAATGTAGGGGTATGGGTGGGTTTCGCTTCAGCGGGTCGGTGTGGACTTGTTGGGCCGAAGGGCCTGTTTCCCCACTGTAAGTCTAATCTAATCTAAATGGCAAGAAACTATAAACCGAGTGACTTGGAAGACCACAGGAAGCTGTTTCTCAGGAAATACTGAACATGCTGGTTCCCAAAATGAAACCTGGATCAAGCAATCATGTGTTTAATATATCCAGTTGGTTAATGTGGCAGTTAGTCATTGGAAAATATTCACAGAAGGCTGTAAGTGTTTTTAACAACAAACATAAGTTTGTTACACTAAGGGAAAAGAAAACAACAAGTATGTTTATGTATCTTATCACAAACCACAAAAGTTTCAATTTGTTTCCCAAGGCCATTCTTTTGCACATACACTAATTCCAGAGAAACTTCACTCCTGTTTCAACCCTTTAGATTTTTACTTAATTGACTCTACCCAGTTTTTTTTTCTCAGACTACAGGGACAGTTTTATGATTCCTTTCCGAGTCCACTGGCATGAACCTTGCACACTAGGCTTACATGTTTTTCTGTTCTAGTGACCTGATAACTTCTGCCCCAGGAGCTCTATAAACTAAAATACTTTGAATCAGGTGATTGGTTTCCATGAACCCACAACTTGATTACGTCTGCTAGGAGAAACCTTCGTCCTGGTTCTTCTGAACTGGCACCTTGATCCTTCTGTGCTGAGTGAAAATCAACCTAATGGATAATTGTCTAAGATGTGTGAGATTAGGGTTCTGGAGAGGTTGGATGCTGGCTGGGTAGGAGATAAGGCACCAAGTGGATAGAAGATTATATGGCAAGGGGGCTCGTTAGGCGATGGTGTTCGGGTAGATGAAGGTGAGTGGATGATATCAGTTCTGGTGGAACTAGTGCTGAGCAGTGCTGGTTGATGGTAATGGTGGAGGAATATTGATGATTTGGAAGAAGTTTATGTAGTTGGATATTAGAGAGCGATTGGGACTTCAGTTTAATAGTTAGGCAGGAGTTAGACTAGGTATTTAATAGTCTTAACTTATCCTGAGGAACATTTTATTTAATATCAGTGGAACCCTCTGAATTCTCTGATTTTTAAAGAGATGCTTTCATTGGGTTCCAAACATAGGGGAATTACTGAGTGGATTCTCCAAGTTGAAAATATGTTGCTGGAAAAGTGCAGCAGGTCAGGCAGCATCCAAGGAGCAGGAGAATCGACGTTTCGGGCTTGAGCCCTTCTTCAGGCTCATGCCTGTAATGTCGATTCTCCTGCTCCTTGGATGCTGCCTGACCTGCTGTGCTTTTCCAGCAACACATTTTCAGCTCTGATCCCCAGCATCTGCAGTCCTCACTTTCTCCTAGTGGATTCTGCAAGTTCCTGAGCAAAGCCTTTAGATGGGGGTTCTGCATTGTCCCCTGCACAATTCCCATCGTTGTTTAAATGTGATCATCTGGCCATTGAAAAATATGTCAATCTAGTGTGTATGTTACACATCTTTCATCATAGAATCCCATATGCTTCAAAGAGACCATCTCTCATTCTTCTAAGCTCAAGAATGTTGGCTCATTTACTTGGTCGCTTGTTTAGGGACAATCCTCATACCAAAAACCAATCAAGTGAACCTTTGCTGTACCATCTCCAACAAAAGCATATCCTACCTTTCAAATATGGAAACAATTTGCCCCAAATACTCCAGATGTGGTCTCAACAAAGTCTTGTATTATTGCAGCAAAGTTCTTTTTGTATACTTGTCCAACCTTCTTGTATTAAAGTACAACGGTCAGTTCCAAACAAGAGTCATATTGATCTTAAAATATTGGATCTATATCTCTCTGCAGATTCTGCCAGTCCTGCTGAGTTTTTCAATACAATATTTTGTTTTTGTTATGCCACAGTTTTGTCTGGACATGGCTGATGAAGCAAAGTCTCTAAATGTTGTTAATCACAGCAGACCACCCATGCCCTCCACCTCCTCCAAGACTACCGTTTCCCCGGCCCCCAACGCCTCATCTTCACCATGGATATCCAATCCCTCTACACCTCCATCTGCCATGACCAGGGCCTCCAAGCCCTCAGTTTCTTCCTCTACCGACATCCCCAACAGTACCCTTCCACCGATACACTCATTCGTTTGGCCGAACTGGTCCTCACCCTTAACAATTTCTCCTTCGAATCCTCCCACTTCCTCCAGACCAAAGGGGTAGCCATGGGCACCCGTATGGGCCCCAGCTATGCCTATCTCTTTGGCTATGTAGAACAGTCGATCTTCCGTAATTACACCGCAACCACTCCCCACCACTTCCTCCGTTACATTGATGACTGCGTTGGCACCATCTCGTGCTCCCGCGAGGAGGTTGAGCAATTCATCAACTTCACCAACACATTCCACCCTGACCTTAAATTTACCTGGACCATCTCTGACACTTCATTCCCCTTCCTGGACCTCTCCATCTCCATTAATGACGGCCGACTTGATACCGACATTTTTTACAAACCCACCGACTCCCACAGCTATCTGGATTACACCTCTTCCCACCCTATCTCCTGCAAAAATGCCATCCCGTATTCCCAATTCCTCCGTCTCCGCCGTATCTGCTCCTAGGAGGACCAGTTTCACCACAGAACACACCAGATGGCCTCCTTCTTTAGAGATCGCAATTTCCCTTCCCACATGGTTAAAGATGCCCTCCAACACACCTTGTCCACATCCCGCATCTCCGCCCTCAGACCCCACCCCTCCAACCGTATCAAGGACAGAACCCCTCCTGGTGCTCACCTTCCATCCCACCAACCTTCGCATAAACCAAATCATCCGCCGACGTTTCGGCCACTTCCAAACAGACCCCACCATCAGGGATATATTTCCCTCCCCAACCCTTTCCGCCTTCTGCAAAGACCGTTCCCTCCGTGACTACCTGGTCAGGTCCATACCCCCCTTCAACCCACCCTCCCATCCTGGCACCTTCCTCTGCCACTGCAGGAATTGCAAAACCTGCACCCACACCTCCTCCCTCACCTCCATCCAAGGCCCCAAAGGAGCCTTCCACATCCATCAAAGTTTTACCTGCACATCCACCAATATCATTTATTGTATCCGTTGCTCCCAGTGCGGTCTCCTCTACATTGGGGAGACTGGACGCCTCCTTGCAGAGCGCTTTAGGGAACATCTCTGGGAAACCCACATCAATCAACCACATTGTCCTGTGGCCCAACATTTCAACTCTCCCTCCCACTCTGCCGAGGACATGGAGGTCCTGGGCCTCTTTCACCGCCACTCCCTCACCACCAGACGCCTGGAGGAAGAACGCCTCATCTTCCGCCTTAGACCACTCCAACCCCAGGGCATCAACAGTTTCCTCATTTTCCCCTTCCCCCACCTCACCGCACCGCACTTTCAAACTTCCAGCTCAGCACTGTCCCCTTGACTTGTCCTACCTGCCTATCATCTTTTCCATTTATCCACTCCACCCTCCCCCCACCCCCGACCTATCACCTTCATCCTCTCCCCCAATCACCTAATGTACTCCATGCTACTCTCTCCCCATCCCTTCCCTCCTCTCATTTATCTCTCCACCCTTCAGGCTCTCTGCCTGTATTCCAGATGAAGGGCTTTTGTCCGAAACGTCGATTTTACTGCTTCTCGGATGCTGCCTGAACTGCTGTGCTCTTCCAGCACCGCTAACCCAGAATCTGCATTCTGCAGTCATTGTTTTTACCTAGCATCCATGGGGAGACAACAAGCTAATGTTTTGAGTCTTTGTTTTCAGTATAGATTCCAGCATCTTAAGTAATTTGCTCCTCAGTGCCGTTATTTGTGATGCATTTTATAGTTTTCCGGAAACATTCTTTTAGTTTTTGCTTCAACTGTTTTAAATTTTTTTTCATGTGCACTTTTCCACTACCACCACTAGAGTCCTCTCTAGTCAGCCTAATCCTTATGAGAAGTTTTGAATGGTATAAAGCTACTTGTTATATTGGGGCCATAGTGTAGAGAAACGAACCAAACAAGTGAAACTTGGAATGGATGCTGAAGGAGATGGAAGTGAAAGATCTTAGGGAAGGAGAGTGAGTTTAGGAAGAGTATTCTAGAATACGCGTTAGATGCCTGAAGGCCTGAGCCCCGAGCCCCAATGGCGTGATGCAAGCATGAAAGGTTGCAGAAGAGGCTGTGGTCAGAATAAGTTTGAAAGAGGTGGATGTAGTCTTGGAAGATAGGTAGGAAACAATGTAAACAGATTTTTGCATATTTCAGATCACTAGGCACCAGGAAACCAATGTTTAAGCCAATGAAAGACCGGGTAAATGGTCAAACATGGTTTTGTTGGAGAGGATGAAGCAGCGGGGTTCTAAATGGTCTGTTTTATATAGGATTGGAACATAAGAACGCACTGGAATAGACCGTCCCAGAGGTGACAGAGGCATTATTGCAGGTAGAACTAAGAATTCTTTATAATGGAGGATTATGGGATCAGAAGTTCAGCTTAGTCAGTTAGGACACCAAGGTTTAGGACTACTTAGGATAGTCGCTAGGTAGCGATTTGGAGTCAATATTGATGTCATGGAGCGTTTGACTGGTGCTCAAGGCAACATTCTTTCCAGTCTTATTTGGAGGATATTGAGATATATGCAAGGCTCATGGACAGCCCAATGTCTCTAATATTTTCCCAATCATATTTTACAACAAGAATAAAATAGTGCTACATTATGGAAGATCACTAAACAATGAAAAAAGCTTTGGGCAGTTTGGTGTATTTCTATAACAAATTTGTCATTAGTCATAGAGATGTACAGCATGGAAACAGACCCTTCTGTCCAACCCGTCCATGTCGACCAGATATCCCAACCCAATCTAGTCCCACCTGTCAGCACCCGGCCCATATTCCTCCAAACCCTTCCTATTCATATTCCCATCCAAATGCCTCTTAAAAGTTGCAATTGTACCAGGCTCCACCACTTCCTCTGGCAGCTTATTTCATACACGTACCACCCTCTGTATGAAAAAGTTGCCCCTTAGGTCTCTTTTATATCTTTCCCGTCTCACCCTAAACCTATGCCCTCTAGTTCTGGACTCCCCGACTCCAGGGAAAAGTCTTTGTCTATTTACCCTATCCATGTCCCTCATAATTTTGTAAACCTCTATAAGGTCACCCCTTAGCCTCCGCGCTCCAGAGAAAACAACCCTAGCCTATTTAACCTCACCCTATAGCTCAAATCCTCCATCCCTGGCAACATCCTTGTAAATCTTTTCTGAACCCTTTCAAGTTTCACAACATCTTTCTGTTAGGAAGAAGACCAGAATTGCACGCAATATTCCAACAGTGGCCTAACCAATGTCCTGTACTGCTGCAACATGACCTCCCAACTCTTGTACTCAATTCTCTGAAAGCATACCAAACGCCGCCTTCACTATCCTATCTACCTGTGACTCAACTTTCAAGGAGCTATGAACCTGTACCCCAAGGTCTCTTTGTTCAGCAAAACTCCCTAGCACCTTACCATTAAGTGTATACATCCTGCTAAGATTTGCTTTCCCAAAATGCAGCACTTTGCATTTAACTGAATTAAACTCCATCTGCCACTTCTCTGCCCATTGGCCCATCTGATTTCCAATATCAAATATGCACATTATAAATCTGGAATTCCAGCCTGCCTTTATATCAAAATGGAGTAAGAACACTTCCTCTGGAGAAGGTCTGGTTTGCTTCACTCCTTCACTTTAGATTAGGCCCTAATCCCCAGATTTAGGCCCCAGGTTTAGGCTGCAGTACATCTGGATATTGGTGTAACATGAAATTAATTGGCACTCCAGCTGCAAATGTTAGATAAATGTACCCTTTGAGGTATATTGCTGGGAAGATTTTGAAATGTGGCACAAAGTGAATGACACGAGGAAATTGTGAAATGTGTTGATCAAAAAAAAGGACAATAAGATTTATCAGCACTATATTGAGTTTTTTTAAAAAAAGTTGGTAATTAAAATCCCATGTCTAAATTTTTTTTCTGTTGCTTTGAAATGTTATAGTTCCTGGGTCATACATAACATGCTGGTGTTTAAGATGTTGGATTTAATTCATGCCAAAACTTTTAAACTGGGCAGTGGTGTGGACCTTTTTTTTTGTATGGTTTTGTTTAAGCACTCCAAAAATAAGCCAGTCTTTATCCATATGCATTTCTTTTAGAAAGGAACCTCTGATTTAAAAGAAACACATTGGCACTTTAATGCAGTTGTTTGCTGTTTCCAAGATCCATAGCAATGCAAAAACAGTTCATAACAAACACTGACCAACATGGCAATGTGGTTCTTGATGCCCATGATTAAAATTCTTCACAATTCTGATCGTTTCCAGGTTTATTTTTGTAAAATGGTTTCTTTTTGGATTGAATTTGGACCTTTGAGAATAAAGTACAACAACATTTAGGCCATAATCCCTACCTTATTTCTTTCTTATTTCTTGTGTGGTTCTGATTTTACTTTCATTCTCATGTTTGCTTTCTAATGACAGCTGTTAGCATTTCTGCCATTCATGCTTCTTTTAGACAAAACTTTGTTTCTTTATTTGTTCCATTTGTCATTCCCTTTTTGGCTGTACAATGCTACCTCTTTTTTCATTTAATCTCTTCTCTCATCCCTTCATGAACCATTTTCACTTACCTTTCTTTTCTTTTTCCACCTTCACCCTTTAATTACTTAAAACCTACTGTATTACATTCCTGACACAAACCAGTTGGAATAGAAGGCCATCAATCTGACTTGTCTTTCTCTCCAGATTCTCTCTGCCTGCCTTTTTGCAGCATTGCCTTTTACTTAATTTCATATTTCTAATAATGGATATTTTACTTTTTGTAAGAAAAATTCTTAGTTTTTGTTCTACTTTACAAAATAAAAATTCAATTTAATTTGTAAGACCAAAATAAATATCTGGTAGAAATTACCTTGTAACATTGCCACATCTTTCTTATGGAATATCCAGTAAATTGTTTAAGACACAAATGTGCCTTTCTCTTTCCTCATTGGTAATGCAGGAAATACAATTGTGTGGATGGCATAAACAAGAAGAATTGCAACAGCAGGGAGCAGAGCTTGAATCTCCTGAATATAATGCGATTTAATATTTTTGATATAGTTACAGGTGATTGATTTGTAGTTCTGGAAAATATTCACCCTAATGAAATATTTTGTGCTCTTTGAGTTGACAGGATTGGCTTTAATGTGGCTTCTTACATTCAGATTATCCCTCCATATTGATAGTTGGCTGTGGCCTAAAGATATGAGCATGTGTTCTGAGTAGAAAGTAAAATAGATATCACTACTGTGCAGTTTCAATTTTGCAATGCCTGGGCTAGAAGGTAAAGCAATAGTGAAATAGACATTTAACTTTTTCTTGAAGGTAACTTGGCCTGATTGTTGTGGCACAACAGTGTATATCTTTTTTATTGCTTTATTCATTTCCTACTTAATTACAAGACTGTATTGTTGCATTTTGTTTGTCAGTGTGAGGTTTTTGTGTGGAGAATGGTGACAGAATTAAAACAAAAACAGAAATTGCTGGAGAAACTCAGTGGGTCTGACAGCATCAATGGAGAGGGAACAGAGTTAACGTTTAGTATCCAGTGACCAGGGTTCTGAAGAAGACTTTGTTTTCTGCCCACAGATGCTGCCAGATTGACCGAGTTTCTTACCTTTTTTTTTCGATTTTCCAGTGTCCGCTTTGTAACATACTATCTGTTGGCATCATCTGAGATTGTAACAAAATAACACAATCTAGTGAAGGCTGGTAACTTTTAAAGTGGACAAAGTTTGAAATCCTGTGATTTTGACTAAATAAAAATTTTTATTTAATACAAAATTAGAAAAGTAAAACCATTTCCTGTTCCTTGGATGCTGCCTGACCTGCTGCGCTTTAACCAGCAACACATTTTCAGCTCTGATCTCCAGCATCTGCAGACCTCACTTTTTACACAATTTATACTCCAACATAAAGAATTACTGTTAGGTAATAGACAAACTGTGATTGAACACCTCACAATGCATATCAAATATCAGATAGGGTAGATATCTCAGTAGCTGACCCTGAGCAACACTGGGTTACCAGATCTAATTAAAACTTTGTTTATTTCACAAGTGATTCCAATTCTACACCTTCAAAGGCCCGAGTCTCTGAACTCCCTCAAATTTTGCTTCAACTTGAAGTGTTTCAGTGACTATGTTCATTTTCTAGTTACTAAGAGACTATTCCACCAGACTTCCAATGCTGCATTTCTGCCTCTAATTATAAGGATGATTCTAACTTTTACTGATGGTTAGTTAGTTTCAGTAAGCTGGCACTGTCTTAGGTTTCTTTTGAGCTCCTGTCTCCCAAACTGCACCAAGAAAATGCTGCTTGTGGGCTATTTTGAGCCCCCAAGTCTGTTGCAATAAATGGCTCCACGGACTTTGAGCCCTCAGCTTCTCAGAGCTAACAGCATTTTAGCTGTCATTTTTTTTTGGTTGCATCTCATTCTCATGGAAAGAACAAACACACGCTCAGACTGATCTGGCTGATGCTTCAAAACACTGAGTCCTGCCCTTATTACGAGGCAGGATCAAATGCAATGTGTATCGGAACATGTTGTGAGATGAATATTTCAATTTCCAGCTAACTACCTCTCTACAGCTACCAATGTCGGAACAAATAGGTGAAAAAACAATTTAATTTGAGAGAGAACTTCTTATATCTGCCTGAGTTGCCATTTTGGAGCCATACAAATGCCAAAGACTGACCTCTTTTGGGATTGTTTCATGCTATTTATTTCTTCAGTGAAACTTTCTAGACTCTTGCCTGAATAGGTGCTCATTATTAATTTCCAATATTTAATTTTTAATGTAAGCACGTAATTTTCAACACTTCCACCCTGCCCCTTACTATTACGTACAAAATTGATAGAAACATGCTAGTTACATGGCCTTTGATAAAGACAAATGGACATCATGTAAACTGGTTACAAGTTCATCACGAGTGTCTTTCATATTACTAAAGCATTTCATTCTTCTTCCACCTCTGTCCCCACCCCCAACCAACAACACCACCACCAAGATGTTTTCTGTAATACATACAGTTTGTTATTTGATGGTAGCATCTTCTCACTCTAGCTGTTCTTCATGAAGTTATGCTCATGTCTGCTTCCAAACAACCCATATTTTAAATGATAACAATTCTATCTTAGCTGCTCACATTTCAAATGCCATCAAAGCAGAAATTGATTCGACAGGAAAATCTCTGAAAACTTGTCCTGCTATTTGTTAAGTAACATTTTTCATATTTGTTATGGAAGAGACTCAGCTGTGAAACATTTGAGGATTCACTTGTAATAGAACCATTTTTTAAAACTAGTGAAATTCACGAAAGAAGGTGGATTGTGGGTTTTCAGGAATTAGTGCAGTTAAGAGCACAAGCTATAGCAATTAAAAACATACTAAGATTGTGGAAGGTGGTATTTAGAAATAATCTTTTAAGTTTTAATGTGTTTGGACACTGGGGTAGAAATTAAGTGCTTTAATCTATTTATTTTAGAATGAATTGAATTAATGTATGACATAATGGATAAATGAGTTTGACACCAGCCTCTACTCTCGGTGACTAATTGACCTAGACTGAATAGCTACAATAATGGTCCTACATTAGGGCTTAGTATGTTTGATTAAGCAGGAGAGAAATGATTAAGTTTCTTTGTCTTGATAACTACACAGCTGCTCCATCAATGTGTAAGTATGCTGCCTCAGGTGGGAAAGCATTAGGTTTAACTGTGATGCTGTTCACCAGTTAGCAGCTGTAAGAACTCAGAATTACATGAATAATGATCATTCAGAGACTCGGAAAGATGAGTATTATGCATTTCATGTGGAGAAAAAGCTATTTTATTGCTGGAATATTTTCAAGAATCTAATGCAGATAACCGATGGTATATATTTTACAAATAATTTTTGTTCTTGCTTTCTTAGTTTGCTGACTTTCTATTTCAGACAAAAACAAAAAGAAGAAAATCCTGACTCTGTTTTTGGTGAAACTTGGCTATTTTATGGCTGCCGACATCATGACCGAGATTATCTGTTTCGGTAAAAGTAGCTAATTTTTTTTAAAAAGATCTACATTACTTTATAGATCCCCATTACAGGGGACTACATACAGAGAAAATTGTGCTAACTAGGAAACATTTTGTCCCAAAGTTTGCAGGATCTGTAACTTTAACTTGAGCATTTAAATAACAATTTTCACGTGTACTTTCAAATTATTGTCTTTGCTATCCACATTCTCCAATGCTAAATCTTATTCTATCCATTTCAAAACTCAGACTTTTTTTTAGGTTGAAATATTTTTCAACATCAAATAGAAACTCTCCGTTTAAGAGATCACTGACTTTAGAGGCAATTCTAAATATCCTCCCAAGCTGTACTTCAGATCTAAGAATGCAACCCTAGTTTAATTCATGGTGAATGGCATCACTGTTCCTGAGGTGCTGGATCTAGAATGAGCTGATATTTGCCCTGTATGGAAAATAAGCCTGTTATGTAATTTGACGCTGCCCACAACATGTAGTTAATTCATGTGGGCCACAGACCAGATTGTTTGGCATCAACAGTCCAGAAAAGGGCTGCTATTCAGCTCTGGAGTGTTGCTTCTCATCAATTGTAATAACAAAAAAGCAAATATTCTCTAAAAGAACAGGTGGTTGGAGCCTGACTGAAAGATGAGTCACAGAGCAAGGTTGATCCTTTCTAAAGAAGCTGTGCTGTAGCAAATTACAGGCCCTGCCTGTAAACAGCTTCTGCTGATGTGACAGTTCCAAACTGGTGCTTAGTGGTTGTCATAACACTCAGTTGTATCATTGGATTACCCATAATTAAATTCACTTCTGGGGACTTTGTGGCTTAAATGCAATTCTGTATGGGCTCACTGTATGCTATATGAATCCTAACTACATTGAGTAGGTCTGAGGGACTTCATATTTTATAAAGTGAAAAATTTATCAATGATCAGCAACAACATAGCAGCCCTTTGCATTCCCTATCCTTAGATGTCTTAACTCTGTTCCCTCAAATTTAAGTGAAATATTGTACTTTGGTACATACTCGCAATGATTATTTGTATTTGCTTTTAGAAAATAAAGAATCTACTTCTCTGAACCACATAGTTGTAATTCAAACATTAGGTTGTTTAAATAATGGAATAGAAGCCTTAAAACTAATCTTTTTTTAAAAAACAAATCAGGGTATTGTCATACAAAAAGATGGAGAATGTTGGAAATTTGAAATAAACATGTCACAACTAACATGTAATGTCTCAAAAGTTAACTAGTCCTCCACTGTTGAGTAAACTGATGGAAGGTGTCATTAACAGTGCTATGAAGCAGTACTTACTCAGCAATAACCGGCTCAGTGATACCCAATTTGGGTTCCACCAGGGCCACTCAGCTCCTAACTTCATTACAGCTTTGGTTCAAACATGGACAAAAACCACTGAATTTCAGAAGTGAGGTGAGAGTGACAGCCCTTGATATCAAGGCTAAATTCAACCAAATATGGCATCAAAGACCCCTGGCAAAGCTGGAATCAGTGGGTATCGGGGGCAAACTCTCTAATGGAGTTGTATCTGGCACATAGGAAGGTGATTGTGATTGTTGGAGATTTCAGCTCCAGGACATCTCTGCAGGAGTTCCTCAGGGTAGTGTCCTAGACCCAACCATGTTCAGTTGCTACATCAATGACCTTCCCTCCATCATAAGGTCAGAAGTGGGATGTTCGTTGATGATTGCACAACATTCAGCACCATGTATCACTTCTCAAATACTGAAGCAGTCCATGTTCAAATGCAATGAGATCTGAACAATATTCAGGCCTGGGCTGATAAGTGAGAAGAATGTCAGGCAATGAGAATCTCCAATAAGGAGTCAATCTGATAACTGACTCTTGATATTCAGTGGTGTTACTATCACTGAATCCCCCACTATGAATATCCTTGCGGTTACCATTCACTAGAAAGTGAACAGGACTCTCCATATAAACACTGGCTGCAAGACCAGGTCAGAAGTTTGGAATACTGCAACAAGTAACTCACTTCCTGTTTTCCCCAAATTCTGTCCACTATCCATAAGGCACAAGTCAGGATGTTATGGAATTCTTCCCCAGTTGTTTGTATGGGTGCCACTCCAGCAATGCTCAGGTAACTTGAGACACTCTGTGCAAAACCGCTCGCTTGATGGGCGCCGCGTCCATAAGGTGCTCCCTCCACCACCAACATTTCTGTATCAGGAGTATGTACTATCAACAAAATGCACTGCAGAAATTCACTAAGCCTCGAAGACAGCACTTTCCAAACCTACACCCAGTTCCCTCTAGAAGGACAAGGGCGGCAGATACATGGGAACACCACTGCCTGCAAGTTCCACTCTAAGCCAGTCACCACTTTGACTTGGAAATATATTGCTATTCCTTCACTGTCACTGGGTCAAATTCCTAGAATTCCCTCCCTAATGGCATTGTGGGTCAACCTACAGCATGTGGACTGCAGCCATTCAAGAAGGCAGCTCACTACCACCTTCTCAAGGGCGACCAGAGATGGTCAATAAATGCTGGCCAGCCTTCACGTCCCATGAGTGAATTTTATACACTTAATGGTAAGGTCCTGGGGAGTGTTGCTGAACGAAGAGACCTTGGAGTGCAGGTTCGTAACTCCTTGAAAGTGGAATTGCAGGTAGATAGGATAGTGAAGAAGGCATTTGGTATGCTTTCATTTATTGGTCAGAGTATTGAGTACAGGAGTTAGGAGGTCATGTTGCGGCTGTACAGGACATTGGTTAGGCCACTTTACAAATATTGTGTGCAATTCTGGTCTCCTTCCTATCGGAAAGATGTTGTGAAACTTGAAAGGGTTCAGAAAAGATTTACAAGGATGTTGCCAGGGTTGGAGGATCTGAGCTACAGGGAGAGGCTGAACAGGCTGGGGGGGGGTTTCCCTTGAGCTTCAGAGGCTGAGGGGTGACTGTACAGAGGTTTACAAAATTATGAAGGGCATGGGTAGGATAAACAGACAAAGTCTTTTCCCTGAGATCGGGGAGTCCAGAACTAGGGGGCATAGGTTTAGGGTGAGAGAGGAAAGATATATAAAAGAGACCCAAGAGGCAACTTCTTCACGCAGAAGGTGGTACGTGTATGGAATGAGCTGCCAGAGGATGTGGTGGAGGCTGGTACAATTGCAACATTTAAGAGGCATTTGGATGGGTATATGAATAGGAAGGGTTTGGAGGGATATGGGCTGGGTACTGACAAGTGGGACTAGATTGGGTTGGGATATCTGGTTGGCATGGATGGGTTAGACTGAAGGGTCTGTTTCCATGCTGTACATCTCTATGACTCTAAATGGTGAGCAGGCCAGTTGGGATCTGTGGAAAGAATTTAGAGAAATTAACAATTTTAGGCAAAGAGCTTTTGTCAATAATGGAGAACTGTGCTGCCATTCCAGGATTTAGGTTAGTGGACCTTCTGAAGCATTTACATTGTTGCTAAGTATAGTGACAAATGATGTGCACAGGACTGAAAGTCTGTGACCAGTGGACCGCCTCAAGGATCGGTACTGGGTCCACGACTTTTTGTCATTTCCATAAATGATTTGGATGTGAGCATAAGAGGTATAGTTAGTAAGTTTGCAAATGACACCAAAAATGAAGGTGTATTGGACGGCGAAGAAGGTTACCTTAGATTACAATAGGATCTTGATCAGATGGGCCAATAGGCTGAGGAGTGACCTTCATAGAGGCTTATAAAATCATGAGGGGCATGGATAGGATAAATAGACAAAGTCAATAGACAAAAGGGTGAGAGGGGAAAAGGTATAAAAGAGACCTATGGGGCAACATTTTCACAGCGAGGGTGGTGTGTGTATGGAATAAGCTGCCAAAGGAAGTGGTGGAGGCTGGTACAATTGCAATATTTAAAAGGCATCTGGTTGGGTATATGAATATGAAGGGTTTGGAGGCATATGACCTGGGTGCTGGCAAGTGGAACAAGATTAAGTTGGGATATCTGGTTGGCATGGACGAGTTGGACCAAAGGGTCTATTTCTGTGCTGTACATGTCTATGACTGTACTCCAGATCTGGTCTTCATTATTCAGGCATAGTCCCACTAGTACTTTCAAGTCTCCTTGCAATAAAAATAATATTCTGTTTGCTGTACCTACATACTAACATTTTGTGACTTCATGCATTAGGACACCCAAATCTTCTGCATCTGTGTTCTGCAATTTCTCACTACTGAGAGAATACACTTTTTTATTATTCTTTCTGCCAAAATGGACAATTTCATGTTTTACCACATTGTATACCAATTGCCAGGTCTCTTGTTCACCTAACTTTTATGTATCCCTTTGAAGCCTCCTTGTGTTCCCTTCACTACATACTACTTTCCTACATATCTTTGTGTCATCAGCAGATTTAGTGAAAATGCCTTAAGTTCCTTCATCTAAGTAATTTTATATAAATAGTAAAGATTTGAGGGCCCAGCAGCTATTGCTGTGGCACATGCTCTATTACATCTTGCCAACAAAAAAATGATCTCTTTATGCCGACTCTGTTTCCTGTGAGTTGACCAATTTCCCATCCATGCTAATTTAGAGTCATAGAGATGTACAGCACGGAAACAGACCCTTCGGTCCAACTTTTCCATGCCAACCAGATATCCTAAGCTAATCTAGTTCCATTTGGTAGCACTTTTACCCATATCCCTCAATCCTTCTTATTTATATATCCATCCAGAGGCCTTTTAAATGTTGTATTTGTACCAGCTTGCACCACTTCCTCTGTTAGCTCGTTCCAAACAGGCACCACTCTCTGCGTGAAAAAGTTGCCTCTTAGGTCCCTTTCAAATTTTTCCCCTCTCACCCTAAACCTATGCCCTCCGGTTCTGGACTCCCCACAACCCAGGGAAGCAACCTTGTCTATTTTTCCTATCCATGCCACCTATGATTTTATAAACCTCTATAAGGTCACCCCTCAAGCCTCCAATGATCCAGGGAAAACAGCCCCAGCCTATTCAGCCTCTCCATATACTTCAAATCCTCCAACCCTAGCAACATCTTTGTAAATCTTTTCTGAACACTTTCAAGTTTCACAACATCCTTCCGATAGGAGGGAAACCAGAATTGCACACAATATTTGAAAAGTGGCGTAACCATTGTACTGTACCTCCCAATTCTTATAGTCAGTGCTCTGACAAGTAAAGGAATTGTTACCTCCCACACTATGATCTTTATTTTCTGCAATAACCTTTTGATGTGGTAACTTCTCAAATGCCTTCTGAGTATCTGAGTTGTGTACTTGAACATCGCCAACACTTTACTGCTCTTCCCTTTGCCAAAAGCACACGTTACTTTAATGAACTCCAATAAATTTAACAGAAGACGGAGAAGGGAACTTTTTAAATAAAAAAAATGTCAGTATAGCAATCAGGAGGAACAAGGGCAACATATAAACCATTTAAATGGAAGAAAGGAAATGATAAAAATATGTTCTGTTCCTGTGATTTCCAGAAATGAGTTAAAGGGCTTTCAAGATAATGGCACATTAACACAGTTGAAAGTCTGTTTCTCAAGAGATCTACCCAAGGATACAACAGCAGGAAATCCAAAATATGTTCAACATCTACTTCATCTCTTTGCTGAAGATGTCACAAAAATGTTGCTGGATGAAAAAGGTTATTTCTATGTATGTGGGTGAGTAGAAATGGGCAGATTCGTAGTCGTGTTGCATATAATTGTACATTGCTGAATTACCCAGAATGAAGCATATAATTCAAGCATAATTAGGTAAATATATGACTTGTAACATCTGGACAGTGCTGCATTCCACACCATAAGGGCACCTGAGATGTTTGAGCTGGTGAATGAGTATTGTATGAACATTCTTTCTGAGGTGGAAAGTACTGTTGATGCAGAATATCTGAATTAAACATAATATACCTCACTGTCTGTAATAACAATGATTTGGAAGAAGAGAAAATGATTGGCCAATGTGAAGGAGTTTAGTCAGTCACTTTCACAAGACAATAAAAATGACCTTTTGAAGAATCCTTTTTGTTTCAATGTAATTAAACACTGGATTGAATTGCAATTATAAATTGATGTTAAAAATCTTAGTGTTGTGCCTAAGGTCTTGTTGTATGCAGTTTTAGCCCCAACACTGCAGGAGAGATGTTAAGGCAACATAGCTGCTCTTACAAACTACTGTCTCATCTCCAACCTCCCTTTCCAAAGACCCACACAATGTTGCTCACCAAGTCCATGCCCATGTGTCCAGGAACAGCTCATTGAAAACCTCCAATTGGATTTCTACACTTGCTACAGAAGGTATTGCCCTTATCAAAGTATCAAATAATAGCAACAAGTAATGTGACTGACGAAGGTAAACCAGTTCTCTGGTGCCTGTGCACTGTCATCTAGCTGGGTGGTGATTGCACTTGGATAGTTCCATATGATGAAACCTATTGAACTAACCATAGTGAAGAAATCATTTACAATGATTGTTGTTCTTGTTACACCCCACCAAAGATCCATTCTGGGACCCCATCTCTTTCTCATTTTCATTCTGCTGCTCAGGAATCTCATCTCATCTATTAACAATGTGTTAGTCTTTACACCTCTATTGTTGATACCTAGCTTGACCTCACTGACTCCTCTCTCAATGCTGCCATTGTTTCTAATTTAACAGATTGTTTCTCTGGCATCCTGTACTCATAGACGTCATACAGCATGGAAGCAGGCCATTCGGTCCATCAAGTTCACACCGTTCCACCCAAACCCACCTCCCTACCCTTAACCTCTGTACTTCCCATGGCTAATCCACCTAGCCTGCATATCCTAGAACAACATGGGCAATTTAGCATTGCCAATTCATCTGACATGCACATCTTTGGACCGTGGGAGGAAACCCATGCAGACACTCGGAGGATGTGCAAACTTTGCCTCAGGGTGGAATCAACCTGAGTCGCTGGTATAGTGAGGAGCCAGTGCTCGCCACCATGCTTCCCATCCTCTGCTGCAGAGAAATTTCTTCCATTTAAATATTTGGAAGTCATTGGCCATCATCCTGGCCTCACACGAAGTGGCTTGTGGGCTTCAGTACTTGGATTAGAAGAACAGTTTGTAGTCCTAGGCCAGCATTAGGGCTGCTGGAATACTGACTGACTGGTAGGCTAATCAGTTTGGCTGGCAGCTCTCTGAAATGGGGCTTTCTTCTGGGTGAGGGGCTGAAGTCCTGCTGCAGTCATGTGTTTTCTTTTCAAGAGTAACAGTGGCTCAGTGGTTGTCTCATAGCGCCAGGGACCCAGGTTTTATTCCAGCCTCTGGTGTGGTTTTTCTCCAGGTGCTCCGGTTTCCTTCCACAACCCAAAGATGTGCAGGTTAAGTGAATTGGCCAAGCTAAATTATCCATGGTGTTTAAGGATGTATAGGTTAGGTGCAGTAGTCAGGGGTAGATGGAGAGTAATAGGGTAGGGGAATAGGTCTGGGTAGTTACTCTTGGAGGGTCGGTGTGGACTTGTTGGACTAAATGGCCTGTAGGGATTCTGTGATTTCCTTGAGCTGTTTTCTGGGGGCTACCTTTTCATTTTCATTAAATCTTATTTATTAGGCAACGTAATTACAGAGTAACAATATTTTCTTTTTTTTTAAATCGGAAGTTTCATGTCAGACCTAACATTATCTCTGATACACTCACGAAAGATGCTGTTTGAGATTTCCAGCATCTGCAGTATTTTGCTGTTATGTGTGTTGGCGGGAGTTTGGACTTGCATGAACTAAATTAGAAAAAAATTTGTTAATGATCAATTCTTCATTAAAATTAAATGCACAAGGAAAACATTTTAACATCCTTGACACCGCAATATTTAAATTGGCACAACAGGCAAAAGTTGACACCAAAAGATGTTCGAAGTAACTGATCGCTACACACTCCAATTCATTACCCTAAACACCTTCCACAAACTGAGGTTAAAGCTAATATATTTCCATGGCATATAAACAACGATATTGGGCTGTTTTAACCAGGTAGTTACAACCATATTTGTTACATCCTGGATATCAATCTTTGATTAAAATTTAACAATTGACCCTGTTAATTACAGTAGATACACTGCGTTACTTCCAAATATAGTAACTCCAGCAATTACACAGCCTTCGTTTTTTCATTAATGTGTAAAGGAATTCCTTGAAAATGAAAGTATTGTTGGATCATAGTTAGCTTTGTTGACAAATTCCCCACCAACTTTTTCTCAGGTGATACAAGAAATTCCACCACTCAAAACCTTTATGCATGGTTTGGATGTAAGCTCCATCCTGGAACGTCAGTTCCAATTTTTATTTTTTTTTATCATACATTTTGAAGGACTTTGAAGGAACTCTGAAAACTTAGAAGTGGATAGGTTGCAGATGAATTTCAATGCAGTGAAGCATGAGGTGATATACTTTGGTACTCCGAACAGAGTATTAAATCTTTTCCATTGTCTGAATATTAATAGCAGAGTGGTTGGTTGTTTGTGTTATTGGTTAATTCGTGACCAGGATAAAGTGTTCTAGATTCTCCTCACTCTTTATGAAGTCTGACAAAGTTGGAAAATGCTATATTTCAGTCTGTTGACTTTTTACTGAAGGACCAGGGCCCTGAAAGTAAGATGGGCTCCATGTACAGCTCTCATGATTTGTTTGATATAAATGATTTAGGCATGGGAAATAATTTGTGTTGCGTTTTAATGTTTCTATTTTGATGGGAAGGGAGACCTAAAGAGACGAAGAAATGGATTTCAGAATAAAAACTTACAAAGGGTTGGGCAAAATTCAGCTGAAGTTCACCACCCACAATGTAATACTGTTTCTCAAAAACCTTTAATTTGTGAGGTTGGTGGTTGGCATTGGTTTGGCAACAATCAGATGGTATTATGAAAGCCAAGCTTTAAACTTAGCAGAATGTATGCAGTAAAGACCATTTGTTTAATTTAGAGTCTTGTACAATGTTCAGGCTCTCACTGTAATTTGGGAGGAACGATCAGATCTCCTCTAATGACTGTGGTGCATATGACCTGGTTATAAGGTGATTGCACCAGATGTGCAACACAGGTGCTGCTCAGGGTTAAATAACCACCATGTAAAATAAATACATTTTATAAGGGGTCTAAATCCTTCTTGCAGTTAACATTGGTGCCTGCATGTCAATTTGCCTGTTTTCTTGCTGGTGAGCAGGTGGGAAGAGGAAAACAATATTGTGATCTTCTCCTATAAGTAGATTCTGTGAACAAGAAAAAATAAATTTTGTTTGTGGAGATGGCAGTGTCCCATGTTCTACACAGACACAAATCCGCAATGGGGTTAGTTTGGTCAACTAGTAAATTTGATTTGATTTATTATTGTCACGTGTACCTAGGTACAATGAAAGGGTTTTTTTTTTGTTTTGCTTGCAGTACAGGCAGGTAGAGTGCATATGGTAATAGAACAGAGCGAGGAATACAGTGTTACAGCTGCAGGGAAGGTGCACAGAGAGTGTTTGCACACAGGTGCTAAGCTAATGAGATGTGGCTACTTAAAAGTCTAGTTTTATTTCATAATTTTTGAACAATGTTTACACAGTATAAGATCCCAGGCACTTCACAGGTGTATTATTGTTGTGGTTCTGTTCGCCGAGCTGGGAATTTGTGTTGCAGACGTTTCGTCCCCTGTCTAGGTGACATCCTCAGTGCTTGGGAGCCTCCTGTGAAGCAATGATGTATTATTGCTCATCATTTGATATAAGGAATATTGGGACAAACGACCAATCAGTGTATCTTCTGGAGGGTAGATCTTTAGAATCATGTATTTGGGTAGGATCAGTCACATTGTAAGAAATGGGTTAATTTGGATTAAAGGAAAAATTGTCTAACTACAGGCTTTTGTGTTATAACATGTTTCTTTAACACAATTGAAGAATCTAGATTGTTATTGGTAGAATGTGAACTTTCCCTACCTGTATTGTGAGAATAAGCTTCTGGCCCCATTTAGTTTAAATTGTCCAGCTATTGTGCGATTTTCTTAATGCATGATTGCACAAGAACTGAGCTGTCATATCAGAACCGATTGTATCGTGTTGGGTTTGGTTTTTTTTTAAAAGAGGTATCAGTATTGATGAAGGAAATACTGTTGATGTGGTGCATATGAACTTTGGAAAAAGAACATTTTGATTCAGTACCACACAATAGACTTGACAAGTTTCATAGCTCATAGAATAACAGACACTAGGAGTCAAAATTGGCCAACTGATAAGGAACAGAGAGTAGTGGTTAACGGGTATTTTTCTGGCAGGATAAAGGTTATAATAATTACTCAGGTGTATTGGGTTACCTGGCTTTTCTAATGACCTACGTCTTGGTAAGTAGAGATAGTTTCAAATTTTGTGTATGATATAAAAAACATCATGAGAGCATTGTAAACTGTGAGGTGGACAATGTAGGACTTTGAAGAAACTTTGACAACTTAAGAGTGGATAGGTGGCAGATGAAGTTCAACACAGAGAAACGTGAGGTGATATACATTGGTACTCGGAATCGAGATAGTATTAAATAAGTTCTGAGGGGCATGCAGGAGCAGCAAAACATGATTGTAAAAGTACATAAATCATTAAAGATGACAGGACTGGTAAAGAGAGAATGTTGATAAATCATACATTATTCCAGCATTCATTCATTAATAGGAGCACAAAGTATAAGAGCAGAAAGTTTATGCTGAACTTACATAAGATACTAGTTAAACTTCCGATGGAGTATGGTGTACCATTCTAGGTGCCAAGCTGTTGGAAGGATGTGAAGACATGCAGCGTGTATAGAAAAGATTTACCAAAACAGTTCCAGGCTGATAAACCTAGTTATGAGGAAAGATTGGAGGGCGGTACAGTGGCTCAGTGGTTAGCACTGCTGCCTCACAGCATCAGGGACCTGGGTTCAATTTGTGCCTCTGGCGAGACTCTGTGTGGAGTTTGCACATTCTCCCTGTGTCTGTGTGGGTTTCCTCTGGGTGCTTCGGTTTCCTCCCACAATCCAAAGATGTGCAGGTCAGTTGAATTGGCCATGCTAAGTTGCCCATATATTGTTAGGTACATTAATCAGGGATAAACATAGGGTAGGGGAACAGGTCTGGGTGAGTTACTTTCCTGAGGGTCGGTGTGGACTTGTTGGGCCGAAGGACTTGTTTCCATACTGTAGGGAATCTAATCTTAAAAAAAAGTTAGTACTATTTAGCCTTTGAGATAAGGGAACAAGGAGGAGATCTGATGCAAAAACAGAAATCGCTCGAAAAGTTCAGCAGATCTGGCAGCATCTGTGAAGAGAAATCAGAGTTAACATTTTGGGTCTGGTGACCCTTCCTCAGAAGGGGAGATCTGATGGAAGTTTTCAAAATCACCAGAAGTCTGGACAGAGAAGATGGGGAGCAGAGTAGATGAGTTCTTCTCATGACCAGACTGAGAACCATAGTGCACAGTTTTGAAGTATATTACAAAAGAAGTAAATGTGACTTGAGAATAACTTATAATACAGTGGGTAGTTCGTGTGGTGGAGGCAGGCTTAATTGAGGCATTCAAGAAGCTACAAGATATTTGTTCGTGTTTACACATTATGCCAAGTTACAGAGAAAACACAGGAACCTAGGAGCAAGCCAAAATGTCCAAAGCTATTCCAGACATGATGGAACAAATGGTCTCCTGTAGTATAACAATTTTGTGATGCATGGATCAAGGAGCATCCAAAAAGAGGAAAGCAGAAATGAAACAATTTAAGAAGAGAATTCTAGAGATTAAAGTAGCTTGAAGGCATGGATGCCAACAGTAAAGACGTTTTAAATCATTGGATACTGAAATGACCAGAATTACTTGACCATCACTATCTCGAGGTTGTAAGTTCAGAGGAGACTAAAGTGATCAAGGTAAGGTCCTGGAGGACCTTTTGAAATCTGGAAATATATAAGAAATTTACAATAATTGCATTTCTTAACTGGGTACTAATGTCAGCCACAAAGATAGATGTTTGATAGAAGATTGAAAGCTCATTCCAAAGTCACATACAACAGTGTCTTGCTGTTTGAACATTGGCAGTTCGGGCCAAAATCCCTCTTCCTGGCAATGACCTTAATTTGAACTCGCCTGGAGGTGTTACGGTATAACACCCGAGCAGTGATTAGACGTTATTTTCATGCATCAATCCTTGTGCTTGCCGGCTGATAGTTAAGCAATGCAGTGATTATAAATTTCACTTAGCAACATCCAAGCTGCAAAACCAGAATGTCATTCGCAACTTTGAAATGTGCTTTCAATCATCTATCACGCAGCTTGTAATCACAAGCTCAAGGTGTGAAATATCCATCAAGGTGGAGAGAGGCTTTGATTCAAGTGTTGGCCATTAAAATGCATCACTTTTTCCTGAATGAGCGTTTGCAGACAATTTTCTCCTTTAGTGATCTTCCACTGATGTCATCTCACTAAAAACAGTTTGGTAGCTCTTATGGTACTGAAAATATTTGGGGAAAATTGCATAGAAATTGCAATAAAGATTCTAGTGTCCCATTTCCACTATACTAAACACAAATGCTTGGGAGACTCTCCACTTTGCAGTCTATTTTTAATTTTTCAATTAAGTCATTTGTTTTGGCTTTTAAACTTGTACTTTATGTTAAATTTGAAGTGTTTCAATTTCTTGAGGACTTTGACAAGTGCTAGAAGTGAAGGGTAAACTCTTTCCTATTTTGTAGTTGTTTTGTGCGTTGAGGAGGTGAAATAAGAATCAGAAAACAGCAAAATAATTTGAATGGGAATTAGTAGTGGCTTCAACCAGGTAGTTTCTGGAAGCTGACTTGAGAAATGGTATCTCTTGTTAACTCAATTGTGGTATGGATTAGAAAGGAATCATAAGTATTAATACTTTTAAAAAAATGTTGAGTTGATATTTATTTTAAAATTAAGAAAAATTGGTTGAAGTTTTGATTTTTTTTTAACCTTGAACATCTCAATGAGCTATTTGTGTTGTATGCAGACAAGCTTAGTATATCAGCTAGTTGCTGTACTAACTAAACTTTTTTTTAATTTTTAAAATGAATACTTTTTCCTCGCAGCATTTAGGAATGTAGTAATGATAATGATTTTGGAGGGAAGAGGACAATGGAGGTTGGTCAGTTTACTGTCCCTATGCTAGCTAGATGGGAAAAGCAAACTAAAGTGTTTATTTTTCCTAAGTATGTAAACAGATGTATCTCCTGACTTGTATGGCACAGTGGTAGTGCCCATATCTGTGGCCAGAAAGCCAACATTTTAGTTCCACCTGCTCTATAGATGTGTCTGAACTGATTGATTTAAAACGTCTATAAGCAGATGTACATCAGGTTCAAAGAGTTTACAGCATTGACGGCTTTTGCGGATAATGTGTACACTATTGAAGGTGGGGAAACAAAGCAGTAATTCCATCTCAGAGTCAAATAAGCACATTATTTGTAAATTGCTTTCAGTTTTCTAATATTGCGTGCAGTTTGTACCATTGGAATGAAGCTAATGCTATACTGTGGTACAATTTTTAAAATGGATGTTGATATTGCTCTTTTCAGCACAGAAACCTTTCAGTCCAACTAGTCCATGCCGAACATAATCGCAAACTGATCTAGTCCCACCTGCCTGGTCCTGGCCCAAATCCCTCCAAACTTTTCCTATTCATGTGTCCATCCAAATGTTTTTTAAATGTTGTAATTGTACCCTCATCCACTGCTTTCTTAAGTTCATTCCACACACAAGTCATCCTCTGTGTAAAAACAGTTGCCTCTTATGTCTTCTATAAATCTTTCTCCTCTCACTTTTAAAAATTTGACCGCTAGTCTTGAAATTTCCCCATCATAGGGAAAAGACAGCTGCCATTAATTCTACCCACACCTCTCATTATTTTATAAACTTGTATCAGGTCACCACTCTACTTCCTACTCTCCAGTGGAACAAGTCCCAGTCTATCCAGCCTTCCTTTCTAACTCAAACATTCCATACCCGAAAACATCCTGGTAAATCTCTTCAGAACCTTCTCCAACTTAATAATATCCTTCCTATAACTGGGTGACATCTTTAATCTTTTACACTGAATTTGATTGAAAGCATTAATTGGTTCTGACTTCCATTTGCTCTGCTGTAAAATTCTTAATTGTTCAACTGTACGCAGAATATCTGTGCCCTGCAAGTATTACCTATCTGCACTTGGGATTTTGTGAGATCTATAAGAAAAGGCATAATGTCTGAGAGTAGTGAAAGTGTCCCTTTACTGACTTTATTTTTGCTTCTTGCAAACAGAGATGGCAAGAATATGGCTAAAGATGTGGCCAGTTCTCTGACTCAGATTGTATCAGAAAAGCTGGGCGTGGATACTTTGGTTGCCATGAAAATTTTGGCCGACTTGCGTGAAGAGAAACGTTACCTACAGGATGTCTGGAGTTAACTGCAACTGGAGGGGAAAATATAAGTGGAAAAAAACACTTTCCACAGAAATTGCTTCACAGTTTTAAATGCTAGTTGTTTGAAGGAATGTTAAAATAAGACCTCTCATTGCCAAAGTGCTTGTGGAATTTGTTTTTGAATAGTTGGCACTAACCCTTATCAAAGATAGTGAGGCAATGCTCTTTATTTTGAGGGACATTGCTCTGATGTTATTGTGAAACAAATTACAGGAAGTGGTCTCAACACCACCTCACATAATCTGCTTTTATGATGTTGTTAAGTATCAATGGGAATTTCTGCTGTGTGATCTTTTGAGCTTTTGGATGAAATCTAAAAAATATTGTGTTTTAACATCATGTAATTTTTTTACAAAAATGTAATTTTTAAATTATGCCTTTTAAAATGTCCTCTTATTAAGTTTGAGCTATACACATATGGTTGAAGATTCCATAGAAGTCCAGTTAGATAAAGTGTTAGATTATTGCTGAGATTTGCTCTAAATGTCAGCATTTTGAGCACATGTACATCTTGTTATGCAAATCACACCACGTTTATAAATTCTTAGGCTTAGCTATGAAACACTGCATTTTGTCACCTTGTTTGCTGGCATTATTTGTTGTGCTGGCCTTTTTTACTTTTATTTATATTAATTATATAAGAATATGTTGTGAAAATTTATCTTATGCCAATAGGTAAGCGCTATCATTTGTGATCACTGGAACTGTAGCCTTTTGACCCTGAGCAAAGGTAATATGTTCTCTCTATTGCATTACCTTTCTTGAATACTATGTTTCAGTAGAACATTGGGACAGGGTTGAATGCAATGGTTGTATTGGTCCTGTGAATGTTGATCAAAGGACTAATCTTTTTCCCTGTCTCCCTGTTCTGTTAGCTATTTATTTAAATTCTAGATTTATGTTCCTGTGTGCTCATCCTTTAACGCAGATTACCTTTTCCCATTTTAGAGTGTGCATGTTTGTGTGATAGTTTGATTATTCTTCTTTATGCAAAAATTGTCAATTTTCAATTATTCTCAGGTCGCGTATGCTAGCAGATTCTGCACAGAAGTTTTTTACGTGTGACTTCACTTCTATTAATATTGTTGTCATTGGATGCAGTGAGACTGCAACCATGAAATAATTTGAACAATGTGATGTATGACCAGCTGAGGAGAAAGCTAAACATTTTTGGACAATCTTTTACTGATTGCAAATTGAACCATAACATTTTTACGATAAACACAATGTAAAATTGAAACTGGGCATGACCCAGATTTTGCAGTCAGCAAAAGGAAAGTTGCTGACCATTCACTATGCTGTCTGTAGGTTTTTTGTAGGATTTGATTGATAATTTACTATTTACTAATAACTTATTAGCCGATACAGCTGTGCAGCCTCTACAGGGAGATGTGGCAGGGCAGACAGCAGCATGGCTCTTCAAGGAATAAAATAAAAAATCCTCCTCACTGAGACAGTTAGGAGGAAGTTTAACCACAAACAGGCTGGTGTGTTCAAGTCAGTCTGATGGTTAAATTTTTTTTAAAAAAATCCAGTTTCCAGCTGACCTGTTGCCAATCCACCTCTAGCTTTGCTGGAGATGGCATGTTGGACAAGTGACCTAGCTGCTCCATGAGTTGAGATGGCACTTTGAAAACTTTCCAGTCTTATTCCTTAACTTTAAAAATATTACTGTGAATAGCCAGTTTCTTGATCCATAGGGGACCTGGCAGCTAATCCCAGAAGGGTCACTGGACACAAAACATTGACTCTGCTTTCTCTCCACAGATGCTACGAGACCTGCTGAATTTCTCCAGCAATTTCTGTTTTTGTTTCAGATCTCTAGCATCTGCATCTTTTATTTAACCCAGCTGTTGGCTGGTTGTATCCAGGAAATAAGTTCTTTTTTTTAAACCTACCAGCTGAATCCTGCATGCTTATCTGTGCAACCCCATGATCAGACACTTCCTTGTTCCCCCAATCTCCACGATTCCCTTATCGCAGCCTCCAGATAATACAAATCTCCCTTGTCCTCCGGCTTCTGATGATTTGCTTCCTGCCCAATAGGAGGGGGAGCCAGTCTGTGACGATGACACTACATGCAATGGAGTTAAGACCCTATAATTGTGTAGGGAGCCTCAACCTCCAGATTCCATAGCCCCTACTGAGCCCACCCACCCACCCACCCACTTCTCTCCTGCCGTTCCCGCCCCAACACCCAACTGGTCAGGTAAAGTCAAAGTTATGCTTTAGAGCCAGAGGAACATAGGAATTGAGAGCAAGAGTCAGCCTTTGGTCCTTCAGTGACGAAGAGCTTTTGCTTATCCTCTGCTGCCTGACCTGCTGTGCTTTTCCAGCTCCACACTCTCGACTTTGATCCTTCAAACCTGTTGCACCATTCAACAGGATCCAGATTGATCATGTCCTTAGTTCAGTTTTAGTTCAAGGAAGTTGACCAGGAAGTATAAATTTAGACTTAAAATCCGCTACTGCACAGTAGTGAAGGTCCAAGTTTACTTGGAGAAGAAATTTCACATTTCTGCATTTAATTGCATTGATGGACTCCCAGAAGCTGGTGTCTAATTTACTTTATAATACCTGTGAATATTAATAACATTACTATGATACCATTATGTTTGTGATGTTTTCATGTGCTTCGTCTTAGCACTCCTCCATCCACATCCACATTCAGAATGAAGGAGCTTGTCCTTGAGTGGCAGGGTTCATGAGCAGTTGGTTTCCTAATGTGGTCAAACGGTGCTTATTGTCTCAGGGGAAAAGCAGAGATTTTGGTGATCAACCAGCCCGTATTTTATGGGATTGTCTCATAATGTAATGTCTCACCACACCTTCCTTTTATTTGTTACATGGTAAGCTATGTTTCTCGTCAACAGCTGGAAACCTGCTACTGCCATTGTATCTTTGTACTTTTATACGTGCGCAATGTTACTGACCCACTTAACTACAAAGAGGAGGGAAGAGAAGTGGAAATGGCTGAGGCTGAACTCAGAATTTTCTGTTTGGAGTCAGAGTTATACAACACAGAAACAGATCCTTCAGCCCAGCCTAGCCACACTAACCAGATAAACCAATCTCACCTAGTCCCCCATTTGCCAGCATTTGGCCCATATCCATTTTAAACTCTTGCTTTTCGTCCACCTATCCAGATGACCTTTAAATGTTGTAATTGTACCAGCGTACACCATTTCTTCTGGCAGCTCTTGCCATACATGCACCACCCTCTGCATGAAAAAGTTCCCCCTCAAGTTCTTTTTAAATCTTACTTCTCTCACTTTAAACCTCTAGTTTTGGATTCCCAACCTTGGACAAAGACCTTGTCTATTCACCCATCCATGCAGCTCATGATTTTATAATACAGTAAGACCATAAGACATAGGAGTGGAAGCAAGGCCATTCGGCCCATCGAGTCCACTCTGCCATTCAATCATGGCTGATGGGCATTTCAAATCCACTTTTCTGCATTCTCCCCATAACCCTTAATTCCTTGTGACATCAAGAATTTATCAATCTCTGCCTTGAAGACATTTAGTGTCCCGGCCTCCACTGCACTCTGCGGCAATGAATTCCACAGGCCCACCACTCTCTGGCTGAAGAAATGTCTCCACATTTCTGTTCTGAATTTACCCCCTCTAATTCTAAGGCTGTGTCCTTGGGTCCTAGTCCCCTCACCTAACGGAAACAATTTCCTAGCGTCCACCCTTTCCATGCCATGTATTATCTTGTAAGTTTCTATTAGATCTCCCCGTAATCTTCTAAACTCCAATGAATACAATCCCAGGATCCTCGTATGTTAGACCTACCATTCCAGGGATCATCCGTGTGAATCTCCACTGGACACGCTCCAGTGCCAGTATGCCCTTTCCGAGGTGTGGGGACCAAAACTGGACACAGTACTCCAAATGGGGCCTAACCAGAGCTTTATAAAGTCTCAGGCTTTATATTCCAACCCTCTTGAGATAAATGACAACATTGCATTCGCTTTCTTAATCACGGACTCAACCTGCATGTTTACCTTTAGAGAATCCTCGACTAGCACTCCCAGATCCCTTTGTACTTTGGCTTTATGAATTTTCTCACCTTTTAGAAAGTAGTCCATGTTTGTATTCTTTTTTCCAAAGTGCAAGACCTCGCATTTGCTCACGTTGAATTCCATCAGCCATTTCCCTGGACCACTCTCCCAAACTGTCTAGGTCCTACTGCAGCCTCCCCACTTCCTCAGTATAATCTGTCTGTCCACCTAACTTTGTATCATCGGCAAACTTCACTAGAATGCCCCCAGTCCCTTCATCCCGATCATTAATATATAACGTGAACAGCTGCAACCCCAACACTGAACCCTGCGGGACACCCCTTGTCAATGGTTTCCATTCCAAAAAAGAACCTTTTATCCCAACTCTCTGTCTTCTGTCAGACATCCAATCCTCAATCCATACCAGTAGCTCGCCTCGAACACCATGGGCCCTCACCTTGCTCAGCAGCCTCCTGTGTGGCACCTTATCAAAGGCCTTTTGGAAGTCTAGATAGACCACATCCACTAGGTTGCCCTGGTCTAACCTACTTGTCACCTCTTCAAAAAATTCCAATATGTTTGTCAGGCACGACCTCCCCTTACTAAATCCATGTTGACTTGTTCTAATCCAACCCTGCTCTTCCAAGGATTTAGAAAAATCATCCTTAATGATGGATTCTAGAATTTTACCAACAACCGAGGTTAGGCTAATTGGTTCATAATTTTCCATCTTTTGTCTTGATCCTTTCCTGAATAAGGGGGTTACAACAGTGATCTCCCAATCATCTGGGACTTTCCCTGACTCCAGTGACTTTTGAAAAATCTCAACCAATGCCTCCGCTATTTCCTCAGCCACCTCCCTCAGAACTCTAGGAAGTAGCCCATCGGGGCCAGGAGATTTATCAATTTTCAGACATTTTAGCTTTTCTAACACTTTCTCTTTTGTATTGGCAACCATACTCAACTCAGCCCCCTGACTCCCTTTAATTGTTGGGATATTACTCATGTCTTCTAATGTGACGACTGACGCAAAGTACTTATTAAGCTCTCCAGCTATTTCCTTATCTCCCATCACTAGGCTTCCAGCATCAATATGAAGTGGCCCAATGTCTATTTTTGCCTGTCGTTCATTTCTTATGTATTAAAAGAAACTTTTACTATCATTTCTAATATTACTAGCTAGCCTACCTTCATATTTGATCCTCTCCTTCCTTATTTCTCTCTGTTATCCTCTGTTTTTGTTGTTTTTGTAGCCTTCCCAATCTTCTGATTTCTTAATGTTCTTGGCCACGTTATAGTATCTCTCTTTTTCTTTAATACATTTCCTGACTTCCTTTGTCAGCCATGGCTGTCTAATCCCTCCCCGGATAATCTCTCTCTCTCTCTTTTCTTGGGGATGAACCTCTGTACAGTGCCCTCAATTATACCCGCAAACTCCTGCCATTTTTGTTCTACTGTCTTCCCTGCTAGGCTCTGCTTCCAGTCGATTTTTGTCAGTTCCTCTCTCATGCCCTCATAATTACCTTTATTTAACTATAACACCATTACATCTGATTTTGCCTTCTCTCTTTCAAACTGCAGACTGAACTCTACCATATTATGATCGCTGCTTCCTAAGTGTTCTCTTACTTTAAGACTTTTTATAAAGTCTGGTTCATTACATAGCACGAGATCCAGAATAGCCTGCTCCCTTGTGGGCTCCATGACAAGCTGTTCCAAAAAGCCATCCTGTAAGCATTCCATGAATTGTCTTTCTTTGGATCCACTGGCAACATCATTTACCCAGTCCGCCTGCATATTGAAGTCTCCCATGATCACCGTGATCTTGCCTTTCTGACATGCCTTCTCTATTTCCCGGTACATGTTGCGCCCCTGGTCCTGACTACTGTTAGGAAGTCTGTACATAACTCCCATTATGTTTTTTTTGCCTTTGTGGTTCCTCAGTTACACCCCCTCAGACTCCACATCATTCGGTGCTATGTAATTCAGTGCCATAGATTTAATTTTGTTCTTAACTAACGAAGCAACCCCTCCCCTCTGCCTGCCTCCCTGTCTTTTTGATAAGTTGAAAATCCTCTAGCGCTCTATAAGGTCACCCTTACAGGCCACTGAGGTTATAGACCTCTATAAGGTCACCCTTCAGCCTCTGACACTCGAAGGAAAAAAAACCCCAGACTATTCAACTTCTCCATACAATTCAAATCCTTGTAGATCATTCCCTCACCCTTTCAAGTTTAACAACAAATTTCCTATAGAAGAACGACCAGAATTGTACACAGTATTCTGAAAGTGGCCGAACCAATGTTCTGTACAGCCACAATATGACATCTCAGCTCCTACACTCTGTTCTGACCAATAAAGGCAAGCATGCCAAATGCCTTTTTCACCACCCTGTCTACCTGCAGCTTCGCTTCCAAGGAACTATGCACCTGCACCCCAGGGCTCTTTCTTTAGCAACACTGCCCAGGGCCCAGCCATTAACTGTACAAATCCTGTCCCTTGCGTTATCAAAATGCAGCACCTCACATTTATCTAATTTAAACTCCATCTGCCAAACCCTCAGCCCATTGACCCATCTGATTTTTTTTTGTAAACGTAAGCTGCATAGGAAAGGATCCTGGCTGTCAGAGCTGCTCTTGGTTTTGAGGGTTTTTTTTCCAGCACTCCGGGATTTACTCACATCCTTGGGGCAGAAATAGCTGCTTATATGTTTTCCATGATTTTTGGAATTTTTAGAATAAAGATCAAAACCTAATCTACATTAAAAGAGAGGGAGAGTGAGTTTCGGGAGAGTGGCCATATGGCAAGGTCTGAGACCGAAGCATTGTATAAAGCTTGGAGATCAGCTTTGTATCAAGCAGCCAGTCAGTGTAGTTTCACATCTGTGGCGGCATGGTGGTCAGGCCCGAGATTCAGCGGCTTCCATGTCCGCTTTCTGCAGTGATGGAAAATACTGCTCCTGTCTTTTCCTTCACCGCAGGAACCTATGCATTGTGAATTGAAGAAAGATTAACTTTGTCTGAATTATATATGATTTCTGTTATGAATATAGGTGCTGGTGTATGATGATTTAAACACTGGATTTCTTTTGAAAGTACAAGTGATTATAAATTATTATTCTATTCTAGCTGTCAGACTGAGAAATTGCACAAGAGTTCAGGAGATCTGCTTTCATTGAAACAGCAAACAAACTGTGCAGTTTCTTAAATGCTACAATATGATTCATATAGGAAATGTTCAGCAGCAAGTGATATAATCATAAATATTTTCTCTGTTTTACTGTTTGTAAATGGTATTGAATATTTATCTTGTACTCTTCCTCTTTCCTTACCTCATTAGACACTTGGCTTTGTGTCTGAATTTGGGGCCTTGAGTCAGAACTCAGGCTTGCCTCACTCTAAATCTTGTCAACACCCTCCAATCATCCTTTCTGAAGTGTCTGTCACTTTCTAAGAGCTGCTCACTTGAGACACCTTTCCAGTTGGAATTTGGTCTGCACTTTATGGCTGCCATATTGGCCTGAGGGATTGCCACTATGCTGCTATTTCTAGACCCGAGAACAGCACTGGAGAGTGGGTCTGCTTTGTATTCTTGCAGCCAAGTATAAGCTTTGGTGTCAGTACATGTTCGTGAATATTATTGAGCTAAAGTATTGGTACTACGTAAATTACAGTTTGAGTTAATTTGATTCTTCAGAATTTTTCCAGACATTTTTGCCTCATTTCCTGTGGCATAATAACATTTTCTGTCTTTGGTATAATAAATTATGTTGTCAAAAAAGTCAGAGTTTTTTGAAATATGAGCACACTTTATATTTTAAGAAAACTTGAGATTATTTATAGTGTAAAAATAATGGCAGAATTGTAAAAATGAACAAATGAGACTCTTGAATAAAACTTCATTTGTTCAGTGTTATCATATTACCTTTTTTAAACTCCATTCTTGGGATGCAGAGTCACTGATTAGGGTTGGATCTGGAATGAAGTGGGGTTAGGGATGATTTGGAAACTAGTGAAGTCGATGTTGATGCTATGTGTTTGAAGCGGTCCAAAGACAGAAGGTGAGTTTTTTTCCCTCCATTTGGCAGGTGGCTTGGATTTGCTGGTGGAGGAGGCCCAGGACGTGCATGTCCTTGGGGAGAGAGAGAGAGAATTGAAATGGTCGGCCACAGGATGGTGAGGTTGTTTGGTATGTGTGTCACAGGGATGTTCTCTGAAACATTCTGTGTATTGGCATTCTGTCCCCCCAGATGTAGAGGAGACCACGTCAAGCATATCTCTTCCACTTCACACAACTCCACCCTTGAACACCACCCCTCCAACCACAACAAGGATAGAACCCCCCTCACCACCCCGGTCCTCACCTTCCACTCCACTAATCTCTGGATACAAAGCATTATTCCCCACCATTTCCACCACCTACAATCCAGATCCTACCAGCATGCTGATGGGAGTGGAGAGAAATGTTATGGAAGAGTTATGATGCAAGGCACAGAGTACAATGTTGATGTTGCTGAGGACAGTACATAGGTAGGGCTGAACATGAAAACATCTATGTACTGTCCTCAGCAACACCAACACTGTACTCTGTGCCTTGCACCATAACTCTTCCATAACATTTTCTCCCCACCCCCATCAGCATGCCACAGAGACCATTTCCTCCATGACTTCCCATGTCTCCTCTTCCCCGCCCCCCCCCCCCCCCCCCCACCAAACATCCTGCACCTTCCCTTGCTGCCAGAAGAGGTTTAAGGCCTGCACTCTCACCTCTCCTTGCATATCCACGCATCTTATTTGCCGCGTCCATTGCTCTCTGTGGTCACCTCTACATCGGAAAGAGAAGACACCTACATGTGTAATGTTTCAGAGATCATCTCTGGGACACACGCACCAATCAACCCCACCGCCCTGTGGCTGACACTTCAACTCCCCATTCCACTCTGCAAGTCCTTGGCCATCTCCACCGCCTAATCCAAGCTATTCAACAACTGCACGAAGCATGCCTCATCTTCCCCCTTGTGCCCCTTCAACCAAATGGCATCAACATTGACTTCACCAGTATCCTCAACTCTCCTCCCCCACCACATCCCAGATTCAACCCTCTGACACGGCTCTGCCTCTTGACCTGTCCTACCTGGCTATCTCGCTTCCCACCTAACAGCTCCAGCCCACCCACCTATCGCTATAATCCCCTTCACCTGCATCCACCTATCATCATCTTCCTATCTACCTTGCCCCCCAGCCCACCCTCCTAATTTATCTCTCAGCTCCTGTTCTTACTACAACCCCCCCCCCCCCCCCCCCCCCCCCCCACCCCCACCACACACACACACACACATATTCCTGATGAAGGGTTTCTGCCCGAAACGTCAACACTCCTGCTCCTCTGATGCTGCCTGACCTGAGGTGCTTTTCCAACGCCACATTTTTCAACTGAAGTGAAGAAGGCTGAACAATTAAACAGAATCAAGGTAATGGGAAAATATTTTAAACAGGTTTTCTGTACTATTCTTCACAATATTCCAAAAGGGAGGTGGGTCATTAAAACAATGATAACTCAAGAAAGCTTACTAGGAACACTAATGACACTAAAAACTGACAAGTCTCCTTAGCCAGATAGACCTCTGGTCTTAAAGAAATTGTCTGTAAAACTTTGAAAATTTTCCAGATTCTGGAATGGTCCCAGCAAATTAGAAAACTGCAAAATAAACACACTTCCAGAAGGAGGGATTTGGAAAACAGGAAACTGGAGGCTAGTAAGCCTAACGCTGGCCATTGGGGAAAATTAAAGAATCCATTATTAAAGGAAGCAGCTGAGTATATAGAAAAAAAACATATTACAAATCAGGTAATCATTCAACATGCTGTTGTGATAATGAAGACATGTTTGAGAAATGTAATAAATAAATAAAGATGAAGAGTAAAGGAGGAAATTGAGCATTTAGGAAGGGTGAAAGCACATTACTAAAAAGCATTCATTTGCAGGAGTATTATGTCTAATACGGGTTTGTTGCCAACCCATGTAATCAGCAATGTTTCACTTCCGGGAGTTAACACCACAGCTGAGACTCAAATTCACCTTAAACAGGAACTGTTCATGCATTATCTTAAACAGATTTACCAGATCCAACAATGCTAAACCACAAATACACTACAACAGTGTATTAGGATTGACTTAATAACAATTTCTCTCCCTCCAAGCACAAGTGGAAAATATTAAATAGTCGATGATACTAAACTATGCGAAGAACATTATAATGCCAAGTATGACAATGAACTATGCAGCCAAATATTAGATCACATGATCAAAAGCTTGGTCAAAGTGATAAGTTTCAACTACTGTAAGAAAGGAGAGACTTAGAGGCACAACTGTATTGCAGGGATAGGAGGAGAAAAGGGGGGAATGGGGAAAAGATTTTCACATAGTTTAGCATCAAGCAACTGAAGGCACAGCTACCAATAGCAGAGCAAGCCAGAATTAGTGAAGCAACAGCTATCTTGGACAACTGTAAGGCTGGAGCAGATGACCAAGAGAGAGTTGAGCCATGAAGAGATTTGAAACAGATATATTTTTGAATCAAGCAGTTGCAAGATCAGGAGCTAATGCAGCACATGGGTGGCAGGTGAACAAGCTTCCATGCATGCATTTTCTAAGCCCAAAGGAGGATATTGTTCTCTATTTGTGGGCCAGCGGGAAATGTTCAGGATGACTGAATGGTCCAACCTTCTGTTCTATCTCAACTCTCAATTCAATCTCCTGCTGCTCTCTGGTAATGATGAGCAAGCTGTTAACATGAGCCATTTGTTTTCCATACCACACCATTTGTCAGCCCAGGTACACATTTTGGAGGCTGTGTTAGTGTTGGGGCCAGCAAGTGGTGAGGAACTGAGCACAAGTGAGCTGCAGCCTGTTAAGAGGCAATTAATAGTCTGCTTGCTGTTTGATAATGTTGCAGATAGCCTCTGCCTCAGGACACTCTGATATGAATCTTGATGCAGAAGGTTACTTAATGTGTACATACACAGAGATGCCAAGTGCATTGTTTTGGTCTTCAATTCTCGTGTCACTTTCAATCAGGAGTCTGGCTTCAAATTTGCAGAGGGTATTGTGTAGCATTCGCCCTATTCAGTCTCTGCTCATTCCCCCTATTGTCCAGCAGGCCCTGAGGCACTTGCACTACAGCCTCCATTACTTCTTCAGGCCTTTATGCAGACAGCTCCCCAAACCCTCCGCCCACCTTGTGAGGATGTCAAATCCAGGAAATCACCACAGCACACTCAGACATTCAAATGGACCTTCCATGCACACACCCTCCCAGGGCCGTCAAACAACATTATTATTGAGCACCCCTTGTAGGAAAAGGCTGGATAATTTCAGAATGATTTACTATTTCATTACATTTCAAATATAAATTTCATGTGATATGACTTCTTGGACCCTGTAATATCCTGTTGCGTACCTATTCTGAGTAGCTTATAATTGCAACAAAAGTTGCTTGGAATGTCTTTGAAAAATATTTTGTCATAGATTTGCTTTTACAAACTTGTTGAGTACACAAAACACTGCATTTAAAAATCTAGGATAAATGCAATAAGATCTTCACCAAATACTGCTATTTTCTCCATGAGTGACCCTGAGAGTTCATTAGTAATGCATAGACTGCTCTTGTTTGTGTGTTTTAAGATAGGACAAAAAAACAACAGATGTGAACCTCTTCCAGTATCTTTTTTATATGCATTATTATTCAAGTCCCAGTTTTTCCTTCCTGTGATTGGTGATCCATTTTCCTTTGAAAAAGAATGGAATGAGAGCACATTAATCTTTCTTGGAAATGAATGACAATGGGAGCACATTATTCAGGAGGAATTGAAATAACTCAATATCTTGAATTAATTTCTGAAATACTTATTCCACAGTGTATGCGATATCACAATATGATGTGCAAATTAATTAGTTATTGCCTTTGTTTAAAATGCTAACATCTGTTCACTAAAAGGTTCTTTTAAAATAGGTTTTTTTGCATTAGACTCGAGAGGTTTAACTGGTATTTTGGGAGTTATTCCTTTTAGTAGATATGCTCACTGGTTTATAATTTTAAGTTCTTATTGAATTGATTCTGATTAGTAAAATACTATTTTGCTGTTCAAGTCTTGAATAAAAGAAAATATTTTTGATGAATATAGAAATAGGAGATTGCGCGCTGATGTAAAAGTCAGATTTTTTAAAAATAGGTTTGGACCAAATATCATGGGATCAATATCTACACAGGCTTTTTTTCCTGAGAAATTGATATCAGTGTTTGGTTTGTGCAATAAAAAAAGTAAAAGACAACACTAAAAAATTATATTAGTTGTCTAACATATGTATGATATAATATTACAAATGATAAACATGTATCTAACATTTTATTTACGAACACTTCACATTGAAATCCTTCCAAACCACCAACACTTCAGCTCAAAGGCCCAGTTGTTCAACATTATATGGATTTATCATTGTCGTCAGAGTACCAGAAATTTCAGTGTCATTTCACAAATAATCATTCTTGGGTCTCTGATAAAGACCACCTTTTTTTTGTATTGTGGATTGTAAAATGGGAAAAGAAATAGCTTTAAACAAAGGAAATTATGAAAGATGTTTGCAGTTTTAAAAAGTTACTGGACCACATTTTGCATTATATAATCAATGTTACTTTAATGGGAGCATGAGAGAGGTCCTGCCTGTCGGCACTGCCTGTATGTGTTCAGGACAATTCTGCCCATAAACCGCCTTTTGGTTGGCTTTTCAACCGGCAGTAATTTAGCTGCTTCTGGAAAATTTCCCATAGTAACAACTTATTGATTGGTCCTTGGGCAGGAGGCTACAGCCTTGTATGTGGACAGTAAAGCAGAAATACCCAATCTACAAAGAGAAAGTATCTGCCTGATGTTTTATAAATTCATTCATGGGAAGAGGGCATCACTGACTAGGCCAGCATTTATTGCCCAACCCAGAGAGCAGTTAAGCATCAACCACATAGCTGGAGCCTGGAGTCACACATAGGCCAGATGAGGTAGTGATGGCAGTTTCCTTCCTAAAAGATATTAGTGAACCAGATGGGTTTTCCCGACAATCAACAATGGTTTCGTAGTCGCTATTAGACTCTTAATTTCTGTGTCTTTGTCTCTGTGTCTCTCTCCCTCTCTCCTCCCATCTCTGTTTCTGTCTGTCTGTCTCTCTCTCTCTCTCTATCTCCCGTCTGTCTCTCTGTTCTGTATGGGGAAGGTTTTGAAAAAAAGTTCCTAATGGCTCATTACTTTCCTCTCTCTTTTTTCATTTGTAAGCTGTTTTTTGGGTGAATCTCCTGTTGAAAGCAAAATGAAAAAACACTTTTTGAAATCCTAAGAGAATGAATTTTCAAACAACGAATGAAAGACTGAGAATCAGCAAAGAGTTGAGAGGAACTGAACAAAAACAACTCATTGATATCTGTAGTCTGAACTGGTGCTATTGAACTGTTTCCCTCATTTGTCTTGGCCACCCAACATCATTGTCTTTGTGTTTATCCCTAAGTGTGTTGGAAAACTTTACCCCTTTTAAAAGTGAAGTTATAGATTATTAATTCAGCATGGTTTTTTTGCCATTGGTTTGAAAGATTGATTACTGTACTAGAAATAGTTGTCTTCTTGTTCATGAACAAAGTACACATCATTTTCAACATGAACCAAACAGTTAGGTAGAATTGGGCAATTTGATGGTCTAATCAAACTTTTATATTGTGATGACTGTAGCAATAGTGGGGTTCAATTTCCAATGTGCTATTTGAGTGAGTTGAGACAAGGTTTTGGGGTTCACTGGGATTTTGAAACAAAAGCAATGAAATATCGGGTGTAGATTTATAGTTAGTATTAAAGAATAAAACAAAATACCTGGTTTTGACAAAAAAAATTAAGCTGGCACAAGAAGCTGTGAAAACCTTCCTGCAGGTGGAAGCAATGTCCCTCATGGACGTAGAGTTCCAAAACGGCAGGTTGATTGAATTAGCAAGTAAATTAAGAATGAAATTGCCTACCAGGGCTAAGAAAGCAATGATAATGGAAGGATCAGCACAGAGCTTGGACTTAACAGAGATACAGGAGAGACTAGGTACTGAAGTACATGGATGACACGGTTGGTCAGTGGTTAGCACTACTGCCTCACAGCACCAGGGACTTGGGTTCGATTCCAGATGTGTTAATTTAGTTCTGGGAGAGAATTTTCCATAGGTCATCCCTGGTGATCTTTTGGTTAGGATTTGACTATTTCACTACCATGGTCTGGGTTCAGGTGGCATGGTGACTCAATGGCTAGCACTCCTGCCTCTCAGTACCGGGGACCTGAGTTTGAGCCCACTCTTGGGCTACGGTGTGTGGAGTTGGCACATTCTCCCTGTGTCTGCTTGGGTTTCCTCCTGCTGCTCCAGTTTCCTCTCACAGTCCAAATATGAGCAGGTTGGCTGGATTGACCATGTGAAATTGTCTAAGAATGTGTAGCAAGTGGATTAGCCATGGGAAATGCAGGATTACAAGTATAGGATAGGAGGCTTGGATCTATGTAGGATGCTCTTTGGAGGGTCTGTATGAACTTGATGGACAAAATGGTCTGTTTCCACACTGCAGGGATTCTGTGATTGATTCAAATAGTGAGACATCAGAACCAGTTCGTACTGAGTTAGAGTTTAAGCAACTTGAGCATAAGGGAAAAAATGAAAAAAGCTAGAGATGCAAACTAGAATTAGAATAACAAAGGGATGAGGGACAGGAGCAATGAAGAAGGAGTAGAAGCTGAAAATGCTGCAGTTGAGAAAATTTTAGATACTGATATAGGCTCAAATGTAGGAATCCCTAGTTATGAACATTTCTTTACTGGACTTTAGGTTAAGATTTTCCTAGCCTTACCAGCATTATATGAAAAGGATTTGGAAGCCTTTTTGTCATTTGAGAGGGGGAAAAGCCAGATGAAATGGCTAAAGGAAAATTGGGCACTGCCCTTGCAGAGTAAGTTAAAGGGCAAAGCACAGGGAATGTTTGCATTGTTATCAGAGGAGGTTTCTGTGCAAAATGACTTAGTCCCTAAAGCATACAGGCATTTTTTTTTAACTTTAAGAAACCTACATTAAAGTAATTTTGACAGATGGGTACAGGCAACAGTAGAGTCATAAAGTCATAGAGTCATAGAGATGTATCGCATGGAAACAGACCCTTCGGTCCAACCCGTCCATGCCGACCAGATATCCCAACCCAATCTAGTCCCACCTGCCAGCACCCGGCCCATATCCCTCCAAACACTTCCTATTCATATACCCATCCAAATGCCTCTTAAATGTTGCAATGGAACCAACCTCCAACACTTCCTCTGGCAGCTCATTCCGTACCCGTACCACTCTCTGTGGAAAAAGTTGCCCCAGTTGGAACCATGCATAAAGCTCTCTTCCAATGTCTTGGAAGAACTTGAAAAGTCACTGCATATTGGAATAAGAACCCATATTGAAGACCAAAAGATTGCAACAGCCAGATGGCAGCAGTACTGGCTGACAACAATATGCTGATTCATAAAACAAAACCATTTTTTTGGTCACCTCCATAAAGTTGAGAAGGATAGAACACAAGCGAATAAAAGGAAGATAAGTCACCAGAGTAAAGATAGTGACAGGCAAAGGAATAACTTAAAGAAGATATTGAAAGTGGAGGCAAAATTCGAAAGTGAAAGTGTTTCTATTGTGATTAAAAACCTGTGTTCAGGATGCTGAAAGCTGAGGGAGACCGATGGGATTTATTGGGGTTTGTAAGGATAAGTCTCGGTAGGGAACGTGAGGAAGAGACTGTAGGTAAGTACTGCTGTGATGGCAGGAGAGGTGAATAAGGACATAAGGGTTTTTGTCAAAAGGGAGAATAACCCCTTCTTCAAATGCTGCAGCTAAATCTGTAAATATTTTTAAAGGGCACAGGAACTACTTGAATTCTTGCTGGAGAAGGACCTGGCTTTCCCGCCTGAGAGTGATACTAACGCCAGAGTGTGATTAAATGGCATAAGTGGAGAGTATATCCTGGTTCCATTGTTCAAAGTGTGATTAGAGTGTGACATTGTCCAGAAAAGTGTTGATAGGAGTTGTTGATTAAATTATCTGTGGACAGATTTGGATTCCTCCTGGGTAATGATTTAGTTGGAATGAAAGCTATAATTTAACACGGACCTCATTCAACCTTTCTGTGATTGTATAAGATGGAAAATTTCAAGAACCCATTTCAGGTATTTTCCTACATGTGTGGTGACCTGAGCAGTAGGTAATCAAAGTGGATGACAGAAGTCAAGGTAATGCAACAAGCAGATGTTTGTGTTGCCAAAATGTTATTTAAGCTTGGGTATAATTCATAGGAAGTATTTCACATGTCTTCATTAATTGAGGCTCAAAAGCAGGTTTGGAGTTAAGTAAGTACCTACAGTCTGCTTACACTGACAGGAAGGTGCAGGAGTTCCAGAAAGTATTACATTAAAATGGAGTTCTGATGAGGAAGTGGAGACATCCTCCCACATCTGGGCCTGAGCAATAGACTGTTGTTGATCAGATAACTGGTACTGCTTGATGTTGGAAGGAGATATTGCAAATGTCATATGAAATTCTGATGACTAGACATGTAAGAATATAGAAACCTCGAGCATTGACAAGCTGGCATTTTACAGGCCAAGACTCATAAAGATATAATGCAGTTATATGTGTCATGCATGCCAGGTAGTAAGAAAACATCAACATATAATCAAACCAGCACCTTTCAACAACTGGTAAGTGAATTAAGAGTCATTCAGCTGCATGTTGCCAGATTACCTCAAACAAAAGCAGGACCTTAATATACACTTACAATTAGGGATTTGACAACACAATTTCTGGAGGCTGTTTCTTTGAGACAATTACAGCTTTGACCAAAGGGATTATAGTAATTTAAAATTAATTATCTTCTGGAAGGAAATTTTGGTTAATGCAAAGGCAGCATTATTCAATTAATTAATCTCTAATTGTGCTAAAGAAATCACTGGTTTGTTTGAAGCAAGAGATAAAAGTCTGAATCTAAAGTTCTGATCAAGGAATGTGCATGAATCTGCTATTTAAAAAGACTAAAACATGGACAAAAGTCTATTCAGTCAGAAGAATATGAAACAAATATTCCGTGTACTGTAGCAGATTTATCTATACCATCAGATTTACATTTTGATCACAGTGCTCAAGAAATAGTAACTTTTTTTCCCAGTGTACAGGAGAATATGAGAATTTAGGTAAATTCTAGAAATTAAATTAGTATCCGAGGGAATCATTTAACAGTATCCGACAGTGGCATCATGTCCTCTCTCTCAGTCTGCTCTCGAAATGGCATTTTAAAAAATTATTCATTCACTGGATGATGGCATGGCTAGCTTGGCCAGCATTAATTGCCCAGAGGGCAGTTAAGAGTTCTCCACATTACTGTGGGTCTGGAGTTACACATAGCCCTGACTAGAGCTTGGTGCTGGAAAAGCACAGCAGGCCAGTTTCACTACTAACCCACTGACTCTCACAGCTACCTGGACTATTCCTCCACCTACCCTGCCACCTGTAAAAACGCCATCCCTTGCTCCCAATTCCTCTGCCTCCACTGGATCTGTTCCTAGGATGACCAATTCCACCATAGAAAATTCCAGATGGCCGCCTTCTTCAAAGACCTCAATTTCCCCTCCCACATGGTTGACAATGCCTTCCAGCGCATCTCCTCTATTTCCTGCACCTGCTGCCAACACATCAAGAACAGAAACCTCCTCGGTCCTCACCTTCCACCCTACCAACCTCCGTATAAATCAATTCATCCTCTCCCACTTCTGTCACCTACAAACAGATCCCACCACTAGGGATATATTTCCTTCCCCACTCCTAATAGTGTTTCAGAGAGACCATTCCCTCCATGACTCCCTTCTCAGATCCATGATTCCCCCCCACCAACCTCACCTCACTCCCGGCACCTTCCCCAGCCACCACAGGAAATGCAAAACCTGCGCCAAAACCTTCCCCCTCTCACCTCTGTCCAAGACCCTAAAAGATCCTTTCAAATCTGACTGAAATTTACCTGTACCTCCACAAATGTCATTTACTGTATCTGTTGCACCTGATGTGGTCTCCTCTACAACAAGGAGAGAGGACGCCAACTTGTGGATCATTTCAGAGAACATCTTTGGGACACCTGCACTAACCAACCCTACCGGTTGAACCTTACCACTTGCCCTCCCACTCCACCTGCAGGACATGCAGGTCCTGGGCCTCCTCCATCACCAAACTCTAACCACCCGATGCCTGGTAGAAGAACACCTCACCTTCAGCCTTGGGACCCTGCAACCACATGAGATTAATGTGGATTTCACCAGTTTCCCTATTTCCCCTATCCCCACCTTATCACAGTCCCAAGCCTCCGACTCGACAATACTCTCTTGACCTGTCCATTGTCTTTCCTATCTATCCACTCCACTCTCCCCCTACCTATCACCTTCTCCCTCATCTTCATCATCCTATTGCATTCCCAACTACCTTCCCCCAGCCCCACCCTCTCCCATTTATCTTTCAGCCCCAGCCCACAAGCCGCATTCCTGATGAAGGCCTTATGCCCGAAACGTTGATTCTCCTGCTCCGCAGGTGCTGCCAGACCTGCTGTGCTTTTCCAGCACCACAGTCTCGACTCTGATCTCCAGCAGCTGCAGTCCTCACTTACTCCTCGTAGGCCTGACCAGGTAAGGATGGCAGTTTCTTTCCCTGAAGGACATTAGTGATCCAGCTGGTTTTTTTCCTACAATAGAGTGGTCATCAATAGGCCCTCAATTCCACATTGTTTATTGAATTCAAATTCCACCATGTGCCTTGAAGGGATTCAAACCCAGGTCCCTCGTAGATTACCAGGGTCACTGCATTAACAGCCTAGCTGTAATACCACTAACCTATCGCCTCCTTAATATGACTCTGCTCTAAGGAGATGTTAAGACTGTGCAGGCTGCCATTTTACAATTGAACAATTCTATTAATTCTGTTCACTCAAGTCTCTTCCTCCAAATAAAAATAATGACCTGGAATACACACTGTATATATCTAAACATTGCACAATGTTGTTGTTGAACATCCCACTACAACTTCCCCTTTAGAATCTGATGTGGATGTGTCAAACTATAGTATCAATATTTCCAACTGTGTTCCAATGTAGGCTTTGAAGTGGAGAAATTCCATAATAGTTTGGATGAAGAGGAGCAGGGCTATATTCAGAAATGGCAAGTAGGAAGTGCACTGAACTTGAGGTACAGGACAGTTCATGTTCAATTAGAGTCAACAAACTTAGAGCTGGGGCCTGAAACAACTGACATCCCTCACACTGAGCAGATAGATGTGGCTGAAATAAAGCCACTAGAAAGTGTAGGCACTGTTGCTTCATATACAATAGACATACGTAGCTCAAAAAAAGTTAGAAAGTGAGCCTCTGAAAAATTGATTTGAATCTGATATATTTCAAAACCACAGATGTTCCAATGGAGTATAGTCTTTTCACCAGAAGTACTGATCAGCTACTTGCTGCAATCTAGTCTCTCTTCCAATCTGAGAAATTGGATATTGGTGACAACACAAGCAACTGCTGTTGGCAGCAGGGAAATTAACCCAAAAGTTGGCGTGTGGGAAAATATTCATACTGTAATGATAACTTTAAGAAACAGGAAGACTAGAGTATTTCTTTGAGTTAGTCGCTGAATTTTTCTTCAAAGAGCATCGAACTTGGAGCTAGGTTAACTTAATATAATTTAATATACTGACACAGAAGAATTCACTACAGAACCAAATTGATATTTTCTGCTTCGATTGAAGATTGGATATATATTCTAGATCAACATTTTCTTTTGGAGTAAGAAACTGAATGAACAGAACTAATAGAATTTCCTATTTCTGAGAAATACTTTTGTTGAAAATTTAAAAACTCAAAATATGCGATAACAGCAATAGGCAATACAGCAGAAATATCCAGCCTACAAAAAGAAAGCATCTCTCTCTGTCCTCATCCTGTGTATGGAATAAAAATAAAATAACTAGAGGCTAGGTAGTTTCCTTCAACTTGCCTTTGAAAGCAGTTCTTTCTGCAAATCCCTGTTTAAAGGGAAATGGGAAAGTGACCTTCAAAGACATTGAAAGAGTGAATTCTTGACCAGTGAATGAAAAGCTGAGAATCAATATATCCACAAGCTTGTGTCATCAGCGAAGAGTTGAAGAACCGAAAGAAAATGATTCCTCAATGTCTGTGGTTTGAACTGGTGCTATCAAACTGTGCCTGATGTTTCTTTTATCCACATATAATATTCAGTCTTGTCTCTTTGTGTGATTGGGAATGCTTAAAGGGGGTAAAGTTTAACATATGCACTTACACTTTTGGCCATTCGTTAAGACCAGTTTATCAACAAGAAAAGTTGTTGCATGCCTGAGACGCCAACTACCTTTAATGCTACAGAGACTAGTCTTGCAGCTGGAACCAACAATACTCCATTACCAGGCTTCCTGCAGTGCAAGCATTAAGACAGTTTCCTATCAACCTCCCATCTGATTCTCTCTGATTAATAGTTGGGGCAGTTCTGTTTTCTCTGTTTGGCCTCTCTTTTCTCTCCAGCTTATATCCAGAGCATTCACTTCATCCTTATCTCTCTCTGATCTGTGGCACTTTCCTGAATTCACGAATCAGTGCGTTAACTCTTAGTTGGAGCTGCAGAGAATCAATGCCTGCCTTGGCCCACCTCCCATCTGTTCTTCTACCTGTGTCCAGATTGGAAAGATCTCATTGTTAAGATCCCATTAAGATGCCAAAGACATTCAAATTCTAGATATTTACTCAGGCCAGATCTTGTGGGTATGGAACTTTTCCTGTCCCTCCAAGCTTTTCCAGACATACTATCTTGGTTCAATAATATAACTCCTACCCACAGCTTATCATATCATAACCATGGTTTTGAAACCACAGTGCTCTTAGTGACATTGCTGAAATCTGCAGCAAATGCTGAGATGATGTTTTTAGCAATTAACTCAGAAACACTTTTATGGAAGAAGGATTAAGGAATAAAAGGAATAAAATAACCAATGATTGCAGAGAGATAGTATATTTATAATTAAGATGGTTCTATGACTTGAATGTAGCCATGTTTTTTCTTTAATTAGAGACACAAAAGAAAGGTTTTGGAAAGACCTTTTTCCACTTACCACATTATCTCATTTTTAAAAACAATCAGCTGCTGAAACAGTGAATACACAGTTCCTGGAATGCACCAGTGAAAGTACTGAAATCCGCAATGTTATTACCTGTTGATGGTAACTTTTCATTTCAATAGGTCAACCCATAGCTTCACTAACCTTCAGGAGATATAATCTCTCACAAAACTCATTAAATTTTGCATCTATTGATTTGGCTTTTAGCACAACTTTGCCTGAAAACCTCAACATATTTCTTCTTTCAGCACAAAAGATTGCTTGCTTTTTAATATCGGAAAAGATTGCTGAATAATTTTCTTTCCTAATTAAGCGTATGATAGCCTCCCTGAACTCTACTCTGTTTGAAACCGGTGCCCTTTGCAGAATGATTTTAGGCTTTTGAATAAGTAAAGAATGGATTTAACATTACATTCATCATTTAATGCTACCATCTGTTTTCCCACAGGTTCTAGGTCAAACAATTCAGCTGCTGCACATGAACTTGTCAATTCGTCCATTTTAAAGCAGCTCAATTTGAATAAATAATTCACCCTCTCAAACAAACCTCTGGCCTCATCCAAAACCAGAGCTTCACATTCTTCCCATCTAATGCCCCCAGCCAGCAAATAATTTATTTCTTTAACTATATAATGTTTCTTTATTAAATAGAGGCTTGGCAATTTGCATTTGATTTCAAGCCACTAGGCTTTATTTTTGAATTCCTGAAATCATTCAACATAGTGTTCTAAAAGATGTAAATTAAATCACATGCCTCTTTTACTTCCAGTTTTTGGTCTTTCTCTGAAGGTGATGACTTACCTGCCTGTACATTCATTGGTAACATTTTCTTCTGAATACGGTGGTCAAATGAATGTTCAGGCACTATGTTGAATGATTATTCAATTATTGGAAGCATTGAATCCAATCATTTCCATCCTTGATATCCTCATGAATGGACATGCAACAGGGAGTTCATGAAAACACTGCTTTCTTAAAACAAAACACTGAACGAACCGTGGATACTGCAAATCTGAAGCATAGACATAAATTGCTGGAAAATCTCAGCAGCTGTAGTAGCATTTGTGGGAAGAAGTCAGAGTTAATGTTTCGGGTCCAGGAACCCTTCCTCAGAACTTGACCTGCAAGGTTAACTCTGATTTCTGTTCACAGATGCTGCCAGAGCTGCTGATATTTTCCAGCAAATTGTTTTTCTTTTCTTCCAGCACCTTTTCGTTCTTTAGTATTTCCTAAAGCACTGTTTATTTTCATTCTTTTAAGGAATCTGAGCATCGCTGGTAAGGCCAGCATTTGTTGCTGTTGCAAACAGAAAGTGGGTGAGATTCCCTAATTTGTTATGCTTCCTGACGGGGTACCACAAACTGTTCAGCTCCTGGATGAGGAGTGGTGTACTACCTCCCCTTCTTTTATTCAGCCACATGTTTAGGTGGTTGGAACCACGTTAATTAAAAGGGATCCCTTCCCTTGTGGAAAACTTTCTCCCAGAACCAAATGAACATGTCTTAAAAGAAACCAATTTAACCAGGCTATCCTTTTTCGAAGAATGAGTCTATTAATGATTAAACATGAGAAGAATTAATAACGCAACATAGATTTGAAAATAAAATGTTTAACAATATCAATTTCTGAATTGTTCATGCAGAGCAGAGAGATGATATTGCAGTCATTGCTGTGGAGGTTATCAGTAATGTAGACATTGGTAGGTGAACAATCAGCTTCACAATCTTTAGTTTGGAATCTGTTCTATAGTTCTGATCCCTTTTGACCATGATTGAATTCCCACATTATGAGAAACAGTTCTTTATCCTGTTTCCTTTTAAACTGGTTTTCAGCACTTGGAGTTCAAGAGCATCATCTTTACCTGCAATGCAAGGGGATAGTTCTTCAACTATGACCTTCACAACATGGTATGCTCGAATGTAAACTGGTGCAGATGAGATTGTTTAATCCACTGGTCCACTTCAGCAATGTTGGTGTTGACTTTTCAACCTTGTGTATTCCTGGACAGTAAAGCAGATACGTGTTCAAGAGTTGATTTTCAGCTGATAGGGAGGGATAGTCAGTTTCCATTCCTCACAAAGGACTTTGCCAAATTACCAATGAATTTAAATCTACAGATTTTTCTGTTGCAGTCCTGCTTTTGAAAATGATTAAACCTTTAGCTCCAGCATTTAAAAAAAATCTATGAATAACTCAGGGTTCTGAACATTTGCTTGCACAAGACATATGAAATGAGATCAATTTCATTCCAATGGAGTCAAATGGAAAAAAAAGCATTAAACAATAAATACATACATGTGTTCCTCTAGCATTGGTCAAATAACCAGGTTTTTTTTAAACATTCTGACAAGTGTATCTTCAATTATTTTTGATTTCCTCACAACAGAGGATTCTGTGAGAAGCTGCTGTTATGTTTAATGGTGAACTGATCAGCATCAAATGTAGGAGAGAGCCAGGGTTCTCCAGAATGAGTTGTTGGGATGGCTGTCAAAGCATCTCTGGCTCTCTGAAAGTGATTATTAACTGAGTCTGGAGGATTCTTCTGCCTTGGAGGTTGCAGTGGGGGCAGGAAAGAAAAGGGGTGCAAATGGTGGGGGCTGGAGCTTCCTCTCAATCGTTAGCAAAATGATAGAAAGTGTCATTGATACTGCTAACCAGAAACTTGCTCCACCAGGGCCACTCAGCTTCTGACCTCATTACAGCTTTGGTTCAAACATGGATGAAAGAGCTGAACTCCAGAGGTGCCATAACATGAAGACAACAGTGAATGGCATCAAAGGGCATAAACAAAACCAGAAATAATGGGAAGGAGGAGGAGAACTTTCTGCTGCTGGGAATTATACCTGGCACAAAAGAAGATGGCTGTGATTGTTGTATGTCAATCACCTTAGACCCAGGACATCTCTCCAGGCATTTCTCAGGGTCGTGTCCTCGGCACAACTATCTTCGGCTCCCTCACCAAAGGTCTCCTTCTATTGTAAGGTCAGTGTGGGGATGTTTGCCAATGATTGTACAATGTTCAGCTCTATTCACGACACCTCAGATACTGAAGAAGTCCATGTACATGTATGACATGGCATTGGTGTCACACAAGTGCGGAGCAATGACCATCACCAATGAGAGAATATAACTATTGCCCCTTGACATTCAATGGCATTACTATTGCTGAATCCTCTTCTACCATCAATCTGGGTTTATCATTGACCAGAAACTGAAATACCATGAAAAAGGAATACCAGAAACAGAAATACTATAACTGCAAAACTAGGTTGAAGGCTAGGAATTCAGTGGGGAGTAACTTGCCTCATGTTTCTTCCAATATCTGTCCCGCATCTACAAACCACAAGTCAGGAGTGTGACGGAACATTCCCCACTTGTCTGGATGAGTGCAGCTCCAACAAACCTCATGAAGGTTGACATCATTCAGGACTAAGCAACCTGGGCAATAAAGCTGGTCTAACTTGTGATTACCACATTCAGTGAATGAATAAAAATGACCATATTTATTGACAGATTAAAAGTATTTATATAATTCTTTAAGCTTTAAAAGTAATTGATTGTTTAATTAAAGTCATGAGCCGGTGAAACAAAATCAGAAACTTTTCAGCACAGTTCCACATCTCTGGGTTTGTCCTCTGTTTGCCTACTGTCTATGGCCGTGTTTCTTTCTGCAGGCTCTGCTGTTGCAGGTTCTTGCACATAATTTGAACTGCCCCAAACTTACATAAGAAACTGTTTTACCAGAGACAAAAGAAACACTTCTTCATAGAATCCCTACACTGTGGAAACAGGCCATTTGGCCCATAGCAAACTCTGAAGAGCATCCCAGCCAGACCGACCTCCACCTTATCCCATAACCTTGCATTTCCCATGGCTAATCCACCTAGCGTACACATCCCTGGATACTATGGGCAATCAACCTATCTACACATCTTTGGATTGTGAGCCTCACATCTGGAGCACCCAGAGGTAACCCATGCAGACACCAGGAGAACATGCAAAGGTGGATTTGAACCCAGGTTGCTGGTGCTGTGAGACAGCAATGCTAACCATTGAGCTACTTTGCCATTTCTTACCACCACTGCTTCAACAAGGAGCAATGGAATTTGAGGAGGCAGCTGGGCAATTTCATAACGAGTGGACAAAACACGCAAGTCGTCTAAACAGATAAAGGATGGCATAGAGCCAGAGAAAATGAATAATGCTGAAACTCTAATGCTGAAGCATGAAGTTGAAAGAAATGTATCTTAGGAGACTCTGAATCACTATGTTGATGCAGAGAAACAATCAGACACCAATGAAATATTAAATCACATATTCAGAGCAAGTCAGGAGTAATCATGTTCAAACTTTATAATGTTTGCATTCTTCCTCCAAATTGAAATAGCTGATGCGTGCTTGCAGAATGTAACATAGGTAAATGCACAATGATTTAGATAATCTACTATCAAGAGTCACCATGGAAAACAACTTGCATTGAATCTATTTATTTATTTTAAAGTTGCTGTGGAATGCTTGTTGTCCTGATGACCAAAGGCATCTTTCTAGAGTGGAGAGACAATTGTTGGGTTTATTGTATATTGCTTGAGGGTAACCACCCTGCAAGCATGGGGTAAGATGAGGAGGCAGGTCTCAATCAACTACCTCAACTACAAGGATCGAACCTGTGCTTTTAGCTATATTTTACACCATAAGACCATAAAATGAGGAAAGTATACAGTAAATGGTAGGATCCTTAGGAGCATTGATAAACAGAGAAACGTTGGGGTGCAAGTCCATAGTTCACTGAAAGTGGAAACACAAGGGGAGAAGATGATAAAGAGGGTGTCTTCATTGGTCGGGGCATTGAGCATAAAATTTGGCAGGTCATGTTGCGTGAAGAAATGGTGGGCTAAAAGGCCAGTTCCTGTATTGTGCTGTTCTGTGGTTTATCTTCTAGGTAGTAGCAGAAGTAGGCCACTCAACCCATCAAGTCTGTTCTATCATTCAATGAGATTATGGCTGATCTAATAATCTTCATAAAACTTTAGTTATGCCATGTTTGGAGTATTGTGCACAGTTCTGATCCTCACACTATAGGAAGGATGTGGTGGCTTCCTCTTCTATCATCAACCTGGGGTTATCATTGACCAGAAACTAAAATACCATAAAAAAGAAATACCAGAAACAAATGCTGTGTCTGCAAAACTAAGTTGGAGACTAGGAATTCAGTGGGGAGTAACTTGCGTCATGTTTCTTACAATACCCATCCATCATCTCCAAACCACAAGTCAGGAGTGTGATGGAATATCAGGATTTTGCCTGGATTGGAGCATATTGGCTATAAGCAGAGGTTGGGCAGACTTGGATTGTTTTCATTCAAGTTTCGGGGCTAAGAGGCGATCTGATAGAAATATATAAGATAATGCGAGGCATGGATAGGGTGGATAGTTGGAGTCTTTTTGCCAGGGTGGAAATATCAAATACATGGGCACATAGGTTTAAGGTGGACGAGGCAAGTTTTTATGCAGAGGGTAGCAGGTGCCTGGAACTTACTGCTAGGGGAAGTGATAGAATCAGATAAGATGGCAACATTTAAGAGACATTTAGACAAACATATGTACACCCAAGAAACAGAGGGACAAGGAATTTGTGCAGTCAGATGGGATTAGTTTAGAATGGTATAGTGGTCAGCACAGAAATGGTGGGCGAAAAGGCCAGTTCCTGTATTGTGCTGTTCTATGGTTTATCTTCTAGGTAGTAGCAGAAGTAGGCCACTCAACCCATCGAGTCTGTTCTATCATTCAATGAGATTATGGCTGATCTAATAATCTTCAACTCTGCTTTCTTCCTTAACCTTGACTCCTTTGCTGATTAAAAATCTGTCTACCTCAGCCTTGCAAATACCTAACAACCTATCCTTGTCACCTCTCTGTGGTATAGAATTTCACAGGTTCTCCACCGCTGAGAGAAGAAATTTCCTCCTCATCTCTGTCTTAAATGTGTAACCCCTTTATTCTGAAATTATGTTGTCTGGTCCTCTTTCACAAGGGGAAACAACTTTTCCATATTTACTTTGTCAAATCCTCTTAGAAATTTGAATGTTTCAATATGGTCACCTCTCATTCTTTAAATTCCAACGGGTCGAGCTACAAACTATTTAAATGCATCATCCTGATAAGACAGTCCCTCGATACAGTATCAACCTAGTAAATCTTCTCTGGATTGTCTTCAAAACCAATCTTTCCTTAGAAAGAAACTGTTCACATTATTCCAGCTGCGGTCTAACTAGTACCACATAAAGTTTGAGCAAAATCTCCTGACTTTTATATTCCATTCCCTTTGAAATAAAGGCCAGTATTTTGTTTGCTTTCCCTATTACCTTCTGAACTTGGATGCTAGCTCTTTATGATTCCTGGACAAGGACTCCAAAATCTCATTGTTTTCCAGTTTTTTGCAGTCTTTCTCCATTTAAATAATATTTAGCTCCTCTATTCTTCCTGACAAAGTGTATAACCTTACATTTCCCCACATTGTCAAGTTTTTGTCCCCTCAATTAACTGTCTATACCTCTTTGCAGATGTTCTTAACACATGCCTTCCCACCCATTTTAGTGTCATCTACAAACTTGGATATAGTATACATTCACTTTCCTCATCCAAGCATTCACATATATTGCAAGTAAATGTGGCCCCAGCACTAACCATCCACTAGTGGCAGTTCACTAGTTACAGGTTGCCATCCTGAAAATGCACCCCACCCCACTTATCCCAATTCTCTGCCTTTTATTCAGTAGCCAATTCTTGATCCAGGCTAATATGCTAACTCCAGTTTCAATAGAATAGAATAGCCTTTACTGTCAGATATACTCAACGAATACAATGAAAAGTTTACAGTGCCAACTTGGATGCAAAAGTACCAAGGCATAGCTTCTTTAGTTACAAAAGTTTAGGCAATAGAGAAATAAAATGTACAGCATGACAGAAAGGAGTTCAGTACAACAGACCATGCTGGCACTTAGCTTCCAGTCCGCATTGCACTGGTGACATTCCATGTTGGGAGACCACTGCAGGAAGCCGCATGGTCACCACATCATACCAGGATGCCCCTAGGGGATGAGGCCATGCTGCGCCAGGCTGGGTAGTCACCACACCAACACAGGGAAGCTACTGTAGGAGGCTGCTGTGCCAGGTTGGATGGTCGCCACACCGTACTGGGAGGTCCCTAGGGGATAAGGCCATGCTGCAGCATGGTGGGTGGTCACCACACCAATGCCAGGAGGCCACTGCAGGAGGCTGCAGTGCTAGGCTGGGAGTCATCATTGCAAACTGGGAATTGTCACTTGCCAAAGACTGGCAATAGTCATCAGAGGCTGGGAAAAAAAACAAAGAAGGAGAAGAAGAAGGAAAATAAGCGCTAGGATGGAGAAAAAGAGAAGAGAAAGAAGAAGCATAGCAGGTGGAGCAGACAAACTCCAGCTGGAGTGTTCTACTGTGCCGTCATCTTGCTCTTATCTTGTTACGTAGCTGACTGTGTGGTACCTTATCAAATGCTTTCTGAAAATATAAATATATTATGTCTAATGCTTCTCCTTTATCTATCCTGCTTGTTGCCTTCTCAAAGATTCTAGTAAATTTCTCAGACATGGTTTCAGCGCCATGTGGTCATGTGCATTTGGCCCATCATCCCTATACTGGCTCTTGAAATAAGCATCATTACCTTCCGCCAGTCTCCTGCTTTCTCCCCATACCTCAATAATTATCCAATGCCCTCTTCAATGCTTCAATTGAACCTACCATCACCATATTTCCAGGCAGTGCTTCCATACCCTAACTACTCGCTGAGTTAAACACTTTTCTCACATCAGGCATCAGTGAGGACTACAGACACTGGCGATCAGAGTCTAGATTAGAGTGGTGTTCTAGATTGCCCTAGATTGTAATTCAATTCTGCACTCTTTCCAATGCATAATGTGGCACTCAGAACTGTACTTAATACTCCATTTGAGATTTAACAAATGTCTTATACAAGTTCAACATCACCACCCTGCTCCTGTAGTCCATGTCCCATTTAGTAAAACCAAGAACATTGTATGCTTTATTGACTGCTCCCTCTGCTGTCCAGCCACGTGAAATAATCTGTGCACCCAGGTCCCTCTGCTGCTGGACCCTCTTTAGAATTCTATTCCCTATTTTGTATTATATTTCAATGTTCTTCTTTCGAAATTCAGACCTCACATCTTTGAATCTCATCTGCCACCTAAAGCCCACTCTGTCCGCTTGTCTAAGCCCCTTTAAAGTTTCACATTGCCCTTTTTATTGCTTACAATTCTTTCAAGTTTTGTATCATTTCCAACTTTGAAACTGTCCCCTATACACCGAGATCCAGATCATTAATTCATATCAGGAAAAGCAAGGGTACCAATACTGATTCCTGGATAACTCCACTACTTTCCTTCCTCCAGAATCCTTTCACCATTGCTCTGTTTCCTATTAATCAACCAATTTTGAATTTACATAGCTACTGTCCCTTTTCTGTCATGTCTTTTAACTTTCCTGACAAGTCTGTCGTGTGCCATTGTGTCAAGCGTATGGATATCTAATATGCCACATCAACAGAATTAACCCCACTGAGCCTCTCTGTTACATCTAGTCAATTTATTAAATATGATTTCCCCCTTTATAAATCAAAGCTGACTCTTCAGAATCAAACAACCCTGTTCCATGTGACTCCTAATTTCATCCCAAATAATTATTTCTAGAAGCTTGCAATGTTTGTCTTCTGGCACCTCCCCTGAGTTCAGGGAAGATTTATAGGTTATGTCCAGCACAATTTCTACCCTCACATCTTTCAAAGTCCTTGGTTGCATCAAACCAAAGTGGAGAATATAGTTCTATCTGACTTCTCAGCCAGGCTGTAAGATAATTTAGTTGTAATGTCCCTTCTTCATTTCCTCCTCTTTGTATGAAACTCAAACACATGTTGAAAATTCAATGTTGAGTTAGTGAGAATGGAATTAAAATAACCAATTCATGAGGGAATTAATGCGATGTTCTGACTCATAGATGCCTATCAGCATCAAATGGCTTTTCCCACAGCAATCCCTCTAATGATTCATTTATGAAGGATGCCTCTTTCATGCCATTGTCATTAGAAAGTGTTATTGCAGCACTGTTGAAATCATCAGCAGACCATTTCCAACTGACTTTTAAGGGTGCCAGCAGTGATCAAGGTAGCTCATGGTAGCTTTTACATGAGATTCCATGTAGATACTTTTCAGGCACCAGATTCCTGTTCACTTAAGGAAAAGGGCTTGCCTCACAATGTTCAGTGACCCAGCCCTTTGTGCTGGAACAGATGAATGCAAATTAATGATACTGGACTGATTGGAAAAATGTGGACATTGTTTTTGACATAGAGGGCAAGAATCTCCTTTTGAAGGTAGACACGGAGATTGGCAGTGGGGGAAGAATGCGAAAATAGCTGGGAGTGGTATTGGGATAGTCATTGATAAATTTCTGTCATCAGGAAATGTTCTTGGAAGAAGAGGATGGGGTGAACGCAGACATTATCTGCCCACTGGATCATAGTGGCCAGCCGATGTAAATGCCCTACTTAAGGAGGATTTAGAGAACCCTGCTAGCCTTTTGATGGCAGTGGAATAACTCTTGGTTGCTTGTACAGACTGTAAACCTAATGGAAATAGCTTCTTTACCATTCTATTGGGCTAAGGTGCCATCATAGCCAATGGCTCTTCGCCTCAAGAAGTTAGCTATGGCAATTGAATAACTCATGTTACCCCAAAGATCCAAGCAGACGTATTTAGCAATGAGGTAAGGACTTCTCCTCTTAAATGATTATTCATTCTTATGCCTTTGAGAGGCAACTCCATATTGGAGACAAACCTTAAATCTCCAGCCAGTCTTTGCAATGACCTTCTCATCCAGTTGAGTGGATTGGATTGGCAGAATCAGGAGCCTGCCTACCATTCTTGATAGGATGGCCTGCATGGGGGCAGATGCTTCTGAAGTTACCTCTGTGAAAATAGCTGGTTTGGGCTGGTTTCTAGCCATTCTAGGCTCAGCGCTTCCTTCTGGTCTCAACATTGGGACCCTGAAGTCCACAGCCTGTAGATCTAAGGGACAAGATTTCCTGTTGTGAATGTCAATCCATTGACTTATTCCTATGCTATTAGCCGAGAGCAGAGCAAAGGAAATGTGCAATGAGGCCACTGTTTCTATTGGTTCTGACTGTTACTGTCTGGAAAATGATTTGCAATATTTCTATTTAATGAGGTTTATATTGAATTCATATCAAGCTGCACTGAAGCGCCTTACGATTTCCATTTTCAGGGCTTTAATCCATTGTGATATTTACCACACGAGTTTTATTGTGCTGTTAACATTCACACATGGTTTTGGTCATAATATCACAAATCATTTCTTTTTATTTATGGGACATGTGCTTCAGACTGCCAGAGGTGAAACAATAAAGCTATTGTGCTTAAAATTCCATAATCTATTGCAGAGTGTGGGTAAGAAAATGTAAAATGTCTCACATGCCAGTTCACTGGCAATGCAATACTGCTTTAAATAACTTCCAAAATACATTACTGAGAATAAATAATGTTGAAAATTTCAATGGAGATAGCTCAAATGGAATGAAAATGATCATTATCTATTTACACATGACATTTATCCTCATGTGTTATGACCAAGCACAATCTTACTCCCCTTAATTAAAATATTTTGAGATTCTGTAATATATTTGCTGACATGTCCGCATTTGATAATCTGTTAGAAGAAATAAAAAATACATTTCCTGACTTATTGAATATTCTGCTCCCTAGAATATTGGAAAATGAAAACTCAAGTGAAATTTATTCTGCCCACTTCAGATGATTGAAACTGACTGGAATTATAACTAAAGGGAATTGCAGCGTGTCAGTCAACACACTCAACTTAGTTTTTTTTGTGAGGACAGTCTTGCATTGTGTTCAAATAGAATCAGAATGAAATTGTGTGGTACAGAATTAACAATGAAGAGAATAAAAGATATAAAAATAGATGAAATAGAAGAAATAATATTCAGAATATTCACCCCATTAAGGTATTGAACATAATTATTTCTTGAAAAAATATTTATACTGTGAAACAGCATTTCCACTAATACAATGTGAACCTAACAATACTGTTTCTGTTGTGAAGTTATTCATTCTATATTGCTGAGAAATTTCTGTTAGATTTACATTATCCTTATATCAGCTGGCTATTGCATGTAAAATGTCCTGCATATGCAAAATTCCTGCAGATATTAACTTTCCTTTTGTAAGCAGTTCTTAGTTCTTTTGTGGGATAAGAGCACTGTTTGGAAGGCCAGTATTTGTTGCCCATCCCTCAATGTCCTTGAACTGAAAGCTTTACAAGGTCATTTCAGAGAACATTTCAGTAGCTCTGGAGTCACACAAAGGTCAATCTGGATAAGAATGGCAGGTTTCTTCCTTTAAAGAACATTAGTGAACTCGATGGGTTTTTACAGCAAAGAATTGTAGCTTTATAGCACAATTCCTGAAACTAGCTTTATGTTTCAGATCTGTTAATTGAATTACACCACTTTCCATGGTAGGATTTGAATCTTTGTCATCAAAGCATTATTCTGTGCCTCTAAGTTATTAGTCCAGTGATGTTATAATTTTATTACCATCTTTTTTCTAATATATACCATTTTAAAAATGTATTATTTCATGGAATGTGGGCTTCACTGGCAAACCCAATCTTTGCTATTCATTCCTAAATGCCCTTGAGAAGGTGGTGATGAGCTGTCTTCTTGACTGCTCCTAGTTTTAGGATTTTGTCTCAGTAACAACGAAAGAATGTCAATATAGTTTCAAGTCTGATGATGTGTGGTTTGGAGATGCTCCTGCTGGTAATCTAGATCTTGTACATCTACTGACATTGTCTTTTTTGGTGGTAGAGGTCACTGATTCGGAAGATGTTGTTGAAGGAGCCTTGTTTCTATTTATAAGGTTAACATGTTATGATGTTTAAATCCAATGGAGGCAAAAACATGTGACTATTTGGGCAGGCTGCAACTGCGACCTCAGTTGGAAGCTTCTGAATTGACTGTAAACCAAACTAAGAGCTGTTTGCAAATGTTTCTTATAAGGACATCAGCTGAATGTCAGAGCTGGCTGGCTGACTGGGTACAGATTCTGATTCGGAGGTCTTCTGCTCACTGGATAATCAATAGGACTTGTCCGACATTTTAACTTATTACTTAACTTTTCTACTTTTATCCTAAGAATATACTGTAGTGCTGAACTATTTTAACTTATTTTAATTTTCTATTTCTGTACCAAAGGTTTCGTAGCTAGGTACCTTTGTACCTAAGATGGTGCCAAGAAAGGCAACATGATACAATTTTCACTGTACTCTTGCACTCTATACTTGAATGTACATGCTAATAAACCTAAATCTGAACGAAAGGTCCAGCCCAGCTATGTATGACTGGTGAGATTAAGCATGCAGTCTGCCTGAGAGGCAGGTATGGTGACTACCTGGGGGGATCTAAACTTGGATCATAACTCAATGACCCACTTTGAAACATTAACTCCTGGAGATCACTAAACTTTGTTTGCAATAGTGCTTTAAAATACTAATGAAGGACTGCATACTCTGGGCCCTCTCATATTATTGAAAATGGATGCCCCAAACATGGCCCCAGTGGGGATCCTACACAGAAATAAAGAAACATAGAAAATAATGGCAGTAGACCATTCACCTTTTTGAGCCTGCTCTGCCATTCAATATGATCATGGCTGATCATTCAACTCAGTATATGGCTCCTGCTTTCTCCCCATACCTTTTCATCCCTATAGCCTTCAGGCAACATATTGTCACAAAACTTTGTCATTGCTCTCTCATCTACTGCAGTCTGTTTTCCATTTCCAGTACCTACAGAAATAAATGGAAACATCTTCAGAGAAAGGTGGTTGTGAAGATTGGTATTTTAATCCATGTAGTTCAGGAGAAAGAGTGGGTGAATACAATCCACATTTAAGAGGAAAAGAAATTATGAAACTAATTTGCTAAACTGAGAATCTCCAATGTGGATCTAAGGCCAACGAACCAAGGATAATGACTGAATACCGGGGATAGATGCAGAATAAATTTTAACATCATCCTGAATATGGAGTACAAAATAATGCTATTAAAATATTTTATGGAATTAAATTTAAATCTATGGAATCTTTCCAGAAGCACATGGGAAAGGTCCAATTAAAGGTTGGGAAGAAGGGAAGATGAATAGAGTAATAGGAATAGCATAGAAGCACAATGTCACAACACAATTTTGTTTTAACATCCAGCATTACAAAATGGTGGGAAATACATTTGCTCCTTTTATTGCTCATTTGGTGTGCTGCTTTTGTAGGAGCTGCTGAATGGAGGTCTGATCTTCTAATTAAAGATTGAAAATGAGTCATATATAACTCAAGACATTAATTCTGTTCCAATTTCTGCAGATGCTGTCAGACCTGCTGAGATTTTTCAGTGCATTCTATTTGTATTATATATACAAAATAGGAGGTTCAGTCACCAGTTTCCAACAATGAATCAGATTCTTAGATTGTTGATCCATAATGTTTTCCATTTGTTTTACTGAAGGTATTGAAACATGCTTAGGAGAGCTTTCAAAGCACTAATTACCTTTCAGCACCTCACCCATTCTCTGTTCATTATTAGCAAGACTTGGCAGTAAATGCTGCTGAACTATTCAGCCATGAGGCAGGGATATCACATTGAAGTGCACCGTTGCCTTCTCATGCATGTTCAATCAAGAGCAGTGGATATGATCAGAAATGGCTACCTTGGCTACTTTTTCTGACTTGAGGATGATGGAGGCCAAACTTGGCATTCCTTTTGTTACCTAAGTTAGACAACAGGCTGGAGATTAAAACTTATTGGTCTGTACTGCTCAGCACCTTAGCACATATTGATCTAGATTTTAATCAGGCTGAATCTATAGTGCCAGCATTTCACTACACTGGCACTTGCTAGATATGTTCTATAGGATTTCATTGAAAATTACTTTAAATTATGGAGCTATCTGATCAACCCAAAGTCTGTACTCCGAGATTTAAATGATAATCGTTAAATTCAAAATCCAATTAGGTTCAAAATTTAAAATAAAGAGAAAGTAAAACAAATTAAGAAATATGAGACATAAAAAAATTGGAAAAAGCTAATTTTTAAAAATCTCAATCATTGTTAAAATCTAAAATTAATAGATTCCACACTTATATACTTGATTTTCAGTACCAGAGAGGTTGCTTGCATGAAAATAAGCTTTTTATAGAGCCTAGGAAAACAGATTCTTCAGTCCAACTCATCCATGCACACCAGATATCATAATTAATCTAGTCCCATTTGCCAACACTTGGCCAATATCCCTCTAAATCCTTCCTATTCACATACCAATCCAGATGCCTTTTAAATGTTGTAATTGTACCAGCCTCTACCACTTCCTCTGGCAGCTCATTCCATACATACCATCCTCTGCAAGAAAATGCTGCCCTAAGGTCCCTTTTAAATCTTTCCCCTCTTATATTAAACCCAGGTCCTCTAGTTTTGTACTCGCCTAACCTGGGGAAAAGGCCATGACTATTCACTCTATCCATGCTCCACAGTCTCCAACACTCCAGGGAAAATAGCTCAAGTCTGTTCAGCACTTTCTATAGTTCAAACTCTCCAAACCTGGCTACATTCTTGTAAATCTTTTCTGAGCATTTTCAAATTTCACATCTTTCCTATAGCAGGCAGGCCAGAATTGAACACAGTATTTTAAAAGTGGCCTAATTAATGTCCTGTACAGCTGCCACAAGGCCTCTCAACTCCTGTACTCTGACCAATCGAAGAAAACATACCAAAAGCCTTCTTCACTACCAACTCTACCTGCGACTCCATTTTCAAGGAACTATGAACCTGCATTCAAGGTCTCTTTGTTTGACAACACTCCACAGGAACTTACCATTAAGTGTATAACATACACTTAACAATTTATTTCCACTGTAATTGGTAATTTTAATTAGTATAGATCACACAGCAACGTTAGCTTGCCTTTTAATGTTAAGTCCCTTGGCAATATAGCGTTACAACAAAGTATCTCTGTCTGTGGGGATGTGTTTCTGAAGAACATTGCAAGGGCTGAAATTGTGAACAGCTATCATGATGGATAAAAGGAATTAATGGGATAGGTTCCAAACAGTCAGTCTCCATCTCCTTGTTCTTCATAGAAGCAATTTAGTAGCATTTGTAAATAATGACAGTACAGTCATGACCATTGTAATCCATTCAGTCAGTAAAGCAGTTTAATTTGGTGAATAGATTTTTCCATTTTTAGCTCTAATATGTCCAATGCCATAGTTGTTTGTGCTCCATAACAGCATGAAATTCATATGTCTCTAAATGAGCTGGCATGCGATGACACAGTGGAGCACATTGGGGAATTGCAGTTGTGATGATGATTCATGGCATGTTTGATGATCGGAGGTTGTTGTCTGATTTACTCTCAAATAGCAGTGCTGATTACCTCATCAGTATTTTTACAGAAAATAAGGTCCAGTGTATTTGTTAGCTTATTTGAATGCAAAAATATATTGCAATCTTAAGAATACTGGAACATTCTATCAATTTTTACTGTTTTCTAAAAAGTAATTTGTCTTCAAGCTCTTCTTTTACACAGTGATTATAATTATACCATGAACTTTCTATTCATATAAAATACAATTATCTGGAATTTCATCACTAACATGTAAACAATATAAAATATACCAAATGCCTCCTTCACTCTATATTTTAAAAATATAATACCAAAGACATTCGTGTTCGAAAGATCTATAATAATAGTTTTATCTATTCCCCACTTGGATTTTAAATTTGTCATGGGATTTGTTTTGCAAAATCATAGGCCATGCAGCTATAGATCACTTTGCAAAATAATAATAAGTCAGTCATGAATGCAATTTATATGCAAAGTATAATTCCTAATCAAATAGACAGTGAGGGGAAAGTGCATGTTGCTCTTTTTAAATTGCCTAGACTGACTGTACATTGAACTTACCTCTATACAATCGTAGATTTGAAAAAAAAGATTTTTGAAAGAATTACTTTGAGGGTGACTGACAGCAGATAAATATTTGTCATACCATCACTGGCTGCACTCACTCTTCACACTGAGAAGAAATGCCAGGCAGCTAAGATGACGCAAATCGAACTTTAAGAAGATGCAAGGTAAGAGAGATGAAATGTTGCCCAAGATGGAGCTGTGAAGGGATCAGAAGATCCAACGTACTTTAAAAACATGCTGAGAGCTAAAAGGTTGACAGAGCTTCGGAATTTGGAGAAGAAACATGAAGCAATTGAAGCAAATATGTTTTTGTCGATGAGAATCATTGTTTTACGCTTGACATTTATACATTTCTTAAACTAACATTTATATTTAGGCGAAAAATCTTTTAATGTGAAGAATTTCATAAATATAATGACTGCATTCATTAGATGGATGAGGACTGACACAATGTCAGTGCAAACTAATGATCAGTTATTATCTGTTTGCACTAGTCACAGAGACATAGGACAGAAATTAATGTCTCTCCCTCTTGCACCCAGACAGGAAGAATAATCGGTACTGAGCTGACAGATGCAGACTAAGCCTCCCTGGAGCTGTACAGTGTTGTGGGCAGCCTCAGTCATTTGCAGGGTCAGACTTCTATCCTCTCATTGGCAGGAAGACCTACCCTCTGGAGCTCCAAAAGTCCCAGCAGTGCTGCCCAAACTGCTGTCAAGAAGGACTAGATGGAAAATGGGCTGTGGAAAGTGAATCCACAATCCACTACAATTATGGTAGTAAAAAGGATATTTCTTTTATTCATTTGAGGGATGAGGGCATCATTGGCTAGGCCAGCATTTATTGCCCAAAGGGCAGTTAAGAGTCAACCACATTGCTGTGGGTCTGGAGTCACATATCAGGATGGCAGTTTCCTTCCCTAAAGGGCATTGATGCGCCAGGTGGATTTTTTCCTCCCATAATTGAATCATGGTCATCATTAAACTTTTAATTCCAGGTACTTATAGAATTCAACTTCCACAATTTGACATGGTAGGCTTTGAATCCAGATCCTCAGGACACTTCCTGGGTCAACAGTTCAGTAATAATGCCATTAGGCCATCACCTCCCCTTAAATGCTAAGGCTGACAACATCAGGGAAACTAGACACATTAGCCTGAATTTTGCGAGACAAGATGCATTGAGATCTTCTGACCTCAATAAGAAATTTCTATTAAATACAATTTCTTAACCAATATGCCACTTTGCAAGTTGTAACAGAAGTGCTGAGAAAATAGATCATTACGAGGCTAATGAGTGAGCTTTGATGTTAGTTTCCCCCATAGGCGAAAGACAATAACCAGTCTGTTCACTGGGCCTGTAACTGATATATGAATCAAAGCCATTATGCTGGAGAATTGCAAGTCCCACGCACTTGTTGTGGGCTCTAGTAACCTTTCTTTCTACTTTGAACAGCAAGAGATAAATACAAAGAAACAGACACCATTGGGCAGTTTTAGAAAGGCTTGCAAAGACTGTGAAGCTTTTGTAAGGGGATGCTGTGAGTTGGCATGATCTCACAAAGGCTGTGAGAATTTAGGCCTGGATCTGAGTTGTGGATAGTAGATGACTGTTTCCCAAGGGAGAAATAAAGCTATTTTCTGTCCACTATAAAGGATAGCACAATATGCAGGTTTGTGCAAAATTTCAGTTGTTATACAATTAATAGAAAACAAAAGGCCTGAACTGCTCCTGTTTAATTTCACAGATTCCATCAGAGAAACCAGCTGTTGTTACAGTAAGCTGCATTGCAAAAAGTGCTTCCTTTGAAGATGGTCATGTGCAGCAGGATGCTGCCTGACCTGCTGTGCTTTTCCAGCACCACTCTGATCTAAACTCTGGTTTCCAGCATCTGCAGTCCTCACTTTTGCCTCTATGCAGCAGGACATGCATGTCCAAACCTGATCACAAGGGGATGCTGTTGGTATGCTCCAGAATTTCATGTGAGGAGAAGTTGTTTTCATGTCTGGGGAGTTGTTCCTAGAAAATTAAAATGCTGAACCACTTATGAAACAGCACGGAACTCAGGGAAGTTTTTACAACAGACATTAGGAATAATGGCACTCTTCTTTCTGACAACTATTACATCTGTTCGAGTAAATGTTGTGGTGTTACTAATTAGCAGAGAACATTCCTGGTGCCATGAATAATGCAAAAGGTGTTTAGCGGCAGTATTGATAATGGCACCCTTATTGATTTATATGCTATTACCAAATGAAGCACAAATATACCAATATACTAATTTTTTGTATTTGTTATTGAAAATCATATAAATTGATGAATTCAACCTGGTTCTGATCATCTTTCTCAAGTTGCTAAATTACATTATGCAAACTTTATCGGCTTTCCTTTCTAAGATAATCAGTTAAGATAACCATGGTTATTAGGAACTAATAGCAAACTATTGTAATCATGAGCATAACAATGACGACCCAAAATGACTGTCGTATTTAAGAATATATTTAGAATGGCTTTCAACTCCTTAAATACTGTCTTAATAATAATTTTCAATCCACTGCATCATTTTCAAACTCTTCTGCAATCATTTCAAGTTTTTGGCATACTAGATATTCAAATTCTGTAATTTTGCATGTTAGGACACAGCATTTGACAAGCTCAAAAAATGGGACCAAGTTGTGTGATTCACCCAAGCTTGTTTTTTTTCAATGTAGGTAGCTGTAAGCTTCATGGTGCTTGCTCACTTTAATGACTTAATCATACAGCTCAGTGCCGTTCATCCTATCTAGTGTCTGCACACCTCAGCAGAGGGCCCATCTTCACGCTGGGACTACTTAAGGCTAACTTGCATGACATAAAACCAAAGTTGCTGAGGGGAAACTGAAATCTGGCTGGAGCATCTGCTGCAAATGCCTGGAGAACAGTGAGATCTACAAGAGGATTGGTGCAACATGTTGTGTGAAACATCAGGGTATGATGAGGAAGAGAGTGGCCCTCTGTCCAAAGGGAGCCAGGAGATTATATGGACAGATGCTGCGAGATCAGTGTAACCAGATAGTCACCACAGTCAATGTCAAGATTCTAGTCCTGAACATGCTGCAAGTGGTTTACTGACCTGACTCAAGGAGCCCAGGTAAATCAAATGCCATAAAGTACAAACTGATCGACTAGCCTCAAACACTGCTTAATTCACCAGATCTAATCAACCAACAATCCCTGCTGATCACAATTAATGCCTATAATTCGTTACTTCACCTCATCTTCAATAAGTATCATCATTGAGAACTTCATACCCACATCTCAGAGGGTGCACAACTTCTTGCTATTTAACCAGGACAGCCACATCACTTTGAAATACTGTTTCACACTCACTGGACATTTCTGTCTCTTTTTCGGAACAAGAATGAGACACCACCTCAGGCAACAATAATTAACTGGGTGAGTCATGTCTTTACTCCTTTGGAAGGGACAGAGCTTCCCACTTTTGGAGAGGCTGTGATTGAGGCCTTGGTTAGTAGAGGGGCTGAAGACATTGAAGATGAAACTATCCTCATATCTAATTCTGTTTCTGATCTCCCACATATCATAAAGTCTTATGGTTTACAAGCAGCAGATGGTATGAATATGTACCTCTAATTGTTCCCAACCACCACCCCATCTCATTCCCTCACCACATTGCTAACCTAGTGATTTTCTCCTTTTGGAGTTGTGACCAGGCCAGGCAGATATGGCAGAGAAAGAGCTAAAGGAGCAGGAAGATGGTGATGAAGAAGAATCATTGTCACTCACTCTCACATCCACAGATATCAGCTCAGATTCTGATATTGTAGCACAGAAATAGGATCTACATCTGCTAAGACTGTGGGCCTGAATGGGCTGCAGCAAGGATGATGGGAAAGGCTAGTACAGGTGCCAGCTTGGAGATAGACATGGTATGGAATATGTTCTATTTGGGAGGATTCAGTAAGAACTTTGAAAGTGGAACCTACAAAAAAGGGTTGATAGCTATGCATAATAAGATGGTTGTTGTATTGGCAGGTTTGCCAGAGAGCCTGTGGTCAATGCTGAGGTCTGTGTAGGAGTCTAGTGCCAATTTGATAGAGTGCTTTTCACAGAGCGTGGAGTCCATCCTTTCCAGTGTGGGAGTGTTGCCTAGCTCTTTGAGAAATGCTTATGGATCCATTCAACATTTGATGGTTGATGACTTCCACTTCCATTGTAGCACAAGCTGCCATGGAAATTCATTGATTGAAAGGACTCTATTCTCAAGCATGTTGAGTTCTCAATAGGCTTCACTCAAGACAAGTCCTGTTCACCCACCATCCTTGGACTCACTGACCAAAACTATCCCTATTCTACAACACCTTGAATTTGAAATCCCCATTTTTGATTTCGGTTTCCTCCATGGCCTCCCGTCCCTTCCTTTGCAATCTCTCCCAGCCTACAATCTTTCGAGATGTCTGCATGCTTTTATATCTGGCCTTTTAAACATTCCACATTTTAGTGCTTTGGCATTGAACACTGTGCTTCCAAATATGCCTTGTTGTTGATGATTTCCTTTAAACAAAATTTGGCTTATTCAATCAATCAACAAAGGTTTTGAAATCTTTCCTGAGGTTGATATTTGCTCATTATTCAGATAATGAGGAGTCTTTAGAAATTTAAGGGACTGTTGTTGAAACTTCACATTTGGAGGCTAGGTATAGAAATATGTATTGAAAAGTCTAGGCTTTTGGTGCAATAGAGATTGACAAATTTCTAAATACCACTGATGGAAAGGAATATACCCCCACCTTGGTGTTCTATACTCCCCCGCTCAGTGTTCTATTCTCCCCCCACTCAATGTTATATTCTCCCCCTGATCAGTGTTCTATTCTCCCCCATTCAGAGTTCTAATCTCCCCCCCCCCCCAATCAGTGTTCTATTTTCCCCGATCAGTGTTCTATTCGTCCCTTGATCAGTGTTCTATTCTCCCCCTACTTGGTGTTCTATTCTCCCCCATTCAGAGTTCCATCCTCCCCCCATCAGTGTTCTATTCTCCCCTTTTTAAAAGCTTTTTATCTATGTTTGTATATGTATTTGATATTTTGTTTTATTATTTCACTTGAAGTTAATAAATCATAATATTCCTCTTCCTTCCATTCAAGAAAACCTTGTAATTGGCTCCTCAATTTTGAAAAGTATTACATTTTAATTGAAGAGTGATAGAATTATGCTTGAATCAGAATTAAAATCTTTGCTTTGGCTAGCCAAGGTGGCTCAAAAATGTGGACTGGGTTCTCCCCTCATCACCAGGTCATGCTAGGAGCCATTTGTGATGTAATATCCCATGGTCTTATTAATCCAGACAAGCCCCTTCTCCCTTTCCTCTGGGATCTTCCAGTGTGAATTCTTCTTTCTTTGACTTTGATTTTGTCTGGGTCTGACTTTTATCTTGAGTAATAGTGGCCAGAACTTGATGCAACTGCACACAGGAACACTTGAAAAGTTAAATGTGCTTTCTGATCAGCTTGATTTGACTTAACCATGTGAACCTGCAGACTCAGTTTGCACAGATCTGTGCTAAATCTGAGTAAGATATTGTTGTACTACAGTAGCTATACAGTTCAGTAGCAATGTATTCTTCAGAATAGTTCTTTGCAGATGTTGAGTTGGCATCAGCAGATTTAACACAGAAGATCTCAGCAGAGCATATTCATGAATTTTAAATACTCATACAGTTATACAGCACGCAAACAGACACCTCGGTCCAACGCATCTGCACCAACCAGGCATCCTAAATTCATCTAGTTCCATTTGCCACCATTTGGCCCACATCCCTCTAAACCCTTCCTATTCATATACCCATCCAGATGCCTTTTAAATGTTGTAATTGTACTAGCCTCCACCACTTCCCCTTGGTAGCTTGTTACATAGACACACCACCCTCTGTGTGAAAAAATTGCCCCTCAGGTACCTTTTAAATTTTTCCCCTCTTACCTTAAGCCTATGTCCTCTAGTTTTGGATTCCTCTACCCTGGGGAACAGCCCTTTTTTTTATGTATCCTATCCATTGCCCCTCGTGAATTTGCAAACCTCAATAAGGTCACCCCTGAGCCTCTGACACTCTGGGGAAAAACACACCTCTCTAATCAACCCCTCCCTATAGCTCAATACTAGCAACATCACCTTATAAATCTTTTCTGAATCTTTTCAAGTTTAACAACATTTTTCCTATAACAGGCAGACCAGAACTGAACACAGTATTCCATAAGTAACCTCACCTGTCCTGTACAGCTGCAACATAACGTCCCAACTCCGATACTCCATGTAGTGACCAATAAAGGCAAACGTAACAAACTGGTATGTAGTTCTGATGAAGGGTCACGTGACCCAAAACGTTAACTAAAATTTCTCTCCACAGATGCTGCTAGACCCACTGGCTTTTCCTGCAATTTCTGTTTTTGTTTCTGATTTACAGCATCCGCCATTCTTTTGGTTTTTACAAAACACCTTCTTCACCACCCTTTCCACCTCCGACTCCACTTTCAAGGAATTATGCACCTGTACCCTTAAGTCTCTTTGTTCAGCAACATTGCCCAATGTTCTACCATTAACTGTATAAGTCGAGCCCTGGTTTTTCTTCCCAAAATGCAACATCTCACATTCATCTAAATTAGCAATTCTGGAAAGAGTGAAAATAGATAAGTCCCCTGGGCAGGATAGGATTTATCCTAGGTTTCTCTGGGAAACCAGGGAGGAGATTGCAGAGCCTTTGGCTTTGATCTTTATGTCACCATTGTCTATAGGAATAGTACCAGAAGACTGGAGGATTGCAAATGGTGTCTTTTTCAAGAAGGGGAGGAGAGAAAACCCTGGTAATTACAGACCAGTGAGCCTTACTTTAGTTATGGGTAAAGTGCTGGAAAAGGTTACAAGAGATAGGATTTATAATTATCTAGAGAGGAATAAGTTGATTAGGGATAGTCAACACGGTTTTGTGAAGGGTAGGTCGTGCCTTACAAACCTTATTATGTTCTTTGAGAAGGTGACCAAACAGGTGGATGAGGGTAAAGTGGTTGATGAGGTGTATATGGATTCCAGTAAGGCATTTGATAAGGTTCCCCATGGTAGTCTTTTCCATAAAATATGGAGACATATGATTGAGGGTGATTTAACAGTTTGGATCAGATATTGGCTAGCTGAAAGAAGACACAGAATGACGGTTGATGGGAAATGTTCATCATAGAGTTCAGTTACTAGTAGTGTTTCGCAAGGATCTGTTTTGGGGCTACTGCTGTTTGCCATTTTTATAAATGACCTGGATGAGGGTATAGAAGGATGGGTTAGTAAATTTGCAGATGACACAAAGGTTGGTGGAGTTGTGATCGTGTTGAAGGATGTTGCAGATTACGAAGGGACATAGATAAGCTGCAGAGCTGTGCTGAGATTTGGCAAATAGAGTTTAATGCAGAAAAGAGGTGATTTACTTTGGAAGGAATAAAGAGTACTGGGCTAATGATAAGGTGCTTGGTAGTGTAAATGAGCAGAGAGATCTCAGTATCCATGTATATAGATCCCTGTAAGTTGCCACCCAGGTTGATAAGGTTGTTAAGAAGGCATAAGGTATGTCAGCTTTTATTAGTTGAGGGATTGAGTTTCAGAGCCACGAGGTCAAGCTGCAGCTGTACAAAACTCTGGTGCACTTGGACTATTGCGTACAGTTCTGGTCCCATTGTAGAAAAAACTTGGAAGTTTTGGAAAAGGTGCAGAGGAGATTTACCAGGATGTTGTCTGGTATAGGGAAGGTCTCATGAGGAAAGGCTTGGGGACTTGAGGGATAGGATTTACATGTATTTGGATAGGCAAGGACTGATTAGAAACATGGCTTTGTGACGGGCAATCATGTCTCATTAACTTGATTGAGATTTTTGAAGAGGTGACAAAGAGGACTGATAAAGATAGTACAGTGTGGGTGTGATCTACACAGATTTTAGTTAGGCATTCAACAAGGTTCCAAAAAGGTTCTTCATGTTAGACTGGTTAGCAAAGTTAGATCACACAGAATAGAGGGAGACGTGGCCATTTGGAGACAGAACTGCTCAAAGGTAGAAGAGAGAGGATGGTGATGTAGGATTGCTTTTCAGACTGGAGGGTTGTGACCATTGGTGTGCCACAAGGATCGGTGCTGGGCCCACTGCTTGTTTCAGTTATATACATGATTTGGATGTAACATAGGAGGTATAATTATTAAATTTTCAGATGACTCCAAAATTGGTGGTGTCGTGGACAGTGAAGAAGGTTACCTCAGAGTACAATAAGATTTTGATCAGATGGGCCAATGGGCCTAGGAGTGGCTGATTGAGTTAATTTTGATAAATGTGAGAACAAAGAGACCTTGGAGTGCAAGTTCACAGTGCCTTGAAAGTGGACTCACAGGTAGGTAGGATAATGAAGAAGGTGTTTGCTTTTATTGGTCAGAGCATTGAGTATAGGAAGTGGTAGGTCATATTTGGTTCGGCACTGTTGGAACACTGCATTCAATTTCTGGTCTCCTTGCGATAGGAAAGATGTTGTGAAACTTGAAAGGGTTCAGAAGATATTTACAAAGATGTTGCTGGTTGCTATAAAGAGAGGCTGAAAAGACTGGGGCTGTTTTCTCTGGAACGTCGGAGGCTGAGAGGTGATCTCATAGAGGTTTATAAAATCATGAGGGGCATGGATAGGATAAATAGACAAAGACTTTTCCTCAGGATGGGTGAGTCCAAAACTAGAGGGCATAGATTTAGAGTGAGAGGGGAAAGATTTAAAAGGGACCTATGGAGCAGCTTTACACACAGAGAGTATGTGTGTATGGAATGTGCTGCCAGAGGGAATGGTGGAGGCTAGTACAATTACAACATTTGAAAGGCATCTGGTTAGGTATATGAACAGGGATGGTTTAGAGTGATATGGGTGAAATGCTGGCAAATGGGACTAGATTTATTTAGAATATCTGGTCAGCATGGACGAGGTAAACCAAAGGGTCTGTTTCCATGCTGTATGTCTTCATAACTTTATGACTCTAGTGTCAACAAGATAAACTATAGTTCTCTCCAGTTAAACACTGCTTTGTCCTTTGGCAGTAGCTTTTTGCATATATAGTCATAAATGATATTGTAATACTGACATAGCAGCGGTTAAACATATGCAGATGTGAGTTCTTTGATTTTGAGTATCACCTCTCGATTACACCATAGATTGTATTTTCAGGGTTTGGAGGAATTCCTCTAACGGACATGATAAATAGAAAATAAGATTCTGTTTCAAATTCACATATCTGCATTTTTAAAAAAGCATCTTTGAGTATGATAGTGGTTTTTTGTGCAAATAAAATAGGAGGGCTTATGGATCACTGAGTAGTGTCCATGCCTCTGAGCCAGAAGCTCCAAGGTTCATGGCGCACCCCATCCAGTTCATACTGAGACCAAACAGATTGTGTATCAACTTTTAAATCTTTCCAGTGCATGCCAAAGGCAAGATGTAAGAGCCGGAGAGAATCTTGGTCAGTCATTTGATGGAAAGAAATCAAAGCCCCTACCATCATTATGGATAGTACCATGTTGTAACATGCACGGAAACTATACATTGTCACGGTAACTTGGACTCCTTGAACTCCTTGGAGGCTGGTTGACTCAGTTGGTGAGATAACTGGTGAAGAACAAATTGTATAGAACTTAAGAACTAGGAGCAGGAGTAGGCAATTCACCCTGAAGCCTGTTCCACCATTCCATACAGTCATGACTGATCTCGTCTCAGCCTCTGCTCCACTTTCCTACCCTCTCCAGTACTAATCAAAAATTGTCTATCTCCTCCTTCAATTTACTCAATGTCCTGGCATCCACCAGACTTTGGGGTAGTGAATTCCACAAATTGGTGCATAAACTTCAGGCTTCAATTCCTGTCCAGCGGGGTGGATCTGGAATCTGATTCCTTTCCCTACTCATTATAGAGGTACAGGTGCCTGTGAGTCCAACCTGTCTTTGACAGAGAATGGAAGAAGGTGTATAAATATGAAAATGGCCAGTAATGCACAAATATTTGGCATTTTTGGAACTCAGCAGAATATTCACATAATCCCAATTCACTACCATTTTAATATTTGTGTCATACAAATGCAGCATTTTGCTCTCAATTTGCAAATGTGTATTTTCCAAAAGCTGGATGTTTTGCTGAAGTGCAAGATCTGAATCTAAAAGTTTGACAGCAGGTTTTCAAGCTTGAAATTGGTGTATGATTCCAATGTGAAAGGCAAAAGCTGCAGACAAAATATGAATTATATCCAGCTGGGTTCAAATGTGGACATTGATACAGTAATAGTTAAGTGCTCAGAAATGAGTGATGACCCTTTATCCTCTGATTATCTATGTCCAGCTTTGATAAAAAGATGTTATCTACTTGTTTTGAGCCAAAAATGTAAGATGATTTGGATACAGGCAGATTTAATGATGCAAGCACCTAATAAATAATATATTCTGACCTTTATGTTCATTTAATTAGATCAATCTTGATCAGAATGATTGCTCGCAGAATTAGAAAATGTACTAGGGACGTTAATGTAAAATTAATAATTAAGATCAAATTTTCATCATTTAAGAACATCTGTTAGCTAGTTAAACAGATGAACATTCATCTCAAATTAATGGATATTGGTTTTCATTGTGTCAGATTTCTACAAACGTGTAGTCTGTGCCCGAATTAGAGTCATAGAGTCATAAAGTGTACAGCACGGGGACAGCTCCTTCGGTCCAACTTGTCCATGCTGACCAGATATTCTAAATTAGTCCCATTTGCCAGCAATTCACCCATATCCCTCTAAACCCTTTCTATTCATACACCCATCCAGAAGGCTTTTAAATGTTGTATTCGTACCAGCCTCCACCACTTCCACCGGCAGTACATTCCATACACACACCACACTTTGCATGAAAAAGTTGCCTCTTAGGTCCCTTTTAAATCTTTCCCCTCTCACCTTAAATCTATGTCATAGGAGGGAGACCAGAACTGCATGCAATATTCCAAAAGTGGCTTAACTAATGTCCTGTACAGCTGCAACATGGCCTCCCAACTCCCATACTCAATACTTTGACCAATAAGGGAAAGCATACCACTTTCCTCACAATCCTATCTACCTGCAACTCCACTTTCAAGGAGCTATGAATTTGCACTCCAAGGTTCTAGTAACACTCCCCTGGACCTTACCAATAAGTGTATAAGTCCTACCCTGATCAGGTAACTTATTTCAAACTTTTGGCAAATCTACCTATCCAGAAGCAGATAGCTATTTCTAGTGGGTCTTAAAAAATGAAACTATTGATGTAAAATACATGAGTATCATTGTCTACCATCCCTTTCATCCCAGACCATTCAGTCCATTGAGCTTGCTCTACCATTCAATGTAACAATGGCTGATTATGGTCTGCTGTGCTCTTTTCACACACTAATGCCATATCCCATTATATCATTAGTATTAAAATTATTTAATTTTTGTATTTAGAAATCTGTTAATCTCTATCTAAAACATACCCAACAATCGAGGTTCCACAACTCTCTGGGGTCGGAAATTCCAAAGGTTCACAACCCTTTGAGTACAAATAGTTCTCATCTCAATCCCAAGTGACTTGCCCTTATTTTTAAATTGTATCCCCTGTTCTAGTCTCCTGAACTGGGGAAACAGTGGACTGTATCTAAGCCTTTTAACTATACTTTTAACTAGATTTCAATAAGATTACCTCTCATTCTTTGAAACTCCAGAGAGTACAGGCTAATTTGCTCAATCTTTATAGGACAGTCCCATCATCCTGAGAACCTTTATTGGCCTTTCTCATTGGCAATGATGTACTTTCTTAGGTAAGGGAACCAAAAATACATACAGTACTCCAAGTACAGTCTTATCAATGTTCTATCCAATTGTGGAATGTCTTCAGTATGTCCTTATTCAGATCCCCTTTGCTGCATTTTAACTGGAAGCAAATGCTCAAAAATAGGAGCACCAACCCTTATTGCCCTGAAAAAATACATTCAAATTCAGAGTAAATTTAAATTGTGGGAACTCTGGAGTTAATTTGACCAGCTCTGTGGTAACAGGTTGGGAGGCAGGAGACCAATTAGTATTTGCAGTGACATTGTTGTCTATCTCTTGAATCGAGGATGCCATCTATGAGTCCTTCATGATTTGTGAGTCCTTGGCTGACTCAGCTGGCCAGACCTGGAGCCAGATGGTGTTGGACAGAGAGGATGACTTGCTGTAATGAATGGTCTTGCGGGTCGGGGGGTGGGAAGCTGGAGGTGTTCGGAGGCCAGAATTCTGCTCTCTTTCCTTTCTCTTCTATTGCCTTTCTTTGCAGAGTTCATATAATTCGCTCCCAACTTGCAGTTTCAACAATGAGGCACTGTCACATTGGTCCAGTTTGTGACAAGTACCTCCCGTGCAATGATGATAAATTGCCCTCTTTTAAATGAGTCTTTCACCATCTCCTGAAAACATTTCCTCTGTCCTCCTTGAGATTTGGTCCTGGAGCCTTCAATGGTGATTTCTTTGAGAATTTTAGCTGCTGAGATCTACTACAGTCTTCCCATCAATGACCATAACTGGGAGTGCAGATAAGACCATAATACAGAGGAGCAGAAATTTGACCATTCAGCCCAATCAGTCATGGCTGATAAGTTTCTCAACAGCATTCTCCTACTTTCTCCCTGTAACCCTTGATCCCCTTGACAATCAAGAACCTTTCTATCATAGTCTTAAATATACTCAATGACCCGGCCTCCACAGATTCACCACTCTGGCTAAAGAAGTTTCTCCTTAACTCTGTTCTAAAAGGTCCTCCCTTTATTCTAAGGCTGTGCCCTTGGGCTCTAGTCTCTCCTGTAAATGGAAACATCTTCCTAACACCTACTCTGTCCAAACCAATCAATATTCTGTAGTTCAACTGGATTCCCCCTCATTCTTCTAACCTGCATCGAGTATAAGCCCAGAGTCCTCAAACGTTTCTCATACGTTAAGCATTTCCTTCCTGGGACCATTCTCATGAACCTGCTCTGAAACTGCTCCAGGGTCAGTACATCCTTCCTGAGAAATGGGGCCCAAAACTGTGCACAATACTCCAAATATGGTCTGACTAGAGCCTTATAGAGCCTCAGAAGTACATCCCAGCTTTTATATTCAAGTCCTCTCAAAGTAAATGCCAACATTTACCTTCCTAACTACTGACTCAATCTACAAGTTTACCCAGAGCGAATCCTGGACTAGAACTCTCAAGTCTCCTTGCACTTCATACTTATGAATTTTCTCCCCATTTAGAAAATGGTCTATGTCCATATTCTTCCTACCAAAGTGCATGACCTCACATTTTTCTGTGTTGTACTGCATCTGCCACTTCTTTCCCCACTCTTCTAACCTGTCCAAGTCCTTCTGCAGCCTCACTGCTTCCTTAATGCTACTTGTCCCTTTACCTATCTTTGTATCATTTGCAAACAGATGCTTCTCTAGGGGAGGGCTGCTGGAGGGTTTTATTTTGTTCATATTGAGTAAGAGACCCATCCTTTTGTCTCTGGACTTGAGGTTGAAGATGAAGGGAGCATCAATCGTTGTGACTAGAACTGCACACTTGTCAGCATCTTGCAAGTCTTTAAGGTGCTGGAGGGTCACTTTAGTCATGGCTTGTAAGCACTGCAAAGTTTCCCATCAAGTCAAACCTCAGTCAAGGTCTCTTGTGGGCATTCATCATGAATGGGTTCTGTGATCAGCCTGAGCTAGGTTGTGAGGAGGGTTAGCACAGTCACACTACCATCAGGATATGAAAGAGTCAGTCTCCAATACATTGAAAAGGACAAGATGCTGCCATACTGTCATCCAATTGCCACAGAAGCAATAAGCCTTTTCTGGCCATTTGAATCTCTGGAGCAATTTCCACAAGGCTTTGGAATGAATAAAGTCAAGTCTTTTGATCAATATCAAGATCAGTAAAGGTCATTAAGAAGTCTTTGAGTTGCTCCAAATACCTTTCTTCGATTTGGTGACTGATAAGAGATTCTCCTGGATAGTTGAAGACCACAAAATATGTATTCAAGGGCGGAGGCAGCTCATGAGTCTGCTCGTGAAGAGATATGCCTCTATAATTCCACCAGTTCAATTATCACCCATCAGCCATGATAAATTGCCCATACTGCTGAGGGACCCGTAGGTTTGGTGGATTAGTCATGGTAAAAGACAGGTTACAGAGATGTGGAGATGCTCATATTTGACTGGGATGGTCAAAGTTAGAAGTTACATGACACCAGATTATAGTCTAGCAGGTTTATTGGGGCAGAACAGTGGCTCAGTGGTTAGCACTGCTGCTTCACAGCACCATGAATTCAGGTTCAATTCCTTGGGCAACTGTCTTTGTGGAGTTTGCATGTGCTCCCCATGTCTGTGTTGGTTTCCTCTGCTCCAGTTTCCTCCCACAGTCCAAAGATGTGCAAGTTAGGTGGATTGATCATGCTAAATTGCCCATAATATCCATGAAATGTAGAGTTATAGGGTGGGGGGATGAGTCTGGGTGGGATGCTCTTTGGAGAATCAGAATGGACTTATTGGGCCAAGTGGCCTGTTTTCATACTGTAGGGATTCTATGATTCATCTTGAAGAGTATACCAATGGTGATATTGTGGAAATTAGGAGGAAGGAATGTTTCTTCCATATTGAAGTCTAATGGCTCAAAGAAAAGGGTATGGACAATATCTTTATTGATCATGGCAAGAATGTTTTCTGGACTGAATGTCTTATTGTTCTTCATTTGTTGGATAGCCTTTTACATATCCACAAATGTAGGCTGCCTACTCAAATCTGATCTCTCAAGCTGTTGAGGATTTTTTTTATTTTAGATTACTTTACAGTGTGGAAACAGGCCCTTCATCCCAACTAGTCCACACCGACCCTCTGAAGAGCAACCCACCCAGACCCATTCCCTTACATTTATCCCTTCACCTAACACTAAGGGCAATTTAGCATGGCCAATTCACCTAAGCTGTACATTTTTTTGGACTGTGGGAGGAAACCCACACAGACAATGTGCAAACTCCACACAGACAGTTGCCTGAGGCAGGAATTGAACCCGGGTCTCTGGCACTGTGAGGTAGCAGTGCTAACCACTGTGCCACCGTGCCGAGTTCTTTGATGTTTGTTTCCAATACAGTTGACCTTTGATTGAAAAAGTCTTGTTAGTGCTTTTTCCAATAGCTTCAAATATATGCATCATCTTTGAAAAATTTATTGCTGCCTTCAGAGGTCAGACTGCAAAGTCTGGGGAGTCAAACACTTCTTGTGTATCTGCTACATTTCCTGAATGTGAATCTTTTTTTCTGTGCTGCCAATATAATTTCCTGCTGGTATCTCTCCTGGCACTGAGCACCTGCTCTCTGTCATCCTGACTGGACCTAGCAATCCCTGGTGATGCCCTTTAGGATAATGACTCACTTGAGTTATTTTTCACTATTACTGTGTAGACTTCTGATTGACTGTAATATTTTACTCATGGTGGCCCATTAATTTTCTTGTAGCTTTTCCCCACATTTTTTAGTATTTGTCTGAGTTTTCCTTCCCCATTGTCTGGTGCCATTTCTGACAGTCACTGTTGAGCTTCCCTTCGGATATTTCTTCGACTTCTGGGATATGATCACTAGCCTGGCCTTGTCTGTCAACCATGGCACTGTACTATACCTGGGCTTTACTTCAGACACACCTTGGCCTTGAGTTCTATGAGTCTGGTGTAAGACCAAGTCTGCACTTTTGAGATTAAGCATGAACAGGTTTTACTCAACATAACTATGCACAAAGGATGGTAAGAGAGGACACCTGAGAAACTATATTTGAAGCTATTGGAAAAAGCACTAACAAGACTTTTTCAATCAAAGGTCAACTGTATTGGAAACAAACATCAAAGAATTCGGCACGGTGGCACAGTGGTTAGCACTGCTACCTCACAGTGCCAGAGACCCGGGTTCCACATGATCAGATGTTACTGTGACATTGCTCCATACACACATACTCAGTGATTATTTTTAAGTAAAGGTATATTTAATGTTTAAATGGAGCAGATCCTACGGGATGTAGGTTTCTCGGCAGGACTGTTTAGAATGGCTCTATTTGAGGTACCTTTCTCAGTCCCTCACATGAATTATTAATAGTTCAGCTCTGTCATGGATGGTGCTGCCAAGGAATCACATCTTTCCAAACTTCAAGACCTCAGGAACCATGCAGATGTATGACCGACGGCTTCCAGACTCACAGCCCGATCTCTGATTTCACTCGACCACTACTGCAGGGCTTCTCAGTATCTCTTGCAGATGACTGGGCATGTCAACCTTTAGTGGAGATGGCATGTGTGTGTGTGCACTTGACAACCTCACAATCCTGAGGGATCTGAAAACCTTTACCCCAAGACCACAATGACTGGAGAGTGTCCATGTAACTATCCATGCCCTCATGTGCATGTGTCTCAATTCATCCACCTGTCCTGCGATTAAAGACACTAAGTGAGTGTTTTAATTAACGTCTGCCCCTGTTGATCTGCCCCAGTCAGGGCAACAGACTAACCTCATGCTGGTTTAGCTGGGACAATCTTGCAGTGAACAAAACTATAACTCACATGTCTCTCTGGGATAAGAGGACCAGTATTAGGGGCATGTCCGACATGACAGATCTTTTGTACCACCCCACATTGCCAGCAGTGAGCACTTCAGGAGTATGGTCTTCTATTATCACCTGGAAAGACCACTAGGAAATGATTAGTAGTGCTCTAGCCAGTGTCTGGGTGTGTGGCCTCCTTTTTGGCAGTCTCATAGCCAACAGAGGGGCCCAGAATCACAATGGCTTCTCCTCATCCATTATGCCAATACTGGAATATAACTACCTCTGCCTACCATGTCCAATTGCTTGGGACTGTCCACCTGACTCAGGCTGAAACAAACTTAACTTGTCTGTGAGGAAGTCTCATTATAGAGGTGTTCTCTTCCTTGTGCTCTGGCATAAGCAGTGGTTATGGCCAGTTGCCAAACTGCTGACCCTCTGATCGGACCCAATAGGTCAATCCACCATTAGGTATTAGTCCCAAGCCCTGCTGCTTGGAGTTAGGCCCCACTTTTAGAACCTGTGGAAGGACCACTTACAATCTGAGTAAATTCAATCTTCTGTTTGAATTTGCATAGCCGATGTGCATTTTTAAAATTGCCTGTCCACTACAGGAAGTTGTGTCAATCCAATATATGCATGTAAAGACCCCTTTGAACAAACTGACCTCTCCTCTCCCCTACTGTCAAGCTAGTTACCTGGTTTCCTGTTCATCAGGAACATATAAACTCATTGGTATGTTAACAAAATTCCACTTTAAACATTTGCATTTTTAAAATTTAAATGTGCAGTTAAATCAGGATGGGGATGACAGAGGAAAAAGAGATGCTGAGCAACATAAATGTGCTACTGTCCCGTTGGGTCACCCCAGCCCTCGAATGGACTCATTGACCTATTTCTAGTCTCCAAGCCACCCGACAGTGTGTCCGCCTCATACAGGGACAGTAGTAACAATGCTTGGCCTCATGTTTGCATCAGCAGGTGGGTCATTCAATTGTCAAAAACTTTCCAGCTGCTCTTCTGTAACCTTTAACCTCTACGATGCATTTGACAGAATTTAGTTGAGCAGATCTGGCAGCCGATACCAGGAAGGGGGAAGGCTGTTAAAACCACATTCACTGCGCTTTACCATCAATGTCCTTTTCCCACCCTACGCAGACTCATCCTGCATAATCACGGGATCCAGCACAGATCCACACTTTACTGGACTTTATTGACCTTAACTGGCAGCAGCCACTACTCCCAGTGACACTGCTGACAATGGAGAAGTGATGGTCTACTCTGAGCTCTATCACCACCTGCCCACTCACCTCCCAACCTCCCCAGCTACATCATCCCCAACCCCTCTCCCAATCTTTGAGCATAAATACCACTTCTTCCTATCTGCTATCGGTTTGGATGAAGAGTCACTGCACTTGAAATGTTAACTCTACTTTCTTGCCACAGATGCTGCCAAACCTGCTGTATTTCTCCATCAGTTTTCAGTTTTATGTCTTTCTCACAGTCATATTCAATATGATACTTAACTCGGAATACTGGGACTAGTGTGTGCCTGATTTTCCTGCTGATAGATTTGCTGTAGATACTGAATAAACTTTGTTCCATAAATATGTTCCCAGGCTTGTGAACACCTCCTTAGAGTTACCTGGAGGATAGTTGATATAATTCCACTCTTGTTGCAGTTTACAAGGGACGCTGAGAGAATATGCTCCAACAAACATTTATCGCAAAACATTATTGAGTAAAAGGGACACAGTGATGCTTGAAAGGTGACATTAAGCTCATAGCGAAGGAGAGGACACAAAATGAAAGGACTGAAGCTCTATTCCAGTACGGCACTGAACTCACCTTAAATAAGTGAGTCACTCACAATTTATATTGCTTACTACTGCAGTTTTGAAATTGATCTTGGAACGGAAGCCAGAAACAAATATTAACAGCAAACTGACAACAGAGGGAATCATTATAGAATGTGTACTCACAGGAATACTTTGCAGAGTAAAGTGACAGCCAGAAACCAGCAATAAAGAAGATGACAGTAAGTTTATTATGTTAATATTGCAACAGATAAAGGTTACTATAGTTTTATGGGCTCAGGTCTGCTGCTTCTTCAAATAAAATACATTGGTGAATTTATTGAAGTTGCAGAGTTGCTATTAATGTTACAAGCCATGACAGTATACACATCCATCAACGGAACAGATTGCATTGATCTGCTGATGTCAGCAGGAAAGGAGAAAATCTAATGTGGAATCTGTTAGGTAAAAGTTACAACTCCTTGGTCAGGAATTACACACAGCAGATGCATGTAACAGCTTGCTGGTCAGTTATTACAAGGGTTTAATAGTACCCTGGAACAAAGTTGTGAAGATATCACAGAGCTGTTCCTCACTGGGCATAAAAGACACATTGTGGGCAGGGTTAATTCCACAGGGAGGCAGGAAAAGCGAAACACATCCAGAGAAGTCTGTGAAGTGCACCAAGTCATATAAGGTAGTAGGTGTATGAAGTTACTAACTGCTGAATCAGAAAGGTTTTCATTGTTCATAAGCAATAAACCACACCTGTGCTGTTAGCACGACTCAGCTGGACACACGCATTACTTTTGCCAGTATATATTGAAAGTTCAAGTGTGTTCAGCTTCATGTTCTGATGTGTTAGCAATGCAGCCTTATGGAATAGTCTTCCAATATTTTGTAACTTTAGAGCCTGCTGTATTTCTAATATCTGTATTGTAGTAATTGGTCTTAATTTGTAATGAGCAATGTTATAAAGAAGTCCAAGTCTGAAGACAGTCCTTGACTTTGCCATTTCCCCAGTCAGTCTATTTTGACTCCAGACTCATAGAATTGGCTAAAAGCCACACAAGTGTTTTACTATAAATTGTACACATGCTGCTTTGCTGATTAGGTGTAAGTTAAATACCATCTATCAGGGACAATTCACTGCAATCAAAGCAGTCATGGAAACAATCAATAAATGCAGCATTTAGGAAAATCAAAGGTTTGCGCCTAGGAAGCAACAAAAACTGATCTTAAGACAAATGTGGGCAATTGTTATTCTGATGTTGTGAGTAGATGACGCCTGTCCATTGGCTATAATGATTCAAATGGACAATTGACACAACATGAAATACCTGCGTCTAGAAATAGGTGATATCAAGAAGTGCTCAGAGACAGAGGCAAGCCAATTCATCACTCAGCAGTTCTTGTCAGGCAGGGGTCTTCTTGCAATAGAAGATTGACCAGAAGAGGAGGATGAAGATCTGTTGAAGAGTTTCCTAACATTCAAGAGCATGATGCTGCTTTCACGTCAATGAGATTAACACCTGCCTGTTCATCCTCTGGTATCAGTGAACCATTTCTCAATTGTCACCGATGGCATACTTTTATTTGTTTAACTTATGTATAATGTTTAAGCTTGTTGCTTCTTAACAAATGGAGTAAACTAACTGAAAATTCTTCATGAATAATTAACTTCACAGGAGGTGACTGTAGTCCTGAACCCCCCCAAATTGAAGAGCAATCCTCCTACAGAGCAGAAGTAAACCATTCAGCCCTGGAGCATGTTCAAACATTCAATTAGGCCATGGCAAATTTATTTGTTTCAAATTCCACATTCTCCCTTAATCCCAATAACCTAATATTCCCTTCCCTTGAGATATTTAATTATCTCACCTCTGCTGGCTTTTGATGTAGAATTCCAAAGACGCACAACCTCCAAGAGAGAGAAAAAAAACCTTCTCAGCTCCATTCTAACTTGTAGTTCTGGACTTACCCATAGGATGAAACAACTTTCTCATGTCCACCTTGTCAAGACCATTTAAGGTTTTATTCACTTCAACCAAATCATCCCTTGCTCTTGCAAAGTCTGGTGTAAACAAGCCCAACCTTTCCTCAAGAGACAACCTGCTCAATCCAGGAACCAATCTGAACCATCTTCAATGTCCTTATATTCTTTACTAAATAAGGAGACCAAAACTGCACATAATACTCAAGATGTGATCCCATCAATGCCTCATATAACTGGAGCATAACATCTACTCTCATGGTCAATTACTGCCATAACAAAGGATAGCAATCAATTAGCCTTCGTAGTTACTTGCTGTACATGAAAACTAACTTCTTGAGTTTCATGTACCAGAACATCCAAATCTCTCTGCACCTCCGAATTCTGCAGTCATTCACCGTTTATGTAATACTCTGCCTTTTCATTTGTCCTGCCAAAGTGCACAGGTTAGTATTTTCCCATTTTATGTTCCATTTGCTAAATTTTTGCCCACTATTTGTAATTTTGTTTTGTCCTTTTCACAACATATTTCACTTTATGTAATCTACAAACTTTGCTACCATATCTTCACTGTCATCATCTAAGGCATTGATATAAATTGTAAACATCTGAGGCCTCAGTGCAAACACCTATTGGACTCCATAGTCCTGCCAATCACAAAAAAGACTCATTTATGCACAATTGTTGTTTTCTGCTAGCCAGCTAATCTTCCTTCCATGTTAACATATTTTGCCCTACACCATAAGACTATAAGATATAGGAGAAAAATTAGACCATTTGGTCCATTGAATCAGCTCTGCCATTCGATCATTGCTGATATGTTTCTCAACCTCACTCTCCTGCCTTCTACCGATTACCTTTGATCCCCTTACTAATCAAGAACCTATCTATTTCTGCTTTTAAGATACCCAATGACTTGGCCTCCACAGCTTTTTGCAGCATTGCATTCCCTAGCCTCTGGCTGAAAAATTCTTTCTCATCTAATTTTCGAAGGGTCGTCCTCTCATTCTGAGGCTATGCCTTGGAGTCCTAATCACTCTATAGAATCCCTACAGTGTGGAAACAAGCCATTTGGTCCAACAAGTCCACACCAACCCTCTGAAGAGAATTCCACTCAGACCTATCCCTGCATTTTCCCATGGCTAATGCACCTAGCCTACACATCCCCGAAGACTATGGACAATTTAGCATGGCCAATCCACCTAACCTGCACATCTTTGGATTGTGGGAGGAAACTGGAGGACTTGGAGGAAACCTAAATGGGGAGAACATGCAACCTCTACACACACGGTCGCCCAAGACTGGAATCGAATCCAGGTGTCTGGTGCTGTGAGGCAGCAGTGTTAACCTCTGAACCACCATGCCACTTCTTTTTGTGTAAACATCTTCTCCACCTCCACTCTATCCAGGTCTCTCAGTATTCTGTAAGTTTCAATTAGATATCCCTGAGTCTTCGTAACACCATTCAGTACAGATCCAGAGTCCTCAATTGTTCCTCATCCCAGGATCATTCTTGTCAAACTCCTCTGAACTACCACCAGGCCAGCATATCCTTCCTTAGATATGGGGCCGAAAACTGCACACAATATTCCAAATGTGGTCTGATCAAAGCCTTATACAACCTCAGCAATACATCTCTGCTCTTGTATTCTAGCACCCTTAAATGAATGCTAACATTGCATTTGCCTTCTTAATTACCAACTGAACCTACATGTTAACCTTCAGGGAATCCTGAACCAGAACTCCCAAGTCCCTTTGTACTTCAAATTTCTGAAGCCTTTCCCCGTTTACAAAATAGCCTACACCTTCCTACAAAAGTGCACAACCTACCATGAATGCCCACTTTGTGTCTCCGACCTTTTATGTGACAACATGTCAATTGACTTCTGGAAACCCTATGTATCCTGTGTCTGCAGAGTCCTCATTATCCACATTCTGGATTAGTGGTGCTGGAAAAGCACAGCAGTTCAGGCAGCATCCGAGGACCAGTAAAATCGATGTTTCGGGCAAAAGCCCTTCATTAGGAATAAAGGCAGAGAGCCGGAAGCGTGAAGAGATAAGTGAGAGGAGGGTGGGGGTGGGGAGAAAGTAGCATAGAGTACAATAGGTGAGTGGGGGAGGGGATGAAGGTGGTAGGTCAGGGGCGGGGAGAGGGTGGAGTGGATAGGTGGAAAAGAAGATAGGCAGGTAGGACAAGTCATGGGGACAGTGCTGAGCTGGAAGTTTGGAACTGCGGTGAAGTGGGGGAAGGGGAAATGAGGAAACTGTTGAAGTCCACATTGATGCCCTGGAGTTGAAGTGTTCCGAGGGGGAAAATGAGGCATTCTTCCTCCAGGCGTCTGGTGGTGAGGGAGCGGCGGTGAAGGAGGCCCAGGACCTCCATGTCCTCGGCAGAGTGGGAGGGGGAGTTGAAATGTTGAGCCACAGGGTGGTGTGGTTGATTGGTGCGGGTGTCCCGGAGATGTTCCCTAAAGCGTTCTGCTAGGAGGCGTCCAGTCTCCCCAATGTAGAGGAGACCGCATTGGGAGCAACGGATACAATAAATGATATTGGTTCATGTGCAGGTAAAACTTTGATGGATGTGGAAGGCTCCTTTAGGGCCTTGGATGGAGGTGAGGGAAGAGGTGTGGGCACAGGTTTTACAGTTCCTGTGGTGGTAGGGGAAGGTGCCAGGATGGGAGGGTGGGTTGAAGTGGGGCGTGGACCTGACCAGGTAGTCACGGAGGGAACGGTCTTTGCAGAAGGTGGAAAGGGGTGGGGAGGGAAACATATCCCTGGTGGTGGGGTCTGTTTGGAGGTGGCGGAAATGTCGGTGGATGATTTGGTTTAGGCAAAGGTTGGTAGGGTGGAGGGTGAGTACCAGGGGCGTTCTGTCCTTGTTATGGTTGGAGGGGTGGGGTCTGAGGGCGGAGGTAGGGGGTGTGGACGAGATGCGTTGGAGGGCATCTTTAACCACATGGGAAGGGAACTTGCAGTCTCTAAAGAAGGAGGCCATCTGGTGTGTTCTGGGTTGGAACTGGTCCTCCTGGGATGGTCCTTCCTGAGGACAGATGTCGAGCTAACTAGTCTATCGTATCCTGTTTCCTTCCTCCATCCCTTCCTGAATAGTGGGTTATATTTGATAATTGCCAGTTCCAAGTAACCTTTCCAACATATACAGAAGTTTGGAAAGTTGATACCAACACATTGACCTCCACGTGAGCAAATTCTCTGAAGACCTGTTGATGGATTCCATCAGCATCTGGGGATTTGTCAGCCCACACAGCACCATCAGTTTGCTCAGTACAGCTTCCCTCATGATTTTGATTCCACCAAGTTCCTCTGCCTTTTCCACCTCCTGATTTATAGCTATTACTGAACATTATTTTATTCTTCTATATTGAAGAAAACGGCAAAATATTGTTTATTTCATCCATCATTTCTGCATTATTTATCATTATCTAGCAAAATCACACACAGAGGACCAACACATACTTTACTTAGTCTTTTCCTCTGCAACTATCCCTCAGTATTCAGGAACTACTTGTTATCATCCAGCAGCATGCCATTGCAATGGCTATCAGATTATATTTATTTACTTCAACGTGTGGTTTCATTTGTTCACTTTGTTATGAATGCTATACACATTCAGATACAGAACCTTGAGTTTTTGTTACCTTTGTTACAGTTAATCTTACTGTTGATATGTTCCTAGGTTTATTCTTTCAGTTTTTTCCTGTCATTCTCTGACTTTCATTTCTCTGAATACTATTTTGCTCTCCTGCCTTGACTCGACTCCTTAATTTGTTGCATTTATACAAATTTGATCCCTCAACTGCATTTTTTAGTTTAAAACCTCTCTCCTTCCCCAGTCCTTGCACAGTTCTCACTTATCCCAGCATTGATGCCAGTCCTCCATAAACCAGAACCATTTCTCCCAATGACATGCATTAATTTCACTGATTTTATGTCCCCTTTACCAATTGGCATGTGGTTTAGATAATAATCCAGAGATGACTGCATTTGAGATTATCCTCTTCCCCTTGGTTCCCAGCTCCTTATGCTTCCTATGCAAAACCACTTTCCTTGTCCTGCCCATGACTTTGGCACATATATGGACCATGATAACTGAGCCCCGTTCCCCCCCCCCCCCATTCTAACTTCTAGTCCAGCCCTGAGCAGACGTCCTGAACACTGGCACTGACATACTTTTGGCTGCATGGAACACTGTCTATTCCTCTCGCAAAAATATTCCTCTACAACTGTGCATCCCAACTTTTTCCCATTACGTGACATAAAGACTGTTGTGACCCCTCACTGAGAACTGTGAGAGTGGTAAAAACAATGACTGCAGATGCTGGAAACCAGATTCTGGGTTAGTGGTGCTGGAAGAGCACAGCAGTTCAGGCAGCATCCGAGGAGCAGTAAAATTGACGTTTCGGGCAAAAGTCCTTCATCAGGAATACAAGTTGGGGATGAGAAGTTGGAGCAATGAAAGGTAAATACCTGTGTGTTAGAGTGGGAGAGCAGTTGTTACATGTCAGTCCGAGGTTTGTTATGGACCAGACCAAACCTCTTTAAAGGCACATGTCATCACAGCTCCATCGCAGCCATTACTACCTTACTCACCGTCCCAAAGTCTTAATTCATGACGTTGTGGGAGGTGATGGCTTAGTTGTATTATGATTGCACTGTTAATCCAAAGAGCCAGATAATATTCTGGAGACCCAGATTCGAATCCCGCCACAGCAGATGGTGGAATTTGAATTCAATAAAAAAAATCTGGAATTAAGAATCTGATAATGACCATTGTCATTTGTCAGAAAAACCCATCTGGTTCACTAATGCCCTTTAGGGAAGAAAACTGCCATCCTTACCTGGTCTGGCCTATAGATGACTCCAGACGTACAGCAATGTGGTCGACCCTTATCTGCCATCAGGGCAATTAAGAATGGGCAAATAATGCTGCCTTGCCAGCCACGCCCTCATCCTGTGAATAAATAATGAAGCCCCCCTCCCACTTGGCATCTTCTACAGCCTGGAGAAGGTTGAAGGTTTAGATGTAGATCTGGAAGTATCCCGGGATGAGTTGGTCCATTTGGTTTCACCAATTGTGTTACTTCAACAAGGGCAATGATTGTGGAAGAGGAGGTCACCCATCTCTCTGCTGATTCTCCTTATTTCCAGGTTTCTCCAGGTGACTGGTCAGCACAGGGCTCTAGTGTATTATACCTGCTTCCTACACACCAGTTAAAATCAGGGCTGCCATCATTAATGGGAACAGCAACACCAGTGGCAAGTAATTAAGACAACTTTTGTTCATATGTTTTAAGATTACAATCACGTACTAACACCTCTCACTTTCGAAGTGCTTATTATGAAAGTAAAGAATGGGAGCCGGGATTGTAGGCAAAGCAAGTTTATGCAGGGAATTGATTTCAAATACAGACCGAAGACAGTGATGCATGACTTCATGAATTTCAAGCAGAAGAAGAGGTATTGCAGGTAGATTATCAGACAGATTTTAATATAAGCAATCACACAGCAGATGCCATTACGTGAAAAATAACTTCTTCTCACTTCCTGGAACAGGAACATCAGTTAATTTTTCATCCACTGCCTAACTTCCATTATCTAAGTCTGTCTTACTGTCCCTTAGAATTGCACAGGTGAAGTAAAAATCAATTAAACATCCATTAACAGAGATATGTTCATTCTTGAAACTGGCTTTTCCTTTTTTATTAAGCAGTAATGTTCCCATAAGCATATCCCTTCTCTTTTCCTTGAACTGTTATTTACTGTGTTGTACTTTATACCAATAACTGCCAGTAGTACCGGAACTTAAATATTGCTAAAAGGAGACATGAAGTTATGGTTTCATCATGCACTCATCAGAACTGAAACACAAGAAACCCAATTTAGAAGGGAAAATTCACTTTATATAGCATGGCAGGAGATCAGCAGGAACTGTTAAATGTCTTAGTTAACTGATTAAATACGAACTAAGTAAGTCAATGCTGATTCGTCAATGTGTTGCCATGGGGAATGCAATATGGAATGTCAGTCTCCATAACTCTTTTTCTTAATGAAAGAGGTGAAATGTGTGGACATCTAGTTCTGCTGATGAAAAACAGGATCCTATTTATGAATAAATGTAGCTTCTGACATGTACAAATGAATCTCATTTGTAATTCCAACTGACAAAAGTGATTTCATGTTATTCTTAGCAGGAGTCAGCATTATTTAGTAAATTTTGTCTAATAGCAGAATCACATCTAGTATTGGTCACTACTTCCTGTGTTTTGCAAGCAAGGGCTGATTGGCATGATTCTCAACAAGCAAGTTGATGAATCGGAGCTGGCTTGACAATTCCGTTTGGAAAGTAACTTTGAGTTCAGGTTAGAGTATTAATGTGTGTAAGGAAAATGTTAAATCCGGCAAATATAAAAATGTGTCATCTACATACCCAATAAATGCAATGGGTATAAGGCTAGTAGTCATTCCACTGCAGATCTACTTCTCATGGAAACTGACAAAAATGTTATTGAGAGCAGGGCCTTGAGGGGATCCCATGGCAACACCATCTCTGTACTTTAATCAAATATTTATGTTCTATTGACCTTTATATTTAATTACCATTTTGAATGTCATGCAGAACACAGCAGCTTCAGCACTTACTGTCTTCAACAGGATTACATTTTATCACAGAAGCACCTTTTCCTAGCAATGTGAATACTTCATCTCTTTTTTTAAATGGCTAAGCACAATGTATTTATGTCAGTAGTTTTACTGATTTAATTGTTGTCAATGAAGTTGTCCAGAATCTGCTGCCATCTAAATAGACAAACATGACTACTATGTGGGTGAAAATTGGTAAGCACAGCCTTCAGGTCTATGCTTTTCTCCTGAGAGCGGTCATGACACACATACATTCCAACACTCCACAGCTATACCAGCAACCCCACACAACTTCCTGAATTGACCCTCATACACAAGTGTTATCCATTCACGACACTGGTCAAGAGCCCTCACACTGCAACCAGGAAACATTTTAATATCTGCTGCAGGTTGATCTAATCATTGCTTCCTAACGATGAGATTCTTTTGCCTGGACTGCTCCAGTGCAATGCTACGGTATGTCCCAAAAATAATTTCCTGTTCCATTATCATGTGCTGTGTTCTGTCGAACCTTTGCTCTGCAAAGTGCAGAGGCCTGTCATCACAATGATTTCAGACTCGCTCTCATAAAATGAGGCGGATGCTTTATCTTGTGTTTTGAGATGATACTGTTAGCTGCACAATGGGATACTGGTCTGGAGAATCTCAGGCTGTAGGTAAATCTGAACACAGACCATGCCTAAGACTGCTCTATAATTACCCTGGGTAAAGCTCTTCAACCCCATTGTACTGTAAAACTCCTTTATTTACATTTTTACATAGTATCAAATATAGTGCTCTTGTGTAGTATCTTGACCTCCCTCTTCACATGCTCATTCTAGACTGGCATATGTTTTTCTTACTGATTTCAGGGTTGTGCGACGGCTCTAGTTGAATGATACCTTGCCACTTCAATCCAGATGCAGGAAGTAATATATGTGTGTTCATTTCTGCCAGGCAACTGCAAGCCAGAAGTAGACACAGCAGAGAGATAATGGTGTCAATCAAATTACAACTGATTTGATGTCAATGGTGCCATTTTGGAGTTCAAAACTCTAAAGAAACTTCTCAGTTAACCTCACACAGCTGAACGCATAGTCAGCAGCCTGAAGGACACCCTTCAGGCACTATTTTAAAGGTTTATCAATTATTTAGGATTAATTGATAGCTGATTTCTTCTAGTAGTTGCTGCAGTTTTACAAATTGCAAATGTCTGCATCAAGTAACGTGCCAGGTGCTGAAGAACGTTTGCAAATTTCAAAGTTTCTGTAGCTGCTCACAGACATGGAACGCAGCATAACTTCAAGAATGAAAAGAGGAAACGCAGTGTGGGACTAACCTCTGGAAGACAGAGGAGGTAGGGGGGAGAAGTGGTCTCAACATGAGGCCATTTCAGCCCAGACTCCTCCTACGTCTTCTATCTGAATTTCAGCAACGAATAGTATACAAAATATCTGCACCTCAGTAGGATTTCCTCACTGAAACTTGCCAATTATTGCAGCCAGAGCTCAGTGTAGAGCAAGGAATGCATTCCCAATGACTACACCTGTGGGCCTGACATTAATCCTATGTTTCTAGCTGAGATGGAGACATTTGGAAAATCTCCTAATTTGTCATCCACTAAGGGAGGTCACTGAGGCCCTCTATTTAATGGAAGCTGTTACATTTTAATCTTTTCTGTCAGAGATAGGCAGCTGGTGTGAACATACTGCTTCACAAATAATATCAGCTTCTCCAATGGGCAGGGTGTCTTGAATTGTACACTTGGCAGGAATTACATGTCACCTCAGCTCTATACAGCACTGGGATCACAAGGGATTATTCAGTTTGCTCAATCCCTGACTGCTGTGTGACCATGTGCAGAGAATTATGGAAGTCAATCCCTGTATGAGTAGTCACAATACTTCTGTTCTGTGATAATCCATTGTGCCAGCTGAATTTTAACCAATGTGGGAAGCCAGAGGTCGGTTATTGGGTGACAAGGGCTATTCTTTTGTTGGGTTGACTCATGACTCTGGTGCATATACATCATGCCAACATGTTGTTATGGACCAGGCCAGACCCTCTCAAAACATTTCAGAAGGTAGCCCAGACCCTAACTTTGCTCATTGTCTTAAGCAGGTAAATTGCGGATATTCCAGGAGTGATGCAGCTGGTCAACCCACTTAGTTTTAATCAAAACAGTTTATTTACAAGATTACCAAATGAAACACAAACAAAAGAGAACAGAATACTGAATCACTTAATCTATCTGAAGACCAACAGATTATACCAACTTAATGATGCTGTTCTAAACACCTGCAACAATCCCCATAATCATGCCCTGGCATCAAAGATAAAATCAAACACCGGGTCCTACAGGAGAGAGGGAGGATCAGTATGGGCCTGCTTCTTTGGGTCGAGCAGCTTCTAACTCTACCTCTAAAAACCAAACTAAACCAAAGATAAGCTGAGCTGGGAGAACAGATCACTCCCCTTTCATTGTACAAGTGGTTTTCTTTTAAACTTGACACCTGTATGCTTTTCCAATTTTCCATCCACATTTTCCAAGTGAGGCATTCTCTGTTAACTATAATCAAATTGGCCTTAAAACGCATTCAAACCCAGACTTTTTGGAGTCTGTGTGTTATGACCTCTCTGAAAAAAAAAGGAGAAGCATCGTCACAATGTACTTCCAATGAAAAGCTATGCTGCCACATGCAATGGGATAGAACAGACGGCTGGTGTGCTGAAGGAATGCTTCAGCCGCAGGGACTGCTCTGGAGGAGACCTGCAGTATCTGGCAGTGCAAGAGTCAAGGTCAGCGGTGGCCTGTTGTACACTGATCAACCCCATCCTCATGAAGGGATAGACCTTGATACAATCAAGATTAGAGTGGTGCTGGAAAAGCACAGCAGGTCAGGCAGCATCCGAGAAGTAGGAAAATCGATGTTTCGGGCAAAGGCGCTTCATCAGGGAAATGAAGGGCTCCTGCCCGAAACTTTGATTTTCCTGCTCCTCGGATGCTGCCTGACCTGCTGTGCTTTTCCAGCACCACTCTAGTCTTGACTCTGATCTCCAGCATCTGCAGTCCTCACTTTCACCTCAACCTATACAATCTATACAGTGAGCAGCTAAAGAGCAGAAGCATGAGAAAGAGGAAGGAGGGGGTACCTTTGATAGCCACCTTCTGATCAGGCTCATCAGCCAATGCAACTCAATGCTCCCATTCATCAACAGTCTCACATCATTCCTTGTCACTGACTTCTTGCTTGTTAACAATGCAAAAAGTAAAGCCATCGTGAAAGAAACATTCTAACCTGAATTTACAAATGACAGCACATCATATTGCTTACAAAAGTTAATTAAATATCTTTGTGCATTCCCTTACTGCCAGTTTCTTCATGTGCCTTTACCAGTGGTAGCATTCTTACAGAGTGCCACCCATTGGTCACAGCGTTGTTGGTAGAAGGCTGCTGAATTTCAGATGCCTTACAGAATGATTCATACATCCATGGACCTTGAACTGCGAGCTACACAAGGCACCATTTCTGTACGGTTGGCACGGTCTGCGTTAGTTGGCTGACAGGACAGACCAAGGGAATACCAGGGTGAGAGCACAAATACTGAAGGAGGACAGCAGCATCATGTGTATTCCATGGAGCAACTGTCACATTTTCCTTTGTTAAAGGAGTTTGGGGAGACAGTCAACAACCTGGCAATCTGGTGGTTGCTTTATGGTTGGCTGTGAAATCTTACACATCCTTTTACATGCTGCCCCAACAAAATCTGCATCTGAGCCCTCTGCAGTGAATGCTGAGTGAAATCTGGCCCTTAGTCCTTACTCTGGCCCAGTGTCTAACATATGGAGATCCTGCCTCTCACTGATCCTTCTAGATACCAGCAGTAACACTATCTGAGCTGGAGGCAGTAACAGTACAATCTAGTGAAAGTTTTATGCTGTCATTATCTCTCTCTTTGTGGTGTTCCTCCATTGCCCAGCCTGGTTGAAAGGAGCAAGACACATGGATAAGGTTGTGTAGAAGAACAGGAGAAGGTAAGTGGTGCATGCTTACACAACCTGCATCTTGGAAATCAGAAGATATTGTGGGATGAAAGAAAAGAATTAAAAGAAGGAGATGAGCTAAGAGCCTTCTGTCAATGGTTTCAGTTCCAACATTGACCACAACTTCAGCAATGATTTTCCCAAAGACTTTCAATAGCCAGTATTATCTCCTCCATATACTTTACAACATGCATTCACACCTCTGGTTGGTTCCTGCTGTCTCCAGTTGTCTGCAACTCTTTCTGCAAGAGAGAGGTACATATGTCAATGAAATGCTGAGCAAACTCTTTAGCTGCTGTGTATTGTTATATTGAATAGATGGCAATAAGTGAAACATGGGAGCCTAAGGCAGACAACAGTGGTAATTGTGTGAAGATGGTGTAGAGAATATCTTGTTAAATATGAGTTCTGTTTGATAGAGATTGCTATAGGTACAACAAATTGAGCAGTGGTTTAAGGCCAGTAGCGCTGTAGGTATGATGAAGCATTCAATTATGCTGGCCATTCATGTGAACTCATTGAACCTCCTGTGACACCATATTGAGGTATTCATAGCTTAAATCTTGCTAATGATTTCCAGGTCTATCCCATTCAAATGCCCATGAGTAAGTCTCAGGAAGACCTCCTATTTTTCTGTGGATATATGTATTCATTTCCTTTACTTTGTCCTCCAGAGTTTGAAAACCTAGCTCCCATATTTTGGCATTCCCGCTTTTCCAGGTCAGATTTGACCCAATTCTGAACACATCCTCCTGTCACTATGTTTTAATCAACACGAGCTTGCTTTAATAAAATAAGAATCGTAGATGCTGGAAATCTGAAACAAAAACCGTAAGTGCTGGAGAATCTCATCAAGTCTGGCAGCATCTGTGGGGAGAAATATAGTCAATATTTCGAATCCAGTGACCCTTCATCAGAACTGGGCTTGCAGGTTTGCTTTAGTTGATGCTAGTTTCTCATTACTTTGCTCCCGCTACTAATGGATCCAGCCAATGAACAGTATTATATGCATCGACTGGACACAGAGATCATTCAAATGATCAATAGAATTTGAGTCAATCGCACACTGAAAACTCAATCTCTGAGTATTCTGCCCCTGTTACATCAGAGATTAATTCAACAGGTTTTCTCAATAAACCTGTCATGTTGTTTCCCTACAATCATTTATTTACTGAACTAGGTTGTTCTTTATTCTTTAGTGTCCTCCCACGAGCCAATGAAATATTATTATGAACGCAGAATCCACAAGGGCCAGTAAGTAGAGAACAAGTAAACATTGCCTGTCAATGAAAACTTCAGGCAACCACACACATGGTAAAATGCAGTTAACTGTTTTGAAATAGGGATGGTTCAGAACATTTCTACAAAAAAAGCAATCTTTAGGATCTAATTTAGTGGAATATTTGTTCTTTGTGACTTAGAAAATTATTCCATTTTAAAGATATCTTCTTTCTTACTGCCAGGAGACAATTATTCTGCTGGAACGAAAGCTTAGAATGCACAAAAGAAACCAGAGAAGGGAACTACTTAATTGTTCATCAACAGATCACTTACCATTGTATTTTGCTCTTCACTAGCAAGGGTGGATAGCAGCAATAAAACGGTGAACCTGTTTCCTTGCCTCAAATGTAATCAGGCAAAAACAACGACTGCAGATGCTAGAAACCAGAGTCTAGATTAGAGTGGTGCTGGAAAAGCACAGCAGTTCAGGCAGCATCCGAGGAGCAGTAAAATCGATGTTTCGGGCAAAAACCCTTCATCAGGAAGACAGGCAGAGACCCTGAAGGGTGGAGAGACACCCCCACCCTCCTTTCACTTATCTCTCCACCCTTCAGGCTCTCTGCCTGTATTCCTGATGAAGGGCTTTTGCCCGAGACGTCAATTTTACTGCTCCTCGGATGCTGCCTGAACTGCTGTGCTTTTCCAGCACCACACTAATCTAGACTCAAATGTAATCAAACAGAAGTTCAATCCATGATTAAGTTATGTTTCTTGACCCTGACCAATTGCTTTACATGAACAATGTTTCTTTGTTAAGCAAAGAATAAAATGTATAGCTTGGAGAGAATATTTGCACTGTTGGGCAAATTGACAACTGAAGGTTACAGACTGAAAATAATTGGAAAATGAGGACACATAAGGTGAAGTTGTTTTCTACAGTAAGTTGTAATGAATTGGAATGTACTCCCTGAAAGAACAGTGGAAGCAGAGGCAATACAGTGTTTCAATAAGAAATTGGATTTTTTAAAAAATGCAGGGCATTGGTGGCTAGATCTTATTGCCTATCCCTAATTGTCATTGAGAAAGTTGTGGTGAGCCAACTCTTAAACTGCCACAGTCAAAGTGTAGGTTCAATCACAGCAATGTTAAAGATGGAATTCCAGCATTTTGACCCAGTTACATCAAATTTGATATTGTTCCAATTCAAGGTGTGAAAGGCTTGGAGGAGACCTTGTAGGTCTATGGTGTTCCCACGTATGTGCTGCCCTTGTACTTCTAAGTTGTAGAGGCCATGTGTTTGGAAACTGCTTTTTAAGAAGTCTTGGTAGGTTGTTACAATGTCACCCTTGTAAATGGTACACTCTGCTGCCATCGTGCATTAGTAGTGGAGGAAGTCAATATTGAAGGTATTGTTTGGAGTACCAATCAAGCAGGCTGCTTTATCCTGGATAGTGTCAAGGTCCTTGATTTTGTGGAAGCCAATCTTATCCAGGCAAGTTGGGAGTATTCCACCACACTCCTGACTTATCCCTTGTAGATGGTGAACAGGCTTCAAGGAATAAGGAGGTGGGTTTCTCACAACAGAATTCACTGCCTCTATTATGCGCTTAGAGGCACAAAATTTCATAGCTAGTCCAATTAAGTTTAACCATCAAGTTGTTGGTATTAGGGGATTCAGTGATGATAATGCCATTGAATATCAAGGGGAAATGATGAGATTGTCTTTTGTTGGAGATTGTCATTGTATGGCACTTTTGTTGTGCAAATCTGGCTGACCACTTGTTTGGATGTTTTCCAGATCTTGCAACACAAGGGCTTAGACAGTTACAGATCTAAGGAGTTGCAAATGGTACTGAATATGATACAATATTCATGAATTGTTTCACTTTGGACTTTATTATGGAGGGAAGATAATTGATGAAATAGCTGAAGATGGTTTGGCCTAGGCCAGCACCCTGAGGAACTCCTGAGAGATAAAAAGTGAGGTCTGCAGATGCTGGAGATCAGAGCTGAAAATGTGTTGCTGGTTAAAGCGCAGCAGGTCAGGCAGCATCCAAGGAACAGGAAATTCGACATTTCGGGCATAGGCTGAATGAAGGGCTTATGCCCGAAACGTCGAATTTCCTGTTCCTTGGATGCTGCCTGACCTGCTGCGCTTTAACCAGCAACACATTTTCAACTCCTGAGAGATGTCCTCTAACAGAAATGATTTACCTGCAACAACTACAACTTTCTAACTTTGTGCTATGTATAATTCTAAGTTATAAAGAGTTTTCCACCATTGACTCCAGTTTTACTAACACCTCTTGATGCAAGTGGCCTTGATGTTAAATAGTGCAACAGTCACTTCCCCACTAGAGTGCAGCTCCTTTGACCATGTTTGAACCAAGGCTACAATGTGGTCAAGACTGAATTGTCCTGATGGCATCCAAACTGAGCGCTCATGAGCAGGTTATTGTTGAGTAAGAGCTGCTTGATAGATCTTTTCCACCATTTTGCTGATGAACAAGAGTAATCTGATTGGGTGGTAAGTGTACTAGCTGGATTTGTCTTGCTTTATGTGGACTAGTGTGACCGGGCAATTTTCCACTTTGTTGGGTGTGTGCCAGAACTGTAACTGTACTGGGACAACTTAGTTAGAGGTGCAGCTGTTTCTGGAGCACGCCTTCAGCACTATTGCTGGAATGTTGAGAGGGTCCATAACTTTTTGCAGTATCCAGCGTCTTCAGTCATTTGTGAATTCCATGTGGATTGAGTCAAATTGGGTGTGTACTTAAAAAGAAAACATTGGCAAAGTTCCCTTGGAAATTTGTTGTGTGGACACATTGAATAGTTTTGAAGAATGTACACAGCCTTGTCATACTCCCAACCTAACTTGGAACTTACCAGATTATCCTTCTTTTAACCCAAAGCTTACTATAGGCTCTGGATCAATAGATTGAAGGCAAGGAAATATCAAACCTAGTCTATGCCGGTGACATAGAACTATTTGCAAATTCAGTAAAGGCCCTTTAAAATATGGTAGATCAAATAAAATGCAGAAGATTAGAATGTGGGTTGTGTATAAATAGTGAAGAGATTTTAAAAATACTAGTCAGAAGAAATAAAGCAGAAGAATCTGGAGTGAAGATTGAAGTGGATAGTGTCACACTAGAACAACTAGCTATGTTTGTCTACTCAGGACAAATGAAAAGAGAAGATACGGATACAATGCTGAAACCAGAGGGATAGGCACAGCCAGAAGTAATTTCATGAGAACGAAAGATGTGTTCATGAGAAGAAACTTCAAGCTTCTAATTGGGAAGATACTTGTAAGAGGCTATTATTCCCTTTCCTGTGTGACTCGGAAAGCTGGACAATAAATAAAACTCTGTCTGTATAAACAGAGGCCTTTGAAATCTTGATGCTGAAACAAATGTTTAAAATTTCAAAGACAGACTGTAAGAAAAATGAACTTATGTTTTAAATTGCAAAAAGGAAAAGAACTCATGCTAAGTACTAACAGAAAATGCAATGAAATACCACTTGATCTAGCCTGATCTATTCTTGGTTAAGAAGCACCAAGACAATTATCTGTCCTTTTCTTCCATTTGTGTAATGAGATATTTAATATCCATCTGAACAACATGAAAGGACCTTAGTTTAAAATCTAATCTGAAAGATGAGTACATTCTCAATTCTGCACTTACATATCAGCCTAGATTATGTGTTGCTATGGTCTGGAATGGTGTTTGATTCCATTACTTTCTGCTTCAGAGCTTAGTATTCTGGTAAGAGAGCCAAGATGACCTTTGTTGCAGCTAACCATCTTAGGAGACAATAAACTGCGTATACCCTTAATTCATTTGGCCCTGGAATTTATGCATGTTCAAAGAATTCAGTTCCTCAAGTGCTGCTCCTTATGCTTATTTTATCTAAAGTTTCATTCTCCTCTTCTGCAACTAAAATGCCTGTAACATCCCTTTTCTTTGTATAAGCAGAGACAAGATATTAACTTAGATACCTGCCCAAAGGTTCTGCATCCATTTAGTAAAAAGTGAGGTCTGCAGATGCTGGAGATCAGAGCTGATGAAGGGCTTGTGCCCGAAACGTCGAATTTCCTGTTCCTTGGATGCTGCCTGACCTGCTGCGCTTTAACCAGCAACACATTTTCAGTTCTGCATCCATTTCACAAGTTACCATCTACATCTTTGCTAGATCTATCCGCTTGATCATAATAAAACATTTTTAAATTTTCCTTAATGTTACCGTATGATATTTTTTCATATCTTCTCTCTGCTTTCTGAATGTTCTTTTCCACTTCAACTCATACTTTCTCGACATGTCCTAAAATATTACCTTTTATGTAATTGTCATATGCTCTATTTACCTGCTTTATCTTAATCTGTAAACTTCTGGATAAACATGGGACTCTATCTCTGGCACTAACACACTACTTTTTTAAGTGAACATGTCCAAACTCCCTCATGACTCTGACTGCCATGTAGATTTCCAGGATTTCTCTTCCCCAGGTTGGAGCCTCTGCATGAGTTTATATTTTATTTTAAGCAATGTTCTTCATGGTCCTTGCAACTTCGTGGACGAAGTTTATAATTTGAGTTGTTTGAAAAATTTAAATTTATCTTGAATATTGCTGGAAAAGCCCCTTTTTGTTGAAGCTTTTTGTCTGGCATCTGTCAGGACAAATGGCAAGAATACCATTTCAAGGGAGAACCTACGTTGATGCTACACAAGAAAAGAGTACTGATTTAGCAGATGAACTCTGATCAATAGCAGCATTGCCATGGAGAATGCACCAATATGTGATGATTAACAGTTAACTGCTGAGATTAACTTTTAAACCAGACAGCCTAGCTCTGAAATTGATCCCTGAATTATTACCTGAGTCAAATGTAAAGTGGCATAGGGCAAATAAGCTCAGAGAAATGAACGCATCGCTCAAGTACTGGCATGAGTTTATATCTTTGTGTGAAAATATCAAACTACCAGGTCCTGATCAAATTCAATCTCTGTGATGTTCAATGGCATTACCATTATTGAATTTCCTACTATCAACATCCTGGGGGTTACCAATGAACAGAAACTGAACCAGACTAGCAATATAAATACTGTGGCTACAATAGCGGGTCAGAGGCTAAGAATACTGCGGGGAGTAATTTACCTCCTGACTCCCCAAAGCCTGTTCACCATCTAAGAGACACATGACAGGAGTGTGATGGAATACTCCTCAATTGCCTGGATGGGTGCAGCTCCAACAACACTCAAGAAGCTTGCCACCATCCAAGCATTACTTTATTGGCACCACATCCATCACCTTCATCAGTCACTGCCTCCATCACCAATGCAAAGTGGGAGATGTCTATTTTATCTATAAGATGCACAGCAACAACTCAGCAAGACTCATTTGACAGTCTACTCCAACCCTTTGACCTCTGCCTCCTGGAAGGACAAGGGCTGCAGAAACATGGGAATACCACACCTTTTGTTTCTCCTCCAATCCACATATAATCCAGACTTGGAACAATATCACTCCACCTTCATAGTTGCTGGATTAAATTCTTAGAACTCCCTCCCTAACAGCACTGTGGGAGCTCCTTTCTGCCAACATTGATGTTACATTTTCATTTCCAAGTAGTATGACTTTGCACTGATAAAATCTATTTGGTACTACAAGTCGGTATTTCTTTGGATCCAACTGTGAACAGGATTTGACAGTATTTTAACAAGTCAATTTTTGGCAACCAATGTGTGTCCAATTTGTTCAATTTAGCAACAGGATGTAAATCCACTTTTTTACAACATTGCTATTTTGCTAAAAGAAAATCTCTGTGACTAATCTGGATTTGGCACCATCATAATATGTGAGCTCCAACTACTTTGACTCAGTTCATCATGAGCGTAACCTCTTTTCTCTCGAGAGCTAGTCTTTCTGACTGTGTCCTGTCCATGTTTTTTATGTAATGTATCCCCACATTACCATCATGACATTCCTAAAGCATTTACCGAGCCTATTCCCACAAGTTGATTTATGATTCTGCAATAGTCTTTAAAAGTCACGTCAATGGTTTTCTGGAAGATAAAACATGATGCTATCTAATCTTTTAAGCACCTCCATGTTATCCAATTTGATTGTGAGAGGGCCAACATTAGAATATTAAATTTCTGACTCATTCTCTAAATGTTTTGATATTTCTACTTCACTCACCACTTCATTCACTTCCATGAGTACACATTTTTTCTGGTCTATCATCCTGTCATAATATCTTTTTAACTAACTAACATGACATTCTCATGGATTCTTTCTCCATGTGGATTACTCACTACATAGTTTGGATAGCTGAGTTTCTTTTTGATTTGATAAGGTCCAGTGATCCTTGCTTTTAATGGTTCTTAAAGACATGTAATAACATGTATCCAACAGCAAAATCTTTTAAAAATTAATTTAAGTGGTCCAATCTTCTCATGCCCATATATTAATTCAAAAGGACTAAATCCTGTAGACTCAGTAGGAGCATCTCTATTGGCAAATCATAACAAGGAAGTCCTTTTTCCCAATCATTTGGCATTCTTGACAATAAGCTCTTATCATGGCAATCAAAATTTGGTCTTCCCAATGTACTTTGATAAAGTGAATCATAAGCAAATGGTATAAATTATTTATTCCTAAACTGGTCATAATTTCTTTGAATAGTTGCAACATAAAATTTGAACATTCACCTGATTGTATTTCTTTGGATAATCTGTACCTTGTAGAAATTGAAACTAATTGTTCCACCAACACTGTCGCATATTGTTTCCTAAAGTCACAGCTTCAAGAAATCAAATACAGACCTCCATCACTGTTAAAAGGTATTGATTCCTATTCCTGGTTCTAGATAGGAGTCCAACAACAATCTATTAAGATCCTTCTATTCAACATTTCATAATAAATACTCTTTTTATCAAAATTCAAACTGCCAAATGCTAATTTTCATATTCTCAAAATTCATAACAAAGCAATTAATATAGATATTGAAGTGTTCTATCAGCAGATCAGAATCCAATGTTCTTGATTTCTACTTAGGAATTAATTTAGCATTCAGAGATTTTACAAAACATTACATGATCACTAATTTCTCATTAAACATAGAAGCAAAACATTCTTTTCATAATGCTATCAGTATTAAATCTCCCTATGGAAATAATTGAATAGTTCAAAATATGAGATTAATTTCTGTAGGTGTGGCTGACAAATGGATAGTACATCATGTCCTTTTCCTAAATTAGAGAAAAATATTCCATTTATATTGGTTCTTCAGTCATGGAGTATCAATGTCCTAAAATCAACCCTGCTCTCCACCGGAATGACAATATTTGGAACACCTTAAGCTGTCCAACTTCAAAAATAATGTACTAAATAAAAACGGAACAAACTGTGGATTCTATGAATCAGAAACAAAAACGGAAATTGCTGTTCTGAGGAAAGGTCAGCGCACCTGAAATGTTAATTCTGATTTCTCTTCATAGATTCTGCTAGTCCTGCTGACCTTTTCCATAAATTTATGTTTTTGTTAAAAAATAATGTAGTATAGTTCACCTTTATTACAAAGGGAATGAAGTAATACAGTAGGGACGTTTGACTGAAACTACACAAGGCACTAGTCAGACTATAGCTGGAATATTGTGACCAGTTTTAGGCCCCTTGACTAAGGAATGATATACTGGCACTGGAGGCATCCCAGAGAAGTTTCAGTAGGCTGATACTGAGTATGGAGAGCTCTCTTATGAGGACAAGCTGTGTAGATTGGGCCTGTACTCATTGGAATTTGGAAGAATGAGCAGTAACCTTATTGAAACAGACAAGTTTCTTAAAGAATTTGACAGGTCCTTGAAAGTGGAGTTGCAGGTAGATAGGATAGTGAAGAAAGCATTTGGTGTGCTTTCTTTTATTGGTCAGAACATTGAGTATAGGAGTTGGGAAGTCATGTTGCAACTGTACAGAATATCGGTTAGACCACTTTTGGAATATTGTGTGCAATTCTACTCTTGCTCGTACAGGAAGGATGTCATGAAACTTGAAAGGGCTCTGAAAAGATTTAGAAGGATGTTGGCAGATTTGGAGAGTTTGAGCTATAGAGACAAGCTGAATAGGCTAGAGCTATTTTCCCTGGAGCATCGGAGGCTGAGGGATGACCTTATAGAGGTTTATAAATCATGAGGAGCATGGATAGGGTAAATAGACAAAGTCTTTTCCCTGGGGTGGCGGAGACCAGAACTAGAGGGCATAGGTTTAACGTGAGAGGGGAAAGATTTAAAAGTGATCTAAGGAGCACCTTTCTCAAGTAGAGGATGGTGCATGTATGGAATGAGCTGCCAGAGGATGTGGTGGAGGCTGATACAATTACAATATTTAAAGGCATCTGGATGGGTATATGAATAGGAAGGGGTTAGAGGGTTATGGGCCAAGTGCTGGCAAATGGGACTAAATTAAGTTAGGATATCTGGTTGGCATGGAGGAGTTGGACCATATAATCTGTTTCCATGCTGTACATCTCCATGACTCTATGACTCTATGACAGGGTAGGTGCAGAAAGTTTGTCTCCTCTTGTGTGAGAGTCAAGGACCAGAGGATATAATCTCAGAAAAGGGGTCACACGTTTAAGACAGAGATGAGAAGGAATTTTTCTTCTCAGATAGTAGTGAATCTGTGGAATTCTTTACCACAGAGAGCTGTTGGAATTAAGTCATACTCAAGGTGGGATAGATGGAGTTTTAACGAATAAGTGAATCGAGGGTTATTGCATTGTCCCTTGGACTAAGGTGTCACTAAGACAGACAAAAAGACATTCAAGCTAGAATCTAGTACAACTTAATCTTTATTAATATTTAGGTCAACTATAACATACGTAACTCATTAATTCTTAACGACTTTGGTTTAGACTTAGAAAGTATTCAACTCACGACTTTGGGTCGCTACTGGCTACGCAGTGAGCACCATGAACTCAATTACTAACCATGTATGATGAACTGGGCAAGTTCATTCCAATGAGCTGAACTCAGGACTTCCTCTGTGCGATGGTGCGTCTCGAATTGCTCTTAATGTCTTTTTTTAAATGTGTCGTCTTCTACCTTTCCAGAATATTCCATGACATATCCCTTGAGCAGAACCCTCTTGATTTGGAGATTCCTAGGGTCATGTAAATGGGAGACATCTGCTTCTATAGTTCCTCATCTCAGTCTTATTTACTCCCATTTGCAAGCACAAGGTCAAATAACCTTTAGGACCAACCACTCGCCTAGTCACCAGTCTGGTTTCACTCATTCCTTTCAAAGCAAAGTTAATCTGTTGTTTACATCAAGTTAGGAGAATTTTCCACCATGCTTGTTTGACTTCAACTCTGTTAGCCAAAGGGTAACAATGAGGAAAAGGCAGTAAAGTGGAATTGAGGATTAGCAGATCAACATGATCTCATTGAATGGTGGAGTAGACTCAATGGGTTGAATGGTCTCCCTCTCCCCCTATGTCTTTTGATATTATGATATCCAGATATCGAAAAGACACAGATTTTATTCTATGGTTTGCAGCTATTCAGGTTTCTGATTTTATTTCCCAGATTTGCCTATCTAATTTTAACTAGAAGTTGAGTCATATGAGAAAAGCCCCTATCCTGACAAATTGACTCCACTTGCATATTGTATAGTGGAGTTGAGGTGCTTACATTAACAAAGTTGTATTTATTGGGTAACAATTTAAACTTGTAAGATGCCAAACAGTAATCATTATGCTTTATAGCATTTCAAGGCTGAAAGTAGGATGCAGTGTTTGAAAAATGTTGAAAGCACAGAGAGCATCCTGGAACTACTGTAGATGTTGTGCTGTACAAGACAAGATACACAGTTCTGTTGAAAAAGGACAATTTCAGAATGTCATTATTAGTGCAAATACTGTGAAGACCAATGCATCTAAAATCAATGCTGACAGAAGTTAGACTACCACAGCAGCAAGATTTGAGAATTCACTTTGTCTCCAATTAACTTAATATGCTGAGTATTCAAAATCTCAAAAAGTCTTAAGAGGTCTGACATGAATGTTTAATATTTTACAAAATTTGCTTTGGGCCATCAACATTCACCTCTTGTTTAAAGCCACCCTCTTATGTAATTTTCTTTTGCATAATGTTGTGATGGCAGAGTGAGAAGGCAATTGGGTAAATGCAAAAGACTTAGTCTAAATAAAGAGTTAAATGCTGTGTTCAGTTACTAGTGATTCTATGTCATTTGTATCCATTTATTTTGGCTGTACTGGAAACCAGATTTGGGCAGGACTTGCACAATATGAGAATGTTAGGAAACTACCTGGGAATTACCATTCACCCATTCCTGCTCCATCACTGTACCTTCACCAAAGCTGGATTTCCAATAAAGTTATGTTAACAAGATAGGAGGAGCGCTGAGGAGATTTCAGGCCCACAGCACAGATAAGAAGGTGGATTCATTTGAACTCAAAATTAACAAGTTTCAGAAACAAATGGATGTATTGCAGGCTATCAATCGCACATCGTAGATGTTGATCACAAAATTCTTAAACAAGTATACTGGGACAGAGAAAGTAAGTGAGTAACCATGAGAAAAGGGTAGGCAATTGGAAAAGAAAGACTTGGACAGAGACAATCCAGGAAACCCTCAAGAAACTGATATTGTCTGATTGGTCCACAGTATTGAATACCTATGACCTCAATGAAAATAATGGGATTTCACAACTACTTCTACCATTAGAATGATATAAACCGCGTCTGCATCTGACTGGTGCATTCTCCATGGTAATGCCTCTACTGATCAGTGTCCACTTGCTAACCAATTGACACCCTCCTATCGTACAGTACAAATGTTGTTCTACTTGGTAACTCTTGTGAATTGTCCTAGTGGGTGCAAAGCAATAAGCAATAACAAGGCATGTTTCCTTTTTCATCAATATTCAAATTCTCAAAGTATTTAGCACTCCTCGGTATCAGGGTAACTGTCTAATTGAAAAATATCTGAAAAGTGAGATCGAACAACCTGAAGCCATGATTCATCGTGAAACCAATGATGTAAATATGAAAAAAGGTAGATATCTTGGAAAGGTTATTTGACTATTTGCTGTTGAATTAAAAAACAGAACCTCTGAAGGTCAAGATTTCTGGATTATTCTTGTTGCAGATCAAGGTAAAGTAAATAATGGGAAAGAGAAAGTACCAGAGTCCTCCACCAGTGGGACAAGTGTTATGGTAACGCAAAGCCCCATCTTGAAGCCATACAGATCTGTGGTGGGTGTGTTGGATATGAGGGGTAGAGTCTTGCTGGAGACTGCACACTGCCACTCCACCTTTTTGGAACCTGGAAACACTTCAGACATAAGAAGGATCGAGCAGAACCATGTCTACATGGTGGAAAGCTGTAAGTTATTGAGGTTCAAAGAGACACTGTTTAAATGACATAGACAGGAATAAATAACAGTAATAAAATACTGACCTATATATCTGGAGAACAACATACACGAGAGTAAGAAGTCATGATACAGCAACCACATGTACAGTACTGTTTACAAGTCCTGGCATTTCACTTTAAGGAAGATCTGTTAGTCTAGAGGATATCCACTGTCACCTTACTTAAAAGATATCTGGATTCCAAACATTAAAAAATGAAGATGGGTTAGTAGCAATGTATTTTTCCAAATTTACAAGATTAAGGAGTGATTCAATTAAAAATTTTTGTGGATTTTCTGTTCTTAGAACAGGGAAACAGAGCTCAATGAGCCTTATCTTTGAAAATGGCTACCTGAGCCTCCCATTGTCAGTGTGAAGTGTTTAGTCTGGAATCCAAGTTCAGAAGTGGCTTGGAAAGACCTGAGGAACATGTCTGCTGCAGAAGCAAGCTGGATAAAACGTCGAGATTAGAATGGTGCTGGAAAAGCACAGCCAGTCAGGCAGCATATGAGGAGCAGGAAAATCGACGTTTCGGGCAAAGGTACTTCATCAGGAATGGAAGTAGGGAGCCTCCAGGGTGGAGAGATAAGTGGTCACTCTAATCTAAACTTTGGCTTCCAGCATCTGCCGTCCTCACTTTTGCCTTAATGCGATTTTAACCTTACTGCGATTTTAATCCTCGTGCAAGGATGCCTATCTTGAAGAATGATTTGGAGATGCCGATGTTGGACTGGGGTGTACAAAGTTAAAAATCACACAACACCAGGTTATAGTCCAACAGATTTAATTGGAAGCACACTAGCTTTCAGAGCGAAGCTCCTTCATCAGGTGATTGTCACAATCATCTGATGAAGGAGCGTCGCTCTGAAAGCTAGTGTGCTTCCAATTAAACCTGCTGGACTATAACCTGGTGTTGTGTGATTTTAACTCTATCTTGAAGAAGTTCTCCTCCTCTCTCCACAATAATCTCAGTGAGTCTCTCTCTCATTGCAACCCACAGGTACTCTTTGCTATCTTCTCCCCAGCCTCCCCTCCCCACCCTGCACTCCCCCCCCCCCCCGCCCCTGCCCCTCACTTATCTCTCCACCCTGGAGGTTCCCTGCCTCCATTCCTGATGAAGGGCTTTTGCCAGAAACATCGATTCTCCTGCTCCTAGAATACTGCCTGACCTGCTGTGCTTGTCCAGCACCACACTAATCTAGACTCTGATCTCCAGCATCTGCAATCCCCACATTTGCCTGGATAAAATGTCTATCTGTTGGGCTGCCACACCATGCTCAACATTTGAAAATGTGCATTGAAACATAAACTTTCCTTTCTGCCCTTCCTTATCACCCCCCCACCCCACACCATACGCCCAATGTATCATTGAACCAACCCATGCAACCTAATGCTCTCCATATCCTCCATGCTACATTATGGCCTGTATCATCCAAATGACTTCCCACACTCTCCATGCCAACCTAAGCGACGTTTATTACTCACATTCAAATTTTGTGCCAACACATGCTTCCACCCACAATCCTTTGCACTTTACCATGCCAACTCACCGTGTATACACCATGGGCTGACTTTAGGGCCCTTGTACAAAATAACGCTCTATTTAATATGTTAAATGCACTCCTGGCCACATATTGAGTAAAATACTCAAATGTAAAAACACATTACTGACACTTAAATTCCTACACCTCAATAAATCCTAAAAAAAATAAATACTTAATTCAATTGCAGCAAGCATTGGAATTCATAGTCGCACATCAAAGAGTTCTGTCAATCAGTCATGAAAGAATCCTGAAGTTAGTCATTCAACACGAATCCAGTAATGGAAGCTCACAGGTACAGTGAGAAGGAAAGTGATCATTTGTTTTAGCTCTATAGGTTTTTTTTACAAAGATTAAACAGCCCAGAGTTTTTAATGCATCAACATGTTACTTTAACAGCTTCCACTTTCTTCGATAGTCTTTGAGAGCTTATTTATCCAAAAGAGTTTATGCACTTATTTTAACTCTCCATATGATGCATTTTCTCCCTCAAAAGGCAGCTTACCTATCCCTGAGATATGTTGGGATCAGACCCAAAGAGGTATATTACCTCTCCAAAAGGGTGCCCAGTGCTATCCAAACAAATCCACAAGTTTCAGACCTGCTCTTACTTGGTACATTCTGCATAGTTCAGCTTTCAGATATAGACCTCACTAAAAACATGAAGGAGTGGAGGAATCTGATTACTTAAATGGCCAGCTGCCTCTGTAAACTGATCATGAAAGTTATCCCAGGTCAATTCAATTCCAATCCCAGGAAAATAGGAAGTGTTATGTTTGGGAGCAGGACTTAGGGTTCCAAATAATTTACAAAATTTTTGCCACATTGGAGATGATATTCTTGCACTTTGGTATCAATCACATGATCATGAGAAATAGTTGCAGAAGTAGGCTGATCGGCCCTTCCAGCCTCCTCACCCCCAATTCAGTAGGACAATGCTGATCCGACACTCCTCACATCCACTTTCTCCATAACCCTTGATTCTGTAACTGATCATAATCTATCTCTCTCATCCTTAAATATGCACAAGGACTCTGACCCCACAACCTCTCAGCGGTAAAGAGATCCAAAGACTCCTAACCCTCTGAGAGAAGAAATTCCTCCCCATTTCCTCCTTAAGTTGGTACCCCTTTCTCCTGAGACTATATCCTCTGCTCCTACACTCCTCAGGAGGGGCAATGTCCTCTCAGCATTTAACCTGTCAAGCTCCTTAAGGATCCTATATGTCTCAACAAGATCAACAAAGAACAAAGAACAATACATCAAGGGAATAGGCCCTTTGGCCCTCCACGCATGTCCCAACACATTTTGCATTCCATACTAAAACTCTCCATTCCCTTCCTATCTGTCCAGGTGCTTCTTGAATGCTGTTATTGTGTCTGCCTCCATCACCCCCTCTGGCAGCGCCTTCCAGGCGCTCACCATCTTCTGTGTGAAAAACATGCCTTGCACCTCTCTTTTAAACTGCGTCCTCCTGCACCTTGAACCTGTGGCCCCTAGTAATTGACCCCTCTCCACCCTGTGAAAAAGTGTCATACTTTCCATTCTATCCATGCCTTTTACGATCTTATATTACGATCACCTCTCATCCTTCATTTTGGGTGGCACAGGTGGCTCAGTGGTTAGCACTATTGCCTCACAGTTCCAAGGACCTGGGTTCAACTCCAGCCTCAGGTGACTGTCTGTGTGGAGTTTGTACATTCTCCCCGTGTCTGCGTGGGTTTCCTCTGGGTGCTCTGGTTTCTTCCCACAGTCCAAAGATATGCAGGTTAGGTGAATTGGCCATGCTAAATTGCCCACAGTGTTCAGGGATGTGTAGGTTAGGTGTAGTAATTGGGGGTAAATATAGGATAATAGGGTAGGGGAATGGGTCTAGGTGGGTTACTCTTCAGAGGGTTGGTGTGGACCTGTTGGGCTGAATAGCCTGTTTCCACACTGTAGCGATTGTATGTTTCTAAATTCCAATGAGTAAAGTCCCAAACATTTTAGCCTTTGCTCACAGGCAATTCTTCCTTACCAGTGATCCTCCTAGTGGATCTTTGCTGAAGTGTAATTTGCACACTCCACAGTTGGGATTAAGGGTGGAAGGTAAATGCCCTGTTGCACCACTGCAACAATTCGCCATAGTAATATTTCCCACACTCCTTGTGTTGATGACCTCTTTGCGAATTAAAAGGCAGTTATATTCTGTTTAACTTTTTAATTATTAATGCCATTTATCAACATAATTTCTTCCTCACTTTATTTTGCTCCACCACCCACATTTACTTTAAACTAATTAGGATCCTTAAACTAGTTTTAAATGCTGCTACTAATCAATGTCTTTGGTATTTTAATTATATCTTCAATTTGTTATGATATATCTATCATAACTCCAATCATAAATAACATTAAAAAGGGAGCACCTTTGACTAGATTATTACAGGTGATAATTTTGGATGCTTACAGTAGTAAAAGAGGGGATTGCAGGCTTTAATCTCATCAGTTTAAATTTAAGTTCTAGGCACCAGATATAAACATTGCAGTCTATTATTGCATGGTGTTCCTCACTTCAGCAATTAAACTGCTCTTGCTGTCATGGCACCCCACTCTGGAGCTGACATTTTTATGTCTCAAAGTTTGACAGTTTTACTCTGTCTCTTCAATTCGGTCTGAAAGTATTAGAATGGATTTAGAAACTAGGACATACCATTTCCATGAATTGTCAAGGATCTAAGTGATAGATCAAGTATTGAGTGGCAGATGTGGCAGGATAGGTTGATGGTTTGAAATGATATATCAATGGGAAATTAAAATATATTTTGCTTTGAGAAAGTTGAATTGATCCATAGGAACTATCCTGAGCTGACTTTCATAGTTTTAAGAAGACACAATTTGTCAAAGTGAACAGAAATGCTGACTCAGGCACAGAGCTGGTGCTGAAATGCAAATAGACTCCAGGTGATATTGCAAAGGAGAATAAGACAAAAAAACGTAGCTAAACATTGAAAATTGTTCAGTTGGCTAAAAGAGTCTGTTTATACAGGAATCTACAAAATATTTCCAAATAACTTTCAACAGTCTTTGCCCAAATTTCTGACTGCTGGCTTTGGCTCAGTTTCATCTGTTTCTGTTCAATTATTTTCAAATATGATAAATCTTTGTTTAAACAGAAAGGGTGAAACAAACAGTACACATTTAACATGAAGCTTCTGCAAACAATCACAGTTTTATCAGTTCCTCAAAGCTTGACTGTACTTGTTTAACACTTTGGGACCAGCACAAAGGGAAATCTAACTCAAACTAGCAAAGGATCAGCTTCACTCATTTATCAAAATGGAAATATTTGATCTTAAACACGATGGTTGCCAGTTTGCAAATATGAACATTATACCTAAATGTCATATAGATTAATTAATGTAGATAAAGAAAGAATTGGTTGGACTATTCATACATTGAGTATTAACTGCTTAATCTCATCCCAAAATGCATTTTGATCACTTCGTATGTAATAGCTCACACTTTGCATTTAATCCAAAATGAACCTCTGATCTCCCGAGTATGTGTATTCAGTATGCTTTTTTCCAGCTTTACAATTGGATTACTGTGGATGGTACTTGAAATTATGTTCTCTTTTGTATGACCCCAAGGGAGATAAATAGTCCTCTGGTGGTTCATACAGATTTACAACAGTTCCCAAACACATTCCGACCAGAGATGTTACTGATCATCAATAAGAGCTGGGAAGTAAAGGACTGATAGAATCATAGAATCGCTGCAGTGTAGAAGCAGGCCATTTGACACATTGAGTCCATATCGACCCTCCAAAGAATATTCCACCCTGACCCATCCTCCTACCTTTTCCCTGTAATCCTGTGGTTCCCATGGCCAATCAACCAAAACTGCATAGATTTGGAGTGTGGGAGGAAACTGGAGCACTAAGCAGAAACCCACGCAGACACAGAGAGAATGTGCAAACTCCACATTCCAGACGCCTGAGGGTGGAATCAAACTCGGATCCCTGGTACTGTGAGGCATCAGTGCAAACCACTGAGCTACTGAGTCAAAAAAGTTCAGTCCAGTCCAGTCCATTCCAGTCCAGTCCAAGGCACTGACTGTCCAATTGGAAGCAGCAAAGTATAGAAATGTAATTGTCACAGAAGATATGATTGTCAGGAGAATAAATAGGCATTTCTGGAATTGTCACCATGAATCTCCCATAGTGTCATGCCTTCTACTGCCAGGGTAAAGGATATTATGGAGAGGGTGTAAAATATTCTGAAAGAGAAAAATGAGTGACCCAGAAGTTGAGGCACACTATGTTAACAACAAAACAGAGGTCAAAGTTCTACTGTCAGCTTTCGATATAAGACCACAAGACGATGAGATCTAGGATCAGAAATAGGCCACTCAGCCCACTGAGTCTGTTCCACCATTCATAGCTAACCTGATAATCCCCAATTCCACTTTTCTGCGTTTTCTCCATACCATTTCATTCACTTATTAGTTAAAATTCTAACTATCTCTGACTTGAATATATCTAATGACTCAAGCTCAACAGCCTTCTGTGATAAAGAATTCCACAGAATAACTACCATCTGAGAGAGGAAATTCTTCCTCATCACTTGTCTTAAATGGGCAAACCCTTATTTTGAGAGTATGCCTCTGGTGCTAGACTCTCCATACCTACCCTGTCAAGTCTTGTTAGATTAGATTCCCTACAGTGTGGAAACAGGCCCTTTGGAGGAGTAACCCACCCAGACCCAATTCCCTCTGACCAATGCACCTAACACTATGGGCAATTTAGCATGGCCAATTCACCTGACCTGCACATCTTTGGACCGTGGGAGGAAAGCGGAGCACCCGGAGAAAACCCACGAAGACATGGGGAGAACATGCAAACTCCAAACAGACAGTCCCCTGAGCTTGGATTCGAACCGGGTACTGTGAGGCACCAGTGCTAGCCACTGAGCCACCATGCCACCCGAAATCATCTAAGAATCTTGTATGTTTCAATAAGGTACCTCTCATTCTTCTGTAATCCAATGAATACAGGCCCAAACCACTTAGCCTGTCCACATAAGATAATCTCTCCATACCTGGTGTCAGCCTAGAGAATTTTCTCTGGACTGCTTCCAATTACAGTCTATTTTTCTTTTGATAAGGGACTCAAAACTGTTCACAGTATTTCAAACATGATCTGAATGGTGCCTTGTAGAGTTTTAGCAAAAGAATCATACTTTTGTACTTGATTGCCTTTGAACCAAAAGCCAACATTCCATTTCCGTTTCCTATGACTCGATGAACTTGGATGCTAGCTTTTTGTGATTCATGGACAAATCCCAATGTAGCTTCTTTCTGTCTTTCTCCATTTAAATAGCATTCAGTTCCACTATTCTTCTTGCCAAAATACATAATCTCACATTCCCCCACGTTTCCAAGTTCTTATCGACTCCCTTAACTTCTCTGGATCCCTCTGCAGACTCCTGGTGTCATCCTCACCACTTGTCTCCCACTTATAATTGGATTATCTGACAGCTTGGCTACAGTACATCTATTTCCTCATCCAAGTCATTAATGTGTATTATAAATAATTGGCCCCAGCACTAATCCATGTGCTAGTTACAGATTGCCATCTTGAAACTGGCTCCTTTATCTAACTCTCTATCTTTTATTAGTTCACTAATCCTCCATCCAGTCACAGGTAAAATTAAAAAGTTGGAATTCAACAGTAGTATTCTCTGGTTTGCACTTGCTCCACACTATGAGAGGATTAGAACTTGGATGATAGCCGGGTCAATGTGTTGCTTAAAGCAAGGTACAGCAGGGTAGGCTTCGGGATCTTGGGCACTGGGACCAGTTCTGGAATGAAAAGCACTTGTCTTAAAAGGATTGATTGCACCACAACAGGACAGGGACCACTGTCTTCACAAGGATGTTCACTGGTGTAATTAGAGTGGTTTTAAGCTAGATCTGGATGTGGACCAGGATATCAAAGTTGTAAAGAGGAATAAGGTTTATAAAGTTAGAATAATAGGCAATGCTATACAAGGTAGTATTTCATAAGGGAGTACTAAAAAATGTCAGCTATTAGATGGCAAATGGGAATGGAAGAAAGAAATAAAGCCTAAATTCAAATAACTGTATATGATTGCTTAGAGTATGGTAAAGAAGTTTGGTGAGTTACAGACACAGATCACCATATGGAAATACAACATTGTGTCCATATTACAGACATGTCTCAAAGAATAGTAAATATTTCTGAGTACAGCGTGTTCAGAATTATAGAGGAAAATTATAGAGAGGCACAAGCATTATCATGTAGTTATAATGGAGGGTTTGAATTGTAGGCTACAATACTAGTCATGAAAGGGCGAGGAAGAACAAGAATGGAAAGAAAAGATCTTTTCTTAATAACATATGTCACCAGTCCAATGAGAAAGGAAACATTACCAGACTTGGTTCTTGAGGATAAGGTGGTTCAAGTGGATCAAGTGTCAGTAGAGGAACATTTTGGGCATAGTGATATGTCATGAGGTTTAGGCTCGTTAAAGAAATATAACATGGTACAAACTAGAGTAAGAATAACTAATGGGAGACAAAGATAACTTCAAGAAATGAGCTTGTTTGGGTGTTTTGGAATCAAAGGAAGAACAGTATCCAAACAATGGGCTGCTGCTAGAGAAGACATAGTTCAGGCACTGTCAGGTTATACTCACATGAGGGGGAAATAAGATCAAACAAATTCAGAACTCCCTGTCTGACCAACAAGGGAGGGGTTAAGATGAAGAATAAAAGGTATGTTCGCAATAGTTGTCAGGTGGACTGTATATGTGAGGTTGAGAAGAAATGAAAAAGCATATGGAAAAAAAAGACAGAGTATGAAAAGATATTAGCCACTAATGTAAAATGGGATACAAAAGTAGTCTTTGGAAATAAAATAGGAAAAGTATGATCAAACGAGAAGTAGGACCCATAAGAGACTAAAAAGTGAATTTACACATGATGGCGGGCATTGTTGAAGTATTATATGAATACTTTACAACTGTCTTTACAAGGGAAAAGCTAATGCAAAGGACATGGTGAAAGAGGTATTTGAATGATTTAAAATTGGTAAGGAGGAGGTATTTGATGTAGTCTCTGCACTTAAAATTGTTGAGATGCCAAGACCAGATGAGATGTACCCAAAGATACTGAAGGAAATGGGAACCAGAATTGTGGAGGCGCTGGCCATATTTTCCCTGCCTGTGTCAGACTCAAAGTGGTGCTAGAAGCCTGAAGAATTGCAAATGTTACATCCTTACTCAAAAAGGAAGTAAAGATATGCCTAGCAACTACATCTCAGCCAGTTTACCTTCCATGGCAGAGAAGTTTTTAGAAATAATAATTGGGCAAATGCATGCTAGGTAAGCCAGCATTAATGAAAAATTGTGTTTAACTAAGATACTTGAGCTTTTTGATAAGGTAACAGAGAAAGCTGATGAGTATAATATTATTGTGTGTCTGTCAGCGTCTAGAAAGTATTCAATAAACTTCTGCAGAACAAGCTAGTGAGTGATATGATAGCTCATGCAAAAAAACGGATAACATGAATGTGAAATTAATTGAGTGACAGGAAGCTGAGAGTAACGGTTAGTGGCTTAACTGGTTAATGGAGACAAGTTTTTGCTGGATTTCCCATGGATTGGCGTTGAGACCCTTGTTTTTTTCTAAAATATGTATTAACAGCATAGTCATTGAGTACAAGCCACAATTTCAAAATTTGCAGATGTTAGAAAACTTATGAAAACATTGTAATCCATGAGTAGATCTTTAAAAGGACATGGACAAGTGGGTGGAATGAGCAAATAATTGTAGAATCTAAACCTGAGAGTGTGGGTGAAAGCACGTTCAATCACGACCTTCAAGCAGAAATCTGATGATCATCTGAAAAAGAAGAAAGTATTGGGCTATGTGGGATGATGTCAGTTTGTGGCACATGATCAATTGCTTCTAAGAAGTTCTGACATATACATAATGGGCTGAATTGCCTCCTGTGTTTTAACAATTCTGTGATCAATGTATATTTAAATATATACATTTGAATTGTAAACAATATTAAACTGGAATGCGAATAGATTTTGATTAATAGCAATAAATTACAATTTCTTTATATGCACATGTTCAACAACAAAGAAAGATATATGTGTCACTCACAGTATAGACTCTTCTGGTATTAAATATTCCTGTAAGACTTCTCCACACCTAAATGAAATCTGATCCAAAAATCACAGAAAGACTGACACTGCTGTTAACATTCAAAAATCTTTACTCCAGTTTTGCAACATGTTACATACAATACACTGTCAATCAAGCTATGAAACACCATCTGAAATATCAAGTTACAAGGAGCTTATATCTCAATACACTGATGACTGGTCAGGTTTGTGCTGACTGTAGATTTTAACATTGACCAGATCAATTCTCTCTCTTGAATGCAACATTAAAATTCAAACGTCACTGACTAATCGGCCTTTAATATCAGCATGTGCTGAGTTGGGGGAAGATTCTCATTTTCTGACATTTTTTTACCAGAACTCAGTTCAGATTGACTAGGTGGCCAATTTGTCCAGATCTGAAGCCCGTGGGCTTGATTGTTAGCTAGTTGTTAGTTGTGCTTATCAGGTCTTGAGAACATTGACAGACACATATATCTGCATTTTCCAAACTGTCAAAATGTGTTTTGAAGCTTATCCAATAAACTTTCCTTGTCTCAGTCCTGATAAGATTGGCTAACTTTGTATGGGAACAAGGTTATACTTCTCGAACGCATTTCTCACAGTTCAGCACTTTTGAGAACAACAAGCACTCTCTATCCTCTCAATCCTGCCACTTCTAATGCCTCAAAGCATGATTGACAAGGTTGGTAAAATTAAATGGAATTTAAATGTGTGTGCATAAATCATTATGGTCGAATTATTTGCACAAATCTGAATCTAAGCCACAACTCTTCTTTCTATAGGCTCCACATCCTATAGATCTATAATATAATTTTACAGTTGAAAATGACTTGTTATCCCAAAGTAATGTTGTACATAAATGGAACCACCACAACTCTGCATTTCTGTCTTACAATTCTTCTGTTTTTTGGTCAGCGATATATTCAAAATGAATCAATTATGAAAGTCCTGCATTCTTTGTGGCATTGTTAGTCATGTAGCCTCAGCCAACATTTTGAACAATGATGTTACTTTCAAATATCAAGAGAATGGACTAAGTATAATACAACTAGTTGTGGAAAAATTGCTGAAAGAGGCAAACAACTTACATTTTCTGCAGACAACAGAACAACAACATTAAAATGCACCTTTGAATCACTGTATCATAAGCCCTGAAAATAGACTTTAATTCAATAAAGTTGTTAAATCTTTTTTTAAAATCTTGTAAAATATTATTGAGGCTGGTACAATTGCAATATTTAAAAGGCATTTGGATGGGCATATGAATAGGAAGGGTTTGGAGGGATATAGGCTGGGTGCTGGCAGGTGGGACTAGATTGGGTTGGGATATCTGGTTGGTATTAACGGGTTGGATCGAAGAGTCTGTTTCCGTGCTGTACATCTCTATGACTCTATGACATTTTTAAGTCTCATTGGTAATTCAGTTAAAAATCACACAACACCAGGCTATAGTCGAACAGGCTTGATTGGAAGCACTAGCTTTCGGAGCGCTGCTCCTTCATCAGGTGGTTGTGGAGTGTAAGATTGTGAGACACAGAATTTATAGCAAAAGTTTACAGTGTGATGTAACTGAAATTATATATTGAAAAAGAACTGGATTGTTTGTTAAATCTCTCATCGGTTAGAATGATCATGTTGGTTTCAGTTCTTTCATCTATAAATTGCAAAACTTTTTTAAAAATTACATTCTCAAATGAACTTTAACAATTGGTGTCATGTTGTCCCAGATAATGTATTGAAGGTGTGAGCTTCCCAGTGTGAGACTGTCTGTGCCACAATGGTCAGCCTGATTCTAATCTAAAAATGGATTTACAGAATTTTACATGGATTCATACAGTTACTGAGCAAAGTAAAATGTAATTCTGCAAGTACAGGTTCAGCCAACACATGTATATGTGTATGTGTGCATGTGGGTGTGTGTGTGTGGTGGGGTGGGGGGAGAGGGTTATGGATGGCTGTGAGAGAGTGTGTGTGTGAGTGTAAAGAGGCATAAGTTTGTGAGAGGCTACGTGTGGGAGAGTGGAAATGTATGTGTGAACGTATGAGAGAGAGTCTGTGAGAGAATGTGTCTGTAGGAGAGTGTGAATGTGTGTGTGTAGGAGTGTGTGTGTGCGTGTGTGTGTAGGAGAGTTTGTGTGTGTGTGTGTCTGTAGGAGTGTTGGTGCGTGTAGGAATGTCTGTGTATGTGTAGGAGTGTATGTGTAGGAGTGTTTATGTGTGTGTAGAAATATCTGTGTGTGTGTGTGTGTATAGGGGTGTGTGTGTAGAAATATCTGTGTGTGTGTGTGTATAGGGGTGTGTGTGTGTCTGTGTCTGTCTGTCTGTATGTATGTGTTTGTCTGTGTGTGTATATAGTGCAATGAGGTCAACTGTAGTGTGACATGAACCAAAGGTCCTGGTTGACAACCACCAGATGAAGGAGCGGTGCTCTGAAAGCTACTGCTTCCAATTAAAAAACCTGCTGGATTATAACCATGTGTTGTGTGATTTTAACTTTGTACACCCCAGTCCAACACCAGCATCAGGTGGTCAGCAAAGTTTTGAAAAGAATTCTGAGGGATAAGATTTGTGACTATTTGGAAAAGCATAGAGTGATTAAAGGCAGTCAACATAGCCTTGTGAGGGGCAGGTCATGCCTCACAAATCTTATTGAGTTCTTTGAGGAGGTGACAAGACAGGTTGACGAAGGCCGAGCAGTGGATGTGGTGTATATGGACTTCAGCAAGGCACTTGATAGGGTTCCCCATGGCAGGCTCATTCATAAAGTCAGGAATATGAAATACAGGGAGACTTGGCTATCTGGATTCAGAATTGGTTAGCTGACAAAAGGCATAGAGTGGTTGTGGATGGAAAGTATTCTGCCTGGAGGTCATTGTTGAGTGGGGTCCTGCAGGGCTCTGTTCTTGGGCCTCTGCTCTTTGTAGATCTTATAAATGAGTTGGATGAGGAGTTTGAGGGGTGGGTTAATAAATTTGCAGATGACGCAAAGGTTGGAGATTTCGTCGATAGTATCGAGGGCTATTGCAGGCTGCAGTGTGACATAGACAGGTTGCAGAGCTGGGCTGAGAAATGGCAGATGGAGTTCAACCTGGATAAGTGCGAAGTTATGCATTTTGGAAGATCAAACTCAAATGCTGAGTATAGGATTAAAGACAGGATTCTTGGCAGTGTGGAGGAATAGAGGGATCTTGGTCAATGATATCTCCAACCTTTGTGTCATCTGCAAATTTACTAACCCACCCCTCAACCTCCTCATCCAACTCATTTAGAAGATCTACAAAGAGCAGAGGCCCAAGAACAGAGCCCTGCAGGACCCCACTCAAGTACATAGATCCTTCAAAGTTGCCATCCAAGTGGATAAGGTTGTTAAGAAAGCATATTGTTTTTTGGCTTTCATTAACGGGGGATCGGGTTTAAGAGCCGCGAGGTTTTGGTACAGCTCTACAAGTCCCTGGTGAGACCACATTTGGAATATTGTGTCCAGTTCTGGACACCCTACTGTAGGAAAGATTCAGAGGCTTGGGAGAGGGTGCAAAGAAGTTTTACAAGGATGCTGCCTGGACTGGAAGGCTTGCCTTATGAAGAGAGGTTGACTAACCTTGGACTTTTCTCTCTGGAGAGAAGGAGGAAGAGGGGAGACCTGATCGAGGTATACAAGATAATGAGAGCCACGGATAGAGTCAATAGTCAGAGACTTTTCCCCAGGGCAGGATTGACTGCCACAAGGGGTCATAGTTTTAAGATATTAGGAGAAAGGTATAGAGGAGACATCAGAGGTAGGTTCTTTATGTAGAGAGTTGTGAATGCATGGAATGCGTTGCCAGCGGTGGTGGTGGAAGCAGAGCCATTAGGAACATGTAAGCGACTGCTGGACATGCACATGGATAGCAGTGAATTGAGGAGTGCGTAGGTCAAGTTATTTTATTTTATTTTATATTAGGATTAATCCTTGGCACAACATTCTGTGCTGTATTTTTCTATGTTCTATGTTCTATCTCTAAATCATCACGACCATCAACACCACTAACTGCTGGCTTAAAGTGGAGAGGATTTCCAAGAAGATCGCACATATCGACACAGGTATCAAATTTCTACAGAAATGCAGGCAAGCAGGAAAGATCCCAAAAGGATTACAGATCACGAACCTGCTCAAGTTAACCTACGGTGGCACGGTGGTTCAATGGTTAGTATTTCTGCCTCACAGCACCAGGGTCCTACATTCAATTCCAGCCTCGGGTGATTGACTGTGTGGAGTTTGCACATTCTCCCTGTGTTTGCGTGGGTTTCCTCCGGGTGCTCCGGTTTCCTCCCACAGTCCAAAGATGTGCAGGTCAGGTGAATTGGCAAAGCTAAATTGCCCATACTTTTAGGTACATTAGTCAGAGGGAAATGGGTCTGGGTGGGTTACTCTTTGGAAGATTGATGTGGATTTGTTGGGCAGAAGGACCTGTTTCCATACTGCAGGGAATTTAATCTAATCTAATCAACACAGACTACGCGGACAGACTTTGCAACCGCACCTCTCGCAAACTCCTCAATCATCTCATGCACCAACTCTACAGCAGGTGCCACAACCTTGAAACTAAGATGGAATCCACACTCTCAGCCTGCACTCAAGATGCAACAGTACAGATACGGGATATTGCCAAACAGGCAAGGTGACAAAACTACACTATGTACATGCACACCAAGAACAAGAAACTGGAGAAACTTGACATCACCATCAGGAGTAGCCAAGCTCACCCTGGCACCACAGTGGATAATGTTATCACCACGGGGAAGTCCATTGTCAACCACACTATTCAACCAGAAGAGATTGAAGTTTTTAGCAGGGGTCTCAATTTCTGCCCCACCACCAAAATGGACCCCATGGGTCTTGCAGCAGACATCGAGAAATTCATCAGACGAATGAGACTCCGGGAATTCTTTCAAGTTGCCAGCAGTGATCCCAACGAACCCACTGATGAACTGGAACAGTCATCACAGGGATCCGTAGAGGAGCAACCAAAAAAGGAGTCAACATGAACCACTGGAGGGCGGCTGCCCTGGGCTTGACATGTATGCTCAAACTGTCAGGAAATATGTAAATGTCAGGTTCATCAGCCACACCCACAAGGTAAAGCAAAACATTACCTGATGACAACCCAACGCCATCCATGCTCTCAAAACCAATCACAACATCGTCATCAAACCAGGAGATAAAGGAGGAGCCATCGTCATTCAGAATAGAACAGATTACTGCAAGGAAGTGTACCAACAACTGAACAACCAGGAACACTACAGGCAACGGATGGCCGACCCGATCCAAGAGCACACCCATGAACTAAATACATTGATCAGGACTTTGGATTCAGTCCTTCAAAGTTCCCTACGCACTCTCATCTCACATACTTCTTGCGTAGGTGACTTCTACTGTCTTCCAAAGATACACAAAGCCAATGCACCAGAAAGTCCCATTGTATCAGGCAATGGGACCCAGTGTGAGAACCTCTCGGGCTTTGTCGAAGGCATCTAAATTGGGATACACTATAGAAAGGAGACCAACTCATGTAAGAACCACAAGAAGCTAGCATCAAACTTCAGTGGGTAAGAAGGAAAGGAAATATTAAAATACGGACCTTTTGCTAAAACTATGCAAAGTACCAGTTTGATCACATCTAGAATACTATGAACAGTTTTGGTCTTTTTATCTTAGGAAAGATATACCAGCTTTGAAGGCAATTCAGAGAAAGTTGTTTGGGCTTGTATTCATTAGAGTTTAGAAGAAACATACAGAATTTATAAGGTCTGAAGAAGGGTCACTGGGATTGAAATATTAACTCTCACCACAATTGCTGCCAGACCTGCTGAGTTTCTCCCAATAATCTCTGCTTTTGTTTATCTCAGATCTCCACCATCTACAGTTCTTTGTTTTATTATATAACATTCTTCGGGGTGTTGATGGTGTAGATGTGGAAAGGTTGCTTCCCCTTGTGGAACAGTCTCAGACTAGAGAGCATAATCTCTGAATAAAGAGTTACCCATTTACAACAGATGTAAGGAGCTATTTCTTGTCTCAGAGGTTAGTGAATCTGTGGAAATCTTTACTGTAGAGAGCTGTAGTGTCTGGGTTGTTCAGTATATCCAAGAATAAGACAGATTTTTTAATTAATAAGGAAATTAATGGTTATGGGGAAATGGCATGAAAATGGAGCTGAGGATTATCAGATCAGCTGTGATCTCACTGAATGACAGAGCTGACTTGATGGGCTGGAAGGCCTTCTTCTGCTCCTTAGTGCTATCATCTTCTAACAGATGACTTTAAATGGGCATCTTTCTCCATTTGGTATCAATAGCTCAAACAAATACCAATAAGGATTGGGGCAGTAACGTACCCAAGGCTTCTCAGCCACACCATTATGTAGGCATCTTGGAAATTTAACATTATAATACTTGTCACCAGCTTTTCATCGCTGCATAACTTGATATGGCTGGAAAACAGTAAATGTAACAATAAGCTCTATTCCTGGAGCAACTGGCTGGTGCAGAGGCTCTAGTTGAATTATTTAGATATTTGTTTTGTGTTGTATATGGGAGTCTCCAAAAATACAGCTTCTTCATTCTAAGAAGATTGTGAAGAATTGTTTGCATACAATGTAACTTTTTAAAAAATTCACTCATGGAACAAGGAGCTTGGCCAGCATTCATTGCCCATCCTTAATTGCCCAATGGGCAGTTAAGAGCCAACTACATTGATGTTGGGCTGCTGTCAGAGATGCCCTCATCCTCTGAGTGAATAATAAAAATAAATAATTTAATCAAATGTAATTGAAATATACACAAGCATTGTCTCAAAATCCAGTTTGAGTATTTCTCTCTATAATCGTCCAACACTGATGTCAACATTACTCATTCTGCTGATGGCTCATTATTCATCTCTTCTCAAGTTTTGAACATCTACATGTGATTTGATTCTGTTACAGTCATTTTCACTGACATTAAGCTCTTGCTTCTGAGACAGAGATGGCAGTTGTGTTTCAATCTCTCACTCATCAATAATCTTGCTGATGGTATCTGATCTGTAATACTGTCATAGAGTCATAAAGATGTACAGTATAGTTAAAGATCCTTTGGCCCTTGCCGCCAGATATCCTAGATAAATCCAGTCCCATTTGCTAGCATTTGGCCCATATCCCTCTAAACCCTTCCTATTCATAGACATCCAGATGCCTTTTGAATGTTGTAATTGTACCAGCCTCCACCACTTCCCCAGCAGCTCATTCCATTCACACACACCATCCTCTGCATGAGAAAGGACCCTTTTAAGGGTTTCCCTCTCACCCTAAACCTAACCCCTTTCATTCTGAACTCCCTCACCCCAGCGAAAAGACCTTATTTATCCTATCCATGCCCCTCGTGATTTTTATATACCTCAATAAGGCCTCCAATGCTCCAGGGAAAACAGCCCCAGCCTGCTCAACCTCTCCCTATGGTTCAAATCCTCCAACCCTGGCAACACCCTTGTAAATCTTTTCTGAACCCTTTCATGTTACACAACATCCTTCCAATAGGAGGAAGACCAGAATTGCACGCAATGCTCCAAAAATGTCCTAACCAACGTCCTGTACAGCCGCAACATAACCTCCCAACTCTTATACTCAATCCTCTGACCAATAACTGAAAGCATACCAAACGCCTTCTTCACTATCCTATCTACCTGCAACTCCACTTTCAAGGAACGATGAACCTGCACTCCAAGATCTCTTTGTCCAGAAACACTCCCCAGGACCTTACCATTTAATGTATAAGTTCTGCACTGATTTACCTTTCCAAAATGCAACATCTCATATTTATCTAAATTAAACTCCATCAGCCACTCCTCGGTCCATTTGTCCATCTGAGGTAACCTTCGTAGCTGTCCACTACACCTCCAATTTTGGTATCTTCTGAAAACTTATCAACTATACCTCCTATGTTCACATCCAAATCATTTACATAAATTATGGTGGACCCAGCACCGATTCTTGTGGCACACCACTGATCACAGGCCTCCAGTTTGAAAAGCAACCCTCCCCCATCACCTCTGTCTTCTATCTTTGAGCCCGTTCTGTATCCAAATGGCTAGTTCTTCCTATATTCCATGTGATCTAACCTTGCTCATCGGTCACCCATGAAAAGCCTTGTCGAACGCCTTACTGAAGTCCACATAGATCATGTTCATCACTCTGCCTTCATCAATCCTGTTCATTACTTCTTCAAAAAACTCAATCAAGTTTGTGAGGCATGATTTCCTATGCACAAAGCCATGTTGATTATCCCTAACCAGTCCTTGCCTTTCCAAATACATGTACATCCTGTCCCTTAGGATTCCCTCCAAAAACTTGGTGATGATCTGTAGTTTAATCATGCAAGGTTTAAATCTTGCTTCATCTTTAGTAATGCTGGAAAAGCGCAGCAGGTCAGGCAGCATCCAAGGAACAGGAGAATCGACGTTTCGGGCATAAGCCCTTCTTCAGGAATGAGGAAAGTGTGTCCAGCAGGCTAAGATAAAAGGTAGGGAGGAGGGACTTGGGGGAGGGGCGTTGGAGATGCGATAGGTGGAAGGAGGTCAAGGTGAGGGTAATAGGCCAGAGTGGGGTGGGGGCGGAGAGGTCAGGAAGAAGATTGCAGGTTAGAAAGGCGGTGCTGAGTTCGAGGGATTTGACTGAGACAAAGTGGGGGGAGGGGAAATGAGGAAACTGGAGAAATCTGAGTTCAACCCTTGTGGTTGGAGGGTTCCTAGGCAGAAGATGAGGCGCTCTTCCTCCAACCGTCGTGTTGCTATGGTGTGGCGATGGAGGAGTCCAAGGACCTGCATGTCCTTGGTGGAGTGGGAGGGGGAGTTGAAGTGTTGAGCCACGGGATAGTTGGGTTGGTTGGTCCGGGTGTCCCAGAGGTGTTCTCTGAAACATTCCGCAAGTAGGCGGCCTGTCTCCCCAATATGGAGGCCACATCGGGTGCAGCGGATGCAATAAATGATGTATGTGGAGGTGCAGGTGAATTTATGGTGGATATGGAAGGATCCCTTGGAGCCTTGGAGAGAAGTAAGGGAGGAGGTGTGGGCGCAAGTTTTTCATTTCTTGCGGTTGCAGGGGAAGGTGCCAGGAGTGGAGGTTGGGTTGGTGGGGGGTGTGGACCTGATGAGGGAGTCACGGAGGGAGTGGTCTTTTTGGAACGCTGATAGGGTAGAGGAGGGAAATATATCCCTGATGGTGGGGTCCGTTTGGAGGTGGTGGAAATGACGGCGGATGATACGCTGTATATGGAGGTTGGTGGGGTGGTAGGTGAGAACCAGTGGGGTTCTGTCCTGGTGGTGGTTGGAGGGGCGGGGCTCAAGGGCGGAGGAGCGGGAAGTGGAGGAGATGCAGTGGAATGCATCGTCGCTCACGTCTGGGGGGAAATTGCGGTCTTTGAAGAAGGAGGCCATCTGGGTTGTACGGTATTGGAACTGTATTTCCCTCCCCTCCCCTATCAGCGTTCCGAAAAGACCACTCCCTCCTCCCTTACTTCTCTCCAAGGCCCCAAGGGATCCTTCCACCCCACTATAATGGTGAGTTTGAGACATCAATGAAATACTATTCATGTGCAAATCGCAGTAATGCTCATTCACAATTTGTCTGAAAATACAATGCCCAGCATGCCATGCATAGAGAAAACTTTTTTTGTGTGTAATTCTTTGCAAATACTGCTGTAAAAGTTAGATGATTTCTTTTAATGCACTTTGAAACATAGTTTATGATGACAATAAACAGTTTGTCTTGAACATACATTTCTTGGCAGTGGAAATTCTCTTATATCGGTGATCCTCTGTGATTTCAGTAGCTTGGATTATGCATCCAATAAAGTTTATTCTGGTTTTGCAAACTCGTACTTCTCATTCAATATTAGAGCTGCAATCTGAAGGCTTTCTTGAGTCTGACTGTTTGTACTTCCTTTGTGTTTCCTGATATTAGTATGTCACTCAGGTGATGTGTTACCCTGTCATTGCCTTCCAATGTGTTTGATTTTGTTCTTTGACAGATTTCTGGAGACAGTAGTATTCCAAAGGGTGACCTGTGCAGCAATAATATCTAAAATGTATAATAAGAATAGTCAGATTTTTCAGCCTTCATTAGGTGGTAATTGAAAAAGTGCACTGTTAGCATCCAGTTGGGTGACAAGAGTACTCTTGGATTTGTTAGGCTTCCATTGGTTGAATGTATTAAGTGAATCTTACATTCTTTTTTTTATTTAATTGAATTCAATTATTATTTAATGAAGTTATTATTGAACCATGAGGTTTTAGTACAGTAACCTTGCCACAACACCATTGCAATGGCGTAGTAATTGATTTAATCATTCTTTGTCTGATCAAGCATTTCTTCTTTAACCTTATCCAAAAGTGACTACAGCACTTTTCTTGCTGCACACACCAGATTGATCCCTGAGTGTAATGAGGTACTCTACCTTCAATGTTCCCAGTCCTATGAATAATCTTGAGAATTCACTTTGAAATTCACTTCCTTGGTCTACTTTATTGATTAATTTCAGCTTTAAGCACGCCTTTCTGCTTTACAGAGTACATTCTGATCCAGAATGACTTAAAGAAATTCCATGGTTTTTCTTCCCTTGTACCTCAGCTCCACGTGAATTAACCTTTTATTTTCAATGATGTTCTTCCAGGTCTCTGTAACTTAATTGAGGATGGCTGAAATTATATCATTTTTAAACCATTTAAGCTGATGTAATAACACTGAGACACTAGCTCAGGTGTCAAGTTTAAATTCTAGCTGCCTAAGTTACTTCCGGTTTTACACACAACTATTTCTATAGTTGTTGATTTCTTCCAAAGAGTTGTTTTCTTGTCTGTGACAGCGCTGTGCTTTCATGAGATGTCCTGTTCATCTTGTAGAGATGTGCGAAAATATCTCCTTCAGACAGGCAGTCAATAAACAACTTTGAATTCTCCCTGCGATAAATAAGACAAAAGAATCCTGAGCAGACAGGGTCAGGGCTCACACAGACCCAGGAAGCCTTTCGAGTTTTGCTTTCAGTTAGTGGAGGTTTCTGTAGGCTGTGAGATCTAAAAGCTTTCTGAAAGCTCTCTGGTGCTCTAGTAGAGTTTTGGACAGCAAAAGCTTCTTCTTAAAATCAAAATGGACAGATGGTTTCTTTCTTCTGGGCTAGACTAAGAGCATGTGAGAATCATGACTGTGTTGCTGAAGGGAATGTTCATGGGAGGCTGCCTACATCAGAACAGTTGATGATTAGTGATTAAATAATGCATTATCTTGTTCAGTATTTTCAAAGAGTAAAGTTATGCCAATTCTTCTTTCTGTTGTGCCTGTATTCTAATGGTGTTGTGAGACTAAGGTGTGTTTTGATTAAAGCTTAGTGGTGGACCAATTTAATCATATTTGAAACACAGCGCCTTCCACTTGCCTTTTAAAAAATATAAACGTTAGTTTCTAGGCTATCCCATCATGTACCTTGGGAGGTCTCATCCATAACAGGTCTTGTGGTGTTTTCAGCTCTTGAACTTTTGGTTTCTGATTCACTCTGATGTGCATTGGCAGACTGCACACCTTTTCAAACCGTCCCATTTTCTGCTGTTGTGGTGCTTATCCCCTTTCTGGGCAGTCATCTCATCTGTCTAGTTTGTTCCTTTCACACCTCAGACATTCCTAGATGGCATTTAGCATGTTTTTCTCCTTTTAGTAACCTGCGTTTTTCACTTTCCTATCTGTCACCTCTATACAGAATTGCCTCTCAAGACGGGGCGGCACAGTGGCTCAGTGGTTAACACTGCTGCCTCACAGTACCAGGGACTCGGGTATTCCTGCTTTGGGCATCTGTCTGTGTGGAATTTGCACATTCTCCCCATGTCTGCGCAGGTTTTCTCTGGGTGCTCTGGTTTCCTCCCAGAATCCAAAAATGTTCAGGTCAGGTGAATTGCCCATAGTGTTAGGTGCATTAGTCAGGGGTAAATATAGGGCAGGGGAATGGGTCTGGTTGGGTCACTCTTCAGAGGGTCAATGTGGACTCGTTGTGCCAAAGGGCCTGTTTCCATACTGTAGGGAACCTAATCTAATTTCCTCCATGACACCTCATTTTCCCTAAGTGTCTGTTCTGCTTCTGAAGTTCAATTTGCCTAGTGATAAGCATGGCTTTCCCTAGCGTTAAATCTGGTCTGGCTTGTAAGAAATCTGACAAGGCCTCGTCTGAAATTGTGACAGTTTCCTGATCCTGAATTAATGCTGCCTTCAGTCCCTCATGTACATTCTCCTCTGCCAGCCAGTTTTGAGCACTTGTGTTTATTCTTAGCCTTCCCAAGCCCTCTATTTTGTTTAATTAAACTTCAGGCATTATTTTTAGATTTCTCTGCAAATAGAAATACAGGTCAAATGCCATTAAATGTCTTCAAATGATGCTGCATTTTCATCAATGCACTGTCTTGCAACTATGTCATTCTCATTGAACCTACTGCAGATTGTAATGTACTGATCTGGTCTTTTGCCACTATTTTGCCCAAGGCAAAAGCTTTCTACACTTCATAAATCTTTTCTTCCAAATCTGCTGTCCCTAGGTGAGCTGTACTCTGTTGATCGCCTGTTAGCACTCCTAAGCAAAGCTTTAATATCAGCCAAGACTAGACATGCCAACAGAGAGAACAGCCTAGTATGGATTAGAGAAATTCCAGAACATACCTCTTTCAGAGAAAAGTCTTAATGGAAAATGATCAAAGCTCCTTAGATAAAACTTACAGCAACAGCAGTCAGTTTTCTCCTGAGGCTTGAGGGCTAGGATTTTGTTCTGAATATAGGCCAGAAAGAGAAATAGTTCAAGTGATTGCCTGTCTTGATTGCCATTGCTGGAAAATAACAAAAAGTATCAATATTCATCACCTAAAGAATGTGGCTGTATAAAAATAAATGAGTTAAATTAGAGATGAGACCATTAGAGACAAGATTACAAATGCTACCTCATCAAGGGTGAATGATAAGATATATTAAACTCAATGAACAATATGGCTGTCCTGACTTACCAGAGATGACTCACATGGTTCTTGCAGCACCTGTGGACAGAAATCAGAGTTAATGTTTTGGGTCAGGTGATCCTTCTTCAGAACCAGATGCTGCCAGACCTGCTGAGTCTTTCCAGTAATTTCTATTTTTGTTTAACAGCATCCATAATTCTTTTGGTTTTTATGATCCACATAGTGTTTTTGAGGCAGGATGCGGAATAATCAACCCCAAGACAATGCAGAACGCATTTCTCCAGATGATAGGTGAAGGCCACTTGGAAATGGAGATGTGTAAAGCGCGATCTGGACCACTATATACTGGATACGCATCTTTAAATATAGTGAAAAAGTAATGTCTGCCTATAATGTATGCCAGAAATATAGTAATACAGAAATATACTGCAGAAAGAAGAGATGGCAGATTCTGAGGTACCACACTGACAATGGCAGACTATGGGAGCCATTTTATTCACATACAACCAGAAGTGGTATCTTATTATTACAGATTACTACTCAGAAACTGAATTTCACATCGAACAGTAGGGTGAGGGGGCCAAAAGGGGAAGTGAGTAGTCTACTTTGTCCAAACTCATATGATCATGCTGAATCAAAATTAACTGGTCAAGTAACAGCAGACCCGTGAGAATGTGGGGCAATTTATATGTTGTTGAAGGGTGTTGGGCCAGTGGGTGGGGGAGCTTCACCACAAACCAATTCCCAAGGTTGGGCATTTGGTGAGAGAAGTTTGTCTGTGAACTGAAAATTGATTTCAGCCACCAATTTAAAAGTGTCCTGCTCTCTCATTCTGTAAGCCTGCAGAACCCAAAGAAATCAAATATATTAACAGATGAGATGCAATAGTAACCCTTAACTGTACTGGCTGGCTTGCCATAGTCAAGTGACTTCTACTTCTGCTTTAAGTGCCTTTGTGTTTAGTCTATGGGAAACAAACTTCACTTGAAACATTATCACCATTCCCTTCCTCTGCTCTATGGTCTGTATTCAGGCCTTCATCTCTTCATCCTTGATATTACTCACTGTCAATATTTGTAATAGCTTCTTGTTTTTTTTAATGATGAGAGGCGTGAGATTTCAATGTTAAGATATTCTCCTTTTGTATTAATGCTGAAAATCAGGACGATGCCGGTTTGCAATTGCAAACTGATGATTTCACACCATATTTTATGTTGGGCAGAGAGTGTCTGATTTGCCTCTGTAAAATCTAGCACAACGTTCCTTTTTCTGATAGGTGACAGTTTTGGGAGATACAACAATCATGTAAGCTGTACATGTTTCATTCATTAAGCAAGAGATTCCTGAAAGAGTGGTATGAAATAATGGAATATAATTCATCTCCAGGAAAATGTACAGATTTGGGTTCAACATCATTATCTGGGTTCAAATCAATCTCTTGAACAGTATAAAGAGTACATGGGGATTTGTAAGAGTGAAGTCAAGAAGACAAAGAGGGGATATGAGATAGTCTTGGGAGATAAGTCTAACGATAACCCAAAGAGATTCTACAAATGCATTAAGAGTAAGAGTGCAACTAGAAAGAGAATAGGGTCCCTTAACGATCAAACCGGTCATCTTTCTATTGAATCTCATGAGATGGGAGATATATTAAATGAATACTTTTTGTATGTTTTACAGGAGGTAATGAAATGAAAGCTCGAGAATGCAGGAAAATAAATATTGATGTTTTGAAAACAGTTCACATTACAGAAAGCAAAGAGCTGGAAATCCTAGAAAATATAAGGGTGGATAAATCTGTGGAACTAGTATATCTCAGGAGACTGTGGGAAGTTAGGGAAAAAGTTGTGGGGCCCCTTTCACAAATATTTGTATCATTCCATGGGTGAGGTACGGATGACTGGAGAGTGGCTAATGTTGTGCCATTGATTAAAAGGAATGTAAGGAGAAGCCTGGGAATTTTAAGCCTGTAAGTCTGACTTTGGTGGTAGGTAAGTTGTTAGAGGTGATTCTGAAAGTTAGGATTGATATACATTTGGAGAGGCAAGGAATAATTAGGGATAATCAGCATGATTTTGTGCAAGGGAGATCATGTCTCACAAACATGATGGAGTTTTTGAGGAAGTAACCAAAATGCTTGATGAGGGAAGAGCAGTAGACATTGTTACATCGTTTACATACTTGCCTTCATTGCTCAGATCTTTGAGTGTAGGAGTTGGGACGTTGTGTTGAGGTTCTACGCGACATTGGTAAGGCTTCTTCTGGAGTATTATGTGCAGTTCTAATTGCCTTGTTATAGGAAAGCTGGAGAGGGTTCAGAAGTGATCTATTATTGTTGCTGGGAATGGAAGGTTTGAGTTAAAGAGAGACTGGGACTTTGTTCACTTGAGTGTAGGAGGTCAAGAGGTGACCTTAAAGAGGTCTTTAAAATCATGAGGGATATAGTTAAATGGAATTGCAGGAGCTTTTTCCTAGGGTGGGGGAGTTCAAGACTAGGGAGCATATTTTTAAGGTCAGAGGAACAAGATTTAAAAAGGGAATGAGGGGCAACACTTTTATACAGAGAATGGTTCATGCGTGGTATGAATTTCCAGACGAAGTGGTGGATGCGGTACAGTTGTAATGACATTTGGATAAGTTCATGAATAGGAAAAGTTTGGTGGGATATTGGCCAAGTACAAGCAGGTGGGAGTAGCTTAGTTTGGGATTATGGTTGGTATGACTTGTTGGACCGAAGTGTCCGTTTCAATGTGTACTCTACTACTCTATGAATCTGCCTCATTATTACATTACCCAAGAGAATATGGGTTTATAGAAGTTGAATCCAAATGGTCAAGAAAGTCCTTACAAATGCTAGAAGACAAAGGAAGTTTGCCTTCCTTTTACGTACATCCACATTTCTCAAGACTGATATGAAATTGTGTGCAGAAATGTTGAATGGGATAAAGTATAAATCAGCTGTAGGCAGGATTCTTTCTCCAAGTGAGTAGGAGAAATAGAATAACTCTCAGGTCGAAGGATGTCAGCATTTCAACAAACATGACCAATCCCTGCTTCAGTTGCTGAATGGCCAATCAGTACATGTCCAGTTCCAGTCATGAAAATCCAGTGGAAGATGTTGTTGAAGCTGAGACTCCATGTCATTAATGTGATCTTTTATTGTGTGCTTTCAGGTCACACTATGAATATGGGTACAAGGCAGACTGTTTATTGAGAAGGCAAATTGCCTTCATGCTTAGACTTTATAGTAACAGAATTTATTGGGCATTAATACTATATGCTCCTAAATATGGTAATCATAGATATACTAGCCACTGATCTTTTTGTTATATTAGATAAGAACTGATTTATCTTCTTCATAGGTTGATGTCGACATGCTGTTGAAACTCATTCATGTTAGAATGTTCCTGTCTAATGCAACTTAGTCTGGTGTAGTGGTGTCTGTTCAAACTATTTTGCCATTTATGCTCAGTGATATACAGCTGTGAGACATCTTCACAAGGTTGTTCCATGATCCTGAATTCTTTACACAACAATTGAGACTGACATTGTTAAGCAAATAAGAAGCAGCAGAGTTCATATTCAACATACACCTAGACTGGAAAATCAATAAATATCACCAATACCAACAGCATAAATAAACAGTGAGACAATATCACAGCATTATCAATATAACGTCAACATTACAAGTGAGTGAAAATAACACATCAGCAATACCAAGCACTTCTCCTTCAATGCTAGGAGAAACAAATGCAACATTACCTATGTACCATGACAACTCACCGCAGAAAGTAACAAATGCCAAATTTACAAGATAAATGTATTCCCTACCGCTCAGAAATACAGTAAATAATACTTTTAGAAAGAGATAATGAAAACGTGCTTAGTTTAATTATATGTTGATTGTTAATCTTTAGTTAGATATTGTTATGTTATAAGTTGTATGAGTTTTATATATATTTAATATCATTTCATTTTGAGCTTGGATTTTTGAATTTTGAACTAGTAGCATATAGGGTTTTCTGAGTGTCCGAAGGGGTTTCATGACTAATTACTTCTGCAGCCATGGTGATTTCTTTTAAAACAGTTTGAAAGAGATAGCCTCCAAGAGCTAATGAACATTAATTTGCATTGAAAGAGATTATGAATGAACAATGTACACAATGTCATACTAAAGGCTTTCTGCTTTAAGATTTTGGGCTTTTTTTTAACATTTAGTGGGAAACATCCATCCCTTGGATTGAAACCTTTCTGTTTTAGTTTCAATTTGGGCTTTCATGCAGGTTTCTTACCTGATGTTGGTTTCATAAATCAGTTGCTCCTGAGAAAGGGAGAAGATAGTTTAGGTTTGTTAAAAAAAACTCAGAGTAAAGAGCTTAGTAATAGTCCAGACTAAATGAGTTGGGCAAAACCTTGGAAGTGTTATTAGAACTTGAGAAATGTTAAGCTCAGGTGTACAAAGGTTTCAGAAGAAGGCCATCAGATTGTCCAGACTGTCAGCTGAAGTCACAGTTAAACCCATCAAGGTGAAAGAAGAAGAGATTTTCTCTAGTGTGAATACTGTGAAGGGATGCTGTGAAATTGCACTTTTTACCTTGCTTTTTGAAAGCTTTGAATGTGTATTAAATGTAAACAGTTTGGTTTATTCAATTTTATCTTAATTTATTTTGTGCAATAAACCCCTGCACTTACCATACAAACACATCGACTGTAACAAGGCTTACGCGATATAACCAACTACAAAGCAAAGTCAAATAGAATCGCTGACAACATTGCATCCCTCCCTGATGAGCTTAATACATTCTATGCTTGTTTTGAACTGAAGGTCAATGAAATGGTGTTACCTTCCCCAGCAGCCTCAGGTGCACCCATATGCACAGTCACCACTGCAGACATCAGATCAGCCTTCCTGAAGGTCAACCCATGGAAAACAACTGACCCACATGGATTCTCTGGATTGTTAGATCCTGTGTGGGCCAACTGGTGGGGGTATTAGCAGACATAGAATCATAGAATCATTGAGATGTACAGCATGGAAACAGACCCTTCGGTCCAACCCATCCATGCCGACCAGCTATCCAACCCAATCTAGTCCCACTTGCCAGCACCCGGTCCATATCCCTCCAAACCCTTCCTATTCATATACCAATCCAAATGCCTCTTAAATGTTGCAATTGTACCAGCTTCCACCACTTCTGCTGGCAGCTCATTCCATACACGTACCACCCTATGTGTGAAAAAGTTGCCCCTTAGGTCTCTTTTATATCTTTTCCCTCTCACCCTAAACCTATGCACTCTAGTTCTATACTCCCTGACCCCAGGGAAAAGACTTTGCCTATTTATCCTATCCATGCCACTCATAATTTTGTAAACCTGTATAAGGTCACCCCTCAGCCTCCGATGCTCCAGGGAAAACAGCCCCATCCTGTTCAGCCTCTCCCTGTAGCTCAGATCCTCCAATCCTGGCAACATCCTTGTAAATCTTTTCTGAACCCTTTCAAGTTTCACAAAATCTTTCCGATAGGAAGGAGACCAGAATTGCACGCAGTATTCCAACAGTGGCCTAACCAATGTCCTGTACAGCTGCAGCATGACCTCCATACTTCTGTACTCAATATTCTGAACAATAAAGGAAAGCATAACAAACGCCTCTTCACTATCCTATCTACATGCGACTCCACTTTCAAGGAGCTATGAACCTGCACTTCAAGGTCTCTTTGTTCCGCAACACTCCCTAGGACCTTACCATTAAGTACATAAGTCCTGCTAAGATTTGCTTTCCAAAAATGCAGCACCTCGCATTTATCTGAATTGAACTCCATCTGCCACTTCTCAGCCCATTGGCCCATCTGGTTCAGATCCTGTTGTAATCTGAGGTAACCCTCTTTGCTGTCCACTACACCTCCAATTTTGCTGTCATCTGCAAACTTACTAACTGTTCCTCTTATGCTCGCATCCAAATCATTTATGTAAATGACAGAAAGTAGAGGGGCCAGCACTGATCTTTGTGGTATTCCACTGGTCACAGGCCTCCAGTCTGAAAACCAACCATCCACCACCACCCTCTGTCTTCTACCTTTGAGCCAGTTCTGTATCCAAATGGCTAGTTCTCCCTGTATTCCATGAGATCTAACCTTGATAACCAGTCTCCCATGGGGAACCGTGTCGAACACCTTACTAAAGTTGAAAAATATGGTGCTGGAAAAACATAGCAGGCCAGGCAGCATCCGAGGAGCAGGAGACTCGAAGTTTCAGGCATTAGCCCTTCTTCAGGAATGACCTGTCATTCCTGAAGAAGGGCTTATGCTCGAAACGTCGATTCTCCTGCTCCTCGGATGCTGCCTGGCCTGCTGTGTTTTTCCAGCACCACATTTTCAACTCTGGTCTCCAGCATCTGCAGTCCTCACTTTCTCCTAGAACACCTTACTGAAGTCCATATAGATCACATCTGCTGCTCTGCCCTCATCAATCTTCTTTGTTACTTCTTCAAAAAACTCAATCAAGTTTGTGAGACATGATTTCACACGCCCAAAGCTATGTTGACTATCCTGAATCAGTCCTTGCTTTTCCAAATATATGTACATCCTGACCCTCAACAACTTGCCCGAGGTCAGGCTAACCGGCTTATAGTTCCCTGGCTTGTCCTTACCACCCTTCTTAAACAGTGGCACCATGTTTGCCAACCTCCAGTCTTCCGGCAACTCACCTGTGACTAAGATACAAATATCTTAGCAAGAAGCCCAGCAATCACTTCTCTAGCTTCCCACAGAGTTCTCAGGTACACCTGATCAGGTCCTGGGGATTTATCCACCTTCATCCATTTCAAGACATCCAGCACTTCCTCCTCTGTAATGTGGACATTTTGCAAGATGTCACCATCTATTTCTCTACAGTCTATATCTTCCATATCCTTTTCCACAGTAAATGCTGATGCAAAATATTCATTTAGTATCTCCCCCATTTTCTGTGGCTCCACACAAAGGCCACCTTGCTAATCTTTGAGGGGCCCTATTCTCTCCCTAGTTACCCTTTTGTCCTTAATATATTTGTAAAAACCCTTTGGATTCTCCTTAATTCTATTTGCCAAAGCTATCTCATGTCCCCGTTTTGCCCTCCTGATTTCCCTCTTAAGTATACTCCTACTTTCTTTATATTCTTCTAAGGATTCACTCGATCTATCCTGTCTATACCTGACATTTACTTCCTTCTTTTTCTTAACCAAACCCTCAATTTCTTTAATCATCCAGCATTCCCTATACCTACCAGCCTTCCCTTTCACCCTGACAGGAATATACTTTCTCTGGATTGTTGTTATCTCATTTTTGAAGGCTTCCAATTTCCAGCCATCCCTTTGTGCATTTGCCTCCAATCAGCTTTCGAAAGTTCTTGCCTAATATCATCAAAATTGACCTTTCTCCAATTTAGAACTTCAACTTTTAGACCTGGTCTATCCTTTTCCATCACTATTTTAAAAAGAATAGAATTATGGTCGCTGGTCCACAGTGCTCCCCCACTGACACCTCAGTCACCTTCCCTGCCTTATTTCCCAAGAGAAGGTCAGGTTTTGCACCTTCTCTAGTAGGTACATCCACATACTGAATCAGAATGTTTAACCTTTTCTGCCTATGATATGAGGTTCACATTTGCTTCAAGAGGACCACCACAATCCCTGTACCAAAACAAAATCAGGCAGCAAGCCTTAATGACTACCGCCTGGTGGCTCTGAAATCCAATGTAATGAAGTGCTTTGAGAGGTTAGTAATGGCACACATCAATTCCAGCTTCCCAGATTGCCTTGAACCACTACAATTCACCTACCGTCACAATAGGTCCATGACAGTTGCTATTTCCCTGGCCCTACATTCATCCCTGGAGCATCTCGATAACACGGACCCTTACGTCAGACCTTTATTTATTGGCTTTTGCCTTTGCTCCACCTTCAACAGCATAATTCCTACAAAATTCATCTCAAAATGCTGAAACCTAGGAATCTGCTCCCCCCTCACAACTGGATCCTTGCCTTCCCAACCCTGCAGACTGCAATCAGTAAGGGCAGGTGATAACATCTCTTCCACAATAAACCTGAACACCGGTGCTCGGTTACTATACTCTGTACATGCTCATGAATGTGAAGCTACATTCAACTCTAGCTCCAGTTGTAAATTTGCTGATGACTCTACCATAATGGGTCAGATCTCAAACAGCAACGAGACAGATGTAAAGGAAAGAGGTAGTGAGCTTAATAGCATCGTGTAAAGACAATAGTCTATCCCTCAATGTCAGCAAAATGAAGGAGCTGGTCATTGGCTTCAGGAAGCAAAGTGGAGGACATGCTCCTGTCTCTATCATGGTGGTGAGGTGGAGATGGTCAACTCAAAGTAAATATCACCAACAACCTGTCCTGGTTTATCCACATCTATGCTGCAGTTAAGAGCACACACAAAAGCCTCTACTTCCACTGAAAGCTAAGGAAATTTGGAATATCCACAATAATGCTTCACAATTTTTATAGATGCACCACAGAAAGCATCCACTTCAGATATATCACTGTTTGATCTGGCAGCTGGTCTACCCAAGACCACAAGAATCTACAGAAAGTTGTGAACATAGCCCAGTCCATCACAAAAACCAGCCTTTCTTCCATTGATTCCATCTACACTTCCCGCTGTCTTGGGGAAGCAGCCAACATTATCATAGACCCCTCCTACCTGGTTTACTCTCCTCCACTCTCTTCCATCGGGCAGAAGTTTTAAAAGTTTGAAAACATATAACAACAGATTTAAGAACAGCTTCTTCCCAGATGTATCAAGTTAAAAATCACACAACACCAGGTTATAGTCCAACAGGCTTATTTGGAAGCATTAGCTTTTGGAGTGCTACTCCCTGATGAAGGAGTGGTGCCCCAAAAGCTAGTGCTTCCAATAAACCCAGTTAGACTATAACCTGGTGTTGTGCAATTTTTAACTTTGTCCACCCCAGTCCAACACTGGCTCCTCCACATCAGATGCATAAACAGACCTCTCATATATTAGTTGGTCTTTCTCTGCACCTTCTCTGTAGCTGTAACACAATATTCTGCATGCTGTCCTTTTACTCTGATGTACTTATGTAAGGTCTGAATTGTCTGGATAGCATGCAAAACAATATGTTTCACTGTACCTCGATTCATGTGACAATAATGAGTCAAATCAAATTAAATACTGTCATTGAAACCAAATCTGCAATATTATGTACTTGTGTTTCAGTGGGGGAGCGCCTCACGAAATAGAAAATAAATTCATCAAGCCAGATTTCAGTCTAGGATCCGTCTTGTCCAGTAGTGGTATCAGCTGGGATCATAACATAATGTAAAAAAGAAAATGATTACAATAGTTTTGTTTAATGTAGAGGCATAATATTTTTGTAAAGAAAAAAGGGGTGTGATATTATTATATTATTCATATAGTGTTAGGAACTAATCCTAAATTGACATCCAGAATGCCAAAGTTATTGTATTGCAGTCAGGTGTCAAATAATAATGTATTAGTCAACCAACTACATGGAGAGCAGCAAGAAACACACTTGATGAAGCCCCTGCACTTTGAATCTAAAGGTGTGTTTACTTTGACCTCTTCGGAACCAGAAACCCTTATAGCTAAGGTTGTGAACAGAGTGTTTTGGACTGTGAAGTAGTGAATTCAATTCAAATCAAATGCTCTGAATTGCTTTCACTATTCAAGAATAAACATAAGATTGGAAATCATCTCTAAGTAGGACGCTCTTAGTACAAGATGTCAGTTGAAACTATTGATTTAAATATGCCAAAATATGAGGATAAGGAGAATATTTGATTGCTTATTTAATTACTATCTGCATGTGATTTGTTCAATAAAAACATTAGAAGTATGTTGCAACTTCTGATGATTGTGGTCATGAGTTAGTAGGCTGGTTTCAGTGTCATCACTGTATCATCTGAGCTCAAAGATCAATCACTCAATAATATTTTGGTAAAATCAAGGTTTCATTAATCTATCAAAAACACACTAATAATGCTGTAATATATTAATCAACTGGATATAAACATCTATAGGCAAAGGTGTGAGTCTACAGATCCCAACAAACTGACAGGAAAATTTTTGAAATATGCATGTTGCAGGATTATGTTTTCCTTTGGCATATTTTTGCAGACAGTGAAAATATAAGTGATGCTGGCATCATTTGAAGAACTGTTTCGGAGAATTAACACATGCAAGAATACTGAACCAATATACATGCTTAATATGGTATGATCAGAAAGACCTTGGGATGAAGACTGACTGAATCTGTCTTTTGTCTAACAGCACTCGGCACTATTAGTGTGCAATTCAAACCATTACTTTTTGTTGTTCAATTTATCAGCTGCATAGATAAAATATTAAGAGCCAAAAATGTGCTTCTTAGTGCTGCTAGTTTCGAGGAGCAGTTGGCCTAAAAATGAAAGGGGTGCAATACTGATGGCTCCATCATGCTAGTAGGACAATTCAGCAGGCACAATGGAAACATATGAAGTGAGTAGATCATGATGTCACTCAGCAACTTTAGCTTATCTGGCATCCAATCTGGCAGTTTGCAATTTGCAGGTCTTGTCAAAACCTCTTTTCATCAAACACAGTTGCAGGTGTGTTCAGTTACAGGAGGGTTTTCCAGACGATTCCTATACTGTTTAAAGGGTCATCATTCTACTTTCAGGTGAGATCACCAGAGCTTCACTGTCTGTCTTGCATCTAAGCCTTCCTGTACACGAGGAGAGGAAATTGTATTCTTCTCTCTCTGAGGGAAATGAAGCCAGAGGAGTAGCTATGTGGTTTCACCAGGACAGCAGATTTCCCAGTGAAGCAGTGAGACATCACTTTCATGCAGCTGTTTGCACAGAAAGAAATCCTGCAATCACAAGGTGTTCCTCTCCTGAAATGAGTGATTGGTGTGCTATCCTGCACAGAACATCATATTGATGAATTCCTATAATCCTGGTATCAGTCATGAGGTATATATCCTGTGCTAGATAACTATCCAGTCACGACACTGAACCAGTACCTCTCTGTTCAGCAACAAGAATAACCTGCTCTTCACATAACCAATGATTACCCTCGGCAGCCCTTATACCCACCCCAATAATATCTAGGTTTGGGTTGACAAGTGGCAAACAACATTCACACCACACAAATGCCAAGCTATGACCATCACCAACAAGAGACAATCTAACCACCGCCCCTGACATTCAGTGGTGTTACCATCACTGAATCCCCCACTATCAACATTCTAGGAGTTACCATTGACCAGAAACTCAACTGTGAACATGGTTAGGAATGTGAGACCGGGATATCATAGCAATTACAGAAATATGGCTCAGGGATGGATAGGAGATGCAGCTTAATGTTCCAGGATACAAATGTTACAGGACGGATAGAAAGGGAGAGAGGAAGCAACGTTTTTGATAAGGAATAGCATTCCAGCTGTACTGAGAAAGATATTCCTGGAAATACATCCAGGGAAGTTATTTGGAGGGAACTGAGAATAAGAAAGGGATGATCACCTTATTGGGATTGTATTATAGACCCCCTAATAGTCAGAGAGAAATTGAGAAACAAATTTGTAAGGAGATCTCAGGTATCTGTAAGAATAATAGGGTGGTTATGATAGGGGATTTTAACTTTCCATACATAGACTTGGATTGCCATAGTGTTAAGGACTTAGATGGAGAGGAATTTGTTAAGTGTGTACAAAAAAGTAGTGGATCTACTGATGAGAGAAGGTGCAAAACTTGACCTACTCTTGGGAAATAAGGCAGGGCAAGTGACCGAGGTGTTAGTGGGAGAGCACTTTGGGGCCAGCAACCACAATTCTATTAGATTTTAAAAAGAGATGGAAAAGGATAGACCAGATTAAAAGCTGAAGTTCTAAATTGGAAAAGGCCAATTTTGACGGAATTAGGCCAGAACATTCAAAAGCTGATTGGGCACAGATTTTCACGGGAAGGGGGATGGCTGAAAAATGGGAAGCCATCAGAAATGAGGTGATGGGAGTCCCGAGGCAGTATGTGCCTGCTAGGGTGACAGAAAAGGCTGATAGGAATAGGGAATGCTGGATGACTAAAGAAATTGAGGGTTTGGTTAAGAAAACAAAGGAAGCATATGTAAGGTATAGACAGGATAGACTGAGTGAATCCTTAGAATCATAGAGTCATAGAGATGTACAGCATGGAAACACACCATAAGACCATAAGACATAGGAGTGGAAGTAAGGCCATTTGGCCCATTGAGTCCACTCCGCCATTCAATCATGGCTGATGGGCATTTCAACTCCACTTAACCGTATTCTCCTCGTAGACCTCAATTCCTTGTGATATCAAGAATTTATCGATCTCTGCCTTGAAGACATTTAGCATCCCGGTCTCCACTTCACTCCGCGGCAATGAATTCCACAGGCCCACCACTCTCTGGCTGAAGAAATATCTCCGCAATTCTGTTTTGAATTTACCCCTTCTAATTCTAAGGCTGTGTCCACGGGTCCTAGTCTCCTCGCCTAACGGAAACAATTTCCTAGTGTCCACCCTTTCCAAGCCATGTATTATCTTGTAAGTTTCTATTAGATCTCCCCTTAATCTTCTAAACTCCAATGAATACAATCCCAGGATCGTCAGCCATTCCTCGTATGTTAGACCTACCATTCCAGGGATCATCTGTGTGAATCTCCGCTGGACACGCTCCAGTGCCAGTATGTCCTTCCTGAGGTGTGGGGAGCAAAACTGGACACAGTATTCCAAATGGGGCCTAACCAGAGCTTTATAAAGTCTCAGTAGCACAACGGTGCTTTTATATTCCAACCCTCTTGAGATAAATGACAACATTGCATTTGCTTTCTTAGTCATGGACTTAACCTGCATGTTTACCTTTAGAGAATCCTCGACTAGCACTCCCAGATCCCTTTGAACTTTGGCTTTATGAATTTTCTCACCGTTTAGAAAGTAATCTCCCTCCAGAATCTCAACCTTTTCCCTTCCTATGTCATTGGTTCCAATTTGGACAATGACCTCTTGCTGGCCTCTCTCCCCCTTGAGAACATTCTGCACCCTCTCTGAAACATCCTTGATCCTGGCACCAGGAAAGCAACACACCATTTTAATTTTTCGCTGCTGGCCACAGAAACATTTGTCTGTACCTTGGACTAGAGAGTCCCCTAACACAATCGATCACTTGAAATCCAACATGTCTCTCATTACATTAGAGACAGTCTCAATACCAGAAACTTGGTTGTTCGTGTTACGCTCTCCTGAGAATCCATCACCCCCTACATTTTCCAAAATGGCATACTTGTTTGAAATGGGGTTTGCCACGGAAGACTCCTGCACTACCTGGAATTAACCCATCTTTGTGACTTTATCTGCGACTTTTCCCCCTTCCTATAACTGCCATCCATCACATCCCCTTGCTCTTGTAAATTCCTCATTGCCTCTAACTGCCTCTCCAACCGATCCATTCAATCTGATAGGATTCACAACCAACGGCATTTATTATTAATCCTCAGTAACATGGAAACTCTCCCTAAACTCCCACATCTGACAAGAAGAGCATATCACTCGACTAAACCCCATTTTTGCTTCTTTCAATCTACAGACCCAGAAGATAGCACTGTCTTATTCCTCTACAAACCACTGCTCCAGGTTAAGTTAATGCTTATGGCTAATATTTTAAGTTTAATTAAGAGACACAGCTCAATAAAACATATAATCTAGAAAGAACCCACTTTACTCACTACTGCAGGCTTACTTTAAGGCCATGCTTAAAATCCACATGTCTGTTTCTGTGCTGTGACCTTTCCCGGACAGAATCCTCCATGATCAGTTGTGAATTTCACTGTTATTTAATTTTCCCAGATGCACTCCGACGTTCAGCGATATATAAATTCACAAGCAAAGGCAGTAACTGCTAACTCTGTCAGTTAGCAGTGTGGGTTTCTCTCTCTCTCTTTCTCTCTCTCTCTCTCCTGCGCTGACCTCACCATATGCTTCCTTTGTCTGTTCTTCTCCCTTTTAAAAGTGTTGCTGTTTAACTTTTTTTTCTCCAAAGTTCCAAAACAATGGAACAGCATATAAACCAGTAATTGCTGTAACTGGAATTCGAGGAAATACCTCCAACACCTAAAATAGCTCAAAAAGCAGCAGCCTGTTACAGCCAGAAATGTTCCCCATATTTCATCTTGGATTACCCTGAATCCAAGCAGTCGGACTACGCTTAAGAGAGAAGTCAGGAGAGCAAAAAGGGGACATGAGATAGCTCTGGCAAATACAGTTAAGGAGAATACAAAGGATTTTTACAAATACATTAAGGACAAAAGGATATCTAAGGAGCGAATAAGGCCCCTCAAAGATCAGCAAGGCCGCCTTTGTGTGGATCCGCAGGAGGTGGGGCAGATACTAAATGAGTATTTTGCATCAGTATTTACTGTGGAAAAGGATATGGAAGATATAGAATGTTGGGAAATAGATAGTGACATCCTGCAAAATGTCCATATTACAGTGCTGGATGTCTTGAAATGCATAAAAGTGGATAAATCCCCAGGACTTGATCAGGTGTAATCTAGAACTCTGTGGGAAGTTAGGGAAGTGATTGCTGGGCCTCTTACTGAGATATTTGTATCATCGATAGTGGCAGGTGAGATGCTGGAAGACTGGAGGTTGCCTAACGTGGTGCCACTGTTTAAGAAGGATGGTAGGGACAAGCCAGGGAACCATAGATAGACAAGTGAGCCTGATGTCTGTGTTGGCAAGTTGTTGGAGGGAATCCTGAGGGACAGGATGTACATGTATTTGGAAAGGCAAGGACTGATTCGGGATAGTTGACATGGCTTTGTGCGTGGGAAATCATGTCTCACAAACTTGATTGAGTTTTTTGAAGAAGTAACAAAGAGGATTGATGAGGACAGAGCGGTAGACGTAATCCATATGGACTTCAGGAAGGCATTCAACAAGGTTCCCCAAGGGACACTGGTGAGCAAAGTTAGATCTCATGGAATTCACAAAGAATTAGCCCTTTGGGTACAGAACTGGCTCAAAGGTAGAAGACAGAGGGTGGTGGTGTAGGGTTGCTTTTAAGACTGGAGGCCTGTGAGCAGTGGAGTGCCACAAGGATCAGTGCTGGGTTCACTACTTTTCATCATTTATATAAATGATGTGGATGTGAGCATAAGAGATATAGTTAGTAAGTTTGCAGATGACACCAAAGTTGGAGGTATAGTGCACAGCGAACAAAGTTACCTCAGATTACAACAGGATCTTGATCAGATAGGCCAGTGGGTTGAGAAGTGGTAGATGGAATTTAATTCAGATAAATGCGAGGTGCTGCATTTTGGGAAAGCAACTCTTAGCAGGATTTATACACTTAATGGTAAGGTCCTAGGGAGTGTTACTGAACAAAGAGACCTTGGAGTGCAGGTTCATAGCTCCTTGAAAGTGGAGTCGCAGGAGAATAGAATAATGAAGAAGGCGTTTGGTATGCTTTCCTTTATTGGTCAGAGTACTGAGTACTGGAATTGGGAGGTCATGTTGCGGCTGTACAGGACATTGAATAGGCCACAGTTGGAATATTGTGTGCAATTCTGGTCTCCTTCCTATCGAAAAGATGTTGTGAAACTTGAAAGAGTTCAGAAAAGATTTACAAGAATGTTGCCAGAGTTGGAGGATTTGAACTAAAGGGAGAGGCAGAACAGGCTGGAACGTTGGAGAGTGCTCTCGAGTGTATAAAATTATGAGGGACATGGACAGGATAAATAGACTAAGTCTCTTCCCTGGGGTGGGGGAGTCCAGAACTAGAGGTCATAGGTTTAGATGGGAATGATATAAAAGAGACCTTAGGGGGCAACATTTCATTCAGAAGGTGGTACGTGAATGGAATGAGCTGCCAGAGGAAGTGGTGGAGGCTGGTACAATTGCAACACTTAAAAGGCATCTGGATGGAATATGATAAAAGTCATATGAATAGGAAGGGTTTGGAGGGATATGGGCCGGGTACTGGCAGATGGGACTAGATTGGGTTGGGATATCTGGTCGAGATGGACAAGTTGAACCAAGGGATCTGATCCATGCTGTACATCTCCATGATTCTATGACTCTGCAACATAAACACAGTGGCTACAATACTGCAATGGATAACTCATCTCCTGACTCCCCAAAGCCGCTATCTACAATGTACAAGTCAGGAGTGGGATGGAATATCTCCCCATTTTCCTGGATAAGTGTAGCTTAGGGCGGCACGGTGGCACAGTGGTTAGCACTGCTGCCTCACAGCGCCAGGGACCTGGGTTCGATTCCCGATTCCCGCCTCAGGCGACTGACTGTGTGGAGTTTGCACGTTCTCCCTGTGTCTGCGTGGGTTTCCTCCGGGTGCTCCGGTTTCCTCCCACAGTCCAAAGATGTGCGGGTCAGGTGAATTGGCCATGCTAAATTGCCCGTAGTGTTAGGTAAGGGGTATATGTAGGGGTATGGGTGGGTTGCGCTTCGGCGGGTCGGTGTGGACTTGTTGGGCTGAAGGGCCTGTTTCCACACTGTAAGTAATCTAATCTAAAAAAAAGAGCTTCAACAGCTCTCAAGAAGCTTGACACCATTCAGGGCAGAGCAATCTGCTTGATTGGCATTACATCCACAAGTAACCAACTCCCTCCACCATCAAAACTGAGTAGCAGCAGTGTGTACTATCTATAAAACGCACTGCAGAAATTCACCAAAGATCCTCAGACAGCACCTTCCAATCTAACAACACCAGAAAACCACCACTTTCAAGTTCCCCTCCAAGCCACTCATCATCCTGACTTGCAAATATATGGCCTTCACTGTCACTGAGTCAAAATCCTGGAATTCTGTTCCTAATGGCATTGTGGGTCAACCCACAGCATGTAACCTACAGTGGCACAAGAAGGCAGGTCATCACCACCTTCTCACGGGCAAATAAGGATGGGAAATAAATACTGGCGCGGCCCACATCCTACAAATGAATTTTAAAAACCCTTGACCAATTATGACTAAAGCCATCATCTGACTGGGCCGTCATGAAGTAGACTATTGGTGCCCTGGAGTAATGGTCCGACCATCTGGACCTTTCAGTTGTGAAGGGAGAAGCACTCCAGTACTCAACAAATTGTTTCTTGCAATTCCCTTTAGTTGCAATAAGGCGATCAAGAAGGTGAAGCCCTTACCATCATGCTTTCAGTGAAGACCTCTAATTGAGAAAAGGAAGTGTTATCTGGGACATAAATAAGCTGTATAGAAATTTCTCCTTGGAATCCAAATATATTCAAGATTTGAATCAATGATTGGGATTTTTGCTTCTGCTTTGTTTAGCTGGTCAGTTGCCCAGTCCGTTTCAGATCCCAGCACTGTACAGCCCTGCACTCCAGACATGGCCCCTGGACTTTTAAAGGGCCACACCAAATAATGGAAGCTCCAGAGTAGATTTGCCATCCCATTAAAAATGGCAACCTGTTCCCCAATTTTGTATCAACACTACGTGAAGGGAAAGCTGCAGATTTATAAGAGAGACAAAGAGGGCACCTCAGTATGGGAGCAACCTCAGAGGAAGACATCAGGCTTTTTTTTAAATTTAAAATTGCCACATCAGTGTAGCTAATATGGTGGATGCATATCATTTCCCCCAACTGCAGCAGTTTTTATGAGTCTTATGGGAAGATAATTGGAGGGTTTCAACTCCGATCCATCGCTCCCCCTTCCTCATTCCCCAACTCAAGCCCACCACACTTGCTTGGACATGATCCAGGACAATCTGCATCATCCATATTGCCAGCTGAAAACCCCACTCAGCGCTGTAACAGCTCCTTAATAGGCCTTGTATTTACTACTAATTGCATTGAATTAACTGCAGCTCATCTGTCCCTGAGCTCAGGGCTATGATGATGGTGGGAAACTGGCACAATTCCCAGCCTCCAGGTCACCACACTCAGCTGTGACACATTTAAAAATCCAGTCCAAATATCTAATCATTCAAATTCGAAAGATGGTATTTTATTTCATTTTGTGTGCATAATTTATGTTAGTATTAAGCGCATTTTAATTGGGATTTAACATCTCCCTCGGTAACCCGTTTCATTAAGGCATAAATCTGTCCAGTAGTCCTGCCACAAATGGAAGTGCACCAATTTATACAATGCTGGAGTACATTAACACTGATTATCCTGCAATCAGAGAGCTTTTGGATGTGTAAACAATTTGCACATTTTACAAACCAGCTTCAGTTTCAAACAATTTAAGGAATTTAAAGGGGCAGTTAAAATACTCAATGGATAGTAATATTCCATCGAACAATCTTGATGATTTACTTGGCATAATACTGATTAAAACTGTATTTTGGAAATACAAGTCTTACATACAATTTTGTGGAATGCATCATAATAATGACTGTAGGCATTTTCATTGTGTTGGTAGGACAGGGGAAGTGAATTGGTCATCCTACATTATCCCATCCATGCTTGTTTCAGTGTCACATTATTGTGTCACTTTTAGATTGTGGGTGGCAGGGAGATGGAGGTGTGAATCCCTTGATGTTTTGGCCTAAATTTGAGGTTGGGGCTATATAAGAACCCAGGTTTAATCGATAATATATCACTTGAACTTGCTGGAGAATCAAGATTGCATGGCCAATGTACACCTCCAGCACTTGCAGAAATATGGCACAAGTTTATCACAGCAGGAGAGGAAAGTTCTAAAACATTCTACTCATAAAATGCATTTTAATTACAGAAGGTAAACAGGGATTATTCATAACTTAAGACTGTAAACTACTTCATTGAAAATAGTTGGCGACACGTGGGACAACAATAGGATCAGCTGAGAGGAATGAGGCAGATGGTGGAATTTTTCAGGTAACACATCCCTGTCAGTCACAGCAGTCCCACAAACAGTGTCATGCTTTAAGTGTTAACAGGACTTTGGCCCCTCACTGGGATACCGTGCTGCCCCAGAGAACTACCAACTATTCACTGGAAGCTCTGGAATACCAACAGTGCCAGCAGCAGCAGTAGTGGCCAGGACTGGGGATACAGCAAAGTTTCAGACTGTGGGTGCACATAATTATCAACATTTTATTTGAGGTTAATGAGGCCATTGCATGGGTGGAGATTGGGGTAGAAGGTATATTTGGGGTGGAGATTGGGGTAGAAGGTCTGGTGGTGGGGAGGTCTGGCCAGTTGAATGAACGAGGTGGAGGAGGAGTTGGGGGTCTTGAAGGAGAGGCTGGAATAGGGAGAAAAGCATCCTACAGGAGCAAGGGGAAGGGTTGTTTTTCTTTGAAAAAGGAGGATGCTCTAAGGGATGCATGTCCCTTCCCATTTGAGGCCTGAACAGCATGACATGCAAATATACCTTCTACCCCAATCTCCACCCATGCAATGGCCTCATTAACCTCAAATAAAATTTTGATAAGGTCAAGGGAGGGTGAAAGAAAGACAGCTGGGGAGTTTTACACTCCGACCCCATCCTCACTGCCAAATCCCCAGCCAGTGGGTCTGTACAACTTTGAACATAAGCCTCAGTGGGGATCAAACTCCTCCAATGGTTCTTACCAGCTTATTACAGACTAGAACAATTGACAACATTCCTAGCACGTAGTGCATTAATGTACCATGGATCACAGCATATAAATCAAAAATCACACAGCACCAGGTTTATAGTCCAACAGATTTATTTGGAAGTATTAGCTTTCACAGCACTGCTCATTCAGTTACCCAACGAAGGAGCAGCGCTCTGAAAGTTTGTACTTCCAAATACACCTGTTGGACTATAACCTGGCTTTGTGTGATTTTTAACTTTGTCCACCTCAGTCCAACCCCAGCACCTCCACATCATGGCCAGTATGTAAGTCAACCTTACCTGGAACACAACACTTCATTTGTTGCCAAAATATATATTAAGGCATTACTCAACACATTAATCAACTCCTCCCCCCCTCCTTTTTCGAATCAGAAATGCTGAATTCATACCAGGAGCCAGCCTCAATTTTTATACCTCAGAAATGCATGGGTTACTCACCTTGTAAGTCAGCACATGGAGTTAAGCAGCTAATGTAATCCCTTTTACCAAGAAGATGGGTAGAATTTTAACATTAGCAGATTATACATAGTAAATGACAAACAGAGACTGGTCCCCCTGTGTAATGGATGTATTTGGTTTCAAGCCAAAAGTTGTAACATTTGCCAATTTACCAATATTTGAGTTGAAGCAAGGAAATTTGGTGTTAGTGTCAAACTGGTGCCAGAATAGAAGAAGAAGAAGCAATCTGTCCTGATAAAGATACCCAAGTCCAAATCTGCCAAGAGACATGACCAGCCATTGGCCTGATCTTGACAGGCATGTGTCAGAATGGGCTCTTGAAAATCATTGGAGTGGTTACATACAGAAATGCAACGTGAATTATGCTCTTCAGTGGGTCAAATCATATGGCAAAGGTTTCAGTGCAGCAGCAAATTGGAGTAGCCACTTTATAGAATAAAAATGTCTAGAGTTGTGACAGAATATCAAGATAACCGTAGAAACTGCCAAGACTTTGATGCCAAAACTAACACATCCCAGTAATTCCTCACCAGACAGTGCCTCAGCCGAAATGACTCAGCCGAAATGCAATGATCTATATGTTGGAGCCAAAAAAACAGTGTTGTTTGGCAGTTTGTAAAACATGTTGATTGCTGTTAAAGATATTTTGTGGAAATAATTTATTGAATAATATTGATCTAATTTGCTGATGTTATTATTTTCATATTTTAGCCACCCACATAGAATTGACAATTAACATTTTATATTCAGTGTGTATGTCAACTCCCTGTTTTGCTGAGTTTTTCTAAGGATAAGATGTTCCACTTACATGCAATGATCTGTGGGGAAATGAGTAAATTAATTGGATGCTAACCCACATAACCAACTAGACTGAGTCAAATGAAGGCAGATGAAGACTAAATGGACAATCTTATTACGTTGGAGAACTTGAAGTGCGAATGGCTGGCTGCTAGTGTGAGGTTAACATAGGATTTATTGATTCTGGATTAGTGGCACTGGAAGAGCACAGCAGTTCAGGCAGCACCCGAGGAGCAGTAAAATCAATGTTTCGGGCAAAAGCCCTTCATCAGGAATAAAGGCAGAGAGCCTGAAGGGTGGAGAGATAAGCTAGAGGAGGGTGGGGGTGGGGAGAAAGTAGCATAGAGTACAATAGGTGAGTGGGGTAGGGGATGAAAGTGATAGGTCAGGGAGGAGGGTGGAGTGGATAGGTGGAAAGGAAGATAGGCAGGTAGGACAAGTCATGGGGACAGTGCTGAGCTGGAAGATTGGAACTAGGATAAGGTGGGGAAGGGGAAATGAGGAAACTGTTGAAGTCCACATTGGGGTTGAAGTGTTCTGAGGTGGAAGATGAGGCGTTCTTCCTCTAGGTGTTGGGTGGTGAGGGAGCGGTGGTGAAGGAGGCCCAGGACCTCCATGTCCTCGGCAGAGTGGGAGGGGGAGTTGAAATGTTGGGCCACAGGGTGGTGTGGTTGATTGGTGCGGGTGTCTCAGAGATGTTCCCTAAAGCGCTCTGCTAGGAGGCGTCCAGTCTCCCCAATGTAGAGGACACCGCATCGGGAGCAACGGATACAATAAATTATATTAGTGAATGCGCAGGTAAAACTTTGGTGGATGTGGAAGGCTCTTTTAGGGCCTTGGATGGAGGTGAGGGAGGAGGTGTGGGCACAGGTTTTGCAATTCCTGTGGTGGCATGGGAAGGTGCCAGGATGGGAGGGTGGTTTGTAGGGGGGCATGGACCTGACCAGGTAGTCACGGAGGGAACGGCCTTTGCGGAAGGCGGAAAGGTGTGGGGAGGGAAATATATCCCTGGTGGTGGGGTCTTTTTGGAGGTGGTGGAAATGTCAACGGATGATTTGGTTTATGCGAAGGTTGGTAGGGTGGAAGGTGAGCACCAGGGGCGTTCTGTCCTTGTTATGGTTGGAGGGGTGGGGTCTGAGGGCGGAGGTGCGAGATGTGAACGAGATGCGCTGGAGGGCATCTTTAACCACATGGGAAGGGAAATTGCAGTCTCTAAAGAAGGAGGCCATCTGGTGTGTTCTGTGGTGGAACTGGTCCTCCTGGGAGCAGATACGGCGGAGGCAGAGGAATTTGGAATACAGGGTGGTATTTTTGCAAGAGGTAGGGTAGGAAGAGGTGTAATCCAGGTAGCTGTGGGAGTCGGTGGGTTTGTAAAAAATGTCAGTGTCAAGTCGGTTGTCATTAATGGAGATGGAGAGGTCCAGGAAGGGGAGGGAGGTGTCAGAGATGATCCAGGTAAATTTAAGGTCAGGGTGGAATGTGTTGGTGAAGTTGATGAATTGCTCAACCTCCTCGCGGGAGCACGAGGTGGCGCCAATGCAGTCATCAATGTAGCAGAGGAAGAGGTGGGGTGTGGTGCCGGTGTAATTACGGAAAATCAACTGTTCTATGTTGCCACAAAGAGACAGGCATAGCTGGGGCCCATACGTGTGCCCATGGCTACCCCTTTGGTCTGGAGGAAGTGGGAGGATTTGAAGGAGAAATTGTTAAGGGTAAGGACCAGTTCGGTCAAACGAATGAGAGTTTCAGTGGAAGTGCACTGTTGGGGATGTCGGGAGAGGAAGAAACGTAGGGCTTGGTAGCCCTGGTCATGGCGGATGGAGGTAGCGGGATTGGATAGCCATGGTGAAGATGAGGCGTTGGGGGCCGGGGAAACGGAAGTCTTGGAGGAGGTGGAGGGCATGGGTGGTGGACTAGGAGGAATAGAACAGTGTTGAGGTAAGTAGAAATGAGTTCAGTGGGGCAGCAGCATGCTGAGACAATGGGTCGGCCAGGGTGGTCAGGCTTGTGGATCTTGGGAAGGAGGTAAAACCAGGCAGTGCGGGGTTCCTGTACTATGAGGTTGGAAGCTGTGGGTGGGAGATCTCCTGAGGTGATGAGGTTCTGTATGTCCTATCCCCCCTAGTCCAGGAACTCCCCACATACGTTCGAGACACCATCCATGCTGAAGATTGGTTAGCTCCTCCCAGGAGCAGTCCCTCCTACACTGGTGGGCAGAGATCAGTCATGATGTCCATTTCCCCTTTCAGGCCCTAGAAGGGCCTTATAGAACAACACCAACTGCCATTTCTTTGCTATGACGTGCAATATAGTGGGAACTGGATACAAAAGGCTATGTACAAGAAGGGCTCTTGTCCAAAGCATCGATTCTCCTGCTCCTCAGATGCTGCCTGACTTGCTGAACTTTTCCAATACCACACTCTCAACTATGTACCTGAACACATGACCCTTGTTCCCAGCTAGTAAACATGAGAGCTCTTATCAGATCCTTGTAAAACTCATAGTAGCTTTTGTCTCAAATCTTGAGATTGGGCATAATGAATCTCTTCCTTTGTTTCTGTGCAATAGAGAGAGTCCCTTCCTTTCACTTCACTTAGAAAGGTAACAGCGAGATTGGTGTGAGAAAGATCGTACCACACTACTGCAGAATGCTCAAGATGTCCAATGGGCATATTGAGAAAGGTTTGCTGGTTTGGCAAGCTGTAATTGGCCAGGCAATGTCGAGAGTGTGGTGCTGGAAAAGCACAACAGGTCAGGCAGCACCCGAGGAGCAGGAGAATCGATGTTTCAGGCCGGAGCCCTCCATCAAGCAGTGCCTGATATTTGGTGCAATAAGTTAATTCCTCAGATCTGATACAGAAATATAAGCTGATATATGCTACCTTCAATGTCCCAGGTTATTCAGACCCAAGCAAATACTTTGGAAGTATATATGCAGTTGTTTATTAAATAAACATGGTACGGTCGCTTAGATACTAATGAAATAATTAATCAGTTCATTTGTTAATTGTTGCTGGGTGAGAGTTAAATGTTGATCAGGACACTGTTACAAAACTCGCCCGTACTTCATATAGTACTCTGTGTCTTTTGCATGGGGGTTGTATAATGTGTTTGGTTCTGAAAGGGTGAATGCTGACACATAAACTCTTCACCATCCAACATAATGATGTCATTCTGACTGACGAAGGAGCATTACTCCGAAAGCTAGTGTGCTTCCAATTAAACCTGTTGGACTATAACCTGGTGTTGTGTGATTTTTAATTCTGACTGGGGGAGGAGTGAGGAAACAGCTCAGGATCTAGAAGGAGACAGATCTAAAATTGAGGTCTCCCCCTCAGTCACAGTAACAATGGCGATCATACCAGTGTAGCTTGTACTTGATTTCTATCACGTAATTCACTACATCTTGTTCAAGACCCTCTTCTTGTAAAACTGGGGAGTGGATTTGCTTTATCAAATGGCTACTCCAATTAACTGCTGCTCCAACATCTTTGTGGTATGATTTGACCCACTTAAGAGTTTAATTTACATTTTGCATTTCTATATGTAAGACAAAGCAAGTCCTTGTAGATTCCAACCTAAAAGAAAATTGGTGGCACCAAATGTATCTTATGTTGACCAAGAATCCGCTAACTCATACACCATCTTACAATGTAGGACCCCAACTATCCAACAATTCAGTATTCCCTCATCCTGCACCTTCTTTGACCCAGAAGTACATGTGTTTCTGCTGATAAAAACTAACACTCAAAGAAATCAAACACAAAACAAATCACTTCCAGTTCACAATGGTTAAAATTAACAGTGACATATAGGAAAAGACCATATAGTTATACAATAAGAAAATGTTTTAAACACCAAATTTGGAGATTAGGTTCCAGAGAAATACCTCAACCAATTATTAGTTTGCTTATTCAATGTCAGATTTTACCTGACCATTCCTTCAGGAAATTATCCAGAACATTATGGAAACTATTGATTTTTTTTAATCAATGAATCTACTCAAAAGCATGTCTGTTAAGTGTAATCCATCAAAGAATCAATGTTTGTTTTGTCAAGTGCAAGCAGAATGCTATTCACATTTAAATATATTTCTTGTTTTTGCTATCATTATGTCATTATCAACAAGGCTGCATTGAACCATCAGCTATCCAATTGCTTTCCAATAGATTTTTTATACCTGTAAAGAGCAACAATTTCTCAACAATGGCCATCCCACAAAGTTGACAGCTCCTACCCAATACAGGGTACGTAAAGCAAACATTTTGGTTTATGAAAATAAGAGAATTTAAAGATTAAACGGAATACTAGAAATAGTCGGCATGATGGTTCAGTGGTTAGCACTGCTGTCTCACACTGCCAGGGACCTGGGTTCAAACCCTGTCTTATGTGACTGTGTCTGTGTGGGTTTCCTCCGGGTATTCCAGTTTCGTCCCACAGTCCGAACATGTGCAGGTCAGGTGAATTGGCCGTACTAAGTTGCCCATAGTGTTAGGTGCATTAGTCAGAGGGAAATAGGTCTGGGTGGGTTACTCTTTGGACGGTCAGTGTGGACTTGTTGGGCCAAATGGTCTGTTTCCACACTGTAGGGAATCTAATCAGTAGATTTAGTGGTATCTGTGGGGAAAAACAGGCCCAAATTATCCGATCTGACATCCTGTGAAAGTTCTAATGTGTTGATCTATGTGGGAATTGCCTGGGAAGTTTCAGCTTCCATGGGGAAATGCCATTGCTCACAAAACTCTCTGACTCAGATGTAGAGACAGAGTTTTCTCACAGCTCGCGTGTACTTAACATAATAAGTATACAGGAAATGTTTATTTGAAAAATTCCTTGGTAACTCCAGAGTCCCCACAATGACTCCAACTAACTCCTTATCTAGATTTTGAACTCTCCAATTACTCCCACTTTACTCTGTATGCTCCCCTGAATCCCTTGACAGCCCCCAACCAGTCAACTGTCTTCAAATCCTAGACATACCTACCATCTCGCCCAACTGCCACCTCGCCCACTTGCTAACTCACCTACTACCCACTCTACATACTATTCTATCTTTCTGCCACCTCACCCATCCTATCTACTTACCTCACCCATCCTATCCACTTATCGACTGTCTGCACCTGAGTATTCCCTACCCATTTTCATCCATTCCTCCACCCACCCATTTCCTAATGTACAAGCTGTATCGTTAAACTTACCATATTTCAGCTAGTACAATAAGAAGAGGGTGTGCCCTATCATCTCCCTAAGGCTACAGTACTACAACAGAGTCCTCTGAGGGGTGTTACACTGTGTAAAGCCTGACTCTGATTGTGACTGCCTCTCCTAGGAAGACCTAAGAGTTAATGCTCCAGCTCAATGATCTTAGACCAACATTTAAGATCTATTTAGAAGCATTGGGGAATAGAAGCAAATTTGACTGATTCACAAGAAACAACATGGTTTTATCCAGGGGAGGCCGTGCCTTAATAACTTGATCAAGTTTTTTGAGGATGTGACAATGATGAGTGATGAGGGAAAGGCGGTTGATGCTGTCTACGTGGACTTCAGTAAAGTCTTTGACGAGATCCCTCATGGCAGCCTGGTACAAAAGGTGAAGTCACTTGGTATCGCAGTAAGCTGGCAAGATGGATGCAGAACTGGTTTAGTCATAGAAGACAGAGATTAGCAGTGGAAGGATGCTTTCAGAATGGAGGACTATGACTAGTGGTGTTCCACAGGGATCGGTGCTGGGATCTCTGCTGTTCATGATCTATTTAAATGACTAGGGGGAAAATAAAGCTAGTCTAATTAGTAAGTTTGTGGACAATTTAAAGATTGGTGGAGTTGTGGATAGTGAGGAGGATTGTCAGATGATGCAGCAGGATATAGATCAGTTGGAGGCATTGGCAGAAAAATGGCAGATGAACTTTAATCTGGACAAATGCGAGAGGATGCATTTTGGAAGGTCAAGTACAGGTGGAAATTATATAGTAAATGGCAGAACTCTTAGGAGTATTGATATGCTGAGGGATCTGGGTGTGCAGGTCCACAGATCACTGAAGGCGGCAGTCCACTTAGAGAAGATAGTAAAAACGGCCTATGGTATGCTTGCCTTCATTAGAAGGGGTGTTGAATGTAAGGATAGAGAAGTTATGCTGCAGCTTTATAGAACTTTTGTTAGGCCACACCTGGAATATTGCATACAGTTCTGGTCACCACACTACCAGAAGGATGTGGATGCTTTGGAGAGGTTTATCAGGGTGTTGCCTGGTTTGCAAGATTTTAGCTATGAAGTATGGTTGGATAGACCACTGGGTTTATTTTCACTTGAATGCAGGAGGTTGAGGGGTAACCTGAAAAAAGGTTTATAAGATTGTGAATGGCATAGATAGAGTGGAAAGTATGAGGCTTTTCCCAGGGTGGAGGGGCCAATTACTAGGGGCCACAGGTTCAAGGTGCAGGGGAGAATTTTGAAAGAGATGTGCGAGGTATGTTTTTCACATAAAGGGTGGTGAGTGCCCGGAATGTGCTGCAAGAGGAGGTGATGGAAGAAGATACAATATCAGCATTCAAGAAATACCTGGATGAATATATGAGGAGGAAGGGAATAAAGGGATACAGATCCTGTAAGTGAAGACAGTTTTAATATGGAAGAGCAAATGTGTCGGCCCATGCTTGGAGGGTTGAAGGGCCTGTTCCTGCGTTGTATTGTGCTTTGTTCTTTGCTCCAAATATGTTAACTCTCCCCACTGGTTAGAAAACAGGGCAGAGTCCCAAGGCCTAAGATATTTAAAATTATTCCGTTCCCATTGTGTCTTGTGCAGATTTTCAAGCATTCCTAGTGACTGACTAAAATGACAGTTAGAATGCTTGTTTAAGTCACTGATGGGCTGATGCCTAAATAAATCTCCTCTGTTAAAATGGCCTAATGACTAAGCAGCTCCCACGAAAACAATCATTTCAAAATTTTTATAGCTTTACCTGGAATTATGAGGAGCTGGTATAGTCCTCCCAGCTCCATGTGTTTCAGAGGACTGCTGGGGCCCCCAATCCACATCATTGGAGTTTGTCTTGCCTTATTTCCTGGTAATTCCCTAGCAACACAAATGATCCCTTAGAAATGGGCAAAATGTCTTTGGAGATGCATCACAAGATCGCAACTCTCCAAATTTTGAAATGAAGCTCAACAAAGGTGAGTCTTCAGGTTTATAGTTTTAGCTGTATGCTTTCTGTGTGCCATCGGTTATATTCTCCAAAAAGCAGTCATTTTCCATTTCCATCCCATAATCTGCATGTAGCTTGCTTGCAGTTGGTAATGAACCTTCTCAGAAACTGTATCCCATATTCTTGTACCTTCAAAGTATCTGGAACGATTTCTTCTGGGATCTCTGTTTTCAGTCCTCTCACAATGGCAAAACTTTGGAGTGTATAACAAATGACCTCGTGAGAGTTAGGCATAAAATCAGATTGCAATCCTCCTCGATCTGTTCAACCAGAATAAATTAACCCTTTAGAACTCTAGTAGTCCCATGTTACTGTTCATGTTAAGAATTACAATACAATTGTGTCAGAAGATCATGAAGTGTCAGCCTACCGTGGGACTTGGGTTTAGACAAGTTTTCACATGGTCATTGTTCAAAAAGACGAAAAGAATTTTATTAAGAATTTTTTCCTCAGCTAGCCATTGAATTAATGACTGAAGAAACTGAACAACATGCACATTGTTCACAAACCACCATTTTGAGTTGACTCACTGGTAGATTCTTGAGCATAATCAGAATTGGTTTAGCCTGAGTGAAGTCTAGAACCTTTGATCGGTTCATAAAGTCAGTTCCATGTTCCAGTCCCCTTGAGACCAGTCTGACTTTTAGATGAACAGGAAATGATCAATGTCAGATCAAAATAAAAATTATTTCTCATGAAAACTAAAACAAAACAGGTGAGGAAGCTAACAAAGTAACAACCACAACACTGTCCTAGAATTTAATGTCCAATCCAATTGCCCTTTGAGAAGGTGATGGTGAGCTGCATTTTTGTACTATTGTCATTCTTGAGTAGGGACACCTATAATGCTGCTAGGGAGTTCCAGAATTTTGACCCAGCAGCAACAAACAATGGTGCTATATTTCTGAATCAGGATGTGTGACTTGGAGAGGAACATGCTTGTGGTGGTTTTCCAGTGCATCTGCTGCCCTTGTCCTTCTACATGGTAGAGATTCTGGGTTTCAAAGGTGCTATTGAAGAAGCTTGACCAGTTGAGCAAGAATGCCCTGTAGATGGGTCATACTGTGGCTACATTGTGTCAGCGATAGAGATAATGCATGTTTAAAATGCTGAATGGATGCCTTGATCAAGTGGTCCTTTGTTTTGGGTAGTGCTGAGTTCCTTGAGTGTTATTAGAGCTGCATTCATCCAAGCAAATGGGAAATACTCCACCACATTCCTGACTTGTGTCTTGTAAATCATAGAAAAGACGTGTTAGAAGCAGGGGTGAATCACTTGCCTGAGAATTCCCAACCCCTGACCTGTTCTTATAGCAACAACATTTATGTGATGGCTCAGTGAAATTTCTGGTCAATGATAAACTCAAGAAGCTGATTGTGGGAGATTGGTTACGCTTAGTGCCCTCCCCAGTGGTGAAATTGATGTTCCTGCCTTCCTGCCAATTGAACCATCAAGTAAGCAGTTAATACCCACTGCTTTGGTTAGTGAGTCAACCACAGGAGAAGGGCTTGTCATGTCTAGATAACCCAGGCTGGGTCGTTTGTGGGTTTCAGCCTCAATAGCATTCAGTGTCTTGCTGGGAATCCTACATTGGGAAGGAGATTCCTGCTGTCCCTCCATACTTTTGCTGATGAATCCCTGACTGACCCATCAACTCCAACGCTGTGACTCCCCTCCACCAATCATTCCCTCTGAATTTTGGGATCAGCAATGATGCTAGGCTTTGGATGTGGGTCACACCAACACCAACCACCTTATACCAATCCTCTGTGATTGGCCAGCAGCTTCCAGCAGGTCAGATTTCAGTCTCGGGGTTATTGCCAGGTAGATGCCAGTGCTACTGGGACATATTGGTTAGGGGTATGGCTATTCTTGGATTACAAGTCTTCATTACTGCAGCTGGGATGTTGTCACGGTATGTAGCCTTTGCTGTATCCAATGTTATCAGCTATATCTTGATATCAAGTGGAGTAAATTGAACTGCCTGAAGATTAGCATCCATGATGGAAGGGAGCTGGAAGAGGCTGCAAAGGATTCTCTATTTGGTATATCCAGCTGAAGATAGCTGCTTCTGCTGTGTCTTTTGCACTCAAGTGCTGGACTACATTATCTTCATGAAAAAGGGCTTATGCCCAAAACGTCGATTCTCCTGCTCCTTTGATGCTGCCTGACCTGCTGCACTTTTCCAGCAACACATTTTTAAGCTCTGATCTCCAGCATCTGCAGTCCTCACTTTCTTCTGCATTATCTTCATGTGACAATAAAACTAATTCAATTCATTTCTTCAGCTTCCTCGTCTGATTAGTGGCCACCTTCATTTGTGAGTGAATGCGGCACAACCTCAGAGCTTTAATCACTACCATTAATGCTTTGCTTTGTCTATGGAATACTGTTTTCAGTGTTTAGTGTGTTTCCAGTCCTGAGTCATTCAATTATAATACTTTTCAGAGTCTATGGATGACTAGATTACTGATTTCTGTTGACTAGATTTATGTGTATGTAAGTTAAAAAGAATCAACAAAAGAATAATAAGTTAATAGTAATAGTACATGGATAATATTTTTTTTCTAAAGGCAACCAGGTCAGAACTTATATATTTATTATTAAATGTTTATCTTTTCACCGTGAAGTCTTAACCAAGAGCTAGAATATGAGGTACCTTTGTTGCTGTCTGTACCAGTACTTAATTTTAAAAATGTTTATTGACAGGCTTAGGTCTAGCTGTGCTAACCACCTGCTTCATTAGGAGAGCTGGTATGTCAGAAGTATCAGAAATTGTAACACCAGTGAGATACGGCAGATTCTTTCAAAGGCTAAGCATGTTTGTAAAATGTAATATAAATGTAAATGCACAATCCAAATGCCGGTCCTGCTGTCTGCTTTGGGAAATGACTGCGATTGTGAGTTATATTACTGCCTTAACTTCTGTGCAAACTCAGTGAATTTATCCAATAAGTAGCTGAGCCATCAAACTAGAAAAGCCCAAACTTTGATTCCCAGCTCTTGATGTTTTAGCTGATTCAGCTGATGTGGCCATTAGAGATGCCCTCAATTCATTTTGGTTAGGCAGTGAAAAAAAGATGCCTGGATTGCTGCTTTAGATCATTGTCAAGCAAAGTTGGTTAGAATGCTTCATGTGTAAGTGTTGGTAGAGGAGAGCATCAAGCCACCTACAGTCTTTACCGAAGATTCATTCATCAGCAAGTGCAGTGGAGGACAAAAAGGATCTGGGAAAGCACAGTGTTTACCTTTTCAGGAGACGGAAGAAGGAACAAAATTGGCAGGGGATGCTGAAGAAAGGATTCATTCTGTATTTTCGGCTTGAACTGAGCACAGATTCTTCTCTCTGTCTTCTCCAATAGCTCTACAAAAATGAATTTGAGCATTATTAATTGAGGGGATATTGTGGTACATTAGAAATTTTTTAATAGAAAATGGAAAACATCTATATTGCTATAGTATTCACTCAAATTAATTTTCTGAAGTTAGGTAAAAACAAAGTAATGGGGCAGAATTTGTGTTCAGCAGCAGGAAGAGTGAGAGCATCGACCAAGGAACTGACAGGAAGGTGAGTCACTGATTTAAAAATTTACCGTGAGCATCAGGGTCCTCCATTTTTGTTTCAGAGACAGGAAGAGTGGGAGCGTTGACCAGGGGTTGACGGGAAGGTGAGTCAATGATTTAAAAACTTACTTCATGAATAAGCGGAGCGCACGCTGACCAGGAGCAGACAGGACTGATATGTAACTGAAGTAATATACTTGGGCGGTTGTGTTACCCGAAACACTACATACAGAGTGTCTCCCACCCATCCTCCTCCTCTAACCAAAAAAAAGGGCTCTGTGCGCTGGATTAGTAAGGTAACTAGTTTTTTGCATTCTTTATTTTTCTACAGTCTCTTTGGGAATTTAGAATAGTGGGAACGGTGGTTTGGGCAGTTGAATGTTCCTCATTAGTATCTCTGCTGACTTCCTCTGTGGAAAGTGCACCCAACTCCAGCTTCTTGAAAACTGCATTAGGGAACTGGAGCAGGCGCTGGATGAACTTCGGATTACTTGAGAGGCAGAGGGGGTTATTGAAAGGAGTTACAGGGAGGTAGTCAAACCTCAGCTAACAAGAAAAAGGCAGATGGGTGACATTCAGGGAACCAAAAGGGAACAGGCAGACAGTGTAAGGATCCCCTGTGGCCATTCCCCTCAATAACCAGTATATCATTTTGGATACTGTTGTGGGGGACAACTTACCGGGGGTAAGCCATGGGGTGCAGGTGCCCGGCACAGAAGGGAAGGGGGGGAGAGGAGCAGAGCATTTGTCATTAGGGATTCCATTGTTATGGGGATAGATAGGAGATTCTGTGGGAATGACAGAGACTCGTGGTTGGTGTGTGCCTCTGAGGTGCCAGGGTCCGTGAAGTCTCGGATCATGTTTTCAGGATCCTCGAGGGGGAGCACCCAAAGTCGTACTCCACATAGGCTCTAATGACATGGGTAGGAAAAGGGATAGGGATTTAAGGCAGAAATTCAGGGAGCTAGGATGGAAGCTTAGAGCTAAAACAAATAGAGTTGTCTCTGGTTTGTTGCCTGTGCCACGTGCTAGTGAGGTGAGGAATAGGGCTAGAGAGCAGTTGAACACGTGGCTACAAAGATGGTACAGGAGAGAGAGTTTTGGACACCTGGATAATTGAGGTTCATTCTGGGATAGGTGGGACCTCTACAAACGGGATGGTCTCCACCTGAACCAGAGGGGTACCAATATCCTGGGGGGGGAGGGCGAAATTTCCTAATGCTCTTCGGGAGGGTTTAAGCTACTTCAGCAGAGGGATGGGAACCTACATTGTAGTTCCAGTGTCCAGGAGATTGGGAGTTGTGAAGTCAGAATGAGGTTTCAAGGTCGCAAGAGTTCACCGGTAAGCAGGACGGTAATTTGAAGTGTGTCTACTTCAACGCCAGGAGCATCCAGAATAAGGTGTATGAACTAACAGCATCGGTTGGTACCTGGGATTTTGATGTTGTGGCCATTTCGGAGACATGGATAGAGCAGGGATAGAAATGATTGTTGCAGGTTCTGGGATTTAGATGTTTTAGTAAGAACAGAATATATGGTAAAAAGAGGGGAAGGTGTGGCATTTTTAGTCAAAGACAGTATTATGGTGTCAGAAAGGATGTTTGAGGACTCATCTACTGAGGTCATTTGCGCTGAGGTTAGAAACAGGCAAGGAGAGGTCACCATGTTGGGAGGTTTCTATAGGCATTCAAATAGTTTCAGAGATGTGGAAGAAAAGATAGCAAAGATAATTCTGGATAGAAGCGAGAGTAACAGGGTAGTTGTTATGCGGAACTTCAACTTTCCAAATATTGATTGGAAATACTATAGGTCGAGTACTTGAGATAGGTCTATTTTTATCCAATTTGTGCAGGATTGTGTCCTGACACAGTATGTAGACAGGCCAACAAGGAGTGAGGCCACATTGGATTTGGTACTGGATAATGAGCCTGGCCAGGTGGTAGATTTGGAGGTAGGTGAGCACTTTGGTGATGGTGACTACAATTTGGTTATGTTTACTTTAGCAAAAGAAACGAATGGGTAGATACTGCAGGGCAAGAGTTATAACTGGGGGAAGGGCAATTATGATACGATTACGCAAGATTTAGGGTGCATAGGATAGGGAAGGAAACTGCTGGCAATGGGCATAATTGAAATGTAGACTTTATTAAAGTAATGGTTACTGCGGATCCTTGGTAAGTATGTACCTGTCAGGCAGGGAGGAAGTGGTCGAGCGAGGGATCCAAGGTTTACTAAAGAAGTTGAATCTTTCCTCAAGAGGAAGAAGAAGGTTTATGTTAGGATGCCACCTGATGGTTTAGTTAGGGCGTTTAAGAGTTACAAGCAAGCCAGGAAAGACCTAAAGAGAGAGCTAAGAGGAGTCAGGAGGGGACATGAGCAGTCATTGGCAGTTAGGATCAAGGAAAACCCTAAAGCTTACTATAGGTATATCAGGAGTAAAAGAATGATGAGAGAAAAGATTAGAGTCAATCAAGGATAGTAGTGGAAGTTATGTGGGGAGTCCGAGGAGACAAGGGAAGTGCTAAAGAATATTTTTCGTCATTATTCACACTGGAAAAAAACAATGTTGTCGAGGAGATTACTAAGATACAGGCTACTAGACAAGACGGGATTAAGGTTCACAAAGAGGAGGTGTTAGCAATTCTGGAAAGTGTGAAAGTAGATAAGTCCCCTGGGCTGGATGGGATTTATCCCAGGATTCTCTGGGAAGCCAGGGAGGAGATTGCAGAGTCTTTGACTTTGATTTTTATGTTGTCATTGTCTACAGGAATAGTGCCAGAAGACTGGAGGATAGCAATGTTGTTCCCTTGCTCAAGAAGGTGTGGAGACAGACCTGGTAATTATAGACCAGTGAGCCTTACTTCAGTTGCGGGTAAAGTTTGGAAAAGATTATAAGAGATAGGATTTATAATAATCTAGAAAAGAATAAGTTGATTAGGAATAGTCAACACAATTTCGTGAAGGGTAGGTTGTGCCTCACAAACCTTATTAAGTATTTTGAGATGGTGACCAAGCAGGTGGATGAGGATAAAGCGATTGATGTGGTGTATATAGGTTTCAGTAAAGCGTTTGATAAGGTTTCCCATGGGAGGCTATTGCACCAAATATGGAGGCATGGCATTGAGGATGATTTAGTGGTTTTGATCAGAAATTAGCTAGCTGAAAGAAGACAGAGAGTAGTGGTTGATTGGAAATGTTCATCCTGGAGTTCAGACCACTAGTGGTGTACCGCAAGGATCTGTTCCGGGGTCACTGTTGTTTGTCATTTTAATAATTGATGTAGATGAGGGCATAGAAGGATGGGTTAGCATATGTGCGGCTGAAACTAAGGTTGGTGGAGTTGTGGATAGTGCTGAAGGATGTTGCAGGTTCACTTTGGGTGGATTAACAGGAATAAAAAGTGCTGGGTTAATAGTAAGATTCCTGGTAGTGTAGATAAGCAGAGAGATCTCGGTGTCCATGTACATACATCCCTAAAAGTTGCCACCCAGGTTGATAGGGTTGATAAGAAGGAATATGGTGTGTTAGCTTTTATTGGAAGAGGGATTGAGTTTCGGACCCACGAGGTCATGCTGCAGCTGTACAAAACTCTGGTGCAGCCACACTTGGAGTTTTGCATACAATTCTGGTCACCACATTATAGGAAGGATGTGGAAGATTTGGAAAGGGTGCAGAGGAGATTTACTAGGATGTTGCCTGGTATGGAGGGAAGGTCTTACAAGGAAAGGCTGAGGGACTTGAGGCTGTTTGGTTAGAAAGAAGGTTGAGAGTGACTTAATTGAAACATAAAAGATAATCAGAGGGTAAGATAGGGCGCACAGTGAGAGCCTTTTTCCTCAGATGGTGATGGCTAGCACAAGGGACATAACTTAAATTGAGGGGTGATAGATATAGGATAGATGTCAGAAGTAGTTTCTTTACTCAGAGAGTAGTAGGGGCGTGGAACACGCTGCCTGCAACAGCAGTAGACTCGCCAAGTTTAAGGGCATTTCAATGGTCATTGGATAAACGTATTTGTGATAATGGAACAGTGTAGGATAAATAGGCTTCAGTTTGGTTCTACAGGTCAATGCAACCTCGAGGGCCAAAGGGCCGATTCTGTGCTGTAATTTTTTATATTCTAGAATTGTTGGGAGGCTTATTTTGTGGCTCTTTGTCATGTGCCTGACAGGGGAGTATTGATTATTGACTTTTGCTAACCAAATGGAGCTGATGAAGTTGTTCAATCCCATTGTCCTTCTGGATTCCCTCCTTTAAATCAATCACTGAAGGTCGGCTGGGTGGAAACAGCAAAGGATGGAAACATTCAAATATGGCATTGAAGACATTGAGTAGTGACAGCCTGAATGTTCTTGAGTCAATAAATGGGGAAAGATTGAATTCCTAAGACCAGATGAGAGGCTACCATCACAGAGGTGACTGCTGGTATGTAAAGGACAGGCTGAAAAGGTAGGCAGAAGAGTTTGTTATATAGTAAGTGCATATCCAGTCATTGTTGTCCTACCTTCACCGTAAACCTTGTCGCTAATTTAGCCTAAGGTATGCTCCAAATAGGTGTTGGGAATGTAACAGGTCTGGACACTTCGCTCGAGACTGCTCTCAACATTCACAGCCCCCACTGCCATCTAGTACAGAGACCCCATTCTGTGCCTTCCCTTCTCACCAAATGTTAAACTAATTAGCCCTCCCACAGGTAGTGGGCAAGGTTCCTTCAGGAAGAGGCTCACTCTAATGTAGAGCAAGGAAGACTTGTCCTAGACAGACCATGAAATGTTGAAAGGTCGAACAGTCATCTCTAATACACACAAGAGCGGAGGTGTCAGTTACTCACCAGCAATTCAGTGACATTGTGCTGAAGAGTATGAGTTAATTGATGTCTCTTCCCCCATCCAGATCTCCACTTTACAGGGGATTGGACAATCTTTATCACTGGTACATTGAGCTCTCCCAGTCTGTCGTCAATCACACATTTCATAGCCTGGAGTTTCTGGTAGTTTGTGACCCAGTCAAAGAGAAAAAGATTTGTGAAGATAAATGTAGGTAACTTACAGTCAGAAACGGGGAGCAAAGAAATAGCTGGCCGATTAAAAACATACTTTATATCCGTGTTTACAAAGGAGGACACATATAACAAACTGGAGTGATTGGGGAAGACAGGGTCTTGTGAGAGGGAAGAACTGAAGGCAATCAGTTAATAGGGAAAGGGTGTTGGCGAAGTTGAAGGCAGTTAAATCCCCAGGGCCGGACAATCTACATCCCTGAGTACTTAAGGAAGTGGCCCTAAACACAATGGGTGCACTAGTGGTCACCGTCCAAAATTCTACAGACTATGGAAGAGGTTAGAGAGTTTTAATGTAACCCCTCTGTTTAAGATGGAAGGCAGAGAGAAAACCAAGAAATATAGACCTGATACCAGGAGCAGGGAAAATGCAAGGAACCATTATTAAGGATTTAATAGCTGAGCATTTGGAAAACAGTGGCAAGGTCAGACCGAATCAGCAATGATTTATGAACATGAAATTGTGCTTGACTAATCCACTGGGATTCTTTGAGGATGTGACTCATGGAGTTGATGAAGGAAAGCCAGCGAATATGGTGTACTCAGTCTTTCAGAAAGCTTTTGACAAAGTCACACATCACACTATCTAAGAGATTGGTGTAAAATTAAAGCACTTAGGATTGGGTACTTTATTCAGATGGGTAGAACACTGATTAACAGGCAGGAAACACAGAGTGGGAAACGTCTTTTTTCTGAATGGCAGGCAATGATTATTGGGATACTGCAGGGATCAGTGTGAAAACCTCAGCTATTCACAAAATACATTAATGATTTAGATGAAGGAACACAATGCAATTTCTCCAAATTTCCAGATAACACAAATCTGGGCAGGAGAGTGAGCTATGAGGGGATGGAGAGATGCTTCAGTGTGATTTGGACAAGGAGTGAGTGGGTAAATGCATAGCAAATGCAACATAATATGGATAAATGTGAAGTTATCTACTGTGGTAGCAAAAATAGAAAGGCCTGTTATTATCTGAATGGCTATAAATTGAGAGAGGAAAAGGTACAATGAGACCTGGGTATCCTCTTACATTGATCACTGAAGGTAACTGTGCGAGTACAGCAGGCAGTCAAAAAGGCAAATGCAACATCGGCTTTCATAGCAAGAGGATTTGAATGCAGGAGTAGGGATGGCTTGCTGCAATTATACAAGGCCTTGGTGAAACCTGGGATGTTGTGTACAGTTTTGGTCTTCTTATCAGAGGAAGGAAGTTCTTGCTATAAAGGAAGCGCAGCAAATGTTAACCAGACTGATTCCAAGGATAGTGGGACCAACATTTGACTGAGATTTTGAATCAGTTTGGATTATACTTGCAGGAGTTTGAAAGAATAACAGGGGATTTCACAGAAAGCTGTAAAATTCTAACAGGATAGACACAGGAAGGATGTTCCAAAGATGGGGGAATGCAGAACCAGGGGTCACAGTTTAAGGATACAGGTTAAATATTTAGGAGTGAAATGAAGAGAGCTTTCTTCACCCACAGAGTGGCAGGACTATGGAATTCGTTAGCACAGAAAGCAGTTCAGACCAAAACTTTACATGATTTCAAGGTGTTGAATATAATACTTGGAGCTCAAGGGATCAAAGGATGTGGGAGAGAAACAGGAACAGGCTATTGAATTGGAATATCAGCATTGATCAATCCCCTAACATTATCCACAAAATGGGACAAAGTATACAAGAAGAAATGCTGAATGTAAGATCAATGAACGGCAATAATCATGGGTGACTTTAATCTATACATAAGCTGGAGAAATTGTTTGGCAGAAGTAGGCTGGATGAGGAGTTCATATTCTGCTTTCAAAACAGTTTCTTGGAGCAGCACATTTGGAGCCATGCAGGAGCAGGTTATATTGGACTTGGTATTATGTAATATGGTAGGACAATGTAATTGAATTTAATGAACAGTATGAAAAGAGGAAGATTTAAGTTAAAGACTAACATTTCAAACCAAAATACGGGCAACTACGTGGGCAAGAAATTTTAGGGGGCTATTTCAGAATACTTCCTATAATAAAGAAGAATTCTCAAGGGAGGACCCATCACCTGAGGTCAACTAAAGAAGTTAAAGAAAGCACCTAACTTAAGGTAGAAGCAGATATCTGTGCAAAGTCAAGTGGCAGGTCACATGATTGAACAGACTATAACACATGGCAGAGAATGACTAAAAAGTTAATCGGAAGGAATCAACCAGAGCATATGAAGAAGCTAAATACGAATGTAAGAATGGATAGCAAGAGTTTCTACTGGTATTTGAAAAGGAAACTAATAAAGCAAAGTGAGTGTTGGTCCTCTTGACAACGAGAATGGGAATTTAATAAATAACATAGAGATGACAAATGAAACAAACAAAGAGTTTGCTTTGGTCTTCACTATTGAGGATACAAAATCATTTCAATGATAGCTGTAAAACAGGAAGAAATCAAGTGGAAATGAGAAAGGAACTTAGTGAAATTACAATCATGAGAGAAGTGGTACTAAGCAAACTGTTGGAACTGCACTCTCAAGTCTCTGGATCTAGATGGACCTCATCCTAGGGTTTAAAAAAAGTTGAGAGGGAGGTGGTAATTTTCCAAATTTCCCGGATACAGAAAAAGTTCCATCAGACTGGAAAGTAGCAAATATAATTGCCCTATTCAAGAGGGGAGAGAGGCAGAATCCAAGAAACTAAAGACCACTTAACTTGATGTCTATCATTAGGAAGATGTTAGAACTGACCATTTGAAACAAAAGCTGTAAACTTTGAAAAATTCAAGGTAATCAGCATGCTTTTGTGAAAGGCCTCGGTTATGCGTTAAATTATCAAACTGAAGGCTCCACAAGTATCTGAAGAAAGAATTAAAGGACATGAGGGTTTCTTTGGTGTAAAATTGATGAAGAAACTTATGCTGCCCATTCAGGAAGAGTTCAGTATGAAGTGGTAATTTGACAATCAGGAATGCAAAACTAAATTGTGCAAATAACCCTCAAAGAAACCTCAGCAGAACTTCAGTTATGAACCATTGGATGCACTGCTGTATATATCATCTTGACTTATTGTTAGGAATAACTTGTATACTGTATTAGACATAATTGGACACAACCTGTATCATATTGCTTAACCATACATAGTTAAGCTCTTGACATAAAAACTACTTAGGCTAAGATGCTTCTAATATAAATTATTTCATCTTTCATGATGTAGTAGTGCTGCCAACTTAGAAATTCAATCCTCTCATTTAGAATGAACAACTATGCACAGTTTGGAGTTCAATTTAAAGATACAAATTCTGTGTCTCTGAAATGTGTTTCTGTATCTTCAAAATGCTCACAAACACCAACCTGATTTATATGTTATCCAGGGTGTAATAATTAAAGTTGTAAAGTTGAAGTGTTCCTGACTGTCACTTACTGTCTTCAACTTTATTACTAAAAGACAGGATTATTGCCACAAATAATTTTTCAAACCTTTGAGAGCATTTTTGTGGTTTTTATGGGTTCATCAAACTTGGCAATGTGTTTTGCTGAATGTAGGGCTCTCAACCTACCAACTCTTTGCCAGGTGAGGAGCTTGTAACCTAGAGTGGGAGATTTCTGATGGATTTATCCCGAACTCAATTCAATGCTACCTGTGCTTCCGACAGGAAAGAGGTGAAAGAGGAAGATGAAATAACTGCTGGCAGGATCCTTTTGGTCACCTGCTGGTAAGCATGGAGGGAATTTTGAAATTGCCTCATGGGGATATAGTCAAATCGTTGATAGGGAAGGCTATTCCTTTTCTTCCCAGCCCCAAAAGTGAGACAGTTTAAGTGAGCACTCTCTTTGTCCTTCCCACTTGCTGACCTCGATCTGTCTAACAGCATAATCATGATTAAAATACTATTGAAGTCCTATTGACATATTAGAGCTCTCATTGCATACATTTACAATGCTCTGTTCTGCTTTTTGTGGGTGCCTGACCAGCCTACAGTTTAATTTGGAGATAACGAGGATGGATTACAATCCAAGAAGGTAACAGTCACATTTAACCATCTTCCCACCCAATTTCTGGCAGGAAGGGTAGAGTTAAAATTAGCCTCCTTGACTTTAACAAATTAGTAAAACGTGACCAAAATAAACTAAACATATAAATTCCTTTAACTACCTTTGACTATTGCTTTGTCTTAAATATCTAGATCCAGGATGTCTTCAAGTGCAATGAGTACCTTCCGTCCACCTAAGCCAGAAGTTCAGATTCAAGTCCTGTTCCAGGACATAACAAAAAAACCAAAAGATGCTGGATAACAGAAATCAGAAATGAAAACAGAAATTGGTGGAAAGGCTCAGGAGGTCTGGCAGCAAATGTGCAGAGAAATCAGAGTTAACATTTGGGGTCAAGTGACCCTTCCTCAGAACAATCACTGGACCCTGAAAGGTTAACTCTGATTTCTCTTCATAGATATTGCCAGACCTGTTGAACTTTTCCTGCAATTACTATTTTTCGCTTTTGATTCTTTTCCAGGACTTGATGGCCAAGGTCAGTGTTTTCGTGACACAGCCAAACAGGTTGAGTGTCAACATGAAAATCTTTCCACTACACACCAATGGAAAGAGTAAGAACAGGAGAAAGTCCTGGTCAACCATCTGCAGAAAGCAATAGTCAACTACTGTAGTACTGTACTAAACATAACCATCGAGCAATACAGAAGTCTATGGTCATGAAAGCCCTTTCAGGAATTGGTATGTCAAGAGAGAAAGATAGATACATCGAAGTGAGGAACAAGCACTTAAGGAAGAAAACGCTTAAGATGAGGAGTTGCATTTTTAAATCTGCAAACAAATTAATTTTAAATATGTTGCACACTGCAAGATCAACGATTGGCAATGGTGTCCCAGCTCCCAATAATGGAGCTTGCATCTGCAAGCAATTATCTAACACAATAACATTTAGAAACAAAGCATGTGCTATTTTTGTGTGACACAGTACACTCATTGAACCTTGGCTCACCCTGCACCAGGAGGAACAAAGACAACCAACAGAGCTTCAAATATATTATCATCTTACACTTAATTCTAACTTTGCCGTTAAAAAAAAGAGCTATTTAGAGTCTAAAACAGCATAAGCTTAAGCATTAAAAAAAATGTGAAAATATGTTTCTGAAAAATCTTGTAAATTTTTTCCAACGTTTAACACTGCCTTTAGACGATTGGGATGTCTGTGTTGCCCCTGCAGTGTTAACCCACTTGTCTAAAAAGCAATAAAAAAGAAGGGTACTCACATATAAATATTCTCCGAGCAAAATAGCAAGGTCATTGCTTGAAGGTATAATGATAAAACCTGAACAAGGTAATTTTTCAAATACTTTTCAAGTATTGTAATTTGTGTTTGGCAGTAATGCTGGTGAATGGGTGGAAAGAGATTTTGTCCTCACATAAATATGTAATATGTTTTAACAGCATTGAAGTCTCTGGTATACAGTTCTAACGTTACAATGGCTTCATATTCAGGAGCAAGCTGCGAAATACAACATGCATTGTTTGTTCTTATTTTTCAAAAATGCAGTAGAATATACAAAAATAGAATAATAGGTTATGACTACTTCAGTTTATCTTGTTATTTCTGAGAAAGTTACAGAAAGTATCTGAGGCAGCTAGAAATAAACAGTGCGTGTTCTTTGTTCTCTATATAGTATGGTGTCAATTTATTTTGAATCCATTGTGTGGGAAACACAAGAAGATAACAAATTCAGTACTTGGTGAACTGTGAGTGCCAGCACTATGTGGAATTGTGCTTCTTTTGGGAGGGAATATATTTTGTTGCGTCATCAAATTGACCAAATGTTGGAAGATATTTCTACATCTTAACTTTTGCAAATATAAGTGCTTCAAATATGTCATATTGGGTGAGCTTCATTGCTGGATATTTGTTTAATTCTTGGATCAACCCCATTCTTAGGGACATGCCAGTTTACAAGGATATGAAAACAAAGACTTCATAACAGTTGTGGCTGAGAAGCATTTGATTGGACCAAGGATACAAGAGTCGAATTTAGCTCCTTCTGCCTGGTGGGAATGGGGCTGGGATGATCCTAACATTAACAGCTATGATCTGACCTTCTCCCATTCGAACCCCACCTGCCACATTTGGGCTTGGGGTCTTCTCAAGCAAAACCAATTTTCCAGCTGAAGCAGGCAGGAATGTTGCTCATACATGTAAATCAGTGCTGTGTGATGTCAATATGACCCAACTTTAATATCTGAATGTAGAACTAGCAACTACACTAGACCTGTCCAAAGCTGCTGGATGGTGAGAGATGGAGCAAATAGAAACAAAAGGGTACAGTTTGGTAGCGATTACTGACACATGGTTACAAGGAGACCAGGTCTGGAAATTGAATATCCAAGGGGACTCAGCATTTCAGAAAGATAGACTGAAATGAAAAGGAGATGGTGTAGCCTTACTGATAAAGGAAGGGATCAGTGTTGTAATGAGAAATGACATAAGCATGGGAGATCAAAATGTGGAATCAGTCTGGGTAGAAATAAGAAATAACAAAGGGAAGAAGTATTTTGTAGGAGTAATCTGTAGGTCCCCAGACATGAGTTCCGCAGCGGGGCACTGTATAAACCAGGAAGCGGCTTGCAAAAAAAAGTACAGCAATAATCATGGGTGATTTTAACATGCAGATAGAGTGAAAGAATCAAATTGGCAAGAGTAGCTTGGAGGCAGAGGTCATTGAATGTATTAGAAATTGGTTCTTGGAGCAGTATGTTATGGAACCAACCAGGGAACAGGCTATTCTGGATTTGGTATTGTGGAATGAGGAAAGATGAATTGATGACATCGTAGTTAATGATCCTGCAGAAAGTAGTGACCACAGTATGATAGAATTCAAAATTCCGTTTGGGGCTGAGAAAGTGGAGTCCCACACTAGTGTTCTGGAATTAAACAAAGGAACTTAAGTAGGCATGAGGACAGATTTGGCCTGAGTAGATTAGGTAGGAAGGCTGAAAGGTAAGACAGTGGATGAGCAGTGGCAGATGTTTAAGGAGCTACTTAATTCCTTACAACTAAAATATATCCCATTGAGGAAGAAAGATGGTAAGGAAGGTAAGATGCATCCATGGTGAAACGAGGACAGCATAAAGTCAAAAACTAAGGTATACTAAAGTACAAAGGTCAGTGGCAGGCTGGAAGAGTGAGAAACTTTCAAACATAAACAAAAGAATACTAAAAAATTCATAAAAACAGCTAAGGTAAGTCATGAAAGAAAACTAGCACTAAGTATCAAAAAGGATAGCAAAAACTTCTATAAGTATATACAGCCAAACCTCAATTATCCGAATGACATGGGCAGGGAGTATTTTGTTCAGATAATCGAATGTTCAAATATTTGAATGTTCAGATAATACAGTTTACCCAAGCATCGGGACCTTGAGATCTTGGTCAGATAATCCAAAATTCAGATAATCAACATTCAGATAATTGAGGTTCCTCTGTAAAAGGTAAAAGAATCACTAATATGAATGTTGGTCCCTTGGAAGATGAAACCGGAGAGGTAATAGTGGGGAACACTGAGATGGCAGAGATGATGTATCAACACTTTGCCTCAGTTTTCACAGTGGAAGACAATAGTACCATTCCTGTTGGAATGGGAGGGTCAGAGGGAATAGAAAGGGTCGAACTTAGAACAAGCAACATCGATGGGGAAAAGGTACTCAGCAAACTATTAGGATTCAAGACAGACAAGATCCCAGTACTGATGGTCCACAGGGAGAAAGTGAGAACTGCAGATGCTAGTGATCAGAGTTGAAAAGTGTGGCACTGGAAAAGGACTTGCACCCCACCCCTCTAACCGCAACAAGGATAGAAACCTCCTGGTCCTCACCTTCCACCCCACCAATCTCCAGACACAGCTCATCTTCCTCTGTAATTTCCACTACCTACAGTCAGACCTCACCACCAGAGATATATTTCCCTCCCCACCCCTTCTGCATTCTGCAGAGACCATTCCCTCTGCAATTCCCCGGTAAAGTCCACGCCCTCCCCTCCAAACCACCCTCACTCCCAGCACCTTCCCTTGCTACCGCAAGAGGTGTAAAACCTGCACCCACACTTCTCCCCTTACCTCTGACCAAGGCCCCAGAGGATCCTTTCACATCCAGTGGAGATTTTCCTGCACATCCACCCACCTCATTCACTCTATCCATTGCTCGCGATGTGATCTCTTCTACAATGGAGAGACAGGATACCAACTCGCACAACATTTCAGAGAAAATCTCTGAGACACAAGCAACAAACAACCCAACCACCCTGTGGCCGATTACTTCAAACCCCCCCCTCAAAATCTGCCAAGGACATGCAAGCCCTGGGCCTCCTTCTCCGCCAAATTCTAGCCACCCGATGCTTGGAGGAAGAATGCTGCATCTTCCACCTTGGGACCCTCCAACCACACAGCATCATTATCAATTTCGTCAGTTTCCTCATCTCCCTTTCCCCACCTCATCTCAGATCCAACCCTCTAACACAGCACTGCCCTCTTGAACTGTCCTTCTTTCCCACTTATCTGCTCCACCCTCCGCTCCGACCTATCATCATTACGCCCCACCTTCAACTTCCTATCACAGCCCCAGCTACCTTACCCTAGCCCCACCCTCCCTCCTGTTTATCTCTCAGCCCGCTTGACCCACCCCAACAACACACACACACACACACACACACACAAACACACATTCCTGATGAAGAGCTTATGCTCGAAAAGTCAACTCTCCTGCTCCTCAGATGCTGCCTGACTGGCTGTGCTTTTCCAACACCACACTTTTCAACCCGATGGCTTACATGCAAAGGAAGACAAATGGGGAGACACTTTGGGGTGCTCCTATGCAGAGGGATCTGGGTATCCTTATTCATGAGTCACAGAAAACTAGCGTGCAGGTACAACAGATAATAAAGAAAGCAAATGGAATTTTGGTTTTTATAACTGAAGGAATAGAATATAAAAATAAGGAAGTATTGTTGCAACTATACAAAGCATTGGTGAGACTGAACCTGGAGTATTGTTCACAGTTTTGCTCCCCTTATTTGAGGAAAAACATAGTGGCACTGGAGGCAGTTCAAAGGAGGCTCATTAGATTCATTCCAGATATGAGGGGTCTGTCATATGAAGAGAGATTGAATAGTTCAGGCATATACTCTCTGGAATTTAGAAGAATGAGGAGAGATCAAATTGAGGTATTCGAGATGATAAAAGGTGTGGATAAATTAATTAAAAATCACACAACAGCAGATTATAGTCCAACAGGTTTATTTGGACATATTAGCTTTCAGACCGCTGCTCTTTCATTGTGTGTTTGGACCTGCTGAAGTAGCGGTGCTCCAAAAGCTAGTGTTTCCTAATAAACCTGTTGGACTATAACCTGGTGCTGTGTGAATTTTAATTTTGTACACACCAGTCCAACACCAGCATCTCCAAATCACGGATAAAATAGATGTTGAGTGGATGCTTCCTCTTGTGGCATTCTTAGACAAGAGGTCATAGTCTTAGGAAAATTGGTAGCAAATTTAAAACAGAGTTGAGGAGAAACTACTTCTCTTAAAGGATTGTGAATTTGTGGAATTTGCTGGGGCAGTGTGTAAATTTAAGAAGGAGTTAGACAGATTCTTAATTGGTAATGCATTGAAGGGTTATGGAGAGAAAGCAAGAAAATGAGGATGAGGAGCGTATTGGCCATAATCAAACAGCAGAGCAGACTGAATGGGTCACATGGCCTAAATCTGCTCTGACATCTTATGAACTTATGAAACAGCAATCTGGACCAGAATTGAAAGCAGCGCATACCTACAAGTTCTGATGAAGTGTCACCGGACTTAAAAATATTAACTCTATTTTTCTTTCCACAGATGCTACCAGACCTGCTGAGTTTCTTCAGCACTTTCTGGTTTTATTGGTCTCAGATTATTGATACCTGTGTGGAATTCAACAAGTTGAATTTCTCTATGAGACGTTTGATCAGAATTTGCGGTATTTCGCTATTTTTCTAAAGCTAAGTTTTTGAGAAGCGCATGGCTTGAGACAGAAATCATCCAGAAATTTCAAAGGATGAAGAAGAACAAAATAAACAGCTAAACCAGCACCACCAAGAAATGCATTTAAGAGATTCTCAGATCATTGATAAGGGCTTCTTACAGGACTCCTTGTAGGGTCTAATAGCCCAGCAACAATTATCTCCAATATTATGAAGGTACGCATTAGTTGGTTATGCCTTTTCAGACATGTTGTCAGCAATTTGTGTAACCTAAAACAACAACACTTGCAAACTAGCCTCTGAGCTGGAAACGTGCCTGTGGATGTTAAAATGGCAAAGCCACTTATTCTGTTTTGCTGGGCAGTTTTTAGGCTGCAGCACTGACACATAATAATGACCAGCCCTGGGTTCATGTCTATATCAAGCAGGAAATTGATACCACCTTTTCCAAGATCAGTGAATTATCACATTCCCTCTGGATGCCAACAGTTACTTGGAAAGGCTGTTGACTTGCTGCGATAGCAGACTTGCCAAAGTTCAGGCTGAGTTTAACGTGCAACAAGGGGACACCTTCCTATCAGCCAAGTGTCTTCATAAACGTTCAGCTGAATGACCAGGTTTATAGCCAGTTTCCTGGCACTGTGCTTACAATGAATACAATGCAATGAATGCTGCCCTGTGCTTTCTGAAGTGATTCAGCAAATCAGCTGCAGCCATTGAGGGGGCTGGGCAAAAAGCTGTTTACAGATTGGAACTGGGCAAAGTTACAGAACCTGGGATGGTGCAAAGGAACAACATTAGAAAGGCAGAATGCTTCCATGTGCAGTCCCTGTCAGGTGATTGAAATACTGCTGGTATTGCTTGGGTGTGCCAGGGACAGAGGGAGGTGGGAGAAGAATGAGAATGCAGATTGTTATGATCCCTTTGGACACAAATAGTATGAAAGAACCAAACTTCCCAAATGACTCCGACAGAAGAAATGAAAGGATAAGATTTCACCTTTATTTAACTACTTTTATTGCAATAACCAAACTAAGATCAACATAAACAGGAATTAACAGTTTGGATATCCCGAGCTGGACTCGTATTTATTGCCCATATCTAGTTGCCCTTGAAGAGATGGTGGTGAGCTGCCTTCTTGAACCGCTGCAAAGTATGTTCTGTAAGTAGACCCACAATGCCCTAAGGGAGTGAATTCCAGGATTTTGACCCAATTCCAATGAAGGAATGGTGATTACGTTTCCAAGTCAAGAGAAGCTTGGAGGAGAATTTGAAGGACATGCTAGCAGCAAATTTCATCCTTATGACTTCACTGTTTGTGTCACTTCTAACAACGAATAATAAATGGTTGCAGTGTGTGGACAATGTTTATTGGCACAATAAAACGTGGTGAATTCCTGGGCTCAGCTATAATGTATGGGAGGTGTTAGGCCATATTTTATCTTCCTATAGCTGGAGACTGGCCAAGAATGGTATCAGCAAGCTGAGGCATGCTGCCTGGTCTGGTTTCTAACTGGTGGAAACTGAGAAGGGACTTTTTAAAGAAAAGAAAGATAGGAAAATATAGTGCATAGCTGTATAAAAGAATAAGTGCCCTGGACGCTACATATAATTTTCCTCTTTACTAAACACCAGACTTGAGTTATTCTTCAAGATATTCTTGGAATAGATTTCAATTTTCAAATTAGGATCATTTGAATTGTGATGTTGTAACCACACTGTGGCTTAGCAATTGGATTATATCACACCCATTTAACTAGATGTTATTTGGAGTACTTAAGAACAACAGTAATCTGCCTTTATATAGAAACTTAGATAATAGGAGCAGGAGTAGGCTATTCAGCTTATTGAGCCAGTTCCACCATTCAGGGTTCCACATCGTCATTTGGTAAAAATGGATACATTTTATCAATGCTTTTCATCATATTTTCTTACAAATCCATCTCCTGAAATTTTAGTTTCTTTCCAATTGAGTCCCACTCTGAAATATTGCAAAGTGACTTTCCCAAAATTAAAATTATTGACTTCAACAGAACTGTGCTCCAACCTTAACTCGAGCCCATCTGTCCTCTGATACTCTCATCACTTGACAGTTTTAAATTTGTTGTTTATGAATTTCTTGAGAAACTAGCTTTTCCCGCATAAAGCATCCTGACCTTTAAAACTTTAAACTACTATCCTAAACCAATGCCAAGAAAGAACATGGGACAACATCATACAAGACGCCAAACTATACATCCATCAGCTCACATTTATTTATGGAATTTACTTGACTTCTCTTCAACTCCTTTAGTTTGATTTAAAGCCAATTGACGACAGCTGGTGGGAATGTTGTAAGCAAACTTGCACTATCCTATGGGAATGGAAAAGAGTAATCGGCAAATGGTATTTGGCTCAGCTCACACTTCATTACAACTTACATTCCCTCGGACCCTTGGTGTCAACTGCCAACAATATGTGGTCACTGTACAAACACATAGTTCACTTCGTTAATGCAAAGAATGTGTTCTTTAAAAACAATGGTTCTTCCATCTGCATCAAAAGAGCTGATTTGACACTGCTGGAAGGTGTAGAGTTTGAAAGAAATCAACCCTGATGTAGGTACCTAAAGCCAGCGTAGAAAATCTTGCCCATGTTTGTATGCTAATGAGATATGAGTATAATACGAGGCTATTTTTAATGGTACTCTGAGTTCAGAGGTTAAGTAATGTGGAAATATTATTCAAATTAGGCCTGTTTTCTCTAGAATTTAGAAGGTTACAGGGTGATCTGATCAAAGTTTCCAAGATATTTAAAGTTTGTGAGAAGATTTGTAGCTCGGGTGCTCGTTGTTGTGGTTCTGTTCGCCGAGCTGGGAATTTGTATTGCAGACGCTTCGTCCCCTGTCTAGGTGATGTCCTCAGTGCTTGGGAGCCTCCTGTGAAGCGCTTCTGTGATCTTTCCTCCGGCATTTGTAGTGGTTTGAATCTGCTGCTTCCGGTTGTCAGCTCTAGCTGTCCGCTGCAGTGGCCGGTATATTGGGTCCAGGTCGATGTGCTTATTGATTGAATCTGTGGATGAGTGCCATGCCTCTAGGAATTCCCTGGCTGTTCAAAAGGGCCACAACACACTGCAGCACACCAGAACTGCAAAAAGAGGAAGAAGAACACCTATACGATGTATTCGCCAAAAACAGATACCTGCGCAATTTCATCAACAGATGCCTAAGGGAAAGACAACGGGTCGAGGACATGCCACAACCCAAAGGACTAGCCACACTACCATACATCAAAAGCATTTCCGAACTGACAGCCAGACTACTGCGACCATTAGGACTCATAACAGCACACAAACCAACAGCCACTCTCAAACAACAACTCACCAGAATGAAGGACCCGATACCCAGCATGAGCAAACCCAATGTGGTGTACAAAATTTCATGCAAGGACTGCAACAAAACACTACATAGGACAAACAGGAAGGCAGCTAATAATCCGCATCCATGAACACCAACTAGCCAAGAAACAACACGACTAGCTGTCCTTAGTAGCCACACACACAGATGACAAGCAACATGAATTCGACTGGGACAACACTACTATTATAGGACAAGCCAAACAGAGAATAGCCAGGGAATTCCTAGAGGCATGGCATTCATCCACAGGCTCAATCAATAAGCACATCAACCTGGACCCAATATACCAACCATTGCAACGGACAGCTGGAACTGACAACCGGAAGTGGCAGACTCAAACCACTACAGATGTTGGAGGAAACATCACAGAAGTGCTTCACAGGAGGCTCCCAAGTACTGAGGATGACACTTAGACAGGGGACGAAATGTCTGCAATACAAATTCCCAGCTTGGCGAACAGAACCACATCTCCAAGATATTACCAGAAAAAAAAAGGGTAGATAAGGATAAACTGGTTCTACTGTATCGGGATTCTAGAACAAGGGGGCATGGTCTGAGAATTAGGGCCAGATCATTCAGGAGAGATGTTCGGAAACATTTCTACACAGAAAGGCTGGGAGATGTATGGAACATGCCTCCAAAAATGTCAGTGGTTACTTCATCAGTCATTAATTTCAAATCTGAGGTAGATCATTTTTGTTAGCAAAGTTATTAAGGGCTATGGGCCAAAGGGAAGTGTATGGAGTTTGGTGTCAGATCAGCTGTGATCTCATTGAATGGCACAACAGGCTAAAAGGGGTGAATGGCCTACTCCTGTTCCTATGACATCATCAGAGCAGGCTAGGGGGAAGCATGAAATGGAACAGGAGTATGGCATCACCCCAGAGAACTGTATTCAGTAACCTATAAATGTATATTTATGTCAATAAATTGTGTTACAGTATTGAAAAGAGTGAAAGAGCCTTACTCGAGGAGAAGGCCAAATTGGGGGGGCTGGAGAGCAAAACTAGTGATAACCTGGTAAGTAGCAAGCAGCCTCAAAGAATGTTCTGGTAGACAACAAACAACCAGGGAAACAAGAGATGATTTGTGTGTGCTCAAAAAGCATAGAGAATAATCATATTGAAATAATCATATCAACCAAGCTCTGGATAAAGAAACCCAGTGCTGAGTGAACATAAAGTAGCTAACCTGTTTACTGAGGATTGCAATGGCAGTTTGAGTTGAGTGATGGTGATTTAACTGTGCTGAAGCCTGACAGTGAGATTGAACTGAGAGCTAGCAATGAAGTCTCTACAAGGGTTCTGCACATTCACAAGGAGAACATACACCCCATATAGTCAACTAATGCACACACACATTTCTAACATTATATTCTTTTCATTTTGATGGCTCACTGGCAGCTTTGCAGAAATTCTCATTTTATTACAAATTAAGCAGCTCACTGGGCCAAGTGAGCAGTGGAAGCAGATGAAGTGTTAGGAAGACGATGATTGGTAACTTTTTGCTGGCTCATTGAAACACTTCATTAATCATCAGATTAAGAGGTCAAAGCAGGCAAACTATGTGTTTTCTTTCTGAATGTTCACAACCAAAATTTGGACATAAGTTATAAATTGTACAAGTAGTTAGAATTGTCAGCCACAGTGTGTATGCATGGATGAAATACGGTGATCTCAAGTTTTAAAACTTGGTGAAATGTAGACTGGATTTTGCAAAATTTCTTTTGAATTGCATCTGTAAAGGTAATATCACATAACCAGGAATGGTTGATCTGTAAGGTGTGAAAACAACAAGTAAAAATCTTAAACATGTTTATGTATCTGTTAATGTTAAACATTTCAATGTGGAGGCATGCTTTCCTCAAATTAGAAAAGAACTTAAAATATGGTGACATTGTCATTCAGTCAAACTTAAGCAACCTTTAAAGCTATTCAAAGACTGCATTCCCTGATATGTGCAAAGCTAAGAAGTATGAAGTTATCAAACTGTTTTTATCAACCAGTTATAGTAATAAAACAGACAACTATACAAACCAAAAACATTTCAGCTCAATCATTCCCTTTTCCAAAACAGGAAATTAAACTCTCTAGATTGTGCATCAGGCCATCTGAAACAGCATACCTGTTTCTTTTTTCCTGTCTATATCTCTTTGTAGCACCTTAAAGGTACTATATAAATGCAGCTAATAATGCTTGCTCTGAAAATTACAGGTGATCATCCCATTACCAGTTCCAAATGCAGCTATGTGAACTGACAGCAAAGTATGCAATACATGATCTGCTTATGTATTGTTTTATTGGGTGAGCCTATACTACTTCTGGGAACATACACATCATAACTCATCCTGTTAGCTATTAAATTGTTATTGTCATCTTCTATAATATGTTATATTTAAGGCACTTATTCGCATAGTTGTGCACCTTAACAAGTAATGTCATGTAAAGTAATCAGCCTCGGTGCCTCAAACCTGCATGCTCCATATAATTCTGCTGAGACTTTCATTTGATTGCAATCAAAAGAAATGCACTCAACTGCAAAACACATTGAATGCTGCTGTGTTGCAGAATTGATTTCCAAACTATGGTTGAATGTATTACAAAGTAATTAGAGCTCACAGACAAGTCATTTGGCCTAACAAATCCGTGCTTCTGTTGATGTGAAATTCAGTCCATTTTGGAGCCTTTTCCTTATTAATAGATGGTCAGTAGCTGCTGATGGAAAACAAGCATCAACTATCTCACTAGTCAACTGTATTTCCAATGATTTATTCAGTACTACTTTCATGATAATTGTAATTTTCTGAAGTTCTTCCCTCTCTTCGCAGATTTACTGCTATTTCCAGGATATTACTTGTTTTCTTTCTAATGAAGGCTGACATAACATATCTATTCAGTTCATCTGCCATCTCTTATCCTCCATTACTCATTCTCCATAGACTACCATATTCTATCGAGCATTGCTTACTTTGTTAACATTTTTTTAAAATACTGAAAAAACTTTTCCTATTTATTTTTATATTTTTGGCTAACTTTTTCTCCTGCTCGAATTTTTCCCTCATTATTAATCTTTCAGTAAATCCTTGTTGTTTTCGTATTCTGTCAAATCTTCTTTGCACAGTTATATCTTTTTCTCTTCATGTTTTGATACTATCTTTGACTTTTTTTATTTAAGCACAGGAAACAGTTCAATTCCATAGATTTTTTTTCTTATTTGTTGAATGTATCTATTTTATTCTGGAATGTTTCCCTCAATTATTGCCACTGCATCTCTATTGTCATATCCCTCAACATAAATTGCCAGTTCATTTTCACTGGCTCTGCTTTCATGTCCTCATAAGTGCCCCATAATTGTCTCTGGGCAGTCACATTATTGAATAGTCCTTCCAGCCTTTGGGCCTAATCTAGCTGGGACAGCAGAAGATGAGCCACATCCTTTCTCACACAGTGGGGGCTGGGTTGGATGGGATCCTGAAGCATCAATTTTCCTGCTCCTCAGATGCTGCCTGACCTGCAGTGCTTTTCCAGCAACACACTCTCAACCCTGGATGGGATCCCGGTAGAGCAGGGCCCTAGATAGTGCTTTGAAAATAATTGCGGTCCATTCCTACCCCTCTTCACAAACTTAAATAAAAACTTACCCTTTGAAGTTCCCCTTCAGCTGCTCCCTGACTAAAACTGTGTACAGTACAGTGTAAGGGAGCATAAGTCCATGTTAGGTTCTATAATGGCAGTGGGAATCCTGTGTAATTGATCAGAACACAATGCGGATATTACAGGACCTTCCGCTTGACCCCAGTAGCCCAGCTGTGGGCGTCTGTGAGAAGAAACAGCAGACAACAGCAGTTGTTAGAATGGAGCACTTTTATCTTCTACTATTTTCAGGACTCCAGTACACACCACCACCACTACCACCATCCCCCACCTTTCTCCAAAGCAGGAAGCTCAATGTTACCGTTAAGTGTGCTAACTTCCCAGATTGGCACCCAGCAGTGTGCAAGATTTGCATCCAAGCCATCCCAGATGTGGGTGGCTTCCTGACTTTTCTTCATTGGTCTTTTGTGACCTAATGGACTAATCTTTGAGGCCTGATTGCTGCTGCAAGGAAATGCTCGTGAATAGGGTTTTTTTTGCGCAAGATACTGCAGTTTAACAATTCCCACTGTGCTGAACTTTTCTCTCTCACCAAACAGCTGAAGCCAATAACCTCTCACTGAGGAGTTAAACCACACCCTTCTGCTCCTCCTCAGCTGCTGAAGCAACTGACCCCCCTTCCCCTCACCCTCCCCCATCTTTGGATAATGTCTGAAACATGAAAGTGAGCTCAGACTGGGAAAAGGCTTGGGAATTATCAAGTTGATCTGTAATTCCTGCAGATGCTAAGACAATCTGAGAGGAAACCTTATTCCGGGAGAGGGCCAAAATATTTAAATCAAACCCCATAACTTCACTATTCTTAGTGTACTGATTAATGAGCTTGTGTAAAATTCTGATGTACACTATTTAACTAAACTCATTAATCTGTTCTTTTTCAATAAATAGAATGCATGAGAATTTTGCATCCTAAGTAAAACGACCACTTAGTGAAAAGTTATTTCTAATTCCTTCTATTTGTCTAGTATAATCTACATAAAACAAGAGATTGCAACTATTGTGAGTGAATTGTTGTCGATGTCTGAAAAAAAATTCACAACAAAATAAATCAGTAAGGCATAAAAATTTTAAGATATTCTATAATAGGACTGAGACCAAGGTCAAATGTTCCATCTCTAATATTGAAGTGTCTTTGCAAAATTTGCTCACACAATTATGGCTGTTCATTTAGTTACTTAGGAGAGATTGCAAAAAGCATGTAGTGCATGAATAAATAATACATTTGTGGTCAGATGACAACTTTTGGATTGATAGATAAGAGCGTCAAAAGATATTTTAATGAGTTATTGTCAGTCATCTGTTCCAGTGCCATGCACAGGATTAGCTGACAGGCAACTTACGCACATATAAAAATGATTTGTTTTTGCTGATATAAGCTTGCTAATTACACGTAATTGCAAAGTACCTAGTGTACCCCAAATGCAATTATAATTCAATTTACTTCTCAGAGCATAGTCGCAAAATAAGTTGGCATTGCACGCCTACTATTTTATACTGCAAATCATAAAATTCATTTGTCCTGCAGCTGACAGAGTCCAAATATGACATATTTAATAATACATTTTACAAGAGTTACCTTAACTACTTTGGTTTATGAATTAATTTACAGATTTGGCAAAACACCCAGTAATAGATTTGTCATCTGCAGACCCAATTACCTATCCTCTTCATTGTAATTGGTTACATTTGCAACTGCTTATATTTGCTGCTATTCTTTACCTGAGAAGAAAATGTGCTTCCTCTTTAGGATGTGGGCTGTCAAGATCAGCTTTATGACAGTTCCTGACCTTTTTGTGTAAGTTCTTTGTTTTTGACAGTGCATTCATACAACATACATAATTGAACAAAACCTTAATTTAAATTTACAATTTTTAAAAATAATCCTTGGGATATGGGCATCACTGCCAAGGCTGATGTTTATTACTGCCCTACTGTTACCCTAAAAAGCTGATCTTTTCTTGAATAACTGCAGATTGTGCGGTGAAAGGTGCTCCCAATTTATTGTAGCAAGTTGATACAATAGAGAATTTCATCATTTCTGCATGTTAGCGCAACAGCAACGGTTATTATTTGCAAGTTGAATTTTTCCATCGCTCACATTAACCACCGTGGATATTAACTACTGTCAATCTAAAACCCGACATCTTCTTTCATATCTGGTCTTCACTCAGTGCCCTGTCTTTTTTAGTTGTACTGCTCCTCTCTTGCAAAGAAAAATGTCTTCAACCATGGGTTTTAAAGAAATCTACTCTGCAAAGATTTCCTGCTTCTCACAGATGCTGATGGAAGGAGCTCATCATGAAGGGTTCAACTACACCCGCAGAAAAGCCAGGTGAGTGTGGGCCTCTGGAAATTGGTTGCCACTGTTGATTCAGCTTCGAGGATCCATCCTGACCAAGGCAAACTGATTCCCCAGCAACAAGAAGACTTTCAGAGATGTCTCAGATTATTCAACTTTGCAAAAGTGCATCATCATTTTGAAAGCTGTTCAGGAAGCTTGCCCCATATGTATGACAAGAGGGCCACTAACAGATATTCCAATCATCTAATTGTCAGAGGAAATAAGTGTGCCATTATACTACGAATCAAGGAAGAAACAATCTTCACAGATTAATACATCTCAAAAAGGACTGGGAGCTTGGAACGTGTAGGATGGAAAACCAATCACATTTAGCTCTCAGCATCGTTCTCAAATGCAAATTATTTGAACATTGAGTACAGATCACTTGTTCTGGTTTAAGGTATCACAAGATTCCATACATACCTATCTATTGAATGTTTCATTGCAACTTGCTTCAAGACCATTAGAAATGATTTAGTGCAAGCAAATGCACCACCCAGATGGTAGAAACTGCTAATAAAGGTAAGGGTTATATTGGCAGGCCCATTGTAAACCAGACAACAAAATGGTTACTGAACAGGTATGTAGTTTACCAAATCCAAAAAAAAAGACAGTGAATGCTTTTCCAAGATTTACAAATCGATAACTTAGACAATTACTTATGTCAAGAGTTGTGATATTCAAAGAAAAGTGATACTTTGCTGCAGTTGTGACAGGCGTGCATGTATATCGAGCAGTTGGGGTAGCCGGTAATAACACTGCTTCCTGCTCACTGATTGACAGTGTGGCAATGAGTGAAAAATGTGTAAAGCATACCAGAGTCATCACCCACACCAACACAAAGAAACATTCCGTCCTCATGAGACTCATAGAACATAGAACATTACAGTGCAGTACAGGCCCTTCGGCCCTTGATGTTGCACTGACCAGTGAAACCAACCTGAAGCCTATCTAACCTACACTATTCCATTCTCGTCCACATGCCTAGCCAATGACCGTTTAAATGCCCTTAATTTTGCTGAGTCGACTACTGTTGCCGGCAGTGCATTCTACGCCCCTACTAATCTCTGAATAAAGAAACTACCTCTAACATCTGTCCTATATCCATCTACACCTCAATTTAAAGCTGTGTCTCCTTGTGCTAGCCATCACCATCTCAGGAAAAAGACTCTCACTATCCACCCTATCTAACCCTCTGATTATCTTATATGTCTCAATTAAGTCACTTCTCAACCTTCTTCTCTGTAATAAAAACAGCCTCAAGTCCCTCAGCCTTTCCTTATAAGACATTGCCTCCATACCAGGCAACATCTGAGCAAATTTTTCTGAACCCTTTCCAAAGCTTCCACATCCTTCCTATAATATGGTGACCAGAACTGAATGCAATACTGCAAGTGCAGCTTCACCAGAGTTTTGTACAGCTGTAGCATGACCTCATGGTTCCAAAACTCAATCCCTCTATCAATAAAAGCTAACACACCGTTTGCCTTCTTGACAACCCTATCAACCTGAGGAATCTACTTACATGGACACCAAGATCTCTCTGCTCATCTGCACAACCAAGAATCTTACCATTAGCACAGTATTCTGCATTTCCTGTTATGCCACCCAAAGTGAATCACCTCACAGTTTTCTGAATTAAACTCCATTTGCCACCTCTCAGCCCAGCTCTGCAGCTTATCTTTGTCCCTCTGTAACCTATAACATCCTTCGTCACTATCCACAATTCTACCAACCATAGTGTCATCCGCAAATTTATGAACCCATCCTTCAATGCTCTCATCCAGGTCATTTATAAAAATGACAACAGCAGTGGGCCCAAAACAGATCCTTGCAGTACACCACTAGTAACTGAACTCCAGGTTGAATATTTCCCATCAACCACCACCCTATCTTCTTTCAGCTAGCCAATTTCGATCCTAACTGCTAAATCGCCCTCAATCCCATGTTTCCGTATTTTGTGCAATTGTCCACCTTGGGCAATCTTACCAAACAGTCCAAAGTGAGTACTGCAGGTGCTGGGGATTAGAATCAAGAGTGTGGTGCTAGAAAAGCACAGCAGGTCAGGCAGCATCCAAGGAGCAGGAAAATTGACGTTTTGGGCATGAGCCCTCCTTCAGGAAGCCCTTTCCTGAAGAAGGGCTCATGCCCGAAACATCAATTCTCCTGCTCCTTGGATGCTGCCTGACCTTCTGCGCTTTTCCAGCAACACATTTTCAGCTCAATCCCATCTAGTCTAGTAGCCTGTGTCTTAGTATGCTCCTCGACAACATTGTCTTTTTTTAATGTGAATACTGACGAAAAATATTCATTTAGCACTTCCCCTAATCTCCTCTGATTCCAAGCACAACTTCCCGTTACTATGCTAGATTGGTCCTAACTTAACCCTAGTTATTCTTTTATTCCTGATGTACTTATTGAAAGGCTTAGGGTTTTCCTTGATCCTATCCGCCAAGACTTCTCATGCCCCCTCCTGGCTTTTCTTTGCTTTTTCTTTTGGACTTTTCTAGCTAACTTTAAACTCTCAAGCTCCATAACTGAGCCTTCACATCTCATCCTAACATAAGTCTTCTTCTTCCTCTTGACAAGAGATTCAATTTCCTTCGTAAACCACAGCTCCTGCGCTCAACCACTTCCTCCCTGCCTGACAGGTACATACCTATCTATGACATATAATAGCTGTTCCTTGAATAAACTCCACATTTCAATTGTGCCCATCTCCTACAGTTTCCTTCCCCATCCTATGCATCCTAAATCCTGCCTAATTGCACCTTAACTAAGAGCAATACTCTTACCCTGCAGTATCTACCTACCCCTTTTCATCTCTAAAGGAAACATAAACAAATTGTGGTTACTATTACCAAAGTGCTCACCTACCTCCAAATCTAACACCTGAACCATTACCCTGTACCAAATCCAGTGTGGCCTCGCCCCTTGTTGGCCTGTTGGCCTACTTTGTCATGAAACCCTCCTGCACACGTTGGACAAAAACTGACCCATCTAAATTGCCTGAGGTATAGTATTTACAGTCAATATTTGGAAAGTTAAAGTCTTCCAACTACCCTGTCATTCTCGTTCCTATTGAGAATCATCTTTGCTAGCCTATCCTCTACATCTCTGGAACTGTTCGGAGGCCTATAGAAAATTCCCAATTGGGTGACCTCTCCTTTCCTGTTTCTAACCTCAGCCCATACTACCTGTAGACGAGTCCTCAAATGTCCTTTCTGCAAACGTAATGCAGTCCTTGATTAACAATGGCACACCGCACCCCCCCCACCCTGTCTTTTACCAATATCTCTGTTCTTACTGAAACATCTGAATCTCGAAACTCCACTGCACCCTTAGTCCAATTCTGTCATAGAATCATTTACTGTTCATGATGATGAGTTCTCCCAGGCACCTTATTCAATCATCAGACAATTGAGGGAAAGCTGGAGTGAAAGTAAATAATGGGTGGAATTGGGCTTTTTTGGAGACCAAGTATGGCGCTGGGCCTAAAGGTGGGATCTGGCTGTGCTCATGGCCAGCTCTGGTTTTCTTGTGTTGTTTTATGTTTTTCAGCTTATTGCAAATGCAAACATGAGGAGAACCTCAAGCCATATAAGCAGACGGGCTGGATGCTCTGAAGGCTGCCAGTCTCCCCTGGTTCTATCTCTGGACCTCATATTGAAAAGACAACCAGACAACATTTCACTGTCTGTAAGCCAGGAACAGCCCTCCACTTCTCCTGGCCAGCACTACTCACCTATGGGGATGTCTGAGACCAGACAGAAAGAGGTTGCACGCTCAAGTGACACCTCCCTGGAGGTTCTTCTGTATGCAGGCTGATAGAGAAGAGATGCACTGTTTCTGTGGATGGTAACAGCAGCCTGGATTACAGAAGTCAGCACCTCAGGCAGCTCCAAAAACCTGGCTCCAGTGCTTCAAGAGCAAGAATGACCTGCTGTGATCCAACAGGTTAAGTGTTATGATCCAGTCAATGCTTCACACCCTGTGAATGTGTATTAGCATTGTATGTTTATGACTGCAGGGGACTGAAAATGTGTTGCTGAAAAGTGCAGAAGGTCAGGCAGCATCCAAGGAGCAGGAAGACTGCAGGAGACTGTCATACACAAAATTCTGTGATGGGCCTTTTCATCAAATGCCTCACATGCATGGAATTTGTCTCAGTTAACCAGAGCTACCCATTAGTACTACTAGCACCTCCTTGGACCCAGGTCACAGATAACTTTTCATTTCAGTTTTACAGGACACTGCTAAAACCGCATCTGAAGAACTGTGTAAAATATTGGTCAATTTATTTGATGAAAGGATGTAAATGGCTTGGAAGCAGTTCAAAGTGGCTTTCCCAGATTAATACCTGGATTGAGTGGCCAGCTTGGGTGGATGTGTGAAATATCATCTAGAGGAGCAGGCAAGGTGAAGATCCTGCCATAGGCAGTCAACAGCACCTAGAGGACAAGAGGAAGTGAGGACCCTGTGACAGTCAGAGTTAGAGGTAAATACATTGCAGCTGATTGAAATTGTCCTTGCTCTACGGTGGAGAAAGGAGCTGGCTGTTTAATGAGTCTGGTAAATGGTTCAGCTCTTTTCTATTCCTACCTATTAACATCGTTTATAAATTGTCTTAGAGTTATAGTCATAGAGCTTCAGTGTTCTTTAGCCCATTGAGTCTCTGTTGGTCAAAAGCAAACATTTTACTATTCTAATTCTAATAGGGAGGCATGGTGGCCCAGTGGTGCACACAGCTGCCTCACAGTACCAGGGACTTGGGTTCAAGTCCAGCCTCAGGCAACTGCCTGTGTGGAGTTTGCACATTCTCCCCGTGTCTGCGTGGGTTTCCTCTGGTTTTCTCCACAGTTCAAAGATTTGTTGGTTCGATGGAAAGTGGTTGTGGAATGTATCTGGGTGGGTTACTCTTCAGAGGGTTGGTGTGGACTTGTTGGGCCAAAGGCCTGTTTCCACATAGTTGGGATTCTAATCCTATTTTCCAGCATATCACCTATAGTCTTGGCAAAGTAAGTCCATATCTAAGTATTTCTTTAATGTTATGAGGATTTTGGCACTTACCACCCTTAGATGCAGTGAGTTCCAGATTCCCATCATCCTCTGGGTAAAAGAAAACCTTTTCCTCACATCCTCTCTAAACCTCCTGCTCCTTACCTGAAATCTCTGCCCCTGGTCAATGATCCCTCCATCAAGGGGAAAAGATCTTTCATGACTACCCTGCCTATGCACTCCATAATATTGTATATCTCAATCATATTCTCACTCAGTTTTCTCTGTTCCAAGAAAAATAACCCCAGTCTGTCCAACCTCTCTTTATAACTGAAGACCTTCAGTTGAGGCAACATTCTGGTAAATCTCCTCTGCACCCTTTCCAATCTTATACTATAATATGGATTCCATAACTACACACAATAATCGAACTGTGGCCTAACCAACTTTTTATAAAGTTCCAGCATAGCCTTCCTGCTTTTAAACTCCAAGTTACAGCTAATAAAATCAATGTCTCATATGCCTCCTTAACCACTTTATCTACCTATCATGCTATGTTTAGGAACCAGTGGGCAAGCACACCAGGGTCCTGCTGATCCTTGGTACTTCCCAGGGTCCTACCGTTCATCATGTATTCCCTTACCTAGTTTGACCTGCTCAGGTGCATCACCTCACACTTATTGAGTGGTAACATCACTAAATTATATAAAAAGCAAGATTATTAAGTGAATAATATAACAAAATAATGTGTCAAAACACATTAAAGATGGCGGGACAAATGGAATGAGTCCAGATGACTGTGTTCATACGCTCAGGATACAGAAAGAACTTGCAGTAACAGGGAGAGAATCCAATCATCGTGGTCCATTATGGCTTCAACAACATGGGCAGGACAGAGAAGGAGACTCTGCATAATCAGTACAAGGTGCCAGGTGCCAAGTTAAGAAGCAAAACTGCAAAGATCATAATGTCAGATTATTATCAGTGCCAATTTGCAGAGAATGTTTGAGGGGCTGAGTGGCTTATTCTTTCTTATATCCTTGTCTTTTTAAAAATTCATTCACTTGCCTGCAGCTCCAGCAACACCTGAGAAAGCTTGACACCATCCAGGACAAAGCCGCCCATTTTGATTGGCATCTGATCCACCACCTACAATGTTCAACCTCTTCACCACAAGCACACCCTGATGGCAGTATGCAGCATTTGTAAGATGCAGTGTAACAACTCACCAAGGCTCCCTCACAGCATCTTCCAAACCCATGGCCTCTACCATCAAGAAGGACAAGGGCAACAGATATGTAGTAGCATCACACCTGCAAAGTTCACCTCCAAGCTACTCATCATCCTGTCTTGGAAATACGTCACCGTTATTTCTCTATCCCTGGGTCAAAATCCTGGAATTCCCTTCCAAGTGGAACTGAATCTTCCCATACCCCAGTGGTTCAAGAAGACTGCTCATCACCACATTCCCCAGAGTCATTAGGGATGGCCAATAAATACCAGGACAATAATTAAGGATGGGCCCAGCCAGCAACAGCCACAGCTCATGAGTGAATAATAAACATATTGCTCAGATGTGTCAAGGAAACCCAGCTTCTCTTTTGTTTTTTAGTTTAAGTTGCAAACTCTGCTGCACTCCTCACCAGTGTTCCCCTTCTCAGCTGCCTGTCTACAGGGCTTTGCTTGGGGCTGCTCAGAATTCTTCTCAGCCAAGGTCCAATTGGAATTAGAATTAGTTTTATTGTTACATGTACTCACATGTATACAGTGAAAAATATACAAGTCACCATTTACGGCACCATCTTAGGTACAGAGGTCTCTAGGTACAACTTTTACAGTTATGGTTCTTGGAAAAAGAGAAAAGTAAAAAAATCCAGCAATGCAGATTTTAGGAATTAAGTAAAAAAAATGGAGACTAAAAAGTGCAGAACAACGATCTTTTGACCCAATCCATGCTGGCACCTCGCCTCCAATCCCCACTGGGCCTTTGACTCCAGACGGTGCCCAGCTTCACCTCTGGGTTCTTGAGGCTGGGAGATCACTCTGGAATCACTTCAAGGTCAGAAGTCCACACTGAGGTCATGCCAGGCCAAGAAACAGCCCATTTGAAGGCAACAAAGGTGCCATCTATCCCTTTGTGATTCACAAGAGAAAACCATACCAAATGTCAAAGTCCCAGCTTAAATTGTTTCCAACTTTGATTACTTATTATAGTATTTCCACTGTATTCAGGCAGCCCACTCTGTTGCATTGTGTTCTTGCCTCGTTTCACCAGCAAATTCCAGGAATCTCAGACAACTCATAAATGTGGCATTAACGTTAAAAGTCAGTTCAAATATTGTTTCAATAAAGAATTTATTATTTGGCAATCAGCAGCCAGTTCTTGTGAGAGGGTTTTGCCAAACCAGCCTCAATTCTCCAGTTTAAATGGGGACATCAGTGGATTGAAAGACCACTAACTGATATTTTTGTTACTTTTAAGACCCCACTCATGCACAAGTGCACATGCTCCTCCAGGTTTATGTTCTGCTTGTAATTACATTTAATGAAACAACATTCAGATTTATTGCATTAACAACAAATAAACAAATTAAATGGAGCATTTACCTAAAATAACAAATACTTTAGAGTTGGAGATTAAGTGTAAAATCATTTATCACTCAGAAATGCTACAATTTTCAGCCGTATTATTTAATAACATGCCAATAACTCAGAATGATGTGATGCTGAAACTGCTGGAAAAATAACTTGCAAAGAATTATGTGTCATTCAGCTACTTAATATTAGACCAAAATTTAGTGAGTTACTTGTTTTTTTCACATAAGCTCACAAATTACACACACACAGGACTGGTGAACAATAATGGGTGCTCTTATTTGAAGACTAATATAAGAATCAGAATTCATACAGTGTGGAAAAGGCCCTTCAGCCCAGCAAGTCCACACTGACCCTCTGAAGAGTATCCCACCCAGACCCATTCCCTATGACTCTACATTTACCCCTGACCAATGCATCTAACCTACACACCCCTGAACACTCTGGGAAATTTAGCATGGCCAATTCATCTAACCTGCACATCTTTGGACTGTGGGAGGAAACCCACGCAGACAGGGGGAGAATGTGCAAACTACATACAGAAAGTCACCCAGGGCTAGAATTGATTCCAGGTCCCTGGCACTGTGAGGCAGCAGTGCTAATCACTGAGCCACTGTGCTGCCCACAGTGTTACAGAAGAGCAGAGCAAACACACACAACTGGTGGATTCAACACTGGAGCCTGCAGGTCTAAAGCTGTAGAAGACACTTCCATCAGCAACAATAAGAATACACTGTTGGTATATTCTTTTCCTGTGATACTACAACATTTCCTCTTTCCTTTATAATGACAAAAATGATACACTGTGATAAATGTATCTAACACAATGAAATGGTTGCAAGACTATTTACACGAGATGGATCTCCATTTATCATTTAAGAGTCTCTATACAGGGCTCTTGTGCAGGGATCTGTGCCATTACTCTGGGCAAGGTGGACCTTTACACCGTCCCATCAACCACTCCCAGAAGAAAAAAAGTATTAATTTAAATTTGTTGACTATTTGGAGCTGCTGAATTCATGTGAGACAGCTTTAAGGCCAGTATAAGGTCAAATAAAGGAAAGGGGCCTAAAAGAGTACAGCAGACAGGGCACTCTCCTACTGCATCGGAGGTGCCTGAAGCCAGTGTTCAAACTCCTGGGGTGGCCCCTTTGGATCCAGCAGGACAGCAGCATTTACCCTTGGAGTTTGCCAAACTCGGAGAGTGGACTCAAGCAGCTGTCCGCCATGCTAGAAAAGCATGAGCAGGAAATCCAGCTGCTGTATCGAAGAATGGAGGCAATGGAGGAGAGGTCTACAGCATTGGAGACCTTGGTAGAGGTCTCTGGATGAAGGATCCAAACGCTGGAAAACAGGTTCGGGTCCTTCAGGATCAAGTCGATGATCTGGAAAATGACAATAAAAGGAAAGACTTACAGATCGTGGGTCACTGGAATGCGAGGAAGGCAACGACCTCATCAGCTTTTTGCAGGGGTTCTCCCAAAGTTCATGGGGTTGCAGTTGGAGTTGGGCCTGGTAAACATGGAGCAGGCCCACTGACCCGCAATGCGTAGTTCAGGGCCGACCTTTCAGAATGTAAATAACAGATTTTCCTCATTTGTGAATTGCCTGGGGCTAGGCACAGCCTCAGCTAGAGGGAGTTAAGATGGTAGCAAGGATTGGGAGGGGTGTCCCCTGTGGGCAAGAGGGAAGATCTTGAGTAAATGGGGGGTTTTGGGGGTTTGCTTCAGTTAAATGTAGTGGGTTTTTTTAGTTGTAGTTGTTTTTATAGGAATAGGTTTTAGATCTCATAGAGTTAGTATCTTTGTTACTCTTCATGCCTCAGATAAGCTCCCTCCTCCTGGGAAACCTCAGGCTACCTTGGACAACCATGGCTAGTGATTTGTTCAGATGGTGCACTTGGAATAAATAAGGGAGATATTCTCCTATTAAAAGAAAGAAGGTCTTATCCAGCCTGAGAAAGGAAAGGGTGGACATTGCCCCCCTGCAGGAGATGCATCTGACTGATAAGGATCTTCTGAAACTGCAGCAGGGGATTATGACAGGGTATTTTTCTCATCCTTCAGCTCTAAGTGTAGAGGGGTGGCTATACTGATAAGAAGGAGCCTCCCTTTCCAGGTAACGGAGCAGATTAAGGATGAATATGGACGGTTTATCATTCTTACAGCACTAATACATGGAGAAGGGTATGGCATCTTAAATGTATATTGTTCCCTGCTGCACCTTCTTAAATTTATAATTGATGCAGTGGCTAAATTAATGAATCTTGGGGTATGCTGTACAATTGTAGAAGGGGATTTTAATAGCCTAGTAGATGCAGAGATTGACAGGGTTCCAAAAGGCCTGGCAGGTGTGCACCGGGCAGTCTAAACAGTTGGGGGACATGTGTGATGAGTTGGGACTAGTGGATGTGTGGAGGTACCTCCACTCTAATGGAAGAGACTTGACATTCTATTCCAACACACACAAGTGCCATACCTGAATTGACATTTTTTTAATGCCAACTTATGGTTTGGACAGGACAATGGCGGGCAAAATTGGGAATATAACTGTTTCGGATCATGCGCCAGTGTGTTTAGATGTTAAAATCAAGGGTAGTGGAATGGATGCACGTCACTGGCGCATGGATCCATATTTGTTAGGGGACAACAAATTTGTTGTGTATATCAAAAGAGAGTTCAGAGCATTCTGGGATATCAACTCAGCTATGGCTAATAATCTGCAATACTTTGGGAGGCCACTAAGGCATATTTATGATGCCTGATCATTTCATATTCAACTACTAGAAAGAGGCAGGGGGAGGGGGAGGAGCAGCAATGGATGCTGGAGGCCTGGCTGAAGGTAGCTGAGACAACATATTATAATAGGCTGTCATTAGTTAAGCTGCAGCAGGGCACAGCTCTCCGGGCTGCTGTTGACTCAATACACACACAAGCAGCTAAAAAAAAGTCTCCTTCACCAAAGAAAGACTGTTTGAATTTGGAGATAAGCTTGGAAGATATCTGGCTTATTTGACTAGAAGGAAAAAAGCTTCCCAATCTATTACGTCTGTTCGGGAGAAGGCTGGTACGATTACATGTGAGTTGAAGAAGATCAATGTTAGGTTTAGGGAATACTTTGCAGAGCTATATTAGTTGGAGGGGGACAAACTTGGTACAATGGGAATGCAGTCTTTTTTTGAAAATCTGGACATCCAAATTATAAATATGGAACAGACTTCCCTTTTGAATGTGCATATAATGGTACAGGAAGTGCAGAAAGCAATAAGGCATCTGCAGGTTGGCAAAGCACTGGGGCCAGATGGATTTCCAACTGAATTCTATAAGGAATTCATAAACATGTTAGTGGAGCCACATCTTGGGACATGCAACTATTCTTATACACAGGATTGTCCGCCGCCCACTCTTAGGGAGGTTAATATCTCCCTCATTTTAAAGAAAGGGAAAGACGTCAAAGAATGTACTTCATATAGACCAATTTTACTGTTGAATGTAGATTTTAAAATTTTATCCAGGATGCTGGCTCTGAGGTTGGAGAAGGGCCTGCCCCATTTTATAAAAGAAGACCAGACAGGTCTTCTCGCAGTCAAGGTGTCCTCTAATTAATTTATTATTTATGGACAAGGTGAAATCCGCGACCCAGCAGGGTTAGAGTCCAATTATCTTAAATACAGGGAAAGCCTAGAGGATAATGAGGCAGGACGAGGGCAATTGGTCTAAGACTTCGCCATTTATCCCATTGGTGGGAGCCCAAGGGTTTAAACCTGGGGCAGTGGACTCCGGCTTGAAGACATGGGAGAAAAAGGGAATCTTCTGTCTGGGAGGTTTATTCGAGGGAGAGGTCCTGATGTCATTTAGTCAGTTAAGTCAGAAATATGAATTGTCCAATAGGGACCTTTTCCGATACTTCCAGATAAGGGATTATTCACAGAGGAAGACCACACTCCTGGCCCAATGTTATAAATCAGATGTGGAGAAAAGAATACTCCGGTGTATGGGTGCTCTTTCACTCAGTACTTTATATCATTTACAGAAAGGTCGCGTCCTGGGGGATTTGGAAGGACTTTGTAGGATGTGGAATTGAGAGTTAGGTGAGAATATTTAATTGGAGGTATGGGAAAACATCTGGGGGAATGTAAGAAAAGCCTCAGTATGTAACAGAGCACAGACCATGCAATTGAAGATCTTACAAAGGGCTCATATGGTGCCAGAGCGACTAGCTAAGTTCAAGAAAGGAGTGTCATCAGGGATGTCCCAAATGTAAAACTCGTATAGGCACTCTCACCCATTGCTACTGGTCATGTTGTAAGATTCAGAGATACTGGAGTGCTGGAGTAAGGGAGCTAAAGGACATCCTGGGGATAGAAATTAACGTGGATCCGATATTTCTTCTTTTGGTGTTGCCAACTTTGCCCTCTCTGGGAGAACACGGGAAGAGGTTGTGTAACATTCTTACCCATTGCATGAGGAAGAACATTCTACTGAATTGGATGTCAGAAAATCTACCAGGTCTTATGGGGTGACGTAGGTTGGTGATGGAGCATCTCCTCCAAGATTACCTCCCAAATATGGTGCACCACCAAATGGAATATTTTTTTCAAGATGTGGTGGCCCTTTTTAAATTATACTGATGCTGACTTATCAGCAATATTAATTAGTGCTGTGGTATAGCGTGGGAATCATTATGGGTGCCCATGGGGCCCCGGAGGAGGAGACTGGGGGAAAAAGACTATGGGTACTCTCAATGGTGCTCCCAGGGATGGGAGCCTCAGTGGAGGTGTGATGAGTGAGATAGAATAAAGTAGTGACACATTATTTAGTTTAAGTTATTTGAATTTAGTTTAAGTTAGTATTTATTTAGTATTTTTGTAGTTTAGTTTAAGTAGATGTGTTTGTTCTGGTCAAATAGTAGCTCGTTCATTAACAATAGTATTGTGTTATGGCTTTGTTGTACAATCTTTTTTCTGTTTTGATGGGTTTTTTTATATATAAATGTTCTGTAAAAGATTTAAAAAGGTTTTCAATAAAAATATTTTAAGAAGAGTGTCTATACTGTATAGATGAGTTATTCATCTCTTGGATCTTGTAAGTGCAAAACTGTTCTGGGATCTCTTTCGTCACTTCACTATGTTCGACTTGTAAGTGCAGCTTTGAATTATGACTGTGCTGATTGCTTTTGTAGTGGCCTTCTGCAGTTTCATTCAGTGAGCGCACTTTGAAAAGTGTACTTGATCCTATTAGAGTGTTGCATGAGACTTAAGTGGCCAATTTCCTAAGATGACTTCTGTTTGTCTTTGACATTGCCCTGTTTTGTGATGTGGCCTCAAAGGATCTAGGCTCGCAACAGAATTTAGAAACCAAGTTCCCTCAGTATCATGTCTTACTTTAACATTTTGCCCTGTGCACATGACTGCATGTTGCTCGTATGTGTAACCTTCCTCTTCCCTTGGTTCCCAGAAACATTCTCTTATGTTGTTGAAAATCCAGACAGGCGATGGTTTGGCGAGATCATCATAACCTGTCTCCAAAACATAATTGGCACTGGTCATGTGTAGTCCATTTCTAAAGCGTTGTCTCCCAAAAGCAACATAATGATATGGGACAAAAACAGAAACTGTTGGAGAAACTCAGCATATCAGGCAGCATCTGTGGAAAGAAAGCAGATTTAGTGTTTTGAGTCATAGAGATGTACAGCATTGAAACAGACCCTTCGGTCCAACCCGTCCATGCCGACCAGATACCCCAACCCAATCTAGTCCCACCTGCCAGCACCCGGCCCATATTCTTCCAAACTCTTCCTATTCATACACCCATCCAAATGCCTCTTAAATGTTACAATTGTACCAGCCTTCACCACTTCCTCTGGGAGCTCATTCCATACACGTACAACCCTCTGTGTGAAAAAGTTGCCCCTTAGGTCTCTTTTATATCTTTTCCCTCTCACCCTAAACCTATACCCTCTAGTTCTGGAATCCCTGACTCCAGGGAAAAGACTTTGCCTATTTATCCTATCCATGCCCTTCATAATTTTGTAAACCTCTATAAGGTCATCCCTCTGCCTCTGACGCTCCAGGAAAACAGCCCCATCCTGTTCAGCCTCTCCCTGTAGCTCAGATCCTCCAACCCTGGCAACATCCTTGTAAATCTTTTCTGAACCCTTTCAAGTTTCACAATGTCTTTCAGATAGGAAGGAGGCCAGAATTACACGCAATATTCCAACAGTGGCCTAACCAATGTCCTGTACAGCCGCAACATGACCTCCCAACTCTTGTACTCAATACTCTGACCGATAAGGGAAAGCATACCAAATGCCTTCTTCACTATCCTATCTTCCTGTAAGTCCACTTTCAAGGAGCTATGAACCTGCACTCCAAGGTCTCTTTGTTCAGCAACACTCCCTAGGAGCTTACCATTAAGTGTATAAGTTCTGCTAAGATTTGCTTTCCCAAAGTGCAGCACCTCGCATTTATCTGAATTAAACTCCATCTGCCACTTCTCAGCCCATTGGCCCATCTGACCCAGATCCTGTTGTAATCTGAGATAACCCTCTTCGCTGTCCACTACACCTCCAATTTTGGTGTCATCTGCAAACTTACTAACTGTACCTCTTATGCTCGCATCCAAATCATTTATATAAATGACAAAAAGTAGAGGGCCCAGCACCGATCCTTGTGGCACTCCACTGGTCACAGGCCTCCAGTCTGAAAAACAATCCTCCACCACCACCCCCTGTCTTCTACCTTTGAGCCAGTTATGTATCCAAATGGCTAGTTCTCCCTGTATTCCATGAGATCTAACCTTGTTAACAAGTCTCTCATGGGGAATCTTGTTGAACGCCTTAGTGAAGTCCATATAGGTCACTTCTACTGCTCTGCCCTCATCAATGACTTTTCACCAGAACCTAATTTCCGCTTTTGTTACAGATCTCCAACATCGGCCGTTCTTTGTTTCATTTAGATTAGATTAGATTACTTACAGTGTGGAAACAGGCCCTTCAGCCCAACAAGTCCACACTGACCCACCGAAGCGCAACCCACCCAGACCCATTCCCCTACATTTACCCCTTCACCTAACACTATGGGCAATTTAGCATGGCCAATTCATCTAACCTGCACATTTTTGGATTGTGGGTGGAAACCGGAGCACCCGGAGGAAACCCATGCAGACCCAGCGAAAATGTGCAAACTCCACACAGAGAGTCGCTTGAGGCGGGAATTGAACTAGGTGTCTGGCGCTGTGAGGCAATAGTGCTAACCACTGTGCCACCGTGCCACCCAAATTATTCTGAAAACTTGGGAACCATGTTTTGTTTCTACATTTCATGACCAATAGACAATAGACAATAGGTGCAGGAGTAGGCCATTCAGCCCTTCAAGCCTGCACCACCATTCAATATGATCATGGCTGATCATCCTCAATCAGTATCCTGTTCCTGCCTTATCTCCATAACCCTTGATTCCACTATCCTTGAGAACTCTATCCAACTCTTTCTTAAATGAATCCAGAGACTGGGCCTCCACTGCCCTCTGGGGCAGAGCATTCCACACAGCCACCACTCTCTGGGTGAAGAAGTTTCTCCTCATCTCTGTCCTAAATGGTCTACCCCGTATTTTTAAGCTGTGTCCTCTAGTTCGGCACTCACCTATCAGCGGAAACATGTTTCCTGCCTCCAGAGTGTCCAATCCTTTAATAATCTTATATGTCTCAATCAGATCCCCTCGCAGTCTTCTAAACTCAAGGGTATACAAGCCTAGTCGTTCCAGTCTTTCCGTGTAAGGTAATCCCGCCATTCCAGGAATTGACCTTGTGAACCTACGCTGCACTCTCTCAATAGCCAGAATGTCTTTCCTCAAATTTGAAGACCAGAACTGCACACAGTACTCCAGGTGTGGTCTCACCAGGGCCCTGTAAAGCTGCAGAAGAACTTCTTTGCTTCGATACTCAATCCCTCTTGTTATGAAGGCCATGCTATTAGCCTTCTTCACTACCTGCTGTACCTGCATGCTTACCTTCACTGACTGGTGTACAAGAACACCCAGATCTCTCTGTACTGCCCCTTTACCTAAATTGATTTCATTTAGGTAGTAATCTGCCTTCCTGATCTTGCCACCAAAGTGGATAACCATACATTTATCACATTAAACTGCATCTGCCATGCATCTGACCACTCACCTAACTTGTCCAGGTCACCCTGTAATCTCCTAACATCCTCATCACATTTCACCCTGCCACCCAGCTTAATATCATCAGCGAATTTGCTAATGTTATTACTAATACCATCTTCTATATCATTAATATACATTGTAAAAAGCTGCGGTCCCAGCACAGATCCCTGCGGTACCCCACTGATCACTGCCTGCAATTCCGAAATGGAGCCATTTATCACTACTCTTTGTTTCCTATCAGCCAACCAACTTTCAATCCAAGTTAGTACTTTGCTCCCAATACCATGCGCCCTAATTTTGCTCACTAACCTCCTATGTGGGACTTCATCAAAAGCTTTCTGAAAGTCCAGGTACACTGCATCTCCCTCATCCATCTTCTGAGTTATCCTCAAAAAATTCCAGAAGATTAGTCAAGCATGATTTCCCCTTCATAAGTCCATGCTGACTCTGACATATCCTGTTACTACTATCCAGATGTGTCATAATTTCATCCTTTATAATAGACTCCAGCATCTTTCCCATCACTGAGGTCAGACTAACTGGTTTATAATTTCCTGCTTTCTCTCTCCCACCTTTCTTAAAAAGTGGTACAACATTAGCCACCCTACAATCTGCAGGAACTGATCCCGAATCTATCGAACTCTGGAAAATGATCACCAATGCATCCACGATTTCTCGAGCCACCTCCTTCAGTACCCTGGGATGGAGACCATCAGGCCCCGGGGACTTATCAGTCTTCAGGCCTAATAGTCTCTCCAACACCAATTCCTGGCAAATATAAATTCCCTTAAGTTCAGGTCCTTCAGTCACTGTTACCTCAGGGAGATTGCTTGTGTCTTCCCCAGTGAACACAGATCTGATGTACCAATTCAATTCTTCTGCTATTTCTTTGTTCCCTGTAATATATTTCCCTGTTTCTGTCTTCAAGGGCCCAATTTTAGTCTTAACCATTTTTTTGCATTTCACATACCTAAAAAAACTTTTATTATCCTCCTTCATATTTTTGGCCAGTTTACCTTCGTACTTCGTACTTTCCTTCTTAGTAATCCTCTGTTGTTCTTTAAAAGCTTCCCAGTCCTCCATTTTCCCACTTATCTTTGCTATGTTATACCTTTTCTCTTTTAACTTTATATGTTTCTTAACTTCCCTCATCAGCCACGGCTACCCATGCCTCCTCCTGGGATCTTTCTTCCTTTTTGGAATGAACTGATCCTGCAACTTCTGCATTATACACAGAAATATCCGCCATTGTTCCTCCACTGTCATCCCTGCTAAGGTATTGCATTATTAAATTTGGCCAGCTCCTCCCTCATAGTTCCATGGTTCCCTTTATTCAACAGAAATATTGTCACTTCCGATTGTACCCTCTCCCTCTCAAATTGCAGATTGAAGTTTATTGTATTATGGTCACTACTTCCCAATGGCTCCTTCACTTCGAGGTCCCTGACCAAGTCTGGTTCGTTGCATAATACCAGATCCAGAATTACATTCTCCCTGGTCGGCTCCAGCACCAGCTGTTCTAAGAATCCATCACTGAGGCATTCCACAAAGTCTCTTTCATGAGGTCCAATACCATCCTGATTCTCCCAGTCTACCTGCATGTTGAAATCCCCCATAACAACTGTAGTAACATCTATGTGACAGGCCAATTTCAGCTCCTGATTTAACTCACATCCAACATCCAGTCTACTGTGTGGGGGCCTGTAGATAACTCCGAAGAGTATCTTTTTACACTTAGTATTTCTCAGCTCTATCCACACCGACTCTACATCCCCTGATTCTAGGTCCCCCCGCACAAGGGACTGAATATCATCCCTTACCAACATGGCCACCCACCTCCTCTGCCTGTCAGTCTGTCCTTACGATAGCACATGTAGCCTTGAATATTCATTTCCTAGGCCCTGTCCTGCTTTACTTATTGGCACCATTCACTCAGCAAAACCATTGGAACTGGGATAATGGAATAAGGCTGTCACATGGTTTATGCCTATTTAGCAAATACATAAAAACATCTGACAGTAAAATGTGCCCTGTTGGCATGCTGGTTTCTAGCATCAATTGCAGCAATTTTTGCTACACCAAACCTTTTGAAAATCTTCAAAGTTGCAATTGATGCTAGAAACCAGAGTTGGAGCTGTACTGCTACAGGAAGATAATAATGGAATTGAACTGTCAGTTGGTTACTTTTCAACACAAAATACTCTATGACTGAAAAGGGATTATCGAGTTTGCTACTGGCTTTACAACATTTTAATGTTTATGTGATCAACAACGTGTCAGAGATGGTTGTGTACATGGATCACAATCCTTTTACATTCTTGGAATGATTTATAGACAAGAATATGAGACTATTTCATTGGAGTCATATGATATAGACTTTTAATTTAAAAATTGAATATCATTGCCAGTCATAAGAATGTGATAGCAGATATCGTGGATTTAACAGTCAATGTATAGATAAGATTGAATAATATGTGTGTGTGTGTGTGTGTGTGTGTGTGTGTGCAGAAATTAATATGAACTTAGATTATGTTCTATGTATTTCATGGTAATAGGGTTAAGAATTAGAAAAAACTGAAGCCATCTTTTCATTATGATGGTTCTTCTTTTCTTAAGAGCAAGTGTTATGAAGTTAAAGGCATGTACTTTACCTTTAAGAGAGTGAGAAAGCTGAAAGCTCGTAAGCCCCTCATGTGACTGACTCGCAGACAGAGTGTGCTGGAAAATTGAAAGATGTAACATTTAGCTGTAACCTAGATACCTCAGTTGTTTTCACAGCAGTTCAAATTTAACCAAAGTGTTTAAATTATGCCCTAAGATACTGAAACTGAATTTTAATTATACTGTTTTGACAACATTAAACTAATGAGACAATCTGATTTTTGGTGTACAAAAAAAGTAGGCATTTTGGACAGTTAGCCAGAAAGAGCATCAACTACCATTGAAAGGCTACTATTCACTACACTGTCTGTCAAAGGTACCCTTTTCATATGAATACCTTTGCAGCAGAAGATTGAAGATGACCCAGGATGATCTACAAACAGAGGAAGATCGACACCGGAGACGACAGCCACTGCCTGGTTTTGACAATTACATTGCTGTAAATTTAATAGGGACTTCATTGGATCAGTATACTGTTATAGAGTGGGAGGTAGATAACAAATCTCTAAGAGAAGGAAGATTTAGAGATGTAAATAGTTGTTGTTTAATGTTCACTTTTAGAGTTAAAAACAATAAATTGATATTTTTGTGTAATAGTGGAATTTGGGTTGTTCTCTGTCACTCATACTTTAACAGATTACAAGGGGAGGTGAGCTTTTCTGTGCATTTGGTTTAATTAGCAGAAGGGTTCACCGCCATGTCATGACAGGTCAGCTTTCTCAGCCATAATGGGCAGGAATCTCTCTTATAAAGATCAGCAAGCCATGAATATTCCTTAACAGCCCAGCTCAATGGAACTATGTTCATGGGCAAATCTTGTTAGGCAAAAGTGAGAAAGAGATGTATTCATCACACCCTTTTCTGAAGCTTTGGCAAGTACACACTTGTTCAGTAGCATGGTCCATTTATAACAAAGACATTTCATGACTTAAACTGTTAATATGTAAATAATACAGACTGCCCTGTCCAAACAGCTCAGAAGAAATCATATTCGTAACCAGAATTGCGAGGCCCTTTTGTTGTCTACCAATTATTGTAAAGTTGTATGTCAGCACTGCCAACATGTTGTAAGAATTGGCTTTGACAGATCCATCTGGGATATCTAGGATAGAGTCCTGTCACTAATACCACCTCTTACTGGTTGAGCTACTGACACCTGTTTCTCATCTTAGAATTCCTAGCCTTTGCCTTGGGAGGCTTAGGTTATCAAGTCAAATGATGGAAGACATCTATAGCCCCCTGTCAAATGGTAAACATCTGCTGTCTGCTGGACTCGTCCCCCTACATTACAGTTGAAAATATGTTGCTGGTTAAAGCGCAGCAGGTCAGGCAGCATCCAAGGAACAGGAAATTCGACGTTTCGGGCACAAGCCCTTCATCAGGAATCTGATGATGGCCTTGTGCCCGAAACGTCGAATTTCCTGTTCCTTGGATGCTGCCTGACCTGCTGCGCTTGAACCAGCAACACATTTTCAGCTCTGATCTCCAGCATCTGCAGACCTCACTTTTTGCCCCCACATTACAGTGGCTAGCAAAGTGATTGCTGCCCTCAGTTTTTATTCTGATCCTTCCCGGGGTCTTCAAGAGAAAAGGCAGAATACCCAGTCAGTGGCCAACAGATGCAAAAGACAGATGACCGAAGGATGATGCATGATATGAACTTCAACTGGGATGACACAAGTCTCAATCAGTGAAAACTCATGGACACTGGCTGGTTTCTGACAGCAGCACATGCACACACTCGGCAATCCAAGTATCTTCAGATTAACTGGGAATAGTCATCAACTGTAAAGAGTGTCGCCATTGCCCGTGGTTCCCACCAGCAGATTCTTTCCCCTTACCATGCTGGATAGCTCCCCTTTGTGCAGCTTCTCACAGACTGCAGCAGCATTTTAAAGGAGGGGGTCATGAATAGCTCAGTCTTCAGAATGGGCTTTTAAATCCTGGAGTTGAGATAATGACCTCTGGGTGCTCATCATGTATTTGACCACAGTTTGCATTCTCAACATGGAAGTAAAATATTAGTGAGTGAGCTCAGCTACAAAGCTGTGTTGAATTTGCTTATGATTTTTTAAAAATTCACTCTGGGATGTGGGTATCACAGGCTGGGGCAGTATTCATTGCCTGTCCCTAGCTGCGCACAAGAAGATGGTGGCGAGATGACGTTTTGATGTGCTGTAGGTTGATCCACAATGCCCTTAAGGGAGGGAATTCCAGGATTTTAATCCAGTGTAACTGTATTTTCAAGTCAGAATGATGAATGTCTTGGAAGGGAACTTGCAGGTAGTGGTATTCCCATGTATCTGCTACCGTTGACGTGGTTCTGAGTTTGAAAGGTGCTGTCTGATGATCTTTGGTATATTTCTGTAGTATATCTTGTAGATTGTACACACTGTTGCTACTGAGCATTGGTGGTACAGAGAGTGGATATGTCTGGATGTGGTGCCAATCAAGCGGGCCACTTTGACCTGGATGGTGTCAAGCTTTTTGACTTTTGTTGGAGCTGCACCCATCCAGGCAAGTGGAGCGTATTCCATTACACTCTTGATTTGTGCCTTGTAGATGGTGGACAAGCTTTGTGGAGTCAGGAAGTGAGTTATTAGCAAGAGGATTCCTAGCCTGCTCTTGTAGCCATTGTATTTGTATGGCTAGTCCAGTTCAGTTTCTGGTCAAGGTTAACCCCCAAGATATTTGGTGATGGCAATCTCATTGAATGTCAAAGGGCAATTCTCCCATGCAAATTCAGACCTGTTGTTCTTCAAACATTATGAAGTAAATAATGAGACTTACATCTTGTGAATTACAGATAGCTTTGGGTCAAGAACTTGTATCCCCAGGAGCTAGTCTTGAGCTGACTGAAACTAATTTAATTTAATGGCAGTTATATTCAAAGATAGAACTGTCATTGTGTTGAACTGAATTTCAGTCTCCATCCCAGTGATAATATTGTTGTACTGTTACCCACTGAGTCACACTGTACTCTCATTTCCCTTAAATTGTTGAATCTTATGGAAAACAAAAACTCAAAATAAAATTCCAATTTATTTTAGAATCTTTAGATTAGATTAGATTACTTACAGTGTGGAAACAGACCCTTCAGCCCAACAAGTCCACAGTGACCCTCCAAAGAGCAACCCGAATCTAAAAAAGGTGACAAATTATGGGAGACTTTAAAAGACTTGTTTCTTTCATGAACCCTTTCTCCATCTTCACTATCACGCTTCACCTACACTTCCCTACAAATCAAGAGTGCATTAACAAACTTTTGAGGCTGGTTTTCACTTGTAAAGTCTTGGTTAAAGACAATAAAACTGCAGATACTGGAATCCACAATAGACTGGCAGGAGGCTGGAAGAATACAGCAAGCCAGGCAACATCAGGAGGTGGAGAAGTCGACATTTCAGATGTAACCCTTCTTCAGAACTAGGGATGGGAGTGGGGGAAGCTACAGATAATGAGAGTAGGGGGGCAGGGTGATTAAATGGGGATAGGTGAAGACATGTGGAGAGTACGACCTAGTTGGTCAATCAAAAGAATGAATCCAGTTGGTGTCAGGGAGCAGTGGCAAGGAGGGGGAGGGGGCTGGGATGGAAGTCGGAGGAAGAGAAAGGAGGTTATTTGAAATTGGAGAGCTCAACGTTGAGTCCTCCAAGTTGTAAGCTGCCCAGGTGGAAGATGAGGTGTTCCTCCAATTTGCGGTCTGATTCACTGTGGCAATGAAGGACACCAAGGATAGTCATGTCAGAAAAGGAGTGGTTGGAAGAATTAAAATGGGTGGTGACTGCGAGGTCCAGTCAGCCCTTGTGGGCCTGGCTGAGATGCTTGGTGAACCATTCCCTAAGTTTACATTTGGTCTCCCCAATGTAAAGAAGACCACATCTGAAGCCCCTGATGCAGTAAACTAGGTTGGAAGAGAGGCAGGTGAACCATTGTATCACCTGAATGGACTGCTTGGGGCCCTGGATGGAGGTGAGGGAGATGGTGTACTGGCAGGTTTTGTATCTTCTTCAGTTGCGGGGGAAGGTACCGGTGGGTGGGGGGCAGTCAGTGGGAAAGTCCTGAAGAGGGTTGCACCCAATAAGTTGACTTCTCCATCTCCTGATACTGCCTGGCTTGCTGTGCTCTTCCAGCCACCTGCTTGTCTATTAAGTGTACAATGGCAGCCAAACTACACAAGCCATTGGTCAGGGAGAGCAAGTCCTTTGTGGTCTGTTGTGTCTGTTTCCCCAGGAGATTGCCCACACTTTCAGTAGAGGTGCCTATCAGAATAAATCATCATGACATTCAAGCTCAAGATGTTCTCCTCTATTTTCTGTGCAAGGATGCGCACTGTGTTAGGAAATGGTAACAGAAGCACACACTTTTCAAGCTGTCCCAGAAATTCTCTTTTCATGAATGAGCCCCAAAGCTTAACAGTTGTGTTCTACTGAACTAACCTACGCCTTTCCTTTCTGAGCCTGGTTTCTGAGTGCTGCACCATTTTTACCACCGAGCTCACTGCTGGAGGGGCTGGTTATCCTCCAGCCTCAGAAAGTTCTCCTCCTGAGAACTCCTGATCTGGTCCCACATCAGTGTTTCCATCATCCTTAATAGCTGTGAGGAAATACACAATTTATTGCTGCCACTGGGCAGGCTTTGAATGTATATTGTGTACGTTACCTTTCATTCAGTGGTGGCCCAATTCAGTTTGAGTCACTGAATATTCAGTGCCAAATATTATTTTCGAATCTAATTCTATCAGCATCTGTGAGCCTCACCTCGATCACCTCTGCCGATGGTCTGTGATTCCCTGCAGATCTCCTCAATTGTCAATGAATCTTTCACTACAGGGCTACCCAGGTACCCTGTCTGTCTATGGAGTTTTGCAGTTTCATCTCCTTTAGTGACAGAAAGCAGACAGTTATGAGTGTGACAAATGGATGTGTGGAGAGGATGTGAGTATTTCTGGAAGCAGATGGTGAGAGATGTGTGTGGGATGTCAGTAAGGTGTGTATGATGATCAGCTGCTCAGAGGGAGTGGAGAGAAGTGCCTGGAGGAGAGGAATGAGGGGAGCTGCAAGATGTCCTGAGGGGTGCTATGCAGGGGAATGCTGGGAAATCAAAGTGCGGGGCTTGGCATCTTAAAGTCATTTACCATTCACCTTTCTTTCCCTTAGTAGGCCATTAAACCTTTTGCAGCTTGTGAGACTTTATCCTTGGGATTTCCAACCTTCTGGGCCTTGGGTGGAGTGCTAGTGGAGGTTAAGACAGGAAAATAGAGTTGATATTATGATCGACTCGAACTCAGCACCGCCTTCCTAACCTGCAATCTTCTTCCCGACCTCTCCGCCCCCACCCCACTCTGGCCTATCACCCGCACCTTGACCTCCTTCCACCTATCGCATCTCTATCGCCCCTCCCCAAGTCCCACCTCCCTACCTTTCATCTTAGCCTGCTGGACACACTTTCCTCATTCCTGAAGAAGGGCTTATGTCCGAAACGTCAAATCTCCTGTTCCTTGGATGCTGCCTGACCTGCTGTGCTTTTCCAGCAACACATTTTCAGCCTTGATACTATGATCAATCATGACATTCAAATGCCTGCACAGACTGAAGACCCTTCCATTCCTGATGCTCTGTCCTGTTTACCAAATTTGGGGGAGATGGCAGAGAAGTGAATCTACTTTGCAAAGACCTTCAGGGAAGGAAATTGACCACCCTTACCTGGTCTGGCCTACATGTGAATCCAAGCCTACATGAATGTGGTTGACTTTTAATTGTCTTCTGAAACGATATAGCAAACCACTCAGGTCAAATGTAATTAAGGATGGGAAACAAAATACTGATTTTTCTAGAAAAGACTGCATCCCATGAAAGAATAAAAACAGCCCTTTGTTCCTATAATCAGCAAGACCTGAGAGAATTGCTTTCTTTTAAAAAGCCGCAAATTGCCCAGTCCAGCTTCTACCTTCTTCCCCATCAATTCCAGGGCCCAAGTTTCTGATCTAGTGTAAAGATAAGTCAGTTATTTTCCTCAAATACTATAATGTTTATGTCTAATTCATTTGTCCTGTTTGTCCTGCTTTTAAAATAAATTAATAGACAGATGTTAAACCATAGGAAGTATTCTAGTCACAGCCTTTTTCCCAAAAGGCAACATTCCTATCAGGTACAAGACATTGTGAAATTTAGACTCATTAGTTCAGTTCCCAATCTAAATTATCAAATTGATTCTTTCTTGTTTGAACTCATTCCAATATCCCCAACGGTATCATTCTAAAACCAGTACATAAGGTTCGCAATAACACTTCTTTAATGAATGGCCATTTCATTCTATTTGAAATAAAAGCCTATTTCTTTTGTTTTTATTCGTTTGTGGGATGTGGACATTGCTGCCTAGCCAGCATTTATTGCCTGTCCCTAGTTGCCCTTGAGAAGGTGAGCTGCCTTTTTGAATCGCTTCATTCCATGTACTGTAGGGTCACCCACAATGCCTTTAGGAGGGAATTCCAGGATTTTGACTCAGTGACAGTGAAAGATCGGGGAGCTGAGATGACTGACATCCAATAACCATGACCATCTTCCTTTGTGTCAGGTAATGACTCCAACCAGCAGTGAGTTTGCCCACAAATACCTATTGATTCCAATTTTGCTAGGGGTACTTGATACCCCACTTGGTCAAATGCAGCCTTGATGTCAAGGGCTGTCACTCTCACCACACCTCTGGAATTCAGCTCTTTTGTCCACATTTGAATCAAGGCTGTAATGAGGACAGGAACTAGTGGCCCTGATGGAACTCAAACTGGGCATCACTGAGCAGGTTATTGCTGCACAGGTGCTGCTTGATAGCACTGCTGATGAAATTTTACTGATGATCAAGAGTAGACGGATTGGGCAGTAATTGGTCTGATTGGATTTGTCCTGCTTTTTGTGTACAGGATATACTGTGCAATTGTCCTTATTGTCAGGTAGATGCCAATGTTGTAATTGTACTGGAATATCTAGACTAGAGGGTGTCAACTTCTAGAGCACAGAGCTTCAATATTATTGCCAGAATGTTGTCAGGGCTTGTAGCCTTTGCAGTATCCAGTGCTTCCAACTGTTTCTTGATATCACATGGAGTGAATCAAATTGGCTGAAGACTGATATCTATGATGCTGGGAACCATTGGAGGAGGTTGAGATGAATCATTTCCTAGACACTTGGAACTGAAGATTGTGACAAATGTTTCAGCTTTATCTTTGTAACATTTATCATGCCATAGTTCATCTCCTGGTGAAACATTCCTCCCTGACCATGTTACCTTCAGACTTGAAGAATGTAATCCTTTTGAAAGGCTTCCACTGTCTCATGACTTTTGGCCATTGTAATGTCCTGCCACCTCCATAAACCTTCTGCCCTCATGCACAACCTCCATTTTAATTGCTCAATTGGAGTCTGTACTTTGAGTCCATCTGAACCTGGAATTACCAACTAGATTGTTCTGTCTTTCCACTTCAATTTCCTCCACTAAATCATTCCGTTGATAAAGTATCTTTTTGTTGGCTGTGATATCTCCTCATTTGGTTTGCTGTCAAATTTTGCTTGAGAAAGTCCCTTTCAAACTCCTTGGGATATCTTACTGTGTTGAAGGTGTCATATACGTGCAGTTATTGTTATTCTTGGATTCCAGTTTCGGTATGCTCTACATTCATATCTGGCTTTTGTTAACTTTGCTAATTTGGTTTTCATAATAGCAGAGTAATTCAACACAGAAGGAAAAAATTGACATTATAGTTCAGGCAGATATTCTTCTGCCTTTTGGAATGTACTGATGTGGTCAAGCAACCTACAGCCTCAGATAAATAGAGGATCATGTGCAGAAAGTACAAGGGAGAAGAGGAAATGTCAAATGTTCACTGGGTCACTGGAAGAGTGATATTCAATCAGACCTAAAGACAGTAACTAAAATTGCTTGGGTCAATATAGAATGATGTTAGATGAAACCTTTTCTCTTAAGATGTTGGAATGCAGGCGATGGTCCACATCCCGCTGTTGCATTGAGAAGGTGATGGCTGCCCTTCTTCTGGTGTCACTGCAGTTTTTTTCATGATGTTGATCCCATAATGATATTATAAGATGTCAAGCCAGTAATGTGGAAAGTTATGAAGGAGAGTTGGTGGGTGACTTTGAAGATAGTGTGATAGCGATGATGTTCTCAAGATATTTCTGTCCTTATCTTTCAGGTTGGGAGGGGTTGTGGGACTGAAAGTTGCTGTCACTAAAAATTGTTTCTTTACATTTCTGTCATTTTGAACAACAACTCATATTATTCCTGCATCATCACAGTATGTTACAATTTCTTTGATGTTAAATACTTCAAACATTGTCTATAAATAGAGTGAAAATGAAGGTGCACTAATGACAAATTCAGAGCAAAATGTAACAGAGTTAATTTAGAATGCTTAGAATATGGGAAATAACAATGTTTGACACCAGAAACTATATTAAAACTTATCTGGGAAATTGTTTTTAAAAATAAGCAGCTATTTCTCCTGAGTAATGAACGTTTTATAGCGTGACTCTATGAATTTGCCAGTTTTTGTCATGTAAAATGGATTAATACTTTGAACAGGCAAAAGTAATCACTGCAAATGCTGGAGCTTAGAATCGAGAGTGTGGTGCTGGAGAAACACAGCAGGTCAGGCAGGAAAATCGATGTTTCAGGTGTAAGTCCTTCATAAGGAATGAGGGGCTCATTCTTGATGAAGAGCTTTTGCCCGAAACGTCAATTCTCCTGCACCTCAGATGCTGCCTGACCTGCTGTGCTTTTCCAGCACCACACTCTCGACTCTAATACTTTGAACAGTCAATGATAAGACAAGAACTGAGACAATGTGAAAGCAGAGGGAGCTGTGCAAACAAATGTGCTTCCTAAAACTGGTGGGATCCTTCTGATAATCTAACGCTGGGAAACATTACATTTCTGTTCTAGCCCCAGGAAAAAAAGTTGTGGGAATTGGCAATGTTCACAGTTCTGTGATGCCACCAACAGATAACCTGAATGTGACTAATTAGTTTCATGTAAAACTCATCCATTTCCAGATAAGGAGTTGGCTGAAGGTACACAGGGAAAAGATATTACTTCTGAATCTGTGTGCTGACGTGGCTGTCTAGTTTCACAATGCGCTTTTCAGCAAAAAAAAACAAATAAGTATGCAAAACAATTAGTGAGTAACTGTATCTAAAGGCAGTGGTGTATGGCGATGACAGTTAATTGATTCAATGATATTTCCCAAAAAATGCACCATGGACAGAAATGCTAAATTGTCCTTTCTACTTGTGGTTCTATTCAATCCTCTTCAATTCAAACAAACAATAATTCCAAGAAACTCAGCAATCTTAAAGTTTCTGGGCCCAACCATGGAAATTGGCTACTATCACGATACACAAATAAAGTAATTTTCAAGGAGGAAATAATGAGAGATGTTGTAATGCAATACATTAGTAGATTAAAATTAGAATTCTGGATAAATTGCTTTCTTCGCAAAATAAGGGCATGTATCTATGATTACAGGGAGCGAACATAGTTAAAAACTAGATTAAGTATTACTAAACCACAAAGACATGTTGCAAGTTAGTCAGCTTACAGCAAGTTTTATTGAGGATGGAGTTAACTCAGTTAACTGAGTTGAAAAACATGGTTAGAGGCAGCTGAGGAGATCAATAACTGTTGGATGTAGATTAGATTAGATTAGATTAGACTTACAGTGTGGAAACAGGCCCTTCGGCCCAACAAGTCCACACCGACCCGCCGAAGCGAAACCCACCCATACCCCTACATTTACCCCTTACCTAACACTACGGGCAATTTAGCATGGCCAATTCACCTGACCCGCACATCTTTGGACTGTGGGAGGAAACCGGAGCACCCGGAGGAAACCCACGCAGACACGGGGAGAACATGCAAACTCCACACAGTCAGTCACCTGAGTCGGGAATTGAACCCGGGTCTCAGGTGCTGTGAGGCAGCAGTGCTAACCACTGTGCCACCGTGCCGCCCACTCATGTCACTGATGAGATGTAGAAACTTTGGGAGCAGAACAGCTAAGTATACTTCCTGATTAATTAAAGTCTTGTTGTTTAAGCACCTGCCATTTCATTTTGTCTGTTTAAATGCCCACCATCTTATAACTCCTTGCATTCAGCCAACCGTTAACGATATCCAGGCTTCAATCTCTATGCAGTTCATCAGGTTTATTACCCAGCACCAGTACTCACTCTGAATGTTTTGCAATGTGATATATGTCATAGTCATTCTTACTGAATGCATTGTAGCTATCAGGTCAATACCTCAACCTCATTCACCTACAGATTTTTAAAACTGCTTTTAAGAAAAAAAAGCACAAAAAGGTTAGGAGGTGATGTTACAAAACTGGAGGTTACACTGAAATAGGCAAGTCAATAGATAGAGAGGACACTCTAGGGAGAGGTGCCAAGTTTGCATCCTACTCAATTGGAGATGGAGAGACAGAGAACTGATGGCAGATTTACAAATATTCCTGTCACATACACTAATTTTATTCATCAATGACTGAATGCTGGGTATGGGAATTGTTAAAAATGTGATTTTACCACAACTATACTCCTTTCTATTGTCTCCAGGGCAATGTATATGGCAAGTGTCATTGGATATGCATGAGGACAGTTTCTAAGGGAACCTCATAGTTTATGAGGCTGTCCTTGCACAGATCATCCTGTCAGGCATCAGAGAGAAGCAGTGAATGTACTTTTATGTTGGAGAGGTTTTGCCGCAGTCAGTTAAGGGCAGCTTCCAATCTCAGTCCAGAGGCTTATGAGCCACTTGGACTGGTCAGTGTCAAGGGTTTCATATCATGGAGAGAGCACAAAACACAAGTGGGGCAGCAGAGAGGCGTGGCATTTGTCTAGCGAGATGAGTAACGGAGAATTGTGTACTATAACTCATTAGATCTTACTGAGAGAAACCCCATGACACTCCTCAAAATCGGCACTTTGCTCATTTCTGGTCAAATTCAGAGTTGAAAAATGTGGTGCTGGAAAAATACAGCAGGCTAGGCAGCATCCGAGGAGCAGGAGAATCGACGTTTCGGACATAAGCTCTTCCCCCAGCTCCCCCCCCCCCCCCCCTCCACCTCTTGTCAAATTCAGCCCATGGAAGCAAATAGTTTCTTGTACAAAATATTGGTAAAGAGTCAATTGTATTGGTCTTTCCAGAAAATACCACAAGCTCAGGAGAAAGACTGCAGGCACAATGTTGTTAAATTGTAACAGTTTTTAAAATTGCCGAAAACTGTAAATGTTATCCCATATTTTTGCATACTTGCAAAGTAAGCATAAAAATAACATTGGTGTAAACAGCTGTTGAAAAGGCTGGGAAGATCCCATCCCCCATCAGGGCTTAATAAGTACAAACTGATCAACATGTGTGCAAGTGGGAAAAGGGAGAAATACAAAATAGGATTTCAAAAAATGTGTCAAATATTACAATTAACAAAGGGCAAGCTTAGGGCCTTTAACTGAGGCAAAATAATAGATAACACTAACAGGTTTTCATCTGTAACTTTCCTCATTGCTATAAGTGTCTACATTTTTCATAACATATGATTACTGGGTATTATTTCTGAAGCAAATTATAATAATTAACTAAGTGATGATCTCCAGCTTTTAACATGTCATTCTTAGAAAATGAATGGGTTTCATGTGGAAAGTGGAATAAATTTGAAGGATCCCAGCAGGGAATTAAAATGAGCTTCCTAATTAATATGAAATGAACTGCACAGCTTCTCTGGAGGAAGGGCAACTCATGGATTTGTAGCAACATGAAAACAACTGATAATAAGCAAACAGAAACATTACTCTGTCATTTTGGTTATTTCTTTAGGTGGACATTGGGAGAAAAGCAAAAGTGAACTGAGCCACACACTGTAGAAATTGTCTGGTGCAGGATATATTATTATGAAGTTAGGTAAATAATGAACAACATAAGGATATGAAATAAATAGATAAGATGACAAGACAAATGAGAGAGCAGCTTGCAAAAAGCAGACAAACAGCTTGGATTAGGTAGAAAGCGACAGGACAAGGAACAAAAAGAAAATTAAAGGAACAAGGAAGGGTGGGGAAGTGAAATATATGTAATGCTGCAGTAAAATGTAGAACAGAAGCTAAATGAGTAAACAGGTGATGGGTAAGTTAATATTTTCTACTTATTTATAAACAATGTGAAGTAATACCCTGTTGAATAGTACAGAAAGAAAAATCATGACTTTCTTTCTTTGATGTCAAATGGGAAACAATGGGCTTTAAAAATTTGTTATATTTACAATAAGAATACCTTCTTTTAATCCAACCCCAAGGCACTTAAGGTTTACTCAGAGATGACTGGGTGGAACCCCAAACATTATAGTAAATGAGACTGCTGGAAACACATAAAAATTACTGCAGACCCCGCAGAAACATGCCTATTAGTTCAGGGTGCAGCCAAGTTTTTAAAATATTATTAAGTTTTTTTTTACCCCATGGACTTTGTTTCATGAAGCAACATCTGAGATCCATGAAGCAACATTAGGAAATATGGCTTTAAGAGATGCTTAGTTCCTTTAAAACGTAGTCTCAATATCTGTCTATGCAATTTGAACATCTTGTTAATGGTATGAAAATGTAATAAGTATAGAAAGGGGTAATAGGTCATTGAAGTTCAGTTGATGTAAGGTGTTCATTGTGGTGGAAAATGGATACGTGGAGGTGTTAGTTATGCAGTTGAAATCTTACTTCACAATCTCAATTGAGTATTCTCTGTTGATTTTAAAATGATGTATTAATTAGGTTTAGATTTAGATTTCAACCCTGAATTTTTTTTGCTGCAGGCCTTGGGTTAGAGCAATTGATAATGAGTTCTTGGTATGTCCCAGATGGAAGTAGATGTAAATGTAATAACTGTGGGAATCAGTCAGTGATGAACAATATTACTAAGTTTAGACTTCTAGATAGACTATGATATCCAAAAGGGACATCTGCATAGCGTACACACTATATAATTGACAGGTTATGAATGCAGTCAGAAAATCTTTGGAGGACGGTTGCCAATGGGATATTTATAAGAGTCAACTCAGAGGAAACAGAAAGCATATCACTAACTGAGACTTAAATATAGGGGGCATGATTGAGAAATTTGCAGATCTTACAAAGATTAACTTAGTGGTTGGTAGTAAGCAATATATGAATGGATCAACAGTTGGGCAAAATAATGAAAAATGGTAATCAATTCAGAGAACCTTAAGAACTTTGTTTGGGAAGGTAAAGGAAGATGCAAAAAGTTGTAGGATTCTGAAAAGTGTAGAGAAACAAAGGGACCTTGTAGTACATGTCAACAGATAATATGAAGGTAACAGAACAGGTAAATAAGGTGCAAAAGTAGACATTGCTGGAGAAATTCAGCAGGTCTGGTAGCTTCTGTAGAGAAACATCAGAGTTAATGTTTCAAGTCCAGTGACCCTGCTTTACTGACTTGTGGCATCTTACATGGTGCCAAGTTATGCTTCAGCTACAGTGTCATAGGGATGAAGGCTATAAGCTCCCGGCAATGACAAGTGTATCCACCTCCAACTTGTGTGATTCCTTGAGAAAGGCTCTCAAGAGCAAAGATTGTATGACAATAGTCACTCTGAGCCAAAGCTTCAAAACACTAACTAAAAATGGGAACAGTGTGCCCATGTTTCTATGTTAGATAAAGAAATGTTGTTTCAGTCATCCAATACATTGGGTTGTAGAACAACACTTTATGCCCATGGATTAATTGACAACACAAAACAGACTTACCAAAAACATACTTTAGGATAACATTTGCACTGCATTCTTCTGATACCCCACTGTTCTTTGGGCAGAAGATCAGCAGAAACTTCAGAGAAACAATTCAATTGGTTCTTCAAACTGTTCCTCCAGAGCTACCACTAACAGGTGAGGGAGAAGACAAGAGCCCAAAAGAAATTGCAGGTCATAGAGTCATAGAGTCAGAGTCCGACAGCACGGAGACAAGTCCTTTGGCCCAAACTGGTTCATGCTGACCAAATTGTCTGACCACATTAACCCCATTTCTCTGTATTTGGCCCATATCCTTCTAATGCTTTCCCAGCCATGCATTTGTCCAAATGTCTTCTAAATGTTGTTAATGGACCCACCTCAACCACTTCCGCTGGCAGCTCATTCCATATGCATGCCACCTCTGTGTAAAAAAGTTGCCCCTCAGATTCCCTTTTCTTCTTTCCTCTCTAACCTTAAACTGATGCCCTCTAGTCCTCGATTCCCCAACTCTGAGAAAAAGAGTGAGTGCGTTCACCCTATCCATGCCTCTCATGATCTTATTCACTTCTATAAGATTTCCCCCCTCACTTAAGCTTTTCTTTCCAGCTCTTTTCAATAATGGCACAACATTCACTTTCCTCCAGTCTTGCATGGCTAAAGTATGCAAAAATATCAGTCAGGGCCCCCACAACCTTTTCCCAAGCCTCTTGCAGTGTTTTTGGATATATCTGGTCAGGATCAGGAGATTTATCCACCCTCTAATACATCTAACACTTCCTCTACTGTGACATGGACTGTCCCCAAGATATCACCACTAACTTCCCCAACCACCCAAGTCTTCATGTGTTTCTCCATGGTAAACACAGAAGCGAAATCTTCATTGAGAACCTTGCCCATCTCCTGAAGTTCCGCACATATATGTCCACTTTGGTCCTCTCTAGTAATTCTTTTTCCTTTAGTATATTTAAAGTGCCTCTTTGGATTCACGCTAATCTTCTTAGCCAAGGCTATCTCATGTCACCTTTTGCCCTCCTGATTTCCTTCTTCAGTAAACTCTGTATTCCTTGTATATCTCCAGGGATTCCCTTGGCCCCAGCTGCCTGTACCTGAGCCTTGCCTCCTTTTTTCTGGTCAAAGCTTCAATTTCTCTTGTCATACAGGCTTCCTGCTCCTGCCAACCTTGCCCTTCACCCGCACAGGAACATATAGACCTTGAACTCTAGCTATCTCATTTTTAAAGGCTTCCCACTTGCTGGAGGTCCCTTTGCCTGCAAACAAACAAAGAGTTCATTAAGCATCACACATTATGCTAATGTCATACAGGCCTGGAATGGGGTGGGGTGGAGCATTTTGGCATTTCAAAGGAGACAGAACTAACATCCAGACTCCTTCATAATCTCAGTAAAAATATCCATTGTGTCAATGTAACTTGTAACTTGTACAGTGTGCCAATGTAGCTAATGAGATCATTCTCATACAATTAATTGTGCCTTGTTTAAGATGTTTCTTCTCATTAGATTACCAACTGGTTTCCTCTAATTTAATGAGGTAGACAGGCTACAATAGAAGTAAATTTAAAGGTTTTTCTAAGAGAAGTAGGTGATGAAATCCAAATGTTTTGGTAAGAAGATATTTCTATCAATGGATATTTCCCCAATGTTATGTCTAATACAAGAGTAGATGTCAATATATTTCAGATAATAAAACATTGCTGAAAAAAAAACACTGATTACAGCCTACAGCAGCCTAATGCATTTTACGATACAGGAAGCATAGGTCTCAAGATTAATGCAGGCAACTCTGAAACACAAGGAGTGTTAGATAGTAGAGGATATATCTGTACTTCACAATCAAGAATTCTCACCTTTTAGCATGAACGTGTGCTTTGACTCCAATCTGTTTCAAATAGCAGAAGGAGTCTATTTACAGTCAGTAGCCAACTGTTCAAGGATCAAAAAAGCAAGGCTGCAACTGTTCAAGGATCATCCAGGCATGGAACCACAGGTCAGAGAAATGTCAGACAGTGAACAACTGGTCACATCGGCATTCTTGGACTCATGGTGGAACCCCAAAAAATGTAAAACAGATTTATTAATACAACAGAAACCTACAACTATACAGAGTTGGCAGAAATGTTTTCTACTCCTAGCGCCACTGAAGTAAATTCAATGGCAAGGATCAGCAAAGTTTGTGTATAAATGAGAAAATAATATCTCACTTGAGCTCACTGATGTATATTTCAATGAAGTTATTAGATTTTAATACAGCCAGGCAAACAAATTGTTATGGCAGACTCAAATCTAAAATCAGATGCTAAAAGATATAAGTTCAAGTGGAAAAAAACTTCATTCCCTCATCTTCCAAAGAAGAACTATCAGTACCAGTGATACAGGTCATATCAAATAAGGAACAATACTATAGAGCTACAACTGGGATATACTGGACACACTATAAAGCAACCTGGTTGATCACAATCAAAAATGAAGGTGCTGGCAGCAAATCTCCCTGATGCATCTTTCACCAAGATGACAGTGAGGATCTGTCATACAGCTGAATGAGGGCAATCCCAGGATTTCCTGGCAGTTAGGAGCTAAGTCCCACTTTTGGTGGATAAAGATCTCAAGAGGTAAGAGAGGTAATTGATCCTGTACCTTCATCCCTTGAGAAACAAAATGAAAACCAACTGAAATTCTTTCTTCAGTGCCTCCTAGGCCTTGGAAACCCAAACACCAAAGCATTGCTCTGAGTAGAAGGGAGGGAGAGCCTGGGCTGAGCCCCTTCAGACATAGACACCTGTCTCAATCATTTCACTGACCCTGTCTCAGCACACTGGGAAAGAGTAAACTTCAGGTCATAGATTAGCCAAGCTTCTGACAGAGAAGGAGTGACCTCTTAATTCTAGACCCAAGGTTTAAGATGGGCCATTTTGAACTTTTGATGATAGTCACATCTTTCATGAAGACTACATCAAATTATAAACATTCACATGAGAGGGAATCTCAGGTAGAGATAAATTCATTTCTATGTTAGTAACGACAACAAAAGCTGAGAACAAGACCTAGATTTATCTACCATCTGAAAATAACATTCAATAGGTAAGTAGGAACTTTACAAAATTTTTACAAACACTAAGTGGTAATAGGTGACAGAATCATCAGGGATGAATAAAATATTCCTTGCTGCCTTCCTATAAAAATAATGTCTACTTTGTTTTCTTTCTCATGTTTCCAGCTCTGTGGCTATATAATGGATTTCTTGAATCCATGGAGGGTGGACTTTGGTTGTTACTTTATCAGGTTGGGCTGGCAGAATAGGGGAACAGCAAGCCAATGGTGAAAAATTAGTGTTGTTAGGTCAAAATCCTGGAACTCCCACCTAACAGCACAGTGGATCTGCAGCGCATGGACTGCAGCAGTTCAATAAGGCAGCTCACCACCACCAAAGGCAGCTAGGGATGAGTAGCAAATGCTGGCTCAGCCAAAAAATACAGCATCCACTGACTCATGTTTTGCATAGGTAAGGTGTTTCAATTGACATTTCTTGTGTTTTGTATCATTGAGTAAAAGTTTACTATTAGTTGGTTAGTTGAATAAGACCAACAATTGTTTAACTCATAAATTTGCATAAATTAATTAAATAAGTAAAGATGGCTGGACAGGTGATGTGCTGTAGCTGTATGATGTGGGAGCTAGTTGATCCCATTGTGAATGGCTGTCACCACATCTGCAGCAAGTGTTGGTTGCTGGAAGAACTCTGGATCAGAATCGATGATCTGGAATCTGAGCTTCAAATACTGCGGTACATCCGGGAGGGGGAGAGTTACCTGGACACTTTGTTTCAGGAGGCATTCACACCCGGCAGATTAAGCAATTCAATTCAGTCAGTGATCAGGGTGTGACTGTAAGTGAGGCAGGTAGAGGAATTCTGAGGTCAGGAGGAGCCTCAGCCTCTGACCTTGTCCAACAGGTATGAAAGTTTTGCTCCCTGTATGGATGAGGCAAAGGGCTGTGGACAGGATGAGCCAGCAGACCACAGGACCATGGTGCAGAAGGCTATTTAAGAGGGGGGAGCAACAAGACAAGTAGTTGTCATAGGGGATTCTATAATTAGGATGACAGATAGTATCCTTTGTGAGCTGGATCAGGTGTGGAGGAGCAAAATTAGACAACTGTGGCTGACGAAGGAACTCAAGAAATGTATTACAGAAATAGAGACAGCCTATAAAGTGGCCAAGAGCACTGGGAAATCAGAAAATTGGAAAGATTACAAAAGCAAACAGAGGATAACAAAGAGAGAAATAAGGAAGGAGAGGATCAAATATGAAAGTAAGCTAGCCAGTAATATTAGAAATGATGATAAAAGTTTCTTTCAATACATAAGAAACAAATAAGAGGCAAATGTAGAGATTGGGCCATTCCAAATTGGTGCAGGAAGGCTAGTGATGGGAGATAAGGAAATAGCTGAAGAACTTAGTAAATACTTTGTGTCAGTCTTCACAGTGGAAGACATGAGTAATATCCCAACAATTAAGGAGAGTCAAGGGGCAGGGTTGAGTATGGTGGCCATTCCAAAGGAGAAAGTACTTGATAAGCTAAAAGGTCTAAAAACTGATAAATCTCCTGGTCCCGATGGGCTACATCCTAGAGTTCTGAGGGAGGTGGCTGAAGAAATAGCGGAGGCATTGGTTGTAATCTTTTAAAAATCACTGGGGTCAAAGAAAGTCCCGGATGATTGGAAAATCACTGTTGTAACCCCCTTGTTCAAGAAAGGATCAAGACAAAAGATGGAAAATTATAGGCCAATTGCCTAACCTCGGTTGAAGGTAAAATTCAAGAATCCATCGTTAAGCATGAGATTTCTAAATTAGAACAAGTCAGCTTGGATTTAGTAAGGGGAGGTCAGGCCTGACAAATCTGCTAGAATTCTTTGAAGAGGTAACAAGTATATTAGACTGGGGAAACCCAGTGGATGTTATCTACCTGGACTTCCAAAAGGCCTTTGATAAGGTGCCTCACGGGAGGCTGCTGAGTAAGGTGAGGGCCCATGGTGTTCACGGTAAGGTACTGGCATGGATTGAGGATTGGCTGTCTGACAGAAGGTAGAGAGTTGGGATAAAAGGTTCTTTATCGGAATGGCAGCTGGTGACAAGTGATGTCCCGCAGGGTTCAGTATTGGGGCTGCAGCTGTTCACTTTATATATTAATGATCTGGATGAAGAGACCAGGGGCATTCTGGCGAAGTTTGCCGATGATACGAAGTTAGGTGGACATGCAGGTCATTCTGAGGAGGTGGGGAGGCTGCAGAAAGATTAAGACAGTTTAGGAGAATGGTCCAAGGAATGAAATTCAATGTGAGCCAACGCGAAGTCTTGCACTTTGAAAAAAAAAATACAGGCATGTATTATTTTATAATCGGTGATAAATTCACAAAGCCAAAATACAAGGACGTCTGGGAGTGCTATTAAAGATTCTTTAAAGGCTGACTTGCAGGTTGAGTCCACAGTTAAGAAAGCAAATGTAATGTTGTCATTTATTTCAAGAGGGTTGGAATATAAAAGCAGTGATGTACTACTGAGACTTTATAGAGCTCTGGTTAGGCTCCATTTAGAATACTCTGTCCAGTTATGGGCCTCACACCTCAGGAAGGACATACTGGCACTGGAGCGTGTCCAGCAGAGATTCATATGGATGATCCCTGGAATGATAGGCCTAACATTCGATGAACGGCTGAGGATCCTGGGGTTGCATTCGTTTAGAGTTCAGAAGGTTGAGGAGAGATCTAAAAGAAACTCACAAGGATAATGCATGGCTTAGAAAGTGTGGACGCTGGTAAATTGTTTCTGTCAGGTGGGGATACCATGACTCGTGGGCACAGCCTTAGAATTAGAGGGGGTCAATTTAGAATGGAAATGAGGAGACATTTCTTCAGTTAGAGAGTGGTGGGCCTGTGGAATTCACTGCCACAGAGCACAGTGGAGGCTGGGATGTTAAATGTCTTCAGGACAGAGTTTGATAAATTCTTAATCTCGCAAGAAATTAAGGGATACGGGGAGAGTGCGGTAAATGGAGTTGAAATGCCTATCAGCCATGATTGAATGGCGGAGTGAATTCAATGGGCCAAATGGCCTTACTTGCACTCCTATTTCTTTTGGTTTTATGTTTTTAATAAGAAAATGATTTCATCCACATTCCATGCTGCAAGTGGTCCCATGTAAGATGGAGTCTGAGACCTTTATATATTCAGGTCACATGCTATGATACAGTGATGATATCATGAACATGATTCTTAAAAATATACTGCATACAAATTGTGAGACATAAACACAATGCTAACTTTGTTATGCCACTCAGAGTCTGAGGTTATTCCAGGGTTAGGTCCCAGCCTAGGGTTAATTTTTAGAACTCAGATATTGTTAAATGGCCAGGGATTCATTCCTCACTGAGCACACAATACAGTGTAATGTTTCAGTGTTGCACTGTGGGAGTGTTGCACTGTCAGGGATATTTTCTTTCAAGTCAGATATTAACACAAAATCTCATTTAAGAGCCCACTACATTTTTCAAACGTTAACGCCTTTATTAACATTATGATGTGAAGGATCCAACTTTTTTTGGACTTGATGTTGTCAATTAGAATTTTGTCATAAGCATGAAATTGTGTTGTCTGTGCCTATGCACAGTGGTAATTTTCCCAGTCTGAGTTCGGGTATGGAAAACACTGCCTGGAAATGTGTTGGGGAGTTAATGGAGGCGTTCAAGAGAGCATCAGGTGATTATTTGGATAGTAATGGTGTGCGGGCATATGGGAAAAGGGCAGGTGATTGGCAGATTGGACTGAATGACCTCTTCCTGTACCATAACCAATCATTAATGAAGTTTGTGACCTTCAGCAGCTCCCTTTTCATTCACACACGATTCACCCCTTCCTACTCAAAAAAAGAATGAAAGAGCAAAGCAGAAGAGGGAGAAGGGAGATTGAGGAAGACTGCAGCATAAAGGCAACAAAGGCACAAGAAACTGACCATACGCTGAGACTAAGCATGTGCAGTGCTCCAGGCGATACTGGAGTAGATGCTCAATCAATGGCTTCAGCAGTAAATTAAATCAAAAAATTCTATTAACAAAAAAAAAGCATAACTATCAAAAATCCACACAAAGCAAAGTAAAGGTCCTTTTCCACAAAATGTATCAGATCAGAGGGCAGGGGTGGCATATCTGTCTAGGGTGAGTCAAAACTTTGATGTGGCCAGGACTTGCTTACACTGGGATTACATCCTGTTTGCACTGGCCTTTAAATTCCATTGAGGGTATATTGTGTGTCTGTGGCTGTGTCTGAACAACAAAGGACCAGGCCTGGGTGAGGTTCACAGCTTCCTTGGAAATTGCAACCATTCAAACTTTATGAGGACTAAGGTCACCCCTAACGCCTGACCATGTGCTACAGGTGACAAAGCAGTTGATGTGTGACCTGATTCACAGTCATATGAAAAAAAGAATTAATGTGAGAGGATATTTGAGAATTTTGCATTAATGTGGAATGAGAGACTGGAAACTGGACCTTTACTGAATATGTCCTCTCACTGCTTCCCATTCAATAATACAAGGAAAGCGTAGACTGGCCTACAGATAAAATGCTCATGAATGATTTCACAGTCTCTGCAAGGTGACATGCAACAGAAGAGAGATTTCATTCCGAAAGAATTCCAGTTTGGATCCAGGCATGTTCTCATTATATTATGACCTCTAATGATACTGCCAAATTGATTTGACAGCCTGTTAAGGGACTTGTAACATTTTTGTTTAAAATAGACAAAATTTGAAATCCCAAGTACAGTGGAAGTCCATTATGATGTTAATATTAGGGTCCAAGAAGTAAAACCACTTTATATCTGAACCATGGATAAATGTGCAGGAGGGTGTAATGGGAGAGAATCTGTGCAGAAGGGTTTGCATGAGGTTGCAAATCTTTTTTCCCATGGATTGCGCTTAAAACATACGGAAAAATATCAGTAATTGTCCTACAGCAGAAGTATTAGATTAGATTAGATACTTACAGTGTGGAAACAGGCCCTTCGGCCTAACAAGTCCACACCGACACTCCGAAGAGCAACCCACCTAGACCCATTCCCCTACATTTACCCCTTCACCTAACACTACGGGCAATTTAGCATGGCCAATTCACCTAACCTGCACATTTTTGGACTGTGGGAGGAAACCAGAGCACCTGGAGGTAACGCATGCAGACATGGGGAGAATGTGCAAATGTTAGGTTAAAATAAAATTCTGATAAAAAGAATTATGCTCTAAAAGTTATCCAAATAATTGGGAAATTGACTGCATTACTTTCCAGATCATTGTCATTTTAATTATACATCATAACATGTTGAAAAGTAAATGTGAAAAGCCATGTAAGAGCCATGTATGAGAGAATGTAGCAGAATGGGTAGGTGGCTCAGGAGGTAGTTGAGGGATTGGGGTATTATCAGGTCACAGTCGATTCAGGTCAGGCATTGGGGCTGGGCAGCGGTGGGGATCAGTCAAGGCTGGAACTGCGGGAGATATTTAAGGTTAATGGGAAAGAAAAGATTGACAGGGGTTGGTCAAGGCTGGATGGGGATGTAAAGGGGGAGGGTCGTGGCTAAGGGTGAAGGTTGGGATTGAGGTCAAAGGAAAGCACTGGGCTTGGGATTGTCTCTGGGGGTTGGATGTCTGGTCAGGCCCATGTCCAATAGAGGGATACTCAATTCAGGTCAAGCCAAATCTGCTTGGAGGGAAAGTAGGAAGTCAGGTCATGGCAGATCAGTAAGATTTATCTCATTTGGCAGCCATGAGACCTCTGCAAAATAAATGAATTCACAGTCTATGATCCACTTTATAAAAATTATCCATAGTACTCAGTAAACGAAGGCAGTCACATGCTTCCATGTTTTTTAAAAAAAGAATAAACTTCACAAGGTTAGAACAGTAAAGCAATCTACTATGACCCATAATCTAACATCCATGTTTAACATTATGTAAATATAGGGCAATGGACGGTGATCAAATACTCCACAGAACATGTCAAACATTAGATACAGTTATTGTGACTAATGTGGATCACCATATCTCATTAATATTTTGCCTTCTTCACAATGGATTCTAATTTTTTACTTTCAAAGATCCAGTCCTAGATTCCCTAAAAAATCATTCTTACTTGGACTACCTCGATGATGGTTCACATTCTGGTAGATTAATGTCCAAGACTGCATTCCCCAGATTTCACATGAGAGAGAAAGAAGCATTTTCTATCCTTTTTTTTTAACCTGCATGCACAGGGAAGACTGGTAGATGTTCTTAAGCTGTAACCCTCACAGCACACTCTGGCCCATTAACACCTGAGCACCAGACTGCATACCAGCACTGGAACATTCAACTAACAATTACACCAGAGGAAAAGCCAGCTTCCAAACCTTCTTGCATGTATGCCTAGCAGGGGAAAATACAGGCATATCTTACACTCAGGCACTTTCTTTTACATCAGACGGTGGATGTAACTCATGGGAAAATATTCAAACTTCTTGTAACCCTTTCTTGGAAGTTTTTTTTCCCATCTGAAACCTGGCCTAACACACATATACATGCAATATTCCATGGTCTCTCTCAAAGTTAGGTACAATCTATGTAAGAATTTCCCAGATAGTCATTGAATTTACAGCCACTTTTGGCTTATGTATCCTTGCCTAAAAAACAAGCAACCTTTCTTACTGAAATGTTCAATACATCCTTGAGTAATTTGGAGCTGTTGTCACCACACTTTCTTTTAAAGCTGCCCTCCAGATTCTAACCACTGGCACAGTTCCAGCTCCCTAACTGCACTGTGCAGAACCTCACTGTCTACAGACTGTTCTTTGCTCTCAGTACATGGAGCCAGGTAACAGTAATACATGGAGACCTTCCTCTGTCATCTCATTGATAAAATTGACTGATCTACTGCCGTTCAGTGATCCTTGAACTGTTCTGTCTGATCTCTTTAAAGACTTAAGCAGAACAATATCAAATGTGGCAGTGCATTTTTCTGACTCATTCTGTCCCTTAAATATTAAATATCCACATGTACCAAATTGCATAGCATACTGGAAGGCAGAACAATGGACTTTTTCACAGTTAATACTGATTTGCTAGCTTGTGGAATTGATGCACAGCATGTGGCTATCAACTCTGCTCTATCTTTGAACTACACAAACTGTATTCACAATATGTTCACCACATTTGTGATGATGGCCATTTTGGACATAGAGGCGTTGCTACAATGAGGAGGCACAAATAGCTGCTCAACAAAGGAGAAGCTCAGTTGTTCATAAGTGAAACCTAGTAAATCTCTGGAAGAAAGGATTCACTGATTTCAAATGGTGTTAACAATCTTTTCTTTGGACATAGAGTGTTTCGATTGCAGTGTGGTGTTGAGCTGCTTCATTCCTTCAGGTAAAAACAAGGACTGCAGATGCTGGAAAGCAGATTCTAGATTAGAGTGGTGCTGGAAAAGCACAGCAGGTCAGGCAGCATCCGAGGAGCAGGAAAATCAACGTTTTCGGAAAAAGCCCTTCATCAGGAATAGAGGCAGAGTGCCTGCAGGGTGAAGAGATAAATGGGAGGGGGTGGGGAGAAAGTAGCATAGAGTACAATGGGTGAATGGGGGTGGGGATGAAGGTGATAGGTCAGAGAGGAGGGTGGAGTGAATAGATGGAAAGGAAGATAGGCAGGTAGGACAAGTCATTGGGACAGCGCTGAGCTGAACGTTTGGAGCTGGATTGAGATGGGGGAAGGGGAACTGAAGAAACTGATGAAGTCCGCATTGATGCCCTGGGGTTGAAGTGTTCCGAGGCGGAAGATGAGGCATTCTTCCTCCAGGTGTTGGGTGGTGAGGGAGCGGCGGTGAAGGAGGCCCAGGACCTCCATGTCCTCGGCTGAGTGGGAGGGGGAGTTGAAATGTTGGGCCACGGGGTGGTGTGGTTGATTGGTGAGAGTGTCCCAGAGATGTTCCCTAAAGCACTCTGCTAGGAGGCGTCCAGTCTCCCCAATGTAGAGGAGAATGCATCGGGAGCAACAGATACAATAAATGATATTGGTGGATGTGCAGGTAAAACTTTGATGGATGTGGAAGGCTCCTTTAGGGCCTTGGATGGAGGAGGTGGTGTGGGCGCAGGTTTTGCAATTCCTGCGGTGACAGTGGAAGGTGCCAGGAAGGGAGTGTGGATTGTTGGGGAGCGTGGACCTGACCAGGTAGTCACTCCTTTAGTCAGTTGACCTGAAAGTCATCTAGCAAGTTCTCTTTCGGACATTATAATGTAAAAGTCTCGTTCTCAGAAATTAAAGGCAGCTAATTTTCTTTGAATCTCACTAACATACTGTCCAACATATTTGTCTGCTTTCCTGTCTTGGTTCCGAAGGTTAGGTCATGGCTTCCATTGGATTGGAATATGCTTGTGGACAAATTACTGGAGGGATTTGATACAGAAACAAAGAGAAATGCAACAAGTCTGGCAGTATCTGTGGGGAGAGAAACAGAGTTAGTGTTTTAAGTCTAGTGAATCTTCACTCATTGAATCCTCCACATCGTCCACAATCCTTCATTGGACTAAAGATGTTAACTCTGATTTCTCTCTACAGATGCTGCCAGACCTGCTGAGTTTCTCCAGTATTTTCTTCTTTCGATTCAGACCTTCAGCATCTGCAGTTCTTAGTTTTATTGCAGGGATCTGATGTTGAATTCTGCAGGATGATGGATCAGGGAATTCTTCCACTCTTACTGTCTGTCATCAGGAATGGTGAAAGGATTTACAATAATCAACTTTTTCAGCTAAGTTATGAATGCATCTTCAATGACTAACAAGTCCCAACATGGACACAAACATAGAGCTTCTGGTATACTACTACTGTGCAAAAAGGCCTACTCTACAATAAAGACCCTTTTTAGGAGATGAAATGATCTCATTTGTTCATTCTAAATTATAGAGACTATTCTATACCGGGCATAAATATCCTGGTCACTTGGTCCTAGAATGTAATTATTAACATTTACTGTAAAGACACTAAAATGACTGATGTCACTACAAAACAGTACTCCACGCCTGCTTTTCCCAGTTCTCACACCTCATCTGCTCCACGCTCCCTGCTCCTTCTCTCCATAATGCATCATGCAGTTTGTCGACCAGAGTGTGTTTGCCTTACTCAAAAAATCCTCCACCTTCACCCCAACACACCACCAACCACACTCCACACTCTACATCCCTCCCAGCTCCATCCCAACCATTGCTCATCCTTGTGAATTTTTACTTACTCGGAGGAAGGTCAGGCACAATGTGGAACAGCTACATGGCTGGCGAAAACCTATTTCACTGGCAGCAAGTCTGCCACTGATCTGCAACAGGGATGAGAATAATCTTAGGTGAAAACTTTAGCTGGAACATGCTTTTTCTCTTTACAGGTACTGACAGATCTTTTGCATGTTTCCAATATTTTCTGGCTGCGTTTCAGATTGTTAAGCAGATGCCTTAGTTAACCACTTAAAGTTAACTTTACCGGACCTGCTTCCCTTTCACCATTAATCTTACTGTTGAGCTTAAAATAATTCCAGTGAGCTGTCTTATAAATGGGCTTCAAGTCATTAATGATTTAACAGAAGTACGCACACTGACTACATTATACAAGCCATTCTTTATTTATCGGTACATTTTTTTCTCATTTAGTGATTTGTGAGTGTGGTCATTCTGAATTCATGTGCCTTGCAATTTCTGTCAATGGGCTGACAACTGTCACTCTGGGAATACTGGGTGCAATTATATGTGTAAGCATCCTGCAGTGTTTAAGAAAATTGGCCTGCCTAATTGCTCTCTATGCATGATAGTCATTTACAGTTTGGTAATATAGAACTGTGCAGTTTGTACACTTGATTATATTCCCTCGAAGCTGTGTGGCCATACAGGCATATTGACTTCCACATACAGACATTGTTGCTGCCCACAGTCCTTGAAGGTTTAAAGAAAATTTAGGGGGAGCGTAGCCAGGAATCCCTTAATACTTATCATATTTGCTTTATACAGAGAGACAGTCATAAGCCAGAGGTTTAGTATTAATATCCAGTGCTGTAAGGAATTATTTGTTTCAGTAAACGTCTACTTATTTTACTTTACATCATAGAATTTAATACTCCGTAACAATAAACAATTACAAACAATAATTAAAGATGCTGTTTGTAAAAGTCTTACTTAATTATTGGAAACCACTGTAAGGTCAGAAAGTCAAACAGAGTGAGGTGACCACCTTTCCTGAATTGCTGATATGTGGTTCCGCTGGGGAACTATCTATGCCAGGAGCACAAATTTGTAAAATCTACCCCCTATGATTAAAGTCAAAAAGATTCAACTAGTCTCTAATCATGCCAGCCTGTCCCTGGGATCATTGTAGCTGACGTAAAAATAACTTCTTAAACGTTAAAATTACTATTTATAATCTTCACAGATGGAACTCTTGGTGAACTGAAAGCACAGCCTACACTTCAATGACAACATTGATGTAACCAGTTGTTAGCTACTATGTGGCACAGTTCTGTTCACTTATTTAAATACGGATGCAGAACACAGTGCTTTTCCTCAACTTGAAGAGAAGCAATACACACACAGTAATGTATCAGTTTATTTCAGTTGCTAGACTTTCTTATCTCTGAATTAGAAGATTATAAGTTCAATGCCCACTTCAGGGATCTGAACACCTGACTCAATTGTACATTGACCTTCACAGTAAGAAGATTCCAGTTCAGGAGCAGGGATGTCTTGCTGCAATGACACAGGAATTGGAGAGGTCACTCCTGGAATACTGTGTGCAGCTTTGGTCTCCTTATCTGAGGAAGGATATTTTTTGCTGTAGAGCAAGTGTAGCAACAGTTTACCAAATTGATTCCTGGGATGGCAGGACTGACATTTGAGGAAAGATTGCATTCACTGAAGCTTAGAAGAATGGTGGGGTGGGGGGCGGAGTTGGTGGTGCGAAATCCCAAAGAAGTCTATAAAGTTCTATCAGGATAGGACAGGCTAGATGCAGGAAGTATGGTCCCAATGGTGAAGGAGTCCAGAACCAGGGGGTCATAGTTTAAGGATCATTTGTAAACCTTTTAAGACTGAGGTGTGAGGAGAAATTTCTTCACCCAGTGAGTAGTGAGCTGGTGGAATTCACTACCTTTGAAAATGGTTGAGGCCAAAATATTATGTGTTTTCTAGAAGGGGATAACTATAGCTTTTGTGGCCAAAGGGATTAAGGCATCCTGGGGAGGGGAGTTGGGGGCCTGCGGAGGTGGGAAAGTAGAGTATTGAGCCTGATGGTCATATAAAATGGTGCAACAGGATTGAGGAGATGAATGGTGTGCTCCTGCTCTTCTATGTTTCTACGTAATTCAGACTGACATTCCCATGTTATACAGGCGGAGTGCTATACTGTCAAGGATTCAGGTGAGATGTTAAAGCAGGGCCTTGTTCTGGCATCTCAGATGGACTGAATGGATTCCACAGTACTATTTGTTGTAAATTTGCAGATTCCACTTACATCATGCGTGTCTATCCAGCAATTAACACTGAGACAGTTTATCTCTTCCTATCTCTAGTCACTTAGCTCTCTATTTAGCATTATCCTTTTCTCTCAGAAGTAACAATGGGGTTAAATGGAGCTGCTGTCTGCTTCAATACTGATGACTGAAGCTGCAGGTATTGTTGAGAAGCTGCTTTCAAGTTTTCTCCCCAATTTACTGGATTTTTATTTGCTGCTTTTACCTAACTTGAAACATTTTCTGCTTCCTGCAACCACAACAGGAAAGAATTATTATTTGGCATTCTGGCTAAGTACTGTACAGAGAATCTTTAACTAAGTTAGTTTTCTCCATTTCAAAAGCCTGCATTGAATTAACTATGCACATTGCTATATCAGTGGTTCCAGCTGCAGTGGACTCAGATCCTGCCTCCATGCCCAATCCCAGGTGGAAATTGTTATGCTGTGGCCTTCAGGCAGAGAACTTAAGAAGACAATGTCAGTGGTCATAATAAGAAGAACAGTAAGGCCCCTTGTCGCCCAGACATACTGTGGATTTATTAAGACTTCAAAACACTTTATTATACTGAATTTTCCTGGTTTTTGGAGACAGGAAATAGGGGAGAGCTGTTGGGATGAATCCCTGATGCATTCCCACCTGCACAGGACTTCCACAGAGTCCAAGTCGAACTCGAGGAGCCATTTTGAGCTGGCAGCATTGGAGCACCATCATTACCACTGTACAACTCTCCCACCCACCCACCCCACCTCTTCATTCCCCATCCCTCCTCCTCAACTGCTTACTGTCTGCTGAAGCGAACTGAGGGGACCTCTCAGCTTAAGGCCAGGAACCTTTGGTGTTGATAGATCCATACCCCAGTGAAAAAAGGTGTGAGGATAAAGGCATCAGCTCCATGAGTGAACAGACCTCCGAAAGGAAGCCCCCACCATCCCAATTCTCCTAGCAGCTTCGGATGCCTTCAATGCAGCTCTTCTCAGTCATCAGGCCCTCTGATGGACTTTGTCTTGTCTCATCAGCATCCCACTCCCTTGGCAAGGCTCCAAAGCTGGCAACTGTCTGATCAGGCTTGGAGCAATGACAGTGCACTGACCATTCTAAACATCCTACTGTCTGCACACATGAGGAGCCAACCAGGAGGCTGCTCCCAGAGGGTGATGCTGTCTGCTTCAATATTGATGACTGAAGGCTCAGGACATCCATCTTCTATGACTTTGGGGTTTCAAAGCTCACAAGAAAATCCTCTCCATAATAATACCATAAGGCATAGGAGCAGGAGTAGGTCATTCAGCCTTAGTTTACTCTGCTGTTCAATGAGATCGTGGCAGATCTTCCACTCCATTTTCCCATCTCCTCCCTATAACCGTTAATTCCCTTACTGATTAAAAACCTACCAGTCTCAGCCATGAATATACTTAATGGCCCAGCTTTAAAGGCCTTCCTCGGTAAAGAATTCCCCCATAGATTCAGCAGGTGGATAATCTGGTCATTGAAGAGGAAGCTGAAAATGTGTTGCTGGAAAAGCGCAGCAGGTCAGGCAGCATCCAAGGAGCAGGAGAATCGACGTTTCGGGCATGAGCCCTTCTTCAGGAAGGCTCATTGAAGAGGAATGCAGCCTGAATTTGTGGTCCATTGAATTCAATTGGCGGCAAAGCAGGCAGAGCACCAGAGATAATATAAAGCAGTGTCAACACATTGTGTCTAATATTGCTCAACACCATGTGAGACTGAATGTGAGGCCCTGAAGCAAAACTAGATCTTTGTCTTTAAAATGGTTAACTTTGATCAAATGGCTCTTCTTGTCACAACTTAGCACTTTTTGCTATTCAATTGTGGGGCTAACAGCATCGTTTAAAGCTAGATGTCCATTTTCTCTTGGTGTGTTCATCAAGGAAGGGCAGTTGTGCTGAGTCAACATAGCACCTTTTTGTAGATTTCTGGGTATTTCTCAAGACATTCTGTAGGAGGAAGAGGTTTCTTGCTGGAAGATCTGTAAATGTCCCTTTAACCATAACAATTCAAGATTGAACAGGCCATAAGTTGTCACCCAAGTTGTCTGCATGTAGGATAGAGGTCACGTGATAAATAGGTCTGTCCTGCAGCCATACACCTTATAACTACTTGCACTCCCTGTAATACCTCCCAACCCCACATCACTAATGCTGCATGGTCTTTGTGCTGCCTACTCACTTACCTGGGAATCTTCCCTACACTTCACCCACCTCCCCAACAGCTATTTCACCTCACTTAAGCCCTCCCTCTCTGCAATTACTTAAAAAAGCCAGACCATAACAGGCAGAAAGCACCAGGACAGGTGGAGGACTCCCAACATTGGTCTCCTCACCCCCTAAGAGTTGAGAATCCTGGCCCTGACAGGAGAAGACTGGGAGCACACCTGCAGGATACTGAGGTAGCCAGATCCCACCAAGTCAGTATCACTCTTCATCACTGCAACTCTCACATTAACCCCATAGCTAGGGTCATTCAATGGATACCGTGTCTAACCACTGGCCACGATGCCTTCTCTCTCTAAAATCTGGCAGGTACCAGCAGGAGATCCATGGCCCAGTGGAGTACAATAGAATCCCTACAGTGTGGAGCAGGCCATTCGGCCCATCGAGTACACACCAATCCTCTGAGGATCATCCTGCCACCACCTCCAACCCTATCCCCATATTTCCAATGGTTAACCCACCTCACCTGCACATTCCTGAACACTATGGAAAATTTAGCATGGACAATTCACCTGATCTGCACATCTTTGGACTGTAGGAGGAAACCGGAGCACCCGGAGAAAACCCACACAGACACAGGGAGAACATCCAAATTCCACACCCACAGTTGTTCAAGGCTGGAATCGAACCCAAGTCCCCGGTCCTGTGAAGCAGCAGTGCTAACCACTGTGCCACCCCAATGGGCTGCTCTGCCAGAAAGAGATTCTTTGGTGTCCATGGCCTCTGAGGAGGTATTGTCAAGGATGCCTCCTGTACCTCTCACAAGCTCAAATAACTCAGTGGGAATGTCACCTGTAGAATGCTTGGGAGCACCTCACAATGCCAATTCCACTGAGGGCTGCGGGAGATACTCGACAAACATTGGCCCTTGAGGGACTCTCTGAGACCAGATACCTGCTCAGCCCCGGCCAGGAGAGGACCCTGTCATGTCTGTAATCTGGGACTTGGTCAGAATGCACAGGGAGAGGCCAACAGTTATATGGGACACAATGGCAATTTCTTCTTCTTGATCATGTCCTGAGGCTGCAGATGTTGGTCAAGCTTCTATGGAGATATATGTAATTTATCATCTTCAAGTAGCTGACCAGCTGAGACCTAAATAGTCATCCATTATGCTCGTTTGGTGAAATTGACTTTTTAAGACTCTCTGTCAAATTGCTGAGCAATTGCTTATTTATCAGCACAATCTCAGTCACTGGCATTGACTGGTCTGTTTTAGAACAGATGATTTAACATTTCCCCCATTCCTGTGAAATGTGCAACCATCTTTACATTTACATTGTTATCAGACCTCTTGTTCCAACAGCTGTAATCCCACTAGGTAGATATGTTTGTTTGGATCGGAGTCTGAGAAACTCATTAATCTTTTCTACTGGTTCCCTCTTGACTGGTCAATACCAGTTTGCTCATTGGCCATGTTGTGGACAGCTTTTGTTTCTGGATTAGTTATTCTCTGGGTGGGGTGGGTGGGGGGGGTGAGGAGGGGGGAGGCTGTGATTATCCATCTCTTCTGACACTTGTGCTGAGGTGTAAAAGAGTTAAAAGGGACCTAAGGTGCAATTTCTTCATGTAGAGGATGGTGTGTGTATGGAATGAGCTGCCAGAGGAAGTGGTGGAGGCTGGTGCAAATATAACATTTAAAAGGTGTCTGGATGGATACATGAATTAGAGAGATATGAGCCAAGTGCTGGCAAATGGGTTAGGATATCTGGTTGGCATGGACAAGTTGGACCAATGGGGCTGTTTCCATGCTGTATAACTCTATGATTTTATAATTAGCAATTTCCATTAGGAGAGTGTCACATTTCTTTTCCCATGAAGGTATCTCAAATGTAGGTATCCCCTCAAATAGCTGTGGGTGTTTTATTATATTTTTACTCATTTTGAGTGTGACTACCAACAGTTCCACTGGGATGTGACCACCAACAGTTCCACTGAAATGCAACTATGTCTTACTTCTGCATAACTCCTGTAAGTGATCTACAGTTTATAAATGTAGCATTTCTTAGTGATGGTTGAATATTGTCTATACTTATGAGCCCTTGATGCCCCAAAACAACCATACTGGTTTCCTACATCAGATGTTTGGCTTGTAGTTCTATCACTTGCTTCTTTGGCATGTCCATATTATACCATACAAAGAGAAAAGAATTTTATGCCGTCTGGATGGAGTGTTGATCTTCTCTCAGGATCTGTCCATGAGTCTTTCTGATTTCTGTTTCATTGTCATAGAGTTATTCAGCACAGAAAAGGTCCTTTGGCCCATCAAGTCTGTGCTAACCTATCTACAGTAACTCCCACTTTCTAGTTTTTGGCCCATTGCCTTAAATTGTATGATATTTCAAATGCTCATCCACATGCTTTTTCAATATAATGATGTTTCCTGCCTCTATTACTCTGCCAGGCAGTGCATTCCAATTTTCCACCACGCTCCAAGTGAAAAAAACCTTTTCTCAAATCCCCTCTAACTCTCCTACCTCATCGTTGATCCTTCAGTGAAGGGGAACAACTGGTTCCTATCCACCCTGTTCTGTGCCCCTCATACCCTTACACACCTCATTCAGCTCCCCCATCAGCCTCTCCGCTCTAAAGAAAACACAGAGCCTATCCAGTATCTCTTTATTGCTAAAATGCTCCAAACCAGACAAAACCAGGTGAATATCCTCTTCACCCCTCCAGCAGCCTGATCTGCTGTGTTTTTACAGCACCACACTCTTGACAGTTGTGACCTAACCAAAGTTTTGTGCAGCTCCAAAATAACCTCCATGCTCCACCATCAATGAAGGCAATTCCAGAATTGATTGGAATTACTTTCTTAATTAAGTCTTCTTTTGACTGTAATGAATCTGACAATGTTTCCTAAAGAATTCCAACATTGATTCTGTCTCATGAGTTCAGGTGTAATTTTGTTTGGCTTGAACCCTCTCCAATGAGCAGTGGTAGAGGATGCACTGCTGTAGAGTATCTATAGAAGAGGTATCGTTCTTCAATAACATGAATGTTTATTGTATGATAGTAATTGTGAACCATAATCCCTTTCAGCGCCATTACAATTGTTACTGAGTAAATGTCAACACTATTGATAACACTATGAGTAGCACCTTCTATAATTTTGCTGATGATTGAGAGTAGACTTGTGGAGAAGTAATTGGTTGAACTGTATTTATCCTGCGTTTGTGGCCAAGGTGAGTCCATATATTTCCACACGGCTTCCTTTGCCTGCCTTCAACAATCCACCTAATTATCTGTCCACTTCATGCAGCTGTAGTTGTCCTGCCTGCTTCGCCTATTGGCGCTGATGCTGAGAATGAGGTAGGAAGCCAGTGTGTGTTTTTGGGCCCTGTCTGCCTTTATTTCTTGATCTGGCAGAGCTGTTCCACTTGTAAGCCACTTTGTCTTTTCCTCCCACATGCTGAGCTAATAATTGAGAGTAAGGATTTCATGGAGACTCTTCTCTCCATTAGCTTCCCATCACCTTCAATAGTTGTTATAATAACACTAGCGATCTTGCCTCTGATTTATTGAAGTTTTATTGGGCGATTTATTTCTGTAGATAACCTGCTATTATGCCGCAATCTCACTCCAATAATTTCTTAGTGCTCACTTGGCAAGCACTGCTTCATGCTTCATTGAATCAAGAGGAAAATCAGACATGATGGGTAATGAGTGGTCAATTCACCAAACTCCATTTTTGTCCTTGCTGAACCTCATCCTCTTGAATTCTACATGTATCGTTCTAATCATTACCACCATTCCCATACATTTACACGGATGTATAATAAACTCAATGTTATAATATAACTTTACTTATATAAATTTCCTTTGATAGATGGGTTTTTCTTTTAATAATTAAATAGTTAATGTGTGGAATATGATCCTCCATATATGACGTTAGTTAAAGCTAATACATAATACATAATAAATGCTTTTTTCATACAGCACATTAGAATTGTAGCACAATTAATGTCATAAAATATTATTAATAGATGATTTTGGAAATAACTAACACAGCATATGCAACCACCAGGAGACTGAATCTTTCTTGCTAGCATTTAAAAACAAATCTAAAATGAATGTAATTATAGTATTCAATAACGCAAAAGAAGCAGTGACCTGGGTTTGAATCCGCCCTCGGGCGACTGTCTGTGTGGAGTTTGCATGTTCTCTCTACATCTGTGTGGGTTTCTTCCAGGTGCTCCGGTTTCCCCCCACAGTCTAAAGATGGGCAGCTTAAGTGGATTGGCCATGCTAAATTGCCCATTGTCCTGGGATATCTAGGTTTGATGGTTAGCCATGAGGGTGTGGGTGGAATATTCTTCAGAGGATCAGCGTGGATTTGTTGGATCAAATGGCCTGTTTCCACACTATAGATAGTCCATGGATTTCGACATGTTCAGATTATATTGGGAATACCAGAAATTGCTTTCACCTTCCTACTTAATTCACATATACCTGTATTTACAAACAAATATCAAAACCTAATAGCAGTCAACAAGTATATCAAGAAAAACATTGCATTATGGAAACAGAACTCACATGTCTTAGGGAAATATTCACAACCATGTTCTATATAATCACCACTCGACCAAAGTGCTTCATTGTGCAACACATAACCACATACTAAGGTGGTATATACAAATTTAAATATTATTATTAGAGTTATCATCATCAAATTAGTAACTATGTGTATAAGCTTGTGTTGAGCATTATACTGTGAATGAATTCATTATAATGTGAATGAATTAGCATACATCCTTATACCCTAGGGATCAGGACTTCAAATCCAAACTTAAATAGATGGGGTGAAAGATTCTTTCTCGCTGTGTGTTCCACATAAAATGAAAAGAAATAAAGGTAAATTCGTAAGATCTTTCAAAACAAAACAGTAAATAGTGAATGTGTACAGCATGATTGAGACAACTTGAAGTGCCTCCTCCAGAAAAATTAATATTTCGTTTTAGTTTCCAAATATTGAAAAAATAGTTCTGTGTTTTAGCACTTTCTGTTTTCATTTCAAATCATGCATGAAATTATTTTGGCCATCATCATCACAGTTTCAGTGCTTCATACTACAAACTTAATAATTCAACATTAATTGTCAGCAAATTCTCAAAGTTTAACCAGATGGTACATATTACTTTATGATGGAAAGAATAGATGCTATTGTTGCAGGGCAAGGAGCATTCTTTTCCATTTAACCAATACTTTTTTCGAGCTGGGGCTTTAAACCTAGAAGTGTGAGCCAGGTGAAGCCTACAAGTAAAAGTTCCAATGCAGGCTTTGAAAGAAGAAAATTAAATGTAATTGATAAATGTCATAATATTGTGAAATCTGTCATTCCTATTAATTTCTTTTGATTACAAAGGGAAATATTTTGGTTCCTGTGGGAAAGTATTTTGAGCAATTTGGCCAGATTGTGCAATCACAAACTGATATGTTCTCAAAATATAATAGCAGCTAATTTGTGTCATACAGTGAGACATCTTTAAATTTGAGAATTGCCAATACAGAGCTACCCAAGGGCTGCCAATAACTAACATACTCAAATACCTGGATTTTCACAGATTTCACCATCATTGCAAAAATGGCAAAGGAGACCAAACATTGGAAGTCCTGTCTAAAACACACTACCTAGTATTTTCACAGGAGCAGGAATGGGACGAGGGTTCCATTTTGCACATGGGCATTTGCATAGTCAGCTTCCCATATAAATCAGCAGTTACCTTCAATGAGGTCTGATTTTGATGATCCGTGTGTGTGTGAAAAATGCAGCAGGCACAGATCGTACTTGGCAGAAGTGATTCTGAACATTTATAATTCATATAGTCAAAGTGTCCTTTGTAGAGGTAAGATACTCCTTTTAATATGATCTTGGGTTTCCTTTGACAGAAGCAAGGTGCGATTTGTGAGGGGTAAGTTTCCCTTTGAAATTGTTAAAAGTGGACATGCATGGGCACAGAAAGTGCACAAACGTAGCATTAATTGCCATGCTCATTAGAACAGTCAGCAGATTTGTCAAAATAAACAGTCAAACTAGTTTTGCATTGTATAACATTTTTCATAACCTTGTAATATCACAGTGTGGGCCATTTAGCTTGACCGGCTGGTTGGCATTGCAGAATAATACTAACAGCATGTGTTCAATTCTTGTGCTGTCTAGCATTACCATAAAGGACTCTACTTCTCAACCTCTCCCCTAGCTGAGGCTTCAGGTGACCCTCAGCTTACACTATCACCAGTCCTCCCTCTCTAATGAGAGAGTAGCTCTATATTCTGGTAAGACTACTATGACTTTACCTTTATTATCACAGTAGGGGTTCTATTATTTCAAAGTTCAATTGACAGCTCAGAGTAGCTATAGGTTCTTTGGAGTGGGATTAAATTCCAATGCTGTTCTTTTTAAGAGAATGAAATACTTGTGGTCATAGGGGATTATATACTTGAGGGATATAAAGTGGAGTGCATTGATTTTTAATCATTGAGAGTGTTTATTTAAGAAAATACTCTCACACAATGTTATATTATTTAATTTCTTCTTAACTCCTTTGTTCTGTCTATGGTGAATTCTGGTTGAGTTTGTATAGTAGGTGTAAGAATAAAGGCTGGTGGTAGATCATGTTTTGGCATGTGTCGCCATTCAGTTGACATAGACGCTGCAAAAGGTGGAGTATTTGTGGAGGGGCATATAGTGCCATAGGACCTTTAAGGGGAGTGGCTAAAAGTGACATGGGTTGTTATGGAGATTTGAAGGGTTGGGGAATAGGTGGAGGGGGAGATGTTGAGGAATGTCATGAGGAACCACAGTGTGTGGAGACATGAGATATCATGGGTGGGGCATGTCAAATACATTGGAGGGATGACTGTGAAGAGTAGCTTTTATCAAAGCTTTTATACAGTGTCGATGAACCGAGGCAGGCCTTCTGGGTGGCTTGGTTCCACACTGGCTGCCTTTGCATTCATTCTGGGTTGCTCAGCCTGACTCTCAGTGAATCCAACCACACCCAAATGAAAATCCAAACTCAGGGCTTCTGGGTCTGGTCTGCAGAGCCAACAATGAGCCATTATTACAGACAGGAGAGAGAAAGGTACATTAACTGAGTGTAGTCTGTCCGTAAACTTCTGTTGATACGTGGAGATATTTCAATTTTTTCCATCTTTATGAAACAGGCAGTGGCACATTTTGTCCAAGCCCTTTATTTTGTGAGGTTCAATTTTTAAAGCAACCTGCAATAAACTCTTTTTAGGGCTAAATCAGAATGATGGTTTATTCATACATATACTTACACCTGAGGGATGATAGTCACAACAATACGCACAGTAAAGCATGCAAGGACATCAAAAGGAAAAGAGAAGTTTACAATTAAGACATCAAGGATATGGATATTAATTTACTTGACTGCCAGAGTTCAGAAAGATCGAGTCCAGTGAGGGTTTTTTAACTGTACTAATTCAGATTTAGGCAGGTTCCAAATGTCAAATCACGAATTGCAGAAACAAAAGCAGAAATTGCTGGAAAAGCTCAGCAAGTCTGGCAGCATCTGTGGAGAGAAATCAGAGTTAATGTTTTGGGTCCAGTGATCATTCCTTAGAATTTGCAATGTTAACTCTGATTTCTCTCCACAAGTGTTACCTGACTTGCTGAGCTTTTCTAGCAATTTCTGTTTTTGTTTCTGATTTCCAGCATCCACAGTTCTGTTGGTTTTTGTCAAGAATTGGAGAATTCCTTTTAAAGACAGCTGGGTGCAGCAATGCAAGGTTAGCATATCAAGATTTGGTTCCTTTCAACTCTTGGTTGTGGGGATGACTCAGCCTTGAGGGAGGCTTAGCTAGTAACCTGGAGACTGGCTGTCTACTGATGGTCTTGTCGACTAAACTCACTTGGATTCTAAAAAACAGACCAAGGCAAGGGGTCCAGAAATTACAGTTAAACTCTTCAGAGAGAAGAAAAATTTGGTTGTATGACATGTTTCTTGGATGAAGAACATTCTTGATGAAGAGCTTATGCTCAAAACATCATCTTTCCTGCTCCTCAATGCTGGATGACTGGCTGTGCTATTCCAGTACCAGATTTTTTTACTCTGATCTCCAGCATCTGTAGTCCCCACTTTCTCCATGTTTCTTAGATGAGTCCATTTCAATTTAAAAATTAGTTTCTATCTTTTGGGTCAATGGTCCATTATTCATTTTTGGAGATTGATGAGGAGCTAATCCTTCTGTAACCAGAAGAAAAAGGACTCAGTAAGGTAAGGTGTATTTTTTTTTCTTTCTTTTCTTGCATTTATTTCAGTGCATTGTTTGGTTTTAGTTAGTTGATATAAAGTAAGGCTTACACTGGCAGGGGACCTCAGACCATTGCATGTGCCTCTGGCCTGATGTAGAAGATCAGGGAAGTGGCTGACATCCCTGACACTTACACTTGCATGAAGTGCGTCCAGCTGCAGCTCTTGTTTGACCGCATGATGGCTCTGGGGCTGCGGATGGACTGACTGCGGAGCATCTGTGATGCTAAGGAGGTCATGGATAGCACGTTTAGTGAATTGGTCACACCGCAGGTTAGAATTGCTGAGGGAGACAGTGAATGGGTGACCAAATGGCAGAGAAAAAGTAGGAAGGTGGTGCAAGTATCCCCTGCGGTCATCTCCCTCTATTTTGGATACTGTTGGGGAAGATGGCTCACCAGGAGAGGGCAGCAGTTGCCAGGATCATGGCACCGTGGTGGGCACTGCTGTACAGAAGGGCGGGAAAAAAGACTTGTAGAGCCATAGTCATAGGGGATTCTATTGTGAGGGGAGTAGATAGGTGGTTCTCTGGCTGAAGATGAGACTCCCGGATGGTATGTTGCCTCCAGGCGCTCGGGTCAGGGATGTCACCAATCGGCTACAGAGCATTCTAAAAGGGGAGGGTGAACAGCCAGTTGTCATGGTGCACATAGGTACCATGATGTAAGTAAAAAATGAGATGAGGTCCTGAAAGCAGAATTCAGGGAGCTTGGAGAGAAGTTAAAGAGGAGGACCTCAAAGATAGTGATCTCAGGATTGCTACCAGTGCCACATGCTATCCAGGATATAAATGAAAGAATAGGCAGGATGAACACGTGGCTTGAGGCATGATGTAGGAAGGAGAGATTCAGATTTGTGGGACATTGGGACCGGTTCTGGTGAAGGTGGGACAAATTGGATGGTCTACACCTGAACCAGGCTGGAATTAATGTCCTTGGGGGATACTACTGCTGTTGGAGAGGGTTTAAATTAATGTGGCAGGAGGCTAGGAATCAGAAGAGAAGACTAGTAGGCAGTGATGGAGAAACTGGAGACTGTAAGGATCATGAAATTAGCATTACCAAGGGAAAGAGTAGGCAGAGAGCAGATGAACTCAAAAGAACTGGCGGCCTGAAGTGCGTATACTTTAATGTAAGGAGTATAGTGTGTAAGGCAGATGAACTTCGGGCTTGGATTGGTGCCTGGGAGTATGATGTTATTGCAATCACAGAGACTTGCTTGAAGGAAGGACATGATTGGCAGCTAAATGTTCCAGGATATAGGTGCTTCAGACAGGACAGGGAGGGAAGTAAAAGGGGGGAAAGAGTTGCATTGCTGGTCCAGGGTGATATCACAGCTGTGCTAAAGGAGGACACATTGAAGGCTTGAGCAGTGAGGCATTATGGGTAGAGCTGAGAAATAAGAAGGGTGCAGCTACATTGTTTGGGCTGTATTACAGGCCTCCCAACAGTGAGCGTGAGATCGAAGAACAAATTAGTGAACAGATTATGGAAAGATATAGAGGCAACAAGGTGGTGGTGATGTGAGATTTTAATTTTCCCAACATTTAATGGGATACACTTAGTGTCAGAGGTCTGAATGGAGCAGAATTTGTAAGGAGCATCCAGGAAAGTTTTCTAGAGCAGTATGTCAATAGTCCGATGAGGGAAGGAGCCATATTGGACCTGGTGTTGAGGAATGAGCCAGGTCAGGTGGTAGAAATTGCAGTGGGGGATTTCTTTGGGAATAGTGACCACAATTCTGTAAGTTTTAGAATACTCGTAGACAAAGATAAGAGTAGTCCTAAGGGATGAGTACTAAACTGGGCCAAGGCCAATTATATGAACCTTAGACAGGAGCTGGGAAATGTGGATTGGACATAGCTATTTGAAGGGAAGTCCACATTTGACATGTGGGGGGCTTTCAAAGATAGTTTGAAGATAGTGTAGGATAAGCATGTCCCTTTGAAAACAAGGGAGAGGAAAGGCAAGAATTGTGAACTGTGGGTGACAGCAGAAATCGTGTGACTGGCCAAGAGGAAAAGGGAAGTGTACATAAGGTCCAGGCAGCTAAGAACAGAACAGACCTTGAAGGAATATCAGGAGAATAGGACCAATCTTAAATGAGGAATCAAGTGGGCTAAAAGGGGTCATGAAATAACTTTAGTGAGCAGAATTAAGGAGAATCCCAAGGCCTTTTATTATTACATAAGAAGCAAGGGGGTAACCAGAGAAAGGGATGGTCTGCGAAAGGATAAGGAAGGAAGGTTGTGTGTTGAACCTGAGAAAATGGGTGAGATTCTCAATGATTACTTTCCATCAGTGTTCAGTGAGGAACAGGAAGTGATGAATGCTAAGATTAGAGATAGAAGTTTGTTTACTCTGGATCATGTTGACATAAGGAGGGAAGATATGTTGAGTAGGTTAAAGGATATTAAGGTGAACAAATCCCCAGGGCCGGATGGGCTTTATCCCAGGTTGCTGAGGGAGGCAAGAGAGGAAACACCTGGGACCCTGACAGATATCTTTGTAGCATCCTTAAACACAGGCGAGGTGCTGAAGGACTGGAGGGTTGCTCATGTTGACCAACTGTATAAGAAGGGTAGTAGGGATATTCCAGGTAGTTACAGACCGGTGAACCTGATATCAGTGGTGTGAAAGTTGCTGGAGAAGGTACTGAGGGATAAAATCTATTTATATTTGGAAAAGAATGGGTTTATCAGTAATAGGCAACACGGTGTTGTGCAGAGTGGAACATGCCTTACCAACTTAATAGAGTTCTTTGAGGAAATGATCAAGTTGATAGATGAAAGAAGGGCTGTATACGTCATACACATGGATTTTAGTAAGGTTCCCCATAGTAAACTAATGGAGAAAGTGAAGTCACATGGTGTGCAGGGTGTTCTAACTAGGTGGATAAAGAACTGGTTGAGCAACAGGGGACAGGGAGTAGTAGTTGAAGGGAGTTTCTCAAAATGGAGAAAGGTGACCAGTGGTGTTCCACAGGGGTCAATGCTGGGGCCACTGTTGTTTGTGATATATATAAATGATCTGGAAGAAAGCATTGTTGGTCTGATCAGTAAGTTTGCAGATAATACAAAGATTGGTGGAATAGCAGAAAGCATAGGGGACTGTCAAAGAATACAGGAGAATATAGTTAGACTGGAGAGTTGGGCGGAGAAATGGCAGATGGAGTTCAATCCAGGCAAATGTGAGGTGATGCATTTGGGAAGTCTAATTCTAGAGCGAACTATACTGTAAATGGAAGAGCCTTGGGAAAAGGTGATAAGCAGAGAGATGCTGGAGTTCGGGTCCATTGTACCCTGACAGTGGCTGCACAGGTGGATAGAGTGGTCAAGAAGGCATATGATATGCTTGCCTTCATCGGATGGGGCATTGAGTATAAGAGCTGGCAGATCATGTTAAAATTGTTCAAGATGTTGTTTCGGCCGCATTTAGAATACTGTATACAGTTCTGCTCGCTACATTACCAAAAGGATGTGAACGCTTTGGAGACGGTGCAGAGAAGATTTACGAGGATGTTACCTGGTATGGAAGGCGCTAACAATGAAGAGAAGTTGAGTAGGTTAGAATTGTTTTCATTAGAGAAAAGGAGATTGAGCGGGGACCTGATTGAGGTCTACAAAATCATGAAGGGTAGAGGCAGGGAAGAAAGAGATAGGTTTCTACCCAGGGTGAGAGATTCAATAGTGAGAGGTCACACATTCAAGATGAGAGGTGAAAAGTTTAAGGGGGATCTACATGGCCAGTACTTTACACAGAGGGTGGTAGGTGCCTGGAACGTGTTGTCAGCAGAGGTAGTAGAGGCAGGCATGGTAGATTCATTTAAGATGGGTCTGGACAGATGCATGAGTAAGTGGGGAGCAAAGGGATACAGGGCTTAAGATTTGGGCAATAGGTTTAGACAGTGGATTTGGATCAGTTCAGGCTTGAAGGGCCAAAGGGCCTGTTGCAGGGTTGTAAATTTTCTTTGTTCTTTATGAATGCCTTATTGTGAAATAACACAAGGAGAAATAACACATCTTCCCAGACAAGTCCCTTAAGAGTCTTGCATTGTTTTAGAAGCTATACCATCTTGTCTAATTTTTAAAATGGATTTTGCTGATCTAAAACATGGTTAACACCAATCATATAATGCAAGGTGACTGCAATTAAATGTATAACAAGGAAGAGAGAGGCCAATGTTGACATAGGCCCCTCAGAGAAACAGGCTGTGGAAATAATAAAGGAGAATCAGAACTTGGCAAAGACTTTGAATATATACATTGAGTCAGTCTTCATACTGGAAGACATTAATAGCATTCCAAAAAACCTAAACATTCAAGGAAAAAAAAAGAAGAAATAAACATTATGACTATAGTTCTAGGGAAATTAATGGGACTGAAGACTAATAAGTCCTCTGGACCTGATGGTATGCATCCTAGGATCTTAAAAGAAGTTACTACAGCGATAGTGGATGCACTGGTAGTAATCTTCCAAGATCTCTTAGATTCTGGAAATGTCCCAAAAAAGGATTGGAAAACTGCCAACGTAACACCATAATTTGAAAAGGCACGGAAGCAAAAAATAGGTAACTATAGACCAGTTAGCTTTATGTCAGTTCTTGGGGAAATGCTAGAATCTACTACAACAATGTAATAGCAGATCATTTAGAAATATGTCATATTGTCAAGCAGAGTCAGCATGGTTTCACCAAGAGGAATTAATGCCTGATAAATTTTACTAGAATTCTTTGAGGAGGTAACAAGCAAGGTAGATGCAAGGGAAACAGTGAACGTAATGTATGTGGACTGTCAGAAAGTATTTGATTAGGTGCCACATGATTGGCTACTTAATAAGACAAGAATAAACTAACTAATAGAAGACAGAGAGTTAGGCTAAGGACTGGGAAGCCTCTCAGGATGGCAACTTGTATCTGGAGGAATGCCACAAGGGTCAGTGATTTACAATAGTCTGGATTAGTTTTGCTGGAAGAGCACAGCAGTTCAGGCAGCATCCGAGGAGCAGTAAAATTGATGTTTTGGGCAAAAGCCCTTCATCAGGAATAAAGGCAGAGAGCTTAAGCGTGGAGAGATAAGCTAGAGGAGAGTGGGGGTGGGAGAAAGTAGCATAGAGTACAATAGGTGAGTGGGGGAGGGGATGAAGGTGATAGGTCAGGGAGGAGGGTGAAGCGGATAGGTGGAAAAGAAGATAGGCAGGTAGGACAAATCATGGGGACAGTGCTGAGCTGGAAGTTTGGAACTAGGGTGAGGTGGGGGAAGGGGAAATGAGGAAACTGTTGAAGTCCACATTGATGCCCTAGGGTTGAAGTGTTCCGAGGCAGAAGATGAGGCGTTCTTCCTCCAGGCATCTGGTGGAAAGGGAGCAGCAGTGAAGGAGGCCCAGGACCTCCATGTCCTCGGCAGAGTGGGAGGGGGAGTTGAAATGTTGGATTAGATTAGATTTACAGTGTGGAAACAGGCCCTTCGGCCCAACAAGTCCACACCGACCCGCTGAAGCGCAACCCACCCATACTCCTACATTACCCCTATACCTAACACTACGGGCAATTTGTCCTGGCCAATTCACCTAACCTGCACATCTTTGGACTGTGGGAGGAAACCGGAGCACCCGGAGGAAACCCACGCAGACACGGGGAGAACATGCAAACTCCACACAGTCAGTCGCCTGAGTCAGGAATTGAACCCAGGTCTCCGGCGCTGTGAGGCAGCAGTGCTAACCACTGTGCCACCGTGCCGCCCTAAAGGGCCACAGGGCGGTGTGGTTGATTGGTGCGGGTGTCTCCGTAACCAGGTGGTTTACAATAGACAATAACAACTTGAATAACAAAAGTGAATGTATAATAACCATGTTTGAAAATGGCACAAAAATAGGTGAAAAGGCAAGTGGAATGATACAAAGAGTGCTGTGGGATATAGTCAGGTTAAACAAGTGGGAAAAAAACCTGGTAGATGGAATATAATGTGAGAAACTGTGAGGTTATGCACATAGGTAGGTTGAAAAGAAGAACCGAATATTATTTAAATGGAGAGAGAATGCAGAAAACTACACTGCAGAGGATTTGGTAGTTCTTGAGGATAAATCACAAAAACCAGCCTAAAAATTCAGCAGTTGATAGGGAAGGCAAATGGAATGTTGGCCTTTATTTCAAAGTGAATGGAGCCAAAAAATAGCAAGTCATGCTAAAACTATACAAGGCACTGGTTAGACCACATCAGGAATGCTATGAACAATTTTAGGCCCCTTATCTAAGGGCAGATACTGAAGACAATCTCAAAAAGACTCATGAGGCTGGTCTGGCAGTGGAAAGATTGTCTTATGGGAAGAAGCTGAGTAGATTGGGTCTTTGCTGTTTGGAATTTAGAAGAATGAGAAGCAACGTTTCAGAAACGTTCTTTGAATGTTTAGGTTTTTTGGAATGCTATTACTGTCTTCTCAATCTCACAGTCAACAAATACAAAAAAGGTCATCTGCATTCCAGCGTAGTTTTTTTGTCCTTTTACAGTACACTTTAATTTATAAGTCAAAGATTACACTGTTTGTATAACTACAAGGTACATTATACAAAGGAATAAGGTCAACTTGGGAAGCACTAAGCAAAACAAGTCTTTTATTCCGTTGGAAAACTTAGTTCTGGATGTACTTCCATGTCATGATATGGCGGGCAAATGTCACATGTAATATGTAGGTTAGCATCCAAATGTTTCATCCAAATGCTCTGTTGATATTTATACTCTGCTCAGGTCACTTCCACCCCTTCTTCATCTAACCTAGGAGGACAGGGTCATATTAATTTATCCTCCATTTGATGATCTAGTTTCCTGTAAAAACATCAATGATGCAATATCCAAACACTCTCTGGTTAAAAAAGTTTCTCCTGAATTTTCTTTCAGTTTTAGTAGTGACTGTCTTATACTTATGGACTGAATTCTGATCTGCCCCACAAATTGAAATGTCTTGTCTACACCTACCATAACATACAGTTACAATCTTAAAGATTTTTGAGTTATCCCTCAGTCTTCTCTGCTCTGACATATTCAATCCTTCTTAATATATATAATTTATCAATCCTGATATTTTTTGCACCCTCTCCAATATTTCTGTATCCTTTTTATTATATCGAGCCCAGCACTGTACAATCATCTAGTTCAGATTCCACATGATTTTCTCAGAACTTCTGCTTTTCAGTTTTTTTTCCTCTATAAACGAGACACCTTGCCTTCACAGTTTTAGCAATATGCTTCACTGCTTTCAGTGATTTGTAAATCTATACCTGTTTGTTGTTATATCATATTTAATCTCTTATTAGCAAAGCAGTATGTGGCCCCTTTATTCTTTCCATTGAGAGGCAGCATCTTATCTGCGTAGAAATTAACTTGCTAATTGCGTGCCTGATCTGCAAGTTTATGAATATCTATCTGCATTTTCCTATAATCTTTCTTAGAATTAACTACGCTGCTAATGTGGTACCATGCACAATTCTGAAATTGTATTTCTGATTCCTGAGCACAAGTCATTTATGTAAATAATGAATGCGGGCTTTTTTTCAGCATTATCACTGCAGAACACCACTTCCCACATTCTGCTATCTGAATAAATGCTTTTAACCTGTTTGAATCTGTTTTCTGTTTTGTGGCCAGCTCAATGTTCATTCTGCCAATTGTTTGCTCATTCTATATGTCCCAGTCATGGCTATGAACCTGCTGAGTATGTATGGTGTTTTCCCAATGATCTTTTTCTTAATGCATTCATGGGATGTGGACTTCATTGGCTGGGCCAGCATCTATTGCCAATCCCGAATTGCCCAGAGGGCAATGAAGAATCAACCACATTGCTGTAGGTCTGGAGTCACACGTAAGCCAGGGAAGGATAGACAGACCTCCCTCCCTGAGATATGAGTGAATCAGATTACATTTCTGACAATTGATAATTATTTCATGATCATCATTAGACTCCTAATTCCTGATGGTTGTTTTAAAATTCAAATTTCACCATCTACCACAGCAAAATTCAAATATGGGTCCCCAGAAAGTTACCTAGGTCTCTAAATTAATAATCTAGTGATAGCCAATACCAATGGGCCATTGCATCTCCATAATTTGGAAAATCCAAACATATTTCATCCAAATATACTCAGCATTAAACCTGCCCACTTTTTCTGTTCCTGGCTAAGGATAGATCTGCAACCCAATCCAATACTCAGGACCAATCTGTGGGTCTTGATTGGCCAGCATCTGTTGGAGGTGGACAACAGTTTGCTTCTGGAAAGTAGCACGTGCGAATCCAGGAGGAAAGGCATCATCACCCTCACCTACAAGCGGAAGGGGGAGAGGGAGGAAATTAGACATTGACAAGCAATGACACTGCTGAATGGAGACTCCAAAATCCTGTCAAAGGTCAATATCAACTTGGATCAGGTCTCCTCTGGGATCAATGACTCATGCTGACCACATCAGCACTGTACCAGGCAGGGCGATCTCTGAGGGTCTTGCACTCTTCAGGACTGCAATCTCCTACGTGCTGGACAGAGGGATAGATACCTGATTATTCTGCATGGACCAGAAGAAGGCATTTGACAGGATATTGCACACCTAAAGGTGGGATGTACTCTCTAAAATGGACTTTGGGGACGGTATCTACAATTGGATCCAACTACTCCTCACCAACATCATTAGTGCAATCTTAATCAATGGGTGGGAATTAGAAAGCTTCCCAATCAGATCTGGAGTCGGGCAGGGCAACCCACTCTCTCCTGCTTTGTTTTTCCAAGTCCATCAGGAAGGATGCAAGCTTGAGAAGGGTTACTATTCCAGGCAGCAGAGGCCTGAAGGTCAAAGGAGAAAGTGAGAACTGCAGCTGCTGGAGAGTCAGCGTCAAAAAAGGTGTCGCTGGAAAAGCCCAGGGGGTCAGGCAGCTTCTGAGGAGCAGGACAGTTACGTTTCTGGCATAAGCCCTTGGTCAGGAATGTGGAGGGGGCAAGGGGCTGAGAGATAAGTGGGGGGGATGGTGTTGGAGCTGTGGAGAAGGTTGCTGGGAAGGCGATAGGTGGGTGCAGGTGGAAAGTGATTGTGACAGATCAGTGGGGATGGTGGACCAGCGAGGTGGGAAGGACAATAGACATGTAGGACAGGTCATGAAGGTGGTGTCGAGTTGGAGGGTTGGATCTAGAATGAGGTGGGGGGAGATTTGGAAACTAGTGAAATCGATGTTGATGCCGCGTGACTGTAGGGACCCGAGGCAGATGGGGCGTTCTTCCTCCAGTCCTTGGGTGGCTAGAATCTGGCAGTGGAGGCAGTCCAGGGATTGCATGTCATTGGGGGAGTGGGAGGAGGAGTTGAAGTGGTTGCCCACAGGGCAGTGGCATTGTTTGGTACGTGTTCCATGAAATGGTCCGTGAGTTGGCATCCTGTCTCCCCGATGGAGAGGACATCCCATCGAGAGCAATGAATACATTAGATGAGGTGAGTGGATGTGCAGGAAAATCTCTGACAACTATGAAAAGCTCCTTAGGGTCTTGGATGGAGATGAGGGGACAAGTGTGGGAACAGGTTTTACAACTCCTGCAACTGAAGGTACTCAGTGCGGAGGGTGGGATGGTAGAGGGGCAGTACTCTCCCGCTCCTCGGGAGCTGCCTGCAGGTCAAAGCCTGCCTGTTCATGGATCATCTCACCATTTTCTGTTCAGATGAATGAGTATCTGCTACTGATTCAAACTGGCCTTGGGAACCAAGATAAGTTGTGGCAATAGCGAGGCCATGTCATTTGTAAACTGGACTGATTGATCATTTATTCCTTCAGTCAGGTCACATAACCTGAAGATGCTGGGAATGTGTTTTGGAAGGTCTGGACATGTGCCAAAACTTGGGAGGAGCGTGTTGCCAAGTTAAGGCAGAAACTGGCCAGATGGGAGTGCCAGTCCTTCCATATGGTGAGTAAAAATGTGGTCATCAGGTTTGAGATGTTCTCAGTATTGCTGCACATGCTGCAGGTCTCGCCCATTGCCAAACTTGAGCCATTGCAGTCTCTAAAGCCATCTTCTACTTTACCTGGAGAACAAAGATGGACCAGGTCAGGAGGGATACCATGTGTAAAGCTCTGGATGAATGAGGGAAGAACAGAGCCAATAATGGCCACCTGTGTGTGTGGATCCATCAAGTTGTGCATAGACGCTTAGCACACAAACACTAAGTGTCAAAATGTACTGAGGCTGTAACTGTCTTGGGTGTCACGAAGGATGGGTCTGCCCTTGATGCCACTCCAAGTAATTGGACCATTCCGCATCACCTGCTCTTCATGGAGAAATTTGGAAAGGAAAACACCTTTGACCACAAGTCCATCAGGAAGTGGTCAGCACATAGCATCTTCAAGGCCTGCGGGAAAAGGAGAGGGCTGTTCCCTGACAGACTGTCAAAGCCATTTGGCAGAATGCCTAATTGCCAGAACTTTCCAACAAGCACCAAGTCATCCCTTGGCTGGTGGTGAGAAGGGCACTGCCTGTTGGATCCTTCACATACGCCCGGTCAGTCTGCACCACCGCACACTGCTCTCGAAGTGGCTGCCATGGAGGGGTAGAGACTATGACACACCACCTGCTGGAACATGCTTTTCCGATTAAGGTCTGGAGAGAGACACAGTGGCTTTTGTCTTGAGCAGCTCTATGATGGAGAACTGGGTGCTGTACGGTCTGTTCCATAGGACACACACCAAGACAAACATCAACTGTGCCTGGAGGACAATCAGCTCAGTGAAAGACCACTCTTTGGTCTGTCCGAAACTTGTTGGTCTTCCAGAACAAGAGATTGACTCTGACCGAGTGTTGCAGATGGGCACATTCCAAGGTCCAGGAGTATGTGCTGGGGAATGCAGTAACGCTTGGGGCACCTGCCACCTGGTTGTAGACTAGGGTCTTTCTGCCAAAGTAAAATGAGAATCTGCTCACTTACCAGACCCTCTCTTTGCCTCAAGCGTATGTAAATAATGTCCTGCATGAATAGAAATGCCTCTGGCGTTTTGCAACTGCAAGAAACATCAAATTCCAAAGTTTGTTTTTTCTTTATGTGCAAAGACTGTACAGGACTCCCTTAGTACCTATGTGTGTACATAAACATTTTTTAGGAATAAAATATATTTTTTCAATAAAATATACTCTTCTAGTGCAGGACAGACCTGCACAGGTAGGACAGGTTGTACCTGAACTGGAGCAGTCCCAATATCCTTGCAGGGAGGTTTGCTAGTGCCACTCCAGAAGGTTTAAACTAGTAGGGCAGAAGGGTAGGAACGGGAACAGTAAGTCAGCATGTGAATGATTGAGGAGAAGATAAAGGTTAAGTCAAGTGAAGATCAGGTGGGGCCAGGTTAATGAATTTGTTGGGACTGGAGGTCTGAAGTGTATCATTTCAACGCACATATGGGCAAATGAGTTTAGAGCCTGAATTAGTACATGGAACTATAGTGTTGCAGCCATTGCAGAAACTTCATTATAAGAAGGGCAGGACTGGTAGCTCAAGGCTCCAGGGTTTAGATGTTTTGGGCAAGATAGAGAGGGATGTAAAACAGGCCAGGGAGTTGCATTATTGATTAGAGAAGAGAAGTAGAGAGTTAGGTTTATGTCATGTGTACTCAAGTTACAAAAGAAAGGGAGTACAGTGAAAAGTACACAATATCACCAACACACAGCTCCATCTTAGATCCAAAAAATAGACGTACATCACATTACAGATATGTATTGTACAGGTATAAGTTAGGAAAATAAGAAATAATGCTAAACACGTGAACATCATAATCTTTCTATAAGGGCTTCCACGTGGTCTGGGCCCACTGGCTGTCTCCATCCCTACTCTGGGCCTCCTGGCTGTCCCTTTGAACCATTCCGGGTCCACTGGCTATCCCCATTCCCGCTCTAGGCCCATTGGTTATCCTCATTCCTGTTTCAGCCTGCTGGCTGCCCCCATCCCCACTCTGGGCCCACTGGCTGTTTTCATTCCAGCTCCGGGCACACTGGCTGTCCCCATCCGCACTTCGGGCCCAGTAGCTGCCCTATATTCCACTCCAGGCCCAATGGCTGTCCCTAATCCCACTTCAGGTCCACTGGCTGTACCCATCTGCACTCCGGGCCCACTGGCTGTCCCTGCCTCTGCTCCAGACTCACTGGCTGTCCCTCCAACACTCCAGGTGCACTGGCTATCCTCACCCCGGGTCCACGCCCACTGGCTGTCCCCACTCCTGCTCTGGGGCCACTGGCTGTCCTCATTCCCACTCCATGCCCAATGGTTGTCCCCACTCCTGCTGCAGGCCCACTGGTTGTCTCCAACCCCACTCCAGGCCCACTTCCTGTCCCCACCGCTGCTACAGGCACAATAGCTGTCCTCATCAATATTCCAGGCCCACTGGCTGTCCCCATCCCCGCTCCAGCCCCACTGGCTGTCCCCATCCCCACTCCAGGCCCACTGGCTGTCTCCAATCCTGCTCCAGGCTCACTGGCTGTCCCCACCCTCAATCCAGACCCATTGGCTGTCCCCATCCCCACTCCAGGCCCACTGGCTGTCCCCACCCTCACTCCAGGCCCATTGGCTGTCCCCATCTCCACTCCAGGCCCACTGGCTGTCCCCATCCCCACTCCAGGCCCACTGGCTGTCCCAGACCCCTGCTCCAGGCCGCTGCCAGAAGAGGATAAAAACAAAGAAAACAGGGATCATGAAAGAGAAAAGAAAGAAAAGGAATGGACAGGGGAGATGAGCTCTGACAGGAGCATCCTACTCCACCAACATATAATTCCCCCAGATGCAGTTTCATTAAGAGAGTACATTTTGGTTGAGGCCATCCCTATGGGTACCGAACTGGTCTATTAGCCTCTGCTCAATCACTTTGTGTTTTGCCTGTTCCAAAGTCCGTCTTGGAGGACGGTCACCCAAAGGTCTGAGGTCGAATGTCCCGGACCGCTGAAGTGTTGTCTGAATGGGAGGCAACACTGTTGATTGTTGTGCGGTGCCCATTCATCCGTTGCCGTAGCCTCTGCTCGGTTTCACCAATATACCCTGCCTCAGGGCATCCTTGCCTGCAGCATACGAGATAGACAATGTTGGCCGAGTCACAAGAGTGCAGTCCCCATGTGTAATGGTGGTATCCATGTCCACACTCTGACACGTTTTGCAGCACCTACCACGACAGGGTTGTATGGAGTTGTCCTGAAAGCCGGGCAGTTTGCTGCGGACAATGATCTGTTTGAGGTTTGGTGGTTGTTTAAAGGCAAGAAGTGGAGGTGTGGGGAAGGTCTTGGCAAGGTGCACATCCTCATTGATAATGTGTTGCAGGCTGTAAAGAACATGGCATAGTTTATCGGCTCCTGGGAAGTACTGGACAACAAGTACTGTCGGTTGCAGCTCATGTCTGTCTCCTAAGAAGGTCATTACAGTTTCTTGCTGTGGCACGTCGGAACTGGCAGTCAATGAGTTGAGCATCATACTCCACTCTAATGAGGGCATCCTTGAGTTCTTCCAAGTGCCTGTCATGTTCCTTCTCATCTGAACAGATCATGTGCATGCGTAGGGCTGTTTTAATATGTTTCAGGTGGAAGCTGGGCAAGTGTAGCATTGTGAGGCTGTCTGTGGGTTTGCGGTAGAGTGAGGTGCTGAGGTACCCATCCTTGATGGAGATGCATTTGTCCATGAATGAAACAGATATGAGAGAGTAATCCATGGTGAGTTTGATGGTGGGATGAAACTCGTCGATATCACTGTGTAGTTGTTTCAGTGACTCCTCGCCATGAGTCCAGAGGAAGAAACTGTCGTCAATATATCTGGTGTGTAGTGTTGGTTGGAGTTCCTGCGTAGAGAAGAAGTCTTGTTCGAACCCTGTGCATGAAATGTTGGCATATTGGGATGCAAATTTGATCCCCATGGCTGTTCCATGTGTCTGGATGAAGAACTGGTTGTCAAAGATGAAAACGTTGTGGTCGAGGATAGAGCGGATGAGTTGTAGGATGGTGCTCAGAGATTGGCAGTTGTTGGTGTTGAGTACTGAGTCTGCTGCTATGATGCCATCATCGTGGTGGATGTTGGTGCAGAGTGCTGAAACATCCATTGTGACGAGGAATGTTCCCGGTTTGACTGGTCCATGGGTGCTGAGTTTCTGTAAGAAATCTGTAATGTCGTAACAAAAGCTGGGGGTCCCCTGTACAATGGGTTTCAAGATGCCCTCAACATAGCCAGAGAGGTTCTCACACAGGTCCCACTGCCTGAAACGATAGGACGTCCTGGTGTGTTGGCTTTGTGTATCTTCAGAAGACAGTAGAAGTCACCTACGTGAGAAGTACTTGGGATGAGGGCGCATAGGGAATGCTGAAGGACTGGATCCAAAGTCCTCATCAATGTATTTAGTTCATGGGTGTGCTCTTTGATGGGGTCGGCCGATAGTTGACTGTGGTGTTCCTGGTTGTCCAGTTGTCGGTACACATCCTTACAGTAATCTGTTCTTTTCTGAATGACAATGGCTCCTCCTTTATCTGCTAGTTTGATGATGGTGTTATGATTGGTTTTGAGAGTATGAATGACATTACGTTGTGATTTGGTGATATTTTGCTCTGAAAATGTGTTGCTGGAAAAGCGCAGCAGGTCAGGCAGCATCCAAGGAACAGGAGATTCGACGTTTCGGGCATAAGCCCTTCTTCAGGAATGATATTTTGCTCTATTTTGGGTGTGGCTGATGAATCTGGCATTTATATATTTCCTGACTGTTTGAGCATACATGTCAAGCGCAGGGCAGCAGCTCTCAGGTGGGACTCCAAGTTGACTCCTTCTTTGGTTACCCTTCTACGGATGTTCTGGCTCCTGGGTGAGCTCATTGGGATCACTGCTGGCATCTTGAAAGAATTCCCAGAGTCTCATTCGTCTCATGAATTCCTCCATATCTGCTGCAAGACCCATTGGGTCCATTTTGGTGGTGGGCAGAAATTGAGACCCCTGCTAAGAACTTCAAACTCTTTTGGTTGAAGGGTGTAGACTGATACGTTGACAATCGACTTCCCCGCGGTGATAGCATTTTCCACTGTGGTGCCAGGGCAGGCTTGACTACTCCTGGTGGTGATGCCAAGTTTCTCCAGTTTCATGTACTTGGTGTGCATATACGTAGTGTAGTTTTGTCACCTTGCCTGTTTGGAAATATCTCATAACTATTGATGCTCTATGTGTCAGAGTGTCAACACCGATACCACCATTACACGTGGGGACATCTCGCACTATGTACATGGTAGGTATTTGTGTGACTCGACCAACATTATTTACCTCATATGCTGCAGGCAACATGCCATTCTAAAAGATTCTTAATAAACAATCAAGATTTTTTTCAATATATAACTTCAGTTAAATCACACTATAAACTTTTGCAGCATGGTGGCTCAGAGGTTAGCACTGCTGCCTCACAGCGCCAGGGACCTGGGTTCGATTCCTGCCTTGGGCGACTGTGTCGAGTTTGCACATTCTCTCCGTGTCTGCGTGGGTTTCCTCTGGGTACTCCGGTTTCCTCCCACAGTCCAAAGATGTGCGGGTCAGGTGAATTGGCCATGCTAATTTGCCCTTTGTGTTAGGTGCATTAGTCAAAGGGAAATGTGTCTGGGTGGATTACTCTTCAAAGGGTCGGTGTGGACTTGTTGGGCCGAAGGGCCTGTTTCCACACTGTAGGGAATCTAATCTAATCTAATCAAATTCTGTGTCTTACGATCTTGTACTTCACAATGACTGGATGAAGGAGCAGCGCTCTGAAAGCTAGTGCTAACCAATAAACTTGTTGGAGTATAACCTGGTGTAGGGTGATTTTTAACTTTGTACACCCCAGTCCGACACCGACATTCCAAAAGGTGTGAGGGATTAAGTTTAAAGGAGATCTGCAAGTAACGTTTTATTAAACAGAGGGCCGTAGGTGCCTGGAACATGTTGCCTAGATAGGTGGTAGAAGCAGATACAATAACAATGTTGAGGAGGCAATTAGACAGACACATGGGCAGGCAGGGAACAGAGGGAACCAACCATGTGCAGGCAGATGGGATTAGTTTAGAATGGTATCATGGTCAACACAGACATGGTGGGCAAAGGGTGTGTTCCTGTGCTGCATTGTTCTACTTTCAATATTCATATCAAGCAATTCACAAGTAACTGTTTGCTTCTTGCGTAGGGAGCACAACGTCTGATAATACAGATAATCACTAAATTAGCCTAGTTAGAGATGGAGGTGGAAATCTGATTATCATGAACATCCACATGACACAAGTTGGCTACACATTACTTCATAACAGATGGCACAGTGCTGAACTAGCTCCCTGCTGACAGAGTGTGTCAAAGCACTTGTTTTTGTTGATTATCATATAGGTGTGTCAGAGTTTGAGAATTGCAGGTAGTCCTTTTTATTAACACCCATGAGGTGTAACCCAGCAGCACTTTCTACCGCAACCCAACTGCTGACAATTACAGACTTTGTACAAAATAATAGTTTATTTTATATATATATGATTGAGCACTGGAGATAATTTGCAGAAGGCTATGTTATAAAATTGGAAAACAGAGCTTTAAAGAAACCAAGTATAAAAATTAAGAAAGCAGCATTGGAACTAAGGGTAGATTTAAGATGGACCAGGCTCTGGGGTGTGTAAAAGCTCTTCTATAAGTTTTTTTTCAAATTTAGGGTCGCCTTATAAAATGAAACACAAAAATAATTAAATCTTTCTTGGGAGACTGATCAGAAACATACTTTCAACAGTATCAAATATTGAACTAAACAACTTACAGAGGCAATCGAACACATGCGAGGTGACCCTAGTGATGTGGATACCTGTGTTCAAATACATTCACCTCCTATTAATCCCATATGTTCCAGCAGAGACAACACTGAAGATTACCAATTGATACTGTGTTCCCTAGATCTTTAGACGCTATAGTTTAACAGAAACAACATGAGCAATAATAACATAGTTGGTGGGTAATACAGAACTTGAATATTGCTGAAAAATGTCACGTCTCGTCAAAACTTTGGATCTTGCTTTCATCTGGACATTTCATAAGAATACCATTTCAAACATTTATACCACATGAGAGGACGGTGCTGATTGATTGGCAAGTGGATTCTGATTGTTGGAAGCAGTGACATAGAGAATGTACTTTTAAATGTTGGTTTTCCCTTTGAACTGGTATTCTTGTGTATTATCCTGATGAGGAAAATGAAAAGTTTCAACAACATGTGACTTTTGCAGTCCCAACTCCCATTTTGAGAAGCGCTACCATGGAATTCTTGAGTCATGAGAGTGAAACCCAAGCCCCAATTATTTGTCACCATGTTTCCTCAGCAGTGGTGATGTTCGGAGATCCTTGAATTGCTTCAATGTGTTTTCTCACAATGTACTGACTTGTTAGCTTGATAAATTAGAGAGAGAGAAAGATAGGCAGAAAGATTATCTTCCAGTTCTTACTTACAAATCCACTTTCCTTTGTTTCTGCTCAGTTGCTCAGAAGCTGTTGTTGGGAAAGGTCTATGACTACCTTTCTGAGACACCTTATTGGGATTCTAAGGTGTATACTCTATAGGCAACCTTTCATCTCACAGTACAATTTCCACAAAAGTGTAACTCAGCTTGGAGATCCTGACCTAAGTTAAAGTGCCATTTATAATTCAGTTAACTTCAGCTGGACAGATCCTTGTTTCCTGATGGCTTCATGAGCTGGCTCAACCTAGTCAGGTGACCAAAGCAAGGTTTTATGACCGTGTTTGTCCTAATTCAAGCAATTCTTCTTGAAAATTCTCAAGTATTAAAGTCAAATGATGGAAGTTGAATATTAACAGCCATTTTTATATTTTAATGAGGGGTGGTATTGTTGGATTGGTAAACCAGGGGCGCTGGCTAAAACTCTACAGCACAACTTCAAGTCTCACCACAACAGTTAGTGGAATTTAAAAGCAAATTTAAACTTGAATAAAAAAAAGTCCAAGCTGTCATTAAACCATATCACATTTGTAATGTCATTGAGGGAAGAAAATCTGTCATCTTTATCTGGTCTGCCCCTTGTATGGCTCCCAGCAATTGATGGCTGAATCTGATCTACCTTCTGAAATGGACTGTTAATCCTGACACCCAGGTCATGTTATGGGAACTATGGCAGATGGTAGAATTTGAACTCAGTAAAAATAAAATCTGGAATTAGGAGTCTTATGATGACCATGACTCCATTGTGATTTGTCAGGAAGAACTTATCTGGTTCACTAATGACTTTTAGGGAGGGAAACTTCACTCCTTATCTGGTCTGGCCTACATGTGACTCCAGGCAGGGAGCTTGTTGTAAATTTATAGCTGCATATAGACTGGAAAATTCAGATCAACAAAATTAGGAGAAAGTGAGGTCTGCAGATGCTGGAGAGCCAGAGCCGAAAAGCATGGCGCTGGAAAAACACAGCAGGTCAGGCAGCATCAAAGGAGCAAGAGAGTCAATGCTTCAGGCATAAGCCCTTCATCAGGAATGTCCTGATGAAGACCTTTATGCCCAAAACATCAACTTTCTGGCTCTTCCAATGTTGCCTGACCTGCTGTGCTTCTCCAGCACCACATTTTTGACTCTGACTTTTCGACTCTGACTTTTCAAGATCGATGGAGATAGGAGGTCACAGGGTGTTTTGAGATTGTCCCTCAGAAGTTGACATTCTGGAGCTGACCAGAGTACAGGATGTATTACTCTGGTATTAAGCAAAGAAATCATTTAATTCACAACCTCACAATGAAAGGGCCTCAAGGTAGCAGCAATCATAATATAATTAAATGTTACATTCAGTTTGAGGAAGTGAGGAGTGCAACCAAGACTCATGCTTTAAATGTTAATAACGGGCATTTATGAGGGAAAGACAGCAAACTAGCTAAAAATGACGTTTAAGGGAATATTTCAGAATCTAAAGAATAGATGCATTCCAATGACAAACTTTCAAGAGGGAGAGCAATAAAGGATTTCCAACCTGATTCCCAGGATGGCAGGATAGATGTATGAAGAGAGGTTGAGTCAGCTAGGATTAGATTTACTGGATTTCAAAAGAATGGGGGAGAATTCATAGAAACCTGCAAAATTCCAACAGGACGAGACAGTGTAGATGAAGGAAAGATGTTTTTGATAGCAGGAGAGTCCAGTACAAGAGGTCACAGTCTAAGGATATGTGATAAATCATTTAGGATGAAGATAAGGAGAAATTCCTTTATCCAAAAAGTGGTGAGCCTGTGGAATTCCCAACGTCAGAAAGCAATCATGGCCAAAACATTGTATGATTTCAAGAAGGAGTTGGATCAAGCACTTGGTGCTAAAGCGATAAAAGGATATGGGGTAAAGCCAGGAGCAAGCTATGGGGTTGGATGATCAGCCATGATCATAATGAATGATGAAGCAGGCTTGAAAAACCCAACAGCCAACTCTTGCTCTTACTTTCTATCATATAGATAAAGAGTAAATGTTAATGGTGGGGATTAAAGCAGGAAAGAGGTCACCTATAAGAAGAGCAAACCTATTCCCCACAGAGGATAACAAAGAGAGTAATAAGGAAGGAGAGGATCAAATATGAAGGTAGGCTAGCCAGTAATATTAGAAATGATAGTAAAAGTTTCTTTCAATACATAAGAAACAAACGACAGGCAAAAGTAGACATTGGGCCACTTCGAACTGATGCTGGAAGCCTAGTAATGGGAGATAAGGAAATAGCAGAAGAACTTAACATGTACTTTGCATCAGTTTTCACAGTGGAAGACATGAGTAATATCCCAACAATTAAAGGGAGTCAGGGGGCTGAGTAGAGTATGGTTGCCGTTACAAAAGAGAAAGTGCTAGAAAAGCTAAAAGATCTTAAAATTGATAAATCTCCTGGCCCCGATGGGATACATCCTAGAGTTCTAAGGAAATAGTGGAGGCATTGATTGAGATCTTTCAAGAGTCACTGTAGTCAGGGAAAGTCCCGGACGATTGGAAGATCACTGTTGTAACCCCCTTGTTCAAGAAAGGATCAAGACAAAAGATGGAAAATTAAAGGCCAATTAGCCTAACCTCGGTTATTGGTAAAATTCTAGAATCCATCATTAAGGATGAGGTTTCTAAATTCTTGGAAGAGCAGGGTGGTAGGTAGTAGTTAGGTGGACAGGCAGGTAGTACTGAGGAAGTGGGGAGGCTGCAGAAGGATCTAGACAGTTTGGGAGAGTGGTCCAGGGAAATGGCTGATGGAATTCAACGTGAGCAAATGCGAGGTCTTGCACTTTGGAAAAAAGAATAAAAGCATAGACTACTTTCTAAACGGTGAGAAAATTTGTAAAGCCAAAGTACAAAGGGATCTGGGAGTGCTAGTTGAGGATTCTCTAAAAGTAAACATACAGTTGAGTTCGTGATTAAGAAAGCAAATGCAATGTTGTCACTTATCTCAAGAGGGTTGGAATATAAAAGCACCGTTGTGCTACTGGGACTTTATAAAGCTCTGGTTAGGCCCCATTTGGAGTACTGTGTCCAGTTTTGGTCCCCACACCTCAGGAAGGACATCCTGGCACTGGAACGTGTCCAGTAGAGATTCACATGGATGATCCCTGGAACAGTTGGTCTAACATATGAGGAACGGCTGAGGATCCTGGGATTGTATTCATTGGAGTTTGAAGATTAAGGGGAGACTTAATAGAAACTTACAAGATAATACATGGCTTGGAAAGGGTGGACACTAGGAAATTTTTTCCGTTAGGCGAGGAGACTAGGACCCATGGACACAGCCTTAAAATTAGAGGGGGTCAATTCAGAACAGAAATGTGGAGACATTTCTTCAGCCAGAGAGTGGTGGGCCTGTGGAATTCATTGCCGCAGAGTGCACTGGAGGCCGGGACGCTAAATGTCTTCAAGGGAGAGATTGATAGATTCTTGATGTCTCGAGGAATTAAGAGCTAAGGGGAGAATGCGGGTAAGTGGAGTTGAAATGCCCATCAGCCATGATTGAATGGCAGAGTGGACTCGATGGACCGAATGACCTTACTTCCACTCCTATATCTTATGGTCTTATTGTCTATTCATTAGTAAATCCCATGAACAAGAATACTATAAAAGATGAAACCAAAACAGAAATTACTTGAAAAGCTCAGGAGGTCTGGTAGCATCTTTAGAGTGAGAAATCAAGATAAACATTTCAGGTCCAGTGACTCCTTTTCAGAACTGAGGAAAGAACAGACAAAGGTCAGCCTGGGGGAATGAATACCTGCTGATGGGAGCTGTTAGTAGCTGACAATGGGTTGTGCGTGGTAGCAGCCTATATTATTTCAACTCTGGTGTATCAGAGTGTGGAAAGATGTGGGACAAGGTGCCTCAAGCCCTGAAATTATTGAACTCAGGCACATATTCCCCTCCCCTCCCTTGTCAGTCTTCCACAAGGACTGTTCCCTCTGAAACACTCTGGTCCTGTCCACCTTAACTCCTAACATGTCCCCAGACTCCCATGGTATCTCCCCATATAATCACAGAAGCTGTAATACTTGCCCATTTACTTCCTCCCTCCTCAGTATCCAAGGCACAGCACACCTTCCAGGTGAAGCAATGACTTACCTGTACTTTACTCAATTTCATCTACAGTACTTGTTGCTTACAATGTGATCTCCTCGATATTGGAGAAGCAAAGTGCAGACTGGATGACCACTCTGCAGAACACCTACATTCAGCCTACAAAAAAGACCCTGAGCTTCCATCTGTCTTTCACTTCAGCACACCACCGTGTTCCATGACCAACATCTCCATCTCAAGCTTTCTGCAGTGCTCCAGTGAAGTTCAGAGCAAACTGGAAGAACAGCACTTGATGTTCCACTTAGGAAATCTACAGCCTTCTGGACTCAATATCATATTCAATAATTTTACGGTATGGGGCACACTGGACCTGTATTCCAAAGAGTTCCAAAGAATGACAGGTAATAAATGCTGGACTTTTGCCAGTGAAGGCAACATTCCATAGATACATTTTTAAAAAAAAAATCAATAAGATCAAATTTAGATTTTGAAAGGTATAAGTTGCAGAAATGGTTAGAGACAAAAAAAAGTGCAGATGCTGGAATCCCAAGTAGACAGGCAGGAAGCTGGAAGAACACAGCAAGCCAGGCAGCATCAGGAGGTGGAGAAGTCAACATTTTGGGTGTAACCATTCTGGACTTGAGTCCTGAAGAAAAGTTACACCTGAAAAGTTAACTTCTCCACCTCCTGATGCTGCCTGGCTTGCTGTGTTCTTCCTGCCTCCTGCCTGTCTACATTGTAAATTGCAGAAAGACATACTTTTTGGTCCCTCCTATATCCACACTTTGCTAATTGTTCGTCTAATTCTTCTCTAGTCATCCTTCCTTAGCCATTGTGTTGCAAGCAAAGCCCATGCACAACCTCCTGCGGACTCTTTCCCAGGCCCTCCGAACACCACCCTTCCCCCAATCTCCCCTTCCTCCTGCCTCTTAAATGTTTCAGCAACCAGAAAATCAAAGGATGCTGTTTGTTTAAATTTGAAAAGAGAAACAAAATCCTCCTACATGCTGCAGCATCTCTGGGAGGCTTCCGTGTCTTTCAAATATTATTTGCAGTATCACGTCGACAACCTGGGAATGGCATCCTCCTAAGCATTCACATCGAAAACTTAATGAGAAACATTGCTCCGAAAGGATTCCTCAGCTTTTGATGCACAAGATTTACTTTGTTTTGTTCAAAGTTGGCAGACTCCTTGCTGACTCCTCAACAGTACCCACTTCTGGATTGTAATGATTTAAAGCTGGCCATTAGAAAACACTGAATATTTATGGTAGTTGTAGCATAATAGGAACTTTATTAGCCCGTTGAAGGTTGATTTTATTTTCAACTTCAGTATCACTGTTTCAGTGCAGATGAAAAGCACTTCAGAGAAATTTAATTCATTGCCATTCTTGTCACCATTCCTTGAGGTGTGATCTGCAAGGGAAAAGTGTATGAAAGTGCTGCCAGTTCTATTTATTTGTACATTGAAAACCCAATCCTATAGAGCACAAGACTGATAACAAGCGTGAATTTGTAGAGAACAAAAGAGACAGTGTCTCACAGTGTGTGTATTAACAGACCAGCATACCAAATGTTACCACACAAAGAGCTCAACTGACTTGTGATTTTAGACATCTCAAACATTCAACTTCTTCAGAGACGGCTCTTAGAGGTTACTTAGTAAAATTCACATCCATCCAAAATAAATAACAGTTTCATTCAAAACTCATTTTACTTCAGCTCACTTAATTTCAACCTCATCCTTCTACATTTTTGTCTGTCAACGAACCATCACAGGGTTTGGAAGGGCTATCTTTCAGTAATACAATTTTTACAATGCTGAAATAAATTCTGCGATAAAGTCTGGAAAATACACCTTATCCAAAATCTGCTGCTCAGATCGTGTTCTGTACTGGTCCATTTACTTGTCCCACCTGTGCTCACAGAGCTCTGCACCTTCTTTTAATTCTTTAGAAGTTTGAAAAATCTACCCTTTGATCTAGCTTTTGGTTATCTGTTTTAATATCTTTTCTTGGCTCCTAGCACCAGCAGTAAACCATGAAACTGTTCTGTGATGGTGCTTTCATAATCTTGTGACTTGAGTGACCTCCACCACAAAACCCTTTTAAGATGAGTTTTGACAGGTGTTGCTGGGTCTATTTTAGCTGCAGGATTCATCACTTCCTTTGCCCATCCCCCATTCTCCTGGGTGTCCAAGGTCAATCTGTTTGAACTGAATACTTAGCAGAAGCATGTTATTCTGAGAAATTCCTCTGATCCCTGGTACTCTGACCAGGGTCAGCAGTAGAAGTTCCCTTTAGACTCATCTAAAGACTTGCAACAGATTCAAAGATCCACGCTCTTGACTCTTGTTATGAGTATGATACTTTGAGAACCTACAACTTCTTTCTTTGGTATTTCTTTGTTCAGCTACATATTAGGGTGGTATTACATGAGGAATTAGAGATAAATTACACCCTAGATTTGCATTAAATTGTGACAGTTTAAAATTAGTGATGTAAATAGTGTATTTTTGCCACTCACACATCTTCTCCTGAAGTCAAAGTGATCAATTTGTGGTTTGATCTGCAGGAAGGTAAAAGATTGGTACATCTGGTCCTCTTGCACATGACCAACTGACCAGACTGGAATTGCAAATGATAGAAATAAGCCTGAGATGAGGAGGCAGGCTGTGGACTAGTGTAATGCTACCAGCCAGGTAAACTACCCTCATCCAACCATGTTTGCAAAGCATTTTACTATGTGATCCTGGAGTAGATCAGTAAGCTCCAAACTTCCCAACTATATCTCCATACGTGTAAGGCATTAATCTGTGTAAGTCTTGATGAAGGGCTTGTGCCCGAAATGTCGACTCTCTTGCTCCTCGAATGCTGTCTGACCTGCTGTACTTTTCCAGTGCCACACTTTTCAACTCTGACTCTCCAGCATCTGCAGTCCTCACTTCCTCTCACTACGTTGTATAACCCTGGTGTAAATCAGCAAATCCCTGGTGTTGCTCTCTGTGCTCATGCTCTCTTCAAGGTGCACTGTTGCTGAGACATGAGACATCGTCAATCCTGTCAATAAGACAATCTGCTGACTGCTGAATCTGTAATCTCGAAGATGAAGACACTTGGTAATTCATGTCAGACTTGTCATTGTTACTACCCAAATGATTTATGACATATTTGATAGTGCGACCGGATCCCTGTTAAACCACTTGAAATATACCTGCACAGAAAAGTGGTGTAATCCTAAACACGTTTCACAACTTGAGAACCCCCCAAAATGCTTCCTGGAAAATATAGTATTTTTAATCAGGAGTTACTGTAGCAAAGGAAAATGCAACAAGCAAATGCACATAGTAAGATCCCACAAACAGAGGAAAATTAATGGTCATTTAATCTATTTCTGGGAGAACCTGCAGACTCTTAACTGAATAACATAATGAGATTCTGAATATCCACCTCAGAGTAGATGGGAATTCAACATGTCATCTATAAAAGACACTCTAACAGTGCATTCCCTCAGGCTTGCATTGGCATCTCCATCCAGATTATATGCTCAGTTCTCAGAAGTGGGTATTGAATTTAAAATGTTCAAATTCAGAGGGCTGTATAGGTTACATCTGGTAAGTTATTGATGTAATAAATCAAAGCTTAAAACCTAAATAAAGTACTTAAACAGTTGAAGGTAATAATTTTGGATTCATAACTTACAGAAAATTCATGGCTACAAAATTTCTCATTTTGATCTTTTTTTTAATAAGCAATGTTCCAAGTCCTTGTTTGGATCAGCAATTTCCGTGATGTTGTACTTTACTGCACCTGCGCTGTTACACTGCGGGATCTCAAAACAGCAATTCCCCACACAGCAGTTCCCGATTAAGTAAGGGCTATCTGGAATCATGACAAATAGAGGACATGTTTCTCATATCCAATGACAGTAAAAACATGCTAATCTCATATGGTATCTTGAAACTGGTGTTACAATGACAAACATCTAAGTTATGCAGATAATTCAGTTGAAACTGTTGGTAGGAGAACTGTGTATGTTACACAGGGATGGAGCTGAGAGAGAATAAATAACAAAATAATGTAACCATTATATCAAGCTTTGTCTATTTGGTCATGAAGACCTCTAATTGATGCTTAATCTTTATAGGTATTTTACACCAACCAAATCTTAAGTTCTTGACATCATCTTAATGAATCCAGGACACTGCCAAGGTACCTTTAGTCATTTCAAAAGTTACTACATAGTTTGCAAAAGAATCACTGCTGGCTGTCAAATATGATATAGAAGTATGTCCTCTTCAGTAAAGGTGTTTCATATTTATTATTTACTGTAAGGTATATGCAAATTCAGTTCATCAGGTGACAATTGGAATTTTCAATGTCGGACTATAATAAGACATAGCAACAGAAGTAGGCCATTCAGTCCCAGTGTGCTGCACTCTTCCAAGAGATTATGTCTGACTTGATAATCCTCCACTTTCCTGCCTTTTCCCCATAACTCTTGATTTCCTTACTGTTTAAACATCTAACAATCTCAGCCTTGAATGTACTTAATGACTCAGCCTCAACAACACTCTGTTATAAAAAAAATCCACAGAATCATTAGAATAAGTTTCTCCTCACCTTCATTTTAAGTGTGCAATCCCTTATTCTGAGATCATGTCATATAGTCCTTCAAGTCTGCTCTGCATTTCAATATGATCATGGCTGATGATCCAACTCAATATGCTGTTCTTGATTTCCTCCCTTACCTTTCATGCTAAGAATTATACCTAACTCCTTTTTGAAAACATTTAATGTTGTGACTTCGAACGCTTTCTGTCACAATGAACTCCTTAGACTCATCACTGTTTGGGTGAAGAAATTTCTTATCATTTCCCGAGACTGTGACCCCGGTTCTGGACACTGCAGTCATCTGGAACATCCTGCATGTACCCTGTCTAGTCCTGTTAAAATTTTATAATCTTCTATAAGATCCTCCCTACCAAGCTCCAGTGAATGTAATCCTAACTGATCCAATCTCTCTTCATACATCCCTCCTGCTATCCCAAGGCCCTGTACATTTGCAGCAAGGCTTCCCTGCTCCAGTATTCCAATTCACTTGTTAAGAAGGCCAACACCATTTTCCTTCTTCACTGCCAACTTCACCCACATACTTACCTTCAGCCACGTTTTGTCATTCACTTGTGGAATGTGGGCATTGCTGGCTGGCCAGTATTTTTTGCTGATCCCTAATTGTCCTTGAGAAGGTGGTGATGAGCTGCCTTCTTGAACTGTTGCAGTCCATGTGCTATAGGTAGACCCACAATACTATTAGGAAGGGAATTTAGAATTTTGTCCCAGCAACAGTGAAGGAATGGTGATATATTTCCAAGTCAGGATGGTGAATGGCTTGGAGAGGCATATGCAAGTAGTGGTGTTCCTGCTGCCCTGGTTCTTCAAGATGGAAGTGGTCATGGGTTTGGAAGGTGCTGTCCGAGGTTATTTGATGAATTTCTATAGTGCATCTTGTAGACAGCACATACTGCTGCTACTGAGTGTCAATAGTGAAAGGAATGGATGTTTGTTGATGTGGTGCCAATCAAGTGGGCTACTTTGTTGTGGATGATGCCAAACTTCTTGAGTGTTTTTGGGGCTGCACTCATCCAGGCAAGGGGCGAGCAATCATCATACTCCTGATTTGTGCCTTGTATTTGAAGGACAGGCTTTGGGAAGTCAGAAAGTGAATTATCTGTGGCAGTATTCTTAGCCTCTGACCTGCTTTTATAGCCATAGCATTTATATGGTGAGTTCAATTGAGTTTCTGATCAATGGTAACCCCCAGGATATAGATAGTTGGGGAATTCCGTGATGGTACCATCATTGAATGTCAAGGGGTAGTGATTAAATTATCCCCATATTGTTGAGGGTCAGAGCATGGCATTTGTGTGGTATGAATGTTACTTGCCACTTGTCAGCCTAAACCTAGATATTGTCCAGATCTTGCTGCGTTTGGACATGGACTGCTTCAGTATCGGAGGAGTCGTGGATAGTGTTGAACATTGCACAATCATCAGTGAACATCCCACTTCTGAGGGACGAAATGTGATGAAGCAGCTGAAAATGGTTCGGCCAGGACACTACCCTAAGTAACACCTGCAGAGATGTCCTGAAGTTGAGATGACCAGCCTCCAACAACCACAAACCATCTTAGAGTCATAGAGTCATAGAGTTGTACAGCATGGAAACAGACCCTTCGGTCCAATCTGTCCATACTGAATAGATATCCCAACCCAATCTAGTCCCACCTGCCAGCACCCGGCCCATATCCCTCCAAACCCTTCCTATTCATATACCCATCCAAATGCCTCTTAAATGTTGCAGTTGTACCAGGCTCCACCACTTCCCCTGGCAGCTCATTCCATACACGTACCACCCTCTGCATGCAAAAGTTGCCCCTTAGGTCTCTTTTATATCTTTCCGCTCTCACCTTAAACCTATGTCCTCTTGTTCTGGACTCTCCCACCCCAGGGAAATGATTTTGTCCATTTTAAGATTAGATTAGATTCTCTACAGTGTGGAAACAGGCCCTTCGGCCCAACAAGTCCACACCCAAACCCATTCCCCTACCCTATATTTACCTCTGACCATCGCACCTAATGCTCTGAGCAATTTAGCATGGCCAATTCACCTGACCTGCACATCATGGATTTATCCTATCCATGCCGCTCAAAATTTTGTAAACCTCTATAAGGTCACCCCTCAGTCTCTTTGCTCCAAGGAAAACAGGCCCAGCCTGTTCAGCCTCTCCCTATAGCTCAAATCCTCCAGCCCTGGCAACATCCTTGTAAATCTTTTCGGAACCCTTTCAAATTTCACAACATCTTTCCGATAGTAAGGAGACCAGAATTGCATGCAATATTCAAACAGTGGCCTAACCAATGCCCTGTACAGCCACAACATGATCTCCCAACTCCTGTACTCAATACTCTAGCCCATAAAGGATAACATATCAAATGCCTTCTTCACTATCCTATCTATCTGCGACTCCACTTTCAAAGAGCTATGAACCTGCACTCCAAGGAGTCTTTGTTCAGCAACACTCCTTAGCACCTTACCATTAAGTGTACAAGTCCTGCTAAGATTTGCTTTCCCAAAATGCAGCACCTCGTGTTTATCTGAATTAAACTCCATCTGCCACTTCTCAGCCCATTGGCCTATCTGGTCCAGATCCTGTTTTAATCTTTCTTCGCTACCCACTACAAATCCAATTTTGGTGTCATCTGCAAACTTACTAACTATATCTCTTATGCTCACATCCAAATAATTTATGTAAATGATGAAAAGTAGTGGACCCAGCACCGATCCTTGTGGTACTCCACTGGTCATAGGCCTCCAGTCTGAAAAACCACCCACCACCCTCTGTTTTCTACCTTTGAGCCAGTTCTGTATCCAAATGGCCAGTTCTCCCTGTATTCCATGAGACATAACCTTGCTAACCAGTCTCCCGTGGGGAACCTTGTCGAACCACATTTACTGCTCTGCCCTCATCAATCCTCTTTGTTACTTCTTCAAAAAGCTCAATCAAGTTTGTTGGACATGATTTCCCACACTCAAAGCCATGTTTGACTATCCCTAATCAGTCCTTGCCTTTCCAAATACATGTACATCCTGTCCCTCAGGATTCCCTCCAACAACTTGCCCACCACCATCATCAGGCTCACTAATCTATAGCTCTCTGGCTTGTCCCTACCACCTTTCTTAAACAGTGGGACCACATTAGCCAACCTCCAGTCTTCTGGCCCCTCACCTGCCACTATCGATGATACAACTATCTCAGCAAGCGGCTCAGCAATCACTTACCTTCCTATGTGTCAGGTTATGATTCCAACCAGTGGAGAGGTTGCCCCCTGATACCCATTAATTCCAATTTTGCAAGGGTCTTTGATTCCATACTTGGTTAAATGCAGCCTTGATGTCAAGAGCTGTGATCCTCACCTTATCACTGGAATTCAGCTCTTTTGTCCTTGTTTGAACCAAGGCTGTTTTGAGGTCAGTGGCTGAGTGGTCCTGGCAGAACAAAAACTGGGTGTCACTGATCAGGTTGTTGCTGAGCAGGTACTGCTTGATAGCACTGTTGATGACCCCTTCCATCACAGAAGATGGAGAGTAGACTGTTGGGGCCGTAAGTGGTTGTTTGATGTGTCCTGCTTTTTATGTGCAGGACGTACCTGGGCAATTTTTCACATTATTGGATAGATGTCAGTGTTGTAATTGTACTTGAACAGTTTGGCTATGGGAGCTGCAAGTTTTGAAGCACACGTCTTTTTGGTACTATTGCCGAAATGTTGTCAGAACCCATAGCCTTTGCAGTGTCCAGTGCCTCCAACCTTTTCTTGTTATCACATGGAGTGAATTGAATTGGCTGAAGATTGGTAGCAATGATACTGGGGACCACTGAAGGAGGTTGAGATGGATCATTAATTTGACACTTCTGGCTGAGGATTGCTGCAAATGCTTCAGCGTGATCTTTTACACTTATGTGCTGGGCTTTTCATCATTGAATAGGGATGTTTGTCGAGCCTCCTCCTCCAGTGAGTCGTTTAATCATCCACCACCATTCTTGTCTGAATGTGGCAGGATTGCAGGCCCTAGATCTGATCCGTTGGTTGTGGGATCACTTAGTTCTGTTTATTGTTTGCTGCTTTTCCGGTTTGCAATGCAAGTAGCTTTGTAGATTTGTAGCTTCATCCAGTTGACACCTCATTTTCAGGTGTGCTTGTTACATGTCCTGGTGTATCCTTCTGCACTCTGCAGGAACCAGGGTTGATCACCTGGCTTGATGGTAATGGGTGAGTCGGGGATATGCTGGGCCATGAGTTTACAGACTGTGCTGGAATACAATTCTGCTGCTGTTGATGGCCACAACATCTCATGGATGCCCAGTCTTGAGCTGCTAGATCTGTTTGAAGTTTATCCCATTTACCACGGTGATAGTGCCACACAACATGCTAGAGGCTCAGTTCGATGACTCAGTGGTTAGCACTGCTGCCCCACACCACCAGGGACCTGGGTTTGATTCCACCCTTGGACGACTCTGTGTGGAGTTTGCACATTCTCCCCATGTCTGCGCGGGTTTCCTCCAAGTGCTCGAGTTTCCTTCCACAGTCCAAAGGTGTGCAGGTTAGGTAGATTGGCCATGCTAAGTTGCCTGCAGTGTTCAGGGATGTGTAGGCCAAGTGGGTTAGCCATGGGAAATGCAGGGTTGCAGGGATAGGGTAGAGGTGGGTCTAGGTAGGATGATCTTTGGAGGCTCAATGTTATTTCCCCATGGACTTTACGGTAATCGCTTTCACTGATACTGTCATGGCCAGATGCAGCTGGCAGATTGGTATGGATGAGGTCAAGTATGTTTTTCTTCTTGATTCCCTCACTACATGCTGCAGAGTCAGTCTAGCAGCTGTGTCCTTGAGGACCTGACCAGCTTGGTCAGCGCGGATGCTGCCGAGCCACACCTGGCATTCAAGGACTCCCAGGTCTCATTCCACCTCTCCTTTCCCTAATCTATCACCATTTAAATAATAACATCCCTTCCTGTTTTTGTTACCAATGCGGACGCTCTCATGTTGACCCATATTATATTTTATCTGCTATCTATTTGCTCATCTTATCCAAATCACACTGACGCTCCCCCTCCCACCTAGCTTTGTGTCACCTGCAAACATGGTGATATTACATTTCATTCCCATATCTAAATCATTAATCGATATTGGGAATAGCTGTGGTCCAAGTACTGATCCCATAGAACCCCAGTAGTCACTGCCTGTCACTTGGAAAAAGACCCATTTATTCCTACGCTTTCTTTTCTGTATGTCAACCAGTTCTCTGTTCATGTTGGTACGTGAGCCTCTATCCCATGTATCTTAATTTTACAAGCTAATGTGTTACATAGGACTTTATCTCAAGCTTTCTGCAAGTCCAAATACACCACACCAATGGCTTCACTTATCAACTCTGAATTAGAGTCATAGAGATGTACAGCATGGAAACAGACCCTTTGGTCCAACCCGTCCATGCCGACCAGATATCCCAACCCAATCTAGTCCCACCAGCCAGGTCCTGGCCCATATACCTCCAAACTCTTCCTACTCATATACCCATCCAAATGCCTCTTAAATGTTATGATTGTACCAGCTTCCACCACATCCTCTGGCAGCTGATTCCACACACGTACCACCCTCTGCGTGAAAATGTTGTCCCTTAGGTCTCTTTTATATCTTTCCCCTCTCACCCTAAACCTATGCCCTCTAGTTTTGGACTCAGGGAAAAGACTTTGCCTACTTATCCTATCCATGTCCCTCATAATTTTGTAAACCTCTATAAGGTCACCCCTCAGCCTCTGACGCTCCAGGGAAAACAGCCCCAGCCTGTTCAGCCTCTCCCTGTAGGTCAGATCCTCCAACCCTGGCAACATCCTTGTAAATCCTTTCTGAACCCTTTCAAGTTTCACAACATCTTTCCGATAGGAAGGAGACCAGAATTGCATGCAATATTCCAACAGTGGCCTGACCAATGTCCTGTACAGCAGCAACATGACCTCCCAACTCCTGTACTCAATACTCTGACCAATAAAGGAAAGATACCAAACACCTTCTTCACTATCCTATCTAACTGCGACTCCTTTAATTAATTTTTGCAACACCATTTCCCTAGTAACACAGATTTCCTTCAGTTCCTCCCTATTACTTTACCCTGTTTTTCACAACTTCCTTTGGAAGTTCTTTGGGTCCTTTGTGAAGTCAGAACCAAGTATGAACTTAATTGGTCTTCCATTCTCTTTGTTCCCCATTATAATATCTCCTGTTTTGACTATAAGCGACCTATACTTACCTTCACTAGTCTTTTTCTCTTCACATACCTATAAACATTTTGACATCAGTTTGGACACTCACCATTCCATCTTCAATGTATTTTGGACACTCGTGAAGCCTCATTCTTCATGTGTTAGACAATCTTAGAGTAGTCACTGTCACTATGTGAGTATTACAAAGCATGAGGTTAACATAACGTAATTCAAACCTGTGTTTATTTGATATCAATATGCATTAACTCCTAACAGTATTTACTAACAGCAATCAATAGGAGAAACATTATGGTTCCTGATGACTCCAAGGAGTCTAACACCCCGAGTGCTGTCTTGATTTAGTTCAGTTCATTCACCTCAAATGGAGTATCTAACCCTGAAATCTTGATAATATTGTGTATTGTTTCACTGAGCTGTTAAGGGAACTGTAGGTTATAAAGGAGGACCTAAAAAACACAGAAAGTGCTTTCAAAAGTGACAAACAAAATATGATATAATTAAGTGTGAGTTTTATACTAATCCTGGAGGGTGACATCCAAAATTGAAGATATAACATAGCATTGACATACACCTTAACACTGTAGAAATGTTCTAATCAACCTGTTCAGAGATGTTATTACAGACTCTGAATCAGATAGGAGTTGAATTTGGTTAGAGGTTAAAAAAAACAACTGCCAATGCTAGAGTCCAAAGTAGACAAACAGGAGGCAAGAAGACACAGCAAACCAGGAAGCATCAGGAGGTAGAGAAGTTAATGTTTTGAACATAACCCTTCTTTAAGACTAGTCCTGAAGAAGTGTTATACCCAAAACATTGACTTCTCCACCTTCTGAGGACTTCAATCTGGGCCTACTGTTTCAGTGACAGTGACATCACAACTACTCCGCAAGAGCCTCTTATTGCTTACCATTAAAAAATTAATATCAACTAGAAAAATTGAGATAAAGACAATTTTGGTTGGATGTGGGTGTACTGTGTGATGGTGGGGACTGGGGTGGAGTGGGGGAAGGGACGGTGGCGGGGTGGTGGTGGAGGTGATGAAGTTTGTGGGTTGACCTGAGTCAAGTTAAAGTCCTGATGTTCCAAAGAAGCTCCCTGTATCTGTAGCCCTGCGGTGGAGGGCTGTCTGGATGACGGAGGAAAAACACGTTGTTCAAAATAGGTGGAGATCTGGGATGCTCCAGAGTGGAATGTCTCCTCGTCTGAGCAGATGCGGCGGAGGCAGAGGAACTGGAAGGATAGGATGGAGTTCTTGCAGGGTACTGGGTAGGAGATGGGAGATATGGGAGGCTGTGGGTTTATAGTAAACGTCCATCCTGACGTTCTGCTCCCGAGATGTTTGAGTGCAATGCTTTTCCTCCTTCTGTCGCCTAGGCAGCCCTCTGCCACACCACCTCCAATCCCCATTCCACTGTTCTAAACCCTGCCCTGCTCCAAAAACAATAAAGAGAGAGACCCCTTATCCTCACCTACCACCCCACCAGTCTCCGCATCCAACACTTTATTCTTAAACATTTCCGCTGGCTTCAGCTGGACCTCACCACTAGGGGCATCTTCCCTTCCCCACCCGTCTCTTCCTTTCACGGGGGCCATTCCTTTGACAGTCCTTGGTTTGTGCCGCTCTCCCCAATAAGCCCCCTGGGTTCCCAGGTGCCTTCCCTATAAGTGGAAAAGGTGCAAAACCTACCGGTACACCATCTCCCTCACCTCCATGCAGGGCTCCAAACAGTCCTTCAAGTGATATGAGGTGCACCTGTCTCTCTTCCAACCTAGTTTACTTCATCATGTGCTCTCGATGTGGTCTTCAGTACATCAGGGAGACCAAATGTGGACCTGGGGAGTAGTTCACCGATTATCACAGCTGGGCCTGCAGGGAGCCAACTGGGCCTCCTAGTCACCGCCCATTTTAATTCCCCTTCCCACTCCCTTTCCAACATGACCATCCTTGGCCTCCTCTGTTACCACAATGAACCATGCCGCAGGTTGGAGAAGCAACGTCTCATCTTCTGCCTGGACAGCCTGCTGCCTGGAGGACTCAATGTTGGGTTCTCCAATTTCAAATATCCTCCCTTCCCATCCCCAGCTCCCATCCCAGCCCCTCCCCCTCCCTGTTGGTGGCTGGATTCATTCCTCCCATTGACCAACCAGGTCATAACCTCTACCTGTCTTCACCTCTCCTCACTTAATCACCCTGCCCCCACCACCCCTTTATCTGCAGCTGACCCCACACCCATCTCCAGTCCTGAAAAAGGGTTATACCTGAAACGTTGACTTCTCCACCCTCTGATGCTGCCTGGCTTGCTGTGTTTTTCCAGCCTCCTGTCTACTTCCAGTTAGACTGGCAGAGTGGAACACCAGGAAAAGTTCACTTCACTTTCACTCTAAATGTTAATTGTTAAATTTTCCCATTAGTGCTTGCTATCATTATTATTGATTATTGTCCATTAACTTATCTTTTATTAATAACATTAATGGTTGAGGTTTTGGGAATGTTGTTCACATAAATATACCCTCACATCCAGTACTTCCTCAGATAACAATTAATTTTCAATTGAATGGTGCTGAATCTATCCGAATGTATAGTTGATTAATGTTTTATTGGCTTTATAAGACTGACAAATGGAAACCCTTACCTGCCCTGCTGTATCCACAACATCAGCATTGATCCTTTAGCTAGATTCGCTTGTTGGAAAAATAAATTTGAGCAAGACATATTGAGAAGGGAAAACTTTAATAGGTGTGCACTGATTTTGATCATCTTACACACATATCTTTTACATTTTACACATTTCAATAATTTTCTCCAGGCCACAATTAACAAGTATATTTATATTCTTTTTGGGAAAAATAATAATGTCTTATTTGCCTATCCCTGCAAACGAAGCACATTTTTAACAATCATAAGATCAAAACATCAACTTAAAAGCCACTTTAAAAGACACTGAGAAGAATAAAAGATGTGAGATGTCAAAACATAAAGAGGACAGAATATCAAAATGATATTATTTTAAACAAATTGGAAGATATTTTGTAATGCTTCAGCTAGTTTCATTAAACAGTGAGACATAGATCTGGACCTCTTGTATGCAACAGCGCAATTGCAAAATCTCCAGTGGCTACTGTAAATGATTGTATGTAAATGTAATGACAATCAAATCATACAGACAGGATGTTCCATGGAGCTGCTGTCACTATTAGTGAGCCTTCATTGCAAATATAACATCCATCCACTTATGCTTAATCTACAGATTCTGCAGCACTTCTGGAGAAGTTGCAGCAGTGGACCAGCAGCATCAATGAGGAATTGTTTAACCTATATTTTACTTATTTTCCCATTGCGATGTGTAGAGGAAGTCAAAATGTGCAGAGCTGACAAGCGACAACTCAATTTTACAAAGATTGTGATGATAAGTCATCCTAAATCAGTGAACAATAGAATTGGTGACCACAATTTCATGGAAGTTAAAAGAGACTGGAAATATTACAGATTTTAAATACAATAAAAAATTGAGTGATTTTCCTCAATACTTTAGGCAAAGTGATCAAATGCACCACAGGGGTACCTTGCATTTTGTGAACTGTCATTTTGTTCAAGGACTTGAGGCTTGCACTCAGAACAACATCTTGGGGAATTGTTAAGGGTTGACTGATCATGAAATTGCATTCTAGTGCTTGAAAGGGAAGGTCACCACAGTTCCAGAGATCTAGAGACTCATTAGAGAGAGAGAGAGAGACAACTAGCGAGGGTCACCACACTTTAAAGGAGGTTGAGAAGACAGGGCTTTTATGGTAACCTTAACCAGTACAAGAAATAAACCTGTGGTCTTAGCATCACTGCATCACAAAGTGGCCATGCAATAGAATGAGCTAACCAGTGACCATCAAGGAGATTGCAATAACCTTCTGCTGGCTTGTATTGGACATATTAGACCTCCTTAAAGAATGATAAACTGTTTGGGAGTAAAGTAACACAGCTTTGCAGAATTTTTCAACATCAATTTGTACTTACGTAATGCCCTGAAAATAAAAATTCAAAGATTATTCGTGTCATCAAAGTACATCAAAATTGGCATTAAGTCACATAAGGGGATATTACAACAGATGACATCAATGTTGTTCAATTAGAAATATTTTTGGAGTGCATTGAAGGAGGGGTTTATGGTTTGGCAGTTGAATGCAAAAATACTAAATGCTGGTCTGCCCACCACATCAATATAGTTAAATCTTAAATGACGTCTGAAATGCTGTTGAATCTGGCCAATTACTGCCAGATTAATCAACTCTCAATCAACAAAGTATGGAAGGTATCATTGATAGTGTTATCGAGGGATGTCTATTCAACAATAACCTGCTCACTGACACTCAGTTTCGGTTCTGCCAGGACCATTCAGCTCCTGACCTCATTTCACCCTTGGTCCAAACATGGACTAAAGAGCTGAACACAAGAGAGGAAGTGAAGGTAGCTGCTCTTCACAGCAAGGAAGCACTTGGCCAAATGTGGCAACAAGGAGCTATAGAAAAATTTTAGTCAGTTGGAATTAGGAGAAAAATCTCTGCTGTTTGGAGTCAGACCTGACACAAAGGGACATGTTTATAGTTGTGGGAGGTCAATTTCCTCAGCCTCAGAACACCTCTACAGAAGTTCCTTAGGGTAGTGTCCATGGCCTAACTATCTTCTGCTGCTTCATTAACAATTTTCCCTGCATCATAAGGTTAGATGTGGAGTGTTTACTATTGATGGTGCAATGTTCAGCACCATTCACCCCTCCTTGGGTTCTGAAGCAGTGTCTAAATGAAGCAAGACCTGAACAACAATCCAAGCTTTGGTTGGTAAGAGGCAAGTATCGCTCACATCAGTCATAAGTGCCAGGCAATGACTATCCGCAACAAAAGAGCATCTAGCCATCAGTTCTTGTTATTCAATGGGACTACCATCACTGAATGTCCATTATCAACAATTTGGAGTTACTTGACCAAATACTGAACTGGGCCAGCTTTATAAATATTGTGGCTGCAAGAGCATGTCAAGGTTGGGAAGTCTGCAGCAAGTAACGTATTGCCTAAGTCTTGAAAGATTGTCCACCATTTACAATGTACGTGTCAAGAGTATGAAGCTATAAAACCTTATAATGTTTTTTTCCTCTGAACGAACCTTGACCGCAGCTTTTGGAATTAGAAGTCAATGCAGCAGCATGCTGATCGGCACATACAGAACCTCCCAGATGCTGAAAGCATAGAGCGAATGTTGACTGGATGGTGCAGATCCAATAACACGCAAGAGGTTTGACACCACCCAGGATTAGCAGCCTGCTTGTTTGACACAACATCCACAAACATTTACTCCCTCCACTACCGATAATCAGTAGCAGCGGTGGATATAATATGCACAGCAATAACTCATCCAAGCTCCTTTGACAGCATTTTTTATCGCAGTACATCTACTGTTGCTGCAGGCACAATGGGTTGAATGGCCTCCTTCTGTGCCAGAACAATTTTGTGATTCTGTGATCTAGAAGGCCACATTGGAATACAACCACATGCAAGTTCCCATCCAAACAACACACTGAATTGGAGCTATATCGATACTTCTGCACCGTCACTGGAGCAAGATCTTCAAACTCACTTCCTGCAGATTTGGTCTCCCTAACTGAGGAAGGACATTCTATCTATGGAGAGTGTGCAATGAAGCTTTCCCAGACTAATTCCTGGGATGTTAGGACTGACATGTGAAGAAAGATTGGATTGGATGGGACTATGTTAATGGAGTTTAGAAGACTGAGGGGAGATCACATTGAAACCCATGAAATGCTAACAGGAGCAGACATGATAAATGCAGGAAGATGACTGGAACTTGTTGAAATTGTGAAGTTACAAAGATAGAAGTAAGAAGTCCTCATGATCCCACAGAAATGTGACAAGAAGGTCATCTCCGGATGAAATACAGCACCAAGTTTGTAAGTGACCTGGCTTAGCCTCAGGCAGTTTTAAACAGTGTGGAAAGGCAGAGCAACTTCGGTTTTTAGAAGTTTAAAGTGGACTTTTGAAATACACCCAGAAACATAGTGAGGACAAGTTATGAAGATTTTACCAATTATCCACATTTTACTCCACCGACACATAATCCTGAATTTCACAGAAAAAGAGACAATTCTGTACCTTGCTAGCATCTTATAGCAGTCATGCAGAGAACAGACAGCTGTGATGAGGAAGCAAGTGTCATGTCTAAGATAATCCATGAGGGCCGGTGCCCCATCACCTTTATTTACATGTGTATAGTACATGACACTGACCCAGCTAGCATAGAGTCTGCCCCTAAAGTGAACAGAACCCTTGACACTCCTGTTTATGTCAGTCAGCCAGGGATCTCTGATTGGACCAGGTTAGCAGCCCCAATCAAGGAACTCATATTTTGTCAGGATGACCTGGTTGACCTCATTCCAATCACTACAATGTCAATTTCAACCAGGAGTGAAATTGAATCTGTACCACTAATGCTATTCAGAAGCACCCACTAGACATGAAATAAACTGAGGTTCAAGTCCCACCTTCCCCAGAGGTGCATAATAACATCCCTGAGTATGTTGATTATATATTTTTTCATTTAAGTAACCATGCTTAGTCCATGGGATATTGGACACAAATTAATCAGTTAATTGAGCCATAGATCATAAAGATGTACAGCACAAAAACACACCCTTTGGTCCAACTCGTCCTTGCCGACCAGATATCCCAAACAGTCTTGTCCCACAACCCAGCACCCGGCCCATATCCCTCCAAACCATTCCTACTCATATACCAATCCAAATGCCTTTTAAATGCTGCAATTGTACCAGCCTCCACCACTTCCTCTGGCAACTCATTCCATACATGTACCACCCTCTGTGAGAAAAAGTTGCCCCTTAGGTCTCTTTTATATCTTTTCCCTCTTACCCTAAACCTAAGCCCTCTAGTTCTGAACTCCCCCACCCCAGGGAAGAGACTTTGTCCATTTATCCTATCCATGCCCCTCATGATTTTATAAACCTCTATAAGGTCACTCCTCAGCCTCCGACGCTCCAGGGAAAGCAGCCCCAGCCATTCAACCTCTCCCTATAGCTCAAATCCTCCAACCCTGGCAACATCCTTGTAAATCTTTTCTGAACCCTTTCAAGTTTCACAACATCTTTCCGATAGGAAGGAGACCAGAATCACACGCAATATTCCAACAGTGGCCTAACCAATGTCCTGTGCAGCTGCAACATGACCTCCCAATTCCTGTACTCACTATTCTGACCAATAAAGGAAAGCATTCCAAACACCTTCTTCACTATCCAATCTACCTGCAACTCTACTTTCAAGGAGCTATGAACGTGCACTCCAAAGTCTCTTTGTTCAGCAGCACTCCCTAGAAGCTTACAATTAAGTGTATAAGTCCTGCTAAGATTTCCTTTCCAAAATGCTTTTATCGAAATTAAACTCCATCTGCCACTTCTCAGACAATTGGCCCATCTGATCAAGATCCCGTTGTAATCTGAGGTAACCTTCTTTGCTGTCCACTCCACTTTCAAATTTGATGTCATCTGCAAACTTACTAACTATGCATCTTGAGCTCACATCCAAATCATTTATATAAATGACGAAAAGTAGTGGACCCAGCACCGATCCTTGTGGCACTCCACTGGTCACAGGCCTCCAGTCTGAAAAACAACCCACCACCACCACCCTCTGTCTTCTACCTTTGAGCCAGTTCTATATCCAAATGGCTAGTTCTCCCTGTTGTCCATGAGATCTAACTGTGCTAATCAGTCTCCCATGGGGAATCTTATCAAACGCCTTACTGAAGTCCTCTGCCCTCATCAATCCTCTTTGTTACTTCTTCAAAAGACTCAATCAAGTTTGTGAGACATGATTTCCCACACACAAAGCTATGTTGACTATCCCTAATCTGCCCTTGTCTTTCCAAATACACGTACATCCTGTCCCTCAGGATTCCCTCCAACAACTTGCCCATCACCAACGTGAGGCTCACTGGTCTTTAGTTCCTTGGCTTGTCCTTACTACCCTTCTTAAACAGTGGCACCATGTTAGCTAACCTCTAGTTTTCCGGCACCTCACCTATGATTATCGATGATACAAATATCTCAGCAAGAGGCCCAGCAATCACTTCCCTAGCTTCCCACAGAGTTCTAGCGTACACCTAATCAGGTTCTGGGGATTTATCCACTTTTATGCGTTTCAAGACATCCAGCGCTTCCTCCTCTGTAATATGGACATTTTTTAAGATGTCACCATCTATTTCCCTACTTTCTATATCTTCCATGTGTGTTACTATTCAATATGAGCCCTGTTGGCATTGGTTCTGGCCCTCATAGCCACAAACAGATTTTCACAGGCAGTTGGCTTTTCAAAGCAGAGTATATAATTACCATGCTCTTTCTTACTTTAAAGATATGTTTCAAAAAGCTGAAGGCTCTTCAGCGAAAAGTAGCCCATCAAAAGCAGGAAAGGTTGGTGGTTTTGTTTAGAGGCAGCATTCTGAACATTTGGCTTTTCACTACATTCAGGCAATCCAAAGGCAAATCTGTTCTAGGGCACATCTAATGGTTACGTTTCCATGACGCTGACCCTGAAAGACTGTACTGCAAAGTTCTCTGAAGTCAGTTCTCTTAATGCAGTTTCTTAAAGACTGAAGGACAACGGTGAATGCCTCTACAAACAAGTCACAAACTGGTCTTCAGATTGCTTGTTTAGAAAGGATAGCTATAGATAATAACAACAAAAATGTATTATTATGCTACATCTTTAGCATGAGATTGTGATGGCTTCCAGAAATAGTCTGCTGAATAGCTACCAACAGTCCAGCAGTGATCTATAATATGCACAGATCTCAGCCTACTCAGGCATCATGAGACTCAAACTGCTCCAGCAGAAAAGATCCCCACAGTGGAAATGAACTCGTCAATGACCTCAAACACCTACACGCGATACAACTCTTTCAGAATAATGATGAAATGATTTTTAGCCATTGTAATATAATTTATTTACTTGATTTCAGTAAAACTGCCATTTAAAGAAAAAAAATCCAATGTCAGTCTTCAGTGACTGAATTAAAAATTGATATTTGACACAACCATGTATTTGTAATAAAAGAATAGCCAAACATAGTTATACTCACCAAATCATATCTCTATATAATGTCCCAGCCACCACCATCACCATCCTGGGTATATCCTGTGGGTATATCCTGTCCCCACCACCAGGACAGAACCAGTCGGGGGGTGGGGGGGGGGGGGGGTTGCCCTTGGAGTCCTCAACATTGCCCATGAAGTCTCATCCTAACATATCAAACATGGGTGGGAACCTCTGGATGTTTACCAAGTACAGCATCTAAACCTCCCCCTACTCCAATCGCTGATGAATGGGTTCTCCTCCATGTTAAACATCAATTGGAACAAGCACCAAGGATGGTGAGAACACAGAAAGTATTCTGGGTGGAGTCTTCAATGTGCACCACCAAGGAGGAGTTGGCAGCACCATTACTGATCAGAGCTGCCTGATTGGGTCTGTGGCAGGTGGTGAGAGAGAAAAATATACTTAACTTCATCCTCACTATCAACCTTTCACAGAGATAAGCATCCACATTTCGATACATATGGATGCAAAATCCTCTCTTCAAATTAAGGATGGCCTCTAGGATGTTCAGGGGCACTCCGTCCATGCTAAGTGGGATAGATTTCAACAGACATAGCAACTGTAAACTGGGCAGCCAGAAGGTGCTAAGGAGTGTGGGCAGCTTTAGAATTGCATTAAACTACAATCCGTAATGTCATGGGCTGGCATAGACCCACTGTAGCATTGGCATTAAGCTGGGAGCCACTCCTGGTTCAGTGAAGAGTGCAGGTGACCATACCTCCATGACCAGGCACCAGGCATACCAAAAACAACATGCCAATGTGGTGAAGATACAGCACAGGATGATTTACATGACAAAGCAAACTAATCCCACAGCTCATGGATGAGATCCAAGCTCTGCAATCCTGCCACATCCAGCCATGAATGGCATTGGACAATTAAACAAATCAATGGATAAACAGGCTCCATAAATATCCACATCCTCAACGATGAGGGAGCCCAGGACATCAGTGCAAAATTAAAAACAAAATTCTGCAGATGCTGGAAATCTGAATCACATCCAAAGAAGAGTCATTGGATTGAAATGTTAATCCTGTTTCTTTTCCTCCACAGATAGTGCGAGACCCGCTGAGTTCCTCCAGCATCTTCTGTTTTACAGAATCATCTGCATCCGTTTTCATCAAGAAGTGCTAAGTGGATACAATTCGATCTCTCCCAGAGATACCCAGCATCACAAATACCAGTGTTCTGCCAATTTGAATTGCTTCACATGATATCAGGAAACAATTGAAAGCATCAGATACTGAACAGGGTATGAGCATTGATGGCATTCCAGCAAGAGTGCTGAAGACTTGTGCTCCAAAACCTGACACGCCCCAGCTAAGTTGTACAACTACAACACTGGCATATACTCAACAATGTGGAAAATTACCCAGGCATATCCTGTGCACTGAAATCCAATACAGCCAATTGCTGCCCATCAATTTATTCTTGATCATTAGAAAAGTGCTGTCAGTAAGACTCTCTCTCTCTATCTATCTTTCTATCTATCTATCTATCTTTCTCTCTATCTATCTATATATCTCTATCTCTATCTATATATATATATATATGACACAGTAACCATATAGTCCTCTGGGACTGTGGCAACTTATCTTTGCACATCAGTAACCTATTCACTGAATGATGACGTTTGGGTTCCACCAGGCCACACAATGTCTCATCTCATTACAACTTGCATTTAAACTTGGGCAAGAGAGCTAAATGCAAAAGGTGAGGGAAAGTCAGGGCATAAAATAATTAATTTGAGCATGCCCCTCTAGAGCCACATTTTTATTTCTGCCATGTACGTTTTCATTCTCACTAAAGTCTATTAGTAGGTGATGCAGCAGCATACTAACATTACCTTCTGTATTTGAGTTGACATTTCGGTATTTGGACTCAAACAGAAACAGAATTAGAGGAACGCGTCAATATTCTCAATAACGATCAATATAATTATACTTAAATTCAGGTATTATTTGTCTGGATAACATGCAAAACAATATTTTTCACTATGTCTCAGTACATGTGACAGTAATAAATCAAATCAAATCAAATCCTCATCACACAAGCACCATTCTCCACAAACCACCATATTTAACTTGGCACTAGACAATGGGTGGCACAGCGGCTCAGTGGTTAGCACTGCTTCCTCTCGGGTTTGATTCTAGCCTTGTATGACTGTCTGTGGAGTTTGCACATTCTCCCCATGTCTGTGTAGGTTCCTGCTGGGTGCTCCGGGGACTCAGGTTTCCTCCTACAGTCCAAAGAGGTGCAGGTTAGATGGACTGGACATGCTAAGTTGCCCATCGTGTCTACAGATGTGTAGGATAGGTGGGTTAGCCATTGGGAATGCAGGGTTACACAGATGGGGTGGGTCTGGGTGGGATGCTCTTTGCAGGGTTGGTATGGGTTGAATGCCCTGCTTCTGCATTGTAGGGATTCCATAAGTTAACACAAGCTTTAAAACTGACAGTGTCTTAGGCACAATTATCTTCAGCTGTTTCATCAATGCCTTTCCCTCCATCATAAGGTCAGAAGTGGGGATGTTCACTGATAATTATATTATGTTCAGCACTATCGGTTAGTGACACTAATGGATGTCCACCCTTTCTAAGTTTCTGTTAGATATCCCCTCAACCTTCTAAACTCTAATGAATACAATCCCAGAATCCTCAGCTATTCATCGTATGTTAGACCTACCATTCCAGGGATCATCTGTATGAATCTCCACTGGACATGCTCCAGTGCCAGTATGTCCTTCCTGAGGTGTGGGGCCCAAAATTGAACACAGTACTCCAAATGGGGCCTAACTAGAGCTTTATGAAGACTCAGTAGCACATCACTGCTTTTACTGTATATTCCAATCCTCTTGAGATAAATGACAACATTACATTTGCTTTCTTAATCACGGACTCAACCTGCAAGTCGACCTTTAGAGAATCCTGGACTAGCATTCCCAGATCCCTTTGTATTTTGGCTTTATGAAGTTTCTCACTGTTTAGGAAATAGTCCATACCTGTATTCTTTTTTCCAAAGTGCAAGACCTCGCATTTGCATATATATGAGAATCCTGACTGCTCCAATCATACTCTTGTGTTTGAAATCCACGTGCAATTAACCTTCAATCTTAACTCTTCAATTAACTAGCTTAGTTTGATGCCTTTATAATCCAAACTTTTGTGCATTATGCTCAGGTTTATATCTTTCCTTTCTTTCTAAGTGGAAGATCTTAATCAGCAGAGCCAATGATTTAAAAATGAACAATCATTCTTCCTGTAATTGAAACAACTATTTTTTTTTCTTTGAGCTTTGACTAAAAACAATCAAGCTTTTGCTTCAAATCCCTTGGCTTCACAAATTAGTCTGCATTTTGAAACTCATGACCTACTCACACCAGTAAAAAATGAGGTCTGCAGATGCTGGAGATCACAGCTGCAAATGTGTTGCAGGAACTGATGAAGGGCTTATGCTCGAAACGTCGAATTCTCTATTCCTGAGATGCTGCCTGGCCTGCTGTGCTTTGACCAGCAACACATTTGCAGCTACTCACACCAGTTACAGTGGAAGGGGAAAGCATATGTATATGGTCCTGCTGTCTCAGTTACCCATCAATAGTACTTGGTCAAATGGTTCCTCCACTGCTCACTGCCTTTATGCATGACTAACTGCCTGGTTATTCAACAGAAGACTAAACAGAATTTTGCCAATAAATGCAAATGGTGTAGCCAAGTCCTGTTGTTAAAGGCAGTCTTTCCTCTTCAAGGGAAGTTGCATTTATTGGCACGCAGTTGCTACTGAATGCTATTGCTGCAATTCTAAACAAAGTGAAACATCAGGGCCACTACAAGGGTCCAGGGTAATAGATGTGGTGCACTGGAGGCCTTAGTGATGTCCTTGAAGGAGAGATGCTATGGTTACTCAGGCACTGGGAGACCCTGAAGAAACATCTTCATGAGGAAGTGTGAATAGGTAACCTGGGACGATCTGACCCTGAGGAACAAACAGCAATGCTTCAGGTAGCCTGATGACCTCAGCTACTTGGTGAAGGTCAGTGAATATATATAACAGAGATAAATGAGTTACAGCACTAACATTCTCACAAATAAATTGCTGGATGATGGTGCTATTCATTTGAAAATAGTAATACAAGCAGGCAATCCACGGGAAAGATACAATTCATATGTCTTGTATTTTTCCCGCTTTCCCATGTGACCGGCCTTATATGTGTAAAACTGTCAGGCAGGACATACTGAAATAACTGCACAGAGGCCAGTATCCTGTCACCAAGTCACCCTTTATTTACATGTGGAAAGTCCTTGACACTGATCCAGCTCCCTCAGAGCTAGCTCTCAGAGTGAACAAAATCTCTGACACTCCCGTTTAAATTTTTTTTCTCTCTTTTTTTCCCCCATGTTGTATGTGTGCAGGTGTGAGACACAGTGAGAGACACAAGGTGCACAAATCTTTATTCAATTTCCACCACCAGTAAGATAGGAAAACACCTGAGTGGCCAGTGACAAGCAGTGCCCTTCACAAAAGGGCAATGCTGTGTGATCAAACAGTGAAGGGGAGGGCAGGGAGACATTCCTGTTTTTTTTTAAAGCTAAGTTACTTTATTTGACCTTTATCCACAATATTAACCCCTTTTAATGCTGTGGGGTTCACTAACATTAACAATATATGGACCCAAGACACATAACACAGGCTTGGATGTGACTAACAGCAAAATCCAATGACTGAAGTTAGTTATGAATTTTCTGATGTTTCTGCAGCGCAGATGATCGAGTGAATCTCTTCCCACGATCTGAGCAGGTGAATCGCCTCTCCCCAGTGTGAACCCACTGGTGTCTCAACAGACTGCATAATTGAGTGAATGTCATATCACACTCAGAGCAAGTGTAAGGCCTTTCCCTAGTGTGAACCCGCCGGTGAATCACCAGCAACTCCTGTTTATATCTGTCAGTCAGAGCTCCCTGATTGGTCCAGATTAACAACCCCAATCAGGGAACTCATATTCTATGAAGCCCACCTGGCTGACCTCGTTACAATGACTACATCCCTCTCCTTTTGAGTCTGAGGACATAGGCCAGTGGGTTTCTTGTAGCTCCTCCTGGGGCATTCTAACACTGGGTCAGGTTCCTCCAACTCTGCCTCTAACACACAGTAACTCACCTCTTGCACTTGGAGCATCTCAGAAGAAATCTCTTCTTCAGGTGGCAAAGGCATTGAGGCAGCAACATCTGCCGTGTCCAGCTTTGATTCCAAGGTATCATCAATGTTTGGTGGAGTGGGAGAACTCAGGATTCTGGAACAGTCAGAAAGGCTGTCGAAGAGTGGAGTTTGCAGCTTTCCTATGGTCCATGTGCTTGTTCAGGACCCTCACTCATATCCATCTGTATACATCACTAGACCTGACCTCACTTTGAACATGCCTCTTATCCATAGAGGGCCATTCCCATTGCTCCAACACCAAACCTCATTTCCTGAAGTCAACATTCTTTCTCACTCAGCGGAGTCTTGTATGTGGCATTAGTGTTGCTGATGCCATTTCACCTTCTGCCCCAGGTCCAGGAAGATCAGATTTAACCTGCCACAGAGTCTTTTCCCCATTAGGAGCTCTGCAGGAGCTATCCCTGTAGTTGCGTGAGGGGGGTTCCTATAATCAAATAGGATTAGGGACAATTTGAGATTAGTGATGGTGTAGGCTGTTTCTTTCAGCCTACCTTCAAAGTTTGAACTGCTCTTTCAGCCAGACCATTGGATAATGGATGGTGTGGAGTTGTCTTTAATATCAAATACCATTTGACTTCAGGAAATACTCAAATTTCCTGCTGTGACCAACACTTCCGAGAGTCCATGTGTTGTGAAAGGTGTGCAGTTTTTCTTTCATCATTGCCATGTTTGATGAATGAACTCTATGCACATCTAGCCACTTTGAGTGGGTGTCCACAATGACTAAGAATCTGGCTGACCTTGTTACAATCACCATCAACATAACAGTAACAAACATAAATTAAATGGTATATTTTGACATCTATTTAAAAATATTGCAGATATGCTTTGGTTGCTGGTGAGTGGAAAGAAACCGGTGTGTTTCGGGGGTGGGGTGGAGGGGATGGAAACAGCAGAGGGGGAAGAGGCTGAGGCATGAAATACCCCTGTGGTTGTGACCAGGATGCAGAAGACACTTAATTGACCTGTACATGTGTCTCAAGTAAAGATACTTTCCCATATTATTTGAATCCATGCAAGACCAAAGTTCTGTCTCAGCCTTAAATATTTTCACTGATGTTGCATTCACAACCCTCTATGGTATAGAATTCCTAAGTTTCAAATGCTTTGAGTGAAGGAATTTCTCATCTCAACCTGAACTAATCAGTCCTTTACCCTGAGACTGTGCCTCTGCAGACCCACTGTGGTGGGTTCACTAGATTGGTCCCTGGGTTCACAGGATTATCCAATGATGCAAGGCTGAGTAAATTAGGTTAGTATTTTCTGGAGTTTAGAAGAATGAGAGGTGATTTAAATTAATCAGTCAAGATCATGAAGGGTCTTGACAAGCTAGACATTGTTTCCCCGAGATGGATATTTAAGGCTGAGACAGAGTTTTGGTCTTGCATGGATTTAAAACAGGCTGAAAGGTGCATTTGAAGCACAAGATCATCTATGAATGATAGAACACTCTTATGTTCTTATCCCTTGACTGTATTGAAAGCAAAGTAAATTTACTTGGACAACACACATTCTTCAAACAACACCATCTAAAACAGATTATTCATTCATTTGTTGCTTGCATCATACCTTGGGACTTCCTAAGGATGTGAAAGGAGTGATATCAGTACAATTTTCCCTCTAATTCACACACCAAAATCCTGAAGCTGCCTCTCCACTGCAATGACTCAGGGAGATGGCTCACCAGCACCTGGAGCTGGTAAAATGGGTGAAAAATATTTCAATGAAGTAGAAGTCACACAAAAAAAAAGACTGTGCAGATTCCTCAGATGTGGTTTACCCCGAATTCTGCCTTCATCAGCTTACTTAGATACCTGGGAGAGAGGTGGTTGGTTAGCTTGGCTGGCTAGTTTGCAATGCAGTTGGTGCCAACACCATTGGTTCAATTCCTGCACTGGCTGAGGTCACTGTAAAGTCCCACCTTCATCAACCCACCATTTCAGCTGAGGCATGTTGACCCTCAGTTTAACCTCCATGAGTCAGCTTTCTCTAATGGGAAAGCTGCCCTATGATTCTCTAGAATTACACAGGTACATACTCCGCCACTTTGATTTCAGCCCAACTCATTCAAAGTGTGAGAAGGGTAAAAGTCAGGAAACACATGCTCCCAAAGTCTCAGTATGCAAGCTCTGTGATAGGTCAAAGAGTGAACAAGTTTAGAGAACCATTGCAAAGGTGCACAAGTGGTGTCAATCATTTATACCCAATTTTGCATGCACATTCAAAGAGACCAGTACTCCAGCACACAAATGGATTTCTACATGAGATCCGGACTGATATGTATTTCTATTGTCCATGTAAAAATAATATTTTGTGATAGGTCAGAGTTGTTTTAATTTTAAAAATGTTTATTTCCTGAGACTATTAGAGATTTATATTTTATTGTCTATAACACGCAATGTGCACACTGTATTAAATCAGATTTCTATAATCTCTCTCTTCTGTAATCTCTCTTGTATTAATGGTATTGCAGTGATTAATTTCATGGTTGTCATACTGATAAGTCAGAATGAATGTCTAGCGATTACCTTTGACTTTCATTTTAAATTGAACATTGTGCAGAAATTAATAAATAAGTCATTGGACAAGGATTAATGCATGATCATCCCACAGTGAATTTGTATTACAGCATGCACTGGGGTTACAAGGAGATGAAAGGCAAAGTTTCTACAAAGTTCTCTCACCAGCTCTAACCTGCAGTCAATGTTTCAAATATTATTACATGGAATTTCTTTTACAAATACATTCATTAGATGTGGGCATCGTTGGCTGGGCCAATGTTTATTGCTCATCTTTAGTTGCTCTTGAGAAGGTGGTGGCGATCTGCCTTCGTGAATTGCAGCACTCCATTTGCTGCAGGTCCAGCATTCATAGACTCATGGAAGTATGCATGGAGCAACAATCATCAATTTGAACTTCAGCAAGGTTTTTGATAATGCCATGGAAGACTTATGGCAAAGGTAAGAGCCCATGGTATCCAACAAAACTTGGCAAAATGGATCCACAATTGGCTGAGTGGCAGGAAGCAGAGGGTAATGGTTGAGAGGTGTTTTTGTGACTGGAAGCCTATGTCCAAAGGGATTCTGCAGGAATCAGTTTTGGGGCTTGTTCTGTTTGTGATATATATAAATGAGGTGGACTTTAACATACGACTTTATCAGTAGTTCATGGATGATGTGAAAATTGGAGGGATGGTAAATATGAGAAGGACAGCCTCAGATTACAGTAGGATTTAGATGGGTTGGTCAAATGGGCCGATCCATGGCAAATGAATTTTAATCTCTGTAAGTGCAAGGTGAAGCGCATTTGTGCAGGAAAATATACCAAGAAAATACACGATGAATGGTAGGACCCTGGGAAGCACTGAGGATCATAAAGACCAGAGTATGCATGCCTACTAGTCCCTTAACATAGCAAGGCAGGTAGATAAAGTGTTAAGAAGACATATTGGATACTTGACAAAAAACAAAGAATAGTGGAAGCTAGAAATTTGCAAATAAAGCACAGATATAGCTGAAGAAACTCAGCAGGTCTGGCAACATCTATGGAGAGAAAGCCGAGTCAACATTTCAGGTATAATGACCTTTCTTCAGAACTATATGAATGCAGCCATATTCAGAAATTCAGTTCTGCAGAAAGATCATTGGACTCAAAATGTTAACTCTGCTTTCTCTCCATAGATGCTGCCAGACCTCCAGTAATTTCTGTACTTATCTACTGCTTCTACAGTTTTAGATCTGAGTATCTGCCATAAGCCTCCCCTTCTCTTTTAGTCCAATCCTGTACATCCCCGATATCCAGAGTTGACAGAATTTGTTAGTCGTACACTGTCTTTATTGGAACGTGTTGACCCTGTGGAGAAAGTGAGGACTGCAGATGCTGCGATCAAAGTCAAGAGTGTGGTGCTGGAAAGACACAGTAGGTCAGGCAGCATCCAAGGAGCAGAAGAATCAACGTTCGGGCATCAGGAATGATGATGAAGGGTGTATGCCTGAAACATCGATTCTCCTGCTCCTTGGATGCTGCCTGACCTGCTGTGTCTTTCCAGCACCACACTCTTGACATGTTGATCCTGTATTCACCTTATTTCCTTCCCATTACTCTAATACAGACCTAACTAAAAGTATCGGTTCCCATTCCACTTTGACCAGATCATACCTGATCTTATTAAAATTGGCCTTTCCCCAGTTTAAGTTCAGGACCCTCCCATCTCTTGGGGGAGCTTCTACATATTGGTTTGAAAAGCTCTCCTGGATACATTTCTGCAAATTCTGCTCGCTCTAACTCTGTCACACTATGACTAGCCAAGTTGATGTTCGGGATATTGGGAAATCCTGCACTATCACTATCCTGTTACCTCGAATTCCCTCAACTTTCCTTTCTGCTGCATGGGCCTCTGAGGTCTGTGTGCAGCAGCAACTTCCAGAGCCAGTAATGAATGCTGCAATCAGTGTGTCAATGCTGATCACTGTGTGGAACAATGGTGCTTTGCATATGCTGCACAAGTTATGGGGAATGTTAGTGCACTTGCAATGCTATCAGGATGGGAATTCCAGGAATCTGATGCACTGACACTGAAGGAACACAATATATTTCCAAATTAGGATGGTGAGTGGCTTGGAGGAGGATTTGCAAATGGTGGTGTCCTTATCCATCTCCTGCCCTTATCTCTGGCAGTGGTTGTGGGTTTGGAAGGTGCTGTCTAAGGGACCTTTTTGAATTTCTGCAGTGCAACACTGCAGTTACCGAGTGTGGGTGATGGTTGCAGTGAATGTTTGTGAATGCCATGTAAGTCAAATGAGTTGCTTTGTCCTGGATGGTGTCAACATTCTTGAATGTTGTTGGAGCTTCACCCATCCAGGCAAGTGGGGAGTATTCCCTCACACTCCTGGCTTGTGCCTTGTAGACGATGAACAGGCTTTGGAGAGTCAGGAAGTAAGTTACTTGCTGAAAGATTTCCAGCCTCTAACCTGCTCTTGCAGTCACAATACTTGTATAATTAATACAGTTTCTGAACTATAATTGACTAATTAAACTTATTGAACTGTTATTACTGCCTGATATTGAATTAATTAGAAAATAACCCTTTTACTGCAAAAAAAAATGATACATCAATTTCAATGTACAGTTCATTTGGCATTAGCTCCCAATTCTGTTTGGATTTTTCTTTTACTTTTTTCTGTAAGTGTTCACTGTTTAGAATGAGCTGGTATTTTGTGAATAAGTTGGATGAGATCCATGAAGCATTTTAGCAGGATGAAAGTAAGAATTATGATATATGAAGAGACGAAAGAAGCTTTCAAGCATATTTCTCAAATGCAAATCCAAGTGCAAGAACAGAACCTGAGATATGTAAGTTGATATGCAAATGTTGTCAAAGTGTTTTGCACTTTTTGCTACTCCATGCTTGAGGAGGAGGAGAAACCTAATTCTAATTCTAAGTGGAATGTCAGAAAGCCATGTTCACACCATAGGCAGACTACTCCCATGCTTCATTACCACAAGCCACGTTCACCCAGGCATTTGGATCTAGGAATGTCTGAAAAAAATGATCTTTGCAAGACAAGGTTCAGCCGGGCAGCAACAACAAAGCCACGTTGTCTACTGCAACCTGTCTCCCAGACAAAGTCTGCCAAAGATGCCTCAGTGCCCACTGTGATGAGATTACCGCTACCCTCAATGTTCATGGTTCTGGCTCCTTCTAATCTACATTGTTGCACATCTACAACCTCAGTCAAGAAACAGTGCAATAACAGATCGTAATTGGGGTGAGTAGTTAGCACTGCAGCCTCATAGTGCCAAGGACCCAGGTTCAATTCCAGGCTTGGGTGACTGTCAGTGTGGAATTTGTACATTCTCCCTGTGTCTGCATGGGTTTCCTCCTGGTGCTCTGGTTTCTTCCCACAATCCAAAGATGTGCAGGTCAGGTAGATTGGTGATGCTAAATTGCCCATAGTGTTGGTGCATTGGTCAGAGGGAAATGGGTCTGGGTGGTTTCTTTACCAAGGGTCAGTGTTGACTGGTTGGGTCAAAGGGCTTGTTTCCACACTGTATGGACTCGAATCGAATTGCCTAGTTCACCACAGTGAACATTTTCATCACATTTCTGTGGAGTAGAGAACAACAGAATTTGGGGGTGGGGGGGGTGGGGGGAGCAGCAGGATTTCTGAATGCAGCTCCCAGTTCTTATGCTGAAATATAGTATCTTTCGAAATGGATCTTTTGGGCCACAATAACAAGCCCAACTATCAAATAGGTGCTCCTTGGTAAAAAAAAAAGTAGCCAATAGATACTAACTATTTAAATCTGGTATCAATTATGAGGAAACAAAATTAATTATTACACATTCAATGTAGGCCAATTGGTTCAATGGCCTTGAGAATCTCAGATCTTTTCCATTGCTTTTAACACTATGCAGCACAGGTAAATAGCAAGACTTGGTAATAATAGGTTTGCCTGCCTTTAATACAATTATTAGCCCTTATAAATATGGACTTGAGAGGAACATTGAGATACTACATAAATATATCTATGACCTTCCTTTGTGTGGTAGTAGTAATTCCAAATTCAAACAGTACAAATGTCCAGAAATCCAATCATAGGGACTCAGGAATCTAATATTCCTATATGAGGAAAAGGCAGGAGATTGTCAATGGGTCCTAATATTCAGACAACCAGTCCAGATATGATGCATAGAGTGGCCTCCTTCCGAAACATAAAAATGCTGCCATTCTGAGATAATATCAGAGCATTACAAAATGAATCTCAGAAGTTTAAAATATTGGGCCTGTAACAAATGAGGATACAAGGATAATTGGGCTACTTGGTAGCCTAGCAGTTTAGAACTATATATGGCACTAATGTATATATAAACTAAATTTAGTCTGCTTTATGGTTGAATGCTTCTGGGACTGAACTCAGCTCTGGCCTACTTGCGAACACTGGTGAATGAACAAAATGTTTACACCAATGATACAAGAACCAGAAGATTGCAACGAAAAGTTGGCATGGACAATCTGAGGAACTTCTGTCACAGAGTCATCACGTCAGAGAGTTGTACAACCTGGAAACAGACCCTTCGATCCATGCCTACCAGATATCCTAACCTAGTCTAGTCCCATTTGCCAGTATTTGGCCCATATCTCTCTAAGCCCTTCCTATTCATATACCCATCCAGAATGTCTTTTAAATGTTGTAATTGTACCAGCCTCCACCACCTCCTCTGACAGCTCATTCCATACACACATCCATCCTCTACATGACAAAGTTGCCCCTTAGGACCCTTTTAAATTATTCCCCTCTCACCCTGAATGAATGCCCTCTAGTTCTGGATTCACCCACTCCAGGAAAAATACCTTGTCTATTTACCCTATCTATGCCCCTCACGACTTTGTAAACCTCTATAAGGTCACCCCTCGGCCTCCAATGCTCTAGGGAAAACAGTCCCCAGCCTATTCAGCCTCTCCTTCCAGCTCAAATCCTCCAACCCTGACAACATTTTGTCAATAATTTCTGAACCCTTTCAAGTTTCCCAACTTCCTTCTGACAGAACGGAGACAGAAACTGCACACAATATTCCAAAAGTGGCCGAATCAATGTCCTGTACAGCCACAGTACGACCTACCATCTCCTATACTCAATGCTCTGACCAATAAAGGAAAGCATACCAAATGCCTTCTTCACTATCCTATCTACCTGCAACTCCATTTTCAAGGATATACAAACCTGCACTTCAAGGTCTCTTTGCTCAGCAACACTCCCCAGGACCTTACCATTAAGCGTATAAGTCCTGCTCTGATTTGCCTTTCCAAAATGCAGCAACTCACATTTATGCATCTTACACTCCATCTGCCAATCCTCAGCCCATTGGCCCATCTGATCAAGATCCCGTAGTACTTTGAGGTGACCTTCTTCGCTGTCCACCACACCTGTAATTTTGGTGTAATCTGCAAACTTACTAACCATACCTCCTATGTTCACATCCAAATCATTTGCATAAATGATGAAAAACAGTAGATCAGCACCAATCCTTGTGGTACACCACTGGTCACAGGCCTCCAGTCTGAAAGACAACTCTCTGTCTTCTACCTTTGAGCCAGTTCTGTATCCAAATGGCTAGGTCTCCCTGTATTCTGTGAGATCTAACCTTGCTAACCATCCTACCATGAGGAACCTTGTCAAACGTCTAATTGAAGTCCACTGCTCTGCCCTCATCAATCCTCTTCGTTACATTTTCAAAAACTCTATCAAGTTTGAGAGACATGATTTCCCATGCACAAAGCCATGTTGACTATCCCTCATCAGTCCTTGCCTTTCTAAATACATGTACATCCTGTCCCTCAGGGTTCCCTCCAACAACTTGCCCACCACTGAGGTCAGGCTTATCGGTCTAAAGTTCCCTGGCTTTTCCTTACCACTTTTATTAAATAGAGGCACCATGGTAGCCAACCTCCAGTCTTCCAGCACCTCTACTGTGACTATCGATGATACAAATATCTCAGCAAGGGGCCCAGCAATCACTTTCTTAGCTTCCCACAGAAGTCCAGAGCACACTTGATCAGGTCCTGGGGATTTGTCCACATTTGTGTTTTAAAATATCCAGCATCACATATTCTGTAATATGGATATTTTTCAAGATATCACCATCTATTTCCGTACATTCTATATCTTCCATGACCTTCTTTACAGTAAACACGGATGCAAAATACGCATTCAGTATCTCACCCAACTCCTTCAGTTCCATACATAGGCTGCCTTGCTGATCTTTGAGGGGCCCTATTCTCTCCCTTGTTAGGCTTTTGTCCTTAATGCATTTACAGAATCCCTTTGGATTCTCCTTAACCTTATTTGCCAAAGCTATCTCATGTCCCCTTTTTGCCCTCCTGATTTCCCGCTTAAGTGGACACCTACTGCCTTCATACACTACTAAGGATTCATTCGATCTATCCTGTCTTTACCTGAGATATGCTTCCTTCTTTTTCCTAACCAAACCCTCAGTTTCTCTCGTCATTCAGCATTCCCTGCACCTTCCAGCATTGTCTTTCACCCTAACAGAAATATACTTTCTCTGGAATCGCATTACCTCATTTCTGAAGGCTTCCCATTTTCCAGCTGTCCCTTTACCTGCAAACATCTACACCCAATCAGCTTTTGAAAGTTCTTGCCTAATACCATCAAAATGAGCCTTCCTCCAAGTTAGAACTTCAACTGTTAGATCTGGTCTACCCTTTTACATAACTATTTTAAAACTAATAGAATTATGATCGCTGGCCCCAAAGTGTTGCCCCACTGACACCTCAGTAACCAGCCCCGCCTTATTTAGGCAAAACTGAGGACTGCAGATACTGGAAACCAGAGTGGTACTGGAAAAGCACAGCAGGTCAGGCAGCATCCGAGGAGCAGGAAAATCGACGTTTCGGGCAAAAGCCCTTCATCAGGAATGGAGGCAGGGAGCCTCCAGGGTGGAGAGATAAATGGGGAAGGTGGGGGTGGGGCTGGGCAAAAGGTAGCAAAGAGTACAATAGTTGAATGGGGATGGGGGTGGGGATGGAGGTAATAGGTCAGAGGGGAGGGTGGAGCGGATGGGTGGGGAGGGAGATTGGCAGGTAGGACAGGGCATGGGGACAGTACTGACCTGGAAGTTTGGAACTGGGGAAAGGTGAGTGGGAGGGAAAATGAGGAAACTGGTGAAGTCCAGTCTTATTTCCCAAGAGTATATCAAGTTTTGCACCTTCTCTAGTCGGTATATTCACATACTGAATCAAAACATTTTCTCGTACACACTTCACAAATTTCTCTCCATCTAAACCCTTAATACAATGGTGGTCCCAGTCTGTGTTAGGAAAGTTAAAATCCCCTACCATATCCACCTTATTATTCTTACAGAGAACGGAGATCTCCTTGCAAAGTTGTTGCTCAATTTCCCTCTGACTAATAGGGGGTCTATAATACAATCCCAATAAGGTGATCATCCCTTTTTTATTTCTTAGTTCCACCTAAATAACTTCCCTGGATATATTCCCAGGAAGATCCTCCCTAAGTACAGCCATAATGCCATCCTTTATCAAAAACACTACTCCCCCTCCTCTCTTACCCCCTTTTCTATCCTTCCTATAGTATCCTGGAACATTAAACTGTTAGTCCTGTCCATCCCTGAGCCATGTTTCTGTAATTGCTATGATATCCCAGTGCCATGTTCCTAACCATGCCCTGAGTTCATCTGCCTTCCCTGTTAGGCCTCTTGCATTGAAATTAAAGCAGTTTAATTGATCAGTCCTACCTTCTTTTCTGTGTTGTTCCTGCCTACCCTGACTGTTTGACTCCCTACTTTTCCCAACTGTACTAGTTTCAAATTGATCACTCTCCTCACTACCTCCTTGGGTCCCTACCATCAACACTCCACTTCTGCCCACACTCCCACACCCCCCCCCCCCACCTTACTAGTTTAAATCCTCCCAAGCAGCACTAGCAAATCTCCCTGCCAGTATATTTGTCCTCTCCCAATTTAGGTGCAATCTGCCCTTCTTGTACAGATCAGTTCTACACCCAGAAGAGATTCCAATGATCCAAAAATGTGAACCATTCCCCCTGCACCAGCTCCTCAGCCACTCATTCATCTTTTCTATCCTCCTACTCCTACCCTTACTAGCTTATAGCACTGGGGGTAATCCAGATAATACTCCCCTTAAGGACCTCCTATTTAAATTCCTGCCTAACTTTCTATATGCTCCCTTGAAAATCTCATATTTTTCTCTTCCTATGTTGTTAGTTCCAATGTGTGCAATGACCTCCTGCTGGTCCCACTCCCCTTTGAGAACATTCTGCACTCTATCAGAGGTTTCCTTGATACCGGCACCAGGAAGGCAACACACCATTCTGAACTTCAGTAACTATCACTGTGGTAGCCTTCTCATTTAATTCTAGCCCCCCTTTGTACAGCTGTACGTAGTCATCACTGCTGGGATATTAGGTAAAAACACTGGCACCACTCCCCACCTCTTCCTCCGCTACATTGCTGACTGCATTGGCCCCACCTCGTGCTCCCACGAGAAGGTTGAGCAATTCATCAACTTCACCAACACATTCCACCCTGATCTTAAATTTACCTGGACCATCTCTGACACCTCCCTCCCCTTCCTGGACCTTTCCATCTCCATTAATGATGACCGACTTGACACTGACATTTTTTACGAACCCACCGACTCCCACAGCTTACACCTCTTCCCACCCTACCTCTTGCAAAAATGCCATCCCGTATTCCCAATTCCTCCGACTCCGCCGTATCTGCTCCCAGGAGGACCAGTTCCACCATAGAACACACCAGATGGCCTCCTTCTTTAGAGACCGCAATTTCCCTTCCCACGTGGTTAAAGATGCCCTCCAACGCATCTCGTCCACATCCCACACCTCCACCCTCAGACCACATACCTCCAATCGTAACAAGGACAGAACGCCCCTGGTGCTCACCTTCCACCCTACCAACCTTCGCATAAACCAAATCATCCGCCAACATTTCCGCCACCTCCAAAAAGACCCCACCACCAGGGATATATTTCCCTCCCCACCCCTTTCCACCTTCCGCAAAGACCGTTCCCTCCGTGACTACCTGGTCAGGTCCATGCCCCCCTACGACCCATCCTCCCATCCTGGCACTTTCCCCTGCCACCGCAGGAACTGTAAAACCTGTGCCCATACCTCCTCCTTCACCTCTATCCAAGGCCCTAAAGGAGCCTTCCACATCCATCAAAGTTTAACCTGCACATCCACCAATATCATTTATTGTATCCGTTGCTCCCGATGCGGTCTCCTTTACATTGGGGAGACTGGGTGCCTCTAGCAGAGCACTTTAGGGAACATCTCCGAGATACCCGCACCAATCAACCACACCGCCCCGTGGCCCAACATTTCAACTCCCCCTCCCACTCTGCCGAGGACATGGAGGTCCTGGGCCTCCTTCACCACCGCTCCCTCACCACCAGACGCCTGGAGGAAGAACGCCTCATCTTCCGCCTCGGAACACTTCAACCCCAGGGCATCAATGTGGACTTCAACAGCTTCCTCATTTCCCCTTCCCCCACCTCATCCTAGTTTCAAACTTCCAGCTCAGCACTGTCACCATGACTTGTCCGGACTGGTCCAACCTGCCTATCTTCTTTTCCACTCCACCCTCTCCTCCCTGACCTATCACCTTCCTCTCCTCCCCACTCACCCATTGTACTCTATGCTACCCTCTCCCCACCCCACCCCCCTCTAGCTTATCTCTCCATGCTTCCGCCTCACTGCCTTTATTCCTGATGTAGGGCTTTTGCCCGAAACGTCGATTTTGCTGCTCGTTGGATGCTGCCTGAACTGCTGTGCTCTTCCAGCACCACTGATCCAGAATCCACGCTGGGATTTTGTTGGGTATACTGGCATTCTGGCATCTGCATCACGTTTAAAAGGCCATTGCATGGCTGGTTAAATACTGGTAGTCCTGACCTACACTGTACTTGCAGACATTCTCCCTGGGCACGGCTGAGAAGGGGACATTGATGGCGCATGTTGCAGACAGGGACCTGACGTCCTTGTGGACCCAGAAACATAGAAACAAAGGAGGTAGGAGGAGCAGGAATATGACATTTGACGCCTGACCCTTGAGTCTGTTCTGCCATCCATTATGTTCATAGCTGATCATCAAGCTCAACAGCCTAATCCCATCCTCCCCCCAGATCCCTTGAACCCTTTAGCCACAAGACCAATACCTACATCCTCCTTAATAACACAGGTCATTATCTGGATCAGTGCAGTCTCCGCAGTTCACACCCAGAAGGACAGGGAGAAGGTGAATGACATTCTCCACTCTGCAAAAACACGATCCACTCCTATGGAGATGCAAAATCCACCAAGTCCTGGGAACCTGTAAGAACCACTGTTCATTATAACACTACTCTTCCATGATCACTGCTGTATACTTAATATTAAAAAGCCACAACCTCTACCCCTTGATCGTGACATTCTCTTCCACGTCTCTTGTCAGCACCAGCGGGATATCCATGACCTCTGCTATCAACAGGTCAGCCTTGTCAGGCATCTCTCTCACCACCCATCAGGAAGATAGCACAGATCCCTCAAAGGAAGGAACCATCAAGGCTGTCTCCTACATCCTCCACGAGCTGACATTTTGGCAGTTGCCTCAACTGGAGTACAGTCAGTGTAACTGGCTGAGGAAGAAAAGGCCGAGGTTAATGGCACTCAGAGGACTGCCAGAGACCAGGCATCTGTTCAGCCTCATGGTGTTGGTCATTGACATGTACAAGCAGAACCAGGATAGCAGGCAGATTTGGCAAAGACACTGGGCGATCTATCACAAAGGCTGCAGTACACAAGCAAGGTGACCCAGGAAAGCTTTCATTGTCAGTTGATAAAGTGCTTGAAGTCTTGGACTATTTCTTTTTTTACATGCTTTCATAATATTATTCCTATCAATTTTTCATATTTGGCATCTATGAAATCCATGCAGCACCAATACCAAAACTGCATCAGAATAAATCCTCTCCACTAATCCATCATGATTGCTTATTCATCCAATAAACAGCTCTGCTTTGATAAAATTGCATTAAAAATGCATGATAAAAGCTGAAAATTGCAAATTAATAGAGAACTGATATCTGATTATTCTCCCACCTTTAAAAATTGAACAGGGGAGTGATTTGGAAAATGGATGAAGGAAATCCACAATACTTGCTGCAGATAACAATATGGTTCTCGTGTGTGGGAATGTTATTATTTTTTCATCATTCTTTTGAGACTGCAGAAACTGATTGACACTGACAAGAAGCTTTGAGCTGCCAAGGACTTTGGTTCAGTATAATAATACAAACATTATAATAACACAAATATTTAATGCAATGCTTTTCATCTGAGAGACCCTTGTAACAAGTAAAATCTGTGGAAAGTTTAAAAGCTTCCCTTGTGTGAAGCATCAGGCAAGTAAATAATCCGCAACAACAGAACTGTTTCTCGAAATGGAGAAAGGTGACCAGTGGTGTCCCACAGGGGTCAGTACTGGGGCCACTGTTGTTTGTAATATATATAACTGCTCTGGAAGAGGGCACTGTTGGCATGATCAGCAAGTTTACAGGTGACACAAAGATTGATGGAGTAGCAGAAAGCATAAGGGACTGTCAGAGAACACAGGAGAGTTGGGCGGAAAAGTGGCAGATGGCTGTCAATTCAGACAAATGTGAGGTGGTGCATTTAGGCAAGTCTAATTCTAGAGCGAATTATACAATGAATGGAAGAGCCTTGGGAAAAGTTGATGGGCAGAGAGATCTGGGAGTGCAGGTCCATTGTACCCTGAAGGTTGCTCCACAGGTGGATAGAGTGGTCAAGAAGGCATATATTATGCTTGCCTTCATTGGATGGGGTATTGAGTATAAGAGCTGGCAAGTCATGTTAAAATTGTACAAGATATTGGTTCAGCTGCATTTAGAATATTGTGTACAGTTCTGTTCGCCACATTACCCAAAGGATGTGGATGCTTTGGAGAGGGTGCAGAGAAGGTTTACAAGGATGTTGCCTGGTATGGAAGGCGCTAGCTATGAAGAGAGGTTGAGTAGGTTAGGTTTATTTTCATTAGAAAAAAGGAGATTGAGGGGGGACCTGATTGAGGTTTACAAAATCATGAAGGGTATAGACAGGTTGGATAGAGACAAGCTTTTTCGCAGGGTGAAGGATTCAATAACGAGAGATCATGCTTTCAAGGTGAGAGGTGGAAAGTTTAAGGGGGATGCACGTGACAAGTACTTCACACAGAGGGTGGTGGGCATTTGGAACGCGTTGCCAGCAGAGGTGGGAGAGGCAGGCACTGTAGATTCATTTAAGATGCATCTGGACAGATGCATGAGTGGGTGGGGAGCAGAGGGATACAAATGCTTAGGAATTGACTGACAGGTTTAGACAGTAGATTTGGATCGGCGCAGGCTTGAAGGGCCGAAAGGCCTGTTCCTGGGCTGTAAATTCTCTTTGTTTCTTTGTAGAACTGTTCAATCCTGGTGAGTTTTGAGACATCTGCAACACAAACAAGTGCTGTGCTGGATATATCTGCACCTCTCCTCAAAAGTTTTTTAATAAGCATATTAGACAAAATTCATCCTCAAACTTTATGCTGGTTGCATAGATCAGTTGCACAAAGGAAATAAAGTCAGTAATGCTGGCTGAGCCGTGCGGCATTCTCCTTTTATATTTGTAGTACCCAATTTAGAAAGGCTGATAAGATTGATAAAAGTTATTTGGCATCGTTTAGGCCAGGAGCTGAAATTGTAAAGCTGCAAGCTTGTTTTATCAGATTCAAAAGCAACAAAGAAATGATGACTCACCCAAAGACATTCAGCTGTGGGTTTACAATTGAATACTGCCCAAACAACAAAGATGAAAGCCTTCTTTTGTTGTTCTTCTGATTGTAGTAATCCTACTTTCAGTTCAGTTTCAAGTTCTGAATCACCATGAATTTGCTGAAAGATCAGACAGCCATAACACCATGGGCAATGAGATCATGAGGGAGCCTCAAAGCATTAGTGTGATGACTTGTGCCTCGGTAGGTAGCGTCCTTGCCTTTGAGCCAGAAACTCTGTGATCAAGTCCCACTCCTGGATTTATTGGTCATGGAAAGAATGTACGTGTTATGTTGATAATCAACCTGTTAATCTTTCCAACTCATTCCCCAAAGGAATAAAGATATGAATATGAAAGTATTAGCATGTGTGCAGAAGGATTAAGACACATCAAAGTTTGGAAAGAAAGGCTTGGAGATGATAGCTGATTTGAAAACATCCCTCTGTGAAGAAATAGAACTAAAAAGTATGTTCCAAACCCCATTGTTATTTGGAAATGTTTCAACACAGTTGAATATTATTTATATATTGATTATTTATATAATCATATGTTTCTCATTTTGCACCCCTTAGATGTTGCAACATTGCAATGTCTGACATTATTTTAATGAACGTACAATGTAGCAATGTTTAACATCATTTTAATGGACCCACAATGGCTTATTGTAGGCTGGACATGTGAGTTGATTTTGTGATCCTAACATAGTGGTAGCAGAAATACGACTTGTCTTTTGGTTACAAATTCAGAGACCCAACCTCATACAAAATTTTTACATATTGGCTTGAACACTCCCTATATACATGGAACCATATTCAAGGAATGCAATGTGAAAAAGAGCTGGGGAAACCTTTAACTTGTCAACTTTGATGTAAAACTAGAATTGATTATCAAAATTTGATGTAGAAATCACACCATTTATTTTTCCATTGATTTCAGGTTGAAAATTAGTTCAGCAAAATCAACTACAGCCAGCATTCTAAAGAATTGCTCAGAAATATTGCATGCAATTCAGGTCTCCTTCCTATTGGAAAGATGTTGTGAAACTTGAAAGGATTCAGAAAAGATTTACAAGGATGTTGGCACGATTGGAGGATTTGAGCTACAGGGAGACGTTGAATAGGCTAGGGCTGTTTTCCTTGGAGATTCGGAGGCTGAGGGGCGACCTTATAGAGCTTTATAAAATCATGAGGGGCTTGGATAGGGTAAATAGACAAAGTCTTTCCCTCGGGTCAGGGAGTCCAGAAATAGAGGGCATAAGTTTAGGGTGAGAGAGGAAAGATATAAAAGAGATCTAAGGGGCAACTTTTTCACTCAGAGGGTGGTACATGTATGGAATGAGCTGCCAGAGGAAGTGGTGGAGGCTGGTACAATTGCAACTTTAAAAGGCATCTGGATGAGTATAGGAATAGGAAGGGTTTGGAGGAATATCGGCCAGGTGCTGGCAGGTGGAACTAGATTGGGCTGGGATATCTGGTCGGCATGGACAGGTTGGACTGAAGGGTCTGTTTCCCTGCTGTACATCTCTATGACTCTATAAAATGTAGTGAAACATGGCCTCATAAAGGTAAGTGGCTGCATAACAGCCCAAAATGTATTGCAAATTTAAGCTAACCCAAGTCCTTGTAGACTCAATGGTATTCTGCTGTACTGACTTGCTCGGATGAAGATGAGGAAAAGTTATCTGCAGCAGTATGAAAGTAAAATTCAGTTTTATTATTGCAAGAAAGATATTGAAAGTGATAAGTAATTAACAATAAAGGTCAGTGTCTGGATTCTTAACGCCTCTTTACGAAATGCGAAATGTGAAATGTGCAGTAAGTGAGTGCTGTGCTAATAAACAACACCTACTTAAAGATCTGGAGTTATTTACTGATAATGATGCTTTAATTGTGCCTGGAGATACTAAAATGAGGGCCTGTACATTTAGCACTCACACTGATTAGGAATGTTGTTGTGGAATGATGTACGTCGTTTCCATGCACTCAATAATGGGCAATGGTTCAAATCAAAGAGGACTGACAGGTTCTCAGGAGTAGCACTGGTGGAGGGAGTTACAGCAGAGGAAGGATGTCCTGCATCCACAGTGGGAGAGGGAGGGGAGAGGATATCAGTGAGGAGTGAAAGCCTGCAGTCCTGCTTCATTGGTTAGGCCACTTTTGGAATATTGCATGCAATTCTGGCCTCCTTACTATTGGAGAGATGTTGTGAAACTTGAAAGGGTTCAGAAAAGATTTGCAAGGATGTTGCCAGGGTTGGAGGATTTGAACTATAGGGAGAGCCTGAACAGGCTGGGGCTGTTTTCCCTGGAGCGTCAGAGGCTGAGGGGTGATCTTATGGAGGTTTACAAAATTATGAGGTACATGGATAGGATAAATAGAAAAAGTCTTTTCCCTGGCGTCGGGAAGTCCAGAACTAGGGGCCATAGGTTTAGGGTGATGGGGAAAGATATAAAAGAGACTTAAGGGGCAACTTTTTCGCACAGAGGGTGGTATGAGTATGAAATGAGCTGCCAGAGGATGTGGCAGAGGCTGGTACAATTGCAACATTTAAAAGGCATTTGGATGGGCATATGAATAGGAAGAGTTTGGAGGGATATGGGCCGGGTGCTGGCAGGTGGGACTAGATTGGGTTGGGATATCTGGTCTGCATGGACAGATTGGACCGAAGGTCTGTTTCCATGCTGTACATCCCTGTGACTCTACATAACTCCAGTGGCACAACAGATTGAATGATTTGACATGAGTGTATAAAGTAAGATATCCAAAGTTATTTCTCAATAGCTACACCACCATGTGTATCAAAACCTTAACACACAACATCTATCATCAAACTAGAAACTAATATTCAGGCACCTCACACAATTTATTATAATTACTCCAGTACAGGCAAAAACTCCTGGCTCTCCAACCATGTGTGGTATCAGACATACTTATCAATACACTTGTTTACAATTAGCATTCTTTCTCTTACAGAACAAGATAGCACACAATGGATGCCTACAGTTAGCTGACAATGGAAAGAGAATCAGAACTCCATGACAACAGTACCTTGAGGATGCAGTGCCAGGACTAATCAGGAGTGGTGTTGGAGATGTCCTAACTGCAACAAAGCAGGAGACATGTCGTCTGGAAATGTGTGAGTACTCCAGTTTTGTTATAGATGTACAACTATTCCTCATCCTTAGTCCCCTGTACCCTATTTTGAGCTCAATATGATCTTGACACATAATCCTTCTAATGTGACTCTTTCAATATAATCATTGCCCATGCTCCCAGCAGCAAGGTCCATTTTAACTGAGGAGGAACAGAAGGAGGAGAAGGTGTGAGGGAGAAGTCGCAATAGTAATTGTTACCACTGTTGTAGGCAACTAGTTCAGACAGCAGTAACATGTATACCTTAGAGGCTACAGTAAAAGGAAGATGCTCACTTTGGAATGCACAAGGTACTCATGAACAACAAACATCCGGTTAGGAATATTGTTAGGAATTTGAATAAATATACTTCTATGGACCATGAGAAACAGAAAAAATGGCACTCAGATATTTCTGGACTGAAGAGGATTTATCATGCAATTTCTTGGAGACCATAGGATTTATGTTCTTTATTGCTTAGCAACAGCCCTGACTGAGATTGCTATAAAATTTCTGAGACATGGTGTGAGATCTTGAAGAAGCCTGCTGAAAAAGCATCACTCTCTACTCTATTCAGTAAGAGAAGAATCTTAAAACAAAGATAACTAAAAGCCCTCTCCCTTCGTGAGGTAGTTTGAAAACCTAATAAAATATCAATATTGGAATTTATAACTGTTTCCCACCTGAATTTGAAACCTGATCTGAAGACTATCATTCTGAAACCATCAGCAATTTTATTTCATCAACAGGGAATCAAAGGAACTATGAGAAGTCAATCCATTCTATCTTCTTAATCTGTACAATTGTGTTGGACATTTTTTGTGAATTTCTTTCGATAAACCAAAAGAAATAGGAACAGGAGTAGGCCATTTGGTTCCTTGAGCCTCCTCCACTAATCAATAGGACCATGGCAGATCCATCATTCTTCATGTCCATTTGTCTGTCCTTTCCATGGAAAGGACTCTGCTCCCACAGCTCTCTCTGGTAAGGAGTTCCAAAGATTTACACATTCTCTCTTAAACAGGGTGTCACATTAACTATTTTGTCGTAGTCTAGGACCCTCCCTGACCATGGTGATTCCTGAAAGTTCACCACAATCTCCTCAACCATCTCAGGGGTGCACTCCATCTAGTCCAGGTGATTTATCCACCTTCAGACCTTTCACCTTCCCCAGCACCTTCTCTTCATCTTTGCCCCCTGACTCTCCTGAAGTTCTAGCATGGTACTGGTGTCTTCCACCATGAAGATGATGCAAAATGCCTATTCAGTTCCTCCACCATTTCTTTGCCCCCATAAATACTTTGCTAGCCTCATTTCCAGTGATCCAATCTCCGTTCCTGCTTCTCTCTTACCTTTTATATATCGAGGAAAATCTTTTGCAATCTCCTTTTATATTACCAGCTAGCTTACCTTCATATTTCATCTTCTCTCTCTTATTGCTCTCGGGTATCCACTGGTTTTTAAAGGTTTCCCATGCTCTGGTTCCCTACTAAACTTCACCACATTGTATGTTTTTTCTTGGGATTTTTTTGCTGTCCCTGACTTCCATTGTCAGACACGGTTGCCTCGCCTGCCTGTTTTTATATTTCTCCTTCCTTGGAATGAAGTTCTGCTGTGCCTCCCAAATTACCTCCAGAAACACCTGCCATTATTGCTCTTACATCTTCCTTGCTGGGTTCACCTTCCATTCCACTCTGGCCAGCTCCTCCCTCCAGTTTTTGCAGTTATCCTTATTCAATTATAATATTATTACATAGGATTCCAGCTTCTTCCTCTCAAGCTGCAGGGTGAATTCTATCATATTATGGTCACTGTCCCCTAGGGGCTCCTTCATCTTAAGCTCCCTAATCAAATCTACATTTTTACACATCACCAAATCCAGAATGATCTGTTCCCTAGTGTGTTCTACTACATGCAGCTCCAAAAACCATCTCATAGACATTCCATGAATTCCTTTGCTTGGGATCCAGTACCAACCTAATTTTCCCAGTCCACCTGCATACTGAGCCCCCAGTGATTATTCTAATAGTGCCTTTCTTACATGCCTTTTCTATCTCCTGATTTATTTTCTGCCACTCATCTTGACTACTGCCAGAAAGCCAATACATTACTCCCATCAGGGTATTTTATGTTTCCCCAACTCCACCCACACAGCTTCTATGCCTCCCAACTCTGTATTACTTCTTGCTATTGATTTGTTGTCTGTAAATTACCACAGGCTACCTTTAATTTGGCTACTTATTAAGAAACCTCACAGACACAATCCAATACTGAAACAATTACGTAAACGATGTTACACGAAGCAGCCAAAATAAGAGCCCTCAAGTAAGCAAGTTAAGCCCTCACGACTCAACTTAGCTATTACCAAATTAAGGTGGAATTTAGCTACAATCCAACCAACAGCATCTTTCTCTAGATGTGTCCAGAGTTTGATAATTATGCATGGTTCTGTGGAGTTCTATTACTGTAGAATCTTAAAACTGAATTTGCATAAGATTTTATATCTTCTGAAGTTTAGATGTGACATTATTGATGATTTAGATCCATTCATCCACAGCACTGATTACAATTCTGGTGTCATCAAGTTTATAGAATTAGATTAGCTTATGGAATCTCTACAGTGTGAAAACAGGCTTTCGGCCCAACAAGTCCACATCGACCCTCGGAAGAGTAACCCACCTAGACCCATTCCCTTATATTTACCCCTGATTAATGCACCTAACCTAGGCAAGCCTGAACACTATGGGCAATTTAGCATGGCCAATTCACCTAACCTGCATATCTTTGGATTGTCGGAGGAAACCTGAGCACCCAGAGGAAACCCACCCAGACATGGGGAGAATGTGCAAACTCCACACAGACAGTCACCCGAGGATGGAATTGAACCCGGATCCCTGGCGCTGCGAGGCAGCAGTGCGCACCACTGAGCCACCGTGCTGCCCACAGTCTGTAGCTTACCTTCTTACCTGCTTACCATGCAGGTGCATGGCATCACCGTTTCTTGTTACATTCAGTGTTAACTCTCTTCCCTCCAGGAAACAGCTTTTAGATGGTGTTTTGACTCCTTCTTCTGAGGGGCAGTTTAGGTGGATTGGCCATGGTAGATGTGGGAATATGGAGGTGGGGGGTTGGGGAGCTGGGTCTGGGAGGGAAAGTCTTTGGAGAGTCAGTGCAGTCTCATGGACCGAATGGCCTCTTTCTACACTATGGGGATTCTATGGGTCAATGATTCTAATCTATGACTAGCAGGTTGCTTTTAGTTCCTTTATAACAGTTTCTTCTTGTCCCTTTCACCTCAAGAAACAGTCTGTTCCAGAAAGTTATTGGTAATTATTTAATCCCTGAACAGCTATTAAAGTTCTGCAGTTTACAATATCACATACTTAATTTCATTTCTTCCCAACAAGGCAACCTTCTGCCTATCTGCATGCCCTTTTGATAGGACGCATATCCTTGGATATTCAGTTTCTAGCCCTGATCCCCTTACAGCCATGTCTCTGTGATACCCACAACATCGTACCCACTAATTTCAAAATGACATTTGAGTCATCATATAATTCTGGAACATACTAATATTCTATTTAAACAAACTTAGATCCAGTAAATCAGGGTGAGCAGACTGCCATTGAGCTAGAGAACAACGGCGTCTCATTGAAATAAACGGTTTGGATTTCGAACATCTCTGTGATGCTCTGAGAGAAATAAGATGAAAATAAAACAGCTCATAGTGTGAGGCAACCTGAAACCGATCCTCTCCAACATGGAGAGACTGGCCAGTCCCATCCAGTGATTTGTGAAACCCAACCTGATGCAGTCTCTGTTGACCAAGGTCACAAATTTGACTGCTTCCTTGGAATGGCATTGCACTGCAAGGGAAACTCAGTTCGAAAGAGACTTGTCAAGTCACGCAGCTGCCCAAGGATCTGGTCTCCAATGGATCACTGGGTTAACTCAACACTCAGCAGTATTGGTTGGGAATCTACATGGCCTTTCACTGAAAGCCAGCCCTCCCACAATCTGCAGAGAATGGTCCAGTTGGTCTCCTGAACTACCTGCCTCAGAGTCTCAGCAGCCATGTAGCAGTTGTGTTGTTGATTCTCAGGTTGTACTTGTTGAAACAAATGGTTAGTCTCTCATAATCGCAAGATGTGGATCATACAGGAGGTCACTGTCTGAAGTACTTCATAACACCCTGTCCCTTCCTTCCCCAGTCAGTAAGCCTGGCCTCACCTGCAACTGCAACTCACCTGCAACTCCTCTCAGCTACAGGGAAACCTTGCTGATGATTTGCTTGTGCAAATAAAACCCTGAAATTTATGGCAAAGATTTTGCACAGAAGCCTACCAACTGTTTTATTTAAATAAACCTGGCTCCAGTAAATTAGGGTCAGCAGGTAATCATTGAGCTGGAGAACAAAGGCACCTTATTATAAAGTAGAATGATGTTCCACCCAAAAAGTAACTCATTATATTGTGTGATATAAAATAGGCAGTTTTGTTCATTTGAGTTACTGAAACAGTTATTTTAAAAGTTAATAACGATACACATATTTTCTTAGAACGCATTTGGTACATTTTAATTGTTCAGAACCAAGGCCGATAGCACAAGGTCAATAGCTAATGGTTACATTGGTGAGGAGGGTGATACTCCAGCTGTACGTTTGTGTCATCCAGCCACCTGAGAACTCATTTCCTGTCAAACATTGGACTATTACAGCAGCATTCTGGGCCTCACTGTGGGGGCTTGGGAAAGGTGGGAGGGCGCTGCAGTGAGATCCAGAAAATTATTGCAAATCCACACTTGAACACTGTTCTCGACATTCCTGTAGCCTTGGGATGTTAGCCAATGATGGGCCAGGTTGTGCATTACCCTCTCTGAATGGAGATAGGCAACCAATTTCAATAATTAAGGCCCCAGTGAGAGGCAGGTGTTTGGGTTCACAGGGTTTTCACCCACAGCAGTATAGCCCCATGCCACGTATCAAGTCTGACAGAGTAATGGCAGTGCAGGGAGCTGTTAGACACTGAGGCTCCCTCCTTCAAACAAAGAGGTCTCCAACATGACGGTCAGCCCAATCATGCCTCTGGAGAGGTTGTCCCTCTAATCTGAGAATGCTTTCTGCTTGGTAACAGCAATCTATTAATTTAATGTTTAATGGATTCATCCATTTTGAGGAGCTTTCACATTCACTAATCTGTTATCTGCAGCACCTACCGTTCCTGCCTAGCCTGCAGAGACACTAGCAGTCTGATTGATCTCTCTACCATCCATAAAAGGATAGTGAGATCAGAAGTAGATAATTAGGCCCAAAATCAGGGTCACAAAGCTGGTTATAAAATCCCGCTATATGTATCTGTTTTCAGACTATCATTGGTTTCTGTTGTGGTCATATTCACCAGAACTATCTAAAATATCTTAGGTAGACCAATTGCCTCCAATTCTTCCTATTGGTATTAATCCAAGTTACTGAAGCCAAATGGGGAAGAATGCCCACATGAAGTCTTCAGCAGAAGATAGGCTTGATAAAATAAATGTTCATTATATAATACTTAATAGCTTGTTAGATTATATCTGACATACATATGATGGTCTCTTGTAATGCATCAGGCTCAACCTATGAGAAAGTATACATTACTGTTACTGAAACATTCTCACACTGACTTGGTAAGAAACTGGAAAGGACCTCCGAAGATCAGTCTTTTACGTCCTGATGGCAAGAGCTTATCTTGTGATATTGGTTAACCCTCTCAGGTTCATCCATTCCTCATTCCTCATTCCTGAAGAAGGGCTCATGCCCGAAATGTCGACTCTCCTGCTCCTTGGATGCTGCCTGACCTCCTGCGCTTTTCCAGCAACACATTTTCAGTTCTGATCTCCAGCATCTGCAGTCCTCACTTTCTCCTAACCCTCTCAGGCAGTAACTGCTTTGAACAACAGTCAACATCAAACTCTGAACTTCCCGCATCTCTACCTCTCCACTTCCTAGCTGAAAGGTAAACGACAAAAAAAGAGAAACAGGGACAGTAAAACAATTATCAACTTGTCTGCTTCTAAAATTAGTGCATGATTGGCACAACATGGTGGGCCGAAGGGCCTGTTCTGTGCTGTATTGTTCTATGTTCTATGTTTTATGTATGTTTGTTAGTCATAGTTTAGATCAGAGTGGTGCTGGAAATGCACAGCAGGTCAGGCAACCTCACAGGAACAGGAAAATCGACATTTTGGACAAAAGCCATTCCTGACAAAGGGTTTTTGCCCGAAATATCAATTTTCCTGCTCCTCGGATCCCACCTGACCTGCTGTGCTTTTCCAGCACCACTCTGATCTAAACTCTGGTTTCCAGCATCTGCAGTCCTCACTTCTGCCTGTTTGTTAGTCATATATGTGTCATTCATCAATATGTACTACTAACTTTTGTTGCTAGGCATGTAGACTGCTGTATAGTTGTCCAACAAAAATTTCATTATATCTCTCACAACTGCATATAAACAAAATGTCTTGAAATAATTCAGAGATCTGCCACAGTTAAATACCATAGGCAACACAAAAGTCTTTAAGATTAAGAATTTGATTGGAAGGCAATACTGTATGCGGTTCTGAACATAAACTGATTGACTGCAATGACATTTAAGGATTCTGCATTATCTCTGCAGTACCAAAGAATTTCACTGACGGATAAATTTGCACTAGTTAATAGACGTGTTCCACCAATGTCAAAATTACATTCTAAAATTGTTTTTCTTTCATTTTTTGATTCTGTTTGGAATTAAGCTACATTTGTAATGATTAAATTAATAGTTACAGTTCTTCCATTCCCACGTAATGCAGCTTTGAAATGAATCAGAATCTTATACAGCCAGACTAGGTTTAGGTTCAAAGTCTAGACCTAGACAACCTCAGGAACAGTAAATTTCCTATAAAAAGTGTGGGCATTGTTTGAGGATTTTACAGACTTTATCTTTTCACCTTTGAAAAGCAAAGCATCAACAAATTCATGGAAATTAATCTAACGGATTAATTCATACAGAGAAAATCATGAAAGAAAGATACATAATTTAGGAGATATAAATAAGCTAGATGTGCATACAAGTTAATTCACATCCGTAATAACTTCTTTTTAATGGAGATACCAATCAGTTAATGAAATAGTTTTCACAAAATGCACAATGTCACAGTTAATTAAATTTGCCAACGTTCATTAATTTGTTTTGCCTTTTTATTATGATGTCTCCCGACATCTACCTATTGAAAAAGCTGAGGGAAATTTAGCCTTTGTTGTCTCACAATAAAGCTCAATCAACAGTACCCAAGACCAGAGGCAAATTAAGATGCCTGATGTCTAAGCAAAAATTGAAAACTCCATTGGTTCAAGCTCCTAGGTGTGATTCTTTTACATCTATGCCTGTAATAAAACATCAATAGCTGGGCACAAGATTTAAGTCACATCACCACTTGTTTGTATGCAGCCCCTCTTGATTAGATGAAATTGCGCTCATTTCAAGCTTAGGGTTGCAATTGTAATAAATTAAACCTCTACTCAGTTCTCAGTGGATTTATGTCTACAGTTCAAATTGGCCCAGAATTTGAAATTAGTTAGTTTTATTTCAAGAGGTTCTCAGGATGACTGACATTATGAATGATGTATTCTGATGGACATTGATGTTAAAGCACTTTATGATAATAACTCCTTTGTTAGTTAAATGTATGATTTTGCAGATACATTCGAGATGATTTATTTTCACTGTTTTTAGTGTAATCATAAATGTGCTGTTTTAGAACTTAGGCTTGTTTTCAGTAAAATCGGAGGAAATGTGCACAATACATTGAAAAAGCTACTTCACACAAAATTGCAGCATTGTTAGAAAAGCATGTATACCAGATCCATGATATACTGCCAAGTTTAATGCCTCAGGTTGCACTGAAACCATGCCTTCAGTTTTGCAGTCCCTAGATGATGGGAATGGAGGGATATATAAGATGATAAAAAGCCACACCCTGGCACTGCCAGGGAGATCTTCTGTAGTGGGCAATGATTGGTGTTGATTGCTCTCTTCACAGAGCTAGGCCTCTGACTTACAAAATTAAGGCCCTTCTAGAAGCCACTGAACAGGGTTACCAAGGAGATCTCCAGCCAAGTGGTGAGACCATTAGTTTTGTGGATATGTACTCCCTGTGGAAGCTTAGGGACAATCAGACCAGAGGTTCCATAATCCAAAAGGGAAGTGGGCAGGCATGGGGGGGTGGGGAGGGCGTTGCATGGGCAGGGAAGAACACTCCTGCAGCCCCAAAGACCCTGTGGAAGGATTTTCCTTTCTGATTGTCAGGGCTTTGCATCAACAGAAATACAGAATTTTAAATCATACTTTCTTCTAGGATGATGTCTTACTTTTAAAGATGGCCCCTTAGTTTCCTAGCTGTCTCAGCAGCATTCATTTCACCTGAGGACACTGCTGAGGCTTCAGAGCTGATAAATTTCTGATTAGATTTGCAACATTAGGACCCTGCCCAAGGGATACAGACTCGAAAGAATATGACAAACGATTTAGCCATTCATTGTCAGATGTGGCAGGCCCACATACCGTACTATCATCCTCTCATTTCACCTGCTTAACACTGTTCGCTATTCAAAGATGACCCTGGGGTTAAAGGATAACCATCCCCACATGCTTCTATCCCTTCCATCTTCTTAAACCACCACTTTAACCTCCACCAATGTGTGAGGGGTTCATGGGTTTCTTTCCAATATGATTGATACCATCCAGGCAACTGTATCTTCTGCTTTCCTTCCCTTCTCCAGCCCAGCAGGCTAAACATTCTGTAAAGACCCACCCTAAATCGGTCCTGAACTCACTTCTTGCCTTCCACATGCTTTCTCTGAGATAGATCTGGCCATGAAGTAGGCTTTCACCTTCCTTGATCCCCTTGATTCTCATTAAATCACTAGCAATCCAATATCCCTCCTGGTTCTCAGGTTACCAGATATTGTGAACAGTTCTCCCTCTTCAAATATTGTATATTCCCTCACAGCTTTCTATCCAGTTTTACTGGCCCATTCCTCCAAGACCAACACTTGGACTAGTCTCCATCCTTGCAAGCTAACAACTCATCTCCAAACTCCTTTTCTCTCCAAAGCCCTTAAGCATGTTGTCATTCCTCTATTCCACACCCATCATTCCTGTGATTCTATGTTTGAATCCCTGACCTCCTTCTCAACCTGTCACATAGTTGATCACACCAACCTGTCCATTGTCATTGTAGTGACTGGGGTGGCATCTCTCAAATCACCTGCAATGACCTCATTTGCTATTTCACTAATGGATCCTGTCCACAAAGATGTGTCCTTGATCTCTTCTACTTTGCAGCTACACACTCTATGATATATCACCTGAGGGTAAAGCTTTACTGTCCTCCCATCCAAGCTTAAACTCACCCAAATCACCCTTGACACCTTCATTATCATCACATTCACTGCTAAATGTGCAAGAATATCTTAATAAATACAAAATTGAGAGAGGAAACACATTGTTTTCAATCTCTAATTTCCTAGCTTCTGAATGCATCCCTCTCCCAGATAACTCTATGTAACTGAACCAGACTGTTCACAATATTTAATCTGTAATGAGCTCTGATCACATATTGTGCATCATTAAAATCATTTACTTCTTCCAGATGATCATCTGACTCTATCCCTGCTTAACTTCTTGCTGTTGAAATTATCTTGCATTGCTTTATTGCCTCTATGCATGACTATTCCAAAGCATTTCTGACTGTCCTACATCCCACCCTCAGGATGCATGAGGTCATCCAAAACTGCAACCTATATCTTAATTTACATTGTTCCATTCATACATCACCCTGTGCTTATTCTCGGTTCAGCAATACTGTGCATTTAAATTTGTCATTCTCATTCCTCAAGCTTTTCCCAAGCTACCTATCTCATCTCCTTTAGTTCCAAACTCTCCAAAGTATCTGTACTCCTCCAACTCTCACCTCATTAACATTCCCAATTCAAATTGTTCCACATTGTTGCCTAAATTCCTCTATAAAACTTACTGCCTTTCTATTCTCTTTCTAGATGCTCCTCAAAACCTACCTCTAATCAAATGTTTTCATCTGCTCTAATATTTCCTTATTTGGCTTGATGTCAATGTTTGTCTCTCTCATGCTTCTGTGAGCATCATTGAAGGTGCTCTTTCAATGCAAGTTGTTGCTATGCCTTTCTGTGAACTTAACAATGGTTGAAAATTTTTAACAACTTGGCACATTCTTCCCTCACATCATCTTAACAGTCAATATGAAACTATGCAATTTTAATGGATATAAAATATACCCAGGTCACAGGAACTGCCATGCCAGGATTAATGGGAAGATTTTCCAACTTCTGAATTCTAAATGTGAGTCAGAATTCCTCTTCAATAGAGATACTCGACAGATCACCTGGACTAACTGCATTCTACACGCACAAGGGGGTAGTCTGAAAGGATTCAGAGAAAGCACTCCCATTGTGCAGTGAAGTTCCAATGAGCTATGACTGGTGCCTCTCTTGCTGAGATTATGGCTAAGTGGAATCAGAAACATGACATGTGCAACAGTTAATATGAATAAGCAGTCAGGGCTGCCAAAGGGGCTAAGAAGGCCAAAGCAGCAACAACATTAGTGCAATTCCAGCTAGGGCTTCTCTGAAGGCAGCGCACAAACAAAAGTCTGATCAGACAATGAAGTCTCAGGTTCTATATGTTGGTGGAAAATACTGTATAACAAAAACAAAACCTGAATAAAATAAAATTAATACATTGATATATTGTCGCGACCACAAATCATAAACCTGGATCACATAAGGACATATTGAACTTTTAATTATAACTTACATTTTTTTAGAAAAGCACACAGAACCGAACAAATGACTCAGAACATAAATTCAGACCAATGTAATTCAGTGAGTGTCTGGAAGGCCTGTGTGCAATATCTTTAGTGTGAAAGGAGTCACAGCTGATGAATGTCAAGCAAGCATCAAAGAGGGGATATTAAAAATAGCAATGCACTGCAAACTGAACTGTAATCTCCTGTAAGGTTTCAGAATCGTAACCAAGACAGGAGAAAAGAAAGCAGTGAAGATGTTTTAATCATTTCAAGAATACACAAAAATAGGGGTTAAAAGCCAGTTTCAACTCTTATCTGTATGTGCAACTGGGCAAGGTGTGTCATAGCTGAGAAAACCATGAGTTATCCTTGCACTATAAATTAAAAGAAAAGAAGCCACAAAGCAAGTGAAGTGCAGTCAAAAGGAAACAAGACAAAGTCCTTGCAGCCAGCCTGCTAGGCCAAACCTCTTATATGTTTATCCGCCAAGATCAGTTTTACAGATATCACCCAATGTTATGGACTTATGTCCACTGGCTAATCTTCACAGAACTTAGAAAGTGATCCATACTTTTTATCAACTCTTATTATTTATTTGACTCACCTCATTTCTATGCTGAGTGTATGTGTGTTACGTTGTTATTTCTTCTCATGTTTGGAACTAATGTGTTCAGTCTTTCGTTAACTCAGGAAAGCCAGATTAAATTGGCTCCTTTTAAAATATAGATATATTTGGTCTGGGAAAGGATTCTTTGTAAGTAAATCTTGTTGCAATCAACCAAGGGGGAGCCAGTTCACCTCACCTTACCTGGAACTTGACAATTTGTGCTAACCCCATCTGGAACTGTAATAAATGAAGGAACCTCAAATGCAGACTAGTCATAACAATATAGAATCTTTAACATGATGAAACATCCCAAAATAAGTCTCTGGAGCGTCATAGAATAAAGCATGAACTGAACCTATAAGGAGATACACACAATTCACTCCACATGATATCAAGAAATGATTGGAGACACTGGATACTGCAAAGGCTACAGGCTCTGACAACATTCCTGAAATAATACTGAATAATTGTGCTCTAGAATCTGCCACTCCCTTAGCTGTTCCAGTACAGTTACAATACTGACATCTATCTGGCAACGTGGAAAATTGCCCCAATACTTCATGTGAAAAGTGTCAATCAACAGTGCTATCAAGCAGCACGTCCTCAGCAATAACCTGCTCAGTGACACCCTGTTTAAGTGTCAGGGCCACTCATTACAGCCTTATTTCAAACATAGACAAAAGTGCTGAATTCCAGAGGTGAGGCGAGAGTGACAGCCCTTGACATCAAGGCTACATTTGACCAAGGGTCAAGGAGCCTGAGCAAAACTGAAATTGTCTGCTGGTTGGATCATTCCTGGCACTTAGGAAGATGGTCGTCTGTTGGAGGTCAGTCATCTCAGCTTCAGGACTTCTCTGCAGGAGTTCCTCAAGGTAGTGTCTGAGACCAAACCATATTCAGCTGCTTCATTGATGACCTTCTTTTGTCACAAGGTCAGAAGTGGAGATTTTTGCTGATGATTGCACAATGTTCAGCATCATTCACAGTTCCTCAGATGCTGAAGCAGTCCATGTTAAAACACAACAGGATCTAGACCAGAGGTGGGGAACCTTTTCATGTTGGAAGGCAGCATTATGTTAGTAATCTAATAAGGCCACATCCAAGACTTACCATTTGCCCTTATGACTTACCAATTTTTTAATTGTCGCAGTCAGTCTGTGAGGATTATTTCATTGAATTTTCTTTTACTCTCTGGTATTTTAAATACATTCACTTTAAGATTAAAATAAAAATAATAAAGGATGAAAAAACATATTAATAAAAAATGAAAGATTTGTTCTGCAAAATTTGGATTCATTCAAAAGGCCACACACAATGGTCTAGAAGGCCGCATGTGGCTTAAGGCCGTAGGTTCCCCACCCCTGATCTAGACAATATCCAGGCTTGGACTGACAAGTGACAAGCAACATTCACATCACACAAAGGCCAGGCTATGACCATCATCAATAAGAGATAATGTAACCACTGCCCCATGACACTCAATGGTTTATCATCACTGAATTCCCCACAATCAACATCCTTGAGTTTACCATTGACAAGAAACTCAATGGACTCATCACAAAAACACATGAACAGGTCAGATGCGAGAATACCACAGCAAGTAATTCACCTCCTGACTTCCAAAAGCTTGTCCATCATCTACAAGGTATGAGTCAGGAATTGATGGAGTACTCCCTATTTTGCCTGGATGAGTGCAGCTCCAAAAACACTCAAGAAGTTTGCAACCATATAGGACCATTAAGTGTATAAGTTCTGATAAGATTTGCTTTCCCAAAATGCAGCAGCTTGGATTTATAAAATTAGACTCTATCTGCCATCCTTCAGCCCATTGGCCCAACTGATCATGATCCCATTGTATTCTGAGGTAACCTTCTTCGCTGTCGACTACACCTCCTATGTTTATGTGCAAACCATTTATATGAATGACGAAAAGTAGTGGACTCAGCACCGATCCTTGTGGCACTCTACTGGTCACAGGCCTCCAGTCTGAAAAACAACACTCTACCACCACCTTCTGTCGTCTACCTTTGAGCCAGTTCCGTATCCAAATGGCTAGTTCTCTCTGTATTCCATGAGATCTAACCTTGCTAACTAGCCTCCCACAGAGAACCTTGTCGAATACCTTACTGAAGTCCATATAGATCACGTCCACTGCTCTACCTTCATCAATCTTCTTTGTTACATTTTTCAAAAAGTCAATTAGGTTTGTGAGACATGAATTCCCATGCACAAACCCATGTTGACTATTCCTAATCAGTCCTTGCTTTCCAAATGCATGTAAATCCTATCCCTCAGGACTCCCTCCAACAACCTGCCCACCACTGACGTCAGGCTCACCGGTCTATCGTTCCCTGGCTTTTCCTCATCACCTTTCTTAAATGACTGCACCACATTAGCCAATCTTGGGTCTTCTGGCACCTCACCTGTGACTAGTGATGATAAATATTTCAGCAAGGGGCCCAGCAACCAGTTCACCAGCTTCCACAGAGTTCTAGGGTACAGCTGATCAGGTCTTGGGGATTTATCCACCTTTATGCATTTCAAGACATCCAGCACTTCCTCCTCTGTAATCTGGACATTCTGCAAGATGTCACCATCTATTTCCCTACAGTCTATATCTTTCATATCCTTTTCCACAGTAAATACTGATGCAAAATACTCATTTATTATCTCCCCTATTTTCTGTGGCTTCACACAAACGCCGCCTTGTTGATCTTTGAGGGGCACTATTCTCTCCCTAGTTACCCTTTTGTCCTTAATGTATTTGTAAAAAGTCTTTGGATTCTCCTTAACTCTATTTGTCAAAGCTATCTCATGTCCCCTTTTTGCCCTCCTGATTTCCCTCTTAAGTATACTCCAACTATCGTTATACTCTTCTAAGGATTCACTCGATCTATCCTGTCTATACCTTACATATGCTTTCTTCCTTTTTTTAAACAAACCCTCACTTTATCTAGTCATCTAGTATTCCCTATACCTACCAGCCTTTCCTTTCACCTAAACAGGAATATGCTTTCTCTGGATTCTTGTTATCTTATTTCTGAAGGCTTCCCATTTTCCAGTCATCCCTTTACCTGCAAAACTCTGCACCCAAACAACTTTTGAAAGTTCTTGCCTAATACTGTCAAAGTTAGCCTTCCTCCAATTTTGAACATCAACTGTTAGATCTGGTCTATCTTTTTCCATCACTATTTTAAAACTAATAGAATTATGGACACTGGCCCCTAAGTGATTCCCCACTGACACCTCAGTTATCTGTCCTGTCTTATTTCCCAAGAGTAGGTCAAGTTTTGCACCTTCTCTAACAGGTACATCCACATACTGACTTAGAAAATGATTTGGAGGTGCCGGTGTTGGACTGGGGTGTACAAAGTCAAAAATCACACAACACCAGGTTATAGTCCAACAGGTTTAATTGGAAGCACACTAGCTTTCGGAGCGACGCTCCTTCATCAGGTGATAGTGGAGGGCTCGATCGTAACACAGAATTTATAGCAAAAATTTGCAGTGTGATGTAACTGAAATTATACATTGAAAAATTGTTTACTTGTTAAGCCTTTCATCTGTTAGAATACAGTGATAGTACAGTGAAACTATCACTGTATTCTAACAGATGAAAGGCTTAACGGACTATCAATTTTTCAATGTATAATTTCAGTTACATCACACTGCAAATTATTGCAATAAATTCTGTGTTACGATCGAGCCCTCCACTATCACCTGATGAAGGAGCGTCACTCCGAAAGCTAGTGTGCTTCCAATTAAACCTGTTGGACTATAACCTGGTGTTGTGTGATTTTTGACTTAGAAAATGTTCTTGTCCAGTCTTAACAAATTCCTCTCCATCTAAACCCTTAACTCTATGGCAGTCCCAGTCTATGTTTGGAAAGTTAAAATCTCCTACCATAACCATCCTATTATTCTTACAGATAACTGAGATTTCCTTACAAATTTGTTTCTCAATTTCCCTCTGACTCTTAGAGGGTCTATAATACAATCCCAATAAGGTAATCATCCCTTTCTTATTTTTCAATTCCACCTAAATAACTTCCCTGGATGTATTTCTGGGAATATCCTCCCTCAGTACAGCTGTAATGCTATCCCTTATCAAAAACACCACTCCCCCTCCTCTCTTGCCTCTCTTTCTATCCTTCCTGTAGCGTTTTTATCCTGGAACATTAAGCTACCAGTCCTGCCCATCCCTGAGCCATGTTTCTGTAATTGCTATGATATGCCAGTCCCATGTTCCTAACCATGCCCTGAGTTCATCTGCTTTCCCTGTTAGGCCCTTTGCATTGAAATAAATGCAGTTTAATTTATCAGTCCTAACTTGTTCTCTGATTTGTCCCTGCCTGCTCTGTTTGACTCGCTCCTTTTCCCATCTGTACCAGTCTCAGATTGATCTCTTTCCTCACTATCTCCCTGGGTCCCACTCCTCCCACTTTACTAGTTTACATTCTCCTGAGCAGCCTAGCAGATCTCCCTGCCAGTATATTAGTTCCTTTCCAATTCAGGTCTAATCCATCCTTCTTATACAGGTCACTTCTACCCCAGAAGAGATTTCAATGATCCAAAAATGTGAATCCTTCTCCGATACACCAGCTCTTCAGCCACACATTAATCTGCTCTATCCTTCTATTCCCATTCTCACCAGCTCATAGCACTGCGAGTAATCCAGATATTACTACGCTTGAGGACCTCCTTTTTAAATTCCTGCCTACCTTTCCATATTCTCCCTTCAGAATCTCAACCTTTTCCCTTCCTATGTTGTTGGTACCAATGTGTACAATGACCTCCTACTGGGCCCTCTCCCCTTTGAGAAAATTTTGTACCCTCTCTGAGACATCCTTGATCCTGGCACCAGGGAGGCAACACACTATTCTGATTTTTTGCTGCTGGCCACAGAAACGTCTGTCTGTTCCCCGACTAGACAGTCCCCTAACACAATCAGTCGCTTGGAACCCAATGCACCTTTCATTACATTAGAGCCATTCTTGATAACAGAAACTTGGCTGTTTGTGCTACATTCCCCTGAAAGTCCATCACCCCCTACATTTTCCAAAGCAGCATACTTATTTGAAATGGGGATAGTCACAGAAGATTCCCGTACTACCGGCCTACCTCTCCTACCTTTCCTGGAGTTAACCTATTTACCTGACTGTATCTGTGGCATTTCTCCCTTCATATTACTGTCATCCATCACACTCCCTAGCTCTTACAAATTTCTCATTGCCTCTAACCGTCACTCCAACTGATCCATTTGAACTGACAGGATTCACAACCAATGACATTTATTGCAGATATAGTTTTCAGTAACTCTTAAACTCTCCTGAAACTCCCACGTCTGACAAGAAGAGCATATCACACACCAAAGGCCATTTTACTCCTTGCAATCTACAAGGAAATAACACCGTCTTATTGCTCTACAAAAAACTGCTCCAGGCTAATTTAATACTTATGGCTTATATTTTTAAAATTTAATCAAGAGACAGATCCCAATAAAAACATATAATTAAGAAAGAATCCACTCTATTCACTATTTTAGATTAACAGCAAGGGTATACTTAAAACTATTTACCTATCTGTTTCTGTGCTGTGACCTCTCCCAAACAGATTCCTCCAGGATCAGTTGTGAATTTCGTTGTTTGTTAAGTTTTCCTACACACACTCTGATGCCCAGTGATACATGAAAGTCCCAGGGAGTGTTGCTGAACAAAGAGACCTTGGAGTGCAGGCTCATAGCTCCTTGAAAGTAGAGTCGCAGGTAGATAGGATAGTGAAGAAGGTGTTTGGTATGCTTTCCTTTATTGGTCAGAGTATTGAGTACAGGAGTTGGGAGGACATGTTGCAGCAGTACAGGATGTTGGTTAGGCCACTTTTGCAATATTGCATGCAATTCTGGTCTTCTTCCTATCAGAAGGATGTTGTAAAACTTGAAAGGGTTCAGAAAGGATTTACAAAGATGTTGCCAGATTTGGAGGATTTGAGCTATAGGGAGAGGCTGAACAGACCGGGGCTGTTTTCCCTGGAGCGTTGGAGTCTGAGGGGTGACTTCATAGAGGTTTATAAAATCATAAGGGGCATGGACAGGGTAAATAGACAAAGTATTTTCCCTGAAATGGGGGGAGTCTAGAACTAGAGGGCATAGGCTTAGGATGAGAGGGGAAAGATATAAAAGAGACCTAAGGGGCAACATTTTCATGCAGAGGGTGGTACATGTATGGAATGAGCTGCCAGAGGAAATGATAGAGGCTGGTACAATTGCAACATTTAAAATATATTTGGATGGGTATATGAATAGGAAGGATTTAGAGGGATATGGGCTAAGTGCTGGCAAATGGGACTCGATTAGTTTGGGATAAGTGGTCGGCATGGACGAGTTGGACTGAATTGCCTGTTTCTGTGCCGTATATTTCGATGACTGTATAACGAAGCAGCCTACTTGATTAGCACTAAATCAACAAGCATCCACTCCCTGCACTGACGCTCAGTCGTACCAGAATGTACTTTCTACGAGATGCATTGCAGAAATTCTCCAAAGATCCTCACACAGCACCTGCCAAATCCACAACCACTACCATCTGATGGACAAGGACAACAGATATATGGTAACACCACCACCTTCAGGTTCCCCTCCAAGCCACTCACCATCCTGACTTGGAAATATATTGCTCTTCCTTCACTGTCATTGGGTCAAAGTCCTGGAATTCCTTCCCTAACAGCATTGTGGGTCACCCTTCAGCAAATGCACTGCAGCAGTTTAAGAAGGCAACTCACCACCACCTTCTCAAGGGCAATGAGGAATATATAATAAATGCTGGTCAGCCAGAGAGATTCACATCCCGCAAATAATTACTTCAAAAACATGATATCGGAGACCAAAGGCTTGGCAAAAGAGGGTAGATTTTAGGAAATGTCTTAAAGGAAGGTAAAGTTAAGATGGGGAACTATCAGGCAGAAATTCCAGAAATTAGGATAATTTGGTAACTGAACACATGGCCATCAGTGGTGGAAAAATTAGAATTGGGAATGCATAAATGGTACAATTAGACAAGCACAAATCTTTTGGAGGGTTTTGTGGTTAGGCAAGGTTACACAGACTGTGTGGGGAGAGACCATGCAGGAATTCGTAACCAAAGATAAGAATTCAAAACTGTAAAGTACTTGTCCAGGAGCCTAGAGGTTCATGAATACTGAAACCTGACCTGCTGCCAGTTAAAGCATACTGTGATGGAGTCGATGGTTTCAGAACTCACATAATGTCTATGTAACATTTAATGCGTAATTTATAGTTGATAATCTATCACAGTTTGCCTGTGAATTCATGTTTAATTACTGGTGATTCCAGATTTAAAATTATCAATAATTATTTAAGGTAGTATGTTGTGTTTGATTCTTGCTGGTAAAGTATCCTTTATTTTAAACAATGCAACCTTATGGCTTCCTTCCTTTCATAAATAACTGGGATTTCAAATTTATTTTCTTTCTTGTAATAAGCAAGTGACTGATCTTGACCAACATCACAACAAGTGACAGCAGAGTTTTTGAGGACCTCAAGTTTACAAAATAATAATACCAGCCAACTGTCAGTCCGAATAAGACCATAACATATAAGAACAGAATTGGCTATCTGGCCCATTGAGTATGTTCCACTAGTTAATCATGGCTGATATGTTTCTCAATCCGATTCCCCTGTTTTCTCCAGGTAACCCTTGATTCCCATACTAGTCAAGAATAGTTGGGTCTAAAGGTGCTGAAGGCATGAATGAAGTTTCCAACACATGAGCTAAGGTAAGAGTGACATCAGTTTATATTATAGAGATGGAAATTGATGCTCTTGGTGATTGCATGAATATGAGGATGATGTGCATCTCAGAGTCAAATTTGACGAACTGGTTGTGAACAAGTTGTTGTCTAATGTCAAGGAGAAGGACAAGAGCTTGTCATTAAGGAATGAGAACAAAATTTACCAAAGGAATTTAGAAAAATAACATTCTCTTGTGTTTAACGTGCAGCAGAGACATTGCATAAAGTGTTGTGGGTGATACAGCCATGAAAACTTTAATGGGCAATCAGTCCCAATGTGCTAAGCTGTCAGTTAAAAGCAGGAAATGTCTTGAACTTGCAATAGTAATGATGATGAAACTATTAGTGTTTGCCAACATTCCTTCACCAAAACTGGCATCAATTCCAGCAGTTCATACATGCAAAATATCATAAAAAATATAGAATCGTAAGTCAGTGAATCATAAGTCAGATTTTAAGCTGTCAATTATGTTCAAGTCTTCTTTGAGTGTAATCCCTAAGCAACAAGTGAATGACAAAAACAACCATAAACCTTTAACAGAGTTGAAACTTATTGAATGAGGTGAAACTAATGCCATACTAAATCCATTGTTAATGCTTCATTCTCTGCACTGGGTTTGAAAAGTAATTGTAATATTAAAAATCCACGTTTTGATTAATTTTAAAAACTTTGTTTATCATATTTTAGCTGATCTTAATCTAATTATTTTAATTTTCCAGCTAGGGAAATAGGTTGAAGGAAGTGTAGAGTTATCAGTATTTTGTAACTTCTGACTCACTAGCTGTGAAAATACTTGATAGTAATTGATTGTTTACCCTGTTTACTGATACCACTGTTACTGGACATCAAGAGAAGCTTTGACATCATGAGGAACTGTAAGTACCATTGGGAAAGTGAAATTCACATCACAGCGATGACAGTGTGGGCAACTTTCTTAAATGTTAGCGGCAAATGCTCTTGCATTGACACTGACTACCTAATCCAGACAATATATTAATCTTTTTAAGGTGGTATACACACTATTATTCACATTGCATTATAGATGGCCTTGAAGGCCTGACTTGAGTAGTTCTGAAAATCATTTGCAGGCCCACCATCCAGTTGTTGCCCAGATTCCAGTAAAATTATTCAAATAACTTTATGTATTTCCATTAAGGTATATTCCAACAAACTTTCAAAATAGCTTGACAGTAACATTTTAAAACAGAAAAATTCCTGTCAGTATTTTCATGTATACACAAGTAATATTTTAGTGCCTTTGACAATCAGAGACAGCTCCCTTAGCACATAGCATTTTTGGCTTACTTGATTCCATTTGAATAGATTTTGTCACCGTGGGAAAGTACATTATTTTTATGACAGTAATAGAGATAGCAACATAACAGTGGCAACATCACCACAGCATATTTCTCAGCAGTTTTTTTTCCATCTTACTATCATAATTTCTGAGGCTACTTAACTGGGCACTTCAAGATGAAACAAGAAAAGCATAAGTCTCAAAGGCCTCAACTCAATTAGCAAAACCCAACTTTTACCCACCAAGAGTACTTTCTTGGAAACCCATCAATTATTCTTCATTTTAAAAATACACAACACATAAAGCGAATGTCAGCACAAAAACTACTAAATTAGGCAAACTAAGAAAGAAACAATTAGTTCAACAAATCAAAAGTGTTAGCACATCTTTTGACATTCATCATATTGAATCATTTAAAATGTAAATCTTTTTTAATTTCTTTGTAATCTATTATAGATGGAAGCAGCATTCAGCCACCTTGTTATTAATTAATGTCTCTTGTTCAACAGCATCTTCTTTACAATAAATCAGTGAATAACTTTCTTTGTTTTTAATTGTCGGGTTAATAAATGTTATCATGAGTCAAAACAGAGCATATTACTTGCAACACTATCTATTTTTAGTCAGAAAACCAGTGGATTAATTTTGAGTTGGGTAATAATGTTAAATGGGTGAAAACAAGTTGAATCAATGGAAGTAAAATTGGAAGGAATGTAAAAGGGGATACCAATTCATTATCCTTCATTTTACATTATTACCCAAAATCAAAATTTTGCTCTTGAAAAAAACTCTTTTGTGTAAACAGTCCTTGGGGAAGAGAGCTCTGCACTAATATTGTGATGGAACAGTGCTTCCTTTACCAAAAACCCAGAGATAAGCTTTGCTAAATTGTCAAATCTTGGCAGCTTTGTGGCTTTACAGAGATAAGAAAGTTTGTTCACAGCACAAGTCTGATCTCTACTTTCAATGAAAGTTAGTTTTATGTTTTTTAGGTTACCTACAGTGTGGAAACAAGCCCTTCGCCCAACCAGTCCTCACCGACCCTCTGAAAAGTAACCCACCCAGACCCACTAATGCATCCAACACTATGGGCAATTTAGCCTGGCCAATCCACCAGAACTGCACATCTTTGGACTGTGGGAGGAAACCCATGCAGACACGGGGAGAATGTGCAAACTCCACACAGTCAGTCGAGGCTGGAATCGAACCTGGGCCCCTGGTACTGTGAGGCTGAAGTGCTAACCACTGAGCCACCGTGCTGCCCGGCCATTGTCTGTTCTATAATAATTATTCTGTACATTTCATAGAGCTAGTATTTCTACAAATAACAATGGTAAAATATTTTAAATTTCAGGGTACTCACAGCGAAGGACTGCGAATTGCCTTTTTTATTGAACCAGTTTGAAATCATTGTCTACTGCAAAGCTGTCTGACCTTCCACTGCCACTCAGCCAATTTTATCCCAGTATCTCATTACAAAATTACAATAGGAAATATGCAACATCTCCCCCCTCTAGCAATGCTGGCTTGGCAAGAACAACTTCGTCATTTAAGAAAAATATGTATAATGAACTGCATATTTTTATTAATGAGGCTTGCATTTAAATTAAAGCTTTTGAAAAGAGAATCATTTTAATGAAGCCTTTATTTTCTTCACAACAAGTCACCAATGATCTGGGTATGGAACAGCAGGACAAAGTCATTTCTAAACCCAAGAAAGGGAAGTATCCTCTTGCCTGGCACTGATAGAGAATCAAGGAGACGAAGCCTTGTGCGTGACGTGAATCTACTTTTGATCCCTAAGGCATGTATGCTTCTTTTGTTGACCTCTGTCTTAACTGCATGTGCAACAAGGTTAGCCCTACAGTCACCTGTGACATGAAGACTCTTGCATGTTTGTGGAGGCAAAATGAAAAGATTAAAAAAATTGTGGCCAGATGGATGCAGTGTCATTGGACTGGAAATATCACCCATGAAATTTTAGACGATTTTCTATATCTCTTTCTCTTGCATTAATCACTGCCACCGATATACTGTTTGAGACTGCCTTGTTCCTTTTTTTAAAGCTCTGCAGTAGCATACATCAAGATTTCATATTGTACACAGCCAACAACATGCTTGCAAACTGAAATAATTGGGAAACAAAACATTAAAATGGCATCTTAAACAACCAGGTGTGTTTTTCACGACAGGGTCACATCAAAGACATTTCATCCACAACCTGAGCTGCAAGACTTCTCAAGAAGTTGAAAGACATTTCACTTTGAAGTTTGCAGTTTACTTATAATGTGATTGCCAAATAATAATTTCTCACATGCAAAACACAGCACAATTTGGTATGTTTGTGCCAACATAATAAATGTGCATCAACAACAACAAAGAGCACATATTGGAAAATAGTGGGCCTGGCTTCTAAAATATTACATCCATTAAAATGCACATTAGTGTTAATGGGTGGAAAATCAAGGGGGTTGTTGCCACAATGTCTAGATATAGTCTCGTGATTGTAAACTCCCCACCAACAAATTCCACCTTAAAAGTCACGTCAGCAATGCAAACAGTAATTGTTGGGAAGTAATTCTACTGTAAATATGCTTAAGGAAATTATTCTCTGCATTTCTTTCAGAGCATATCTGTGATTCTGCAAGAAATACATAGCAGAGGCATTCTTCAAACATGGTTACAAAGCCATTACACATAATTGCCAGAGGAATGTCCCGTGGTGTAAAAGCTTCCCACCACGTCACCGACCTCTGCACTTAATTACTATTTGGAACAAAGTTCACAAGGCCTTCAAGACCAAATGTTTTCTATTCTATTTATATATACAACAAATTAGGTACAGATTCATTTTATAGTTGCTCATTGAAGTCGGTTTAAATGACTAGGACTGATTATTGCATTTACTTTATTGCCATGAATCTGTTATAATTGTTGCTACATTTCCTTACCCCAAATAAGTGGAGGTGATGGCATAAGTCTACTCAGATAAATATTTACAGAGTGTTGAGAAAATGTTTTAATTGTCACCAATTCTCCAAAATCCTTGCTAATTCTTTCTAGAAGGGTTACAGTTCATGAGACATAATCTGATTTCAATTTTTTAAAATCTGTATCTGATTTAAAATTGCATGTGGAATAGAAAGTCCTTTGATCAACAAGCTGACTGCATGGTTGTCACTTTTAATTTTGTCAAAATTATGATCCTCCCATTGTATGGAGAAAGTTAAGGGATAAAGTGGATCATTTTGAAAGAGCATTTCTGTGGAAATTGATCCAAGAAGTTCAAAAATTATAGGGAGATCTTCTGGACATTCCAAATCCTGAGTAATTCTTCAAATTACTTTTGCTACTTAATTTGTTTACAAATTATAACATGTTAAGGTAATGGAGCCTGAAAGTTAGATATTTGTTTTCACCACCTAAACATTCTGATGAGAGTATCACCAACCCGTCATAGAGCACACCTGAACATTATTCTATTGTAAACAGTTCTGACAGAGGTTTCAAAGCTTTTCAAACTGGGGCTGCTCGTAGCATTCATAACAAAACCGATGAGCTAATGGCACAGATAATAGTGAAAGATTATGATGTGGTAGGCATCACAGAGACTTGGTTACAGGGGGGTCAGGACTGGCAGTTAAACCTCCATGGTTTTTCAACTTATCGAAAAGACAGAGAGGTGGGCAGAGGGGGTGGGGTTGCCTTGTTAGTTAAGAATAAAATTAAATCAATGGTATTGAATGACATAGCGTCGGATGATGTGGAGTCTGTGTGGGTGGAATTGAGGAACCACAAAGGCAAAAAAACCATAATTGGAGTTGTGTATAGACTTCCTAACAGTGGTCAGGACCAGGGACGCAACATGTACCGGGAAATAGAGAAGGCATGTCAGAAAGGCAAGGTCACATTGATCATGGGAGACGTCAATATGTAGGTGGACTGGGTAAATAATGTTGCTAGTGGATCCAAAGAAAGGGAATTCATGGAATACTTACAGGATGGCTTTTTGGAACAGCTTGTCATGGAGCCCACATGGGAGCAGGCTATTCTGGACCTAGTGCTTTGCAATGAACCAGACTCTATAAAAGATCTTAAAGTAAGGGAACCCTTAGGAAGTAGCGATCATAATATGGTAGAGTTCAGTCTGGAGTTTGAAAGAAAGAAGGCAAAATCGGATGTAATGGTGTTACAGTTAAAAAAAGGTAATTATGAGGGCATGAGAGAGGAACTGACAAAAATAGACCGGAAGCAGGGGCTAACCGGGAAGACAGGAAGAGCAAAAATGGCAGGAGTTTGTAGGTATAATTGAGGACACTGTACAGAGGTTCATCCCCAAGAAAAGAAAGATTATCCGGGGAGGGATTAGACAACCATGGCTGACAAAGGAAGTCAGGAAATGTGTTAAAGAAAAAGAGAGATCCTATAAAGTGGCTAAGAACAGTGGGAAATCAGAAGATTGGGAAGGATACAAAAGCAAACAGGGGATAACAAAGAGTGTACTAAGAAATGAGAGGATCAAATATGAAGGTAGGCTAGCCAGTAATATTAGAAATGACAGTAAAAGTTTCTTTCAGTACATAAGAAACAAACGATAGGCAAAAGTAGACATTGGGCCACTTCAAACTGATGCAGGAAGCCTAGTGATGGGAGATAAGGAAATAGCAGGAGAACTTAACAAGTACTTTCCGTCAGTTTTCACAGTGGAAGACATGAGTAATATCCCAAAAATTAAAGGGAGTCAGGGGGCTGAGTTGAGTATGGTTGCCATTACGAAAGAGATATTCCCAGAAAAGTTAAAATTGATAAATCTCCTGGCCCCGATGGGATACACCCTAGAGTTCTGAGAGAGGTGGCTGAGGAAATAGCAGAGGCATTGGTTGAGATCTTTCAAGAGTCACTGGAGTCAGGAAAGGTCCCAGTTGATTGGAAGATGGCTGTTGTAACCCCCTTGTTCAAGAAAGGATCAAGACAAAAGATGGAAAATTATAGGCCAATCAGCTTAACCACAGTTGTTGGTAAAATTCTAGAATCCATCATTAAGGATGAGGTTTCTAAATTCTTGGAAGAGCAGAGTCTGATTAGAACAAGTCAACATGGATTTAGTAAGGGGAGGTCATGCCTGACAAACCTGTTGGAATTTTTTGAATAGGTAACAAGTAGGTTAGACCAGGGAAACGCAGTGGATGTGGTCTATCTAGACTTTCAAAAGGCCTTTGGTAAGGTGCCACACGGGAGGCTGCTGAGCAAGGTGAGGGCCCATGGTGTTCGAGGTGAGCTGCTGGGATGGATTGAGGATTGGCTGTCTAACAGAAGGCAGAGAGTTGGGATAAAAGGTTCTTTTTCAGAATGGCAGCTGGTGACGAGCGGTGTCCCGCAGGGTTCAGTGTTGGGGCCACAGCTATTCGCATTATATATTAATGATTTGGATGAGGGGACTGGGGGCATTCTAGCGAAGTTTGCTGATGATACGAAGTTAGGTGGACAGGCAGGTAGTACTGAGGAAGTGGGGAGGCTACAGAAGGATCTAGACAGGTTGGGAGAGTGGTCCAGGGAATGGCTGATGGAATTTAACATGAGCAAGTGCGAGGTCTTGCACTTTGGCAAAAAGAATAAAAGCATAGACTACTTTCTAAATGGTGAGAAAATTAGTAAAGCCAAAGCACAAAGGGATCTGGGAGTGCTAGTCGAGGATTCTCTAAAGGTAAACATGCAGGTTGAGTCCGTGATTAAGAAAGCGAATGCAATGTTGTCTCTTATCTCAAGAGGGTTGGAATATAAAAGCAGAGATGTGCTACTGAGACTTTATAAAGCTCTGGTTAGGCCTCATTTGGAGTACTGTGTCCAGTTTTGGTCCCCACACCTCAGGAAGGACATACTGGCACTGGAACGTGTCCAGCGGAGATTCACACGGATGATCCCTGGAATGGCAGGTCTAACATACGAGGAACGGCTGAGGATACTGGGATTGTATTCGTTGGAGTTTAGAAGATTGAGGGGAGACTTAATAGAGACGTACAAGATAATACATGGCTTGGAAAGGGTGGACGCTAGGAAATTGTTTCCGTTAGGCGAGGAGACTAGGACCCGTGGACACAGCCTTAGAATTAGAGGGGGTCAATTCAGAACAGAAATGCGGAGACATTTCTTCAGCCAGAGAGTGGTGGGCCTGTGGAATTCATTGCCACGGAGTGCAGTGGAGGCCGGGACGCTAAATGTCTTCAAGGCCAAGATTGATAGATTCTTGTTGTCTCGAGGAATTAAGGGCTACGGGGAGAACGCTGGTAAGTGGAGTTGAAATGCCCATCAGCCATGATTTGAATGGCGGAGTGGACTCAATGGGCCGAATGGCCTTACTTCCACTCCTAGGTCTTATGGTCTTATGGTCTTATGTCTACATCTTGTAAGATTAGTGAGTTGACCATGTATGATATTACAGCTCCCCCACCAATAAAAATACTCAGACCTTGCACTCACAAAAAGTGAGATCCTATCCATTAAAAAATAAAGATCTCCCATACCTCCCCGTCCTCTCTCCTCCACATTGGTCTCTTTCCTGTGCTTACTGATCTACACTGGCTCCTGGTTTAGCAATGTCTTGCTTTTTAAATTCTCTTGTTTGTTTTCAAAGTTCTTCCCAGTTTTCCCTAACTTTGTAAGCATCTCTGGCAGGACAACCTTCTGAGAGGTTTACATTTCTGCAATTCCAACAACTTCATCATGCCCAATTTTAATCACACCACCAGTGAGACTGTGCCTTCAGCTGCCCAGGCCTGAAGTTTTGGAATTCTCTTTTTAAATCCTCCTGCTCCCATTCTTTAAGGGATGCATAAAAGTTTTCACGAAGTTACTTGTCACCTATCCTCATACCTTGACTGAGTTTTTTGCAGAAGTAACCAAAATATGATGAGGGCTGAATGGTAGACTTTGTTTACATTGACTTTAGTAAGGCTTTTGAAAAGGTTCCACATGGTAGATTAATCAGTAAAGTTAGATCACATGGGATTCATGGTAAGCTTGCCAAGTGATATAAAATTGGCTTGACAGTGAAGACAGAGGGTGGTGGTGGAGGGTTGTTTCTCAGACTGCAAGCCTATGACCTGTAATGTTCCACAGGGTTTGTAATGGATCCATTTTTTTTTTGGTAATCTATAAAACAATTTAGATGAGAATATAGGAGGCATGGTTAGTAAGTTTGTGGATGACACCAAAATTAATGGTGTAATGGTCAGTGAAGAAGGTTATCTCAGATTACAAAGAGATCTTGATCAATTGCATCAATGAGCTGAGGAGTGGCAGATGGAGTTTAATTTGGATAAATGCAAGGTTTGCATTTTGATAAAACAAATAAGGGAAGGATGTACATAATTAATGGTGGGGTTCTCGATTGTGTTGTAGAACAGAGGGACCTAAGAATTCAGGTACATAATTCTTTGAAATTTGCATCACATGTAGACAGGGCAGTTAAGAAGGCATTTGACATGTTTGCCTTCATTGCTCAGACCTTTGAGTATAGGAGTTGGGACATTATGCTGAGGTTGCACAGGACGTTGGTGAAGCCTATTCTGGAGTACCATGTGTATTTCTGGTCACCCTGCTATAGGAAGGATATTAATAAATTGGAAAGGGTTCAGAAAAGATTTACCAGGATGTTGACTGATACGGAGGATTTGAGTTATAAAAATAGGCTGGGTAGACTGGGACCTTGTTCACTGGAGTGTAGGAGATTGAGGAGTGACCTTGTAGAGGTTTATATATTCATGAGGGGCATAGATAAAGTTAATAGCAAGGGTCTTTTCCCTAGGGTGGGCGAGTTCAAAACTCGAGGCCATATCTTTAAGGTGAGAGGAGAAAGTTATAAAAATGACCTGAAGGGGAACATTTTCACAGATGTGTGGAATCAACTGCCAAGGAAATGATGGATGTAGGTACAGTTACAACATTTAAAAGACAATTGGATAAGTACATGAAAAGGAAAGGTTTGGAGGGATATGTGGATTAGTGGTGCTGGAAGAGCACAGCAGTTCAGGCAGCATCCGAGGAGCAGTAAAATCGACATTTCAGGCAAAAGCCCTTCATCAGAAATAAAGGCAGTGAGCCTGAAGTGTGGAGAGATATCCCCATGACTTGTCCTACCTGCCTATCTTCTTTTCCATCTAACCACTCCACCCTCTCCTCCCTGACCTATCACCTTCATCCCCTCCCCACTCACCTATTGTACTCTAGGCTACTTTCTCCCCACCCCACCCTCCTCTAGCTTATCTCTCCACCCTTCAGGCTCTCTGCCTTTATTCCTGATGAAGGGCTTTTGCCCGAAACATCGATTTTACTGCTCCTCGGATGCTGCCTGAACTGCTGTGCTCTTCCAGCACCACTAATCCAGAATCTGGTTTCCAGCATCTGCAGTCATTTACCTTGGAGGGATATGTGCCAAGTGCAGGCAAGTAGTTTAGTTTGGGAGTATGGTTGGAGTGGACTAGTTGGACTATGCTGTATGACTCTATGATTTTGTGTCTCTAAAATATTAACAAAGTCACAAAAGTGTAAGATTAAAATCCTCATGTTGAAATTCCCAAATCCCACATTTGTGATTTTGAAGTAGATCAATACAAAAGATAAAATACAAACAAGTTCAGTATGTAAGTCCCTAAAAGTAACTCCTAAATGTCAGTGAGATTAACAGTAGCAAATTGCACAGAATTCAGCCAGTAATGACCAGAAGGTAAAAAGTGAATAATTGTTGTTCACTTCAACATTATATCTGTATCCCTTCTTTGAAATGTGTGCCTCTGGGCCACAATTGGTGAAAGGTTTCAAATAGTTGCAAACTCAGTTTTAATTATAGTGGAAGATTCATTGCCGATAACAGATTGACCTGGGGGATTGGAGGGGAAGCAGTGCGGAATAGATAACCTAATATTAGAAAACCATTTTTCTTGTCATCGTAGACATTAAACATCAGCAGACAATGAATTCCACTGCCTGAATTGAGAGTATAATCATGGATCATCTGATGACTGAAAGGACGGGAATACATTGTTCTAGCCAAACAGGAACTAATAGGTTGGTGAATTTATAAATTACATTGTGCCTGAAGTTGAATATTTGTCTTAAAAACAATGGAGTTAAATTTTATTTGTGCATAACTAATTCTCTCTGGTCGCCATCTATTTCAATGGCAAATAAGCTGCTATGATTTTAAAGCTCCTGCCTTCTTTAAATTTGCCAGATTTGCTATACTCATTAAACAAGCATCTTAATTGTTCACAAGATTGAAATGTTCGAGTAAAAAATGAGGTCTGCAGATGCTGGAGATCACAGCTGCAAATGTGTTGCTGGTCAAAGCACAGCAGGCCAGGCAGCATCTCAGGAATAGAGAATTCGACGTTTCGAGCATAAGCCCTTCATCGATTGAAATGTCAAGACCAAGCTACAGTGAGTTGAAACTTGTTGTGTACTTGGGGTTTCCTCTGCCGACCAGAGACCCACAGTGCCCTGATTCGGGAGGGCCTGCTGAATCAAGACCTCAGGCAGTTGCACAGCCACAAGCTGGAGTTCCCTGGAATCAAGACCCCATGACACGGATTCCTGCCTGGCATGTGTTGCAGCCAATCAGAGGCTGGCAGTTGTGCAGCTCATCTGAATACGACCTAGATGCTGTCGATAGGACCCTGCCCCCAAGTCCCAGGAATGTAGAGGTCCCAGCCAGAGGGACAAAACTGCAAAAAATACAGTAGCACGTTATTAGTGTACTGGTTCTACTGGAGCAATACCCTGAGGTGTTCAAGTCATGTCAGACTGGTGTATGCCATTCATAAGTTTAATGGGTTTTTCCTTCTGGGAAGTCCTCAAGTAAGTAGTGGGGAAGGGTGTTGGGAGAGTTATGGAAAGAAGGGCCAGGGAGTTGGAAGCAAGGGCAAATGGGTGATTCAGTTGCTCCCTCACCACTCTTTGCAAATGTTCAGTGCCTCAAACAAGTGCTCTGATCAAGGGACCACCAGCCAGCCCCAAGGTGAAGGCAGCCTGCCATGCACATAGCATGATGACAGGCCTGCCTGCAACTGGGATAATCCCAGTCCCAGGGAGATGAGGGCCTTCATTTGCTAAATGGCCACTTAAGGGACCTCAAATGGTAGCAGACAAGAAGATCAACCATGGGCCTTCCCATCCAGAACTTTTAATCCTGGTGCAAATGGGAAGGTGATGACATTTGGGAAAGATACCATCCTGCCTAGTTAAAATGCCCTCTTGCTGCCTGTGGTAGCACATTCTACTCATGTTGGGCTGGTGGGTGAGGCATTACAATCCCAAAGGATGGGCATTCCAAGCTGGCACTGATCCAGATTATATCTGCAGGCCACAGAGCAGCACTCCTGCTCTCCCAGGGCCTACAATAATAATTTGATACCTACCTTTCGTGACCCTCTTTAGTTCAATCATGGTGGAACTCGACAGTGCATCAACAGCCAAGATTCCGACCAGTTCCAAGTTAAAATACTAATCAAGATCCTATTTCCATTATAAAACTCCACTTTAGTTAGAAACAAAAGGATTTGATTCACATGCCATCTCTTATAAACTAAGAATGACCAAAAGCAATTCACAGCCAATGAGGTATAGCCAGTATTGTGATACAGGAAATTCAGCAGACAATTTATATACATAAGGTCCCTTAAACAGCAATATGATAATGACAAAATAGCACATTATTTTTCATGATTTTGGTTAGGGGATAAATATTAGCTAGGGCACAGCAAAGTAATGTCTTGTTTGTATTCAAAATGGAGTCATGGGTTCTCCACTGCCATGTAAGGGGAGAAATATTACAAGGCTCCTTTCAATCATCTCATCAGTGTTAACATGTAGTAAAGTTACCAATCCCAGTCTGAGACTATTTCTGCCATGTTAGCAGGCTGCGGTGGTGCAAATTAATCCCTTTATCTCTCACAGTCTCGCAGGGAGGGAGGGAGTGGAGAAATAACTGCCAAAGTTTTATTTGTATGAGAGGAATGCCCAGGTGCACTGTTATTAAAGAGAAAATTATACATATGGGTTTTTTTTGGCTGTTAAGATAATAATTTATCCACCCAGTCATCAGCTGAGGTATGTTCCCTGTAACAATAAAGTCAGACAGTCGGGAGAATGAGGTCCTTTTGCAGACAGTTGGTATGAACATGACAGGCCAAATAGTGTCCTTCTGCTGCTGTAACTGTTCTGTGATTCTGTAACTCTGAGTCAGCTGCACAGATAAGGTTCTGCTTCCTCCTGGATATAAAAACATTACTAACTACAGCAAATTGTTGCCATCACATAGAATACTCGATTCATACAGCATGGAAGGAGACCATTCAGCCATTGTATCAATGCTAACTTCTTTCTAGAGGGATACAAGTTAGTCCCATCTCACTGCCCTTCCCTAAATTTTCCCCTTGTCTTTCTCATTCATCTATTTATTCAAGTCGATTTTATAGCTTTAATCATTCTCCTTCTATCATCCTTTCACAACACATACTTTAGAACATAACAATATAGATTGCATAATATATAATGCCTGTGATTTAATTTCCATTTATTATTCTATTATACTTGATGCAGTTGCTCTGAGTTGCCTCTGAATGACAAAGATCTTTCAATAGAAATCACAGGAGGATATGACACTAACGAAGACAGTACAGTGACCCAGTAAAGCTGAGAATACGCATTATTAAAGGAAATCATTAACAACTCAGTTGAAAATATAGGCACATTAGTTTGGAGCTAAGCTGTATTTCACACTGTATCAGCACACTGTCACATGGGGATTCAAGGATCTGTGTCCAGTACGGCTGGGGGTAGGGGAGCTGAATTTCATGGAGAACAAGAACATCTATCATTTGCATTCCAATTCCCTTGGCACCACTGCATGTTTGGTGGAAATAGGACTTCATATTTAGGGGCAAATATAGACTGCGAAACTGATTTGATCGTTGGTTTTGAAAGAGAACCCTGATTGCCATGTTTGATACTTTCACATTTTTCAAACTGGAAGGCAACCTTTGGGTTTCCATCATCTGCTTGATGACACTAACTGTCAGGTCCTCAGTGAACAAACATATAGTGGGGCACGTGCTGCCTGAACTGCTGTGCTCTTCCAGCACCACTAATCCAGAATCTGGTTTCCAGCATCTGCAGTCATTGTTTTTACCTCGTTGATTTTAACCCTACTGCGAATCCTCTTGCAAGGATGCCTGCCTTGAAGAAGTTTTCCTCCTTTCTCTACAAGAATCTCAGGGAATCCCTCTCCCACTGACTCTATGCTACTTTCTCCCCACCCCCATTCTCCTCTAGCTTATCTCTCCACGCTTCAGGCTCTCTGCCTTTATTCCTGATGAAGGGCGTTTGCCCGAAACGTCGATTTTACTGCTCTTTAGATGCTGCCTGAAATGCTGTGCTCTTCCAGCACCACTAATCCACTAAACATAGGTTGTCAAATATGCCCTTCACAAATTCTGGAATCACCCATACTGATGCCATGCAGATGTCAATGCTAGCCAAGAAAGTAGGACACTCAAAATGGCCTGGACCAACTGGATCTACCTGCAGCTTCTATCATAAACCAGTGATGGCAGAACAATCTGAAACAATCCCTCTCAGAAGTACTCAAAGCAATTTATCCATGATGGCTCAGCAAAAGTGAGGACTGCAGATGCTGGAAACCAGAGTCTAGATTAGAGTGGCGCTGGAAAAGCACAGCAGGTCAGGGAGCATCCGAGGAGCAGGAAAATCAACGTTTCGGGCAGAAGCCCTTCATCAGATTTATCCATGATCCCCACCAAAAATTATCTTTCAGCCTCACCTCATAGCGGCAGCCAAAAAATGAAAACAAACAAAGTGGACTGGCCCAGAAATTCATTTGAACCTCTTGGGGTAACACAACCAGAACCCTTCATACTGCAACAGTGACCCTCGTTCACTATGTGCTGAATATTGATCTGTCCGTGATCATACAGCCACCACGTAAAGTTCTGTTGTGAGAGGTACCTTGTTTCTCCAGACAGCATTTCAGGAGGACATTGTTGGAATAGCCAAACTAACCATTCCATCTAAGCCTTTAACAAACACAGAAAAACCTGGGGAAACCCAATAAGTCTGACAGTATCTGTGGAGATAGAAACAGTTAATGTTTCAGGTCCAATATGATTCTTCTTCAGGACCATTTTTAGCTTTTTGTGCCATACCACAGAGATATCAGTATTTTGGAGCTATTCAATACAACAGGTTGTTGAGGGATGAAGGTGGAGAAATAAACTTCTTATTTCTGCACATACTGGAATGTTATGCACTGCTTCTTCCCTGAACTTGTAAATTCCTGTTGAGCAGCAATGAAGTACATTTTCATGTCTAGCTTTTAATTCCACGCTGGCACTGAACTGTTGAAATCACAATTCTGAAGCTTGCAGTGTAATAAGGTGCACACGGGTCAGTTGCTGCTAACAATTAGGCAGCATTCACATTTTCATTCCTCTCACTATAACCAATCGCAGAAATGATTAATACTGACGTGCTCACTAATAGCAAACACATTGTAGTGCAGTGATCCAAAATGTAACTTCTTCAAGCTTGCAAATCAACAAATGTAAAGATTGTTTGTGCTTTGCAAACAAGTTTGCATTATTATGCTTAGACCCTGATGACATAACTTAGCAACATCAAGGTTAAAACAATGAGCCCGCCTTTGAATGCTCTGAATGTCTGCAAATTTCTCACTGCCTGGCTGCAAAGGTGAGTGCTGAGCAAAGATTATTAAAGTTAACAATTTGCCCACGTCTACATGTTGTGACCTAGGGCACTTGGGTGCAATGTCTTTAGGATTTTTGGGGGCTAATTGGGGCATGTACATTTGCACTACCAGCCAACTCATTGTTTTGCCAGCAGCATCCCCCAAGTTAGATCAAGGAGGCCAGGCCACTGTGGAATGGCTGCCCAACTACAAGCCACAGGTTGGCATCTTAAGTAATTATGGGTCCATTATTTCTTGTGACCACTGGAATTTTCCCATCAACGGGTGGGCCCCAAACAACAGAAAAATAATGGATGGTCAAAATAAAGCAGTTTCCTGTCAGGAGAGGGGATTGAAACTATTCCTGCTGTGTGCTCCAGATCACTGATCAGGCCCATTGAGCTACAACTATAGCTGCTGGTCATCTAGTTTAGAAGCCTCCAAACTAGTGGTCAGGCAGATGTGGCCATTTAAAAAAAACTTTTCACCAGTCCAATTCCATCTCTCTCTCTCTGTCTCTCTCTCTTTCTCTGCAGCTTGCATCACCTTAGGCAACCATCATAGGAACAAAGGTAGGACAATCAGCCCTTCCATGCTGCACGTCAGTATTCTGTAACCTCTCATCATTCAGCTTATTTTTTATTCTTTCTACCAAAACGGACAATTTCACACTTTCACATATGAATATTCATTTGCCAAATCTTTGCCTATCTTAATTAATCCATCTATTATCCATCTGTAGGTTCTCTTCACAACTCACCTTCCTCCCTTCTTAGTGACCTAACATGTGAGCAAAAAGGATCATATGGGATCTCTGATTCAAAGACCTACCCACCACTCTATAATGCTGATTGCTAATTGGCCAATTCACCAGAAATCAATCTTGGATTAGTACCACTGACATGGGGTTTAAGATTGTATTTAATCCCAATGCTCGAGTCCAGGCCCAAAATATTGCTCTTTGTTTCTCAATGTTGGATCAGCATCTGATTCTTTTATTGCAATATTCAACAACTGTGCAACCCCCAAAAGGGGGAACAGCAAACATGCGGAATCACATTGTCAACTAGGCAAGGTCCAAGTCCATCCCCACCCGATACAGTAGCTTGAACAGAAGTTACTAAAAAATGTATACTAGTTACGCGTTCTAAAAATCTGAGAGTTGGTGTGAAACAGTATAGATTTACATTATTCCAGATGAATAATCAAGTGCTTTAGGCACAAAGCATTAGCAAACGCAAGGTGGTCATTGGTCATTGGTCAGTCAGCTCAGAGCTCAGAACACAGCTACAACAGCTTTATCGTTTTATTAAGATATTTAACTAGTGCCAGATTGTGGTGAAGCTTTTCTCTGTATTCTACTGTGTGGATCATTGGAAAGTAGAAGTGACAATAAATCATCATTCACAAATATTTAAAATCATTGTCTGCCTCTCCATCTCAGCAAATATTCACAATCTAACAGGAAAACACAAAATGGAGCCAAGCTTGAATTTGAACATGCTGGATAGTTTTCTTCATGACAATCTGTAGCTAAGTGTTCGTTCTTCCCTGTAGAGGCTTTTGCTTTCTCTCCATTTGCCAGCAGCTCTCTGGTCTGTCTTCCAAAAACAAATTGTTTTCTTTTGCTCCATCTTCTCAAACACCCCCTTGGAGAATCCTTCTTTTGTTTTGTTAATCTGCTCAGCTGTCTTTCCCTCCTATACTAGGCTCTTACATTCTCTTTTATTCTGCAACAGGCAGTGTTGGTGCAAGGAGAACATTTCAAAACAATCGAAATCCGTTTCCTAACTCTCATTCTCACCACATTTTATGCCTGTCTTCTTCCTCCATCTCTGTTTCATTCAACAAATCTATTTCCTCTCATTTGGGGTCCCTATCATCCTCAAGTCTCCTTTGATCTTTCAACTAAACAGAGACTCTCACTCATTCTTCAGCTCCGCAAAGTCATATTCTTTCTGCTCAAAACATGTTATCTCCCAATAAGACCTCTCTCCCCACCTCACCAATAGATATATGACAGTTGCCCTACCACTTACCCTAATAGCCTCTTTCCTCAGCTGAGATTTCACAACTCTCCAACAGCAAGTTATCCCTCCTCCTTCCCCCCCTCACTTCTCTTGTAGAGGAAGAGGAGATCTCATCCTCCAGCTAGAAGAATAGCGAGGTCCCTAAACCACATCTTTTCAAAAGATTGGCCACATCTTCTGTGCCAAAGGCACTGGAGAGGCCAGGAGCTGGACTTTCCCAGCTAGACTACCTGCCTACTAAGAGGTGATGACCAATCAGAGGTTGACAAAGAGCTGCTGACCAATCAGAGGCTGACAGTTGTTCAGCACAGGCCAGACTGCTACGAGATAAACATCCATTTGAAGTCTTGGATCGGTGTGGGATCATCGCTGGTACAGCGAGGGAGGTCCTGAGGTGAAGGTCATAGGGGAAGGAGTGTCAGTAACAAGAGATTCTCAGCATCTTACCTCTCCCCTCCATTTTCCCAACATCAGGTTAATTAGTCAAGCAGTGAGCTTCTTTGAGGAGGGGATCTCTAGGAGTCTGTAAGGAAATATGCCTCGGTATGTTTGCTTTGTCCGCTGGAAGGTAAGTGCTCCTCCCCTCCCCCCAGTCCTTCACTGGGTTAATATAAATAACAGCAGGATGAGATGTTCACCACTCTTAATTGGCAGGGAGCCAGGAATTCTGTCTGCAGGTCTTCCTGCAGTGCCCTTAGTTGGTAGGTCCCCACCTACCACTCTCCCACTTGATGGGCTTCCTAGCCATCAAACCCATTGCAGTGGAGGGCACAATGATTCCACCTACAGATTCCTTTGGCTGGTTTGTCCCTTCCAGATAAGAAATGACAAGTAGACCCAATTCCAGATTGAGAACCTACCTCCATTAGGGATTGAAGCCAATGTGCAATTTTCAAGGGGCCTACCCCTTAATTGTAGATGTAGTCTACCATAAAATTTAGCAGGCCTGAGACAGTGGAGAGGAGATAAATCCAGAACAAGAAGTTAAAAGGCCTGCCTCCAATGCCATGGTTGCTGCCACATTGTTTTGAACACTGTGTCCTGGCAAGTGACACCCAAGAGAAACTCTACAAGTGCTAGGAACCTCCAAGGGCTATCCTCTCTTTGTTACATTCTCCTCAGACTGGCCTGGAATACTAAGTTCAGGATTAGCTGTGTGAAATCTTGTAGATTCAAGAAGTCTGCGTTGTCACTTTGTTGGCTCAGAGGTTCTCCACAAATATCATGATGGCACTCATATTTCCCACCCCTCTATTTTGTGCATGGCACACACTTATGTGCAGTAACTGCAGGTCACAACATAATGGTGCAATGGAGCAGAGCAGAGTCATGTGAGGACCTTCCCCTCATATGTCATCCTGAATAAAAGAGAATCTCCCAATAGTCCAATGTGACTAGCCTACAGATCTCAAGACACTGAATGAGCAGTACTTTGGGAACTCCTGACTTCACAACATTTCTTTGGTATGGGGCATTGTATCACATAATAATCTTGCCACACAAAAGAAAACCATCTAAAAGAGCCCACAAGCAAACACAGTAATATCCCTGTGTCTCCACATGAGGCACACATCACACCCCATGATAACCACACCCAGTTTCTGCTGGTATGGAGGATAACATATAACAATTCAGAGAAAAGACTTTATTGGAGGCAAATGCACACCACCTCCCCTCTTCACTACCTGGAGGCACTTGAAGATCTTAAATTGTGCCTCATTTTAAGCTGCCTGTTGCTAGTACAGTTCATCAGTTTGATGTAAATAAGCCTTAATATCAGAGACATTTAGACCCTCCCCATCAGTTTGCATGATGACTTCTCCCCCAGCAATATTTGCCAATGGCACTTTAAGGAGGGGAGAATTCTACCCACTGTGCTAACATGGCAACTCCAATGTCATCGTTACCTTTTTAAAGCAATATATCTTTCAACTCAAACTTTGGCAGTAAATAAAGATTTTTTTTGTTAAAACAAACTTCTCAGCAGTATCAGAATCATTCTCTAAACTATTATTTCTTCTTCCTAAGCTTTTCTGAAGCTGTCATGTTGTGTGAGATATCTTTTATTTGAAGTTCAATCTTTATTAATTTAAATTCCCTCTCGATTGTTATTTTTCTTTTCTTTTTCCACTCTTTCCATAACTCTGTTTTTCCTTTTATCACCAAGGATTCAATTTCCCTTTTTCTTCTACTCCATAATTATTTTCATTTTTAACTGACATCTAGTTTTTAAAAATTCATTCACAGGATGAGACCCTCACTGGCGAGGCCATCATATATTGCCCGGGGGCAGTTAACAGTCAACCACATTGCTGTGGATCTGGAGTCACGTGTAGGCTAGAGCAAGTAAAGATGACAGTTTCCTTCCCTAAAGGGCATTAGTGAACCAGATGGGCTTTTCCGACAATTGTCAATGAATTCATGGTCATCATTAGACTCTTAATTCTAATTTTTTTGTTATTGAATTCAAATTCCATTATCTGCCATAGTGGATTTGTGCCCAGCTCCTGAGAACACTACTTGGGTGTCTGGATTAACAGTTGAGAGTTTATACCACTAGGTCATTGCCTCCCCAACAATTCTGATGTGACACATCAATTTCAAGCCTTCTGCTTCTGTTTGTATATTCGTATAAATGGTCTACTCCTTGTTTAGAATGTCCATTTCAGGCCCTAACTACAAGTTTGGCATCTCCTCAGGCGGTCAGTGCTAACTCCACCCAACATTTGCAAACGTAGGAATCAGAAGGAGTGAGGACTGAGCCACTGGGTTTCTCAAACTTGTATTGCCATTTGATAAGTTCATGACCCATTATTTAAGGATCCATCTAACTCTGCTTGGAAATTATTCAATGGCCTTGCCTCCAAAAACCCTGCGTTTGGAAAGACCCAGCTGAATTTTGTGTCAGGAAAGCAGTAAACTCTTTACCAGTCCTGAACTCCTTTCAATTTCTCTCCTTTTTTTAAATTAAAGCCATTGTATAAATGTAAGTTATTGTTATTGTTAAACAGTATGTGCTGATTAGCAGCAAAATTTGAAAAGCAGTGTTTAATGAAAATGTTCAAATTATTCTAGGCCACTGCTGTCGCTATTTTTGATAATAAGTATTTTCATTGAAAAGCTTTTTAAATCTTCTACAAAACATTTATATATAAAGAAAAAGAATAACACCATCAAAATAGAAAAACAGCAGTACAAAAAACAAGGCGATAGCAGAGTACCATTGTCAATAAACAACCCACTATTCTACCAAAACAAACATATCTACTTAACTAAACCTAAACTACAAACATATTAAATAAATACTAGCTTAAACTATATTTGAGTAACTTAAATTAAATAATATCTCACTACTTTATTCTATCTTACACATCACACCTCCACCGAGGCTCCCATCCCTGGCAGTACCCCCGACAGTCTCCTTCCAGTCTCCTCCTCCTGGGGCCCCATGGGACCCATAATGATCCCCAAGGCTATACCACAGCCCTGACTAATATTGCTGATAAGTCAGCATTAATTTAATTTGAAAAAGGCCACCACATCTTATAAAGCTGCTCCACTTTGTGGTGCACCATATTTGTGAGGTAATCCTGGGGGAGATGCTCCATCACCAGCCTACGCCACCCCATAAGACTTTGCTGTTTGAATTTGTGTATTGCTGGACATCGGAGTGCATTTGGGAAAATTAACAAACAGTGAAATTCACAACTAATCTTGGAGGAACTGTTGAGCAAAGTTCACAGCTAATTGTTGTTTTAAGTCTGTCCAAGAGAAAGGCTGCAGTAGTGAGTATAGTGAATTCTTTCTTGATTATACGTTTTTGGAGATAAGTCTCTTGATTAAACTTAAAATATAAGCCATAACTATTCACTTAACCTGGGGCAGTGTTTGTAGAGGAATAAGACTGGGTTATTTTCTGGGTCTGTAGATTGTGAAGGAGCAAAAATGGCCTTTGCAGTGATATGTACTTCTTGTGAAATGTGGGAGTTTAAAGAGAGTTAGAGGGTTACTGGATTATATCTGCCATAAATGCTGTTGGATGCGAATCTTATCAGATTGGGACCCAGGGAGATAGTGAGGAAAGAGATCGATCTGAGACGGGTACAGCTGAGAACAGAAGTGAGTCAAACAGGCAGGGAAAAGGTAGGACTAATAAATGCATTTATTTCAATGCAAGGGGCCTAACAGGGAAGGCAGAAGAACTCAGGGCATGGTTAGGAACATGGGACTGGGATATCATAGCAATTACAGAAACATGGCTCAGGGATGGGCAGGTCTGGCAGCTTAATTTTCCAGGATACAAATGCTACAGGACGGATAGAAAGGGAAGCAAATGAGGAGGTGGTGTCACATTTTTGATAACGATAGCATTACAGCTGTGCTAAGGGAAGATATTCCCAGAATACATCCAGAGAAGTTATTTGAGTGGAACTGAGAAATAAGAAAGGGACGATTACCTTATTGGGATTGTATTATAGACCCCCCAATAGTCAGAGGGAAATTGAGAAACAAACTTGTAAGGAGATCTCAGCTATCTGTAAGAATAATAGGGTAGTTATGGGAGGGGATTTTAACTTTCCAAACATCGACTGAGACTGCCATAATGTTAAAGTTTTAGATGGAGTGGAATTTCTTAAGTGTGTACAAGACAATTTTCTGATTCAGTATATGGATGTACCTACTAGAGAAGGTGCAAATCTTGATCTACTCTTGGGAAATAAGGTAGGGTAGGTGACTGAGGTGTCAGTGGGGGAGCACTTTGGGGCCAATGACCATAATTCTAGTCATTTTAAAATAGTGATGGAAAAGGATAGACCAGATCTAAAAGTTGAAGTTCTAAATTGGAGAAAGGCCAATTTTGACGGTATTAGGCAAGAACTTTTGAAAGCTGATTGGAGGCAGATGTTCGCAGGGAAAGGGATGGTTGGAAAATGGGAAGCCTTCAGAAATGAGATAACAAGAATCCAGAGAAAGTATATTCCTGTCAGGGTGAAAGGGAAGGCTGGTAGGTATAGGGAATGTTGGATGAATAAAGAAATTGAGGGTTTGGTTAAGAAAAAGAAGGAAGCATATGTCAGGTGCAGACAAGATAGATCGAGTGAATCCTTAGAAGAGTATAAAGAAAGTAGGAGTATACTTAAGAAGGAAATCAGGAGGGCAAAAAGGGGACATGAGATAGCTTTAGCAAATAGAATTAAGGAGAATCCAAAGGGTTTTTACAAATACATTAAGGACAAAAGGGTAACTAGGGAGAGAATAGGGCCCCTCAAAGATCAATAAGGCGGCCTTTGTGTGGAGCTACAGAAAATGGGGGAGATACTAAATGAATATTTTGCATCAGTATTTACTGTGGAAAAGGATATGGAAGATATAGACTGTAGGGAAATAGATGGTGACATCTTGCAAAATGTCCAGATTACAGGGGAGGAAGTGCTGGATGTCTTGAAACGGTTAAAGGTGGATAAATCCCCAGGACCTGATCAGGTATACTTTAGAACTCTGTGGGAAGCTAGAGAAGTGATTACTGGGCCTCTTGCTGAGATATTTGTATCATCGATAGTCACAGGTGAGGTACCGCAAGACTGGAGGTTGGCAAACGTGATGCCACTGTTTAAGAAGGGCAGTAAAGACAAGCCAGGGAGCTATAGACAGTGAGCCTGACCTCGGTGGTGGGCAAGTTGTTGGGGGGAATCCTGAGGGACAGGATGTACATGTATTTGGAAAGGCAAGGACTGATTCAGGACCGTCAACGTGACTTTGTGCATGGGAAATCATGTCTCACAAACTTGATTGAGTTTTTTGAAGAAGTAACAAAGAAGATTGATGAGGGCAGAGCAGTAGATGTGATCTGTATGGACTTCAGTAAGGCATTCGACAAGGTTCCCCATGGGAGACTGAATAGCAAGGTTAGATCTCATGGAATACAGGGAGAACTAGCCATTTGGATACAGAACTGGCTCAAAGGTAGAAGACAGAAGGTGGTGATGGAGGATTGTTTTTCAGACTGGAAGCCTGTGACCAGTGGAGTGCCACAAGGATCAGTGCTGGGTCCTCTACTTTTTGTCATTTACATAAATGATTTGAGCATAAGAGGTACATTTAGTAAGTTTGCAGACGACACCATAGAGGGTTGCCTCAGAATACAACAGGATCTGGACCAGATGGGCCAATGGGTTGAGAAGTGGCAGATGGAGTTTAATTCAGATAAACGCGAGGTGCTGCACTTTGGGAAAGCAAATCTTAGCAGGACTTATACACTTAATGTTTGTGAGAAGATTTGTAGCTCGGGTGCTCATTGTTGTGGTTCTGTTCGCCGAACTGAGAATTTATGTTGCAGACGTTTCATCCCCTGTCTAGGTGACATCCTCAGTGCTTGGGAGCCTCCTGTGAAGCGCTTCTGTGATGTTTCCTCCGGCATTTATAGTGGTTTGTCTCTGCCGCTTCCGTGTTCCCCCAGAGAGGGCAAATTTGGCAACCCCAAAAGAAGAATTACCGGATCAATATTAATTTCAATCCCCAGGATGTCCTTTAGCTCCCTTACAAAGCACTCCAGTATCTCTGGATCTTACAACATGGTGAGGTCCTAGGGAGTGCTGCTGAACAAAGAGACCTTGGAGTGCAGGTTCATAGCTCCTTGAAAGTGAGTCGCAGGTAGATAGGATAGTGAAGAAGGTGTTTGGTATGCTTTCCTTTATTGGTCAGAGTATTGAGTACAGGAGTTGGGAGGTCATGCTGCGGCTGTACAGGCCATTGGTCAGGCCATTGTTGGAATATTGCGTGCAATTCTGGTCTCCTTCCTATCGGAAAGATGTTGTGAAACTTGAAAGGGTTCCGAAAAGATTTACAAGTATGTTGCCAGGGCTGGAGGATTTGTGGTACAGGGAGCGGCTGAACGGCTGGGGCTGTTTTCCCTGGAGTGTCGAATGCTGAGGGGTGGCCTTATAGAGGTTTACAAAATTATGAAGGGCAAATAGACAGAGTCTTTTCCCTGGGGCCGGGGAGAACAGAACTAAAGGGCATAGGTTTAGGGTGAGAGGGGAAAGATATAAAAGAGACCTAAGGAGCAACCTTTTCACGCAGAGGGAGGTACGTGTATGGAATGAGCTGCCAGAGAATGTAGTGGAGTCTAGTACAATTGCAACATTTAAGAAGCATTTGGATGGGTATATGAATAGGAAGGGTTTGGAGGGATATGGGCCGGGTGCTGGCAGGTGGGACTAGATTGGTTTGGGATATCTGGTCGGCGTGGACAGATTGGACCGAAGGGTCTGTTTCCATGCTGTACATCTCTATGACTGTATGACCTGGTAGATTTTCTGACATCCAATTCAGTAGAATGTTCTTCCTCGTGCAATGGGTAAGGATGTTACACGATCTCTTCCCGTGTTCCCCCAGAGAGGGCAAAGTTGGCAACACCAAAAGAAAAATTACCGGATCCACGTTAATTTCTATCCCCAGGATGTCCTTTAGCTCCCTTACTATAGCACTCCAATATCTCTGGATCTTATAACATGACCAGTAGCAATGGGTGAGAGTGCCTATACGAGTTTTACATTTGGGAAATCCCTGATGACACTCCTCTCTTGAACTTAGCTAGTCCCTCTGATGCCATATGAGCCCTGTGTAAGATCTTCAATTGCATGGTCTGTGCTCTGTTACATACTGAAATTTTCCTTACTTTCACCCAAATGTTTTCCCATACCTCCGGTAAAATGTCCTCTCCTAACTCTCAGTTCCACATCTTACAAAGTCCTTCCAAATCCCCCAGGATGCAACCTTTCTGTAAATGATATGAAGTACTGAGTGAAAGAGTACCCGTACACCGGAGTACTCATTTCTCCACACCTGATTTATAACATTGGGCCAGGAGTGTGGTCTTCCTCTGTATATAATCCCTTATCTGGAAGTATCAGAAGAGGTCCCTCTTGGACAATCCATATTTCTGACTTAACTGACTAAATGACATCAGGACCTCTCCCTCGAATAAACCTCCCAGACAGAAGATTCCCTTTTTCTCTCATGTCTTAAAGCTGGAGTCCACTGCCCCAGGTTTAAACCGTTGGGCTCCCACCAATGGGATAAATGACGAAGTCTTAGACCAATTGCCCTCGTCTTGCCTCATTATCCTCCAGGCTTTCCCTGTATTTAAGATAATTGGACTATTACCCTGCTGGGTCACGGATTTCATCTTGTCCATAAATAATAAATTAATTAGAGGACAGCTTGACTGCGAGGCTTCAAATAGCAAACCAAATCGAGTCTAAATTCCCCTGTATCCAGTCACCAGCATTTGTTAACAGGGCACTAATTTGGTATTTCTTCAATGCGGAAGATCCACCCCTCTCTCAGTCTGCAGAAGCTGGAATTTAGTGAATTTTAATTATAGGACGCCTATGGCACCAAATAAAGGATTCTAGTCAACTATTAATTCTCCGTAATACTTGCCTAGGTACCAACAGCGGGAGCATTCTCATGTGGTACAGCAGCTGGGGAAGGACATTCATCTTAATCAGAGCTATTCAGCCCAACCATGATAACAGTAACCCCTCCCACTGCTGCAAATCTTTTTTATCTTAGAGTTTAGATCAGAGTGGTGCTGGAAAAGCACAGCAGGTCAGGCAGCAGCCGAGGAGCAGGAAAATTGACGTTCTGGGAAAAAGCCCTTCATCCTCTTTTACCTTCTCCAGTAGTTGTGCACAGTTATCCAGCTGGTGGAAGGAATGGCTAATAAAAATTCCCAAATACAAAAAACCTTTTGGCGAACATCTAAACAGGAATTGCATTCCATCTTTCAAATCAGGCACCACCACTAATCCCCCTACTGGCATAACTTCTGATTTTGTGAAATTGATCCTATAACCCGAGAAACTACCATATGAATTCATTGTTTGGATCAGTCGGGGAATAGACTTCTCCGGATTGACCAATAAAAGGACGTCATCAGCATTTAGGGTAATCTTATGCTCCCCCATTCCCACCTTTGGTGCTACTATTTCAGAGTCTCTTCTAACAGTTTCGGCTAACGATTCAATCTCCAAGGTAAATAGCAGCGGTGATAAAGGACACCCCTGTCGACTACCTCTTCTAATATTAAAATTATTAAATATTATTAAATTATTAATATTAAAATGACTTAACATCATTTGTAATAACTACCGCCTTAGGATATTATACAGTACTGCTATCGATCTGGTAAAGGATCCCCCCAAACCAAAACGCTCTACAACCTCAAATAGATACGGCCATTCTATCCGATCAAAGGTCTTTTCTGCATCTCGGGAGACCACCAACCCTGGAATCAATCTTTGCTGACATAACTGTACTGTATTTAGTACTCTCCTAATATTGTTAGAGGAACTGCGGCCCTTAACAAAACCTGTCTGGTCTTCTTTTATAACATGGGGCAAGACCTTCTCCAACCTCAGAGCCAACATTTTTGATAAAATTTTGAAATCTACATTCAATAGCGAGATTGGTTTACATGAAGTACATTCTTCAGGGTCCTTCCCTTTCTTTAAAGTATGGGACATATTAGCCTCCCTGAGAGTGGCCAGCAGACAATCCTGTGTATAAGAATAGTTGTACATCCCCAGAGGTGGTTCCATTAACATGTCTATGAATTCCTTATAGAATTCAGTTGGGAATCCATCTGGCTCCAGTGCTTTGCCATCCTGGAGATGTCTCATTGCTTCCTTCACTTCCTATACTGTTAAAGGCACCTTCAAAAGGGAAACCCTCTCCTTACTTACATTGAGGAGGTCCACATTTTCAAAGAAGGATTGCATTCCCGTTGTACTGTGTTCACTCCCTTCTGACCGATTCAACTCTTCAAAATATTCCCTAAACTTAGCATTGATCTTTTTCAATTCATGGGTAATTGTACCAGCCTTCTCCCTAACAGACGTAATGGATTTGAAGGCTTTTTTCCTCCTAGTCAAATAAGCCAGATATCTTCCAAGCTTATCTCCAAATTCAAACTGTCTTTCTTTGGCAAAGGAGACTTCTTTTTTAGCCGCTTGTATGTGTATTGTGTCAACAGCAGCCCGAAGAGCTGTGCCCTGCTGCAGCTTAACCAATGACAGTCTATTATAATATGTTGTCTCAGCTACCTTCAGCCGGGCCTCCAGCATCCGTTGCTGCTCCTCCCCCCCGCCTCTTTCTAGTCGTCGAATATAAAATGATCAGTCTTCGTAAATATGCGTAAGTTGCCTCCCAAAGTATTGCCAGATTACTAGCCATACCTGAATTAATATTCCAAAGGTCCTAAATTCCCTTGTAATATATTCAATAAATTTACTATCCCCTAATAAAAATGGGTCCAAGTGCCAGCGACGTGCATTCGTTCCACTACCCTTAGCTTTCACATCTAAATACAGTGGCGCATGATCTGAAACAGCTATATTCCCAATTTTACACGCCAATATTGTCCAAACCGTCAGTTGGCATAAAACAACATCAATTCAGGTATGGCACTTGTATGTGTTGGAATAGAACGTAAAGTCTCATCCATTAGAGTGGAGGTACCTCTATACATCCACTAGTCCCAACTCATCACACATGTCCCCCAACTGTTTAGACTGCACAAGCATACCTGCCAGGCCTTTTGACAATCTCTGGATCTCTTAGGCGATTGAAATCCCCTCCTATAATCATACGGCGAACCCCAAGATTCATTAATTTTGCCATTGCATCAATTAGAAATTTAAGAGGGTGCGCCAGGGGACAATATATATTCAAAACACCATATTCTTCTCCATGTATAAGGGCTTACAAAATAATAAACCTTCCATGATCATCCTTAATCTGCTCCGTTACCTGGAAGAGGAAGTTCCTTCTTATCAGTATAGCCACCCCTCTACTCTTAGAACTGAAGAGAACACCCTGTCATAACCTCCCTACTGCAGTTTCAGAAGATCCTTATCAGTCAGATGCGTCTCCCCCAACAGGGCAATGTCCACCCTTTCCTTCCTGTGGCTTGATAAGACATTCTTTCTTTTAATAGGAGAATATCTCCCTTTTATATTCCAGGTGCACCATCTGAATGAATCACTAGCCATGGTCATCCAGGGCAGCCTGTGGTTTCCCAGGAGGAGGGAGCTTATCTGAGGTGTGACGAGTTACAAAGATATTAACTCTATCAGACCTAAAAACTATTCCTATAAAAACAACTACATCTAAAAATAAAACACTACATTTAACTGAAACAAGCACCCAAATAATCCGCAATTCGCTCGAGATCTTTCCCCCTGCTCACAGGGGGCACCCCTCCCAATCCTTATTACTATCTTAACTCCCTCTAACTGAGGCCATGCTCTAGCTCCAGGCAAATCACAAATAAAGAAAACTTGTTATTTACATTCTGAAACATTGGATGCCCTTCATCCCTCCACTCGTATTAGTCACAAATATAGCCACTCCAAATATAAGATCAAAAAGGCAGCAGTAAAAAAAAATCCTCGATAATAGCCAGCTGACTGTTATATAAATAATTCCAATTTTACAATTTTACCATAAAACTGTACATGTACAACCAATAACCACTAAAAAAAGAAGGAAAGGGGGAGGGAAGTAGAAAGGGAGGTAATAAAAAAACGCCCTAAATCAATATCCGCAACGATGCCCCCTTCCCCTCCCATCCCACCTTTCCTGCGGAGTCAAAGTTATACACCATCCCTCCCATGGGCGAAAGGCAACATGGCCGGATACCTCATGGAGTATTGGAAGTTTAACTCCCTTAATTCTTTTTAACATCATCAAATGTCCTTCTCCTCTTAACCAGAGATTAGATTAGATTACTTACAGTGTGGAAACAGGCCCTTCAGCCCAACAAGTCCACACCGACCCGCCGAAGCGAAACCCACCCATACCCCTACATTTACCCCTTTTACCTAACACTACGGTCAATTTAGCATGGCCAATTCAACTGACCTGCACATCTTTGGACTGTGGGAGGAAACCGGAGCACCCGGAGGAAACCCACGCAGACACGGGGAGAATGTGCAAACTCCGCACAGTCAGTCGCCTGAGTCGGGAATTGAACCCGGGTCTCTGGCACTGTGAGGCAGCAGTGCTAACCACAGTGCCACTGTGCCGTCCACAGAGCTCCTGAAAAATCTTGAAAGAACATTATCTTTGAATCTTTATTCATTAAGAGTTGTGAATTCCTTCCCAACCTCTTGCCGTTTCCACTATTAACTATTTTTCTCTCTAATACAGGAGCTACACTAGGATTGCGCGGGTCCAGCCCGGCCCTGCGTGTTGCGATCTGGTCAGCCTGCTCCACACTTACCAGGCCCAACTCCAACTCTAACTGTAGGAACTTCATCCTTACGCGAAGCCAACGAGGTCTTCGCCTTCCATGCGTTCTGGGAGGCCCACGATCCGTAAGTTTTTCCTTCTATTCTTGTTTTCTAGATCGTCAACTTGATCCTGAAGGACTCGAACCTGGTCTTCCAGCGTTTGGGTCCTTCCTCACGAAACCTCCGCAACTGTCTCCAATGCTGCGGTCCTTTCCTCCACTGCCTCCAGTCTTTGTTCCAGGAGTTGCATATCCTGCTTATGCTTTTTATAACATGGCAGACAGTGACTCCACTGCTGTTTGAATCCACTCTCACAGTTTTGCAAACTCCAAGAGTAAGTATTGCTATCCTGCTGGATCCAGAGGGGCCATCCTGGAGATTGAGTACTGGCTGCAGGCACCCCCGATGCAGTAGGGAAGTGCCTTGTCTGCTGTTCTGTTTTAGGCCCCTTTCCTCTACCAGACTTCATCCTGGCCTTGAAGGTGTCTCAGGTGATTTCAGTAGCTCCAAACAATAAGCTTAAATTAATACCTTTTTCTCCTGGAGGTGGTTGATGGGGCGGGGTAAAGGTCCACCTTGCCCAGGGGTATGGCACAGAGCCTAACACAGCAGACCACTCAGACTGCCGCCATCTTGGATCTTGGACGCTGTTGCTATTTTCTAAGAAACTCTACTTCAAATCCGTACACCAGTTACTTAATGATGTTTTCTGAGGTATTCTCTCACTGTCTTCCACTCCCCCTATGATAGTGATTCATACAATAGTAGGCAATATTTTCAGATGTGGGGAGGAGCCAGTAACAGTGACTCAGTTGACCGAATGAGTGAACTACTCCCATTCCCATGTTCCAATATGAACACCGATGAACACTCTAAATGTTGATTATACTACTAGTCCAGTTAATATTTTAGGCCAATGATCTTTATTCCAATTGATAACGTAGTAGATATATTCTCTAAAACATCTTGTCAGATTGTAAACATTTCGTTTCTGCTCATTATCAGCTGGATTTACTGAGCCTCCTTGTTCACCATCCACAACACAGGAAATTCGGCACATCCCAATAACATTCTGGGGAAAAATCTCTTTATCTGGTCTGAGTTGTATAGATAGTTAAACACTGGTACCTTATCAAAGTGGCAGTGGTTAATGGTCTTTGCTCAGTAATTATTAATGGGTGATTACACCCTCAAAACAGGGTTTTCAGACATAACACCTTAACACTGATGATGCATCATTTTGAAATATGCTGCCCACTGGATATCCAAAGCATTCACCTCTTTCATGTCATAGGCTCCTTTTAAAATTGAAATTTATGCCCAATGAGGTAATTAGCTCCCAAATTGTCATTTTATGTCAGAACAAGTCAAAGCCTGAGAAGATGGCTCTGACATTTTCATTTGTGTTTGAATTGAAGACACTACTAAAGGGAAAGTAAAAATCTGAGCCCAGGTAGGCACCAACTGAAGAGGGTGCTGGCCCAGATTGAGATGTGGGGAACTGGATGTCAAAGAAATAAAAATAGAAATAACGTTCTGAGGTATTCTCTCACTGTCTTCCACTCCCCCTGTAATAGTGATTCATACCATATTAGGCAATATTTTCAGATGTGGGGAGGAGCCAGTGACAGTGACTCAGTTGACCAAATGAGTGAACTACTCCCATTCCCATGTTCCAATATGAACACCGATGAACACTCTAAGTGTTGATTATGCTGGAAAATGCGCGAAAATTTCAGCAGACCAGGCAGCATCTGTGTAGAGAGCTACTGGTCCAGTTAACATTTCAGGCCAATGATCTTTCTGCAAAACGGTTAGGTGAACATCCATTTCATAAATGAGGTGTGTAAGTTGAAATCTATTGACTCATAATGAGCAATGTTTCTCACTCATCCAGTCATTGCCAGAGATGGTTTTAAAATGGCAGAACTTGTTCAGTCTTTGCAGGACCACAAAAGGTCAGAACTTCTTTGTCTTGCTGTTGATGAATTAGCAAGAATCAGAGTTTTATCTCTCTTTGACTACTTTGCAGCGTAAATGTTCCATCAATAAAATATATGAATGGGATGAATTGTATTGTGTGACTATTGCTGAAGCTTAATGATTGAAGGTGGATCCTGAAGTAAACATTTGTATTGTGCCATGTATCAAATCCATGTTCACTGGTTTTCAAATATCCCATAGTCTAGATTAGAGTGGTGCTGGAAAAGTTCAGAAGGTCAGGCAGCATCTGAGGAACAAGAAAATCAATGTTTCGAGCAAAAGCCCTTCATCAGGAATGATGGCCTTCATTCCTGATGAAGGGCTTTTGCCCAAAACATTGATATTTCTGCTCCTCGGATGCTACCTGACCTGTTGTACTTTTCCAGCACCACTCTAATCTAGACTCTGATTTCCAGCAACTGCAGTCCTCACTTTTGTCCTTCAAATATCCCATACTCTAGTGCTGCAGTGGTAAAGAATCAGATGTTTATTTTAATGAGTATTTTTGCATTGTTACAACATGATCAAAAATTGTTAGCCTAATACTTAGGACTAAGTGTTCAGATGCACTTGTTGATTTCCTTCACCTCTGACCTCAACAATATACATGAAGACAGTATATTGACAAAATTGTTAGTGGAAGCCAAATATCTCTCTCACATACACGGGGAAATGTGGATGTATGGAGCAGGTTGAACTCTGAATGTGGAATGGAACAGAATGTAGACTGGGGGTATTCTGAAATAGTGAGTAAGGCTTCAGTTAAATAAAAAAAGGCTGCATGAAAATCAAAACACAATAACTGAAGAGTTTTGAAATTGAAACTGTTCAACTTTTTAAAAAAGTCTAAGATCAAGGGGTATGTTGAATCTGAAACAGAAGTCTGAAAGTTAACAGGTCAACTACAGCTAAAGCCAGAAATCAAAGCAGAAATTGGTGATTTTTAATGACCAGTGTGGCAAGGTTCAGCTGAAAACGCCCTCGTATAAAAGTAGTAATTAGCGTTCTCAATCCTGTCATTATATCCTATAAACATGTAGTGCTGTACTTGAAATGGTTTTTAGTAGATTTCTTCAATTAACTTGGTAATACGTGGTGAAAATTCTAGGAAATTCCTAATTCTGATCCTGTATTACCTCCTGTCGTCAGGAGATATTACATATTACACACACTAGGTAAGCAAGTGCCTGTGAAAAGAGTTAGAAGGGCACAATTGTGGTGGAAGAGGTGAAATAAGGGATGGCTGGGTGGTAAAGGTGTTCAGGATTAATGTGGAAAAATACTAAAAATAAATATAGTTAAATATCTCCTTTCTTATACCAGAAATTACACAGTATTATTATTTCCTGAATTGAACAAGAGAGAAATTCCAAGCAGGCGTTTAAGTGGCGCAAGGCCTAAACTGTAATTCAAAGTATTTCAATGTTTTTTTAATTCATATGTGAGCATCAATTTGTTGCTTATCTCTCAGTACCTTTGAGACAGTGGTGGTGGTGGTGAGCTACCTTCTTGAACCATTGCAGCCCATCTGATAATGTGCAGAATGTTACAGATCAATTCTGAGATTAACAGTACAAATCCAGAATGGCGTGCCATAGAGAAATGTTAAAGTTATATAAATTCTACACAGAGCTTTAAGCTTGAATGATTACAGTGTGAAATCATTTGTTAATCTTTGTTGGAAAGTTATTCCCAATATGTCCAGGAAATGTTGTGAATTTCAGTGTAAGGCTTCATTGAAAGGAAATTTAATGACATTCAGTTTCACTTTTAGAAATTTATCTTATACTGTTTTCACTGGTGAGCTCTGACAGAGAGAAAAAAAACTGGCACTATATTTAAATCTTAAAGCTGTCAGAAATTCAACAGCTTAAGTAAAAAGGTGGCTCAGTGATTAGCACTGCTGCCTCACAATACCAGAGGCACATATTCGATTTCTGTCTTGGGTTACTGCCCATATGGAGCTTGCACATTTTTCCCTGAGTTTCCACCAGGTGCTCTGGTTTCCTGCCTCAGTCCAAGGATGTGCACATTAGGTGGATTGTCGGAGGTGCCCAGAGATGCACAGGCTAGGTGGATTAGCCATTATAAAGATAGGGTTACAGGGATAGGGTAGGGAGTTGGGGATCGTTTGCTTTTCGGAGGGTCAGTGTGGACTCAATGCACCAAATTGCCTGTTTCCTCACTGGAGGGATTCTATGAAAAGGTCTTCCCTTTTCTGCCAGCCCCAAATCTTTCATTTCAAGTTTATTTTGCTAATCTTATTTTTTAAGTGGTTATACAAATTGTTCTGGTTGGCACTGAAAATATGTTTGTGAATAATTGTTCGGCACTTTTGCTGAATGTGTTGACAATTTCACTAGCAATACCAGAAGGAGTCTTAATGAGCACTTTTACAATCTCATTACACAAAGTGACCAGAGGAATTTCTTTCTCATGCTTTTGAAATTAAAAGAACAAACCATTTTGTTCTCTGATCGTGGTGAAAAGCTTTGAAGGGAAGTTAACACAGATGAACTTGGACCAGTGTCAACTTGCACTGGCAGAGGCTTGCGTGGCTTGACCCTAAGCTATTTTCAAACTCCACTTTTGAATGGCGGCAATTAAAAGCCACTGCAAATGTCTTTACACAAAGGCAAAGGGTCAACATCAGCAGCTTTAAAAATAATCAGTGATGAAATCCATTTCACTTCAGTGTCTTTTCGATGACTGGTTTAAACATTTGTCTTTAACTACCGAGCCCTTGCAGCATATTTGTGGAAAAGGACTCTAAGAGTGATCAAATGTCTTAGTGGCACGAGACATCAACACAAGAAATTTCAGCTTCATTCATGTTTATCTATTTTTGTACAAAGCCTGCATAAAAATAACACATCGAGGAATGTGGTAAGAGTATATTCTGACAGCATGAGGCTCTTTAATCATAGGTTCTGGGATTTAGACGCGATTCAGCCAGTTAGCAAGTGCACAGTTGTGATGAATGATTACCCCATGTCTGATTCAAGTTAGCGCAGGCAGCTTGCAAACTTTGTGCTACCTAGTCATCACCATGAATGTGATAATCTCCTTGCCATGATCCCTCCCCAAAGACTAAAGGCTCCACAGACTGGCCATGTACTGTACTTAGCAAGGGGCCAGGAATCTAGTGCTAGCTTGTACTTCTTAAAGGCAGCAATCTGGAGCTGATTATGGAAGGCTTTGAGGGAAGGATTATGACAGCCAATTAAAGAATAAGCCAGAGTTGTGCTCCAGGTACTTCAATGTAAATGTTGAGAAGAGGAGAAGGCCCCTAACATGAAACAGAGAAGGAATTGAGAGTAAGAATGTCAAGGAGTTGCATTCCAGGAGTCTGGCCCAAGGACCTGGCTACATTGTCACAAGAAATTCAATGACCTCACATGGACTAAAGCCATTCCTTCCAATTGCACCTCCAATGCCTACACCAGAAACCTCATTTTTCGTTCATTTGTGGGATGTCAGTATTGCTGGTCGGCCAGCATTTAGTTGTTGTTGAGAAGGTGGTGGTGAGCTGCCTGCTTGAACTGCTGCAGTCCACTTGCTGTGGGTTGACCTACAATGCCATTAGAGAGGGAAATTTCAGGATGTTGATCCAGCGACACTGAAGGAATGGTGATATATTTCCAAGTCAAGATGTTGGGGGGGTTTAGAGGGGAACGTGACGGTGGCAGGGTTCTCATGTATTTACTGCTCTTGTCCCTCTAGATGGAAGTGGTCATGCGTTTGATAGGTGCTATCGGAGGACCTTTGGAGATTTTCTGCAGTGTTTCTTGGAGATAATACATACTGCTGCTACTGAACGCTGCTGCTGGAGGGAGTGGATACTTGTGGACTTAGTGTCCATCAGGGTGGGCTGCTTTGTCCTGGATGGTGTCAAGCTTCTTGAATATTGTCGGGGCTGCAGCCATCCAGTCAAGCGGGAGTATTCCATCACACTCCTGGCTCGTGCCTTGTAGATGGTGGACAGGCTGTGGGGAGTGTGTTACTTACTGCAGGTATTCCTAGCCTCTGACCCCTGTTCTTGTAGCCACTGTGTTTATGTGGTGAGTCCAATTTAGTTTCTGATCAACGATAACATTTAGGATGTTGACAGTAGGGGCATTCAGTGATGGTAACACTATTGTATGTCAAGGGGTGATGGTTAGATTGTCTCTTGTAGTGATGGTCATTGCCTGACATTTGTGTGGCACAAATGTTACTTACTACTTGTCAGCTCAAGCCTAGATATTGTCCAGATCTTGTTGCAGTTGAACAGGGGCTGCTTCAGTATCTGAGGAGTCACAAATGGTGTAACCATTGGTGAACATCCCCACTTCTGACCTTATAGTGGCAGGAAGGTCATTGATAAAGCAGCTGAAGATAGTTGGATTGAGGACACTACCCTGAGGATCTCCTGCAAAGATATCCTGGAGCTGAGTTGGCTGACCTCCAACAACAACAACCATCTTGCTTTGTGTCGGTTATGACTCCAACCACTGTAGAGTTTGAGATTTTCTAGGACTCCTTGATACCACACTCATTCGAAAGCAACCTTAATGTCAAAGGCTGTCACTCTCACCTCATCTCTGGAGTTCAGCTCTTTGTCCATGTTTGAGCCAAGGCTGTAATGGGGTCAGGAGCTGACTGGCCCTGGCAGAATCCAAACTGAGCATCACTGAGCTGCTCAGTTCAATGCACCCAGCAGTCAGTATTCAAGATGCATGGTTAATATTTAGATGCTCCAACTCATCTTCATATACTAACCAATGTCACCTGCCTAACCCCCACATCTCAGCTTCTCCATGCCTGCAGCTATTCACCTATGAGGATAGGTGATCCAAACACATTGTAACTCACCTTTCCCTGTCTCATCTGACAAGGTGATCCTTCTTGAATTAGATGGTGCTCTGAATTATTGGACCAGCAGTGACTGAGCACATTGCAAATTCAACAGAGAATACCAGAGATTACAGTATGTTCTTGCCTCATGCCCCTTCGCAAATCACTCTCATTTTATTTTGGAGCATGGTGTGAAAGCTGCAGATGGTGTGGCCATGAACCTCTTGTTTTCCAGCCCACCCCATTTCCCTCAGCTCAAACCTCATACTCTTCAATTTCAGGTGCCCAAGCCCGCTAGCCATCCAGCCTCACACAAACTTCTGAATATGAAGCATAATCACTGATCCAACTCAAGTCACCTGCTGAGATACTGGCACAACACAAACTCTGGGGAGCTGTTCAGAGTCAGCGACAGCACTTGTTGAATCACCAGATATAAAGGAGTTGCAGCGAGGCTAAAAAGATAATGATATTTCAGCTCACCAAAACAAAGGGGCTAAGACAAGAACTTTGATACTGCAGCATATAGAACAATGTTATGGGGATACATATCAAACGCATAGTACACTGACTGACCTGTCAGAGACTATGTTTTGTCAGAACCATGGAAGGATTCAATTCCAAATTTGCACAGAACAGTGTGAAAATGAAACCTAGATCCTGAGAATACTTGCCACCCCAGCCATATTGTCACATTTGATGTTTGGTATCTTAGCTTCCACTGCAACACAGGCAGAAAGTGTTGCAGTGTTAATTAACCACTGGGATCATGAGTTTCATGCTTACTGTCATGCAGGCTTACGCTGCTGCTACTGCAGCTCCAGATATCAGTGCACAACAGGGTCTGTAGGGTCTCACAGCTGGACAATCCATCAGTCAGAATACCAAGACAGCTCTGCTCACCCACTGTGCCCTTGCCTTTCCAAAGTAGCAGCAATAACTCTGTTGTGTATGTACCTGCTGTCCGCTCACAGGATGACAGAATTCATGCCATCACTGTTACTTCTTCAGTTCCACTGCTATTGTCTGTCAGCCGGCAGCCCAAACCTCTACAAACCATGCCATACTGACGGTGAAATCCCAAGGTGCAGAAATGCTTGATGACGGGCAATGGAATTTGTGGTCTGTGATGGTCTACAGCAGAGAATCGAAGAAAATCAACTCAAATTTGTGCCACGAGGGGAGAAAAACTGAGTGAATTGACTGAAAACATTGCTACAGTCTCAGCAGTGAACACACAGCTCCTGTTCCGGATGAATTGGAGGGCCAATGATGCCAGAGAGACATTTAAGACATTTGAGCAGTAGTGAAATTTGACATTCTGTAGTTTTCTAAAAGGCACCAGTGAAAAGGAAAAGGTCAGCTGTATCCTTTTTGTGGACAATAGAGAAAAAGGTTCAGATCTTTACAAATATTGCTAATTTAAAATGACATGCTGTTGAAGCTTTTTTCTCTTACACTCATCAGGACAGATGCAAGAGTACGTTTCAAAGGGAACAATATGTATTGCATTAGAAACAGCGTGCTGATGTTTTTAGCAAGTACAAAACAACCTTGATTATCCTAATGAGATGGGCAGGGAGTATTCTGTTTGATCATAAACAAAGGAAGCCATACTGAACATTTAAACTGAACTTTCTGTCCACTCAGGAGCATCCTGTGTTCGTGCTAACTCCTGAGCAGCGACTGATATCACCCCCCTCAACATTTTGGATTGGGACAAGAGAATACTGAAGGTTCGTTGACTCATTCATGGAGTTGCGTGTGTTGCACAACGGTAGAAGACAAAGCTAGCAAGGATAAAGCAACTCCTGTTCGGGTGCAACGAGCAAATGTCAGACCTGGCCCCACTCTCTTGGTAAAAGTGACCAGCACAGAGAGAGAGAGAGGGAGAGGGGAGCACAAGCAACCAGGGAGAAAAAAAAATCCACCATTAGTCTGTGTGACATTGCAGATCAGAACAGGTACTTAAGATTCTGGAAGAATTGGAAATACAGGTTGCAGCTCAGTTTTTTTTTGTTTGTATTGTTTGCTGTTATTGTTAATGTGCAATTACAAAAGAATTGTTTTTGTTCTAGTGGATGACCTGTGTGTGATTGTGGGTAAGTGTCTCTCTCATAGTGTGTGTTTTTATATAGAGTTCATAACAATTTACCTTGAGATCTAGTTTGCATAATCCAAACTTCGGATAATCGATGCTTGGATAACCGAGGTTGATCTGCACTTTGATTGCTTGAAGATTCATCATGGAGAGTGTACCAGGGAAAGCTCCTGTGCCCCAAAGCTTTTGATTAAATTCAAAAATGGCAAATTCAGTCAAAACTTCAATGAGTGATATTACTTGACAATTACTTGATATGACAAAAACTTGAAGAAGAATGACAATACTGAATCCAGGCAGAAAATTAGGAAGCTAGCTGTTTAATACTATGTTTTGAAACTCATTTATTTTTTGGCTAAGTCAGAGGTGCATCAGGTTTTTGGAGGGATTTCTGCCACAAGACTGCAAGTTTTCTCACCCTATCTTACCAAACTCTCATCAACTACCTACATTGCCCAAATGGAGACTGTTATATCCAATTCCAGCCCCATCCTGCCACATGCCAATCCTAAAACAATTAGCCATTTAGCAGATACACTGGAATTCACCAGCAACCTCTGTATCCATCCCATCTTTAAAAGCCCATTATGCAACCAGACAACCACCATCAGAGCTGCCCTGTACAGTTCGTGACATTTGCCCTGGTCATAGCAGATGGGTAAATCTGTGCTCTTTATTAAGGTCAAGGACCTGGAGACCCTGCTTTTCTGGCAGTGTAGATGCAGGACTTTGTCTCCAGAGGATCAGCAGCTGAAGCAACCACATCATGCCAGGCTGGCTCAAGGTTGCCACCCAGGTTAAAAGTAGTCTCAGCTGTCTGAAAGAATGCACAGTGCTGTAGGTCAACGGTCTTCTCTACTCTGAGAGCATAAGTGCTCCCATCTTCTCTCCAATACCTCACATTCATTCTATCTTTGCAATTGTGCCACCTCCCAAGTCACACGTTCTATAATTCTTAATAATGCTTATGATATCTTCCATTACTCATTCTCATCCACCTCAAACCCCGACAACACTAACGTTGAATGCCCTCTGCACTAGCTACTGAGATCATCTCCCCACCTGCACCAAAAGTAACAGCAATACCACCCACCTTCACCCCCTGTGATATCTGTTTTTCTCCGATTCCAGGGACAAAGTAGCTGTCAATAAGACAGAAAGAGTCAAGAAGAGTGATGGACTGCCTGACATTCGGCTCCTCATCCCTTATACGGAAGCTATTCTGCCTCTAACCATCCCAAGTGACTGACTGATCATTTCTAAGTCCCCTGGGTTGGTACTGAGTTGACTTACTATACCCAAACTCTCTAACTGCAGACCATACACCATGACTGAGGTCTGATTTAAGGACTATGTAGTCATCTGTATATGTACACAAGTTAATATACAAAATATCACATCACTGAGCAACAATATATCTGTCTGTAGCACATGGTATAATCTAAGAAATATATATGACGGCATAGGAAGAGACCCTTCCATCCAACTTGTCCATGCTGACCATTTAGTTTAAAGGGTGAGATTATTTTAAACTTCTAGGAAATACAATGCACAGCGTGCCTGGCCTTCTTTTGAGTGTTCTTTCTCTGCTCTAATTCTCTGCCATGCTGCGGTTTGGGCAGTACCATTTTCTGATGACGGGCCTTCTGATTCCTGTGAACACTGTGGAAAGATGTCATACCACTTTTCCAACATTGAACAGAGTTCCCCAAGTGTGATGTGAAAATACTCTGCAAAGTTTAGTTACAGTGGGTACCAGGAGGATGTGGGTGCGGCTGAATTCAGGTCACCAGCGAGTCACAGGGGCAATATAGGCTCCAAAATAGAAACTTGGAGGTCTTTGATGCTTGCCAATATCTCAGTTTGCTCTCCGCAAACTTCCAGTGTGCAAACAGTCCATCACCCCCTGCCCCCTCAACTTGCATGCAGTCTACCTTCATGTCACCCTAGTCCCTTCCCTGTCCCCTCCCCATTCATTCAGCCCTCTCCCCAGTGTCCTTCTCTTCTCCCCTCCTACTCTGCCCCTTCCCTCTCCACCCCTTTCCCCTTTCTCTCCCTCCTCCCCTCTCCACTACTCCCCCATCCGTCCCCGCTCCCCTTCTCCAATCTACTACCCCCAACTCCCTCCCCATCAAAACAAAGAACTGCAGATGTTGGAAAAGTGAAGCGTTCTGACGATGGGTTGCTGGATTCTACAGATGCTGCCAGATTTGCTGTGTTTCTCTAACAAGCTGTTTTTGCTCCACTTAATGGACTATTGGCCCAGTTTTAAAGATGAATATGAGGCCCCACAACACTGACCCCTGCCCATCCAATCGTGGCCACATGTCACCTCACACTTCCTCATATGCCCCATGCTCCCTATGTAACCTCCAAAGTCACTTATGCACTACCCACAGTAGGGAAATCTTAAATTTATGTCTTCAAAATTAACATTAAACATAAACTAAAGATCCAACACATCTGTCATTCAAACACTTATTTAAATATTCATTCAAAAATAATCCAAAAAATGTAAATCCCCTTAAATTGTCAATCAGTTGCAACAACAAACATCTATTTATTAACTGCAAAGACTGTTCGATGTTTAATACCCTCTTAGAACTGATAATCAAAGTATCTACACAAACCCCCACTGGTAAGTGGTCCTGTAACTTTTGAAACTCAGGGAAGTATTCAGAATGGGCTTAGCTGTAATAACATTTAAGATCACAGAAATTGAAACCTATGGAAATTGCAAGAATAGGTGTCTATGTATTCAGCACTTTCTCTCATTAGACTAGGTTTTCTTTTCTCTGAATGAAAGGTGCATATTGTTTATCCGTTAAGTTTTAGAGGATTGGGGATTTAAATTACTGCAGGTCTTGAGACTTAACAATTGCCAAGTAGTATTTACATAAGTTTTGAATACTTACTAGCATATTCCCAGGGTGGAAAGTACTCTAAAGCATCCTGACACTTGCATAATGCCGTTAAATGTGGTGTTACTCTTACCTTTTCAGAAAAGGTATAATCAACTTTAATCAACCTATAATCAACTAATGGAGTAAAAGCACATCTAACTTACAATGCAACATCTAATTTTTGAAAATGAAAGGACTTTGTTTTTGCATTTTGAAAACTCAACGAAAACATTCAAAAAGCTGATGACTTTTTTGGCTCCCCATTTGTAAATGTGGTCGCCCAGGAAATTCAATGTGAAACAAAATATCTTTCTCAATCTGGACTCACATCTTGACACTGACCCAGCAGTACTGTGTGCTATGGTTAGGGATTGACTGGAATCTGTTTTAAACATCTGTGACAAAACAATTGGCACCAATTATATGTGGTCGACATTGTTTTACTCTACGACACTTCTGAAGAGCAGTAGTGGTCCTGTGTTCTTACCAAATTAGCCTGATGACAAAAATTGCATAATGGTTGGACTGCTTCCCCGTGGAATTGAGCCAATAAAGGCAGCAGTGCTCCATACAGGACCCCTATCCTCTGCTGGCAAAGACTGACAAAAACAGGAATAAAATCTGGATTTGGATATCACCTATTTTTAAAAGCACTGCTGAACTGACCCAATTTGGCAAAAATCCAGGTAAGAGTCATTAACTCAATGTTCTGCTCAATGAATCTTGTCAGGGATGATATGTGTGTCTTGGCAGGTACTACACAATTGCGTTACTACGGTTTATGAAGGATAAAATAAAGTAAGTCAGCAAAACCGAGGACTCAAGAAACCATTTACAAAGGTACTGAAGTCATTAGAGTAAAATAATGTCTACGAAACACATTTGGTGCCAATTGTTTTGTCACAGATGAGTCACAGATGTTCAAATTGATGTTTAAACTAACGTTTAAAACAGATTTCAGTCAATCCCTAACCATAGCACAGTACTGCTGGGTCAGTGTGAAGATGCGAGTCAAGATTGAGAAAGATATTTTGTTTCACATTGAATTTCCTGCTGGCCTTTAATTAAAGAAGGCTGTGTTGTACGACGCACCCTGTCTAAATGTCACTCCCACATCATCCTCGCATTCATATTCCACAACTTAACCTGGTAGTTGGTGTCTGTTACTGAAAGGTAATGGCAATGTTGATAATGCTAACGACTTTGAACAGTAAGTAAAAATAAATTACATTGCTTTAATAAAATAATGCATATAAAGGTGTAATAAGGATAACTGTTATGAACAATTCTATTTGCATATGCTCCTGGTTGATCTTTTCAGACATTACAAAAGACATAAAAAATACCTATTTCTGTTCCACTCACAAATCCATTGGTTAAATATAATAGCATGTTAATGATAGCAAAAAGCTTTTCACTGTGCCTCGGTACACATGATAATAAATTACATTCAAATTCAATTGATGATGCATGTCATGTTTGTGGAAATTGGCCAATAGGTTTGAGAATTAAAAGTATACCAAAAGTTGCAAATGTTCTGATCATTTTACATGACTATGTTTTCTTAAATATTCATGGCATCATGCCTCTTCTCTCAAAAATTGAGAGGTTTCTGAATTTACACATTAACTGCCCTTTATACCGACTGCAACATTGAGTCTTGCAGAAGCAATCTTTGAATGAGATATTGGTTTTGAATGTAATACCAATCAATTTGTTTGGAATTGTAGCTGAATAAAATGATTAGATTAGATTAGATTAGATTCTCTACAATTTGGAAACAGGCCCTTTGGCCCAATAAGTCCACACCGCCCCTCCAAAGAGAAACCCACCCAAACCCATTTCCCTACCCTATATTTACCCTTGACTAACGCACCTAACGCAATGGGCAAATTAGCATTGCCAATTCACCTAATCTGCACATCTCTGGATTGGTTGAAAATTTCACTGGACTATAGACTGACTTGTTCTACTGGTCAGTAACTCAGCAAATTGCTTTCTCGGTAAAGAATGTCAGTCACTGCTGCTCCCAAACATCTATGTTTGGGAGAAGTATTCAATGTGAGAAAGCTGAGTGAGTGAGATGACAGAAGATTCTTCTCTCAGCGATGGAATGAAGTAAACATTGGCTTTCAAAGGGTAGCTTATTGCATTTTATGTACATCTAGGAGCACATTCTACAGTGAAATGCAGCGATATGTGATAGACAATTGTTAAAACATTGAAATGGTTCACACAGTGTGATGGAGGTACACATAGGTGTGAATCGGGATAATTGTAACCAAGCACTGTGAACAATTAGCTACCAGGTTTGAGTCAAGTTTGCTGATCTGAGACAGACAATTATTAAATTACAGACTGCGCTCAACTATATCTTCAAAGAAACAGTGCAGAATCAAAAAGTGAGTTGCATGTCTTCAGATGGTAAATTGGTGTTAGGGATTTTATATATGTCAAATTTTAATTTAGTCTCAACTCAAATTCGCCCTTCTCAGCCAATCATCTGTTTTCACATTAATAAGTAGGCATGCTAAGATGCTGCCATACCCTGAGTCCTCATTGTCCCACTGATCATATTGATGCCAGCTCACTCTCAGTGGGAGATCATTGTACTATTGAAGGCTTCTGTTCATTCTGAGGATCCTCACATCATCTGGGAATAGTTTTTAAAGGCTGTTTTTGAACCTTTCATTAGGACGTTGAGGCAGCCCAAAGATCTCCCCATGTTTGAGCAGAGCTTACCTCTCTTAGATGAATAGACATCGCGGCAGTCTTTTCCGTGTTTTTGTTCTGCCCACCAGGACAGATTGTCCACTTCGTGGAAGCTCCTTATTGCCATTGCACTATTAACTTAAGGGATCATGATCCAAAAATCATCTGAAAGCCTCAAAATGTTATAAGTGCAGTTGATTCTGGCCCATGTGACAGAGCACCAATAAAGCAAACTCTTTTATTCCTATTCTTTTGCCTACATTCTAACCAGTTACTGATGCATGTCACAAGGTTACCTCCAATTCTGCGTGTTCACACTTTTGCTGTCATCAGCATTTTGTTAAGAATTTTCTACATGTACCTTTACTTGAAAAAGTATAGAAAATTATTCAAAATTCTAGAGTATTGTTAGGTAGCTAGCATTCAAAAACAGAAATTACTGGAGAAACTCAGCAGATCTGGCAGTATCTGTGGAAAGAAAACAGAGTTAACATTTCAAATTCAGCGACCCTTCTTCAGAGCTTTTCTGAATTTCTGTTTTTGTGTTTTAGACCATCAGCACATCTTTTGTTTTCAGCACTGTTGTCCTTTGACGTCCACATTTCATTTCTTTCACATTTGTCTGCTTCTTGCTCATGAGACAATGATATATATTTACAAACACTTTATTTCTGATGGTCACAAATGTTTTTTGTTGAAGAAACAGATTATTTACACTGAGCTAAAGTACAAAAATATAATACAATTATTTTACATTATGAGGACCTGCTGAAAAACACTGAATACATATTACATTGTACACAAATCACACTCGATGGACAGTGTATTTACCATTTTTCAGCAAAATTTTCCAGTCACGCAAAGTTCTTTAAATATAGCTCTCATGGTATCTATTCAGGGGAAAAACTATTTCCTTACTCAATTCCTTCCCACAGCTACCTGTTGGGTCTCTGCTGCTTTAACCATTAATGAATTTCCTTGCTTAGCTGGGAAGGTGAGTTGTCAGTGCCATAGTTGGAGAGTACATCTGCAGCAGAGGGTTTTATCTAGAATCATCACTCAAGAGTTGGATTTGGCCACTCCACACTGCCTGATTCAGTATTCTGGCACTGAGTTAGCAAACTTTACCCACATACGAGAAATCAAGCTAAAAACAAACATCATTATTACGATTCTAAAATAACCTTTATGAATACTGTCACCTGATGCTCAATTGTTGCAACTGCTAGGCTGCCCACAGAAACCAATCTAGAGTAGGGAGTTTTTATATTGGAATATTACATCTGAAAAACAGCACTGCGCCCTTTCATATGAACTTCTTGTTGCTTTTGCTCTAATCTTTTTCTTCGAAGATCTGTTCTAATTTCAGTGCATTGTCTGTTCACTAGTGGCTTTGTTTCTGAACTGTGAAAGAAAATGATAGCTCATATGACATTTGAGAAACAGAATGCTTGAAATTGAAAACTATGACTTTTGGAACAAAAGCTTTGGATTCTGATCATTTTTCTTTTGAAAATGTGATTTCAACACGACATTAGCATTCTTTTGATGCTATGGTATTTACCGGTATTTAGAATTTTATAGTCAGACTGCTAGTAATTGTTATGATTTCAAATCAGTCAATCTGAACAAAGGCACCAAAAGCGTTATTTTTGGTATGCTCATTATGTCCACACAAACTGTAAACTGGTTAGATTTTTCTCCAATATATTTTAACATTAATGCTGTCACTCCTAAAAGCAAAACGTCCAGTGTCAATCACAAAGTAATGGCTTAATAGACACCCCAGTCCAATTTCACTTTCTACTGACATCAGCTTCCTCCTACCAGCTATGCTGAAAGCTAACTTAGCCCACTAAGTAACATACCATTTTCCACTTAAAGTTCTAATAATAACCTGAGCACAGGACAGCTAATGTAGCACATTTTATTTGTAGATAATTAAATATCCATAACAAGAGTTCTAACCAAGACAAATGTGTGACATTAGAAAGCAATTGTAAATCTGCTGTTCAGTGGGAACATGAGAAAATCTGAAATCACTGTTCCAATATATTCAGGCAATTGCAGCTATAACATTTGATGGAATTAAAATGATAATTAATTTAATCTAATTGTGGCCCTAATTAAAGATAGATTAAAGAGTTGCCTCAAAATTAGTCACATACAGCCACCAATAATAATTGTCAACACCTTAAGGGTTAGCAGGACATCATGCAATATCCATGGATTTAAATATTTATATGTGTGACATTTCAAGCAGAAATGCCTCTGTCTAACCCCTACCAATAGCTTCCATGAGCGTCAACTCATTAGATGACTTGCCCCAGCAAGAAATCTCCAAAAAACAGAAACCATAGTACTTACAATGGTTAACTTAATGATAACATTTAATAAGGGGTAAAAATTAAGATAAAAATCGAATTGATTGGTGACAAGAAACTTCCTGAATTTAAAATATTAAATAGACATTTAAAAGAATATTAAAAACTTTTAAAAATAACATTTGCTCAGTCAATTAATCATGTTCTCCCTACTTTCATCCACATTATTGTTACCTTTGTATCACATCCTTCTGTACAATCTTTAGCCTTTTGTAACAGCTGTTCATGTAAAATTATCCTGAAGCTATTTCATACATCTTAAAATGTGAAAAATTAGCATCTAAAAGTTCTTAGTCATATTAATGGGAATTAAACTCCTGTTTATTTTAGTAAAAAATAAACAACTTCTTACTTAGTAATACTAATGAAATTGTAGGAATACACAACTCTGAAATGTCATTTCTAGGAATGTTTTAGCAAGCAAATGTTAATAAATTTTACTCCCACTGATGCCAATATTTTCCTTTAAGAATTCTGAAAAGTATTAACTAGGTCTCACAAAAATATCAAAACTAGAATTTTCCTTCTGCATCAAAACGCACCACAGTGAGATAACTAATTTGTCTAGTTTACTTCAGCATTTATAAAGGTTTGAATTCCCTCTTTTAGTTTAGAAATATTACTGACTCATGTCTAATTCACTCGTAATGAATGATGCTGTAATGAACCTGAGAATGTAGGACTTTGAAGGATGCCAACATCACAGATTGGTTCAGAACAGGAAGACCTTTCAGCCATTTGCCGTGTCTCAATCACTCTTACTAAAACCATATACTAGCTGCTTACTACTTTCTGCATAAAAGGATTTTTTTGGCATCTGACCTAAATTTCACCTTTTCCAGAACACCTTTACTCCCACCCCCAATCACCCTGAAACTCACAAATCTTGGACAAAATACACTTTGCTGCCTTGTTTTTTTGTTTAAAGGCTATTTGCAGGTTAATTGTGTTCCTGTGCACTGTGTATAAAGGCTAGATGGTCCACTTGGCCCATACAGATAGATTTTGGAAACTGGTGCTAATAATAAAATTTAATGAGAATTGAGGTGTACATTGGGAAAAAGTGTGGAGGTCGTCACTCCCAGCACAGTTTTCTTTCTTTAAAAAAATGTATAGGTCTCACTAATGTCTGAGGCCACTTCTAATACAACTCCCACTGCATGCTTGGACTGCTACTTTCTAACATTTACTTCAATGTTAAAAAACCATTTAACCATGACACTACATAAACCATGCCAATAGTAAAGCTAAAAATAGATTGTTGAAGCTGCATTTGTTGCAGAAGAGTACAATCAATGCAGATCACTTTTTTCAAATACACTTCCATCAGTTACACTTTCAAGTATTCAAAGACTGATGAAAAATAAAACCATAAATTTTAGAAATTCACATGCTGCTCAACCAACATACAGAAGAGAAAAAGGTAGTTTAGAGATAGATTAGTATTCTAGGATGTGACTTTTCTTAATTTTAGAATGCAATTTTATTGGTGGATTGTTGCTGAAGGAGGGCAAGAAATGTTACTGTCTGAACTTGTAATGAAATTGCCCATTTTATCCCCTTTTGCACTGCAGCATTTCGAGGGAGGAAAATGCCATAACATATATGTATTTCTGTTACAGTGGGAAAAATAAACAGCAGCCTGTTTCAATTGCTGCTGTAATTATGCTGATATTTGTCTTTTCAAATTATGACAAATAGCTTAGACTTTGATATCTGGCAGCATGTTACCTAATACTTTCATATAAAATATCCATATGAATTACTGAAAACATTTATTAATCCAATTAAAATAAACATGTAACAAATTGCACTAATGTATGGGACTGTGATGTGAATGCTTTAAGTAGTGTTAATAGAAGAAAGCAAACATTTGCAAATGGTCAGATATCCTAGATAGTGGATGATGAATGCCAAATGATATCTTGTGGCTTTCAACATCAGGTAATTCATTTGTTTAAGGAACTGAATCTTACAACCTGCTCTTGGCAAAATAACAGCAAACAGCTGAGAGCAGCCTTATGAATCTCAACAATCAAGCAGAAAATAAGTTTAACTATTGTAATATATCATATGCAAAAGACTTCAGTTGTGAGAAACCATTCAAATCTGCAATTAACAAAGGAACTCAACATACAAAGCAACAACAGGATAAATTAACAGTTTAAATCCTGCAAAAACTGCAAGTATTCACAGCTGATGGGCTCTGTGCAAAAGCCATTGTTTTTCAAAATTGCTGTTAATAATGTTGTTGACAGTGGGGCATTGAGTTGCCTAATGAGCTAAACATACCTAGTTAATCATTTGTACTATTCATATGTTCAGTCAATTATTTACAGTTTTGTAAATCTCACACTGAAAATATTTCATGATTGTCTGAATTTTCAAACAGCAAAGGTAAATTGGTCAATAAGTATACAACAGACAATGGAGATTACCTAGAAAAAAAAGTAACACAGATGCACTTAAGGTCTACCTTCTAACTATCTTGAAAGTAATGTAAAAAAAAACAGATTCTGCTCTACAAGTTGCAGTTGGCTGGGTCTTTGGAATGGCACGAAGTGACGGACAGTCAATACAGTTGAATATTCCTGACCACATACAACATAAAATGCAACAGTCTCATTGGGGCAGCTCTGCAAGTCACTCAGAAACTCGATTTGTTAGGACTTGATTCCCAGCCCTATACCACTTACATCTGAGTTGAGTTGTACTTTTCAAATGTTCTCATTGCTTTAGTATATAATTGAATAGGACTGGTGAAAACACAAACACACAAAATTCATTAAATGACGATCTTCTGTCCACAGGCACTGTTTGTGTTTCTTTAGTCACTGTAAGATAAACTTCTTTAATAGAAGGTACAGTCCTTAGTTCTAGCACAGCAGAACAGAACAACTAAATTCCAACTTAGCTGAAATCCATTTCTGTGTTTGATCCTTTCAAGTGTTGTCATTGGTGTTTAAGTTTTAGACAGGCAAAAGGTAGGAACGAAAGTTGGTAGTTATTAGTGCAGCCTCATCTCCAGTCCAGAATGAAAAGAGGGATCTTTAATCAGTAGACTAGTCTGCTTTGAGCAATTTACCAATCTAATAGTCATCGTACATATTGAAGTCTGTGAAATAGGTATTGGAAAAGGACTTTGCATGAAGATGTGGATTGAAGTATTTATTTCGTTCCTCAAGGATTAAATTGTTTTTGTTGAAAGCCTGGAAAATAAAGATATTACTTATTAATACATCTATAAATATTATATCATTTACTATATCAAACTTCCTGGGGTTTCAGCTTTAACTCTTGAAGTGACTGCACTGTTCACAACCAGAAATTCAGTTTTCAATCTTGGTGCTGAAGCAGATCTGGAAGGCAAGTGGCTCTGCTCAAGGTATAAAGGCACATGAAATTTCGGGACCAGCCCTAACTATCTGTTCATGGCTAAAGTGATCCAACAAATGTATTGCTACCATAGAGTTGATCTTACACATACTAGACCATAGACTCTTTCAAAATCCCTTTGTTTATGATCAATCTTATCGCCTGCATAATCCCTGCATCTTTTCATCACTACCAACTGATTAATGCATCTTCCAATCAAAACTTTGAACAGTAATCTAGTAAAACAGATTGATATCTGTTTCAGGTATTTAAAAATAATTCTCTTCATTTCTCCAATAATTACAGGAAGTAGAATTTTCAACTTCAATCATCTGAAACATAATGTAGCAGAGTAGAGAGATCATTCATCATTTTAGAATTTGTCTGACTTTCAAGGCATTCATTTCCATGGCATGTTAACATAAACGTGAGACAACAGGAAGCTGATTGGTTCTGCCACAGTACTATCCAGGTAGTGAAGTTAAAAATTACTGCCATGGTACTATAAAGAACTAATTTAGGCAGAAGTTGAATCAAGCAGTAGACGTCATTAGAATTTTCGGTGCTGCTGTTAAGTTTTGCAAAACATTTCCAATAAATGATTTTCTTATCAGGATGAAATGCATATTTTAGTTTAAAAAAAATTCACCTCTTCTGCTTCATTGCTACCAATCTACGTGCATATGGCTTTAGTAATGCAAGTTGCAATTGGTATATGGTTTGTTAATTAGGAGAAAGACAAGCATTTTCCCATTTTGTTCATGGTGGTTTTCATGCTTAAGAATTTCTGATAAACCTACCTGCTCCAGGAATTCTAATGTTATTATGTTATTTTTTAACCTCATGTTAATAGAAAAATGTTGACATTAGCTGGTAAGTTTCACAGACTCTACTTTTTAGTAGAGTGCACTTGTCTACTTGTTTAATTATACTTGTTTAGTTATGTGACTATATATATAGGAGACAACAGTAATAAATTCAACTTATGTCTTAAAGTTATAATGTCCTACCTTAATGGCTTCCACCGAATCATATTTATCAAGTTTATTGACATGATTTGTGATGCTCGTGTTGAGGGGAACTGCAGAAATTGGATGGATGACAGTAGCATCATGGGACTGCCGTTGATATCGCTGGCAATAGGTATATACAAGTAATGTTAAAAGACAGCCTAAGATAGAGCAGCTCAATCCCACTGCAATCATATGGAACATGTTGAATTCTGCAAAGAATTTCAGAAACAGGGAAATAAATACTTATTAAGTAAGTGTGAACTTAGTCAAGAATCTTCATCAAATGCAGGATTAGAGAATCAACACTTACCACCACATCTTCTGTCACCCAAGCTGGACTTAGCAATATGCACTTCTAAGGGAATAATTTTTTTAAAAAAGAAGTTTATGTTAATTAAAATGCTTACTGAAAATTTGAGTAAAGAAAATGTTTTGAAATATTGTCAACTCTCGTAAGTTTATTTAATTGAGCCGTAGAATCATAAGACCTAAACCTTGACCTATGTCAACCCACTGATCCCAAATAGGCAGCTGGTGAAACATTGCTCTTAACATTCAAAATTGTAGTGTGGATTTTTGGGCAACATCACCACTCCTGTTCATTCTCCAATGACACTTTTTTAAATGAAAGAATTTACTTAATATAGTGCCTTTCACAATCTTAGGATATTCTAGAATGGTTTACAGCCAATCAAATACTTCTAAATTGTAGCAATCTTGTAACTTGGGTAAACATGGCAACCAATTTGCTCACAGCAAAATACTTAAAGTGACATCCTCACAGATGGTTGAAGATAAGTTATTTTGTCCTTTTTTTGAAGAAAGGTTGTAAGGCAGAGGTGCTGAGTAGTTTACCAAAACCAATGGAATAAACAGATTGTGAGGCCTTGGATTTTTTTTTTAAGTTGGAACAATAGAAGCAGCCTGGATGGGTATGGCCAGCTGAGACAGACCAGGATTTCTAGATTTTTCATAGTTTTTAGGCTTAGCTTTAAGCAACAGGTGCTGTTGTCTTGAAGAAATGGAAGCTATTTTCCCTCTCTTGATTTCAGCCAAAAGCTGGAGGTTCTCTTCCTAGCCTGCTAGATTGCTGTTTTTCTGAATTTGCCTTTTTGCCGAAGGGTGTGTTTATGGGATGTGACTATATTGGAACTGTTAATTAGTAATAGTTATTGTATCCCTTATTTTGTTACATTTTCCAGTAGAGTTAAGTTATCCTAAAATATTCTTTCTTTGGTCGCATTTTAACTGTAGTGTTTAAATAAACTATGTTTTGCTTAATGTCGAATAATGTGACCTGTTGCATTGCATCTGAAACATGGCACGTCACATTTGCCTTTAAAATAAGAAAAAAGTTAGGATTTAGGCTATTTCTTAAAATATTTGGAGGATGCCTGGTTTGGTCCATAACACATCAATGAGATTGTGATAACATGATTTTATTTTTATAGATGTTGGTTATGGCACAACTATTGGCCCATGCAAACTTTGGGGGGAAAAAAGTCTTGTTTGAATACTGCTGAAGTAGGAATGAGGGAGATTAATATTAGTAGATTTAAGATTTATGTGCATGATAATCTTTGTTACAGTTATTCATTAAAGCTCAGACAAGGAAGTTGAGTTACCCTTGGAAACTAGCAAACCCAAGGCTGGAGGTTGAGATAATAGCGAGCTAACATGGGGTTCAAACTTATGAATGTGGTGCTGGAAAGTTCTCGGATAGCAAAGATAAACCTTTTCCTTACATATGCTCACATAAAATATTTTCTTGCTTAAACCATGCAGATTATTTTCACAACACAGCATTGGGATCTTTTACATCTTGAGGTCTAAATATGAGGACATTAGGAGAGAACAAATTTGGGCTTGGCTATGGTAGGCTGCTCAAACAATCTGGTGGCAGTGCTAACTGAGAAGGTGCACACATCAACAGTAGTCATTTAGATGTGGTTTGTGAATATAACATCATATCCCAACAAGAAATGAACACAGTTGGGAAGGGAGCAAATCAGTGGTAAAGCTGCCAAGAAAATAAAACTAGACCAGGAAGCTAACATTAAGTAAACGTTATTTTATGGTTTTCATTCTCTAATGCACATTTACTAATAATTTGTTTTTGTTTTTAAAGAGTTGCACCAGAAAAAAAAGTATAACTAGCAATGCATATCCTTCTTTGCAGAACAGGTGTTCCATGACTGTATGAAACTTGATTTATTTTGTCATCATGAATTAATTTGTTGGTATGTGGTTACAAATAAAGATTACTGAGTACAGCGGAGTTATGAGTTGTAATTCACTGAAATAGCAAAACAATTGTTCATAACCAGGTTGGTTGAATCAGAGTTTGCCAAGTTACAATTAACCTGAGCCAAGTAAAGAGATATTTACACTAGAAATGTATTTGTGTCGGGTTTGAACTGACGTGGATTAGACTGCAGTCACTTGAGAGTATTGATTTTAATGATTACTATGTAGTTAATTCAACATTAACAGAGATATGAAAATGAAAAATTCTCAAAATCACAGCGGGTCACAGAGCTCTGATGGTAAAAACAATGACTGCAGATGCTGGAAACCAGATTCTGGATTAGTGATGCTGGAAGAGCACAGCAGTTCAGGCAGCATCCAAAGTGCAGCGAAATCGACGTTTCGGGCAAAAACCCTTCATCAGGAATAAAGGCAGTGATGAAGAGTCATCTGGATTTGAACTATTAATTAGCTCTGACAAGTGGTGTTCTACAAGGCTCAGTGTTAGGACCACAACTTTTTACTTTATACATTAATGATCGAGATGAAAAAACTGAGAGAATTCTGGCTAAGTTTGCAGACAATACAAAGATAGATAAAGGGAGAGGAAGTATTGAGGAGGTGGGGAAGCTGCAGAAGGATTTGGAAACGTTAGGAGAGTGGGCAAAGAAGTGGCAGATGGAGTACAATGTGGGAAAGTGTGAGGTTGTGCCCTTTGGTAAGAAGAATAGAAGCATGATCTATTTTCTAAAAGGGGAGAAAATTCTAAAGTCTGAAGTGCAAAGAGACTTGGGAGTTTTAGTCCAGCACTCTCTCTGGATAAGCTTGCAGGTTGAGTCAGTAGTTAGGAAGGTAAATGCAATGATGGCATGTATTTTGAGAGGACTTGAATACAAAAGCAGGGGTGTACTTTTGAAGCTCTATAAGGCTCTGGTAAGACCACATTTAGAGTATATGTGTACAATTTTGAGCCCCATATCTCAGGAAGGATGTATTGGGCCTACAATGGGTTGTGGAGGTTCACAAGAATGGTCTCAGGAATGAAACGCTTAACATATTAGACTCATTTGAGGATTCTGCGTCCATACTTGGTGGAGTTTAGCAGAATGAGGAGGGATTTAATTGAAACTTACAGAATACTGAATGGCCCAGACAGAGTGGATGTTGGGAAGATATTTCCATTAGCAAGACAGACGAGTACCCAAAGGCACAGTGTTAGAGTAAAGAGAAGACCTCACAGAACTGAGATAATAGCAACTTCTTCTGTAAGAGAGTGGTGAATCTATGGAATTCATTGCCACAGAAGGTTGTGGAGGCTAGGTCATTGAGTATATTTAAGGCTAAGATAGATAGGTTCTTGAGTATCAATGGGATCAAGGGTTACAGGGATAAAGTGGGAGAATGCTGTTGAGAAACTAATTGGCCATGACTGAATGGCAGAGCAAACTCGAATGGCTGAAAGGCCTAATTTCTTCACCTATGTCTTATGGTCTCTCTCCAAGGGTGCTGCCTGACCACTGTGTTTTCCAGCATTTTGTTTTCAGTACAGATTTCAGCATCTCCAGTAAATTTGCTCCAATATTATTGAGATATCTCTACTCTGCTAGTGTTCTCATTTGCACTTGTGTGGATAGATTGCCAGATTTAACTGAAGATGATATTATTGTATGTAGATAAATGGAACAGGTGATTGGATGCCTGATGCTGTTTCCTCTTTCTGTGTAGCTGCAGAATTTTTCTTATTTCTTCATTCTTCCTTTACATTGTCCTCTGGATTTCAAATTAAATGCCATCTACTAGTTTAAGTGAAATATAAAAAAAGAATTCTTGGTTTCCATATTGGCTAATAACGAACCACTTCAATCCTTATATCTGTGAATCCTGATTTCTGTATTCCATTAAGTAAAAAATGAGGTCTGCAGATGCTGGAGATCACAGCTGAAAATGTGTTGCTGGTCAAAGCACAGCAGGCCAGGCAGCATCTCAGGAATAGGGAATTCGACGTTTCGAGCATAAGCCCTTCATCAGGAATGAGAGAGAGTAGCCAAGCAGGCTAAGATAAAAGGTAGGGAGGAGGGACTTGGGGGAGGGGCGATGGAGGTGGGATAGGTGGAAGGAGGTCAAGGCGAGGGTGATAGGCCGGAGTGGGGTGGGGGCGGAGAGGTCAGGAAGGAGTTTGCAGGTTAGGAGGGCGGTGCTGAGTTGAGGGAACCGACTGAGACAAGGTGGGGGGAGGGGAAATGAGGAAACTGGAGAAATCTGAATTCATACCTTGTGGTTGGAGGGTTCCCAGGCGGAAGATGAGGCGCTCCTCCTCCAGCCGTCGTGTTGTTATGTTCTGCCGGTGGAGGAGTCCAAGGACCTGCATGTCCTCGGTGGAGTGGGAGGGAGAGTTAAAGTGTTGAGCCACTGGGTGGTTGGGTTGGTTGGTCCGGGCGGCCCAGAGGTGTTCTCTGAAGCGTTCCGCAAGTAAGCGGCCTGTCTCAGGAGCAGGCTGAGACAATGGGTCGGCCGGGGCAGGCAGGTTTGTGGATTTTGGGCAGGAGGTAGAAACGGGCGGTGCGGGCTGAGGCCAAACGCCAGCTCGCGGACGCCTCCTCTTATCGCCCCTTGACCACGACCCCACCTCCCACCACCAAACCATCATCTCCCAGACCATCCAGGACCTCATCACCTCAGGGGATCTCCCATCCACTGCCTCCAACCTCATAGACCCACAACCCCGCACCGCCCGTTTCTACCTCCTGCCCAAAATCCACAAACCTGACTGCCCCGGCCGACCCATTGTCTCAGCCTGCTCCTGCCCCACCGAACTCATCTCCCAATACCTCGACACGGTCCTGTCCCCTTTAGTCCAAGAACTCCCCACCTACGTTCGGGACACCACCCACGCCCTCCACCTCCTCCAGGATTTTCGCTTCCCCGGTCCCCAACGCCTTATTTTCACTATGGACATCCAGTCCCTGTACACCTCCATCCCCCATCACGAAGGACTCAAAGCCCTCCGCTTCTTCCTTTCCCGCCGCACCAACCAGTACCCTTCCACTGACACCCTCCTTCGACTGACTGAACTGGTCCTCACCCTGAATAACTTCTCTTTTCAATCCTCCCACTTCCTCCAAACTAAAGGAGTTGCCATGGGCACCCGCATGGGCCCCAGCTATGCCTGCCTCTTCGTAGGATATGTGGAACAGTCCATCTTCCGCAACTACACTGGCACCACCTTTTCCTCCGCTACATTGATGACTGTATCGGCGCTGCCTCGTGCTCCCACGAGGAAGTTGAACAGTTCATCAACTTTACCAACACCTTCCTTCCCGACCTTAAATTCACCTGGACTGTCTCAGATTCCTCCCTCCCCTTCCTAGACCTTTCCATCTCTATCTCGGGCGACCGACTCAACACAGACATCTACTATAAACCGACTGACTCCCACAGCTACCTGGACTACACCTCCTCCCACCCTGCCCCCTGCAAAAACTCCATCCCATATTCCCAATTCCTTCGTCTCCGCCGCATCTGCTCCCAGGAGGACCAGTTCCAACACCGCACAGCCCAGATGGCCTCCTTCTTCAAGGACCGCAGATTCCCCCCAGACGTGATCGACGATGCCCTCCACCGCATCTCCTCCACTTCCCACTCCTCCGCCCTTGAGCCCCGCTCCTCCAACCGCCACCAAGACAGAACCCCACTGGTTCTCACCTACCACCCCACCAACCTCTGCATACAACGTATCATCCGCCGTCATTTCCGCCACCTCCAAACGGACCCCACCACCAAGGATATATTTCCCTCCCCTCCCCTATCAGCATTCCGCAAGGACCACTCCCTTCGTGACTCCCTCGTCAGATCCACACCCCCCACCAACCCAACCTCCACCCCGGCACTTTCCCCTGCGACCGCAGGAAATGTAAAACTTGCGCCCACACCTCCACACTCACTTCCCTCCAAGGCCCCAAGGGATCCTTCCATATCCGCCACAAGTTCACCTGTACCTCCACACACATCATCTATTGCATCCGCTGCACCCGATGTGGCCTCCTCTATATTGGGGAGACAGGCCGCTTACTTGCGGAACGCTTCAGAGAACACCTCTGGGCTGCCCGGACCAACCAACCCAACCACCCCGTGGCTCAACACTTTAACTCTCCCTCCCACTCCACCGAGGACATGCAGGTCCTTGGACTCCTCCACCGGCAGAACATAACAACACGACGGCTGGAGGAGGAGCGCCTCATCTTCCACCTAGGAACCCTCCAACCACAAGGTATGAATTCAGATTTCTCCAGTTTCCTCATTTCCCCTCCCCCCACCTTGTCTCAGTCGGTTCCCTCAACTCAGCACCGCCCTCCTAACCTGCAATCTCCTTCCTGACCTCTCCGCCCCCACCCCACTCCAGCCTATCACCCTCACCTTGACCTCCTTCCACCTATCCCACCTCCATCGCCCCTCCCCCAAGTCCCTCCTCCCTACCTTTTATCTTAGCCTGCTTGGCTACTCTCCCTCATTCCTGATGAAGGGCTTATGCTCGAAACGTCGAATTCCCTATTCCTGAGATGCTGCCTGGCCTGCTGTGCTTTGACCAGCAACACATTTTCTTCTGTATTCCATATCTGCAGTAAAATTACCCACACAACAAAATGTGTATTTGTGCATACCACATGATTGTTTGCTTGTAGTACAGTACACAGGTAAGCATTTCTGAACTTTGCTCTTAAAGTAACCACAAATTATTTTAATAGGAAGTCTAAATTTCTTGTCTGAAGTGATACCCAGCTATTTCTCAACTTCTCTCCACCATATCATGGCTATAATCAAGAATTCAGCACCATAGTAGCAACAGATGGGTGGGTCTTAGGATAAGGCTTTGCTGTGGACCAGAACTATTCTTTACTCAGATTTGGTTAAATACCAAATTTTAACAACTTGCTTTTTTAAAAAATTGTTTTCAGGTTGAAGTAAAGAGCAAGAGCATTAAATGCCAAACTTAATTCATTGAAAAAGTGTTTTGGGTAATTCATTGAATAAGACCATAAGACATAGGAGTGGAAGTAAGGCCATTCGGCCCATTGAGTCCACTCCGCCATTCAATCATGGCTGATGGGCATTTCAACTCCACTTACCCGTATTCTCCCTGTAGCCCCTTAATTCCTTGTGACATCAAGAATTTATCAACTTCTGCCCTGAAGACATTTAGCGTCCCGGTCTCCATTGCACTCTGCGGCAATGAATTCCACAGGCTCACCACTCTCTGGCTGAGGAAATGTCTCCGCATTTCTGTTCTGAATTTACCCCCTCTAATTCTAAGGCTGTGTCCATAGATATTTGTGATAATTATTCCACTGACCTTTCATGCCCATCCCTAGTTCTCTTGAGAAGATGGTGGTGGTGTTCCCACTCAGTGAACATTTCAGCATGTGTTAATGATACCTTCAGGCATCGTTGGCAAGGAATAAAAACAGATCATGCTAGAAGTACTTCTCAAAACAGGCAGTAACCGTGGAGAGAATCAGAGCTATCATTATCAACGCTGACTTGACCAGAGTTCATGGGTTAACACCGACCTGAAACATTATGTTCGCTCTCTTCATATACTCTCTCTTTGCTCCTCTCTTTTTTCCCTTTCCCGCTGAATTTTCTCCATTCAGTCTGGTTTGTACTTGTACTACAGCCTCATGTTAAGCACTCCTCATACACTGCTTTTATGCTTTCACCTTAGTCACAGTCCTAACTCTGGCTTTGATTGCTTTATGTTTTTCCTATTCTGAATATACCTTGACTGTGTCTATATCTGAACCATCTTCACTTCTTTATGATACTTTGTGACCAATGTTCTTGATATGTTCCCCAGCAGCTGCTTCATTCATTTGACCTGTCCCATCAGCCAGAACTTCAAGAGAGAAATAAATCAAAACTAGAAGTTCTTCATGCCTGACTGAGTTTCAGTACTTATTGATAAAATGTTAATTTTCTCTCAGACTGGCTTTGTTTATCTCACGTTGGTTTTCACGAGCTTGTCTCAATCTGGTCAGGTTGACGCTGCGACCATTTGAAGTCAGTATTTTTTCATTTTAAAAATCCTTTTCAGTCCATTGAAATCTCAGATAATCCAGTCAGATAATAGAAGCTTAAAATTGATTTTTTTACCACCATTGTGCCAATATGGAATGTATAAACTTGACTAAGACTTCTGATTCAAAACAGACCACCTGAGTTCAGCACACATAAGAGATAATTGTGTATTCTGATCTGATACATTCACCCAAAATTTTCAACCAATTTGCACATAATTTTTCTAACCATTTGGTCAAAACCATTTGAAAGCTTCAGTGTTAATACCCAATGCATGTTTCAAGTTATCAACATAGAATTTGAAAATTACCTCTGCAATGTCAGCTAACAATCTAGTGCAGAACTGTGGTAGGGTTGCATTGTTGGAGATGATATCATTCGTAATACTAATATGCTGCCTGAAGGTTCAGACTAATAAGCAATTGGATTGTATAGTGTAATTTGAACTGCAGGAAATTTTCACCAGACAAACACTATTGATTGTGTCTCTTTGGAGCTTTGTATACTACTGAAAGAGTAATTCAAAGGCCTGGACTAATGATCACCAGACTATCAGCCTACAACAGCAAAAGGTCCAGACAAAAGTAATACAACTAGACCTAAGAAACAAGAGGACTGTCATTACATATCAACTACTAGAAAAGCTACAGAGGAGCAAATGTTATGGAAATTAGAGTGCAAAAACTAAGCATTGAATTTTCAATCTCATGTGAGGAGATTACAGCCAGGGAAAGTTCAGCTTTGAAAACCTAATTCTTGAAAAAAACTTCCCGATGTTCAGGTTTTCATTTCATGATTTTGGGTGTGAATGGAAGTGAATTGGGTTCTGAAAATTAAAGTAATCAGAATATCTGCTGGTTGCATATTCTGAAGTAGTACACAGACTTTGGTGTAAAGGAAAATTGAGTGAGTATAAATGCAAAGGAGGAGATGGTCTGTTTTGTATACTTGCCAAAGTTGAATTTCACCTCTCAAATTTTAGACAGTTCAGAATGAGACCATCATTCAACATTAACAGAGAAGGCATCGCAAAATATTTATGAGCTGTGTCTGCAGTAAACCCTAATCAGTTCTATTCAGTGAGAATACATACCAGGAATGAAGTTGTTATCAAAGATACAGGTTCGGCTCTCACTGCTATTCTCAGAGCACTGGTAACCAACAGGAAATAAGATTTTACAGTGACGAGTGCGATGCTGTGAACCTGAGACCTCACATTCTGACCACACGGACCACTCTGACCAATTATCTGTATTAAAAAATAAAAATTGTCAGCACTCTCTCAGGATGAACACAATGTCTTCAAGAGTACAATAATTAATCATAATTTGAGTATTGAAGTTGTGAAACCTTTGTCTTCAAGCATCTTCAGGTATCCCGCCTTTTTATGACTGAACAAAGTGGAAAAGACTTAAGATAGGTTTAGGGTTATGCTTTCACAAGCAAGAATAGGAATTGAAATAATACAGATGAATGTATGAATTTGGAGCAGTAATAAGTCAATCAGCAGCTCAAAGCCTACTCTGCCATTCACTATGATCATGGTTGATCTGACAACTCCATATTCCTGCTTAAACACCTTAATGTTTCAATCAAAGCAGTAATTGCTGACGAAAATCAACAGGTTTGGCAGCATCAGTGGTAACAGAAACAAAATTAATGTTCCACTGCCAGTGACCCTTCTTCAGAAACTTAACATTTTGCCCACTTAAAAAGAATCTATTTACTTCTGACTTAAAAATATTCAGACTTGGCTTCCATATTTTTGAATCTGCTTTTTTAAGGAAAAGAACTCCAAATTAAAATATTGTAAAAGATGATCCCTTTAAAGACCACTGGACACGATTAAACACAGTCATCATGGTTTCATGAAGAGGAAATCTTGCCTGACAAATTTATTAGAATTCTTTGAGATAGTAACAAGCTGGCTAAAGAGATGCAGCGGATATAATACATTTGGATTTTCAGAAGTGTTTGATAAGATATCATACATTAGGCTGCTTAATAACAGCCATGGTGCTGGAGGTAGTATATTAATATGAATAGAGGATTGACTAATGAACAGAAGACAGAGAGTTAGGATAACGGGATGCATTTTCAGAATGGCGAGCCTTAACTAGTGAAATTCCACAAGGGTTAGTGCTGGTACTAGAATTATTTACAATATATATTACTGATTTGAATGAGGAGATTGTATATGCTATAGCCCAGTTTTCAGATGACATAAAAATAGGTGGGAAGGTGAGGTTGACACAAAGAGGTTGCAGAAAGATACGGGTTAAATCAGTAGGGAAAAGTTTATCAGATTAAATATAACATGGGAAAATGTGAAGTTATGCATTTTGGCAGGAAGAATAGGAACTAGAGACAACTTAAGTGGAGAAAGACTGCAGAAAGCTACAGAACAAAGAGCTATGAGATTCCTCTTGCATGAATCACAAGAATCCAGCATCCAAATTGAACAGGCAATACAAAAGGGAAATGGAATGTTGGCTTTTATTACAAGGGGAATGGAGAATTAAAGTAGGGATGTTTTCCTAAAACTAAACAAAGCACCAGTCAGGCCACAGCTGGAATATTGTGAGCAGTGTTTAGCCTATTAGTTAAGGAAAAATCATATTGGAGGTAGTCCAGAGAAGGAGTAAACACTTAATAGTAGGTAAATGAGGACAAGTTGAGGGGTTTGGCCTATGAAATACATAATATGATAACTAATATAGATACAATATGATTCTATTTTATTCTTTCTGCCAAACTGGAGTATTTCGTTTTTTTTCCCACATTATACTCTACTTTCCAGTTCTTTGTCCACTCACTTAACCAATCTGCAAAGGAACCTTGATTACCGGCATTCGATTATCCAAATTTCGGATCATCCAGCAAAATCGCAAGGTCCCGATGCTTGGCTAAACTATGCTATCCGGCATTCGATTATCCGAATGAAACACTCCCCACCCGTGTCCTTCAGGTAATCGAGGTTCCTCTGTATATCCTTATGTCCTCCTCACAAATCACCTGCCTATCTATCTTTGTGTCTTCAGCAAATTTTCCAATTTAGGATAGGACCCTATCCTAAGGGATGTGACCATTTCCTGGATGAAAGTGTTCAGATAACTCTCCTCCCTTCCCTGATGTACTGCAGTGTCGATAGTTCAGCCTCCAGCTCAAAGTCTGAGCCAAAGCTGGTTGAGCTGCAGATACTGCAAATGTGTTTGTCCTCAGTCACACCGCCTTCCAGGAGATCCCACAGGTTTTAGAGGAATGATACATCTCCTATCCTTTTGTTTTTGTTATATTTTAATTAACTAATTATCTCATTCAATTAGATAATTCACTTTTTCTATATTTTGTTAATCTTACTGGCAGTTTTTGCAGTATTTTAAACCTTAGGAATAGACTAGACCTTAACTATATACTGACCAACCAGCTAGCTTCTTCTGTTGTAGTAGCATAAGAGCCAATTCCTACAGGAAGAAAAGGTTAAAGAAAAGATTATCTCCTTCCCCTAACTTGCTTACTCACAAAATTCTCAGTAAGTCACACTCAGGGCTAAGTTGCACTGAGATGCCTCTGTTTATTCACACCAAAACTAAAATTCAATCCTAGGTACAGGGAAAACAGGTTAAGGTGGTTTCTTGAATTTTCTCAAGTAAAGAACTTGCGTACACATGCGTAACTCTGATTCCATTGAGAATTTAAACGTTAAATTACAGTTAACATTAAATATGAAATATAAACAGAATTAGATTTTTAGAAAAAACTAAGAAACCCTGGTCACCCAACTCAGTCCTCTATTCAACACATCTCTAGCAGTGAATTCACTACTCTAATCGGATCGCTTCAGTCAAATTGACCAGCCACAGGTTTCCACTCTCCTTCCTAGTTGCTTGTTTTCTAACTGAAACTAATTTAAGTCATGGCAACTAATGTCCTATTTATATTCTGGTCAATTTGAGAGTCATCAGGCTAAGTACTATAACTAGAATACTATCTTACATTTTCTAGTCATTATAATTCAATACTATTCTTACTATAGCAAACACTGTGACCAAGTAATGTACTTAATGATCTGTCATTATGTTTTTAAAACCAATCACATATCAACAATTATAAAGAATTAAGAAGCTGGTTAGTTTTAGCCGATGATTAAGCAGATTAAAGAAAGCTGCTGTTAGAAGGTTTTTCACTGGTATTGAAAATTAACACTTAACAAGAATATAATTTAGTATTCCTCCTCGCTACAGGAGAAACACAGAAATAAGCAAGCTATGAGCTAAACTTGCCAAGTTTATCGAAATGAGTCTCATGATAAGCATTATTAGAAATTTGCTAGGAGCACTTTTTTTTGCAAATGAATTAAGAGCAAATAAATGCAAGGGAATTTTAATTCTAAACTGAGCGCTTAATGTATGCATTTATTTCTGTTAAAGTCCAAATTCTGTCCTCCATACCTGGACAGGCATGTGTGTTGCACAATGCTTCTTCAGTATGAAGACCCAGACAGATGTCTCCTCCATAGGCAGGTGGAGGATTGTTGCAGGAGCGTGTCCTCATGTAATGTCCACCCCCACATGTAACAGAGCATTTCGACCAGGAAGACCAACAGGACCAACCACCATCCTCTAAAAAGGAGAACAGATAATAAATTACCAGGCCTTTTTCAAAAGGTTTCTGCTGCATTGATTTTACATATCCAGCTGGGTTAATGCTTTCTCTAATCTTCAATTCACAAGCAAAATATTCAAAAGCTCAAAGTGAAGTTATCTGGTTGGTGCAATTTACATATATAGTTAATTCATTCACAGTTATTTTACTCAATCCTAACTGTCCTTGAGGAAATTATGATGAGCCACCTTCCTGATTGCAATTGAATAGCTTGCCAGCTTATTTCAATGAACAGTTAAGAGTCAATGACATTACTGTGGTCTAAAGTCCTATAAACAGGCCAGGAATACAGACTTCCCTCAAGGATATTGGTGAACCAATTAGATTTTTACGATGATCCAGTAGCATTATGATCAACATTCCTAAATTTTTATCCCAGACTTTATTTAATTAATTTAAATCCTCCAGCTGTCTTAGTGGGATTTGAACTTTGTCTCAGAATATTTGCCCAGACCTTTTGATTACCAGCCCAGTAACATTACTGCTATAATGCGATACCTACATGCCCACATTTAAACTAACTTAAACTAGTTTGCCACTCTAAAAAGATACCTTTAACCCTAACCAAAGCATGTGTCCCTAAAAGGGATATTTTTATATTATGGAGAAGTTCTGCTGCTAGCACTAGGCTGATACTGCTTGTAATATAAATGCAGCAGAACTAATGTCTTCCAACACATGGCAAATCAATTCTGAAGTGATATCACCATTTGCTACAGAAGCAAATGTTAAATGACGACAGGAAACCATCATAGGCTATCAAAAAGGAAACAGACCTGGAGGCCTAAATTTCTCAGGTGTCTTTATACACCTGTAGTACCTGCAAAGATCCTTCTCCAACATAGGAATTGGTTAATTCAGTTAGGTGGATGGCTGATTTGTGATGCAGAGAAAAAGCCAACTGTGTAAGTTCAGTTCCCACATCAGCTAAGGTTAGCAAAAAGGACTCTCCTTCTCAATCTCTCCCCTCACGTTCAGGTTAAAACCCCTATCAGTCATCCCTCCCTAATGAAAGAGCAGCTCCATGATCTAGTAAGACTATGGTAACTTTACTTTGCCAACATCACAAGGGTTCAGTTCCTCAAAAAAAATCTAAAATCACAACTGCACAAACCCAAGTCTAATTTACTTTAAATCTGTGATTACAGCATCTGAAAAACCGTATGCCACGAGTACTCTGAAATTCATTCCACAATATAAACAGGACAAAACACAATGTTCCGGCAGTTTAGCACATGGTAGAAGGAACTCCATGATATAAACAAAGCATAATTGGTTTTTTAATATTAGCAGGCATTCAGGGAGGCAGGCAAGGGTTACACCACAACAACAAAAATTTAAAAGCAGCAAAAATGCTCAACAAAGGATGAGAATTGGAAAGATAAAGGCATCTTATAAAGTGGGAGAGAGATGTTTTGTTTGTCTCAGCAAATCTGGAAAATGACTCATTCTTGCTAGTGGACATGTAGAAACTTTCCAAAAATAAATTGTTATAATTGGTTCATCCCGAATACCAAAATAATTGGCATCTAAACAAAGCACCCATCTGTACACATATGTAAATCAGATACCCTACACTGAATCCTTCCTTACCAATCTATGATGCAATGTCAGACTACACACTATTCATTCTGAAGACTTTTTATTTCCTCAAACATTAACCACCCTCACTAACTTTGAAGCTATGACACAAAATCATTCAATTTTTTTTCCCCTTAAGTTACTGATAAATTTTCAATTATTCATATAGACTTTGAGTTGATTTCTAAGTTTATTTTTTGATATTTCCTGGCAGATTCAGAATAGTTTGACTCAACAGAATAAATAAAGCAGCAATATAAACAAAAACTGAGGACTAAGTGACATCTGGGAGCCAGTTTACTCAAACTTTAATGTAACTTGTGTTGATCGAAGAGATCGTGCTAAACATGCACAACTCCGAAGGGCGCCCAATGATAGACCTCAGGATTACAGATCATGTCAGTCTGAAGTTAAACTTCAGATTATAATTAATTGTGTTCCATTCTGTTTCAGTGTCTTACTATTAAAAAAATGATTAGGGACTGTTTTCATCTTTCAGTGCTGTCACAGACACCCACTAAGTTCCAAAACACAAACAGAAATTGTTGGGAAAACTCAGGTCTGGCAGAATGTGAACAGAAAGCAGAGTTAACATTTCAGGTCCAGTGACCCTTCCTCAGAACTGATTGTAGTAAGGAAAAGGTTGATTAGATTCCCAACAGTGTGGAAACAGGCCATTCGGCCCAACAAGTCCACACCAACACTCTAAAGAATAACCCATCCCCCTAACCTATTACCTTACATTTACCCTGGATTAATAGACCTAACGCTATGGGCACTTCACCTGATCTGAACATCTTTGGACTGGGGGAGGAAACTGGAGTACCCAGAGTAAACCCACACAGACACAGGGAGAATGTGCAAACTCCACACAGACAATAGCCCAGGGCAGGAATTGAACCCAGGTCCCTGAGGTAGCAATGCTAACCACTTAACCACTGAAAGGGGAAGAAGGGAAGAATAAATGATGGGTGGAGATGGATACCAGGGAGCAACAAAGAGAGAACAACAGTTGGGCAGACCAAAGGACTAGATAAAGGTCCATATGGGAGAAAGAATAGCTGCTAATTGGGACCAATAGTGGCTGACAATGGGTTGGTTGTGGTAGCAGCACATATGATGACAAGGCCTGGTGTGTGGGTTGGAGCAAGGTCATGGGAGAAGGTGGTAAGGCCCTAACATTATTGAACTCTATAATTGAGTCCTGAAGGCTGCAGGCAAGGAGATGGAAAGTGGAAAATGAGATTCTGTTCTACCAGCAACCGCTGGACAAAATAGCAAGCCTGAGACAGAGATGTTGGCCAGGGAACACAATGGTGTATAGAAGTTATTTCTGCAGACAGAACATAGCTGTTCTGTAAAGTGGTCATCCAGTCAATGTTTCATCCCCCAGTATAGAATAGACCACATTATGAGCAGCGAATATTGTTGACTAGATTGAGTGAAATGCAGGTAAGTTGCTCCTTCACCTAGAAAATGTATCTGTAACCTTGAACAGATTAGATTACATTACATTATTTACAGTGTGGAAACAGGCCCTTCAGCCCAACAAGTCCACACCGACGCGCAACCCACCCATACCCCTACATTACGGGCTATAACACTACGGGCAATTTAGCATGGCCAATTTACATCTTTGGACCGTGGGAGGAAACCAGAGCACCCGGAGGAAACCCACGCAGACACGGGGAGAACGTGCAAACTCCACACAGACAGTCACCTGAGGTGGGAATTGAACCCGGGTCTCTGGTGCTGTGAGGCAGTAGTGCTAACCACTGTGCCACCGTGCCACCCACGGTGAGGAGGGAGAAAGTAAACAGGCAGGTGTTGTACTGACTGCGATTTCAAGGGAAGGCACTGTGGGAGTGTGGGAGATATTGGAAACTGAGAAGGAATGAAGCAAGGTGTCCCAGAGGGAATGGCCCTGAAGAATGCTGACGAGGCAGGAGATGGAAACATGTGTCTGGTGGTGGCATTCCACTGGACGTATTGGAAATGGTAGTTAATGATCCTTTGGTTGTGGATGCTGGTGGGGTGGTAAGCGAGGCACGGGGGATCGTATCATTGTTGTGGGAGGAAAGAGAAAGGGTGAGGGCTGAAGTGGACCAGATGGGTTGACATGCCTGAGGGCCCTATCAATCATGGTGGTGGGGAATATTTGGTTGAGGAAGATGCTGAACATGTCAGACGGTCCTTTGTAGAAGCTGGCATCATCGGAACAGATGCGATGGAGGTGGAGGAATTAGGAAAATGGAATGGACTCTTCACACGAAGCAGGATGTGAGGATTTTTAGTCCAGGTAACTGAGGGAGTTAGTGGGTTTGTAGTGGATATTGATGGCCATCCTATCCCCAGAAGTGGAAACAGAGACCACCTTATTACACACTGTTTGAAATTTGTCACTGGCGGACATACTGTAATGATAAATTTCTTTTATAAATAGGCTTAATTGATTAGGCACACATTCTTGAATTTTAGGTAAGACTTTAAAATTATCTAATGGACTATTTTAACTTGAGGGAGATCAGGAGCCTCAATCATCAATCAAACTATTAAGAAATAAGTAATTTCCTCTCTTACATAAAGTACTTTATGAAATTGGGTACGATAGTTTCCTTTTAATTGTTTTTATAGAAGATTGGTCACCAAACAGCTGCCGTTGAAACTTGTTGAAGTAAAGTGACCAGTACCGAAATAACTCCACAGAGGCCAGTATCCTGTCACCAAGTCACCCTTTATTTACATGTGCGGAGTCCTTGGCACTGATCCAGCTCCCTCACAGCCAGGTCTACTGGTGAGCAGACACCCTGACACTCTTGTTTATATCGTCAGCCAGTGCTACCTGATTGGATAAAATTAACAGCCCCAATCGGGGGCATTTTAGCATCAGTCAGGCTACTCCAACTGTGCCTCAATACGGGAAGTGTATAACACACAGTAGCTTGTCTCTTGCGCCCAAAGCATCTCAGAAGGAAGTCATTCCCTAGTTTGGGCAGCAAAGGCATTGGGGTGGCAATAAACATAGTGTCCATCTGAGATTCTGAGGAACCTTCATTGGTGAAGGAGAGGGAGAACGCAGGGTTCCAGAACAGGCAGAAAGGTGTTGAGAAGCCAGGCACATTTTGCTCCCATACTGTTTGTGGGTTTGCAGCTTCCATGTGGATCATGTGCTTGTTCAGGACCTTTGCACCCACTCAAACGTCATACATTACTGGACCTGACCTCATGGCGGCCATGCTCCTACTCATGCAGAGCCATTCCCATGATACCTATACCAAACATCAATCCTTAAGTAAGTTGTCTCTGACTTAGCGGAATCTTGTGTTCAGCACTGGCATTCCTGATGCCAAAATACCCTCCCTCCTCCTCACCTAGGTCTGGGAAGATCAGATTTAACTCTGGTGTGGAGTCTTCTTCCCATTAGCAACTCCGCTAAGAAATATCCCTCTAGATGCAATGAGGGGTGGTCCTATAATCAAATAGGACGCGGGATAGTTTTGTATCTACTGAAGCTGTAGGCTATTTCTTTAAGCCTGCCTTCAAAGTTTGGATTGCTCTTTCTGCGAGAACATTGGATGATGGTTGGTATAGAGCCATCCTTCAGCTGCCCACAGCTGAATTTGCTCTGAAGCTAAGGGCAGTACTGCCTTCTCCTCTATAAGTTGATAGCAGGGGTTTATGGTCTGTTATTATTCCCAACTTATGTCCACAAAGACATTGGTGGAACTTCCTGATTCCAAATATGACTGCCAAGCCTTCATTCTCTATCCAGGTGTATTTACACTCTGCATTAATCAAAATCCTGGATGCATACGGTATTGGACATTCTTCTCCATTAGGCCACCTATCAGCTAATACCACAGGGTATTAGTCGTATGATGCTGTACGGGGAGGTATCATTGGGGATTCTAGTGTGCCAACAGCTTAGAGGATGAAACTATTCCTTCACTTCCCTGAAGACTATGGCTTGGCCATGCAACCAGTTCCAAGGCTTACACTATTTTGAGAGATGATGCGAAAATGCCAGGATGGAGGCTAGGATATGTATGAACTTTCCATAATAATTTACCAACCCAATGAAAGACCAAAGCTCCGATACTAACTGAGAGCCGAGGCACCTTTGATCACCCTCATTTTACCTTCCAAATGGTGTGACTCGGTCTTGTTGATTCTATTACACAAGTAGGTCACTTGGGGTGTCTGGAACACTAGTTTTTTCCTTCCAAGACATACACCTACTTGAGGCAAACATCCAAGGATTATGTCCAAGTTCTCTAAGTGTTCCTTATTGGTCTTTCCTGTTATTAACCTGTCATTTAAATAAGTGATAACATGCAGTTGAACTTGTAAAATATTCTCCATCATCTGCTGAAAAATTGCACAGGCCAGTTTTTAGTGCCTGTTTGAAGTCCAGTTGGGCTTCAGGTAGTAGGTACTTTTGCATGGTTACATCATTAATCCTACATATCAAATGGTCTCACAGTGTCTCAAGGCTAAATCAAAGATACATGCCTTTGCCAGTCACTTTAATCTAGTCAAACATCCCCTGTTTCTCAAATTACTGAGTAAAACCGAGACCATCTCAGAATTAGAAGAGAATGTTCCTTTTCTTAATCCAATAACTCTTGAAAGGTTTTAGTATCTGGTGCTTCCGGGAAAGTTAGGCTCCCAATAACCAAAAAAGCTGCAGGTCCACAAACTGGAGAATTACTTGTTACTTTTCATCTGCCCTAATGTCATTTGCCTAGAAAGCGTAACTCATTCTTTCCACATATTGGCCCCAGTCTTCAATAGCAGGCTCAAATGAGTTAAACTTACCAAATAATGGCATGGTGCCAGAAAATGTTGCCTCAATTCAGGGACATCTGTTATGAGCAATTTTCTTCAGTAGCATGCTTTGCTCTTGTCGCCACTGAAATAATTCCACAGAGGCCAGTACCCTGTCACCAGTCACCATTTATTTACACATGGAAAGTCTTTGACACTGATCCAGCTCCCTCAGAGCCAGCTCTCAGAGTGAACAGAACCTCTAACATTCCTGTTATACCTGCCAGCTAGAGCTCCCTGATTGGACCAGATTAACAGACTCAATCAAGGAACTCATATTCTATGAAGTCTACCTGGCTGACCTCATTACAACCATTATACAGACAAATACAAGAATACCAAATTTCAAAGGATGTAAATTCTTCACTGCACATCCCGACCATAGCAAACATTTTTCATGCAAATGCTTCTTTTGAAATCGAGCATTCTTGAGTCTGTCCTAATGAGTGCACAATGAATAGCTTTGTGCTATACTCAAGTTCTGTGCTTTCAAATGACAATTTAAATGAAAGTATCTAATATATTTTATTCATCTAAGCTATTAAGTATGATGAGAGAAAACTTTTAAAAGCTGTTGTACCTTCTACAGCGGATATTTCAATGGCCCAAAGCCACATGCCGTTTAAGGTTATTAATCAGTTTAGCAATATGTAATAAACTATTCGTGCTGATCATAAGTCTATTTCGTATATTGTAAACAATCATAGGTCAGTTGACTGTGTTGTAGGCTAAAGAGTCCTGAGTTTGTATCCTGGCCTGATTGACTTAACTCCTCACCTTCTAAAATGGATAAAATGTGAATTCTGTCAGGGACACTTTATAATGAACATCACACTGCCACAAGTAATGGGTACTCATGCTGTCAGAAGTAGAATTAAAGATCAATATTCATTCATACTAAAATCTGGAGACATTGAGATACGTATATTTGTTTCCTCACTTTCCCTCGTCTTCTCTTTATTTATAATGTGCAAGAAAGAAGCATCCTTATATGCAAAAGACCAGATATGTTCTATTTAATTACCAACAACAACTCTACAATATCCAATTGCTACGCACCTCAAAATCCTCATTTCCGTACCTGGGCAAGGCATGATATTACATTCCTGATATTCCAATGATTGTCCTAGACAGGGAAGCCCTCCATTCCTTGGCGCAGGATTATTGCACATTCGCCTTCGACTTCGAATTCCCCGGCTGCAGTCTCGGCTACACTGTGTCCATGATAGCCAGGGAGACCAAGCACCATTGACCGAATATGCAGACGTTCTCCCATACCGTAAGATATTTCCAGAAAACCCTGTTGGAAACAAGAGAGTAATGTCATAGAACTGAAGTACTGAATTCAGAAAAAAAACTGCTTTGCTCTGAGTAAAAGAAAACTGATGGTGGAACTTATACTTTATTAAGTCAATGAAACCTTTTCTACTCATCGGGCAAAGTTTCTAAAATAATAAGTTTCCAACTATATCAATGTATGTTCTTTCCACATGTAGTACGTTTTAGCCAGAGATCAAACTTAACTAAATACTGTTCAAGGAAAATCACTTTCTCGTGTAAGATTCATTTTAGATGGATTCCTAACTGAAATTGTAGTGAAAAAACAAAATCAGACGTTGGTATTGGTTTAATGTTATCACAAATGTTCAGAATTGCTTCAGTTTAGAGTTTAACAATGTATAGTGCTTTAAAGAAGACTTTATTTCCCACCATTAAAAGTAGAAAATATTTCACGAGTTACATTTGATCAGCTAGCACAGGCTGGATTCTACAAATAACATTTTTTTCTAAAAAGTATTTTTTTAAATACAAATATAGTCAACAGTTTCTCCTAGCCTTTAACCAATTTTAAATGAGTAAATGAACAACGAATTTAAACCAAAGAAAAATGTCACCGCCTTTACAACAGTGTTCAGAGGGAACCACTTAAAGAAAACACCATTTTAACCAGCATTTTCAGACAACTATTAAAATTAAGGAAATAGATGCAATTTTTGGAGTAGATGTTATCAGAATGTCAAGCTCAAGCATGATCTATTGGCACTGCCCATGGTTATTTCTGGGTCACCCTGCTCTAAATATCTCCTTAGATTGGCTACAGTGTCATGTCCAAAAGTCACAGAATAATTTTTTTCAATCTGTGATCTTGTAAGCAAACCTATCCATCTAATATTCCTAGCATTACCAATTAATTTTTTTTCATTTGAAGAACCAAAATATTTCCAAAACCCAACATTTTGTTTGTCCTCACCACCACTTGCAGAGCAGCCAGTTGATCCATCACTAGAACAGTAACGCATTTCTATTCTTTGACGGCCAACATCCAGGAAGTTTGGGTCAGCCAGGCGGGCTTTGCATGTGTATCTAAATCTCTGCTCATAATAACCTCCATTGTCTGAGATATTAACAGGCGTCCAAGGGGTCCAAGGAGTGGTCTTCTTGAGTTCAGGGCACAGGTTAGTATTACAAAGTTGGTATTCCTGTACAATCACAAAATAAATGAGAAGAGGAACTTGAATGTTATCACAATATTCTGTTTCTAGAAACAACAATGAGTAAAGCATCAATGTTCATTTAATTTCAAATTTTGTACTGTTTGTGCTATTGGTTATGAGATGCAACTTTTTCAGGTTATCTGATTCTTAGAAAGGGAGAAGAAAATAAGATCACTGCAGAGGTTATTGAATTTTCATAACTAAAAAAAATGACATGCAAACCACTTGTTATCTTCACTCAAGTTGTCAAACTCAATTAAAGAACAGTTCGAGAAAATTGACTTGATTGTAATTGTTACAAGGATGGGCATTCTACCATGGCAACTTAAAGCAAATGCAATACCAAGAAAAATCAAATGATCTCAATCGTGCTGCACTGCAGTACAGTTGCTGATATGAATTCCTGTCACCATGCCCCACACAACTATTGCCAAAGCTGATTTAACCAATCTCAAGCAACTACAAATTAAAATCCAAAATGAACAACCGAAGAACAAATCATAACTTTAGACAACTGAAAACATAATTATAATCTGGCATTCTTACTTTCTGACAAACAGTACCTGAAAACTTAACATAACAATCTCCCACATATCTAATAACAAGTAATGTAAATTAAACAGAAATTCTAACTGCAAAGACCTGAAAATAAGTTTTCACAAAGTTAAATACTGCTAATCCCTGCAGAATATAGATAGCAATCCAAAGTAGACAACTTGGCGCATTTTTAGGATGCTTATCCTCTTAAGAAGACTTTATGTTACCCCATCATGTGGCCCTCCCTGTTCTCTGCCCAATAATATTTGTGTGCCTCAAAAATTAACTCAATCCTGCTGAATGGCATTTCACTGAGACAACAAAGGTCTATTCTACTGAGCAGAGGATATGTGCCAGTACTTTTTGTGTTTCTTTGTGTTGATGTAGTCTATTTCCCTTAATAAGCATGAGCATTGATTATATTTCCTGAATATCTTTGCTCTGCAATGCCTTTGAACATCTGCACAATGGTATATCTGTTCTAACACTGGCTTTTGTAGTACTGATCACATGAAGGAATTACATTAGTTTGAGCTAAACTGACTAAGATAGATATGAATTCAAGAATAGCACTTGAGCACTCCTCGGTCCTGACATCATGGGGAATTTTTTATGATGGACTGAAAGTAATGCAGACTATAAATTGAGACCAGGCTCCCAATTTTAAATATCAAAAGCCTTTGAATCACATGATGTTCCACCTTAGGAGCATTAAATTGTAATGTCAACTCAAGTACCTTATAAGTTTTGGTAATCAAAGAAGGTCGCTCAATGGATTCTGTTGCTGAAAGCAATCCATCAATCATTTTCTTGTTTGTGGGTCTAAACTGATCCTAAATAACCTCACACAAGTTTTAAAAATATGCAAATGTTGAGAAACCATTTTAGTGATCAGAAACTCATGGGCTGTGATGAGAATCATATCAGAAATACAAAATGAAAAGTATATCCTCTAATATACTGGCAACTAACAACCAATCATTCAGCATTCATAAAAAGGGGACAGGTTAATATTTGGGTAAAGACTTTTACACCAGATGACAGGTTATGTACAGCAATATATTTCTCCTTTCTGCACAGATACTGACCAATATATAATTCACTTTCAGCAAACATTCTTTGATTCAAATATCCCTTGCAAATCTACATCTTCTCTTCCTAATGATGTCTGATTTTGCTGCAATGTTATATTTATAATTTTGTTATATTTATAAATGAAAACTTGTAGGTGTTCTAGATATTATAATGGTCAATATGGTCTCTTGCTATAAATCTGCAGACATACCGGCTTAACAGAAAAGTTGTCACTCAATATTAGGGATCTGTGATAATTTTGCTTGTGATAGTCTAGCTTTATAACTTCAATTTCAACAGCAAGAATGGTCAGGGAAGAAACATATATACACTCCCTTCTTTCACATTTTATGTACCTGCTTGTCAAATTTGAATGATGTAGCAGCATTAATTAATTAATAGCAAATACTGTGAAGAAGTGATGGAAAAATAGCCCACTAAAACTGTCCTCCAAGGAAGTTAGTCATAAATTTCTTTGCAACTATTTCAATAAAAAATTTCAAGGCGGTGAAAGGATTAGAATACTTCCAAGTGGACAGGCTAATTGAGTTAGATAGGTTGGAAAACATAGGACTAACTTAGATATCAGCTAACTTATGTTGAAGATACAAGACTCTTCCAGTGCATCACCATCTCCACCACATATGAGGAAACTATTTTCATTGCTTATACATGAGATCGATGCTCCCTGCCTGATTGAAACCCAGGCCTCTGGCATTTTGACCTCTGGGTTCCTCAGCTGACAGCAGTAGTTTCTTGACAGCAGGGCAGGTGACTGAGGTGTCAGTGGGGCAGCACTTTGGGGCCAGCGATCATAATTCTATAAGATTTAAAATAGTGATGGAAAAGGATAGACCAGATCTAAAAGTTGAAGTTCTAAATTGGAGAAAGGCCAATTTTGACGATATTAGGCAAGAACTTTCGAAAGCTGATTGGGGGGCAGATGTTCGCAGGTAAAGGGACAGCTGGAAAATGGGAAGCCTTCAGAATTGAGATAATGAGAATCCAGAGAAAGTATATTCCTGTCAGGGTGCAAGGAAAGGCTGGTAGGTATAGGGAATGCTGGATGATTAAAGAAATTGAGGGTACGGTTCACAAAAAGAAGGAAGCATATGTCAGGTATAGACAGGATAGATCGAGTGAATCCTTAGAAGAGTATAAAGGAAGTAGGAGTGTACTTAAGAGGGAAATCAGGAGGGCAAAAGGGGACATGAGATAGCTTTGGCAATAGAATTAAGGAGGATCCAATGGGTTTTTACAAATACATTAAGGACAAAAGGATAACGAGGGAGAGAATAGGGCCCCTCAAAGATTAGCAAGGTGGCCTTTGTGTGGAGCCGCAGAAAGTGGGGGAGATACTAAATGAGTATTTTGCATCAGTATTTACTGTGGAAAAAGATATGGAAGATATAGACTGTAGGGGAATAGATGGTGACATCTTGAAAAATGTCCATATTACAGAGGAGGAAGTGCTGGAGGTCTTGAAACAGGTAAAGGTGGATAAATCCCCAGGACCTGATCAGATGTACCCTAGAACTCTGTGGGAAGCTAGGGAAGTGATTGCTGAATGTCTTGCTGAGATATTTGTATCATTGATAGTGGCAGGTGAGGAGCCGGAAGACTGGAGGTTGGCAAACATGATACCACTGCTTAAAAGGGGTGGTAAGGGCAAGCCAGGGAACTATAGACCAGTAAGCCTGACCTCGGTGGTGGGCAAGTTGTTGGCGGGAATCCTGAGGGACAGGATGTACATGCATTTGGAAAGGCAAGGACTGATTAGGGATAGTCAACATGGCTATGTGCGTGGGAAATCATGTCTCACAAACTTGTTTGAGTTTTTTGAAGAAGTAACAAAGAGATTGATGAGGGCAGAGTGGTAGATGTGATCTATATGGACTTCAGTAAGGCGTTCGACAAGGTTCCCCATGGGAGACTGATTAGCAAGGTTAGATCTCATGGAATACAGGGAGAACTAGCCATTTGGATACAGAACAAGTCTCAAAGGTAGAAGACAGAGGGGTTGTTTTTCAGACTGGAGGCCTGTGACCAGTGGATTACACAAGGAATGGTGCTGGGTCCTCTACTTTTTGTCATTTATATAAATGATTTAGATGCAAGCATAAGAGGTATAAGTTAGTAAGTTTGCAGATGACTCCAAAATTGGAGGTGTAGCAGACAGCGAAGAGGGTTACTTCAGATTACAGCAGGATCTTGATCAGATGGGCTAATGTGCTGAGAAGTGGCTGATGGAGTTTAAGTCAGATAAATGTGAGGAGCTGCATTTTGGGAAAGCAAATCTTAGTAGGACTTATACACTTAATGGTCAGGTCCTAGGGAGTGTTACTGAACAAAGAGACCTTGGAGTGCAGGTTCATAACTCCTTGAATGAGGAGTCGCAGGTAGATAGGATAGTGAAGAAGGTGTTTGGTATGCTTTCCTTTATTGGTCAAAGTATTGAGTACAGGAGTTGGGAGGTCATGCTGCGGCTGTACAGGACATTGGTTAGGCCGCTGTTGGAATATTGAGTGCAATTCTGGTCTCCTTCTTATCGGAAAGATGTTGTGAAACTTGAAAGGGTTCAGAAAAGATTTACAAGGATGATGCCAGGGTTGGAGGATTTGAGCTATAGGGAGAGGCTGAACAGGCTGGGGCTGTTTTCCTTGGAGCGTCGGAGGCTGAGTGGTGACCTTATAGAGGTTCACAAAATTATGAGGGGCATGGATAGGATGAATAGACAAAGTCTTTTCCCTGGGGTGGCTGAGTCCAGAACTAGAGGGCATAGGTTTAGGGTGAGAGGGGAAAGATATAAAAGAGACCTATGGGGCAACTATTTCACACAGAGGGAGGTACGAGTATGGAATGAACTGCCAGAGGATGTGGTGGAGGCTGGTACAAGTGCAACATTTATGAGGCATTTGGATGGGCATATGAACTGGAAGGGTTTGGAGGGATATGGGCCGGTTGCTGGCAGGTGGGACTAGATTGGGTTGGGATATCTGGTCGGCAGGAATGGGTTGTACATGCTGTTCAACTCTTTGACTCTAAGTACAGATTTGGGTCATAAACATCCCTCCTCCCACCTCACCGTTTGCTCACTGGTGCTTGATGCATATTTTTCTGCTAAAGTCTCTTTCTCTGTTTACGTTTTCCATCTTATGTTCACTTGCATTGACGCTTGGAGTGGATGTTTGTCATAACACTTCCCACTAGCAAGACGAAGACAAATCCAGATTTACCTTTAGTCAGCCATCTTCACCCTTTCCATGGTGAGAATGATTTCTGGGTACAGCAGAGACAACAATTTCTCTTTTTTTTGGTCTGATCCTAACACTGTTGGCCTCAGGGTCATGAATACTCTCCAGTGGAAGAGATGAGCCTTATTGTAGTAATCCATTTATTGATTTACAGTGTGAAGATAAGGTGAGAGACAATTATAGCTCCAACAATCTTTTAAGACATAATTATACATGTGACTTTATTTACCACAAGCAACTTCATAAAAGCATCATAATAATTTTAGCATTCTATTGCATATATGGGATCCGAGATTGCCTGAATTATCTTCCTCTTTATTGCCCAAACAGTGTCTGAGGCCACATTACGGGATTCCTTTATGTCTCCCAAAGGTATAGCTACCGAAGTGCCCTTCCTTCTCTCTTCCTTCTCCTTAAGATTTATCAATAATGTACTTCTAGTACATTATTTCATTCCTAGACTGGACACGAAACCTGGCCTGCACCAACTGCAATCTTTCAGCTGTCAGTGGATGGAAAAAGTTCCAGTCCCATCAGCCCTAACAGAAAAAAAAACAACTTGTTCACGTTCTATGCAGTCACAATTGTTAAGTTGGGGTGGGGGGGGGAGGGGGGTAAAGCAACAGGGAAAGTGTGATGACTGAGGAAGTAGCCAGGTTCTGCTTTGTGAGCGGGGGAGTTAGCAGGAAAAGCACTTGGAGTTTGGAGGTGTTCTGCTGGTGGGATGTTCAGGGGTGAAAAGTCTTCTGATGGGAAGCAGCCTGATTATAGAACATGAAGAGAGCAAGGTGGTGGCTCATTGGGCCATGGAAAACATTCCTGCGCCTTTTGTAAAGGCGTTTTACATATATTCAGATCTTTCATCACTTTTAAGCTGTCAAATTTCACAGAAAACCTATCCTCACGTCGTTAAAAACAGAAATGGCTATTAAAATGAAGGTTGAGTTTAATGATAGAGAAGACAAACTTCCTTGCAATGTGATACACAATCTGTGATGTCAAAGCCAATGAGTGAAGATTTGATTATTAAAATACAGCAGATCCATATAACAGCTGAAGCAGTTTAATGAAATCCTCTCTAAATTGAAGTGTCACGTTAGCCCAAATAGAAACAACCTTTTGCTTGCAAGGTTATACTTAACTGTGCAATTATTTCCCAGACTGCAAACATATTCACATGTGTTTACGCTATGTAATTTCCAGCAAATGCTGATTATGTGTGGAAAATGGCAAGACTATCACGCAGGGGGTGAGGTGTCACGAACACTGAACTTTGCAAGACAATAATGTTTTAAAATGTATCTTTAACTCAAAATAAAAACAGAGTGGCAGTTTGAAGACATTTCATAGTATCTCACAGAAAAGGACAGCTGTGGCTGAGACACAGGAACAAACAAGCTACTGCTGTGGAAGAGGAAGAAGAATAGTTTTGTGTTAATGACCAAGCTGGATGCTTTTAAAAGCTGGGTTAGTGTTGGAAGAAATTAAACATAATAGACAGGGCTCTTGAAGATTTTAAAAATGGACAGTCATCAAGAAAGTGCCTTGCTGCTGATAATCACATCAGGAAAACTCAGGAGGAACGGAAGAAAAATGAAAGTTTTGACCTTGGATGGCAAGCAGAAGTGAATTCAACTAGTGACTTTGGGATTGCCTCTTTAATATTACATATCTCAATAGGCTGAAATATAATAAAGGATTTTGTGAGGCATATTGCATGAGTTAGTTAATGCAAACACATTTTTAGATCGATGTATTAGTTGTCTGTTAATTAGCATTTGACCGTGTTCATTTCAGACTGTTGACTGCAGTAAAAATTTTTGAAAAATCTTTCAGTTCTTTTGTTCAGTCACTGGGAAAAGGTTATTGGCATCTGTAGTGATTGAACTGTATTTTTTGGCATATTGAAGTAATTGATAGTCAGCATCGCTGGATAGACTGCAGTTTGCAATACTTAGCAACTGGAAGCATCGGGCAGTGAAGACCTAGAAGACAGTGATGAGGACCAGAAAAGGGGTACGAGGACCTGGGAAAGGCTGTTGGGTGCCTGGCAAGGGAGAGGGTGGTGACGGCTCAGGAGAGGATGGCTGGGGACAAAGAGGTCAATGGTGACCCAGGGAAGGACAATGAGGACTTGGCAGAGGCTGATGAATACATGAGAAGGCAATGAGGGCTGGGGAGAGGGTGATGAGAGCTCGGGGAGGGATGTCTGGGAAACAGGAGAGGCTTTGGTGTGGAGAAGGGAGTGGGCCAACAGCAAACAGGATATACTGCAGAATGTGGCTAAGTGAGTGCAATATTGGAACCAGCAGAGAGCCACATGCATATGACATCCGAGATAGGCGAAAACACACAAACACCAGGCGGTGTAGTGCGAGCCCTGTGTACTGGCACAACTGTCCATGATCAATCAGCATGTGAAATGAATGTACACAGAATCGTTATAATATCTAAACATCCAATTCACTCCCTGCAAGTGGATTGATTGCACACCCTTTGGTGCATCTCTGTTAGAATCAGTTTCACATGGGATTTGGTTCTTGTATTTTTAGCAATGTAATCTCTTACATGATCCCCAAACCACCTAGTTTTAGGAATTAGAAGTCAGCTCGCCCATTGTCAACACCCAATTCAGCTGCTACCCATGGAAATAAATTCCCTTTGGAGGAGAAACACAAACAAAGGGAAGAACAGAATATAATATTTTCTGGGATTGCAGATGTGATTGGAGAATGTGTGCTGCACATCTGTCAAGACAAGTTGAAATAAAAACAGAAAGTCGTGGAATGCCTTTGTCAAATGTTATGATACAGAGATATACCTTGACTATCAATTTTGTATCAAGTATATAAACTTCTGTACATTATATGCTATTCCACATGCTGCACACACTTCAATTCTTCAGTCATTTCCCAGAAATTCTGCATGACTTCAGTGCAATTACTATTTCTGTGTGATGCCTAGTGTAAGGCAGAATTGATTGGAACATCAATCATTGCTGTTGCGCGAAGCACAAATATTCCCACCTGCCACACTTTGATAGACATATGAAATCAAACTTTAAACAGTGTTAACGTGAATTATATTGTGAACATTGAAATATGGGTAGTATACATTCAGCTGGATGAAAGTATAATTTTTTTCTTTCCTCATATGCAACAAGCTACATTTGATAGACCTAATAAAATAAATAAGTGAAAGGATGCTCAACCATTTTTAATATATGATCTGATTGATTCAAGACGGTTATGTAATGTACTGTCATGAACAATATCCTTGCCATAACCTTTTCTAAATCCAAGAGAGAGTCAATCACATTTTAGGGGCAGATACTCATGGCAAGAGTTATTGCAGTTTCTTCCCACTACACTGATGATGGAGACGACTCTACTATAATTCTTTTGCACTGAAAACAATAAATGCAAACATATAGACTCAAAACAATTTACAGGCGGCACGGTGGCACAGTGGTTAGCACTGCTGCCTCACAGCGCCAGGGACCTGGGTTCAATTCCCGCCTCAGGCGACTGACTGTGTGGAGTTTGCACGTTCTCCCCGTGTCTGCGTGGGTTTCCTCCGGGTGCTCCGGTTTCCTCCCACAGTCTAAAGATGTGCGGGTCAGGTGAATTGGCCATGCTAAATTGCCCGTAGTGTTAGGTAAGGGGTATATGTAGGGGTATGGGTGGGTTGCGCTTCGGCGGGTCGGTGTGGGCTTGTTGGGCCGAAGGGCCTGTTTCCACACTGTAAGTAATCTAATCTAATTAGCTTGTTCTCTCACCATGGATGGTGCCTGACCTGCTGTGATCTCCAGCATTTGTTTTTTCAGTCCAGATTCCAGCATCTGCAGTATTTTGTTCCTCCATAACTCTTTTGTATCTCATTATTGTCAAGTCCAGAATCAAATCAGAGATTGATTACTATTTGATTTATTTTCTGCACGACGCTCACTAATGTCTCAATACAGCACCTAATTCCTACAAGTATGGCTGTCACTGAGCATAGTTGGTTAGATTTCTGAGGGAGCCTGGCAATTCTTCTAGACAAGCTCCCAAGTCAGGATTTATTGCTAAATTCATAGGGCAATGTCTTGATAGATTCATAGTCATAGAGATGTACAGCATGGAAACAGACCTTTCGGTCCAACCCATCCATGCCGACCAGATATCCCAAATCAATCTAGTCCCACCTGCCAGCACCCGGCCCTTTTCCCTCCAAACCCTTCCTATTCATATACCCATCCAAATGCCCCTTAAATGTTGCAATTGTACCAGCCTCCACCACTTCCTCTGGCAGCTCATTCCATACAAGTACCACCCTCTGCGTGAAAAAGGTGCCCCTTAGGTCTCTTTTATATCTTTCCCCTCTCACCCTAAACCTATGCTCTCTAGATCTGGACTCCCCGGCCCCAGGGAAAAGACTTTGCCTATTTACCCTATCCATCCCCTTCATAATTTTGTAAACCTCTATAAGGTCACCCCTCAACCTCCAGTGCTCCAAGGAAAACAGCCCCAGCCTGTTCAGCCTCTCCCTGTAGCTCAAATCCTCCAACCCTGGCAACATCCTTGTAAATCTTTTCTGAACCCTTTCAAGTTTCACAACATCTTTCCGATAGGAAGGAGACCAGAATTGCATGCAATATTCCAAAAGTGGCCTAAGCAATGTCCTGTACAGCTGCAACATGACCTCCCAACTCCTGTACTCAATACGCTGACTAATAAAGGAAAGCATACCAAACACCTTCTTCACTATCCTATCTACCTATATCTCCATTTTCAAGGAGCTATGAACCTGCACTCCAAGGTCTCTTTGTTCAGCAACACTCCCTAGGACCTTACCCTGAAGAAGGGCTTATGCCCGAAACGTCGATTCGCCTGCTCCTTGGATGCTGCCTGACCTGCTGCGCTTTTCCAGCAACACATTTTTCAGCCCTTACCATTAAGTGTACAAGTCCTGATAAGATTTGCTTTCCCAAAATGCAGCACCTCACATTCCAGCCTACAGTCTGTATATTATCATGACACTCAATTCTCAGGGATTGTTGAAGTATGCTAAAGTTCTGACACATGATACGAATTTCGAAAAGCAGCTCTCAATAAGTGTTAGTTCCCAATTTTGCATATTAAAGGAACCAAATACCTTTTTTAAGTCTCTGGTTTAGACACCAAAAAGGTGTATCCCATTAAGTTAGGAGTCAAAGAACAAAGAAAATTTACAGCCCAGGAACAGGCCTTTCGGCCCTTCAAGCCTAAGCGGATCCAAATCTACTGTCTAAACCTGTCACTCAAATTCCTCAGCATCTGTATCCCTCTGCACCCCACCTACTCATGCATCTGTCCAGACATGTCTTAAATGAATCTACCATGCCTGCCTCTACTACCTCTGCTGGCAACGCGTTCCAAACACCCACCACCCTCTGTGTAAACTACTTGCCACATGTACCCCCCTTAAACATTTCACCTCACAACTTGAAAGCATGACCTCTCATTATTGAATTCTTCTCCCTGGGAAAAAGCTTATCTCTATCCACCCTGTCTATACCCTTCATGATTTTGTAAATCTCAATCAGGTTCCCCCCTCAACCTCATTTTTTCTAATGAAAACACATCTAACCTACTCAACCTCTCTTTATAGCTAGCGCCTTCCATACCAGGCAACAACCTTGTCAACCTTCTCTGCACCCTCTCCAAAGCGTCCATATCCTTTTGGTAATGTGGCGACCAGAACTGTACACAATATTCTAAATGCGGCCGAACCAATGTCTTGTATAATTTTGACATGACCTGCCAGCTCTTATACTCAATACCCCATCCGACGAAGGCAAGCATATCATATGACTTCTTGACCACACTATCCACCTGTGCAGCAGCCTTCAGGGTACAATGGACCTGTACTCCCAGATCTCTCTGCTCATCAACCTTTCCCAAGGCTCTTCCTTTTACAGTATAATTCACTCTAGTCATACCTGCACTACTGGGCACAGGCTGCCCCACTGTCAAATTGGGATGACAGTGTGCCTATTTAATACCTGAAAAAGGGACACAGCACCTCCCAATTGCTACCCTAAATGTTTTCAGCACTTGCTACACTAGTTAATTTCTTTGTGGTCATCTGTGAGAATCTACGATCCAGTTTTGGACATGTGTTTCCCAGCTGCTTTTCCAAAGAAAAAAGGAGCTGAGCATAGAATGTTTATGGCACATGGGTGACACTACTTAAGTCAATGTTTTCAGTTTTCTGAACAAGACTAGAAGCCATTCATTTTGCTTATTATTGTAGGAATCAATGAAGGAACATTTGCAAGATGAAAGAGGCTTGTAAAAACTTTTTCATTTAGGTTATTACAGGAGCCAATTGTTCTGTTCTGAATTTGTCTTGAATGATTGCCAGTTAATGAAAAGTGTGCATTTAAATATTCCAGTGCTGAAGCTGGTTGGTATCTAACTGTGTAAAGGTGACTTTATGGGGAAGTAAGATTCCTCCCGCCTTACTTTTGACTTCTCTGGCGTCTTATGTATGAACAAAGTTCAAACAGATGACAGCGAGCTGAGGTGGTATATGAATGTTCAGCCAGTCATTTCTCTTTCATCATTTTAATGATAATAGTCTAAAAGTTGCTATCAGCAACATCACTGTATGAACATGTCATTTAAAATAATTAAGTTTGTGAAAAGCAAATTTACTACAAATAATTCAATGTTTGTATTACAATATAATTATCTGTAAGTTCTATCCCAATGAATGTAAAAATTAGTCTGATTTTGCAGCAATTTGCATCTGAGAAAAACTACAAGAAATAGAGGAATAGGGAGCAATGGTAACATGCAATAAAAACAGAAAATGCTGGAGAAACTCAACAGGTCTTGCAGCATCCATGAAGAGAGAAACACAGATAATGGTTTGAGTCCAATATGACACATCTTTAGTGTTACATTGGAAATGTTAACTCTAACTGTTTACACGGAGATGCTGCCAGTCCAGATGAGTTTCTCCAGCACTTTCTGTTTTTATTTCAGGTCTCCATCATCTGCAGATTTTTCTAACATAAAGTTTCCTCATCTCTTTCTTGTCTCTGTGGGCTTTCAGGGTTTTCCTTGAGGGCAGGTGAATTTACAAATGAAAAAACAGGGCTGCAAGAAGATTCCTGACTTTTGTGGATAATTTTCTTGTTTCTTCCCCAAGTAAACATCCACTTTGCTAGGGAGTGGATAAACTGTAACTCAGACCCTACATTTGGCTCCTCTTCAATCAGAGAGGAAGAGGGTAACCATGTTTTTCCCTGACAAGGTCACTTGGAAAACTTCTGGCTGCTCTATTCTGGGATAGTTATAACAACCTGCATTTATTTACCACCTGCAGTGTAGAAAAATATTCCACGTACTTCAAAGGTGTAATTAGAATCATAATATTGTTACAGTCCAGAAGGACATTGTTTGGTCTGTCATTTATTTGACAATTCTGCACAGAAGCCAGTCCCACTCCCTTATACCATTTCTCTGTAGCCCAGTACTTCATTTTCCTTCAGCTGCTTATCCAATTATCTTCTGAAAGCCATGACTGAATGCATCAAACCTACAGGCATTGCATTCCATATTGTAACTAATCTCGAAGAAAAAAATGTCCTCGTTTTGCCTTCAGTTCTTTCGGAATCAGCCTATATCAAATTCTTCAGGTTCTGGACCCTTTCAGCAATGGGAAGAGTAGCTAACTCTAGTCTGTACGTACCTTGCATAATTTCTGAGCACTTATGAAATCTCCTCTCAAATTCTTTTCTAAGGATAACAAGGGGTTAATAAAGTGTTGCACTGGAAAAGCACAGCAGGTCAGGCAGCATCCAAGAAGCAGGAGAGTCAATGTTTTGGGCAGGACCCTTCTTCAGGTCTGGGGAGTGGGAAGTGGCTGAGAGATAAATGGGGCTAGGGGAAAGGTGGGTGGGATGGCGATAGGTGGGCAAAGGTAGAAGGTGATGTCATAGGTCAAGGGAAGTGTGGTGCGGATAGGCAGGAAGAAAGGTGGACAAGTAGATCAGGTCAAGAGGGTGGATCTGAGTTGGAGGGTTGGATCTGGGATGGGGTGAGGGAAAGCAAGATTTGAAAACTGGTGAATTCCATAGTCATGCTGTGATGTTGTAGGTTCCTGAGGCAGAAGATGAGGTGTTCCTCCTCCAGATAACAACCCCAACTTCTTCTGTCTATCAACGTAACTAAATTCCTTCATCTCTGGAACTATTATCACAACTGTTTTCTGCACTGTCTCTAAAGCATACATATTGAAGTTAAAGTTTGTTGTCCAAAATTGAACACATGCTCCATTTGAGGCCAAGCCAGCATTTTATAAAGCTGTATTGTAATATCTAGGCATTTGTACATTATTTTTCTATTTATAAAGTCTAAGTGTCTGAATGTTTTAATGTCATTTTTAAACACTTTCTTAAACTACATGTCAACTTTAGTGATTTGTTCATGAAAATTGCAGAGTTTTGTTTTTGCACCCCTTTAGAATTTTCTTTTATATCCGGTACGTTCAGTCTAGTTCACTAATATCCTTGAGGAAAGTAAATACTTGGGAATTTATATAACCTATATCAACTGCATTAGCCTCATTAATCCTGTCTGTACTTCATCAAAAATTTTACCAAGTTAGTTTTAAAAAATTTACCTTCAACAAATCCTTGTCTTCTTTCATTAATTAATCCATATTCATCCTGTTATTCTTGGCCTGGACGACCCCTTCTGTAAGCTGATCTTCCCGCTTTTCATCAAAGAAAGACTTAACATTGGAATTGTCCACTCCTCTGGAAACACTCTTCACTCCACATCTAAGCAGCGTTAAAAGATTTGGCAAATACCTCCTGCAAGTGGCACTTTCACTTTCCGCAGGATCATCATTTGCATCCCATCTTGATCTGGAAACCTATCAACTTCAAGCAACGCCAGCCTTCCTGACATTTCCTATTTATCAACTTTCAATCCATCATATATCTCAACTGCCTTTCATTGTGATTTTTGTAGCATCTTCTTCCTTGGTAGGCAAATGTGAAGTATTAATTTAGTATTTCCGCCATATCATCCGTCTCCATGCATGGCCCCTAAGTGATGACAACCCTCCTTTTCCTTTCCTTTATCATTTGCAAATCTATAGGAGGCTTCTAAATTTCCTTTTGTGTTAGCTGCAGTTCTCTTTTCATCTACTTTGCATCGATTATTTTCTTTTTCAATTCCACTCTGAACTTTTGATATTCAGCCCAATTCACAATATCAACTTGATATCTGTCATCTGCATCCCTTTTCTGCTTTACCTCACTCTCTACCCTTTTTGCTTGCCTGATGTTTCTTTATTCTCTTCAATTATACTCAAACAGTCTCCTCTCCAAAGACAACCCATGTTAAAGTTTTGCATATCAGTCTGTGATTCCAGTTTATAAGGGAGAGTTATGTTCTCAGCCCACTGATACCAGAGCTCATCCAACTAAGTATTTTATTCTAGGTCCCATCTTGTTTGTTTTTCCCCCATGCTTAATCTAAACCTTATGATAACTGTGATACCGTGATCACTATTCTCTCAATGATCCCCTAGTCAAATTTGATTCAATTCACCCATCTCAGATCCAGTAATGTGACCTCCTCACAAGACCAAAATCATACTGATCAAGGACGATCTTCTGAACACACTTCAAATTCTGTTCCCCCTTTCTGCCCTCTACATTATTACTGTTCCAGTTTAGAACAAGATAACTGAAGTCTCTCATCATTACTAACTATGCTTTTTGTATTATTTTGTAATTTTCTTGGAAATACCCTTTGAACCTAATTTAAACTCACCCCAAAATCACCAGCAAACCATACATGGTCTGGTCTTTGCTGGTCTCACAATGGTCTCTTCTGTGTTGAGTTGCAAGCTGACTGGGTTTGGCCTAGTTTGTGTACTAACTCATCGTAAACTGGTCTTAATGCCCTAGGAGTCTATATCCCATACTCTTGCACCATCTCGCCATCCATACATTTAGCGACATAGAATCTTAGAGATGTACAGCACGGAAACTGACCCTTCGGTCCAACTCGTCCATGCCAACCAGAAATCCTAACCTAATCCAATCCCATTTTCCAGTACTTGGCCCATATCCCTCTAAACCCTTCCTATTCAGACATCCATCCAGATGCTTTTTAAATGTTGTTATTGTAATAGCATTTCCTCTGGCAGCTCATTCCACACACACACCACATGTGAAAAGGTTGTCCCTTAGGTCACTTTTAAATTTTTCCCCTCTCACCCTAAACCTATGCCTTCTAGTTCTGGACTCCGCTACCCCAGGAAAAAGACCTTGTCTATTTACTCTATCGATGCCCCTCATGATTTTATAAACCTCCATAAAGTCAGCCCTCAGCCTCAACTCTGCAGGGAAAACAGCCCCAGCCTATTCAGGCTCCCCATAGCTCAAATCCTCCAACCCTGGCAAGATCCTTGTAAATCTTTTCTGAACCCTTTCAAATTCCACCATATCCTTCCGATAGGAAGGAGAATTTATCTGCACAATCACCATATATCTAGCCTCACGAGCACGTTTCACCAGAAGCAGTCCTGAGACTAATACTCATGATGCTCTGCATCTTAATCTTATTCCCGTTCCTTCAAGATCCCTCTTTCTGAAAACTGTGAAAGCATGCATGATGTTATCAGCAGAAGATGATGCATTGCTATTAAGATGGATGCAGGCAACTTTTGTGACACACAGTAAAGACAGTTTGAGGCTCTGGCCAAGAACCAGGGCAGAGTCTGTGGAACAGGGATTCAGTAGGCCAAAGACAATAACAGCTGGCTTCTTTATGTTTAATACTACAAGCCCTGACCATTGTGGTCATCACTTTTTCATCAGGCCTCTCAGACTGCACTAGCAACTAACTTTCCTCCAGGTTCCAGGTGCAAGAGCTTGCCAGGAGTAGACAGGCACCAGGGAGTGTCTGAATAATTTAAATAAGCTTATCTCATAAATAAAGTTGGATAAAGTTAATTTTGTGCACTTTGGTTGCAATTCATTTGTTTCAAACCTAAGTTCAAGGCCCTGAGAAAACCTGACTCTTACATTTTTAAAACACATGAAAGCAGTCTTTGATATTTTTGACCAAATGCTAATTTTTTCAACATTCTTGATTTGCCAGTCAATTTTATGTTAAAATGAAGGATTGCTGACATGTCATAGAGTCATTGTAAATGAGAAGCAGCTCTGTCAGCCCTAAGGCACCCAGATCTATAAAATTCTTTGTCCAAATGTAGCATGAATTTCACAGCCCTCAAAACCAACATATTTACGCAGTTTGCGCATCAAGTCTGAACGTTTTGGCTTTTGGAGATCTGCTGGTTCAAAGTTTGTGCAGGGCTTGATGGTAAATTATTGTTACATGGGATCGCAAGCAGCAGCCCCACTCCATTTGTCTTAAAATACTGTTATAACGTCAAGGCTCCCTGCTTCCAAATAAATGTTCACAGATTTTATTTTAACACTGATCAGTTTTTAATTCACTCAAATGTTTACAGTTTTATACTGGGCATGCCCAGACTCTTGACGACAATATGTTTGTTGACTCTCAAAGCCCATGTTTAACTCAGTATGAGTAAGCACAACATTGCCACCCAACCCACTACTAGTATCAATAGCAGATGTTTAAGGTTAATGCTATGTCTGAACAATGGCCAACACAGAATCAATAAAACTCGTAAGATGAATCACCAGCCTCAAACAGATCCGGAATTTTCAACAGGAATCTATCAATCAAGTATTCAATCACTGCTGTTCTGAGCTTTGTGATGAGCAAAGAAAATAAGTGGATTGGGTTTATGAATTTCATACATACATTATGCCGCTGGTGCTGCAAAAAAGGCTTCAAAAGGTCATTAATTGTGTCTATTGAATAATAATGTATATCTTTCTAATTGCCATGTAATTTTTGTGTGTCGTGGAAATTAATTCAGCTGACACCTCGATTTTAACACTGGTACCTTCCCTTTACTATATGGTGTCAGAAAGGTTTCATGTTATTGGAGATTTACTTCAGAGTGAAGGTAACTTTGCAGCCAACACACTCCATGATATTTGCATGAGAAGTTACAAGTAAAATCATATTTTCATGTCATAAACAATGGAACGCATTTTAGGCAGGTACAGAAACCTGTGTGCATCATATAAACTCCAAGCAACAGCATCAGATTATCCTATTAGAAAGGACACATAACGCCTTTGGTGACCCTCAAAGTTATACTCACCATCTTGCAGCCTGGACAATCATTACCATTCTGACATGTTCGCCTGCGAGCCTGGACACCTCCCCCACACTGTGCAGTGCAGCGTTCCCATGGGCCCCATGGCGTCCAGAATGTGTGTGAAGGGCACTGAAGATGCTCATTGCAATACCTAGAAAAGCAGCAGAGTGACTAGTATAAACATAATGTGTAATAGCAATATTGCCACTGGTCTGGATTTTCCAAATAGTGGTAATCTCACAGACTGATGCCCCAGCCTTTTTATTTAAAGGAAAGAAGGGAGATTGGAATATGTGAGAGGAGATTCAATCAGGGCTTCTTCAGAAATGCAAAGACACTCTTCCATTCTGAGAATTCTTGTGCAGTGCAGAATTGCTGATGGGGTGACAAACCACACCATCTAATGGGTGCAGTCAATTATTGGACTCTGAAATTTATAGACCCTCATAGCCACTTTGATACCTGCTATCAAACTGTAAGTACGTAAGGTAAGTGTGGTATTAGGGTGCCAGCGGATAGGGGATAGATATGGGGTAGGGGTATGCTGCCAGATGGGAACCTTGCTACATGGGTGCAGATAGAATGCCAGATGGTAAGGGTGCCAGGTAAGTGATGCAGTGTTTAAGATAGGTCAGAATAGAGGAGAAATGGGTCCATCAGGGGGCAGTGAGGGTGAGTGTTGGGTCCCAGGTTGATAAAGGATGGGGGGGGAGCCATGGTGTGTCAGGCACAGTGGTGGTTGTGTGGATCAGATCTAGTGTGGAAGGGTGGAGGGAATGGACAGTCAGGTCCAGCAGTGACAGTGACAGGACATCGTGTAATGGGATCTGGAAGTGATGTAGTTGGGGGTGTGAGGTAATTAAGGGGTCTAATCAATAGTTATTCAGGATTAAGACTGTACTTAATAGACTAACTTTTCCTGTGTAACTACTTTTCTTAGTTATACTGGAACCTTCCAAATTCTCTGATTTAAATAGAGGGCATGTTCCAGACTTAGAGAAATTGCCCAGTGGAAAATTCAATTTCCTGGGTAATTCCTTCTGAGTCTGCAACAATGGGAATTCCATACGTACCCATGCACAATTCCGAACAACATTAGATTAGTAACTGTCTGGCCATCGGAAAACCTGGGCTTGTGTGAGCATTAGCAACATTTTTGACTAAAACCTAAGATAATGGGCAGGGTTCACAAGAATATTACAAGATATACATGTCAGAAAAATAATTTATGTTACAGGTCTAAATGCAACCTCATTATGAAAATAAGACATACGTATTTCAAAAAATTTCACAACCCCAGGAATTAAACACAACAGTAAAAATGCATTACCACAGCTGATTAAAATTTCTAATAAATGAATGACAACCATGCATTTCTGCTGGGAACAGAGAACTGCTTCAAGCTGTATTTCAGCACCTGCAATACCATAATAACAAGTTGGCTACATTTAGGATTTTGCTGACTGCTGTGCGTGACATAACTTAAGTGCATGATATCTGATTGAATACAATGGTGGCGTGATAATCAAATGAATCTCTAAAAGGAAATTTCATGAACCTGGCAGCATTTTATGAAAGTAATTCTCACATACATTTATAGTGCTCAGCTGTGAATGCTTCTGAGCGATGTTTAGATGACAGATTAACAAATCATTGTGCAAACTCAAAACAATCATATGACCATGCCTCCACTAGAAATGTACTGTTAGTACATACTAAGCATCCCTAATTGTTAACTATTTTCAGATGCTTTTTCTTTGGTTTTTCCTTCACTCCTACCTGAGTTTTCTAACAGCACTAATCATACTTTGGAGTAAGGCATCGAGTCTACAACTCTCAACTCTCCAAAGAGCATTCCACTCTCCAACCCTATACCTGTAACCCGCATTTACTATGGCCAACCCACGGTACAACCCTGGACACTATAGGGCAATTTAGCACAGCCAATCCCTCTGATGTGCACATCTTTGGGCTGCAGAACGAAACCAAAGCATCTATCAGAAACACATGCAGACATAGGAAACACTTGCAAACTCCACACAGTCTCCCAAGGCTGGAATCAAAACTGGGTTCCTGGCACTGTAAGGCACCAGTGCTAACCACTAAGTATCCTAAGACTAAGACTGTGCTATCCCTAGTTCCATTAGGAAGGTGTGTTGCTTGGATGGGATATTTCATGGAGTGGTGTTTCCATATGCCTTCCACCCTTGTTCTTCTAGGTGGTAGAGGTCACAGGTTTTGAAGTTGCTGTGAAAGGAGAGTTGGTAAATTTCTGCAGTACATCTTGTCGATGATACACACAGCCACCACTGTACATTGATGGTGGAGGATGTGACTATTTAAGATGGAAGGTAATGTGTAAATTGCACAGACTGAAGTGTAATCTGCATTCATGCAAACAATTAGAGAATGCAAACACAGTCCTAACATGTGTCAACACAGTGGTGGACAGGCTAGTCAGGGGTTAATTTCTTGCAGCAGAATTCCCAGTCTCTCAGCAGTGTTATACCTACAGTATTTATACTGTTGCTCCTGTTCATTTTCTGGTCAATTGCTACCCCGGAAGGTTTTCAGAGCAGAATTTGGCAATGATAATCCTATTGAACATCAAGAGAAAATTTGTGGTTCTACTCTATCTCTTACTATAGATAGTCATTGCTTGTCATTTGTGTGGTATGAATTTCACTTCCCATTTATTAGTCCAAATCTGAACATTGTTTAGCTCTTGGTGCATGTGGGCATAGACTACTTCAGTATCTTAGGACTTCAGAATGGTACTGAAAAATGTACAATCATCAGCAAACACTCCAACTTCTGACCTTAAGGAGGGACATTCATTGATGAAGTAGCTAAAGATGGTTGGATCCCAAACACTAGGAACTTGTGGTGAACTCCTAGGGCTGAAACTGTTGACCTCCAATAAACACAACATCTTTGTTGATACAAGATATGATTCAAGCCAGTGGAATGTTTCCTCTCTGATTCCCACAGTTTTCAGTTTCTCTGGGTCTCTCTAATACAGTACTCGGTCGCCCATCCCTAAATCCCCTGGGGTAGCTGGTGGCGAATTTCCTTCTTGAACCACTGCAGTCCATGTATCACAGGTACACCCGCAACGCTATTAGTAACAGAATCAGAAACATTTGTTCCTGATGTTAATGGCAGTTACTCGCATCTCATCTTTGAATTAACTTCATCTTTTTGTCCATGTTTGGACTATGACTGTAATGAGGTCTGTAGCTGAATTGTGGAACCTATCTGAGCAGCAGCAAACAGTTCATTGCTGTTCATGTGCTGCTTAATAGCTTGGTAGTATTGATGACACCTTCCTTCACTCTGCTAGTAGCCTGAGTGGCAGTAATTGGTCTGTTGGGTTTTGTCCTGCTTTCTGTGGACAGCACATGCCTGGGTAATTTTCCATAATTTTATGAAGGTGACAACATTGTAATTGTACTGGAACAGCTTGGCTAAGGAATGGCCAGTTCACGAGTACAATTCTTCAGCATTATTGCCAAGATGTTGTCAGGACCCATAAGCTTCAATAGGATTGAGTTTATTTTTCAACAATTTGTTATAGTTTAGTTATGTGTAATGATTAATGATACAATATTCTGATCTGTTTTATTGTGTTCAATGTGAGGTGCTGACATCACTCGATGAACCATTGTCTGTCGCTGCAGGATGTCAGGCTGCATGCTGTCAAAGCTGAGATTGACCATCTGGTCCCAGGCTAATATAAACTCAGTGCTGGGGAAAATGTACTTTTATAGCTTGCTTGATTGTGGCTAACAAATGTGAAAACTCTTTGAAGTAAGACAGGCTTAGTTTGAAGCCATACAGTTTTGTATTATAATTGGCTTAGCTTTTAATTTAAAGAGCTTTAAGGATAAAACAGCATTTTCTTGTAAAGTCTTTAACAGGCCTATGTATATCGATGACAGTGGAATGAAGTTACAGTTCAGTATTGCAATCAGGTTTGAGTCTTGGTAATGTGACCCCTTATTTCTGTGGGAACAAAAGAAGATAGTATTATTCTTTCAGAGTGACTTTTTAGTTCACTTGTTCCAGGCATCTGCAGTCACTGTAAAGACACATCATAGACACAGAAAACTTAGAAGATAGAAGTAGGCCATTCAACCCTTCAAGTCTATTCCACCATTCAGTATGATTCTGGCTGATCATGGATGTCAATAGTACAATCCTGGCATCCACCCATATGCATTGATCCGTTTAGCAACAAGCATTATGTCTACCTCCTCCTTGAAAATGCAATGTTTTGGCCTCAACCACTTTCTGTGGTAGATTAGAGTGGTGCTGGAAAAGCACAGCAGTTCAGGCAGCATCCAAGTAGCAGGAAAATCGACATTTTGGGCAAAAGCCCTTCATCAGGAATGGAGGCAGGGAGCCTCCAGGCTGGGGAGAAGGTAGCAAAGAGTACTTGGGGATTGCAGTGAGAGAGAGAGAGAGAGAGAGAGAGAAAGAGAGAGAGAGAGAGAGAGAGACTCACTGAAATTCTTGTGGAGAGAGGAGGAGAACTTCTCCAAGGTAGGCATCTTTGCACAAGGATTCGCAGTAAGGTTAAAATCAATGAGGCAAAAGTGAGGACTGCAGATGCTGGAAACCAGAGTTTAGATTAGAGTGGCCACTTACTCTCCACCCTGGAGGGTCCCTGCCTCCATTCCTGATGAAGGGCTTTTGCCCGAAACGTTGATTTTCCTGCTCCTCGGATGCTGCCTGACCTGCTGTGCTTTTCCAGCACCACTCTAATCTTGACTCTGATCTCCAGCATCTGCAGTCCTCACTTTTGCCCACTTTCTGTGGTAGCCAATTCTACAGGCTCACTACTCTTAGTGAAAAAATCTTTCCTCATCTCAGTCCTTCAAGGTTTACACTTTATCCTTAAACTATGACCACCAGTTCTGGACTCCCTCACCATCGGGAATATCCTTCCTGCACCTAGCCTGTCTAGCCCAGTCAAAGTTTTATAGGTTTCTATGAAATTACCCCATCATTCTTCTAATCTCGAGCGAATAGAGTCCTAACCGATTCAATCTCTCCTCAAATGTCAGTCCTGTCATCCCAGGAATCCATTTGGTAAATCTTTGTTGCATTCTCTCTACAGCAACAACATCCTTCCTCAGATAAGGAGACCAAAACTGCAGGCCATATTCCAGACATGGCCTCACCAATGTCCTGTGTAATTCCAATAAGACATCCTTGTTCTCTTGATTGCCTCAATTGAACCTGCCTCCACAACATTCCAAACCTTAACTACTTGCTGTATGAAAAAATATTTTCTCACATCACCCTACATCGCTTTAAATCGCTGCCATCTTGTTATTTTATTCTTTTTTAAGGGGAAATAGTTTCTCCCTATTTACTCTATCTAGCTGCTCATGATTTTTGAAACCACTTTCAAATCTTGAACTGACCTTGTACTCACCAAGACATATACAAGAATACCAATGTAAAGAGGAACAACATTTTACACAGTATGAAAATAGCATATTGATTGGTTTGCATGTGGATCCTGATTGGTGGTATTTCCATATAACTTGTACGATGGCTGACGATTACTGCCAGGTCTTTTAAAATTTTAAATCAGGCAGACTGACTCAGGACACTGTACTGAGGACTGTACCAGGTAATGGCTGTCACAGATTTTATTGCATTAAATAGGTGCAATGTGCGTTCACATTCTTATTATCTGCAAAGACATTAAGCTACAATGTTCAAACTATGTCACTACCCCAGACCATGCTGTCAAATTAACTTTACAATCTGACTAGGGACTACTAACATCTGTGTTTAAAGTATACGAAGTGAGAGATACAGAGGACTTAATAAGGATCTAAAGTCACAAAATTCCAGTTTTGAACAAACAATAATTTTTACCAAACAATGTAAAACATTAATACAAATTAAAATTTAAGTTGCACATGTATGTCACTATACAATTAACATGTGGTAAATGTGGATTATAGGGTGTGGTCAAACACTCCACACCACACATCAAATTGCAAATGCATTCAAGATAGATCCCATTGATTTGTCAGCAATTCTCCCCCAGATATTAATGACATAGTGGGTCTTCAAATCGTCTTAAACTTTGCAAGGATAACACTTCTTAATTTTTGTCAATCTGACAATGAGTGCAAGAACCGTTCTGTTAATTGCGTCAATGACTGCTTCCATTTGGGTCAATCACTCTCCCCTATGCTCTCCATGGACAATTCTGCTATCACAATGGTCCACATTGTTGCCTAGTTTTGTACTGCTAGACCTGTTCTGAAAGTAGCCCATTAGATACTGTGGTAGTACGACCATCAATTTGATTATGTAACTTGGTCTTCAAAGAGATTGCGCAAGTGGTCACAGCTACCAAAACTGTCAAAGACACGTCTGTGACAGGTAAATTCATCCAACAAGATCATGGTGATTTTTCCCTCTTCTTGGTTCTTTCATTATTGGTTTGCAGTCCAGTCTGGCTGATACATCCTTCAGGACTCAAATACAGAAACACACAGAAATATCAACAAGAATCTGGACTTCCCAATCCACAGAGATCTTCAAAATATTCGAACGCAACCCAGAGCTGTACAAAACTGTCTCTGGACAGAAATCAGGAACCTCTAACTTCGCAGTACTGATGAGAGTTGAAGGAAGCTTAGGTAGAAACATCTCTCGCAGACAAACACATTGGGTCAAATCTTCCAACCCTGAGCCAGCTAGCAGGAATCAGGGAAAGTCCCATCTTTGGGCACACCTTCAGAAAATAACAGTTTTAGGGGCAGTACCAGCTGCAAACTTGCTACCCTACCTCAGGAAATGTTCAGACACAGCCACATAACTCTACAAAGACAGGTTACTGAAATGGCCCAACTCTGGGCTACAATAAAAAACAAAAATATCCTGCAGGACTCTCAAATTTTCCCTGTTTTATGCATGTCATCCCATGTCTATTAAACATGCTGCATGGACTCTTTTGTCCGCCCCATTCCAAGGTATGTCACCTCCTTGCCCATCCTGTAATGAACCTTATTGCTGCAGTCAGTTAGTTGCTTGGGTTCTCAACTGAACTTTATCATGTGTACATGGCTGAGTGCCCAGACAACCATTAGAATACTGAAGAATCGAAGCCCTTGCTTGATTGTCAGCTCTGGCTGCCTGATCTCCATCAATATTACAATGTCTGTTTTCAAAGATTTAAATTATTTCAAATGCCTTGGGGTTTCAGCTATTGAAAGGGTTTGGATTACCAACAATTTTGTCACATTTTAATAGAGTGATACATTATGGATTAACCACGTTTTAAGTTATTTTTAAACACAAAATTGGCACTTTAACTCTCATTCCTTCTACACAGCAAATGGGTATGGAAGTTGGCATTGGGGGAAGCAATGAGGGTCGATAAGGAGTGTCAGAAGGGATATACCATTGAATTGGGATCGTGAGGGACCAAGGGTGTGTTTGTGAGCTACCCTTGGCATTGGAAACTTGAGAAAGACCTTGTGAATGTGTCTTTCATGAGGTTCCTTCATGCAACCTATACTTGAGGTCATTTCTGAGGAGCTGTGAGTGACGATTCTTGAAAAGCTGACCCAACTCCAGGGAAACTGTGGGGGAGTAGGTCTTCACCAGTGAGATTGGGATTGCTGATTGCAAACTTGTGTCCCAGCCCATCCCATACCTTTGAAAATAATTTCTGAAAATCGCAAAGCTTGGGAATGAGGTGAGTAATCCCAAACAACATCAACTGTTTGAAAATCTGGCCTTTGTCTCAAACAAAACATCTGAACAAACAAACTTCACTCTCCCCAGAGCATGGCGATAATCTTTAATAGAATACAGTCTGGACATGGCCAATTTGGTGTAACTTGGTATAAAGTGAGACTTCGAAACTTCATCTGGCTATGGCTGTGGAAGCCCTAATCAAATCATGGAACACACAATAACATTTTGTCTAGATTCAAATTGAAGGGCAATATCCCACAGTTATAATAGTTGTGCATTTTACATTAAAACTGTGGCAACAGTTACTGCTTCTAAAGCCATACGAAAGGAGAAGTAAGGTGCATTGCTTTCCAGGTTTGCAGATACAGATTCAGTAACCTTTAAAAAGTATTTGGATAAATACTTGAATGAGAAAAAATATTATGGGACTGAGAGAAAATGTTAGGCTAAAAGGGCCAACTGGACTGTTGTACAAAATGGCCAACATAGATTTGAATTATTTGGTGGCCTCTTTTGCTGTTGTCCTTTTTAATGATTCTATCTGGAACCAGAAAGATGCAGCAGTGCTATTTTGAACGATGAGGTTTTAATTTGCACAAGAGCCATATGGGATGACTTGTTCCTGCTTCTCTCTGTGTCAACATATTCTTGCCTATCTCAATTTTAACAAAACTATGTTGGTTCTTGCATGAACCTTTCTCTCATATACCAAAGGCATAATCCTTCCGAAAAATCAGAAAGCTCGGATTACAAGCGGTACTATACTTCTGTACAGTTTACTACAGACCAGTGATATCTAATTCCATTCACAGAAGTTCACTGAATCTGAGAGGGACCTATGGTACCCTCAAGTTAGAAACATGAATTACTTTAGAAAAGAAAAATGCTGCACATTTAATGTTCACTGTACATAACATGTTTTAATGGGGCAGCCATTGTAATAATTCAGGAATTCATATGCTCAGCAGAATTCTATTGCTTTATCCGCTGTCAATTTGGTACTTAGAATGATGCTTTAAGTAGTACAAAAAAAGGTCAGGTATGTACATCATCCTGTCCACTTACCATATGCTGCCCAGTTTAAGGATAGGTGCTTATATATGAAAATTATACAGCTCTGTTCATCTTAATAACGTCCATGTATGGACAATAGAATAGTAAGAATAACTAGCGACAGAAACAAAAACTTAGAGCTTACTTTTACCAGCTGTTCAATCTAAACGACACAGAACAAGGACTAACAATCACAGACTTTGGCAAACGTCACTATTCAATTGGTCCATGGGGCCTCAATGCTGTATAAACTCTGCTGTCTGTTGTGGTTTATGTTTTGTCAACGGGCCAAGCAGCTGCACGCAAAGGCTGACTTAATTTTGCTAATCGTGTTGATCTGACATGTGGAAACGTGGTATAGTACAGGTCTTTTAAAACAGAATCATCGTACTTTATAGTCTCTTCTGAGAGAAAAAGAGGAGTCTTCATTACAAACAATGTTGAAATTGAAATCTAATCAGGGAGGATAGCCTTTTAAAAAATGCATGAAAAAACTCCAGTTTTTAATGTGTCTTACAAAATTTGCTTTCCTTCAAGCTGCTGAGCTAGTCTTTTAAACAAGTTCAGCTTTATTTCAAAAATGTCTAGGAAAGCTCCAAAAACGTCAGGTATGTTTTTTCAGCTAGGACCTATTGCTGAACAAGTTGAAGAACTGTGCTTTAAACTAATGAACTAAGGCCAACTACTGGCTCTATTGGCAGCACTTCAAGATAGACTTCAGTGCATGCTCTTTTCTCAGTCCTAAACCTCTACTTCTCCTGTCCCACTGAAATACACTTATTTTCTTAAAATCTATTGAATTCATTGAATTCAAGCATGGGAATTAAGTGGTTGGTTTTGTGCATTAAAAAGTGCTTCCTTTCACTTTATGAGGAGAGCCCAAACAAAATAGTCATGCACAATGTAAGCTACAGGGAAGAATTCTCCCCAAGCTACTGTGCTTTTTTTATTAAAAGGGAATTTGACCTTCCAAGAACAAAAATAATCAGTAGTAAGTCTCAAAGGTCTGTTATCAAAAAATACTGCTGTGTCCAAAGCTCTGCTGGCTCACAGCTGTGTTATGAAGCAAACCACCTGACCTACCATTTTTCACCACCTATTTTATGTTTTTTTTCCCTCATTATTGACAACTTCTGCAGCTTGACAAAAAGACAGGTTGTAAATATCCAATGTACTGAAGTTAAATAGCTTGAATAATCTCTCCCACCTTGGTTTATTTATAATTGTCAATCTATCTCGAATTAATCAAGTACAGAAGTGGGTGTGCCCAAATCGGCAAATACTTAATTTTGGCATTTTGCAAAAATTTACTTAAGTTGGGTAGTCATACCTAATACAATTTAATACAAACAGTCTATCATTATACAATTCAAACAAACCTCCCTCAGAATGTTAGCATTCTGAATGCTGTTACTTTTTCAATTGTCTTCTGCCTTTGCCTCTTAATGTCAATGAATCCTTTTGGAACATTAGTCAATAAATTCTGAGAGAATCCTGCTGCTTTTTTAAGTATAAGTCCAGGCAGTGAAATGCAGTAAACTATTTGATTGTAGTATTTGCAGATACCAGTGAATAGGAAGGTAATCTCATGTTCCATACAACACATTAACTGGACATGTTTTCACACAGCATCTTTTTCAGCAAATCCTGAGCCACTAGCTCATAGATGAGACAGCCACATTTATCAAAGCAATATTTCTTCCGCAGATTCTTCATACGAGAATTTTCAAGAACTTTGTAAGCTGTGCTTTATGTCCTCTCCTGTGGTGACATATGATTAGGGAAAAACATTTAAGTGGGTGAGATGATGGTTGGTACATACCAGCCACCTTCCCTCCTCCACTCTGATTAACTCTGAGACCCAGGGGAAAGCCCATGGACGGACCTCCCACCCTGGTGCCAACCAGGGTTCATAAGGAGCTATTAAAGACCACTTCCTGTCAAAGCTGCATTAACCCAGTTTTGGCCAGGCCTGATGACATGCAAGTAACACAAAATGTAAACTCGTGAGTTGCTTCCAGTCAAGTCTCCTTCAAAGTCGCAGCATCTGATCAAGGGGCCCAGCATCATATGTGGGGCAGGCATACCATTGAGACTAACCTAGCTGTCCTTCCATGTTGGCTTTCCCGCATCCCACTCACTGCAACTACCCACCTGCAAATTTTTCCTCAGCATCAGCTCTCTCTAGCCTGAAATGCTCTGGGAACTTGAGCTTCTGACGCATCTCACTCCAGCAGCAACCATTTTCCCAGTTAGAGGGAAAGAAACTGCAGATGCTGGAATCTAAGGCAGACAAGCAGGAGGCTGGAAGAACACAGCAAGCCAGGAACCATCAGGAGGCTGGAAGAACACAACAAACGAGGCAGTATCAAGAGATGGAGAAGTCAATGTTTCGAGTGTAACCCTTCTTCAGGACTTCTCAATGCTGCCTGGCTTGCTGTGTTCTTCCAGTCTCCTGCTTGTCTACCACTTCCCCAACGGCATTATTGAGCAAGAGAGCTGCCAGCCTCTGAGTGGTCATTCTCAGCTTGTGGGATATGATTCCTGCCCCCAGATATTTGCTCTTATTACTTCCCTATCTCCAACAAACTTTCTTCTGTACAAATTCTCTAAGCTCCCGGAGTTGCTTTTAATATTAATTCTACATTCCAGCCTCATCACTAATTCACTGAACCATGGAAATAGGCTTCACTATTTACCATCATAATCCTTTCAGGGTTTGTATATCTATAATATTCTCTCTGACCATGACCGCTATCACCCTCTACATTGACCCTGGAGAAGGCCCATCAGTGACCTCTCAACTGTGTGACTGGCAAGTAATATATCAATAGGCCTTCCCAGAGAAGGCAGTTTGGAGCTTCAGCCATTGGTTTAGAACATGGTCACCACCATTAAATTCCTAAATTTATCAAAGGGATACAATTTTGTGGGTAAATACGAAATAGTTGCACCAGTTCAAAGACATGAAGACAACATGTGAAAGCCACTAAGGTAAATAAGTCAAATTACTAAATTAGCTCAATAACCATATGATATAGGAACAGATTGAAGCCATTTGATCATGGCTGACATGTTTCTCAACCCAATTCTCCTGCCTTCTTTCTGTAACCCTTGATTCCCTTACTAATCAAAAACCTATCTATCTCTGCCTTAAATGCACTCAATGCTTTCATTTCTTAATGGTTTCAAGTTGACAGTTCCCACTGAAAAATAAAACAATTGCACATCACCCACAGCCACTCATGAATCAGTTACATGACTTTCATATAACATACACAGGAGGGAGGCAAATTATTTCCTGAGTCCAACTTTATTGCTTCTAAGTAGCACAAAACTAGATTTTGTAGCCATCAATGTCATTATTATTTGAGGATACTGGTACCAAAAGTGTCGTATATTTGCCATAAAACTCCCATGACAAAAAAAAAACAGAATTTATATTAACGGCTTATGCTCAGAGACTCAGTACAAATTTTCAGACAGTGTCAACTCCAAAGAGACTTATAAAATTCAGTGAAACTACCGAAGATATTTCAGATAAAATTTTAAAGTGAATGAAACACTGCAGCAGCAAGTTGGATATGGCCAGTTGTAGCACACAGAGGAAGAAAGAATGGGTGGCATAAGATATTCAAGTATGGTCCCAAATTAGCTGATCTCATTGGGCGACTCAACACTCAACTTGTCCAATCACATTAGTTTGCCAACTGACAAATTAAAGAGAATTACGAATTATATGGTAAAATTTCCTCTGAAATGCAATTACTAATAGATATTTGCTCTTATTACTTCCCTATCTCCAACAAACTTTCTTCTGTACAAATTCTCTAAGCTCCCAGAGTTTCTTTTAATATTAATTCTACATTCCAGCCTCATCACTAATTCACTTAACCGTGGAAACAGGCTTTCACTACTTACCATCATAATCCTTTCAGGGTTTGTATTTCTATTATATTCTCTCTGACCATGACCGCTATTGCCCTCTACATTGGCTCTGCTGTCGTGAACAGAGACTTAGTATACTGGTCTCCAGACACACTCCTCTGGATGAGTCTAAGGTTTCAGTGAGTGGCACGGGGAGGGGCGGGGATAGGCAAGTGGATTCTCATTTGTATGTGCTGTGTTAAGCAGCCAAAGTTACAGGGCAGGATCACAGAATAAATCATCCTTGGTATCACTCTGATAAATCTGTTACTAATATTTTCCAGAGCTTAATATTCTTTAATATACAGAACAACCTCGGTTATCCAAACATCAATTATCCAATTTCAGATTATCTGAACAAGATCTCAAGGTTCCGTAAAAATGTTACATCAAAGAGGTGTTACCGACACTGGTGCGACAATCATGTGTTTTGTTTACAATGATTAAAAGTGAATTCGGAATACCTGTACTAAAGAACATGTGAAAACACTGGCAAAAACAACAACAAAAGCACTTCAAGCAACAGCGACTTGATATTTTTTACGTAAGAGTTAGTTACACAGCCCAAAACAAAAGTAAATGCTTTATTCCTGTCACTTTACTGGGCTGTTCATGAAAAAAAGTGATAGAGGAAGTAAACACATGAGTGAGGCAGTGCTGCTGTCTTTCTATCACGACACTGTGTTCATCAGAAATTGACAAATGCTCTTGTGATTTTAGAAGCTGGGACCTTGTTTAATGCTGGGATTTCTATATTTGTGTGATGGTGAGGGTTTAGTCCTTCTCAGTTCTCCTTACAGCCTGGAATGTTGCTCTAATTATTGTTTCTTGCCAATAAAATACCAAGTTACTTCTGAACAAAACATTTAAAAATCTACAATTTACAGAATGCAAAGATTAGCTTATTTAAATAGCAGACTCAAAATTACAGTCAAGAATGTGGTGCTAGAAAAGCACAGCACGTAGCATCCGAGGAGCAGGAGAATCGATGTTTCAATTCCTGATGAAGGACTTATGCCCGAAACATCGATCCTCCTGCTCCTTGGATGCTGCCTGACCGTCGGTGCTTCCCCAGCACCACACTCTCGAGTCTAATTTCCAGCATCTGCACTCACTTTCTCATCATCAAAATTATAGATATAAACAAACTCTCCAGTAAAGCATAGCATTAGATTCTCAAATTTCCTCTGGAAATACAAAGAGCACTGAAGGAATATTCGAGGATTTGGCCTCCACCTCAATGAATTTTATTTACACAAAAAAGTGATTTTGTTTGTAAATTATAATGAATTTTTAAGTAATACCCAGTGTTTGTACACATTTTATTGAATAAATGAAATAAAACATGCTTTTTTTTTACATGTTGTGTTCAGTATGGCTTCCTTTGTTTACGATCAGATCAGTTATCCAAACAATCAGTTATCCAAACAAAATACTCCCCACATGTCTCGTTCAGATAATGTAGGTTGTTCTGTCATGGGGGCATGAAGCTACACAGTTCACCCTGATTATGTCTGTGGCCTATGGGAAGGCCAAGGGACAGATTTCCTGCTCTGGAGCCTTTTGAAATCTTAAGGGACAATTAAAGGCCTCTTCCTGCCAGATGATGGCCAAGTCTTGGCAATCAAGTAGCACAAAATGCAAACTTATGTAAGTGTCCTGCAGAGGGCAAGGGAATGGGGCTCCTTTTTCAATGTCACAGTGTCTGATTGCAAGACCCAGTGTCAGTAAGTGGAGGAAGGGAATGCAGAGCCAATGCTTCCCCTTATGGGTCAATCTAGAATGTGTGTGTAATAATTCCACAGAGGCCAGTATCCCATTACCAAGTCAGCCTTTATTTACACATGCAAAGTCCTTGACATTAATCCAGCTCCCTCAGTGTGGCAGTTCTCAGTGTGGCAGGATGTCTGACTCTCTTTTTATGTCAGCCAGGACTCCCTGATTGGACCAGATTAACAGCCCCAATCAGGGAAATCATATTCTATGAGGTCCATCTAGCTGACCTTGTTGCAATCACTACAGAAAGGTCATAGTTTTAGAATAATGGGCCACAAAATGTGGTCTCACCAATGTTTCAACAGGAAGTCATAAGAGCATAAGAACTAAGAGCAGGAGTAGACAATTCAGTCCCTTCAGCCTACTCCTCCATTTAATACAATCATTGCTGTTCTCATTTTGGCCTCAACACCAATTTCCTGCCCACTCCCAATAATCCCTTTATTAATTAAAACTTTCTCGCTGTTCTGTTTAAATTTATTCAGTATCTTAGTATCCATTGCAATTCCAGATTGATGACAGATTAAGAGAAGCAATTCCTCCTCATCAGCAATTAAATCTGCCACCCCTCAGCCTAAAATTGTGTCCTCTCATTCTAGATTACCCAATAAGGTAATCCACTCACTCTACATCCACTTTGTCAGTCCTGCTTAGCATTTTATATACCTCGAATAGATTCATCCTTCTAAACTCTAGCAAGTATAGGCCTAAACTGTTCAAGCTCTCCTTACAAGATAAGCCTTTCACTCTGGAATTAATCTAGTGAACCTTCTTTGAACTGCCTCCAATGCAATTACATCAGTCCTCAAGTAAGGATATCAAAACAGTACTCAGTACTCTAGATGCAGCTACACCAATTCCTTGTGCAGTTGCATTATTAAGCTCCATCTGCCAAATTTTGGCCCATTCTTCTAACCTTTATATATCTATTTGTAAATTTCTTATTTTCTTTAAAACTATTTTCCTACCTATTTAATGTCATCTGAAAACGTGGCTATTGTACTATGTATCTCTGCATCCAACTCATTAATATAGATTGTAAAAAGCTGGGGCCTGAGGACCAAATCCTGTGGTACCCCACTGTTACAGGTTCCCAATCAGAGAAAAGAAACATTTTCCTCATCTCTCTGCTTTCTGTTGGTTAGCCAATCCTCTAACCAAGTTAATATATTACCCCTACCCCATGTGATTTTATCTTATATATCAAGCGTTTTGTGACACCTTATCATATGTCTTTGGAAGTCCCAATGCACCACAGCTACAGGACTCCCATTACCCACTTTACTTATTACATCTTCAAAGAACTCTGGCAAAATTAGTCAAACTCAATTTACCTTTCATAAAATCATTCTGACTGATGAATTGTATTTTGACTTTCCAAAAGTCCCATTTCTGCTTTTTTAGTAATGGATACCAACAGTGTCCCAATGAGAAATGTTAAACTAATTGGTTTCTAATTTCCCACTTTTTCTTCCCTCGCTTTTTAAATAAGGGTGTAACACTATCATTTTTCAAATCTGCTGGAACTTTTCAGATTACAGAGATTTTGGAATATATGACCAATGCATTCACTATCTCTACTTGTACTTCTTTCACTAACATCGGAGAAGGCCCTCAGCATCCGTCTGTCTTTAATCCCAATAGTTTACTCATTACTTTTTTCCCTAGTGATCATGATTGTTTTAAGCTCCTCCTTTTCTAAAGTCCCTGCACAAGTTGTTCCAGTTGGATACAGTTTCTGAATTACTTGTTACTATTGTTGACGACTGTCATTGTCACTTTATCTGAACCTAATTGAATTGAGCAATTTTCTAGACCATTTCAGAGAACAGTTCAGAGTCAACTACATTGTTATGGGTCTGGAGTCACATATAAGCCAAGTAAGGATGGCAGCTTTCATTCCAAAAAGAATATTTTTGTGAACCAGTTGAGGTTTTCATACCAATCAATGACAGTTTTATGGACATGATTACTGAGACTAGATTTTGAATTCCAGGTATACACTGTATACTGAATTTAAATTCCAAAGGCAGTCACTGTGGAATTTAAACCTGGGTTTCTAGAGCACTAGATTTGGCCTTCATTTCACCCTAAATTTAAAGACAGAGTTCCAAAGCATGATCTTATTACCATTCATGCTCTTCTGCAATAATTTCATTTAAAAATAATAGGGATCAGAGCATGATTATAATAAATTCTATTTCTTTTAAACATTATGTTGAACATATTCATCCTGTCTTGCCCTCTAGTTTGTGCTTTGTGCAAACTCACTGCACAGCCTACAAAATGAAGCAGTTAACTTTGTTAGTGGCTCAAACCAGTGCAATAACATTTACAATATTTATTAACTGCAAATGAAAGACACCTTACGGATTTCAAAGAAAAATGATACTGAATTCAAAACATTAACTCTTTCTATCTGCACAGATGTTGCCGGATCGGCTCAGTTTCTCTAATACCTTCTGTTATTATTTCACAACTCAGCATACTACTTTGCTTTTATTTCACCTTATGAGTGAACCTGATTCAAGCAGCTTCAGTGCTACAGTTAACATGAAATTGAAGCAATTCAACTGCAGGATCTGGACTACAGATTAAAGGCATTGCATCCAAAAATCTGACTGTATTTTGTTATTTATTGGATTTGCACACTAATACTCTTGTCATTTTCCCATTTGGTTGTTCAAAATATTTACGTATCCATCAAGAATGCGATTTATTTTAAATGCTCCCAAAATTGGAACAATGTTGAGAAACATGAGCAGGTCGTGCTGCTTTCTGAGGCTTGTTCCCAGTTAACAAGCTCTGTGCTGAATGTTAAAGAATGCTGAAGAGGAAGGTTTATCTACTCCTGAGTGAAAACTGAAGCTTTATTTTCTGCAGCAATATAGCAATTAAAAATACTTCAATACTTCCACAGTTTACAATGTGGTACAATTATTAGGTTTATAAGATGATGCTTTGGAACTTTAAATTCAGGGTGAAATGAATGAATATGATAACGTGACCTGAAGTCTGAAACAAAAACAGAGTGCTAGAAAATCAGCAGGGCTGGCTGACAGCATCGTTAGAGAAAAACAGAGATAATCTTTCAAGTCTAGGGACCCTACATCAATACAGACTTATGAAGGATCACTGGACCCATAATAGTAACTCTATTTTATCTTTCAACAAATGCTGGCAGACCTGCTGTTTTACAGTCATAGAGATGAACAGCACAGAAACAGATCCTACGGTTCAACTTGTCCATGCTCACCAGGTATCCTAGGTTAATCTAGTCCCATTTACCAGCATTTGGCCCATATTCCTCTAAACCCTTCCTATTCATGTACCCATCAAAATGCCTTTAAAACTCTGGCAACTCATTCTAAATACACACTACCCTATGAGTGAATAATTTGCCCCTTACTTCCCTTTTAAATCTATCCCCTTTCACCTTAAACCTAAGCCCTCTAGCTTTGCACTCCCCTACCCTGAGAAAAAGACCTTGATTATTCACCCTATCCATGCCCCTCGTGATTTTATAAACCTCTACAAAGTCACCCATCAGCCTCCGAAGCTCCAGGGAAACCAGCCCTGCTGATTCAGCCTCTCCTGATAGCTCAAATCATCCAACTACAGCCACGTCCTTGTAAATCTTTTCTGAATCCTTTCAGGTTTCCCAACATCTTTCCTATAGCAGGGAGATCAGTACTGAATGCAGTATTCCAAAAGTGATCTAACCAAAGTCTTATACAACCACAACATGACATTCCAACTCTTTATAGTCAGTGCACTGACCAATAAAGGCAAGCGTGCCAAACATCATCTTCTCTACACTGCCTACCTGAAACTCCACTTCCAAGGAACTATGATCCTGCACCCCAAGATCTCTTTTTTTGACAACATTCCCCAGGACCCCACCATTAAGTGTAGAAGTCCTGCCCTAATTTGTCTTACCAAAATGAACTCAGCCCATTATCCCATCTGATCAAGGTCCCATTCCACCCTGAGATAACCTTCCTCACTGTCCATTACATCACTAATTTTGCTGTCATTTGCAAACTCTGTAACCATTCCTCCTACATTCACATTCAAATAATGACAAAAAGCAGCAGACCCAGCACTGATCCTTTTCGCACATTGCTTCTTCAGCACACTGTTTTTGTTTCAGATTTCCAGCATCAACAGTTTTCTGTGTTTATTTTCATATACTTAATTCCTCCTGACAACAGTCTGAAAGATGGAGCTGATGATTTTATTTTACAAGCCAAGATTATTTTACTGAGAAAAGGGTGCAATGCATTTTATTTTATTGCTTTTGTTTTAAGCGTAGACAATGGTGAAAATAACTATGATGTTGGTAAATGTATGTGAGTTTCCAAGATCTAGAGAAACATTAAAATAGTCTGTTTACCAAAAAAGTATACTTTAAATTGTCTATTTGATTTCAGAATAGGATACAGTTGAGGTTTAAAGAATACATGATCGACATTTCTACCCATGTCATTGCTATGTGGAGGTCAGTATAAAGATTGGGACAAAGACTCTCTAAAACATCACTGAATATGACAGACAGTGGGTTAGTCTGTTATGATCCAAGCAAGTAAGAGAAGCTACAGACAGCAAGATGCCTTGGTTCATCAGGCAAATATCCGGTTGGGAGCTTGGACTCAGATAGAAAAACCAAAATCATGAATTTCAATAGTGCTGGAAGATTTGCCTAGATTTAGCCAAAAGAAGTCGTCACAAGAAAAATTCATACCGAAGGAAAGTTCTGGAGTTAAACATTTCTAAGCTGGGTAAAGAAAATTTTGGAAATAAAAATTGGGAGTTAAGAACCATTCGGACTGAATCTGGAAGAATTACGTGTTTATTTAATGCACATGTAACAGATGGTAGGTTTTTCTGTTGTGTTAAAAGTTGTCCTGTTGAAAAGTATAAATTGCCTAAAATGTGACATATAAACAATGGTTCTTTGAGTTTGTTTGTTGCAGAAAACATTTTAAATTATTAAAATTTGTTGTGTCATTTGTTCAGTTATAAACTGAAAGTTCACATTTCTTTTTCTGTTTTTGGTCTTCTATGGAGATCATAACAAGGGTTATTAAACAGGGCCAAAATTTGGGAGTAGCCATGTGCCTGGAAGCAGGAGTGCAATTGCTTGGGTGGGGATCAATTGCCAAATTAAGGGTGGGTGGGTGTGGAGTCTGACCATTAAAGGAGTAAAGGTGGGTCCAAGGTGAAATTATATCTGGTGCTACTGTCATGTTTGAAAGGCTTTCAGCACTCCATATCGCGGAGACAATTGGGACATCTTCAGAGACAATGGTAGGTGGAAGGTTGAGATGGATGTGCAGCACACTGCAGGCCACCATGACACGTGAGACACATACTGGGGCATATTGAAGGATTCCACAGGGTCACTCTAGGCAGCTGAATTTTACATTCAGAAACCAAGTAACCTGCTCGATATTCACTCAGATGGCCTTGTGGCAGATAATATTCCTCAACACTGTATCCATACATGTATTCTTCATTGACGATAGTCACCATGTCCTGAGTGGATAGTCCTCATCTGCAATTAAACATTCCTTAACCAGACTGGTGAGTAGTTGCATCACCTGTGATTCCAAAGCCTGTACAGGTCCGACTGCTTTCCGTCAACTGTGCATTCACCGAAGGATCCTTCTGCATAGGAGCCATTCCTGTTGAGAAATGCCAGTTGCTGGTGTACCAGAGACTTTGCAGCGACATAGATGCAGTCAATCACACATTCCCCTGTAGAAATCCACCAATGATCCAAAATTCAATGGTCCTTTCAGTTTGACTACCAGGTCATTCTAGAAATGTGTACACTTGCTGGCCCGGTTGAAGATCTAGGACATTGGTTACCACCTTATAGCATCGATGAGTCATAGACTGTGAGATCCCACACATCTCTGGTAGATCCCTGGAAAGATCCAGAGGCGCAAATGGACCCATGCAGATTAGTTCATCCTTCACCATGGCACAAATCAATGACATTCCAGGAAAGATCAAATGCAAACCCTATTTCCTACCCACCCCTCCATTTCCTGTGCTCAATTGTCTATTTCCAATTGGGACCCCATCGGCACCTCCCTTTGGTGGTATCTTTCTCTCTCTTTCAGCAACACTGCTGTTCGGACTTTCTAATGGTAGGTCACCTCTGTACTCAGGAAGCAATTTACAGACCCTCCTGTATTTTTCCTTGATCTCTTAGCTGAGGCAGATCTTCCTGTCAGCCCTGCGGTCGCAGCTGTTTCCCTGTCTGTGTCTGCATCCCTCTGTATTCCTTCTCTTCCTCACTAAAAGTTCTGAATGTTGGGTGAATAAGGCTCAAAGCATGTGATCTTTTTCTGTTTCCAAAGCCTCACGTCCAAATGGAACTCCTATTTACTACCCAATCCTCCATTTCTTGTGCTCAATGGTCCATTTCCAATTGGGATCCCGTCAGCTTCTCCCTCTCTTTCAGTATTTGTTTGCCAGTGTTTTCACTGTTTCATTCTTCCTGACGAGGCACACTCGTCCAGTTCCTGGAAAAAGTCAGCACTAAGCTCTCACTTACATGCCTTCTCCATTTACCATTTGTAAAGTGGAAGAATTTCCATAAAATTGCTGTCAATGGGCTAAATAACAAGCTTAATTATATTTCTGTCATGTCAGGCATCATATCTTCCCTCCAGGTTGGCCGCTGTCAGGAATATTTGGCTTTGATGCAAAGGCATCAGGCTTCAGGCCCACTTCACTGTCACCCTGCTACTTCTCAGAGAATACAGAAAGTTCAGGCTTCAACTGTACACAGTGGAACATAACTATAAAATTACTAGGAATAAAGTGTAAAACTAATGCCAAATCCAGTTTAGTGTATTCGCAGAAAGGCATTTTTTGAAGAAATAAAACATATGGTCAAGTTTGTGAAGCATCCAGGTTAGTAAACTCATTTATAAAGAACAATATATAGTTTCATTAATCGAATCAAGGATTAACACACATGGATAATTCAGGGATCAAGTATCAGTGAACGTTAGGTTCTTCTTGAACTTTACAAAATCCAGCAAATTCAAACACTACTGTTTCTGCCTCCCATTAAGTGGGAGACCTTCACATCATTAGTGTACTGATACCTTAATCAATACAATTTTCTCCTGTCATGCACAGAATAAGCAACTAGTTTAAGTAAATGCTGGGATTGCACTGTAATCCAGAGTTTTAAGTAGTGATGATATCAATCAGATATATTTTAGCACTGATAAGTGGGCCATAGTTTCTCCTTCCACCTGTGCATTGATATCACTCGTTACCAGTCTAATCTCGTTATAACCTATCATTACCGACGCTGTGAAGGTATAAAACAGAAACACAGAATCTCCATTCTTTATGTCTGTCCCATTTATATCTCTCTAAATCCCATTCTTTTTCTGTTATTTCAGTTTCAGTATGTTTCTCTAATCCAATTTATATTACTTGGTTTAGGTTCTGCACGACTCAAGTCCACATTTACGCTATGACAGAGACCCTCTTCACCATGATAGAAGTATTGGATATCCTGAGTCTCGCCCCAAAACCCAGCATTTTCCATTTTAAGAGGGGCAGGGTTAGGGGGGCAAGCTATTGTTCACAAATGTATAGTTCATGGAGATAGCTGGCCATTAAATGATCAGCTGCCTCCACTCAATATGGACTTCAGGGTCAGTGATGTGTGGATCTGACAACATGGAGACTAGAGCTTTGATTTGTTTTGAATAATCAGGGACCCATTTGGATAGCTCTGGATACAATCTCAGGACATCTTTCAGCTGAACAGCAGGGATTCTCTGGAGGGAGTAAGTTAACTATTCTTTGGGAGTGGGCGAGAATGTTTACTGGGGAAAAGACTGTGGATAAAAGGCACATAAACCCCTGGGAACTGTCCAACTTGTCAAGACATGAAAGGTACCTTTCAAGAAATATCAAACTTGTCAAAGTGTTGGATTGTTAAGACATTTCAAGAAGTGTCAAAAAAGTCAACACCTGCCAAATTAGATTTTATGAATGAGAGTGCTTTTCTTAATAGTGTATTCTGCAATACGTAATAAAACAGTACTATTTTTTTGCCTATGTATATGACTATCGTGAAGAGTAGGTGAACTGAAGTTTTAGGTGAAAGGGAAATGTCATGGATGGAAATAGGTACTAGAGAGGCATAGCAGGTTTTTCATGGATGGGGCATTGGGAGCGTGTGGGTGTAAAGTGAGTGCAGGAAGGTGAAGCCCGGAGGAATGTATATTTTGTTCTTTTTAAAATTTCTGGCCACATTGCTGGAGCCCCAAGATAGGCCTTATGTCCTAACTTGAAATGCAATGAAACGCAACCCAGAACACATATACGGTAACTACTTTTTCCTCAATATAGTAAGCCTGTGGAAGTGTTGTACATACCGCTCTTCACGGTTCTGTCCCACGCAGACACGCCCACCATGCCGAGGAGTTGGGTTACTACAAGACCGCTGTCGGACCTGAAATCCTATTCCACAACTTGTACTGCAAGGAGACCACAGTGTCCAAGGAGTCCAGCCACCATTCCTATTAAACAATGTGATTAAATTTCAGCTTTCTAGCTTGAACAATTACAGTCAATAAGCAGAAGACTGAAGATGTGTATCACTGTTTGCAATATCCTGGTCTGTAACATGTAAGATAAAAATCAGTTGCTATCCCTTACAGAGAACGATCTTTACTAATACATCTTAGGTCACACACTAGGACAAGATGACGGACACTTAAGAGAAATGAGTCAGATAAAATTTGACTGGAAAATAATACCTGAATCATGGTTCTTCCCGTTCTTTTTGCTTACCTAGAACAGTTTGCAACCTCCATGCTGGCACCCTCACACTGTCGTCCTCCACACTGTGGAGATGGACTATCACACAGACGGGTTCTACAGATACATAACCCAATGGTGTTACCATCAGCATGGCTGCAAGGTTTCCATGGCAACCAAGATCCAAAATTCCCATCCGTAGTCATGTTTCTTGTCTAAAGGACAAACAACCAGTAAAATATTAGGGCACTATAAAATAAGATTGAAGTTGGTTATTTTTGGTTGCTCATTCCACAGATACTGCCAGGTTGTTTCATACTTTGAAATCAATACACTTCTGTCTGTGTATCACCTACATTATGATTACTGATGATGATCATTGTGGCTAAATTAGACAAATGTTTGGTCAACAAGGGGTTGAGGGTCATGGGGACAGGCAGAAAAATGCCTGAGCATTGAATGGCCTACTCATGCTCCAATTTATTATGCTCTAATACATTCCAGTGACAACATATTGGCATAAGCGCAAGGTTTTGTATTCAATCATTCACTGATGGTGGATATTATTTCTGATATAGCTCTGAAAATAAAATTGCTGGTTCAATCCTACAATATGCAGAAAGCCTGTTCTGAAGAAGGGTTGCCAGACCTAGAACATAAACTCTGATTTCTCTCTACAGGTGCTGCCAGACCTGCTGAGCTTTTCCAGCAATTTCTGTTTTTGTTGTAGAAGATTATGTTGGGAGAAGGAGAAAATAGCATTGTAAAAATTTGTGACAAGGTCAGCCAAGTGGACATCACAGAATATGAGTTCCCTGATTGGGGCTGTTAACCTAGTCCAATCAGGGAGCCCTGGCTGACAGATAAGAACAAGACTGTCCACACTTAGGCACACACACACAACATAGGGTCGGAGGGAGAAAACACTACTGTAGGTAGGCAGTGGTGTAGGGGTAAGGAAAAAAAAAGTGTCAGAGGTTCTGCTCATCCTTAGGGCTGGCTCTGAGAAAAAAAATAAGACTGTCAGACATCCTGTTCACTCTGAGAGTTGCCTCTTAAGGAGTGGACCAATGCAAGGACCCTGAACGTGTAAATAAAGGGTAACTTGATGATGGGATACAGGGCCTATGAGGAGTTATTTAAGGCATCTTTCAATTTAGCTTTCTCAAATTGAGTTACAATAGGAGTAATTAAGATGAAGACATAAGACAGGACTAAAGTGAGCAGTATGGAAAAAATAATGACAAAACTTCCATTTGTAGATTCTGTGGATTAAATGTCATAATAGCACGACTGTAGGCTTGGATTTTGTAGTCAGCAGCATGTAGCAATGCTCACCTCTGACCGTGAAGAAAGCTATTCACAAACATCTGGTGATCTCTGTGGTATAGCTTTCCTATTTCCTGATGTTAATCAGAATCTGGTGTCAAATCAAGATGATCTCCGGACATCCAGCAACAGTGACATCATCAAAATGCCATCAAATTGCAGTTACAACTTATTCAATATGATGTTACTTTTTCAAGGCTTTTTTTCATATTGAAATTAATAGAATAAACATGGACACTCTTGTCAGTTCAATAGTTTCTCATTGATTGCAGTCTGGAGGTATTTCAGCACCTCACCATTTGGAGAAACACAGAATCACTGAGAGTAACTTCTGGATTTCCACATTAAATGGCACATAAGCTGATTCCATACGTTGCTATCAGTCTCAGAAATACAAGGACAGCGAACAACAACAGCTGTGCCATTATTAGTATTTTGAAATCTGGGTCATAGACTCGAAGAACGCTTCCCAGATAACTCAATTTTCCATCACGTTGAAAGAATTGCTGTTTGATGGATTGACAGATCAACAAAAAGTCCCAATTAATGAATAATGCTGAATGCTCTGCCTTTCTCCAGCCACTCAACTTAGACATTTCTTGTAACACTCATCTTCACCATTGTTGCTGGTAACCTCAACTGGATTACTGCATCAGACAAATTGCTTCCTTACTCACAATCCAAAATGCCAGGGCTGCCACTGATTTTCTCTACCTAGGTACATATGACTATAATAAATCAAAAATCAAAATCAAACCATTGTCTTGTGAAGTCTAGAATACTCTGTCTTATTAAAATCTCTCACTATCTCTCATGTCACCTTTAATGACTGATGTATACACACCCATGTTTATCTGCCCCTCCACACCCTTTTAAGCAAGGGTAGTATTCTTAACTGTCTCTCCATGTTTTTTGTAACAAAGTGCATCACCTCATAAGTTGTTTTGTGGCACTGTTTAGAACACCTTTTGGAATTCCATGTACACCACATCAACAGTCTTCCCTTCAATGAGACTATCTGTTAGATCTTAAAAAAACGCAGCAAATTAGTTATATATAATTTCCTCTTAAAAGAATATATGCTGACATTCCCAAAATACTCATTTAATGTCTTAGCCATGCTAAGATACCTTAGTCTAAATGCCCTTTTGGTCCCTAACTGCCCCAAATCATCTTTTTAATCAATCTTTTACTATTGATGTGCTTATACAAGTTTATCTGATTTTCTGCAATGTTAGCAGCCAACCTTTTCTCATGAATCGTCGTTGCTTCAAAACTTATCACTGTGCTGCATGCCTGTTTGATGCTGCATTTTTATTACATTTTTCTTGAAGTTTGCAGATAATAAATTCCTCTTCGTATTATAGAAGAAAGCCTTGGTAATTTCTAGCAACTACGTTTTATTTGAAGTGTGATAGCTATATGCTATAAAGTAACAAAACATTTGGTGCAACCATCCAACGGGTTTAGAAAGAGGTCAGACAATTTTCTCACCTCACCTGGTTGTAACAGTGGTTACAGTGCATTATAAAATTTAAAACAGTTCTCCGCATTAATGATTGGTATAAATCTTCAGTGAAAAAGTAAAGAACAATAAAGAATCAGCAACATGTAAGCAATGGTTTATATCAGCCAATTCAATAGTCTGTTTCATCAAAAATATTCAATGTTTTAAAAGAATGTGGGAATTCTGAGAATGAACATACTCACTGGGCACAAGCTGATTTCTTGCTCCCACTGGGTCATGCTCATGCTTTCTTCTAACGTTGTGCATTTCTTTAAGACCAAGTCCCAGCCACAGTAAGGGTCTCGAGCTCCCATACATGAACTGTAAGCACAGGATAATGAGGTCAAACTTCAAATCTCAACTTTAACCCATTCATACAACTGCACACAACATTAATAGATCATATTCTATTTTGCAACATTTGCTATCCACTTATGCATATCTGCATTTGAGTCAACTAGAATTAAATTCTGTCTTCTGTCTTTTCTCAGGAAGCCGTAAGGATAGAAATTTGAGACAAAAGCAGTCCATGACAATCTAGAATCCTCGTTTGTTTTACACTTGGAGACAACAAGAGCAACACATACTGTGAACGTTTACTTTATCTGTTTACTTTTGATAATGGCTTATTTAACAAATTGATCTAGCATATCTATGAACATAGAATCCCTACAGTGTGGAAACAGGCCCTTCGGCCCAACAAGTCAACACCAACCCTCTGACAAGCAACTCACTCAGACCCATTCCCCTCCTCTATTATCCAATATTATCCAATGCAACTAACCTAAACATTATTGAACACTATGGGACAATTTAGCATGGCCAATTCATCTAACCTGCACATTTTTGGATTGTGGGAGCAAACTGGAGAACCTGGAGGAAACTCACACAGACAAGGGGAGAATGTACAAATGCTACATAGACAATCGCTCAAGGCTAGAATCAAACCTGGGTCTCTGGTGCTTTGAGACAGCAGTGCTAACCACTCAATTGCCATGCCACTCCTGAGGTCCTAATCCCAACAGTTACACACTGATTGTGCCCTCTTGTGACCTCCATCAGCCAGAAGCCTGGACTGCTGCATAGCCAATGACATTCAAGTGAGGAAACTAGATGGATGGATAAGTGGGCAAAAATTTGGCAAATGGAGTACAATATGGGAAAATGTGAAGTTTTTCATTTTGGAAGGGAGAACAAAAGAACAGAATATATTTAAATAGAGAAAAACTGCAGAAAGCTACAACGAAAGGAACTTGGGGCTACTCATGCACATATGCTAGCACACAGATGTAGCAAGTAATCTGGATGGTAAAAGGGGTTTGGAGTATTGGGGTCGGGAAGTCTTTGTGGAACTATACCAGATGCTGGTGAGACCACATCTGGAGCACTGTCAGCAGTTTTGGTCTCCTTATTTAAGATACATTTCATCAGAGGCAGTTCAGAGAAGGTTCACAAGGATAATCTCTGGCATGGAGAAATTGTCCTACGAGCAAAGGCTAAACAGATTGGGACTCTACTCACTGGACTTTAGAAGAGTGAGAGATGATCTGTTTGAAACATAGGATTCTGAAGGTGTTTGACAGGGTTAATGCTGAGAGGATGTTTCCCCTCATAGAAGTGTCAAGGACCAGAGGGCATTGTCTCAGAATAAGGGGGTGCCAATTTAAAGACTAAGATAAGGAGGAATTACATTTCTCAGAGGGTTGAGAGTCTTTGGAATTCATTGCCTCAGAGAGGTGTGGGGGCAGAGTTATAGAGTCATAGAGATGTACAGCATGGAAACAGACCCTTCGGTCCAACTCGTCCATGCCAAACAGATATCCAACCCAATCTAGTCCCACCTGCTAGAAGTTGGCTCATATCCCTCCAAACCCTTCCTATTCATATACCCATCCAAATGCCTTTTAAATGTTGCAATTGTCCTTGTGCATTTTTAAGGCTAAGATAGATCTTGATCAGGAGGGGTAGCAAGGATTATGGGGAAAGGGCATGAGGAATCTCGGATTAGCCATGATCCTACTAAATGTCGGAGCAGGCTTGAGGGGCTCAACAACCTGCTCCTGCTCCCATTTCTTATGGTCTTATGGATTTCAATGGGAGCTAGCAATTCCTCCTGGAACTCCCTGGGATGAATTAACAAAAACCCAGTCAGAATATTTCAGAATACTTCACAGTGAAAGGAAACTGTTCAGGTTAAATCATTATATTGATCTCAATGGCCAATGTTAGATCAGTGGATGTGTACACATGAAGAATGGGGTGATACTGGTATGATTTAATACAATGCAATGTTAAACTTGAATGGAATTGTAGCTCTGAGAACATCCAAAATAAACGCTTTGAGGTGCAGATTGCATGGGCCCTTTGAACATGGGGCGTGTATGGAAGCAGAGGTTCCATCTATTTCTTTCACACACCATGACCTTGGCTAAATCCCACAGCCATTACCATTCAAACAATAAAAGTGAACACCAAACCTGTAAAGGCACAACAGAGAATCTCACTCCTATTAGCTGGAGCACTGGAGCATTGCCTAGCCATGAGGGTGACCATTAGCCTGTCAAGTCAGAGATCCTGAAGCAGGGACACAATTTAGTTTGTCTTCAGAATCATCTGTGCCAGATCTTTAACATCTACCTTGTCTGTGCCGCAGAAGGTCCTGTTTGGCTTATGAAAGAGCCCCTTTCAGAATTCCAATGTGAGAGCACTCCCAATATCACTCCATCCCCTAAACGGGCATTGGCCTGAAAACAGGAGGCTAGACCCACACCCCTCCATTTATCCCTCTCCCTCAGATTGCGGTTCACTGTCTTCTCTGTGACTAAGATGGTAATCCATTAGATCTCGATCCTGCTGATGCCAGAATTATCCCAGAATTGGGCAGTGTCATTTACTTTCTGCTGTTTTTTTATAACATGATCGTTAATGGTAACCTGGCGGAATGAATTAATGATCTATGGTCAACACTGCATATTTATGGCAATATCTATTTCACATATGCAAATGTGTTGCTGGTCAAAGCACAGCAGGCCAGGCAGCATCTCAGGAATAGAGAATTCGACGTTTCGAGCACAAGCCCTTCATCAGGAATCGAAACGTCGAATTCTCTATTCCTGAGATGCTGCCTGGCCTGCTGTGCTTTGACCAGCAACACATTTGCAGTTGTGATCTCCAGCATCTGCAGACCTCATTTTTTACTCTATTTCACATATACAGAGTCAGCAAGCAATCTCCATCAGTGTAACAATTATCATTGATTCAACTCTTGCTGATATAAAACTCGCTCGTTTTCTCATTGGTTTAATTAATGCCTGCACCAGGACAATAACAAAATGCATTATGTAACTAAAGTGCTAAAGTTTCAATGGAATAAAAGCTAGGAAACTCTAAACACAATCTACAGTATTATCAAAGATTTTATCAAAGTGCAGTAGTACACAATTATCTTGTATTGGTTATTTTTTATTTTAAAACTACCAAATAATTCAGAGGTGAGGTAATACTCTACAGTATTAAGGCTACTTACAACAACATATGAAATACTGCCATTGGAATTCTAACCTTTGTAAAGTTTGTTTTTCATAATTCTTTCACTTAATCTATAGTCTTAACAATTCTGCTGATAAACTGTACCAACACAGCCCAGACATGGCCTTTGTGATCCTTGCTTTGAAAACGCTAATCCAAATGAGGTTTAACTGCGACAGAACTGTCTGACATAGAAAAGTCAAAATGTGGACAGCGATTAAAAACCTACAAAGCTGCTTTGTTAAGAAAGTGGCTGGATAGGTGAAATTTGATGCAAGATCGATGACTTATCACTATATCATTAAGCACCTTTGTGTGCTGGCTCAGTCAGAATGTCCTGTTGAGTGGTTCCTGACTTCAGCTTCCAAATAGCTGAGAAAAATTGAAAAGAGGAAAATTGGAATCATCAACCTCTGGTTTTAGTGTTTTCCACTCAATACCCACAATCCCCTGAGCAAACAAATGCAAACAGTGACTGTCAGTACTGATCCATAGCAGACAACAAAAAACAAGATAAACTCACCTATTACTGGAGCACCAGACCTTTCAATATACCGCTGTGTAACAACTGCAATTGCACTACTTAATGCTACTGTGATTTCAAACTGCCAACACCTCTGACCATGATTTATGCAATGCTTGCAAAGACCTTCCTTTCCCCCGTTGCTATTGCAATAGAATGGCATAGGTTTTCTGTGAGTGATTTACTTTTCCATCACTGATACGCACAATTTGCTGTACTTTCATTTTTGGAGTGATTGGGATAAACTGCAGAGAACTTTAACATTATAACCCCAGGATATGAACCATATAGTTTATGGAGGCTGAGGTGGGCTGAGCAGGGACTTGGGAAAGGGAGCTTTCCACACAAAGACTTACAGCCTTCCTGTATATCTACACAACATGCATCTAAGGCTCTGGGGTTGCTCTCATTGTGCTCACTCTCTTTTCGCTTACTTGGAGGTGGCTTGCTTCTTTGTATTTTACATTGTTTTCATAGTGCACACTCACTGACTTCAGCACTGACGTTTTTAGTTCATTCATAGGATATTGGGTGCAGGCTGGTTTGATCAAGTGGGATGGCGTCCTGTGCAGTCCACAGGAGAAAGGATGGTCTTCCTCTTTACCACTCCATCCACCAGCCCCTCCGGACTTCTGCCCCCAAAGTGGGCCATGAGCCTTTCCTCGATCTACGCCATATTGGTCAAACACCATAGTATGAAGGGCAGTATGTCGCCTGCAGCAGTATGCAGTGAGTGACATTTCCACTTCTCCTGTCTCATAGTTCCCAAAAGCCAGCTGCAGAATTAATGAGGTAGAGAGCAGCTTGTGAGACACGTCACTCCAAACCATCACGGACTGGGTGCCTTGGATCTCACTCAACAAAATACTCCCTGAGAAAAGCAATATTCTACCTTATGTATGATTTGTCATTAGTCAGATAAGGTGGATATAATTCTGTCACAATGCGGCCAAAACCTTCTTCATACTCCAATGTTCAATCATCTTACCTCCGACTTCTGTAAAAGCTGCAGCGTTTCAGAGGGAGTCTTATCACATGCTCCTGTAGTCCAACAAACAGAACACTCTGACTGTGTAGGATTTGAAGGTTCCTTATACGGTCTCTCTGACTGATTGGAAAAAGTTCTATTTCCTCCAACAAACAACCACTCCCACTTTGATTCAAAGGGGCAAGAACCTTCTTAATCGTTCCATAGTCTGAAAGGGAGAAACATAAAGAAGCTGAACATAAGGCACAGCAGAAATAATAGCTGGTCAGACAAAGATATTACTTCACTTGCTTTTGTAAAAACATTTTAAAACCAATAGTCTTAGAAGTATTATGTATTTTTACAGGCAAAATTAAATAATATGTCATTAACTAAGAGACCAGGATACTCAACAGACAAGATTTTCACAATCACTTAATGACAGTGACTAAATAAATCCAACATAAGAATAATGGATGAGGACGTGTATTAGGTGATAAGACATAGGAGTAGATGTAGACCATTCAGCCCATTGAATGTGCTCTGCCATTCGATGAGATTATGGCTGACCTGATAATTCTGAACTCCATTTTCCTGCCTTTTCCACATAACCCTTTATTCTCTTACTAATTAAAAGTCAGTTTATCTCAGCCTTGATCATACTCAACAAGCCAGCCTTGGAGGCTCTCTGTGAGAAAGAATTCCAGATTCACAACCCTCTAACAGAATAAATTCCTCCCCATTTCTGCATTAAAAGTGCAACATTATGCCCTGTGGTTTTAAATGCTCCCATAACATTTCCACATCCCTCCTGCCAAGTCCCCTAAAATGGTGTAAGTTTCAAGAAGGTCACCTCTCATTCTCTGAATTCCAGCAAGTACAGACCCATCCTACTCTACCTTTCTTTATAAGAAAGTCCCTCCATAACTGGTATCAGTGTAGTGAACCTTGTCTGGTCTACCTTCATTGGAAGTATATCTTTCCAAAACTATTCACAGTACTGTATTTTTGCAAGGTTTGTAGCTCAGGTTGAGGTTTAGGGTGTAGGTTTGCTCACTGAGCTGTAGGTTTGATATCCAGACGTTTCATTACCTGGCTAGGTAACATCTTTAGTGGCGACTTGCAAGTGAAGCGAAGCTGTTGTCTCCTGCTTTCTATTTATATATTTGACTTGGGTGGGGTTCCTGAGGTTTGTGGTGATGTTATTTCCTGTTCGTTTTCTGAGGGGTTGATAGTAGGTATCTAGATCTATGTGTTTGTTTATGGTGCTGTGATTGGAGTGCCAGTCCCCTAGGAATTCTCTGGCTTGTCTTTGCTTAGCCTGTCCCAGGATAGATGTGTCGTCCCCGTCGAAATGATGGGTATTTTTTTAAAATAACAGAGAAAATTATTTATCAGGCATGATTTTCTCTTCATGAAGCTATGCAAAATCTGTTTGATTATATTATGTATTCAAACTGCTCTGCAATTGCATCCTTTATAATGGATTTATAAATTATAATATTTTTCCATTAACAGTGTGAGTGTAAGCTTGGAGGAACATATAAACTGATTGTAAAGGGTCCAAGGCCTGATTTATGAAGTCAAATGAACTTCTCCCACAGTCAGAAAGAGTGAAAGTGAGAATGGGGAACAAATTATTTACCTGAACAAAACAAACTGATCAGAAAATTCACAGGTGACGGTGACTTCAACTAAAAATATCTGTTATATTATGTTGCTGGTTGCGACAGGTTTTACTTAACATTAATCCTCCATAGCATTGCAGAGAGGCAGTTAAGGTTAAGTAGGTTCTGCAGTTGGAAATGGGTTAGAAAGCACAGGAAGAGGGAGAATAGAGCCTCGTAAAGCACACAGGTGAGTTTGTAGCCAGGAAAGAGGGTGAGGAAAGAGAAAGTGAGAGCATAGGACTGGGACTCAGACAATTAAAGTAGTAAAGTCCAGGCAGAAAGAAGCCAGAGGGATGGTAAAGGAGGAAATGGCAAGAGGGTTACAGAGTTGGATAAGATAGGTGAAAGAGAAGTGAAAGAAAGAGGCAGAGAGAAAGAAGAAGGAACAAGAAAGGGTCCAGAGGGATGAGGAATGGATAGAGAAAACAGAGGAGAGGAAGGGAGAGAAAGCAATTGGGGTCAACTGGAAAAGTAGGGACAGAGAGTGTGCAGCAATTAGCATAAAACTTCAGGAACTCAGAGAGAGGCATCCAAATTTTCCAAAATGGCACCGACAGTCCTACTAAAGGTGGGAGACAGCAGGAGGGATATCCTCTACTCACTGTAGTAAAGGAGGTCACAGAGGCAATTGATACCATACATGCGGGAGTTGATAATCAGGAACAGTCCAAGTGCCACAAGGCATTCAACAACTTTACATAAGTGGTCAAGGTGAGATCCCCATCTCAGAAAACTTCTCAATTTTACCACCATCACCAGAACCACATCACAAATCAGCTTTCATTTACCAATACAAGGACATTCACTCTCCTTACACTGTTACATCTTCACAAGCACTATTCCATGCCTCAGATACATTTCACAAATCACATCACAGAAACATCCCTGTGAATACGCTCATCACCATCACCCATTTCCTGTTACAGAAGCAAATAACATATAATAACTGGCAGGAGGTCTAACCTGAGAAGGTCAACCACACCTTCACGACATAATTCTTTCAGGTGGACAGTGCTAACTGTCATCAGGAGACCTCTGGAAGACACTGCACCAAAGGCACAGCAGGAGGGGGTACTACTCCGAGGGATGGCAGCACTGCAGGTTCTTTATAAATCCACAAATATCACTGATCCCACAATCCAATCCTTACTCCCTCAGCTCCAAATAACCTTATCGTGTCTGCACTCATCTACAGTCCACATGGTATCTGAGGGTTCCTAGAGGTAAAAGAGGAGGAAGCTGGGAAAGAATATACTGACTCAATGACTATCACTGCTTTAGACAACAGTTCAGAGTTTGGAACCAAGAACAATATAAAAGCTAGAATAGAACAAACATCTTCCCTAATGAGCAACAAGCATACCAGGTTGTTGGGAGCAAGTTCAAAAATGTATTCCATAGTAGCATAGCCAGATGAAAACCTCAGGGAACCAAGTTTCAGAAGGACAGAGGAGTCACATCCAACTTAGGCAATGCCTTGATGAAAAGTCTGGAACTGATCATCTCGAGTATGAAGAGACTGGCTAATACCCCCAGTGACCTGGGAAACTCAACGTTATGCAGCATGTTATGACTGAGATTACAAATCACACTGCAGCCACAACAGCTTCTACTGAATGACAAAGTACTGCAATGGAAGTTCAACAAACTGCCATGATAGCCCTGCGCTCCATTACAGTTATAGATTTGCAGACTACCATGAATGGCTAAAGAAATGTTCCAAAAGATCACAAAGTGGACTCAACAAACACACCCAGACAGTGACCCTGGCATCATGGATTCAGAACCTACTGGTCTCTCTCCACATACTTCTTTTCCTGCACCTTTGACCAATGTTTCATGTGGCATTGCATGTCATTAATGAGGGAGATGGTAGTGTCATTAAATGTCAAGGTGAGGTAGTTTGGCTATCAGTTAAAATGATTGTTGTTTGGCTCTTGTGTGACATAAATATTATTTGTCAGTTATCAGCCCAAATGGTGTCCAGCTTTATTTGCGTGCAGACACAGTCTGATTCATTATCTGGTTATGAGTGGAACTGAACACCATGGAATCATCAGCAAACATCTTAATTGCTGATTGTATAATGGAGGTAACGTCATTGATAAAACAGTTAAAGGTGCAGGATTAGACCATTTGGCTCTTGAAATCTGTTCTGTAATGTTCTATATCAGCACCCACTTTTCTACACTTTATCCATATCCTTTGATTCCTTTGGTATCAAAAAGTTTATTAATTATTATCTTGAACATGCTGAACACCTAAACATTCACAGCTCTCCATGCTCCTGGTGGTCTGGATGACTATTTGTGTAGAAGGTACCTCCAGTGGGAGCAACTCAAGATTCAAGTGCATTCACGACGCTGAAAGGTTCATGAGCATGGATTTAGCAGGTTAAGGAAGCATAGACACAGCGCAAGTGGGTAACCTCCAGAAAGAAGAGATATTCCAGGCATGTAGTGAGTGAATACCATGAGTACATCTCACTCGCAAACTGTTTTTTTGGTTTGGAAAATAGTACGGTTGACGAATCCTCAGTGGAACCAAGCCAGACCCAAGACCATAGCACCTTTTTTATTCAACCTATTTGGGCATTTTAAGTTGGGCCAACAATTATTGCCCATCTTTAGTTGTCTTGAGAAGATGGTGGTGAGCTGCCTTCTTGAACCACTGCAGGTCATGTGCTGTAAGTGGACCCACAATGGAATTTGGGAGGGAATTCCAGGATTTTGAAGCAGCATCAATGGAGGAACAATGATACATTGCCAAGTCAGGATGGTGACTGACTTGGAGGGTGATCTTGCAGGTGGTGTTATTCCCATGTATCTGTTGCCTGTCCCTTCTAGCTAGTAATGGTTGTGGGTTTGGAAAGTGCTATATGAGGATCTTTGCTGAATTTCTGCAGTGCGTCTTGTGGATGGTATGCACTGCTGCTCCTGAGTGTGAGTTGTGATGGGAGTGAGGTGCTGCCAAACCAGCTACATGCTTTGTCCTGGATGGTGTCAAGCTTCTTGAGTGTTGTTGGAGCTACACCCATCGAAGCAAGTGGGGAGTATTCTCATAGCGACCTAACTTGTGCCTTGTAGGTGGTGGACAGGCTCTGGGGAGCCAGGAGGTGGATTACTCACTGTAGGATTCATAGCCACTGAGTACTCTTGTAGCCACTATGGGAGATCCCAGTGCTCAATGGAGGGGATGTGTGGAAGATAAAGGTTTCATTAGTGAGGGGAGTAGACAGGTGCTTTTGAAACTACAACCATGACTCTTGTAAAGTCAAGAGTGTCACAGAGCATTTTCAAATGGGAGGGTGAATGCCCAGATATCATGGTCCGCATTGGGACCAATGAGAAGAAGGAAGAGAGGAAAGAAGTCCTGCAAGCAGGACCTTCAGGAGTTTGGTAGAAAACTGAAAAGCATAACTTTGAAAGTAGCAATCTCCAAATTACTTCCATTGTCACATAGTAGTGTACAGCAATAGACAGATAGAACAAAAGAATATGAAAAGAACAAAATAAAGTATCTCGAGAGCTGGTAATGAAGACATTTTTTTAGATTCTGGAGAGATGGGACCTGTAGTAGTTGGATAGGTTACATTTGAACAGGTATGGGACCAACGTCCTGGCTGTGAGATTGGTTCTTACTGCTGTCAGGAATGATTTAAATACACTGACAGGTATCCTGACAGATAGTTCAGAGAGGGAAGAAAGTAAGATGGAATTAGACGTTAAAATCCTGTTAAGTAAGTCTGGAAGGCAGAGGGAAATTAAGTTAGATATCAAGGGAGTGAATTTAGCAAGAGGAAATGGAATATATTTTAACAAAAAAAGGCCTGAGGAATAAGACAGGTGAGGCATATGGGACTACGATTTTATAGCTGTGACTGAGGCTAAAAAGTGGAAAGGATTGGGCAGCTCAACATTCCCAGTTATAGGGTATTCAGATGAGATAGAGGATAGAAGAGGAGGGGACTCACAATATTGATCAAGGAAACAAGTGTAGGAATCAAATGATATCTTGGAAGGATTATCAAATGAGGCCATAAGAAGAAAAGTAAAATGCTCAAAATGGGCAAACATACTGCAGGATATATACTTTAGCTCGATGATCAGGAAGAGGTAGATCAGGGAAAGAGTGAGGATGATAGATGTAATTAGGTTTCAGAGACGTCTAAGAATAATAAGGCAGTAATAGCAGATGATTTTAATTACTCCAAAGTGGGGAGGGAGCAAAATTCTCAAAATGCATCCAGGGCATTCTTTTTTTTAATCCAGTGCGTAGAAAACCAAACAAGGGAGGGGCCAGTTCTGAACCTAGTATTTGCAAATGAGTCTAAGCAAGTGGAGCGGGTAGGGGAGCATTTTGGAGATAGTGAGCATAACTCACTTAGATTTAGGATATTATGAAAAATGATAAAGGTGGATCAGGATAAAGGTTCCATATTAGGGCAAGGCTAATTTTGCTAAGATGAGATTTGGCTCAAACTGCACTGGGAACGGTTATTTGCAGATAAAACTATGTCAAAGCAGTGGGGTGTATCCAAGGAGGAAACAACAAACATTTGAGAAAATATGTTCCTGTAAAAATAAAAGACAGAACCAAGATGTAGATGTCAAAAGGTTAGGATCAAGACAAAAGAAAAGCTTATAGCAGATACCAAGGGCTCAACATGGCAGAATCCCCAGAGGATTATAATATGTTCAGGCAGAATCTTAGAAAGGAAATTAGAAAAGCCAAGCAATGGAGTGAGAAATCATTAGCTGGCAGAATAAAGGAAAACACAAAGGGGTGTTTTAAATATATAAAGAGAAAAGAATAACTAGGGAAAATGTAGGGCCCCTAGGGGTTGTACCGGTAATCTGTGTTGGACCCAGGAGACATAGGCACATTCATCAATGAATACTTTACAATCAGTCTTCACAATGAGAAAAGATGATACAGCTCGAGACATCAGGGTGGGAGACTGTAAAATGTTTGAAGAGATTAACAAAAGAGATGCAGTCATAGGTTTAGTGGTTTTAAAAGTGGATAATTCTGCAGTCGGGATAAGATGTACTCCAGTCTATTGAGGAAGGCAAAGAGGAAATGCCAGGGGCACTGATGGTAATGTACAAGTCATCTCCGGTCATAGATAAGGTACCAGAGGACAAGATGACTGATAACAACAACACATGTTTAAAAACAAAGGCAGGACATACTAGGAAGTTACAGGCCAGTCAGTCTACCTTTACCTGTGGGGAAGCTATTGGAAAGAATTCTGAGGGGCAGAATATATCTGCAATTGGAGAGATGTGTATTAATCAGAAATAGTCAGCATCAATTTAATAAGCAAAGCTCATGTTTGATGAATTTTATTTAATTTCTTGAGGTTGAACCTGGCAGCATTGATTCAGGTAATTCATTTGATGTGGTCTACATGGATTGTAAGAGGTTTTTGATATGGCCCCTCATGGCAAACTGGTCAAGAAAAGAAACAGTTCAAGGCAAAATGGCACATTGGATCCAAACCTAGCTGAGAGGCAGAAGCAGAGGATGATGTTAAAGAAATGTTTCTGAAAGTTTGTTTCCAGTGGGATTCTACAGGGCTTAGTGCTGGGGCCTTTGCTGTTTGTGGAATACATTGATAATTTTCAATTAAGTATAGGGGTCTGATTAAGAAGTTCACGAATGTCATTAAAATTGATAGGATGATAAATTGTGAGGAGAATAGTCATAAGCTGCAAGAAGATATCAAAGGACTGATCAGTTGGGCAGAGTGGTGCTAAATGAAATTGGGAGTTGAGGAAAATGTATCTGAAACTCATTGCCTCAAAGGGTAGTTAAGTCAGAAACTCTTGTAACATTTAAGCAGTAATTAAAATATTCACATATATTGACATTGCCTACAGAGCTATGGACCCAGAGCTGGAAAATGGGATTAGTGCGTCAGATCTTTGTTGATGGGCGCCAACACAAGCAGGCATACGCCCAACTTCTGTGCTATTAATATCTATAAATCTATATCTGTTAAACACAAAAAGTTCCAAAGATTCCCAACACTTTCAATTGAAACTTTTTGAAAAAGAGCAAACAAGTTCTCCTAGTGTTCGAGCTAATATTGATTTCTCAGTTATCACAATAAGTTATCAAGTCCTTACCCTATGGCTGTTTGTGGGAGCTTGCTGTGTGCAAACTGGCTGCTGCATTTTCTACATTACAACAGTTGTTTAAGACATCCTGGATCTTTCTCTATTCTAGTGAAGACAAGATGCTTTTAATTTGAATTTTTCTGTTTCACAAATTAAACTATTTATAATCAAGCATGAATCTGTTGTGCTTGGGCTGACGCATATAAGAATCTTTAATCCAGGTGATGTAAAACTGGAGATTCTACTCTAAACTAAATCGGCTGTAAATTTACATCCTTCTATAAATGACAAAGTTTTAACTGCAATTTAATGTTTTGCTTTACCCTGGATGTACAGAGCAATGTTCAAACAGAAGATTATGATGGGATTGCAACCATAAGTAAAATACATTGGGGTAAATGTACAGTTGGATAATAAAAATGACTGCTCTTGTGATTTTGACAAAACTAGCAAAACCAGGGCTCATTTTATCTTTGACTGATAATATAAATGGGCAATACTGCAAAATTATCAGAAGAGATGCATAACCACAACTGAATCAATATCTCCTTTTCTCCATAACTGGCCGAAGGTAAAAATATTCTACCTCATGTCATGCCACGTTTTTCCAACCCACAGTATTTTGTGGAACATTTTCTTGGCCCATGCAGAACTGACACGGTCACCAGTGATGGAGCAATTAAAATCAAAAATCAGGCAACCAGAATTAAAAGATAGGCAGAAATTTCAGAAGATTGTGGGCTAGAGGAGATTGCATCAAATGGGATGGAGGAGTTCAAGGCAGCGGAGGGATTTGAAAAAAACGATAATTTTATTTTTGTATTGTTGCTTAACTAGGAGCCAATGTTAATCAGCAAGGCCAGAGATAATGATTGAAGAAGATATGGTGCACTTATCACAGCAGAGCTTTGATGCTGTCAATTTTATGGAGTGTAGAATGTAAGAAGCTGGATAGGAAGGTGTCGAAATTGTCAAATCTAGAAACAACAATAAATGGATGAGGGTAAGTTCGTGGGAGTAAAAAGAGCTGTTTTAGTGATCACATAGATATGTGGTTGTAAGCTCATCTTGGGTAAATGTGACAAGAAGGTTGTGTGCAATCTGCTATAGCCTCAAAGACAATTGTCAAAAAGAGGAAAGCAGTCAGTAGCCAGAGGGCAGCACTTATGGTAGGGACTGATGACAATTTCAGTTTTCCTAATGTTTAATTGGAAGGAATTTCTGCTCATTCAGTCCTGGCTGTAGGAAAAGTAGTCTGATAAACTGGCAACAGTGGGGGAGTCTAAAGTGTTGTTGGAAAAGGTCGAACTGGGTTTCATCAGCATATATGTGAATACTACTGTTGAGTTTTGTACTGCAACAGTTCCGTGTTTTACAGAAGTTTATTAAATAATATTAATGCCAATCATTGATACAGTAATACGAACTCAGATCATACATTTTATTCATGCACTGAGATTTAACATATGTTACCTGTGGCCAAGTACATAACATGGAAAAGCATGTCCTTTCCTTGCACAACATCCACCACTATGTGGGAAAACCGACTGTTGTCTTCCAAGAAGAAAGGCATTGGAAAAACGGGCTGTACCACTTCATGCATAAGAATAAACTTTTGAGCGTCCTGGAGGCTCCTGTCTGTGAGATTCGCATAAGGACCAGAATCGATAGTACCGCACTAATAAAGCATAAATTTAATAATGTAAGTATTTGTTGGAAATCACAAATAAAAGAATAATGAGAAATCAGTGAAATACATTAAAAATAAAAACTAAATCTCACAGAATCTTCCAGCAGAATCTGAAAAATGATACTACAAATCATGGAAAGTTTCATATCAAAAAATGAGAGTCATCAATACCTGAAAATTAGGATTAGGATTGGAAAATGGCAGCCACGCTGAATGAGAATTCTCCTGGAACTTGAATGGCCCAGCAAAAACTTGAGTAATGGCACTAAGATTAAACATGCAGACAGCTGAAGCCGCTATGCTATTCCTGTAAGAAATATGCCCAAGTATAATTAGATAATCTTGACAAATATCATTTTATTTTAGTCTATGCCAGTAAATATGGGTGCAACATCTGAAAGATAAAGATGCATCATAAGGAAACACAATGAAGAGTAGCTCCAACACACAAAAACAGAAACCATTGGAGAGACTCAGCCGTGTTTGTGGAGAGAAAACAGTGAACGTTTTGAATCCAGTGACCCTTCTTCTGAGTGTTTCAGATCTCCAGCATCTGCTGTTCTTTGTTATATTTTAAAGAGTATCTTCCGTTGTCTGTTATGAACATTAGAACTAAGAGCAGAGGATGCCATTTGGCTCTCAAATCTGCTCTGTAATTCAAAAGATCAGAGCTGCACTTTCCCTCTTGCCATCCATAACTCTTGACTCCCTCATCAAGTAAAAATCTCTTCAACACAGTCTTGAATGCATTTAATGTCCCAGTCTTGACTGCTAATTTGGGAAGACAATTCAATCTACTAACAATGTTCAGAGAAGATATTCCTCTTCATCTCTCGTGAATGAGAAACCCCTTATTCGCTAATTGTAGATACTCCCACTGCATGAAACCTTCATTCAGCATTTATTGTCAAGGCCCCTCAGAATCAGATATGTTTCAGAAGATTCTTTCGCATTCTTCTGAACTCCAATGATTGCAGGTCCAACATTTCCTCAAAAGACAAACCCCTCACTACAGGAATCAGTGTAATGAACCTACTCTGAACTGCATCCAATGCAAGTATGTCTCCCTTTAAGTAAGCTGAGCAAAACTACATATAGCACTCTAGATTCAGTCTCACCAATGCCCTGTACAGCTGTAGCAAGACCTTCTTACTTCTATACTCCAGCCACATTGCAGTAAAGGGCAAGACTCCATTTGCATTCCTGATTACGTGCATGCTGATTTTTTTAAAAATTTATTTATAATAGCATCCAAATCCCTCTGTACTTCAGAATTCTGTAATCTCTCTCTCTAGTTAAACAGTATTCTGCTTTACTATTCTTCCAAAGTGAACAATTCTGCATTCTCACATTTTCCCATATTATACTTCAACTGCAAGAAACTTGTTTAAACTTAAAACAACCTATAATTCTTTGCAGACTCTTTGTATTCTCCTCACAAATTCTTCCCTACCTTTGTCTTGTACCTTTGGTTACAATACTGTCTGTGCCTTCATCCTTAATCACTAACGAATGATAAATAGTTGAAGCCCCAGCCTTCCATTCGTTACAGTTTACCACACCAAATAATGAAGCATTCATCCCGTTTCCTGCTGGTTAGCTAGTCCTCTATAAATGCTAATATATCACCCCAACACTATAAGCTTTTGTCTGGTGTAATATTTTATGCAGCACTTCAGCAAAAAGCTTTTTGGAAATTCAAACTGAATACTTTAATTTAACCTATTTGTTACATAAATACAGAAAAATCTCAAATAGGTTTATCAAACCCAATTTCCCTGTCACAAAGTCATATTATCTGGGACCGATTGTGTTAGGTCTTTCTAATTGTCCTACTATTATGCCTTTCATAATGAATTACAGTATTTTCCCAGTTACAGATATTGGGCTAAATACCCCCACACAAATATGGTGAAGGCTTCATAGATACTTACACATTAGTGGTGAAGATTCCATACAGCATGTCTTGCTCAGGTAAAAAGAAAGTGCTTAGCAGCTCATTGTAATCAAAAGGAATTTCACCAGGGCGAGAACAATTTAATCGAGCTTTCATGAAAGTTGTCCAGGTATCCTCCAGGAGAAATCTCCCTCCAATATCGTTTTTACACACTCTGGCCACTCTGGAGAAAATATTTTTTCCACAGTCATGTTCCACTGCATTCTCCCGAAAAAAGAAATACGTGAAGTTTCCAATGTCATAGGATGACACAAAATTTGGCTCTGAAAAATTGTAACAAAAATCACAGTAATGACACCTTTTTGACACAGAATCCCTACAGGGTGCAAGCAGACCATTCAGCCCATCGAGCCCACACCAATCAGAAAAGCATTCCAGCCAGGCCCCTACCCTATCCTATCCCTGTAACCCTGCTTTTCCCATTGCTAATCCACCTTATCTACACATCCATGGACACTATGGGCAACTTAGCATGGTCAATCTACCTAACCTACACATCTTTGGAGTGTGGGAGGAAACCGGAGCACCCAGAGGAAACCTACACAGACACTGGGAAGCAAACTCTGTCTCTAGCGGGTGGAATCAAGCACAGGTCCCTGGCACTGTGAGGCAGCAGTGTTATCCACTGAGCTACCAAGTTGCCCATTATAATTTAGTTTTTTTTTCCATTCAGGCCTAGTGGTATTAATTGAAAGACCCAAATCTTGCCAAGGCAGGTGTGAAACTCAAGAAGGTGATAGAATATGCTGCAATTAGCCTTTGACATCTTTCTGGGGTTCTGCAAAAGTAAAGAATTCTGCTAATTGAAAACTTTTATGGCCACTGTGCTTAAATAAGCACAATGGGTAACCTTCCAACTAAACCATATAATTTAAAATAATATTCCCAGAGTATTAGTTCTTTTTTTTTCTTATTCACTAATGGGACGTGGGCATCGCTGGCTGGCCAGCAGTCATTGCCCATCCCTAGCCACTCCTGAGAAATTTGTGGTGAGCTGCCTTTTTGAACTGTTGCAGTCCATAAGTAAGGGAGGGAATTCCAGGATTTTGATCTATTGACTCTGTCATGAATATAGCAAAAGCAGCCAGCTGGGCCTCACAGAATATGAGTTCCCTGACCGAGGCTCTTAACTAGATCAATCAGGGAGCCCTTGCTGACATAAAAAGGTTGATGGTCAAGAGATACTGACACTCCAGAGCTTGACTGGATATGAGACTGTACTATAGTAAGGGGCTGTTCATGTGTAAATAAACGGTGACTTGGTGAAGGGATACCAGCCACTGCAGAATCATTTCGGACACTGAAGAATGACAATGTAATTCCATATCATATGGTGAGTGGCATGGAGGTGGTGGTGTTTCCATGTATCTGCTATCCTTGTCATTTTAGGTGCAAATGATCATGGCCCTGAAAGGTGCTGTCTATGATTTGTGGAAAATTCCTTAAGCACATCTTGTAGATTTAACACACTGCTAATACTGAGTGTTGGAAGTGGAGAGAGTGGATGCTTGTGGTTGATCTACAATCAACTCACTTTTGACTTATGCCTTTTAGATGGTGGACAGGCTCTGGGGAGTAAGACAGTGAGTTAGTCACTGTGGTATTTCTCAAGTTTCTGACCTGATCTTGTAGGGACAATGTTTATATGGCAAGTCCAGTACAGTTTTTGATCAATGGTTATCCCCAGCATGTTGATAGTGACATCTTTGAATGTTAAAGGGTGGTGGTTAGATCATATCTTATTGGAGATGGCCATTGCCTGGCCTTTGTGTGGCACGAATGCTGCTTGCCATTTGTCAGCGAAGTCTGGATATTGTCAGACCCTGTTGTCATTTGAACATGGGTTGCTTCAGTATCTGAGGAATCATGAATGGTGCTGAACATTCTCATTTTTGACCGTATGATAGAGGGAAGGTCACTAATGAAGCAGTTGAAGATGGTTGGGCCTCCGATATTACCCTGAGGAATTCCTGCAGTGATGTTGTGGAGCTGGATGACTCACCTCCAACAACCACAACTAACTTTCTATGTGCCAGGTACAACTCCAGCCATTGGACAGCGTTCCCCCAATTGTCACTGACTCCAGTTTCAGTTCTGGTTCCTTGATGCCACACTTCATTAAATGCAGCCTTGATGTCAAGGGCTGTCACTCTCACCTCACCTCTGGAATTCAATCTTTTTGTCCATGTTTAAACCAAGGCTGAAGTTACGGTGATGAAGTAAGAAGGCCTCCACAGATAGTAATCCCAATATTAATTTTAAGCATTCAATAGTGACACTGTACTTTTGTTAATTTGCAGCACCATGTTAAACTTGGGCAAACTGAGCAGTCTGTACTTGGCCATTGCCACAGACATGTTGCCTGACCCTGACAATACATGCTGCAGTGACTCCAGAAAAAAATGTGCTGGGTGCAACAGAAAATCTGCTCACTAACAAAAAAATGAAAGAATTTACAGATATTTGAAGCAACTATGTCTAAAATCTTAAACTGAAGTGAAGCAAAACTTTCCCAGTGCACAAAACCCATAGTAAACTGTGATTTTCAATCTAATTAACAAATGAAAAAAATGGCTATGGAGTAAAAAGTAACATCCACCACAAACAGCAGTCATTCAACGCCCTATTTAGCTGATGCCTTCTTCCTATGGCAAAAATAATGAAGATGTGGTTGCTTGATACAAGTGTATTCTGTAAACCACCCAATATGGCAGGTACCCCCTGTAATAAGTTGGAAAGATGGAATGGCATGAAAATTTCAAGTTGCAGTCGTCTTCCTTTCAAAACAAAGAAATGTCCCTATTCTACATACTGCCTGCACATTAGATGATGTGATTTGACAATTGCCACTTTTCAGATGCAAAGATCATGAAACATTCTAAAAAAGCAAAATCAACTACTGAGTCACTCAAAATGGAACTAAAATTGCAAAGAAATTATAACACAGACATTTTGAATTGAATTGAATTAGCTTTGTTGTCTGGCTGATTAAAAGAGCTACATCTGGTACAGTTGCAAAAAAGAGGAAAGGAATTAGTGCAACCTACTTCCCCTGATGCAGTAATTTCATGAGATGTAATCATTATAGAATTGAAATTTCTTGTCTAAAGACCTTTAACAACAATACTGCCATTTTAAACAAGTACCAGGATTATATTGACAGGGTGCATACAGACTTCTGCTCAAAGTTGGAACATTCACTCTGAGTATTTTTAAACTTAATTTCATATTTATTTTTCATACCGAGGTAAGTCTTGTGCATGCTGGAATGGGCACATATTGGTTCCCAAACCACTGGGCGTCTTGCTGTTCAATTACAAAACATAGAACAATACAGCACAGTACAGGTCCTTCAGCCCTTGATGTTATGCTGACCTTTTATCTGACTCTAAGATCAAACTAACCTGCATATCCTACATTTTACTATTACCCATGCGCCTATCCAAGAGTTGCTTAACTGTCCCTAATGTATTTGACTCCACTACCACTGCTGGCAGTGCATTCCACACACCCAGTACTCTCTGTGCAAAGAACCTACCTCAGACATCTTCCCTAAACCTTCCTCCAATCACCTTAAAATCACCCTCATGATAGCCATTTCCACTCTGGGAAAAGGTCTCTGACTATTCATTCCATCTATGCCACTCATCATCTTGTACACCTCTATCAAGTCACTTCTCATCCTTCTTTACTCCAATGAGAAAAGCCCGAGCTCCCTCAACCTTTGTTTGTAAGACATGTCCTCTACAATAGTAGATTTGCACTAATAAATTGCACTAGTTCACTGGTGAGATGGCCTCAGAAAAATGATCCCTATATAAACTTGCTATCATTTTCCAATCAGTTTTGCACCAGTTATATTCAAAGGCTTTAAGGATCATTAGGTTCATAATCACTTTGTTATGATACTACAAGAGTCTATCCCTGCTGGTGCTCACCATTCAGCCATTTTGAGTTGTATTGAGCCGTGCGCAGAGGAGGAAGCCCACCCAGGCTCCGGTAGATGGCAGGGTCTCTCCCTGGGAAATCCATGGCTGTGGCAGCATACAGTTCTCCAGTGGATGTAATTAGAGCAGTGGAATTGTGTTGAGGATTGTATGGACAGCGAGCCATGCCACTGATGCGATCATGGATTTCTGTCAAGTCAGTTAGCTGCAAAAAGTAAACAACCCAATTAAGATTTAAGAATTGACCACTTTCAAGACAATGATAATACTTTAACATTCTTGATTATAGCAGAACTTCTTTGCAATGGACATGTTCCAAACTATCAATGCACACTCCTTTATAACATTTCAGATAGAAGCTTATGTACTTAATGTCTAGCCTTCATACTGTTGTGTGCAAAATAGATGTTACAATAGAGATTCCATTAAAGCACAAGAAAATACACTTTAAAGGACAGCAGCTGACCAAAAGTCTCTGACTAGTGGTTTCAGCACGAGGAAGGAGTAGGAGGGAGCATGGAAAGGAAGTGAATCTTCTGGGAATCTGTGTTCCGTTCCTTTCAGGAACAGATCAGTAGTAGCTGTGCAATGAAATAGCTGGTCAGAATGATGAAACAACGATAAGTCCCATCACTCAAATATGCTCTCATTTACTGCCAATTTGCACTTGCTTTTGGGCAGGACTTCAGAGACAACTTTTATGCATTTGCTTGTTTACTTGCCAGAGTAATTGCAATCTTCAATTCCAATATTGTCTTTATGTTTAAAAGTGTATTGATGAATTAAACCTTAAATAAAAGTTTCTGTTACATATCTCCATCTGTTTGTTAGGGATGGGGTTAATAATGCTGATGGACACCAAAGAAAAGAGCATTTGCCCAACTTGTTCCATTTGTAGACTATACCAGTCATGTCTATCTTCAGTTTGGGTCCAAATTCAAAAAGATACATAACTAATCCATGCTGCAATCTCGATTTGCAAGCCAACCATGCTAATAGGCATTCTGTCTGATAATTCAAGACAATCTTGTGTTATGAAACTATCCAAACAAGTTTCATGTTGTACTTCATGGATGACACAGAGACCAGATCTTCACTGCTCCATGAATGAATCTGACTCCAGCTTCCAGAAATGAAAAGTATGTTAACTAATCTCTCAATCACAATTTGACTTTCAACACAGAGAACCGTATGTTAAAAGATAGCCAATGATTAAATATATGTCTTCAAATAAGGAACTCTTTGAAACTGCACTGCAGGACAGATAACTACCCAACTTATGATTTTATTGGTTAGCTTTCTGATTGAAAAACTACCCTAAAATGTCAAGTTTGCTAATTAAAATAAACATAGTCCCAGATCCACATCAATTTCATCAAGTACCTTGCATTCCTTCATGGCATATTGAATTACATTACCTGGCTTTTTACTATTGCTAATCCCTCTTGTTCCAGGCACTGAAGTAACTCCACAGAGGTCGATATCGCATCACCAAGACACCATTTATTTACATGTACATAGTGCTTGATACCAGTCTGGCTCCCTCAGAGCCAGCTGTCAGAGTGAACAGAACCTTGAACACTCCTGTTTCTATCTGTCAGCTAGGACTCACCATTTGGACGAGGTTAACAGCCCCAATCAGGGAGTTCATTCTATGAGATCCACCTGGCTGACCTCGTTACAATCACTACAGCCACATTACATCATATAACATTGCTTAAAAGACACACACAGTCTTTTTGTTTTGCACTTACCAGGACTAATCAACCTCTTTGAAAAGGAACAGCAATTTGTACAGCGTGAGAAGTCGCTGTTTGTCAGAAACTTGGGGAGCATGGAGAAGCTGGATCTGTTAAGTGATCATTTTAGCTAGCTGATCACCTCAGACAAGGCAAGTTGCCATTGAATGGTCAAGGCATTGCTATGGGGAACATAGCAGGGATTTGCAGTCTCTATGATCCTTTCTTAGTGCAATGTACTTACAAGTTCCTTTTGCCTACACAGAAAAGGGCCCTATGTACTCTGTGCTACTAAAAACACCAGAAGAAAGAAAATTAGGCAGACAAAGGGATAGTTGATTGTAAGCCAGTGAAGGAGTAAAGCTGATAACAGGAATAATGAGTAGGTGAAAATGGGTTAGCTGTGCTCAAAACAGCCCAAGTCATGACAGGGCCTAGGGTGTGAGTGCGGTTATAGGATGCAAAAGGTGGTGTTCAGGCTCTAAGTTACTGAACTTGCTATTGCGTACTGAAGGCTGCAGGGACCCTTGGCAGAAGATGAAATGCTGTGGTAACCTCAGCTATTGCAAGAATAGAACCCATACTGTTGGTGTAACTCTGCTTTGCAAACTAGGCATCCAGGTAAAAACAATGACTGCAGATGCTGGAAACCAGATTCTGGATTAGTGGTGCTGGAAGAGCACAGAGTTCAGGCAGCATCCAGCCAACTGAATTCACCAAGCTCCTCCTAAGGGGCTACATGTATCGCACAAGGGACCCTATTTTTTTTTGCACTTTATAACTAAATGTACTACACCTAACAATTGTATCACTGATGTCTATATTATCCCATAAGACACTTCAACCGTTCTGTCATGGATGATAACATTATCGGATGCCTAACTGATTAAATTATTGTCATCTGTTAATATGTTCTTGCATCTTTTTAACCTGTTAAAACAGATATATAATTAAAACTTATTTGAATTATATTTTACAGAAATACATTCTGGAAAAATTTGTGATAATTGGATAATATTTACAGACTTTTATAGAATCCCGACAGTGTAATTTAATTGTAAATAATGCAATTAAAAAAGGCCGAGAGCAAATTGATCGTAATTACCGTCCGATTGGTACATATTGGAGTAAATGCATTTGTACCACAGGTGAAGATCCTGTTGCTGTTTATGAGGAGGACACGAATATAATTCTGACATTGCTCCTGAAATGAAGTTTTAATACAAAAGAAATCACAAAAAACATAAAGCTCAGCATGCATTGCAGTCTTTCAACAGTTATATAATAGCAGACCACAAATGATAATTATTGTTGAGCAATTTAATAGACTGAAAGAATCACGTCAGTTATTGGCACTGACTGATCCTTTAAACTCTAGTGAATATGAGTCTAATCAGCCAAACCTCTACTCATATGACAATCCTCCATCCCAGAATTTCTTTCTTTCATATGCTTTTCCTGGGATAAGGATGGCCTGTGTACTCCAGGCTGTTGGCAGTTCACTTGTGGTGGGCATAAATTTTCTAGTCAAAGAATTTAGATGAGAGTGAATTCAAATAACTGGCTTTTAAAAACATGGCATACAATGTGCAGAATCATAAACCTTGATTTTGAAACTGTCACAGTTCTTCCTTTGCTATATCTAAAACAGCTTCACCCAGTGCACAATCACAAACTGAGTTTCTTTTAAGGAGTGAAGTATTGCTATCCAAAATGATGAAGAAAAGAATCTCGGTTTGAGGGAAAATCAAGAAGAATAACAAGTACTACTTTCTATAAATAGCTATTTACAAAGGCTGAGATATTTAGACAACAAATGTTACATGCCAGTGATCATTCTTTCAATACAGACCTGTAGCCACCATACCCAGATTGGAAACTAACTCTCACATTAACATATTAAAAAGCCATGCAACATGGGTACCCTGTAACAGGTGCTGTTATGTTTTTTCTAAATTCTAAAATTTCAGAAATATTACAATCATAAATGGTTGGTATGCATGGTATTAAAATGCAGTGTGGGGCCTATCTAAGTGTGCTCCTGATTCTGGCGAGAAATCCTTACATGGCTGCTGGCACAATACCAAACTGTGAAGGAGCAGCCTGAGCTCCCACTCACCTCACAGCACAAAACATTGCCTTATTCCCTACAGCATAATCACCACCTACCTCCGTTTTTCCTTTACTGAAACAACTCTTTTTTGTTGTTTCATCTGAAAGCCATTCCACTCCCTGAAGAGAGGAGGAAAAATACCACAAGGTTATAATTAAGGCAATATCCAGTACAGTAAGACATTTCTCAGAGCCTCCGCTGAATGTACCCTGATGAATGATTGTTGTAATTATGAAATATTTCATTGTCTTTGTGAAAAGTAATGCCACAAATTTAAGATAGCCACATACACACATTGAGAAACACTCCAAATTAATTGATGCAATGGTGTGATGTGGCAGGCTTCATTTATTAACTTCAATAAGCACGTACTTCTAACATGTTTTTTTAGTTCTGGCACAGATGGCATAGCTGAGTTTTGCAAGGCATGTCAAACACAAGTGTTGATGCATATTCACTGCAAATGTACGTAAAATAAGGTTCTATACACTTCCATAACTTTTCCGTTATGAAACACTAACAGCCTCCACTTACATGTGCTCAAAGATGATGTAAATGTTCTTACTCTTTTTACTTTGGGCTTTGTGGACAGTTCCATATACTCACAAAAAATTGTCACTGAAAATCTGACATTTTGAAGAGTATTATCTATTAAGGAATAAGCTTAAATTTGACTCAAGACATTAAGATTTATACGCATATAACATTTCACCTTCATTAAAATTCCAAAATTTATCAGTGATGAAATCGCTGATGGTTTTCATTCAAACCTCTCTGGCAGGACCTGGTCTGGACCCCTCAAGAAGTAGCCCAGAGTCAGTAGCTTCAGGTCTTTGCCAGTTCCATGTGTTCCCCACTTATACTGTCAGGGTGAAACCTCTGCTGACTTCTTATTAGGCAAATGAAGTCACAACCTGAATGCATCTTCTTTAAGTCAATCAGTCCCTGGCATTATCAGAGGAAGCAAGTGAGATGAGATAAACTGCCTCAACAGTGGTTCACGTATCTTTCTGGTTGAAGAGCACCTTTTCAAACGGATTAGTGATAATGGGCTGTCCATCTAAATTACAATGCTGTACCATATTCATAATACTATAGTGTTACACATATAATGTACTTTAATAGTGTTTAAAAAAAGGCATGTATTTAAATGTATCAATTTAAGTCTAATTCAAAGATGTAGATGATACAGACCAAACAAACCAGAGATAAAGGATTTAAGTAATTTCAATAACATTCCAGTACACAGTAATTAAAAACTTTTAATGAATATTCAATCATAACCACAACAGATCAGTATTAGCAGTCTCATCCCTTGTAGATGTTACAGTTTTAAAAAAAACTTTGGATAAACATCCAAATGTCTCCACCCCTCCAATTTAAAGAGTTGCTGACATGAAGGTGATACTATCAAGAATATTTTATTGTCTTGTGCAAATCAATCCAAATTCAAAGTGTTATTTAATAATTTGAGGAAATAGTTTTATTGCTACATGGAGAAGATTTTAAGTAGCCCAAAATGACAGCTTTGAATATAGACAGAAATACTCAGCAGGCTAGGCAGCATTGTAATGACAACTGCTCACTGCAGAATTCCACATTCAGTATCATAGCAGCCTGGCCTGCCCTCACCCCCAATGGAACCGGAGATCAATGTAAGACCCACCACTAAAAGCCTGGGCAGCTGAGGTGCTCATTACCAAGAGAAAGTCAGAGTATTTGCAAGCTTTGAGTGGACTTCTTGGTATTACTTGTGTGGGTCCATTCATTTCTATTAAGTCATACAAAGATTGTTATATTTTCCTTCTCCTTTCCCCCACTTTCTGTTTTGTTACATTTCGTGATCAGTGTGAATACTTAATGAACCTCTGGAAAGTCTTTGCAGACCCACTGCTGTAAGAACTGGGGGAAGTCTGGCTGAGGAAGTAATCTAGATTCTCCAGAAAAATGGACTTTAAAAAATTATTTAAAATATTGGTTCCTATAGAGATCACAGAGTAAATTAAAAAGAGTTAGGGTTGCCTGGGTAATACACCTTCCTTCAGAGGAATGCGCACCTTGCGGCCCCATCTGACCCAAGGCACCCATCCTCCTGCCGACTCCACACCATCTGATGGGATCAGCACTGGAGGGCATCAATGGACAAGATCCCAACGCAGATCCTCAACTTACCAATTTCTACAGAGTCAGGATTCTGAGCCATTTAGTATTGTAATAATTTAAGAGCAGTAATCACCCTGTTAAAAAAAATTAGTGTTTCAATAAAGAGAACTAATTCGGCCACATTGCTGATGCATTGCTGAGTGGCTGCAAACCTTACCAAGGGCCCAGGACCATTGAGCTAGTGTGAAGCAAACACTATGAAAATATAGCTAGCCTTCATGATCTTATAACCAGGCTGAATCACTAGAAAACAGTCCCGGTGGCAGCTCACCACCAGCCTACCACCGAGAACCAGGATGCCGCACGTAATGTCCTATCACATGTCACTAAGGTGAGTTAATGCATACTTACATGCCTTATCTATCCAACTGCACCATTAGCCTCATGTACCACTCTATTCACCATATCTCCTTTACAGACCAACTAATTATAACTCAAATCTCCCATTCATATTTCACTTCTTATATATTTAGTACTACTGCAAGCTACACACTCACATCCCACAGCTTAGACACTGACATCTATTCAACTATGGCAAGCATATCACTGGTACCACACTCAGAGTCTGGAGATATACAGCACATCTCCAGCAGGAAGCAGACCATTTGGACCAACTCCATTGCCATACATCCTCTCTCTCCAGGACTATGTCACCATAATAGACAAGAGCAGTAGCAAAACAGTTTGGGAGGAGTGGGGAGGACAGAAGGGGCAGGTACAGTTGACTGTACTGAGCCCAAAGCAAGATATGGTGTTTGGAATAATGAGAGCAGCCAACACCAAGGCAGTGACCAGCAAAGTAGCTAAAACTGTCAAGGATGATGGAATTTCCTGCCTAATTCACTTTCACAAATCCCATTTCACCCTCATCTCATAATTTATGTATGGTGCAGCCATTCATTCAACTCTTGCATTCTGCATCCTTCCCTCACTCCAAACCTGTCATTGTTTAGTTATGTTTTGACATCCCCAAGTATTGACACTTAACCAAGCAGTGATGACTGAGGATGTCAGCCTTCTCCAGGAGAACAGCTATTTATTTGGAAGCTTGAGCCTAGTTGTCTTTCAGAGTGTCAGAGCTGAGCAGTAATCTGTCCTACAACAACTTATTGGGATTACTGAGATCACCACACCCACAGGGGGCTGACACTGCCTCTGTGAAGCACCAACCTGCTGCTCTCTTCCAGAAGGCCAGGACATGTGTTCCCAGCACTTTTAGGAACATAGCTCCCACAAGAGTAGCTCCCAGCGACTCTTCACGCTCTTGTTGTTGTCTGGCATCCAGTGAGCCTGTGTCAAGGCAGTGCAATCTAAAATTAGACACTCAAGGTCAACTTGTAGGTATCCTGTAAAACCACTTGCTGTCTCCACCTGTAAAAGGTCAGCACCTTCCAGGAGCCACACTGTAGGCACTGAAGTAACACACCATAGGAACATTAGGGCAGATAAAGACACCTAAAATACAGTCACAAATGGAAGGTACAAGGGCAATTAGTTGTGAATTACTTGGAACATTAGATGTTTTTGTGGAAAGCTTATTTAGTCACAGCTTTTATGTCAACATTGTCACTGTGAGGAATAGAGCAATGGTCCATCACAGCAAGATGGTTGAATGGAGAAATAGTGAACAATGGTGCTCTGGGTTTTCATGAGGGAGAACCGCAGTTTAATGGTGTTCTCATGGAATGCCCATCTGAAAAGTGGATATATCAGCTGCCTCCTCCTCCTCCCTATGTGCAAAATGCTAGTGACAAGGCAGTGCCCTCATGGTAACCAAGTTCTACAGAATACAACACACCACCAGGAATCAGGCCACATGGTCCAGAGAGTCCTGAAATGCTTCTCCTGAGCAGTGATGACAGCAAAGTTGTTGCTTCCTGCCTCTGATGACCTGCTCAAAGGTGTACCTTGTTGCTGGCCATATATGGAGAAATTGTGGAGCTGATTCATCAACCGGCTGGAGATAGTCCTTACCCATTCAGCTACCTTCCAGTACAGCAATCTGCTGGAAGGATTACTGGATCAGTGGACTGGCACAGAATGAATGTATCATGACTGCTTCCAGGATAAGGTGCATTCTCTAGCATGATATGCTGGATGTGGTCGTAGAACAACTACAAGTGAGTGGTACACTTTGTGGTTTCAGTACATTTCCCATTGAGATGCAGCTGCTATAAAGTCAAGGAGGTCCAGGTGATAGCTCCTTGTTTTGTGGGGAAGTCTGTTCTCTTGAAAACATCATATGTATAGTTTGCCTGCTTCTCTCTGTCCAGAGAAAGCCCTTGTCTGCACTCAAAGCTTTGATGATCTCTTGCATTCGGCAGCAGCTGAAGATCTGGGGATGTGTCACTTGCTCCAATCTGGAAGGATCCACTGGTGAAAACAGTCTAAGCCATGGTCAATGTGCTGTCCTCATACTACTCTGTAACCACATGTTCCAAGGGGTGGGACAGTTCCATAAGCACTTTCCTGGTGAAGCATAGGCACAATGGTATTGCCTTAGGTGCAAGGAGAAACACTGTCTAAAGACCCTCGGCAGGTAAAGCCTCCTGCTGAAAGTTCTCCCTGTCCTCCTCTGTGAAGAGATTATTTTCTTCTTACTCTCTACTCCAGGTTTCTCCCATGTTGCAGCCAAGTCCCCTTCATGTCCTCGCAGGCTTTTCAGAATCATATAGCACCCACTCAGCATCCATCAGCATTCACTGCAAATTTAAGCAACTCTGTGGAACTCTTCCAGAAATCCAGCACTTCCACTAACACAGCGAAAAGTAAGTGGATGGTAGAAAGCAATTATTCTGCAATTTGGATGGGAGAGCTTTACATAATGTTGGTGGAGTGGGGGAGTGGTCTCTTGTGCTGCTGAACAGGCTGTGTACTTGAAATAAGGCATTCACGAGAGAGATATAGTCAAAACTGACAGGTCAGACCTCAAATCAGTTTTGATTGCTGACTGACATCATAATTTGTCAACTTCTACAACTCTAACGCTCACAACTAACAATATTAAGGGGCTGTTCAACTGCTGTGGTAGTGCACTACCTCTGAGCCAAGAGACCTGGGTTCAAGTCCCACCTGCTCCAGCAACATGTCATAGCACATCAAAACAGGTTCGGTAACAAGACCTTCAAAGCACCCACTGTAAAGTCTTCAACAGCATGATGTTCAGCAAATTCTAGATTGGAGGTCAACAAGAGTGCCTTAGACACTATTTTCATATAAATCAGTTTCCCCTATGCTGTAACTACTGGTGCTCTGGAACCAAGAAGCATTTCAAACATTGTCTGATTGACAGTTCTGAAGAGTAATTTTGGACTTAAAACACTAACTCCTTTCTCTCACCATTGATGCTGTCAGACCTGCTGAATTTCTCCAGCATTTTCTGTTTAAATCACAAAAACACTTGCTCATCTGTGCATATATTGCATATTAAAATAAAGGAAGGACTGAATGTGGGGACTTCGCATTCTTGGTCGAGGGAGTTCAAAAAAGCAGCCAGTTCTCCTGCCCCTCACCACTACTTAGTGCTCTTGCTGGAATGTTTTGTTGGAGTTACTCTGGAGTGAGAAGTGGAAAAAAGATAGTATAGGTTTTCTGATAATTACAAACACATACTTAAAGCTAGAAGATGTGAACATGTTATGATATGATTGGATAACATGATCATGTGTTCTGATTTGAAAATGATTAGATAATATGGTCATGTGCACTAATCTGAAATGTAGACTACATGAACACAGCTGAATAGAGATATGGGTGAGTAAATGTATGATATACTGATTAGAAGCTTGTTATCTCCAGACATAATATAAAACCATTGGTTTTGTAGTATAGTTTGTGTTTTGTGCCACCTTTGATGGAATACGCCACCCATGCACACATCAACAAAAGTTTAAACAAAGGAACCTGAGTTTTGGTTGGTCTGAAAGAGGGATTAAAGGATTAAAATCACCATTTCAGAAGGAGTCCTCCTCCAATACAAGCCACAAATGAGTAGTCTGTTCACTATCTAGGTCTACATGCGAATGGCGAGCTGCCTTCAGTGCTGGAAGCTGTCTATTGCCCGAGAAAACTGTAACCCAGTACCCATCAGGAAAGGAGAGGAGAACACAACCTGAAGTAGTTCAGAGCTTTTCCCATCTTGAACTCTAAGAACATTAAGGAAGGTGTTTTTGCATCAGTTTTCCACTGATCTGTGGGTTATCAGTGAACTTCAGTGTATCAATCACTGTACCAAAAACATTACACTGTACCAAAAACATTACATTTTTCAAACTTTGCACAAGTGTCAAAATAGATAGAAATTACATCATTGAGTTTTTTTTAAAAAAGACAACACAAAAACATTTTTGTGAACACATTTACTGAACACATGAACAGTACATCAACTGAAAGACTTTCCTTTTTATAGACGTATAGATACGTAACAAATACATAGAATTCATGCTTGCTCCGCTATTCAGTATGATCATGGCTGTTCATCTAATCCTGTTCCCCCTTTCTCCTTAAAGTTTTGATTCTTTAACTCTTAACAACAATACCTAGCTCCTTCTTGAAAACATTCAAAGCTTAGAACTCAACAGCTTTCAATGGCATAGAGTTGCACAGGATCACCACTCTCTTGAAGAAAAGATTTCTTCTCATCTCACTCCTAAATGGCCTATCCTGTATCCTTAGACTGTGACCATTAGTTCTGGATTCTATGTTCATTGGGAACATCCATCCTGTTAACATTTTATAGGGTGCCCCCCACCCCCCGACTCATTTGTCTAATCTCAATGAATATAGTCCTAACTAATTCAGTGTCTCATCATATGTCATTCTGCCATCCAGAAATCGGTCCCTCTGTAGCCAGAACATCCTTTCTTAGGTAAGGAAACCAAGACTGAACATAATATTCCAAGCATGGTCACATCAAGGTTGCGTAAAACGTCAACAAGTCATCCCTGCGCCTGTATTTGAAACCTGTTGCTATGAAGGCCAACAAACTATTTGCCTTCTTCACCACTAACTGCACAGATCTCATTGTACCTCACCCTTACTCAATCTATAATTATATCTGCTGTCTTGTTTTAAATCTCACATTTATCCACATCATACTGTATCTGCCATGCATTTGCCCACTAAAGTTGTCCAAATGTACCAAAACATATCTGCATCCTCCTCATCCTCATCCAGCTCACTCTCTGATCTAGGTTTGTGTCCTCTGCCTACTTTGATTTGATTTGATTTGATTTATTATTGTCACATGTGCCGAGATAATGCACAAAACAATAGTTTTTGTTATCTAGATAAATCACATCTTACATAAGTACTTAAGAGTAATAGAAAAGAATGCAGAATATAGTGTTATAGCTATAGGGAAGGTGCAGAGAAAGATCAACTCTGATGTATGAGTGATCCATGTATAAGTCTGATAACTGTGAGGAAGAAGCTGTTCTTGAATCTATTGGTACATGTTTGCAAACTTTTGTGCCATCTGTCCAATGGAAGAGGGTAGAAGAGAGTATAACCATAGTGGGAAGGGCCATTAATTATATTGGCTGCATTGCTGAGACAGTGAGAAGTATATACACAGCCAATGGAAGGGAAGGTGGTTTGCATGAACAGTTGTTGCAGTTCCTCCATCGTTCTTGAAATGTTTGCCATTGTATTCAACATCATGCCCTTAGATAACATTCCTCAATCTATCATAGCTGGCTTGTATCTCTCACAATTGCAGTTGCCTTTATTTAAATTCAGCACCCTAGTCTCAGAATTAACTATGCCATTCTCCATCTTAATGAAGAATTCTATCATATTATGGTCACCCTTCAGCCAGGGCAATTGCCAATCATTTCTTTCTCATTACACAATACCTAGCCTAGTTCTCTAGTTGGTTCAAAATATTGTTCAGAAAATTAGCCCATACACACTTCAGAAATTACTGATTTGATTTGCACAATTTATATGCAGACTAAAGTTGCCTTTAATTATAGCTGTACCTTTATTACTTGTATCCCTAATTTCCCATTTAATGCCTCCCCCAACGTTGTCACTAAAGCTTGGGTGTCCACAAACAATCCTACCATAATTTTCTGCCTCTTTGTATTTCTAAATTCTATCCATAGAGGGATGTTGCATTAATTTCCTCTTTAACCAGCAATGCTGCTCCACACATTTTTCCTTTTTATTTGTCCTTCCTTAAAGCTGAATACCATTGGATATTCAGTTCCCATCCCTGGTCACCCTTCAGCCAAATCTCCAAAATCCCCAATTATTTCACACTTGATCATATCTATTTGTATGTCTGACTCTTTCAGTTTATTGCAGATGCTTGTCTTTATAACATTCTTCATTTCATTTGCATTCCAAATCACCTTTGATTCTTGCTCTGTGAACCGATCAGTGTTCTGGGCTGTTTTTTTGGGCCCAATCTGATAAGAGAAATTTACTGCAGCTTGATACACACGGTCGTAAAAACTGAGAGCTAGGCTCTACAAAATGAGGCTGGTGCACAGCATATGCTGTACAAACTGCACTAACTGCTGGAAGTGGCTACCTGTGAATTCAGCAGCTGTTTGAATTACACAGAATGCAACTGGCTTCAACAACTGGCTGTCAATAACACATTGATAACTGACTTCCAAGTAGGTCATATCACAAAAATATTAACAATAATATTGTGGATAATTAAACCGATCACACCATGTCAATGCTCCTACATCTTTCAGGGAATGTAAGGCTTGCTGTAGTCAATCCTGTTCTCTTCACAGCTATGTTGCTTTTTTTTGACAAAATGCCACAAACTCAGTTTATAGGTGTATGTTGCCTTCGGTATTTTAATGCCTTGTCAATGTTAAAAATTACCAGCAAGTCAAAAAAAATGAAAACCAATTAATCTACTTTATTTTCTCTGAGACACTCATATAGCGTGTAGTTCACCACAGATTGCTGCAATTCTTGCTGCCATCATTATACAGAAACATAAGAACAGGATTAGGCCATTCAGCCCCTTCAGCCTGTTCCACCATTCAAAAAGGTTATGACTAATCTGTGTCTAACTCCATATATTGAACTTGGGCCCATATCACTTGATACCCTCACCTCATAAAAACTTGTCTATCTCAATTTTAAATTTCACAGCTGAATTAGCATTAAATGCCATTGGAGGAAGAGAGTTCCAAATCTGCACTACTCTTAGCAAGTAGACGTGCTTCCTAGCATCTGTCCTGAATAGCCTGGCTCTAATTCTCAGACTATGCCTCCTGATTCTCGAATCTTCAATCAGTGGAAATAGTTTCTTGTTATCTACATTACCTTTCCCTGTTAATATTCTTAAGACTTTGATTAAATTACCCTTTAGCTTAACTCTAGATAATTAAAGCGTAATTTGTCTAATCCCACATCCTAACTTTACCTTCGCAGGCCAGGTATCATCCCTGTAAACCTGCACTGAACTCCCTCCAGGACCAAGACATCCTTCCTAAAGGGCAGTGCCCAGACCTGCTCTCAGCACTCTAAATGGGATCAACTATAGTTTTGTATAACTGCAGCTTAAAGTCTGCATCCTTATCTGCCAGGAGAAAGTGAGGATTGCAGATGCTGGAGTATAAGGATCGAGAGTGTGGTGCTAGAAAAGCACAACAGGTCAGGCAGCATCTGAGGAGCAGGAGAATCAATGTTGCGGGCATAAGCCCTTCATCAGGAATGAGGCTTGTGGGCCGGGGGCTGAGAGATAAATGGGAGGAGGTGGGGTGGGGCTGGGGGCAGGTAGCTGAGAATGTGATAGGTAGATAAAGGTGAGGGAGAAGGTGATAGATCCTCCACCCTTCGACCTATCACCTTCTCCCCCACCATCGACCTATCACCTTCTCAGCTACCTGTCCCCCAGCCCCACCCCCACCCCCACCCCCACCCATTTATCTCTCAGCCCCCAGCCCACAAGCCTCATTCCTGACGAAGGTCTTATGTCGAAACATCAATGCTGCCTGACCTGCTGTGCTTTTCCAGCACCACACTCTCGCTCCTTATACTCCAGCCCTTTAAATTTGAAGACCAGCATTCCATTTGCCTTCTTGACTATTTTCTGCACCTGTTCATGGCATTTTGAAGAGCAATACACCTGAATCCCCAAATCCTACTGGGCATCCACTGTACTTGTCCCTTATAAAAAATGCCCCATCTAGCCTTTTTTGGTCTGAAATGAATAACCTCTTACGAGCTCGTCTTATAATCCATCTGCTGCAGCATTGCTCATTCCCCTAATCTATCGATTTCCTGTTGTAATTCTCTGCTGCTGTCATGCTGCCCAATTTTGAGCCATCAGCAAATTTGGATATTTGACTTTTCTTGCTATTAGGTCTTGCTATTATCCAAGTTGTTAAGGAATATTGTGAATAATTGAAATACCAACACAGATCTCTGTGGGACATCATGAGTCACGTTCTGCCAATTTGAGAACTTACTCATTATTCCAACTCCTTCTGTTTTTTGCCACTTGATCAATTTCCTGTCCATCTCAGTAATTTACCTTCAATTCCCTGGGTTTCCAGCTTAGCTAACAGTTTTACTGAAGTGTATATGGCTTCCTTTACAGCTCAGCGCTGCACAAGATTGTGATCTTAACATAGACCAAATTAATTAGAGACAAGGGTATAATTAAATACCTTCATGAACTTCATGAAATTTCAAATTATGCCATTTAATAGCTGTCATTGTAACTGAGAGATGCTATTAGTTGCAACTGTCAGAAATTGACCCATAATTGCTATTCTTTGTATTCTTTCCACCTGCAATGTTGTTTTGATACATAACAAAGGTTTGAAGTACTCAGTTCTGTTGATCTGCTCCCCGCACTCCCCCCACACCCCCATCATCAATTGAAATTAAGCAGAAGCATTTTCTCAGGTCAGTACATCTGTGCAAATTACCTCTTTAAGTTTCTGTCTCTATCTCTTGCCTGACATAATTTATTTTCTTCCTCATTATTTCTGCAGTGGTTCTCATGAGCTTGTCTGTACTCAATACGTTCAATAAAACTTTTTTGGAAGAAATTGTATCTAGGGAGGATAGAATATTTCATTTATATAATTAGTTATCTGTCATCCATTATACTGTAGAAGGATCAAATATAATTTATTAAATAGAGCATAAATAACCATAATGCATTGGTGATAATTTGTTTCAATTTCCACCTATTTAGGAACATATTACAGCCTGATTGTATCAATAAACATTTGTAGACACAATTGTAGTGACTTACAATACTTAATGCAGCACTGACCTCATACATATCAAAGTGCGAACCCCTCAGCCAAAAGTTAATTAAATATCACATAAATCTCTCCACCACTGACTTAATGAGTAAACATGGTCTGATAATGTTTGTCACCAACTCAGTGTGAATGCCACTATATTTGTGACGAAGGTTGGTTCTTAGGCTGCTCTCAAGTTAGCATACATTAGAATGAAGAGGCAATACAGACGGCTACAAATCATTCCAATACGTGTCAATGGTAGGCAACAAAAACAGGAAAGATTCCTGGTCAGCCACATGATGGAAAGAATGTAACAGCTTCTGCTCTCACTGTCCATAGACCCAGACTGCAACACATGCAGAGGTGTAGGCTGACGCAACAACTTGAACTCCTTGAGTGATCTGCAACACACCAACTCCATCTTCACTACCCAGTTTAAATTAGTGACCCTAGGGGCGAATCTTCCCTAAATGCCAATTTTTAGGGAGTTTCATGCAGGGTTTCGCTCTGTGAGCTGTAGTGAATTATCTCTCACAATTCTCTGCTGCTCACCTTATTATGTATGTATCACACCTATATGCCGACCTGCTTGCAATTTCACGTACTTACCCCAGCAGAGGGATGACCACTGACAGGGCCTTCAGCGAATCCTAGCACCAGTGCCACATTTGAAGCCCAGCTGTGCACCAGGTCAAATGCTGCCAGCCACAAATAACCCTTTCACAGTACCCATGGGAGGCAAATGAAGAGAAACGCTTCTGAGAGCACAACAGTGCAAACAGAATCTCATATTCATGAATGCATTGCCATTTCACATCATCATTGTCAGATCAACTGTCTTTGTAACTGCAGCTACAGAATCAGGCCACACTAGCTACCTATACTTAATGCCATTGCCATGTTGGAACGCTGTTTGAAAAGAGTGCAGAAAGTGAGGACTGCAGATGCTGGAGGTTAGAGCTGAAAAGTGTGGCGCTAAAAAAGCATAGCTGGTCAGGCAGCATCCGAGGAGCAGGAGAGTCAACGTTTCAGGCATAAGCCATTCATCAGGAGTGTCATGTTGCTGCCTAACCCACTGGGCTTTTCCAGTGCCACACTTTTCGACTGTTTCCTTAATGCCCAGCACAATATCTCATCATTGTTCCGGACTTATCATGGCTCACCTCCTGATGGACTCAGAATGACTGACCTGACTGATGAATGACCAAGCTTCTGACTGATCTCAGTGTGAATCCCAATGAACCTCCTGTCTGGTTGCAGTAGACATGCAGGCCTGAGCATGGCCCACTCCCCAGACTGTAATGGTATAGAATCCCTGATGCTGACTGCCTCAAGTTCCCGACTGTCTATATCCAAACCCCTGGACTGCTTGTGAATGATTCCATTAACTTACTGTACCTGCCATAGACTTTTAAGGTGTAGTACCAATTATCACAGATGGTTTAAACACTGAGAGTCAAATCTTTTCTCTGGATGAAGTCAGGTACTTTCTCTCAATGCCGCATGTGTATATTTTACAATGCCCTGCTCCTGGTGGATGTTAACTATGTTGACAAAGCCTAGTGCTCAGGCTACAACACTGACCTCCTTATGAGGAAACAAGATGAAGCAGTGTGGTCTGACACAAATGCATTGGTAACAATCTTGATAGTTTTATAAACTGAGGATTGAGAGATCTTATAAAGGTCTCAAGTGTATTCTTGGAAGCAGCCAGTTGCACAAACATTGAGCACAGCTGTCACTTTAACAGCCACCGGAAAGGGAATGGCTACCCATCCCTTCAGGTCACAGGTTCCAATCCAGGAGACAGCACAGTTCACTGACAGTGTTCCGGGACATCTGAGCTTTGTGACTGCACTAAAATGCAAGACACAGCAACTGTGGAGCAACAATGTGCAAAAGGCAAAGCAGAGACACAATGGACATCCAAATAAGCACAACGTGAGGGAGCGCTAAGAAAGCAAAGGAAGAGGCTTGAGATGCACTGTTTCCTCATTCATGAGATGGGGGCTTGTCCCTCTGCACAAACGACCTGGCAGCAGCATTACAGTGAAATATATCAGTGACCTTCAACGTGCAGCACTGAAGTGTTGAATTGTATTCTGAGTGAGTTTTTTTTAAAAGAGTGCCATAATGGCATGGTACGTCTGACGCTAACCTCTGTGGATGCGGGTTGCAGGCAGTCACTGCCATGAAGCATGCCTGAAATGCTGAGGACTGCTGGCCAAAATAGGGGTCCAGAGGAGGATCAAGGAGCTGAAGGCATCAGGCACCTGTTCTGATTTTCATGTTAGGAATTGTTGCCAACTACTTTCTCTCCACTGTGCAGGAGAATAGCAAAATGCAGATAAACAAGGCCAGAATAGGTAATATTGAGTCATAAATGCATGTAAATAGGCCCCTCCCCACTCACTAGCAAAAGTCTCCTCTTGCCATTACACTCTTCAGTGAAAATTCAGACTATTTCTCTTAAATGTTAAGAATCTCATATTTCTTGCCATTTTTTCCAATAGACCCATTATTACACACTTCATTGAGGGGCTGGGAAGATTCTGCATATTAAGTTAAACAATAATCAAATAGCCTGGTGAATATAGTTTAAGAAATTAAGATCACTGGACTGACATTAAACTATAATATTAATCTATTTTATTTCTGAATAGGGTTGTTTTTCAGACTGGAGGCCTGTGACCAGTGGAGTGCCACAAGGATCAGTGCTGGGCTCTCTACGTTTTGTCATTTACATAAATGATTTGGATGCGAGCATAAGAGGTACAGTTAGTAAGTTTGCAGATGACACCAAAATTGGAGGTGTAGTGGAGAGTGAAGAGGGTTACCTCAGATTACAACAGGATCTGGACCAGATGGGCCAATGGGCTAAGAAGTGGCAGATGGAATTTAAGTCAGATAAATGCGAAGTGCTGCATTTTGGGAAAGCAAATCTTAGCAGGACTTATGCACTTAATGGTAAGGTCCTAGGGAGTGTTGCTGAACAAAGAGATCTTGGAGTGCAGGTTCATAGCTCCTTGAAAGTGGAGTTGCAGGTAGACAGGATAGTGAAGAAGGCATTTGGTATACTTTTCTTTATTGGTCAGAGTATTGAGTACAGGAGTTGCAGCTGTACAGGACATTGGTTAGGCCACTGTTGGAATATTCGTGCAATTCTGGTCTCCTTCCTATCGGAAAGATGTTGTGAAACTTGAAAGGGTTCAGAAAAGATTTATAAGGATGTTGCCAGGGTTGGAGGATCTGAGCTGCAGGGAGAGGCTGAACAAGCTGGGGCTGTTTTCCCTGGAGTGTCGGAGGCTGAGGGGTGACTTCAGAGGTTTACAAAATTATGAGGGGCATGGATAGGGTAAATAGACAAAGTCTTTTCCATGGCGTTGGGGAGTCCAGAACTAGAGGGCATAGGTTTAGGGTGAGAGGGGAAAGATATAAAAGAGACCTAAGGGGCAACCTTTTCATGCAGAGGTTGGTATGTGTATGGAATGAGCTGCCAGAGGATGTGGTGGAAGCTGGTACAATTGCAACATTTAAGAGGCATTTGAATGGGTATATGAATAGGAAGGATTTGGAGGGATATGGGCCGGGTGCTGGCAGATGGGACAAGATTGGGTTGGGATATCTGGTCGGTATGGACAGGTTGGACCGAAGGGTCTGTTTCCATGCTGAACATCTCTATGACCCTAAGTAATCATGAGGTGACAAGAACTAAAGTTAAAGAATTGATGTTGGAAAACAAATATGTGAGGTCATTATAAAATTGGCAAACACGGCATAAAAAGGAAGAAAGAGATACAGTGGAAAATGTTGCATCTGTATACAAAAATAGTATCTCCAGGTACAATCTTCTTAACTTAACCTTCAGACTTGAGGACAATCTTCCATCCATTCCAGTTCTATAGGTTCTGAAAACCTCTATCAAATCTCTCAATCCTCTCATCTCCAAGGAGAACAGGCCCAATTTCTCCATTGTATCGACACAACTGAAGCTCCTCATACCTGAGAAGATTCTTGTGAATCTTTTCTGCACAATCTTGAATGTCTTCATATTCCAGCATTGTCGGGGTCCTGTTCTGGACTCAATTTTTCACTTCAGTGTTAAACAGTTTTTTTTTCACTCTTATACTCTATTCCCCTAATGAATAAACCCAAGATGCATTTGCTTTAACAACTCTCTCAACCCGTCCCACCACCTTGTGACCAGGACCCTCTGTTTCTACACAGCCTTTTTAATTGTACCTAATATTTTCTCAGAATCCAACTGTACTCTTCAACCAGTTAGTCATTTCACACTTCTCTGCATGAAGTTTTATCTGCTACTTATCTGTTCATTCTACCAAACTGACTATGTCTTTTTTGAAGTGATACATTGTCCTCCTCATGGTTGGTAATGTTTCATGTCATCCACAAATTCTGAAATTGATCCTTATGCATACATGTTGTAGGTCAAAATATATATCACGAACAGCAAAGGATCTCTCTTTAGTCCCATTCTAATTCTAATTTACATGCTGCCCCCGGCATCATATTTCATAAGTAAAGCATTAATTTTCACAAGTGTACGAAATACATCTGCTTCAGCTCACCACCAACTCTTTCAATCACAACCAACCACTGTTTTGAAGTTTCCAAGGCAGCTTATCCAACATCCAATACTGCACAAACAAATGTTTTTTGTATATCTGTTTCCAACTTTGGTGTCATATTTGAAGCAGAGGTAAGCTTCTAAACACACATTCACATCATGACTAAGCCCTCCTATTTCCACCTCTGCAATAAAGCTTGATTTATCATTGACTCAATTCATCTGCTATTGAAGCCTCATTCATTTCCAAGCATTACTATTTCAAAACACTCCTGGCTGCTCTACCATATTCTACACTTAATAAATTGTAAAGTCACCAAAAACTCTGCTATGCGCATGTTAAATCACACCGAGTCCTATACTCTTGTCATCCCTGTGCTTGTTGACTTACACAATTGGCTACTGTTCAAGCAATGTTCATCTATATTTCAAATCCTTCCATAGCCTCATCTCTGTCCATTTCTGTGCTATCTTCAAGTGCCACAACTTTCAGGAATTGTGTTCAACTAACTCTGGCCTTTTTGGCATCCCTGATTTTAATTGCTCCATGACTGGTGATTGCCATTTCAGTTACCTTCACTCAAGCTCTGGAATCACCAACTTCTTCTACATCGCTCCCTCTTTCCTCATTAAGACATTCCATATTACTTGTGCCCTTAGCCAAGCAGTTGGTCATCTGTCCTCTTATCTCCTTCTGTAGTTGTGCATGAGATTTTGTAATGCTACTGTGGCCATCTTGAAATATTTTAATACATTAAAGACGCTTTATAGATATAGGTTGCTGTTATTTTATATAATAAATTCACACAAGATTAATGAAGATTAGGGAAGTCATTTATATTCTCATATTTTTTCCTATTTTGACTTGGTCTAAGTTTTGCACACTAACCTGTCTAGAATAGAACATAGAACACAACAGCACAGTACAGGCCCTTCGACCCTCAATATTGCATTGACCTGCGGAACCAATTTGAAGCCCATCTATTCTACACTATGCCATTTTCATCCCTATGTTTATCCAATGACCACTTAAATGCCCTTAAAGTTGGCAAGTCTACTATTGTTGCAGGCAGTATGTTCCACACACCTACTACTCTGAGTAATGAAACTACCTCTGATACCTTTCCCATGTCTATCACCCCTCAATTTAAAGCTATGCCCCCTCAGGTTAGCCATCACCATCTGTGGAAAAGGCTCTCACTGTCCACCCTATCTAACCCACTGATTATCTTGTATGTCTCAATTAAGTCACCTCTCAACCTTCTCTCTAATGAAAACAGCCTAATGAACGTTTACACAGAATAAAGTATGATGTTGAGGAATGCTCAATCACATTTTCAAATATATCAAGGGAATTGATAAAGACATATATTTTGTGACCAGGACATTGACTGAGACTCAGAAAATGGAATGTTAACTAGCATTTGGATTTAACAGCTTCACACAGGAAATGAACAATGTGTGGAATACAGTATACATATTAGTGAGTTTTGAGAAGATTTATAGCTCAGGTTGAGATTCTGGATGTAAGTTTGTTCACTGAGCAGGAAGACTTGTTTTCAGATGTTTCGTCACCATACTAGGTAACATCATCAGTGATCCTCCGGTGAAGCACTGTTGGTGTGGCCCACTTTTTATTTAGGTGTTTAGGTTTCCTTGGGTTGATGATGTCATTTCCTGTGATGATGTCAATTTCTATCAACAATACCCTTACTAGCATAAAATTCACTAAAGAGGAGGAAAACAACAACAAACTGCCATTCCTAGATGTCAGAGTAAAGCGAACAGCCAATGGGGACCTTCAAACCAGCATCTATAGGAAAACAAAACATATAGACCAAATACTGAATTACAGAAGCAACCATCCCAACATCCACAAATGAAGCTGCATTAGAATATTATTTCAACGAGCCACCAAACACTGCAGCACAGAGGAACTATGAAATGCAGAGGAAAATCACCAGTATAATCAGTATAATCAAAAAGAATGGGTAACCAATGAACACGGTCCACTGATTTCTCAACAACAATCCCAAACAAGCAGACAAAATGCATCCAGAAACCCTATCCACTCTCCTCTACATCAAAGACATCTCGGGAAATGACTGCCAGAATACTCAGATCTCTTGGTATCATGGAAGCCCACAAACCCACCAACACACTAAAAGAGCAACTAATGAACTTGAAAGACCCTATACAGACAACAAGCAAAACCAATGTCATTTGCAAAATACCTTGCAAGAACTATAACAAAAACTATATTGGACAAACAGGGAGAAAACTAGCCATCAGGATACATGAACATCAACCAGCCACAAAAAGACATGATCCACTCTCACTAGTATCTTTACATACAGATAAGGAAGGTCACCACTTCAACTGGGACAACACATTCATCCTTGGACAAGCCAAACACAGACATGCATGAGAATTCCTAGAAGCATGCTACATCCAACCGGAACTCTATCAACAAACACATTGACTTAAATCCCATTTACCACCCCTGAGAAAAAGAACAGGAAATGACATCATGACAGTAAATGACATCACCACAGGAAATGACATCACCAATGCAAGGAAACCTAAACACATAAATAAAAAGCAGGCCATACCACCCATGCTTCACAGGAGACTCACTGATGATGTTACTGTGTATGGTGACGAAACATTTGAAAACACACTTTCCAGCTCAACGAGCAAACTTTACATTCACACTATAAATATAGGCAAAAGGTTGTTAGATAGTTCAATGGCAAAGTAAGGGGTATAATAGAGAAGAATATATAGGTTGTTTCTACCTTGCCCCTTTCATTTGCTTAAAATCTCTCACATCATTTATCCTTAAGCAAGGTCATTGATCTGTAAAGTAAACCTGGTTTCTCTCGCCACAGATGCTGCTTGCCCTTTTGACTGTTTCTGGTATTTTCAAATTTGAAGCATTCCAAACAGGTAATATTTTGCTTTTGTTAGAAAAATACAGTATGTTTTCACTTAACATAGGCCAAATAGCTGAATGGTTCGCATGACTTTTTTCTGCTTGCATTTTGAGATAAATCCAAAAAGAATTTAAAATTTTCATTGTGCCAAGAGATGATTTATCTGCAAATATTAACATGACTCTAATGACTTAAAGCTGTAATTACAAACCTGAACCACAGGGGTGGATGTAAAACCAATTTTCCACCTACTTGAGAGAATATATTGAGCAAACAATTCAGACTCCAGATTCATTCACAGATTTGCATCAGACCCTGGAATACTGTGACTAAGATACATAGGGTAAACAAAAAAACCTATTAAGTATTTCCCCTTTAAAATGAATTTCTCAGAACTACCAATTTTTGTTTCCCTTCACCTAACTCAATTCAGGACTGGCTTTGAAGATTGACCATCAGTAACGGGTTTGCATGGAGTATACTTCTGAATAAACTACTGCAACATGTCAAATGCTGCTTTTGTCTGAACAAACAGAAACAAAATAGGCAGACACTGGATAGGAAAGCATAAACTCTAACAAACTAAACCCTTTATGCTAATGTGAATTTCTTGCTTCCTTTAATCAATAGGGAACAGTAATACGTTTCAGTGAAGATGTATTTTGTGATATTCAGTCAAGCAGACAAGGACTGTCCCGGGTTTAACCCTTGGCCTGCGCTCACTAATCTTTAAAGCATCTTCAAAATTGCTATCACTGTGATTCTGTAAACAGGCAGAGATACTGAATGTTACGTATTTTTGTTCATTCTTTAAATTCCTTGATAATAACTGGTAACAACAATTGATATAATTAAGAAATTATTGTAATATCATTTCTGTGTGGTGAATATTGCTTGACTTGAATTCAGCTCCTATGGATCTTCATATAAGGAATGAATGTGGAAAGAACGCTGCCATCTAATGGATAGCTGTCTTCACAGCACTGCCAATACCTGGGTGAATTGTTATTTGAGTCATAGAGTCATAGAGATGTACAGCATGGAAACAGACCCTTCGGTCCAACCCATCCATGCCGACCAGATATCCCAACCCAATCTAGTCCCACCTGCCAGCACCCGGCTCATATCCCTCCAAACTCTTCCTGTTCATATACCCATCCAAATGCCTCTCAAATGTTGCAATTGTACCAGCCTCCACCACATCCTCTGGCAGCTCATTCCATACACATAGCTCTGCGTGAAAAGGCTGCCCCTTAGGTCTCTTTTATATCTTTCCCCTCTCACACTAAACCTATGCTGTCTAGTTCTGGACTCCCCGGCCTCAGGGAAAAGACTTTGCCTATTTACCCTATCCATGCCCTTCATAATTTTGTAAACCTCTATAAGATCACCCCTCAGCCTCCAATGCTCCAAGGAAAACAGCCCCAACCTGTTCAGCCACTCCCTGTAGCTCAGATCCTCCAATCCTGGCAACATCCTTGTAGATCTTTTCTGAACCCTTTCAAGTTTCACAACATCTTTCTGATAGGAAGGAGACCAGAATTGCATGAATATTCCAACAGTGGCCTAACCAATGTCCTCTACAGCTGCAACATGACCTCCCAACTCCTATACTCAATACTCTGACCAATACTCTGACCAATAAAGGAAAGCATACCAAACGCCTTCTTCACTATCCTATCTACCTGTGACTCCACTTTCAAGGAACTATGAACCTGCACTCCAAGGTCTCTTTGTTCAGCAACACTCCCTAGGAGTATATAAGTCCAGCTAAGATTTGCTTTCCCAAAATGCAGCACCTCGCATTTGTCTGAATTAAACTCCATCTGCCACTTCTCAGCCCATTGGCCCATCTGTCCAGATCCTGTTGTAATCTGAGGTAACCCTCTTCACTCTCCACTACACCTCCAATTTTGGTGTCATCTGCAAACTTACTAACTGTACCTCTTATGCTCGTGTCCAAATCATTTACGTAAATGACAGAAAGTAGAAGGCCAGCACTGATCTTTGTGGCACTCCACTGGTCACAGGCCTCCAGTCTGAAAAACAACCCTCCACCACCACCCTCTGTCTTCTACCTTTGAGCCAGTTCTGTATCCAAATGGCTAGTTCTCCCTGTATTCCATGAGATCTAACCTGGCTAATCAGTCGGATGGGGAACCTTGTTGGATGCCTTACTGAAGTCCATATAGATCACATCTACTGCTCTGCCCTCATCGATACTCTTTGTTACTTCATCAAAAAAACTCAATCAAGTTTGTGAGACATGAGTTCCCCCGCACAAAGCCATGTTGACTATCCCGAATCAGTCCTTGCCTTTCCAAATACATGTACAACCTATCCCTCAGGATTCCCTCCAACAACTTGCCCACCATCGACGTCAGGCTCACTAGTCTACAGTTCCCTGGCTTGTCTTTACCTCCCTTCTTAAACAGTGACACCACATTTGCCAACCTTCAGTCTTCCGGCACCTCACCTGTGATACAAATATCTCAGCAAGAGGCCCAGTAATCACTTCTCTAGTTTCCCACAGAGTTCTTGGGTACACCTGATCAGGTCCTGGGGATTTATCCACCTTTATCTGTGTCAAGGTATCCAGCACATCCTCGTCTGTAATCTGGACATTTTGCAAGACGTCACCATCTATTTCCCTACAGTCTATATCTTCCATATCCTTTCCCACAGTAAATACTAATGCAAAATATTCATTTAATATCTCCCCCATTTTCTGCGGCTCCACACAAAGGCTACCTTGCTGATCTTTGAGGGGCCCTATTTTCTCCCTAGTTACCCTTTTGTCCTTAATATATTTGTAAAGCCCCTTTGGATCTTCCTCAATTGTATTTGCCAAAGCTATCTCATGTCCCCTGATTTCTCTCTTAAGTATACTCCTACTTTCTTTATACTCTTATTATTAACCTTTTGGTTTCAACACTGCTGATTTCAGTTAAAATTCAAGTATCAAGTAATGAAGTACTGACAGAATGAAAACAAAAGAAAACCCTGGGACCAATATCAACACATTCCTGATTTTAAAGCTGGGCTATTTTCTTCAGGAACCAAATATGTAACAACTTTATAAAAGAAAATGCAATTTTGATCATTCAGAAAGCTACCAAAACAAGAAATAATACCTGGGGTTGGAATTTCATTCTCTAAACAGAGTAGTTAAGAATGGGGTGTGCCATGAATTTTGCACTCCTAGCTGGTGTGCCAGCCAGACTATTGGTACATTTCTGTCGCTGGTCTATTTTTAGTGAGATTGCTTGCTGGAATGGTAGTGAGTGGTAGCTTGCTGCCAGTGACAGATAGTCATTAAGATAAACTAAAATACCAATTGAGGGCACTCATCATGTGGGCCCCGCCAAGGCTGCAATGTGCTATGGATGGAGGCAGCCTCCCAGTGACAGTCGCAGGAGGCAAGGAGGCCTCCTTTAACTACCTCTCCTTCCATCCCTCCAAACCCTTCCCTACTTCCCCATTGATTGCCTGGCAGCTGTGGAAATATTTTATTTTTAAACTTCCCAAGGTATTTAAAGAGCATTCCCCATCTATATTAGCAACAGCCCCCTTTCTTGACGGGTTTTCCAACTAACAACAGCATTGGGTATTTTCATTGGCTCTCTTGGTTGCACAGCTCACCAGCTATCCCAAACTGGATGAGGTTTCCAGTGAGTTCACGTTCTGGAAAATCCCCTCCATAGTCTGACCATAGCCATTTCCAGGATGCCAACCTGGTATACAGGATGGTCTTGGAATAGGACTCTGGAAAGAAAATCGAGGCCTGGTCTCTTTAATGTGACTTGTGTAGGCCCAAAATAAGATGGAACATACTGACTGATGCCTTGAAGTCATATTTATGCCTTTTCAACTTGTTGTCATCAATGATGGGAAACATCTCTGGTGTGAGAACCTACTTGGAGATCAGAAGCAGGGGAATAGATGCTGCTTTTCTGTGAAATACTTGTACATTGATCAAAGTACTTGCCAAAAATGTTACCTTAACATCAAACATTACTCCTGCTCAAGTAAAACACAAACACATTTCACACACCTGAATTAATGTCAGATCCTCCAGTTTTAGCCTGAAGAGGTAGTTTCTGCAAGCAATAAGATTTACATGATGAGTGGTCTTTTTGAAAGTGAGGGACGCTCAATGAAACTAACATTTTCTGCAACACAAACACAGATTCAAATTAATTCCATGTACTAATCACTTCATTGCAACTAAATTAACTCTGAGGCAATAAAAGCAAAGTTTCCAGGAACAGCAAAATCCCACAACAAAATGTTCATTTTAAAATGCCCATTGAAAAATCAGACTATTTCTTGTTACTCTAAGAGAGGGGCTTTGCCACTGTGGTGTACCTTGTGTACTTCAGTTCTGATGAAAGGGATATTGGAGAATGGAAAATTAACAGCGAGGAGAAAGAAATGGTTATAATGGAAAGTTTAAAAAAATTGGAACCTTTTTCGCTGAAGCAGAGGCATTTCAAGAAGATCAAAGAGATTTCCAAATTATGGAAAGTTTTGAGGTGAATAATGAAAAATTGCTTCCATATGTTGGTAAACAAGGGAATATGTACTCAGGATTATAACCAGGGAACAAGGAAGAAATTAGAGGAAGCTTTGCATATAACAGATTATTAAAACTACTAATATTTGCCTGCAAGTGATCTTTGAAGCAGGGTCTATAATATGATTTAAAAGGGAACGTAAAGTATTTGAAGAGAAATGATGTAAAAGGATATGGGGAACAGGGAGGGAAAAGAGGTTACAGTCAACTGACCATATTGAAGACATACTGATGGCAGAGACATGAACACTTTGTTGCATATTCAATGACCTTGACATTAACTCCCCAATGATGTAGTTAAGAAGATTTGGGGCAGAAAAGTTTTAAAAGTGGTGGATGTCAATGAGACGTTGGCTCCCCAATAGAGAAGTCAGCGGTTTCATTAATTACAGGTTGTTCTGCTATAACGCATGTTTTGTTAATGTGAATTCACTATAATGCGATCAATGAATTCCAAACACGTTCAATTGTGCAAACTTTTAAAGCATGTATTGGTTATAACGCCATTCTAGAAATGGTGATTTTCTTACGACACGGAATTGCACGAGAACAGAATTTCTGTGTTATAGCAGAACTGACTGTAATTTAAATTGCTCTGCTAACCACCGTCAATCTTTCCAATTCACAATCTCGCCTCACACTGTTCCCCCTGTCTCTGATTCCCAACCTATGCTCTCCTCCCCTCCCAATTGTCCAAGATCATCCCCAAGTGGTCCAGCTATGGATTCCTCTTGCTTGTGTTCCTATGGCCAAGCTGTCCTTTTGGACTGCCAATTGAAAGGTAGGCATCAAAATGTTCTCGAGGATATACTAACAAGATCAGCAGAGCCTCCACTTCTCCAGGATTTCAACTGTTTTCAGTCTCCCCCAGATCCTCCCTACAAATGTGAGTGCCTCTGATATAGGTGTCCAATTAACTAAGTTGCCAGTAAGCACATCCAAGACTGAAATATAAGAACAAAATCTCATGGCCACTCTACCTTCATTTCATCTGAATAAACATATTCTTGGTCATGTTCTGACATCTACTCATGAAGCCTAAATGATATAATTGAAAGTGGAGCAGATTTGGTCACATGTAAGTTTGGGCTGATCAATCTTATTTCCTTATTTGCATATAACAGCAAAATGTTGTAATACTACTGTTCAAAATAATTTCAACAGCACAACATATCTGAGCATGTAAAGGCAACATGGTTTCTTGTCTCTTTAGGTGAAATGAAAAATGCTGTTTATTGGCACACATTCTTTTGTTCTATGGGATATATGTTTAGTAGTTTGCCACTCCTGCCTTTTGGTAAGAAAATAAACATTTTGACCAGGTTGGGGCATCTTTGCAACTTCACATCTACATTGATTGACATCATGGAGACAACAAATTTTATGAAGTAACTTACACCTCAGTTATTTGGAGGGCTAGCAAGCGACCTGAAATGTGACTGACAGCTTTATGTGGCTTAGAATCCTATCCCAGGCCACCCCATTCACTCTATCAATTCTCCAGTTGAAGACAACTTGAATCATATTTACAGAATTTACTTTCTTCTCACCCAGTCAGAGACTTTGTTTCATTGGGTGGAAAGGTGTGGAATAAACCCAGGATGGAAAAGGTTGAACTCGTACATTTCCTCTCAAAAATGATTAAGGTCTCTAATTGATCCTCTAGGTAAAGATCATTTCAGAGTCTCATCACACCATATCATTCAACCTGCAGCAAACAGGGCCACATCACGTATGCCAGGTATATCCTGCCAAGATAGTGGGAAGGTCCCTTCTACTTGGGCAATCCATTCCCAAAGGGGATATCTGCTGGAGGTGATGACATTTCCCTGCATTAAATTATAATCCCACCATCCCCACCTCAATACGACCTCCCACTTCCAATTGCCATTGCTCTTGATGACGCTGCTAGTACTGGAGAGCAGTGAGTCTCTGATTGGAGGGCCCTAATCCCGATCACTTCAGTGCCTGAGTGGTGCTAATTCAGGATGGGACTGAAGCAGGGAATGCCTACAGAGAGGATGCCAGCTGCTGTTCAGCCAATGGATGGTCCAGCATCACGCCCATCAAATCAGCTCATTATTCCCAGACAAGAAGCAATATTTCCCAAGCAAGTGAAAAGACAGTAATAACATTGTTAGGTCTGTTATACTAATTATCTTCATTTAGTATTAAAGGTGTGATGCTAATAGAAAAAGTACAAATAGATTGTCAAAAAACATCGATATCCAAGCTCTGAAAGCACAGAAGTTACTTTAAATAACATCTTACAAACATTCAAGACTGAACTGGGTTGAAAAGAGCAGTCAAGTGAACCTGAATGTTCTGAGACTTAAAATAAATGGCATTCAAGATGGAATCTACAAACCTCAGTAAAGTCATCTTTCTAAAATGTCAATGACAGTCTTAAGTAAGAAAATAAATAAGTAAAGCAGTTTACTTTGCTCCAACGATGAGTTCTTTTTGGCTCGGGTCAAAGATCAGCTGTGAATAGTCTGTTACATCTGCAGCTTGAAATGTGTGCAGCCACGGTGCAATATCTGAGAAGAAAGTAGAAATATCCGTAACCAAGCTGGCAACAAATTACACGGGAGGTGATCAATAGACTCCTGTCAATATCTGTAATTGAAATGCAGTGAACTGAATTAATAAATCCTGACAGGAGACCTCTGGATACAAGGCATGTCACTGAATGTGCCAGAACCGTGCCCTAAGTTTACATCAATCTGTTACAGAAGTGTCTGTCCTGACAGAATTACATCAACATTATCACCCAGGCGCCAGCTCCATCAAACCCTGAGAGACTGTATTAAAGCTCAGTGGGACAAGCAAGGGAAAACTTCCAAATGTACTACAGCTTAGCAAAAATTCAACAGACAAGGTTAAAAGTGTATTTTTTAAAATCCAACCAGTTTCACGATTTCCAAATCGCTTGAAACGTTTTCCTGCCTTTCTTGGAACATTTGTGAGAAAGCCACTAGGAGGATATTCTTCAGGACTTCTTAAATTACCGGGTAGACCTATTTGAGAAAATTATATGATGGTTTTGAACAACAAGTCTAAGCGTTTGTAACCCCCAATTTGAACTTAATTTCAAGCACTATTTGTCTGACTAGGTAAAACATTCAACTTAACAGCTATACTGTTGGCTGTAAGACTATCTATTAGCAGTAGAGATCTGCCAGTTTCTTTTTAAATGCTTTCTGCAGCCCACGACTTTGAACACTACAACTGAATTGCTGTAGACAAGGTTGTTTCTCCTGCAACAAGACATATTTTTGCAATTAATCTGAGGCTCCAACTAAATCTGTCTCACTTCAGGTCTCTTGCTGTTTCTATTTCATCAGGTTCATTAATATTCTTGTTTGAAAAGGAATACCTCAATCCTATCTCCAGGGGTCCATCACTGTCAGTTTGGTACACACTGGTTATTTACTGCTCAGTTCATAATTAACTTTCCAGGCAATGCTCAAAATTTTGCTTCAAACTCTCAGGTTTCTTATATTATCCCAAAAACACCTCTCATTTTTTTCATTAGAAATTAGAGCAAAAATAATGGCTCTATCAGCCATTAAAATTTGGGAAAGCATTACTGACGGAACTAATTACAGATTAGAATATCAGATTCTAATTTTCTTCTGATATTTCACCTCAGGAAATTTCAAGTGGAAATTGGGAGTTCAGTAAACATGCAGGAAAGAGACACAAGAGAGAGAAGGCTTCAAATTCCGCTTTGATCAATCCCCCAACTTCAGACATCCCACTGACAGGACCATACAGCAAGTGAAAAAGGAAACACCAACCTAAACTCTACATGAAGACAATGTACTAGATATAAGCAATCATTTGGAGAACTATTTACAATCAAATCATTCCGTAGAACATGAAAATAACCACAAATGAAACTCAATACAATGATTAGGCAAGCTCTCTGGATTTCTGGTCACTTGACTGAAAATAAGCTTGGAGTTCATGCCTGGATTTTCTTTTTGCAGAATAGCAATGAAACAAGTGAGAGATTAGGCAGTGGTCAAGGAGGCGGTGGAGGTGGGTACAATTATAACATTTAAAAGGCTTTTGGATGGGTATATGAATAGGAAGGGTTTAGAGGGATATGGGCCAGGTGCTGGCAAATGGGACTCAATTGATTTAGGATATCTAGCCGGCATGGACGAGTTGGACCGAAGGATCTGTTTCTATTCTGTACATCTCTATGAATCTATGGTCATTTCCCCAACCCAACCCTGATATTTCTCCGATAAGCACTCTGGTTGGCTGGCAGATACTACTTCTTTGCACTTTCCAGCATGTGCAAATCATGGAAACGTGACAAAACACACCAAGTTGCCCCGGCATTTTTCAAAAACGCACAACAAAAAGCTTCCTTGTACTGTTGCTCCTTCACTTGGACTCTGATGATAAGAATCACTGGGGGAATAATAAAAGCCTTCCTAGTGTCACTCTTTGGGCAAGAGGATCTCCACCTGAGATCAGTTAACTATAAAGGGGCTCTTCTGGTGTGGTAGCAGCATCCCTATCTTTGAGCCAGGAGGGCTGCGTTAATGTCCCACCTGCTCCAGAAGTCTGAACAGAAAATATCTCAATTTCCATTGTCAGTCTGTACCTATATAATTGATTCCAGCAGGAATAGTAAATTGGCCTCACTATTCCCAATTGGAAGGGATTAAAAAAAACATTTCCGCCTCCGTTGCTTCTACTGGAAATTACTCCAGATGAAGGCAGAATTGTACTTCACTATGCTGAGTAATTTGGCTTTAACTATCTTGCTTTACATGAAACATGAAGTAATGGATACCCACAATTATAGATAAGGCACTTTTGTGTGGCAGCTGTGATGCTGGGGACCACTGGATGAGGCTGAGATGGATCATCCACTTGGCACGTTTGGCTGAAGATTGTCAACGATGTTTCAGCCTAATCTTTTACACTATGTGTTGGGCTCTTCTGCAATTGGGGATGGGGATATTTATGGAGCATCCTCCACCAGTGAGCTGTTTAACTGTCCACCATTCACAACTGGATGTGGTAGGACTGCAGAGCTTAGATCTGATCTGTTGATTGTGGGATCATTTAGCTCTATCACTTGCTGTTTATGCTATTTGTATGCAAGTACTCCTGTTTTTTAGCTTCACTTTGTTGACACATCATTGTTAGGTATGCCTAGTACTGCACCGGACATGCCCTCCTACACTTTCATTGAACCGGTGTCAACTAAAACAATGGAATCTTGTGATTTCGTTCTCTGAGTAATTTCCTGGAATCTCAAACTTTGTCGACTGTGATGAAAGGTTACCAGGCCCTGGCCAGACTGTAATATAAATTTAGCAATCTTATCAGATATCATAACAACCTTCCTGATCATCACTTGTAAGAGCAAAGCAAGCTAGAAAAGCACTACAATACAGACATTGCCTGGTATTTCTTGTGCATGTCACAAATCATCCAGGCTTTAACATGTGTTACTGCTTCCTTTTCTGGATGGAGCCTAGAATTCCCAACCTGTCAGTCATCGTGTAAGCACAGTTAACAGAAGCTCAGCAGCTAAAGGAAGGCTCTCAGAGAAACAGAAGATGGACAATCAATGTTGCCTCTCCAGCAACACCCAAATTCTGAGAACAAGTTTTAAAAAAAAAACACCTTTACAAAGCTGTTCATCTCAGCTTACTTTGTCAAATTTTGTTTTAGTTGCTTTTGCTTTTACTGACTCTTAGGCTGTTTCCCCTTTCCCTTCTTCAAACATATTTTCAGAGATCATGTCTCTCTAAGTTGAAGGGAAATATAATCAAATAGAGTCAAATACATTTTTAAATGATTGTCACTGGAAATTGATAGATCTGGCAGGTATACAAAAATATACTCAACAATTGACAATTAGTTTTCAACTCAGCTACTGCAATCTTGTTATTTTGCAGACAATGACATTCTACCACATACCGAAATGTGTCACAGGTCCAAACCCACAACGTGCTTTAATTTATAGCCACAATAAAGATCAAGAAAGGGGCAAATCATTCTAAACAAAATAAACATACAGACATATGATCTAGGAGCAGGAGGGAAGCCCTAGTTCCCTCAAACCAGTTCCATTATTCACTGATATCATGGCTGATCTGAAAACTTTCACCCCTTTGCTTTGTTAAGAATCTAACTATCACTGGCATAAAAATACTCAAATACCCTGTTTTAACCAACGTTGGAGGAAAGAGTGCCTAATGTTCATCACCCTCTTTGAGAAAAATGTTCTCCCTGACACTTGGAACATTGAGTACAATTCTGGTAGCTCTTCTACAGAAAGGATGTTGTTAAACTTGAAAGGGTGCAGAAAGGTTTTGCAAGGATGTTACCGAGACTGGAGGATTTCAGTTATAGGAAGAAACTGCACAGACTGGCGCATTTTTCAGAGGCTTATAGCAATTTATAAAATCATGGAGGGGCTTAGATAGGGTGAAGAGTCAAGGTTTTTTTCCTAGGGTGAGGGAGCTCAGAACTAGATGGCATAGGTTTAGGGTAAAAGGGGAAAAATTTTAAAAAGACCTGAGGGGTAATTTTTTCATGCACAGGGTGATGTGTGTATGGAATGAGTTCAGAGGAAGTAGAGGAGTCTGGTATAATTACAACATTGAAAAGGCATCTGGATGGATATATGAATAGGAAGATGCTTCTGGGCCAAATGCTGAAAATTGGGATGAGGTCGTATTGGGATGTCTGGTCAGTCCAGACAAGTTGGTCCAAAGGGTTTGTTTCCATGCTGCATGACTCGGAGGTTCAATGACGAAATGACAAAGCTCTTTTTTTGCGACCAGTGACACCTAGTCCTATTTTTCCCAGAAGAGGAAATATCTTTTCCACAGCTAGCCTGAGAAAATCCCTCAGGATTTTATAGGTTGCAATCAAGATGAGACTTGCTCTGCTAAACTCCAGTGAATACAAGCTTTGCACATTACAGTGTCTCAGTTGCAGACTTTATATGAACTAAATCCTCCCTGTCATTTCTCCAGGTAATGCCTCATTGCCCTGGTAGAAGGCTTTAATGCATTTGAGCAAAGTGCATTATCTCTGTACCAGGTTGAAGCAATGTGTATCTATACAAGGTTGCCGGGTTTTCTCATTAATAAATGATCATTTGTCTTTTTATTCCTCTTCTCGCTTGCTGCTTACATTGCTGAATAAATGGTAAGCAATTTGTTTCCAAATCTCTGCCAGCTTGGTAAGATGCCATTTCAAATTTCCTACCATGTGATTGTTCAACTTTTCCTGCTTAATATTTAAACATAGACCAAACAATCACAGCTCCGCTTTGCTCTCTCTGGTGTTATTGCTACACAAATGGCTAAGTTTCAGATTAGCTCAGTTGATTCACCTCCAACAACTGAATCAGAAAGCAGTGACACTGCTGGGAGCCAAAAGCTGCATTGATTGAACAATAACTCTGAGATGAGACCTCAAAGAATAGCAGGCAGTTAGCTGGCTGATTGTCACTTGATTGTGTCAGGTCCTCCAAAAAAGGTGAAAGTGAGGTCTGCAGATGCTGGAGATCAGAGCTTAAAAATGTGTTGCTGGGAAAGCGCAGCAGGTCAGGCAGCATCAAAAGAGCAGGAGAATCGACGTTTCCGGCATAAGCCCTTCTTCATTCCTGAAGAAGGGCTCATGCCCAAAATGTCGATTCTCCTGCTCCTTTGATGCTGCCTGACCTGCTGCGCTTTTCCAGCAATACATTTTTAACCTCCAAAAATAAGGTCACAACAAGTGACTTTCTGGCCAGTGGATGATCACCGACACTGCCATTAAACTGGGCCCAATCTTTCAGTCTGTGATCCAGCAAGTCAACAGAGAGAAACAGATAGAGTAGGGAAAAGAAGGGGTTGCAGTCAGGAGAAAAGAGGAATAATGAAGTAGGATAATGGAAGGAGACAACAGCAGCTTGTTACCTCAGTACAACTCTGAGCAGTGTGCCAGGAACGGGATAAGAGTAACTTAATATTTTTCTAAAAGGCTTGGTTGTATTTTCCCTTTAACACATATCTGTAATTTACTGCTTAATTTCTAAATTACATCCGAGCTTTAACAGAGATATTAAAGTTGTCTACATGACTTCAGTTGAAGTTTATTACCTAAACAAACTAGCTTAAACTGTTCTTTGTCGACCTGAGCTGACTTGACTTGGAGAGGCATCTCAGTGAGACTGAGCACTGAATGTGACTTTGAGCAGTTGGGAGTTTGATAAGTAAGGGAATTCGGAGAAGGGGATGTTCCTTTGCTTTTTCGAACTTTTTCACTCTGTAGAATTTGTTCTTACTCTACAAAAAGGGACGTTGTGAGTATTTAGTAAGTCATCAAGATTTCTAAGGTTTAAAATAATTCAGGAACTGGTGGTAAAATTAATAATTAGTGTAATAAAGGGCAATAAGTAATTGAATAAAATAATTAATTAGTACATTAAAACACACTAAGAATCGCAAGACAGATGATATGCCCGAGTTGTAGCAAATGGGACTTCCTGGATGCTTGTGCATTCCAAAACAAGAATGCTTCTGCAGTAACTGTTTTCCATTTGTAATTGCAATATATCAGGGAATGTGACTAACACTTGGATATTTTGTACCAGGAGCTGATCACATCCCTGAGGATCTCTTGATTTGGTCAGTGATAAGGGGAGGGTGGCAGCAGCTGAGGTGAGTAAGGGAATGCAAAGGGAAAAAGTGCAGGAGCTCATCGTTTGCAGTTGTCCAACAGACTTGAGGTTCTTTTAGCTTGTGAGGGTGCAGAGTGGACGAGTTCACTAACCTCGGTACCCTCATGTAGAATCTATATTAGAGTGGTGCTAGAAAAGCACAGTAGGTCAGGCAACATCCGAGGAGCAGGAAAATCAACGTTTCGGGCAGAAGCTCTTCATCAGGAAAGGATGCCTGCAGTGTGGAGAGATAACTGGGAGGGGGGTGGGGCTTGGTAGAAGGTAGCAAAGAGTACAATGGGTGAATGGGGGTGGGGATGAAGGTGATAGGTCAGAGAGAAGGGTGGAGCGGATAGGTGGGAAGGGAGATTGGCAGGTGGGACAGGTCATGAGGACGGTGCTGAACTGGAAGTTGGAACTGGGGTAAGGTGGGGAGAGGGAAATGAGGAAACTGGTGAAGTCCACATTGATCCCCTGGGGTTGAAGTTTTCTGAGACAGAAGATGAGGCATTCCTCCTCCAGGCGTCAGGTGGTGAGGGAGCGGTGGTGGAGGAGGCCCAAGACTTGCATGTTCTTGGCGGAGTGGTGGTTGGTGGGGGGGAGGAAAGGGAGTTGAAATGTCGCGCCACAGGGCGGTGGGGTTGATTGGTGCTCTGCTAGGAAGCGTCCAGTTCTCCCAACATAGAGGAGAATGCATCGGGAGCAACGGATACAATAAATGACATTGGTGGATGTGCAGGTGAAATTTTGATGGATATGAGAGGCTCCTTTGGGGCCTTCGATGGAGGTGAGTGGGGAGGTGAGGACAAATGTTTTGCAATTTCTGTGGTGGCAGGGGAAGGTGCCAGGAGGGGAAGGTGGGTTGTTGGGGGAGCGTGGACCTGACCAGGTAGTCATGGAAATGTCGATTTTCCTGCTCCTTGGATGCTGCCTGACCTGCTGTGCTTTTCCAGCACCACTCTAATCTAGACTCTGATTTCCAGCATCTGCAGTCCTCACTTTTGCCCTCATGTAGAATGCCACTCCTGTGAGAGGACCATAACTGAATGCAATGGTAGCAGGGGAGAGGGAACTGAAGAAGGATTGACAGTGTTTTCTGCAGAAGAGAGTGAGAATCCAGAGACTGTCCAGTGCCAGGGTTTTGAACTTTTACTCAGGGCTGGATAGGGACTTAAAGTTGAAGGGGAAGGATTTGGTCATTTTATTCCATGTAGGCACCAATGACATAGACATGACAATGATAAAGCTTCTGCTTAATCAATTGAGGAGGTTGCACTAACGTAAGACAGAGAACCTCCAAGACAATAATGTCTGGATTATGATATTAATCACATGCGTATTGACACAGCGTAAATGACATTACAGAAATAAAGGTGTGGCTCAAAGACTGATGGTGTAGAAGAGGGTTCAAGTTCATGTGGCACAGGCACCAGTACCAGGGAAGTGGGAGTTGTACTGTTCTGGCAGTCTCCACATGAACCAAGGTGGGGTTGGTCTTCTAGCAGGCCAAGTAACTTGTCAAATAGAGATAATTTCAAATTAAATAGGGCAATTGATCAAATTTGGGAAGATGTGATAAATCAAAGCATAGAGTCAAGGCAAGCAGAAAAGTATAAATTAGGAAACTGATGAAAGGACCATGATAGAAAACAAAACAGTTTGACTGATAACATAAATAAAAATGAAGAAGTACAATCTGATAGCAATTACAGCCATATATGCTGCCAGATAACATAAACTGGGATCTGAATATGGAAGGGCACATGTCATTTAGGAAGGCATGTCTTTGTTAATTAATTAAGGTATTAGCAGATAGAGTTGAATGGTAAAGTCACTATAATCCTATCACACCATTGGGTTGGTCTCTCATTTAGGAAAGACAACTGGTGGTGGTTTATCCTGAGGGTCACCACACCTCAGCCGAGGGGAGAGACTGAGAAGAAAGTCTTTCATGATAACCTCAGCCATGGGAACTGAACCCATATTGTTGGCCTTACTCTATATCACAAATCATCTACCCAGCTCATCACCCTATATCACAAACCATCCATCCAGCTATCACTCTATACAACAAACCATCCGTCCAGTCATCACTCTATATCACAAACCATCCATCTAGCTATCTCTCTATATGACAAACAATCCATCTAGCCATAACTCTACATCACAAACCATCCGTCCAGCTGACATAGTAGATGGCAGGTGGCAGAATTTGAATTCAATGAAGAATTAAGAGTCTAATAATGATCAATTATCAGAATAAAAAAAAACCAGCTGGTTCACCAATTCTCTTATTCTTACTCATCTTCAGGGAAGAAAATCCATAATTTTTAGCTGGTCTTGCCTATGTGTGACCACAGAGCCAGAGCAATGTGTCTCGGTCTTAATTAGGGTGAACTATACAGGTAGAAATAATGGGTGTTTGTCAGAAAGGTACAAAACCCTGAGACCTACAGATTGACTGGAAAAATCAGATGGGCAAAAATAATCTAGATGAGTGGTTCAAAACATATTTTCAGGATAGTTTCTCAAAACAGCACACACTGATGTCAATCAGACAGGAGACTTTACTAGACCTGAGATTATGCAACAAGATAGTTTTAAGTGAAGGCACCTCTAGTTAGCAGGAATCATAATATGATCCAATTTTACAGTCAGTTGAGGAAGAAATGATTGAGTCTAGAATGAGTTTTTAAAAATAAATAAAGTCAGTTGTAAGGGCACAAAAGCAGAGCTGATGAAAGTAAACTATCAAATTCAGTTAAATGTTTGGTTAACTGAGATACAGTGGCAAACATTTACCAGGATATTTCAGATATACAGGATAGATTCATTCCAACAAAAATGAAAAATTCCAAGGGAAAACCCTCCATCCATGATTAATTTAAAAAGTTAAAGATAGCATCAAAAATAAAGAAAACATAATTGTGCAAAGAGAATGGCAGGTAAGAGGACTGAACAGAACTTAAAAAAAGACAAAGAATAAAAGATTAAATTGGAGGATTCCCATAGCGCTACACTATAAAATCTGCCTCATTAGTAATTTAAAAACATGGGAAAAGGAGCAAGTGTTGGCCATTCGGCCCTTCGAGCTTGGTTCACCTTTCAATATGAACATGGCTGAACATTCAAATGTGTACCTTGTTCCTGCTTTCCCACCATATCTTTTGATCCATTTAGCCTTAAAAATGATATCTAACTCCTTTTTGAGAATGTTTAATGTTTTGGCCTCAGCCACTTCTGCGGCAAAGAACTTCACCACACTCTGGGTGAAGAAATTTCTCCACCTCTCAGTCCTACAAGGGTCACTGTTTAAAAGTACGGTGTCATCTACTCTATGCAGAAAGGAGGAAAAATCTTGTCTCAGAGCATGTTGTGAGTCATTGGATCTTTCCTCCTCAAAAGATGATGTAAGTGGAGTTCTTGAATATTTTTAAGACCAAGATAGATAAATTCTTAATAAGCAAGAGGCTGGGATAACTGGAATTAAGCAACCAAAAGCATGACCACCAACAGTAGAATGAATTAGGGAGGGATGCAGAACAATTGGTGAAATGCAACATTTGTTTGCAGGCTGGTATATAGTGCTTGAAGAAGTTGCAATATAGGGAAGGGTGAGATGACAGGAATAGCAGTAGGCTATTCAGCTCTTGTAATCTGTTCTATCATTCAATTAGGTCCCAGCTGAGCTGTACATTAATTCCATCTACATGTTTTGGTTCAATTTTTACAATATCCAGTATGTACTCATCGAATCAAGGAAGATTTACAACACGCAAGGAGGCCCTCCAGCCCATCATAGCCATCATATCCTCCAGCCCATCATATTCGGTTTCTGTGACAGCAACTCAGCCAGTCCCGATCCCAGTCTTTTCCCATAGCCAGCAGAAAAGCAGGCAATGCTTCCCAGCTGGAACAATTCCCAGAAAATCACATTTAGGTGGTTAAATCAAGAAAGTAACCTGCTTCTAAATGCTCTCAATACCTCATTCAAACAACAAAATAAAGCATCAACATTTTAGTCTAGACTGTCTACAGAGTGGTTTTCCTCTGTCCAATCCAGCTTTCAACTACATTTTAACTTTATTCGCCCTATTCAATAGAAAATTCTATTCTGATGGATAGACTTTCAAGTAAATCAATTCTGTAAATAGTATCATTTGAGCTCCCATTTACTCTGCTGATGGAACACAGCATACTCACCTCTATAAGTTACAATAGGATGTGCTGCTTGCTGACAGTGCTGGTGATCCAGTGAAACAGATGACCCACTGCTTCCAACTCCTCCAATCACCACAATAAATCCCTGAGCTCCAACAAAAAAGGCCCAAAACCAATTGGTCTTTATTGGAGCCATGGGATGGTGAGCAATTTCTTCCTGACTGGCTTTACGTTTTTTCTGTGTGCATCTGAAAAGACCTGTATTGAAAATTAAACAATAATGAATTCATTTTTTTCACATCTAAGATACATTAGCTCTATCTTTTAATACTGAACATTCTAACTCTGTTCATTGACTAATGGCTTGATGTTTATTTTTATTTATTCATAGGATTTGAGCACCACTGGTCAGACTAGCTTTTATTGCTATTCAGCCTTAAAAAATATAAAAAGGAGTAGACCCCTTGGCATCTTGAGCTGGCTCTACCATCCAATAGGATCATGGCTGATCATCCTCAGTTGCTCTTGAGAAGGTGATGGTGAGTTGCTTTCTCAAACTGATTCAGTCCACTTCATGTGGGAAGATGCATAATGGCATTTGGGAAGCCGTTCCAGGATTTTAACCCAGCATTAGTGAAAGAACTGCAATACATTTCCAGGTCAGGATGGTGAGCGGCCTGGAAGGGTACTATATGTACATTATTGATATTAATTATACTATTTTGAAACAACTTGGTACCAAAACCAAAATGATGCGCTATTAAATGGCAGATTAACACAACAGTTTTACTGTTGCAACCGTCTCCAGAAGGTATAAATCCACATTAGCTTTTTCTTACCTGCATATTTTTAGTCCAGTAATTACAATCTCTTACTGCCATTCACATGGTATTTCTCAAGTTTTTTTTATATAAGGTCAGCTTGCTCTCAAGTATGAAATGTCTATTCAGTTCTTTACATTGTTTTGCTATTTTTTGCAAACCTTGGAATTAGAAAAAGCATGAAAGGCACTTATCCTGTTTCACTGGAATTGGCCTTTTCAATATGACCTCTGCAGCTGCATGTTCCCATCTACCTGTGGCCTGATTTGGTTTCAACACAAGTATTTTATTTTAGATGGCATCAACTTTCCTAATGTGGCCTCTTTATCAACTGTCACTGGCATCAACAACTACATGGAAACCTGCCATTATATTGTACTTCTTGATTACTCACAACTGACAAGTTCCTGAATGAATAACTCTTCACTTTGTAAGCTTGAGATCCTTTCCAGGGTTCAATGTTAATGGTACCTTTACTAATTGTTCTGCAAAATGAGTGAAGCTCAATAGATATGTTTAAGCAGTCTGATGAATACAGTCTTGGAGACTTACAAATCCAAACCTTGAACTGATGATCAGATTTCACTATTATCCAGTAAACACAAAATTTCTGACCAAGGTTGTTACATTGCTGGTTTTCATGGAACACCAGAGAATTCAACGACATTTACCCTCAGCTCCCATAATATGTATTGTAAAAGGATCACCATTGTGTAAGTTTCATCTGCTCTAAAATTAACTAGCATCGTCTAGGAGATTCTTCACTTTCACTGAAATGTTAAATTTGAAATTTAAGAGCACATATTCATCTTTATGTACTATAGTCCGGATGTACAAATTGTTTTGTACATTAACAGTTTGCCTTTTCTACTCATACAGCAAAAAAATAGTCCCTTCGGCCCAACTCATGCATGCCAACCTGATTTTCTAAACTGAACTAGTCCCATTTGCCTGGATTCGGCCACATCCCTCTAACCTTTCCTATCCATTCACCTATCCAAATGACTTTTAGATATTGTAATGGTACTTGCCTCTACACATCCTCTGGCGGCTTGTTCCAAATATGCACAGCCCTCTTTGTGAAAGGGTTACTCCTTGTATCTCTTTTAAATCTTACCCCTCTCATCTTAATCCTATACATTCTAGTTTTGGACTCCCCTACCCTGGAGAAAAGATGTTACCTTATCTATGCCCCATGATTTATAAATCTCTAACGTCACCCCTCAGCCTCCTATGTTCCAGGGGAAAAGGTCCCAGCCCATTCAGCCTCTCCTTATAGTTCAAACTCTCCAGTCTCGGTAACATCCTTGTAAATCTTTTTTGCATCTTTTCCACTTTAATAACATTCTTTCTAGAGCAGGGTGACCAGTAATCCAAATGTGGTCTTACCAATGCCTTATACAACCATAACATGACATCCCAACTCCTGTACTCAGTGCTTTGACTGATAAAGGCAAGCATGCCAAATGCCTTCACCACCCTATCTACCTGCAATGCCATTTCCAAGGAAGTATCAATCTGTACCCTTAGATTGCCCTACTCGTCAACACTCCTCAGGGCCCTACCATTAACTGTGCAAATCCAGTTCTGGTTTGCCTTACCAAAATTCAACACCTTGCATTCATCTAAAATAAACTCCATCTGCCATTCTTTGGCCCACTGGCCCAGTTGATCAAGATCCCATTGTACACTTCTTCATTATCAACTATACCACCAATGTTGGTATCATCCAAAAAGACATCTAATAGTCAACACACAGCTTCATTAGTTAAAGGCATTTCTGAAGGCTGGGTTACATTCTGAACAATTCTGTAGATTTCTAGTTCATTTCCATTATTAATATGCTACTGTCAAAGTTATGAACTATCCCATTAGCTCATATCAAAATCACTGCACCCATTTCAGTTATCTCCAACGTAACAACTAAATATGTTATGGGTCATTTTTCACTTGTTATGCACTGTATTGTCCAAACCCTTTTATTTTGATGTGTTTCCAAGTACACCAGATGCAGATACAATGCACATCCATTGTCATCCTGATTTTACATTCACTCTTACACTACATTCTATGATACATCTCATTTTTTTTTAGGTTCTGATTGAGTAAGAGTGTTTACCTCTTGAATCACCTGGCTGACAATTTTCTGATTTCTTTAAATGATAACCAACTACAATGCACAGGATAATTGCTGAAAGGCATTACCTGTTACTTTGACATTTTCACTTTCTTTCCAAAAATAAATAAAATCTTTCAGAATGGGATGAAATCACAATTCTGTAAGAAATACTATTTTTATTTTTATACCAACATTTCCACACATAGTGATAACAACTAGGAGAAAGTGATGCCTGCAGATGCTGGAGATCAGAGTCGAGAGTGTGGTGTTAGAAAAGCACAGCAGGTCAGACATTTCGGGCATAAGCATTCCTAATGAAGGACTTATGCCCGAAATGTCAATTCTCCTGCTTCTCGGATGCTGCCTGGCCTGCTGTGGTTTTCCAACACCACACTCTCGATAGTGATAATAGCCACCGCAGTAGCTCAGTGGTTAGCACTGCTGCCTTCCAGCGCTAGGGACCTGGGTTTGATTGCAGCCTTGGGCGGCTGTTTGTGTGGAGTTGCACGTTCTCCCCGTGTCTGCGTGGGTTTACTCTGGGTGCTCCGATTTCCTCCCACAGTCCAAAGATGTGCAGGTTAGGTGAATTGGCCATGCTAAATTGCCCATAGCGTTAGGTTCATCAATCAGGGGTAAATAAAGGGTAGGGGAATGGATCTGGGTGGGACACTCTTTGGAGAGTCAGTGTGGACATGTTGGGCTGAAGAGCCTGTTTCCATACTGTAGGAAATCTAATTTAAAAAATTGTACCCATGTCTGTTTTTGTCATTTTGTGTGTTTCCAAATGACAAGATGATTAGGTAGCAGTGCTAGTATCAAGTTCAATGTTCCCTCTCCAAAATTTCACAATGAGTGACCAGATGACAGGACATGAAAACTGCAGTGTACTGCCCTCACTGCAGGCAGTTACTTTACTCTTTTCGAGTGCTGAAAATTAGTTCAGGATGATTTCCTTGAAGCATTTCAGTTTGATTTGAACCTTTTTTTTGTCTAAAACTGTCAGTTCAGAATTTTACATTCAAATGTAAACTGAAAGCTATTTGCATTAACTTTATATCCATATTTAGGAATGTGCCTTAGAGAGAAAGAATGGAAATGGAAAAAGGAAATAGACAAAATACTTCAACTCTGCAGCCATACTATACTTCAAACTTTATGTATGTTAGATCACTGTTTACTACTGGCAGCCCAAACTTCAAACACAATCCAGTAACAGAAATGTAATAGCACTAGAACCTCTTTCAGTATAGAGACTGATCAAGAGGGGATATTTCCCTCCCTTTGGCAGAGGTGCAAGACCAGTATCAGCAAACATCACGCACCTTTGGTGACAATAGTTATCCAGCTTGTTTTTTTAATCATTTTACAGGATCACAGAATTCTTACAGTGCAATCGAAGTCCATTTGGCTATATTGTGTGCACTGGCTCTCAGTTCAAATGAGATTAATGATGGGGAAAATGCTGGTCTTGCCAAGATGCCCACATCTTGTGAAACAACTATTTTTATCCACCATTCATCTCACCCTTCTACAAACTCCAGGAAGATGCACCCTATGTGTGGTCTTACCATTGCACTGTTGAGTTACAGCAAGACTGCAAAAAAAATTGTTATGATGTAGAAGGAAGCACTTAGCCCAATGTGGCTGCAGTGATTGCCTGAGCATTTTAATTGACTACCAGTGTCCTGTCAGACTTCAGGCTTCAGCAGAGAAAGTTTCCAGAACAAGTACAAGGACAGAGAGAATGGACAGAGTCAAGAACCTACCTCCGGGCACAGCAAATGAGGATACGACTGTGAGAAGAGGTGCAGTAAACACAGGACTGAGGGTATAGTACTTAAATGCACACAGAAAATGAAACAAGGTAAATGAGTTTATAGCACATATTGAAATTGGCAAGTATGACGTTGTGGGTATCACAGAGATTTGGCTGCAAGGAGGTCAGGGTTGGGAACTAAATATCTAAGGATTTCCATCCTATCAAAAGATCACGCAGACGGTTAGAGGAGGTGGGGTTGTCTTGTTAGTAAGAAATGAAATTAAATCGATGGCAAGAAGTGATATAGAGTCAAAAGGCATAGAATCTGTGTGGGTAGAGGTGAGGAACCACAAAGGAGAGAAGACTCTGATGAGAGTCTGATGAAGGACTTCGGCTTGAAACATCTATTTTCCTGCTCCTCAGATGCTGCCTGACCTGCTGTGCTTTTCCAGCAAGACACCCTCAAATCTGATCTCCAGCATTTGCAGACCTCACTGTCTCCTGGGCGGTGTGTACAGGCCAGCCAGCAGTCATCAGGATGTGGGAAAGGAAATAAATCAGGAGTTAGAAAAGGCATGTAAGAAAGGCACTATTACAATAACCATGGGGACTTCAATATACAAGTGGACTGGGAAAATCAGATCAATAGCGGATCTCAAGAAAAGGAATATGTGGAATGTCCGAGTTAATGGAGCAGTTTGTGGTACAGCCCAATAGGGATTAGGAATTCTGGACTTGATGATATGTAATGAGGTAGATTAGGGAGTGTAAGATGAAGAAACGCCTTAAGGGCAGTGATTATAGTATGATCAAATTTACCCTGCGGTTTGAGAGGGAGAAGCTGGAATCAGATGTAACTATTATAGTTGAGTTAAGATAACTACAAAGACATGAGGGCGGAAGTATCCAGAGTTGACTGGAAAAGAAATATAATTAGGAAGACATCGAACAGCATGGCAGGTGTTTCTGGGGGTAATTTAGGTGAGCAGAAATGCATCCCCAGGAAAAAGAAACATATCAAGGGGAGGATCAGGCAACCATTACTGACAAGGGAAGTCAGAAACAGCATAAAGGCACAAGAAAAAACATTCAATGTGGTGAAGGTTATTGGGAAGCCAGAGAATTGGGAGGCCTTTAAAAAACTAGCAGAGGATAAAGTAAGATCGCAAGAGAGTCTTTAAATATCTAAAAGGTAAGCGAGGCACAAGAGTGCTTTTGGACTCATGGAAAATGAGGTTGCAGAAGTAGTAATTAATAACTAACAAGTGGTGGAGGAACTGTATAGGTACTTTGCATTAGTTTTCACAGTGGTATATAACAGCAGTATATCAGAACTTCAAGCAAGCCAAGGGGTGGAGATAAGTGTAGTGGCCTTCACTAAGGAGAAGATGCTGGGGGAGCTAAAAGATCTGAGGGTGGATAAATCACCTGACCTGATGGACTACATCCCAGTGTTCTGAAAGAGATTACGAGGAGATTGTAGAAGCATTGGTGTTGATCTTTCGGGAATCACCGGAACCAGGAAGGGCCCCAGAGGACTGGAAAATTGCTAATGTACTATCCTATTTAAGAAAGAGGCAGAAGACAGGAAACTATAGGCTGCATAGCCTGAACTTGGTCATTGGTAATATTTCAAAGTCTATTAATAAGGATGAAATTGGAAGTGCATGGTAAAATAGGTCTGAGTCAGCACTATTCATCAAAGGGAGGTCATACCCGACAAATCTGTTAGACTTCTTTGAGGAGGTAACGAGCAAATTAGACAAAAGAGAACCAGTGGACATGATCTATTTGGATTTCCTGAAGGTCTTTGACAAGGTGCCCATGGTGTTAGGGGCAAGGTCATGTCATGGATAGAGGATTGGCTGACTAGTAGAGAGCAGCAATTAGGGATAAATGGGTCTTTTACAAGATGGCAGCCTGCAACTAGTGGAGTTCTGCAGGACTCCATCTTGGGATCACAACTATTTACATTATAAGTTAACCATCTGCACGAAAGAACTGACAGCATTGTTGCTAAGTTAGCTATTGACACAAAGATGGTGGGGAAGCTGCAGAAGGACCTGGACAGGCTAAGAGAGTGGGCAAAGAAGTACACATGGAATACAATGTGAGATAAGTGTGAAGTGATCACTTTGGTAGGAAGAATAGAGACGTAGACTATTTTCTAAATGGGGAAAGGCTTTGGAAATCTGAAGAACAAATGGACTTGGGATTCCTATTTTGGGATTCTCTTAAGGTTAACATGTACGTTCATTTGACAGTTGTGAAGGCAAATGCAATGTTAGCATTCATTTTAAAAGGACTAGAATACAAGAGAAGAAATGAACTACTGAGGCCGTATAAGGCTCTGGTCAGATCACATTTATTGTGAGAGGTTTTGGGCCCATATCTAAGGAAGGATGTACTGGCATTGGAGGGGTCCAGAGGAGGTTTACAAGAATGATCCTGGGGGTGATGTGCTTGTGATATAAGAAGTGGCTGAGGACTCTGGGTCTGTACTCGATGGAGTTTAGAAGTATGAAGGGGGAATCTGATTGAAACTTATTGAATACTAAAAGGCCCAGATAACGTAGACATGGAAAAGATGTTTCCACTAATAGAAAAGTGTTGGAACCAAGCACATAGCCTCAGAGCAAAAGGATGACTCTTTAGGATTGAGATGAGGAGGAATTTCTTCAGCCAGAGAGTGGTGAATCTGAGGAACATACTGCTGCAGAAGGCCAACTGATTGAGTGTATTTAAGACAGAGATACATAGGGACAGAGATAGATAGATTCTTGATTAGTAAGTAGACATGATGAGCTTAGTTCTGCTCCTATATCTTATGATCCTACGGTCCTGTCATTTCCCTGTGAGCTTTCACATTGTTTCTATTTAAATATCATCCAATGTCATCTTGAATGCCCAGTTGAACCTATCTCCACCACACAGCCATTCAATGCATTCCATACTCCAACTCATTGCTGTGCAAAAATACTTCTTCTCACATCAAATTTGCAATTTTTGCAAAACACGAACTGTGTCTGGTTTTCGATCCTCTTGCAAAGAAGTTTCTCTCTATTTACTCTGTCCAAACTCCTCATATTTTTGAAAACTCATCTTAGCTTTCTCCTCTCAGAGTCCCAGCATCTCAAATTCTCATGCACATCTAAAGTATCTCAACCCTGGAACCATTCTCATAAACGTCTTCAGCACTTTTTCTTATTCAATCACATCCTCCCAAAACTGTACATAATATTCCAGCTGAGGTCTAACCAGTGTTTTATAAAAGCTTTGATGTGGAGGTGCCAATGTTGGACTGGGGTGGACAAAGTCAGAAAACACACAACACCAGGTTATAGTCCAACAGGTTTATTGTAATCACAAGCTTTCAGAGCACAGCTCCCTCATCAGGTAAAGTGGAAGGAAGTGCACAGGCACAGAATTTATTTGTGGAGAGATAACGGCAAGATAATTCCGGGTGATTAAAAGTATCAACGGGTAAGTGCAAATAGTGAAGTGATAACAGGCTAAAAGCCAAAGTACTGTGTACTTTATTGACAGCTCTTGCTACCTGTTCTAACACCTTTGTTGACATAAGAGCTCCATAAAATTATGAGGGGCTTGGATAGCATAAATAGACAAGGTCTTTTCCCTGGGGTGGGGGAGGCCAGAACTAGAGCGCATAGGTTTAGGGTGAGAGGAGAAAGATATAAAAGAGACATCAAGGGCAACTTTTTCACACAGAGGGTGGTACATGTATGGAATGAGTTGCCAGAGAAAGTGGTGGAGGCTGGTACAATTACAACATTTAAAAGGCATCTGGATGGGGACATGAATAGAAAAGGTTTAGAGGGATATGGATCAAATGCTAGCAAATGGGACGAGATTAGGATGGGATATCTGATCGGCATGGATGAGTTGGACCAAGGGGTCTGTTTCCATGATGTATACCTCTATGACTATGACTGTAAGACATATACATCCAGGTCTCTCTGTCCTGCACATCTTTAAGATTTGTACCCTTGACATTATTTAAGAACACCTAAACAATGTATTCGCCAAAAACGGATACCCGCACAATTTCATCAACAGATGCCTAAGGGAAAGACAATGGAACGAGGACATGCCGCAACCCAAAGGACTAGCCACACTACCATAAATCAAGAGCATTTCCGAACTGACAGCCAGACTACTGCAACCACTAGGACTCATAACAGCACACAAACCAACAGCCACTCTCAGACAACAACTCACCAGAACGAAGGACCCAGTACCCAGCATGAGCAAAACTAATGTAGTGTACAAAATCCCATGGAAGGACTGCACAAAACACGACATAGGACAAACAGGAAGAAAGCTAACTATCCGCATTCATGAACACCAACTAGCCACGAAACGACACGACCAGCTATCCTTAAGTAGCCACACACGCAGATGACAAGCAACATGAATTTGACTGGGACAACACTACTATTATAGGACAAGCCAAACAGAGAACAGCCAGGGAATTCCTAGAGGGATGGCACTCATCCACAGATTCAATCAATAAGCCTGGACCCACTGCAACGGACAGCTGGAACTGACGACCGGAAACAGCAGATTCAAACCACTACAAATGCCAGAAGAAAGATCACAGAAGCGCTTCACAGGAGGCTCCCAAGCACTGAGGATGTCACCTAGACAGGGGACAAAACGTCTGCAACACACATTCCCAGCTCGGCGAACAGAACCACAACAAGGAGCCCCCGAGCTACAAATCTTCTCACAAACTTTGAACATTATTCCCTTATGCCTCATTTGTTTTATAGCCTTCCCTCAATTCAATGTTTCCCAAAATGTTTCCCACTGCGACCCCACTTGGGGATTGAAAATTCTGATCGTGTGGTCAATCCAGCAAGAGGTCACTTGGGAGACATAGGAGAATGGACAGAAGGTTTGTGAATTTGGGTGAAAAGAGGACAGAGTTCTTCAACAACCACTGCTGCCTTGGAGCTTGTGGACTGCAAGTTTCAGTTTGCAATCCTACTTGCAGGTCTGACTGATACTGGGAAGCCCTGCCTTAAACACATCAAGGTATCCACCTTAACCACTCTCTATGGTACAGATTTCTATGTCCTCAACACTTTCAGATAAAGAAGTTTCAGATTCAGAAGAAACTAAATTTCCACTATGATTTCTTGGTCCTCGTAAGTGAAAATGCTTGTGTGCCTACATTATCAATGTCTTTTATCATTTTAAAGAACTCCTTTAGATCAACCTTCAGCCTCTCTTGTTCAAGAGCAAAGTGACACAGCCTCTTCTTTTTTTCTTGATAGGTATAACCTCTGAGTTCATTCCTGCAAAACTGTTTCCCAAGCTCTGCAGCACTGCATGTAGTTTGAATAATATGGCCACCAGAAATGTACATAGTTCTCAGTGTGATCTAACCAAGGTCATGTACCATCTCTACTTTTCAATTCCATACCTCTAGAAATATATTCAAATAATCTGTTTTTCTTTAAATGCTATTACCCTGTGTTTTTGTACTACCAGATTCCTTTGCACTAATATTACATATGCTTTTTATTTTCCAAGCAACATGCAAGTGGATGCAATTTGGTGAGCTTTACAACTTCCATTGCCTTCAGTCTTAAGAGTGTTAAGGCCAACCAACACTTGCATTGCTTTCCTGTGTGAAGAGCACCTTAGAGTGTTGAAAAGGGCAACCATCTCAAATTATCTCTGTGTATATTTTGTCAGTTGCTGACTCTTGGAAACCAATATTTTGCTCCACATTTTTTTTTGGTACAGACACTGAAAGCAATAATTTTCATTCTTTGAGCAATTTTTTACTCTACTTGCGCAACCACAGCCTTTAAATGTGTATTGGCCTATTAATGTTCTCACACTGCAATAGTTATCAACATTCAGTTTCTCACCACCTCATCCTCTCATTAACAAGCCAATGTCAAGCCCAATAGGATTAGGAGTGTACCAGTATAATTCTGAATACATTAGTGCAAGATAAATAATCTTACCATACTATTATTATTAAATGAAAGGTAGGACAGAATTTAATGCTTCCTTCTGTTCCCAACAAATTCAGAGAAGGGGTGCTGTTTTATTAGACAGGAATGGGGTCACAATTACCTCCCGTTTCACCACAGCAAGCTCTGATCAGGAAGAGAGGAAGTCAATTGGGGACCTTAAGTATTATAATGCTCAGCATTAAGTGTAAATCAAGAAATAATTGGGGCTTGGAAGACCTATACTGCAACAATGGTGAACAATTTTAATCTTCACAGAGCTGGACAAATCAAATTGACAAAGCTGGCTTTGAAATTTAGTTCGTAGAGTGGATTCAGTTTTTTAGAATAATAAGCTCTGGAATTAACTAGGGAAGATGCTATTTTACAGCTGATAATGTCGGACAAAGGATTAATTAACAACCTCATTGCAAATTATCCTATATGTAAGAATGATCATAACATGACAGTATTTCACATTCAGTTTGAGCAAGAAACGTGTATCTGAAATTAGGCATTGAACAATTTGGGAATTGGTGAAAAAGTTGGGAAAATTGCATGAAATCACCTAATGAGGGACCACTCAATGCAAGAATAAAATGTCCCACTTTCTAAATATCGGGCAGCACAGTGGCTCGCACTGCTGCCTCACAGCATCCGGGATGCAGGTTTGATTCCAGCCTTGGGTGACTGCCTGCTTGGAGTTTGCACATTCTCCCCATGTCTGCATGGGTAATCTTTTTAGTTTTGAAGAATGAGAGGCAAACTTATTGAAACAGATCAGATTCAGGTCAAAGATGATGAATTCTGCAGCGAGTGTCACACACTTCCCATTTCCCAAAGGCCTGACAGGTACGAGTCAGGCTGGTGGAATATTCCTCATTTGCCCAGATAAATACAACTCCAACAACAGTCAAGAAGCTTGATATCACCCAACAAAACAGCCTGCTTGATTGTGACCCTATCCATCATCTTCACTATTCACTCCATCACTGATTCTCAGCAGCCCCAGTGTGTATCATCTGGAACATGCAATGCAGTCACTCACTAATGCTCTTTCAACTGCAACTTCTGCAGTCTCCACCACTGAGAGGTTAAAGGAAGCAGATGTATGGGTACACTGCCACACCCTGATTTGAAACTCCAACATCTTTCCCTTACCGTCACTGTTAAGTTTCAGACATTCCTTCCGAGCAGTTTTGTGGACATACCTCCACCCAAGGACTGCAGGAGTTCAAGAAGGCATCCCGCCACCACCTTCCCAAAGATAATTATGGATGGGCAAGAAATGCTGGCTCAGCCAGTGATGCTCAGATCTCATGAAGACTTCCCAAAAAGCTGAAGTTTTATTGGTAATAAAGCAGAGAGACAAATGGCTTCCTTCTGCTCCTATTCTCTAAGTTCTTATGTTCTAATGGGTGGGAGGACTCGATTTAATTATCTTTTAAATTTACTGGTGATTATTTGGTGACTTTTTCTCTTACTTGCTGGCTATATCAGTGATAAAAAAAATCTTTAGAACACCAGACCGTATTATTTCTTTAAAATGTAACAACTAGATTTGTCACCGCCAGGACCAGAAAATAGCTATAATTGGTGCTCATTTGGGTCGATCCACTGGAAAAGTAGCAATATTAGTAACTATTAATAATGACCCATACAACAGCTAAGACCTGTTACAAAACTAAACTGCAATGATTATCATACTCAAAGGGCACACCACTGACAAAGAGAATTTGTTTACTATCATGTTAAATGTATGATCGTCCATGAGTGACTGCATAACAATCTACACAGATGAAAGTCATGATGCGCTATGAATATCTTTACTCAATACTTGGATGGTGCACGTTTTATGCTTTCTTATCCACTTTAACACTCTGACTTTTGAATACCCCCATATCTACATTGATTCCAGCCTGGAGATTAATCTGGCGTAATATGCAGGCACTTGTCTGAACTAACAGGCTCATGCGTCAATGAAAATAAGCTGTTGGGTCTCAAAAACACTCTCTGTCTGAGCAGAGCTCACCTACACAGACAGCTTATCCAAGCAAATACATCAATGTCAGCAGCTGTTCTTCAGTGAATCCCACAGAAGAGAATGCAGCGGCTACACAAAGGGCCAATCGTAACTCCTAGGAACTCATTGAGAGCACTTCTGGACATTACGGCACAGTAATTTTATTTTAAACTTGCCTGTTAGTAGAAGCCCTGAGAGGTGCTAAAGAATCCTGAGTGTGGTGCACTGAACAATAGGAAATGGAAATAATAAAAAATTAGCCCTTTTAGGATTATTTGGAGAATTAGATTAACCTATCAATCAACCCAATTTGAACCATTTCTGGCTCTGGCTGACATCCTGTTTACAAAACTAGCTCTACAATTTACTGCTCTGAACGACTGGTCATGGCATTAATCAACTCCAGCCTCCTCACTGCTCTTGATCTAATTTATCTATTGGACCAACAGATTCACATCAGATGCCATATCACTTGCACTTTGTCCTCCCTAGAACACCTTGACACCAAGAATAGCTACGAAAGAACCCTACTCATTGACTACAGTTCAGCCTTCAACACCATTATCCCCTTGAGACTGATTACTAAACTTAGTGATCTTGGACTAAACCCCATTCTCTGCAACTGGATCCTCAGTTTCCTGACCCATAGTGAAGATTGACAACAATATTTCATCCTCACTAACACTCAATGCTGGAGCCCCCAGGGGTGCGTGCTCCGCCCCCTATTTGTACTCACCTGTATACCCATGACTGTGTTGCTAAATACCAGACTAATGCCATCTACAAATTCACTGATGACACCACCATAGTCGGTCGAATCTCAGATGGTGCTGAAACAGTCTACAGATGGAAGGTGGAAGACCTGGAAAAATGGTGCACTGAGAACAACCTAGCTCTCAATGCTGGCAAAACCAAGGAACTCATTATTGACTTTCGGCGGGATGTTACTTATGCCTCCCTCCACATTAACAACACAGAGGTGGGACGAGTGGAGTGTGTTAAAGTCCTGGGAGTGGTCATCCACAACAAGCTTTCTTGGATTGTTCACGTGGACGCACTGGTTACAAAGGCCCAACAACGTCTCTTCTTCAAACAACTGAGGAATTTGGCATGACGGCAAACACCCTTGCCAACTTTTATACATTCACCATCGAGAGCATTAAGCAAGAATTAGGATGCATAGAATCAGGTAGCAAAATGCAAGGGATGCAGACAAATGGAAATGTGGAGCTGGTTTAAGGAACAGATATTGCGTGTCCTTGATAGGTATGTCCCGGCCAGGCAGGGAGGAAGTGAAAAGGTAAGGGAGCTGCGGTTTACTTCAGAAATTGCATCTCTTGTTACGAAGAAGAAGGAGGCTTATGTGTTGGTGAGGCAAGATGTTTAAATGAGGCAATGGAGAGTTACAGATCAGCCAGGAAGGATTTAAAGAGAGAATTAAGAAGAGCAAAGAAAGGACACGAGCAGTCTTTAACAAATAGAATAAAAGGAGAACCCTAACCTTTCTATAAGTATCTGAGGAATAAAAGGATGATTAGGGTAGGAATAGGACCAATCAAAGACAGAAGTGGGAAATTGAGTGTGGACCCTGTGGAGACCAGAGAGGTGCTAAATGAACATTTCTTATCAGTTTTCACTCAGGGAAAGGAGAATATTGTTGAGGAGAAGAATGAGGTATGAGATATTAGACTAGAAAGGATCGAAATTAGTTATGAACAGGTGTTATCAATTCTAGAAGGAGTGAAAGTAGACAAGTCCGCTGGGCCGGATTGGATTTATCCAAGGATTCTCTGGGAAGCTAGGGAGGAGATAGCAGAGCCTTTGGCTTTGATATTTGAGTCATCATTGTCTACAGGTTTGGTACCAGAGGACTGGAGGATTGCAAATGTTGTGCCCTTGTTCAAGAGGAGATGACCCAGGTAATTTTAGACCAGTGAGTCTTATTTTTATTGTAGGAAAGGTTTTGGAAAGGATTATAAGAGATAAGATTTATAATCATCTAGCAAGCAACAATTTGATTTCAGATAGTCAACGTGGTTTCGTCAAGGGCAGGTCATGTCTCACAAACCTCATTGAGTTTTTTGAGAAGGTGACCAAGCATGTAAATGAGGGTAGGGCATTTGTCGTGGTATACATGGACTTCAGCAAAGGCTTTGATACGTTCCACATGGTAGGGTTTTGGAGAAAATGCAGAGGCATGGATTTGAGGGTGATTTAGCAGTTTGGATTAGAAACTGGCTTTCTGAAAGAATGCAGTGAGTGGTGGTTGATGAAAAATATTCAGCCTGGAGTCCGGTTACTAGTGGACTTAAACGCAGGCATAGGTGGATGGATTAGTAAATTTGCAGATGACACTAAAGTCAGTGGAGTAGTAGACAGTGTGGAAGAATGTTACAGGTTGTAGGAGGACTTGGATAAACTGCAGAATTGGGCTGAGAGGTGGCAAATGAGTTCAATGCAGCTAAATGTGAGGTGATGCACTTTGGGAAGAATAGCAGGAAGGCAGAGTACTGGTCAATGGAAAGATTCTTGGTAGTGTGGATGTGCAGAGGGATCTTGGAGTCCATGTACATAGATCCCTGAAAGTTTCCACCCAGGTGGATAGTGCTGTTAAGAAGGCATACGGTGTGTTAGGTTTCATTCGTAGAGGGATTGAGTTCTGGAGCCGCAATATCGTGCTGTAACTATACAAAACGCTGGTGCGGCCACACTTGGAATATTGTGCACAGTTCTGGTCCCCATATTTCGGGAAGGATGTGGAAGCATTGAAAAAGATGCAGAGGAGATTTACCAGGATGTTGCCTGGTCTGGAGGGAAGGTCTTATGAGGAAAGGCTGAGAGACTTGAACATGTTCTCTTTGGCAAGAAAAAGGCTAAGAGGGGATTTGATAGAGACATACAAGATGATCAGAGGACTAGATAGGGTAGACAGTGCAAGTATTTTTCCTAGGATGATGACATCAGCGTGTACAAGGAGGCATAACTACAAATTGAGGGATGATAGATTTAAGACAGATGTCAGAGGCAGGTTCTTTACTCAGAGTGGGAAGGGCGTGGAAGCCCTGCCTGCTAATGTAGTTAACACAGCCACATTAGGGAGATTTAAACAATCCTTAGATAAGCACATGGATGATTTTGGGATAGTGTAGGGGGAACAAGCTGAAAATAGTTCACAGGTCGGAGCAACATCGAGGGCATTAGGCCTATTCTGCGCTTAATTGATCTACGTTCTGTATTCATCAGTGTTTCACAGCCATTGGTACAAGAGAACATTTTCAACCTGCTGAAGTAACATTTGTTCAGGCTACAAAACATTCATAAAATTAATGGCTACATTCTTTGAATTTATAGAAGTATCTGAAAATATTGTTTAAATGCTGTTGATTCATGGCACAGTATGTTTATATACTTCATACCAGCATTTCAATGAAATATAACCACAGAGACCTGCCTTGACTCGCATACAAAAACAGTCCAGCAGCAAGTTGGTACTTAACACCAACCAACATAGAGCATAAACATGCAGTTATAAATTATATTTACAGGAGAAATATACAATTTATGGTATATCTCCAACGAGTGTACAAATATTTTCGCAAATTATAAATCAGGCCTAATTTTATTCAGATTCTTTAAATACTTTAACTTAAATATTGAGTCTCTCGTTGCAACTCTATCTTAAGAGCAGACTATAAAGATATTGTATTGTTCAAAAAGCTTTCGCTTTATCTTTCTGATTTGTATCATCAGTTTTCATTTCTCTGAGGGGTGTTTTAACCTGACAAGGTGGAAAGGTGGATGAGTAGACGGCAGGTTAAAAGGGTCGATCAGGAAGCCAGCAGCAAGCAAGCTGATTTCTGTTTTAAACCTGAGCCTACAATTGCAACATTTAAAAGGCATTTAAATGTATATGAATAGGAAGGGTTTGAAGAGATATGGGCTGGGTGCTGGTAGGGGGTCTACATTGGGTTGGGATATCTGGTCGGCATGGACGAGCTGGACCGAAGGGTCTGTTTCTGTGCTGTACATCTCTATGACTCCATGATTTGTTAAACTGCAAGAAAATGGTTGGATAGCAATTAAAATATGTAAAATGCACATTATCAGCTTCTTTAACCATGATTCTGACATTAATGATGTACAGATTTTCCATGTTTTGGAGACCTCTTGCAGGACAGTCGCATTTGAGAGGGCTGAACAAATGACAAGTAAGAAATGCTATAAACCCTGAAACCTCAGATTTGCCTCCTTGCATGCATGATGGATGACCGTTGCTCACAGGACTTCCTCTAAGGGTATGCTTTAATTGCTTTGAAGGTGATTAGCACAATACTGGGCGTCAATTTTACTGCTTGATATCGTTTACTCTTACTCTTGTAGCTATCAATCTCAGTTCAACATGGGAACTTCAAATGAGGAACATGAGCAGCATCCATACCAGCTGTACCAGCAGCAGCCTCCCCCTCGTTATTCCATAGGGAATAGGGATGAGCGCAGAGCCCCAGTTTGAAAGACACAAAGTCCAGACACAGAGATTGCAAACAGTTTCTTGGACATGATTAAACATAGTGCTTTAGGAGACAGGTGGTTGCAGCTACTTGCAAACATTGGAAGAAATCAGGAGGGGATGTGATGTCAGTGGATGTCCAAGTCTCATTGGCCCTTTGTTTCCTTGCCTCAGGCTTCTTCAGGGGATCTGCAGGGGATATTTGTAAACATTAACCAGCTGCTGCCCTCAAGCATCTTTCAAAGGCAACCAACATCATGTTCACCTTGTGCATTTCTCAACTAATCAGTCAGTTTCCCTAATCTGACTGACCTCCACAAGTCCAACACGTGACAATCAAGATACTCCGAGATCAGCCATGTTCTTTCATCAACCAAAAGGAAACCACCTCCCTCAATGTGCAGCTTGTCCATAATCACACAAAGATCATCAGGCATGCTTGTGTGTGAATCCAAGAGAGCTGCCATGATGTTTTTGCCCTGTTCTAGTTAAGATTCACTTAAATCTTCACACCTCAAAGCAAACTAAACAGCTGGTTCAGTTGAGAAAGCAATATTGTGGATGGCACCTGCAAGGAGCCCAAATAATGAGGCGCACAAAAGATACAATAGGCATCTACACATTTATGCCACTAGATCTGTGAAGAATAAAGTTAATGGGATGATTGTCATGCAATTTGCATGCCAAAACAGGACATTAATAACTCTATACCAGTCTAGGTATTCAGAATGGTAGCGCCTTGCACTAATAGCATTGCATTAAGACTACAGCTCCAGAAGCAGGAAGACACTGATCACACTGCCTCTTCCAGGACTTACATGAGGAGCATGAGGATAAATAGGAATGTGATGTAGTGAAGGCACCAGCAGTCACATACATAGCTGCCAGTAATGTCTAACATGTCCTGATTCAGACACTGTTCACTTAGTCTGAGGATCCGCTTGACTCAAGCCCAATCACCAATGTGTTTAACACCTTATTTAGTCCACCTTTGTATAATTATACCTTAAACTTTTGATTTTGGCTACTTCTACATAGCCCTATCTTTGTGGAGTCAACAAGTTTGGAGGTAGGTGGCTCATTTCCCTTCTCTGGTGTTCAGATGTTCTTTACCGGCATACTCTGGCTTTTGGAATCCGTTAGAGCCCGTAATACCCTACTACCACTAGTGTGGAGGTAGATCTTACCACCAGGAGAGTTGGATCTCTAACAGGAAAGGGCAAGGGCACAGAAGTGCTCTATCCTCTGTCTCATAGCCCATCCACATTTTGCTGCTTGTCAAGAGCTGAAAATCACTTCGCTGCACTTCAGTGAAGCACTGAATAACTAAAGTTGGGTTATCAGCTGCTGAAGTGGGCAGGCCATTGGTGCAGACCAGCAAATACTCAGGGCCTGTTACATCTGATGATCTGTGCTGTAGGCCCCATGTTCAATGGAACACCATCAGAGAAGCCTGGGACATCAAGGCGCTCTTGCTAGAGATAGACACCTCCAAGCTCCCTACTATAGCTGGAAAAGCTAATAGGCCCTCAAACATATTCTGTAGATGCTCCAGGATTCTCCTATTTATTAAAACTTCCAACTTCAATATCTGCAACCAGCTGATCATTCATCTGGGTCCTCCAACTTCTGATGGAACATCTCCACTTCATCCAAACCCTGTTCCTATTCACTTGTGGTTTTAATTCTCCATGTTAAAGCCCAACCACCAGTCAGGTCAGTGCCACTGAGTTGCATGTTCGAACTGATGGACAATACATGAAGGTGAATGTGTCACACTCAGAATGTGGAACCTCCCCCTGAAAACTATGTGTCCTCCTCCAGCACCACTCTCACTAGCACTCTTCAAAGCCCCAAAGGAAAAGAAAACATGATTTAAGAACTGACAAAGTAAGAGGATGTTACACTTTTGGTGTGCATGTTGCTATTTTTTTCAACGTATGTCAACATTAACTCAACCTGTCTGAGTGTTGTAAGCTGTATGACAATGTGATATTAGTTCTGTCACCAGTTCACCACCTTTCCATCTTCAAAAGTCAAACATGCTCACACTCGACTTATTCCAGCACCACTGATGGTCACCACTGATGCTTTGCCTCTTCCTGGTGTTCAGTGCTTACCTACAAGAAGGAACTATGAGAGAGAGAAATGGAATTTTTAAGGGATTGGAAGAACGTGTAACATATGACTGTGAGGGACAGAAGTGACATTGCATGAGGTTAAATGTTAGTGATGGATGAACAGACAGGGGTAGAAGAGGAGAACAGAGAAGGGTGGGTGTACTTGCTGGCTGTGAGGATTGATGTACACAGGAAGGCAGAGTGAGGGGGATGTGGCATAAAACACATGTCAGGACATGCCACGCACCTTTCCTAACCTGAATAGATTTGGTACTACATCTGGAAGTACAGCACCATGTAGTTGCTGCTGACCTCCTGAGCAACTTCTAACCATATCCTCTCAGTTTTCTGTGGCAGGAATGTTTTTCTCCTGCCAGCAAGGACCAGAATCATTATGCATGCTGTAAAATGTATGAAGTATGATGCTGCTGTGATGCACATCCATAGATCCAGGTTTGGCTCTGTCGAATATCATGAAGATGGCTCAGAACCCCAATGTACTCAAGGACACATCAAACGTTTAATTTCAACATCTGGTCTTTTAAAAAGAGGAAGTTAAGGCAAATGCATTGACTGCACTAAGAAACCACTGACCAACAGTGCTGAAACTTTATGGTTCACAATGTTAAGATCCAGCCTTTGTATGCTTTCCAAAACATTTCAGCACAGGACATTTAGCTTGTTGTGTTATCTTGCACCTTTTTATTTCTGTTTTCAATAAGTCTCATTACTACATTTTGGACCTTAATGTGGGCAAATTGGCTCCCACATTTCCAACATTACAATTGGCTGTGAAGCACTTTGGATTTCAGAAGTCATCAGCTGCACTATATAAATGCAATGTTCAATGAACAAAATGAGTTACGTAGATGGAAATCATTCGATTGCATCCATATTGTTTCTTTGCTACTTGCCCTACTCTCTTTTGAATTTGCAGATTCAATCCATTCCATTAAGTTTCTGTTCCTTATATTCACTATCCTTTATGTAAATTCATCAAATTTAAACTGCCTTTTCAATATCTGTCTTCTACGTCTGTCTCTATAGTCACTAATCCTAAGTGATGTTTAGTCCTCAAATATCTTGTTCACACAACATGGTCACCCGAAAGATGTGCAGTTCTCACACAACAGACATGTGAGGAACGTTATTGGTCATGGAATAAAAAGGTTAAGAGCAGTGTGCATTTAAATTTGGCTGAGTGATTGGAATCAGACAGTACAGGTCAATGGGTATTTTCCTTACGAATTTACTGGTGTTCCCCAGGGGTTGGTACTGGGACCCTTGCTTTACCTGATGTAAATTAATCATCTAGATCTTGGTGTGTAGAGAGCAATTTCAAAGCATGCAGATTACGCAAAACTTGGAACAACTGTAAACAGTGAGGAAGTCAATATGAAACTCTGGAAGGACATAGACAGTTGATGGAGCAGGTGGATAGGTAGCAGATGTATATCAATGCAGGAAAATGTGAGGAAATTTGTAGCAGATGTATATCAATGCAGGAAAATGTGAGGAAATAGTGGGAAGAACTTACAAAGACAATATAAAATAGGAGATGAAATTCTAAAGAGGGATGCAGGAACAGACAAACCTAGGTGTATATTTGCTCAGATCATTGAAGGTGGCAGGATTGGTAGCAAGATCACTAAGTAAAGCAAACAGTGGCCTCAGCTGCATTGATAGGGGAATAGAACAAAGGAGGTGATGAACTTTTATAAGACACTGATATAACCTCATCAGCAGTACTGTGTACAGTTCTGGGCACCACATTGTAGAAAAGATGTAAACAAACTGGAGAGAATGCACAGTTTACAAGAATGGTTCCAGGAAACAGGAACTTCAATTATCAGGAACGATTGAAGAAGTTGGGTTTGTCCTCTTTGGACAGAAGTAGTCTAAGAAGAGGTCTGTTAGAGGCTTTCACAATCACCAGTGGGCTGGATAGCGCAGACAGGGAGAAACTGTTCCCACCCTTAAAGGGAACAAGAAACAAAGGGCAGAGATTAAAAGTGGGATTCTGCAAAACAAACAAAGGTGAAGTGAGGTAAAACATATTTTACTCAGTGAGTATGTTAGGGTATGGAATGCACTGCCTGAAAGTATGATGGAGGCTCGTTCAATTCAGGCATTCAAAATAATGTGCAAGGGAAAAAGGAGATTGACACTTGGTAATGATGCTTATTTAATGAGCCATTGCAGGCATGATAGGCTGAATGGCCTCCTTATCACATAACAAAGAGACCTTGAAGTGCAGGTTCATAGCTCCTTGAAAGTGGAGTCGCAGGTAGATAGGATAGTGAAGAAGGCGTTTGGTATGCTTTCCTTTATTGGTCAGAGTATTGAGTACAGGAGTTGGGAGGAGGTGACCTGTTGCGGGGTTGTGGGACTATGAGGTTGGAGGTGGTGGATGGGAGATCCCCTGGGGTGATGAGGTTATGGATTCCTGAAGAAGGGCTCATGCCCGAAATGTCGATTCTCCTGCTCCTTGGATGCTGCCTGACCTGCTGCGCTTTTCCAGCAATACATTTTTAGCTACAGGAGTTGGGAGGTCATGTTGTGGCTGTACAGGACATTGGTTAGGCCACTGTTGGAATATTGTGTGCAATTCTGGTCTCCTTCCTATCGGAAGGATGTTGTGAAACTTGGAAGAGTTCTGAAAAGATTTACAAGGATGTTGCCAGAGTTGGAGGATTTGAGCTATAGGGAGAGATTGAATAGGCTGGGGCTGTTTTCCCTGGAGCATCGGAGGCTGAGGGGTGACCTTATAGAAGTTCATAAAATCATGAGGGGCATGGATAAAATAAATAGGCAAAGTCTCTTCCCTGGGGTGGGGAGTCCAGAACTAGACGGCATAGGTTTAGGGTGAGAGGGGAAAGATATAAAAGAAACCTAACGAGCAATGTTTTCACATAGAGAGTGGTACGTGTATGGAATGAGCTGCCAGAGGATGTGGTGGAGGCTGGTACAATTGCAACATTTAAAAGGCATCTGGATGGGTATATGAATGGGAAGGGTTTGAAGGGATATGGGCCGGATGCTGGTAGGTAGAACTAGATTGGTTGGGATATCTGGTCGGTGTGGACAAGTTGGACCACAGGGTCTGTTTTCGTGCTGTACATCTCTATGACTCTATGATTTTAATTCTGTGATTCTCTAGGCAGGCAGCACTGTATTTGATCAGCTTGTTCCTAGCAATGATCTGTATTACTGCATCTTCCAATAATGTTATGCCAGGAACTGCAATCTTTGAGCTGTGGCCTGTGAGTGTTCAGTATAATTCAATGTTATTTTCTTGCTTTTATTTATTCAAAAACAAGAGAACAAGTTCATAGTATTGTACATCTATTCAAGAACACAGTAAAGCACAATAGCTGTGAATACGTTTCTGGGGATAGTTTATCACATAAACTAAAAAAGTTACAGAAACTTCTGCTCTTCCAGAGAAATTAATGGATGAATTAATATGGTCATCAACTAAGGGTTCAGTTGACTAAGAGACAGGACTTAACAGATTTTTAAATAGGGGCTGGTAAAACCTACAACCAGGTGCCTGTGGAATTTTGGTTAGAATGCAATGAATCACTAATGAGTCACACACTAAGTAGAGTGAGTCAGCAAAGGGTAAGCATATATCAACCTGTCTCAAATCCTCCCTCAACGCATTAGTGATTTACAGCTAGAACAACAGTGAAATAAAGTCTTGAGCAATAAGACATACTAATCCCTCAGCCAAACATATCTTCAAAACCAAATACATTTTAATGCAGCCATTATCAGATTGAAGCATTACTTCTCCTTCGACAAAAATTTTGAAAATTTGAGGAAAGTCTGAAGGCTGAATGGATTTGAATTGGTGCTTTTACAATATATATAAAAATACATTTCTCATTAAAAAAATCAAAATGAGACCTACGAACACAACTTGTTTTTGTCTTTAAGTGCCTTTGCTCCCACACTGGACAAACAAATAGCAACTTCATCATTAGCTTCTCCCAAATTTGAGGAGGATGTCTTCACAAGGTTGTGAATTTCTACTCTGGGTCTTCATGTGGATGAACAGGATGATTCTAGTCCTAGAGATGTTTCAGCATACAGGCCATGTTGACCAATGAGCTAATGGGACTCCAAGTGCTTCCTTTCTTGTTCTCTCTGCTGTGGTTTTGCCTCACTTTAAGGCATTATGGGAAAAAGCATCATGCACCTTGATGGTATGTTTTCACCATTTTGAACAACAGACAACAAGGTCTTCTCAATCACCAAAGCCAATGCAGCCATGCTGAAGGACAGCTTTATGCTGTCTTTGAAGTGTTTTCTTTATCTTCCTCTGGAAAGTTAGCCACTTGAAAGTTGAAGAAACAGGGCACAGTGAAACATCTCACACCATGTACTATTCCAATTCTGATGCCATCGGGCAAGAAAGCCTCCAAGTAGCTACTAACTACTGAACATCAAGTAGCAACATTTCAATAAAATCATGGGTAATGTGCTGGCTCTTGACATGAACAGATTTTTATATTCTTTTAGCCAGCCACCAGATTCCATTCCCAAGCCAAGACCAAGAGTACGGCCCAGCCTCGGCACATTTCTACCAGCACCTCACATTACATCTCTCTGAAAGAACAGCCAATGCACTCAGAGGATGCACCATCAGGATGAATGAGAGGAAATCGAATTTAGGAATGTAAGGTGCTAAAGAGGATTGACAAAGTAGACCTGGAGAGGATGTTGCCTCAGGTGAGGGATTCTAGAGGTCATTGTTTTAAGATAATGGGTAGTGGATTTAAAACAGAAGTGAGGAGAAATTGCTTCTCCAAAGGGTTGCTATTCTGTTGAACCTCACTACCCCAGAGTGAGGATGCCAAACTTTGAGGAGATTTAAGGAAGAGATGGACAGATTTTTAATTAGTAACAGATTGAAGGGGTTCCAGACAGTAGGCAAGAAAGTGGATCTGAGGCAATGATGGAATCAGCCATGGCCATATTAAATGGCACAGCAGGCTCAAGGGGCTGAATTGTCTACTCTTGCTCCTCGTTCATTTTGTCTTTAGCTGCTGGTGACTGTCTGCAGTTCTATACTCTCCTGCATTTTTAGATGCAAGCGACTCTCTCTGTGTGCTCCTTTCTCCTGTTCCTACCTGCTTACTTTTATGCTCCATGCCCTTTGCATTAAGACCAAACTTTTGGTTGACTTCTTAATGACTTTCTGTGCCTGTATGTTGATATTTTGTCACTCGTGCACAAGGACAGGAAAACCGTTCTGCAACATAGTGTTCAGTAATCTAGCTCTCTCTTCATGCTGAAGTGGAAAGCCTCACATTTTCTTGCTACTTTGTTCCATCTCCTAAATCTCTGTCCATTTACCTAACCTACTTAAATCGAGAGAGATTGGGCAAACTAGTCATTATTCTGCAGAGTTTCGAAGAATGAGAGGACATCTCATTAAAACTTACAAAATAGTTAAAGGTTAGGGGAGTCTAGAACCAGGGAGCAGAACTTAAAAATAAGAATGACGATACTTAGATCTGGCATGAGGAAGATCTTTTTACTTAGAAGGTTATGAATCTTTGCAACTGAAAAAGAGGGACTGTGGAAGACCACAGACCATAAGGCCTTAGATTAGGTGCAAAATTAGACCATCTGGCCCAATCAGTCTGCTCTGCCATTCAATCACAGCTTATATGTTTCACAACCCCATCTCCTGGTCACTCTTGATCCCCTTACTAATCAAGAACCTATCTATCTCTGTCTTAAATACACTCAATGACTTGGCCTCCTCATGGCAATAAGTTTCATAGAATCCCCACCCTCTAGTTAAAAAATTCCTCCTTATCTCAGTTCTAAACAGTCATCCCTTCACTCTGAGGCTGTGCCCTCAGATCCTCGTCTCTCCATTTAGTCTTTTCCATGTCCACTCTATCCAGGCCTCTCAGTTTTCAGCACGTTTCAATCAGATCCCTCTCCTCAGCTTCCTGAACACCAGCGACTACAGACTCTAAATCCTCAACTGCTCCTTATATGACAAGCCATTCATCCCCAGAATCATTCTTGTAAACCTCCTCCGGACCCTGTCCAAGGTCAGCACATTCTTCCTCAGATATAGAGCCCAAAACTGCTTACGATATTCCAAATAGAAACTCAGTGTTTTGAACATGTTGAAGGTAGAGATTGATAGATTTCTTATTTCCATGATGTACAGGGTTATGGGGATAGAGTAGGTAAAAAGCATTGAAACGTTCAGTCTGCCAAGATTGTATTAAATGGTGGAGCAGGCTTAATAGACTGAATAACTACATGTGTTATTATGCGCCTATCTCAAATCTCTTTGCAAACTTTTCGTATTGTCTTCATAATTTGCTTTCTTACCTATCTTCACTTTGTCAGAAAATATGGTTACAATACACAGTCAGTCCTCCATGACATTCACTGAGATTACAAACAGATGAGGCCCCAACTCCAATCCCTGTGATACTCTACTAGTTACAGTCTGCCATCCTAAAAATGACCCAACAGTTCCCCCTTTCCCTAGTCCTGTACCAGTGATCCATAAAACAAAACACCATCTTTCAAACCAGTCTTTCAGACACACAATTAACCTTCCAATCTCTTTATTCCTATGTTAATTATTATGCCACTCAGAATAATCCAGAGATTATAACCTTGCAGGTTTTGCATTTTAACTGAAGCCCTAGTTACACAAATTCCTTTACAGATTGTCATTCCTTGTTCTCCAGATATGCTGATTCCCATGTTGGGCACAACAACTGGATATTCCCAGTCTTACTCCAAATTCTTCTCCACACGTTATCTTTAGCCCTGACATTAGGCAGACAACACAACCTCCTGAACTCAAAGTTGAGCTGCAGCTATTTCTGTTCTCCTTATCATACTGTCCGTTATCACCACCAGTATGTACTTATCCTTACCTGCCTGACTCTTCAACACACCGTCCTGTCTCTGACCACTGACAAACTCTAAATTTTTAACCAAAGATGTATGTGTGCCTCATGAAACTATAAACTGGATTAAAAGCAGTCCACTGTGACTGGGAACCTGGCAACTGGGTCCACTTAGTCGTGGGAGAGGCCCTGTATTGGTCTTCTGACAGTAGCAAAACCTCTTCTCTCATGGAGAGGGAACTGACATAGCATTTCCGCCCACGGTTAGCAGGATGTCAATTATCCCTGAAGCCACCAGATTTTAGATTAGATTAGATTATTTACAACAAGCCCGACCCACCGACCCTACATTTATCCCTTCACCTAACACTATGGGCAATTTAGCATGGCCAATTCACCTAACCTGCACATTTTTGGACTGTGGGAGGAAATCGGAGCACCCGGAAGAAACCCACACAGACACAGGGAGAATGTGCAAGCTCCACACAGTCAGTCGCCTGAGCGGGGAATTGAACCCGGGTCTCTGGCGCTGTGAGGCAGCAGTGCTAACCACTGTGCCACCGTGCCACCCATTTAGTGGCAGCTCTGAAATTAATTTGAGCTCTGATCAAGGATCATGCCAACAGGAAGGGTGATAACCATGAAAGTCATCCCACTGTCCTATCCTTGAAACCCTCTTCCCACCCTTGCCCCCACCCACAATCCCCATCCTGTTTTTACTTGCCTTTGGTCTGGGTACTTCCCAGGATCCTGGGCCTCTGCTTGGTGCATTACCACCATCGGCCACCATTCTCATCAGGAGCTGGTCACCTATTAGGGACCGCAATCGAACTGAAGGGCGCCTACTTTTGTCAGGCTTCCCCTCATAGGATTGATGACTACTGTTCAAAACCCCCTTTCAGCTGGCAGCATCCCAGCCTAGCTCTCCCTGATACTCCAAAGACTGAAGCTCAGACTGCAGCTGAACACATTTAAACTGAATTTACTCAAATAGCAGAAACGTACCACAAATATCTTGGGATCATAACGTTCTTCACAGACTTCCATCTGTGGCATCTTGGCACACTACCTGCCTATTTAACACTTCTTTTTCCATGAAAAAGTTAATTTGTTTGAATTGAATTGAACATTTCATTCTATTAATTATGGATGATCCAGTTTAAATCACTAATTTTGAAAAATAGTAACAAGAGTTCAGAAGAAAAACAAAGTTGTTCTTTTTGAATCTCTGCTCTGGTTCTCCTTTATTACTTAAATTTTCACTGCTTACTCAACAATCCTCTCAGATTCCCTCACCTCCAGGCTCTCTTTACGTCAAAGAAACAATTTACTTGCTGCTTATTCACAAATTTACTCACCCTCAGAGCATGTCTCCCAGAACTCTGACAATCCTCAGCTGTTCGCTTCTCCCTCAGTACCCAGTTGTCTGTGGACTCTGCCTCACTGAGGTTTCACTTTAAACTGGCTGAGCTCTTTGCAGTGACACTATCTCAAACCCACTGACTCCCACAGTTACCTGGACGACACCTCCCCACTCCTCCTATAAAGATGTGATTTCTTACTCCCAGGCCCTCCACCTCCACCATATTTGCACCCAGGAGGAGCAATTCCACTCCAGGACATGCCAGGTGGCCTCTTCTTCCAAAGACCACTATTTCCCCTCCCACGTGATCAACAACGTCCTCCAGCATATCTCCTCCACTTCCCAAACATCATTGAACCCCACCCCTCCTACTGTAATAGGGATAGCACCCTCATTGTCCCATCTTCAACCCCACTAACCTCCGGATACAGCACATTATCCTCTGCCATTTCCACCACCTACAATCAGACCCCAGTACCAAGGATAAACTTCCCTCCTAACTCCTATCTGCATTCCGCAGAGATCATTTCCTCCATGACTTCCCCATTATATCCACGGCCCCACCAACTCACCCTCCACACCTGGCACCTTTCTTTGCCACCGCAGAATGCGTAAAATCTGCACCCACACTGTCCCCTCACCTCTGTCCAAGGCCCCAGATGATCTTTTCACATCCAGCAGAGATTTTCCTACACATCCACCCACCTCATCTATTGTGTCCGTTGATCTTTATGTGGTCTCCTCTACATTGGGGAGACAGGATGCCAACTCGCGGAATTTTTCAGGGAACATCTCTGGGACACCTGCATCTAACAGCCCCACTGGTCTGTGGCCGACCACTTCAACTCCCCCTCCGACTACCCCATGGACATACAAGTCCTGGGTCTCCTCCACTGCCAAATCCAAGCCACCTGCCAACTGGAGGAAAATTGCCTCATCTTCAACCTTGGGTCCCTTCAACCACATGACATCAACTTCGACTTCACTATTTTCCAAATCTCCCCTCCTCCCACCTCATCCCACATCCAACCTCCCAACTCGGCACTGCCCTCTTAACCTGTCCCACCAGTCTATCTTCCTTCCCTCCTACCCACTCCATCCTCCCCACTGACCTATCACCATCAGCCCCACCTGTATCCACCTATTGCCTTCCTAGCTACCTTCCTCCCCGCCATCCCCACCCTCCCAGTTATCTTTCAGCGCACCCCTCCCCATATTTCTGATCAAGGGCTTATGCCTGAAATGTTCACTCTTCTGCTCCTCGGATACCTCCCTGACCTGCTGTGCTTTTCAAGCACCACACTTTTCGACTCTGAGCTCTTTGCAGCTTCATACTCACTGGTGCATCATTGTTTGATCCAGATATTACAATGAGAACTGGGTGTCAGAAAAAAGGGAACATTTGCAGCTCTCAACATCAAGGCAACATTTAAGCAAGTATGTACAACCAGTGCACACAAACCAGATATCAATAGGGAGTCAAATAACGTACCCTCCAGTGGTTGGAGCCATAACTATTATGAAGGAAAATCATTGTGGTGGTCATCAGAGGCCAATCACTGCAACCCTGCTGTAGCTAAGTATCCTAAGCTCATCTTAGTGACCTCCCTTTCATCATATTATCTTGAGTAGGGAGTTGCAATAAATTATACAACTCAAGATCATTAAGATTATCTACATAACACAAAACTAGATTGCGATGGACTAATTAATTCCTCCCTGAATGGCTACTATTACAACAACGTTTTAAAACTTAGCCCAGCCCAGAGCAAAGCACTATGCTTATTTTGAGCCTTTAGCAGTTAACTCGTTACTTATCCCCTCCATCACAAGAGATGAAATGAAAATCTCAGATAATGCCTGAATTTTGTCTCACGCATATCTACTTGTTTAAAAGAATTTTTTTGAAGTTTGAAAATGAAACCTGTTTGATATGCAGTGATGACAATAACAATATGTAAAATACAGCCTGCTTCTCCAAATTCCCCCACCTGATGCACACCAGCCAGCCCCCTCCCTGTGAGCTGGCCATACAATCTCCCAGGGACTGAGTTCAGGTGAGTTCATAAAGTCGACAGCCTTCTTTTCCAACTACACCTGACAGCAGTGTGCTATCACTGTGGCATGGTAAAGCCAGGCAAATTATGAATTTGAGCAGGATTATTCAGCTAGAAATGAGGAACTAATACAACCAGATGTGTCTCAGCTACTTCTCACTGGGCCAACGACACTCAGGAATCTACAAAGGATGAGGCAGCTCAAGACTGATCATCAATATCCTTTTTTGGGTTAGATTTGGAAGTTTAGGATGTGCTCTCCTGGCTCCTCAATGCTCCCAAAAGCAATTGATCTTCCTTCCAAACTCACTGGAACCTATTCAAGGGGCAACTGTCAGGGAAGCAAGGGATTCAAAATGCATTTTGAAAGGGGTGGTTTGCCTCTGGAGTACTAAACAGTCCCAACATCTTTCCCAAATTATTGAGATTTGGTCCAAGTGGAGGCCATGAAATGGTGTCAAATCAGTGTCCAATAGCCAAGCTAAGGTTGGGGGTAGGGGCATTATGCAAAGGTCAGGGGCAGAGCCACAGTATTCAGATCTGAGGTGGGGCTGCTGTATTCAGGCCTAAACTGGGCTGCTGTGCTCAGATCGGGGCCCCAGGCTAGTCACCTGGGCCTGTGATCTGTGACTGCACCACGATCAAGGGCACAAGCTTGGTAAAGCTTTAGCTGCCCAGATGGGCAAAAACTGCTTCAAAATATTTTTATTATTTTCTAACATCTGGAGGGGCAAGAACATTTTTTATGGCTGTACAACACAAGCTGCTATAACTCCTCCCTCATCGTCTTTCCCTCTAAATCTCCCACTGATGCACACCACCCACCACTCCCCACAATCCCAAAGGCCTCCACCTTATAAAAACTAAAAGAACTGCAGATGCTGTAAATCAGAAACAAAAACAGAAATTGCTGGAAAAGCTGGCAGCATCTGTGGAGAGAAATCAGAGTTCATATTTCGGGTCGAGTGACCCTTTCTCAGAACTAGTTCCTGCTGAGCTTTTCCAGCAATTTCTGTTTTTGCTTTCATCTTATGTCTGACCCCTGAGCCTCATTGTGGGACAACATTTGCAATGACCCATCCGGAAAGCAATGTCTGGGGCATCCCATTAATATCCACAGCTCACTGCTTTTCTCTGATCATTTACACCTTTGATTTGGACATAGCGTGTCTGTACCTTACAGTCTCTCCTATCTTCCTTATAATAACATATGGAGAGGAAATACTTTTAAACAAGTTGGCATGTAAGACTTCATTTAAAGAAAAATAGCATAATATTCAATATGAGCGTTGATGAGTTGCGAATGCACCGTTTAAAAAAATTGATTACGAGAAAGCTGATGAACCTGTGTTCAATAACTGTAATTATCTTAAAGTAAAAGGTGTACAGAACAAAAATTAATGCTGACATCTTTCTAGTTGGCAGTGAAATAATTTTGACTGTAGAAAATTTTGTGGGCGGCACGGTGGCACAGTGGGCGGCACGGTGGCACAGGTGGGCGGCACGGTGGCACAGTGGTTAGCACTGCTGCCTCACAGCGCTGGAGACCCGGGTTCAGTTCCCGACTCAGGCGACTGACTGTGTGGAGTTTGCACGTTCTCCCCGTGTCAGCGTGGGTTTCCTCCGGGTGCTCCGGTTTCCTCCCACAGTCCAAAGATGTGCGGGTCAGGTGAATTGGCCATGTTAAATTGCCCGTAGTGTTAGGTAAGGGGTAAATGTAGGGGTATGGGTGGGTTTCGCTTCGGCGGGTCGGTGTGGACTTGTTGGGCCGAAGGGCCTGTTTCCACACTGTAAATCTAATCTAAAAAAAAATCTAAAAAAAAACCTTGCAGGAGGAAAATTGACAGGAAGGTATCGTATTGTTGTAATTTACTGACTGAAGAGAGTTGATACTCTCACCAGCTTTTAATAAAATATCAGGCTTATTAAGTTTGGGGTACGAATCTGACAACAACGTAAAAACTGGTTATGTGTTTCTCTATTATGTAAACACATATTTATATGTTTATTGTTGATTAAACACATTAAAGTGCTTTTCACAATGTCTTTCACTCTGCTCTCAGTAGAAAAAGGGCTCCTTAATTCACCAAGACAGAAGTCTTCCACTTTCAGTCTTACAGACACAGAGTCATAGAGATGGACAGCACTGAAACAGACCTGTCGTTCCAACTCCTCCATGGCAACCAAATATCCTAACCTAATCTAGTCCCATTTGCTAGCAATTAGCCCATATCCCTTTAAACCATTCCTATTCATATACCCATCCAGGTGCCTTTTAAATGCCTTCACCAGCTCCTCTGGCAGCTCATTTCATACACATGCCACCCTCTACATGAAAACGTTGTCCCTAAGTCCCTTTTACATCTTTCTCCTCTCACCTTAAACCTATGCCATCTAGTTCTGGACTCCCTCACCCCAGGGAAATCTACTTACCCTATCCATGCCCCTCATGATTTTATAAAACTTCTATAAGGTCACCCCTCAGCCTCCGACACTCCAGGAAAAAGACCGGCAGCCTATTCATCCTCTCCCTATTGCTCAAATCCTCCATCCCTGACAACATCCTTGTAAATCTTTTCTGAACCCTTTCACGTTTCACAACATCCTTCCGATAGGAAGGAGACCAGAATTGTACACAACATTCCAAAAGTGGCCTAATCAATGTCCTGTATGGGTGCATCATGACCTCCCAACTTCTATACTCAATGCTCTGAGCAATAAAGGCAAGCTACTAAACACCTTCTTCACTATCCTATCTACCTGCAACTCTACTTTCAAGAAACTATGAATTTGCACTCCAAGGTCTCTTTGTTCAGTCACACTCCCCAGGACCTCACCATTAAGTGTTTAAGTCCTGCTCTGATTTGTTTTTCCAAAATGCAACACTTCACATTTATCTAAATTAAACTCCATCTGCCAAGATCCCGTTGTACTCTAAGGTAGCCTTCTCCACTATCCATGACACCTCCAATTTTGGAGTTATCTGCAAACTTAATAATTATTCCTCCTTTGTTCACAACCAAATTATTTATATAAATGACAACAATCAGTGGATCCAGCACCGATCCTTGTGGCACTCCACTGGTCACAGGCCTCCAGTCTGAAAAACAACCCTCCACCACCATGACCCTCTGTCTTGTACCTCTGAGCCAGTTCTGTATCCAAATGGCTAATTCTCCCTGTATTCCGTGAGATCTGACCTTGCTAATCAGTCTCCCATGGGGAACCTTGTCGAACGTCTTACTGAAGTCCATATAGACCACATCTACCGCTCTGCCCTCATCAATCGTCTTTGTTACTTCTTCAAAAAACTCAATTAAGTTCATGAGACATGATTTGCCACACATATAGCCATGCTGTCTATCCCTATTCAGTCCTTGCCTTTCCAAATACATCTAAATCCTGTCCCTCAGGATTCCCTCCAACAACTTGCCCACAACCAACATCAGGGTCAATGGTCTATAGTTCCCTGGCTTATCCTTACCACCTTTCTTAAATAGTGGCATCATGTTAGCCAACCTTTAGTCTTCCGGCACCTCACCTGTGACTATCAATAATACAAATATCTCAGCAAGGGGCCCAGCAATCACTTCCTCATCTTCCCACAGAGTTCTAGGGTACACCTGATCAGGTCCTAGGGATTTATTCACTTTTATGCGTTTCAAGAATCCAGCACCTTCTCCTCTGTAATATGGACATTTTTCCAGATGTCACCATCTATTTCCCCACATTCTATATCTTCCATGTCCTTCTCCAAGTAAACACTGATGCAAAATACTTATTTAGTGTCTCCCCCATCTCCTGTGCTCCACACATAGGCTGCCTTGCTGATCTTTGAGGGGCTCTATTCTCTCCCTTGTTGCCTTTTTATCCTTAATATATTTATAAAATCCCTTTAGATTCTCCTTAACCCCATTTGCCAAAGCGATCTCATGTCCTCTTTTTGCCTTCCCGATTTCTCTCTTAAGTACTGCCTTTAAACTCTTCTAAGGATTCACTCAATCTATCCTGTCATATGCTTCCTTCTTTTTCTTAACCAAAACCTCAATTTTTCTAGTCATCCAGCTTTTCCTATACTTACCAGCCTTTCCTTTCACCCTGACAGGAATTTACTGTCTCTGGATTCTCGTTATCTCATTTCTGAAGGCGTCCCATTTTCCAGCCGTCCCTTTACCTGCGAACATCTGCCCCCAATCAGCTTTTGAAAGTTCTTGCCTAATACCATCAAAATTAGCCTTTCTCCAATTTAGAACTTCAACTTTTAGATCTAGTCTATCCTTTTCCATCACTATTTTAAAACGAATAGAATTATGGTTGCTGGCCCCAAAATGCTCCCCCACTAACACCTCAGTCATCTGCCCTGCCTTATTTCCCAAGAGTAGGTCAATTTTTGCACTTCTCCCTCCCAATTCATTTCCACTAAAGGTACTGGATATGAAGTGTTATTTGAAAATCAATGCTCTAATGTTTTCTTCATTTCAGAGCTCAAGAGCACAAATTGACCAAGCTGGTGAAAAAAAATCTATGAATTATTGACATATGAGAATAATACAGTTCCCAACACAATTTCATCCTTCACAAGCCCATTCCAGCATCTTTAGCTTTTAGAATTGTTGCTGGCATATCGTGCAACACTTTACAATTTTCAAGAAAGTCAGAACACAGTTCCATCACAAGTGACAGATAGATGGTTTAGATGAGATAATGGATCAATATCCTGGAGTTTGCTTTATTATTTATGCAGAATTGCAAGATTGATGCAGATGAAAAAGGCTGTTCTGTTCAACTCAGTTCCAAAGAAAAAAAATCTACAATCCCACAGAACAACATCCAGCAGTTTCTTCATGGCAGGTGTTGCCTGCATGACCTTCCCCAAAACCTGCTCTCTCAATACTGATCACTCTACATGATGAAAATTTCCTTAATGTCCTAAATTTCTCTCTCTTTCTCTCTCTCTCAAGGCCTCGTCCTCTCATTGTATTTTAGACAGAAGTTGTATTCCATGTTTAAATTATCTAAAATATGTTATCACCTAAATTAAGGCCTTCCTTTAAATGCTAAAAACAATTTTATTTCTCAAGCATTTATTCCATCCTCTGATTCCAAAAGTCAGTTTACTGCTTCTACACTGTACTGATCCAGTAAACCAGTCTGAGCCTTTCCACAAGGATATAAGCAGTGTAAAGATTTAACATGTCATCTTCCAATTCACTGTCAACTACACAGACTACATCACCTGGCAGTAAAGCATCATTTTTGATTCCATTACCTCAGTAGGAAGATTATGTTGCTCAAGTTTCACTCCAGGATTTGAGCACTTAATCTAAGCTATAAAAATGGTGTACCTTTCCGAATACAATCAATTTAATTACCATGGATGAAACTGGACCCTGCCATGCCATTTTCAGGCACATAATGTATCAATATTGAAGGCCATGTCCTGCATTCAAATGGCACCTGTAGTACGGTATATATAGATCAGGTAATATGTAGATATTCCTCGCAGTTACATGAAGCTGTTGTTATATAGTTTTAATGATGGGTGCAATGCCCATTTAATGCACCACCACTGTAAATATCAGCAGCATCAAATATACCATACAGCTTGCTCTACTCAAAATTTTTCTGCAACATAAGCAGTCATCCTTAAAAGGACCACTAAAAGTCAGCAGCTAAACAGTACGGTTGACAGTTTCCACATATTTCAGAATGCTGCCGTCAAACAAACTTAAAGCTGTTGAACAATTGGAGACCCGGAGTCCATTGTCCAAGACTGAGGCTGCTGGCTGAAGCCAGGAAGAGTGGGATTAGCAACAAGGTAAGTGGGGAGGCGGGAGAAGATGACAGCCCTAAACCCCTTACCCTCATCCTGTTAGAGGCAAGGGCAGTGGAATGGTCAACAGCAGCCAGTCACCCTGTCCACATCCATGTCCTAATTTCCCTCAGGTTTGGCAAACTGTTCCCCACACCTATCCCTAACCCAACAGGCAAACCAGCCCATTTGACCAGTCATTTATCTCACCACCAGGTAATCAGGGTGTGTACAGACCCTTAAGAGGTCACTAATTGACAAGTTAAGAGCCTTAATTATCACAGGTCAGTGAGGTTGACCATGGACACTCCTACCCAAAACATAACTCCCTGATGTATTAAAATCTGATCACCTCAGTGGAAGCAGGCTCATCTGCTGGGGAGGGAAAAATTCCAGATCTCTTTTCATTTATTCCAATACAAATTGAAAACAATCCTAAAGGCTCAAGCCTTAAAATTTGTCATGCTTAACGAGTCCATCTGAAATTCCTCTCTGTGCTAATTTAACAAGATATTATCTAATTTTAAAAAGAGATTAATTCCTTCATTATAATAGTTCTGAAAGGAATTTCAGATGAATGTGTTAAACAATTTGGTGTATATTCTGTTACAACAAATATTCAAATTGAAAATGTGAGCCTAAAATGACTGTCTCCACGAAGTTCCACTAATTTTGTTATCATACATATTTCTGTACTTGAAGCTGATGATATTACTAATGTGGTGAACTCTGTAGTATAAGTGCAATATTTACAATTTATTGAGATATTTCTGGAAATATCTGGGAGAAAACAATGTCTTCATTACAAAAACCATAATAGGAATTCTTCACTGGATAAATCAGTGATTAAGTGATTACAAGATTATTTATGAATTGAATTGAATTTATTGTCACATGTAACGAGGCACAGTGAAAAGTTTTGATTTGTGAGCAATACAGGCAGATCACAGAGTTAGGTAGCATAGCTGAATAAATAATAGGTAAACAGCGGCAAAAACAAAAAACACACATCCAGGCGAATACTAAGAGTTTGTTAGTCCATTCAGTATTCTAATAGTAGGATAGAAACTGTTTCAAAACCAGCTGGAGTGTGTGTTCAGGCTTCTATACATTGTCCCCAATGGTAGAGTTTGTAGAAAAATATTGCCAGGGTGAGACGGATCTTTGAGAATGCTGGCGGCCTTTCCTCGACAGCGGGGCTGGTAGATGGATTCTATAAATGGGAGGTTGACCTTTGTGATCATCCAGGCCGAGTTCACCACTCTCTGTAACCAACTCTGATCTTGAATGGTACAGTTGCCATACCAGGAAGTGATACTGGATTAATGGTGCTGGAAGAGCACAGCAGTTCAGGCAGCATCCAAAGTGCAGCGAAATCGACGTTTCGGGCAAAAGCCCTTCATCAGGAATAAAGGCAGTGAGCCTGAAGCGTAGAGAGATAAGCTAGAGGAGGGTGGGGGTGGGGAGAAAGTAGCATAGAGTACAATGTGTGAGTGGGGGAGGGGATGAAGGTGATAGGTCAAGGAGGAGAGGGTGGAGTGAATAGGTGGAAAAGGAGCTAGGCAGGTAGAACAAGTCCAGACAAGTCATGGGGACAGTGCTGAGCTGGAAGTTTGGAACTAGGGTGAGGTGGGGGGAGGGGAAATGAGGAAACTGTTGAAGTCCACATTGATGCCCTGGGGTTGAAGTGTTCTGAGGCGGAAGATGAGGCATTCTTCCTCCAGGCGTCTGGTGGTGAGGGAGCGGCGGTGAAGGAGGCCCAGGACCTCCATGACCTCGGCAGAGTGGGAGCGGGAGATGAAATGTTGGGCCACAGGGCGGTGTGGTTGATTGGTGCAGGTGTCCCGGAGATGTTCCCTAAAGCATTCTGCTAGGAGGCGCCCAGTCTCCCCAATGTTTTTACCAGGTAGTGATACATCCAGACAGAATGCTCTTGATGGTGAACCTATAAAGGTTGGCAAGGGTGTTCACCGTCATGCCAAATTTCCTCAGCTGCCTGAGGAAGAGACATTGTTGGGCCTTTGTAACCAGTGCATTCACATGAAGAGTCCAAGAAAGCTTGTTGTAGATGTCAAGCTCCTGGGAGTAGTCACTCTCCACTCGTTCCACCTGTGTGCTGTTAATGTGTAGGGGCGCATGAGTAACATCCTGCTGAAAATCAATAATGAGTTCCTTGGTATTGCCGGCATTAAGAGCTAGGTTGTTCTCAGTGCACCATTTTTCCAGGTCTTCCACCTCCTGTCTATAGTCTGTTTCAGCGCCATCTGAGATTCGACTGACGATGGTGGTGTCATCAGCAAACTTGTAAATGGCATTAGTCTGGTATTTGGCAACGCAGTCATGGGTATACAGTGAGTACAAATAGGGGGCTGAGCATGCACCCCTGGGGGCTCCAGCACTGAGTGTTAGTGAGGATAAAATATTGTTGCCAATCTTCACTGTGGGTCAGGAAACTGAGGATCCAGTTGCAGAGAATGGGATTTAGTCCAAGATCACTAAGTTTAGTAATCGGTCTCAAGGAGATAATAGTGTTGAAGGCTGGACTGTAGTCAATGGGTAGGGTTCTTACATAGCTATTCTTGGTGTCAAGATATTTTAGGGAGGAGTGAAGGGCAAGTGATATGGCATCTGATGTGGATCTTTTGGTCTGATAGGCAAGTTGGAGTGGGTCAAGAGTAGTGGGGAGGCTGGAGTTGATTAATGCCATGACCAGCCTTTCAAAGCACTTCATGACCACCGAAGTTAGGGCCATTGGGTGGTAATCATTGAGACATACTGCATGAGCCTTCTTAGGCACAGGGATGATGTTGGCCCTCTTGAAACAGGCAGAGACCTGCTGCAGGGAGAGGTTGAAGTTATCTGAGAAGGCCTCTGTCAGTTGATCTGTGCATGCTCTGAATGTACGGCCTGGTACCACCACTTTCCTTGGATTCATATGATGAAAACTGATCTGACCTCTGATGTAGTGACTGCTGGGATAGGTTTGTCAGGACTTGTCAGACTAGGGGTTACGTCTCTGCTGAAATTCTGCTGAAAGCGAGCATAAAAGGCGTTGAGACAGTCTGGGAAGGATGTTTCATCGTTTGCTATCTTGCACTGTCTCTTTTAATTGACTCCCCAGTATAGAATAAGCAGAAATTATTTAGATTATGCCTCTCAACAACCATTTATTTAGCGCAATAGTGAATTAGTTATGCAATTCATGCATAGTTTATCAAAACATTGCACTGTCATACCCTGCACACAAATACTGCTGTACTTCATTTGAATCTAGTGTTAAGTTTACAAACAGTGTTCTGCCTCTCTCGTTCTCTCTCTCTCTCCCTCTCTCTCTCCCCACTCCTCCCTCTTTCTCTGCAAATAACAAGTTAAATACTATCTGGAAAGAGTGTCAAACACCCAAGAACTTATAATTCCAAAATGTATCGTGCACATCAGTCAATAAAACGTCATCTCAATTGAAATGAAGCAACATGCAGGAACCATGCAAGGATCACAAAATGACATCAGCTTACCGTCAAAATAATATATGGCGGTAGCTTGATTTTAACCATCAATAACTGCTCTCTGAGCAAAATTTTGTTTTGAGACGAAATGGGAAGGAACTGCCATTCAGGGTCAGGATGGGTTTTTTCCCCATATGATTACATTCTTCTTGACCCATTATCTATTCACGTGCAGGTAAACAACAAATCCTACAGGCAGGACACCAGGCCCTTCCGGGCTCCAACATCCAGGTGCATTGTCTAAAAGGCACTTCACTTCCAGGAGAATCACTCCTCCTCTGCTTGTCACTCCACCCACCACCCGAGATGTCAACAGACCTGGCAAAAAACACTACCATGCTTTAGCAACATTTGTTTAGAGGTTCTGTTAAAGGCTGTCCATGACAGAGGGAAAGTTATTTTTCAAACAAGCCCACCCCAACTGACAAAGGCAGTCTGGTCAAAAGTGGTTGTGAGGGTCAGCATCAGTGACTAGCTCAAGAGAACCTAGTTTCAGCATCTTAAGCGAGTGAATGATCTGCTGTCCTACACAAGAATATGTGTCACTGTCTACTCAGTCTTGATGCCCCTATGAATTTGAGTTAGAATGGTAAGGACACCACTGCAGCAACTGTCATATGGGAGGATCTCCAACGGATGCCTCCCTCACGTGCAATCAGTATTTGACTAGTAGCTTCCAATGTACTAGTCCTGGCATCACAATGGTACTGCCACTCTCAAACCTGTCAGGATTCACGCTTAAAACATAAAAGCAGCTACAATGCTCAGAAGCTCATGTACTGACTTTTAGTCATAATTAACGGAGTATACACATTCAAAATCTGTTCACCAAAGGCTTGCGTGTGACAAGGACAAAACCACAACAGCTGTGTATCTGTTAGAAGGGGGGGGAAAAAACCAGTTAGTGCAGGAATGAAGGGAAAATGATATGGCATCTGACGTGGATCTATTGGTCCGATAGGCAAATTGGAGTGGGTCAAGAGTAGTGAGGAGGCTGCAGAGATCCCCTGTGGTCATTCCCCTGAAAAACAAGTATATCATTTTGAATACTGTTGGATGGGATGACCTGCCAGGGTAAGCAATGGGGCCCAGTTCTCTGGCAGAGAGTCTGTCCTTGTTGCACAGAAGGGAAGGGTAGAAAGGAGGAGAGTGTTAGTCAGTTGGGACTCAATTGTTACAGAGTCAGATAGAAGGTTTGTTGGGAACGAAAGAGACTCACGCTTGGTGCGTTGCCTCCCAGGTGCCAGGATCCATGATGTCTCGGATCATGTCTTTGGGGTCCTGAAGGGAGAGGGTGATCAGCCCCAATTCATGGTCCACATAGGTACCAATGACATAGGTAGAAAGAGGGTTAGGGATGAAGGCAGGATTTCAGGGAGCTAGGGTGGAAGCTGAGAGCTAACACAAACAGAGTTGTAATCTCTGGTTTGTTATCCATGCCACATGGAGGAAGGTGAGGAACAGGGAGAGATATCAGCTGAACACCTGGCTGCAGGGATGGCGCAGGAGGGAGGGTTTCAGGTACGTGGATAATTGGGGCTCATTCTGGGGAAGGTGGGACCTATACAAACAGGATGGTCATCACTTGAACCAAGGGGGTACTAATATCCTAGGTGGGAAAGTTGCTGGTACTGTTTGGGTGGGTTTAAACGAGCTCAACAGGAGAATGGGAACCTGTGGAGTCGTTCCAATGCACAGAAGGATGTGAGTAGGAAGGACATGGACAGGATTTCACAGTCACATGAGTATGCTGGCAGTCATCAAGCTGGTTTGAAGTATGTCTACTTCAACACCAGGAGTATCCAGCTTGAGATAGGTGAGCTTGCAGCATGGATAGGTACCAGGGACTTCGATATTGTGGCCATTTCGCAGACATGGATAGAGCAGGGTCAGGAATGGATGTTGCAGGTTCCAGGGTGTAGTTCTTTTATCAAGATCAGGGAATGTGGTAAAAAGGGGGAGGTGTGGTTTTGTTAGTCAAGGACAGTATAACAGTGGCTGAAAGAACTTTTTACGAGGACTCGTTTACTAAGGTGGTATGGGCTGAGGTTAGAAACAGGAGAGGAGAGGTCACATTTCTGGGAGTTTTTTTAAATAGGCCTCTGCAAAGTTCCAGGGATGTGGAGGAGAGGATTGGCAAAACAATTCTGGGTTGGAGCGAAAGGAACAGGGTGGTCATTATGGGAGACTTTAACTTCCCCCAACATTGACTGGAATTGCCATAACTCTAGTATGTCAGATGGATCAGTTTTTGTCCAATATGTCCAGGAGGGTTTCCTGACACAGTATGCTGAAGGGCTGACAAGAGGGGAGGCCACACTGGATCTGGTGCTTGGTAATGAACCAGGCCAGGTGTTTGATTTAGTGGTAAGTGAGCACTTTGGAAAGAGTGACTATAATTCGGTTACGTTTAGTTTAGTGGTGGAACGAGATAGGTACATGCCACTGGGCAGGAGTTATACATGGGGCAAGGGCAATTATAATGCAATTAGGAGGCATAGAATGGGGTAGCAAAATGCACGGGATAGGGACAATCGAAACATGGAGCTGGTTTAAGGAACAGATATTGCGTATCCTTGATAGGTATGTCCCTGTCCGCAGCAGATAAGGTAAGGTAACCGTGGTTTACCAAAGAAATTGTATCTCTTGTTAAGCGGAAGAGAGAAGCTTATGGAACATTGAGACGGGATGGTTCAGATGAGGCGATGGAGATTAGCTAGGAAGGATTTAAAGAGACAGTTCAGAAGATCAAGCAGGTGACATGAGCAGTCTTTAGCAGGTAGAATAAAGGAGAACCCTAAATCTTTCTATAGGTGTGTGAGGAATAAAAGGATGACTAGGGTAGGAATAGTGCCAGTCAAAGACAGAAATGGGAAGTTATGCGTGGACCGTGTGGAGATCAGAGAAGTGCTAAACAAATATTTCTCATCTGTTTTCACTCAGGAAAAGGAGAATATTGTAGCGAAGACTGAGATACGGACTATTAGACTAGAAAGGATTGAGGTTAGTAAGAAGGAGGTGTTATTAAGTCTAGAAGGTGTGAAAGTAGGTAAGTTCCCTGGGCCGGATGGGATTCAACCGAGGATTCTCTGGGAAGTTAGGGAGGAAATGGCAGAGCTATTGACCTTAATCTTTGAATTGTCATTGTCTACAGGTTTTGTACAGAGGACTGGAGGATTGCAAATGTTGTGCCCTTGTTCAAGAAGGACAGTAGAGATGACCCAGGTAATTATAAACCAGTGAGCCTTACTCCAGCTGTAGGAAAAGTTCTGGAAAAGATTATAGGAGATAGAATTTACAATCAACAATTTGATTGGAGATAGTCAACATGATTTCATCAAGGGCAGGTGATGTCTCACAAACCTCACTGAGTTTTTTGAGAAGGTGACCAAGCATGTGAATGAGGGTAAGGCAGTTGACATGGTGTACATGGACTTCAGTAAACTTTTGATAAGGTTCCACATGGTAGGCTTTTGGAGAAAATGCAGATTGGATTAGATTACTTACAGTGTAGAAACAGGCCCTTCGACCTAACAAGTCCACACTGATCTGCAACCCACCCATACCCATTCCCCTACACCTAATACTACGGGCAATTTAGCACGGTCAATTGACCTAACCTGCACATTTTTGGACTGTGGGAGGAAACCGGAGCACCCAGAAGAAACCCACGCAGATACAGGGAGAATGTGCAAACTCCACACAGTCACCTGAGGTGGGAATTGAACCCAGGTCTCCGGCACTGTGAGGCAGCAGTGATAACCACTGTACCACTGTATCGCCCACAAATTGCATGGGATTGACGGTGATTTAGCAGTTTGGATTAGAAACTGGCTTTCTATAAGAAGGCAGCGAGTGGTGGTTGATGGAAAATATTCAGCCTGGAGTCTGGTTACTAGTGGTGTGTCACGAGGATCTATTTTGGGACAACTGCTGTTTGTCATTTTATAAATTACTTAGACGCAGGCATAGTTTGCAGATGACACTAAAGTCAGTGGAATGGTAGACAGTGTAGAAGAATGTTGCAGATTGCAGGGGGACTTAGGTAAACTGCAGAATTGGGCTGAGAGGTGGCAAATGGAGTTCAATGCAGAGAAATATGAAGTGATTCACTTTGGGAAGAATAAGAGGAAGGCAGAATACTGAATCAATGGAAAGATTCTTGGTAGCATGGATGTGCAGAGGGATCTTGGAGTCCATGCACATAGATCCCTGAAAATTGCCACCCAAGTTGATTGTGCTGTTAAGAAGGCATATGGTGTGTTAGGTTTTATTGGAAGAGGGATTGAGTTCTAGAGCCATGATGTCATGCTGCAACTGTACAAAATGCTAGCGCGACCACATTTGGAATATTGTGTACAGTTCAAGTCGCCCCATTACAGGAAGGATGTGGAAGTATTCGAAAAGGTGAAGAGGAGATTTACCAGGATGTCGCCTGGTCTGGAGGAAAGATCTTATGAAGAACGGCTGAGGAACTTGGGTCTGTTCTCATCGGAGAGAAGAACACTAACAGGGGATTTAATAGAGACATGCAAGATGATCAGATGATCAGATAGGGTGGACAGTGAGAGACTTTTTGCTAGGATGATGACGTTGGCTTGTACAAAGGGGCTTAGCTGTAAATTGAGGGGGGATAGATTTAAGACAGATGTCAGAGGCAGGTTCTTTACTCAGAGAGTAGCAAAGGTGTGGAATGCCCTACCTGCTAATGTAGTTAACTCAGCCACATTAGGGGCATTTGAACAATCCTTGGATAAGGACATGGATGATGATGGGATAGTGTAGGGTGATGGGCTTAGATTAGTTCACAGGTCGGGCAACATTGAGGCCGAAGGGCCTGTTCTGCGCTGTATTTGTTCTATGTTCTATGACCTTTTGAGTTGAGCCCCCGCCTTTTGAGTTCAGCCCTGCTTACCCACCATGGCAGGTTTACTTATGCTAACTAATGTGACTGCCCCACTTGGGAAAACTTGAGGCTTCAAGCTTTACTGCAAGTATTTAACAACAAGCTACACTGCACATGACTGAGAGCTTTCACGAGACTTCAACAGGAAGATGCTTCACCCCTAGCTTCTCTGTAAGCAATCACACAAATAAAGGCCTTGTTTATGAAAGAGCCTGGTCAACTGCAGATGCCTGCTCTTCATCAGAGCTTGGAAGAAGAAACCCTCGTCAAGTTTATCAGCACACACAGTCTCCATTTTTGGTTCACAAGATAGCACCCATAAAAAGGTAATTCCACAGGATGGGGTGTAACTGAATCTAAAATAAATGACAATGAATACAAAACAGGCCATGACCACAAAGGTCGGGATCTCTTAATATCCATTTTAAATTAGTATCTTCTTCCCTGACCATCTATTGCTTTTTATTTAATACTGGTTTATTTTTTGAATTTGTTTCTTAAACAATCAACATTCTGAAAGGGTTTGAAAGAAGCAACTGAAATCTTGCCTTATACCTAATTAAGTACCTCCATCTCCCTGTCCAAAAGATCTGTGCAGGTCTGGAAATTTCCATCCAGAGTAAGGTTTCTGTTTTCTTTTGGAATGAGTTTTGGCTTCCTTCCTCAGTCAATCTGGCCTCAAAGGTTTTGCCATAATTAGCGAAGTTGCATATTTGAGTCAGGAAATTCATACTTCTGCAGCAATCTCTACTGAGAATGCATAAAGTAACAAAGACTCCTACATCTACATGAATCTGCTTACAGGTAAAGTAGCAGAGACTAATAAAATGCTTGCAGTGAAATTAGTATCTTGATTGCAATGGTGCTTCTTTCAATCTGACCCGTTATCCACATTTCCCAAACTGTTCCACCCCTCTCATCCTGACCTCCCAACAGCACTCCATCGTCATCCAGAGTTCAGTAACAGAAGCTGGGGAGCAAAGAGATCTGGAATCCAGTAACTAAGGCCAGGGACGAGGATTGGAAGCTATTGCCCAAGGCGGGAAAGTGGTAAGGATTGGGTGCCAGTTCCCAACTGGTAACTCTAGATTTTTTTTAGTGGTGAATTGCTGTCTTAAACTTCTGCAGTCCATATGCTGCAGGTGGACCCATAATGCTGATAATGAGAGAATGCCAAGATTTTGACCTAGCAACAGTGAAGGAACAGGGATATACTTCCAAAGTGATGGTGAGTGATTTGAGGGGAACATGCAGGTGGTAGTGTTCCCATGTGTTTACTGTTCTTGATGATAATGCTCATGGGTTTGGAAGGTGCTGTCTGAGGATCTTTGATGAATTTCTGCAGTATGTCTTGTCGATAGTACACACTGCTGCTACTGAGAGGCGATGGTAGAGGGAGTGGATGTTTGTCCATTTTGTGCCAGTCAAGTGGGCTGTTTTGTCCTGGATGATACCAAGCCTCCCAAATGTTGTTGGAGCTGCATGTAGCCAGGCAAATGGACAGTATTCTATCACACTCCTGACTTGTGCTTTATAGATGGTAGACAGGCTTTGCCAGAATTTCTAGCCTCTGACCTGCTCTTGTAGCCACAGTTCATCTAATTAAGTTTCTGGTCAATGGTAACCCCCAGTATGTTAATTCATCAAAATCATGCAAATTTGTCACATGACTGCACCAACCAATTGTAGTGAAGCCTAACTAAGCAAAATCATGAAATCCTACACAGATTGCTGCAAAATGGTATTGCTCACATCTTCAATGCACTAAACAAAAGACATTTTTAATGCAGATGAAATTGGAATGTTTTATGATTTTTAAGCATTTATGTATGTAAGATGGGTATTGTTGGCTTTATTTTCCAAACCTAATTCCCCATCCCCAGTTCAGATTGCTGTGGGTGTGGAAAAATAAGTGGGCCAGACAAGGTCAGGAAGGCAGATTTCTATCTGTCGGGGACATTAGCAAAACAGGTAGAATTTTATAACAACTGACAATAGTTACATGATCTCATCAGGCGGATTTCTTTTTATTCCCGATTTTTATTGTTTAAAAATGAAATTGTTTTCATTATTTAAAAATGAAATGCATAACTCTAGAAAGTGAAGAAATGCACAGGTCATAGCAGTGGTCTGCTCGCACATGGATGGGACTGAAATCTGCTGCTTCTTTTAATTGGAAAGTCCAAAAAGCTACAGTGCAAAAGTCAAGATACTAACCATGCAATATGAAGCCAATAAAAACCACCTGGATGGCCCCCAGCATTTTTATGGCATGGAACAGGAAAGTGGACAAAATGTATTAATGGAAGAAAAGAAAGATGATGACCCTGATGACCCTGAAGAATTCAATAAATGACCCCCTGCCCAACTCACTGACCTGTTTCCCTAGTTGATTCCACAAAGGCCATGGAGATGCCGCAAGATTTCACCCTGCAGCACAAAACCACAGAAAACATATTTGACTGCCTTGACAACATAGCAAACCTGTCCAAAGGCAGCATGTTAAGCAGAAAAAAAATCACTGAGTCATTCAAGCCCTAATTCCCAATGTTGAACAATACCTTTTACTGTACCAGGTCATAGCATTGTCATTTTTGAATATATTGGAAAATAAGGGCATTTTTCACACATTTGCTGCATCATTGTGTTTTCATTCATTTTCTTTGACATAAAGTGCAGTTGTGAGAAAGTTGGATTACATAGGAGCCTCCTCAGCTATATCATAGCTCTATGTAAGAGGAGTGTTTTGTGCAGTCCTAACAGATTTACATTAGCGAGCACCCCAGAATTTGTGGTTCCATAGCACCCCTCATGGAGGTGAATAACCTCAGCATTCACCCTTATTGGGATGCAAGATCCGGGCCAAAAGGAATAAAGAATTGTTAAAGAGATTTTCTTCTAGAACACAGGGGAAAGTCAGGGATCAAATAGCAAAAGCTCTGACCACAATATTTCAAATATTCCTGAGTGATTATTAATATTATTTCTCTGTTCAAAAACAGAGATGTATAAGCAAATTAACAATAGTCTAATGTCAACAGTAGGAGGTCTGCTTCTAGAAGCCAATAAAATGAGTTAACATCAACACACAGTTTTAAAAAAAAATTGATTGAAGGCAACCAAAAAGAATTACTAAAAACAATATGTAATGGAAATGAACTGGATATCAGATATATGGATTTTAAAAGGCATTTGAAAAGACACTACAAAGTATGCTTTTTTGATAGTATTATGGAAAAAAAAGTGTTAAAGAAAATGTGACAACATGGATACAAACTGAGCTAAAGCACACAGTTGCAGTTAATGGATACAGTACACAGTGAAGTAGCACAAACACTGGTAACCTCGCAGTCAGAGATTGGACCATTACTCTTCTCTTTGTGTATCTATGTAAATCAGCACTTCAACACAGAGTATATAAAATGTGCAAACAATAGTGTGATTGACTGTGTAGAGGTCTGTAGGAAACTTCACAGACACACAGATGTGGGGAGATTCAGGGAAATAATGGAGTAGCTGGTTTATTCATCTCCATCATTTACATATATTCATATTTCAAACAAAGTTTGAAGTGGGAAATGCAAGGTAATGTATTAATGACAAAGAATGAGAATATATACTAAATGTTAGCACTTTAAAAGAAATAGAAATGCAGACATTGGCCAGTGATTTTTGATCATCTTTGAGTGTAAATGGTGATAAAAGTTGTAAAATGACGATCCTATGTTTTATAAATGAAGAATACAGGGTATTGGTCAGGCCACTTGGAATATTGCGTGCAGTTCTGGTCTCCTTCTTATCGGAAAGACGTTGTGAAACTTGAAAGGGTTCAGAAAAGATTTACAAGGATGTTGCCAGGGTTGGAGGATCTGAGCTACAGGGAGAGGCTGAACAGGCTGGGACTGTTTTCCGTGGAGCATCGGAGGTTGAGGGGTAACCTTATAGAGGTTTATGAAATCATGAGGGGCATGGTTAGGATAAATAGACAAAGTCTTTTCCCTGAAGTGGGGGAGTCCAGAACTAGAGGGCATAGGTTTAGGGTGAGAGGGGAAAAGATATAAAAGAGACCTGAGGGGAAAGATATAAAAGAGACCTAAGGGGCAACTTTTTCACACAGAGGGTGGTACGTGTATGGAATGAGCTGCCAGAGGATGTGGTGGAGGCTGGTGCAATTGCAACATTTAAGAGGCATTTGGATGGGTATATGAATAGGAAGGGTTTGGAGGGATATGGGCCAGGTGCTGGCAGGGTGGGACTAGATTGGGTTGGGATATCTGGTCAGCATGGACAGGTTGGACCGAAAGGTCTGTTTCCATGCTGTACAACTCTATGACTCTAAATCAAGTACAGTACCAGAGATCATGCCAAATTTATACAAGTCATTAGGCAGGCTGCAGTTTGAATTTGAGTGCCACTTTGTTAGTACTGGAAACAGAATGCTGGTTAGCAGCAATGTGACATAGAACAAATCTATTAAAGCACAAAGAGACACTTCAATTTATGAGTGAATCAACTTAATATATTCTAATCCATCTTGATATATCCCACTAAAATCTGCAAACTGGTTGATACAGGCCACTTCAAATGAGGATATAAGGAATAGGAGCATGTGTAAACCAAAAAACTGCGAAACCTTCCTCCACCATTCAGTACAATCATGATCAATCTTCTGTCTAAACTCGATTTGACTCCTAGATTCCCTTAGTGATCAAAAATCTATCTGCTCCAAATATACGTTCACTTAAAATTGGGCCCAATATGATGTGTTTCAGCAAATGACTGGTGGATTGCACACAGATATGAAGGTCAAATCCGTCAGCTTGCTCCATTTACTTCATACACTTTGGGGATTACATGACCCGTTTGTGAGTTTAACATTCTATGACTCTTTAAGGAAGCTTACTTTCTGCCTCACTCCACCTCCTGCCAATCCCGCCATCTAAGTCACACTCATGCCCCCTGTAGGTAGCACTGGAAAATGCATGGAGATTTCTGCCTTCCTTCACGTAAAGCAAGATTCTGGTTGGTGATGTGGGTGGTATATAAACATAAAATTAACGAATAGGATTGGCCTCAACAGTCAATTAAGGACATTGTTTATGCTGAATCTATGTTACCATCATAAGTATGAGATTCCAGTAGGCAAGGCTTTATACTCCAGAGTGAATTTCATATTAGATTCAATTACTTTGCATTAAATTTCATCATTTGCATGGAACACTAATACATAATCTGTAAAAAAAAATCACAGTTGACATAAACAGGGATCACAAATGTTTTGTGGTAAACATTTTTTTTTCTTTCTGTTTCATACTAACTCAGAGTTTATGCCCAAACATTGATGAAATCTGCCATATATTCTCTATAATACAAGGTATAATGTCACAAATAGTCATGCAAATCTCACAGGTCACATGACACATTAATTTTCATTAAGAATGCTTCCAGCATGCAATGTTGGCATAATTTAAAAGACTAAAAGATCTATTTCCTTAATTTACTAATTCAGTAAAAAGTCAGCAAGAGAATAAAGAGGGATAAACCAAAATATATTCAGACTGATACTTTGGTAACATTAGCAAACAAAGGAAAGTATTTTTAATCAGTAGGAATTAAACTAACACACACTATTAAAAAAAGGAAATAGTAATCTATTAACATTTTTGTATGCAGCATAAAGCCCAGCTAGAAACAATATTGTTATATCTAATTCATATGGTCAGTCAGGACTCTTCATCTCTGCATTACTAGGTATAACCAATACTGAAAGAATAATATATAAAGTTTTGTACAGTAAGTAGAAACATTAAATCCAGCAGTCCCTTGCAAATCTGGTTCTTTTTGAAGTTCCAACTTAGGATCTCTCTGAAGATTCAAAATTTCTACTTTCTCACTTAATTTCTACTGTGATGGAAACTAAAAAGTGCTGCTGCACAATTGAAATGCTACACTATTTTTTAAATTTTGCCATTTTTTTTCTAACTAACCTGTCAGAAATGTTTCTACACACCTTTAGAGCAGATAGGATTTGAATCTAGATGCACAGAAGGGATTTGATCACTGTCTCACAGGAGGGCTCCTGAAACATCACCTAAACAGGGACTTGAACCCTAGACCTGCAGATTAAAAAGCCCTACAGACTGAGCTATCCAGGCACACAGCTACAGCTATTTTATTATGATGACATAGTTTAATATGTCTGCTTCCTACCATCTTCTACATTGGTTGGGTCAAGATCTGAAATCCAAGATTACTTCAGTATTGCCTGCAATTTTCTTTCAGGAAATAGCTATCATAAAAGTGCAAACTGAATGTGAGTTAAATAATTCCCAGTCTACAGTAAAGTGTGCCACATCAAACTGAATTCTGAGTAACCAATTTGAGATACGTACTCTGAAATGTGACCAATTGAGATTTTTTGCACTTATGCAGGACTCTGTTAAAAACATAAAATGAGTTACAATAAATTTCTCTTTGAACATTACTACTTGATATTTTTTATCTTCATATAACACCTATATGTTCAATGCCTTTTGTGAAGCAAACAGGCTAAAAACTCAGGAATTTACACAAATGTACTAAATGATGCAAAGTACATGGAAGAAAATAAACTGACAACTGTCTGCTTCTGGAGCTGCAGCAATACTGTATTGTTAAGCAGCCCTTGCTATTTTTCTCAAACAAAATGATATATTTGTCATTTCAGGTGAATATTATAATACCATTATGTATAAAAACAGGGTGTTCTCTGAGTGTTAATGCCAACATTACTCCTCATTTTTCTTCGAAAATACCTCAAAAACATGACGACCACTGCGACTTGTGCAGCCCTGCTGCGCATGATTTGGTTGCCAGGTTTGCCAACATAGCCAAAGTGACAACATTTAAGTTATTAATTTTACATGGATTTCCACTTTGGATTTCCACTGAGATCCGTGATAAGGATCTGTGTGAATTAGGGCAAGCTGTTTTTCCAGGGCTTTCAGGGCTCTCTGAAAGCAAACAGATGAAACTGTGTGCAATTTCACCTTTGTGAAACTATTTTGTAGATCTCACTTTAAAACTAATCATTCTCACATATTGCTGAAAGATGCAAAATAACTAAATTGAATTTGTCAAAGGTGGCCTTTTTTGACATCTTCAGCAGGTTGAGAGCAGGCCCAGCCTCCAGCGGCAGGAGGTGGATCCTTGGGGAGAGTCAGCCCTCGGAGAACTCGCAACAGCAATGAGTGTGAGCTCAGCACTGATGAGCTGGCGCAAGAGCCTGGTGACTTTGACCAATTTGAGACATGTGCTCTGAAATGTGACCAACTGAAATTTTTTGCACTTATGCAGGGCTCGGTTAAAAACATAAAATGAGTTACAATAAATTTCTCTTTGATCATGACCACTTGACATTTGCATCTTCACATAACACCTGTACGTTCAATGTCTTCCGTGAACCAAACAGGCTAAAAACTCAGGAATTCACACCAATGTATTAAATGATGTGAAGTACATGGAAGAAGATAAACACACAATTGTCTGTAGCTGAAGCTGCAGCAATACTGTACTGTTAAGCAGTTTTCATGTTGGCAGTGACAGCAGGGCAGCCTCTGCGGTCAGCAGGCAAGGCAAGGCAGCATCTGTAGTTGGTGTCAGAATAGGGATGTTGGGCTTCAGGTAGGTCAATACGCTAGGCCCAAATCAGTATTCCTGGCAGATCAATGGGAGCAGCAGTTGCATCGGCAGGAGCTTGGTAGAGCCAGGTATGGTGTTCCTGGTGAGATAGCAGTAGGAGCCATGGTGGTCCCAGAGCAGGACTTCTGAAATGGACTGTGATGCGAGGGCATTGGTGGGCACAGAGTCCATTGTGGACCTCTACCCTCCCCCATGTTGAGCAAGAGTGCAAGAAGGGAGGAAGAACCCTGGTTGTAGTTACATCTTAATATTTCTTTAACTCAAAATGGCACCAGAGTGTGGCAACATATTCCACTTTTCCCTAATTTATTTGTTAAATACAAGTAGCAATAAATCATTCAACTTCAACTTTTATAAAACAAAGTGTTTAAACCTTGAAGTATTTGTTGCCTGTATGGTATCTGGTTAAATTGTTCCAAATTCCTAGAAAATCCTGCAGTGCCTCACATAATGTAAATTAGTTTGAAATGCAGTGACTGCTGTTATCCATCAAAATATATTAGCTTGTCCTCACATGATATTGTTCCTTATGCATCGATTTCAGTAGATGAACAATCAACTGTTTACTATCAGTGTTTATCGAAGAAAGATTGGTGACCAGGAAACCGGATTAACATCCTATCTGCTTTGGTGAATGTCGTGTGAATTCTAACAGTCATCTTTGCTACCAGATTAACATGATGAATGCTTCATTTTAAACTCCCACATGAAGATTAGCACTGTAACATTCACTGTATACTCCCCTGAAATTAAATCTTAGAATAGGGCTTTAGTATACATAAACAAAGGAAGGAAAACTATCAAAAGAGACAATGGGGAGAGTAGGTTTCATCTGACTAATACATATCAGAATAAGACAAAGGTGCCATATTTTATGCAGTACAGTAAAATAACATGCTGCAGGTTAAAACTAGTCCAGGATTCTTTACCTAAGTGCTTTAAAATCTGCCTTTAATATTATGCATTAACACCAAAAGCAATTCCTTAACAGTGCTTGTTCAACTAGAGTGTCTAAGATTACATAATTGATAAGTCTTCAAAACTAAATTTACAAAGGACAAAGTTCACAAAAAAAAGACAGCTATACAATTTTTAATATTTAATAAATAAACAAATGCTCAAGTTCAGTACTGAAAGATATTTCTCCCATTTCCTTTCTTCATATGTTTTTACGTTTTTCTTTAATTCCATAATTCTGCTTTACAATCCAGATATAGTGCTTTGAAATGAAGTTTTTGTTTAGTTCGACATCATTGCATAAATATGTATGTACTGTATACCTGTTTCTTGAATCTTTTAGACAAACCAGTTACTAAAATTGAACTTTTCCAGAGGTTCCTCAACACAAACTTCATTGGAATCCACTGCCTCAGGCAGATTCAACACCTGAAAACTTAGTCACACTGATAGAGCTAAGTAGTTCATAATTCACAACCTATGACCTAAGACGTTTTTGTGCTGAATAGTCCAGTGCTGACCTTTGCCTCGAGTACTAAGTAGTCCCCAGTCCCTGCACACTTCTTTATTTAGACGGTAATGAATGCAAAATCAGATTCACCCTTTGTTAAGTAGTGATCTTTTCTGAAAGACAAAGCATATGTGTCCTTGCTTCACCTCAAGAATATATTGTAAATCACAAACACCAACAAAATTTAGATGATAGCTCCTAGTAGTACTAGATCCAGTATTTAATGTTTATAAAACTCAAAAATCATGCTGTTTAGGTTGGTCAACAACACAAGTGAGAATAATTATTGCCACTTTTCCCAACTGGTGAAAATTAGTGCATGGTTCCTGCAGTAAATTCCACTGTATTTGTTACACTGTAACCAATAGTAACAATATATTGTAATGAATACTAACAACACTGGAACAAATTACAACCTTACTACTGTAATTTGTTTAAGGTTTCTCTTCTCTCTCCCCCACGCCATGGAAAGGAAAAAAAGTGTTTTTTCAAAAATTTCATCTTAACTGAAACAGCCTACTTGAATCAAATGCAAACTTTCACTGAAGTCGAAGTCGGCTTCCTGCATAATCATTAATGAAACAATGGGCTCAGGCACACAAAACCAGCATTTTACACATCGCTTGCGTTACCATGGCAGCTTCTAAGCTTGCATAATTTGTACCAATGGAAGTGTGGAGAAAACGGTCAAACTTTTATCTTATAGATTTCTCTTTTTCACGTCCCACCGGCCTGACATGCTCTAAGCCCTTCAGTGATTTCTAATTTTGTAGCTTGATACAACAGAGGCAGGAGGGGAAACCTCAAGTCATCCTGATTGGAGTTCTACCCTTACGGGCATTCTAGTAGTCTGTTAACAAAGAGGTAATGCCACAAGAAAATGTTCCAGCTAAATACAGTACATTTATAAACAAGCAGTACTTCACAGTCATATGCACGAGGCAAAGAAATCAAAAACATACTTAATAAAGCAGTAAACATAGTTTCTTCTCACATTAACATACCATTGTCAACAAGGCTGCTCTCCAGTTTGAAACCAAGAGACAGACACTCATTGTGACAATTAATTCATTACAATGTTGATTCTGAATCCCTCCTGTGGTCAACATTTTAGCATGGATAAAATAAAAACTAGATAATGATGAACCTAAAGAATATGTACCCTATAATCTAAATTTAAAATGTAGCCTGATAGGTAACTACCTACTAAGAGATAATGAGGACTGCAGATGCTGGTTAGTCAAAGTGGATAAAGAGTGCAGTTGGTTAAAGTACAGCAAGTCAAGCTGTATCAAAGGAGTAGGGGAGTCAATATTTCAGGTTGGAACCTTTTATCATGACTGGGGAGGGGAAGGGGGCTGCAAAATAAATAGTGGCGTGTGGGGCTAGGGGAAAGGTGAGTGGGATGGCGATAGGTGGATGCAGCTGGAAGTGGATGTGATTGGTCAGTAAGAAGGATGGAGCAGATAGGTGGGAAGGAAGATGCACAGGTTGTGTCAGGTTAAGGGGACGGGGTGGAGAGGGAGGGCTGACCCTGGGAGGAGATGGAGTGTGGGGAGATTTGGAAGCTAGTGAATTCTATGTTAAGGCCGTATGGTTGTATGTTCCCAAGGCACAAGATGAGGTATTTTTCCTCCAGTTTGCATGTGGCCTTATTTTGATGGTGGAGGAGGTCCAGAATGGACATGTCGTTGGAGGAGTGGGAAGGGGAGTTGAATTGACTGGTAACCAGAGCATAGGAACCATACATGTTCCCTGAACCGATTTCTGAGTTTGCACTTGGTCACTCCAATGTAGAGGAGACCACACCAGGATGCAATAAATCAAATTACAGGAAATGCAAGTGAATCTCTGCCGGACTTTTGGGGCCTTAGATGGAGGTGAGGGGATAGGAGTGGGGCTGGCTTTGCACCTCCTGCGGCTGCAGGGGAAGGTTCCGGGTATGGAGAAGGGCTTGTTGGGGAGCGTGGACCTAACAGGGGAGTCGCAGAGGGAACGGTCCCTGAGAAAAGTGGATGGGCTGGGGAAGGAAATATCATTTTGCTGGTGGGGTTGGACTGCAGATGGCAGAAGTGTCAGAGGATGATGCATTGGGCTTGGAGATTAGTGGGCTAGAATGTGAGGACCAGGAGGACTCTAGCTAGACAATTTGACAGAGAAACTCTAAATTCTACAAGGTGCCATGTTTTACTACAATTGTTCATAATATGGATACCTGTCATGTCCAAGTAGCCCTACAGAAATATTTTATTGGATTGTGATAGCAATGATTTAAACAATATTCCATACTACATTCAGACACTCACACTTATGTCTGTCATAGTGTACTGATTGTAATGAGGTCATCTAGATGGACTTCACAGATTATGAATTCCCTGACTGGGGTTGTTAATCAGGGAGCCCTAGCTGACAGATATAAACAAGAGTGTCAGAGGTTCTGTTCACTCTGAAAGCTGGCTCTGAGGAAGCTGGATCAGTGTTAAAGACTCTCCATGTACAAATAAAGGGTAACTTGGTGATGGGCTACCTTCCTCGGTGGATTTATTTCACATAGGTTTGTACCTTGGATCAGTAATGTCAGTTGCTCCCTTAGAAGTTTGGAAGTTGACTCCCAGCGTATTAGCAGGCACAGTAACAGGATTCAGAAATTTTAAGTTTAAAAAGCATTGAGATTTGAACCAATCTCTGCCTTAAGCATTCATAGTCCTTCAATCTCTCCAAAGATAGATTGAGTTATCAGTAGGTAAAATGTCTTGTTGAATTTGTAGGCGGTTTTACTTCTACTGTAAACAAAACATACCTAACAATGATTATGATGAAAGCCATGTAATACAATCAGAGAAACTTTGATATTTTGGAAATCAAGATCAAGGTGACGTGATCCTAAAATCAAAGACATGTTCTTCAAAGCTGAAATAAGAAACACTTCTTCACACAATGGATGCAGGATCTCTCTCACACAAAAGAATATAGATATTTGGTAAATTACAATTATCACAACAGAGTTTGATTTTCTTTTGTGAAAAGTACCAAAGAATAAGCAATGGCAGGAAAGTAGGGCTGGTGTACAAGTCAGCCATGATCAAACTGAACAGAAGAACAGGCTTAAGGGCCGGTGCACTGCTTTGCACTTCTATTAGGGTAAGGAGTCCGAAACTGCACATGTTGTTCCAAATGTGGTCCCACCAACATCCTAGATGACTGCAGGAAAACGTCTTGTTCTTGAATTCCTTTGATATGAAGCCTAGCTTACCTGATTTCCTAATTACTTCCCACATTTGCGGGAGGACAGTCAAACTAGTGTTGTTCTTGACCTCAGTTCTACAAGCATCCTAGCAAAACCCGCACATGACATTGTGCCCAGATAGCTGAAAAGTATCCCCCAGGTCCTCTTGTCTCAGCTCTCAAATGGCCAGTTTTCCAGGGCAGGAAATGGAAAATGTCCAAATAACACCCTGAAGCTCTCATTCAGAATAGCAACAACTTGGCCATCAAGCTGCATCATGTTTTGAATCCAAATGATGAGGCATAGCAGTGAAACAGAAGGAAAGAAAAGGCAACCAGTCCTAGACTCCAGATCCCAATAATTTGGGGTATGTCTTGTCACATGTGCTCAAAGATCTGCAGGTTGAGAATTCATCTGGTCAGTCAGATGGAGGCACATGGCAGATACTCTTGACTGTGAGTTGATGTTATTTTCGAATCAAGTAACAGCCAACACCAAAGAGGCACTTGCTATAATTGTACAGTAATTTTGTGATTCATGATCAGGGACACCCAGTCACTCTGACGACCAATATTTGATTTTAGATTAGATTAGATTAGATTAGACTTACAGTGTGGAAACAGGCCCTTCGGCCCAACAAGTCCACACCGACCCGCCGAAGCGAAACCCACCCATACCCCTACATTTACCCCTTACCTAACACTACGGGCAATTTAGCATGGCCAATTCACCTGACCCGCACATCTTTGGACTGTGGGAGGAAACCGGAGCACCCGGAGGAAACGCACGCAGACACGGAGAGAACGTGCAAACTCCACACAGTCTGTCGCCTGAGTCAGGAAATGCACCCGGATCTCAGGCGCTGTGAGGCAGCAGTGCTAACCACTGTGCCACCGTGCCGCCCACTAATCACATTTCTCTAATCATTTATATAATAGTCTACTGTTCTTTTTGCCCCCAAAGTAAATAAAGTCACATGCCTCACATTATTTTCAATCTGTCCATGTTATTGCTCACTTAGTTAATCCCTCTATATGCTCCTGTATCCTCTTTGTGACCCTCACAGTTGACTTACCTACCTAAATTTATATCCAAATTTGTTGACAATGCACTACACCAACTCATCTTAAATCAGTAGCAAAGATAGTAATAACTAAAACCCAGTTCTGCTCCTTGTGGTATCCTGCCAGTCACAGCCTGTCAACTCAAAAAATTTCCTTATTTACTTCTTGTCCATTAACCAATCCTCAATCTATGGGAATATATTACTAAACCCACCCTGCATCATACCTTAATTTTGTACAATAATCCCTTGTGGCATTTTACAGACCAATAAAATTCCCAAGGATTATTGCATAAGGGTACACAGTGGCTCAGTGGTTAGCACTGCCCCTTCAGAGCACCATGGACCCAAGTTTGATTCCAACCTCAGGCAACTGTCTGTGTGCAGTTGGCATATTCTCCCTGAGTCTGCGTGGGTACCCTCTAGGTGCTCCGGTTTCCTCCCACAATCCAAAAACGATAGCAATACTCTGAAAGCTTGTAACCCCGCCCCCACACCGATCTCCGCCCCACCAACCCTGCCCCCACGCCCAACTCCACCCACATGCCTAACTCCACCCCACGCCTAACCCCACCCCCACGCCTAACCCCACCCCCAGCCCCAGCTCCAGCCCCACACCCGGTCCTAGCTCCCAGCCCTGCCGTATTTTCACCATCCCTCCAGACCTCCCCCTCTCTGAGGATGAAAGATCAGTCCTCAGCAGAGGCTTCACCTTCATCCACTACGCTCCCGGATTAACGAGTTCAACACACAGCGAGACATCAAACAATTGTTCCGCCGCCTTCGCGCCTACTTCAACCAGGATTCTCGCCCACCCTCTGACGATCCCCTTCTCCCGCCTCCAACACACCCTATCCACCTGGACACCCCATGCTGGTCTCTTACCTGCCCTCGATCTCTTCATAGCCAACTGCTGCCGCGACATTAACCGCCTCAACCTGTCCACCCCTCTTACCCACTCCAACCTCTCACCCTCGCAACGTGCAGCCCTCCACTCCCTCCGCTCCAACCGCAACCTCACTAACAAACCTGCAGGCAAGGAAGGCGCGATAGTAGTTTTGCGCACCGAACTTTACATTGTTGAGGCTAAATGCCAGCTCGCGGACACCTCCTCCTCTGACCCATTGTCTCAGCCTGCTCCTGCCCACCGAACTCATCTCTGCATACCTCGACATGGTCCTGTCCCCCCTTAGTCCAAAAACTCCCCACCTACGTTCGGGACACCACCCACGCCCTCCACCTCCTCCATGATTTTGGCTTATCTGGCCCCCAACGCCCTATCTTCACCATGGACATCCAGTCCCTATACACCTTCATCCCCCATCACGAAAGCCTCAAAGCCCTCTGCTTCTTCCTTTCCCACCGACCCAACAGTACCCTTCCACTGACACCCTCCTTCGACTGACTGAACTGGTCCTCACTCTGAACAACTTCTCTTTCCAATCCTCCCACTTCCTCCAAACCAAAGGAGTAGCCATGGGCACTCGCATGGGCCCCAGCTATGCCTGCCTCTTCATTGGATATGTGGAACAGTCCATCTTCTGCAGCTACACTGGCACCACCCTCCACCTTTTCCTCCGCTACATCGATGACTGTACCGGCGCTACCTCGTGCTCCCACAAGGAGGTTGAACAGTTCATCCACTTTACTAACACCTTCCACCTCAACCTCAAATTTACCTGGACCGTCTCAGACTCCTCCCTCTTCTTCCTAGACCTCTCCATTTCTAACTCGGGCAACCAACTCAATACGGACATTGACTGTAAACTGACCAACTCCCACAGTTACCTAGACTACACCTCCTTCCACCCGGTGGATGGCCCTGTTAAAACGCCATCCCATATTCCCAATTCCTTCGCCTCCACTGCATCTGCTCCCCGGAGGACCAATTCCAATACCGAACAACCCAGATGGCCTCCTTCTTCAAAGACCACAATTTCCCCTCAGACATGGTTGACGATGCTCTCCATCTCATCTCCTCCACTTCCCGCACTTCCGCCCTTGAGCCCCGCCCCTCCAATCGCCACCAGGACAGAACCCCACTGGTCCTCACCTACCACCCCACCAACCTCCAGATACATTGTATCATCCTTCATCATTTCCACCACCTCCAAACAGACTCCACCAGCAAGGATATATTTCCCTCCCCTCCCCTATCAGTGTTCTGGAAAGACCACTCCCTCCGCGACTCCCTCATCAGATCCACACCCCCCACCAACCCAACCTCCACTCCCGGCACCTTCCCCTGCAACCCCAAGAAATGCAAAACTTGCGCCCACACCTTCCCCCTCACTTCCTTCCAAGGCCCCAAGGGATCCTTCTATATCCGTCACAAATTCATCTGCACCTCCACACACATCATTTACTGCATCCGCTGCACCCAATGTGGCCTCCTCTACATTGGGGAGACAGGCCACTTACTTGTGGAACGTTTCAGAGAACATCTCTGGGACACCCGCACCAACCAACCCAACCGCCCCATAGCTGAACACTTTAACTCCCACTCCGCCATGGACAGGCAGGTCCTTGGCCTCCTCCATCACCAGACCATGGCAACATGACGCCTGGAGGAAGAGCGCCTCAACTTCCGCCTAGGAACCCTGCAACCACAAGGGATGCATGCAGATTTCTCCTGCTTCCTCATTTCCCCTCTCCCCACCTTATCTCAGTCCCAACCCTCAGACTCAGCACAGCCTTCTTGATCTGCAATCTTCTTCCCGACATCTCTGCCCCCACCCCCTCTCTGGCCTTTCACTCTCACCTTAACCTCCTTCCACCTATCGCATTCCCAAGTCCCTCCTCCCTACCTTTTATCTTCGCCTGCTTGGCACACCTTCCTCATTCCTGAAGAAGGGCTTATGCCTGAAACATTGATTCTCTTGCTCCTTGGATGTTGCCTGACCTGCTGCGCTTTTCCAGCAACACATTTTTCAGCTATGATCTCCAGCATATGCAGTCCTCACTTTCTCCTAAACCTGGTGTCATCTGACTTCCGACCTTGTCCAACATAGAGTCATAGAGATGTACAGCATGGAAACAGACCCTTCGGTCCAACCCATCCATGCCGACCAGATATCCCAACCCAATCTAGTCCCACCTGCCAGCACCTGGCCCATATCCCTCCCAACCCTTCCTATTCGTACACCCATCCAAATGCCTCTTAAATGTTGCAATTGTACCAGCCTCCACCACATCCTCTGGCACCTCATTCCATACACGTACCTCTGTGTGAAAAGATTGCCCCTTAGGTCTCTTTTATATCTTTCCCCTCTCACCCTAAACCTATGCCCTCTAGTTCAGGATTCCCACACCCCAGGGAAAAGACTTTGTCTATTCATCCTATCCATGCCCCTCATAATTTTGCAAACCTCTATAAGGTCACCCCTCAGCCTCGGACACTCCAGTGAAAACAGCCCCAGCATGTTCAGCCTCTCCCTATAGCTCAAAGCCTCCAACCCTGGCAACATCCTTGTAAAACTTTAATGAACCCTTTCAAGTTTCACAACATCTTTCCGATAGGAAGGAGATCAGAATTGCATACAATATTCCAACAGTGGCCTAAGCAATGTCCTGTACAGCCGCAACATGACCTCCCAACTCCGGTACTCAGTATTCTGACCAATAAAGGAAAGCATACCAAATGCTTTCTTCACTATCCTATCTACCTGCGATTCCACTTTCAAGGAACTATGAACCTGCACTCCAAGATCACTTAGTTCAGCAACAGTCCCTTAGGACCTTACCATTAAGTGTATAAGTCCTGCTAAGATTTGCTTTCCCAAAATGCAGCACCTCACAATTATTTGAATTAAACTCCATCTGCCACTTCCCAGCCCATTGGCCCATCTGGTCAAGATCCTGTTCTTCTCTGAGGTAACCTTCTTCACTGTCCATTCCACCTCCAATTTTGGTGTCTTCTACAAACTTACTAACTGTACCTCTTATGCTCGCATCCAAATCATTTATGTAAATGACAAAACGTAGAGGATCCAGCACCGATCCTTGTGGCATTCCACTGGTCACAGGCCTCCAGTCTGAAAAACAACCCTCCACCACCACCCTCTGTATCTAAATGGCTGGTTCTCCCTTTATTCCGCGAGATCTAACCTTGCTAACCAGTCTCCCATGGGGAACCTTGTTGAACGCCTTACTAAAGTCCATATAGATCACATCTACCACTCTGTCCTCATCAATACTCTTTGTTACTTCTTCAAAAAACTCAATCGAGTTTGTGAGACATGCTTTCCCATGCACAAAGCTATTTTGAATATCCCTAATCAGTCCTTGTTTTTCCAAATACATGTACATCCTGTCCCTCAGGATTCCCTCCAACAACTTGCCCACCACTGATATCAGGCTCACTAGTCTATAATTCCCTGGCTTATTCTTACCACACCAAGTTAGCCAAACTCCAGTCTTTCGGCACCTCACCTGAGACTATCGATGATATAAACATCTCAGTAAGTTAGCCCAGCAATCACTTCCCTAGCTTCCCACAGAGTTCTAGGGTACACCTGATCATGTCCTGGGGATTTATCCACGTTTATGCATTTCAAGATATCCAGCACTTCCTCCTGTGTAATATGGACATTTTGTAAGGTGTCACCATCTATTTCCCTACAGTCTATATCTTCCATATCCTTTTCCACAGTAAATACTGATGCAAAACACTCGTTTAGCATCTCCCCCATTTTCTGCGGCTCCACACAAAGGCCACCTTGCTGATCTTTGAGGGGCCCTATTCACTCCCTAGTTACCTTTTGTCCTTAATGTATTTGTAAATACCCTTTGGATTCTCCTTAACCCTATTTGCCAAAGCTATCTCATGTCCCCTTTTTGCTCTCCTGATTTCTCTCTTAAGTATACTCCTACTTCCTTTATACTCTTCTAAAGATTCATTCGAAATGTCCTGTCTATACCTTACATATGCTTCCTTCTTTTTTTTAACCAAACTCACAATTTCTTTAGTCATCCAGCATTCCCTATACCTACCAGCCTTTCCTTTCACCCTAACAGGAATTTACTGTCTCTGGATTCTCATTATCTCATTTCTGAAGGCTTCCCATTTTCCAGCTGTTCCTTTACCTGCGAACATCTGCCCCCAATCAGCTTTTGAAAGTTCTTGCCTAATACCGTCAAAATTGGTCTTTCTCCAATTTAGAACCTCAACTTTTAGATCTGGTCTATCCTTTTCCATCACTATATTTAATCTAATAGAATTATGGTCACTGGCCCCAAAGTGCTCTCCCACTGACACTTCAGTCACCTGTCCTGCCTTATTTCCCAAGAGTGGGTCAGGTTTTGTACCCTCTCTAGTAAGTGCATCCACATACTGAATCATAAAATTTTCTTGTACAGACTTAACAAATTCCTCTCCATCTAAACCCTTAGCACTGTGGCAGTCCCAGCCTATGTTTGGCAAGTTAAAATCCCCTACCATAACCACCCTATTATTATTACAGAGAGCTGAGATCTCCTTACAAGTTTGTTTCTCAACTTCCCTCTGACTTTTAGGGTGTCTATAATACAATCCCAATAAGGTGATCATCCTTTTCTTATTTCTCAGTTCCACCCAAATAGCTTCCCTGGATGTATATGCAGGAATATTCTCCCTCAGTACAGCTGTAATGCTATTCCCTTATCAAAAACGCCACTCCCCCTCCTCTCTTTCCTCCCTTTCTATCCTTCCTGTAGCATTTGTATCCTGGAACATTAAGCTGCCAGTCCTGCCCATCCCTGAGCTGTGTTTCTGTAATTTCTATGATATCCTAGTCCCATGTTCCTAACCATGCCCTGAGTTCATCTGCCTTCCCAGTTATGCAGTTTAATTTATTAGTCCTACCTTGTCCCTGCCTGCCCTAACTGTTTGACTCGCTTCTGTTCTCAACTGTACCAGTCTCAGATTGATCTCTTTCCTCACTATCTCCCTGGGTCCCAGCCACACATCACCACTAGTTTAAATCTTCCCGAGCCGCTCTAGCAAATCTCCCTGCCAGTATATTACTCCCCTTCCAATTTAGGTGCAAACTGTCCTTCTTGTACAGGTGACCTCTACCCCAAAAGAGATTCCCACATGGGCAACTCCAAATTTTGGCTATACAAAGATGTGCAAATTAGGTGGATTGGCCATGCTAAATTGCCCACTGTGTCCAGGGATGTACAGACTAGCCACGGGAAATGAAGGGTTATAGGGATAGGGTAGGGGGTGGGATGCTTTTCAGACACTAGGTATGCACCCAATGGGTTGAATGGCCGGCTCCACACTATAGGGATTCTATCCTTTGATACATTTATCTCTGATTTCATGAAATGAACTCTCCTCAACACCACAGTCACTGTTTGGGAATATGGGGCATCCAATAAATATTTCCTGCCCTGGGTCTACCCAATCTCAATCTGCATTGTGATTCTGCAAGCTCAGACACATTCTCTTTTATCTTCACCCCATTCTTAATTAATTTTTCCCTTTGTCCATCTTTCCTAGAAGTCAGATATTCTGAAAGCTTGGTTCCTAACCTTGGTCACTCTGTAACCATATCTCCTGAAAAGGTAATTGAACAATCCAATTTATTTCTAAAACTCAACATTGCACATTTTGACGCAGTGTCTTTATGAACACTCTGGTACTCAGTTATTTGTTCCCTGGCCTACACTCCTCATTTTTACAGAAATAGATGTTCTGGTTCATAGACATTCCACTTAACCTGACCCCAAGATCCGTCTGTTCCTCCACATTGCCAAGAATCCTGTCTTCAACCCTGTATTGTGCATTCAAGTTCGACCTTCCAAAGTGAACGACTTCACACTTTTCCAGATTGAACTCCAACTGCCACTTCTCAGCCCAGTTGTGCATCCTGTCAATGTCCCATTGCAACCTACAACAGCTCTCCACCCTATCCACAGCTCCATCAACCTTCGCATCATAAAAATCGCAAAGAGCAGAGGTCCCAGCACTGATCCCTGCGAACACCACTGGTTACCGAATTCCAGGCCGAATACTTTCCATCTACCACCACCCTCCGTCTTCTATGGGCCAACCAGTTCTGTGTCCAGACAGACAGGTTTCCCTGTATCCCATGCCTCCTTAATTTCTGAATGAGCCACCATGGGGAACCTTATCAAATGCCTTGCTAAAATCCATGTACACCACATCCACTGCTCTACCTTCACCAATGTGTTTTGTCACATTCTCACAGTTCAATAATGTTTGTAAGGCATTACCTGCCCCTCACAAGTCATGCTGGCTACATCTAATCAAACTGTGATTTTCCAAGTAATCATAAACCCTGTCGCTCAGAATCGTCTCCAATACTTTGCCCACTATTGACATGAGACGGACTTGCCTGTAATTCCCAGGATTATCCCTATTCCCTTTTAACCAAGCTCCTTAAACTTGCTCAGCAGCATCTCACTTGTAATTCTACCCAAGGTGTTGGACCCACAGCAACTGGGTTCTTCTCCAACTATGAGAACCCAGGCTCCAGGTATGCAACACAACCTACAAGTCTCTTGTTCATGGCTGCTGCAGAGAAGCCTCAATATCTCTCTGACTGTACTGTCCCCTATCATTGCCATGTTCCTTTTCACTTTCTCCATGTGAATGGTCAACTGTATCACAGTGTCCATCCATTCATCCCATAGCATTTGTGTCAAATGTGTCAAGAACCTAGGACCTGTTAGACAAATACAATATCTCAGCACTGTGCTGGAATGCTATAAACAATCCTTGTGTGTCTGAATACTAATTACTCCCATGCCTTATCTAAACTTTTATTGGTGGGGGGGGGGAATGGGAGGTGTGTGTGTGTGTGTACCACACAAATCAAAGTGTCTACACAACTCTCCTGGTCCTTGAAGCCCCACAATAACTGCAGCTCAGATCCCAGCTCCACAACTCCATACCAACATTCCTCAACCTGAAGACCCTACCTGCAGACGTACAAGATCCTTGTACAGGATCTTGCTGGTCTCCAATCTCTCTAATCATTCTGTATATATTTAAATCAGTTAAAAGGTTTTCATTCATGTGACATTTTAGTTCAATTAACTAAGTAGTTGATGCACCTCAAGTTAATGTTTTAGTTCAAAGTATGATCCTAGCTTAAAATGCAAAAATAATTCAAACTGACCAACCAATCTCTTTCTGGTGGCTGTGTTAATTGTTAAAAGTCACTCTTCCAAAGATGAGCAAAGATTAAAGGAACCTGTCAACATTAAAGTGCTGGATGTCGCCTCAATGACTGAAATTTTGTTTTTGAATGCTCCATGGGTCACTGTTGCAAACTCTTTCAAACAACAGCACATTTGCATATCACCCAGCTGTCAGTGGCTTAGCACGTAGAGCTGAACATTTTAATCAAGCTTCTGCTCAAACCATATTTTGAGACTGCTCAAGTTAGAGTTGTACCTGTGAAAATAATGGCAACAGAATCCCAAAACATGTACATGTGTTTCTTGCCTGCAAATGTTAAATGCTGTCAAAATTCTTATTCAATTTTTACCATGATCAATGATGCATCAACATTTCCCATTTAGATTTTCCTTGTCAACTTTACCATATAACTTTACACACGAGACACTAGGTTAGCCCATGCAGCAAGTTTCTAAATTCTCCTTCCCAGCCTCCATCAACATCTTACATATTAAAAATATTGTCATTAACTGTTCTTAGAAAGTTATTCTTTCTTACTAGTATTAAATAAAAATAAAACATCCTATATTTGTAATATCTTTCTGGCCCCCTGGTCAGTATGTACTAGTTTCAGTAGACTAGAGCTTTCTATCCCACTTCAGAAGAGTGCAGGTAGTGTTCAATACAGCATGGGCTCCATTTTGACACCAGCATTGAGTTTCCCTCTGAAAACAAAATAACATATTGAAACAGGGCAATTCTTCTGAGTTCAATGTATAAAGTATACCATTTTGGAAACATAAAAACTTAACTCAACATCTAGTCTGCTTCACACCTAATCAGAGTATATCTGATGCTGAAAATGGATGCAAAATGTAAAATAATGCTCAAGTCCTCACCATTTCAGTGATTATCTTAATGAGCACAAAGTTCAACTCCCAAAAAAACTATCAATCCTTGATTTGAAAGCATAAGGCATAATGAACTTTTATTTCAATCGTTCATATATTACACATTATGTATCAATTCTGTTGTGATTTTACTTGGGAAGTCAGTGGTAAACTGAATTTTTTTAATGACCTAATACATGGCAGCAAATTTTGTGGGGTTTATTGAGGTGAGCTAAATCTCAAGGCAATGTTTTATGCATTTATTTAAAACATCATCAGACATGCATTTCATATTGCAGTCTCATTTAAACAAGAATACTATAAGTATTAGTTAAGAGTTCAAATATACTGTTTATAACCTGTAAAAAGTATAATCACAAGATTGCTGATACTAGAATATTAATTATAATTTTTAATTGCAAAATTAATTAGTATGGGTAAGAAAAGAACTGAAGAACTGTTTGTCACAAAACCCACACTTGTTAAATGCTCTACTGCATTTTGTTTTCTTTTCTTGATTACATTTTTAAATACCCAATGAAAAATGTGCGCATAATTATTGATGCACCAAATATCTTTTAACACTTTGTATCCTGAACAGCAACAGAAAACGAAATGAAAACTTCTCTCTCTGTACATTATTTATATCAAGAAAAGGTGCAAATGTTGAAAATCTGAAACGATTAAATCTGAACTCTGTGAAAGAAACAAAGTAGATCAACCAGAACTTGCAAAAGAAACAGTTAACACTTCCTCTATAAAATCCATGCTCATAATGAACATGGAAAGATCATCAACCCCTTTGTGAAAGAGGAAAAGAAATGGAAGTCAAGGAGGGAAGTGCAACAGATGAAACACCACAAGGAGAAATAAAAGATGAGCTTCCACAACAGCTTTGCAGGAGAGCGAGAAATGTTGAATGCATAAAAGTCATTTTAGTGAGATAACGAAACGGCAAAAAATGTACAGAAATCACGTTAAAAATAACACCACAGGAATCTTAAAACAAAAGCATCCAATTCTAAATCTGCACCGTAGGCCCATCAATCCCAAAAAAGAATAAAGGAACAACTGCCCTCACTGCAGAAGACACTGCTAGAGCTATGTTCAGATAAAACACAAATCCTCAAATTTTTCCCTATCCCCACAGATGGTGACGGGTCTACCCCACATCTCCTGATCTCCCTCCTGAAAAGAAAATGGTTTGAAGTTGTTCAAATCATATCCAGAAAGGTCCAAAGTATCCAAACATTAGCATGAAGCACCATCTGAAGTCTAAAAGATTGAGAAGAGCTGAAATTAAGGAAAAAGACAATAGGATGGTCTAACCAAGGAGCTATCATTCACTTTGTGGCAAAATTCAAAGTTGGGGACAAAAACAGAAATTACTGAAAAAGTTCAGCATCTGTGGAGAGAAATCAGAGTTAACATTTCAGATCCTGTGACTTTCCTCAGACCTTCTGCACTCGACCTGAAACATTAACTCTAATTTCTCTCCACAGATGCTGCTAGAGTTGCTCAGCTTTTCCAGTAAATTCTACTTTTGTTTTTGATTTACAGTATTTGCAGTTCTTTTGGTTTTTATTCAAATTTGAGGTGCCTGTTGGAAAAGAGAGAGAGAAATCTGGGTACTAGTTGACAAATTAAACTTTTAATAGTAAGGAACTAATATATTGAAATTTGCAAGATCACAGTAAGAGGCTGCATCCACAGCATTATCAATATAATAGAGAAATAGAACAAAAAACAAATTGCTGGCAAAACTCAGCAGATCTGGGAAGCAACTGTGGAGAGTAAAGCAGAGTTAAATGTTTCAAGTTTGGTGACTCTTCATCATAACAGAAGAATAGAACAGGCTGATCCTGCAGTAATGGGCAAATATAAATATTCTGCAAATCCTGTAAGGGAGCCAAACTTTACCCATAAGACCATAGCATATAGGAACAGAATTAGATTATTTGGCCAATCAAATGTGTTTGGCAATTCGATCATGGCTGATATGTTTCTCAACTTCATTCTGCTTCCTTTTCCCCATAATCCTTGATACCCTTCACAATCAAAAAAAACTGTCCAGACCTCTCACTGAGACTCAATCAGTTGGCCTCCATAACGTTCTGCAACAATAAGTTCCACAAATCCAACACCCAGAAGGAATGAGGAGAGTTCATACAGAAGCTGTTTTGCTTAAGCATCTCAGTTCAGCACAGGTGAGTACTGAGAAATGAAGACTTGATTGATTGCTCTTGAAGGAATCATCCCAATGAACCATTGAAATGCAAAGGGATTTTCATCATAAACCATCCCACAATTTGAAAAGGACACCTACTCAAAGTCTCAAGTTTCTGCCATGGGTCATTACATGACTGGACAGGCTGATCGTTGACCTGTAGATCTTTGGCCAATGGGAACATACATCTTCAACATGCAGGATTTATTTCCTGTTCTTGGCTTCTCTGCTGCTCCTTTCTTCCAGTAATTAAAATCTTGGGAGTCAAAGCTTGATGCAACTCGATGGACAAATTGTCGTCATCCTGAAAAATTCACAGTAGGCTCCTCCCATTCATTACTATTAATTACACTATGTTTCAAGGACAGTTCAGAGTTGTGAAACATTTTATTCTCCCCTGGAACATTGGTCAATTGATAATTGAGGAAACAGACTTGGCAGGATATACAGTTTCCAGCCATTTTGCAACATGTCCTGTCCATCAAAGTTCATATTGCAGGAGATATTCCTAAATGCTCATGGAGCTGGCTTCAAGAAGGACACTTGCATTTGTTTCATGGACTTCCCACTGAATTGAGCAAATGTGTAGATGCATTGCTGATGGAATTTCTTTCACAATCTATACATTTTTTCACTCACTGATACATAGTCTGGGCTTCACTGCAATACAGGAGTGTGACGATGAGAACTACTCTGTATACCAGGGTTTTTATCAACTTTCAGTGGTCTTTGTTCTTAAAGACTCAATGTAATCATTTGTCAAAGGCTGAGCTGGTGCAAATGATCCAGTGTTGGATCTTCTCCTCAATGATGGCCTTTTGAGAGAGGCTGCCAAGGTATGATAAATGTTCAACATTTTCCAGAGTCTCCTTCAACAAGCTGAGACAGATCAGGCTTATATCCATTGGATTAGGTGAAAGTAAGGACTGCAAACGCTGGAAATTAGAGTTGAGAGTGTGGTGCTGGAAAAGCACTTCAGTGGCTGCCTGACCTGCTGTGCTTTTCCATCACCACACTCTCGAATTATATCCATGAGAGTTTAGTGGAATGAGAGGTGATCTTATTGATGCATATAACAACCTGAGGAGACCTGACATACACCTTCTTGGCCACCTTATTAACTTGTTCTGCCACTTTCAGGGAATTGTGGACCTACACAGCTAGATCCCTCTGTATGTTAATATTTCTAACAGTCAGCCATCTACTGTATAATTCCCTCCTGCATTAGCATCACTGCACATTTATGTGGATTAAGTTCCATTTGCTATTTCTTTGTCCAAGTCTCCAGCCTATCTGTTGGCAATTCTCCTTACTATCCACATTCAAATCTTTTTGGCATTCACAAGTTTACTAATCAGACCACGGACATTCACCTCCATATCTATTTTATATGTTACAAACAACAGGGGTCTCAGCACTGATCCCTGCAGAACAGCCCTGGTCACAGATCTCCAGTCAGAAAAACACCCTTCCACTGCTATTCTCTGGCTTCTATGATGAAGCCAGTTTGTATCCATGTGACTTCACCTTTTGTATCAGCTTGCCATAAGGAACCATGTCAAAGGCCTTTCTAAAGTCCTGCAGACTACGTCCACTACTTTGCCCACTTCAGTTATCTTTGTCACTTCCTCAAAAAACTAAATGAAATTGCAGATTGGCTGGAGTATAATTGGTGGCCCACGGCACCTCATAGATGCCCAGTCTGGAGTTGCTAATGCTGTTCAATGTCTGTCCATTTAGCATGTTGGTAGTGCTACACAACACGATGGAAGGTTTTCTGAATGTGAAGGTAGGAACTCATCTCTACAAGGCCTGTGCGTTGATTACTCTTATTTATACTGTCATATTGATGTAGGTCTGTCTTTTTGGCTCCCACCACACTTGATGTGGAGTGGTATACCTCAAGATTTCTAACCAACTACCCCCCCCTCACTCTGAAGGAGAGAAATGTCTACGGTGATATAGTGTTTCCTGGCCTGGGGCTAATTGCCATTACAAGCAATACATGACAGAGTGTAAATCCATAGCAGGTTTGAAGGTTGATGTGGTATCTACTGAAACATGGAGACTCAAATAGCTCTCGCCTATTCACAGTTTTCTTTCAATAGTAACATAAAACTCTATTCATCTTCTCTCAAAAATACGAAACTGAGAACCCATGTCAATTTAAGTACATTGCATAGTTCCTGTAAGACACAAAACCAGGGCCACAAAGCACAAGGGCCACAGGTTCAATTCCAGCCTCGGGTGACTGTCTGTGTGGAGTTTGTACATTCTCCCTGTGTCGGTGTGGGTTTCCTCCGGGTGCTCCGGTTTCCTCCCACAATCCAAAAATGTGCAGGTCAGGTGAGTTGGTCGTGCTAAATTGCCCAAAATGTTAGCTGTGTTGGTTAGGGGTAAATGGAGGGAAGTGGTTCTGGGCAGGCTACTATTCAGAGGATCGGTGTGGACTTTTTGGGCCAAGTGGTCTTTTTCCATACCGTAGGGAATCTAATCTAAAAAACTACCAATGATACCTGGAGACGAGTTTAGATTTGTTTCATATGGCAAAAAGTCTAATTGTTTTATAAATTATTTTTTAAACAATTTTGCTCCATCACAAAATAAGTGGACAATAACTCCAAATGATATTTAAAATCATTGTTTTGTGCCTGTAAATAGTGCCTTAGTCTGTGAAAATATTGATCGACTCATGCTGTGAATTACATAAGGAGAAAGATAATGATGAATGAGCTGACTGGAATGACTCATGTCTTTAGAGAATTATTTTGCCTTCTGCATTTTCCCTCATTGAAAATCCACTAAAATTGTGGAACATATTTAAAAAGGCAGCAGAGCTATCAGTCATCCATAATAACCTTTAAGCTAACTGAGTCTATACGCTCTGTATAATTTGACATTTATTGCAAAACATTGGTAGTAGAGAACAACTTGCTGACAAGAGAGTTCAATTGTTCCATCTAGTTAACTCAATTTGTCAAAACCAGAGGTCAATACACTGCATTATTTTATTTAATATTTTATACTAGCCAACTGAAAATGTAATAAACCTCTATAATTGAGTGACAGAAGAACTAAGTTTCCACACATTTTTTTGCTGTGTTTTACCCAGGAAGTGTGCACCAAAATGGCCAATAAACGTCACACAGAAATCTTTGAATCTTAATCATATTTCTGAAAATACTGTTTGGTTTGCTTCAACTTCTACAGTGTTACATATAGAGCTTGGTGACAATTTGTTTAAGAGTTCATTCCCCACTTACAAGCTGGTGCAGCAGATTAAGGCCGACACCAACTCAAATTTAGCAACTGCTGGGTGGCAATGCTGATTTTTTTATGCACCAAACTGTTTTGGCTCCATCAACTATCAGCTGTGCTTTAGGAATTAATTCTGTTGTGCTACTTGTGAAAATGTCTTTGTAACATACAGATATAAGGAGATTTGACTGTTCACTTGAGATGTCAAAAAATAAATGAAGGAAGATATTTTCCACCAACTGGAGCGCAACAGAGGAATATTGCAAATTAAGACAATTCGAACCATTGTTAAAAACATTTTAAGTATGTTAAATATTTAGTTATACTTTTGTAAAATATAAGTTTCTTTATATATGCCATTAAGTTATTTAATTGTATAAAATTCAGGGAATTATCAACAAGTTTGCATATAAACCTAATTATGTGATATGTACATAATAAACGTAGGTATCTACCAGAAAATACTGCCAGCTCAGCTGATCGGATGGCAGCTGTAGACTGACAAATAGAATTAAAGTTTCTGTTTCATGAATTCATCTACAATGTAAACTCTGCTTCTCTCTCAAAAGATATTTCCTGATCTGTTCCAGCATTTGTTATTATTTCAGATTGTCAGCATTCCCATATTTTGTGTTTACCCTCCTTTTTCAACTGCAGTACATACTATCTGCAACTTATTAAACTATTTTTAATTTTTTTTCAAGGAAAATGGAATTATGAATAGAACAAGAGAGGAAATATCTTGTTTTGAAAAATGTCATGCTGGAAAAACACAGCAGGCCAGGCAGCATCCAAGGAGCAGGAGAATCGATGTTTCAGGCATAAGCCCTTCTTCAGGAAATATCTTGTAATGGATATGGCGTTCTTGATAATGATGGATAACAATGCAAATATAATTAATGCATTTGAACACTTTCCAAAATTAAGTCCCATAAATATTATTTGAGTCAATGTTGTTATTCAACATTCACTTTGGTGGCAGCCAAAAATCCCTAATCAAAAAAGAAAATAGTTTATACTTGCTTTGAATCACTCACTGTTTAAAGTTATGAATTATTAAAAATTTGAAAGTCATGTCTTTATGACAGACCTTATCAGAAAAATAAAGTAACCCCAGGAACAGAAAATCAAAGAACCACATTTATACAAGGAAATCATTTGGTTATTCTGATACTTTGTGAGATAATTAATTATTCTGATTTGAAAATAAATAACTTTGTATTTAATATAACTGTTAGCCATCGATTTTTTTTAAAATATGCATCGTAAAGAATTCAGAGGTACGCTGCAACATTTGTTTTATTGTTTTAAGTCAGATGTGTAAAAAAGTTAAATCAGGACATCAGTGTACCGACTGCTCCAAAATGCACCCTGCTTGAGCACAAAAATTAATTCTTAGTGCTATAATGCATTCAGCCAACAACACCACTGCCAGTACAATGTGAGCAATTTACTTATTTGTAAGCTGGTTGTTTCTAGAAAATAAATTGTCAGGGTACATATATAAATCCTCAGCGTACCGGAATGTAACAAAGCAACAAGTCATCGAAAGATAGCTTAAGTAGTGCAAGACATTTATTTTCAGATCCAATCCATTATTAATGTCAAACTGCATATTATTGTGTCTAAAGAAACTTAAGTATTCAACTTTTTTTTCACAATCTCACCCTCTTCTATGAAATACAACTTCAGACAAACTTGTTACAGCATAAACAATGTTGCATGCTGGAAACACTAACTGTTTCTCTGCTCACAGATACTCCCAGACCTGCTAAGTTTCTCCAGACTTTTCTACATTTGTTTCAGATCTCCGGCATCGACAGTATTAATTGTGTGTTGTAACTCTAACACTTTCTGGATGAGTTATCTTGCTCTTTGATATAGGAAATCAGTAACAACGTATAAAAGATAAAATTATAGAACATAGAACATAGAACATAGAAAGATACAGCGCAGTACAGGCCCTTCGGCCCTCGATGTTGCGCCGACCGAATCCTACCTAACCTACACTAGCCCAATAACTTCCAAATGCCTATCCAATGCCCGCTTAAATGACCATAAAGAAGGAGAGTTCACCACTGCTACTGGCAGGGCATTCCATGAACTCACAACCCGCTGTGTAAAGAATCTACCCCTAACATCTGTCCTATACCTACCACCCCTTAATTTAAAGCTGTGTCCCCTAGTAACACCTGACTCCATTAGTGGTAAAAGGTTCTCAGTGTCGACCCTATCTAAACCCCTAATCATCTTATACACCTCTATCAAATCTCCCCTAAACCTTCTCTTCTCCAATGAGAACAGCCCCAAGTGCCTCAGCCTTTCCTCATAAGATTTTCCTACCATTCCAGGCAACATCCTGGTAAACCTCCTCTGCACTCGTTCCATTGCCTCCACATCCTTCCTATAGTATGGTGACCAAAACTGCACACAATACTCCAGATGAGGCCGCACCAGAGTCTTATACAGTTGCAACATGAAAATTGTGCGGGACTGACTTACAAGTTAAAACAGAAAATGCATTAGTAAAAATAATACCTGTCACAAAAATGGAAATTGCTAGAAAATCTCAGCAGGTCTGGCAGCATCTGTGGGGAGAAATCAGAGTTAACGTTTTGGGAGCAGGACCCTTCAGTTCTTTGTCAATTAAACAGAATATCGGAACCCCATTAAATAATTAAAACCCATACAAAATAAACCCCCCACACACTTTAAGCAAAGTAGTTTAAATCACTATTTACAGGACTAACGCAAGGATTATCCTGTCAATGTCTACCTTCGAGCGTCTCCAGTTTATCTCATCGTGTTCAACAGCGCCCCCAAGCTGTCACTATGTCAAGTGTAAATTATCTGTTCCCAATACGGAGTTAGATGTGGATTACTGCACATTCAACAGAACGATCGCGTTCAACTTTCCATCATCTACTGCAAATCTGCACTCAATAAACTATTAACATAAATGCGCATCACTTTAAAAGTGCACACAGAAAACATTGACAATACTTATCAAACACAAAAACAAACCCTAATCCCATTGAAGGTCCGTTGAATATCATGACTCTGCTAATGACAGTAATTGCTGAGAGTGAATCGCGAAGGTCCAAAATTAGAATGAACGCACAAGTGCGATGGCAACAGATTCCTTTGATCAAATTTCTTAACGCCGGGGGATTTTTCACTTCATTCATGAAAGGTCGCATCCAGATTTAAACATTCGAGACAGATAAATTAAAGAGGTTAAACTTTCCCCACTCCTCCCTTCCCACCCCACACACACACTTAAGTCCACGAAGATGTAAATATTGGAATGTAGACAAGGTGCATCTTCGTTAGAGATGGGAATTTGTCTAAAATACAATCTCAAACACCATCAAACTATTCGACGTAATAATTGCACAATGCACTGATCATTTTGTATTCTCCAGAAATTCACTCAATATCGACACTAAATTAAAACCGCAACTCTAGTATAATCAACTCAAATTGTTGATAACCATACTCACATGATCCTTCTTTTGCATGAAAATAGCACGTCTTAAAATTAACCCGATTTCTAATACAACTGCAATGTCCAGAAAGACAGCAGGCTATTTGTGTGCGCTTTTATCTATAAATAACAAACTGACCACCGAATGCAGTTTGCTCGGGACTGTGATCAGACTGCACACATTCGCGCGGAGTCTCTACGTTCTGTTGTTGTTGCAGAACTTCCCCGCACAATACAAGCAGCTCAGAACACATTCTGCAAAATTATGCGTCTGGTTATTGAAACATGTACTTAAACGAACATATTCTTGACTTACCGAGTAAATACTCCAACTTCCCAAACACATCTAGTTATTTATCTATAATGCAAACAAAATCTCTCGGGAGGTCAAACTTGCTGATGAGTTTGGAGTAGTTGTGAACACTGTTTTGAGTGAGCGTTCTCCGCTTCTATCCTCTCTCTGAAGATCAGTGTATCACTGCTCCGCTCTCATCCCAGCTCTGTCTCTGCTCTCTGACGCCCCACGCTATTAAATGGTGCCGTCCCAAAACGGGGGTGTCACAAGTCACATAAATCAAAACATTTTCAGCACTAATGTCACTTCTAGCTGGAAAATGCTATGTTACCTTCATCTTGCTGAATATTATAATACATAGCGAAATTTCACTCAGGGATTGAGTTGCTAACAGTCCAACACTCACCTCTTGATCCCGTGAGATTCCGATCTCTCCCCTTCAGCTTCTCTTTAGCACATTCCAGCAGTTTGCAGCTTCTGAGACGTGGCATTGCTCCGTCCCCTCAGTCTAACTCAATACTTACCGCAGGTACAGTCATTTAAACTACACTTGGGAAGAATTTATACAAAACTTCGGGTAATTATTAATCATTTGTAAAATAATGTAACTATTAAATTTGTATGCTGTTGTAATTCAGCTAAAAGTTTAGCGATAGTCTACCGTTACAATTAAACATCTGGAAAGTTTTGCTTTGATGGATGTTAACTTCTGGTTTATTTGTTCTTTTACTATTGTATGTTTTGGAATTGCAAGCTATTATTTTATATTCTGTTATTACATTGAATATTTTATATGGCTGTATTATCTAAATATCTATTTCTGAAACAGTAATTGAAATCAGATGCCGTTTTCAACAAATTTTATAAACTTCACAATAAAAAGACCAAGCTTTATAAATATTAAAATGTATTTTCTCAATTGGCAAACGAATTGCTTGGATTTGCATTTGTCACCCACTTAAAGTGTATGTTTTTTAAAAGTTTTAAAATGTAACATTCGACTTCAAAAAATTAAACACTAACAGTACTGACATTCAATTTTTCGGAATCACATGTACTTTGATGGTAGTCCTGTCTTGACATTTTACATTCTCGATTTATTTTTATCTTACGATTACAGTTAGGGAGCAAGATAAACTAACAGCTGGTAGAGCAACTTGAAACCTGATGTTTTACTACACACACTATTCATGATTGCAAGGAGCTAGATTAAATTAAAGATTAATACTACAGTAAGTGATTGCGGGGGTCGAGTTGGAGTCAAGGTGAGGATTTATAATACAATAGTGATTGTGAGCCACCAATTGGAGTTGAGGTGATGATCAATACTACAGTAGTGATTCTGATGAAGGGCTTATGCTCGAAACGTCGAATTCCCTATTCCTGAGATGCTGCCTGGCCTGCTGTGCTTTGACCAGCAACACATTTGCAGCTGTGATCTCCAGCATCTGCAGACCTCATTTTTTACTAGTGATTCTGAGGGCCTAGTTGGAGTTAAGCTGAGGATTAATAATACAAAAGTGATTGTGAGCCACCAATTGGAGTTGAGGATTAATACAATAATAGTGTTGGGAGGGTTTAGTTGGAGTTAAGGTGAGGATTAATAATAGGGTACTGATTGTGAGCCATCAATTGGAGTTAAAGTGAGGATTAATACTACAGTAGTGATTGGGAGTCATCAGTTGGAGTTAATACTAAAATAGAATTAATACTGTAATAGTGTTGGAGACACCAGCTGGAGTTGGTGAGAATGAGGAGTGAGACAGTGCAGTTCTCACCCTGGACCGAGGGTGGCGCTGCTGCTGTTGGAGCAATGTGACCGCACGCACTCTCACGCCGGTGTTTTCCGCGGGAAAAGCGGCTGCCTCTGCCCGCAGGGACACATGGGAAATGGAGTTCCAGATGCAAAGTGCCGGCATATGACAATGATAATGTCCCAGAGCAGACTACAAAACCCACAGTGCAGCGAGACTCCAGGGGGCACCAAGCTTCCAAGGTTACCATTATCTCTTAAATCAAGTATCTAAATAAAAATGTCATTTCAAATCATTTGACATCGGTTCCAAAATGCAGTATCCTACCACATGTGGACAGATAGAGCCAAGTCCAGTGACAGGGTTTTGACATCTGTCTTTCCACCCACTGAGAGGAGAGAATTCCTGCTTTTCCACTCATGGGATGATACTGAGACCTCCATGTACTGACAACCAAATAAATTCAGTCATTTTACTGCTGCCCTGTTACCAACACTGTGAATATGTTCTTAATGCTTCCAATTTTCTAAGGCCATTTCATATCTCATCCTCTCTCATCTCCTCAGGTACCAATAGCATCTTCACAGTCTCAGCCACAAATAGGCCAGCTCCACAGCCATAATCTCTTCCTCTATATCTGAGGAAAAAGGCATAGGTCCCTCAGAAAAGACACCAGCAAGACTGCCTCTTGCACCTTCCACTAGGTCAGATGCTGACGCCTCGGTGGATACTTCAGCTAAAGTACGGTTGGGATCACATTCTAGTGAGTACATCACAATCATGTTTCCACAGTTCTTCAAGGAAGAAACACACCAGGTCACTGGCAGAGACCTGGCACCCAAGGCAGGAGAGGATCCCATGGAGTCAGCCATTAGCAATTTCATCCACTGACAAGCTGACATAAGACAGGACCAACAGGGATGTTGTCAGATGCACTGGGTGAACTGACTCGGAAGTTAGAGGAGAGAAGGTTGTTAAGAGAACAAGCAAGGACCTCCTGATATGCACTTTGGTCAAATTCATGAGGTGGGTGCTTGTCCCTCTGTACAATGAAAGATGCAAATGTACTCTGAAGTGTGCCATTGAAGTGGAATACTGTATTCAAAGTGATTTGGAAATGTGTCCTGGTATAGCAGGTTCATGACTGATGCCAGCCTCTGGTTTGGTGAGTAGGTGGTTGTAAGCAGTTCCTGCCCATGCAATGTAAACTGAGACTTTGGTGATTGCTTTCCAAGTTGGAAGCCCAGTGAAGCGAGCAGGGAGCCACCAGTTACCCACTCTGACTTTCAGGAAAGAATTTGACATGTCTAACTTTTATCCAGTGTGTGGGAGAATAGGATATCAATGAAGATTAGGTATGAATGGCAATAAGTACAAATAAGCCTCTCACTGCTCACGAGCAAGATTGTCTTCTTACCATTCAAAATTTGGTTGCAGAATTGGACTTTACTATTTCAATGTTATGAATCCCATTTTTCTAATCTTGCCATATTTTCCCAACTGGTTCATCATAGGCAATGGGAAGATTACACCCTTGATCTAGTCTTAGTTATCCATAGTATTAATTATGTATTCACCTATAATGCAACAACTTCAAATATTGTAAGCAAAAAGCAGCACCTCCTTCCCCCTTTTTCACCAAATTCCTAACCATAACACACTAGGCTATGGTGAGAAATTTGGGGAAATCTGGTAAGATGTCAAGCACGTGCTTTTGAGACATCACGGCCATCACATTTTCCAACCAAATTCCAGATGTCAATACAAGATTCTCCCAAGTGAGCAATGCAAGTCCTATTAATGAGGGTTTTGACTCATTACTACCCTCATACTACCCAATTTCACTTCATTCATTTGTGTTATATCGTCGCCAGATAAAAACTCAATACCTAGAATTTCTGACATGAGTTCAGGTAGCTGTTGACTCCAGATCTCTCTTCCTGCTCCAAAACTCCATCTTGAACACATGGCACTAACATGTGAGGGCACTCCTCCTGGGCAGAGGCTGCACAAACCCCACATACAGAGAGATCTGACATTCACCAGTTGAACCACCTCATCACAGTACCTCTCCGATTCATGTACAATACACTTCTGCACTTCATGTTGCACTTTGGGAATGCACTGGCGCCTATTGTATCACATAGCACCTCTGCATTCTTTTTCTGTTTGCCCCTTAGCCAGAACCTAAAGACTTAGAGGGTTCATGTGTTGCCTTTCTGCTCAGCATGGACTGAAAGCCAGAGAGTGTGTCATCAATCTCGGGCCTGGACGTTTAGGTGTCCGATATTGTCCTATCTCAATGTCACACCTAAAGCAAATACCAGCAGCCTACATAGCAAATACATTGTACATGCATCAATCAAATAGTCGTGTCTCCAAGTCAAAGTGGAGTAGTCCTCAGTCAAGTCTGGGAGGGCTGCTGTCAGTCAGAAGAGGGGGGGGGGTTTCCTGTATGGTCAGTCAAGGGTTTCATCCAATATTATTTCAAGGGTACAAGCACGGTTAGTCGGCACTCAAGGAGGTGCAGTACCAAAGATAGAGTGAGCATGAAGTGGCAGAGAAAAGATGGTGGCATCTATCCTGGCATGGCGGAGATGGAAATTGACCTTTCCATGACATTGCTGCATATTCCTTCGGATAGTTGAAACCTCTGTGACCGTGGCATGTGGGCTGACAAGGAATGGTGGCATAGCCTTCTCTGCTGGTCCTGAGGGGAGAGGAAGGTCCTTCGCTGCATTGCCCCATCCACAGGACCTCAAGGTCCCTGTCTGCAAAATGTCACACCAATTTGCACTTATTTACCACGTTCAAAGCAAATATCATGTAGTATGCTGGGAAGCTGTAGATAGCCAGTGATTGAGCAAGTGCAAAGTAGCCTTTTAAATAGCACTGGTGCCAGGGACCTTGGAATTTCCTAGTAGTAGCAAGTGGCCTACAGCAAATGGGAGATTTAGGCTAGTAGGGTGCCATGGGGGCATGGTGAATACTTTGTGTGGGAGTTTAGGGTGATAAATGAGAAAACTCAACAGGCCTCATCGAGCAAAATCCTCCATGAACTGACTGTTAGCCAATTTCGAATCACATTCAGTCCACTGTATATGACCACGCTGTACACCAACTGTTACAGTTTATTTGTCAACATCTTTTCAAGCCACACCCAATTTTCCAGAATTCATTCAGTTATCTGCGCAAAGTAATTAGTTCCCAGTCAGACAATCAGTTACTGTTGAATGTTGGGAGCCAGTGGTGGGCACCCTCAGTTAAATTTTGCCTAGTTTTACATTATTTTCAGTTCTCAAAACTGTAAATTAATTTTGAGAGGTTAAACTACATTTCAGTTGGAGATTATTTAGTCACAACTTGCCAGGAAATTCCCCACTCTCATCAAATTCTCAGTTCTCATCCTTTATGATGCACATTGTTTAAGACCACGCTGCTACAATGGTACAAATGATATTACTTATCATTAATAATATTCCTTATAATCCACTCAACAATTTACGATTCTTTGGATATATGCATAAATTTACAATGTTATCGTTATATTAACTTCACCATTTTCTCAAAGTATAATGTTCTATTGAAGATGTTATTCTTGCATTGCTTTTTCACCAAAACAGAATCTGAAGTCAACAATAATGTAGCACAGTTGAACTCACATTTTGTTAATACACCTGGAACTGTAAAAATATTGACTGGAGAAAACTACACTCGATATAATAGCAAAGGCAACTTAAATATATGTCACATCTTTAAAATTGTAAAATGGGTGTGTAGTGATTGTAACAAGGTCAGCCAGGTGGATCTCATAGAATACGGGTTCCCTAATTGCGGCTGTTAACTTGATCCAATCAGGGAGCCCTGGCTGACAGCTATAAACAGGGTTTCCAAGGTTCTGCTCACTCTGAGGGAGTCAGACAAGTACTATGCACACGTAAGTAAAGGGTGATGGAATACCGTCCTCTGTGGGATTATTTCAAGGTGCTTACTGGAGCATGGTGTGACTAAATTTGACACCAGGCCATGTAAGAAAATAAGCAGAAAGGATCCAAGGAAAATTAAGAAAGCCTATTAGAGGAGGGACATATAGAGAGATTTGGGAAGGTAATTCCAGATCTTTAGCTAAAGGCACAGTCATTAATGATGGGCTGAAGAAAATAGGTGTTGCGCAAAAGTTTTGACATGAAGAAACACAGTTCTTGAAAGGTTGTAGTACTGGAGGAAGTTACAAAAATATGGAGCGTGAAACAATGAAGGGATTTGAAATTGTGGATGAAAATTTTAAATTGGAGACATCACTGAACCAGGAAATGAACCAAATAAGGGTGATTGAATGGAACCAGATATGAGTCAGAATATTGTACATAGGCAGCATTTAAAATGTTTATTTCCCATGTTAGTATAAAGTTAATTTGAAAATTTCAGTGGCAGCCACATCAAACAAAAGTGTTAAAGTTGATTTGATTTTATTGCTCTGAAAATGATCTCAGGGATCTGAAATTACAACTATTCATCTATGAGCTTTAATGAAACATCCCTATAGCATCCGAGAAGCATTATACAACTAAGTATCTAAAATAAAAGTGCCATCAGTTTTCTGGTTTACAGCTGTTTCTCTCCAAGCTTCTCTTAGAATACTTGGCAATTTGGCAATGAATTAAATCATTCTTAATTCATACGTTTTTACATGTGAATTTTATAGTATCCATTGAAAGCCATTAGCACAATGGGATATGATCTCAAACAGAAAAGAACAACGATTGCCCAACAGTCAATGTTCTTAGAAGTATGATTTAATTTATTCATTCTGATAATACAAAGTATTGAATAAAACTTTTTCTTAGATATAATCTCATAATTTACAATTCTTTGGAATTATAAATTGACAAATAATGAACTATTTCAATAGCAATTACATTAAGGAGAACCATGTTAAATAAAAAAGGAGCAAATTTTGTTTCCTTGTGAAAATTATGATTCAGGGAATCTAAAATGATTTGAAGTTAAGATGCAATCCATGATCTAATTCACATTCATTTTCTTTCAAAACATCCAGTATTAATCAGTGAGGAAATGTGTTAATATTAATTGCTATTCTTTCCATTTGTTTTTATATCTGGAGTTTGCAGCATGCCTAGAAACCTTAAATAAGATGGACTTAATCCTCAAGGTGAAGGTCAAGGTTGATTTGTGATTCTGAACACTTGCTTGAGAAGGTATGATTTAGTTTAATATTCAAATCATTATTTAGCACAGGTGGACACACAGTTTATTTATGTGTGTTTGATGTTCATTGTGGGAAAACTGTCAACATTTGTCACTCAGCCCAGATCGTTTGGATAAATGTGAACTGACTATTGAGAGTCAGCATGGCTTTGTCAAGTATAAGTCATGTCTAGTTAATCCCGTTTAATTCTTTGAGGATGTCACTAATTCAATGTTCTAATTCAATAGGAGTATGTACTTATAGGGAGAAGGTGCAAAACCTGACGTATTCTTGGGAAATAAGGCAGGACGGGTGACGTGTCAGTGGGGGCGCACTTTGGGGCCAGCGACTATAATTTTATTAGTTTTAAAATAGTGATGGAAAAGGATAGACCAGATCTAAAAGTTGAAGTTCTAAATTGGAGAAAGGCTAATTTTGAAGGTATTAGGCAAGAACTTTCAAATGCTGATTGGGAGCAGATGTTCACAGGTAAAGGGACGACTGGAAAATGGGAAGCCTTCAGATATGAGATAATGAGAGTCCAGAGACAGGATATTCCTGTTAGGGTGAAAGGAAAGGTTGGTAGGTGTAGGGAATGCTGCTTGAGGAGAGAAATTGAGGTTTTGGTTAAGAAAAAGAAATTGAGTATGGAAGAGTTAGAAGAGTATAAAAGCAGTAGGAGTATACTTAAGAGGGAAATCAGGAGGGCAAAAATGGGACATGAGATAGGTTTGGCAAATAGGATTAAGGAGAATCCAAAGGGTTTTTATAAATACATTAGGGACAAAAGGGTAACGAGGGAGAGAATAGGACCCCTCAAAGATCAGCAAGGTAGCCGATGTGTAGAGCTCTTGGAGATGGGGAAATAGATGGTGACATCTTGAAAAATGCCCATATTACAGAGGATGAGGTGCTGGATATCTTGAAATGCATAAAAGTAGATAAATCCCCAAGACCTGAGCAGGTGTACCCTAGCACTCTGTCGGAAGCTAGGGAAGTGATTGCTGGGCCTCTTGCTGCGATATTTGCATCATCAGTGGTCACAGGTGAGGTGCCGGAAGGCTGAAGGGTGGCTAATATGGTGGCAATTTTTAAGATAGGTAATAAGAAAAAGCCAGGGAACTATAGACCAATCACCCTGACATCGGTGGTGGGCAAGTTGTTGGAGGGAATCCTGAGGGACAGGATCTACATGTATTTGAAAAGGCAAGGACTGATCAGGGTTAGTCAGCATGGCTTTGTGTGTGGGAGATCATGTCTCATGAACTTGTTTGAGTTCTTTGAAGAAGTAACAAAGAGGATTGATGGGGGCAGAGTAGTAGAGGTGATCTATATGGACTTCAGTAAGTGATTCAATAAGGTTCCTCATGGGAGACTGGTTAGCAAGGTTAGATCTCATGGAATACTAGCCATTTGGATACAGAACTGGCTGGAACGTGGAAGACAGAGGGTGGTGGTGGAGGGTTACTTTTCAGACAGGAAGCCTGTGACCGGTGGTATGTCACAAGGATCGGTGCTAGGTCCACTTCTTTACGTCATTTATATAAATGATTTGGATGTGAACATAGGAGATATAAATAGTAAGTTTGCAGATGACACCAAAATTGGAGATGTAGTAGACAGCGAAGAAGGTTACCTCAGATTACAACGGGATCTTGATCAGATGGGCCAATGGGCTGAGGAGTGGCAGATGCAGTTTAATTTAGAAAGTGCGAGGTGCTGCATTTTGGAAAAGCAAATCAGAGCAGGATGTATAAACTTAATGGTAAGGTCCTAGGGAGTGTTGCTAAACAAAGAGACCTTGGAGTGCAGGATCATAGCTCCTTGAAAGTAGAGTTGCAGGTAGATAGGATAGTGAAGAAGGGATTTGGTATGCTTTCCTTTATTGGTCAGAGCATTGAGTATAGGTGTTGGGAGGTCATGTTGCAGCTATACGGGACATTGGTTAGGCCACTTTGGAATAATGTGTGCAATTCTGGTCTCCTTCCTATGGGAAGGATGTTGTGAAACTTGAAAGGGTTCAGAAAAGATTTACAAGGATGTTGCCAGAGTTGGAGGATTTAAGCTATAGGGAGAGGCTGATTTCTCTGGAGTGTCAGATACTTAGGAGATTGAGGAGTGATCTTATAGAGGTTTATAAAATCATGAGGATAGGATAAATAGATAGTGTCTTTTCCCTGGGGTGGGGCAGTGCAGAACTAGAGAACATAGATTAGATTCCCTACAGTGTGGAAACAAGCCCTTCAGCCCAACAAGTCCACACCAATCCTCTGAAGAGTAACCAACCCAGACCCATTTCCCTCTGACTAATGCACCTAACACTACGGGCAAAGTAGAATGGCCAGTTCACCTGACTTGCGCATCTTTAGACTGTGTGAGGAAACCCACTCAGACGTAGGGAGAATGTGCAAACTCCACACAGACAGTCGCCCACAGCTGGAATCAAACCTGGGTCCCTGGCTCTGTGAGGCAGCAGTGCTAACCACTGAGCCACCATGCCACCCCATAGGTTCAGGGTCAGAGGGGAAAGATATAAAAGGGACCTAAGGGGCAACATTTTCACGCTGAGAGTGGTGCGTGTATGGATTGAGTTGCCATAGGAAAAGGTGAAGGCCGGTACGATTACAGCATATCTGGATGGGTATATGAATAGGATGGGTTTAGAGGGATATGGGCTAAGTGCTGGCAAATTAGGCTGGGATATCTGGTCGGCATGGACGAGTTGGACCAAAGGGTCTGTTTCCATGCTGTATATCTCTATGATTCTGACTCTAATTATGTGGGGATTTAAAGAGTTAAATTAGGACAACAGTTTGCACAAACGTGGCTTGTATTCCTTTGAGTAAAAAGGACTGCGATATAATTGCATCAAGGTCTTTAAGTTCTTAAAATGATTCGATAAGGCTTATTTCAAGAAACTATTCCCTCCAACTAGAGAATCAAAACTACACTGACATCATCTTAAATTTGGAATAACACTTTCACACAATGGTTAGCAGAAATCTGGAATTCTTTCCCTTAAAACATTGTGGATTCAAGAACAGTTTATTTTCAAGGCTGGAGCTAAGGCAGGTGAAATGAGTTTATTTACTGATCGGTTGTGATTTAATGAATGATGAAGCAGACTCAAAGATGCCTTTTCCTCTTCCCCTGTCTCAAAGTGAGAAACTTCTTTATTTTTAACAAAATAGTAATTATTAACCGTAATTAAAAATAGTATTTTCCTGGTTAGCGTAACCTTCAGTTGAAACATTGCAATAAAAGGTTGCATTAAAGAGGAGACTGTTCAAGTTGATGGAGCAGGGATCTGATATTGCCTGAAGTAACGATGCTATCTGTTGCCTGATACACATTGTGTTTCTCTCTAAATTTTCATGTATCAGTTTGGAAATTTGTTTGTATTATTATTTCTTATTCCATCTGTTTTTATGTCTGGATTTTGCAACATCCCTGGAAATCTCTAACATATAGGACATCATTCTATAAGCAGTGAAACGGATTTCCCAACACTTAAGCTTTTAAAAGGTATGCTTTCTATTAATGCAAACAATCTGAGGAACAGCACTTACTAATGATACAATGCATCATTCATAAAACATTGTCATGGACAGATCCCATCATTTACAAGTCATCAGATTTATAAATAACAGATAACTTTACTATCATTGAACAGAGTATTTATAACAGCACTATCAAACAATAATTTTTCAATTGTCTATGTTGTCTCCTCTTTGAATGCTTATAGGTGTAGTGCATTGAATTCAAATCATCATTGCTGGAAGAGAGAGAAAAAAATTAAAGTTGTAATTATTCTTACCATATGTCAGAATCTATTTAAATTACTGTATTGCTTGTTAATATGAAATTAAGTTGAAACATTTTACCAACACTGTTAAGAAAAGAGGGCCACATTAATTATGTTGGAGCATGTTGTATTTCTCTGTGAAAATGATGAAATTGGGGATCTGAAATCATCTGAAGTTAAGATGCCATCCATTTCCTGATTCACACTCTTCTTTTGTCTATACTTCTACTGGTATATTTATCAGATTTCTAATTATTTATCATGTTTATTTTATATCTGCATTTTACAAGGTTCTTGGAAACCCAGAAGATGATGACATCCTTCAAGACAATAAGGAATTAAATTTAGGAGTCACTGGGGACACTGCCCAATGTAGAAGAAATTTTACTACATTAAATAAACATGCCCGGGAAATAATCAAGTTTTCTTGTTTGTCTTTCCATCAAGGACTGAATGTTTCTTGGGAAATGTCATTAATATTTTATCCTTTATAAAATTCTTGCTAATCTGCCACTCTCAACCCTAGGATGTGGGTACAATTACAGTGTTTAAAATACATTTAAATAAGTACATGAATAAGAAAGGTTGGAGGGATATGGGCCAGGAGTAGGCAGGTAGGACTAGTTTAGTTTGGGATTATGTTGAGCATGGATTGGTTGGGCTGAAGGGTCTGTTTCCGTGCTGTATGACTCTAAATAAATTACTCTTTTGATGATAGTATTATGTATTAAGTCCAGTTCTTTACAACCTCAGTTGAATACAAAATTGTTGTCTTCATCTGCAAACTTTTCATTGTTCCATTACTTTTAATTATACAACTCATTAAGTCCAATGTGTCAATGTTTATCAATTGTTTTTTCAATATTAGCTATCTTTTGACACCTCTTTCTAATCTCCACAACTATTCATTGAACTTTCAGCCATTTTACCCCATATTCTACAACTATTTTCCTGAACACTAATGCTTTGCTAATATTTGTGTCTTCTAGCTGTTAAGTCCACTGCCAGTGAAAACAGTTGCTCCTTATTTAACCTATTAAAAACCTGGATTGTCTTGGAATGTAAGAACCTGTATTTAATACCCCCAAAACCTTCTATGCTGTCGGAGAACATTCCAACTTCTGTAGTCTTTTCACTAAACAGAAGACTCTTATCCTGATACAATTCCAGTAAATCTTGGCACCTTTTTCAAGGCCTTGGCATCTTTTTGAAAGAATGGTGTCCAGAATTGGACTCAATGTGACCCATTTTAACTTGTGCAAGTGGGTGAGCTTCGAATAGATTAAAATTAGGTCCAACGTATCCACTTATGCCTAACACATGAATTATACAGCTTTAGCATCATTTTTTTTTGCTTTCACAATCTACCAACATTCATAAAACCCAAAATCTCATATAGTCATTTAATAGGTTTAGCAATCTGTCAGGCCACTTTTGAAGATTTCCACACCAGAGTTTTTTTTGGTTCTTCTATGAATGACTGAGATTGCCAAGAGGTAAAAAGTGCTCTATTGCCATGTTCATGCAAATTAAAAGTTATTAGGCTCAAATATTCTCTGGAAATAAACAAACTGCCTTGGTTCCAGGAGTACAGTGTGATAATTCTAATGTTTTTGCACAGTTATAATTATAGGTATTGTCTTCATTAGAACTCCAATGTGTTATATAAGTATATTGCAATAATATTGAAACAGTACATCCCAAACCGGAATCAAATTGAAGACAATTTAATTATTTCACATTAATATTTCTCACAAATCTTTGCATTTAACACATTTTTAACAATGTGAAAATTTGTTTTCCTGCATTTCATATTCATTATGTATCATAGCTTGAAACTTTATTAATTTCTAAACTGTGAGCTATCTACATAAAATAAAATGAAAAATGAATAATTCGGTTTGCTGTCCATTAGAATGGTAGTTATCGACATTAGCTGCCTCAGATCTTCTATTTCCTATTAATTCTTTAACTACATAATCAGAGGACAATTTACAATCTCTGGGATATGAAGTAAAATACAGAGTGTACTGTTTACAAGAGTCTCCAAAACCAAATGATAAAGTTATGTTTTGTTATTATTTAGTTTTGGGACTGAACCCAAGGGACAGACTATTTTTATTGACCTACTTTGCTGCAACTCAAAACTAACATAGAGTCATAGAGATGTACAGCATGGAGACAGACCCTTCGGTCCAACCCGTCCATGCCATGTTTCATGATTGCTGAGAACAATGTAATTCCATCACACAAAAAATCTTGTTTTTTAAGAAAACAGTTTAATAGGGCTGAATCAAGTTCACAGACTCATCAATAAAATTGTTTCTGATTTCTGCAGTAGTGTTTGGCAATGTAATTAAAATAACATCAATGTTGGAAGACCAATACAATGATGGGAAAACTAAGTTTAATCTCTTTCAGTGTGATGGGGAGAGATCAAGAATATGAGAAAAATCTGGTAATGAAATGGGAAGAATATAATGAGAAAAATATGAGAAGAATTTGGTAATGAATTTATAGTGTAAGATACAGGAAACAACATTTAAATTGTGATTGTCTCAGATACTTCAAAAGGTCTTACAGAAGAAACAAGTCCTCAGCTCAGAACTAAATCTTTTAGTTTTCTCTTAATGCTCTTTTGTTTCACAATGTAAATGCTTTCAGCACAGATAATAAGATACTAGACACTTCACTATCTCAACCTAATTTTCTAATGAAATGTTTACATGTAACCTTCTCCACAAGAATTTGAGAAGTTCAACTTTTCAAATATTTACCAAATTCTTCCTTTACTGGCCTAATGCCAAAATGCTCCAAGAGAGAGGTCCTGTCAATATAAAGTATTCTCTCAAAGCCTTCACATTTATAGCCTTGTATTTCAAACTGAAAAAAAGTATATTTCAAACTATGTAAAGAGACATGGTAATAATACCAAAATGCATTGAAAATTTTGAGTAATAATTTTAAGAAATTGTTTATGAAGCACTGTATTCCTTTACAATGGTATCCCTTCATCATTGACTCCGATATTTACAAATCTTCTAAACTAAAACCCTTACAACTGTATCTTTTAACATGAGACCTGCTTTTCTAATCAACCTATTTAAGGTTGTTATTATATACCTTTGGAGAAGGTGGGACTTGAACCCAGGCCTCCTAGCCTAGGAGTAGAAACACTACCAATGTGCCACAAGAGGGTCTGACTGTAGAATTTACAGAATTTTGAAAGAACTGCAGATGCTGGACATCAGTAACAAAAGCAGAAATTGCTGGAAAGGCTCAGCAAGTCTAGCAGCATCTGTGGAGGGACATAAGAGTTGATGTTTTAGGTTCAGTGACCCTTCAGAACAGTTCTGAGATGTTCTGGTAGTGAGGGAGGGTCACTGAACCCAAAACATTAACTCTGATTTCTTTCCACAGATTCTGTCAGACATACTAAGCCCTTTCCAGTAATTTCTGTTTTGTGTAGAATTTATAGTTCAATAAAAGATTAATGTCAGGTTTATCTTTTAAATTCGGATTAGATTGAACTTAGGTCAGACTAAACTGTCAGCACATGATTCCCACACACAAAGCCATGTTAACGAACCCTAACCAGTTCTTGCCTTTCCAAATACATGTAAATCCTGTTCCTCCGGATTCCCTCCAACAACTTGCCCACCACTAATATCAGGCTCATCAGTCTATAGTTCCCTGGCTCTTCTTTACCACCTTTCTTAAATAGTGGCATCATGTTAGCTAACCTCCAGTCTTCTGATACCTCACCTGTGACTATCGATGATACAAATATCTTAGCAAGGGGCCCAGCAATCACTTCCCACAGAATTCTAGGGTACAGGTCCTGGGATTTATCCACCTTTATACGTTTACGACATCCAGCACCTCCTCCTCTGTGATATGGACATTTTTCAAGGTGTCACTATCTATTTTCCCACATTCTATATCTTCCATGTCCTTCTCCACAGTAAACACTGATGCAAAATACTCATTTACTATCTCCTCCATCTCCTGCAGTTGCACACATAGGCTGCTTTGCTAATCTTTGAGGGGTCCTATTCTCTTCTTGTTACCCTTTTGTCCTTAATGTATATATAGAATCCCTTTGGATTCTCCTTAAACCTACTACATACAGACATGGACTGTTTGAGGAATCACAATTGGAGCTGAACATTGTGCAATCATTGGAAACTGTCCCCATTTGTGACCTTAATTATTGAGGGAAGGCCATCATCAAAACATTTAAATCTGGTTAGACTTAAAACACAGCCCTGAAGAACTGATCGTTATTCTGGCACAGTAGTAATGTCCCTGCCTCTCTGCCAAGACACCTGGGTTCAAGTCCCACCCATTCCAGAGGTATGTAATGATATCACTGAATGCATTGATTGAAAAGTCAATCTCTACTGTGAGGTATTAGTGCAATGATGCCCTAAAGCTATTCTGCCACTTTGCACAAATGAGTTTTGCATTGACAAGCCTCTACAGAAGATTTAAACAGCACATTAACCATTCGGACAATGGCAGCAGTTTGAACTGAGTTATGTTAGATCATTGCTTTGCTGCAGTTGGAGCATCACCCAACATTGAAATCTAGAAGGTTGCTTTGTTATTGGATGTGAATAGTAAAGCTTCAAAATTGTTTGTGAACTTGCATTTGATCTTGAACCCTCAGAAGCAACATTTTCACTGGGCAAGGAACCCCAGAATGTCTGCCCGAAGATCATTAATCTGGATCTGGAATCTAGGAAAAGGAATGAATTAGTGTCGACTGTAGCTGAGTAATAACACTCTTGTCTCCAAGGCAGAAGGTTACAGACTTAAGAGATGTTCCAGAGGCTTAAGAACACAACCCAGTAGTGAGGGAATACTGCTTTCCCTTTTGCGGATCGCACATCAACCTGAGGTACTGCCTATCCTTTCAGGTGGATCTGAAAGATTTCATGGGACCATTTGGAGGATGGTCAGGAATATTTATCTCTCAACCAACACCACAAGAACAGATGATTTGGTCATTATATATTGTAATTGGTAAGACTTTGCTGTGCTCATATTGGCTATCATGTTTACATTATTTCAGCAGTACTACAGATGCACAACTCATTTGTAACCAAAACCCCATTGGCTGTAAATGAAGTTAACACCATTCCCGTTTATTAATTGTAATTGCTGACAATTGTGAAGTTGTGAAAAGTTCTACATAAATGTAAGTCTTTTTCAACTTCTTTTGAGTAATTTTGACATTAATTTTAAAAAACTGGTTTATTACTATAACAAGCTAACTATTTAAACAGAAAATTCATCATTATCTTTAACAACACCAAGGATTTGAAATGATTTACTTTCAAATAACACAAGTTGTTTCTAAAGTGTATAACACTGACATTATTGCCCAAAGTATTAGACTTATTGATTATACAATATAACAGTAAGATCACAAAGTTGGATCATTAAAAGAGTTTACTAAAACAAAATTATTTTGAAGCTACATCCTTCAAGTTATCTACTTACATTTACAACAATAAAATAGAACTGTTATACTACAATTTCAGTTATTTGTTTGCACTAATAAATTGCCAAAATGGTCATGGCCACAGTGTAGGTAGAACTACAATAGTCTCCATGTGGATTGGAATAGTCAATTGATAAAGGAACCCTGAGGAGAATTTATAGATTGCATTTGGAACAGTTTCTTGGAACAGTATGTTGTAGACCAGCCACAACATTACTACTTTAGGCTATTTCAGATTTGAGGATGCATTGTGAGGCAAGTTTAATAAATGATGTCAGAGTAAAAGATTCTCCAGGAAACAGTGACCGTAATATGGTAGACTTTAGATGTCAGTCTGAGAGGGAAAAATATGAGTCAGATACAACTGTTAAGCTGAAATAGTAAGGAGCTTGTTCAGTGTTGCATGCAGCAGAGTGAGATAAAGGCTGAGTAGGTTACTGACAATACTGTTGGAAATTTAATCTTGTGTGGAAATTCTAGTCAAAGTGGGGCAGAGATGCTTTAACTAGTGTTTACTGCACAAAGTAAACTCTCCAGAGATGAGTAGAATAGGGTAAAAGATGTGGATCAAGAAGATTGCCTGCAGTGAGACTATTAGCAGACTATTGTCATGAACCACAACATGATGTATGCACCGGTAAAGAAATTGATCGGTGTGTGGGATTGATGAATGTTTCTAGTCTTTAAAGTAAAAGTAAAGTCTTTTATGTTTAATTCTCTCGTGTTTTGTTTTCTCATTTCTTTAAACTGCTGAAGTATTGGATTTCTCCTGTGGAGGTTTTGTTGTTTAGTTTATAAAAATGAAATATCATTGCAGTAAAGTGTAAAGGGCAGAGAATCTCAAGTAACAAAGTCAAATACAATAGCGATGATAGAATGGGTGATGTGTTGCTGCTGAAATATGTGCAAGTTGCTGGACACCAACATAATCCAAAACAAACGCATCCATATTGAAAGGAAAACTTTGGAGTGGAGTTGCAAAGCTGGAATTTCAGTTACAGACATTCCACTACGTCAGGGAAGGACAAAGTTACCTGGACACTTTGCTGCAGAAGGTGGTCACATCCCTCACCCCAAGTTCAACAGGTAGGTGTGACATCAAATGAGGCAAGTTTCAGGACCTAGGAGTAACAATTGAGGAGCCTTCGCCCCCTCAACTGTCCAACATTACAAGGTTCTTGTAAGCCGTGCAGACAAAACTGTGCACTGCAGGGAGCATGAGTAAAGTGACAATGGCACCTTGGTACAGGGAACTATTAGAGAAGGGAGAGGAAATGGAAATGTAGCAATGCAAGGGAGGCACAAGGGATATAAATACTGTTCTCTGTAGCTGAGAGTGGGAGTCCTGAAAATTGTTGTCTGCCCAGTGCCAGGGTTAAAAAACATTTAGGAGCTAAATTAGAAAGAATCACAAGGTAATAATCTCTGCACTACAACCTGAGCCACAGACAAACTGGCATAGGGTAAATAAAGTTAAGGAGTTAAATGTGTGGCTATAAGATTGGGGTGGGTGTAACGGGTTTTAGTTTGTGTACATAATTCGGGTAGATGGGAGCACTTCAAGACGGATGGGCTTCAGTTGAATTAGTCTCCTGGTGAATCAAATAATTTGGACTGTAAAGAAAGCTTTAAACTGATTAAACTGGGAGGATGGTTTCAGAGAAGGCAAAGGGTAAAAGGATGTGGTAGCATTACATAACAACTATTTGGATAATGATACTCAGAGTGAGACAGGATGGGACAGAATACACAAACATAGAAAACCAGAGTAATTAATCAAAAGAGAAAATAATGGCATAAAGGCAAAATTAAGGGCTCTTGAGTGCTTGTAGTATTAGTCAGAGCAAAATAGATGAATTAATATCACAAATACAGATTAATAGAGATGAGCTTATAGCCATTACAGAGACATGGATACATGGATATCAAAAATAGGAACTAAATATTCAGGGGGTATGTACATTTTCAAAAGGACAGGCAGAAAGGAAAGTATGATGGATGACATTGTTGGTATAGGAAGAAACAATCTTGAATCAGGAGACATAGAGCCAATATGGATGGAGGTGGCACTGTTCTGTAGGTCCACTAACTTTTGCTAAATGATGGGACAGCACATAAATCTGGAAATTATGAAGGTGTATAAGAAGGCACTTTATTCACCATAGATGACTTTAATCTTCATGTAAATTGGAATAGCAGATTGACAGCAGTAGTCAACATGAACAATTCATGGAGTGTATTTGGGACAGTTTCCTAGAACGATACGTTGTGGATCCAACCAAGGATCAGTCTGTTTTGGATTTAGTGATACATAATGAGGCAGGGTTAAAACTGATGTCAGAGTAAAATATTGCCCTGGAAACAGTGACCATAACAGTAGAATTTAGCATTCGGTTTGAGAGGGAGAAACTTGGGTCAGAAACAACTATGCTACACTTAAATAATGGTAATTATAAATTTACGAGGGCAGAGCTGGCTGGAATGGATGGGGAAAGGAGTTTAGCAGCAAAGGTGGTTGAGAAACATTGACAAACATTCAAGAATATAGTCTATGTTTCACAGCAAATATATAACCCGGGAAGGAATAAGAATTCTAGGAAAGGGATGAGCCAATCATGGTTAACCAGGAAAGTTAAGGATAGAACCAAATTGAAAGAAATAACATAAAATGTGGCAAAGATTTCTGGTGAACCAGAGGATTGAGAAAGTTTTAAAACCCAACTAAACATGACCAGAAGCAAAAAAGGACAGGCAAGATAAACTTTGAAAGCAAACTTGCAAGTAATATTAAGATAGTCAACTAGAGTTTCCTAAATAGATCAAAAGGTCGAGAGAAGCCAAATTGCATTTTGGCCCCTTAGAGACTGAGTCTAGGGATATAACCAAAAGCAGAAATTGATGGAGACACTCAGCATGTCTGGTAGCATCTATGGAGAGAAAGCAGAGTTAATCTTTCAGGTCTAGTGACCCTTCTTGAGAAGTGATTGTAGATAGCAAAAGGTTGATATATCTGCTAGGCAAGAGGAACGGGAAGGAGTAAATGATAGGTGGAGATGGAGCCCAGAGAGAGAAAAAACAGTTGGGCAGACAAAAGAAGGTAAAGGTCAGCCCAGGAGAAAGAATGGTCTGAGACCATTAGTGGCTGACAATGTGATGACAAGGCCTGATATGTGGGGGTTGGGGTAAGGACATGGGAGAAGGTGCTCAGGCACAACAATTATTTAACTCAATATTGACTCCAGAAGGTTGCAAGATTCTCAAGTGAAAAAATGTCATGTGCTCAAGGGGTTAAAGATCAATAGGTCCATGGACCTGATAGGATGCATCCTTAGATATTAAAGGAAGTAGATAGTGCATGCAATGGTTGTAATCTTCCAAGAATTCTCAGATTCTGGAAAATGCCAGAGGATTGGAAAACTGACAATATAATATCATTTTTAAAAAAGGCAAGGAGATAAAAAAAAAGAAGTAACCATCAGACAGTTAGCTTCACAACTGATTTTGGAAAAATCTTTAGAGTCTTTTATAAATTATGTAATAGTAGAGCATTTAGAAATACATACTGTGCTCAAGAATAGTCAGCATGGCTTCATACTGCAGGACGGTACCAGACAATTTTTAAAAATCCTTTGAGGAGGTAACAAGCAGTTTAGACAAAGGGGAAACAATGAACATGATTTATTTGGATTTTCAGAAGATGTTGGCTACTTAATATGATAAGAGCTCATTGTATCAGAGGCAGTATGTTTCAATTGATGGAGGATTGACTAACAATGAAAGAGGAGAGTTGAGATGAAGAGGTCCATGTTGCAACCTGTAACTGTTGGAGTGCAACATGGATCAGTGCTGGGGCCACATTTATATTATTGACTTGGAGAAACAAGGTAAATGTATTATGTCAACATATAATCAACACAAAAATATTTGTAAGGGTGACTCAAACAGTGTACAAAATGACATAGGCAGGCTAAGTGAATGCATAAAAAATTTTGCAGGTGTAATATAACGTGAGAAATGTGAAATAATGAACTTTGGCAGAAAAAGAGAAGATGAATATTATTTAAATTGATAAAGAATTTGCAGAAAGCTACAACACAGAGGGATTTCGGAATCCCTTTGCATAAAGGACAAAAGGCTAGCAATCACATACAGTATGTAATAGGGAATGCAAATGGGAATGAGTGCAGAGAACATTGACCAAATTGATTCCAGGGGTGGCAGGACTGACATATGAGGACAGATTGAGTCAGTTGGGACTGTATTCACAGGAATTCAGAAGAATGAGGTGGAGATCTCTTAGAAACCTGTAAAATATTAAAAGGACTAGACAGGCTGGATGCAGGAGGAATGTTCCTGATGATGAGGGTCTCAAATCAGGGGTCATAGTTTAAAGATAAGAGGTAAACCTTTTTAGAACTGAGATGAGGAGAAATGTATTCACCTAGACAGTGTTGAGTCTGTGGAATTCATTATCTCAGAAAGTGGGGTTGAGGCCAAAACATTGTGTGTCCATAAGAAGGATGTAGATATTGCTCTTGTGTCTAAAGATGTCAAGGGATATCGGGGGAGTGCGGGATTAGGGTATTGAGCTCGATCATCAGCCATGATCATATTGAATGGTGGAGCAGGCTCAAGGGGTGGAATGGCCTACTCGTGCTCCTAACTTCTATGTTCCTGTGTTTCCTCTCGGACAGTTTTATCCCTTTGGAGACTGTTCCAAGATATTTGCAAATTAGGGAGATGATTAGGCGTAATGGGTCAGGTCATGGATGTAAATCTTACCATTACATGCCTCCAGTAACAGAATGGCTGATAGAAAAAGATCCAAGTCAGTCTTGAATTTTTAAGCTGAGCTAGTTTCATGCTGCTTCAGTTTATAATTATGTGCTCTGACAATCTGTTCTAAATGTCAATAAACCATCATTGTAGATGTTCTCTAAGAAGCTACATGGAGTCTTGAATTAGCCTAGTCTTCAAAATACAACCTATCGGAAATAATGCATTATTATTCATGAACCTTGCTCGTTATTTTAAATCTTAAGAATCCTTGATACTGGTGTGTGACTTAATGGGAGTTCTGAAGAAGGGCCACTGGACTCAAAAGTTAACTCTTATCTCTCCACAGATGCTGCCAGACTTGTTGAGTTTCTCCAGCAATTACTGTTTTTGTTTGCTTGTTTGTGACTTGTGTATGTTTTAGCATTATTTGTCACATTGTACATATTCTACTTAGTAGTACTGATCACAGTTGATTCCTTGTGTATTGACGCCAGTATTTTACTTCAACCATTGGATTGCTTAAAGAATATTAACCATGATCAATCTCTGGAAAAGAAACCCTGGGGAGTCTTTGGAAAAAATACTTATTTTAAATCAGATAGATTTCGTTTAAAAAGTACTTGTTTGGGATACAGTGAGTAACTTGAAACATGACATGGTAAAGGAAAGGTGAACTCGGGTCTATATTTTCCAAAGTTCTCCAACATTTAGTGGTTTCCACATGCTATCACAGGACACTGTTCATGTCCAACTCGAGCACTTGGGATTCACGGAAAAGACAGTAAAGTCTACCTTATTATGTACAATGTCAGCTTGTCAAACAAGACGGTTTTTAACAGAACATCAATGAATCTTAATAGTAGTAAACAAAATTAATCTCTGAAATAAATTAGTTCAGAGGTCACATTGCAATATCATTATCAAAGAAGGCAACACTCTTATAGATTCAGCTTGTTTTAACTTCCTTCAAACTTCTGTATTAAAGTATTAAACAATAAATGAACTCAGACAACAAGTTGCTTCCTACCAGATAAAATGTGGGGGAAGGCTAACTATTTGTTTATCTATCTGTTTGCTTATCCTTGTGTAAATAACTTCTGCAGCATTTATTTACATTTTATTGAAAAAAAACTGCAATTCTTTCAGAATATGTCAATGTATTTAGAGATAATGCACGTTGCAAGAACATTTGGGAAATGAGATTCTCATTGGGTTCATCCTAAGAGAATAGATTCCCTACAGTGTGGAAACAGGCCTTTCAGCCCAACAAGTCCACACCAACCCTCCAAAGAGAAACCCACCCAGACCCATTTCTCTCTGACTAATGCACCAAGCACTTTGGGCAATTTAGCAGGCCAATTCACCTAACCTACTCATTTTTGGACTGTGGGAGGAAACCAGGGCACCTGCACACAGACACAGGGAGAATATGCAAACTCCACACAAATAGTTGCCCAAGGCTGGAATTGAACCCAGGACCCTAACACTGTGAGGTAGCAGTGCTACCCACTGAGCCACCATGCCATCCTATCCAAAAGGCAAGAATCAGCTGTGTAAAAAAAACTGAAAGAACTGTGGATGCTAGCAATCAGAAACAAAAACAAAAATTGCTGGAAAATTTCAGCAGGTCTGGCAGCATCTGTGGAGAGAATGCAGAGTCAATGTTTTGGATCCAGTGACCCTTCTTCCGAACTGACAGTAGCTAGGAAAAAAGTTGTTTTTTTTTATGCAAAAGATAGGATTGGGGGAGGCAGAGCCCAAAGAGAGAGAAAAAACAGTTGGACATTCAAAGGAGCGGATAACGGTCAGCCTAGGAGAATGAATAGCTACTAATGGGGACTATTAGTGGCTAACAATGGGTCGTATATAATGGCAGACCATATGATAACAAGGCCCGCTGTGTGAGGGTTAGGGGAAGGACATGGGGGAAGGTACCTCAAGCCTTAAAATTGTTGAACATGATATTGAGGCTGTAGAGTTCACAAGTGGAAAATGAGGTGTTGTTCTTCCAACTTCTGCTGAGGTTTGTTGGAGCACTGGAGCAAGCCTGAGAGAGAGATGTTGGCCAGGGAGCAAGGTGGTGTTAAAGTTGCAGACAACTGGAAGCTCAGGTTTGTTTCTGCAGACAGAATGTCGATGTTCTTCAAAGTGGTCACTCAATTTATGCTTTGTTTCCCCAAAGTAGAGGTAACCACTTTGTGAGCAGCGAATACAGTAGATTAAATTGAGTGAAGTACAGGTAAAACACTGCTTCTCCTGGAAGATGTCTTTCAGCCCTTGGATACTGAGGAGGGAGGAAGTAAATGGGCAGGTGTTAGAACCTTCTACAATTACAGGGGTAGGTGCTGTGGGACTGGGGGGTGTTGGGAGTGAAGAAGAGGTGGACCAATGTGTCTCGAAGGTCACGATCCTGTGGAAGGCTGACAGGGAGGGGAAAGGAATATATGTCTGATGGTGGTATCCCACTTAGGGTGGCAGAAATGGCGGCTAATGATCCTCTGGACGTGGATGCTAGTGGAGTGGTAGGTGAGGATAATGGGCACGCTGGGAGAGAAGAAAGGGGATGAGGACTAAAATGTGGGAGATAGGGCAGATCCAGCTGAGGGCCCTGTCAAATATGGTGCTAGGGAATCCTCAGTTGAGGATAAAGGTGGCCATTTCAGAGGCTTCCTTGTTGAAGTTGGCATCATCAAATGCAACAGAGACGGAGAAACTAGGAGAAGCTATAGAATTATAGGAAGTAGGGTGTGAGGATGTACAGGGCTAAAGTGGGTACTGAAGATGCTGGAGATTAGAGTCAAGATTAGAGTAGTGCTGGAAAAGCACAGCAAGTCAGGCAGCATCCGAGGAGCAGGAAAACCAACATTTCAGACAAAAGCCCTTCACAGTCAAGGTAACAATGAGAGTCAGTTGGTTTGTAATGTAAATATTTGCAAAGCAGAATTTACTTTTCAGTAAAGGAAAATAAGCGGGGATAAATTAAAAGGAAAAATTAGGCAACATTCCTTAATGACCACCACCCATTGGTTCTGACATCCAACATTATGAAATTCTTTCAGAGATTAGTCATGGTAACATCAACTCCAGCCTCCCAGATCACCTTGATCCTCTACAATTCACCTACTGTCACAATATGTCCAGGGCAGACACTATCTCCCTGGCCCTTTCTTCATGCCTGGAACATCTGAATAATAAGAACACCTACGTCAGACTAATATTTATTGCCTTTAGCTCTGCCTTGAACAGCTTAATCCAGCAAAAACCCATCTCCAAACTCCAAGAGCTTGGTCTCTGCTCCCCTCTCTGCAACTGGATCCTCAACTACCTGACCCATAGACTGCAATCAGTTAGGATAGGCAACAACACCTCCTCCACAATAATCCTCAACATCAGTGCCCCACAAGGCTGTGTACTCAGTCCTTACTATACTCCTCATATACACACAAATGCGTGGCTACATTCAGCTGTAACTCTATTTACAAATTTGCTGATGACACCACTGTAGTGGTTTGGATCTTAAAGAACAACAGGACACAGTACAGGAAGGAGCTAGCTTAGTAGCATAGTGCAATGACAATAATCTCTCCCTCAATGTCAAAAAAACAAAGGAGCTGGTCATCAACGCCAGAAGCGTACTGAAGGACATGCCCTTGCCAATATCAATGGTGCAGAGATGGAGGTGCTTCAAGTTCCTCAGAGTAAATAACACCGACAATCTATCCTGGTCCAGCTACAGACAAGAAAGCACACCAATGCCTCTACTTCCTCAGAAGGCTAAGGAAATTTAGCATGTCCACAACAGGTGAAAAGTTTAAGGGGGGTACACATGGCAAGTACTTTACCTGGAACGCATTGCTAGCTGAGGCAGTAGAGGCAGGCATGGTAGATTCATTTAAGATGCATCTGGACAGACGCATGAGTAGATGGGGAGCAGAGGGATACACATGCTTAGGAATTGGACGACAGGTTAGTCAGTAGATTTGGATTGGCTCAGGCTTGGAATGCCGAAGGGCCTATTCCTGGGCTGTAACTTTCTTTGTTCTTTTGTTCTTTGTGATGCTTACCAATTTTTATAGATGTACCATAGAAAGAATCCTATCTAGATGCATCGCAGCTTGGTATGGCAACTGCTACACCCAAAACCACAAGAAATTACAGAGAGTTGTGAACACAGACCAATCCATCACGAAAAAAAGCCTTCCTTTCATTGACTCCATCTACACTTCCCACTGCCTCAGGGAAGCAGCCAACAGAATCAAAGTCCCCTTCCATCCCAGTTATACTCTCTTCCATCCTCTTCCTAAAGGCACAGATACAAAAATTGGAAAATATGTACCAATAGATTTAAGAACAGCTTCTCCTCCTGCTGTTATCAGACTTATGAATGGAGCTCTCATATATTAAAATTGATCTTTCTCTGCGTCTTCTCCATAGCTGTAACACTATATTCTGCATTCTGTCCTATTAGTCTGATGTACTTATGTAAGATATGATTTATGTGGTTAGTTTATAAAATAATACTTTTCATTGCATCTCTGTATAGATGACAACAATAAATGAATCAAATCAAATAGGTCACAACTCCAGCAGACATATCTTGTTCTCCTGTGCAGCTAAATCTCACCACCTGCTGTGGTGATGGTTGAGAGTTGACATGGTGGCAAAGCGTGTCCCATTTCAAACCTCTCCCTTGTCATGGAGCCATAGAACTATTATTGCACAGAAGACTATTTGACCTATCATGCCCAAGTGGCTATCCTAATGAGCAATTCATATACTGCTACTCCCACGTATTCCTTCTCTTTAGATATTTAGAATATTTAGCAAATATAGAAAAAAAAACAGCCATCGTGGTTCTGCCCAGCATAACCACCCAGCTTAATCCCATTTTTCAGTTCTTGCTCCATGGCCTTTGAGATTTAGGTGCATATCCAGACACTGTTTAAATGAATCAAGAGTTTCTGCTTCTATTCCCCTTTTCAGGCTGTGAGTTCCAGACTCCTATCACCTATTGAGTGAAAAATATTTTTCTCATTTCCCCCTGTAAACCTTCTATCAGTCATTTTACGTCTATGCCCTATAGTACTAAACTCTCTACTAAGGAAATTAGGTCCATTCTATTCATTCCAACCAGTCTCCTCAAAGCTTTGTAACTCTCAATCAAATCTTCCTCAGCCCCCTCTGGTGCAAGAAAAACAGCCCCAGCCGACCTAACATTTCCTCACAGCTGTAATTTTCCAGTCCTGGCAACATGCTTGGAAATTCCCCCATCCCCTGTTGAGGACAATTACTAACATAGCTAAATTTCGAAGACGTTGTATGAGGAAATGGTTCTGAAAGAGTTAATATTGAAGGTGCACTGAGTTCCAGCCTATCTGATGATGTCATACTAACTCGGCTGAAGAACCAGGGAGTTTAGCATGAGTTTGTAATTCTGGATCCTGGCCATCTTCGTAAATAAATCTAACAAGCCAAATTACAACGGGATCTTGATCAGATGGGCCAATGGGCTGAGAAGCGGTGTATGGAATTTAATTTAAATAAATGTGAGGTGCTGCATTTTGGAAAGGCAAATCAGGGCAGGACCTATACACTTAAATGGGAAGATTCTGGGGAGTGCAGGTTCATAGCTCCTTGAAAGTACAATTACAGATGGATAGGATAGTGAAGATGACATTTGGTATGATTCTCTTTATTGGTCAGTACATTGATTGTAGAAGTTCGGAGGTCATGGTGCAGCTACACAGGACATTGGTTAGGCCACTATTGGAATTTTGCATGTAAGGATGTTGTGAAACTTGAAAGGCTTCAGAAGAGATTTAAAGGACGCTGCCAGGGTTGGAGAGTTTGAGCTATAGAGAAAGGCTGAATAGGCTACGGCTGTTTTCCCTGGAGCATCGGAAGCTGAGGTTTGTAAAATCATGAAGGGCATGGATAGGGGGAATAGCCATGTGTAGGGGAGTCCAAAGTTAGGGAGCATAGGGTTTAAAGTGACAGAGAAAATATTTAAAAGGAACTTAAGAGCAATGTTTTCACACAGAGGGTGGTGCATGTATGAAATGAGCTGCCAGAGGAAGTGATGGACACTGGTACAATTTATAACATCTAAAAGGCATTTGGATGGGTATATGAATAGAAAGGGTATAAAAGGGATATGGGCTAAATGCTGGCAAATGGGACTAGATTTATTTAGGGTCTCTGGTCTAGAAGGTTCCCCCTCCCCCCCACCTCATTTTGACCATTGAGGTAGCAGCTATAGCAGAGGTAGTTAGTGGCCCATTGTTATCACTGCATCCAAGATATATGGGAAGGTGATGTTCTTCCTCAGGACCAGGTGGCAATGCACAAGGGGGCTTACCGCAGATGAGACTTTCCTGCTAATAGAATCTCTCTATTGAACACAGAGAGCTGCCTACCACATGTTCTGATCAGTGGATGGTGTGCAGTAACATGCCTACAAAGGATTTGCCCCACATCTGAGGCAGCTACATCCATCGGGGCCACCATGGCTGATACCGCCAAAGAGGGGACTGCACCAGCTGCCATTGTGGCAGCTCTGTGTCCCCAGAGCATTAGATCAAGTCTCTGAATTATTAATCCAGCTGACATTATCACTACACCACCTCACGCCCCTTATGCAATCATTTAAAAACAATTTGATTCAAAGTAAATAAGATATAATTGTCTGAAATTTTGCACAATTATACCAATCTATTTATTCCAAAGATTAGGCTGAATATAATCATCCTATGATGCCCATTGGTTTGTATTTTGTGCAAACTCACTGCACATCACACAAAACTAAAGCAGTTACTTTATTGATGGTTCAAACCAATGTGACAGCGTTACAACATTTGATAGTTGAAAAGGTGAGACACCTCATGGGTTCCAAATTAAAATCATTTTGGACTCAAAACATTAACTCTGTTCATTTCTGCACAGATGCTACCAGACCTGCTGATTTTCTCCAAAACTGTTATTAATTAAGATCTCCAGCATCTACTTTGACTTTCATACACCTGTAAGTGAACCTGATTCAGGAAGCTTCAACTCTACAGTCAACATGAAACTAAAGCAATCAAATTGCATCATCTGGGCTACAGATTAAATGCAATAACCTAAAAACTTAGTTTTATTTACTAGATGTGTAACAGAATTATTATTTTTCCGTTTGTTAGTTCAAACCCATCTGTCTGTCATATCCTGTGATATTTTAGGTAAAGTCCATAACCCAATCTTTGCAATGCTTCTTCTGCACCCTTCACATGACAATGTGAATCATGTGGCCGTTGTACATGGATAGAATGCCATTTAGTTATTCTTTAAACTTCAACTCTATCCTATCCTGAAATAAAATGCACTATTTAAAGTATACTCTTTTGCAACCTTATATTTTTAAACACTTAACTGGGTCCTAGAACCAACACATCCACCAACATCATAGTTGTCTTCACTACAGTATACAATGCACCCTTTTCCCAGTAAGATAACTTTAATTGGATAAAATACACTGCATCCTTTTTCAAGTAAAAGAATCTTGGCTGCCTTTTAATCTTGATCATTTATCTCCCAGATCTGTTGTCAGACCGTCTTCAGTGCATGTTACCATACTCCTTTATTTCACTCTAAGTTTAAAGACGCAGTTCCAAAGTATGATCTTATAAATCTAATAATTGTAATGTGTAAATTGTGGAAGTACTGAAGCATTTTTAAGTTACCATTATTGCTACAGAACATTAAGTTTCAATTTTCACTCAGGTGGAACTGTATAGGTGCCAAGGGTAGATAAACCTACCTGTTCAGCATTCTTTACCACATCCTGCACAGAGTTTCTTGAACTTGGATCATAACTCTAAACCCGCAAGATCTGCCCATACTTACTAACCACATTCCTCTGTCAGAAGTGTTTAACTTCCTTCTCTGGAATGTGTTTACTTGTGCATTGTAAACAAGCTGTTGAATTTTATTTAATGATTCTAAATAAACTGTAATCACTTCACTGACAACAACCAAGATATTGCTCAAGCAATGGGCATCCAACTAGAATCTGTCAGTCAATTTAAGGATGTTTGCTATCTGGGTTATGCCACGTAATTATCATCTTCCAAAAAAAAATTAATGTCATTCTTGTTGGATGTATAAATATTTTGAATTAACAAATGGAGAAATACTAATTCTGTTCCATATAGTTAAAAACTTAGTTTTACAACGAGAATCCAGGAGAGGGAGAGAAGCCACAGGCACCAAGATGCTGTAGTTCACCAGACAAAGCTAGTGGGAGCTTACGCTCAATAGTGAAACTAAAATAATGAGTTTAGGATAGCATGGTGGCCCAATGGGGACCTGCATTTGATTCCATCCTTGGCCAACTGTCTGAGTGGAGTTTATACTTTCACCCTGTGCCTGCGGGGGTTTCCTCCAGATGGTCTGGTTTTCTCCCACAGTCCAAAGATGTGGAGATTAGGTGGATTAGCCATGCTAATTTGTCCATAGTTTCCAGGGAGATGCAGGCTAGGTGGATTAGCTATGAGAAATGCAGGGTTACAGAGATAGGGTAGAGGGGTGGATCTGAGTGAGATGCTCTTTGGTGGGTTGGTGTGGACTCAATGGGTTGAATGGTTTGCTTCCATACTGTAGGGATTCTGTTATTCTATGATAAACAGTCAGAAAGTCATACAGCATAGAAGAGACCCTTCAATCCTTTCAGTCTGCACCAGCCTATCTACTAACCTGAGTTTCCAGCACTTGGCCCATAGCTTTGAATGTTATGACATTTTAAATGCTAATCCAAGTACTTTTAAAGATGAAGTTTCCTGCCTCCACTCACCTGCTGGGCAGTGCATTCCAGAATCCACCACTCTCTAGAAAGCAGCAGAGATGATGGTAGGCGGATGGTCTGAGGTGCCCATTATAGTCACCTCAGTAGTTTTAGACATCTTGAGGATAAAGGAGTGTTTTTGTTTGTTTGTTTGGACTGCAGTATGTAAGTATGTGTTTGATGCGGTTAGACTCCCATTTTCTGTGAATTATCTTTATGGATATCTCAGGAATTGGATCATAACAACAAAAGCTCGGATCCTAATACTGAGCTGTCAAGTACTCCATCACAAAGCTTCTTCCAGCCTCAAATGCACATTTAAAAATTACTTTTTTTAATCCTTCAGCTAATTTGGTATCCGCATTGCTACTGTGCTTTTTATTGCGCGAGCTATGCCTTTCCTCGCAAGTCTGCTGTGTAGCATTGTATTGAAAGCTTTTTTGGGAGTTCAAGTGCAACCATCAACAGTCTTCTCTTCATCAAGATTTTGTTACCTCTTCAGAGATCTGAAGCAAGTTAGTTACATGTAGTTTTTCTTTACTGAATCTGTGCTGATGATTCCAAAGACCTCACTTCACACTTTAGCCATGCCTCTCATTTCCTAGTGTAAATGCATTTTTTGTCCTTAATCGCCCCTACACCTTGTTTTTTGGTGCCAATCAATCCCTCCTTGCTTCAAAGTTTACGATTGTGCTTTACCATTCTGCGTGTTTCACGCTTTTCCATTTTTTTTTCAACATTAGCAAATAATAACATTTCTCTTCATTCAAGAAGACCATGGTATAAGGATCCTTCACTTTCTAGAAATCGTTTTATTCAAAAGGTGATAGCTATGTGCTAGAAAAAATTAAAATATTTAATGCAACCAACCAAGGGTTGGAACGAGGGCAGAATTCCCCCTCCCCACTTGGTCATAACAAGTGTTTGCAACATTTTATTAAAAGATAAATGTTAGTGTCTTTGGTGCAGTGGTAGTGTCCTTACTACTGAGCTGGGAGACCTAGGTTCAAGTCCCACGTGCATTAGCATCTCTGAGCAGGGTGTTATAGAAATATTAAAAAATGATTTTTCTCCACATTTAATCATTGGTATAACTCTTCAGTGAAGAACTAAAGAAGAATAATGAGTCAGCAACACATGAGCAATTGCTTGAATCAACCAACTCAACCATGTTTCATCAAAAATGTTTGAAGATTTGAAAAGATGTGGGAATTTTGTGAATGAAAATAAAGGTCAAGTCACCATTTTCCTACCACACCATAGGGATGCACTGTAACTCACATGAAAGAGAGAGAAAAACATGACTGGTGAATGGAGAGGTAAAGAAAACGATTCATTCATGAACATCAGCCAATGTGGGAACATACTCACTGGGCACAAATCGAGTTCTTGCTCCCACTTATTCACATTTGTACTTTCTTCTAACGTTGTGCATTTCTTTGCGGTCAGATCCCAGCCACAGTGAGGGTCATGAGCTCCCACACATGAACTGTAGGTACAGGATAATGAGATCAATCTTTACATCTCTGCTTTAACCCATACATTCAATTGCACAGTACAACATTAGAGTACGTACATGCAATGTTTATTATCCATACATGCACATCTGTGTTTGGGTGTCAGCTAGAAATAAATTCTGTTGTTTGTCAGGGAACTGCAAGGACTGAAATTTGGGACAAAATCAATCTTAGAATCTATTTGAGAACAAGGTTAAAAGTTACATTTGCAGTGATCATGAACTTTTTTTTAACTGTTTATTTTTGATAATGGCTTGCATAACAAAACAAATTGATCCGGCGTTTCTCCAGGGATCTAATCCCAATATTTATACGCTGATTGTGCCCTCCTATGACCTCCATCAGCCAAGAGCCTGGGCTACTGCATAGCTAATGAAGCTTGAGAGGGGAACTGCTAGATAGCCAGATCGCAATGGCAGCTAGCATTTCTTCCTTGATCCAGGCTTAATTCAGGGAAACCCAGCAGAGTATTTTAGAATGCTTCTCAGTGAAAGGAAAATGTCCAAGTTCAATCATTACATAAGTCTGAATGGCCAGTGTTTTTTTATTAGATTAGATTAGATCCCATACAGTATGGAAACAGGCCCTTCTGCCCAACAAGTCCACACTGACCCTCCGAAGAGTAACCCACTCAGACCCATTCCCCTACCCTATATTTACCCCTGACTAATGCACTTAACACTTTGGTTTGGTCAGTGGATATGTGCACATGAAGAAACAGGTGATATTGATAATATTTAATTCAATGCAAGGTTAAATTGAATGGAATTGTAGCTTTGAGAACCTACAAATATGTGAAGTGCAGATTCCATTGCTCCTTTGCATATTGGACATATACAGAAGCAAAGGTTCCATCCATTCCGTTCACCTACCACGATCCTGGCTAATGCCAGAGCCAACATCATTCAAATAATAAAAGTGAACACCAAACCTGTAATGGTACAACAGAGAAACTTGTTCCACATCAGCTGGAGCACGGGATCATTGCCTAGCCATGAAGGTGACCATGAACCTGTCAGGAACATTTTCTGCTTGGCTTAATGAAAGTCCCACCTTTGAGAATTCCAAATTTACTATGTGAACACTCACAAATTTTGCTCCATTCCCAAAACAAGTATTGACCTATAAGCAGAATGGCTAGACCCAAACCCCTCCACTGTTCCCTCTTCCTCAGATTGGAGCTTACTGTTTTCTCTGTGAATGAAATGGCAATCCACCAGATCTAGCTGCTGCTGCTGTCACAATCATTCCTGAACTGGGCAGATTCATTTACTTTCTGGAGAATTTTTAATAATGTGAGTTTAATGCTAACATGACAGAATGAGTTAATGGTCTATAATCAACACTGCATATTTACAGCAACATCTATTTCATACATACAGTCAACAAGCCACCTCCATCAGTGTAATAATTACTATGGATTCAACTCTCGTTAGTATAAAACAAGTTTGTTTCTTCATTGGCTTAATTAAAGCCTGTACCACAACAAAAACAAAATACATTCTGTAATAAAAGTGATAAAGTTTCAATGGAATGAAAACTAGGAAACTCAAAACCCAATATACCATATTATCAAAGATTATATCAAGGTGCAATAATATGCAATTACCTTGTATCGGTAAATTTTTATTTTTAAAAGTATCACCAAATAATTCAGAGGAGATAAATTATTTTTGACAACGTATGAAACACTGCTATTAGAACTCTAACCTTTGTAAAGTTTGTTTTTCATAATTCTTTCACATAATCTATAGCCTTAACAATTCTGCTGATAAACTGTACCAGCACAGCCCAGACATGGCCTTTGTGATCCTTGCTTTGAAAATGCTAATCCAAATGAGGTTTAACTGCAACAGAACTGTCTGACATAGAAAAGTCAAAACATGGACTATGATTAAAAACCTGCAAAGATGTTTTGATGAGAAGCTGACTTGATGGGTGAAATGAGATGAAAAGTCAATGATTTGTCACTATATCATTAAGCACTGCCATGTGCTGGCTCAGTCAAAGTGTCCTATTGAGTGGCTCCTGCCCTCAACTTCCAAATAGCGGAGAAAAATTGAAAAGAGGGAAATTGAAATCATCAACCTCTGCTTATAGTGGTCCCCACTCAATACCTACAAAGCGAACTGCGGCTGTCAGCATTGATCCACTCCAGACAACAAAACAAATAAGATAAACTTACCTATTACTGGAGCAGCAATCCCTTCAATATACCATTGTGTAACAACTGCAACTGCATTTCTTAACACTACATGATTGCAAACTGACATCTCTGACCATGATTTGTGCAATGCTCACAAAGACGTTCCCCTGAGGCTGTTGCAATGGAGTAGTATAGGTTTTCTTTGAATGATTTATTTTTCCATCACTGATGTGCACAATTTGCTGTACTTTCATTTTTGGAGCGATCGGGATAAACGCCAGCTACCACACAGGACTTTAGCATTATAACCCAATGTGAATCACATGTCCCAATAGATCACATCCATCTCTAACTACACCTGGTCTCTCCTTCTTACTTTGGGGGGGGGGGGGGGGTCTGTGATGTTAAACCTTAAGCTGCACTGGCTTCCTCTTCCTGACGTCAGTATCTCACACTGGCGCACCTTTCAGGGGTGACCAGCGATGACTGTCATTTATGGAGAGGTACTGAGAAAGGATGAGATGGATGAACAGGGACTAGGGGAAGGAGATTGGGAGTTCAAAGTTTGGACAGTTTTTGGGGTTTTTGAATGTACAAAACTTTAATGTTCAATTGCTTTTTCTAAATAGTCTTTTGCAGAACCTTCATAATACAACCACACACGCCCACTCCCTTCCCACACCTGTATTTTGGTACTCCTATCCTTTTTAACTTAAATGCTAACATCACCTTATCAGAGCTTTCAGACTGACCACATATTTTTAATTTTTTTCAATCTTTGCAGTTTCTTTGCAATCCAGTTTGGCTCTTTATGTTCATTTTGCAATTGATAAGACCTATACAGTGAATTCAAAAGGAGCAGGTACCCAATGAACACAGTCTGCCAATTTCTCAGCAACAAACTCAGACAAGCAGACAAAACAGAAACCCTAGCCACTCTCCCTTACATCAAAGCCATCTTGGAAATGACTGCCAGACTACTCAGACCTCTTGGTATCATGGTAGCCCACAAATCCACCAGCACAATAAAACAGCAGCCAATGAACTTGAAAGATCCGATACAAGCAACAAGCAAAACTAATGTCATTTACAAAATACCTTGCAAGAACTGTAACAAACACTATACTGGACAAACAGGCAGAAAACTAGCCACCAGGATACATGAACATAAACTAGCCACAAAAAGACATGATCCACTCTGACTAATATCTTTACATACAGATGAGGAAGGGCAGAACCTTAACTGGGATAACACACCTATTCTAGGACAAGCCAAATAGAAACACATGCGAGAATTCCTAGAAGCATGGCATTCCAACAAACACATTGACTTGGATTCCATTTACCATGCCTGAGAAAAAAGAACAGGAAATGACATCACCACAAGAAATGACATCACCAACCCAAGAAAACCTAAACATATAAATAAAAAGCGGGCCATACCACCGGGTGCTTCACCAGAGGCTCACTGATGATGTTACTTAGTATGGTGATGAAACATCTGAAGATGAACCTTCAAGCTGAGCAAGCAACTTACATCCATGATCTCTGAAATATCCTAAGAAGCAGCTCCTGGGGATTATACTTGTGACATTTACATTACAATAGGTGTCCCCTGAGAGGAAGTGATACTTAAAGTGAGGTCAACTTCCCTGATCCCCTATTACCTTGCCATTGATGCTGAGCAACAAGAGCAAGAGTGTTAGAGAGAGCAGGTCTGTGCATATACCCAGCAGATGACTGCATATGCTGGATCTGGCCCTCGATGATGGTAGTCAGCCTGTCCATGGGGGTAGCTGAATGCATGCATGCCGCAGCCAGCACAGAATTGATAACAAAGATGGATCCCTCCATCCTTCAATCCAGCTTACTCGCTGCCTCTGACAAACTTGCCATGCTGTTGCTAAGCCTTTGTGTGCATTTTGATGAAGTAGAAATATTGGATTATCTCAGGCTTGTGCCTGGTCTCCAGCAATGCTCTGTGCATCAGAAACCTGAGGCATTTTCTTCTTGAGCAGCTGTGGAGATGTGTCAATGATGTGCTCATTAGAAATGTGCTCCCCGGTCTTTGATAGATAAAGGTCCCACTGAGGTGAAAGTTTGTGAGCTGGTGGACAGTGCAGGTAAAACTTACCAGAACCTCCTCAGAGGGATCAGTGGCTTGCTCCTCAGTGATAGAAGGGAACTGGAGATCTCCAGTACCTGACCTCTCTGTGCTGGTTCACAGGGCACTGCCTGTGTCTGCATGTGAGGGAATTAGTTGTGTAAGATGGATAAAAGCTTGAGCAGATAAGGAATGTGTTAAGGGGAAAGCAGCACAATGAAGCTCACTGAATCAGTTTGCCATTGAAGTCTTCGAGTAAAAAATGAGGTCTGCAGATGCTGGAGATCACAGCTGCAAATGTGTTGCTGGTCAAAGCACAGCAGGTTAGGCAGCATCTCAGGAATAGAGAATGATGCTGCCTAACCTGCTGTGCTTTGACCAGCAACACATTTGCAGCTGCCATTGAAGTCTCCCTGTTCCCATATAAGCTGCTACGCTCTTTTCTAGCTAATTCAAGAATGTTCTTTTGGCACAGAATAAGGAGCCTGATATCCGCCACCACAAAACTAACCACACCATGGTGTGAAGGACAGTTCCTCACTTGCAGTTGTGTGTGGTGAATGACATGTTGATCTCTCTTTTCTCACAGTTCCCAAGAGAGTTGCAGAATTAATGAGGTAGAGAGCTGCTCATGAGAAAAGTCAGTTGGAGCCACCATGGACTGAGCCATCACTCAAATGAAACACTCCCTGAAAAAAGGAACAGTCAGCCCATGTGTAATTTATCATTAGTCAGAAGAGGTGAATGCAATTCTGTCACAACACAACTAAAACCTTCTTCATTCCCTAATATTCAAAAATCTTACCTCTGACTTCTGTAAAAGCTGCAGCGTTTCAGAGGGAGTCTTATCACATGCTCCTGTAGTCCAACAAACAGAACACTCTGACTGTGTAGGATTTGAAGGTTCTTTATATGGTCTCGCTGATTGGTTGGAAAGAGTTGTATTTCCTCCAGCAAACAACCACTCTGACCTTGATTCACAGGGGCAAGAACTTTCTTAATAGTTCCATAGTCTGAAAGACATTAACAGGAAAAGGCAGAATAAATAAAGATAAACTATTTCCATTGGATGGTGATTCTAGACAGACTGAGAATTAAGGCCAGCTGAGATATTGGGAAGCATGTCCACACACAAACATTGTTAGTGTTAGTTGTTTGAAACTCTGTTCCACAAGCAGCAATGGAAGCTGTTATTTTTAAATTCAAGATAATTTTTTGTAAACCAAAAATATGAAGGGGTATGGGCCAAAGGCAGGTATATGGAGTTAGACCATGGGTCAACCTCGATCACACTGAATGGTGGAACAGACTTGAGGGACTGATGGCCTCCTCCTGCTTCTATGTTCCCAAGGGTAAAGCATGAACAAGTTGAGCAGAAGGCAAAGTGGGAATAGTAGCTGCTCGGACAAAGATAATACCTCACTTGACTCCAATGGGAATCATGAAATAGAGGCCCATTATGAAAAGATTTTTTTTTCCATGGCTAAACAATGGCTCACTATATCTCTGAAGTCTACACAGTCAAGAACTTACATATTGAACATTTCAGAATGGAGGCTGTATTTGCTGAAAGACTCACGATCAGTAAGTTCACATTGTGTGATGTGTGTACAGTCAATATTAGGTTCTGCTTCGCCTCAGTGCTTCTGAAACTGTATTGCTCCATAGTGGCATTCAGTAAAATCAATACAGTTCAGAAGTGTGTAAGTTCCAGTAAAAAGTAAATTGATTTACTTTTCAAGGCACAGAAATAAAAAGTTCAGCAGACTTTAGTGAGAATGTAAGGAAAGCCTTTTTCACCCAGAAGGTGGTGGGAATCCGGAACTCAATGCCTGTAAGGGTGGTAGGCCTAAACCCTCACAATCTCTAAGTATTTAGATGTGCATTTGCAATGCCAAGACATATAAAACTCTGGGCAAAGTGCTAGAAAATTGGATTACAATAGTTAGATGGCTGTTTTTGACCTGTGAAGATCCTTTTTTTGTGTGTGTTCTGTAGACCTTTAGTTCTAGTCTGAATTTAAAACCACTTTCTTCATTTGAAGGCTGTTATGATATGATCTGGTGAGATTTGATATGGAGTGCCACCATATAGGAAAATAATTGAGGCTTTAATATGTTTCCAGTTGAAATTTAAAAGAACACTGTCAGGTATGAGGATATACAAATACAAAGTATGATTTGAAGAATTAGGGCTTTGTGCATTAGAACAATCCAAATTACAGGGCTTTATGGTACAAGTCCTTAAAGTTACTAAAGGATAGGACAAGACAGGTAAAAGTAAGATCGTTTCCAATATGTCAGAGAGAAAGAAGATGTGACAATAAATAAAAATCTAGCAAAAGAAAGTTAAAACAGAGAGAGAAAATTTCTCAGGAGTTGTGAGATTCAGGATTAGGTTGAATAAGAAAAGGAAAAGGGATTTAGTTTTTTACCTCATCTTATTTACCCCTGTGAATAAGCACTAACATGGGTCATGTGAGCTGGTTCATGTTAATATTTTGTAATAGTTTCCCTTAGCTGACAGGGTAGCAGTGAGGCAGGATTTATGCCCATTTATTTGACTCTGTCATAACTTTGATCCACTGTCTTGGATCAGAGCTGTTGGGACATGCACAGCAGTCTGCCAGAGACATCTCATCGCTGAAATCATAGAAATTCTGCTGATCGTACAGGACTCTCAGTAAAGTGTCTGAAGAAACAGACAAAACTCAGAATGGGTAGGCAGGTACTGAAGACAAGGTGAAAACAAATGACTGCAGGTGCTGGAAACCAGAGTCTAGATTAGTGTGGTGCTGGAAAAACACAGCAGTTCAGGCAGCATCCGAGGAGCAGGAAAATCGACGTTTTGGACAAAAGCCCTTCATCAGGAATACAAGCAGAGAGCCTGAAGGGTAGAGAGATAAGTGAGAGGAGGGTGGGGGTGGGGAGAAAGTAGCATAGAGTATAATAGGTGAGTGGGGGAGAGGATGAAGGTGATAGGTCAGGGAGGAGAGGGTGGAGTGGATAGGTGGAAAAGAAGGTAGGCAGGTAGGACAAATCATGGGGCCAGTGCTGAGCTGGAAGTTTGGAACTAGGGTGAGGTGGGGGAAGGGGAAATGAGGAAACTGTTGAAGTCCACATTGGTGCTCTGGGGTTGAAGTGTTCCGAGGCGGAAGATGAGGCGTTCTTCCTCCAGGCGTCTGATGGTGAGGGAGCAGCGGACCTCCATGTCCTCGGTAGAGTGGGAGGGGGAGTTGAAATGTTGGGCCACAGGGCGGTGTGGTTGATTGGTGTGGGTGTCCCAGAGATGTTCCATAAAGCGCTCTGCTAGGAGACATCCAATCTCCCCAATGTAGAGGAGACCGCATCGGGAGCAACGGATACACTAAATGATGTTGGTGGATGTGCAGGTACTGAAGACAAAGACTGGACATCTTTGTTAAGCTACAGTATTGTTAAAGACCAGCAGGGAGTCAAGGGCATTGAGAAGAAAACATAAGAGCACAGAATGATTTTAGTTTGGGCCTGGAGTCCAGAGGCTGAGACCCTCCTGCTGCTGCTGGCAGTCCGTTAGATTAAGTGAGGAGATCCTCAGTAAACATGAAAACCCAGAAGCTTTTAGATTCCCTACAGTGTGGAAACAGGCCCTTTGGGCCAACCAGTCCACACCAACCCTCCGAAGAGGAACCCACCCAGACCCATTTCCCTCTAAATGATGCACCTAACAGGTAGGGGCAATCTAGCATGGCCAATTCACCTGACCTGCACATCTTTGGACTGTGGGAGGAAACCCACACAGACACTCACCCAAGGTTGGAATTGAACCTGGGACCCTGGTGCTGTGAGTCAGCAGTGCTAACCACTGAGCCACACGCAGGAATGGGATGAAGGAATCATGGAGAGGGAAATAGAGATCTGATCGGCAGCTTTCATCACCCAACTTCCTCTATATTTTTCTAGTATTGGGCAGAATACTGGAGGAAAATCAAGCCCCATATTCTCAGTGGAATAAAAATGTGCATTCTTCACCAATTCCATTACAATATGAAGGGAGAAAACGTATTTCTACAGTTTTACTTTATTTCAATATATGTGGAATTGATTTTCCTGTCCCTGAACAAAGTATTTAACAATTTATAACCTGATTGATGTTTTGTAATTAGATCAATGGTAGAAACAAGCTATGATATCTATCTCCACATAAGGAGCTGGACACATTCCACTTGTGGTTTTGTTACGTATTTGTCATATTTTCAGCTTCACTTGTGGAGATAACATCCAGTCAAAACAATATACCTCAACCAGGATATCATCATTTGTTGGCAGTAAACAGTCAAATAGGAGAAAGTGAGGACTGCAGATGCTAGAGATCAGTGTGGCGCTGGAAAAGCACAGCAGGTCAGACAGCATCTGATAGCAGGAGAATTGATGTTTCGGGCAGAAGTCCTTCATCAGGAATTCCCGAGAAATGATATAGGTTTTATGGAGCATGAAGTCGAATCCATTTGAATGGATATTAGGAATTCCAAGAAGAAAACATCACTGATAGGTGTAGTCTATAGGCCACCAAATAATAACATCACATTGGGGTGGATAATAAATAAAGAAATGACTAATGCCTGCAAAAATGTTACGGCTATTATCATGGGGGATTTTAATCTGCAGAGATTGGTCAAACCAGCTCAGTCAGAGTACCCTTGAGGAGGAATTTGTTGAGTGTATCTGTGATAGTTTACTTGAACAGTATGTGATAGAACTGACGAAGGAGCAAGTTATCCTAGATCTGGTCCTGTGTAATGAGACAGGAATAATTAATGGCCTCATAGTCAGGGATCCTTTTGACAGAAGTTATCAGGGTATGGTTGAATTTAAAATACCGCTGGATAATGTGAAGATAAAATCCAAGACCAGGGTTCTGGAACTGAATAAGGGGGACTATGATAGGATGAGGGAGGACCTGGCCAAAGTAAGACTGGAAACAGAGACTTTATGATATGACAGTTGACGAGTAGTGGAGGACCTTCAAAGAAATTTTTCAAAGTGTTCAGCAAAAGTGTATTCCAGAGAGCAGGAAGGACTATAAGAGGAGGGGTAATCTGCCATGGGTGTCTAAGGAAATAAGGCAGGCTATCAAAGTGAAATAGAAGGCGGCACGGTGGCACAGTGGCACAGTGGTTAGCACTGCTGCCTTACAGCGCCAGAGACCCGGGTTCAATTCCCGACTCAGGCGACTGACTGTGTGGAGTTTGCACGTTCTCCCCGTGTCTGCGTGGGTTTCCTCCGGGTGCTCCGGTTTCCTCCCACAGTCCAAAGATGTGTGGGTCAGGTGAATTGGCCAAGCTAAATTGCCCGTAGTGTTAGGTAAGGGGTAAATGTAGAGGTAGGGGTATGGGTGGGTTGCGCTTCAGTGGGTCGGTGTGGACTTGTTGGGCCGAAGGGCCTGTTTCCACACTGTAAGTAAGCATACAAAGTGGCCAAACACAGCAGGAATCTAGAAGATTGGGAAAACTTTAAAGGCCAACAGAAAGCCACAAAAAGTAAAGAAAAGTAAGATAGAGTATGAGAAAAGAGGAGGTAAAAACAATGACTGCAGATGCTGGAAACCAGATTCTGGATTTGTGGTGCTGGAAGAGCACAGCAGTTCAGGCAACATCCAAGGTGCAGCGAAATCGATGTTTCGGGCAAAAGCCCTTCATCAGGAATAAAGGCAGTGAGCCTGAAGTGTGGAGAGATAAGCTAGAGGGAGGTGGGGATGGGGAGAAAGTAACATAGAGTCACGACATGTTTGAAGAGCTTCAGGACAGAGGAAATGACCTGGGAGTTGCAGTGGGAGAGGGACTCCCTGAGGTTCTTGTAGAGAGAGGAAGAAAACTTCTTCAAGGCAGGCATCTTTGCAAGAGGATTCACCCTGAAGCTCTTCAACCATGTCATGATTCTATGCTACTCTCTCCCCACCCCCACCCCCCTCTAGCTTATCTCTCTATGCTTCAGGCTCACTGCCTTTATTCCTGATGAAGGGCTTTTGCCCAAAACGTCGATTTCACTGCACCTTGGATGCTGCCTGAACTGCTGTGCTCTTCCAGCACCACTAGTCCAGAGTATGAGAAAAAACTAGCATGAAATATAGATACAGATAGCAAAGGTTTCTATAAATATATAAAACAAAGAAGAGTGGCTAAAGTAAATGTTGGTCCTTTAGAGGATGAGAAGAGGCAGTTCGCTATGGGATATGATGAAATGGCTGAGGCATTGAACAGGTACTTTACATTGGTTTTCACAGTGGAGGATGCTATAACATGCCAGTAAGTGACAAAGAGACAAAAATAGGTAAGGACCTGGAAACAATTATTATTACAGAAGAGTTAGTGTTGGGTAAGCTAATGGAGCTAAGGATAGATAAGTCTCCTGGCCCTGATGGAATGCATCCTTTCGGGTACTAAAAGAGATGGCAGGAGAAATAGCAGGTAGACTGGCACTAATTTTCTAAAATTCGCTGGACTCTGGGGCAGTCCAAGCAGATTGGAAAATAGCAAATGTGACATCAGTGTTTAGAAAGAGAAGTAGACAAAAAATGGGGAATTATAGACCAGTGAGCTTAACCTCTATAGTGGGGAAGATGCTTGCATCTGTTATCAAGGAAGAAATAGCAGGGCATCTCGAAATAAATTGTCCTCTTGAACAGCCGCAGCCGGATTTCATAAAGGGCAGGTCATGCTTCACAAATCTTTTGGAATTCTATGAAGACATTTCAAGCAAGGTGGACAATGGGGACCCAGTGGACGTGGTGTACCTAGATTTCCAAAAGGCCCTTGACAAGGTGCTGCACATGGCGCTGCTGCATAAGAATGCATGGTGTTAGGGGTAGACTTTTAGTGTGGGTAGAGGATTGGTTGACTAACAGGAAGCAAAGAGTGGGGATAAATGAGTGCTATTTGGCTGGCAATCAGTGACTAGTGCTGTGCCTCAGGGATCAGTGTTGGGACCACAATTATTTACAATTTATATAGATGATTTGGAATTGAGGACCACACGTACAGTGTATGGTGCAAAAGTTGCCAATGACACTTAGACGAGTGGCAGAGCTAAATGTGCAGAAGACTGTGAAACTTTGCAGAGGAACATAGATACATTGACTGAGTGGACAAAGGTCTGACAGATGGAATACAATGTAAGTAAATGTGAAGTCATACATTTTGGTAGGAGTCACAGCAAAATAGATTATTACTTGAATGTTAAAAACGTGCAGCATGCTGATTTGCAGAGGGACCTGGGTGTCCTTGTGCATGAATCGCAGAAGGTTGGTCTTCAGGTACAACAAGTCATTAGGAAGGCAAATGGAATTTTATCCTTGATTGTTAAAGGGTTGAGTTTAAAAGCAGAGAGGTAATGTTACAGCTGTACAAGGTGCTGGTGAGGCCACACCTGGAGTACTGTGCACAGATTTGGTCTCCTTACTTAAGGAAGGATGTGCTGGCACTGGAGGGGGTGCAGAGGAAGTTCACTAGGTTGATTCCGGAGTTGAAGGGGTTGCATTATGAGGAGACACTTAGTGGGTTGGGATTAGATTAGATTAGATTAGACTTACAGTGTGGAAACAAGCCCTTCGGCCCAACAAGTCCACACCGACCCGCCGAAGCGCAACCCACCCATACCCCTACATTTACCCCTTACCTAACACTACGGGCAATTTAGCATGGCAATTCACCTGACCCGCACATCTTTGGACGGTGGGAGGAAACCGGAGCACCCGGAGGAAACCCACGCAGACACGGGGAGAACGTGCAAACTCCACACAGTCAGTCGCCTGAGTCAGGAATTGAACCCGGGTCTCAGGCGCTGTGAAGCAGCAGTGCTAACCACTGTGCCACCGTGCCACCCACTAGCTTTCGTCTCTGCCCGCTGCACCTGCGTGCCATGGAATTTGGAAGAATGAGGGGGATCTTATAGAAACATATAAAATTATGAAGGTAATCAATAAAATAGAAATAGAGAGGATGTTTCCACTGGTAGGTGAGACTAGGACAAGAGGGCATGGCCTCAAGATTAGAGGGAGCAGGTTTAGAACTAAACTGAGAAGGAACTTCTTCACCCAGCAGATTGTTAATCTGTAGAATTACTTGCCCACAGAAGTAGTTGACGCTACTTCAGTAATCACTTTTAAAGCTAAGATAGATACTTTTCTAAAAAAATAAAGGAATTAAGGGATATAGTGAAAACACGTGTAATTGGAGCTGAGTCCACAAAAAGATCAGCCTTGATCTTATTGAATGGCGGAGCAAGCTCAAAGGGCCAGACAGCCTACTCCTGCTTCTAGTTCTTACCTTCTAAAGACACTTGCAATGAACAGGTATTTTAAGTTTAAATACTGGGCATAACGATTTCAGTTCTCTACAGCTTAAGTTTAATATAACTCCACAAAATGGTTCTCCTAAAAATGTCAGCAGGAAACAGTGGAACATAATGAACGGCACCCTTACAATTAAAATATATTTAAGCTTTCACAAAACTTGCTCTCATAAATGACTTTTCTTTATATGAGACAACCTAATTATGAACCAGAATTTGCTTTGCATATCTGTATAAATCCATTCAATTTTAAAATATTCAGATTAATTCACTGGAATGGAAAGCCTTTACCTGATCAACACAGAAATAGACAGGAAACATAGATAATATATGTCATGGACACAAAATGGCACGGTAAATTATTTATCTCAACTAAACAAGCTGATTTGTAAAGATGTAGCATCACTGATGCGTATAAGCATCTTTAATTCAGATGATGTGAAACTGAAATTTCTATTCAAGTCAATCTGTTGTTCATTTTGTTTCACTCTGCAATGACTAAATTTCAACTGTGATTTAATATTTTTCTTTACACTCGACATACAGAACATTATTCTAATGGGATTATGCTGGGATTGCTGTCACAAGCAGATTATTGTAATTGTATTGTTAGTAAATATAACTGTGTTTATGAGTTTGGTAAAACGGGTAAGACAGCAGGTCATTTTATCTTTAATAATGTAAAGTGTATATAATATTACCAAGTGATCAGAAGATATGTACAATGCAACTGAATCTATCTCTCCTCTTTTACACCATTGGCTAAAGTCAAAATTATACTCTAAACAGAAAACCAAAGAACTGTGGATGGTGAATCTGAAACAAAAACAGAAATTCCTGGAAAGCAGACCTGGCAGCGTCTGTGGAGAGAGAAGGAGTTACCATTTCAATTAACGAGTTCACAAGAAGGGTCTCTGGACCCAAAACATTAACTCTGTTTCTCTCCATACAAATGTACCAAACCTGCTAAAACAGCAATTTCTGTTTTTGTTTCAAAATTGTACTATTTCATATGTACTTATTTTCTCCCAACCATGATATTGTTTATAAATTTGTTGACTGACAATTGCTTTCGTTCAAGAGGGTTGGCAATCTGCCTCAGAAATTATCAATAACAAGTTAATGTGAGTAATAAATGCAGCAAAACCAGTGATAAATTCAAAGCAGCAAATGGCATATACTGCACTGGCTCTCTTTTCGCAATTTCCAATGTAGAGTAAACTGGAAGTATTTAAAGAGGAAGTAGATAGTTTTTTTTTAAATATCAGGCTATGATGAGCTGGCACAAAAGTGGGGTTGAGGCCTGGGTAAGATCAGTCATGATTTTGTTCAATGGCAGGACAAGTTTAAGGGGCAGACTGGCTTGTACCTGCTCCTATTTCTTATCATCTTATATTCTTAATGGGGCAAGACGAGGAGCCAGTAACTATCAGTATCTGACGTTTCCACCAACTGGACATGAAACAACTGAAACAAGTACCTTCCCAACCCTCTGATACCAGTGGTGGATGGTTTTGAGTGACTGGATATAACAGTGACTGAAACTGGAAGTTTGCAAACCGCACAATCACAAAAACAAACAATAATGATTTTAAATCAAAGAAATGTAAATGAAACATAATATATTTATTCACCAACTAGATAGCTTTGTCCTATTTCGCAATCTTTGTGATGTAAGCAAATGGATTGTTGTTAAAGTGAAATGTTATACATAAATTACCAATTATATTGTGTCTACTAACAGTGTCTAAAAGAGTACAGAGAAGTGGGAGGTGTAGCGACTGGGGAAAAGAGGCCTAGAGCTTAGGTCCATGCAATACAGCCAGAGTCACCAGTGATGGAGCAATTAAAATGAAAATTCAGGAGGTCAGATGTAGATGTTTCAGAAGATCATGGGTTGGAGGAAGTTGTATCGAATGGGGTAGGAGGGTTCAAGGCTATGGAGGGATTTGAAAACAAAATAGATAATTTACATTTGTGATTTTGCTTAACCAGGAGCCAATGTTGATCAGCCAGGATAGGGATATCAGCAAAAAGGATGTGGTGCACTTATGACAGCAGAGTTTCAGTAGAGAATGGGTCGAGACAGGACAAGTATCGGGCAAGGTCATGGAGTTCAAAATAGGCAGGTGTAGCGATCATATAGTTATGTGGTTGGAAATTCACCTTGACGTCAAATGTGACAAGTCGTGAATAGTCTAATTTAGCCTCAAAGACAATTGCCAAAGAGAAAAAGCAGTCAGTAGCCAGGGAACACCGTTTACGGTAGGGACTGATGAAAATTTGAGTTTTCTCAATGTTTAATGGGAGATAATTTCTGGTCATTCTGTCCTGGCTATTGGACAAGAAGTCTGATAATTTGGCAAAAGTGGAGGAGTTTAAAGTGATGATGAAGGGGTTGAATTGGGTGTCATCAGCATATGTAAAAACTATTGCTGAATTTTTGCTAGATGTTATCAAATCTCCAAGTTTTGTGGATTGATATTAAATAATACTAATGCCGATCATTGACACAGTAATATGAATTCAGATCATGCAATTCATTCATGAGCTGAGAGTTAACATATGTTACCTGTGGCCAAGTATATAACATGGAAAAACATGTCCTTTCCTTGCACAATGTCCACAACTATGTGGGAAAACCGACTGTTGTTTTCCAGGAAGACAGGCATTGAAGATGTGGGTTGCACAGCTTCATTCATAAGAATAAACTTTTCAGCATCCTGGAGATTCCTCTCTGTGAGCTTCACAGAAGGACCAGAATCAATAGTACCACACTAATAAAGTAAAAATTTAAAAATGTAAGTATCTATTGGAAATTACAAAGGAACACAAATAAAAGAACAATGAGCAATCATTAAATTAAGAAGTAATTCTCAGAATCTTCCAGCAGTATTTGAAAAATTACTTCTATAAAATCATGAAAATTTTTATATCAATTGAGTCATAAATACCTGAAAATCAGGATTAGGATTGGAAACAGTTTGCCATGCTGAATTTTCCTGTAACTTGAATGGTCCAGCAAAAGCTTGATTAATGGCGTTCAGATGAAATATGCAGACAGCTGAAAACGCTAAACCATTGCTGTAGGAAATATGCCCATGTATAATTCAATAATATCAACAAATATTACTTTATGTTTTAATATCATTTTTATTCTATACCAGTAAATATGGGTGCAACATCTGAAAGAAAAAGATGCATCACGACAGAACACTATAAGCAATACATTCAGTTGTCTGTTATGAACATTAGAAATAGGAGCAGAGGACGCCATTTGCCTCTCAAGTCTGCTCCACTATTCAAAAGATCAGAGTTGGATTTTCCTGCCTGCCATCCATTACCATTAACTCCTTCATCAAGAAAAACTCCAACACATACTTGAATGTATTTCATGACCAGGCTCCACTGCTCACGTGGGAAGGCCACTCAATATACTAACAATCTTTACAGACAATATGCCTCTTCATCTCTCCTGAATGGGAAACTCCTTGTTCGCTAGTTCTAGACACCCCCATTAGAGGAGACCTCCATTCAGCATCAAGACCCCTCAGAATCAGACACGTTTCAAAAGATTCCTTCTCATTTTCTGAACTCCAGTGATTGCAGGTCCAAACTACTCAACATTTCCGCAAAAGACACACCCTCATCACAGGAATCAGTCTAATGAACCCTCTCTGAATTGCATCCAATGCAAGTATGTCTCCCCTTAAGTAAGTTGACCAAACCTCTAGACTCAGTCTCACCAATGCCCTTTCGAGCTGTAGCAAGACTTTCCTACATTTATATTCTAGTCACATTGCTATAAAGGGCAAGACTCTGATTTTCCTGATTACCTGCACGCTTCATTTTTGAGAGCACCCAAAATGCTCCCTGCTCCAGAGTTCTGCAATCTCTCTCTCCCTGTTGTTAAATGGCATTCTGCCTTTCAGTTCTTCTTGCCAAAGTGGATAATGTCACATTTTTCCACATTATACTCCATACACAAAATGTTTGTTTAAAACTTAAAACTGCCTATACCCCTTTGCAAGCTTTTTGATTCTTCATTGCAAATTATTTCCTAACTTTGCACCAGCAGCAAATTTGGTTACAATACTGTCAGTACCTTCACCCTTAGTCAGATGAAACTCAGATACAATATCATTCATTAATCTGATTGTTACATCCAGAAAAATCTCATCACAAAGCCATGATAACTCTCATTGACACTATTTTGATTTTGTAATTGGCCTGCTACTAATAATAGATTCCAGTATTTTCCAAACTACAGATTCAGGCTAGCTACCTCATACAAAAGTGGGTAATGTTTTCATAGTCACTTACATGTTAGTGGTGAAGATTCCATACACCATGTCTTGCTCAGGTAAAAAGAAAGTGCTTATCACCTCCTGGTAATAAAAAGGAACTAGACCAGAGTGAGAACAATTTAATCGAGCTTTCATAAAGGTTGTCCAGGTATTCTCCAGGATAAATTGCCCTCCAATATCACTTTTACACATTCTGGCCACTCTGGGGAAAATATTTACTCCACAGTCAATTTCTACTGTATGCTCCCGAAAGAAAAAATATGTGAATGTTCCAATTTCATGAGATGACACAAAATTTGGTTCTACAAAAAAGTAACAAAAATCACAGTCATGACACTATTTGGACATTGTACATTTTTCTGTAGCTCCTAGAGTAGAATTATTTTTTCCATTCAAGTCACATCATCAGTATATAAAAACTAATATAATAACAGTTACAAAATTCACTTGGCATAATCTCAGACACAACATTGTCATTGTGTCCAATGCTGTCTTACAATGTTGACCATACCCAAGTTTATGAAGTTAGTAAGGGGACATTTACTTAGCATGGGTCAAAGTGGCACAATGATTAATGTGGCTGAACCTTCAATTCCTGCATTAACAGTTCCTGGGCGGGGGATCCAAGATGGCGGCGACCCAGCAAGACTGAGTCCACAGTGATCTACCCAAAACTTGGGCAAAGTGGGCTATCCATCCCCACCACACTCACTAAACCATTTATAATAGTTGTTAACCTTAAATAGTTACCTATTAGTACATTTAAATAGTCTAATACTAGCTGGAAAATGAGTAAAGGGAAGGGAACAGGCGGCTCTAAGAAAGCAGGGACCCCTCCCCCACCCTCTCCCTCTTCAGCTGCAACAAAGGTGTCTTCAGCTACTTCAGGAGATTTACCAATGAAGATGAGCTTTGAGGAGATGTTTGCCAGGTGGGAGGCGAAGATTGATGCTTTTATCGATGAGTCTCGGCAGAGCAGAGAAGCACTATCAGCCGAGCTGCAGAAGCAGGGCAGAGACATTCAGGAATTGGAGTGCCGAGTCAGAGAGGTGGAGTCGAGGGCCGCAGCCTCAGAGACTGGGATAAAATCAACAGCCGACCACATCCGTTTTCTCGAGAATTGAGTCCAGAACCTAGAAAACCACATTGATGACCTCGAAAATCGATGTCGTAGAAAAAATATTCAGTTGTTGGGCCTGCCCGAGCAGGAAGAGGGAGGTCAGCTGACAGAGCATTGGCTGCCACAACTTTTAAATCTGCATAATGGATCAGGCCAGGTAAGGGTAGAATGGGCCTACCGGGTCACAGTACGTGGGCCCGGCTCAACCCAGCGCCCATGCCCGGTCCTGTTCCAGCTGCAGAGCTATAGGGAGAGGCAGATGCTCCTGGAAGCCTCAAGAAATCTGGGAAAAGATCCCCAAGCTATGACCCACAAAGGATCCAGGATCATGCTGTTCCAGGACTTCTCCCCAGCTTTGGTCCGAAAGAGGAAGGCATTCGATGAGGCGTTTAAGGGACTTAAATATTCAGTACTCCTTACGATATCCAGCGACGCTACGCCTTAGCCACGAAGGATCCATATATAACTTCGGATCACCAGAAAAGGCTAAGGAATTCTTGGACTCTCTTAAATAAACTGTAAGAGATTGTGGACGCTGGTCTGCCTTTCCCATTATTTTGGTTTATATCCCTTCATCTTTTCTTATCTTTCCCCCTATGTGTGTATGTGTGTATATATATATGTTGGGGCGTTTGGTTAATGTTGATGGGGAGAGGTGGTTACCTTATTCTATTTTACTTCTGTTTTTAGGAGCGGGGTTGTTTTTCTTTCCCCTGTTATTTTGTGGTATTATATTTAAGTATTACATGTTGAGATTGTAATCTTATAGTTATATATGGTATTAATATTCCCAAATATATTTAGATGTGGGTGTGGGTGGGGGTGGGGTGTTCACTGTTAATTCTAGCTTTATATTATATTTGAATTCTCCTCATTTTATTGAGGAACACCTGGGTCAAGGGTGGGGCACTGGTTGGAAGAGGGTAAGATGGACTGTGGGAGAGGAAGTGACGCTCCCTGGGAACAAGGGAGAAAATCTCCAATTCGGAATGTTTTATATCTTTTATACTTAGAAAGAGTTTTTTGTTATATTGTTTTGAGTGTATCAGAGAGTCTTTACTTTTGTAAATCTTGTATGCTCCATGCTCAGGATGTTCTAGATAGGGTTTCCCCTCCCGAGGGGTCTCGGATCTGTCCAGATGATTATGGCTGAACAGTCGGTTAAGTGGTGCACCTGGAATGTCAGGGGGAGTAATTCGCCAGTTAAAAGGAAGAAAATATTATCAAATCTTAAGAAGGAGAGAGTTGATATAGCTCTCCTACAGGAGACACACCTGTCGGATAAAGAACACTTAAAATTACGACAGGGCGGATTTGATCAGGCCTTTTTTTCCTCTTTTAATTCAAAAAGCAGGGGAGTCGTTATCCTTGTCCGGAAGAACTTCCCTTTGAAAATTCTAAATCAGATAAAAGACGAATCTGGACGATATATTTTGATTAAAGCCCTCATAAATGGAGAGGAATATGGGATCTTAAATGTGTACTGCCCCCCGGCACACCCCTTTAAATTCATAACGGAAGCTTTTTCAAAACTGATGGCCTTTGGTGCCCGTCATACAATTATAGGGGGAGACTTTAATTGTATTATGGATCCGGAAATAGACAGGATTCCCAAGAGTGCCGCTGGAGTATCTCCCAGATCTAGACAACTGGCGGACCTGAATAACGAATTAGGATTGGTAGATGTATGGAGACGTCTCCATCCACAGGGTAGAGATTTTTCTTTCTACTCTAATCCACATAAATGTCACACAAGAATTGATATGTTTTTTGCCCCATCGATTTTTCTAAATTCTATAGCAACCTGTAAAATAGGTACTATAGCAATCTCTGACCATGCCGCTGTATACATGGAAACTAAGGTAAAGAACAATGGGACATCCGCTCGGCATTGGCGTATGGACCCCTTCCTGATAAAAGATAGCAAATTTTTAAAGTACTTCTCCCAAGAACTTAAAACTTTTTTAGAAATTAATACTGGTACGGCTAGCAATCCGTCAATGATGTGGGAGACCATCAAAGCTTATGCACGAGGTTTGATCATCTCCTATTCAGCGACCCAGAGGAAAATGAAGGGAGAGCAACAGCGTCTGCTCGAAGCTCGCCTAAAAGCAGCCGAAACAGCATACGCTGATAGACCTTCTATCACAAAATTGCAGAGGATTACAGCTCTTAGGACAGCTTTAAACACCGCGCTTACTCAAACGGCTAAAAGGGAAATATTATTTGCGAAACAAAGATTATATGAATATGGCGACAAACCGGGTAGATACTTAGCATTTCTTGCAAAGAAAAAGAAAGCCCCTCAAACTATTCCGACCATCAAGGAAAGTACAGGTACCCTGACTCATGATCATAAAAAGATCAATGCGACCTTTAAAGAATTTTATTCTGAACTATATAGATCGCAGGATTGTAAAGATAGGATTAGGAGGATGCAGTCATTTTTTAAAAATTTGATCTTCCCGGGCCTGACTCCGGAACAGGTGTCGGCCCTAAATACCCCTTTAACAGTCCAAGAAATACTTGAGGCAATTAGGCAACTTCAGAGCGGAAAAGCACCGGGCCCGGATGGTTTTCAAGCTGAATTCTATAAAGAATTTACAGGAATATTGGTTGACCCACTTATGGATATGTATAATTTTGCGCATAGTCAGGTCTGTCTCCTGCCCACGCTGAAAGAAGCAAATATTTCTCTTATCCTCAAAAAAGGAAAAGACCCAGAAGATTGTGCATCTTACAGACCAATATCCTTACTAAATGTAGACTTTAAAATTCTCTCAAAAATGTTAGCACTAAGACTAGAAAGGGTACTGCCATATATTATAAAGGAGGACCAGACGGGATTTATTAAGGGCCGCAGATCATCCAATAATATCAGAAGGGTCTTGAATATGATCCAAGCCTGTCATCAGGGAAAGATACCAGGAGTAGTAATTTCATTGGATGCGGAAAAGGCATTTGATAGGGTTGAATGGTCATATTTATTTTACACATTGGAAAGGTTTGGCGTTGGACAGGTGTTTACCAAATGGGTTTCAACATTGTATAATGACCCCAAAGCAGCTGTTATTACTAATGGGTTAAGATCGGATGGCTTCAGTGTGGGTAGGGACTGCCGTCAAGGATGTCCTCTCTCACCATTGTTGTTTACGCTGATAATCGAACCATTAGCAGAAGCCATCCGGACTGATCCTAATATAACGGCCCCGAGGATTGGTACAGGTAAACACAAAATTACCCTCTATGCAGATGACGTTCTCTTATTCCTCAGTAATCCTTTAATGTCAGTGCCTCATCTAATTCAAGTTATTAATACATTTAGTGCATTCTCAGGCTATAAAATTAATTTTTCAAAATCGGAAGCCATGCCAATGGGTGGTCTGGCTATGATACCCCACTTAATGGACGGATCCCCTTTTCCCTTCCGTTGGTCCCTGGAGGGCTTCTTATATTTAGGTATTTTTATCACGCCAGTATTTGATCAGCTGTATAGGGCTAATTTTGTACAATTAATGGAAAGGATAAGGCAGGACCTCCAGCGATGGAGAGACCTTCCGACTTCCTGGCTAGGGAGAATAGCATTAATTAAAATGAATGTTCTGCCCCATCTCTTATATCCTATGAGAATGCTCCCGCTGATGCTGCCAAGGCTAGCCCTACGTAAATTATATGGCTGGTTGGGCTCCTTTATTTGGAACCATAGACGGCCCCTTATTAAGCTGAAGAAGCTACAGCTTCCACAGGCAAGGGGAGGACTGGACTTCCCAGACTTTAGGAAATATCAGTTAAGCTCCCTACTAAGTTACATAGCTGATTGGGTTTCATCTGATCCACAATCAATTTGGCTGGATATCGAAGCCTCCCAAGTAAAATACCCACTTATTAACCTTTTATTTTCAGATAAGAGGAAAATCATTACAGACCACTGTAAAAATCCCATAATATTAAACACAATTAAGGCCTGGAATATAATGCGGCAAAATGAGGGTAACTCACATAAAACATCCCCCCATGCACCAATAGGAGGCGCATGGGGATTCCAACCGGGGATTACAGATGCCACCTTTAAACTTTGGAGATCCAGGGGCATCTCATGCTTAGGGGACCTATTTAAAGATGGGATCCTGATGTCCTTTGAGCAGCTGCGTCTGAAATTCGGAATACCTAATGGGGATCTCTTTCGATACTTCCAAGTTCGAGATTATATACAGAGGAAGACTACATTAATAGGTAGTCTTTATAAATCAGACAGAGAACGTAATGTCTTACGACCAGCGGGGGCATCCTCCGTTAGTACTATATACCATTTGCTACATGATGGAGTCTCAGGAGACAGGGATGACCTGCTTAAAACATGGGAGCAGGACTTGGGGCTAGAAATCTCTGAGGATATGTGGAATGACATTTGGGAAAATGCTAGAAGAATTGCTATCTGTAACAGAACTCAGGCTATTCAACTAAAGATACTTCATAGGGCCCATATAGCTCCGGCTCGACTGGCAAAATTTAAGGCAGGAGCATCTCCAATGTGTCCCAAATGCAAAATAGAGGTGGGTACTCTTGTACATTGTCTGTGGACTTGTCAGAAAATCCACAGATACTGGACTAAAGTGGCAAATACCCTGACAGAAATTTTAGGAACGGAAATTAGGGTGGACCCTGTATCTCTCCTTTTGGGCTTTTCGAACCTCTCATCTCTGGATACGCACGGGAAGAGACTATTTTCTATTCTCTCTTTCTGTGCAAGGAAAAATATTTTGGTGAACTGGGTGGCTGAGGGCCCCCCTGGACTTTCAAATTGGCACAGATTAATTATGGAATATATCCCCCTTGACTTCCTCACAAATATGGTGCACCGAAAGACTGAATTATTTTATAAAATATGGCAGCCCTTTTTGAATTATATAAATGCAGATATTTCGGCTATCCTAACAAGGGCTTTTATTTAGTGAAGATTTCAGACCGGGCTGCTCCGGGGCCCCTTGGGAGAGGAATCCTGCGTGAATACGGGTTTTATTATATTTGATGTTTATACATTCCGAGCATGTAAGAGACTTAGGTATACACTCTGGTTAGTTATAGGTTAGATTAGTAGAAAGTTGAGTTTTTTTTTCTTTCTTTTTTTGTTTCTTTTTTTTTCTCTTTTTGTTTTCTTTCTTTCTCTTTTCTTTGTTAAATTATGACTATTGTACATATGATTTAATTGTACATCAATGTTTGTATTTGAGAGTTTTGTTTATTTTTGTAAATTTGCAAAAATGTTAAATTTCAATAAAAATATCTACACAAAACAGTTCCTGGGCAGCCCAAGTCACATGACACTGAATAAAAGAGGCCAACTGGAAAAATGGCAACAATAAAACAAATTCCTCAATTTGGAAGTCCAAGCCACATCTCAGTCCCTGCACACAATTTGTTTTTAAAGAGGATAAGTGAAGGCCCTTCCCCATTTACAACCTTTAAAACTCATGAAGATGGTTGAGATATGCCCCATTTAGCCTTCGGCATCTTTCCAGGGTTCGACCAAACGAACAAATTCTGCCTATTGATGATTTTTGGGGCCACTGTGCTTTAATAAGTACAATAGTTTGTCAGGGCTAACCTCAGAACTAAAATATATAAGGTAAAATAATATTCCCAGTATATCAGCAGCTCTTATGCTGAACTCATGGCAAAGAAGTAAGAGGGCCTCGTACTATTAACACCAATGTTAATTTTGTATATCAAGTAGTGAATTTTGCTAAGTTGCAGCACCATGTTAAAATTGGGCAAACTCAGAAGTTTGTACTTGGCCATTGCCACATACATGTTGTCTGCCCCTGACAATACATGCTGCAGTGACTCCGGAAAAAAATGTGCTGGGTGCAACAGAAAATCTGGTGTGCTAACTAAAATATAATTTAACACATGAAATAATTAACTGATAATTGAAGTAGTCAATCCCTGAAATCTCAATGTACTGAAGTGAAACCAAAATTTCCCCAGAGCATTAATCCCACAGTAAATTGTTTTATCTATCTCATGAACAAATAAAAAATGGCTTTAGAGTAAATATGAAAAATTCTAATACCCACATTGGTAACATACACCACAATCTGCACTATTACTCAATGCCCTATTTAGCTGATGCTTCCTTCCTATGGCAAAAATAATGAAGTTGTTAGTTGGCGTAAATGTGGCTGCTTGATGAAGGGCTTATGCTCGAAACGTCGAATTCTCTATTCCTGAGATGCTGCCTGGCCTGCTGTGCTTTGACCAGCAACACATTTGCAGCTGTGATCTCCAGCATCTGCAGACCTCATTTTTTACTTAAACCACCAATATGGCAGGTACCCCTTGTAATTGGTTGGAAGGATGCCATAGCTTGAAAGCTTCAAGTTGCAGTCATCATCCTGTCAAAGTAAAGAACATCTACACCCTGTCTGCTCATTATTCTTCAGCGGATGATGCAATTTGACAGCAGCCACTTTTCAATGCAGAGGTCTCCTGTGAACTCTCCAGGTAATTGTGGGAACCTCCAACAATGTGGGTCTGAAGTAACATAATGTATTCATTAACCCTTTGTGAACTTCCCTTTTTGGAAAAACAGTACAATGCATTTGGAACTCCCAAAGAAATATTCAATCTCTCACTTTTATACAGCAGGGCTTAAATAAGTAGCAAATAAGAAGGATGAATAAAAACATTAGCAGGAAAAAAAATCCAAAAAAGCAAAATTAACTACTAGTTGATTGACTGAATTAATCAAAATGGAATTAGAATTGCAAAGAAATTATATCATAGATGTTTGGCTGTTTAAAAGTAAAACTGACACAGTTTAGCAAAGATGAAAGGAATTATTGCAACCCACTACTCCTGATGCAGTAATTTCATGTGCTGTAATCATTGCACAATTGAAATTTCTAGTCTAAAGACCTTTAACAACAATTAATACTGCCATTTTACTCAAGTACCAGAATTTGCAGTTTATATTGACAGGGTGCATACAGACTTTTGCTCAAAGTTGGAACATTCAGTCTGAATATTTTCTAACTTAATTTCATTTTGAATTTTCATTTTGAAATATACCCTCTACATGCTGGAATTGGCACATGTTGGTTCCCAAACTATCGCTTGGAAAATCAGGAACCATGCTATTCAATTGTACTAATTCCCTGGTGGGACGGCCTCAGAAAACGGATCCTTGCATAAAGTTGCTCGAGTTTTCCAACCAGTATGGTTCCAGTAATATTCAAAGGCTTTAAGGATCATTAGGTTCATAATCTTTTTGTAATACACTCTGATACCACATGAGTCTTTCCCTGTCACAGCTCACCATTCAGCCACATTGAGTTGTATTGAGCCGTGCGCAGAGGAGGAAGCCCACCCAGGCTCCGGTAGATGCCAACGTCTCTCGCTAGGAAATCCATGGCTGTGGCAACATACAATTCCCCAGTGGATGTAATTAGAGCAGTGGAAGGCTGATGTGGATTGTATGGACAGCGAGCCTTGCCACTGATGCGATCATGGATTGCTGTCAAGTCAGTTAGCTGCAGAAAGTAAGCATTTCAATAAAAATCTAAGAATTGACCACTTTCAACACAATGGTAACATTTTAATATTCTTGATCATAGCAGTTCCACTCTGCAATAGACATGTTCCAAAGTGTTAATGGGCACTCCTTTATACCATTTCAAACAGTAGCTACCTGTGTAATTAAACTCTAGGCTTCATATTGTTGCTTGTGTACAAAGTAGATGTTATAGTAGGGATTCTATTGAAGTACATGAAAATACACTTTAAAAGAATAGCAGATCTCCAAAAGTCTCTGACCACTGGTGGCAACCTCAGGAAGCAGCAGGATGAGGATGGAAAAGAAGTGAATTATATGGGAGTTTAGGCTCTGTCCCTGTAAGGAAGAAGTGATCAGCAGTAGCTGTGCAATGCATTAGCTGGTCAGAGTGATAAGACAAGGATACGTCCCATCATTCAAATTTCCCTTCATTCACTGCTTTTCAGCAGAACTGCAGAGACAACTTTTATGCAAAGTTCAATACAATATTTGTATTGCATTGCAATCTTCAATTACAATATGGTCTTCATGTTTAAAAGAGCATCTGATCAATTAAATCTAAAATAATAATTTCTGTTATATATCTACATCCTTTTGTTAGGGATGGGGCTAATAATGCTAAAGGATACCAAAGGAAAGAACACTTGCTCACATTTTTCCAATTGCAGATAGCAGACATGGCCATCTCCAATTCAGATCTAAATTCAGAAAAATACACAATTAATCAGTGCTGTAACTTGAATTTCCAAGCCAACCACACTAATGGAAATCTGTCTGATAATTCAAGACAATCTTGAGTCATGGAAACGTCTGAAACAAATGTCATGTTGGTCTTCATAGTTGACACAGAGACCAGAGTTTCTTTTTGTTTCATAAATGCTTCAAAAAAAGAAAAATATGTTACCTAATCTGTCAATCACAATTTGACTTTCAACACAGAGGAAGTTGGGATAAAAGATGGCAAAACTATTTGCCAAGTATTAAATAACTGCCTTCTAGTAACAAACTCTTTAAAAATGCACATAGGGCTAATTACTATCAACTTGAATGAAATAAATTCTTATTCCTAACCATTTTTAGTGATAACCTCTTTGAAAAACTACCCTAATGTCAAGAAAAGGCAGTGCCTATTATTTTCTAGTTAAAGCAAACACAATCCCAGGACCACATCAATTTCCTCATGGTATACTGGATTATATTATCTAGCTTTTTTACAGCAAATCCATTGCTAACCCTTCTAGATTTAAGGACAATAGCCATATTATTTTGTATAACATTGTTAAAAAGACAAACAATCATTGGGACACCAATTTATATAGGAGATGGTGATGTTGTCATTGAGATGATGCTGAATCTGTTAAGTGACAAACTTAGCCAGCTGATTACCTCAAACCAAGCAAGTAGCCTCTGATTGGTCAAGATGTTGCCATGGTGAATGCAGTAGGATTTGTAAGGTGTAAGATATACGCAAGCTTCTTTTGCATACACAGAAAGAGTCCTCTGTGTTCTGCGATAAGAATTACTCCAGAAGAATTGAAGATATTCAGTCATACTCATAGTGCATTTCAATTAGAGTGGTGCTGGAAAAGCACAGCCAGTGAGGCAGCATCCAAGAAGCAGAAAAATCGGCATTTCAGGCATTCCTAATGAAGGACTTTTACCCGAAACATTGATTTTCCTGCTTCTCGGATGCTGCCTGACCTGCTGTGCTTTTCCAGCACCACTCTTATCTTGACTCTGATCTCCAGCATCTGCAGTCCTCACTTTCGCCCCATGTACATTTTGTTTGCTTATGCTAGAATCAACATATATTCAAACAATGGACCCTGTTTTCTATAAGGAATAAGAGTTTGTGTGTACATTGCACCCTTTTTTTATGGAGAAAGGATTTTTGATACTTCTGTGTTCCCTGTGCCTAAAACCTGACTAATCAGAGGCTATCTGCTTGATCTGAGGTTAATCAACAGATAAGACCAACAGTTAATAGATCCTGATCCATGCCAACCATTGTCCAAATAATCAGCACTTTTTTTTCTATACTATATAAATTGGTGTCCTCTATCAAAGATTAGGTTCTTGTGTCCCACTCCTGATGAATGCAAGATGAAAGGCTTTGATTTTGTGTTTCTTTTTAATAAGCTTTAAATTCTGTACTGACAAGCAATGAGATCACATAACCTGTATACAGCCAGCTGGAGAAGCTGGAACTCCCTATGACACACTTTCTTAGCAAAGAAGCAGTTAAAGAGGATTCATCTATGGATGCCAATGCCCGTAGAACTATAAGGAACAACCTGAATGGTATAAATTCCCAGATTCTGTTTCACATCCTGAGCCTCACCCAACAGATAATGCAATCCACCCTAAGCATTTTGGGATTATTCTGTTTCCATTGTTTTAACATCATAATTTTTATGAATGCATGTAATTTTCCTAATAATTAAATCACTCATGTTGGTATCAACCCATAAATCACTTCAACTGCTCTGTCATGGATCAAAACATTGCCAGATGCCATTGACAAAATTACATTCATATGTTTATATTTGTACACCTTTTTGGCCTGTTCAAAATGGATACACAATTAAAATAAAGTTATACTGTTTTGAACTAAATTTCAAAGAAATGACATGAAGATTGAAAACAAATCACATCAGGTACAGTTTTGTGATATATTATAAATGTAAATTTAAATTATATATACTTGAATGTAATCAATCACAATCTCACTTCATTATAAACATGTAATTTAAAATGCAAAGAACAAATTACCGGCCGAGAGGTACATATTGGATTATACGCATTCGTGCCACAAGTGAAGATCTTGGTGCTGTTTATGAGGAGGACCCGGATATAATTCTGACAATCCTCCTGAAATGAAGTTTTAATACAAATGAAATCACTAAAATATGAAAGTTTTAGCTTGCATTGCATTCTTTCAACTGTCATATAATGGCAGACCACAATGAAAATTATTATTGTGCAATTTAATGAATTGAAAAAATCACATCTCAGTTATTGGCACTGACTGAATCATTAAGATTTCTTTCTTTATTTGTAAAGATGGTACATTCACAGCAATTTTGGTATCATTCAGTGAACATATCAAGTTATATAGAAGGTTATGTGGATGTTTTATGTAACTGAGATGGATTGACAGTAATCAACATATATTCCTGATACCCCAATGCTAATTTGGTGCTACAATAAAGCTGACTCAAAGCAGATCAAGGATGCAAGAGATCCTTAGTTCAAAGAAATAAAGGAAATGGGAGCAGAAGTGGTTATTCAGTTCATCAAATCTGCTCCAGCATTCAGGATGGTCATGACTGATCCTTGATCTCAACACCATAATTCGACCCTCTCCCCAGACCCATTCCATCAGCATCTAGGAATTGATCAATTTTTTTCTTAAATATACTCAGTGACTTGACCTCCACAGTCTTGGGTGGTTGAGAATTCCACAGGCTTACCACCCTGAGTGAAGCATTTTCTCCTCATCTTAGTCCCAAATGCCTCATCTTAGTCCCAAATGGCGGCACGGTGGCACAGTGGTTAGCACTGCTGCCTCACAGCGCCTGAGACCCGGGTTCAATTCCCGACTCAGGTGACTGTGTGGAGTTTGCATGTTCTCCCCGTGTCTGCGTGGGTTTCCTCCGGGTGCTCCGGTTTCCTCCCACAGTCCAAAGATGTGCGGGTCAGGTGAATTGGCCATGCTAAATAGCCCGTAGCGTTAGGTAAGGGGTAATATGTAGGGGTATGGGTGGGTTGCGCTTCGGCGGGTCGGTGTGGACTTGTTGGGCCGAAGGGCCTGTTTCCACACTGTAAGTAATCTAAATGCCTACCCCATATCCTGAGACCATGATGACTTATTGTGGTCCCCCAAGATGAGGAAAATATCCTGAATCCAGTCTGTCCAACTCAGTCAGAAAATTATATGGTTGAACGCAAATCCATAACATGCTACTACACTGTTGTGAATATGGGCCTAATTGACCCAAACTTTACTCATACAATAATATTCCATCTCAGGAGTTCCATCATTTTTATGCTTTCCTTGGAATAAGGGTAACCTTTACACCCCAGTCAGATGGCAATGGTTTATCTTCACCTGTATTAGGGTTAAAGTCTTCCAGTCAAAAGAATTTGAATTGATGCAGTATTGAGTTTAAAAATTGGCATTTAAAAATACAGCTCGCTGTGTAAAATTATAAACTTTGGTTTTGAAACTGTCATGGCCCTTCAGTTCTTCCTTTGCTCTCTCTAAAATAGCTTCACCCAGTGTGCAATCACAAACTTAGTTTCTTTTAAAGGAGTGAAGTATTGTTATCCAAATGATGAAGAAATTAAATCTTGGTTTGAGGGAAAATCAAGAAGAATACAAGTATTACTTTCTATATATAGCTAATTACAAAGGCTGAGATATTTAGACAAGTGTTGAGTGCCAATGATAATTATTTCAATACAGACCTGAAACCACTGTACCCAGATTGAAAACTAGCTCTCACATTAACATATTAAGATGCCATGCAACATGGGTACCCCATAACAGGTGCTGATATATTTCTTCTAAATTTTAAAATTTCAGAAATGTTACAATCACAAATGGTTGGAATGCATGGTATTAAAATGCAGTGTGGGGCCTTTCTAAATGTGCCCCTGGTTCTGACTAGAAATTCTTAAATGGCTGCTGGCACAATACCAAACTGTGAAGGAGCAGCCTGAGCTCCCACTCACCTCACAGTACAAAATCTTGCCTTATTCCCTACAGCATAATCACCACCTACCTCCGTTTTTCCTTTATTGAAACAACTCTTTTTTGATGTTTCATCTGGGAGCCATTCCACTCTCTGAAGACAGGAGGAAAAATACCACAAGGTTATAATTAAGACAACATCCGGCTCAGTAAGACATTTCTCAGAGACTCTGCTGACTGCTTCCTGACCAATGATTGCTGTAATTATGAAATATCTCATTGGCTTTGTGAAAAGTAATGCCACAAATTTAAGGTAGCCACATACACACATTGAAAACACTTCAAATTAATTGTTGCAATGGTGTGGTGTGACAGACTTCATTTATTTTGACATCAACAAGGACTGCAAATAGATGTCCTTTAATTCCCACACAAATGGCATAGCTGAATATTGCAAGGGAAGTCAAACACAAGTTTTGCAACATATTGTAAATGCAAATGTAGGAATCCAATGTCAGTTTAGCACATGGCTTTGTTCAGGGCATGAAGTCCATCCTCCTAGTAGAGGAGAATGCCATGAGAACATACTGGTGGTTGATGCGTCAGCTTCCACTGCAAATATTTGAATTTTGTAATGGGAGCTCAGACACAAACCATGAAATATCTACTAGCTGCCATGAGGACTCAGACCACTGCCATCTTGGCTGCCAGTACCAGCGCCAATTAGCTTTCATTGTGTCACAGCTGTGCAGAAACCTGTCCTACAATAACTTACTGGGATTACTGGGATCTCCGCTCCCACAGAGGGGCTGACACGGCTTCTGTGCAAAAGGTCAGGATTTGTGTTCCCAGCACTTGCTACTCTTCATGCTTGTGGCTGAAGTGGGTACTGCAGAAGGTGGAAATTAGAGTCAAGACTAGAGTGGTGCTGGAAAAGCACAGCAAGTCAGGCAGCTCCTCGGATGTGTCAAGGCAGTGCGATCTAAAATTAGACACTCAAGGTCAACGTGTAGGTATCCTGCAAAACCACTTGCTGTCTCCACCTGTAAAGGTCGGCACCTTCCAGGAGCCACACTGTAGGCACTGAAGTAACACACCATAAGAACACTAGGGCAGATAAAGACACCTAAAATACAGTCACAAAAGGAAGGTACAAGAGCAATTAGTTGGGAATTACTTGGAACATTAGGTGTTGTTGTGGAAAGTTGGTTTAGTCACAGCTTTTATGTCAACATTGTCACTGCGAGGAATAGAGCAATGGTCCATCACAGGAAGACGGTTGAGTGGAGAAATAGTGAACAATGGTGCTCTGGGCTTTCATGAGGGAGAACCACAGTTTAATGGTGTTCTCATGGAATGCCCATCTGAAAAGTGGATACATCAGCTGCCTCCTCCTCCTTTCTATGTGTAAAATACTAGTGACAAGCCCTCATGGTAACCAGGTACTACAGAATACAACACACCACCAGGAATCAGGCCACATGATCCAGAGAGTCCTGAACTACTTCTCCTGAGCAGTGATGACAGCAAAGTTGTTGCTTCCTGCCTCTGATGACCTGCTCAAAGGTGTACCTTGTTGCTGACCACATATGGAGAAATTGTGGAGCTGATTCATCAACCGGCTGGAGAGTGAATAGTCCTTACCCATTCAGCTACCTTCCAGTACAGCGATCTGCTGGAAGGATTACTGGATCAGTGGACTGGCACAGAATGAATATATCATGACTGCTTCCAGGATAAGGTGCATTCTCTCACATGACATGCTGGATGTGGTCGTAGAACAACTACAAGTGAGTGGTACACTTTGTGGTTTCAGTACATTTCCTATTGAGATGCAGCTGCCATAAAGTCAAGTGGGTGCAGGTCATGACTCCTCACTTTTTGGGGAAGTCTGTTCTCCTGAACACATCATGGGTGTGCTTTGCCTGCTTCTGGTTGTCTGGAGAAAACCCTTTCCTGCACACAAAGCTTTGACGATCTTTTGCATTCAGAAATGGCTGGAGATCTGGAGACGTTTGTTGTGTCACCTGCTCCAATCTGGCAGGATCCACTGGTGAAAACAGTCTGAGCCGTGGTCAACATGCTGCTCTGAGAGGGCAGGTTCCAAGGAGCGAAGCACAGGCACTGAACCCAATGCCATTGGCCTAGATGCAGGGAGGAGAAACACTCTCTAAAGACCCTCAATAGGCAAAGACTCCTGCTGAAAGTTCTCCCCTCCTCCTCTGTGGAGAGACTATCTTCTTGGTTCTCTCTGCTCCATATCTCTGAGGTGGGCAGGAGGTCTCCTGTATTGTCGAGCTGTATTCAAGAGAAGGCATTCACTACAGAGATGTTATCATGAATGACAGGTCAAACCTCCTATTATTTTTGAATGCTGACTGGCGTCATATTTTGCTTACTCCCATACCTCTGACACTTATACAAAAGGGCCTTTTGTGGTGCTATGGCAGTGTTTCTACCTCTGGGCCAGGGGACCCAGGTTCAAGTCCCACCTGCTCCAGAAGTATGTCATATCATATCAGAACAGTTTCATTAAAAACACCCAGACTGAAGCCATCGACAACATGACTAGAGGTAAGCACACAAATGGTATCACAGACATTATTTTCATCTAAACCATCTTCCCTAGCACCATAACTACTGGTGCTCAGGAGACAAATAGCACTTCAAACACTGAAACTGTTTGATTGAAGCCTCTAAAATGTGTCCGAAGGACACGAAATACTAACCCTGTTTCTTTCTCCACAGATGCTGCCAAACCTGCAGAGTTTCTCCAGCATTTTCTGTTTCAATCTCTAAAATACTTGCTCGTGTATTTGATATTTAAAATAAAGAAAGCAATGTATGTTTTACTCAGCATGCTTAGTCAAGGGAGTGAAAGAAATCAGCCAGTCCTCCCGACCCTCACCACTATTTAGATTTGTCGCTGGAAAGTTTAGTTGGAGCTACACTGAAGGAATCCTCCTCTGATAGGAATGAGCAAACTGGTCACTTTCTAGGAGTACACATGAATCAGTAGCTGCCTTCAGCTGCCCTGCAGAACTCCAACTCAGTACCCTTCAGGAAAGGAGGGGCAAACACAATTTGAAGAAGTTCAAAGATGGATAATTGTATTTTTGATATTTTACCTTCATCACCACGGGCTTTAGTAGGACTAAGGAAGCTGTTTGTTGCAAGTCGACTCAGCAATGATCCATAGGTTAACAGCAAATTTAGGTAAAACAGTCATTGTACCAAAAGCACATTACACTTCTCAAACATTGCAAAACTATCAAAATACATAAACATCAGCTGTTTGAAATGGTACCATGAGATCCCTAAAACAAACAAAATCCTGACCACTAGAACACTTCATGAATCCATTTACTAAACAGATTAACAGCATGTCAGCTGTAAAACTTTCTTTTTTACAGAAGCATAGAAAAAACAAGCAAGAGTAGCTAGGTGGCCCTTTGAGCTTGCCCCACCATTCTAAATCATCAAAGCCTGAGAACCAGAGCTTGTGATTTTTGAGAAGATTTGTAGCTCAGGTTGATGATAAGTATGGAAGTTAGCTCACTGAGCTGGAAGGTTTGCTTTCAGACGTTTCATCACCATACTAGGTAACATCATCACTGAGAGTCTCCGGTGAAATGCTGGTGGTATGTCTCTCTTCTCTATTTACAGGTCTTGGTTTCTTAAGATGGGCGATGTCATTTCCAGTTCTTTTTTTCAAGGGAAAGTGGACAGGATCTAAATCGATGCGTTTATTGATGGAGTTCTGGTTAGAATGCCATGCCTCCAAGAATGGTCGTGCATGTCCTTGCTTCATCTGTCCTAGGATGTGTGTGTTGTCCCAGTCAAAATGGTGTCTTTCTTTGTCTGTATGTATAGAAACTAGTGATAGTGGGTCATGTCTTTGGGTGGCCAGTTGGTGTTCATGTATCCTGGTGGCAAGTTTCCTGCAAGCTTGTCCAATCTAGTGGGTTTTTTTTACAGTTCTTGCATGGTATCTTGTAAATGACATTAGTTTTGTTGATAGTATTGAATGGGTCCTTTAGGTTCAATTGCCGCTGTTTAAGTGTGTGGGTAGGCTTGTGGGCTACTGTGATGCCAAGGGGTCTGAGTAGTCTGGAAGTCACTTCTGATATGTCTTTGATGTAAGGTAATGTGGCTATAGTTTTTGGTTGCATTGTGTCTGCTTGTTTGGGTTTGTTTCTGAGGAACCAGCGGATTGTGTTTATTGGGTACCCATTTTTCTTGAAAGCATTGTGTATATATATTTTTCTTCTACTTTTTGTAGTTCTTGGGTGCTGCAGTGTTATGTAGCTCGATGAAATAATGTCTTGATGCAGCTCCGTTTGTGGGTGTAATTACCAACACGCTTAAACAGCGACTAATGAACCTAAAGGATCTATTAGCAAAACTAATGTCACTTACAAGATACCATGCAAGAACTATAACAAACACTACATTGGACAAGCTAGCAGGAAACTTGCCACCAGGATACATGAATACCAACTGGCCACCAAAAGACATGACCCACTATTATTAGTTTCTACACATACAAAGAGGGACACCATTTTGACTGAGACAACACACACATCCTAGGACAGGCAAAACAAAGACACACATGAGAATTCTTAGAGGCATGGCATTCTAACCAGAACTCCATCAATAAACACATCGACTTAGATCCTGTCTACCTCCCCTTGAAATAAAGAACTAGAAATAACATCACCCATTTTAAGAAATCAAGACCTGTAAATAGAGAGGAGGGACATATCACCAGCGCTTTACCAAAGACTCTCACTGATGATGTTACCTAGTATGGTGACGAAACATCTGAAAACAAACCTTCAAGCTCAGCGAGCTAACTTACATGCTAGAGGCAGTTCTTCTATAATGCACACTTCACAAACGGGATTTGGCCTCAATGCAATTTGTGAATTGCGGACTTTTTTTTATAAAGTGAACTCTTGTTTGCTGTAATGTGATTCTGTTCCCTGTATTACCAGCTGATTGTGATTTATTCTGCCAGCACATCTATTGCATGTTGATTATTGGCTGCATGTGTGTATTTTCTTGCTTCTATCTGCAACTAAGGTAAGGGAAGTGAACATTGGAATATTTTGCTGGAACGCTTACTGAGACCATGCATGAAGTTGGTGTGGTGGGCCTGAGGAGCAGAAACACAGAAAGAGAGAGAGAGTTAGGGGGTAAAAGAAGATGCAAATACAGAGATTCCAGCGACTGTTGGTGATTAAGCAGGACCTTTTGTTAAGCAGAGGCTCAGTTGCTGGAGCTTCAACACATAGCAACTTTACAAGGGAAGGGAGCCCATGTGTGTGGAAGGGGTGAGGTATGAAACTAAGGATGGATCACTGGTGACCTTCATCTCTCCCCACCCCATCCATTCCCAAGTTATGCCTGATCTAAGTTCACCCGGTCTCTGTTTGAATAGGGAGTGGGGAAGGATCTGAGATTCTCAGCCCCTCACTCTCTGAAACCCGAGTCCCATCAAAACCTCTCAACCCTTTCGAGACCCCCTCAAAATAAAGGATATTTTACTTGCACCAAAAAAATTACTTCTGGAAGTTTCATAAAGTTTAATGGCAGAGAGCTGGGTTTGAGATAAACTCTACTCCACAAGGAGACAGAATACAACAATACAAGGGGAAATTTTACTTGTAACTGACCAGAAATAGACAGATTCACTAAACTGGTGTCCCTAACCTTGTATTTTCTATTGCACAATTTTCTATAACACAACGTGGCACAGGAATGCCACTATTGCACTATCTGAGAACAAGCTGCATATCTAATTCAATCTTTAGGCTCAGCTGCTTTCTGTAGCAGAGACGTCCACAGGTTCACCACTCTTTCCTCATCTCACTCTTAAATGGCTGGCTAACTATCCTCAGACTGAAACCCTTTGTTCTGAACTCCCAGGTCATTGGGTGTATGTAGCTTTCTGTATTTTAATGCCTTGTCAATGTTAAAAGTTACCAACAGGTCAAAATTAACATAACAGAAACAAATTAATATACCATCTGCTTGCTCTGAGACACTTAGCATATACAGTAGAAGGCCCATTTCCACGGATTCGCTTCCCACAGTTTCAGTTATCCGTGATTTATCGCGGCCCAAAAATATTACATGGAACGTTCCAGAAATAATTCCAGGGGACTGCCGGGGAGGTAAGTTTCCCATATAAATGATAGAGTTCACTACTATTCGTAGTTTCGGTCATGAAACGTATCACCTGTGGATATGGGGGGACACCTGTATTTCACTCTTCATCTCGACAATCCTACTGCCCTCAATGAAGTGTATGTGGTTTCCATTTCAGCTCAACACGATATAGGATTACGATCATGACATGGACCAAATTATTTATCAGGCTATAATTAAAAATGTGTAAAAACTGCACACTTCAAATCAATGTTTATATCACTTAATATTTATCATTATAAGTAAGAGATACTATCAGTTGCAGATGTCAGTAACTGCCCCTTAATTGCTACTATGTTGTATTCTCTACACCTATAATGTTATTTTGGTATACAGCCAAACTTTCATCATGAGGATACCCAATTCTTTGAAGCTCTGTTTCCTTATTTCCATATCAACTTATTCAACAGCATCTTTTCAGAAGATCAGTGTATCTATGTAACATCAGAACATCTATGTAATCCACATTTTATACTTGCATGTCTATCCCTACCCCTTCATAATTAATTTTCTCAATCATTAGGACTATAGTGGTTCTCACCAGCTAGTCTACACTCAATATACAAGTTGCTTTAGAAGAAATTGCATCTATGAGTGGGTAAAATGCACAGCACATATATTTCATTCATGAAGGTCTATCATCCTCCATACTAAGGAGGCTTGAATATAACATCTTCAATACAGCTTATTTAACCACAACACATTGGTGATAATTTATTTCAATTTCCAGTTAATTAGGAACATATTATAGCCCCATCCTATCAATAAACACTTGTATGCACAATTATCATCACTTGCAGCACTTAATGCATCACAGGCCTCATCCATATCAGAATGCAATACTCTCACCCAAGGTTAATTTAAATATCACATAAATTTGCCCCCCACTAAGTGCGTTGAGTAAGCCCTGAACTCCATGCATCAGTTGGGTGTGTGTGTGTGATACTATGCTTGTGGCTCATCTACACGCCTGGTCACCTCTTCAAAAAATTCAAACAACTTGGTCAGACGTGGCTTCCCTGAACAAAGCCACACTAACTGTTCATGCTATTCCCTGCCTCTCCAAGTGCAGATTAATTTTGTTCCTCAGAATTGCTTCCATGTATCTCCACCGCTGAGGTCAGACTGACTGGTCTGTAGTTTCCTGATTTTTCTTTTCCTATCTTCCTGAATAGCAATACCACATTGGCTGTCTGCCAATCCTCTGGCACCTCTTCTGTACCCAGAGAAGAATTGAAAATTATTGACAGCTCCCCTGCTATTTCCTCTCTTGTCCCACTCAACAGTCTGGGTTACATTTCATTTAGCCCTGGTAATTTATCAACTTTTAAGCCTGCCAGACCACTCAGAACCTTCTCTCTGACTATGCTGGGTTTCTTCAAAGTCTGGTTGAAGATTTGTAGCTCGGGTGTCCGTTGTTGTGGTTCTGTTCGCCGAGCTGGAAGTTTTTGCTGCAAACGTTTCGTTCCCTGGCTAGGGAACATCATCAGTGCTATTGGAGCCTCCTGTGAAGCGCTGCTTTGATGTTTCTTCCGGTATTTATAGTGGTTTTGTTCTTGCCGCTTCCGGGTGTCAGTTTCAGCTGTAGTAGTTTGTATGTGGGGTCCAGGTCGATGTGTCTGTTGATGGATGTTCTTGCCGCTTCCGGGTGTCAGTTTCAGCTGTAGTGGTTTGTATATGGGGTCCAGGTCCATGTGTCTGTTAATGGAGTTTGTGGATGAATGCCATGCCTCTAGGAATTCCCTGGCTGTTCTCTGTCTGGCTTGTCCTATGATGGTAGTGCTTTCCCAGTCAAATTCATGTTCCTGTTTGTCTGAGTGTATGGCTACTAGGGATAGCTGGTCGTGTCGTTTTGTGGCACTATAAATACCGGAAGAAACATCAAAGCAGCGCTTCACAGGAGGCTCCAATAGCACTGATGATGTTCCCTAGCCAGGGAACAAAACGTTTGCAGCAAAAACTTCCAGCTCGGCGAACAGAACCACAACAATGGGTTTCTTCAATTATGCCACAGTCCTTCTCCCTGATTTCTATCCCCGTATCATCCTTCTCACTAGTCAGCTAATAGATAATAATAAGATATAAATGCATGCAAGTAGGCCCCCACATGCTCATTAGCAAAATGTTCATTTCAGTGTTACCATCTTCGGTAGAAAATCAATCACTTTTATTTGATATTGAGAATTCCATCTTTCTGATTTTGCCATCATTCAGGGCCAAAGAGATTCAGTCCATAAAGTTATACAATCATCAAACAGCTTGGCAGATTTATTTAAGAAAATAAGGTTGTTGGAATGACATTAAACAGCAATATTAATGTATTATCAAATTTTATTATAATATTATCAAATATCAAGTCAAGTTTTATTCATTGGTTTAATTTCTCTTTCACTTGAGCAGCTGTTTCATCCCTATCTTGTGCTGACCATAATTGTTTGTGCAATCCTTCCAGTTACTTTCAGATTAAGAATGAAGAGCCTTAGGTCACAGGTCAGGGCACTATCAAGACTGTAGGTAGCCACAAGAGTAATCAACAAGTAATCAAGAGGTATCAAAAACCAAAGTTAAAGGATTGATGTAGGAGAACGAATAAGTAAGGTAATTATAAAACTGGTGAACAAGGCACAGACAGGAAGAGAGAGAGATATGGTATAAAAATGCCACATTAGATACAAAACCAGTATCTTTTTGTACAATTAATACTTAATTTTCTTAACTAAACCTTCATGATGGAAGGCAATCTCTAACCTTCTCTCAAAACTTCTCTCAAATGTTCTCTCAATATTTTTCTTCTCCAAGGAGAACAGGCCCAACTTCTCCAATATATCAACATAATTGAAGCTCCTCAAGCCCCTAGAAAGTTTTTGTGAATCTTTTCTGCACACTCTTGAATGTTTTCATGTTCTGACAGTGTGATGTCCAGATCTGGACTCAATTTTCCACTTGAGTGTGAAGCAGCTTATTTTACACTTTTGTATTCTATCCCCCCTAATGATAAAGCCCAGGATGCATACTCTTTATTAATCACTCTCAGAACTCATCCTCCCACCTTCAATGAGCAGGCCCTCTGCTCCTACACAGACTTTAGAATTGTATCCCATATTTTCTCCAGGTCCAATTGTGCTCTTCAAACAAAATTAATCATTTCACGCTTCTCGGCATTAAATTTCATCTACTATTTAAATGGCCATTTCACCAAACTATATACAGTATGTCTTTTTGAAGCTCTACTCTGTCCTCCTCATGGTTGACAATGTTTCATGCCAGCTACAAATTCAAAGGTGGTGCCTTATTGTCAGTCAGAATGTATATCAGGAACTGCAAATGTTTTAATACCAATTCCTGTGACACTCCATCATAAACCTTCCACCATGCTGAAAGAGAACTGTTCACAGCAACCCTTTGTTTCCTGTCACTTTTCAAAGAGTGTGTTGCTGGAAAAGCACAGCCGGTCAGGCAGCGTCCGAGGAGCAGGAGAGTTGGCATTTCAAGCAAGAATGACTTATGCCTAAAACGTTGATTCTCCTGCTCCTTGGATGTTGCCTGACCAGCGGTGCTTTTCCAGCACCATACTCTTCAACTCTGATCTCCAGTATCTGCAGTCCTCACTTTCTTCTTTCCTGTCACTTGGTCAATGTCATATCCACGTTGCTACTGTGCTTTTTAATCCCATAAGCTCTAACTTTGCTCTCAAATCTGTTGTAGTGCATTGTATCAAATGTCCCCTGGGAGTCCATGTACACCACAATAGCATTACCTTCACGGTTAATGCGAGCTAATTAAAGATTATTTGCCCTCAACAAATCAATGCTGGCTTTTTAAAAATTGAACTAATTATGTGAGGAAAAGATAGGTTATCCTGAATTGTTGTTTTCCAGAAGCTTCCTAACCATTGAGGTTATCACAACTCATCTGTAGTTGTTATCCAGGCATGTTTCTTTGAACAAAAATGTAACATTTGTCATTCCCCAATGCTCTGGCATCAGCCATGAGTCTAAAGAAAGCTGAAAAATTAATGTCAGTGCCATTGCAATTTCCACTCACACTATTTTAGTATCATTGGATACAATTATCTGTCCTTGATGCCTTATCCACTTATCAACTCTTGTGTATTTCAGCAGTGTTTTCTTGAATTCAGTTTTATGATCTTCAGCAATGAATTTTGTTTTGTCAAATCTTATTGATCAAATCATAATCAGTGAATCATTCGCAATAGCTTCTCTTCTTGCTTCCACAGCATCACCTCTGATGTGCTCCGAGTATATATCTTTGGTTCCATTCTAATTCTGATCTACATGCTTCCTCTTGGCAGCATTATTCAAAAGCATAGCATAATTTTCACATGTACACTAATTATACCTGCACTGCCACACCACCATCTCACTCAATTCCTCTACTGTTGTTATGTTTCCAGACAGTTTTATCCAAGATCCAGTACTGCATGAGCAAATTCTTCTTCCAATTCAATATCACGAAGATAGAATGTCCCCTGGGAGTCCATGTACACCACAATAGCATTACCTTCACGGTTAATGCAAGCTAATTAAAGATTATTTGCCCTCAAAAAATCAATGCTGGCTTTTTAAAAATTAAACTAATTATTTTGTTTTGATTCCTTCTTAAACTTTGCTCCCTAGCCACCAACTCCATTCCTAGCAATTCCATTCTCTTTGGCAACAGTCAGAGGCTGAAGTCATATTTGATTTGAGGTGAGTTCTGACCATATATTCATGGTTAACTCAGCCCTCCTATTTCCACCTCTGTAACAAAGCCCAACCTGTCTGCTACTGAAACCCTCATTCATCCCTGGACATAACTATTCCAACACACACCTGGCTGCTCTCCCACATTCTATCCTTCATTAATTTGAAAACATCCAAACTTTGATGTATGCACAAGCTTAGTATGTGCTCTATGCATGTCGAGAGGGAGAGTTGATGGGGCTGAAGGAAGTTACAGAAATATAGAGGGGTGTACAAGCTGGAGAGGGAATAGAGATAGAGAGGGATGTACGGACTACTCATGACTTACATCACACCAAGTCTTATTCTTCTATGATTCCTGTGCTTGCTGGCCTACAGTTGTCCACTGATCAAGCAATGTCTTCATGTTAAAATGTGAATATATGTTTCAAATCCTTCCATAGCCTTCTCCCTCTCTATTTCTGCACTGTCTTCCAGTCCCACAACCCTCAGGAATTATATTAATTTAACTCTAGCCTTTTTAGCATCCCCGATTTTAACTGCTCCATCACTGGTGACTGCCATTTCAGTTACCTTCATTCAAGCTCTGAAATTCCATCCCTACATCTCTCCCACTTTCCCCCTTTACAATAATCCTTAAAACGTAACCAAGCAGTTAGTCATCTGGCCTCTCCTTCTGTAATTGGGTCATATTTTATAACAGCTGCAAATGTGTTGCTGGTCAAAGCACAGCAGGCCAGGCAGCATCTCAGGAATAGAGAATTCGACGTTTCGAGCATAAGCCCTTCATCAGGAACGTCGAATTCTCTATTCCTGAGATGCTGCCTGGCCTGCTGTGCTTTGACCAGCAACACATTTGCAGCTGTGATCTCCAGCATCTGCAGACCTCATTTTTTACTCATATTTTATAACAAACTACCTTGAAATGATTTGTTACGTTAAAGGCTCTTTATTAATATAAGTTGCTACTATTTTATATCACAAGATCACACAAGGCAAATGCAGATGAGAGAAGACATTCATATTCTCACATTTATTCATACCTTGAGTGAATCTAAGTTTTCCACGCTAACCCATCCGGAATGTTTATACTGAATAAAGTATAACTTGGAGGAATGCTTAAAGACATTTTCAAATATTCTAATGTACTCTTCAAAGATACTTCAAGCTATATCTTTCTTTTTCTCCTTATTCTTTAATTATGCAAAATGGTGCTGTTTGTGGCAACAAATGAAGACTTTCCACTGTATTTTATTATATTTTTACTGTACAATACACATGACAAAAGAATCTAAATCTAAATCTAAGGGGATCAACAAAAGCATATATGTTGTGATCAGGACATTGACAGGGACTCAGAAATGGGAAGGCAAATAAGCATTTGGAGTTAATAGCTTCACACAATAATCCATCAGCAATAATAAGAGATTGCTAAGTAGTTCGTTGCAAAGTGACCATTTGAGGCTTATAATAGACAAGAATATGGAGGAGTTAGTGAGAACTGCAGATGCTGGAGAGTCAGAGTGGCTAGGGAGTGGAGCTGGAAAAAGCACAGCAGGTCAAGCAGCATCAGAGGAGAAGGGAAGTTAACTGTTCAGGTCAGAACCTTTCATCAGGATTCGATATTTAGAATTCTTCCCAACCCTCTCCATTTTATTTGCTTAAAACCTATTACATCACTTGCTTTTCTTATCCTCTTACAAGGTAATTTAAAATTAATGAAAAGTAAAATCAATTTCTCTCAACAAAGATGCTGCTCACCTTGCTGAGCGTTTGCAGCATTTTCTATTTTCATTTCAAAAGTTCCAGCATTTGCAATTTTTTTTTAAAAGTACAATATGTTTTCATTTAACTTTAGCACAGGCCAAATGATTGAATGGGTCACATGATGTTTTCTGTTTCTGTATTGAGATGAACCAAAGCGAATTTAAATTCCTCATTGTACCAATAACTATTTATCTGTAAATATTAATAGAAACTACAGAGGTAGATGTAAAACCAATCTTCCCTCGACCTTCAGGGAACGCATGGAGCAACAAATTCAGACTCCAGATTCATTCACAGATCTGCATCAGCCCCTGGAATACTGTGACTGAGATACACAGGGTAAACAGAAATGCTCATTTCCCTTTCGGGAGCAAGACAATTTCTCAGAATTATCAATTTTCGTTTTCCTGATCCTAACTCAGTTTAGGACTGGCTTTTAAGATATCCATAGTTATAAGGGTGACTGAAAGTAAATGAACTTGCATGCAAGTTACAGCACATTACCTCTGAATAAATTACTGCAATAAACTACTGCAACATGACAAATGCAGCTTTGTGTGAACAAACACAAGCGAAACAGGCAGGTCTATGAAAACACAAACTCCAGCAAACAGAATCCTTTATGGTAATTTACATTTCTTGCTTCCTTTAATCATGAGGAAATAGCAATATAGTTCTGCTGTTCCTTCAATGAATATATATACATAGTGGTATTCAGTCAAGTGGACAAGGATAAAATCAGATTTAACCTTTGGTCTATGCTCACTAATCTTACAAAGTACTTACAATATTTTTATCATTCTAGTTCTGTAGTTAGAAGAATTGGAAGTTATTTATTTTTCTTCAGTTTTTAAATATCCTCATACTGATGAAATAATTGATATATATAAGAAATTGTTGCAAAATAATAACTTGTGTGTAGTGATTATTTTTTTATTTCAATTTAACTTCTATAGATCTATATAGAAGAAATGAATGTGGAAAAGAATACTGCCACCTGGTGGATAACTGCCTTCACAGCATGGCCAATAACTGGTTTAATTGTTATTAACCTTTTGATTAGATTAGATTACTTACAGTGTGGAAACAGGCCCTTCGGCCCAACAAGTCCACACCGACCCGCCGAAGCGCAACCCACCCATACCCCATCATATACCCCTTACCTAACACTATGGGCAATTTAGCATGGCCAATTCACCTGACCCGCACATCTTTGGACTGTGGGAGGAAACCGGAGCACCCGGAGGAAACCCACACAGACACGGGGAGAATGTGCAAACTCCACACAGTCAGTCGCCTGAGGCGGGAATTGAACCCAGGTCCCTGGTGCTGTGAGGCAGCTTTCAACACTGCTGGTTTCAGTCAAAATACAAGTATCAAGTGACGAAGAATCAACAGAATGAAAAAAAAGAAAACGCTGGCAACAATATCAACACTTTCCTGATTTACTTCCTTCAGGAGCCTACATTAGCAACAGCCCCCTTTCTTGATGGGTTTTCCAACCAACAACAGCATTGGGTATTTTCATTGGCTCTCTTGGCTATACAGCTCGCCAGCTATCCCAAATTGGACGAGGTTTCCAGTGAGTTCACGTTCTGGAAAATCCCCTCCATAGTCTGACCACAGCAATTTCCAGGATGCCAACCTGGTATCCAGAATGGTGTTGGGATCAGGACTCTAGAAAGAAAATCTGGAATGATGCCCCTGGTCTCTTTAATGTGACTTGTGTAGGCCCAAAATAAGATGGAACATACTGACTGATGCCTAGAAATCTTGTTTAAGCCTTTAAACTTGCTGTCATCAATGATGGGAAGCATCTCTGGTGTGAGAACCTACTTGGAGATCAGAAGCAGGGGAATAGATGCTGCTTTTCTGTGGAATGCTTATACATTGACCAGAGTACTTGCCAAAAATGTTATTTTATCATCAAAAATTATTCCCATGCAAAAGAACAGATTTCACACACCTGAATTAATGTCAGATCCTCCAGTTTTAGCCTGTAGAGGTTGTTTCTGCAAAAAGTAATATTTACATGATCAGTGTTTCTTTTGAAAGTGAAGGTCCCTCAATGTAACTGAAATATTTTCTGCAACACAGACAGATTCAAACTAATTCCATGTACTAATCACCTCAAATGCAATTAAATTGATTCCTAAGCAGAAAAGTTGTCTCCAACAAAATCAAAATCCCACATGAAAATGTTAATTTTAAAATAGTCATTGAAAAATGAGACTATGGCTGTTATCTCTACAAGAAAGTGACTTGGCCGCAATGGTGTGTCCTGTGTACTTTAGTTCTAATGAAAGAGGTAATTGCATCGTGGAAAGTTTACAGCAAAATAAATTATAAGAGGTACTGTAATTATAATGAAAGGTCCAAGAAATTGGTGCCTTTTTGTCAAAGCAGAGAAGTTTGAGGAAGTTCAAATAGGTTTCAAAACTATGGGACATTTTAAGAAGGTGAATAATGAAAGATTGCTTCCTCGTGTTGGTAAACAAGGGAATTATGTATTCAGGATCATAAACAGAGAACAAGGAAGAAATTTGAGGAAGCTTTACGTGTAGCAAATTAATAAAGCAGGTAACTCTTGCCTGCAAATGATCTTTAAAGCAGAGTTTATAACAAGATTTAAAAGGGAACTGTTAAGTATTTGAGGAGGAATGATACAAAAGGATATAGGGAACAGGGAGGGAAAGAGTTTAGAGTTGATGGCCCATTACAGAGGTGGCACAGTGGTTCAGGGCAGGCACAGTGGCTCAGTGGTTAGCACTGCTGCCTTATAGCATCAGGTACCTGGTTTTGATTCCAGCCTTGGTCACTGTCTGTGTGGCGCTTGCACATTCTCCGTGTGTCTGCATGGATTTCCCCCGGGTGCTCTGATTTCCTCCCATAGTCCAAAGATGTGCTGGATAGGTGGATTGGCTGTGCTAAATTGCTTATAGTATCAAAGGATGTGCAGGCTACATGGATTAGCCATGGGAAGTGCAGGAATAGGATGGGTGTGAGTCTAGGTGAGATATTCTCTGGGGAGTTGGTGTGGACTCAATGGGCTAAATGGCCAGCTTCCAGACTGCATGGATTCTATATTAAAGATATATTGATGGCAGAGACATGAACACTTTATTATATATTCTATCACCTTGACATTAACTCCCCAATAATGTATGTAAGACGTTTTGGAGCAGACAAATTTTAAAAGTAGTGGATGTCAATGAGACCTTGGCTCCACGCTGGAGAAGCAGGTTGTTTCCTTAATTAATTTAAAATACTCCATTAACCACTGTCAATCTTTCCAATTCACAATTTGTCCCACACTGTTTCCCCAATCTCTGATTCCCATCCTGAGCTCTCTTCTCCCCTCCCAATTATCCAAGATCATCCCCAAGGGGTCCAGCTCTGGATTCCTCTTGCTTGTGTTCCTATGTGCCTTCCTGCTTTTGGACTGCCAAGTGGAAGGTAAGCGGCAAAACGTTCAGAAGGTTCTAATGGCAAGATCGGCAGAACTTACACTTCTTCAGGACTTCAGCTGTTATCCATCTCCCCCAGATCCTCCCTACAAATGTTAGTGCCTCTGATGTCCAGTTAGCAAAATTGCCAGTCAGTAAATTGAAGACTGAAATAAAAGAATGAAAACTCATGGCCACTCTACCTTTATGTAATCTTAATAAACACACTCTTGGTAATGCTGCCACATAACAATAAAACCATAAAAAATAGTAACAGGATTAGGCTGTTTGGCCCTTAAACCTGCTCTGCTGTTCAGTAGGATCATGGCTGATACGCTAGTCCTTATGGCCACGTTCCTGTGTATTCCCTGTAATTCTTGATTAACCGACTGATCAAGAACCTATCTATCTCAGCCTTAAACATACACAAGGACTCTGCTCTGCAGCTATCTGTGCCAAGGAGTTCCAAAGACTAACAATCCTCTGAGAGAAGAAATTCCTCCTCATTTCAATCTTAAATTGGCACCTCTTTATTCTGAGACTACGCCCCTGGCCCTAGATTCTCCCATGAAGGGGAACATCCCGTCAGCAATTACCTTGTCAAGCCCCTTAACTATCCTACATGATTCATTCAGATCACCTCTCAATATTTTAAACTCTAATGGGCAGAGTCCCAACCTGCTTAGCCTTTATTCAGTGGACAATCCCTCCATACTAGTGAATTAATTCAGGTGTGTGAAATCTATTTGTGTTTTTCTGGAGCAGGAATAATGTTTGATGTTGAAGTCTTTTCTGGACATTTATAGAAAGTAATCTGGTCAATGTATAAGGGTTTCAAAGAAAAGCAAGCATCTATTTCCCCTAATTCTGATCTCCTACATAGGTCACACTGAAGAGACCAGGCATTCCAGGGTTCAAATCATCCTAGTGAATCTTGTCTGAACCGCCTCCAAGGAAGTGATATCTTTCCTTCAATAAGGGGACCAAAATTACTCACAGTAGTCCAGATGTGGTCCCATCAACACCTTGTACAGTTGCAGTCAGATTTCCCTACTCTTACTCTCCAACCCCGTGAAATAAGGGCCAAAATTCCATTAGCCTTCCTGATTCCCTGCTGTACCTGTGAGCTAGCTTTCCGAGTTTTGTGCACGAGTATCCCCAAGACCCTTTGCACTGCAACTTTCTGTAGTCTTTCCCCTTTTTAAATAATAACTCTGATCATTCCTTCTCTCCTCAAAAATGAACAAATTCAATTTTCTCATAATCTATTCCATTGCTAACTTTTTCCCCACTTACTTCATCTATCAGTATTTCTCTATACACTGTTTGTATTCCTCTGGCAACTTGCATTTACACCTATTTTTGTTGCATCTGCAAATTTGGTGAGTTTATTTACTTCCTCCCTTCAAGTCATTAATATGTATTGAAAACAGTTGGAGTCCCAGCGCTGATCCCTGTGGAACCAGACTGGTTACAGGTTGCCAACCTGAGTAAGAACTCAACCCCACTCACTGTTTCCTGCCCATTAACCAATTCTTTATGTATGCCAATATGATGATTCCAACACAAAGAGCTCTTACAACTTAGCCTTTTGTGAGGTACATTGTTGAATGCTTTCTGGACGTCCCAATATAAGACATCCAGTTCCACTCTATTGACTCTGGTTGAGACTTCCTCAAACAAATTCTAATAGATTAGTCATCACATGGTCCCTCTCATGAAGCCATTTTGACTCTGCTTGATTAGATTAATATTTTCCAAATGTGCGGCCATTACTTCCTTAATAATTGAATCCAATACTTTTCCAACAACAGATGTTTGGCTAATCAGTCTACGGTTCCTGCTTTTTGCCTCCCTCCCTTGTTGAATGAGATGTCATATTAGCAGTTTTCCAAATCTCTGGCACTTCTCCAGTATCCAATAATTTTTGGAAATTTATAACCAATGTACCCACTATTTCTGTAGTTACTTCTATGATCCTAGGTGTAAACTATCAGGGCCAGGGAACGTATCTGCCATTAGCTCCATTAATTTGTCTAATACTACTATTTAATGCCTTCTCCATATTCTTTCTGATTAAACTTTGGTATTAGTATCTATTCACAGATCCTAAATTATACAGTTGAAAACAATGCAGGTAAGATATGATCACATGCAGGTTTGGACTGATTGATCTTTTGTCCATTTGCAAGCAGCAATGTAGTTGGATAATTATTCAAAATAATTTCATATCTGTGCATGTGAAGGCAACATAGTGTCTTGTCTCAAGATTAAATGGAAGGTGTTGTTTATTGACACACACTCCTTTATTTTATGGGATATATGTTTAGTCATTTGCCACTCCTACCTTTTGCTACAAAAAAAAATTTTGAACAGTTGGAGCATCTTTGCAGCTACATTGACATCATGCAGACAATGTATTTTATCAAGTAACTTACACCTCAGTTATTTGGAGGGCAAGCAGGTGACCTGAAATGTGAGTGACAGCTTTACGTGGCTTGGAATCCTACCACGGGCCACCCCACCCATTATATAACTCCTCCAGTTGAAAACAACTTGAACCATATTTACTGAATTTACTTTCTTCTCACCCACCCAAAGATTAGGTTCCCTACAGTGTAGAAACATGCCCTTTGGCCCATACAGACAGACGCACTGAGACTGGAATTGAACCTGGGATCCTGGTACTGTGAGGCATCAGTGCTAACCACTGAGCCACCACGTGCCCAAGACTTTGCTGCATTGGATAAGAAGATGTGGTGTAAGCCCAGGGTGGAAAAGGTTGAACATAGAACATAGAACAGTACAGGCCCTTCGGCCCTTGATGTTGTGCTGTCTTTTTACCCTACTCAAAGATCAAACTAACCTACATACCCTTCATTTTTTTTTGAGTGCGAGCAGCAGCGGAGCTAAGACGAACCTGGAAGACTGCAGCTAAGGTAAGGCAGTTTTTTAAGAATTACTTACCAGTAGCGGGCAGCGGGGTTTTCCCTTTCACAGAAGGAGTGGGGGCAGCGGAGGAAGTGACGAGGACCAGAGGGGCAGCCGGGAAGGCAGCTATCAGCAAGGCAGCTAAACCCGAGACTCTACAACTATAGCGTCTCCCACCCGCCCTCCTCCTCTAACCTAGTTAATAAGGTAAGGTTCATTCTAAACTTCCTCTATTGAATATAGATTTGTTAGTAATTTTATAGCAACTTGAACTAAGCTTTCTACTTTAGTACTGAGTGGGGTTCAGATAAGTGTGGTATGGATGCTAGGGCAGTTGCTTGCTCCTCCTGCAGAATATGGCAGGTGGGAGACATGGCACATGTCTCCTCTGGCTACATCTGCAGGAAGTGCACCCAACTCCAGCTCCTTGAAAACCGTGTTAGGGAATTGGAGCTGGAGCTGGATGAACTGCGGATCATTCGGGAGGCTGAGGGGGTAACTGAGAGGAGTTACCAGGAATTGGTCACTCCTAAGGCTCAGGACAAGGATAGATGGGTTACAGTTAGGGGGAGGAAAGGGGACAGTCAGACAGTGCAGAGATCCCCTATGGACATTCCCCTCAGCAATAAGTATACCATTTTGGATACTGCTGTGGGGGGGGGGGGATGACCTACCAGAGGAAAGCCATAGCAGTCAGTTCTCTTGCACTGAGCCTGACACTGTGGCAAAGAAGGGAAGAGGGCAGAATAGAAAAGTACTCTTGGTAGGGGACTCGATAGTTAGGGGAATCGACAGGAGATTTTGTGGTCAGCATCGGGATTCCTAGAAGGTATGTTGCCTCCCTGGTGCCAGGGTCCAGGACGTTTCCGATCGGCTGTATAAGGTTCTAAAAGGGGAGGGCGAACAGCCAGAAATCGTGTTACATATTGGCACCAATGATATAGCCAGAAAAAGGATTGAGGATATAAAAAGTGATTTCAGGGAGTTAGGATGGAAGCTGCAAAGCAGGACGAACAGAGTAGTGTTCTCTAGTTTACTACTGGTGCCACAAGATAGCGAGGGAGGAACATGGAGCGGGTGCAGCTTAACATGTGGCTGCGTAGCTGGTGTAGGAGGGAGGGCTTCATATATATTGCTAATTGGGATGCCTTCTGGGGAAGATGGGACCTGTATAAGAAGGACGGGTTGCATCTGAACTGGAAGGGGACCAATGTCCTGGGTGGAAGGTTTGCTCGAGTGGTTCAGGAGGGTTTAAATTAGTATGGCAGGGGGATGGGAACCTGAGCTGTATACCAGAGGTGAGAGTTGATGCAAATGAGGCAAGAGCAAGAGGTAGACCAGCCAGTGGGAAGGATTTTCCTGGGAAGGAACCAAGGGATCAGTTAAAGTGTGTTTGCTTTAACGCAAGGAGTATCAGGAATAAAAGTGATTAACTTAGAGCATGGATCAGTACCTGGTGCTATGATGTTGTGGTCATAACGGAGACATAGGTTTCTCAGGGGCAGGAATGGTTGCTGCATGTTCCAGGGTTTAGAGCATTTAAAAAGAATAGGGAGGGGGGAGAAAGAGGAGGGGGTGTAGCACTACTAATCAGAGAGGGTATCACAGCTACAGAAGTTACCATTGTCGAGGAGGGTCTGCCTACCGAGTCAGTATGGGTGGAAATTAGGAACAGCAAGGGAGCAGTCACCTCTTTAGGGGTTTACTACAGGCCCCCCAGTAGCAGCAGGGAGATTGAAGAAAGCATAGGTCGGCAGATTTTGGAAAAGTGTGGACGTAGTAGGGTTGTTGTAATGGGTGACTTTAACTTTCCCAATATTGATTGGAACTTTCTTTGAGCAGAAGATTTGAATGGAGCTGTTTTTGTAAGGTGTGTTCAGGAGTGTTTCCTAACTCAGTATGTTGACAGGCCGACGAGGGGAGAGGCCATTCTAGACTTGGAGCTTGGAAACAAGCCGGGATAGGTATCAGATCTTGTAGTGGAAGAGCATTTTGGTGATAATGACCACAACTGCCTCACATTCTACATAGCTATGAAGAAAGAGAGGATTATGCAAAATGGGAGGATATTTAATTGGGGAAGAGGAAACTATGATGCGATTAGACATGAGTTAGGAAGCATGGACTGGGAGCAATTGTTCCATGGTAAAGGCACTATAGATATGTGAAGACTGTTTAAGGAACAGTTGATGCGAGTGATGAATAAATATGTCCCTCTGAGACAAGCAAGAAGGGGTAAGATAAAGGATCCTTGGATGACGAGAGCGGTGGAGCTTCTCGTCAAAAGGAAGAAGGTACCTTACATAAGGTGGAGGAAGCTAGGGTCAAGCTCAGCTCTAGAGGATTACAGGCAGGCGAGGAAGGAGCTTAAAAATGATCTGAAAAGAGCCAGGAGGGGGCACGAGAAAGGCTTGGCAGAACGGATTAGGGAGAACACAAAGGCATTTTACACTTATGTGAGGAATAAGAGAATGGTCAAAGAAAGAGTAGGGCTGATCAGGGATAGCATAGGGAACTTGTGTGTGGAGTCTGAGGAAGTAGGGGGAGCCCTATATGAGTTTTTTGCTTCTGTCTTTACGAAAGAAACAAACCTTGTAGTGAATGAAACCAGGTGTGCATGCTGGAATGGATAGAGATAGAGGAAGCTGACGCGTTGAAAATTTTGTCAAGCATTAAGATTGACAAGTCGTCAGGCCCGGACCAGATTTGTCCTCGGCTGCTTTGGGAAACAAGAAATGCAATTGCTTTGCCACTTGTGAAGATCTTTGCATCCTCGCTCTCCACTGGAGTCGTACCTGAGGACTGGAGAGAGCAAATGTAATTCCTCTCTTCAAGAAAGGAAATAAGGAAATCCCCAGCAATTACAGACCAGTAAGTCTCACGTCTTTCGTCTGCAATGTGTTAGAAAGGATTCTGAGGGATAGGATTTATAACCAGCTGGAAGAGCATGGCTTGATTAAATGCAGTCAACACGGCTTTGTGAGTGGCAGGTCATGCCTCACAAACCTTATCGAGTTCTTTGAGGATGTGACTAGAAATGTTGATGAGGGTCGAGCTGTGGATGTGGTGTATATGGACTTCAGCAAGGCATTTGATAAGGTTCCCCATGGTAGGCTCATTCAGAAGGTCAGGAGGAATGGGATACAGGGGAACTTAGCTGTCTGGATACAGAATTGGCTGGCAACAGAAGACAGCGAGTGGTAGTAGCAGGAAAATATTCTGCCTGGAAGTCAGTGGTGAAAAGCCCAGTTCCACAAGGCTCTGTCCTTGGGCCTTGACTGTTTGTAATTTTTATTAATGACTTAGATGAGGGGATTGAAGGATGGGTCAGCAAGTTTGCAGATGACACAAAGGCTGGAGGTGTCGTTGACAGTATAGAGGACTGTTGTAGGCTGCAGCAAGACATTGACAGGATGCAGAGATGGGCTGAGAGGTGGCAGATGGCATTCAACCTGGATAAATGTGAGGTGATGCATTTTGGAAGGTCAAATTTGAAAGCTGAATACAGGATTAAGGATAGGATTCTTGGCAGTGTGGAGGAACAGAGGGATCTTGGTGTGCAGTTACATAGATTCCTTAAAATGGCCACCCAAGTGGACAGGGTTGTTAAGAAAGCATAAGGTGTTTTGGTTTTCATTAATAGGGGGATTGAGTTTAAGAGTCGTGAGATCTTGTTGCAGCTCCATAAAACTTTGGTTACACCACACTTGGAATACTGCGTCCAGTTCTGGTTGCCCTATTATAGGAAAGATGTGGATGCTTTGGAGAGGGTTCAGAGGAGGTTTACCAGGATGCTGCCTGGACTGGAGGGCTTATCTTATGAAAAGAGATTGATTGAGCTCGGACATTTTCATTGGAGAAAAGGAGGAGGAGAGGAGACCTAATTGAGGTATACAAGATAATGAGAGGCATAGATAGAGTCGATAGCCAGAGACTATTTCCCAAAGCAGAAATGGCTAACACAAGGGGTCATAGTTTTAAGCTGGTTGGAGGAAAGTATAGAGGGGATGTCAGAGGTGGGTTTTACACAGAGAGTTGTGAGAGCATGGAATGCGTTGCCAGCAGCAGTTGTGGAAGCAAGGTCATTGGGGACATTTAAGAGATTGCTGGATGTGCATATGGTCACAGAAATTTGAGGGTGCATACATGAGGGTCGGTGGTTGGCACAACATTGTGGGCTGAAGGGCCTGTTTTGTGCTGTACTGTTCTATCTATGTTTTATGTTCTATTTTACTGTCATCAGCCTCTGGATGAAAAGGCGGCCCCTTAGGTCTTCTTTGAATCTTTCCCTTCGCACCTTATACCTAAGCCCTTTAGTTTTGGACTTCCCCACACTAGGAAACATATTTTGTCTATTCACCCTATACAAGCTCCTCAAGACTTTAGAAACCCCTATGAGGTCACCCCTCAGCCTTCGACACTACAGGGAAAATAGCCCCAGCCTATTCAGTCTCTCCCTATAGCTCAGATCCTCCAATCCTGGCAACACCCTTGTAAATCTTTTCTGAACACTTTCAAGTTTCACAACATCCTTCCTGTAGAAGGACAACCAAAACTGTGCACACTATTTACAAGTAATCAAGGCTGAACTGGGTTGAAAAGGGTAGTTAAGTGAACCTGAATGTTCTGAGAATTAAAATAAATGGCATTCAAGATGGAATCTCACAAACCTCAGTAAAGTCATCTTTCTAAAATGTCAATGACAGTCTTAAGTAAGAAAATAAATAAGTAAAGCAGTTTACTTTGCTCCAACGATGAGTTCTTTTTGGCTCGGGTCAAAGATCAGCTGTGAATAGTCTGTTACATCTGCAGCTTGAAATGTGTGCAGCCACGGTGCAATATCTGAGAAGAAAGTAGAAATATCCGTAACCAAGCTGGCAACAAATTACACGGGAGGTGATCAATAGACTCCTGTCAATATCTGTAATTGAAATGCAGTGAACTGAATTAATAAATCCTGACAGGAGACCTCTGGATACAAGGCGTGTCACTGAATGTGCCAGAACCGTGCCCTAAGTTTACATCAATCTGTTACAGAAATGTCTGTCCTGACAGAATTACATCAACATTATCACCCAGGCGCCAGCTCCATCAAACCCTGAGAGACTGTATTAAAGCTCAGTGGGACAAGCAAAGGAAAACTTCCAAATGTATTACAGCTTAGCAAAAATTCAACAGACAAGGTTAAAAGTGTATTTTTTTAATCCAACTAATTTCACAATTTCCAAATCAATTTCTTGGAACGTTTTCCTGCCTTTCTTGGTAGATTTGTGAGAAAGTCACTAGGAGGATATTCTTCAGGACTTCTTAAACCACCAGGTAGACCGATTTGAGAAAATAATATGTTGGTTTTAAACAACAAGTGTTTTGTAATGCCCAATTTGAACTTAATTTCTAGTATTATTGTTTGTCTGACTAGGTATTAAACATCCAACTTAACAGCTATTATGTTGGCCATAAGACTATCTGTCATTTCCTTGCCAAATTCTTTCTGCAACCCACAAGTTTGAACACAGAAGTCTTCACACTACAACTGAATTCATGGACACAAGGTTAGTTTTTCTGCAACAAGACATATTTTTGCAATTTATCTGAGGTTCCAAGTGAATCTGTCACAATTCAGGTTTCCCTGTTGATTCAGTTTCATCAAGTTCATTAATATTCTTGTTTGAAAAAAGTATGTCAATCCCACCTCTGGGGGCCATCAATGTCAATGTGGTGTACACTGGTTATTTGCTGCTCAGTTCATATTTAACCTTCCTGTCAATGCTTAACATATTGCTACAAACTCAGTTTTCTGCTATTATCCCAAAATAACTCTTTATCGTTTGTTCTTTGCATGAACAGCAAAGACAATGATTGTACCAGGTATTAAAATTTTGGTAAAGTATTGCTGAAATAACTAATTACAGAACAAAACATAAAATTTTCTTCCCATGTTACACCTCAGGAAATTTAAAGCGAAAATTAGGAGTTCAGAAAAGATACAGGCAAGAGAAAGCTTCAAACTCTGATTTGATACAATCTTCACCTTTAGACACCTAATGGCAGGACCACAATAGCTAGTGAAAAAAACAGACACCAAACAAGCAGGCACTAATCTTAAATGTATATGAAGATAATGCGGTAAAGTAGAGATAAACAACCGTTTGGAGACCTCTTTACAATCAAATAACTCTGAAGAGCAAAATAAAACTCAAAAAGAATGTCAACACAATGTTTTGGCAAGCTTTCCCAATATCTGCACAACTGACTGAAAACAAGTTTGGAGTTAATGCCTGAATTTTCTTCTTGCAGAATAACAGTGAAACAAGCAGGACAATAGGCAATGATAAGTTTCTCTAAATGCAATCTGAGCTGGCTGGCATGTACCCTTTTCCTTTACTGCACAGCATGTGCAAATATGGTAGCTTGCAGAACCCAGCATGTTGCCCCATTTTCCAGTTTTGTGCCCTTCTATTGCTTGTTCCCACATCAGAAATGTGTTGGTAATAACCCCTCAGGGGAATAATGAAAGGTTCTCCCGTGTCACTCTTTGGGAAAGAGGGCCATCACCTGAAATCAGTTAACTGAGTAATAATCATGTTCCATTGTCAGAGCTCTTGTGGCACAATGGTAGTATCCTTACCTCTCAGCCTGAAGTCCCATTTGCTGCAAAAGTGTATAATATCATCTCTTAACAGGTAGATGAAAAAAAATCTTATCAATTTCACATGGACAAGTAGTGGGATGGACAGGCAACAGGATTGCAATAGAATAGCCCAAATCTTGAACATTCGTTCTCGTAAAGGTTAGGAACTGTAATAATATCTAGGTAGCGCTGAAGACTAATACTCCAAACCTAGCCATTTCCTTGTCAAACTATGCTCGTCTTGCTATAACACTGACACATATCCAATACAGGGTATCACTAGCTAAAATTATCCTACACACAGAACAGATAAAATTACTCTGACCAATTACTAACCTAATCATCAGCAACTGATGGAAGGAGTAATCAATAGTGTTAGCAATCAGTAGTTACTGAACAAAAATCTGAACTTTGACTCAGTCCAGCTTTCACCAGAACCATTTGATCACAGAACATCCCATACTGAGATCTGAATGTGAGCACTGAAAGACAGTGGAGAGATAGAAGCAGCTATCCCAATACAAACTCAACATTAGACCACCTCTGCCATATGTAACATTCAGGTCAACAGGGATTAAGGTAAAATTCCCTATTATTTAGAGTGACACACACACACACACACACAAGAACAGATGGGGCTGTTTGTTGGATTCCCTTGAGGAAATGTCCTCTATCTGTTGAACTGCTCGGCATAAAGTGAGGAGTCATGCTGCTCACCAACAATTCCACAGTGTTGATTGCTAATCACTACTCTTCCAATCATGGAACAGCCTTCCATCACTTCTGGACAACATCCACACTTATATTCTCAAACAGTAAGTAATATTAATGCCACATTAATGCCATCTCTATCAAGTAAATGTCTAACTGCTTCTCCTAAGCTTCCACATGCCATGCTGACCAGAAACATAGGAAGGATGCTACCTCATGGTGGCTACCTCAAGACAAGTAGACCACTCTGTAGTCCCCAAACCCTCTCCAATATCTACAAGGACCAGGTCAGGAGTGTAATAGAATACTTACTGCTTACTTTGATGGACACAACAACATTCACATCTGCCAAGTAGAGTCAACTTTCCAACCAATCAGCACTCTCCTCACTCGCAGTATAAATGGTGGTTTCCTTTTACATTGGTATTGTTAGAAATTGTTCTGATGAGTGCAAGGTGAAAAATTTCAACAAAATGTGCTTTTCCTTCAAGTTATATAAATGACTTGGATACAGGATCTAATTGAATAGGAGCTAAATTTGCTGTTGACACAGTGTTAGGTTGGAAAGCATGTTGTGAAGACACAGAAGGAACTCTCAAGGCTTAGGTTATTTGAGTTGGTGAAGATGTCACAATTGGACTATTACGTGAGGAAGAGTGAAATTATCCATTTTGGCAGAGTGAATTCTAAGAAGTATATTACCTAAATGACAAAAGGTTGTAGAGCATTGGGCTGCAGAGTCTGCCCTCTAGAATGCATCACAAAAAGTTCATGTGCACGTATATTAAGTAATCAGGAAAGCCAAAAAAGGTGCTATTTATTGTGATTGGAATTGAATACATGAGTAGGGGAACTGTGTTTAATCATTGAGTATTTGGTGAGATTACACTTGGAATACCATGTACAATATTAGACCCCTCATTTCAAGAGAATATAAATGCTTTGGAAGTAATTCAGAGATGGTTTGCGAGACTTACATCTGTAAGGGATGATTTGGAGGTGCCAGTGTTAAACTCAGGTGTGCAAAGTTAAAAATCACACAACATCAGGTTTTAGTCCAACAGGTTTATTTGGAAGCATTAGCTTTTGAAGTGCTGGGCACGTCACACCTTCAATGCATTATCTGAGCTGACATGGCACCTATTGTTAAAGTTCACTTGAGAATGTAACTTTTAAAAAAAAAAGTTATGCGATTTACATATGGAAGAATTTGAAACCAACATGGACATTCTAAAAGATGAGAGACTTAAACAATCGAAGTCTTTTTCAATATATGATTTCAGTTGCATCACACTGTAAACTTTTGCTATAAATTCTGTGCTTTATGATCTTTTACTCCACAACCACTTGATGAAGGAGCAGCGCTTTGAAAACTAGTGCTTCCAAAAAAACCTATTGGACTATAACCTGGTGTTAGGCAATTTTTAACTCTGGAATGGATAGCTTTGTCCAACAAGGAAAGGTTGGATAGACAAGGCTTGTATCCAACTGAAACACAAGACCCTAAGGGATACCGAAACATCAGGTGTTTCCTCTTGTGGAAGAATCTAGAACCAGGGGTCAATGTTTAAAATAAGGGATCACCTATTTTAAACAGAGGTGAGGAGAAGCCTTTTCTTTTTGAATGTTTGAGTCTTTGGAACTTTCCTCCTCAAATGATGATGAAAGTGGAGTCCTTGAATATTTTTAAAGTGAAGACAGACATATTCATAACAAGAACGGGGGTGAAAGGCTGTCAGGAATAAGGAGTAAACAGATCAGCCATGATCTTATTGAATGGTGGAAGGGCCAAATGGTCAGCTCCTGCTCCAAATACTTTATGCTTGTAGGTTCCACATCCAAGATGGCAAAAAGTTTATGGACCTTCACAATGGCATGATTGAATAACAAAGTTCTATGTCAAAAGAGATATTGGGAGAGGTACTAAAGTTTGGTCAAAGGGATAAGTTTTAAGATTGGTCTTAAAGGTTGAAAAGAGATAAAACAATGGCTGGGGTTTGGGGAGCCAATTGCAGATAGTTGGAGCTAAACAACCAAGGGCATGACCGCTAACAGTAGGAGAAAGGATGGAGGGTTATAGAAGAATTAGTGAAATCCAACACTTGTTTGTATGCTGGCATGTAGAGCTGTAGGAAGTTATGGTGATAGGAAAGAGTGAGATGACAGGAATAACAGTTGGCTATTCAGCCCTTATAATCTGTTCTACCATTCAGTTAGATCCTAGCTGAGCTGCATCTTAGCTCCATCTACAGGTGGGCGGCACGGTGGGCGGCACGGTGGCACAGTGGTTAGCACTGCTGCCTCACAGCGCCAGAGATCCGGGTTCAATTCCCGCCTCAGGCGACTGACTGTGTGGAGTTTGCACGTTCTCCCCGTGTCTGCGTGGGTTTCCTCCGGGTGCTCCGGTTTCCTCCCACATTCCAAAAGATGTGCGGGTCAGGTGAATTGGCCATGCTAAATTGTCCGTAGTGTTAGGCAGGGGGTAAATGTAGGGGTATGGGTGGGTTACGCTTCGGCGGGTCGGTGTGGACTTGTTGGGCCGAAGGGCCTGTTTCCACACTGTAAGTAATCTAATCACCCCATACCTGCTATGGTTCTGTAACCCTTACAGTCCTTGTCCAACAAAAATCAATCAATTTTTAAAATGTTTTAGGGAGACACGGTGGCTCAGTGGTTAGCACTGCTGTCTCACAGCACCAGGGTCCCAGGTTCAATTCCAGCCTCGGGCAACTGTCTGTGTGGAGTTTGCACATTCTCCCTGTGTCTGCGTGGGTTTCCTCCAGGTGCTCTGGTTTCCTCACACAGTCACAAAGATGTGCAGGTCAGATGAAATGGCCATGATAAATTGCCCATCATGTTAGGTGCATTAGTCAGAGGGAAATGGGTCTGGGTAGGTTACTCTTCGGAGGGTCAGTGTGGACTGGTTGGGCCGAAAGGCCTGTTTCCACACTGTAGGGAATCTAATCTAATCTATATATTCATTGAATCGGGAAAGATTTACATCATGCGAAGAGGCATTCTAGGCCATCATGTCCATGTTGGATTTCTGTGAGAAACTCAGATAGTCCCAATCCTCATCTTTTCACAGAGCCAGTAGAAAAGCAGGGGCACTGCTTCCCACCTGGAACAATTTCCAAAAACAATGGCATTTTAGATGGTTAAATCAAGAAAGTAACCAATTTTAATTACACTGAACACCTCACTCAGAGAAGCAAAATAACTCATTTTACTCCGAGTGTCAGCAGAAAGTGGGTTTCCTTAATACAATCCAGCTGTACATTGTATTTCAATTTTATTAGTTCTAACCAATACAAAACTACAGATTTTCAATGCAATCAATTCATTCTGCAGTTGGAACACAGGATACGTACCGCTATAAGTTAAAATATGATGAGTTGCTTTCTGACACTGCTGGTACTCCAGTAAAACAGATGATCCACTGATTCCAAATGCTCCAATCACCACTCTGAGTAAAAATGCCCAAAACCGATTGATCTTTATTGGAACCATGGGATGATGAGCAATTTCTATCAGACTGGCTTTACAGTTTTCCTCTTTGCATCTGAAAAGGCCTGTATCAAAAAATAAACAATAATGTACTCATTTTTTTACACATCTAATATACTTTTGTTGCATATTGTAAGTTTTAAATACTGATCATTTTATCTGTATATATGGCTTGATGTTTATTTTTATTTACTCATGGGATTTGGGCATTGCTGGCTGGTATTTATTGCCCATCCCTAGTTAGCCTTGACAAGGTGGTGGTGAGCTGCCTTCTTGAACCGACACAGTAGGTAGATCCACAATGTCATCAGGAAGACTGTTCCAGCACCTTAACCCAGTATCTGTGAAGGAACAGTGATATACTTTCAAGTAGGATAGTGAGTGCTTGGTAGGATATTTTATATGACATCATCGATACTATTTTGAAACAACTTGGTACAATAACGAAAATAATGTGCTGTTAATTGGCAGATTAACACAGTAGGTTTATTGTTGCAACCCCGCTCCAGAATGTGTAAATCAACATGAGCTTCTTCTTAGCTGCGCCTATCAGGTAAAAGGCGTCCTGAAAGTTTTTTTTCAGACAAGCCCACCACCTCTCAGATGTGGAATGCCTACTAAGTTCTTTTACATTTTCACTGCTATTTGCAAACCTTACAATTAAAAAAAGAAAAATTAAGCAGGCTAACATTGTTATTGTTCACTGGAATTGCTCTTTTCAATGTATTCACTGTGTTTCCACCTACCTACAGCCTGATTTGGTTTCAACACAAGTGTTTTATTTTATTTTCCCAACATGATCTCTTTAACTCTGTAACAGTCATAGAGTAAAAAATGAGGTCTGCAGATGCTGGAGATCACAGCTGCAAATGTGTTGCTGGTCAAAGCACAGCAGGCCAGGCAGCATCTCAGGAATAGAGAATTCGACGTTTCGAGCATAAGCCCTTCATCAGGATTCCTGATGAAGGGCTTATGCTCGAAACGTCGAATTCTCTATTCCTGAGATGCTGCCTGGCCTGCTGTGCTTTGACCAGCAACACATTTGCAACAGTCATAGAGTGTACAGTATGGAGACAGACCCTTCGGTTCAACAAGTCCCATTTGCCAACATTTGGCCCATATCCCTCTAAACCCCTCATTTTCATATAGCCATCCTGATGCCTTTTAAATGTTGTATTTGTACACGCCTCCGCCACTTCCTCTCACAGCTCATTCCAAACACACACCGTCCCCTGCATGAAAAAATTGCCACTTGGGTCCTTTTTGGATCTTTCCCCTCTCAGCTTAAGCCTATGTCCTCTAGTTTTGAATTCTCCCCCGCTGAGGAAAAGACCTTGACTATTCATCCTAACCATGGCACTCATGATTTTAAAACTTCTATAAGATTAGCCCTCAGCCTGTGATGCTCCAGGGAAAACAGCCCCAGGCCATTCAGCCTCTCCCTTTAGCTCAAACCTTCCAATCCTGGTAACATCCTTGTAAATCTTTTCTGCACCCTTTCAAGTGGAACAACATTTCTCCTCCAGCAGGGAGACCAAAACTGAGCACAATATTCCAAAAAGGGTCTAACCAATGTTCTCTACAGCTGCAACATGACCTCCCAATTCTTATACTCAATGCACTGACAAATCAAGGCAAGCATATCAAAAGCCTTTTTCAGTATCCTGTCTACTTGTGGTTCCACTTTCAAGGAACTATGAACCTACACTTCAAGGTCTCTTTGTTCAGGAACATTCCTGAGCACCTTACCATTAAATGTGTACGTCCTGCGCTGATTTGCCCTTCCAAAATGTAGCACCTCAGATTTATCTCGATTAAACTGCATCTGCCACTTCTTGTCACTGGCATTAACAAAGACTTGGAAACGTACCATTATATTGCTCTTCTTGATTACTGCCGACTGACAATTTCCTGAATGACTAACTAATCATTTGGGACGCTTCAGATCTTTCCCAGGGTTCAATGTCAATGCTGCGAAGGAATCGTGTGTTAGTGCACTGGTCCGACCCACCTGAAAAACTGCTGCTTCTTTTGATTAGAAAATCCAAGAAGCCACACTGTATTACAAATATCAAGCCATTCCCCACATGGAAAAAGGCTAATAAAACCCCTATAGATCAATCCCTTTGACTAGTTTTTCAAACAGTCAAATATCCTGGAAGGTTTCATTCTCAATCTCGGTCAATCTGTAACCACATCTCTGTAATGACTAATACACCTCCTTAATGACTAATACATCTCTTTTAATAACTGAAATCCAGTTTATTTCTATCTGTTAAAATTCACATTTACATAATCTGATCCAGTGCCTTTGAGGAACTCTTTGATGACTCAACTATTTGCTCCCAAACCTAGACTCCTCATGTTTGCAGAAATAGATGTTTTGGTTCACAGACATTCTGGTTAATTTGATTGAATTTTTCACCTCCCAAATCCATCCATGCATCTCCCCACCAAATCCTATTTATGAGTTTAAAGCTTTACCTACCATTCTAGTTATTCAATTTTACTGTTTCTCAGAATGTGGGCATCACCGGCAAGGTCAGCATTTGTTAGCATTCCATAACTGGGTTTATGATGGTGCCACCAGGGCATTGGTTCCAGTTTGCTTCAAGCAGGTTTCTTACCCATGGTAAAACTCAGTCTCATACAGTGAAACCCATGCCTCCCCCACCATTCTTTCAGCCACTCATGTAATCTTCTACTTCCTATGCTAATTTGCACAAGGTTCAGGTAACAATCCTGAGATCATCATCTGTATGACTCTGTGCTTCATCTTAACCCAGCTCCTCAGACTTGCTCAGCAGAATCTCATTTCTAATTCTAACCAAGTTGTTGGACCACAACAACTGAGTTCTTCTCTAACTTGTGGGAACCCAGGCTCCAGATATGCAGCATAACTTACGGGTCTCTTCTTCATGGCAGCAGAGATGCTTGGATACCTTCCTGCCTATATTGTCCCCTATCATTCCCATGTTCCTTTTACTCTCTACACTTGAATGGTCAACTGTATCACAGTGTCCATCCATCCATCCATCCCGTAGACTTTGGTCTCATTAACAAAGATGTCAAAAACCTAGCCCCACTAGATCAAATCAAAGAATGGGTATCTCAGTGATGTTGTGACCTGCCCAATCTACAGACACAGCCTCCCTGTGTCTGACAACTATCCAGTCCAATACCACCACTTAACCAGGAGGGGGAGTGGTATGTGTCACCTGAATCAAAATGTCTGAATAACTCTCCTGGTCCTTGAAACCCCATAATATCTGCAGCTCCGATCCCAGCTCCACGATTCCATACCAAAGTTCCTCACCTTGAAGACCTTGCCTGCAGATGTGTTTGTACAGGGACTCACTGGTTTCTAAGGTTGTCTTAGTATTATTTATTTGTTTAAACAGTTCGAAAGTTTTCATTCATGTAACATCTTAATTCAAATAACTGAGTAGTTAATGAACCTTAAAGTATGGTCCTAGGCTAAAGTGTTAAAAACCATTAAAACATGCCAACCAATCTCTTTCCAATGTCTATATTAGTTGTTAAAAGTCAAGTAAAGATTAAAGAAATCTGCCAACACTAAAGTGCCAGATGTCGCCTTAATTACAAAAATGCTGCTTTTGAATGCTTGATGGCACAGTACATTTGTATATCTCCAAGCTGCCAGTAGCTTGGCAATTTAATGTGGAATGCCTTTCTGGCCTCTGGCCAGCATGTATTAGTTTCAGCAGATTGGTGCTCTCTAGTCTCCCTTCCAAATAGTGCAGCTAACATTCACTACAGTATGAGTTCAACTAGTCACCAGCATTGAGTTTCTCACTGAAAACAAAATTATTTGTTCCAGGGAACTGAGGCAATTCTTTTGAATTCAATGGAAAAGGTATATTATTTTGGCAGCATAAAAAGAACTTGACTCAACGTCTGGTATGCTTCACACCTAAGCGGAGCATATCTGATGCTGAAAATGGTTGCAAAACATAAAATAACACACCAGTCCTCATCACTTCAGTGATTATCTTGAAAACAAAGTTCAACCTCTAAAAAACTGGTATTCCTTGATTTTAAAGGATAACTTTTGATACAATAGTTCCTACATTCTCGTTACGTAACAATTCTGTTATGATTATATTTAGGAAGTCAATAGTAAACTGTGAACTTTTTGATGACATAATACAAAGCAGCAAAGTTTGTGTGGTTTATTGAGGTCAGATAAATCTCAACTTATGAATTATTTTAAGATTACCAGCCACTCATGTTATACTGCAGTCTCATTTAAGGAACAATACTATAAGTGATAGCTAAGAGTTGTAATTACAGGATTGCTGCTACTAAAACATAAATTATAATGTTTAATTGCAAAATTAATTAGTATGGACAGAGAATGAACTGAAGAACTCTTTGTCATAAAACCCACAATTGCTAAATGTTCTAGTGTGCAGTCTGTTCCACTAAAACACATGTTCTTTAACATGAATTGGCTTTAATGTGACTGAAGAATTTGGACAGTTGTTTGTAGAACATAATTAGCTCTAACATGATTCTGGTCCTATTAGTTTAAATGGCACAGCTACAGTGCAGTTTTCTTAAAACATGAGATTGCACGAGAATGGGGCTATCAGAACTGACTGCATTTTGTTTTCTTTTCCTGATTACATTTTTAAATACCTGCTCAAAAAAGTGAACGTATCTATAAGTGTATCAAATATCTTTTCACTCTTCCTCTGTGCATTATTTATATGGAGAAACGGTGTAAATACTGAAAATCTGGAACAATTAAATCAGACCTCTGTGAAAGCAACAAAGTAGATCAGGCAGAACCTGTGAAAGAAATGGTTAACACTTTACTTTTAGCATCCGTGCTCATAATAAACTGGAAAGATAATCCAGTGTGGAAAAGGAAAAGAAATGGAAGGGAAACGCAAGAGGTGAAATAATCACAAGGAGAAGTTGATGGATGAGTGTCCATCAACTGCTTCATGGAAGAGCAAGAAATGTCAGACAGTATAAATCAGCGGATTAGAACTGGAATGAGTGGATTACCTTAGGATGAAAGGCTAGACAGGCTTGGCCTGTATCCTCTGCAGTTTAGAAGGGTCAGAGGTTGCTGAACTGGAACATATAAGATCCTTGTGTGTGGGGGGGGGAACTGACTGAGTGGAAAAGGTAAGATGGGCCAGAAATGAGGTTTAAAAAAACACACAGGTAACTTAAAACATTGAACAGAGAACAATTACAACACAGTACATGCCAAACATTTACCTTAATCTAAGATCAAGCTAACCGACACATTCCTCAAATTATTGCCATCCGCATGCTTGTCCAGTAGTCGCTTAAAAGTCCCTAATATCTGACTCTACTACCACTGCTGGCAGTGCATTCCACGCACCCACCACTCTCTGTGTAAAGAACCTACCTCTGACACCTCCCCATACCTTCCTCCAATCCCCTTAAAATTATGACCCCTTGTGACAGCCATTTCTGCCCCGGGGAAATGTCTATGGCTACCTATTCTATCTATGCCCCTCATTACCTTGTACACCTCTATCAAGTCTCCTCTCTTCCTTCTTCTCTCCAATGTGAAAAGCCTTAACTCACTCAACGTCTCTTCAGAAGACAAGCCCTCCGATCCAGACAGCATCCTGGTTAATCTCTTCTGAACCCTCTCGAAAGCATCTACATCCTTCTTATAATCAGGCCACCAAAATTTGACACAATATTCCAAACCAGAAACATCTGATACCAAAATTGCGCAGTATGCCCATCAATCCCAAAAGGAGTAAAGGATCAATTCTCTCCAATGCAGAATACACTGCTAGAGCTGAATTCAGATCAAAGACAAATCCTCAAATTTCTTCCCTCCCCAATGACAGTGACAGATCCACCCCACATCTCCTGAGCCCTCTGCTGAAAAGAAAATGTTCTGAATTTGCTTTATATTAATATCCAAAGAAGAGAGCTGCAAAGTATCCAAATGTCACCAAGAGGTATTGTTCCTGAAGTCTCATGGCATCAAGTCAAACAGGGGCAAGGAATTAGCATGTACCACCCAGCCTAAGCTAATGTTAAACAGCTCTGAACGTTGCAAACACATAGAATGTAGTCTTGGTGGGGGATTTCAAAGACCACAAAGAGTGACTGGGCAGTAACATTCTGATTGAGCCCTAAAAGTCATAGCTGCTAGCTGGGGCAGGTGTGAGGGAACCAACAAGAGGGATAAATATACTTGACCTCATCCTCACCAATCTGCCCAACATAGAGGTATCTGTCCATGATAGTATCAGTAAGAGTGACCACCACACAGTCCCTCTGGAGATAAAGTTCTGTCTTCACATTGAGAATACTCTCCATTGCATAATGGGGCACTATCACCACATTAAATGGGATGGACCTCGAACAGATGCCGTACCTCAGATTGGGTATACATGAAGCGCAGCCAAATTGTACTCCAACACAATTTGCAACCTCATAGCCCAGAATATACCCACTCAACTTTTCGCATCAAACAGGGGATTGATTCTAGTTTAATGAAGCTTTTTTATTCGCTTGAGGAAAGTGGTCAACATTTATTGTCCGTTCCTAGTTGCCTTCAAGAAAGTGGTAGCACCTGTCTTCTTGGACCACTGCAGTCCACATGTTGTAGGTTGAGAGGGAGGGAGTTCCAGAACTTTGACCCAGTGACAGTTTAGGAATAGTGAAATATTTCTAAGTCAGACGATGAGTGACTTGGAGAGGAACTTACAGGTGGCGGTGTTGCAATGTACCTGCTGCCCTTGTCCTTCTAGATGGAAGTGGTTTTGTGTTTGGAAGCTGCTGTCAAAGGGTTTATGGTGAATTTCTGCATTGAATCTTGTAGATAGTACACACTGCTGCTATAGGGCATCGGTGATGGAGGGAATGGGTGCTTGTGCATGTGATGCCAATCAAGTGAGCTGCTTTGTCCTGGATGATGTCAAGCTTCTTGAGTGTCATTGGAGCTGCATTCATCCAAGCAAGTGGCAAGTATTCCATCACATTCCTGACTCGCTTGGATGATGAACAAGTTCTGGGAGTCAGGAGGTGAGTTATTCACTTAAGTTTTTTCAGTCTCTGACCTTCTTTGTAGACACTGCTTTTATGTGGTGAGGACGGTTGAGACTCTGGTCAATGGTAACCCCCAAGATGTTGACAGTGGGGGATTCAGTGATGGTAATGATATTGAATGTCAAGGGCTATGGTTAGATTGTATTTTGTCTCTGGTCATTGCCAAATATTACTTGCCATTTATCAGCCCAAATTTGGATATTGTCCAAGACCTGCTGCATTTGAACATGGACATTTCAGTATCTGAGAGGTTGCGAATGTTGGTGAACATCATGTAATCATTGGCGAACATCCTCAATTCTGACCTTATGAGGGAAGATCACTGTCAAACCTGGCACATAGGAAGTCAGTGAAGAATTTTCCCGATTACCCATACAAACAGTTTCAAGAACAGTTTCTTCCCTGCTGTTAACAGACTTTTGAACGGACTTGTCAAATGGTGATGTTGATCTTGCTCTCTGAAAAGTTTGTGCAGCTGTAATATTGTATTCTCTACTGTGAGTTCTGAGGAAGGGTCACTTGAACCAAAATATTAACTCTAATTCTCTCCACAAATGCTGCTAGACCTGCTGAGCTTTTCTAGTAATTTCTAATGTTATCTCAGATTTACAGCATCCATAGTTCTTTTGGTTTGTATTCTTCACTCAGTCCTATTAGCCTGAAGCACTTTGTATGGTACAATCTGCCTGTATAGCATGAAACACAGCATTTTTCACTGTATCGCCGTAAATGTGATAACAATAAATCAAACTCAACCCCACTGGCTCCAGTTTTGCAAGGGCTCTTTGAACCACGCTCAGCCAAGTATGGCCTTGATGTCAAAAGGTGTCATATTCCCTTCACCTCCAGAATTCAGCTCTTTTGTCCATGTTCTAATCAAGGCTATATTGAGGTCAGGAGCTGTGGTCCAGCCAGAAATTAAACTGGGTGTCACTGGGCAGGTTATTGCTGAGGCATTGCTGCTTTATAGCACTGTTGATGAAATCTCCCATCACTTTCCTAATGATCAAGAATAGACTGATGGGCTATTAAGTGGCCAATTGCTTTGTCCTGCCTTTTGTGTACAGGACATTCCTGGTAAATGTTGTAACTGAACTGGAATAGTTTGGTTGGGACAGCAGCATGTTCTCAAGCACAAGTCTTCAGCATTATTGCCAGAATGTCAAGGTTCATAGCCTTTGCAGTATCCAGTACCACATTTCTTGATATCACATGGACTGAATCAAATTGGCTGAAGACTGGCATCTTTCATCTTGGGTACTATTACAATATGTCAAGATGGATCATCTGCTTGGCACATCTGGCTCAAGGTTGCTGTGAATCCTTCAGCTTTACCTTTTGCACTGCTATGATTGGCTCTTCCATCACTAAAGATGAGGATATTTGTGGAGCTTCCTCCTGCAGTGAGTTGTTTCATTGTCCATGACTGGATGTAGCAGGCCTGCAGAGCTTAGAACTGATCTGTTGCTGTGGGATCACTTAACTCTTTCTGTCACTTGCTGCTTATGTTGTTTGGCATGTAAGCAGACCTGTTTTGTACCTTCACCTCATTTTTAAGTATGCCTGGTGCTGCTCCTGGCATATCCTCCTGCACTCTTCATTGAACCAGGTTTGATTCCCTAGCTTGATGTTAATGGTTGAGTAGGGGATATGCTAGGTCGTGAGGCTGCAAATTATGCTGGAGTATATTTCTGTTGTTGTTGATGGCTCTCAGCACCTCCTGAATGCCCAATCTTGATAGTGCCACACAATATGATGGAGGGTATTGTCAATATGATGACAGGAATTGATCTCCACAAGGACTATGTGGTGGTTGCTCTTACTGACACTGACATGGATAGATTCATCTACAGCAGACAGATTGGTGCGGATAAGGTCAAGTACGTTTTTCCCTCTTGTTGGTTCCCTCATCCCCTCCTGCAGACCCAGTATAGCAGCTATGTGCTTTAGAACCTGACCAGCTCAGTCATTAGTGCTGCTGCTGAGTTGCTCTTGGTAGTGGACATTGAAATACTCCACCCAGAGTGAATTTTGTACCCTTGCCATGCCTCAGTGCTTCCTCCAAATGTTGTTCAACATAGAGGAGTACTGATTCAACAGCAAAGGGAGGATGGTACAAGGTAATCAGCAGGAGATTTCCTTGCCTCTGTTTTACCTGAAGCCATTAGACGTCATGGGGTTCGGAGTCAATGTTGAAGATTTTCCAGAGTATTATGGACCAGGTCAGACCCCTCAAACCATTTCAAAATGGTAGCACAGACCCTAACGTTACTAGTTGTTTTGAGCAGGTGTAAAGTGGATACTCCAGGAGTGATGCAGCTGGTCAAAACCCTTCAGTTTTAAACAAAACAGAACGTATTTACAGAGTACCAAATGAAACACAAACAAAAGGGAACAGAATGCAGAATAACGTAACCTATCCAAAAACCAACCAAATTATCCCAACTTAACGGTGCTGTTCCAAATTCCTGCAACAATCCCCATAAACACCGCTTGGCAAACAGGTAAAATCAAACACAGGGTCTTACAGGAGAGAAAGAGAGAGAGGGTAGGGGGGGAGAGAGAGAGAGAGAGACGGAGAGAAAGAGAGAGGCGACAGACTGATTCAGTATGGAACACCTTCTTCCATGTAACTGTTTCTTTGACCAGCTAAAACTGACCAGCAGCTCTGAACAGCCAGACTGCTAAAACCAAACCAAACCAGAGAAAAACTGAGCTGGGAAAACTGGCCACTCCCCTTTCATTGTACAAGTGTTTTTTTTAATGATTCGAAAGCCTTTTGCCTGAGGCAGTATTTGTTAGCTATAACCAAACTGGCCTTAAAACCCATCCAAATCAGATACCCCGGAACCTTTGCGTTTACGACTACTCTGAAAAAAAACCAAGGACAATATAACCTTGTTAAAGGAGCAGCAGCATCACACAGAGCAACTCCCACCCAACTGTATAACATTGTGTCACTACCTCTGCTTGTGTCTGTCTAGCCGGTGAGACAGGACATGTCCAAGGATGGTAACAGTGTGTCAGGAACATTGTTTGTAAGGTATGATTCTGTGAGTGTGACTACGTCAGGCTGTTGCTTGACTGATCTGTGAAATAGCTCCCCCAATTTTACCACAAGCCCCCAGATGGTAGTAAGGAGGACTTTGCAGGGTTGACAGGGTTGTTTCTGCCGTTATATTTTCCAGTGCCTAGGTTGATGCCAGGTGGTCTGTTTGGTGTCATTCCTTTGTTGAGACTTTATAGTGATTCATATAGTGAATGGCTTGCTAGGCCATTTCAGAGGGCAGCTGAAAATCAATTACATTGCTCTGGGTCTAGAGTCACATGGAGGCCATGCCAGTTGAGGATGGCAAATTTCCTTCCCTGAAGGGCATTGGTGAGCCAGATGGGTGGCAGGATGGCCTGCTGGGAGCAGCCCTCGTTCCTGATGAAGGGCTTATGCCCAAAATGTTGACTCTCCTGCTCCTCAGACACTACCTGACCTACTGTGCTTTTCCAGTACCACATTTTTCGATGCTAGGAGCAGCAGCAGGCATACCTAAAATGAGGTGTCAACCCTGTGAAGCTACTAAACAAGACCACTTATCTGGCAAATAGCACAAGCAGCAAGTGATAGGAGAGAAATGTCTATGATGAGATGGTATTTCCTGGTATAGGGCTATACAAGGATTACATGACAGAGAGTAAATCCAGGGTTGGTTTGAGGTTTGGTGTGGTATACCTTGAAACATGGGAGACACAAATATTTCTCACCAATTCAGTTTTCTGGTAACATAAAACGCTGCCTTCTCTCTCCCCAAAGATTACAGAATGGAAAACTCACATAAATTTAAATATATTGCTTCATTTCCGTAAAGTGCAGGAATATCACAAAGTAATACTTTGGAATGATAGCTGATGATAAATGTGTAAATTACTTTGAAAATATTTTAAAAACAACTTTGTTCTATCACAAAACAACTAGACATAAAAATGGATTTAAACTCTGAAATATGTTAAGATCATAGCTTTGTGAATATATTTGTATCTTGGTCTGTGAAAATATCAATCGACTCATGTTGTTAATTATAAAAGGAGAAAGATAATGATGAATGAGCCACCTGGAATGACTCGTGTCTTTAGAGAATTAATTTACTTTTACATTTTCATCTCATTGAAAATCCTGAAATCTTGGAGCATTGTTAAAAAGGCAGCAGATCTATCAATATCCAAAACAACCTTTAAAACGAATGAATCTATACGCTCTGCACAATTTGACATTTCAGTTATTACAAAATATTGGTAGTAGAAAATAACTTGCTGACATGAGAATTCAATAATTCCAGCTAATTAACTCTATTTGACAAAATCATAAGTCAACATATTTTATTATTTTATGAAAGATGCTATACCAAACAACTGAACAGGTTATCAACCTCTATAGTGGTATGATAAGAGAAGAACTAAGTGTCAATGTTTTTTGTTACGTTTTATCCAGGAATTTGGCACCAAAATAGCCAATAAATGGCACATAGAAATCTACAGAATGTTAGTCATATTCTCAAAATAGTTTGTTTAGCTTAATTTTCTCTTAAATCACAGATGGATCTTGGATTAGTTGTTTAACAGTTAGTCCCCACTTACAAGCTGATGCAGCAGTTAAAAAAACCAATGCCAACTCAGATTTAGCAAATGTTCCAGCGTAAAGCTGCTTTTATTTATACAGAAAATTGCTGACTCCAACAACTGCATTCAGTTCTGTTTTTGGAGTTATTTCTGTTGCACTGTTTGTTAAAATGTCTTAGTAATTTACAGATATAGAGTTTCAACTGTTCATCTGACAGATCTAAATGCAGATGAAGACATTTTCGAAACAATTGCATTGCAATAGAGGAATTTCACAAATTATATCTTTTCCAATCATTATTAGGACATTTTATTCAAGAAGTTAGTAGCATTATTTGTTAAATGTAAGCTTCTTAATACAGTATGAGAATTAGCTCATGGGATTATTTCCCAGGTTGGCAACCTGTGACCAGTGGGATTCCACAGGGACAAGTGCTGGGACTGTTACTGCTTACAATATATATTAACAATTTGAAAGAATGTACAGTAGCCAAATTTGCAGACAATACAAAAATAGATTAGACTTACAGTGTGGAAACAGGCCCTTCGGCCCAACAAGTCCACACCGACCCGCCGAAGCGCAACCCACCCATACCCCTACATTTACCCCTTACCTAACACTACGGGCAATTTTTAGCTTGGCCAATTCACCTGACCCGCACATCTTTGGACTGTGGGAGGAAACCGGAGCACCCGGAGGAAACCCACGCAGACACGGGAAGAACGTGCAAACTCCACACAGTCAGTAGCCTGAGTCGGGAATTGAACCCGGGTCTACAGGCGCTGTGAGGCAGCAATGCTAACCACTGTGCCACTGTGCCGCCCTAGGTAGAATAGGTAGAAAGGCAAGTTGTGTGAGGGTACAAACATTTTAAACAGAGTTAGTGATAGGGTCCTGATGAAGGGCTCTGGCCCGAAACGTCGAATTTCCTGTTCCTTGGATGCTGCCTAACCTGCTGTGCTTTAACCAGCCACACATTTTCAGCTCTGATCTCCAGCATCTGCAGACCTCACTTCTTACACTTAGTGATAAGTTAAATGGGCAAAAGGTTGTCCAATGGAGTATAATGTGGTAAAATGTGAAGTTGTTCATTTTGAAAGGAAAACAGAAGAAAACAACTTAAATGGAGAAAAACTGCAGAAAGCTGCAACATAATGGGACTTAAGAATACTTGTGCACAAAACACAGAAAGCTATCACACCGTGCATCGGGTAATCAGAAAGGGTAATGGAATGTTGGCCCTTATTTCAAGGGATTGGAGCATAAGAGAAGGGAACTCTTACTGCAATTGTACAAGACACTAGTGAGACCACATCAGGTGTAATGTAAACAATTTTGGTCCCTTTATTTAAAGAAAGACATCATTTCCTTTGAGGCATTTCAGAGAATGTTCATGGGATGACCCCCAATGATGGATTGCCAAATGAGCTAAGGCTACATGGTTTGGGACTCTACTCACTGGAGTTTAGAAGAATGAGAGATGATCTAATTGAAACTTATAGGATTCTTAAGGGGTTTGACAGGATAAATACTGAATGGATGTTCCCCCTCATAGAAGAGTCTAGGACCAGAGGGCATAGTCTCAGAATACAAGGGTGTCAATTTACAATTGAGATGAGGAGGAATTTCTCCTCTCAGAGAGTTCAGAGTCTTTGGAATTCCTTGACACAGAGAGCTATGGGGGCAGAGTCCTTGTGTATATTTAATGCTGGGGCAGGTAGATCCTTGATCAGCAGGAGACAGAAAAGTGAATGCGAGGAACAGCCGATCAACCATGATGCTATTGAATGAAGGAGTAGGTTCAGAGGGCTGAATAACCTACTCCTGTTCCCATTTATTATAGTCTTATATGCCATTATGTTATTTACTTTCATAAAATTCAAGGAATTGTCAGTTGGTTTGCATGTAAATCTAACCACATGATATGTACATAATAAACATAAGTATCCAACAGAAAATACAAATGTGCTCAACTGATTAGGCAGCAGCTGCAGTGAGAGGAGCAGATATAAAGTTTCTATTTCACAAATTTGCCTGAAATGTTAACTTGCTTCTCTCTCCAAAGATATTTCCTGACATGTTGTATATTTCTAACAATTCTGTTGTGTTTTTTTAATTTTCAACATCCTTATATTTTGAGTTGACCTTAATTTCTAGCATTTCTTTTTCATCTGTAGTACACACTATCCACAATTTATTAAACAATTTTAAAGATATGCTTAAGGAAAATGGAGTAATGAAGAGTACAAGACAGAAGAGTGGACAGCGAAGTAAAACAGAATCTTGATCAGATGGGCCAATGGAGTTTAACTTAGAAAAAAAGTGAGGTGCAGCATTTTGGAAAGGCAAATCAGGGCAGGGCTGAAATACTTAATGGGAAGGCCGGGGTAGTGTTGCTAAACAAAGAAATCTTGGAGAGCAAGTTCATAGTTCCGTGAAAGTGGAGTCACAGGTAGACATGCTAGTGAAGACAGCCACATTTTGTCTGCTTGCCTTTATTGGTCACAGCACTGATGTATAGGAGTTGGGAGGTCATGTTGCGGCTGTACAGGACATTGATTAAGCCACTACTGGAATACTGCATGCGGTTCTGATCTCCCTACTTTAGGAAGCATGTTGTGAAACTTGAAAGAGTTCAAAATGATTCAAAAGGATGTTGCCAGGGTTGGACAGTCTGCAATATAGGGAGAGGCTAAATAAACTGGGGCTATATTCCCTGGAGCATCAGAGGCTGAGGGGTGCCCATATAGAGTTTTATAAAATCATGAGGGGCATGGATAGGGTAAATAGATCTGGATTCTCCCCCAGGATGGGGGAATCCAGAACCAGAGGGCATAGGTTTAGGGTGAGAGGTGAAAGATTTAAAAGGACTTAAGGAGAAACCTTTTCACGCAGAGGGTGATGCATGCACGGCGCTGCCAGAAGTGATGGAGACTGGTACATAAAAACATTTAAACGGCATTTGGATGGGTATATGAATAGGAAGGGTTTAGAGGGATATGGGCCAAATGCTGACAAATGGGACTAGATTTATTTAGTACATCTGGTTCGCATGGATGAATTGGACCAAAGGGTCTGTTTCTGAGCTGTACACCTCTAAAACAGGAAATATCTTGACAATGATGGAAATCAACACAAATATAATTAATATGCATTTGAACAATTTCCAAAATTAAGTCCCATGAACATTATTAGAATCAATATATTGTTAATAAATATTCACTCAGAATGTTTATTAAACCAGAAGTCATAAATAAAGAAAGCAAAATAATCTATATATGCTTTGGTCACTCATTGTTTAATGTTATCAAGTATTTCATGAAAATTAAAAGTCATGTCTTTATGGCAGATCTTATAAAAATAAAGTACCCCTTAACAGTAGAAAATAAAAGAACTAAACTTTTACTTGGAAATAGTTTGGTTATTCTGATAAGGGAATTCATTCTGATTTGAATTTTAAATAAACAAACTTTCTTCAAAAAATTGATTTTAAAAAATTCAGAGATGTACTGCGATGTTTGTTTCATTGTATTGAAGCAGAGATTTAAATAAAATTAGATCAGGACATTACAGTGTATCGACTGATCTAAACTGCACCATGTTTCAGCACAACAATTAATTCTTACTGCTACATTACATTCCGCTACACAACACCGCTGTGAAACATTGTGAACAATTGACTTATTGGTAAGCTGATTATTTCCAGAAAGTAAATTGTCAGGGTACTTGGGTAGAAACCCGCAGTGAATTGGAATGTAACAAAGCAACAAGTAACTGAAAGATATCTTATTTAAATTATGCAATGTATTAGTCATGTCAAACCTCATATTACTGTCCAAAAAATTTAAGAATTTTACTGTTTATTATCCCACCCTCTTTGGATCATAACATGGAGGTGCCGGTGTTGGACTGGGGTGGACAAAGGCAAAAGTCACATACACCAGGTTATGGTCAAACAGGTTTAATTGAAATTCCAAGCTTTGGAAGTGCTGCTTCTTCATCAGGTGAGGCCGGAGCGGCTGTTGGACTATAACCTGGTGTTTTGTGACTTCTGACTTTGTGCACACTGTTCAGGCTTCGTTCCCAGTAAATGAAGAACCCCAAGGTATATGTAGGTAACTGGGGAACAGATGCTAGTAAAAGGCAAACTATAGCATGCATTCATCTACTACAAACCACTGAGGACTGTGGACAGCACAGTTACCCTGGTTTTGTAGAGTTTGAGGAGATTCGAGATGCTGAAGATTCCCTGGGGTGGGGGAGTCCAGAACTAGAGGGCTTAAGTTTAGGGTGAGAGTGGAAAGATATAAAAGGGACCTAAGGGGCAACTTTTTCACGCAGAGGGTGGTGCATGTGCGGAATGGGCTGCCAGAGGAAGTGGTGGAGACTGGTACAATTGCAACATTTTAAAGGCATCTGAATAGGTATATGAATAGGAAGGGTCTAGAGGGATATGGGCTGGGTGCTGGCAGGTGGGACTAGTTTGGTTTGGGATATCTGGTCAGCATGGACGAGTTGGACCGAAGGGTCTATTTCTGTGTTGTACATCTCTATGACTCTATGACTTTATGTTGTTCATGGTTGGGGTGGAAAGGTAATTGGCAGCTCACCTGTTCCAGTAGAATAAGGTGGAACTGAGTACTGTAGATGCTGGAGATTAGAGTGGTGCTGGAAAAGCACAGCAGGTCTGGCAGCATCCAAGGTTCAGGAAAAATAGCCCTGGTGAAGGGCTTTTGTCCAAATCGTCGATTTTCCAACTCCTCGGATGTTAGAGTAGAATTGTCAACCTGAATGCCACCTCGCACACGCTTCCAGCTCGCAAACCCTTTGGCCCAAATGATCAATGCTGTGAATATGGTGCTGATTACTGTCATCACTGCAGGACGAGATGGCGTTAACACTGCCGGGGAAGGAGGGTTTTACCCGGTCACCCTGCTGGAGCCGTGCTTGGTCCAGCTTTTTTTTTTCTCCATAAGATCTCGGTCATTCTTTCCTGGATCCAGGTCACGGTCCAGATCCAGGTCTCTGTCGAGGCAGAGAAGCCGCTCTGTATATCCCTGAAGATCCAAGTCTGGGTTACCGAGCCTAGATCACTTTCACCAAAGCGAAGGCGTACGCCATGTGAAAACTCTGTTTGAAGGACAAGTGCTGACCGAAATGACTAAGTTGCAAAGCAAACTTTTTGGTATGAATTTTTTTTATAGTTTCCATTCTTTTAGTTGCATTGGAATATTGATTATTTGTGGGATTTTGATTTGATTTTAAATGTAAGGGCTTGTTTCTAATGTAACTTTTCATGCTTGTTCCCCCCACCCCGTTAAAAAAAGCATTTGACGCGAGCCGGACTGTTGTTTAAAAGTACACCTCCTGGCGTAGATTCTAAATCTAATCACTTGCATTTATTTTCCCTGCATTACTGTGTTGTATTATTTTGTTCTATTATCATATTCCTCTCAGACCTGTTGAAGTGTATCATATTTTTGTATCTCGAAATAGAAATAAATAAATTGTCCTGAGAAAATATTTTGTGGGAATTGTTTTATGGGCAACCCTTGATTTTTAAACACTGACCCTCAGTTCTCAATTCTTCAATATTGGAAACATCCTCCCCATGTCCAACTTCTCAAAAACACCTCAGGATCTTCGTATGTTTCAATCAAGTGGCCTCTTGCTCTTCTGAACTCCCCTGAGTAGAAGCATGGTCTGGTCATTCTTCCTCCATTACCCAGTCCATTCACTCCCGGTATCAGTCTGCTCAACCTTCTCTGAGCTTCCAATCTATTTACATTCTTCCTGTAAATAAGGTAACCGTTACTGTTCACAGTATTCTCGATGTGGTCTAGCCGATGTCCTGTACAACTAAAGTATGACTTCCTTTCTTTTGTATTCAATTCCCCTTGCAATAAATAATAAAATCCTACCAGCTTTCATAATTACCTGATTCATTCTATAGGGGACCCAGCCCACACTGCAATCTCTCACCAGTTAGTTGTTTTTTATTCTTCTTGCTAAAATGGGCAAGTTTGCATTTTCCAACATTATACTCCATTTACCACACCTTTTGCCCACCAAATTTTTAAAGTTTTTTGTAGCATCCTTATGTCTTCTCATTGCATGCATATCTAATATACTGTTATTTCCTGGTAGACTGATTAATATCTCCCAAAATGTGTTTAGCAGAATGTGGTCCATGATGTTCTTGAAATAATTGGACTCAGTTGCAGTTTGCAGGTGAAAGCCTTGTCATGTTTGGAGGCTGAATGGAACTAAAATGAACTGAAATAACCACATTTGAGAATTGTTAATTTTCAAATTTCAAATGCAATGATAGGGCATGCTCGTTTAATCCATATCATGTTTAGAACGTTTGGCTATTCAGGATTTAATCTGAAGCTATTCATTTAATTTGTAAATAATTACAACTCAGTGCTGTTGGAAGTACAACTGACAGTCAGTTTGGGAAATGTGAAACAATCAAGTGGGTTGCTGGGAGATTCTTGTGCAGCTTTTCTCCATATTTGTAGAACCTCAGGATGTTCAGCAGTGACGGATCCTGCTCATTATACTGGTGGTAGCTCTTTGACTGGCTCCAGCCAATTCCATTTCTTAATTCTTTTCAGTTCTGATGCAGGATATAAGTAAATTATGGAAAGCTGCAATTGAACAAACATGTTAGCAGTAGGAATAGAAATATGGCCCCCTTCCAGCCTGCTTCACCATTCAATAAAATCAAACCTGATCTGGTTCCTCTAAATTCTTGTCTATTCCCAAAAATTATACATGATAAAGTTCTACTTTAGGTATAGTATTAAGTCAAGCTCAAAGACTTGGGACAACTGTTTGGAATGAGTAAAAAATGTATCTGACAAGAAGATAACAAAGATTACTTGTTAGGAATTTTCCTGATATTGGGTGGGTGGTTCTGAGCAGAGTGTCTCAATTCCTGAATTTGGTCATTACCGTTTCCAACTTAATGTCTTAGGTTCAGAAACTGATATGTGGTTGCAAAGTTAAGTGGGACAGTGAAATCTGGAAGCTCAGCAAATATGTTACTTCATTTTGACTATACTTATAATGTTAACCTACATCATCCTTTGCAGATGCTGACTGAATGGCATGGTTTCCATTATTTTCTGCTTTTATTCCATTATCCAGCCTTTCCCTGAATTATTTTGTTATCTATTATAACACATTCCTTTTAAAATGCCCATGCATTTTGTATTTTGACAAAAACAGAGTGTGTGTATGTGCATTGGTGAGGGTTTATCTTTTTAAAGCTTTCCTCTAACTTTGCTGGTAATAAGTCATACTGTATACACTGATCATCAAAACCAGTGGAAACATTCTTTTGTTGTTAATGTCACAAATTCTCATGTTTTAGAAACCCTTGCATAGATCTCTCTCAGCCTTTCTCTTCCAATGTAAAAACCCCAACTTTCTCAAAATTGCCTTTATCAATTTGATTTATCCAGCACTGTTGTGAATCTTTATTTTGGCTGTACTTTTTCCATGGATTTATATTATTCCTAGATATTGGAATGCCCTGTTTAGTGGAACTAATCTCTTCAGAAAAAATACACAACTGTACATATATTGACTATGTTTAAGAACAGCAAGTTCTCTTTAATGCTTAACCATTCTATATTTTGTGGTAGATGTTTATAAAATCATGAGGAGCATAGATAAGATGAATAGCAACGGTCTTTTCCATAAGGTGTGGGAGTTCAAAATTAGGGAGTATTTTTAAGGTGAGTGGAGAAAGATTTAAAAAGAACATGAGGGGCAACGTTTTTACACAGAGGAAGTGATGGATGCAAGTACAGTTATAACATTTAAACAACATTTGGATAAGTCCATGAATATGAAAGGTTTGGAGGAACATAGGCCAAAAGCAAGCAAGTGGGAGTAGTTTAGTTTGGAAAACTGGTCTGCATGGACAAGTTGGACTGAAGGGTCTGTTTCTGTGCTGTATGACTCTGACTCTAAACAAAAACCCTCTGACTGTGAATTACAATTTTAGGCAACATTGTTACTGCAAAAGTAATATTCCATCCTGAGTTCTGAGGAACACTCACACCAGACTTGAAACATTAACTTTGTCTCTCTCTCCACAGATGCTGCCAGATCTGTTCAGTTTCTCCAGCCTTTTCTGTGTTTGTTTCAGATTTCCAGCACCTGCGGTATTTTGCTTTTAATCGCATGTTGTAACTTTAACACTTTCTAGATTAGTTCCCTGCTTTTTGATGTGGATAAGAATAACTCTTTCAAAAGCAATGAAGTATTTAAAAAGTGTAAGAGATGGGAAATCGTCTAAAACTGGATCTCAAAGCACTTATAAACTAAATGTGAAATGAACGCGCAAGACACCGTTCATATCCCGGAGACGCAACCAATTCTTCATACGTTCATTATGAAGTAAACAATACCGTTGTATTGTCCAGAAATTCACGCAATTTCCACTTGATATTAAAACCGTACTAGTATGATAATAACCAAACGTATGTGATTTTTCTTTTGCATAAGTATAGCATTGCTTAATTCGAAATAAAAGGAGCGGCAGATGCTGAAAATCTGAAACAACACAGAAATTGCTGGAGAAACTCAGCAGGTCTGGCAGCATCTGTAGAGAGAGAAGCTGAGTTAAGCTGGCTCAAACATTGCTTCAATTAATCAGATTCCTAATACAACTGCAATGTCCACAAATACATCAGAACTACTTTCGTGTGCTTATATCTATAAATAACAAATTGACCACCACATGCAATATTGTCGGGACTGTGAAAGACTTTACGGTTGTGTTATTGTTGCAGAACTGCCCCACAGCAGCTCAGAGCACATTCTGCAAAATAACGCGCCTGATTATTGAAACATACACATAAACATATTGAACATATGCTTGACTCACCGAGAAAATACTCCAACTTCCCAAACAAATTTAGTTATTAATCTACAATGCCATCAAAGTCATAACAAAAACAGAAGTTGCCGGAAAAGCTCAACAGGTCTGATGGCATCTGTGGAGAGAAATCCGAGTTAACGTTTTAGATCAAATGACCCTTCAGAACCCTGTTTCAAGGTTAACTCTGATGGGATGCTGCCAGACCTGTTGAGCTTTTCCGGCACTTTCTGTGTTTTTTTTCCCTGTTTTACACATTCCGAAGTTCTTTTGTTTTTATTTATGCGAAACAAAATCTCTCGGGAGGTCAAACTTGCTGATGAGTTTGGAGTAGTTGTGAACACTGCTTTGAGTGAGCGTTCTCCGCTTCTATCCTCTCTCTGAAGATCAGTGTATCACTGCTCCGCTCTCATCCCAGCTCTGTATCTGCTCTCTGACGCCCCACGCTATTAAATGGTGCCGTCCCAAAACGGGGGTGTCACAAGTCACATAAATCAAAACATTTTCAGCACTAATGTCACTTCTAGCTGGAAAATGCTATGTTACCTTCATCTTGCTGAATATTATAATACATAGCGAAATTTCACTCAGGGATTGAGTTGCTAACAGTCCAACACTCACCTCTTGATCCCGTGAGATTCCGATCTCTCCCCTTCAGCTTCTCTTTAGCACATTCCAGCAGTTTGCAGCTTCTGAGACGTGGCATTGCTCCGTCCCCTCAGTCTAACTCAATACTTACCGCAGGTACAGTCATTTAAACTACACTTGGGAAGAATTTATACAAAACTTCGGGTAATTATTAATCATTTGTAAAATAATGTAACTATTAAATTTGTATGCTGTTGTAATTCAGCTAAAAGTTTAGCGATGATCTTACCATTACAATTGAACATCTGGAAAGTTCAACTTTGAAGGATGTTAACTTATGGTTTATTTGTTATTTTACTAATATGTCCTTTATAATTGCAAACTATTATTTTATATTTTGTTATTACATTGAATATTTTATATGGCAGTATTGTCTAATTGTCAATTTCTGAAACAGTAATTGAGACCAGATGCCGTTTTCAACAATTTTTAAAACCTTCACAAAGTGTAGAGCAAACTTTATAAATAAGTTAAAATATGTTTTCTCAATTGGCAAATTAACTGCTTGAGTTTGCAATTGTTACTTTTTTAAAGTGTATGTATATTTAAGAAAAGATTTTACATTGTGGCTACCGACTTTAAAACGGTAAATACCAACAGTACTAACATGTAATTTTCGGAATCAAATGTTCTTCAGTAGTAGTCCTGTCTTTGGCGCTTTACATTCTAGGCTTTTTCTTTCATTCTTACGACCGCAGTTGGGGAGCAAGATGAAAGTCTGATAGAACAACTTGAAGCGTTATGTTTTACTACATACAGTATTCATGATTGTTAAAGAGCTAGGTTAAGTTAAATTGAAGATTAATGATACAGTAGTGTTGTGCAGTTCTGGTCTCCTTCCTATGGAGAAATCTGAAAGGGTTCAGAAAAGATTTTTTTTAGATTTAGATTACTTGCAGTGTGGAAACAGGCCCTTCGGCCCAACAAGTCCACACCGACCCGCCGAAGCGCAACCCACCCACACCCCCACCCCCACATTTACCCCTTACCTAACACTACGGGCAATTTAACACGGCCAATTCACCTGACCTGCACATCTTTGGATTGTGGGAGGAAACTGGAGCACCCGGAGGAAACCCACGCAGACACGGGGAGAATGTGCAAACTCCACACAATCAATCGCCTGAGGCAGGAATTGAACCCGGGTCTCTAGCACTGTGAGGCAGCAGTGCTAACCACTGTGCCACCGTGCCGCCCCATTTACAAGGATGTTGCTGGGGTTGGAGGATTTGAGCTACAGGGAGAGGCTGAACAGGCTGGGGCTGTTTTCCCTGGAGCGTTGGAGGCTGAGGGCTGACCTTATAGAGGTTTATAAAATCATGAGAGGCATGGATAGGATAAATAGACAAGGTCTTTTCCCAATGGTGGGGGAAGTCCAGAACATGAGGGCATAGGTTTAGGGTGAGAGGGGAAAGATATAAAAGTGACCTAAGGGGCAAACTCTTTCATGCAGAGGGTGGTACGTGTATGGAATGAGCTGCCAGAGGCAGTGGTGGAGACTGGTACAATTACACATTTAAAAGACATCTGGATGGATATATGAATAGGAAAGGTTTAGAAGGATATGGTCAAAATGCTGGCAAGTGGGACTAGATTAGGTTAGGATATCTGGTCAGCATGGATGAGTTGAACCGAAGGGTCTGTTTCTGTGCTGTACACCTCTATGACTCCAGGATTTTGAGGGACCAATTTGAGTTGAAGTGAGAATGAAGAGTGGTGTCAATGCAGTTTTCTCTCTGGGCAGAAGCTGTACTTGTACACAACAGACTTTTGAAGGTGGCATTAGTGTCAGGAATCCCAGGATATCCCTGTGACAATGAGTGGAAGAATCGGACTAGCAACAACAAGCAGAGTGCCAGAGTGACATAGTAGATAGTTAATGTGGGAGTTTGTGATGATAGTGCGAGAAGAAAACTCATTAGGTTCTTAGCCAATTTCAAGCCACACCCAAGTTATTAGAAATCACTCAGTTATCTGCGCACAGTAGTCAGACAATCAGTTGTGGATTATTGTGAACAACCAATGGTAGGTACTCTCTAAGTTTTGTGTAAATTGGAAGTTATTTTCAGTTGTTGAAGTTCGAAATTAAGTTCAAGAGGATAAACTACATTTCATTTGGAGATTATTTACTCACTATTTGCCAGAAAATACTCACTCTCATCAAATCCTCAATTCTCACCTCACTCCATTTATGAAGCACACTGTTTATGACCGCACTGCTATGATGGTACAAATGATATTAAGTATCATTAATAATATTCCTAATAATCCACTCAGAATTATTAATGATTCTTTGCAAACAGTGTTAATATTGAAGGAAATCATTTTATTTCTCTTCAAATGGTGATTTTGGGGATCTGAAATTACAACAACCATTTATACATGAGCTTTAAAGATAGATGTCACAGCGTGTTAAATAAGCATTATGAGCAGAATATCTAAAGAAAAGATGCCAGAAATTTTCCAATTTGCATCTGCTTCTCTTCAAAGTTCTGTTAGAATATTTATCAATTTGGCAATGGGTTAATATTAACCATTCTTAATTCATTTGTTTTCACATCTGGATTTTGCAGCATCCATGAAAGCCATTAGCACAATGGAATATCATCCTATCAGCAGAGAGGAAAAACGATTTCCCAACAATTTATGTTCTTAGAAGGTATGATTTAATTTAATAGAGACAGTCTGAATAACAGCATTTATTTACTTTTTTCCTCCAGATGATGCAACATATTGAAAAAAACTTTATCTTTGATACATCTCAGCGTTTACAATTTTTAGATTTATAAATTGACAAATAAGGAAGTACTTCATTTAACAATTACATTACGGAGGACAATGTTAAATATCTTGTGAAAATTATTATTAAAGGAATCTAAAATGATTTGAAGTTAAAATACCATCCATGGTGTGATTCACATTCAGTTTCTCTCTAAACATCCTTTATTGATCAGTGATGAAATGAGTTAATATTAATCATTCTTTATTCCATTTGTTTTTATATATGGACTTTTTAGCATTCCTGGAAACCTCAAGTAATCCCAAAATCAAAGACTGAGGATGATTTGTGATTCTGAACACCAGGTTTAAAAGGTATGCTTTCGTTTAACATTCAAATCATTACATAGCAAAGGTGAACAGTCTATTTATAAATGTTTGATGTTCTATGTGGGAAAGCTAATCAGCATTTGTTATTCAGCCTAGATCATTTGATAAATATGCACTGACTATAGAGAGCCAACATGGCTTTGTCATGTATAAGTCATGCCTGGCTAATCTACTTTAATTAGTCACAAATAAGATAAACAAAGTATTTATGGCCATTATCCATGTGTACTTTCAGGAATCATGAAATACGATTTCACACAAAAATATTGACAATGTGAGTGTACAGAGTTAGAGGCAGATTTTGTCTCGGTTATAACTTGGTTATGAGACATGATGAGAGTGAAGATTAAGGCAGATATTCTGATTGTCAAGACATGCAAAATTGTCTTCCCCTGGAATTTGTTCAGGAGCTTCATGCCACAATATTTAGAAATGGTTAGGATGAATGAACACAAAATTGAAAATCTAAATTTCCAAAACAGTAGGAGAAGGCATTTGCAAAAAGACATTGGACAGTCCCCATCCAAAGTACTATGTTCAGTTTCCAGTTCAACTCAGGAAGGATATGTTTGTCTATGGCGATATGGAGTTCAGTACAAATTCATCGGAATGATGCGGGGTCTTAAAGAATTCAATTATGAGAACAGGTTGCATAAGCTTGACTTATATTCCTTTGAGTAGAAAAGATTGAGCTTTAATTTGATCAAGTTCTCTAAAGGATTCAGTAAAGCTTATATAAAGAAACAATTCCCTCCAACAACAGAGTCAAAGTGCACTGACATCATCTGAAATTTGGAATAGCACTCTCATACAATGCCTAGCATAAATCTAGAATTCATTCCTTGAAAACACTGCGGATTCAGGAACAGTTTGAGTTTCATGATTAATGTCGACAGATTTCTTTTTTATTAGGTAATTATATCAAGCATATAGAGCTAAAGCAGGTGAACTGGGTTGAATTACTGATCAGCTATGATCCATCTGAATGATGAAGCAGACTGAAAGGCTGAAGTGCCTATTCCTCATCCAGTGTCTCGAATTGAGGAAGTTCGTTATTTTTAACAAAATTGTGGTTATTACTAACTGCAATTGAAAATAATATTTTGCCGGTTAGCATAACCTTAAGTTGGAACATTTCAGTAAAAATTGCGTTAAAGACGAGACTGTTGAGGTTGATGGTGCAGGTTGATTTCTCTGTGGAAATGATGATCTAAGGGATCTGATATTGTCTGAAGTAAAGATGCCATCCATTTCCTGATTCACATTGTGTTTCTCTCTAAATTTTCATGCCTCAGTTTGGAAATTTGTTTGTTTTATTATATCTTATTCCATCTGTTTCTATGTCTGGATTTTGCAACATTCCTGGAAATCTCTGGGACACAGAACATCATTCTGTAAGCAATGAGGGAAAGGAATTTCCCAACATTTATGCTTTTAAAAGGTATGTTTTCTATTAGTACAAACAATTTGAGGAACAGCATTTACTTTATATCATTCATAAGATATTGCCATGGACAGATCCTATCATTTACAACTCCTTAGATTTATAAATAATATAACTTTACTGTCATTTAATAATGCATATATAATGGCATTATCAAACAATAATGTTTATGTTGTCCATGTTGTTTCCTCTTTGAGTGCTCATAAGTGTGGCCCATTGAATTCAAATCATTTACTATTCTGACTGAAGTTACAATTTGTTAACATGTCTAGACTAGTGAAATCATGTTATAAAAAAGAGCTGTAGCTATTCTTACTGTATATCAGAATCTATTAAATTAGTGTTTTTTTGGTCATATGAAATTATGTTGAAACGTTTTACTAACACTGAAAGAAAAGAGGAACACATTAATTATGTTGGAACATATTGTATTTCTCTGTGAAAGTGATGAAATGGGGGATCTGAAATCATCTGAAGTTAAGATGCCATCCATTTCCTGATTCACATTCCTCTTCTGTCTATACTTCTACTGGTATTTTTATCAGTTTCATAATTAGTTATAATTTTTTTATATCTGCATTTTACAAGATTCTTGGAAATCTAGAAGATGAGGACATCCTTCAAGACAATAAGGAATTGAATTTGCAATCCTGATGGTGTTGTAGAAGATATTTTACACACATTAAATAGACATGCCTTGGAAATAATCAGCTTGGTGTTTCTTGTTTGTCTTTCCATCAAGACCTGAGTTTTTTTTTGAGAAAAGACATATTTTGTTTCATTTCAAAATATGGTTTTATAGCATATCCCATTTCCTATTTAAAATACGGAAGTTATTTGCTGTTATTGAAAATGTTGCTGAAGAAGCAGAATACTTTACAAAACAGTCACATTTCTGAATTAATGAAACAGTTTTCTACTTTCTCCTTCTCTCGTTACAGTGGGCTCATTGCCTGTAATATTAACTAGGAACCAGATAGGCATCCAACGTTTCAAAGAAACATAGAAACATAGAAGATAGGAGCAGGAAGAGACCATTATGCTCTTTGAGCTTGCTCCGCCATTCATCACGATCATGGCTCATCGTCCAACTCAATAACCTAATCCTGATTTCTCCCCATAACCTTTAATCCCATTTGCCCCAAGTGCTATATCTAGCTGCTTGTTGAATACATTGGCATCAACTTCTTCCTGTGGTAATGAATTCCACAGGCTCACCACTCTTTGGGTGAAGAAATGCGTCCTCACCTCTGTCGTAAATGGTCCACCCTGAATCCTCAGACTGTGACCTGTGGTTATGGGTGCACCCATCATCAGGAACATCCTCCCTGCATCTAACCTGTCTAGTCCTCTTAGAATTTTATAAGTCTCTGTGAAGTCCCCCTCATTTATCTGAACTCTGGCTGCATTTTGGGAAAGCAAATCTTAACAGGACTTGTACACTTAATGGTGAGGTCCTAGGAAGTGTTGCTGAACAAGAGACCTTGGAGTGCAGGTTCATAGCTCCTTGAAAGTGGAGTCGCAGATAGATAGGATAGTGAAGAAGGTGTTTGGTATGCTTTCCTTTATTGGTCAGAGTATTTGAGTACAGGAGTTGGGAGGTCATGTTGTGGCTGTACAGGACATTGGTTAGGCCACTGTTGGAATATTGCGTGCAATTCTGGTCTCCTTTTTATTGGAAAGATGTTGTGAAACTTGAAAGGGTTCAGAAAAGACTTACAAGGATGTTGCCAGGGTTGGATGATCTGAGCTACAGGGAGAGGCTGAACAGGCTGGGGCTGTTTTCCCTCGAGCGTCGGAGGCTGAGGGGTGAGTTTACAGAGGTTTACAAAATTATGAGGGGCATGGATAGGATAAATAGACAAAGTCTTTTCCCTGGGGTTGGGGAGTCCAGAACTAGAGGGCATAGGTTTAGGGTGAGAGGGAAAAGATATTAAAAAAACCTAAGGGGCAACTTTTTCACGCAGAGGGTGGTACTTGTATGGAATCAGCTGCCAGAGGATGTGGTGGAGCCTGGTACAATTGCAATGTTTAAGAGGCATTTGGATGGGTATATGAATAGGAAGGGTTTGGAGGGATATGGGCCGGGAGCTGGCAGGTGGGACTAGATTGGGTTGGGATATCTGGTCGGCATGGACGGGTTGGACTGAAGGGTCTGTTTCCATGCTGTACATCTCTATGACTCTATGTGATCAGAAGCAACAAAGTGCAGTCACAGTCACTCAAGGGCTGGTCCAAAGCTAAAGTTTCATTGGATTGAGAGTTGGAAAGAAAAGAGGGGCTAATTTCACATTGGATTCAGATGAGGGAAAGGCTGAGCTCAGATTTAACAACAATAAATCTTTTTTGTGCCTTTAATAACTCAAATAGTGACTGAAAATAAACAAGCCACCTTGGTTCCAGGAGCACACTGTGATAATTCTAATTTTTGTCCACAGAGTTATAATTATATATATTATTTTCATCAGATCCCAGATGTACATGTACTGAAATAATATTGAAACAATTAATCTTAAGTTTGAATCAAATGAAGAAAATTTAATTGTTCCCCCATTAATTTATCTCACACTCCTTTGCAGTTAATTCATTTGTAATGAAGTGAATATAAGTTTTTCACTATTTCAAACTCATTGCTGTATCATAGCTTGAATCTTTTTAAATTTCTAAACTATGTGCTATCTACATAACAACAAAGTGAAAATTTTGTTAAACTGCACATTTGTAATTCCAATGAAGTAGTAGTTAAGGCCTTTAGCTCCCTCAGTTCTTCTATTTCCTATGAATTCTTTCACAAATATCATCAGGGGATATTAACAGTTATCTGGTCTATGAGTGAAATAGAGAATATACTGTTTACAAGAGTCTTTTAAACCAAATGAGCAAGTTATATTTGTTATTATTTGGTCCTGGGACTGAGACTAAATGACAGGCTATTTTTGTTGACCTACTTTGCTGTAATTCAGAACTGACATAAATCAATACTTCATTATAACTGGGAACGGTGCAATCCATCACATAAAAAAAATCATGGTATCTATTTTTAAGAAGACAGTTTATGTGAACTGAGGCAATTTCATAGACTCATCAATAAAATTGTTCCTAATTTCTGTAGTTGTGTTTGACAATGTTTAAAATAACATCAATATTATTGGAAGACTGATATGATGATGAAAAAACTGTAAGTTCCATTTCCTTTAATTTAGTAGGGAGAGATTGAGAATCTAAGAAGAGTTTGGTAATAAAGGAAAGCTTGTACTGCAAGACCTAGGAAACAATGTTTAAACTGTGATTGTCTCAGGTACTTTAAAAGATCTAACAAAGAAATCAGTCCTCAGCTCAGAACTAAATCTTCTAGTCTTCTTTTAATGCTCTTTTGTTTCACAACATAAATTGCTTTCAGTACAGATATTAAGATACTAGACACTTCAACCTACCTCAACCTGTTTCGAATGAAACATTTGCAAGTAACATTCTCCATTAGAATTTGAAAAGTCCAACTTTTCAAATATGTACAAACTCTTCCTTTACTGGCCTAAAGCCAAAATGCTCCAAGGAAGAGAGAGAGAGGTCTTGTCAATAGAAAGGATTCTCTCTCAGCCTTCACATTGGCAATCTTGTATCTCAAACTGAGTAAATTAAGATATACAGAGGCATGGTCATCAGACCACATACATTGAAAATTTCCATACCACAGTTGAGTAATAATTTTTTAAAATGATTTATGGAGCCTGGCATTCCTTTACAATGGCACCCCTCCATTGTTGAATCACACTTTGATGAATCTTCTAAACCGAAACCTTTAGAACTGTAGCATTTTTTGTTTAAATTATTTTTCTAATTAACCTGTTCAGAGATGTTATTACACATCTCTGGAACAGGTGGGACTTGAACCAAGGCCTCCTAGTTCAGGGGTAGGGACTTTAGCAGTGCACCATAAGAGGACCCGACTGTAGGAATTATAGGTCTAATAAAAAAAAAATTCATGTTAAACTCCAATCAGGTTAAACTTAAATAGAACTAAACTGTGGGCACAACATTTCCCTGCCTGGAGGTGGCAAGGAGAGGATTTAATAGAGTGAGATGATTCTAGAGGGATTCTCACCCACTTCTCACCATCTCAGCAGTCAGGTGCTGGGTAGAAGCTCCATTGAGGTCTTTCCCAACTGACCAGGAGCTAAGGCTCTTAAGTGATCAGTTAGCAGTCAACTCACCACCTCCATCCATGACATGCCTTCCTAGTAGTTGACTAGATAACTGGGTTAAGGGGCATTTGTCACACTCTTAGGACAATCAGGGTATGACTCAAAGAGGTGCAGAGAGACATAGACAGATTAAGTGAGTGGGCAAAAACTTGAGATGATGCACTTTAGCAGCAAAGATAAAGGACCTGAATATTAATTAAATGGAAAAAGACTGCAGAACGCTTCAGCATAAATCATAAAAAGCTAGAGTACAAGTTTGACAGGTAATAAGGAAGCCAAGTAGAATATTGGCTTTTATTTCAAAGGGAATGGAGTATAAAAGTAAGGAAGTCTTGCTCGACTGGATAATGTACTAATCATGCCAAAGTTGGAATACTGTGAATAGTCTTGATCCCCATATCTAAGAAAAGATAGACTGGTATTGTAAGCAGGTGAAAGTGAGGACTGTAGATGCTGGAGATTAGAGTCAAGAGTGTGGTGCTGGAAAAGCACAGCAGGTCAGGCAGCATCCGAGGAACAGGAAAAGTAGACGTTTCAGGCAAAAGCCCTTCATCAGGAATGAGGCTGGGAGCCTCAGGGGTGAAGGGGTAAATGGGAGGGGGAATGGGCCTAGAGGGAAGGTAGCTGAGAGTGCAATAGTTGGATGGAGGTGTGGGTAAAGGTGATAGGTCAGAGAGGAGGGTGGATTGGATAGGTGGGAAGGAAGATGGACAAGTGGGACTGGTCATGAGGGTGGTGTTGAGCTGGAAGATTGGAACTGGGGTAAGGTGGGGGGAGGGGATATGAGAAAACTGGTGAAATCCACATTGAAGCCATGGGATTGGAGTGTCCTGAGGCAGAAGATGAGGCTTTCTTCCTCCAGGCATTGGATGGTAAGTGAGTGACAATGGAGGAGGCCCAGGACCTGTACATCTGTAAACAATCCTGAGAATATCCGCTTGGCTGATCCAGGTATGGAGGGACTGTCTCATGAGGAGAGATTGAGTAGGTGGGTTCATACTTCATTGGTTCCAGAAACTTCTTCAGGGGACCACACTTGAGCTATTTCATGGAAATGACCTCTGGTCAGTCCTTCCAATTGCTGTAGAGCTGTTTCTGTATGGACTGCTGCTGCATACCATCCATTTCTCATTTATTTGCCTCCTGGATTTGTCTTGGCATTCCATTTTTCCTGCCAGCCAGCATGGGTTCCAAGTGAGGGCTCTCTAAGCAGGAATCTTCCCGCTTTTCATTGGAGTCACCTTGTAGTGCTTTGAAGTCAGTGATTCATGTGTATGTTTATTGTGGAACACTACTCCTCCTGTAGAGTAACTTTATAAATCCTTTGTTGTTCGCTTTTGGTTGCACTTCAGTCCCATAAGCCCGATCTTTGATTACCTGGGGTGGAGGGTGATGGACAGATCAGGGAATCTCCTTGTGTCCCTTGTTAAAGTAGGCATCCACACGATCAGGCATCAGGCCATAGGAAGGTCATAGTTCCTTACTGCCTCTGCCATGGCTACATTTGTTCCGGGGTGCTTTAACAGGAGCACATAGTTTCTACCTATGACACCTTCAGAGATGTGGGCACCACTGGGGTGCATTATTTATCCCTCTAATTCCATTTTAGTTGAGTCCCCTTCCTCTTTTCTTTCCCTTTCCCACTTTTATTGTTGCACTGCCACTGGTGGGCTGTAATTGTTAATTGTTGTTTCTTAGTTCATTAGTTACTTGGTGGACTTTCAAAAGAGTGAGGCTATAATCAAAAACTCTAGTGTACGGTCCCTCTGGGCCTCAAGGACTGGGTCCAAGTTCCACCTTTGTGTAATTGGTGTTGGCGCAATGTGATTGGAGCTGGTGCAGTATAAGTGGAGTTGGTGCAGTGTGATTGGGGTGGCATGGTGTAAATGGAGCTTGTGGGGTGTAAGTGGAGTGGCTCGGTGTAATTGGAGCTGATGTGGTGTAAGTGGAGCTGGAGCAGTGTGATTGGAATGGGCATGGTGTAAGTGGAGCTGGCATCGAGTAATTGGAGCTGGCGTGGTCTAAGTGGAGCTGGAGCAGTGTGACTGGAGCTGGCGTGATGTAATTGGAGCTGGCATGGTGTAATTGGAGCTGGCGTGGTGTAATTGGAGCTGGAAGGTGTAGGTGGAGCTGCAGTAGTGTGTTTGGAGTTGGCGTGGTGTAAGTGATGCTGTTGTGGCGTACGTGGAGCTGACGTGGTGTAAGTGGAGCTGGCGTGGTCTAAGTGAAGCTGCAGCAGTGTGATTGGAGCGGCTGTGGAACATGCACTGCTTGTCAGCATGGTCGAGGCCTTTAGAGACCAGGGGATGTACTGCGTCATCAGCCCAGATAATATTATTTTAATTTAGTAAGGGGCTGTTTCTGAATTACTGTCAAAACATTTACATCAATCTTTATGTAAGGTAATGACTTGTGTACACAGTACTCCAGATGTGGACTCATCAGTGCCCCAAATAACTGAAAAATTATCTTCAGTTCCCTGTCTGTTCAGTTCCCCTTGTGATTAATGATACCATTATATTAACTTTCCTAATAGCTTGCTGTACCTGTATTCTAATCTTTTCTGACTAATGCATTCAGGTCTCTTTGCATGTCAGAGCTCTCTAATCTCTCACTGTTTAGATAACACGCTTTTTTGTTTTTCTGCCAAATGGGCAACTTTATTCATTGGAGTTTAGAAGATTAAGGGGAGACTTAATAGAAACTTACAAGATAATACATGGCTTGGAAAGGGTGGATGCTAGGAATTTTTTTCCGTTAGGCAAGGAGACTAGGACCCGTGGACACAGCCTTAAAATTAGAGGGGATCAATTCAGAACAGAAATGCGGAGACATTTCTTCAGCCAGAGAGTGGTGGGCCTGTGGAATTCATTGACGCAGAGTGCAGTGGAGGCCGGGACGCTAACTGTCTCCAAGGCAGAGATTGATGGATTCTTGATGTCATGAGGAATTAAGGGCTACAGGGAGAATGCGGGTAAGTGGAGTTGAAATGCCCATCAGCCATGATTGAATGGCGGAGTGGACTCGATGGGCCGAATGGCCTTACTTCCACTCCTGTGTCTTATGGTCTTATTGTCTTAATGTTCCCACATAATACTCCATTTGCTAGGTTTTTGCCTATTCAATTCACCTATTTGTATGTTTTTGTGCCTCTTTCAATCCTCTTTAAAATTCAGTTTGCTATCTCTATGTCAAAAGCAAATTTGACAATCAAAATTAGAATCAGATTTTATTGCCACATTTACTCAAGTATAGGAATACAGGAGTACGGTGAAAAGTGTTCAGGCGCCATTCTCTGGCACATTCTTGGTTATAAAAGCAGAATTTTAAAAACAAGAGAAATAAAAGAAACAGAATCTAAAGGAACAAAAAGCATCCAGATCTTTTTAAAGTCTCACCTTAAAAGAGACATGTGGATGGGATCTAAGATGGCAGCGATCTGAGAAGATCGCACTGCAGGGCTTCGCATCGCAGCAGGAGCAGGACGGTCCTTCAACCCACCCAACCCAGGTCATTGGGATTTCTTGGGGTGTTGGAAAGATTGTGGAGACCCAAGAAACATTTAAAAATTGACTTAACTGTATTTTCAGTCATCCAGAAGTGCCTAAAAAGGGAGGAGGAGCATCCCAGGCCAGGCCTGCAGCTCAGCGTGCAGTAGCCTCGGAGCCAATTACTCTCCAGGACCTGATGAACTAGCTCTCGACATCTCACAAAATGCTGGGGAAACAGATTGAAGAAAAGCTGGCTCCAGTTTCTTAGAAGCATGAGCAGCAGCTGGGAGACGTGGAGAAGAGGACGAATGAGGTGGAGCACAGGGTCACAGTGGTGGAAGCTGATGCCAGTTCATTCAAGAATGAGATCCAAGCCCTGAAGACGCAGGTTCGTAATTTGCGTGACCAGGTGGCTGATCTTGAAAACAGGGGCAGGAGAAAAAACATTCAGATCATCGGTCTGCCTGAGAGTAAGGAAGGTGAGCGGCCTGTGAAATTTGTTGAAGATTGGCTTCCGAAATTCCTTGACTTGGAGACTGGCATGAGAGGATTGAAGATAGCGGTTCCATCATTACCGGGATAAGGAGAGAGTCATGGAGGCTTCCAGACTCCAGGGGAAGGATCCAAAGACCCTAATTTACAAGGGGGTCTAAGATCATGTTTTTTCAGGACTTTTCAGCAGCAGTGATCCAGAAACGAAAATCATATGATGGTGTCAAGAGAAGACTGAGGGAGCTTGGGATTCAGTACTCCCTGAGATATCCAGCAGTGCTTCAGATCACCTTAGATGGATCCATGCATCTCTTTGTAACATTGGAGAAGGCAAGAGACTTTGTGGACAAACTAACCTAATTTAAATAATTGTAGTACGTATAAATATTGTTGCTTGGGTATGTGTTTATCATTCTGTAAAAGAAATGGAGGAAATCCGGTTGGAGCTTTGTTTTTCCCTTTTTTTCCCCTCTATTGATAATAATTTGGTTCAAACTATGTCTGGCGGTGGTTAAGATGTACATTTTAAATTTCTAAGTTAGGAAATACCAAAGGATGGGTGGGGTATTTATTCCCCCATTTTATATAAAATAATTTTTTTTATTCATATTGATATTCTATGGGGTGTTTATTCTTTTTAACTTGTGCTTGCGATGCGGCTCTAGCTGGGAGAAGTGAAGGTGGTTGAGATGGTTAGATGCCTATTTATGGGCAGTTTGGGATGGGTAGTTGCCCCCTCCGGGCGGGAGGTGAGTTCCCCTACTCAGTGCTATTGGCGCTTTATATCTTGGTTTGTTTTCTGGTTTTTGTTGTTTTTTATTTTTAATGATTTTGTGTGTTTGTTAAATGTAGTGGTTTTAGTTTATGTAGTTTTTATATTTGGTGGGCCATGCGACACAAAGGCTCAGCAATTTGCAGTTTGGGTTCCTCCTCCCTGGAATTTAAATGTAATTGCAGAAGATTATGGCTAATGATTTGATTAAATGGTGTACCTGGAATATCAAGGGAAGTCACTCACCAATTAAGAGGAAGAAGGTACTCTTGAGTCTTAGAAAGGAAAAGGTGGATATTGCTTTGTTACAGGAGACACATTTGGATGACAAGGAGTATCTGAAATTACATATGAATGGCTTTGACCGAGTTTATTTTTCATCATTTAATACCAGAAGTAGGGGAGTGGCTATATTGATAAGGAAAAATCTCTCATTTAAATTGTTGGAATGTGTTAAAGACACATACGGAAGGTTTGTAATTCTTAAAGCCTTGATAAATGGGAAAGAATATGGTGTTTTAAATGTTTATTGTCCCCCAGCTCATCCTCTTAAATTCTTGGTAGATGCTTTTTCTAAACTGATAAGTCTCAAGTCTTGGCACATCATTATAGGGTGAGATTTTAACTGCCTCATGGATCCCACAGTAGACAGGTTGCCTAAAGGTCCCTCAATACCCTCTGCACAAACTAAACAGTTATTGGGTCTGTGTGGGCAAGTAGGGTTGGTGGACGTCTGGAGGTATTTCCACCCTACATGTAGGGATTCCACATTTTTCTCCAATCCGCACAGATGTCACACGAGGATTGATTTTTTTCTGACCCATGCGGTAACCCTGGATCTGGTGGCATCTTGTACGATTGGTAATATTGCCATCTCTGATCATGCTCCAACGTACCTCATGGTTAAGATTAAGGATGTTACAATGGATGCAAGGTGCTGGCAAATGGACCACTTTATTCTCATGGACAGTACGTTTGTGGAGTATTCCTCTAGGGATTTTCGGGCATTCCTGAACATCAACATAGGCTCGGTTGATAGCTCATCTGTTCTCTGGGAAACTGCCAAAGCTTATGCCAGGGGATTAGTTATTTCATATTCCACAAGTAGAAAGCGGCAGAAGGGTGAGCAGCAACGTCTCCTTGAAGCACAGTTGAAGGCAGCCAAGAAGGCCTACTTTGACAGACCCTTGTTGGTCAAACTACAGAGGATTATAGCACTGCGGTCTACACTAAATTCAGTGCTCACACAGGCGGCAAAGAAGGAGCTGCCTTTTGCAAAGCAAAGGTTATACGAGCATGGTGACAAGCCAGGCAAATACTTAGCATACCTTGCCAGAAAGAGAAGTGCCCCACAAACCATTACAGCAACTAGAGAAGGGTCTGGGAACCTACCATGTGATTCTAAAAAGATTAATGTGGCATTCCAGAGACTCTACTCTAAGTTATACCAATCTGAGAATTGTGAGGAGGGGCAGCCAAAATGGAATAGTTTTTTAGAGACCTGAAGCTCCCGGGTGTGACTCCCGAACAACAGTCCTTTCTCAATGCCCCCTTATCAGAGCAAGAAGTTCAGGAAGCTGTGAGGCAGCTTCAGAGTGGAAAGGCGCCCAGTCCTGACGGACATCCCAGTGAATTCTATAAGGAATTTATAAGCATACTGTCAGGCTCAATGCTGAATATGTTTAATGATTCATACAGTCATGTTTGTCTCCCACCATCTCTGAGAGAGGCCAATATTTCACTTATCCTTAAAAAGGGGAAGGATCTGGAAGACTGTGCTTCAGAAAGGGCCATCTCGCTCTTAAATTTGGACTTTAAAAGCCTCTCTAAGGCTCTTGCACTCAGGCTATTATTAAAGAGGATTAGTAAGGGCTTCATAAAGAGTCGCAGACCCTCCAATAATATTAGGAGGCTGCTTAATGTAATTCAAGTATGCCAGCAGCAGTCAATACAGGGATTGGTGATTTCTTTAGATGCAGAGAAGGCATTTGACCGAGTTGAGTGGCTGTACTTTTTCTGTACTCTAGACTGGTTTGGTCTGGGCGAAGTTTTCATAAGATGGGTAAAGTTTCTCTGCAGTGTACGTCTCGCGGCAGTTATTACCAACGGGGTAAGATCAAGCAATTTTAATATTTCTGGGGGCAGCTGGCAAGGCTGTCCCTTTCACCATTACTTTTTACGTTGGTGATTGAACCATTGGCAGAGGCCTTTCATGGAGATCTCAATATATCAGCACCAGAAGTGGGGTCAAAATTACATAAGATCTCATTGTATGCAGACAATGTCCTAAATTTCTTGACAAATCCAGCAGTCTCAGTGCCTTGCCTGATACAATGCATTCACGCGTTTGGCGCTTTTTCAGGGTATAAGATTAATTTTGCTGAATCAGAGGCGATGACTATGGGTGGTCTTACAAAAGAGTTGGCTCTTGAGAGTGACTATAGATTCCCATTTAGGTGGTCACAGGGGGGTTTTGTGTATTTGGGCATATTCATTACTCCAGTTCTGGATTGGCTGTTCAAAATCAATTTTACTCAATTATTTGGAAAATTAAACAAGATCTCCAAAGATGGGAGGCCGAATAGCACTTATTAAGATGAATATTCTCTGTTGTTTGCTATATCCTATATGGATGCTCCCCCTGATTATCAATAAACAAACACTCTGGAGACTGAATGATTGGTTCAGCTCCTTTATCTGGCACCGTAAACACCCCCTCATTAAATTAGCCAAACTGCAGTTGCCTCACATATTGGGGGGAGTAGACCTTCCAGACATTAAAATTACCAATTAAACTTGCTTTTGACCTACGTGAGTGAATGGGGTTCTGGGGACCCTCTTTCAATATGGCTAGATATCGAAGTCTGAAAATGTGTTGCTGGTTAAAGCACAGCAGGTTGGGCAGCATCCAAGGAACAGGAAATTCGACGTTTCGGGCCAGAGCCCGAATGAGGAGAGGGTGCCGGGCAGGCTAAGATAAAAGGTAGGGAGGAGGGACTTGGGGGAGGGGCGATGGAGATGTGATAGGTGGAAGGAGGTCAAGGTGAGGGTGATAGGCTGGAGTGGGGTGGGAGTGGAGAGGTCAGGAAGAAGATTGCAGGTTAGGTTGAGAACGTGGCTGAAGAGCTTCTGTGCAGAGGAGATGACCTGGGGGGTGCAGTGAGAGAGAGACTCACTGAAATCCTTGTAGAGGGAGGAAGAGAGCTTCTTCAAGGAAGGCATCCTTGCAAGAGGATTCGCAGTAGCCTGCCTGGCACCCTCTCCTCATTCCTGATGAAGGGCTCTGGCCCGAAACGTCGAATTTCCTGTTCCTTGGATGCTGCCTAACCTGCTGTGCTTTAACCAGCAACACATTTTCAGCTCTGATCTCCAGCATCTGCAGACCTCACTTTTTACTCGTAGATATCGAAGTCTCCCAGGCAAGGTGTCCCCCCTTACCAGTTTGCTGTTTTTGGACAAGTTGAGGACAGTTAGGGAATATTGCCATAACCCAGTAGTCATCAATACTGTTAAAGCACGGAGAGCAGGGACCGATATCCGGATTAGTCATCTCCCTAGATGCAGAGAAGGCATTTGATCGGGTAGAATGGCCATATCTCTTTTATACTTTGGAACTGTTTGGTATTGGAGAGGTCTTTACTCAATGGGTTGCAGTGTTATGTAATGACCCCAAAGCAGCTGTGATTACCAACAGCATAAGATCGGACAGCTTTAGGGCTCGGAGAGGTTGTCATTAAGGATGCCCTCTCTCATCACTACTATTTACGCTAGTGATTGAGCTGCTGGTGGAAGCCATACAAACTGACCCTAATATAACAGCCCCGAAGGTAGAATCGGGTAAGCCAAAAATCACACTCTATGCGGATGATGTCCTTCTTAAATGATGCATTGACATCTGTGCCCCGCTTAATTCAAGTGGTTAACTTATTTGGTATGTTCTCAGGTTACAAAATTAATTTTATGAAATCAGAGGCCATGCCATTAGGAGGTCTTAACAGTATATCCAATTTTCCGCACGGATCCCGCTTCCCCTTTCGGGTGGTCACTGAGAGGCTTTTTTTTAGAAATTTTTTTTTACCCCAGTACTTGGTCAGCTATATAAAGCTAATTATACGCACTTATTAGAGAAAATAAGGCATGAATATTCTATCTCGCCTATTATATCCTACAAGAATGCTTCCTTTGATGTTGCCAAAACAGGCACTGCATAAGCGTTATGGTTGGCTTGGCTTCTTTATTTGGAGTCATAGACAGCCCCTTATTAAATTAGACAAGTTGCAGCTCCCACAAGTAAGGGGAGGTCTGGATTTTACAGATTTCAGGAGGTACCAACTGAGTTCTCTGTTATCACATGTAGCTGATTGGGTCTCCTGTGACCCACAATCAATCTGGTTGGATATTGAGGCCACCCAAGCAAAACGTCCCCTCATCAATCTACTATTTATGGATAAGATGGGAGTTATTATGGATCAATGTAAAAATCCAATTGTATTAAATACAATCAAAGCTTGGAGGATGAAGCGACAGGATGAGGGTAATTTACAAAAAAATCTCCCCTTCTACACCTATAGTGGGAATGTTGGGATTTCAGCTGGATTTAAAATCTGGGAGTCCAAAGGTATGTCCTGTGTGGGAGATCTGTTCAATGGGGAGGTCATGATGTCCTTCGAACAGTTGCATCAGAAGTTTGATTGCCTAGCAAGGACCTTTTTCGATATTTTCAAGTACGAGACTTCATACAAAAAAAGACCACATTGATGAATAATCCTTATAAATCAGATATGAAAAGGAGAGTGCTTCGGCCGATGGGTGTACCCTCGGTCAATACTCTCTGCAACTTGCTAGTAGTAAGGTATCGAAGGACATGGAACGGTTATATAAAACCTGGAATCAAGAATTAGGCTTGGAGAACTCCTTAGAGATGTGGGAGGGTATCTGGGAAAATGCCAGGGAGATCTCTATCTGTAACAAAATTCAGGCTATTCAAATGAAGATACTTCATAGGGCTCATATGGCACCAGAGCAACTTGCAAAGTTCAAGACAGGAGCATCCCCAATGTGCCCTAAATGTAAAATAGAAGTTGGTACTCTCACTCATTGTTTGTGGACATGCCATAAGATTCATAGATATTGGGACAGCATAGCAAATGCTTTGGCAAAGATTTTGGGAACGGAGGTTGGGTTGGACCCAGTGTCTCTTCTTTTGGGTTTTCCAAATCTCCCTTCTCCAGATGCATACAGGAAGTCCACCAGGACTTTCGAATTGGCATAGGATAGTTATGGAATATGGTGCACCAAAAAATGGAATTATTTTATAGAACATGGCAGCCCTTTTTGAGCTACCCTGATGCAGATGTATCGGCCGTACTGTTTAGGGCCTTTGTTTAGCTGTGAGGACGGGAGGAAGAATCCATATAAATATGAGTTTTGTTATGACTTGATATAACTTTATTTTGAATGCGTATTTATTTATTTATGGTTATTGTTAGTAATGTACGATACTGTGGGTTTTTTTATATATACAGTCTTCTCTTCTATACTTTATTTTGTGTCTTGGTAGTTTGTAGAGTAGATTAGTAGTTAGGTTTCTTAATTTTGTATTGGTGCTGTTATACTATTTTGTATTAATTTTGTAATTTTTGCAAAAAAAATCTCAAAAATCTTTTTTTTCAATAAAAATATTTATTTAAAAAAAGTTAACACACTTTACACTTTCTTGTCAACCCTATCAACCTGGCTGGCAACTTTCGGGGTTCTGTGCACATGGACACCAAGATCTTTCTGCTCATCCACACTACAAAGAACCTTGCCATTAGCCCAGTCCTCTGTATTCCTGTTACTCCTTCTAAGTGAATCAAAGTGCATTAAACTGCATTTGCCACCTCTCAGCCCAGCTCTGCAACTTTTCTATATTCCTCTACAATCTACAACATCCTTCCGCACTGTCCACAAATCCACTGACCTTCGTGTCATCCACAAATTTACTAACCTACCTTTCTATGCCCTCATCCAGGTCATTTATAAAAATGACACAGTGTGAGAAGTTTTACTAATTGTTTTACAAGATTGGGAGGATTGACCAGTGTGTTTTTGATCACGAACAAAATTATGAAGTCAAATTAAAAGAAGTGTTGCATACTCTCCTGGTTTAATATAACAGAGGACACTGTACAGTTCAATTTTCAATTCAGTTTTCCTTTGCCCTTGGGGAAAGCAGAGTCATCATAAAAAATAGCTTTGTATCCAATGGTGTTTGTGGGCAAATAAAACTTGTTCAATTTAAAGTTTAGAAAAAGCCACATTTGTTAGAAAATTGAGTGAACAAACTGTAAAAATTAGGTAGAATGAGAATGATTAGATCGAGTAACCTTGTCAGTGCTTTTGACCATGCCTTGACTGGATGTTGTAATACTGCTTTAGAAAGCAGTAGCAGCAGTGGGCAAAACTTGCCTCTTACTAAAGAGTTGTGGGAAATAAAAATCAAATACCATACATTGCGGCAACCATGGTGACTGATAGGTGGTTCCCTAGAATGCAGGAAATGTTAATGGATTGATTTAACTGGAAAATGCAGATGAATGGATCACTAACTGGCAAAGTTCAGCATTGAGTAGATCTTTACTTAGGAAGGATAATGTTGCAGGCTTGCTGGTCAATAGTCTGCTTGTATCGGTTTGCAGTTGTGTCAGCACATTCAAATCCTCCTGCCTGCAAGTGGCAGTAAAGATTGTTGACATAAATTCCTGAAGGAGTTTGAATTTGCTGTTTTATCTTCAAACACAAACAAACCAGCTCAGTCAGCAACAGCAATATTAAACTTAGAGCAGCAGTTCCATCCTAAGCCATTGTACGTGATTCACAAGGGAGCTTCCATCAGCCTTGATTGAATAAGAGGCAAATGTGGCTTCATGGGCTATTTTTCTCCCTCTGTATCCTAATGGCATTGAGACAATGCAGCACCTTTACCACTGCCCTGATTGAGATCAATCAGCTCACCCAGTACTGAGAGGCGATAAAGGCTGCAACTATTTATATCTGTATAATAAATTAGTCACTGCTTGAATTTAACTGAGGCATGGTCATGCTTCAGCCAGTCACTACTATCCTGATACCAAGTTCCCAGGTGAAGGACGAGGGTTTCAATTCCTGGTCACAAAGCATTTATTTAATTGAACATGTGAGAAACAAAGCTCACGCACTTCAATAATTTCAGTCCGAGACAAAGTCTGAATCAGTGGTGTCCTTTATTTTACTCTTGCAAGAGGGTGTGATGTCCACTGTCTACAAGGCAAGGGACACACACACCGAATTCAACGAATACTCGATATTTATATAATTTGGTTTCTATATTTTTTTTCTATTTCATTGCTCCTCCCCTGTTTACATCTTCCACTTCACTGGCACCCATTACTCCTGTTTATCTCTTGCCTTATCCGGCCTTGTCTGTGACAAAATGCTTATTTCTGGCCTCACAAGGCTGTTTGACCTCATCCTGCTGTGGGTCATTGTTAGGCATATCCTTTCCTTACCATTATCTACTCCCTCCATCTGTACCTCTCTTACCATACAGATCGTTTGTTCCTGTGTTTCTGTAAAAGTGGGAAACAGATGTTTATACCTATTGTTTGTACAGGCGTATCTAGCTTAACTGCCTCCCCTCACAGCATCTTATCTATTCACCTGTAATATCTACCATTGTTTTGCAGTCCCGTTTCATTCTTGCATACAATTTTAGCTAATACAAAAAACAATTATGCATTTCTTCCACATAGTTTCCATTCTTCTTGACTCAGCTCTTGGCTGAAACAATTACACACTGGTGTGAGTTCATTTACTTTGTATAATTAATTATAATTGCAGAAGTAAAACTACTTTACCTATATCCCACAAATATAAACTTCTTTTTATATTGACTTGAAGGAAATGTTAATGCCGCCTGGTTTCTGATGCATGGCACTTGTGTGATAAATACAAGCTCAGAGAAAGCTCAGAGAATGCTAAGATTGGCCAAGGAAATTATCTAACATCCCCTTGTTATTTTTTTTCTGCTGCATGGACATTCAAGGTCTGTGCATAGCAGTGACTTCTGTAGGGGAAGCCGATCAGTCTATGCAGGTACACAGATCCTCCCAGCAGCTGTGCAGTTGCACAGCTTAAAGGGAACATTGTCTCACATAAAGAAAAGCAAAATCTGCAAATATTGGAGATCTGAGATAAATGCAAAGTTCTGAAGAAATCAAGAAGGTCTAGCAGCATCTGTGGAGAGCAACAGAGTTAACTTTTTGAATCCAATAACTGTAATTTAAGTTTGTGTCCCAGGAGCTGCACCAGGACCTGTGATTTCTGACCCTGGCCTTGTCTCTGAGCCATTCTTGAACATGGACACTGGAGTCCCTCTTCCAGAGGATATTCTGAATCTTTGCCACCCATGGTGCATCTTCTGCATGGTGTTCAACACAGCTGAGGATAAACTGCAGGAAATTGCCTTGCCCATGTGACTCAATGCCATGAGATGACATGGGCTCTACAATTAACATTGAAGACTTCAAGGCAACTATGTCATAACAGAATACTACTGTGTTGCCACTTCTATTGGGGCAGGACATACCCAGACATGGTGATAGCAGTGAGACAGTTCTCTCTATTCTGTCACAAGGCCGTAGATGTTAGTAAGGAGGACTTTACAGTATTGAAGAGGCTGTATATCGATGTTGTTTCTGATGCCTTGGTGAATGATAGATGCTCCATCAAGTTTCATTCCTTTAATCAGACTTTGTCGCAATTTGATTAAATAGGGTGCCTTGCTATGCCATTTCAGAGTCAGCCACACCACTGTGGATCTGAAGCCACATGTAGGCCAGACCAGGTGAAGATGACACATTTTCCTTCATGAGGAACATTAGTGAACCAGTTACTACAATGGTTTCGTGCTGACTATTAGACTAGCTTTTAATCCTAGGCTTATCAATTTAAATCAAATTTAATGTGCTATAGAGGGAGTTGAACCCCCGAACAACGGTCTGGGTCTCTAGACTCCTGCTGCTCCTCCTCCTCATACTCATCTTATCTTCTTACATGGCTCAGTGTCATGTTATGGTTTATTATGGCTCTGCAAAGCTTCCTGTAGAGTTTCATTATGTTAAATGTGCTATATAAATATAAATTGTTGAATTATGCAGAGCATTCACTGCTGGCTGCCAATGTATTCAGCAATGGGTTGAGTAGAGTGCGCTGAGAGCACACAGTTTACACAGCATGCGCCTCCAATAGGTGACCTGCATTCAGTAAAAGGGAGCTGTGGCCGACTGCTTGTCTTGACACTGGCTGTAGGTAGGAGCTGCACAAATACCACACCAGGGAAGCAAGAGGTTCATTGACATATTGCTTATAATCATAATGCTAAAGGTTAACAGGGATAAAACAGATTATGTTGGAGATAGGTAGGCATCAAGAGAAACCCTCATAAGTGAATGGGAATATGTGATCATGGAGGTTAATGACTTCAGTCATTGGCATCAAAGTTCAAAAAGCAATGCTATAAGAATTTCAGTGTTCGCACAGAAATAGTCAAGCTAAATGAATGCATCTTCGAAGGACATCTGCTCCCCAAAATAGCATCATATCTCTAACCATTCAATGCACCACACCCTCATCATTACCTCATCAAAACAACAGCAATAGGCCTTAACAGTCAAATAGTCCCACATATCACCATGAAGCCAGGCTTACACTGAGTTCCTGAAAGCAGAGCTGAAAACACCATTCTACTTGGAGGCTTTCCGGCTTCCACAACACCACCATTCCACTACTATGCAGCTGAATCTTTCAGCCAGAATATTTGATAACAGCTGAGAGAAAGCTGATGCAGATGTTGAATTCCAAACATTCAACCATACATCCCTTAAACAAAAAAAAATGTTTCTGATCCTGGGCAGGGAGTCCACAGAAGCTGTCAGAAACAGGCAAGTGCTTGTCAAGTGTGGGCCCATATGATCATATTCTTCTCTACAGAGAATCATAGAATCCCTACAGTGTGGAAAAAGGCAGTTTGGCCAGTCAAATTGGTACCAACCCTCTGAAGAGCATTCTACCCAGACCTAGCCCCCAATCCTATCTCCTTAAACACCGCTCTCCCCCATCGCCATTTCCCATGGCAAATCCACCTAACCCGTGAATATCTGGACAGTATCTGCAATTTCGCACGGTCAATCCACCTAGTCTGCATATCTTTGGATATGGGAGGAAAATGGAGCACCCAGCAGAAACCCACACAGACCAGGAATAATGTGCAAACTCCACATAGATGCTGTGAGGCAACAGTACTAACCACTAAGCTACCATGCTGCCCAATGATTTTACTATAAGGAGAAATCAAATAGAACAGATCTACAATGTTTGGCGTTTCAATGAATAAAAGGTGATTCCATTGAAACACTCAGGATTCTGAGAGGGTTTAATAGGATAGGTAATGACAGGTTGACTCTTCTGGCTAGAGAGTCTAGAGCTGTGGGGCAGTGCCTCAGGATAAGGGAGCAATTTTCTAGTGATCATATTGCAGAAACATAGATTGGTCACATAAAGAATGAGGTCATGTGGACCATCATGTTTCTGGCTCACTGAAAGAGCATCTCACTTCATCTGCCTCACTCACCTATTCCCTCAGCTCAACACTTTTTTTATGTTTAGATAATTGACAAATTCTCTACAGAAGACCTTGATTGAATCTGCCTACGTCACACTCACAGATAGACATCCCAGATCCTGAAAATCAGTTACGATCTTAATAAATGGCAGTGCAGATTCAAGGGTATGGTCTACTCCTCTGTTTGTCTTTTTACAACTACACCTCACATTGTCCATAAATAATTCTGTTGGAGCCACCAGTTTACTGTGAATGACATGTGAACATTGATCATCCCCTTTTTCTCCTCCAGTTGTGCAGTAAAAGTTACTGCCATCCCCAATGTCCAGGTCAATTAGCCCTGCAGCCACAGAATAATGCTGACTTTGCTTATGTGGTACGGTTTTGGGCTGCATGTGAATACAGGAAGGAATTTTGGAAGTACAAATAGAAAGCTAATTGAAGCTAACAACCAGTATGGAGGAAGACCAACTGAAATGTAGAGCCAAGGAAATAAAGACCCAATATTCCAAGTCCAATGAAACAGACTTGTGCTGATATTGAGGAATGCTGCATTCACTAATTACGGTGCAAGCCCTTCCCATTAATTGTAATTGGTTCTTTTCACAATTGTGAACAGGGAATTCACCCCCTGAGCTGGTTGGTTGCAAAGTATAAATTGGGGAAACCATCCATTCATAAATGGATGCAGCGTAGCTTCAGTGGTAGGAGTTACCTACATTTGTTATCTTAGAGACTAAAGAGAAAAACAGAATTGGCACATGGAGCAATAATACCAGCACCAAAGAGTATGCCATCTGGCAAGAAATTATTCAGTATGCTTGCATGTAAACAAAGGTAGTTCAATTTTGAAATGTGAAGGAAGACTGGAGATGTGCCTCATCATTTATTGGCCAGGGATCAGTTGGTGCTACTGTTTAGAATGAGATTGATTGTATAGAGTTATTACCTTGCGACTAACATTCAGGAATGAGTGATTCTGGACCACTTTAATACTGAGCAATGGCATGTAAAAGTGAGAACAGTGTCTACAAGATATAGCCCACTCAACACAACCTTGATTGCATTAAAAAGCTGCCATGAGGTTTTGATATTTTTGTCCCAAAAACATTTAGAGAATGAATTATGTTTAAGTCTTGTGATTTCAGATAAAATGAATTTGCACAGGTGAAAGTCTGAGATTTGCAGAGGCTTTTTGATTTTCATTCCAGCATGACTGGAAAGATTAAGCAACTATTTTCCAAATTTCACGTGGCCTAAAATCCACAACAATAGCTGCCCTGTTATTTTGAGCTTGATCCTGTTCCTGAGTTCAGTACAAGGTATCTACACCTTAGGAGAAGGGACAACTATTTGATTGAAATGTTTGTAGGTGAACCCTTTTGCAGAGAAAGAATGATGGTATCACCATTCCACTTCCTCTGAATACATAGAAGGACAGGAAATAAAAGAGATATTTGGCTCCGTTCCTGCCAATCTATGGTGTTGACACTACTGGTTCGGTGGCACTTGAACCAATTAGTGGATTCTGGAGAGTACCTCATTAACAAGTTAAAAAATCTGCTGGACCTGTAAATCAGACCTCCCCTGGGATTACTCTCTGTTTCTGACAGCTTCCTACTGGGAGTTAAAGGCTGTTTTAAATAGACTTAAAGTGTATGTCTGGTGAACTTTTGTGAGTGAGAACTGGACTAGATGGAAGGTAATACCAAAATTAAGTAAAAGTAAGCTTTTTTTCCTCATGTTCTTAGGAGATGATTGAGTTTGATTGAAGGAATCAACTTTTGATTATAATAGGTTCCTGTTGCCTGTAAAATATGACAGTTTCATGATACTTTACTAAGGATGAAGTTAAAAATCACACAACACCATGTTATAGTCCAACAGATTTATTTGGAAGCACTAGCTTTCACAGCACTGCTCCTCCATCAGGTGGTTGTGAAGTATAAGATCATAAGACACAGAATTTATAGCAAAAGGAGTACAGTGTCATGGACCCCAAAGAGGTTTCTGTTGGTTTGGACAGTGGTGGATGTTACTGGCACTGACCCCAGTTGGGGTCTCGGCTCTCCAGCCACTTTCCGTCAGTACATGGAGGTTCGTGGATGAGAAAATTGCTTGCTGTCCTTCTCCTGAGTCAGTGACTGGCTGTGGCTGATTCTCTTCATGCCGGCTGGACCTCTTGCTGCTCCACAACCATCTGATGAAGGAACAGCACTTTGGAAGCTAGTGCTTCCAAATAAACCTGTTGGACTATAACCTGGTATTGTGTGATTTTTAACTTTGTCCACCACAGTCCAACACCAGCACCTCCAATCCGTTACTAAGGCTAAACAAACACTTAAGTACGTTTCTGTTTCCTAATAATGCATTGGAGAAGTGCATATGGGGGAGATATGGAAAAGATGTAAAATTCTGGCTCAGATCAAAATGGGTGCTATGTTACTAACCCATGAAACACAATAACCAAATGATTTCTCAGAGCACTGCTGCCTCACAGCACCAGGGTCCCTGGTTCGATTCTGGTCTCAGCCGACTGTTTGTGTGGAGTTTGCACATTCTCCCCATGTCTGCGTGAGTTTCTTCCAGGTACTCTGGTTTCCTCCCATAATCCAAAGATGTGCAGGATAGGCGAATTGGCCATGCTAAATTGCCCATAGTATTAGGTGCATCATTCAGAGGGAAATGGGTTTGGGTGGGTTACTCTTCGGATGGTCAGTGTGGACTGTTGGGAATCTGATCTAAAAAGTACCAAAATGATTCTATATTCTTCTGTCTTTTACTTTAGCACAATTCCAAATTAAATATGAATTAACCAGTAAATGACAGTTCACGTAATGAATACTTCAAACAGTTGACACAAAAATATGTCCCTAACACAACTACAAACATTTTGCTATAAATTCTGTGTCTTATAATCTTATTAATTACACCGTTCCAAATATGATGTTCTATATTGACATAGCGCATGTCAGGAGTGCTATCTGATAGCACCTTTCATCTTCAAGTTTTATACATGCAAGTATTATCAGGAGGGCACATGATGACTGTTCTCTCCCCTGGGTTATGAAAGTCCTGATGGGGAAGTCCTGTAGAGTTCCTTTTCAATCAAACAACCAATAACATCTCAGTTTACAGTTTGGGTTGCTTCTGAGAAACCAGCTCTTGAGCCTCTTCAAGCTACTCATAAAGCTTTCAGGATTTTAGAACTTCTTAACCTATTTGCATGTTCCCTCTGAGAGCTCCTGCATCCTTTTCTGCCAAACAGAAAAACTGAATTTTGCCTGCGAGTGATTTTTTTTCCTCCTCCTCACAAAACCTTTCTGTGTTCTTCTTTCTGTTTTTACCCATGTACTGGTCACCTTCACCTCTGCGTGTGGCTTTGTATCTGCAACTCTCCTTTGTTTTTGCTAACCACATGGCATCTTCCTTAACTTCCTTCTTGTTGGGACTTATGCAATAAAAGATAATGATAGCTTTACTCAAAGAATAGCCTCCAAGTATATGCTTAAGGAATCTTACCATAGTGATGTCAGATCAAATGGACACAGGACCCAAGCAGAGTACTGAAGGTGTCTTTCCTTGCCCTCCTTTACATACAGTAATGTTCAATACAGTTTTTAATGTTCACTCATATTGAGTGTAGGCCTGATGTTACAACAGTACTGCTTCCAGGTCAAGGATCACCAGGTCACATAGACCAGTATTACTCATCAGTCGAGAAAATTACCTTGGGGTAAAACATTTAAAGTTTTTCTTCAAATTCTCTGAAAAACTATTTTGGATACAACAGATCTTTTAAAGAATTTCCAGGATTTGCCCGTCAAAGTTGTCATGATTGTTATTTCACCAGTGTGGTTAAAATTTAGGCAATAAAGAAATATTCCTGATATAGAAGACTTGGACTGTGTGAGAAAGACACCTTACTACTACAGATTGGGTATCTTTTATACACAATCTTTTATATTCAGAAAACAGAATATTTTTGGTAAAAGCGCTCTCACCAAACAGAAGGATGTAAACAGCCACAAAAGCCTGAAAATCCAACATCCAGGACTGTATTTAGAAGAAGGAAACTGGGTGATAAAACAACTTTCTACAGGACTTAGGAAAGTTATCAGGGCCCACAAGACAACATATGTCAACTCTGTTTCCCTCTTCACAGATTCTGGCGGACTTGCACAATAACTACTGCATCACTCATCCCTTTCACCCAATGGGCTCCCAAGATATAGTGTAATAGCGTAAATGTTGACTAGTAAATGGGGTGCTTTCCCCAGCGCTGTATGTTTTGGCCAGAGGTCAACAATAAAGATTTCCATCAAGTGCATCTGGGTACTTATATAAGATGCTGTTCATAGCTTTTAACCTCAGTAGATTTTATACATATTTGCAACAGAAAACAGTTTATTGTTTTGAAGAAGATTCCTGTCAACATTTATCTGGAGCTATTAGGAGTGTTAAAACACTGAAAGACAAATTCTTTGTTTTTCCCGATTAAATTCCACTGTAGGAATTGCAGCAGTGCAGCGAGGGCCCAGAAAACTGGTTTAAGAAAAGTAACCCAAAAAGGCTTGGTCCCAAATGTAGTTGAGAATTTCAGCTTGGTCTTGTTGGAGACAAGAGGCTGAATTTTCTCAGCCCCTGCACAATGTGAGCAATGGCGAGATATATGATGAGATCAAAAAAATGAGGTTCTCAACGACAAGAAAAGCAGTTTGGTTTTCTACCCAAGATGAGGTGAGAATCTTGGTAGTCAGTGGTGAGAGGTACATTTGTATGCATTAACATCTCATTATTTTCTATACTTGCCTCATTTATATGCAGTTTTCTATTCTCCCGTTCAGTGGAGAGAAACTAGAGGGTGACATTTCAATATGCAAGTCACGATGGGTACCTGGCAGATCACCACTTGCTCCTCCAAGACTCCATCTAGTTAGCAGTCCCCAACATTCCACAGATAGGCACAAACCGCGCACCCCCCCCAGTCCCCGTCCCTGTCCCCGTCCCCATCCCCACATCATCCATGGAGGTTGGCAACTGACATTATACCCACTTCACTATATCATCATGGCACAACTTACTTAGAATACTGTTACTCATTGCTGAACATGAGAGTGCATTGCATTGTAACGCTTTGGAGCTTTTCACAATCCAATTAGGCAAGAGATATTCAGAGATTTAAAGGGTTTATGGTAAATCCAAAGTTTTGCACAAACACCAGTTTTCACCTTTCCCTTGTGGATCCTTTCCCAGTTGAGAACACAGTCCCCTTGCTGGGAAAGAACTCAGCTCAAAGTTTAATAGCATATCACAAGTTCTCAATCAGCTCTGGAACTATTTACCTTTAAAGGTACCTGCATTTCTCATACTGATGGATTCCTTTTCTTTTTAAGAAAACATTATACTAATACAAGGTGCAGAATTAAAATTCACAATTCCAGAATTTTCAATATATCCAGCATCTCAAGTCTTCAACAATTCTTCTATAGAGGCAAACAATCTGATAGGCCAGTGGATGCTAGTCACTACCTATACTTAAGAGATTTATTTCCTCTCCAGTCTCTACTTTAAATCAACAATATCTTTCCTAAGCCTTTTTTTCACTTTTTGTAGAATTATATTATCCCACAAAGACCGATTACCTATGTAACATTTTATTGGGTTTGTTCTTTTGGCCCCTTTTACAGATAGTGTTTCCACCAATATCTCAGACAAAATAGACACCATGTCAACTGCATCAATAAGAGCCAGAGTTTTAATGGCTAATGTGCTCTTCATCACTCTTTTTTTTTCTCTGCCTCATGCCAAAGGGCAACATTTTCCATTTTCTCCCACAGGAAATGCAATAAAGCTTTCTGCATTGGAAAATCCATTACCAACATTTCCGCAGAAAATGATTAATGTCATGTTATTGCAATCACCCAAAGTGGAGAACGTCATCATATACTTCAGTATTTTAACTTTTTTACATGCTTTATTTGCTTACAAGATATCCTCCACCTTTGGACTTTACATGGCCAGACTAATTTCCAGCATATCAAACTTGCATATGTTTTGGAATATGTGTCTAATCAGTTGAGTTTTCAGATGAGACTCCATCTCCACTTCCATCTCGTTCTTTGTAGCCGCCTTGTCTTTCTGCTCAGATCTGGCACGACTAATTGCAATTGGATTGATATTTTCTCAGAAAGACTCAGTGTAGAATTAAATTTAATTCATCCTGCTTAATTTGTAATCCTATATATTTGGCATCTTCAAAGGTTTGAATGCCATTTTTGAGTTCTTTGATATTTTGATTTACAATCTTTTCTTCAAAGACTTTTCTACCTTCCACAAAATATCATCAACGTGCATCATAAAGAAGTGAAAATTTTCTACGGCATTGCAAGGTCTGCCTTCTGCTGTGAAATACTCTTATCATTAACAGAAGTGCCGTTACTGAAAAGTACTACAGCTAAGAAGCATCATTTAAACCTGAAACGCTCTATACAATTTCTGAGCTTCTGTTCCTGGAGCTTCCTTTGGGTGCTGTAAGATTATGAGCTTCTCAGTCAGGTTACCCTGAAGGACTTTGATTTGATATTTATAGAGTTACAATTCCAAGAAAACACTCAAATAATTATCAAAGTTACTTCCCCAGCTGTTGGAAAGTCTATCTTTATTTTGCTTTACCCTAATTATTCCTCAAAGTCTCTAGCTACAAAAGTAGCCTTGGTCTATAGGTCCCACCTGTTGAAATGTTTTCCGGACAGATCCATTTGTGGCAAAGTAGGTTGATCTCAATCATCAACTTCCGAAAACACTCTGAATTCTTTCAGATTCTGTAAATCTCTTAGTTTAGCCTTTTCTATCTCCCTACTTCCATTCTACTAGTAACCACAAGTACCTCTCTTTTATTTGTTGTCTGGGCAGACTTTCCATTATCCCGTGCTATTTGGAGGCTTTGTCGAGCTGCAGGTTCTTCTATCATGTTGTGATCTCTCTGGATTTGTCCAACAATGCTGTTTGCTGGAAATCCTCTTCATTGTCTGCGATGTTTTCCTCCTAAATCCATCTTCCAAATTGTACTAGTTCACCACTTCTTGTGCCTCTGCTGCCAATCCATGATCCTCATTTTATCTCCCTCATCTTGGACATTTAGCTAGTTTTCATATTTTCCCATTGATTGCCACCATTTTCCACCCTCATGACCACTTTTGAATCATCTGACTTCTGTCTGGTAAACTATCCAACTCTCCATGACCCTACTTTGGACAAATGATCGCCACATCAGATTACCTTTCATGTTATCCATGATCAGTATACCTATTGAATTGTATTTCCTGAGCTCTTACGTCCTGCTCCTCTGCATCCAAATTCTCATGGATATGCAAAATACATGGTGCGTCATCATTAACACCTTCACCCACATTCTCAGCATTTCATAACTCAAAATTCATAACTCATCCCCACTATTCATGAGGAAGATGTCTTTGTGGTCTGATTCTTGTGTTTTACTGTGGATGTTTTACCATCGAGTCCGGTAACATTTCCTGCCTGTAAACATTCCTTGTGTAATTCTCTATGTCACCATGTCACCAGATCTGAAATCACCTCCAGATTGTCTGATGCACGTTTCAACATTATTACTTTGATGCCTCAACTTTATTGAACAATTTTTTATCAGTGTGCATTAAGACAAGTGCAAAATAAAGTAGCTGGTATTCTAATGCTGGACAATTGTCCTGCACTATTGCAAGCAATTTTGGGTTCTGACTGCATACTGATTGGTTTAGACTATACCCACCCCAACCATCTGTGATGGGCTTTTTTGCATGTACTGTCCATGTCAGCATTATTTGTATCTTACCGTCTGGCTAATCTGCTAGTATTTTGTGCAATCTCAATTTAGCGCAATGGACTTTCAACAAAGGGCATTACTATAAAATTGACTTTTCATATAACCTAAAATATATTATTTGCAAATTCACCTCCATTGTCCATTAAGAAATTTGTTCGTAATCTAAGATCTGTGTTGACCCATTTTGCAATGACTTTGTTCACTATAATCTGTCTGTCTTTATTGCAATCATCATGGATATACAATACCTGGTCACCATATCTATAAAAATATAATAGATAAACATTTGGTTCTTTGTCCCACATCGTCAAATCCGCAGCTACCACATCATTTAATTCCCAGGCTAAAGGACACTAAAACTGGCAATGATTTTTTGATATTTAACACATATAACACACTGCAATGTGAACAGTTCTACAAGGAATTTATATTCTTCACCCATAACTCCAACATCTTTTAACAGTAGCCTTCTTTTTTGAGAGAAGGGATGAGCAAATAGTTTGTGCAATGTCCATATAATTCTGTTCTCATCAGCCAGATTCCTATTTTGCAGAGATCAATATCATTCTTGGATGTCTTCACAAGCAATGGCTGTTTCCCTCAAAGAAATACGTTAACGTATGGATAATGTTTATTGCATGTTTAGCACTTTACTGAATATAAATGCTTTATAATTCTTCATGTTTAAATTCATTTTTGCTTTATTCAAATCAAAATTTACTTAGTATACTATTTATATGTCCGTTTATGAAATGATGCAGTCTTGCAATTTCACAGGGGAGAAGCACTCTCCTCAAAGGTGATAAACGTTTATCATCCACAAATTGAAAGCAAGGAGTGCTTTCATTTTGTTAACCATATTTTTATCTGCTTTGACCAGAGTTTCCAAATAACAATTCACCCCATCAATACCATGCAATGCTGACTTACAACAAATATCCAGTATGGCACATTGGAATGAATCAGTTACTAAGAAACACATGGGTGGATTTACATTTTCAGTTCCTAACAATATTTTTCTTGCTATTCATCATATTCATCCTTAACTGAAGGAGCATAAATATATTTCCAAGGTAATATGGTGAGTGGCTTGCAGGGGAACTTGCAGGTGGCAGTGTTCTCATGTATCAGCTGCCCATGTCCTTCTAGATGTGAGTGATTGTGGGTTTGAAAGATGCTGTCAAAGGAGCCTTTGTGAATTTCTGCAGTACACACTGTTGCTATTACGTGACAGTAGTGGATTGAGTGGATGTGGATGTGCTGCTAATCAAATAGGCTGCTTTGTCAAGCCTTTTGACTGTTGTTGAAGTTACATCCATACAGGCAAATGGGGTGTATTCCATCACAACCCTGACTAGTGTCTTGTAGATGTTGGACAGGCTTTGGGAGTCTGTAACTCACTATAAATAAGGTACTCACTTCAAGATTCCTAGTTTCTGGCCTACTGTTGTTGTCACAGTATTTATATCGATTAGGAGAAAGTGAGGATTGCAGATACGAGCCACAGTGTTGGAGGTAGTATATTGGCATTCTTAGAGAATTGGCAAATGGGCAGGAAACAGAACTGGGGTAAGGGGTTCTTCTTCAAGATGGCAACCTGCAACCTGTGCGCTTCCACAAGGATCATTGCTGGGACTCCAACTGTTTACATTATATATTAATGACTTGGAGAAAAGATGCAAATGTATTGTAACCAAAATTGCAGACCATACAAAACAGCAGGTTGTGAAATGGATACAAACAGTTCGCAGGAAGAAGTTGATGGGTTTAGTAAGTCAGAAGAAGAATTGTTATGTGGAATATAATGTGGGGAAAATGTGAATTTGTTCATTTTGTAAGGGAGAACAGAATGTCATTTAAATGCAGAAGAACTGAAGAAAGTTGAAACACAAAGGGACTTGAGGATACTTGAGCAAAAAAACACAAAAAGCTCGTGCACAGGTACAGCAGGTAATCAGGAAGATTAATGCAATGCTGGCCTTTATTTCAAGGGGTTGGAGTATTAAAGTCTTTCTGAAGTTCCGAGAGGAGTCACATCTGGAGTACCGTAAGCAGTTTTGGTCTCCTTATTTTAGGGAAATATATCATTTCCCTGTAGATAGTTCAAAGGAGATTCACAAGGATGATCTCTGGTATGGAGAGATTGTCTTCTGATTAAAGGCTAGGCAGAATGAGACTCCACTCACTGGAGTTTAGAAGAATGAGAGGTGGTCTCATTGAAACATATTGGATTCTTGGGGTTTGACAGGGTAAATGCTGAAAGGAGGTTTATCCTCATAGACAACTCATAGGACACGAGCGCAGAGACTCAGAATAAAGGGGTGCCAATTTAAGACTGAGGTGTTGATGGATTTCTCTTCTCAGAGGGTTGTGGGTCTTGCCACAGAGAGGTGTGGGAACAGAGTCCTTGTAAATATTTAAGATTGAAATAGACAGATTGTTGATCAGTGTGGCAATCAAGGGTTATGGGGAAACCAAAGGAAGATGGACAAGAGGAATGTACAATCAGTCAAGATCCTAGTGAATGGCAGAACAGGCTTGAGGGGTCAAACAGTCTATTCTTGTTCCTATTTCTTCTGGTCTTATGTAAATTATCAGGCCCTGGGGATTTATTAGCTTTAAGTCCCATTAATTTCTCCAGCAATTTTGATGTTTTTTAAACTCCTACTAGTTGATTTCAATTCTTCCTTCCTAAAAGACCACTGTTTCCCTAGCATTTCGTGGAAATTATTTTCCTGTTCTTCTGTGAAGACAGAACATAAGTAGTTATTTAATTACTTTTCCATTCCCTTGTATCAATTATTAATTTTCCTGTAACAGACTAAAAAGAGCCTTCAATTGTATTCACGCTTTTTTTAACATATTTACAAATTTCTAATTGTCACTTACACACCAGCTGGAGTTGAGCATCCCTGCAATTTGTATTGCTGACCATATTTACCAGTTGCTTCCAGAAACAGAAGCCATTCAATGTGAGCAAAGGTTCTCAGCAGCTGCACAACCATGAGACCATGTGACTTAGAGGCAACATTGCTGGGGAAACCCTTTTCATTGCGGTGCAGTTCAGAGTTGACATGCAGTGCCCGTAAAGCAACATGATTGCAGTCAATTGCACCCTGCAGTATGGAAGCACCTACAATCCAATTGAGGTCCTGCAAATGTTTTGCTCTGTTATAGAGTCATAGAGTCATAGAGATGTACAGCATGGAAACAGACCCTTCGGTCCAACCCGTCCATGCCAACCAGATATCCCAACCCAATCTAGTCCCACCTGCCAGCACCCGGCCTATATCCCTCCAAACCCTTCCTATTCATATACCCATCCAAATGCCTCTTAAATGTTGCAATTGTACCAGCCTCCACCACATCCTCTGGCAGTTCATTCCATACACGTACCACCCTCTGCTTGAAAAAGTTGCCCCTTAGGTCTCTTTTATATCTTTCCCCTCTCACCCTAAACCTATGCCCTCTAGTTCTGGACTCACCGGCCCCAGGGAAAAGACTTTGTCTATTTATCCTGTCCATGCCCCTCATAATTTTGTAAACCTCTATAAGGTCACCCCTCAGCCTCCGACGCTCCAGGGAAAATAGCCCCAGCCTGTTCAGCCTCTCCCTATAGCTCAAATCCTCCAACTTGGCAACATCCTTGTAAATCTTTTCTGAACCCTTTCAAGTTTCACAACATCTTTCCGATAGGAAGGAGACCAGAATTGCATGCAGTATTCCAACAGTGGCCTAACCAATGTCCTGTACAGCCACAACATGACCTCCCAACTCCTGTACTCAATACTCTCACCAATAAAGGAAAGCTTACCAAACGCCTTCTTCACTATCCTATCTACCTGCGACTCCACTTTCAAGAAGCTATGAACCTGTACTCCAAGGTCTCTTTGTTCAGCAACACTCCCTCAGACCTTACCATTAAGTGTATAAATCCTGCTAAGATTTGCTTTCCCAAAATGCAGCACCTCGCATTTATCTGAATTAAACTCCATCTACTACTTCTTAGCCCATTGACCCATCTGGTTAAGATCCTGTTGTAATCTGAGGTAACCTTCTTCGCTGTCCACTACAATTTTGGTGTCATCCGCAAACTTACTAATTGTACCTCTTATGCTCGCATCCAAATCATTTATGTAAATGAAAAAAAGTAGAGGACCCAGCACCGATCCTTGTGGCATTCCACTGGTCACAGGCCTCCAGTCTGAAAAACAACCCTCCACCACCACCCTCTATCTTCTACCTTTGAGCCAGTTCTGTATCCAAATGGCTAGTTCTCCCTGTATTCCATGAAATCTAACCTTTCTAATCAGTCTCCCATGGGGAACCTTGTTGAACGCCTTACTAAAGTCCATATAGATCACATCTACTGCTCTGCCCTCATCAAGCTTCTTTGTTACTTCTTCAAAAAACTCAACCAAGTTTGTGAGACATGATTTCCCACGCACAAAGCCACGTTGACTATCCCGAATCAGTCCTTGCCTTTCCAAATACATGTACATCCTGTCCCTCAGAATCCCCTCGAACAACTTGCCCACCACCGAGGTCAGGCTCACTGGTCTATAGTTGTCTTTACCGCCCTGGCTTGTCTTTACCGCCCTTCTTAGACAGTGGCATCACGTTTGCCAACCTCCAGTCTTCCAGCACCACACCTGTGACTATCGATGATATAAACATCTCAGTAAGAGGCCCAGCAATCACTTCCCTAGCTTCCCACAGAGTTCTCAGGTACACCTGATCAGGTCTTGGGGATTTATCCACCTTTAACCATTTCAAGACATCCAGCACTTCCTCCTCTGTAATCTGGACATTTTGCAAGATGTCACCATCTATTTACCTGCATTCAATATCTTCCATATCCTTTTCCACAGTAAATACTGTTGCAAAATATTCAATTAGTATCTCCCCCATTTTCTGTGACTCCACACAAAGGCTGCCTTGCTGATCTTTGAGGGGCCCTATTCTCTCCCTAGTTACCCTTTTGTCCTTAATATATTTGTAAAACCCTTTTGGATTCTCCTTAATTCTATTTGCCAAAGCTATCTCATGTCCCCGTTTTGCCCTCCTGATTGCCCTCTTAAGTATACTCCTACTGCCTTTATACTCTTCTAAGGATTCTCTCGATCTATCCTGTCGATACCTGACAAATGCTTCCTTCTTTTTCTTAACTGAACCCTCAATTTCTTAGTCATCCAGCATTCCCTATACCTACCAGTCTTCCCTTTCACCCTGATAGGAATATACTTTCTCTGGATTCTCATTATCTCATTTCTGAAGGCATCCCATTTTCCACCCGTCCCTTTACCTGCGAACATCTGCCTCCAATCAGCTTTCGAAAGTTCTTGCTTAAAAGTTCTTGACCTTTCTCCAATGTAGAACTTCAACTTTTAGATCTAGTCTATCCTTTTCCATCACTATTTTAAAACAAGTAGAATTATGTTCGCTGGCCCCAAAGTGCTCCTCCACTGACACCTCAGTCACCTGCCCTGCCTTATTTCCCAAGTATAGGTCAAGGTTTGCACCTTCTTTAGTAGGTACATCCACATACTGAATCAGAAAATTGCCTTGTACGCATTTAAGAAATTCCTCTCTGTCTAAACCTTTAACACTATGGCAGTCCCAGTTGATGTTTGGAAAGTTAAAATCCCCTGCCACAACTACCCTATTATTCTTACAGATAGCTGAGATCTCCGTGCAAGTTTGTTTCTCAATTTCCCTCTGACTATTAGGGGGGTCTATAATATATTCCCAATAAGGTGATCATCCCTTTCTTATTTCTCAGTTCCACCCAAATAACTTCCCTGAATGTAATTCCAGGAATATCCTCACTCAGCACAGCTGTAAAGCTATCCCTTATCAAAAATGCCACTCCCCCTCCTCTCTTGCCTCCCTTTCTATCCTTCCTGTAGCATTTGTATCCTGGAACATTAAGCTGCCAGTCCTGCCCATCCCTAAGCCATGTTTCTGTAATTGCTATGATATCCCAGTCCCATGTTCCTAACCATGACCTGAGTTCATCTTCCTTTCCTGTTAGGCCCCTTGCATTGAAATAAATGCAGTTTAATTTATTAGTCCAAACCTTGTCCCTGCCTGCCCTGACTTTTTGACCCACTTCTGTTCTCAACTGTCTCAGATTGATCTCTTTCCTCACTATCTCCTGGGTCCCACCTCCCCCCCACCCCACCCCACCCCACCACCCCCACCCCCACCTTACTAGTTTAAATCCTCCCAAGCAGTTCTAGCAAATTTCCCTGCCAGTATATTAGTCCCCTGCCAATTTAGGTGCAATCCGTCCTTCTTGTACAGGTCACTACTACCCCAAAAGAAATTCCAATGATCCAAAAATGTGAATCCTTCTCCCGTACACCAGCTCCTCAGCCATGCATTCATCTGCTCTATCTTCCTATTCCTGCCCTCACTAGCTCAAAGCACTGGGAGTAATCCAGATATCACTACCCTTGAGGACCATCTTTCTAAATTTCTATCTAACTCTCTGTAATCTCCTTTCAGAATCTCAACCTTTTCCCTTCCAATGTCGTTGGTTCCAATGTGGACAATGACCTCTTACTGACCCCTCTCCCCTGTGAGAACATTCTGCACCCTCTCTGAGACATCCTTGATCCTGGCACCAGGGAAACAACACACCATTCTGCTTTTTCTCTGCTGGCCACAGAAATGCCTGTCTACCTCTGACTACAGAATCCCCGAACACAATTGATCTCTTGGAAACTAATGTACCCCTCGTTGCATTAGAGCCAGTCTCAATACCAGAAACTTGGCTGTTCGTGCTATGTTCCCCTGATAATCCATCACCCCCTACATTATCCAAAAACCTGTTTGAAATGGGTATATCCACAAAAGACTCCTGCACTAGCTGTCTATCTCTCTTACCCTTCCTGGAGTTAACCCATCTATGTGATTGTATCTGAGACTTTCCCCCCTTCCTGCCATATAACTGCTATCCATCACATACTGTTGCTGTTGCAAATTCCTCATCGCTTCTATCTGTCTCTCTAAACGATCCACTCGATCTAATAAGATTCGCATCCAACAGCATTTATGGTGGATATAATCCGCAGTAACCCTTAAACTCTCTTCAAACTCCCACATCTGACAAGAAGTACAAAACACTGCAAAGGCCATTTTTGCTTCTTCACAATCTACAGACCCAGAAAATAACACCATATTATTCCTCTACAAAACACTGAACCAGGTTAAATTTGTAGCTATGGCTTATATTTTAAGTTTAATCAAGAGACTTATCTCTAACAACATATATTCAAGAAAGAACCCACTGTGCTCACTAATACAGCCTTTCACTTGGACAGACTTAAAACAACAATTAACTTATCTTTGTCTACTCCCTCCTTAAAACAAGCTCTACAAACTCCATCAGAAAGTTACGAATGAATTTGCCCAACTATCTCACAGTACCAAAGCAGTCAATGAACATAAGGCAGTATCAATGCAAAACCCTCCCAACTTTATTAGGAAAAACATTAAATTAGCTTTTATTGAAAACAATTATATCTCCAATCCTATTCAGCCCCTTAAGTTTACAATACTTCGAGTCTCCTGTAGATTTGTGCAGTCACTCTGTCTCTGTCTGTCTCTGTGGGACTGTGACGCTGCTTTAGTTCTTCCTTTCTCTCAGCACAGTTAGCTGGTCTCTGCCTTTGGCCATGCTGATCTCAGAGGGCCTGCGGGTTATACCTGTTTTTGTGTTTTTTATGGTTTCCTTTAAAACTTTCCATACTTCTGACCAATCAGGGACACTCCCTTAATAGTTTGAAACAGTTTCAGTCATTTGGATGGCTTGCTGCTATTTGTTTCTTTGTTCAGCAGAACCCAGTGATTTTCTGTCTAGACCCTCCTCTATTTGGTGGATAAGGTATTGGGGGTATGTTGACCAGGAAAACTATTGCCTTTTACATTATGCTAATATCATTTGCACCTGGCTTCTGTATTTTCACAGAGTCTGGTCTGCGGGTTTTGTGATTTCAGCATTATACTTGACCAATGTACCCTGCATCCCTTGCTGTTTGGTCAAGTTAACAATCTGCATTTTAGCAACGGGAAGCTGCCACAGCTCTGACAAGAGAGAATTAAAGTCTTCAGTTGTGTCAAAGTACAGAGGCTCAGTGACCTCCTTCTTGCAACAGTGAATGGTAAGCTGGACAATTTTTCAAATATCACCTGTTGCAGCCTGCAAGTAGCCACATCCATAAAGGCTCATTGCTAGTGGTTATCAGGGTAACAGTGGCCATGTTAAGCTGTGGCTGCAGTAGGTGCTAGATTTCTGGGAAGACATCTAGAGTGAAGTGGAGTTATCTTAAACCACTGCTCAAAAAACTTGGGGGGAACAAATGAACCTGCACCTTAAATCCCCCAAAACCTTTGTGAAAATTCAATCATAGGCTCAACCTAAAAAAAAGTTTACTCCCTCCCCATGAGTAGAATTGACAGAATTTTTATTTTTCTGCCTTTTATTTGTTGCTGATAGGTTCCCAAGATCAGCTTGATGCTGGAAGCCACTAAACACTTCCACACACCAGAAATCAACCCTTCTGACATACCTCTAGGGCAGATGGAACCTAAACTGGGACTTTCTGCCTGAGAGAAAGGGAAAACTTCGAGTCAGCCCCAACAAATTCTTGCCCAGCATTAAAATCAAAATTAACCATGTTAGAGCGCCCTCTGGTGAGGTAACCAAATACTTCTACAATTGCAGCTGTAGCCAGTCAAAACCAATCAATCAATCAGCAACTAAACTAAATTCAGCAGAATATCCTTCTAATTGGTCCCATCCGGCTGCATATCTATTCAGATAGGTTAAGGAAACATATTTCATGGAAGCATTGAGCTTCAAAAACACCACTGATGTCATTATGCATTGCCTATTGATTGACATCACAATTCTTCTGATGCTTTACGTATGTTTCAGAACTTCTAGTTTGCAGGCTACATTGCTCCAGCCACATTTCAGAGACTGACTAATAAGGTCATTGTGGGGTTGATGACCTGGTGATTTTTAGTCACTCATAGAAGGAACAATTACAGCATCCATCAGACTTGTTCAACCAACTTCAGAAAGCAGGCTTCGTGGTAAACCTAGCTAAAAGTGAATTTGCCAAAGTCCAAGCCACCTTCCTGGGCCATGTTATTGGACATGGACAAATGGCACCACGAGATGCAAAAACAAAAGTAATTGGAGAACTTCCCACACCATCGACGAAAAGAGCAGTTCCTGGGGTTGAGTGGATTTTACTGAAGGTTTGTGTTGAACTTTACTCACTCACCGATTTGTTAAAAAAGAGCAAGAGGGGAATCCAAGATGACGGTGATCTAGGAGCATTGTGTTGCAGAGTTCAGCGCTTCAACACAAGCAGGATGAATTTCTAACCCACCCAACCCAGACCATTATGATATCCTGGGACTCTAGAAAGGTCGTGGAGTCCTAGGAAACTGTGAAAAATGGACTTACCTGCATTTTTACTGTCCAGAGATGCCGAAGAAGGGAGGAGGAGTGTCCGAGGCCAGCCCTCAGATTCAATTACTTACCAGGCCCTTCTGAAGTAGCTCACGAAATCTCGTGAGATACCGGATAAGCAGATAGAGGAGAAGCAGGCCCCAATCTCTATCATGCTGCAGAAGCATGAACAGCAGCTGGGAGTCCTGGCAAAGAGGACGGATGAAGTTAAGCACAGAGTCACAGTGGTGGAGGCTGATGCCAGTTCCTCCAAGGATAGGATCCAAGCCCTGGAGACGCGGGTCCATAGTTTGCATGACCAAGTGGATGATCTTTAGAACAGGGGCAGGAGAAAGAATATTTGGATTGTCGGTCTGCTGAAGGGTAAGGAAGGTGAAGAGTGGCCAGTGGAATTTATTGAGGACTGGTTGCTGAAATTCCTTAACTTGGAGGCTGGATTGAGAGACTTGAAAATCGAGAGGGCTCAGGGTCACAGTACAGAGATCAGGTCTGGGTCAACGTCCTCGTCCTCTCCTGTTGCGGCTCCATCACTACAGAGATAAGGGGCGAATCATGGAAGCTTCCAGAATCCAGGGGAAGGATTCGAAGGCCCTAATTTATGATCATGTTCTTCCAGGACTTCTCAGCGGTGGTAATCCAGAAAAGAAAATCCTATGACGGTGTCAAAGGACGACTGAGGGAGCTTGGGATTCCGTACTCTTTGAGGTATCCGGTGGTGCTTCTGTTCACCTTAGATGGATCTGTACATCTCTTTGACACGTCAGAGAAGACAAGAGACTTTGTGGACAAATTAACCTAATCTGAGCAATTTAGTATGTACAAATAGTAGTGTTGTTTCGGCATGTCTTTTCTTTTAAAAAAGCGGAGGTAGCCCGGTTGAAGCTTTCTTTTCCTATATTTTTCTGTTGGCAATAATTTGGTTTAAGCTATGTTTGGCAGCATTTGAGATGTGTACTTTCAATTTCTAAGTTAAGTTATACCAGAGGATGGGTGGGATATTTACCCATTTTTTTCCTTTTAAAAAAAATTTTCTTTATTCATATTGCTATTTCATGGTGTATTTACTTTCCTTTCTGCTTGTGTTTGAGGTGCGGCTCTAGCTAGGAGGAGGGAAAATAGTTAGGATGGCTGATGCCTACTTACAGGCAGTTTGGGATGGGTAGTTACCCCCTTTGGGCAGGGAGAGAGTTCCTCTATTCAGCACCATTGGCGCTTTATATGTTGGCTTTTTTTTTAGTTTTTGTTGTTTTTAATCTTTAATAGTTTTGTAGGTGTATTAAATGTAGTGGTTTTAGTTTATGTAGTGTTTATGTTCGATGGATCATATGACACTAAGGCTCAGTGATTTGTGGTTTGAGTTCCTCCTCTCTGGAACTTCAATGTTACTGCAGAAGGTTATGGCTAATGATTTGAAGGGGTGCACCTGGAATATCAAGGGGAGTCACTAACTAATTAAGAGGAAGAAGGTACTTTTGAGAAGGTGGATATTGCTTTGTTACAGGAGCCACACTCGAATGACAGGGAACATTTGAAACTACAGCAAAATAGCTTTGGTCGGGCTTACTTTTCATTGTTTAATACCAGAAGTAGGGGAGTGGCTATATTGTTAGGAGGAATCTCCCATTTAAGTTACTAGAGTGTGTTAAAGACACACACAGGAGGTTTGTAATTCTTAAAGCCCTGATAAATGGGGAAAAAATATGGGATTTTAAATGTTTATTGCCCCCTAGCACACCCCTCAGATTTTTGGTAGATGCATTTTCTAAACTGATCAGTCTCAAGTCCTGGCATATCATTATAGGCAGAGATTTTAACTGTCTTATGGATCCCATGGTAGACAGGTTGCCCTTGGGCCCCCCCGATACCCTCTGTACAAACTAAAGAATTAGTAGATCTGTGTGTGGAGTTAAGAGTTGGTTGATGTCTGGAGGCGTCTCCACCCTACAGGTAGGGATTTTACATTTTTTTCAATCCGCACAGATGTCACACCAGGATTGATTTTTTTTTCTGACCCCAGTGGCAACCCTGGATTCCGTGACATCTTGTATGATTGGTAATATTACCATCTCTGATCATGCTCCAGTACATCTGCTGGATAAGATTAAGGATCTTACAGTGGGTTTGAGGCACTGGTGAATGGATCCCTTAAGGATAATAGGTTTGCAGAGTATTTCTCTAGGGAGAATTTCCAGCGTTCCAAGATATTAACTCAGGCTCAGTTAGTAGCCCATTCATCCTTGGGGAAACTGCCAAAGCCTATGCCGGGGGTTTCCTACTCTGCCAGTGGGAAGCAGCAGAAGGGTGAACAGCAATGTCTTTTTGAAGCACGGTTGAAGGCAGCCGAGAAGGCTTACTTTGACAGGCTCTCATTGGTCAACTACAGAGGTGCAGTCTGCTTGAACTCTGTGCTCACGCAGACAGCAAAGAAGGAGCTTACTTTTGCAAAGCAAAGGTTATATGAGCATGGCGACAGGCCAGGCAAATACTTGGCATATCTCGCCAGGAAAAGGAGTGCCCCACAAGCCATTACGGCGATTAGGGAAGGATCTGGGAACCTAACATGTGACTCCAAAAAGATTAACATGGAATTCCAGAAATTTTACACTAAGGTATACCAATCTGAAGGTTGTTAGGAGGGGTAGGCCAAAATGGAATGTTTTTTAAGGATCTGGAGCTCCCAGGCGTGACCCCCAAACAAGGGTCCTTTCTCAATGCCCCCTTATGAGAGCAAGAGATTCAAGAGGCTGTGAAGGAGTGGAAAAGCGACCAGTCCTGACTGACTTCCCAGTGAATTCCATAAGGAACGTATAAACATAGTCAGGTCCGATGCTCAATATGTTCAATGACTCATACAGCCATGATTGTCTCCGGCCCTCTCTGAGAGGCCAATATTTCGCTTATTCTTAAAAAAGATAAGGCCCCAGAGAACTGTGCTTCATACAGGCTCATGTCACTCTTAAATGTGAACTTTAAAATCCTCTCTAAGACTCTCGTGTGAAGACTGGTGACTGTGTTACCTTCTATTGTTAAAGAGAACCAGACGGGCTTCACGAATGGCCGCAGATCCTCCAATAATGTTAGGAGGCTGCTTAATGTAATTCAAGCATGTCAACACCAGTCAACACAGGGATTGGTAATTTCTCTACATGCAGAGAAGGCATTTGACCAAGTTGAATGGCCGTACCTTTTCTATATGCTGGAGCAGTTTGGTTTGGGTGAAATTTTTATAAGATGGGTAAAGGTTCTCTACAGTGACCCTGTTAAGACCATAAGACATAAGAGTGAAAGTAAGGCCATTCGGCCCATCGAGTCCACTCCGCCATTCAATGATGGCTGATGGGCATTTCAACTCCACTTACCCGCATTCTCCCCGTAGCCCTTAATTCCTCGAGACATCAAGAATCTATCAATCTCTGCCTTGAAGACATTTAGCGTCCCAGCCTCCACTGCACTCTGCGGCAATGAATTCCACAGGCCCACCAGTATCCGGCTGAAGAAATGTCTCCGCATTTCTGTTCTGAATTGACCCCCTCTAATTTTAAGGCTGTGTCCATGGGTCCTAGTCTCCTCGCTTAATGGAAATCATTTCCTAGTGTCCACCCTTTCCAAGTCATGTATTATCTTGTTTCTATTAAGTCTCCCCTTCTAAACTCCAATGAATACAATCCCAGGATCCTCAGCCGTTCCTCGTATGATAGACCAACCATTCCAGGGATCATCCGTGTGAATCTCCGCTGGACACGTTCCAGTGCCAGTATGTCCTTCCTGAGGTGTGGGGACCAAAACTGGACACAGTACTCCAAATGGGGCCTAACCAGAGCTTTATAAAGTCTTAGTAGCACAACGGTACTTTTATATTCCAACCCTCTTGAGATAAGTGCTGCAGTCATCACCAATGGGTTAGAATCAAGCAATTTTAACATTTTTAGGGGCAGCCGGCAGGGCTGTCCCCTTTCGGCATTGTTTTTTACATTGGTGATTGAACCATTGGCGGAGGCCATTCGTAGGGATCCTAATATATCAGCTCCAGAGGTGGGGTCAAAATTACATAATATTTTGTTGTATGCAGACTATGTCCTAATTTTTTTTGTCAAATCCAGCAGTTTCAGTGCCTCACCTGATAAAATGCATCTGTGCGTTTGACACCTTTTCAGGATACAAGATTAATCTTGCAAAATCAGGGGCTATGCCTATGGGTGGTCGTATGAAGGTGCTAAGTCTTGAGGACGAATATCAATTCCCATTTAAGTGGTCACGGGGGTGGTTTGTGTTTTGGGTATATTCATTACTCTTCATTACTCCAGTTCTGGATTGCTTGTTCAAAACCAGTTTTGTTCAATTATTTGACAAAATCAAACAAGATCTCCAAAGATGTGTTGGGGAGAATAACCACTAGGTTGCCTAAGAGTGGGGCTAGGGAGGGTAGCACTACTGCTACACCAGACCTTACCAGCTCCAGTCCCTAAACAGTTAATCGCAGCCATGGGGGAGAACCTGGCAACTGCAGGGCTACCTGTCTGAAGTAACATTCCTCGCTGATTAGATCATGTCAGCCAGTATCAGACTGCCCCATTGAGAACTCATGACTAATAAAGGAACCGGTAACTGTCGAACGGTGTGAATTGCGCTGTCGGAGTACATGATTACTAAAGCATCTGTTAATGTACCTATCAGAATAGATTCCCATCGAAACCCATGATAAATGATAATGTTTGTTAATTCGCTTGCGGAAGACCATTGACTCTGTCAGACGCATAGTAATGAGATCGATACTCGGAACAATGGACCATTGATTACAGGGTCGGAACTGCCGACCCCAGGATGGCTGTACCATTGTCCGGCACAGCAGGAGCTGGACAGGCACCTCGATACGGCCAATGGAGGCGCAGACCCCCCTCGCTCTCAGGTGTACCAACCAATGAGGGGGACGAACGAGGGAGAACTGACCGGGAACTCCTGGCGGCGCGAAGTATAATTGAGCCAGGTCCGAGGGGGAAGACAGAATGTCTTCTCCAACGAATTGCATGCTGTAGAATTCGTTGTATAGTTTGCCAGTCGTGATTCTGTAAAATAAACGGTACTCTGCTCCTAACTAAAGAAGCTGGTGCGGTCTCTCCTTCCAAAGAACTCGCGAAGACCGGAATCCCGAGATTCCGGCCTAACAGATGGGAGGGGCTTCCGGTCTCATGGTTAGGTCGGATAGTGCTTATTAAAATGAATATTCTCTCCCATTTGCTTTTCCCTACACAGATGCTCCCCCTGATTTTCAATAAGCAAACAACATTCAGGAGACTGAACGCTGGTTCCGCTCTTTTATTTGACATTGTAAGTGGCCCCTTATTAAATTAGCTAAACTGCAGCTGCCTCACAGATTGGGGGGAGTGGTCCTTCCGGACATTAAAAACTACCAACTAAGTTTGCTTTTATCCTACGTGAGTGATTGGGCCTGTGGTGACCCTCTTTCAATATGGTTAGATATCGAAGCCTCCCAGGCAAGGCACCCCCTTACCAGTTTGCTGTTTCTGGACAAAATGAGGAGTTAGGGAATATTGCCATTACCTAATAGTTATCAATACTGTTAAAGTATGGAGGGCAATTCGGCAGAGGGAAGAAGGCAATATTGGCAAAACATCTTCTCTTACGCCTATAGTGGGTATGCTGGGTTTTCAATGGGGGGATTCAGGATTCAAACATTGGGCAGCTAGGGGTGTGTCTTGCATGAACTATTTATTTAAGGGAGACACAATGATGTCTATTGATCAGTTACCATGAAAACACAAGCTATCTAAAAGGAATTTCTTTCGTTTTTTTCAAATTAGGGATTTTATTCAAATAAAAGACTACACTTTTGATTGATCCCTACAAATCCAACATAAAGAGGAGGGTTCAGTGCTAAGAGTATGCTTTCTGTTAGCACTTTATACCATCAACTAGGGGGGGTTCCACTTACATGAGTTCCATTGAATCTGCAGGGTGTGGGACAGAAAGCTAGGTTTTGAAGTCTCCTCAGAGGCATAGGAAGATATTTGAGAAAAGGCAAGCAAGATATCAATTTGCAATAGAACCCATGCTTTACAGTTGAAGATTCTCCATAGGATACATTTGGCTCTGGACTGTTAGTCAAAATTTAAACCAGGGGCATCTTCAACATGTCCCAAGTGCAAGGTTGGTACGGGCACTCTTAACCATTGTCTCTGCTCCTATGGTAGACTTCAAACATACTGGAGTGCAACAGAAAGAATTTTGGATGTTAGGGTGAAGAAAAACCCGATCTCTCTTCTTTTGGGCCTACCCAATGTGTGCCCTGCAGATGCTCACAAGAAAAAACTTTTCAATATCCTCACTTTTTGTGCAAGAAAGAATATCTTGTTAGGTTGGGTATCTGAAAACACCCCAGGCCTGTCAGGTTGGTGGAAGATTGTTATGGAGCATATTCCCTTGGATTTTCTCGCGAGTATGGTACGCCACAAAACTGAAAATTTTTATAAGACATGGCAGCCCTTTTTGGAATACCTGGACACACATTTATCTGCCACACTAAAAAGGGCTTTTATATAACTGTAACGTTTGGATTTTACGAGTCCAATATCCAGGGAGGAGGAACTGTGAATGTATGAGTGTCTTGTTTGGATGAGTTGAGTTACCACTATTTATTAGTTTATTGTTGGCTATTATTTATTTAGTTAATAGTTGGGTTTATTATATATTTTCAATATATTTATACATTTGTAGATAAGGGTGGGTTAGGTTTTTTGTATTGTTTTGTATTTGTTGTAATATTAAAAAATCTTTTTTCAATAAAATATTTTTTTTAAAAAAGGCAAGAAATTTCAGTGGACTGTCAAAAGACATTTGATAGCCAAAAAGCTTTTAACCAGTATTAGCCACACTGGATTACATAAAGCCTTTCAAGGTGGCTACCGATGCCAGTGATGTGGGTGCCAATGCGGTGCTCTTATAGGAGGATGACAAGGGAATAGAACAACCCATCAGGTATTTTTCCAGGAAGTTGAAAGTTCATCAACAGAAATATTCAACGGTGGAGAAAGAGACTTTAAGCTTGGTATTGGCATTACATTTCAGTGCTTATATTATCAGCAATGCATCTGAGATAATTATATACACTGATCACAACTGATTGACATTTGTGGAAAAATTGAAGGACAAAAGTGCCAGACTGTTTAGTTGCAGCTTGTTTTTGCAGCCATTCAATCTGACAATTGTGCATTTGGCAGGCTGTGAAAACGTGATTGCCTTTGCGTCATCAAAACTCGAATGAGATATGGAGGCATTCGGCGGCCTGAATTTGCTTGTGGTTGTGCATGTTTATAGTTAGTATTGTGCAGATGGGTGTTTAGACTACTAACAGGGTCTTGAAAGGTTAAAAATGAAGTCATCTTTTGATATTGATGGTTCATTTTTTTTAAAAAGGGGGAGGTGTCAAAAAGCTAGTCCCTCTTTTCCTAAAAGCTGTTCCTTGGTTCAAGGAGACTGTCCTTGATTTTTTTCAGAGGGGCAATAAACCAGACCGGGCTCTGATCAGTCTGATTTGATACAGAGATGAAAAGAATTTTGAGGGGCTTTTTGTTTATGATGTAAACAGATGAGACTTCAGGCCAAAGTGGTCATGTTTTAGAAGTGAGCTATGTAATAAATGGGGAGTGCTCAGCTCGTTAGCTGAGCTGAGCAGTTTTAGTTCAGAATTGAACTGGGAAGTTCAACAGGGAGCTGTGTAGAAACTCTCTTTTCTGCCCTTCAACTTCATTAGCAAGCATTAGTTCAATTTATACTGGGTTTTAAAGGGAGACTGCTTATTGGGACTGTTGTGTATATTCGGAACAGCATAATTAATTCTAGTTGCATAGGCTGACTTCTGTAGGGGTTCTTTATTCTGTTCTTTATGATTCATTGCATAATTTTGTGAATACATTTGTCTGTTTTAAAATCTAATTGTCAACCTAGCTATCTTAATCCGGGTAATTTTCACTGTATAGTTACCGAAACAAGTTGCAAAGTGATGGTCTGGGGCTGTTTGCTGAAGAATGTTTTGAGTGGTTTGGCCTAGTCCATAACACATCCTACCAACACCTACAGACAATTGGAGGATTACTTGAAGAAAAATAGGCTGGAGGAAACTAAATACCCATACCATATCCAATTAATTTTCACCATGCACTGAAAGACTGGTATCAGTTTGCTCAATTGACTGGATAGCTGGTTTGTGATGCAAGGAGGTATCAACAGCATGGGTTCAATTCTTGCACCAGTTGAAGCTACCATGAAAGGATTCTCCTCTCAACCTCTCCTATGCCTGAGGACTTGTGACCCTCAAATTAAATCACCATCATTTCTCTCTAATTAGAGAGCAGCCCTATGATCTATTGGATTTATGGCAACTTTACCAAAGTCATTTACAACCAAAAGACCATTGGACAATAATAAAAAGCTGGGCATGTTGTTCCTATATTGTTACAACAGCTTGGATTGAATATCTTAAAAGTTAAAAAAAAAGGTAGATGGTTAAACACCACACCCTACATTATACAAACTAATCCCAGAGAAAAGCTTCTGGTTCTGAGAGATTATTTAAAAAAGACAACAAACCAGGCAATTAAAGATTTAATTAGCAACATTTCTGATATTGTATTAAAATATCACACCTATACACTGTTCACTTAAAATGATACTTTTGTAAACTGAATCTGCTAAAGTAGAATCAGATATTTTTGCACATAAATTCAAGTTACTGCAATTATTTGATCTGTGGGGAAAACAAATGATTAGTTTGAAAACAATGCTGCAACTCCAAGCTGATTAGATCACTTCCATTGATGATGTGCAACCATTTAATTCTTGAAAACAATCTGTAGTCACTCTGCAGCAAATGAAAATTATGCCTGCCTTGTCCATTCATTTGTTTTTAAGACTTCTTTCCTGTGGTTTTAAATGACTTTGCATCATACAACCAGGCTGTATCGATTCCCTTTCCAGATTCACGAACAGCCATCCAGCTGGGAAATGGAAAACGACAGGCTACAACTCTAGCATTGCTCTTCAACTCGCTCTGAAGTTTCTCCTCCAAGGACTTCATCTGGAACATTGGAAAATGTAGTCAGAAATTCCCTGATAGTACTGTTCCTAAATTAAAGAAAAATACACAATCCAAAAATTGTATTTCAGAATAAAATTATATTGACTCATTTTGCATCTAATACAGAGACAGTTTTTTTTTACAAAAACTGCTTTCGGATAAGAAATTAGGTATCCACAATATAATTGTCTAAGTTAATAACAAAACTAAGTTTAGGGGCACTGTCTCCATGAACCCATAGGCTTTAAAAACATTCATCCAATGATGACTGGTCCAAGATCAGGAGTTTCATGTTTACTATTTCTTCAAGTTGACTGAAAACATACATTTCCTTCTTTTTGCTTTACATCCTTGCACACTACCTGTCTTGCTACTCCACTGAAACATGCCTTGGAGTTGAGGGGTGGAGCTATGGAAAATAGAAGCTAAACTAAATTAAAACAGGTCTCCAAGCTGTTGTATAAGGGATTGCATGGAGTTGTATGGCACAGTGGTATTGTTACTTACCTTTGAGCCAGTAGGATCAGGTTCAAGTTCCACATGTTATATAATAAAATATCTGAACAGGCTGGTAAGAAAATACCTATAAAGGAATGCTTTTGGCTTCAATCAATCTATGTCATCATAACTTGGGTGGGGAAAGTTTCAACATTTTGGAATCTTTAACAGGACAGACCGATTATTATAGGCCTCCCCATAGTAACAATACCTATCTTATTAATGTACAAAGACTATGTACCCAATTGCTGCCATGCAATAAATTTTCTTGTTTAAGACAAAAGTTTTTTATTAGACTACCTAATTGGCTGTCCTCTACCACTTTAAACAAAGTTAGTCCTGTAAACTCAGTCAAAACAACAGAATGGTGGCTGCATTCTCACATGACAAATCAAACCTTGAAAGAAAGAGAGAGATAATAGAAATTTATTTCCATTTAGATAAACCAAAGCCCCAAGTACATTATTAATCAAATGTGGAAAAAGTCATTTTTTAAGAACCACATATATATGGGCTCCTAGTATCAGTCATGCCATCAACAGGCTGATGGGAAAAATAAATTTTTACAAAGCAGCAAGCCATGCCTAATTGCAAATTGCTATATTCAGGACAAGTGCTGAGAACATGAAACAACCCCCTTTAATGCAGATTGTGTAGATCTTAAAGTAGTCTTAAAATACTTTTATTTGCAGAAGAGATCATTTATCAACTCTTTTTCTTCCAATAACCTCATGGATTTCTTACACAATGCAATGAACACCAGAAAACCTCCAAAATCTGTACACAAATGGTCCATATTGTACCAATCTAAATGACTAAGACCACAATTTTAAAAGTTACTTTAAAAGTAAGGTTTAGTTGTTAAGTTATTGCTTTTCACTATCAACCACAGTAAAAAGTAACATAGCTACTGCTATTGTTATTTTTATATATTCAAGGGATCTGTGTGTCACTAGACTATACTAGCATTTATTTCTCATCCCTAATTACCCAAGGGGCAGTTAAGAATTAACCACATTGCTGTGGGTCTGGAGTCACAGGCATACCAGATCAGGTGAGGCTGCCAGATTTCCTTCCCAAAAAAGGGCAGTAGTGAACCAGACCAGCTTTTATGACAACTGATAATGTTTGTCATTGGGCTAGCTTTTCCTGAATTAAAATGTTAAACATCTGCCACTGTAGGAGTTAAACCCATATCCCCAAACATTAACCTGGGTTTTGGATTCCTACTCAAGTAATGTTCCCAGTACACCACCACCTCCCCTAATTGATTTTCTTTTAATCCAGTCAATCCCTGTTTAATTAATGCCAATTTGTGATATGGGCTTACTGCCAATAGAAACTAAATTAGAAGAGAATAAAACTATTTTTTAAAAAGCAAAATTTTGTAGATCTAAATTAAAAACAAAGTGCTGGAGAAACTCAGCATATCTGACAGCAATGATGGAGGCAGAAACAAAGTAAATGTTGAGTCCAATAATTCTTTTTCAGAAATGAAACAGCTCTGTTTCTCTTTTACTGAAGAAACTTATCATCAGAAAAAAGGTAACTATAATCTAATCATTCTGCACTGGATTCAAACCCAAGGTCTAAGGCTTGAAATAGTGTGCCATTCTCTTTACAACTGACACTTCCAAAGTATTTTTTTAATTTTAGTGGTAAGACATTAATAAAATCAACCTTCAAAACATAAAACACCCCACAGTTTTGCCTGTTAGAAAAATCACTGAGACTTTGGCAGGACAATTTGAAAAATTATTCTTTTCCCCCCAGTTCTCTAATGCAGACCTCATCCAGTGAGGTATTGGAACAGGAATAGGATTTATCAAAATGTACCTTCATATACACACGTCACAATAATTTTTAAGAACTAAATTATTAAAATCAAACTCACCATTTGAGGAACTCCAAATATGACAACATTATTATATTCTGAGAAATCAACCTAAAAAAACACAGGACAAAAATAAAAAGAATTATCACATTGTAAAAATCACAGTATTTAATACATCAGTATTGTTGTGCTGTCCAAGAGTGCCTGTACCTTCCATAAGTCAGAGATGTAAAATCTGGTATTGTGGTGCACTCCTTCCTGCCATGCTTTGAATCTAGCATACCAAACCAACCAAGGATTCAACTCATAACCCACAGCTCGAAACCCTTGCTTTGCTGCTGCAATTACCTATAAAGTTAAAAGAACACATTATCAAAAATGGATTGGTTTTTCATAACCTATTAATACAGTGATATAATTTATATGATGAGACAACAATAGAAGCTGGTCAGAACCATGTCGCTATGAATGTTTTGCCCATAAGTTCCACAACACAATGACCAATATAATACATTTCATATAGAAAATATTGGAAAATTTGAAGTTCTTCCTAATAAAAACATTTAACACTCAATGTGTTAAGATATTTTTAGAATGATAAAAGGTTGACCTTTTTTATTGAGAATATTACTAAGTCCATCCCAAAATGTAGTCAAAACCCATAATCTCAAACAGTGTCTTGAACATTACATTTATATGCCAGATTCGATTAGAATTTTTTTTGCGGTATGGGTGCATCAACTAATCAAAAATTCACTTCTTAGTACAGAACTGGAGTACTGCCGGAACAAAAAACATAATGCCAAAGCTTTGTTTTGATCTCATCAGGACAGTTGTAATAATGCCAAATTTGAAAGGGAGCAAAAATTTATACATGAGAAAAGCGATTCTAATTGGTTGCCAAGTGGACTCAGATTGGCTGAGACATGCCATGGTAATACACCAGGTAACAATGTTCCACAGGCATGTAGAGTCATAGAGATATAGTATGAAAACAGACCCTTTGGTCCAGCTTGTCCATGCCAACCAGTATCCCAAACTGAACCAATCTATTCTAAGATAATCCCATTTACGAGCACTTTACCCATATTCCTCTAAACCTTTGCTATTCATGTACCCACCCAGATGCCTTTTAAATTGAACCAGCTTCACCACTTCCTTTGGCAACTCATTCCATACACAGACCATCCTGTGAAAAAGTTGCTTTTTAAATCTTTCCCCTCTCACCCTAAACCTATGCCCTCTAGTTCTGGACTCTTCCTTGGGGAGGGGAAAGTCCTGATCTATTTATCCTATCCATACCCCTCATGATTTTATAAACCTCTAAGGTCACCCCTCAGCCTCTGACACTCCAGGGAAATCAGCTCCAGCCTATGCAGTCTCTCCCCACAGCTCAAACCCTCTACCCTGACATGCTTGTAGATCTTTTCTGAACTCTCTCAAGTTTCACAACATCCTATACTAGCAAGCAAACGCTATATCAATTGACCTCTTACACAAGAAGAATCAAAACCAAGTTGTGATTTCACATGGAGCAGGGATGGAGAACACAACTGACCCAGCACCATTTTTCTAGTTACATATTCAGACTTTTATTTTTATAATAAATCACCATGTTCACAATTATAACTCAAGTAACATATATTAATATGCTATTACTACAACTTCCCATGAATGGTTGGACTTTGGGATATCATGAGAATGCGCTTTATTAATAATAGTTATTTTCATGTTTTGTAATATCTTCCTGTACATGAGATGGTAATTGTTGCCAATTAATGAACTATTTTCTTAACCATTGCCATATAAATCCATGTCCACCATATTGTGACACTGTAATCTTCAGAACTTTAGCTGTTCATGGATTGAAAGTATGAGCAGTAACTCCCTCTTGAATAAACTGTTTCTGGAGATAAAAGGTTAAGAACAAACTTTATAAAAAAAACAAAAAGCAATATGCCAAATAACCATCCCTAGGAAAAAGGAATCAAAACTACATAAACGATTTAATTGCTTGATAAATGGCTATCTTATACCACAAGAGAATTTAAGGAGTTAATGGCAAGACAGGCTTTATTTTGAACAGGCAGCTAACACCAGTATGAAAAGAAACAAAGAATCTATGCCTGATAAGAAAGCAGAGCTGAAAATGTGTTGCTGGGAAAGCGCAGCCGGTCAGGCAGCATCCAAGGAATAGGAAATTCCTGGTGAAGGGCTTATGCCCGAAACGTCGAATTTCCTGTTCCTTGGATGCTGCCTGACCTGCTGTGCTTTTCCAGCAACACATTTTCAGTTCTGATACTCCAGCATCTGCAGACCTCACTTTCTCCTGATAAGAAAGCAAGCAAGCTACAGACTTCAGAAGTGTCATAATTATAATGTCACACCACAAGCTGAACAAGACAGAAAATCCTATAAGAATTCAGCCTTCAGGAATCTTCAGCAGCAGAACTCCAGGGAACCATACTTCACAAGAATCAAACCTTGGACATATCCAGAAAGAGATGTTCATTGGTATTGTAGCTAAATTCCATTAGTAATACTTTATGGTACAAAATTCCTTAAATTTTATGGTAGTACGTGTTTCTTCTTTTTGAAAAAAAAACATCATCAACATAACTTATACCAGCAACTCATCATAGCGATTTCTATACCTGTCACTTCAAGTTTCACCCACAATAAGCCAGAAGCAAAATAAAAAGGAACACTTATTTCCTAAAATGACACCAACTCTGAATAAGCCCAAACTTTATGCACAAATATCATTCAAACCCAAATCAGCATTATTGAAGAGTTTTAATCTTGGAAAGGCCCCAAAGACATTTTTGCCAATTTACAGCTTTCTTGGTGATTTTTTTTCCCAAAACTAAATTCTTATTACTCCCTCTCACTCTCTCCCGTTCCTTTCCCCACTCTTCTTCTCAGCCCATACTTCTCTTCCACCTTCACCCTGTTTTCTGATCCTGCACTCCACAATCCCCTCCCAGCCTACTCCCATTTCCCCAACCCACCTTTCCCATCCTTTCTACCTACCTTGTCACCCTTCCCTACACTTTTCACCCAACTCTCTCTCCCCTCCCACACTTTCCCTCTCCCCTTTGCCATCTTGCTCCCTCCAACTCCACCTCTTCCCCTTCCCCCTTCCTATTTTCACGGCCACTTGTACCCCTACTTAATCCATCTTCCTATCCTCTTCTCACTTCCTTTTTCCTTACCCATTTCCCTTTCCTCTCAACATCTCACTCTCCCCTCATTTTCCCTTCTCATTTCCTCCCCATCTCTTTCCTCCTCTCATACTACCCCATTCCCTACTTTTTCTCCTGTATCTTTTACCTCCCTATCATCCCTCTCCCACCTGATCTTCTTCCCCAGCGCTTCCCCTTTCTTTCCTCCTTTCCATTCCCCCTCTATCACCACCACCACCCCTCCCCGGCCTAGCGCCGACTTTCTCCGTCCCCCTCCCCTAATCCTTGCTTGTCCACCTCTGTCGATCACTTACGATCCTGCCGTCGCCGCTGCCGATGTCCACCAGCTCTCCCCTGCGGCCTTTCAGTAGATGCAGCACTACCTCCACCTGAGCCGGGCTGGCAGGGACAAAGGGGAGGCACACCCTCCTCAGAGCCGGGGCCACAAATGGGGCGGCGCCCAGGGACAGTGTGAGTCCAGTTCCACTCACAATTCCGAGCAGGGCTAGGCCCCAACGCCGCTTGCGGCCCGGTGTCGCCCCGGGAACCAGATCAGACATTCAACGACAAGAGCGGACCCGAGGCCGGACGGACGGAACGATTGGAGTAGGTGTCACATTGAATTGGGTCCGGGCGGTCACCGTTTGTGAACCGTAACCATGGAAACACACTACCTTCACGTGTGGATAACCCCCCCCCCCCCAAAGACCTCCCTCCCTCCCAACCACAGACTTTCCTCTCACTATAATTTTGAAGCTAACGACCCTCACGATGCCGGTGTTAGACTGGGGTGTACAAAGTTAAAAATCACACAACACCAGGTTATAGTCCAACAAGTTTATATGGAAGCACTAGCTTTCGAAACGCTGCTGCAGCATCAAGTAGTTGTGGTCCACAACTACCTGATAAAGGAACAGCGCTCCAAAAGCTAGTGCTTCCAAATAAACCTGATGGACTATAACCTGGTGTTGTGGGACTCTCGCAATGCACAGCTTTAATAATTGGCATCAAAGTGGATATCACCAGTTTCCTCATTTTCCCTCCTGTGGGATATAGGAAATTCATGTTTCTTCTGCAATTCTGAAATTCATTATATAAAAAATAACTGAACTCCATCAGTGCGTAATTGTTTCAGCCAGGAGCTGAGTCAACAAGAATGTGAACTCTGTGGAGGAAATGCTAATTGGTTTGCTAAGGATGTAACAAATAGTAACCCCAGTTAGAAGGGCTTCGTGATAAGATGCTGTGAAAACAGACAGTTGGGTTCAATATGCCTGTAATAAACAATTGGTGTGGACGTCTGTTTCCCACTTTTGCAGAGGCGCAGGAGCAGACCACAATTAAACGAGTCTTAATGGCTGGATGCTGAGAGGAGCGGCACCAATGGAAGGAGTAAATCATGGTTAGGGAAGCAGGCAAAGAGCAAATAGCCCTGATAATAGGAATGAGCATGTTTTTCACAGACAAGACACGAGATAAGCAGGAGGATCTCAGGGAAGTGGAGGATGTTAAAGGGGGGGGGGGGGGGGGAACAATGAAATAAGGAAAAAATATGTGGTAACCAAATTGTATAAATATTGAGTATTTGTTGAATTCGGTGTGTGTTTTGTCCCTGCCTTGTGGACATCACACCCACTTGCAAGTGTGAAATAAAGAGCCCTGCTGATTCAGATCTTGTCTCGGACTGAAATTATTGCAGTGTGTGAGCTTTGTTTCTCACACTCCCACCCATCTTACCCAAGTTCCAACCTTACAGCTCAGCACCGTCCTCATGACCTGACCCATCTCTTCATCTTCTTTCCCACCTATTCTGCACCACCCTCCTTTCTGACCTATCACCTTTACCCCCACCTCCATCCCCTATTGCATTCTCAGCTACCATCCCCCTCTTCCATTTATCTCTCCCTCCCTCAGCTCCAAGCCTCATTCCTGTTGAAGGGCTTTTGCCCAAAACATCAATTTTCTGGCTCCTCGAATGCTGCGTGACCTGCTGTGCTTTTCCAGCACCATACTCTTGACAGCTTTAGTGATGTCCAGTTTAGTTGTTGAGAGAGTGCAGGAGAGGTTTACAACAATGGGAAACCATAAGGATGATGATTGGAAAATATGTGACTATCTTCCTGAGAGGAGATTTTCTGTGTCTGCTTGCTGGAGTCATACCTAATACCTAGGTGGTTGTGTTTGTTGGATATCAATAATCCCAGCCCCATAACAACAATGTAGTACTTCCTCAGGGTAATGTCCTCGGCCCCACCATTTTCAGCAATTTCATCAATGACTTTCCCTCAATCCTAAGGTTACAAGTGGGGATGTGCACTGGTGATTGCACAATGTTCAGCACTATTAATGACAACTCAAACACTGAATTAGTATGTGTTTTAATGCAGCAATACCTGAAAACATCCAGGCTTGGGCTGATTAAGTGGCAAGTAACATTCATATCACACAATTGCCTGGTAATGGCCATCTCCAAAAGACTATTAGACAAAGAAGCTGAAATAGGCCAATTCAATCTATTGAGTCTGCTCTACCATTCAATTATATTGTGTCTGATCTGAAAATCTGCAACTCCACTTTCCTGCCTTTCTGCATAACCCTTAATTCTCTTATTAATTCTTAAAAATCTGTCCATCTTGCCCTTGAATATACCTAATGACTGAATCTCACAGCCCTCTGGAGCAAAAAATCCAAAGATTCATATCTATCCATGTTAATGTACTATTTCCAACACTATGGGTTATTATCTTATTAAATAGGCTAAGGTTGGTGCCGTATCAACAGCTTTGAAAATCCAAATATATTATACCCATGCTTCCCCTTTATATATCCTGCGTGTTAACTCCTCAAAGGATTCTTGTAAATTGGTTAGGCATGATTTCTCTTTCATGAAATTATGTTGACATTGCTTGATCATATTACATAAATGCTATGTCATTACATCACTTTATTAGACTTGAACATTTTCCCAACAACAGACAATTCCTCCGCCTCCACTGCATCTGCTCACAGGAGGACCAGTTCCACCACTGGTCTATAGTTACCTGTGTTTTTTTTTCCATTTTGAAATAAAGGTATTACATTAGCACTTTTCTAATCCTTTGGAATTTTTCCAGAATCTCAGGATTCCTGGAAGATTATTACCATTGCAGCCACTATCTCTGTAGCTACGTCCTTCAATATCCAGGATGTATTTCATCAGATCCAGAGCACCTTGCAGTCTTCAGCCCCAATAGTTCCCCTAAAACTCCCTTTCTAGCTATTGTTATTCTATTTATATCAACACTTCCTCTTGTCCCTTGAAGAATTAGTTTTTTTTGCTACTCATGTCTTTAATACTATTATTCAACTTTTTTGCATTTTCCTGCTTTCTTATTATTATTATTTCTTCAGCCTTCTACTGTAAGAGGCCTATGTTCAAATTGTGGCTTCTCTCTTTTTATATACTTAAAGCAGCTCTTGCTATCTATCTCGATACAACTTGTGAATTTTCCCTCAATGTTTATTTTCACCCTTTTTACAACTGGCTTTTGTTGTTTTTTTGAAACTTTCCCAATCCTTTGGCTTACCACTAATCTTTGCCACATTTTGTTTTTTCTTTCAATCTGATGCTATCCTTAACTTTCCTGGTTAACTGTGGTTAGCTTTTCCTTTCCTAGAATTCTTCTTCCTCACTGGAATATGTATTTGCTGTGAACCATGAACTATTTTCTGAAACATCTGCCATTGTTCCTTAACTGTCATTGCTGCTGCTTATTCCCAATTCCTCCGCCTCCACTGCATCTGCTCACAGGAGGACCAGTTCCACCACAGAACACACCAGATGGCCTCCTTCTTTAAAGACCATAAATTCCTTTCCCATGTTGTTGGTGATGCCCTCCAGCTCATCTCTATCCACTTCCCGCACCTCCGCCTTCGAACCCTTCCAACCGCAACTAGGACAGAACCCTCCAGTCCTCACCTTCCACCCCACCAACCTCCATATACATCGCATCATCCTCCACCATTTCCGCCACCTACAACAGATCCCACTACCAGAGATTAATTCACTCCCCACTCTATCTGCTTTCTGTAAAGACTGTTCCCTCCCCAACTACCTTGTCAGTCCACGCTCACAAACCCCCCCCAACCAACCCACCCTCCCCTTCCAGCACATTCCCCTGCCACTGAAAGAATTGCAAAACCTGTGCCCACCCCTTCCCCCTCACCTCTGTTCATGCCCCAAAGGAGCCTTCCACATCCATCAAAATTTCACCTGCGCATCCACACATCATTTACTATATCTGTTGCTCCCGATGCAGTCTCCTCTATACTGGGGAGACAGGACGCCTACTCGCAGAGCGCTTCGGAGAACATCTCCAGGACACCCGCATCAGCCAACCCCACTGCCCCATGGCCGAACACTTCAACTCCTCCTCCCACCCCACCGAGGACATGCAGGTCCTAGGCCTCCTCCATAGCCACTCCCTTAGCACCCGACACCTGGAGGAAGAACACCTCATCTTCCACCTTGGGACCCTCCAACCCCATGGCATCAATGTTGATTTCACCAGTTTCCTCATTTCCCCTCCCCCCACCTTATCCCAGTTCCAACCTTCCAGCTTGACACCTCCCTCATGACCTGTTCTACCTGTCCATCTTCCTTCCCACCTATCCGTTCCACCCTCCGCTCCGATCTATCACCATTATCCCCACTTTCATCCACCTATCGCATCTTCAACTACCTTCCCCCAGCCCCAACCCCTCCCATTTATGTCTCCACTCCCAAGGCTCCCAGCCTTATTCCTGATTAAGTGCTTTTGCCGGAAACATTGATTTTCCTGCTCTTCGGATGCTGCCTGACCTGCTGTGCTTTCCTAGCATCACACTCTCGACTGCTATTGCTGCTAACCTCCTTACCCACTCTTCCTATCATATTTATTCCTGCCAGCTCTTCCATTAGTCTTTTCTAGTTACCCTGAGTGACTGTGAACCCAGGTTCCTCCCTCTTAAACTGGGTACAAAATTCTACCATCTTATGGCCACTGTTTTCAAGGGGGTCTTTTACTCAGACATCATTTACTAAACTTGCCTCTTTACATATCACCACAATTAAAATAACCTGATTTCTGGTTGGATCCATCACATACTGACCTAGAAAATGTTCTGAATATATTCTTATGAATTTGTCCTCATGGCTTCTTCTGCCAATCTAATTATGGTAAACTACATGAAGATTAAAGTCATCTACGAAAAATGTACGTACTTTTTAACCTGCCCTCATTATCTCCTGATTTATTCTCTGTCCCCTCCATATATCTACTTTTAGGCGGCTGAGAAACTATTTCTACTAGTATCATCTTTTGCTTTTTCATTTTTCTTTTATCTCCACACATATGGAATCTAGATTATTCAAGACCATTTCTTTCTATCATACATAATCCAGTCCACACCAATAATGTCACCCCACCACCCTTGGTTTTTCATGCTTTTGAGAAGTCACATACCCCTCAATATTTAGTTCCCAGCTTTCATCTTGTAACTATGTCTCTGTAATAGCTACAAGGTCATACCCAAACCTGTACTTTTCTTATGAATACATTAAAGAGCCATTAATTTTACCTTTTTACCATATTTTCCCCCTTTGACCCTATTTAGTGCTGTAGTCTATGTTTGTACACTCTATCCCTTCCTGTCCCACTTTGGGTATTGTTCTGCCCTGTAATGCTGCTATATCCTATTATTGTATAAATTAACAATTTACCCTCAGTTAAACCCCACCCCCTCAATATGCCACCGCCCGCAATGCTAGATATTCAATTTGTCAGGACACTGTTAAATGAAGTCCATCTCGCAAGAACAGCTCCCTTTCACCCCATTACTCATGCTAGTGCCTCATGAACTGAAGCTTATTTCACCCACACTAATATTCAAATATGTTTTTAAGTCATTGACTTTATTTACCCTACACCAGTTTGTGTGTGGCTCAGGTAGTAATCCAGAGATTATTATCTTGGAGGCAATGTTTCTTAATTTAGCTTCTAACTTCTTTCAGTAAAGTCTCCAATCTAGTCCTATCAATATAGTTGGTACCAACATGGATGATGACCACTGCATCCCTTCCCTTACTCACTGAGTTCCTCTCCAGCCCCGAGATGTCCTTAACCTCTGTGCTGGTCAGGCAACACAGCCTTTAGGATTTCTGCTCACATCCACAGCTTCTATTGTCTTATTTATACTGTCCCCTACTACTATTGCAATATTCCTTTTTACTTCCCACCACTTGAATGACTCCCTGTATCAAGTTGCCATGATCAATTTGCTCGTCCGTCCTGTAGTTCCTGCTCTCATTCACACAGCTTGCAAGAAACTTCTAACTCTTGGACAACTGCAGGAGCCAAATCCCCTTAATTTTACACTGCTGGGTGCTCATATCTGGCTCACCCACAGTCACACTCTGGTGTGCCTGATCAGAGACCAATTTTAAAATTATCTAATCTGAAAGGTTGTGACTGCCCTATTTTAAGAATGGAAAGAAGAAAAACACTGGAAACCTAAACACAAACTGAAAACTTTAATTTTATATTAAAGACTAGGAATATACACCAAATCTAGGTGGAAGTGGATACTGAAGATGCTGGAAATTAGAGTCAAGATTAGAGTGGTGCTGGAAAAACACAGCAGGTCAGACAGCATTCCAGGAGCAGGAAAATCTACATTTTGGGCAAAAGCTCTTCATCAGGAATGATCTACTCACCAAATTTCCTGCTGTCATGCTGTAGTTCATGATGTCACTCTACCACTGATCTCGCTGCAGGTCAGCTTCTTTATACTCACCTTTTATCCTCTATTACTCACCTTACACTCTGGAGTTTACTTCTTGCAGTAAACCCCAGATAAAACACCTCTTCCCCTCTGCACAGAATTTCCACTTTGAACCAAATTTCGAATAGTAGTCAGTCAGTACTCACTCAGCCTTCACCTCACACTGCTGACCTTTCACCGTGCTCTGTACAACAAAGAGAGAATCTGACCATTACCCCTTGATATTAACTTATATCATCTCTAAATTTCTCACTACCAACATCCAAGGGGGTTATCATTGATCAAAAGCTGAACTAGGATAGCCATATTAATACAATAACAGCAGGTCAGTGTTAAGAATTGTGGTGAATCCTGACTACTGTCCACAATCTTTCAGTCAGGAGTGCAACAGAATACTTTTCATTTGTCTGGATGGGCAAAACTCTATCAATACTCCAGAAGCTTGACACGATCCAGGATAAAGCAGCTCACTTAATTGGAACCATACCCACAAACATTCGCTATCTCTACCACCAAAACACAGTAGCAACAGTGTGTATCTACCATCTATAAAATGTACTGCAACAACTCACAAAGGCTCTTTTGACAACACTTTCCAAACCCACAATGTCGACCATCTAGGAGAACAGCCACAGACATGTGGGAATACCACCGTCTGCAAGTTACACATGTAACCACATATCATCCTGACTTGGCACCGTCACCATTCCTTCATTGTATTATGACATGGCAGTGAACCCCTCTGATAATTAAATTATACACCCAGAGAAGCTTACCTCACCTCATAATCTGTTAAAATATATTAGTGACAGAGAACTCCCACATTCCAGTACTTAATGAAAATAACATCAATGTATTAACTCTAAAAGTGAATATTAAGCAACAACTATTCACAACTCTATGCTCCCCTTCTCTTTACTGCTTATTATCTGCCTCCAACTCTATGACAATATAGTGTTCCAGTAAAACACTTGCTAAAATTACATCAATTGAATTTCAAAACCACAGAGAGGCTGTCGTTGTGTCTTTCTTCTTTTGTCTGAAGATCTCCCTGGATCGTCTTCTTTCTTCTGTCTGTCTGTCTCTCTCTCTCACTTTCAAAATACCTGCTTTGTTTCTACCCTCAACATCGGCTCATCTCATTGTTTTGAGGTTGGCAAACAATAAACTCAAATTCAATTCAGTTTTAGTATCCTGAGGCATTATTTAAACTGATTGATTAAATTCAACTTGTTGTCAAAACAGCAACCAACTCAGGTATCCATTTAACAGCCAAATGTTACATATTTTCAATTTTTCACTACACTCTAGGCCTGCTAACTAGTCATATGACAGTTGCTTGTAAACTCTCAGTGCAAAATAGCATCCACTCTCTTTTAAAGGTACAGGACACGCCTTCAACGTCATAACTATTGTCAATCAACTTTCTTGTTTCAGCTCAAGAACTGCAATGGTTCAAGCAGACTGCTCACCACCACCTTTCCTAGGGTAATTAGGGGTGAGCAGTAAATGTTGGCGTAGCTAGAAATGCCCACTTGCCATGAACAAATTTTAAAAATAAATCTGAAAATGTTGATATTCATAAAGGCTTCAGAATGCTTGTGTAAAAATGCAGAAAATTAATATGAAGTCATAGCAAATAATTAGGAAAGTAAATGGCTTACTGAACTTTATTGTTAAGAGCATTGGAATATAACATAAAGACATCTTGCTATAATTGGACAGACCTTTTGAGAGACCATATTTGGAGTAGTATAGTTTTGTATTCATATTTAAAGATATGCTTTTCTTTACAGGTATTACAGTGATGGCTCACCAGACTGGTGCCTTGAATGAAATGATTGTCCTCTGAAAAGTTGAATAAATTGGGTCCATATATCAATTCTCATTGAAACTTACAAAATTCTAACGGGATTGAACAAATTTGACAGAGATTGTTTCTTGATCAGTGTTTAGGGTGGCACAGTGGCTCATGAGTTAACACGACGGCCTCATTTGAGGACTGGGGTGGACAAATTTATGGTTCTGCAGGGAATTAAGGGTTATGAGGAGCAAATAGAAAAACAGAGTCAAGGCCACACATCAGCCATTATCATCTTAAATGAATGGAGTAGGCTCAGCAGGCTTTATTTGTAGTCTGTCAGCATTCTGAAGCAACCATTAGCTCAAACGCCCTTGGCTCAATCTCCTCACGCTTTCCATGGCATTTATCCGCACAAGTGCAGGAGGTACAACAGAAGGTTATCTTCCTCCCTTTTCATTATCCAAAGTTTCAAGCATTGTTTCCAAATGAAACAGCAATTTATTTGCACTTTAAAGATACTATGTTTACTGCTAATGATGTGGTCTTGACTAAGTAGGGAGACGAAATATGCAGAATATGTCATTAAGTCCGCAAAAATAGTTTCAAGCTTCCAATAACCTGTCATTTTAATTTTTGACCTAGCTCCCTCTTTAAACTGGTGTTCTAGTGGAGCTTAAGGTAAGCTAGCAAAATAAGACTTCATCTTTTGACTGGGGCACTTTACAACCTTTTAACAACAATTTTAAATAACATGCATTGCACCAATTTTGTTTGGTGCTTCGTTAATGAATTTTCTTTCCCTTCTTATTTTGCATATTTTCTTTTTGCATTCAGACAGCAGGTCAAGATCCCTTCTTATACACTGACTTCAGAAATTAAGCACAAATCCAATTACACAACAGCAGCAAATGTGGCCCACAAAGGATTTAGGTAGTGTTTATCCTGGTTGCCCTTTTTTGCTATTTTGCATGAGCCTGAGCGACACAATTGGTGACATCCCAGGAAACAGGGTCAAAAGGTCATACATTTCTCATGATTTCATTTGTGCTTCTGTTTCAGGATATTCCAATGGTTAAGACAATCATGTTTGCAGTAGATGAGATTTGTGCATACGGACCCTGCATAATCCCCATCGTATTGTACTCCAAGTAAATTATCCAAGAAATTGAAGATTTTGCTATGCAATTCCCTCACTAGGACCCTCTGAAAGTATCAATTTAAATCATAGAACTTGGAGGGTGTTGCTGCAGTTAAGTAAATACTTATCTAATTAAAACACCTAACCTAACTCCTGAATAACTATTTAGCTGAGCCCCAACATAACAATCACAACTCACCCAAACCCCTGAAACTCCCCCAGATCTTGACTGAGACACTCTCCTCCAACCAAATGCCTTATTCTGTCCCCAGCATCCCCTTTCCCCAATATCAACCCCACATAGACTTGACACCCCTTTCCCGAATCATTGGATCAAACATCAGTACCAAATAGAAGCATATGGCACCCCATTCTCACCCATTGGGTTCTTCTGCAGAACTCAACCACATCCCTCTGACACAACACAACCTCCTCCACTCCAGACTCACCAAACCCTTCCCCCTCATCATTTGCCAAAGATGAACCCCATGTACCTTTGCTAGACACACTCTGTCTCGCTACTCAACCAAACACCTCCCCCTCAACACATCAACATGACATCAGCCCCCATGCACAATTTCTCCTTTCCAAACTTAAACATCATCGCCTATCTGGTGCCTTGCTACCTATATCTTAGCACCCTACAGGAGCTGTCAAAATCATTGTCTAGGAGGCTGGGTTACTGTGAAAAAGGAGATCTTAAAATCATAGAATTGCTAGCGTGGAAAAAGGCCATTTGGCCATAAAGTCTGCATCAACCTCAGCCCGTAACCCTATACCCTGCAATTACCATGGCTAATCCACCTAGCCTACACATCCCTGGACACTACAGGATAATTTAACATAACCAATCCATCGAACCCTGCCCATCTTTGTAGTGTGGGAGAAAACCTGAGTACCTAGCAGAAACCCATGCCGACATGAGGAGAACATGTAACACACAGTCACCCAAGGCAGGAATTGAGTCCGTAGCGCTATGAAGCAGCAGGAACCCAAGCCAACATTCCTCACCCGAATGTCTTTTCTATTTTCCGAAAAACCAGACCAGTTATTCTAACATGCCAGTGCAGTGGTTGTGGCCGTGCCCATTAGCTTGAAGGACCAGGTTTCAGGTCTGGCACCACAAGAGCCACTGCCCCACTGTACTACACTAACGGGAATCAGAATGGAAGTAGGGGTCCGTATTTCTGAAGGGCCCGGACTGGGACTATCCAAGCAGAAATGTAGGACTCCGCCGTTTTGTTAATAGAGGAGCAATCTACTTATGATATCCATTCTCAGAAAATCCAACCCAGAAAGCTAGAGTCAAACAAAAAGAGAGACGGAAAGTGGAACCAGAAACAATTCTCATTTCAATGACCCGAACCCACCCATTCTCTCTGGCGGCAGTTCCCGTTAATCTCGCGAGAACAACGGGGGCCTCGGATCAAACCATTACCCCCGCTACATTTCACTGAATTTTTTTTTACACAGGTATAGAATTATTAAATTGACATTTGAATTTTATTTTATTGGTTAAGAATGGAAACTCAGTGTTGAGCCATTGATACATGTACATCTCTTCCCATCGCCTTTCTCCCCCCCCCCCCCATTGTGAATGGTGCGGCCTGTTGGACGGTTCCAGAAGCCGGAGCTCGAGCTCCCTCCCCTCCCCCCCCCCCTCCTGTCGGGCGGAGACTCAGCTGCAGTGAAAGGAGTTTGATCCGGTCCGATCGCAAACATGTCTACTCTGGGGACTCTCGCCTTTGATGAATATGGCCGACCCTTCATCATCATCAAGGATCAGGAAACCAAATCTCGACTAACCGGGCTGGAGGCGCTGAAGGTAACCGTTACATACAAAAGCGTGTGAGGCCCGGGCCTGGCTGCCGTTAGCTGCTTACCCACATGTGGCTGTCGCGGCCTAGACCGCCGGCGGGCTCTATTTGTGTTTGATTAGGGATCTAGTCTCTCGGTGTCCTGGTCAGCCATACACCACCACTCTGCTCCCCGGTCTCGTTTGATCTGAGGCACGGGGGTGAAGTGGCTGGCTTCGAAGCGTCGATTTAAATGTATTTTAAAATATATATGCTAAAATATAATCATGGCGGTTTCCTCCATGCTCCGCCCTCTCGGCGTTGTGATAGTGTGGGGCCAACACTCGGTGAGTAACAACCAAAAGATGGGAGTTTGACTCTTCACTGTGTTAATGTTAACTACTGGATCGCCATCTCGTCCTAACCGACTTATCCGTTTGTAGAAAAATCCCTCTGGAGGATTTTAAAAATACTCGCCGATTCGCAAAGTCTTTTGTTATAAAGGTCATTCATTGAAACATTTTTCATTATTATAGTGAATTCACATCTGGAAGGAGAAAAAATGACAGATTTATCTCGCACCTGTCATGCCCAATGTCCCTCAGTGCTTTATAGCCGTGAATTTAATTAAAGTGCGTTCACAAATTATTCTTGAACTCTTCCCCACCCCCACCCCCCAACTCAAGGGAAATAGTAAGCAAATAAAGTTTACACATTGTATTTGGATGATGGAGAGATACAATGTGGTAAGAGTGCTTTGAAGTGAAAGGAAACTTCTGGAATATAAACATGAATAGACCATTTGAAGCAAATGGTTAATTTCTGGACTTAGAGCCCCAGCACTTTATTCTGCATTGATAATAAATTTGAAATATAGGGCATACATTTTGGAAAAAGAAGAATCTTGATGTTAATAACAGCTTTACATTGTGCATGATATTCTGTTTTTGATATTGTGATGCAGATTTTTCAATTGATGGTTTTTAATACCAGCACTAGTTTCTGTAAAACAAGCAATCACCAATTTAGACAATTGAATCAATGAATAGCTCAAAATAAAATGTCATTTCATTTGCAATATAGTAACAAGTAGAGCTTTTTTCAAAAAGATTAGACTTTTGACAAACTTCTATAAGCCAGTTTTTGAAATAGAATTCTGATGTTGCTTTCATTACAGTCACATATTATGGCAGCAAAAGCAGTATCCAATACGTTGAGAACTTCTCTTGGACCAAAAGGTAAGATCACAAATTTGGAGTTTTAGATAAATCTCAGTTTTGAAGTACTGAAGAATGTGAGGCAAATAAGCTTCTCTTACATTAATTCACATATGTTTACTTGTAAATATACAAATTAGGAGCATAAGTTGGCCATTTGGCTCCTCAAGACTGCTGCAGCATCCAGTAAGACCTTGACAGTGTTTTGAACTCCACATTTCCATAATCCTCAATAAACTTTGCTTAATGAGAATTTTGGCCAGTTATTTGACCAAATGTGGTATTGAGGAACCCAGTTTAAAAACTCCAGTTCATGAGAACCAATGGAACAATTCTGTTGATTGAAGTCATGCCTGGCACAATGGGAGATGGTTAGGGTTGTTGGAGGTCAGTTATCTCAGCAGCAAGACAACTCTGCAGGGAATATTCGAGGTTCCTGATATTCTATTATACCTTGCTGAAAATCCACAGATCTCAGATTTCAAATTATTAACCGAGTACCATCATGTTTTCTGGAAGAGAGTTCCTGATGTACAGCCCTTTGCTTGAAGAGGAGTTTGCTGATTTTCTTCCTGAAAGAACTGGCTTTGATTTTATTGTTAGGTTTAATTGTCATATTGATATAATTATTTATAAACTTCATAGTTAAATGGGGTAGAATGAAATGATGGCGTGAGATAAATTTAACTGTGAGCTTTTCAGTTGACAGATCAGACACGAAGAGCCAAATGACCTTTTAAGACTCCCGCTTTTGATGTCCTACACTGTCTCATCAGTGCAGAATGTTTCTCTCTAACTTGTTTATTCTTTTAAAAATCTTTATAATCCGAATTTAATCACCACTTAACCTTCCATATTCCATGCATTAAATACTAGTATTTGTAATCAGAGTTCTGTAATATAATGTTCTAGAATCAGAAGACTGTCATCAGTGCACTGAAGAAATTTATTATTGTACTGAATTGAGACCCTCTGCTGTTTCCAATCTGTTTAAAAATTGAAAGCCTCCAATTCATTTAACTTGCTTTTATTACAAACTTCTAATCTAGAATGAATACATCCTTTAACTTTATTGTTGCTGACAGGCCTATAGATGTCTTCCAATATAATTTTAGAGAGTGCTCTCTAATTGATCGATTCTAGCAGAAAAGTCTGCTGTTGCATTCGTACATGACATATCTGTTTGGAAAGGATTCACTTTGTTTTACATCTCATCTGATGTTATCTTTCTGAACTGCCAGAGAAAGTGGTAGATACATGTATAGTTACAACTTTTGGGTAGGTACATGAATAGGAAAGGTTTGGAGAGGCAGGCAAATGGGACAGTTTAATTTGGGAAACTGGTTGGCACGGAAGAGTTGGTCCAAATGGTCTGATTCTGTGCTGTATGACTCTATTTAATGTAACACTAACAATTTTAGATTTCCTGCAGTGTTGAAACAGGGCCTTCAGTCCAACAAGGCTACACTGACACCCTTAGAGTAACCCACCCAGATCATTTCCCTACATTTATCCCTGACTAATGCACCTAACACAATTTACAGCTTAGCATGACCAATTCACCTAGCCTGCTATTCTTTTGAGGTGTGAGAGGAAATCGGAGCACCCGAAGGAAATCCACACAGACACGGGGAGAATGTGTAAACTCCACACAGACAGTTGCCCGACGCCAGAATTAAACCTGGTTCCCCGGTGCTGTGAGGCAGCAGTGTTAACCACTGTGCCACCCGTAAATCCTTTTACACGGTTTGACAAGTACAAAGTTTTACATGTTGTTAAAATATTAAAGGTATGCCGAATATTGTTTCTGACTGAGCTCCCCTCCAGTTTTTAGTTTACATGCATTGCTACACTGGACCTTTTTATTACATTTTCAAAATTGTTTTACCATCTACTGATGATGTGGAAACAAATCCTCATGCAGGATTTTGACATAGATGTTTAATGATTTTGTGGTAATTGCACATATATTTCATGTGTGTCCTCTTTAAAGAAACATTAGGAAAAGGAGTCAGTCATTCATCTAGTCTGTTCTGACATTCATTTATATCATGGTTGATGTGTGGCTTAAGTCCACGTGCCTGCCTTTGGCTCATACCACTTAATATCTTTGTTTAACCATCTCAAGTTAAGTTATCTCTCTCAGGTTTAAAATTAACAGCTGTTCTAGTACTGCCATTTGTAAGAGTTCCAACTAAAGTATCGTTTGAAGTGCCGCCTAACATCACTCCCGATGTCTGGCCCTAATTTTCAGATGATGCTCCCAAGTTCTAGAATCTCGAATCAGTGGAAATAATATATCATTATCTACCCTGTATTTTCCTATTACTATCTTGAAGACTTCGATTAGATCAACACCTAACTGTCTAAATTCAAGAGAAAACAGGCCTAATTTATATAATCTCTTGTAACTTAACCCCTGAAGGCCTGGTATAATTCTTGTAAACCTACATTGTACTTTCTCCAAGACCAGAATATCCTCCTGACTAGTACAGCAGGAATCTAACTGGTGTTTTGTATAGCTGCAGCATAATTTCTGCATCCTTATACTCCAGTCCTCTGGATGTCTAGGCCAGCATTCCAGAGGCTTTCTTGATTATTTTCTACACTTGTTTGTGGCATTTTAAAGATCTGGACCTGAACACCCAAGTCCCTTTTCATAGCTACTGTATTTAGCTTCACAATGGCTTACTTTGAATTCCATCTGCCACAGATTTGCCCATTCACCTAGTCTATCAATATCTCTTTGTAATTTTATGCGATCATCTATGTTGTCTACGATGCCATCTAACTTTGTGTTGTCAGCCAGTTTGGATATGTGACTTTCTAATGTGTTATCCAAGTAGTGTGAATAATTGAGGCCCTAACATAGATCCTTGGGGAATACCTGCCAATCTGAATACCTACCCATTATCCCTACTTTCTGTCACCTGCCACTCAACCAATTTCCAGCCATGTTTATCATTTTCCATCAATTCCATTGGTGTTTGTCCCTTAATTAATAGGGTCTTAAGTGGGACTTTATCAAATGGTTTCTGGAAGTCCATATCAACAACATTCATGAACATCCCTGTCCACTACCTCAGTCACCTCTTCAAAAAATTCATTGAGGTTTATCAGACACGGCTTATGGCTGCTTATTAGAATAAATTGCGTTTATCAATAACGTGGCATGGCAAATATTGTTTCATTGTTCTTGTCTGTCGTTCTATTTTGCAATCTTGAAACAAATAAAGCTAGGACCTTATCTATACAGAATGATCCACTGTTGGCCATTGTTGATCTTTCTGATATTGAACTAGTGAGAAGACAAATAGCAACAGTTTCTACTTCTTGCCTTTTTGGAGGTTGTGCAGTTGAGAAAATGACTTGAGTGTGGCTATAATGAATAATATGACAGCTTTAAAATAAGGTACTCTGAATTTTGGAGTTAATGAAATGAAAGCAGTGCAGGAGAAACCAACAGATTTGATAGCATGTGGAGAGGAAAACAAAACTTTCAATAACACGATTCCCTTATTGATTATTAAATCGTAATACAGAAGAACAGAAGTAGGCCATTCAGTCCATCAAGGAAGTTCTGATGGTGGTAGAGAAGTGGCATAGGTACAGATTAGTGTGAATAGCAGGAAATGGGTCAGCTCCATTTTTTAAAAAAACAAATATATGCAAACAAGATATGTTGTGGGGCAGGTGCAACTTACAAATTGTTGAAGTCAATGTTGAGACCTGAAGGCTGTAAGTTTCTAAGCGTGAATTGAGTTGCTATTCCTCCAGGTTGCATTGCTCCATTGAAAATGGCAGCATTGCCGAGGGCAAAAGTGTTAGCATGACAGCAAGATGTGTCATGAGGGCCAGTGATCAGAAAGTTGAGGTTATTCTTGAGGACAGAACAGGTATTCAACAAAACTAACACCCAATCTTTGTTGGGTCTTGCTGGTATAGAGGAGAGCATATTGTGAGCAATAATGCAATGTGCTAGATCGAAAGAAATGGAAACAGACCCTTAATCCAACTTGTCCATGCTGACCAGATATCCTAGCGTAATCTAGTCCCAAGTGCTAGATCTCTGTGACTCTGAGTATGGGTAAACTTCTTTGCTTGGAATGTGTATTTACTGCCTTGGAGAGAGAGGAATTAAAGGGATAAGTGTTAAACTTTCTATGATTACATGGGTAAGTACCATGAAGAGATGTTGGGTGTGATGGGAGAGAAAAAGCATCTTGTAGGAGGAGTAGCCCCTAAATAATACTGGCAGCTTGTGGCATCCTGCTGGAGGTTACAGTTGTGACAGAGACTGAACCTCTGAATGTGTCGGCTGGTGGGGTGGTCAGTGAGATTAAGGAAACCTTATTGTTGGTCTAGGAGGGAGGAGTAGCAGTGAAGATAGAAGTGCGAAAATGGGTGGACATGACCGAGGGTGGTATCCTTGATTGAGAAAAAGGGAAGCCATATTGGAAATGTTCCCGTAGAAAGCTGCAACATTCGAACAAGCGTGATGGAGATTGTGAAATTGGGAGCATGGAAGTGAGTCCTTATGGGAAGAAGGGTGCGAGGAATAGTAGTCAAGGCAACTGGGAGTTTGTAATGGATATTAGTGCATATTGCTGCTCTTGCAAAGATGGAGTGAACAACTGAGGTGGTTGGCCCCAAAGTCCCATACTTCCCCTGGGAACCTGGGCCCCACAGCCTGAGCTGCCTACAGAATTTTAGTGTTGTCCCTTTTAAAGAAGTATCACGGTGAGCCTGTATTGACTGCTGCTGTACACCATCCACCTCTTTTCCCTCATCCACTGCTCGGACACGCCTTGGCATGCCCATTTGCCACTGGGTGGAAGGGATCCCCAGTGGAGGGCTCTCTATGCGGGAGTCCTCCCCCTTTCTCTCGGGGATCTGGGGTGGAAGGTGCTGCACGCGGCGGTCCCCTGCAACCACAGATTGCAGTGGTTAGCGGACTCCCAGCCCAACTGCTTGTTCTCTGGTGCTGTGGAGTCTGTGGATCATGTATATATTGGATCTGAGCACTTGCATTCCCTTATTGATGTTCTAAAAAACCTTCTTCTCTGTTTTTGGTTAAACTTCAACCCCATGCTCCTGATCTTCAGGCACCTGGTATGAGGAGGGACAGCGGATCTGAGGGCCTCCCCATGGGTTTGCTCCTGGGTCTAACCAAACTTGCCATAAACTGGTCCAGGCAGCGGGCCTGGAGGGGGTCGTTAGGACCGATTACCTGCCCCTCTTCTGCAGTTATGTTAGAGCCCGGATACCTCTGGAGAAGGAGCATACAATGTCCTCCAACACCCTTGAGCTGCTCAGGGAGTGGAGTGTATTATTTCCCCGTCCAAATCTATTTAGATTTTATCCATGCCCTCCCCTTCACTGTTTGATCACACAGCATTGCTGTTTGATGTGAAGGGCACTGCTTGTCACTGGCCACTTTGGTGTATCTTTTCTTCCTGATGGTGGAAATTGAATAAAGATTTGCACACCTCGTGTCTTTCACTGTGTCTCATATCTGCGCGCGCACACACACATACCCGGGTGCTGGGGGACAATAAGCATTACTGCAGTTAGGCGATAGTGTGGGGGTTAAAAGAAGGGTTAATTTTTTTTAATTTAAAAAAAATGGGATTTTTAAAAAAAACAGGAATATCAGGTATCTTCTTCACTTTGAGAGCTGGTTCTGAGGGAGCTGGATCAGTGAGTGAAGGACTCCATCTTGTGTCAGGGAGGGGACTGACTCTTAAAAAAAACTAAGGTGGTGAATGGGTGATAATTCAGTGAAGCCTCCTCCTCCCCAAAAACTCCTTTGACATAATGAAACATCCCAAGGTGCTTCTCAAAACCTAAATCAGACTTAATTTGACACCAAATGACAACAGATAAGAAAAGTCAAAAGATGGAAATTATGATGAATATTTATAATATATTAATGTTACTTTGGAGCCTTAATTCTAAAGTAAAAGACTTTTGATTAAAGTTCTGAGAATGTGAATCTCTTAAGAGATCAGAACAGTGAACTACTGACATGCATTCTTGTAAATGATATGATTTAGACAAAATGACCAGCAAACTATCTGGGTACTTAACAGCTTTGTGTTGGAGGCTGATGGTTGTGGATCAGCTATTCAATCTTCCTTTCAAAGAAAAGGTGAAGAGCGAATTTCTTCTTTCAATCTAATCTACTGTGTTTGTTGCTGATAATGTAGTCTCCTTCCCACAGCCCATCACAAACTGGAAGGACAGCAAGTCATTTTCTGCTTTGGCACTGACCGTAAACTCTGCCTTCCACTTTGATCTCATTACATACACAACACACAACACAACCATGTCTTGTTTGCTACGTTGAGCTGACCTATTTTCTGCTATTAACACCTACTCTTTATCTATAGCATTTCTCTACTACCATTTGTACTCTTTTTTTTATGATTGGACCAGAAATGTTACTTTATTTCTATCTAGGCAGATGCTTCCAGACCTGAGTTTCCTCAGTTCTTCCTGTTTTTACTTTAGCCTGACAGCACCTTTTCATTTATCACATGAGTAATGTTCATTTTGGCAGAATAGTAAAAGGCAGATGGCCCATGTCACGTATATTTGCCTATCTTTGTGTGGATGGGATAATTAAAGAACTTTTTGTCATTTATATAAATGATTTGGATGTGAATGTAGGAGGTGTGGTGAGTAAGTTTGCAAATTACACCAAAGCTGGTGGTGCAGTGCAGTGAAGTGAAGGTTATCTTAAAGTACAACTGGACCTTGGTTATATGCGCCAATGGACTGAGGCATGACAGATGGAGTTTAATTTAGAATTATGTGAGGTGTTACATTTTGCTGAGGCAAATCAGAGTTGACTAATACAGCTGCCGGTATGGCCTGGGGAGTGTTGCCGAACAAAAGGATTTAGGGATGCAGGTGCAATGTTACTTGAAAATGGAATTGCAGGTAAACAGTATGTTGGCTTAGCTTCATTGGTCAGTGCATTGAGTATACGAGTTTAGATGTCATGTTGTGGCTGTAGGAGACATTGGTTAGGCCACTTTTAGATTGCTAGGTTCAATTCTGGTCATTCTGCTATAGGGAAGATGTTATTCAACTTGAAAGGTTCAGAAAAGATTTACATGGATGTTGCTGGGGTTGGAGGGTTTGAGCTATAAAGAGAGGCTGAATAAACTGGGGCTACTTTCCTTGAAGCTTCAGAGACTTAGAGGTTTGTAAAACTATGGGCATGGGTTGGGTGAATAGCCAAGGTCTTTTTCCTAGGCTGGGGAAGTCCAAAAGGAGAGGTCATGGATTGAAGGTGGGAGGGGAAGGATTTTAAAAGGACCTGAGGGGCAATATTTTTTGTGCAGAGGGTGGTACATAAATGGGACAAACTGACAGAGGAAGTGATGGAGGCTAGTCTAATTATATCACTTAAAAGGCATTTGAATGGGTACACGAGTAGAAAGTGTTTAGAAGGATATGGGCCAAACGCTGGCAAATGGGACTAGATCAGTTTAGGATACTGGTTAGTATGGATGAGTTGGAACAAAGGATCTGTTTCCCTGCTATATAACTCTGACTCTACAATTAGGGTATGATTATGTCTTCACAAGTTTTGAGGTTGCACACCCATGTGCCTTGCTGTCTGAAAGTGGTGGAAGTGTGGCAAATTCTACCACAACAAAAGAGTTCTGGATCACTTAGGCCGTCAAGGGATTTGGAATCAATACCAGTGGATAGTTTAAGATACAGCATAATGATAATTTCATTCAAGGTTTCAAGTGCTGAAAGCTCTTAAGAGTAGGACAGTGTTCCAGTACTTGTAATTACTATCAATTTAACAAACCCAAATCAACTCTAATTTAGAACCAAGAATAATCAATGGTTATACCTGAACAACAAACTATACTAAAATTTTTAATTAATTGTGGATTGTCTTGGTAACATTTTTGTGTGGTATCAGCTACATAAGCTAGTAGATGCTGACTGATGATCTGCACTAGCAATATGAGTTAAGTATGTTGTTCTGTTAAAAGCTGGTCATAAAGTTGCTTTTGTTCAATTTCAGGTCTTGATAAAATGATGGTAGACAAAGATGGAGAAGTGACAATCACCAATGATGGTGCTACTATTCTGAGTATGATGGACGTGGAGCATCAAGTTGCCAAATTGATGGTCGAGCTTTCTAAGTCTCAGGATGATGAAATTGGTGATGGCACCACAGGTGTAGTTGGTAAGTTGGAGGCTAATGATGTAAGCATTTTATTTGGAGTTTTCTGAAATCTTGTTACCATGTGCACGTTACTTTCTTGGTGAATTCAGAGATTTTGAGCAATAAGAAAGCAGGAAACGTCTGTTATTTGATGGAATCTGTTTTCCCTTTTCAATGTTGATTGTGTCTTTTATATACAGTTAGAATTTTTTCCATATAATCCTTAAACAATTACTTGTAAATTGTTACACTAGGATTTTAGTTGGTCCCCTCAATCTCTAACCCCTAGTCCCAGAATATGATTCACATGGAATCAGTCTCTGTATTTTTCAGAAGTTTATATTGCATGATCTCTTTTTCAGTTCTTGCTGGTGCCCTTTTGGAACAAGCTGAACAGTTACTGGACCGTGGTATTCATCCTATTCGCATAGCTGATGGTTATGAACTGGCTGCTCGCCATGCCATTGAACACCTGGACAAAATAAGTGATAGCTTTCTGGTAGATCCGAATAACAAAGAGCCCCTTATTCAAACAGCTATGACAACACTTGGCTCTAAAGTGTGAGTACAAATTATATGAACTGTATTGATTGTTTCAGCAATGCCCATGTAAACATTGTAGTTTTATGCAGATTTCCCAAATGCAGCTTGCAATTGTGACCATTTACAAAGGTGTTAGGTAGCCATCTTGCCACAGAGAAGATTAATGTGGTGCAAGACTATTGTCATGTTGCACCTTGTGAATCATTTATTAGCCTGTCCAATATTACATTTGAAATATAGCAGTGATGAGGGAATTTTGCAATTAAGGAGATAGATAAGGATGTCAGTAACCATAGCCACTAATTCTGAAGAAATGTGTTGTTTACACATTGTAAGGGTAAGGGATATCTTAGCAGCAGACAGTAATATTGTTGTCCGTATTAGAACAAACAATATGGGGAGTGGAATAAAACAATAGCTTGTATTTATATAATTCGATCTTTTGGGACATTCAGAAGCACTTAACTGTCTTTCAAGTATATTTGAAGTAGAGTCACTGTTGCAATCTAAGAAATATGGCATCCAATTTTTAAAAACCATGTTCTCTCAACCACTAATGTGATAATGACCTCAACCTGTTTTATTGATTACCATTATTGGCTGTGACATTAAAAATTACTTGACTACTTCTCTTTGAAAAGGGTATATTAGAGAGATATTTTACATCCAGGTAAGATCAGAAACAGGACATCAATTTTGACAACTGTAGAAAATGGTTCAGCCTTTCATGTAGTACTTGCTCAATACTAACCTGGAATGACAGTCTAGAATTTTGTGCTTGAGTCTCTGGAGTAGGACTTTACCCATAATTTTCTAGCTCCTGAATCTCTACTGCTGAGCCATAGGTGGTGAGCTCCTTTTGTGATTCTGTAGGGAGTTAGGAGTTAGCTTAATAAAGCAGGAACTTGAGGTTATTCTAAACGATGATTGAACCACATGCAAATGTGCCATGGAGAAAGATAGTTGGGAAGACTTCATCTAAGAAGTGGTGTAGAAATGACAGATTCCTTTTCATGGGATATTAATGAAGAAACAAAGCCAGCAACTTTACCTTTTGTCTTGCCTTTACTTTAGTGTGATCACATCTTTCTTTAAATTTTAAGTGCCTTCTAGTTATGACGTACAAATTGAATGACTTTGTGCTATGTCTTTGAATCTAATTCATAAAGAAATTATAAATTTTAACAGTTGCATTAGTTTTGCCCCACAACTTTCATCTCTCATCCTATCCCTTTAACAAAGTGTCTGTCATTTTCTATCGTTAAGGTAATTTATTATTTCTTCTCAAGACTTGTGACTTCCTGTTGCTTTTGAGCTTAACAATTTTGTTTTTGGCTGGAATTTCATCAAATGCATGTTGAAAAATCCAATGCGTATCATTACAGAGTTCTTCATAATTCACTCCTCAACAATGTGAGTTGGTAAAACAACTTTTCAGTTTATTGTGGTGATCATTCTTTAATGTTAAAATGTTTGTAGAATTATTGGTGTAATTCAGTGGTCAGCTAGAATCTGCTTAATTCAGTGACCTGGTGGCCATTAACTTGGGTTCCAGAGCTGAATGGTCAAATGTTGTAAACCATCTTTGCAGGTGTCTTTCTCTCTTTTTCTCTATTTTCTGAAATTATTTATTTCCTGTTTATACAGTATTAATCGTTGCCATAGGCAGATGGCAGAGATAGCTGTAAATGCTGTCTTAGCTGTTGCTGATATGGAGCGCAAGGATGTAGATTTTGAGCTGATGAAAGTGGAAGGTAAAGTTGGTGGAAAACTAGAAGATACGCAGTTAATTAAAGGAGTCGTGGTGGATAAAGAATTCAGCCATCCACAAATGCCAAAGGTTGGATATTTTTGCACTAACATTCAGTTCCAAAGCACATGTGACTGACTTATGCGTATAGCTTTTTAAGTGGCAATTTGGATACCATTTTTGTTCCAGTAGCTTTGTGTTCAGAAATGTTCATTTGCAGGACAAATTACAACAGCTTGCATTTCTTTAATGTTTTAATTTATCAAAACATCTTGAGATGCTTTGTGCGACTGTTCTAAAATAAGTTTGTTACTGAGCCATATATTGGTGCAGATGGCCAAAACATTGGTCAAAGAAGTAAACATTAGAGAATTTATGTCAGTGTTTACTGTGGGAAAGGACAGGCAAAATATAGAGTGTGGGGAATTGATGTTGACATCTTGAAAATGTCCATATTACAGAGGAGGAAGTGCTAGATGTCTTGAAACACATAAAAATGGATAAATCCCAAGCACCTGATCAGCTGTAACCTAGAATTCTATGGGAAGCTAGGGAAGTGATTGCTGGGATATTTGTATCATCGATAGATTTGCCAGGTGATGCGCTGGAAGACTGGAAGTTGGTTAACATGGTGCCCGTTTTTAAGAAAACTAGTAAGGAAAAGCCAGGGAACTATGGACTAGTGAGCCTGACAGTGGTGGCGGGTAAATTGTTGGAGGGATGAAGAGTGTAGTGCTGGAGAAGCAGAGCCGGTCAGGCAGCATCCGATGCGCAAGAGAGTCGATGTTTCGAATATAAGCTCTTTATCATTCCTGATGATGAGCTTATGCTCGAAACAGTATCTGCTTTTCCAGCATCTGCAGTCCTCACATTGTTGGAGGGAATCCTGAGGGACAGGATTTACATTTGCTGAGGCAAAGACTGATTATGGATGGTCAACATGGCTTTGTGCATGGGAAATCATGTCTCACGAGCTTGGTTGAGTTTTTTTGAAGAAGTAACAAAGTGGTTTGATGAGGACAGAAAGGTGGACGTGATCTATATGGACTTTACTAAGGCATTCTGCAAGGTTCCTGATTAGTAAGGTTACATCGTATGGAATACTGGGGGAACTAACCATTTGGATACAGAACTGGCTCAAAGGTAGAAGACAGAAGGTGGTGGGGGAGGGTTACCTTTCAGACTGGAGGCCTGTGGCCATTAACGTGCCACAAGGATTGGTGCTAGCCTTTTCATCATTTATATAAATGATTTGGATGTGAACCTAGGAGATATAGTTTGCAGATAACACCAAAACTGGAGGTGTAGTGGACAGTGAAGAAGCTTACCTTAGAGTACAACGGAATCTTGATCAGATGGGCCAATGGGCTGAGGAGTGGCAGATCCAAAATGTGAGCTGTTGCATTTTGGAAAGGCAAATCAGGGCGGGGCATTTACACTTAACAGTCAGGTCCTGGGGGATGACACTGAAGAAAGAGGCCTTGGAGTGCAGGTTCATAGTTCCTTGAAAGTAGTGTCGCAGGTGGGTAAGATAGTGAAGATGACATTTGCTATGCTTTTCTTTATTAATCAGAGCACGAGTATAGAAGTTGGGAGGTCATTGTTACCGCTGTACAGGCCATTGGTTAGGCCACTTTTTTGGAATATTGTGTGCAGTTCTGGTCTCCTTCCTATCGGAAAGGTGTTGTGAAACTTGAAAGGGTTCAGAAATGATTTACAAGGATGTTGCCAGGGTTGGAGGATTTGAGCTATAGGAAGAGGCTGAATAGGCTGGGGCTGTTTTCCCTGGAGCGTCAGAAGCTGAGTGGTGACCTTATAAAAGTTTATAAAGTCATGAGGAGCATGGTGAGCATGGTTAGGATAAATGGACAGGTCTCTTCCCTGGAGTGGGGGAGTCCAGAACATAGGTTAGGGTAAGAGGAGAAAGATATAAAAGAGACCTAAGGGGCAACATTTTCATGCAGAGGGTGGTGTGTGTATGGAATGAGCAGCCAGAAAATGTGGTGGAGGTTGGTACAGTAACAATATTTAAAAGGCATCTGGATGTCTATATGAATAGGAAGGGTTTAGAGGGATATGGGCCAAGTGCTGACAAATGGGATTAGATTAGAATATCTGGTCAGCATGGACAAGTTGAACCAAAGGGTCTTTCCATGCTGTACATCTCTATGACTATGAATTCAAGAAGTTTATTTCCAGATGTAACATTAAGATATTGACAAATATTTTTGATTATTCTGAGCTTTATATTTAGCTACTAAAATGTATATATTAGTAAGATTTTAAAGGCATTCCGTTTCAAATTTATCTTTGATTTAGGTGATAAAAGATGCAAAGCTTGCTATTTTGACATGTCCATTTGAACCACCAAAACCCAAAACTAAGCATAAGCTTGATGTGACTTCTGTGGAAGACTACAAAGCCTTGCAAAAATATGAAAAGGATAAATTTGAGGAAATGGTCAATCAGGTCAGTAGTTTGACATCAGGTAGGCATAGATGAGTTGGACCAACAGGTCTGTTTCCATGCTGTATATTTCTGACTTTTAACACTGGACTTTGTATCAAGTCTTCTTTTTGCATTTCTTTCTTTGTCAAGATAAAAGACACTGGTGCTAACTTGGCTATTTGCCAGTGGGGATTTGATGATGAAGCAAACCATTTGCTTCTCCAGAATAAGCTTCCTGCTATCCGCTGGGTTGGCGGACCTGAAATTGAGGTGAGTATAGTTGCAACAAATTCTAGTGTGTGAATCGTGTATTTTGCTATCTATCTTTATAGTACGGGGCAAAATTAATACTTCTGTCTGTGATGCAGCTGATTGCTATTGCCACTGGAGGGCGCATTGTTCCCCGGTTTTCAGAACTTACCTCTGAGAAGCTTGGGACTGCTGGTATTGTCAAGGAAATTTCTTTTGGAACTACCAAGGATAAGATGCTTGTGATTGAGGAGTGCCAGAACTCTAGAGCAGTGACAATTTTCATCAGAGGTGGAAACAAAATGGTATGTATGATATTTGGTAATGTCATGTTTGAAGTAAACTTTGTTTTAGGTGAAATTTGTTTTTCCTGCAGCTGTTTGCCATTTGGTCTTCTATGAATTTATCAACTCTCCTTATGATTCAAGATTTTAACAAGACTTTCAAATGCAACTTTAAAATTGAGTGACATTTGCTTCAGCTATTACTGGCTTTCTCACCTCATTCCCCTCAATTCTGTGTGCATGTTTAGAATATCGGTTGCCCCCTATTTATTTTGGTGGTCATGTGCTAGATCTGGATTGATGTCAAGTGCTACTGTGCTTCATACTCCTCTGTCAAAACTACTTTTTTACTCCAGGCTCACCAGAAAGGCTAAAACAAAACCTTCTTTCCTCTGGTAAAACTGTTGTGAGAAATATTTCCCGAAGAAGGGTTAGCATCCGAAATGCTAACTTCTCCACCTCTTGATGCTGCCTGGCTTTCTTTTTTGTTCCAGCCTCCTGTTCGTCTACTATTGCTATAAATACTTCCCTCTACCCCATACCTGCAGGAACAATTATGAAAACTTTACAGCTGTCTCGTCACCGAGTTAAATGTTGTAGTAAGGATGGAAGTAAGATCTTGGCACTTGTTTCACAGTTGCTCACCTGTATATCTTTCATTCCTCTTCCTACCATTTTACCAAATCCCTCTGGTCCCAATCAATTATTTTAGGTACATTAGCTTAAACTAACATTTTAATCACTATTTTTATTTCTACTTACAAAACTCTTCATCTCTCCTATACAACAAATCTTAAACCTTTCTGTTTTGTCCTCAAATGGGTTGCTTCATGCTTATCTTCCCAGAACATTTTTTAAAATTTCATTCCCAGAATGTGGGCATTGCTGTCTAGGAGTGGCAGTATTTTCTTTTCTAAAGGGCATTAATGATAATTGTAGGGTCACCATTACTGAGACTAGATTTATATTCCAAATCAAAACGTGAATTCAAACGCTTAAAAACTGCCATTGGTGGCATTTGAACCCGTGTCGCCAGGCCTTTTCCTCAGGCTTTTGGATTCTAACCTAATGACATAATAACTGTGCCACTGTCTGCAGTGATGGTATCTGTTCTCGCACACAATCTATTCTTTTCGGTCTGGGTAAAATCTTCGTAACTAATTTGCATTTTTAGGTAATACTGCCTGTCTTTTATAACTTCTCAATATATTTTGCTTCAAAGCAACTACCAAATCTTAATCCTTTTATTCTAAGTTATTTCTGTAGTCCATAACATAAAACAGTGTATTCAATTTTATATAACTGGAAAATACTTCAACATAATGTTTTTGATTTATCCTTACCTGTTGTCTGCTGAGTAGAATCTGAATAAATTTGTGCTGTTGCATAGTTTTATAATGTTTGTAGGTAGGTTTACTGTCAACAAAAAGATGAATTATTGACGTTGCCTTCATCTTATGCTCTTCATAGTGTGTATATGTATCTATGAGCATAGAGCTTAATTTCTGCATTGAGTTTATTAGTGATTACAACATTTTATTCCAGATCATTGAAGAAGCAAAAAGAGCACTTCATGATGCATTGTGTGTGATTCGCAACCTTGTGAAAGATAATCGCATTGTATATGGTGGTGGTGCTGCAGAGGTTGCTTGTGCTTTAGCTGTCAATGAAGCTGCAGATAAGGTAAAATGAACATTTATTCACATTCTGAGTAGTTTGTGTGATTGATGTTTTGGATCATGGATAGTTAGGATTCTCTTACTTTTCATTTAGTTTTGTTTATATGGAGCAGGATGCCAAAAATCACAAATTTCAAATTGCTGGGTGGTATGGAGAGAAATTGTTACCAACTATTATCACTTTTTTTTTCCACGCTTTGTATTGTTCCTGTTACTGGTGAGTGGTTTTTAAATTGCAGTTGTTTTGTTCTGTCTCTGTACAGTGTCCTACTTTAGAACAGTATGCTATGAGAGCTTTTGCAGATTCTCTGGAAGTCATTCCAATGTCACTTGCAGAAAACAGTGGTTATAATCCAATTCAGACAATGACAGAGGTTCGAGCTAGACAGGTGAAGGAGAACAATTTTGCACTGGGTATAGATTGTTTACACAAGGAAACAAACGGTAAGTAGTTTTTCCTTTTTGATTATTGTACTGACATAAGCCTATTTAATCATTGTCTTGCAAAGTTTTTACGGTGGGTATCATATTCATTGTTATCAAATTTTAGTAGCTGTGCTCTGTAACCCTTATACTAGTTTCAGTGTCACCTTACGTTGACATAATACATTTAAAAAAGGAAATTGACCGAAGGCTCATAGGAGTTATGAAAACCAAAAAAATGACAGACAAAAATGTTGGAAAGGTTTGGAGTTGGGTTCAAGAGGAACATTTCTAAACTTCCTAAAAGGAGAGGGGAAAAAACACAGAATGAGAAAGGAAGGGGGTGCTTCCGACCTTTAGGGTTTATAAGACTAAAAATATCATCGCTAGTGGTTCAACAAGAAAGATTAGGATTCACAAGGGACCAGAATTGGAGAAACATGTCATTCTTGATTACAATGATGAGATAGACTGAAGCGAGCCAAATTAGCTCAGCCAGCAGAGAGTTGACGGATGTGCTGGACTTGGTGACAGTTGGATTTTATATATACTTGAGTTTTAGATGTTGTTGTTCCTGGTGGGTATAGACCTGAGAAGCCAGCCATCAGAAATTGAAATAGTTTGGAAGTAACAAAAGCGTGATGCAGATTTCCACAGCAAATATGCTGAGACAGGACAGAGATGGATGTAAAATGGTCTTCTATATAGAAAGGATATGGGGTCAGAAATCCTGTATTGAATAGAACACCAGCAAGTTTATGCAATATCTAGTCCAACCAGAGACAATAGCAAAGAAATTGGAATGGTAATGAGAACAGATGGTTTCAATCTGCCAAGTATTTAATTGGAGAAAATTGCAGCTAAACGAAATGTTGGTCTGGTAATCCAAAAACATAAGCAATGACAATCATGTTATTTGGTGGTAAAAATTAGTTAATATTGGAGTACAGTTGAAACTGAACAGCTCTTTCTTGAGTAGTTGTTAAATTAGAGGGGATCAACGATAGATTCTTGAGGAATTCCAGAGCTAACTGCTAAGAAATGTCCAGGGCAGAAAATACTCTGGATGGATAGGAATGGAATTAGATGACCACATAAGTAGTAAACATAAGAAAGATACTGGAGATAGTGGCCATTTGCATCTGAGGTGAAGAATGATGGAACTGGAAAGTACAATCGCAGAGAATGGTATTTCTCATTTGATTAGAATAATTTTATTGCAGAGGTTAAGCGGAAATCTGATATGAGAGGAAGATATAGAATTGTCGGAAAGGTGGACATGAATTTGGAAAGTAATATAATCAAGACTTTGAAGAGTAAAAGGACACTGATACTGCAGTTATAGAGAAAAAAAGCATGGAAACATGTCCTTTGGTCGCACTCTTCCATGCTCACCAGATGTTAATCTAGTTGTATTTTAAAGAACTATCTGGTTGAATTAAATTTTTTAAGAGGATGTTGATCATAAATTTGCAAGGGAAGTGGGATGGCAGTGTCTTGACAAAATAAATTGCTTGGTATCAGCCATGAACAGAGGTTAGTGGGAACTTGGTCTGAATTATTTTAAGTAAACAAATGGATCCTTTTACAACGGTGAAAAATTGGGTAATGGTTCATTTACATTGACCTCATGTATCTGAGTTGGTTCAAGTATCTCTTTGTTGCTTTTTAGGAAAAATCTTGGCATATGCAGTTACCAACTTTCACATTAAATGAAATAAATTTTCTAATTTTTGTGTGGCTTGATTTACAAATGTTGGTCAGGTCACTCATGGAGTGCTTCAAATAGTGCCCATCTACGCAAGGGGACAGCAAAGCCCTGTTTAATGATTCGTCCAAAAGGCTGAGATGTTTGACATATTCTATTCCTGACAAAATAATTGACTATTGTTTTGGGCCTGGTTTCATATGCTCTTTCGATGCAAGTTCTACACACTTATATATTTATTTCTTTCCTGTGAGACTTGTATTTAGTTGGCCTTGATTGTAATAGACATTCATATAGACTGATATAGTTGTAAATGATAACTGCATGTTGTGACTAGGTATAGCTGTTGCAGTTTTAATATTTCGAGTAGAAGTTCCATTATTTTTTCACATTTTTGGGCAAAGTTAGTGTTACATGATGGATCTTCACAGCAAAGAGTTTGGTATGTAGGAACATTTGTCCTTCATCCGTAGGAAGGAGTAACTAGTTTCAACCAAAACTATCCACTTTGCAGATTGATATTGGGAGACTTTCCTTCTGATGAGAAAATGAACACATGAACTCCCGACTCAGGTGACTGACTGTGTGGAGTTTGCACGTTCTCCCCGTGTCTGCGTGGGTTTCCTCCGGGTGCTCCGGTTTCCTCCCACAGTCCAAAGATGTGCGGGTCAGGTGAATTGGCCATGCTAAATTGCCCGTAGTGTTAGGTAAGGGGTAAATGTAGGGGTATGGGTGGGTTTCGCTTCGGCGGGTCGGTGTGGACTTGTTGGGCCGAAGGGCCTGTTTCCACACTGTAAGTCTAATCTAATCTAATCAAATACAATCTGAACCCAGATACAATAGGAAGAGAAAACTTTTTTTTTTCATTTAAGAACTGATTGAATATTGCAATGGATTTATCAACCAAGGTGGCCACCTTCCTGTAATTATCCTGTCATTCTGCAGTGTGCAGTCAATCTTAGAAATGACTTTATAAAAAGCTTATAAACCTTTCATCAAGAGTGCAGTGTTACTGTTTCATTGAAATGACTTTGTTTAACTCCGTACACTAATTCCTTGATTCTTCATTCTAGATATGAGAAAACAGCATGTCATAGAGACTCTAATTGGAAAGAAGCAGCAGATTTCTTTGGCTACCCAAGTTGTAAAAATGATATTGAAAATTGATGATATTCGGTGCCCTGGAGAAATGCAGGAATAGATATGCTTTACTGACAGGAGAGTGGTAAAATATAGAATATGCCACAATTAACATTTTCTGTTGAGTTATTTATTTTTGCATTACACTGTAAGCTGCATATATTTGTTTAAAAGAACTGAATAAAAGCTTAGACCATTTCTGGGTTAATTTTTCACTTACTATCTGCAACACACAAGTATATTAACAGTTTGACATTCCTCAGATAAAAGACAATAGCAAATTTTTCAACATCCCAAATAAAGTGTTACTCATAATGCACTATATCATAAGGAATTGCATAGTGCTAGAAGTTGAAGTGTTTTATTTATCAATGTATGTTTTTTTTTGGTCATAAATGTGAAAGGAAAATTATGACTGGTAAGTAAAGGAGCAGTAAACCCTGGCCATCAAATTTTGTCAGAATAAACTGAAAACATGTTGATCAAACTGTACAAATCTTTTTTCAAGAGGTTTATTAAAAAAAAGTCTTCAGTTTCTCTACCTTTTTGAAGTGTCTTATTAACAAGCATCGAAAAAGGCTTCGATTAAACCATTTCTCTCTGCTGTAGTGTACTATTAGGAATAAATTGTGTGCTTATGTGGCAATTAAAAAAAAGCCCAAAATATTGCGTAATGCCAATAATTCAGGCAATAATATTTTGGGTTTCTTACAGCCATAAGATGACAAATGCATATTGCTGCAATCCATTCAATTGATAAGATAACAATTCCCTTGTCAGTACTGTCCTTCCATTCCCGGTTTCCAAATGTATGGAGTAAGTTAACTAATTCTATTGATACTCCCTGCTGCACGGGGCACCCCTATAGGATGTCAGTCATTTGATTCTCAGTGGATGTAATAGTTGTCCTAAACTGGAATTGGTGATCGTTTTTTTTATTATAAAACTGTTCGAACAGGATATTACATGAGTTTTGAGAAGATTTGTAGCTCAGGTTGACATTCTGGATGTAAGTTTGCTTGCTGATCTGGAACGTTTGTTTTCAGATGTTTCACCACCATACTAGGTAACATCATTAGTGAGCCTCCGGTGAAGCACTGGTGTTAGTGACCTGCTTTCTATTTATGTGTAGGTTTCCTTGGGTTGGTGATGTCATTTGCTGTTCGTTTTCTCACAGGGTGGTAAATGGAGTCCAATTAGATGTGCTTGTTGATAGACTTCTGGTTGGAATGCTTGCTTCTAGAAATTCTCTTGCATGTCTCTTTGGCCTGTCCAAGGATAGCTGTGTTGTTCTAGTCAAAGTGGTGTCCTTCCTCATCTGTATGTAAGGATACTAGTGAGAGTGGGTCATGTCTTCTCATGGCTAGTTGATGTTCATGTATTCTGGCGGCTAGTTTTCTGCCTGTTTGTCCAGTGTAGTGTTTGTTACAGTTCTTGCAAGGTATTTTGTAAATGACATTAGTTTTGCTTGTTATCTGTATAGAGTTTTTCAAGTTCATTAGCTGCTGTTTTAGTGTGTTGGTGGGTTTTTGGGCTACTATGATGCCAAGAAGTCTGAGTAGTGTGCCAGTCATTTCCGAGATGACTTTGATGTAGGGGAGAGTGGCTAGGGTTTCTGGACACATTTTGTCTGCTTGTTAAGATTTTTTTGCTGAGAAATCGGCGGACTGTGTTCATTGGGTACCCGTTCTTTTTGAGTACGCTGTATAGGTGATTTTTCTCTGCTCATCGTAGTTCCTCTGTGCTGCAGTGTTTGGTGGCTTGTTGAAATAATGTTCCAATGCAGCTTCGTTTGTGGGTGTTGGGATGATTGCTTCTATAGTTTAATATTTGGTCCATTTGTGGTGTTTTCCTGTAGACGCTGTTGAAGTTCCCCATTGGTTGTTTGCTCTACTGTGACATTAAAAATGACAGTTTTTTGTAGTTTTCCTCTTTTAGTGAATTTTATGCCAGTAAGGATTTTATTGTACGGGAATAGTGAGGGGAAAGCTCCCTGATGAGGGGCTAATATCCGAAACTTCGATTCTTGGATGCTGCCTGACTGGCTGTGCTTTTCCAGCACCACAATGTTCGACTCTAATCTCCAGCATCTGCAGTCCTCCCTTTCTCCTAGCTGATTATAACCTTACTGCAAAGCCTCTTCCAAGGATGCCTACCTTGAAGGGGCTTATGCCTGAAACATTGACTTTCCTGCACCTCAGATGCTACCTGACCAGCTGTGCTTTTTCAGTACCATATTCTTCAAAGATGTCCATAATCCAGGCTGTGCTATTAGAATATATTATGGGAATGGCACACAAACTCAGTTAACAGCACATGTCACATTATCTGGGAGCCAAAACCATTATACAGGACTGACTATTGTTCTGCAACATGCCAAATAGACAAAGCAAAACTCAAGATCTGGTTAATGTTACCTTCATCAGTTCACTCTCTTCATTCTATCTTTATCATAGAATGATATGAATTGTTTTACTATTGTAGGTAACCTTAACTGAGATAAATGTTTTTGATTTCCTGATCTATTTCCCACTCCTTTCTAAAATAGTTATGTTAATGTTTGTTGGGTGGGTGGGGAAATCTTCTGTGTTGGTGTTGGTGGTATGAAGATGATTGCTGCTGTGACTGTCCAGGTTGCCACTGTTCTAGAGATTCACCTCCAACAACATCACCTAAGTAAGCAACAGGTTGCATTTCTATTGGCAGATACAAACTTAGGTCTTCATTTGTGACTTAAGCTTCCATTTTCTGCCTGCCATTTTTTTTAATTCCACACCTGTCACTCATCACGATCCTTACCACCTTGCAGTGAACCTGGGTGAGTCAATTGAAAACCTTTGGTTAAATTACCATAATGTTTCCCTCAATTTTGGTAGCTCTCCTAACTTAGGATTTCCCTAGATTCCTGATCTGTCATTTCCTGTTGTTCCCTAACTCAGGTGCTTAATTCCTTAAGCTGTTCACACTATGCTATCATATAGCACTTAATTTTACCCCTTCATGTTCTCACATGTTTACTTCCCATTGTGGACTGTGGGAGTAGGCCATTGTTGATTTGTATTGTTGAGACCACTATTTCCCAATTTAGGCAGTAAATGACTTGGAGCAGTTTTCTGATAGTTTATTTTTGTTAAATAGCATTAGATACGGTACATCCTTTCATTAGGCAAAGAAAGGACATTGATGGACGAGAACACTTTACCAATGCCAAAGCTATCCTGCAGAATAGTGGAATGGGGGTGATGATTTTGAAATGATATCTTTGTCTTTTTCGTCTTTCCAAAGGCTGATGTAGGGAAGGTCCTGGTCTTCTCCCTGATCTGGTAGATCATTTCCCTTGATCCTCTTGCTCATAACAGTCTCTCTCCATGTGTCCCTGATGATATGAATGCTTTTGGGAGCTGGCCATCTCTGCTATGTCAATCATCTGTCTGAGACCTCAAGCAATGACTGACCATGTGTAGCTAATCATGATGCCAGGATGATGACCACTTTCCCACCTCCATTTGAAGGGTAGTTCTAAGTATAAAGATCTTGTTTTTTTCAAAACACTGCATTGGTAATAGATGAGAATGGTGTCTGATCAATCTTTGACACAGTTGTGAACTTGGTGGTCTTTATGTTTTCATATACCAGAAGTCTGTTTATATGTGGGGAAGTATTGTGACTGATGTAACTCTCAACCTACAAAGAAAATATTAACTATAAAACAATTTCAGTTTTTAAAAAGGGCCCCAATTTCCCATACCCTCCCTCAATTCAAACTGTTAGTCCAGTTTGAAATTGAATATAGCTGGGAGCAGTGCTCTTCACCTAGTTATGTTCCTATGACCTTTGCAATGGCAATTTTCAGCATCTGATTTATTTGTGCTACAATACTTTAGCTTTGAAATAGCACAGAATATGGAATCTCTGCCTTACACCCAAGATTGGTGCACTGTCTTCATTAAAAGCAACAATACTACAGATATTGGAAATCTGAAACAAACAGAAAATGCTGGAGGAATTCAGTAGTCTGACAGCATTTATGAAGTGAGAAACAGTTAAAGTTTCAGGTCCAATGTGACATAACAATGAAGAAAAGACAGTTGTACAGTATGGAAACAGATGCTACAGTCCAAATCATACATGCCATTGTCAACCAGATATCCTAAATTGATCTAGTCCTATTTGCCAGCACTTCGTAATCTTAAACCTCTGTAAGGCCATCCCTCAGCCTCTGGAACTCCAGGGAAAATAGACCCAGCCTATTCTGGCTCTCCCTATAGCTCAAACCCTCCAACTATGGCAACATCCTTGTAATTCTTTCTGCACCCTTCCAAGTTTAGCAACATCGTTCCTTATAGAGGTTTACAAAATTATGAGGGGCATGGATAGGGTAAATACGCAAAGCCTTTTCCCTGGGTTCAGGGAGTCCAGAATTAGAGGGCATAGGTTTAGGGTGAGAGGGGAAAGATATAAAAGAGACCTAAGGGGCAACTTTTTCAAGCAGAGGGTGGTATGTGTATGGAATGAGCTGCCAGAGGATGTGGTGGAGGCTGGTACAATTGCAACATTTAAGAGGCATTTGGATGGGTATATGAATAGGAAGGGTTTGGAGGGCTGGGTGCTGGCAGGTGGAACTAGATTGGGTTAGGATATCTGGTTGGCATAGACAGGTTGGACCGAAGGGTCTGTTTCCATTCTGTACATATCTATGACTCTATATAGCAAGATTGAAGGCAGTATTCCAAGAATGGCCTAACCAATACCCTACATAGTCACAAAATGGGATCCCAACTCATGCTCAATGCACTGATCAACAATAGCAAGCATGCCAGACGTCTTTTTCACTAACCTGTCTACCCTTGACTTAAGAAATGTTAACTGTTTTCTCTCCACAGATGCTGCCAGATCTGCTGAGTTTCACCAGCGCTTTTTCATTATGATTCCAATAAAGTGGATTCTTTGGTCTGAATCTGTTTGAAGGCCATTTGTGACCTCGCTATGAATTTGATAGGATTCTGGCTGCAATAAGGACAGAATAAAGTTAGGACTGTTTATTACTTAAACTGCAAATAGATTTTCTCCTGCTCCTAGTAGAGGAACCATAAAGTTGGTTTGCAGATTGTCCAAGGTTTCCTTTGGTCTAGGTTGATTAGCGTCTTAACTTTCTTGGCTCTTTCTGTTATGTTTAGCTCAGATTAAACATCTCTGTACTGAGCCAAATCTCTCTCTAAACTCACTCATTGCTATAATGCTCCATGAACTTCTCTATTGTGTTTTTATGATATATTCCTAACAGACTGACCCTGATGCATAGTAGAACTGCATCTCTACCTTTCTTTTGTCAAACATCATCTGCCACTCCAGCAGCTCTAAGAGATAATGCCTCTTTTTACTAGTTGCTGAATGTTCCACAAGTGCTTCCGAATTAAAGCTGATGAGTGTCGGGTTTCATAACACATGTTCACTATCTTTGCTGCCATTTCCTTAAGAACCTAGGATGTAGGTCATCAGACACTGGGGATCCATCTGCCTTCAATCCTAATAGTTTCCTCTGTACCTTTACCCTTGTGATGACAAAATTCAAAATTCCCTGGATGCAGGAAAGGTTCCAGTTGATTGGAAAAGTGGTAATATTGTGCCCTTAATCAAAAAGAGAGGGAGGTGGCAAGTAGGAAACTTTACATCAGTTAGTTTAACATGTGCTGTTGGAAAATTTTTAGAATATTATGAAGAAAGTGATAACAGATATTTGGAAAGTCAAAACACAATCCATCAGAATCAGTGTGGTTTTATGAAGGGTAAATTGTGTTTAACTAGAGGTCTTTGAAGATGTAACAAGCAAGGTGGATAATAGAGATCCTGTAGAGATAGTTGACCTGGACTTCGGAAGGCATTTTGATAAGGCGCTGTGCAAAATGTTAATACACAAGGTAAGATTTCATGAGGTTAGAGGTCATTTATTCACTTGGATAGAAGATTAGCTAACCAACAGAAAGCAGAGAGTGGGGATAAATGTTCCTTCTGCTATTGCAAGATGTAACTAGTGGTTTATTGCATGGTTTGGTTGTTGGGGCCATAACTATTTACAATCTTTAATAATGACTTGGATGCAAGGAGAGTACAATAGCTAAATTTGCAGACAGCACTGAAATAAATAGGAAGGTTGTTGCAATGAAGAAATAAATTTACATATGGGTCGGGAGGTGAATGGGCAGAAATTTGGCAGATGAAGTTTAACATAGATAAGTGTGAGTTTATTCAATTTACTTGGAGGAATAGAAAGGCAACTTATCTAACTGGAGAGAAACTACAGACTGCTTTGGTAAAGAGAGACCTGGGCATGAATATTAGAAAACTAGAATGCAGGTACAGCAGATAATAAGGAAGGCAAATAGATATTTAATTTGGAGATGCCAATGTTAGACTGGAGTGTACAAAGTTAAAAATCACACAACACCAGGTTCGACTATAACCTGATGTCTGATTCTTAAAAATGAATTTTTTGCATTTATTGCTAAAGAAATAGCGAATAAAAGTAGGGAAGGGTTGCATCCATGAGACCACACCTAGAGTACTATATACAATTTTGGTGCCCTTGAGGAGCAGATGTCGTTGTATTGGAGTTAGTTTAGAGGACATTTGTTAGATTGATTCCAAAGATGAGGAATTGTCTTCGGAAGAGAGGTTGAGCAGGTTAGGCCTTCAGTCTCTAGAATTGAATTTATTGTCACGTGTACTGAGGCACAGTGAAAAGCTTTGTCTTGCGAGCAATACAGGCAGATCACAGAGTTAAGTAGCATAGAGAAGTAAATAATAGATAAACAGTGGCAAAAACAAAAATACAGGTACAGGCGAATGTTAAGAATTTGAGAGCCCATTCAGTATTCTAAGAACAGTAGGATAGAAACTGTTTCAAAACCGGCTGGTGCGTGTGTTAGAATAATTTAGAAGAATGAGAGGGGTTCACATTGATGTAAATAAAATGCTAAAAGGCATTGATAGCAGACGTAGAGAAGACGTTTCCTCACTTGGGGCAAACTAGAACGAGATGTCATAGTTTTAGGACAAGAAGTAGCAGACTTAAAACAGAGATAAAGAGAAACTACTTCTCTTAAACGGTTGTGGAGCTGTGGAATTCACTACTCCAGAGTGTGGTGGATGATGGGACTTTGAGTAAATTTAAGGAAGAGATAGAGATTTTTAATGATGGGTTGAAGGATTATGTAGAGTGGGCAGGAAAATGGAGTTGAGACAAATCAATCAATTTGTCGTCATGACTTTCTCTTATCAAATTGATACTGAGTATCTTCGATTAATCTATGTCTCTCCAAGTGCAGCACAATTCTGTCCCTCAGAGTTCTTTCTTATAAATTCCCCACTAATGAGGTGAGACAGAATGTCCTGTAATGTTCTAATGTGTCTCTTCTTTTATTTCTTCATAATATGACATCACTAGCAATCTTCCAGTCCTTTGAGTGGCCAGAGAGGATTTGAAAATTGCTGCTAGAGCCCTGATATCTCCTCTCTTGCCTCCATCAACAGTTTGGAATACAATTTCATCCAAACCTGCTGATTTAATCACTTTTCAGGCTAATATATCCCACTGTTATCTTCCTTCTCTATGTTAAATTATTTTAATATTTCATTGTGCTCCACTCTAGCTGAGTCATCCTTTTAAATTGTGAAGGCTGATGCAAGGTATTATGATAATGCTATGGCTTTAAAAGGTGTATTTTGTCCTGTTTTTTATATGAGGAGAGGTTGAAACAAAGTGGCCTGCTTCAAACCTATAGAGCAAGCAGCTTCTGAAGCCTTGGGTTTTTTAAAAAAAATTTGGAGCTGTACAGGCAGCTGAATGGGTGAGATCAAATTCCCACAGAACCAGGATTTTATCTTTAGCCTTCAGTAGATGTTGGGGTTGCTACATTTCTGTTTCCTTGCTACAGCTAAATGCTAGGGTTCTTTTCCTTCTGCTAGAAAAACATGCAAGACAATCTATGTTACTGAATTTGCCTATGCCCAGGGTGTGCTTATGGGATGTTATCATATTGGGAGAAAGTGAGGACAGCAAATGCTGTAGAAGTCAGAGTCGAAATAGGTGGCGCTGGAAAAGTACAGCAGATAAGGCAGCAACTGAGGAACAGGAAAGTAAACATTTCAGGCATAAGGGATGTGGAGGGTGAATGGGCATGAGAGATAAACGGGGGGTGGGAGGTGGGGGTAGGGCTGGGGAAAGGTAGGTGGAAAGGTGATAGGTGGATGCAGGTAGGAGTAATTGTGGTAGGTTGGTGGGGAGGGTGGAGCGGATAGGTGGGAAGGAAGATGGATAGGTAGGACAGGTCAAGAGGGTGATGCCGAGTTGGAAGGTTATATCTGGAATGTGGTGGGGGAGAGGAGATTTGTAACTAGTGAAGTTGATGTTGATGCCCTGTGGTTGTTGGGTCCCAAAGCAGAAGCATTCTTCCTCCAGTTGGCGGGTGGCTTTCATTTGTTGGTGGAGGAGGCCCAGGACTTGCATGTCCTTGGTGGGGTGGGGAGGGGGGAGTTGAAGTGGTCGGCCACAGAGCAGTGGAGTTGTTTGGTGCATGTGTCCCAGAGATGTTCCCTGAAATGCTCCGCGGATTGGCATCCTGTCTCCCCGATGTAGAGGAGAGCACATCAAGAGCATCATTTGCAGTAGATAAGATGAGTGGAAGTGCAGGAAAATCTCTGCTGGATGTGAAAAGATCTTTTGGAGCCTTGGACGGAGGTAAGGGAGGAGGTGTGGGTGCAGGTTTTCTGCCTCGTGCAGCAAGGGATGGTGCTGGGAGTGATAGGTGAGTCATGGGGGGTGGGGGGTGGACCTAGCCCCAGATATTATCATATTGGAACTGTTAATGAGTAGTTTATTATTTTGTTAAACATTTCAACAGAATTACAGTTAAACCAATTATTTTATTTTTATTTTGTCTATATTTTAATTATATTGCATGAATAAAGTGTGTTTTGTTTCAAGCCTGATAGTTTTACCAATCAAATTGCATCTAGAGCACAATGCTTTTAAAATTGGAAAAAGTTATGGTGTAGATTATCTCCCTGACATGTTTTGAGGGGATTTGATCTGGTCCAAAACAGTATTCATTAAGGACTGTGCCCCTGCCTTCTAAGTTCAACGGTCTACTTCTACGGTCCATACTTGGCTCTATTTTTTACACAGTTATTTTATGTACTTTGTATATTAAACTGTTTTTGGTTTGCCTTTACTCTTCTTGCCAATGCTTTCTCATGCAATCTCTTAGCTTTCCTAATTATCTACGACTCCACAGTTCTTTTTCTCTTCAAGGGCTCTGCATATTGAGCCCTTGGCATTTGCTCTAAGGTTTTTTTCCTTAATTTTAACCTTCATATACATTGTATAGCTTCATTTGATGTTCCTTCCAAGATATATAAATGATGTAACTAATTCTTTGATCAATATTCCAACATCTGTAGGTCTTCTATACCCTTCACTATCTCATCTGAACACCCTATAACCAGGAATATTAAATTGCCAGTTCTCCTTATCTGTCAGCTAAGTCTCAATCATAGCTATGAAATCAAACTCCGTGTGCCATCTGTTCATCTAAATTATTCTTCAGACTCCTTGCATTAAGATATATTCACTTTAGCCTTTTTAAACTCACTTCTTCTTTATCATGCATATGTTCCCTCTGCTTTCCAGTTTCACTCACTTCTAATTCCAACTCAGCTTCACCCCACTCTGGTGTATTTGACAGGATCCCAACCCCCTGCCAATCTAATTTAAATCAACCCTAACAGCATTAGTAAATATCCCCTCAAGGATGCTCATCCCATTCCTGTTCAGATGTAACTTGCCCAACTTGTACAGGTCCCACTTCTCCCAGAGGAGGTCTCAATGGCCTCTGGAATCTAAAGCATTCCCTCCTGCACCATCTCTCCAGCCAAACATTCATCTACTCTATCCTATTCCTATTTTCACAATTGTCTGCCACTCAGAAAAATACCTTTGTCATCCTGCTTTTCATTTTATAATGTGGCTCCGTAAGGTCTGCTTACAGAACTTCATTTCTCACTTTCTTCCTTATCATTGGCCCCAATGTGGGGGGGGGGGGGGGGGGGGAAGGTATTCACCCAACTTCTTCAGAATGCCCTGCATCCCATGACATACTTGTCCCTGACACCCAGCAGCCAACCTACCAGCTTGGAGTTACACCTCATAGAATCATAGAGTCATAGAGATGTACAGCATGGAAACAGACCCTTTAGTCCAACTCATCCATGCTGACCAGATATTCCAACTTAATCTTGGCCCATATCCCTCCAAACCCTTCCTATTCATCTACTCATCCAGATACCTTTTAAACGTTGCAGTCACATCCACCTCCGCCACTTCCTCTGGCAGCTCATTCTATATGCGCACCACCCTCTGCATGAACAATTTGACCCTTTGGTCCCTTTTATATCTTTCTCCTCTCACCCTAAAACTATGCCCTCTCGTTTTGGACTACCATACCCCAGGGAAAAGACTTTGTCTATTTGTCCTATCCATGCCCCTCATGAATTTGTAAACGTCTATGAGGTCACCCGTCAGCCTTCAATGCTCCACATTAAACAGCCCCAGCCTATTCAGCCTCTCTCTGTAGCTCAAATTCTCCAACCCTGACAACACCCTTGTAAATCTTTTCTGAATCCTGTCAAGCTTCACAACATCTTTCCGATAGAAAGGAGACCAGAACTGCACACAATATCCCAAAAGTGATTGAACCAACGTTCTGTACAGCCGCAACATGACTTCCCAACTCCTATATTCAATACACAAAAGCATACCAAACGTCTTCTTCACTATCCTATCTACCTGCAACTCTACTTTCCAGGAGCTATGAACCTGCACTTCAAGGTCTCTTAATTCAGCAACACTCCCTAGGACCTTACCATTAAGTGTACAAGTCCTGCTAAGATTTGCTTTCCCAAAATGCAGCACCTCACATTTATCTAAGTTAAACTCCATCTGCCACTCCTCAGCCCATTGGTCCATCTGATCAAGATTCTATTGTAATCTGAGGTAACTTTTTTCACTGTCCACTACACCTCCAATTTTGGTGTCATCTGCAAACTTACTAACTATATCTCCTATGTTCATATCTAAATCATTTATATAAATGACTGTAGTGGACCTAGTATCAATCCTTGTGGTACTTCACTGGTCACAGGCCTGTAGTCTGAAAAACAACCCTCCAGCATCCATCTTTGTCTTCTACCTTCGAACCAATTCTGTATCCAAATGGCTAGTTCTCCCTGTATTCCACGAGATCTAACCTTGCTAATCAGTCTCCCATGGGGAACCTTGTCTAATGCCTTACTTAAGTCCATATAGATCACATCTACCACTCTGCCCTCATCAATCATCTTTGTTACTTTTTCAAAAAACTCGATCAAGTTTGTGAGGCATGATTTCCCATGCGCAAAGCCATGTTGACTATCTCTAATCAGTCCTTGCCTTTCCAAATACGTGTAAGTCCTGTCTCTCAGGATTCCTTCCAACAACTTGCCCACCACTGAGGTCAGGCTCACTGGTTTACAGTTCCCTCGCTTGTCCCTACTCCCTTTCTTAAACAATGGCACCACATTAGCCAACCTCGAGTCTTCTAGCACCTCACCTGTGACTATTGATGATACAAATATCTCAACAAGAGGCCCAGCAATCACTTCCCTAACTTCCTACAGAGTTCTAGGGTACACCTGATCAGGTCCTGGGGATTTATCCACAGTTATGCATTTCATTCGCATTTCAAGATATTCAGCACTTTCTCCTCTGTAATATGGACATTTTTCAAGATGTCACCATCTATTTTCCCACATTCCGTACCTTCCATGTCCTTCTCCACAGTAAACACTGATGCAAAATACTTGTTTAGTATCTCCCCCATCTCTTGTGGCTCCACACAAATGCAGCCTTGCTGATCTTTGAGGGGCCCTATTCGCTCCCTAATTACTCTTTTGTCCTTAATGTATTTGTAAAAACCCTTTGGATTCTCCTTAACCCTATTTTCCAAAGCTATCTCATGTCCCCTTTGTGCCCTCCTGGTTTCCCTCTTAAGTATACTCCTACTGCCTTTATATTCTTCTAAGGATTCACTCGATCTCTCCTGTCTATACCTGACATATGCTTCTTTCTTTTTCGTAACTAAAGCATTAATTTCTCTAGTCATCCAGCATTCCCTACACCTACCAGCCTTTCCTTTCACTCTAACAGGAATTTACTGTCTCTGGACGCTCAATATCTAATTTCTGAAGGCTTCCCATTTTCCAGCCGTCCCTTTACCTGTGAACATCTGCAGCCAATCAGCTTTTGAAAGTTCTTGCCTAATACCATCAAAATTAGCCTTTCTCCAACTTAGAACTTCAACTGTTAGATCCGGTCTATCCTTTTCCATCACTGTTTTAAAATTCATATAATTATGGTTGCTGGCCCCAAAGTGCTCCCCCTGCTCCAATACCTCAGTCACCTTACCCTGCCTTATTTCCCAAGAGTAGGTCATGTTTTGCACCTTCTTTTGTAGGTACATCCACATACTGACTCAGAAACGTTTCTTGTACACTCTTAACAAGTTCCTCTCCATCTAAACCCTTAACACTATGGCAGTCCCAGTCTATGTTTGGAAAGTTAAAATCCCCTACCATAACCACCCTATTATTCTTACAGATAGAGTCATAGAGATGAACAGCATGGAAACAGACCCTTCAGTCCAACCTGCCCATGCCGACCAGATATCCCAACCCAATCGAGTCCAACCTGCCAGCACCCAGCCCATATCCATCCAAACCCTTCCTATTCATATACCCATCCAAATGCCTCTTAAATGTTGCAATTGTACCAGAATCCACCACATCCTCTGGGAGCTCATTCCATACACATACCACCCTCTGCGTGAAAAGGTTGCCCCTTAGGTGTCTTTTATGTCTTTCCCCTCTCACCCTAAACCTATGCCCTCCAGTTCTGGACTCCCCAATCCAGGGAAAAGACTTTGTCTATTTATCCTATCCATGCCCTTCATTATTTTGTAAACCTATTTAAGGTCACCCCTCAGACTCCGACACTCCAGGGAAAACAGTCCCAGCCTGTTCAGCCTCTCCCTATAGCTCAAATCCTGACAAAATCCTTGTAAATCTTTTCTGAACCCTTTCAAGTTTCACAACATCTTTTTGATAGGAAGAGGACCAGAATTGCACGCAACATTCCAATAGTGGCCTAACCAATGTCCTGTACAGCTGCAACATGACCTCCCAACTCCTGCACTCAATACTCTGACCAACAAAGGAAAGCATTCTTCACTATCCTATCTACCTGTGACTCTACTTTCCAGGAGCTATGAACCTGCACTCCAAGGTTTCTTTGTTCAGCAACACTCTCTAGGACCTGACCATTAAGTGTATAAGACCTGCTAAAATTTGCTTTCCCAAAATGCAGCATCTCACATTCATCTGAAGTAAACTCCATCTGCCACTTCTCAGCCCATTGGCCCATCTGGCCCGGATCCTGTTGTAATCTGAGGTAACCCTCTTCGCTGTCCACTACACCTCCAATTTTGGTGTCATCTGCAAACTTATTAACTGTACCTCTTATGCTTGCATCCAAATCATTTATGTAAATGACAGAAAGTAGAGGACCCAGCACCGATCCTTGTGGTACTCCACTGGTCACAGGCCTCCAGACTGAAAAACAACCTGACACCACCACCTCTGTCTTCTACCTTTGAGCCAGTTCTGTATCCAAATGGCTAGTTTTCTCTGTATTCCATGAGATCTAACCTTGCTAATCAGTCTCCCATGGGGAACCTTGTCGAACGCCTTACTGAAGTCCATATAGTTCACATCTACTGCTCTGCCCTCATCAATCTTCTTTGTTACTTCTTCAAAAAACTCAATCAAGTTTGTGAGACATGATTTTGCATGCACAAAGCCATGTTGACTACCCCTAATCAGTCCTTGCCTTTCCAAATACATGTACATCCTGTCCCTCAGGATTCCCTCCAACAACTTGCCCACCACCGAGGTCAGGCTCACCGGACTATAGTTCACTGGCTTGTCTTTACCGCCCTTCTTAAACAGTGGCACCACGTTACCAACCACCAGTCTTCAGGCGCCTCACCTGTGACTATCAATGATACAAATATCTCAGCAAGAGGCCCAGCAATCACTTCTCTAGCTTCCCACAGAGTTCTCGGGTACACCTGATCAGTTTCTGGGGATTAATTCACCTTTAATCATTTCAAGGCATCCAGCACTTCCTCCTCTGTAATCTGGACATTTTGCAAGATGTCACCAAATATTTCCCTACAGTCTATATCTTCTATATCCTTTTCCACAGTAAACACTGATGCAAAATATTCATTTAGTATCTCCCCCATTTTCTGTGGCTCCACACAAAGCCCGCCTTGCTGATCTTTGAGGGGGCCCTATTCTTTCCCTAATTACCATTTTGTCCTTAATGTATTTGTAAAAACCCTTTGGATTCTCCTTAATTGTATTTGCCAAAGCTATCTCATGTCTCCTTTTTGCCCTCCTGGTTTCCCTCTTAAGTATACTCCTAATTCCTTTATACTCTTCTAAGGATTCACTCGATTTATCCTGTCTATACCTGACATATACTTCCTTCTTTTTCTTAACCAAACCCTCAATTTCTTTAGTCATCCAGCATTCCCTATACCTACCAGCCTTCCCTTTCACACAAATTGGCTAAAGAACTACAGCAGAAACTGAAACACCTGATCAGTGGATCCAGACGCTCTATACAGTCAACACAGGAATTCTTGGACATCATCAGAAATATACACATAAATAATGAAGAAACTATGGTCTCATTTGATGTAATGGCACTGTTCACCTCTCGCGACAAAACCCTAGCCAGAGAAACAATAGCCAACCTGCTGGACACACAGAACAGACAACAGGATGGTGAAACTATCAACAAAGGCAACATACTCAAACTACTGGACCTGTGCCTCACAACACACTTCACATTCAACAGCCAAATATATGAACAAATCAACGGCACACCCATGGGCTCACCCATCTCTGGACTCATAGCAGATTAGAACAAACAGTCTTACCGCAAATTGAACCCAAACTCTGAGTCAGATATGTAGATGATACCTTTGTAATCATTAAAAACATAGAAATAGAGAACACACACCGGATCATCAATGCCACACTCACACGAATCTGATTCACTAGGGAGGAAGAAAAGGACAAGCAACTCCCATTCCTAGACATGATGGTACAGAGAACACCGAACAGAGAATTCACCACAAAGGTATACAGGAAAGCCACACACACAGACCAAGTCCTGAACTACAAAAGCAACCACCCCAACACACACAAAAGAAGTTGCATCAAGACACTGTTCAAAAGGGCCACAACACACTGCAGTACACTAGAACTGCAAAAAGAGGAAGAAGAACACCTCTACAATGTATTCGCCAAAAACGGATACCCACGCAATTTCATCAACAGATGCCTAAGGAAAGGGAACGAGGACATGCCACAATCCAAAGGACTAGCCACACTACCATACATCAAAAGCATTTCCGACTGATAGCGAGACTACTACGACCACTAGGACTCATAACAGCACACAAATCAACAGCCACTCTCAGACAACTCACCAGAACGAAGGACCCGCTACCCAGCATGAACAAAACCAATGTAGTGTACAAAATCCCATGCAAAAACTGCACAAAACACTACATAGGACAAACAGGAAGACAGCTAACGATCCACATCCATAAACAGTCACGAAACGAAATGAAATGACCAGCTATCCTTAGTAGCCACACGCGCAGATGACAAGCAACATGAATTCGACTGGGACAATACCATTATTATAGGACAAGCCAAACAGAGAACAGCCAGGGAGTTCCTAGAGGCATGACACTCATCCACAGAATCAATCAATAAGCACATCGACCTGGACTCAATATACCGACACTGCAGTGGACAGCTGGAACTGACAACTGGAAGCGGCAGAGACAAACCACTATAAATGCCGGAGGAAAGATCACAGAAGTGCTTCACAGGAGGCTCCCAAGCATTGAGGACGTCACATAAACAGGGCACGAAACGTCTGCAGCACAAATACCCAGCTCAGCGAACAGAACCAAAACAACTATTTTAAAACGAATAGAATTATTGTTGCTGACCCCAAAGTGCTCCCCCACTGACACCTCAGTCACCTGCCCTGCCTTATTTCCCAAGAGTAGATCAAGTTTTGCACCCTCTCTAGTAGGTACATCCACATATTGAATCAGAAAATTGTCTTGTACAGACTTTAAAAATTCCTCTCCATCTAAACACTATGGCAGTCCCAGTCGATGTTTGGAAAGTTAAAATCCCCTAGGAGAAAGTGAGGACTGCAGATTCTGGAGATCAGAGCTGAAAAATGTGTTGCTGGAAAAGCGCAGCAGGTCAGGCAGCATCCAAGGAGCAGGAGAATTGACGCTTCGGGCATAAGCATTCCTGAAAAAGGGCTCATGCCCGAAACGTCGATTCCCCTGCTTCTTGGATGCTGCCTGACCTGCTGCACTTTTCCAGCAACACATTTTTGAAGTTAAAATCCCTACCATAACCACCCTATTATTCTTACAGATAGCTGAGATCTTCTTATAAGTTTGTTTCTCAACTTCCCTCTGACTATTAGGAGGTCTATAATACAATCCCAATAAGGCGATCATCCCTTTCTTATTTCTCAGTTCCACCCAAATAACTTCCCTAAATGTATTTCCAGGAATATCCTCCCTCAGCACAACTGTAATCCAATCCCTTATCAAAAATACCACTCCCCCTCCTCTGACCTCCCTTTCTATCCTTCCTGTAGCATTTGCATCCTGAAACATTAAGCTGCCAGTCCTGCCCATCCCTAAGCCATGTTTCTGTAATTGCTATGATATCCCAGTCCCATGTTCCTAACCATGCCCTGAGTTCATCTGCCTTCCCTGTTAGGGCACTTGCATTGAAATAAATGCAATTTAATTTATTAGTCCTGCCTGCCCGAACTGTTTGACTCACTTCTGTTCTCAACTGTACCAGTCTCAGATTGATCTCTTTCCTCACCATCTCCTGGGTCCCACATCCCCAATCTTACTAGTTTAAATCCTCCTAAGCAGTTCTAGCAAATTTCCCTGCCAGTATATTAGTCCCCTTCCAATTTAGGTGCAATCCGCCCTTCTTGTACAGGTCACTTCTACCCCAAAAGCAATTCCAATGATCCAAAAATGTGAATCCTTCTCCCATACACCAGCTCCTCAGCCATGCATTCATCTGCTCTATTCTCCCATTCCTGCCCTCACTAGCTCGTAGCACCAGGAGTAATCCAGATATTACTACCCTTGAGGACTTCCTTTTTAAATTTCTGCCTAACTGTCCCTTCAGAATCTCAACCTTTTCCGTTCCTATGTCATTGGTTCCAATGTGGACAATGACCTCTTACTGACCCCCTCCCCTGTGAGAACATTCTGCACTGTCTCTGAGACATCCTTGACCCTGGCACCAGGGAAACAACACACCATTCTGCTTTTTCTCTGCTGGCCACAGAAATGTCTGTCTACCTCTGACTACAGAATCCCCTAACACAATTGATCTCTTGGAAGCCGACATACCCCTCGTTGCATTAGAGCCAGTCTCAATACCAGAAACTTGGCTGTTTATGCTACGTGCCCCTGATAATCCATCACCCCCTACATTTTCCAAAACAGCATACCTGTTTGAAATGGGGACATCCACAAAAGACCCCTGCCCTAGGTGCCTACCTCTCTTACCCTTCCTGGAGTTAACCCATCTATGTGACTGTATCTGAGACTTTCCCCCCTTCCTGCCATATAACTGCCATCCAACACAGACTGTTGCTGTTGCAAATTCCTCATCGCTTCTATCTGTCTCTCCAACTGATCCACTCGATCTGATAAGATTCGCATCCAACAGCATTTATGGCGGATATAATCTGCAGTAACCCTTAAACTCTCTTCAAACTCCCACATCTGACAAGAAGTACAAAACACTGCAAAGGCCATTTTTGCTTCTTCACAATCTACAGACCCAGAAAATAACACCATATTATTCCTCTACAAACACTGCCCCAGGTTAAATTAGTAGCTATGGCTTATATTTTAAGTTTAATCAAGAGACTTATCTCCAAAAACATACAATCAAGAAAGAACCCACTGTGCTCACTAATACAGCCTTTCGCTTGGACAGACTTAAAACAACAATTAACTTATCTTTGTCTACTCCCTCCTTAAAACAAGCTCTACAAACTCAATCAGAAAGTTACGAATGAATTTGCCCAACTATCTCACAGTACCAAAGCAGTCAATGAACATAAGGCAGTATCAACAAAACCCTCCCAACTTTATTAGGAAAAACATTAAATTAGCTTTTACTAAAAACAATTACATCTCCAATACTATTCAACCCCTTAAATTTACAATACTTCGAGTCTCCTGTAGATTTGTACAGTCACTCTGTCTCTGTCTGTCTCTGTGGAACTGTGAAGTGCTTTTGTTCTTCCTTTCTCTCTGCACAGTTAGCTGGTCTCTGCCTTTAGCCATGCTGATGCAGCCTTTCTCTTGGACAGACTTAAAACAACAATGAACTTTTCTATTCTGTGTTTTGATCTTCGCCCAAACTGGTTCCTCCAAGATTCGTTGTGAAATTCACTGTTTGTTAATTTTCCCAGATGCACTCTGATATCCAGTGACACATGAATTCAAAACCAGCAAAGGCAGTCACTGTGCAGAATTTCTCTCTCTCTCTCTCTCCTGCACTGTCCTCACCTAGCTGAGATCTCCTTACAAATTTGTTTCTCAATTTCCTGCTGACTATCTCGGCATCTATAACACAATCCCAATAAGGTGATCATCCCTTTCTTATTTCTCAGTTCCACCCAAATAACTTCCCTGAATGTATATCCAGGAATATCCTCCCTCAGTACAGCTGTAATGTTATCCCTTATCAAAAAGACCACTCCCCCTCCTCTCTTTCCTCCCTTTCTATCCTTCCTATAGCAGTTATATCCAGGGATAGAAAGGCCAGTCCTTTCTATCCCTGAGCCACGTTTCTGTAATTGCTATGATATTCCAGACCCATGTTCCTAACTATGCCCTGAGTTCAACTGTCTTCCCTGTTAGGCCTCTTGCATTCAAATACATGCAGTTTAATTTATTAGTCCTACCTTGTCCCTGCCTGCCCTGGCTGTTTGACTCGCTTCTGTTCTCAACTGTAACAGTCTCAGATTGGTCTCTTTCCTCACTATCTCCCTGGGTCCTACCAAACCGCCCCCCCATCTTACTCGTTTAAATCCTCCCGAACAGCACTAGCAAATCTCCCTGCTGGTATTTAGTCCCCTACCAATTGAGGTCTATCCATCTTTCTTGTACAGGTCACTTCTAGACCTAAAGACATTCCAATGATCCAAAAATGTGGATCCTTCTTCCATACACCAGCTTTTCAGCCATGCATTCATCTGCTCTATCCTCCTATTCCTACCCTCACTAGCTCATAGCAGTGGGAGTAATCTAAATATTACTCCCCTTGAGGACCTCCTTTTTAAATTCCTGCCTAACTTTCTATGTTCTCCCTTCAGTATCTCATCCTTTCCCCTTCTTATGTCATTGGTACCAATGTGTACAATAACCTCCTGCTGGTTCCTCTTCCCTCTGAGAACATTCTGCACCCTCTGTGAGACATCTTTAATCCTGGCACCAGGGAGGCAACACACCATTCTGATTTTTTTTGCTGTTGGCCACAGAAACGTCTGTCTGTGCCCCTGACTGGAGAGTGTCCTAACACATTTGATCATTAGATTAAAGCCTGTCTTGATATGAGAAACTTGGCTGTTTGTGCTACATTCCCTGGAGAGCACATCGCCCTTTACATTTTTCAAAACAGCATACCTGCTTGAAATGGGGATAGCCACAGAAGACTCCTGTACTACCTTTCCTGGAGTTAACCCATCTACCTAACTGTATCTGTGACTTTTCTCCCTTCCTATAACTACCATCTATCACACCCCCTAGCTCTTGTAAATTCCTTGTTGCCTCTAACTGTTGCTCCAACTGTTCCTTTCAATTTGACAGGATTCACAACCAGTGACACTTATTGCAGATATATTCCTCAGTAACCCTTAAACTCTCTGAAACTCCCATATCTGACAAGAAGAGCATATCACTCTACTAAAGGCCATTTTGCTCCCACCAATGTACAGACCCAGGAAATAACATTATTGCTCTACAAAACACTGCTCCAGGTTAACTTAATACTTATGGTATATATTTTTAAAATTTAATCCAGAGACAGATCCCAATAAAAACATATAATCAAGGAAGAATCCACTCTACTCACTACTGTAGATTTGCAGCAAGGCCATATCTAAAAATATTTACTTATCTCTTTCTGAGCTGTGACCTCTCCCATACAGGTTCCTCCAAGATCATTTGTGAATTTCCCTGTTTGTTAAGTTTTCTTAGACACGCTCTAATGTTCAGCGATACATGAATTCAAACAGCAAATTCAAAAACAGTAACTATGCAGATTTACTGCTGTGTCAGTTAGCAGAGTGGGTTTCTTTCTCTCTCTCCCCCTTACAGACCATGTGCTTGCTGCCCTTTGTCTGTCTTTCTCCCTTTTAAAACTGCTGTTGTTTTGACTTTTTTTTTCAAAGTTCCAAAACAATCGCAACAGCATATAAAACAGTAATTGCTGCTCCTGGAATGCAAGGAAATCATGTCCAAAACCTAAATTTCTTCAAAAAAAGAGCAGTCTGTTACAGCCAGAAATTTTTCACATCCTCCATCTTGGATTACCCAGAATATACAGCCACAAAAGAGCTTGTCTACTTTCCTCACTAATGAATCCTTTACCACTATCACTGTTCTACACTTCTCCCTGCCCTTTGAACAGTTGGACCACCCAGACTGTCATGAATGTGTATTTGGCTGGCTTCCAGTGAGGATCCATCACTGCTACCATTTGCCAGGCCAAAAATATGATTTTCAAGTGAGGTGCACCTGAGGGATTCCCTCACTACTTGCTTGATTCATCTCTTGATTGGCAGTCACCCTTTCCTTCCGTGCCTGCACTTTCTAAAGCTGTAGGGTGACTACATTCTGAAATGAGCTGCTCATGAACTGCTCAGCGTTGTGAATGCACCATTCACAGGTCTGAACAGGTTTGCTCTCCATTTCTCTACATTCACAGATTGGCTGTTTGGGCCAGAGCTGTGGAGTCCTGAAGAAGGGTTACACCCGAAACATTGATTTCTCCACCTCCTTATATTGCCTGGCTTCCTGTGTTCTTCCTGCCTGTAGCTTATCCACCTTGGATTCCAGCATCTGAAGTTTTATTTTTGTCTCCAACTGAGTCTATCTGTGATGGCCATCGCTCAGGATATTCAGCTTATAGTAACTTGTGACTTGATATTTGTGACTTGATCTGACAGTACTGGAGTTATGGTCTGGATTGGTGTTGTGGGATATAGGTAAAGTAGTGTTACGTCTGCAATTATAATTACTTATACAAAGTAAATGAACTCACACCAGTGTGTAATTGTTTCAGCCGAGAGCTGAGTCAAGAAGAATGGAAACTATGTGGAGGAAATGCATAATTGTTTTTTGTATTAGCTAAAATTGTATGTAAGAATGAAACGGGACTGCAAAACAATGGTAGATATTACAGGCGAATAGATAAGATGCTGTGAGGAGAGGCAGTTAAGCTAGATGCGCCTGTACAAACAGTAGGTATAAACATCTGTTTCCCACTTTTACAGAAACACAGGAACAAACCCCAATTAAAAGGGTCTTAACGGAGATCCAAGATGGCGGCGACTCAGCAAGTCTGAGTCTACAGAGCCCTTCCCAAAACCTGGGTAAAGTGGGTTTCCTGTCCCCACCACACTTACCAAACCACCCAAAAAATTTCTTTAATCTTAATTAGCTGCTGAATATTATATTTAAATAGTCTAATACTGAGTGGATAATGAGTAAATCAAAGGGACCCCGCAGCTCTCAGAAAACAAAGACCCCTCCCCCACCCTCCTCTCCTCCGGCTGCAGCTGATGTAAAAACAGGCCTTATAGAGATGATTGCCAGGCTGGAAACGACACTCGTCAATTTCATCGCAGAATCCCGACAGAGATGGAATGCATTTGAAGAAAAGCTGCAGAAACAGAATCACTCTATGGGAGAATTACAGGGCCGAGTGGAGGGGGCGGAACTAAAGGCCATGACCTCCGAGGCTGCAGCTCAAACAGCTGCAGAACAGGTGCGAGCTCTGGAGCAGAGAGTCCGGGCCTTTGAAATTTACATCGATGATATTGACAACAGAAATCGGAGAAAGAATATTCGGCTGCTGGGCCTTCAAGAGCAAGAAGGGAAAGGACAGTTAGCAGCATTTCTGGAGCGATGGCTGCCGCAGATTTTAAACCTGGGGGCTGAAACTGACCGGGTAAGGGTGGAGTGGGCCTACCGGGTCGCAGTACGCGGATCTGGCCCAAACCAGCGCCCACGCCCGGTCCTGTTCCGGCTGCAGAGTTATAGGGAGAGGCAGATACTCCTGGATGCCTCCAGAAATCTTGGAAAGGATCCTAAAGCTATGATTCATGAAGGATCCAAGATTATGTTATTTCAGGACTTCTCCCCGGCTTTGGCACGAAGAAGGAAGGCGTTTGATGAGGTGAAGAAATGTTTAAGGGACTTAGATATTCAATACACCTTACGCTACCCAGCGACGTTATGCTTTACCCACGAAGGATCCGAGTATAATTTTAGATCATCGGAAGAGGCCAAGAAACTTTTAGACTCGGTTAAATAAATTGTAAGAGACAATTTATGTTGGCTTGCCTCTCCCACACTCCGTGGGAGAAATGGTTACTTTATTCTACTTTACTTTTGCCTCTGGGAGCAGGGTTGTCTTCCTTGCTATGTTATTATACTTAACTGTAATCTGTTGGAGTTGTAATTTTATAGTTATGTGTGTTTGTACGTGGCATTGATGCTATTAGATATACTCAGGTATGGGTGGGGTGGGGTGGGGGTGCGGCGCTCACTGTTAACTCTAGCTCGGTATTATATCTAAATCCTATTAAGGAGCGCCCGGGTCGAGGGTGGGACACTGTTTGGGAGAGGATATGGTGGAACGTTGGAAAGGTAGTAAGGCCCCCTGAGAACAAGGGGGAAGATCTCCATTCAAACATGTTTAATCTTTTTTTTGTTCTTATTGTTTGGAAATAGCTTCCTTTTTATCATACTGTTATGAGTGTATTAGAGAACATTTTCTCTTATTTGAAGGATGTAAGCAACTCAACTATACACTCTGGATGATTGTGGATTAGTTGAATTTTGATGATTATATATTTAAGATCTATTTTTATATTAATGTTTGTGCTTGAAAATTCTGCTTATTTTTGTAAATTTGTCAAAATGTTAAATTCCCAATAAAAATATCTATAAAAAAAAAGGGTCTTAACGATCTGTATGAGAGGGGTGGCACAGATGGAGGGAATAGATAATGGTAAGGAAAGGATATGCCTAACAATGACCCACAGCAGGATGAGGTCAAACGGCCTTATGAGGCCAGAAATAAGCATTTTGTCACAAACAAGGCTGGATAAGGCAAGAGATAAACAGAAGTAATGAGTTCTGTTCTTAGGGAAGTGAAAGACGTAAACAGGGGAGGAGCAATGAAATAAAAAAAAGTAGAAACCAAATTATATAAATATCGAGTATTCGTTGAATTCGGTGTGTGAGTCCCTTGCCTTGTACAGAGACAGACAGTGGACTTCACACCCTCTTGCAAGAGTAAAATAAATGACACTATTGATTCAGATCTTGTTTCGGACTGAAATTATTGAAGTGTGTGAGCTTAGTTTCTCACAATTGGGGGCTGTCTGGGATGTTCTTCCATCGCTGGGGGGAGTGGCTGGCCCTGGACACTGGGAAGATGCGTCCCGTTCCCAATTGAGGAGTGGTCTCGTGTCCCGGTTTGGTCCGCTCCCTTGGGCGACTGGTATGAATTCCACAAGAGAGACATCTGAATTAGACAGTGAAAGGCAGTCGATAGAAAATACGGCGAAAAGGGGCCAGGCAACTCTGTGCACAGACCAGGGTAAGAAAATTGACTTTTAAGTACTGCCTTGGTGGCCGGGATTGAGTTTTAGTAGTTAATAAGGGACTAATGAAGGAACTCAATATGGGTTGTGCCGTGGGTAAGGAAAAAGCCTCCGGGAAAACAAAAGAAGAAAAAGGCAATGGAAATGGAGGCAGGGCCCCTTACAACATACCTCCAGAAAGTCCGTTGGGCAGGATGCTGTGGAATTGGAAAAATAATATTTGTACAAGGGAAAAAGATGATTAAATATTGTTGCTTTGTATGGACTAAGGAATCCATTCTTCGTCCCGCCGTCTTCTGGCCAAAGTACAGGTCGGACAAAGACTGGGTTTGTAAATATCTGAATTTACATGTCAATGTGTGAGAGAGAGAGAATGAAAAGAGCTGTACAGCTGATAGAAAGTTTAACCCTTTGTGATTTGGTTTGAATGCACATTTGTTTGTTGGTGATTGAATGTTTGCGCTTTATTCCCTGGAGCTTGAGTTCCAGGATTGTTTTGAATCTGATTTTTATTATGGAAACTTAACATGATGTCTTTTAAGGTTAAGGATTCTATATCGATTATGAAAAAAAATGATAACTCCTGTTCTTTTTGCAGGTCATGACTGCCTTACTATCAGTTTCTAACTAATCTCTTTTATCCTTACATAAAAACGATTTATGGAGGACAGTTGAAGTTTCAGTTCAACATTAGATTGTAGTAAAAACAAAATCCTATGGTTAGTATCTGTGACCTTGGATTCGGCTTTTAAGTTTTTAACTTGAATAGACAAATTCTTTTAAGGCAGCTCTGGTTATTTCACAACCTATAGCATTATAATTGAGCAATGATTGGTCAGGACTACTTAAGAAAACTAATTTTGGATTTAAATTAAGGGACTAAAACTGGGTAATTATAGTGGATTTCAAAATTGGGAACTGTATGCATTTTACATTTTAAATATTAAATACTGAATAAATGAATGTAAATATATAAATATATTTACAAGTTAGGAACAGGCTTTAAAGTTGGTCAAGCATGAATTGATGAATTGGTATTTGAAGTTATGGGGAGCTAGAAATATTGCAATATTTCTTAAAAAAAAGGGAAGAACGTAACGACTTATCCCCTTCGGGAGGTACCAATAGGGGACAAAGAGATTGGGTTTGTAAGTGCCCCCCTCACCAGTGGGGAGATCAGAACATTTAAAAAGGAAATTAAGGTCCTAGTTGAGGATCCGGTAGGGTTGTCTGAACAAATTGATCAATTTTTGGGACCCAGTCTGTATACGTGGGCTGAGTTAATGACTATTTTGAATATACTATTTACTGGGGAAGAAAGGGGACTTATACGAGGAGCAGCCATTAAAATATGGGACAGGGAACACCCGATTGGAGGTGGGGATGCCGGACAGGGCGAGATGAAGTTTCCCCTCAGAGACCCCCAGTGGGAAAATCAAAACCCGGAGCATAGAGAAGAAATGAGGGAATTGAAAGACCTGATTCTAAAAGGAATAAGAGAGGCAGTTCTGAAGTCGCAGAATTTGACTAAAGCCTTTGAAGTAAGACAGGAGAAAGATGAGACTCCCTCAGCTTTCTTGCAAAGATTAAGAGACTCAATGCAGAAATATTCTGGAATGAACCCTGAGGACCCAGTGGTACAGGGTCTTTTGAAAGTACATTTTGTGACAAAGGCATACAGAAAAAGATACAGAAGATAGAAGGGTGGAGTGAAAAACCATTAGATGAATTGTTAAGAGAGGCGCAGAAAGTGTTTGTAAAGACAGAGGATGAGAGACAAAAACAGAAGATGAAAATGATGGTAGCTACGGTTGATGAGGTAGTTAAGAAAAAATGGAACCAATATTGAGCAACTGGAGCGGCGGGTGGCAGCATGTAGGACAGAGAGGATGTGGGGAGAGAGACAGACCGTATTGTATGGGCTAGAGAAGGGAATCGTGGAGGAGTACAGATCCCTCCCCTTGAAATAAGTTTTAAAAAAAAGGGGACGTTGTCTGTGAGCGACAATATCCCATTTCCATAGAAGGTAAACGAGGACTGCAGCCAGTAATTGAGGGACTGATTAGAAATGGATTGTTGGAGCCATGTATGTCTCCTTATAATATCCCAATTCGACCTGTACGGAAATCTGATGGGACTTATCGATTGGTGCAGGATTTGAGAACATTAAATCGAATAGTACAGATCAGACACCCAGTGGTGCCAAACACCTATACGTTATTAAGTAAGATCCCTCATGACCACAAATGGTTTAGTGTGATAGATTTAAAGGATGCCTTTTGGGCTTGTCCCTTGGCGGAGGAAAGTAGGAATTCGTTCGCCGTTGAATGGGAAGACAGGACAGAAACAGCAATACCGGTGGACTGTGCTCCCCCAGGGGTTTACGGAATCCCTGAATTTATTTGGACACATGTTAGAACAAATATTGGAGAAATGTAGCAGCCCCAAGGGTCTACCCTGTTGCAGTATGTAGTTGACCTCTTAGTAACCGAAAAAAGAAGAGAAAAAATAGTAGAAGCCACTAACAAATTATTGAATTTCCTGGGCCAGCAGGGCCTGCAAGTATCTAAAAACAAATTACAATATGTGGAGCGGGAAGATAAATACTTGGGACATTTAGTTAGTGAGGGAAAGCGAAAGATAAGCCCGGAACGGATAGAGGGAATAGTGGGGATGCCGCTGCCCAGGACTAAACGGGAGTTACGTAAAGTTTTGTGTCTAACGGGATATTGCAGACTGTGGATTGATTCCTATGCTCAAAAGACTTAAGAAATTATATCTCAAACTATTAGAGGAGGAACCAAAATGTCTAAGTTGTGATGATGAGGAAAAAGAACTAGTTGAGGAACTCAAAAGAGATCTGATCCATGCCCCCCGTGTTAGCCTTACCTTCCCTAGATAAACCTTTCCACCTCTTTGCTACTGTAGATAAGAGAGCAGCTTTGGGAGTATTAACCCAGAGGTGGGGAGGAATGAAACAGCCAGTAGCATATCTTTCGAAGCTATTGGATCCAGTATCCCGGGGATGGCCTGAGTGTGTGCAGGCTGTGACTGCCACTGCGAGTGGGGTGTCTAAAACAATATTGGAGCACATAATTCCCCGATATGGGCTAATAAACCATATAGATTCCGACCAAGGAACTCATTTTACTTCTAAAGTGTTACGGGGGTTATGAAAGGGTTGGGAATTTCCTGGGAGTTCCAAACTCCATGGCACCCGCCATCATCAGGAAGGGTTGAGAGAACGAACCAAACACTCAAACGACAGCTCTCTAAATTGATAATAGAAACCAGACTCCCTTGGACCAAATGTTTACCTATAGCTCTCTTGCGAGTACGAACAGCCCCAAGGAAAGATTTGGGACTAGCCCCCTATGAAACCTTATTTGGATTACCTTATCTGGGAACGAATGGAGAATTGCCAATTCCCAAAACTAAAGAATTGTTCTGAAAGAAGTATATACTGGGCTTGTCCTCCTCTTTGTCTTTCCTCAGGAAACAGGGTTTATTGGCACAGACTCCACCCCTTGAATTCACCGTTCATCCCATCCAGCCGGGAGATTGGGTCTTAGTAAAACCATGGACAGAGACTAAATTGCAGTCGGACTGGGAAGGGCCGTACCAGGCTCTTTTGACTACCGAAACGGCAATAAGGACGGCGGAGAAAGGCTGGACTCACTACACTCGGATCAAAGGGCCAGTGGACTCTCCAGTTGAGGAAGAACTCTGGACAGCCGAATCAACACAAGACCCGCTGAAACTCAGACTAAAGAGACTTTGAGTAACTGATTATATAGTGGTGACGCGAGCGCAGGATTATTTCCGTAGGATTGTATATTATGTCTTTTTGTGCTTCAGCATGATTTTTAGAATACTGGGAATGCTTAGAGTTATGATGCTAGCCCTCTTAGTATTGGGATTTTGTCAAATATCATTTTCATATGCATTACTAACGGTTCCTGAGTCTGATAATTCACAAGTAATAGATGCCGATGCATGCAGCTTAGTAAATTGTGGGAATGTAGATAATCAGAGACAGTACCGCAGCTCTGAGATATATCTTAAGTCCTATGGGGATGGTACTTGGTATAATGGTCTCGTGACAGTACACCGGACCCCCTTCCGACCAGCTCACGATTGTCCCAATAAAAAGCGTAACCCAATATACCTAACAATAAAAAAAACCACATAGCATGAAGCTATTTGGGGGGGGGGGCCGGGGGCGCAACCCCCACCCCCCCAAACGGGCAGCACGGTGGCACAGTGGTTAGCACTGCTGCCTCACAGCGCCTGAGACCCGGGTTCAATTCCCGACTCAGGCGACTGACTGTGTGGAGTTTGCACGTTCTCCCCGTGTCTGCGTGGGTTTCCTCCGGGTGCTCCGGTTTCCTCCCACAGTCCAAAGATGTGCGGGTCAGGTGAATTGGCCATGCTAAATTGCCCGTAGTGTTAGGTAAGGGGTAAATGTAGGGGTATGGGTGGGTTGCGCTTCGGTGGGTCGGTGTGGACTTGTTGGGCCGAAGGGCCTGTTTCCACACTGTAAGTAATCTAATCTAATCTAACCTATCAGATACAATTAAATGAAACATTTGGGATAGAAATGAAAGCAAACGGGAAGGATTTCTCGGGCTGTTGTTTTCGAATTAGCGTAGGACAGGGAAAACGGGTGGAACTACTGGATAATGAGATACAACCTTTCACCCCTCCTGATGATCCTAAAGTAGTAAAAATTATAGAGGTAAAGGACTTGAAACAGACTATCGAAATGGAAACTGGGTACGGGGATGCAAATGCCTGGGTTGAATGGGTAAAGTATACTGTAAAAAGCATGTGCTATGCATGTGCCTCTGGTAGGCCAGTGGCCCAGGTGGTTCCCTTTCCGCTCGGGTGGAAGCGAGACAGGAAGGGCATGAAATGTATGATAGCCCTGTGTCAGGATGAGACTGCATGGAATGATAGGAATTGTACCGCCCTATCTCTGATGTTCCCTCCCTTGAAGAAGAAAGATGCAAAAGTCCCCCCCACATTTTCCGCCGCAGTTGGAAATCACACGTCGTGTGTGCGTAGAAGAGGTACAAGTCAGTCTAGAGATTTGGGGGAGCTGAAATTATGTACAGAGATTAAAAATGTTACCGAAACGGAGAAGGGAGGGAACTACTCAGCACTAAAGGTTCCCCAAGCGGAGGTGGTGGTACTGTGGAGGCAAAATATTGAGACCCACCCTGGATTGGAGAGGGATATGTGCAATTGTACTATTGGCAATTCCATTTACCCTGGCATTTGAGAAGGAAAAGATAGTAGGGAAAAAGGGAAGGGGTAAGAGATCACGGTTACACACTTCTTTTGATGACAGGATTTATCTCGATTCTATAGGAGTCCCTGGGGGGGGGGGTACCTGATGAGTTCAAGGCTCGTAACCAGATTGCAGCAGGCTTTGAGTCAGCTCTCCTTTGGTGGGTAACAATTAATAAAAATGTAGATTGGATAAATTACATTTTCTATAATCAACAGCGATTTATAAATTATACAAGAGATGCGGTTAAAGGAATATCAGAACAGCTTGATGCGACAAGTAGGATGGCATGGGAGAACAGAATGGCCCTTGATATGATTCTAGCAGAAAAAGGGGGTGTATGTGTGATGTTAGGAGAAAGCTGTTGTACCTTTATTCCTAATAACACTGCACCTGATGGTTCAATTACTCGGGCCTTAAGGGGATTGTCTACCTTAGCAGAGGAACTGGCTGCGAATTCAGGAGTAGATACATCTCTCATGAGATGGCTTGAATCCTGGTTTGGAAGATGGAAGGGGGTGGTGGTTTCCATCCTTACTTCCCTGATGGTAGTAGTCAGGGTATTGGTGGCCATTGGCTGTTGTATCATACCCTATATATGAGGGCTCACCAAAGACTGATTGAGACAGCCTTAATGAAACAGAGGGAATCAGGCAGAGGAACTTTCTTGACTAAATAATGAGGGGATGAGTGAGACCAGGATAGATGAAATCTCCGGTATGATGGTTGTGAATTTCGGGGGTGATGCTTAAAAGAAAAATGCGGAAGATAACAAATGGTAATTAAAGAAAAAGGGGAAATTGTGGGATATAGGTAAAGTAGTGTTACGTCTGCAATTATAATTACTTATACAAAGTAAATGAACTCACACCAGTGTGTAATTATTTCAGCCAAGAGCTGAGTCAAGAAGAATGGAAACTATGTGGAGGAAATGCATAATTGTTTTTTGTATTAGCTAAAATTGTATGTAAGAATGAAACGGGACTGCAAAACAATGGTAGATATTACAGGCGAATAGATAAGATGCTGTGAGGAGAGGCAGTTAAGCTAGATGCGCCTGTACAAACAGTAGGTATAAACATCTGTTTCCCACTTTTACAGAAACACAGGAACAAACACCAATTAAAAGGGTTTTAAGGATCTGTATGAGAGGGGCGGCACAGATGGAGGGAGTAGATAATGGTAAGGAAAGGATATGCCTAACAATGACCCACAGCAGGATGAGGTCAAACGGCCTTATGAGGCCAGAAATAAGCATTTTGTCACAGATAAGACCGGATAAGGCAAGAGATAAACAGGAGTAATGGGTGCCGTTCTTAGGGAAGTGGAAGATGTAAACAGAGGAGGAGCAATGAAATAAAAAAAAAGAAACCAAATTATATAAATATTGAGTCTTCGTTTAATTCGGTGTGAGTCCCTTGCCTTGTAGACAGACAGTGGACATCACACCCTCTTGCAAGAGTTAAATAAAGGACGCTACTGATTCAGATTTTGTCTCGGACTGAAATTATTTAAGTGTATGAGCTTAGTTTCTCACACTAAGATGGCTTTTTCAGTGTCTGTTAAGGATCAGTCAGATAGGCTTTTTTATCCACACTTGTGTTGTCTGTGTTGTTATTTTGTGCGCGTTTGTCTAGTTTTTTTCTGCAGGTCTAGGTTTTTTCATTTTCTGTGTTTGTCACTGTCTAATGTCTATGGTTCATTGCACTGCGTCTGTCCATTCATGGTCTATTGCATTAGTGAAGTAAGTGCAAAATTTACCGGTTGTATTTATGGAGTCTGCCGTGGGCATCATTAATCATTCCTCTCAGCATACTGCGGCCGTTTTGCTCTGCTTTCTTTTGGCTAGTGGGGTGTTAAGGGAGAGGTTTGTATTTAAGACATTTCGAGAGTACCTATTTCCTTAGGCATTTGTGCAGGAAATACAGCTGTTCATGGATGGCGCTCTGTCGAATGGCATTGGTTTCTCAATGTTTCCCAAGAAAAGCAGGTCACTAACACCAGTGCTTCACTGGAGGCTTACTGATGATGTTACCTAGCAGGGTGATGAAACGTCTGAAAACAAACCTTCCAGCTCTGTGAGCAAACATACATCCATGTATACCCATTGCTCGGTCAGTGTAACCATGCAAAGTCTTTCACTAAGTAAGAAAAATTAAAATACAACTGATGCTGGAAATCTAAAGTAAAAACATAAAATGCTGGAGAAACCACAGCATCCACGGAGAGAGAAACAAGTTTTTTTTCCAGAATGGAATGAGCTGGTAGAGGCTGATAGTAACAAAATTTTTAAATATCTAGATGGATATGTGAAATAGGAAAGGTTTAGAGGGATGTGGGCCTCTAAATGCTGGGAAATGGGATTAGGTTAATTTAAGATATCTGGTCGGCACGGACGAGTTGGACCTGAAGTTCTGTTTCCGCTCTGAACATCTCTTTGATCGAAAACTGAACAGAGATACTTCCAGATTCTGGATCAGTGGTGCTGGAAGAGCACAGCAGTTCAGGAGATACTTCCAGACCTGCTGAGTTTCTCCATCATTTTCAGTTTTTACTATACTCTAGGGTTGCTTTCAGTTTGTAATGTTTATAAAAAAAAGTCAATGGATGAATGGATTTCTTAGCATTAATAATTTAAAACGACGCTGGAAGAATTCAAAGCTTGAACGCAACTGATGAGAGACGCCGAGTCCATGTCAGATTGTTTCCCCGGTGAGCCCTGAGCCTCCAGCTGCGCGACTCTCACCTCCACGCATGCGTACCGAAGGCACAGGCGGCCCCGCCGTGAGGAAGTGATGTCAGACGCACCGGAAATACACCGCCGGGACTGCAGAGCGACGGTTTGCGGAGTCTCGGAGCGGAGCGGTCCGCTTGGTAACTACGGGCGGACTGGAATGTAAACGTTGTGGCGGGGCGGGAAGGGAAGGAAGGAGGCTGGAGGCTGGAGGTCGGAGGCCAGAGGCCGGCGGCCAGCTGCCACCGCTCGGACTTTGTGGGGGGTTACGTGACTCCAGACCCTTTCGAAAGGCCGCTTGAGGAGAAAGTACAAGCAGAGGAATAACGAGTGCTGCAGTCGGCCTCGGTATCACAGCTCTTCCCTCCTCAAAATAGGCCATCGTATATTTTCCACCTTGATATGTTTGAAAATATGCTTGCAGTTTAGCTGCATTTTAAAATGTCTGTTTTTGATCTATTGTAGGTTTCCGCCCTGAAGCATGAGTGATGCGGTTAACATTCATCAAACTGTCTCGGATGGAAACGCTGAGCGCGGGATAGAGATCGCAGAAGAAGATTCAAGTGAAATCCAACATCACGGTATCAGTAATGAAAGAGATGTAACAAAAAGTCCCGAAAACCAGACCGGAGTTCAGACGAATAGTGGTCAAGATGAAGTGATGGATGAAACGTGCCAAGATCAAGCTCAGCCGAACAGTAAACGTGATGAAGATGAGTGTAGTATCGATAAAGTCCAACCCGAGGCTGAAAATGCTGAAAGCGAAATTAGTGATGCTGGGCACCAGGCTCTTGTTCAGGCGAACAGTGATGTGCAAGGTGTAGGAGAAGTCCAATCTTGCAGTAACAGCAGTGAAAAAGATGAAACACAGAGTGAAACAGCGCAAGTTGAAAACGAGCCTATTGATGGAAATGAAACTCCATTTGAGGTAGATCAAATTGAAAATGAAATTGAAAATCAGTCCACCAGTGGAGAGCATGATGATGCTCTGATTGAGGTAGATCAAGTTGGAGATCATTTTACCAGCAGTGAACAAGATTTGGTTCAGAATGAGTTGGGCCAAAATCAAGCTAATAATGATAAAACAAAGAGTGGCACAAAACAAGAGAACCTTCCTAATGATGGTAGAGCAGTGGCAGCTAAGACTGGTATGCGCAAAACCAAATCAACGCTATCTAGTGGAAGAACTGGAAAAACAGGTGTCCTCAAAGGGAATAGAACCCCAGCTTGTATTGACAGAAAGAAAAAGCTTGCCATAAAAAGTTGCAGAAAAATTGGTAAAACCAGCAGTGACTTTTCAGTTGCTAAAAGTGCCTCAAGCCAAGCTCAGACTAAGAGTATACTTGCCAAGCCTAAATCCCAAACAAAGAATGCTGAAAAAGGAAATTTAAATGTTGTGGAGGAGGCAGATAAAGTTCAGCCTCAACTGACTGATGAGAAAGAACCTTTGACTGTTGAAACTAATGCAAGTGACATAAATGAACCTAAGAATGAGGCAGCAGACATGTCCAATAAAGACCAACTGCAAGCTACCACAGATCAAACCTGGCCACCTGAGAGGACAGAGGCACCTGCCAGTGGAAGGTTACCTGAAAGTGATGGATTTCTTCCCAGCAAAGAGGGCAAACCGGTGACTATGTTTTGGTGTGATGTAAGTATTTATTTAAACTCTTACAAGGAGGCTTTTTAATACTTTGCTTTATTCAGTAGTTAATATTTTGATTTGATAAACCTGAACTACCACATGTTGGATTAAAATATTATATCTGGACTTGTCAACTAAAGCAGATAAGGCTGATAATGGTAAAGTGAATTATGAATTATTTTACTTTTTGAAAAAAACACTTATGGCTAAGGTTCTATGCCTTGTTTAAGTGCTTATGTTATTTCCAAACAGCTGGTGAATGTTCAGAACTATTAGATTATGTAACAATACTTCATGACAAACTATGAAATATTATGTTTGTAATGAGATGCTTTAAGGCCATAAGATATATAGGAGCAAAAATCAGACCATTCAGCCCATCGAGTCTGCTCTGCCATTCAATCGTGGTTGATAAGTTTCTTAACCCATTTTCCCTGAAACCTTTGATCCCCTTCATACTCAAGAACCTACCTACCTCTGTCTTAAATATACTCAATGACCTGGCCTCCACAGCTTTCTGTGGCAATGCATTCCATTGAGTTTTGGTTTGGGGTAGAGGGGTGAGTTTTGGTTTGGGGTAGAGGGGTGTGGTGAGATTTCAAGTGAGAACAAAAGGACAGACTCTTTGGCTGACCAAGCCAATGGTGACACATGGCACCTTTCAAAACTAAGCCATTTGCCTCAATGCAGTCCATATCCCTCTTGCCTTACGTATTCAGGTATTTGTCAAATTGCCTCTTATATACTGCCATTGAATCTGCTTCTATCATCTCTGGATGCACATTCCAGGCACTTTCTACCCTCTGTGTAAACCAAAAAATTACTTCTCGGTTCTCCTTTAAGCTTTCCTCCTTTCACCATAAACCATGTTTCTCCCGGTGATTGACGTTTCTACCTGGGAAAAAGACTCTGACATCCATTCTATCCATGCCTCTTAATAATTTTGTAAACTTCTATCAGGTCAACCTTCAGTCTCCGACTTTCAAGTGAAAACTGTTTGCTATCTCTCCTCACAGCTAATATCTTCCAAACGAGACAACATTCTGGGGAAACCATTTCTGTAGCCTCTCCAAAGTCTCCACATCCTTCAGGTAGTGTGGCTACCACAACTGTGTACATCATTCCAAATGTGGCCTAACTAAAGCTGTATACAACTGCAACATGATTTGTCATTTTGTCCCCTATGCCCAACTGATGAAGGCAAGGACGATATATGTCTTCCTGACCACCTTATTCATTGTATTGCCACTTTCAGAAAACTGTGGACTTGTATGCCGAGATCCCTTTGTATCTTAATGCCTCTAAGTGTTCTGCTATTTTCTATATACTTACATCTGCGTTAGACGATCCAAAATGCATCACCTTGCATTTGTCTGGGTTAAATTCCATCTGCCATTTCTCCCACCAAGTCCCCAGCCAATCTAGAGCCTGTGGAATCCTTTGGCAATTCTCCTCATTGTCTTCACCACCCCCAATATTTCTGTTATCAGCAAACTTACTAATCAGAACACCTACATCCTCCTCCAAATCGTTTATCTATGTTATATTTACATACATTACAAATGACAAGTGTACCAGCACTGATTCTTGTGGCAGCATATCTCCAATTTGAAAACATTTTCTTCTGCTATCCTCTCTCCTATGACAAGCCAGTTCTGTACCCATCTTATCAGCTCACTGTGGATCCCATGTGACTTCACTTTCTTTATGAGCCTTGCCAAAAGCCTTGCTAAAGTCCATGTAGACAGCATCCACCACCTTGTCATCATTTCTCTGTTCCTCAAAAAACTCAATCAAGTCTCTCATATACTTTCTCTACCATACCTCCACACAAAGCCATGCTGCCTGTCATTAGAAGTTCATAACTTTACAAATGTCAGTACACCTTGTCCCTAAGAATCTTTTCTAATTATTTCCGTACCACTGACATAAGGCTCACTGGCCTGGAATTTCATGGATTATCCCATAGCCCTTCTTTAACAAAGGTGCAATGTTGGCTATTCTCCAATCCTCTGAGACCCCTCCTGTGACTAAAGAGGATATAGAGATTATGTTCAGGCCCCAATGTCCTCCCTCAGTACTCTGGATACAGCTTATCTCTCTATGCTTCCAGCTCACTGCCTTTATTCCTGATGAAGGGCTTTTGCCCGAAACGTCGATTTCGCTGCTCGTTGGATGCTGCCTGAACTGCTGTGCTCTTCCAGCACCACTGATCCAGATCCCATCAGGTCTACCTTAACACTTTTCAAACCACCCAATGCTTTTTATATTGAGATGCCCTAGAATAATAACATACCTCTCTAGACTCACTATCCACCATGTCCTTCTCCTTTGTGAATACTGATGCAAAATATTCTTTAAGAACCTCACCCACTTCCTTTAGCTTCTCACATAAATTCCCTCCCTTATCCTTGAGTGAATCTACCCTTTTCCTAACTACCCTGTTTTCCTTCATGTACATATAAATGCCTTGGGATTTTCCTTAATCCTGTTTGCCAAAGACATTTCATGAACCTTTTTAGCTCTCCTAATGCCATTTAAAGCTCTTTCCTGTTTCTTAATATTCTTTCGGGTCTCTGTCTTTGGTTTTCTTTACCTTATGTATGTCTCCTTTTTCTTCTTGACTAAGCTCACAATTTCTCTTGTCATCCAAAGTTCCTGAATCTTGCCACCCTTATCCTTCATTTTAACATGCTAGTAGATTTACCCTCAAACAGCCATCCCTAGTCTATGTTCCCCTTTTGCTACCTAATGTGCTTGTAGTCAGCCTTCCCCAGTTTAGTACTTTCACCTGAGGACTGCTCTTATCCTCGTCCATAACTAACTTAAAACTTCTGAAATGCTCTCTCACTGAAACTTTGTTTACTAGCTGGGCTCATACCCTAATACCAGGTGTAATATAGCCCCTTCCTAAGTTGAACTGTTTACTTATTGCTTCAAGAAGCCCTCATGGACATACTTAACAATTCCCTCCCCATCCAAGTTCCTGTACGTAAGTGTGTTCCAGTCAATATAGGAGAAGTTAAAATTATCCAGCAAACAAATCTGGTTAACAATTGGTTATCATGGTGGTTAGACATTAAACATATTAAGCTTTTGAAAAAAGAACACCAGTTTTTTGCACAAGAAAAAAAAATCAAATCTATGTATATATGAATCTCCAGTTTAGAAATAAACAATAAAACAAAGTTTCAACCTTGTACACAGCAATTTTTATTATAGGTACTTCATCCTAATGAAGTGGCCACATGACCTAACTCTTCAATTTCTTGTTTAACTGACTCTTTTCCGGTTTGGTATCCTAGAGGTGCCTTTCCAGTTCTGATGACATAATCCTTCATTTCTGAAAACTTGTATGCAGTCTGTCTCAGCTTGGAGACTTCACGAACTAAAGCCTTCATACCAGAGTAAAATTGTTCTGAACTGAAAAACGTAATTCTTCAGAACTGAACTGAAAAATAGTGGTGCCTGGTTTGTTTCCTTTGTGGTTCATAAAAGTTCAACTTTTGTAGAGACTTAGGAATTTAACAGCACAGAGTTCATACAAGGCGCATTTCTTGGCAATATGTTTAAAACAGTTTTCCAAATTATTTTCTGACATCTTTTAAAATAAAGTCACTTCACATAACTGGAATCAATAGTCCATCAGTATCTTTTAAAGATTCACATTACCAAATGATAATGTATATTACACCGTTAAACTAAGTCACCCTAGAATTAGAGCAGGTTTATAACTTTTTCCTGGGTAATTATTATGCTTAAGTAAGTCAAAACCTTCCAAAACTTCCACTCTAAGGTACACTTCTTTTTTTTTTGTAGGTTTCAGGTGCAGGATAATTTGATCCAAGGAAATTTTGATTTCCTAGTGAGATTTTGTGTTGGGATTTCACATTGTCCTGATGTGCAATCTTCCAGAAGCTACTACCTGGCATTTGGAATTACTACACTATTCTGCTTTAACAATGATAATGTCAAAAGCTTTGAAGTCCTGATTTAAATAATCTTGTTTGTATGTTCACTGTTGTGATAGAATTATGTTGTTACATGTGCTGATTCATTTTATGATTTTGATGCTCATTTATAGATACTGTAGAAATGATTGAGTCATGTTACCTTTTTAAAAAAACTTGATCTAAAATAATGCAGTTGTTTCATGTTTCTAAATTTAAGTTTTGTTAGCTCATCTTTAAACTGAGTTCATTTATAAAGAATGAAAAGTTCATCATGGACTCGTTGCATGATGCAGTATTAAGGCAAGGAATTTGAAATGTACAACAATCCGGCAGAATTCAGAATAGCAAGTTATCTACGTATCTTGTTAAACTGAATAACAAAATGCACAGAGCCAAATTAAGAAGAAAAAGTGGGAAACAGAGACAAACTGCATGGATTCATTCTTGTTTTGTTCCAGAGGCGGTGGGGTATAGCAACCTAGCGTTTAGACAGCACTCAGTTGACAGAAGCATTTTTTAAAATAAATCAAGCTTATAGAGTTTCTGAGATCTAATTTCAAATAAAAGCTGAAGGGAGGTTTTAGCCATGGCTCAGTGAGTAACTACATACTTCCTATGGCAGCATAGGATAGGTTCAAATGGGTTAGCTGAACTTTTAATCTCTTCCATACTGATTAATTTTTACTGACTCAGATTTGGTTTGTATGATTAGCAGTCTGAGCAAGGACAATGCTAAACCATGTCAAGGCTTTGAAATAATTGCAATTTCACTTTCAAACTAAATCGTACAAAACTGTTTACTCCAATTATATTCAGGGTTAGAGTGATGCTGGAAAAGCACAGCAGTTCAGACACCATCCAAAGAGCAGGAAAATTGACATTTCTAATGCTTCTGTCAACTGTGTGCTGTCTCAATGCTAGGTTGCTATACCCCACTGCCTCTGGGACAAAACAAGAATGAATCTATGCAGTTTGTCTCTGTTTACCACTTTTACTACTTAATTTGGCTCTGTGTATTTTGTTTTAACTGACAATCTGAGTATAGTACTTTTCGGCCTTCAGCTAACTTTTTTGAACACTAACCTTTTAATTTGAGCATCCTACTACTACTTTTGAGATTTGAATAATATTTAAAAATGGTCTACATGTAAAAGTTCTATAATTAATAAGATATTAATGCATAAAGGTTTAATTCTATATTAATTTATCGTTTAAATTTACTGTAATGTTTTACAAGGCATATTTTTATTTTAGATTTGCAAGGTAGTTTGTACATCTGCTCTGAATCTCCAGATGCATTTCCTTGGCTTTAAACACAAAAAGGTATGAAGTTTCAGTCACGATCATTAAACACTTCTAAAATAATGGTAACTTTATTCCTAAGTTTCAACAGTAAATGTGCTCTTAGAAAATATGTTAGTGTATCACTAATGTTACATTTTCAAATACAGTGAAACCTTGATTTCTGCATAGAATTGTCTGTTTTCTTGATCATTTGTAAGAATACAGATGGGAATTTATATTGACTAAACTCAGTGTAGGTCAGAGTACCATTGATAGTTGAGCTGCCAGTAAATCTGTTGAAAATGGAACATCTCATTTGGGTACACAGGTCATGATTTAGATTTAAATTGGTAATAAGCAAATCTATTGTTAGCAAATGTCTGATTTTGATTTTTCGGAGTATAATAATTTAATCACCTTATTTTGAGAGTCTTTATTGTTCTGAAGAAACTTTACAGCTTTGAAGTGATTTTACTGATGTATATGAATATAAATCAAACTTTTCCAATGTAATGACAAATGAGGTGATCAGTTAGAGTTGCCAGTATTTTGTGGAATAATCGTAGTTAAAAATTGAAGTGCTTGGGACTCTGATCTGCCAGTTTTTGTTATCTGAAATTCACCTCTTGTGTTTATGGGCATAATTAAGGTTTCATTGTCCCTGGTGTGCCATACATTTCTATAAGTTAAAACATTCTTGCGTTTTGCTACAGTCACATTAACATTTATTCTGAACATATTACACTAAATTGTTTTCCTAGTTTTGTTGTTTATTTTAGGAATTCTTCAGGCCAGAGTTTTTGTTTGGTGTTTGTACTGTTTTGAGACTAAGATGACTGATACATTATTACAACAGAGAGATCTAACTATGCAACAGAAGGTAACATCCTGAAGAAAATAAGTTATTAGTGTCATTTCTAAGTGGCTGCTACTGCCACTGCTTGATATCCTAGACAGACTAGCATGTGGGCTTATAGTGAGGCATGTTCAGTTACTTTAAAACTCAGAATTAACTCTGAACAATTATTTGGGCAGTAGTGGACATTGATGTATGCTGAAGTTTGGAAAGAGTTTTGAACATTTAGAAATACAGCTCAGGTTTGAGAATTTAGTTTCCTTTTATAGCATCATTCCATTGATGACTCACCTCTTTGATACAAATTGGAAGAGAATACTGCACTTTAAAATCTTAAATACATCTAGTTGACTAAAAACTGAGTGCAACACATACTGAATTTTCTTTCTCATTGAGTTTATTTCATTACGTAACCAGGGTGGAGATGTAATATTATAAGTTATTAGCCTTTATATGCTTGTGACAAGATTAGTATACTTTTTAAGATGTCCATTACAGCAAAATTCAAATCTCATAGAATTCATGGAAGCTATTATATTCATTTCCTAAATCAGATAAATTGTTTTGTAATTTCAGATGATTTGCAGTTAAATTAATTTGGGGCTATAATTTTACCATTGTTTTGGCTGTTATTAACATTGCATTTTTAACGTAAAGTCTCTAAAATTGTTTATTAGCCCGTTGACTCAAAATAATTCATGACCCTACACACAAGTGAAATACTGTATACACCAGTATTTTGATCTCCCAATGTTCTTCTAAAACAATTAGAACGTCACTCAGCACTCCTTTAAATTTATTTGCTGGTTTGCATAAAATGGTTAAATTTAATTGAGTGACATCACCAAGAATTTCTTGGATGTATGTTTGAAGACTAGCGTCTAACGTTCAAGTTTAGATGATTGAGCTCTTTAATTTTTCATATTTCAACTTGCAAAAAAAATTACAGTTTTGTAATGTGCTGGACTTCAACCATCAAAATGTGCATTTCATTGACATGAAGAATAGCCACTTCATTTAAGTGTGATTTGGTAGAAATACCATCTATATCACTTCTTAAATTGAGAGGCTTGAAGAAATTGGATCACTGTTTCCAGAAAGCAACGGGGCACTCACACTTTAATCCCATTCCTGACAGATACTCGCACTCAGGCTCCCATACACAGCGTCCAGTCTTTGTTGAATTCTCAGTTGAAGGAATAAGAGCCTGCTGTAAGGTTTTTTTCCTGCATCCTTGATATACCTTTTAGCTGGTTGTCAAGGAGCAGTGATAAAAACATCTGTGAAGATCTTCATGGGTACACTCCTTTCAACCGAAGTGCATGTTATGCACTTTGTAGGCAGGGAGTAAAGAAGATGAACCACCTGATTGTTTTCAGTGAACAGAAGACTGGATCTTCCTTGATGTGCATCAACTGCCTGTCTCAGCAACACTAATTATTTATGAGAGCTAATTAATATGAAAGGATGACCTGGGTTGCTGAGCTACAAAGTATACTTCGCTGGGCTCTGAATTTTTTGCATCCTAGTCATCATTCAATAGGCTAAAATAAACTGATGTAGAAAACTGTTAAAACATTGAATTGTACATTTTGGAGCAATATTAAGGTTTTCCTGTAGAAAATGTGTTTTTGTGAGTTTGTATATTAGTACCCTTATAAAAATGTTAGTGTTGATTGCTGTTATTGATGGTTATTGCAGAAAATTATTTGTTTATTTTAAAGTTTATCCAGATTTCATACCAGCATGAAATCTTATGATTCAGATGGCTGTATGAATTTTATATTAAGTACTTTGAATGAATGTTAGTTATCAATCCACTTTTTAATACAAAACACTGCGAACATGAACTATTTTTCTCTTCAGTTCAGTTGTATCCTACACATTTGTAAATGCAGATGGCCTGCTATAAGAAATTGGATCTGTGGCCAATTTGACCATCCCGTGCAATCTTGCGTTTTTGAAGGACAGCCACAAGGTTACCTTAATTTTAGCGAGCAGTGAAATGTGGCCTTCAGAACAAACTTTGCCTTAATACATTTTAATGAAATGTTTCAGTTTTATGTCCCAACAGAAGCAATCTCGCTAACTTTTTCTGTTCCTTTTCCTGGTTGATTCTCTCCAAACATCATTATGGCAGATTGAAGCAGCTTTAAAATGGAATGGTAAGTATTTCAGGATTCCTTGTGAATCTGTTCCCATTTCTACAGACATTACTATGCGTAAATTCTTTATGCTGTTTTGAAGTTTTTAATTTCCACTGTAGTGCTTATTTAGACTAATGAACATTCATAACCGTTTTTTCAATAGTTCTGAGAATACTTTTTATGTATAGTTGGCAGCAATCAAAGCTGTGTAATTCAGACATCGAGAGTTTCTTGCACTGGTCTGAAAGATGACATCAAATCTAATTTCCTAAAAGAATCTTGGTCAGTATAATCAAATTTTTAATCTTCCATGCAAAGTCTGTATTAATCAAGATGTTACTATGAGTAGTTTTAATGTTTCAAAAATCTGTCTACATCATGCACTATCAGTAATTTTGGCAATCAAAACTTCCATAGCTTAAATTATTATAGCCAGTGGAATTTATACTATGGATGTGCAATGAGTGAAGTCTAACATCTTTTATTTTAAGAAAGAGGAACTCTAAACATTCTCCAGCAATGTTATTTTAAATACGTTAGTTGTGTGCAGCAGATGTAGAATATTAATATTTGTTCAGCAAGCACTATAATGGACCCTGTCTATACTTGGCTGTATCAAGACAAAAAAAACTTTATTCAATAAGTATTTTAGAAGAGTGCCGATTTAAAATTAATATTGCCTTATACTTGTATTAAAAAAAGGCCAGAACTGTAAACTTTCGTGATTTGAATTTTTTTGTTTTCAAAATAGTTTTTCTTCAGGTAACTTAATTACCTGAATTAAGTTACCTAACTTAATTACGCTGGCCACTACTCCAAAATTGATGGAAATTTCCATGACAACTGCACTCTGGCAGTTTATAAAATTGCCCATTTTCGTTTAGTTTCTGATTTAGATTTGTCTTCAATCAGTTTGTCATTATAACTGCTGAAATGTTATTGTTGGCTTCAAAGTTAATACAGTTCTCAAATGTGTAATCAGTGTAACTTGTTACTGACTAGCATTACCAAATATATATTCTTATAAGAAATAACATCTGATTTAAGTCTGAGAGGTGCTGGTTAACGAAATATGATTTATTCCTTTTGAAAGGAATCATAAATTGATGAATCTGATGTTAATCAATATGGATGTATTCATGTTGGAGCTCTTAAGATGACTAGCCTCCTTGGAGTTAGGAGAGAGTATGATGCAGAATGGATCCAGGATCGTGACTTCAGATGACTCATCCGACAATGTTTTACTAAACTCTGAAATTAAACCCAGCCACCTCATCTATTCTCACGCCTGATGCACCAAAGCTAATCAAACAAACTCCAATATATCAATGACTAATGCCTTGTATTGTTTGGAGTTGGGTTTTGATGGCCAAGTTCATCTTGTGTTCGTCAATTGTCTTAGATAAAGAAATTGCAGTGGCACCCAAACTGAAGTAGGTGTTCTGTGAATGGTGAGCACAAACGTTGACTTCATTTGGTTGAAGCTAAATTTATTTGGGTTTCTGTGATGAACTAAACAATTAAGAAGCCTAAAATATCAATTCAGGTTGTCTTGGTTTCACTGAAGTGGAATTTCCTTTGTGAGGTATGATCTTGAGGAGTTTTGGATGCAATATCATGCTTGGCATAGCTTAGAACTGTCTAAGCTGTTACCAGTGGTACTGCATCCACTACATTCCCTCAAGGATCAGAGCACAAGGGAATATTTTGATGCTTTTTAATGAAAGATGATCACACCTTCTCATCAACTTCTGCAGCAAAAGTTATGCAAGCATAAACAAGCATCGTCATCCGATGACATCAGTAACGTAATTGGGCACAATTTCCAGTACCTTCATTAATTGTTTAATGAGGTAATGTGCCTGAAGAAGTGGATGTGAACTCCTGCAACTCACAGTGAATTGTGCTTCTAACTGTGTTGATTACAAGGATTTTCTGACATCAGCTGGACATCTGTCAAGGGCTTGATCTCTCCCTTGTCAGTAATTTACTTATTGAGGGAAGGGACAAGTGGAGGTAAACATGATCTCTCACAGTGTTGCTTCAGAATGTCATGTCTGGTGATGAGGGATTGGAATGTAGTCGATCTTTTATGGTAGACTATATAGCCAATCCTTGAATCAGGAAGCTTTACAGGATGACTCACTAGACAGCCTGCTATGGTGAAGACACGTGGAGGAATAAAACTGGGGGCTATGACTTTGCATTTATTTCCAGGGAACATTGTACATCAGTGCCCATGTTGAGCACTTGTTGATGTGGACAACAAGCAAAAAGCTTACAAGAACTTCTGTTGGTAAACTATCCAGTGTTAGTTGTTTTTGTATGAAAAGTACTGTTGCACACTTGGGAAGATTTAAACTTGGTTTTACCAACCCGTATCTAATTTGTCTTCCTGCAATAGGTGATTTATAGCCATTTGGCGAGAGTTGTACTTAACATTAGGAAAACTGTATTTTTACAGTAGTATCTTGATTTGGAAGCCACTACATGTGGTGACCAATTCTACGTGAGCCAGTGTCTGACTGATCAAACATCAAAAGATATTAATTTTTGCACAGGTTAGAGACCTGATAAAGGTCTTGTCAGAATCTTTGCAAACCTTGTGCTGACTTAAGCATCATGAGTGTGCTGTGTGTGGTCTGTTAATTATTTTCCTTTTACTCCTTCCTCCCAATTAACCACCTAGGCCTGTGTTTTTCTTCGGGGAGGGAGGGTGGAGAAGAGTTTGGTGGCGAGTAAACAGGGCATTTCGCAAATAAGTTTGCTTATTTTAAAGTACAGAAAATATTTAATTTTGCCGTTAAATTACTTTGTAACCTGAAATGTTGCATGGTGAAAACATTTTCACAAAAATAAAATAAAGAATTGCAGAAACTGGAAATCTGGAAAAAAAAGGCAGAAAGTGCTTCGCAAATGTAGGGCTGACAGAATCGATCATTGGACTTCAGAAAGTCTCATGACATTTCAGGTCATTGGACATGAAATATTAACTCTGTTTTTCTCTCTGTACTGGTTTTCCAACCAGTACCCTTCCACTGACACCCTCCTTCGACTGACTGAACTGGTCCTTACCTTGAACTACTTCTCTTTCCAATCCTCCCACCTCCAACCTCATAGTCCCACAACCCCGCACCGCCCGTTTCTACCTCCTGCCCAAAATCCACAAACCTGACTGACCCGGCCAACCCATTGTCTCAGCCTGCTCCTGCCCCACCGAACTCATCTCCACATACCTCAACACGGTCCTGTCCTCCTTAGTCCAAGAACTCCCCACCTACGTTCGGGACACCACCCATGCCCTCCACCTCCTCCATGATTTTCGCTTCCCCGGTCCTCAATGCCTTATCTTCACGATGGACATCCAGTCCCTGTACACCTCCATCCCCCATTGCAAAGGACTCAAAGCCCTCGCTTCTTCCTTTCCCGCCGTACCAACCAGTACCCTTCCACCGACACCCTCCTTCGACTGACTGAACTGGTCCCCACCCTGAACAACTTCTCTTTCCAATCCTCCCACTTCCTCCAAACTAAAGGAGTTGCCATGGGCACCCGCATGGGCCTCAGCTATGCCTGTCTCTTCGTAGGATATGTGGAACAGTCCATCTTCCGCAACTACACTGGCACCACCCCCCACCTTTTCCTCCGCTACATTGATGACTGTATTGGCACTGCCTGGTGCTCCCACGAGGAGGTTGAACAGTTCATCCACTTTGCCAACACCTTCCACCCCAACCTCAAATTCACCTGGACCGTCTCAGACTCCTCCCTCCCCTTCCTAGACCTTTCCATTTCTATCTCGGGCAACCGAATCAACACAGACATCTACTATAAACCGACTGACTCCCACAGCTTCCTAGACTACACCTCCTCCCACCCTGCCCCCTGTAAAAACGCCATCCCACATTCCCAATTCCTTCATCTCCGCTGCATCTACTCCCAGGAGGACCAGTTCCAATACCGTACAGCCCAGATGGCCTCTTCCTTCAAGGACCGCAGATTCCCCCCAGACATGATCGACGATGCCCTCCACCGCATCTCCTCCACTTCCTGCTCCTCTGCCCTTGAGCCCCGCCCCTCCAACCGCCACCAGGACAGAGCCCCACTGGTTCTCACCTACCACCCCACCAACGTCCATGTACAGCGTATCATCCGCCGTCATTTCCGCCACCTCCAAACGGACCCCACCACCAAGGATATATTTCCCACCCCTCCCCTATCAGCGTTTCGAAAAGACCACTCCCTCTGTGACTTCCTCCTCAGATCCACACCCCCCACCAACCCAACCTCCACTCCCGGCACCTTCCCCTGTAACTGCAAGAAATGCAAAACTTGCGCCCACACCTCCTCCCTTACTTCTCTCCAAGGCCCCAAGGGATCCTTCCATATCCGCCACAAATTCACCTGCACCTCTACACACATCATCTATTGCATCCGCTGCACCCGATGTGGCCCCCTCTATATTGGGGAGACAGGCTGCCTACTTGCAGAACGTTTCAGAGAACACCTCTGGGACACACGGACCAACCAACCCAACCACCCCGTGGCTCAGCACTTTAACTCCCCCTCCCACTCCACCAAGGACATGCAGGTCCTTGGACTCCTCCATCGCCAGATAATAACACGACGGTTGGAGGAAGAACGCCTCATCTTCCGCCTGGGAACCCTCCAACCACAAGGGATGAACTCAGATTTCTCCAGTTTCCTCATTTCACCTCCCCCCACCTTGTCTCAGTCGAATCCCTCGAACTCAGCACCGCCTGCCTAACCTGCAATCCTCTTCCTGACCTCTCCGCCCCCACCCCACTCCGGAGTTGAAATGTCCATCAGCCATGATTGAATGGCGGAGTGGACTCGATGGGCCGAATGGCCTTACTTCCACTCCTATGTCTTTTGGTCTTATGGCCTATCACCCTCGCCTTGACCTCCTTCCACCTATCACATCTCCTCCCTACCTTTTATCTTAGCCTGCTGGACGCACTTTCCTCATTCCTGATGAAGGGCTTATGCCCGAAATGCCGAATTTCCTGTTCCTTGGATGCTGCCTGACCTGCTGCGCTTTTCTAGCAACACATTTTCAGCTCTGATCTCCAGCATCTGCAGACCTCACTTGCTCCTCTGTTTTTTCTCTCAACAGATGCTGTCTGACCTACTAAGTTTTTCCAGTGCTTTCTGTTTATATTCGAGTTTATCCATTTTGCTCACTTTTTAAGATTAGAACCCCTTGCCCTAAATTGTTTTTTGTTACCTCAGATTATAACAGGATCTTGATCAAATGGGCCAGTGGGCCGAGAAGTGGCAGGTGGAGTTTAATTCGGATAAATGTGAGGTGCTGCATTTTGGGACGGTAAATCTTAGCAGGACTTATATACTTATGGTAAGGTCCTAGAGTGTATTGCTGAGCAAAGAGACCTTGGAGTGCATGTTCATAACTCCTTGAAAGTGGAGGCGCTGGTAGACACAGGATAGTAAAGAAGGTGTTTGGTCAAAGTATTGAGTACAGGAGTTAGGACGTCATGTTGCGGCTGTACAGGACATTGATTAGGCCACTGTTGGAATATTGCATGCAATTCTGGTCTTCCTATCAGAAAGATGTTGTGAAACTTGAAAGGGTTCAGAAAAGATTTACAAGGATGTTGCCAGGGTTGGAGGATTTGAGCTATGGGGAGAGACTGGGGCTGTTTTCCTTGGAGTGTCAGAGGCTGAGGGGTGACCTTATAGAGGTTTACAAAATGATGAGGGCTATGGGCAGGATAAATAGACAAAGTCTTTTCCCTGGAGTTGGGGAGTCCAGAACTAGAGAGCATAGGTTTAGGGTGAGAGGGGAAAGATATAAAAGGGATGTAAGGGGCAACTTTTTCCCGCAGAGGATGGTATATGTATGGAATGAGCGGCCAAAGGAAATGGTAGAGGCTGGTACAATTGCAACATTTAAGAGGCATTTGGATGGGTATATGAATAGGAAGGGTTTGGAGGGATATGGGCCAGGTGCTGGCGGGTGGGACGAGATTGGGTTGGGATATCTGGAACGGGTTGGACTGAAGGGTCTGTTTCCATGCTGTACATCTCTATGACTCTGTAAAGAAGATGCATATTAGAGGCTATAAATTTTGGAAGACAAATGAAGGTCATAAGTTGCTACAACTATTTAAAGTTAGTCTTGTGCGGAATTATTATGATGAACTTAAGATTATGTAACACTTTCATTTGAAGACAATCTATTTGAAATTGCCTTCCCAATCTGTTGAGGGCAAATAGTTTCTAATATAATCTAGCAATGCTGTAATGGCTTGATTTTAGTTCTTGTTTTTGAAAAGTCATAACATGTTGCTGATTAACAAAAATACAGCTGCCATATTCTAACATAACAGTAAATCAATATGTATAAAATTCTTAGATTCATTTTAACAAATGTGCTTAGGTCAAATCAAGGTAGCAAGATGTGACCATTCTCTTACTGAACAGAATAGGCGATAAACAAAAGCAGAAATTACTGGAAAAGCTCAGCTGGTCTGGCAGCATCTGCGAAAAGGTCTGTTCTGAGGAAGAGTCACCGGACCTGAAGCATTAACTCTGATTTCTTTTCCCAGATGCTGCCAGACCTGCTGAGCTTCTCCAGCAATTTCTGTTTTTGTTTATGATTTATATAGCATCAGCAGTTCTTTTGGTTTTTAGAATTGACCATATTTGATTACAGCTAGAGTCTTCATGTCACAACATGGATGACGTTAGGACAGTCTTCCTTTTTGTTACCGTTACTTTAGCAAATAGTGACATTCAATGTCTCTTTTTAACAGATTGAAAATATAAGCTCACGCCGCCTCATTATAACATGGCACACCTCTTTTACTGTATTCTCTTCTATGCTACAAATTGGTTGTTTGTGATGAGTGACTATTCACGGTGTTAGTCTCTTCGTAGAAAAAGAATAATATACTGTAGCTTTTGAAAATCCCCTGGTAATGATAGAAGATTCTCCTGTATTGGCATTGTTGTCCTGTGAATAAAATGGTGAGCGAGATGATTTTGGGAACTGCCCTAGAAGGCATATTTCAGACATATGGATTTGCATTTCAGGAAAAAAAAGTCTCTTGAGACTTCATGAAGATTCTAAATACTGCAAACTAATACAATAACAAGTGGTACACAAAATATTTCCTGTAGACTGATTGTAAATGCAATTTTTAAATTCCCCACATCCTGCGTATATGGTTAAATTCAGGAAGGTTTGTATTGTTGCAGTTATAATGTGCAGTTGAGCTAAATGGACTCCTCCTGTGTCGTAATGACTTATAAATCAGTGCGTTAGAGGCCACAGTTGAGTTTTGAGAAGAGCTAAAACTTAAAAGGGAAAATTTATTATGGACTAACTGCAATTTTTTTTCCCCCCAAAAGTTTCCCTTGAGCGCTGTACTTTGAGTTTTGGGGCAACTTTTTAGTTTTCTGGGGTTATTTTATTCATTATCCTTAACTCCTTTTTAAGGTACAGCTATATAGTAATATTGTGGTCTGTATTTATGTTAGTATGTAGGATTTCTTATTCACAGCATGTGGGCATTGCTGACTAGGCTAGCATTTATTGTCTATCCCTCTTTGCCCAATGGATAGTTATGAGTCAGTCACATTGTGGGTGTGGAGTCACATGTAGGCCAACCAGATAAGGAAGGCAATTTTCTTTCCCTGAAGGGCATTAATGAACCAGATGAGTTTTTATGACTATTAGCAATAGTTATATGGTTGCCGTGAGGCTAGCTATTTTTCTCATTCCAAATGTTATTACATTTAAATTCATCCATTTTTTTTTTGCGGTGGAACCCATGTTCCCAGACTATTAATCTGGGGTTCTTGATTACTGGTCCAGTGACATTATCAATGCCCAACCACCTCCCCTTTTGTTAAGAGTTTTTGGACAGAATCAGAAGTAGTGGAATTCATCAATATCATGAATTTTCAACATGATAGAGCATGTATTTCCTAATACGACGAAGTAGCACAAGACAAAAGGTGTAAGTGAGAAAAAGATCTTTTCAAAATAACTGCTTATTTGCCCTAAACAAAACTGTAGCCCTAATCATATACCTACTGTAGACTTGTGATGTTTTTGTTACATTTTCACAAAATAGAGTATTTTAAACAGGCAGTTACTACTTTTATTTTACTGCATTTTGGCTTTCAATTTCAATTTCACAGTCATTGCAATAGTATCCACTAGAGTCTTTTTCATTGTGTTGTTCCTGAACATGAGCTTTTAAGCTCAAGATACCGCAGTCGTTTAGAAATAATTTATTACTTTACTGATTTCAACTTTTCGTACTGTCTAATTCCTTTGACAGGTCTGAAATACTCCCTATTCCTTTCAACCATTTTCTTTCTTTCTGGCCTCTTGGCCTCTTTTTGCTTTGTGTGTCTCTTTTTCTCTCTCTCTCTCTCTGATACTGAGTATGTGTCTTAAAATCAATACTAATATGTGCATAAATTTCTAACTCAATTTCGTACACTTACAAGTTTTTTTTAATGTATGTTTGGAAAATATAATACAGGTCTTCTAATAACTGAGTGTGATTATCCAATGAGTAACCACACCATAAAGACTGGAAGAGATATTTGTCATGGATAGAGGTTTAGGTACAAGCTTAAAGTGTGGAAGGGCGATGGAGGATTTGGGAAGGAAATTCAAACTTGAGGTATGGTGTATAGACACAAAGGTATGTGTATAATAAGCCTGACTTGAAAATGGAGAGATTTGCAAAATTCTGAAGAGTGTTATTTTTTAATATTGAAGAATGTATAGACTACAGTTTAGAGAAATTCAAAAATGACAATGAGTGTTTTAAATTTGAATGATATTGATTCTCAAGGGCAGCTAGGGATCAGCAATAAATGCTGGCCCAGCCAATGATGTACAGATCATGAGTGAATTGAAAAAAAGGAATAAATAATTGAAGTAAAGCGAGGTGGGTATTTGTAACTGGTTGCAAAATTGCAGTAGGACTTTGTGTTGATGATTATAGTCCTGAGATGTCAGCTGTGAATTTGGCAGAGAGAACATTTTTTGGAGATGACAGATATGAATGATTTGAAAGTTTCAGTGGAGGAAAGGCAGAGACAGATGACAGTATGGATGGTGAAGTAGATAGTCTTTTGGGTGCTACAGTATTGGATTGGATACCTAGCTGTGAATTATTTGAGATATTAGGGCTGTAAACAGTCTGAGTTAATCTAGGCCAGTTGAGTGGAACGTGTTGACTTTCTTAATGAGAATGGTATGTTTGGAGCTGCTCCTTTGTGAATGCCGTCAAAATTTGATGCCAAAGCGCCTAAGGTATTCGATACAGGCAGCAAAGGTTTGGATGAGCTCAAGATTTTGGAAAGTTAGAGGCTAGCCAGGAAATCTTTGAAATAGTGAAAATACTAACACAGGAGCAGGAAAGGTATTGAAAGGAGTTGTACAGAGGTAAAGCTAGGTGGCATCTATATTCCTTCAAAAGGTGCCCCCCTGATCTATGTAGGTTATGTTGTCAATTATACCATGTGCAGGAGTAAAGGTCCAAGAATGTATCCTTGATATTGATTTGATCTGTGGATGCAAAGAGAAACCATTGACGGATGTGATGTGTACATCTGAGTTGAGTAAAATATAGTATATCTCAGTCTCATTGACCTAACAATGGAGGATAGGTATTGGAGGATGTTTTGCGTCAAAAGCAAGTTAAGAATAACTAGAGACGTGATGGTCAGAATCATATGGAATATCAGTATTGACTTAGGGAGTTTTTGATTTTGCAAGAGGTGAGCAAATCTCACTTGAAGATTTTAGATGCAGTTTGTGCAAGGCATGGACCAGGAATTGAGATAACAATGTCTTTTTGCATTTTGAAAGGGCAGGGGTTGAGGAGACTTTACTATCAGTCCAGATCTGGTAATAAATTTGTGGGATATGCTCTTTGCAGTTGAGGTGAGGATGATGGAAATAATGAAATGATTTGCTTGGGCTTTGATCATGGTTTTGGATTTAAGGACATCCAAAGTCTATGTGAAAACTTGTTTGTTTAAATGAGCGCGTTTTATCGTATTAAACTGCAGGAAATTTAAACATCGCGCAGTCACATAAGAAGCAAAAAATCAATAACTGCATTATTGTGCTGTTGTTTGAATTGAGATTCTATGTGTACCTAAGAGGACAGTTGGAGCCTTAAGTAACATCATAATGGAAAGCACATTCGCCATTTTTTAGTATGCATTTGTGTATCTACCTGGATTGTGTATGCATGTCTGTAGTGTGACTTCCACCCACGAGTCAGGCTTACGCAACTCATGTGAATTAAGAAAAATCAGGAGGGCAAAAAGGGGATAATTCAAAGAGACTGCAAGTATATTAAAGACAAAAGATCAACAAGATCATTGTGTGGAACCACTGGTGATGGGAGAGATTTTAAATTAATATTTTGCTTCACTATTTTACTGTGGAGAAGGATATGGAAGCTAGGGAACTATGAAATAAATACTGATGTTTTCAAAACTGTTCATATTACAGAAGAGGTTGTGCTGGAAGTTTAAAATGCATTAAGGTAGATAAATCTCTGGGACCTGATCAAGTATCCTAGGATACTGTGTGGTAAGCTAGGGAAGCAATTATTTGGACCAACCAGAGAGATTTATATCATTGACAGCCAAGGTTGAGGTGCTGGAAGACTGGAGGTTGGGTAGTGTTATGCCCTTATTTTGGAGAGGCTTCAAAGAGAAGTCTGGGAGCTATAGATGGGTGGGTTTAATGTCAATGGTAGATAAGTAGTTGGAGGGGATTCTGAGAGACAGGATTTACATGCATTTGAAGAGGAATGGACTGATTAGGGATAGTCACCATGGCTTTGTGTGGGAAATCCTGGCTCTCAAACTTGATTGAGGTTTATTGAGAAAAATGTCACCAAGAAGACAAATGAGGGCAGAGTAGTAAACATTGTTTACATGGATTTTACTAAGGCCTTTGACAAGGTTCTGAATGGTAGGCTGGTTAGTAAAGTTAGATCACATGGCATTCAGGGAAAACTTTCAAACTGGATACAAAATTGGCTTGACAGTAGGAAACAGACAGTGGTGGTGGGATGTTGTTTTTATGACTGGAGGCCTGTTACCAGCAGTGTTCTACAAGGATCAGTGCTAGGTCCACTGTTGTTTGTCATTGACATAAACAATTTGGATGAGAATGTAGGAAACATGGTTAGTCAGTTTGCAGGTTACACCAAAATTAGTGGTATAATAGATGGTGAGGAAGGTTATTTATGATTACAAAGCTATGTAGATCAATTGGGCCAATTGGCCAAGGAGTGGCATATGGAGTTTAAATCAGATAAATGTAAAGTGTTGCATTTTGGTAAGCTGGATAAGGACAGGACTTGCACAGTTAATGGTAGGACTCTGTAGAACATGTTCAATGCATATTTCGTTGGAAATTGCATCACGGCAGTTATACAGAGTTTTAAACAAGGCATTTAGTACGCATGCCTTCATTGCTCAGACCATTGAGCTTAGGCATTGGTGTCTCATGTTGTGGTTGTACAGGATATTGAGAGGTCACATTTAGAGTGCTGTATGCAGTTCTGGTCGCCCTGCTGTAGGAAGGATACTATTAAATTAGAGAGGGTACAGAAAAGATTTATAAGAATATCACTGTGACTGGAGGATTTGAATTATAGAGAGAGGATGGACAAGCTGAGACTTTTTTCACTGGAGCAAATGAGGTTGAGGGGTGACCTTGAAAAGCTTTAGAAAATCATAAGGTGAATAACGAAGATCTTTTCCATAGGATAGGGGAGTTCAAAGATAGAGAGTATAATTTTAGGTTGAGAGGAGAAAGATTTAAAAGGGACTGAAGTGGTTTGTGTATGGAATGAACTGCCAGAGGAAGTGGTTGATGCAGATACAGTTACAGCATGTAAAGGACATTTGAACATGTGCATGAGTAGGAAAGGTTTAGAGGGATATGTAACTGGTTTAGTTTGGGAAGCTTGGTTGGCATGGATGAGTGGACCGAAGGGTCTTGTTTCTGTGGTGTATGACAATAAATGTTCAGTCAAAGTGTGTTGCCACTGAAACAAGGCTAAGGTGAACAGGAAAAATGGTGTGCTCAGAGATGAGATGCAAAGGAAATGGCTGAATGCATGGTTTGAGGCAGGTGAGTGGGAAATTGTTTCATGGAGGATAGGGCCAGATGTTATGTGATATTTAAGGGAGATGAGGCAACGGAAAAAGACTTAAAGTTTTCAGAGAAGGAAGAGCCTTAGGAATTGTATGGGGCAAGAAAGACTTTGGTGTATCATGGTGATGAAAGCCATGCTCCCAATATCTTGGTTAAGCAGAACAAATCTAGGTTGGGCAGCAAGATGTCACTACAGCCAAGTAAAGTATACAAGTTTTACTAAGAATGAGGAATATCAGGGAAAGAATGAGGAATATCAGGGAAAGAGTGGCCTTTATCAGAGACCAAAGAGGCAATCTGTACATAGAGCAAGTGGATGTGGAAATGTTTTAAGTGAATATTTCCCATCTGTATTCACGGGAGAAACACATTGTAACTGGGGATTTCAGTTGAGTTGGTGAGATTATTGAACATTTTAAAATTAGTAAAAAGGATATACTAAATGTTTTAGTGGGTATAAAGATGCATAAATCCCCAGGGCCTGATAGGATGAATTCCAGGTTGCTTTGGGAGGCAGGAGAGGAGTTTTCTGGGGCCCTGATATATTTAATACTATGCTGGCCACAGGTGAAGTGCCAGATGACTGGAGGATAGCTAATGTGATTTCTCTGTTCAAGAAGGACAGCAGGAATGGGGAAGTAATTATAGACCAATTACTGACATCAATTGTACTAAAATTATTAGAAAAAATTAGTCGGAACAGGAATAATCAACATTTGGAAATACAGGGATGGTCAGCACAGATTTGTTAAAGAGAGATCCTGTCTGATTAATTGAGTTGAATTTTTGTTTAGAAAAGGTAACTATATGAGACTACCGCGCTTGAAGTGGTTTACATGAACTTCAGTAAGGGCTTTGATAGCAGGAGATCTGGGGAAATGTTTCTTCACCCAAATGATGGTAGAAATATGGAACTCTCTACCTGGTGAGGATGATGAAGGCACATACTCTTGCACCTTAGAGAAGCGCCTTAAAATGTCAGTGCATAGTAGGCTATGTAGCAAGTGCAGGTAAATGAGATCAGTGAAGTTTTGTTTGTTGGTCAGGGTAGATATGGTGGATCAAAGGGCTTGCTTCTATGCTGTATGATTGACTCTATAATCAGTTACAACCAGAATATCCATATGTGCATGAATGGGTAAATGGAGATTGAATAATTGGAACGTAGACAGGTGGCAAATATCATTCAAAGAAATACATTCAGACTTTCTTTTACAGTGACCCTGTGAAGTGTCTTGAGACTTTATTTTGCTATAACTCCTGAATAGGGAAAGGTAGTTGATCAAAAGAATGGAGAAAGTTGGTGAAATAGCATCAAGCAAAGGCTAAAACGTATTGAACTTCTTTATATATGTGATGTTTTAAATTGCTGCATGAATTATAATGGTCATTTATGGCCTTTTTATTTTTAATATCTTTTCACACTGGTGTCATGGTAAATAATCAAGGAACATTGAGATTTAGAAGTGGCAGAGCTTTTAAAAAAAAACTGCATTTTTGAAATGTACAGGAATACTTGCATTGCCATATGGCCAGTCATCCCTTCTGTGATTTTAAAAAATAAATATATAAATATGTAGTACAATCAATGTCCAAATTTTGGATTCTAGTTAACACTGCGGAAGAAGGTACTAAAGATGAAGTTTCAATCCCAACGGAGACAAGAACTCTGGAATATCATCTCAGTAAAATGAAGATAAACAAGGCAGTGCTTGGTATGTTTTTAATGTGGCGTTTATGTTTACAATTGGAGCTGGAAGTATGCTGTTTTTGTTGTTTCATAATAAAACTACAAATAGTCAAATATAAAAGAGGGTATATGATACAAAACCTTTTATCTGTTCACTTTTTAGTTTTGGTAAAATGTTGATTAGTCTGTCTTCATACAGCTCATAATTTGTTCGAAAATTTTAACCAGATCAAGTAGAAATTGCTGTTCCTCCACAAGTCCAGAATTTTGAAATGTGCTAAACTTTGTTTTTGCTTTTGGACAATAGATATCCTCTTACAGAGCATAGCTCCCAGCCAAACTTTGAGTCACCAATCAATTAACAAACAAATCACATTTTGTTTATCATTGGAAATGTTTAAGGAAATATCTGTTCTGTAAATATATCATGTTAAATGGATTAACAAAATGTGCTTAGTGAACATTAATTAACAAAATGTCAGTGAATCACCCATTTTATAATGGGTTAATTTAGATTAATGTATCTGATCTGACTTCCTGGTGCATTTTAAAAATCTCTGCTTAATTCCCGTGTAAATGGCCCCTGACCCACTGTGCACTTTTTGAATCTTTAAGCTTTTACAAGTGGCCTCTGATTACATTCCTTTATGTCTGGCCTCGAGTCACTTAGCACACTATCTTGCATGATAGGAAAAATAGACAATTGATATATATGATAAACTAAACATTCAGTTGAAGGAGGCATTAGATAGGCACATATCCTTAAAGTTGACAAGGCATTAGGACTTGGTAAAATACATCTAAGGATACTGATGGAAGTGAGAGTGAAATTCAACGATGCATTGGCCATAATTTTTCAATCCAAAGGATGTGATTGGTGCCAGTGGACTGAACAGTTCCAAATATTGTGCTTTTGTTCAAAAAAGGAGTGTAAAGATAAGCCTAGCTGGTGAATGTAACCTTGGTTCTGGGGAAAGTTTTAAAAACAATAATTAAGGATGAAATGGACAGCAACTCAGACAACTCAGTTGGATTAACTTAGTTGGATTAACTAAAGACCCCACTGATGTGTTATGGGAAAATTTATTTAACTAATATATGTTTTTCTGAGTTAATAATGAAGATAGTAGTAAGGTTAACGTATTGATGTCCCAAAAGTATTTGATAAAGTGTCACATAACCTTGTGAACAAAACTGATGGTTGTGGAATTAACAAGCCAGCAATAGCTGGATACAAATTGGCTGAATGACAGGAAGTAGTGAGCAGTGGTGAGCAGTTGTTTTTCAGACTGGAGGAAGTTTTAGAAGTGGTGTTGCCAAGAGCTCAGTGTTAGTGATGTATATGGGATTAATAACTATTTTGTTAATAGCCAGACTGCATCAGCAGCGATGTTGGACCATGTGGCACTGAAACCTGACAGGTAAGTTTCAGAGACTTTTACCCTCCAAGTCTAGGCTAGACAATTCCAGACCTGCACTACTGTCTGGAATAAGGAATCCCTTTGCATCTCAGATTTACATGAGTGTTGTTATATTCTGTAACACTGTCCCAAATTTGAGATTGCACAAATAGTTGAAATATAATGCACTTCTCAGCATCTATTCTGTGAAGCTTCCTCAGAAGCTTTCATTTTTCAATAAGATCATCCCTCACTTTTCCAGATTCTAATGAATAAAGGCATAACCATTGAGCCATTCTGAATAAGTCCATCTCTTTGCCCCAAGAATCAGCTTTGAAAAGAGCAGTTCAAAATCTGTTTCGAACTGCTTCCATTAGCATTATATTCTTAAATCTGGGGATCAAAAATGTATGCAATAAGCCAATCTTGGACATAATATAATTAATTAATAAAGGTTGTTAGATTTCACAAATATGGTTGGAGACTACTTAAGATGTAGCAGCTGAAGTAGGCCATTCAACCCATTGAGTCTGTTTTACCATTCAATGAGACCTTTGTTGATAATCTTCCACTCTACTTTGCTACTGTTTGTCAGTAATCGTAGATTCCTTTGCTGATTAACTGTACCTAGCATTCCAGTTGTGATCTGACTAGTGTCTTGCATAGTCTTTCCCCATTTTTATGTTCCATTTCCTTTGAAATAAAGGCCAACATTCTATTTGTCTTCCTTACAACCTGCTGAACATGAATGCTAGCTTTTTAGGATTTGTGCATCAGGGCAGTCAAATATCCTGCTTCCTGAATGTTCTGCAGTCTTTCTCCATTAATATTAATTTCCTCCTCCTCCTGCTGAAGTGCAAAATCTCATTTCCCCACTTTATTCCAATTACTAGGTTTTTGTCCTGCCTATATCCCTTTGGAGACTTGCGTCATCCTCATCATTGCCTTCCCAGCTATTTTTGTGCCTTCTGCAAACTTGGCTCCAATAAATTCACTTGCCTCATCTGAGTCATTAGTGCATATTTTAAATAATTATAGCTCCAGCACTGATGGTTGTGCAAATCCATTAATTACAGGTTGCTATTTTGAAAATGCCCCATTTGTTCAACTGTCTTCTATTAGTTAGCAAGTCCTTTATCCATGTTAAAATACTACCTCCAACACCATGGTTGACAGAGTAAATGTTGAGAAGTTGTTTCCACGAGGGAAAGAATCTCAGTCTTGGGGATATAGCTGCAGAATAGGGGAGTATTAATTTAAAACTGAGGTGTGAAAGAATTTCTTCTAAGGGATAATGAATGTCTGTAATTGTCTACTCCAGAGAGTTGTGGATGCTTGATTGCAAAAAGTAGATTTTTGAAATATCAAGGAGTTGGGGACTATGAAGATCTGGCACAAAACAGGACTTCAAGACTGGGGCAGATCTTCTAGAATGGCAGGGCAAGTTTCAGGAACTGAGTGGCTACTTCTATTTCTCACGCAAACTGTCTCCATTGAGGAACAATTTAGAATCTGAAATACACAGGCTGAAGGTGACTGGCCAAAAAAGAAATGGTGTCAAGAACAAAAAATTATGACTGAATACTTAGGATTCCTAGTTGAATGAAAATGTAGTGGAGGCATCATTTTCAAAAGAAATTTGGAATTAAAAAATCATTTGCAGGGTTATTGGGGTTGGGGTAGAAACAGAATAGAGGACAAAGTGATTTGCTCTTACAGGGAACCAACATAGGCAAAAGAGATTAAATGCCTTTCTCCTGTGTTGTGACTGTTCTATAGTTCTTCTTTGAATTTGTAAGTCTGGTTACTGAGTGGAAAAGAATAAGCAAAACTGTTTCTATTAACCTTTGCTAATTACGGAGCATTGTCATGAGGAGGAAGGGTAAAGCAGGGATACTATAGCTTGGCGAGTATTCTGGATGTAGGTTTGCTCGCTGAGCTGGCAGGTTATTTTCAGATGTTTCATCACTATACTAGGTAACATCTTCAGTGAGCCTCCGGACGAAGCTTCTTTCAGAAGCGCATTGAAGATGTTACCTAGTATGCTGACGAAATGTCTGAAAATGAACCTTCCAGCTCAGCAAGCAAATTTACATCCAGAACCTCAACCTGAGCTACAAATCTTCTCAAAACTTGGTGAGTATTATAGGTGGGGCAACAATTGTTAAAGTTCTAAAATGAATATTGATAATACAAAGGTCAGCAGCATTTATAAAATCAAAGATAGATATGTTAGATATATCAAAATCACACAACACCAGGTTATAGTCCAACAGGTTTAATTGGAAGCACACTAGCTTTCGGAGCGACGCTCCGTCATCACCTGACAATCACCTGATGAAGGAGCGTCGCTCCGAAAGCTAGTGTGCTTCTAATTAAACCTGTTGGACTATAATCTAGTTGTGTGATTTTTAACTTTGTACACCCCAGTCCAACACCGGCATCTCCAAATTTAGATATATCATGTCTCCTTGATCAGAACTCAGTCTATTATTCGCAGCTAGATAGGAAAGGTTAGGCCACAAATTCAGTCATAAATTTGTAACCTTCACAGTGTATCAATGGATGCAAAATACAGTTACACAATGAAAAATATACTTTACAATGGGATTCCATACCACTCTTCCAGTTGTCAGTGCTACTTGTGATTACATTGTGCAGTTATTTGCATAGGGCATTTCTATGGAAGTGTTCGGAGCATTTTTATGGAAGTCATTTTTCTACTTCAGTTGAAGTATTAACTTTTAATTTTAAAGTATTACATACAACAGCATTAAACAATCAAAGCTAATTTAGTTTACATTTAAGGTATTAATATGTTGGCTAACCTATGTTTTTATTAAAGGAAATTTTCTGATGCTACTGCTTAAATCTGTAGGTCTTGACTATGTAATTGAATATCGTAATGATCAAAAGACGAATCCACAGTTTGTTTGTAAACTGTGCTACTGTAAATCAGAACTCACCTGGTTTTTCCCCCATTTGCTTGGAGCTAAGCACATGACAAATTATCTGGTAAGTATATATTTAGTAATAAATAGAATGCTTTGAGAAAGAATTCAGTAAGTTTGATTGTGAATGTAGTAGTTTAAAAATAAGGAGAATATTACTGAGTTGAAATGTTTTAATACAAAATGCTTCCTCAAATGTCTATTTAACCTAAATTGTTCACGTTCTGACGTAAATGCTTTGTAAAGCAAAGGTATGAAGGGATGCAGGCTAATGGCAGGTATGTGGAGTTAGACCACAGATCAGCCATGATGTCACAGTGGTGGAACAGACTTGAGGGGCTGAATGGCCTCTTCCTATGTTCCTGTGATCTGCGATTCTTTCTTCTACTTTTCCACTTAATTGTTCTGTTAAGTTTCTGTTTCCGTCCTTGAGAAAACTGCTCAACTTCACAGAAATAAAAATCAAAAACCTATGTATCTCTACTTTAGAACCAAAGTTCCCAAATAACACTAATGTATTACAAATATTCATCATATTGCTACTGGCATACATTTGACCAAGATACTCTGCTTATCTATACAAACAGTAAATTGGAAAATTGAACCAAAAGGTGGTAATCTCAAGATTAATGCCAAGCCTCAAACAAATTAGCATGAGGATGAAGCAAATTAGAGATTTGAATGTGAGACTCCAAGATTTATGTACCAGAAATGGCTATCAAATGTATGCAGCACTGGCTCCAGGAATTGGCAAAGAGGCAGTTGTTCTTTCACATGCGCTTCACTTGAATTGTGCTTAGATTAATGTTTTGGCTTAATTTAATGACTAGGGCTGAAATGTTTTAGGACTATATAATTGGTGGGGATGGGGAATAAGATGATTGAAATTGGTTGACGTGTATTATTTTAAAAGAGACATAATGGGACAAAAGAACTTGGAACTGATCTGGGTCTTTGACATATAGAGTATGATAGAGAGGAGAATGTACAGACATGAGGGTACTAGCAAATGGGGCCAGAATAGGGAAAACTAAACATTTAGAACTCTCTAACTGAAGACACAGCGTTCATAATAAAAGTGGTGATATTGTGGCATAAATGGAAGTAAATCTGTGTGATCCGATGCCCGTTGCAGAGACGTGGTTGCAAGGTGATCTCGGCTGAGCATTGATTACTTAGGGGTTATTTAACATTATGGAAGGACAAAGAGAAAGGAAGAAAAGGATGACGTGTGCAGCAATGAAAAATAATCTTGGCTCAGAACACCAACTAAGGGAATTAGTTTGGGTGTAGATGAGAAAAAAGAAGTGAAGAAGCTCTAAGCATGATGCATCCTCGTTTTCTACAGTTTGGTATCAAAATTCTTTTGCGAATGCTACTTTGAACACCTTGAAATATTTTACCAAGCAAAGCATGCTGCATAAACTAGCTTGCACTGTACCAAATTATCAAAATTATCCCATGTTGGAAGAATGGCATTTGATTATATGATTGTTCTTTTCAGGAAAAGCACCATCCAGGTGCTCTTAAATATGAGGGAGAAAAATTGAAGCCTTCTGAATGGAAAGAATTTGTCTTCAAAAAAGCACTTGAAATTGAAAAGCTAGATGGAAGAGGGAAGGTGACTGTAAGTACAAGTCTGCTTGGAGATTGCTTACTTATAAATTATCCAGGTAAATTCAAGCAATCTAAATGGCCTAAATCTTCCAGTCTCACTCATGAAAAACTGGATGTAGAACCCGAGATGCGCGTCAGGACTCCATGGCAGTTCTGGTGCACAAACTTGAGTGAGAAATATCCGATAAGTCGAAACTGCGAATGGTAAGTTTCCTTATTCCCTGGGCCCTATGCAAATGTCTCAGAATCTGAGGTAAGGGACAGACTAGCACGTTTACCTGGATAGAAACAGTTTAAACAGGTTGAAACTTGGTCCCATACCTTGGTAACCCCTGATTTCCCCAATTATTTCCCCTTGCCGACTAACCAGGTTGTTCCCCACTGACCACCAATTAGGTCATTATTTCTCACCAAACTGACAAACCCTTGACCAGATCCATTTGATGCCCTTTTGTTTAGAATACCCCTGACCTGACCCTGTCCTGTGGTCATCTGACAATCAATTAGACCACCACTCTCTTGCCCACTTTATCCAGTTACTAACCCACCTTGATTCCTGCATTGAATGTGATTTTCTGGATACTGTTTCAAATGACTGATCTTTTTAAATATAATCAAGTAAATGAACAACTTTTCTGACAGATCAGCATCAGATGTGGTGGTTGAGCGTCTATATTAAGATTCTTCTTGAGTTTCCCTTGAGTCAAGCTAGGAACAAGGGGACTATTTCTTAAGCCATGCAGATGATGTTTGATTGCAACTCTCAAGTTATTTCACTGATCTGTCTTTACGGTCATGATGCTGTAGTGCTTTGCATGATTGCTCCTGTTAACTGGGACTACTTATATATCTCTTCTATTGATTTCATTTTTTCAGAGGAATCAGACAGTTGACTGCCATGTTTTCCACACATTTCTTTATCTAATTGGTGCACTAAAACTCAGATAATGCTGCAAGTATCATTAATAAGTGCATAAAATCATGAGATCTAGCATAGTAGTATGCCCTTCAATCTACCTTGCTTGTGCCCTACCTGAAATAATAGCTTATTTTTTGAAATGCACCAAATAAATACGATGGATGCTGGAATGTCTGAAAAACAATGGTTTTCTTTTAGTTTCCTGCCATCTTCATATCCATGTTAGCAACATTCCTGTTATGTGAACCAGTAACAAGTGCCTTGGGAGTCCCTGTATAGCACCTCAACTGCATTACACTCAGGCACCTTTTTGGTTATTCCATCAGAAAACTTCAAAGCAGTTAAACCTGACCTGTCTTTTTCAAAAAAAAAACCAAATCTGCTGGATTCTTTTCATAATTAGCAATTACCCTGGTTATTATTTATAAATAATAACACAACTGAGGTCAAACTGACTGGCTGGATTTATCCTAGTGCAATTTTTGGAACAAAATTTCAACATTTGCAGTTTTCCAGTATTTCAGCACTGCCCTACATCAAAGGAGGATTAGAAGATGATCTCTACTTACCCTCCAGTTTCTATCCTAATTTTCCTCAGCACTCTGAGATGCATCCTATTCCATGTGATGACTTGTTAACTTTTACTCCCTCTCTCAATTTTTAGCTCTTGCAGCATGTTAACTGTTTTATTGTCACTTTAAAAGCATTCTTTCACTTGGAAAAAAATAAGTGTACCTCAACCGTACACTTTGCTTAATCGTCATAGATTCCCTTTTCAAGCTGTAATAGTATCATGCCTCCATGTTTCTGTCTTTTGCTATATATGTGCCTATTTACGTTAGCCACCAGTTGATTTCCAGCACATTATCCAAATGAATCATACAACTCCTACAACTGACTCTACATGTATACTCAGGACAAAAACATTGGTATTATTGATGGAGGGAAAGACTGTGGAGACTGTTCAGTGATCCCTGCCCATAGGGTGCACTAAGCTGGTCCTTTTGGCTTGCTAGGATCTGATGCTCTTCAATCCTCCTCCAGGTACTTTTACTTGCTTGCAGGAAGTTCAGAACGTCTGATGCATACTTGCAAAGTTTGACTTATTGGTTAAAAGTCCCAGCTGACAGCAACTAATAAGAGCAAATAAACTAGTTTTCTTTAGGCATGAATTTTTAGTATTGCAGAAACAAGTGCAGCACTTTCCTTTCCAGAGATCTGATTGCTTCTGACCAAATATTCAAACTCAAGCTGTTCAGCTTCTTGGGAGTTAATTGTGGGCAGATAGTAATGGGATACTTTTTAACTGTAGTAGCTATTTGTTATAGATGTAACATGTTGAATATGTTTTGCTTGGTTGTGACTAAAGTGGTTGAGATCAATATGAACGTTATCCTCTACCTCATTCAGTGACATCTGCTTGTCAATCTACAGTATGTCTTTATCACTGCATGATTTTGGGAGGATGTCGGAGCATTTGACATTATTTTTGATCCTGGTCATGTTGGACTTCAAGTTCTTAGCCTTAGATATGTTGGAGCCATGGTGGTGCACTTGTAAATAGATTCCTGCAAATCATTTCTAGTTGCTTATGATCATTAAAAACACATCTACCGAAGAGCTTTATGTGGAATTGCTGTATCCCCAATACCAGTGCGGAGTGTACCTTTCAATATTGGAATAATTTATCTGGTCTGTCGTGAGTGTGTTGTCCTGCAATAGAATGTACCAAAGTCATCTTAAGGAGACATCTATCTCTAGAATGGTAGGTTTAAATCTATCATAATGCAGAGTACTTATTTGTTACGTGAGAGTGCATTTTTCAGGGTTTGAAAAATATGCAGATATTGTGCTGATGGAGGGATGGGGTTAGCGTGTCTTTGTGAAGATTCCTGAGATAAGAGATTTAGTCTGAAAACCTGGGATGTGTGAAGAAAGCAAGGAACCTCTACAGGTCATCTTTATCTTGCCATATAGTTATCGTGTGTACATCCTTACAATCCTGGCAGGCAAGCTGAATACCCCGGATATGTTTATGGAAGTGAGAGACTTTGTTCAGCTTGTATTAATTTGATACTTGTTGACAATTTACAAAAAAGTGAAGTCATATTTCTTTGTGACGCCCTTGAGATACTGTGCTTGTGTTTGGCCTTTCCTATGACTTCAGTGTCATTAGCAATGCATTGAAAAACTGGGATGTTCTCTATAATGCGGTCCATGTGCTGCTAAATGATACCCAGATTCAGATTGCCATAATTATAAAAAGCAATATCCACTACTGTCCTCTTGGGGAGATAATAAACTCTTGTGAATGGTCCATGCATTTGTGTTTTCGTTTAACTTCCAATGCAGAAAGAATCATAGAGATGTACAGCATGGAAACAGACTCTTCGGTCCAACCTGTCCATGCCGACCAGATATCCCAACCCAATCTAGTCCCACCTGCCAGCACCCGGGCCATATCCCTCCAAATCCTTCCTATTCATATACCCATCCAGATACCTTTTAACTGTTGGAATTGTACTAGCCTCCATCACTTCCTCTGGCAGCTCATTCCACATACATACCATTCCATACCACCCTCTGCGTGAAAATGTTGCCCCTTAGGTCTCTTTTATATCTATCTTCTCTCACCCTAAACCTATGCCCTCTAGTTCTGGACTCCCTGACCCCAGGGAAAAGACTTTGTCCATTTATCCTATTCATGCCCAGCATGATTTTATAAACCACTATAAGGTCACCTCAGCGTCTGACGCTCTAATGCTTAACCAAAATGCAGCGCTTCGCATTTACCTAAACTCCTCCTGCCACTCCTCAGCCCATTGGCCCATCTGATCAAGATCCAGTTGTAACCTTCTTCGCTGTCCACTACACCTCCAATTTTGGTGTCATCTGCAAGTGTACTAACTATACCTCTTAAGATCACATCCAAATCATTTATATAAATGATGAAAAGTAGTGGACCCAGCACCGATCATTGATGCACTCCACTGGTCACAGGCCTCCAGTCTGGGGTTGGTGAGTCTCTAAATAGATCGTGTGCACGCACACAAACCTTTTTACTACAATGTTTTGACAGGTTCCACCTTTGCCCTGTACAGGACAATGTTAGAGAGATTACCTTGGGAAGGGGTGTTTAGGGTTTACCACTATGTCGAACTCCAGGGAGAGAGTGGAAAGAGGGGGGGGGGGGGGTGGGAGGTTGGGAGATCAGTCATTTAGTGACCGAGCCTGCGTTCCCATCATTCCAGGACTATTCTTGGCAGCACTTTTAATCACTGTAAATAGAATATGCGATCAGTGTTGGACACACGTCTTTGGTGTAATGTTTCTGTCAGAACCTTGAGATCTCCTTTTGTAATTTGGTATTTGGATAATCGAGGTTCCTCTGTTTATTAATTCCTTTCTAATTCCCTTGCAATCGTCCTTCTTGAACAGATCACTTTGACCTCAAAAGTGATTCCAGTGATCCAAAAATGTGAATCCTTCTCCCATACACAAGCTCCTCAGCCATGCATTCATCTGCTCTCTTCTATTCCTGCCCTCACTAACTTGTAGCAATGGGAATAACCAGATATTACTACTTTCGAGGACCTTCTTTTTAAATTCATGCCTAAGTTTCTGTAATCTCAACCTTTTCCCTTCCTATGTCGTTGGTTCCAGTGACCTCCTGCTGGCCCCTCTTCCCCCTTGAGGACATTCTGCACCCTCTCTGAGACATCCTTGATCCTGGAGGCAGGGAAACAACACAGCATTCTGATTTTTCGCTGCTGGCCATGGGCACATCTGTCTATACCTTGAACTAAAGAGACCCCTAACGCAGTCAATAGACAATAGGTGCAGGAGTTGGCCATTCTGCCCTTCGATCCTGCACCACCATTCATTATGATCATGGCTGATCATCCTCAATCAATATCCTGTTCCTGCCTTATCTCCATAACCCTTTATTCCACTATTCTTGAGAGCTCTATCCAACACTTTCTAGAATCTAGAGACTGGGCCTCCACTGCCTTCTGGGGCAAAGCATTTCACACACCCACCACTCTTTGGGTGAAGAAGTTTCTCCTCATCTCTGTCCTAAATGGCCTACCCCTTATTTTTAAGCTGTGTCCTCTGGTTCGGGACTCATCCTTCAGCGGAAACATGTTTCCTGCCTCCAGAGTGTTCAATCCTTTAATAATCTTATATGCCTCAATCAGATCCCCTCTCAGTATTCTAAACTCAAGGGTATACAAGCCCAGTCACTCCAATCTTTCAACATAAGATAGTCCCGCCATTCCAGGAATTGACCTCGTGAACCTACGCTGCACTCCCTCAATAACCAGAATGTCTTTCCTCAAATTTGGAGACCAGAACTGCACACAATATTCCAGGTACGGTCTCACCAGGGCCCTGTACAGCTGCAGAAGAACCTCTTTGCTTCTATACTCAATCCCTCTTGTTATGAAGGCCAGCATGCTATTAGTTTTCTTCACTACCTGCTGTACCTGCATGCTTGCCTTCATTGACTGGTGTACAAGAACACCCAGATCTTTGTACTGCCCCTTTACCTAACTTGATTCCATTTAGGTAGTCATCTGCCTTCCTGTTCTTGCCACCAAAGTGGATAACCTTACATTTATCCACATTAAACTGCATCTGCCATGCATCTGTCCACTTACCTAACCTGTCCCGGTCACCCTGTAATCTCCTGACATCCTCCTCATATTTCATCTTGCCGCCCAGCTTTGTATCATCAGCAAATTTGCTAATGTTACTATTAATACCATCTTCTATATCATTAATATATATTGTAAAAAGCTGCGGTCCCAGCACTGATCCCTGTGGAACCCCACTGGTCACCGCCTGCCATTCCGAAAGGGAGCGGTTTATCACTACTCTTTGTTTCCTGTCAGCCAACCAGTTTTCAATCTAAGTCAGTACTTTGCCCCCAATACCATGCGCCATAATTTTGCTTACTAACCTCCTATGTGGGACTTTATCAAAGGCTTTCTGAAAGTCCAAATACACTACATCCACTGGATTTCCCTTTTCCATCTTCAGAGTTACATCGATCTCTTGGAACCTGACGTACCCTTCATTGCATTAGAGTCAATACCAGAAACTTGGCTATTTGTGCTACATTCCCTTGAGAATCCATCACCCCCTACATTTCCCAAAACAGCATACTGTTCAAAACAGAAATACCCACAGAAGGTTCCTGCACTACCTGCTACCTCTCTTACCTTTCCTGGAATTAACCTATCTATTTGACTGTATTTGCGACTTTTCCCCCTTCCTACAACTGCCATCCATCACATCCCCTTGCTCTTGTAAATTCCTCATTGCCTCTAACTGTCTTTCCAACTGACCCATTCGATTTGATAGGATTCGCAACTAATGGCATTTATTGCAGATATAATCCTCAGTAACATGTAAACTCTCCCTAAACTCCTACATCCGACAAGAGCATATCTCCCTACTAAAGGCCATTTTTTGCTTCCTTCAATCGACAGACCTAGAATATAGCACTGTCTTATTCTTCTCCAAACCAATGCTCCAGGCTAATATTTATGGCTTATATTTTTAAGTTTAATCCAGACATATCGCAAAAAAACATCTAATCAAGAAAGAACCCACTCTACTCACTACTGCAAACTTACTGTAAGGCCACGTTTGCTAATTTTCCCAGACGCACTCCAATGTCCAGCAATGCATGAATTCAAAGATGTTCAAAGTTTGTGAGAAGATTTGTAGCTTGGCTGCTCGTTGTTGTGGTTCTGTTCGCCAAGCTGGGAATTTGTGTTGCAGACGTTTCGTCCCCTGTCTAGATGACATCCTCAGTGCTTGGGAGCCTCCTGTGAAGTGCTTCTGTGATCTTTCCTCCGGCATTTGTAGTGGTTTGAATCTGCCGCTTCCGGTTGTCAGTTCCAGCTGTCTGTTGCAGTGGTCAGTATATTGGGTCCAGGTCGGTGTTCTTATTAATTGAATCTGTAGATGAGTGCCATGCCTCTAGGAATTCCCTGGCTGTTCTCTGTTTGGCTTGTCCTATAATAGTGGTGTTATCCCAGTTGAATTCATTTTGCTTGTCATCTGCTTGTGTGGCTACTAAGGATAGCTGGTCATGTTGTTTCGTGGCTAATTGGTTTTCATGGATGCGGATCGTTAGCTGTCTTTCTGTTTGTCCTATGTAGGGGTTTGGAGCATTAGCCACTGAGCAGTGTTCTAAAATATTTTTCTAATGCTTTATACCAGCTGCTGTCATGTTTTCTGGTATTATGTTGGTTCTTTTGTAATAGAATCACTCGAGTGGGATTCTTACAGAGAAAAGGTAGCCTTTTCATTACAGCTCCATTATAATAATTAGGGTTCTAGAGATATATAGTATAGAAACAGACCCTTTAGTCCAACCCATCCATGCTGATCAGATATCTCATTTAATCTAGTCCCATTTGCTGGAATTTGGCCCATATCCTTCTAAATCCTTCCTATTCATATGCTCATCCAGATGCCTTTTTGATGTTATAATTGTAGCTGTCTTCACCACCACCTCTGGCAGCTCCTGCCTACGTGCACCACCCTCTGCGTGAAAACGTTGCCCCTTAGATTCCTTTTAAATCGTGCCCTCCACCCTACTCTAGGGAAAAGATCCTTGTTATTCATCTTTTCCACGTCCCTAATGTTTTTATAAACCTCTGCAAGGTCACTGTTCAGCCTCCTACGCTACAGGGGAAATAGCCCCAGCTAAGATATGGTCTTGGCTTTATCAATTAACAGGCTGATTGACGAACTGACTTTCCTTTTAATTACAAAGTACATTATGGGGCTAGCACATCATATGATGTAATGTCACACAGAAATCATCACTTAGCTTTCTTAAAGATACATTCTTGCTTGCTCATACATACAATATTACAACAAAGTCTGCCAGGTTTCTGTTCCTGCATCCTTTTCAAAGTTTAATTTATAGTGCCTCATACTTTTCCTGTTAGAAATGAAAAGTGACTGGTTCTATATTAAATGTCGTTTGAGTATAACATTCTGAATTCAGTTGCAGTTCTCCTCTTTGTGTACTGCTTTACAGGTAATCCCCCACTTTTCAAAAGTTTGCTTTACGCTACTTTACTTTTATGAAAGACCTACATTAGTATTTGTTTTCACTAACCAAAAGAAACCCGAAGAGGATTTTCACTTTTACAAAAAGCGGTGACATTTTCCCAAAAAAATTAAAGCTTCTTCACTTTATGCTGTTTTGGCTTATGAAAGATTTCATAGGAATGCTCTACTTTCGGATAACGGGATACCTGTACTATATAGCTTTATTGTCTGCAAGCTTCAAGTATGTACCCTCGTTCAGGTTATTGATGTATGTGTAAAAGTGAAATGTTCTTAATGCTGATCTCTGAAGGACAGTACTGTGTACATACATCCAATCTGAAAAAGTAAAAAACTACTGCTTTCACTACAATCAGCGTTTTAACTAGTTTTCATGCCAGCGTTGCCTGTTTCATCCCTTCAATTTTTGAAGTAAGCTTCTCCAACTTGTCTATTTATGAGGTATTACCTAAACACCTTTGAACATCCGTCTGCACAAAATCAATTGCACTACCATCAATCATCTTTGTTTCTGCATCAAACAACTAAAGTAAAAGATGTAATTTATTATGTTGGCAGAATGAATAAATATAAATTGACATTTACCATGTTAACTGTTTGCTCTTCAAGAGTTCCAAACAATCTGCTTTCAGTTATTGTGCTGTGTCGACTCTGTTAAAGGCAGCAAAGTCTTCAGCAATATAATGGTTTGCATTTTATTCACAGCATGGAGCTCCAAGGGGATTTGTGAAGCCACCTTTAAGTGCAAATTTAAACTTTTTTTGTTCTTCCATTTATTCTTCAATGAGAGACCTTTTTAACTAAATGCAGTATCTAAAATGATGTTTACTCATAGACTGTTACTTTTGAACAAAGCTGATATTTTCAATGGAATATTTGTGAGGTTTTTGATATTAAAGTGCTGAATTCTGTACATTAATGGATGAGCAGAAGAAAATATATATTTTGGAGGATATAATTTAATATAGTAAAAACTTTAAACATCTTAATGACTTGTCAGATAAATTGTCAGTCATACACAAGTGTTTTCTGACATAAATTATTTATTCTATTTATGAATTTCAGATTGTCCACGAGAAAACCAATGCAAAGAATAATGAAAAAACTGCTGTAAAGAGAATTGCAGAAGTGTGTAAGTTGCTGAATTATTTGAAAAATGTATCTATATTATGCATAAATAATTGAGTTTTTTTAAACCCTGTTTGCACAACAAGCACTGTCCATCCAACCAGCCAACAGGTTATTGTTATCTATCCCTGCCTGAATGAAAATTTGTCCAGGTCTTTATTTTAATTTTTGAAGACTTTACATAAAGAATCAAGTTCCAATAAAATGTCCTAGTTTCTTTTGATATTCTTCAAGTATTAATCTTCTGTTTTTTTTGTGCATAATTAGGATATGTGCTGTAATCTCTCTAGTTCAATGCTTAGGACCAGTTAATTTCTGAATTTTCTGGATTTTAAAATGACATTGGAATGCTTAACCACAAGTTTGTGAACTGAAAAATGCACAGATATAAATATTAACTGCATAAAGCAGTGACAAAAGATTGTAATGCAATAATAGAACATATTTTCTTTATCCAGTTGCTTCTGTTTCTGCTTCTGAAGTGCTGTACTAAATTGATACTGAGAGTTGTTTGGCCATAGTCAAAAGTTTGTTGAATAACTTGTGTTTTCCCTCAATTTCTGGACTGGCGAAGTTATGGTATACATAGCTAATTAAATAAAGTATGGGTTTGAAAATGATTTTTTACTCATGGAAAAAGACTGCTTGTTCAGTCAATGGATTTTAATTTTGAGTTCAAATAAGTTTTGGCATCAGTTTGAATTTTTGGAGCTTGTAAAATACAGAGCCGTTGGAAAATATTTACCTGTGTTCTATTCAGTTGGCTTTTTTATCTTCACTCATCCTTATCTCATTTGCTTCTATTTCCTTCAATACAAGCATAGAAATTCGGAGCAAGAGTAGACCATTGAACCTGTCAAGCCCAAACCACATTTCAATAAGACAGTAACTGATTTAAATACTGCACATTCCAACCTACCCCAATAAGCAAGGAAGTGAGAAGTTATAAAGGATCCATCTTCTGCCATGAAAATATTCAGGTTTATTCCCCACTACCTTTGGAGGAAGAAATTTTGAAAGGCATGCAACTGTCTGAGAAAACAATTTACCTTTTCTCTCCTAAATGAGCAACTCCTTACTTTAACACCTAGTTCAAACTTTCCCATAAAAGGAAACATGAATTGATTTACATTTCAAACAACACCAGGTTTAACTTTGTCCACCCCAGTCTGGCATCTTCACAACATGATTTACATTTGTCACTTTTCCACTCATCTCTTGATCCCATGAACTGTAAATATTCTGACAACCTCTATTGTGAGAACTTGTCAGAATCTATGTAGATTGCATAAAAATCGCTGCTTATTAATCCACTGGTTTCCTCAAAACTTATTAAAATGTTGAGGTTTTTGCCTCTTAACATATTTTTAGACAGTGAGTTCCTGATCCCTATCATTCTTTAGACAGAAAACCTTCTCCATAGCTCCTCCCTAATCTTCCTACAATTTGTATTCACCTGGAGCTAGACTTAGAGTAGGGCACCTTGAGTGATGCCGAACAGTTTGAAGCTGGAGAAGATCCACCGTCCGTGACTACTTCAGACTAAGGATGAAAACAGAAGTCCACTCTGGCAAATCCTGTTGCTTTCAGAATAGCAAAAGAGCAAGTGATTATGTCTGTGATTCTTGGCAGCCAAGCACTTTCTTTGTCAAAGCATTTTTACTGAAGTTCTCTGGTTATTTTTTTCAGCTGCTGTGGAGCCAGAACATAAAGTGCAGAAATCTGAAGACACTTCAAGTATGTTTATTAACTTTGCCAAAGTAAAATTCTGTAATTGTGGATCATGCCATCATTTCCTTTAGTTTGGATTACTACCGGTTTTGAAAACAAAATTCCTACTTTGTGTATGAATGTCATTTACTAAGCCACCATTTGGTGACCATCCCTAATTGTCCTTGAGAAGGTGGTGATGAGCCACCTTTTTGAACCATGGTAATCCATTAGCTGTGTGCACATCCACAATGCTGTTAGGAAGAGAATTTCAAGATTTTGAGCCAGTGACACTGGAAGAATGATATGGTTGCAAGTCAATATATGGTGTATGGCTTGGAGAGGAAATTGCAGGTGATGTTCCCATACTGCTGCCACCTCTGCCCTTTAAAATTGTAGAGCTTTTGGGTTCAGACTGTGCCGCCCCAAGAAATTTTGGTGAGTTGCTGAAATGCATCTTGGAGATAGCACATAGTACTTCCTCTGTATGCTGTCTACCCATGTTTACTCTGACTGTAGGCCAATGTCCATTACACTTTCCTGTTCTCCCTGACCTTTCTGTAGTGTGAGATGTGCAATCATGTCTCCACTGTCAGTTTAGTCCCACACAATTGCCTTTGGTTCCCTGAGATCTATTCTTTGTCTCCTTATTTAATTGATGCTGCTCAATGACACCATTAATGAAATTGGACTCAGCTTCTATAAATGTTGACATGCCCAGCTGTACTTCTCCATTTTTGTGATTTATCAGAATCATCTGTGTGTTTTCAAATTGTTAAACTCATGCACAATTTGTCGGTTGGAATTTTCTACCAATTTAAATGGGCAATTTAGCATGTTCAGTTCACCTGACCTGGGAGGAAACCGGAGCACCCAGAGAAAACCCACGCAGACACTGGGAGAATATGCAAACTCCACACAGACAGTCAACCAAGGCAGGAATCAAACCTGGGTCCCTGGCGCTGTGAGGTATCAGTGCTAACCAAAGAGTCTTAGCTTTGTGATTCAGGGATGGGGGGGGTGGTTGTTAGCTCCAAGGTTTTGTTGACAGCTCGAATTGTCTCCTTGAAGCAAAAGAGACTGAACGGAAATTTGGCAGGTTTGAAGAAGACCGACAAAACAAAGGATGTTTCCATTAGCTAATTGCACAATTGCCAGGGGAACAAATGTTAAAATTTTGTGCTGGAGTTGTGGGTAGTGTGGGGAAGGTATAATGCGCTGGAACTCACGATCTGAGAGAGAAAAGAAAGCAGAAACTGAATGAATTTAAAAGGGAATTGGATAGGCACTTGAGGGGAAATAAACTTGCAGGACCATGGGGAATGAGACTGACTGGGTTATCTTAGAGTGACTCTATTTTACATGGAAACTCTGGGTTGAGTGGTCTCCTGTATTTGCTGAATTGGTGTGTTTCTTTTATATTTTACCACTGGAGTTTCAGTGCAATTTGGAGCTATGACTTAAAAGTTCCAAACTGGCTCATATTCCGATAGCCACAGCTCTTTAGTATCCTAGAAAACAATTTCTGGACTTCTGTGATTTGTATTAAAATTTATTTAATTCGTAGGGTATGAACATTGCTGGCTGGTCCAGCATTTATTGCCCACCTAATTTCCCTTGAATTGACTGGTGTGCTAGTGCCAGTTCAGTGGGCAGTTCAGAGTCAACCACTTTGCTGTGGGTCTGGAGTTGCATGTAGACTGGATCAGGTACACTTTCTCCCAGATCAGATAAGGTAAAGGAACTTAATGAACCAGCAGAGTATTTAACAGCAATCAGTGATGATTACGCAGTTACCAGTAAGTCATCTTTTGTTCTAATTCCAGATTTTCATTGACTCAAGGTTTTACCATCTGCTACGATGGAATTCAAACTCATGTCCCCATTGCATTAGCCTGGATCTTTAGATTACAAGTCCTACTCCATTGCTGCCTCCTAACATAACTGATCAACTGAGTTAGTTCAAAATTAGATTAGTTCCTCCATTAAACTTTGCAACAGCTGACAGGGCTGAAAGTATTGTACCAAATTGAGCTTAGGCCAAGATTCTTATGTGTTAGATGATTGCTGCTGACAAAAGCGATCTCTACAAGAAATACAAATAGGTGTTTTCGTGGAGAAACTGTTGGCATCATTTTAGTGATTGTAATCGGGCTCGATAGTTCATTTTTTCCCCAGTTCTTTAATAATATGTGATTTATAATTGTCATGGACTTCATGTTTTGACCAAACAGTTAGTTCTATAATGTGATGATTGCATTCTTGTGCAGCCCTGTGTTATAGAAATATCACGCTTTGGAAACAGCACTTCGTGTTGGCGATGTAATTGCGTTATGGCCAATACATGGTTCAAAAGTTCACGCTTTGGAAACAGTGTCACCAATTCATCAGTTGTGTTACAGCAAATTCACATAAATGAAATATGATTCATAGCACAATGATCTGTGTTTTGAACACTACATCATTATTCTTCTTTTGAGAATTTTCTGCTCTTCGCTAAAGGCTTTGCTTTCTATTGTGATATAGTATGAATTGCAAAAGGTATCCTCACCTTATTTAAGTGAAGATTTATTTATGCAGCTTAGATGGTATGTGGTGGCTTTTTTTTATTGTGCATTCAACTGAGCCAAATCAGTCTGCTCCACCAGTTAATGCACTAATTTTCCAACGGATTATTTTATACCTATAATTGAAGCTTGCTAATTATTGATGTTTATTTTCATCTGTTTTTTTAAACTGGCATGGAAGCATTATCACAGTTGTCCTGCTGTTTTATATTTCAGCTAATGAGCTGAACACTAATGAGCAGTCTATGCCTACCACCCATATTCAATTATTGATAATATGAAGAATATGCCATTCCAAATTCTTACTAGATTTTTGTTCTAGGCCAATTTAAATATCATTTTAGATGAAGTCATTTAGCTGTGTTATTGATGTCAACCTGGGTTTGGTAATCCATTGGTTGCTGGAGATTGGGTTCATGGGAGTATTTTGGTGGGCCAGTTTTGTAGTAGATATAAGAACCCCTTCAATTAAATTTCACACTTTTTTGGCATTATTGCTCGTCGTGTGATGATTGCATTCTTGTGCAGCCCTGTGTTATAGAAATATCACGCAGGACTATAATGGAAAATATGGTATTTTTCAAACTGCTTCTGATCATGTAGAAATCAGTTCACATTTGGAATACATTGCTACACAATGAATAAGTTTGGCAGATATTATCATATATAGTTTTGTTTGCTTGGTAAAATGCAATTGTCTTTCTACAGTTTTACCATACTATCTTGGTGTTGGTCACACAAATAAAGAAGTTTTTTTTCCTACAATTGTTTCGGCACTTCTCTTATGCATCTTTTATTTTTGCCTTCCACAGTCCTCTTTTTAACACTCTTGTGTTGTCCATATGAGTACTTCCTCTTGTGCTTCGTTTCTGTCTAAATGTCAACATCTTGCTCTTATCAAAATGTTTATGCTGCTCCATCTAACTTGTGTAATTCTCTTAATTGATGCATCTCATACATACTTCTTCACTAATGTACTACATTTGTATTAAAGATGAAGAAATAAAGGAAAGTGAGGAGTGGTCAGGGATGTACCTCTATCCAGATGGTCTTCCTATCAATTTTCCAGTGGATTCAAAGCCATACACACGACCAGTCCGGGCACGTCAAGAAGCCACTGCTCCACAAGGAGGTGAGGAAAACAGGAAGTTAAGATGGTACCAAAAACTGCAGGCTTGGAGTAGTAGTTGAAATTTGGGACATTGAGGTGGATGATATTTTGTTATTGGCTGCTACTGGAGAAGTCATTGCTGCCTATTTTGTGCACACATTTAGAACATAGAACCATACAGTGCAGGAACACGCCCTTCGGCCCACAATGCTTTTGCTGACTTTGATGCCATTCTAAACTAATTTCATCTGTCTGCACATAGTCTGTATCCCTCTATTCTATATCTGTTCACATATCTGCTACATGCCATTGCAGTCGTATCTGCTTCTACCTCCCCTGGCAGCGCATTCCAGGCATGGAAAAGTTTTTTTAAAGAACTTGCCTTGCATATTTCCTTTGAAACTTTCCCTCCTCACCTTAAAGATTTGCCCTCTTGTATTTGATATTTTCACCATGGGAAAAAGACCTCAATTATCCAACTTCTCATAATTTTATATACTTGTACGAGGTTGCCCATCAGCGTGCAATTCTCTGGTGAAAACAATCCAAGTTTGTCTAACCTCTCTTTATAGCTAATATACTCTTTGTAAATCTCTTTCACACTCTCTCCATACCCTATAATGTGGTGACACTGTAAGCCAGTTTTTGATTTATCCTGGCATAAATTGTCAAGTACAATGAGATATATCAGGAAGAGTGAGAGGTTTTATTTACGTGCATTTTTTTCAATGTTTCTATGGAATCATAACAAAATACTCTGATGCTAAGTACCCTTTACAGCTGCCCACACCATCCTGTTGTACTTTGCCAGTGTTGACCAGCTTGATGGAACTACATCATTTTGTTCCATTCTTACTTTTTGACTACAGTTACAAATATATCATTTGCAATGACTTATCCTCACGCTCTCTCACTCCTTCTGGTGGTACCCATGATCTATCCATCGTTCCTCTTCATTCTCACCTTTATGATTCCAGGTGACATCCTCTAAGATACGTTTGTATCAGTTTCCATATGTGTACTGAACATACTCAGCTCTACTTCACCAGACTTCTAAGACCTCTCCATTGTCTCTGCTTGATCTATATCCAGTTCTGAATGAGCAGAATTTTCCTTCATTTAAAAATTGAGACAATCAAATCACTGCCTTTGGTCCCTGCCCTAAACTTTATTCCCTAGCTTCTAACTCCATCCCTATCCCTTCTAACTGTCAGAGGCTAAGCCAGACTCTTCGCAGCCTTGATATCATTCAGGAAACAAAGTAATTTGCAACATTTTACTACCACTACTAAATCTGCTGGCTTCCATCTCCATAACATTGCATGACCACCACTTTCTCAGATGAATATTGAAGTCATCAAGTCATCATCTCTGCCTTTGCTATCATCAAATTTGACTCTTCCAAAGGATTCCTGGCCAGCCTTTCACATTCCTAATTAATAGGAGGATAGAGTACAAGAGCAAGGAGATGATGTTGAACTTGTACAAGGCACATGTTAGATCCTGAGTGCATTATGTGCAGTTTTGGGCACTACATTTTAGGAAGGATGCAAACACTTGGGACAATGTGCAAAAATGGTTTACTAGAATGGATCCAGGAGTGAGGAACTTGAGTTATGAGTGTGAAATTACTGACAGTCTGCTAACAACTGTCTAGGCTTGTAAATGAAGAAAGGCTCATTAAATTTGGAACCTAAATCTACATCTAAGATGACCTCTACCTGACATGAATCAGCACCTCAAAGAGAAGAATAGAGATAATTGGTGTAGATTGGTGGAGGTTAAGGATCTCCGTGTTAGCAGTCATTCTATTGTAACTAATTTTGGATTCCTTTTTAGCAGTTTCAGCAGTTGATGACCTGTTAAGTTCGGTAGGATCAAAAATTCTGGAAGATTACATCAGAAATTTTGATTATGAGGAATCTATAATAGGTATGCGTTTTTTTCTTATTTTCTGTGTATTTTGCTGTACTCTGTATATTTTTCCATGACTTGCTGGTAGTTTGTAATTTTGTAAGTCAATATACCTTCAAAAACGTTACAGATATAGTGCTCCTTGTTAAACTTTATGGAGGCATTAGAAAATTAACTTTTCTGCTGGTGTAAGTCAGTTGACATCGTAGTCATATTTTCATAGCAAAAAAAAAGGTCTTTTGGCCCATCTTGTCTGTGCTGGTTGTCAAACATGCAACTACGCATTTTCCAATATTTGGCTTGTTGCCTTGTGTGTTGTGGGGTTTGAAGTATTCATCTGAATAGGTCTTAAATGTTTTGAGAGTTCCCATGTCTACCAGTCTATTAGGTAGAGAGTTGCGGATATTCAATGTTTCAAGGATTCTTGGATATGCACACTAAGATCCCACTCCTCCTCTAGTTCCTAGGAACTTACCTTTCAACATGAACTTTCTTACCCTGCTAGCCTTCCAAAATGCATCACCTCACACTGAGATTAAATTCCACCTGCCACTGTCAAGCCCATCTGACCTGCCTATGGTATCTTGGTCTTGTCAGAGAACTCATGCTTGGCCAATTAGATTTTGAGTGAGTAACAAGCAATGTGAATAAACAGGAGCATGTTGATATGCTGTACTTAGATTTCCAGAATGCATTTCAAAAAATGTCACATCAAAGATAAGAAGTTATGATGGAGTCGTGAATCAAAGATTGCATAACAGGAAGCAAAGAGGAAACATAAATGGGTCATTTTGTATTGGTTTATAACGTGTTGAGTGTCACATGGATTAGTGTTGAGGCCTGAACTATTTATAGTTCATATTCATGGAATGCCCTGCCAGTAGCAGTGGTGGACTCTCCCTCTTTATGGTCATTTAAGCGGGCAATGGATAAGCATATGGAGGTTATTGGGCTAGTGTAGGTTAGGTAGGCTTCGTTCGGCGCAACATCGAGGGCCGAAGGGCCTGTACTGCGCTGTATTTTTCTATGTTCTATTAATGAATTTGGAAAAAGGAAGAAAATGTGCAATTGCTAAATTTGCCAAAGGACTTATACAATTAATGGTAAGGTCCAAGGGAGTGTTGATGAACAAAGAGACTTGGAGTCCGTTCATAGTTCCTTGAAAGTAGTGTCACAGGTAGATAGGATAGTGATGAAGGCTATTGGTATGCTTTCCTTTTATTGGTCAGAATATTGAGTACAGGAGTTGGGAGGTCATGTTGTGTTTGTACAGGACATTGGTTCAGCCACTGATGGAATATTGCGTGCAATTCTGGTCTCCTTCCTATTGGAAGGATGTTATGAAACGTAAAAGGGTTCAGAAAAGATCTACAAGGATGATGCCAGGGTTGGAGGATTTGAGTTATAGGGAGAGGTTGAATAGGCTAGGGCTGTTTTCCCAGGAGCGTCGGAAGCTGAGGGGTGACCTTATAGAGGTTTACAAAATTATGAGGGGCATGGACAGGATAAATAGACAGTCTTTTCCCTAGGGTGTGGGAAATAGAGGGCATAGGTTTAGGGTGAGAGGGGAAAGATATAAAAGAGACCTAAGGGGCAATGTTTTCACACAGAGGGTGGTACGTGTATGGAATGAGCTGCCAGAGGAAGTGATGGAGGCTGGTACAATCGCAACATTTAAAAGGCATTTGGATGGTATATGAATAGGAAGGGTTTGGAGGGATATGGGTTAGGTGCTAGCAGGTGGGACTAGATTGGATTGGGATATCTGGTCAACATGGACGGGTTGGACCAAAGCGTCTGTTTCCATGCTGTACATCTCTATCTCTATAAGCTCTGAAGAGAATATAGTTCTACAAAGCGTTAAGGGAGTAAATAAAAAATGGCAAATGGAATATGATGTGAAAAGTTTGACAGAAATAGTAGAAGAGCAGTAAATTATTTAAATGGGGAGGTTGTAGAACCTTTGAAGTCTAAAGGCATCTAAGTGTTCTAACACATGAATAACAAAGTTAGAATGCAGGTATAGCAAATGATTAAGAAAGCAAATGGAATATTGTTATTTATTGCAAGGGTAATAGAATACAGAAGTAGGGATGTTGTGCAGCAGTTCCACAGTGTGTTACTGAGATAACATCTGGAATATTACACACAATTTTGGTCTCCTTATTTAAGAAGGGATATAATTGTGTTAGAAGTAGCTCAGAGAAAGTTCACTCAACTGGTGCCTGATATGAGGGTATTATTTATGAGGAAAATTGGATAGGCTGGCCCTGTGTGCATTGGGGTCTAGGAGAAGTGCTGGTGATCTTGCGTCTCAATAAGAACGTGAGGGCCTTGAAAAGTTGTTTGCTGGAAGGCTTTTCCCCTTTGTAGTGGAGACCAGAGCCAAATGTGAAAGCAGGATCATTAAATATCTTTAAGGCAGAAGTACATATGAAATAACAACACAGAGGCTGGTATCCTGTCACCAAGTCACCCTTTATTTGTGCACAATACACTGGTCAGGCACCTCAAAGACAGTCCCCTGAACTGAGGAGATTCTAAATCTGGTTATATTGGTTGGCCAGTCAGCTTTCCTGATTGGCCCAGGTTAACAACCCCAATTGAGGATCTCATAGTCAACGAGGTCCAGCTGGTTCCAGTCACTACAACATTGCCGTTTGTTAATTGAGAAGTTTTTTTATTGGCTAGGTGAGAATGTTGATGTAAGTTCATATGGTGACTTGTGAATAAGACTACTTTTTCCCCTGCTCTTGTTAGAAGAGAGAATGTTCAGACCTGGTAGAGGTGTTTAATAGATCTGCAAGTCTCAATGCTTGGGCTTCAGCCATTTACAACCCACATTAATGACTTAGATGAAGAATATGTTACTCAAAGCTCTAGCAGTTTCAACCCCAAGCAATGAAATCATGGAATTGAGTTTTGGGACATTTGATGGCCATATATCTAATTGTTTAAATCTCAACCTTTCTTCTAGTGGCTTGTGTGTATGTAACATTGCTGATTATAGAAAATTAGGTGTTGTATTACGGAGAGAAGAGGATGCAAAAGTTAATTATTAACTTTGTGAGTGGCAACACTGTGCAAGGTGGAATATAATCCAGGGAAAACTAAAGTTACCTACTTCAGTAGGAAAAGTAGAAAAGCAGGATGTTTTCTTAATGGTAAGAGACAAGAAAATGTTGGCTTTGAGAGAGACCTGGGAATTTTTGTAAACAAAATATAATGTGAACAATTAAGAATTTGGGGTGTTGGCATTTATTGTAGAGGATATAGAGTATAAGAGCAAAGAATTATTACTAGAATTATTTAGGGCTTTGGTAAGTCCACAGCACAAATACTTTGTGCAGTTTTGGCCTCCTTACTGAATGAAAGATACATTTGCCTTTGAGGCAGTACATCAGATGTTCACTAAATTGATCCTTGTGTTGAGCAGCTTGTTGAAAGCAGAGCAACCGAGTAGGATTTCAGAAAATTCCCGAAAGAGGTGATCTTATTTAGACATAAGAAATTTTTAAGAGGCATAGCAAGGAAGATGCTGGATTCGTGGCCAAGGAAGCTAGAGATCGGGAATCTCACACTCTGAATAAGGGGAAACTATTTAGAATGACAAGAAATGTACTCACTCATGGTGGTTGAATCTTTAGAATTCTCTTTCCCTGAGGTCTATGTTTGGTCATTGTGTTCAAATTGGAATTGACAGATTTTTTTTTGGAAGCCAAGTGACGTGTTGGTAAGGAAGTGTAGTTGCTGTTTATGATCAGCCACAATTGTATTGAATGGCAGATTTGAATGGTCTATTGCTCCTATTTCTTTGTTTAAAATCATACAGTTTATGTAAAGCAAACTGTTTTTAAAAAAAGACAAGGATGAATCAGTGGCACTGCTTTAAAGTGAGTAGCAAAAGAAATGGAGGTGAAATGAGAAAGAAATGTTTTTATGCAAGGAAAGGTTCACGTTGAATGTATGACCTGAAAGGATGGTAGGAACAGATTCAGTAGTGGCTTTCTGAATAGAAGGGTAAATACTTAAAGGAGAACTTCACAGGCAAGCAGGACTAATTGAATTACTTTTCAGAATGATCAATGCAAAGGTTGAATGGTTATTTCCTATGCTGCACTAATTTATAATTTGTGTATTATCTAAAATTCTTGAATTATTTAGGGAACCATATGAAAAATGGGTAGGTGCTGGAAATGCATTCATTATAGAAAATTGTGTATAAATAAAATTTAAGGAATAAGTAATGCTATAAAAAGATAACAATTTTGTAAGTCCTTTGCAAGGCCAAAATGGCATAAGTTTATTATCAGTCTTAGCCAAACTTGAAAAAACTGGCAAAAATATAGGGAAAGAAAACCCAAGATTTAAGTGTGTGTCCAAAGACAAGTGACAGAGTAAACCTGCACTGTCATTTTCAATTGATTGCTGAATGGGAAGTTACATAATCTGTTTGGGGGGGGAAGATTCCACATTATCACATCCCAGAAATGCTATTTTTGAAGTTAATGTTACAGTATCACTGGATGGAAATGCTTACAGAGGATGGTACTACAGATTAGTGTTATTGATAGGTGGATGGGCTCTGCATTTGGAGCTTGTAGGTGTAGACTCTGTGAAGATACATTCCAGAGATTGTTAGATGTGACAAAATCTGTTGCCCCTAATGGATGCAGCCAATCAGACTATGTGACTGATGATTATCCTGGTAGTGCACAGATGACATTTTGTAGTAACATGTAAAACACAATATTTGATGCAAATGCTTCAGCAAAACCTTGTAGCGGTTATAAAATTATGCCATTGAATCTGCTGTTACAAATCTATTTTTGAGATTCCACATTCATCGACGAAAATGAAATATTGTTGATGAGAAATTTGCAGCAGGAGAACTTTCTCTTGCATGTATCAAAAAATGCAATTTTCACACAATTGCAACAATTTGATGCCTATACGAAGTTCTGTGCCAGGTATGTAGGCCGCATGTTGCACTGGATATGAATATTATTTCAAAATGATGTGGTCCCATTATCTAAGTTGGGAAAAATTGTGCAAGTTGCTATGATGACATTACTTTTATCTTTGATTAGGATAATATAACATGGTTGCCTTATTTCAAGTGGAGTTCAAATACATACACAACAAAAGTCTTTTTCAACTCCATTCATCTGCTTAAATTATCCCACACAGGCTCATTGAACAAAGAAATCTGCTTCAAACCTAGGGTTTCAGATTTTTGCAATGGGGTGAACATATGGGGTTATTCTGAGGAAAGGTCGCTGGACTTGAAACATTCTCTCCACAGATGCTGCCAGACTTGCTGTGATTTTCCAGCAATTTCTGTTTTTGTTTCTGATTTCCAGCATCTGCAGTTCTTTCAGTTTTTATTGTGAACTTGTAAATCTTGGGTTGATGTCAGGTTGTTTGGCAATTTTATGAGTTCAAAATAGAAAGAATATAGAAAGCGTGAAAATATTCAATCTCTATGAAATGGATCTAATATATATTATTACAAATTCATTTCCCCCCCCTCCCCCCACACACACACCGCCAAGTTTCTCAAACTATTTTGTTTTGTTACTTATGGGCAAAATCTCCAAATTGTGGAGATTCTATGCCCAATTCTTTTTGGCATCAAATCCTAAGCTCTTACCTTTTGATAGGCTGATATTTATTTATTTGTATCTGCAGGGTTGGATTTTGTGACTGAATACCATTATCGAGGAAAAGATGAACCATATTATTACTGTGAACTGTGCACTTGTGAATTGCCTCTTCAGTGTGTTCTGGCACATATCTTTGGACTTAAGCACAAGATGCGTTACGTAGTATGTATATGTTGTCTAAATATGCCATGTTTTAAAAATATTTATTCCACAAACATCAGGGGAGGTGATGGCTTAGAGGTATTATTGCTTGTTAATCCAGAGAACCTGGTCATGCTTTGGGGACCTGGGTTCAAATCCCGCCACAGTGAATAGTGAAAATTGATTTCAATAAAAAATTCTGGAATTAAGTGTCTAAAGATGACCATGACTGTTGATTGTCAGAAAAACCCATCTAGTTTGTTAATGTCATTTAGGGAGGGAAATTGCCAATCTTACTTGATCTAGCCTACATGTGACTCCAGACCCACAACAATTGGCTGACTCTTAACTGCCCTATGGGCAATTAGGATGGGGAATAAATTTTGGCCTAGCCTGTGATGCCCACATCCTATGAATGAAAAACAATCATTTGTGCGGTTGAGTTTTTTCAAGAAAATCAGTTTGAACTGTTCAAAAGTATTGTGATTACCATGTTATTATTGAGATGATAGTGTACACAGTCACTAAGCTGGACTGCCATGAAATGTTAGGGTACACTGGCAGAAATCTCAAAAGATGATTGGATATAGTCATCTTCATGAAATTATGCTTCAGTGTTGCTTATTTATTTGTATCATGGATGTATTTGACAAGGAAAATGATGAAAAGTTTATTCGTTTTAAAAAAGGAAAAGAATGAATATTGGATAAAATCGATAATGTCTTGCTTGCAAAACATAATTTCAATTTGGTTACTGAACATATTTTAGTTCTGTAGTTCTTACATCATTATCACTCTTGGATTTTAAAAAAAGAATTTCTTGGAATGTGATTGTTGGATATTGCAATCTCTGTTTGGCCTTTGAAGTGGTAGTGAGCTTTCTTTTTGACCCACTGCAGTCCACATGGTGCAAGTATACCCACTGAACAGGATCTTTCACCCATAAGAGGAAAATTCCAGGATTTTAATTTAGTAGCTTTGAAGGAATGACAACATGATTCCATGCCAGAATATTGAGTAAGTTGGAGAGGAATTTGCAGATTGCTGTATTCCTATGTGCATACTATCTGTATCCCGTTAAGTGGCAGACTTCATAATATGGAAGGTGCTATTAAGAGGCTTGACAAGTCATTGCAGTGCATCTTTCAGATGGTAAATGTTGCTTCCATTGTGTTCTGTTCATGGAGTAGGGAGAGTGAATTTTTAACTTGGTAGATGGGGTGCAAATCAAGTTGTTTTTTATGATTGGTTCAAGCTTTTGTTGATGCTGAGCTCAGCCAAATTGCGAATGTTCCTGGCATTTTTAAACACTCTTGGGATATTGGCATTTCTGCTTGGGCCAGCATTTATTGCTCAGCCATAGTTGCCCATGAGAAGGTGGTGGTGAGCTGCTGCTTTGAACTGCTGCATCCATATGCTGTAGGTAGACCCATAATTCCATTTGGTTGAAAATTCCAGGATTTTGACCCAGCCACAGTGAAGGGGTGACAATATATTTCTAACTTGGGAAGGTGAGTGGCTTGGAGGGGAAATTGCAGGTGGTAGTGTCGGCTGGTCTTGTCCTTTGAGATGGAAGTGATTGCAGATTTGAAGATGCTGTCGAAGGGTCCTTGGGGAGTTTCTGAAGTCCATCTTATAGATAGCACACACTACTGCTACTGAGTGTCAGTCGAGGTTGATTCTGTATTTATGGAAATATAGATAGTGGATATTGGGAGGTCAGGAGAGGTGAGTTACTCGCTATGGAGTTCCAAGTCCGTGGCCTATTCTGGTCACTACTAAGGCTGGTTGAGGTAACTTTTTTTTTTGATCATTAGTAACCTCCAGGGTATTGGTGATGGAGAGTTTGTGATGGTAATGCTGTTGAATGTCAAGGATAATTGGTTAGATAGAGTCTTGGCTTAGATGGTCATATCCTGGCTTTTGTGTGGTACTAATATCACTCCTCAATCCAAACTGAATGTGACTCAGGTTCTGCTGCATATGGCGATAGGCTGCTTTGGTATTCACTTACAATTGTTCATAACATATTTAGTATCTGTGACAAACATCAGAAGTGTGATTGAATATTCTCCACTTACCTGGATAATTGCAGCTCCTAAAACACAAGCTTGAAACCATCCAGAGCAAAGCAAACTTTATTAGCACCCTATCCACCCTTTCACTGTCACTGACGCATGGTGGAAGCAGTACTTACTGTCTCCATGATGTATCACTGCAACCCATCGAACTTCCTTCAGAACCTTTCAAACCCACCACCACCTACAGGGACAACAGGTATATGGGAATACCATACAAACAAGAGACATCAGTAGGCCACTTGACCCTCAAGGCTATTCCACCATTTAATAAGATCATGGCTGATCTGATTTTAACTTCAACTGTACATTCCTGCATAACCTTGTGAGAACCTATGTGCTTGTGCCTTAAAAACAATTAAAGATTCTGCGTCCACTTTGTGGAAGGGAATTCCAAATTCAACCACATGCAACCCTCTGAGAGGAAAATAAAAGTTTTTTGTCATTTTTGTTTTGAGTGGGCAATCCCTTTTAAATCCCTTTATGGGCGGTACGGTGGCACAGTGGTTAGCACTGCTGCCTCACAGTGCCTGAGACCCGGGTTCAATTTCCGACTCAGGCGACTGACTGTGTGGAGTTTGCACGTTCTCCCCGTGTCTGCGTGGGTTTCCTCCGGGTGCTCCGGTTTCCTCCCACAGTCCAAAGATGTGCGAGTCAGGTGAATTGGCCATGCTAAATTGCCCGTAGTGTTAGGTAAGGGGTAAATGGGTGGGTTGCGCTTCGGCGGGTCGGTGTGGACTTGTTGGGCCGAAGGGCCTGTTTCCACACTGTAAGTAATCTAATCTAAAAAAAAATTATGATCCCAAGTTCTAAATCCTTCTAACAGGGAAAGTGTTCATACTAGACTGATTCCTGGGTGGCAGGACTGAGATATGAAAAGAGAATGGATTATTTTGAAGTATATTTACTGTAGTTTAGCTGAAGAGAATCTCATGGGACTGCATACAATTCTCTCAAAACTCAAGGGTAAATGCATGAAGGATATTCCTGTTGACCAGAGAGTCCAGAACCAGGAGTTGTAGCCTGATACAGTCCATTTGGGACTGAGATGAAGAGAAATATTTTCACCCAGAGTGTGTAAGTCTGTCATAGAAAGCAGTTGAGGCCAAAACATTGAATGTTTTCAAGAAGGAGATGGATATATATAATTTGAGTTAGAGGGTCAAAAGTGCAAAAGCTGGAATAAGTTACTGAGTTGGATGATCAGCCATGATCATATTAAATGGTATAATCAGCTCAAAGGGTTGAAATGCCTACTCCTGTTCTTATTTTTCTGTTTCTATACTTTCAGCATCCACCCAAGTTCTCTCAGGATCTTATATATTTAAATTAAGTTATGTCTGACTCTTCAAATCTCTGGATGATAATAAAAGTCATTAGGTCTAGTCTTTCCTTAGAAAACAATTAGCTCATTCTGGATATGTTAGCGTAGTAAACCTTCTCTGACCTGCTTCCAGTGCATTAGCATCCTTCCATAAATATGTTGACCAATACACCTGTGCACTGTAATTCAAATGCGGTCTCACTGATGAAGCATAACATCCCTACTCTTAGGTTAATTCCCCTCACACTAAGCTTTAACATTTTGAGTTTTGCCACCACACAAACATTCCTACCAAACCGCCATGTTGAAGGTGATGAGAATAATTTAAGGTAACGAATTAAAAGTTTTGAATATTAGTACTTATTAGAATGAGGATGATTTTTCTTCCCCACCCTCACCAACACCCCATCCCCAACCATTCCTCCCATTGTATTATTACCTGGCAGCACCACTACTTTTGCTGCCAGTTTTACAACTGAGCATTTAGGTAATACTTTTGAATAAGAATAACAACCTTACATTTCAAGCAGTCTAAGTAAATAAGTGAGTTAGTTTTCCAGTAGGAAGGACTTAAAGCTCAAAGGTGAACATACGATATCAGTATGGTAGTGTAGTCCAACAATTTAAATCAAGCTGCTAAAAAACTGAGCATAGTCAATATTGCTTATCTTAACTGAAAAATGCTCAATCTTTGTGATGCATCTTATTTGCCAGGGTCATTTGAGAGTTATTCAGGAATGTTCGTAACTACGGGTAATTCTCTATTCATGAGATTTGTTTGTTTTTTTCTAGAGAAAGAGGCATCCAGAGATATTGAAATTGAATGTAGGAAAATATAAAACAATTGTCAAGAAGAAAGCAATTGAAATTGAAAAGACAGATGGCAGAGGAAGGGTGAGGGTAAGTACACCTCATGATGTGCTCATTATTAGGAGCAAATGAAATCTGTGAAAATAATAAGACAACTTTGATTAACTGCCTGACCACTATTTGAGGCTGATCTGTATTGTTCATGACCTTCATGTCCTTTTTGACCCTGTTTTTGGTGAGCTATGGAGGCTCCTAGTGTAATACCTGAAATTTATTATTTTCATCCTTGTATTCAATTAGTCCTTGACCATACTATATTCTGTTTTGGTAGCTTTTTTCAGCCCTCCAAGACTGTGTTCTTAATTCTGACCTCCTGCACATCCCTGATTATCTTTGCCTCATCAGTCAATTATGCCTTTTGCTTATCCAAACCCAAACTTTAGAATTCCCGTTTCCATACTCTCTCTCTCTCTCTCCACACTCTGTCATCCACAAAGACACTTGTTTAAAAACTTATAACCAAAATTTTGTTCATCTGTTTTCACATCATTTGTGACGAGTTAAGCTGGATTTGGATTGAGTTTTCTTTTTGTTTAGAGAGCAGCTTGAGATTTTATCAGCAGCTGCTTTTCGAATTTTTTTCAGATCCATTTGGTTTTTAGTTGTTCTTCTATGTTCTCACTGATTCCTTTATTAGGTGATGCAGTAAGGTAATATATACAATGTTTGACATTTGGTCGTAGAGAACTTGAGTATTGCTGAAAGAAAACACATTTTGTCAAAAGTCTTTTATCTTGTGCTAATTGGGACAATTTGTAAGAATACCAATTTAAGGGAATACAAACATTTATATTGAATGAGAGAAGGGTACTAATTATTGCCAGTGGACTGATAAATACAGGTGTTGCCATGGAGAATGCGCTACTTGATGCTGATTGACAATTAATTGCCAAACGTTTTTAAAATTTTAAACAAGGCAGGTTTCATTCTGCTCAGAGAATTGCACTGAGAAATAAACCAATAAATATCTATTTTGTTGGGTTGGAAGAGGTGGAATGGGTGTATGTTCTTTTTGTCTGCCTCTGAGTGTTAATGCATGTACCTTCCATCATATACAAGTGTGCCCTACTGCAAGCCTAACTGATTCCAAAATTTATTATAGTCCTGGCAGTAAACTGTCAATCTGGTTAACTGGTTCATTCTCTATGCCAATGCTTTCATCAGTCAGAGTCCATTTGCTAGCCAGTCTATATTCTTTTCTCATACAATATCAATGTTGATTTTCCCCTAGGTTGTTTGTTATGAAGGTATAAAAGATACTGTACCTTCAAGACAGTTGAAAAGCTAGCAAGAAGTTAAAGAAGCACACAAGAATACTGGACAATTTAAAATGTAACATTTGGTCAAACAGCTAGCAGTATCTGTATTGCTAGGAGACAAAAACAAATTCACATTTGGCCAATCAGTTTAAATTATGCCCCAAGATTCCAAATGCCATTCAAGTTTGAATTTAGTATTTTGACAATATTAAAACCAATGAAATGATCCGATGTATTCGGGTATAAATATCAGACATTTTGAGCAGTCATCCAGACTGGCAAAGAGAACTGCCAAGCTACCAACAAATATAGGCTAACCGCAGAACAGCTCTCTTAAAGGTACTTCTATCTATCACCAACCTGTGAAACAGAATCCCTAAGAAGAAAAGTCAGAGGAAAATCTACAGAGGGCACTTGGCAAGGTGACTGTTTTGAAACATGATTTTATTTTGTAAATCGTAATCGGGAATTTTTAAAAAATTGGGTCAGTATTGTAGAGGAGCAGTTAAAAGCTATGTTTAGAGAAGGGAGTTGTAAATAGTTGTTACAACTATTATTCTCTGTTAGACTTTAAAAAAAAAAGTTGTTAATTTTTACTTTACATAGTGACTTTTGGGATAATTCTTTGCCTCGAATTTGACAGATTATAGCATGGGGTGAATCTTTTGTGTTGCTGGTTTAAACTAGCAGAAGGGTTTACCCCCTGTTGTAACATGTTACACTTTACAAACTTCTCTTGATCTGTGCAAGATACAAAGCTTCAGTGTTAATTTTCAATAATATTCTATTTTATTTTTGGTTTCCTTCCCTCGATATGAAACTCTCTGGAAATAGCCTGCTCCTGCTCCTATAAGCCTATTTCAACCTACTGACTTTGCTGTGCCATTCAGTTAGATCATGGCTGATCATACTCTTCAATGTCACATTTCCATCCTATGACTATAGCACTTCATGTTATTAGTATCTGGTCATCTTTCAATTTTTAGCTTGAACATGCTTAATGGTTGAGCTTTCATGGCCCTCTGAGGAGAAAATAAATCACTGTCATCTAGGTTGAGCGGTGATGAGATTCTTTGAGCTCAGCTTTTAATGGCCTACCTCCCATTGTTAGACTGTGTACTCTGATTCTAGACACACTAGCAAGGGGAAACATCATATTTCCATACTTAACTTTGAATAATATGCTGATAATTGTGTCCCATTGTTTACAAGCTGTCTCAAAATGTTTAAATGTGTAAAGTCCCAAAGAAAGGGGCAAAAATGACAAACTTGTCTTGCAGTCAGCCAAGTAAGAGGAATTCATACCAGGTTTTCTTCAATTATAGTATGAACAACTTTTTTAAAAATAAGCTGTTTTTGTTGAACTACAATAACAGCGAAAAGAAGTTTAAAAAAATCACATAACATCAGGTTATAGTCCAGCAGATTTATTTGGAAGCACTAGCTTTCAGCGTGCCGCTCCTTCATCAGGTCGTTATGGGGGTTAAAATCATCTTAACTTCCACAACAACCTCATGAAGGTGCGGTGCTCCGAAAGCTAGTGCTTCCAAATAAACCTATTGGACTATAACCTGGTGTTGTGTGACTTTTAACTTTGTCCACCCCAGTCCAACAGTGGCACCTTCAAGGCACAGTGAACAGAAGGAATTTTTAATTTATGCAACTTAAACTATGCCCCTTCGAAACCCCAAATTCATTCAATTACAATAAAGACAGACAAAAAAAAACAAAAGCTTTAACTGACAGTACACATAATCGGGGTAAACAAAGTTCTGACGATCACAAGTTGACACACAAGGTAGAAAGTTATTTTTCTCACAGTCCTTTTGAGTTTTGTGATGCTGACATGCCATTGTCTGCAGGGTGATGGTCACTCTTCTGTTTGAGGGTCAGCTGGTGAACTTGAGTCTTGTGTGAATTCCTTCTTTTGAGATATCTTGGTATTTGTCATTTTTATTCTGATGCACGCCAGTGAAAGATGAGTTTCTTGTATGCAGGCTGTGGATGTCTCTTTCTCTTTCCTTTTTGTACTTATTACTTTAACTCTGCAGCTCAACCAATAGGAGAAATGTTGTCAGGCAGAATTACCTCACATTGAATGCCATTTCAGTCTCTTTCTTCCTCTTACTGCTCGCAAAAAGCAACATTGTATTACATAGCTCAGCAATATGCAATACTTGATTTTCAGGTTGCAAAACTCTATACCAATCCAACATCAATTCCATTTATAATTTCAGAAAAAATGTGGTCTCTTCCAGTATTAATTTCAACCCTGTACGAATTTTGTTAGTTTCAATGAGATCACCTCTCATTCTTCAAAACTCTAAAGAATATGGGCTGGGTTTTTTCAGTCTTGCCTTGTAAGACAATCCTCCCATCTAAGGAATTTGTCAAATGAACATTAGTTATGTGCCTCTGGCAAGTGTATTTTTTTCCTTTGATAAGAAGATGGATGACCTTGAGGTATGTAGGGAAGAGGTCCGGGGAATACTGGAAAGGGTGAAAATAGATAAGTCCCCTGGGCCTGATGGCATTTATCCTAGGATCCTCTGGGAAGCTAGGGAGGAGATAGCGGAGCCATTGGCTTTGATTTTTATGTCGTCTTTGTCTACGGGAATAGTGCCAGAAGACTGGAGGATAGCGAATGTGGTCCCCTTGTTCAAGAAGGGGAGTAGGGACAGCCCGAGTAACTATAGGCCAGTGAGTCTCACTTCTGTTCTGGGCAAAGTCTTAGAGAGAATTGTAAGGGATAGGATTTATGAACATCTGGATAGGAATAATGTGATCAAGGATAGTCAGCATGGTTTTGTGAAGGGCAGGTCGTGCCTCACGAACCTTATTGAGTTCTTTGAGAAGGTGACCAAGGAAGTGGACGAGGGTAAAGCAGTAGATGTGGTGTATATGGATTTTAGCAAGGCGTTCGATAAGGTACCCTATGGTAGGCTAATGCAAAAACTACGGAGGTATGGCATTGAGGGTACATTAGAGGTTTGGATTAGGAATTGGCTGGCTGGAAGGAGACAGAGGGTAGTAGTTGATGGTATAGGTTCATCTTGGAGTGCAGTTACTAGCGGTGTTCCACAAGGATCTGTTTTGGGACCATTGCTGTTTGTCATTTTTATAAATGACCTAGATGAGGGGCTTGAAAGCTGGGTGAGCAAGTTTGCGGATGATATGAAAGTCGGTGGAGTTGTGGACAGCGAAGAAGGATGTGGCAGGTTACAGTAGGATATAGATAAGTTGCAGAGCTGGGCAGAAAGGTGGCAAATGGAGTTCAATGTAGCTAAGTGTGAAGTCATTCACTTTGGTAGGAGTAACAAGAAGATGGATTACTGGGCTAATGGTAGGCTACTTGGTAGTGTGGAGCAGAGGGATCTTGGTGTCCATGTACACAGAGCTCTGAAAGTTGCCACCCAGATAAATAGTGCTGTGAAGAAGGCATATGGTGTACTGGGCTTTATTGGCAGAGGAATTGAGTTCCGCAGTCCTGAGGTCATGTTGCAGTTGTATAAGACTCTGGTGCGGCCTCATCTGGAGTATTGTGTGCAGTTTTGGTCGCCATACTATAGGAAGGACGTGGAGGCATTGGAACGAGTGCAGAGAAGTTTACCAGGATGTTGCCTGGCATGGTAGGAAGATCGTACGAGGAAAGGCTGAGGCACTTGGGGCTGTTCTCATTGGAGAAAAGAAGGTTTAGGGGAGATTTGATAGAGGTGTACAAGATGATTAGGGGTTTAGATAGGGTTGACAGTGAGAACCTATTTCCGCTAATGGAGTCAGCTGTTACTAGGGGACACAGCTTTAAATTAAGGGGTGGTAGGTATAGGACAGATGTTAGGGGTAGATTCTTTACTCAGCGTGTTGTGAGTTCATGGAATGCCCTGCCAGTAGCAGTGGTGGACTCTCCCTCTTTATGGTCATTTAAGCGGGCATTGGATAAGCATATGGAGGTTATTGGGCTAGTGTAGTTTAGGTAGGCTTTGGTCGGCGCAACATCGAGGGCCGAAGGGCCTGTACTGCGCTGTATTTTTCTATGTTCTATGTTCTATAAGACTAAAACTGCAAAATATTCCATATGTGGTCTCACATTGGTTCTAGTAAAAAGTGAGGTCTGCAGATGCTGGAGATCAGAGCTGAAAATGTGTTGATGGTTAAAGCACAGAAGGTCAGGCAGCATCCAAGGAACAGGAAATTAGATGTTTCGGGCCGGAGCCTTTCCGGCCCGAAACGTCTAATTTCCTGTTCCTTGGATGCTGCCTGACTTGCTGTGCTTTAACCAGCAGCACATTTTCAGCTCACATTGGTTCTATGCAATTACAGCAAGGCATCATCACTCCTGAACTCACATCAAAGAAACATAGAAAATAGAAGTTGCTGTAGGCCCTTTGAGCCGGCTAAACCATTCATTATTACTATATCTGATCATACAGCTCTCTACACTGTTTCTGCTTTCTCCTGATTCCTTTGATCCCTTTATCCTCAGTCTAATTCCTTGAAGACTTTCAATGTTTTGGCCTGAATGCTTTTCTGTGGCAGAGAATTCCACAGAATCACCACTCTGAAGAAATTTCTCTTCATCTCACTCCTAAATGGCATGCCCTATATCCGTAGATTGTGATCTGGTTGTGGACTCTTCAGGATTATCCTTCCTGCGTTTCCCCCTTCAACTCATGTTAGAATTTTATTGTTTTCTATGAGATGTCCCCTCATTCTTCTTGACTGCAGTTCATGCCCTTATCCTTAAGGGGCCAACATTTGCTAACTTTTAGTGACTCGTGAAGAAGGACATCTGGGTCGCTTTGAGCATCAGCATTTCACAAATTTTCACTGTTAGTATCAAATTAGAGGTATTGGAGGTACCAGTCTACCAATAATCAATCAGTGAAAGTTGGCGATAGATACAAAATCAGAATTTCAGTGACACTGTGATCTGCATTGATTATAGAGATAGTTTTTCCAGCTTTGCAATAAATTTATTTGTCATGGAGGGATTTGAAAACAGGGATAAAAGTGTTAAAACTAAAACCTTTCTAGGTTGTGAATAATTATAGGTAAGCAAGTAGGATATTTCAAGCTGTTTACAAATAAACTTAGCCAAAACAAAAATTGGCAGAGCCACAGATGGTCAATGTCATTGTCGAGGAGTTCTGTTTCATGGAGAATATTGAAGGAACAGAAACAGAAGCTGAGAGGCTTGGGAAGGAAATTCTAAGGCTAAAGGGCAATGTGACTGAAGGCACAGATGCCAATGGTGGAGCAATTAAAACTGAGGGTGGAGCAATTAAAAATGAAACTTGAGCGAGATGCCAGAATTTGAGGTACATGGATAACTCTGACTTGTAAAGCTGCAATATTTTACATAGATTGAATTTCTCATAAAACATATTTCTCATGATCAAAGGTGATTTTGATCTTTTTACATCAAGCATATTTTCCAGACAATTTAAATATTCCATTCCAGTACCTGATGAAACATTTTGACACATTTTAGGCCATTTTTGCGTGCTAACTTTACTGAAAACAAATTTCAAATGAGTAAACATGTAAATGTAAATTCCTAATGTTTGCTTCTCTTGGTAGTGTTAAGTGTAGTATGGTGTTCCACCTATATACCATTTCACTGGAAGGCTACCTTTTAAAGTGAAATTTCTGGAATTCTGACTAGGTGAACCAAGTTGTTTCATTTAAGCTGTGCTCTGTTTCAACATTTGATTTTTTTTATATGAAGGCATTTTTCAGATATCTGCAAGCATTGCCTACAATTGCTTGGGACGTATTAAGAAATGAATTTGAACTTCTAAGCAGATCCCCAAACTTAATTCCGTAACTCCGTTGGTTTTGGAAGATGCAGCCATCATGCATATGACTCGACTGATAATCTAAATCTCGATCTAACTGCTGCAATTTCATTTAAAACAGCAAAAATTCCAAGGGCAAAAACACATTTAAAATAGTCATGTAGGATTTGTAAGATGACATACTTCTGTTTCAAGAAGAGAATTCCATTCATCCTTCAAATGATGTTGGATACCAGTCTAGCATATGAGAAGAGAGATCCTATAGGACACTCACTCCAATATGATGTGATAGTTTACCTTTGGAATGACTTTTTCCACAATCTCTCAGTGCTTAATTCTTATGTTGTTGATGCAAAAGGATTGTTGCTTTAAATTTCTTCAAAGATATAATGAATATCATTGAGAAGATTCTTCTATGCATTAAATGAGTGATAAAAATCAAATTCAGTACAGAAATAATAAAACTACAGAAAAGTAGAGGCAATACTGTTTGAAATTCCGTTTTCTAAATGCACTAAAATTAGTGTTTTATGAGAACAACATTCGCCAACAATATTTTTTCTTCAAAGTGGAATATTTTTAAATTTCAGGTTATCCGCGATTATAATGGACCTGCACTTAGTGAGAAGATAGCTACTGGGACGATGTCATTTGAAGACGACGGTAAAGTACCAATGTTTGCTACTTTTAGATCATATAGTAGAAGATTTAGTAAAAGATACGAAGGAGTGTGTGTTGCATTTTTAAAGACTTTAATTTTCAAGAGTTATCTTAGTTGTACATATATCAAATAATTTTTCCTTAAAGCATACTATGAGCTTAAATGAATTAAGCTAATGCAATTTCCATTCCTGAATGAGTACACGAAGAGGAGCAAGGCAGATGGTCTTTTTGAGCCTGTTTTCCATCAGCGTCTAATCTGTGACTTTATCTACCACTTTTGCCTAATATTTAAGATTAACCAAAATCTATTAAGAACATAATGTAAGAACGTAGGAAGTCGGACCAAGAGTATAGCTCCATGACATTCAATAATGTTACGTTCACTGAATCCCCCACTGTCAACATCATGGGGGTTACCATTAACCAGAAACTCAACTGGATTCATCATGTAACATAGTGGCTACGAGAGCCGGTCCAGAGGCTAAGGATACTACAGTGAGTACCTCACCACCTAACTCTCCAAAGTCTGTTCATCATCCAAAAGGCACAAGTCAGGAATGTGATGGAATTATGTGATGGATGGGTGCAGCTCCAGCAATACTCTAGAAGCTTGACACCATCTAGGACAAAACAGCATTACATCCACAAGCATCGACTCCCTCCAACACCAATGCTCAGTAGCAGCAGTGTGTACTGTATGCAAGATGAGTTTGCAAAAATTCACTGAAGATCCTCAGACAGCATCTTCCAAGCCACTTTCATCTAGAAGGGTAAGGGCAGCAGAAACATGGGGACACCACCACCTGCAAGTTCCCCTCCAAGCCACTCACCATCCTGACTTTGAAATATATCGCCATTCCTTCACTGTTGCTGAGTCAGACTCCTGGTGTTCCCTCCCTAACGGCATTGTGGGTCAGCCCACAGCAGTTGGATTGCAGCAGTTCAAGAAGGCAGTTCACCACCACTTTCTCAGTGCCAACTAGGGATGGGTAATATATGCTGGCTAGCCAGCGATGTCCACACCCCACATATGAATTTAAAAAAAAGTTGGAGTCTTTTTCCCAGGGTGGGAACTGAACTTTTATCCAGAGATCCAGGTAATGTTCTTGTGATTTGGGTTTGAATCCTGATGGTAGATTTTTAATCCAATTAAAAATTATAACTTTGATTTGATGTCATGAAACCATTGCTAATTGTTGGACAAACCCATCTGGTTTATTAATGACCTTTTAGGGAAGGAAACTGCCCTCCTTACCTGGTGTACATATGACTCCAGACCCACAGCAATGTGGTTGACTCAGGACAATGAGGGTTGGGCAATAAATGCTAGCTCAACCAGTGATGCCCTCATCCTGTGAACAAATATAAAAGATGTCAAATGCTAGGGTGCACCAGTTTAAGATGAGAGATAAAAATTTAAAGGAGATGTGCAAGACAAGGTTTTTTTTACACAGGATGGTAGGTGCCTAAAATGTGCTGCCAGGGGAGGTGGCAGAAGAGAGATGAAAGCAAAGTTTTAAGAGGCGTTTAGGTAGACACATGAACAGGCAGGGAACGGAGGAGTATGGACTATATGCAGGCAGATGGAATTAGTTTAGAATGGCATCGTGAACATGGTGGCAGAAAGATCTGTTCGTGCTGGACTGTTCTAAGTCTGTCACTTTGTGTGGCGGTTTTCCTAATTATATTGATGCTTTACTTTCTGTGTGTACAATGACTGATTATCAATAGAAGGAAATGGCTGTAGTTGGTTAAAACCAGTATAGTAACAAACAAAATATAATGGCTGGCTGGCTTGTACAACTATATTCAACCAGGTGGGCAGCATCTGTGGATAGACAAAAAAACAAATGATTGTTTCATGCTGGTGATTCAGATTTCTAGCATCTGTAATATATCACTGTCTAGCTCCATTGTAGCATATAAAAGGCAAGAGAATCTTTTGTTTGTGCAATGAAGCTATTAACAAGGAGTTTTACATTGCTGGTAAAATAACCTGAATACCAGACCTGTTCTTTATATTTGATCCACTGCATGATAAATTTCAGGTTGTCGAATTTTATTTGCTTTTTCTTGAATTAAAAGTTCTGATTATTGACCAAGTGTGTTCATTAGATGTAGAAAGTGAGCTACCACTCGTAGGATACAGTTTTGAGCAAGACCAGAACACCAACATGGAAACCACCACCTCTCCTGATACTAGAACAAAAAGATCTCCTACGAGCTCAAAACCATCCAACAGACTAAGTTGTTCAAAAGGTAAATTTTAATATCCTGTCTCAAAATTAAAATTCAATTTATTGTGTCACAAAGTAGAACATATTTTTGAAGCTTGTTATGCTGCAAGTTCCCTGGAGTGGTAATCTGAGGGATCCAGCTAGTAGGTCTGCTGTCACATCTGTTAGGATTGGTAGTAAGCCATTTACCTGCTGGTTCCATGGCTTTAGACAGATAAATATACTTACAGAATTAGGAATGTCAGATGTTTGATTTGTACTCTTCTTCACAAACTAGTGATGCATGTATCCATCAGTGTTTTGATTTTGAAATAGTTCACTATCATGTATGTTCTTGCACTCTCCAAGTAAATTGGTCATCTTTTCCAGTTCTACATGATAGCATAACGTTCTGACTTAGTTCTGTGCAATTCTTCTCATGGTTGATTTTCCAGTTTCCTCTGCGTCATCATTGGCAAGAGATTCTTCATCCATCATGTCCTACATGCTTAAATTCTCTCAAGTATTTTTGTCTTGGATGATGTTGAGGACATATAGGGCAAAGCAGGAATTGTGAAGTTTAGCATATTGCCAAAATATTTCAGCTGATGGCTTCTGGCTGCAGGTTCTGATATCCCTCTTAATGTTTTCACATTTTAAATATCTTAGTTGTGATAATAATCATCATGTTTACAACAGCAAATGAATTTATATTGTGGCTTTCACATAGACTCTACTTTAAGGCATGTAAGTGAAAGAGAAAACTAATCCAAAAGAAAGGATTGACCAAATGTGTGGTTAAGACATTGTTTTTAGGTGTGTTTAAAGCAAGAGACTTGAATGTGTGAAGTTTAAAGTAAGGATGGGATTTCTAAGAACAGTGGCCTTGGAAAAACATAAAGCCAGAGAAGGTCAATTAAGACATGGATGATGGATGCATAACATTTGATATGATGAACTGAAACATCAGATGATTGATGCAGGTCCGAGCTGGTAACTTTGTTGTTTCTAGACATCTTGCAAAATGTCCATATTACAGAGGAGGAAGTGCTGGATGTCTTGAAACAAGTAAAGGTGGATAAATCCCCAGGACCTTATCAGGTGTAACCTAAAATTCTGTGGGAAGATAGAGAAGTGATTGCTGGGTCTCTTGCTGAGATATTTGTATCATCAATAGTCATAGGTGAGAAGCCGGAAGACTGGAGATTGGCGAACATGGTGCCACTATATCAGAAGGATGGTAAGGACAAGCCAGGGAACTATAGACCGGTGAGCCTGACGTCGGTGGTGGGCAAGTTGTTGGAGGGAATCCTGAGGGATAGTATGTACATGTATTTGGAAAGGCAAGGACTGGTTAGGGATAGTCAACGTGGCTTTGTGCATGGGAAATCATGTCTCACAAACTTGGTTGAGTTTTTTGAAGAAGTAACAAAAGATTGATGAGGGCAGAGACTTTATTCAGTAAGGTGTTCGCCAAGGTTCCTCATGGGAGGCTGATTAGCAAGTTTAGAGCTCACGAAATATAGGGAGAACTGGCTCCAAAAGGTAGAAAACAGAGGGTGGTGGTGGAGGGTAGTTTTTCAGACTGGAGACCTGTTCCCAGTGGAGTGCCACAAGGATTGATGCTGGGTCCTTACTTTTTGTCATATATATAAATGATTTGGATGCAACCATAAGAGGTACAGTGAGCAAGTTTGCAGATGACACCAAAATTGGAGGTGTACTGGACAGTGAAGAGAAGGTTAACTCAGATTACAACAGGATCTTGACCAGATGGCCCAATGGGCTAAGAAGTGGCAGATGGAGTTTAATTCAGATAAATGCAAGGTGCTGCATTTTGGGAAAGCAAATCTTAGCAGGACTTAAACACTTAATGGTAAGGTCCTAGGGGGTGTTGCTGAACAAAGAGACCTTAGAGTGCAAGTTCATAGCTCCTTGAAAGTGGAGTCGCAGGTAGATAGGGTAGTGAAGGCGGCGTTTGGTATGCTTTCCCTTATTGGTAAGAGTATTGAGTACAGGAGTTGGGAGGTCATGTTGCGGCTGTACAGGACATTGGTTAGGCCACTGTTGGAATATTGCGTGCAACTCTGGTCTCCTTCCTATTGGAAAGATGTTGTGAAACTTGAAAAGGTTCAGAAAAGATTTACAAGGATGTTGCCAGGGTTGGAGGATTTGAGCTATGGGGAGAGACTGAACAGGCTGGGATTATTTTCCCTGGAGTGTCGGAGGCTGAGGGGTGACCTTATAGAGGTTTACAAATTTATGAGGGGCATGGATAGGGTAAATAGGCAAAGTCTTTTCCCTGGGATGGGGGAGTCCAGAACTAGAGGGCATATGTTTAGGGTGAGAGGGAAAAGATATAAAAGAGACCTAAGGGGCAACTTTTTCACGCAGAGGGTGGTACGTGTATGGAATGAGCTGCCAGAGGATGTGGTGGATGCTGGTACAATTGCAATATTTAAAAGGCATTTGGATGGGTATATAAATAGGAAGGGTTTGGAGGGACATGGGCCGGGTGCTGGCAGGTGGGACGAGATTGAGTTGGGATATCTGGTCGGCATGGACAGGTTGGACCGAAGGGTCTGTTTCCATGCTGTACAACTCTATGACTGTATGACTCTAGTGTTTTAGTTCAAGGAATCAATCCCTCATGTAAGATTGTGTTATTAGTACATGAGCAATCTACTTTATTTCAAGGTGTTAATTCATTTCAAGGTAACAATTAATTCTGTTTCAGCTGGTTCTCGGTCAGATTATAAATACTCCCGACGTGATTCCTCGACAAGTCGGCATGTCCAGTCTAGGAAAAGAGAAAGCTCTAAAGGTGGAACTTTTTTGTATTTTATAATTATCAAGTAGTTGAAAGTCTGTATTCGCATGCTTCTGAAGATTAACCAAAATATAACAATAAGCAAAACTGGCTTGTTAACATCAGTGGCATGCACTTTGTTTCACCATGATTTATATATGCAGGCATAACCAGAAGGGAACCCGTCCATATCCTGTCCGTACTGTTTTCTTTTAATGTAATGTAGGGATCAGAACTGGACCTATTATTATTGATGTGGTCTCACTAATATTTGATGCAGGGGTTACCAGAACTCCCCTGCTTTTGAAGTTGACACTACTATGCAGACATTGCATATTGAAAGTTTTTGTAGATTCAAGTTTGAAAAATCGTGGAAATCCTAGTATTATTTTTCTATAAAATTCAATGAAAAGACACATTGGAATGTTTTTTAAAACAAGTTATTTCTCGGAAATCGTGAGAATCTAGATATTCGCTTATCTTGGTTACTTGTACTAATTTTGGGAAAAAAGTCCGACTGGGTTAATGGCTGTTTTGTTTGAACAGAGTTTGCAGAATTGAAGTTTGTGTTTGGTCACATGGGGAGAGTTTGTTCATCTCGCAATGCTTGGCAGATCAAGGTGAAACCTGATTGTTTTCTTGAAAGAATGACTGAAAAAAGACTTCTCAATATTGTATCTGCCAAGACTGCAGAGACAACCATTCATAAATTGGGACTTGATCACACATGCAAAAACACCAGATGAACTAGCTTTAATACACTCTACCCTTTATTCATTTTGCCTTCAAGAGTAACCACCATTGGCCAGAAGGTGCTTTTTTTTTTAAAAGTGAATCTTTCCAAAAGGTAGATTCTGCCCCTCCTCTACATGCACATGTATGTGTGTGTGCACATCTGTGTTTCGGGTACTTTGGGGGTGGGTGATTATTTTTATTTTTACAAATTGTGTCAATCAATTCTACATAATAAATAATTCTGTGACTGTTAAAGCGATTTGGTTGTTGGACCTTTTCATTTTAAGCCAAATATAGAGAGAATGTACAATTGGCCATATTGGGACTTGGGTGTTATATTTTTCAGTTTATGTTGTGGTACATAGCGGGTCTGGAACACTCTTTCATCTTGGTGATGGCAAAATCTTTACAAATTAAGTGTGGTTTGAGTTTTTCTGGCCTTGCTATAATTTTTAACAATAAAATTGATATCTCAAGTATTCTGTCAAGTAATGTACTTTGTTTTATATTAATTGGTTGTATTCACTTTTTAAATGTTTTTAAGGTACTAAACATTCTGGAGAAGACTGGCGAGATGAATGGCAACGATCGGTTAAGCGAACAAAATATTATAAACAAGATAAAGAAAGAGTAAAAGAAACAAGTATACATTCTGACAGAGACAAGAAACGGAAACAGACAAGATCAGATTCTAAAGATGATTACAAGAAAGGAGACAGGCCTAGGTAATGCTTTATGTGAAAGATATTTTTCCTTTGCCTGTAGTACTGTCTCTGATATATCATGGTAGCGTCTTAATAGTTTGAGAGGGAAGGTTAAGTGTTGGCTGTATTCAGGCAAAAAAGTTTACCGCATAGGTGAAAATTTGGGCAGTAAACTTGTCAATGATCCAAAATTGTTAGTGCTGTATAATTATTCTAGTTACAGTTCTGATTCTTTTGATACAGTCCGAAATTTGGTTTCTTGGGGTAATCGGAAGTGCATCTCAGTATGAGGTGAAGAACCTACTAGGGAGTCTAAGGAGCAGAATGATACCTGTTGCAGTAATTGAAATATTGTAGGGACATATATTTAAAAAAAATACTGCTGTACCTAATATTCCAATGATCTGAAAGTAGAATTTTGCAGTTTTCCAGTTGTGCCAGTTTTAAGAAGACTTGAAAATTGTCTTCTGAATCTGTAAAACTGCACTGAAATGTGAAAAATGGCAGAGCAATCTCTTCTATTAGAATAGTCTCAAACCAGACACTTGGAATGAAATGTAAGAGTAGAGACTGGAAAATGACTGATGTAACACCCTTGTTTAAGAAGGGAGGGAGGCAGAAGGCAGGAAACTGTAGGCTGGTTAGCCTGACCTTGGTTGTTGGTAAGATTTTAGAATCCATTAGGATGAGATTACAGAGTACTTAGAAGTGCATGATAAAATAGATTTGTGTCAGCATGGCTTAATAATCAAAGGAAGGTAATGTTTGTCAAATCCATTACAATTTTTTGATGAGCTAATGAGCAAGTTAGACAAAAGAGGGCCAGTAGACATGATCTATTTGGATTTGTAGAAGACCTTTGACAAACTGCTGCACCAGCAGTAACTAAATAGGATAAAAGCTCATGGTGTTAGGGGAAAGTTAACGCATGAATAGAAGATTGGCTGACTGTCAGAAGACAAAGCAGGGATAAAGAGGTCTAGTGGATATAGAGAAGATGTTTCCACTAGTAGGATAGGCTGGGACCCAAGAGCATAGCCTTAGAATGATAGGGTGCCCTTTAGAATTTAGGTTCATGGAGCTAGCTGCTCGTGTCCTGTTGCTTTTCCAGTTGAACTAGGCAGTCGTTAGTTAGTAGGTTCTTGTCCACATTTTTGATTGATCATTCTTAATCCCCTTAATTCTCTAAAGTGAAATATTTGGTGCCATAATTGTGACAGAAGTTGACGGAGGGATAATTGGACCCATAACGAGTAAGTCAGTTCCTCAAATTTCTTAATGTTTGAATTTAGATTAAAAAATCTGAGGAAAATTAATTCTGATATAAGAAACATGATCACTAGGGCGTTTTGGGACATCAAGTTAATAGGGAATAAAACTGATCAGCAAATACCTCCTACACAAAAAGCAGATAGATATGTCATGCTAATAGGAAAACCTTTAAACTTTTCCTGATCATTCAATTCAAAGATGTTATTAGATAACAGGTGAGGCTTGATATTTAAGACAAGACAAATATGGTCACTGGCAGATAGTACCTAGAAATGAGTTGTAAGATATTCCATCGAAATAGAAACTGTGCGTTTAGCTCTATCAGTGGCTACGGTGGCTCAGTGGTTAGCACTGCTACTTCACAGTGCCAGAGACTCTGGTTCGATTCCAGCCTTGGGCAACTGTCTGTGCGGAGTTTGCACATTCTCGCTGTATCTGCGTGTGCTCGGTGCTCCGTTTCCTCCCACAATCTAAAGATGTGCAGTTTGTGAATGGGCCATGTTAACTTGCCTATAGTGTTCAGGGAGATGTAGATTAGGTGCATTGGTCAGGCATAAATATAGGATAAAAGGGTTGGGGAATAAGTCTGGGTAGGTTACTCTTTGGAGGTTTGGTGTCCACTTGTTCCATTGTAGGGATTCTGTGATTCTGTATTTGTAAGCCTTAACGGTGAGCTGGGATGTTTGTTTCTAGGGTGTTCCTACTAATTCCAGCTGTATTCAGCTGATAAACATGTTTAACACTTTAGTAGCAGTCAATTAGTTGCTATTCTGTGATATGTTTAGGATGAAATGTTTTGGATGAGAATATAGGAGGTTTGGTTAGTATGTTTATGGATGATAGCAAAATTGGCAGTATAGTGGGCATTGAAGAAAATTATCTGGGCCAGTGGGCTAAGGAATGGCAGGTGGAGTTTAATGCAGATAAATGCGAGGTGTTGCAGTTTGGTAAGACAAACCAGGGCAGGACTTAGACAGTTAATAGTAGAACCCTAGGGAGTGTTGTTGAATTGAGAGACCTAGGGATGCAGGTACATGGTTCCTTGAAAGTGGCATCACAGTTAGAAGGGGTGGTGAAGAAGGCATTTGACAACTTGCCTTCATTGGTCAGAGCATTGGGTACGTGAGTTGGGGTGTCATGTTATGGCTGTACAAGATACTGATGAAGCCACATTTAGAGTTGTGCTTACAGTTCTGGTTGCCCGGCAATAGGAAGAGTGTTATTAAACTGGAAAGTATGAAAAAAAAAGACTTACAAGTATAACTTGTTCCCAAGTTACAAGGAACTGTTGGATAAGTTAGGATATTTTTCCCTGGAGTGTAGGGGTCAGAGGTGTGACCTTGCAGAGGTTTGTAAAGTCTCTGGCAAGGTTTCCAAGGATATGAGAACAAATGCAAGCAAATGGGACTAGTTCAGTTTAGGGAACATGTTCAGCATGGACAAGTTGAACTGAAGAGTCTGTTTCCATGCTCTGTGACTCTGACTTTATCACTCAAATGAAGAAGAATTTCTTCAGCCTGAGGGTGATTAGTCTGTGAAACCCATTGCCACAAGGCTGTGGAGGCCAAGTTATTGAGTGAACTTAAGAGCAGGAAAGAGTTCTTGATTGGTAAGGGGGTCAAAAGTTACTGGCAGAAGGCAGCTGAGTGGAGTTGAGAAACTTATTAACTATGATCAAATGACATAGTATACTTGATGTTCCAAATAGCCTAATTCTGCTCATGTGCTATTGGACTTGATTGGACACATACCTGGAGGTGTTTTCCTCTTGTGGTGGAGACTAGACCTATGGGATGTCGTTTAACTATAAGAGTTATACCTTTGAAGATGGAGTTGAGGAATTATTCTTTTCTGAGGGTGATGTAGGTGAAATTTTCAAAACAGAAGCTGAGGCATTGAATTTATTCAAAGCAGAATTAGGATTTTGATAGGCAAGGGAGTTGAGGCTTTATGGAATACAGACAGGCAGGCCTGTTCCTGTTCTTGCTCCTCTGTCCTAAAGCAGATATTCCCATGAATCTGAATGGTTGCTGGTTTAATAGGTGACAAAAATGTAAAGAAGACAGCAAAGTACTTCTATTCTCTTGGTGCAATTCTTATTCTCTTTCCATTGCAACAAAAGTCAAAATTCTAATGAAAATAGCTATCTTGATTGCTTGCAAGTAATATCCATGTGTTCTTTATATCCTGATCAAATTAACATTCCTGTATCATTCTGAAGACAAAAATGGTAGTGTTGTTATTTTCCGTAGGAGTAGTAAAGATGATCATCACAAAGGATCTAGCGTTAGCCAACGGGTATCAGGAAAGGTAAGTCAGAAATTTGTAATTGTTTGAACAGTAGACTGATAATAGTTTCCACAGAATTAACTACTGTGTCTTAGGTAAAATTACACTTATGAAGCATTTAATACTTATCTTAATATTCTGGAACTGATTCTGTATTCACCTTAGTGGCCGCTTTTAAGAGTCTCACTGAATTTTATCTTTGCACTTACCTTCAAGTTATAACACTGCTAGTAGTTTGGTGATATGTTTTTGTTAGGAAAATGCTTTTCAGTAAATTGTTGAGGTTTAGCTGCACTCATATAGGCAGAAAACCTGTTCTTAAATGTTTGAGATGTTGGATATATTCAAATAAGAGTCTTGGTTACTCGAAGCACCCCAAATTTCAGTTTCCCCTTGAACAAGCTCACAATTGTCATTCCTGCTTCTTTTTGTTTTCCTCAAGAAATAATCCCCCCCTCCAAATTTTCCATCCTTCACTCATGAGCTTCATGCCAAGAGTGCTAAATGGGGCTAATCTCACCATCTGTCTTGCTGTTCCACTCACCACTCCTCTACACCTGCGAACCATAATCCAGTGGTTCATTTTTATCTAACTCTTCACTGTAAAATTGTATTTGATGTTGACTTGCAACATCTAATGTTTGTTTTATAAACATTTGTACTGTGTTTCTATCAATTCACTATCCCATTAAGTTTTGTTATTTAACTGCCCTAATACCTTTATTAATGTAATAATTAACATAATCATTTTTCTTTCTTCTGACTCAAACTATCCGATTTGTGTTTGTTGTTTGATTTGTTTGTTATTCAGTAAATAATTCAGAATCTGAAATTGACTTGGTCACATCACAAATGTGTAAGTATAATTGTGGTATAAAATAATGGTACAATATGGTACAATTGCTATAGTTGCATCCAGTTGAACCTGAATGTATGTGATCAGCAACTCATTTGATAGTGAGAAATGAGTAATTGGTAAAATTGTACCAAACCATGATAAGCTTTGTTTTCTAAATATTAATGTGTTCACTCAGTGGGGAAAAGCACTATATCATGGATGAATTGAACCTGTTCATTTAAGGTCACTCCCAGAAGAACACACATCAGTGTGTTCCATTGTTTCTTTAATGATACTGAGAGTTCTGTTTCAGAAATGGTTAGCAGTTACACGAATATTGAGAGAAAATATTTCTTTTTGTATTTTAGCATGGGCTGTCCAAACAAGATATCATAAAGAAGGAGATTTTGGCATATTTGGTGAGTGCAAAATGGTTCTTTTCATGTTCTCTCAAAACTTTTTAGAATTTGCCCCTAAGGGAGAACTTTTTCATGCAGTGTGTGATGCATGTATGGAATGAGCTGCCAGAGGACGTGGTGGAGGCTGATACAATTACAACATTTAAAATGCATCTGAATGGGTGCGTGAATACAAAGGATTTAGAGAGATGTGGGCCAAATGCAGGCAAATGGGACTAGATTAATTTAGATATCTGGTCAGCATAGACTGAAGGATCTGTTTCCATGCTGTACAACTCTGACTCTAATTACAATTGCATAGCCAGAAAATCCAGTAGGAAGGTGATCCATGTCTTGAGAAGCTAGGCTGTCAATTGAGTGGGGTGCTCTGTTCTGGAGGTTTACTTTTCAAAAGTCAAGACTGCCACCTGCCCTCTACAGCTGCACCCATCTTGTCTTCCAAGATCAGCCAACATGGCTTCCTGCTTCCAGGTAGCGTCATGACTGGAGAGGACCAGTGGTGAGATGGCATTGGGTGCTTGTCCATTAAAGGGTAGTATTGCAAAATGATTTGAAACTTTGTGATGCTGTTTATGTTGAGATCATTATGAGCTAAATATATAAATAAAATTTCATGTTCTTTTGTGTAATAAACTTATGTTCTGTTGATAAAGAATATTTGCAGCCTTTAGTGAATATATTATTGACTAGCAAGCACGTTCAATACTTTAAAAGTAAGTTAACTCTGAGTTTTCAAGCCCGGTTTCATTATGGAATCTGACTTGTCCAGTTTAACTATCAGATGGAATTGTAACATCTCGCAAAAAAGTTCCAAGTCTGCATGTGTTGGTTTTCGGGGAACAGCAGTGAGGGCGGTGCCAGTGGGAACAACCAGAGTCCGAGTGCAGTTGTTTTAATGGCCAAAGGCATGGAGTGAAGGTTGCTATGGATCAGTAGTGTGGCTTTGGAAATATCCTTGTGAATGGGGGTGAGAAAAGGCTAGGCGTGGTCTTTACATGCAAGTAAGAGGGAGAAGGATTTTCTACTAGGTTGAATGTGCTTCATGGGAGTGAATATCCATGATTGACAGTGGAGATAGGCAATCCATGTTCGATGGCAAGGCCGAAGGATAGGGAAGGTTATTCAGAGAGAGTGAGCAAGAGAGAGATTAGAGGATAGAAAGGCACTGAACTCAGAAAGGAACATAAACAAAATCAAAAGTTGCTGGGAATATTCAGCAGCATCTGTAGAGAGAAAGCAGGATTAATATTTTGGATCCAGTGACCCTCTTCAACACCCTTCAGAAAAATGAGATTGTGCAGTCACTTGGTAGAGACTTAAGGTCAGTGAAGTACTGAAGATGTTTCTGAGAAACCTGCTGTAGTGTGTGGTGGGAAAAAATAACGCTGTTAGATAAAAATGGTCATTGATAGTCTTGGCTGGTAACTAATCTATCCTGTATTTTCTTACAGGCCAGTTTTAAAGTTATTAGTGACACTGATGCTGGATATGTCAAGGAGATAATGTACAAACTTAGCAATCGATTGTTGCAGTTTGGTCAAAAGGCCATGAAGATCACGGTAAATATTTTGAGAAAAATCATAATTTTATGTGATTATTTATCTTTCCCAATCTCACTATAATCACTATAAGGCAATAACTTATGCTAAGGTTCAGTTGCATAGACTGTAGTATCAAATAAAATGTCAATTCCTCATGCTTGACCCTAGCCAATAGATGTTGATGAGCTAATTGGTTGAGATAAGCAAAGCCTAGTTACATAGAATATTTACAGTTTCAGTGGCAGTCACTGAACAGAGAGCAGAAGTAAATGGACCACAGCTCTATCCCTTAACTTCTCTTTAGCAATGTTTTGTTTTACCTCTTTGAAATTGGAAACACTGAGTTAGAATGCAATGCCCAGACAGCACATTCACTTTAATTAGCTAAATTAACACTGATCATAGGTAATCCATGATTTGTTTTGACCCTTGTCACCCTTGTCAAGCTGTACACTGTAGTGTGTATAGAATAAACATTTTCATTGTTTTTAACATTCACCCATCCAACCACGCAAACGCAATTTTAAATTGGGTCCCAACCATGCTATTGTTAAGCAAGTTTCTAGTATAGATGCTGCACTGAACTTGTTTGATGTACCTTTTCTTTTCAAAAAAAAATCATGGTTTATTAAACTTGTACCCTGTGTTTTAAGAAAAAATCATGTTTGCTGCAGGCCATTGTGATTAACCAGGAAACCGATTCATGTAACAGAGTTACTGTTAGGCTGACTGTGAAAAAAAAACCTGGAAGGGCCACTGGATTAATTTTTACAGCATTCTGCTGCAAATGCCACATAGTGGGTATGCATCAAGTTCATGGTACATTTGATCTTAAAATAAGTATTTCTTCTTGTTCAGGGTTCTGCTGAGAAATTAATCAAAGAAACAAAATCCTGTATACCAGATGGAAGTTTTGGACGTGACTCTCATAAGACAAATTTACGGAGTTATTCAGGTAATTGGGTTTCAAATGGATGGTCATCTTTCTTTTGTCTTGATGGTGCCTATTGGTTTATGGAATGATTTATGGATTTTAGAGTGTTTTAATCCTGGTAGCACCTATTATTGCCTTTAAGGTCCTTTGAACATCAATGTCATATGTGTAATGTATGGTAGATGGAGCTGGAATGCAAGCACTTTTTAAATACTCTTGCCACAATCTCTTTTCTCTGATTTATTTTGCTTAAATAGACATGGATATTTATTTTCATGTTGAACATCCTGAGCCTAGTCTTTTAGTTGAACCCCCTTGAAATTACTGTACTTTTATCAAGTCTCATTGGAGAAAGTGAGGACTGCAGATGCTGGGGATCAGAGCTGAAAATATGTTGCTGGAAAAGCGCAGCAGGTCAGGCAGCATCCAAGGAGCAGGAGAATCGACGTTTCAGGCATGAGCCCTTCTTCAGGACATTTTCAGCTCAAGTCTCACGAATATTTTAGAACTATAAAACTCTAAGCTCGCTTGAATAAAACATCTTTAGGCTTCTTATAGTTTCTGTACTGCTTTCACATGTCATTGAAGGTTGACTAAATGAAAAGGTATGCTAGATTAGTTGTACTCATTATTTTGAGAGATTGACCATGGCATTCAAAACACTATTGGTTCGGTTTTTCTTCAAGTTATCTCTTTGTTTACATTATATTATTTGAACTGGGAAAACACAATAAGTAACCATTTATATTTGTTGGATAATGAGATTCTCTGAGTGCAAAAGGCTGTAATTAAATTTGTTAAACAGTTGGGCAAGTCAAATCAAGGTAGGAGTTTCATGGTGAATGGTGGGGCCTTAAGAAGTACAGTGGAACAGTTCTGTGAAAGTGAAGTCCCAGGTAGACAGGGCTGTGAAGAAGACTTTTGGCCTTCATCAGTCAGGGCATTGAGTATAGAAATTGGGAAGTTATGTTACAGGACATTGGTGAGTCCACACTTGGACTATTGTGTTCATTTTTGGCAGCCTTACTACAGGAAGGATGTTATTAAACTGGAAAGAGGGCAGAAGAAATTTACAAATATGTTGCCTGGACTCAGCAGTCTGAATTATAGAAAAAGATTGGACAAATTAGGATTTTTTTCCTTTAGAGTGTAGGAGACCGAGGCGGAATCTTATGATGGTGTATAAGATCACGAGAGGCATGGATAGGGTGAATGCAGTGGGTTAGAGAATTGAGGACTAGAGGGCATCAGTTTAAGGATTAGAGGGAAAGAATAAAAGGGAAACTGGGGGGGGGGGGGGTGCGCAATGCTTTTAACATAGAAGGTGGTATGCATATGGAATGAGCTGTCAGTGGAAGTGGTTGAAGTTGGTACATTAACAATATTTAAAAGGCATTTGGATAAATATATGAAACGGAAGGATTAGAAGGATGCTGGGCAAAAGTGAGGACTGCAGATGCTGGAAACCAGAGTTTAGATCAGAATGGTGCTGGAAAAGCACAAGTCAGGCAGCATCCAAGGAGCAGGAAAATCGACGTTTTGGCCAAAAGCCCTTCATCAGGAATGAAGGGTTTTTGGCTGAAATGTCAATTTTCCTCCTGCTCAGATGCTGCCTGACCTGCTGTGCTTTTCCAGCACCACTCTGATCTTAGAAGGATGCTGGCCAAGTGCAGGGAAATGGGTGAGCATGGATGGGCATTTTGGTCAGGATGGACCAGTTTGGGCCAAAAGGCCTGACACCGTGCTGTAGGACTCTGACTCCTTGATATTGCTTTGCAAATGGTCTGGAATATTTAGCCCGGGGGGGTGGTCATTTCTCCTAAATCATTGTAGACTCATTTTCCTCCAGTCTGTACACTATTGTCTCAAATTAATACGGTGTCTATGAACAAAGATAATTTTGAAAAGTTTGTTGTATTTGCCATAAAACATTTGTCATTTGTTTAGCATCATCAGATAAAAATGTTTCGTCTTTGGGCTGAAATTGCCAGGATCCAACTTTGTGACATACTTTATCACAGAAGCCAAGCAGTTGGAGGCAAAATAGTCTGAACAGCAATGCCTCCTCAGTATAACAACCCATTCTGGAAAAATGCACTGTTACTCCATCCCCACTACTTCCAGGGTCATCATAAAAGTTAAAGATTTAATCAAATTACTCAAAAGTCTGCAATACACTATGTGATGAACTCACATTTAATAGAAAACACTGACCAGATTTTTTGCACTTAGTATAAACTACTAAATACTCTATCTACAGGCAAGCAAAGTATGTATTATCAGCTTTTAATTCTGTAACTTAAATTCTTAACTTTTAAAGCCCCTAATTATACTTGGGTGACAGGAAAAAATAATGAATCGTGTGGAGGGGAAAAAAAATTAGGGGAACACTGTTTGATAACACCAGTAGCTGAAAATGTGTTGCTGGAAAAGTGCAGCAGGTCAGGCAGCATCCAAAGAGCAGGAGAATCGATGTTTCGGGCATGAGCCCTCCTTCAGTCATTCCTGAAGAAGGGCTCATGCCCGAAACGTCGATTCTCCTGCTCTTTGGATGCTGCCTGACCTGCTGCACTTTTCCAGCAACACATTTTCAGCTCTAATCTCCAGCATCTGCAGTCCTCACGTTCTCCTTGAAGATGATAACACCAGTACACAGGATGTATTCTTTCACTTCTGATCTTTGATCATCATCTTTCTAAGTCCTTTCACTTCTTTACTGCTTTACGAGCAAAATCAAGGTTAATGGGAATCAGGGTAAAAATGAATCATACCTAGCTCAAAGGAAGATGGTTATGTTTTGGGATGTTAGTCACCTCAACTCCAGGACATCACTGCAGGACTATCTCAGGATAGTGTCCTAGGTCCTATCATCTATTGTTGCTTCATCAAAGACCTTCTCTCCGTTATAAAATCAAGTGAGAATTTTAACTGATGATTGTACGATATTCAGTGCTATTTCCAACTCATCCAACATTGAAACTGTCCACATATTGATGCAGCAAGACCTAGATAATATTCAGGTTTGGCCTGACAAGTGGGAAGCAATGTTCATGCTGCACAAATGCCTGATTCCTGAAGAAGGGCTTATGCCTGAAACGTCGATTCTTATGCTGCCTGACCTACTGCACTTTTCCAGCAACACATGTTTCATCCCTGCATAAATGCCAGGCAATAAGAGAGAATCTAACAATTTCCGCTTGATATTCAATGGTAGTATCATCACTTAGTCCCCCATTGTCTACATACTGGAGTTTCCATTGACCAAAAACTGAACTTGACTTCCATGTAAGACCCAAGCAGGTCAGAGGCTAGGAATCCTGCAGCAAGTAACATAATGACTCTTCAAAGCCTGTCCACCATCTATCTAAAAGGCATGGACAGGAATATGATGTATGCACCTCACTTGCCTGGATGAATGCAGCTCCAACAACGCTTAAACTTGATAGCATCCAAGATATGCAATCTGCTTGATTGTGCCCACATGCGTCAACATCCACTTTCTCCCTGGCACTCAATAGCTGCAATATGTACCAACTACAATTACACTGCAGAAATTCACCAAGGCTTCTCAGATAGCACTGTTCAAAACTGTGATCTCACCATTAAAAAGCCAAGGGGAGCAATACATGGAACCCCACCACCTGCAAGTTCCCTTCCAAATCACTCACCATCTTGTCTTGGAAATACATTGCCTTTCCTCAGTGTCACTGATCAAAGCCCTGTAACTTCCTTCCAAACAGAATTATGGGTATGCTTACATCAAACAGACTGCAGTGGTTCAAGAAAGTAGCTTATCACCACCTACTTGAGGACAATTATAGATAGGCAGTAAATACTGGCCCAGCTGGTAACATCTATATTTCATGAATAAATACAAAAATAAAGACATGACAGTTGACACACTACTTTTCCAGTCTCCCATTTACTGGTTAGAGGCAGCAGTATATGTTGAGTTAGAATCGCTAAATATCTTTCAATTCTTTGTTACTTCTCTGCAAGAAGAGAGAAATACTTTATTTTAGAGTCTGGAGGCATTGTACCCTGTATTATTCACATAGGCTGTCCACTTGCCCAAGAGCCTGTTAGAACATTTCTGACCCTCTCAACTGGTCCTGATTGTTTTCTCAATTAACAGTCTGACTCTAAGAAAGACTGTCCTGAATTTACGCTCCCCAGTCTGGACAAGTCCAACAATCCTCCCCATGCTTGAACAAAGCAACAATGGAACTACAACTTGCAAAGAGTTCCAGTAACTTGTCTCAAAACTGCAGCATGGCTGTCCACAGTTTTCTTGCTTTAAAGCTATATCATTTTTCCATTTTGGTCCACAATGCAAAAATAAAGAAAAACTTTAAGAAATGATCTTTGCATTAGAAAGGAAGCTTGAATTAGTTCAGGGTGGGTACATGTGCCCCATAACAAGGAACGTGTTTACAATCAGTGATCTTGCACAGAAATATTGAAATTCAGCCTGCTTTAACAGAAGATAATTGAAGCAGAGACTAGTACATTTTTTATGGAAAAAAATGGATGAATATTTGTAACATCAGAATATACAAAAGAAATGATAGAACAGGGTCAGTGGGATTAAATTTTGGATCACTGCAGCAGAAGACAACATGATAAATAGTCTCTTGTGCTGTAAACTTGATTCTTCTGCAATATTAATGTGACTTTTGTTCTAACGTATGCTCATAATAGATGGTGATCAAGGTATAATTCAGTCAGGCTTTTGTGCTAAGATATCATCACCTCACGATAGACAAGTTATCCTATATTCCACAAATACTTCAGTGAGTTACTTATTCAGCTGTTCCAAAAGAACTTTGACAGAGACATAACACAGTCAGTTTCCTGGTTATATCATATTCACAGAAAACATGATAAATTTTATTCAGCTGTTATCATAGACATAGGTAGGAAAGTATGTTGTGAAAAAGGATTTGAGGATGCAGATGGACAATGAGTGGGGAAAATATTGGCAACTGGAGTATAATGTGGGAAAATGTGAAACAGTTTACTTTTTGGCAGGAAGAAAGCATGGAGATCAACTGCAGAATTCTGAGATACAGGAGGATTTAGGAGCTCCAGTGTAAGAGTCACAAAATGCCAATATGCAGATCCCAATAAGTAATTAAACTAGTGGAATGCTATCCTTTATTCTAGAGGAATTTAACATAAAAGTTAAAAATCACACAACACCAGGTTATTTGGAAGCACTAGCTTCATTAGGTGGTTGTGGAGTATAAGATCATAAGACACAGAACTTACAGCAAAATATTTTAGTGTCATCCTGGTTTGTTAAGTCTTTCATCTTTTAGAATGCAGGTTTTGGTTCATTAATCTGTAAACCCCAGAACTACTTTTAAGTCACCTTCTCGAGATAACTTCAGCTTTTATAACAAAACATGACATCTCAGCTCAGACAATGCATTAAATGTGTGAGGTCAGAGTCTGTCTGTATCTCAATCTTGATTCAGGGGAGGTGGCGGGTGCTGGTGAACTGTCCTGCATGTCCATCTTCCTTCCCACCCATCTGCTCCACCTCCTTTTCGACCGTCACAATCACCCCCCCACCTTTAATCTACCTATCTCATTCCTAGCCACCTTCTCCCAGTTTACCCCCCCCCCCCCCATTTATCTCAGCCCCCTTGAGCCACCCCTTCATTCATAGTGAAGAGCTTATGCTCGAAACATTGACTCTCCTGCTCCTTGGACATTGCGTGACCAGCTGTGCTTTTCCAGCACTAATCTTTTCTTTGTCGGACCTGACATAAAGTAACATTATCATGGTTGTTAGATACTAGCTATTATTGCTGCAGAGCGATGTTCGGTCAATAATCGTTGACTAAATCATAAGATCATCTGTTATGATTATTTTGTTCATAATTCATCAGTGTTCAGCTGCATTCAAACTTCCTCCGAAAGAAACAGTTCATGACTGCCTACAGAGGAAATGGAAAATACCCATGCCTATTCAGATGTCTAGGCAACTGTCTTAATTCCAGATAATGACCATCTTTATCAAGAAAATTAATATCTTTCCCTGACTTAAACCATTTGGTTTTGACTTGCACTAATCCTCAACCATTAACATTATTTAGATTATCACTTAGTAGAAGCTCAATTGGACCAGCTAATTTATTACCTGAAAGATTAGCAAATCAGTTGGTCTCTCTGGTGAGTAGCTCACCAGATCCTTAATTCCCCTTCTGCAAGACTCTTATCATCAATTTGATGGAATTCTCGCCATAATATTCATCCTAATTCTTCTTGCCCTGTGTGGACATCTGAAGTCTGTCCACTGCAACAATTTCCAGAAATGAAGCCCTTGCCTTGTATGCTGCTTATTCCCAGAGCTTCCCAGTGGCTCCACAACTTCAAGGGAATGTCGCTCACCACTTATCTGAATGAGAGCAACCAGATAAGATTCGCTGTCCAAGGCAAATTTTTGTTCAGTTGATACTTATGCTACTGCATCTTGCTTCCAGCAGCTGCAACATTAGTGTGCATCCTGTGGAGGCAGTAGGTATGATTTTTAAAATGCATTGCGTAAATAATTGACTCTAAACAGTACCTCTTTACCCTTTTTTTTATATAATACAAGAGCCAGAGCAGAAATGTGGGAACATAATCATCTCCAAACCCCTTCAAAAGTGACTTGTTTCTTTTGACGATCCTAGGTCAACATCTTCAACCATTCCAGGTTCTAGAATTATAGGACCCTAATTGTCATCAGGACATAGCTGTTCTGGGAGTTCATTACCACCTCAGGGCAACTAGGAATGGGCATAAACTACCAGCCTGTCTAGATCTGAAGAACATGAAAAAAGCAGGTTTTATCCCAGATTTCATTCTTGCCAAAGGTCTCACCAACTGCCATACCAATGAAGGGGCTCAGTTGGTCAGATTGTGGACTCTCCTGTTTGGTAATAAGTGACTGGAGATTTTCATTTTTAAATAGGGTCAGGACCAATTTTGCTTATTGTTGCAAACTGCTGCCTCCTGAGTGTGGCAGAAAATGTTTTATACTTCCCTACAATCCACTTGCATGTTGTTATTGTACAGATGAAAATATAATAAAATGCAAATAAATGTCTATCCATGAAAATCTATGGAGATGTAAATTCTCTTGCAAATTGTTTCTATTGCTTTTGAGTGAACACGTTTTATATTTTGCATTTTACAGATAATTTGAATGCCAAGAGATTCATCATCGAACTAATTTTATGTTTTTGTATATTTTAAACAATGTAGGCTATTCTAGCAGGGATAAAAGTATGATGGAATCTGCTGAATATTCATCATCTGGTTCTCTAACCAGAAGCTCCTCATACCATTCTGCAGCACGTAACACTGATGCATCGATACATAACAACCTCCTGAGCCCATCACTGCTAAATTCTATTCGCGGGATGGATGAGTGTACAATTACTAATACACTCACTAGGCTGGCGGCCAACAATCCTGCATTTGAAGGTGAGCAAATTTTTAACTGTTGAAAAAGAATCAATTATATTATTTTGTGGTGCCAAATTAAGTGGCTTCTTTTTTTTAAAACATAGAAAATGCAGCACAATATAAATATTCCCTACTCATTAGTGAGATGAAAGACTAGCTAATCTGTTTGATGAAATTAGTAGAGTGATGAAAATTAGTCCATACTCTAGGATAACTGCTTACATTGGTTCTGAATTATATCTGCCAAGATATTCCAGTACAGAGGAACCTCGATTATCTGAATGAGATAGGCGTGCACTATTTTGTTCAGATAATTGATTATTCGGATAATCAATTTTCCCTAAAACAAGGAAGTCATTTGTTTCAATCTATAATTTTAATGTACTGAGCGCAAGAGGACATAGATTTTATATGATAAACAAAATAATGATAACACAAGAAAACGTTTTAAAAATTCAGCAATACGTAGCATTTGACAAGGATTAGTGAAGACAGCATTAAACAAGGTCCCGAACAGCTTCTGCGATCGCAACAGCATTTGTCAGTTTCCAGGAACTCTGTCTTGTGATAGAAAGACAGAAGCACTGCTTAGCACATGCGATTATGTTCTTGGCCATTTTTATTTAATGAACCGCCCGGTAAAGTGATAAGGATACCTGTACGGTACTTTAAAACACTTACTTTTGCTGTGTAACAACCCTTACCCAAAAAATATCCAGTTGCTGATGCTTGAACTGCTTGTGTCTGTTTTTGCCAGCATTTCCATGTGTTCTTCAGTGCAGGTAAATTGAATGCACTTGCCTCTGTGATATTTTTGCAGGACCTTGAAATCATCTTTGGATAATCAAAACTCAGATAATCGAGTTCCTCTGTAATCAGATTGTTGGAGCAGCACAGACTATGTTAAATATTGGGATCTTGTAGAATTCCAAGCAGAAAGCTCTGTTGGAATTGTCTGGGAAATTGAATTTTCTGATTGAAAAATGCCTGCATTTGGACCCTTCCAAAAAAGTTCAGTTGAAGCTGGAAAATTCAGATGATTCTGATAGTTTAAAAGATACCCAGGCAAAATTGGAGAACTAAAATTCGGTTCTAGCTCTTAATATTGAGGATTAAATTAGCTCCCAACCTTACCCTTCCAAAAATAAACAAATATGTGAGGAATTATACTGCCCATCAATTTAAGATTGTCAGTTGAGTTTGCACTTTGATATGTTTGCATATACTGGTAGTAATACAGAAATTACAAAAACAGATTGCTGGAAAAGCTCAGCAGGTCTGGCGCATCCGTGAAGAGAAATCTGAGTTAATGTTTCGGGTCTGGTGACCCTTGCTGTGAAGTGGACCAAAAAAAGTTAACTTTGATTTCTCTTCACAGATGCTGTCAGACCTGTGGAGCTTTTCCAGCAATTTCTGTTTTTGTTTGATCTATAGTACTTCAGTTCTTTTCAGGTTTTATTAATCATTGGGCCCTTTTTTTGCAGTTCTTTTAATCAACCTGTTTTGACATTCTGTGCGATGACACAGTTCCAAGGCAGGTGGAACTTGAGCCTCGATCTTCTGGCTTTAATCTTTGAAATAGAACATGTTCTCCCATTTCAACTCAACACAATAGCCATTTGCTGGTTCATTTTTCAGCAATCAATGCAATGACCAATTTAAAATTTAAACAAATCCTGGCAGTTAACTGTCAATCAAAATGAATGGGTCTATTCTCTGTTGCAACACCTCTACCAAGCTCAGTTCACTTTTGAACTAATCGACATTCTTCTCTCATGCAGTGTAAATGTCTTATCCTGAATAGGTATTCTGGAGAACTGTGAGAATCCTAAAATGAAAAGCTTTGGCAAAATGTGTTTCTTCAGCAATACTCATACTCCATAATAATCAATACTTCTACTTTATTTCCAGGTATAAGGATTTCAACCTTGGTTACTGTGTTGATGGAGGCTGGTGTGCTTAGTAAAAGACCAAAGTAAAATGTACCACAATTCAGTGCCCTATCCAGCTGGCCTCCTAAAAGAAAACATTTGGACACCTTGGGTAACAGCGATGACTCAACAAAAACATTCTTTATAAACCTTTTTTATAAGATTGAATTAGTAAAAAAGGCTGGTTTTGTGCATTCCAATAAGTTAAAACATTAGTTAAGTATATCTACAGAAAACCATTAACTTTTGTGAGTACTGTTGATTTTCAGCTTCAGTGTAGATTGCTTAATTCTGCTTACACCAAAGTTTCAGCCTTTTAGATTTCAAAGTTAACTGAAGTGTTCTGTATTTTATTTGTTGAAATTGTTAGAATTGCAAAGATCGAACATTTCGATAATTAATATAGTACTGGCATTGTTCTGAAAGTAATAGTCCCAAAAACATTGTTAATATCTAATCAGCAATCCCAGCAGCTATTCAAAACAAACTCAAATAATTTTATTTGTAGCAAGGATTTGGAGGTTCAGCTAAGAAAAGCAAATGTTTTGAATACAGACTGACCTCTTTATTCTCTTCGTGCCTGTAATAATTTTTACATTGGCATCAAAATGTCTCTGGCACAGGTGCAAGCCATCAGTCGTGAACTGATACCTTGCTTTAGGAAATTTTATTACTTTGAGGATTTCTTATGAATTTAATGAAGTAAATATTTACAGCAATACACTTGACATGTATCCTCAAGTTAGAAATTCTGCATGATCAATTTGTCATGATTTTTTGTTAAATATAGAGAAGGTAGATGATAAAAGAATTGTTAATTAATTGCCGAAAATGTAAATATTTGAAAAATATGCTTCAAACAATGTAGCCAATGTTAATTCATGGAGTTTGATACTTTAAAGACTCAAGATGCTCATTGGTGCATAGTGGTTTGTGTTGAAGGGTTAGCATTTGTACATACAAATATTTCCCATTCGTCAGTTCATATATTTCCATCATTTTACTGAGTGACTGATCAGTGCACTCACACAAGTCCCATCATCCTGATTGAAAATCAAAATTGCATTTTTGTATTTTGAAAGTTTTAGAATTCAATTTTATTTGTAACACTATCTGCTTCAAGAAATGGTGTTATGCCTTTTGTCAGTTATCATTTATCAAGAATTTCTTTGTTCATTTGAATTCCCTCTGCCCAAAGCTGGTAATTACAATTGTAGTAGAGACTTCCATTACAGAGATATATTTTTGTTGTTATGTTGAGAAATGTAATCTTTTTCTTCTGTGGTTTAAGTAAAATAAATATGGTATGCCTGTTACTGGAGAGTTCTGCTTTCCTGTTGAAGCATTTGACATGTGAAGGTATCCAGATTCAGTACTCACTGGTGAAAGTTACATTTAGAGGAACTGTGTCTTTGTGATTGCATGCCAGCACACACAGGATATACAGTCAAAGGGAAAGTGATACACATGGGGATAGTGGAAGAAGATTTTGTGCAGCAGAAGTGGCATTTGTTCCCAACCAGTTTTTGTTGGCTTTCTGTGATTTCCTTGGTGAGAAATACAGCATCCTCAATATTCTTATGTCATTGATAATTGCACCTATTTGAATTTAACTTGTTTCATCCATTCCTGATTTTTTTTTAACCACTTTGGAGAAAGGCAGTCATGTAATGATGATTGTAACTTTCAAAACTGCAAGTAACATTCTATCGAAACGGGTCCACATCTCAGCATGACAGATAGTGACATTTGAATTTATTATAAAAGTAACTCTGGAATGAAGACTCAGACTAAAGATTATCATCCAAACGGTGTTAAAGATTATAAAAATCCAGCTTGTTCACTAATGTTCTCAAAACGAAAGAAACCTGCCATCCTTATCTGTTGTGGCCAAATGTGACTCCAGATCCGTAGTAATTGATTAGATTCTGAACTCTTTCTGAATGATTAAGTATGGACAATAAATGCTGGGATGGCCAGCAATGGCCATGTCATATGAACAAATACTTGGAAAAATTGCTATTAGATTTACAAAATGAACAATTAAGAATTGTTCGTATGCATAAATAAATACATTAAATTTGACTTAATTACACGTCTTAACATTGCACCAACTATCATCGTTAACCTGGTAGACACTATATCAAACCTTTCTCCATTCATGTACTGTATATAGTTTAAAACATTAACTGACCTGAAGGTTGGAGTCTAAAGTTAGTATTTACAAGTTATTATGAAGGATAGCTATATTGGCTTGCATTACAATTGCACCTGGTCAGTGAGTTGGTGAATGTAACTCCTCTAGCATGGGAGTTGCGTGGGTGGTTCAGATTAAATAGGTTGCCAGTGCACTTCCAGTAGATGAAGCTCTGCAGAGTATTAAGGATGGTTGGTATATAAAATCAAATTATCACTTTGGTGATGTTGGTTGTGTTCCTTTGGAGGTATGGTTTAGCCACACCATTAGTGACAATTTTATTGTAACTGTAATTTACCAGCCATTTAATTATTGATATTTAGTGCCAGATGTGGAGTTACATTGTATTCTTTGGCATTGAAATTCCTCTGTTTATGGAGTGCCAAACTTATTAAAATTATAAATCTAAATCTTCCTTTTCAAAGTAATAGACAGCAGTTCTAGTCCTTCTGTGTTGCCCAGTTGTTGAAAATAATGCAACAATACTGAGGATCAGGGTGAATATGTTGATTCCTGGTTAATTCTAACTTTACTGTTAGCCTAACTGTTTACAGATAAGCTGTATCCTTGAGGTTGAGGACAGGGAAAATATGATGTTTGACCAGGAAAAGCTGAAAGCACATCTGAATAATTAGTACTATATCATCTTTGATGCATTTCTTAGTTCAGTAGAATTTAATCACCAACAAGTTAAATTATAATGGCTATACTGCATCACCATTTGCTGCAGCTTAACTTTGTTCAGGATAAAATGTATTAGTACATTCAAAATTATCATGGTGGGATTATTTATAATCTCCTGTGACACAATTCACTGCAGTGTTGCTTCAGATATGTTTTTCTTATGTTCCACTTCGCAGCCTTTGCGATAAGTTCTAAATTAGAGGAAGGCCAATTTTGACAGTATTAGGCAAGAACTTTCAAAAATGAGATGAGAGTTCTGTTCTTGTTAGGGTAAAAGGTAAGGCTGGTAGGTGTAAGGAATGCTGTATAACTAGAGAAATCGATGTTCTAGTCAAGAAAAGGAAAGAAGCATATGTCAGGTATCGACAGCAGAGATTGAGTGAATCCTTTGAAGACTATTAAAGGCAGTAGAAGTACATTGAAGAAGAAAATCAGGAGGGGAGAAAGGAATCATGAGAAAGCTTTGGTAAATAGGGTTATGGAGAATCCAGAGGGATTTTATAAACCTGTTAAGGGCAAAAGGGTAACGAGTGAGAGAATCGGGCGCCTCAAAGCTCAGCAAGGCACCTTATGTGTGTAACTACAGAAGATGGGAAGATATTAAATGAGTATCTTGCATCAGTGTGTACTGTGGAGAAGGACTTGGAAGTACAGAATGTAGGGAAATGGATGGTGACAGCTTGAAAAATGTCCATATTACAGAGGAGGAAATACTGGATGACTTAAATGCATAAAGGTGGATAAATCCCCTTGGCCTGATTCTGTGTACCCTACATCTGTTGGAAGCTAGGGAAGTGATTGCTGGTGTATAAAATCAAATTATCACTTTGGTGATATTGGTTGTGCTCTTTTGGAGGTATAGTTTAGCCACACCATTAGTGACAATTTTATTATAACTGTAATTTACCGGCCATTTAATAATTGATATTTAGTGCCAGATGTGGAGTTATATTGTAATCTTTGGCATTGAAATTCCTCTGTTTATGGAGTGCCAAACTTATTAAAATTATAAATCTAAATCTTCCTTTACAAAATAATAGACAGCAGTTCTAGTCCTTCTATGTTGCCCAGTTGTTGAAAATAACTGATGCAAGATACCCTTTACTGAGATGTATCATCGATAGTCACAGGTGAGGTGCCAGAAGACTGGAGGTTGGCTAACATGGTGCCACTATTTAAGAAAGGTGGTAAGGACAAGCCAGGGAACTATAGACCAGGAAGCCTGACATCGTTGGTGGGTGAATTGTTGAAGGGAATCCTGAGGGATAGGATTTACATGTATTTTGGGAAGGCAAGGACTGATTAAGGATGGTCAACATGGCTTTATGGGAAATCATGTCTCATGAACATGATTGAGGGTTTTGAAAATTAACGAAGAGGTTTGAGGAAGGCAGAGTGTGATCTACATGGACTTCAGTAAAGCGTTTGACAAGTACCTCATAGTAGACTGGTTAGCAAGGTTAGATCACATGGAATACAGGGAGAACTAGCCACTTGAATACATAACTGACTTGAAGGTAGAAGACAAGTGGTAGTGGGGGAGGGTTTCTTCAGACTGGAAGCCTGTGACCAGTGGTGTGCCACAAGGGTCGGTGCCGGGTCCACTTATTTTTCTCATTTGTATGAATGATTTGGATGTAATGTAAGTAAGTTTGCAGATAACACCAAAATTGGAGGTGTGGCGGACATTGAAGAAGGTTACCTCAATATAATGGGATCTTGATCAGATGAGTAAATGTGTTGAGGAGTGGCAGATGGAGTTTTAGATGTGAGGTGCTGCATTTTACAAAGGCAAATGAGGGCAGGACTTGTACACTTAATGGTAAAGTCCTAAGGAGTGTTGCTAAACAAAGACAGGTTCATAGTTCCTTGAAAGTAGAGTCGCAGAAAGATAGAATCGTGAAGGCGGTGTTTGGTGTGCTTTCCTTTATTGGTCAGAACATTGCATATAGGAGTTGGAGGTCATGCAGTGGCTGTACAGGGCATTGCTTAAGCTACGTTTGGAATACTGTGTACAATTCTGGTCTCCCTCCTATAGGATGTTGTGAAACTTGAAAGGGTTCAAAAAAGACTTACACAGATGTTGCCAGGGTTGGAGTGTTTGAGCTATAGGAAGACGTTGAGTAAGCTGGGGCTGTTTTCCCTGGTGCGTCAGAGGCTGAGGTTTATAAAATCATGAGGGGCATGGATAGGGTAAATAGGCAGGGGTGGGGGAGTCCAGCATAGGTTTAGTGTGAAAGGGGAAAGATTTAAAAAGGACATAAGGGGCAACTTTTCACGTAGAGGGTGGTGTGTGGGTGAAATGAGCTGCCAGAGGAAATGGTGGAGGTTGGTACAATTACAACATTGAAAAGGCATCTGGATGTGCATACAAATAGGAAGGGATTTAGAGGGTGACATGCTGGCAAATGGGACTAGATTAATTTAGGATGACACGGATGAGTTGGACTGAAGGGTCTGTTTCCATGCTGTACATCTCTATGACTCTACAGATTAAAGTTAGATTAGATAGATGTTGGAGTATCTTGTAGATTTGAAGAGTAGAATATCCCAGTAAAGGGATTTTAAATGTTACCTATTGGCAGCAGATGAGGGTCCTCCAGAAAAAGTTACCATTTACATGCCAGGTCATGTAAATTAACTAATAATATGTGACTTTTAAAACAAAACTCTTTCAAATTGTATAGTAATTGCACTCCTTAAATAAGAGACTTCTGCAAAATAGCAAAAGAATTGGTAAATAAGGAGTTAAAAAACACTAATTGCTATAAGAAGATAATAAGTAGGAGCAGGAGGGAACACGAGTCAAGAGGTAGGGGAGGTCCTTAATGGATACTTTGTGTCAGTCTTCACTTCTGAGAGGGACTTTGGTGTTTCTGAGGACAGCGTGAAACTGACTGATATGCTCAAATAGATTGATGTTAAGAAGAAAGATGTGCTGAACTTTTGAAAGACATAAGGATAGATAAATCCCCTGGGCCAGATGGGATATACTTTCCCCATTCCTGAAGAAGGGCTCATGCCCGAAACGTCGATTCTCCTGCTCCTTGGATGCTGCCTGACCTGCTGCGCTTTTCCCGCAACACATTTTTCAGCCCAGATGGGATATATCCTAGGAAGCAAGGGAAGAGATTGCTGTGCCTTTGGTAATGATCTTTGCATCCTCACTGTACACTGGAGTAGTGCCAGATGAGTGGAGGCTGGCAAATGTTACGATAATGTCCAAGAAAGGATAATTCTGGGAATTACAGACCAGTGAATCTTGCATTTGTGGTGGGCAAAGTATTAGCGAGGATTCTGAGAGACAGGATTTGTGGTTACTTGGAAAACCATAGTTTGATGAGAGCTAGTCAGCATGGCTTTGTGAGGGGTAGGTTATGCCTCACCAGGCTTATTGAATTCTTTGAGGATGTGACAAAACACATTGAAGGTGGATGTGGTGTAAATTATCAAGACATTTTATAAGGTTTCCCATGGTAGGCTCTTCAGAAAGTAAGGAGGCATGGAGTACAGAGAAATCTGGCTCTCTGGATACAGATGAGGATGGTAGTAGATGGAAAGTATTCCACCTTGAGCTTGGTGACCAGTGGTGTTCCACAGGGATCTGTTCTGGAACCTCTGCTCTTTTTGATTTTTATAAATTACTTGGATGAGGAAGTGGAAGGGTGGGTTAGTAAATTTGGCAATGACACGAGGGTCGGTAGAGTTGTGGAGGGCTGTTGTAGGTTGCAATGGGACATTGACAGGATGCAGAACTGGGCTGATAAGTGGTTGATGAAAAGTGTGAAGTGATTCACTTTGGAAGATCAAATTTGAATGCAGAACACACAGTTAAAGGCAGGATTCTCAACAGTGTGGAGTAACAGGGATTTCGAGATCCATATCCATAGATCCCTTAAAGTTGCCACTCAAGTTGAAGGTATACAGTGTGTTAGCTTTTGTTGGGTAGAGGGATTGAGTTTCGGAGCCATGAGGTCATTCTGCAGCTGTACAGAACTCTGGTGTGGCCACAGTTAGGAGTATTGTGTTCATTTCTGGTTGCACTTTTATAGGCAAGATGTGGAAGCTTTAGAGAGGGTGCAGAGGAGATTTACCAGAATGCTGCCTGGCCTGAAGGTCATGCCTTATGAAGAAAGGTAGAGGGAGTTGGTTTAATGAGGATTACCACACATAAGGCAAGGGAAGAGATAGCAATGGGGAACCTTTCATGATAACTCCACCAGTGTAGGAATTGAACTCCTGCTGCTGGCATTGTTCTGCATTGCAAACGAGTTATCCAGCCACCTGACCCCATAGTAGCATAATGCTAATACAGTAATTGAGAGACCGAGATTAATATTGTCAGTATGTGGCATCAAATATCCCAATGACAGCTGCTTTAATTAGTCATTGAATTTAAATTCCATCTGGAATGTTTTAAAAAAAGTTAACTTTCCATTCATTGCCTCTGCTCTCCTTTCACTTCTTGCATTGGATAAGGCTGAAGACAACAGGAAATAAGAGACTTTACAATGAGCTCTTATGTGAGTGGAATTATGCTAAGTCATTCAAATCTGCCAAGAGCTAAGGTTGCAGGAAATCAGGAACTGCTGTCTCTACTAAATAAGGACAAAACATTTGGGATTGGACACATGCATGGGTAATTCCAAATAAGGCATACTCTTGGCTCAGAGGCTGGTGTCTGAAGAAAATCCTTGATTTTCAGCAGGACTTCAAAGATTAAGTACAGGAGGTATCGTACATGAGGAGGTGTGTTGAAGACATCAAGAGGAGGTCCAGGCTGGCCAGCTGCCACCTCTCCTAGGTAATAATGATTAGGGTTAGTTACAGAAACAAAAGTAATAAAAGACAGTAATTGAGCTATCTCTCATAGTTTAAAACGTGTTATTTGTTTAAGTACATAATAAATAAATTGAGCTTTATGGAGTTGTAAGTGTGCTGTACATTCATCGTGTCTACTGTTGTGTCATTGAGCCTCCAGTGTCCTTTTAGTTTTCTTGCATTAGAGGAGGAAATCCAACATCCTTAACCACAATGGCCTACATGTGATGAATGACCCACAATGTATTTTTGACACTTAAATGCCGTCACAAGTTACTCAGTTCAAGGGGAATTAGCGCTAGGCAAAAAATTCTGGCCTTACTGTCTATGATTACATCCTATGAAAAAATAAGCAGAATAAAGTATGTGCAACATCAGCCACAGGCTCAATCATAGAATTCTTGCATGTAATTAGCATGGCACTGCTGTTATTGCTTCTTTTGAACTGAAGGAGAAAGAAAACCAAGCACGATGAATTTAAATCAAACCACACCTTATTTTGGTGGTGCTGAACTTGCAAGCACCGATTAGTTCTTGGACTTCACATCACACAATGTAAACATTGACTAGCATCAAAGAACCAATTATAACATGATGCTGAGATTTTGTTTTGAATAGTAAGGTATTATCAGGATCAAATTTTAGGGAGGGCCAGGAACTTTTAAAGTGATAAATAAGATTGATTAAGGCAATGGTGGATGTTGTCGAACTTCAGCAAGATGTTTGACAAGGTTTTGTACAGTAGACTAATTAGATGGAAATGAAGCTGGAGATCAAAGTCGAAAAATGTGGTGTTAGAAAAGCACAGCAGGTCAGGCAGCATCTGAGAAGCAGGAGAATTAATGTTTTGGGCAATGACCTCTTTGTCGGCAATGTGAGCTGATGCCCAAAACATAGATTCTCCTGCTACTCTGATGATGCCTCACCTGCTGTACTGTTCCACACTTTGGTGGTAGACTGGTTAGCATGGTTAGATCACTTGGAATCCAGGGAGAATTAGCCATTTGGATACAAAATTGGCATGAAGGTAAGAGACAGGTTGGAGGAGGGTTGCTTTTTGGACTGGAGGCCTGTGACCAGTGGTGTGCCACAAGGATCAGTTCTGGGTCAACTGCTTTTTGCCATTTATATACAGCACAAATGGTTAGTAAGTTTTCAGATGACTCCAAAATGGTGGAGTTGTTGTTAGCCAAGGTTACTTCAGAGTATAACAGGACCTTGATCAGATGGTGTGGCACTTCAGAGTTCAATTCAGATGAACAGGAGGTGTTGCATTTTGGTAAGACAAATCAGGACAGGACTTGTACACTTAATGTTCGGGTGTTGGGGAGTGTTGCTGAACAAAGAGACTTTGCAGGCTCACAGCTTCTTGAAGGTGGAGTCCCAGGTAGACATGATAGTGAAAATGTGTTTGGTACATTTGCCTTTATTGGTCAGAGCATGGAGTATAGGGAGTGTGATGGCATGTGGCTGCTGTACAAGATGTTGGTTTGACCACTTCCAGAATATTCTATTCAATTCTGGCACCCTCTTATCGGAAGGATGTCGCCAGGATTGGAGGTTTTGAACTGTAGGGAGAGGCTGAAATAGGTTGGGGCTATTTTCCCTGGAGCATCAGAGGCTGAGGTGAGACCTTGTTCAGGTTTATAAAATCAACAGCAGCATGATGGGGTGAATAGCCAAGATCTGTCTTTCCCCAGGGTTGGGAAGTACAAAACTGGAGGGTGTAGGTTTACAGTGAAAGGGAAAGATATAAAATGAGTCTAAGGCTCAACCTCTTCACACAGAGGGTGGTGAGTGTATGGAATTAGCTGTCACGGGAAGTAGTAAAGGCTGGTACAATTTATCGCATTTAAAAGGCATGTAGATGGGTATAGTAATAGAAAGAGTTTAGAGAGAGATAAGCTAAATGTCATAATGAGACTACATTAATTTAGGACATCTGGTTGTCGTTGGTGAGTTGGACTGAAGCATCTGTTTCCATGCTGTACAACTCCATAACTCAGTCATATTGGACTCAAAATTAACTCTGTCAAAGATGCAGCTAGACTTTGAGTTTCTCCAACAACCTGGACTACTTTGCTTTTACACTAAATTTACGTCTCTATGGACTGGTACTGTACTGTAACGATTGATGATAAGCACCTGGAAAGATCATCTGAAGAGGAGTTCAAATCTGGAAGATTGAAGTTTAAATAAATTTATATTACAATTGATGATGCAGAATCTACTGTCATAAAAACCCAGTTGGTTCTTGCATATCCTGTCAGGAGGGAAATCGACCCTCCCTATCAGATGGCATTTATATGTGACTGAGGTTTGAGGTATCTTCAAACTGTTGTGACTTTTTCAAGGTTTGTGCGAAGATTTGTAGCTCGGGTGCTCGTTGTTGTGGTTCTGTTCGCCGAGCTGGAAGTTTTTGTTGCAAACGTTTCGTCCCCTGGCTAGGTGACATCATCAGTGCTCTGGAGCCTCCTGTGAAGTGCTTCTTTGATGTTTCTTCCGGTATTTATAGTGGTCTGTCCTTGCCGCTTCCGGGTGTCAGTTTCAGCTGTCCGCTGTAGTGGTTGGTATATTGGGTCCAGGTCGATGTGTTTGTTGATGGAGTTTGTGGATGAATGCCATGCCTCTAGGAATTCCCTGGCTGTTCTTTGTCTGGCTTGCCCTATGAGAGTAGTGTTTTCCCAGTCGAATTCATGTTGCTTGTTGTCTGCGGGTGTGGCTACTTGGGATAGCTGGTCGTGTCGTTTCGTGGCTAGTTGATGTTTAGATTAGATTAGATTAGATTACTTACAGTGTGGAAACAGGCCCTTCGGCCCAACAAGTCCACACCGACCCGCCGAAGCGCAACCCACCCATACCCCTACCCCTACATATACCCCTTACCTAACACTATGGGCAATTTAGCCTGGCCAATTCACCTGACCCGCACATCTTTGGACTGTGGGAGGAAACCGGAGCACCCGGAGGAAACCCACGCAGACACGGGGAGAACGTGCAAACTCCACACAGTCAGTCGCCTGAGGTGGGAATTGAACCCCGGTCCCTGGCGCTGTGAGGCAGCAGTGCTAACCACTGTGCCACCGTGCCGCCTGATGTATGCGGATTGTTAGCTGTCTTCCTGTTTGTCCTATATAGTGTTTTGTGCAGTCCTTGCATGGTATTTTGTAAACTACATTAGTTTTGCTCATGTTGGGTATCGGGTCCTTTGTTCTAGTGAGTTGTCGTCTGAGTGTGGCTGTTGGTTTGTGTGCCGTTATGAGTCCTAAGGGTCGCAGTAGTCTGGCTGTCAGTTCTGAAACGCTCCTGATGTATGGTAGTGTGGCTAGTCCTTTTGGTTGTGGCATGTCCTCGTTCCGTGGTCTGTCTCTTAGGCATCTGTTGATAAAGTTGCGCGGGTATCCGTTTTTGGCGAATACCTTGTATAGGTGTTCCTCTTCCTCTTTTTGCAGTTCTGGTGTACTGCAGTGTGTTGTGGCTCTTTTGAATAGTGTCCTGATGCAGCTTCGTTTGTGTGTGTTGGGGTGGTTACTTTCATAGTTTAGGACTTGGTCTGTGTGTGTTGTTTTCCTGTGTACCCTTGTGGTGAATTCTCCATTCGGTGTTCTCTCTACTATCACGTCTAGGAATGGGAATTTGCTATCCTTTTCTTCTTCTCGCGAGAATCGGATTCCTGTGAGTGTGGCGTTGATGATCCGGTGTGTTTTTTCTATTTCTGTGTTTTTGATGATTACAAACGTGTCATCGACATATCTGACCCAGAGTTTGGGTTGAATTTGTGGTAGGGCTGTTTGTTCTAACCTTTGCATGACTGCCTCTGCTATGAGCCCCGAGACTGGTGATCCCATGGGTGTTCCGTTGATTTGTTCGTATATCTGATTGTTGAATGTAAAGTGTGTAGTGAGGCACAAGTCCAGTAGTTTAAGTATGCCGTCTTTGTTGATAGGTTCCGCCTCCTGTTTTCTGTTCTGTATGTCTAGTAGGTTGGCTATTGTTTCTCTGGCTAGGGTTTTGTCAATCGAAGTGAACAGTGCCATCACATCGAATGAGATCATGGTTTCTTCTTTGTCTATGTGTGTATTCCTGATGACGTCCAAGAATTCCTGTGTTGATTGTATGGAGTGTTTGGATCCGCTGACCAAGTGTTTCAGTTTCTGTTGTAGTTCTTTGGCCAGTTTGTATGCTGGTGTCCCTGGTAGTGATACTATGGGTCTGAGTGGGATGTCTGGTTTGTGTACTTTGGGTAGTCCATAGAATCTGGGGGTGTTGTTGCTTTCCGGTTTCATGCCAGTTTCCGGAACGAGGACATGCCACGCCACAACCAAAAGGACTAGCCACACTACCATACATCAGGAGCGTTTCAGAACTGACAGCCAGACTACTGCGACCCTTAGGACTCATAACGGCACACAAACCAACAGCCACGCTCAGACGACAACTCACTAGAACAAAGGACCCGACACCCAACATGAGCAAAACTAATGTAGTTTACAAAATACCATGCAAGGGCTGCACAAAACACTATATAGGACAAACAGGAAGACAGCTAACAATCCGCATACATGAACATCAACTAGCCACGAAACGACACGACCAGCTATCCAGAGTAGCCACACACGCAGACAACAAGCAACATGAATTCGACTGGGAAAACACTACTCTCATAGGGCAAGCCAGACAGAGAACAGCCAGGGAATTCCTAGAGGCATGGCATTCATCCACAAACTCCATCACCAAACACATCGACCTGGACCCAATATACCAACCACTACAGCGGACAGCTGAAACTGACACCCGGAAGCAGCAAGGACAGACCACTATAAATACTGGAAGAAACATCAAAGAAGCACTTCACAGGAGGCTCCAGAGCACTGATGATGTCACCTAGCCAGGGGACGAAACGTTTGCAACAAAAACTTCCAGCTCTGTTGTGACTTTTAACTACTGCCTTAATTGGCCTAGCTTTGTGTCAAAGCTCTGCCGGGGTTCAAAACTACTAACTTCTCAATACATGTTGACCTTGCTAATGATGCCACATCCATTAACTAATTCAAAAAAATCACTGGTCCACATTCAGATACTGAAATCAAGATGTCTGCTTATTAGTACATTATTGTCCTAGGCCAAGTTTGAAACGAACCCCAGGAGTATTACATATAAACAAGCAGCTAACACAATTAACCTGCTGGATTATGGAAATCCCCTTTTTTCCATTTCACCATCCTGTTCTGAAATTGGCAACACCAATTCAAATCACACAGGAGGTATATAATGCTTTATTTTTGACACAGTGCAGTGCATTTATTAAGCACAGGACATTAAACAATGCAGGAGATAAATCAAAAATAATTCAACTGTAAAGCAACTTTTTGTGTTACAGAAAAATTTCTGACCTTAATTTAGTTATCAAACCTGTTTAGAAAACTAAACAAAAAATACATTTTATTGTACTTTACTGAAGACTAGTCACAAAGTTTTTTAATGCCAGTATTTGATGTTTGAAATCATGAATTTATCTACAAGGAATTATAATTCTGAAACCCATAAAATTAATGAGAACTTAATTTGTAGCCTTGATCTTTTAGTTAAGATTAGGAAGCCCTACATACATGTAATTAATTCTCCTCAGTAATTTTCAGGATCTCAATTTATAAATTAAATCCAAGAACACAACATAACGTTAATAATTTTCAACTCTGAAGTTTTGATGAGTTACCACAATATGATAAGTACACCAAGATTTAACTTGTGACTGAATCCAGGCAAAAAGGTAAGTCACTATATTTCACCATGGACAACAGTATTTATTACAAATGGAATCAAAGCTTTCATTGTACAGTCTATACACCTTATGTAGAATATGTTAAACAAAAAATACTTGAGAAACATCCATCAACCTTAAGAAAAATGCAACAAAACATTTGTTATCCCAAAATGTTTCACCACCCCCAAAAGATATGAAAAAAAGTTTATTTCATACAAGCCAGGCTGGTTTTTTAAAAAACTGAATTTAATGAAGAATTTCAAAGTTTTACCAGTGGTCATCTTCTAAGATAATAATCTGAATAAAGCTTAAAGTCTCACAAGAAACAAAAAAAGTCTTTTTTATTACATCTTATTACAGTCTTTTTGATGTTCTCATGTAAATACCAACTCCACTTATTCAGCTGGTGCTGGTCTTAAGTCTGCATATTCTTCAGCACACCAGCCTCTATCAGCACATTAACCAAGACAGAGACCTTTACACCTAGAAACAAAGAAAATTACCATGACATGAAAAAATATGAATTATTCAAAACTAAGTGTAGAGCAATTTAAAACATATGTACCAAAGATCGAACCATGATTTTGCAGGATTTGGAAGACTTGAGTTCTAAAGACTGGATAGGTTGGGACGTTTTTCACTGGAGCATAGGAGGTTTAAAGGCAACCTTATAGAAGTCAATAAAATAATGAGTATAGATAATGGTAGTTGTCTTTTCCCCTTGGATGTGGGATTTCAAAACTAGAAGGCATATTTTTAAGGTGAGAGGAGAAAGATTTTTAAAAAGACGAGGCAATTTTTTTTGACAGAGGGTGTTTTGTGTGTGCAACGAACGTCCTGAGGAAGTGGTGGGATGTGGGTACAATTATAATGTTTAAAAAAAAATTTGGATAAGTGCAAGAATAGGAAAGGTTTGGAGGGATATGGGCTAGGAGCATTTAAAATGGGACTAATTAGTTTGGGATTACGTTCGCCATGGACTGGTTGATCTGAAGGATCTGTTTCCTTGCTGAATGACTAATCTTTTCTATTCTGAGTCAGATGAGGAAATTCAGCCCCGAGGATTAGATAGTACAAAACCTTAAGCCTCTTTTTTTAAGAGAAAAAGAGGAATAGCCAAAGTATGTAAGAACAGAAGACCAAATGGGCTGACAAGCCTGTTCTGCTATCATTGCAAATATGGCTAACCTTGGGCCTTACTACACCCCAGTTTGTCCATCTCAGCCATAAATACATTCCATGAGAATAAGTAGGAACAGGAATACACCATTTAGCTCAAAACTGGCCCAACCACAACTCTTTTGCACCAGGTCCTCTAGTCCCCTATTTACTTTCTCTTTAAATACCTTCAGTCCAAACATTCACTACTCTGTAGAAGAAATTCCTTTGCACCTCAGTTTCAAAAGTATGCGTGTCCTTTTATTCTGTTACCAGATCCCCAGTGGTTTTCCCACTAATGGAAACATCTTCACAACTTTTACCCTGTTATTCCCCCTCAGTTTGTTTCAATAAGATAATCCATCATTCTTCTAAGTCGGTTTAGCTGTTCTTGATAACGCCTTCATCCCAGGAATCAGCCTAGTGAAGTGAATCTCTTTTTGACCTGCCTTCAATACCAGTACATAGTGAAGAGAACTTCAGGAGGGCATAGGCAGGCTAAGGAAATGAGCACACATGTTCAGATACACTTCACAATTCTCTGCATTAAGTTATGTACTTTGGAAGAAAAAATGAAGCCATATGAACAGTAGCAATACTAAATAGAATAAAGGAAAGGAGAGATCTTTGGCTTTTCATACAGAAATCATTATCTAATCTAAAAAGGTTAGATATTCTTATGCCAGAGACATTCCGTGCTGTTGTTAACAGGGTGTTTGAACCACCGGGAGTAGTATGGGCCTCTTTTAACTGATAGTAACTTCAGTTTCAGAGATACAAACATTTTGAGTGATACTCTAGCTTTGCTCCACTGTTAATTTTGATGTCGGTCACTGGTCAACAAGCCCATTCCACACCATCATTCCCCTCGCTCTTCAAAACTGATGTGACAGTCAAAAAAGAAGTCTCTCCATTATTCTCTATGGATAACTATACGAAACAATTGATGGTGCAGCAAAGTCAAAGACCTAGCTGCAAGGACATAAAAAAAGTGAGGCAGTAATTATCTTTGCAGTCAGTAGCACTTCCATCGACCAGAACATCTAGTTCATGGAGGAAAAATTAAGGATGACAAGATTTAAAAGAAGATGCAACAGTACTAAAGATGATGAACATCAGTTATGTGGAGAGGTTACTGAAGTTGAGTTGCCTTCTTTAGAGCACAATGTTATGGGGGAAATTTAATTTTGAGGGTTATTCATAAAATAACTGAAGGAAAGCTGTAAGATAGTTTGCAAAGCAAAGAACCAGAGTCAACATCACAATTTTATAATTTGGAATTCACTGATTGAGAGGAAAGTGCATAATGATTTAATTTGAACTTTCAATATGAAAGTGAGTAAATAACCAAATGGTTTATGATGGAAGAGCTGGAGAGTGCAATTAACAGAAAGAACATATTCTCTGCCCTGTGATGCAACCATAGACTCTGGAATGTCTCAATAACATCACCTCTCATTTTTCATTCTTCCGAATTCCGATGAGTGAAAGCTGAAACCTCAAGACAGCTCGCAACCCTCCCAGCAGGTACCTTACAGACACCCCTCCCCTCACTTCAGAGTAAGACTTCCCTGTTTTTATATTCTTGTAAGGTAATGTGATTGTTAGACTCTGTTGCAAGTTATGATGTACCTGTACGCTAACATTGAGATTCACACAAGAGCACCCATATCTATCCATTTTTACTAAAAAAGTACATTACACTGTATCCACATATTTTTCATCCACTTACTTAAGCTATATTCCTTTGCAAACTTTGTCCTGCTCATAACTTGATTTCCCATTAATGTTCACCAATGTCATTAAATTGTAAATAGTTACGTTTGCAATACTAATCCCTAATCACTAATTCCTGATGAAGGGCTTATGGCCAAAACATGGCTTTCCTGCTCTTTGGGTGCTGCCTGACCTGCTGTGCTTTTCTCAGCATCACACTTTTTGACACTAATCCCTATGGCATTTAATTAACTCTCTTCACAATCATTTGTGGAAAGTGAAGTAAAATTTTGGGTCACCGGCCAAGATCAATTGTTCTTGCTGATTGCCTGTGCGAAGTTGCTGCTGAGACTCCATTTTGAAACCACATAGTACAGGTACTGCCACTGATGTTACAGAAGAAGCTCCAGTAGTATGCTAAGCTCCCAATAAGATAACTTCTACAAATCCAAAGTTCTAAATGATCAAATAACATGACAAAAATCAAAATACACAATGATAATTATTTGATTATTACAAGAATTAATTTTGCTACATAGATGAAATTTAGTACACTTGGATAGTGGCACAAAAAAACCAAACTTCACTAAACAAATGTAAATTGACAAAATTAAGAGGATATGCAATTCTCACCTTTCAGTGCTGGATTAGTTTTTGATAGTTTAGCCAAGGTTTTAGTGGCTCTGTTAATATCCATTCCACGGACCGCCTTAAGCAGGTGTGGGGTCAAAATACCACCATGTTTTGATTTTGACAGACTGGTGTGAAATGTTGATGGTTTGAGTGGCCTTTGATTTGATTGAAAACCTGTTTTTTTGAAATTTGATTTAGATTGCATTGCAACTGCTTTTTTCCAGGCACCACCAACTGTAAAATACAATAAACCAATAAGAGGCACTGAAAATATTAATACTGCTTTGCTGTACAACTTTTTTAAAAGTCTAAAGTAGAAATATTTTCATGTACCATTTTATGGTTTCAAATAGTTTTGCATGGAATTCACAAGTGTCGTGGACAAGAAAAAGAAACTTGATCAATGAAGTTTATTCCTATTTTACAGTAATTCACTACATATAATCAAAGTATTCGAGCAGTTTAAAAAAATAGTAATGTACTGTAGATGTTGAGAGGAAGTTATTTTGGATGGAAAACGTTAACTTTGTTTCTCTGCTCATAAACCTGAATTTTTCCACTGCATTTTGTTTTTATTCCTTTAGAGCAGCTCTTCTTATCTACAAAATCCAACAGTTATGCTAATTTAAAGAAAAATTACTTCTACAACAAACCAAGTTTCACTTTCATTAATGTAACCTGTTGGCGTTCAGGTCTACACAACTTTAGGTATATATAAGGCAAATCAACACTTTTACGAAAGTAATTTTGTCCCTTAACATCCTCTTTAGACTGTACAGCTTGAGATTTTCTTAACTTTTCATCATAACTCAAAATTTATACTGGAGATTATTCTTCTAATACTGCTGTGTTCCCTTTTTAAATCATGTGTTTTTTTTTGCCTGGTGGCTTAAAGTTAGCAGAGTAATTCAGAGTGCATAAGTCCAGATATTTTGATAATTAGACTAGATTAGATGCCCTACAGTGTGGAAACAGGCCCTTTGGCCCAACAAGTCCACACTGACCCTCCGAAGAGTAACACACCCAAATCCATTTCCCTCTGATTAATGCACCTAACACTACAGGCAATTTAGAATGGCCAATTCACCTAACCTGCATATCTTTGGACTGTGGGAGGAAAACCGGAGCAGCCAGAGGAGAAACCCACATGGGGAGAATGTGCAAGCTCCACCCAGTCGCCCGAGACTGGACTCGAACCTGGGTTCCTGGTGCTGTGAGGCAGCAGTGCTAACCACTGAGCTATTGTGCTGCCCCAAAGGTTATGTCCAATATGGTCTTTATTGCCTTGGGCTAACTTTATTCTGTTAAGTTTCACAGCTGATTCATATTTTTGGCCAAAAGGCAAGCTACATTGATAATGGTCAATTTTACTTTTCATTTATTTCTCCAGTTACATTGCTGATAGAAAGTAGTCAGGAATTCAGTCTACATTCTGTTGCAATGAGGTTTGCTGTAAGTCTTTGAAGATGTTTTGCTCACTTTACCTTTATATTTAGGTCTAAAGTTAGTTGAGCTACCAGCGTATCTCTGAGTGTTTACCGGTGCTGGATCTGATAAAACTGGACGTGACAAAGTTGAATGTGACATGGGAGATTCGTATCTTGAATGTTCATCTGATATACTGGGAAGATGTCTCAATTCCTCATCCAAGAGAGGCCTTTTGTCTTGATTCTGATGGAAGAAAAGCATGCGAAGTCTACTAGGTGCAGTAAAAATGATTAAAGAAAGGAATTGAAAAGGATTTTACATGCATAGTTAGCAAATTAGCTACTTCAGACAAAATCACCCAATTGCTTTAATACATATCAATCATAAACCTAAAAATTGAACATTTTGATTTTTTTCAAAAAAAGCCTCATGTTTGCAGGAGGCATTCTGGCAGGCTGAAATTTACAACATCTTGAAACTTACTTCACCACAACAAGTAGAAGGGATGGCTCATTTAAAAAAAAATACATTTAACAACAAAACACTTAATAAAATGTAATACACAGCAATTAAAGCAGGTTGTTATCTGTGTATGAACAAATACATTAATCTCTTATAACTTAAATGTATTAACACAAGGTGAACAGAATGCAGGCATGAATGACCATCAATTAATCCTCACAATAGTGAAGCACAAACTCTCACCAGAGATTTGAATAGTTACATTCATTCTATTCACAATACCAGCAATTACTTGTTGATTTAGAATCAGGTTTGAGACACCTTGATGACCACATTACTTACTGATGTCCCAGAGGTGTTTTCTGAAATGTTCCGCAAGTAGGCAGCCTGTGTCCCCAATATAGAGGAGGCCACATCGGGTGCAGCGGATGCAGTAAATGATGTGTATAGAGGTGCAGGTGAATTTGTAGTGGATATGGAAGGATCCCTTGGAGCCTTGGAGAGAAGTAAGGGGTAGGTGTGGGCGCAAGTTTTGCATTTCTTGCGGTTGCAGGGGAAGATGCCGGGAGTGGAGGTTGGGTTGGTGGGGGGGGTGTGGACCTGACGAGGGAGTGGTCTTTTCAGAATGCTGATAGGGGAGGGGAGGGAAATATATCTCTGGTGGTGGGGTCCGTTTGGAGGTGGCGGAAATGATGACGGATGATACAATGTATATGGAGGTTGGTGGGGAAGTAGGTGAGGACCAGTGGGGTTCTGTCCTGGTGGCAATTGGAGGGGCAGGGCTCAAGGATGGAGGAGCAGGAAGTGGAGGAGATGCGGTGGAGGGCATCGTCGATCACGTCTGTGGGGAAATTGCAGTCTTTGAAGGAGGAGACCATCTGGGTTGTACGGTATTGGAACTGGTCCTCCTGGGAGCAGATGTGGCGGAGACGAAGGAATTGGGAATATGGGATGGCGATTTTACAGGGGGCAGGGTGGGAGGAGGTGTAGTCTAGGTAGCTGTGGGAGTCGGTCGGTTTAAAGTAAATGTCCGTGTTGATTCGGTCGCCCGAGATAGAAATGGAAAGGTCTAAGAAAGAGAGGGAGGACTGAGACAGTCCAGACCTCTTCGTAGGATATGTGGAACAGTCCATCTTCCGCAGCTACACTGGCACCACCCCCGCACCTTATCCTCTGCTACATCGATGACTGTTATCGGTGCTGCCTCGTGCTCCCACGAGGAGGTTGAACAGTTCATTCACTTCACCAACACCTTCCACCCCGACCTCAAATTTACCTGGACCGTCTCAGACTCCTCCCTCCCCTTCCTAGACCTTTCCATTTCTATCTTGGGCGACTGACTCAACATGGACATTTACTATAAACCGACTGACTCCCACAGCTACCTAGACTACACCTGCTCCTTGGATGCTGCTTGACCTGCTGTGCTTTTCCAGCAACACATTTTCAGCTCTGATCTCCAGCATCTGCAGTCCTCACTTTCTCCTCGACCACATTACTTAGGTTGCTGATGCCCCTCAGTCTGTAATTGCACTTGTATTGGAGGGTAGCCATCAGGCATTGATAATGGACCATCCTATAGCAGAATTTCATTTCTTCATCCCTAAAAGTTTGTGGTGCTACCCTGTCTCTATTATTTGGAAGAATTAGTCAAATTCTCTGTATCTCAACTTGCTCTTCATTGGCAAACTGTACACCTTTAAGTGTTGCCACCTCACTGCATTTATCTTTCCTTAGTTAAAAACGGAGTCATTCAAGTTCGAGGAAGATTCACAGTCTCGATTTATTTCTGCTTGCTCTGGGCCAGACCTAGGTCATTTTCACTGGATTTGGAGAATTAGTGCTAAAGTGTTTCAAACTCAGACCAAAATGACAGAAACAAATAGTGCAATTGAAATCATTTCAAATACTTACTAGTCCAGTCATTGTCTTGAGGCGATATTCCATTAGTCCATCTGTGAGACTCTGTGTAACTTTCAAGGCAAAACTTGCATCACTATCACTAGTGATTTGAAAATTTTGCTGTAAGACAATACACAAGAAAAGTAAAGAGAATTGATGAGGGCAGAGTGGTGGACGTGATCTACATTGACTTCATTAAGGCGTTTGACAAAGTTCCTCATGGGAGACTGGTTAGCAAGGTTAGATCTCATTGAATACAGGGAGAACTAGCCATTTGGATATAGAACTGGCTCAAAGTTAGAAGACAGGGGGGAGTGATGGAGGGTTGTTTTTCAGACTGGAGGCCTGTGACCAGCAGAGTGCCACAAGGATCAGTGCAGGGTCCAATTCTTTTCGTCATTTATATAAATAATTTGGATGTGAACATAAGAGGTATAATTATAAGTTTGCAGATGATACCAAAATTCGAAGTGTAATGGACAGTGAAGGAGGTTACCTCAGATTGCAATGAGATTTTGATCAGATGGGCCAGTGGGCTAAGGAGTGGCAGATGGAGTTTAATTCAGATAAATGCAAGGTGCTGCATTTTGGGAAAGCAAATCAGAGCAGGACTTATACACTTAATGATAAGGTCCTAGGGAGTGTTGCTGAACAAATAGACCTTGGAGTCCTGGTTCATAGCTCCTTGAAAGTGGAGTCACTGGTGGATAGGATCGTGAAGAAGGCATTTGGTATGCTTTCCTTTATTGGTCAGAGTACTGAGTACAGGAGTTGGGAGGTCATGCTGTAGCAGTACAGGACATTGGTTAGGCCACTGTTGGAACATTGCATGCAATTCTGGTCTCCTTCCTAACGGAAGGATATTGTAAAACTTAAAAGGGTTCAGACAGTTTTCTATGCAAAGTTTACCTGTTATGAGTATAAAATTCTTCTGCAACACTGGTGGCAGAAACAATTTTAAAAACTAGCATTGTTTTCCAATTAATATAATTTAGTGTTTTGATCGCTGTGTTTATTGGTTTCTCCACAAATTCTCTACAGTAAAAATTTCAGACTCACCAAATATTCAAAAAAATCTTCGTTTGTATAGGCAGGTTTGGAATCAGATGATCTGTACGGTTCAAACTAAAACTCAACAGAAGTGGGAAAACAAAGATATAAGAAACTAACTGCACCAAATACACAATGTATACTTAAAATGAACTTTAGTTGTAAAGATGACTGATGAAATAAATGTTATTTTTGCTTATAAATCAGAAATAAACATGTCTATTCATTAATACTGCCACGAGTGGTGAACAGTGAGTGCTCTTGCTGTTCCACATGAATGGCAGAATTATTTTGGGATTTTTCTCCCTCAAGAGAACCAATGTTGACAAATCGATAGAAGGTTTAGAGAATTTACAGATTAAGGAAGTGGAACACTTTTCTTTGGAAAAATATGTGGGAAAATACATTGTTGGACATAGGGATGTTCATTCTAGTTGAATACACTCCTGGACCTTTCATTACAAGATTCCCACAACAGTCATGTCGGTCTCTGCCAGCATTCCCAATATTTCTATTGATAAAAACTTGGAAGTACTAACATTCCCATGATTTTGATTATAGATTCCTCACAAGTGTCCTGGAAATAGACTTTCATTTCTTGCAAACTCCAGAACAATCCTGGAGCGATGCCACTCCAAGCTGAAGATGAAAGCAGCCACAACGTTAAGTTCTTGGGAAATATTACATATTGCTATCAGGCTCAGAAGACGTCCAGTTTAATGCCAGCATGCGCTGATAGATTACCTGATTTATATTCATTATCCTATTCTACTCTCTTCTGAGGTAGACAAGCAGGAGGCTGGAAGAACACAGCAAACCAGGCAGCATCAGGAGATAGAGAAGTCAACATTTTGGGTGTACCCCTTCTTCAGGACTGGGGTTGGGTGTAAGGGGAACTGCAGATAAAGGGTGGGTGGGGGGGGGGGGGGGGGGAGAAAGAGTTTTGGGGAGAGGAGCAGGGTGACGAGGAAGGGAAAGGTAGAGGGTAGTCCAGGTTGGTCGATGGGAGGAGTGAATCTGGTTGGTGGCGGAATGGGTCGATCGGTGGAATGGAAGTTGTGGCGGTGGGGGGAGATGCTAGAAAGGGAATCAGAAGATGGGAAGAGAGGTTATTTGAAATTGGAGAACTCAGTGTTGAGTTCTCTGGGCTGTAGGCTGCCCAGGCAGAAGATGAAGTGTTGTTCGTCCAATTTGTGGTCTGATTTGCTGTGGCAATGGTGGAGGCCAAGTACAGTCATGTCAGAAAAGGAGTGGGAAAAGGGAATTAAAACGGGCGGTGACTAGAAGGTCAGAATGGCACCTGTGGGCACAGCTGCGATGCTCGGCGAAACGTATCATGAGTTTATGTTTGGTCTCACTGATGTACAGAAGACCACATTGGGAGCACTGTATACAATAAACTAGATTGGAGGAGAGGCAGGTGAACCTCAGTCTCACCTGAAGGACTGTTTGGGGCCCTGGATAGAGGTGAGGGGGTCGCCTGTCAGCCAGTTTTGCATCGTCTCTGGTTGCAGGGGAATGTATCTGGGGGTTCGGGGGGGGTGAGGTTGGTGGGGAGAGTGGTGCAAACCAAGGATTGGTGAAAGGTACAGTCCTTGCAGAAGGCAGAGAGGAGTGGTGAGGGGAAGATTTCTTGGTGGTGGAGTCTAATTGGAGGTGGTGGAAGATTCTTTTTAAAAAGGATGTGGAGGCTGGTGAAGTGGTAAAGGACGACAAGGAGGACCCACTTTTATTGCATTTGGAGGGACTGGGTATTAACAGAAGTGGAGCAGGGAGTGGAGGGCTGTCTGGATGCCAGAGGGGGGAAAAGACCAATTTGAAAGCCAAGTGAAAACCTCCAATACAGAGTGATAAGAGCAAACTGGCTTCTTTGATTTGGCAGATGCAAGAAACCGTTAAACTGACAGCAAAGCGGGTAGGGATACAATATGAACAGGGAGATTTTTGTTCTAAGAAAGAACTGAGCTCAAAAGTCCAATGGTAAACATTTTCAGAGGAAAGGCAGAATATCCAAAAGTGGTCAGTTAACTAGAGGTAGACAGTGGTCTCAAGATATCTAAACTACCTTTAACATGATTGTTCTTTAGTAAGGTATCTCAAACCAGGATTATGAAATGGTCTTCTGAATGTAACATTCTCTGTATGTCATGGTGTTGAGGTGTACAGATCAGAAAGTTTTTGCAAGTGATCCCTGATCAATATGCCTGGGAAAATAATAACCTCTGCACATTGAAGCCAGTTAAGATGGGAATAATCATCGTGCAGTTCTGTCATCTATTAATCGGTCACTGGGAAAATGAATCTATTTTAAAGGATACAGAAGAACAGCACATTTAGAAATAATCAAAGAGGATCAACTTGGCTTCACAATGGTGTAATCATGTATGGAAAATGTATTTTTTTTAAGGCAGCAATAAGCAAGATACATAGATGAAAACCAGTAGATGTCAAAATTTGGATTTTCACAAATCATTTGATAAGATACAACACAAGGCTACTTAAGAGCCACTGGTATTGGTAGCAGTGTATTTGCATTAATAGAGAATTGGTTACCGAACGGAAGGGCAAAAAATTGGGATATGGAGACTTCTTTAGGATGACAACCTGTAACTAGCAGAGTGCCACAAGAATTGATGCAAGGGAGCACAATTATTTACAATATATAATCATGAACTGTGTTACTGAAGTGAATATTATTGCTAAATTTGTGGATGAGACTGCTTGCAGAGGTATATAGACAAGTTACATGAGCAGGCAAAGTTTGGCCAGCAGAATATGATTTGTGGAAATGGGAAGTTATACACTTTGGTGGGAAGAATTGAGATACTGAATACTCACGCAAAAATCATAAAAAGTAAACAAACAGATTCAGTGGGTAATTAGGAAAATAAATGGAATATTGGCCTTCATTTCAAAGGAAATGGAGTATAAAACAAGGAAGTCTTGCCAAAACTATACAAGGCACTAGTCAGACCTCACTTAGAATATGGAGAAGTTTAGTCCCTTAGCTAGGTCAAGATATGCTGGCCTTGGAGGCAGTCCAGAGAAGATATTCTTGATTGATCTGGGCATGGAGGACTTGTCTTATGAGGAAATGTAGGTCTGTTCTCATTTAGGTTTAGTTAAAGAGACGTGACTTTATTGCAATATGTAAAGATTCTTAGGACTTGACAGGATAGATATAGAGAAGCTGTTTTGACCTGTGGGACAGTCTAGGAGCAGAGAGCATAAAAAGATGTCTGAGTTAATTTAGTGATGAGGAGGAGCCTCTTCTGAGGGTTGTGAAACTGTGGAATAGGTTACTGCAGAAGACTGTGGAAATTGGGTCATTAAGTACAGTCAAGATTGTCAAGGGTTGGAGGAAAAGGCAAGAAAGTGAAATTGAAGATTTTCAGAACAATCATGAACTTGTTGAATGGTACAGCAGAGTTGATGGGCTGAATGGCTTATTTCTGATCCTATGTCAAACATCTAATGTAGTTAGAAAACCATAGTCAGGATAATGGGTCTTGAAATAAGTTTACAATTGATGAAAAGTACACATTTGTCAAAGTCTTATGTCGGTGGTGGGCAAATTATTGGAGAGGATTCTCAGCAACAGAATTTGTGATTATTTGAAAAAGCACAACTTGATTGGAGACAGTCAGCATGACTTTGAGAGGAGCAGGTCATGCCTCACAAACCTTAGTGAATTCTTTGAGGATGTGACAAAACTCACTGATGAAGGTGGACCAGTGCATGTGGTGTATATGGATTTTAGCAAGGTGTTTGATAAGGTTCCCCATGGTAGGCTCATTCAGAAAAGTAAGAAGCATGGGATACAGAGAAATTCGGCTGTCTAGATACAGAATTGGCTGACCTGTAGAAGACACAGATTGGTAGTAGATGGATGGTAATCAGCATGCAGCTCAGTGACTAGTGGTATTCCGCAGGGATCTGTTTTGAGACCTTTGCTCTTTGTGATTTTTATAGATGACTTAGATGAGCAAGTGGCAGGGTGGGTTAGTAAGTTTGCCAATGACATTAAGGTCAGTGGAGTTGTGGATAGTTTGGAAGGCTGTTGTAGGTTGCAACAGGACATTGACAGGATGCAGAACTGGGGTGATAAGTGGCAGATGAAATTCAATCTGCAAAAATGTAGTGATTCATTTTGGAAGGTCAAATTTGAATGCAGATTAAAAGGCAGGATTCTTAGCAGTGTGGAGGAACAGAGGGATCTTGGGGTCCATGTCCATAGATCCCTCAAAATTGCCACCCAAGTTGATAGGGCTTTCATTAGAGGGGAGGATTGAGTTTAAGCGCTGCGAGGTTATGATCTACAGAGCTCTGGTTAGACCACACTTGTGTTCAGTTCTGGTCGCCTCTTTATAGAAAAGATATGAAAGCTTTAGAGAGGGTGCAAAGGAGATTTATCAGAATGCTGCCTGGACTGGAGGGCTTGTCTTATGAAGCTAGGGCTTTTCTCACTGGAAGAAAGTGAGGACTGCAGATGCTGGAGATCAGAGCTTAAAAATGTGTTGCTGGAAAAGTGCAGCAGGTCAAGCAGCATCAAAGGAACAGGAGAATCGACGTTTCAGGCATAAGCCCTTCTTCAGGAATGAGGAGGGTGTGCCAAGCAGGCTAAGATAAAAGGTAGGGAGGAGGGACTTGGGGGAGGGGCGCTGGGAATATGATAGGTGGAAGGGAGGTTAAGGTAAGGGTAATAGGCCGGAGAGGGGATGGGGGCAGAGAGGTCGGGAAGAAGGTTGCAGGTCAAGGCGGCGGTGCTGAGTCTGAGGGTAGTGACTGAGAAAAGGTGGGGGGAGGAGAAATAAGAAAGCTGGAGAAATCTGCATTCTCACTGGAGCAAGAAGCATGAGTGGTGACTTGGTAGAGGTATATAAGGGCATAGTTAGAGTTGGTAGCCAGAGACTTTTTCCCATGGCAGAAATGGCTATCATGAGGGGGCAAAATTTTTAGGTGATTGGAGGAAGGTTTGGGGAGATGTCAGAGGTAGGTTCTTTACACAGAGTGGTGTGTGTGTATGGAATGCACTGCTAGCAATGGTAATATAGTCAGATACATTAGGGACTTTTAAGCGACTCTTGGATAGGCACATGGCCGATAGTCAAATATAGGGTATGTAGGTTAGTTTGAATTTAGAGTAGGATAAAAGGTGAACACAACATAGAGGGCTGAAGGCCTGTACTGATCCAAAGTTCTATGTTCTTTAAGAAGTTGGCAAATCTTTTGCTTTGGTTCACTGCACTGCCTATGAAAAGGTAGGCTTGACTTTGGCATATATGCATATGGTTACTTATCTTTTAAATGTTTTGTTTGCTTGTGAAAAGAAACACTGCCAGTCATTCATTTGCTACATATATCAGATGAACTTTGTCCTTTTTTAACCATTGTTGTTAGCAATGGATTGACCGTAGACTTTATCCAGATACCTTTAGGAGACCGACGACAAATGCTTTCAATTTCAGGTGACATATAAAATTAGTCTCTCACTTTAGGAGCCAAATTTTGAGCACATGGACAGTTCCTTTTCTTCCTTAAAAAACTACTAAGTGCATCATGACCCATTTAACAACATAGGAAATTTGTGCACAAGTACAGGCTGAGTGCTGTCTTTAAAAGACAAGGTCAACAGGTTCCATTTCATTATTCTTCAAACATTGTGAAGTTGCTGCATTTAAAATCTTTTATTTACAAGCTTTATTTTTGTTTTTCACCCCACTCAAGGTGCATAATTTTCTGGGATATGCCACCTAAAAGTGCAAAAATGCTCATGTCTAGTTTCATGGAGATCGAGAAAATCAGGTCAACGACAGTTTACAGCCAACTAACCAATACCCTGTGCTTGGATTCACACACAAAGATTGGTTACTTGATTCAAGTATTGGCAGATTGTCAGTACCTACAGAATTAGATTCAGCATAAGTCACTGCCTTCAAGATTTTGAGGGGGCAAAATTTTGAAAACATTTGGTAACCACAAAGTTTTAACTTGTCAGTATTGATTAAGTAGAGTGTTCACCTGCCCACCAAGGCTTGCAGTGGTCTAAGCAGGAAACTCACCACCTTTTCAACAGCAATAAACACTGGCCGAGCTAGCAATGGCCAAATCTTGGGACTGAAAATAATTAACTATTTTAAACCTACACCTAAAGTAAACCATCAGGCAACTACATACACCATTCAGCAACTTACATCACTTTGCATCCAACGATCATCAACATCGGATCCTTTGGAGTAATCATTACGATAATTCCTAGGCAAGAAAGAAAAATGTAACTAGCAGCCCGAAGTTAAAGAAAAAAACTTGATTAAAAAATGAAAGACTTTCTGCTTTCAATTTGAACCAACCTTTCACTATACAGCACAATTGCCGCTGGAAAATTGTTCAATACACTAATTTGTATTCATTAAATATCTTTAACGCTAAGCAAACCTCAAAACATTATACTGATTTGTGTGTAGAATGTTTATGCTCAGTCAGGGATTAATAGATTAAGAGGGTGATCCAAATTTTAAAGATGAAAAGAGAAGGGCTGGGAATATAAAAGGGCTTAGGTAGGGCCCTGAATGCTGTCATCAAGAATACAAACAGCTGAGGCATTTAATTTTCTCTCAATAGGGATGCTAGAAGTTTCATTAAGTGATACACCTCAACATTTTGATCACCTCAGTGGTTCATCTCTCCTGTAATTATCTCCAGAATTTCGCATGTCTTCACTCCAATCCATAAAGTCATCTTCAGATTTTACATGTTTTCTCCAGTCATCATTCAACATCTCTCCAGCTGATCTATAATCTTGAGAAAGCAATACATATTAACTTTACTGAGAGGTAGTGTGGTAAATAAAAGGACTCCCAAACATGGAGCAGGGAGATGGCAGCTAAAAAAGATTAAAATTAGATGATTCGATGCAAACATTTGAGATGCTTTTGACATTAAGATGAAAACTTAGATATTGGCTGAAATAAAACATAATCTCCCTTTGCAGCATAGACATCAAGACTTTATTAGGAATTGAGAATCAAATGCAAAGTCCTTACTTTTAAACAAAGGGATGAAACAAGTTGGTTTTAAAATAAATGTATATAACAGAAATGCCAGCCAAAAAGTAGGTAGGACTGCTTAACAATGAAGATGCAATGTGGTCAGGTAGTTTTCATTTAATGTTGCCCCAAATAACAGCTTCATTTGCTTTCTTTTGGGATTGGAGCTTTGAGTTTTATATTTGAATTTCTGATTTTTCATCATGCAATGTGTGTTATTATGTCACGGTCGAATCAACTTTGATTGATCTGACATTGGAACTTGATTGGTGTAATATGACCTGGGAATTTTGTATGTATTTCTCACTTCCAGTGCTATTTCATTACTGTATTTTTGGCACGATGACAAGGTTGTAATGTCACTACAAAAGTTATTCAGAGACCAGGTTACTGCTCTGGGTCACGCGGATTCGAAATCCCCCATGGCAGTTGGTTGAATTTGAATTCATATACAAAAGAATCTGGAATTGAAAGCTATTTTCACAGTGGAGAACCATGAAACAACCAACAGTTGTTATATAAAGAAAACAACTTGGTTCATTTCTATCCCTTAAGAGAGGGGTATTGGTCATCCTTAATTGATTTGGCCTTCGTAGAACTCTAGACCCACAGCATGTGTGGTCGAATCTGAAAAGCCTACTGAAAATTCCATTCAAATTAAGAGTCAGCAACAAATTTTGGTCTTGTCAGTGACATTCACATTCAGTTAAAAAGTGAATGACCATAAGGTTCTAACACATTCAAAGCCATTACATAAATTATCTATGTTACAAAGTAAACAGATACAAATGCAGTTACATTTGGATAATGAGGTAAAACTAAACTCTGTCAACAGGTCAAATGGAGACTGAAGAGCTGCACCACATTTCCCAGGTCTGTCAGTCTGTCAATTTTGGTACCACAAGCCACAGAAGAAACAGCAAGATAAATCAGAAAGCTGCACAAATACTAAAAGAAACCAGAATATTAACTTATACTGAAACAATGACATTTTAAAAAAAAAGTCCCCTGCCGTCAAAATTTTAGTGGAGCCGAGGAGAAGACAAGAAAGAGAGACATTGAAGTATGTGAATCTATAGTTTTCAGTTAACATTCATTAATGCATTTTTGCAGTTATTTCAGCTTGGATTGCACCATATGACAAATTAATAAATTGGTTTTCATAGTAAGATGATGTCTGAAGGAACTCAACACTGGCTTTAAACATCTATTCCAAGAAGTATTTTCAGTTAAACTAATGTTTTCAGGAATGGAGCCAAACATCAAAACAAGACTACTTACTACTTGCACTCGAGTTACATCAAATTTACAGCACAAAATCAGGCCATTCAGACCAACAAGTCCTAGATGGCATTCATGCTCCTGGGCCTCCTCACATCTCCCTTCAACTGACCCCATAGTGCATCCCATTATCCGTTCATAAATTCTAATGGTGTTTGTTGTAAATTCTCCTTTTGGGTTACTACATTTATGTCACATTTTGGATGAAAAAAAAGTTTCTCCCAAATACCTTATTCAATTTATTATTATCTACCTATATTTTTAAGACACTTAGTTTCACCAGACTTACTTATTCATATCTTGACTTTTTTTTCCTCCTCCCTTGTTCAGTCTTTCCAGCTCACATTCTTGATACTTCTGAAGCTTCATGTTATTTCCATGATTTCCAGTTTTCTGGCTCAAGCGAACTCCTCTTAACGGGATTTACAATCCCTCTAAACATTAGGATGGTCTGCAGGCCCTCTGTTTCTTCCTTGTACAAGCCATTTTTCAATCTCCACCCATTCCTTCACATGGCTGTGTTTGTTTACACTTTGAACAACCTCTCCATTAACACAATTAATTTTCTCCAAGTCAAAAGTATGGGCATGGCCAGCTTCATATGTCTATTTGCAGGGTATGTGGAACATTCCTTGTAATTTATAAATTATAAATTCACAGTGACCTCAATTATGTCTCCACACACTCTGTTGCCTGCAAGTGTTCCATTCAGTCTTACTCAGGCCACAGCCACAATTCTTTCTCTACATACACATCTTCATTGCTGCTTCTTGCTCTTGTCAAGAATTAGAAAAATTAGTCAGTTTTGCTTCCAATTTCCATCCATCTCTCACTTTCACTTGGTCCACTGGACTCGTCCCTTCTCTTCCTTGACTTCAGGGTGTGGGATATAGGAAATTTATGTTTCTTCTGCAATTCTAAAATTCATTATATAAAAAATAACTGAACTCCATCAGTGTGCAACTGTTTCAGCCAGGAGCTGAGTCAACAAGAATGTGAACTCTGTGGAGGAAATGCTAATTGGTTTGCTAAGAATGTAATAAATGGTTAACCCTAGTTCGAAGGGCTTCGTGATAAGATGCTGTGAAGACAGACAGTTAAACTCAATATGCCTGAACAAACAATAGGTATAAAACATCTGTTTCCCACTTTTACACAGGAACAAAACCATTTAGAAGGGCTTAGTGACAGGATGCTGTAAAGAGGCAGGATGAGGGGCAAATAGCCTGACATCAGGAATGAGCATGTTTTCCACAGATAAGACTGGATAAGACATGAGATAAGCAGGAGGGTCTCAGGGAAGTGGAGGATGTGAACAAGGGGGGAAACAATGAAATAAGAAAAAAAATATAGGAACCAAATTGTATAAATATCGAGTATTTGTTGAATTTGGGGTGTGTTTTGTCCCTGCCTTGTGGACATCACACCCACTTGCAAGTGTGAAATAAAGAGCTCTGCTGATTCAGATCTTGTCTCGGACTGAAATTATTGCAGTGTGAGAGCTTTGTTTCGCACAATTGGCGCCCAACGTGGGGCAGTCCGGGAAGTTCTTCCATCGCCGGGGGGCGTGGCTGGCCCTGGATACTGGGAAGACGCGTCCCGTTCCCCATTGAGGAGCGGTCTCGTGTTCCGGTTTGGTCCACTCCCTTGGGCGACTGGTACGAATCCTACAAGAGAGACATCTGCATCTGACAGTGACAGGCAGTTGATAGAATATACGGCGGAAAAGTGGCCAGGCAACTCTGTGCACAGACCAAGGTAAGAAAACTGACTTTTAAGTATTGCCTTGGTGGCTGGGATTGAGTATTAGTAGTTAGTAAGGGACTAACGAAGGAACTCAATATGGATTGTGCCGTGGATAAGGGACAAGCCTCTGGGGATAACAAGGCAATGAAAGAGGAGGCGGGGTCCCTTGCAGTATACCTCCTGAAAGTCCGTTGGGGAGGATGTTGCGTGAATGGACGCGCAATACTTGTACAAGGGTAAAGGATAAAAAGAAAACGATTAAATATTGTTGCTTTGTATGGACTAAGGAATTTTTCGTCCCGCCGTCTTCAGGCCAAAGTACGGTTCAGACAAGGATTGGGTATGTCAGTATTTAGAGTTGTATGTGCATGCAAAGCAACCTTTTAGCCAAGAGGAGGCGGACTATGTGTCCTGTTGGAAGGGCAGTTTGGGAATGCTGGTAGTGAAGACAAAGGATTCCCCCTCTGCCTCACCCAGTCCCTGGAATCCTCTTAGCTGTTTGCCCCCCCACCCGTACCATGGAATCAGATTAGGTGAAGACGGGGGAGGAGGGGAGACAGACAGACAGGGACAGGGAACAGATGACTCACAAGAGGATGACGAAGGAGCAGTGGACGGGATGTTGTTGTTCCTGATCTTCACTCCTCGGTAGAAGAAAGAGAAGCTAAAGTAGACGTAGAGGAGGCCTCCGCAGGGCCTAAATCAAAGCCTAAGGGGGCAAAACAAAAGAAAAAGGGGAATAACGTAACGACTTGTCCCCTTCAGGAGGTACCAATAGGGGACAAGGAGATTGGGTTTGTGTGTGTTCCCCTCACCAGTGGGGAGGTCAGAACATTTAAAAAGGAAATGACAGTCCTGGTTGAGGATCCAGTAGGATTGTCTGAACAAATTGATCTATTTTTGGGGCCCAGTCTGTATACGTGGGCTGAGTTAATGTCTATTTTGAATATACTATTTACTGGGGAAGAAAGGGGACTTATATGGGGATGCTGGACAGGGAGAGACGAAGTTTCCCCTCAGAGACCCCCAGTGGGAAAATCAAAACCCGGAGCATAGAGCAGAAATGAGGGAATTGAAAGACCTGATTCTAAAAGGAATAAGGGAGGCAGCTCCGAAGTCGCAGAATCTGACTAAAGTCTTTGAAGTTAGACAGGAGAAAGATGAGACTCCTTCAGCTTTCTTGTAGAGTTTAACAGACTCAATGCGAAAATATTCTGGCATGAACCCTGAGGACCCAGTGGCACAGAGTCTTTTGAAAGTACATTTTGTGATAAAGGCATGGCCAGACATACAGAGAAAGATACAGAAGATAGAAGGGTGGAGTGAAAAACCATTAGGTGAACTGTTAAGAGAGGCACAGAAAGTGTTTGTAAAGAAAGAGGACGCGAGACAGAAACAGAAGGCGAAAATGATGGTAGCTGCGGTTGATGAGGTAATTAGGAGAAGAATGGAACCAATAGTGAGCAACCGGAGCAGCGGGTGACAGCATGTAGGACAGAGAGAAAAGGGGAAGAGGTAGTCTTCCTAGTAGATACGGGGGCAGCACGGTCATTGCTGAATTTTAAACTAAAGAAAGTAGACATGTCGACACGATCAATTACTGTTTCCGGGGTGAAAGGGGAGGGATTTACTGTTCCAGTATTTGAACCTATGACGATAGAAGGTCCTAAGGATAGGGTCACAGGGGAATTGCTGTATATCCCCGATATAGGAAGTAATTTATTAGGGAGAGATTTAATTATCCTCTTAGGACTGGAGATTGGAATTCAGGAAAAAGAATTAGTTGTACAAATGGCAATGTTGACAGAGGACATGGAAAGAGAGATAGACCCTATTGTATGGGCTAGGGAAGGGAATCGTGGAGGACTACAAATCCCTCCCCTTGAAATAAATTTAAAAAGGGACGGGGACATTGTCTGTGAGCGACAATATCCCATTCCCATGGCGGGTAAACGAGGACTGCAGCCAGTAATTGAGGGACTGATTAGAGATGGTTTGTTGGAGTCATGTATGTCTCCTTATAATACCCCAATTCTACCTGTGCGGAAACCTGACGGAACTTATCGATTGGTGCAGGATTTGAGAACATTAAATCAGATAGTACAGATCAGACACCCAGTGGTGCCAAATCCCTATACATTATTAAGTAAGATCCCTCATGACCACAAATGGTTTAGTGTGATAGATTTAAAGGATGCCTTTTGGGCTTGTCCCTTGGCGGAGGGAAGTAGGAATTTGTTCGCCTTTGAATGGGAAGACCCCAAAACAGGACAGAAACAGCAATACCGATGGACTGTGCTCCCCCAGGGGTTTACAGAATCCCCGAATTTATTTGGACAGATGTTAGAACAAATATTGGAGAAATTTAGCAGCCCCAAGGGGACTACCCTGTTGCAGTATGTAGACGACCTCTTAGTAACAGGAAACAAAAGAGAAAGAGTAGTAGAAGCCACTAACAAATTATTGAATTTTCTGGGCCAGCAAGGCCTGCGAGTATCTAAAAACAAATTACAATATGTGGAGCAAGAAGTGAAATACTTAGGACACTTAGTTAGTGAGGGAAAGCGAAAGATAAGCCCGGAACGGATAGCGGGAATAGTGGGGATGCCGCTGCCCAGGACTAAGCAGGAGTTACGTAAGTTTTTGGGTCTAACGGGATATTGCAGATTGTGGATTGATTCCTATGCTCAAAAGACTAAGAAATTATATCTCAAACTATTGAAGGACGAACCAAAATGTCTAAGTTGGGACAATGAGGAAAAAGAACTAGTTGAGAAACTCAAAAGAGATCTGATCCATGCCCCCGTGTTAGCCTTACCTTCCCTAGATAAACCTTTCCACCTCTTTGCTACTGTGGATAAGGGAGCAGCTTTGGGAGTATTAACCCAGCGGTGGGGAGGAATGAAACAGCCAGTAGCATATCTTTCAAAGCTATTATATCTAGTATCCCGGGGGTGGCCTGAGTGTGTGCAGGCTGTGGCTGCCACTGCACTGTTAGTGGAGGAAAGCAGGAAGCTTACATTTGGGGGAGCCCTAATAGTAAGCACCCCACACCAAGTGAGAACGATCCTAAACCAAAAAGCTGGGCGATGGTTGACAGACTCGCAGATTTTGAAATATGAGGCAATATTAATAGAAAAAGATGATCTAGTGTTGGTCACGGACAATTGTTTAAATCCAGCTGCCTTTCTTTGGAAAGGGGAAGGGGAATCTCCTCAGAATCCAGGGCACAACTGCCTTGACATTATAGAATACCAAACTAAAGTCCGCATGGACCTGAGAGATGTTCCACTTCATGCAGGGGCTAGACTTTTTATAGATGGATCATCCCGGGTGACTGAAGGGAGACGACATAATGGGTATGCAGTCATAGATGGGACGAAAGGTAGTGTGGTAGAGGCAGGCAGGTTGCCAAATGGGTGGTCAGCTCAGACCTGCGAACTCTATGCATTGGAAAGAGCCCTTAGGGCATTAGACAATAAAGAGGGAACGGTATATACTGACTCCAAATATGCCTTCGGTGTTGTGCACACTTTCGGAAAGATATGGCAGGAAAGAGGACTGATCAACAGCCGGGGGAAGGAATTAGTACATGAAGAATTGATTAAATGGGTCTTGGAGTCCCTATTACTGCCCCGAGAAATAGCAGTAGTGCATGTAAATGGTCATCAGAAAGGAAACGAACCAGACGTTAGGGGGAATAGATTAGCCGATGAAGTGGCTAGAGAAGCAGCCCTGGACTCACAAGAAGTAGTGATTCATTCCCTAATACCTACTGTCCCAGCTCCTCGGGAAGGTCCTATATTTACTGAAAGAGAAGAAAAAGAATTGAAAGATTTAGGGGCTGCAAAAACAGCAGATGGGCGTTGGATGTTACCTGATGGGAGGGAAATGTTGAACAAAATGATGATGCAAGAGATTATGGCTGTCCTACACCAAGGCAGCCATTGGGGAGTACAAGCAATGTGTGATTTAGTTCTTAGGGAATATGGATGTAAAGGAATATATACAATTGCTAAACAAATATGTGAGGGATGTATAATCTGCAGAAAGGTAAATAAAAAAGTCTTGAGAAAACAGACCCCAGGAGGAAGAGAACCAGGATTGAGACCCTTCCAGAGTATACAAGTAGATTATACTGAGTTACCCAGGGTAGGGAGACTAAAATATATGTTGGTTATAGTAGATCATTTATCCAGTTGGGTTGAGGCATACCCTCTAGCTACCGCCACTGTGAGTGGGGTGTCTAAAACAATATTGGAAACAGTCAAACGACAGTTCTCTAAATTGATAATAGAAACCAGACTCCCTTGGACCAAATGTTTACCTATAGCTCTCTTGCGAGTACGAACAGCCCCAAGGAAAGATTTGGGACTATCCCCCTATGAAATCTTATTTGGATTACCTTATCTGGGAACGAACGGAGAATTGCCAATTCCCGAAACTAAAGAGTTGTTCTTAAAGAAGTATATACTGGGCTTGTCCTCCTCTTTGTCTTTCCTCAGGAAACAGGGTTTATTGGCACAGACTCCACCCCTAGAATTCACCGTTCATCCCATCCAGCCGGGAGATTGGGTCTGAGTAAAATCATGGACAGAGACTAAATTGCAGCCGGACTGGGAAGGGCCGTACCAGGCTCTTTTAACGACTAAAATGGCAATAAGGACGACGGAGAAAGGCTGGACTCACTACACTCGGATCAAAGGGCCAGTGGAATCTCCAGTTGAGGAAGAAGTCTGGACAGCCGAATCAATGCAGGACTGCTAAAACTCAGACTAAAGAGACTTTGAGTAACTGATTATACAGTGGCGACGTGAGCGTGGGATTATTTCTGTAGGATTGTATATTGAGTCATTCTGTGCTTCAGTATGATGTTTAAAGTACTGGGAATGCTTAGAGTTATGATGCTAGCCCTATTAGTATTGGGATTTTGTCAAATATCCTTTTCATATGTATTATAAATGGTTCCTGAGTCTGATAATCCACAAGTAATAGACGCTGATGCATGCAGCTTAGTCAATTGTGGGGATGTAGATATTCAGAGACAGTACCGCAGTTCAGAGATACATCTTAAGTCCTATGGGGATGGCCTTGGGGATGGTACTTGGTGTAATAGGGATAGAAATGAAAGCACATGGGAAACACTTCGTGGGCTGTTGTTTTCGAACAAGCGTAGGACAGGGAAAACGGGCGGAATTACTGGATAATGAGATACAACCTTTCACCCCTCCCACTGATCCTAAAGTAGTAAAAATTAATAGAGGTAAAGGACTTGAAACAGACTCTCGAAATAGAAACTGGGTACAGGGATGCAAATGCCTGGGTTGAATGGGTAAAGTATACTGTAAAAAGTTTGAACAAAAGCAATTGCTATGCATGTACCTCCGGTAGGCCAGTGGCCCAGGTGGTTCCCTTTCCGCTCGGGTGGAAGCGAGACAGGCAGGGCATGAAATGTATGCTAGCCCTGTATCAGGATGAGACTGCATGGAATGAGAATGATACGAATTGTTCCTCCCTATCTCTGATGTTCCCTCCCTTGAAGAAGAAAGATGTACAAGTTTCCCCTGCATTTTCTGCTGCAGTTGGAAACCACACTTCGTGTGTGCATAGACGAGGTACAAGTCGGTATAGAGATTTGGGGGAGCTGAAATTGTGTACAGAGATTAAAAATGTTACCGAAACGAAGAAAGGAGGAACTACTCAGCACTAAAGGTTCCCCGAGCAGATCTGTGATGGTACTGTGGAGGCAAAATATTGAGACCCACCTTACCTCCGGATTGGAGAGGGATATGTGCAATTGTACAATTGGCAATTCCATTTACCCTGGCATTTGAGAAGGAAAAGATAGTAGGGAAACAGGGAAGGGGTAAGAGATCACTGTTAGACACTTCTTTCGATGACAGGATTTATCTCGATTCGATAGGAGTCCCTGGGGGGGTACCTGATGAGTTCAAGGCTCGTAACCAGATTGCGGCAGGCTTTGTTTCAGCTCTCTTTTGGTGGGTAACAATTAATAAAAATGTAGATTGGCTAAATTACATTTTCTATAATTTACAGCGATTTATAAATTATACAAGAGATGCAGTTAAAGAAATATCAGATCAGCTTGATGCGACAAGTAGGATGGCATGGGAGAACAGAATGGCCCTTGATATGATTCTAGCAGAAAAAAGGGTGTGTGTGTGTGTGTGTGTGATGTTAGGAGAAAGCTGTTGTACCTTTATTCCTAATAACACTGCACCTGATGGTTCAATTACTCGAGCCTTAAGGGGATTGTCTACCTTAGCAGAGGAACTGGCTGAGAATTCAGGAGTAGACACATCTCTCACGGGATGGCTTGAATCCTGGTTCGGAAGATGGAAGGGGGTGGTAGTTTCCATCCTTACTTCCCTGATAGTAGTAGTCGGGGTATTGGTGGCCATTGGCTGTTGTATCATACCCTGTAAACGAGGGCTCACCCAGAGACTGATTGAGACAACCTTAATGAAACAGATGCCCTTAAAAGGAAATCTGACAAAAGAACTTTATCAACTAAATATTGAGGAGATGAGTGAGACCAAAATGGATGAAATTTCCTAAATGATGCTTGCGAATTTCAGGAGCAATGCTTAAAAGAACAAAATACAGAAGGTAACAAATGGTAAAGAAAGAAAAAGGGGCAATTGTGGGATATAGGAAATTTATGTTTCTTCTGCAATTCTAAAATTCATTATATAAAAAATAACTGAACTCCATTAGTGTGCAATTGTTTCAGCCAGGAGCTGAGTCAACAAGAATGTGAACTCTGTGGAGGAAATGCTAATTGGTTTGCTAAGAATGTAATAAATGGTTAACCCTAGTTCGAAGGGCTTCGTGATAAGATGCTGTGAAGACAGACAGTTAAACACAATATGCCTGAACAAACAATAGGTATAAAACATCTGTTTCCCACTTTTACACAGGAACAAAACCATTTAGAAGGGCTTAGTGACAGGATGCTGTAAAGAGGCAGGATGAGGGGCAAATAGCCTGACATCAGGAATGAGCATGTTTTCCACAGATAAGACTGGATAAGACATGAGATAAGCAGGAGGGTCTCAGGGAAGTGGAGGATGTGAACAAGGGGGGAAACAATGAAATAAGAAAAAAACATATAGGAACCAAATTGTATAAATATCGAGTATTTGTTGAATTTGGGGTGTGTTTTGTCCCTGCCTTGTGGACATCACACCCACTTGCAAGTGTGAAATAAAGAGCTCTGCTGATTCAGATCTTGTCTCGGACTGAAATTATTGCAGTGTGTGAGCTTTGTTTCTCACAAGGGTTTTTATTTTTGAAAACTGTCAATATAAATTATAAATTCACAGTGACATATAACATAGAACATAGAAGGATACAGCGCAGTACAGGCCCTTCGGCCCTCGATGTTGCGCCGACCGAATCCTACCTAACCTATACTAGCCCAATAACTTCCAAATGCCTATCCAATGCCCGCTTAAATGACCATAAAGAAGGAGAGTTCACCACTGATACGGGCAGGGCATTCCATGAACTCACAACCCGCTGTGTGAAGAATCTACCCCTAACATCTGTCCTATACCTACCACCCCTTAATTTAAAGCTATGTCCCCTAGTAACACCTGACTCCATTAGCGGTAAAAGGTTCTTAGTATCTACCCTATCTAAACCCCTAATCATCTTATACACTTCTATCAGATCTCCCCTAAACCTTCTCTTCTCCAATGAGAACAGCCCCAAGTACCTCAGCCTTTCCTCATAAGATTTTCCTACCATTCCAGGCAACATCCTCTGCACTCGTTCTAAAGCTTCCACATTCTTCCTATAGTATGGCGACCAAAACTGCACACAATACTCCAGATGAGGCCGCACCAGAGTCTTATACAACTGCAACATGACCTCAGGACTCCGGAACTCAATTCCTCTGCCAATAAAGCCCAGTACACCATATGCCTTCCTCACAGCACTATTTACCTGGGTGGCAACTTTCAGAGATCTGTGTACATGGACACCAAGATCCCTCTGCTCATCCACACTACCAAGTAGCCTACCATTAGCCCAGTAATCCATCATCTTGTTATTCCTACCAAAGTGAACGACTTCGCACTTAGCTACATTGAATTCCATTTGCCACATTTCCGCCCAGCTCTGCAACTTATCTATATCCCGCTGTAACCTACCACTTCCTTCCTCACTATCCACAACTCCACCGACTTATGTGTCATCCGCAAACTTGCTTACCCAGCTTTCAAGTCCTTCCTCTAGATCATTTATAAAGATAACAAAAAGCAATGGTCCCAAAACAGATCCTTGTGGTACACCGCTAGTAACTGCGCTCCAAGATGAACATAATCCATCAACTACTACCCTCTGTCTCCTTCCAGCCAGCCAATTCCTAATCCAAACCTCTAATGTATCCTCAATGCCATACCTCCGAAGTTTTAGCATTAGCCTACCATGGGGAACCTTATCGAACGCCTTACTAAAATCCATATACACAACATCTACTGCTTTACCCTCATCCACTTCCTTGGTCACCTTCTCAAAGAACTCAATAAGGTTTGTGAGGCACGACCTGCCCTTCACAAAACCATGCTGGCTATCCCTGATCACGTTATTCCTACCCAGATGTTCATAAATCTTATCCCTTACCATTCTCTCTAAGACTTTGCCCACCAGTGAAGTCAGACTCACTGGCCTATAGTTGCTAGGGCTATCTCTACTCCCTTTCTTGAACAATGGGACCACATTCGCTATCCTCCAGTCCTCTGGTACTATTCCTGTTGACAACGACGACATAAAAATCCAGGCCAATGGCTCTGCTATCTCCTCCCTAGCTTCCCATAGGATCCTGGGGTAAATGCCATCAGGCCCAGGAGACTTATCTATATTCATCCTTTCCAATATTCCCAAAACCTCTTCCCTGCATATTTCCAGGGCATCCATTCTAATTATTTGTGATTCCATATTCACATCAGCAACAGTGTCCTGTTCCTGAGTGAATACTGATGAAAAGTACTGATTTAATGTCTCTCCAATCTCCTCCGCCTCCACACACAACTTCCCACTACTATCCTTGACTGGACCGATACCTACCCTAGTCATCCTTTTATTCTTGACATACCTATAGAAAGCCTTTGGGTTTTCCCTAATCCTACCAGCTAAAGACTTTTCATGTCCCCTTCTCGCTTCTCTTAGCTCCCTCTTTAGCTCCTTCCTGGCTACCTTATAACTCTCAATCGCCCCTACTGAACCTTCACGCCTCATCTTTACATATGCCGCCTTCTTCCCTTTCACAAGGGACTCCAATTCCTTACTAAACCACGGCTGCCTCACAAGGCCCTTTACACCATGCCTGACTGGTACATACCTATCGAGGACACGCAGTAGCTGCTCCTTGAACACTCCCCACATCTCATTAGTGTTCTTCTCTTGAAGCCTGTTTTTCCAATCCACACATCCTAAGTCATGCCTCACTGCATCATAATTTCCCTGCCCCCAGCTATAGCTCTTGCCCTGCGGCGCACGATTATCCCTCTCCATCACTAAAGTAAAAGTCACCGAGTTGTGGTCACTGTCCCCGAAGTGCTCACCTACCTCCAAGTCTAACACCTGGCCTGGTTCATTACCTAGAACCAAATCCAATATAGCCTCCCCTCTTGTTGGCCTGTCGACATATTGTGTCAGGAAACCCTCCTGCACACATTGTACAAACACCGACCCATCTAATGAACTCGAGCTATAGCTCTCCCAGTCAATATCTGGGAAGTTAAAGTCCCCCATAACAACCACCCTGCTACCTTACAACCACCCTGCTACCTTAGTGTGACCTCGACTATGTCTCCACACACTCTGTTGCCTGCAAGTGTTCCATTCAGTCTTATTCTCCCAGTTTCTCCAGCTTTGTTAGATGTGTTCCGATGATGCCACTTTGGGATGCTTTTCCTCAACCAAGGATCCCCCTCCACTTATTTGACATGGCCTGCAGCCATGTTCAACCCATCAGAGAGGTCTCATGGAAGCATTAAATTCTAACAGGACTAGACAGGGCAAACATATGAAGGATATTCCTGATGGTCAGAGAGTCCAGAGCCTGGAGTCACTGTCTAAGGATAGCGGAGGCCATTTAGGACTAAGAGGGGGAGAAATGTCTTCACCCAGTGAATGGTGACCCTTGCTATTCACCTGATCTGCACCCCTCATGATTTTGTAAATCTCTACAAAACCTCAACCTCCTCAAAATGGCTAACTCCAGCATCTATTTTCTATATTTCTATTTCCAGTATTTCTGTGCTCATGCTTTCCCCCTTTCACAGACAATGAATAAGATTCCGATTGTTCCTTACTTTCCATTCCACTTATCTCCACACTCGGAGGATCCCTCTGCTGTTTCTGCCACCTCTACACACATATGCTTCTCTGCTCCAGTGTCAGCATTTTAGAATATAGAACAGTACAGCACAGTACAAGCCTTTTGGCCCTCGATGTTGTGCCGACCTTTTATCCTACTCTAAGATCAGACTAACCTCCAATAGCCGCTTAATTGTTCCTAATGTATCTGACTCAAGGAAAGATAAGCTGGTTTTCTTAGAGTTATTACAGCAGACTATTTATTCCACTCAGCTCATGCTTAGGTGCTTCTCACTGAAATGTAGGGCTTTGGGAACCATTAGATCGGAGACAAAAATTATTGCATGCCAGTTAGGACAGAAGACTCTGGCAAGTGGGTGAAAAGGTCTGGGGGCAAAAAAGAAAGGATTGGGTAGGACTTGATCAGTCCCCAGGCCCATGTACTATAGATGATGACTCCATCATCCTTCTTATGGCCCACTCACACTTGACTGATAACCATGAACTGGAAAACATTACTGTGCTTCAACAAGGTCTGATCAAGCATTCTAAGGCTTCCTTCCATCTGATTTCAAATAACAGACAGTGAATGCGGACTGATCATGCTCAATGCACTTGTTTATCTATTGCATCTGATTCTCCACATAAGTGATTACACAGATAAACTGTTACTGTTCCCAAATCTCTTGGCTGTAGATTGTTGCATCTTCATGGACATTCTACTCAAAACGGATTTTAAAAAAAAAGATTAAATTACTTCTCCACTTGTGCACTGTGGCTGTAATAATTCACTATGTTTACTTCGCTAGCACCTTCTCCCTTGAGCAGAATAAGTTACATTATCATGGAAGCATTTACTCAAGTTACCAAACTACTTCATATCTGAATTACATTTCTGTATTCCCTACCCAACAGATCATCTTACTATCTAAGAGGAGCCAAGGCAAATTAAATAAAATCTTGCCAGTGCAAAAAGCAACCCTTTCAAGAACCAATGAAAAAGACTGTAGGAGTACAGTGTTTAATGTATCATCTATAGCCAGACTTGTGTGGATTCTGGAACAACCAAGATTATGATTCTAAACAGAATAATAAAACCAGATGGCACAACTTCATTGCTACTTTGAAAGAATTTGTTACAAGATATTTGCCGTCTTTTTTCCATTTCACAGTCAAACAGTTGCTTGAAAATTTCTAACATTGGCCTGCAAAGTCTGAGAGTTTAAAGGGAAAAAAAAAATTTCATTCACATACCAAAAGCATGCGTGTTCCAGTAAGGTTGACAAAAGAAAATGAAGAGTACTTGAACATACTGAGTTTCCCTTTCCTAGCCCGGAGACAACAGTGCATTCTACTACCACTTTAAGCTGGTGATCTCCCAAGCCAGTAGGACAGAGTTTTGATCTTTTACATCTAGCCAGTGATAAACAAGGACCTGTTTAAAAAACTGTGTTCATGGCAAATGGATGTCATTGGCTAGAGCAGCATTTGTTGTGCACCCTGAATTACTCCTTAATTTGAATTATTTGGAAGGCCATTTCAGAGGGCAATTGATAATCAACTGGGTCTGGAGTTACATGTAGACCAGGCCAGGTAAGGATGGTAGATTCCCTTCCCGAAAGGGCATTAATGAGCTAAGTGGGCTTTTACAATATTCAACAATGGTCAGCATTAGGCTAGCTTTAAATTCCAGAATTTTGCAGCCTTCAAATTTCAGCATTTGCCACGGTGGGGTTTGAACTCATATTCCGAAAGCACTAGCCTTGGTTTCTAGATTAGAGTACAGTAACAACATCACTACATCACTGTCTGTCTCTTATTCCTACCGTGACAAGGAGGCATTCTTGATTCATAAGAACTAGAATTTCCCATGTTATCAGGCTGACCAAAACTACTTCTAAAATCCTCGTGTCTTGAATATTTATCTGACTGTCCATCTGAAAAACCAAAAGAATATAAATTATGTCAAATAAAATTTCAAATAAGTTATTTATTTAGTTACTTAAAAATCAGTCATCGGGGTTTTTTTTTACCAAGTTTGTGCATGTAAACCAAGTTAGCTCCCTTACCTTGCAATCGTATCCATCTTGGGTCATAGACGCTGGGACTTTCCAAATTAAAATGATTAAAACTACTTCCAAAGTTGTCATGTTGTGACTGGCCATCTGAATCAGCAAAAACAGAACTTTGAAAGTATAAAGCAGTCTACCAAGCCACATTAATTAGGTGCTGCTGAGTGGAAACCTTCCTGCATGCGTTGAAAATAATTACCCACCCTACACTGTGATCATGCTATTCTTGATTTGTAGAAAATAAAATTTGCAGCACTCATACTCAAACGAAAGCTACTTCTAAAGTTTTCACAACACAAAGCTTTGACCATTCTAAATACTAAAAGTAAAATGGTTTTGAATATGCAAATTCATGGCAAATATGAATTATATCTAATTTCCACATACTCTAATGATGTAAACTTGTGAATATCAGGGATCTACTTTAACAAATATGGAATGCAACCAAAATATGATAGTTTTTCCCTTTCAGCTCATGTTTAAAACTTAATTCAGGATATCATTGGCACTTGTTGCCCATCCTCCAACTGAGAGGCTTTTGAAAGTACTTCAGAGGGCAGCTAAGAGTTAACCATATTGTTATGGGTTTGGACTCATAGGTGGGTCAGATTGAGCAAGAACGGCAGATTTCCTTCCTGAAAGGCATAACAGAACCTGTTGGGTTTTTATGCTATTTGATCGTTATATGGAGCTAGATTTCCTGCCTCCAATTTAGTTACCTTCAGGTGAGAATTACACTGCAGAATTTAAGAATTCTTCCCATCAAGACGTTGTCATTCAGTATATGAAATCTGCACAGACTCACAGCAAACAGTTCACTTAATGCCATTCTTCCAGCTTCTCACTGCAACCCTGCACATTCTGTTTTTGAATAATAGTCTAATTCCCTTTTTCAATGCTTCAATTGAATCTGCCTGCACGATAGACCATAGCCACTCAGTGCATGAAAAGTATTTCCTCATGAAGTTGCTCATCCCTGAAACCATTCCCATGACCCTCCTTCTATAGCAAGGTTGGACATGGAGACATTTACTGCCAATTCCACGATGTTGAGAATCATTTGAGATTCATCAAATACTGAAGCAGTACATATCCAAATAGCACAAGACCTGGGCTGATAAGTGGTAAGTAACAATTGCACCACACAAAAGCCAGGCAATGACCATCTCCAAGAAAGAGCCTAACTGCTGCCCATCATTTTGCAGGAATTCATCATTGCTGAATTCTTCAAATATTAATATCCTAACTTCTATTGCAGAATTCCAAAGTTATTTCTCTTTATTTGTCATTAAAAAGGATGATACGCAATTTTAAAACAGTCCTCCTTATCTCTGGAAATACCTAGAACATTTTTTTCCATGTTCCCCTTGTCAAGGCTGTTCAGGATCAAATTGCCGCTCACTCAAAAGTTCCGGTGGAAACAGACATCGTCTACTCAACCTTTCCTCACAAGAAAACCCCGTCATTCTAGGCATCAAATGAGTATATTTCCTCTGAGACACACTGGAAACAGACCCTTCAGTTCAAAAAGTCTATGCCAACCATGTTCCCAAACTGAACATTTGCCTGCGTTTGGCCCACATCCCTCCAAACTATTCCTATTCATGGACTTATCCAGATGTCCTTTAAATGTTATAACTGTATCTGCATCCACCACTTCCTCTGACAGTTCATTCCACACATGAACCACAGTATTAAAAAAAGTTACCCCTCATGTCCTTTGTAAAGTTTTCTCCTCTCGCCTTAAAAATATGCCTACTAGTTTTGAACTCCCCTTCCCGAGGGCAAAGACCTTTGCTATTTACCTTATCTATGCCCTTCATGAGTTTAAGCCGCTATAAAGGTTAATCCTCAACCTCCTATACTCCAGGGAAAAAAGTCCCAGCCTATCCTTATAACTCAAACCCACCATTCCCAACAACATCCTGGTAAATCTTTTCTGAACCCTCTCTAATTTAATAATATCCTTCTTAGAAGAGGACAAGAACTACACAGAATACTCCAAAAGAGGCCTCACCAACGTCATTTACAACCTCAACATGATGTCTCAACTCATATTCTCAAAGGTCTGAGCAATGAAGATAAGCGTTCTAACCACCCTGTCTACCTGTGATGCAAATTTCAACCTGAACCCCCTGGGTTTTCCTGTTCTACAATACTAACCAGGGTCCTACCATTAACTGTACGAGTCTTATCCTTACTTGTTTTACCAAAATGCAATACCTTGCATTTATCAAAAGTAAACTCCATCTGCCACTCCTTAGCCCATTGACTTAATTGATCAAGATCTCTTTGCAATCTTAGGTAACATTTTTCACAAGCCACTATACTATCAATTTTGGTGTTATCCATTAGCTTACACCTCCTATACTTTCAGCACAGCTACCACATTTCTTAAATAGCAAAACTGATACATATTTGTTAATGAACAAGATAAAAAGATAAAATCATTGCAGTTAGTCAAATACGGAGTCTGAGTCTAAGAGACTTACAGTTATCGGGAACTCTTTTCCCAGAGTTTCCTCCAGAAAATTCAACTGGGGTATCATCCAGGACAACCTGAAATTCACATAATGAATATTTCTGAAAGAGAGCTCCAAGCATCAGCTGATCATCAAAATACCCGCCCTAGTCCACACAGCTGGTGTGAAGCTAGTACTCAAACCTTTTTCACAAATATTCCTCTTTGCTTAAATACCTTCATTATTAGCACTTCCTATTATTATAACAACTTTGTACCTGTAATATTTTCCCCACCAGTTGTTGCCCCTCGCTCAAGAACCATTGCCCAATGATATCTGGCTTCTTGAGCATTCCTTTCCTTTTACCCCCACCCACGGCTATAGTTTGGTTTCAGATTGGAAATTCCATTGCTAAACTGCTTTTATGCATTTCTTTATAAAATTTCACTGAGCAAACTTCAAATCTCCCTGAAACAGTGATTCAATTATAGATTAAGATGAATAAGTTCTTTCGGAAAAGGTACATAAGACTTTTGCACTTACTTGGACGCTCGCTGTAAGCTGCATTCCTTTCCTTGCCACTTCATTTTTTGTTGACTCATTCAAAACATGTAGCATTACAATATTTCTGTGTTGCTTTGCCTTTTCACAAAGATATAGCCAAGTAACGTATTATATTTGCCAGCAACAAATGGTCAATTCAGAGGGCAACATAGAGTCAGAGTTACACAGCATGGAAACAGACCCTTCAGTCCAATACACCTGCACTGACCAGATATCCTAAACTGATCTAGTCCATTTGCCAGCATTTGGCTCACATTCCTCTAAACCATTCCTCCTCATATACCCATCCAGATGCGTTTTAAATTTCTAATTGTACCCACTCGCACCATCTTCTCTGGCAGCTAATTCCATACAATCACTTCCCTGTATAGATGTGCAATCCTTTATCCAAAATGCTCAGGATCAGCTGGTTTTCGGAATTTAGAATTTTTCGAATTTCAGAATAAGTGACAGTTTGATGGTGAAATTTTGGAAATTCTTACCGAACAGCTGACTCACTGAGTAAAATGGGCCTTGAAACAGAATCGAGGCCTGTCGGTGCTGGGCCATGCCCTCCCATGTCTCATCTGAGTGACACGCATCGAGTGGGTGTCGACTTGGGTTAACTGTTTGCATGCCAAACAACCTTGTTAATGAGAGAAAAAAAAACAAAAAAAAACCTTTGGACTTTGGAGCTTTTTGGATTTTGGATAAAAGGTTGTCTACCTGTACATGGAAAAGTTGCCCCTCAGGTCCCTTTCAAGTCTTTCCCCTCTCACTTTAAACCATTGCCCTCCAGTTCTCTACTCCCCAACTGCACTGTGGTCTGTCCAGGTTGCACAAAAATCATTTGACAACAGCTTATGGAATAAACATACAATGTTCTTCAACCAAACAACCATGTCTTAAAGTCAAAGAGGACCAGGAGGTAGTCAGCGTCAAGAGTTCCATATTATCACTATCAAAGGTATGGGCCATTTCCAGTCCTAATGACAATCCAACTCCTAAAGTCAATCATTTTTTGATGAATGATTCAAACTAACTGATCTTTTGTCCCTTCTATTCCCTTTCCCTATGTAACAGCAGAGTTATGTTTGCTAGCTTGAAATCCACTCTGACTGTTCTGGAATCATCCATAATTACTATACTCCCTTTGTTACAAGTGCCAATAATTGCTTGTACAACACTCTGTCCAACATTGAGCTATCTTTAAACTACTCCCTAACCAGCTTTTTCTGCACGCTAACCCACGCACGAGCAAATGATGATTCTGCAGTTTGTCTCGACATAGAATTTCTTTGCAAAACAAGACAAAGATCCTGAAATAAAGTCTTGAAAATCATTATATTTACCTTAACATTGCCCCTTCCATCAATTTTCTCAATAAATTCTGCCTTTTCTTTAACTAGTGCATTCAATTCTGACTGTTTCAGTTTTACTCCGTCAAGTTGCAATGCATCTGGGTATGCTCTTCCCTGAAAAAAAATCAAGTAGCATTACATTGATGGAATGGCTGTAGCTTTTAATAATTCTGGTTGAATTAAACTCTAAGACAGTGTTTGAACCATTTCCCCCAAATCTTGTGTTCTGCTGCAGAATTTTAAAACTTTAAAGTGAGGAAATCTTCTCCAAGCACTCCAGGAATTTATCTTTAATGACATTGTGTCAAAGGCAAATTAAAATTGTGTTCCAGCCCTTCATTTATCATTAATTCCCCTGGAATATTAGAAATGTTTTCCTATCCTCTACTGAAAAGATTAGTCACTGAAGTGGGAGATGGCACGGGGCAGGGTAACAGTAGGCACATGGACACACAAGATGGCCACTGAGCCATCAGTTGGCCACTTGACAAATAAGATGGCCGCCAGACCACAATATGGAGAGAGACAGCAGAGCAAATACAGACACTGCCTGGGGTCACCAGAAGACCAGCACAATGCGCTAACCTGTTTAAGATTAGTTTAAGGTTGGCGGGGAAGAGAATACACGAGTAGCGTACACTTACCACCGAAGTATCTAGGTTTAACATAGGAACTGGAACTGACAATGACTGTATCGAAACTATTGATTCTGCAATGATTGCCATAAACAAATCATGTTACAAAGACAATAATCTCATCACTGACCTATTGTATCACAAGATGTTTATAAGTATCTTGACATGTGCTCGGGGTCAAGAATTGTAGCTGACCACAGTGTTATTGGTGGCTTTCTCTCCCCAGAGCTCTGGTATTTCCTTGTACAACAGTCTGTCATTGAACCTCGACTTTGACTCAGACTGGTGATTTTTCCCATAACATCACAAAACAATTATTTAAGAAGCCTATTATTTCCTTATTCCCAAGTGCAGTATTATGAATGCAGTTTTCGACTGCCTACATCATTGACTACCCATTTTCTTAATTAGTTCCTAGTTTTTTCTCTTCCTCTTTTCATGATTATGGGAACTATATTTTGCTCTCTTCCAACAAACAAAGACCATTCCAGAAACTAGATAATTCTGGAATGATAAAAAAAACAATGCATTTACTTTTTTCTGCCGCCATAACCTGTGAATTATATCTTATACATCTCAGATGATCATTGGATATATCAACATTTAGGCCCATTAATTTTCAAAATCTTTTCTCCTTTGTGCTACATTTCATACATACACCAGATATTTGCCCCCCAACTATTCTAGGGATTTTTTGTTTTGTGACTTCCACTTAAGTCAGATACAAATTATTTATTTTAACGTTTCTGCCATTTCCTCATTATAAAATGTATGAATTTGGCCTCCAAGCAACAAATATTCGCTTTCACTAATCTCTTCCACTTCACATAAAGAGAGAGAGAATTATAAAATTTATTTTCCAATTTGTTGCTAGTTCTATTCAATTTATTTTTCTCTATCAATTTTTTTGGTCGGCCTTTGCTATTTTTAAAATTTTCCTGGTTCTCAGGTTTCCTGTGTATTTTGATGACAATGGGAATCTCTATCATTTAATACTATTTATAACTTCTGCATCAGCCATCAGTAGCCCACTTTTAATCATGGAGATTTTTAAATCCCCTCCCACAAATACCCACAACATTTGCTTGATAAATTTAAGGCCTCAGTTTCAGGAGTTAATCACATGACTGTCAAAGTAACTATGGAAACTCTGTTACAATGCTATCACATTTCCACAGAAACATCGGAGGATCCTTTTATGATAAATATTACTGATCAGCCATGTCTCATCACACTACCTAAAACAGGCCGTTTTCTTGCATTATAGGTCAGCCCCATTTGATACTAACGGGATATCTGCATGCTCCTTCACTGTTTCTGGGTCAAACACCTGAACATCATATTGACAGCAGCCAATTTAAGAAGACAGCTCACCACCACCTTTTAAAGGATAATTGAGAATGGACAATTAAAGTGAACCGAAACAATTATGCCAATATCACAATCAAGAAAAAGTCTATCAATTTTAGACCACACAAAAATCCTTCGTTCTCATGTGACTAGTATGAAGGCTTCAGACGTTTAGCCTTTAGATTTGCCAACATAGCCCGTCTCCAGGTTCTGAATGAGCTCAGTTCAGGAGTCTGTTCGCAAGTTGATTTGTACTCGAGTCAGGGCACAATACAAAACAATTTAAAAAAGAGCTGCTGGTAAGTACAGGAAATGTTCATAAGGCAGGATTTTAAAAATTACATGCCTGTATGAGATTGTGTTCACAAGTTGGGGATCCTTTATACAGTGGAGTATTTGATTTTATTTTTGCTTGAAGACAAACCATGTTAAGTGTTAACTCCTTCCTTCCCAGATCTATTTCATCCTCTTTCCCCTCGCTGCTGGAAGGCAGTGTCTATTGACATCCACAACTATGCATGTGCAAAATTCCACATGTACTATGTCGTAACATAAAATTGCTAACACTGTCATATGCAAGGAGTGCAATACTGAAAAGGTGTTCAGAAGAGGCAAGTGAGGATGAGTGTGGGGGTGGCGAAGAGAAAATCTGGGAGGTTCCTGCCACCTACCTTCACTCTACCCCCATGTCCTGTTTTAACCTGACCTTATTTAAATACACATCCGTGAATTTAAGCAGTGTATAGAGCATGCGCTGATGTCAGCAGACACTGCCTATTTGGAAATGCTTCCTTCTTGCTTCGTAAATTGGAATTATTCAAATTAAATATTATTTGCTATGGAATCACTAGCTTGCAAATTTTGCATCTGTCCTTTGCAGTTTTACTGTATTCATTTATCCAAGTCACAGTAACCATTATTAAGAATGGCTCAGTGGTTAGCCTCATAGCACCAGGAGCCCAGATCTCATTCCAGCCTTGGGTATCTGACTATGTGGAGTTTGCACATTCTCCTCATGTCTGGGTGGGTTTTCTCTGGGTGCTCTGGTTTCCTCCCACTGTTCAAAGATGTGCAGGTTAGGTGGATCCTAAATTGCCCATATGTCCAGGGAGGTGTAGGTTGGATGGATGAGTCATGGGAAAGGATTGGGTGTGTGGGGCATGGGGGCAGGGGGTTTCTGCATGGGATGGTCTTTGGAGGGTTGGTGTGGACTCAATGGACCAAATGGCTTGCTTCCACACTGTAAGGATTCCATAGTCTCTGGGTCAGCACTTATTTCTCAATTCTAATGGTTCAAGAAAGTAGCGGTCGCTGCAGCCCATTTGGTGTTAACACTTATGGAGAGAGTTCCAGGATTTTAATCCACTGACACTGAAACAAAATTAAGATATGCTAAAAAGTCAAGACAGTATGCTGCTTAGAGAGGAATATGCAAGTGGTGTTGCTCCCATCCTTCCATACGTTATTGTCTGACACTTGCGTGGCATGAATGTTACTTGCCACTTGTCAGCCCAAGTCTGGACAGTGCTCAGATCTTGTTGCATTTTTCATGGACAGCTTCAGTATCTGAGAGGTTACAAATGGTGCTGAACATTGCGCAGTGAATGAACGTTTCCACTTATTACAGATGTTGCAACTGGAGAGGGGCCAATGACACCACTGAGAAACTCATGCAAACATGTCCTGGAGTGGAAATGACTTGACTTCCAACAGTACAACATATTTCCTTATACTAGGTTAAAAATCACAAAACACCAAGTTGATTTGGAAGCACTAGCTTTCAGAGCACTGCTCCTTCATCAGGTGGTTCTGGAGAATAAGAACGTAAGACACAGAATTTATAGCAAAAGTTTACAGTGTGATGTAACTGAAATCATATATTGAAAAAGACCTGGATTGTTTATTAAGTCTCTAATCTTTTAGAATGATCATGTTGGTTTCAGTTCTTTCATATGTAAATCACAAAACTTTTTTTAAAAAGTTACATTCTCAAGCGAACTTTAACAATTGGTGTCATGTCAGCCCAGATAATGTATTGAAGGTATTTGTCTCACACTGGGAAGCTGTCTGTGCCACAATGGTCAGACCAATTCTAATCTAAAAACAGATTTACAGAACCTTACATGGATTCGTGCAGTTTTTGAGCAAAGTAAAATGTAATTCTGTAAGTACAAATTCACCCCACAAAATTGGGTGTGTGTGTGGGTGGGTGGGGGGGTTATGAGTATCTGTGAGAGTGTGTGAGAATGTGAATGCACTAAGGCATGGTACATTGGTGAGACCAAACAGAGCTATGGCAATGGATACAAAGCTATGGACAACAATGAACATACAGGAGTGTTCCCTCCCAGTCAGACTGCACTTCAGCGGTCCAGGACATTCGACCTTGGACCTTCGGGTGACTGTCCTCCAAGGCGTACTTTGGGACAGGCAACAACAAAAAGTGGCTGAGCAGAGGCTGATCGCCAAGCTTGGTACCCATAGGGATGGCCTCAACCAGGATCTTGGGTTCATGTCACACTACACGTGACCCCATTATACACACATACACATACTACCACACTCACCCTCTCACAGACTTACACCCCTTTACGCGCACACACACTCTCACAGGCACGCAAACCACCACCAACACTCCAGTCCAGCACCGACATCTCCAAATCCTTATGCTAGTTTTGACTCCACCCAGCAGAGAGATATCCCACTGACACCTGTTTTCCAAGGGCTCCTTGAAGCTACACAAAGTCAAATGTGGCTTTTACGTCACCTAACTCTCACCTCATCTCACCTCTGGTATTCAGCTCCTTAGCGGCCCACATCTCTAACTTCACATTGGTGTAAAAAAAGACATTTTCTTGAAGCTTTTCATTTTATGTTTATCAGATCAATGTGCAAAACATATCAATGTAAAAGGAAAATCATTTTACCTAATAAGGAAAATGCTGAATAGTTGCCAAGAGCAATCTGATTGGTCAAGGTGAAACCATTGAGTATGCACCAGTTAAGGCTCCAAGACTTGTATAAAAGACAAATGAATTAGAGAATAGTGTTTTTTTTGTTAGTTAAAGTGTCTGCAAAGAACAGGATTTAGTTCAGGAAGGAGGAGGAGAAGACCTGGGTTGACCGGGACAGGACAGACCGTCAGCCAGCGAGAGATTGTTTTGCCCAGCTCTCTCAAGGAAGGATAAGTCACTCGGCCGAGGAGGATCATGGACCCTCGTCGGGGAGCGATCCCGGCAGCAGTAGCACGTTGGGAATGCGGAGAGATGGAGACTGCATTGGGAAGACAACAACGGCAAGGGGGAGGAGGATGAGGATCGGATGGTCGGGCCAAAGTCCAGGTTGGAACGTGGGGCCGAGAAGAAAAGCGCGCGGGTTTGTGGAGAAGGGGTGTCGATGTTATTCCATCAACAGAACACTCTGAGTGCAATCATACCACATCAAAATGGAATGCACGGTGAGTGGGGTGTGGGGTGAGATGGACCCGATGAGGTGGGGCAGTGCCCTCACTTTGAGGGGAGGGGTGCAGTGCAAGAGCAGCACCAGGCGGAGGTGGTGCGGGCCGGTGCAAGGGCAGCGCCAGGCGGAGGTGGTGCGTGCCAGTGCAAGGGCACCGCCAGGTGGAGGTGGTGCGGGCCGGTGCAAGGGCGCTCGAGGTGGAGATGGTGTGGGCCGGTGCAAGGGCGTGCGAGGCGGGGTTGGGGTTGGTGGAAGAGAAGGGGTCTTGTGGGGCAGTGGAAGGGCCCCCTGAGGGTGGTGTTGAGGGGGTGGTGGAAGGTCCCCCAGATTCAGGTCTGGGGAGTGGAGAATGGGTACCCTGGGGTGGGGCAGTGGAACAACCCCCCGCGTGACACGAGGGGGAGTGTTTGGCAAATTTTTACGGAGATGCCAGTTATCTGTAAGGATAAAAGGGTGGTTATGGTAGGGGATTTTAAGTTTCCAAACATAGACTGGGACTACCACAGTGTTAAAGATTTAGATAGGATGGAATTTATTAAAAGCATACAGGAAAATTTTCTGATTCAGTATGTGGATGTACTTACTGGAGAAGGTGCAAAACTTGACCTACACTTGGGAAATAAGGCAGGACAGGTGACTGAGGTGTCAGTGGGGGTGAATTTTGGGGCCAGTGACCGTAATTCTATTCATTTTAAAATAGTGATGGAAAAGGATAGACCAGACTCAAAAGATGAAGTTCTAAATTGGAGGAAGGCTAATTTTGATGGCATTGGGCAAGAACTTTCAAAAGCTGATTGGGGGCAATGTTCACAGGTAAAGGAACAGCTGGAATATGGGAGGCCTTCAGAAATGAGATAACGAGAATCCAGAGATAGTATATTCCTGTTAGGGTGATAGGAAAGGTTGGTAGGTGTAAGGAATGCTGGATGACTAAAGAAATTGAGGGTTTGGTCAAGAAAAAGAAGGAAGCATATGTCAGGTATAAACAAGATAGATGGAATGAATCCTTAGAAGAGTGTAAAGACAGGAGGAGTACATTTAAGAGGAAAGTCAGGAGGGGAAAAAATGGAGGTTGAGGTAGCTATGTCAAGTAGAATAAGGAGAATCCAAAGGGTTTTTACAAATACATTTAGGACAAAAGAGTAACTTGGGAGAGAATAGGGCCCCTCAAAGATCAACAACTTCTAGAGGTTTACAAAATCGTGAGGGGCATGGGTAGGATAAATAGTCAAACGTCTCTTCCCTGGAGTGGGGGAGTCCAGACTAGACGGCACAGGTTTAAGCGAGAGAGGAAAGATATAAAAGGTACCTAAGGGGCAACTTTTTCACACAGAGGGTGGTACTTGTATGGAATGAGCTGCCAGAGGAAGTGTAGAGGCTAGAACAATTTCAACATTTAAAAGGCATCTGGATGGGTATTTGAACAGAAAGGGTTTAGAGGGATATGGGCTGGGTGCTGGCAGGAGGGACTAGATTGGGTTGGGATATCTGGTCGGTATGGACGAGTTGGATCGAAAGGTCTGTTTCTGTGCTGTACATCTCCATGACTCTATGACTTTGTGTATTAAAAATGCAGCCTCCAGAACATGCAAGTACATCATATACTGTGAGCCCAACTGACAATCCTCTACATGAATGGAAGCTTCAGATCATAGGTGAATAGAAATTATAAATTTTATACAGACTTAACCACTGATGCCATTTAAGAAATGCTTACCATATAATTCAGCCTATGCTTATAGCCAAGTAAATGCGACATAAATGAGGAAAATCCTCCTCGACAATTGCAAAGTCCACAGAAGAATGTTGGATCTGGTGATTGTGCGGTCTGATATTCAATTACATATTTCAGTCCTGTAGAAACACAACATACCTCAGACTTCAGCTTTAAGTTATTAAAAACTGCTTACTTATTTGACTGAAATTATGACTTAATAAAATGAGACATTTCCAAGTAACAATTCGTGTTCTAGGTTTATAATACAGAACCACGCCAGAAAACCCTTGCATTTCAACTGCAAGTGTAGCAGCTGGACATAAATCAAATTACCATGCAGTGATGATCATTCCATTAAATTCCTGTTTTTGTTAAACAAACTGAACAATTAGGCATCCTACTTGTTTTTAAATGTTGAAATATGACAATATAAAGCAAGATAATGTCAATGGATTAAGAGGATATCAGCCAACACGGAGGGCTTAATCTCCATTGTCAATGTGGAATTGCATCTTCCAGTAATCAGACATATCATCAAAAAAATTACAAGTTACTCTCAAACACTACAGGCAATCTTATTTGACAATGAGAACTAAATATGTCTAGTAAATAGGTCTTGTCTAGTATTAGATAATATTAGATATACCCAATAGCATACAATTAAGATAATCCCAGCACACTGCTGAAAAAAAAGAGGTTTTCTTAAAGAAGCAAAAAATATTAACAACCAAGAGGAGAGGTTTCCTAGCCAGTGTTGGTTGATATGGAATTATTATTTTGTGCATAACAAGACAAACTTCAAATTTACAAACGCTGTGTACTCGGTGGCACGGTGACTCAGTGGTTAGCTGTCTCACAGCATCAGGGACCCAAGTTTGATTCTCACCTTGGATGACTGCTTGTGTTGAGTTTTCACATTCTCTTAGTGCCTGCGTGGATTTCTGCCGGGTGCTCCGGTTTCTGTGCACAGTCCAAACATGTACAGATTTGGTGGATTGGCATTGGGATTCTATGAACTTCAACTTGTACAGTCCACTTACCTGGATTCCTTTTCAAAAAAGGTTTGTTTAAACTGCATCTCTGAAGCAATCCACCATGGTCAGTACTTGTTTTTAATCATCTATTCACAATACCAATAAGGAACATATGACTAAATTGAGATTCAGGAATCCCTTGCTGTCAATGCTTCTATTACTAATGGTACATCCAAAAAGAGATTACGAACCCTAGGTTGGTCAAGTAAACCCTTCAACCTACTCCACCATTTATTTCAGAATCAAAGAATCCCTACAGTGTGGAAACAGGTCATTTGGCCCAACAAGCCCACAATGACTCTCCAAAGGGCATCCCACCAGACCCAATTTCCCCATCCTGTTACTCTACATTTCCCCTGACTAATGCACCTAACCTACATATCCTAAACACTATGGGCAATTTAGCATAGCCAATTCACTTAACCTGCACGTTTTTGGACCATGGGAGGAAACAGGGGGACCTGGAGGAAACCCACGCAGACATGGGAAAAACATGCAAACTCCACCCAGACAGTTGCCAGAGGCTGAAAGTGAATCCAGGTGCCTGGTGCTGTGAGGCAGCAGCGTTAACCACTAAGCCACTGTATGCCCATTAGTTCCAGGCTAAGCCTTCAGGCTTGGTTTATGCACTTCCGGTCCACATTGTATAACATTCATATATAATAATAAAAGGCAGCCTGCTCCCACAAGACACCTCGAACATGATCACAAAATGAACAGCAAGTTTCTAGAAAGCATGAATCAAAAAACATGTTGCTTTGGCTCCCGAATGAAAACACTCTGACCCTTATGGGTATCAGTCTATATTGAACATGGAAATATATGCATTCCCTTCCTCCCTCTGACTTAAAATTGCTAATAAAGGTTTGGATTGATTTTACTAAACAGATTGTACAAAAACAAACTATTACATGTTTACTCCTAGGATTTCAGTTATAAAGGGCAATTGTTATTACATTAATTATGAAAAGACATCCTCTTATCATATCCAAATCTGGAAAAGAACCAATAAATATGCTATAGCAGACAAATTAATTTACTGATTAATACATACAATAGGATTACATGATGTTATTGGAAAAAAACATACCAATCAAAGGATCAGTTATGCCAACATCTCTTATGTGTTGTTCCAAAAGGGATGACCCATACGCATGTGGCGAATCAATTGTTGGTACCCTTTTTTTAACTACAACAGAAGAACCCATAATTAAACAGATTACAACTACATACAAAAAAGACCAACAATCTCGTGCTACTTTTAACAACTATGCTAGACACATCAAGGTTCACAATTTCTCGAAACAGAGTCTGCTCTCAAATGCGAACAAATACTTGCAATTCATTTTTACTTGATAGACACTTAACATGTTGACAGATGAAAGGGATACCTCAAGCCTTTTCTGGAATTTTGAAACCTTGTATAAACATTAACTCCCTTATTTAGTTCTTTCAGGGGTGTGGGCATTGCTGCTAGAGAAGTATTTGTTATCCATTCCTAACTGCACTTGAATGGAGTGGATTGCCAAGCCATTTCAGAGAGCCATTAAGACTCAACCACATCGCTGTGGATCTGGAATCAAAGTATTTTAAAAAGTATTTTAAAGTTCACCATTAGTTGATTAATTGAATAAGACGACAGAGGTACTAGAAATTATTTAACTCAAATTCGTATAAATTAATTAAATAAGTAGAGATGGCTGGACAGGTGATGCGCTGTAGCTGCATGATGTGTGAGCCGGCTGATCCTATTGAATGGTAGTGATCACATCTACAGCAAGTGTTGGTTTCTGGAAGAACCTGGGATCAGAATTGATGATCTGGAATCTGACTTCAAACACTGTGGGAGGGGGAAGAGCTACTTGGACGATTTGTTTCAGGAGGCAGTCACACCCAGTAGATTAAGTAATTCGAATTCAGTAAGTGACCAGAGAAACAGGATGTGACCATAAGTGAGGCAGGTAGGGGGATTCTGAGTTCAGGAGTGAAGGAGCCTAAGCCTTTGACCTTGTCCAGTAGGTATGAGATTTTTGCTCCCTGAATGGATGAGGAAAAGGGCTGTGGACAGGATGAGCCAGATGACCATGGCACCATGGTGCAGAAGACCATTCAAGAGGACATAGCAAAAAGACAAGTAGTTGTTATAGGAGATTCTATAATTAGGGGGACAGATAGTATCATTTGTGAGCCGGATTGGGAGCCCTGCCTGGTGTGTTGCCTGCCCGGTGCCGGTATGTAGGATATCTCCGACCAGCTTGAAAGGATATTGGAGCGGAAGGGAGAGGATCCAGTTGTTGTGGTCCACAATGGGACAAACAACATAGACAAGGCTAGGAAGGAGGACCTGTTTGGGGAGTATCAAGCACTAGGAAGGAATCTGAAGAATAGGTTCTCAAGGGTCATAATCTCTGGATTACTGCCCAAGCCATGTACTAATTGGCATAGTGATAAGAAAATTAGGAAAGTAAACAGGTGGCTAAGATATTGGTGTGGGAAAGAGGGATTCCATTTCATAGGACATTGGCAAGACACAACTTCCCAGCATCCACCCTTTCTAAGCCATGCATTATCTTTCAAGTTTCTATCAGATATCCCCTCAACCTTCTAAACACTAATGAATATAATCCCAGGATCCTCGGCCGTTCATCGTATGTTAGGCCTACCAGGGATCATCTGTGTGAATCTCTGCTGGACACGCTCCAGTGCCAGTATATCTTTCCTGGGGTGTGCGGCCCAAAATTGGACACAGTATTCTAAATGTGGCCTAACTAGAGCTTTATAAAGTCTCAGAAGCACGAAATAAGAAAATACATATCATTAAAATTACAGTTTCAATCACAAAGATTGCTCTCCAAACCACTTTACTCACATTTATTTAATTTCTGACTGTCTGTTGTGACATTATCCTAAGGCACTTTATGTAAGTAAGCTACCAGACAGAATGAAGCACTATATCCCTCAGTCAATAGTAATTCTACATGACAGTTATTATGGAGATAGTTTGGAGATAGAGGAATATAATCTAAAAAGTATGACTGCTATGAACAAACGCTCAAGACGGACCTGCAAAATATGCACAAGCAAATTTAATAGAGAACAATAAATGCCAGGCCCAATATTCAATAGATTGAGCAGCACCTGTGCAGAGAACAAAGGAATTGTGGCTTCTGCTGTAGACTTTGATTAAACAGTTTGGTTCAACATTTGAAAGATTAACGATATGTCACGTGATGAACGTTTCCAGCATTTTCTGTTTTTGTTTTGGATCAGCCAGTTGTTTTTGGTTTATAAAAATGCTTAAATTATCAATCATACAATAAAAACATGAATATCCCCAACAGTACAATTAAATTTCATCTTTAAGTAGCATTAGGCTAATAAAGACTAAAATATAAATTGTTTTGATTGGTTTATTTGGGGCAAGAGCAAGAAATCAGCGATGGAAAATTCAAATGGTGGAAATGGACATTAAACTGAAACCTATCTACTACCAATTGGTCAGTATCAACAAAATTGAAATTCATGCAAAACCGTCATCACTTGCACATTTCAATCCTGTGCCTTAATACAAATTAGTGTAAAAGAGTGAAGAAACAAGTTCATAAGCTGTTTATATAGGTCCTCGACAGACGGTTTTACATAATTGAGGGGGTATCATCCACAAAATGGTCTCTAAGCTCAAATACATATTCCTCTCTCAATCTCCAAATTCTGTGGCAATAGCAATCTTTCAAGCTGAATTTATCTTGAAAGGTATTATTTTAAGTTCCAGAACAATCCTTCACAATATGAAGTATCACACAGGTCCAAAGCTGTACCAACATTTTCTGGAGGTTTCAGTCCAAAAAAACATCAAGTTATAGTGAAAGCTGAATATTGAATGCCTACCATATAAAGAAAAAAAGTTTCAGCTGGGAAAAAAAAGTTAATAAATTAATTTTATAAATGACTAGGCACAAATGCTTTGTGGAAATGGAAGCATAATTCACCTTAAGAATCTTGACATTCCCTTATGTGCCCCAGAACCTCAATTTTTCTAAAATTCTTTCACCGAAAGTGGGTGTCACTAAGTAACGGTTGAGTGTAAAAAGACTAGCATCATTACAAATCCACCTTATAACCAATGAACTTGGAACAGTGCAACAGTGAATAAACATTTTAATCACATTTTAAGAAATTGTGAATAGAAAAATGCATACCAGTGTTAAACGTTTTAGCTCCTGCATTTTTAAACTGTCCTTTTGTTCCAGGAACTGAGAAACAGAATTCAAAAGTAGAAATAACATAACTGAAATTGACATATGTATTCATGCACTTTTAAAAAATGGTTTCTACACTTGGGAAAAGAACAAACAGCCCTAAGTTATGTGCATCAATACAAGAAAAGTAATGTCTTTGCTTCATCCCATTCTCCCCCTATACTTTTTCATCCTGGAAATCATGCTTTAAAAATTAATTGAAGGTTAGCTACATTGCATTTCACTATCACATTAGATGGTTTCACTTATGCCATCTTCTACTTAAAACTGTATGTGGTATTTTAATGTTGCTCCTTAATTATTAGGTACTTACACAAAATTATGCAATATATATAGCATAACGAGAGGCCATGCAGCCCAACAAATTCAGTGCATATGCTCCACAATATAAGAGAAATGCATGTTCAAATCCTGGCCCAAACAAAATTTGAAAATTGTTAATTTCTCTTAAACATAGTATTAAGCATAAATCTAAATTCTGGACAACCATTTGCAGCTCCTGTTCTATAGAAGGAATCTAAGCAATTCCTACAGAAGTTGAGAAATGTTTGGAATTGGCTACAATAGAGGCTGCAAATGTAGAGAGCTTCTTCAAGGAAGGCATCCTTGTAAGAGGATTCGCAGTAGGTTAAAATCTTTGAGTAAAAAATGAGGTCTGCAGATGCTGGAGATCACAGCTGCAAATGTTTTCAAGGGAGGCATCCTTGTAAGATTTGCAGCTGTGATCTCCAGCATCTGCAGACCTCATTTTTTACAATAGAGGCTGGTGAGTTCTATGCTGGTAAGGATAAGTTGGACAAAACCTGTTTGCCCTGAAGAAAGAAAAGTCATTGGTGAAATAAGAGTTGCAGTCTGTACGTTTAGTTATTCAACTCCAACAGTGAACAGATTTATTGGAATGTTCCCTTCCAGCTGTTACACTGGATGTCAGAAAGTCCCATTCAACATGCCCATTGAAAAAAAACTGTGATTGCACATGGGTTTACAAATGATTTTGAAAGTTAGACTGAAACAAGACTATAGAAAATCAACTGCAAATAAATAATAGAAAAAGCTGAAAATACATGGGTGGTCAGGCACAATGCGAGATGAACAGATTTAAGTTTGGTGATGTTTTTATTAGGACAAATCCAGATATTTCCAGTATTTTCTATCTTTATTCAAAATTTTCAGAATCCAGTTTTCTGTTCTCATCTGACTTGCATACTGTCTTATCACTGCCTATTTGGGCAATTTCCTCCAAGTTCATAACATTCTCAAGATATCCACTTTTTTTTAAACTCTGGCCTCTTGAACATATAAGCTTAAATTGCAATGTCCCCCAACTAAATGGTAACTGAACTTTCATTGAACTGAAGCTCTGAAATTCAATCGCTATACTTGGATTACTCCACTTCATTTTGTTTTCCTTTAAGACAGGCCTTAAATACCTTTGATCAATTCCTTGGTCATCAAACCCATAATCATTCTGTACTTTAACATTATATTTGTTGTGTGAAGTCAATTGAACAATGCATTACATTTCAGGCACTATAGAAATCACAGTCGCTACTGCTGTTCTTCCACAGAATTTCAATATATAAGTCAGCAAACTCTACAGTAAGTAACAAACCTGAGGAAACAAGTCCACTATGTCTTACTCAGGCTATTTCAGGCTCTGAAATTTGATCTGATAACAGGTCACATTTTTGAAGATCAGTTTGATGGATTGCCAAATGTACCACCTTTAATGAGAATTCACTCCATTATCACTTAACTGGGAATGCTAAGCCAACTGTATCCTCTGTTTAACCCTTCCAGGGCACCTGTGGATGAAAACTATTCAAACTAAGTGTATAAATAGGTTGTGTTGGATGGCCCAATGTGTCAAAACAATATAATGTGAGCATGCAAAATTTCAAGATAGTTGATTCCCCTGACATTTTATCCACGTTGTTTTCCTAAACACTAACACGCGATTGATTTTAGCTCAGAGGGCAGCAGTGATCAATTTCCTAGTAGCCTCATCACAAAGTAAAGCTCCACACCACATCAAAATGGGGAAAAGTCACAAGATGTGACACTGGTTCCATGCAATCTTACTTTGATTGTCGTGGCAAGTTTGAAGAGAAAAGCTGAAATAAAAACAGCGTGTGTTCGGAGGAACTCAGCAGCACTTGTGCAGACAGATCAGTTGACTTTTCAATTCTTTTTGTCATTGAAGACACATTGGACTTGAAACATTAACCATTTTTCTCTCCTCCACAGACATTCCCAGATCTTCTCAGGCTGTTTCAGCACTATTTCAGATCTCCAGAGTCCACATTACTTCACTGTCATTAAGAATACAGTTCAAACTGAACTATAAAGGCAAAACATACTTTGAGATGCTCTGGTGTGATTCCCAGGGCCTCATACAACAAAAGGCATTTAAAATTTCTGATATTTTCAATTATTCATGGGTACACCTATGGGTTAAAATCAACAGTTAAAGAAATTCCTCAAATCACACATGGTATACCAATACACACAAATAATGAACTTTGGTTTCCCCCTGCAATCCAACCACTGAATTTTCAATCTTGGGAAATTACAAACTGAGGTAAAGTTCTAACCAAAGAAGGGGAAATAGGAGTCATTCTTAAATACCTCCAGATTTTTTTTTCTGTTTTATTAAAGTAAGTAGGAAAGAACAAATTGGAAAATTCAAACAAGTTCATAGCTGATTAGAAATTGGACAGAAGAAAACAGGAATTTTGCCTATCCACAGAAACATGCAAGTGATCATAAAACTGCAGAAGGTTTAAGCATCGGTTAGGTCAAGGTAGGTGTTAAGACAGACAATCTTTCTGCAGAGTCAAAATTAGTGGAAATATGGATGCAATAAGTAGCATTTCTGAAGCAGGTGCGTTAAAATTGAAAAGGATTTTTTCAGGATACAAGATAAAATAGAACAGGAACCATGCAAAGACTAAATGCTCTACTAAATGGATCCTCCAACGTGGTTTGTGCATGCTGACGACAGCGCATGTCCCAATTTACTGCCAAGGTATTTCTTTTAAAATACAAATATCATACTTGATATTCTATCTTCCCAAATTTCACACTGACATTTTGATGGTAATCTAAACAGTAAATATATAAACTATAAGACTCAATCGAGAAGATTTAATACCTCAGTGCCTTAACATTGAGACAAAATGTTCCACTGAAGATAAATCCCCAGAGGTATTTAATGAACCAGAAACAGATACCTTCAGCCCATTAGATCTGATCCATCATTCAAAAGCTCATGACTGTTCTGATAATTCTTAACTCCGCTTTGCTGTGCTATCCTTAAACCCTGGATTCCCTTACTGATTAAAATAAAATCAGTCTACCTTGACCTTGAATGTAAGTTAACAATGCAGCCGGGCAGTTTCAAGATGGTGGCGATCCAGTAGGTCTGCCCTGCTGAGCTCTGCACCAGAACCCAGACAAAGTGGTGCACTCACTCTCCCTTTATTACGCATTGCGGTAGAAATTGTTAGTTTTTTGACCCCCAGAGTTGCTGTGTGTTTAAAAAGTTAGAAAAAAAAAATGACTAAACAGAAGGGACAACGGGGATCACAATAAGCAGGGCACTCTCCTACAGCAATGGACAAGTCCGCGGCATCAGCCTCCACGAGCAGTCCTAGGGACTTAGCTGTGGAGCAGAGCCTTATCTTGGAGTTTATGAAACTCTGAGCGAAGAAAAGGTCAGCGACGGAGGAGACCCAGACCAGGCTGGAACTGATCTCGGTCATGCTGCAGAAACATGACTTGGAGATCCAGTATCTTGGGCAGCACATCGTGGAGGTGGAGCAACGGACCACGGCCTCCGAAACCATGGTAGAATCCTCGGCAGGAGAAAAGTGAGGTCTGCAGATGCTGGAGATCAGAGCTGAAACTGTGTTGCTGGAAAAACGCAGCAGGTCAGGCAGCATCCAAGGAACAGGAGATTCGACGTTTCGGGCATAAGCCCTTCTTCAGGATCCTCGGCAGATCAGGTCCGGGCTTTGGAACAGCAGGTTGATGACCTTGAAAATTCAGGCTGTCGGAAGAACATCTGCCTAGTGGGCTGCCGGAAGGAGGAAGAAGGCCAGCTCGTCAGCTTCTTGGAGCAATTGCTCCAAAGGTTTTTGAAGCTGGAAGTCGGGACAGGCCCACCGATCGTAGTGTGCAGACCCAGATCGGACCAGCGCCCCCTCTCGGTCCAAGTGCGACTCCAGCATGACAGAGATAAGCAAATGGTACTGGAAGTCTCCAGAGCACTAGGGAAGGATCCACAGGCTCTGATATACAAAAGATCAGGAAATATGCTTTTCCAGCACTTTTCTGCGGTTGTGATTCGCAAGAGGAAGGCCTTTGATGAGGTAAAAAGGTGGCTGAGGAACATCACTGACACTCAGTAGCTGTAGTGTGTTATATCTACAATAAATGGAGAAATTCACCACAGATCCTACAACAGCACCTTCCAAACTCATGACCATTTCCTTCAAAAAGGACAAGAGTGACAGATACATGGAAACACACCTGTAAGTTCCCCATATATTCACTTGTCATCCTGACTTGGAAATATGTTAACACTCTTTCACTATCCCTGGGTCGAAATCCTGGAATTCCCTCCCTAATGGCATAGCGGGTCTCCCTACAGTACATGGATTACAGCAAGGCAGATCACCACAATCATCTCAAGCACAACTAGGGATGGACAATAAATTTTGGCCCAGTTATCAATGCTCGTGTCCCATGGGTGAAGAAAACAAAGGCCAAAACTGTTCACAGTATTTTAAGCATGGTCTAAATAGTACCTTATACAGTTTTAGAAAGGCCTCCTTTTCTAAAAAAAGAGGACTGTATTCCCTTTAAAATAAATACCATCTGTCCATTCACCTACACTATTACTGCTGAGCTTGGGTGCTAGGTTTTTATGATTCATACACAAAGATCCTGAAGTCCCTCTGTATTGCAGTTCTCTGCAGTTATTCTCCTTTTAAATCATATTCAGCTCCATTATTCTTCCTGCCAAACTGCATAATCTGAGGCATGTTCCATCTGCCAGGTTTTGCCCACTCATCTCATCTTTCTCATGAATGGGATGCATGCAGAGATAGTAATTTACTGGCCTGGACCTTCCAATATTAAGCTTTAAAGAAAATACACATTGACATCTGGAGGGTTTTTTTTTTGTGAATTTCTTAGCCAGAGCGTTCACAGCAAAAGCTGTCTAATCCAGGCCAGTAATCTGCTAAATGGATTGGTGCTGACACAACACTCCTTGGCTGGCTGTACCAGGTGCAGAACATTAGATATTTGCCTCTTTGCAATCCACAGTAAGAGCAAAATGTTGAAGACTCAGGACAAAACTTAAGTGTGCACCGATCTTAAGTTTGGCTCAGCTTCTCAAAACTCTCTGATCCATCTGTAGTGTCTTGGTCTTTGGATTTGCCAATGCTACAACAGTTCAGTAAAACTCAGTGCACAGTTTTAAAGCAGTTAGCATTCCATATAATAGCCTACACAACAGACAAGTCAACTATGAACGTCTAGATCGAATATTTGATGGAAAAAATTGTAATGCTACAATGTTGTTGAGGATTTTGATTTACCAAGTCATATTTACATGTGATTAATGACCAAAATAATTCAAGTGTGCATCTATCAGCAAAATTATAAAGGAAGTGGTCCAATGACCAACACTACAATGTTGCAATGATTGGATTTATGGAAACCCCTGTTAGTGGAAGCCCTACACCTAGTTTTGTTTGTCTGCCCTTGTATAAACATGCATGCTCCAATCACTGCCTTCAAAGAGCTGAAGTTGAGGTTGGCAGAAACATTAAGCATTTACTGCAAGGAATGAAGCAAGTATTTCACTTTGCTTCAAACACAGTACCATTTTTACTCTTAGTTGAAAGAGGGCAAGCTTACCCCCCTGCCCACCCCCCCAGCCCCCAAAACTGTACTAGCAAACTTCTGTCACTTGTCTATAAACTAGTAGCTTACCTTGAGCACTTTCACTCAATCATATTGTGATAAGGGCATATACCCATCCATGCTCATCATGGGGTTTGTAATATCTTCCCAAAAATTTTGCATCACTAGCTGCAGTAGTGCTGGCATAGACAATGCAAATTTTTGTCATCAAATCTAGGCCCAAGTGGATTTTTAATCTTGTTACAGGGATACAGTTAATTTAAAGTCCAAGCCATGTAAATTAACATGTAATATTTTAAGAAATGTGGGTCAATTATGTTGCAGCATTGTTCTTCACTTTGTGTCAGGCCAAATACGGAGCACATCACTTTTGAACCGGAAAATTATGCAGCAAGTCCAGAAGGGAAAGTTGAATCACCAACCCTTGTTCCATATTCAGAGTGAGAACAATAGTGCATTTTAAAACAAATGCTCAATAATAAGGAGCACTTGTTTGCAGAAATGGTTTTTCAAACCACATGTACACCAGTGACTGAATATTACACTGACCCAGCAGTATCTTGGGCAGAGCTAGGCAGCAAAACGAAAAAAAAAGAGACTTTTGTTTCCCAGGTCCAAAAATGAAGGTGATTCAAATGCAAAAGAAAACTAAAGACACACACCAATTAAAACAAAGTGAAAAGAGAACTGGACAAAAATACTGACATGTTTAAGAATGGTGAAAAAGTGAAATGGTGGCACGGAGGTCAAAAGATAGATAAATGGTTTCTTTTTTATTCTCCAAAACCATTAGACTTCATTTAAAATTCTTTTGGTGATTTTGTAAAAGCTGTAATGGTCTGAAGTCACAAGTAGTCAGAGCAATTGGCGAACAAAGCTTCAGTGTAAAAATACTCAAAGCTTCACAGCCAGAATGATGCAGAAGTCAAACAAAAAAAAAGTGTTGACTCCTTCAGCCTGCCAATGTGCTTATTTCCACTGTGCCAATCCATCGACTTTGAGAGTTGGTGGCAATGCATATTGCAATGGCACAAGACTGGGATGAAGCACAAAAACCAAGCTCAAAGCTCACCTTGTGGAAAAGATGTAAACTGAAACATAAGTGTTCAGTTATCCCCTTGGGCCACAAATTATTTTAAGGTAAACTATTTTAAGGTTTACAACTGAAAGTAAACTTGTCGGAGTCAGTGTATGATTCAGTTTCAATAAAATTTAAGTGTCAGACTTTCTACGTCTGTAAAAGATAACAAGATCCTACATGAATCTTGTAATACTTACCATTTTTAAAGCTTCCCTCATTCTGTCATATGAAGTTCGGGAGGAACCATCGAGGAAATTAAACAGAAAAAAAAGTTAGCAGGATTGCTTCTGTTGGGACATAAAACTGTAAGTTTTCATTAAAAATGATATTTTGCAGACTTCGTTGTGCCCAGAGGTCATTTTTCCATTTGTTTTATTCAAGAAAAGGAACTTGTCCAGGTAAATTCTGCAAAAATTCACTTGAGCACTTTCATATTTTTCTGACTACGGCAGAAAAAAAACAATCACACGATTAATTCAACAACAATATCCAAAGTAGATTGTAAGTTTGAATTAGTAAAATTACATCATTAGTAATTTTACTATACTCAAACACATTGAAAACACACTTAAAGATGGAAATTCTTTAATCACATGATGTCAAACATCTGAATACTGTCAGACTTTCTTATATCATTTGGACTTAAAAGCATATTGTGCTCATAACCAGCAACTTTATTCAAAACACATTTGCTGGGCAAGTGGTATTTTCTGCACACTTTGTTGAAAATGTCTTGCAACCTCTACTTACTTGGTGTACCAGAGCCTGTGTATTCCAAGACTCTATTTTTTGAGGCACTAAATATTGTCAATGACATGTCCTCAGAATCAAGTCCTTCCCTATGCAAATGCACAAAAGCATGTTTGTGTACCAGTTATCAGTACGACAAACATTAAAATGCCCACTGGACATGTGAAAAAAGATTTGGTAGGACTCTTTGAGCTTTGGAATCAAGAGGCTGAAACCTTTTTTCGTAAAAAAAAAGTTGTAACTAGCTCTGGATACAAAGAGTTCTATCCACTTTCTCCTACTGAATTGCTTGATTTGTTTATTTTTTTTCAGTTCAACTAGAGCTGGTAACCACCCAGAACTAGGTGGTCACGGCACAGGTTACAACCAAATAATAAGTAAAGTTGTCCCATCAAATTCATTGGTTGATGAGTCAACAGTTTGAAAGAGAATATTTAAAGACTGGCTAACAGCTTTGCCTGTGTTCAAAAGGATGTCTTTTGTTCAATCTCACTGACTTCTGAACAACTGGACAGCTCACACTCTCCAGGGCAGTACTAATCATTGTAATTTATTTTCCAACAGTCAGATTCTTAGTAACTCATGTACTTTGTTACATGTCTACAATGGCAGGCAAAATTAAAAGGTCAAAACAAGAAATGAGACTTTCGTTTGAGACTAAATGCAGATTTAGCAATTATAGCAAAATATTCAAGCATTACTGTAAAATCAAGGTTGCTTTGATGAGACAAGTAATATCAACTCTGAGTCCCATGCAAAGCAACTGATCTCTGCATTCATATTGACTTTATTTACCCGTATAGCCATCTAAAATCTAATGACAAGATAGACAATTTTGCATCCTAACTGCATTAAATTATTCCATTGTCCATTTCCTTATCTAAAATGTAGTAATTACTGAGTTAAACCAAGTCGACTATCTTGAACAAATGATCAACAGCTGTAATTGAAGGCGCGGCAGAATACACACTTGGTGACCTGAATGATGGCTCAACATTTCCTCCAAATGAACACTACTCAGTACATACAACTACAACATAAGTGCAAATCCAAAAGATACAAGTGTAAAAGATAACATGAGTAACTCACGAATCAGTAAACCAATTAGGTTCTCATCTGCCTAGAAATATACTTACTTGATCATTAATAAAAGTTTTTTCTCCCCCAAGTTAAAAGGGAAACAAAATTTTATTTTCTAGATGCAAATAAAAAAAACAGCAATACAAATCAGTTAAGTCTAATATCATATTTAATACTTGCTACATTAAATAATCTTGCTTCATTAAATAATTAGCTTCATTGGTGTTGTATTTTTGTATGAGAACTAGGTATATATATTAATGTAAAGTGTTATCCAGGACAAATGAGAGATTGAGGGACAGGTTTATGGGGAAATTTCATTTATTGCTTGAAAGGATTTTGAATAGCTAATTTATTTCCCAAGTGTAGATTCAGACAGAAATGTATTAAGACTTTATTTTCCCAGATGTAAAATAAGAACAGAAAGTATTGCAACAGTAGTTTGACTGCTGGATGGGCCAAATTACACAGACCTATCTTCTATTACATCTATTTGGTGTGAGGATGAACATATTGCACCCCAGCATATCTTTCTACTATGATTTGATAAAGGATTCTTGAAGAGACAATATTTTAAAAGTGTTGCCAAACAGCCAGAGATTTGCATAGCACGGGGAATCAAAATAACAAAGTACATCAAGTCTGCTTGAGCACAAAGTCTTTGCATTATTTTAGTCCATGTAACCACAAGAGCAAGAAAAAACACTTCTTCCATCAAAATGCCATGACATCAGTTGCTGCTTTGACTCAAGGAATTTCAAAAAAGATAGACAAGCCTAGAAGAGGAGGAAAAAGCATTAACCTTGGACTAAGCAAAAAAAAGTCAAGTCTGCATCAAGTTTTTTCTCTTCCTTTACTATTTTAGCCTGCATTTGTTGCCTAAAGACATTCAATAATTTTGCTATAATTATCATAGCTATGCACAAAGTTTTAAGAGGTGGAAGAGTTTTTTTTAAAACAGCAACATTCCAAATTTGTCTTATGAAACTGACCTTCTGCATGTTCAGACATTCCCTGCAAAACGTGACAGGATGAGGCTTGTGGCATTTACATGTTCACCAAGATTACTATTCAACAATCTTGATAATGCCATGACCATTCCTTAAGAGCATTAGATCAGAGCAATCCAACAGGCCATGTTCCAAATTCAATTACTTGCAATCATATCGAAGAAAGGATATTGCTTCGGTCTAGGAGAATGTAGCACGTTAAGATAATTTTTTGTTAATTTCATAGAATACTTAGACTATTTGGCTAATTCTTGGCCTCAGTCTAAGTTAAAGTGCTACCATTTTTGCAAAAAAAATTAGAAAAAAATCTAATTCATAATGCATTTACATAATGTTCAAAGTTAGAGGCAGTTACATTTACCTGCCTACCAATTCTGGTCCAAGGAAGTGAAATGTACGTAATGGAGTGAGGGAGAAAGCATAAATCTTACCAGCTACTTAATCTCAATCACATTTCTATGATCATTGTGTTATACCTTATTGAGAAAATGTTAAAGTCAATTAAAAAGGATTCAGCATGGCTTCATGAAGGAGATTACCATACTTGATAATTATTATTCTTGAAGATGATAACAAACAGAATAGATAAAGGGGAAGCAGCGGTTGTAATATCTCTGAATTTATAAAAGGCACTTGACATGGTACCACATGGTTGGCTATTTAAGATAAAAAAACATGGTGTTGGGGTATTAAAATGAATAGAAGACTGGCTAACTAATAAAATAAAAAGAGGGAAGGGAATTAGCATTTTATAACAAGTGCACTGCAATTACGGATCAGTGCTGTGGCCTGAAATATGTATCAATTTGAGAATGACAAAAATTGATGGAAAGGCAAGTGGTGATGACAGAGCCCATAGGAGGATATAGAAAGGTTAAGCAAGTGGGCAAAATTTTAGATGGAATATAGCGTGGGAAAATGTAAGGTTATGCACTTTGGCAGGAAGAATACTGAAGCTGAATATTCATAGAATCACTGCAGTGCAGGTAGAGGCCATTTGGCTCATCAGGTCTGCACTGACCCTCTGAACAGCACTCTACTCCCAGAACTCCGGATTTAACGTGCTCATCCACCTAACTCCATACCCTGAACACTACAGGCCAATTTAGCATGTCCAATCCACCGAACTTGCACACCTTTGGATTTAGAGGAAATTTGAGAACTCAGGCTGGGAAGAACGAGTGAAATTTGCATAGTCACCCAAGGCTGGAATTTAACCAGAGTCCTTGGCACCATGAGGCAGCAATGTTTTCACCATGCCGCTTCATTACTTAATTGGAGAAAGACTATAGAAAATGGTCTTGAGATTTGAGAGATTTTATGCATAAGTGACAGGTTAGGACACGTGCTCAGCAGGTAATAAGGACAGCAAATGGAACATTGGTCTTTATTTCAAAAGGAGGAAAACTTAAAATAAATAATCTTTCTAAAACTATTTAAGCACCAGTTAGACAACATTAAGAATACTGTCAACAGTAGGTCCCCTTATTTAAGGAAAGTTAGACTGGTGATGAAGGCAGTCTGGAGATTCCACGTTTAGAGGGATTGATTTAAGAAATGTTGAGTAGATTGCACCGTTATTCAGTGGAGCTCAGGAAAATGAGAGATAACCCTTTTGAAACAAAACAATATTCTTGGGGAGATTGATAGAATAGGTGCAGACAGGTTGTTTCTCGTTATGAAAGATTCTAGAACCAGAGAGCATTACCTCAGAGTAAGGGATTGCATATTTAAGACAGAAGAGGACGAATTTCTTCTGAAGTTAGTAAATCTGTGGGGGCAAAACCCCAAAAGAACTACTGATGCTGCAACTCAGAAACAAAAATAGAAATTGCTAGAAAAACTCAGCAGGTCTAGCAGCATCTGAGAAGTGAAACCAGAGTTAATGTTTTGGGTAAGGCAACCCTTCCTCAGAACTCTGCAGAAAAGTTGAGCAAGTGAAGTTGAGGATTGGCAAATCAAGCATGGTCTCAGTGAATGGTGGAGAAGAATTCAAGGGCCAAATAACCTACTTCAGTTCCCTTATCTTTGGTCTTATAGTGACATAGATACCAAGCTTTCGCCTGATATCTGACGACAACAACAAAATGACTAGCCAACGTTCTTGTACAAATACCTGCAACTAGAGACGAACAGGGTTAAAGAAAGTCTTTCCCTTCAGATGACAATAAATAATGTATATAGAAGGCCCAAACAAAAATAAACACCTTATCCAATACAACCAAGCCCCAACCCCATATCCTGCACCACAGTAGCAGAAGAACTCTAATTCAACAAAACATTTTTGAGTAATCAAAACCCATCCCAAACTCAGAGACAAATTCTAAGTCACGTCTACTAATGGGGTGAATGTATTTTTATTTCAAGTGAAGTATATTTGTAGACATCTCACTGATGCAGAAAAATATTTGGCTGGTTTAGCCAAAACGTTTGGGCATCTACTGCTTTAATTAGATTAGATATGAAGGATTCAAAACATTTTTCACCCTGTTGATTTTATGTCATGTTTGGTTTTTTTGACAAGCTAATTGCTTTGGCTACGATTATCCTTTTAAAGGCTTTCACGAGGAATCAACATGAAAGAAGGAAGAAAATGATGAGGAATCATGTTTTTAACTGAAATCTGGATATATTTGCCAAAATCCAGTAAGAACAAAGAGACTTGTCTCTCAAATCAGGTAAAAGTATTTCCAAGATAAACTATAGCTTTTTAAAAAATGCAAGAAGACATTAAATCAGGCTGCATCTGGAGACACAGCTCATCAAGCTGAACCTTTCACTGTTGTTTTCCGGTCACTAATCATTGAAGGACATTAACAAAACTGCCAGAATACTTGTCTACAATGAAAGCTAAATTTTAAACAAAAAAACAGTGACAATAATCAATACAGCATATAAAAACTTTGATCATGTGTACTAGCTAATAAGGCCCAATGACATATGTAGTTTCAAAACAATTAAGTTACTCATCTGCCACAAGTTGACAGCCAGAGGATAGCAGTCTCACCTCGTTTTTGTTTAGTCTCTAATAATTTAAGATCAGACAGCTATAGGATTAGAGCGGAGCAAAAAAAATTGTTTTCGTAATTCTGTGACCAACTGAAGACATCAGACACTGATGAATGTGGTTCTTATCAAAGTAACTCATTGACCTCGTAGGTTGGTGATCTGTTTACAGCTCCGGATACGACTGGAGCAAATTTTGCACCCATCCACAATAAACCAAAAGGCATATGTTCATAAAATGGTCTGTATAGAGAACCAAATGCAACATTAAATTGCAAGCATTTCAATGTTAATGAAACCTTGCACAGATTTTGAAATCGGTCACATGGAACATGAAAAAACAAACTGAAGCCTTGCACTGTGCCATAATGCTCACAGAGCCAGTGCAGACACCAAGGGCCGAATGGCCTCCTCCTGCACCATAATAATTCTGTGATTCCACACATGGGTACTAATTTCTAATGCAACACTGCAAGTGAACAGAGTTACATTACAGTGATACACATACAAGCTAACAATAGTAATAGATTTGTCATTTTGTACTGCAGATCAACATTTAATACAAAAGTCAAAAACATGCTCACTTCAAAGAGAGAAAAACTTACAAAGTGTCAAGAGTATCTGAAAAGCCTTCAATTATAGGATCTCCAGCAAAGTCAGGAATGGAACATTAGTCGGCTCTTTCAGTCACGACCATTTTCCATTCATATTCAAATCAAGCTTTTATATTTGGTGCTCCTACCTTTTTGTGCTTCAAGCCAAGGAAATGCATTTTAAGGTTCATCTCAGATGTACAACGAACATCACAAATCTAAAATTGAAATACAAAGAAATACAAATGTCGGATATTCAAAGTGTGAGCATAAAATGTTATTGATGCACAATTTTTTTATCCATTTGAAAATGTATTAACAGTCTCTTAACCTATATTGACAGCAATTGAGTTTATGAAACTGTAACCATAAAATCATATTTTGTTTCATTTTAGAGATAATCTTAGTTGAGGATCATAGCATTTGATCATATCTCCAGATCAGAGGACCTTATAGTTTAGAAGAGGCCATTTGGCCCATACAGTCTGCACCAACCCTCCATAGAGCATCCCACCCTACTACCCTATCCCTTTACCTTGTATTTATCATGGCTAATTTACCTAACCTGTACATGGACACCATAGGCAAATAAGCAAAGCCAATCCAACTAGCCTTCAAATCTTCGGACTGTGGGCAGAATCTAGGCATTTTCACGGAAATTCAAGCAGACAGAGAGAATATACAAATTCCATACAGACATTATCCTAGGCTGGAATTGAACCCAGGTCTCTGGTGCTGTGAAACAGCACTGCTAGAACTGTGCCACCTTGCTGTCCACAGTGACACAGATCAACCACAAAAAGCAGTATCAGCACAACCTGGCACCAAGTTATACCAAAATCATGAGGAAAACAATGAAAGGTTTTGTTAACAGTGCTATTGAGCAACAAAAGCTGACTTGTTCATACTGCTTGGAATCTGACAGGATGCTGCAGCTCCAGACCTCACATGAAACACAGACCAAAAGTAGAATCCAGTGGTGAGGTGATAATAGTTACTCTTGGCATCAAAATTGACTGATTATAACATCAAGGAGTCTGAATAAAATAAATTGAAGTTTAAAAAAAAGCACTCAAAGGTTTGGAGTCATATTTGGTAAAAGTGACAATGGTTGTGGCTATCAGATACAAAAATCTCAGCTGTAGGAGTTGCTGAAGGCTGTTCATCATCTTCAGTCACTTCATGATGAAACTTGCCTTGTTAATAAGATCAAAAGTAGAGCAATCACATAATTGCACAGTTCAATTTGAATTGCAACTCTTCAGACAAGAGAGTACTGTACATTTGAATGCAGCAAGTCATGCAGAGGCTTTGGCTATAAATGACAAACTAGTATTCAAGTCACACAGGCAACAACTATCTCCAGTAAGAGTTCAATAATTGCCCCTTAACAACAGTATTTGCATTGTTGAAGGCCCATCAACATCTTGAAGGCTCATTACTGATGAGAAAAATAGCTAGATCCGGGACACGAAGAGCTGGCGAGAAGCTGGCATCCAATCAATGATAACTTGCCTCCTAACTGCCCAACGCCTTTCCATTCTAGAGCTTGAACTTGAAAATCAAAATACGATGCTCCAGAGCAGTACGGAGTGAAATAAAAAAAAAAGCTGGAGAAACTCAGGATTGGTGGTACTTATTTAATATTTAACTCTTGTCTGTCTCTCTCCATAAATGTTGCCAAACCTGCCGAGTTCCTCCAGTACACACTTTGTTCAAATGAATTTCCAGCAATTATAGTATTTTGCTTTTACTGTGGTACTGAGCGAGCTCTGGCGTGCAGAGTTTTATACAAGATGCCAACAAGAGTAACCATCTGCCTGCATCCTGTACTCCACTCCTCGAGATACAACGGTCAGTATGCCATTAGGTTTTGAGATTTTTTTTACACCTATTCGTGATATTTTAAAGATTATGCACTTGAACCCCAAAAAGTACTTTGAACATCCACTGTATTTAACTTTATATCATTCAGAAAGTATCCTGGGTCTATTCAAAACAGATAACCTCACACTTGCTTACAATATGCTACATAAATCAAGTTTGCCTTTATTTTAAAAGACATAAGTCAGTCACAGAAGACCACTACAAGCTCCCACACACCATACCAAGAAATAAACTGTCACTTGTTCATTTAGCACTTAGTCAAAATCATGCCTACCTCCCCTTATATTCCTTTAGTCAGAAGACATATGTACCACTTACTTGAAAACACTATTTTGGCCTCAAAAAAACTTTGTGATAATGAATTCCACAGGTTCACCATTCTAGTGAAGAAAATTCTTATCTAATTCCTAAAAGGGTTGAACACTTATCCTTAAACTATGATCTCTGATTGCAGAATCCCCTACCATCAGGATTATCTATTCTTCACCTAACCTATCTAGTTCTGTTAGAATTGTATTATTGATCGCCATGGTGAGGTGACAGAATAATGAAGGTTGGCTAACATGATGCCATTATTTCAGAAAGGTGGTAAAAGAAAAACCAGGAACTATAGACCGGTGAGCCTGACATCAGTGCAGGGGAAGTTGTTGGAGGGGATTCTGAGGGACAGGATTTACACGTATTTGTAAAGACAAGGCCTGGTTAGGGATAGTCAACATGGCTTTGTGTGTTGGAAATAGTGTCTCACTAACTTGATTGAGGGTTTTTGAAGAAGTGACGAAAAGGCTTGGTGAAGGCAGTGCAGTGGACGTGAGCTATATGAACTTCAGTAAGATTAACTAGATTACTTACAGTGTGGAAATAGGACCTCCGGCTCAACAAGTCCACACCGACCCGCAACTCACCCATACCCCTACATTTACCCCATTCACCTAACACTACGGGCAATTTAGCATGGCCAATTCATCTGACCTGCACATCTTTGGACTGTGGGAGGAAATCAGAGCACCCGGAGGAAACCCACGCAGACACTGAGAGAATGTGCAAACTCCACACAGTCAGTCGCCTGAGTCGGGAATTGAACCTGGGTCTCTGGCGCTGTGAGGCAGCAGTGCCATCGTGCTGCCCAAGGTTCCATATGGTAAGCTAGTTAGCAAGTTTAGATCACGTGGAATACTTAATTAGTAACCATTTGGATACATAACTGTCCTGAATGTAGGAGAGATGGGATAGTGGTGGAGGGTTACTTTTTGGACTGGAGGCCTGTGACCAGCAGTGTGCCACAAGGATTGGTGCTGGATCTGATACTTTTTGTCATTTACATAAATTATTTGGATATGAATATAGGAGGTATGGTTAGGAAGTTTACAGATGACATGAAAATTGGTGGTGTAGTGGACAGCCAAGAAGATTACCTCAGAGTACAATGGGACCTTGCTCGAATGGGACAAGGAGTAGCTGATGGGAGCAGTGGAGGGATCTACATGGACCTCAGTAAGGTGTTCGACAAGGTTCCTCATGCTTAGCAAGATTAGATCACATGGTTTACAGAGAAAACTAGCCAGGAGTCGACTCTGACTTTCCAGTTGCAAATGTGTTGCTGGTCAAAGCACAGCAGGCCAGGCAGCATCTCAGGAATAGAGAATTCGACGTTTCGAACATAAGCCCTTCATCAGGAATAAGAGAGAGAGAGCCAAGCAGGCTAAGATAAAAGGTAGGGAGGAGGGACTAGGGGGAGGGGCGATGGAGGTGGGATAGGTGGAAGGAGGTCAAGGTGAGGGTGATAGGCCGGAGTGGGGTGGGGGCGGAGAGGTCAGGAAGAGGATTGCAGGTTAGGAGGGCGGTGCTGAGTTGAGGGAACCGACTGAGACAAGGTGGGGGGAGGGGAAATGAGGAAGCTGGAGAAATCTGAATTCATACCTTGTGGTTGGAGGGTTCCCAGGCGGAAGATGAAGCGCTCCTCCTCCAGCCGTCGTGTAGTTGTGTTCTGCCGGTGGAGGAGTCCAAGGACCTGCATGTCCTCGGTGGAGTGGGAGGGGGAGTTAAAGTGTTGAGCCACGGGGTGATTGGGTTGGTTGGTTCGGGCGGCCCTGAGGTGTTCTCTGAAGCGTTCCGCAAGTAAGCGGCCTGTCTCACCAATATAGAGGAGGCCACATCGGGTGCAGCGGATGCAATAGATGATGTGTGTGGAGGTACAGGTGAACTTGTGGCGGATATGGAAGGATCCCTTGGGGCCTTGGAGGGAAGTGAGTGTGGAGGTGTGGGCGCAAGTTTTACATTTCCTGCGGTTGCATCATCTATTGCATTCACCTGTACCTCCACACACATCATCTATTGCATTCACCTGTACCTCCACACACATCATCTATTGCATTCACCTGTACCTCCACACACATCATCTATTGCATCCGCTGCACCCGATGTGGCCTCCTCTATATTGGTGAGACAGGCTGCTTACTTGCGGAACGCTTCAGAGAACACCTCAGGGCCGCCCGAACCAACCAACCCAATCACCCCGTGGCTCAACACTTTACCTCCCCTCCCACTCCACCGAGGACATGCAGGTCCTTGGACTCCTCCACCAGCAGAACACAACTACACGACGGCTGGAGGAGGAGCGCCTCATCTTCCGCCTGGGAACCCTCCAACCACAAGGTATGAATTCAGATTTCTCCAGTTTCCTCATTTCCCCTCCCCCCACCTTGTCTCAGTCGGTTCCCTCAACTCAGCACCGCCCTCCTAACCTGCAATCCTCTTCCTGACCTCTCCGCCCCCACCCCACTCCGGCCTATCACCCTCACCTTGACCTCCTTCCACCTATCCCACCTCCATCGCCCCTCCCCCTAGTCCCTCCTCCCTACCTTTTATCTTAGCCTGCTTGGCTCTCTCTCTCTTATTCCTGATGAAGGGCTTATGCTCGAAACGTCGAATTCTCTATTCCTGAGATGCTGCCTGGCCTGCTGTGCTTTGACCAGCAACACATTTGCAGCTGTGATCTCCAGCATCTGCAGACCTCATTTTTTACTCTGACTTTCCAGTGTCTGCAGCCCTCACGATTTCGAAAACTCAGGCAAAGGCAAATCTCGGGACATGGAACGCGACAGCTGAGATCTGGTCAGTCGACAATCCGCGACCAGGTTCACTGGGTAAACAACAACAAACTGCATAGCCAGTTCTATTTAAATTGCTAACACAAAATAGCCCGCTATGTAGCTCTTGTATTTTGTGACCGGGTGCAAAATGGCGGTTAGCCCTTGTCTCGCGCTGGAAACTAATAAACGTTGTGCGCGCGCCACCGGTACAGCGCTTCTCTGACCCACAGTCAAACGCACCTTACAATAAAAAACGTTCGCCGAAACCGTACTTTTAAGCTCACGATTCGCCCGGTCCTGTCGCCGATTAACGTCTCCCATCATAATTGAAGTGAAATCTGCAAAAGATGAAAGAAGGTACGCACGATACGTTTCAAGATCTCAATTTTGCGATACAAAATAAATAACGCATCAGCTGAGAATGAGCCTCTTTGATACCTCGCAGGATCTTTGCCGCTCACAACACAAATGCTAGAAGTGCCCACAACAAACATAACATCCGCTTTCGTGCTGCCATACTTGACAAGATAATTCTTAAATTACCAAAGTAAATCCTCTTGCCCAAGTTTCCCGATCGCAAACGACAACCGTTTCTCCCCTTCCGGCGTGATTGCGTCATTTCCTTAGAAACGGAAACCGCTCGCCAATGAGCAAAAAGTTATCAAGTCTTTAAGAAACAGGTAGGCACGAATAAGGATTATACTGGCCTCAGACCCTTTAGATAAGAACCAAGTTGGCCCGTCTGAAATAATACTTCTTGAATTATTAATTCGAAAGCGAGATTAGTGTTATTCCCGACAACAATCGAGATTGCCAAACATCCGGGACGCCAACACTGTGGGAAGTGATGTAACGGTCAATCGGAAGTCATCTTTCGCCGAAAACGAAGTCTTCGTCTGTGAAGAGGCTCCATTTGTGGAAAGCAGCAACCATCGTTATCAGTAATTACCGAAATCGAGTTTGGACGGTCACTTTGTCAGTAATTTTCGCGCACTGGGGCTACCATTGGCGAGTAAAAAAGTAATTTGTTAGCTGAAGGACATGTCCGGTTGTAGTATGGCATGTTTCTGTGCACTAGTGGGTCGGAATGTGCCTTTTTTAAAAGGCCCAAACGATGGTGATATGATAGCAATATTTTGATCTATTCTCCAACTCCATGCTTAAGTGAGTTAAGTAAAATTGATTAAGACTTCAAGACTAGGAGGAGCATTTTTAAGGCGATTGGAGAAAGATTTTCAAAAAACATGAGACAGTTCTTTTTTACGCAGGGTGGTTTGCCTGTGGAATGAACTTCTTGAGAAAGTGGGGGATGCGGGTGCAAGTTCTACGTTTAAAAGACACTTGGATAGATACCTGAATAGGAAAAAATTAGAGGGATATGGGCCAGGAGCAGGCAATTGGAACCTAGTTAGTTAGTTAGTTTAAGATTATGTTTGATATAGACTAGTTGGACTGAAAGATCTGTTTCCGTGCCGTATGAGTCTATATTCCCCGATTTAAAAGTTTAGACAGTGAGATTTGATCATATGGTGGAGTGAGAAAGATATGCATTTTTCTCCCATAGTTGAAATATTAGGAAATGTCAATCTAGCAATGATGTGAATTTCGAGTATTTTAAAATTGAGACATAGAGTTGAAAAGTCAAAACTTAATGTCAGAGATGCCACTGAATTTAAAGAGTGATTAAATAGTCTACAAAATTTGTTTTTAAACTACATATTATAGGACAAAACAACATCTTAAAAGGTAAATTTTGATATTTTGACAATAAATGTGTGTTGAAAAATGTGGTGTTGGAAAAGCGCAGCAGATCAGGCAGCATCCGAGGAGCAGGAGAATCGACGTTTCGGGCATCATCCCTTCTTCAGGAATGTGGCCTACCTCCTACCTTACAGTAGTAGGCAGAATTGAGATGATCACACTATTAGGAATTATAAAGTAAGGTTAACCTATAAACTAAATTGGAACTTTAAAACTAACTTTTCCTAGACTTTACACTTCAGCTAAATATGATCGTGAAACTTTATGCCCTTGTCTGTCCCCTGAGCTCTTCTTTGTTCACATCAATTTATCTTTTGCTGCCTAAGTTATTTGACTTGCCAGGGTACTAATCACAGTTAGGTTAAGGCCCACTCCAATGCCACAGTGCCCTTTTTCCATGGTAGGGTTCACAAATGGGCTATGAACATTGAATCCTTCTCTCTATCCATGAGGTCATTACTGTAATCCTGGCAGGCAGCTCCATCCTCAGGAGTTACACCTTCAGCTGCAGAGAACCATCTCGATGACCCAAGCTACATTAACCCTTACTACAGCTACATTGCTTTTTACTCCTCCTATGGCATTTGCACCACATAATGTTCAGGTTGCTTAACCACCCTGTAATTCTTACAAATTGCATGAACCTCAACCATGTTGGATGAATGCAAGAACTGAGCCTTCTCCATTGATATGTCTTATAGCTCTGTACCTACTTCATTTGCAGTCAACCCATCCTGTTTCTGACCACAGATCAAATCAGAACTTCGTAACCTAATGTGTGTGCCTACCCTCTGGTACCTGTAACTGTTCCTCCATCTGATCTATGGCAGTGCTTGAAGCTCAGATTCCTCATCATGCTTAACCTACAATTCTTCACGCTGCAGATAAATAAGCATATGTAGTAGGAACAGGAAGAGGCCATTTGGCCTCCTGAGCCTGTCAGTTGATTGATAAGATTATAATTGAACTGATGTCTGTCTGTCTGTCTGTCTCTCTCTCTCTCTCTCTCTCTCTCTCTCTGTGTATCTTTCATTCTGAAAAAGCGCCATTTTTATGGCCATCACCTTGGATGGACTTCAGTTTATGAAGAAGAAAATGTTAGTAAGAAGAGTTGATTGCAGCAAGAACCTGCATTTATATGTTACCTTTTAATGTAAATGAAATGTAGGTTTTTTTTAAAATAGAGTATTCAACATCTTAAAAATTAAAGATTAATGACATTTTAGATGTTTATCCTGAAGTGTTAATATTATGGCAAATTTATGCAATTTTATTTACTTAGAAGGAAAGTAATGATTAGGATTAAAATCATGGAGACCCTGTGAATTTAATTTTAAAATTTTTAATTATCCTCTCATATCTGACAGTTCTGCCATGTGATAGGTCTTTTCACATGAATTAAATGTTTTGCTAAATTCTGTATAAGGTTACTAGTCCTCTCAGGCAAAAATGTAAATGCTGTAGAATAAACAGATCTGTGCATTCTTTAAATTGGAATAATGTAAATTTTTTATCACATTGTAGTCCTTGAATTTTTAAGCAACAACTTCAAAACTTATTTCTGCAACTCTGTTTTGCATGTACATAAATGCTTTAACTGAGTAAACACCCCAATTTGCCGATGTAAGAAAACCAGGTAGGAAGTTTCAGGGAGTGAATTCTAGAGCTTGGACTTCAACACTGAGGACCCTGCAAGTAAAGAACACCTGTATTTTGGTGAGCATTGAGATGATGGTTGAATGGGACTTCGTTCGCGTTGGTATACAGCATGTAGAGTTTTGCACCCACCAAGTTCATGGATGTTTGTGTCACAGTTGCCAAATCTAGAGTAGAAAATAGCACTGTACAAAGCTGCATATTTACGTTTGGATTAAACACCCTTTTAAATTAGTCTTTTAAATGGAGAATTTTCAGCCCCCAAAATTAATTGTATTTGCTGCTAATTAAATTGATTTGCTGCTATTTTTTCTATTTATGATGAAATAATGAAGTGACATTTCATTGTTTCTTCAGATTTGAAAAAAATGAATATTGCTGGCATAAAATCACAGTTTGAAGATGGTGCGAGAAATGTTCCTTGTAGCAAGTACTGGTGTGATGTAAGTGTTTTCAAATGGATTAAGTTTCAGCAGTAACTTGTTCTTATGTTACGATGCTTGTACTATTAAATTCAAGATTTCATCATAATATTGAAATGGAAATGAAGGTGCTGAAACAAAGGGAGAAATATTTATGGAATAACCAAGAAATTGATTTAAGCAGTGGAATTTTACAATGGCATTAAGGTGAGGCAGGTGTAAAGCCATATCCACTCTGGAAGAAATTAGGGTAGTAGGAATGAAATGCCTAAAGACTTAGTTGTTGTGAGTGATGGGATGGAGAGGGAAGTGAGATGGGTTCTTTTCATGGACACTTGAAAAGAAATGTTTGAGGATGTAATAACAGCATCTATGGTTAGAAGTAATGAATGTGCTGATCGTGTATCTTGGTGGCCACCAAGTAATAGCATTGAGCCTGGAATGGGATGAAAACAAGAAGAAATATAATTACACTTGAATCCACTTATTCTACTCAAGACTGATTACAACAATGTGTAAAGGCAAAGGTTTTCATGGAGGAAATGCAACAGTCCTATCTTCTGTTTGTTTCTAATTTCCAATCTGCTAAGGAATGGAAAAAGTTATGAACCACTTGGGAACCACTGAGTCAAATGGAACACGACAGACAATACAATATAGGCAGAAATGGGTACTGCAGCTGCTGTACATCAGAGTCAAGATTAGAGTGGTGCTGGAAAAGCACTTCAGGTCAGGCAGCATCCGAGGAGCAGAATGATCGACGTTTCGGGCAAAAGCCCTTCACCAGGAATGAAGCTGGGAGTCTTGGGAGTGGTGAGATAAATGGGAGTGGGGTGGGGTTGGGGAGAACGTAGTTGAGAGTGCAGTAGGTGGATGGAGGTGGAGGTGAAGATGATAGGTCAGATATGAGGATGGACCAGTTATCTAGGAAAGAAGATTGACAGGTGGGGCAGATCAGGTGGATGATGTGGAGGTGGCAGGTTGAAACTGGGGTAAAAGTGGGGGGAGGGGAAATGAAGAAACTGGTGAAGTCCACATTGATGCCGTGGGGTTGAAGGGTCCCGAGGCAGAAGATGAGGCGTTTTTCCTCCAGATGTTGGGTGGTGAGGGAGTGGTGGTGGAGGAGGTCCAGGACCTGCATACCTGCATGTCCTTGGCAGAGTGGGAGGGGGAAGTTGAAATGTTCGGCCAGGAGGCGGTGCGGTTGATTGGTGCAGGTGTCCCGGAGAAGTTCTTTGAAGTGCTCTGTGAGAGGGCATCTTGTCTCCCCAGTGTAGAGGAGACCGCATTCGGAGCAATGGATACAATCAATGATGTGTGGAAGTTTGATGGATGTGGAAGGCTTCTTTGGGGCCTTGGACAGAGGTGAAGGGGAAGTGTGGGCACAGGTTTTGCAATTCATGTGGTGGCACGGGAAGGTGCCGGGAGAGGAGAGTAGGTTGTTGAGGGGTGTGGACTTGACCAGGTAGTCGCAGAGGGAACGGTCTTCGCAGAAAGCGGATAGGAGTGGAGAGGGAAATATATCCCTGGTAGTGGGGTCCGTTTCGAGGTAGCGGAAACATCGGCAGATGATGCAATTTATGTGGAGGTTGGTGAGGTGGAATCAAAAGAGAAAATGCTGGAAAATCTCAGCAGGTCTGGCAGCATCTGTAAGGAGAGAAAAGAGCTGAGGTTTTGAGTCTAACTGACCCTGTGGCAACCCCATGGCATCAATGTGGACTTCATCAGTTTCCTCATTTTCCCTCCCCCCACTTTACCCCAGTTCCACCCTTCCAGCTCAGCATCATCCACGTGTGGGCGGCACGGTGGCACAGTGGTTAGCAGTGCTGCCTCACAGCACCAGAGACCCGGGTTCAATTCCCGCCTCAGGCGACTGACTGTGTGGAGTTTGCACGTTCTCCCCCTGTCTGCGTGGGTTTCCTCCGGATGCTCTGGTTTCCTCCCACAGTCCAAAGATTGTGGGTCAGGTGAATTGGCCATGCTAAATTGCCCGTAGTGTATGGGTGGGTTGCGCTTTGGCGGGTCAGCGTGGACTTGTTGGGCCGAAGGGCCTGTTTCTACACTATACGTAATCTAATCTAATCTAATCTAATCAGACCCTGGTTCAATTCCCGCCTCAGGCGACTGACTGTGTGGAGTTTGCACATTCTTCCACGTGTCTGCATGGGTTTCCTCCGGGTGCTCTGGTTTCCTCCCACAGTCCAAAAATGTGCAGGTTAGGTGAATTGGCCATGTTAAATTGCCCATAGTGTTAGGTGCAGGTGTAAATGTCGGGGTTGCGCTTCGGTGGGTCAGTGTGGACTTGTTGGGCCGAAGGGCTTGTTTCCACACTGTAAGTAATCTAATTTAACCTTCTTTCCCAGATATCTACTCCACCCTCATCTCCGACCTATCACCTTCACCTCCATCTCCATCCACCTACTGCACTCTCAACTACCTTCTCCCCAGCCCCAGCCCCACCCCCCCTCCCATTTATCTCTCCACTCTGGAGGCTCCCAGTCTCATTCCTGATGAAAGACCATGCAATATAGTCTGTCATTGCATCTGTCCTATAGTATGTTTATCACATTTTATGCATGGTAGGTGTGTAAGTATTTTGCTTTAACTGTTAAAATATGAGAAGGCCGAAGATTAACTCTGTTCTTTACTTTTTTTTTGTCTAGATCTGCAAAGTAGCTTGCATATCTGCTCTGAATCTCCAGGAACATATCAGGGGCTATCAGCACAGAAAGGTAAGATTAGCTACAGTGATCCAATCCCATGTACTCAATAATATGTATTTGACTCCTTTTAAAAGAAAGTAGTTTTAAACTGTGTGTACTGAGTGAAAAGAAAACAGGTTTTATTGCATATGCACACATTTCATGGACTCAATTGTAATCTGGAATTCATTATTCCCCATCCAGGTCAAATTGCTGGAAACTTTCCTGGCAGTAAAGTTTAAAACAGATATTCATATATAACATTCAAGTTAGAGTGCATAATAAAGTTTGATATTGACAATTTCTCAATGGAGTTTAAAATGCCAAGACATATTTGAGGTTCAGTTGTTTACTTTTCCTCTAGCATCTTGGATGTTAATGCAGTATTCCAACTTCCTATCTAACTTTTAGTTGGTTACAGAAGATCCTGTTGTAATAGCTCTGTGTTGCACAATTATGAAATGATAAATATGCTTCCAATGTAGTCATTCTGTGTTGCCAATCAGTGAAGGAAAAGTAAACAATTGAACCCCAAATATGTCTTGTAATTTTACACTCCATTGAGAACTATGGTCCCTGTTGACATAAATCATTGATGATTGCAAATGACATCTATTCATCTCTCTTTTGTATCTTCCCCATTGCATAAACTACAGTATCTATTTCCAAAGCAGTTATCATTAATAATGATTACATTCAATCATTTAAATAACTTGCATATTGGTTTGTGCAAAAATGATTTGGATTCAGTTGATTTACGAAGTGGGGTCCTGTCTGGGCCAAATCAATTTCCCTTCAGCCGAAAATTAACTCTGTTCTTTATTTTTTTTTGTCTAGAACATTAGATTCTCTCATGAGATCATTGCCCATTATGGTGCCCTCGTTATTTTGACATACTTAGAACTTCATGCGGATATATATATATATATATATATATATAGTTTATTTCTACGAGGGTACTTTTGCTTATGAAAGCTGGTGTTTTATCCTGTCCTATTCCAGTTAAGTGAATAATTTTATTTGCGTGGGGTAAGGTAAGTTTGTGATGGATACAGCTGCTCCTGTGTCTACTAGCATTTCACATTTCCTCCCTCCTATTACTGTGGGTACGTAAATTCTCCCCTCTTTCTCACCCTCATGAATGGGGGCAGCTGATTGTCAACTCTGCTGACCTCGGGATCCCTGCAGTTCCGCGGTGTTCCGAGTGGTGTTTGGGGGTACCCCATGCTTTTCCTAGCACATTGCTTCTATATATCCTGTTCTTTTGCAGTGCTGAAGTAATTTACATAGATCCCTGCTCATAGGCCCCTACATTCTCCAGCAAAGTGTCCCTGTTGGCCTCAGTTGTGGCAGGATAGTTTTATTCTACTCTCACCTCCATTCCGGTCGGCTGCTTTATCAAGTCTTGCTTTTGTTGCAGGAGCTTCTGCCTCCTGCATCCCTCTAGCCCACTCAACTAGGTCATCATAATCCTGGGACATTGTTACTCCCAATTTCAGGATGGCTTGGTGTGTGCTAGAGAGCCCATCTTTAAAAGCTTGGATGAATGCCCAGTCTCTCCCAGATCTGGGTTTGTTTGACCTGATCATTTCTGATAGACCCTAAATAATCATTCCCCATACTCAGATATTCCTTCCCCTTTAAGTTGCTTAGTGGTTGTGATCTTGGTGCAGTTCGTGGGAGCATTTCCTAGCACCCTCTAGATCTCTTCTTTAAAATTGGTGAAGAGGGCCTGCTGAGCATCTATCTCAGCTGAAAGTGCAACGGCATGTGTCCACCGTCCTCCACTAAAGTCTCAGGCTGCTGTGGCATTGGGTCTGCCGGCTACCTGTCTCCACCTGTCCACTGGACAATCTGCCCACAACAGCTGGTGTGTGGTCTCAGATGTAGTTGGTGCCTGACCCACAAACTATCCAGCTCTTCCCAGAACCTGATGTTTGCGCTCTGGGACAGTAATTTGCATAGGGAGGCCATAATCTGCTGCCTCTCCCCTAGGGTGAAGCGTTTATAATTCTCTTTGGGCTGTAAGTTTGTTCCTCCTCTGGTAATGGATGCTAAGTTATACTTGTGCACCGTCCCTCCAACAAAGGGAGCAGTTGTTCCCGACTGGACAGTTTCATAGCGGGGAGAGAGTCAATCTCCTTTTCCTCTTTTATTTTTTCTAATCTGTATTCTAACTCCTTTATTCTGTCCTCCAGCACCTCAATTCATTCTTGGCCTTTTCTCCACCTGCTAGTGAAGGTAACTAGTTCAATTAGGCCTGCTAATTGGTACACTAACATTACCCCTATCGATTTAGTTTTATTTTGTTTCTGTTTACTCACCCACATTCTTTGGTGTGCTAATGTCTAGGATGGATTCCAACCACTTTTCTTCTTTTGCTCTGTCAGCCCTTGTCTGTCTACCTTGTATTTTTCAATAAGGGAACCTGCAGTTTACTCCTTAAAACTTTGATCTGCCATTTAACAGATTGTGTACCTCCCGAGAATGCCACAGTAAAGTGTTCCTAACCGGTGGGGACTTCTGTACCCCTGGTCAATAATACTGTGCCACACCATCCATATGCCGGTAGCAGCCTCCTAGCAAGGTGTGCTCTCCACCGGTGGGACATCTCTACCCTCCCAGCAACCACTACTAGTCAGTATTTATTGGTTGGCTGAGAATGCTGGCTCAATTGGGTGTGCTCTCTACCAGGACTCTTCTACCCTCCCAGCCACCTGTACTGACTCAACACCTCCCGATAGGTCGAGAAACCTACCTCTAGCCTGGTGTACCCTCTTCCAGTGGGACTCTTTATCCTTCCGGCCACTGCCATTATTGAAGTTCTGTTGTTCTACTACGGACTGACAGGGTATCATGGTTACTCACAGTGTCCACGCTTCCCACCTCAATAAAGTGCGCTCCACTGAGGTTTGGCTCTTGGTCAGAGTGATGTGCTTCTCTTCCTCATCACATTGGAAATTACAGGTACAGACAGCATTCAACTTTTAACTTAAACTCTAATTGGAGTCTGCATTGTTCGCCTCTACAGAGTCCAGTGTTATCTGACTTTGCCACTTGTGTTTCACAACTCCTAGTGCCCCAGCGCCTCAATTCCCACTTCAAATCCCAGCCTTTACGTGGGTGGGCTACCCCTCTTCACACCTAGTTTTGGGTTGGGTTTTTGAGATGGGCACTACCTTGTCCTCTGGCTGATTCAGCACAAACAGCACATTTTTCAACAGTTAACAAAGTTAAACACTTATTCACCACAGACATGCATTTAAAATTTTTAACTCAGCACTGTACCAGATTAGACATTACAATCGGTATACCTTTTAAACTGTGTCTTTGGCTTGGTCTGACTCTTCCGGTTTGCAGGTACATATTGGTTCTTACCCTGGCCCCTGATCATGGCCTTTGACCAAGGCACCAGTAATAGGAACCCTGCTTGCAGTGCCAATTGTTATGAGGAAAATCACCAGCCTCTGAGACAGAGTCTGGGTTCAATGACAGAGTTTATTGTACAGGAAATACCGGAGCTCTGGGGAGAGACAGACACCAACAGCGCAGTGGTCAGCTGCGATTCTTCTCTCAACCCAGAGCATGTGTCAAGACACTTTTAACATTTTGTGATATAATAGGTCAGTGATGAGGTTATTGTCTCTGTAACATGGTTTGTTTATTGTAAACATTGCAGAATTGTTGATGCAGTTATTGTCAGTTCCAACGCAGTCTTCATTAATTTCAGTGCAGTCATTGTCAGTTTAAGAGCAGGCATTGTTGATTTCAATGTCTGTGTGGAAGCCCATTGCTGTAGTAATGGGCGCTAATCACTCTTCGTGAAAGGGACGATTACTGCAGCCCTGGCTTTTATTACATTTAATTGAGTCCATATCAAACTGTTAGCATTTTTATCAAAGGTGTTGGCTGGACCCAGAAACTTTGGCGGACAAGATACGCTACTCATTTGTATTCTTTCCCCAACTCACCTTGAAACTAATCAACTAGGTTGTGAGAGCATTGTGCTGGCATTCTGGTGGCCCCAGGCAGCGTCTTGTTTGTCCTCCTGTCTCTCTTCATAGTTTGGTCTGGCGACCATCTTGTGTGTCAAGTGGCCAGCTGGTGGCTCAGTGGCCATCTTGTGTGTCTGTGTTCTTAGTGTCACACTGCCCCGTGCCATCTCTCTCTTCGCTGTTAATCAGATCTCTCCTTCTAAATTGAGAAAACAGACCTAATTTGTTTCATCTGTCCTCATTACTTAAACCCCGAAGTCCAGGTATCATTCTTGTAAACCTATGGTGTTCTTCCACCAAGCCTGTATTATCTTTTGTAGGGTGTGGTGCCCACATTAGTTCGCAGGACTCCAAATGAGGTAAAACTGAGGTTTTGTATAACTGCAGCATAATTTCTGCATCTTTTGTACTCCAGTCCTCCAGATATAAAGGCCATTAACCACCGAGATTATTTTCTGTGTTGGATTGTGTCATTTTAAAGATCTGTACGCATGAACCCCTAAGTCTCTTCAGACATCTGCTGCTTTTAACTTCATACCATCATCAAAGTACCCTGATCTATCCTTTCTCAGTCCAAAATGGATAACCTTTCACTTGTTCATATTGAATTCTGTTTGCCACAGTTTTACTCATTCATCTAGTCTGTCAATATTTCTTTATAACTTTGCTATCATTCACACTATGCCTAATTGTGTCATCAGCAAATTTAGAGATATGACTTTCTATGCTATCATCCAAGTCATTAGAAAATAATGTGAATATTTGAGGCCCTAACACAAGTCCATGTGGGGCACCACTTGTCACATCCTGTCCATTTTAAGTATATCCCTACTTTTTCTTGTCTGTCATTCAACTAATTTCCCAGCCTTGTCAGTAATTTGCCCTCACTTCTGTGGTCTTCAACCTTAGTTAGCAGTTTCTTAAGTGGGACTTTATCAAATGCTTTCTCAAGTCCATATAAACAACATCCATAACCATTATCCTGTCCATACTTTAATCACCTTTTCAACAATTCAGTGAGGTTTCTCAGGCATGACCAATCTGTCATGAATCCATGCGACTCTTCCTGAGTAATTGAAAATGTGAGGTGTTCAGTTCAGTTACTGTATCCTTTCTTATGGACTCCTAACAATTTCCCCACCATAGATGTTAGACAAAGTCATGAAAGGCTCTAAGGTGATTGTTCTTGCTCCTGGAAAGGGTGTAGTCCACTTTAGATTAGTCTGGAAGTGTAACGTATCTCAAATATGACTGTAGCAACATGAGCGGTGTCTGCAATTAACAGGATGCTGTTGTCAAGCTAAAAAGACGGGTTGCCTTTCACACAAATGAATAATATGGTATATGCATTTCAGTGCCAGTGTGGTATCAGGTCTGTAAGATTGACCATACTCAAATAGCCTAAGATAGCAAAAGCTGCAACACACTGCTTAACATTGCCTGTGATTCTCCAATTGAGCAGCATATGCTGGATAATCCAGAATGTGAGAGAAATTATGCTGATAGCCAAATTATGATTGTCAGTCGAGCTTGCGTATGTGTATTAATACACAGAGCCATGTGTTTCGTGGGCAGAAAAGAGGTACATGCACTGCATTTGTTTCAAATCAAAAAAATTGATAACTTCATAGATTTCATTCTTGGCACTGCCTTCAGCAATCAGTCAATGTGTTAGTTTTAAAATTTAAATCAAATCTGGCACTTAACTGCCAGTCATCATTATTTGGCATTGTTGCTACCAAACGGTATTCTCCTCTCAACTAGTGTAGACTTGAATTTGTATTCTTGCAAATTGTCTTGAATGAATCCAAGATGACACACTTTGTCAAAGTTCCTCTTTCAGCAATACTCAAGTTCTTTACTGCCAAAGGAAGTAGATGTCTTGGCATGAATCATGTTAGCTCAGTTGACTAGTGGTATGTGGAGATACAGAAGTGGGTCTGGCAGGTAGATAATTACAGATAATTAATTGACAGATAGAACTAATGTTGTCCATCAAGGATCTGCATGGTACACTCGCTTTTTACTGTTTAGAAATTACCTTGAATGAAGAGCTATTTATCTAAGTTGTTGACGACAGCAATGTGGGTGACACAACAAATAATGTTGATGGAAACTGAAAGGGGTACTGATGAAATAATAACTTGTGGCCAAGCTGTCCCAGCAATTCAGCATGAAGAGGTGAGGTAATTTATTCTGGATCTGAGCTGGATAGATTAGTGTAAAATCAAAATGGTGACAAGCCAGCAATTATGCAGGAACAGAGATTTAGGGATCCAAATACACCGGCATGTGATTTAGATGAAAAAGGTCATTTAGAATGCTAATTAAATGTTTCTCTGATCTTGAGGAAACAACTACAGATGGATGGAAATTATGTTGGTTATATGAAACCTCTTTTTAAAACCTTTTACCAGATAGGGATATTTTTGTCTTTGCCAGAATTCACCACTCATCCTTGATTGCCCTTGAGAAAATGGTGGTGAATTAGCTTCTTCAAAAGCTGCAGTCATGTAATGAAGGGATAACCTTAGTTCAGTTAGGGAAGGAGTTCTTGATTCTTGACGTGATGACTGTGAAGGAAGATGATGTACTTACAAATCAAGGTAGTATGTGGTTTGAGGATGCAGCATGAGGGGACTGCGACTTGCAAATGGTGTGGTTCCCACACATCTGTTGCCCTTATCCTTACTGGTTAGAAGTCATTGGTTTAGAAGATGTTATAGTTTCTGCAGTATATCTTGTATATCATACCACTTAGAATCATGGGGGTTATGGATAAAGTCAGTGTTGTTGTCTTTTCCCTAGGATGGGTGATTTCAAATCTAGGGGCATATTTTTAAGGTGAGAAGGGAGAGATTTGAAAAAAGACAAGGGACAAAGTTTTTATACAGGGTGGTTAGCATGCAGAATGAACTTCCTGTGGAATTGTTGTATGTAGGCACAGTTACAAAGTTTAAAAGACACTTCAATAAGAACATAACTAGGAAAGGTTTCGAGCATTATGGGCATAGAGCAGGCAAATGGGACTCCTTTAGGTTAGGATTTTGTTTGGTTTGGCCTGCTTGGTTTAAAGGGTCTGTTTCTGCACTGTATGACTCTTAAGTGGACTTAAGTGCCTTAGATCATAAGCCTCTTGAGTGTTACTGGAGCTGAATCTATCCAGGCAAGTGTACACATTCACATCACATCACTTTTATAGTTTCTGGACAGGGTTTTCAAAATCAAGATGTGAGTTACTTGCCACACAATTAAGAGCCTCTCACCTGTTCTTGTTCCACAGCGTTTATATGACTGGTCCAGTTCAGTTTTTGGTCAATGGTAACCCCCTCAGCATGTGGATATTGTGAAATACAGCAAACGCCATTAACTGTCTCAATTTAATCTGGAAAACCACCTCAGGAAAAATTTATTTTCCTTAGCAGATGTGCAGTGTAACCTTACTTGAGTGATACATGTGTTCAAGTGGCTAAATATGGAACTTCTAAAAGTTTCTAATTAGCCTGTTCTGAGATATTATTACACACCTCTGAAGCAAGTGGAACTCGAGCCAGGATCTTCTGCCTCAGAAATAGGGACAATACACTGTAAGAGTCCCAAACTTGAACTTGTACTGTTGATGTTCTGTAGTCTTGAAAGTTCAGGGTCATCTAATTAAAGCATTGACGATGGTTAAAGGTGTTAATTAGTTTCATATTATGTACCTATGTCTCTGGTGGAGTGTCCAGAACTAGAGAGCGCAACTTGAAAATTAGGAATTGACTGTTCATGAATGATGTTGAAAGCATTTCAGAAAAAAAATCTTAAATCTGGAATGTTTTTACTCAAAAAAAATCTCTTGGAACTGGACCAATTGTTTATCCCATTTTGATATATTCTGAGTTTTGTTGAACATGTTTAGTAAAGATCAAAAAATGTAGATAGATAGGAGGAGTTAAAATGCAGATTAACTGTGCTCTGGACCAGGGCACTCCGCTCCTGATCCTGTTACAGCCTTGGTCCAGGCATAGATAAAATAGCTTAACTTCAGAGAGTGACTGTCCTTGACATCAAGGCAGCATTTGATCAAATATGGTATCAAGGAACCTTAGCAAAACTGGAGTCAATGTAATCAGAAGGTAAGTTCTCCACTGGTTAGTCGTACCTGGCACAAAAGATAATCCTTGTAGTTGTTGGAGGTCAACCATCTTAACCCCAGAGCTCACGTACAGGAATTCCTCAGGGTAGTGTCCTCGGTCCAACCATCTTAAACTGCTTCATCAGTTCCATCCATCATTCCAGCATGATCACAACTATAAGATGTTCACCATCCTCCGATACTTTAGCAGTCCGTACTTATAAGCTGCAAGACCTCAGCAATATTCAGGCTTGAGTCGATCAGTGGCAAGGATTGTCCGGGCAATGACCATCTCCACCTGGAGAGAATCTAACTATCACCCCTTAACATTCTCATAGGACTAGACATTAAATGCTGGAACGATTTTATTGATGACCAGAATGTCCACAACCAGCAGTCACAATCTAAGGATCAGGAGTAGGACCGTCTAAGATTGAGGCAAGGAGATATTTCTTCACCCAGAGAGTGGGAAGCCTGTGGTATTCCCTGCCACAGAAGTGGTTGAGGCCAAAACATTGAATGTTCTCAAGAAAGAATTATATATAGTTCTTAAGTTTGAAGGGTGTGGGGAGAAACGGAAAAATAGTAATGAGCTGGATCGTCATGTTGAATGGTGGAGCAGACTTGAAGGACAGAAAGGCCTACTCCTGCTCCTATTTGCTATGTCATCTTTTCAGTGGCATTGCCATTGCTGAATCCCTCATGAACAACATCCTGGGAGCTTACCATTGACCAGAAACTTGCTATTATAAATGTTGTGATGACAAGAACAGATCAGAGGATTGAAAATCTGTACCATGTAATTCACCTCGTGACTCCCCAAAACCTGTCCACCATCTACAAGGTAGAAGTCAACAAAGTGATTATAATATTCTCTGCTTCCCTGAATGAGTACAGTTTGAACAACATCAAGAAGCTTGACACCATCAGGAAAAAGCAGCCCACTTAACTTGCACTACATTCACTTTCTTGAACACTGAGTCATACAGCACAGAAACAGATCCTTTGATCCAATTCGTCCACGTCAATAAAGTTTCCCAAACTAAACTAGTCCCAAATCCTTCTGAACATTTCTGTTCATATACCTGTCTAAATATATTTTAAATGTTGTAACTGTGCCTGCATCTACCACTGCCTTTGGCAGTTCATTCCACATACTACCTGATGTATGAAAAAGTTGACCTTCAAGTCCTTTTTAAATCTTTCTCCTCTCATCTTAAATTTATGCCCTCTAGTTATGCCTATCCTAGGGAAAAGACCCTTGCTATTCACCTTATGTGATTTTACAAACCTCCTATAAGGTTATCACCCCACCAACCTCCGCATACAACGTATACCACCCCACCAACCTCCGCATACAACGTATACCACCCCACCAACCTCCGCATACAACGTATACCACCCCACCAACCTCCGCATACAACGTACCACCCCACCAACCTCCGCATACAACGTATACCACCCCACCAACCTCCGCATACCACCCCACCAACCTCCGCATACAACGTATACCACCCCACCAACCTCCGCATACAACGTACCACCCCACCAACCTCCGCATACAACGTATACCACCCCACCAACCTCCGCATACAACTTATACCACCCCACCAACCTCCGCATACAACGTATCATCCGCCGTCATTTCCGCCACCTCCAAACGGACCCCACCACCAAGGATATATTTCCCTTCCCTCCCCTCCCCTATCAGCGTTCCGCAAGGACCACTCCCTTCGTGACTCCCTCGTCAGATCCACACCCCCCACCAACCCAACCTCCACCCCCGGCACCTTCCCCTGCAACCGCAGGAAATGTAAAACTTGCGCCCACACCTCCACACTCACTTCCCTCCAAGGCCCCAAGGGATTCTTCCATATCCGCCACAAGTTCACCTGTACCTCCACACACATCATCTATTGCATCCGCTGCACCCGATGTGGCCTCCTCTATATTGGTGAGACAGGCCGCTTACTTGCGGAACGCTTCAGAGAACACCTCAGGGACGCCCGGACCAACCAACCCAACCACCCCGTGGCTCAACACTTTAACTCTCCCTCCCACTCCACCGAGGACATGCAGGTCCTTGGACTCCTCCACCGGCAGAACATAACAACACGACAGCTGGAGGAGGAGCGCCTCATCTTCCACCTGGGAACCCTCCAACCACAAGGTATGAATTCAGATTTCTCCAGTTTCCTCATTTCCCCTCCCCCCACCTTGTCTCAGTCGGTTCCCTCAACTCAGCACCGCCCTCCTAACCTGCAATCTTCTTCCTGACCTCTCCGCCCCCACCCCACTCCGGCCTATCACCCTCACCTTGACCTCCTTCCACCTATCCCACCTCCATCGCCCCTCCCCCAAGTCCCTCCTCCCTACCTTTTATCTTAGCCTGCTTGGCTACTCTCTCTCATTCCTGATGAAGGGCTTATGCTCGAAACGTCGAATTCTCTATTCCTGAGATGCTGCCTGGCCTGTTGTGCTTTGACCAGCAACACATTTTCAGCTATAAGGTTATCCCTCAACTTCTCAGCTTATCCAGCATCTGCTTATATTTTGAACCCTCTAGTCTTGGTAACATTCTTGTAAACCTTTTCTGCACTGTTTCCAATTTAATAATATCCTTCCTATAGCAGGGTGACCAGAACTGTACATAGTACTCCAAAGGTGGTCTCCTTCACTGATGATGCACAATGACCGCAGCATGTATGCTTTGCAAGTTGCATTGCAGTAACTCACAAAGGTTCTCTGATAGCACTTTCTAAATCAGCAACTTCTACCAAGAGCAGTAGATGCATTGAAACAGGCGACCTGTGGGTTCCCCTTCAAGCTACACATCATCCTGACTTGGAAACATAATACCATTCCTTCACTGACAGTAGGTCAAAATTGACAGTGCACTGGATGTTCTTTCTGGATGTTGCATTTCAAGGGCTGCAGTTCAAGAAGACTCCTCAGCCTACTTCTATAGGGCAATAAGGGATGGTCAGTACATGCTGGCCTCCACTTCACATGAAAAAAATACTGTCAGTTCTGATAGTTCTGTTCTTGTGCGATCTTGCATTATAAAAAATTGTATTACAGCCAATACAGGTAAGGAGAGTTTGTGTTCTACAAATAATGGTCTAAATTCTTCAATCGTGTTGAAGAAATGTGCGTTTATTGCAGAACCGACTAAAAGAAAATCTAGTTCAACAATAGATAAAAACAGGATCAAATCCGTAAAAGGCCACTTCCTATTTCTTCTATTTAAAGAGATACAATGAACAAAAGATGAAATAGTTGTCAGTATTGAAAAAGACAAGTGGGACTAATGTTCCCTTGTATAATGACAATGTTCCTGATTTTGACTTGGAGATGCCGGTGTTGGACTGGGGTGTACGAAGTTAAAAATCACACAACACCAGGTTATAGTCCAGCAGGTTTAATTGGAAACACTAGCTTTCGGAGAGCTGCTCCTTCATCAGGTAGCTGTGGAGGACACAATTGTAGGACACAGAATTTATAGCAGAAAGTTTACAGGGTGATGTAACTGAAATTGTACATTGAAAAATACTTTGATTGTTTGCTAAGTCTCTCATCTGTTAGAATGACCATGTTAGTTTCACTTTCTTTCATATGTAAGTCACAAAACATTTTTTAAAAGTTACATTCTCAGGTTAACTTTAACAATTGGTGTCAGCCCATATAATATGTTGAAGGAGTTAGCCCCTGTGTGCTGTTGTCTGTGCCATAATGTTTAATTCTAATCTAAAAAGTGAGTTAACAGAGTCTTACGTGGATTCATGCAGTTTTTGAGCAAAAATACAATGTAACTCTACAAGTACAAATTCATCCCACAAACCTGTGTGTGTGTGTCTGTCTGCCCCTCTGGGGTGGGGGTGAGGGGTTGTGTGTATGTATAAAGTGGTTTAAGTGTGTGTGTGTGTGTGTAGGAGTGTCTGTGTGTGTAGTGCAATGGTGGTCACCTGTTGTGTGACATGAACCTGAAGTCCCAGTTGAGGCCCTCCCTATGGGTATGGAACTTAGCTATCAGCCTCTGCTCAGCAGCAGCAAAAGGTGGCTGTGCAGAGGCTAATAGCTAAGTTCGTACCCATAGGGAGGGCCTCAACTGGGACCTTGGGTTCATGTCACACTACAGGTGACCACCATTGCACTATACACAGACACTCCTACACACACGTGCACACACGCAGTCCAATACACAGACACTCTCAAACACTCCTACAGACACACACACTCGCACACTTACACATGCATCCTCTGACAGACTTAGACCGCTTTACACTCACACATGCACATGTACACTCTCTCTCATAGACAATCACAAACCCCCACTACAGACAGACAGACAGACAGACAGACACAAACACACACACACGTACGTTAGCAGGGTGAATTTGTACTTGCAGAGCTACATTGTATTTTGCTTAAAGACTGCATGAATCCATGTAAGACTCTGTTAACTCATTTTTTTAGATTAGTGTCAGTCTAAACATTGTGGCACAGACAACAGCACACGGGTGGCTTACACCTTCAACATATTATATGGGCTGACACCGATTGTTAAAGTTAACCTGTGAATATAAGTTTTAAAAAATGTGTGATTTACATATGAAAGAAGCAAAACTAACATGGTCATTCTAACAGATGAGAGACTTAACAAACAATCAAGGTATTTTTCAATGTACAATTTCAGTTACACCATACTGCAAACTTTTGCTATAAATTCTGTGTCTTACAATTGTGCACTCCACAACCACCTGATGAAGGAGCAGTGCTCCGAAAACTAGTGCTTCCAGTTAAACCTGTTTGACTATAACTTGATGTTGTGTGATTTTTAACTTTGTTCCCGATTTTGACTTGCAGAGTCGGTGCTGAGGAATGCATGAAAATCAGATTGATAAGATTTAAATGTGGAGCATTGTGAACATAAATGTAGAGTTGGGTGACTGACATTTGGGAACATTTGTTGGTCAAAAATTAATGATTGAGAAAGATGAAAAGATCAAAGTAAGTTTCCTTTGGAGTTGGTGAATGCAATTTTGAAAGGTGGAGAAAACAAAATAGACATTGTCTATGGGAAATCAGGTCTGTGGGAAATTAGAAAAGAGAGTTCAGAAGGTAGCCTGATTTTTTTTGACAATTAATAGTATGAGATGAAGGTGATGTGGAGTAATGGTGAAATGATTGATGTGGCATGGGCATCCAAGCTTTTGAAACATCAAATTTGGAACAATAGGAGCTTTTTAACAGGCTAGCTGTGGTGGTACAGGCTGATCGGAAGCTTGGAGTTTGAAGAAGAGGGGTGCTTTTTAATGAGGACCGGAAGATTATTGAAGAAAAATGAGGAAATAGGGAGAACAGGAGTTGCACCACCACATTTCTCCAAACATCTCCACTCCCAAGTACAAGTGAATGACCTGTGTTCTTCTGAATTGGGTATGTTATGCATTATCTCCAGTCACCCATTCCTTCTATGATGCAATCATCTGCACTTTTAATGTATGTTTTGAGTTATGATGTATATGTTTCGATTTACTTTGAAAATGAAAGAAACTGACCATTATTTTCTTTTCTTGCTGCTGGGTCATTCTTGGCATGACATAACAGGTTGAACAAATTTTAAAAGAGACTATGGGTGAGTATTTTTCTGCTGTTAGACCATAAGATATTGTCATTTTAAGTTATTGATGAGACACAGTTTATTAATTAATAATGGTTGGATAAATATATGCCTGAATGTCAGCACTATATAATGGTGCACTTCAAAGTGTGACATGCCTAGGTAATCGTACATCTAAAGGCATACTGCAAATTGGTAATGATGTGCAAACATATCTTCCCATTTTTTGATACACTAGCTGTGGATAAACCAATTAAGTTAAATGTCTGCATGTAACAAGTTATGGTTTTCACAATATATTGGTCAATTGCAATTTGTCATGAGTTTATGTTATGACAGGTAATAGCGTAAGCAACCCTACAATTCCTGCAATGAATATTGGTCCTGATACAAGAACATTTGATGATTACCTTTTGGCTTGGAATGCTGATGAGCCTTTAGTTGGTATGTATTTTGTCTGCAAAAATTGCAGAATAAATGATCAAACCTTACTATTGCAATTTAAAATGGGTAAAAACAGTTATGATTACCTCTCTGTGTCATTTTTAGCAATGCATCGCTGACTGTCAAGCACTTTAGGATATTCAGATTTTTTGAAATACATTATGCAACTTTTATATAACAAAACTAGTACAAAACCCAATAAGTCGTCAATGCTAAAATAAAACAAAAGGACAGTGGATACTCAAGATCTTAACCAAAAACAGATCTTATTGGAGAACCTCAGCAAGTCTGGCAGCACTCATGGAGTGAAAGCAGAAATAATGTTTTGAGTCCACTGGCCCAGAACAGTTCAGAAGAAGGGTCACTGGACTTGAAACATGATCTCTGCTTTCTCTCCACAGATGCTGCCAGACCTGTTGAGTTTCTCCAGCAATTTCTGTTTTTGCAACTGAGGTAAGTCAGTACTTTCACATGATGGTCAAAGATGAATACTGATGCACAAAGCAAATAAAGTTTATGCCACTTCCTCTGAATCAATACTCTGTTTAGATTCTTATTCAATTTTTGTGTTTTTTTTTAAATTGATAGAAAGAATTAAAGGGATATTCTGACTTTGTTGGAGGGAATTTCAGTGGCACAAAATTTTAAACATACTTTATTATTTAGAGCAATGGAGTCTTCATAGCACAGATGGAGGCCATTTAGTACACTGAGCCCAGACTATCTTTGTTGAGCAAACCAATCAGTCACATTCCCCTACTTTTTCCCAGAGGCCTGATAGTTTATTTCCTTCAAGTGCCCATCCAATTTCCTTTTGAAATCACAGATCATCTCCACCATTCCTAGAGATAACATATTCCAGTCATTACCACTCACTGTATAAAAACATTTTACTCACACTCTCTTGTGGCTCTTGCTGGAAATTTTATGTTTGTGTACCCTTGTCCCTCTGAAAACACCTAAAGGGTACAGTTTTCTTTGTCTACTTTATCTGTACCCTTCCAACTGCCTCTGAGCATAAATCATATTCTTTATATCGAATAGGATCCACTCCACCTCTTATTGGCTGCTTATGAACCAATCTGTTCTTCTGCACTGTTGGTTTCTTTCTCATTTGCCCCAACAACTTACAGTACTATACACTGGGGAGGCATTGGTCCAGTGTTATTATCGCTGGACTGCTAATCCAGATAATGTTCGAGAGACTCAGGTTTGAATGCTGCCACAGCAGATGGTGGAATTTGAATTCAATAAAAACCTGAAGTTAGGAGTAATAATAACCATGATACCATTGCCGATTGTTGGAAATACCCAGCTAGTTCACTAATATCGTTTAGGGAAGGAAACTCCGATCTTCACCCGGCTGGCCTACGTATGACTCCAGACCCACAGCAATATGGTTGACTCTTAATTATTCTCTGGGCAATTAGAGATAGGCCAGTGATGCCCTCATCCCATGAATGAATTTTAAAAACAGTTAGCTTGGATATTGCTTGAAGAATTCGTATACCTTTCTGTTTTACATATTTCCTGCCTTCCTTGTCAGGTAAAGAGCCTGATTTTATTCTTCTCTTTTTCCCTCTTATTAGAATATGTGTAATCTAGAAAATCTCTTCCTTAAAGATCACCCGTGTCCTGTTTTAGTTGTTCTGTTAAAGTTTTTTAATTTTCTAAATAAAAACAGAAAATGCTGGGAACATTCTGGTCAGAAAATATTGGCAGTGAGAAAAGGTGTCATTGTTTCAGGTTGATGAGCCTCAGAGCCTAGATTCCTTCTCATCTGATTCCAACAAAGAAGGTCTGCTATAAATTGTTTCTTGCTCTTCTCTGTTACTAACCTAAATCTCTTGATATGAAAATCACTCTTACCCTAAGTGCCCCTCCTTAGACACTTGATTCACAGCAATCACTTCATTCCCCAGTATTGTATTTAGCAATGCATCTTTCCTTGTAGAACCAAGAAAATATTGGCCAAGGATGTTCTCCTAAACACATTTCAGAAATGCTTCCTCCTCTATTTTTCTCCTTTTTTGATTTTGCCTTGTCCCAAATGATATCTTGATAATTAATTTCCTGCCATATTATAGTTTTATGTCTCTCTCTGTCTTTTTGAAGATCTGCAGAATACACCTAGTCAGGTAACCAAACCTTTTCTTCTCAATTTCACCGAAATGGACTCTACAGCTCTCCCTTAAGGAATTCCCTCATTCGAGAACTGCAATATCTTTCATAATCCATATTATCTCCCACCCTTCTATTTTTTCCCTTCCCTGTAGCTTTTTGAACGTGGTATATTTGCAAATGTTAATCACATACTTCTCACGATTTTTAAGCCTTGGTTCTGCTATTCGCCTCCTTCCCCCGCCCATCCTGCCCTGGGTTTCCTTCAGCAGTTGTGTTAACATTGAATAAGTTGTGTGTAAGATATGTCTTTCTCTTTTGAAATTAAATGGTATTTATATTTATGAATGCTTCATGAAAAATTGCTGTGATGTATCTATTCAGGTCTCAATTATGTGATTGAATACCAGCGGGATGGGGGAAGAGACCCAATGTATGAATGCACACTATGTGACTTCACAGGTTACCTGCGCATATTTGTTTCACACCTTGGTGGTATCAAGCACAGAATGAATTACATGGTGAGTATATGAGTAAATTGGAATGCCTTTTATGTGCTTTTTCTTGGGAGATGGGAGGAATTGACAAGAAATTAAATGAGCCAAAATACAAGGGAAACAGAAAAGGAGAGTAAGGGGTAACTTTACTTGAAATGGGGATATAAATGATCAGGGAATAACTAGCTATGGAGCAGGTGTGGACAAAGATTATTTCAAAGGAAATTGCAAGAAACAATTTAAAATTGCTTAACCATTGATACATGATTGCAAACCATACCAAATACAACAAGGGAACGAGAGGCAATGTTAGCTTGCTAGGAACAAAATAAGGTGATTCATATTGACCTGTGAGTACAAAAAGTTAATACTGTGATTCATATTTTTAAAGCAGATAGGGAAATTTACGAATTGAAGATAGCTGTTTTTGGACAAGAAAAGATTGATGTAACCTTAAAAAGATTAAAAATAATATACACATGGGTTGGGACAAAAGATGAAAACTGGTCACGCTAATGAGAGTTGTTTACAGATCATCTCATGGTAGAAGGAAGGTGGAGGAAGAAATATGAATTAGATTAGATTACTTACAGTGTGGAAACAGGCCCTTCGGCCCAACAAGTCCACACCAACCCGCCAAAGCGTAACCCACCCATACCCCTACATTTACCCCTTACCTAACACTACGGGCAATTTAGCATGGCCAATTCACCTGACCCGCACATCTTTGGACTGTGGGAGGAAACCGGAGCACCCGGAGGAAACCCACGCAGACACGGGAAGGACGTGCAAACTCCACACAGTCAGTCGCCTGAGGTGGGAATTGAACCCGGGTCTCAGGCGCTGTGAGACAGCAGTGCTAACCACTGTGCCACCGTGCCACCCACACCCAATTATTGAATTGCAGATGTGCATTTAAAAACAACACAGTGATCCTTAGTGATTTCAACTATTCTGAAATTAATTGGCCAGAAGAGGGCTAGAAATGAATGAAATTACTAAAGTAAGCATTTAAAAGATGGGGAATTGGAACCAAGTTTTGCATCTTGGGAGAACTTGGCTATGGCTTGCAGTTGGACACTAAATTCAGTTTCTAAACTGAGGAAAGTAGGACATTGATAATCTTTTAGTTATTTCTGAAGTGCATCTCCCTAGACGGCCTGTGCTTAAATTCCAAATTAATTTCAATTCTGCTGCCCTGTTATGGGAATATAAACACTGGTGGCAACTTGGTTGAGTGGTAGACTCAAAATTCCATTGAAGGTTGTGGATTTAGATTTTTTTCCAGGACTTGAGCACATGATCCCAGTCCAGATTAACTGGGGAGCCCAACAAAGGGAGAAGATCTTTTGTTGAAGTCGCATCAAACACAATGGAAAGTAATGGTTTTTGGTGGCCAATCATCTCAACTCCAGGATATGGCAGCAGGGGTTTCTCAGGATAGTGTTCTAGGCCCAACCATTGTCAGTTGCTCAATCAATAACCTTGCATACACCACAAGGTTAGAAGTGGGTATTTCACTGGTTGTACTGGGTTCTGTCCCATTTGTAGTTCCTCAATTACAAAAGCGGTTTGTGCTTTGTTACACCAATACCTGGAAGTATTCAGGATAAGGCTGTTAATTTGCAAGTCATGTGTACACCACACAAACGTCAGGCAATCATCTTCAACAAAAACAGCCTCAAACCCCTCAGCCTTTCCTCAAAAGACCTTCTCTCCATACCAGGCAACATCCTAGTAAATCTCCTGTGAACCCTTTCCAAAGCTTCCACATCCTTCCTATAATGCAGTGACCAGAACTGTATGCAATACTCCCAAGTGCGGCGACACCAGAGTTTGTACAGCTGCAACATGATCTCGTGAGAAGGTGACTAAGGAGGTGGACGAGGGTAAAGCGGTAGATGTGGTGTATATGGATTTTAGTAAGGCATTTGATAAGGTTCCCCGTGGTAGGCTACTACAAAAAATATGGAGGTATGGCATTGATGGTGCGTTGGAGGTTTGGATTAGGAAATGGCTGGCTGGAAGAAGACAGAGGGTAGTAGTTGATGGTAAAGGTTCATCTTGGAGTGCAGTTACTTGCGGTGTTCCGCAAGGATCTGTTTTGGGACCATTGCTGTTGGTCATTTTTATAAATGACCTGGAGGAGGGGCTAGAAGGTTGGGTGAGCAAGTTTGCGGATGATATAAAAGTCGGTAAAGTTGTTGACGGTGAGGAAGGATGTGGCAGGTTACAGCGGGATATAGATAAGCTGCAGAGCTGGGCAGAAAGGTGGCAAATGGAGTTCAATGTAGGTAAGTGTGAAGTGTTTCACTTTGGTAAGAGTAACAAGAAGGTGGAGTACTGGGCTAATGATCCGATACTTGGTAGTGTGGATGAGCAGAGGGATCTTGGTGTCCATGTACACAGATCTCTGAAAGTTGCCACCCAGGTAAATAGTGCTGTGAAGAAGGCATATGGCGTACTGGCTTTTATTGGTAGAGGAACTGAGTTCCAGAGTCCTGAGGTCATGTTGCAGTTGTATAAGACTCGGGTGCAGCCTCATCTGGAGTATTGTGTGCAGTTTTGGTCGCCATACCATAGGAAGGATGTGGAGGCACTGGAATGGGTGCAGAGGAGGTTTACGAGGATGTTGCCTGGTAATGTAGGAAGATCGTATGAGGAAAGGCTGAGGCACTTGGGGCTGTTTTCATTGGAGAAAAGAAGGTTTAGGGGTGACTTGATAGAGGTGTACAAGATGATTAGGGGTTGAGATAGGGTTGACAATGAGAACCTTTTTCCACGTATGGAGTCAGCTATTATGAGGGGGCATAGCTTTAAATTAAGGGGAGGTAGGTATAGGACAAATGTTAGGGGTAGATTCTTTTCTCAGCGAGTCGTGAGTTCATGGAATGCCCTCCCAGTAGCAGTGGTGGACTTTCCCTCTTTATGGGCATTTAAACAGGCATTGGATAGGCATATGAAGGATAGTGGGCTAGTGTAGGTTAGGTGGGCTTGGATTGGCGCAACATCGAGGGCCAAAGGGCCTGTACTGCGCTGTATTTTTCTATGTTCTATGTTCTTTGTTGAATAGCCTACAGCCAGTTGGTCAAATCTCCCAAATGGAAAGCTTCTGACCTCTGTTGTGCACTCTGCTTGATTTAATGGTGGAGGTACTGAAATAAGTCACTGGGCCCACATTCTCAGCTCCTGATATTGTCTTGTAACATCTGCTAATGTTTTCAGTTCTGGAAATGACTTTGGGTTGTTATTATCCTGCTGTTGTTTGAAGCTCAAACGTTTTAGGTGAGATCCCTAAAAGCTGTTGAAGAGGGAGGATGAAAAGAGAAAACAGAATAGGGTGCGGAGGTGGAGATGATGTACAATTCTTGTGCTGGGTTCTCTGATAACCGGATACAGATGTTGTGAAAACTTCAAGTTTAACCATTTCAATTCTAGGATGTTTGTGGACAAATGGATTTATTTTAAGTTCTGTGATGATAACTGGATTGGAATTTATTTGAAAAGGCACATTGAAACTAGTCCTAACCAGGCATTTCTGGAAACCATATGTATTCAAGTGTGTCTTTCTTGAATAGTGTTTTGAAGGCAGTTGAAGTTTTTTGTTTCAGTTGGGGAAGCCCGCTGAACAAAAATTGCTTGCTCTTTTGTTCTGTTTTTGTTGTGAAATCTGATTGTCTTCTGGAAGACTTTGAGGTAGTATGTTTCCTGAGTGAGCTGTATCTGCCAAGATCCCAGAGTCATGTGGTCTGTGTGTGTCAGAACCTCTAATCGACAGCCATCTGAACACTGCACACCACATCCTTTCATTTCTCTTCAAAATCAAACCATTATTGGTCAATAATGCTTTTATTCCTCAGGGTAATTTGACAAGTTGGATATAAATTGACTTCGTAACAGGTGACAAAGTGTGCTGGTAGAAGACCACAGGGTGGCACTGTGGAACAGTGGTTGGCACTGCTGCTTCACAGCACCAGGAACCTAGGTTCAATTCCAGACTCGGGTGACTGTCTTTGTAGAGTTTAGACACTCTCCTCGTGTCTGCATGGGTTTTCTCCCACTGTCCAAGGACGTGCAGGTTAGGTGGATTGGCCATAATAAAATGCTCCGTAGTGTCCAGGGATATTCAAGGTAGGTAGATTTAGCCATGGTAAATCAGGGATATGGGGTAAGAGTGGCGGGTGGGGTGCTGTTTGGAGGATGAGTGCAGACACAATGGGCCAAATGACCTCTCTCTGCACTTTAGGGATTATAAGACTTTGTTTGTTTGACGAGAGGGTTCTGTGGTATACTACAGGGATCAGTGCTGCATCCCTTAATGTTCGTGATGTGTATAAATGATGTGGATATGAATGTTTTTTGAGGAGGGGGTGTGGGTTTGCGATAATTAAGTTTGTAGATGACATGAAGATTGATGGTGAGAAAGGTCTTATTGACGGATTGGTCATATGGGCTCATAAGTGGAATTAACTCTGAGAAGCGTAAGATGGTGCACTTGAAAGAAGTTACAAGGTAATGCAGTACTCAGTGAATTGCAGAATGCTAGGACTTTCTGAAGAACTGCAGTTCTGAAGAAGGATCACTGGACTTGAAACGTTAATTGTTTTCTCTTAACAGGTGTCAATAGATCTGCGTTTTTCCAGCAACTTCTGTTTTTGTTCCTGGTCTCCAGTGTACACAGTCCTTTGTTTTATTTTGGAATTATGTTGGAGCTGTGCAGAACTTTGATTTGACCAGAGGTGGAGTACTATCTACTGGTCACTATAGGAATGGTGTGATTGCACTGATGATGGTGCAGATGAGACTTGTGCAAATTTAGTGTAGTTTTGGTGATATAAACTCGATGAGCCATTATACAACATGATTCTATGACAGTGTACTCTTGTGACCTAGGTTATAAGATAGTGCAGAATTTTGCAAATTGACTTTTGGAATGCCATTTCATAAAAAGCTGATTTGAGATAATAGGATGGAGCTCTGTTCTGTCATAAAGCAGTGCAATCGTGTAGGTGTGAGCACGACATTTTTCTGTTGAATAATTGTTGCAAGCGTGTTCTCAATTTGCCATGCAATGGAGTTCTGGAATCCTCTGAACTTAATGGGTAGTTCCCTCCTTACCACATAACTGTCATTTTTATTTGTATGCTGCAAAATGTATCTTTTAATTTTCCAACATCTGTGATTGATAGTATTTTAACTTGAATACTGTCACCAGCCTGAATTAATAGTTGCACTTAAAGAAAATAAATTATTTTAAACAAACACATAAATTTATAAGCAGTAAATGTTGCAGACACCTGAAATCTGAAATAGAAGCAGAGAATGCAGATACTGCCTAATCCGATGATTTGTTTCAAACTGAGAGTAATGGAGTTAATATTTCATATTGACTCTTCATTTAAAACTGTGTAATGAAACATCGTTATCCCTACACTGTTCAAATCTGTTTCTCTTTGCTAGCTGTTACCTGATCTGCTCAGTATTTCCAGGATTCTCTGCAGTTTATTTTGAAAACATTTCAATTGCATTCTATGCTAAGGGTAATTTTGTCAGAATTAGACAACTTACTTCAAGTTTCTTTTTTTTTTAGTCAAGAGAATATCCAGAGATGGTGAAGTGGGATGCAACTAAATTAAAGCCAGAGGAGTTAAGCCTTATTGTTAAAGAAAGAGCTGCTATTATTGAGAAATTGGAAGGAAGGAGGACCATAAAGGTAAGTTACAACAGAACATTTCAGTGGTAGAGGCATACTAACAGAATTAATGTTTTTTTTTAAACTTCGTGCATGCAGTGTGTTTTTATTTAGTTTTAATTTTAAAATAAGTTTTTACTCATAAGTGATCAGGCAAAATTACATGAATGGATCTTTATTCAATCTGTCAGTTGTGCTTCAGTGGATTTGATAATGATGTCACTGATTGGTAATTGTGGGACCCAGGTTAATGGTCTGGAAAAATTTATTCAAATTCCACAAAGTAGCTGATGGAATTTAAATAAACTGAAAAAAAAATTCTGGAAAGCAAAGCTAACTTAGTAATGGTGAACAAAAATTGTCATTAAAACCCATCAGGCCTTTGTGTGTAACCGCAGAAAATGGGGGAGATATGAAACGAATATTTTGCATCTGTATTTACTGTGGAAAAGGATATGGAAGATATAGACTGTAGGGAAATAGATGGTGACACCTTGAAAAATGTCCATATTACACAGGAGGAAGTGCTGGATGTCTTGAAACACAAAGGTGAATAAATCCCCAGGACCTGATCAGGTGTACCCGAGAACTCTGTGGGAAGCTAGAGAAGTGATTGCTGGGCCTCTTGCTGAGATATTTGTATCATCGATAGTCACAGGTGAGATGCCAGAAGACTGGAGGTTGGCTAACATAGCACCACTGTTTAAGAAGGGTGGTAAGGACAAAGCACAGACCAGTGAGCCTGATGTCAGTGGTGGGCAAGTTGTTGGAGGGAATCCTGAGGGACAGGATGTACATGTATTTGGAAAGGCAAGGGCTGATTCGGGATAGTCAACATGGCTTTGTGTGTGGGAAATCACCTCTCACAAACTTGATTGAGTTTTTCAAAGGAGTAACAAAAAGGATTGATGAGGGCAGAGCAGTAGATGTGATCTATATGGACTTCAGTAAGGCGTTCAACAAGGTTCCCCATGGGAGACTGGTTAGCAAGGTTAGATCTCATAGAATACAGGGAGAACAAGCCATTTGGATACAGAACTGGTTCAAAGATAGAAGACAGAGGTGTTGGGGGAGGGTTGTTTTTCAGACTGGAGCCCTCTGACCAGTGGAGTGCCACAAGGATTCGTGCTGTGTCCTCTTCTTTTCGTCATTTACATAAATTATTTGGATGTGAGCATGAGAGGTAGAGTTAGTAAGTTTGCAGATGACACCAAGGTTGGAGGTGTAGTGGACAAAGAAGAAGGTTGCCTCAGATTACAACAGAATCTTGATCAGATGGGCCAATGGGCTGAGAAGTGGCAGATGGAGTTTAATTCAGATAAATGCAAGTTGCTGCATTTTGGGAAAGCAAATCTGAGTGGGACTAATGCACTTAGTGGTAAGGTTCTTAGTTCCTTGAAAGTGGAGTTGCAGGTAGATAGGATAGTGAAGAAGGTGTTTGGTATGCTTTCCTTTATTGGTGAAAGTATTGAGTACAGGAGTTACCAGAATTGGAGAATCTGAGCCATAGGGAGAGGCTAAACAGGCTGGGGCTGTTTTCCCTGGAACTTCTGAGGCTGAGGGGTGACTGTAGAGGTTTACAAAATTTGAGGGGCATGGATAGGATAAATAAACAAAATCTTTTCCCTGTGGTGAGGGGAGTCCAGAACTAGAAGGTGCGAGGGTGCGAGGGGAAGGATGTAAGAGAGACCTCCGGGGCAACGTTTTCACGCAGAGGGTGGTACTTGTATGGAATGAGCTGCCAGAGGAAGTGGTGGAGGCTGGTGCAATTGCAACATTTAAGAGGCATTTGGATGGGTATATGAATAGGAAGAGTTTGGAGGGTCATGGGCCGTGTGCTGGCAGGTGGGACTAGATTGGGTTGGGATATCTGTTCAGCATGGATGGGTTGGATTGAGGGGTCTGTTTCCATGCTGTACATCTCTATGACTCTAATTTCTGTAATGTCTTTGAGGATAGGAATTCTGCCATAGTTATTGTGTCTGGATCATTGGACTCTACTTTTGCAGCAGTATGGTTGACTCTTAACTCCATCTTAATGAGAAAGTCACTTATTTTAATAGCAGTTAGACTCCTAGAGATTTGGACCCATAGGTTTGGTCCAACTCGTCCATGTTTACCAGGTATCCCAATCTAATCTAGTTCCATTTGCCACCACTAGATCCAAATCCCTCTTAAACCCTTGCTATTCATATACCCATCCAGATGCCTTTTAAATGCTGTAATTGTACCAGCCTCCACTATTTCCTCTGGCAGCACGTTTCAAACACACACCACCCCCTGCATGAAAATGTTGCCCCTTAAGTCCCTTTTATATCTTTACCCTTTCATCCTAAACCTATGCCCTCTAGTTCTGGACCCCTGCACACGAGGGAAAAGACCTGATCTATTTTTCCTATTCCATGTCCCTCATAATGTCATAAACATTTATAAGGTCAATCCTCAGCCTCTGACTCTCCAAGGAAAACAGCCGCAGCTTATTCAGCCCCTTTCCTTAGCTCAAATCCTCCAACCCTGGCAACATCCTTGTAAATCTTTTCTGAACCCTTTCAAGTTTCACAACAACCTTCTGATAGAAGGAGACCAGAATTGCCCACAATATTCCAACATAGGCCTAACCAATGTCCTGTACAACTGCAACATGATCTCCCAACTCCTGTACTGGTCGAGTAGACTCGAAGGGCCAAGTGGCCTACTCGTGCTCCATGTTTGTAAAGTTCTGTCATTACTTAGAAGTGCCAGTTTGGAAGGCTCAAGTCCGCCATCAATTGCCTGATGCAATTGCAAAAAAGTACAAAGAGCTTGGCATTTTCCATGGCACTAGATTGTTGCATCTTCACTGACATTCTACTCAAAATGGAACTTCTCCACTTGCGCACTGAGGCTGTAATAACTCACTCTGTTTACTTTGGGAGCACCTTCTCCCTTGAGCAGAACAAGAGTTACATTATCATGGAAGCATTTATTCAAGTTACCAGTCTACTCCATATCTGAATTACATTTCTGTATTCCCTACCCAACAGATCATCTTACTATCACATGGTACTACTACCCCAAGACTGTCATAGAAAATAGCAGCCTTCACCATCTTCTAAGAAGAGCCAAGGCAAAATAAATAAAATCTTGCCAGTGCAAAAAGCAACCCTTTCAAGGACCAATGAAAAAGATTGCAGGAATACAGTGTTTACAAAACATCAGATGTAATCAGGTTTGTGTGTATTCTGGAACAACCAAGATTATGATTCAAAACCGAATAAAACCAGATGACACACCTTTATTGCTATTTCAAAAGAATTTGTTCCAAGACGTTTGCCATCTATTTTTCCCACTTCACTTGGAGGTTAAAAACATACCAGGGGCCAGTCAAACAAATGTTTGAAAAGTTCAACTATCACCTAACGTTGGCCTTCAAAGTCTGAGAGTTTAGAGGAAAAAAAATACAGTTTTCATGCGCATAGCAAAAGCATACCTGTTCCAGTAAGTTGCCAAAAGGAAATGAAGAGTACTTGAACATACCGATTTTTGTTCTTTTACATCTAACCAGTAATGCACGAGGATCTATTCAAAACATTTGCTCATGGCAAATAGGTGTCATTGGCTACAGCAGCATTTGTTGTGCACTCTGAATTACTCCTTAATCTGAATCATTTGGAAGGATCTTTTCAGAGGGCTATTGATAGTCAACCAACCTTTGGGTTTGGAGTTACATGTAGACCAGGCCAGGCAAGGATGGCAGATTCCCTTCCCTAAAGGGCATTAATGACTTAAATAGGCTTTTACAATATTCTGCAATGGTTACTGAGTCATCATTAGGCTAGCTTTAAATTCCAGACTTTTGCTGACTTCAAATTTTGCCATTTTTCATAATGGAGTTTGAACCCATATTTCCAAAGCATTAGCCTTGATTTTTGGATTCGAGTCCAGCAACAACATCACCACATCACCATCTCTCTCTTATTGTCGCATGAAAGATTAGGATTCGAGCCATAACAAGGTGGCATTTTTGATTCATAGGAACTAGAATTTCAATTGGAAACAAAGCTGACCTTGCTGGTGATACCTGTATTTTGTTAAATAGCAAAAAATAAATCTCTTGAATGGTGCAGTTTTTGATTGCATTATTCATGATCTTACTGTGTCAGTTTCAAGCCACCAGCTAAATATTGTAAGATGCATTGTGAAGGCAATGGAGTAATTTTTAAACTTGTGTAGTTGGTGAGTGTATTGAATGACAGAGTGTAAAAGACTGCTTTCCTGAAAGCCTTTATTCAGAGACCTAAAATTTAAATTCAGTCATGTGCAAACTTTGTTTTTCAGTTTGGGGGTTTGTTATGTAATATGAATTAAGTTTTCCCCAGCATATTACTTTTGTTTTGTTCCAGCCTACTCACGTGCTACTCACTTGACTTTCCTGAGCTTGTTCTTTTGTGCAACATTATATTTGCCTCAAAAACCTAAGACTTTACAGACTATAGTCTCAGCTGACCATAGGGTAGTTCTCTCCATATAATTTGGTGATGGTTTAATCTGAAGGTCACCACACCTCAGGTGAGGAGAGTGATTGAGAAGGGGAGCCCTTTATTGTACCCTCAGCTGGTATGGAAATTGAATCCATGCTGTTTTACACTCTGCATTGCAAACCAGCCATCCAATTAATTGAACTGACTGACCTCCTGGTTTAATGGACTGTATTATTCAAATAATTAGCTTGCTTCATGTCCACTATTGGTCAAAGTGATCCCATTACTACATTTTTGAAATGCAGAGTTGCTAGATATTAGAACATTTGTTTTAGTGGACAAGTTAACACCACAGGATTATTGTGCACTGTAAGCATTCTTACTCTTTGTCTTTTATTTTACTGAGTTATTTACAGAGCAATAGGAATATTTTTAATTAGTAATGACAAACTAAATGATCAGTCTGTTGTTTTTAAACAAATGTAATTCTGAAGCAGTTCTGAAATGCACATTTCAATCTTTTCAGTATAGGGCAATATTTGAGTTTTAATACGTTAGAAACTTAGTGCTGCTACAATATGATCAATAATGGCATTTTTCAATAATAGTTGGAAAACAAATTTCATCTGCTAGTTTCCTTAGTTGCAGCACATGGAAACTATACATAATAAAAATAAAATATGCAATGGGTTATTTGTTTTGTGATACCTATTAACATTATGAATTATAGGTGATCAGAGGACAGGATCCACCCAGTACGATTAGCGTAGTTAAAAGGGTTCCACTTCCAAGCAATGGTATGTATGCATTATCATCATTTATATTCCAAATTTAAATTTAACAGCTGGTAAAACATTTAAAGTATATCTTCACCGGTAATGTGATGAATTCTGTGGGATGCTTCAGTAAGTATCCCATAAGAATTTGAATAGATGCTTTAATGAACTAAAACCATTTGCCTTTGAATTGAATCTGAATTTTTCAATGGATATAATGTGTGCTTTTTCTTGTGTACAAAAGCTTGCATTTGTAACAAATAGTCACAGAGCAGTGCCTACTTCTCGGAATCTGCTGCACACTCCATTCCAGTTCTGTCACAATGAAGTGATTAATTTGTTGCTTCAAATGATTATGGACTAGGTCAGACCACTCCAAACATTCTTGAGTAGGCTGCCCAGACCATAACTTTGCAAAATAATTCAACTTGACCATTTAATTCATTCTTTAATCATCTGTTCGGATTAGAAAGAACGGAGAATAACAGAACAAATTAAATATCTTTGGTTGTAACTTGTTTTCATATTTACGTAGGAATTGATTTCACAGTTTTGTCATAGTTTATAAATGCAAACTAGTTGTGCTTCAACATTTAAATTATCTGAATGTAAGTCTGGTTAGCTTATTCGTACATCAAAGCACAAAGAAAATTAACAGCCCAGGAGCAGGCCCTTCAGCCCTCCAAGCCTGAGCCAATCCAAATCTACTGTCTAAACCTGTCACCCAATTCCTAAGCATTTGTATCTCTCTGCTCCCCATCTACTCATGCATTTGTCCAGACATATCTTAAATGAATCTGCTATGCCTGCCTCTACCACCTCTGCTAGCAACGAGTTCCAGACACCCACCACCCTCTGTGTAAAGTACTTGCTGCATGTATCCCCCTTCAACTTTTCACCTCTCACCTTGAAAGCATGACCTCTTGTTATTGAATGTTTTACCTTACCATTGTTTTCCTCATCAGCTATATACTGCAACTGAACAAATTTGTCAGTAGCATGTAATTATTTCCTGCAACATCAACTAATTTGGTTTTCTCTTGCTTCTGTGAAATTAAAAATAAGTATCTTCAGATTTCTCTTCCAACTGCTAGAATGCAACTCCTCAATACTCTCTGTATTCACAAATTAACTCCACAGATGTTAGAATGAATCAAGGTGGAAGCCTTCAAGAGGGAATGAATTCACAAAGCTATGCACAGCGTTCATACCAGGAATATGGATCCAAAGGTATATTTTATGCAAACACTGAGCTTCAATCTGAAACCATGAACTGGGGATATACAAATGATGATGGGGGTTGGTTGGAGATGGTGAAGCAAAGATTATTTTCTTTTCTTGGTATAATATCAAGAAATTGTGGTTCATCCAAGGTTTGATGTCAGATCAGCAAACAGATCTGTGCAGATGTTGATGCTGCACTGGTCACCTCCTATTTTATGTTAGTTTACCCATTACCATATTCTTCTGTTTCTTTTCCTTACATATGTATGACAATGAAGAATAGGATCTCAAGGTGATTTTTATTTTCCCATTCATTATTTGGTTTGAAGTTGTGGTTCATTTAGCATATAGTCTTTGTGTAGGTGCTACAAGTACACCAGCTGAATCAATTCATCCTAGATCTGGGTGTTCACAAGCAATTATCCTTGTGTCAGCAAGTTTTAGAAGTCTAATACTCAAATTCCAATATTTCTCGAGAAAGCAATGTCCTCATGTTCTTATCACTGGAATATTAATTGAGAGACCTAGGTAATGGTCTGAGGACCCGGGTTCAAATTCTACTACAGCAGATGGTGGAATTTGAATTCAATAAAAATCTGAAGTTTGGAGTCTAATGATGACCATGAAACACTTGCCGAATGTCAGAAAAACCTATCTGGTTCACTCATGCCCTTGAAGGAAGGGAACTGTTGTCCTTACGTTGACTGGTCGACATGTGACTCCAGACCCACAGTAATTTGACTGACTCTTAACTGCCCTCTGCACAATTAGAGATGGGCAATAAGTGCTGGCCTCGCCAATGACTCTGTCATCCTGTGAATTATTAAAAAAAATTAGATCAGTTGAAACTTTAAACATTAATTTAACAAACGACAATCTCCTTAGTAACTCAGGAAATTTTACTTAAGATTTCAATAATATCTGTAGGATAACATCAAACTTCCTCACACGGCATTAGTCTCTGACAGTTTTCCTGTGCAAGCCGCAACCCATGTTGTGATCAATTACCTTTGGCCAAGGGTACACCAGGCTTATTGCTAATTGGGTAAAGAGTCACATGATCACCCTCTAATTGGCTCTTAAAAGTGATGGGCATTGATGTCACCTCCCACTATCTCCCGGTTGGGTTTTTAAGTTGTCAGCTATCTACAGGTCCCACTTCTTCATTTGTTCCTGTCATTTTACTATGAGGACAATTCAACATATTCTTTGCCTCTGTTTTTTAAAAAAAAAAGGAGCCATATGCAGTCAATACCCAAAGACTGATATCCTTAAACGCACATCTCAGTTCTTGCTTATTTGAAATTCCATTCAATCAGACAATTAGTTATTGCTAACTACTTACTTTCACTGTGTTTGAATGTTTGTTATCAGTTTGTTATCCTTTATACCTTAAAGGCAAATAATACAGAAGATATTAAAGTCTAAACTTAAACTCTTTGTTACAAGTTAACTTGAATATTCATTGCATCGACATGAATTGAAACACTAGTGTAAGATCTCAGCTGTGATTTATGATACCTTGATAAGGGCTAACAATTTGAGAGTATACTATCTCTGTCTTATTCAACCTTGGAAGTCTGGATTGCAAAGTAAACAGATCTTTCTCAGTCTGAGAGCTGTAACTCATGAAAGTTAGGTTAATGTTTGTAATGCCATGGTACAATATTTTGACACTAGATATTACTGTACTAACCACTGAAATGGATATAATTAAACAGAATAATAACTGATCATTGATATACTTTGGTGAGAGAGGAAAGAATTAAAAGGGACCTAAGGTGCAACATTTTCATGCAGAAGGTGGTGCATGTATAGAATGCACTGCCATAGGAAGCGGTGGAGGCTGGTAAGAATTACAAAATTTAAAAGGCATCTGGATAGGTACATGAATTTGAAGAGTTTGAAAGGATATGGCCAAATGCGGACAAATGGGTCTGGATTTATTTAGGACATCTGATTGGCTTGAATGATTTGGACTGTTTCTGTGCAGTACAGCTAATTAACTTTGACTCTATGTGATTATAACTAATCACAAAATTAGTTTCCCTACTGCTACATACCTTACAACAAAAACAAATCTGAAGTTGAAAGAAAGAAACTAGAAATTTAATGCATGCACAGAAAACAGTAATCATATTACATCTGAAAAGAAACCATACTAAAGTTACCTTAAGATGCCATTTTCCTGAATATGCTTTTTGTTTAACAATGAATAGCAATTTCTAATGTGTATGTTCTGAACATCAGACTTTGATATATTCGTTCTGAATTATTTGACACAACAATTGCTGTCCACTGTATTTAACTGTATTACACAGTTTAGTTGAAAAAAGACATATTTTGTCAAACCTTTTTGTCTAATACACGTTAGGATAATTTGCAAAACATAACATACCTGAAAACCTGGCTGTCAGTCATCATTAGCTGTTGCATTCTCCATTACAGCACTCCTTACAATCAGAGTGTCTGCCCATCAATTAGCACTCTTCTCAAACAATATAAATATATTCACTGTAGTTGGGTGTTTCTTGTGAATCGCCCTGTTTACCAGCCAAAAATGTGTCATTTTCAGCAGTACTTAAGTTCTGCATTATCAGATGACTATACAAGATTTTTTCACTTCTGTTCATATTTAGTTAAGCAACTTGTTTTTCCTATCTGGTCAGGATGGCAGCAAGAATGGGAGAGAAACCCCTCGCAAGTGGAGCAAGATTTGATGGAAGACATAGTGTACACAAGAGAACAATCACTGACAAACAAGATGATGTATTCAGTTCCAAGACATGACGAAGGACAATATAGAACTGAAGTTCGATCCTCTGATATGTATTCTGACTGGCGAAGAGATGATAAAGACTTTTATGAAGAGAGTATTGGCGTTATGGACCGATATGCAGACCTAAGGAAAGATAACAAATCGCAATATCAAGAAAATGTTTCAAGTGGATATACGGATTTGAAAAGAGAGAGAGATCAATATGTCGAGGCCAGTACTGGTTATGATCAATACTCCGATCAGCGAAGGGGGCCATATGGAGATCGAATACATGAATCAGCTGATTGGAGAAATGTCTACCACAAGGAACATGAAAATGATATCAGGAGTTCAGATAGGTATTCAAATATAAGAAAAGATTATCAGCTGAGATACATGGATGACGGTAGAGGTGCAGACTGGAAAAGGGATGACAGAAAACAATATGAAGATGAATACCGAGAAAGAGAACAAACTGGGTTGGTTTTTTTAATCAGAAATATTTTCTTTTGAAAAAAACAAACGTATGAGCTGGTTTGAGTGTAGCACTGTCGATTTAAAGATTGTGTCCTTTTCATTTGTCAGCAATTTCTAAGATTTGTGCATTAATTGAGTTACCTTGACAATACAGAGGCAATTGAATTATTTAAATCTTGCCATTCACAAATTACAAGTATTAAATGATCCCTTTATGATTTAAAAAAATGGGAAGAGTTGCCTACTTAATCCCATCTATCCCTGATAACCTTTAATTCCCATGTCTAGTAAGAGTCTCTCCACCTCTGCTTTAACGACCCCACCCCCACAACATTTCAATTTTTTTTGTCAACAAAGTTATAACAAAGGAGCTATCTATGGAGCTTTGAGAAATTTCTGCAGCGCATCTTGTAGATGGTATGCATCGCTGACACTCAGCATCAATGGTGGAGGGAGTTGACTGCTTTTTTAATGGTTGGTGTCAAATTTTGAGAGTGCTTGGAGCTGCATCCATCCAGACAAATCACACTTCTGACCTGTGCCTTGTAGATTTTTGACAAGCTTTGGGTATTCAGAAGGTGAGTTACTCACTGTAGGATTCCAAGCCTGTGATGTTTTCTTGTAGCCACTGTATTTATATGGCTAGTCCAATTCAGTTTCTGGTCAATGGTAACCCCCAAAGTGTTGATAGTGGGAAATTCCTTACTAGTAATGCCATTGAATGTCATGGGGAGATGATGAGATGGTCTCTTAGTGGAGGTAGTCATTGCCTGATATTTGTGTAGCATGAATGTTATTTGCTACTTGACAACCCAAGCTTGGATATTGTCAAAGCCTTGCTTCATTATCTGATGAGTCATGAATGATGTTGAACATGTGCAATCATCAGTGAACATCCCCAATTTTGACCTTATGATGAAGCGAAGGTCACTGATGAAGCAGGGTGAAGATGGTTGGGCCTAGCACACTATCCTGAGGAATCCCTGGAGAGATATCCTAGAGCTACAACATTCATAATCATATTGTAGAGGAAAATATCAACGAGGAGTCTTAAGTTCTGTATTCAGCAATACAAACAACCTTTATTCAGATCTCTTTGCCATACCAGAGACTACTCTGATTTTCACTTGGGGCCCAGCTGCCAGCTTATTTACAGCTCAGATAAGAGCAGAGGTCAATGACACTCTAACTTTCCTCAGCTGAATGCAACATTTTTACACCTTTCAAGTGACAATAATATGCAACATTGATGCCAATGGTAGCCATATCCACACATCCAGTCCAGCAAACACATAGTCAATGGAAAACTCTATGTACAGCCCTGAGTCTTCCAATAACCTCACGATGTCTACCAGATACCTCCATTATCTGTCGTTGCGATACTCACAATACTTCTGACAGTTATACTCCTTCCCAAATATTTGCCAGCTATACTGCATTATTTGCCAATAGTCTAAGTATTTGTTTATCACTAAGAACTCTTCCAAATTTTCTACGAATTTTAGCACAGAAAATTAGGAAGGATATTAATTTGTACCAATTGTTGTAAAGTCTTTAAAATCAGCTCTAATATAAAGTGACTACAATCCTTTGTCACAGCTGACGAATTGAGAACAAGCCCTCTCTCTCTTCAGCCTGAGAGATCAAACAAACAATTCTTCTGATCTTGCAGGTGCAATTATAACTCTCACTATTCTTATATTGTAAGTAAGTTTTCGGCCAGAGTTTAGACTTTGAATGAATGATTAGATGAGATGATCAGATTAGATTCCCTAAGTATGAAATAGGCCCTTTGGCCCAACAAGTCCACACTGACCGTCCGAAGAATAACCCACCCCAACCCTATATTTACCTCTGCCTAACACTACGGACAATTTAGCATGGCCAATTCACCTGATGTGCACATCTTTTGGATTGTGGAGGGAAACCGGAGTACCCGTGGAGACACACAGACATGTGGAGAATGTGCAAACTCCAAACAGACAGCTGCCCAAGGCTGGAATCGAACCCGGGTCCCTGGTGCTGTGAGGCAGCAGTGCTAACTACTGAGCTACCATGCCAAATCTTTTACTGTTTCTACTTGCAACACTTTCCCTTACTAATTTTCTTAATTCAAATTCCACTGAGGCTAAAATTCAATCACTTTAAAACTTTACCAAGCCATTAAATGAAACTTGTTTAGATTCCAGAAATAACTTTGGGACATAACCACATCTTCAGTTTGTATGTTGTAACCTGTGCTTGTCACTCTTACCTTGTTCGTTGGATGTAAGAATTTGTTCAATTTACCCACACCTGCACTTCAGCCTCAATTCTTAATCTCCCTCCAATCTTTAACTCCCTTTTTACAATCTTCTTGTGCCCACTTCCTGTGCTGGTGGTCTTTTAGAGTTGTGTTTACATCATTTGTTGCTTAATCTTCCTAATGATGCCCTTAGCTTCTTTTACCGTCTACAGACACTTGTTCAAGAAATTCAACTAATCCTTTCTCTCTAATTTTTTAGTTGCGTTTCTAACTTGGAATTATCTAAAAAGTTCAGAATACTGCAGGATCAGACTTTTCCTTCTGCTTTTTGTTAAATAACAAACTTGAGACCTTGGCTTAACTAGGCCTTTCAAAAATGCCCTTTATTAAAATGCATATGTGTTTAGAACTGTTTGTTTGCAGAAACCCAAGTAAGTTACCTAATGTTTCCTCTCACCACAACCCTTTCATGATCTCCATGGGACCTTACATTATTTTATCCAGTATCTCTCTATGGAGACCACAGTCTGGCTGTGAACATCTATATTTAGCTGCCAACCCCTTTTGGCAGTCCTGTGTCAGCTAAAAAGCCCCAGGCAGCCATCTTGTCAACTTTAGTCATAGCGCAACAATACCATCATCCTTTGTGCCATGTGTGATTCCATCCAGCAGAGTTTGCTCCCACTAATTCCCTTAGGCTTTTTGATGCCACATGTGGTCAGATACAACCTTTATATCAAGGTCAGTCACTGTCACCTCACCTCTAGAGTTCTGCTTTTTTCAAACTTGAACCAAGTGTTTAAGATATCAGGAACTCACGGAATTCAAACTAACTATCAGTGAGCAGGTTATCGCTGAGGCACTGCTTGATAGCACTATTGATGACACCTTCCATCATTCTAATGTTGTTGGAGAGAAGACTGATGGGTAATAATTGGCTGGGTTGGATTTGTGCTGTTTATTTGTGTACACGACATAACTGGGTAATTTTCCACATTGTTGGGTAGATGCCAGTGTTGTAACTGTTCTGGAACAGCTTGGCTAGGGATGTGGCAACTTCTGGAGAACAAATCTTCACTACTATTGTTGCATTATTATCAGGGCCCATAATTTGGTACTAGCCATTGCCTCCAACTGTTTCTTGATACCATGGAGTTTATTGATTGGGTTGAAGACTGGTATCTGTGATGTTGGGAATGTTTGGAGGAGGCCGAGATGGATTATCCATTTGACACTTCTGGATGAAGGTGGCTGTGATTGCTTCAGCCTGACATTTTCCACTGATGTTTAGGGCTCCCCCATCTTTCACCTGACCCACTGTTTGTGGAATCATCTTTGTTTCCACTAGGACTATGGTCATTTTTACTAATTCTATCATGGACAGATTCAGTAGTCGGATGGATGAGGGGACACATTTTTTCCCCTCTCATTGGTTCCCTCACTGCCTATTTCAGACTCAGTCTAGCTGTAATGTTGTTTATGACACAACCAACTTGATCAGTAGTGCTGCTGCCAAGACATTCTTGGTTGTGGACCCGGAAAGCCCCACCCAGACTATGATCTGTACCCTGCCACCCTCTGTGTTTCCTCTAAGTATTGTTTGACATGGAGAAGCATTGATTCATCAGCTGAGGGAGGAGGGTATGCGGTAAACAGGAGATTTTCTTGTCCATGTTTGACCAGGCTAAAAATGAAGTGTTGTTCCTCCGATTTTGCACTGTGGTTCGTTTTGGCCTGGGCAGTCTACAGCCTGGAGGACTCTACATTGAGTTTTCCAATTTCAAATAACCCCCCCCTTCCCACCCCCCAACTCCCTTCCCAGCCTCTCCCCATCCCTTCCTTTGCTCCCTGCCACCAAACAGATTCATTCCTCCCATTGACCAACTATATCATACCCTCTACCTGTCTACACATATCCCCACTTCATCACTCTGCCCCCACCTTTTATCTGCAGCATTCCCCCAGGTCTGAAGAAGGGGTACATCCAAAACGTTGACTTCACCTCCCGATGCTGCCTGGTTTGCTGTGTGCTTCCAGCCTCCTGCTGGTCTATTTTGGATTCCAGAATGTGCAATTTGTTTTGTCTCTAACCAACTTTGCTAGTTTAAAGACATTCTGAAAAAGGGACATACCTTGAGACTCCCTTTTTTTTCCTATGTTGTTGACCCAATGTGATCCACAACAGCTCTATCCTAACCATCCTCTTCAATATCCTTTTCAAGCTATTTTGAGAAATCCGTCACCTTCACAGCAACTAGGCAACACGCCATATAGTAGTCTCAGTCCAGCTTAGAACAGAACTAACTCCATTTGTTTCATCTGCACATATACCATACTCAGCATCTACCTAACCTATATCCCCATGCACAAATTATGTACAGCCTGTTGTTCCAAGGTGGCATGTACTGTACTCTGACTGTCTTCCCAACAGTCTTTAACTTTATCCTGCACAATAGCAAGTACATGGCATCCCACAAGAGGAAATAACCTTGCCATGTGAATCTTATCAAGACCCCTCAGAATCTTTAAAAAGTTTCAACCAAGTCACCATTTAATCTTCAAAACTCCAGATCCAAGCCTAGCCTGTCCAGTCCTCCTTGATGGAGCAACTTAGTTTAGGAATTTTTTTCTGAACTGTCTGCATTGCATTTTCATCCTTCCTTAAATGAGGAAACTATTATTGTAGACAATATTGAGATGTGGCCAGTGTCCTGGATAGAAAATATAACTTCCCTACTTTTGCATTCAGTATCCCTTACAACATTCTACTACTTTCTAATTATGCTGCACCTGCTTATTAACCTTTTGTGATTTGTGCACTGGGACACCAAGATTCTTTTGGTAATCTTTCACAGTTCAGATTACATATTTCCATTTTATTTCTCCTCCCAAAGTGGATATTTTCCTATGTGATACTCCATTTTCCAGAACTTCACTTAACTTTCACCTACACTTCACTTAACATTTCCACATCCCTTTCTGCTACCAATGTTTGCATCGTCAACTAATTCACCTTCCTTCAGTCCCCTCATGCAACCATTTATCTAAATTCTAAAATGTTGAGGTTACCATACCAATCCACTTGGCACACTGCTCAATTCCATTTTGCCAACCAGAAAGGTATCCTAGATACAATTAGTAAAATAGAATTGGTGGACAAGTACTGGATGATGTTACTAGAGGAATTGTATAAAATATACAAATCTTGAGAGAATGTAGCAAGACGTTAGCTAATTTCACTTGTTGTACTTGCCATGTTACCATGGGAAAAACATCCTTGTAGCTGAGAAGTTGCTGCCAAAGACCATAAATATGGTACCATGTCCAATGATATGGTGTGAAAATATTAGGGAGGACAGTTGCGTTCTTAATAGAAAATAAATTTCAAACTGATTAGTGTGTTCAAGTGAGCACACAATTTTGAAGTTGCTGTTACACGTTTGGTTGTGTTGTTCAGGTAAAGTAAATGCTTTGAAGATTGAAGTTATTTAATCAGCTATCGTTAAAACTTTTAAACATCTGTATTAACCTCATTCCATTTTAATCAATTGATCAGTGCAGAGCTGAGAGACATTTTAAAATTGTTACAATTTTCCTGAAGATATTGAAAGCCTCTCCAAAGTACAAATGTGGACACTGTTCTAAAAAGAAAATATATTGTTCACTCTTTCTGATTTCAAAGCTGAAGTTGATTGTGCATAAGGAAAATAAAATCATGGTTCTGATACCATGAATTGACAAACCTCATGAATGAACTGGGATGCAAAAATTAATTTGCTGTACTTGTTGTACTGCAGTTTCCTGTTCTTAAGTTGATTGATATCCTTGGTCTTGTTAACACAAATATAGAAATTAGGTATAGGAGTAGGCCGTTTTGCTCTTCGAGCCTGCACCATCAATTAATATGATTATGGCTGATCATGCAATTTCAGCATCCCACTCGCGCTTCCCTTTAGCCGCAAGGGTCACATCCAGCCTCCACTTGAATATATCTACCAAACTGGCCCCAGCAGTTTTCTGTGATAGAGAATTCCATAAGTTCACAACTCTGAGAGAAGAAATTCTTCCTCATCTCAGTACGGAATGGCTTACTCATTTTTAAGATAATGAACCCTAGTTTGGACTTCAGGGACATTCTTCCCACATCTAGCCTGTCTAGCCCCATCAGGATTTTATATATTTTAATGAGCTCTCTCCTCATTCTTCTAAATCAGTGAGTACAAACCCAGTTGGTCCATTTCTTAATATGTCAGTCCTGTCATTTTGGGAATCAATCTGGTAAAGCTTTGCTGGACTCCCTCATTAGCAAGAATGTCCTTTGTCAGACTAGGAGGCCAAAGCTGCACACGATAATCAAGGTCTGGCCTCACCAAGGCCACGTATAACTGCAGCAAGATATCCCTACTCAAAACCTCTCGCTATGAAGGTCAGCATGCCATTTGGTTATTTTCACCATCTAATTGCTAACATTCAGCAAGTATTCTGCCATGACACCTACGTCTCATGGCACCTCACCTTTTTCTAAACTGCCACCATTCAGATAATCTGCTTTCCTGTTTTAGCCACCAAAGTAGATAACCTCACATTTATCCACATTATATTGCAATTGCCAAGTATCTGCCCACTCAGTGAACCTGTCCTGTCACCCTGCAGCCTCTTAGCATCATCCTAACAGTGAACGTGGCCACCCAGCTTAGTGTCTTCTGCAAATTTGGAGAGATTGCATTCAATTCCTTCATCCAAATCATTAATGTATATTGTGAACAGCTGGGGTCCCAGCACTGAATGCTGCGGTATGCCACTCATCACTGCCTGCCACGTTGAAAAGAACCTGTTTATTCCAACTCTCTGCTTCTTGTCTGCCAACCATTCATCTATCTGCATCAGTTCATTACCTCTGATACCATGAACTTTAACTTTGCTACTAGTGTCTTGTGTGAGACCTTGTCAAAAGCCTTTTGAAAGTCCAGATACGCAACATCCAATGATTCACCCTTCTTCACTCTACAGGTCACATCCTCAAAAAAATCTGAAAACGTTTCAAGTATAATTTCCCTTTCGTAAATTCATGTTGACTTGGACAGATTTTGTCATGCTTTCCAAATGCTGAGTTACTATATTCCTAATAATTGACTCTAGCATTTTCCCTATCACCGATGTCAGGCAAATCAGTTTATAATTCCTTGTTTTCTCTTTGTTCTTTTTTTTAAAATTGTGGGGTTACATTAGCTACCCACCAGTCCAATGGAACTCTTCCAGGGTCTGTAGAAAATGCTGGAAAATGTTTACCAATGCATCCACAATTTCTAGGGCCACTTCCATTAGTACCCTGGGATGCAGAGCATTAGGCTCCGGGGACTGGCTGGGTTTTAATCCCATCAATTTTCTCAATACTATTTCCTGACTAATAAGGATAAACTTTAGTTCCTCCTTCATGCTTGACCTTCTGTCCCTGAGCATTTCTGGAGGGTTAAGTGACATAAAGTGAGATTATTGTAGGCAGCTGGTGATTGGCTTGTTTTCTCATGGTCAGGCTAACAGAATGCATATAAAATCATTGCTTCAACTGTCTGCTGAGGAATTTGCTATTTCTGTTTGCAGTTAGATGATTATATCAAACGTTCATGTTTTTAAAAAATAGCAGCTTTTTTTTCTGGGAAAAGAAAATGAGTAGTACTGTGAGAACATAGGTCAAAAGTCATATAGATGTTGCTGAGTTTGACCAAATGATTTGTCTAGTTTCTAAACTTCCTACTCTGTTTGAACTTCTGAATTGTTAAATTTAGTCAGCCATTTACACAGTGCTACATGAACAATACGCAACCAGTTTTATTATTTGTATTGAAACATTTCTATTTTTGCCTTCTGCTCTTCACTATTTAAATGTTTTTAATACTTTGTTCATTTTGTACCTGAATTAGTGAAATTGTCCCAAAGAATCAAGCTTACTAAACTTTTTCTGTTTATGCTGCAGAAAATCTGATCACCGGATGCAGAAAAAGGTAGGCCACTGTTTTATGGATCTAATAGTTGCCAACTTCTCAGAAATTGGGTGAATCCTTTCAATTCTGAAAAAGGATCATTTGGACTCAAAATGCTAACTCTCTCTACAGATACTGCCAGACCTACTAAGATTTTCCAGCAATTTCAGTTTTTGAATCATTTAAATCATTTTGTTGTTAAATTAGCCATTTTATTGAATGATACAACATAGAATTCAGTCTTTCACCCATCATAGCTGCATTGGCTTTTTTTATTTAAAAAAAGCTATCTAATTAGTTCTTCCCAGTAGTTGCCCACAACTCTATACATTTTTACTTTTCAAATATATGTGTTTCAAAGTCCTTTTTGAATGTTTCTAGTGAATTTTCCTCCTTCAGCAATTCTGCCAGTGTATTTTAGATCATCATAACTATCTGTAATTTATTTCTTCAAATATTTCCCCAGTTCTTTTTGCAGTAATATATTCTGTCAAAAACTAATAGAATTCTGAGCATTTCTATTTAAAATTTGTTAGTCTCAACTCTAAAGCATCATTATTGTCAATCTCATTTTCCAATATTTTTAAAATGTTTTTAATAGCCTTCTAAATCATGTGGTTCTCTGACTTGGGCACGTAAGTTTTCAGGTGTGATCAAGCTATGAATTATAACCGTTGAGCACAAGGTCCTTCCCTTTATGCTCAGTTATAGAGTCATAGAGATGTACAGCATGGAAACAGACCTTCTGTCCAACTCGTCCGTGCTGACCAGATATACCACTCCAATCTAGTCTCATTTGCCAGCACCCGGCCCATATCCCTTCAAATCCTTCCCATTCATATACCCATCCAGAGGTCTCTTTAAATGTTGCAATTGTGCTAACTTCCACCACTTCCTCTGGCAGCCCATTCCACACACTCACCACTCTCTGCATGAAAAAGTTGCCCTTAGGTTGCTTTCATATCTTTCACTTCGCATCCTAAATCTATGCCCTCTCGTTCTGGATTCCCACCACCCCAGGAGAGAAACTTTGTCTATTTACCCTGCCCACGCCCCTCATGATTTTATAAACCTCTATAAGATCACTCTCAGCCTCCGACGCTCCAGGGAAAACAGCCCCAGTTTATACAGCTTCTCCCTCTTGCTCAACTCCTCCAACCCTGGCAAGATCCTTGTAAATCTTTTCTGAACCCTTTCAAGTTTCACACCATCTTTCTGATAGGAAGGTGACCAGAATTGCACGCAATATTCCAAAAGTGGCCTAATTAATGTGCTGTACAGCTGCTTTTCCAAAATGCAGCACTTTGCATTTCTCTAAATTAAGCTCCCATCTGCCACTTCTCAACTCTTTGACCCATCTGATCAAGATCCCACTGTAATCAGCGGTCACCTTCTTTGCTGTCCACTACAAATCCAATTTTGGTGTCATCTGCAAACTTACTAACTATACCTCTTATGCTCACGTCCAAATAATTCATATAAATGACGAAAAGTAGAGGATCCAGCACTGATCCTTCTGGCACTCCACTGGTCACAGACCTCCAGTCTGAAAAAGAACCTCCACCACCACCCTCGGTCTTCTATCTTTGAGGCTACCTCTGTATCCAAATGGCTAGTTCTCCCTGTATTCAATGAGGTGTAACCTTGCCGACCCTTCCATTAGGCCTAGGATCAAAGCTGCTTCTGTTCACAAGGAATTAAATTTTCGTACCAGCTTTCAGAATATATCTATGTACATGTCAAGGCCTTGTTTTAAGCGTCCCATTTCAGATTGCATAGTGTTAATGCTACCATTCCTCATTTTTCCTCCAATATATATTTGGCTGGACAACTGGTTTGACATGCAGAATAATGTCAATAGCATGGGTTTAATGCCTGCATTGGCTGAGGTTATCATGAAGATCTCTGTATCTCAACCTCTCCCCTCATCTGAAGCAGGTTCAACTACCACCAGTCATATTTCTCTAATGAGAGAACAGACTTATGATCTGGTATGATGTCATTTTCATATACGTTTGCATTAAATTCCATTTGCCATATGTGTCTCTCTCACTCATTTATGGAAATCTGTTACTATCCTCTTCACTGTTAACTACATTTTCAAGATCTGTGATATCTTCAAAGTTTGAAATTATGTATGCTGTCCCAGTAAGGATGTTCCCCCTCACCCAGTGTTTCATCTGTACTATCGTTATGTTCTCCTGAAGCTTCTATTAACCATTTTACTGATATTCCAGCCGGTCTTTATTTTTGTCCAAATTGGCAGATCCCTTTTCAAGACATTAAAATTATTCATCTTTCAGTTTAGTATTTGCTTGTGATAAGTTTCCTTACCTACTGTAAACTTAATGATGTTATCCCTATTTTCCAAATGCACTCCCACTGAAATTGCCCTATCTGCCTAACTTCATTTCCTAGAAATAAATTCAGAAGTGTTTCTTTTCTTGTTGAGCTGGAAATATACGGATCAAGATGTTTGGATACAAATATCAGAAATGATTCATTGTTATTGTCCTTCATGCTGTTTTTCTTATTCTTTTCTCCATTCTTTTTGAGTAATTGAACCTCCCCACTAAACTACACTGTTTTAGAAATTTTATCAAATTTGCTTGTAGATTTCTGAATCATGTTGCAGCTATTTGATTATTCATGTTGGACAATGCTTTGCAGTCAGCAACAAAGCAGGGTGGGGAGAGCCTAGTGTGATTATTGCTAGACAGTGAGTTCTGGAGACCTGAGTTCAAATCCTGCCATGGCAGTTCGTAGAATTTGAATTCAACCAAAATCTGGAGGTCGGAGTCTAATGGTGACCATGAAACCATTGTTGATTGCCAGGAAAAAAAACCCCTCTGGTTCACTAATATCCTTTTTAGGGAAGGAAACAGCTGTCCTTACCTGGTTTGGTCTGCTTGTGACTGCAGACTCACAATATGGTTGATACTTATCTGCCCTCTGTGCATTTAGGGATGGGTAATAAATGCTGGCCTGGCCTGTGATACCTACATCCTGTGAATGAATAGAAAAAAACGGCTTGCTGATAGATCTGTTGGTTTCTGTGGTGAGAAATTCACCTTAAATGCCTTGTAGTTGTATTATAATAAACTGCTGTACTGTTTACCACGCATCCACAGCACTGCCACTTCTCAATCTCGTGAGGATGCCCAAGCATACAATCACATTAAAGGAATTAAATAGAACTCTCCATCCCAAATAGAGAAGTAAAAGCATTGACATTAATTTAACTTTGAAATATTGTTTTCCAGAGCACAATGAAGATTAGGACATGCGCAAGGGGTGAAGATAGAAATTAAATTATTCTGAAGATACATTGAATAAAGTTTGAATCTGTTGTTGTTTGCAATGTTGCTAGATAATTTCTGTCATGAATTGTGTAACCTTTAAAAACCTAGTTATGTTTTATTGAGCCGGATTTTACTTTTTAAGGGATTTGTAATGGCTTTGTAAGGGTATGAAGTTGAAATTGTCGCTGATTTTAGCGATAGCTTTATTTTTGGAGAAATCACAGCATATTCTGTCAGAACCCTGAGTGACAGAGCACAACTTTTTTCAGACTTCCATAGCTGATGTCCTGTAATTGTGGTTAATTGGAAAGGTTATAGCAAAAGCTGGCACTTAATTGCCAATAACCTCGCTTGCAAACAAAATATGACTACATCCATTTCCTCTTTTCTCCTTTAGTCAAATAAAAAGTTCTTGAATCATCAAAAACATTATCCTTTTGTAGTAATATCTGTTTGATCAATATTCCAATTCTGTTATTCTTTCCAGAAATGTCCTGTATACATTGTAGCTTTGAAATTTGAATTTTCATTACTCTCTCAGTTGAGTGAAGCCTTTATTATTGCCATTTAACATAGTTTATAACCTCGGCCTGAACTCTTCACCCTTATTGCCGTGTTCCCTATGTTTGTGTGCAAGATTTCTTCCTTCATCTGCTTTGCATCTCTTCCCTGTCTGAGCTCTCCTCTTTCTATGCATTCTAATTTCCAATTCTTAATGCAACTTGTTTCTCTTCTCTCCTTTGTCTTAGTTCCCTTTCCTCTGTCAAATTCATTTAAACTATCTTCCCTGAAGAGCAACAGTTTCTTCACCAGACTCCAAGAAGTGGATGCTGGTTTTATCATGTATACCCATCTCAGAAACCTTGTTAACTAATTTTTGTTATCAGGGAAATTTCTGTCATGAATCATATAACCTTTTAAAGACCAGTTATGCTTGATTGAGCAAGGTATTTGTAGCGGTGTTACAGGGACCTGAACTCCCTTGAACAAAGTTAATATTAGACAAAATCTGCTGTTCTAAGCTGCTACCTGTGTTTGCTCAATGCCTGAAGAAACCTAATGCAGAATCTGCATGGAACTTGATTAAAATTGAATTTACGTTTCTGCTAGGAAATGAAACACTTTCACATTTATAGTATCCTGTACCGATATCAAGATCTTTTGTAACTTTTTTTTTGTTCTCTGTTTTGAAGATCTGCTTAAGAGATTTTAAAAGTTCTTTTAAAAACTTTTCTGTATCATAATTACAACACATGTAATGCGTTTATTTGTAATATATGTTTTACGTTTGAATTAGAATTTTTTTTAAACCATCCATGAAAGTAGCAGCAGTATTGAGAAAAGGTTCTTCAAATAGAAACTGTTACTTGTTCTGCTGATTTCGTTCTCCTGTGGATGATACTATTTTGGAAGGGAATGTGTCTCTTTTGAAGTGTAGAATATAAATGTAAGAATTTACTTTTCTTTATATTTTGAAAGACGTTCATTGGGCTATTTCGTTGGACGGTTTGGGCAAATAAACCAACTACTGAAAATATAACAGAGTTGATGTCCAGGTCTCTTTCAAACCTACTTTTGTACCAGTTGTTCTTCCAACTTGTAATGAACATTAAATATATGTTCAATGATAATTATTTATACAGCAATTGTGAACTCATGAGTTTTCTTTTTCCATCTTGAAGGGTGATTATTCCCAGCCACCACGTTTTCCTGATGTGATTGATAGTAAAAGAAAGAAGCTTTATAACTATTTGGTGAGTTTGAATTCAGTTTGCCTGTCATTAATAAAGTTCAGTAGAGAGCTGAAGCTAACTTGCTATAATTAAAAATACAAACTTTTAAAAATAATATTGTAGCAATATAACACTTGTTGTAATGTTTAGCTTATTTATGTCACAACTGTTACAGTGCAGAAGGAGGCCATTTTGTCTGTTGTGCCTATGTTACCTATCCAAATGAGCTCCTTATTCCTGTCGTCTTCCAGCAACCCTACACATTGTTCCATTTCAACTATCTAATTCCTTTATGAATGCCTAAATTGAACCACACTGTCAGCCAGTGCATTCCGGAACCTAACCATGGCTGTATGATAAGGTTTTCCACACATCATTTTTGCTTCTTTTATTAATTACTTCAAAGTTGTGTGTTTTCATTCTCAATTATTTCACAAATGGGAACATTTCTCCTTCCCTACTCTGTCCAGACCCCTCAGAATTTTGAACACTTCAACCAGGTCCCCTATGAGCCTTCTCTTCTCCATGAAAAGCAATTCAACTTCTTTAGCCTGTCTTCACAACTGAAATTCCTAATGCCTGGAGCCATTACAGTAAATCTCTCCTTTGCTTTCTCCAGTGCCCTTGCATTTTTCTAACTATGTCATCCAAAATTGGATGAAATACTCAGCTCTTGAGGCAGATTAGAGTCTTGTGTAAATTCAATATTACCTCCTTGCTCCTCTATGCTACGCCGATATGAATCGAGCACAGGAATTATTGTTTCCTGTTGCTATTCTCTCAACAAGTCCTGCCTTGCTTTATGACTTATGCACACACAGATCCAGGTCCCTCTGCTGCTGCACCCACTTCAGAGTTGTATTTGTTATTTTATATTATTTTATGTTCTTCCTACCAAATTTTATCATCTCTCACTTCTCCAATATGAACTTATCCAACAACAATGCAAACTTCTCTTATGTCCCTCCTCACAGTTAATGGTTGCAACAAAAGACTCCATCTGAATAGTTTTGCATTCCGATTTTTAAACTTCTCAATGAAAACTTATGGATTATAATCAATATGAATTATTGTTTCCTTGTCAAATGTAGACTTCAGAGTGTTGAAGAGTCAACTGTCTTTCCAACTGTTTCTGATACTGGTTTAGTTTCTTAGAGAAGTACACCACTTGCTTTTCTATCCTTGTCTGGCATCCTCTTGAGTAGAACCACGTGAAAGCAGTCACACTCTTGGATGTCAGTGAAGGGCCCTTGCAGGAAGTTGGAATGGTCAATCCTGTCAAAGGCTGCAACCAGGTCAAGAAGGAAATGTCTACCTTTGTCACTGTCAGGAGAATATCGTTGTGACTTAGCTGTTTGGTCCTGTAGCAAACTGGGAAATCTCCTAGAAACATGGAGTTCTGGAAAAGATGGGAACACATTTGGGAGATGACAGTTAAATAGATCCAAGCCAGATAGTGAAATACGAAACAAGACAATTCTGTTCCTTAATAGTCCTTAAGTGGTCTGGCTGCTAGCCCTGCAGTGTTGCTGTAACTAGTGAATCATCTGCACCAGTTCTTCTACTTCTCAATTGGTTGTTGCAGTGCCACATGCCCAAAATATTCCAATATCTATAGGGTCTCCAGCATGACTTTCTTTTGTTGGAGGTTGCTTCCCATGTTTTTTTAATTTCTCAGTGCTTCCAGTCACTTTTCAGTTGCTGGATAGTTAATTCAATAATTTCCCTGCTGCTTTCTCTTGCTGTTGAAGCTTCCCCAGTGATCTCTCCTGCAGCTGGGTCTTTATTTCATTGTCGCCATCTGTTATTGTAGTGGTTGTCTTAGAAGAGGATAAGCGTTCAACATTGCTCAAGAAAAGTCTCTGGTCTTTTTAAAATCACCTGTTTCTTCAGCATATGCTGAATTATTTAAGCTCTTAGACTTAGAATGACATCTACACAATAGCATCTCGCTTCAATCTCCATTGCGATTTCTTACATTATTATTAACAGCTTATTAATACTTACTGCAGAATTAATGTTTACTTCTAAAATAAGTAAATTGCAGTCTTATTTTCCTAATTGCAATCCCACATGTCTCAGCTGACTCTCTTTATAATCTTTTTCAAGACATTATTTCGAATAAACTGGAGGGGCAACGTAATAAAAGACTATTTTAAGAAAACTTTGATTGAAATTATATTTTAGGGAGGGGGGCCCTCATGCACTCCAGCTCCTGTTATGTTCATTGATCACAGAATGCTTGAAGTGTACTCTAAAGCCATGTTGGCAGAAGAGTAACCATAAAAGGGAGGCAGGCAATAGGATCAGACAACCATTCCACAAACTGCTATTGGCCATAGAGGTCTTGTAGAGAGATCGCTGATCTGCTGGCACTATGCAGACAGACTCCTCCTCTTCAGCAGGTGGCCAAAGATCAGAAGGTTAGGGTTGAAGTGGAGGCAAACATAAGGAGCTCCCTGAAAAAGACGAACTATGGCCTGCACAGTTTAGGGAATGCTAGATAACTAAAGAAATTGAGGGTTTGGTTAAGAAAAAGAAGGAAGCATATGTAAGGTATAGACAGGATAGATCGAGTGAATCCTTAGAAGAGTATAAAGAAAGAAGGAGTATACTTAAGAGGGAAATCAGGAGGGCAAAAAGGTGACATGAGATAGCTTTGGCAAATACGATTAAGGAGAATCCAAAGAGTTTTTACAAATCTATTAAGGACAAAAGGGTATCGAGGGAGACAATAGGGCTGCTCAAAAATCAGCAAGGCGGCCTTTGTGTGGAGCCACAGAAAATGGGGGAGATACTAAATGAATATTTTGCATCAGTATTTACTGTGGAAAAGGATATGGAAGATTATATATTGTAGCGAAATAGATGGTGACATCTTGCAAAATGTCCAGATTACAGAGGAGCAAGTGCTGGATTCTTGAAATGGTTAAAAGTGGATAAATCCCCAGGACCTGATCAGGTGTACCCGAGAACTCTGTGGGAAGCTAAAAAAGTGATTGCTGGGCCTCTTGCTGAGATATTTGTATCATTGATAGTCACAGGTGAGGTGCCGGAAGACTGGAGTTGGCAAACGTGGTGCCACTGTTTAAGAAGGGCGGTAAAGACAAGCCAGTGAACTATAGTCCGGTGAGCCTGACCTCGGTGGTGGGCAAGTTGTTGGAGCGAATCCTGAGGGACAGGATGTGCATGTATTTGGAAAGGCAAGGACTGATTCGGGATAGTCAACATGGCCTTGTGCGTAGGAAAGCATGTCTCACAAACTTGATTGAGTTTTTTGAAGAAGTAACAAAGAAGATTGATGAGGGCCGAGCAGTAGATGTGATCTATATGGACTCCAGTAAGGCATTCGACAAGGCTCCCCATGGGAGACTGATTAGCAAGGTTAGATGTCATGGAATACAGGGAGAACTACCATTTGGATGCAGAACTGACTCAAAGGTAGAAGACAGGGTGGTGGTGGAGGGTTGTTTTTCAGACTGAAGGCCTGTGACCAGTGGAGTGCCACAAGGATCGTTGCTGGGCCCGCTACTTTTTGTCATTTACATAAATGATTTGGATGCGAGCATAAGAGGTAGAGTTAGTAAGTTTGCAGATGACACCAAAATTGGAGATGTAGTGGACAGCGAAGAGGGTTACCTCAGATTACAACAGGATCTGGACCAGATGGGCCAATGGGCTGAGAAGTGACAGGTGGAGTTTAATTCAGATAAATGTGAGGTGCTGCATTTTGGGAACTTATACACTTAATGGTAAGGTCCGAGGGAGTGTTGCTGAACAAAGAGACCTTGGAGTGCAGGTTCATAGCTCCTTGAAAGTGGAGTCTCAGGTAAATAGGATTGTGAAGGCAGCGTTTGGTATGCTTTCCTTTATTGGACAGACTATCGAGTACAGGAGTTGGGAGGCCATGTTGCAGCTGTACATGACATTGCTTAGGCCACTATTGGAATATTGCATGCAATTCTGGTCTTCCTATCGGAAAGATGTTGTGAAACTTGAAAGGGTTCAGAAAAGATTTACAAGGATGTTGGCAGGGTTGGTGGATCTGAGCTACAGGGAGAGGCTGAACAGGCTGGAACTGTTTTCCCTGGAGCGTCGGAGGCTGAGGGGTAACCTTATAGAGGTTTACAAAATTATGAGGGGCATGGATAGGATAAATAGACAAAGTCTTTTCCCTGGGAATGGGGAGTCCAGAATGAGAGGACATAGGTTTAGGATGAGAGGGGAAAGATATAAAAGAGACCGAAGGGGCAATTTTTTCATGCAGAAGGTGGTACGTGTTTGGAATGAGCAGCCAGAGGATATGGCGGAGGTTGGTACAATTGCAAAATTAAGAGGCATTTGGATGGGTATATGAATAGGAAGGGTTTGGAGGAATATGGGCCGGGTGCTGACAGGTGGGACTAGATTGAGTTAGGATAGCTGGTCGGCATGGACAGGTTGGACCGAAGGGTTTGTTTCCATGCTGTACATCTCTATGACTCCATATGGAGCCCATGAACTATCTTAATCTCCTCTGGTTCAGAACTGATGAATGCAACATGCTAAATGCCAGATCCATGATTGTAAAGGGAAAGGACTCCTGTGTAATGACGTCTTTTGTGCTGCCCCATGTTTTTGGCTTTCCTGAGTCAAGGAAGTTTTGGAAAATTGAAACAAATGCATCTGTTATCTCTGCATCCATTTCTTTCAAGATGCTCGGATGAAGTCCATCAATTTCTGGTGACCTGTCAGACTTTCAATTGAATAATTTTCGCAGCATCCTTGCCCTGGTAAATGTACTTGTAAGTTTTTCCTTGCCTTGCAGTGCATTATTTACAAGTATTTCTGCTCTGTTTTTGTGTCTTCTGCAGTGAAGGCATGCACAATTTCTGTTCAATGTGTCTGCCATTTCCTAATTTCCTTATGTGTATTGATTTAGACATTGTAGGTTTAGAATAAATTTAAATCAACAATCTCTTTGAAGTGTTACACTCAGCCTGGTGAATGGCATTTCAGGTGATAGTATTTCTGAAAAAGAAGCTGAGCACTTACACCAGTGGGAGGAAGTCACATTTTGATTACTGTGACTAGTTCTGGTTCCTGAATTCCCAACTGTACAAGAAATTGTTTCAAAGTTGAATAATTTATTATTCCTGAGTGAAGTGGGGAAATGTAATTTTGTGTTTATTTACAGCAAAGCTTTCAGATAAAAAGTGAAGATGATGCAAGTTTTGTTCTGAAGGTTACAAAGGCTTTCAAAGATGCATTGATCAGTTATTACCAAAAGAAGGAATCTGTGAGTATTTTGAAATTATTCTAATGGATAATCTATGAATGGCAATCATTAAGGTGTCTCTTCCAAGTTGTGGTCTGTTTTTACAGCAGTTGCTGTTTCTGTTGTCAGTGGCAATATGTGATTTGCTTTGTAGTTTGAGTGTTGAATTTTAATTTCTGGCAATTGATTTCAGCATTTTTGCTCTACACCAATGCTGCAACTACGCATGGTTAACCTCAATGCAGCCACCAAGAACAATCTGCTGTGTTCTCATCCAGTAATTGGAATGAGCTTCATCAGAACTAAAATGCCATTCATAAACAACATTTCCTTCAAGTTGTGGAGCTGCATGGCAACATCTGGCCATGCGCAGCAAATAGAAGTTAGAATGAAGAAGCAACATCAATGCTTTGGCATGTGGCATTAAATTCAATGTTTAATGTCTATACTTTATCTCTAAGCTTTCGAGCACAGAAGAAGGCTTTTTGATATATTGTGCCATTTTCCAGCACCTGGCTCGTAGCGATGTATGATGTGGCCTCTCAAATGCTTATCTAAATGCTTCTGCAATGTCTTGAGGGTCCCTAACTCTACTGTTTTAGATAGTGAGTTCCCCCAGATGATGATTTTTTTTCATCATATCCCCTCCAGGCTACCTGCTCCATAATTTAAAACTTAGTCCCTTGGTTATTGGTCCCTCCATAAAAGTGATATATTTCTTCCTAACTGTCCTATCTGTGCCCATTCATAACTTTGTACACTTCAGTCAGGCGCCTCCTCAGCTTCTCTGCCTGAAGGAAAACAACGGCAAGTTATCTTGTCTCTTCCATTTTGTTAATTCATAGGTCCTACTTTAAGCATATGACACAAGTTCTTATTGCAAGGTTTGTGAAGGTTTGTAGCTCAGGTTGAGGTTTAGGGTGTAGGTTTGCTCGCTGGGCTGTAGGTTTGATATCCAGATGTTTCATTACCTGGCTAGGTAACATCATCAATGGCGACCTCCAAGTGAAGTGAAGTTGTCTCCTGCTTTCTATTTATATGTTTGTCCTGGATGGGGTTCCCGGGGTTTGTGGTGATGTCATTTCCTGTTCGTTTTCTGAGGGGTTGATAGATGGTATCTGGATCTATGTGTTTGTTTGTGACGTTGTGGTTGGAGTGCCAGGCCTCGAGGAATTCTCTGGCATGTCTTTGCATAGCCTGTCCCAGGATAGATGTGTTGTCCCAGTCGAAATGGTGGTTTCTTTCATCCATATGTAGGGCTACGAGGGAGAGAGGGTCGTGTCTTTTTGTAGCTAACTGGTGTTCTTGTATCCTGGTGGCTAACTTGCTTCCTGTTTGTCCTACGTAATGTTTGTGGCAGTCTTTGCATGGAATTTTGTAGATGACGTTGGTTTTGTCCATGGGTTGTACTGGGTCTTTTAAGTTTGTTAGCATTTGTTTGAGAATGTTGGTGGGTTTGTGTGCCACTAGGATTCCGAGGGGTCTCCGTAGTCTGGCTGTCATTTCTTCTGAACGGTAATGCAAAGACTAGAACAAACAGCCCTACCAACCATCAAACCAAAAATCTGGGCCCGCCATGTAGATGACACCTTTGTCATCACAAAATGAAACAAGGTAGAAGAGACATTTAACATCAACAACAACACCCTCACAGGCATAAAGTTCACCTGAGGAAGAAACCGACAACAAACTCGCATTCCTGGTCGTCACAGTTGGAAAAAAAGGACAACGGAGAACTACAAACCTGCATATACAGAAAACTGACAAATACTGACCAAATATTTAACTGCACCAGCAACCTTCCCAATACACAAATGAAGCTGTACCAGAACACTATTCCAACGAGCCACCACACACTGCAGCACAGACGAACTTCGGAAAACAGAGGAGAACCACTTATACAACGTATTCAAGAAGAACGGATACTCAAAAAATATAGTCCACAGATTCCTCAGGAACAAACCACGACAAGCAGATCAAACACAGCCAGAAGTCCTAACCACCTTACCATACATCAAAGAAGTCTCAGAAATGACAGCCAAACTACTAAGACCTCTCAGAATCCCAGTAGCACACAAACCCACCAACATTCTCAAACAAAGGCGAACAAACTGCCACAAACACTACGTAGGACAAACAGGAAGAAAGTTAGCCACCAGGATACAAGAACACCAGCTAGCTACAAAAAGACACGACCCTCTCTCCCTCGTAGCCCTACATATGGATGAAAGAAACCACCATTTCGACTGGGACAACACATCTATCCTGGGACAGGCTAAGCAAAGACATGCCAGAGAATTCCTTGAGGCCTGGCACTCCAACCACAACGTCATAAACAAACACATAGATCCAGATACCATCTATCAACCCCTCAGAAAACGAACAGGAAATGACATCACCACAAACCCCGGGAACCCCATCCAGGACAAACATATAAATAGAAAGCAGGAGAGCTTCACTTGGAGGTCGCCACTGATGATGATGCCTAGCCAGGTAATGAAACGTATGGATACCAAACCTACAGTTCAGCGAGCAAACCTACACCCTAAACAAGTTCTTATGATTGAATGTTTATTGTTCCCATATGCACAGAGCTCAGTTAATGATCACAGTGTGCTTGTAGCTGAATGATACCACTTAAGTTTAACACCAATTTAATGTGAGTTTATTGATGCTTCTCTAATCCAATACAAGCAGCCTTAAATGTTTAATGGCAGTTGTGAGGTAAGTATTTTGATCTAATATGCTGCTTTTGATTCGGTTAGCATTCATAGTTTAATTAAAAGGTAATTAGCAACAACTGGTCAATAATTCCTTTTACCTTTTGGAATGAAGAAGATTTGAAAAATCTTATGATAAAAAGCAGTACATTATTGGTGTTCCATTTATATTGATCAATTTCAAATTTCAGTCACAAGTGGTTTTATTTAATATTGCCTCCCACTTGCAGATTTACAGCATCCTCAGTTTTTTTTTGTTTTCTGACCTTCTCTTTACTACTGGCTGTGATTCACTCCTGGATTTGGATTGAGATATTGGACTCCTTGTGGCTGTGGTTTAGCCTTTGGCATCCATCTGCAACCAACTTATGCCAATAGATGGAGTTTGGTCAATCTAATAGCAATACTATAAACTTTATTTGAACCGGCACCACTCGATAAACTGGCAAAATATATATACTTCAAAGACCAAAAATTTGTTGTATCATAGTGATCTCTGCAATGTCCAAGGAGTCAGTTGAAGGTGGAAACTTGTGAGAGCTTCCAAGTGAGAAAGCTGGCTGCCAGTAACTTATTAAACGCAAAGTTGCATTCTCATTTAAGTGATTTATGCTGTGAATAAAGTATAACAGTGATGTGTATACCCCCGCATTATATTTCTGTTATTTAGCTTCTGTTTTTACAATGATTACGTGGACCTCTTGATCAACTGGTACATTCCTGGTCCCACAGGTACTGGTTAATAAAAGGTTTGCTGTTTTAAAAAATATTTAAAAATGATTGTGTGATGCATTTCACTTTGTTGATTATTTCAGCGAGGAGTGCAGTGTTGCGCAGGTATGATACAGTATCTCAACATTGTTTTCTTGGGATCTTTCTTACCCAGTAAAAACAAACTCTGACTTTAATGTTAATTCTTATGGTAAACCACACTTCGCTTAAAGTCACAATTTTCAATTTCCCCAAAGAATAGGAAATTTGATATACCAAGTATTGTATCTTTTTACAATCACTATGTCAAAGCTGGAAAGAAGTATTAATGGCTCTAGCACTGCAAAGTACAGAAGAATTGGTTTGAGGTGGATGAAATAAGTACTGTTTCCAGACTGTCATCAACTACATTGCATCAAAATTGTGATGGCCCCAACTCTGTTTCTAAAATTATGAACTTGATTGTCTTATGTAAAAATTCAGAATAGCTGTTTCTAGCATGTATGAATAAAATGTCCAATTTTTATTAAATGCTTTTTATTAAATGATTTTGCCGTGTAATCCTATGTAATGAGCAGGTCTTCCATCAGTCTGATGGAATCAGTTTTTTGTTGTTTTGTGTGCATCTGTTTTGCGCACTCTTCCATTCTTGACAAATGAATGACCATAATACAATGTAAGAGAAAATACACCAAGACACAGCTCTTCCTTTAAGAAGTTTTCACAACAGGACAACTTGCAACTGAATGGATTCTGTATATGTCAAATTTTCCAAAATCTGTCAGCACTGAAACTTTGTTATTAATTCTTAATACAACAAATCAGCTTGGTACACATTCTGAAATGTACTTTGTGCCAGGTGTAAAATCAAATCAGATTTGATTTCCTGCCTTATGAAAGGAATCCTTCCATACTAACTGGAATTAAAAGATGAAGAAGTTTTGGAAATGCTTCATCGGTTTTTGGCTGGGAGTCTTTGTCCTGTGTTCAGTTCTAAAGATGTTATTACCTGGCACTTCTTCTCAGTTGAGATATTAATACCAACTGTATCAGATCTCTGTTTCTATTGTCATCTCCTTGAAATCACTTGCTAAGATAAAACTTGTGCCAACTAATCCCTTAGTGTGCAGACTATTTCTTTCTGCACAATTATATGGATTGTTTCAGAACTGATGATCATTACTATTTTAGTAACCTTAGCCAACGCAGGTAACTTAGATACTTTTAAACAATACCAGTTCTTAAGATTGCTTCATGGAACATTAAGATAAATATTCATGTTTCTTTTAGCTTTATCTTACTCCACCAGCAGAGCCAATTTTCCAGTGGTAGACTGAAGGCCCTTTGCTTGAGCTCAATGGAAAGAATGTAGCTTTTCTTTCTGTAATGTATGGAGAAGATGATGTTGCTTGGTATGTAATACTTCCAGGCATAATGTTGCTTTTTTTTAAGATTAGTCCAATCTGGTAAATATCAACAGCCCTTTTCTTTCATCTCAATCATTGCAGTTATGATATGTCTTCTAAATTCCAGTTGAGGTTCTTGAGTAGGTGTTACTGGTGCTTTAATCTCTTGCAATCATTAAGCTTGCTGCAAATGACTAAAATACAGCAATAAAATTTATCCCTATTTTTGGACTGAATTATCATGCAATTATTTTAGCGTAAAGGATGAAAGAAAATGCATATGTTATGCATTGCCATACATAATGTAAAAATGCTTCCTTTCCAAGAAATTATTTGAAGGGGTTGTGACATACAACTAGCAGCCATTTTGTACAACACAGTTTCACCACAAAGACAATAATCTCAATGACCTGATGCAGTTTCTTCCTACTCAGTGCTCAAAAGAAAACATTTGGCAAATTCTGCATTTCACAAAGTGTAACGCAATTTGAACATTGACCGTAACAGAATGTTCATGAGGATAGCACTTGTGATGGTCACATTCTTCTAGGTGTGCTGTTGTGGAAGTCTGTATCGTATGCTCAATCTTGGAACGGGATTTGAACTTGGAATATTCTAACAGTCCTCCCATTCATTCAAGTGAGATGGCAGCTGGAAGGGTATGCATTATCGTTCTGAATTCAGAAGCAAACTTTTGCAAGAATCTTAATGTGCAGCAGAGAAGAGCAGCCAGTTTTTGAATTTGGTTCGAGAATGATTAGGAAACAACCCATATTCTGCCCAGGTTCAATTTAACTGTGCCCGATGGAAGGAGGTTTCCCGATTTTTACTTTGGCTTACCAAGAACTTATCTCAAGTGGTTCTTTTGTCGGGCTATACACATTGCTCTTGGTTTCAGTCGAGTTCCTTTGTTCTTTTAACATCTCTACAACTTTATGCAAGTTATTTGTTTCCCTCCACTGTCACCAGAATGTTTCAAACTGCTGCTGCTGCTCTAAAATTCAAACTAGTTCTTTTAAACATTTAGGAGAAGTAAGATGGTTATCGTCGTTCTTGGGAATATAATCTTAAATAAGCTTGTTGATACGTTACAGTTGGATGAACTTTCTCAATCTGGTTCCTTTTTTCTGCTTGAAGGTATATCATGAAGTGGAATTAGTTGACATAAATCTTGAGTAGACCTGAAAAATGGCGAACTTTTCTGTCAGTTCATTTTACTGTTGATGCCCATTCTGATTTGCAGTGCTGATGTTAAAATGATCCACACCAGATACAATTTCTGCACGTCGAATAGCTGTCGTGTTAACTATTTTAATTTATTGTAACAAAAACAACTAAGCTAAATTTGATGTCCTTTACTCTAAAATTGCCCGTTGTAATTAAGCACCCAATCACGTACCTCATGCTAATGTGGAATATGGCTTACTAAAGTTTAAATTTCAAACAAGTATGGGCTAGTATATCCCAATCTTCAAAATATTATTTGTTTCATTTATCTTTTCTCCACTTAAACTTTGGTGAACAGAAGACAATCTTTTCTTTCATATCAGTGAGTTTTTGGTTCTTGATAATTCTGTTCATAATCTCATGGTTGATTTATGTGAGGCAATTGTATTGGATACTTTTGAGTATTCTATTAAAGCTTTCACTCCTGGCCAATGATACTTTACAGAACAACCGAGGAGTCCAATGAATCTTACAAAGCTATCATGTGCAAAAGAAGTTTCATATGGTTAGTTGAAACTTAATATCTTTAGAACTCTTATTGTTTGTAGGAACTCCTGCCAGAGAGAAAGAAAATGCTGAATAAAATTAGCGTTTACTGCAGTACTTTACAGGTATTGTTGTTGAACTCCAGATAACTCGAGTCATTCACAAGCTAAATTGACTCCCAAATAATTTTTCAAAAATATGCTCATCTTGAGCAAGTGGAGAGTTGTATACTGTGATGATTTCATCAACTCCTCCTTTGCTTTTCGAACAGAACTGCTGCTACTTTCTACCTTGTTCTCTCTATGCAGAGTCTTGAAACAGAATAGGAAATTTGTCTCAATTTTTTATATTTGTTCTCCCATTGATGTATTGATCACACTACAAACTGGATCTTTCAAAGACGTCTTTTGGAAGAAAACCTTTTATTTTGAAATTTTCGCTTCAGTTTTTGTTGATAATTCCACAATTAGCTTTATTTCAACTAAATTGAATAAAGAACTTTTGAAAATCAGTACTGCTTGGGATGTGTTTTTATTTATTTCATTGAACTCAAGTTTCATATTCTGATCTCAAATTGACGGATAATCCCAGTGAACTTTATTTACTGTCAGCCTAAAATGCTTCGACATTTTAAATTGTAATAAATAAATTAGACTAGGTTTCTTCTTTTGGGAAAAAAAATGTTCTTATGCTTTGTTTATAACTAAACAGTGTCTAAATAGTTCTTGCTGTATCCCATTTCAAACCTTTTTTCCCTTGCCCAACCTCAAAGGACCCAGTCATGAGAGCTACATTGGATCAAAGAACTGCAAGATCCACCGGTACACCAGATGACTATTCCAGATATAATCCTGATGCATCAGCTTCTGCAGTACGAGGCTCAGAAAGCCCCAGAGGTAATTCAGATTTGAAAATTATCAGCAGCATCTCTATTTACAGGTGCCATTAGACAAACCATATTACCTCTTACCTCACTGGTTTCATTGCATTAAGTGTGGTTGACCAATTGAGGATGTTATCTGAAATTTAGCTTGGATTTTAAGGTAAGTAGGATAGTAGCAATTGTAATAGACAGCATCTGAAGCTATGATCAAAAGTCATTTCTATGCTGGATCATAAATTCAGGTTCTTATAATTAGCTGGGACTTGATCTGCCTTAGTCAACCTAGTCCAACCTTTGGATTAGTTTCAGAAATGCTATCTGAAGGGCATTTTTCTACACTTGAACCTGTGCTCCTCTCTGCCGTATCAGTTTGGTTCAAGGTCATGGACCCAACACGGGGATCCACATTGTGCAAGAAACAGCTGACAAAAGCTACACTAATCAGTTGCTTTTGTAGATTAGCTGATCTTGGGTGAACATTCAGTTGCCTGAAATCCATATATTTATCCATGACGGGTTTACTTTGCCTTGGGAATAACTGCTCCTAGTGGATTTGAAGCTGAGTTTCCACCTGCAAAATTTGCCCTCTACACCCTGCAGTTGGAGTGAATCTTGTTTTTTCATAATTTGAAAGCCTCAATGTTAAATCATGTAGAGGCTATAGAGGCACCACCATCATCAATGGGTCCCAATATCTTTAAAAACTCCACAGCAATATTACATGCTGCAATGATCGTGGGTACATCAGCTGCTGAAGATCCATCGTTTTTCATGCCAATTTGATTGTATCTTGGGGGACAGCTGCTGTTACTGGACTTGAAGTTGTACTTTCAGCTACAAAATCTTCCCATTCCAGCATCAAATTGGAATGTGCAAGAGCTTCACTGGTTCTTTCAGACAAAATTGTTGAAGCCATGCACACAAGCAGTACCAGCTGTTGGAAGCACTATGATCATACTCGAGCAATTCCATACATTTTTGTTGCAATCATCAAAATACTCTAACCTAACAGAATGCTATCTTCTGTATCAAGGAAGAAGACCATTTCTTCATGACACGGGAGTTTTCTCAGCCTTTTGTGTCAAATTTCTTGAGCTTTAGTGAAGAAATGGTTTCAACCTTGTATCACTTTCACATCAAGAGAGTGTTGTCAGTGACATTCTGTGGTAGTCAGGTACTGATTGCATTCTGTGATGTCAGGGATTGTATAGAATCATAGACTGACATTTTTGAAGGTTTCATGAGTTGTCCTTCTCCACTTGCCTTCAAATGCATGGAGCCAGATTGTGTTCCTGCAGGACTTTTTTTCTGGCCAGCTTCGGAGTGTCAGCACCACCTAACGTTATCAGGATTAAGCAGTGCAGAGAGATCGCAAATCTGTTTTGAGTTCCACTTTTCTGGAGCTCATCAAGGAAGCACAAAAGTACCTTTTACATAATGATAATTGGGAGAAGGTAATGGTGCTTGTGATTTTCTGCATTTGCTGAGGCAGGGTTTTCCAAGTCCTGTGTCTCTTGATACTGAGTGCATTTAATCAAGATGCCTCTTTAAACAATCTGTAGGTTTGCTATAGTTTGTTAAACTATAATAATTATATCAAGATCCTCTGAAAAATGGTGTTTGACAGTCAGCAGAAGTCACTAATTTGAATAAGATGCAATCCGTGAGGAGCATAGAGCACTCTGGAAACGTTCCAGTTCCCTTTTACTTCTAATTCATGAATTTTTATAAATTTGTTCCATTGCAAGCTTGAACTACTAGCTACTGAACACATTCCCCAAATGTTTTTCGTCCATCTGAAAAGTTAATACGCTAGTGCATACTTCTTATTCAGAATCATCATGCTGTATATTGATATTTGAAGTCAACTAAAATACATTTGAAGGCATCCATTTATGACTGAAACTGAAATTCAGTTGGCCCTTTTTTGGCTAGTTCCTTGCACTTCAAATGCGCTTATGCATCTGTCAATTGTTACCAAAGGTTTGATTATTTGACCAAGAACTGGTAACTTGGGACACTTCAGAGACTATTCAACACAAGCCTAAAGTCCACCACATAATGGTGAACCTACTTTGAAGAAAGGATTCTCTTTCACTAGTTTTAAATGCCCTCACTTCAACTGAAATGTGTGCTAAGAAAATGGAACATTCTTTTTGTTCTAGAGCACTCTGGACTGGTGCAGTGGCGTGCCTACTACTTTTTAAATTTAAAGCCTGTGATTGAGTCAGAGACACCAATGCTGCAGGTTTCTCTCTCAAATATTAAATGAGCATTCTGATGGTGTGGCACTGGTGAGTAAAGGGTGAAACATAGTAAGTTAATTACACCTTTCACCCTAAAGATCTGCTTCAAGGACAGAAGAATAGTATTCTTCCTGCACCTGTTGCTGGTAATTTCCAAGGGCAGAGACGTAGACCTATCCTCAACCAAAGGAAATCAGAACAAATATTTCAAGATCAAAGTGCTTGAGGACCGCTGGTCTCATAGTCACTGCACCCTGAGGGATTTAGCCTCAAAGATCTACCCAACGATGGCCAAATATTTGTGCCACTAAATGTTACCACCATCCAAGAATACTGCTCAAAATCACAGCTTTTAAATTCAGTGGGTTGAATGCATATTCCTAACTCAGGAACTGCTTCAACCAGATCTGCATACAAGTGCAAGATGTCAATATAAATAGAACTATGTTCTGATCTGAACTTTTCTAAGCTAGCCAGTAATTGGACTTATCTCTTTCCTCTAGATAGGCTTTGTATGGCAGAGAACTGATGAAAACAACAACACATAATTCTTGATATAGCATGTGGAATTTGTTTCTATTAATCAGTTTTCACATTGTGTGGTGTTTCAGATTTGGTTTGTCATTTTGATACTTGTAGCTGTCAAATCTTGGAAACTTTAGTTTATTTACCATTGGTCAGATATAAATGCTTCCTTCACCATTGAATTAAAAATGCAATCTGTTGTGCTTAATGCTACCTTGCGTTGCTTGCTCTATAATAGGATCTTTTGGTAGTGTCTTTCTATAATTTTTTCAGACTTGGCATCACAATCCATGTTTATTGTAACAAAATCTATTCATGTTCTATTTTAATTTTTTTTAGGTGGCTATGATTGGAAACAGGATACATTGGCAACAGACGTGAGGCAATCATTTGACTCCTCATCATATCTATCCTCTTCTGCTGCCAGAGATTTTGCAATGTATCCCTCTTCAGGCAGGGACTATTCGTCAGATGACAAATCTGGGAGTCAGTATATGAACTGGGGCACAAGTGTAAACTCAGCCAATACGTATTTTGGTCGCTAAATTCATTGCAAGGGTGTATAAAGAGAATAAAGGATGGTTGAGCACTGTGTTCTGAATGCAGCAGAGCTATAGCAGAGCACAAACCAATCTTTTATTGTACATCTTTATTCAGTATCTAGTATCTTCTTCTCTCACCTTCCATTTATTTTTATTTATGTTGTGTCCTTTTTGTATTTGTTTCTGAAATGGGCACCATATCTTTTAAAAAGGTAATGACTGCAAATCTAACCCATGCTCAATTCAACTGAAATTCAATGAAATAATATACCACTGGACCCCACCCACATGTAGTGCTTTAATAGCTTGCATTCTTTTCTCATCAAACACTAATGTGTACAGAAATTGATGCCCTCAAAACCTTGTTTCAGAAGTGCAGTGTTATTTTTATTTCCCAAGTTTCTCTGTTCATCTTGTAAGTGCAGGAACTAGCATTCATTGATGGAAGACCCACATTATCTGTTGACAGTTAGACCAAGATGGACATCATAGAAGCTTCATCCTGTCCATGGAAGTCAGGAAGTGTACTTGTAAGAAGGTATTATTGATAGATTGGAATGGGAACCCTGGATGCCAACATTCCTATACTGGAGGGATATTAAGCAATTGTTGGAGATGAGATTAATCATTTGTGTAGTGACCTTTATTTCAGTCCAACACCATATGTTATATTTACTCAAATTAAATGAGAGAGCTTTTCTATAATTCTGTACTCCTCATGAGTTTATACATATAATGCAACCAGCAGTTATATGCATAAGCCAATTAGAGATCATTTAACTTGCATCTGGTATTTTAATGTTCAATTCCAATGGTAAGAATTTTTCAAACAAATTAGTCATAAACTAGAAGATAACTATATCATCCCCCAATGACGGAAAGCTTTAGAGACTGCTGTTTTATTCAATAACAGTGGCGTTATAACATTCAGCTCATTATCCCAGTTTAAGTTGCTTTGACACATGCCAGTAGGTAATATAATGTGGAGAAAGGAAGGATGGGGAAACTAGATTTGAGCTAGTATTGATATAGAAAAAAATGCCCCTACTCTGAAATTGTCGACTGGGAAGCCTGAAAAAGGAAAAGTTATATTTATAATACTTCCTTAAAAGAAAAGCTTTTCCTTAACCAATGTTGACTTGCCTGACAAGTATGCAATTGTTAAAGATGACCATTGATGCACCAGTTCATGGACTTTGGTTTGGTCGACATTTTAAGCAAAATAATGACTACAGATGAGTTTCATGCTACTTTAATCGACAGTCAAATTTAATGCACAGTAAGTAATGCAAAAATGTAGCCAAGTTAGACAATCTGTCTAAATCTACAGGTTTATCAACATCTTATTTTTCTTGCTACTTAAATAGCATACAATGAATTATAAATTGTCCTTTACAACAATTTTTGAATTTGTTGGTGGGGAAATGCTGCATGTTTATTTGGGTGAGTGTGGCTTCTTCATTTTGAGAAACCTCCTCAATATATTCAGAGAAGTATAGAAAGACAGTTTCTAGATGACTTATTGAGCGTATTGCTGTGTTATTTCTAATATGGAATAAATATTGGAGACTAGAGCCACTTGCGCTTTAGGCAAATTCCTTTGGAATTTTTGTTAATGTTGTTTGATTAGCTTGATTACCACTTTAAAAACTTAAGTTTGAAATAGGAGTTCTTGAATACCCAACAGAAATTTCCTTCAGCCGACTATATTATTACATGCAAGTGTTTGTTAACTGTTGTTTGAATACTGCATTTTCCCTGTAGCTTTTAAATTATGCATTTTATGCATTACATCTACAGCTTGTAGGAAATGTTTAATACTGGACAATAGAATTGGAGTAATCTGTCTACTTTGGAGTAGATAAGTAGTGAGAGTTTTGTTATATTAATACAAACGTTTTTATCATCTTAGATTTGCAACTGTGATTTTTGGCCTGTAAATCTGTTTCGGTTCCAATCATTTGGCATTAATTTAAATTTGTGTGCATTTACAATTCAAAGTTTTATGCATAAGTAAATTATGTTCTTGAGAATAATGGTACTGTTTTGCAAACTGTAATTAAACAGTATTTCCATCATTTAAACTATATACATGTAGAAAAAAGCTTTCCATACTTGAGACCTGATGAACAGAGCATTTAAAAATGCATTTTGTTTTCCATTCACACTTGCAACCAAAGTACTTTAATGATGATGCAAGTGGGTCCACTTACTGCTTAGTCAATTATTCTTCCATGTACAGTAACAAGGTTCCAAGTTCTGTTCTAAGTCAGTGTTGAGTTATCCAGCCTTAATTAGGGCACCATAATCAATTGTGGCATCCATCAGTTAGGAGGGAAATATTGACAGAGGTTCCTGTTCCTGGTCACGGTTCAAGGATTCTTGCTGAAGTGTTTGCACAACAGAATTGACTTTGGTCAGAGCTAATCTCATATGAAGTGTCTTCCTGCAGTTGATTCATTTGCTGATGATCACTGTAAAGACTTGTATGTATAATGACTAATTGAGTTGCTAATAAGCAGCCATGAATTATGAGGATGGAACAGAATAAAATTACAGAAGAGGTTTTAAAAAATACAGTATTTTGTATCTCTAAGCCTTGTGCTCTAGTAAACAGACAACTGAGGAAGAATGCATTCTATATTACAGCGCAAAATTGAAGTAAGTTGGTGTTGAAGTAATTGGTTGGAGCGAATTAGATCTTATGGTATGATCTGAGTTGGGCAAATTTTAGAACAAAGGTGCTATCCTTTGCCACAAAACAGTCAACACATTAATGAATTAGATGTTTTGGGTCACACGTGAAATCAGGATTGTTTTCGGGATCTAAAGTATATTTGGCTTGTAGTTATGGAGTTATCCAGGCAAACTGTTAGAGCAGGAAAACTCATCAATGAAATGTTAGTTTCTTCACAGATTGAAATTGCTATTAAATGTCAATACTTGTATCGTAAAATATAAGACACCCTGTAGTAATTTCCCCATAGGTGCACTCTACATTGGTATATAACTGAAGTGAGGGAAAAAATTCAAAATGACATGGACTTTTTTTATAACTAGGCCAGTTTTCAATAGGCATGTTGTATTCTGTGGCCAAGTCAACAATTTGTGATGTGACATGTACCTGAAGGTCATGAAATCTAAATGGTATCCTCTGAATTAACTTAGCATAGGATATTAGATCATAAAAATATCTTCTTAGGTACATTGGAATTTTTCTCCTTGTTTGGAAAGTTTTTTGGAGATTAATTATTTTTACTTTCATACTTCATATCTTTCCAACTGAGTATTGTGATTGCAGTTATGATCAAATTGTCTAGAGAACTTCTTTTTGCTGTTATTTTTGCATTGATTGCACGGCTAAGTGGAACGAATGCTATTTTCGGTGAAGAATGATGAATGTCATTTTGTGAAAATTGTACATTTACTATCCTTTTAAAAAGTTTTGACGCTAAGCAATAGTAATGCTCAAAATGTAAAACTGTAGGAGAGGTGATCTATGTTCTGAGCTTTATTTCTAAAATTTTTGAAAAGTTTGAATGTGTTTCATCATTGTCTAAATAATTTGTGTTTTTGCTTATTTCTTTCTGTGACTATAAAAGGAATCAAAATAAATAGAAAATTGAACATTGTATACAGAACATTTTCTCTTTTTCTCAGTCTGTAGTTAAGTAAATATTTGGCATTTCAAATCTCTCAGGAGAGCTGGAAAGACGCAAAGCTATTATTGATCTTTTTTGCAAAACAAAACAAAACATTGTTCCCTTATCAAGAATTAATAAACATCAATAGTTTCAGGAATAAAAATGAAAAGTTGGAAGTCAGCTATAATGTTAGACACTGTTACTCCATATTCCTAAATGTATAGTTCTTAATTCCACAAATTATTATAAATTCTTCTGGTGGTGTGGGTAAATAGCCTGGCAAATTACAATCTCTCAATTCAGTCTTTTTCATTTGGGCTGAGCTCTGCTCTTTCGTGCATGGTTTAGTTGTGTGCGTCCTTCTCAACACTGCTCCAAAGAGAGACCTGTTAGCGTATTCATGGCCACCTGTCAGACTTACTATAGACCACAGTCTCTTTTCAGAACAAAGTATGTTCAAGTACTTCTTTATTGCATACCAGCCCCAATCTTCCCTTCCTTCTTGGATAAATATTTATTTACTGGACTTTTGAAAACTTTATTTTTCAATCCCAATTGCTTATCATTCAACCCTTAAACTCTCTCCTTGCAAATAATTATTGTCTGGTGTTTACTGATGTGAATGTTACTTTAAACTTAACTGTCCAAATTATGAATATTGACCAAGTTAGTGGGTTTTGAGAAGATTTCTAGCTCAGGTTGAGGTTCTGGATATAAGTTTGCTGGCTGAGCTGGAAGGTTCGTTTTCAGATGTTTCGTCACCACATAGTGAGCCACCAGTGAAGCACTAATGGTATTAGATTAGACTTAGTGTGGAAACAGGCCCTTCGGCCCAACAAGTCCACACCGACCCGCCGAAGCGCAACCCACCCATACCCCTACATTTACCCCTTACCTAACACTACGGGCAATTTAGCTTGGCCAATTCACCTGACCCGCACATCTTTGGACTGTGGGAGGAAACCGGAGCACCCGGAGGAAACCCACGCAGACACGGGGAGAACGTGCAAACTCCACACAGTCAGTCGCCTGAGTCGGGAATTGAACCCGGGTCTACAGGCGCTGTGAGGCAGCAGTGCTAACCACTGTGCCACCGTATGGCCCACTTTTTATTATGTGTTTAGGTTTCCTTGGGTTGTTGATGTCATTTCCTGTTCTTTTCCTCAGTGGGTGATCAATGGGATCCAAGTCAATGTATTTGTTGATAGAGTTCCAGTTGGAGTGCCTTACTTCGAGGAATTCTCACGTATGTCTCTATTTGGCTTGAACTAGGATGGATGTGTTGTCATAATCAAAGTAGTGTTCTTCCTCACCTGCAAGTAAAGATACTAGTGAGAGTGGGTCATGTCTTTTTGTGGCTAGTTGATGTTTATGTATCCTGGTGGCTAGTTTTCTGCCTATTTGTCCAGTGTAGTGTTTGTTACAGTTCTTGCAAGGTACTTTATAAATGACATTAGTTTTGCTTGTTGTCTGTACAGGGTCTTTCAAGTTCATGAGCTGCTGTTTTAGTGTGTCGGTGGGTTTGTGGGCTACCATAGTGCCAAGAGGTCTGAGTAGTCTGCCATTCATTTCCAAGATGACTTTGATGTAGGGGAGAATGGCTAGGGTTTCTGGGCGGGTTTTGTCTGCTTGTTTGGGTTTGTTGCTGAGAAAATCGGCAGACTGTGTTCATTTCTTTTTGAAAACACTGTATAGGTGATTTTCCTCTGCTCTTCATGGTTCCTCTGTGCTGCAGTGTGTGATGGCTTGTTGAAATAATGTTCTAATGCAGCTCAGTTTGTGGATGTTGGGATGATTGCTTCTGTAGTTCAGTATTTGATCCATATGTGTTGTTTTCCTGTAGACACTGTTTTGAAGATCCCCATGGGCTGTTCACTCTACTGTGACATCTAGGAATGGCATTTTGTTGTTGTTTTCCTTCTCTTTAGTGAATTGTATGCCAGTAAGGGTACTATGAATGATCTTGAAGGTTTCCTATAATTTATTTTGTTTATTGATGACAAAGGTGTCATCCATGTAGTGGACCCAAAGTTTGGGTTGGATGGTTGACAAAGCTGTTTGTTAGAGTCTCTGCATTACTACCTCTACTAAGAACCATGATATAAGAGATCCCCCTTGGGTGTTCCATTGGTTTGTCTGTCGATATTGCTGTTGAAGGTAAAGTGGGTGGTATGGCACAGGTCCACTAGCTAGACGATATTCTCGTTGCTGATGAAGTTAGTGGTGTTTGGTGTCTGTGTCTTTGGTTTTTCTAATAGCGTAGTCAGTATTTCCTTAGCCAGGTTGATATTGATGGATGTGAACAGGGATGTTACGCCAAAAGAGACCATTATTTCATCCTCTTTTATTGTGGTGTCTTTGGTTTTCAGAAATTCTTGGATGGAGTGGCATGAGTCATCTGAGTGTTTTAGTCTTTGGCTAATCTGTAAGTTGTTATTCCAGGTAATGAGACTATGGGTCTGAGGGGAGCACCTGGTTTGTGAATTTTGAGTAATCATGTGAATCGTGATGTGTTGGATCCATCTGGTTTCATTTTTTGGAAATTGGTCTTATTTCTCCAGATTTCTGAAGTTTTTGAGTAGGACTGTAATTCGGTTCTCCAGTTGTGGGGTCAGGTCTGTCGTCACTTCTTACTCAGTGTTAGTATCTGCAAGTAGTGCATTCCATTTCTCAATGTAGTCGCTTTGATTTAAAATGACTGTCAAGCTTCCTTTAGTCTGCAGGTAAAATAACCATTTTTCTTTAGTCCTTCTAGTGCTTTCCTTTCTTGGGTGTTGTGTGTTTTCCTTCTTTTTCATGCTTAATGATAGTGTGACTGTCTGTCTGATAGTTTGCTGGGTTTCTTTTGTGAGTTCATTGTCTTTCACTGTTGTTTCTAACACTGCTAAGAAATCTTTCTTGTCCGCATCCTAGAAGTTGTACTTTAATCCTCTTACTAAGGCAGCTTTTTCAGTGTCTGTTGAGGGTCAGTCAGATAAGACTTTTTTTAAAATCCATGCGTCTGTGTTGTTACTTTCTGTAAGTTTGTCTAGTTTGTTTTCATTTTCTGTGTTTGTCACTGTCTAATGTCTATGGCTTGTTGTACTGTGTCTGTGCAATCATGATCTGTTGCATTAGTGAGTAAAGCCTTTTGGCACAAAATTATGCTGTTGTATTATGTTGTGAGCATCATTAATCATTTCTCTAAGTATTCTGTGGCCGTTTTACTCTGTTATTCTTTTAGCTAGTGGGGTGTTAAGGGGACATTTGTGCAGGAAGTACAGCTGTTCATGAGTGGCATTGGTTTCCCATGTTCGGGCCAGTTTTAGCGTATTGCACCCATTGGTGTTAGCGAGTTTTGAGAAGATTTATAACTCAGTTTGGACAAACAGGCAGAAAACTAGCTACATGAACATCAACTAGCCACAAAAAGACATGACCCACTCTCACTAATATCCTTACATACGGATGAGAAAGGACACCACTTCGACTGGAATAACACATCGATCCTAGGATTAGCCAGAGAGAGACGCGAGAATTACTAGAAGCATGACACTCCAACTAGAACTCTAATCAACAAGCGCATTGACTTGGATCCCATTTACCACCCTCTTTCTAATAAAAAGACAAAGTGACATCACTATAGGAAATGACATCACCAACCCAAGGAAATCTAAACACACACAAAACACAGGCCATACCACCAGTGCTTCACCGGGGGCTCACTGATGTAATCTAGAATGGTGATAAAACATCTGAAAACGAACCTTTCAGCACAGCGAGCCAACTTACATCCATTGTCCAAGTCTTGTTGCCTATGCAGCTGGACCAATTCAGTATTTTTTTAAGCGAATGTTCCCACTTATCATCTTGTGCTGGAGGGAAGGTCATTAGTGAAACAGCTGTAGATGGTTGGGCTGAGAACATCACCCTGAGGAATTCCGGCAGTCACGTGTGGAGAGGCTTATTCACTACTGTATGGGTCAAGTCTGAACTTCAATTGAGGACTTTTTGTGTGCACTAATACCATGTGAAGTGGGACTGACTCAACAGATTTAGCAGCTCAACACTAAACATTCGTGAGGTTTGGAGCTTTAATGGCAACAGAATTTATTTCAGCACAAGCTGTAATATTCTGGCACAGCATAAGCATGACTCTTCTGATTATGTTGAAGCCAGGGGACCAACTCTACTTTAACAAGTTGAGTTATATTGCATACTTTGAGCCAAACTGCACATAGCTAATCTTAACTGCACACATGCTGAAAAGCAAAACATTATGATCCAAAGTTGATATTATTGGATAGGTCAGATCTCAGACTGAAACCTGGCCTGTTTTTAAACAAAGCTTCTCACATAAGCATGCAATACTGTAGATTTGCTTTAACAATAAAACAACTTTATTAACAAGAGAGGTGATATACTTTTACTGTCTGCTTAAAAGTCTAATCCAAAAAGTGTTCTCTGCAAATTTGAAAAGAAAAGCTGCTTTTGCAAAGTACCCAACATCACTGGTTATATAGTTTTCAATCCAGAGTCTGTCAGCTTGGTGGGTTGAAAGCACTTGTGACTTTAACTTTGACTGAAACAGCAGATAGTTTCTTGCTGGACCTTTTAATGCATGTGAGGTTAAAATGTACTCAGCTTAGACCCAGACCAGAAGTGTTGAGACAATCACCAACTCTTTCCCCAGGGTTAATCTAATTTCACTATATCCTTCCCAGGACCACTGGTCCACACTAGCACCTTCATTTCAGGATGTCACAGTATTACCCAAAATGCAAAGTAAAAAACTTTTTTTAAATTTGTGGGTGTTTTCCTTAAACTTTAAACTCTCCTATATGAAGCTTCTTTATCTTGCCAGTGGTAAAACTCTACAATGTTCAAAAAAACTCCATTAATTCAAAAGCTTAGCCTCAAAAATGGTTTTAAAATAAATCACGATGAATTACAATTATTTCTGTAGCTAATCAACTTCTAGATACACAAAAAAAACCCAAAAAAAGTCACATGGTCTGTAAGATGAGGAAAAACAATCCCAAACAACTGTTTAGATCAAAGCATTGTGCCATATCCAGTCATGAATGGTTGTCGACAAGCAATAAAGAGAGGGAGGTGGCTCCAAAAACATTCCCATCTCCAATGATGATGAAGTTCAGGATGTCAGTGCAAAAGACAACACAAAAGTATTTGGAAACTCCTTCAGCCAGAAGCACGAAGTGGACAATCGATCTCAACCCCTTGCTGAGGTCCCCATTTTCACTCGTGCTATAATTCAGAACAATCACTTCAGTCAACAAATGGTATATATTTTTTAAAAATCCGTAAATATTGATGCAAAGGCTATTAGCCCCGACAAAATTCCAGCGATAGTACTGAAGGCTTATACTTCAGAACATCCATGCCGTAGTCAAGTTGTTCCAGCAGAGTCAAATGGAAAAATGGTCAGGTACTGTATTAAACAAAACACAAATCTAATCCAATATTTCCATGGCATCAGTCTACTCTCAATCCTCAGGAAAGTGATGGTAGGCATAATCAACATGCTGTCAAGTGACTGTGACAACCTGCACACCACTGGTCAGTTTGGGTTCTGTTGGGGTCACTTTGCTCCAGTTCTCAGTACAAATCTTGGTGTAAACATGGATAAGGTGCTGAATTCTAGACATGTGAAAGTAGCTGACTCTTACAAAATAGCATATGAAGTCAGTGAGAATTTGAAGCCAGTGAGAATCAGGGAAAGCTCCCCACCAACAGCGTAGTTTCAATTCCCACACTGGCTGAGATTACTATGAAGGACTATCCTTCTGAACCTCTCCCCTTGCCTGAGGTGAGGTGACCCTCAACACCAGTTATATCAGGATGCCACGGTGGCACAGTGGTTAGCACTGCGACCTCATAATACTAGAGACCCGTGTTCAATTCCCACCTCAGGCAACTGTGTGTGGAGTTTGCACATTCTGCCTGTGTCTGCGTGGGTTTCCTCCCACAATCCAAAAATGTGTAGGTTAGGTGAATTGGCAATGCTAAATTGCCTGTAGTGCTAGGTGAAGGGATAAATGTAGGGGAATGGGTCTGGGTGGGTTGCTCTTCGGAGGGTCGGTATGGACTCGTTGGGCCAAAGGGCCTGTTTCCACACTAACTAATCTAATCTAATCTAATCTAAAGAGAGCAATTCTATGGTCAGGTAGGACAATGGGACTTTATTCTTTAGTACCTCTGATGGATATCAATGAGATTCATTGTTAATCATTTCACTAAATTAAGGGAATGTGTAAAGAAATTGTTACTAACCTCTGCCAATGAACCAATGCCTCTGGAAGCCATGTCTCCTATCAGATCTTGATTCTAGCTTCCATTTCTGTTCATCTCCGTCAGAAAAAACACCTTCTGTTTCTACAGCACCATATCAACCCATTTGTTGCTGAAACTCTTTATCAAGCTTTGACTGCTTCCACTATACCTATTTCAATTCTCTTTTGCAGTGCTGCAGCCTCCATTACCTTTGGCTTACCAACACCTGGTTATTCTATCCAATCTTGCATCAGTTTCTACTTGCCAATCATCCCATCCTTAGTTGAAGCTGCCCAATTAAATCAACAATTCTAATCTAATGTTCTCACTTTTGTTGAAATACTTAAAAGACTCATCCCTCAATCTCTGCAAACTCCAATAATACTCCCTTTGTTCAACTATTAATAGTCACTGGTCTGCCACCCAGGCCCCTGAAATCAGGAATGATCTCTTGACTGCCCCCTCTCCTTCCATCCAACCTCCTCTGGTTAGGATCTGACAAGGTAAAATGTGCAGGTTAGGTAAATTGGCCATGCTAAATTGCCTGTAGTGTTAGGTGAAGTGGTAAATGTAGAGGAGTGGGTCTGGGTGGGTTGCTCTTCAGAGGGTCGGTGTGGACTTGTTGGGCCGAAGGGCCTGTTTCCAAACTGTAAGTAATCTAATATAATCTAAAAAAAAATGTGGTTTGCAATAAGAAAATGTATGTTTGCACAAGTCCAGATACATACAGAGATATAAACAATATTATTCTATCTCCCCGTGTAGACAAATAATCTTCATTGATTCTTTTAACCCTCATTTTAGAACTGGAGAAAATAATTAATGTCTATAATGGCTTATGATAATGTTATTGTTGCTGCTTCATCACAGCATAACAAGGTTTTGCAACTGAGAGTTACCTTCAAAGCATGAACTGCCGGTCTATTTACCATTTCAGTTATAATAACCATTCCACAATTCCTGTCACCCCTGTTATCCTAAATGCAATCTTAAGACTGTCATGACCATTTTTGTTTTAAAATTTGATGAAAATATATTGGTGGGTATGAATCACATTTGCTGCAGAAACTAAACAGTACAGTCATCTAAATTATATCTAAACACATTGAACCCCAAAACATCCTAGAATAGGCAACCAACTATTTCATTCTTTTTCACTACAATGCAGTCTTTCAGCCATTCCCAGGAACAGTAACTTTTGAGGTAAGATTTACCTAATCTCTCTCTATAAGAGCTGCTATATTCCATCACCTTACTCTTTTCTGGTCCACCTTAAAATCCACCTCTTTGGTTCAGTTTTTGGTCACATTTCCTAATATTTCTTTCTTTGGATCCACATCTATTGAAGTCTAATTTCAAGCAATATCACATGTCATAATGAAATACTTTTGTTGTAGAAAAATTTACATTAGAAATTACATATGAGAATCACAGTCATAGTGGGCAGCACGGTGGCACAATGGTTAGTACTGCTGCCTCACAGCGCCAGAGACCCGGGTTCAATTCCCAACTCAGGCGACTGACTGTGTAGAGTTTGCACACACTCAGTGTCTGCGTGGGTTTCCTCTGGTTTCCTCCCACAGTCCTAAAGATGTGCAGGTCAGGTGAATTGGCTATGCTAAATTGCCTGTAGTGTTAGATAAAGGGGTAAACGGAGGGGAATGGGTGGGTTGCGCTTTGGTGGGTCGGTGTGGACTTGATGGGCTGAAGGGCCTGTTTCCACACTGTAAGTAATCTAATCTTAGAAACAGACCCTTCAGTTCAACTTTTCCATGCTGACCAGATATCCTAAATTAATCCAGTCCCATTTGCCAGCACTTGGCCCATATCCCTCTTAACCCCTTTCTATTCATAGAACCATCCAGATGCCTTCTAAAATGTTGTATTTGTACCAACCTCCTACAACCACTAGGACTCATAACAGCACACAAACCAATAGCCACTCTCAGACAACAACTCACCAGGACAAAGGACCCAATACCCAGCATGAGCAAAACCAATGTAGTATACAAAATCCCATGCAAGGACTGCACAAAATGCTACATAGGACAAACAGGAAGACAGCTAACGATCTGCATCCATGAACACCAACTAGCCACGAAACAACATGACCAGCTATCCCTAGTAGCCACACACTCTGATGACAAGCAACATGAGTTCGACTGGGACAACAGTACTATTATAAGACAAGCCAAACAGAGAACAGCCAGGGAATTCCTAGAGGCATGGCACTCATCCAATCAATAAGCACATTGACTTGGACTGGCCACTCAGCGGACAGCTAGAACTGACAACTGGAAGCAGCAGGTATAAATCATTATAAATGCTGGAGGAAACATCACAGAAGCACTTCACAGGAGGCTCCCAAGCACTGAGGATGTCACCTAGACAGGGGACGAAACATCTGCAACACAAATTCCCAGCTCGGTGAACAGATCCACAACATAATACCACCAGGCTGTCACCTGCCCTGTCCTAATTATAAATGGCAAATTCATGAACTCACCTGAATTGCAGGACAGTCTGGAGATTGATACAAGTATCCTGCTGACTTTACCCAGTCAGGGTGTACTTCCAGTTAAGGCTTAGGTATGGTTTTGATCGTTTGTTAATTATATAAGCAGGCAGAGCTGTCTTGGTCAATACCACTGTTCAACCAGCTACACAAGTTTACATTAACCAGTTAATGATCTGGAATTGCAAACGTAACAAGGAACTCATTGCAGTTACAAAGAACTGGTGAACTTCTTGCATTGTCAAAAGAACGAAGCACTGATTGTGTTAACAAATTTCATTAACAAATAACGATGAACTGTTTATATTAACAAAGAAGTGATTGCCCTTATGCAGCAGGTTCACAGCTGTTCATTTGGTGTTGGTTATCTTATTATAAGTAGAAAATAAGGTATAAGGTCAGTGTGGAGGAGTCATCATCTGAGTGATTCAAAGGTAGAGTGAGTGAACTGGAAAGTGAGCATTTGGTCAAAATGGGGTACCCAGGTGCTGTAGCTAAGGCTAATTACAAGAAGAAAACACTTCAGAGTGAGATATGTAGAAAGGCATGGATTGAGATGCCAACCTTTAGTGAATCCAGCCACAGATTGATGTTGTGAACTGGTGTGTAGAATTTGTGAATGTTTTTAGCCTTTAAAAGTAAGGGTTTGTAGTGTTTTATTTTCTTAAAAATAGCTGGTTAAGTATAAAATTGGTACTGCTGGTTTACTTTTACAAAAGAAAGCAGTGAAGTGTGAAGAGCAGGGAACCTAGAGTAATTTTAATAAATTAGATCAAATACAATTGTGATGAAAGGGTGGATGATGTTTTGCTGCTACAATATATGAAGTTGTTGCACATCAATTTTGTACTGAGTGAATATGTCTATCATAAATAAGCTTGAGGAATTTTGAGTCAAGTTGAGGAGCTTGAATCTGTGCTGTAGACATAGCGTCACACCAGGGAAGAGGGAAAGTACCTGGACATTTTGCTTCATAGGATGGTTACTTCCCTCACACAAGGGAATTCAAATATTCTCTGTAATTAGGGACAGGAAGGTATGATTAAAGGTGAAGCAAGTATAAGGCTGTTGCAATTCAGGAGCCTCATGCCTTGAAGTTGTCCAACAGTTATGAAGTTCTTGCAAGCTGTGTGAATGAGAACGTGAACTGCAGGGACCTTGAGTGAGCTGACTACAATACTGTGGTAGAGGGGGTCATTCAAGTGCGGAAAGGAAATAGGAACATAGTGGAGGTATAGAACAGTACAATTGGGGGATAGATGATCATTTCTGTACGTTCCAGCAAGAGTCCCAAAGATTGTGCTGCTGACCTGGTGCCAGATTTAAGGACATTTCCTTAAGCTGGAGAAGAACTTGAAATGGGAGAGGAGAGATCCAGTTGATGTCATCCAAATTGGTATCAATTACATTGATTGGACTAGAAAAGAGATTCTGCTGGAATACGTTGAACGTTTAGGAGCTAAATTAAATGTGCAGAACCTCAAAGGTGGTAATATTTGGATGATTACCTGACCCATAAAGATGAGTATAGTCAAAGAGTTAAGACTATAGCTCAAAAATGGGTGTGGACTGTGTTTCATCTCAAAGGGCACTACGTCAGTGCTATGTAGAAAGAAGCTATTCTGGTGAGACAAGCTTCCCTAGAACCACGCTGGAACCAAATCAAATAACTAGGACTGTAGGTAGGGAGGCAGGAGGGTGTTGATTAGGGATTGGTAGAGGTGAAATAAAATCTTACAAAGCACAACACTATGACAGCACTACAGGATCGCTATTTAGATAATGATACCCAGGAAGGAAGGACAGAATGTACAAATATAGAAAACAACAGTAAATATGATCAAATGGTGACAAAGTGATAAACATAATTGATCATTACTGCATGCAAAATTTGAAACAAATTAACTATTAGTGGCACAAATAGAAGTTAATGCATATGGTCTTCTGGCCATTACAGCTAATGTTGTGCCATTGTTTATGACTGCAATGAAAAGACAGGGAGTTATAAACCAGTGATCCTGATGTAAGTGGTGGATAAGTTGGGTTTACATAGTGATCAATGCCATTAATTAAATATTCAGGGAAATGTGACTTTTTGAAAGGATAGAAAGGAAGTAAATGGTGGTAGTATGGTATGGAATAACTGCAACTGGGGGACTCAGTAATTGCATTGAATGTGATTCTGGATGGTTGGATTCCCTTTGGCATTGCCTCGCATTGTGGCAAGAATGTTGCTTATGACTTACCATCCAGGCTGGTTGTTGTCCACATCCTGCTGCAAATGGATGCAGATATTTTTAAAATTAAAGTCATATTCATAGAGATGTACAGCACAGAAGCAGACCCTTCGGTCCAACTTGTGGGCGGCACGGTGGCACAATGGTTAGCACTGCTGCCTCACAGCGCCTGAGACATGGGTTCAATTCCCAACTCAGGCGACTGACTGTGTGGAGTTTGCACGTTCTCCCCGTGTCTGCGTGGGTTTCCTCCGGGTGCTCCGGTTTCCTCCCACAGTCCAAAGATGTGCGGGTCAGGTGAATTGGCCATGCTAAATTGCCCGTAGTGTTAGGTAAGGGATAAATGTAGGGGTATGGGTGGGTTGCGCTTCGGCGGGTCGGTGTGGACTTGTTGGGCCGAAGGGCCTGTTTCCACACTGTAAGTAATCTAATCTTGTCTATGCCGACCAGATATTCTAATCTAATCTAGTCCCAGTTGCCAGCACTTGGCCCATATCCCCCTTTAAACCATTTCTATTCATATACCCATCCAGATGCCTTTTAAATGCTGTATTGTACCAGCCTCCACCACTTCCTCTGGTACATCATCCCATTCACACACTACCCTCAGCGTGAAAAGGTTGCAACTTCGGTCCCTTTTATATCTTTCCCCCTCACCCTAAACCTATGCCCTCTACTTCTGGATTTCCCCACCCCAGGGAAAAGATCTGGTCTAATTGTCCTATTCATGCCCTTGATGATTTTATAAACCTTGATGTTCCAAGGAAAACAGCCCCAGCCTATTCAACCACTCCCTATAGCTCAAACCCTCCAACCCTGGCAACATCCTTGTAAATTTCTTCTGAACCCTTTCAAGTTTCATAACATCCTTCAGATTGAAGGGAGACCAGAATTGCATGCAATATTCCAAAAGTGGCCTAACCAATGTCCTGTACAGCTGCAACATGACCTCCCAACTCCTATACCAAATGTCTCCTTCACTATCCTATCTACCTGTAAATGCACTTTCAAGGAGTTAACTGCACCTCTAATTTTGGTGTCATCTGCAAATTTACTAACTACACCACCCATGTTCACATCCAAATCACTTCTATAAATGACGAAAAGCAGTGAACCCAGCACTGATCCTTGTGGCACTTTACAAGGATGTTACCAGGGTTGGAGGATTTAAGCTATAGGAAGAGTCTGAACAAGCTGGGACTGTTTTCCCTGGAGTGTCAGAGGCTGAGGGGTGACCTTATGGAGGTTTACAAAATTGAGGGGCATGGATCGGATAAATAGACAAAATCTTTTCCCTGTGGTGGGGGAGTCCAGAACGAGAAGGCATAGGTTTAGGGTGCGACAGGAAGGATATAAGAGAGACCTCCGGGGCAACTTTTCACGCAGAGGGTGGTACATGTATAGAATGAGCTGCCAGAGGATGTGTTGGAGGCTGGTACAATTGCAACATTTAAGAGGCATTTGGATGGGTATATGAATAGGAAGGGTTCGGAGGGATATGGGCTGGGTGCTGGCAGGTGGGACTAGATTGGTTTGGGATATCTGGTTGGCTTGGACGAGTCTGACTGAAGGGTCTGTTTCTGTGCTGTACATCTGACTCTATAATCAATCAATGCTTTTCCTTTTCTTGCCATGAATTGGAAAACATCATCAACTTTGCTACCAATTTCAACATACCTGTTGTCTTTAAATGGCATTTTTCTGAATCTTCCTTTCCTTGACTTGTCTCTCAATTCTGGACATAGACTGTGAACAAATATTAATCCTCTCTTACTTTGTCTTGCACCCTGCTTCCTGAAAGGATTCAATTTTATTCTCCTACTTTCTTCTTTGTATCTCTTTTTTCATTATGTAATTTCCCATTTCAGGACTTAGAGATGTCCTCCCTTCTTCAAACTGAACAAACACCAACCTTCCACATAAACCACTGTCATTGACAGCACCATCGACCATGCCCATCTGTTTCCTGCACTTGTACTCTCACCCCTTCCGGAGCCACATTAGGATTCACCTTGTCCTCACCTTCCAACCCATCACTTTCCATATTTAATGGATCAACTTCCACCATTTCTATCAATTCCACTGTGATGCTTCCACCAAAATTATCTTCCTTTCTTCTTTCAGTGCTTTGAAGACATTAGTATTTGTAGCAGCCTGCTCCATTAGTCAATCACTTCTAATACACCAGCCACAAAATGTTTTGTTGCGTGTACATCTGCCATTTACTGCTCTTTGCTCAATATCAAAGATCCCAAACACATCTTTCAGATGAGACCTGCTTTAAAGTTAGTGAGTTTTGAGAAGATTTGTAGCTCAGGTTGAGGTTCTGAATGGTAAGTTTGCTCACTGGGCTGGAAGGTTCTTTTTCAGATGTTTCCTCTCCATACTAATTAATATAATCAGTGAGCCTCTGCTAAAGCACTGGTGGTCTGGCCTGCTTTTTTTGTGTTTAGGTTTCTGTGGGTTGGTGATGTCATTTCCTGTTATTTTTCCCAGGGGTGGTAAATGGAACCCTAGTCAATGTATTTGCTAATAGAGTTCCAGTTAGAGTGCCGTGCTTCTAGGAATTCTCAACATGTGTCTCTGTTTGGCTTGTTCTCGGAGGGATGTGTTATCCCAGTTGAAGTGGTGTCCTCCCTCATCTCTATGTAAAGATACTAGTGAGAGCGGGTCATGTCTTTGTGTGGCTACTTGACATTCATGTATCTTGGTGGCTAGTTTTCTGCCTGTTTGTCCAACCTGAGCTAATACCTATGGGTGCAATATGCTAAAACTGGCCCAAAAATGGGAAACCAATGCCATCCGAATTGTGTCACCTACAAACAGCTGTACTTCCTGCATGAATGCCTAAGGAAACCGCTACTAACTAAATATCTTAAATACCAATCTCCCCTTAATACTCCACCAGCCAAAAGAACAGCAGAATGCTTAGAGAAATGATTAATGATACCTACAACAGACACCATAAACACAACAGGGAAATTTTGCGCCAAAAAACTTAACTCACTAATGCAACAGACCATGAATGGTACCTGGAACATCACCTTACAGATTAGCCAAGGAGCTACGCCAAAGATTAAAACACTTAGTAGAAGATTCACACCACTCCATCCAAGAATTCCTGAAGATCATAAAAGACACCAAGATAGAAGAGGATGAAATAATGGTCTCCTTTGACCTAACAGCCCTGTTCACATCTACCAACATCAACCTGGCTAAGGAAACACTGACTACACTATTAGAAAAACTAAAAACACACACACCAAACATCACTAATTTCATCAGCAATGACAATATCGTCTAGCTAGTGGACCTGTGCCATACCACCCACTTCACCTTCAACAACAATATCGACAGACAAACGAATGGAACACCCATGGGATCTCTGATATCAGGGTTCTTGGCAGAGGCTTGAACAAACAGCTCAGCCAACCATCCAACCCAAACTTTGGGTCTGCTACGTGGATGACACCTTTGTCATCGCGAAACAAAATAAACTATAGGAAACCTTCAAGACCATCAATAATATCCTTACTGGCATACAATTCACTAAAGAGGAGGAAAACAACAACAAACTGTCATTCCTAGATGTCGCAATAGAGCGAACAGCCCATGGGGAACTTCAAACCAGCGTCTTCAGGAAAACAACCCATACGGATCAAATATTGAACTACAGAAGCAATCATCCCAACACCCACAAACTGAGCTGCATTAGAACATTATTTCAATGAGCCACCACACACTGCAGGGCAGAGGAACCATGAAAAGCAGAGGAAAATTTTGAATACCTATACAGTGTATTCAAAAAGAATGGGTACCCAATGAACATTTGTCTGGGTTTGCTGTCAGCAGAACTGATCTAATTTCTTCATCTATATCTCTTTTCAGCTACCATTAGCACTCCTTTTGCCTTGGGGTATTTGGTCTGTCTTCCCTCGTTTTGGATCTGAAGGTTCAAAGAGTCATGTTGGACTCAAATCATTCACACTGTTTTCGTCCTGTTTTTCTCTTGTTTTTGGATAGTGTCTGTTCAGCACTTTGCCATTCATGCCTCCTCTTGTTACAGCATCACTTTGCTTTGGCCTTAGCTTGTCATCTACTCTCTCCTGCCTTCCAGCCTTTAACAGATTTTCTTGTTTCCATTATCCACCTTTGCCCTATTTTACCTCCTTGAAACTATTACACTTCTAATAGTTGGGTTAAATGTTTAATTCAGAGGCTGTCTGAGTTGCTGACAGTTGCCAGCATTCTCTTTTTTTTCATTGTTAATGTTTCCAGTCCTGTTACCCTTTTTCAGAACTAGAGGCAGCACCAAAAAGGTGATATACTGATGACCAGAGAGCAGAAGGAGCAAAGGATTTTTGGAGAGGGAATCCAGAGAGAGAAGAAAAGATAGGCAGACAAAGTGTTTGTTCATAGTAGGCTAGGAAATAATGTAGATTAAGCAGTTGAAAATGGGTGGTTGTATTGAAGAAGGCTATTTTATGACAGGACCTGGGATTGTGGGAGAAGGTAATAGATGAGGAATAAGTGTTCATGCTCTGAAATTGTTAAATTCAGTGTTGAGTCCTAAAGGCCATGAGGTGCCTAAGTAGAGGATGTGGTGTATCTCTGTTTATGATGAGCTTGGTTAGAGCACTGTAGCAGGCCTGAGACAGGAAGGTTGACATGGGAACATGGTGGTGTACATTGAAATGGCTGGCATGAGTGTTCTGCAATCACCCAGTCTGCAATTTGTGTCTCTAATATAGAGGAAAACACATGTCTATCTCAGACCTGCTCCAGCAAAGCTCAAGGCAATGTATGGTTTATTACCTACCCCGCAACCCCAGGTGTTGTCTCAAAATGGCAAAATAAAAGCCAATCCATTTTCAATTACTCAGACTTCCCATTATCATCATCTAGCTACTTCTTCCCTGAGTGTTGTACTGGAAAAGCACAACAGGTCAGGCAGCATCTGAGGAGCAGGAGAATCGACGTTTCAGGCATAAGCCCTTCATCAGGAAAATCTTTAGATGGGAGATCCCCAGAGGTGATGAGTTTGTGGATGGTCTGGGAGATGATGGTTTGGTGATGGGAGGTGAGGTTGTGGTTGAGGGGTCAGTAGGAGGATGTGACTGTGAGTTGGCACCTGGCTTCAGTGGTGTGGAGGTCGGTGTGCCAAACTACTACTGCCACCCCCCCCCCCCCCCTCCCTTGTCTGCGGGTTTGATGGTGAGATTGGAGTGGAGGACTGCCTGTTGGGAGGTTGGAATGGGTGAGAGGGGAGGACTGGTTGAGGCGGTTGAAGTTACGCTGGCGGCAGTTTCCTGCTGAAGAGCTTCTGCCCGAAACACTGATTCTCCTGCTCCTCGGATGCTGCCTGACCTCCTGTGTTTTTTTTCCAGCTCCACACTCTCGACTCTGATCTCCAGCATCTGCAGTCCTCACTTTCTCCTACTCCTTCCCTGGCCTAGTATCAATAATCCTTTGTCTGCCTATGTTTTTTCTCTCTCACTGTCTGCTTATTTCTCTCCTCCTACCCCCCCCCCCCCCCCCCCCCCATCAGCAGAAATACCATCTCTTCCTAGTTGTCCTGCTTCTAGTTGTGAAGGGGTCATTTCGGTCAAAATGTCAATTCTGTTTTCTCTCCATAGATGCTGCTAGTGTTTCTGAGTTTCTCTAGCAATTTCTGTTTTTGTTTTATTTCTGTTTTCATTGCCAAGATGTGGAAGTGCTGGTGTTGGACTGGGGTGGACAAAATTAAAAATCTCACAATGTTAGGTTATTGTCCAACAGATTTATTCGAAAGTGCAAGCTTTCAAACCACTGCTCCTCATCATGTCGCTAGTAAGGCAGGATCAGAGGACACAGAATTTAGAATGAAAGATCAAAGTGTCATACAACTGATGCGATGTACTAAACAAATGTAGATTACTGTTAAGTCTTTAATCACTTGGAATGGGGATGCAAGTTTCGATTGATTAATATGTAAATCCCAGATTTTCTTTCAAGTCACAGCCCTGAGATAACTTAAGATTTTATCAGTATATTTAAAAAAAGGTGACATCCCCACTCAGACAATGCATTAAATGAATGAAATTTAAAGTCTGTCTGTATCTCAACCTTTAGTCACACTGGTTCTATTTCCAAAGTAGGAATTTATAAAATGTCACATTGAATGACTGCCTACAGATTGTACATTTTTGAACAAAATAAAATGTATCTGCAACTGCAAATCTACAAATGCAAATTCACCCATAAACTTGTGTGTGTGAGGGAGAGGGAGATGTGCATGCTTAATAGTTTGTGCACGTGTGAGACGGAGGGTATGCCGTGAGTGTGTGTGTGTAAATGTGCGGGTGTATAGTGTGGTGAGGTCACCTGTAGTGTGGGTTCATGTCACAGGCATATATTCTGTTACACTCATGCACACACACACACACACACACTCTGAAAGCTTGTACTTCCAAGTAAACTTGTTAGACTACAACCTGGTGTGTGATTGTTTTTTTACATCATTGTCAGGAGCTTGTCCCGCATGCCCAAGACTACATTTCCCAGAGGCCCGTGTCTTAGGACCTCGGCCGCCCTCTCACCGACTTGCCGACCTCCTGAAACCAACGGCGAACGGCTGCATAGACCGATGCAGCGGGAAGGAGCTTGATGGATTATGACAGGAGGAGAGAAAGCACACCGCAGGGACAGCCAGCACCGTCGTTAGAAACACAGGAACAAAGCGGCCACCTATGATGCGTGTTGGTGGAGGAGGAGGAGCCCGGGGAAGGACCCCTTGTGTTTCTGGCGGTTGGTGAAAGCGGCGAGAAGGCGGTGTAGCAGGTAAAGGATGTGGGGGATGGGTAATGGATATGGCGGGGCGGGGGGGATTGGGGTGGTGGGTGTCTGGCATTGGGATTGTGTCCGAACAACTGAAACCGGAGGCCGTCCCGCTCTCTTTTTCCTGCCCCGCTCTCTTTTTCCTGCCCCGTGGTGATGGTGCTGCTGCTGAGACGCCTCACCGCATGTTGTATTACGTTGGCGCGGCCTGAGTGGGCCCCTTGCTGGCTGTGGGCTGTGGGGGCCCCTTGCTGGCTGTGGGGGCCCCTTGCTGGCTGTGGGCTGTGGGGGCCCCTTGCTGGCTGTGGGGACGGGGGAATATTGATTCTCTTTCTACTGGTCCCCTGTTTTTGTCCAAAAGTAATGGAACCATCAGCAAATGCTAACCATCGTGTGGCAGGTCTGCAGAGAGATAAGAGTTAACATTTCAGGTTCTTGATCTTGCATCAGTTGATGAATTGTTTGAAATATTGTTTTGCCCTTGTGATCCATGGTTTGATAAGAACTTCACAAGTGGATGTAGCATCATTGGCATCCCCCCCACCACCACACAATTATTTTGAGTGAGCACACCTCTGCCAGCAAAATATTTTCGAAACATTGTGCGATTTCTTTTCTTTCTCCATACGTGTAAAGTTTGTGGACGTCCGATCAGTAAAACCAAAGTAGTTTTTGGGCAAAACATGAAGTATAAATTAGGATTTGCAACAGATTTTGTGGAACTGATTTAAAAGAGAAATTGCTGGAGAAACTCCCATCAGGTCAGGCAGCATCGGTGCAGAGAGAAGCAGAGTTAACGTTTTGAGTCTGTTCCGAATAAGTTATGCCAGACTTGAAACATCAACTTTATTTCTTCTGCGGATGTTACCATATCTGCTGAGTTAATTCAGAGCCTTATTTTTATTTCAGATTTCCAGCATCCACAGTATTTTCCATTTTTTAAATATTTGTGAAACTGATACTTATTTCTAATGTATGTGTAAACTTGTAATCTGATCAGGTTAGTGTGTCACACTGATATTGCACCTTAGGATAATATGCAAAAGGGTATGATTGTTTTTCTCTAGTGATTCATGGGTTATTGAGAACCTCATGAATGGATGTAGTATATTTCAGAACTTTGGTATAGCTCAGCGTTGGTTTTCTGAACATCTGAAAACCAACCAACAGAAATAATCATATCCGATGGAATTTGGAGAAACAAGTCAGTCCAGATTTCTGGTGCGTGGTAGCTCCCCAGGACTGAAATCTAGTACAGATGAAGAGCAGCAAAAAAAAGGAAAGGGGAAAACCCGCATCGAATCATAGAGATACTTTGCATGGAAACAGACCCTTCAGTCCAGTTGATCCATGCCAAATAGTTATCCTAAATAAATCTAGTCCCATTTTCCAGCATTTGGCCCATATCCCTCTCAACCATTCCTATTCATAGACCCATGCAGGTGCTTTTTAAATATCGTAATTGTACTAGCCTCCACCAGTTCCTGATTCTGTACATGCACCATCCTCTCTGTGAAAAAGTTACCCCTTAGGGCCCTTCTAAATCTTGTCCCTCTCAGCTTAAGCCTGTGCCCTCTAGTTTTGGACTCACCCACTTATGGGAAAAGATCCTGTTTATTTATCCTAGTCATGCCTGTCATGACTTTATGAACCTCTGACTTTCTAGGGAAAATGACCCCAGCCTGTTCAGCCTTTCCCTATCACTCAAACCCTCCAACCCTGGCAACATGACCAGGTCTGTGACTCACTTTGTGGAATAACCAGAGGTTGTTAATGGGTAGAAGTGATGTTCAAGAATCACACAGGAAACAAACTGTGGAGATCTTCCCATTGTAGAAGAACCCACTTATGCAGTAAGGTGGAGAAAGTACATGTAAATTCTTATATCTTGGAGTGTTTGGGCTATTGTACTGTGGTATTGGAAGAGGTATTGTATTTCCTCTTTTTGAATGAAAAAGTGCGGGGGTTGGGGGGGGGCGGTGTGGTTTGGAAGGAAATACAGGCATTCCCTGCCATTCTGGAGTCCTCTCTCAAGTTGATTTGATTGCCAATCAGAGCACAATGCAGGACAGTGAAAAGCAGCCATTCATAAGTATGAGAAATGTTTACATATTTAGATTAGATTACTTAGGGTGGAAACAGGCCCTTCGGCCCAACAAGTCCACACCGACCCGCCGAAGCGCAACCCACCCATACCCCTACATTTACCCCTTACCTAACACTACAGGCAATTTAGCATGGCCAATTCACCTGGCCAGCACATGTTTGGACTGTGGGAGGGAACACCCGGAGGAAACCCACGCAGACACGGGGAGAACGTGCAAACTCCACATAGTCAGTCGCCTGAGGCAGGAATTGAACCCGGGTCTCTGGCGGTGTGAGGCAGCAGTGCTAACCACTGTGCCACCATGCCGCCCACATATTAGGTCTTTAAAAATTAAAAATAATGTGTGAGATTGTATTCGTAAGTATGAGCATTTTATGTTGGATAATCATAACTCCGGGACCCAATTACTTACTTAGTATGATGTCGCGATTGTTGTGTTGGCACACATCTTGTCAGGATACAGTTTGTTCATGTTTTTGATCAAACTTACTTTGTATCTGTCTGTACGACTGTTATACAATTTTCACTACAGTTTTCCTCATGCAAGTCTGCAACATATGCTGGGGTTGATGTTTTTAAATCAGCCTGGTCAGAGATTTTATTACTTACCTCTGGAGCAGCCTGATCAGAGATTTTACTACATATCCCACAGTCTCTGGGGTATGATGTAGGAAATCTCTCTGTGAGAGCCCCAAAAAGTGAGCTTTGCTTTATTTCTTTAATTTTTACTCCAAGCAAAATGCTCCCAGTCAAAATTATTTAGTATGTGTAGAGTCATAGAGGTGTACAGCATGAAAACAAACCATTTATATTTCGTTTCAATTTTGTTATTTGTAATAGCTCCAAGTAAAGTTAAATAACTTGTTGTAAATAGCTTGATATGTGACTTTTGTTCATGTCATGTGGATTTGTGGTAGGCATATGTCTAGAGTGGAAAGCAGATGGGAATAATAATTTTCATAGAAACATAAAAATGGGATCAGGAGAAGGCCATTCAGCCCTTTGGAGCCTGCTCTGCCTACATTCATGACTCTGGAGCCTGCTCTGCCTACATTCATCCGTTGACAACATATTGTCTAGCTATCACCATTGTTAACAGCTAACCTGAGAATGCAACTTTTTTTTTAAAAAAAGGTTTTGTGATTTACACATGAAAGAAGTGAAACTACCATTGTATTCTAACAGATGAAAGGCTTAACAGACAATCAATTTTTCAAATGTATAATTTCAGTTACATCACACTGTAAATTTTTGTTATAAATTCTGTTAGGATTGAGCCCTCCACTATCACCTGATGAAGGAGCGTCGCTCCGAAAGCTAGTGTACTTCCAATTAAACCTGTTGGACTATAACCTGGTGGTGTGATTTTTAACAAGGTTAAGAATATTCATTGTATAATGCTAGATGGCTTAATCTTTACTGTGGATGCTCGCTGATTGTAACGGTCACCCAATCAGTATAGCTGTTGTCATATTTGGAAGCTGCTCCCTGTAAGTGACTATATAATTCCTTAAGAATCTGCTGTTTGAGAGAAGACTGATGACTCATGTCTCTCTGCATGTGAGCAATCATTCTCTCTCCCTCCAGGGCCTGGAATAAAGATGAAGGAGGTAAATAAAGCCATGCTGTGCCTCTGAGTGTTTGCTTTGACTCATATGGGATAGGGAAACGGGACGACAATATTTGCAGGATCCAAACAAATAATTACAATCAGACAATATTAGTGATCACCTGGAACACTGGTATCTCGAGAGGTTGGCCCCACAAGATAAGATTTAAACCTTGGTCCCTCTCGATATTCCTGTGTGTCGGAAACGGTCCTCTCGTTCAGTTGCTCTCTCTTCTATGGACTCCTCGAACAGTAATCAGCTCAGTGGAGAGAAACCGTTTCGTAAGCGTGCTGACAAATAGAGGTTTGACTCCTCTGAACTGAATTGAGGTTCAAGTCCCCTGGGTCTAATTGAGATTCGAGTCCTCTCTGTTTAATTGTGGTTTGAGTCGCCATGAGGAGTAAAGTGTAAAAAGGGTTAAAGTTCACGAGTGGTGAAATTTGAGGCTCTGCGTGTCTTTGTTCTGGGGGAAGAGAATGGCTTGGACTCCAGTGCCCTGAGGTCCACTGCAAGGGCTTTCTCTTTTTCTAAGTGTAATTCCAATGAGAGGAGGCAAAAAAATGCTGAAATTTAAGGTTGTATTAATACATAAGTTTAAAAAAGGAAGTTTCAATGTAAATTGTGCCATGCTGTCAGTGTTTGATATTTAAGTATTTTGGTTTGTGAAAGTACTGGTTCAGAAAATCCTTTTAAGTAACTGTTTTGCCTTGTTTGAATCAGGATCTCAATTCAGTCTGTTTTGTGGGCTATGTAATGGGACAGGTTTTGATTTTACATTGAAATTGTATAACATTATGTCCTTTTTTAAAATTTATCAAACTGGTAACCGTAAAACAAATTGATTTGAGTGCCTTGAGCTCCTGATTCCTGATGAAGGGCTCTGGCCCAAACCGTTGAATTTCCTGTTCCTTGGATGCTGCCTAACCTGCTGTGCTTTAAGCAGCAACACATTTTCAGCTTTGAAATTCAACAATGCCTGTTTTTTTAAAAAAAACATATAGTTGGTTCAGTGGTCATGCTTTAGCCAGATGAGAGTATTGTATTAAAATATCCTTGCTGCTGTGTTTTTAATAGAGTTTTCACAAAAGGAAGAGTGCATTTTGAGTTTGATTGTTTTTTGTTTTGTTTTGTTAAGATTTTAGAGAATATTAGAACTTAAGGCTAAGCTGTTTTCAGTTCTGTTAATTATTGTTACAACTTTATTGGCCTCCTTTATATTGCAAATTCAAAGAATGTTGATTTCTGGCAAAGTTGCCACTGTAATTCCAACTGTTTTAGTCGGGAAATTTCATTTGGAGAACATATTTTAAAATATTCAGCATTTGTTTCCCACGAATATTTGAGATTTAAATTTGAACTGAAACTGCCCCTTCAGTTGCTAAAACACAAGAAACATTTTGTTGCTTTCTTGCTGTTCCAGACTTTAGAATTTTTCTGGACAGCTTTCACATTAGCCAAGTGACACTTTGTTAAAGAAAAATAACTTTTTAATAATCTGAATGGGGTCCTCCGAGGATTAAATTTTTAGGACCATTGATTGTTCCTTACAAATGACTGAATTATTTAGACAGTACAATTTAGAAGTTTATGGATTGTACAAAACTTGATAATGTCATAAATAGTGAACAGAGTAATAGACCTCGAATTGGTTCTGCCTTCCATCTGATCACTGCCAATTTGAACTTCTTATTCTTAGTTCATTACACTTCTTCTCTGTATTTTCCTACGTTGGTCAGTTGAAAGCAAATTGATCAACGACATCTAGTGCAGTCTCTTGTAGATGGCCACTTGGAGGTGTACAAGTGTCTCAGGGTGGCTCTTTTTGTTTAAAGTTAGAGGAAAACCTGAGGCATTTTCCATATGAGGTCCATTTTGTTTTGACAAGTTAATAATCAGTGTTCTTTGCAGGGTAAACCAAGATGACAAAGAAGAGAAAGCGTCAAGATGACTTTCAAAAGGTGAAACTTAAAGTTGGCAAAAGGAAACCAAAAGCAGACAATGTAACCAATACCAAATTCAAAACACGTGCCATACATGTTCCACAGCAACGTAAGAGTGATGCATCATTACCAACAAATCACCGTAAACTTAATATAAAGGTATGTGTTCTATCCCTGGTTTGGTTCATCTGACAGTCCAATCTGGATAAGTGCACTGCACTGTTCTGTTTTATTTTCCTTTTTTTTTCTTGAAGGAAAATTTATATTTTGTGATCACCCGTGCCAATTTGTGTGCTGCCAAGATAGTGAATGATTCGACGCACAGAGGTGATACCTATTTTCAAATGCAGTTTTTATGTGAGTGCTTCCAGCAGGATAAACCTGGGTAGAAACCCTGATTAATCTCTTCTGTGTCTCTACCCTCGGACTACCAAGTCACTTGATCTGCCCCAAAAATTCTCTTGGCTGTCATGACTAAATTAGCACAAGGTAATTGCCTAGTCCCTGTGTTGGAGTATCTCATTGAGGGAAACTTTATCCTCTGAATTATTGAGTGAAGGATAATAATGTGTTAATTCGTGTTGTTTGCAAAATCTTTACTATTTTCGGGAATTACCTAAAAGCTTAGCCCTTTTAAAGAATGAACACTCTGGTTTGGCAGGCATTAATGATGTATCGAAGTTTGAATGAACACACGAGGACTGTATTCAAGAGTAGTACAACCTTCGCATAAACCAAATCATCTGCTGACATTTCCACCACCTCCAAACAGACCCCACTTCCAGGCATATATTTCCTTCCGCACCCCTTTCCGCCTTCTGCAAAGACCGTTTCCCCACCACCACCACCACCACCACCACTCAGCTGAGTACATGGAGGTCCTGGGCCTCCTTTACCGCGCTCCCTCACCACCCGATGCCTGGAGGAAGAAAGCCTTATCTTCTGCCTCGGAACACTTCAACCCCAGGACATCAATGTGGACTTTGCCTGTTCCCTCATTTTCCCCTTCCCCCACCTCACCCCAGCTCCAAACCTCCAGCTCAGCACTGACCCCATGACTTGTCTTACCTGCTATCTTCCTTTCCACTTATCCACTCCACCCCCCCCCACCCCTCCTTACCTATCACCTTCATCCCTTCCCCCACTCGCCTATTGTACTTTATGCTACTTTTTTCCCACCTCCACCCTTCAGGCACTCTGCCTGTATTCCTGATGAAGGGCCTTTGTCCGAAATGTCGATTTTACTGCTCCTCGGTGCTGCCTGAACTGCTGTGCTTTTCCAGCACCACTCTAATCATTACTCACTGAAATCCCCTTCCTACTTCATTATTATTCTCTACCTTTTTTGTTTTTGCTTTTGTTATTCAAGAAACTGCTTAAAGCTACCTCTTGGACCAAGATGTTGGTTATCTGAATCATTGTTCTCCATGTAATATAGGTACAGCACTGTGCTGTTGCGGAGGAACATCTAGGTTTGTGACCCAGTAGTAGTCAGGTAATCATTTTAGCGCTCCAGGTCAATTTGATGTGTGACTTAAAGAAATGTGGAGGTGTGGGTGTTCACATCTATTTGTCACCCCTGTCCTTTTAAATGACAAAAAGGAATTTACAGATTAGGTAGAAGAAATTATATTCTCTGATGACATAATCTTAAAATTAGAACAAGGAAACGCTCATTCCACTCACGGTGGTGGGAGTGTAGAACTCTCTGCCCAAATGGTAAAGAAACCGTCCTCCTATGTCTTCACTGGGAGACTCCATATTTTTAAACTGTACCACCTTGTTCTAGATTTCCCGCTAGGGATTTGCCTTCTCTGCATCTTCCCTGACCGGCCATCTTCATAATTGCACCTGCCTCCGTGATTTAGTCCATCTGGTGCTGAAGCCTTTACCTGTTCCACCATTATCTCATCTTTATTACTCTTCTGCATTGCTGTTCAGCCTCCAAAGTTTAATTCTGTTAAGAAGTGTTTTGAGCAGTCTGACTTTATCTGTTCCATCTTTTATGTTGCGCAAGAAGTAGACTTTAATTCCTGTATTCTGTTCCACCATTCAGTGAGGCTCAGGCTGTATTTACAACTTCATTACTTTATTTCATAGAATTATTTCTCAATAAATTTGTTACTCCATGTTCTGGAAAAGTTTGAAGCATTTGTGAGAATGTTTTGTTCACATTGCCATTAAAGTGTATAGATGTTAATTTAACTTTCCTTTTCTCTCTTAATAGGATCTGCTGACACAGTTGCACCATTATAGTTCGGGCATTAAACAGAGTGCTCTGATTGGTCTAAAAGACCTTGTTTCGCAACATCCATCAGTAATCACATCTCACCTCTCCAATATTCTCAGTGATGTAGCAGCTGTGTTCACAGACAAAGACCCCACCGTGAGATCAGCAACTGTTCAACTTTTAAACTTTCTAGCTCCTCGAATCTCTGGTGAGCAGATGGCCCCTTTTTATCCTTTGGTTTGTGCACACCTTTCTAGTGCAATGACTCACATAGTAGAAGGGATACAAGAGGATGCCTTGAAGATCTTAGATGTTTTGTTGGAACATTACCCTGAACTTCTTACAGACCATAGCAGCATCCTGCTGAAGAATTTTCTGGAGCTAATTTCTCATCAGAAATTGACGAAGGAATTGAAAGCTGGAGGAAAAATATCTTGCTGGATGTTATCTGTCAATCCAAACCGTCGGGTTACTTCTCAGCAGTGGCGGCTCAATGTATTGAGTAGGTTAAGAAAATTCTTACAGGCAATTGTTGAAGGTTCAAGCCAATCTGTGGAGAATGAAGCCATTTTTGAGACTGATGACAGGATTGGGTCTGAGCATGTGACCACATTGCAGGTCAGCTGGGAGAATTACATTACTGGACAGCAGCGTATACAGTTGTACGAACACTCTGGATCTCAACCCAGTACTGTGATTCCGTTCAGGCTAAGGTGAGAATTTTTGGTTAGATCTCATTGCTCACTAAGGAAAGTTGAATGACTGCACCTTAAAAAGAGTAGAAAGCTGTTTAATTATCCATTGTCTTTTAGTTGACTTTTTCATGTATGTTTGTTCTTTATATGGTAAAAAGTATTTATTAAGAAAGGTACCTGTTTTGCCACTTAATCTTTTTAGAAGTTAACCCTCTATAAACCCAGTCAAATTATTTATTTAACATTTCTGCATGCCCCCCATACAGTTTAATTCAGCTTCACCAGTAAACTTAAATAGAACATTATAGCACAGTACAGGCCCTTCGACCCTCTGTTGCGCCGAACCATGGAACCCATCTAACCTACACTATTCCATTCTCGTCCATATGCCTATCCAATGACCATTTAAATGCCGTTCGAGGTGATGAGTCTACTATTGTTGAAGGTAGTGTGTTCCACGCCCCTACTACTACTCACTAAAGAAACTACATCTGACATCTGTCCAATACCTATCACCCCTCAATTGAAAGCTATGTCCCTCATGCTAGCCATCGTCATTCAAGGGAAAAGGCTCTCACTGTCCACCCTATCTAACCCTCTGATTATCTTTTATGTCTCAATTAAGTCGCCTCTCAACCTCCTTCTCTCTAATGAAAGCAGCCTCAAGTTCCTCAGCCTTTCCTCATAAGACCTTCCCTCCATACCAGGCAATATCCGAGTAAATCTCCTCTGAACCCTTTCCAGAGTTTCCACGTCCTTCCTATAGTGCACTGACCAGAGCTGCACACAATATTCCAAATGTGCTGCACAAGCGTTTCGTGTGGATGCAGCTTGATCCCATGGTTCCGAAACACAATCCCTCTACCAATAAAAATGAACACACCGTATACCACCTTAAAAACCTTATCAATCTGGGTGGCAACTTTCAAGGATCTATGTACCTGGGCACTGAGCTCTCTCTGCTCATCTACACTACCAAGGATCTTACCATTAGCCCAGTACTCTGCATTCTTGTTACTCCTTCCAAAGTGAATCACCTCACACCTTTCTGCCTTAAACCTCATTTGCCACCTCTCAGCGCAGCTCTGCAGCTTATCTATGTCTCTCTGTAACCTACAACATCCTTCGTCACCATCTACTACTCTACTGACCTTTGTGTCATCTGCACATTTACTAACCCATCCTCCTATACCCTCATCCAGGTCATTTATATAAATAACAAAAACAGTGGACCCAAAACAGATCCTTGCAGTACCCCACTAATAACTGAACTCCAGGTTGAATATTTCCCATCAACCACCACCCACTATTTATTTTCTTTCAGCTAGCTAATTTCTGATCCAAAAAGCTAATTCGCCCTCAATCCCATGCCTTCGTATTTTGTGCAATAGCCTACTATGGATAACCTTCTCAAACGTCTCACTGAAATCCATATACACCACATCAAACACTTTTACCTCACCCATCTGTTTGGTCACCTTCTCAAAGACCTCAAGGTTTGTGAGGCATGACCTACCCTTCACAAAACCGTGTTGACTGTCCCTAATCAACTTATTCATTTCTAGATGATTATAAATCCTATCTCTTATAATCCTTTCCAATACTTTACCCACAACTGAAGTAAGGCTCACGGACCTACAATTTCCAGAGTTGTCTTTATTCCCCTTCTTGAAGAAGGGGACAACATTTGCTATCCTCCAGTCTTCTGGTACTATTCCTGTAGACAATGACGACATAAAGATCAAAGCCAAAGCCCTGGCTTCCCAGAAAATCCTAGGATAAATCTCATCTGGCCTTAGGGGACTTATCTATTTTTACACTTTCCAGAATTGCTAACACCTCCTACTGCATCACAATCCCATAGAGTCCAGTAGCCTGTATCTCCCTATTCTCCTCGACCACATTGACTTTTATTAGTGTGAATATTGACGAGAAGTATCATTTAGTATTTCCTTTTGACTCCACGCACAGCTTCCCACTATTGTGCTTGATTCCTTTATTCTTGATACAGCTGTTGAAAGCTTTAGGGATTTCCTTGATCCTATCTGCCAATGACTTCTCGTGTCCCCTCCTGGCTCTTCTTAGCTCTCTCTTTAGGTTTTTCCTGGCTAACTTGTAACTCTTAAACGCCCTAACTGAGCCATCACATCTAATCCTAACATAAGCCGTTGCCTCCCTCTTGACAAGTGATTTAACTTCCTTAATAAACCTCGACTCCTGAGCTCGACAACTTCCTCCCTGCCTGACTGGTACATACTTATCAAGGACCCACAGTAGCTGGTCCTTGAATAAGTTCCACGTTTCAATTATGCCCATCCCCTGCGACCTAAATCTTGCCTAATCACATTGTAATTGCCTTTCCCTCAGCTATACCTCTTGCCTTGCGGTATATATCTATCCCTTTCCATTGCTAAATTAACCATAACCAAATTGTGGTCACTATTACCAAAGTGTTCAACAACTCCAAATCCAACACCTGACTGGGTTCATTACCCAATACCAAATCTAATGTGGCCTCGTCTCTTGTTGGCCTGTCTACATACTGTGTCAGGAAACCCTCCTGCACACATTGGACAGAAACTGATCCATCTAAAACACTTGAACTTTAGTATTCTCGGTCAATATTTGTAAAGTTAAAGACTCCCATAAAAATTACCCTGTCACTCTTGCTCCTATCAAGGATCATATTTGCTATCTGTGGAACCATTTGGAGGTGAATACTGAACTCCCAACAGGGTAACCTCCTTTTCCTGTTTCTAATTTCAGCCCATACTACCTCAGTAGAGGAGTCCTCAAATGTTCTTTCTGCAACTTTGACTAACCGTGCCACACCATGTTCTTTACATGTTCTTACTGAAACATGTAAATCTCGGAACCTGCAATAATCATTCCTGTCCCTGTCCGACCCATGTCTCTCTGAAATAGCCGTAACATCACAGTCCCAGGTTCTAACCCATGCTGCACGTTCACCAACCTTATTCTGGATGCTCCTGATGTTGAAGTAGACACACTTCAAACCAACTTGGTGTCTGCCAGTGCCTTCTTGAAATCTTAGTTCTGACTTCACTACTTTCATCCTCCCGTATACTTGAACTACAATTTTGGTTCCCATCCCCCTGCTGAATAAGTTTTTTAAAATTCACTAGAAGAGCTTAAACAAATTCTCTTCTCACCGCACTCCCACTCCACCCCCGCCCCTTCCCAGAATATTGGTACCCCTCTGGTTCAGGTGAAGACCATCCTGTTTGTAGAGGTCCCAGCTACCCCAGAAAGAACCCCAGTTATCCAGGAATCCAAAACCATCCCTCCTGCACCATCCCTGTAGCCACGTGTTCAATTCAAATCTGCTCATCTTGCGAAGGTATTCGACAGAGGTTATGATGATTTCCTTTTATTATCGGTGCCCATCCCAGGATGGGTGCAAGGAGGTGAGGGTGGAGATGGCTTAACCTGTAAAAATGTGAAGCTGGATTCCCTACCTGCAAAATGCATACCCATTGTCAGTTTTATAGTGGAGAACACTATAATGAACAGGTGCCCAGTCCAGGAGGAGGCATGGTGTCATGGTTTTTATTTTAATTGCGGGGAATGAGTGGCCAGAAGATGATGGTCGGGAGAACATGGAGTAATATACTTGAATCAGGATCGCAGAATGTATGCAAGAAACTGTGAGGTAACACTTTAAATTTAAAAAAGTTTAATTGTCTCTCACTGCATAGAGACTCCACAAAATGTTGCTTATAGTATGCATTGCAGAAATAAATTCATTGTTGATCTCTCAGAAGTCTCCACCGCACATCTTGTAACTATTCCTTTTATTACGTCTCTCTCTCTCACCTCTGCCACAATTGCCCCAACCTATTTGACCTCATTGCACCCTACCTAATATGAATTGGAATATTTCATAGCTTTTTGTAAGAAATAAAACTCGTACATATGTGTATATTCCATGTCATTGTGTCATTACAGTTTTCTTGTGATTTCATAGAGTCATAGAGATGTACAGCATGGAAACAGACTCTTCGGTCCAAATTGTTCATGCCGACCAGATGTCCCAACCCAATCTAGTCCCATCTGCCAGCACCCGGCCCATGTCCCTCCAAACCCTTCCTATTCATATACACATCCAAATGCCTCTTAAGTGTTGCAATTGTACCAGCCTCAACCACTTCCTCTGGCAGCTCATTCCATGCACGTATCACCCTCTGCATGAAAAAGTTGCCCCTTAGGTCTCTTTTATATCTTTCCCCTCTCACCTTAAACCTATGCCCTCTAGTTCTGGAATCCCCCATCCCAGGGAAAAGACTTTGTCTATTTATCCTATCCATGCCCCTCGTAATTTTGTAAACCTCTATAAGGTCACCCCTCCGCCTACGATGCTCCAGGGAAAACAGTCCCAGCCTGTTCAGACGGTCCCTGTAGCTCAAATCCTCCAACCCTGGCAACATCCTTGTAAATCTTTTCTGAGCCCTTTCAAAGTTTGCAGCATCTTTCCGATAGGAAGGAGACCAGAATTGCACACGTATTCCAACAGTGGCCTAACCAATGTCCTGTACAGCTGCAACATGACCTCCCAACTCCTGTACTGAATACTCTGACCAATAAAGGAAAGCATACGAAATGCTGCCTTCACTATCCTATCTACTAGTTACTCCACTTTCAAGGAGCTATGAACCTGCACTACAAAATCTCTTTGTTCAGCAACACTCCCTAGGACCTTACCATTAAGTGTATAAGTCCCGCTAAGAGTTGCTTTCCTAAAATGCAGCACCTCTCATTTATCCGAATTAAACTCCATCTGCCGCTTCTCAGCCCATTGGCCCATCTGGTCAAGATCCTGTTGTAATCTGAGGTAACCATCTTTGCTGTCCACTACACCTCCAATTTTGGTGTCATCTGCAAACTTAGTAATAGTACCTCTTATGTTTGCCTCCAAATCATTTATGTAAATGACGAAAAGTAGAGGACCTAGCACTGATCCTTGTGGCACTCCACTGGTCACAGGCCTCCACCACCATCACCACCCTCTGCCTTGTGTCTTTTAGCTGGCTCTCCCTTTATTCCATGAGATGTAACCTTGCTAACCAGTCTCCCATGGGGAACCTTGTTGAACTCCTTACTGAAGTCCATGTAGATCACATCTGTCGCTCTGCCCTCCTCAATCCTCTTTTGTTACTTCTTCAAAAAACTCAATCAAGTTTGTGAGACATGATTTCCCATGCACAAAGCCATGTTGACTATCCCTAATCAGTCCTTGCCCTTCCAAATACATGTACATCCTGTCCTTCAGGATTCTCTCCAACAACTTGCCCACCACCGAGGTCAGGCTCACCGGTCTATAGTTACCTGGCTTGTCCGTACCACCCTTCTTAGAGTGGCACCATATTAGCCAACCTCCAATCTTCTGGTACCTTACCTGTGACTGTTGATGATACAAATATCTCAGCAAGAGGCCCAGCAATTACTTCTCTAGCTTCCCACAGAGTTCTAGAGTATACCTGATCAGGCCCTGGGGATTTATCCACCTTTGTGTGTTTTGAGACATCTAGCACTTCCTCCTCTGTAATCTAGACATTTTGCAAGGTGTCACCATCTATTTCGCTACTTTTGATATCTTCCTTATCCTTTTCCACAGTAAATACTGATACAAATACTCGTTTAGTATCTCTCCCATTTTCTGTGGCTCCACACAAAGGCCGCCTTGCTGTTCTTTGAGAGGCCCTATTCTCTCCCTAGTTATCCTTTTTATCCTTAATGTATTTGTAAAAACCTTTTGAATTCTCCTTAATTTTATTTGCCAAAGCTATCTCACGTCCTCCTGATTTTCTTCTTAAGTATACTCCTACTGTCTTTATACTCTTCTAAGGATTCACTCGATCTATCCTGTCTATACCTTACATATACAATATACATCCTTTATTCTTCATAACCAAACCCTCAACTTCTTTAGTCATCCAGCATTCCTTATCCCTACTAGCCTTTCCTTTCACCCTAACAGGAATATACTGTCTCTAGATTCTCATTATCTCATTTCTGAAGGCTTTCCGTTTTCCAGCCATCCCTTTTCCCTGTGAACATCTGCCTCCAATCAGCTTTTGAAATTTTTGCTTCATACCGTCAAAATTGGCCTTTCTTCAATTTATAACTTCAATTTTTAGATCTGGTCTATCCTTTTCCATCCCTATTTTAAATCTAATAGAATTCTGGTCACTGGCCCCAAAGTGCTCCCCCACTGACACCTCCGTCACCTACCCTACCTTATTTCCCAAGAGTAGGTCAAGTTTTGCACCTTCTCAAGTACGTACATCCACATACTGAATCAGAAAATTTTCTTGTACACACTTCACAAATTCCTCTCCATCTAAACCCTTAACACTATGGCAGTCCCAGTCTATGTTTGGCAAGTTAAAATCCCCTACCATAACCACCTATTATTCTTATAGATAGCTGAAATCTCCTTACAAGTTTGTTTCTGAATTTCCCTCTGACTATTAGGGGTTCTATAATACAATCCCAATAAGGTGATCATCCCTTTCTTATTTTTCAGTTCCACACAAATAACTTCCCTGTATTTCCAGGAATATTCTTGCTCAGCACAGTTGTAATGCTATCCTTTATCAAAAATGCCACTCCCCCTCCTCTCTTGCCTCCCTTTCTATCCTTCCTGTAGCATTTGTATCCTGGAACATTAAGCTGCCAGTCCTGTCCATCCCTGAGCCATGTTTCTGTAATTGCTATGATATCCCAGTCCCATGTTCCTAACCATGCCCTGAGGCCTTCCCTGTTAAGCCCCTTCATTGAAATAAATGCAGTTTAATTTATTAGTCCTACCTTGTCCCTGCCTGCCCTGGCTGTTTGACTTGCTTCTGTACTGTTCTGATCTGTACCAGTCTCAGATTAATCTCTTTCCTCGCTATCTCCCTGGGTCGCACCACCACCACCACCTCTCCTCTCCCCCACCCCCTTAGAAATTTAAATCCTCCTAAGCAGCTCTAGCAAATCTCCCTGCCAGTATATTAGACCCCTTCCAATTTAGGTGCAAACCGTCCTTCTTGTACAGGTCACTTCTACCCCACACAAGATTCCAATGATGCAAAACTGTGAATCCTTCTCCTGTACACCAGCTCCTCAGCCATGCATTCATCTGCTCTATCCTCTTATCCTTGCCCTCACTGGTTCGTAGCACCGGAAGTAATGCAGCTCTTACTACTCTCGAGGACCTCCTTTTTAAATTCCTGCCACCTCTCTGTAATCGTCATTCAGAATCTCCACCTTTCCCCTTCCAATGTCGTTAGTTCCAATGTGGACAATGACCTCTTAGACCATAAGACATAGGAGTGGAAGTAAGGCCATTCGGCCCATCGAGTCCACTCTGCCATTCAATCATGGCTGATGGGCATTTCAACTCCACTTACCAGCATTCTCCCCGTAGCCCTTAATTCCTTGTGACATCAAGAATTTATCAATCTCTGCCTTGAAGACAGCTAGTGTCCCAGACTCCACTGCACTCTGCGGCAATGAATTCCACAGGCCCACCACTCTCTGGCTGAAGAAATGTCTCCGCATTTCTGTTCTGAATTGACCCCCTCTAATTATAAGGCTGTGTCCACAGGTCCTAGTCTCCTCGCCTAATGGAAACAATTTCCTAGCGTCCACCCTTTCCAAGCCAAACTCTTGCTGCGCCCTTTCCCCTCCTGAGAACATTCTGTACCCTCTCTGAGACATCATTTGACCCTGGCCCCAGGGAAGCAACACACCAGTCTGATTTTTCGCTGCTGGCCACAGAAAAGTCTGTCTCTACCTCGGACTAGAGAGCCCCCTAGCACCATTGATCTCTTGGAACCCGACGTACCCTTCGTTGCATTAAATCCAGTCTCAAAACCAGACACTTGGCTGTTTGTGCTACATTCCCCTGAGAATCCATCACCCCCTACATTTTCAAAAACCGCATACTTGTTTGAAATGGGTATAGCCACAGAAGGCTCCTGCACCAGCAGCCTACCTCTCTTCTCTTTCCTGGAGTTAACCCACCTAAGTGACTGTATCTGAGACTTTTTCTCTCCCCCCCCCCCCACCCCCCCCGCCTTAATATAACTGCCATTCATCACTTGCTGTTGCAAATTTCTCATTGCTTCTAAGCTCTCCAACCATTCCATTTGATCTGATAAGATTCGCAACCAGCAGCATTTATTCCAGATATAATCCGCAGTAGCCCTTAAACTCTCTTTAAACTCCCACGTCTGACAAGAAGTGCATATCACTCTACTAAAGGCCATTTTTGCTCCTTCACAATCTACAGCCCCAGAAAATAACACCTTCTCATTCCTCTACCAAACACTGCCCCAGTTAAATTAATAGAGACATATCTCAAAAAACATCTAATCAAGTAAGAACCCACTCTACTCACTCCTGCAGGCTTTCTGCAGGTCACTCTTCAAAACAATTCACTCATTTGTTTCTGTGCTGTGAACTTCAAGATCAGTTGTGAATTTCACTGTTTGTTAATTTTCCCAGACATACTCCGATGTCCAACGATACATGCATTCAAACAACAAAGGCAGTAACTGTGCAGGTTCACTGCTGTCAGTTTTTTTTTCTCTCTCTCTGTACTGACCTCACCATATGCTTGCTTTTGTCTGTTTTTCTCCCTTTTAAAACTGCTGTTGTTTTGACATTCACTTTCCTCCAAAGTTCCAAAACAATGCAACAGCATACAAAACAGTAATTGCTGCTCCTGGAATTCGAGGAAATCCCCTCCAACACCTAAAATACCTTAAAAGAGTAGCTGGTACAGCCAGAAATGTTTCCTGTCCTCCATCTTGGATTAATCTGTAAGATTAGTTATTGCCCTCAAATTAAATTTGTGCATTTTGCCTCCTAATTTTCTTCAAATCTTTGTGTCTTTTATTGAGGTGTGATATCATAAATATTGAAATTTAGCTGATATTTATGAAATGAACTGCCTTGCGTGAATATGGATAGTGAACAATGGGGTAACTGTACATTGGGCCTTATAGCAGAATTCATCTACAGATAAGCTGTTCTAGTAGAACAAATATCAGGAATGAAATATCTTCCTGTTCTGTTATTTCCTTGTTCCAATATGGTGGCATGCTGTGCAGGGCTTTTACTTCTGCCCATTTTGAGATTCGGTATTTTAATTGGATGTTCGCTTAGCTTTGCTAAGGTACTGTTGTGCCTTACTGAGGTAGCATGCTGGAAATCAAGCTCTGCTATTCCTGGAGTTGTCTCGTAAATTTTAAAAAAATTGCCAAGTCCCTAGTTTACCTTTTGGATAGATGCTGACAGATGCATATGTATTAACAAAGACGCACAAAAAAAATTGTTTTTATGAGTGGATGGAATAAAGTACTGGGGAAACTGTTTGAGAACACATGCCCTCAGGATTCATAGAGATGTTTCTTTTTGTTTCCCAGGATCTATAGTTCTCCATCTTTTCCTTTGCGTTCTCTCACCTTTCTCACAACAGTCACACATGGACTGATTTAGCAAATGATAAAATCTCTGACATGTTGGTTAAAAGCAATGGCACAATTTATAGCAGTCACAACTGGGAGGGGGTGGGGTGGGGGAAGAAATATGTATGTATTGACATTCTTTATGCTGTCGGTATTTCACTGGGGGAGGGGGAGATAAAGGGAGAGGGACACTATCTGCCCTTTTGAAAGCTTCTGCAAATGTTTTTCACACCCACAAACTGTTCAGCTACTCAGCCAGTTCACTTTGGTTAGGTTGTAATGGCCTTTGGCATCCACTACTGGTCATGATTCCAGAGCCCAATCAGCCACCACTTTTTGAACAGAGCAGTGTAAATACCAAACACCCCGCACGATGAGCTTGACTAATTTGCTTTTTCGAAGTACAATAATTGCTTCGTTGTAATAGATTCCTTTTCCCAATTCAGTTACAATCAAAATCAAGTAAAATAAAATCTACAGTCCATCTACACATCTTGGAGGTGCTTTGATAAATTTTGCTAGTTTAGGTACTTAGTGTTGATTTTACAGGTCTGAAGAACTTTCATATCTGCTTAACACCGAGATTCATTGCTTCAATTCCTTTTTATTTAATTATTTTTAGGGAGGAGTGAATGTTGTATAAGCAAATGTGTTAGGTTTATCTCAAATGAAGGTCAACAAAGAAGGGACAACCAGCAATGTCTGAAATGTGAGCAATGATGTTCTGCAATTTTTAAATGCTTACCTGGAATGCATGGAAAGTGTTACTGCCTTTATGCTTTAATTAACCATAAATTACATTTTAATTTACGTTGCAAAGACTTAATAAACTTTTCATTTTCCTAAACCCTTAGGAAATTCAATGTGTTTATGACATCAATGCACTTATCCCTATGCTATCTCAATAACCCATCATGCCATTGATACTTCGAAATCTGTCAGTCTCTTAAGCGTATTCAATTATTGAATTTGCACTAATCACTGATAGAGAATTCCAAAGATTCACAATCCTTTTGAATAAAAAATATTCTTGTGTCAAACCTAATGGTTTCCCTCTTATTTTGATATTGCATCCCTTGGTTCACTATGGGAATCACCTTTTGAATATCCACCCTGTCTACCCCTTTTAAGTATTTATAGTTTTCAGTGAGGTCACTTCTCGTTCTTTGAAACTTTGGAGAATACATGTGCAGTTTTTTCCAACCTCTTCCAACCAGTCTGGGAACTCATTGCACTTCCTCGATGGCAATAATATTTTCCCCAAGTTACAGGGACCAAGGTTTCACAGAGTGCTATCATATTGAAATAAGGATAATAATACCACTAATTGCCTGCTCCACCTAATGTTAGCCTTCAGTGACTTAGTATTAAATGCATGTCTACTGTTCCTACCAAAGTGGATAACCATTACCTCATTTCATCTGCCATCCGACTAGGGCCACTTCAGAGGGACTTAAGAGTCAACCACATTGCAATAGGTCTGGAGTCACATGTAGGCCAGATCCGGGAAGGATAGCAGATTTTCCTCTCTAAAGCACTAATGAACCAGATGGGTTTTTATAACATTTGGCAGTGAATGTATGGTTGCCATTAGCTAGCTTCATTCCAAATTTTTATTGAATCCACATTTCACAGTCAGACACATTCCTGTCCTGGAGCATTGGTTTCATTATTTTCTCCAAGATCACCTTCTTACTAATAGTAATCTCCTTTCATTTCCCATTCTCCTGTGTCTCTTAGATCTCTAGTACTGGGATATTTCTTGTATATTCCTTAGCAAAGACAGATAGCTTCTTTGCCATTTCTTAGTTTCCCCAATATAAATTATCCTGACTCTATGTATAATTAACCCACTTTTGACTGAGCCAAATGTTTTCTTTTTATGCACAGTGCAGAAGCTTTTACGATCCATTTTTGTGTTTTGTTAGTTCTGTTCTTCCTTTCTTTATCAGTTTCTTGGTCCTCCTTTGTATTTTAAAATCCTCCCAATCCTCAATTCTATTTTTAATTCCGGCAGGTAGTTTATTAGCTTCCGAAAGCTAGTTTCTAAACCTTGGAATTGTAATGGACCCTGAAAATCTTGCTATACTATACGCTTTCTGATCAGCATTAAGCCAAACAGCTGATAATTTCTCGGCCATTGTTTCTGTTCTTGACCAAAAGGTTGGAATTGGTAACAGTACCATGTATTTGATACATGGTGTTCACATTGCACCATGTAACCAAGCCCTCTATCTCCCTCTGTGTTTGACTTGTCATTGTTAGATATCCATCACATTTTGGTGGTGTCATCAGTGAACTTTTGATGGTGTTTGTTTCCAATTTGGCAACACAGTTGTGGGTGTACAGGGGTCTGAGGACGCATCCTCAGGGGTCTCCAGTGTTATTGCGGAGGAGGTACGGTTACCTAGCTTCATGGATTGTGGTCTGTATGTCAGAAAGCTGTGGATCCAGTTGCAGAGGGTGGAACTGTGAACAAGGTCAGAGTTTTGAGAGATTCTGGAGGGATAATGGTGTTGAAGGTTGAGTTGTGGTCAATGAGCAGGAGTCTGATGTGGGTGTCCTTTGATGCTAGATGTTCCTGGGATGAGTGTAGGGCTAGTGATATGGCACCTGCTGTGGACCTTTAGGGGATCGAGGCAGGCTGGGAAACTGGAGTTGATGTGGGCCATAACCAGCTTGTCAAAACACTTCATGGTTATTGGTTTCTTAGGTACAGGAGTGATGGTGGTTTTCTTGAAGCAGGTGGGGACTTTAGCTTGTAGGAGGGAGAGGTTGAAGATATTGATGAATACCTCCGCCATTTGGTCTGCACAGAACCTTGCTGCTCGGTCGGGGTCACCATCCAGGCCCGTTGCTTTCTTTGGGTTGACTCCCAGGAAGACTGATCTGACATCTGCAGCAGTAACCGAGGGAACAGGTGCCTCCATGACTGTAGGACCAATCAGGGCAGGCGTCATTGCATTGCTGGCATTCTGCTCAAACCGAGCATAGGGAGGGATGTGGCTTTGTCTGCAATCTTGCTCTGATTCACTTTGTATCTTGTAATGCCAAAGGCGGTAGGTCTGTTTGGGTCTCAATTTGGTCTGGTACTGTCTCATGGCATTGATGGCTTTGCAGAGGTCCTATCTGGATTTGCTGTATTGATCTGGGTCATCCGATTTGAATGCTGCATAGCCTGGAAGCAAACTTTCAGACGGTGACATTCCTGTGCATCTGTTGCTCTTGTTCCCCTAGATGATAGTGGACTTGGTTTGGAAGGTTCTTCTGTAAAAGTCTTAATGGGTTGTAGCAGTATGTCTTCTAGGTGGTAAACACGGTGGGCACAGTGGTTAGCACTGCTGCCTCACAGCGCCTGAGACCCGGGTTCAGTTCCCGACTCAGGCGAGTGACTGTGTGGAGTTTGCACGTTCTCCCCCTGTCTGCGTGGGTTTCCTCCGGGTGCTCCGGTTTCCTCCCACAGTCCAAAGATGTGCGGGTCAGGTGAATTGGCCATGCTAAATTGCCCGTAGTGTTAGGTAAGGGGTAAATGTAGGGGTATGGGTGGGTTGCGCTTCGGCGGGTCGGTGGGGACTTGTTGGGCCGAAGGGCCTGTTTCCACACTGTAAGTAATCTAATCTAATCTCTTGCCTCCCCAACTATCCTTCATTTCTGCAAAGAAAACTATATTGTTTAAACCTCATTTCTGCTTATTGGTTCAAATTTTAAGAGATTTTAAGAAGAAAAAGCAAATTCATTTTGATTATTTTAGGGCTGTTATCTAGGAGTTCTTTCTGAGACTGGGTAATAAAACATGACTTCACCTACAGTACTTCAACCTCCTGGAGTTCGTATTGAGGAACTATTAATTTAAGGACAAGGGAAGCAGGCATGAGCTCCTTTTAAGCACTGAAGTTTAATTATACTGCAGCTCTTTTTCAGACTAGGGAATGTAGTGAGTGGTGGCATTTCTCAAGGACAGAATATGTATTAGTGTTGAATATCTATTTGTGTTGTTATGGGAGCCATGTCTGTAATGATACTTGGTTTGATTGCCCTTCCATACCATTCTGTAGTTTTTCTTTCCTAGTATTCATGCTTTTCTATCACTTACAGGTCTTTGTTTTCTTTATTTTCCTTATGCTTTTCTATGTCAAATATTGGCAAATATTTAAGAACATTTTTTCAGCGTTTGAAAATAGACTTGTAACTGGTAGCAGTAAGACCTAAATGATGTATATTTGAAAAGAAATATTTTGCGGATTAATATCTCTTCCGTTAATAGCTCATTTACTTTATCTATTTATATTTTCCAGACCTCTTGATACTGAAGAAGGTTTATCCTCTTTGGAAAATCTGAAAGGGTTTGTTCAGATACTCGTACCCCTTCTGTTGGAGTGTTGGATGGAAGCCTCCCCGGCTCAGCTGACAGGCGCTATACCAAGTAACCTACTTGAACCAGAAGCCATGATGCTTAAGTTGCAAGTTCTCCGCATCATCCAACTATTATGGAAACTAATGCAGCGCCAAGATGAAAGTCAGAAACTGGTAAGAAAAATAAATCATTGATTTAAAAAATGAGATGGCATTCCTATAATTCATTTTGTGATTGAGCCAGGGCAATTGAATTATCTTCCCCATAGTTTTGAAACAGAAAGATTGTTTTTACTTTTGCCATTGACACAGGTCAACAGGGAACATGCAATTATCATGTATGAAATAAAAACAGAAGTTACTGGAGAAATGTAGAAGGGCTAATAGCAACTGTTGAAAGAAAAAGGAGAGAACATAGAACAATACAGCACAGAACAGGCCCTTCGGCCCACGATGTTGTGCCGAATATTTGTCCGAGCTGAAGCACCTATCCATGTACCTATCCAATTGCCGTTTAAAGGTCACCAATGATTCTGACTCTGCCACTCCCACAGGCAGTGCATTCCATGCCCCCACCACTCTCTGGGTAAAGAACCTACCCCTGACATCCCCCCAAATACCTTCCACCCTTCACCTTAAATTTATGTCCCCCTGTAACACTCTGTTGTACCTGGGGAAAATGTCTCTGACTGTCTACTCTATCTATTCCACTGATCATCTTATAAATCTCTATCAAGTCACCCCATATCCTTTGCAGTTCCAATGAGAAAAGGCCTAGCACTCTCAATCTATCGTCGTACGACCTATTCTCCTTTTCAGGCAACATCCTGGTAAATCTCCTCTGAACCCTCTCCAAAGCTTCCACATCTTTCTTAAAATGAGGCGAGCAGAACTGCACACAGTACTCCAAATGTGGCCTTACCAAGGTCCTATACAGCTGCAACATCACCTCACGACTCTTGTATTCAATCCCTCTGCTAATGAATGCTAATACACCATAGGCCTTCTTACAAGCTCTATCCACCTGAGAGGCAACTTTCAAAGATCTATAAACATAGACCCCAAGATCCCTCTGCTCCTCCACCTTACTAAGAACTCTACCGTTAACCCTGTATTCCGCATTCTTATTTGTCCTTCCAAAAATGGACAATCTCACACATAACAGGGTTGAACTCCATCTGCCACTCCTCAGCCCAGCTCTGCATCATATCTCAGTCCCTTTGCAGCCGACAACAGCCCTCCTCACTATCCACAACTCCACCAATCTTCGTATCGTCTGCAAATTTACTGACCTACCCTTCGACTCCCTCTTCTAAGTCATTAATAAAAATTACAAACAGCAGAGCACCCAGAACTGATCCCTGCAGAACTTCACTTGTAACTGGGCTCCAGGCTGAATATTTGCCATCTACCAGCACTCTCTGACTTCGACTTGTTAGCCAGTTCTCTATCCAACTGGCCAAACTTCCCACTATCCAATGCCTCCTGACTTTCTGCATAAGCCTACCATGGGGAACCTTATCAAATGCCTTACTAAAATCCATGTACACTACATCCACTGCTCCACCCTCATCCACATGCTTGGTCACTTCCTCTAAGCATTCAGTAAGACTTGTAAGGCAAGACCTACCCCTCACAAATCCGTGCTGGCTGTCCCTAATCAAGCAGTGTCTTTCCAGATACTCATAAATCCTATCCCTCAGTACCCTTTCCATTACTTTGCCTACCACCGAAGTAAGAATAACTGGCCTAAAATTCCCGGGGTTATCCCTATTCCCTTTTTTGAACAGGGGCACAACATTCGCCACACTCCAGTCCCCTTGCACTACCCCCACTGACAGTGAAGACAAAAAGATCATTGCCAACGGTTCTGCAATTTCCTCTTTGCTTCCCACATAATCCTAGCATACATCCTGTCAGGCCCGGGGGACTTGTCTATCCTCAAACTTTTCAAAATGCCCAACCCATCTTCCTTCCTAACAAGTATCTCCTCTAGCTTACCAGTCCGTTTCATACTCTCCTCTTCAATAATACGGTCCCTCTCATTTGTAAATACTGAAGAAAAGTACTTGTTCAAGACCTCTCCTATCTCTTCCAACTCAATACACAGTCTCCCACTACTGTCCTTGATCGGACCTACCCTCGTTCTCTAAATTCTCTTGTTTCTCACATACGCATATAAGGCCTTGGGGTTATCCTTGATCCTGCCCGCCAAAGATTTTTCATGCCCTCTTTTAGCTCTCCTAATCCCTTTCTTCAGCTCCCTCCTGGCTATCCTGTATCTCTCCAACGCTCTGTCTGAACCTTGTTTCCTCAACCTTATGTAAGCCTCCTCCTTCCTCCTTACAAGACATTCAACCTCCCTCGTCAACCAAGGTTCCCTCACGTGACCATCTCTTTCCTGCCTGACAGGTACGTACATATCAAGGACACGTCGTATCTGTTCATCGAAAAAGTTCCACATTTCAATGACATCCTTCCCTGACAGCCTATGCTCTCAATTTATGCTCCTCAGATCCTGTCTTGCAGCATTGTATTTACCCCCCCCCCCACCATTCTAAAACCTGCCCTGTTGCACACACCTATCTCTCTCCGTAACCAAGGTAAAAATCACAGAATTGTGGTCACCATCACCAAAATGCTCACCCACTAACAAGCCCATCACTTGTCCCGGTTCATTACCAAGTACCAAATCCAATATGGCCTCCCCTCTGGTCGGGCAATCTACATACTGAGTTAGAAAAGCTTCCTGGACGCACTGCACAAACACCGACTCGTCCAATCTACTTGATCTAAAGAGCTTCCAATCAATATTTGGGAAGTTGAAATCGCCCATGACTACTACTACCCTGTGGCTTCTGCACCTTTCCAAAATCTGTTTCTCCACATCTCTGCTGCTATTGGGGGCCCTATAGTAAACACCCAACAAGGTGACTGCTCCTTTCCTATTTCTGACTTCAGCCCATACTACCTCAAAGGCAGATCCCCCTCGAACTACCTTTCTGCAGCCGTTATACCATTTCTAATTACCAATGCCCCCCCCCCCCCCCCCCACCTCCTCTTTTTACCACCCCCTCTAATCTTACTGAAACATCTGTAACCAGGAACCTCCAACAACCATTCCTGTCCCTCTTCTATCCACGTTTCCGTGATGGCCGCAACATCTTAGTCCCAAGTACTGAACCACGCCTTAAGTTCACCCACTTTATTTCTGATACTCCTTGCGTTGAAGTATACGGACTTGAGCCCATCTTTGTGTCCGCAAGTATTCCCTGTCAGTGCTACCTTCTCCTCAGCCTCCCTACATTCTTGGGCATCCTGAAAAACAGTTAACCTACTTGCTGGAGTACAAGCCTGGATCCCATCCCCCTGCCAAATTAGTTTAACCACCTCCCCCCCCCCCCCTCCCGAAGAGTGCTAGCAAACCTACCTCCTAGGATTAGATTAGATTAGATTAGATTACTTACAGCGCGGAAACAGGCCCTTCGGCCCAACAAGTCCACACCGACCCGCTGAAGCGCAACCCACCCATACCCATACATTTACCCCTTACCTAACACTACGGGCAATTTAGCATGGCCAATTCACCTGACCCGCACATCTTTGGACTGTGGGAGGAAACCGGAGCACCCGGAGGAAACCCACGCAGACACGGGGAGAACGTGCAAACTCCACACAGTCAGTCGCCTGAGTCGGGAATTGAACCCGGGTCTACAGGCGCTGTGAGGCAGCAGTGCTAACCACTGTTGCCACCGTGCCCTTCTGGTTCAGGTGCAACCTGTCCTGCGTGTGCAGGTCCCACCTTCCCCAGAATGCAGTCCAATTATCCAAATACCTGAAACCCTCCCTTCTACACCATCCTTGCAGCCATGTGTTCAACTGCACTCTCTCCCTATTCCTTGCCTCACTGTCACGTGGCACTGGCAACAACCCAGAGATCACTGCTTTGTCCATCCTAGCTTTTAGCTTCCAGCCTAACTCCCTGAGCTCCTGAATGACCTCCCCACCCCTCTTCCTGCCTGTGTCATTGGTGCCAATGTGCACCACGACTTCTGGCTGCACACCCTCCCCCTTCAGGATTCTGAAGACACGGTCCAAGACATCTCGGACCCTGGCACCCGGGAGGCAGCAAACCATCCGAGAGTCTCGCCCATGTCCACAGAACCGCCTGTCTGTCCCTCTAACTATAGAGTCTCCGATAACTAGCGCTCTTCTCCTCTCCCCTTTCCCTTCTGGGCCTCAGAGCCGGACCTTGTGCCAGAGACTTGGTCACTGTAGCTTACCCCTGCTAGGCCCCCCCCCCCCCCCCCCCCCCCTCCCACAGTATCCAAAGCGGTATACTTGTCATTCCCCTCAACAGTCACAGGGATCCCTGCACTGCCTACTTCCTCCCCTTCCCACCGCTAACTGTTACCGAGCTACCTCTGTTCTCTGGCGTAACTATGTCCCTGTACCTTCTATCTATCACCCTCTCAAATACTCCTCAGTTCATTCAACTCCAGCTCCAGTTCCCCAACGCGGACTGTGAGGAGCTGGAGCTGGCTGCACTTCCTGCAGGTGAAGTCGGCAGGAGCATCGGTGGTCACCTCTACCTCAAACATGCTGCAGTAGGAACATTCCACTGCCGGGGCTGCCATAACTCTACAAGAACACTAAGTAGCTTACCTGTTCAGCCGACTGAGTCCTTTTAATGTTTGAATCTAGTGACCCTTCATCAATTCCTTTCCTAAGAGACATTAGTAAACCAAATGGATTTTTATGATTTAAATTTTCATCATCACCTTTTCACTTCCCTATTTTATTGAATTTAAATTCCATGAGAAGCTGTCACTGGATTTGAACCCATGTCACCAGCATACACCTGAGCTGCAGTATTACTAGTCCAATTTGCTATTGATGCATAACTATTAGCTCAATATTATTTTGTCCAGTTATGGTTGAATATATGCAGATTCTTTCCATGTTTTTCAGGAATCCTGGCTACGGAATCACTATCTCTCTGATTTTAAAGATCAGTTCATAAAAAATTTTCCTTATTCTGTGTTGGAAACAGCTGGACATAAAAAGAAAGATGGAGCAAAGAAGTAAGGAATAATGAATTCCACTCACACATTTGTTATTGCATTGAAGCTATAAATAGTTTATAAGTAGTTTGACGCAATTTACCACTTGTAGGCTTTAAATTTGAGCTAATGGGTCAAACATCTTTCCTACTAAGATTCCTAGTGATCCAGTGGTCACAGTTCAGTTTTTGCAGTGCATTAACCCACCCATAACTTTTGTAAGAGTTGGTGTTCTCCCTGTACTAAGTCATAGTACAAAGGGAGGGCTTGTGCCAATTGCAGCTATGCTGCCTCTTTGTTTGAGCTCTGATTAGAACCATCCACACTTGTTTTTTTCTTTTTTTTGTTTTTTTTCCTTTCCGAGTACTTATTTTATTCGCCTGGTTCCACCCTTTCTGGCAGTGCATTCTAGATTACTATAGTTTTCTCCTTTCACCTTTTGTAGTCGAGTCAAGTTGCATTGGGGTGTTGTCCTCTTGAGAGTGATGATTGGTCGTAATTTAACTTGAGAATCAACACATCTCAGTCAAGGGGAAGGCTGAGAAGGTAAGTCCTTCACGGTAACCTCAGCCAGTGCAGGAACTGAACTCCTGCATTGCAGATCAGCCATCCAGTGAATGAAGCTGTCTGACCCCCTACCAGTAGATTACTTTAAATATGTGTTCCCTGGTCACTGACCCTTTTCGCAATAGATAGCAGTTTCTCATTATTTACTCATGAAATTATTCATAATTGTCAAGTCCCTGCCTAACCTTCTGTTCTAAAAAAGTTCTCTCCGCATAAATGCAATTCCTAAATTCTGGTGCTGTTCTTGTAAGGTTTCTTTGAACTTGCTCCAAGGCCTTATTAATAAGTAGGATCTATAATTGGATGCTGTATTCCAGCTGAGACTGAACCAACATTCAGCATAATTTTGTTGCTTAAAATCAAGAATCCAATATGTTTTTTGCAGCCTTCTCAACCTGTCTTGTCATGTTCAAAGGTTTTTTGTAAACATTCAGACCTAGGTGTCCCTGTTCCTGCTTTCACCTAACCCCCCCCCCCCCCCCCCCGCCCCCACCAACCCTTTTTAAGATTGTACTATTTAGTTGTTACCTCTCTTCATTCTTCCTATCTACATGATCACTTCATGCTTTTAATCATAGAATCGTAAAGAATAGAAGATGCCCTTCATGTCTGTATCACCAAAGCTACACTAAACTGGTCTCCCCTTCCAGCCGTAGACCCGTAGCCTTAAATGTTTTGACATTTAGGTACATTTTTAAAGGTTGAGTTACCCAGTTCAACTACCCTCCCAGACAGTGCATTGCAGACCCCCTTACACTCTGGTCAAATCTCCTGTAAACCTCCAGACTCTCGCCCTAAAATTATGCCCCCTTCTATGAACCCTTCGGCTAAAGGGAACAGCTGTTCACTCTGTCGATTCTCTTCTTGTACACCTCTATCAGGTGACCCCTCAACCTTCTCAACTCCAAAGAAAACAGCTTGATCTTATCCAGCCTTTCTTCATAACTAAATTGTTCCATCCCAGGCATCACCTTGGAGAATTATCTCTGCATCTCCATCAGTGTAATCACATCTGCCGTGGTACTATCCTTCATCTGCCATATGTCTGCCCACTTCAACAATCTATCTGAACTCTCCTTAATTCTGTTACTATTCCCTTATTCAAAGGGCAATGTACTGTACATGCTGGAAGCCTGCATTCATTGCTGGAAATACTCAGCCGATCAGGCAGTGACGAGAAAGAAAACGGTTAACGATTCTGGGCCTGTGACCTTTCAGCATATGAACATCCTTGAAACGTAACTGAAGTATAATGTTGGTTCTCTCCATAGATGCTTCTTGTCTCACTGATCTATTTCCTGCATTTCCTAGCCTGATTATTTACTACATATCCAAATTCCATTTCATCTGCAGTCTTTAACATGATGCATTGTATATCCACATATGTAAATGGGAAAAGACTTCAGAACTGATCCTTGGGGGACTAAGACATACTTGTTGCCAGAATGAAAACAGCCGTTCTGCACTATTTTTGCGAGTCTTGGAAACAAACATTATATTGAGTTTAGTTTTTGGTGCTATATCAGAATTGTTCTCTGAATATAACTACTATACCTAACCAAATTAATGCTTCATGTCACTTGTTAATATAGCTATATTAACAAAAAGTACTGAGCACTTTATTTTACAATCACACCATCATTGAGAATAACTGGAAGAAAATTGATTGGCAGGTATCTCCTGCTTTATTTCAACATAAGTCATGTACACTATTTGTAGCATTCTAGATATCACTGTGCAAGTGACTGAAGTGATAGTAAGGAAACACTTTAGGTCTGGTGATCACTATGGAAAAGAATAAACCTTCCATAAAAATTAAAGTTTTTAAGTGGAGTAAGGCAAATTTTATTGGTATGAAAGAAGAACTTCCAAAAGTAGTTTGGAGTAAACTGTTTGCAAGAAAAGGGATGTCTGATAAGTGGGAGGCTTCCAAAATACGATAATGAGAGATCAACGCCATCCTGTACCTGTTAGAATGAAGGATAAAGCTGTTAGGATTAGAGAAAATGGATGAATAAAGATGTTGAGGTTCTAGCCAACAATTTTAAAAAAAAAATCAAAGTAGATATAGACAACTGGATTCAAATGAATTGCTTGAACAAAATAGAGTGTCAGGGCATTCTTAAGAAGCAGGTCAGGAAGACAGAGGGGAATAAGATTGCCTTGGGCGATAAGGTTAAGGATAATCCAAAGAGGTTCTTCAGATACACTAACAGCAATAGAACAATTGGAGAGACAGTAGGATCCTTCCTGATCGAAGAAGCGATCTTTGTGTTGAATCTCAGGAGATGGGAGACATATAAAATGAATACTTTGTGTTCGTTCTTACTGTAGCAAAGGAAATGGAGGCGAGAGAACTCGGAAATAAATATTGTTATTTTGAAAACAGTTAACATTACAGAAGAGGAAGTGTTGGAAGTCTTAGAAACTATGGAGGTGGATAAATCTCCAGGACCTGATCCAGTGTATCCTAGGACATTGTGGGAAGTTAGGGAGGAAATTGTGGGACGCCTTGCAGAAATATTTTTTTCATTGTTACAGAGTGGAAGTCTAATTTGTTCACTGTTGGGATTAAATAATTAAATAGTTACTTGTTATCTGCAAAGTGAGTACCAGGGATTCCTTTCACCTAAGCAAGCTTTTAACAGATTATGTGGCGAGGTGCTCTTTTTGGGTATTTAGATCATTACATGGATGACACACTTGTTATCACTAAGCAAAATAAATTAGAGGAAACCCTCAAGACTATCAATAATACCCTTACTGGCATAAAATTCACTAAAGAGGAGGAAAACAACAACAAATTGCCATTCCTAGATGTCACAGTAGAGCGACCAGCCAGTGGGGAACTTCAAACCAGCATCTACAGGAAAACAACACATATGGACCAAATATTGAACGACAGAAGCAGTCATCCCAATATCCTCAAAAGAAGCTGCATTAGAACATTATTTCAACGAGCCACCATTCACTACAGCATAGAGAAACTACGCAGAGCAGAGGAAGATCACCTACATAGTGTATTCAAGAAGAATGGGTACCCAATGAACACAGTGAAATTTCTCAGCAACAAGCCCAAACAAGCAGACAAAATGGGTCCAGAAACCCTAGCCACTCTCCCCTATGTCAAAGACATCTCGGAAATGACTGCTAGACTACTCAGACCACTTGGCATCTTAGTAGCCCACAACCCCACCAACACACTAAAACAGCAGTAATGAACTTGAAAGACCCTATACAGACAGCAAGCAAAACTAATGTCAAGTACAAAATACCTTGCAGGAACTGTAACAAACACTACATTGGACAAACAGAAAACTAGCTACCAGGACACTGAACATCAACTCAACTCAACTAGCTACAAAAAGACACGACCCACTCTTACTAGTGTCCTTACATATGGATGAAGAAGGATACTACTTTGACTGGGGCAACACATTCATCCTCGGACAAGCCAAACAGAGAGAGACACGAGAATTCTTCGAAGCATTGCATTCCAACCAGAACCGTTAGCAACAAGCACATTGACTTGGACCCCATTTACCACACCCTGAGAAAAAGAACAGGAAATGACATCACCATAGGAAATAACATCCAACAACCCAAGGAAACCCAAACAGATAAATAGAAAGCAGGCTACACCACTAGTGTTTCATCCAGAGATTCACTGAAGATGTTACCTAGTATGGTGACGAAACATTTGAAAACGAACCTTTCACTCAGTGAGCAAACCTACATCCGTATAGAAGGCATGGTTCGTAGGTTCGAGGATGACACCAAAGTTGGTGGTACAGTAGACAGTGAAGAAGGTTATCTAAGATTACAAGGGGAATTTAATCAATTGGGTCGATGGGCTGCGAAGTGGCAGATGGAGTTTAAATTGGATAAACATACAGCATTGCATTTTGGTAAAACATACAAGCGCAGGGCTTATACAGTTAAAAGTAGGGCCTTGGGTAGTGTTGTACAACAGAGAGACTTAGATGTTCATCTACATAACTCTTTATGCTTTGCATCATGTGGACAGTGATTTTAAAAAGCTGTTTAGCATGCTTGCCTTCATTGCTCATTCCTTTGAGTATAGGACTTGAGACGTCATGTTGTGGTTGTATCAGATATTCATGAGGCCTCTTCTGGGTTACTGTGTCCAGTTCTGGTTGCCCTGTTAGAGAAAGGATGTTATTAAGCTGGAGAGGGTTCAGAAGAGATTTACTAGCATGTTGCTGGGTATAGAAGGTCTGAGTTGTAAAGAATGGCTGGATAGATCAGGACTTCTTTCACTGGAGCCTAGGACGTTTAGGAGTGACCTTTATAGAGGCTTACAAAATTGTGACTGATATAGATTGGGTGAATGGCAGCTGTATTTTCCCTCTGGTGGGAATTTTCATGACTGTGGGGAATATTTTTCAGGTGCTAGGAGAAAGATTTAAAAAAGACATCGGGGCAGTTTTCATAGAGTGGTTCATGTGTGAAATGAACTTCCAGAGGAAGTGGTGGACATGGGTGCACTGCTATGTTTAAAAGACATTTGGATGAGTACATGAATAAGAAATGTTTGAAGGAGTATGGGCCAAGTGCTGGCAGATGGAACTAGTTTAGTTTGGGATTATGGTTGGTATAGACTGGTTAGACCGGAGGGCCTGTTTTCATGCTGTATGATTCCATAACTGTAAAATTGAAAATCTTACACACTTAATTTCAGCGTAAGGTAATCGGACTTGGTATTATTTTGTTGGACAGCCGCATATCTTAAAATGGCTAATTTTGCAGTTTAAAGGAAACTTACCTGAAACTGAAATTATCTGTGGAGTATTCTAATGTGCGTCTTTTTGATTGAAGTGTACTTTATTGTCAGTAAACTATATTTTATTATCTAGTTAATTGTATAAATTGCAACTGTCACTTAGAAGTGACTTGAAATATATTTGTATTTCAGTATCATTTGGGGGCAAGCAGATGTTTCAGATTATGTTAGTTCACAATGATTTTAGTGTAGTGCTTTTAAAGCATTTAAGTATAAATCTGTTTTACAAAATTGGAAGCAGATAACTAAGTTGATCATGTTGAGAGGAAAATTTCTATTGAACTAGTAGCTTTTTGTTTTGAAGTTTTGCATCCTGTACCGTTGCATATTGATAATGTCACTGGAACTGTAATCAAGTGGCTGTAATTAATACCATGGAACATCAGTTCAAATTGCATCCCAGCAGTTAGTGGTATTTAAACTTAATGTTGAATTGATGATGATGATGAAACTTCCAGATTGTTGTAACAACCCTTCTGCTTCACAGTATCCTTTGGGAAAGCAAATCAGTCATCTTTGCTCATTCAGGTTGTTGACCCACCACATTTTGACTCTTAACTGCCCTCTGAACTAGGATGAAAAGTACTCCATTGTACTACAACACCACAGAAAAATTGATAAAGCTACATTTAACCCAACTACATTGCACCCATAAAATAGAATTAACTATGATCTATGAAAACTTACTTCATTTTCTAAAGTATTATTTTTAAGACCACCCTTTTCTGATTTTAATTTAAGCATGACAACCTTGATTCCCCTCTGAATACCCTTCCTCTAAAACATCTAATTTGACAGCTAAAAGGTGCACAAATTAATGAGATTTTCTTTTTAATCTAATCCTGCATGAAGAGTAAACTAGAAGAAAATCGTATATTTTCTTTTATTTTTAGGGACAAACAAGCAGCAACATTCATGAACAATACAGACCATCCTCTTGCATTGAACCTTGCTTTGTGTCAGGTCATGGTGTCACTCACCAGTGCTTTAACTGTCCATCTGGATGCTGACTGGTTAGAGCAAATTCGAAAATTTGTCTCAGAAAGCTTGTCAGATGGCAGGAAGTTGACCTCTCAGCAACTGAATGGGATGCTGATGTTGGTGTGGAGACTTGTACTTGTACAGTGCAACAGAGGTGAGATAAAATAGTGAACAAGATGGCAGTTGTAAAGTGAAAAGAGTTGGAAAATTCTTGTGTGGTAAGATAATATTTGTGAGTTAGGTGCATGTGATGTTTTGGCATGGATACATCTGAATTAAATTTTGTTTCTGAAAATGTTTTAAAGTAATTTTCATTTATTGTATTAAAATATTGATATCTTGTTTATTTGTTGAGTTTGATACTTGAAGTTATAGGGAAATAAATAAGTTAAGATTTTTCTGCATGAATTCTTTAGAAGCATTTTGAAAAAATGAAGTAGTAATAAAGGAGAAGTTTAGTATTATCCAATTTTTATGCATCTTGATGGATATTGAGTGCCCTTGGATTGCCTTTCCTCGATGGCTGTCCTTCACATGCAAACCTAAATTGATTCTTTGTGAGCGTCCGATAGAGGTTTAACCAGTTTTCACATCAACATATTTCCACATTCAAAGCAGAAGTACACCAGATCATTGAGATTGAATGGTATTTTTCCTTTGGCTCCATGGTAGTATCATCAAGACCAGTTTCTGTGCTCACTTCCATCTCCTCTGAAAAAAGTGAATATAGTAATTGTGAAATTTTGACTTTGACTTTTTCTGAAGAGCTTTCTTATTTTTCACTAAGATTCTTTGTATTTGCTTTTAGGTTCCACTGAAGAACTGCTGAGGGCAGTTTACACACAGTATCAGCAGCAGGGTCTTTCACTTGCAGTTCGCACTATGCTGCTTAACTTCTTTAGTGGTCTTTATTTGAGAGAGAAAGCTTCCAATCTTCAGTTTGCGAGGTAATATATTCTCATCAAGAAGGAAGTTTCCAACTCAAAATTCTTCCTTGTCAATTTGTAACTTGATTCATCTGAAAAGGCTTATTATATCCAACACCAGAGTTCTTGCTTCTAGCCTTGCAGCATCACTGACATGAGGATGTAATTGCCCAATGTAAGTTTACTTGTGTGGTTTTAATTACAAATGTAGACATAACTGTTTATATTGAAATATGAAAATAAGAATAGGATGTATGAGTTTACAATAAGATTGCTGTTACATTCTGGTTCAATTATTCACCACTTTAACCACATGTTGCTTCAAGCCAGTTCTTTGTGTTGCATGTAAGCAAACAAAATTAGTTTGTGGTGATAATACATTTTATATGTGGGTTCTGCATTGAATTGAAATTCTAGCAAGTGATTTGCCCGCATGTCAGTCAGCATGAGGCACGCTAATGAGAATTTCATTGTTGGAGTTGTCATCTCTTGCCAATTACATTATATTGTTCTGAGAAATCATTTTACATTTTCATAAAATTCTTGTTTGCACTTTTTTCTCATAACTTATAACTTATAATTTCTGCATCCATAAAGTGTCCTTCAATAAAATTAAATTCAATAGATGATATAATTTGTAATAATTGAATTGAATTGAATTTATTGTCACGTGTACCAAAACACAGTGAAAAGCTTTGTCTTGTGAGCAATGCAGGCTGATCACATAGTTAAGTAAATGATAGGTAAGTGGCGGCAAAAACCAAAACACAGGTACAGGCGAATGCAAAGAGTTTGAGGGTCCATTCAGTATTCTAACAATAGTAGGATAGAAACTGTTTCAGAATCGGCTGGTGCATGTGTTCAGGCTTCTGTACATTCTCCCCGATGGTAGAGGTTGTAGAAAAGCACTGCCATGGTGGGATGGATCTTTGAGAATGCTGGCGGCCTTTCCTTGACAGTGGGCCTGGTAGATGGATTCTATAGATGGGAGGTTGGCCTTTGTGATTATCCAGGCCTAATGTTCATTTATTGAATTGTCTTCAATGTCTTATCAAAAGTTTTTACTTGAGTACTTTAATTTCTTCTTTATTTGCCATTTTTGTCCAGAGCTGAGTACCAGTTGTGTAGTTCAACATATGCAATTTTAGTTTAGTTCTTATCATTAATCTATTTCAGCAGCTTTTCAAATGATTATCAAGAAAAGATAGAAAAATATAAAAACTTCACTTTAAAATTAAACATTTTTAAATAGTCCCTGTCTGAATCTGAATAGTGAAGAGATAATGGCAGTACACTGACTAGGATTTGTTAAAATTTGGTTTCTCTTTTCTCATTTATCCCTTTTTAAAAAGAATACAAATGGTCTTGAATTGCTGCTATCAGTCATTTGTCAGTACTAAGAAATGAGAAAATGATGAATCGAAAGCCAAATCCTAGGTAGTCGTATTTAGCTAATATTTTCCTGGTTCAAAAGTTATGCATCATTTATCTATTATTTCTCAACGTAAGTAGATTTTGTTCAAGTCTTGTTTTTGTATGTTCTGCTTAGTTATGTTATGGACCAGGCCAGACCACCTGAAATATTTCAAGGAGGTAGCCCAAACCCAAACTTTTCTAGTTGTTTTAAGCAAGTGTAACGTGGAAATTCCAGGAGTGAAGCAGTTGGCCCAACCACTCAGTTTTAAACAAAACAGAATTTATTTACAGACTACTGATTGAAACACAAAAGAGAACAGAATTTAGATTAACTTAACACAATCTGAATACCCAGTTGACTCTATTGCAACTTAATGGTGCTGTTCCAAATACATGCAACATCCTCATAAACCCCCCTTGGCAAAAAGAGGTAAAATCAACACAGATTCTGAGAGGAGAGATGCCATAGAGAGAGAGGATCAGCATGGAACTACTTGTTTAGGTCCCTAGCAGCTTCTCTGTGTTCTCAGCTGAAACTTGACCAGCAGCTGCAAACAAAATAGCTTGCTAAAACCAAACCAAAACCTGAACTGGGAGAACTAGCCACTCCCCTTTCATTGTCCAAATATATTTTTTTAAAAGTCCTTAAAGTTTTTTCATGTTGATATTTCCAGATATAGCGGAATATCTGCCTTTATGACCCTTCTGAAAAGAATGTCCAAGGACAGAATAAACTTGTTAAAGGAATGGCATCTTCACAGTTGTCAGTGAAAGTATGAATAGAGTGGTTTTTAGGGAAATGAATTTAGAGAAATTGAGCTTAGTGTCAGTTAGTGAAACTAGAGCACATAGTAAATGAAAGGGATTGGGCTGGTAATAGTGTTAATAGTGATAATTGTCTAGTTTAGATTACCCTTGCATTTTGTTAACTTATTCATGGCTTTAATTGAATTTCTTAGTTTAAATGTAGCATCTGGTATGTTGACAGAATCCATCATTGTGTTCGGCCTTCTGACCTTCCCATTTATTGAGCTGTTTTGTAAAATCACTGAGACCTCTATTTTGGGCAGTAGCATCTATGATAACAAAGAAGTCAGGAAGAAGTAGTATTAGCATTTTGTACTTTTGGCTGAATGCCCTTACTGACACTTCAGCCTTGCGTTTTGCACTTCCCTCCATGGTTGAGCCGCCTCTGATAATTGCCTGACGTGACCTCAGCAACTTTCAGTTGTAATAGATAAAGTGAAGTGGGTTTGCTTTAATTGTGTGTTTGCTCAGTTACTTTGATATTTGTTAAACAGGTAGCATTATGCTGTAGCTTCAGTTAAATTAAATGTAAGTATAACTTTAGGGCTCAATTTTGGCAATATGTCAGGTTGTTCCAATTTTAGAATCTAGAACGCTGCTTCTACTTGGTGTTGGTTAGTGCTTAGAGATTTTCTGGAAAACCAATTATTATTAATGCATACGTCCGACTAGGATCCCAGGCTCTACTCGCACTTTTTGTATTGTTTGTTTATGCAAGCTGGTTGGAATGGCAGAAAAGCACTGGATATGTTAATAAGAGAGTAGCCTTGCAACAAATCTTTTATTAACCAGTACCCATGGAACCAGGAATGTGCTTGGTTGATCAAATATTTTGGATTATCAGAAGCTGCACATAACCGCAGTGAACCCTGACCATCTCTCAAACAATTGATGCAAAAACATCAAAGCAATGCCTAAATTCAATGTAAAAACACGCAGTAAGTAATGGAAGCATAATGCAGGGGGTATACACGTCACTGTTACAGGCGAAAGTGAGGACTGCAAATGCTGGAGATTAGAGTCAAGAGTGTGGTGCTGGAAAAGCATACCGGGTCAGGCAGCATCCAAGGAGCAGGAGAATTGACATTTTGGGCAAAAGCTTTTCATCAGGAATGAGACTGAAAGCTGAGGGGCTAGTGAGATAAATGGGAGGGGGGGGTGGGGCTGGGGGTGGGGAGCAGATATATGAGAGTGCGATAGGTAGATGGAGGCAGATGTAATGGTGATAGGTCAGACAGGAGGGTAAACGAAAAAGTGGGAAGGAAGATCACTGCTATACTTTATTTATGGCAGTGCTGAGAGAAACGGGGGAAATGTTGGCTCACCTTCGATTCGTGTCAACTGGAACTGCTCCAGTTTTCTAGTTAAAAGGTACCAGCAGGTCAATAACACGGAATCCAACAATCTGAAATCTAGAATCTCTTTTCGTTACAATGGATTTATTCATCACAGAACTATAGGTGTAGAACCAGCAGCTGATCGGAAAGATATGGTGGTCCTCAAAAAAATGAGTGGGTCAGCGCAAGTCAGCAACAATCTATGAAAAGATAACTATCAACAAGAATGGTCACATTACCCTAAACAGTTTGTGACACATCTGCAAGAACAAGTATTGTGAGAACCTTTACATACTGCATTTCTGTGAAGAACCAGAAAACCGTTGTGGTGAAGAAGCAGCGCACTTGGGCTACCAAAAGTGTGCTAACTTGTAAAAGATGGACGATGGCTTATGATTAAAGTAAAGGAAGATTTTGAGTAAATAAAGAATACTCTGACATTGTAGTAGATTGAGATATTTGAGGTATATAATTTTTTTGCTGATCTATCGAGAGTGCTGGTTGATATGGTGTTGGATCGAACAAGGTTTGCTTCCTGACCTTTTGTTTTGCAATGCTGTGAGTAGAATTGCATGCTTTAAGGACAGAGTTTAATGAATTTTCCATTTGAAGTAAAAAGTAGCTGGTCTGAAATCTACCTCAATGTAGAATGTTAGCATTTGGATGGAAAATTTTATAATGCCTAATACTTCGTAAACATTCTGAACTACAAAACATTTTGGGCAGTTTGGTGATAACACCCTTAACTGATGTTCATTAATGGATGGTTTGTGTCCTGTTGATTGCTGATGTGCTTCTTCTCTTGGACAGAAGCAAGGTGCTGACACGTTGGCTAGCTGGGCTGCCATTACAGTTGGCTCAACTTGGTTCAAGGAATCCACTTCTCTCAGTACAATTGATCGATGTGATACATGCAGCAGCTGCTCGCTCGAACAAAGAACTTCTTCAGAGCCTCCAGAGTAATGTCTACAGGTTATATGGTAAGGCTGCTTTTAGACACTCAGTTTGTTTATAAGATCATTAAAGAAAAATTTGAGTAGACCCGTTGGGCTGGTACCACCATTTGGTAAGATCATGGCTGATCTAATTGTGATGATAACTGAACGTTTCCCTGAGAAACATGGACTCACTTGCTGATTAAAAATCTGTATAACTCAGACTTGAGTGTATTCAATGAACAACCTCTGTTGCTGTCTGTGGAAGTGAAGTTCCTCCTCCTCTTTGTCTTAAATTGACAAGTCTGCCTTTTAGTTTTAGATTTCCTCATTAGAGGAAAACTTTTATTCCAGCATCTACACTGTCAAGGCCCCTCAGAATCCTGTATGATTCAATAAGAACACCACTCATTCTTCTAATTCCCAATGAGCATAGGCCTAACTAAACCAAACCCCCTCAAAATAGATCAAGGAGATAGGCTAGACCCTAATTTTTATCTTATTTTAAGTCAAGTATAAGGCACTGCATTCTACGTGTGATTCGACTGATCAAACTATTAGGCTTTAAGTGAAACACACTTTATTCTTACATCTCAGCAAAAATATAAACAAAAAATTAAGAATTGGCGTAACTTTAGCTCAACAAAATAATGTATTACTGAAGTACAAAACCCCCAATTTCAACAGCTGAAAGCAAAAACTAAAACCTTAGGTCTGTGTGAGCTTGACCCAACCCAGTCATGTTGTCTAATGTAAAAATAACCAAAGCTATTTACTCTGCTTTTTATGGAGCAGAGACCTCAGCATCAGATTTACCAAACCCCGCCGCTGCCCCCCCCCCCCCCCCCCCCCCAACAAAAAAAATAAACAAGACAGACAAATCTCTCGTAAAGGCTAACCCTCTATGAACCAGCTCCAAAGTACAATTATCCTTCATTGAGCAAGGAAACCAAAATTGTGCACAGTTCTCTAGATGCAGTCTCACCAATATCCAGTGCAGGGCAGAATGAATTCCTTACATTTTGGACTCTATCCCCTTGCAATGAAAACCAGTGTTCCATTTATCTTGCTAATTACTTGCTGTTCCTGCCTGCCCATTTTTTTGTTCAGCCTATGTGTGACTTAATCACACTGCTGAGGGTCTAAACTCTTAACTATCCTCAGTATTGGCCTGGATAGTCACTCACAATCTCAAAAGCAAAATTAAACTGCAAGGACGACCTAATGGCAAGGTGACTCCGTTATTAAGAATACTGCCTCACAGTTCCAGGGACCCCGGTTCGATTCCAGCCTCAGCAACTGTCTGTGCAAACTTCAGACATTCTCCCCGTGCCTGTGTGGGTTTCCTCTAGGTGATCCGGTTTCCTCAAATCAGTCCAGAGTTGTGCAGCTTAGGTGAATTGACCATGCTGACTTACCCATAGTGTTCAGTAATGTGTAGGTTAGGTGCATTAATTGGAGTAAATGTAGAGTAATAGGGTTGGGCAATGGGTCTGGATAAGTTACTCTTTGGAGGGTCAGTGTGGACCTGTTGGGCTGAATTGCCTGTTTCCATTCTGTAGGGATCCTATCCCAACTCCAACCCGTTCCATTTCCTGCTTTTTCCCCCTTCCCCTAAAACAGTCATGTCAACTCTGCAAAGTATTACTCATTTCTGTGAGTTAGTGCCAAAATTGGGAAAGCTGTATTTTTTTATTTTTGTCGCTTGCAGGTTGTGTATGGAACTGACTAGGGATGGACAATAAATGTTGGCCCAATTACCCTTGAAAAGGTGGTGGTGAACTGTTGCAATCCATTTGGTGCAGGTGAAGGAGGGAATTCCAGGCTTTGGATCCAGCAAATCCAACTGGAGGGACAGCAATGTATATCTCCAAGTTTGGATAGTGAATGACTTGGATGGGAACTTGAAAGTGGTAGTGGTCACCATGTATGTGTTGCTGTTGTCCTTCCCGATGACAGTGGTTGTGGGTTTGGAATGTGCTCTCTAAGGAACTTAGTGAATTTCAACAGCGCATCTTTTGTTTATGGATTTGGTGTCAATCAAATGAGCTACTTTGGCCTGAATGGTGTTAAGCCTCTTTTATTTCAGCCTAGTTACGCAACAACTTGATGTGGTCATACTCTCAAAAGTTATACCTTGCAGACCCATGTCTCAGGCACTACCATCATCTTCCCTAGATATATCTTTTCCCATCAGCTGGACATAACCAGCAGAGGTGATTAGAACTGTGATATGCAGTTGGTAGGGAGTTTCATGAGAGTCCTTAACATCGACTCTAGACACCATGACGTCTCTTGGTACCAGGGCAGGCATGGTCAAGGAAACCTTCTACTGATTACCGCATACTGTCCTTCCTGAGCAGAAGAATTAGTATTCTATGTTGAACATGATTTAGAGGGTGGAAACTGTGCAGAATGTATTCTGGGTGAGGGATTTCAATGTCCATCACCAAGCGTGGCTCGGTAACAATATTACTAATTGAGCTGGTCAGACCTTAAAGGATATTGCTGGTAGATTGTGTGTCTGTACCATGTGATGAGGGGACTAACCAGTGGGAATAATCTAGTTGACCACCTCCTTACCAGTCTGCCAATGGCAAATGCATTGCTCACGATGGTGTCAGTAAGAGTGACCACTGCACAGCCCTTATGGTGTTGAAGTCCTGCCATTCAAATTGAAAATACCTTGCATCATGTTGTGTGGCACTATCACTATGCTAAATGGGATAGACTTTGAACAGGTTTAGCAACTCAGGACTGGGCGTTCATGAGATGCTGTGGGCCATCACTATTCCAACACTAGTCTATAATGACATGGCCCAGCATATCTCCGACTCTACCATTACCTTTAAGGGAATCAACCCTAGTTCAATGAAGTGTGCAAGAGGGCATGCGAAGAGCAGCAGCAAATATACTTAAAAATGAGGTGTTTACCTGATGAAATGCTGAACAGAAAGTGATGGAGAGAGCTAAGTGATTCCACAACCAGATAGATCTAAAGTCTGCAATCCTACTGCATTCAGTAAAGAATGTTGGTGGACAATTAAATGCCTCACTGGAGAGGAATGGATGGCTACGCAAATATCTCCATCCCCTAATTCATCAATGTAAAAGCTAAAGCTGAAGCATTCAGAACAGACTTCAGCCAGAGGTACAGAGCGAATGATCCATCTCAGTAGCTCCAGAGGTCAGGATCATGGTTGTCAATCCTTAACCAATTCATTCCACATGATCCCAATAAAGGGCTGGAGATGCTGGATACTACAAAGGTTATGAGCCCTGACAACACTCCAGAAATAGTCAAACTTGCAGCACCCCTGATGAAACAGTGTTTCAGTGCAGCTGCAACATTGGTATCTACCCAACATTGTGTAAAATTATCCAGCTATGTTTAATACATGAAAACCAGGACAAATCCAACCTGATCGATTATTGCTTCATCCATCTATTCTTAATCGTGAGTAAAGTTATCAATTGTGTTAACAAGCAAGATACCTGCTCACTGATACCCAGTTTGAGTTCTGCCAAGGCCATCCAGCTGTCAGTACAGCCTTGGTTCATACATGGGAAAAAGAGCTGAGGTGAAAGTGACAGCCCTTGATATCAAGGCTTCATTTGACCAAATGTGACATCCGGCAGCCCAAACAAAACTGGAATCGATGGGAATTCGGAGGAAATCTTTCCACAGCTTGAAGTCATACCTGGCAAATATGAAGATGGTTGTAGTTGTTGGAAGTGAGCCATCTCAGCTCCAAGATATTTCTGCAGGAGTTCCTCCGGTTAGAATCCAAGGCCCAGCCATCTTCAGCTACTTTATCAATGACCTTACCTCCACCATAAGGTCAGATGTGTGGATATTTGCAAATGATTGCACCACTTACAACACCTCCAGATAGTGACGCAGTTAATGTTTGAACGCAGCAAGACCTGGACAATATCCAGGCTTGACTTGAAAAGTGGCAAGTAACATGACTATAACCATTTCCAACAAGAGAGAAATTAATCATCGTCTCTTGACATTCAATGGCATCCTGGGATTACTATTGACCAAAAGCATAACTGGACTAGCCCTATTAGTACAGTGGCTACAAGAGCAGGTCAGAAGTCAGGAATCTAGTGGAGAGTAATTCGTTTTTAGCAGTTGCTGGGATGGACGTTCTTCCAGTGTTTCCTTCTGGCCTCCTTGCTTTGGATAGCTGGTGGCACAGTGGTCATGTCACTGGACTTGTAATGTAGAGGCTCATGCTAATTCTCTGGGGATACCAGCTCAAATCCCACCATGGCACCTGGTAGAATTTGAATTTGGTTAATAATTCTGGAATATAGAACGAGTCTCCGTAAGGGTGCCATGAAGTTATCATTAATCATCCTAAAAACCTATCTGTTTCACTAACTTGTCTCTCTTCGGGAAGGCCATCTATCAATCTTAGCTGGTTCAGATTACCTATGGTACAAGATCCACAATAATGTGGTTGACTTTTAATGGAGTGAAGTCTTGAGGATTGGATAGTGAAAAAGGTGTTTGGTATGCTTGCATTTATTGGTCTGTGCATTGATTATATAGTTGGGAGGTCATGTTGAGGCTGTATGGTTTGGCCATTTTTGGAGTATTGATTGCGATTCTGGTCTCCCTCCTATAGGAGGGAAGTTGGGATACTTGAAAGGATTTAGAAGAGTCTTACAAGGATGTTCCCAGGGTTGGGAGGTTTGAGTGAAAGGGAGGGGCTGAATAGGCTGGGGCTATTTTCTCTGGAACATCTAAGGCTGAGGAGTGACCTTTTAAATGTTTATAGAATCATGAGGGGCATGGGTAGGCTAAATAGTCAAGGTCTTTTTCTTGGAATGTGGGAGTCCAAAACTAGAGGGTAAAGATTTGAAAAGGATGTAAGAGGCAACATTTTCACGCAGAGGGTGGTGCATGTAGAAATTTAATGGAGGTCTTATTTCCCAGTATTGGTTTAAACTACTGCCTGTGCCTAAATTCATAAAGTTTTAGTTCAGTAATCAGCCACAAACAAATGCATGATTAAAGCATTCAACATTAGCAGCTTGTGGAGGCCTGATGTCAAATAAAATGCAGCACCTCCTCTCCCTTCTGCACCAGATTTCTGAGTTAGCAACTTATACCTTGTTGAAGTCAGACTCAAAATGGCACAATGATCAAAAGTAAATGTAATCATACTTGGGTTAAAAAAAACTCATAAATCGATGTCTTAGGTTTGTGCCTTCGTGTTAAAACAGTATTGCATTTCACAGTAAATTATCTCAATTTTCAACTTTACTGTTAATAAACTTCAGTTATTTCATTAGTTAAGCTTGTTGGATACTGAGGAAAATATTGTTTTTTAAAAATTCTTCTATGGATTGTGGGCTTTGCTGACAAGGCTGAAATTTATTGCTCATCTCTTGTTGCTCTTGAATCGAAAGACTCTATTGGCTGCTTCAGAAGGCAGTTAAGAGCCGATGACATTGCATGGATCTGAAGTTGCCTGTACATTAGACCAAGCAAGGATAGCAGATTTCCTTAAAGAATGCGAGTGAACCAAATGGATTTTAATAATAATTGACTGTTATGTGGTCACCCTTCAGTGAATTTTTAATTCTAGAATTTTTTTCTATCGAATTCAAATTTCACTAACTGTCATGGTGGAATATATACCAAATCCCTAGAGTTTGGGGTCCTGGATTACTAGTCCAATGACATTACCACAATGCCACTGCTGGTGCATTAATGTAAAATTAAATAAGAATTGTGACTATAACTGTCAGGATCAGTAGCCGTTAATGTTGTAAAAATAGTTTTCATATTCACATTTTTAACATGTTTTCTCATTAAAGGTAATACCTCTTTGAAGACACTGCATCGATTTGACTATTCAGAAAATTTTTCATTTTACGCTGATTATATTCAGCCCATGAAAGTACTAATTTGTTCTCATGAGATTGAACATGCCAGAAAACCAGATTAATGACTTGCATGAAGTGATAGAGCAACGTTATCTTAAATTTGCTGCTGAAACAGAGCTAGGTGGACAAGTAAGCTGTGAGGAGGATGCATATTGGTGGCAAAGTGTAGTTTAAGTGAGTGGGTAACAAGGTAGCAGAAATATGAAGCTAGGGAAGTGTGAAGTTATTCACTTTGGTCATAAGATTAACAAAGCAAAACAGTTTTTCCTCTGGTACGAAATTTGCATGTTTAAAGGAATTTGCGCTTGTACGCACAAGTAGCAGTAAATAACATGTTGGTCTTTGTTTCACTTCATGAAGAAATCTTGCTAAACTGTACAGGGCTTTGATGAGACCTCATCTGGAGTACTGTGTACACTTTTGGTCTCTACGTTTGCTAAAAGGACAATCCATTTCTTAGTTGCTGTAATCAATGTTGAGATAATTTAAATTTATGATTGCTGGATTACTGTGGAATATAATGTGTCTGTATTAAAAAATACTTGTGATCAAATCCAAGCAAATTTTCAGGACAAGCATGTTCTACTACTAAAGTAGCAGTAAACCTTATCCTGGGTGAGAAATATTTGAGCCCACTAGTTAAAATCAGGTCATAAGTTAGAATTATTTGGATTCAGAAACATCCCAGAAAAGTAACTTCTAGAAATGCCACTTGATTTTTTTGCTGATATTTTATTTTCTAAATGGATTCCATTGCTCAGAAGTAATTAGAACTTAACTGGACCCATAGTGTAAGATTCCACTGGGGTTGGTGAAACAACTGCCGTTGTGGGGCTTGTCCTTCATGCATGAAATGAGATAGTGCATTACTTACTGATGCAGTTGTGTTATTTTACTTAGATCCACAAGATGGCACTCTGGTCCTACTTCCATCTGAAGCACAGCGTTCTTTGGTGCAGCTTGTTTATTTCTTACCATTTATTTCATCTGAGTTATTGTCTTGCCTTAGTCGTTGTTGCACCATGGGAAGAGTGACCTCCAAACTAGCCATTAGTCTTATTCGTATACTACATACAAGGTAAGATTGCAAACTATTCAATCGTTATAGTTTTATTTTATTGAGTAATTAAATGCCTCGACCCCAAAAAAACAATTAATACTCCTGTCTAGGTAATAATTAATTGTTGTTTGTTGTTGTCTCTTTGTATATTTTAAAGTGTTTGTTTTTTTTTGAATTTCCAGAAGTAATCATACTTAGTTCTTGCAACAAGGAAATAGAGAAAACCAAATTAATAACTAATTCCCCGGATAATTCTTTTACAGGCCTGGAAGGTACTGTATCTAGAACAGTGTAGTGGTCATTATATCATGAGACATTAATTGAGATAAAAGAACAGTAAAAATAAAACAAGATAGCTAACTAGAAAGATGAATTTAAACAAACCTGTCCAGATAATTAGACTTTAGGTAGATGGGATAATACACAACAATTGGAAGCTTTTTATGGTTATGGAGGAGAAAGTGAGGTCTGCAGATGCTGGAGATCGGAGCCTGCTGGATACACTTTCCTCATTCCTGAAGAAGGGCTTATGCCCGAAATGTCGAATTTCCTGTTCCTTGGATGCTGCCTGACCTGCTGCGCTTTTCCAGCAACACATTTTCAGCAGATGAGATGGTTATGGTACAGCTTTGACATGTTCATACAAAAAGTTAAGGTCAAACTGGAGTAGAGAACTTTAATCTGATACCCGAGTAAAGAGGCTGTATCTAACAATACAAAAGCAAGCCAGTAGAACAGACGCATTATAATGTGTTTTGAAGAAAGGAGTGAAGAAATGCAAGACAATAATATACAAGTAAGTAACTTCAGATTTTATAAACATGAGTGGAATTTATGACTGATTAAAGGTGCAAAAGGAAATCTTATGAACATAACAGGTTTTTACAGAAGTGGTTGATGGGACTGAACATAGTATATAAAATTTAGTGGACTTAATGGAAGATACTCAAAAATGCTGAAAGAATTAATGAATGCAATAGCATTCTGACCTCAAGCCTCCTTCGATTAAATGGTTGGCAATGTTGCACAATTGTTCAGAGGGGACAAATAATATAAGACTCTCTACATAAGTATCAGCAGTAGGGTGACCCTTTGAAGTCTTTTATGAAGAATAAGATTGTTAACTGTTTAGAAAAGCTTAGGTTTGTTTTTTAAGCATGCATAATGTGGGAGCTGGTGGACCCAATTGTGGTTCATTGTGGCCAGTTTTTTTAACAAGGGTTGGTTGCTTAAGAAACTCCAACTCAGAGTTGATGAGCTGGAGTCTGAGCTTCAAACATTGTGACACACCGAGGAAGGGGAGAATTACCTGGACACTGTTTCAGGAGGCAGTATAAACCCTTAGATTAACTACCTTGAATTCAGTCAGTAATCAGGGACATGAGGCTATGCCTGTGAATGAGCGAGACAAGTAGGGGGATCAACGAGGTAGTACGGAAGGAGCCGAAGCTTGACTAACACGTTTAAGATTCTTTCTCCCTGTGTGAATGAGAGTGGGGGCTGTAGGGAGGATGAGCACACTGACCATAGCACCATAATACAGGGAGCCATTCAAGAGAGAAGAGAGAAGTGCAGTTGAAATAAGGGATAGTAAAGGGAAAAAGGCATTATTTGACATGGTGAGGACTGCGTCCCAAACCCTTTGTTGCCTGCCTGGTTCCAGTGTTCAAGATATCTTATCAGGACTACAGAGGAACTTGAGTGGAAGGGGAAAATAATCCAGGCGTTGAGGTGCACATAGATACCAAAGATATAGATAGAAAGAGGAAAACTGTTCTGCTGAAGGAATATGAGCAGCTCGGGGCTAAATTAAACAGCAGAACCAAAAAGATAGTAGTGTCCGGATCCACAAGCTAATTGACACTGGGTCAACAAGATTAAAGATGTAAATGCAAAGCTCAAAGATTGGTGTGGAACAACGTGTTTGAATTCATGGGACATTTGCACCAATACCGAGGAAGGAAGGAGCTGTTCTGATCGAACAGGCTCCACTTGAATCATGCTGGGACCAGAATCCTAGTGAATTGTGGACAGGACTTTAAACTAAACAGTAGGGGAAGGAAACGGAGCTGGTTATATGGAAAATTTTGGAAAAAGTTCAAGTGGGAAAGGGCTCAGAATAGATTATTAATATTTCCAGAACAAGTAAAAAGAACAGAGTATGGAAAGGGTCAGGAATCTTAACTGCAGGCATGGCAGATAAAGGGACAACTGTGCGATGGGTATTGCGTTTAATTGCATGCAGTCTGCAAAACAAAGTATAATTAGCTTATGGTGCCCAATGAAATTGGAGGGTGAGCAGCTGTGGGTGTCAGAGATGCGGCTGCAAGAGAATCAGAGCTGGGAACTAAACATCAAAGGATACACGTCCTACTGAGAGGACAGGCATATTGGCAGAGGGACAGGGTTGTGTTATTTAGTAAGAAATTAAACTGTTGGGAATAAGTGATTATAGGGTTGGAAGGTGTAGAATTTTGTGTAGGTAGATTTCAGGAACTGCAAAGGAGAAAAGACCTTGATGGGATTTGCATACAGGCAACCTAGCAGTAATCCAAATGTGGGGCAGAAATAAATTACAAGATAGAAAAGGCACATAAGAAAGGCACTACTACAGTAGTCATGGGGGACCTCATATGTGAGTGGACTGGAAAAATCAGGTTGGTAGCAGATTGCAAAAAGTATAATTCGTAGAATGTCTAAGATGGTGTCTTGGAGCAGTTTGTGGTAGATCCCAGTAGGGAACAAATAATTCTGAATTTCGTGATAAGTGATTATGCCTGATTAGGGTGCTGAAGGTGAAGGAAGCTTGAGGGGGCAGCGATCAAAATATGTTTGAATTCACCCTACAGTTTGACAGAGAGATAGAGTTGGAAGTGGAACCTAACAGGGAAGATTGTGAAGTACCAATGGCAGGAATTTCTGGGGGTAATTTGAGAGGCACAGCAGAGAATGAAGGAATCATGGTTGGTAAGGAAAATTTAAGGGCAGCAAAAAAGATACATACAATGTGTTGAAGAAGAGTAGGAAGCCAAAGGATTGAGAACTCTATTTAAAAACTAGCAGGGCACAACTGAAAATTCAATAAGTGGGAAGAAAATGAAATGAGATTGAGCTAGCGCGTAATATAAAAGATGATTGGGAGAGTATTTAAGATACACAAAAGGTAAAAGAGATACAAGAGTGGACGCTGGACTGCTGGGAAAGTAGTAATGGGGAACAGAAAAAAATGGCAGAGGAACTGTAAGTACTTTGCATTGATCTTCATGATGTAAGACACCAGTAGCATACCAGAACTTCAAGAAAGTCAGGGGGCAGAGGTTGAGTGCAGTGACCATCAACTAAGATGGTGCAGAGAAAACTGAAGTCCGAAGGCAGATAAATTATCTGGCCCAAATGGACTACACACCATGTTCTGAAGGAGGTAGCTGAGGAGATTGAAGAGGCATTGATCATGTATCACTGGAACCGGGGAGGGTCCCAGCAAACTGGGAAATGGTTAGTGCAATACCACTGTTTAAGAAAGGGGGAAGGCAGAAGATGAGAAATTATTGGCTGGTTAGCCTGACCTCGGCTGTTAGTAAGATTTTAGAGTCCATTATTAAGGATGAGATTGCGGCATACTTTGATAAGGAGAGGTCATGCCTGAGAAATCTGTTAGATTTTTGAGGAGGTGATGAGCAAGTTGGACAAAGGAGAGTTGGTTGATGTAATCTATTTGGATTTTTAGAAGGCCTTTGACAATGTGTCGCACAGGAGGCTGCTCAATAAGATGAGTCCATGGTGTTATTGTAAGTTACTGGCATGGATAAAACATAGAAGAAGACGGACTGTGGGGATCACTGACTAGCTTATTTTCTTCCAAATGGGAATCGATAGTATCCTTCAATATCCTCTCCAGCAGCTTCCCTATCACTGATGTCAGGCTCACCGGTCTGTAATTACCTGGATTATCCCTGCTACCCTTAAACAAGGGGACAACATTCGTAATTCTCAAGTCCTCCAGGACTTCAGCTGTGTTCAAGGATGCTGCAAAGGCATCTGTTAAGGTCCCAGCTTTTTCCTCTCTCAGTAATCTGGGGTAGATCCCATCCAGACATGTCCATCTTAATTCCTTTTGGAATACCCAACATTTCCCCTCTCCTTATGTTGACTTGACCATGAATAACCTATCCCTAACCTCAACTCCGTCATGTCCCTCTCCTCGGTGAATACCGATGCAAAGTACTCATTAGGAATCTCATCCATTTTCTCTGACTCTACACGTAACTTTCCTCCTTTATCTTTGAGTGGGCCAACCTTTGTCTTGCTGCTTATATATGAATAAAAAGCTTTGGGATTTTCCTTAACCGTGCTTGCTAAAGATATTTCATGACTCCTTTTAGCCCTCTTAATTCCTCATTTCAGAAACATCCTACGCTCCAGATTTCTTCCAAAGCTTCGTCTGTGTTCAGTCGCCTAGACCTTATGTATGCTTCCTTTTTCTTAGCTAGTCTTACAATTTCATCTGTCATCCATGGTTCCTAACCTTGCCATTTCAATCCCTCATTTTCAACATGATGAGATCAGGAATGAGTGGGCCTGGCAGAGCTCAAACTGAGCGTGAGTGAGCAGGTTAATGTTGAGTAATTGCTCATTGATAGCATTATTAATGATATCATTCATCACTTGGTCGATGATTGAAAGTAGAGCAGCAATTGGCCAGCATAGATTTGTCCTGCTTTTTTGTGACAGGACATCCTTAGGCGATTTTCTGTGTTGCTCATGTTTTAACTGAACTGGAACAGCTAAGCTATGGTGTAGCTAGTTTTACAAAAATATTCCTTCAGTATTGTTGTCAGAGTGTTGTGAGGCCTCATATCCATTGCAATATGTAAGGCCTTCACTCATTTCAAGTCATCACTTAGGAGTGAATTGAGATGGTTGAAGGCTGGGCTCTGGGAGTGTGGGGAATTTTGAGGAGGCCGTGATGGCTTATGTATTTTTCATATCTGGGTGAAAATGGTTGCAGATGCTTCAGCTTTGTCCTTTTCACTGATATGCTGGGCTCCTTCCTTATTGTGAATGGGGATATTTGTGCAGCCTCCTATGCTTGTTAGATTTTTAACTGCTGACCACCATTCATGACTTGATGTGGCAGGACTGCAAAATATAGATTTGATCTGTTGGTGTGAGGTTATGTTTTGAGCCAGACCCCAAACCCAAAACCTCTGCACAAAGCAGTCTGAGAGGGTGCAAACCTATGGTGTGAGGCAACCACTTCTGACTCCCACATTCATAGCAATTCTGCCATCGAGCAGCTCGCAGTGCATTTCGCAAATGCAAGGTCGTTGTGAGATAAACACCGCTTTACCCAGCCCCATCTGCACACTGCCCTGGTGATGAAAGATTGGGGCCTAGGCTGCCTAGCTCTGGCTGGGCTGCTTATCCGAGAAGGCAAAAAAGAGTGGTTAATAGTTTTGTTGCTTGGCATTCTTTAATGCTTAGTATGATTAACTAGTCATTTTATTTGATTTCTTTTTGCTTTGAACTTTGTTATGGGCCAGATCCCTCATAATATTTCAAGAAAGTAGCCCAGGCCTTAATTTTGCTAGTTGTTTTAAGCAGATGTAATGTGGATATTCCAGGAGAGAATCAGCTGATCAAACCAATTAGTTTTAAACAAACAATTTAATCACAAGATTACTGAATGAAACACAAACAACAGAAAACAGAATACTGAATAACTTAACCCCTCTAAAAACCCAATGGATCACCCCAGCTTAATGATCCTATGACTTGCAACAACCCCCATATGCACCCCATGGCACAAATGGTAAAATCAAAAAACAGTCTTTACAGGGTGGAAGTCGGAGAGAGAGTACCAGCATGGATCTGCTTCTTTGGGTCCAGCAGCCTTTTTTCACACTATTGCTTAATAAAAAACCAAACCAGAGAAAACCTGAGCTGGGAGAACTGGCCACACCCCTTTCATCATACAAGTGTATTTTTAAGCTTGAAAGCCTCTGCCTGAAGCCGTTTCTGTTAGCTATTATCAAATTGGCGCTAAAATACTTTAATTCCCAGACTTTTTGGAGTCTGTGTCGTTTATGACCTATCTGGGGGAAAAAATAACAAGGACAGCATAACCTTGTTAAAGGAGCAGCCTTGTCACAAAACGCTTGCTTTGAAACTTTTCTTTACTGATGTGTCAAACCTTGTCTTTCTGCTATTTATTCATTGACCCCGAGAGAGAAATTGAAATCCCCATTTGCAATTAGTTTAAATCTTTGAGCAACAAATGCTCGCTTCTGTCAGTGACACCTACATCCAAGAAAGGATTAAGAGAAGGTAGATTGGACACACTCCTGCCTTTGTGTACTGGTGGTGGAGAGAGTTTGAGATGGTAGATAAGTAATTGTTTTTCGTAATGTTTAGTGTCAGGCAGCTTTTCCCATCTGCCTGGCTAGAAACTAGTTATTATAAATGAATGGAGACACTTTATTTGTTTCACTTTGCAGTTCATCAACCAATACAAGGCATATTAACTTCATAATTACTGCTGTACACTCTCACAGACCCTGCAAGATTTTTAAGAATTTGTTTAACATCAAATTTCTCTATTATGATAAATTTAAGATATTATTGAATCTATTTGATATTTTAGCTTCTGCCTTCGTTCCATATGTATGTCCCAATCACTTATTGGGTTAAAATTTAAGAGGCAGTGATTTTAATTTCTTGGTTTCATGTCTGGGAAAATACTTTAGTGTGATTGACTGCTTAACCTGCTAGATGGCATACTTTACTGGAAGTCTGGAGATTCTTCTGCCTTGCATGAATTCAAGCTGATGCATAAAGGGAAGTCCATGCTATTGAAATTCTAAATTTCTTGTGGGCAGCTTTCTTTGTAGTAACCGAGTACAGTTGCTTTGCTGCTGACCTTGAAATCAGCCAAATGTGACGTTTTATATTACTGTACTAATGAACCTGCCCTGTAATATCTAGAATTTGATGACAATGTTATTACTATTGCTGAATTCACCACTCTCAACATGCTGGGGTGACTGTTGACCAGAATTTGACCTGGACCGGCCATATAAATACTTTGGCTGCAGAGCAGAGGCGAGAAATCCTGCAGTGAGTAACTCCCCACCTAATCCCCAATACCTGTCCGTTATCGACAAGACACAAGTCAGATGTATGACAAAATAATCCTCACTTACCTGGATGAGTTGAGTTCCAACAGCACTCGTGAAGCAAGTCTTCATGCAGGACAGCAAAGCCTGTTTGATTGGCATCCCATCAAACACCTTCTTTATTCATTGTCTTCACCACATATTCAACGTTGTAGCTGTATGTAGCATCTACAAGTGGGGTGCTATAAAACTCATGCCCTTTCAGTAGCACCATCCAAATTTCCAGTGGCAAGTCACCACCGCTTTCAATTAGCCCTTGAAATAACACCTCTTTGTTACTTGGAACTTCTAAAAAAAAATGTATTTTGATCACGTTTTATACTGTATTGCAATTCCTTCACTGTAATAGTCTTTTTTGAAAAGATTTATGATGCAAGTGGACATCTGAACCATAACTTTTTCTCTCTAGAAAATTTGTATATTTACAGATCTATAGCAATGATCTTTAAGGTTTGTTTTACTTTAAAAATATTAGTAAGCTTAGATAATGACTCCTTGTTAGCTTCACATTTTCTTGTTCCAATAGCTTTATATTTCCCAGTATAATTTGCCAACTGTAATTTGGAAGCAAAGAGCTGCTGAATGTTTCTATGACAGTTATCTAGATTACAACTTCTAAAAGTACTTGGTGTTGAAGAGGGGATTCCTTGCAGTGACATTTAGGCATAATTTTGGACACATCGACATCAGCATCAGGTAGAACAACAGATCTAGAGTTGGAACTCTGTGATGCTTTGTCGTGTACCCCCCACACACAGACTTTGTGATTATAGTGATGCTATTTAATGGTGAAAGGCATTGATTATCTGCCAAATTATCATCGTGCCTCAGTTCCTTTTATAGTAACTGGCTTGTAGCCAAACAGGTAGATTAGCTGTTTTTTTTTCCAAGTTGTGATTAATATAATCAATTCAACAATGATGCCAGTAAATAGGTTCCATTTTGTGGATTATGCTAACTTGTGTATCAGAAAATAATGTCTAATGCAGTGGGATTTTAGTAAAATAATTGATGTGCAGAATTTGCTAACTGTTGGCTTCATATTTTTCTAAGTAATTTGGAGATTTCTTGAGTTCTTTTAGCATATAAAACAGTTTCCTATTAGCAACTGTTCTGGTGTAGCTTATTGTGATACCTATGAATGCAGGTATTTGTTGAAGTACTTGTTTTATAATAGCTTCTAAACCTTCTTCATGTTTCAAGCTAACTGAAGTGTATTTTGTTTTATTTCTTTCTCATTGCAGTTGGTTATAAAAAGCGTTAATTTAAAATAAAATTAATAAGTGACATTCTTTTCTGTATTATTACTTACTGAGGGAACACCTCTAAAAATAACTTCATTTTATTGAGGATTTTTACTGTCAGTGTGATTTAAAAAAAAATCCTCTTGCTGAAGATACTGGCTTGATCAGAAGTGTAATTCCATATTCAGTGGGGATTAATGCTGCATTAAAAAGTTGTTACGATAGTGTACCACTAATTTCTGAAAACATTACTCCTCTTCACCTCACCTACCCTCATTAGGAGTGTGCAATTCACTTTAAAAAGACAGCAATGAATTCTTTGGTAGATTACTGTTATGTGGGATAGTGGAAGCTATTACACTTGAACATATCAGGAAATCACAGACCAGTTAGCTTAACCTATGTCAGAGGAAAAATCCTGGATTTCGTTATTAAGCAGATTATAGTAGGACACTTCCAAAACAAAATTAAATAAGGAAGTTGTGATTGATGAATTTGTTAGTTTTCTTTTGAGAGAGTAACCAGCAATGTGGCTAAAAGGAAACTTTTGATATGGTATACTTGGATTTTCTGATGTTTGACAAGGTATCACATCAAAGGCAATGACACACAATACAAGTTCATGTTGTAAGGGTAACATATTAATATGGAAGCAGGGTTGATTAGCTTGCAGGAAGCAGACAGTAAGCATAATTGGGTCACATTCATGTGGACCACAGGGTTCAGTGTTGGAGCTTCAACAGTTTGCAATCTATATCAATGACTTGGATAAAGGGACCAAATGTGGTGGGGTACTTTTGACTAGGGAATAAAGATTGATAGGGGATTAAGTTGTGAAAAGGCCATAAGGAGATTGCAACAGGTGCAAGATAGTGAGCAACAATTTGGCAAATGGAGTAGAACATGGGAAGATGTAAATGTGTCCGCTTTGGCAGGAAGAATAAAATGATTTAAATAGGGAGAAGTTATAGAACATTGCGGTAGAGAATAATCTGGAGTTCCTTGGCACACTTAAATCAAAAAAAAGTTAGTATACAGTTTCAGCAAGCGATTAAGAACGCTATGGACCGTTATTTATTGCAAGGAGAATGGGGGTATTAAAGAATGAATGTTTTGCTACAAAATACAGGTCATCAGGTAAACCACATCTGGAGTACTACACCATTTCCATCTCCTTATTTCAAAAAGGATAGAATTCCACTAGAAGCAGTTTAGAGAAGGTTTACTTGATTGATTCCTGTGATAAAGGTGTTAGCTTACTAAGAAACATTTAGACACGTTGGGCCTTTATCTGTTGGAGTTTAGAAGAACGAGAGGTAAATTTATTAAAACATGTTAAGATCCTAAAGGGACTTGACGTGGTGGATGCTGGGAATGTGGGAATGAAGAGAACTTTGGGATACAGCCCAAAAATAAAGGGACTCCTACTTAATGCTGAGATTGAAACTTTTTTTCTGTGGGTGTTTCCCAGAGAACAGTAGAGGCAGTGTCATTGTATATTTTAAAGGTTGAGTAAGTTAGATTTTTGACTAACTAGTGAGCCAAAGGATCTATGTGCCAGACAGGAAGGCGTAGTTGAGACCAAAGTAAAAAAAGTTCAATAAAATCAGCTGTGACCTTGTCAAACAGCAGAGCGGGCCAAGGGGGCCGATTGACACTCCTTTTTAAAAAAAAACTTCTGTGCACGTTTGAATGAGATTTTAGTGAGATATGGTCTGGTTCAAACCTGGAGAGCTTCAGTCTTACGTTGCATTGTGTGTTCAGCTGCTTTGTCATCTTCGTTTCAGCTCGAAGTTAGAAAAATCTGACCTCTCAGTTGAATATTGTAGTAGTAACATTAATTTTGCATAAAAACTGGTTCTGTGACATCAAACAAATGGTGGGGGAATGAGAGTTCTGCTTTGTTCTCTTTCCTGACCTTGGCTTTGGCCAGTCGTTAGAGACATGCACTTTTGTTTGGTCTGTTCACCATTCTTTTAAGAGAAAAATATCTGTACTCATTCATCATCTGCTCTCCTCCGTTGGAGAGAGAAGTTGTGAACTGTTGCCCTTCAGATACAAAAATAAAAAACTGGTCCCATACCTGTGCAGGAATGGAGATATTTTTGCACTTTCTGAATTAAAGGGAGATAGTGGTATGGTGTTAACGTCATGGATCATAATTCAGAGATCCTTCCATGTGGCAACTAATATAAGACTATTCTCTGTTTTGGTGTCCATGAAACTATCATTATCATAAAAACCCAACCGTTTCACTAATGTCATTCAGCGGAAGAAATTTGTCATCCTGACTTACATGTGATTTCAGACCCATGACAAGTGATTGACTGACTGTTAACTGTCCCTGAAATGTCTGAGCAGGCCTCTTAGTTAAAAGACAATTAGTGATGGGCTCTCTTTATATGTACAATAATGTTTGTTATTGTATTTTTTTTAATAGAGAATCTTGTGGCATAATTTTCATGATTTAGTTGCTGGGGATTTGGTGCCCTCTTTCAATAAAACAAAAGTCTCTGACAGGATCATAATGGATGTCACAGCAAAAACTTGTGTTCCAGTTCTACCACAGGTCACTGAAATCTTCACCATTTTCTCTACCCTAATCACCTCAGCCTGAGTATACTGAAGACACTATTCCCACCTGACATCATGAAATTCAATCCAGGAATTCTACCTGCATCCTTTTTTGCTCTGTATGGTTCAAGTGCTCACTGAGAACCTGCAGGAACATATACAGTTAAAGTTGCAAATACTTATAATACTGATGAGAGGAATATGTATCCTTAAAATTAAAATATACTGTGTTTTATTCAGTGATGTACCTGGTGTTTATTGAATTACCAAACATGTAGAACACTACTAAATCCCTACTTTGTCAGTAATACTCATATCCTTGAAAGAATGAAAAAAAGTTTTTTGTTTTAAGTATCATGTAGTGAAGGCCGAATTGAGCAAGGAGTGACTCCAATGTAGAATGGGCTAACTGTACGAAATCTTAGTCTTTCAGTTTGTTTTAAAGAGAGAACATTTAATCTATTTTGTTTTACAGTCCCCCAGCCCAAGGTTCATATTGCCTTTGGACCTTTGTCATTGCTGTTTTGCAACATACCACTTGACTTTTGTTTTAAGTCCCTTCCTGTTCTTGTCTTTTATAACAAGCATGGCTTCAATGACTACAAATAGATAGATAATTCCTGGTTAATACCTCAACCCTCCCCTGATTGTATGGGTGTTGCTTCACTCTGGCTGCCATTAGAAAAAAGCACATATAACACAGTACAGCGCAGGAACAATCATTACCATCTAATGAGTTAAACTTTTCTTTAATTTTGTATTGACAAAACAGATGGTATCCTGTTTGGATCCTGCCAGCACTATTTTCCTGTGATTTTGTCTTTATCAACTAGTGTCACCTCTGGCCAAATCCAGTGATCACCATCAGTCTCCATTAGAAATATTTGAATCTTACATTTGAATCTAAATTGAATAAACATTATTTGTCACATTGTCATGATTCTACCGAAAGTAAAGAAGAGGAATTAAAGCTTACTGAACAAGCTTTATAATCTTGCTTCGCCTTACTTGTTTACATGTTATCTTTAAATCAAATTGTTCAAAATGATTTTAAAACAACCAAGGACACCAAACTTTGAGTAAGCATCTGGAATATTTTGTGTTGATGCAAAGCATGTGATGTTTTATTTATAAGAACCATTTGTTGACCTGTTCCATGCACTGTGTTCAAATGGATGCTAAATATTTTGAGAGATAGTGAGGATTGCAGAAGCTTGAGAGTCAAAAGTTGGTAGAATAATGCTGGAAAAAGCACAACAGGTTAGGCAGCATCTGAGGAACAAGAGAGTCTACGTTTCGGGCATAACCCTTCTACTGTGGCGGGGGAAGGGGACTGGGAAATATTTAGACATGAATTATAAACAGCCACAATGGCTTTTCACTCTGATTAAAATACTTCTTAAAATTAGAGTTTTGACCAGGCTTTTCTCTCTCTCTCCCTTCTGAAGCATTGATCTCTGTTTGAAATGCAGTATTGCGAATGTTCAGCAGTATTTGGCACACTTAGTTACCATTGAACTAAAATAGAATTTAGTGGACTGCTTGACTTGATCATGTTATGTATATCTTTCGACATTATTTATGTGTTCTAAAATATAACTTCAGAAATGATATAATACATCTCTGAAATTTATAAATTAATTATTTTAATTTTAAAAAATGTGGGCAAATGTTTGAAAAATTGATAAGTGGCTTTGAAGTAAATTGAACTCAAACAAGCTGCATGGGCGGCACGGTGGCACAGTGGTTAGCACTGCTGCCTCACAGCGCCAGAGACCCGGGTTCAATTCCCGACTCGGGCAACTGACTGTGTGGAGTTTGCACGTTCTCCCCGTGTCTGCGTGGGTTTCCTCCAGGTGCTCCGGTTTCCTCCCACAGTCACAAAGATGTGCGATTCAGGTGAATTGGCCATGCTAAATTGCCCGTAGTGTTAGGTAAGGGGTAAATGTAGGGGAATGGGTGGGTTGCGCTTCGGCGGGTCGGTGTGGACTTGTTGGGCCGAAGGGCCTGTTTCCACACTGTAAGTAATCTAATCTAAAAAAAAAGCTGGAAGTTCATTGCAACAAGATAGTGGAGCTGAGTGAGATTATTTGTTATCCATGAATTCAGTTAAGTTATAGTCAGAAGACATGCTGTTTGATTTTATTTTAAAAGAAATTAAGAACTGCAACTTTGGATCTTGTGTAACTTGTACCTCCTTAGAAATTGAGAGATAAAACCAGACCTCCACATGATTGAGATGTATAAAATTATGAAAGACATAGAGTAGTCAGGAAGAAACTGTTCCCTTAGGTGGAGGGATAAGTGATCAGGGAGCATAGATTTAAGGCAAGGGGCAGAAGATTTAGAGGGAATGAGAGGAAATATTTTTTCACCCAGACAGTGGTAGAACTGTAGAACCCATTGTCTGTAAGGGTTGTTGAGGCAGAAACTCTCATAACATTTAAGAAATATTTAGACATACAGTTGTTAATACCAAGGGATACAAGGTCTGTATAGGTCTCGTGCTTGCAAATGAGATTGTCTCATCAGGCCTGCATCGGTCAAAAACAAAGGACTTTTTCTGCGCCCTGTGACTATAACTCCCATGTTTCACATTCGGAATCTGGGACTCGTTATTCAAAAGTCTGGTTAGGAAGCACTGGGGACAATTTTGAGGGTTTTTGAAAGTTTTACTTGTACTGTGTTGTGAATAAAGAGGTAGAAGGGCTGTTTGGTTCAGCTGTCTGTCTTGATGTTGTGACACTAGTGAGAAGTCGGATCCACAGGTAACAATCCTCTTATCTTGAAATTTGGTAGAAGTAGCCATTGTAAGACATTCCTGTAATATTGTCTCTGCAAACCACATCTTGATCTGGTTAACATGTCCACAGAACAATAGCATTAAAAAAAAATAAATCTTGCATTGCTTTTTGCCCCATATATCCTACTTAGCTTGTGTCTTTCTTGTAATTTGTCACTTTTTAATCTAGAATTTTCTAAAATTCAACAGCTTGAACTAAACTTTTCCTTTCAATGATTTTACTGTTGCCAATTAGAGACTCCAAAAGTAGTACTGAAGAACATAGACTTCTTTTTCCTGTATCTGTCAGTTCATGTATCTCAGTCACCATTAAAGTATAGTGGTTATGTTGAGTATCGTCCTCTACAATGTGTTTTTAAAAGCACATCCTGAATTTCTCAATATTTAGGATTGTGGAATCCAAATAGATAGGACTTAGAGGTGAATCAGACATTTTTTGGGGATTCATGCATAACTCCCTGAGTTGAACATATAATGAAAGCAGAAATCTCCTTGCATTATTCAAGGAGTGCAGCATCATCCGAGGTTTTGTCTTTTGATTGAGACATGAAAGTGAGGCCTAAGTTTGTGCTGTTGGATTGATATGGCATATTTCGGAGCAAAGTGTTCTCTCCACTACTAGTACTTGAACAGCATCATTAAATAAAAGCCAGTCACTGGCTGCCTTGTTTCTGCATTACACCCTTCACTATATTTCAGTATTTCATTGACTATAAGGTACTTTAGGACATCTCTGTTAGTAATACCTATGTTTTATTGAATTATTCCTGTTCAGCATCACTATTATTGCCAATGTTCGATTCGCTCCAAGAGAAAGCAGAGTCTGGGTACATGATAAACATTTAATTATACTGGCATATTTGTTGACTGAGTTCCACAATTTAAAATAGAAAGCAGACAATATAACTTGTTTTCAAATAAGCTGGCTTGATCTTTGGATGTCAATTAAAGAACAAAAACTTTAATGTGAAAAGTAATTCAATTTATATTCAAATCTTTAATCAGTTTGGTTACACTTTGCTGTGCATTCTAATTTATCTTTGTATCCCTTTTCACTGTTGAAGTTAATTTCTATTAAAATGTGTTTTTATCAAGTGTGCTTTGAATTTTTTTATTCTCCGTTATCTAGGTAAAATTTGTGTACAGTCTCTAGCGAAGTTGCATTTTCCATCTAACAGATGAAATGGTATATGTTAAAATTTGAAGTATACAGGACACTTTATGTTGTACTTTATTTAATTCCAGGTCATATTTTGGTGGGTGGACTTCTTCGCTTCCAGGAAGTCTAGTGAATGATGTGGATTACTTCAGTTTTCTGTTTTCTACATTGACAGGTACTTAAGTCCAATATTCTTCTACTTTAAATATTAAAATTGAAAATTTGTTTGAATGCAGTAGGCCAGACTTTCCAGTTTAGCATTTCTTGGTTTAATTCAATCAACCTTTATTTATTTGTCGTACTTTAGCCGACCACATTAGTATCAGTACTGTATGCATACAATCACTCTCTTGTTTTAGCAGTATTGCATGAAATATCATTAACATGAACTACATTATCTCTGTCCAATTTGAGTACAAAGCAGCACATAAATTGATTCTTTATAATATTTTTTAAGTCCTATTAGGAGTGTCGAACAATGAAAGCAAAATTCTGCAATTGCTGGAAGTAAAACAATGTGAAAAATACTCTGGTCTGGCAGGATCTGTAGTGAAGGAAAAATTCTAAAAGAAGGGTCAGTGGACTCAATATTAACTCTACTTTCTCTCCACAGATACTGCCTGACCTGCTGAGTTTTTCCAGCAGTTTCTGACTTTGAAACAGGTTTAGTGTTTTTAAGCAATAATGACTCCTTCAGAACAAAAGGAAGATGAGAATGTAATGGATTTTATTCCATCGAAAGCAAGTTAATAGCACAGAGCTACTTGGAAACATTTTGCTGGTTGTTCAGTGATGAACATCTTGCCTTTGTGGAAATGGCTACCAAGGTCATCTGGTGCCAAGTGGACAGAATCTCCAGTGATCAGAATCACCATGGGGCTAGTAAAGGAATTCTTACCTTTTATTCAAAGAAACATTTGTTTCATACTATAGTTAGTTTTGATATTATACTATGGATATTGACACTTCCATGCTAACAGTGAAATCTTAAAATTGTAGAATGCTTAGTAATATAAGCAGGCTGTTCAAATTGTTATCTCTGAGCTTCTTTCTTAATTTACAAATGAGATTCTGGTATCGTTTGCTGGACCAGCATTTATTAGGGGAGAAAGTGAGGACTGCAGACGCTGGAGATCAGAGCTGAAAATGTGTTGTTGGAAAAGCGCAGCAGGTCAGGCAGCATCCAAGGAGCAGGAGAATCAACATTTCGGGCATGAGCCCTTCAGCATTTATTACCCATTCCTAGTTGCTCTTGAGAAGGTGGTGAGCTATCTTCTTGAACTGTTGTAGTCCATGTGCTCTAGGGGAGGAATGCTGTAAGGGAAGAAATTCCACAATTTTGATTGAACAGCATTGAAGGAGTGGTCATATATTTCTAAATCTTGATGGTCAGTGGCTTCATTTGAGGAACCTGCAAGGGAACTGGCTCTTTGCAAGAGCTGTGCATCTTGTGTCATTCCTTTATCCCTTTCCTGTAGAGTAGACTTCATTGTAGATGCAAGCATTGTGAAGTATGCTGATTTGTTTAAAAAGGAAACAATTTTTAAACCTTATTTTCAGGATGTTTTAACTGCATGGTATTCAGATATCTCAAAATGACTAACTGGATAGGAAAAGGTTGTAATTGTTAATTGTCTGTCTTCTGTTCATTTCCTGTATTGCAGGATTCTCAGGAGAAGAATTGACATGGCTCCAGAGCAGCACCAGTAATCCTCATATAAGTCAGTCCCAATTTTCGTCAGTGCGTCTTTATGTTACGGATCTTGACCAGTTTGCACACCACTGGGCCTTGACTGAGGTAACTTAGAATACTTCGCAAGAACATGAAAACTAATGTACACTAATGATCCTGTGTCTGATGTTATCCTTTCACATTCATAAAAGATTTGAGATTTTGAGAATGCTTAAACCTTTGTAAGACAAAACACTCTACGTTTCTTGAGCCTTCTGTCTAGATGATATTCATAATTGTTTATGATCTTTTTGCAAGTTTTGATGCATAACATTTCATCCAGGTGTTGCATGAGTCTCTATACATGGCTAGACTAAAGTCTTGAATAGTATTAAGATATCACAACTCTTGGTATAAAATAGTAAGCTATTACCTGGTAAAAGTTGACAGTTCCTGGGAAATATGCATAAATTAATTATTTTTCAAATTTTGATTGTGTATCTATAAGCAAAAATTGAGAATTTATTGGCATATCACTTGCACACTTACAATCTGGTGATAATTAGATACTTCATATAGAATTACAGAATTATGAATTTCCAATATACTTTACCACTGTAACATTACAAAAATGCTCAGATCGATCGATAGCTTCCTAATCTGTGCTGTTAATTGGATTAAATACTTTGCTTGCAGTTTAATGAAACTATACAAATATTTTTCTTAGATGTTGAAATCCTTAGTTGTTGCACAATGTCTTTGCAACTTGCACCCATTTTCTGTTGGATTAACTATTTTAAACACCAAACTATTCCTTTCCTCTGTTGGGGAAAAAATAAATTGGAGTTGGAGGGATCATAGAATAAAACTCTCAACTGGCTAATCAAATACATGTCCACCTTTACAAAAGGCTGTTGCATTTAGTCTCACACTGCATGCCTTTTGGGACTCCACTTTGCCCAAACAAAATCCCAGTTTCTCTAGCCCTTGCCCAATTTATAACCTCATCACATTTTGTATCATTTCAAAATTGTATTCCTTATACAAAATTCCAAGTCATTTAGATAAAACAAGGAAAACAATATTCCAGCTATAAACCCCAGGGGATTCCATTGCATTCTTGGGGGAAAAAAATCCTGTGTGTCTCTTATCCCTTAACCAAATTTGCAGCCGAGCACGTCCTTATTGATTTTTTTTTATTTATGTATACACTTATGATTTCACATTTCAGTTGTAGTAGCATTTAAATGGAATCACCATATAATATTTGTAAATATAATGTAGACTCATCTGAGGTTAAGTGCTAAGTATCTGTTGCCCATACATGGAAAATATTGATGATATTTTAGAAGATAGCTGCCAAACCTGGTACATAAAGGATATTATATTGTCATATATTCTTTATGAACTACTTTTGTATTTATCTTTCAGGTGATATGTCAATGTTTATCAGCCATACCATCCAAAATCCAGTGCTGTGATGTTTTACAAAGTGCCATTTGTAAGCATCTGGTAAGTCCAGTAATTGGTTGAATTGTTACCAGTGATCCACTTCCTGGATTACTGTGTTTTTTTAGTTGGGAGGGCACTGTGGACCTTCATGTTGCATTGGACAGAGAAGATCTGAACAGGAACAGCGCAGTATAGTGAGATGTTGGTTCAGTACGCCATTAGATCTTAACCCACAAATCTGATTTTCCTATTCCACCAAATTCATAACAGCAGCTTTATTGCCTTAAGAAGGTGGAACACTATTGTCAGACACTTAGGTTTTTTAGAAAAAAGTAAAAAAGTTTGAAACTTGGCACAAACCTATGACATTGTGAAGACCTAGAAGTGACAACGTTAGAACAAAGAGGGATGCTCAAAAGAGAACAGTCTGAAAGCTTTGAGTTATTAATATACGACATGGTCAATGTGGCTAGTTTGAATCACTTGATTCTTGATTCAAGTCTTGGCACAAAAAAAAATTACAATCGTAAATGTACTGAAAATGTAAATTGGTTAAATCATAACAGAATTATCAGTCACATGAAGAAGAAAAGCTGTGAAATGTGATGTACCAGATTTAGAGAGAATTGCTCCAAGTTATTTTGTATGATAACATTACATTTAAAACTTTTGCATTTATTTTTGACCTTTCTTTTAAAAAAAAGCAAGGAAGAAATAAAGCAAATACTTATGTCTACTTTTAGACTTGAGCAGTCAATAAATGACTGTTGAGTTATGAAAGCAACCACATATACTTTTGAAAGTTTCTGAAATTTTTGCGTTACAGTTGACATTTTTTTTGCCTTGAGCTGTTGTTATTACTTGTCTAATGACACTGTGTCATTGTAAATGAATAATGTTGTTTATTCAGAGAGTAAGTGAAACCTGTGACATGAAAAGTCTTAATTTTGCTAGTTTTTGAGATTGAATTCAATGATTCTGACCATTTTATTTTTGAGAATGAAACCTGTGACTTCTAACTTATTGAAATAAGTTGCTGCCTTCAAAAGTCAATAAATGAAAATCCTGTTTTAATTCAATTTGGAATTGTTTTGGAAGAAATTTTACCAATATTTTGTGTTTTGATGGTGAAATCAGTTCAGGTGTGAGGGAGAGATGCATGTTTGTAATGCAAGTTTAAAATAAATAGTCACCACAGAATTTGAGTACTGTTGAAAAATTTGCCTCAAGGCCTAACTGGACTTGTATGTCAGTAAACCTGACAAAGGGACTGGAACAGTGATCCTTAACAAGTATGACTAAATAAACAAAGTGCATGCTGTCATTAAAGACAGGTTCAAGGTTGTATGCAGTGGACCTGTTGATTGGTATGGTCAGACGGTCTTACTGAAAACCATGCATTTGCTATATTTGGGTAATAATAACAAACAGCTGTATGATACTTACAATAAGGGTTGTGCTCATGGCGATTGTGTCTGCGTAACTGAGGCTCACTAAGATGTACACAAGAAATTTCCTTTTAATTCATTTATGGGACTTGGGTGTTGCTGGCTGATCAACATTGACAGCCCATTCCTATTTGCCCTTGAGAGGATGGTGGTGAGCTGCTTTCTTGAATCGCTGCAGTCCACCTCCTATGGGTTGACCCACAATGCCATTAGGGAGGGAATTCCAGGATTTTGACCCAACAACTGTAAAGGAATTGCAATATATTTCCAAGTCAGGCTGGTGAGTGCCTTGGAGGGGAACTTGCAGGTGGTGGTGTTCCCAAGTACCTGCTGCCCTTGTCCTTCGAGATGGGAGTGGTCATGGATTTGGAAGGTGCTGTTTCAGGAACTTTGGTGAATTTCTGCAGTACATAGTCCACACTGCTGCTACTGATTTGTGGTAGAGGAATTGAATGTTTGTGAAATGTGGCGCCAACCAAGCAGGTGGCTTTGTCTTGGATGGTGTGAAGCTTCTTGAGTGCTGTTGGAGCTGCACCCATCCAGTCAGGTGGGGAGTATTCCATCACACTCCTGACTTGTGCCTTGCAGGTAGACTTTGGTGTATCAGGAGGTGAGTTACTTGCCCCAGTATCCCTAGTCACTGACTTGCTCTTGTAGCCATTGTGTTTATGTAGTGAGTCCAGTTGAGTTTCTGGTCAACGGTAACCCAAAGATGTTGACAGTGGGGGGATTGAGTAATGGTAATACTGTTGAATATTATGGGGCGGTGGTTTGAATATCTCTTATTCGTGATCGTTGTCTGGCATTTGTGTGGTGTGAATGTTACTTGCCACTTGCTGGCCAAAGCCTGGATATTGTGTAGACCTTGTTTTATTTGGCTACGGCACGCTTCAGTATCTGAGGAGTCGCAAATGGTGCTGAACACTGTGCAATCATCAGCAAATGTCCCCAATTCTGACCTTATGGCAAAGGGGAGGTCATTAATGAAGCAGCTGAAGATTGTTGGGCCTAGGACACTACCCTGAGGGACTCCTGGAGCTGAGGTGACTGACCGTCCACAACCACAACCATTCTCCTTTGTGCCAGGTATGACTCTAACCAGTGGAGTGTTTTCCCCCGATACCCATTGATTCCAGTCTTCCCAGGGCTCCTTGATGCCATTCTTGGTCTATTGCAGCCTTGATGTCAAGGACTGTTGCTTTCATCTCACTTCTGGAATTCAGTTCTGTTGTAATGAGATCAGGAGCTGATTGACCCTGGCGGAACCCAAACTGGGAAAACTTCCTGTCTTAACTGTAACTGGTTCTGTACAACGTGAATTGGGCAAATGGTTGTAGCCACCCAATCTATTCAACCAATGTTGAACACGTTTTCTATTTGTTTGGTGATGAAGTCCTTGACATTTGCAGAGACCATAAAGGATTTGCATATCAATAGCTATGTGTTATTCATCTGCTTATTTGATCTTGTTAACCTGTTCACCAGTGCGACACTCAAAGAAACGTAGACTTCTGCACTCCCGCAATATACCATACGATCCAGACCACCATCATTTTGGAATTCAGCATTCACTGCATTCTTGAACTCGGCAACTCGTGCAGTTGAGTTCAGTTTGAATAGACCATGTATGTCTAAAAAGATGGTGTTGCCAATGGATTCCCGCTCGACCCAGCTTATTCAAACATCTTTGTTGGATTCCACGTTCTTTGAAGCAATGCAACCTAACCTCCTCCCCTTGCATATTTATGATATGTTTGCTATATTTAAATCTGCAGCTACATGAATTTCTTTGCATGTTTTAATGGGCTTCATCTTGTGCTTAACTTCACATTTGAAATGTAACATTCAAATGTGCTGTCTTTCCATGAAGTCCCAGTTGAGATCCGCCATGGGGTTTTCCACTATTGAGTACTGTAAACCTACCTTCACTGCATTGGGTTTCGTACAGTTTGGTGCACTACAAGACTGGTCTGAACGGCAATCTTGTGAATAAGGCCTGAGCTCTTTTTTTCACTCTGCAAGCTTAATGCTGAAATATGGTGCATCAGAGACATCCTGTGTGACAGTGGCTACTGTGATCAGATCAATTCTTGCTGTATATTAATCTGAAGAGATCCTAATTTGTGGCTCTTAGTTCTCTAAGTCTCCTTCAGATTAAGGTATTTCAAAAGCTTGAGCAACAGGTGAAGCTATCTGTGTTGTGCTGTTATTGTCACTAACAGGAAGCGGCTGTCTAGTCAAAACACTGTCTGCCCCGTCAGTAGTGTGGTATACAAATTTCATTGCTGGTGTGATACCAGGTATGTAGGCCCAAAACTGATGGTTTGTATGAAACCTATTCCATTGGTTGTTTGGCAACAAGCGATTTATGGATCCTACCCAGCCAGCCCATGCTTGTAAAACTTGCAGCGCACTGTCTAACTTTAACGGGATTTTTCAACTGGAGAACCTTTAACCAATAATCCTGTCTGTGCAAAGAATGACAAGCAATTTTGGATTTTTGTCAGACTTGTACTTGTGTGTACTAGAAGCAACATATTCAGACCCTTATTCTCTGAAACAGAACATGTACATGCAACGAACCTATTCCATTTCAGCAAAATAGGTTACAGCCATTTACTGTTTCATTTCTTGGGATAGTGTCCTGACCAATTAATCAATATTCCTGGTTTAAAAATTTTATATAAAGCCTGGCAGATACCTGCCAATCATCCTTCATTGGTACATTTTCCATGCTAACACATTTACTCATCACAGAGGCAAAAGTGAGGACTGCAGATGCTGGAAACCAGATGAAGGGCTTTTGCCTGAAACATTGATTTTCCTGCTTCTCGGATGCTGGCTGACCTGCTGTGCTTTTCCAGCACTGCTCTGATCTAAACTTTACTAATCACAATCCATTTCTCAACCAATCAGCAATCTCCTCTCTTGTAGTGTGAATGTTGTTTCCCCCTTGGCTTGGTATTCTTCCTAATTGTCTTGAGTATAAAATGTCTTTTTCAACAATACTCAAGTATATACTGTGCAATATTTGTGAACAATTGCAGACAGAAATGAGTAGAATTGTCGTCATGTCATTCTGTTCCCGCCTCAGTTGAAGCAGAACACTCTGACACCGTATAGTTTTACTTCCTCCATCTTTATTCAGACCCCTGGAGGGAGAGAGAACGATTACCCATGTGACAGAGACATGAGTTCTTAGTCTTCTCTAGAACAGCAGATTCTTAATGAATTATATAGTCACTCATAGGGAGCAGCATCCAAATAAGGCAACATCTATATTGATTGGGTGATCGTTACAATCAGTGAGTGTCAATAGTAAATATTATGCCATTTGGTGTTGTACAGTGGATGACCTTAACCTTAATTGGCTTTGCATAATGAATGCTTTTTCACCTTGTTAACCCACTACCCTTGCCCTCATTGTTTACTGTAAGGCTTTATCTGGTCAAAATCATGCTAGCTGAGCCTTTGCAATCCAAAACTCAACTCTTTCCCTACCTGCTCATACCTTATACACTTTCTCATTCCCTCCTTTTATCATTTCATGATCACCACTTAGACGGCAATACCAACTTTCATAAGATTCTGACAGCTAGTATTTAAGCAAGCCATTGACAAACAACAGAGTCATTATAATAACAAAAATTACTAGTCTGTTACAGTAAATAGAGTTTGAAGAATCCTCCCATGTGGAAAAAAATTCACCAGTAAAGTTCTTAAATCCACAGGCCTTAGTGACCTCTCCATTCCCATCCAAGTCGAGTGGAAACGAGCCAATTCTCCAAAATCTCCTTCAGTAAAGTCCAACCTGAAACAGTTTGTCCTTGCACACCATTCCACAGAGAAATCTGAATTCTTGGTAAGGGTAGTTAAGTACTTCACAAAGCTGATGAGACTTTGATCCCTCCATGCTTCAGATGGAGGACACCAGCACATCTGAGTGCACAGTGCTGCAGCTGGAGGCTTGGTGAACGCAACGTTCTTTGCTGTGTCTGCTCCCGCTCTGATGCTAAATGTAACAAAGCCAACTGGCTGTTGTGATGTCAGCTTGATCAGTGAACCTTCATAGCCCTTAAATGTTTGAAAGAGAAGGTAAAGCTCATTGGTTTAATATCCATAGGAAAGCCACTGACAAAAAGCGTGCCGACCTCCTCGTCACTGTTGCTAGCTGCTTCATTTTCTTGCTCATGACTGGGGAGTGGATCGAATCTGTTGGATCAGGTTGTGGAGGGGCAGGTGATGGTCCAAAGGCGTGCTTTACCTGTGAATGGAGAAACTCAAGAGACAATGTCAGTTGCTTAAAGTTTCTTTTCATTTCCCCTCTCATTCCTTCCTTGCCAAGGTGGTTATCAGTGTAAACATAGTCACACATTTAACCACACTAAATTGTATCTGCCTATTTCAACATACTCAGTTGTCTTGAAGTTTGTTACTCTGTTCACTATTTATGGCATTATCAAGTTTTATACAATCCATAAACTTCTAAATTGTGCTCTCTCAACAATTCAGTCAATAATAAACAACAATCAGTGGTCCTAAAATTAAACACTTTGCCTTCATTCAGTTTATTCAAAGATTATTTTCCTTTAATAAATTAATACTTGGCTAGTGTGAAAGCTGTCAGGAAAAGTATATCAAAAATCTGGTACCGCAAGAAAATAACAATGTTTCCTGTGCTTAAGCCATTGAGAAGGCAGTTTCAGTTTAGATTTAAAATCTCAAATATTTATGGGAAACAAATGCTGAATATTTTAATATATGTTCTCCAAGTGAAACTTCCCAAATAAAACAGTTGGAATTACAGTGGCAACTTTGGTAGAGATCAACATTCTTTGAATTTGCAGTATGAAGGGGGCCACTGAAGTCTTAACAATAATTGAAAGAATTTTAACAGCTTCACCTCAAGTTCTAATATTCTCTAAAATCTTAACAAAACATCAAACTCAAAATGCACTCTTGCTTTTATGAAAACTCTGCATTAAAAAACACAGCAGCAAAGATATTTTCATACAATACTCTCATCTGGCTAAAGCATGACCACTGATACGATTTTTTAAATTAAACAGGCATTGTAGAATATCAAACAAATCAGGAGCCCAAGGCCCTCAATCAATTCGTTTTGAGGTTATGTGTTTGATAATTTTAAAAAGGACCTAATTTTGTATGATATTAACGTAAAAACAAAATCTGCCCTATTACATAGCCCACAAAACACATTGAATTGAGATCCTCATTCAAGCAAGGCAAAACAGTTACTTAAAAGAATTTTCTGAACCAGTATTTTAACAAAGCAAAATATTGAAATATCAAACACTCAGCATGATACAATTTACATTGAAACTCCCTTTTTTATTGACCCAACTATTAGTAAACCTTAATTTCTGCATTTCTCTTGTTTTTTAAAAGACCCTCCAGTCAGAAATTTTCTCATTTTAATATGGGGGAAAAGCGCGCACATTTGAGACCCCCCTTGGTTCACCTGGTGCTGATCCATGAAATGGAAAACTAGGAGTCAAAAAGATAGAGGTAGTGGCCCCAAAAGATCCACACCAGATTTAGACAAAAATAAATCAACCACCACGGCAGAGGAAAAAAAATGCAAGCACTGGTCGAAGATTCCCAAAGCTCTCTGAACACCACAGCGCCTGCCACTGTACACAAAGATCGCTAAAACATCCTCACCTCGGTGGAAACTAGACCAAGGAACGCCACCCCACTACCGGATGAGCCCGTGAAGGAAAGAAAGACCAGCCGTATTCTCCAACGGAATCACATCCACAAAGAGTGAAAGATTTGCAGCAGATCGCATGGCGCCACAGTCCAAGCCACTGCCATCCCCAAAAGAAGGATTCGCAGAGTCGAGTCCACAAAAAAATGCCTGGAGAAAGCTTTCCCGGCAGTGAATGCACTTTACTTTCGGGATCTGAGCGGACCGGCTCCACTTTCTCCTTTTTCCCAGTGATGTCATGCCATCCCAAAAATACTTTGAAGGGGAGGTGTGGGGGACGAAGGCAACAATTCCAAAAAGTATCAAATTCTAACTTTTTTTTAGACCCTCAAACCTCGTGTGAGCAGTGGACTTTCACCTCTTCTTACCTAGAGGATTCGAAACCCTTTTTAACTCTGGAGACTCTAACCCCAATATACCTAGAGGACTCTAACCCAATTTTAACTCTGAGGACTCGAACCCCTTATTTTCTCAGTCAGATAAAGGTTAAGATTATGCTTCATTTAAAGCATCGTAGTATGGGTGATCAGTGACTGTTCAGTTGAGAGGCATTAATCCCAAGCAGTGATTCCTTTGAGGCCCATTCTTGTCAGCCCTTGGGGAGACTGAAGCCTGACAGCCGGCAGAAGTAAAAGCAAAATATTGTTAATTACGGAAATCTGAAATAAAAATTGAAATACTGGAAACTAGATTAGTGTTTCAGCTCGAATTAATTGGTCACTAACTTTAGGTATTAACATTAGAAACATTCTAAGTGTGAACGTTGTAGTCATAAATGCACCAACCTTTACCAGAAGCACAGCAGTACTGACGTCTGGGGAACTCCACTACAAACAATCCTCTGGCCAAAAAGGATCATAAACTATTACTCTGTTCCCTATCACTCAACCAATTTTGTCTCCATGTTACCAGTGACCTTTTTATTTGATCTGTAACTTTGCTCAAGTCTGTTGTGTGGCACGATATCAAACACCTTCTGAAAGTCCATGTACACCATATCAACAGCAAATGTCATTGAATAGTTCTGTAACTTCAAAAATCACCATGTTAGTTAGTCATAGAGATGTACAGCATGGAAACAGACCCTTCAGTCCAACTTGTCCATGCAGAATAGATATTCTACATTTAATCTAGTCCCAACTGCCAGCATTTGGCCCGTGTTCCTCTAAACCCTTCCTATTCCTATACCTATCCAGATGTCTTTTAAATGTTGTAATTGTATCAGCCTCCACCACTTCTTTTTGCAGCTCATTTCATACAAGCACTACTTTGTGTGAAAGCAATTACCCCTTGGATCCCTTATAAATCTTTGCCCTCTCACCTTAAACCTATGCTGTCTAGTTTTGGACACCTCTACGCTGGGGAAAGGACCTTGACTATACACCCTGTCGATGTCCCTGATGATTCCGTAAAGTTCGATGAGGTCACCCCCCCCCCCTTCTGGCTCCAGGGAAAATAGTCCCAGTTTATTCAATGCCTCGCTATAGCTCAAACCCTCTAACTTTGGCAACAACCTTATAAATCTTTTCTGAATCCTTTCAAGTTTCACAACATATTTCCTAAAGCAGGGAGATCAGAATTGAGTACAATATCCCAGAAGTGGCCTAACTAATGTCATGTACAGTGCCAACTCCTATACTCAATGCACTGACCAATAAAGGCAAGGCCTTCACTACATTTTCTACCTGTGACTCTATACGGACTTCAGTAAGGTCACCACCCCACCCTACTCTTTTCAAGGAACTATGAACCTGCACCCCAAGATCTCTGTTTAGGAACACTCGCCAGAACCTTACCATTAAGTGTATAAATCCTGCCCTACCAAAATGCAGCACTCCCATTCTAAATTAAACTCCATTTACAGTTTCTCGGCCCATTGGCTCACCTGACCAAGGTCCCCTTGTACTCTGAGGTAGCCTTCTTGGCTGCCCATTACACCTCCAATTTTGGTGTCATCTGCAAATTTACTGACCATGTCTCCTATATTCACATCCGAATCATTTATATAAATGATAAAAAGCAGTGAACCCTGCAGTGATTCTTGCGGCACACTGCTGGTTACTGGCCTCCAGTCCAAAAAGCAACCCTCCATCACCACCACCCTCTGTCTCCTATCTTTGAGCCAATTTTGTATCTACATGGCTAGTTCTCCCTGTGTGTTCCATGTGATCCAACCTTGCTAACCAGTCTACCATGTGGAACTTTGTCGAATGCCTTACTGAAGTCCGTATAGATAACAACTGCCTCTCTGCCTTCATCAATCATCTTTGTCACTTCTTAAGAAATATCAATTAAGTTAATAAGGCATGATTTCCTACACACAACATGATTTCCCCTTTATAAATCCATGCTGACTCTTCATAATAAACCTATTCTTTTCCATGTAGCTACTCCTTCAATACCAAAAGTTTTCCCATGACTGAAATTAAACTGACTTGTCTGTAATTTGCCTGGCTTGTCGTTGCGACGTTTCTCAAAGAAGGCTGTAATGTTTGCAATTTTCCAGTCTTCTGGCCCCTCCCCTGAGTTTAGGGAAGACTGAAGGATTGTGGCCAGTAACTCTGCAATTTCCATGTTCACTTCCTTCATAATCCTTGGATGCATCTCAACTGGGTCCTGATATCTTGTCAACTTTAAGGATCAACAGTCTCCCCAACACTTCTGCCCTTTCAGTTTTGAATCCTTCTCATGATTGAGTTCCCTCCTCTCACTATGGCTTGGGTTTTGTAAAGGCAAATGCAAAGTATTCACTTAACACTGCAGTCATGCTACCTGCTTCCAGGTGTAAATCCCCTTTTCAGTCCCTAGTTGGACTTATGGCCATAGAAAACTTTGGGGCACCTCTATTTTTTGACTGCTGGTCTTTTCTCATAATTTCTGTTTGTTCTCATTTGCTTTTTCATCTCACCTGTGAACTTTAATATTCCTTTTGGTTCTCAGTTTTGTTTTTAATCTGATACGAATCAGAGTAACTTTTTATTTCCTTATTTTAATTTCTGCCAACTTTGTCATCAAAGGCGTTAGTCACATGCCTCCAGTCTGACCAAAATCTTCTACCATTACCACCTCCTCCTACTATCAAGCCAATTTTGTATCCATTTGGCTAGCTCTGTCAAGATCCCATGTGATTGCAACTTACTGACCAGTCTACCATGCAAAAAGTTGTTGCTAAAGTCCATGTAAGACAGCATTTACTGCTCTACCTTTATCCATCTTTTGGTCACTTCTTCAAAAAAACTCAAGCAAATTTGTGAGACAGTATTTCCCACGCTTAAAGCCATGCTAGCTATCCGTAATCAGACTTTGCCTTTCCAAATGCATGTAGATCCTGTCTCTCAGAATCTCCTCCGACAACTTACTCGTCACTGATGTTGGGCTCATTGGTCTGCAGTTCCCTGGCATTTCCTTGTAGCCTTTCATAAGTAATGGCACCGCATTAATAATCCTCCAGTCTTCCAGCACCTCACTAATGGCTGTCAGTGATACAAAGATCTCTGCTCAGGGTCTTATAAGTCTTCCCTAGCATCCTGCAATGTCCTGGGATAAACTTGATCATGTCCTGGGGGTTTATCTACTTGTATGCATTTTAAGACCTCTCAGCACCACCTCTTCTGCAGTGTGGACTCTTTTCAAGCCATCACTATTTATTTCCCTTTGTTCCCTAACTTCCATATCTTTCTCCATGGTAAATACTGATGCATTTAGAATCTTGCCCATCTCCTGTGGGTCGACACATAATTACCTTGTTGATCTCTAAGAGGTCATATTCTCTCCATTGTTATTCTTTTGACCTTAATATACTAGTAAATCTCTTTTGGGTTCTCCTTTAGCCTATCTGCCAAAGGCAAGCACCATGTTTGGGGAAAATGAGAGCTGTGCCACTTGGTAGATTTCACATGAATCACAGTGCGACTAGTATATTAATGAATCATATAAACAGGGATGCAGCTAGCCTTTTGCACAAGGCGGTAGTTCGGTGTAACAATGTGGATAATGACAGCCAAAGTGTGACACACTGAGACAGAGCATACAAAAGCAAGGAGAGCCAACAAGTAAGGGTAGAGCAGGAAAAATTACAACAAGGCAGAGCTAAAGGATATTTGTCTGAACACCTGAACTGTTTGTAACAAGATGATGGAATTGATATAGTCATTTATTTCTGCTATGACACGCTGCAGCTTCAGTATGGAGCAAGAGAGGAGCCCAAATTTGGGGAACCAGCAGCAAGAGAGGACACAACAGCGGGCTATATTGAGGCCCCGAATCAGGGAATCAGCAGTGAGAAAGGAGGCATGGCTTAACAGCTGCCACTTCAAGGGAAAATAAAATCAAACAATGATGTCACAGGAAATTGGTGGGTTGATTTTTGAAGTGCATTTGCTTTAGGACAAAGATTAACGGAGAAATAACAGGAGTTAATGAAAGTCCGGGCCAACGTAGTTAACAAGTAAGCCAAGTAGGGTAAGGGAATAAGTTTTTAAGACTAAGTAACTTTATTTAAGACCTGTCAGACTGTCAAGTGCAATGTGTCGCCTATAATATGATGGGAGTCAGCAACCTTACTGGTGTCCTAGTTGACCATATGTGCAAAAAGTGGTTTCAGCTGCACAAATGTGAGATGTGAGTTTCAGAGCTAGAATGGCGACAGAAGGCAGTGTGGCATATCTGCAAAACTAAGAATTATGTGGCTAGCATGTTCAGAGAGGTGGTCACATCAGAGTTTAAGGGACTAGTGGAAGGAAGGTTGACTGCCAAGTAGTCCAAGGGAAGCAGGCAGGTAGTGCAGGAATTCCCTGGCAGTTGCTCACAAATTGGTTTGTGAGGGGAAACACGGGAAAAAAAAGGAGGAACAAACATGATTGGGGAAACATTGGTTGTGAACAGATGGGTGTTTCTGTGGCTTTCAAGTCTGATCCCTGGGCGGTATGCTGCCTGTCTGGTGCCAGGACCCAGAATGTCTCCGAATGGCTCGGGATCCAGGTTGGCACAAATGTCTTAGACAGGAAGGGGAATGTGGTCCTGCAATCAGAATTTAGATTGATGGGAAGAAAGGTAGCATGCAGGATCCCCAAAGGAGAGGCAATGGCCAAGTGATATTATTGCTAAACTATCTATCCAGTAAATGTTCTAGTGCACTTGATTCAAATCTCATCATGGTGGATGGTGAAATTTGAATTCAAAAATAATGCCTGGAACTAAGAGTCTAACAAGAGCCATGAAACCCATTGTAAACTGTCAGAAAATGTCCTGGTTCACTAATGTCCCTCAGGGGAGGAAACTGCTTACCTGGTCTGGCCTGCCTGGGAATCCAGACCCATGGCAATGTGCTTGATTCAGAACTGTCCTCTGGGCAATTAAGGATGGACAATAAATGCTGGCCTGAGCAATGACACATCATGTGAAGGAGTAAAAGAAATTTGGTAATGTCCAGATCATTTCTAGTTGAAGTGAGTGCAGAATTTGAGGTTAAGAGATGAATGTATGGTTGGAAACATGGCAGGAGGGAGGGCTTTAGATTGCTGGGAAATTGGGATTGGCTCTGGAGCAGATGGGGTAAAAACAATGACTGCAGATGGCATCTGTCAAACTCGAAAATCCTCTGAATAGAATTGTGGGCATATTCATTGCAATGGTTCGTAGGAGTGGCTGACAGTCATCTTCTCAAGGTTACTTTAGGATAGGGAATAAATGCTGGTCTTACCTTGGATATTTAGCTCTGAAAACCATTTTTAAAAAAGTGATGACTGGTCACATCTTTTCTAAAAATGAACTTTATTGTCATCCCATTTGTTCATAATTGAATCTTCAGTGAGTCTTTTCAATAAACCATTTCTGATAGTGACTCAAGTTGGATTTGAATTGAATTGAATTGAATTTATTGTCACGTGTATTGAGAAAAACTTTGTCTTGTGAGCAATACAGGCAGATCACATAATTAAATATACATAGATAAGTGAATAGTAGGTAAACAGCAGCAAAAACAAAACCACAGGTATAGACGAGTGCTAAGAGTTGAGTCCATTCAGTATTCTAACAACAGTAAGGTAGAAACTGTTTTGAAACCGGCTGGTGCGTGTTCAGGCTTCTGTACCTTCTCCCCGATGGTAGAGGTTGTAGAAAAGCATTGCCACGGTAGGATGGATCTTTGAGAATGCTGGCAGCCTTTCCTTGACAGCGGGCCTGGTAGATGGATTCTATAGATGGGAGGTTGGCCGTTGTGATTGTCCGGGCCGAGTTCACCACTCTTTGTAATTGTCTCCGATCTTGAATGGTACAGTTGCCAAACCAGGCAGTGATACATCCAGACAGAATGCTCTCGATGGTGCACTTATAACAATTGGCAAGGGTACTTGCTGTCATGTCAAATTTCCCAGATACCTGAGAAAGAAGAGACATTGTTGGGTCTTTGTAATCAGTGTGTTCACATGAGAAATCCAAGAAAGCTTGTTGTAGATGACCACTCCCAGAAGCTCGACACTCTCCACTTGTCCCAGCTCTGTGTTGTTAATGTGTAGGGGGTATGAGTAACATCCGGCTGAAAGTCGATAATTTCCTTGGTCTTGCTGGCATTGAGAGCTAGGTTGTTCTCAGCGCACCATTTTTCCAGGTCTTCCACCCGTCTGTAGTCTGTTTCATTGCCATCTGAAATTTGACCAACTATTGTGGTGTAATCAGCGATCTTGTAAATGGCGTTCGTCTGGTATTTGGTGACGCAGTAATGGGTATACAGCAAGTACAGTAGGGGGCTGAGTACGCTCCCCTGGGGAGCTCCAGTGTTGTGTGTTAGTGAGGATGAAATATTGTCCCCAATCTTCACTGATTTGTGGCCTGTGGGTCAGGAAACTGAGGATCCAGGTGCAGAGAGCGGGGCTTAGTCTGAGATCACTAAGTTTACTAATCAGTCTTGAGGGGTTAATAGTGTTGAAGGCTGAACTGTAGTCAGTGAAAGTCAATCAAAATTGTAGTCTTATGTTGTTGTTCTTGGTGTCAGGATGTTCTAGGGAGGAGTGCAGGGCAAGTGATAGGGCATATGATATAGATCTGTTGGTCCGATAGGCAAATTGAGTGGGTCAGGAGTAGTGGGGAGGCTGGAGTTGATTAATGCCATGACCAGCCTTTCAAAGCACTTCATGACAACTGAAGGTAGGACCACTGGGTCGTAATCATTGAGACATACTGCATGAGCCTCCTTAGGCACAGGGATGATGTTGGCCCTCTTGAAACAGGCAGGTGCAGTGGCCTGCTGCAGGGAGAAGTTGAAGATGTCTGAGAAGATCTCTGCAAGTCGATCTGCACATGCTCTGTGTACACTGCCTGGAACTCCGTCTGATCCCATTGCTTTCCATGGATTCACATGAAGGAAAACTGATCTTACCTCTGATGCAGTGACTGCTGGGATAGGTTCGTCAGGACTTGTTGGAATGCGTGCTACCTCTCTGCCGAAATTCTACTCCGAGCGAGCATAAAAGGCATTGACAATCTGGGAGGGATGTGTCATCATCTGCTATCTTGCACTGTCTCTTTTTAGAACCTGTGATATCATTCAGTCCTTGCCATAGTGGCCGGGTTTCTAGTTTGGATTGGTATTGTTCCTTGGCTGTCTTAATGGCTCTGCGAAGTCATTCTTGGATTCCTTTTGTTTGAGTGCGTCTCCTGATCTGAAGGCCTCACACCTGGTTTTTAGCAGTTCCTGTAAGCCTATCAATGATCACCCATTCTCCATGTTCTCCCCCCTCCCTCCAAACCATCACCTTCCCATCGCCCAAAAGACAAAGGCAAGCAATTTACACTGGTTTCCCAATTGGGAATCCAGTCAGTTTTCTTTTTTGATAGGAAGACCGGTAATTGGGCCAGTACTTTGTTGGGGCCTTAATTCTGGGTGGGTTGAGAAAGTCTTCAGTGGATCTTGTTATCAAGCATTTAATGTTGAGTTGGTGAGAAGGGAGTGAGTATCTCTTCAGGGCTAGCTTACTCGATTATTTGTCCTTTTTTCATTGCCTTCCTCACCACCTGCAAGGTGAAAATTGTGTCCTATTTTTCCAATAACCTTTGAAAACAAACTTCAAAGAATGTAAAATGTTGCTGAAACATGTTTTCTTTAAACAAATACACAGAATTCTTTTTAAAAATTCTATTAGCACTCAAAGGCTTTATAATTCTTCCCAGTGATCCAAAAATGATAGAACTGAGAATTAATCTAAATCGTCAAGAGGAATGTGCAGGCACTTAATTTTCCTTCTCTTGTATTTCTGATAACATTGCTGGAAAATTTTGGTTTTGAACAAAAATAATTTCTGCAGAGTTAATAAGATGCTTCACATATGTAAACCCATGTTTCTCTTCTTTCTCTTCAGGTGAGTGTTCATCTCTTGCCAGACAGCACCGCAGGGTCAATCTTAAAAGCAGTTGGTCAGCTCATAGATCCAGCCTTTATTCCTAATGAGTGTTTGTTGAATTTCCTTGCTGAGTGTTGCTACAGTATCCTTTACTTCATACTAACTTTGGAAAGGAACAGCAGAGGAAATGCACAAAAAAGGTAACTAAAATTCCTTTTCTGCTAATATTCTTCTATTTTCAGTAATATTCTTTCTTTTTCAATTCAGAAGATTGTTTTCTTCCTGTTTGTTAGTTTTATTTGTTCTTAGTTTTTGTATTTCCAAATAGTATGTACTTCCTGCACGGAATGTTTTTTTTAAAAGTAACAATCCTGTAAGATGGCTTACGCTGCAGTGTAATCCAATATTAATTAAGTTTTATTTGGAATCGTTGTTAAAGCTTCAGCCTGTTAGATCTGCCTTTTTGAATGAGTATCTTTGTTTGGTCAGATTGATGGACTGCACTAAGTGTTAACTAGGTTTATAGATTATTTATATACACAACTGAGCATGAAAACCTTTGGGTGTGATATTGAAACAAATCCTATACACCTGTCAGACCTATGTGCATTGATGTACCATGGTTTTCAGGCAGTAAAAGGCTTATTTCTTAAATTTTCATAGTCATTTTTAAATCCCTGTATGGCCTTGTCTAACCAGCTCTGTGACTTATTCCAGTCCTGTAACCCTTTGTGATATCTGTGCTTCTCCAATTTGGGCTTCCTGTGTATTCTAATTTTAATAATTCCACCATTAGAAGCTGTGCCTTCACCTGCATAGGTTCTTGATTTTGACATAGTCTTTTGAAACTGCTGTACCTCTTTCCTTTTATAAGATGCTCCTTTTTGACCATTCCTTTGTTTGCCTGTCTCCTTCTATCGTTGTCAAATTTTGTTTATGATGCTGCTGGGAAGCACCGTAAAACATTTTAAAGGTTCTGTTTAAATGCTAAGTGTTGTCATGTATTTGAGCAGATTGCATACTACTGATATGATACTAACTGCTTAATGCTACTTGGTTTAACTCTGTACCTTTCTTTTGAACAGCAGGCTATGGCATTCACAATTTCTTTTCCTAATTTTAATTCTCGATTATTTCCATTTTAATATTATTTTTCATCTTTAATTACTTCTTCACAACTCTAAGGACAGAATGCTTATTGAGCAAACAAAAGACTTCAGAATCTGAAATAAAAACAGAAAGCTCAAATCAAGCAGTATCTAAGGAAAGAAATAGATACGTTTTCTGGCTGATGATAATCCCATTCCTTTAATGTTAACAGTTGCTTTCCTCATCTATGCTGATCTTGCTGAACAATTAAGATAACAGGTGGACCAAGTGACTTGAGATGAATGCCTTTCATGTTTGCTAAGAGTCAGTCTGACATGGTCAAATTCTGGTATTTAATATGTTAAGTCATGTTGCGTTTATAGATCAGTTTACTCATGATGACAGTTAATCAAAGATACAGTATCTTAAAGCCATGCAATCCTTCATTAGATGACAAAGGAGGTTAGAGAACTGTTGGTAAAAAGTTGGAAAAAAATAAGGTTCTGCTTGGAAACTAAAAAGTGCAATGTTATTATAATCAGTTGCCTTTTTACTTGCATAGTTTGTTCTCATTCCTTTGTAGTATAATTTAAATAGCTGCTATTCTGATGGATACCAGTTTTAAAAACAGCAGAGAAATGTAAGTATGGTGGAATTGAAACTAGAACCTTAGAAAACTTTATATAAAATGTATCTCTAGAAAACAAGCAGAGGATTTATCATTGTTAAAAACACACTTGATAAAATGACATTCAACAATTGCTTACACGGTTTGTAAATGCTATTCGAGTAAAAAGTGAGGTCTGCAGATGCTGGAGATCAGAGCTGAAAATGTGTTGCTGGTTAAAGCACAGCAGGTTAGGCAGCATCCAAGGAACAGGAAATTCGACGTTTCGGGCCAGAGCCCTTCATCAGGCTCTGGCCCGAAACGTCGATTTTCCTGTTCCTTGGATGCTGCATAACCTGCTGTGTTTTAACCAGCAACACACTTTCAGCTTGTAAATGCTATTACCAATCAGGCTATTACTTGATCAGATAGATCTTGTTTTTAACTAAAGTCAAATTGAGTAATCTTGTTCATTGCTGTGGCTTCATTTATGTATCATTCTCTGTGACAGCAGGATAATAAAAATTATTGAAAATTCAGCTGCTGCTGGTTAAGGCTTGTTTTTAAGCTGATATTGATATGTGACACAAGTCCATCTTATTTGAGCTTAGTCTTTAAGTGGCTGTTGGTATAGTAACTGTTAGTGTAATTTCTAATGGATAATTTGAAATCACAAAGTTTCAGAGTGCTGCTCCTTCGTCAGGTGAAGTGATGAGGCAGTGCTCTAAAAACTTGTGATTTCAATTAAACTTGTTGGGCTATAACCTGATGTCATGTGACTTCTGACTTTGTCCAGCCCAGTCCAACACCAGTACCTCTATATCAGTGTATTTTCTGTCCTTGCTCCATATGAAATAAGGAATGAAGCAAGACATCTTATTGCAGTACAAAGACTTGGCAGAATCCCAGTTCCCTCTTTAGATTTGGATTAAACCATTTGGGGCTGTTTGCTCAAAGAACCTCAAATATTCTTTGCAGGTCCATCATTCAAAAGAAACACTATTCGTTAGTGAGATTCAAGGTTTTTTAAATAGCTCTATTAGTTACTGTCCATTGGAGAATTTTGTAGGTTCTATGCGTTTCTTTGAACTATGTATGTTTTCTTCTCTGAACAATGTCAAAGGCAATTACGTTTGCTCCACTGTCATATATGATTTGTGTCCATTAGTTTCCTAAGCCAGAGTTGGAAATTCATTCAATAATCTGACCACTTGTATCTGCAGTACATTTTTTGGTTTTTACAGAATTCTCAGAGTTCATTAATCAGCTAAAATCTGTGTTAGATTATTAACTATACAGAGGTTGAATAAAACAATTTTTGCTTGGAATGTGAGCATTGTTGATAAGGCTAGTATTTATTACACTTGAGAAGGTGGTGTTGAATCCTATTCTGTTGCAGTCCATTTGTTGGAGGTATGTTACCTTTAGTGAGGAAGTTATATGATCTATTTATTAGCAACAAATGAAGAAATATTGATGTGTTCCAAAGCCACTACATGACTTGCGCTATATGACTTGCATTGGACTTTGTAGCTGGCTTGGTCCTACATATTTGCTGTCCTTGGCTTTTCTAGGTGGTAGAGCTTGTGAATTGAGAAATTGCTGTTGAAGGAGCCTTGGCGAGTTATTGCAGTGCATCTTGTAGATGGTACAAATTGCTGATATTGTACACTGGTGGCAGAGAGCTCCAAAGCTAAGTTGTTGTGTATATGTTACTTCATGACACCTGAAAGCAGATGCACCATCTACAAGGCACAAGCCAGCATTGTGATGAAATACTTTTCACTTGCCTGAATGAATGCATCTCCAAAATAAAACTGCCCAGTCGAATATGATAAAAAGTGAATGGAATGCTGATAAAGTAGGCTGTTTTGCCTTGGATGGTAATGAGCTTCTTGAGCGCTATTATAACATCTCTTGTAGATTCTACCACTTCATTTTTGCATTCTATTCCTTTAGATGTAAAGACAAAAAAAATCAATTTGCCCGTTTTTTTGGTATTTTTCTAATTGTGATATATTAACAATTTTTTTTGCAGAGAATTGCTGTGGGGATCATGCCTTACTGCATTGGTCCGCATACCCCGCCTGCTGCGACTGATGCTGCAGAGTTTGCGAGTAACTGACACCTGCCAGGAGGAGCTTCCTGTCATTGCGCAGATCCTTCGTCTTCTGCTTCAACAAGTACAGCTTAGGCAGCATATGGTAGCAAATGCAGCACTTGTGCAACAGGTCATCCAGGACATCACGGTATGACTGCCTTCCTTGACAATATTCCAAGCACACCAAACTCTTGTACTTATTATGAATGAATATCAATATTTTAAACACACTGTTTTAGCATTTTCTAGATCCAACATCTTATGTGTTTCATTTTTGTTGTCTGACACCTTTGCTAATTCAAAAGTGTGTTTTGAAGCTTAAATAACTTAGTGAAAGCACTATGGATAATTTGAATGGTCTGGAATAATTAGTTGGCAAATTGGCGTTTTCGGGCAAAAGCCCTTCATCAGGAATGAGGACTTTTGTCCGAAACATCGATTTTTCTGCTCCTTGGATGCTGCCTGACCTGTTATGCTTTTCCAGCACCGCTAATCTAGACTGATCTTCAGCATCTGCAGTTTCACTTTCGTCTGGAATAGTTAGTACTCTAGGCAAGTTAGTTTTGTACAATCTCCATCATATATAAGCTTCATATTAAAAGCCAGGAGTCACTGTCAATTGCACTAAAGTCCATTCTTAAGTTGTTAATTATATCATTTGAAATATTTGTTTTTTTTCCTAGGTGAGCAACTATGCTTAGTCACTAATTGACACTTCATGATTTCCCTTTCATTTAATCTACCTATGTATCCAGCCCTTTCCTCTACTATCACATCCCTTTGAATGTTCCATTCTGATCATCAAGCTAACAGTTTTACACTCAGTGTGGTGCTGAGAGAGGCCACTTTTTTTAACCAAAATATTTGCAGTTTCTGTTCCTCGAGCTTTCTTTCTAATTGTTACAGTTTGTTCTTTACAGCTGACATTGTCAAAGTGCATTCTCAGTAAGCTACTGAAAATAATTGAAACTGTTTTTTACATGATATTTAATCTGAAGTTTGTAATTTGACATTTTCAATCGAACTGGTCATTGAAGAAAATATCTCATTATAACTCCACCAGACGAAACAGCAAAGTTACAACACAGAAGAAGACTATTTGATTCATTATGTCTCATCCATCTGAAGAGCTATCAAATCTTATTCCTCATCTTTCACCTCTTGCTCTGTAGTGTTTTAGGGGGTTATGACACCTCTGGTGCATCCCCAGGTGTTCTTTTAACACAATAAGAGTTTCTGCCTTTACCACTCATTCAGACAGTGAGTTCCATATTCCTGTCAACCTTAGGTCGAAAGAGCTACTTTTCAACCTAGCCCTTTTCCGTTACTGATTGTTTGTTTTAAATCTATGTCTCAGGTAATAACCTTCCTGAAAAGGGATTCAGGTCCTTCCTACCCAGTTTATCTCAGCCCCCTCATAATTTGATGCACTTCAATTAAATCTCCCATCACCCTTCTTTGTTCTTAAGAAATCAACAGTAGTCTATCTGGTGTTGTCATGTGGTTGCTCAAGTTATACGCAATACTATAACTATGGTTTATCTGGTGTTCAATACATGATCCCAGAATTGTTAGAGTAGAAGGAGATCTGTTGTGTTCTACAATCTCACTTGGTATCAGACACACATCCCCCTCACTTCTCTTGTAACTTTATTTTTATTCCTCTTTCAGCTAATTATCCTATTATCTTTGGAAAGCTTTGATTGAATTTGCGTCCTCCACAATTTCAAGCAGTGCATTCCAGATTCTAATTACCTGTTGCCTAATTAATTGTTTACTGATGTTACCATTGCTTCTTTTTGTCAATCAACTTAAATCCTCTAGTTCTTGATTCTTTTACTCAAGTTTCTCTTCTGATTTTCAACACTTGTATCAAATCTTATCTCATTCTAAGGATGCACATTACATGCCTTATTTGTGGAACCATTTTCATAAGCGTTCTCTGCGTCTGCTCTAATTCCTTCATGTTCTTTCTAAAACTTGGTGTCCAATATTAGTTGAGGATGAATCAATATTTTAGGTAGATTTGCTATAACTTCCTTGGCTTTGTAGTCACTTCTTTATAATGCATAGGATCCCATTTGTTTTACTAAGAGATTCCTCAGTTTGTCTTGCTGAGTGCTCCAGGTTCACCCCCACCTTTAAAATTGTACCTTTCAGATTAAATTGCCTTCTTGTTTTTCCTGCCAAAATGCATCACTACACATTAAAACTTCATATGGCATTTCTCCACCCATTTCATCAGCAGTTGATGTCCTTTGAAGTTTTTTGTGTCATCCATAAACCATGAAAATTGTGCCCTGTGTGCCCCAGCCTAGGTTATTAAATAGATGAAGGAAGGTCATGATTCTCATACCAACCCCTGAGAAGCCTTGCTGTATGACTTTTGCTTTCAGTCTGAGGAGAAAAAAAATCACCACTATAATCTGTTTCTTGTCACTCTATCAGTGATAAATTTGTGGGTTGTGACTTTGCTGACAAGTCTGTTATGTGACTACTTTATGAAATGCTTTTTGGAGGTCCATGTACCTTAAATCAACCACATAACCATTATCATCTAATCTGTATCTTTATCAACAAAAACTAAAACAAGTTGATTTAATGTAAATTTTTTCCTTAACAAATGAGCTGGATTTCCTTCAATCAACACATGTCCAATTAATTGCTAAAGGGGTTCCCACCATTGAAGTTAAATTGACTGACCTTTAGTTACTGGGCTTATCCTTGCACCTTTGTTTGGAACAAGTGTGTAACATTTCCAATTCCTCCAGTTCTCTAGCAGCATCCTGTATCTGATGAACGTTAAAGGATTATGACCAATGCATCTGCATTTTCTCTTACTTTCATAAGTATTCGCATGTCCAACCCATCTGATCCTGGTGGCCAACATTAAACACGATCATCACTTCATTCTTTTCAGCCCACCCAGTCTCTTAGCTATCATTTATCATATGACTTGGCCACAACTTCCTTGGTAAAGAAAGATGGCAAATATTCTTACGGCATTTGGGTTATGGTCTCTGCCTTCATGGAAATAAATGACTTCCCAAAGGTGTATATTAAATAATGGGCCTGTAAGCAACTTTTAGCCACTAATTGGCCCTACTCCTCCTCTTCCCACCTTCTTGTTACTTAAATGCCTACAGAAGACTTTAGATCTCCTTTTATGTTAGATGTCAGTATTGACTCATTTTGTCATGTTGTTTTTCACTCCTCCAGTGAAATTTCTATATTCTGCTTGGTTCTCACTTTAATTATCAACCTGGCACCTGTGATATGCCCCTTTTTATCTGCTTCATCATCTCTCCATGAGAATACCATCTGTCATTGTTTCTCTTTCCTTTCCACTTTGTGGGAATACACCTTGACTACTTGAACTGTCTAAGGGTAACAAATTGTACTGTTACAGTCTTGTCTACCATTTCAAGCATAATCGGCCTGCTCTTTATACTGTTTGCCTTAGTAAATAAAGGTTAGTATTTCTTCTTAGCCACCTTATCCAACTGCTGTGTTATCTCGGGGATCAGCAGATTTGTGGTCACATTTCCACTGTTCCTTTTACGCTTCTCAGGATCCCACCATTTGTTATGCATTCCTTTGTTTTGTATGATTTCTGTAAATGACCATCTCCAACAGGAAAGAGATTAACCAACTCTCCCTGAATTCAGTGGCATTGCCGTTGCTGACTCCCACTATATCAATGTCCTGTGCTTTACCATTGACCAGAAATTGAACTGGATCAGCCATGTGGCGGCACGGTGGCACAGTGGTTAGCACTGCTGCCTCACAGCGCCTGTAGACCTGGGTTCAATTCCCGACTCAGGCGACTGACTGTGTGGAGTTTGCACGTTCTCCCCGTGTCTGCGTGGGTTTCCTCCGGGTGCTCCGGTTTCCTCCCACAGTCACAAAGATGTGCGGGTCAGGTGAATTGGCCAAGCTAAATTGCCCATAGTGTTAGGTAAGGGGTAAATGTAGGGGTATGGGTGGGTTGCGCTTCAGCGGGTCGGTGTGGACTTGATGGGCCGAAGGGCCTGTTTCCACACTGTAAGTCTAATCTAATCTAAAAATGTAAATACAATAGCAGGTTAGAGATTGGGAATTCTGCAGCAAGTAACTCACCACCTGACTCCAAAAGTTTGTCTACCATGTACAAAGTATAAGTCAAGAGTCTGATGAAATAATCTTCATTAGATGGGTGCAGCTCCAATAACACTGAAGACACTTGAAACCTGTTGGACAAAACCACGTACTTCATTTGCAGCGTGCCCACTACCTTCAACATTTCCTTCCTGTACTAGCAGCATGCAGTGGCGTGTACCATAACGAAAATACGTGGCAGCAACTTATCAATGCTTCATCAACAGCACCTTCCAAAATGATGTCCTTTACCACCTAGAAGGACAAGGGTAGCAAATATGTGGAGTTGGGGACAAGTTCACTAATGCAGCAACTGAAGACGTTGTGCCTTGAACACAACTCTGGGATCTTGCACTGAGATGATTGACCTTCAAGAACCACAACTGTTTTCCTTTATCATATTACCTCTCCATTTTCTTTCCCTTGGTGAAAGAGCCCAGCCTGTTCAATATTTCATGATAGGTGTAATCTTTAAATTTTGGTATCATTCTTGTAAAGAAAATCTTGCACTTCCTTCATTGTCTCCACTTTTTTTTAATAATAGAGACCACAAACTGTGGTTTCAAGTATTCTTTTTGATTTTCTGTACAAGTTTGCTCTAACATTTGTAGGAGCATAAGAAATAGAAATAGAGGATGACCAAACAGCTTGTTAAAATTGTTTCACCATTTAGTATCATGGCTAATTTGCATTAATTTTACTTTTCCATATTATCCCAGCATCTACTGAATCCCTTTATTCCCAAAATTCTATCAGTCTCCATCAGAAATATCTTTATGTATACGTTCATGATCCTAGCGTGTCTGTTACGTAAGTACTATAACAACACAAATAAAAGCGAAATACTAAGATTGTAGAGATCTGAAAAAAAACAAGTGCTAGCAAAACTCAGCAGGTCTGGCAGCATCAGTGGAGAAGCAAACTTGGGAACCGGACTCACAACATTCACTCTGTTTTCAGTCTCCCACCTGGACTTGAAACATTAACTTTGTTTCTCTCTCCACCGATGCTGCAAGAAACTTGCTGAGTTTCTCCAGCAAATTCTATTTTTATCTCAGCATCTTGTTTAGCCTTGGCAATGGGCAAGTTTTTAGAACTGATACCCAAAGGCAAATTCAGCAGTCACTTGGAGAAGTGTGCATCAAACAAAACACGATGGATTGAAAGAAAATCATAATGAAATAACTTTTTGAGAATTTTATGCTATGTGGTGTATGAAGTTCTAGAAGTCTTTGATAAAATGCCATGTTAGACTTGTCAGTGAGATTGAAGCCCATGGAATAATGAGGACAGTTGTAGTACACATACAAAATTGCCTAAGTGACAGGATGTGTTGTCGTGAGCAGTGGATTTTGTATTAAGTAAAGTATCCAGTGGGGTTTCCCAAAGTACTGTTCCCACAGCATTTTGTGAAATGTATTAATGACTTAAGAAAAATTTTCATATTAAGTGCCCTGATTATGAAGAAGGATGGTGATTGCTTTCATTATGCCATGGATAGACCGGTGGAATGGAAGGGAGACTAGATGTAATTTGATGCTGAAAAGTGTGAAGTGATAGAAGAGACAATGAAAAAATGGGTGCAACTCTGGTGGTGGCAGCAACAGATACAATTGAGAAGTTATCTCTGCATATATCATTAAAGGTGGCAGGGAGGTTGAGAAAATGTTTCCAAAAACATAAAGGTCTCTAGGTTTTGGAGAGGGGCCGAATGGACTTTTCTTAAGGAGAACAAAGTGGGATTGGCAGGCATTCTCTGCGCTATAATTCTATGCCTTTCCATTTGTTTGAATGCTGAGCGTTTTGATCGGGGCAAAGTAATTTTTCTTTGCTCGGGGCTCTTTTTGAGATTTCCCTGAAGCTTGCTTTCATGATTTTTGGCAGCTATCTTTTGGTTTTCAAGGTTTTTTTTTAAGGCAGAGTCCACATTCAAGAAATGCTGGGCCTGGTGACCAAAAATTTGGAACAATTCGTTTTCCTTTAATGACTACCTGGCCCCCTCCTCAACTGTCCATCCCAAACCAACGTCTCTGAAGACTGATTTTAAAGAAAATTGCAGGATTGCATAAGACTAGAAAGTTGGGCTCTTTTGGGTCAATTAATCGCCTAACTTTTTCCACACTTCAAAATATTTCTTAAAAAGGAATACTTGTGCACAACAATAACTAAGAAAGCTTGTATACAGGCAAGCATTCCTCGAGCAAAAACAATGCCAACAGAAGTAAACTGGATTTTCCCAACAATATTTTATCTCTGTTATCACACTTTAAACTTTACTTCCAAATAACTTATTGGACAAATATAAAAGAGGCAGGAAGCCCTTGAAAAGATTTATTTTTATTTGGTTACTGGTATTTCAATGGTAGTTTCTAAATTTAAACCCTCCCCCGGACCTGGCTTTTTAAAATTAATTATAAAGGTCAGGAAATGATAAGTATCTGGGAGACATAATTAACATAAACTGCAAGTGAGTAATGTTACCTGTTGCCCAAGTCTTGTTTTCCTCTTTCGTTGAATGGATAAGTCACAATAATTTGTTGAGAAGGGCACTGTTAATTTATAAATAGCTTAAACAGAATCTGCTCAATTACTACTTTCCAGCACTTGCCAGAAACACTATCTTCCTCCCATTTTCTCCTGTAATAAAAACACACAGCTACAAAAGGATTGCTTATTACAAAAATTAAAGGAGGAAATAGTTTTAACTATTCATTGACTCTCAAGTTGTAAGGTTCTAGTCTGGATAATTATAACTGACTCTTTGAGGGGGTGGGGTGAGCTTCCTTTCTTGAATTATCTGTTTCTTTTTCACTGCTTACTTGCCCTCATTTTGAGGATGAATTCGCATATTTATATCAAAATATGGGTCAGTAGTCTCTTGTGAAATGCATTCAGAACTCCAAACGTTCTAAACTATGGCAAGAATAATTCACTACATCAGGATATTCAGCTTTTGTAAAAACAGTTGACTTGGAGCCACATGCAAAAATTACATATTAATATATTGCATGTTCATAAAAATTGCCGTTTAAAATGGAAAAACAATAATCTTGTTTACAAACATGGAGATATCATGACATTGTGCAAGTGATTTGACAGGGACTTGTCTCTGCCACTGACACGAGAACATTTTTACACCAGTGTAGTTTATTGAATTGTTTTTATCCGTGATTTTGTAGTCTTAAAACTTTGAGGATTTTCACATTCTTTCATAGATAAATGGAAGGCATTTGCTTATTTACCTTCCCCACTGTCATTGCCAATAAAATATTTCTGTGCCAATGAATAGTGAGTGGAGAGAATTCTTTCCTGTTCCACTGTGTAATATTAACTGCATAAGCTTTGTCTCACTTTTTATGTTAATGCCTTGCAGCAAGTCATGTAGAAGTTAGAAATATATTTATTAACATTTACAGCTTAGTGCCTGGAAGAGTGTCAAGTCTAACTGTGAGGTACATTTGTTAGCATTATGCAAGTGACTAACAAAGTGTTTTTTTAATATCTAATTTAGCATTAATTTGAATTCACCTTTATGATTTATGTGCATCAGAGGTTAGATGACATAGCTGTTAGTGATCCGTGCCTTCGGCAACTACTACTTAGCTCTTAAAATCAGGTTTCATTTGATGGAGGAGAAAGTGATGAGTGGATCTTATTTTCAACAACTGGTGAGGATCACAGTTGCTTCTTATTTCAAAGGCTTTTGTCTGTCTTAAATTTGAAGCAGAAAGGTTTTACTGGTATCAATTTAGCAACTTGTGACTAGGAGACGGAGGCAAGAGAAAGTATGATTTTTCTTTTTAACATTTTGTTGTGTACATTTTTAAAGATAGATTTATTAGTGAATATTGCTTCTTGTATCCAGAGATTCTGAATTTATTTTAAAAAAGCAAAGATTATCTTGGCTGACTGGGGTGAGTTACTTCCTCCTTCTCTGTGGTGATAAGTACCTATATGCAGAAAATGACTGGGCAGTTGAGTAACTTGCTCCTAGGAGGTGATTGTAAATGGTTTGATTAGGTGGTTATTCCCTTAACAAATTGGTAGATAATATGGTGATTTAGCTGGAGGTTTAACCCCATGTCAGTCTACACAAAATGACCTGGTTGCACTGCTCTACTTCCCAATGTTCAGTACAGATAGAAATCCAAGACCATCATCAACTGCCCTTTTTCACTATTTACCAAAAATATGTAGCCTACATAGAACAGAGTAAAACTGGATGTGATGGGTTTGAAAAAGTGCTGAGAGTGAAAGACAAAAGTTTGGCTTTTCTGACTTTTCATATTTTTTTTCAGAACTTCAAAGCTGAAGATTTCCAAGAGCAGTGGTTAATTGACCTTCATTATTGCTTCAGACTCTACCTTACAACACAGCACAGAAATTCAACTAATTTCACAGTGACCTATTGAAGTGCAAGAAATTCAGTAAAATATTGGTACTTGCTCTTAAGAAATGCTACATCAGAGAACAATTAGAAATGGGGTCTTGCAGCTCTATAACTTTACAAACATATGGAATAAGATACTGTATGCTCCGCTGTTGCTCAGGATAGAAATCTTTAGCTTGAAACCATAGGGATAGCAATGGTTCATTTGTTCTATACTGAAGTTTAGATTTATTCATTAGTTGAGAGTGATGTAGCATTTTTCAAGATTAATAAATTTTTATTCTGTAAGTATGCATGGAGAGTATTCTATACTCTTATTATTCACAGGAAATTTCTGTTTGCAATAATATTTCCAGACTGTCCTCAGTGAAAGTGTAAAGATTTTGATAAACCTGCAGAACTGTCTTTTCATTGTGGTTTTTTGAGAACCAATTGCACGTGTGCCTAAAAATGTCTCTTAGCTACTTTCAAACTTGTTTCTGTCTCTCTGACCAAAGTCATTTTTGTCACATTCCATTTATACTTCAGTGGTGACAGAAAAACTTAGTTTTCTTTGTAAAGATGCAACTTGATTCTTTCTAGAATTTTCAATTGTGAATCTTGATTATGTATCCTTTCACTAATCAATCTATATAACAGCTCCTTTTTAATGGCAAAATATTTACTTGTTTTTGTTTGTGATCATGTATTTTGTTACAGAAATAAAAAAAGTCTTTATTGACAATGTATATATTCATTTAATAAAATCTATAAAAATAATTTTTAATAATGAGGCATTTCTGATACAAAAAAGTTGTTTTAACAGAACAATAATAAATATTTCCAGATACAGTTAAACATAGGTGAAATAGATCTATAACCCATTATGATGGACAGCAAGTAATGTAAGTTGTGTACTGTGAATGTAACATTCATTCTATTTGCATGAATCAAAGCTGCTTGCTACATAATAGCTATATTTGGATATTTATTTCCAAACTTGAAGCATAATATTGTACATTTTAGTGCTTGCAAGTGAGTGGTTAGGTAATATTTATTTATATATATATATATATATTTCATTGTTTTACAGTATTGATATATTGGTTAAGTATAATTTAATGTGAATTATCCAGTTGTGTGGATTAGGCAATTTTAATAAAACAAATAGTGATGGTTTTAATTTAAATTTACAAATAATTGTAATTAAAAGTAGCCTGAACTAAATGAAAATACAACATTATTTTATCCTAACACATATTAGATTTTACCCCACTGCTGGAGAGGTTCAATGGAAATTATTGTATCTATTGCTAGATTTGTATACTATCTGCTAGATGCATTGCAGTAACTTCCAAACCGGTGATTGCTACCAGCTAGGAGGACAGCAGATGTAAAAAACACCACACATGCAAGTTCCCCTCCAACTACACACCATCCTGATTTGGAGCTATGTTGCTGTTTCTTAATTGTCACTAGGTAAAAATCCTGTAACTCACTCTCTGTCGGCACTTTTGTGGGTGTCACCACCACTTTCTCTGGGGCAACTAGGGATGTGCCATATTCCCCACATCCCATGATTGGGGAAGAGAAATGTTGATTATTACTATATAAAAAAATGGGGAGGACCAGTTGTTTAAAGGATGGCAATGATTACATTTATATAATCCCTACATACACATCTTTCAGTTGTATGATTTTGGTCTAATTTCTTCTGAGTTATGGGTGGCCATAAATATTTATTTGCTTAAAATAAACTCCTGTGTTCTATGGCAATGAATGGAGTAAGTATAAATTTTAAATTTATGTATTCTATTATACTTTTCTAATACTCAACTATAACATTTGTCTCACTGTTTGATTTGAGTGTCTTAACATTAATGAATTGCTTACATAATCAACTGGATATATTCAAGTTAATTGTTTCAGTTCAAGTAACAGTACAAGTTTGAATTGGCATTAAGTTGATAAAGATTAGCAGAATACAAAGAACCAATAAGGTGTGGAATTAAAAGTTGCAATGGGCCTACAGCTAAGTTTAAGGGGCTAAGATGTACTTAAATTGATCACCTTTTTAAAAAAAAAATCATAGCTGAATTTAACAAAATTATTGAAACCTCTTGCATGCAACATGAATTCGTGGACATTTGATCTGTGAAAATATCTCTGTTTACAGAATATGTCTGCCAATGTATGGAGGGATGAAAGAGGATGACCATTCATCAGAAGTAGGAAGTAAGTAGGTCTCTGCCTACTGGAGCTTAAAAGACTGAGATGTAAGAATAGAGATGATTTTCTGTTTGATTTAACAATTACATCAGAAAAAAAATCTAGAATTATCACTGATGAAAGTGGTTAGTGAAATATAATTGGAGACGATTCCTGAAACATGGAAAACATTGCTTAGGAAAGGATTACAGCAAACACAAATGTAGGACAATTTATAATAAATTTTAGTAGAGAAAGGACATGAGAAAGTTTGGGCAGGTAAATTTTTAGATGCTTTAGCAAACCAGGACCGAGATTTCATCCTGAAAGCTGTAAATATTTTTAGACTTAGGGAAAAAAAATGAAGTTATATAAAGTAACGTGTTGGAGATTAAAATACATGAAATTACTAATCAGATGTAGTGAGCTGCATGTTAAATGCACAATGGTTTTCACTATAAGGGACTTGTTTAGCCCAGGTAGATCAAAATATACAGCATCTTAGCTGTGAAAATTTGAAGTAACTAGAGCAACAAACAGGTTAGTGGACTGGTCAACGTATTACAATTGGAGGTGAAATATTTTGGAAACAAAAACTAGAGGAAGTATACTTTAGCACTAAAACTTTCAAATGAGAACCTGAGCATAAATCTTTGTTTTCAAAAATAGGGGTGTAATATCTCAAAGCAGAGAGAACGAATATCTGTTTAGGCTTCAATAAAACTTGTATTAAGTCTTTCTGGCCATGAAACTGTTGAGGTTGTGCAGGTGGAATACAAAAGATGGGTAGAGAGGCATTGAGACAAGGGAAACTAGCTGTTATGTAGATTAGAAGAAATTAGATAGGTGTCAAAAATCATGAAAGCTGTTGAAAATAGTAATAAGGAAAACAGTTGTCAAGTTATCACACAATTAGAAATTAAGGAAGATAAATTGTTGTCCAACATAAAATCATTACGGACTGAAGGGACATACGGGTTTACAAAGATTGCTGCCATCCCAGAATCCCTGTAGTTTTATAGGGAACATGGATTAAATGTAAAAATTATGATTTTTAATTGATGTGGGAAAACGACAGCATAATGGAAATGTGTGGATACCACAGAGTTGACACTGGCGTAATGGATCAAGATTAGAGTAGTGCTGGAAAAACACAGCAGGTCAGGCAGCATCCGAGGAGCAGGAGGAAGCCCTGATGAAGGGCTTTTGCCTGAAACGTCTATTTTTCCTGCTCCTTGGATGCTGCCTGACCTGCTGTTCTTTTCTAGCATCACTCTAATCTTGACCCTAATCTCCAGTATCTGCAGTACCCAGTTCTGCCTACTGGCATAATGGAGTGCAATAGCAACCGCCATTAATGTAACACTTGTTACATTAAGAGGATTTAACAGAGTATTTTTCATATTCTTTGGCATTGTTTAATACCTGTAATCTATAACCAAGTTTTAAAGTCTTAAGAACATTTGCCCAAATGTACTTGACAGCTTAAGCCTCAGTGAAGTGCGTAGGGAACGAGTACAATTCCATGAACCGACTTTGGTACATTTTCATAATGTACGTATTGGTTACAGTCCTGCGCCACAACTTATTCTTTTGGTCTAGCTTTGTAGGTCTTTGCTGAAGTGTGTGGTCTCATGTTGTAGGAGAACTGTTTGGAATTTCCAGTGTTTCCCAGGAGCTGAACATGCTGAAGTTTACTCACTGTGGATAAAAGCAGACACGCAAAAACATAACTTACTGATTGTATCAATGGTGTTTCTACATAATCATCTGTTTTGTTACCATTCTTTCATGATTTTCGATATTGCTGGTTATATACTTGGCAACAGAGGGGCTCCCGGTGGTGCAGTAGTAGTATCTCTACCATTCCGCCAGAAGGCCTGGGTTTAAACACTCACCTGTTGCAAAAGTGTGTAATATCATCTCTGAGCAGGTTGATTAGAAGACAAATCTATATTTGGCAATGGAAGTACAAATATTGCTTGTGGAAGTACATTTAAGTCAGAGGACAAATAAGATAACCTTCTAGTCTTTCAGTGGCATATATTTCAGCCTCTTGATAAACTGCTTTCAATTTCTAGCTCTTAATGTGTAGGCTAGGTTTTAAAACATAACAAAGATTTCTGCTTCTACATTCTTTTTGGACCATCTTGTTGAAAACATATTCTCAACTGTGTTCCCTCCCCAGTACTTTTACTGATCACTGTTCATGGCCAGGTGACTGACCCCTCTTAAAAGGGATATAAATGCATTCTATCTTCCTAATCCAGGCATCTCAGTTCTGAAGAAAATACTCCCAACTTAACTAAACTTATTGTATAGCTAAAATTTGCAATATTTGGCTTAAATTTCAGAATTTTTCTCTGTATCCTTGTCTGACTACAGCCTGTACTGAAGAATAAAAAGTGTACACTATACTTCATCCAAGCATCAACTAGGATTTTATGCAGTTCCAACATATCATCCCTGTTATATCTAAAAGGAAGTGTTGACATTTCTGATCTGCTTCCTTTAAGTCAGCATCCTAGCATTCAAACAGATGTCATTAGTTCACTCTCTAAACTTGCATAAAACCCTGCTTCAACCTCTGCTTGTAGCACTGCATGCAGTTCTGGGTGCTGCACATTAGAATATATGGGAATACTTTAGATGGAGTATGAGAAGCTTCATTAGACTGGTCCTCCAGACAAGGAACTTCAATTTCGTAGACTCACTGAAGAAATTGAGACAGTTCTCTGTGGAAAATAGATTGAAGGGAGATTTGATAGAGGTATTCAAGAGTGTTCTGGACAGAGTAGATAGGTATAATTTCTCACTGATGGCAGAATTGAGAATAAAAAAGCACAGATTTAAGATAATTTACAAAACAAACACAGGAGCAGAAGGCTTTTCAAGCAAAGTGTGTTTAAAGTTCAGGACTGCAATCCCCGAGAATGTGGATTCTAGATCAGTTGAGGCATTTGACAGCAACTTTTATTATTATATGAGAAGGATGGATGTACGGGGAGAAGGAAGGGTGTACAGGGGAGAAGGGAGAGCAATGGACCAAAGTACATTGCTCAGGTGGACAACCCATACAGTCACGATTAGTAGAATAGTCTCTTCCTGAGTTAGAACAACTGTGATTCTGTGATTTCCCATTCTGATGCAACACAGTATCTGCAAGCCAGCTCAACAGCTTTGATGTGAAGTTTCTCCCAACTTTTTTTTTCGCAGTGGTGCTTTGCCATTGCCTTCCACTCTTAGGACCTGTCTTTTTACCTTCGTCCTAAGTCTATCTCAGCTGGAATTGAACTTTAACTTATGGTCTTGGCATCATTCTGAATCACACATTAGCAAACTAACCAACTGAGCCAACCTGCCTTTTCATCAGTAGGAGCTAGTTTCAGATTTTTCCTCTGTGTGGTGACCAGAGCAATGCTTGATTAGCAGAGGTCAAAGTGATACCACAGGCAAATCTTAGGGTCACTGAAGCTTTCTTTAAAAATGTGGATAACTCAAAAGAAGTATTGAAGAGACCATCTTTAATTGAATATTGAAAAGCAAATCCAGCGTTACAAAATTGAGACAAAAGAAGTTCCAGATTGCTTAAAAATGGATCTCTGATGAGGAGGTAAGAGACGTCCATGTAAATCTGCTGAGGAAGACTGGATGATTATTCAGATAGTGATACCACTCTGATATTATAAAGAGAGAGTGCAGGTATGCAATTAAATTCCTATAATAGGGCATGGAAAATGTAAGCATTGAGACATAGCATTTTCCCTGGTCATATCTCCATAAGGATTTTATGCAATCCTGTAAAACGTGTCAGACTGTGAGAAAACCTCTACAGATTGAGAACATTACTACCTATACCAGTTTTTGAAGACCTACTCAGTAGGGTATTAGACTGCTGCTAAAAACTAAAGCAGGATAACATGGTATCCTTATAATTATGGATGTAACTTGTTTCCAGAACTCCTTCCTACAGTTAAAGTAGTGTAACAAAAAACATCAATTTTTCACTCAGTATAAACTGCTGATTGATCAAATTGTATTTCAATGTTCCAACTTTACACCAAAAAATTTTCAAGACATGGTAAGGTCAGTGCAGGAAAGAGAGAGAAACAGAGAGAAAGAAACTGACACCACAGTGTACCTGCACAGTTACTGCCTTTGCTGTTTGAATTCATGTATCGCCGGACATCAGAGTGCATCTGGGAAAATTAACAAACAGTGAATTTCACAACTAATCTTGGAGGAACTGTTTAGGTGAAGTTCACAGCACAGAAACAGATGAGTGAATTGTTTTAAGTGTGCCCTACAGAAAGTCTACAGAGGTGAATAGAGTGGGTTCTTACTTGATTATGTTTTTTGAGATATGGCTCTTGATTAAACCTAAAATATAAGCCATAACTATTGACTTAACCTGGGGCAATGTTTTGTAGAGGAGTAAGATGGTATTATTTTCTGGGTCTGTGAAGGAGCAAAAATGACCTTTAGTAGAGTGATACGTGCTTCTTGTCAGATGTGGGTGTTTAAAGAGAGTTTAAGGGTTACTGCGGATTATATCTGCAATAAATGCTGATGGTTGCGAATCCTATCAGATCGAATGGATCAGCTGGAGAGACAGAGGCAATGAGGAGTTTGCAACAGCAACAGTATGTGATGGATGGAAGGGGGAAAGTTTCAGATACAGTCACATAGATGGGTTAACTCCAGGGAAGGTAAGAGAGGTAGGCAGCTAGTGCAGGAGTCTTTTGCAGCTGTCTCTATTTCAAACAAGTATGCTGTTTTGGAAAATGTAGGGGGTGATCCATTCAAAGGGGAATGTAGCACAAACAGCCAAGTTTCTGGTATTGAGACTGGCTCTAATGCAACAAGGGCTGCGTCAGGTTCCAAGAGATCAATTGTGATAGGGGACTCTCTAATCTGAGATACAGAGAGACATTTCTATGGCCAGCATTGAAAAATCAATGTTGTTGCTTCCCTGGTGCCTGGATCAAGGATGTCTTGGAGAGGGTGCAGAATATTCTCACGGGGGAGAGGGGCCAGCAGGAGGTTATTGTAAGCATTGGAACCAACGACATAGGAAGGGAAAAAGTTGAGATTCTGAAGGGAGATTACAGAGAGTTAGGCAGGAATTTAAAAAGGAGGTACTTGAGTAATATCTGGATTACTCCCAGTGCTATGAGCTAGTGAGGGCAGGAATAGAAGGACAGAGCAGATGAATGCATGGCTGAGGAACTGGTGTATGGGAGAAGAATTCACATTTTTGGATCATTGGAATCTCTTTTGGGATAGAAATAACCTGTTCAAGAAGACGGATTGCATCTAAATTGGAAGGGGACTAATATACTGGCAGGGAAATTTGCTAGAGCTGCTCAGGAGGATTTAAACTAGTAAGGTGGGTGGCTGGGGATGTGGATGGCGTTTTTGATAAGGGCTAGCATTACAACTGTATTACAGCTGTACTGAGGGAGGATATTCTGGAAATACATCCAGGGAAGTTATTTGAGTGGAACTGAGAAAGAAGAAAGGGATGATCACCTTATTGGGATTGTATTATAGACCTCCTAATAGTCAGAGGGATATTGAGAAACAAACTTGCCAGGAGATTTCACCTATCTGTAAGAATAATAGGGTGGTTATGGTAGGGGATTTTAACTTTTCCAACATAGGTTGAGACTACCCTAGTGTTAAGGGTTTAGATGGAGAGGAATTTAAGTGTGTACACAAAAAATTTCTGATTCAATATGTGGATGTACCTACTAGAGAAGGTGGAAAACTTGACCTACTCTTGGGAAATAAAGCAGGGGAGGTGACTGGGGCTAGTGACCATAATTCTATTAGATTTAAAATAGTGATAGAAAAGGATAGACCAGATCTAAAAGTTGAAGTTCTAAACTGGAGAAAGGTCAATTTTGACGGTATTAGGCAAGAACTTTCAAAAACTGATTGGGGGCAGATGTTCGCAGGTAAAGGGACAGCTGGAAAATGGGAAGCCTTCAGAAATGAGATAACGAGAATCCAGAGACAGTAAATTCCTGTCAGGGTGAAAGGGAAGGCTGGTAGGTATAGGGAATGCTGAATGACTAAAGAAATTGAGGGTTTGGTTAAGAAAAAGAAGGAAGCATATGTTAGGTATAGATAGGATAGATCGAGTGAATCCTTACAGTATAAAGGAAGTAGGAGTATACTTAAGAAGGAAATTAGGAGAACAAAAAGGGGACATGAGATAGCTTTGGCAAATAGAATTAAGGAGAATGCCAAGGGTTTTTACAAATACATTAAGGACAAAAGGATAACTAGAGAGAGTATAGGGCCCCTCAAAGATCAGCAAGGCGGCCTTTGTGTGCAGCCGCAGAAAATGGGGGAAATACTAAACGAATACTTTGCATCAGTGTTTACTGTGGAAAAGGATATGGAAGATATAGAATATAGGGAAATAGATGGTGACACTTTGCAAAATGTCTATCTTACAGAGGAGGAAGTGCTGGATGTCTTGAAACACAAAGGTGGATAAATCCCCAGGACCTGATCAGATGTACCCTAGAACTCTGTGGGAAGCTAGAGAAGTGATTGCTGGGCTTCTTGCTGAGATATTTGTATCATCGATTAGTCACAGGTGAGGTGCCGGAAGATTGGAGGTTGACTAACGTGGTGCCACTGTTTAAGAAGGGTAGTAAGGACAAGCCAGGGAACTATAGACCAGTGAGCCTGACGTCGGTGGTGGGCAAGTTGTTGGAGGGAATCCTGAGGGACAGGATGTACATATATTTGGAAAGGCAAGGACTGATTAGGGATAGTCAACATAGCTTTGTGCGTGGGAAATTATGTCTTACAAACTTGATTGAGCTTTTAAAAGTAGTAACAAAGAGGATTGAGGAGGGCAGAGCGATAGATGTACTATATGGACTTCAGTAAGGGGTTCGACAAGGTTCCCCATGGGAGACTGTGTTTAGCAAGGTTGGATCTCACTGAATGCAGGGACAAAATTGCCATTTGGATACAGAACTGGCTCAAAGGTAGAAGACAGAGGGTGATGGTGGAGGGTTGTTTTTCCAGACTGGAGGCCTGTGACCACAAGGATTGGTGTTATGCTCGCATCCAAATCATTTATGTAAATAAGAGGTTCAGTTAGTAAGTTTGCAGATGACACCAAAATTGGAGGTGCAGTGGACAATGAAGAAGGTTACCTCAGATTACAACAGGATCTTGATCAGATGGGCCAATGGGCTGAGAAGTGATAGATAGAGTTTAATTCAGATAAATGCAAGGTGCTGTATTTTGGGAAAGCAAATCTTAGCAGGTCTTAATGGTCAGATCCTAGGGAGTGTTGCTGAACAAAGACACCTTAGAGTGCAGGTTCATAGCTCCTTGAAAGTGGAGTCACGGGTAGATAGAATAGTATGCTTTCTCTTATTGGTCAGAGTATTGAGTACAGGAATTGGGAAGCCAGATTGCGGATGTAAGGACATTGGTTAGGCCATTGTTGGAATATTGTGTGCAATTCTGGTCTCCTCCCCATCAGAAAGATGTTGTGAAGCTTGAAAGGGTTCCGAAAAGATTTACAAGGATGTTGCCAGGATTGGAGGATTTGAGCTATAGGCTGAACAGGCTGGATCTGTTTTCCCTGGAGTGTCGGAGGCTGAGGGGTGACCTTGTAGAGGTTTACAAAATTGAGAGGCATGGATAAGATAAATTGGCAGTCTTTTCCCTGGGGTCAGGGAGTCCAGAACTAGAAGTCATATGTTCAGGGTGAGAGGGGAAAGATATAAAAGAGATTTAAAGGGCAACTTTTCCACTCAGAGGGTGGTATGTGTATGGAATGAGCTGCCAGAGGAAGTGGTGAAAGCAGGTACAATTGGAACATTTAAAAGGCATTTGGATGGGTATATGAATTGGAGGATATGGGTGCTGACAGGTGGGACTAAATTGGGTTGGGATATCTGGTCGGCATGGATGTTTGGACCGAAGGGTCTGTTTCCATGCTGTACCTCTCTGACTCTAATACAGTTGAACACCAAGTCCACAATATAGCAACCATAGGAGGAGCTTTAGAGTGATATCAGACTGAAAGTATGATTGACTGGTTCATAAAGGTTTTTAAGAGGATTAGTAAAATGATCTGATAGACACCTCAGATCGTAGGAAGAACTGTCAGTTTTGTGATATAAATATGTTGGAGCAAATATGTCAGGTTGTAAGAATAGAGGAACATGACAAAGGCAATGAGCATGAAGCAGAAGGAAATGTAGACCATTCACAAAATGAACCTCTGAAGATCCACTTAGCCTGCCCTGAAATGGTGGGATAGTTAGACACTATATTCTTGTATATAGAGGAAGGACAATGGAAATATTGGGTAACATATTAATCTAATTATAGAAAGAAACCAGTCAAGATAAACAAGGTGTACAATTTTAGTCATCATGGTGTGAAGGACTCAGTATACAAAACTTCATGCTTATCACCAAAGGCTAGAAAAACACGCACGGATGAAAGCAGAGATTCCATAGACATTAGAAAGTCACTTGATTGAACCTAGTCAAAGACCTTCAGAGGTGAAATCGCTCCTCATCTGTCTACAATGTGTGAGGGTTTAGTGACCCTCAGGTTCAAGTCAACCACTAGTCATCACTTCAAAATGACAGAGCAGCCCTTTGATCTCTGGTAACTTTATTTTGATTATGCCCTCTGGTACCAGACTTTTCAACAAGTGAAAGTACCTTTCTTCATCTACTGTCAAGTCTCCTAAGAATCTTTGTGTTTTAATAACGTTGCTTTGCATTCTTCTATATTCCAATGATTATAGGATTGATCCACTCAACCTCTCCTCAAAAGGCAGTCCCTCCACACCTGGGATTAGTTGAGTGAACCTTCTCTGGACAGTCTTTAATGCCAATATATATCTTAACTTTACTTCTTCCTTTCTATCTTGTTGTTAAGATTTTGTACCTAGGTATTTGCAACTAAGATGGCACCTTGAATGGTGACATTTTATACTTTTCACTGTATTCGAGTACACATGACAATAAAAATCAAAGCAAATATATCTTTCCTTAGATAATTGATCACAATATTCCAACTGTCTTCTAACAAGTGCCTTGCATAGGTTTTTGAGGAGGAGTTAATGTAAGTGTGAGTTATATGGTTTATATCGTGTATGTTTACATGTTTATATCATATGAAACATATTTGAAAATGGTGTTTCAGTATGGTATAAACATGTAAACACGAAAATGGTGGAAAAAAGTCTCTGCAAAAGAAGAAACCTTGCAGAACAAGCCACACAGATCTTTCAGGTTCCTAGAAGATACTTAACTAAAGAAATTGCAGAAATTGATAACCTCAGCTTCCTCTTAAGTTTTGTTTTGTAAGCTGAGTAATGTATATATTTTTAATATTTAAGTTTGGATCTTTACTATTGAATTAATAACAGATGAAGTTTTTTTCTGTGTGAAGAGTTTATTTATCGATATTTCTGTTGCCATAGTGCTTTCTTTAGTTTACCACTGAACAAGGTAAATAATTGTGTCAAGACTTGTACTGGAAAATTCTGGAATTGATGCTTTTTTTTAAGCATAAAGGAAATACCCATAGCTTGGGAAAAACATTTTCAGTGTTTAGTCTGGGGAAGTTCCGCAAAAGCTGTTGGTTATATTGAGCAATTCTCTTGAGAAAGGGAGAAGATACAAACTAGATTACCTTAGAGGAGTTTAGTAATAGTCCTAGAGCAGAAGTGTTTAGATAAAAAAAACTCTGTAGAAACTGAGGACATTTAAATTCAACTGTATGAAAGCTCCAGGAATAATCTCTTGGATATTTCACACTGGGATTTGAAGTCACAGATAAATTAAGTGGATTGAGATGTTGGAGAAAGGATTTGTTTTCATCTGGGGTGAAGAATGTACAAAGGATGGTACTGGATACTGTAAAGATGTTTCTTGGATTGGTAAAGAAATGTTTTTTGGAGCAATGGGATTATGATTTACTGTCAGTTTCAACATCTCTAAATTTGCATTATGTATAAAAAGTTTATGTTTATTATATTTTATTTTATCTTCTTTCGTGAAATGAACATCTACGTTATTGTTAAAACCAAATATGCAACGTTTTGTGTTTATGTTTCAGTAAGAGACCACCTCATTTTTAAAGAAGTCTTTTTAAAACCATTTCAGGTTGGATGCTCGGCTCAACTGGGATATCTTTCCCATTTTTTTAAAGAAGAAAATCCATTCTATTTCGGAGTTGTATTATTGTTGTCCCTTTGGGATTAAGGAGGTACAGTTTCATTCTGCAGAATAACTTAGTTGATAACCAGTTTGACCACTTATTGTAAGAATAAGTTTGCTTATAATAAACTTGAGTTGACTGAAGAAATATGGTGATAGTCTCTTCTGTTCTGGATAACAGCAATAAACATTTCGACCATTCTGGTGATTAAATAAAACATTTATACTTTTAGTATGGCTTGTAGAGTTGTGGGGCTTGATTATGGTGTACTCCTCCCATCAGGGTTTAACAATGATATTAAAATAATAGGCTCCCTTTTTTAAACTGTCAGAGCCACTTTAATCCTACTCTTCTGCGTTTCTTTTTATTTATTAGAGTTAAAAATATGATAAAATAAAGGTGCATAATGCAATATGCCTACCTTGGGCCCATATCCCTTTGCTTAAATTTAAATCTTAAGCGATACAAATTTTTATCAACAATTGCATTGGCATTGACTACAGTTTGAGAGGAGAGTTCCAAACCTCCACTACTCTTTCCATGTAGAAGTGCTTTGTAACATCTCTCCTGAATGGTCTGCCCCTAATTTTTAGATTATGTCCCTACTTCTCAACCACTGGAAATAGTTTATCTACCCTGTCTTTCCCTGATAATATCCTGAAGATCTTGAAGAAATCATCCCTTAATGTTCTAAATTCGAGAATAAAGGCCCAATTTGTCTAATCTCTTCTCATTAATTCAACCTTTGAAGTTCAGGTATTATTGTTGTAAACCTGTGTCGAACTCCCTCCATGGCAAAACATCCTTCCTAAGGTGTACAAAGTTGAAAATCTCACAACACCAGGTTATAGTCCAGAAGGTTTATTGGGAAACACTAGCTTTTGGAGTGCTGTTCCTTCATCAGCGCACAGCCACCTGATGAAGGAGCAGAGCTCTGAAAGCTAGTGCTTCCAAATAAACAGTTGGACTATAACCTGGTGTCGTGAGATTTTCAACTTTGCACACCCCAGTCCAACATTGGCACCTCCAAATCATTCCGAAGGTGTGGTGTCCTAATCTGCTCACAATACTCTGTGGCATCTAATTAGGGTTTTGTATGATTGCAACATTGTACTCTAGCCCTTCGGATTTGAAGAGCAGCATTCCAATAGTTGCCTTGACTATTTTCTGCAATTGTTTGTGGTATTTTAAACAGATATACACCTGAACCCCAAATCTTATTGGACATCCACAGTATTAAATTTTGTACCTTCTAAAAAATACCCTGATCTATCCTTCCTTGGTCTGAAATGGAATAACCTCACATTTTCTCAATTAAAATCCATTAGCTTTATGCATTCACCTAATCTATCAATATCATGTCGGCAACACCGTCTACAATGCTGGGAGGAAATGAGGACTGCAGATGCTTGAGATCAGAGTCAAGAGTGTGGTGCTGGAAAAGTACAGCAGGTCAGGGAGCATCCAAAGAGGAGGAGCAGGTAAATGTTTGTATCTATCACATTCTCAGCCCCCTTCCATTTATCTCTCAGCACCCCAGCCCATAAGCCTCATTCTTGATGAAGGACTTCTGCCCAAAACGTTGATTCTTCTGCTCCTTGGATCCTGCTATGCTTTTCTAGTACCACACTCTCGACTCTGTCTACAGTGCTGTCCAATTTTGTGTCATCAGTAAATTTGGATATTTCATTTTTCATGCCAATATTCATTAAGGAATTGGATAATATGATAAATTTGAGGTCTCAAAACATATCCCTGTGGGACACTAGTCATGTCCTGCCAATTTGAGTACTTACCTATTATTCAAACCTTGTTTCCTGACACTCGACCAATTTCTTATCCATGTCAGTAATTTGCTCTCAATTCTGTAAGCTTCTACCTTAGCTGACAACCGCATCTGTGGTTCTTAATGAAAAGCCTTCTGGCAGTCCATATAAACAACATCCATCAACTTCCCCCTGTCCACCACCTTTGTCACTTCTTCAAAAAAATTCTGAAGTTTGTCAAACATGACCTACCTTTCATGAATCCATGCTGACTCTCCCTGAGGTTTGAAGTAATCAGTTGTTCTATCCTTGATTATAAACACCAACAATTTTCCTACCACAGATGTTAGACAAACTGATCTATAATTCGCTTCTTTCCATTGGTCACCCATCTTAATGAGCAGAGTGAGAGAAGCAAATTTCCATTGCAGAAGTAGAACTCCTGAATCCAGAGAAATTAGATATGGTAAGGCATCGGCAGGGTTCTCTCCGACCTCCTTTAACATCAGGTCTCGGGAATTTGTCACTCGTTAGTTCCATTAATTTCCCCATTATTGGTGATTTACTTATGGTCATTGACAATCTCCCCACTCTCATCCTTGAGGGTGCCACAGAGATTGTTCTGCTATAACGCAACAGCGGAATTTCTCTGCAACCTCGCCTATAGAAAACGCACTATGGAAACTACAGAATTGCGCTGTAGAAGATCACTAATAGAAAATTGCTATACCATTCAGTGGAAAGTTTGCATTATCCAAAGAACATCAACAATTTGCCAATCGCATTACAGCCAATTCGCACCGATGAAACACCCATTATAGCAGAATGACCTATAGTACTCTTAACCAGCTGTTTTATTTTTATGTAACTATAAAATGCTCTGGCCAGTGCCATTACTCCATTTTACATTGACAACCTTGAGGTAGTGAACCTCTCCATTTCATTATGTAAGTAATTATGTAAATATAAATAGGTGGATCCTCATAAAAAGACACAATCCTATCACGTTCAATATTTTTCGAGCCTGAACACCACCTTCCATGTCTTTTACACACCTGACATCCCGGATCTTGTCATGACATGGATTGATTTCAGAGCAGGCACCCCATTTTCACCCATTCATAGTCCTCATAATCACCTATGTTGCTTTTCCTTTTCCCTGGCTAACTATCAACACTCCCTTTGTCTGCCTAACATTTAGTCTCTCTCTCCCTCTCTGGACTCTGACTCCATCTGTCCACTCCCTCCTTTACCCCCACCCCTTGTCATCAAGATAAATATGAATACCATCAGTTCTGAAGAAGTGTTACTAGACTCAAAACATTAACCTTGGTTTCTCTGCACAGATGCTGCTAGTTTCTGTTGTGATTCTTTGGAACAGTGTAGAAGGTTGAGAAGAGACCAGAAAGGCCTCAGGAGTGAAATGGAGAATTAAAATGACAGATGAGCAGAAGCTTAGGCATATAGATTGGTGAGATGCTCAGCAAAGCAATCACCAATCTATACGGTGTAATTGAGAGTTTAAAAAGTATGGTTTAGTGTTTCAGTAGCAGACTGATTAAGGAAGAGGCTAATTAGGTTACAGAGCTGGTAGTTGGCACTCTCTATGATACAGATTATACATTGTCAGAAGCTGAAGATAGATGCTGATGTTACAAATAATTTTGCCCAGTGGCTGGAAAGACAAATGATATAAGTGATGAGAGTATACAGTTTGAGGTTAAGTTTAGACGTTGATTTTGTCCTTCTCAATGTTCATTTGGTAAAACAGCAGCTGGAGGCCAGAAAAGTTGTTGAACAATGTACATATAGTAGAGGTGTCAAGAGAGCTGGTGGAGAGCTAGAGTTGAAGGTCATTAACAGACTTTCCAGGTTAACCCAATGTCTGTTGATGATCTAATCAAGACAAACACAAAAATAGAAAGAAAATGAGGCTAATGATGATTCATTAGTGACATTGCTAATTATAATTAGCGTGTATACACTCTGGTGGTTAAATTAATTTTCCACCTAAGGATCTTATAGTAATGAAGTTGATCCTTCTATCCAATCCAACTGTATTGAAATATTAAATGTGCTTATGTTGTCAATGATACACTTACATTGCTAGTTCCCATGAGAAAATGGTCAGGAATCTTCAAGTTGACCAACTGCAATCCTTCTAATGATGTTGCTCTCATAGTGATGTAAGTTGAGAAATTCTATCCATGTGACCTGATATTGATAATGGGAAGTGGTTACATATTGAAAGATGAGAGACTGGGAAGTGGTGTTTAGAGATGATGGTGTTTCCATTTCTTTGTGCTTTTGTCCATGCTAGTGGCAGCAGCCATTGCAACATAAATGTTTTTAGAATAAATTTAGCAAGTTATTGGTAGGTATCAGAGAGATAGGTATGTGCATGAAGTAAGTATTGAATAATTTGAAAGAAATCAAACAGAGTATTCTTTTCTTGATAATATTAAACTCCTTGGAGCTGTTATTGCTGCATCTATCCAGGCAAGTGACAAAGAGTCATAGAGATGTAGTACACAGAACCAGACCCTTCGGTCCAACTCGTCCAGATATCCTAACCTAATGTAGTCCCATTTGCTAGAACTTGGCCCATATCCCTCTAAACCCCTCCTATCCATATAACCATTCAAATGCCTTTTAAATGTTGTAATTGTACCAGCCTCCACCATTTCCTCTGGCAGCTCATTCCATACACTTACCACTCTCTGCATGAAAAAGTTGCCCTTTATGACCCTTTTATATCTTTCCTCTCTCATCCTAAACCTATGTCCTCTAGTTCTGGACTCCCCCACCCCAGGGAACATACCGTGTCTATTTACCCTATCAATGCCCCTCATGATGTTATAAACCTCTTTAAGGTCATCCCTTCGCCTCTGGCATGCCAGGGAAAACAGCCCCAGCCTGTTCAGCCTCTCTTTGTAGCTCAAATCCTCCAACCCTGGCAACATCCTTGTAAATCTTTTCTGAACCCTTTCAAGATTCACAACATTCTTCTAATAGGAGGGAGACCAGAAATGCACACAATATTCCAAACGTGGGCTAACCAATGTCCTGAATAGCTGCAACATGACCTCCCAACTCCTATACTCAATGCTCTGACCAATAAAGGAAAGCAAATCAAATGCCTTCTTCAATATCCTGTCTACCTGCGACTGCACTTTCAAGGAACTATGAACCTGCACTCCAAGGTCTCTTTGCTTAGCAACACTCCCCAAGACCTTACAATTAAGTGTCTAAGTCCTGCTCTGATTTGCCTTTCCAAAATGCAGAACCTCACATTTATCTAAATTAAATTCCATCTGCCACTTCTTGGCCCATTGGCCCATCTGATCAATATCTCGTTGGAATCTGAGGTAAACTGTTTTGCTGTCCACTACACCTACAATTGTGGTGTCATCTGCAAACGTACTAACTATACCTCCTATGTTCACAACCAAATTATTTATATAAATGATGAAAAGCAGTGGACCCAGCACCGATCCTTGTGGCACACCACTTGTCACAGGCCTCCAGTCTGAAAAACAATCCTGCACCTTCACCCTCTGTCTTCTACCTTCAAGCCAATTCTGTATGCAAATGACTACTTTGCCTCTATATTCCATGAGATCTAACCTTGCTAACCAGTCTAAAATGAGGAAACTTGTCAAACGCCTTACTGAAGTCCATATAGATCATGTTCACCGCTCTTCCCTCATCAATCCTTTTTTGTTACTTCTTCAAAAAACTCAGTCAAGTTCGTGAGACATGATTTCCCACACTGCAAAGACATGTTGATGATCCCTAATCAGTTCTTGCCTTTCCAAATGCATGTAAATCTTGTTCCCTCAGGACTCCCTCCCCCCCCCCCCCCCCCAAACAAGTTCTCCACCACCAATGTCAGGTTCACTGGTCTACAGATTTTCCTTACCACCCTCCTTAAACAGTGGCATCACGTCAGCCAACCTCCAATCTCCTGGTACCTCACCTGTGACTATCGATGATACAAATATCTCAGCAACAGGCCCAGCAATCATTTCCCTAGCATCCCACAGAGGTACACCTGATCAGGTCCTGGGGATTTATCCACCTTTTAAGATATCAGCACCTCCTCCTCTATAATACAGACAGTTTTCAAGATGTGACCATCTATTAAACCACATTCTATACCTTCCATATCCTTCTCCACAGTAAACACTGATGTAAAATACTCATTTAGTATCTCCCCCAAGTCCTGGGTTAGATAGGGTGGATAGTGAGAGCTTTTTCCTCGAATGCTGATGGCCAGCTCGAGGGAACATAGCTTTAAATTGAGGAGTGATAAATATAGGACAGAAGTCAGAGGTAGTTTCTTTACTCAGAGAGAGTAGGGGCGTGGAACACATTGCCTGCAACAGTTGTAGACACCAACTTTAAGGGCATTTAAATGGTCATTGGATAAACATATGAATGAAAATGGAATAGTGTAGGATAGATGGGTTTCAGATTGGTTCCACAGGTCGGTACAACATTGAGGGCTGAAGGGCCAGTCCTGTGATGTAATGTTTCACACACAGACTGCCTTGTTGATCTTTGAGGGATCCTATTGTCTCCCTACTGACCTTCTTATCCTTAATGTATTTATAGAATCCCTTTGAATTCTCCTTAACCCTATTTGCCAAAGCTATGTCATGTCCCCTTTTTGCCCTCCTGATTGCCCTCTTAAGTACTCTCCTACTGCCTTTATACCCTTCTAAGGATTCACTTGATCTCTGCTGCCTATACTTGACGTATGCTTCCTTCTAGGTAAAAACAATGACTGCAGATACTGGAAACCAGATTCTAGATTAGAGTGGTGCTGGAAAAGCACAGCAGTTCAGGCAGCATCCGAGGAGCAGGAAAATCGACGTTTCGGGTTAAAAACCCTCCATCAGGAATAGTATGCTTCCTTCCTTTTCTTAACTAAAACCTCAATTTCTCTAGTCATCCAGCATTCCCTACATCTACCAGCCTTGCCTTTCACCCTAACAGGAATATACATCTCTGGACTCTTGTTATCTAATTTTCGAAGGCTTCCCATTTTCCAGCTGTCCCTTTATCTGCGAGCATCTGCCCCCAATCAACTTTTGAAAATTCTTGTCTAATGGCGTCAAAATTGGCCTTCCTCCAATCTAGAACTTCAACTTTTAGATCCAATCTATCCTTTCCCATTACAATTTTAAAAGTCCATTTCAAAAATGTTGGACTTGATTCTCTAATTAATGGTGAAGGAGTTTTGAGGGATCAAGTGTTGGATCATTGCCTCTGCTCTTCTCCATTACCTTCACTGTTTAAAACTTCAACCATAAATCATGCTTTTCTTAAATGCTGAGTAAACATTGGAGCTTTTATCATAACCAACAGGCTTAATGCTGAGAAAATATTGGGTGTTCTTATTCTAAACCATCTCTACAGCCTAAACATTCTTTACCATCCTCAGATTACAATCCTGGCACAATGCCAATATAGAGATTTCATCCAGAGATTTGTACTTACAGTGTGCGTTCCCGTTGAAGGTAGTCAAGTCAAGCATAAGTTGGGATTGATTCATAGAACTGAGGGATGTGCTGCATGCTGATCTAACTCTTCGGAATATACCTTTGACAGGGCCTCCAGCTACATGTAACAAGAGGTCATTTAATCAGATAACGTGCCACTTACAAATTTTTGTAGCTTACTCCATTGTTCCATATTCTCAAAATATGATCAACCATTTATATTGATGTTAATCAAAGTGGATCAAACACTGTAAATTAATAAAGGTTACCAAGTTGTACTTTACTTGAATCATATTTTCTCCATTTCTTGTATAAATGTTGATATGATTAATTGATATAGTACAATGGGTAGTTAATCAAAAAGATATCAGTGATGTGTTTAAAAGGTTTCCACTGATATATCACGTCAGCTGTGAACAACTTTGATATTAAAATACTTGTTTAGTTGAGTTACAGGAACTACTGTTCAGCGACAATTCTTCCTCAAAATTTAACAGAATAGCAATAAAGTAATATATTTAACTTTTCTTCAATCATTCATGGGATATAAGTATCTTTGATAGGTCCTGCATTTATTGTCTATCACTAGTTACCCTTGAGAAGATGGTGGTGAGCTGTCCTCATGAACCATTGTAGTTCACCTGTTGTTAGTGAGAAAGATCTTGACCCAGTGACAAGATGGCAATACATCAGGACGGTGAGTGGAACTTGCAAATGGGAAGTCAAGAGATGATTTACTCACTGTAAAGTTCCTAGTCTCCAACCTGCTCTTGGTTGCCACTGTATTTATACAGCAAACCCAGTTCAGTTTCTGATGAATGGTAACCCCCAGGATGTTGATAGTGGGGGTTCAGTGATGGTAATGCCATTGTCAAGGGGTGATGACTAGATTCTCTGGTGTTGGGGATGATCATTGCCTGACACTTGTGTGGCATGAATGTTACTTGAGACATGTTAGCCCAAAATTGACCAGATCTTGTTGCATTTAGATATGGACTGCTGCAGTATCTGAGTTGTTGTTAATGGTGCTGAACACTGTGCAGTCATCATCAAACATCTCCACTTTCTGCTGGAGGAAAGGTAATTGATGAAGCAGCTGAAGATGGCGGGGCCAAGGACTACCCTGAGAAAATCCCGCAGAGATGTCCTGGAGCTGAGCTGACTGACCTGCAACAACCACAACCATCTTCCTTTGTGACAGGTATGACCCATAGCTGGAAAAAAGATTATGAATCACACCTGGGACAAAGACGATCAGTCACAAAGATTCATTAATGACAAAGTAAGTCTGGACTAAATATACAGTTGTTCAATTATGTGGTAATTCCAATGTGCATAAACAGTTGATCAGCCGAGAGGTGTTGTGAAGAAACGACACTTTTGATATTGCAATGTCATACAGGTATGTGGACCAGACATGTTTTTTTCTATTTGCCCACCATTAAATATGAACATGTTTTGCAATGTTTCCAGTGGGCATGTTAGTCCAAGCGCTTGTGTACAGGGATTTGAAACAAATTGATTTTAACAAGTCGCCTGTCCATAGTGAATTCGGCCAGCAGAGAGAACAATGTGAAGATGTTACCACCCACGCAGTGAATAAACATATTCTAAATGCTATATTACCATGTTCAGTTACATAGCCTTAAAATACTTCCTATTTAATACAAACAGTCGGATAACTTTCCGACTTCTGTAACCCTTATATAGGAAAAGTAATAATCAATCATAAATTGGAACTTATGAATCAACTAACCTGATTTGTTTGCTCAGTACATCAAGGGAATATGTTTCATCCCTAACGACAGTAACAGCTGAATGGTAAACGGAAGCAGATTTTGAGGATACCCTGAGGCTTTTGGAGCCGTTCAGTAGAAATGAGAAAATCTAATTGCTGTATAAGTGGCACCTGCTATCAAATACAATATACAGCTTCCCTTAGGTCTTTTGTTAGTTGCCTTATTAACACCTGAAGGGTATGACAGTTTGGTACTGGGAAGATTACATTATTTTGCCCTTTATATTATTTCCTGCGATGCAAACCAATTGTTATTGAATGTTTTGCTCACCATTTAAATCAAATGTTTAAAGGCTGGCTGAATCAACATGATATCAAAATGCTGCTACGGAAAACACAATGTGTAACTAGAAAGTGATACAATCATGTTTATATATTACTATAAAAAAAAATTGAACTAATAGTTTCCAGTGCTTGCATGCTGACCATTGATAACAGCAGTATAATACATAATTAATACAGTATCTATAAAATATTGTCATGCTCACTTAATTGAATTATTTTATGTTGACAAATGACAACATTCAATAAAGCAAAAAAGCTTTAAACCAATACCATGTCTACTATAACTAGCCATGAATACCTTACTCTCAGTTAAATCAAGTCTGTAACAGAACACATACGCCGATTGAACTATATCTAAGTTGTACTGAACTGTTACATGCTATATTTCAACAGCATATAACATCAAGCATAATCTGTTCGAGACATTTTGTCTCAGCCACACAATGTCAATGAAACTGTAAAGAGATCCATACCAATTCTGTTAAGGCTATCATATCATGTTGCTCTATAAAACTTTAAAAATTCTGATGTACAAATTGCTGCACAGGGTTTTCAGTTTTGTTTTGTATTGCTTCACAAAAATCATGGTAAAAATCAAAGACCAATGTAACCTGTCTATGCACACTACATCGGGAATAGCCTTTGACATTACCAGTGACAGTCTTGAACTTTTCAGACAGATATCTTCCTGTCACACACAACAACAGTTGAAAGGAGCTGCACACTTCTCCTTAAGTCAAGCCAGTAGCTCCCTAAGCTCCAATTTATTTTAATATAAAAGTTGGCTATACTGTTCGTGACAGCATTCTCTTCAATTGAGTTCTACTTTGCAGATGTCACCTCTATAGATAATAGTTTTAAACTTAATATCGAGTATTAATATTTCCTCCATACATTAAAAGTTAATTCAAATGCCGTGGTCAGAAAAGGCCAACATATCAGAAACCAAATGTTACCATCGGATCTTTCCTCAAGCAGTATAAACCATGTGCATGTTGAGTAATTAGAAGTCTTTGCAACTAATGTAGATACTTAGATCGACTGTGAGCTTTTGTAGGAGTTTGATATTCAGATCTAGCACCTTGGGATGTCAGCAATAGCTGTCCAAATATCGATATGCACATTGCGGAAGCTAATGAGCCTGAAAACTTTCTAAAATTGTATAGATCACCTCTTGAATCATTGGGTATTCTGCATCTTGAAATGTCGAAGATCTGTAAGATTGGAATAACCCTGTATTGAAAATACTGTAACTTTCATGACTGCAGGCACAGTAGAGTCACAAAGGACACTTTAATAATTTCACAAACCTTAATAAATGGCACCTTGAACAGCCGTGAATTGGTCTCTTAGGCATCTGTTATGACTTTTTGCTAATATTCCACGTCCTCTAATATTATCTTCTTGATTAATTTTGAAACAAGAGATAAACTGTCTCAACGTGTCAAATCATAAGATCTTCTTCACCTTTACTACGTGTACATTATGCCAAATTAATATGTAAGCATGTTGGGGGTAGGGGAGAGGATAGAGCCACAAGAGGATAATGTTTTTCATTCCTGATAAAGAAACTGAGGAGGAGAAAAGGAACAAGACATATGAAACATTGATCAATTAAAGAAAGTAACATTAATAGGAATAAATAGTTTTTCTCTTGTTATCCTCCAAGTGAGATTTTGTCAAGTTGTATCACTGAATAAGGATGGATCTGAAGATCAAATACGTAGATCAATGTTTCATATCATTCTGCTAAAAAGGAACAACATCCTTGAAGCATGAAGATTTATGGCTCGGATTAAGCCTGTAAACTCAGTTCTATTTACCTTTTTTTTTACTTGACAGTTATTTTGCTGATCTTAAGGTCTATCGTTCTTGCATTATGACTATCATTTATTCGCTGATGGGTTAATCATAAATTAAACACCTAAAACTATTTGCATCCAATTGTTTGAGATGGGCACAACTGAATGGGGAAGACACTCGATATATATTCCTCAAAGGATCTTTCTTATATCTAAATGATCTATGAAGGCATAGTATTCTGATGTGTAAAGTGGGATTTTACAGTCAGTGGTAAACTAGGAACAGAACTGCTTATAAAGATCTTGCAATCTTTGTGTTGTTGTTTTTGCCACTTCTGATGACAGTTTTAACCAGGCACCAGGTCAAGAGGATCTCCTGCCATGCAGTAACAGTGATGTCAGCCAGCAGGTAGACAGCCAATCCCATTGAAATATTCACACACCGCAATCCAGGAAGTTAATGACACTGAAAGTATTCATTTTTAATTCACATTTTTAGACAATGAAATTAAATTAGTTTAATTGGATATACACATAGAAAATATAAATGGAAACGAACTTCAAAAAGGATTACAAAAACGTGGAATTCTTTTAATCATGATGGAGAAACTTAACATTGAACAAATATAAAACTTATTTTTCATGGCCAGTGAAGATATGCAAAGGTAACTGTGAAGTTAGCATGTTCTGAGTAAAAGCCCACCCACACCCACCGAAAGTGAATTTAGCAATTTGGAATGATTTGTCTGGGGACTGGTGCATCAAGCGTGAATTTTCTGGGCTTTGGGTGGTTGGCCCAGGAGTGAAAATCCAGCTGTCAGTTTGGTGATTTGCAGAAGAAAGACTTTGGTGTCACTTATCAATGTCACTGAACATTTTCTTTTTTCTGCTGAGTAAAAGGAACAATCTCAGCCAGAGATGACCAATTCTTTCCCCACCCAAGATAGCCTCTCTAGTTCCAAGATATATTTGTTCATAAATGTGCATAACTGAGGAGCACAGGAATAAGAAAACAATAATTAGCTTCTTTCTCATCTCTAAGTGATCAAGTTATGAGTTTGAAATATAATCAGCACTGACGTTCTTTAACAACAGAACATTAGTTTGTTACACAAAACAAGCAAAAGAAAACATAATAAGCTTAACATATACAACAAACTTTGTTTTAACCAGCACCTATTGTACTGGCACTCTTGATAAACTGGCATATATACCTCAATTATTGCGAGACTCACTGTTTATTCTGTCCAATTATTATAGTTTTTAAATTATTTACCTCAATGTAAATATGCTTGTTGTTCTATCACACGGCTACATGAAATATCAATGATTTGGAGGTGCCGATGTTAGACTGTGGTGGACAAAGTCAAAAATCACACAACACCAGGTCATAGTCCAACAGGTTTATTTGGAAGCACTAGCTTTCGAAATGCTGCTTCTTCATTAGGTGGTTGTGGAGCAGAATCATAAGACACAGCAACTTTATATTAACAGGATTGCAGTGTTATGGAATGTAATAATAAACAAATTTAGCTTAGGTCTTTCATCTTTTAGAATTATCATGTTAGTTTCGGTTCCTTCATATGTAAGTCCCAGAACATTTTTAAAGTTACATTCTCAAGATAGCTTTTAACAATAGGTGTCATCTCAACTCAGAAATATCAATAGTTGATTCGATTTCAAATCAATTTCTCTTCAAATACCACAGTCTAAAGTTTCAACCTGTTTCTCAGTACCATCTATTACAGAGACTTAGTCCCAAAGAATAATCAATTCTATGTCAGCTTTTTAAATCTTTATTTGAACTGCTTATCTGGTCTGATGCCATAAATCTCTCACATATCTGATGGTCTAACTTCCTCAGTTCTAACAACTTGAAGATTTCTATTCAAACATATTCTATTCATAGCCTAAAAACTACTTTTGCTGAGGGACTGATTCCTGAACTGAATTGGGAAACCTTGGTTTCCTTGTTTAGAGAAATCATAGTGAAATAACTCCCCAAAGGCAGGTATTCCATCACCAAGACACCCTTTATTTACAAGGAGATATTAACACTAACTCAGTTAGCTCAGAGTTGGCTCTTAGAGTGAACAGAACCCCTGTCACTCGTGTCTATATCTGTCAGCCAGGGCTCCCTGATTGGACCAGGTTTACAGCGCTGATCAGGAAACTCATATTCTTTGTGGTCTACCTGGCTGACTTCATTCCAATCACTACATCCCTTCCCCTCCAACTGCTAGGACGTAGGCCTGTTCTTTTTCCTGTAATTTCTCCTGGTATGTTTTCACACCAGGTCCGATTTCTCCAACTCTGCCTTGGATATTGGGGGAGTGCACTCCACCATATCCTGCTTCTGTCAAGAGCGTCTCTGAAGAAATTCAGGTGATGATAGCGTCAAGGTTGTGACACCTGTTATGTCCATCTCATCCTCAGACCCAGGCAGATGGAGAGAACCCATGGGTTCTGACAGCCTTGCCAGATGTTCTCCGGGGTCGGGTATGTTTTGAGAGGTTGCAGCTTTTATGTGGTCCTTGTGCTTGTTTAGCATGACATCTCCTACCCAAACTTTGTACGTCATGGGACCCGACCCAGTTCTCAAACTGCCAAGTAAAATTGATAGTGTCTCAGAATTAGAGGAGTCTTCGGGTCTTAATATTCCTTAACTAAATGTGTCAATTCTTGAAAAGTTATAGTATTTTGTACTTCATGGATGGTTATGCTTCTAGTAACGAAAAAAGCTATGGGTCCACAAACTGTCAGGAGACCTACTCATTGCTTTTCGTCTGCCCCAATTTCATTTGCCTGGGAAAAATAACGCATTCTTTCCACATATTGGGTCTAGACTTTGATGGTGGGATCAAATGAGTCACAGCACCCCGATACCAGAAACCCTTACCCCAAATCAAAGATGACTGTTGCGAGCAAATCTCCCTTCAGGGACATGTTTTTCTCTCGTTGCCACTGAAATAACTCCATGAAGGCCAATACCCCATTACTAAGTCACCCTTTATTTACATATGCATAATACATGATATAGACTTTTAGAGTGAACAGAATTCCGACATTGGGTAACCCAAGATGGAGGATGGGAAAATAATTGTGGCTTTAAGAGCTGTTACTTTTTTGAGGTATATTAGGTATTGGAGGTGATTTCCTCTAATTCCAGGAGCAGCAATTACTGCTTCATAAGCTGTTGCATTGTTTTGGAACTTCTGGGGAGAGAATATCAAAACAACGGCACTTTTAAAAGGAGGAAGACAAAGGCAGAGACCACACCATCAGAGAAAGAAACCGACACTGCTGTCTGTCACAGCAGTGAACCCAGCACAGTTAGTGCCTTTGCTGTTTGAGTTCAAGTATCTCTGGACATGAGAGGGTGTCTAGGAAAAATTAACAAACAGCATAATTCTCAGCTGACCCTGGAGGAACCTGTGTGGGACAGCTCCCAATACGGGAAATGCTAACATTGCTGTAAATCTTCAGTACTGAGTACAGTGGGTTCATTTTTTATTATATGTTTTATTGAGATCTGTCTCTTGACTACATTTTTAAAATATAAAACATTGGTACTAACTTAGCATGGAGCAGTCTTTTGTAGAGCAACAAGACAATGCTATTTTCTGGGTCTGTAAATTGTTAAGGGGCAAAGATGGCGTTTAGTAGAGTGATGTGCTCTTGTTGTCGGATGTGGGACATCAGGGAGCGTTTCCATGTTACTGATGATTATGTCTGCAGGAAATGTCTTTGGTTACGAATCCTATCCAATCGCATGGATCAGTTAGAGGCAATGAGTAATTTATAAGAGCTAGGGATTGTGATGGATGGAAGTTATAGGATGGGAGAAAAACAGCAGATAAGTCAGGTAGATGAGTTACCTCTAGGAAAGGTAGGAGAGAGAGGCAGATAGTGCATGAGTCTCCTGTGGCTATTCCTATCTCAAACAAGTGTGCTGCTTTGGAAAATGTAGGGGGTGATGGACTCTCAGGGGTATGTAGCACAAACAGCCAAGTTTCTCTACCGAGACTGGCTCGAATTTAATGAGGGGTACATCAGGTTCCAAGCGATTGGTTGATAGGGGACTCTCTAGTTGGGGCACGTGAAATCAGAATGGTGTGTTGCATGCCTGGTACCAGGGTCAAGGATATCTTGGAGAGAGTGTAGAATGTTCTGAAAGGGGAGAAGAGCCAGCAGGAGGGTGTTGTACACATTGAAACTAACAACATAGGAAGCAAAAAGGATGCGATTCTAAAGGGAGAGTGTAGAAAGTTAGGCAGGAATTTAAAAATGAGGGTAGTAATATCTGGATTACTCCTGGTACTATGGGCTAGTGAGAGTAGGAATAGGTGGATAGAGCTGATGTATGCGTGGCTGAGGAGCTGGTGCCGAGGAGAAGGGTTCAAGTTTTTAGATCATTGGAATCTCTTCTGGGGTAGAAATGACCTGTATAAGAAAGATGGATTGCACCTGAATTGGAAGAGGACTAACGTAGTAAGGAAGGGAGATTTGCTAGAGTTGCTCTGGAGGATTTAAACAAGTAAAGTTGGTGGAGGGACCCAGGGAGACAGTGAGCAAAGAGATCAATCTGAGACTGGTAAAGTTGGGAAAAGGAGTGAGTCAAATAGGGCAGGCAGGAACAAGGCAGAGAATGAGCTGGGACTGATAAATTAAACTGCATTCATTTCAATGCAAGAGGCCTAACAAGGAAGTCAATTGAACTCATGTCATGGTTAGGAACATGGGACTGGGATATCATAGCAATTACAGAGACATGGCTCAGGGATGGACAGGACTGGCAGCTTAATTTTCCAGGATACAAATGCTACAGGAAGGATAGAAAGGGGGGCAAGAGAGGAGGGAGAGTGGCGTTTTTAATAAGGGACAATATTACGGCTGTGCTTAGGGAGAATATTCCTGAAAATTCATCCAGGGAAGTTATTTGGGTGGAACTGAAATAAGAAAGGGACGATCACCTTATTGGGATTGTATTCTAGACCCCCCAATAGTCAGCAGGAAATTGAGAAATTTGTGAAAAGATTTCAGTTATCTGCAAGAATAATAGTGCGGTTATGGGGGAGGGGGGTGGACTTTAACTTTCCAAACAGACCGGGACTGCTATAATGTTAAGGGTTTAGATGGAAAGGAACTTGTTAAATGTATACAAGATTCATAATGTGGATGTTCCTACTAGAGATGATGCAAAACTCTGACCTACTTTTGGGAAATAAGACAGGGCAGGTGACTGAGGTGTCAGTGGGGGTGCACTTTGGGGCCAGCGACCATAGTTCTATTAGACTTATAATAGTGATGGAAAGGGATAGACCAGATCTAAAAGCTGAAGTTCTAAATTGGAGGAAGGCAATTTTGATGCTATTAGGCCAGAACTTTCAAAAGCTGATTGGGGGAGGGTGATGTTTGCAGGAAAGGAGACAGCTGGAAAATGGGAAGCCTTCAGAAATTAGATAATACGAGTCCAGAGACAGTACATTCCTGTTAGGATGAAAGGCAATGCTGTTGGGTTTGCAGAAATCTGGATGACTAGAGAAACGGAGGTTTTGGTTAAGAAAAAGAAGGAAGTATATGTCAGGTATAGACAACAAAGATGGAATTATTCCTTAGAAGAGTATAAAGGCAGTAGGAGTATACTTAAGAGGGAAATCAGGAGGGCAAAAAGGGGACTTGAGATAGCTTTGGCAAATAGAATTAAGGAGAATTCAAAGGGATTCTATAAATACATTAAGGACAAAAAAGTAACTAGGGAAAGAATAGAACCCCTCAAAGGTCAGCAAGGCAGCCTATTTGTGGAAATGTAAGAGCTTGGGGAGATACTAAACAAATATTCTGCATCAGTGTTTACTGTGGAGGAGGACATGGAAGATTTGAATGTGGGGAAATAGATGGTGACATCTTGAAAAATGTCCATATTACAGAAGAGGAAGCGCTGGAGTAAAAGTGGATAAATCCCAGGACCTGATCAGGTATACCCTAGATCTCTGTGGAATGCTAGGGAAATGATTGCTGGAACCATTGCTGAGATATTTGTATCATTGATCGTCATAGATGACGTGCTGGAAAAGTGGAGGTTGACTAAAGTGCCACTATTTAAGAAGGGAGGTAAGGAAAAGCCAGGGAACTACAGACCAGTGAGCCTGACATCAGTGTTGGGCAGGTTGTTGGAAGGAATCCTGAAGGAATGATTTAAATGTATTTGGAAAGGCAAGGACTGTTTAGAGATAGTCAACATGGCTTTGTGCGTGGGAAATCATGTCTCAAAAACCTGATTGAGTCTTTTGAAGAAGTAATGAAGAGGATTGATGAGAGCAGAGCAGTGGATGTGATCAAATGGATTTCAGTAAGGCGTTCAACAAGGTTCCTCATGGTAGACTGGTTAGCAAAGTTAGATGGGAGAAAGTGAGGACTGCAGGTGCTGGAGATCAGAGTCAAAAAGTGTGGTGCTGGAAAAGCACAACTGGTCAGGCAGCATCTGAGGAGCGGGAGAGTCATCGTTTCAAGCAGCTCTTCATCAGTAATGGGAAATGGGAAGTCTTTAAAACTGAGATATGCATTTCTGCTGAAAAGCTTCTGCTTGAAACATCCACTCTTGGATCTGTTCCTCGGATGCTGCCTGCCCGTTGCGCTTTTCCAGCACCACACTTTTTGACTTAGCAAGGCTAAATCATATGAAATATAGGGAGAACTAGCCATTTGTATACAGAACTGGCTCAAAGTTAGAAGACAGGATGGCGGTGGAGGATTGCTTTCAGAATGGAGGTCTGTGACCAGTGGTGTGCCACAAGGATCGGTGCTGGGTCCATTGCTTTTCGGCATTTATATAAGTGACTTGAATGTGAACACAGGAGGTATAGTTAGTAAATTTGCAGGTGACACCAAAATTGTAGATGTAGTGGACAACAAAGAAGGTTATCTCAGAGTACCATGGGATCTTGATCAGATGGGCCAATGAGATGAGGAGTAGCAGATGGAGTTTAATTTAGATAAATGAGAGATGCTGCATTTTGGAAAGGCAAATCAGGGCAGGACTTATATACTTAATGGTAAGGTCCTGGGGAGTGTTGCTGAACCTGCTGACCTTGGAGTGCAGGTTCATAGTTCATTGAAAGTAGAGTCACAGGTAGGTAGGATAGTGAGGAAAGCATTTGGCATGCTTTCCTTTATTGGTCAGAGCACCGAGTATAGGGGTTGGGAGGTCATGTTGCGGCTGTATAGGACGTTAGTTAGGCCACATTTGGAATATTGTGTGCATTTCTGGTCTCCCTCCTATCAGAAGGATGTTGTGAAACTTGTGGAAGGGTTCAGAAACTATTTACAAGGATGTTGCCAGGGTTGGAGAGTTTGAGCTATACCTAGAGGCTGAATAAGCTGGGGCTGTTTTCCCTGGAGCGTCAGAGCTGAGGGGTGACCTTATAGAGGTTTACAAAATCAAAGGGGCATTATAGGGTAAATAAACAAGATTTTTTTCCCTAAGGTGGGAGAACTAGAACTAGAAGGTGTAGGTTTAGGGTAAGAGGGGAAAGATTTAAAGGGACCTAAGGGGCAACTTTTCATGCAAAGGGTGTTGCGTGTATGAAATGAGCTGCCAGAGGAAGTGGTGGAGGCTGGTATAATTGCAACATTTAAAAGGTACCTGGATGGGTATATGAATAGAAAGGGTTTAGAGGGATATGGGCCAAGTGCTGATAAATGGGACTAGATTAGGTTTGGATTTCTGGTCGACATAGACGAGTTGTTTGTTTCCCTGCTACCCCTCTCTATGACTCCGCTTTATATCTGTCAGACAGGGCTCCCAGCCTGGACAGGTAAACAGCTCCAATCAGGAAACACATATTTCATGACCTTGTTCCAATCACTACATAATGTACTTTCTGAACTGAACTCCAGATTCTTCTGAACTAAAGTCTAAACAAATCTAATTGACTTGATGTGATTACACTGCATATAATATACCCAACAGTATAAACATTGCATCTGTTAAAGCCACAGGGATATAGTCTCTTGATATCTGGTTGGCATGGACATGTTGGACCGAAGGGTCTGTTTCCATGCTGTACATCTCTATGACTCTATGACTGCAATCACGTATTTTCTTTTTAGAGCTAATGTATTTTGATCACAATTTCCTAATGACTTCTTGATATTTCAAAATATTTCACAGAACTGATCCACATCTATATACCTCCATTTTAAAATGCAAAATAAAAAAACTGATATTTTAAAAGCTCACCTTTCAGAATTAAATTAGGAAATACACAGTATAATTTAAGCTTTTAAAAGGGAATTTTTCAATTCAATGTCACAGTGCTTCTAATGAACCCAGTTTACATAGGAACAAGACGAGGCCATTCAGCGGCTTGAGCCTGTTCCATCATTCTACTACATCATAGTTAATTTTTTTAACAGCTTATTGTTCCACTTTGCTCAAGATCCTATGTCAACAGTTGACCTCAATTTTGAGCATGCCACTTGGTCAAGCATCCACAGACTTTTTGAGGAAGAGAGTTTGTGCTTTTGCTACCTTTTGTGCTAAAATGTACTTTCTCATTTTATGTGTAAACAGCACAGGTCTAATTTTAAGATTATTCCGTTTGCTCTAGATTACTCATGGAGTCATACAACATGGCAACAGAGCCTTTGGTCCAGCCAGTCCATGTTGACCATGTTCCCAAAATAAATTAGTCATCCCTGCCTGTGCTTGGCCTATATCTCTCCAAACCTTCTCTATTCATTAGCATACACAAATATTTCTGAAAGATTATAACTTTACCAGAATCTACCACCTTCTCTGGAAGTTCACCCCCACACAAATCATTTCCTGTGTAAAAAAAAATTGCCTCTTATGTCCTTTTTATCGTTCTCCTCTCACCTTAAAAATATACTCCCTAGTTTTGAACTTCTCTACCCTGGGAAAAGACCCTTGTAATTCACCTTAGCTATGCTCCTCGTGATTTTATAAACTTCAATCTATAACCTCCTATGCTCCAGCTTTTGCAGTCTATTTTTATATCTTAAACTCTCCATTCCTGGCGAGATCCTGGTATTTTTTTTCTGAACTCCCTCCTGCTTAATAATATCCATCCTATAACCGAAAACTGGATACAGTACTCCAGAGGAGGTCTCATCAACATCCTGTACAACCGCAACATGACATTCGAACTCCTGTACTCAAAGGTTTGAACAATGAAGACAAGTGGGCTAAATGCCTTCTTAACCACCCTGTCTATCTGTGATGCTATTTTCAAAGAATTATATATCAACTATAATTATATTTACAATTATAAATTATATTACTCATCTAATGTGAAGGTGTTATTTGAAATAACACCTTGTTTTCTTTAAGGTTGTGCTTAGGAAACTAGTGCTAACTCTACCCTGGAAACTCCAAGGATTGATAAAAATAAAAGGCTAAAGTTAACATATGAACAGCATTGAATACCATAAAGATTGTAAGAAATAAGAATAAAGATTCGTCTAGCTAGCTCCATCACAGCTAATCCAACATTCCTCATATCCAGTTTACTGCATTTTCCCCAATAACTCTTGAATTCCCTATTGATTAAGAATCTATCTCAGCCTAAAATATTCACAAGGACTCTGCCCCATTAGCTTTCTTCATCAAGGAGTTCCAAAGAAACTCAACCCTCTGAGAGAAGAAATTCCTCTTCATCTCAGTCTTAAATCGTTACCCTTACATTCTAAGACCATATCCTCTGGTCCTAGACTCTTCCATAAGGGGCAATAATCCTCTCAGAATTTACCCTGTCAAGCCCCTTAAGAATCCTATATGTTCCAATGAAATAATACAGTTGAACAGCATAGAAACAGGGCTATCAACCCCACCTTATCTGTGCCAAGCAACAAAGAAACTCATCTAATTTACCTGCATTTGGTCATAGACTACTAAGCTTGTTTAGATGCCTCTTACATACTTGCCTCCATTACCCTCTCAGGCAACCTGTTCTATATTTCTACTACCTTCTGGGTGAAAAAATATTTTTCCTCAGATCCCCTCTAAACCACTTGCTCCTCATCTTAAATCTATGCCCCCTGATCTTAGGCATCTCTGTCATGAAGAAAAGATTCTTACCATTTCCCCTATCTATGCCTCTGATAATTTTGTATATCTCAATCCAATCCCCCCACAGCCTCCTCTGCGCCAGGGAAAACAAAGCCAGCATAACCAGTCTTTCCTCAGAATGGAGGCTTTTCATCACAGGCAATATTACAGTGAATCTTCTCTGCACTATCTTCAATGTAATCATGTCTTTCTGATACTGTGACAATGAGAACTGCACACAGTATTCCATCTGTGGCCTAATCAATGTTTTAAAGTTGCAACAAGACTTCCTTCTTCCTAAATTCTATGCAACAGCTATTGAGTGCAAGCATTCAATAAACCATCTTCACCACCCTGTACTGACACTTTCAGGCATCTATGGTCCCTTTGCTTCTCAGTACGGGCCTACCATTCATTGTGTAAATCCTTCCCTTATTGGACCTCCTAAAATACATCACCTTGCACTTATTAGGATTAAATTCTATCTGTCATTGCTCTGCCCAATTTACCAGCTGATCAAAATCACACTTAAGACAGAGATCATCCTCAATATGAACACCACTGCCAATTTTTGTTTCATCTGCACAAAACTACACATTACACAGTCTATTTTCATATCCAGGGCAATAATGTACATAACAAACAGCAAGCATCCCAGCACTAATCCCTGTTGGACACCATTGGTCACAGATTTCCAATCACGAAAGCAACCCTTCTGCTCACACTTTGCCTCTTATTTGCAAGTCAGTTTAGGATCGAATTTGCAAACTTGCCTTGGATCCCATGGGCTCTTACCTTTGGACCAGCATTCCATTTGGGACCTCTTCAAACCATTTTAACCACATCAACCGCAGTACTCTCATCAATATATTTAGTCATCTTTTCAATGAAATTAATCAGATGGGATCTCCCTCCAACAAATCCATGCTGACTGTCCCTAATCAATGCCTGCCTTTCCCATATGTTGATTTATCCCTGTCCTGTCCATCAGAACTTTTTCCAATAATTTCCCAACCACTGGCACCAGACTAAACTGGCCTATCCCACTGCCCTTATTGAAGGAAGCATATTAGCAAACCTCCAGTCATCTGGCACTTCACCTGTGACCAGCGAAGTATCATCTCTCATTCTTTTAAATTCCAGTGAGTAAAACCCTAACCTGTTTAGCCTTTGCTCATTAGATACCTCCATACTAGGGATTATTCTCTGAACTGCCTCCAATGAAATGATATCTTTCCTTCAATAAGGATAGCTGCTCAGAGTAATCCAGATTTGGCCTCACCATGTATAGTTACAGTAGAAGTTTTCTAGTCTGATACTCCAACGCCCTTGAAATAACTTTCCATTAGCCTTCCTGATAATCTGTTGTACGTGTTCTACCTTTCTGCATTTTGTGCACAAGTATCCCCAAGTCTCTTTATGCAGTGTTTCTCCACTTAAGTTATATTTTGTTCTTTCATTCTGTCTTCCAAAATGAACAACTTCACGCTTTCCCACATTATACTCCATTTGCCAACTTTCTGCCCACTTACTATTTCCTTGTTCCTCACAACTGTCTCCCCAGATTCATTTTCTTTTGGGCCAATGTTACTTCAATCTCTTTCTTCTTTTTTATATATTTAAAGATGCTCTTATTGTCAGTTTTTGTATTCTTTGCCAGTTTGTTTTCATAATTTATTTTCTGTCTTTATCTTTTTAGTTCTTTTTTGTTGGATGTAGCTTTAACATTGTCAATAACAGCAAAGGATAGTATCATTCATACTTAAGATTCTCCAATCTTTTGCTGATTAAGGTAATTTTCCAATTCATTTTGCAAGTTACCAATTGGATAAGCTTCCACTATTCTTTCAGACAGAAAAATCTAAATCATAATGTGGCATGAAACAAAAATTTCCAATCTCCTAGATACTTTACCAATTGTTTCAAATCCACGTCCTGTGATTTAATGACCACCTTGTTAGTAGAAACAGTGTCTCCTTATCTACTCTATCCAAATCCCTCATAATTTTGTCACTTCTATTAAATTTCCACTTAACCTTCTCTCTGCTAAAGAGAACACCTCTGTTTTACCTGGAGCCCCCAATGAAGATCCCCATTCCATGACTTGTTCATGGGATATAGATGTCATTGCCTAGGCCAGTGTTATCATCTATCTCTTAAAGCCTAGACGGCAGCTAAGAATCAACCAAATTGCAGGAGGTCTGGAGTCACATGTAGGCCAGACCAGTTAAGGATGGCATGTTTCCTTCCCTACAAGACATTAGTGAAACAGATGGGTTTTTATGAGAATTCAGAGTCATTACATGGTCTTCATTAGGCTAACTTTTAATTACAGTTGTTTTTTAATTCAAATTTCACCATCTGCCATGGTGGGAGTTGAATTTATGTCCTCAGAACAATACCCCGGGGTTCTGAAGTGCCAGTTCAGTGACATTACTGTTGTTCCTAGAATCTATCATTTTAAAGGAATAAAAGAATGATTTGACAGTCCATCTTTGAAATTTTCAAATAAATTTTCATTTTCTAGGCACCTTTTTGATTGCCAGAAGATTACAGATTAAATTGCTTAAGCAATAAATTCGAAATCCACATCAGTAAACCTCAAGAGAGACTGTTACACTTCAGGTGTTATACTTGCTACAATATATAGTACAGACAATGTTAGTCTTAGTTCACTTTCACATCTGTGTCATGAAGTTACATCTCCATGGCCCACTCCAGAGATTTATATAAATAATCTGGATTGACATCTCAGTGCTGCATTGGGGCTGTTATATTTTAGATGATCTGCCTTCTAAGCAGAACATTGAAAATCCCATGGTTCCATTAAAAAAAATGTGAGTTCTGAGAATACTGCCTACATTTAGATTGGCTGCACTGAATTCATAAAAGGCGCCACATAGATGCAATTCTTCTCTTCTAATGCTTCTATTATTAATTTAATATTAGGAATGCCTTAGGATAGCTAGTGGTGAAACATAAACTGACACTAAACAATAATATTTGATGCAGATTTCAATAGATTTAATATTTGAAATTTTTAAAAAACGCAATTCTGGATACTTGAAGGAAATGGCAACACTTCAACCAAGCTGTGACAACACTGTCGTATCTAACAACACAAAATGTATTTCTATACTTACATGTTTTCTGGACAGAGATATGACCATTTCTGAAAGGAGGTGATTGTTGTGAAATGTATCCTTTTTCTTCCTGAGGTTTCCCTGACAATTAAACAACAAAAAAAACAACTAATTCCTTGTACAAAGCTCACAAGTTCTATAAATAGCAACTGCTACATTGCAATAATTAACGTCTTTACTCAGGTACATATTAATTTATGTATGGCATAAAATCATTGATCCTGCTTGTACTTATTGGTTGTCTAATTTTCAGGACTCCATTCACTCTCCTGAAAGAAAGAGGATAATACTTTAATGAGATTCAATCTGCCTTTTTAATCCTTCTTCCCATTCCATGCAGAGATAAACATTATTCAGATGAAATTGTTACCATAAATTTGCTTTAACACTGAGTTTTGCTTAGCTGTCCGTGCACAGCAACTCCTGTTGTTGAATGTTTGGCTGCTTTTTCTGGAAATAACATTCACAATATTGCCACTGAGATTCTTCCTCCAGGCTAGTTGGATGGTGAAGGCAGCCACCTCTTGCTTCCATGTCTTGTCAACTTTGTCCCCATTCTGACGTCGGCAGCGAAGGAGCAACAACAGGGCTTTTCGTATCCTGTAACTACAAATATAAATACAGTACTAACACTTTTCGGAACATTACAAATTACATTTCCATGTGGCTGATCCCAAAAACCAATATCCTGTTTCCCACTTCCTCCAATAAACATCCGATTCTGAAACAAACACAGGGAACACTGAAAAAACCTCAGCAGGTCTGGAAGCATGTGTGGAGAGAAATCAAGTTTACATTTTGTGTGTGGTATGCCTCTTCCCTTCTACTTTGTTTTCTTTCACACTTTTTTACTCCATTGGTAGCTCATTCGATATGTTCACCACTCTGCATATAAAATAGGTAAATGTAAATAGCTTGTGCACCTCCTCTAATCTAAATGTGCTGAGAATTAAAGAGTGACAACAGGAATAAGATGAAATCTTATAAGTTCACACGGTAAACTACATTTCAGTAGCATGAATCATAGAATCCCTAGAATGTGGAAATAGGCCATTTGGTCCAACAAGTCCACTCCGATCCTCCATAGAATAACCTACCCAGCCCAATTCCCCCATTCTATTCCTCTAAATTAGCCCCTGATTAATGCACCTAACCTGAACACTGGGCAATTTAGCATGGCCAATCCACCTGACTTGTACATCTTTGGATTGTGGGAGGAAACTGGAGCACCCGAAGGAAACTCACACAGACAGGGGGAGAATGTTCAAACTCCACACGGACAGTCGCCCAAGGATAGAATCGAACCTGAGTCCCTGGCACAGTGAGGCAACAGTATTAACCACTGAGCCACTGTGCTGCCCAACAGAGCCACCGTGCCGCTCAACAGAGCCACCATGCCGCCCACCAGCATGATCAGGGTCCATGCCAATGACAGGAGGGTAATCTTCCACACCAGGTCTGTTTCAGCCTTGAGAGCAAACTTGAGAGTGTAAATAGATTCTTGTGATAACAGAAAGACCTTGGACGGAAGATTTTTGTTTAATGTATAAGAATGAAATATAAACAATATTTGTGGGAAGATAAAGATTTATGGTTTGTTGTTTTTATGGGGCAGAGATTGAGCAGAGGTGTGCAAGAGCTGGATACAGCCAGACAGAATATCAGACAAATCTGAACAAACACATTCATGAGTTCTCCTGTGGTTTGTGTAGGAAATTAAAACCAACAATGGTGTAGTCAAGCAGGAGAATTGTACCAGGTCCTTGCGTTACCTCTGAAAAGGGGTGAGTACATTTTATTTACCAGCCACTGAGAGGACTACCTGAGAAAATTCTTTCCAATTATCTCAAGAAGCTTAGGGAGGCCTCAGGACAGAAGGTGATGAGTAGAGGAGGCAAAGCCATGCTAGTGGGCTGTTATACAATTGCAGACAGTAGTCAAAGCTGCACAGATTAGGCTAGACTACTTGCAAATAAAAACGTTGCTGAAGTGTAGCAGGGGAAGTAACCCCAGAAGATGATAAGTGGGATGGTCTTACAGGAGTCGAGATTTTATTGGTTTTGAACATCGAGAAGGAGGAGTCTCTGAAGTTAAGACCATAAGACAGAAGACCATAAGACAAAGGAGTGGAAGTAAGGCCATTCGGCCCATCGAGTCCACTCCGCCAGTCAATCATGGCTGATGGGCATTTCAACTCCACTTACCAGCGTTTTCCCCGTAGCCCTTAATTCCTCGAGACAACAAGAATCTATCAATCTCTGCCTTGAAGACATTTAGCGTCCCGGCCTCCACTGCACCCTGTGGCAATGAATTCCACAGGCCCAGTTAAGGTGACATTGGGATATTTAATATATAACTGATAGATAGTTTAATGAAAATGTTAGGATCATGGGTAGTGGAAGCAGTACTGGAAATTGCAGAGGTATGCAACAGTCATTATGAATGTGTCCTTGACAAATCTTTGAAAGAAATCATAAAAGGAACAAAAGAGTTCAGAACAAGCTAGCGTACAGTACTCATTTGTGTGCTTTATAGATAACAAGGAAAATAACAAGCTGCAGGGATTTGTTAAAAAAAGCTGCAGGGTATAAATGGTGACTGCAGGTAAGTAGTGTCCCATACAATGGCATTGTATTACACGAGTAAAAAACTGTGAGCAGACCCAATGCTGCAACTGGATATACTGGGTATTGATTTATAAATGGAACATAAAACAGACTTCTCCCCTGATTTAGCTAAAATCAAATGTGTCAAGACCAGACAGCAGCTGTAAGGATTACCTCACAAAATGAGCTAGTTAACCTTGGAAACATAGTTGAGGATGTTTCCCCATCAAAGGGGATTCCGCAAACATCACAGATTCAAAATAGGCTTGATCAAAAGAGTTTAACATGTGATTTTTTTTCTTCTGTGAATAGCATTGACCTCCATTTAAATAGTAAGCTTCTAAGGGCTGTAAAAATGAATTTTTTGCGGTGGTGAAGTTCGACATATTCCAAAACCAACAGACAAACTGGAGTTTAGCATAGAATCAATTTCAATATACATGCATTTGTTCTGGCTTGCAGGAGAAAAAATTATAAATAGGAGTTAGAAAAACCTAAAACAAAGTGTGAAATATTACAATAAGATGTCATTGGGTAAGTCGTTTACCCTGGAGGAGAAAGTGAGGTCTGCAGATGCTGGAGATCAGAGCTGAAAATGTGTTGCTGGAAAAACGCAGCAGGTCAGGCAGCATCCAAGGAACAGGAGATTCGCCGTTTCGGGCACAAGCCCTTCTTCAGGAATGAGGAAAGTGTGTCCAGCAGGCTAAGATAAAAGGTAGGGAGGAGGGGCTTGGGGGAGGGGCGATGGAGATGTGATAGGTGGAAGGAGGTCAAGGTGAGGGTGATAGGCCGGAGTGGGGTGGAGGCGGAGAGGTCAGGAGGAAGATTGCAGGTTAGGAAGGCGGTGCTGAGTTCGAGGGATTTGACTGAGACAAGGTGGGGGGAGGAGAAATGAGGAAACTGGAGAAATCTGAGTTCATCCCTTGTGGTTGGAGGGTTCCTAGGCGGAAGATGAGGCGCTCTTCCACCAACCGTCATGTTGTTTACCCTGCCTCTTTCAGGACAGCAGAGAATTAACTTTTTCTGTTGACAGCCTTTTAAAATCTTACCTCACGTTCTGTGTGGCTAATGTTTGATTTTGGACAGGACTGGGTTTTGGTTTTTAAATTTACAAAAATGATCAGATGTTACAAACTCATTGGGCTGCGAACCAAAGCCATAGTGGTTTTTATTTTTGTAACTTCAATAGATCTGAAGAAGCACCTGGTGATACAGCAAAAGGCCTCGGGGCCTTGCAGATAGCCTTGCATATTCAAGGATTTATCTATGGACCTCAAAACAAAGACTTTCACAGAGTTGGCCTGTACTAATCAGGCCATTTGCTTTCTTTACAGAAAACTACCAAACCCAGGCGTAAGTGTTTCTGAAATTGAGATTAATAAAACATCATTTAATTTGTATAAAAAAGGGGAAAGATTGTTTGGGAATAAATTAATTGATCAATAATAAACCTGTCAGCCTAACAACACTGCCAAGCCTGTACTTAACAAAAAAAAAGGCAAAGAGTATTGTTGCCATATTTAAATTTGGAATAATTTTAAAAGAAGGGAAAGTTGAGCATAATCTACAAAGTTACTAAGTATGTAAATTAGCTCACTGAGCTTGAAGGTTTGTTTTCAGACATTTCATTACCATAGTAGGTGACATCATCAGTGAGAGTCTCTGGTGAAGCGTTTAGGAAAATTTGTATTTTTTAATGTTTGGAACCACATAGCAACTTTTGATCTCTGTTTTAAAAATATTATGAAAACTTTTTTCAAAGAAATTGGACAGTATAGTTTCTCTGAATCTGAATCAGATAGAATGATAATTAATGAGATGTTGCAGTTCTGTTCGCCGAGCTGGGAATTTGTGTTGCAGACATTTCATCCCCTGTCTAGGTGACATCCTCAGTGCTTGGGAGCCTCCTGTGAAGCACTTCTGTGATGTTTCCTCTGACATTTATAGTGATTTGTATCTGCTGCTTCTGGTTGTCAATTCCAGCTGCCCGTTGCAGTGGTCGGTATATTGGGTCCAGGTCGATGTGCTTATTGATTGAATCTGTGGATGAGTGTTATGCCTCTAGGAATTCCCTGGCTGTTCTCTGTTTGGCTTGTCCTATAATAGTGGTGTTGTCCCAGTCAAACTCATGTTGCTTGTCATCTGAGTGTGTGGCTACTAAGGATAGCTGGTCCTGTCATTTCGTGGCTCGTTGGTGTTCATGGATGTGGATCGTTGCCTGTCTTCCTGTTTGTCCTGTGTAGTGTTTTGTGCAGTCCTTGCATGGGATTTTGTACACTACATTGGTTTTGCTCATGCTGGGTATCGGGTCCTTCATCCTGGTGAGTTGTTGTCTGAGAGTGGCTGTTGGTTTGTGTGCTGTTATGAGTCCTAGTTGTCGTAGTAGTCTGGCTGTCAGTTTGGAAATGCTCTTGACGTATGGTAGTGTGGCTAGTCCTTTGGGTTGTGGCATGTCCTCGTTCCATTGTCTTTCCCTTAGGCATCTGTTGATGAAATTGCGCGGGTATCCATTTTTGGCAAATACATTGTATTGGTGTTCTTCTTCCTCTTTTTGCAGTTCTGGTGTACTGCAGTGTGTTGTGGACTGTTACCACACAGGACTGTTAAGGCTATGTCATTAAGTTTATTTGAGGCTGAGTTACACAGATATTTATTCAACAAGAGAATCAAGGATTATGGGGAACAGAAAGGAAAGTGGAGTTGAGGATGATCAGATCAGCCATGATCTCACTGAATGCTGGAGCAGACTTGATGGACTGCATGACTTACTTCTGCACCTATGTCTGATGGTCTGAAGGCTATAGGGGCACAAAGGTGAAGGAAGAGCTGGAATATCTTTTAAGTCCACAAATAATTTGTTTCTGTAATTTTATGTACTGAAACCAGCCGACAATGCACTTGGTATGCAACATCAGTTAAAGCCTTGGTTCAAGATGTTGATTTTATGTTTAGTAGTTGCCAAAAAGTTTAATATTAACTAATAGCTTTAGTACATTGTATGCTATGCCCATTGATCCCTTTAACCCTAAGAATTATATCTAACTCCTTCTTGAAAACATTCAACATTTTGGCCTCAATTTCTTTCTGTGGCAGAGAATTTGACCGGCTTTCCACTTTGTGTGAACAAATTTCTCATCTCAGTCCTAAATGTGGTACTCTCTGTGATTGCATTATGACCCTTGGTTCTGGACTGCCCAGTCATCAGGAACATCCTTCCAGTGTTTACCCTGTCTGGTCCAGTTAGAATTTGAGAGGTTCCTGAGCTCCCTTCATTCTTCCAAATTCCAGTGAATATAATCCTAACCGATCCAGTATCTTTTTGTACTTCGTTTCTGCCATCCCAGGATTCAATTTGACAAACCTTTGTTATATCCCCTTCCATAGCCAGAACATCCTTCCTCAGATAAAGAGACCAAATCTGCACACAATACTTCAAGTGCTTTCCCTCAACAACCCTACATATTTGCAGCAAGATATCCCTGCTCCTATACTCAAATTCTCTCGCTACGAAGGTCAATACATCATTTGCCTTCTTCAGCACCTGCTGCATTCATATGTTTACTTTCAACAACAGTTGTACAAGGACACCCAGGTCTTGTTGCACCATCCCTTTTCCAACCTATCACCTTTTTCTTGCTACCAAAGTGGATTACCTCACATTTATTCAGAGTATGCTTCAGCCGCAATGCATTTTCCCACTCACTTGTCTAATTATAGAAGCCTCTGTGCATCCTTCTCACAATTCAATCTCCCACTCAACGTTTTGTCATCTGCAAACCTGGAGATATTACGTTTAGTTCCCTTACCTAAATCATTAATATACATTGTAAATAGCTGGGGTCTAAGCACTGATCCCTGCGATAACCCATCAATCACCATTGCCACTCAGAAAAAGACTCATTTATTCCTACACTTTAGCAATCAGTTCTCTATCCATGTTCATTCATTACCCCAATTGTTATCTGTTGTATTGACTTTTACCTAGCAGAGGCTGAAAGGCAACCCTCCAGTACTTGCTTGCATCTGTTCATGGACCATGACTTCATTATTGAATATAAAGCCATTATGTCGCTGACCTTAACTCCACGGAAGCTCTTCTGTCTGCAGCTTCTATCCCGAACAAACCAAACCTACCTCTGTTCCAAATTCCATTAGCAAGATTGTTGCAATTGTACCAGCCTCCTCCACATCCTCTGGCAGCTCATTCCATACACATACCACCCTCTGAGTGAAAAAGTTGCCCGTTAGGTTTCTTGTATATATTTCCCATCTCACCCTAAACCTATGCCCTCTAGTTCTGGACTCACTCACCCCCGGGAAAAGACTTTGTCTATTTATCCTAAAACATGCCCCTCATAATTTTGCAAACCTTTATAAGATCACCACTCAGCCTCCAACGCTCCAGGGAAAACAGTCCCAGCCTATTCAGCCTCTCCCTATATCTCAAATCCTCCAACCCTGGCAACATCCTTGTAAATCTTTTCTGAATCCTTTCAAGTTTCACAACATCTTTCTAATAGGAAAGAAACCAGAATTGCACGCAATATTCCAACAGTGGCCTAACCAGTGTCCTGTACAGTTACAACATGACCTCCCAATTCCTTTACTCAATATTCTGACCAATAAAGGGAAGCATACCAAATGCCTTCGTCACCATCCTATCTACCTGTGACTCCACTTTCGAGGAGCTATGAACCTGTACTCCAAGGTCTCTTTTTTTCATCTGCCACTTCTCAGCAGCTGAGATAACCTTCTTCGCTATCCAGTACACCTCCAATTTTGGTGTCATCTGCAAACTTACTAACTATACCTCTTATGTTCAAGAGTGGGAGATCACTTCCCCTTTTCTGCCAACTAAGGCCCAAACATCAATTCCAGGTGGAACAGCAATTTACTTGTACTGCTTTTCGACAGAGCATACTGTATTCATGTTGCACAATGTGACTTCCTGTACTCTGGGGAGGCAAAGCATGACTGCTTTGTGTGACATCTCCATTCAGTACCCAAGTATAACCCCAGTCATTGTAATTCACTACTCTGACCATTCAGTCTATAGAGTGCAAAAATATTCCAAAGCAGTTTGATACAAGATCAAAGAATAGCATATGTTCTGACTAAACACTCATTGTTGAATTCAACAACTAAAGATCCAGGGAATACAAGATAAATGATAACACTCTGTGAAGCACCAAGAATTGGAGAAACTTTAGTGTGTATGTCCACCAGTCCCTGAATGAAATGGGACTGGTCGATAACATGGTTAAGAAGGCTTATGGGATACTTTATTAGCCAAGGTATAGTGTTCAAGAGCAAGAAGGCAATGCTGGAAGTGTTCGAAAACATTGATTAGGCTACAGCTAGAGTACTGTATGCAGTACTGTATATTATAGGAAGGATGTGATTCCATTGAAGAGGGTGCAGAGGAGATTTACAGGATGTGCCTGGGCTGGAAAGTTTAAGCTTACAAAGAGAGATTAGATCAACTGGAGTTGGTTTCCTTGGACCAGAGAGGATTAAGGAGAACACGATTGTGATGTATAAAATTATGTGCAACATAAGGTTGACGGAAGGAAACTTTTGCCCTTGGTAGAGGGATCAATGACCAGGGACATAGATTTAAAATAAGGGGCAGGAGGTAGAAATCTTCAGAACATTTAAGTAGTATCTAGATGTACACTTGCGATAGCAAAACAAGATTATAGATCAAGTGCTGAAAAATGGGATTAAAATAGATGGCTGTTTTTGACCAGCACAGATTCATTGGGTCAAAGGCCCTTTTAATGTGTTATCGGTTTCCACCTTGTTCTGTGTGGTTTTTGTGGGATTTTTCCTACTGGCTTGTTTCTTATACTCAGCTGATTGCTATACAGTTATGCACAAAACATCTGGACACAACTTTGCCTGTTTATTGCATCCATTACCACACCTTTTGGCTTTTGTATCATGAAATCTTTTAATATTTGATCTCTACTGCCCTTCAAACTATCTCAGCCTCCCTTTGGTTTACCTGTCTTGCCACCCATTCTATTGGCTAAAAGCTTACATCGTTTCTGTGCTGTATATCTCTACAACTCTATCAAGTGGAAACATTAATTCTGATTTTCTCTATAGATGTTGCTTAGCCAGCTGATTATTTGACTTCTTAAAATTTCAGTAGTTGAGCTCTTATCAAAATTAGACAATAGGCACTCTGTTCCTTCTCAAAGAAAGTAATTGCCTGTAGAACTTGTATAGAGTTTAAAAGTGGGAGCTTTTATTCTTTTCTTGACCATTGCAATTATAATAGACTGCATTCCAAATAAAAAAATCATCGTTGGAAGTTGTCACATTTCAAAATGTATTATTACCACGTGAGATTATTTTGTATCTTTAACATAAGATTATTTTGTATCAGTACAGACCTTGTAGGTCTGGAGAAATATTGTAGAAAAGAAATCAGCACTGAAAGGGTTTAAAATAAAATTGCTTTCCTGGACATGAAGTAACCATAGGAGCATTACAGAAGCTAAATGAGCTACAATCTGGACACAGCTTTTACTGTGTAAAGCACGCTTATAAGTTTTAGGCCAAAGAAGATCAAACAGTAAATGACAGGATCTCCCTGGAGCTGCCCTATGTGGAATAAATATGCATTGAATCATTTCCCTTGTGTTGCTTGTTACTATTTTAAAAATGTAGATTGAAAAGCACAGCTGTTCTACTGCAATTTGAAAAGAATTCCTAGAAACCTCCGTAGACATTTATCAATGGGTAATAATGAATGCTGGTTCATACGTCAGGGTACAATATGCAAACTAAAAAGCTCACGTCCTCACCCGAGTGTTCCGCTTTGCTGTCTTAGTTTTGGTGTAAATTTGTAATTAATAGAAACTTAACTTAGATATAAAATTATAATATCCAATGAGTAACAGAATTCCTCCAACTTTCGTGATATGAAAGCAAAATGGGTTTGGCGAGTTTGGACATGTGTGCCACATTTAGCTGTAAAAGAAGTAGCAGCTTAGCATCTGTGGAGAAAAATCAGAGTTAAACTTTCAGGTCCAGCGATCCTTCTTCAGAACTTCTCAGATCGTTCCTCACTCAACCTGAAATTTTAACTGTCATGATGCTGCCAGACCTGCTAAGCTTTTCCAGCAATTTCTGATTTACAGTATCTGCAGTTCTTTTGGTTTCTATTAAGCAACTTAGATTATTTCGCTATGGTCCAACTTTAATTCCGGTTGCATAGAAACTCTGCGATTTAACCTCAACAGGTTTCTTTATTAAAAAGGTATGAAAACGTATATTCTGCTTTTTTATTGTGACTTATATACTGAGTGTCATTTGTACACATTGCTGTTCTAACCTTTCAGAAGTGGACTTGTGCAAAGTGATCCAAGTAAACCTAATGTTTCCTAACTACTTGCATCTAATAAAGGAAATCCATGGGGAGAGCAGGTTTGTATGTGTCAAACATGGTATTTGGAAGTCATATTTTAGACAACCACAGGATGACAACAGAAGAAAAACTGAAATAGTACATCCTCCCTGGGAATTTCTTCTAAACATTCATAACAAGCTTGTTGGACAATCGCAAAAATCTTAACTTAAAACATAAGGTAACTCTTGCCTATTGCAGCATTATATTCCAAAGCACTTCACAGGAGTGTAATGAATCAAACACATATTAGAGTTAATATTTAAAAGTTTGATCAAAAAGATGATTCTGAGAATCACCTTAAAAGAGTTGAGAAATGTAGAAAGGCATAGAGATTTCTGGAGGGAATTCCAAAGGCTAAAACCTAGGTAGCTGAAGGCATGGTCACCAGTGGTGGAGCAATTACAATTGAAGCTGTCAAGATGTAATGGAGGGTTGTAGGTGGAGGTTGCAGTCCATGGAGGAATTTGAAAATAATAATAAGAACTTTAAAATTGAACCAATCACATCCTGCAGTGCATCAGTGGGCACAAGGCTGTGCAGAACTTGATATTGGAACAGACTTTCGGATAAACCTAATTTTATGAAGAATAGCCAGCATGGCTTTGGAAAAGCCAGATCCCAAGGTAAAAGAAGTGTGTATGAGAGTTTAAACAGCAGACAAGCTACAGTCAAGCAGAATCAAATGCTGGTTCCAGAGATTTAGGTAGCTGATCAGATGGTGCAGATGTATGGTTAGGGCATATGGTTAACCCTGGCAGTTGCCAAAGGGAAGGATGGATTTGGTGACTTGGGAACTAAATTTGTGGTAATGATAAAAGGTAAAGGCTTCAGGCCTCCTGAATGTTTGTTGAAGGAAATATCTTCTCACCTAGCACTGAATGTCAAACAAGAAATGCGATTAGATAGAGTGAAGGTATCATAAGAGGTCGTAGGGAAGTATAACTGGGTATATAACAGAACAAAATATAAAATGGATTTTTGAAAATACTGTGCACATTTGAACGTAACAGCTACTAGATATAAAGCATCACTACATGCATCACATATCTAAGTGTATCAACGGATACCAGAAATATCTTAGGATTTATGCTCAGATCTGTACTAGCTCAGGGCATTTCATCAAGATTGGAAATGGGGGCATTATAATTAGCTTCAGTACCCTGGGCAATGAAGGGATGAAAAAACAACTAGAGTTCCCACTTGTAAACAAAAATCTAGTAACATCTGCTGGAAATTATACATGTGGGTATCAATGAGGACAGGATCAGGTTCAGCTTGACACTGCAATAGTTGATATCTTAGAAACATTCGTTGGTATACTCAGATACAAAGTTTTTCTTAGGTGAGGCTTTGGAGGGCTGCTGGCATACATGTAACATAATGTGGCAAGAATCAGTGCCATTAGCACAGGAAAAGAATAAACCAAGGACCGTAAGAAAAACACACCACCTGAAATCTTAGCTTCCAATTCAGTTTCAAATTTAATTAACAAATCATATGAGTCAACATTGAAATGCCTTGCAAGTTTGTCACAAGTGAAAAGATTCTCAATTGTTTACAAAAGATCAAGCTAATTTGAACAAGAACCCTGTGACATGACTACAATTATGTTGCAGATGAGGTTGTCGAACCTAATAATCTATTTCTAACTATTTTAAATAGGCTTCCCACAGTAATAAAAAAAAGGAATATTCTTCCAATGAGCAAATTAAAAGAAAAAGCAGTTGTTGGAAAAGAAAGCTTGAAAACATGAATCACGAGCTCTGGTTCTGTGTCTCGATCAGTAACTTTGAATACTTTCCCCTACAATATCAGAGCAAATACTAAGAATTGGAGCAACAGAAGAAGTTGTAGAAATGTTCAACCAAAATAATCTCTCTGCCTCGCGTGCTGCAAGACAGGCAATAGATAGACTTGTTAATGCACTTATTCATACATGTATGTAAGTCTTTGAGATCTGAGCGCTGAACATTTAGTAATATATCTGCATTCCTTTTGTTGTATAAGATTTTCATTGAACATGCTGACAGTAAAATGCCATTAAAGGCCCAAAATCAGAAAATTAATCTCACTGTTCTAATTATCATGACTCAAGCTGTCCATCTTCTATAAGCTGGCAAGTTTAAACTCAAAATTACTGACAGAAACATACAACAAACATGTATAAATGACTCATAAAGAATGAATTCCATCGTCACTGTCCTTCTTAAATTGACAGAAAGGAACTGCCTTATTTGGGAACTTTGAATACTCAGTTCAGATACTCAATTGTGAAATTATGGTAATTGAAACAAGTTCCTTGATTAAACAACACTAGATCATAGAATCTCTGCAGCGTGGAAGGAGGCCATTCAGCCATCGAGTTTGTACTGACCATCCAATGAGGATCCCACCCAGACATGGCCCCCTACCTGTAATCCTACATTTACCATGGCTAATCCTACATATTACGGACAATTATAGCATAACCAATCCACCTAACTCGCACATCTTTGGACATTTGCATCGAGCCTAAAATGACTCTGACACAGGGAGAATGTACAAACTCCACGTAGACAGTCACCCAAGGGTAGAATCGAGTCCAGGTCCCTGACGCTGTGAGACAGCAGTGTAAACCATGTCACCTGGAGATATGTATCATCTTATTGGCATTTAAAGAGAAAAAAAGATCTTTGTTAATATCAATTATCAGATCATAGAAAGGATGCACTGAGACTTTACAGAAAGCCGATGTTAGTTATTCCATTGCTGAGACTCAGAATTATAATGTATCCGCTTGAAGTTACAAGCAGATTTTAAAAAATATTTATTCCCAAAAAGTAATTTACCAAACATGATTTTATTTATATGGTAGAGAAAGACCATCCTATTTACTATATAGTATTTGAAGTGTTTCACAGAGGTACAAGGGAAAAAAGAAATACAAAGGCAGAGAAGAAGAAGTGAGCAGAAGTTGGGTCAAAGAGGTGGAAGTGTGTTTGGGTTTAGCATAGCCAGCAATGGTAATGTAGAAGGAGAGAGATGCACAACAGGCGAAGCTCAGAGAAGAGTCATGTATCTGAAGGTTGTCAAATAACATGTTACATAGATAAGGAGATGGAGGCCATGGGCAAGTTAAACACAACCAATCAAGTTCTTAATTTGATAGACTGGGTAACTAAGAATCAGTACAGGTTGGCAAAGTCAGGGATGTTGTGTAAATGAGACTTGGTTGGGCAAAAGGATGAGCTGGAGTGTTTAAAGGGCTGAGAATTGGGAGGTTGGCTGAGAGCATTCTAATACTTGGGTCTGTAGGTGATAGTAATAGATGAGCAATTCATCAACAGACTGACTGAGGCAGAGTGCAGGATAGACAATGTTTGATAAGTAGAAACAGGTGTTCTTTGTGATAAAGAAAAAGGAACAAGAACAGATTCACACCCAATTCCAGAATTAATGCTGTGAGGTTGGGCATGGAAGCCTTTGGTGGAGTTACTCTGGAAATAATCAGATAGCTAGTAGTGGATCAGCAATGATATTCCAAGAGCTATTGAGCAAAGCATATTTGTTCAAACTGGATTTTGAAACATATTAAAATCACAAACCCCGTTCTGAGAAGTGTTTTCGGAGTTAAGTTATGAGGAGAGATTATACAAATTAGGCCTGTTTTCTTTATAACTTAGAAGGTTAAGAGTGATCTGGTTGAAGTCTTCAAGATAATAATACGCAAATAAAAGAAAAAGAAAAACCAATTTCACTGGTTGGAGTTTCTCAAACTAGGGGGCAGAGTCTGTAAATTAGGAGAAACAACTGCAAGTGAGAATTTACTGTATGTGCAGCCACATTGTCGATCTGCACATATCTTCAGCAGAAACTCAGAAGCATTCAATTCATGATGTCAACAACAACTGAAAAAGTTGTTACTCATGACACAAGTATGGGGAACATGGGAAAGTGGTAAACTTTTGTACTTTACAATGTGATTTAATAAAATAAACTTATTAGTGTAACATTTTTACAATACCAGTGTGCACATAGAATTTGAAGTACAACATTTACCTTTCCCTCCACTTCAATGAAGAGTAACTGCAGCTCAATCAAAGATAGAGACAGGTTGTTTGGATTGCTGAGATGCTTTTGACTATAGTAGTTTGAATCTTTGGTCATTGGGAAAAGAGACACATTGCTTTGTATTAGTTATAGAATGGGTGCGCAATGAATAACATAGGGAGTATTTTGAGTGGAGATTTCAGTTCATATTTTAATATATTTCCAGTTCCACGTTCATTATTATCCTTCGCCTAGGCCAGCAATACTCGATTAAAAAACGTGTAGCTACCTTTCTGTTGGAAAGCATTTTGTCGGAGATCAGCCACATATTGATTGGCAGTATCTATGCATTTTAGCAATGGCCTATCTGTTTAAGGAGGCAGACAAAATGTTCATACATAGCAAATTTAAACTTTACTTTGGAAAATAGCAAAATAAAGATTTTTTTTAGACTTTAGTCATAACACAGAGACATACACCCAAACCAAATCGGCCTTTCCTCCTCCATATTTGCAATGGAATAAATTAAAACCTTTAAAGACTCTCAAAACTGACCCCAATGGTTCCTACACAGATTTTTTGAATAACCAATCCCAGACTTAGCAAATAATCAATTCTCAACACCAATCTGTAGCTTAAACAAAAGACCTATTCATTTACAATACAATAACTTTCATAGAGCAAAAATTAACAAAGTAATCTAATTGGTCTACGTTATAAACACAAAAATCTTAATTTTCAGACTCATTCACTCAAAATATAGACAGATAGACAAACAAACATAGTCATGGAATAAATAACAGAAAAGGGCAAAACTGGCTAGATTACTTTAGTGGTTTTCACTATACAGTGTTCCACAGATAGAGATGATGGTTTCTTGACTGATTTTCTGTTCTCTTAACCTCTAAGAGCTGATAAGGGAGGTTAGGCAGGGAGCGTTGAATCTTCATGTTATAACATCAATATCCAATTTTTTTTCACCAGAACACACCCAAACCCAATTCAAACTCTGACCACTCCCTGTCAGACTGAGCGTCTCCTCCACAATATCCCAGTTATTATGAAAAATCTGAGTTTCTGCTGTCTGGTTAAACAATAATGCTCTTCCGCAGTGATGAGGCATCCATAGAACCTCTTGATTAGGAACCCAACCTGCAATTAACTTCTAGGCCTGGAGTCATGAATAAATAAAAGCTGGTTAGGTCTGTTTTCCTTTCAATACAAGTCGTTATCCACAGTCCAAAGGTTATCTTTAGCTTATAGTTCCCAGATCACAGCTTTAACCCAAACTGCTCAAAGAATAAAAACAATGAAAATTCAGCTATGGTTTTAACAGCATCAAGGAGTATGGGGAGAAAGTGGGAATATGGCTTGAGATTCAGATGTGAACTTAAATGATGAGCAGGCTCAAAAGGCCAAATAGCCTACTTCTGTGCCTAGTTTCTATGTCTCAATTGAAAATCAGGGAGGGTAATTAATTGCTCAGCAACTAGTTCAACAGTGCTTGCAGGCTATTGAAAAGAAGAAAGACTTAAATTATGTTATGCACACTGTGCATTCTTTGCTTGCATAGTACAGACTACATAACTTAAAACTGTTTTGGGCAGCAAGACAACGACAAAAGAATTTTAAGGATGAACTGAAACATACTCACTCTCTCATCAATCTCTAAGTCAGTGTCAGAGAAAAAGCAACAAAACAACAACCCATTCACCAATATCTACCTCCTCCCAAGTAACGTTACAAAAGCAGAATGTCTGAGCATTAAATCATTACTGTTATGGGCATTTTCACTGTATATGTTAGCTGCTGCAATCTGATTTTACGCTTCAAACGTATTTCACTAGCTGCAGACATTCCGAGATTATGAAAGACATTAAATAAATACCAGTTACTTCTCTCTTTTTAAATGGATCATGTAAATTTTTTGAATGTTTTAGAGCAATAGTTTCTGCAGGTTTTTCCTACTACCTTATATGCCATCAGGATCTGTTTTTCACCATCAAGAGCTTTCTACTACCTCTTTTAAAATGCGTTATTTCTAACACGGGTTCTGTTTTTAAGGTTCCTCAACTGTTTTTGAAAAACTACCAGATTTTCTCTCTTTTTGAATCTCAATGTTGCAAACTATTTCCACCATCTCTTTTTCCTCCACTTGGACTTAGTTTAAATCCTCTTGGGCTTCCTGCTGGCCCTAAATGCATTTTAAAATGCTTTTCCTATCTTAATTATCTATCATTATTTTTTCCCTGATTGCTTTAAAACAATTAGTGTTTTCTCTACAGAGATTGGTTATTCAAGTTAATTTTGCTACTCCTCCCATCACACAACACCCAACTTTCATCCTTCTTGCTACTGTCTCTAATTGCCTTTTACCATGTTTTCTCCTGCCACAATTTCCTACTTTAAAACTTCTAGGAATGATTTTGACAGCCTGGCTTTTTTTTAATAGTTCAATTGTCATTTGTTTGTAACACTTCTCTTCACACATACAACACTTTGACCACTCAATGGAAGTTCATAAACTACAGAAACTGAAGATTTCCATATTTATACCTACAATATCACTAATAAATGGAAGTATATTCAATTTGTCTTAATTCACCATGAGGAATAGAGCAAGAGCTCTATTAGTAAATTCTAAAATTCAACTAATACAAATTGCTATGGATAATGGAAAATAGTTGGCCTAAAGTTCTGTAAAAGTGTTCTGGTTCAGTTGTCAGAAAATATTACTTTCATTTTGGAATATTTATTTCTAAATTTCACACAGTTTCATAATCAGAATACCCATTTTTTAGGTTATGCGATGACATGTCAAATGCATTTAGGTGAGGGATCAAAATTTATGAATGTAATACTGTGATGAGAGGTAGGACTTGAACTCAGAACCTGATTTAAATTTTCAGTTAGGTTACACTTGTAAAAGGATTATTCTGCAAATTAGCAGATTGTGAAAATAAGATCACTGATAGCTTTCAGTGCGATAATGCACTCAAAATCCGACAAACTTAGGTGGCAAAAGTCACCTAACAATGTTAAAATATGTATTGGTACTTACATAATAAGGGATTTCTGAATGCTGTGCCAAATGTAACCAATACTGATGAGACATCCAGCATTCCCATTAGCAGCTAACAAATCAACTCAGAATTCCATAAAATTTATGGAAAATCTTATTAAATCTTATTGAATTACTGAGATGGCAGGTGACAAATTAGCATTCATAACACAGAAACGGAACTCAGTAGTGCCTAACCATTTGAAAACACAAAATATGCTGATTTTTTTTTCCTAGTGAATTTACTTTTATTTTTCCGTTCTATTATTAACTTCCCTAATGTCCTTCTTTGTGAATGTCTCTCTCTAATTAGTTCTAAAGTGTACACAGTGTAACCAAAATTAACAACCTCAAAAAACCCCTCTTGGTTTGTGAAAGTTTCTTCTCCTCTACTGCAAAATGCTCCTTGAGATTGGAAAATCGTCATTTAGTCACTTCCACACTAATCAACTTAAAGATCTATCAAAGAGAAAAAAACCCTCAATGACAGGACCAGGTCTTACGCACTAACCACACCAAATTATTAATGACCAAGCCAAGGATTCATAAGCAATCTATTTTTTTATTTTAAACAGACTGTGGGAGTGATTTGCTTTATTCACCATGAGTATGACCAAGAGACCACAGAAACCAATCTCGACCTTTTCCAGGTTGGAACATGAAGTTGCTCCTTGCCAGCAAGCTTGAGTTCTCTTTCTGATTTTTATTCTTAACATCTTTGCCTTCCACATCAATCACACGTGATCAATATCAAAATTTAGCCATCATTCATATTTGCATCATTCAAAAAAAACTTTTTAAACATTTTATTCCTATGTCAAACATATCTGTTCTTGCACTCTGCTATTTCTTTTTGCTGTGATTGCTGACATAGTGTCTGTGAAGCCAGAAATGTCCCATACACCACATGAGAGTATGCGCACATTGTCAGGGTAGAATTTTTTTCAGTGTAGAAGTTCGTGCCATCAGGGTCAAAATTAGTAGTTGATCACACCTCGCAGACCTGCACTACAAATCTGAGGTCAGATAGCCTGGCAGTACTACTGCAATCAAGAGCAGAGAAAATCAGGAAAGGGAGATGAAAATGGAGGAAGAGGAGCTAAAAAGGATTCCTTGGAGAGAGATCAGCAGAAGTTTGGAGCATGGCAACAACAGACGAAGGGAAGAAAACTTGACTAAGAACTAATTGGAATTGGGAAAATGAAACTTAGGTATTCATGAGATTAAGAAAGTGATAATGATAAAATGACAGATCCTTTTTTATCCCTGGATCAGGTTCTTCCTCCCCACTTCTTCTCCACAACACTGTTACATGATCTCCCCACCTTTTCAGCCTTCGACCTGGATCATGATCTTGATCATAAATGGTTTATCATTTCTCACAATTCCTGCCCCATTTGTAGCAAATTACATTGCAATTTCTGGATTTCATTCAGCCCAACAAGGTGGCAAGTAACTTTCATCACCCATATCTCTGTTAACAATTTGTGAATCAACCATTTTAATCACTGTATCAGAGTGTTTAGTCTGGTGGAATGATCAATAATCACTAGGATGTCTTTGGTTTTCAGTTGACCCATGGTATCATTCTGCACATGAGCTAGGCCAATTGTTGTTCTCAGTACTTGTTGAAAACCTATTGCCCTGCTAACAATGTCAACATAGGCCAGATAGGGTCTGCAGCAAAGTGGGAGAACAATCACAAAGGAAAAACCTAATTCATTTCATCTGCAGCAGTTCATATATCACAGATGCCTCTGGTCATAACTGATCACCGCACAGTCCTTGCGGAGTCAAAATCTTTACTTCACACTGAGGACACCCTCCATCATGTTGCATAGTATTGTAGCCTATATTAAATGGAATAAATACAGAACAAATTTAGCAGCTCACACTGGGCAGCCATGAGTTGTTAACAATCAACATTCAAACACAATATATAATCTCATGGTTCCACATATTCCATACTTTACCATTTCGACCAAACCAAAGTATTATCCTGGTTCAATGACAGGGGTGCAGAACCGCACACTGGAGGCCGTTCCAGGTGTACATAAATGATACAACAAAATGCTATGCATACTAAACTATCTTTGAACCATAAACAAAAACAGAAATTGCTGGAAAAGCTCAGTAAGTCTGACAGCATCTCTGGAGAGAAGTCAGAGCTAACGTTTCAAGTTGAGTAACTCCCCTCAGGTCCAACTCACTGCTTCCTCCCTAATTTCTGCCCCAGGGATGCTGGCTGCTTGAAAACTTTGCATGCAGCAGGAGATGAAAATTTGCCACCAAAAAGCAGAGTGGATGTCAAAGTACTAGGCTTTCTGGAGCACATTTGAGGTTCCTTTTGAGATTCCAAGTAAAGATATACTTGCAGAGTAATCCAGCTGCAGGTGAAAAAACATGGATCTTTTCTCTTCATTTGAACATACCAGAAATTCTGACATGTCTATTATTAAACAATGACACCCTACAAGGATTTAAAAACAATCCCCCTGAGAAACATATATCGTGTTGAGAATAACTGACAGTTGAAGATTCAGCAGAACTGGAGAAAAGCTACTCAAATCAAAGTTTTCTTAATCTTGCTAACGTATGAAACACTCAACTATGCTTTTTCCAGTACATTCTTTTTATTTGAAAGGCTATTTACGTCCAGGTCAGTCATATTGGTCCAACTGTCTCAGCCCATCAGCTACTGAAAATCTCATCCATATCTTTGTCATTTCCATACTCTCTCCAATTCTGATGTTCACCTGTCCTCCCATATTGCATGCTCTATAAACCATCCACAATTATGCTCAATGCATTGTAACCGGAATGAAATCCTGCTGACTTATCACTCCTGTGTTAGCTGATGAAGATTGGCTCCCAAACCTATAGTATCTCAATTTACAATTTTCACCCTCAGTTGTAAATTCTTCCATCTGATCTTTCACCTCTCCCTATCCCAATAACGTTCTTCAGTCTAACAGCCCCTTTTTGATGAATTCTATTCCTATGACTTGGCCTCTTCCCTTTGCCTCATGATTAGTATTTATGCCTTCAGCTGTTAAGGCACCACAGCCAGGAATTCTTTCTCCAAATATTCGGACTTTTCGTCTCACATCTCTTTTAAGACCCCTATTAAGACTCACTCCTTCAAGAATCTTTCACATAGTTAATCAAAGGATTAATGTGAATTACTACATGAATGCATTGTTCACGGAATAGATAGAAGCATTGCAACATAGCAGTTTAATATTAATAAAGTGTCCTACCTTTTCCATGCCCTCTGAATAACTGCTGCTGCCTTATTCTTCTTCCGAAACAGCTCTTTTCGCAATCTCTCCTTTTCCACTATTTGTACTCGAATTTCCAAAGGGATAAGCTGGATATCAGATCGTCTATCATTCAAAGTGGCAAATGAACCTTTTTCAGCGCTAGGAGTTTGCAAATAACTAGTCCTGTCCCGAGGTGCATTTTCAATCGTATTATCATACATTCCACTACGACTTTTAGGTTTTGGACAGGCTGGAGGATGCAAAACAGAAGTGATGGTACCAGAGCACTGGGCACCAGTTTGCACTGCATTGACAGCATTATCAGTACTGTTTACAATTGCATATTTGGCGCTTCCAGGCCGACTTGAACCAGCAGGTGAGAATCGACCGCACTTTAGTCCTGTCCAAGGCGCTTCATATTCTTGGGAAGATTCAGATGTTAATTTACGATGTCTGCCACAAATTAATGGAGGTGGGTTTTGTTGTTTCACTGATTTTTTTGTTGCACTGGCTGATCTAAAGCCAGTAGGTTTTGACTTACAGCCATTGGATCTGTTAGTACTTTCAGGGATCCTTCGATCACTGTCAGTGTTAGCATCTCCTTTTTCTGAAGGAGTGAGCTGTCTACAAGAGTGTAGTTCACTAGGAATGCTTCCTTCATTGTATTGATGATGATCACAGACATGAGTACCCTTTGAGCTTTTCCTGATAAGTTCTAGAATGATGAAACAAATCATACATTAGTAAAAATAGCCAATAAGTTATAACAAACACTTCTTGTTTTGTGACATTTGAGATTGCATCTACATATAAGAAAAGTTCTATTATTGGTATTGTCAGTAAAAATTCATAACCATCTATAAAATTCTAAAATTGAGTAATTTATTCTGAAAAATGTACTGGTAAATGTCAAGTTTATCTAGGTGACAGGTTTTAGTGTTGGAAAATAGAGCGTTTTTCAACTTTTTACACCAACCATTAACAAGCATCAAACACTTGAAGGTCAAGGAATGTACTTCCGTTGAGTTGTGTCCAAGCAATATATCTCACTTAACCCAAAGTGGTTAACCTCCCTAACACCTTATACTTCACATCTTAGAACAGCTATCATTACACTGCTGCATAAATACTGCTAATGGACTTCCTTGACTCCCAATCTCAGCTGCATTCAACTATTTAGTGGCTCCTAAGGTTTTTCATGAGCCCGAACCTCAACACTTAACTGTATGCATTGGTTTTCAGGACTTCTGAATGCCCTCAATGCATTGAGCTATTAACCAGCACCTCGATTAGTCAAACTACCAGGCTTGAAGCAAAACACACTTTTATTCTTACACTATAGTAAAATTACAAACAAAAGAAAGAAGAATTGCAATAACTTGACACTATCGGAAAACTTAACAAAATAACAGATTATTTAACTAATAAACAGCAACTTTTCCGATGTACTAACATTCTGTAAACATCTTGGCAAAGGTAAATGCAGTAAAGTAGATGGTCTCACATGCAATTCTCCAGCCCAGGAGGAAAGAACATCAACAGACAACTCAGAGGGAGAGAGAACTCAAGTGTTTTGCTGTAGCAGAGAGATATATAGCAGTTTTCAAACCTCAGTAGCTACTGAACGTTAAACTAAAATGCTGGTTCTGTGGGATCTTAACCGCATCCCATCATACTGCTTCTACTGTCCCAAGGCCTCACAAGCTGTTCCCTTTATTGGTCTGGAACAGTCAGCTTGACACCTTTGTCTCAACCTGTCTTCATGAGAATAACTAGGTGAAATCACACCTCTTAAAGCCATTGTATTGTCCCACAGAAACTCAGCTAATAGCAGCACCGAGTTAAAGCATTTTTAAAGGATCTCCACCATTTCCAAAACATTTCCCTTCTAAATTAAATAGATATCAGCTGATTCCACAAAACCAGCTAAAGTCCTATGTCAATCAAGATAACCTCTTGTCCACTGTGCATTTGCCTGCTAACATGTAAACCAAGTAGATAGGAGGAGATAGATATATCTTAAGCCTTGGTACAAGTTATCTCTATCGAATGTTATTTGTGAATCCAATGTAGTTAATATTGTTTCTAGCATGTCTAGTTACGTACACCAGCCCTTTCCCTGCCAACTGTTTGAAGTTGAAAGAAACCGTTTATAACCTTGGTGTCAAATTAGACTGAAACGAGCTTTCAACCACATGGCTGCACTAAGACTGTCTATATCTATCTCCATAATATCGATCTAACTCCACCCTGCCTCAGCTCATGTGCTGCTGAAACCTTCAACCATCCTTTTTTTTAAACCACTGGTGTTTACTTGCTCCATAAACTTCTTACTGGCTGCTCTTGATAAAAACTGCCCATGTCCTAACACACAACAATATGTGTGTTGACTTTCATGCACGATCACTTCATTTTATATACTATGTGTTTATACTTGAGACTTTTCCACAGTGCTGAACACAGCAAATTAAAAATGTTGTACAATTAGATTAAATTTGATATTATAAAAACATAAGTAGGTTTGTCATCCTTGAAACGCATTTCTGTGTTTAATACTTATTTTTTACATATTTATTATGGATTTCTGGTCTTGGAAAATGAGTAAAGTTTTTCTCATTTTGGAAGAGTTTGGAGAATGAGGAAAGATAGCACCATAATGGTACATTTTAGGTATCAACATTGACTAGAGCTACTTTTACATAAAGTCAGTAGACACTGAGGTCTGGTGCAGGTCAGCAAGAAGCTACATTCCACATTTTGTACCCACAAAATTAAGAAAGCATCTCATAACAAACCAAAAACCATTTATCTGCAAGTTCATTTACAGTAGGGAAATAAGCCACAGCTTACTCATGATTCATACTTTGTTAATACTCATGAGTATCAAAACCCGCTTCAACACAAAGGGCTGAAATTTTCAGTCTGCTGTCAGCAAGTGGGCAGGTGGTCAGCCCATATTATTTCACAGGGGCTTCCAGTTACTCATCCCCTACCAGTGCTTAACTTTAAACAAATATTTATTTTTTCTATTCTTTTCATGATTTAAGTAGATGTAGATAGACTAATATCTATTGTATTTCCTAATTGCCTTTGAGAACCGAGTGGTTGTTATAAAAGGCAACTGGCCTGAAGGAACACGGCACCGGGTTCCACCCAAACTGACCCTGGGATGGGGAAAGAGGAATCTACCTCTCAATCCCAATGGGGGATCAGTTGTGTTATCCCTGGCTCCTGATAGATCACCCTTTCCCACTGCCTCTGTAAGGTTTTATTCCCACTTCTGGTCTTGCTCTTACCAACTGCTCATCTTCTGTATTCTCACTGCCTCTCTGTTGTTAGTGATCTAGGAAACACTTCACTGTCTCTTAATTTTCGAATGAGGCATGTAACCAAGTCAGCTTTGGAGTTATTTCCTCCTTTGTTTCCTTAATCTATAGCCAGACCTTTTTTTGAGATCTAACTAAAAGGAAAAGTAGGGGAGGAGTGTTCCATTCTTGATGCAGGTTATACTTCATCCCCTACTCTTGCCACAGTGATCGGTCCTCATAATTAGGCCTTGAGCTGAATCATGTGTCTACTGTTATGATCCCATCTAGTTTTAGGTAGAGGTCTTGCACAATCTATTGACACCCTGCTAAACCGGTTCGTCTATGGCTTGTAGCAAAATTAAAGTCATGAGTTTAATTGATGGTTTAGATTTCCTTACTACTTGATATACAACATGTTAGGTGAAATTTATCCACATCTTTATGTAATTCTGGCCATTAAAAATATTTTAGTATTTTAGCCTCTGTTTTGCTAATACTTAAATTACTTGCCACTGGCATTTTGTGGTCTATCTATAAACTTGTATTATAATATTCAGTTTGAACCACCATCTGACGGACAACTGCCCATTCTTCATTAGCTAGAATTTGAGGTAACCTCCATTCTCCATTTGTCTTTCAAATCACAACACTCAGGTATAGGCTCTAACACAACTTCTGAGTGGTGTGTTTGGTATAACACTCTTAATTCAGCATTCACCTGTTACATTGTTTTAAAGAAGATGAGCGAAGTTGGACGCCATCTTCCTTTCCTTTATTTTTATTATTCTATTTTTTTTGACAGTTGTGTCTGTTAATGGCATTTCTTCATCAGTTTCCTTTTTCATAGCATCCTTGTCTTCCAGTCCAATTCTATGGACTTGAGAGCTAGTTACAACATAGTTATAGAATCAAAGAGATGTGCAGCACAGAAACAGACTCTTCGGTCCAGCCCGTCCATGCTGACCAGATATCCCAACCCAATCTAGTCCACCTGCCAGCACCCGGCCCATATGCCTCCAAACCCTTCTTATTCATATATCCATCCAGATGCTTTTATAAGTGTTGCAATTGTATCAGCCTCCACCACTTCTTCTGGCAGCTCATTCCATACACGTACCATCCACTGTGTGAAAAAGTTGCTCCTTAGGTCTCTTTTATATCTCAACCCTCTCATCCTAAACAGCTCCATTGCCTCTCAATATTTTTATTGGTTTCTCTACTTTTCAAACAGCATATTCAGAATCTCCAGGCATCTGATTCTCTTTATTAATATTGAACAAAGAATTTTGTGACTAGTCATCTAAACTTTCCTAAAGAATCCAAGGAAGCAATATCTTGTCACACTACAGGTACAGTTTAATAACCATCTTTATGATGCCCCTTTTTCTAAGGATTCTTTAGGCATTCCTACTACTGCAATTCTCCCAACTAACCTCTTAACAATTAGCTTTGGTATATCCAGACTTAATGCAATGGAAACATGTTACTTTCTCTACGTTACTGTTCGTCCTAGCATTCCTCTCTCTTGCTCGGGCATCCTTCTGCTTGTTCCTTAAAGCTAGGACATTTTCCATTCCAGCCTTCTTACTCATCCAGTTTTCTTGCAGATTCCCATATTACCCTCTCCACACTTCTAATTATGCAAAATACCTGCCAGGACTGCTGCTTTTTAGATTTTGAAACTGATATTAGCTTTAAAGTTTACTGGAATACTATTTTTGAATACTTCCATAATCATGATTTTCCTTAGGTTTTACATTTTCTTTCCAAATTCATTTATCAAAACCACTGATCCTATGCTAATTCTTTTCTCTTATAAATTCTGCAAATGTCTGGTTAGGTTTGTTACTTGTTGCCCTAAACTTTAATTGATAAGCTTCAGTAACAAGCTCATAAACATGGATTATTGCTTTCTTAACAGTTTCATAGTCTGCAGATTGTGCTTTTGACAAACTGGCATTCACGTTCATAACAGCGTTTGTCAAAACGCTCTGTAGTATTATTTTGGTCTCTATGTCTGCCCTGCTATCTTTACAAATGAGGTTAAATATCTTTCAACTTTATCCTCTGCAAATTTAGGCACTAAGTGCAGATTTCCTGTTAAATCAAATCTATTATTGGTATCAGAAGCATCTTCTGAAATATTAACTCTTCTTTAAGCTTTTTTCTAGCCAAATCATGTTGCCTGATTTCCATGTCTCCTTGGAGTTTTCAAGATTTTAAAACACCACTTCCATACCTTTGTCATTCTCCTCTCGATTTTTCCAAGCTTTCTTATGTTAAATTGTTTTATTTTCTTCCTCCAGGGCGGCACGGTGGCACAGAGCTTAGCACTGCTGCCTCACAGTGCCAGAAACCCAGGTTCAATTCCTGCCTCAGGCAACTGTCTGCGTGGAGTTTGCACATTCTCCCCGTGTCTCCGTGGGTTTCCTCCAGGTGCTCTGGTTTCCTGTGCAAGTTAGGTGAATTGGCCATGCTAAATTGCCCATAGTGGAAGGTGAAGGGATAAATGCAAGGGAATGGGTCTGGCTGGGTTGCTCTTCGGCGGGTCGGTGTGGACTTGTTGGGCCGAAGGGACTGTTTCCACACTGTAAGTAATCTAATCTAATCTCTCTTTCCACCTTTCTTGCAATTCAAGGCTTTTTATTTCTACACAATCTTAAGTAATTCCAGTAATAATGCATCAAGTTGAGAATTCTCTTGTTTTAATTTCAAATGCTATGTAATTAGTTTAAGCATCTCATCTTTACAAGATTCTGCTTTTATTTCTACCTTCATCTGCTAACTCTTTTAGCTGAGCCTTGGAAAAAAATACTTCAAATAATCCATTATTATATACTTTACTCCCAGCAACTCTTAGCAACACTCAATGCTATTCTAAAGTACAATGCTTACAATATGCTTTAGCCCAACATTCCTAATTTATGCTTGGTATCTCTTTGTACTCACATGTTCAGCAAAGACACAGATTTTATTTAAATTCAATACATTCTGATCTCACGAGCTCCACTTGTATTACATATTTTTGTTTATACATTCATATTTATACTTAAGGACTGTGAGGAACTAAAATATAGAATTGTTTGGACAGTCTAGATTTAAAGGATTGATCAAGTTTTGAAGACAGACTTTTTTTTTGACATGGAAATGAAAGGTGTAATGTGAGCTGTGACTCACTTGCGAATTACTGAAATGTCAAGTAACTTTAGAAAGGAGACAAGCAAAGCTTTTAAGAAAGATGAGAGATGAAGCTTATTCTTCAAATGTTCTACAAACCTGGTTTGGAAAAAATGCTAAAGGTCACCTAACAACACTCTTCTGAAGTTAGGCTGACAGCTGAGGGCAGGTCAAGCTGGACAGATTTCTCTTGGTGTAGTATTATTGGAAACCAGAGAAATTCCCAAATACTGGTATTACTGGCTAACTCATAAGCACTGAACACTTAACAGTGGCAAAGAGATAACAATTAACTGACTTTCGGTCTGAATTGAAGTCAAATCTGGATTTTCTATCACCGACTTTTCTGTAGCTGTAACACCCCAATATACTTTTCTAAGGTATAATTTGCCTGTATTGCACGCAAAATAATATTTTTCCACAGCATCTCAGTGTGTATGACAAGAATAAAACAAATCAAATCAAAAATCAATCAGCATTTTGATTGCATTGACAGGAAACTCAAGGAATTGTGTTAAGTTATCTCATTTTATTTTTTGAGTTGCAAATCTTGGCCCAAGGGAGCATTTGTTTCATTTTGCTTTATTTTCTTAAAAAGTCAATCATTGCAGAGCATTATTGTCTTGTTTGTTGTGGGAATGGAGCAGGTCAGGCAGCATCCAAGAAGCAGGAGAATCGACGTTTCGGGCATGAGCCCTTCTTCAGGAATGAGGAACGTATGTCCAGCAGGCTAAGATAAAAGGTAGGAAGGAGGGACTTGGGGGAGGGGCGTTGGAAATGCGATAGGTGGAAGGAGGTCAAGGTGAGGGTGATAGACCGGAGTGGGGATGGGGGCGGAGAGGTCAGGAAGAAGATTGTAGGTTAGGAAGGCAGTGCTGAGTTCGAGGGATTTGACTAAGACAAGGTGGGGGGAGGGGAAATGAGGAGACTAAACCTTCCACCCTGACCTCAAATTTACCTGGACTGTCTCAGACTCCTCTCTCCCCTTCCTAGACCTTTCCATTTCTATCTCAGGCAACCGAATCAACACGGACATTTACTATAAACCGACCGACTCCCTAGACTACACCTCCTCCCAGCCTGTCCCCTGTAAAAACGCCATCCCATATTCCCAATTCCTTCGTCTCCGCCGCATCTGCTCCCAGGAGGACCAGTTCCAATAGCGAACAACCCTGATGGCCTCCTTCTTCAAAGACTGCAATTTCCTCCAGACGTGATCGACGATGCCCTCCACCGTATCTCCTCCACTTCCCGCTCCTCCGCTCGCCACCAGGACAGAACCCCACTGGTCCTCACCTACCACCCCACCAACCTCCATATACATCGTATCATCCGTCATCATTTCTGCCACCTCCAAATGGACCCCACTACCAGAGATATATTTCCCTCCCCTCCCCTAACAGCATTTCAAAAAGACCACTCCCTCCGTGACTTCCTCGTCAGGTCCACACCCCCCACCAACCCAACCTCCACTCCTGGCACCTTCCCCTGCAACTGCAAGAAATGCAAAACTTGAGCCCACATCTCCTCCCTTACTTCCCTCCAAGGCCCTAAGGGATCCTTCCATATCCACCACAAATTCACCTGCACGTCCACACACATCATTTACTGCATCCGCAATCTGGTGAAAGTCACTTGAATCACAACGCTAATGATATGGCTCATGGAGTAGAGGGGCTAGATTATCTGCCCAGCTCTTCTGCCACAGACATAACTGAACTACAAATAAAAGAAACAATATAAACCAAAAAAGGTTTAATAAACTGAGGAAAGAAAATGCAAATGCAAGGAGAATACGTGATTCACTTTGATACCCCACTCCAAAAATGTGCGATGAACTCATGGCTGTTTCTTATGTTACATGTAGCATGTCAGCTTGGCGCTCAAAACTGAATTTAAGCATCACTTAAAGCTAGTCCACATCTCTTAAAAGGGAAGTGCACTATGGCTGAAATAAACTGTGAAAGAAGAATAGAAATGCAAAGCATCTCTTGAACGGTAAGAGGTTAGAAAATGTCCATGTACAAAGGCACCTGAATATTCTTGTCAATACATTACTGAAGGCTAACATGCATGTGCAGCAGGCAGATAGGAAGGCTACTCGTATGTCAGTCTTTATTGCAAGATTACTTGGGTATGGAAGTAGTAAAGTTTTGCTTCACTTATACAGAACCTTGGTTAGACAACATCTGGAGTAATGAGTGTAGTTTTGATCCTTACCTTTGGAACAATATTATTGCTATAGAGGGAGGTTCATTAGACTTGCCCCTGGAAAGGTGGGACTGACCTTTGAAGAGAGGCTGGGAAAACTGGGCTTGTATCCTCCAGAGTTTTGAAGAAACAAAGAGTTGATCACCTTGAAACCTACAAACTACTTGAAGCAATAGCTCAGACATTTCCCCTGGGTAGAGAATCTAGAACAAGGGGGCACAATTTTAAAAAAAAGCGGATACCAATTACAACTGAGATGTGGAGAAATTCCTTTACATAGAGGACTGCTAATCATTGGAATTCTCCTCCTAGAGGGTGTGGAAGCTCAGTCTTTAGGCATGCTTAGATATGACAGGTTTGTAAATATGAATAGGGAGGCAATGGACTAGTTGTATTATCACTAGACTAACAATCCAGAATCTCAGCTAATGTTCTGGGCATCTGAATTTGAAAGCCACCACAGCAGATTGTGGGATTTGAATTCAATTTTAAGAATCTGTAATAAAAATCTACTGACCATGGAACTATTGTCGATTGTTGGACCGATAACCTGGTTCACTCATGTCCTTCCAGATATCAAGCGGCACTTGCTCAGCAATAACCTGCCATCTGATGCCCAGTTTGGGTTCTGCCAGGCACATAGCTCCTGATCTCACTATGGTCCCTTGGTTCAAACATGGACAAAAGAGGTGAATTTCACAGATGAGATGAAAGTGATGACTTTGACATCAAGGCGACATTCCACCAAGTGTGAAATCCAAGAGCCCTAGCAAAACTGCAGTCAATGGATATTGGGGGAAAACACTCTCCTGGTTGGAGTCATACTTGGCAGAAATAATTGTAATTTAAGCTTAAACCAAGAACAGGGTATGGTTTGACTCTTGGGAGTTTACTGTGGGTACTTGTTTGCCTTAGTTACTGTGTCATGGCATTTTCCTTAAACAGTTAGGGAGTCTGCATATGATGTTTGCATCTCTTTCCTTCGCTATTGCTTCAAGTTTGTGCCTGAATAATTTTATGCTATTCTAAGTTAAATGTTATTTTGTGAATAAAAAGGCCCAGTTCACTCAAAAGATTTTAATCTGCTTTAAGCAGCTTAGCATTCATTCACCACTGTCTTAATACTCCCAATCATCTTGGCACCGCTGCATCGACTTCCATCTTAAAACCATGAATTAGAGTGGGAAATAACAATAAAAATTATCCACTAATTTGAATGAAACAATATCCAATTAGTAGGTGCAGACAGCAAAACAATACATAGTATAATTAAGTAAGGAAAGGAAAAATATAACACCCTCCAATAATGTCAAATTATCTTTTGCAGTAAACTTTTAATTATCCTGTATTTAAACTAACAATTTATATTTATATGGCACCTTTAAAACTGCAAACTATCCAAAATATAACAGGAGCATCACTCAGCAAATCTGATACCAAACCATACAAAGAAATGTTATGGCAAATATCAAAATGTTTAGTGAAAGAGATGGGGTTAGAGTACTGGAAAGAGAGGTAGAGACATTTAAGAAAGACATTTCTGAGCTTAGAGCCTTTATAGCTGAAAGCATAGCACGAATAATGGAGCAATCATAATCAAGAATGTTTGAGAGGATAGAATTAGAGGAGTGCTGATAGAAACACAGAAACATAGAAAATAATACGCCAAACAGCCCTCCAAGCTTATTCTGCCATTCAATATGATCACAGCTGCTTATCCAACTCAGTACCTTGCTCCCGCTTTCTCTTCACACCCTTTAAACCATTTAGCTCTAAGAACTATATGCAACTCCTTGAAAACCTTCATTGTTTTGGCCTCAATTGCTTTCTGTGACAAAGAATTCCACAGGCTCTTCATTCTCTGAGTGAAGAAATTTCTCCTTGTTTTGGTCCTAAATGGACTACCCTGTATTCTTAGACTGTGACCCTTCGTTCTAAGCTGCCTGGTCATTTGGAACATCATTCTTGCATTTACTCTGTCTTGTCCTGTTCGAATTTTATAGGTTTCTATAACATACCCCCTCATTTTTGTAAACTACAATGAATACACTCCAAACAGTTCCAGTCTCTTTTCATATATCAGTCCTGCTCTGCCAGGTATCAGTCTGGTTATCCTTTGTGTCACACGATTCATTGCCAGAACATTCTTCCTCAGATAAAGAGACAAACATTGCAGAGTGTTCCAGGTAACCAAGGCCCTATAAAATTGCAGCAGACTTCCTACTCCTGTATACAAATCGTTTTGCTATGAAGGCCAACATACTAACTGCCTTCTTCAACATCTGCTGCATCTGTATGCTTACTTTCAGCAGCTGGTGTACAAGGAGACCGAGGTCTCGAGGCAACTCCCCCTTTCCCAAACTATTGCCATTTAGATAATGATCTGCCTTCCTGTTTTTGCTATCAAAGTTCACCCTCCCACCCAGCTAAAAACTAACATAGTTAAACAGAGAACCTCGATTATCCAAATGAGATGGGCAGGCACTATTTTGTTTGGATAATTGATTATTTGGTTAATTGATTCAATGCCTTTCCTCTGGGGCTCGGAGTTTTCTGTTAAGTCCGCTCCCCGGTCAGGAGACTAGGCAGTAGCACAACGCACACGAGTCCTCAACCCCTCCGTCCCCCAACTTCGTCCAACACAACCCTCGCCTGCCCGTCTACCACCCCCCCAACCCTGTCTAACACTGCACCCCGTCCGCCCCCCCAAACCTGTCCAACACTGCCCCCCGTCCATCTTCTAACCTCGTTCAACACCGCCACCCCCGTATGCCCCCAACCCCATCCAACAATGCCCCCCAGTCTGCCCCCCAATCCTATCCAACATTACCCCCCAGTTCACCCCCAACCCCAATCAACACTGTCCCCCAGTCTGCGCTCCAATCCCATCCAACAATGCCCCACTCCAATCCGCCCCCAACCCAGTCCAACACCGCCCAGCCCAGTCTGCCCCCAACCGCGTCCAACGCCGCCCCTCCAGACTGCCCCCAACCCCATCCAACACCGTCCAACCCAGTCTGCCCCAACCCTGTCCAACGCCGCCCCCTCAACCCGCCCCCAACCCTGTCCAACATTGCCCCCTCAGCCCGCTCAGCCTGCCCCCAACCCTGTCCAACGTCGCCACCCCTAGCCCACCCCCAAACCCGTCCAACGCCGCCCCCAACTCTGTCCAATGCCGCCACCCCCAGCCCGCCCCCAACCCCGTCCCCCCAGTCTGCCCCCAACCTAGTCCAACGTCACCACCCACAGCAAGCCCACAATCCCGTCCAACGCCGCCCTCCCAGCCCGCCCCAACCCCGACCAACGCCGCACCCCCAGCCCGCCCCAACCCCGACCAACGCCGCACCCCCAGCCCGGCCCAACCCCGACCAACGCCGCACCCCCAGCCCGGCCCAACCCCGACCAACGCCGCACCCCCAGCCTGCCACCAACCCCGTCCAACGCCGCCCCCCCCCCCCCCCAGCCTGCCCCCAACCCCGTCCAACGCCGCCCCCCCCAGCCGGCCCCAACCTCGTCCAACGCCGCCCCCCAGCCCGCCCCAACCCCATCCAACGCTGCCACCCCATTCCCGCCCCCAACCCCGTCCAACGCCGCCCCCTCAGCCCGCCCCCAACCCCGTCCAACGCCACCACCCCCAACCCTGTCCAATGCCGCCCCCTCAGCCCGCCTGCAACCCTGTCCAATGTCGCCCCCCCTCAGCCCGCCCCCAACCCTGTCCAACGCCGCCACCCCCAGCCCGCCCCAACCCCATCCAACGCCACCACTCCCAGCCCACCCCCAACCCAGTCCAACGCCGCCACCCCCAGCCTGCCCGCAACCCAGTCCAACACCGCTTCCTCAGCCCGCACCTAACCCCGTCCAACACTGCCCCCTCAGCCCGCCCCAATCCCATCCAACGCCACCCCTCCAGTCCGCCCCCAACCCCATCCAACGCCATCACTCCAGTCTGCCCCCAACCTCGTCAAATCGCGTCCCCCAGTCCACCCCAACCCTGTCTGCCCTCAACCCCGTCCAATGCCACCCCCCCAGTCTGGCCCCAACCTCGTCCAACACCACCACCCCCAGTCCGTCCCCAACCCCGTCCAATGCTGCCTTCCAATCTGCCCCAACCCCATCCAACGCCACCTCCCCAGTCCGCACCCAACCCTGACCAATGCTGCCACCCCTAGTTCGCCCCCAAACCCGTCCAAAACCGCCCCCACCCGCCCATCTGCCACCCCCTGATTCTGTACAACATTGTCAACGTCGGTCCGTCCCCAACCCCATCCAACAACGCCCCCACCCAGTCCGCCGCCAACCCCGTCCAACAACGCCCCCACCCAGTCCGCCCCAACCCCGTCCAACAACGCCCCCACCCAGTCCGCCGCCAACCCCGTCCAACAACGCCCCCACCCAGTCCGTCCCCAACCCCATCCAACAACGCCCCCACCCAGTCCGCCAACCCCGTCCAACAACGCCCCCCCCAGTCCACCCCAAACCCATCCAAAACCGCCCCACTGCCCATCTCCTGCCCCCCCAACCCCATCCAACACCACCCTGTCTGCTGCCCGACCCTGTCCAACACTGCCCACCTTCCCCCACCCACACCCACACCCAACCCCTTCCAACAACCACCCCCTCCCCAGCTCGCCATCCAACCCCATCGAACACCACCCCCATTCCCCCCCCACTCACATCTGCCTTGCAACCCTGTCCAACACCGCCATCCCATCTGCCCGCCGCCCAAACCTGACCAACACCACTCAGCTTCCCCCCCCCACCCACAACCATGCCCCAACCTTGTCCAACACTGCCCCCCCAATCCCATCCAACACCACCTACTTCCCCCCCCCCACCACCACCCACAGTCCAACACAGCCCCCTGCATGCCTGCATCTGCCCCCCCCACACCTCCCTCCTCTCTGGGGTAGCCGGACCGGACATCAACAAGACTGTTGCTGTTGACTTTTGAGGGGTCCAAATCGTGCGCGCACGCATGCGCACACACACACACAAAACTTTTTACTGCAATTTTTTGACAGGTTCCACCTTTGTCCTGTGGAGACAATGTTGGAGAGGTTATCTGGGGAAGGGGCGTTTAGGGCATATGCCTGTGTAGACCTCTTGGGAAAGTGTGGGGAGAGAGAGAGAGAGGGCGGGAGGTCAGTCATTTGGCTCCCATTGATGTCCAGGACTGTTCCCGGCAGCATTTCAGTAAGCCGAGTTCACTTTTAATCACTGTAAACAAAAGACTCGATCAGTGTTGCAAACACATCTTTGATGTAATGTTTCTATCGGGACCTCGAGATCTCCTTCGGATAAATGCTATTTGCATAATCGAGGTTCCTCTGTATTGCAGATAGTAAGGAATGGGGTCATGGAAGGAATTTACACTTTTCTTATTGGTATTCAAGGAGATGTTACTTAAAAGGGAGCAGTGATTTTTGTTGAAAACCTCATTAAAAAGTAATTGCAATTTGAAAGGCATAAAGGCTAAGGATATTCTAGTAGGGCCCAGTTAAAACAGATGTTATTGTTTACATAAACAAATGGTCAGAATCATGAATATGATCTGTAAAATACAAGAGTCATTATAACTTCAACCACATAAAAAGGACAGAGAACAGCTGGTCTGAATTACTCAAAATGAGTGTCTCTGATTACATACATAATTTTACATACATTTAGATTATAGGTGTCATGCTATCATTTAGGAATATGATGGGAGATGTATTAGCATTTATAAGAATGACTTCCATATCAGTAGATATTTCTTTTCTAAGTATTCTTAACGAATGCATGTAAACTATGTACTGAAAGTTGCCTTACCTTTTCTGTTCTTTATTTCTCTTTTTCCAGTTTCTATAGATGAAGTGTGACTTCGAATTGTGTCTATACTCCGCCAAGTTTGCAAGACAGGCCTTATCCTTGCTGTCTTTTCTGATTTGCTTTTAGAACTCCTTTTAAAGTCTTCATTAATTCTCAACTCCAACTGATCATGTTCTGAAATGGTAGGGGAAGTGCTCTCTCCATTTACTGGATAAAGATCTGCAAGTTGGCAATTGATTTCTAGATTTGCTACCTTTTGCTGTACATTTAATTCAGATTCCAATCTCTTTTTTTCCTTCTGAATCTCTGCCTCCTTTCTTTTGTTTTCCTCCTCACGCTTCCTGTAATTAAATAAAGATAGTGAAAAATCAAGCAAATACTTTGTTAACAGTGGGAAGAAGTGAATAGATCATTTCATGTTGAATACAATACCAGCACGCTTAACAATATATCAGTGAATAAAAAGTATCAACTACTTTCATACGTATTATCAAACATTGATTGGCCCACATTTGTCAAACTGCACGCAGTTTTGGTTGCCATATTATAAAAAATATGCAGGGACATTGGAAAGAGTGCAAAGAAGCCTTTCAAGAATTTTGCCAGAAATGCATGGATATATCAGGAAAAGCCAAACAGGGTCATGAAAATGAGGTTGGAGGGGTGACCTAACAGATATTATTATAAAATTATGAAAGGTTTTTGAGAATACTTTCTCCTGGTGAAGAACATATCAATATAGGTTAATGATCATAAATTCAAGTATGGAACTCAGAACAAACATTCTCACCCAAAAAGCAGATAAGGGAGAATAGATTTATATTTCCTCAATTACTTCTCCATTGTGACCTTATCTCAAGGCTTGAAAATTTCCACATTCCCTTAAGTAAGAACTGAGAGCAAAGTTGCAGGAGGGTTGAGGAGCGTGATGGTAGAAGGGAGAAGGTGGTGGTGGTGGTGGTGATTGGGGTTAACAATGGTGTCAGGGACTTTGAAAATCCATTTTTCACTTTCTTTCAAAGGAGCTAAAAGGCCTCAAAGCTTTGTTAGCTAGGCTGCACCCACAATTTAAGAGGAAAAAGAGGATTTATAAGGACAACACATCCATACAAGTTCAGTGAAATCTCCAGAGCAGACATTGTTGCCTCAGAGGTTGTGATCCAAGAATCACAGTTCGAAGTGCCTTGGAATAGATAGTTACCTTGGTCGCCTTACATGAGGAAAGGTGAGAAGAGATTTAAGTAGAGCATAAACACTTGAATGGATTAGTTGAGTCAAAAGACCTGTTTTGGTACCATCTATTCTAAAAAAATCCAATATAATACAATTGATTTCTGATTCAGGCATTCCCAAGCAAACACTGGTCAGAAATCACTGTCCCTCAAACAGATTTTCCATTCCTTAGCTGAATGAAAAATTAAAACCTGCAAGCCTGAAATTCTCAATTAACGCTGTTCCTTACGAAGGGTGTCGACAAGGGGAAAGCATCATATATTGAATCTATTTTTTTGTTGAGGGTTCTTAATCCTGCTTGAATGTTGCAGATGTAAGTGGATGACTCCTACATAAGCCTTCATTCCTTGTGTCAGAGAGAATGGCTGAAAGATCTGATGATAAGATCTCAACTTAATTTTTACTACCTATTACAGGGACCAATCTCATTCAAGTTATTATTCTTTCTGACGAAGTAGATAGTTTTGGAAAATTGTTTGATTAGAAATAAAGAGTTGCTACTAACTCCAACTAAATCCTTGACCAGAATCTACACATTGTGAAAGGAGTTGACAATCCCTGGTATACCAGATAGGAATAATAATACTAGCTCATTTTTGTTCATTTTAATCTGAATTATAGATCTGATCAGTTGTTTATCTGAGGAATTGGCAGGAGGGAGGTTGGAAGGTCGCACAAAACCCACGGAAATCAGAATTTCTTATGCATATTGGGATGTATTAAATCCACACCATGCATATGACATCACAAACATCCTTGTTCAGACACCAGCCTGATCGATAAGCCTGGAAATGGGTCTGGTTGGAGGCAAGGTTGAACTGGGGATAGAAATAAGTCAACTGGGGAAGAGGAGTGGAGCAATCCCATGATTCTATTGACGCTGGGATCCAGGAACAGCGAAGGACCTTGGTAGCATAGTAAAGAAGTGATCAAAAGCCTGGCAGTGACAGAAGGAAAATCAGAATTCTTGGGTTAGAGTGGTAAAATTTGAGGTTTGAGGCCTCAGGTGGGGCAGCAAAATTGAAGGCTTCAAGGGGAAGGTCAGGGTTGGGAGTGTTTTGAGTGTCAAGACACAGCGGTGACGTTAAGATTCTTTGCAAGATGGAAATTCCAAGTCAATGTTTCATGGCAGAGGTCACATGACTGCAGTAAGCCAGGAGAGACATTGATACAGAATGCATTTCTCTCCTAAAGGCTGGCCATGTGCAAGAGTTGTCGAAGCATACACACTAGTTTCAGTCAGTGGATGTAAAAACACAGCTCCTGGATTCACCAATCTTCATCTGGTTGAGGTTATTGGGTCTCAGATCAGCCATAATCCCATTGAATGGTGGAACAGGGTCAAGGGACTGGAATGCTGTAGGCCTGGTGTGTGGACTCAGTGGGCCGTCAGCTGTGGTAGTGCCTGGAGCAGGACTACTGCCTGCAGTAGGCCTGAACTCAGTGAATTGCCGAATGTGGCGATGCCAGGAGCAAGGTCTCCTGGCTGTGGTATGCCTGAAGCATGGACTCTTGGTGGGTTGTCATTGCTGTAACCAGAGTGGGGAATCTAGGAGGCCTGGGACACCTTGCAGAAGCCCTGGAATAGTGTTTGAAGAATAATTTCTTTTTATTCTTTTTGTAATTCAAAATGAAACTGGATTGCGGTGACAAAACGCTTTTCAATGTACCTTTCGAGGTTTTTGTGACAATTGATAATTCATACTGTTTCTATATTTCATCAGGCTCCGGGAACTTTGTCAACCACAGTCAAAGTTGAGAAAAGGATGACATGGAGGTGCCAGTGCCCTATACATTTTGTGTCCTATGATCCTGTCCCACTAGCTCTATGACAAAGGAGCAGTGCTCTGAAAGTTTGTAATTCCAAATAAACCTGCTGGACTATAATCTGGTGTTGTGTGATTTTTAACTTTGAGAAGAGGAGAGATGGTTGTGGCATCATTATCATATTAAACGGACAAGTAGATGAGTTGGAGGCAGAAATTCGAATATGAGGACTGAATTAACCTTTCCTTGGTTAGAATTCTCCTCATTGGATCCTTACTGCTGCCCCAGAGAAAATCATCTGAAACACCACAGATCAGGGATGACATTTGAAATGCAGTATGGTTTGAAGTCACGCAATTGGTCACAGTTTGGGAGTAACCAAAGATATCCTTCTCTATTGAGAAAGAGTTGCCAATTATTCCTTTTTCATTACCCAGTCTGCCTATCACTTTTTTTATTTCTCACCCTGTCTTCTGTTCTTTACCCTTGTTTCTCTCTTTTCTGTCTCCCTGTATAAGTTCTCATTTCTCTGCCATTTTAGTTTAAACCTTCCCTTTAGTCAACCATCATCCTTACAGTCATACTTATGGTATCATACCTTGCAGATAATGCCCAGACAACACCATCCATTGGGTATGTCCTGTCCCATTGGCAGGACAAACCCAGCAGAGCAAATTAGCATTCAATTGAGAGGGAGTTGTCCGAGTCCTCATTCCTATGAAGTTTCACAGCATCAAGTGAAACACAGGCAAAAGAAACTTCTGTTGATTGCCACAGGCTGTTAAATAAATAGTGGCTACAAGAGCAGGTCAGAGGCTAGGAATCCTGCAGCAAGTAACTTATTTCCAGATTTCCTTATGTTTTTCTACTAACTACAAAGCATACGTCATGAGTATGATGGAGTACTCCCCAATTGCCTGGATAAGTACATCAATAGAGCTCAAGAAATTTTACACCGTCCATGTCAAAGCAGCCCATTTGATTAGCACCACATCCTTAAACATTCATTCCTTCCACTACCGAGGCACAGTAGCTGCAGTTTGTAGCACCTACAAGATGGATTGCAGATTTGAAAGCTGTGACCACTACCATTTAGAAGGACAAGGGCCTCAGATACTTGGGAACAGCATCACCTCCAAGCACTTCTCCAAGCCACCCACCATCATAGCTTGGAAACATGTCACTGTGCCTTCACTGTTGCTGGGTCAAAATGCTGGAATTCATTTTCTAACAGTAATGAGGGCTTACCTACATTAAATGGACTGCAGCTATTTTGCACCTTTTCAAAGGCTACTTGGGATGGACAATAACTGGCCAGCAAAAGCCCAAACCCTATGTATCAATTAAAAACGAAGTGATAAAAGCTCATGGGATGCCACTCAGCATTCAACCATAACTGACCAGGAATTTTTCCCACATTTACCAGCTGCCATGGAAATGCTGGAAGGATTAACAGTATGATTATCAACTTGATTGGCTGCAGCATGAACCTTCCTTCTGTCAACCCGCAAGTAGGACTGAACATAATGCTTCTGCATCAGAGGCAGGAGCATCACCCACTGAATCCTAAGACTTCCTTGGAGTCATTGTACATTATTCTTCTTTCTTGAATTTTTAGGATTGTGGGAGGAGATTAGGCCATATATTATTGAAACAATAAAAACAAAAGGTAATAAAACTTACAGCAATATAGGGGATAGCTACAGTGGATGACAACAAAAGAAGTTCAATATCCACATACTCTACGGAGCAAATACTGACAGCGCACTTGGGAAATCCTGCTAACCATACATTGAGGAATTAGGAAACATCTGGATTATTTGATTATTCATGAACAAATATGTATTTCATGAGCATCTTCACTGGTATAAAACCATAATTATCCTCCAAACAAGTCAAACGAATCAATCAACATAATGTTTAGAAATGGAACCCGTTTCAAATGAGAAAAAAATAAGAGCAGAATTTTATGGGTCCCTACTGGCATTTAGCTGGGAGTCTGCTTCTCTGCTGCATGTCTATGATCTGTAGATAGTTTATAGGAGCTGGGTGAGGCCTAGGGTGGCCCATCTGCTCTTCCATTGATTAAGGCTACTTATTGTTCACTTGAGGGACACCTCCTATGCAGTTTTAATTCTGAGGCTGTTAGGAGTTCAGGGGTAGAGGGGAAGCCCAGCATATTTTACCCTGCTCAAGCCTCAGGTGAGAAAGGAAGTGGGAATCATTTTCAAGAGCCCTATAGTGTTCCAATACCCCAGCTTCACCATTAAGATCTTCCAATACCTACACACAGCTTCATTCACCGCCTTCCACGGTGGGACTCTCCCTACCCCTTGCTCCAACATTTACCTGGGATTTGGGGAAAGTAGTGTCTCTTTATAATCTCAGTTTGACTACTGTTGCCACTGGCACTGTTGGGACTACAGAGTTGCATGGCAGAACATCTACTCAAATGAGGTGCAAAAATCCCACCTTTAGTACAACAAGACTGCTATCACTATGCAAAGGCTTTTGAGGTGCATGCAAGCCAATTCTTCAGGTGATGGGGTGGAAACCCGAACATTGAGAAAACCCTGCCCTGCCTTTGAAACTAATTGTATCGATTGTTAATTTAAAACAAAATGTTTATCAACCTATTCAGACATAGTTCACTTCTGGCATAAGGCTGGACATTAGCACTGCACCACAAGACCCTCCTCCAGAAGGTTAATTGTACATAGGCAGGTGTTGAACTGAGGATTCACCTGTAGTGACTCTATCTATAGGCCAGATGTCCAGGTTCAAGTCTCATTTGCCATGCAAGTCTGAGATAACATGTCTGTACATTAGACTAGATTCCCTACAGTGTGGAAACAGGTCCTTCGGCCCAACAAGTCCACACCGCCCCTCCAAAGAGCAACCCACCCAGTCCCTTTTCCCTCTGACTAACATAGCTAATACAATGGGCTATTTAGCATGGCCAGTTCACCTGACCTGCACATCTTTGGACTGTGGGAGGAAACCGGAGCACCTGGAGGAAACACACGCAGACATGGGGAGCATGTGCAAACTCCACACAGACAGTCGCTGAGGCTGGAATGGAACCTGGGACCCTGGTGCTGTGAGGCAGCAGTGCTAACCACTGATATGTATAATCATTTAAGTAAACTGTTAAGGAGATTGAAATTATGGTTACTGGATTGAAGAGAGATGCATATAATGTAATGGGTATCTCTTGTGAATAGGTCCTTCATTTTTTTTCCTCAATGTTTTGTACTGAGAAAGGCAGTTAAAGTGCTGGTGGTTGGGTTGGTTGGTCCGGGTGTCCCAGAGGTGTTCCCTGAAACGTTCCGCAAGTAGGTGGCCCGTCTCCCCAATATAGAGGAGGCCACATCGGGTGCAGCGGATGCAATAGATGATGTGTGTGGAAGTGCTGGTGAATTTGTGGCGGATATGGAAGAATCCCTTGGGGCCTTGGACAGAGGTAAGGGAGGAGGTGTGGGCCCAAGTTTTGCATTTCTTGCAGTTGCAGGGGAAGGGGCCGGGAGAGGAGGTTGGGTTGGTGGTGGGTGTGGACCTGACAAGGGAGTCACAGAGGGAGTGGTCTTTTCGGAACGCTAATAGGGGAGGGGAGGGAAATATATCCCTCGTGGTGGGGTCCGTTTGGAGGTGGCGGAAATGACGGCGGATGATACGCTGTATACGGAGGTTGGTGGGGTGGTAGGTGAGAACCATTGGCGTTCTGTCCTGGTGGCGGTTGGAGGGGCAGGGCTCAAGGGCGGAGGAGCGGGAAGTGGAGGAGATGCGGTGGAGGGCATCGTCGATCACGTCTGGGGGGAATCTGCGGTCTTTGAAGAAGGAGGCCATCTGGGCTGAGAAAGGCAGCCATCTCTGACTGGTAACATTCATGTAACAGACAAGTCCACAAGTTGTTAGAGGCAATATTTAAATCTCCCGAGCAATAGCAAGGGGGCTAACTGCAAGGTTTTCAACAGGTCATTCAGGACTGTTGAGGATCCAGTCACTGAACATCTTTCAAAAGTGATAATGGGCAGAATGTTATAGTGGCTTGAATGACATGGGCTACAGCGAGATCTGCGGCAGAATCGAGTTAGCAATTCAGCAAAGCCTATGAGGACCTGGGAGCATCTTGCTGCATCTTTTATGCATCTACTAAGCAGCAAGGAGAGTTTCACTTAAGGAACTAGCAAGTTGTTAATTATGGAGGATTATTGCTTGCTACATGACTGATGAACAACATTAATAAGTGATGCCTTATTAAATGCTCAGCTTCCAACCTCACCAAAGACAGCAAACAAACTACAGATCAAGAATTCTCAACCTAAAGTTCAAAGTGAGTACCTGACAATGTCAGCTTGTTACTTGCTCCAAGAGACTTCCCTGTTGAATGGTATACCAAAGCAAACATAGGCTCCTTCTAATGGGGCCAGGAAAATAATAATGAGAAACCAGGGAAATGGTAGAGGAGTTGAATAAATACTTTGCATCGATCTTCACAGCAGAAGACACAAATAATATTCTGAAGTTTATATAATCAAAGGACAAAAGTGGGGAGGAAATAAACAAAATGACGATCACTCGAAATAAAGTACATAGGAACTAACGGTACTAAAGGCCCTGGACTTGATGGGTTGTATCCAAGTATATTAAAGACAATCGCTACAGAGATAGTAAACCTTGAGTAATCTTCCAAGTGTCCTTAGATTCTGGATAACCTAATGATTGTCTGGTGTAGGACATTAACTGGAGACTCACCTGTGCTCACGTACTGAAAGGAGACAGAAACTGACTCTTCAGACTGGAGACAAATGAGATGCAATGTGTATTTTTCAAAAAAATCCATTCATGGCATCAGGGTGTTACTGGCTGGTCAGCATTTATTACCCATCCCTAGTTGCCTGTGAGAAGGTGGTGGTGAGCTACCTTCTGACACCACCACTGTTGGTTGATTCACAATGCAGTTAGAGAGGGAATTCCAGAATTTTGAACCAGTAACAGAATGGCAATGTTTTTCCAAGTCAGGATGGCGACTGGCTAGGAGAGAAAATTACAGGTGGTGGTGTTCCTATGTGTTTATTGCCCTTGTCCAAGATGGAAGTTGTCAGGTTTGGAAGATGTTGCCTAAGGACCTTTGGTGAATTCCTACAATACATCTTGTAGACAGCATTGAGCGTCGGTGGTGGAGGGAATGGATGTCTGTGGATGTGGTGCCAATCAAGTGGGCTACTTTGTCCTGGATGGTTTCAAGCTTATTAAGTGTTGTTGGAGCTGTAGCCATTCAGAAAAGTGTGAATTTCTGTATAAGTGTGTAAACACATGGGCCCAGTTTTATTGTTCACCATCTGGCTGTGTTCTACCATTGAGTACTTTAATTTTTATTCCATGGTTGTAGTGAATTAACAAAAAAAAGTACAATTATGTGATTATACAAACTCACATCAGAATCAAACGTATGAAAAGAAAATCAACAGGACCAAACCAACACAGATAATAATTATACTTCACGAATCCAGTATTAAATCTACATATTTAGCAACTTGGTTTGTGTATACACAATGGAGTACTCTGCACAGTAGAAAGATCAGAAGTATATGTGACAATGCATTAAAAATAGCATTCACAACACTATACTAAAATAACTTTAATGTTGCTTTTCTTTGTACTGTGCTGTTACTTGTAAATCATCAATCGAATACTGACAGACAGTAAATGTCATATTATTTAGACTTCTGTTCTAGTGGGAAACGATTGATTAATGTTAATACATGGTACTGCAACTGTCACTACATTAGCACAAACCACAGCAAATGACAAGCTACTTATGTAATGTGTCATCATCATTCGCCAAGATCCATGTCAATGACAGGTGATGTCTGTTCAGTGCTATCTGTTATGGCAAAATCCAAACTCTATCTGTCATTGCTATCTGGTTGTACTTGTTCCATAAAGAGAACTGATTATACCTAGTGTCTTGAGTCCTGTTAATTGATCTCAACTGTGTGTGCCTGGCAGGTGATGCCGACCAGCAATCCCTGCGGCTCTGTTTACTGTTGAATATAGCCAGTGACATGATAAAACAGATTGTAATTCTTCCTTCAGTGATATGGGGAATGGATTCAGGGGCTTGACTCTTCTCATTTATCAATAAAATCAATCTCCATTGCTTATAAATGAGTCTTTAATCATGACAGGAAAGAACCATGAAGTCTGGAGCTAAATGGATACCTCATACAAAGATAGTTTATAAATAACAAGGCTACTTGTTATCTTTACTTCGTATGAATATGTGCTAAAGATAGTCGTGAAAGATAATTACCCATAACTAATGGCCATAGAATGCTGTGTTGTATAAGCCAAACCACAGCAAAGAATTACAATCTATCAACTTTTGATTTTAAGTTCTTTGAAAATTTACTTCCTCATATAACCAAAGCAATAGATGCCTCAGCCCATTTCACATTAAAGTCAGTTGCTCAGAAAGGCTTTGTATTGGCGATAATATCAGGAAGATGCAAATAGAAACTCTGACAATAGCCAAGTCTGCCCTCCACACCCTGATCATCCAAAGTAAATTACAAATAATCTCATCTAGTGTTTTGGAAACAGACTGGGGTTGGAGAAGCAACACAGGATGAAACAACCAAAACAAAAAGGTTCTAACTCTGCCCATGGTGAAGATTCATATTTGCAACAGTGAAAACACATGATTTGGGTTGAAGACATATGGAGAGACAGAGGATGAAATTATCCAGGCCTGGCGGTCAGAAATGAACATAATTAGATGGAATGCCGGAGAACCAGAACCCAGCTATGTGATGAACCAGTGCGGACTGGCTCTCAGTGTGGAATGAGTCCCTCAGACTGCACTATTGTTGCATGAAAGTGGGACCAAATCAAGTGCAAGGTGGGGGTGACTGCGAACCACCCCCCACTTCCTCACTTAACACTTGCATGTGAGCCCCCTCAGGCAACCATAAGAACATCCCCAAACAGCACCTATCTTTCCTGTGGGCAAATCTTAGTTCTGGGAGTCAAGGAAATGTTGTCTCACTTACTGTGTTCTGGGGCTACTGATCTCTGACGATTTTGAAAATGTGTGCAAACATCTAAAACTTATAAACTGTTTTTTGTTTTCTGGTCGAAAACCCTGCGGCTCCCTGATTTCTGTAAAATGTGGTGGGTCTTCTCTCTTTATCACATCACAGATCTCACTCATAGAAACTCTCATGCTTTCAAAGCTGGTCGTCTAGCTGTTATCATTACTCTTGGGTTAGCTCAGGTCAGGTCCTTTCAGTAAGGCAGAAATTGACCATCCAGCAGACTATGTGGCTGTGATTCGTAACAGAATTTAACAAAATTTAATGGCAGACAAAAGAACGTAAAGGTTTAGATATATATTCTTAAAACACACTGCTAAATAATGCAGGATCATGAATATAAAAATGGATCAAACAAGTACTGAAAAACCAATGACATGACAGTTGAATAATTGGGAAAGTTGATCTTACTTTTGGTAAATTTAAGAATTTTCATAAGAAATAGTATCAGCCTTAATCCCAACTGCAGAGCAACCACAATTTGACCCATGTGGTTTTGTGGTCTTCAAATAAGGGTGACAACCTATTTACAAGGTGGTTAAATTACGGACAATTTGTGGCAGTGCATGTGAAATCATGAGAGATTTACTTGAAACTGTCCTGATCTTTTACACGGTATGCTTTTTTAATTGGAAAGTACTTCTATTAAATAAATTTGCAATCAATTCATGCCCAGAATGGAGGTTAAACAACAGTGTGGACTAACCTGTGGGCCCACTGAGATGCTTTTTTTATTTTAGATTAGATTACTTAGTGTGGAAAGAGGCCCTTTGGCCCAACAAATCCATACCGACCCGCCGAAGCGCAACCCACCCAGACCCATTCCCCTACATTTACCCCTGCCCCTAACACTACGGGCAATTTAGCATGGCCAATTCATCTAACCTGCACATTTGTGGACTGTGGGAGGAAACCTACGCAGATACAGGGAGAATGTGCAAATTCCACACAGTCTCCTGAGGCGGGAAAAACCCGGTCTCTGGCTCTGTGAGGCAGCAGTGCTAACCACTGTGCCACCATGCCGCCCACAATTAGAGTAAACACTTATAGTAAATGTATAAAACTAATTTATCATGATAAATCTCCAAACACAGCAAGTAGACATGCATGAAGAAAAATGAAATCAGCTGCTCAGAAAAAGACAAAACTGGGTGCGGTATTTAACACTGCAAATTACCTATCCTAATACCCATTGCACTGTCAGTCTCTTCTGATTGTAGGATTTGCAGTAGTCTTTGCTATTACTTGTTGTTTTGTAATTTCTGGGACCTTAAACTTTCATACAAATCATCGAGACATTTTGAGTGGTGTCTTGGCGCACCGAATGCACTGGTGCAGTGCAGTTTATTCACTATTTAATTATTCTGATAAGGGGGATTTGTTGATATTTGTGAGCAGATGTAGAAAATCTACTGACGGAAAATGGTCACTTGTACTTAAGCGCTACAAACAAATGATATAAATTAGTTAAAACAATGATTAAATTGCATTTTTACCAAAACGACTTCTACAGTTTCAAAAATATAGCAGGCATAATGAAAATTGAGATCCAGCAGTCATTTAGAAATTGGTAATAAGAACTGAAAGTATTGCAGATGTTGTAAATCAGAAACAAAAACAGAGGTTGCTGGAAAAGCTCAGCAGGTCTGGCAGCATCTGTGGAGAGAACAAAGTTAATGTTTTGGGTCACCGGACCCAAAATGTTAACTTTGATTTCTCTCCACAGATGCTGCCAGACTGCAGAGTTTTTCCAGCAACTTCTGTTTTTGCTTCTGATTTAGAAATTGTTGCAAAGCAAGGTAGCAGGAAGTGCAACACATAAAACTTTGGAATGGTAAAGATAAGTTTGTGAAATGGATTTTCCACATAATAAATGACCAACTCCAGCTTTGTGAATGTAAATATTGCATACATATTCAAGTGAAATGAGTAATCAGTTAATACAATGCAAACAAGTTTTAGGAGTTAGCATTGTGGTTATGTTGTTGGACTGGTATTCTGGAGGCCTTTACTAATACATTATTTACCTAAGAAGAATCTGGAACTGGAGCAGGCCTGTAAATAAGTTTTTTTTTAATTGATTCATAAGGTGTGGGCTTCACTTGCTGAGCCAACACATATTGCCCATCCCAACTAGTCCTTAAAATAGTGCAAAGACAGCTTTCCTTCAACCTCTGTAGTTCAATTTGTATAGGTAGATTCTCAGTGCTGTTAGAAAAGGAATTCCAGAATTTTGACCCAGCAATACTGAAGGGACAGAGGTATATTTACAAGTCATGATGGTGGGTGGCTTGGAGAAAGACTTGGAGGCGATGCAGTTCCTATGCATCTGCTGTCCTTGTCATTCTAGATGGTGGTAATCACAGCTTTTGAGGGTGCTGTCTAAGGAGCATCTTGTAGGTGCTACATACGGCCACTACTGTGCATCGGTAATGAAGGAAGTGAATGTTTGAAGATGTGGTGCCAATCAAATGGGCTGATTTGACCTGGATGGTCTAAAGCTGCTCGAGTGCTATTGGAGCTGTGTTGGGGAGGAAATGAGGAAATTGGGGAGTACTCCATCACACTCCTGACTTATGCTTTGTAGATGGTGGAAAGATATAAGGAAATCAGAAGATGTATTTATATGGCAGAATGTGATAAATCAACAGGAGGTTTTATTGCCTAAGTTTCACTTGATGCTATAAGGCATCATAGGGGTGAGGACTAGGACAACTTCCTCTCAATTGAATGCCACTTTGTTGCAGCTTTGCTGGGTCTGTCCTGCCAATGGGACAGGACATACCCAATGGATAGTGTTGCCTGGGGCATTATCAGTTAGGTGTGATACTATAAGTATGAATATGCCAGGATGTTGCTTGACTAAGGGGAGGTTTAAACTAAAATGGCAGTGAAATGGGAACCTGTACAGGGAGACAGAAGAGAGAGAAACAAGGGTAAAAGGCAGAAGACAGGATGGGAAATAAGAAAAGTGATAGGCAGAAAATTCAAGGACAAGATTCAAACAGAGACAGAAAAAACAGCGTGACGAAGAATGTTAAAAAGATAAGCCTTGAGACACTGTGCAGCTAAATGCACAGACCATTGAAATAAAGTGAATGAATTAACCTGCAAACAGACGTTAAAGGAATATTACAGTTGGGATTATAGAGATGGGACTGCAATAGGGATGGGAACTGAATGTCCAGGACAGTCAAAAAGGAAAAGCAAGTGGAGTAGTATTGCTGGATAAAGACATACTAATACATTAGTGAGGAATCATATTAGCTCCTCTGAGGTGGAAATTATATAGACAGAACTTAGAAAGTGCATACAACAATAATGGGGGTTGTTTATGGACCCAAAACTGTAGTGGTAACATTGAGGGAGGTAGTAAACAGGAACTTAGAGATGCAAACAATTAAGATACAATGTAATCACGAGCAACTTTATTCTGCATATAAATTGAGCAAATCAAATCTGCAACAATACATTTTTCTCATTAGTATTTCTCAAAGTATTTTTCTCATTAACAAGGTTGTTTGGCATGCAAACAGTTAACCCAAGTTGACACCCATTTGATGCATGTCATTCAGATGTGACGTGGGTGGGGGTGTGGCCAAGCACCGATAGGCCTAGGGTTTTTCTGTGAGCACCCCCACGTCGATATCCACTCGATGTGCGACACTCAGATGCGACTTGGGAGGGCGTGGCCAAGCACCGAAGGCCTACTCTTACTTAGAAATCTGTTCCTCCGGTAAGATTTTTTCAAAATTTTACCATTAAACTGTCACTTATTGTGAAAACCGAAAAATTCCAAAATCCGAAAAACAGCTGGTCCTGAGCATTTTGGATAAAGGATTGTCTACCTGTACTGTAGAGTGAAATTCCTAAAATATATATGGTTTGGGTTTCTAGATCAGTATGTTGAGGAACTAATTTGAGAACAGGCCATCCTAGACTGGATATTGTGTAATGAGAAAAGAATAATTCCCAATCTAGCTGTGCAAGGTCTTTTGGGACAGAGTGACCATAATATGATAGAATTCTCCATTTAGATGGAGAGTGATGTAATTGATTCTGAGATTTTGGTCCTGAATGGGATGATGGTGGATAGGTAATGGCAAGCCTTTAAAGAACATGTGAAGGAACTACAACACTTGTTCATTTCACTCTGGCAAAAAAAAGGGACAAGTTGACCTAACCATAGCTAACATGGGAAATTAGAGATAGTATTAGATCCAAGGAAAGGGCATACAAATTGGCCCAAAAAAGCAGATCTGAGATTTGGGAGCAGTTTAGAATTTTAGCAAAGGAGGACAATGATTAATGACAAGCAGGTCCCTTTTAGTCATAAGCAGGGTAAGTTATAACGGGGTACAAAATTAAGTAAATAAATATTTTGGTTCTGTCTTCACAGAGGAGGACACAAATAACATCCCACAAATGTTGGAGAATGTGGGATGTAATGAGAGGGAGGAACTGAAGGAAATCAGTCATTAGTAGGAAAATGGCGGAAATTAGGGCAAATAAATCTACTGGACCAGATATCTACATTCTGGAGTACTTAAGGAAGTGGACCTAGAAATAGATTGATTGTTGGTCATTTTTTTATAGATTTTGGAACAGCTCATTCAGATTGTAGAGCAGCTAATGTAACCTCACTATTTAAAAATGGAGGCAGAGAGAATACAGGGACTTATAGACTGGTTAGCCTGGCATCGGTAGTGGGGAAATGATAGAGTCCATTGTAAGACTTAATAGCAAAGCAATTGGAATACATGGATCAGAAGGGGTCAGCATGGATTAACGAATTGGGAAACAATGCTTGACAAAACTCCTGGAACTTTTCAAGGATTAACTAGTAGAACTCATAACAGGGAGCTGTGGATGTGGTTCACTTGGACTTTCAGAAGACTCTTAATAAGGTCTTGCACAAGAGACTAGCATGTAAACGTAAAGCTCACAGGATTGGAGGCAGTGTACTGACATTGATAGAGAATTTGTTGGCAGACGGGATACAAAGGGTAGGAATAAATGGGTCTTTTTTCAAGCAGCAGGCAGTAATTATTGGGGTACCACAGGGATTGGTGGTAGGACCTCAGTGATTCACAATATACGTTAATGATTTAAATGAGGGAACTAAATGCAATCTCTCCATGTTTGCAGATGACAAAAAGCTGGGTGGGAAGCTGAGTTGTGCAGGGGATGCAGAGATGTTTCAGTATGATTTGGACAAGTTGAATGAAAGGACAAATGCTTCACAGATTAAGTAGAATGTGTATCATTGTGAGGTTATTGACTTTGGTAGCAAAAAACAAGAAGTCATATTATTATCTGAAAGGCAATACGTTGAGAAAGAGAAAGGTGCAATGAAACCCAAATGTCCTTGTCCACCAATCACTGAAAGTAAACAGGTAGGAGCAGTCAGCGAAAAAGACAGCAAATAGCATGTTGGCCTTGGCCTTCATAGAAAAAGATTTGAGTACAGAGGAGGGATGTTTTGCTGCAATTGTACAGGAGACCACACCTGGAGTTTTGTGTGCAGTTTTAGACTTCATATCTCAGAAAGAATGTTCTGTCTATGGAAGAAATACAACAAAGTTTTATCAGACTGATTCCTGGAATGGCAGGATTGACCTATGAAGACAAAGACAAGAATGAAGGGTGATCTCGTAGAAACATATATAATTTGAACAGGTTTAGATAGGGTAAACACATGAAGGACGACTGTGGAGTCCAGAACAACGGGTCACAGTTAAAGATACATGGTACGACGTTTAGGACTGAGATGAGGGAAAATTTCTTTTCCAAGAGATTGGTGAGTTGGTGTAATTCTCTGCTACAGGAACCAGATAACAACATCAAATGTTTTTAAGAAAATATAGTTCTTAGAGCTAAAGGAATCAAAGGGCAAGGGAAGAAAGTACTGAGCACTGAGCTTGTTGCTCAGCCACAATCATATTCCATGGTGGAGAAGGCTTTAAGGGCAGAATTGCCTATTCCTGCTCCTATTTTCTGTGTTTCTAATCTGAGACAGCCCTACCAATTTTGGTATTCGCCCCCAGATTTTACTATTTTTAATTTTGATGCCAGGTGGTCTGTTCAGTTTCTTTCCTTTTTTGAGCTATTTTAATGTTTAGATACAACTGAGTGGTTTAGCAGGCCTATTCAGAGGCAACCACATTGCTGCAAATCTGGAATCTTATGTAGGCCAGATTATGTTTCCTTCCCTAAGGTACATATCAGATCATATTTTTTCACGGCAATCAACAAACGATGCCTTAATGGTCATCATTAGACTTTTAACGTCGGATTTTTTACCTGGTCTCTTGATTACTAGTCCAACAACAGTACCACTACACTATCATCTCTCCCTGATAAGTAGAGGAAAGGCACAAAGAACACTGGAAAGGCAATACTGATAGGAGAATCCATAGTTAAGAAAGTAGAGGGTGTTTCTGTGGTTGAAGATCTAAGTCCAAGATAGTACATTGCCTCTCTGGTGTGAGGCAATATGTCAAGATAGTATGATGCCTCCCTAGAGCCAGGTCTGGAATGACGTTGAATGACTGCAGATCATTCTCTGAGTTGAGGGTAAACAGTTAGCAATTTAGTCCATATCAGTTTCACTGAGATAGATAAAAAGGAGAGTGTGGTCCTACAGTCAGAATTTTGGGGGCTAGGTAGGAAATTAGTAAGAATTATAATTTCCTCAAAAATGATAATTTCCAGATTATCCTTGATACCATGTGTAAACGAATATAAAAATGGGAAGATAAAGCAGATAAACAGTTTGGAGGAGGGGAAATGTCAGCTTACAAAAGAAATGGATATAGCAGCATTACAGGGCCGCTACTTGGATAACAATATGCAGAGTGGGACAAGGGACACAAAGTGTACTAACATAAATAGGGTAAAAGGGGAAATATGGTAAAAAGGCAAAATTAATGGTTCTTTACTTGAATGCGTATAGCATTCAGAACAAAATAAATGAATTAACAGCACAAATAGAGATTAATGGATATGATCATACAATCATTATAGAGACATGCTTAAAAGACGACCAAATTTAGGAACTTTTCTTGGCAGACAATTGCACTATGAAGGATAGTAAGCATGTGAGGTACCCACTGTACATGGCCCAGCCTGCAATGCCAGTGCATTCCATTGAAAAGACTTGAGTAGTTGTTCCCTCATGCTTTTGGACCTGGACCTTGAATTGCTGCAGGTTTTGGATCACAGGGTGGCAGAGGTGGCAAAGAAAAGCATTGCTGGAAAGTCCTGGGCAGAAGCTCCTGGATGCCAGTATGTTGTTCCTGTTCCCAATGGATGCCTGCTGCTAGCACTGTCTCTTTGTCGAAGGGGCACTTGCCATTGACATTGAGCACCATGCCTTTTATGATGGAGTGCAGGTTGTAGTACATATCCCTCAGTCACCAGATGTTCCACTAGATCTGGATATTCACAGTGGCCATCAACCTTTTTATAGAGATAGCCAGGCACTCACATGCCTGAACCACCACAGAAGTGAAAATGTTAGAAGACTCCTTCTTCCTTCAGCCCATTGTGCCTCTGGGATATCTGTCTTATGCTTCGTTCCTGACTGTGTAGGTCAACCAAGTCTTCTGCCTGTGTTAGAGCCCTTGCTGAATTTTCATTAGTTCTATTTTGTATTTTTATCAATTTTGGTTTGGATCTGTGAACTATGAGCTGAGGTTGCCTTTGGAATATGAGCAGTGTCAAACAAAAGAACAAACAAACTGTTGTGAGGCAAGGTCTGATCTGAATATTAATTTCAAGCTGATGTTTGATCAAAGAGCTCCACGGATGTTTCAGTTCCTGGAAAAAGCAATATGTTTAGCCAGATCGTTGATGCTTGGTCATACACAAGGTTGGTACTTGGGAATTGTTGCCATCAAGTCTAGAGGAGAACCTGATGGTCAAACAGATGGAGAGGCATTGTATTGGGTATCCTGTTCAGTTCCAAACTGTGTTGTTCTGAATGAAGTCCAGAGTCAGATGGTTCCGTAGGCAGGCACTGAGGAAGGCGATGTGGCTGTGGTAGTGAGTCTGCTTGAGGATGTGGCTGAAGAGCTTCAGGGCAGAGGAGAGGACTTTGGGGGCGGGGGAGGGGGGTACAGTGAGAGACTCGCTGAGATCTTTGTAGAAAGAGGAGGAGAACTTCTTCAAGGTAGGCATCCTTCGACAAGGCTATGCAGTAAAGTTAAAATCAACTAGGTGGAAGTGAGGACAGTAGATGCTGGAGATCAGTCGCGAGTGTGTTGCTCGAAAAGCACAGCCAGTCTAATCCCACATGGACCCTGGACCCTATTCAGACCAACACAGTTTGGACCTGAACAGGATACTCAGTACACACTCCAAATCCAAAACCTTCAACAACAGTTCTTTTTCCGGATCCTCTGCTCCACGCTATCAGCCATGCACCACCATCAACTCTAACTGCAGTTAGTCCTGTCCCAGCTCAAAGCCAAACCAGAGAACATCTCTGGGACACCCTCACTCACCAACCCCACCGCCACGTGGCTGAACACTTCAACTCCCCCTCCCACTCTGTCAAGGACATGCAGGTCCTGGGCCTCCTCCACCGCTAAACTGTTACCACCTGATGTCAGGAGAAAGAAAGCCTCATATTCTGCCTTGGGACCCTGCAACCATGGGATGAAATGTGGATTTCAACAGCTTCCTCATTTCCCTTTCCCCACATTATCCCAGTTCCAAGCCTCCAACTCGGTACCACCCTCCAGACCTGCCCATCACTTACCCCTCTGACCTATCACCTTCTCCCTCACCTTCATCCACCTGTCGCTTTCTCAGCTACTTTCTCCCCAACCCCACGCCCTCCCATTTATCTCTCAGCGATGCCTTGTTGGGTTATCACTGGCTTCCCCTTAGAGATGATAGATCTTGGATGTTCCCTGGCTGCTGGTAGTGCCTGCATAACAGGAGAGGATTAGTTGGATAAGATGTTTTAGAAGGATATGAACCAAATGCAGGCAAGTGGGACTAGTTCTGTGTAAGAAACCGAATTGGCCTGTTTCTGTGCTGCATGTCTCTGTGACTCTAATTAGAATAAATTAACACTGATGGTAATGAGATAACAGCACAGTGTGGTGGAGCTTAGTGCATTATTTATCCGTTGGGGGTTCCCCATTAGCATATTAGCAGATTTGTTCTTCTCTTGCTAGCTTTGCTATCTTCTTCTTGTATGGAGTGAGGAGGTTGATGACCACCACCATTTCCCCCCCCCCACCATCTATTTTAGACTTCTGAGCCTGAGAGTGGGTCAGTTTTTCCTGCATTAAGACAAAGGGAGGGAATGAATATGACGGAAGTGGATGCATGAGCAGTTACTTGTAACATTCATGCAGGAATGGTGCTGAGGTGTCCTCAGTGAGCAAGTAGGACAGGACAAGTTTGTAGTTGCTGAAAATGGGAGGGGTGTAAGAACATGATGAATGAAATACTGAGGGTAGTAGTCCACCAGTCTTGTGGAGATATTTGCGCATGACTGAGTTAATGATGCTTTAAATATTAGGTAGCAGACAGAAGACAGTATTTGTCCTTGTGGAGCATAGGAAATCATTGAACTTCTTGTAGTGCTGCTAGGCGTTCCTTTTAACACTGGAGATAGCACTGACCTGTGTTGTTATCTCTGTCTAGGCTGGCTGGGCTGGTGGCATGGCGTCTTTCCGTTGTCAGCAAAGAAAAGTACCACTTTTCTCTCCACTAGCCCTTCTTTTAGAAGCTAAAAATCTGTCTTCTGAAATCAAGGAGTAAGCTTGAGCTTTCTTGTGTTATATCTTCATGGTTTAGAAACAAGATCCACAGTGTGAACTGGCTGTTTATGGCTTGCATCGTTGGAAGTGGCATCCAACAGGGCTTCAAATAAGGCAATAGAGGCATGGAAGTCTCCGGCAGCGGCAAAGTTATGCCTCACTTGCCACAAGATTGAGGAACACATCCAACATCTGTCACATAATTAATAAGGTGAAAACAGGAAGATTGTGCAAGGTATCTTGACCTGGGCCATGGCAGAGTTGATGCCTTGAAATGTCACACCACATTTTAACTAAAATTGGGAAAATTCAGCCTCGTGTGTCCCATTGAGGATTCTTCAATCTGATTCGTTGAAAAGCCTCCTGCTGCTTTCCCTGGTTACAGAATTCACAGCTTTATAGGAGAGGCCACAATACTAGATCTGATACCAGGTCAAAGAAAATTTCCACTAACTGGATTACAAAAAGTTAATCAGCAAATATACATAAGGTCAACAACAAAAGTTTGTTCCTTCAATATTTACAATAAAACCTAGACCAATGTTTAAGGAACAGATTTCAGCATTCTTGTGCAGAAAGTGTTTTTAAAATTGACTGGCATATAAGTTGACTGAATTTGAATTTATTATTCAGGATTAAAACTCACTTAGCTGCATCCTTCCGTAGTTGTTCATGCTTCATGAGTAGATTTTTTCTCTCCTGGAAAGCCTTGCGGACCATGTAACCCTTGTAAACAGCTTGGATTTTGGAAGCAGCAATGTCTTGAATTGCAGCAATAGATAGTGCTCCATGCTCCAGCATGTACTGAATAACCTCCTGATGTTCTCCAAGCAGGGCATAATCAAGTGGAGTGAACCTGAAACACCAAAGAGGAAACATTTAAAGCAGAGTTCAAAGAACAAAAAACTTAACTAGCTTTAAAATATATGCTGCCACATTCAATACACAAACCCCTGCTTTTAAATTACACGTTGAGATAATCTGTTCTAGCCATGAGGCAAAGGAATCTGCTTAATAATTGGGTCAGAATTAATGAAGGATATACAGTGGTGACCCCGGAATCCAAATGCCCTACTGTACGAACAAATTGGAATCCGAACAATTATTTCGAGAAAATTTTGCCCTAAAATCCTAACACATTTTCAGAATCCGAACACCACATACTGTTTAGGTCACACATTGTTAGTTCAGTTCATCCCGGGAAGTAGTCGTGAAAGCATCTCTCGTGTGTCCAATGCTAGTTTACCTTGTGTTTTCACCTTGATTTGTTCTGTTTTTAAAAAATTATCACCCTTGTGCATTCACCATGGCACCCAAGAAGAGAGGTGAAGCAAATAAGAGTAAGTCCCTCTCCCTCACCCTCTCCCTCCTTCCTCTTCTCCAGCTTCCACATGCACCATTAGCACTCCTCACCTAAGGAAGTTATTTTCATGCCAATACATTTATTTCTTGTTTTTATTATTGTTACTTGATATTTAGGTCATTTACTCATTTTATTTTACCTTAACCGTGTGTATTTGCAGTTAAAAGTGTCTTGAAACGTGGGCGGCACGGTGGCACAGTGGTTAGCACTGCTGCCTCACAGCGCCTGTAGACCCGGGTTCAATTCCCGACTCAGGCGACTGACTGTGTGGAGTTTGCACGTTCTCCCCGTGTCTGCGTGGGTTTCCTCCGGGTGCTCCGGTTTCCTCCCACAGTCACAAAGATGTGCGGGTCAGGTGAATTGGCCAAGCTAAATTGCCCGTAGTGTTAGGTAAGGGGTAAATGTAGGGGTATGGGTGGGTTGCGCTTCGGCGGGTCGGTGTGGACTTGTTGGGCCAAAGGGCCTGTTTCCACACTGTAAGTCTAATCTAATCTAGAAACAGTTCTTCTTTTGGGTTCAGAAACGGATTAATTCACTTTCCATTATTTCTTATGGGAAAATAGTTTCGGAATCCAAACTTTTCGCAGTCTGAACAGCCTCCTAGAATGAATTCAATTCGGATTCTGAGGCACCACTGTATCTCTAAATAGTATATTCAAACTAATGTAAAATAAATACATTTATTGAGGTGTCAGGCTGTTTCCATTATTTGAAGAACTTGCCTCAACCTCTGTTTGCCTCTCTGATCCACCTAACTAGATATTAAAAGAATATTGCCAGCAGCACCTTCAAATTTTATCCAGGAAATATTTGCTTCAGAAAGAAGCTTACCTTGAAAGATTTAACAAAGAAAGTGAGCGGAGGGACATAGAGAGAAGTGAAGGAATTAGATGTAACCGACAGTAAGGAAAGAGATAGAAGGGAACATGCAATGGCTGACAGGCAGAAGAATTGAGAGACATATTGAAGGAAAGTTGGGACAGGTAATAAATAAAACTCATGAAAGGTAAAGATGAAAGGGAAAAAAACGAACATGGGAGGGAAGATCAAAGAAATATAGAAGCAAAGAAGAGAAACACTTTTGTACAAAGTGGTATTTGTAAAGTTGACATAAGGATGTGAAAGATTGCAAATTTCGTTTCTATAGTTAGCTCGAAAAGATTTGGAAATCTTTTGTATTTATGGAACTTTATTTTAAAATATAGGTCAAGGTGACTTTCAATTTAACTATTATGGGAGTGTCCATTTTCCATAGTTTGAAAGATTTGCAAGTTTGGTAGCACACAAGACATAGGAGCAAGAGTAGATCTTTGTCCCCTATTCGATATGATCATGACTGATATTTGGGTTCAATTCCACTTTCCCACCTGCTCCCTATAACACTTAATCTCCTAAGAGAGCGAATGTCTGTTCATTACAACATTAAATTTACTCAATATGGGGTATCTGCATTGACCAAAGTTCACAACCTTTTAAGTGAAACAATTTCTCCATAAATCAGCCTTAAATCATCAGATTTTGTATCTTGAGACTGTGTCATGTTTCAGATTCTTTAACCAACGATACAATCTTTCAGCATCTACCCTATCAATTCCCTTCAAACCCACATTTATTGCGGAGGGTGGAAATGGCTCAGAATGTACTCTGGCTGGGGGATTTCAATATCCACCACTAAGAATGGCTCGGCAGAGCACTATTGAATGAGCTGATAAAATTCTATAGGACATAGCTGCTAAACTGGGTCTGTAGTAAGTGGAGAAGGAACCAACAAGAGGGAAGAACATACCTGACCTCATCTTTTGAGGTGACTGTCTGCGTTCAGATTCTTATGTCTACTAATGTCACTTCTGTGCTTATATCATTCTTCATTATCAGGGCTACCCTTCCTCATTTGACATTCTGTCTGCATTTTTGAAATATTATGTACCTTGGAATATTTATTGATTCCTTTTCATCTATGGCTGCAATGCCAATTAGCTCTAAACTATTTACCACTATTTGTGTCACTAGTTCATCTAATGCTTTTCTTGTAATGTTTTTTACATTCAGATGAGAAACTTAACTTTTTTTTAACTATTCTGTTAAATTTTGTTACACACATTACACTCTTCCATTGCCTCAAGCTTTGTCTCTGTAAATCCCCTTTCACTTGAATTTCTGTATTAGTTTGAAGTCCTGTCCATAGCCCTAGTTATAACATTGGCCAGAATATTAGTCCTAGCCCAAATGCTCCAAGAGTTGAAATTACTTCTTTCACACCACTCGTTGAGCCACACAGATAATTGCAGGAGAAAGTGAGGACTGCAGATGCTGGAGATCAGAGTCGAACAGTGTGGTGCTGGAAAGCACAGCCGGTCAGGCAATATCCCAGGAGGAGAAGAATTGACGTTTCAGGCATAAGTCTTTCACCATGTCAGTTGTAATGTGGTTCAGGTAATATTCCAGGGATGTTTTTGAAATTTTGTGTTTTGTGTTTTAATATCTGTCTACTTAGAAGATAGTAGCACAGTGATAACATTGTTGGGCTATGAAACTAAATTTCAGGCTAATGCTCAGGGGCAATTGATTCAAATCCTACCATGACGGCTGGTGGAACCAAACTCAATTAATAAAATTTGGAATTGAAAGCAAGTCTCAAACATTGTGTCACAAAACGGTCACTGGGTATCATAAAAGCCCATCGGGTTCACCAATTCCCTTTAGGTAAGGAAATCTTCCACCTAAACATAGTTTGACCCAAATGTAACTCCTGACCCGTATGTCAAATGCCCTCAAAAACGGGCTAACAAGTCACTCAGTTTAAAGACAAGGAGGATCAGGCAACACATGCTGGCATCCCATCCCATTCAATGAAAAAAAACTGGATGAGTTCAAGTACACACGTGGGCTCCCTATGTCTGAAGAACTACACCCTTTGTACTCAGTCTCTTTCACTAGTAACCCAGTTCAAATTAGAAACTCATTGTATGGAAGATGACCAAGGTAAACCCAGGAGGTTTTGGTTGATGAGGTGCAGTAAAAATAACATGCTCCCAGAGTTAGCTGTGCCATTCGATTGTTATGCACTGTTTGAAACCAGCTTAGCACTAACGACGGAGAACCATTTCATTGACGAAGGTGTTGCACTCTGAAAGTTTGTGATTTCAAATAAACCTGGTGTCATGTGACTTCTGATTTTGTCCACCCCAGTGTAACACCAGCACCTACGCATCATGGCTACCACCTATTTCTTACGAACACACGAATGAATGATACAGTTTAGAATACAAGTAGCAGGATTTTTGATGAGTTAATATATATTGAGGGTTGAAGCCTGGAAATGGGAATGGCATGGATGAGAATTCCAGCAGTAGAGAAATTGAAGCGCATCAGAGGCAGGAAATATTATGGCAGTGGAGTGGAATAGAATCAGAAACTAAGATGGACATGGTAGCATCAAAATCATCCTTCTGGCTAAGCTGCACCGGGATACTTGATTTACATTCAGAGCTCAGTATTTCATGTAGATGACACACTAAGGCTCAATTTGAATCAAGCCTCAGGCTGATGTTTTTGGGCATCACTTACCATTCCTTTGCTCATCACATGTTTTGACATTAGCTATGCGTGAATTTATTTCATCTTGCCAAACTGCCTGGAAAATTCGCACAATTCCATTGAACATTTCCCCATGTTCATCACCATGCTGTAGAATACTACTATACAAGCACTATCCCCTAAAGCAGGATATCAAAGTCTTGTTTACACCTCTTCCACTAACAAGAACAAAACATTTCTGCATCTGTAAGTAGCACTGCCTGACAATCTCACTCAGCTCTTGGTTGGACAGTTATCTACTGAGTGTTTCTTAATTACCGTAACGGGATAGGGCAGTGGCCAGATTTTTAATGTGTGCAGAATACAACACATTAAATAAAATACATTTATTTGCAATAAAGAACCAGTGGAATTAATTAATGTACTAGCCATCAGATTTTGTGTCAGAGATCTTACATAATAACACAATTTAATTTATTCTTTATATAATCTGAAAACTTTCAACCTGATGGAGATACATTTATTGTTGTGATACACGCATTGAGATATTTACAACTTGTCGTAGCATTCAGACAGGTAGCAGTTCATTATGTTAAACAACATAATCAAACTACAGGTCTCAGCTTTGTTTCAGTAGTGTATTCCTTCATCCGAGTCAGAAGCCCTCGAGACCTGAGGAAAGAATTTAGGCTCCAGTGCAATGCAGCACGAGCAGGAGCACTGCATTGTTGGACATTCTGTTTCTGAGTTGGGACATTAAATTCAGGGACAAATAGTGTGGTGCTGGAAAAACATCCAAGGAGCAGGAGAGTTGATGTTTCAGGCATAAGCCCTTCATCAGGAATGTGGAGGGGTAAGGGGGCTGAGAGTTAAATAAAAGGGTGGGGGTGGGACTGGGGGACAGGTAGCCAGGAAGGTAATACGTGGATACAGATGGGGGGGCAATTGTGATAGATTGGTGGGGAGGGTGGAGCGGATAGGTGGGAAGGAAGATGGGCAGGTGGAACAGGTTAAGAGGGTGGTGCCCAGTGAGAGGGTTGGATGAGGTGTAGGGAGGGCAGATATGGAAATTAGTGAAGTAGATGTCGATGCTGTGTGGTTGAAGGATTCCAAGGTGGGAGATGAGGTGTTCTTCCTCCAGTCATCCAGTGGCTTCAAGTTGGCTGTAGTGGAGGCCCAGGACTTGCCTGTCCTTTGTGGGGTGGGACGGGGAGTTGAAGTGGTCGGCAACAGGCCGGTGGGGTTCTGGAGTGCGTGTCCTCGGGTGACTGACTGTGTAGAGTTTGCACGTTCTCCTCGTGTCTGCGTGGATTTCCTCCGGGTGCTCCGGTTTCCTCCCACAGTCCAAAGATGTGCGAGTCAGGTGAATTGGCCATGCTAAATTGCCTGTAGTGTTAGGTAGGGGGTAAATGCAGGGGTATGGATGGGTTGCGCTTCGGCGGGTCGGAGTGAACTTGTTGGGCCGAAGGGCCTGTTTCCACACTGTAAGTAATCTAATCTAATCTAATGTTCACTAAACACTCCGCGAGTTGCCTTCCTGTCTCCCTATGTAGAGGAGACCACATTAAGAGTGATGGACACAGTCAAAGCCTCATCTCTGGTGTCACTAATAGACTCAATGGCATTATTTTAAAAATAACATTGGAGCTAGGATCATGGAAACACAGTGCAGAATGAAGTCATTCAGCTGGTGAGTGCATTAATAACCAAACGTCATAGAAATAAACAAAAATCTGGATATATCTAGAGGTACAATGAGGAGAATTTTTTTCAATCAAATAGTTTTCAAAAAGTGAAGTTCAACAGATTCTTGAGGATGACAAACTTGCAATATTACAAACCAAAAAAACAAAGGAACGTTGGATTAAGCATGACTGCTGTTTCAAAGGAGGTAGCATAATTAGCCCAATGGCTTTTTGGTCAACATTTATGCCTCAATCAGCCAACACTAAAATAGATTATTAAATCATTCTTTCTTTGCAGTTTGTGCGATTTACTGCATATAAATCAGCTGTCATTAGTGCAACATTAACTTTAAAGATACTTAATTAATTGTGAAGTGTTTTGAGACTTGTTCTGAAGTTATGAAAGGTGTGATATAAATTTCTTCCCTTTTTCCAAGATGTTGTTCTGTTTCCAGTATAAAAGATTAACAAAACAGTTATTGGGTTGTTCACTTGTTACTTAAAAAGAAAACCTGGTCACTCTTCTTCAGTAATTGTTTGAAGAGTTTACTGAAGCTTATTTTGCCAGTTTAGTGAGGGTAAAGGGAAGAAAAACATGACATTATAAACCACAATAAATCATTTATTTATTTATTAGATCATCATGGACACCTAATCTGTCGTAGACACATCTTCATAATTTTTTATTTTATTTTGTTCCCTACTTTTTAAAATCTTGGTTCTATAGTCCATTGGCAAGATCTCACTTTCATTATCTGAATGACATTATCTAAAGTAAATAATTGGAAGTATATCTAAAATTACAATTACCACAATTTTATGAGGTACATTGAGAAAATTAGCACTCTGAACTCACAGCTTCTATCTACATTCTGCTTCTTGGGTAGTCCCCTTGAATGGAGGGTGAATTGCTTCCATTCTGTTCAACGGATTCTGCGATATATAATAATGCGTAATCTGCAAACACTATCACATGTGGGACACTTGTCTGAAGTTTCTGCACTATTGATATTGCCTTAACTTAGCTTCTGCACGTTCCCAAGAATGTCTCTAGAAGTGTTTGAACATAAAATAAGGAACAAGAGTAGGCCACTCGGCCCTTTGAACCTTCTAGCCATTGAATAAGACTATGGCTGATCTAATTTTAACTTCAATTCTCCAGTACTGCATAGCTGAATAACATTTCATTCCCTTAGTAATCAAGAGTCTACCTACTTTTGCCTTTAAAACATTTAAAGATTCTGCATCCACTCTCTTTTGAGCAAGGGAATTCCAAAGAATCACAATCTTATAAGGGAAAAATATATTGCCTGTCTCTATCTTAAATGGTTGACCCTTCATTTTTCAACTATGACTGCTAGTTCAATATTCTCCCACAAGAGGAAGTATCCTTTCAACATCCACCTGGTCCCCTCAGGGTCTCCTATCTTTCAATTAAGTAACCTCTGATTCTTCTAAACTCTAGAGGAAACTGGCAGCCTCTCTAAACTTTCCTTATAAGGCAATCTGCTCATTCCAGTTATTTAAATTAGAAATGGAATTATATTTTGTTGTCACATGTACTCAAGCACAGAAGTACGTGAGTACAGTGGAAGTGTACAGTGTCTCCATTTCCAGTGCCATCTTAGGTACAAAGGTACCTAGGTACAAAATCTTACATAAAAGTAGAAAAAAAAACTAAAATAAAAGTTAAACATGATCATTCTTTTTTGTCTTAGCTGAATAATAAAGAAATAAAATTAGAAGTTCTGACATATTTAGCCATGCTGGGCTTGCACTCCCTACATGAGCTCAATTTCCTCTGCTTTGGCTCTCTGGGTGATCTCGGGCTGCCTGCACTCTCTGCAGATACTGAGGTCATCCATCACTGCCACATTGCTCTCTCTCTGCCTGCACTGGGCTCAATCTCAAACTGTCCAAATCCTGATCCAGGCCCCAAACTACTGCCACACTCTGGACCTCTAGCTGACTGTTAAAGTCCTGATCCAGGCCCCCAGACACTGCCACGCTCCAGACCCAATGAAGCTGCAGTGCTGTCTCCATCGCAGCCTCCATGACCAAGTTTTCTCCAGAAGGCAAGTAAATAGCAAAAATCAAATTTAAAAAAAAGAGAAAAGAAAAAAAAAGTGGACGAGCCCACTCAGCTGCTGCTATCTTTCGTATTAGTCTAGTAAACCGTTAGTGAATTGCTTCCAACACATTAACAGCCTTCCATAAGTAGGTGACTAGTACTGCAGACAGTACCCTAGTGCAAACCTCCAGTTTGGTACCTTTCTTATTTTGGACAGTCACAAGCCAGGGACTCTCACAAGCTGACAATTGCTTTTAGGGCAACTCTAAAGGGTTTTCACTGTCCTTCTGGAAATCTTCTGCTGCAACTGAGTTTTGTGTAGGTCAGCTGCTATGGAGTCTGGTATCAGGCATACAAATGACATATTCTGCTTAGTGGAGTTGCTTTTTGAGTGATTAGTGCCTTGATGCTATGGGACTAGTTAGACAAGGATCTTCGTTTTCTTGGTTTAGTGAGGAGCATATCTTCTCATTAGCTGTGGAGGAGGAATTGACTAAGATTCAGCCAATTAAGTGCTATCTGCATCCTGAAACTCCGTAAATAACATTGCAGTGATACTGGTATTGGAATGAAGGTGGTGTAGGTTGATAATTCAGTAAATTATCTTCCTGTCTGTTGATAATTTTTTGGAGGGAGGTGCAGTATTGCAAGAGGAAGATGGAGAAGAAGGCTGGTGCAACATACAGACTAGTTTGACTCAGTCTTCACTGAGATGGAGTCTGTGGTGGTTTTCTTTGGTGAAGATCACAGTTTGAATGCCAGTGTGGATTAGGTAGAGAGCAGTGCAAAATTTCAAAGGGAAGCCAAATTGGAGGAGGATACACTACAAGCTTGCCAAATTGACAGAATCAAAAAGTCAGGTGCAGATGAAGAGGCCGTAATTAGTGGTTAGCACTGTTCCTTAAATTTTGGATTTATCATATGGTAAAGATTATATCTGATGTGTCTCTTGATGATTGAAAATCACACTGAGACCCTTGAAGGAGTTCTTCAACCAATGGGAGGAGGCACTGAGGAGGATTCTTGTTTTCCTTGAAGCAGATATCAGGGAGAGTATTGTGTATTTACTGCAATCAGAGTTATTTCTCTTCTTGAGTATGGTCAAAATTACATCAACTCTGAGATCTCCTGGCATGCACTCCTTCCCAACTGGAGGATGTGAAGTTGTGCCTGATGCATATCTCTCCCCAATTTCAGAATTTCAGCAGGAACTCCATTTACTCCAGAAGCTTTATAGTTTTGCACCTGTTAAATGTTTTTCGACTTTGTTCTAGACTGAGATAATATCAAGACTGAAGATATAATTTACAGTGATGAATTTCGCAACATGTGAGCATGGCTGCCTCAGGATTCTTGGGAGTTCCCCTCCATTATTGATTCTACAGGCTGGGCCCCTGAGTGCCTATAATATTAGGTAAAAATGAGGATTGCTGATACTGGAGATTAGAGACGAGAGTGTGGTGCTGGAAAAGCACAGCAGGTCAGGCAGCACTGAAGGAACAGGAGCCCTTCCTCTCCTTGGATGTTGCCTGACCTGTGTGCTTTTCCAGCACCACACTCTTGTCTGCCCACAATATTATATTATTATAGTATCCCACATAAAATTGGGGTATTAATCAGTCCTAGTAGGCATCCTATTAAGGAAATGTTTCCCTTGCCTATCAATTACAATTTTCTATTTATTAATTTTGTTGATTAGAAAACCATTTTTGCATTTTTATTTTTTTTATCAACCATACTTTCCCTTTATTACATTTATTGGGGCAATTTAAATCGCACTGTTCAAAGTGATAAGAATAGTGATAAGGATTTTGAAAGTTACAAATACTCTTCATAGTTTAGAGGGGGAGGAGTTTCCTGAAAAGCCAACAAATGCAATAACACAAAAACCATTTTGTCTACACCTATGTCTATCTTTCCATTTGCAGTTTTGGAAGGATAGTGAATGCTTGAGTATTGCTCAGGAGACCAAGACCAACATATAACTTCTGGACCCATTGAAAAAAGCCTCCATCGTAGAGGAGTGCCTCAGATTAGAAACCTGAGTACTGGTTTTCTGCTGCACACCTGCCACCTTCACCCACAAGTCCATCCATGGTCTAATGAAAGATTGTGTGCAACAGTTCAATAATTTGTACAGAGTTTAGAACGCTACCTCCCATTGTTTGTGTTATGTTTTGGAATTCTTGATGGGATACACAGGAAATGTGAGAGAAAAAGTGGGTAACATTGATATCAATAAATATCTTCCCCATTTTTGGAAAGATTTAAGGATACAATAACACAAGTATGCAATTGCACGGATAAGGAATGCTTGTTTAGCAAAAGGAAAGTTCAGGAACCAGGTGTACTGTGCACTAAACATAGGTTGCTCGCTGTAGAATAAAGTGAAAATTACGCTTAGTGAGATTCTGCAGCATGTAAGGATTTTCTTTTTTTGTAATATCAAGATTCTAATTTTCTAATTTGAATTGTATTTTCACACATTCCTGTCCATTGCCTATGCTGTTTAAAGGAGCAGGAAATTCCAGCTAATACCTCAGTTCTGGTATTGTTCAAGTAAATTTTCTTTAGCTGTTTGGTAGTACAGAAATTGAGCACTGCTGAAAAATGATACATCTTGATTAAGCTTTTTATCTTGCACTCCTCAGGACCTTTGGAAAGAATACAAGTTTAAAGGGAAAACCAAAATATATACTAAATGAGAGGAGTGTTGATTGATAAAGCATGCACCATTGAATAATTGACAGTTAACAGTTAGTTTACATTTTAGACAAGATAGGTTGATTCTGATTGGTCAGGATATTGCTGATTCATTTCTCAGGCAATGTGAAAAGTTTTATTAAAATTAATCTTTTTTACGGAAATCCTATATTGTGTAGCAGTTCATCGCTGGATCTTTTGGACAATTTAGCATTGACTGCAACTTTGAACTTGTATTTCTGATTTCTATAGAATATAGAAAAAAAGTTCCTTCACAGAAACAGGCCATTCAGCCCATCATATCCATGCTCGTTCAATAAACCAGCTGTTCCTCCTTAACCCACCTACCTCCATCTGGTCATAGACTTGCAGTTAACACTGCTTTAGGTGGAGATCAAGTTGCTTTTAAATAAGTTGACAGTTCCCACCTCAACTACCAAACCAGGCAGCAAATTTTAGACAACTACCAAATTCTGGCTGAAAATGATTTCCTCATATTCACTCTAATTCTTCTACCAATCACCTAAATTTGTACTCTCTTTTAACTGACCGCTCTGCAAAGGGAAATAAGTTTCCCTATCCACTTTCTCCAAGCCCCTCATTATTTTGTACATCTTAATTGAGTCTCCACTCTGTCATCTCTAAGGTAAATAACACTATTCAATTATTCCCTAAGAGCTTCAATTTTCAAGCCTAAGTCATTTAGTTAAATAGTACCAACGTTCCCAGCAGTAATCTTTTTGGAACATGTTTTTGCAATATAACCTTAACGTCTGGATAACCTTAAAAGAGATGACCTATCAAGAGAGATACTTTCCATCTGTGTCAGATCAGAAGAGATTGTGCCCAGCTCACTATTGTCCAAAGTAACAAAAATAACTTATTATAATGAAACAGCAGCTTCTTTTCTGCAAGATCACTGTATTTTAATTGAGAAGGCCTGCCAAATCATGCATGACACTAAAGTGCAGATGGTTCTTTAACACGACGGTTGCATTCTTGTGTGTTATAGAAAAATCGCGCTTTATAAATAGCACTTAAAGTGTTGGCAATGTAATCGTGTTACAGCGAAAACATTTTTTACAAATTTGTGCTTTAGAAACACTGTCCCTAATTCGTCAATTGCATGATAGCAAATTCGCGTTTACAAAACCTGTTACAGCAGAACAACTTGTAGTACAGATGAATCAAGTCAGATTTTGTTCTGCCCCATTGAGTCTGTTCCAAACAATCAACACGACCAGAAATTTCTGTGGTAACCTCTGAATTAGACTGAAAAGATGGACAAACAATATCATCTGAACCCTCTGCTTAAGCTATTCTTGAATCACCAACTGAAAGTTGCAACGTGGAAGGGTGGGTATGTTACACTGTAGCTGATGCACCCCATTTATGTTTCGCTTTAAGAGGAAGTAACGTTTTCCCTTTAATCTTGTTAAACTGCTTGCGATAATTAAGAACACATTTACTGAAATTAGAAAGCTTGAATACTGCCACAGCTGTCATCAATTCAGTCCATGTGCCATAAACCTGTTATCAGACTTGGAGTCTTCGTCAGTTTTTTCTCATTATATTTTACTTGTTTCTTTAAAATCGTGAGGTATTTTGGTCCATCAGTCTCCAACCATAACAGATGCAGTCCTGTATTAAATCAGTCATTACACAGTAATGGGAAGAATTGTCCAGGTGATTTATACTTTATTGTCACAACTCAAAAACAGTCCTTGTGTCAAACTGCTCTGAAAATAGCTTGATTTTGTGTAGTCTTGAAGGCAGTATAAGTACTAATAGTGCAGCTTCTGAAAATCCATCAGCTAAAAATGTGTACTAATTAAACAAATACAGATTCTTCACTTTGAAGTTACTGTACACTATAAAATTTTTTGCTGAATTTACCATATTGTAAAAATATGACAATGTAAGAAATAGGAGTAACAGCCCCTTGAGCCTCCTCCACCACTCAGTGCAATCATGGCCAATCTTCATTGGCTCTTAGGTGAACGATACCCCAATTTTTAACTTATCCATATGTTGAAATTCCTCCATGCCCTTTCTGATTCCACATCTTTGTAATTTCTTCAATTTCTACAATTCTCTAAGAACATTGTGTTCTTCTAGTTCTGCCCTATTGTCTATTCTGACCACTCTCTTCACTCTACCATATGAAGACATGCACTGTCACCTAGGATCTGGAATTCACTTATTAAACCATTCCACACCTATTTTTCTCTTGTGCTTTAGGGGAATACTTAGGGTCAACTATTAATAATGATTGATTCATTATGTAATGTAAGGTGGTTGATATCATTTAATGTTTGAGTTTGGATTTTTGAAGTTAAATAAGCGAAAAAATAGGCTATGTGTCTGAAGATCTGAAAATGTGTTGCTGGAAAAGCGCAGCAGGTCAGGCAGCGTCCATGGAGCAGGAGAATCGACGTTTTGGGCATGAGCCCTTCTTCAGGAGTGAGGAAGGGCTCATGCCCGAAACGTCGATTTTCCTGCTCCTTGGATGCTGCCTGACCTGCTGCGCTTTTCCAGCAACACATTTTCAACTCTGATCTCCAGCATCTGCAGTCCTCACTTTCTCCTATGTGTCTGAAGATGTCTAATAATTAACTTAAATGAATTACTGTAGCCACGGTGATTTTTACAACAGTAAAGAGAAAGACGTCCTGGTGAATAATGGGATTTTTGTTATCTATCGGGAGAGTTTACAAGTAAACAACGTAAACAATGCAATACATTAACATTTCAGATAGAAGATTTTCAAATTGTTTTGGGTAAACACTCATAACTTGAAACAAAAGAGATGTTTTTAATTTCAGTTGGGGCAATCCTGTTGCATTCTTAGCTGAGGGTGGATGTGTAAAGCAATTGTCTCTGAGAAAGGGAGAAGATAGTTTGGAATTTTAACAATTTGTTCAGTCAGTGTAAGGTGTTTACTTAAAAGTTCCAGACCAGAAGTGGTTAAAACTCTTGAGGGGTGATTTCAAACACAGATAACAAACTAAATTATATGATAAATCAAGGAAAATTCTCATGGCCAGGAATTGCTAAGTCAAATCCTGCATGGGATAGAGTAGGGAATTGTTTCAGGTGTCTGTTGAGATTAATGGGATTATATTTTTACCATGTGTGTTTCAAAATGTTTAAATGTGTGTTATATGTAAATAGTTTGGTATTTTTTATTTTATCTTCATTTCTTCTGTTTTATTGTTTAAACAAACCTGCAACATTGTATGCTTATGTTTCAGTAAGAGGTCACTTCATTAAAATAAAAAAAATCTATCGATTCGAGTTTCAGCCTGGGATCTTACCTGTCCAATAATAACATCAGCAGGGATCGTAATAATTAGCTGAATCAGGTCAAATAATGTGAAAAACAAGTTGAGTGAGAGCTTTCATGTATTACCTCTCTTCATTGATCTCCATATGATTAGGAAAGGCACTATAGCCCAACAGAAGCTTCACAGCATCCAGGTACCCATTGTTGCATGACCAATGGAGTGCTGTCCGTCCCTGAAAAACAAGACCAATTGTGTAATCTCTGTTTCGTATTTGAGAATGTAAATCAACTTGCTTCTCAAACATTTAGAAAGGAATTTTACAGCTTCAATCTTCTTCATGGTGACTATTTGGTAATTTTACATTTTTAATTATCTAATTAGATATAATCTTATCTTTGTTAAACCCAGATGATGTTCATTTCCCAGGGACAGAGAAGATACAGGTGCCATACAATTCTGAGTATCTCTGCAATGACAACAGTGCTCATGGACCAGTGGGATGGTTTGGATCCTCAAAATTATATAACTAGGTCTCCACTAGGAGCATTCTCAACAGAGTCGTAAAGAGTTCACTAATATCTTTTAGGGAAAGAAATAGCTGTTCTTATTGGCTAGTCTGTCCTACATGTATCTCCAGTCCTCCAGTTGTATGGCTGACTCTTAAATGCTGTCTTAAATGGCTTTGTAAGCCATTCAGTTCAAAGGCAATTAGTGATAGGCAACAGATGAAGACTTTGCTTGTGAAGGTGCGAAAATATCAGGAAAGAGAGTTCTCAACATCCCTCTCACTATCATTTATCTGTGCATGTGGACAGCCAGATATAAAAGCAAAGTTCTGTGGATGCTGTACTGAATGTTAACTCCATTTCTTTCTCCACAGATACTGCCAAATCTGCAGTGTTTCTCTAACACTTTTCGTTTTTATAGGAAAGCCAAGAAAGCTGTTATTGGGCTTGCATCAAAATCCTTCACTGTCGTTTCAGATGAGTATCAAGCATCACACTAATGAGGTGGCACCATGGCTCAGTGGTTAGCACTGCTGCCTCACAGCACCAGGGCCCTGGGATCGATTCCAGCCTCAGGTAACTGTCTGCATAAAGTTTGCACATTCTCGTCGTGTAGGGTAAGTGGATTGGCATGATAAATTGCCCATTATGTCCAGATATATGCTGGCTAGGTGGATTAGCCACTGGAAATGCAGGGTTACAGGGATAGGGTAGAGGGGATGGGTCTGGATGCTCTTCAGAGGGTTGGTATGCACTCGATGGCTTGAATGGCCTGCTTCCACATTGTAGGTGTTCTACAATTGTTAAAATCTTCGAGTAAAAAATGAGGTCTGCAGATGCTGGAGATCACAGCTGCAAATGTGTTGCTGGTCAAAGCACAGCAGGCCAGGCAGCATCTCAGGAATAGAGAATTCGACGTTTCGAGCATAAGCCCTTCATCAGGAATCTCAGGAATAGAGAATTCGACGTTTCGAGCATAAGCCCTTCATCAGGAAAGACAAAATTCAGCATATGTCTACAAGGTGACTAAGAACAAGAAATAAATACTTTAGGGGTTTTCAGACTATTAAGCATACCATAATTTGAGCTTGTAACAAGACCAATATAGTAAACTTTATACAGAAGTCATCTAGAAAATGCATTAATAAAATGCTTTCATAAGTTTCCTGGGAAAAAAAAATTGTGGAATCCTTGCTGTTTATTATTTATTTTAGTGACTTGTATGTGAATATTGAATTAATCACACAACACCAGGTTATGAAAGCATTAGCTTTCAAAGTACTGTTTCATCAGGTGGTGGTGCAGCATAGTCCTGCTCCACAATCACCTCATGAAGAAGCAGCGCTTCGAAAGCTAGTGCTTCCAAGTAAACCTTTTGGACTATAACCTGGTGTTATGTGATTTTTTAAACTGTGTCCACCCCATTCTAACACCAGCTCCTCCAAATCATGAATATATAAGGTATAATTAGTAATTTTGCAAATGACACAAAAATTGGTACTGTTGTTGATAGTGAGGAGGATGGTCTCAGGCTAAAGTCTGATATTGATCAGCTGGTAAATTGGGCAGAACAACTGAAGGTGGCATTTAATCCTGATAAATGCAAGCTGATGCATTTTGAGAGGTCTAATTAGGGAAGGATATACACAACAAATGTTAGGTTCCTTGGGAAAACTGAGGAACAAAGGGACTTTGGTGTACCAGTCCATAGATCCCTGAAGATGTCAGTAGAGATAGAAAGGGTCGTGAAGAAGGCAAATAGATAGTTAGCTTGACATCAGCCAAATATACAGATTCCGCTACAAAAAATCATTCAACGAAGAATCTAAGTCCTGGCAGGTACTAAATCACAATAAATGTTCAAAATCAAGATATTATTCAATAGAGATACATTCTATTATGATCTTAATAAACTAACAAATGCAAAAGCTATTGACTGCATAATTGAAATCCATTCTACCAAAGAAATTCGAAAACTGAGAAACTTAACAGAAAAAAAGGCATTATCTGCATAGCAACAACATTCTCTTTGACAACATATTTGATAGACTACCTCTTTGTCTTGTATATTGGGATCAGCTTTGTTTTCCATGAGCACTGCCATGCAATTAATGTAACCTCCATATGCAGCACACTGCAAAGGTGTTCTTCCAGCGTAATCCTGCACGTTAGGATTGATTAGATTCTGAATCAGGATCTGACACACATCTGCATTCCCACCAAGGGCGGCCCAGTGCAAAGGACTATGGCCATCTTGGTCAAGCAAATCAACTCTTGCACCACCTGTAAAATTACAAACAAGAGCTTAGAGGAATTCTTCAACGTTCAACATTTGCTTTTGAAAGATTTAAGAAATTCTAATGTTTACTTCAACTATTAGATCAACAGGGATCGGGGTCATTGTGACCTGTTAATTCTTTGAAAAATCACTTAATTTCACAAAATGCTTCTTTGCACAAAACCCAGCAAGTATCTCCTTTTTAAATACATATTGAACTCAATTTTGAATTTTACTACTTAATCTGTTTCACCATCTTTTTAAATTATTGTCTTCTAGATCAGAACTTACCTAAAACAAAATCCTAATTTTTCAATGGTGGATTAAATATATTCTATTCCTAATAAGTATATAATCTCGTTGTCACAGCTGGATATTGATTTATAGTAGTTAAGTGAAAAATGTGAATACTGGTTATACAATTTCTTGCACGCATTTTAGTCACAGTGGAAGACCTCCTAAGGAGACAGGAAATTCTTCTTTCAGAAGGTCATTATTGTTTAGAAATGTCCTCTCCCAGCAAGGGCCAGCGAATACATTGGAGGCTGAAATAGATTTTCAATTGACAAGGGACTCAAAGGTCCTGCAGGAAGGAGGGGCAGGTTGAAAAAGTGTTAAGGCCACAATCAGGTAAGCTATCGTCCGCATGGTGACTCAGTGGTTAGCACTGCTATCTCACAGCACCAGGGTCCCAGGTTCGATTCCAGCCTTGGGTGACTGTCTGTGTGGAGTCTGCACTTTCTCCCTGTGTCTGCATGTGTTTCCTCCGTGTGCTCTGGTTTCCTCCCACAATCCAAAGATGTGCAGGTTAGGTGAATTGGTCATGCTAAATTATCCATAGTGTTAGATGCATTAGTCAGAGGGAAATGAGTCTGGGTGGGTTACTCTTCGGAGGGTCAGTTGGGCCGAAGGGCCTGTTTCCACACTATAGGGAATCTAATCTGAATGACAAAAAAGGGTTGAGTAGTTGAATAATCCACTGTATAAACCATTTAATTTGATTATAGTTTTTAGCTTGAGAAAGTATGTTAGCATTGGGGGAAACTTCGTAATGCAGTGTATTGGAGTATAATTTACTGATTCGAGAGAAACCAGAGAAGAAAACTGTGGAAAGAGTTATCATCTCACTCAAATTTGGAATTTCTTTTTTTAAAGAAAGGGGACATCTGAAAGCCCAGATATTTATTTAAAGGATGAAACCTTAACTTACTGCAGTTTGAAATGGAAGATATATTGTACTACTCAGAAATCAAACAAAGATAACACTAAATGCCACCTTAGGTTATCCAGAATCAACATAGTTTAAATATGAAGTAACATGTGAATTGTAGTTAATTATAAACATAAATTACACTTTAAGTGGCGCATAAAACTAAGATAGATCCTAACAACTTGCTCAGCAATCTATTGATCACAGGTGGCACAGTGGCTAGCACTACTGCCTCACAGCGCCAGAGACTCGAGTTCAATTCCCACCTCAGGCGACTGACTGTGTGGAGTTTGCACATTCTCCCAGTGTCGGCGTGGGTTTCCTATGGGTGCTCCGGTTTCCTCCCACAGTCCAAAAATATACAGGTTAGATGAACTGGCCGTGCTAAATTGCCTGTAGTGTTAGGGGCAGTGGTAAGTGTAGGGGAATGGGTCTGGTTGGGTTGCGCTTTGGTGGGTCGGCGTGGACTTGTTGGGCCGAAGGGTCTGTTTCCACACTGTAACTAATCTAATCTAATCATCAATCTTATAAACTCTGTCTTCCTTACAAAGAATTACAATTCCTTTCCTCCTAGTATTCACCCTGAATCCTCGCCAAAAACAGCCGACAAACGACTGCAGTTCCATGGGCACAATCTTCCCTAAAAACAGCACACATCTGCAGAAATTCCTCAATTTTGATTACAATGGTCTGGATGCAATGGATCGACCAATATTATCGTTAAGCAACAGAAACAGTTATAGCAATTGTATATTTGTCTTTTCTTAGCTTTTGGTTTTAGCCTCCATTACCTTCATCATAGTTATACTGCACCATTGGGATCAGCATCTGAGCCCTAATGGCTCTCGGTCCTATTAGGTGATCTCAGCAATTTTCCCAGAAATTTTGGTTTTCAATCTTAGTTTCAGCCTTAATTTCCTTAGGAACTGGAAGTGTCAATTCGCAAGCTCTTTTTCCCCTTTTTTTGGGTCTGTCTCAAAAAATGCAAGCTTTGAAATCATGGATTCAATCACAAGTATAAATTTTCAATCTCAAACATGAGAATACAGTAAATGGTGAATAATGATAATATGTCTTTTCATGGTACAGGAGGGGAAATAAGAAGATCCGGGTGACCCTCAGGTTGCTTTCATATATCTCTTAGAGGCTGACACAACATTGCAGTGGTGGAAACCTGGAAGTTTATGTGACAAGGTCAAGGCGGAGTTGTGAAGAGGAGAACTGTGACAACATATGCAAGTTATTTAAGTAAATGTTGTGATTGTAGATATTATGGAGTTTAAAAACGACAATTATTAAATTAATAGAAGACAAGTCACTGATATTGAATAGGATTTGGGATTTTCAATCCAAACAGAAATATTCACTCTTCAGAAATGCAAAAGGGATCAATAATGTCTCGATGAATCTATCTTGAATTTCCCCCGATTGTAATGAACACTTTTAACAATTAGCTACAATTTATTAATTTGCTAGGGTGAACCAATTACTTGATGGGCAAAATTTGAGTCTTCAAGGTATTAACAGGAAAAAAAGTAGGTTAGATAAAGATGAACTATTTCCACTAGAGAGAGATTCTAGAACGAAGGGACATTGTCTAAAATTTAGGGCCTGACCATTCAGAAGAGATGTTACCTCTCTACTTTTATAACCCATTCCCTTTGAAATAAAGGCCAATATTTGCCTTCCTGATTACTTACTGACCTTGGATGTTCTCTTGTTGTGATTCATGTACAAGAACTTCCAAATCCCTCTGTTCTGTAGCTTTCTGCAGTTTTTCTTGATTTTAAAAACTCAGCTGCTTTCATCTTCCTGCCAAAGTGCATAACCTCACCTTCTCCTACATTACATTCCTACATTTTACCCACTCACTTAACCTGTTCACTTCTCTGGAGTCTCCACTCTTTTAGAATTTTGCCTTACCTTGAAAAGTCTTATTATAACATATTGCTTCAACAGTATTGTCACCATCTTTCCCTAAATTACATTCTATTCCTACCTGATATGGCCTCCAACTTAAAATGTCTTCGAACATTAAAGGTCTTATATAAATGTTAGCTACTGTAGTTGAATGCTCAATATTGTTATTTAAAATATAAAGACATTGCAAATAGACAGTGAAATCTATTCCACATCATATGTAAAAGATTACAATATAGTGGCCAATAGGATTTCTCCTACTATTAATATGGAGTGCCAGGGTTTACATTTATTATAGTTGCCTAGATGTAAACTGAAAAGAGTTCAGAATCCTCAAAAAATGTAAAAGCAGCATCACAAACCTAATTTAGAAGATAATTGCTTCAGTAAAGAATTTAAAACCACTGACATGGAGCTGCATGGTCATTTGTACATCAAGAAATAAACGTTAATGGTAAGAATGAGGTACAAAATGCTCTGAGTATAATAATCTTTCCTTAATTTAGTCATTTATGTTAAATTGCTGAAAAATGTGTTGCTGGAAAAGCTCAGGTCAGGCAGCATCCAAGGAGCAGGCGAATCGACGTTTCGGGCATAAGTCCTTCTTCAGGAATGAGGAAGGTGTGCCAAACAGGCTAAGATAAAAGGTAGGGAGGAGGGACTTGGGGGAGGGGCGATGGAGATGTGATAGGTGGAAGGAGGTCAAGGTGAGGGTGATAGGCCGGAGTGGGGTGGGGGCGGAGAGATCGGGAAGAAGATTGCAGGTTAGGAAGGCAGTGCTGAGTCCGAGGGTTGCGACTGAGATAAGGTGGGGGGAGGGGAAATGAGGAGGCTGGAGAAATCTGCATTCATCCCTTGTGGTTGGAGGGTTCCTAGGCGGAAGATGAGGCACTCTTCCTCCAGGCGTCGTGTTGCCATGGTCTGGCGATGGAGGAGGCCAAAGACCTGCATGTCTTTGGCAGAGTGGGAGGGGGAGTTAAAGTGTTCAGCCACGAGGCGGTTGGGTTGGTTAGTGTGGGTGTCCCAGAGGTGTTCTCTGAAACATTCCGCAAGTTGGTGGCCTGTCTCCCCAATATAAAGAAGGCCACATCGGGTGCAGCGGATGCAGTAAATGATGTGTGTGGAGGTGCAGGCGAATTTGTGACGGATATGGAAGGATGCCTGGGGGCTTTGGAGGGAAGTGAGGGGGGCGGTGTGGGCGCAAGTTGTGCATTTCTTGCGATTGCAGGGGAAGTGCTGGGAGTAAAGGTTGGGTTGGTGGGGGGTGTGGACCTGACGAGGGAGTCGCGGAAGGAGTGATCTTTCCGGAACGCTGATAGGGGAGGGGAGAGAAATATATCCCTGGTGGTGGGGTCTGTTTGGAGGTGGCGAAAATAATGAAGGATGATACGATGTATCTGGAGGTTAGTGGGGTGGTAGGTGAGGACCAGTGAGGTTCTGTCCTGGTGGCGATTGGAGGTGCGGGGTTCAAGGGCGGAGCACCAGGATGTGGAGGAGATGCATGGAGAGCATCGTCAACCACGTCTGAGGGGAAATTGCAGTCTTTGGAGAAGGAGGCCATCTGGGTTGTTCGGTATTGGAGTTGGTCCTCCTGGGAGCAGATGCGGCGGAGGCGAAGGAATTTGGAATACGGGATGGCGTTTTTACAGGGGGCAGAGTGGGAGGAGGTGTAATCTAGGTAGCTGTGGGAGTCGGTCGGTTTATAGTAAATGTCCGTGTTGATTTGGTCGCCCGAGATAGAAATGGAAAGGTCTAGGAAGGGGAGGAAGGAGTCTAAGATGGTCCAGGTAAATTTGAGGTCGGGGTGGAAGGTGTTAGTAAAGTGGATGAACTGTGCACCTCCTCGTGGGAGCACGAGGTAGCGCCGATACAGTCATTAATGTAGCGGAGGAAAAGGTGGGGTTGGTGCCAGTGTAGCTGCGGAAGACGGACTGTTCCACATATCCAACGAAGCGACAGGCATAACTGGGGCCCATGCGGGTGCCCGTGGCTACTCCTTTGGTTTGAAGGAAGTGGGGGGATTGGAAAGAGAAGTTGTTCAGAGTGAGGACCAGTTCATTCAGTCGAAGGAGGGTGTCAATGGAAGGGTACTGGTTAGTTCGGCGGGAAAGGAAGAAGCGGAGGGCTTTGAGGCCCTCGTGATGGGAGATGGAGGTGTACAGGGACTGGATGTCCATGGTGAAGATAAGGCGTTGGGGACAGGGAAGTGAAAATCATGGAGGAGGTGGAGGGCGTGGGTGGTGTCCCGAATGTAGGTGGGGAGTTCTTGGACTAAGGGGGACAGGACCGTATCAAGGAATGCAGAGATGAGTTCGGTGGGGCAGGAGCAGGCTGAGACAATGGATCGGTCGGGGCAGTCAGGTTTATGGATTTTGGGCAGGAGGTAGAAACAGGCGGCGCGGGGTTGTGGGACCATGAGGTTGGAGGCAGTGGATGGGAGATCCTGAGGAAGCTGGAGAAATCTGCATTCATCCCTCATGCCACCTTATCTCAGTCCCAACCCTCGGACTCAGCAACACCTTCTTGACCTGCAATCTTCTTCCCAATCTCTCTGCCCCCACCCCCTCTCTGGCCTATCACCCTCATCTTAACCTCCTTCCACCTATCGCATTCCCAACGCCCCTCCTCCAAGTCACTCCTCCCTACCTTTTATCTTAGCCTGCTTGGCACACCCTCCTCATTCCTGAAGAAGGGCTTATGCCCAAACTGTCGATTCTCCTGCTCCTTGGATGCTGTCTGACCTGCTGCGCTTTTCCAGCAACACATTTTTCAGCTCTGATCTCCAGCACCTGCAGTCCTCACCTTCTCCTATTTATGTTAAATTGTCTGATATTTTACTTAGTACTTCTTCATATTATTTACTAAATAAATATGATGAGACAAATCTCATTTTCCAACAGTAAATGACTTTGAATTATCAGGGAAGATTGCTTAACTTTGAAATATTTGAATACAATAGATAATGGAGACAAAAAAAACAAATAAATCAAAATATGATTCCTCAAATTCCAGCAGTTATCTCAGAAAAGCATGTTAAAAATAAAGCATAAACTCATGGTCCTGGTGATAATTAGAAATCACTTCTTCAGTCTTGCAAAATAGTATTTGCTTAATTAAAAATATGGTTACGCATTACTCTAAGTAACTCTGCATAAGCATCCATGATAGAAATGAAGTGACAGGTTCTGTATAGATTACTTGTGGATTGAATCAAGAAAGAAATGTAACATTAGCTGCCTTGATACTTGATTAACAAATGCAACTTAGAGTCATTGAGCCAGAGATGTACAGCACGGAAACAGACCCTTTGTTCCAACCTGCCGACCAGATATCCCAACCCAATCTAGTCCCACCTGCCAGCACCCGGCCCATGTCCCTTCAAACCCTTCCTATTCATATACCAATCCAAATGCCTCTTAAATGTTGCAATTGTACCAGCCTCCAACACATTCCCTAGCAGCTTATTCCATACATGTACCACCCTCTGTGTGAAAAAGTTGCTCCGTAGGTCTCTTTTATATGTTTCCTCTCTCACCCTAAACCTATGCCCTCTAGTTCTGGACTCCCCGGCCCCAGGGCAGAGACTCTGCCTATTTACACTATCAATGCCCCTCATAATTTTGTAAACCTCTAATAAGGTCATCCCTTAGCCTCCAACGCTCCAGGGAAGACAGCTCCAGCCTGTTCAGCCTCCCCCTATAGCTCAAATCCTCAGAGGTAAAAATGAGGACTGCAGATGCTGAAAATGCGAGTCTAGATTAGAGTGGTGCTGGAAAAGCATAGCGGGTCAGGCAGCATCCAAGGAGCAGGAAAATCAACGTTGCGGGCAAAAGCCCTTCATCAGGAATACAGGCAGGGAGCCTGCAGGGTGGAGAGGTAAATGAGAGGGGGGTGGGGGTGGGGAGAAAGTAGCATAGAGTACAATAGGTGAATGGGGGTGGGGATGGAGGTGATAGGTCAGAGAGGAGGGTTGAATGGATAGGTGGAAAGGAAAATAGACAGGTCATGGGAACGGTGTTGAGCTGGAAGATTGGAACTGGGGTAAGGTGGGGGAAGGGGAAATGAGGAAACTGGTGAAGTCCATATTGATGCCCTGGGGTTGAAGTGTTCCGAGGCAGAAGATGAGGCGTTCTTCCTCCAGACGTCAGGTGGTGAGGGTGCGGCAGTGGAGGAGACCCAGGACCTGCATGTCCTCAGCAGAGTGGGAGGGGGAGTTGAAATGTTGGGCCACGGAGTGGTGTGGTTGTCCCAGAGATATTCCCTAAAATGCTCTGCAAGGTGGTGTCCAATGTAGAGGAGATTGTATCGGGAGCAACGGATACAATAAATGATATTGGTGGATGTGCAGGTAAAACTTTGATGGATGTGGAAGGCTCCTTTGAGGCCTTGGATGGAGGTGAGGGAGGAGGTGTGGGTGCAGGTTTTGCAATTCCTGCGGTGGCAGGGGAAGGTGCCAGGATGGGAGGGTGGGTTGTTGGGGGGCATGGACCTGACCAGGTGGTCATGGAGGAAACGGTGTTTGTGGAAAGCAGAAAGGGGTGAGGATTCTGTTTCTTCAGGATTATAATGACATGTGAAAGAGGATTTGTAGAAATGCACCTTGTCAGCAATAATTGTGGTTTGGTGGTTACTGGTGATTGTGATTCACAAGTCAAATGATTGGATGGAAAGTGAAAAATCCTACAAAAATACAAAATATGAAAATATGTACAGAAGTAAGCCATTTTGCCTCTTCAACTTGTCCTGCCATTCAATATCATCATTGCTAAAAAAGACAGGACAAGTTAGAAAGTGTGTGAGAATGCATATGGTACCTCAATTATGAGGGAAGCAATATCAGTATTTGTGAGTATGTGAGGCATTTCTTTATCATAGAAACAATTTAAAAGAGAAACTTGGATTTTGTATGAAATGCCTTTCGCATATTAATCAATGTTTGATTCTAGTTAGCTTTTTGTCCAAAATGTTTTAAAAATTGATACCTTGTCCAACAGTTTTCTCTCTTTTGGCATTATAGTTATTCCTCTGTTTTTAAAATATTTTAGATCTCCATGGGAATTAGAACAAAATCTAACCTTCAATGAGTGTATGGATCACTTCTTTATGGCCCATCTCACAAGCCCGGAAAAGTGGTGTATGTTTCATCACATCCATGGCATCCACTTGTGCCCCATATTTCAACAGAAGCTTCACTGTGCTAACATGACCAGAGAGGACTGCAGCATGTAGAGCTGGATGCATTGAAAGAAGAAATATTTGTATCAAATGGACATTTTGACAAAATGTAAATAACACACACAAGTACACAGAAATGGACAGAATCACCCAGTTTAATTTCTTAACATTAAGGAAAATTTTAATTTATAACGAGTAAACATTATCCATTATGGTACTTCAAATGTGAATGCAGATCTTTTCAGTTAAAAGTCAAACACAAGAGTAAGTAAACTCATTTATATTCTTTAACGGGCATGTAGTCTAGTGATTATATTACTGGAACAATAATTCTGAGCTCTGAACGTGATCCAATGAAAGTTCAAATCCAATCACAGCAGTCTGTGAATCTGAATTCAGCTTCAAAAATCTGAACATCAATAAAACATTGCTAAGAAGAGACACAAAGTTGAGTCATTTCATCTTGTATTCATCAGAACTGAAATACAACGGAACCAGCTTTAGAAAGGAAACAATTTATGCAACAAGAGTAGTAGTTCTTGGTTGGTTGGTTTGCATGAAGATGCAGCATGAACTGTTATCTATCATACTTAACTGATTAAATGCAAACCAGAAAAGTTGACTTGGTCAGAGCACTGCAATGGGCATGCAGCAGGGATTGGCTGTCTCCGAAGTCCTGCCCTCAGTGAAAAAGGTCCAGTGTGTGGTCATTTTCTTTCTGCCTATGAAGAACTGGGCCCTGTGTGTAAATGTAGCATGGCACTAAGGATGGGTATTTATAACTTGAATATTGTAACTGTAGTTACAATGACAGTTGTTTAAACAGAAGTTGTTAAAGAGGAAAAAGCAACATTCTCTCTCAATGAAACAGTTTTTCTGTTTGGCTGATTTTAAATAGGTCATTACGTTTAAGCAGGAGAAGCAAAACTCTGAGAAGACAGAGAGAGAGAGAGAGAGAGAGAGAGCAAGAGAGAGAGAGAGAGAGAGATATTACGTTAAAGTAGCAAAACATTCATGAACGTGTGATTATATTTCTGCTGAAGTGTCCTTTTGGAAATCATTACTCTTCCATAAGACCATAATATATCAGAGCCAAATTAGGCCACTCAGCCCATCAAGTCTACTTGGCTATTTGATCACGGCCGATACTTTTCTCAACTCCGCTCTGCCTTTTGATCCTGTTAGTAATCGAGAACCTATCAATTTCTGTCTGAAATACGCTCAATCACTTGGCACGCACAGCTTTATGTGGCAATGAGTTCAATAGATTAAGCACGTTCTGGCTGGAGTATTTGTCCCTCATCTTAGTTGTCAAGGGTTGTCTCCTTCACTCTGAGGCTGCGCCCTCTGGTCCCAGACTCTCCTACTAGTGGAAACATCTTCAATGCATCCACTCCATCCAGGCCTCTCAGTATTCTATAAATTCAATTAGATCCCCCCCCTTCATCTTTCTAAACCTGATTAAATACAGACCCAGAGACCCCACTCACTCTCATCTGACAAGCTCTTTATCTCGGAATCGTTCTTGTAAACCTCCTATGGACCCCCTCTAAGGCCAGAAGATCCTTCCTCAGATATGGGGCTCAAAACTGATCATAATATGCCAAATGTGGTCTGACCATAGACTTATACAGCCTGAGCAGTCATCCCTGCACTTGTATTTGAGCCCTCTTTTGCTTTCTTGACTGCCAACTGAACCTGCATGTTTACCTTAACAGAATCCTGAAATAGAACTCCCAAGTCCATTTGTGCTTCAGATTTCCAAAGCCTTTATTCATTTAGAAAGCAGATTTTTCCTACCAAAGTGCACAATTCATACTTTCCCACATTGTATTCTATCTGCCATTTCTTTGCCCACTCTCCCAGCCGGTCCAAGCACTTCTGCAGCCTCCCTCTCTCCCCAACACACCCTGTTCCTCCACCTTTATTTGTGTAATCTGCAAACCTAGCAACAATGCCCTCAGATCCTTCAGATAGACTATTAAAGTATTATGTGTAATAGTTGTGGTCCCAACACTGACACCTGCAGAACTCCACTCGTCACTGGCCGCTACCGTAACATGGCCCGACTAGTCAGCCATTCCTGTATCAATCCCAGTACCTTGCCTCGAACACCATGGGGGCTTAGCATATTTAGCAGCCTCCTGATCAGCATCTTTCAAAAGCCTTCTGAAAATCCAAATTGATCATGACCACTGGCCACACCGGCCCTCCGAAGAGTAACCCACCCAGACCCATTGCCCTACATTTACCCCCAACTAATGTACCTAACACTATAGGCAGTTTTGTCAGAGATGACGCCCCCCCTTGATGAAACCATGCTGACTTAGCCCTATTTTATCATACACTTCCAAGTACTTTGCAATCTCGTCATGAATAATGGACTCTAAAATCTTACTAACTGCCAAGATCTAGTTACCAGCCTGTAACTTCCTGTCTTGTGCCTCATAATTCTATCATAATATGGTCAGTAGCTCACAGGGCTCCTTCATCTTAAGCTTCCTAAATCTAGTTTGCCTCATTACAACTCACAAAATCCAGAATTGCCTGTTCCCTAGTGGGCTCTCTCACAAGCTGCTCCAAAAACGTCATCTCATGGATAATTCCACGAATTCCTTTTCTTGGGATTGGCTACCAAACCGATTTTCCGGTGCACCTGCATTTTGAAGTCCCCCATGACCAACTGTAATAGTGCTTTTCTTAAACGCCTTTTCTATCTTCTGATTAACTTTCTCCCCCACATCCTGACTATTGCAAGGAGATCTGTACATAACTCCCGTCAGGGCCTTTATTCCCTTGCAGTTCCTCAACTCTACTGACACAGATTCTACACCTTCCATTCCTATCTCACTTCTGTTTATCAATTTAATTTCACTTATCACTAACAAGGCAACCCTGTCCCCTCCGTGTATCTGCCATTCCTTTTGTTAGTACTAGTCCTGGAATTTGGTTCCTAGCCCTGATCACCTTGCAGCCACATCTTTGTGATACACATATTGTATCTGCAAATTTCAATCTGTGTCACAAACTCATTTAAATTGTTTCTGCACACACTTAAGTACAACACAGTTAATCCTAAGTGACCAACCCTCCTTCTCATAGTTATCCCCTTATCTGCTGTGTCTGAATTTAGATTCCTGGCCTTTCTGTACCCCCTGGCATATTACTTGTTCTGGAAACTTTAACATCCTTTGCTGAGCCCTCCTCCCCATTGGGCAGCACAGTGGCACAGTGGTTAGCACTGCTGCCTCACAGCGCCAGAGACCCGGGTTCAATTCCTGCCTCAGGCAACTGTCTGTGTGGAGTTTGCACATTCTCCCTGTGTGTTCTCCAAAAATTGTGCAAGTTAGGTGAATTAGCCATGCTAAATTGCCCATAGTTGGTAGGGGCAGGGGTAAATGTAGGGAATGGGTCTGGGTGGGTTGCGCTTCGGTGGGTCGGTGTGGACTTGTTGGACCGAAGGGCCTCTTTCCACACGAAGTAATCTAAATCTAATTAATTTTTTACATAATTTTGTATGCAAATAAATCCATGCCCAACACTCACTATTTAACATACAACACTAGTTCTGCAGTTCACCAGGACTTTGGTCACAGCATGATTCAGGCAGAGCCCATTCCTTTGGAACAGTTCCATCCATCCCCAACACTGGTGCCAATATTCCATGAATTCAAACCCATTTCTCCCACACCAATCTTTGGGCCACACGTTTACTGTTTTAATATTGTTGACTTTGCACCAATTAGCTTGTGGCTCAGGTAATAACCCAGAGATTAGCACCTTTTAGTTTCTGCTTTTTAATTTAGCCCCTGTTGCTCAAATTCCTTCATCAGAACCTTTTCTTCTTTCCACCTATACTATTGGTACCTATGTGGACCACAACAACTAGATTTTTCTCCATCCCACTCAAAGTTCCTCTGCAACCCAAATGAGATTCTTGAACCCGGGCAACAGACAGGCATCACCGCCTTCGGGGAGAACCGTTCTATTCCACTGACTATACTTTCCCTGATTACAGCTAAATTTCCCTTTTCTCCCCCTACTTGAATGTTGTTGTGTCCCACAGTGCTATGGTCATAACATCCCTACAGTGTGGAAGTTGGCCATTTGGCCCATCAAGTCCACACCCATCTTCTGAAGGCATCCAGCCCTATCCCTGTAACCCGGCATTTCCCATGTCTAATTCACCTAAACTGCACATGTGTGGACACCATGGGCAATTTAGCATTGCCAATCCATCTAACCTTCACATCTTTGGTCAGTTTGCTCATCCTCTCTACAGTCTCCATTCTCATCTCCACAGGGAGCAAGAATCTCAAAACTTGTTAGACAAGCTCAAGGATGGAAGCATCTTCAGCATTACCTCCTGGATTCCTCTACCTGACTTGCTCATAGTTGCACATTCCTATCCCTGACTATTGACCGAAGTCAAGGTATTTAATCTAATGTGCGTGATTGCCTCCTAAGACATAGCATCCACGTAATACTCCCCCTCCCTGGCATGTCATAGTGTTCGGAAGTTCAGATTCCAGTTCATCAATTGTGAGCTGGAGTTCCCCAAGCAATGGGGTAGCACGGTGGCACAGTGGTTGGCACTGCTGCCTCACAGCGCCAGAGACCCGGGTTCAATTCCTGCCTAAGGCAACTGACTGTGTGGAGTTTGCACATTCTACCCATATCTGTGTGGGCTTCCTCCGGGTGCTCCAGTTTCCTCCCACAGTCCAAAGATGTGCAGGTTAGGTGAATTGGCCATGCTAAATTACCCTAGTGTTAGGTGAAGGGGTAAATATAGGGGTATGGGTCTGGGTGGGTTGCTCTTCGGAGGGTCGGTGTGGACTTGTTGGCCCAAAGGGCCTTTTTCCACACTCTAAGTAATCTAATCTAATTTAGACAAACACTTGTTACAGGTGCAGTCACTCTGAATGACAATGTGTCCACCAGCTCCCACATCAAGCACATACAACTCATCATCCAACCCTGCATCTCTATTTTATTTACTTAGTTCTTAACTTGCTTTTTGTTCAATATTTCCGACTGTAACCTGTAAATGTTTCTCCTGTGTACCTTCAATCTGAAAGTAAGCTATAATAGATAGTCAAACTATCAAGCTCTTACCAACCAATGAAGATATGGTTTTCCTGAAATGTCACTCTTTATGTGCTGGGCCCCAATTCTGGTTTTAAATTTATCCTGTTAAAGAAACTTATAAACTATGAGCTAGAATAGCAAGCAAACAGCACCTCTTCCCCTCTCCACCAAATTCCCACACTGACTCCAAAATCTCCAAACCATATACTCACTTGGGCTGTGTCTCACTCCCAATGTGATCTCTCCTTCCTGACCATGCAAAGATTACTCTCACAAAGTGTAGTGTGAAGGACTATTTGTGGCTGGCAGCAATTGTCTTGGTGCACAGTTGGGCTGTACACATGCAGCCAGGGGCAGAATTCAAGAAGATCCTGGCAGCGGCAGGTACTTTCTCTGTTGGTGAGTGCAACATGAGAGTGGTGCCGTAGAGGTGTGATGCAGACATACTGAGGAGAACAGCAGATAACTGAATGAGATACTTGTGAGAGCTTATTAATAGAAACTTTCCATTATACTCCTGAAATTGACATTTACCTGATTTTTGGTAAAGTTCAGCTTTTGGTCACCATCATTGAGACTTCTGTCAATTATGGATCTGTTAATTGAATTTCAATTCCTCCAGCTGAGATGTGAACCCTGACTCTCAAAGCATTAGCCTTGCCCTCTGGATTATGCATCCAGCGATATTACACAATCTCTTGTTTGCTGTAATAAATATTCTTCAATACTTTCTTTACATGTGCAGAGTCATTCAGCATGGAAACAGACCCTTCAGTTCAACTATTCCACACAGACAATGTTCCCAAACTAAACTAGTTCCACTTGCCTGAATGTGGCCCATTGCCCTCCAAACCTTTCCTATTTGTGTGTTTATCCAGATGTCTTTTAAATGTTGCAACTGTATCTGCATCCGCCACCATGGGCACCACGGTGGCTCAGTGGTCAGCACTGCTGTCTCACAGTGCCACGGACCTGGGTCCCATTCCACCCTCGGGCAACTGTCTGTGTGGAGTTTGCACTTCTCTCTGCATCTGCGTAAAATTCCTCCAGGTGCTCTGGTTTCCTCCCATAGTCCTAAAATATGCAGATATGGTCGTGCTGTATTGCCTATGGTGAACAGGAATATGCGGACTAGGTGAATTAGCTATGGTAAATGCAGGGTTACAGGGACAGGGGAGGTGGGTGGATCTAGGTGGGATGCTCTTTGGAGAGTCAGTGCAGACTCGATGGGCTGAATGGCCTGGTTCCACACCATAGGGATTCTATGATTCATCTGACATTCCACACATGAACCACTCTCTATGTAAGAACGTTATTCCCATGTCGTTTTTAAAAACTTAATCCTCTCAGTTTAAAAATATGCCCCCTAGTTTTGAACTCTCCCATTCTTGCTATTCACCTTATCTAAGCCCATCAATTTATTGAAACATTGTCCTTTAGTTTATAAAGGACAAAGAAAATATGGTTTGATATGAAAAGGAGTGTCCATGTACACCTGCAAATATCTCTATGTATAATCTTAGTTTTTGTTGTCATAATCGAGATGCTGGCAATCTGCTGTGGATTTATATTTAAATGTTCAATGTGCTCTGTTGCTGATCAGAATTAAGGTATTTGGCAAGCAGTCCTTTGCTGTTTATAAGGTTTGGCGCGATCAGGTATTTTACTGGCAGGTTCTGATTCTTCCTAAATCTGAAACTCAGCCTTTTTCCCTCCTCTTAAGAAATAGATGCTGTCAAACAAATAGCATTTAAGATGCCAATAACTGCAAGACAATAAAGAGCTGCTGTGTCAGCATGGCTTGTTTTTTCCACTATCAGTCATTCTGATGCTGTTTGCTTGTTTCCCACTTCAAGTACACAAGTTGTCTTGTAATCAAGATATTCAATGTTGGAGTCACAGTGATCAAGGGGATTCTTAGGCCAAGCAAATACAAAAAAGTCTTTGTCTGTGCAGCTAGCACAGCTACCGTCATGTCCAGTAACTGACGACAGCACTGTGGAGTGGCTCCTGCAAATGTGCTACTTGTTTCCTACACTAGGGAGGAGGAATTTCACTTTCACCATTAACCTAAACAATGAAAAGCTTTCAGTGCTGTCAGTATCTATGGATAGATGGATGGATTGAATTTCTTAAGGCACAATATCCATTTGTCACCATGGAGCTAAGCAATGCTAACAGAAGCAATGAACACACCCTATTTTTATTACTCCACATTTTTTCTTAGAGAAGCTAAAGACACAGCATGCAGCTGCCGCAGTTTCGTCTGTTACCAAAGGGGGCATCCTAACGCTTCCCTAGTATAAACAGTATAATGAGCAAGTATCCCAAGGTCGAAACTGAGAAAAAGATGATTACGCACATTACAAGGTCACTATAGATCACAAATCAAATTGTCCTGCAGTGGCAGGCTGATCAGAACAAATATTACACAATAAACTTAATTAGCACACCCTGACTTTAGTAAAGCATTCAACAAGGTTTCACATGGTAAAAACAATGACTGCAGATGCTGGAAACCAGATTCTGGATTAGTGGTGCTGGAAGAGCACAGCAGTTCAGGCAGCATTCAAGGGTAGACTAATTAGTAAAGTTAGGTCACATGGAATTCAGGTTAAGTTGCCAATTGGATACAATTGGCTCATTAGTAGAAGACAAAGAGTAGTGGTGGTGAGGTGCTTTTCAGATTGGAAGCCTGTCACCAGGGTGTTCTGTGGGAAGCGGTTCTGAGTCCTCTTTTGTTTATCATTTATATAAATGATTTGAATGAGAATATAGAAGGCATGGTGAGTTAGTTTGTGGACAATACCCAAATCAGTGGCATAGTACGCAGTGAAGATTTCAAAGGGATCTTGATCAAATTAATCAATGGCCTCAAAAATGACAGATGGAGTTCAAACTGGATAAATACGAGGTATTGCATTTTGGTACAACAAACAAGGGTAGGGTTGATAAAATTAATGATAGGACCTTGGGTCATGTTGTAAAACTGAGGGATATAGAGGTTCAGCTGCATGATTCTTTTAAGTTTGCATCAAATGTAGACAGGGTGGTTAAAAAGGTGTTTGGCATGCTTGTCTTCACTGCAAAGTCCTTTGACTATACGAGTTGGGAAGTTACATTGAGGTTGTACAGGACATTGGTGAGGCCTCTTCTGGAATACTGTGTCCAGTTGTGATCGTCAAGTTATTGGAAGGATATGACGAAGCTGGAGAGGCTTCAGAAAAGATTTACCAGGATGTTGCTGGGGTATGCAAGGCTTGAGTTATGCAAGGCTGGATAGGCTGGGACTTTTCTCACTGAAGCATAGGAGGTTGAAAGACGACCTGATAGAAATTTGTAAAATAATAATGTAGAGATAGGATTAATGGGAGTTGTCTTTTCTCTAAGGTGGGGGATTTCAAGATGAGGGGACACATTGTTAAGGTGAGAGGAGAGAGATTTTAAAAAAGATGAAGGGCAATTTTTTTTTACAGAGAGAGTGGTTCATGTGTGGAATGAACTTCCTGAGGAAGTAGTGGATGTGGGTACAATTACAACATTTAAAACATATTTGGATAATTATACATGAATAGGAAAGGTTTCAGGGATATGGGCCAGGAGCAGGCAAATGGGACTAGTTTAATTTTGAATTATGATTGGCAAGGACTAGTTGGACTGAATGGTCTGTTTCCATGCTGTATGACTCTATGACAGAAGATTTTGAATGCAACATGTCATTTGGTTCCTCAGTGATCCTATCAGTAAGGCTGTGGCATAAAGCCTGGTTTAGATTTTAATTATTTCTTTGCCTTCCTTTGTGGAGTCATGCTTTTGAATTTTAGTTGTTATAAGGTAACTTCTAAAAGTACAGGTTAGACTACTTTTATGGAAAAGACATACATTCACTGCAGAGGTTGGGTGCATAGTTCTATAGGAGAAAGTGAGGACTGCAGATCCTGGAGATCAGAGTCGAGTGTGGTGCTGGGACAGCACAACTAATAATAGTCCTGACCCAAACAAACAACACCCTGCTATCTTTCCAGGCAATGGGCAGATATTCTCTTAAGTTATCAGTTCATTTGTAATGAGGTTAAGAGGTTTCAGTTACTTTCATCTTACTCAAAGAATAATAGGTATCGTCTCCCTTTAAGAAGTACACCATTTGAATTCCCATAGGAATTCTTATCCTTGTCTGCCATAACATATGATTGTGAATCTGAAAAAGATTAAGCAAATGAAACAGTGACAATAAATTTTATAATTTCTTTGGAATATTTTTATCTTAAAGTTGCCAATGTGTTTAATGGGAAAAAGTAGGGTAATTTAAAACCAGGTAGAAAAAAATAAACAGAATGAGCTAAGACTATTACCAAAAGTTTGGTTGAAAAGATAAGCACAGTTAAGGCTTTCAAAAGGGATGAAACAGAAAAGTAATGATATTTAGATAATGAATTCTAAAATGTAGGATTCTGAGACAAGTGGTCTGTCACCAATATTGGGATGAATAGAAGGAAAAATGAACAACGAACCTGAGATTGAAGACAAGGTTTCATGAGGGGACATGCGGCTGGAAGAGATTGCAGATGTAAGGTGTGATGAGAAGATGTGCAGACAACAATAAAAAATTTAAATTCAGTTCACTGGCACACAAGAATTCACGATAATCTAATAAGCACAGGCTTACTAAGTAAACAAAACTTATTACGGACACTGCCAATGAAATAGATACCAATGGATTCTTATCCCCTGTTCCTTAAAAAAAGGATGTTATAATCAATAACTGTAGTTCAGTATTTGATAATTAGCAATTAATTGTAAATCCTGTGGATAAACCAAGTGTATGTAGATATAAATATCATTATGGTAGGAAGGGGAAAACTTTAGGAAAATCTGTATATAGTGGAGCCAAATACAGTACCTAAGAAAATGTCTTCTACACTTAGAATCAACCATCGCAGGAGGAAGACATTCATGTCTACACTAATTCTTTGAAAACATAGTTCCATAGACTTATATTTTCCCCGTAGCTGTGCAATTCTGTTCTTTTTGAGATGTACTGAAAACTCTTTGCAAGTTACTGGTGAATCTGCTTTACTTTCAGGTACAGCATTACAGATCGCACAACTCAATGCATATATCTAAAGAAAACTTCACTCATCACCCTTGCTAATTAATTAAATTCAGCAAGACTAGATAACAAACCCATCAGTTAAAGCAATTACTTTTTATTTAGCCTGATCATAATCCTTTATAATAATATCTGCTGCAACCATCTCTGCTTTAGGAATGGCAACAGATCTTCTCAAAACTCACTAAGATCCTCATAACATATGAAAGAGAAATAGAGAGGCAATTCAGCCCTTCAGCTTGCTCCACCACTTAACACAATCGTATTTGATCTCATCTCTGCCTCAATTTCACTTTTTGTGCACTCTCAACAATCCATTACTCATTTAAAAAACTGTCCATCTCTTCAAGTTTATTCAGTGCTACAGTATCCATTATACTCTTGGATAGTGATGCTACAGATTCACAACACTTTGAGGAAAGTAGAATGGAGTATGGCAGTATAGTAAATGGTATGAATTTATTCTCTACCTCCCCATTACCCCAGCTTCATCACAAAAGAAGAGAGGGAATATCTCATCAACAGTCATCCATCTTTCATCACTAGTTACATTTTTATTAACCTTTTTCTCCCACAAATGCAGGACCTACTTGTCAGCTCAATTTTTATTTGCTGATGTGATTTTTTTTAGAAGAGTTAATTAAAATGTTGCCTCAGACTTATTCCTTTGTAAATTCACATTCTGCTTTCTTGACTCCAAACACACTAACTTTTGCCTTTGCAAGAGTAGAGCATTGTGCAAATTACCAAAATTGACATTGCACTGTCAAATTTGTAAATAGCCTAATTTTATAGTCGGAGAACCAGAATTTCAGTTCATAACTCAAGCGTGCAATTCACAACAGCACAGTGAAGTGAGACAACACAAAAATGACATAGACAAAAAAAAGTGTTTCTATTTCACAAAATCAAAACATGTATACTAAGAAAATATGGGCAAGAAGAGAAGATTTAGAATTAGAATGGGATGAAATGCTGATGAAAATGGACTCAAAGAATAGACAACATTCATGTCCAACATAACTTTTCTGATCTTAGATGTAATATCCATCCACAAAGTTGGCTTTTGAATTATTTTACAAGCTGTTAAAATAGCAGCTAAAGTTTACAGTGAATAAGGTTTACAGTTGAGATAACTTCAGGTTTGGTCTGACCAACACCACGAAGATGTATTTTTTAGTTTGACAAACTTTGAATCAGATGTTTACAAAGCCAGAAAGACTATGTGCATTTGCCAAATGACACCAGAGACCTGGCCTGATTTCCACGTTTTGCCTTGAACCCTGCACCCACTATTTACACTGAGTGGAGATGCGTGGTCCTTTTGAAAAGATAAAATACACTTTTGAAAAGCGAAGATGACTTTTAGAAGAAGAACTAAAGTTTGCTTTGGGATTGTTAAGGGTAAACAGGAATGTTGCAACAAAAAGAAATGATCAGTAGAACTGCCAAGCTGTCAAGTCACTTAAATCCCAAATCCTTCAAGTTCAAAAAAGCCCGCTGCAGCTGCTTGCAATCTTGCTAGCCCTCAGCTGACATATGCCTGAGGACTATCATTGAGGATCAGGTGCTGACTGACTGATTCCACAGCCTATTATCATCACAGTGGGGAGTAGTATTTACACAACTGATTGACAGCTCTAAGTGACTGTAAAGGCTTTGTGTGTGGCTATGAATAAAACGTTTGCTTTCATAAAGAATTAAACATTTGAAAAAAATTAACTGATTGGGCTTTCAAATTAATATTCTTTTCCTTAAAAAAAGGTGAGAAGTCTGCGATAAACACATAGGGCCTTATTTTATTTCAATTCACCAGGGTTTCTGAGGGCTGTCTAGGGTGGATACTAGTTTAATTGAAATAAAGGGTGTAAACGAAAGGTGTGGTGGGTGGGGTAATGGGTTGGTTTGAATTGGCAAGAGGCTAGCTGCCAGCAATAAAGGGCAGTTCTATTAACATTATGTTTACAACTGAAGGCTGACTCCAACTGGTATTATAAAGGAAGACTTTCAGGCATATTTATGATGTGTACCAGAATTCTGTGGATTGCACCAATGACTGGGGAAAAGAATATGAATCAAATGAGGAAGAACTTCAAAATTGGCATTCAAGCTTCTGAAGCTTTCAAATAATGCATTTCAACATTTAGCAGGGTAAGTCAAATGCAATTCTATGCCTACAGTTTTAATTGGTCAAAGCACAGCAGGTTAGGCAGCATCTCAGGAATAGAGAATTCGACGTTTCGAGCATAAGCCCTTCATCAGGAATAAGAGAGAGAGAGCCAAGCCGGCTGAGATAAAAGGTAGGGAGGAGGGACTAGGGGGAGGGGCGATGGAGGTGGGATAGGTGGAAGGAGGTCAAGGTGAGGGTGATCGGCCGGAGTGGGGTGGGGGCGGAGAGGTCAGGAAGAGGATTGCAGGTTAGGAGGGCGGTGCTGAGTTGAGGGAACCGACTGAGACAAGGTGGGGGGAGGGGAAATGAGGAAGCTGGAGAAATCTGAATTCATACCTTGTGGTTGGAGGGTTCCCAGGCGGAAGATGAGGCGCTCCTCCTCCAGCCGTCGTGTAGTTGTGTTCTGCCGGTGGAGGAGTCCAAGGACCTGCATGTCCTCGGTGGAGTGGGAGGGGGAGTTAAAGTGTTGAGCCACGGGGTGATTGGGTTGGTTGGTTCGGGCGGCCCAGAGGTGTTCTCTGAAGCGTTCCGCAAGTAAGCGGCCTGTCTCACCAATATAGAGGAGGCCACATCGGGTGCAGCGGATGCAATAGATGATGTGTGTGGAGGTACAGGTGAACTTGTGGCGGATATGGAAGGATCCCTTGGGGCCTTGGAGGGAAGTGAGTGTGGAGGTGTGGGCGCAAGTTTTACATTTCCTGCGGTTGCAGGGGAAGGTGCCGGGGGTGGAGGTTGGGTTGGTGGGGGGTGTGGATCTGACAAGGGAGTCACGAAGGGAGTGGTCCTTGCGGAACGCTGATAGGGGAGGGGAGGGAAATATATCCTTGGTGGTGGGGTCCGTTTGGAGGTGGCGGAAATGGCGGCGGATAATACGTTGTATGCGCAGGTTGGTGGGGTGGTAGGTGAGAACCAGTGGGGTTCCTCCACCGGCAGAACACAACTACACGACGGCTGGAGGAGGAGCGCCTCATCTTCCGCCTGGGAACCCTCCAACCACAAGGTATGAATTCAGATTTCTCCAGCTTCCTCATTTCCCCTCCCCCCACCTTGTCTCAGTCGGTTCCCTCAACTCAGCACCGCCCTCCTAACCTGCAATCCTCTTCCTGACCTCTCCGCCCCCACCCCACTCCGGCCTATCACCCTCACCTTGACCTCCTTCCACCTATCCCACCTCCATCGCCCCTCCCCCTAGTCCCTCCTCCCTACCTTTTATCTCAGCCGGCTTGGCTCTCTCTCTCTTATTCCTGATGAAGGGCTTATGCTCGAAACGTCGAATTCTCTATTCCTGAGATGCTGCCTAACCTGCTGTGCTTTGACCAGCAACACATTTGCAGCTGTGATCTCCAGCATCTGCAGACCTCATTTTTTACTACAGTTTTAATTAGAAAATGTCATTCCTATTGCAATCTGAACCCGATCTGGACAGAAAAATATGGCTGCTACGAAGAATGAGATGGAACAGCTGTGGAGTCACATCAGACATCTTTACTGATTAGGCACACAGACTAGAACAGATGAAAGTCCTGGTGTGTTGAAACTTATCCTGGCCACAAAACAAAATCAAAAAGGGCATCTTGAGAGTTAACAGAACTTTAAAAAAATTGAAAATAGAGACAAGTATACTAAAGTTCCCAAACTCGAGTGATTCCAAAATTATTACATTAATCATTTTTTAGAGGTGCCTTGCATGTAGGTTTTGGTGACAGATTTTACAGTGCAGGAGGATTTGTGAAAATCCTTGCTTTTAGAAAATGAGAAGAGTTAAGTGCATGTTAGCTACTGAAACTCTGTCTCTAGTTGATGATATTGATATGTCGAGTAAAAAATGAGGTCTGCAGATGCTGGAGATCACAGCTGCAAATGTGTTGCTGGTTAAAGCACAGCAGGTTAGGCAGCATCTCAGGAATAGAGAATGATTCCTGATGAAGGGCTTATGCTCGAAACGTCGAATTCTCTATTCCTGAGATGCTGCCTAACCTGCTGTGCTTTAACCAGCAACACATTTGCAGCGATGATATTGATATGTCTAAGATCTTGGAAGAAATGTTATATATAAAAAGGACTGAAAAACAACCCTAATAGAATGTTAGATAATTGGTCATTGTGGACGGGATGGAACCAATTGCCACAGCAGATTCACTGACGACGATTAGCCACTGCCTTTTGACCACCGAGGATGCTTAGCCACTGCCCATTGGCCACTGAAGATGATTCGCTGCAGCAAGTAAGTCGTATATTTTGAATATTGGTGGTATATAAAATTGTCTTTATATTGGTTAAGGTAGTGTTTGTGTTGTTTCAGTAACAACTTATTTTCATGACAGGAGAGGTTTTTTAAGCTTGTATTTTTGGAACAAGAATTTTTAGTATGGAAACAGAAATTATTGATAGACGTGGAAATAAGAAGTTTTACCAAGATGGTTTTATATATATTTTTGATAAACTATCCAAGAGTGATTCAAGTATTAAGTTTTGCCAATGTGAACAATGGGGCCTATGTACTGGATGGATCCACATATTGTATATTGTATTTTAGCAAAAAGACTTGATGGGGTTCATCCAATATTGTATATACTTCGACTAAATAAGCAGCGTTCAACGTATGTATGTTTGAAATGGTGAAGTCCTTGGTACCTAATCCCAGACCACAGCATATCCACTGTGACTTTGAGCAGCAGCTATCAATGCTATGAGAGAATGTTTTCCTGAAGTTAGAATTAACCAAAAAAATGATATTTATTTTACGTCTTTTTTTAAAAAATAAATATGTAGTATGTAGATGTATAAGTAAAGGGGACTGAGAAGTATGAAACAACAGGCGGGAGGGAAAACAAATATATATATATATATATATATATATTTCCGGTGGCGAATAGTCTCCAGAGGTCAAACGACCCCAGTGGAGAAACACCGGCAACGAATCATTGGTGGCGAATCTGTCGTGGCGAATCATCACCAACCCGTTGTGGAATAACAACCACTTCACAAAAAATATACATGAGAAAAGTGAGGTTTAGGATAGATAAAACCAGCTTAAAGCAGGTACTGGAGAGGAAGAAAATCTCTAAGATTAGGTAGGTAGATGATAGTCATCAACTATCATCAACATAGGTCATTTGATCCCCCCAAAATTGCATAGATGATAATCAAAGTGAGTACTATGCATAAATAGTTTGTCCAGTGCAAAAGTGGCTCAATGGTTTAAACCAGAAAACTAACCTGTTCCCCCGTATTTATCTGCCATATTGATGTCAATGTCTGATTTTATTCTTAACATCATTCGAAGGACATCATCACTACCCTTTCCTGCAGCCCACATAAACGCTGTCCGTCCTTCCAGGTCTGGGTCATCTTTCACTGATGGATGCTTCAAGAATACTTCAACAGTCTCCTATGAAAGAAAAAATTAAAGTTAATTCCACAAATTTGCATTCAAGTTTATATAAACCACCTTTCAGCAATCTCTCATGAACACAGCTCCTTTTTCATTGGACACCACCTCCTAATAAAAGACTGGATTTCAAAGCACTCTGCTGAAGGAGTAGGGAAAGCCCCTAAGTAACAAATTACAGGCCACTTAGGTGTCTCTTGCTGCTTGTGCTACTATTATACTTGCAACATGGAAAGGTGGAGACAAGGCACTGCAGTGCGGGTACTTTTCACTGCACTCACAGGTGACAGGGAAAAGGGGATGACTTCTTTTAAGGTAGCCTTTGTGCCCACCAGAGGAAGATCATTTCTCTTCATGCATCCAAAATCTGGCCAAAAAAAAGCCAAGACCTCTCCTCACCTTGCCATTATACATTTGGAAACTCAATCTGTAACACTCAGTTCGCAAGTAAAACAACTGAAGTTGATAACCAAATTGTTCCTTCAAAAGCTATAAAGCAAAGAAACAGCTAAAATGTTTTCTTGAATCTCTGAGACTTAAGAGTGCCAAGATGTTTACATTTTATATCAATGCTTTAATAAATCAGGACAAAATACCATGTGAGAAACTGACAGATTTGCTCTTAGAAAGATTAGAAGTAATAGTTAGGAACTTAGAGGTGGAGTTCTGCCTGAGAGCCAGGAAAATCAGAAAATGGAAAATGAGCTAGAAACTGAGGATAATGAAACAGATAAATCAAAACGGTATATTGGCTAAGACAAGAAATAGAATCTCAGCAAAATAAAAGCAAAATATTTCCAGGAAAAGGGGTAGAATGTGGAAAAATGAAGAGGAAGAAAAGGGAAGAAGAGAGAATTCCAGGCAACAAAGAAAGATAATTTAAACTGAGGCAGCACAGGAAAGGGAGGTGGTGGTGTTCTGATATTTAAGGATGACATCAAGGCGGTAGTGAGAGATAATATAGCTTACATGGAGAAAAAGGTTGAATCAATGGAAATTAGAAAGGTGACTCAGCCTATGGGCAACCAAATAATAATATCATGGTGGGGCAGGCAATTAAAAAAAAGTAACTGATGTATGTAAAACTGGTACTGCAATTATCATAGGAGATTTTAATTTACATATTGATTGGTCAAACCATGTCGGTCAAGGCAGCTTTGAGGAGTTCATAGAATGTATCGCTATAGTTTCTTCGAACATCACACAAGGGAACTTAGGAGGGAACAAGCTATCCTAGATCTGTGAAATGAGACAGGAATAGTTAATAGTCTCATATTAAGGGATCCTCTTGGAAGAAGAAATCACAGTATGGTTGAATTTAAAATACAGATGGAGAATGAGAAGGTAAACTCCACTACCAATGTCTTGTTCTTAAACAAAAGGAGACTATGATGAGACCAGGGAGATGTTGGCTAAGGTAGACTGGGAGCAAAGACTATGTGGCAGGACAATTGAGGAATAATGGAGGACTTTGAAATCAATTTTTCACAGTGCCCAGCAAATGTATATACCAATGAAAAGAAAGGACTGTAGGGAAAAAAGGAAATCACCCATGGATATCTAACAAAATACAGGAGGGTATCAAATTGAACCTAATGCATTCAAAGTGGCAAAGATTAGTGGGCAACTAGAGAACTGGGAAATCTTTAAAGGTTAACAGAAAGCCAGGAGAAAAGAAATTTAAGCTAGATTATGAGAGTAAACTAGTTCAGAATAAAAAAACGGACAGCAAACATTTTTACAAATATATAAAACGAAAAAGAGTGGCTAAGGTAAATAGTGATCCGTTAGATGATGAGAGGTGAGTTTTAATAATGGGAAATAAGGAAATAGCTTGGGCATTCAACAAGTATTTTGTGTCCGTCTTCAAAGTGGAAGACACAAATAACATGTCAATTATTGATGACATGCAGATGAGAACCTAGAAACAGAAATTATCATTATCACTAAAGAGGTAGTGTTGGGTAAACTAATGGGGCTAAAGGTAGATAAATCTCCTGGTCTTGATGGAATGCATCCCAGGTAAATAAGAGATGGCGGGTGAAATAACAAATGTGTTTGTGGTAATTTTATCAAAATTTTCTGGACTCTGGGATGGTTCCAGCAGATTGGACAACAGTAAATGTGACACCACCATTTAAAAAAGGAGGTAGACAAAAGTCCGGTAACTATAGGCCAATTAGCTTAACTTCTAGAGTGGAGAAAATGCTTGAATCTATCATCCAGGAAGAAATAGTGAGAGATTTGGGTAGAAACTGTCTCATCAGGTGGATTCAGCTTGGGTTCATGAAAGGTAGCTGATGTTTAACTAATTTGCTGGAATTATCTGAGAATATTACAAGTGCAGTGGACAATGGGGAAATGATGGATGTGATGCATCTGCATTTCCAGAAGGCTTTCAACAAGGTGCCACACAAAAGACTGCTGCTTAAGATAGAGATATATGCCATTCAGGATAATGTATTAGCATGGATAGAGATTGATAAGAACAAAATGTGCAGAGGACACAAAGTCTGCAGTGGGATTACAGATAGGTTAAGTAAATTGGTAAACGTCTGACAGATACAGGACAATTTTGTTAAATGTGAGGCCATCAATTGCAGTAGGAATAACAGCAAAATGGATAATTTAAATGGCAAAATATTGCAGCATATTACTGCGCAGAGGGACCTAGGTGTCCTTCTGCATGAATCATAAAAAGTTGCAGGTGCAGCAGTAATTAAGGTAGCAAATGGAATATTATCCTTCACTGCAAGAAGAATAGAGTTTAATAACAGGTAGGTAATGTTGCAGCTGTATAAGATGCTGGTGAGGCCACACATGGAGTACTATCTACAATTCTGGTCTTCTTCTTTGAGAAAGGATATAGTGGCACTGGAAGGGATGCATAGGAGATTCACAAGCATGATTCCAGAGTTGAGAGGGTTGTCTTATGAGCAGAGATTGAGTAGGCTGGGATAATGCACATTGAAATTTAGAAGAATGAGGGGTACCTTATAGAAGTATATAAAATTATCAAGGGAATAGATTAGAAGCAGAGAGGTTGTTCCCACTGGCGGGTGAAAGTAGAACTAGGGGGCATAGCCTCAAAATAAAGGACAAGAGATTTAGGACTGAGTTAAGGAGAAACATCTTCACCCAAAGGGTTGTGAATCTGTTGAATTCCCTGCCCAGTGAAGCAACTGAGGCTACCATGTTGAATATTTTTAAGGCAAAGATAGCTTTTTGAATATTAAAGGAATCAAGAATTATGGTTAAGCCACCGGGTAAGTAGAGCTGAGTCCACAAAAAGATCAGTCATGATTTAATTGAACAGTGGAGTAAGCTTGAGGGGCCAGATGGCCTACTCTTGCTCCTATTTCTCATGTTCTCATGCAAGTCTGATGAGAAGAGATGAACATCTTCTTCATTTCTTTTGAAAACTTAGCACAGCAGTTAATGTGACCTGTCCATTATTGGTCACTGCTGCTTCAGAGCTAGATGATAGAGAAAGCTCACAATGTTTACTCTCTCTTACTTGACGAGAGAGCCATCGACTACGAGGCAGCAAAAATATGTTTTTTTAAGTACATAATAGTGTCAGAGGTGTACAAGCAAGAATTCAATACCCTGAAGAATTGGCCTGCTTAAACCTACTTGAATTACGAACAACCTAAGCAGCTTGCTTTTGACACTGTAAGTAATCTAAGTTTCCACACTGTAAGTAATCTAATCTAATCTAATCTTGACCAGATGCTATGGACATTTAAAATTGAAGCCATCTAAAAAATCTTCATGAGGTTATTCTGTCAGAAGATTTCAAAGGCTCCATATCCTTTCCAATTCAGATTCATATTGATGAACGGGGACAGCAGGTTTCAAGCAGGTTGCAATTCTGCCTAACAGATGGCATAGATTTATGGTGAAAGGGGAAAGATTTAGAAGGGACCTAAAAGACAACTTTTTCACAGAGGGTGTGTTATGTGTGTGGAAAGAGCTGCCAGGACAAGTGGAGGAGACTGGTACAATAACATTTAAAAGGCACCTGGATGGGTCAATGAATATAAGGGTTTAAAGGGATATGGACCAAGTGCTGGCAAATGGGACTAGATTAATTTCAGATATCTGGTTGGCATGGACTTGGACTGAAGGGTCTGTTTCAGTGCTGTACATCTCTATGACGCTGTGACTCTAAATATTCTTAAACTCAGGTAAACTGAATTTTGGAAGCCATCACAGACCAGAGAGAGATTAGGGTGAGGTAAATACCTTGGAGACAAATTGGAGAGCAAAGGGAGGCCAGGCAGAGATGACAGAACTATTTCTGATCATTAAGACAAGGGAAATTTGAGGACAGACAGATAGGAATTTGCCCCAAGTGCTTCCATCACAAAAAGACCAAGCATATAAAGGAAAACTGTTGATTCTGGTATTGCCCAGATACTCAAGCTGCAGGACCAATGTTTATGGCATTAAGGATGGTCAGGCATGTTTGTGGACTAGGGCAGCTGTCTCGAGTTTGTATCGATAAAGAAATCTGTATTCCCCCAAAACACAGATGTTCACAAGTGGGGAAAGTAAAAGATTTCCACTGGTCAGCAAATAAAATTGTAATGTGCTGTTTGGGAAAGAGCAAAGAGGTGGTATTGGCTAAAGTTTAATTTGAGAGTGAATTTGCTATGTTCTAGTAACATTTGGGACATCTCAAGCTTGCCAATACCATAAAGGATAGTTTATTTGGGGAATGAGTTGACTGAGAGCAAAATGTCAAACAGAAAAGAATAGCCCAGAAAGGCTGGAGAAAGCCAGCAGTAAGCAGCAGAAATGCCAAGAACCAAAACAAGTTTGGAAGTTTATACTGCCTTTAGAAGTGCCATTTGAATTGAACCAGCAAAGAGAGGTTAAACCAGGAACCGAGAGATTTGGAAGGCCTACAACAGAGATAAAACTTGTAAGTTCGACGTAGCCCATGAGAGGTCAGTCAATGTAAAAAGAGCTGAATTAAAGACAGATGTATCGGAAAGGATTAGGACATTTTGTTTCAGGTTCTAGACAATAAAACCTCAACATTGGCTCTCCTTCATCTTTGATCTATTTGCTAAGTTTAATTAGAATGTGATAGCAAGGTGCTAAAAAAAACATATTTTTAAATTGTTACAACCAACTAAGAAAGCAGTTTATAAAAAAAGGGGGATTATGATCCCCTCTCCTGTTTGTAATATGGCTCACGATCAACCTTTCAATCAGGAGCGAGTAATATGGCACTTCGAGTAATCCAGCCCAATGATCCAGTTATTGCCAGTCGCAATTCCTCTAGATTTATCTTTTGTTTCTTTTCTAGTCCCATTCTGTTTACCTTGCAACATTAGATTCTTTTACATTTAATCCCAACTACCCTCCACTCTAATACAAATGGCTGATCTAGATTTTCCAATAGTCATTTTTCCACCGTGGATGAGAGTTGCACATCAGGAACGGCCAGGAAAGTTCCCATTTCTGATCAGCAATTTCATATTGTCTTGAACACTCGAAAAGTATACATTTAAATCAGAGAATTTGGAAAGTTCAGCTGCAGTTAAATAAACAGTTACTCAGGAAAGGTTAAGACTATTAAATACCAAATATAAGCTTCAACTGAACTCTCAATATATCATACATAGGCCAACTCCACAGACACTTTACAATTCATAGATCCTGACCTCCACTGCACCCACCTGGGATCTAACAACCTCCTCCCCCCAGGACCTGACAGCCCACTCTCCACCTCAGACTCCAAACACCCTTTCTCCCCCAGAACCCAGCAGCTCACTTCCCCTGTTAGGATGGAACAGACTCCCTCTCCTACTGGATCCGACACATCCCCTGCTCTGGAATCAAAATCCTCTTGTCAGAAACACATAGCTCTTTCTTAATCGGCACAATCTGAGCACAATTCCTATTCCTTGGAAATTACAGCCTCTACTATCACTATTTGCTTCAAGTGTAACATTCCTAACTTTCTTCAGCTCTGATAATAAGGCTTAAACCTGAAACAGCAACTCTGTTCCTATTTCTGTCAGACCTACTAAGCATTTTCACTTTTTGACTGCAGATGCTGCAAGTCAAAAGCAAAAACAAAAACTGATGGTTAAGCTCAGCAGGTCTGGCAACATCTGTGAACAGAAATCAAAGTTAACGTTTGGGTCTGGTAACCCTTCCTCAGACCTGATGGTAGCTTGGAAAATATCGGTTTATTTGCAGAAAATAGGTTGGGATAGAGTCCAAAGAGAAAGAAGAACAGTTGGACAGACAAAGTAGCTGTTAATGAAGACTGTTTGTGGTTAACAATAGCAGACTATGTGATACCTAGCCCTCGGGTTGGGTAGGGGGCTAGGACATAGAAGAGTTCAGGCCCTAAAAATATTGAACTCAATACTGAGTCCAGAGGGCTGCAGGGTCCCCAAGCGGAAAAGAAGGTGTCATTCTTCTAACTTGTACTGACCTTCACTGGAACACTGCAGCAAGCCTGAGATAGAGATGTTAGCTAGGGAACAGGGTGGTGTGTTAAAGTGGCAGGCAACTGGAAGTTCAGGGTCTTTTTTGTGGGCAGAACATAGACGTTCTTCAAAGCCGTCACCCAGTCTGCACTTCGATTCCCCAGTGTAGAGGAAACCACATTGTGAGCAGCGAATGCAGTAGAATAGATTGTGAGAAGTGCAGGTAAATCGCTGCTTCACCTTGAAGGTATGTTTGGACCCTTGGATACTGAGGAAGGAGATAAATGGACAGTGTTACACTTTCAGCAGTTGCAGGGGAACGTGAGTTGTTGGGGGGGGGGTGGAGGAGGGGGTCTGGAGATGTTCGGAGTGAAGGAAGAGTGGACCAGGGTGTCCCAGGGGGCAGATGAGGGAGGGAAGGAGAACATGTGTCTAGTGGCGGAAATGGCAGATAATGATCTTCTGAATGTGGATGCTGGTGGAATGGAAGCTAAGGACAAGCGAAACCCTATCGCTGTTGCGGGAGTTAAGAGGCGGGGTGAAGGCAGAAGTGCAGAAGATGGGTTGCAAAAGGGGAGTGTTGGGAGTGAAAGAAGAGTGGACCAAAGTGTCCTGGAGGGAACGGTCTGTGTGGAAGATGGACAAGGGAGGAGAGGGGAATACTAACTAGTTCTCAATTTCGAGCTGAGTTGGTTGTCAGCGAAATATGTCTTATGAGAGTTAGTTGAGGTTAAAGTAGAGTGTGGACAATGGAGTTCAGGGACGGTAAATGGGGTTAAGTTCTGACTTCTACTGAATAGCCATTTGTTCCATTAAGGTTGTCTAGATATTCTTCTTCCATATTTCCATTTGAATTTTTGGATTTTATTTTGAGTGGACAGAACTTTAAAGCTGAATAGCTGATTTCATTTTTGGTGTGTTTAAGAATCTGATTTTGCATACAATTTGCAAGAATATTTTCAGCTTAATCATTTTGAGAAGTTGATTGGGGATGGATGTTTGCAGATAAAGGGATGCTGGAAAATGGGAAACCTTCAAAAATAAGATAACCAGAGTCCAGAAATAGTATGTTCCTATTAGTGTGAAGGGCAAGGCACCAAGATGTAGAGAATGCTGGACAACTAGAGAAATTAAGGTTTTGGTAAAGAGAAAGAACGAAGCATATGTCAGTATAGACAGCAGGGACTGAGTGAATCTCTATCAGAGCATAAAGGCAGTAGATTAGATTAGATTCCCTACAGTGTGGAAACAGGCCCTTTGGTCCACCAAGCCCACACTGACCCTCTGAAGACCAACCCACCCAGACCCATTCCCCTACACTTACCACTGCACCTAACACTACAGGCAATTTAGCAGAGCCAATTCACCTAACCTGCACATCTTTGGACTGTGGGAGGAAACCAGAGTACCCGGAGGAAACCCACGCAGACACGGGGGGAATGTGCAAACTCCACACAGACAGTTGCCCGAGACGGGAATTGAACCCACGTCCCTGGTGCTATGAGGCAGCAGTGCTAACCACTGAGCCACCGTGTATACATAAGAGGAAATCAGGAGGGCAAACATGGTTTAAGGTGAATCCAAAGGGATTCTACAAATACATTAAGGACAAAGGGTAACTAGGGAGAGAATAGGATCCCTTAAAGATCAGCAAGACTGCCTAGGTGTGGACCCGCTGGAGTTGGGGGAGATATTAAAGTATTTTGCATCAGTACTTATTGTGGAAAAGGACATAGATGCCAGAGAACCCGGGGAAATAAATAATGAACATTGAAAAATGTCCATATTACAGAGATGGTGGTGCTGGACATCTTAAAACACAAAGGTGGATAATTCCCCAGGAGCTGATCAGGTATACCTTAGAACTTTGTGGGAAGCTAGGGAAGTGATTGATAGGCCCCTTGTTGAGATATTTGTATCATTGGTAGTCACAGGTGAGGTGCTGGAAGACTGGAGATTTGCTAATGTGGTGTCATTAATTAAGGAAGGTCGTAAGGAAAAGCCAAGGAACTATAGATGGTGAGCCTGACATCGGTGGTGGGCAGGTTTTTGAAGTGGATCCTGAGGCACAGGATTTACATGTATTTGGAAAGGTAAGGACTGATTAAGGACAGTTAACACGGCTTTGTGCTTGGAAAATTTTGGCTCACTAACTTGATTGAGTTTTTTGAAGAAGCAGCAAAGCGAATTGATGAACTCAGATGTGATCTATATGGTCAGAAGTCACAAAACACCAGGTTGCAGTCCAACAGGTTTATTTGAAATCACAAGCTTTCAGAGAGCCGCTTCTCTTCACTTCACCCGATGAAGGAGCAGCGCTCTGAAAGCATGAGATTTCAAGCAAACATGTTGGATTATAACCTGGTGGCATGTAAATTTTGACCTTATTCACCTCAGTCCAACACTGACACCTCTGCATCGTGATCTATCTGGACATCAGTAAGACATTCGACAAGGTTCCACATGGTAGACTGTTTAGCCAGGTTAAATCACATGTACTCGAAGGTAGAAGAGAGAGAGTGGTGGTGGAGGGTTTTCTTTCAGACTGGAGGCCAGTGACCAGTGAGTATCCTGCGGGTGCCCAGGTTTCCTCCCACAATCCAAAGACGTGCAGGTTAGGTGAACTGGCCATGCTAAATTGCCCATAGTATTCAGGAATGTGTAGATTAGGTGCATTCATCAGGGGTAAATATAGGATAATAGGGTAGGGGAATGCTTCTGGGTGGGATACACTTCAGAGGGTCTGTGTTGACTTGTAGGGCCGAACGGCCTGTAGGGATTGGTGCTGGATCCACTGTTTTTTGTCATTTGTATAAATTATTTGGATGTGAACATACGAGGTATGGTTAGTAAGTTCGTAGACAACACCAAAATTGGAGGTGTAATAGAAAGCCAAGAAGGTTTTCATAGAGTACGTCAGGATCTTGATCAGATAGGCCGAGGAATGGCAGATCGACTTTAAGTTAGATAAATGTGAAGTGCTGTATTTTGGAAAGGCAAGTCAGGGCAGGACTTATACACTTAATGGTCAGGTCCTGGGGAGTATTTACGAATAAATAAATTTGGAGTACAGGTTCATAGTTCTTTGAAAGTAGAGTTGCAGGTTCACAGGATAGTGACGAAGATATTTGATATCCTTGCCTTTATTAGTCAGAGTATTGAGTACAGGAATTGTGGCATCATGTTGCAGCTGTAAAGAACATTGTTTAGGCCATTTTGGAATACTGCATTTAATTCTGGTCTCCCTGCTATAGGAAACATGTTGTGAAACGTAAAAGGGTTCAGAAAAGATTTACTGGCATGTTGCCAGGGTTGAAGGGTTTGAGCTATAGGGAGAGGCTGAATAGTCTGGGGCTGTTTTCCCTAGAGTGTCGGAGGCTGAGGGGTGATCTTATAGAAGCTTATAAAATCATGAGAGGCATGCATAGGATAAATAGACAAGGGGCAATCCAGAATTAGAGGGCATATGTTTAAGATGAAAAGGCAAAGATTTAAAAGGAACCTGAGGGGCTTTGCATTTCATTCCTCAGCTTTGATTTGCCATATATTTTCAAATTAATTTTTTTCTGTTCTTTTGATATTTTTGCAATGGCCTGTGTAGATAGGTTATTAAACACCTCAAAAGCAGGTGGGACTTGATCTTGGGACTCCTGACTCAGAGATACGAGATAACCATTGTGCTAGAAGAGCCTTTTCTCTGTTTGTTTATGAGATTACTTTATTCTCTTTCAGCCAATGACTACCTTATTATGCAGGTTACTAATGGTGGGTTTCTTTTTTTTTAAACTGGTGCTTTCACTTGTTAGCAACAATTTATTTTGAATTTTGAGACCAAATCATTCATTTTAATATGCAACATATTATGTATTCATTCATCAAAGATAAATTGATGATTGACTGCATCAGCCGCATGGTCAGGAGGTGGTGAAGGAGACTTTGCCAGAGTGCTGACAGAGTGTTGGGATGTTGGGTCCAAGTGGGAATTCAGGACAGAGGGGGAAAGAAGCGCTTTACTTACATTTACCTGCAAGAAATAAATTCACTGGAGCAACATGTAAGCAGAAGTAGAAGTAAAGCAAGGATCAATTTGCCTATCTGCACTGAAACCAATGGCAGTATGACATGTCAAATGCAGGGAAAGCAACTAATTGATGAATAGATTTGGTCTGCATTACTAATCTTTAAACTGAAAGCAGTGTATTAATTTTGTGTTAATTCTGTAGTCTTTGTTTTTATTTGTTTCTTCTAAGTAAATACTTGTTGAGTTTTCTTTGTCAAGTCATACTTATTCAAAGGGTAACAAATAGTTTTTACTGTTACAGTGTGGTAGGTCAGAAAGGCCAAGTCTAGCATATGGTATGTCTGAGATCATGGACATATCATGGCCCAGACAAACACATCTGCAGGAACTGTCAACAGCTACACAAGCTTGAGCTGCATGTTTCAGAACTTGAGCAATACATGAAATCGCTGTTGCGTACCTGCAAGTCAGATGACTAATGGACAGCATGTATAGGGAAGAGATCACACCACAGATTAGAAGTGTATAGGCAGAGAAGGAATGGTTGGCTATCAGGAAGTCTCAGAAAACCAAACAGTTAGAGTAGGAATCCCCAGAATCTGTTGAGCTTGTGGTATTCCATTTTGGAAATTTGCAAAGGCAATGATTTCTTGGGGAGTGCAGCCAGACCCAAGCCCATGGCACCATGGCCTACTCAGTTGAACAGTGAGGAGGAAGAATGGAAGAGCAACAGTTATAGGGAATTCCACAGTCGAAAGTTCAGACAGGTGTTTCTGTGGAAGTAAAAATGATGATATGATGGTATATTGCCTCTGTAGTCCTACGGTTAAAGGGGTCACAGAGCAGCTACGGGACATCCTGAGGAAGGGTTATATCTGAAACATTGACTACTCCACCTCCACATGCTGCCTGGCTGGCTGTGCTCTTCCAGCCTCCTGCTGGTCTCCTTCTGGGGAAGGCAGATCAGCCAGTAATCATGGTCCACATTGGTACCAATGCCAAAGGAAGGAAGAGGGATGAGATCCTGAAGGCAAATTTCAGGGATTTAGGAAGGGAATTAATTAAAAAAGACATTGAGCATTAATATCAGGATTACTCCCAATGCCACAGCTTAAGAACAGGAGGACTGATCAATTGAACACATTGTTGCAGAAATAGTATAAAAGGGAGAGCATCACATTTCTGAGGAATTAGGACAAGTTCTGGGGCAGGTGAGACCTGTACATCTTAGACTGGTTATACCTTTATGGGACTGGAACTGAGATTTTCACAGGTCAGTTTGCTAGTCCGCTGGTGCAGGTTTAACCTCACTTATCAGAAGGATAGGAACCTGTGGGTTAACCCAAATTGGAAGATTTAGTTTTAGATTTTATATTTAGACTTTATTGACATTATTAACTCTGCTATGCCCTGTCACAATAACTGTGGTCCATTACAACCTCAGTACAGAACTTAATGGACAAAATTTGCAAATTGATTCAAACTGGAGAGCAAGGTGTAGAGAAAAAGAGCAGGTGAATTCACAGCAAAAGATGTATAAGGCAAGTTAGATAAAATATTTTTGGCCAAATGACTGGCACAAGAAATTTAATATGCATAATAATTGGATACTGAGGATAAATGGACCAAATATATACTCCATGAAATATGCCAAACAAGACTGTATAATGGGGATCATAAAGGTGGACAACAGGAGTTAAACAGGACTTCATCGTGTCCAGTCATTGTAGAACACTACCTTTTTTGTTTAATTATTCATTTACTCGATGTGGTTATCGCTGGCCAGACCAGTATTTGCTGCCTATTTCTAATTGCCCTGGCGACAGTCATGGTAAGCTGCCTTCTTGGACTGCTGCAGTCTCTGCTGTGACGGTGAGAGTTCCAGGATTGTGACCCAGTGACAACAAAAGAATAGAAATAGAGTTCAAGTCAGGATGATAAGTAGCTTGAAGGGGAATTTGGTGGTGGTGCTCCCATGTATCTTATGTTTTTGCCCTTCTAACCAACAAACAATACACTGTATAGCCAGATTAGTAGAGCACATGGTGTCATACGAATATTGCATGTTGTTCTACTGTACTTTTAAAAAAACCTCAAATTTGATCCTAACCATTCAGAATGATTTAAACTCTGGGAGTGCTGCAGAAAAGAACAACTTCTAGTAACTACTAGAATTAGTAACAATTAATTTATTTACAAGGTAACAGCAGAAAAAATACAGGAACTTACAACATTCTAGGCCATAAATGAGTAGAGATCAAAGCAGTTCACTTTTATTTCCTAACATTTGACTCGGGCAATCTATTTCACTTCAAAGTGCTTGCTTGATTTTGCCTTGAAGATATCTAAACTAGCATAGTCAAAAAATAAAAATCTTTGACTTCAGTCAAAATGCTGATATTTGTCTGTTGATGACCTCTGGCGCCAATCTCGACAAAATTGCCGGGGGAGTAACATCATTTAACTATGAAGAAACAAATAGTACTTATTGAAAATGTTACCTGATCCTGTAATATTTACTCAAAATACTAATTCTGCACAATTTAAAATGGCAAGAAATGTCTTTTTCTTTAGACTTTTCCTTGAATGTACTTACAGCAAAATTGCTCTGAGCAGCATAATGCAGTGGTGTGGCTCCTTGGCTATCTGATGGAATAGTACCAGACTTGTTCCTTTCCAGTAGAAGGTGTCCAATTTGAGCATGACCTTAACACAGATATAAAATTATGATTAAAATACAAACACTTGAAAATAACATATGTAAACAATGTACAGTCAACTAGAATTGTATAACTTCTAGGTTTTCAGAGTTACTCGTATTACGTTAAAACAAAGACTTCTAGCTACATTCTGGTACATTCAAGGTTAAATTGAGGTATTTAAGAGGAAATTAGATTGTTATCTGAAAAGGAAAGATGTGCAGGGCTGTGGGAGAAGGTGGGGGGAGTGACAAAACATAAATTGCTCCTACTGAGATCCACTGCAGATGAGGCAGGTTAAATGGCCTCCTTTTCTGCTGCAATAATTTTGTTATTTCATGATAGAGATTTGTACATACAAACACCATTTTGTATTTCAAAGATATGACTTACATAGTAGAGAACTGAAATTAAGCATTTTAAAGAATAATTTGATCATCAAAACGTATTATACACTAACTAGTCAATATATTTTGGTTGCAACTACATAAGCAATGTAATTGTAAACATTTTTACATGTGTTATTAACTTTAGGCAAGAACTGCTCTAATGTATTTTTGGAAAAAAATCTCACTGACTGAGTCATGAATAATAGATCTCCCTGAAGTCTATTCTCAGCCAACTGTCCTGCCTGTCTCAAGGTAGGGAAGAATAGAGAAAGATATCAACTGTATCTTGCTTTTCTACTCCTCTGCTGCAAAGAATTTGGGATAAGAACACAAACAGGCTCAAATACAATGCTTCCTAAAATTCAACAGTCTATCAGTAACCAGTATTTATGTTTGCACATAAAGAATGGTCATTAGATTCAACTCAGGACTGTACTGGCTTCCCTACAACCATGCATCAGCATGTCACCAAAACACACACCAGGAGTAGAGTGGAGACAATTGTTGGCTGGTGGAGTATGCATAAAGAGATAAAGGTCAGAACCATTCACTCTTACTGGAATTTATCAATATACATTAATTATTTGATCAAAATTAACAACATCATAAAGGAAATAAATTAAATGCAGGTGCTAGGAGAAGAAACCCATTGAGACTTTCATGAGTGAGTAATTCCCTTCATGGATATAACCAAACTTTGTTAACTGCAGAAAATGATTGTGATTATTCTTACTGGTAATGCCAAATATGATGATAAGTTAAGATTAAACATACGAGAAGATAAAGGCATTAAAGAGGGGGTGACATAGAATGGTTTGTGTGCTTACCTATTCCCTTTAGTACATTTATTAATGAGACCTGTTGACAATTTTTTGGTCTGCACAGGTCAGGAGAAGACCTTGAATATGTCGATTCAAAATTGTCTGCATTGTTGAATCGCATTAATATTGGCGGATTGTGGGAGATGAAAATGTGTCCTTTAAAGAAAAGGACCATGGTCGAGAAAGACTGGGAGAATTGTTATCTTTTCCATCCTTTTTCACAGAGACCAAAGTCAAAATGAAGGCAGGACACTTCATTCAAAAGGTTCTCCTCTATAGTTCATACCCAACCTATGCTTCAGCTCAAAACAAGGTTTGAGGTGAATATGAAGGGCTACAAAGAGTCCCATAGCAAGCTGTCACTCAGCACTCTGAAGTAGAGGTCAGTCTTGGTAACATTAAGGACATCTGTTCTTAGTATCAATGGATTGGGTGTAAATAAGGCAAAAACATTTGTTCACTTGTGGAATGTGTGGCAGTACTTCCTTCTCACCCGGGGGCTGGAGGCTGTGTGTATTTCACAGTGGGATGTTGGATAACTGAGTTTCTGGTTTATATTGAAGACTCTTACCAAAACTCATACTCAATAGGAAAAGGACTTGTAATATAATAAGCTGAGTGGAATATGCACGCAATAGAGCAATCCTGATACATTTTCATGTATACCATACATAGCAGGTTTGAATTTAGGAAGCTCAGCTCTCTATTCTTGACTGTTCTGGAATGTGAATGTCTCATTACCCTTACAAGCTAGGAAAACACAAAAGAGCAAGAGAGAGCGAGAGAGAGCGAGAGGACAGAAGCTGGTGGAAAGGTTAACTCTTTATGGTCTGATTTGAGTGTACACTTGATTGTCATGGATTGAATATTTGCATGTTGTTCCCTGAAGCTTGAGATCTGGGAATGTTATGAATTTAATTTGCATTCTGAGAATCTAGGATGATTTTAAAGGAAAAAACCATTTTGTAGGATAGTGATACTGGGCATGTTAGCTGAGTGACGTTACTTCATGACCTTTTCCACACTGTTTAGACTAGTCTCTCATTATGGACAAAGCACTTGCCCATTGGCCTGGCTTGAGCAAATATTCCCACTTTGATGTGCATGTAATAAATTAGTCCAGCGTACTCAGACCTGGCAATTAGTTTCTCTTCCTCTATAAACTTTTGCCATTTTATTGCTGCTTATCTGATTAAGGACATGTGGCTTTTTGTAATTGTAATAGCAATTCCTGTATAAAGACAGCTTGTTTGCAGCAATAAAAAGAGTAGCCTGAGAGAGCTCTTTGGGCTAAGAGCTGGTCTCTACTTTGCTAATGGTTTTAAAACCTTAGATACCTACAAACCAGGCTTGAGCTATGTTAAAGTGTAACATTGATGCCATTGGTAAATAAGGGTAATAATTTAAACTAAACTGTCTGTAAGAGTTTTATATTCCAGATTACCACAGAGTACGATCTCTGGGACGAATCAAGAGAAGCTTACAGGTCGAGTCCATCAGGGATTCCCTGAGCCATCTCGAATAGGTACTTTAACAAGGTCAGGTCAGGGGGTCGTGCTGCGGTAATCTGAGGGTCAGATGAGTAGTTGATGAGTCATGGGGGCTAGTTAGATAGTGTAATTGGAGAGCCGGGAATTAAAAAGGGGTGTGTTTGGAAGAAAAAGTTGGGGTGGTCAGTGTGAATGATTGGAGATCAGTTCTGAAGTTAACCAGGAGTTAGATTAGGTTCTTTTTCTGTCTACACAGTAATCTGGAAGGCACCACATGTTAAAATAAGCAAGTCACTCACAGCTGGTGAAATCTTGGTGAACTGTAAAGTGTAAACTGCCCAAGGAGAAAAAGTGATTGTGCTCGTAAATGTTTGTAGCCCTTCCACTGGAAATAAAATTTAGAGGGAACATTCATTTGGGCAACTGGCTAAAAAAGTTTGCATACTTTGTTGGAAGGACTATATGCGAACAAAATTCAAATTTAAAATCAGCCATGATAATTGCACCATGATTAGAAACAACAAAAATAAAGAACAATTAAACACAGTTAGCCCAGAATTTAAACCATGTTCAAGTTAATTTATGTAGATTGTGCATAACCTGTCCAAGAACTGTTGGACACATAATCATAATATGATTGCCTAAAAATGTCCTAAGTGCAATTTTAACTCTAATTACCCAATAAAGCTGCCCAGTGCAGAGGAGTTCGAAATAAATTATCATAAGATGTTATATTGCATCCTTCATACAAGGTCAAAACATCAACTACAGCATCATTTCCGTCAGCAACAGCAAAATGAAGTGGCGTTCGTCCTTCATAGTCTTGCCAGTTCAACAACGACTCAGTAGGAGCAGCTTCCTATCAAGGTGGAAAAAATAAGGAAGTTATAATATGTACTGCTAATATTTTTTTAAAAGTAGTAAAATCCTCTAAATAGCACATTTTAGAAGGTGGTCACTTCATCTAGCAGCCTGAGAGATTGAGGAGGGATTGTAAGAAGTTCCCCAGAAGCATCTTGTTATCCAAGTTGTATTCAGTACCGAATACTGGTGAACATGCCTGTTTAACTGTGGCTTTACTCCCCATATAAAGTCCTGGCACCCAGGGCTCAGTTGCAAAAAGGGCAATGAGGTAAGCTGGAAGAGCAGGAACAATCGAAGATTCAACAGTTACAGTTACAGCAGGTGGAGTTATTTTACAACAATTTTGACTTATCAAGCAAGAAAGAAAGAAATTCTGTTGAATAATAGTGAGTTATAAAATACTTTCTGTAGAGAAGAATATCCGTAAGGTCCAGGTTAAAAGAAAGGTCACAGGTTTACGGTTTTATGACTGTTTTAAGGTCCAAGAAAATATAATCTCCAGCTAACACACATTAAATAATTTTAAAGTGAAAACAGCTTTTTGTTTTCAGGATATAGCCATGTTTTGAGTGACAAAACTAAACCAATTTTAGACCAAAATATGTAGAAGCAGAAGTAGGTCATTCACCCCATGAAGTCTGATCAGCCAATTCAGGGAGATCGCGGCTGATCTGGGAATCTAGGTAAAACCAAGGATTGCAGACTCTGGAAACCAGATTCTAGATTAGAGTGGTGCTGGAAAAGCACAGCAGTTCAGGCAGCATCTGAGGAGCAGGAAAATCAATGTTTCAGGCAAAAGCCCTTAATCAGGGCTTCCTGATGAAAGGTTTTTGTCTGAAATGTCGATTTTCCTGCTCCCGGATGCTGCCTGAACTGCTGTGCTTTTCCAGCACCACTCTAATCTAGAATCTGATCTGCTAATCCTCAACTCCACTTTACAACTCTACTTCACTGCCTTTTTCCCATAACCCCTGATTCTCTTACTGACTAAAAATGTCTATCTAAGTCTTGAATAAACTTCATGATCTAGTCATAAAGCTCTGACCACTTATTCTGAGATTATGCCCTCTGGTCTTCGACTCAAAACTGATATCTATGGCGTTTCACTCATTATGTTTTACTAACTCAAAAATGGTTCACTTATGCCTACTTTGTTTCCTGCTAGCAAACCAATCTTCTACCCAGGCTGATAGGTTACTCTTTCTATAGCATAATCTCTTACGTTTTGTGATAATTTTTTTATGTGGAATGTTCTTCTGGAAATCAAAGTCTGCCACATTTACAGATTCTCCTTTATCCAAGTTGCTTGCTATTTCCTCAAAGGATCGAAGTAATTTGCTATAATCTTAACAAATTTTTAACACTTTCACTGTACTGTAATTGTTTTTACACCAACTGCCCTGTAGATTCCTGCTTTCTTTTTCCCTCCTCTCTTGAAGAGAGTTTTACATTTGCTATTTTCCTATCTGATGGGATCTTTCCAGAATCTAGGATATTTTGGAACATTAAAACTCATGCATAAAAATCTCGGCAACCATTCCTTTTTAATCCTGGGAAGATCCAAAAAACCTGGAGACCGATCAGTCTTTGGTTCTAATAGCTGTCTCAATATCCTCTCCCTGCTGATTGCAATTATTTTAAATATTTCAATACTTCCTTATCCTGTTTCATAACTATTTCTATGTCTTTATCTTGTGTCTTCCACTACAAAAACAGAAGCTAAACATCTATTCCAATACCACTTCCTTGTTTTCCATTAATTCAGCCATAGTCTCTGGAGAACGAATGCTCACTTTAGTCACTTATTTCCTTTTTAAAACCTGTGGAAACAATTACTGTCTTTACGTTGATATCCAGCTTTCTCTCAAACTTCTTATTTCATAATTATACTTTATGTCTGTTTTTGCAGTTTGTTATATGCTGATCACCTTGCAACCTGCCAATAACCAAACAGAATTGTGCCCTATTTATTTTGATTTGATACCATCTTTAACTTGTGTAGTTCATCGTGGATAATATGTCCTTCCCCATGAAATATCTCCTTAAATCTCTGTGACTGCATTTCTACTGATCTAACCCTAACTTAATTCCCAACTTTGTTTAGCCATATCTATCCTTATTTAAGGTTAAACCACCTGTACTAAATATATTCTTCTCTTTCTCAAACTGAATATGAAAATCACTCAACTGATGATCAGTGTTATCTCAGGGCACCTTTCTTATGCAGTCATTAAACAGTGCACATTGTAAGGTCTAGAATAGTTAGTTCTCTCTGGCCTCTAGAACAAGCTGTTCGAAGAAACTGTTTTGAAAATACTCTTGAGATAAAAAAAGGGTTGATTAAAGTAATTTGGTGGATGTGTGCATATGAACTTTCAAAAGACATCTGATTAAGTACCGCACAAGATTGCCAGCATAGTTGAAACCCATGGAATAAAGCAGATAAGCATTAATTTAAGATTGTTAGCTGACAGGAACCAGGGGACAGAGATGAGTGGTTAGTTTTCAGATTAGAGGATGGCACAGAGTAGAGGCTTTGTACTATAGGGAAGGATTCAAGTTGGGGTATTAACAATGGATTGTTCTACGACACAACATTTCACAGACTGGTCAGAACTTTACACTATTAAGAATGCAGGTGATTTTGGTTAGAAAATGACTATTTTGTTGTTTTATTTCAGACCAAAAGACTAATAAGTTAATCTGACATGAATTCACATGATTGGACAAAAATGACTACGGAAGTTAGCTGATTGATTTCACTTCATTAACATTTTACATATTTAGTTGTTTTTCTTTCTTCATTCACAGGATGAGGATGTCACTGGTAAGGCAGCCTTTGTTGCCCATTCCCAGTTGTCCAGATGGCAATTAAGAATCAACCACATTGCTATGAGTCTGGAGTCATATGTAGGCCTGGCCACATAGGGATGGCAGTTTCTTTCCCTAAAGGACATTAGTGAACCAGATGGGGTTTTCTGACAATCAACAATAGATTCTTGGTCATTATTAGACTCTTAATCCCAAATTCTTCTTTGAATTCAAATTCCACCATCTACCATAGCCAGATTCAAACCCAGGTCCCCAGAACATTATCTGGGTCTCTGGATTAACAGTCCAGTGATAGTACCACTGGGCCATCGCTTCCCCATTTGATTATTGTCTGGGTGCAGATGAATTCTTTTCCAATTTTTAAAAATCTTCCTGTGGAGCTAATAAGAGCAGAAGTGTTCCCTTGGCTTTATAGTGCACACCATCATCCTTCCCCCAACTCACCAATATCCAATCCAACAAGCAACTCCCATTCCTTTGAATTTATCTGAAGATGGAAAGCAGTGAGATGATTCTTCTTGTCCATTGAGCTGCCTGAGCAACCCTTCCCAAAGGTACAGGTGAGCTCAAAGGACCAATTTCTGGCAACATTCTTGATGTGAAATGAGGCTGAGTCCAGACTCCAACCTAGCTCAATATGCCTTAAGTTGTACATTGTCATTGCTATTAATCTGCTTTTCTAAGAGAATCAGTTGGAGAATAGAGATTAACAAAATTAAAGCTAATACTGTGAAGATTGATCTACTGTCCACTGATAGCACCTGTTACTGAATTACTTAAATTTGAATTGAACAAAAAAACCCTATTATTCCAAATACTAATTCAATTTACTGATTAATTAATTTTTAAAGCACAAAAGGACAGTGAATTATTAATAGACTGAAGTCATGATGCAACAACAATACAGCAAAGAAATTCCTTTTTGTTCCATTCCCACAACAATGCAATTTCTATTGTCTTCAGTCATTGCATAGAGTTTTTATCAACATGCTTACCAGAATGCATTTCACTGTGTGAATGGCTGTAGTGTCTTTGTTACTGGCAGCCCAATGGAGTGGGATTTTGCCTTCAATGTCAGGAATGCCTATATTGGAATCATGTTTTATCAGCAGTTTCACATGCTCTGGATGGTTGTAGTAGGCACTCCAATGTAATGCTGTTTGCTGGAAAAGTTAAAATAATTAAAAACAAGGCAATTAAGATTACTATTGATACTAGATTATTTTGATTTTCTTGTTCAAAATAACTTCTATATTATTATTCTATTATAACAGAGGTGGATAAAGGCTTCACAGTAAATTATCAGTCTTAACTCTTCTATTATATTAAAATATTGAACAAAGACCAGGTGCTTCTAAGCAGGAAGAGAAACATAAAATATTATTTAAAATAAATAATTCCAAATCAATCATAATTCACTTTTCATTCACAGAACAATAATGGTATTAGTAGAGCCCTGGGTGTTGGTTAACAGGAAAAATGTAATTCATTACATGGATAAGAAGGAAGCAAGAATGAGAGAAGGGTTAGAAAAAATACAGCATTTGAAATATTGGGCCAAATCTTCCAAGAAGTGAATTCAGATTGCCATTCTGCTTCTTTTAAACATACCCTACCAAGAGTTCAAAGTTTCTAGCCTGAAGTTTCAATTTGGGCCTCTTGAGAAATGCATCGTAACGGTGCCAGAAGCCTTGCAGTGCAGTGCAGTGCAGAATCAGCATTGAATGTCAAATTACATCCCCCTTTTTAACGCCGTATTGCACATTCTCAGAATTCTGGGTGAGGTGATTGAATGGTTAGGACAGCAGGTATATATGCTGCCAAGTAGGTAAGGGAATATGATGGCAGATAGATGAGAAAATATGTGGCAGATAAGTCAGTGTTGGGGCTACAGCTGCAAATGCATATGTGAGGGGGCGACAATTAAGTAAGTACATGAGGCAAAAGGGTGGCTGACCGGGCATGGTGCCTGGTGGGTGAGAAGGTACAGTGCCAGAAATATGGATAGGTTGCCTGGTGGATGCAGGGGTAGGGTAGTAAGTGGGTGGGTGAGTGATTAGAGTGGCAAGGACATGTGAAGGGAGACGATAGCAGGTGGATGGGTGAAATAGTAGGATGGAAGGTACATGATGAAGGAGTTTGGTGTCAGGTGGGGATTTAAAGGCTTTAGTGTTTATTGAAAGTCAATGAATAATCATGCAGTTGGCAGGTTTCAATCTGTTTAACTTTTCCTGGGTAACAACAGGAGCAAGTCACTTATCTCCCTCAAATGTTTGCAACTCAGTCTCAAAAGTTTGGGATTTTTCAGGGGTGTTCCAGACAAAATGTAATTACCTACTGAAAGTTTAAACTTCCTAAGCAACTACTACATAGTCAATGCATCAGAACTTCAGAGGCATCCAGTAATGCATTTGTCTGCACATGTCTAGACTCCCAACTATCTGGGGATCAAAAGATCTAGGCCATATTAGTTATGTCAATAATATTTAGAGAAAAAAAATTCAATAAATATATATTTTCCTGATAGAGATTAGCAAACTATCCAACCAGTACAACAATTAGCCTTACTGATCTAATTATTACTTAGTCTCATTTCTTTTGTCGACATATTTCAATTAAATTTATGGATATATTTTTTAATTCAACATTCTCTGTTGATGTCCAGCAGCAGCTGCTGATAATCCCTGAATGGAAATAATTTGTTTTGATTATATTTCCATTGCTAAAAGATTTTGCACTTGAGTATATTTAAATGAAAACAGACAATTGATTAGTTTTATGTCAGTACATTTTTGCATTGCTATAGCAGCTTTGAATGCAAATAACAAATAAATAAAATGATCAGTGTGAATAATTACTGTTTACCACTCATGGTTAGAAGCATAATACTTTGAACTAACAAATTACATTATTTGATGGACTATGTTATTTTAAATCTAGTCCTGACAATATTATACTTCCTGTAATTTGGAACATCAACACGATATATACGTTTTTACAGTTTTATTTTGTTTCCTTGTCTATGGCTCCATCCTATATACATTAAATTTAACTGCATTGTTACAGCCTATTTAAGAAGTTTTGAACATATGAATCTGTTCTGTAAGATGAATCTATCCACATTAGGGAACATCATTTTTTTTTCATGTGAAATGAGTGTTGCACTGGAGTAGAAAATTATCTTTGTCACCCAACTTGAGTATCTTGACTATGTTATCCCAACAAGATCACTCAATTTCAGATTTTTGAATAGTGATTTGAAGATTAGTATTAAGCAATACTTTTCTTATTTGTAATACTCATTAAAACCTACTTCCTTGAGCAAGTTTTTTTTTGTAGGATTTGAACAGTGCTGGCAAGTCCAGTATTTGTTGCTCATGTGTAATTGCCCTCGAGAATGTGGTGGTCAGCTACCTTCCAGCTGCAGTCCATCTGAGACAAACATTGAGATAAGATTGACGAAAATGCAGATAAGTATCTGGGGAGATGCTGAAGCAACTGTGATTTCAGTTATGCAACAGACTGAATCAGTAGATCATAACTGGAGTAGTTTCATAGAATTGTCTTCTGGTTTCAGCAATTTTTGCTTAGCATCTGCATGAAATTACCAAATCATTTACAGCAGTGAAAAAGTGTGCTGACTTTCCTGGCTGATGGGATTGCTGGTTAGAACGATAACAATAACTAGGTTTTCCTTGGGACTGGAATAAACTCTGATGGCAGCTGAGACTATCTGAAAATTTATGAAGATGTCAGCTACATCATGTCTAAGAAGAATACCTTCAGCATCAAAGCCTACTGTGTTTAGGAAAGCATTGCCATGGAACTGTTGCCATTTCAAATGGAGAGCCAAAGCAACACAGAAGCTGCAAAAATGGCATCTTCTGTAATTCACACTTATATACAGTTGAACCTTGATTGGCTGAACGAGATGAGTGGGCACTATTTCACTCTGATAAGTGATTATTTGCTTAATTGATTCAATGCCTCTCCTCTGGGGCTTGGAGTTTCGCTTTTCCTTGCTCTGCCTGCCTTGCTCCCTCTCTCTGTCTCTTGTTTCTGAGCAGACACACACTTGTGTGTAAGGGACCTACAGCATTGCTGAAGCCTCCTACCACCACCATTGCCCCCACCGCTGCCACCTCCTCCCCCCCCCCTTCCCCAACCCCACAACTTCAGTTCAATGGGATTGACACAGTGAGCACTTGCTAAGTTCACTCCCATTTCAGGAGACTAGGCAGCAGCACACTGCATGTGAGCCCCTGTGCGCCCCCCCATCCTGTACAGGACAATGTTGGAGAGATTATCTGGGGAAGGGAGGTTTAGGGTACACCCCTGTGTAGAACTCCAGGGAAAGTGTGCAGTGGGAGAGAGAGAGAGGATGGGCGGTCAGTCATTTGGAGAGCCTGAGCTCACATTGATATCCAGGACTGTTCTTGGCAACATTTCAGTAAGCCAAGTTCATTTTTAATCACTGTAAACAAAACACGCGATCAGTGGTGAAGCACCTCTTTAATGTAATGTTTCTATGGGGACCTTGAGATCTTCGGATAATCCAAAATTCAGATAATTGATATCCAGATAATCGAGGTTCCCCTGTAGTTACATTAGTCCTTCAATGATATTGCAGGACAGCAGAAGATGTAGGGACTTTCAGCTGTGTGGACCTTCAAATACATCTTCCTTGGGTAAGCCTCAAGATTTCTCTTGATGTTTATCAGGTTGCTCTGAGAAAAACACCACTCTAAAACAAGCTGCAGTAAGTCAATACAAAAGCAAAGATGACCATTTGGTTTCAGAACTGTAATTATGCTTAAATAAACAAATTATTGTGACAGGTGTAACATCCTGTTCCTTTAACTTTATCCAACAGCAGATTTAAGATCCTTCCAGGCTCAGTTCCACCATTAGCTGCCTACACCTGAAAATGTTAGGAGGTGTGAAAGAAAGGTTTTCCAAAGCCGTGGAAAAAGCAGGAAGCACCGTTTTGAAGTCCTGGCATTCTGGTTCAAACACAAGCAACAAAACTGCGTGGCAGGGGGGCTGACAATATGCCAAAAGAAAGTCAATTTAAACAACAATGACCAAAGGGTGTGATAATTGTGGTTAGCAATCTGGAATCATGGTCTACTGGGATTCTGAGAAGCTGCTCTTGCATCAACTTGGTTAGTTTATTGACAAGTTTTACCAGGTTCTTATCAAATAAGGACATAGGGTTCACTCCTCTTTGGATAACTCTATTGAACTCATTAAGTCAATGCAAAGGTCAAGCTGGACATTTGTTTTGGAACAGAAATAGGGCTGGAACACAGTAGATGCTGGAACTGATCTAACATCCTATCCAGTTCACCCTGAAAATACCAGACAAGGGATCCCACAAAGGGGCCAAGACAACAATCTACAGCAGTTGCTCATCAAGTTACTGATTATGTTAAAGACTTGAGAATTTCTGGTCAGTTATTTTCCTAACTCTTACACTCAACGCTCTGACTAATGAAGGCAAGCATGCCAACCACCTTCTTTACTACTCTGTCTACCAGTTATGCAATTTTCTATGAACCCCTACGTCCCCCTGCTCTACAATATGCCCCAGGACCCTCCATGAACTCAAGAGTGCAGTGCTGGAAAAGCACAGCAGGTCAGGCAGCAGCCAAGGAGTGGGAGAATTGACGTTTTGGGCATAAGCTCTTCATTAGGAATGGTTCCTCGATCTCCAGTATCCGCAGTCCTCACTTTCCCTGATCGTGAACTGTCTAAGTCCTCCCTTGTTTGTCTGAGAAGGTGGGATCTGCATGGCGACATCAGACAGCATCTTAAGTGCAGGAATGGAATCCATGCTGTCAGCATCACACTGCCTCATAAACCAGCTGTCGAGCCATGAACTAACTGATCGATTTGTGCGAGAGTGCCAGTGACTCCCCATTCATTGGATGCAATTAAATGCCAATTAATATATAATTATCAATGGACAATCCACCTAACTTGCAAATCTTTGTACTATGGGAGAAAACTAGACCACCAGTGGAAAATCACGCAGACATTGGGAGAATGTGTAAACTCTACACAGCACCAAGGACCTGGAATTGAACCACTGAGCCACTGTGCTGCCTGCATTAAGTTATTTATTTGAAATTATTCAAGCGATTAATTTTTCATTTCAAGATTGAACAGCCTAACAGCTCTGACCAATAGTGGAAGTTTAGAAAGCTGGGTGGGAGGTCAACGATTCCCAAAGGTATTTCTAACATGTATATTTAAATTAAATAAAACTATTTCCTAAGCAACTCTTACAGCACACAACTACTGTGATATTCATGACAATATCACTTATTCTCACAACGACTTTGTGGAAATTTAATTCCAGCAATAAAAAACTACTCTCTCAACACAGTGTTGAAACGTCAGGCCATCACACATTCAGGTATTTGAGGTTGATCTCACAACCCTCTGATTCAAAATGCAGAATGCTGACAATTAAGATAATCTTAAACATTTAATAAACCGCACGCTTTACTTATTTTACTGAAGTTACAATAGGCATGCATACAAGGTACATGATGTCACTAAGGAATATGCTCTGCCGTCCAAAGAAAAGGTATAGGTAGATGGGATCTCCTTCTACTTAAGTACGGAGCAGAATGAAATTACTAATGATCTTTTGAGTTGGTTTGATTATATGATGTGCTATTGCTGCTCTGAGTCTGCCATAAAAAGGAAATAGGGCATGGTTAAAAGCAGGAGTATGGGAGCTGAAATGAGAAAGGTCATAGAACTCATAAAACTCTGTCAGATGCAGAGAACCTGGAATCAGACAACAAAACATTGATTTGCTACAACTAAATCACAAGGACAATCTTTGGGGAAATGTAAATTAGAACTATTCAAGTGGAACAATTTCTTTAGAGCATTATGCTCCATAATATCTTTATAAACAATACTGTAAATATTAGCTATTAACATAATTCTTTTGTATAATTTCTAATACCTTGTTTTTATCTTGGGTGTCCACTTCTCCCGGAGCCATAGACTTTAGCAGCAAAGCCAAGCATTTAGGACTTTTGTGGCGTGTAGCTAAATGAAGTGGAGTCATCTCCTCAAGATCCTTCTGCATCCAGTTGGCACGTCGGTTAAGTAGCAGCTTCATGAAGCGGTAATTTCCCTGCACAAACAGAACAGAAAAGTATTTGTTTTTACATAAAAAAAATCACGATTAAAAATAAATTTATACAACACTTAGTGTGAGCGTTAAGTATTGAATAACTGAACCTAACAATAACTAACATAATCAGAAGGTTATGAGTTTGAGTCTTAATGTTATCCATTTGGATGCTTTCACCAATATCTCTGTGATGCAGCTGTATTGCATTAAATTGGAGTTGGTATTAGGTGACTGAAAAAGGGCTCTTGTGGTGAAATGGTAGTATCCCTTTATCTGGACCAGGAGGTCTGGATTCAAGTCTCACCTGATCCAGGGGTGGGAAATAACATTTCTGAACAGGTCAATTTAAACAAAAATAGGTGACTGAGAGACAGTTACTTTGAAAATAACATTTCATTGTTTGTGATTTACATGAAGAGGCATGTAACTGAAATGGCCTGCCTGTCTGCCTATCTGAACATAATTCCACATTAGCAGATGTGTTAAAATTACTACTTTTGGAATTTTGTTTTATATATGGCACTGATCCATGTCTTAGATTCTAAGAAAAAATGGATGAGTTCATTCTAAAAAGAAGAAAATCATCTGCTAATTCAACTGATGAAACCCAAAGAACAAAAATCAAGAACTGTTCAGAGAGTGTAACGAGAGCTATCTGGTCTATGGAAGCTCATGGACAGGAGATGTACCTGCCCCTTCCTTGTATGTTACATCTGCAGAGAGAAGTTGGCAAATACTGCAATGGTACCAAGTTTTTTTAGATTAGATTACATTACTTACAGTGTGGAAACAGGCCCTTTGGCTCAACAAGTCCACACTGACCCGCCGAAGCGCAACCCACCCATGCCCCTACATATACCCCTTACCTAACACTACGGGCAATTTAGCATGGCCAATTCACCTGACCCGCACATCTTTGGACTGTGGGAGAAAACCGGAACACCTGGAGGAACCGACACAGACATGGGGAGAATGTGCAAATTCCACACAGTCACCCAAGGCTGGGATCAAACCTGGGACCCTGGTGCTGTGAGGATGCAGTGCGAACCACTGAGCCACTGTGCTGCCCGTGTTGGTGTATCCTGTTCTGTGGTACTGGCTGTGGTTTGGGTTTACAGGCTTTGGGCAAACTGTACCTTTGATATTGACTTACTCTACTCCTTCAACTGTGCCGTTTCTCACTATTTTCCCTTGCATTATCACCCACTTCTTCTGCCACTCCCGCTCAAGTTTTCTAAACATCTTCAGTTATTCTCAATATGTCACTTACTCTAATGGCAATACCACTTCTATCCTTTCCCATTTTCCACTTGAGTACTTTCTATAGATCATTTTAATTTATTCACATTCTTGCACTTCACATGTCTTGTACTGTTTTTTTTTTGAATATCTGCAATATATTTTTGATCATGGTTTTGCTGTACTCTTGCCATTTGTGACAACATATCTCTGCCATCTAGCATTTTCAACAATGGCATGCGTGAAAAACAACAGGAGTGAGTGTTTGTCAGCGAAGCAAGATTTTCGAGTGGCCCTCTCATCAATTCCTCCTCAGATGAAAAGGCTCTGTGCACATCAGCAGGGCCAGGTTTGCCACCATCTCAGCATATTGCAATTTACTCTGATCCATCGTTCAGGAAGAGTTAGAAATGGTTGTGTTTAACAGACTTTGAAAATGTGTCTGTTCTCACAGTGGAAGACTGTATTTGTGCCAGTGTATTTGAAACATTAATGCTTTTGATCCTTCTTTAGCTTATTGTATGCACTATGTTGCAAATCTCTCTTGTAAGCTGTAGCCATAGTAAATTCAAGTAAATGTGACATTCATGAGCAATAAATTCAGCTGAACAAAGTGGGTAGGCTGTGGAATTGTTTGATGATGAAGGGCTTATGCTCGAAACGTCGAATTCTCTATTCCTGAGATGCTGCCTGGCCTGCTGTGCTTTGACCAGCAACACATTTTCAGCTGTGGAATTGTTTGTCTCATTGGTGTATGCCTTAATACCGAAAGGGTCAAGAACCACTGCTGTAGGGTACTGGATGGTCAGAGAGTTAGTAATGTGATCACCAGTATCAAGAATCTAATCTGACAAATTACCATACAGCAGCCCACCCTCAACTGTCAGTAAACTGATGGAAGCTGTCACTGACAATCGCTCATATTCAGAACAAATCTGTTCATTGATTTTTAGTTTGGTTTGTGAATGAATTCCCCTATGCCAGGATTCAATATAACCCTTGGTCCAAGCCTGGGCCAAGGAGCTAAACTCATGAGAGAAGGTCAGAGTATTGGCCCTCAACATCAAAACAGCATTTCCTTAGTGCGATTAAAAGGATTTAGCAAAATCTAAGGGAATATGAATGGAGGGAGAACTCTCCATTTGTTGGGAGGTATATGCAGTACATCAGATGATAGTTGCAGTTGTTGGTAAACCCTGGACATCATTTCTTGAATTCCTCAGGGCACTGTCCTTGGATGAACCACTTTCAGCTATTTCAGCTATGATTTCTCTCCATCATTAGTCATTAAAAGTTACTTCTCCTCAGATACTGAAACAGTCAATGTTCATAAGCAACAAAATTGGACAATATTTCAACTTGAGTGATAAGTAACTAGTAACATTTAATCCACAAAGTGGCACAGAATGGCCATCCCCAAAATGAGAAAAATTAAGCATCTGTCTTAACATTTAATAATATTACTATCACTGAAATCACCACCAACAAAATTCTGCAGATTACCATTGACCAGGTAATTGATGGGATCAGCCATGACAGCAGCAGCAGGTCAGGAACCAGAAATCTTCCATTGAGTCATCAGCCTCTTGATTGCCTAAAATCTATCCATTGTCTAAAGACTCAAGTCTGAAATGTGATGGAATGCTCTCCACTTGCCTGGAAGAGGGCAAATCCAAACTCTTATAAGCTAAAATCATACAGGACTAAGAAGTCTGCTTGATTAGTACCCTTTATCACTCCCTAAAATATTCACTCCTTGCATCAACAATGCACAATCCCCACATTGTATAGCATCTCCACAGGACTAAAGCAACTCATCAAGATTTCTCAGCGTGTGATCTCTGTCAGCTAGAAAGTCGAGAACACAGAGGGAAACACGAAGACCCACAATTCCTTTCCAACTTACACACCATTCTGACTTAAACAAATCAACCACTCCTGTACTCTGACTTCTGTACTCACCATCACTTTGGCAAGGCAACAGCCACCATTTGAAGAACTACTATAGCCCACAAAAATTTTTTAAAAGGGCTACAATTATGCAAATTGGCCAAAATAGAAGCTGAACAATCATAAGCACATAATAATTAAATTGAAAATTATTTAAAATATTCCAAGCAAAATTAACAATTTTTTGAATGTTCATGGGCTGACAATACTGTATGCACATAACTTTCATCTTTTCAGTTGTCAGCTGGCTCAGTTCATGACCTACCTGTTTGCAGTAATTTGCTATTAAAACAATTGATTTTCAAATATTAAAGCTTGCTACCTTTCAAGAATCTGAGAAATTTTCTTCACTTCCTCAAAGTAAATTTATTTGAATAACATACATCAGTTATATTGCTTGTGAATTTTTAGTCATTCATGGAAATGAAAATATTATTTCATGTGAAATTGTTAAGCATTTCTGTTGTTGATTTCCATCCTAAGATAATTCTTATTCTGAATAATGGCAAATGTATCAATATCATTTATTAAAGAGATTGGTCACCTGAAATCTTAAATGTTCATTTTTGGAAAATTGCTTTAAATGGAAATGATTCAGTTTCCCTTCAGTTTATTTTCAGACGTTTTGTCATTACACTGGGTAACAACAGTGAGCCTATGGATGAAGCACTAGTGGTATAGCCTGCTTTCTATTTATGTGTTTAGGTTTCCTTGGGTTGGTGATGTCATTTCCTGTTCTTTTTCTCGGGGGGGGGTTAGTAATTGGGATCCAAGTCAATGTGTTGTGATTGTCTTCCGGTTGGAATACCATGCTTGTCAGAATTCTCTTGCACATCTCTGTTTAGCTTGAACTCGGATGGACGTGTTGTCCCAGTCAAAGTAGTGTCCTTCCTCGTCTATATGTAAGGATACTAGTGAGAGAGTGTCATGTCTTTTTGTGGTTAGTTGATGTTCATGTAATCTGGTGGCAAGTTTTCTGCCTGTTTGTCCAGTGTAGTGCACGTTACAGTTCTTGCAAGGTATTTTGTCAATGACATTAGTTCTGCTTGTCGTCTGTATAGGGCCTTTCAAGTTCATTCTCATGTAGGAGTGAGTGAAGCTCTTCGCCCAGTGTTTTTTTGCTCACAAAGTTCACAAAACATACACACACCAAGTACAAACTGTCATGACAAAAGCTCACACCAATGAACTTGAAAACCCTATACAGATAACAAGCAGAACTGATGTCATTTATAAAATACCTTGCAAGAACTGTAACAAACACTACATTGGACAAACAGGCAGAAAACTAGCCACCAGGATACAAGAACACCAACTAGCCACAAAAAGACATGACTCACTCTGACTAGTATCCTTACATACAGATGAGGAAGGACACCACTTCAACTGGGACAACACATCCATCCGAGGATGAGCCAAACAGAGACACGCACGAGAATTCCTAGAAGCATGGCATTCCAACCGGAACTCTATCAACAAAAACCTTAACTTGGATCCCATGTACCACACCTTGAGAAAAAGAACAGGAAATGACATCACCAACCCAAGGAAACCTAAACACATAAACAGAAAGCAGGCCATACCACCAGTGCTTCATCCAGAGGCTCACGAATGATATTACCTAGTATGGTGATGCAATGTCTGAAAACGAACCTTCCAGCTCAGTGAGCAAACCTACATCCAGAAAATATATCTTTTTAATTCACTAAATACATAACCATTGTGGTGGAGGAATATCACCCATAAATGCAAGCAGTAAAAACTGGCAACTACATCAGACAACATGTCATCCGAATACAATGTTTTTCCTTATTATTGTCAAAAATACCATGACTACAACATAATTATTTGTGAATGAACATATTACAAAGCTATGTATGGATTCTGATCCTTACCCTCTCCTGAACACAATTATCTATCTCCATATGCTGCTAATATATTTGCACCTGTATTAAATTATCAACTTAGTGTTGCAACATACATTACATTATACAGTCTGGAGTCACATTATCTTCTGTCAGTTTTAAAAATTAATTAAATACAGTGCACAAGCTGGAAAAGTGATATTACATTTCTAATTTTTAAAAAACCTTAAGAAGAGATTCTTTATGGGCCTATAAAATAACTGTAATTCTGAGTGTAGATATAACAGAAACAATGCAAGAATTCCTCTTTTAATAGCCTTTTGGAGAAAATTGTTCTCTTTCAGCAGTCTGCACTCGTAGGGCAGTCTGAAAGATTGAATAGAGTTTTTACAATGTCATCAAACAAACAGGAACACTAATGGTAATTATCTTTAGTTATTTAATTTGCTACAAAACACCTGCAGAAAATTAAAATTCAATGTTTAGTTTGAAAATGGAAATATTGATAAATCTCTAGAAGTTAATTTCCTCTTGTCTGGAATCCCTTTTAGTCAGAATTAAAAAATAAAGTGCTGCAAAGAACTCAGAAATACAGATTATGAACATAAAGGAATCTGGAATCAAAGAATATGGGCATGCATGATTACTGGATGTATTGGTATTATGCAACAAGATAGAATTAATTAATGAACTCACAGTGAAGGTGTCCCTAGATAGTAGCAATCATAAGATGATTAAATTTTACATTCAGTTTGAAGCAGACAGGAGTGGGTCTAAAACAATTTTTTAATATTCAAGTAAGAACAATTTTTAGAGCACAAAATCAGATCTGGCTACAGTGAATTGGCAAATTATGTTGAAGAAAAGGTTAATAGAGATGCAATGGTAGACATTCAAAGGAATATTACAAAGTACAGACATTTCAATAAGTTATAAATATTCTGAGGGAAGATATCTGTGCAAAGACAGGTGGGAAGATAAAAAATTGAGAAAATATAAAATCAAAGAATGACAAAAAATTAATAAGGAAAAAAATTATGAGCGAAGGATTAGCGTCGAGGAGATAGCTAGCCAGAAAAATAAAAATATTATCAATATTTAAAGAAGAAAAGAAGAATTACAATGTGAAAAGCAGTCCTATCATCCATCATAGGTAACATGCTGAAAGCTATTCTTAAATCTGTTATAGCAGGTCAAGCTAATCAGACAAAGTCAAAAATGATTTTATGAAGTAGTGATCATAGTTGACCAGAGCTCTACCTGACAACAGCCTATTGATAATTTAACCAATCAGCGCCAGATATAACAGAGAGAGAAAGAGAAAGAGAGAGAGAGAGACTTCCAGAGCCTACAGACAGAAACATGGATCTTTCCTTCTCCATGTAGATAAAAGACTGAAAAACCAGAGAGCTTAAAATAAAGAATTCTAAAACAAGGAACGGCCCAAATCCAGCTGATCAACCATTGAATCAAAGAAGGATCATTACCCCTTGACAGCATGTTTAAAGGATTGTAAGAAAATAATTTTCCAGCTGGTGATCTGGAGCTTTGATTTAAATTTTGTTTACCATCTCTATATTCTTTTTCCACCCATAGTATGGGTATTAAGCCATTTGTTATTTGTATTGATTGTGTGTCAGCACATGTATTTGAGATGTGGTATAAAGGAATATAGCTTAAGTTGCATAATAATTAGAAATATTTTCTTTTTTCTGTTCTTCTTAAAGTTATGAATTATAGAAGTTATTTTTTGGTTACTGATTCATCCTGGCCTGGACTGTTTTTGTACTGGATAGCAGTCAGGCAGGTAAATTGGTCATTTTGATGGATTTACTGAGATTGTATACATCTAGAAATTTTTTACGGCTTATGGAACACTGAGGCAAGACTTTGTCATGACAGTTTGTACTTGGTGTGTGTATGTTTTGTGAACTTTGTGAGCAAAAAAAACACTGGGTGAAGAGCTATAGTCACTCAAACATGAGAATGGACGACTGCATAAAAGCCACATCAAGGGTTTTTGACTCTTCACAATCACCTTGAAGATATACCTTAAGGCCATATTCTTTCTGGAGACCAGTGGACAGTGCACAAATCCTCTAATAGGGGCCTTCCAGCTGCTGTATCCTTGGGGCTATTGTACAATGACTTGTTATTTCAAACATATTCCATTTATTTCCCTGGAGCTCCTCTTCCCTTTGTGAACTGTGGGAGCTGAGATCAAGGATGGTGGCCATCCCACTCAGCCTTAGAAAGACTAGGCTCAGGAGCATCTTCTGTGCTGATGCCAGTTTCTTACAAAGGTGGCATAAGAAGAGAACATGGACAGTGCATTTTCCACCCAACACCAGAACTCTTACAGCCTGTGGAACATTATTGTGTCATGTCTGTAAAAATAAAAAAAAAAATGCCCCTACCTCGCAGCATCTCAAAACAACCCAGGGGCTGAGGCAGGCAGCACTACCCCTCCTGCGACTCTATTTTTGCATCCAAACCTATGGGTGGGCAGTCAGCATTGATGGTTAATGCTACTGAGACTGTCAGCAGAGAGGGTTGGAACATCTACGTGTAAAGAAGATACGGGAAAACCATCTTGAGGCAAACTCCCAGATAGCATGAGCCAGTTCACGTGCAATTCTGATTATGCTTGAGACTATGATAATGCTCACTTTGGCCAAATTTGCACAGTTCACAGCCGACTTTTTTTTATTCTGGAAGGTACCTAACTATTCTACTCCCAGTCAGGGCTCCTTGCAGATGCTGTCTCCAGTCCTGTAACCACAGCTGTTAGCAGATGTCATTCAAACCTCAGGAGAATGAAACAGATCGCTGTGCCTAGACAGTCCCTCAAAGAGATTAAAAGGAATGCCTATCTAAGGAACAGATGCAAGACCTGCTAGTACAACATGATCACCCATCAACAAGTCCAGCTTCTTGCAGGCAGAAGCAAGTCAGGTCAATAAAACTGAACAGTAAACACAAGGTCAATCTCCCTAGAAACTGGTGCAAATGAATAAAATGGGCCCACATGTCTGCTCACTGGGTGGCAAAAGGTAAGAGGAAAGCACCTATTTCTAGATGGTACTAAGGTACTGGTGTTGAGTTTGAAGCTGTTCTCTGTATTGCTGTCTGGCCTCAAATCTAAATTGTTGTCTCTGCTGGCCTAGATTCCTGCAGGAGTCCAAGGAGCTCCCTCCTCCTTTGATTGCTGTGTTGGATGTTGTAAAATATAACCCACCCCCTGCAGCTTCTGGATGGAATTCAGGAGTGTGTTGTGTGATGTCAGGATCCCAATCCTTACATCAATTCTACTAAATTTATTTCCTTATAAACACCAAAATGCACCTCACCTTGACCAGGAAAGCTTCGTCAAGAGTGTGCATGTATGAGAGAAGAATTACAGTGTGTGCACAAATGTGAGGCAGAATGTAGCATGTGTGTGTGAGAATGTACGCGTGTGTGTGTGAGAGAGAGTGTGCACACCTCCATGGGTGAGACTGTGTGTTCATATGTGTGGGTGAGTGTGAGCATATGTGTGGATGAGAGTGTGTGTGTGTGCATGTATGTGTGCGCGAATGTGTCAGAGAGTGTGCACATGTGTGAGAGAAGTTGTGTATAATTGTGTGAAAGCGTGTATGTGTGTGAGCGTGCTCCTATTGACTGAGTTTCCTTCATTATATTTCAATGTTGTTCAAGCACAAGTACTAAGTACAGTTACTTAACAATTATAGAAAATCAATTTGCTTTTAAATAGGTAACTCACATAACCCAGAGTCAAAAATAGCTCTGATAATTCTTCTTACATTTCATATTCAAAGTCAGGGCTGGCCCACAGTACCATGACCTCTGCCACAGGGATGGCAAGGAGGCTATTCCCCATATCAATATCAGCTGGAAGGGGAATCAAACCCCAACTGTTGACGCTAATCTGTCTATACCAGCTGTCCAACTAATTGAGCTAACCAACCCCATGAGGGAGTCAGAGTTGCTGTGGCAATATACCCTTTTAACTACATATTCTACCTGAAGCTATAGTAAGTGATGGCAGAGACTCTGATCATTCTAGCTGATGCAAAATAAATGATCATCTTATAAATACAATATTCCATGTGGCAATGCCCTTTTCCATAAAAGATTCAACAAATTCCTAAGAATTGTAGAATTGCTATCAACCTATAACCTAACAGTTAAATTTTAAATGCATCGGAAATATTAATCCTGCTTTGCAAAGTAACCAAACGTTATGTGGATATTGTGTTGCAAAATGCAGATCATAATTTGGACTTATTAACCTTCATGCACCAAAAAGCACATGAAGCAGCTTGAAGCACACATTTATATCTGTTTTCTGAAACTTGTATTTTTCTTCCATGGAATAGGTCACTAGCATGAAGCCAGAGGCTAGAAGCAGTTAGAAGAACGTGAAGGTTGATGTTAACACATTTGGCTGCATAATCAAATTGACTTCCATAGTCATTAGATCCTGTAGTGAGATTTAAAACCAGAATTTCTGCCTTATTAATACGATTGCTACTTTGTGGAGCACAGGACATCCCCCAATTATGCCTCACTCAAAATAATTGGAAACAAATTACGTAAACTATTTGAAGACAAAGATTTTCAAATCAGATGACTATACCAGTCCAGTCAGTAAAATATATTGTGCATTTAGCCACTTCCACCTTTCCAAACCTGTGGTCTAGATATATCAAGAACATAAGTCACATTACAGAGTACTTAATTGATCTGTACTTTTGGAAATATGGAAGAAATTCTAGGTATTTATGTATAATGCAAACTATTTTCAGAAAAAAATGAACTGAATTTTAATCCACAACACTTATTGCAATAACCATACAAGTAAACCCTGTCTCTAATCATATGTCCTGAAACTTATATTCAAAATCAGAGATTGCTGTTAGATTTTTAACTAAAGAATGTGGTTATAAAGAATCTGAAAGACAACTGAACTGCATTGCTGTCGGGAAACAATCATATCTTCTCCAATGAAGCAAAACTCAATACATCTGTGGAACAGAGATCATTACATTGCTGAACAAGAGCACAACTTTTGAAATGTTATTTGCATTACCCCTGTTTTACTCTCACCAATCCAATGAGTAGTGCACAGCAAGATGGCAAAACTGGTATTTACTTTTTGTATTTCCAAACTGTTAATAAGGCTACTGGATGTAATTGGATAGAAAGAGCGGCCAGATTGCTTTATGAAACGTGGGCAAAGATTACCAGAAGGAATTCATTAACACACCTAGGATGCAATTAAACTCTGCTGTCTGGGCTGTTAGGTCTCTATCATACTGTAATCATCTCCAAGTCCACTGTAGGAGGAGAATTTTAAGCAAGTTTCATTACCAGAGTTTGTAAGGATAGATAATAGTAGTGACTGAAAACAAATGGCAAATTTCAAAGATTATGTGACATGTTCAAAAACATTGAGAATAACATGAGATTCTGTACAGTTTGAGGCATATATATGAATTTATACCAGTGCAATTTCTTCAACTTTGTTCAAATCTATATATTTTTTTCTTTCGTACTGGTTTAACACCTAACAGTTTTACATGACTTCAATATATTCGTAATGAACAATAGCACGGTGACCCAGTGGTTAGCATTGCTGCATCACAGCACCAGAGATTTGGGTTCGATTCCAGCCTCAGGTGACTGTCTGTATGGAGGTTGCACATTCAACCTCCTGTCTGCGTGGGTTTCCTCTGGGTGCTCCGGTTTCCTCCCACAATCCAAAGATGTTCAATTTAGGTGAATCAGTTGTGCTAAATTGCCCATAGTGTTCAGAAATGTGTAGGGTGGGTGCATTAGTCAGGGGTTAAATGTAGGGGAATGAGTCTGGGTGGGCACTCTTCGGAGGGTCAGTTTGTATTTTTTGGGCCGAAGGGCCTGTTTCCATGTTATCAGGATTCCAATTCACTGAAGTTAGTTTTATTAATTTCCTTCATAATCCTGAAAATGTAATTAGACCCCTAAGTTCTTTTTTCATCGTTTCCCAAGAAAATAAAAAACAATGTGCATTTATAGAAGAATAAGGGAATTGGATGTCACAACTTCCTCAGCCTTTCCTTTATAACTTAAACACCAATAGGATTCACCTTTGTTATTAATCTTTGAACTCACTCAAGGGCAGTAATACATTAATTGTGATTGGGACCAGATTTAAATGCAGTATTCCTAATGAGATTTTGTTCTGCATTATTCACTCTCCATTCTATTTCTATGAAGGTTACAATGTCAAGTTCGTAAATTTATTAATTTAATTCAACCTATGCCTGATTACGCTACCTGCTTTGATGATAATTCCCCTTTACGGCCACTAAACAAGAAGATTACACAAAGAGCACAGGTAGCTCTAAACACTATTATCCCCGATAAATGGAGAGGCTCTATGAACATTCTCCCTGATCTAAGGTTTCATTATTTGGATCCCTCCATACTTATAGCATTTGATCAATAGATTCTCCATGATAGGAAAGGATAAAACTAAATCATATCATATTTCGCTTTCATTAAAGAAGATATGAAGAAACAGGATTAGGAGTTGGAAAAAGAAGGTAGTTACATTGTAAAAAATGTCATTTTCAATGAATGCTAAATAGTGTAGAATTTAGTTTCATCCTGTCATGGTAGATGAACTGATCAAATGCTATAAATGTAGAGGAATGTAGCCACACCAATATATTAACCTGCACTTACGTAATTCTTTAGTCTGAACTGTTACCTAATCAATTTTTGAGACTCAGGCACAAATACAGATAATTTTAAAATTCACAATCTAGAATCTCTACATTGTATAAAACTAAACTGGTTATTTTACCTTCTAAGTTTATTGCTAAATGTATTTCAAAAACACATTTTTTAAGAAGTTCTGCCACATTAGAATAAAAGGTTTTTTAATCACAATACCATCTGTCTCTTGCACAATAGTGACTGTCATACATTTAAACCTTTTTATAAATATCTCAATCCTATTCTGAACCTCATTCAGAATACTTTGTTGGCAAGCCTTTAGAAGTTCTGCTCATCATCTCCTTACTCTAGTATGAGCAAGGATGACAAGTGACAGCTTCACAGCACTGACAGGGCAGACCTACAGCCCACCTTCCCTATTCTCAATCCAATTAGACCTTTAATCCTCTAGATGAAAGGCCCAACTATACATGTTCCACTTGACAAGGACAGGTATTGATTATTTGTCACTACAGTTAACACTGTCCCTGTTGAAGCTATTCTGACAGAAGCAAGCCTCTCAAATTAGACAGCATTTTCCCTGCCCCAGAGGACAAATGGCAAAACAAGTGAAGACTAATAAAAGGTATAAAAATGAACAAATCATAACATTATGACAGGTTGATTGTTCCCAGCAGTTCAGACAGTGTATTCTGCCAGACTAGTAATAGGACTTGCTCCTCCTCCTTTGCTTATGGTGATGTTTCAACTTTGAGTGAATGAAAGGCCAGAACAATTAAGGCATTTGACCAGCAAAGAGAAGCCTGCATAGTAACTATCGTCAAGAGACACAATGTCAATAGAAGGCTGCATTTGTCATTGGAAACCTACATGACAGGCATATGTCTCAAACATTATCCTTACAAGGTGCTCTCTGTTTTCTTAAGTTTTGTTTCCATCTATAGCTCAAGATCACACTTTAATTTATTGTTGTGGCTTTTAAATCAGTTTAGAACACAAAATTTAAAATAAAACTAATGCTTTCAATGCATTTGCTACAGTTGAAGTTGGCATATACTGACCAACAAAATAGGCAGTCATTTTGATAAAGATAAATGCCAATAATAGTCTCGGGATGGGGATGACAACTAGATTTTTTTACTAAATTGCTGACAGCAACTTAATTATAAGTTGTAAAAATATTAATGCAATATGTTTGACAGTACTATTTTTAATCACACAAAATTTTCCAAAAATAAATGTCAATCAAATAAAATACTCCCAAAAGCATTTCACATTATTTTACAAACGTTTTAACACAAGTCAGATACAAAAAAAAGGCTTTTACAAAATATATATATATATTTATAACAAAGAAATGTCACATTGCTATTGTAAAAACTGCAACACAAATTAACATTTTTAAAAAATTTTTTGCTTTGTATGGAAATCCTCACTCCAAACTAGAGAAAACACTTGACTCTTCAAGAAATGCTGCGTTCATTTTGGTAAAGCTAAGGTCTTATTTACTGTTAAGTGTGAAATATCTTGCAGTTTAACTATGAAAGTCAAGAAACAGGCTTTTTCAGACGATTACAAACATCGGCAAACCTGTGCAGTATGTCTTGCCCAGTGAACATACATCTTATTCATAACTTCCAGGATACAAATTTTGTTCAAGGACTCTTGAAATAAACTTTTCCTTACAACAACTGGACATTGTACTTAAAAAGATGGTCGCCAAAGGTCAAGTAACCTTTTGTGATTTCTAAATAAACAAGGCTTCACTCATGTCTAAACATGCTTCTGGAAAGTAATTAAAATGTAAATGCCGATGGGTGGAAAATTCTCCCTTAAAAATACATTCAAAACGTGAGTATATTTGAGTATGTATTGCCCCATTGTCTACATTTGAACAGGAATTAAAAATCAGTACTGTATCTCACTAGACGCGGTGTCTGTGAGCTTGAATCTTTACTTATCACGAGCAGATATTAGACCTACTGTTCTTCCCCATTGGGTAACAATGATATACAGCTTTGAATCATTTGCATGGACAGTAAAATATAAAGCATATGGTCACATGACTTCAAAGAACAAAGTTCATTACTTGAAGAATCATCATAAGTCAAGTCAAGTGAATCACAACACCAACAGGGTACAAGACGAAATATGACCTAGTAAGAAGACCACAATATGGAGAAGTAGAAGTAGGCCATTCAGCCAATTGAGCCTGCTTCGCTTTTCAATGAGATCATGGTTGATCTGACAATCCTCAACTTAATTTTCCTGCCTTTTCTGTCATTACCCTTACTGATGAAAAATCTGTCTATCTTAGCCTTGATACACTTAATGACTCAGCCTCAATAGCCTTCTGTGGTAAAGAATTCCACAGTTCACAACCCTCTAGGGGAAGAAATTCCTTCACATCCCTGTCTTAAATGTGCGGCTTCTTATTCTGAGACATGTTCCTTACATTCGTAATGGACAATTTGCTCAAAAACCCTCCATATAATCAAGGCAGTGAGACTGGAACTAATTTGTTCCCACCTACAAAAAGAATGTCTCTCTTCTTCAAAGATGCATGGTTGCAACCTTGAATGACAAACCCAGAAATATACATGTTTTCTTCACTTCAGAAGAACCACAAAATAAGACCATCAATCCTTGTAATAAGTCCAACTTAAAGAACTGACTCAAATGTGATTTAGTTTATTTTATGCTTTTTTTATTTGTATTATTTTATTATTATTCTGTTAATAATCTAAGTAAAAGACATTTGTAAAACGTATGAATAAACATTTATCTTTTCTTTTCATTTATACTTACCAGGAAGTCTGTTTCATGGCCATGAGATAAACAGTGAGAGTACTGTGATATGCAAGTATTGCAGTTGCATGGAATAGGATACAACGGAATTTAATAATGCATCATTGTTCACATATTCAAATGTATTGGTAGATCCCACGAAGATAATACCGTAGAATTTTGAGACAAAATGTTTCAATTTTATTATATGCATATCTTAATGATGCTCACCTTTTGTGCTGCAAGATGTAAGGCAGTCCTCTGGCTGCGGTCTGCTTTGTTGATATTAACTCCAGCCTTAATGAGTGCCTCAGCACAGTCCAATCTGTCAGCAAGTACACAATACATCAGTGGGGTCCGACCAAACTGGTCTTCTGCATCCTTTATATTTGGATTTGCTGGATTTAAAAAGTTGGGAGGAAAGAAAAAATTAAGGATTAATTTAAACAAGTAAACACATTAACTATGAGAGTCATAGTGTCATATATATTCATTAAAAAAAAGAACTGCAGATGCTGCAAATCTGAAGCAAAAACCGGACTTTCACCACGTCTGCCAATTGTGGAGTGAAAGCAGAGTTAATATTTCTGGTCCAGCGATCCTTCTTCAGAAGATTATTGTCAAAGTGGATCAAGCACAAATACAGATGATATACTGTTACATAAATCTCACTTCTTAATGCATGAACTATTGTGATAAATTTATATAAATTATTATCCTTTTTGGAATTTGGATTTCATAACAAATGGATGTAGGTTACTTCTACAGTGTTTTCTTCTTTTGATATAAGTCAGTCAAATTCGTTCCAGAACACCATTTGGTAATTCATTTAGTTTTCAGTTCAGGAGCATTTCAGATTGAGCAAGCTTTTTAAATTCAGTTTTGAAGAAACGGAAGTTAAGTTTAGAACCAAGTGTACTGACTCTCCCAGGAGGACTTCAGGGCAGTTTGTGGAGAGTTTTGTTTGCAATCTTCATTTTATTGGAACAGAAAGATATAAACTCTCATATGTGAAAGATTCATATTGTCAGAATTGGAAAGGTCTTATCAAAGTGTCTCTGCACTCTATGGCAAAGAAAGTGTAAGGAATCAGTAAAGTTGAAGTAGAACACTAGAATAGAAGGAGGATAGGCAATTCAGCCCCAAAAGTGTGGTCTGCCATTTGATATAATCATAGCTGATTTCATCTTGGTCTCAAGCCTGTTTTCCTCCTCGCTCTCCATAACCCTTCAACCCAGTAGTAATTAAAAAGCTGTCTCCTCCTTAAATTTATTCAATGTCCCAGTATCCACCAAACCCTGGAATAGTGAATTCCACAGATTCATAACCCTTTGAGAGGTGTAATTTCTCCACATTTGTTTTAAATCTGCTACTCCTTATCCTAAAACTATGACCTCGCATTATAAATTGCCCACAAGAGGACACATACTCTCTTAGCTTGCTTTGTCAAACTGCTTTAGCATATTATATACCTCAATTAGATCTCCTCTCATACTTCTAAATTATAGACAGTACAGGCCTAAACTACTCAATCTCTCTACACAAGACGAGGCCCTCATCTCTGGACTCAATCTCGTGACCTCCTCTGAACTGCCTCCAATACAACTACATCCCTCCCCAAGTAAGGGGACCAATTTTTCCAACAATCCCAGTGTGGTCTCATGAATACCTTGTATAGTTGCAGCAATGTTGCCCTGCTTTAGCAATAAATGCCAAAATTCTATTTGGCTTTCCTATTACCTACTGCATCTTCAAACTGAATTGAATTGAATTTATTGTAACATGTACCGAGGCACAGTGAAAAGTTTGTGAGCAATACAAGCAGATCACATAGTTAAGTAGCATAGATAGAAAATAATTGGGTAAATAGCAGCAAAAACAAAAACACATGTGAATGTAAAGACTTTGTGAGTCTGTTCAGTATTCTAATAACAGCAGGGTGGAAACTGTTGCAAAACTGGCTTGTGTGTGTGTTCAGGCTTCTGTACCTTCTCCCCGATGGTAGAGGTTGTTGAAAAGCATTGCCATGGTGGGATGGATCTTTAAGAATGCTGGTGGCCTTTCCTTGACAGCGAGTTTGGTAGATGAATTCTATAGATGGGATGTTGGCCTTTGTGATTGTCCAGGCCGAGTTCACCATTCTCTCTAACCATCTCCGATCTTGAATGGTACAGTTGCCATACAGGTAGTGATACATTCAGACAGAATGCTTGCGATGACACACCTATAAAAATTGGCAAGGGCATTCGTTGTCATTCCAAATTTCCTCAGCTGTTTGAGGAAGAGGAGACATTGTTGGACCTTTGGAAACAGTGCATCCATATGAAGAGTCCAAGAAAGCTTCTTGTGGATGACCACTCCCGGGAGCTTGACACTCTCCACTGTTAATGTGTAGGGGGAGCACATGAGTAACATCCAGCCGGAAGTCAATAATGAGTTCCTTGGTTTTGCTGGCATTGAGAGCTAGGTTGTTCTCAGTGCATCATTTTTCCAGATCTTCCATCTCCCATCTGTCGCCTGTTTCGTCGCCATCTGAGATTCGACCAACTATGGTATGTCATCAGTGAATTTGTAAATGGCATTAGTCTGGTATTTGGTACAATGCAGTGAGTACAGTAGGGGACTGAATGCACATCCGTGGGAGGCTCCAGAGTTGAGTGTTAGTGACAATGTTGCCCCAATCTTCAAAGATTGTGATCTGTGGGTCAGGAAACTGAGGATCCAGTTGCAGAGAGTGGGGCTTAGTCCAAGATCACTAAGTTTAGTAATCAGTCTTGAGGGGATAATAATGTTGAAGGCTGAACTGTAGTCAATGAGTAGTATTCTTACATGGCTCTTCTTCATATTAGTTTTCTACAATTCATGCACAAGATCCCTCTGCACCTTCGCACTCTGGAGTTTCTCTCTCCAATTATATACGTTGCCTTGCCATTCTTCTGATCAAAACAGATAACCTCACAAATATCCATGTTAAGCCATATCTGCCAAATATTTGCCCGTTAACTTAAGCTATCCATTTTGATTTGTTAATGTTTTATTTCTTCATTGCAAATTACTTCTTCACCTATTTTAATGTCACCTGCAAATTTGGCTATGGGATCTACTATCCCCATATCTAAGTCATTAATAAAAATTATAAATAATTGGGGCAAAAGGATCAAATCCTGTAGCATTCCATTATTTACATTTTGCCAACTGGAAAAATGATCTATTTATCTCAAATCTTTACTTTTGTTACATTTTAAAAGCTTCCAAATCTTCCAGCTTGCAATATGACACGCCATAGTTTTATTCTATTATCTTCAACTACCTCTTCCACTTGGAGTGTAATTTCTCTTGACTTTGGTGTCTGTAAAGAAAAACTTGTCGAAAATCTTGTTGAAACTTTGTTTTGTTGTATGCTTTAATGTCTTTCTGTTTGTCTTCTAGATTTAGATAGTTTTCTTTGTTGTTTCTTTTAGTGTTATTGATGGTTATTCTGATATTAAAGAAAACCTGCAGCCTTGAGTGGAAGTACTGAGTGACTAGCTGCTATCACTAAACAAAGAGAAAATAAATTCATCAAGCCAGGTTTCACGTTGGGACCAAACGTGTCCTGTAGTACCATTAGGTAGAATTGTAACATCACAATACTCCAATTCATAACACAGTACTCAGGAAAAAAATCTCTACAGGTTGCATCCATTACTAAGTATTTGGATGGAACTTCTGAAAACCACTGCTGCTATCCCAGGGGAACTTCAAGATCAGCAAAGGATCCCCACTTTTTATATCAAAATTTGGCAGCCACAACACTGGGGATACATCTCTGAAAAAGGATATTTTCAAAATACCATTTGTAAGGGAACAGAACAATGCAATGTATTGGTTGCGATAGACTGAGTAAAGATACAGGAACTGCAGGCATTAGATGTTCTTGTCTTTCGGCCCACTTCCGCCTACTGTGCTAAAGGTGGACTGTAGAACGATCTCGTATTTGGACAAAACCCAGCATGTCCTTTGAAAGCTTAAATTGTGTCCTTCCCAAAGAGAACTGGCAGGGTTCTGGATTTACATTCCTACAATTATGTTTACTGCAACTCTCATTTCTAAAATAGAACAGTAATTTACTGTCACTTGTATTTTACAAATATTATAGTGAAAAGTGTTTAAGTCACCATACTCCAGCACCTATATTAATAACAGAAATCAAGTATTAAAAAATTAAGACATAGTCCATCTTTGTACAATTCACAGCTCATGGGTTCCCAAGGTCGAGGAAAAAACAGGAACCACATTTTCCACCACAGCAGAAAGCCAACATTGAAGCCATTGGAATCCCAGGCCGGACCACCATGCTGTTGCAGACACTGCAGAAGCTGCCTCCAAGATCCACCTCATCGCTGAAGCAGACCACTGGTTGCAATCCCAGGCTAGAAGTAGCCACAGAGACACCTCAAGGAATCCCAAGCCATTGGATTCTCATAGAAGATGTTGAAGCAGACCACTACTCTGCAGGCCCCACAAGAACATGGCCGCAACGGCCACGAGGAATGGACCACACTGCCTTCACTGCAGCAAGCCTCCTGAAACATCCTTTCTCCATCAAAGCCATTAAAAAGAAAGATGAATTTTGATGTTAAGCATCAGAAAATGAATAATGATGCTGCAGAACTGGTGATCAGAAGCCCGAACACTTCCTAACTACCCTGTGGCTGCCATTTTGTTCTCATCCTCACTCCAGATTATTAAATAAAGACGGTGTAGTGTTTTAAGAATTCTTCTTTGTCTCAGATTATCCCGTAATATCTCATAAACAATGCTAGAGATCAAAATTTAAATAATGTGGAAAAATGTGGTAAACCAACTTGCAAACAGCAATGCCTCACAAACATCAAATGATGTTTGATTAAATATCAGATCATCTATGTCTTGTGGGGAAGGAATATTGTCCTGGATACTGGGCAACATCCTGCTCTATTCTGGTTAGTGCTGTGGAAATATTTGCAACTCTTTCAGTTTATCATTTGCTGCAAAAAATGCTGCAAACATCTTACGAATGGTTTCCAAGTCAATGCCAAAAGTCTGACTATAGAATTTTGTTCAGTGGCAGCCTCTAAACAAACTTTAAACTAATCATAATTCTAAATGTCTATACTTGTATCATAAAGGAAAATTCCATAAATTTACAGATAAAACAATTCTCTCTCAGGAGAAAGTGAGGTCTGCAGATGCTGGAGTATCAGAGCTGAAAATATGTTGCTGGAAAAGCGCAGCAGGTCAGGCAGCATCCAAGGAACAGGAAATTCGACGTTTCGGGCACAAGCCTGATGAAGGGCTTGTGCCCAAAACGTCGAATTCTCTCTCAGGGTCAGGCGGGCTATTCAATAATAAATTTGAACCTTGTTAAAAACCTAGTTATAGCTCATTCAACAAGATGTATCTTCTTCAAGGGTTTGCACACTGAGGTTAACCCTTGTGGGCTAATCCCAAGATAAGTGGAAATTCATTCCAACACAAGTGATTTCAGAAGGTACGACCCGAGACTGCTTTAACAGTGCACCATGCAGAAGAGCAAGGAATCAGTGACAGCAACCCCTGGATTTCTTCATTTAACTGAGCGTGTGTGGTCACCAGAAGATCACGTCAGTTTCAGATTTGTAATGGCAGTGAAAACTGAAAAATTCACAATCATTACAACCACAAAAATCTGGTGATAGGATTTCATAGCCATCTGGTCTTTTTCAACATAAAGCTAGTCATTACTTAGGCAACTGTGGAATGGGGTTATGAATAATGTTCGCAAGATAATCGTAACCATCTGTAGTATCACTGTGGAATGGTGTTATTGTGCCCCACCGGAGTTCTGAAATAGTTCTTACGAAAATCAGAATTAACATCCTCTGTAGCTACCATAAAACTTATCTTGCTCTTTATGAGCTGCCTGCAGCCTTCGTCATGGCTGACCACTTCATTTCCACCACTCCTTTGTTGTCAATATGGGTGAGACTGCACTCACTTGGTTACATTTGTATCTATTTAATCATAGTCCAAGAATCACTGGAAATGATTTCTCTTGCTAACAACCCCATCATCTCTGGTGCCCTGCAAGGATGAATCATTGACCACCTCCCAATTGACATTTATAGATATTTTTCATCAATCTGTTCAGACATATTGTGACACACCTCTGAAGCAGGTGGGGCTTGAACCCAGGCCATCTGGCTCAGAGGTTGGGACTCTACCACTGTGCCACAGGAACAATAATTTTGATTTATGAGCTTCTCCTTTGTGACATCATCGAGAAACGCAGCATCAGTTTTCACATATGTGTCAATGACAGTCATCTCTACATCTGTTAGCCTTTCCACTGTCTCTAAATTGTCAAAAACCCAAAAATTGAATGAGCAGAAACTTCCTCCATCTATATGAGGGTCAAGGACATTGACTGAGATCCTGTCAGGCTGACATGGTTTTACTCACCAGCCAGAAGTTTGAGGAATACCCATGCATGAGAGAACCCCGAAGAAAGTCAGTCACTAAGTGGTCAGCTTTCCCCACAATCAACATCCTCAGTGGCAGCTGTTTTGAAGCAGAGAATGCTACAATTCAAAAGAATCTGATAACAGGACACATAAAATAATGGTAGAATTAGGTAGAATCAACAGGGATTTAAGAAAGGACAATCATGCTTAACAGACCTTTTGAACATCTGTGAAGATGTAACTAACAAATCAGATTCAGTGATTTAAATAGGATCACATGAATAAGGGAGAATGTACTGGCATGGATTTAGAAAACAGTGTGGGAATAAATGGTGATTTTCAGATTGGCAGGCTGTGATGAGTGGAGTTCCACAAGGGCTATTGCTGAATAACCTTTCTGTGCTTGAAAGCCAATTTTGTATTTGTTGACTTGGAATTTTCCTTAATGATAAATAAATGATGGATTTAAAGTTAATGACATTTCAATTTCTACCTTAACACCATCTGTAATTTTAAATTTCTATCCTGTAAATGTAGGGATTTAATGTAATGCTTCCAAATCTGCAGATGGTACAAAACTGGGAGGAAGTGAGAGTTGTTAGGATTATGCAACAGACACTTCAAGGGAATTTGGAGAGGCTAAGTGAGTGGCTAAACATTTGGCAGACTAAGTACAATGTGCCTAAATGTTAAGTCATTCACTTTGGAAGAAGAAACAGAAACAAACAAATTTTTTAAATGGTGAGAGAGGTTGGAAAGTTTTGGACTTTAAAGGTATTTGATTCTTGTTCATGAGTTACTCAAAGTTAATGTACAGTACATCATGACAAAGTTGGAAAATGATATGCTTGCTTTTATTAAAAGAGGATTTGAGTATAAAAGTACAAAGCTGTCTTACTGTAACTGTATAGATGCTTTTCAGTCCAAATCTGGATATTGTCTAAGGCTGGCTACATTTGGAAATGAACTGCTCGAGTATCTGAGGCAACATGAGTGTTGCTGAACATTGTGCAATCATCAGCAAAAATTCCCACTTCTGACTTTATGATGGAGAAAAGATTATTGGCGAAGCAGCTGAAAATAGGGCCTAGGTCACTAACTATCCTGAGAAACTCTTGCAGAGATGCCCTGGCTGTGGTAACTGAATGTCAACAACCACAACCATCTTCCTTTGTAGCAAATATGACTCCAACCAGTGAGATGTTGACCCTGGCAACTATTGATTCAAATATTGCTCAGCTCTTTGATGTCACATTTGGTCAAATGTGACCTTGATGTCAAGGACTGTCACTCTCATTTTAACTATGGAATTCAGTTTTTTTGCCCAGGGCTGTAATGGGGTGAGGTGCTGAATTGCCCTAGTGGAACCCAACTGACATGAGTGATTAAGATATTGCTAACAAAGTGCTGTTTGATAGCACTGCTGATAACACCTTCCATTGCTTTCTTGATTATTGAGAATAGACTGATGGGGCAGTAATTTGTTCTGTTTGTGTACAAAACATACCTGGGCAACTTTTCCACATCGTTATTTAGATACTGTTGTTGCTGTACTGGAACAGTTTGGCTAGGGATGCCGCTAGTTCTGGAGCACATACTATTATCAGAATATTGTGTTTGATATGATGTGGGCTGATTTGAACTGGCCGACAACTAGCATCTATGATATTGGGTACCACAGGGCGGGGCCAAGATAGATCATCCACTCAGCACTTCAGGGTGAAGATAGCTGCGAATGCTTCAGTCTCATCTTTTGCACAATATTTTGGGCTCCTTATCAATAAAAGTGGGGATAATTGTGGAGCCTCCTCCTCCAGTGAATTGATTAATTGTCCACTACCATTGACAACTGGTTGGAACAGGACTGCAGAGCTTATAGCTAATCCATTGGTTGTAGAATTGCTTAGCTCTGTCTGTTACTTTCTGTTTCTGTGTTTGGCAGGCAAGTAGTTCTGTTTTCTAACTTCATCAGATTTATTTTGCGTGTACTTTATGCTGTTCCTTTGGCATGCCCTCCTGCATACTTCATTGAACCAGGGTTGTTTCCCTGTCTTGATGTTAATGGTACAGTCAGGTTTTGCTGGGTTGTGAGGTTGCAGATTATGTTGGAGTACAAATGTGCTTTTAGCCCATGCTCCCTCATACATACCCAGTTTTCAGGCACAAGGTATATCAAATGTGAAGGTGTGACTTCATCTCCACAAGGACAGAGTGATGGTCACTCTTGCCAATACTGCCATGGATAGATGCATCTGCAGCTGGCATGAGGATTAAGTCAGGAACACAGAACAGTACAGCACAGAACTGGCCTTTTGGCCCACGATGTTATGTCGAGGATGAATCCTTATGTAAAATAACTCAACCGACGCACCCCTCAATTCACTGCTGTCCATGTGCACATCCAGCAGTCGCTTAAATGTGCCCAATGACTCTGCTTCCACCACCACCGCTTTATTCACAACTCTCTGAATAAAGGACCTTATCCGACATCCCTTCTATACCTTTCTCCTAATATCTTAAAACTATAACCCCTTATGCCAGTCAATCCTGCCCTGGGGGAAAAGTCTCTGACTATTGACTCTGTCTGTGCTTTTCATTAGAGAGAAAGGTCAGAGCTTAGTCAACCTCTCTTCATAAGACAAGCCCTCCAGTCCAGGTAGCATCCTGGTAAACCTTCTTTGCACTCTCTCCAAAGCCTCTACATCTTTCCTTTAATAGGGTGACCAGAACTGGACATAATATTCAAGTGTGGTCTCAGCAGGAACTTGTAGAGCTGTAGCAAAACCTCGCAGCTCTTAAACTCGATCTCCATGTTAATGAAAGCCAAAAAACCATACGCTTTCTTAACAACCCTATCCACTTGGATGGCAACTCTGAGGAATCTATGTATTTGAATACTAAGATCCCTCTGTTCTTCCACACTGCCAAGAATCCTGTCTTTAATCCGAACTCCATCTGCCATTTCTCAGGCCAGCTCTGCATCCTGTATGTCACGCTGCAGCCTGCAATAGCCCTCGATATTATCTATGGCATCTCCAACCTTTGTGTCATCTGCAAATTTACTAACCCACCCCTCAACCTCCTCATCCAAGTAATTTATAAAAACTACAAAGAGCAGAGGCCCAAGAACAGAGCCTTGCAGGACACCACTCAACACTGACTTCCAGGCAGAATATTTCCCATCTACAACCACTCTCTACCTTCTGTCAGCCAACAAGTCTGAATCCCATACCTCCTGACTTTATGAATGAGCTTACCATGGGGAACCCTATCAAATGCTTTGCTGAAGTCCATATATACCACATCCACTGTTCAACCTTTGTCGACTTGTCTTGTCACCTCTTCAAAGAATTCAATAAGATTTGTGAGGCATGACCTCCCCCTCACAAAGTCATGCTGACTGTCTTTAATCACGCTATGCTTTTCCAAATAGTTATAAATTCTATCCCTCAGAATTCTTTCCAAAACCTTGCTGACCACAAATGTAAGATTGACTGGTCTGTAATTGCCAGGGATTTCCCTATTAGCATTCTTGAAAAAGCAACAACATTCACCTCCTTCCAATTCTCAGGTACGACTCCCATGGAGAGTGAGGAGGCAAAGGTCTTCCCCAGCAGCTTAGCAATCTCCTTTCTCACTTCCCGGAGCAGCCGAGGAATAAATCTGATCTGGCCCTGGGGACTTATCACTTTTTATGTTTGCCAAAATTTCCAGCACATCAACTTCATTAATCTTGATCTGTTCAAGCCTGCATTCCAGCTCCTCAAAGTTCTCATTCACAACAAAGTCTCCTTTCCTTAGTGAAAACTGAAGCATAAAACTAATTTAGAGCTTCCCCTATCTGCTCCTTCTTTTTGGTTTGCTCACCACCTGCCACAGACCCAGGTCTAGTAGCTGTCTTTTATGACTAGAACAGTTCAATCAGTAGTGCTGCTACTGAGACATTCTTGGTAGTGGTAATTGAAATCCCCTACTCAGAGTACAATCTGCATCTCTGTCACACTCAGTGTATCCTCCATGATGTTCAATATGAAGGAGTTCTGACTCATCAAGCTGGGGGAGTACTATGTAATGATCAGCAAGTGGTTTCCTTGCGCTTGTCTGACCTGATACCATTAGATCGACTGGGGACTTGTATCACATTGAGGTCTCCCAGGGCAACTCCTTCCTGATCACTGTGCTGCAATCTCTACTGGACCTGTCCTGCCAGTGAGCCAGGACATACCCAGGGTTGGTGATGATAGAGTCTGGGACATTGGAAGGCATAATTCCATCAGAATGATTAAGTCAAGCTGTTGGTCAATTAATGTGTCTGACAACTCTCCCAGTTTCAGCACCAACCCACGATTATTAGGGAGGAGGACTTTGAAGCATCAAGGGGATCATATTTACCATGGTCAATTCCAGTACCTAGGCTGATGCAATATAGTCTGTCCAGTTTCATTCCTATTTTGAGACCTTCAGCACTTGTTCACCTGAGTGGCTTGCTAGACATTTTTAGAGGGCAGTTAAGAAATAACCACATTACTGTGGGTCTGGTGTCACATAAAGGCCAGGCTACGCAAGGTCCAATGTTCTCTTTCAGCTGCATGGCGGCCTAGGTTAAGTGAAATGGCAAAATTTGGTAGATGGAATGCAGTGTTGGGAAAATGAGAGGTTATGCCCCTTGGCAGGAAGAATGGAAGAGCTGAATGTTTAAAAAGAAGACTACAGAAAGTTCTGAGGGATTCAGAAAACCTCTCATAAATCATGAAAAACTAGCAGATAATAGAGAAGGCAAAAGGAATGTTGGTCTTTATTTCAAAAGCTGAAAAATGTGTTGCTGGAAAAGCGCAGCAGGTCAGGCAACATCCAAGGAGCAGGAGAATCGACGTTTCGGGCATGAGCCCTTCTTCAGGCTTATGCCCGAAACGAAAATTCTCCCGCTCCTTGGATGCTGCCTGACCTGCTGTGCTTTTCCAGCAACACATTTTTCAGCTCTGATCTCCAGCATCTGCAGTCCTCACTTTCTCCTACTTTATTTCAAAAGGAATGGAGTATAAAAATAAGTAAGTCTTGCCTAAGCTATATAAGGCCCTGGTTTAGCCACTGCTGGAATAATGTGGAGTTTTCATCCGCTTATCTAAAGAAACATAATATTGGCATTGGAGGTAATCCACAGAACGTTCATTGGGTTGATTCTGGGTATGGAGGCGCTATCTTATCAGGAGAGGTTGAGTAGCTTAGACATGTACTCACTGGAGTTTAGAAGAATGAGAGAAGATCTTATTGAAACATAAAAGATAAACGCTTGATATCTGGAAAGATTTTCCTTTGTGGGACAGTCTATGACTAGAGGGCAAAATCTGAGTCAGGATTTACCCAATTAAAACAAAGATGAGGAAAAATTTATTCTCTGACTGGTCAATCTGTGGAATGCTTTACCATAGAGGGTTGTAGAGTTTGGACCAGTAAATACAAATCAGGGCAGTCTTTTAATCAGTAAACGAATCAAATGTTATGGGGAAATGACAGGAAAGTGAAGTCGTGATCTCATTAAATGGCAAGGCAGACCATTATGGGCTTATTGGCCACTTTTACTTCAATGTCCTATGGTCAGTCTATTCCTTTTTATTTGCTTATTTTACCTAACATTTCACATTCCTCCTCTTTAACCAGAATATTTGCATCATCCCCTTCCTTTGTGAAGACAAAGACAAAGACCTCAGAAGGAGAAGCCCTTCTTCGGGCTTATGCCCGAAATGTAAATTCTCCTGCTCCTTGGATGCTGCCTGACCTACTGTGCTTTTCCAGCAACACATTTTTCAGCTCTGATCTCCAGCATCTGCAGTCCTCACTTTCTCCTACTTTATTTCAAAAGGAATGGAGTATAAAAATAGGTAACTTCTTCACCAATGCACAAGTTACCATGCATATCTCGGATAGGCCCAATCCTTTCCTTAGTCACCCTTTTTGGTCTGAATGAACTGCTACAACAGCTTTGGATTTTCCTTAATTTAAACAGCCAACACTTTTTTGTGCTCTGATTTATTTTCTCATGTTAGCCGCGTACTTTCTAAATTCCAGGTTTCCAGTATCAAGTTTTTTGAGATTGTCATAAGCTCTGCTTTTCTTCTTTATGTTGTCACATATGTATCTAGATAATCAGGGGACTCTAGTTTTGGCAATACTACCAATTTTCTCTGTTAGTTGTATCTACACTGCGTTCGCAGAATCTTAATTTTGAATGCCTCTCAATGATTTGCCATCGACATTCCTTCAAATAGCTGTAACCTGTCTACTTTTGTCAGATTATCTCTCAGCTTTGATACATTTGCCTTACTCAAATTTAGAACTTTTAATCCTTTTATATCTTTGTCCTTTCCATTATGATTCATTGCTTTCACTATCTCCAAAACCATCATTCACTGCCAGGTCATCCACTTCCCCAGCCTCGTTTCCTAAGACAAAATCTAGAATTGCACCTTCTCTCAGTGAACCAAGGTCTCTTGAATGCAGATCAACAGTTATTGCTCTTTGTGCCTTTTGCACAGTTTGTATCCAGGTTAATGTTTTGATATTAGTTGAAACAGTTATTGTCTTGGAACTCGGAAATGTGCCTACATATGTGCTCCTCTAACTCCCTTTCCACCTATTTGGAGGTCTAGAGTACACACCAAGCAATGTGGCTACCTGCCTTTTGTTTCTGTGGTCAAACCACATGGCCTAATTTGATGTTTCACTTGCTTTATCAACGCCTCTCACAGGTCAGATTGTTTATCTGACTACAGTATGACCCTTCCACTGGAATTGGGTGGGGGGTGCTCTTGTTTCCTTATCTCTGAATAAAGAGATTCAGGTTCATGTCCCACCTGCTGCAGAACTGTCTATCATAACATGTCTGAACAAGTGGATTAAAATATCTGTTACACCCATCTTTTTTAGCCCCTTCTCAATCCAGCCTAATAAAAACTCTTCATATAAGGATACTGAGCTATTTCATCTTTGCTCCTCATTAAACCAATTTTCTTTTATAGAAAAGATACCATTTGCATGGTGTGCATCATTCATTATACTCCTTATGTTTACACACATACCTTTCAATACCGACAATTTCTGTACATTTTTTAACCTCTTGCCTCTTCTATTTTTCAGTTTCCTGCTCTGAACTTGACCCATGTTCTTATTTCCCTATCAATCTAGGTTAGCCACTCCCCACCAAAACTTACAAATCTTACTGCAAGGATCTTTATCCCAGACCTGTTCAGGTGTAGGGAATCTGCCTTGTACAGGTTCCATCTTTCCCAGAATTTCAGAATTAAGCTCCACCATTCTGCATTTAAATTTTTCATACAATGGTGTGGACATTTATTATTCTCATACCAACAAGCTGCAGGTATAAGAACAATCAAAGTTTCAGTGTGCGAGTACAAATCAGCATTAACTAATCTAAAGCAAGGGCTGAACAGTCTACTCCTGTTTCTACTTTTTAATGGAAACTCATCAATTACATGCGCTATGTCAACCTGAACTACACAAATAAGGTAAAAGATTGAAAACATTTAACATTAAAACATTCAAATACATTCTTCAAATTCCTGAAGAAGGGCTTATGCCCGAAACATCGAATCTCCTGTTCCTTGGATGCTGTCTGACCTGCTGCGCTTTTCCAGCAACACATTTTCAGCTCTGATCTCCAGCATCTGCAGACCTCACTTTCTCCTCAAATACATTCTTCACTCCAGCACATACAATTCTAATAAACGGGATTAAATAAATTTCAAAATAGTCATCAGTAACTAGAGAAATTAGAGGGCTGAGAATGATTTGAATTCCAAAAGAAACAAAGGCAAGTTTAAGCAGTAATTCTCATTGTGAGAATTCTGACTCATGGGTCTGTTTCCACTCTTAAGTAACATATTCATACAGTTCATAATATTTGGCGAAACAAGAGGATTTATTCAATTTTAGAGCCAATGTTAAATGGCAATATTTTTATTTTGTCCAATAATGTTCACATAATACTTGTACCATAGAATGATCAAGAAAAAGAAATCTGCAATTCATTACTAGTTGAAAACTCTAAATGTGGACGTTCATGCTACTACACCATATAAGTACACAGTAAGTCAGTTTTCTGGCAATTCAATGATTCATTGCTGTACACATATTGCGTGCTACCATAAAGAACTAGAAAGAGATTAAAATATTGTGTAACTTAAATATATGACGTAAACCAAGATATTAAGAGTAGAGGAGCAGACAGATTGAAAAAAAAAAATTGCTTTTGGGAAAGTTAGGACTAGAGGTCATATTCTAAAAATTAGACCAGGACCTTCCAGGTGAGAATTAGGACACACCTCAACAAAAGGTTTCAGGAAGTTTGGAACTTACTTCACAAATTGTGGTTGATATTGAGTCAAAGTTTAATTTTAAGTCTGAGATTGATAGGCTTTTGTTGCCCAAAGAGATTAAGGGATTTGGGCAAATAATCAGCCACAATCTCACTGAATGATGGACCAAGCTTGAAGGATTAAACCACCTATTCCAGTTAACATCGGCTCTAAAATTGAATAAATCCTCTTGTTTCCCCAAATATTATGAACTGTATGAATATGTTACTTAAGAGTGGAAAGAGACCAAGTTCCTCAGCATCCAAAGACAGGAGTAACTCTAGGTACTTAACATTAAAATATAACAATAATTTTCTTTGGTAATGAAGCTGCCACATTAGCCAATGCATTGAATGCATAAACACTAGCATAAATTCAGTCATAATTAGACAAGAACGTTTTGAAGGACTCCCTACATGATAACTTCAAAACCACATATTTAAAATTCAGTTTTTTTGTAAAATAAAAAAATAAAATTTACAAAAATTGTACCTTTTTAACTTTCTTAGCCAAATATAGGGCAAAAACAAAAGCACTTAATTTATCCATCTTCATTCATTCAAACTTGCATAGTTGTACAGATTTCGTTTAGCAGGTATTTATAAAAGGATTGTATTATTTCAGTTACAGTTAAGTATTTCTAAAGATATCCAACACATAACTGAAAATACTTGTACTTCATTTTTGCTAAGTTTCTCGTCTAGAGTCTTGCTGTTGATATTCGGTGCTCATCACAAATCCATTCAAAAATGAATGCAAAATCTGCCAATTCTCTTGCATTCAATCTGGCTTAGCTGGTGGTACTTTCAACTCAGAAGGATGATAGTTTGAACCCCACATGGGCCAGGATTTTATCACTCTTCTGCAGATAATCTGGGAAATGGGAGGATTTGTGAAATGATGATGAAAAGCAGAAGGAGGAACCCCATGATGAGGCCTCCACAAGGTAGTTCCAAAAGCAAGAACAAGTTTGGCTGTCTAATAACTAGAGATGGGTGGTCAAGTAATCCAGTCAAGTGGTACTTGACAGCCCTTTTACAACCTCCATGATGTTTTAGAATGCCATTCAATGGGTTTATTATAACAGACACATGTGTTTCCTAAGATTTTGCCTCAACCATTTTCTGGGTCTCAATAAGACACGTGATCTAAAGCCTTGTTTACAGATCTTGGGGTTACCTTTAGTCCACTACTGAATTTTGGTCTGAAATTGCTCAGTCCTGATATGTGAAAATTATGATTTGATACCTATCCACAACACACTCTTCAAAACCTTGAATATGTATCTTTCATTCTGATGAAATCTGTACATACATTTTAGGACTGAAAGCAGCTCATTTTCATAACTCGTGATTTTTGAAATAGTTAACATATTCACGAACAATTTTTCCAGCCCTTTTGAAGAACCAGTTGAGGTTCTAATCAGCACCTCAACAACTGTGACAATCCTGGCATCTGCCTCCCACACAGTTTTATTTTGCTCTATTCCTTAACAGCTTGCAGTCTAAATTCAGACTTCATTTCAAATCCCTCTCACTTATAGCTCAGTTTAACTTCAGTAACGAACTGGATTTCTCAATTCTACTTACCAGCATTACCAGTGAGAAGTCGTCAGTAATAATTTGCTTTCCTATTCTTCTTACCAAAGTGAATAATCACCTATTTTTTGACATTATATCCTATCTGGCAACTTTTGTGCCCAGGCACCTAATAGCTTGATCTCCCCCCTCTCGCCTCCAATTGTCTCTGCAGCAGATTTGATGCCAGTATAGTCTGTCCTTTTTCCTGAGCTACTAACATACATTGTAAATGGATGAGATCTCAGCACTGATCCATATGGCAAGGTTATTCGTAATTCTTCATTTACAGCAGTTGTGGTTTCACACGACCACTTGTATGTTATAGCACACGAGCTACTCAGGTCTCTCAATAAGTCCCTTTTTTTGGCAAGTGTCATTTATGCAGTTGGCATTTTTTTCTGGACATATCTAAAGGTATTGTTTTAATCCATGAAGTATGTGTAAGGTCACCTATTCTTCTCACAATAATACATCTTGGTGATAAACCATTTGATGATAATTCTTCCCTCAATTAACAGAAATTAGCTGAATGTTCACAAAACCATCCTTAAGACCTAAATGCCCTCTACATTGATGGCGCAACAACCAATATTGTATGGAGTGCTCCACAGGCAGCTTGACAAGAGCACTATAAAGTTCTAACATAACTTCTAGAGATCTGAAACTAGTGAACTTGCCAATATAGTAAAACATTTTTTTTTGTTCTTTGCCATTTTACTCTCAAATCTTTTGATAAACTCTACCCCATTTTCTACATTACAATAAAAATTGCACTTACAAATTACTTCATTGTCTGTAAAGTGCTGGGAAATCCGTGAAATAAATTCAAGCCTTTCTTTCCCTTTACTTCAATATGCTGGGTATTATCACTGGGTTAATGATTCAGAGGCACTGATTACATCAAATTTAGCACGGCAGTTGATTGAATTTAAATTCAATCAATCAATCAATATATCTGGAATAAAAATACAAGTCTCAGTTATAGTGATCTTGAAACTTTTGGATTGTCAGAAAGGTCCATCTGATTCACTAATGTCATTAATGATATCTGCTATCCTTATCGAGTTGACCTGACATATGATGCTAGACACACAGCTGTTTGGCTGACTCCTAATTAAATTCTGAAATGGCAAAGTAAGCAACTAAGCTACATCAAAGGAGATGAAAAATATTAAAACCAAAATGACCACTTAGCATTCCTCTCCCAAAACTGAAAAGGATAAGAGCACATTATGCCCTGACAACCCTGAAAAGTACTCTTCACTAACATTCGGGGACTTCTGCCAAAATTTTGGGAGATGTCCCACAGAGAAGTCAAGCAACTAAAATTAACTCACAGGATGTGGGCTTTATTGACTGGGCAAGAATTTATAGCCCATTCCTAGTTGCCCGCAGAAGTTGTGGTGAGTTACCTTCTTGTCCACTTGGTGTACACAAACCCTCCCTCTTAGGAAGGGAACTCCAGGATTTTGCAACTGATGAAAAGGTGTAGATTTTCAAATCAAGAAGGTGAATATATTGGAGGGGAATTTGCAGGAAATGTATCTACTACACTTGTCCTTCTGGATGGTAGTAATTGTGAATTTGAAAGATGATATCTGTGGAGCCTTAGTGAATTTCTTCAGTGCATCTGGTAGTTGGTATACATGGCGGCTGCTGTATGTTAGTGGTTGGGGGTTGGAATTTGGTGACAATTGAATGGGTTGTGTCTTCTCCTGAATGAAGTCAAGCTCCTGAATGGTGGACGGTTTTGGGTAGTCAGAAGGTGAGTTATTCAATGAAGGATTTCTGGCTTTTGGCCTGCTCTTAGAGCCACTGTTGGTCCACCCAGTCTAGTGCAGTTTCTGTTCAATGGTAACCCCCACGACCAAGATTTTGGTAGTGGGGGAATTCAGTGATGGTAATCCATTCTAACATTATGGGGGATGGCTAGATTGCTTATTGTTGGAGATGGTCATTGCCTAGAACTTGTGTGGTGCAAATATCACTTGCCACTCGTCAGCCAAAAATGTATATTGTCCAAGTTTTGATATCTGAGCAGTTATCAATGAATATTCCCATTTCTCACCTGATGGTGGAAGAAAGGTGATTGATGAAGCAGCTGAAAATGTCTGATCTTAGGACATTGCCCATTGGGATTCCGGTACAGATAGTCTGGAGCTAAAATAATTGACTTCCAACACCTTTGGGCTGAGTATGACTTTAACCAGCAGAGAGTTTTCCCTCTGATTCCTATTAGCTCCAGTTTTGCCAGGGTGTTTTGATGCCACACATGGTCAAATGATACCAAGGACAGTCGTATCACCTCATCTCTGGAATTTGGATTTCGTTGATATTTGAACCAATAATGAGGTCAGGAACTGAGTGACCCTGGTAGAATTCAAGTAGAGCATCAATAAGCAGGTTATTGTTAAGCCAACACTGCTATTTAGAGAAGGGGGTCATCAATAGAACTCTCTCTTAAATGATAATGAAGACTAGACCGAAGAGGTACTGATTGGCTGGATTGATTTTTGTCTTTCTTTCTGAAGTATACATAACATATCTGGACAATTTTCCACATTTGCAACACAGATGAAAGGATTGTTGCTGTAAAAGAACATCTTGACTAAGGGCACAACCAGAGCTGAAAATGTGTTGCTGGTTAAAGCACAGCAGGTTAGGCAGCATCCAAGGAACACGACCAGCCCAGGTACGTAAGTTTTCAGAATTAGTCATCCTAAAAGTCCTCAATATGTACTGTAATTTCACTTATTCTCAGAATACCACATAGGTAGGAAGTTTCAGTGTTCTCTGCAAGTTTCTGCTTTGAGCTTTAACAGATTCCTTTCTATTAAAATTTGAAAATTAGGATAGACATCATTCCATAAGATCTCCCTAATATTGTTTGCTCCTTGGTGAAATATGAGAAAATACTGTCATTCCTACAATGGCAGTTAAAAGTGGAAAAAGAAAAAGCAAAAACAATGAGACAAAGAAAAGACAGAAAAATTGTGAGAAATTATTAGAGTAAAACCATGTTTAGCCAGGACTGAAGGATACTAAATTGACCTTCATTACTTTTGCCAAACAATGAGAATACGTTTTGCTATAATTTATCATTGTTTCAAAGTAGGGAAAGGCAACATCCTCTGCCTCTCCCCACACCTTGAACGGAAATGGCATGTCCAGAGTTCTTGTCATCAGTGTGTCACCATGATTATAATTTTTAATGAGTGAAAGCAGCTGCAAATCTGAGAAGGATATCAACTTATTTAAAATTGGAATGGTATTATCACAGGCTGGAGAATTCAGTTCAGTTTCAAATCTAATGCTCTTTTGATAAGGTTTCACATCAGCTGTTGTTGTTATAATGCTGTCATCTTTATCAAGCAAAAACTAACTCTTCCAAGTGATCTCTACCTGGTGATTGGCTGAAAGCTTTTCTTTGCAGAGCTATTCAAGGATACTGTTGATCCAATAATTGTAGAAAATTAGTGACAGCAGTCTCAAAAGTGTAAACAATTCATCCCTTTCATTGGTTTAATGGGTGCACCTTGTCATTTTTGATGAATTCATGGTTTCTGTCAGAAGGCACTAATTTGGGTGAAACCGTGTATCTCCAAATCTATAACCTGAGAGAAACAAGATAGCAAATGATAGCCTTGAAGCTCCTGCATATATTATTTCAAATATCTAGTTCATAATTCAAATGTCTTACAATACAATGGTTGGTTTCATGAATCTAATTTTAGGTTGGAGGTTAAAATATAAATTAACTAACTGAAGTGAAGTGGATCTACTCAAACAAGTTGGGAATTAATTATTTAAACACTACATTTAGCATTCAAGATCAGAGGGAGACATGGACAATGAATGGCCCATTTCTTATCCTCTTAATAAAGCCAGTGTGTCTATTGATATCTCCAGGAAAGCTGAATGCTAACAAATCTGGGAAAGAGAATTCTAAACCATGATTAGAGATAAAACATCATTTATAGTACAATTAATCCAGAATCAAGGAAAACATAAAAACTTAAAAGCCAAATCATGTATATATTTCACAGTAGATCACATGTCTTATTGCCATCGAGGTAATAATTCAGGCTGCAACTTGGTTAGGAGGGTCTGTTGTTTAATTAAAGGAAGGAAGCAGTACACTGGTAATTTCTGAAGCCTAGGTTAATGCTCTGGGGGCCTGAGTTCAAATCTCTCCACACCAGCTAGTAGAAGTTAAAAATTACAGGATAACATCTGTAATTGAAAGCTCATATATAGTAAATCCATTACTGTATTATGGTTTTTTTTTAAAAATCCATCTGGTTCATCAACATCCTGTTAGGAAAGAAACCTCCCATTCTTACCTGGTCTAGCCTAATTGACATTCCAAATCCACAGCAAAGTGGGGAGGGACAACAAACTCTAGTCTAACCAGTGAAGTAATCTCTTATGAAAGAATAAAGAAAAAATAATGGGTTGGCTTGCAGCGGGGAATTTAGGTAGAGTCAGTTGTAGCTTTGTTTTGGTTAAAACTGCGCCTCATTGAATTGAGTGCATCAACAGGAGGTCATGGTCAGTTAGGCCTGCATTTCAAGCACAGAAAATAAAAACTTCATTGTACAACACATGGAAATACAGGTGGAGCTGTATTTCAGTTTGGATGTTGTGAGAGGAAGGCAGATGGAAGATTGGCTTAAGCTAGCAGCTAGAAGACAACATGCAAAGTGAACTTCACAGAACTGTGAAGCAGAAACCAGTCAGCTTGGGAAGTTGTGAGAACACTGGCGGGGGGGGGGTGTCTGCCACCAAACTGATCAAGTAGTTGAGGAATCCACAATCGTGAAGTTGATAAAGAAAAAAGCGGAGGATTTTGTAACTACAACGCTAATGGGAGCAACTCCATAGAATCTGAACTCAGAGGAATAGCTCAAATACCATGGAAACAAACTCAGGAGGGCTGTGGGATAGCTTTTGAGTTGGTTCCAGGAAAAAAATGGATTTAGGTTCAAGAATTTGAAAGAAATATCAACTCTTGTGAGTGGCAAAGGATTGCTTTTATCGCATATAGAACATAGAACAATACAGCACAGCATGATGTTGTGTCAAATATTTGTCCTAGCTTAAGCACCTATCCATGTACCTATCCAATTGCCGCTTAAAGGTCACTGACTCTGACACTCCCACAGGCAGCGCATTCCATGCCCCCACCACTCTCTGGGTAAAGAGCCTACCCCTGACATCCCCCCATACCTTCCACCCTTCACCTTAAATTTATGTCCCCTTGTAACACTCTGTTGTACCTGGGGAAAACATCTCTGACTGTCTACTCTATCTATTCCCCGATCATCTTATAAACCTCTATCAAGTCACCCCTCATCCTACACCGTTCCAATGAGAAAAGGCTTAGCACTCTCAACCTATCCTCATACGACCTATTCTCCATTCCAGACAACATCCAGATAAATCTCCTCTGCACCCCCCTCCAAAGCTTCCACATCTTTCCTAAAACGAGGCGATCAGAACTGCACACAGTACTCCAAATGTGGCCTCACAAAAGTCCTGTACAGCTGCAACATCACCTCATGACTCTTGTATTCAATCCCTCTGCTAATGAATGCTAATGCACCATAGGCCTTCTTACAAGTTCTATCCACCTGAGGGGCAACTTTCAAAAATCTATGAACATAGACCTCAAGATCCCTCTGCTCCTCCACCTTACTAAGAACCCTACTGTTTTCCCCGTATTCCGCATTCTGATTTGTCCTTCCAAAATGGACAATCTCACACTTGACAGGGTTGAACTCCATCTGCCACTCCTCAGCCCAGCTCTGCATCATATCTCAGTCCCTTTGCAGCCGACAACAGCCCTCCTCACTATCCACAACTCCAACAATCTTCATATTGTCTGCAAATTTACTGCCCCACCCTTCGACTCCCTCTTCTAAGTCATTAATAAAAATTACAAACAGCAGAGGACCCAGAACTGATGCCTGCAGAACTCCACTTGTAACTGGGCTCCAGGCTGAATATTTACCATCTACCACCACTCTCTGACTTCAACCGGTTAGCCAGTTCTCTATCCAACTGGCCAAACTTCCCACTATCCCATGCCTCCTGACTTTCCGCATAAGCCTACCATGGGGAACCTTATCAAATGCCTTACTAAAATCCATGTACACTACATCCACTGCTCTACCCTCATCCACATGCTTGGTGATCTCCTCAAAGAATTCAATAAGACTTGTAAGGCAAGACCTACCTCTCACAAATCCGTGCTGGCTGTCCCTAATCAAGCAGTGTCTTTCCAGATACTTATAAATCCTATCCCTCAGTACACTTTCCATTACTTTGCCTACCACCGAAATAAGACTAACTGGCCTGTAATTCCCGGGGTTATCCCTATTCCCTTTTTTGAACAGGGGCACAGCATTTGCCACTCTCCAGTCCCCTGGCACCACCCTCATTGACAGTGAAGACAAAAACATCATTGCCAACGGTTCTGCAATTTCCTCTCTTGCTTCCCACATAATCCTAGGATATATCCCGTCAGGCCCGGGGAACTTGTCTACCCTCAAGTTTTTTAAAATGCCCAACCCATCTTCCTTCCTAACAAGTATCTCCTCTAGCTTACCAGTCCGTTTCATACTCTCCTCTTCAACAATACGGTCCCTCTCATTTGTAAATAGTGAAGAAAAGTACTCATTCAAGACCTCTCCCATCTCTTCTGACTCAATACATTCTCCCACTACTGTCCTTGATCTGACCTACCCTCGTTCTCTACATTCTCATGTTTCTCATATACGCATAAAAAGCCTTGGGGTTATCCTTGATCCTACCCGCCAAAGATTTTTCATGCCCTCTCTTAGCTCTCCTAATATCTTTCTTCAGCTCCCTCCTGGCTATCCTGTATCCCTCCATCGCTCTGTCTGAACCTTGTTTCCTCAACCTTATTAAGCCTCCTTCTTCCTCCTTACAAGACATTTAACCTCCCTCCGTCAACCAAGGTTCCCTCACATGACCATCTCTTTCCTGCCTGACAGGTACATACATATCAAGGACACGTCATAACTGTTCCTTAAAAAGTTTCACATTTCAATGACATCCTTTCCTGACAGCCTATTCTCCCAATTTATGCTCCTCAGATCCTGTCTGGCAGCATCGTATTTACCCTTCCCCCAATTGTAAAACCTGCCCTGTTGCACGCACCAATCTCTCTCCATAACCAAGGTGAAAGTCACAGAATTGTGGTCACCATCACCAAAATGCTCACCCATTAACAAGCCAATCACTTGTCCCGGTTCGTTACCAAGTACCAAATCCATTATGGCCTCCCCTCTGGTCGGACAATCTACATACTGAGTTAGAAAAGCTTCCTGGACACACTGCACAAACACCGCCCCGTCCAATCTACTTGATCTAAAGAGCTTCCAAACAATATTTGGGAAGTTGAAATCACCCATGACTACTACCCTGTGGCTTCTGCACCTTTCCAAAATCTGTTTACCCAATCTGTTTCTCCACATCTCTGCTGCTATTGGGGGCCCTATAGTAAACACCCAACAAGGTGACTGCTCCTTTCCTATTTCTGACTTCAGCCCATACTACCTCCAAGGCAGATCCCCCTCGAACTGCCTTTCTGCAGCCGTTCACAAAATTCCAATTTGCACCCCTCCCTCCTTTTTTACCACCCCCTCTAATCTTACTGAAACATCTGTAACCAGGAACCTCCAACAACCATTCCTGTCCCTCTTCTATCCACGTTTCCGTGGTGGCCACAACATCGTAGTCCCAAGTACCAATCCACGCCTTAAGTTCACCCACCTTATTTCTGAAACTCCTTGCGTTGAAGTATACACACTTGAGCCCATCTCTGTGTCCACAAGTATTCCCTGTCAGTGCTACCTTCTCCATAGCCTCCCTACATTCTTGGACATCCTGAAAAACAGCTAACCTACTTGCTGGACTACAAGTCCGGATCCCATCCCCCTGCCAAATTAGTTTAAACCACCCCCAAAGAGTGCTAGCAAACCTACCTCCCAGGATATTGGTGCCCTTCTGGTTCAGGTGCAACCCGTCCTGCTTGTACAGGTCCCACCTTCCCCAGAATGCAGTCCAATTGTCTAAATACCTGAAGCCCTCCCTCCTACACCATCCTTGCAGCCATGTGTTCAACTGTGCTCTCCCTATTCCTTGCCTCACTGTCACGTGACACCGGCAACAACCCAGAGATGACGACTCTGTCCGTCCTAGCTTTTAGCTTCCAGCCTAACTCCCTGAGCTCCTGAATGATCTCCCCACCCCTTTTCCTACCTATGTCATTGGTGCCAATGTGCACCACGACTTCTGGCTGCACACGCTCCCCCTTAAGGATTCTGAAGACACGGTCCGAGACGTCTCGGACCCTGGCACCCGGGAGGCAACAAACCATCCGAGAGTCTCGCCCATGTCCACAGACCCACCTGTCTGTCCCTCTAACTATGGAATCTCCTATAACTAGTGCTCTCCTCTTCTCCCCCTTTCCCTTTTGGGCCTCAGAGCCAGACCTCGTGCCAGAGACCCGGTCACTGCAGCTTACCTCTGCTAGGCCGTCCCCACCCAACAGTATCCAAAGCGATATACTTATTGTTGAGGGGAACGACCACAGGGGATCGCTGCACTGCCTGCTTCCTTCCCTTCCCACCTCTAACTGTTACCCAGCTACCTCTGTTCTCTGGCGTAACTATGTCCCTGTAGCTTCTATCACCCTCTCAGCCTCTCAAATAATCCTCAGTTCATCCAACTCCAGCTCCAGTTCCCTAACGCGGACTGTGAGGAGCTGGAGCTGGCTGCACTTCCTGCAGGTGAAGTCGGCAGGAGCATCGGTGGTCACCCTTACCTCAAACATCCTGCAGGCGGAATATTCCACTGCCTGTGCTGCCATAACTCTACACTTAGTCTCCAAAACAAGAACACTAAGTAGCTTATCTGTTCAGCCGACTGAGTCCTTTTTTTTAGGTTAAAAAAAAGACATGTGTAGTGTCTCAGGTTCCTTCTCCACTCAAAATTCTTACCTTCTAGAAGCCTCTGTTGACGACTTCCAGATTCCAGCTCCTAATTGAAAAAAAAAACAGACTGCGAAAAGAAAAACTTTAATTTAAACTGGTCTCCGCTTACCTTCCGGCTCCCCTCTCTGTGCGCCTGCTGTAGCACTGAGCTTATATCACTTTATAAGCTAGAGAATTAGTAGTGCTTATCTTGTTTAATGTTTTTGCCCATATTATAAATTTTACTTTGCTTTAAACTTTGAAACCTTTGGACATAGTTCTGTCAGCTAATTGCCAAGTGTTCAGACTTTTTCTTGAATCATTAATGGCTCCTAACAGGAACAAAATAGTCTGTTCCATGTTAGGTTCCACTTACACCTTAGTTTTTAAACAATTCCCAGTAAGTATTCTCTGGAGCTCATTTATGAGTGAAGCACAAGGTTAGGGAGAACTGTGATCAGTGACTTTTCCTTGTGACGTTTTAAGTGGTTTTCTTGGTTGCTCTACTTAAGCGCATTAGAAGCAACAGAACATTCTATAATTGTATGATAACAATTCAATTAGGACAAACACTTCTTCAGAAACGCAAAAGCAAGAATAATTTTCCCTTACAATGCTGTGCAGTTTAAGAATGATATTGTCATCTTTGGGAGATGAGGTGCCACATTTGTCTTCACATAATTGTAATCTTTCTACTGCTATATACAAAGTGCTACAAGAATAAATATATTAAAGTTGTGTTAAATAAAAGCTCCACCAAAAATTATTATGGCCTCAGAAAATTAGAAAATAGTTAAAGTTAAATGCTAAAACAGAAATGGCATCAAAAGCATGATGAAATGTTATGCACTGTCACACTGAAGTTCTAAATAGAAATGAGTCAGAATTTAATCTACGTCATGGATAACAGAGTTGGAATGCTTCAGGACAATTTCTTTTTGACAGACTTTAAATAAACAAAGTCAACATTGTCCTGCTGTTTAGGATACCAGAGAATTTCTTAAAGCTGATTCTATCACTCAAGTACAGAGCTATATTCAAAACATAGACAAATTTGCAGAAACTGACTATTAGGCAGGAAATAATTCTGCATCATCCCTTTATTGATTTTAATTTGGAATTTTAGGTTTACTAAAGGAAGAAGTTTGAAAATCTTTACGAAAGAAATATTAGCTGTCAGAAATTTTAACAAATACCAACAGTCTTTGAAGTAAATGCCAGCTTGCTATAGATTACCACCAAAGTAATCGTGCATTTTTCTCAAATCACTTCAAGTTGAATTTTTTTTGTGAATTCAAATAACCTAACAATTAATATTGGACCATCCCACATTGACGTGCATAAATAGCATTTGCACTTTGGTGATCATTGTTTATAGGCCAACGATTCAAAAGATCGTTCAACGCAAAAATATACAAACAATATTAGGTTACGCATGGCTGTCAAAACAAAATTTAATTGTAATATGAAAGAGTCAGAAAAACGAGACAGCTCAACGGTGTCGGTTATGACTGTAACAAGATCAGACAGGTAGACCTCACAGAATAGGAGTTCCCTGGTTGGGGCTGTCAATGTGGTCTAATCAGGGAACCCTGGCTAACAGGAAAACATGCTGTTCACTCAGAGTTAGATCTGTGGGAGCTGGACCAGCATCAAGGACTTTCCACACATGAAGGGTGAATTGGTGATGGATACCGGCCTCTGTGGAATTATTTCAGTGGTGACGAAAGTGGGATATATTGTAGGAGCCCGAGGTAGCTCATCTACTCGGTATTTCTGGCTGAAGATTGCTGCAAATATATCATCTTTCGCACTGATGTTTTTGGCTTTTCCAGCATTGAGGAAATGCAGCAAGTGGAGCATATAGGTTACATGGTATACCAATGGAAATGGATACCCTTGCTAGTGCAAATGAGCTTGGGGAACACCATATGCCTCACTCAGGGCATATCCTGGCAGTTCATTCCACGAATGGAAAAGTGTATTAAAAAATTGCCCCTCGGGTACTTTTTAAAATCTTTCTCCTCTCACTTCAAAGATATCCCCCTTCATTTGAACTCAACTGCCCAAGGGAAAAGACTTTGCTTATTCACCTTAGCTAAGTCCCTCATGATTTTATAAGCCTTTACAAGGTCACCCCCAAACACCTAAATGCCAGTGAAAACTATCCCAGCCTATCCAGCATATTCTTAAACTCAAACCCTCAAGTCCCGCAGCATCCTGGTAAACCTTTTCTGAACTCTCTCCAACTTAATATCCTTCCCATAGCAGGATAACCAGAATTGTACTCATTACTTCAAAAGTGGCCTCACCAAAGTCCTGTACAACCTCAAAATGAAGTCCAAATTCAATACTTTATGGTCTGAGTAATGAAAGCGTGTTAAATGCTTTCTTAACCAACTTGTCTACCTGTGATGCAACTTACAAAGAACTCTGTACCTGAACCCCTAGGTCTTTCTGTTCAACAACACTACCCATTAACTGTACAAGTCTTGCCCTGGTTTGTTTTATAAAAATTCAATACCTTGCATTATTCCAAATTAAACTCCATCTGCTACTCCTCAGCCTATTGACCCAATTGATCAAGATCCCTTTGTAATCTTAGATAACTTTTTTCACTGTCAATTATACCACTAATTTTGTGTCATCTGCAACATACTAACCATACCTCCTAAATTCTTATCCAAATCGTTTATGTAACTGACAAACGAAAGTGGTCCTAGCACTGATCCCTGGGGACACTGCTGATCACAGGTTTCTGGTCCGAAAAACAACCCCCCTCATCCCTCTGCCTTCTACCGTCAAGCCAATTTTGAATCCAACTGGATTTCTCTCTCTGAAGCCCCATGTCATCTAACTTTATTAATTAATCTACCATGCAGAACCGTGTCAAAGGCTTTACTAAATTCCAAGTAAACAACGTCTACTGCTCTGCCCTCATCAACTTTTTGGTTACATCCTCAAAAACTCAAATTCATGAGACACGATTTTCCCTGCATAAAGCCATGCTGACTATCCTAAATCAGTCCTCGACTCTCCAAAATCATGTAAATCCTATTTCTCAGAATCCTCTCCAAAAACTTACCCTCCACTGATGTCACACACACAGGCCTTATTTCGCAGGCTTTTCCTTACAGCCTCTCTTAAGTAAAGCTACAACATTAGCCACCCTCCAGTGCTCCAAAACCTCACCCGTAGCCACAGATGATAGAAATATGTCTGCAAGGGGCCCTGCGCTTTCTTCCCTAACTTCAGACAATATCCCGACATACAGTCGATCAGGTCCCAGAGATTTAACCACCTTCATGTTTTTAAGATCTCTAGCAATTTCTCTTCATTTTCATTCCTAATTGCCAACTGAATATGCACCTTAACTTTAAGACAATCCTGAACAAGGGTTCCCAAGTTCCCATATTGCAGATTTCTGAAGCATTTCAAAAATAGTCTGTGCCTCTATTCTTCCTACATTTTCCCATATTGTATTCCATCTGCTACTTCTTTATCAACTCTCCTAGCCTGCCCAAGTTTCCCTGCTTCAATTTTAGCCGTCTCATACTACATGCCCACCTATTTTTGTTTCAACTGCAAACTTAGCAACAGTACCCGCAGTTCCTCCAGCCAGATCATTAATGTATAAAGTAAATACTCGTGATCTCAACACAGATCTCTGTTGAACTCCACTGGCACCCATCTGCCATCCTGAAAAATACCCCTTTATCCCTACTCTCTGCTTTTTGCCAATCAGCCAATCTTCTATCCTCACCAGTACCTTGCCCCTAAAACCATAGGTTCTTAACTTATTTCAAAGCCTCCTGTGCAGCACTCTGTCAAGGCCTTTGACAAAGGAAATCCAACAGATCATGTCCACTTGCTCTCCTTTGTCTAATTTGCCCATTACACCTTAAAAAAACAAGAGTTCTAACAGATTTGTCAGGTATAATCTCTCTTTGACAAAGCCATGCTGACTCAGCCTTATTTTAACTGGCACTTCCAAGTACTCTTTAATAATGGACTCTAAAATCTTAGCAATGACCAAGGTCAGGCTAACCAGCCTATAGGTTTTGTCCTATAGCCATTGAACCTATAGGTTCAGCCATTGCCCAATCCTCCAGCACCCTCCCTGACTCCAGTGATTTCTGAAAGATTGTCACCAAAGCCTCAACAATCGCCGCAGCCCAAGGTGTAGTTATATAGTTGTACAGCATGGAAACAGACCCCTCAGTTCAATTGATCCATGCTGACCAGATATCCTAAATTAATCTAGTCCCATTTCCCAGCATTTGGCCCTCTGAAACCTTCTCATTCATACACTCATCTAGATGCCTTTTAAATGTTGTTATTTGTCAAGCCTCCATCACGACCTCTGGTAGCTCATTCCATACACGTACCAATTTCTGCATGAAAATGTTGCCTCTTAGGTCCTTTTTAAAGTTTTGCCCTCTCACCTTAAACTTATGCCCTCTAGTTTTAGACTCCCCTACCCCAAGGATCAGACTTTGTCTACTTGTCCTTCGTGATTTTATAAATTTCTATAAGATCATCCGTCAGCTTCCAATGCTCTAGGGAAAACAGCCCCAGCCTGTTCAACTTCTTCTTATAGCTCAAACTATCCAACCCTGGCAACATCCTTGTAAATCTTTTCTGAACCCTTTCAAGTTACACAACATCCTTCTTTATAGGAAGAAGACCAGAATTGCACGCAATACTCCAAAAGTGACCAAACCACTGCCCTGTATAGCTGCAACATGATCTCCTAACTCCGATACTCAATGCTCTGATCAATAAGCACTGCTGCCTCAACACCAGGGTCCCAGGTTCAATTCCAGCTTTGGGCAACCATCTGTGTGCAGTTTGCACGTTCTCCCCATGTCTGCGTGCTCTGGTTTCCTCCCACAGTATAAAGATGTGAAGGTCAGGTGAATTGGCCATGCTAAATTGCCCATAGTGTGTTAGGCGCATTAGTCAGAGGGTTACTTTTCGGAGGGTCGGTGTGGACTTGTTGGGCCGAATGGCCTTTTCCACACTCTCAATAATCTAATCTAATATCAAACGCCTTCTTCACTATCCTACCTACCTGCGAGCCATTTCCAAGGTCTCTTTGTCCATGTGGTCTGGATGATTTATCCACCTTTTCCCCACACAGCTTCCTCAGCACATTCTCTTTAATGATGGCCAGTACATTCACCTCTGCCCCCTGTCTCTCATGAAGTTCTGGTATGCTGCTCATGTCTTGCATTGTGCAAACTGATGCAAAGCACCTATTAAGTTCTTCTGCTATTTCTTTGTTCCCCATTACTACTTCTCCAGCCTCAATTTCCAGTGATCTAATGTTCACTACTGCCTCTCTCTTACCCTTTAGATATCCAAAAAAAAGACTCTTGCAATCTTCTTAGCTAACTTACTCTCACATTTCATCTTCTCCGCCTCTTGTTGCTTTTTTTAAAAACTTGTTCTCTGTTGGCTTTTAAAGGCTTTCCAATCTTTTATGTGTTGCTCTTGTCTGTCTAGATGGAAGTGGTCATGAGTTTGGAAGATGCTCTTTTAGGATCTTTGGTGAAAATGAATGGCCCTGGTGGAACCAAAACTAAGCATCACAGAGCAGGTTATTGCTAAACAGGTGTTGCTTGATAGCACTGCTAAAGACACCTTTCATCACTTTAGAGATGCTCTAATGGATTGATAAGGTGGTAATTGAATGGGTTGGATTTTGCATGCAGGACATACCTGGGCAACTTTTCACACGGTTAGGTAGATATCAGTAATGTTCTAGCTCTACTGAAAAAGCATGGCTAGGGGAGCAGCAAGTTCTGGAGCACAAGTCTTCAATACTATTGCCCGAATATTGTTGGGGCCAGTAGCCTTTTCAGTATTCAGTGTCTCCATTTCTTGATATCACATGGAGTGAATCAAATTGGCTGAAAACTGGCATCTATGATGCTGGGGACTACTACAGGAGGCCGATCATCCCCTCAACAATTCTAGCTGAAGCTTGCTGTTAATGTTTCTGACTTATCTTCTGTGCTCATGTGCTGGGCTCTTCCGTTATTGAGGATGGGGATATCTGTGGAGTCACCCCTTCTAGTGAGTTGGTTAAATGCCCATCACTACTCATGACTGGATTTGGCACGACTGCAGAGCTCAGATCTGATCCATTGGTTATGAGATCATTTAGCTCTGTCTATCACTTGCTGCTTATACTGTTAAGCACACAAGTAGTTCTGTTTGGTAACTTCACCAGGCTGACACGTCATCTTCAGGCATGCCTGGTGCTTTCCTGGCCTGCCCTCCTATATTCTCCATTGACCCAGGGTAGATTCCCTGTTTGATGAGTGGGAGATTTGCCAGGCCATGAGGTTGCAGACTGTTGGAGTACAGTCCTGCTGTTTTTGATGATTCACGTCACTTCATGGTTGCACATGGCCTCAGGTTTCTGTCAATCAGGCTTAGACTTGAAGAAATGGTCCCAGTTAAACTGACAAATGACAATACGTGAAACATGAAGAGCAAGGAAATGCCAAACTATCAAAAAAGTTGAAAATAAGAACTGAGCATGTGCAAAAAGATTAAAGAGCAGAGGATCTGGACAAGGAATCAGTCCAGAAAGGAAGGCCAAGCAGCTGAAGAAACAAATCCAAGCAGGATGATTGCAGTTGGCACCAAGGCATGGATGACTGAGAGGGCAAACAATATTTGCAAATATGCATTTAAATTTTAAATCTAATATAATCTTCCATACATTTATAAAATCTTACATCTACGCCTTGTATTATAATTGTCTGCATTTAAACTGGGAATGAATAAAGACTGGAGCTAGAAAAAGCACACCAAGTCAAGCAGCCATGATTTGGAGATGCCGGTGTTGGACTGGGTGTACAGAGTTAAAAATCACACAACACCAAGTTATAGTCCAACAGGTTTAATTGTAAGGCACAGAATTTATACCACACATACACAGACACAAGCACCTACATGCACACATATACATATATGTTTGTGGGATGAATTTGTACTTGCAGAGTTACATTGTACTTTGCTCAAAAACTGCATGAATTCATGTTAAACTCTGTTATCTCACTTTTTAGATTAGAATCAATCTAAACATCATGGCACAGACCGAAAACATAGGGGGCTAACACTTTCAACGTATTGTCTAACTAACACCAATTGTTACAGTTAACCCGAGAATGCAACTTATATTAAAAAAAAGTTTTGTGATTTACAAATGAAAAAAGTGAAACTATCATGGTGTACGAACAGATGAAAGACTCGACAGACAATCAAGGTATTTTTCAATGTATAATTTCAGTTACATCACACTGTAAACCTTTGCTATAAATGTCTTACAATTGTATCCTCCACAACCACCTGATGAAGGCTAGTGTGCTTCTAAGTCAAGCAGCAACAGAGAAGGAGGTGAGTCAATGTTTCAGGACGAAAACTTTCATCCGGACTGGGAGGAGGGGAAGGGAGAAAGGTGGGTGGGGTGGCGATAGGTGGATGCAGGTGGAAGGTGGCTGTGATTGGTCAATGGGAAGGGTGGAGTGGATAGGTGGGATGGAAGATGGACAGGTAGGATCAGGTTGAGGGGGTGGGTTGGATGAGGGGGTTGGGCCTGGGATGAGGTGGGGGTGATGGGGAGATTTGGAATCTAGTGATTTCTCTGTTAAGGCCATATGGTTGTAAGCTCGCGAGGCAGAAGATGGGGTATTCTTCTTCCAGTTTGCTTGTAGCCATGTGTTGACAGTGGAGGAGGCCCAGGATGTGGGTGTGGGTAGGGGAGTTGAAATGGATGGTGACCGGAAGGTGGGGTTGATTACAGCGTACGGACCATAAATGTTCCCTGAACCGGTTTCCGAGTTTGTGCTCAATTTCTCCGACATAGAGAAGACCACATCAGGAGCAATGAATGTAGTAAATCAGGTAAGAGAAAATGCATGTGAATCTCTGTTGGGCTTGGAATGATTCTTTGGGGCCTTGGATGGAAGTGAGCGGAGAGATATGGCGGCTGGTTTTGCACCTCTGGCAGCCACAGGGGAAAGTTCTAAGTGTGGAGGGGGCTTGGTGGGGAGTGTGCACCTAACAAGGGAGTCACAGAGGGAATGTTCCTGTGAAAAGTGGATAGGGATGGGGAGGAAAGTATAATTTTGGTGATGGGATTAGACTGCAGGTGGTGGAAGATGTCGCATTGGATGTGGAGACTGGTAGGGTGAAATGTGAGGACCGGGGGACTCTACCCTTGTTGTGGTTCAGGGATGTTTTGTTTGAGGACAGAGATGCAGGAAATGGAGGAGATGCATTTGAGGGCATTATTGATCCCGGGGATGGGAAATTGTAGTCCTTAGAGTAGAAGGACATCTGGAATGTCCAGCAGTGCAAGTGCTCATCCTGCGAGCAGAAATGGTGGAGGCAGAGGAATTAGGAGTATGAGATTGCATTTTTACAGGAAGGGGTGTGGGAAGGAAATTGCCTCAGCAAAGTTGTCATGGTATACTATAATTGATCTCCACAAGAAGAGATTTCTTGAATATTTGCCCAAAATACCTAGTATTTGATTTATTATGGATGTTCTTTGCTCAAGATTTCTCAACACTAGAAACTCTATTTCTATTCACTCTCAATCTTCATAATTTAAACACATCAAATGTGACCGTATTCCCAATAATTCCGATAAAAATAGTCCCAAACTTTCAGAGCTTTCTTCATGCTGAAAAAGTGTATAGGATAATAAGCAGGCAGGGAAAGAGTTAAGTTCTGAGTTTTGTGAAACAAGAGGTTCAGCTGAGCATGACTCAGATCAGGTAAGAATTTACAATTAACAATGGGGTGCAAGAGACAAGGGTAATGGATTAACAAGATGGCAAAGCAGTCATTGCGTTGAGCCATTTAACAATACTGGAAGAAATCAGCATGTGAGGTCAGTTTAACAAGGTGAAAAGTATTCATTATGTGAAGCCAGTTATTCATTGTGTAACAGCAGATGATGTAATCTTTTTTTCTATTGACACTTGCTAATTGTAACGGTTACCCAATCAATATGTATGTTGCCTTATCTGGATGCTCCTCCCTGTAAAATGACCGTATTATATTTAATTGAGAAACTGCTGTTCCAGACACTCACATCTTTGTGCACATGGGTCCCACCTGGTCCAAAGGTATGTGATAACATCTTTGAAAGAAAATACTTAGAAAATACCAAGGAGAATAAGGAAATGTAACAGATAATTTCAGACATTCTTTATATATCAAAAGAGGAACCTTGGCAATGGCTGACAGTTTACCAGGAGAAATAATGTGGGACATCGTCAAGCTGTTTAATTAATTATTCTCATCTTCTGGATGAGATTAACTGGATATGCAAAATTCCTAGTTTGAAAGTCTTGGTCTGAAGATTCACTAAACTTGCTCTAAGTTGTGTCATTGATTGAATGTAGCCTTATATAATTGGCAGTTGGTAATGCCACACATTTGGGTGAATATTAACAGTAAAATTTGGAAGCTTGGATGCAGGTGGTGAATTTGTATAGAGTTGCCATACCTAGAAACTATGCTTTGGTAGCCTTTAAATCACATTTTGACATATTTTTATTCTGTGTAACAGAAGATAATATTTTGCATAACCAAAAACACTCCATATTCGTCCCAAGCTCACCTGATTCCTTTTACAATTCATGGTCTTTGAAAGTGCTATTATCTTTTTCCTTCACAGCTCAAAAACAAATTTCACAAACAGACTGAGTTCCCTGAAAAGAGAAGATTCTGCCCTCACTTGTGCCGTGGGTTAGCTTGCCCCAGTTTAACAATTAATTGTTAATCCAAATTGTAGATTTTTCAGTTTAACATCACTTGCGGTAAATTATCACAGTGCTTCATCAGTGGCAATGTTGAACACTTTGGCAAATATGGGCTGTTCAAAAACTCAGCATGGATTTGTGAAACACAAATCACATCAGATCAATCTAGCTGAAGTTTTTGAGAAGTTCTCCAGATGACGGTCAAAAGAATGCTCCAAGATGCTGTGAAATGGACTTTCAGAATACACTTGTTAAGATTTTGCACAAGACAAAAACAACACCAAATGAGTGCACCACGCAATTTAAGGTAACATACAATATGGGCTAGCAGTTGGTTGGGGAGTAAGAGGTAGACAGCAAGAACAAAGGGAACATTCATTAATTAGCAGTATGTGACAAGTGTTGTTCACTAGGGATAAGACTGGGGTCACAGCTTTTCACCATATATATCAATTGAAGGATGAGAAGTTTTCATATTCATGTTTGTAAATTACACTAACTTAGATGTCATCTTAAATTGGATAACTGAAAGCACAAATTAGAAAAAAAAAGTCAAAAAAGTCCTGCATTACTTAGTTCAGTTAGTTGGATGGGTGCTTTTTGATGTAGAGTGACACCAACAACTTGAATTCAATTCCCGCACCAACTGACAGTATCACGAAGGACTCTAATTCTCAATGTCTCCCCTCTCCTGAGGCTTGGAGAACCTCAGGTTAAGCCATCGCTAATCCTCTCTCTCTAAAGAGACAGTATCCCTGTGGTCTGTTAAGACAATGGTGACTTTACCTTTTAGTACACAGAGTTCAGAACATGGAAATGCAAGCTCATAAACTAAGGGTACAGGAGTGACATGATGGAATATTTCCATAATGGTAAGAGACTGGATCTGAGGAGAACCATGGAACTTGAGTATCCAGTTTACAAATCACTAATAGTGACTGCACAACTATTAAAAAGAAAGGGATACTGGCATTTATCTCAGCGGTACTGGAATACACAGATTATATTTCCACTTATACAATTTGGAATGTTTGGAGAAGGAATGGAAATTTTAGGTGTCAGAGTAAATTAGAATTACAAAGTAGTTGAGGATTTTTGTTTAAATAGGAGATTAAATAAGAGAAAATTGTTGACAGTAATTTTGAAGGATGTCGGACAATACTAGATGAGAGGCAACCACTGAGGATGACAGCTACCACACAACCAGAAAGCAAAGCTGTGATGTCAGTACTTTAATGAGAATGGAATGAATTTTGTTACAAGTTGGTTTCACAGAAAACCAACTTGTTACAAAAGGTTGACAACAATAAGTGAAATTATTTACAGAGAAAGTTGATATCATGTTCAAGAATATCAATGAGATTTAGCTGCATTAATCAAAATGGTAAGGGTTCGATAGTCGATTTTATTTGACTTCAATCAAATTCTCTCCATCCTGATTTCATATTGTTTTTATATTTTCAAAGTATGTCTTTGGAATGGAATAATAAAAAAAAGAGTGTTTCTGTTATCTTAAGTGCACCAAAACATATTTAAATGTTTATAAAACAGAGGTTGCTGGAAAAGCTCAGCAGGTCTGGCAGCATCTGTGAAGAGAAATTAAAGTTAATGTTTTGAGTCCAGTAACTCTTCCTCAGAACTGATGGTAGCTAGGAAAATGTCGGTTTACATTCAGAACATAGGGTGGGGTGGTGGAGATAAGGAGTAAACAATAGATAGGGTTAGAGCCCAAAAAGAGACAGCAGATGGACAGACATAGGCGACAACAATGATCTAGCTGAGAGGGTGAATAGCTATCAATGGAGACTGTTCGTAGCTAACAATAGATAGTGTGTAACAGCAAACAATGTAATAACAAAACCTGGCATGAGAGGCAGAGGGATGGGACGTGGGAGCGTTCAGGCCCTAAAATTATTGAACTCTATATCAAGACCAGGGGGCTGCAGGGAACCCAAGCAGAAAATGAGATGTTATTCTTCCAGCTTGCGTTGGAGCAGTGCAGCAAGCCTGAGACAGAGACATTAGCCAAAGAACAGCATGTTGTGTTGAAGGGCAGGCAACTGGAAGCTCAGGGTTGTTTTTGCAGTCAATGTTCTGTCAATGTCAACGTTCTGTGAAATAGCCACCCAAACTTAGTTTCCCAGTGTAGAGGAGACCAAATTGTGAGCAGCAAATGCAGTTGACTAGATTGTGAGAAGTGCAGGTAAAGTGTTGCTTCACCTGCAAGGTATATTTGGGCCCTTGCATGAGGTGGTGGTAAATTGGCAAATGTTACACCTTCAGAGGTTGCAGAGCAAGGTGCTGTAGGGGTGGTGCTGAGAGTGAAGGAAGAATGGACCAAGTTATGTCAGAGGGAAAAATTCCTGCAGAAGGCAGATGAAGGAAAGGAGGGGAGCATGTGTCTGGTGGTAGCAAGTCACTGGAGGTGGCAGAAATGACATCTAATGACCTTTTGGATGTGAATGCTGGCAGCATAATAGGGTAAGGACAAGGGGAACCCTATTGCTGTTGCTGAAGGGAAGAAAGGGAGTGAGGCCGGAAGAGCAGGAGATGGGATAGACCCGGTTGAGGGTGCTGGGGAATCCTCAGATGAGGAAGGTGGACATTTCAGATGCTCCCTTGTCAAAGTTGGCCTCATCGGAACATATGCAATGGAGACGGAAGAACTGGGAGAATGGAGTGGAGTCTTTACAGGAAACATGGTGCGAAGATGTCTAGTCCAGGTAGCTGTGGGAGCATTTACAGTGGATATTAGTGGCCAGTCTTTTCCCAAATATGGAAACAGCGATGTCAAGTAAGGGAAGGGAGGAGTCAGAGATAGATCAGGTGAAAGTAAGGGCGGTGTAGAAATTGGAAGCAAAATTGAAAGCAAAATTAATTAACGTTTTCAATTCAGACAAGGGAGGGAAGCAGCGCCAATGGTATCATTGATATATCGGATAAAGAGTTGTGGGTGGAAACCAGAACAGGACTGGAACAAGGAATGCTCCACATATCCTATGAAGAGACAGACATAACTGGGGCACGTGCAAACATCCACCGCCACCCCTCTGACTCCGAATCGTTGTACCCAACTTGGTCTCCTGTACATCAGGGAGACAGGACACCAACTTGCAGATCATTTCAGAGAACATCTCTGGGACACTCACACCAACAAACCCCACTGCCCTGTGGCTGAACACTTCAATTCCCCCTCCCACTCCACCAAGGACATGCAGGTCCTGGGTCTCTTCAATCGCCAAACTCTTACCATCCGATGCCTGGAGGAAGAACGCCTCATCTTCCACCTTGGAAAACTGCAACCACTCAGGATCAATGTGGATTTCACCAGTTTCCTCACTTTCTCTCCCCCAATCTTATTCCAGTCCTAAACCTCCAACTCTGCACTGCCCCCTTGACTAGTCTTACCTGTCCATCTTCCTTCCTTCTCACTCCCATCCACACCTTCATCTACCTATCACATTTCCAGCTACCTTTCCCCAGTCCCATTGGCCTCTCATTTATCTCTCAGCCCCACCGGTCCACAAGTCTCATTCCTGATGAATGGCTTATGCCCGAAAAATCAATTCTCCTGCTCTTCGGATGCTGCCTGACTTGCTGTGGTTTTCCAGCACCACACTCTCAAGTCTGATTTGCAGTCCTCAGTTTCTTCACCCCTCTGACCAGAGGTGATTGAGAGTGTAAAGGGAACACACACCCATGGTAAACAGGAGGTGCCTGGAGCTTGCAAACTGGAAATTCTGAAGCTGATATAAAATGTCAGAGGAATCACGGATGTACATGGGCAGGGACTGGATAGGAGAGAAAAGACTGAGTCAAGGTAGGCTTCTTCAATTTTGCTGAATCTATACTCTTTGAATCGCCTCACCAAAATGGACCAATATTTTGTTTACTTTTACATGTCAGCTGTACAACTCTTGCAACCTTATAGTATTTAACTACAAAGATAAGGTTGCTCACCTGCTATGAGTTTATGCAGTGCACACCTGTCTCCATTGACTGCAGCAGCATGAACTTGAGAGGTCAGTATTGATCCATTAGACAACCAGTTCTCTGTAACATTTGTACTTCCACCAGATCGAGGTATAATTCCTGCCTGAGTAAAGAACAAGTCAATCAAATAGTATAGAACATTTTAGGTCAAAAATAAGATGTCTTTTTTCTAAGCATGCCTCCAAATTCAAACTTAACTTTACTAAGAATTTTCTAGGCTTAGGTACGTGTCAGAAAAATACTAATATCAATTTTAAAATAGCATTCAGTTGTTACAATTGCTTAAACAATGCACAGAAGAGTGGATACTGGTTTTGTTTTCCCAAATTAAAAAGTAGACTATAGCAAACAGCCCTTCATGTGGAAGGCACCGGGGTACAAAACAGGAGAAAGGACTTAGCAACACATGAATGAAACATCTGTATCAAGCATGGATCTTACATCTGTGGATTAAACAAAAAGGAAGGAAAATCTCAAGACACACAAGTAAAATTTCACGTCAAAGCACTAGGTAAGAATATAGCTCGGAATAGAATTTGATGCAATAAGGCGTGGTGAGGATTTAGGAAGAAAAACAAATTTAGAGTGGCACACTTCTAAATTAGCAGAAACTAGAAACAGGATCTGGATGTAGGTTTGCTCACTGAGCTGGAAGGTTCGTTTTCAGACGTTTTGTCACCATACTAGGTAACATCATCAGTAAGCCTCCAGAAGATGTGCTGGTGGCATGGCCCACTTTCTATTTATGTTTTTAGGTTTCCTTGGGTTGGTGGTGTAATTTCCTGTTCTTTCTCTCAGGTGGCAGTAAGTGGGATCCAAGTCAATGTGTTTGTTGATAGAGTTCTGGTTGGAATGCCATGCTTCTAGGAATTCTAATGCATGTCTTTGTTTGGCTTGTCCCAGTAGAAGTGGTGTCCTTCCTCATCTGTATGTAAGGATGCTAGTGAGAGTGGGTCACGTCTCTTTCTGGCTAGTTTCTACGCTTCTATGGATTACACAAAATTCACAAATCAGGTGTCCCCCTCAGATCCAGTCTCACGGCCTGGAACATCAACTTATAGATTGGCAAAGAAGCTACATCAAAGATTAAAGCACTTAATAGAAGACTCACACCATTCCATCCACTCCACCCAAGAATTCCTGAAGACCATCAAGGACATCAAGATAGAAGAGGATGAAATAATTGTCTCCTTTGACGTAACAGCCCTGTTCACATCCAACAACATCAACCTGGCCAAGGAAATACTGACTACATTACTAGAAGAACAAAGACACAAACACCAAACATCACCAACTTCATCAGCAGGACAGCATCGTCAAGCTAGTGGACCTATGCATTACCACCCACTTCACCTTCAGCAACAAGACCTACAGACAACCCAACGGAACACCCATAGGATCTCTGAAATCAGAGTTCTTAGGAGAAGCAGTAATGCAGAGACTCGAACAAACAGCTCAGCCAACCATCCGACCCAAACTTTGGGTCCGCTGCATGGATGACACCTTCATTGTCACCAAACAAAACAAATTAGAGGAAACCTTCAAGACCATCAATAATACCCTTAAAATTCACTAAAGAGGAGGAAAACAACAACAAACTGCCATCCATAGATGTCGCAGTAGAGCGAACAGCCAATAGGGAATTTCAAAACAGCGTTTACAGGAAAACACCACATATGGAACAGATATTGAACTACAGAAGCAATCATCCCAACACCCACAAAGGGAACTGCGTTAAAACATTAGTTTAACGAGCCACCACTTCCTGCAGCGCAGAGGAACTATGAAGAGCAGAGGAAAATCACTAATGCATCTAAAAGACAACACCACTGAACACTGCGGCATTCCTTCACTACTGCAAAGGTGATAGCCTAGATTTTGGGCGCAGATTTCTGAAGTAAAACTTGAATCCACAATCCTCTGATCCAGAGATATGATAACTATGAAAAAACTGAAAGAACTGCAGACGCTGCCAACCAGAAACAAAAACAGAAGTAGCAGGAAAAGGAAAGCAGGTTTGGAAGCATCTGAGAAGAGAAATCAAAGTTAATGTTTCAGGGTCGGAGACCCGTCCTCAGATGATCTGAAAAGTCAACTTTGTTTTCTCTTCACAGGTGCTGCCAGACTTGCTGAGCTTTGCCAGCAACTTCTGTTTTTGTATAAGGTAACTATGGCTGGGCTACAACCTACACCTGTTCGATTATCATAACGAGTAGTTCGACAACAAAAAGTTAGTAAGAAGATATCAAAAGAAATACTGAAAATATATTATTAGCTAACACTAATTCTTTTATCATAAAAATATACCTTTAATTATTATCCTTTACTGTGTCATAGATATGAAGTTTCCAGGCCAGGATTTTAAAAATAAACTTTAAGTGTTCTCCTCAACCAATCCAAATAAGATGAGGAATAACCAATACAATATGCAAACAGTTTATATTTTAAAATTTGCTCATGGGATGTGGGTGTCACTGGAGAAACTAGCATTTACTGTCCATCATAATTGTTCATAGGCAAATGCTGTAGGCTTGGGAACACATGCAGGTCAAACTCAGTACAGATGACAAATTTCCTTTTCTAAATGGTATGAGTGAATCAGAGGCTTTTTACAACAATCAACAATTGTTTCCATTAGACTGGCTTTTTTTTTCAGATTTTCATCAAATTCAAGTTTCACTATCTACCATGGTGGGATTTGAACCGCTGTCACCAGGACATTCGTCTGGGGTTCTGGATTACTGGTCCAGTGGCATGGCCACAATGTCCCCATGTTCCTCAATATGATGCCAACTTTAATTATTGCCACTGAAACCAGAACAGATTTGACGGAAATTCAAGAAACGTATCAATGAAATTAATTTTGAAAAATGTTCAAAAAGAAAAAAATAAATCTCACATATGCAGCACTGAAGAGTTTTTGTTGTTCATATATTTGCAGTAAAATTTGTAATCATTGAGAAATACAGCTTTTTCTTGTGGGTTTTTGTAAGCAGAATGGAATATATGAGAAGGTATTCATTGCAGTAATCCACGTTTTTTTTAAAATGGTATCTGAACTTTGGCAATTTCTAAGCTACCCAAACAAGCGTCATAGATCCACCACATCATTACCATAGCATTCACTTTCAGCACACTTGCGTGAGAGGAACTCCTCAATTACTTAACCAGCCCTCCCACAGTCTTGAACCTTAACAAATGCTTTGGAATGCATCAAGACTTCACACGAAAGACCAGAAACACTCCTGTGCCAAAAACTTTAAGCGTTAACCCAATCACTTCTAGAATTATTCTCTATATTGTCCAGTTGCTTGGCTGATTTTTAAATAAAAAGATTGTGAATCTTCCTCCTTCGCCAAACTTCTACCTCCAATGAAACTAAAATGGCAAATCTCATGAAAATATAAAACTAAACTGAAAGCAGTTGAGTCTGTGTACTATCCATAATGTGAATCATACAGAAACTATTTAGCTTTTAACTTAACATAATATCAAAGTCATTTTAGCTCAGTCTCCATTGCCGATCAACTGTTTGTGTTCTGAAATAAAAATGAGAAAAGCAACTTGTTAATTTAAATACATTCTGAAAGTGGTCCCTTTTTCAATATAATGAATTGTGGTTATGTAAATCTAACCAACTGTTTTGCTGTTCATTTTTTAAAGAACAAATGAAAATATACATAACGAGCAATTTCCTTCACCTCCCCCACAAATTAATAGTCTTTTTTAAAATAGAAAGTGAAAGGTTAAAGTACTAAATGGAGTCATACAGCATGAAAACAGACCCTTTGGTCCAACCAGTCCATGCCTAACATAATCCCAAACTAAATTAATCCCTCTTGCCAGCACTTGGCCCACATCCCTCCAAACACTTCTTATTCATGTACTTATTGAAATATCTTTTAAACATTGTAACTGTACCCAGATGCATCACTTGCTTTGGAAGTTCATTCCACACACAAACCACTGTGTAAAAAAGTTGCCCCTCATATCCTTTTTAAATCCTTTTCCTCTCACCTTGAAAATATGCCCCCTAGTCTTAAAATTCCCCACCATAGGGAAAAGACACCTGCCATTCACCTTATCTGTACCAGTCATTATTTTATAAACTCTATAAGGTCACTTCTTAACCTCCTATGTTCCAATGAAAAAGTTTCCAGCCTATCTAGCCTCTCTTTATAAGTAAAACCCTTCAGTCCTGGCAACATCCTGGTAAATCTCTTCTGAACCCTCTACAGCTTAAAAATATCTTTCCTATAATAGGAGCACTACAACTGGACACAGTATTCCAAAACAGGCCTCACCAACATCCTGTACAACCTTAACATAACATCCCAATTCCTATACTCAGAAGTCTGAGCACTGAGGGTAAGCATGGTAAACACCTTCTTAACGACCCTGTCTACATGTGATGCAAACTTCAAAAAATTATGTACCAGAACCCCTGCGTCTCTCTCTCCCCAAGGCCTTCCTTTTAATTGTATAAGTCTTGACTTTGGAGAAAGTGAGGACTGCAGATGCTGGAGACCAGAGTCAGAGTCAGAGTGTGATGCTGAACAAGCAGAGCCAGTAAGGCAGCATCCGAGAAACAGGAGAATTAACATTGAGCATACTGATGAAGGACTTATGCTCGAAGTGTTAATTCTCCTGCTTCTCGGATGCTGCCTGACTGGCTGTGCTTTTTCAGCACCACACAGTTTTACTAAGTCTTGACTTTGCTTTACCGAAATGAAAAGCAACAAAACTTCATCTTCATTGTTAACTTATATAGCCATCCATTTGTTGATATTTCTTAGATGTTTCCTGCAAACAGCAAGAACACCCGATCACTATTCATAAAGACTGTTGAGCTTCATAGATCTGTGCTGATACTTTAAATCAGCAATTAGAGTAACTATCATTGCACCACAAAACAATAAAACTAATTTTAAAAAAGCTATTTTCAGAATACACCACTTGTTTCTGCCTATGCAATAGGTTCTGTAAAGGTTCTTGATAATGGCAAGTTAGCAAATGTCACTACACTATTTAAGAAGGGAGGAAGAGGGACAACGTAGAACCGCAGATCAATTAAGCTTGACATCTACCTTTTTTTAAAAAGTCATTCGCGGGACATGGGCATCCAACATAAATCCACTTATGGTAATATATTGTAGCATTTTAGGTTTTGTCTTCAGCACAGATATATCCAAAACACCTCTTTTTTCATTTCCTTTGGTGCTATTTGAATTTGGCCCACTGTGCGGCCTAAGTAAGTCATTTTTGCTTCACCAAATTTACTCGTAACCATTTTCATGACCATGTTGATTCTGTGTATCTTATCAGACAGTTCATTCAAGCAGTGTAAACATTCTTCCTAGGTTTGGCTGAACATAACCTAGTCGTGATATAAAGGTGAGTTACTTAGACCAATGACTTTGTTGTTGAATTGTTAGAATGTTGCTGGTGCAGGTTTTATTCCAAAAGGTACGATTTTACATTAATTTGCTGGTAAAAAAGCTGATATTTCTTTGATTCTGTCACTCAATGCAAATTGCTCATATCCTTTTAGCAAATCGATATTGGCAACGAATTATGCATGTCCAATTCTTTCAATACAGTTCTCTAGTCTAGCAACAGAATAACATTCAGCTCTTGTTATCACTATGACTTATGATAATCATAACAAAAACCTTGTGATCTATCTGGTTCATCATCATAATGGGTGAGCTCTAGGTACTCAGTTTAATAATGTGATTGCCCGTCATGAAATTTACCTCTTCGTTCACCTGAGGTAACTTCTCTGGACTGAGCCTGTAAGGATGTTGTTTCATGGGTGACATCGCCCCATATTAATATCAAAAAATGTTTTCATGGCTTATTCAGATATATTAACTTATGAGTCTAATAGCCTCTGTAGTCACTTTGATAGGATTCTATCTTCCAGAAAAATATTGCATCTAAATGTTTAAGTATCTCCATACTATCCGATCTTGTTACTAGAGAGTCAACTCACAACTGATCATTTCTGATTCATTCGGCAATTGCTTTCATAATTTTATTTTACATCCTATTTTTTTCACTACCTAACAATCCGCCTTGTCATAATATCTCTTTAACATATTAACATGACAAACCCATTGATTTTTCTTCTTGTCTGGAGTATTCACGACATAGCTGCCATTACGAAGTTTCTTTTTTGCTGACTGAACATTGCTGCTAATGGTTGCCCAGAAACAGATAATAACACTAACATCTCACAATCAGCAAAACAAAACTTAGCTTTGGTTTTTATCTGCTCTATTTTCATTGATTGTTAAATACATTATATCTGCTAATTCACATGCTTTGATTAATTTTTCTCAAACTTGAAACACAGACTTGAAGGGTTACCACTGAGCTTTAGTTTATGAAATTTCTCTTTAATCCATTTAAGGATCCTCCTACCCTAATGTCCATGCATAAGTTCAAAAGGACTGAGTCCTTGCCTCTCATTGTAACATTGCTTGTCCAACAATCATTCAGTTGGGCAGAAATTTACTCCAATTATGTATTGGGAAGAGCCAAAATCCATGCCGCAAACAATTTCCTATCTGATAATTTCATCCTCCTCGTTGATTTAACTGTCTTACTAATAAGGTTGATTGCATATCCTCAATCTGATAAACAATTGAAGGCTGCCAAATAGTTTTTACAGGCAGGCAAATGACCTTTAAAGAAGCACTTTCAAATTGAAAATGTTTCCAGTTTCTATTGTAATTAAGGACGTAAAATACATTATACACACATGTACAAATTGGCATGAAACTGAAAAAAATCCATTGTCTATATCACTATAAACAGCAAATTGAAACGGACTTCGAAAATTTCAAAAACTTTTATGAAAATTGCAGATTGCAATAATTTTTTTGGCATAGATTATGCAATTTAAAAGTCCACCCAATTCTCCTGGTCAAGTAAACAGCATTGCTCACTGAACTACAGTTCATGTGGCATATCACTTGAAGTGCACAGGTGGTCATGCACTAGTGCACAAGTCAAAATGCTAGTATGCAGATACAGCAAGCACTTAAGCAAGTTAATTAAATGTTATTTTTTATTACAACAGGAATTGAAACTGGGTATGGAAGGTTGAATTCTAAATAAAGAGTGGATAAGCTGGGACCTTTTTCATTGGAACACAGAAGGTTCAGAGGTGACCTCACTGAAATTAATAAAAATAACAAGGGGTACAGATAGAGTTACTGGTAGTTGTCTTTTCCTTAGAATGGGGCATTTCAAAACTAGGGGGCACATTTAAGGTGAGAGAGATTTTAAAAAGACATGAGGGGCAAATATTTTACAGAGGATGGTTCACGGGGAAATGATGGATGTGAGTATAATTACAATGTTTAAAATACATTTGCATAAGTACATGAATAGGAAATCTTGAGGAATATGGCAAGGAGGAGGTAGGTGTGACTAGTTAATTTGGGATTATAGACCAAAGGGTCTATTTCTGTGCTGTATGACTTTATAAATCAATTACTATGTCATGCTTCAGTTATGATTTGGAGACGTCAGTGTAAGACTGGGGTGTACAAAGTTAAAAATCACAACACCAGGTTATAGTCCAACAGGTTTATTTGGAAGTACTTTCATTCGGAGCACTGCTCCTTCATCAGGTGGTTGTGGAGAATAAGGTCGTAAGACACAGAATTTATAGCAAAAGTTTTCAGTGTGACATAACTGAAATTATATATTGAAAAAGACCTGGATTGTTTGTTAAGTCTCTCATCCTTTAGAATGACCATGTTGGTTTCAGCTCTTTCATATGTAAATCGCAAAATATTTTTTATAAGTTACATTGACACAGGGAGCTAACACCTTCAATACATTATCTGGGCCGACACGACACCAACTGTTAAAGTTCACTTGAGAATGAGACTTAATAAACAATCCAGGTCTTTTTCATGATATAATTTCAGTTACATCACACTGTAAACTTTTTGTGATAAATTCTGTGTCTTACAATCTTATTGTCCACAACTACCTGCAGCACTCTGAAAGCTAGTGCTTCCAAATAAACCTGTTGGACTATAACCTGGCGTTGTGTGATTTTTAACTTTATGTTTCAGTTACACAGGGACATTAACAAGACCACATTTTGCATACTGTACTCAGTATTCATGTACTTCTCCTTATTTAAGCAAGAATGCAAATGCATTGAGGTGCTTCAAAGGAGGTTTACTAGATTGATACTTTAATCACTGTTTTAAAAATAGAGGTTTTACCCTCTTAAGACAAAGGTAAGGAGATTTTTTTTCTCTCAGAGGGTTGTGTAATTTTGGAACTCTGCCTCAGAGAGATGGAATATTTTTCAGATAGAAGATTTTATTCGGCAGGAAAATCAAAGATTATCAAGACTAGATGGGAACGTGGAATTCAAAAAACAAACAGATATGCCATGATCTTATTGAATAGTAGAGCACGCTTTAGGAGTTGAAAAAGTTGACTGGGGGCAGATGTTTGTAGGTAAAGAATGGCTGGAAAATTGGAAGCCTTCAAAAATGAGATAACGAGAGTTCAGATACAGTATGCTCCTGTTGAGTGAAGGGCAACACTGGGGTAGGTCTAGCAAAATACTGGATGACAAGAGAAATTGAGGTGTTGGTTAGGAAAAGGTCAGGCAGACAGCAGAGATCGGGTGAATTCCTTGAAGACAATTGGAGTATACTTAAGAGAGAAAGAAGGAGGACAAAATGGGGACGTGAGATAGTTTTGACAAATAGGGTTAAGGAGAATCCAGAGAGCTTCTACAAATACATCAAAGGCAAAAGAGCAATTAGGGAGAGAATAGGGTCCCTTTAAAGATTAACAAGGCAGTCAATGTGTGGAAATTCAGGAAATGGGGATATACTAAACACTTATTTTGCATCAGTGGAAAACAATGTGGAAGATATGGAATGTGGGGAAATAATAGCGACATCTTGAAAAAGATATTATAGACGAGTTGGCGCTGGACGTCTTAAAATGAATAAATGTGGATAAATCCCTGGACATGATCAGGTGAACCCTAGAACTCTGCAGGAAGCTAGGGAAGATACTGCTAGGCTCCTTGCTGAAATATATGTATCATCAATAGCCAAGGTGGAGCGCCAGAAGACTAGAAATTGGCTAATATTGGTGTCATTATTTAAGAAAGGTGGTAAGGAAAACCTAGGGAACTGTAGCCAGAGAACCTGACATCAGTGACGGGCAAGTTGTTGGAGGGAATCCTGAGGGACAGGACTTGCATGCATTTGAAAAGACAAGGACTGATTAGGGATAGTCAACATGGCTGTGCATGGGAAATCATGTCTCACATATTTGATTGAGTATTTTTGAAGAAGTCACAAAGAGGATTGATGAGGGCAGAGCAGAGGATGTGATCTATATGGACTTCAGGGAGGTGTTTGACAAGGTTCCTTATGGGAGTCTAGTTGGCAAGGTTAGATCACATGGAATACAGGGAGAACTAGCCATTTGGATACAGAACTGGCTCAAAAGGTAGAAGGTGGTGGGGGGGGGTTACTTTTCAGACTAGAGACCTTGTGGTGTGTCACAAGGATCGGTGAAAGGTTCACTGCTTTTTATCATTTACATACATGATTTGGATATGAACATAGGAGGTATGGTTACTAAGTATGCAGATGACACCAAAGTTGGAGGTATGGTGTACAGTAAAAAAAGTTACCTCAGAGTACAATGGGATCTTGATCACATGGGCCAATGGGCCGGGGAGTGGCAGATGAAGGTTTATTTAGATAAATGTGAGCTGCTGCATTTTGGAAAGGCAAATCAGGGCAGGACTTATACACTAAATGGTAAGGTCCTGGGGACTCTTGCTGAACAAAGAGTCCTTGTAGTGTAGGTTCATAGTTTCTTGAAAGTGGATTCCCAGGTAGACAGAACAGTGAAGGAGGTATTTGGTATGCTTGCCTTTATTCGTCAGTGCATTGATTAGATTAGACTTACAGTGTGGAAACAGACCCTTCGGCCCAACAAGTCCACACCGACCCACCGAAGCGCAACCCACCCATACCCCTACATTTACCCCTTACCTAACACTACGGGCAATTTAGCATGGCCAATTCACCTGACCCGCACATCTTTGGACTGTGGGAGGAAACCGGAGCACCTGGAGGAAACCCATGCAGACACGGGGAGAACGTGCAAACTCCACACAGTCAGTCGCCTGAGTCGGGAATTGAACCCGGGTCTCTGGCGCTGTGAGGCAGCAGTGCTAATCACTGTGCCACCGTGCTGCCCACTATAGGAGTTGGGATTTCATGTTGTGGCTGAACAGGACATTGGTCAGGTTGCCTTTTCAGTATTGTATGCAGTTCTTGTCTCCCTACTATAGAAAGGATTTTATGAAACTTGAAGGGTTCAGCAAACATTTATAAGAATGTTGCCAGGGTTGGTGGATTTGAGCTATATGGAGAGGCTAAATAGATTGAGTCTATTTTGCCAAGAGGGTCAGAGGCAGACAGTTGACTTTATAGAGGCTTATAAAATGAGGGGCATGGATAGGGTAAATAGACAAGATCGTTTCCTTGGGGTGGGGGAGTCCAGAACTAAAGGGCATAGAACAAAGAGAAAAACAAAGAACAAAACAGCATGGACACGCCAAGCCTGCAACACCACATTTTGCCCATCCATACTAAAACTGAGTTCACTTGTAGGATTTATATCTCTCTAGTCCCTTCCTGTTAATGTACTTATTTAAGGTGAGAGAGGAAAGATCTAAAAGTGACCTAAGGGACATTTTCACGCAGAGGGTGGTGTTTGTATGGAATGAGCTGCCAAAGGAAGTGCAGAAGGCTGGTACAATTACAACATATGAAAGGCAGCTCGATGGGTATATGAATAGGAGGGGTTTAAAGGGACATGGACCAAATGCTGGTAAATGGGACTAGATCAAGTTAAAAATCTCACAACACCAGGTTATAATCCAACAGGTTTATTTGGAAGCACAAGCTTTCGGAATGCTGCTCCTTCATCAGATGGTTGTCCTAGATTAATTTAGGATATCTGGTCAGCGTGGGTGAGTTGGACCGAAAGATTTGTTTCCATGCTGTACAACTCTATGACTACTTCTGCTCCTAATCCGTATGCTCATATTATAGAGCTATAGATGCAAAGTCAATTCAGTTAAATGAAACCTTTGCACTAAGGCCACTAGATGGAGGTGGTGCACTAATTATCTCACTATGCCTTTCAACAAAGTATTTGTAAATTGCTATACTGTTAAATAGTATATATGTATACATTATCTCAATCACAATCACAATGCCCTGGATTCGTGGATTGTGCAAGTTTACACCAGGCCCACAGACCTTCCAAGATGCAGAAAAAAAACAGTTTTGCTGCAATATCTGACGTTTCCTGGGTGAAAGGAATAACTGTACGTGTAGAGTTATAAAAATCTACAGCAGAGAGTAAAGGCCATTTGGCACATGGTTTTTGACTGGCGCAGACTCAACCAACTAATTATTCTCATGCCATTTTCCAGCACTTAGATTTGAGATTTAGATTGAAGTTTAATCATCACACGTACTCCAGTACGGGGTACAAGACTACTGTGAAAAGTGTACAATGTGACTACACACGGCGTCATCTTAAGCACAATGCACCTAGGTACAAAATCATACAGAAAAATAAAGAAATAACTTGCAAACTTCAGCACTACAGTCTTCTTAGTAAAGAAGTGAAAAAAAAGTGAAAGCAGTCCTCTCTTAAGCCATAGGCCAGCAGACACGCCAAGCTGGGCTTTCCCCCAACAGGACTTACTCTTCCCTGCGCTGGGCTAAGACTTGCCTGTGTTTGCCTGCCACCCTCACCACCGCTGTTCTTGACCTCCACCGGTCAGGACCACCACCTCAGCATCCTTCATTGCAACTTGGGCTTGTGCTGGGCCCCAGCTGCTATCATGCTCTGTTGCCGCGTTAACAGCCTTGCTGCAGATCCTGCTCCAGTACCACTCTAGATAGCAATTAAATCATGGTGCTGTTGACCTTCAATGTCCATCATCCGCCACTGTCACTACCTCCATGACCAAAGAACCAAAATAAAGACAGAGAAAAGCAACGAAAGATGAAAAACATAGAAAAGCAATCGGAATGACAAGTTCTGGTGAGGAGCCCTAGTCCGCCACCATTTTGGCCTATTGCTTTGTGTGCCTTGGCATAGCACATCTAAATACCTAAATGTTATGTGAATTTCTGCCTCTACCATTCTCACAGGCAGTGAGTTTCATATTCCTACCACCCTCTGGATGAAAAAGCTTTTCCTCACATCTCCTTTAAACTTTCTGCTCCTTCCCTTAAATCCATGGTCCGTGATTGATTCCTCCATCAAGGGGAGGAGTTTCGTCCTCTCTACCCTATCTATGCCCCTCATAATTTTGATTTGGAGATACCAGTGTTGGACAGGAGTGTACAATGTTAAAAATCACACAACACCAGGTTATCGTCAAACAGGTTATTTGGAAGTACTAGCTTTCGGAACGCTGCTCCTTCATCAGGTGTTTGTGGAGTATAAGATCGTAAGACAGAGAATTTATAGCACAAGTTTACAGTGTGATGTAACTCAAATTATACATTGAAAAAGACCTGGATTGTTTGTTACGTCTCTCATCTTTGAGAATGATCATGTTGGTTTTTTCACATGTAAATCCCAGAACTTTTTCTTTAAAAAGTTACATTCTCAAATGAACTTTAACAATATGTGCCATGTCAGCTCAGATAATGCATTGAATGTGTGAGGTGCTCTGTGTTCCAAAACTGCATGAGTCCATGGAAAATTCTGTAAATCCCTTTTTTTAAGAAATAGAATCAGTCTGAACACTGGACACAGGCAGCCTCACACAGGGCACCAATTGTATCATGTTCCTGATAGGTTGGAGAGATTCATTAACAAAAGGCACTCCATTCTATCAATGTTTGGATGGGATTAGACCACCTGATGATATTATGAATGTTCAATTTCCAGACAATGTCACCATGTTTAATTTGGAGGAATCTTGCCTGACTCAGCTTTTCCATCCTGTTGGCCATGCACATGACTGCCTGTACAGCAACAAAGCTTTTAATGACGTGGTTAAAAATCACACAACACCAGGTTATAGTCCAACAGGCTTATTTGGAAGCACTAGCTTTTGAAGCACTGCTCATTCATCCTTTAAATGACATGGCTCTTCACTCCCCTGAGAAACATACAGAATGAGGCCCAGCAGCATTATCATGGGAGTTATATTCAAATGTGGAAGATCACTGAAAATTCAGTTATTAAAGATAAATTTCCAGGTGCTTGACAGATTAAGTGACATATTATAATATTCAACTGCCAAAGTGGTCAGGATATTGTTTATCTACTCACCTTGCACAATTTTGGGCACTCAGAAGAGATAGATGCCAAGGAAGGACCCATGTCATCAGAACAGGAGGATGAAGAGGAAGGCAAGGAATGGGTGGTGGTGTCAGAAGGTGAGCCATTTTAAATACATGGTGGCCAGGGATGGATCGGCAGATGCCAAGAGTCAGTGGTTGATTCCACGCAATATGTAATGGTCACCAAAGACAGCAGAAATTGATCACAAGTAACTCACAATGCAGAGTATTCACTGTAAAGTAGCAAACCTGAACCTTCGAGTTAAAGATGCTAACGCCATCATTATGGATCGTGCTCCAGGGTCACTCAGAGGAAACAGGGGCACGCCGCTCCCCACTCTGGCTGCAGGATTATGAAGAACATGGTTTCTGACCTGAGCATGCAGGGACCTTGTCTGTGCTCACTGGCATATGTACTACAGATCCCGTTCTGACACAGGGCAGTGGAAAACAAGGGTGCCAAAAGCTGCACAGAACCCCCCATGCCCCTCCTTGATTGCCAGTCTCATGTATTCTTTCAGGTAGCCTGGAAGAAACCAACTGCTGGACTGCAGCTGCTGACCTCTTTAACCACTAGCACAGGAGTCCTATTTTAATTCACATGTCGTATACACCATGGAGAGCAGTGCTTGCATTATGAACAGGCTGGTCCAGTCAACTTAATGTATGGTATCAGCAAAGTGGTAGATCTTCAGCATACACACCACAAAAATAAAATCCCCACCAACAGCTTCAATTATTTATTTTACACAACAGATGCTTTAAGGTAAAAGCTTCATAGTACACTGAAAACACTTCTGTTAGCTACCCTAATTAAAGTCTACCTGTAGTCAGCTTATATCAAAGCAATGACACATAGGTTTCAGGTCATTTATTGAATTTTCCTGCTGTAAGAAACAACATATTTTTCATTTTTGGGATTGCAAACAGAAAAGGGAAAGTGGATCACAGTAATTAAAAGACCAGGAAAACTTTGCCACTTGAAAATCAAATGCTGCATATATTGTTGAATTGTGTTAATGAACATATTCATTTGAAGCAGTAAAAGGGCGAATTTAAGACTGAGGACACAAGAATCTTCCAAGTTAAGAAGCTATAGGACAACAGCTATCTAATTGCTTGAACCACACAGTGTTAAAAAGTTGCAACTTCCAGGAGCCACCGTTCCTGAAAGAGAAGAAAAGTCCAGAGTCAGTAAAGAGAAAGCACCTGTCTCTTTCTCTCTCAGCCCACATGGGGAAAAGACTGAACAACAATGAAAGCTTAGAAGAATAAATTCTTCAAAAGACCTCAGTCCATCTGATCAGCCATTGATTCAAAGAATGACCATCACCCTAAAGGCAAAAGTGTGTTAACATTGCAAAACTCAACAGGACTGTGAGAAAGTAATTTTACACCTGGTGTTCTGGACTTCTCGTCTTCAGAATTTTACTTAACCTGCCTATATTATTTTTCCAACCATAGTTTGTGTGTTAACCAGTTGTCTTTTGTTTATCGTAAGCATAACTGAGGTGTATTTTGGGACTGTTAAATGTATAGTCTAAATCACACAGTAGTATATTAGAAATTATTTCATTTCACTGCTCTTGCTAAAGTTAAGTCATTTTCTGTTACTGATTAACCTGGCGTGACTGCTTTTATCCTGCAGAGCAGTCAGACAAATTGGTTATTTTAGTAGTTGCTTTAGATATTATACATTTATACACTTTGCAGAATAGTGGGACATTATCATGCACTCTTCCCAGATTATTAAAGGTAGTAGGACAAGTGGAGAGAGTACTTAATAAAGCAAACAATGTCTTCAGCTTTATTAATACAGGCATTGAATAAAAAAAGCAGAGAAGTGATATTGATCTTGTACAGGACACTCTTTAGGCCTTGGCTAGAGTAGTCTGTTCTGTTGTAGATAACACATTATAGGGAAGCTGGGAATGCATTGTAGACAGTGCAGAAGCCATTTACAAGAATGGTTCCAGGGATGAGAAACTTCAGTTGTTAGGATAAATTGAAGAAGTGGAGAGAAGGCTGCTGTGATAGAGATTTTCAAAATCATGAGCAGTTGGACAGTATAGATAAGTAAAAGTTTTAAGCTCTTTTTTTCCTGCTGAGTTTAACCAGTATCACATTATTACAACAACTTCATCTCATCTCTTTTCCTGCAAATGTGCAGTGGCGGGAAGTTACTGTATGATTTATAGTTTAGTAAAACTAAGTGCTAACAGCATCACCATTATTTTGAGCACAAAGTCTATTATTCAGCCTTAAAAAAAACTATGGTTATAGTGTTTCCATTCAAAAGGATGAGATGAGCAATATCATTTAGAAAAACTGAAAGCAGGTATACAACAAACTAGAACAAATTAGATCTTGTGGTATTGCCAACATATTTAACTTCTACTGTTTTCAGCCATACAGTTAACCCCAAAGCCTGAGAAATCCTGTGAAGTAAATGTAAAGACTTATATCTTTGATATTTCCTATAACATTCAATACAAATGTCAACTTTTTTTTTTGTAATTTTCTTACTTTGACAAAGTAGGTATACAAAAGAATGACCATTTTATTTTTGGTTCATATAAGTTCTGTTTTTAGCATTTGTTTGTGCATTTCGAGATTGACAAGAATTGCCAAAATTCACCATCATTGTTCAGAAGTGCTTAACTTAAGTTGAAAGTTAAAAATGAAGTTTCTGTATCAACACAGTGTTAGGCAGTGCAGCTCCCTGTACACCAACACAATATTCTGAGGAATAGAAGAAAAGCAGGTCATGATTAGGTTTCCCTGTGACTAACACCAATATTTCCCTCTGTGTATCTGTTTTAATCAATTTATAAATCCACTATTTGTTAATGTTTTCATAAGTTATTAAAGCAAGTCTGAGATTGAGATCTCAAGTGGATAATGAATGATATAGTTTCCTACAGGGTTGCTTTTTTTTGTAATATTAAGCATTATTAAAATTAGAGGAACAATTACCTTGCACGACCATTCTCTTAGTTGCTACCAGCAACTCGCTGAGAGCAGGTCAAGGGCCAGCCTTTCTTGACTAGAGAATTATGAATCATAAACACACCATGAAACAGGGAAAAACCCATAAAATTCCGCTGTCATTGTGCAAAAAGTAATTAATTTAGCCATCAAGTCCATGCAAAAGTTCAGGGCACTAACTATTTTAAGGTAACTTCCATAATTACATGCACTTGTTCTCCAATACCTGACCATGATTTTAGTGTAGTGTTCAAAGGAGATATGAAGATATAGATGTACAGCACAGAAACAGACCCTTCGGTTTAATTTGTCCATGCTGACCAGATATCCAAACCTAATCTAGTCCCATTTGCCAGTACTTGGCCCATAACCCTCTAAACCCTTCCTATTCATATACCCATCCAGATGCTTTTTAAATCATCTCATTTTAAAATATCCCCCTCATTCCATACCCGCACCGCTCTCTACACGAAAAATATCCCCGTTATGTCCCTTTTATATCTTTCCCCTCTAGTTCTGAACTTGTCCACCCCAGGGAAAAGACTTTGTCTATTTACCCTATCCATGCAGCACCTCATATTTATCTAACTTAAGCTCCATTTGCCACTCCTCAAGACCCATCTGATCAAGATCCCGTTGTAATCTGAGATAACCTTCTTCGCTGTCCACTACACCTCCAATTTTGGTGTCATCTGCAAACTTACTAACTATACCTCCTATGTTCACATCCAAATCATTTATATAAATGATGAAAAGTTGTGAACCCAGTACTGATCCTTGTGCCACTTCACTGGTCACAGGCCTCCAGTCTGAAAAGCAATCCTCTACCACCACCCTCTGTCTTCTACTTTCGAGCCAGTTCTGGATCCAAATGGCTAGTTCTCTCTGGCAGAGGTTCCGATTTGTCTGGGTTAAGGGATTTTGTAAATGGTTAACAGATACTGCCTAAGACAACAATCAGAGAAAAGGCTTTTAAATTTTTGGTTCGAACACTTGTACAATGAAAAGAGAGCAGCCATTTCTCCCAGTTCAGCATTTTATTTCCGAGTTTGGTTTGGTTTTAGCAAGCAGTCTATTCAAAGTTGCTGGTCAAAGAAAACTGCTGGGAAAAAAAAGAATACCTGATTCAATAGACGTTTCTTTCTGACTCTCTCTCTAACATCTGTCCTGTAAGAAACCTGTGGTTGCATTTATCTTTTTGCCAAGGGGTTTATTTATGGGGATTTTGCAGGAAATTAGAACAGCTGTTTGTTAAATTGCTGGGATATTACGTTGGTTGGGTTTTCATATAAGGTTATTCTAAATTCTGTTTGCTTTTGCCTGTGTTTAATTCGGTGTTGTGTTAACACATTGTGTTTTACTTGAAGCTAAGTGATTTTATCCGCTGGAATTTCCACCTTACATCTGCCTAAAACAGCTACAAAAGTTAGGGTTTGAGCTACCTTCTTGAAACGTATGGGGGGGGGGGGGGGGGGGGGGGGGGGGGGAGTTCTGGCCTGATCCATAACAAAAGGCATAAATACATTGAAATGATGAATATTAAAATGTAACTTTATTTGAAGTGGTGGCTGTCAACACATCATTTAGCTGTGACAATATCTGCTCCAGGCAGTTCTCAAACTCAATACAACATATAATTAAAATATGGACGATCACAATTACTTGTGAAATTCAAATGCGGTTTTGTTCAGGATGAACCGTCAATGGAACAAGACTGTCACACCTATCAGCAGATTTGACTTTCTACTTCAATCTGGACGACAGAGGCATTGAAACTCAATGTCTTTTCTTGAGTGACATTCAAAAGCTGATTTAACTTGAAAGGGTTAAGGCAACCATGGCTGTCTCAAATTGTTTAAAAGGATGAAAGATGTCATGTATTGCGAATGATTATACATACTCCAACCTGCAGGCACTATTCCCAGCTCGGTAAGGCTGCATTCTCATACCTGGGTTGTTTTTATGCTGCTTCTGGCTCCCAACTGCCTCTGGTCTCAATTTAAAAGTACATTTTTTTCATTATGCAGCCTATCATTTGCCCTCATAGAAGACTTTTTTTTCCTTGGTGGTGGCTATGCTGAAAGTTTATTTTTGATGTGGTGTTCATATATTTATACAAACTACCACCCCCCTAATGGCCACAGGTGCAAAAACACCTTGTCAACAAACTATGGTTAAATTTCCTAAATTTTAAGAAAACAGAACACAAAACAGTACAGAACACGAACACACTCTTCGGTCCACCATGTCTTTATCAACCATGATACATTCTAAACTAATCTCAACTGTCTACACATTTTCTCTTTTTCCTACCTGTTCAGGTGTCTAACTAAATGCCTGTTATGCTTTGCGAATATATCTGCTTCTACCACCTCCCCTGACAGCGCACTCCAGTCACCTATCACCATCTGTGTAAAACACGTACTTGCACCATCTCCTTTAAACTTTGTCCTTCTCACATTAAACCTATACCCCTCTAATATTTCACATTTTCACCCTGGGAAAAAGACTCCAACTATCCACCACATCCATGCCTCTCATAATTTTACATATTATTAGCGCAGCCTCCAATGTTCCAGCGAAAACAATCCAAGTTCGTCCAGTCTCTCATTATAGCTAATACACTTTAATTCAGGCAACAGCCTGATAAGCATCTTTTGCACCCTCTCGAACACCACCGCATTCTTCCGATAGTGTGGTGACTAGAACTGCACATAATATTGCAAATGTGACTTAACTAAAGTCTTAGACATTTTGCAGCAGGACTTGCCAAATTCTATACTTAGCACCCCAACCAATGAAGGCAGGAATGCACTTGTCTTCTTTACCACCTTATTTACTGTGGTGCCACTTTCAGGGAGCTATGGACTTGCACTCCAAGATCTCTGGGTATCAGCGCTCCTAAGGATCCTGCCACTTATTGTACACTTTCCTCTTGTATTTGACCTTCTAAACTCATCTGCCATTTCTCTGCCCAACTTTCCAACTGTGGTATCCTTTAACAACCTTCCTTACCACCCACAACTCATTAACTTTCACGTCATCTTCAAACTCACTAATCAGACCACTTGTATTGTCATACATATCATTTATACATATTACAAATGAGAGGTTCCAGCATGATCCTTGAAACATAACTGATCAAAGACCTCCAGTCAGAAAAACACCTCTAACTACCCTCTGTCTCATATGACCAAGACAATTTTGTATCCAGTTTAGTCAGTGCTAACCACTGAGTCACTGGGGGCAAGCACGGTGGCTCAGTGGCTAGCACTGTTGCCTCACAGCGCCAGGAACCTGGGTTCTATTCCCACCTCAGGCACCTGTCTGTATAGAGTTTGCAATTCTGTGTCTGCATGGGTTTCCTCTGGGTGCTCCAGTTTCCTCCCACGTTCCAAAGATGCGCAGATCAGGTGAACTGGCCATGCTAAATTGCCCATAATGCTAAGTTCATTAGTCAGGAGTAAATGTAAGGGAATAGGTCTGGGTGGATTACTTTTCAGAGGGTCGGTGTGGACTGGTTGGGCCAAAGGCCTGTTTCCACACTGCAGGGAATCTACTCTAATCTGCCAACTCATCATAGATTCCAATGCTATTTAATTTTCTGTACCAAACTGGCATGAGGGACCATTTCAAATGTTTTAGCAAACATCCACGGCTCTACATACAATTATATTCATCACTCCCTCAAAATACTCAATCAAGTTTGGGAGACAAGACCTCCCCCACATTCAGTAATGCTAACTATCCCCAATAATTCCATTCTTCTCCAAATGCAAGTACGTCTGTCCCTAAACATTTCAATAATTTCCCTATCACTGATATAAAGCTCACCAGGCTATGGAGTCATAGTCCTAGAGATGTGCAGCACAGAAACAGACCCTTTGGTCCGACCCATCCATGCTGTCAAAATATCCCAACCCAATCTAGTCCCACCTGCCAGCACCCAGCCCATATCCCTCCAAACTTTTCCTATTCATATACCCATCCAAATGGCTTTTGAATGTCGCAATTGTACTAGCCTTCACCACTTCCTCTGGCAGCTCATTCCACACACGTACCACCCTCTGCGTGAAAAAGTTGTTCCTTAGGTCTCTTTTATATCATTACCCCCTCACCCTAAACCTATGCCCACTAGTTCTGGACTCCCCCATTCCAGGGAAAAGACTTTGTCTAGTTATCCTATCCATGCCACTCAATTTTGTAAATCTCTATAGGGTCACCCCTCAGTTTCCGACGCTCTAGGGAAAACAGCCCCAGCCTGTTCAACCTCTCTCTATAGCTCAAATCCTCCAACCCTGGTAACATCCTTGTAAATCATTTCTGAACCCTTACAAGTTTCACAACATCTTTCCGATAGGAAGGAGACCAGAATTGCACACAATATTCCAACAGTGGCCTAACCAATGTCCTGTACAGCCACAACATGACCTCCCAACTCCTACTCAATACTCTGACCAATAAAGGAAAACATACCAAATGCCTTCTTCACTATCCTATCTACCTGCGACGCCACTTTCAAGGAGCTATGAACCTGCATTCCAAGGTCTCTTTGTTCAGCAAAACTCCCCAGGACCTTACTATTTTTTGTATAAGTCCTGCTAAGATTTGCTTTCCCAAAATGCAGCACCTTGCATTTATCTGAATTAAACTCCAACTGCCGCATCTCAGCCCATTGGCCCATCTGGTCAAGATCCTGTTGTCATCTGAGGTAACCTTCTTCGCTGTCCACTAAACCTCCAATTTTGGTGTCATCTGCAAACTTATTAACTGTACCTCTTATGCTCATGTCGAAATCATTTATATAAGTGACAAAAAGTAGTGGACCCAGCATCGATCCTAAAGGTAGTCCACTGATCACAGGCTTCCAGTCTGAAAAACAATCCTCCACCACCACCCTCTGTCTTCTACATTTGAGCCAGTTCTGTATCCAAATGGCTAGTTCTCCCTGTATTCCGTGAGATCTAGCCTTGCCCACCAGTCTCCCATGGGGAACTTTGTCGAACGCCTTACTGAAGTCCATATAGATCACGCCTACCACTCTGCCCTCATCAATCCTCTTTATTACTTCTCCAAAAAACTCAATCAATTTTGTGAGACATGTTTTCTCACGCACATAGGCATGTTAACTATCCTTGCCTTTTTAAATACATGTCCATCCTGTCCCTCAGGATTCCCTCCAACAACTTGCCCACCACAGACATCAAGCTCACAACTCTATAGTTCCCTGGCTTGTCCTTACCACCCTTCTTAAACAATAGCACCACATAAGCCAACCTTCAGTCTTCCAGCACCTCACCTGTGACTATTTATGATACAAATATCTCAACAAGAGGCCCAGCATTCACTTCCTTTGCTTCCCACAGAGTTCTAGGGTACACCTGATCAGGTCCTGGGAAGTTATCCACCTTCATGCGTTTCCTGGTTTATCACCATTGCCCTTATTAAGCAACGAAACAATCTTGGCTATTCACTAGTCTTCTCAGACCTTGTCTCTGCCAAAATATGAGACAAAAATCTCTGTCAAGACTCCAGCAATCTCTTCCTTTGCCTCCTTCAGTATCCCGGGTAGATCCCATCAGAGGATCTTAGAGGCTTACTTACATTAATGTTTTTCAAGATACCCAACATCTCCTCCTCCTTGATATCAACAGATCCAAGAGTATCAACATACCGCTCTCTCATCTTACCATCACCCACGTTCTCTTTGGTGAATACCAATGCAAAGTACTCACTGAGGAGCTCACCTACTTCCTCTTTAATCCTACTCGCCAAGGGCATTTCATGATCTTGTCTATCCCTAAATTCTTGTATAAGTTCCTTCCTGCTTTCCTTTAAACACTTTGTTTGATTTCAGTTTCCTAAACCTTCCTTATGCTTCCTTTTCCTTTTGATTAAATTCTCAACATCTCTTGGCATCCAAAGTTCCCAAATCTTGCCATCCTCATCTTTTATCCTGACAGGATGATGCTGATCCTGAACTGAAATGAACTAGCCTTCAAAAGATTCCCACATGTCAGATGTGGATTCACCCTCAAACAGCTGCCCCAATCTAAATTGTCCAGGTCTGCCTTTGGTCATCAGCCTTCCCCAATTTAGCCCTTTCACTTAATGTGACTTGATCAAAGTTTTTAAGATATTATCTTAAGCATAGGGTAAAATTGGGGAAACTATTTCTGTTACTGGGGAGTTTATGACCGGAAACATAGGCCTGAATTTGCAGAACTGGGTTGGTGAGTTTGCTGAGAGCCGCTACTGGCTAGAACATAGGGCCTTTTGTTTGGGTGACCTTTTCCTTGAGGCAAGAGGATCCTTTGCTAGCTCCAGGTGCTGTTGCTCATGGAGGTAGTGTCTGCCAGAAAAGGACAGGTGTAGGAGGATGAGGCAATTGCAGAAGAGATTTATAGGGATGAGAAGGCTTGAGATGATAGAGGAGGTGGTAAGGTAGTTCAGGGGAGAAGATGTTTGCAAGAAGAGCGTGGGCAGGAGAGTGAAAGATTTCAAGGATAGCGAGTCAGGAAGATGGCAGATGAGAAAAACCAGTTTAAAAAGGGGGCAACAAAGGAATATTCAGCTAACTCAAAGCCAAAAAACCTTTAAAGCATTAAGATAAGGATTTGACACTAGGCAATGAAAATTGCACCACCGGAGTAATTTTTTTCCACAAAGTCTGGTATTTTTCTGATTCCCACCACCTGCGTCGAGGATGAAAGCCCAACCACAGTTTAAAGATTAGAGAACACGACCTTTCAGGAACAAAATTAGCAAGATTTCTTCACGCAAAGAGTGGCAGAAATTTGGAATCTCTTTTGCAAATGGCAATTGAGGTGCTGTACTCACAAAAAGCTTAAACGCAGTTTCTTTCTAATAAAAGCGAAGTATCTATTTATCTCTTCATTCCAGCACAAAGACTGTATAAAACATATTCTTTGGAAAATCAATGCATAAAATACCTATCTTGTCTACAAAAATAGAGGAGGAGCAAAAAAGATTAAGATAGGTTGAATGCTTCATTTATCCCCCCAGTCATTCATCTGCACAGACCCTAAGGTAACCTGAAGAGTGATGAATTGAAGCTTGTTGCAGATTTAAGAAAAGTAATCTGATCATCCAGTCTAATTTTTGATCTTGAAGTCCAATGAAATATGCAAATTTCATGGCTCCAGGTACCCACAAAACTTGACAATACTTTTTTTTGTTAAACAAGTCAATCCAAGTGGTTAAGATTATATTTGTCACAGCTTATTAAATGATGTTTGTTTTGTATACTTATGTTATTGGGGCATTCCATCTATTCCTGAGATTAATTATATGGATATACAGACCCAAAAGGTTAGCTAGCATCATTAATCATATCTATTCTCAACAGCAATGTTACTACAGGGAAGGTGGGACTACTTGTGCATTTTAAAATAGCTAGTATATGAATATGGGTTAACTTTTAAAGCTACAAATTAGTTGTCAATTGTCCAGGTTGGAAAACGTATGGTACAAAGATATACATCACAGCATATACAAATGAGGTACTGATGATATTGTGCTGCGAAAAAAAGTATACACATAGCTTCTTTCATAATCATGGCTGCATCTATAACAGAGAGCCACTGTTTCAATACGTTATGATGCCTGGCTTTATCAGGTTAGAGTGTGACATTAGCCTATCACTGACAACTCCATTCGGCTGAATGGCAAAACTTGTTGGGCTAAATCTCAGCCATTCATTTCAATGCACGTTACCATACCACGCTAGTGCAGAGTCATTGCCAGCTGGCAACTTTGACTATTGGTGCCTTGTATTCTATACTAAAGAGAAAGTCTATCAACTCTAAGTTCTGGGATTGCCATCCTAAATCTCTCCACTTCATTTTATTCCTTTCAGACACTCCTTAAAACCTACCTCACTGTCATCTTCCCCAAGTTCTACTCAAGTGCCGTGGCATCATATTTTGTTTTATGTTCTTTATCTGAATAATCTTAAGATTTATCTATTAAGTTAAAGGAACTACCTAAACACAAGTAGTTATTTAGCATAAAATTTCTCACTTTAACAAAAAAGACAAAATACTGCAATATAAAATAAGAACCTAACACTGTAATGACTGATCACTGCAACAGTTTGTCAGGAACTTTGCCAGTGTTTACATTTCAGATTCATGATTATCCTCTCCTAAAGATGCTGCCTGCTTTACTGCCAATTTTCTGTATTTTACGTTTTTAAAACTTATAATTCATCAGTATTGACTTGGGTGAACTTGGTTACTTCTGCATGAAATGCTGATGAACTGAGGTTAAAAGAAAATGTGGAAATATCAACTTTGGATCAACTATAACAGCTGTTCGCTTTGCTATGGAGGAACGAACTAGAGAGCAGGCCATCTTAGACTAGGTACTTTGCAATGAGAAGGGAATCATTGCCAATCTAGCAATGAGAGACTCCTTGAGGATGAGCGACCATAACAAGATAAAATTGTTTTTATCAAGGTGGAGAATGAGGTAATTGATTCAGAGGCCAGGTGCTGAATCCTAATAAAGGAAACTATGAAGCTATGAGGCACGAGTTGACTTTGATATATCGGGGAGAGTTACTTTAAGGGATGAGAGTGCATAGGCAATGACAAACATTCAAAGAGCACATGGGGGAACTGCAACAACTGTGTGTTCCTTCTGGCACAAAAGCAAAATGAGTAAAAGGGCCAATCCATGGCTTAAAAAGGAAATTAGATATAGTATTTGCTCCAAGGAAGCATACAGATTAGGCAAAAAAAAATCTGAGGATAGGGAGCAGTTTAAAATTCAGAAAAGAGGATCAATGGATTGATTAAGAAGGGGAAAATACAGTATGAAAATAAGCTTGCAGGGAACATAAAGACTGACACTAAGAGTTTCTATAGGTACATGAGGAGAAAGAAATTGGTGAAGACAAATGTACGTCCCCTACAGACAGAAATGGGGGAATGTATAATAGGGGACAAAGAAATGACTAAGCAACTGAATACATACCTTGGTTCCGACTTCACAAAAGAGGACACAAACCTGATACCAACTTGACCTACTCTTGGAAAATAGGACAAGGCAAGTGACTGAGGTGTCAGTGGGGGAACATTTGGGGCAAGTAACCATAATTCTATTAGTTTTAAAATAGTGATGGAAAAAGATAGACCAGATCTAAAAGTGAAGTTCTAAATTGGAGAAAGGCCCAATTTTGATGGTATTAGGCAAGAACTTTGAAAAGTTGACTGGGGGCAGATGTTCGCAGGTAAAGGGACGGCTGGAAAATGGGAAGCCTTCAGAAATGAGATAATGACAATCCAGAGAAAGTATATTCCTGTCAGGGTGAAAGGTAAGGCTGGTAGATATAGGGAATGCTGGCTGACTAAAGAAATTGAGGGTTTGGTTAAGAAAAAGAAGGAAGCATATGTCAGGTATAGACAGGATAGATCAAGTGAATCCTTAGAACAGTATAAAGGAAGTAGGAGTATAATTAAGAGGGAAATCAGGAGAGCAAAAAGGTGACATGAGATAGCTTTGGCAAATACGGTCAAGGAGAATCCAAAGAGTTTTTACAAATACATTAAGGACAAAAGGGTAACTAGGGAGAGAATAGGGCCCCTCAAAGGTCAGTAAGGCGGCCTTTGTGTGGAGCCGCAGAAAATGGGGGAGATACTAAATGAGCATTTTGCATCAGTACATACTGTGGAAAAGGATATGGAAGATATAGACTGTAGGGAAATAGATGGTGACATTTAACAAAATGTCCAGATTACAGAGGAGCAAGTGCTGGATGTCTTGAAACACAAAGGTGGATAAATCCCCACGATCTGATCAGGTGTACCCGAGAACTCTGTGAGAAGCTAGAGAAGTAACTGTTGGGTCACTTGCTGAGATATTTGTATCATTGATAGTCACAGGTGAGGTGCCAGAAGACTGGAAGTTGGCTAACATAGTGCCACTATTTAAGAAGGGTGGTAAAGACAAGCCAGGGAACCATAGACCAGTGAGCCTGACCTCAGTGGTGGGCACGTTGTTGGAGGAAATCCAGAGGGACAGGATGCATATGTATTTGGAAAGACAAGGACTGATTAGGGATAGTCAACATGGCTTTGTGCGTGGGAAATCATGTCTCACAAACTTGATTGAGTTTTTTGAGGAAGTAACAAAGAGGATTGATGAGGGCAGAGTGGTAGATGTGATCTATATGGACTTCAGTAAAGCATTCAAAAGGTTCCCCATGGGAGACTTATTAGCAAAGTTAAGTCTCACGGAATACAGAGAGAACTAGCCATTTGGATACAGAACTGGCTCAAAGATAGAAGACAGAGGGTGGTGGTGGAGGGTTGTTTTTCAGACTGGAGGCCTGTGACCAATGGATTGCCACAAGGATCAGTGCTGGGTCCTCTACTTTTTGTCATTTACATAAATGATTTGGATGCGAGCATAAGAGGTATAGTTGATATGTTTGCAGATGACACGAAAATTGGAGGTTTAGGACAGCGAAGAGATTACCTCAGATGACAACAGGATCTTGACCAGATGGGCCAATGGGCTGAGACATAGCAGATGGAGTTTAATTCAGATAAATGCAAGGTGCTGCATTTTGGAAAAGCAGGACTTAGCAGGACTTATACACTTAATGGTCAGGTCCTAGGGAGTGTTACTGAACAAACAGACCTTGGAATGCAGGTTCATAGCTCCTTGAAAGTGGAGTAACTGGTAGATAGGATAGTGAAAAAGGCATTTGGTAATCTTTCCTTTATCGGTCAGAGTATTGAGTACAGGTGTTGGGAGGTCAGTCTGTGGTTATACAGGACACAGTTGGAATATTGCGTGCAATTCTGGTCTCCTTCCTATCAGAAAGATGTTGTGAAAGTTGAAAGGGTTCAGAGAAGATTTACAAGTATGTTGCCAGGGTTGGAGGATTTCAGCTATAGGGAGAGGCTGAACAGGCTGGGGCTGATTCCCAGGAGCATCGGAGGCTAAGGGGTGACATTATAAAGGTTTACAAAATTATGAGGGGCATGGATAGGATAAATAGACAGTCTTTTCCCTGGGGTGGGGAGTTCAAAACTAGTGGGCATAGATTTAGGGTGAGAGGGAAAAGATATAAAAAAGACCTAAGGGATAACTTTTTCACGCAGAGAGTAGTACGTGTATGGAATGAGCTACCAGAGGAAGTGGAGGAGGCTAGTACAATTGCAACATTTAAAAGGCATGTATATGTTATATATGAATAAGATGGGTTTGGAGGGATATGGGCCAGGTGCTGGCAGGTGGGACTAAATTGGGTTGGGATATCTGGTCAGATTGGATGAGGTGGACTGAAGGGTCTGTTTCCGTGCTGTACATCTCTATGACTCTATGACATGTGCAGTTGTTTCTATAGTCTTGACAGATGCAACTTGCTCAGGGAACATAGTATTGGGATGTCTTCTAAATGCTCTTTAAGATAACAATCAGGCTTCACTTTGAATTTGTAACAGGAAGTTTGCAAAAAGGGAGAAGCAAGAGCTGGTAAAAACCCTTTTATTTAAGCATCAATTGACGTCTTAAACTTTATCTAAACAAGGCAGCTGTAAAATCCAGGAAGGTATTTTCTATAAAGTGACTCTAGCAATTACCTGAAATCATGCGATTTCTCAGAAGAATCATTTAAAAAAATCAAAGTGTCCTTTCATTGAACACTTTCAGAAGAAATGAACCAGATTCCCACTGAACTTGAAATAAATGAACTTTTCCAGATTCCTTCAAAACACAAGCTCTCAAAGCAAAACAGCACTAAATATGTAGCCTTCGTAATAACATCAATATCCCATGAATTAATTCTAAAAGACTTTTTGCTGCTGTATAATTCCTGACATCTCACCAAATAGGAAACACACTGTTCGATCTTTCAGGATCCTTTCAATGCTTGAAACATTGAACTCTACTGCCAAAGTTCAGCGCACAGTATCAATGTCCTACATATTCCTGCTCCCTTTGACATGGATTACAATGTTAACCAACCTAATGTCAAAAGAAAACTTTAATATGTGGTTGTCTTTTCTTTATCTGTAAAGGTTCAAGGCCCTAGCACCACAAGGTAACCACGCAGCGCAGATATTTCAGACACTTGAGAGGCTGGAAGAGATTACAGAAAGGTGGAGGGATAAGGCCATGGAAGGATTTTAATCAAGGGTCAGAATTTGAAACTTGGGTGTAGCCAGAGAAGCCAGTTTAGGTCAGCTAACACAAGGATGATGGCCAAGTAGGATTTGGCGCAAGATTAGATCAGCAGAGATTGGATGACTTCAGATTTACAGAGGTAGAATATGGAGAAACTGAGCAGGATCATATGTAAATAATCAATTTTGTAAATCAAAAGGCGTGAATGATAACTTCATGTGCTGAAGCAACACAACAGTTGGATGATATAGAATGTGTTCACAGCAATGGCATAGACACACAGTTGAAAGTTCATCCTGGGTTCAAATATGACACCAAGATTGTAAATAGTCTACTTCAAACTCAGGAATTACAGGGAAAGGGATGGAGTCAGTGACAAAGAAATAGTTTGAGTGGCAGGAACAAAGGACCATTGCTTCAGTCTTCCCAATATTTAATGGTAAAAAAATTCTGCTCATCCAGTACGAAATATTAGATGAATATTTTGAAAAATAAAGACAGTGGAGGGATTGAGAGAGCTAGTGAGATAAAGCTAGGTGTCCTCAGCATACATGTGGAACTGGTACCATGAGTTTGGATGACAACACCAAGTTAACAATATCACCAAAATAACTAATTAACAACTCAAGAAAAATAGTAGTACAGGTGGTGTGTCAAAACCTCAGTATGTGGGAGCTCAAGGATACCATTGTGGTCCAGGGCAAATAAACCTGTGGTAAATGTTTGAAATTTATGCAGCTTCACCTTGGAGTTAAATCAGAGTTCATGGTTCGGGTCCAGTGAGCCTCTGAGGAAGGATATTAACTCTGATTTCTCTCCAGAGAGGCTGCCAGACCTGCTGAGCTTTTCCAGCAATTGCTGTTTTTGGTTCTGAATTCCAACATCTAGCTGGAATTTGGTTTTGGTTCACCCTAGAGTTTATGAGCTGGAGGCTGAATTACAAACAGGATCCAAACTCAGGTCCCCAGAACATTTGCTGGGTCTCTGGATTGCAATAATAGCACTAGGCCATTGCCTCTAATCTCCACCACTGATGTACATTGCCACACACTGCTGCCATTGAAAAGATGTACTGCAGCAATTTACCAAATCTTTAAAGCCTACACCTTCCAGACCCATGACTTCTCCACCAAGAAGCATAAGAGTAGTAGACAAATGGGAATACCAATTATACACCTGCATTTTATTTTGTTGCAGGGTGCCCGGAGATCCATGCATGGCAATAGCTTGTAAAACCAGAAGTCAATGTGTCAGCGCAACAATTGCATGTGTGTAGAACCTCAAAGGAACCTTGCAATGACTAAATACTCCAAGTTTCCCTTCAAAGCAATCACTATCCTGACTTGGACCAGTATTACCATTCTATCACTGTTCCTGAAACTCCCTTCCTTATGGCACTGAGTGTTCCTACACCACAACGTGGGGGTGCAGCAGTTCAAGAAAGGACTCAACTCATCATCACCTTTGCAAGGACAATTTGGGATGGACAATAAAGCTGGCCTGGTAAGTGGTGCATATCCTATGAATGAATATGTATACTTCACAATTTTTACATGATAGCTTACTGCACATAGGAAAAGTATAGAGTAACACTTCACAACAAAATTAGAAAGCGGTAACAACTGTAGCATATTGGAATATAATGTGGAAACATGTGGGGTTTGATAGGAGGGACAGATGTACAGAGTACTTCTTAAATACAGAGAAATTGGAAAATGATGCCAAAGGGACCTGATTCTCCTTGTCAATAAGTCACTGAGGGCTAACATGTAGGTGCAGCAAGCTGTTGGGAAAACTAATGGAAAGGAAACTTTTATCGCAAAAGAATTTGAGTGAAGCAGTAGTGAGGTCTTACCTCAATTATATGCGAGCTTGGTGAGATCATACTTGGAGTACTATGTACAGTTTTGGTCTCCTTATTTGAATGATTTATTGCCATTTGCATTTTAGTGAACATACTGTGCAGTTTAAAGCTTCAACTGTTGCCACGATCCATTTTGAATAGTTTAAGAATGAAAAGAATGAAAAGATATAACTGAAAGAAAGTTTATCTTCATTCTGCCACCCCTACCATGAGTCCTGAGCTGGCTCAGCAATACCTGCTCAGGAATGATATTACCGTAAAGGGAGTGCAACGAAGGTTCACCAGACTCAGTTCCAGGATGACATGACTGTCCAATGAAGAGAAATTTGGCAAACTAGGCTTGTACTCTCTAATGGTTTTAATAATCTGCAACAGTTTCACTGAAACGTACAAAATATTTTAAAGGATAGACAGGGTAGACGCAGCTAAGATGTTTCCCCTGATTTGTCTTGAAGTGGGGGCATAATTAAAAAATAAGGAAGCTCTACTTAGACTCGAGATAGAAAAGATTGTTTAACAAATGGTTGTGAATCTTTGGAATTCTCTGCCTCAGAGGGATGTGAAAGTTAACATATTTCAATTTGAGGTTGATAAATTTCTAGTTCCCAGTGTTGTAAAAGATAGTAAGGGCCAAAAGCACTGAAGTGTTCAATTAGCCATGATCCTATTAAATGGCAGAGCAGGCTCAATGGACTGAATGATCTACTCCTGCTCCTATATTTCTATGGTTATGCTGGTGAACTTTATTTATCTTAATATATACTGGCACGATAACAGTACAAAGAGCAAGAGACGGGTAAGAATTTCTGAAATAGGTTTAGAAGAATTCTCTACAGAGTAGGAAGCAAGTATTGTTGTATCTAGTTCTGGGAAATGAGGTGGGTCAAGATAATCAAGTGACAGTAGGGGACATTTACAGGTTCATGGTATCAAGTTTAGGTCGGTCATGGAGAAAACAACAAGGAGCAATCCAGAGTAAAAATTAATTGTGGGATGATCAAACTTCATGGAACAAGGGCAAATCTGGACAAGGTAAATTGGAAATAAAGTCTGGCTGGCAATCTGCAAAGCACTACCTTCAAAAGGGAAATAGTTAAGGTACACTAAAGATATATTTTCATGAGAAATGATGATCAGACAAACACTTTCCAGAACACATCAGATAATGACTATAATTGTGAGTAAGGTAATGGCTGAAATAAAAATGGACAAGTTTACCAAACCATGTAACTTTCAGCTGCCGAGCTTCCAATCAATTCAAAAATGTGGAGGATTTGACCCACTAGCCACCTGACTAAGGAGCAGCACTCCGAAAGCTTGTACTTGCAAATAAACCTGCTGTACTGTAACCTGGTGTTCTGTGATTTTTAAATAAGTAATTCAAAGGCACGAGGCTTGAACTTATTCTTCTTGTTTGCAGAGAATAATGTTTGCATATATAATTGCATGTCACCACTAAAAAGCCTAAATGACCATGTTAAAGCCCCATGATTATTTTTGATTGGTTGTTAGTTTGTGGTTCAAAAAAAGAATTGGCAGCTAACATGAAAGGGAAGCAAAAATCTTTTAAAGATGATATAAATACTAAAAGGATTGTAAATCAAGGAGCGGGTCCAATTAGAAGCCAAAAAAGGAGGCTACTTCTTGAACCTTTTCAAAAGAACACTTGACAAAGCCAAGGACACCAGATAGAGCAGTGAAAATGGTGCACTTGCAAATACAATCTGTTTTATGGAGCCATTGACTCTGTAACACTTTCAAAGAAAGGTCATGTGCCCCAGTTTTAGTATCCCCTTTAAGCTGTGCAGCTACCCAGACACCCTGTCATGCTGACTAACGTGCCAATGCACTGGCTTACTCATGTGCAGGTTGCAGTTGCATGCGGAATTCAGAGGTCGGCAATGGCCTAGTGGTATTATCACTAGACTATTACTCCAGAAACTCAGCTAATGTTCTGGGGACTTGAGTTTGAATCCTGCCATGGCAGATGGTGGAATCTGAATTCAATAAATAAAAAATCTGGAATTAAGAATCTGCAGGTGACCATAAAACCATCACATTCGCTAATGTCCCGCAGGGAAGGTTATCTGCCATCCTCATCTGGTCTGGTCTACATGTAACTCCAGACCCAGAGTAACGTGGCTGACACTTAACAGCCCTCTGAATTGGCGAAGCAAGCCACTCAATTGTAGCAACTGATACAAAGTTTAAATAAAATGAACAGACCACCTAGCATTCACCCAGGCATTGGGAAATACATCAGAAACAGCCCTGTCGACACAACAGATGCTCCTTACTAACATCTGGGAGAGCTGTCTCACAGACTAGTCAAACAACTGCCTAACACTGTCCGTAATGTATGATTCTGTGAGCATGACTATGTCCCAGACAACACCATCACCATCCCTGGATATGACCTATCCCACTGGCAGGACATACCCAGCAGAACTGGTGGCACAGTGGTATACAGTTGAGAAGGAATGCCCCGGGAGTCTTCAACATTGACTCCAGATCTCGAAGTCTTGCAGCTTTAGGTTAAGCCTGGACAAGAAACCTTCCAGCTGATTACCATGTACCATCCTCCCTCAGCAGATGAATCAATACTTCTCCATGTTGAACAACACTTGGACAAAGCACTTAGTGTGGCAAGGTGATAGAATGTCCTCTGGGTGGGGGAATTTCAGTGTCAAGAGTGGCTTGGCAGCAACACTACTGATTAAGCTCGTCATGTCCTAAAAGACATAGCTGCTAGACTGGGTCTGCAGTGGTGGTAAGGGAACTAACAAGAGGGAAAAACATACCTTACCTCATCCTTTCCAATCTGCCAGCTGCAGGTGTATCTATCCATGACAGTATTGGTAAGAGCAACCATCGCATAATCCTAGTGGAGACAAAGTCCTGCCTTCACACTAGGAATAACCTACATCATGTTGTGTAGCAGTATCACCTTGGGACAGACTTCAACAAAGCTAGAATTCAAGACTGGGCACCCATCCTGGGCACTGTGGGCCAACAACAGCAGCAGAATTGTACTCCAGACAATCTGTAACCTCATGACCCGGCATATCCCCCACTCAGCTATGACCATCAAGCAGGGGAACAACCCTGGTCAATGGAGAGTGCAGGAGGGCATACCAGGAGCAGTATCAGGCATAGCTGCAGATGAGGTGTCAACATGGTGAAGCCACCAAACAGGAAGACTTGCATGTCAAACATCAGAGGCAGCAAATGATAGATAGAGTGAAGAGATCCCACAACAAATGGATCAGATCTAAGCTCTGCAGTCCTGCCCATTCAGTCATGAGTGGTGGTAGAAAATTAAACAACTCACTGGCAGAGGACACTCCATAAAATACCCTCATCCTCAAATGATGAAAGAACCCAACACATCAGTACAAAAGATAAGGCTGAAGCTTCAGCAGCAATCTTCAGCCAGAACTGCCGTGCAGATTATCCATCTTGGCCTCCACCAGTTGTCCCCAGCATTATAGATGTCTGTTTTCAGTCAATTCGATTCACTCCACGTGATATCAAGAAACGGTTGGAGACACTGGATACTGCAAAGGCTACGGGCCCTGACAATATTCCGGGAACAGTACTGAAAGTTTATGCTCCAGAATGTGGCTCTCCCTTAGCAAGCTCTTCCAGTACAGTTACAATACTGGCATCGATCCAAAAATGTGGAAAAACATCAAGTACACAAAAAGCAGGACAGATCCAACCATCCAATTATTGCCCTATCTGTCTATTCTCAATCATCAGTAAGTGATGGAAGATGTCATCAATTGTGCTATCCGAACAGCACTTGCTCCATAAAAAAAAACCTGCTCGGTGACGCCCAGTTTGGATTCTACCAGGGCCACACAACCCCTGACCTCATTATAGCCCTGGCTCAAATGTGAGTACAAGAGCTGAATTCTAGAGGTGAAGTGAGAGCCAAAGCCCATGACATCAAGGTTGTATTCAACTGAGTGTGACATCAAGAAAAACTGGAATCAATGGGTATTGGGGTGAAAATTCTCCACTGGTTGAGGTTGTATTTGCTTTGAACAATAGAGAGACTTGGGCTGACAAGTGGCAAGTAACATTCGCGCCATGCAAGTTCCAGGCAATGAACATCTTCAATAAGAAACAATCTAAATGCTGTTCCTTGACATTCAGTAGTGTTACCATCACTGAATACACTACTATCAACATCCTGCAAGTTATTATTGACCAGAAACTCAACTGGACTCACCGCATAAACACAGTGACTACGAGAGCAGGAGAGGGGCTAGGCATACTGCAGTGAGTAACTCACCTCCCGACTCCCCAAAGCCTGTCTAACACCTATAAGGCTGAAAATGTGTTGCTGGTTAAAGCACAGCAGGTTAGGCAGCATCCAAGGAATAGGAAATTCGACGTTTCGGGCATAAGCCCTTCATCAAGAATTATGCCCGAAACGTCGAATTTCCTATTCCTTGGATGCTGCCTAACCTGCTGTGCTTTAACCAGCAACACATTTTCAGCTGTGATCTCCAGCATCTGCAGACCTCATTTTTTACCCTAACACCTATAAGGCAAAAGTTAGGAATGTGATGGAATATTCCCCACTTGCCTTGATGAATGCAGCTCCAACAACACTGGAGAAGGTTGATATCATCCAGGACACAGCAGTCTGCTTGACTGGCATGATGTCCACTCCCTCTACCATTGATGCTCTAACTAAAAGAAGCACTGCAGAATTTCACCAAATATCTTCAGACAGCACCTTCCAAACCTATGATCACTTCCATCTAGAAGGACAAGGATAGCAGACACATGGAAACATCACCACCTGCAAGTTCCCCTCCAAGGCACTCCCATCCTGACTTGGAAATATAATTGCTGTTCCTTCACTGTTGCTCTGTCAAAGTCCTGGAATTCCCTCCCTAATAGTATTGTGGGTCAACCCATAGCAATGGTTCAAGAAAGCGGCTCCTTCTCAAGGGCAAATAGGAATGGGCAATAAATTCTGGCCAGCCAGAGAGAGACACATCCCACAAATGAATTAATTTTTTAAAAATTGAGGTATGTTGTTCAATTTATGGCTGTAAACCAAATGGTTTACTATCTTCCTTTTTCTGATTTTGGTCAAGTTCTGGTTTTTGTTTAAAAAAAACATTTTGTATACTTTTTCATGCTGAGCAAGAACGCCACCAGAGGACATCTTGACAGCCTAGTTTGAAACCAATTTTCTGCTTGCATGAACCTCAAATCCAGCAGGCCACAAATCCTACATTCACTGTTCAGCATTTAAATTAAGAGTCAATGATTCTGGCCTCCGATCCTACCTCAAATATTGTCTAACGCTTTTCCTGTAACCTTCAAGACCTGCTACATGATTGTTCTTCAGACAGTGGTTACAAAAGTTCAACAACTACTGTTACAGATTAAAAAACCAAATTCCATGATGCAAGCTATACATTAGACTGATAATGGCTGCTGCTCATCACATGTTCGACATTCTGGTTATTTGTTCAATAATATGCTCCCTCTTAATGTGATATCACAGTAAGTATCAATCATGTTTGTATGACACTTTTCCTCTACATTTATGATATACAGAGAAATCTCGGTTATCCCAACTTCAGATTATCCAAAGATGATTTCAAGGTCCCACAAAAACATTACAAAGAGGTAAGTGTATTCGATTTACCTGTCCTGAAGAACAGGTGAAAACGCTGGCAAAAACAAAGATACACAAGCAGCTCAAGCATCAGCGACTAGATACTTTTTAAAAGGGTTATTACACAGTCCTTTGCAAAAGTAACTATTTTTACAGGGTCTTCCTGCCACTTTACCGAGCCGTTCATAAATAAAAAGGCTGAGGACGTAAATGCCCGCGCAAGGCAGTGCTTCTGTCTTTCTACTACGAGACAGTGTTCCCGGAAACTGACAAATGCTCTTCAGATCGTAGCAGCTGTTCGGGACCTTGTTTAATGCTAGGATTTGATATACAGTATTTATGTGATGATAAGTCCTTCTCATTTTAACCTGTAACTTGCAGACTGCAAGGATTAGTTTGTTTAAATGGCAGACTCATTAAAATTATAGATTTCAACAAATTCTCCGGCAGAGCACAGCGTTAGATCAGTCTGGCTTTCTTTATTTACGGTAAAAGTGATTATCTAAACGAAACAGTGCCCGTCTATCTTATTTGGATAACCGAAGCTCCTCTGTAGATTTTGGAGTACATAGCACCAATTTAAAGACTGCAGTTGACACAAAATTAGGAAGTATTATGAGCGGTGAGCAAGATAGTGACAAACTTTGATAGGTTGATGGAAAGGTGGGACATATGACTGACTAAATTTATTGCAGGGAAGTGTGAAATGATTAATTTTGGTGTGAAGAACATGGGGTAGTAATCGAAAACAAAACGTACAAAAGAATCAGAGGGACTAAAGAATAAGATGAAACGTAATAGAAATTTTCAAAATCATGAGGTGACGGGATAGAATAAATAAGGAGAACCTGTTCCCGTTTGCTTTAGGATGAAGAACCAGCAGACATCGATTTAACGTGACTAGTAAAAGAAATAATGCTGACATGGAGAAAGACTTTGTGTTTATGTGGTGGAGGCAGACTAAATTGAGTCCTTCAAAGGACAATTGAATAAATGTGGTATGAAAACATTTGCAGGTCTAAGGAAAAAGCAGAGGAACGCTGTGCTGTTAGAAATGGCCATCTTTTGATGCAGCATTAAACCATGATCCTGTCTACACAATTTTGAAGACGACTAAGGGAGGAATTCCCAGAGTCCTAACCCATATTTCTCCCCCTTTCAACATTGCAGAATGAGATTATCTGCTTATCATTATCACATTTTGGAGTTGATCATGCAATTACAACAGTGCCTATACTTCAAAAATACTTAATTGACTGTAAAATGCTTTGGGATGTCCTAAATTTGATAAAGGCATAACAGAAATTCAAGCCAATGTTTCTTTCTCTGTCTCTCAAAATGGGCATTTCCCTTTGGGTCCTTCTTCCAGAATCACAGAATTGTTAGAGCACAATGGAAGCCATTTGGCCTGCCACGGCCACATTGTCATAGATGAGGGGACTGAGGGCCTGATTGCTAAACTGGCATGAAAAACATTAACTGATCAATAGTGTGCATTTAAAGATGAGATAGGTAACTAAAGAGAACACAAAGTTAAGTAGAAATGTATGTTGTGTAAAGGATATAACAAAGTTGCAGACCAATATAGACAGTTTAAGCAAAGACAAAGATCTGGCAGAGGAGAGGATAATGTGGGAAAATGTAAGATTGTTCAGTTTGGCAGGATGAATAAAAAGCAGGGTATTACCGGAATGGAGAGCAACTGGAGAATTATGAGGTGCAGAAGAATCTAGGTGGTCTAGTGCACAAGTCACAAAAAGTTCATAAAAATTAACCAATGTTAAACAGACTGGCATTGTTAGGATAATATTTATCCTTTTTTAAACAATGTTTGCAATTCCCTTGTCTTCCAGCATCACATCTGATTCTAAACGACTGGACAATTATGGCCGTGCCTTTGCAATTTCCACTCTCACTTCCCTCAGCATCCTTGGATGCTTCTCATCCAGTCCAGGTGCCACATCAACCTCAAACAAATAACCTATCCAATTAACTTCTCCTCATCATTTTTAAATGTTTCAAGTCTCCGAGTTACTTTCTATTTACTCAGGTCATGGACAGCAACTTCTTCTTTCGTAAAGCCAATCGTAAAGTCTTCAGTTAACACCTCCATCTGCCCAGTCTCTCTCTGATTCATAATCGGTCTCCAACCTTTTATTATTTATGTGCTTGTAGAAGACTTCAAGATAGGGTTTGACCTTATGCGAGTATCATTTCGTACTTTCTCTTCATTTCTCTTATTTTCTTTTCAACTTCCCTTCTGAATATTTTATATCCAGCCTGGTCCTACACGTGCACTGCAGTACCAACTGCAATCTATATCTGTGACACATGGAACAGAGCAACAAAAAGTGTCATGTAATTATGATATCTTCAATCAGTGTTGCTCACATAAGAGCCTTGGCCTCACTTGAAGGGACAACCAATGAAGACGTGGCAAACAGTACTGGTCAGAGGCTTACCAGACGATCATGCTAGAGACTAGCAGAATACATATTTCACTCCTGGATGTACATCTCACTAGAGTGGCAGTAGAATGGACATCACCAGCTGGGAAGAGAAAAAAAAACAACCTGGCAAAGTACTTTTAAGGCCCTTCAAAATGGGACTCAACCTGAACTGTTTGCAATGTATTGGGACCTGTGGCAAAGTCTTGTTATCCAATGTTCTGAGCAAGGCTGAGTTTACTAAGTAAGTGAATGACGGTTGTATTATCCACCTGACATTCATTAGAAGCACACATATTTCTTTATCTTAACATCTACAGGTAGGTTAGATTAGATTCCCTACAGTGTGGAAACAGGCCCTTCGGCCCAGCAACTCCACACTGAACCTCTGAAGAGGATCCCATCCAAACCCCTTTCCCTATCCTATATTTACCCCTGACTAATGCACCTAACACTATGGACAATTTTGCATGACCAATTCACTTGACCTATACATCTTTGGATTGTGGGAGGCAACCAGAGTACTCAGAGGAAATCCATGGGGAGAATGTGTGAACTCCACGCAGATGGTCAACCAAGGCAGGAATTGAACCCGGGTCCCTGGCTCTGTGAGGCAGCAGTGCTAGCCACTAAGCTACCCCAATCTTTAACATGATGGTTGCGTCCTTGTGCAACTCCATGTTATAGAAAAATTGCACTCTAGAAACGGCATTTAAAGTGTTGGCAATGTAATTGCAATACGTATGTTTTAAAAGTTCACACTTTAGAAACACTGTCCTCAGTTCAAAACATGCATTATAGCAGAACAACCTGTATCCCATTCATCATACATGAAGTTCTGGACTTGGTGTCCTACCTTTCTGTTCATGGGAATAAATCTTTCATATATCTAACATATCTTTTAAAACAGTCCATTAATCACCTATTGTTTTTCCTGACAATTTTAATTTATCTGGCCCAGTGTCATTCTTTTCCATTGAAAAAGTTGACTCTTTTGGGATGGGCAAGAAATGCTGGCCTAACCAGTAACTGCCTCATTTAAAAATGATTTTTTTCCCAGTTAATTATTTTCAGTTTGGATTTTTTTTCCCTTTTCCAGAGCCAACCTAAATCTCATGCGCAAGGATCACCACCCTCTAAATTTTCCTTTATTGACACTTGATCCACTTCACCCACTTCGGTGTCTTCTTTGTCATTGGACTGGGATCATAATGCCATATAAAATTTTCCTGAACACAGTCGAGGAACTCTTGCCAATCTTTGTTCTTTAAACTATTACTATCCAGTGTATATTCAGATAATTAAAGCTCACCCATTACAGCTTTGCTATATTTCTGCAAAATAACTGTTCTTTGCAAACTTCTTCTTCGACATCATTCTAAATTGTTGGTGACACAGAAATATAGTGCACCTTTTTAGTTCCTTAGGTTTAACGAAATGAAATATTTCTTTGATCCCTCTGGTGTGTCCTCTACCTCCAACACAGCAATATTTTTACAATGTTTAACTAACTTAACATTTTCCATATGTAACTTCTCACAGTTTATATGCTGTGTACTGAACATTCTTCAACCCATTAATCAAAAATGTTCTCTTGTATACATCAGAAATTGTCTCCCTTAGTTTTATATATTTTCAATGTACATTAAAGTAATCAAGGTCATCTAAATATACTATATTTTTAAAATCTAATATTGAAATTTGACAAATTCTCTCATCTATCACCTTCTTACCATTTGGATTTCTACACAAAACTCCCAATGAGGTAACAACTGCCTGTTAGTTCCTGAATTCAAGGCATTTTCTATTCTAGAATCACATGTCACATCCTTTCCAGTTAGAACATTATGTTTAATTAGTATTGCCATATCTCATTCTCTTTCCATCTTCTCCATAATGCCAAAATATTTGGTAATCTGAAACATTAAGAACCAATTCCTTACCTCTTTTGAGCCACATCTCTAATGCAATCATGTCAGACTCTCATGCAATAATTTGTATTTGCAGCTCACCAACTTCATCAGTTAGACCACAGACATTAAAATAAGTATATTATCTAGTTTTGTGATTCATACTTTTTTTCCTCAAAACCATCCCTTCAATTTTTGGAATGTTTCTGATTTTATTGCTGTCTGTATCTGTATCCTCTGATTTCAATGCTGCTCTTTCTTTTCTCCTTTGAAATTAATTTTCCAACAGTCCAAGTAAATTCCTATGCATGTTTTATATGAAATTTCACATGGAATGCCAATATTTTCCTGGGCTCAATGTATCCAAATTTTGCAAATTAATTTGGTTTAACAAATTAATTTAACTACATAAATTTCTTCCCACTTTTTCTTATATGCTTCCCACTTGGCTTGAGAGAGTCAAATTACTTTGCTGGACAGTTGCTGGTCAGCACTCCATTATTCATACTATCCAAAACAGTGATATAATTTTTTTAGACGTGGATGACTTACAATTTACTTTAATTCATTGAATAATACCAGAACTGAAAAGGTTACCAGGACTGATTGATCAGGCCGAGATCGTTTATTCACAAAAGCGAAGACTTCAGGATGATAGAAGAGTTTAATAAGGTACATGTGGATATTGTTGCTTGCAGGCATGATCAAAGCCATAAATGTAAGATAGCTACCAATAAATTCAGGTAGGAATTCAGGAAAAACATCTTTCAGGCAGCACAGTGGCTCAGTGGTTAGGTGGTTAGCACTGCTGTATCATAGCATCAGGGCCCCAGGTTCGGTTCCAGTCTAGGGCAACTGTCTGTATAGAGTTTGCACATTCTCCTTGTGTCGGTGAGTTTCACCTCCGGGTGCTCCAGTTTCGCTCTGCAGTCCAAAGATGGTCAGGTGTTAGGTGCATTAGTCAGAGGCGGGGTGTGTCCGGGTGGATTACTCTTTGGAGGGTCAGTGAGCACTTGTTGAGCCTAAGGGAATCTACAGTGGTTAAAATATGGAACTTGAGCGATGAATAGCACAGATGAACTCAAGGGGCAAATAGTTAGTAGGTGAGGGAAAAAGTTGTTGACGAGGGCTGAGGAGACTTGCACGCAGCATTGACACTGGCATATAGATATTTTCTCATCAACCTATTCAGAGATATCATTACACACCTCTGGAGCTGGTGAAACTTGAACCCAGGCCTCCAGGCTTACACTAAGGATACTATCACTGTACCACAAGAGGCCTCCTAATATTGGCATTGATAGTTATTTTAGTAAACCTGTTACGGCACATCTCCTGATTGTGAACCTGTGATAAAGCTGCTCCTTTAACAAGGTTGTATTGTCCTTGGATTTTTTCCAGAGAGGTCATAAAAGACACATTCTGAAAAATCTGGTGTTGAAGGGTTTCCGGGCAAATTTGTTTATAGCTGACAGATACTGCCGCAGACGGAATGCTTTCAAGTTTAAAAACACTTGTACAATGAAAGGGGAGCAGCCAATTCTTCCAGCTCAGTTTTTCTCTGGTTTGGTTTGGTTTTAAACAGTGTGTGGAAAAGGCTGCTGAACCCAAATAAGCAGGTCTAGGCTGGCACTCTCTTTCTGGCTTCTAAGAACCTATGTTTGATTTTACCTTGTGTGCCAAGGGGTGTTTATGGGGATTGTTGCAAGTGTCGGGCACAGCATCAAGTTCGGATGATCTGTTGGGCTTTCAGAGAGGTTATGTTATTCTGTATTTTGTTTTCTGTTGTTTGTGTTTCAGCCAGTAATCTTGTAAATAAATTCTGTTCTGTTTAAAACTAAGTGGTTTGACCAGCAGCATTTCTGCTGGATTATCTGCTTTGCACCTGCTTAAAACAACTAGCAATGTTAGGCTCTGGGCTATCTTCTTGAAATGTTTTCAGGGGTCTGGCCTTCTGGTCCAGAGGTAATGATACTACCACAACACCACAAACCTCCACTGGCACGGCCAAATGGCCTGTAGCTACATAAACACATGGCAATCATTTTGTACAACAAAGTGGCGATATTGTCATGATTGCACTTTAATGTCCCAGCTGGATTATACATGCACTTCAGGTACATATTAGACAAATCCATATCTACATTGCTGTTGAGACTTTAGTAATACCTTTGGTCTCTCAATCAAAAGTGGATCCTGTAAACAGACCTTTGTCCTCAAATTGGGCTTTGCTTGGGTTTTAGTTATCCCAATGAAGTAATTGACTTGTGGGATATAACAGTCTTCGTCATGCCAGCAATATTTCTTCAAAAATGACATGTAACCAAACATACATTGCAGAGGTTTAAAGACTAAAGCTAATAACTTTTTACACCTGGAAAAAGTAAACAAAGAAGTCACAAATTATTTGTCTCTCCATGCCATTAATTGTCTGCAGCTAACTGGATTTCATCAATTTCATTGTAACCTGGTGTTTGGAAGTACATATGAACAGCCCAAAGCCATTCGCCCTTCTTTGCCATGAAAATATGTGCTCACTATTCCATATTTCCCCTCCACAGCATTGACTAGATTTGCAAGGGATTGTACCATCTTTTGTTGCTGCATCTTCCCAAAACATTGTATATCTTCAGTTATGTGAAATCAAACCCATGTTACCTACTTCATCTTTTTTATATCAACAAAAGTCATTTGAATACATAAATACTGCACGTGAATCATGTACGGTTTACGGTTCTTCTCAAGAAAAAGACAGTTCAAATTTAGAAACAAACAGATAGGAATGAAACATAAAAACTGGATGTAAATGGAAAGGACTCTGGCTTATCATGCTATCCTTTGGGTGAGCAAGTAGTTAGAAGATATAGTTGTTTCCAGTGTGTGCAGCAGCAAAGCGGTGGGGAATGGGCATCATGGTGATGTCAGCGGAGAAAGCAGCATCTGCGGTCAGCATTGGAATCAGAGATGTTGGGCTTCAGCTACAGCGATGTAGCAGGCCCAAATAGTACTCCTGGAGTGCACTGTGATGCAGGGGTGTTGGTGGACTCAGAGTCCATTGTAGAAAGCCCGACTAATGTCAGGCAGAGCATAAGAGGAGAAGATGATGAACTCCGGTTTTGCTTATATTTAAGTCTTACATCTTAACTTCAGTCTTCTATCTTAATATCTTCACTAAGTCAAAATGGCTTCAGAGCATGGTGACATATTACGCTTGTATTTAACAGATAAATACAGAGACAAGTGACAATGAATCATTCTATTCAATTCAATGTTGTAGTTAGTAGCTGACAAATAAAGAGGAAGTCCATTCAGGTTTTTTTAGTAATTAAAATTAGAGTGTTGGGCATCGAAAAAGTAAAATAACTGGGAAAATAATTCGATTGGCGAAGTACAAAGAGTTAACAAAGGGAGTAAGAAAAAATTTTCTATGAATAACATATTCTCCTTAACATATATCCCAAATGGAACTTATAGATATTGGTGGCTCATTGCTCTGCAATACAAGTTTTGCTCCCAACTACTTTTCACATGAATGGAGAAATAGAAACAAGTTAAAGTTATGGCAAGAGACACAAATGAGAGAAGAAAAGGAGGCAAGATAAAGAACCAGCTAGGCAGAGGAAAAATACACAACAGCGTGACTATTACTTCTGACTTATCATGTAATGATATGGAATGTTGACTTTGAATATATTCAAATGCTGGCTTTGACGTGTTCTTGGAAGCATCTCTCTTACTTTCTAAAAACTCATTCTTTCCCCATCACTTCTATTTGTAATTCTTCTGGTCACTTTAACACTCTCTTTATTTGAAGATGTATTTTTTAAATTCACTTTTTATTCACCCAGTTTTCCTACATGACTTATTTTTTAATTCACTCATAGGATGTGGGCATTACTTAGTCCAGCATTTCTTGCCCATCTCTATTTGCCCTTGAGAAAGTGGTGGTGAGCTGCCTTCTTATTACTGCTGCAGTCCAAATGCTATCGGTAGATTCACAATGCCTTTAGGGACCAAATTCCAGAATTTTGACCCAGCGACAGGGAGATCAATATATTTCCATGTCAGGATGATGAGTGGCTTACAGGAAAACTTGCAAGTGGTAGTGTTCCCATGTACCTGCTACCCTTGTCCTTCTAAATGGAAGTGGACATGGGCTGCACTCATCCAGGCAATTGATGAGTATTCTGTCAGACTTGTGCATTGTAGATGGTGAACAGGCTTTGGGAAGTCAAGAGGTGACTTACTCGCTGCTGCATTCCAAGCCTCTGACCTGCTCTCGTAGATACTGTGTTTACGTGGCAAGTCCAGTTCAGTTTCTAGTCAATGGTAACCCCAGGATGCAGATAATAGGGGATTCAGTGTTGGTAATACAAATGAATGCCAAGGAGCAGTAGATAGATTATCTCTTATTGGAGATGGTCATTGTCTGGCATTTGCTGGCACGAATGTTGCCTGAATATTGTCCATCTCATGGTACATTTGGACATGGACTGCTTCAATATCAAAGGTGCCATGAATAGTCCTGAACACTGTAATCATCAGCAAACATCCCCACATCTAACGTTAATAATAGAGAAGGTCATTGAAGTAGTAGGTGAAGATGGTTGGGTCTAGGGCATTACACGAAGGCACTCCTGCACAGATGTCCTGAAGCAGAAATGACTACCTCCAACCATCTTGTGTGTCAGGTATGATTCCAACCGGTGGAGAGTTTTCTCTCAATTCCTACCGAATCCAGTTTTGCTCGGGCTCATTGGTGCAACATGCAGTTAAATGTGCTTTGATATCAAGGGCTATCACTATCCCACCTCTGGAATTCAGTTTTTGTCAATGTTTGAATCAAAACTGTAATGAGGTCAGAAGCCAAATGATCCTGCAGGACCCAAACTGGGTATCACTAAGCGGCACGGTGGCACGGTGGGCGGCACGGTGGCACAGTGGTTAGCACTGCTGCCTCACAGCGCCTGTAGACCCGGGTTCAATTCCCGACTCAGGCGACTGACTGTGTGGAGTTTGCACGTTCTCCCCGTGTCTGCGTGGGTTTCCTCCGGGTGCTCCGGTTTCCTCCCACAGTCCAAAGATGTGCGGGTCAGGTGAATTGGCCAAGCTAAATTGCCCGTAGTGTTAGGTAAGGGGTAAATGTAGGGGTATGGGTGGGTTGCGCTTCGGCGGGTCGGTGTGGACTTGTTGGGCCGAAGGGCCTGTTTCCACACTGTAAGTCTAATCTAATCTATCTAAGCAGCTAAATAGTAAGCAGGTGCTGCTTGACAGCACTGTTAATGATACCTTTCAACACTGTGCTGATGATCAAGACTGTACTGATGGGACAGTAGTTAGTTTGGTTGGATTTGTCCAGCTTTTTGCGCACAAGACATAGCTGGGCAATTTTCCATAATGCTGGGTAGATGCCAGAGTTATAGCTGTACTGGAACAGTTTGGCTTGGGGAGCAGCAAATTCTGAAGCACACGTCTTCAGAATTATGTCAGGGACCATGATCTTGACAATATTCTGTGTCTTCAACTGTTTCTTGAGATCATGTACAGTGAATCAAATTGACTGATGACTTGCACCTGTGATGCTGGACATCTCTGGAGGAGGCAGAGGTATTTGATCTACTTGCACTTCTGACTGAAGATTGTTGTAAATGCTGTGGCGATGCTGCTCCTTTGTTATTCTGCCCTTGTTCTTTTTGAAAGGCGGCATAAATGCAGAAGGTTCCAATGTATCTGCTTTAGATGGGATTTAGGAACAATTTGAATAGCTAACAGATACTGCTTTAGGAAAAAAGGCTTTCAAGTTTTGATAAAAACACTTGGTGAGTTTTGAGAAGATTCATCGCTCAGGTTGAGGTTCTGGATGTAGGGTTGCTCGCTGAACTGGAAGGTTAGTTTTCAGACATTGTATCACCATACTAGGTAACATCATCAGTGAGCCTCTGGATGAAGCAATGGTGGCATGGCGCACTTTCTATATATGTGTTTGGGTTGCCAAGGGCTGGTGATGTCATTTCCTGTACGTTTTCTCAGGGGGTGGTAAATGGGATCCAAGTCAATGTGTTTGTTGATAGAGTTCAGGTTGGAATGCCATGCTTCTACAAATTCTCGTGTGTCTTTGTTTGGCTTGTCCTAGGATGGACGTATTGCCCCAGTCGAAGTGGTGCCCTTCCTCATCTGTATGTGAGGATACTAGTGAGACTGGGTCATGTCTTTTTGTGGCTAGTTGGTGTTCCTGTATCCTGGTGGTTAGTTTTCTGCCTGTTTGCCCAATGTAGTGTTTGTTACAGTCCTTGCACAGTATTTTGTAAATGACATTAGTTTTGCTCGTTATCTGTATAGGGTTTTTCAAGTTCATTAGCTGCTCTTTTAGTGTGTGGTGGGTTTATGGGCTACCATGATGCTAAGGGGTCTGAGTAGTCTGGCAGTCATTCCTAAAATGTCTTTGATGTAGGGGAGAGTGGCTAGGGTTTCTGGATGTGTTTTCTCTGCTTGTTTGGGTTTGTTGCTGAGAAATCGGTGGACTGTGTGGGGGAAACTATTTTTAAGGTGACAGGAGAATATTTATATAAGATATTAGGGGCAACTTTTTTTTTTACAGAGAGTAGTTGCATGTGGACTGAATTGAGAAATGGTGAATGTAGGTCCACCCAAACATTTAAAAGCCAGTTGGATAAGTACCAGTCCTTGAACAGGAAAGATTTGGAGGAATTTCCATGCTGTATGACTCTACAAACAAAAGTCAAATACAAAAGTAAAACATGGCAGATACTGGAAGTCTAAGATGAAATTAGAAAATGCTTGAAAGGTTCAGCAGGTCTGACAAAAATGTTGCAGCAAAAAAACAAACAATTAAGTTTCACATTAATGATCTATCATCAGTATTCTGTTGAAAAGTTGTCAGCTTGAAACATTAACTGTTTCTCTCTTCACAGGTATCACCACAGCTGTTAAGTGCTCCGAACAAAATTTAAAGTAAGGAACCTACATGCACCTCCAGATTCAGAGTTCAGATAGTTATTCCCCATTGTGTAATCCTCCAAAATATCTAAACTCGGGCAGACCCCATGTTGCACTGTCTAGTTAATGCATCATAATGCAATGATCGGTATTGGAGTAGATCAATATGGCAGCCAATGCATCGCTCAATGAGTTGTCCAATATCTAAAGGCTTAGAGGTGATAAATGGCTTTGAGGTAAGCAGTTGCCAGGAACAGGCTTAACCTCTTTTAATGTTAAATATTGGTGCAGTAGGGATTGTACGTTTAGTCAGATTTTCCTTCAGTATTTTCAATGTTTTGACTGGAGATGGGAAGAACTACCTAAGAGATTTATTCTCTCTTAAATCTATTACAAATTGTAATGACTCAAATTATTCTAAGACTACACGTCAAAAAGATTCTACTCGTTAACCTTTAGAGTACTTTATTCCCCTAAAGATGTACACAATACAAAAATATCGAAGATCTGATAATGGTTCTACAGCTTAAACATGAATCTACAATATTCTTTATTTTCCAGATGTTAAACGGCAATTTCATTAAGTTCAATATCTATGAAAAGACTTTTCAGATGGCAGGGTTTCCTACCCTGTCACTCAAGGTTTCAGCAGGAATCACAGCAACCTTACAGCTATTTGATACTTTGCAGTATTCCATTTGTCACTCTGACGAAAATCCTACCTCAGAGAGCTGCCTGCCTATGTGACTGGCTAACAGCTCTGTGGTGACTAGGACTGTGAATATTAGTTGTTCCCAAATTTTAAGCCCCATAGTCCAGGACTAGCTAAGCACAGAGGTCTCACAATGGGGTGGAGAGGTGAGAACTAGGGATATTAATCTTGATGGTGAAGCTGGAAAGGAAGGAGATTCTGTTAGGTAGCTGATGAAGAAAGGTGCCTGTGAGAGAGTAACCCAATCCTCTTTGTAGGCCCAAGGCCTGAACAGGGTATCATGCCACTTCCCCCCCACACCCCCCCCCCCACACCCCACCCTAGCCTGCCCCAAACTCCTCCCACAGTGTCAAATATTTAGGGGGGGGGGGTACAGGGCCTCAATTGGGGTTAAAGTGAGGAGGTGTGTCTCGGTCTCTCCCACCACTATAAAATTGCAGACAGGGTCAGGGTGTGCAGGATGGTCACCTGGGAACTTTTATGGGCCCTGCTGCCTGCAAGCACACCCCTGGGGACTGTAAACTTATAAATAATAATTGAGAAAACTGTGGATGCCGTTACTCATCCCTGTGCCTAAGACAACTCATGCAGCATGTCTCGATGACTACCGCCCCAGTGGCCCCAACTTCGGTGGTCATGAAGTGCTTTGAAAGGCTGGTCATGGCATTAATCAACTCCAGCCTCCCCACTACTCTTGGCCCACTCCAACTTGCCTATCAGACCAACAGATCCACATCAGATGCCATATCACATGCCCTTCACTCTTCCCTAGGATATTTTGACACCAAGAACAGCTACGTAAGAATCATACTCATTGACTACAGTTCAGCCTTCAACACTATTATCCCCTCGAGACTGAATACTAAACTTAGTGATCTCGGACTAAGCCCCACACTCTGCAACTGGATCCTCAGTTTCCTGACCCACAGGTCACAATTAGTGAAGATTGCGGACAATATTTCATCCTCACTAATATTCAACACTGGAGCCCCCCCCCCAGGGGTGCTTACTCAGCCCCCTACTGTACTGACTGTATATCCATGACTGTGTCGCCAAATATCAGACAATTTCGCTGATGACACCCCCACAGTCGATCAAATCTCAGACGGCTACAAAACAGACTACAGATCGGAGGTGGAAGACCTGAAAACATGGTGCACTGAGAACAACCTAGCTCTCAATGCTGGCAAAACCAAGGAACTCATTATTGACTTTCAGCAGGATGTTACTCATGCCCCCCTACACATTAACAGCACAGAGGTGGAGCAAGTGGAGAGTTCAAGCTCCTGGGAGTGGTCTTGGACTCTTCATGTGGACGCACTGATTAAAAAGGCCCAACAGGGTTTCTTCTTCCTCAGGCAGATGAGGAAACTTGGAATGACAGCAAATACCCTTGCCAACTTTTATAGGTGCACCATCGAGAGCATGCTGTCTGGATGTATCACTAGCTGATATGGCAACTGTACCATTTAAGATCAGAGACGTTTACAGAGGGTGGTGAACTTGGCCCGGACAATCACAAAGGTCAATCTCTTATCTACAGAATCCATCTACCAGGCCTGCTGTTAAGGAAAGGCCGCCAGCATTCTCAAAGATCCATCCCACCCTGGCAATGTTTTTTCTACAACCTCTACCATCAGAGAGAAGGTATAGAAGGCTGAACTCACACACCAGCCGGTTTTGAAACAGTTTCTACACCACTGTTGTTAGAATACGGAATGGACTCACAAACGCTTAACATTCGCCTGTACCTGTGTTTTTGTTTATGTCTCTGTTACCCATTATAAACTTAACTATGCTACTTAACTATGTGATCTGCCTGTATTACTTGCAAGACAAAGCTTTTCACTGTGCCTCGGTACACGTGACAATAAATTCAATCAGAAACAAAACAGACATTGCTAGAAAAGCTTAGCAGGTCTGGCAGCATCCGTGGAGGAAAATCAGAATTAACATTTCTGGTCAAGTGACCCTTCCTTAGAACTGTAAACTTCGAAATGTGATGTTCAGTAAGACAGAATGAAAATGACTCTCAGTTATGTTCATAGTCTTCTTTGAAGCACTTAAGCAAGAGCATATGCATTATACAGGTGATGTACTAAAAGTACAAGTAGAGGCAAATGATGGACTTACCATGATTGGTAGACTTTGCCTTTTGCTCCCTGTCCAACTGAAAACATTTGCAGCTTTGATATTTGCACGCAAGACATCATTAATTATCTCTTAAACGACTCATTTCTTCTGAAAGGAGAAAGTGACCCGTGTCAGTTCTTTGAAAGCAAACAAATCTTTACAATCTAAAGACAAAAAGCTTCAACTACAAATTAGAAAAATAAGAAATAAATGTTTTAAAGAACTAACTATAAAAACAAAAAAAAAGCAAGAGCTGTGCTCTTTAATAGCAGCATCCAGCATGTTAAACTGTGATTGCAAAATTGTAATTTTTCCTTCAATGTTTTGCAGTGTATATATTGCACACCTGTGATAAATATCGTGTATGGCTACATGGCTGTATGCTAACAGTTAGACTGCAGCATCTGTGATGTTAGACCACATGGGATTAGGACCTGTTTGAAGGTTCTACTTAAGTCTAGGTCAACTATTATAGTGTAGAGATAAAAATGATTGTCTGTCTGGTGTTCAATCCTCAACTATCTAAAGCTAAGAATCTGCTCATGGTATTTATACACAGTCTGGAACCTGTAAAACTCGAACACATAGGATCATCAGATAATATCCTATTTATAACTCAACCAATTAGTTAGCCTGCTCCTGGCCCACCCCAAATATCTTTTCATCTAAGTTGAAATGGCTGTTTAAAGTGAAATGAGGAAATTAGAAAAACACAAGTGACTAAGATCTAAAGTGCTCTGCCAGAATGTGTGATGGAAGCAGCTTAACTCAATACAATCAAAATGAAATTACATGGTTTAAACAGGAACAACTTGCAGGCGAACAGCAAAAAGGCAGAAGAACACACAAAGTGAGAAACTCATTTGGACTCCTTTTACACCGTAACAATTCTACAATTCTTCAAGCACCCATCCACATCATCAGCCACTCTCATTTCAACGCACTTATGGTTGAATTTTAGTGCAAATAAGGGTGGATGGATTTGAGTCAGATATCAACATTTGTAACATCTGAATTCCAAACTACTTACTGGTTGTACACAGCTGGAATGGAGATAGTGGCCAATCCAGTCTCTCAGAGTGGGTTGGTAAATTAAATATTTTAATGATGGTGCTGGTAGCCTCTGACTTAACCTGTTTTTCCAGTGAACTACCTTATTTTCCAGACCTCGAGTGCCAACAATATACTACTAACTAACACTTACACAGCCATAATCAGCTCACCAAAGCTCAATCTAAGTTCTGGTAGAACTACTCAGCTCCAAATCTTGATACAGTATCAATCCAAAAATGAACAGGAGCTGAATTCCAGAGGTGAGTGAAAGTGACTGCGCTTGACATTAAGAAAACGTTGTCTACAAATGGATCACCAAAATGTCCTCATAAAATAGAAGTTAATACCAATCATGGGAATACTCTCGAATGGGTTGGAGTCATATTTAACACAAGAAAGATGGTTATGCTTGTTGGCTATAAATTTTTTAACTTCAGGCCATTACTGCAGGAGTTTCTCAAGGAAGAATCCTAATCCCACCCATCTTCAGCTAACTCGTCAATGACCTTCCATTCAGCAGAAGGTCAGAAGTGGGCTAGCACTAAAAATCGTTTTTTCTGACCATTATGACATGGGACTGAAAATGGTGTTTCCTACAACAATGACTACACTTCAAAACCACTTCATCAGCTACAAATCATTTTGAACATGTTGGAGTTTGGAAGGCATTGTATAAATGCAAATCTAACTTGTCCAATGATTCATACCAAACTATAATGTTCACAGTCAAAATATATTATCTACAGAAAACAGAGTTTCCAATGTAAATCCTTTCACTGATTTAAACAAAACTTGAACCACCTCAAGAACATCACATTTCATCCTAAAATTAGCCCATCTACCATTGAAGCTCTCACACATGCAGTCAACAATTCTCTCTCACTACTCCAATGCTCCCTCTGTTTGCCTCCTACTTTTGAGCCTCAAGAAGCTCCAAACAAAATTGCTCCAATAGCCAATTGCACACAAAGTGGCTCCTGGTTCTTGAAGCCTCCAAATTAAATTAATTCCCTGTCTATTAAGTGCCAACCATGGCTTAGTGGCAGCACTCTGTGGAACAGATTGTTGTGGCTCCAACAACAATGGCACATAATCCAGTTGAAACTCATGCTGAAATATTGAGAGTCAAAGCAGGCGTCTTTTCCACTGAGACACACAGTTAAGGGATAAATGTTCTCTCTGGCAGACCTAAAAGATCTGAATGGTATAATTTCAAAAAAGAACATCTCTAACGTTTTAGCCAACACTTACCCTTCAATTAATTTAAAAAAAAACAAATTCACTCATCATCAGCACATTTCTGTGCAAGAGTTCTTGCTGTGTGTAAGTGGTTGCTGTATTTTCGTTATAGCAAATCAAAAAAGTATTCATCTTTCCTCCCCTTTAAATGTTTCTGTGTCCACATCTCACATAACTAGTTAGCCTATTCATCTCAATGATTTATCTTTGCTCATAACACATACTCTTAGTCAAAATCTTCATTCCTCTAATTTATTTTGCAATGTTCCTCCCAAATATCCTTTTCCTGCAACTACTTCTCCAGACTACTTTCTCTCAACTCGTATGTCCCTCAAACTTCCTGTTCACATTTAAATCCACCCTACAAGCATTTTGTTAGTAACTCTTATCTGCCTTCTTTGGCTCTGCATTTATCTTCTCATGTCTTGTAGCATAGTTTTATATTAAGGGAGACATATGATTGTTGCCAGAATAATTAAGTCAGGAAACTGATAAGAATAGTTGGGAGAATTGATGAATAGGTTTGAGCTAAGTGGGAATGATATTTTGGTGGATATGATGCACCTCTAAGGCAGAGAAGTTGAGATGTTCGGTGTGGAGAAGGAACTTGAGGAGTAAGGAAAGTGGAACTGGAATCAACAGCCATGCTGGTACCAGTGTGGCTGAACACAGCCACATGGCAGATATTCAATTTGAGAAACAAACCATTGTTGACTAGTCCGGCTCTTGATCAAACTTATTTATCATTCTGTGTTGTGATTAGCTAAGCAAACTTTTCTTAACCCCATAAAGAAGAGGATCTTTCTTCTTCTGACAACTGAGTCATCTATATTAACTAAAGTGACAATACATGCTAAATCATGCAAAACATCTGTTGATCTCAGTCTTGAAAATTCCACTTGCTCAATATCCACAAAGTTTTGATGGAAGAGAAATCCAGATTTCTATTACTCCATGTGTTTTTTTTTCATATTTCATTGAAAATGGTCCTATTTGAATTTTAGGATTGCGACCCCTCCTTCACGGCCACAGAGCTCCCAGTATCTACCCAGATTGAATTCCTTAACATTTTAAACACCTTCTCAGGATCACTTTAAACATAAGGAAATACAAAGGATGTTTACGCAATCTGCTCTTATGACATAATTCTTTAAGCCCCAGGTTGTGCTGAAGTGATCTTGAGTCACAATGATAGAGTACTTTCTCTGAGCCAGAAGCTCAGATTCAAGTCTCATTCAGAGTTGATAGCCAAGGAAGATGTATTTAACACAATCAAACTGGTTGAGTATCATATTTTAAGTCACACACAAACTGCAGTAGGAGTGGAAGAAATTCCTAGCCAGCCATATGAACCTCTACCATCACTATTCATAATTCCAGGCTACAGTATGCATGTAAAAAAAAGTATGTTTCCACTGCAACTTGGACCCTTGAGGCTGGTTAGTTGGACATCCAATGTGAGCCAGATTGGTGCCAACAGCATGTTGGTTCAATCTGCCTTCTGACTGAGATGGACTGGTACCTACTTCCTGTCCTTCTGTGGTGGAAGTCAAGGCACTGAGGATCAGACCTGCCTTCGAGCAAAGAAGTCAAGGTGAAGACTGCCATTCTAGGGATTATATCACATTCCAAGTCCAATTTTCATGAGGCAGTGCTCAGAATGGCACACAATACAACAAATTACCTAATTAATCTAACTCCAAAACAATGTAACAATGTTATCACCAATTCCATATACTTTATAGTTTTGTTCAAATCAACTAGTCAGACTTGATCTACTCTTTACAAAACTACATCAATGATCGGATTGTGCACCTCAAAGGACTGAGTGATATGGTCTGTCATGATACATTCCACAAACTGCTCCCCACAAGTGACAATAAACTGACAATTTTGATTTTCTCATTTCCCCTTCTCTATTTACTTTGAGGAAGTGATAATCACAGCTTTCCACTTCAAGAACATTATTTCTGAATCCAGAGGGCTTGGAAAATTGGACAAACAAAGCTCTAATTTCCTCACATTTTTTCAACGCTGTATCTCGTGTGGAAGTTGTCAGATTCAAGAGTTATGCTGATCCCAAATTCTTTTACTTTCTCTAAAAGCATTTTTTTCCCAAAATCTTGTCTTAAGTCTTGAAAATTCTTCCCTTGGCTTATTTTTTTAATAATTTCATGGCTTACTTTTTAGATTTCAAAGATCTGCTGGTATTTTGTCCTCCTCTTCAATCCTAAGGAGCCATAGATAACAAAGGACAATAGGCATATCTCAACAAAGAAAGGCCCAATTATCTCCACAGATGTTTGAGATGTATCCTTGACATCGCATGAAATGAGCAAGTCATCAATAAAGCAGGACTGTGGGGCACAAATGCCAAGTATATAGGAGTAATCAAGCAGAGAAGGGTGCACTAGCTTCAACATATGCACAAGTTGGAACATAACCACGGTCCCAAAGTTGTGTTATGCAGAGAGACATCCTGTACTAAGTGACCTATGGGGTGCCCAAGGCAGTGATTCAAGGATGTGTCAAAAGAGATATGAAGGACCTCAACATCAATCACAAAAGTAGAAAACTCCAGTTAACAACTGATACAGAATCACAAAACTGATGCAGCACAGTAACATAGAACACAGAACAATACGGCACAAAATTTGTCCATCATTTCAATGCTGATCACGATGGCATTCTGCTGTACGTGGTCCATGTTCCTCTATTTAATGCCTGTTCTTGAGTCTGTCTAATACATCTTAAACTTTGCTAATGTATATACTTCTACCACATCCCCTGGCAGCATGTTCAAGGGACCTACCACCATCTGTGTAAAATGCGTTCCTTACACATCTCTTTTAAACTTGCCCTGACACACGTTAAACTTATGCTCCAATTAAGCCCATTGTGTCAGTGCTGTTTCTACAAATGAGCATCACATTTCATGCCATTCTCCTGTCTTTTCCCAGAATATCTAAATCCCTTCTGAACGTCTTCATTGGATTTACTTCCACTGCACTCACTGGCAATGCATTCCAGACCCTTGCTGCTTGAAATTGCTCTCTTGTTCTTAATCCTTACACGATGGGAAAATTTTCTCTGTATTTATTCTGTCTAGACCACTCATGACTTTGAATATTTCCATCACATCACTTTCAGACAACCTTTTGTCAAGGAGGACAGACTCAGCTTCTCTGATTTACTTTAACTAGAACCATTCTCGTAAACCTCTTCTGCAATCTCTTTCATTCCTTTACACTCTTTCGAAAGCGCAGTGCCCAGACAGGATGTAATACCCCCTCTGATGCCAAACTAGGGACTTACAAAAGTTAAATATAGCCTTACTCTTGTAAACAATGTCACTATTAATATAAAGCAGATGCTAACCCTACAAATAAAGTGCCAATAGTGATCATCCCGGAGTGCATGTAGTACCTGTAAAAGACTTTGCCTTTCCACAAATAAAGACAGAAGTAGCTGGAAAAGCTCAGCAGGTCTGGCAGCATCTGTGAAGAGAAATCAAAGTTAACGTTTCGGGTCCAATGACCCTTACTCAAGAGCTTCCAAAATCAGCCAGTTCACCTAGTTTAAAGGTATTAGGACCCACTTGACAGAGCATGCTGATTCTCAAGCCCTGTTACTCATGGGGTCATCATAAAAGGTTAATGATTTATTCAAAGTACATAAAGTCCCCAATTCACCCATCTAGTGGAATCAGGTTAACTGAAACCATTGAGCAAATACTTGCACTTAACAAGAACATATATTCATTACAAATAGTTTTGATGACGTGGCTAGAATCCATGAATTATAAACATATAACTCTACTAGTTGAAGCTCTTAACACCATTTTAAAATGCCAATACAGACAAACATAAACACAAAGAAACAGGATGGTTGGAAAAATAAAATGAGGGGGAAATAATGTTCAATAGCACTAGTTCACAGCATTGATGAAATTTTCCTTTTGCTTCCACTTTTGATCTTCACTTTGAGTATTTATGATTTTATTTAAAACATCTTGTCCACATCCACTTTTCTCTTCATTTGTGGAATCTCTCCTTTCAGCTGAGTTCTAAATCTCACCTCATTTGCTTAAAAGCTGAGAGAAGACTGTTGTCTTTGAGGAATATGGACTGGTTTTATCATTAGAACATTTGCATGTTTCAATACTTCTTCCCATTACTTATAAGTTTGCCCATTAACAATTCAGCCACATTGTGATCATTTACATTGCATTAATTTGAAATTTGCCTTAGTTATAGAGTCGGAGTTATACAGTATGCAAATAGACCCTTTGGTCCAACCAGTCCATGCCTACAATAATTCCAAACTCAACTAGTACCAACTGTCTGCACTTGGCCCACATCCCTCCAAACATTTCTTAATCACATACTTATCCAAATGTCTTTTAAACATTCTAATTGTACCCGCACCCAGCACTTGCTCTGGAAGTTCATTCCAGACACGATCTACCCTTTGTGTAAAAAAAATTGACATTATGTCTTTTTTAAATCTTTCTCTTCTCACCTTAAAAATATGCCCCCTTTTCTTGAAATCCCTCTCTCTCGAGAAAGGACATCTGCCATTCATCTTACCTAAAACTTTCATTATTTTATAAACCTCTAAGGTCATCTCTCAACCTCCTGTGCTCCAGTGAAAAAATTCCCAGCCTATCCAGCCTCTCAGAGTCAGAGATGTACAGCATGGAAACAGACCCTTTGGTCCAACTTGTCCACGCTGACCACATATCCTAAATTAATCTAGTCCCATTTGCCAGCACCTGGCCCATATCCCTCTAAACCCTTCCTATTCATATACACATCCAGATGCCTTTTAAATGTTGTACCAGCCTCCACCAACTCTGACAGCTCATTCCATACATGCACTACCCTCTGCATGGAAAAATTTGCCCTTATGTCCCTTTTAAATTTTTCCTCTCTCTCCTTAAACCTTCACTCTCTAGTTCTGGACCTCCCCAACCCTCATGATTTAATAAACCTCTACGTTTTCTTAGCTTCCAATGCGCCAAGGAAAATAGTCTCATCCTATTCAACCTCTCCAGACAGCTCAAACCTCCAACTCTTGTAAATCTTTTTTGAACCCTTCCAAGTTTCACAATATCCTTTCTATAGGAGGTAGACCAGAATTGTACACAATATTTCAGAAGTGACCTAACCAGTATTCTCTAAGCCACAACATGACCTCCTAACCCCTATACTCAATGTGCTGACCAATAACGGAAAGTATATCAAAGGATCTACCCGTGACTCTACTTGCAAGGAACAACGAACCTGAACTCCAAGGTCTCTTTGTTCGGCAATAATCCCCAGGATCACTCCATCCAAAGACTGAATTGACTGAATGTTTGAACTGCTTCTAATGAAATTATACTCTAAAGTAAGGAGCAGGATTCAGACTTGTCGAATTTATTCCTTCTGGTGTAACAAACACAAAGAAAGTCTTGGACTTTTATTGTAGCAGACCCAAAAATAAAGGATAGTTCTCTAAGTCAGCATATACCACGGTAATCATTTTATATGCTTTCCTCCCCATTCCCAGAACTGCATAAGTAACAGTTGTACCTGGAAGATTTCATCCTTGTGTGACTCAAAGGAATGCAACTATATATGATGGAAACTTCATGGTTAAGAAAGCATTTTGTGTGTGTGTGTGTGTGTGTGTGTGTGTGTGTGTGTGTGTGTGTGTGTGTGTATATCCCTCCGTTCTACAATACTGCCAAAGGCACTACTTTTAATTGTATAAGTCTTGCCTTTGTTTGTTTTGCAAAAATCAATACCTTGCATTTATTCAAATTAAACTCCATCTGCCATTCTTCAGCACATTGACTCAATTGATCAATATCTCTTTTGTAACTTTAGAAAAAACTTTCTTCAATGTCCAGTATATCACCAATCTTGGTGTCATCCATCCACCCACACTAATCATGCTTTCAATATTCTCAATTATTTATATAAATGACAACAAAACTGGACTCAGCCCCAATCCCTGTCAAAGGAGCAAAACCTGACCTTCGAGTAATAGGGCAAGTGACTGGTGTGATAGTAGAGGAACACTTTGGGTTGAGTGATCATAATTCTATTTGTTTTAAAATAGGTATGAAAAAGGATAAACCTTCCATAAAAACTAAATATTTAAATGGAGTAAGAAAAATTTTAATGGTATGAGACAAGAACTTTCAAAAATTGATTGCAGTAGACTGGAATATTGTGTGCAATTCTGGTCTCCCTCCTAAATGAAGGATGTTGAGAAATTTGAAAGTGTTCAGAAAAGACTTATAAGGATCTTGCCAGGGTTGGAGGGTTTAAACTATAAGGAGAGGCTCAACAGGCTGGGGCTATTTTCCCTGGAGCATCAGAAGCTGATGGGTGACCTTATAGAGGATTTTTTAAATCACGCGGATTTTATAGACAAGGTATTTTCCCTGGGTTAGGGGAGTCCAGAGCTAGAGGGTATAGATTTAGGGTGAGAGGGGAAAGATTTAAAAACAATCTAAAGGGCAACATTTTCACACAGACTGTGCGTGGAATGAGCTGCCAGAGGAAGTGGTGGAGGCTGGTATAATTACAACATTTAAAAGACATCTGGATGGGTATATGAATAGGAAGGATTTAGAGGGATATGGACCAAGTGCTGGCAAATGGGACTAGATTAGGTTAGGTTATCTGGTCGGTATGGATGAGTTGGATCTAAAATTCTGTCTCCAATGTGCACATTTCTATGATCTCAAGAGAAGGGAGAGACTGAAAAGAATTTTGTCGACTAGATGTGAACTACAAGTTTAGTTTAATATAAATACTTCACTTTTTAAACTTAACCTGTGAGGGTCAGTGTAGACTTGTTCTCTTTGTGCCATTGGAATAAAGCATCTCTGCTTCATGATCTTCGGCTTGTGAATATGTTTAAATGCCACAATACACCAACAGGTTTAATTATTTGATGGTTTCCTTCTTGTTAACTTGTCACTAATTTAAACACTTTAACATGACATTTGTCCTTGGCAATTTTGATGTTACTGCAGCAAATTGTTCTGAGTACTTTGTCTAAAATCACATCAAATAAATCATGTATGGATGGAGGATTGGCTGACTGGCAGAAGGCAGACAGTAGGGATATTTTCCAGGCTGGCAGCTGGTGACAAGTGGAGTTGCACAGAGGCCCATGTTGAGACAACAACTATTTATGTTATACATTAACGATCTGAACGAAGGAAATGAGAGTATTGTTGCTAAGTCTGCACATATACAAAGAGTGATGGAGGGACAGGCAGTGTTGAGGAAGAGGAAAGGCTGCAGAAGAATTAGACAGGCTAGGAGAGTGGGGAAAGAAGTGACAGGTGGAATACGATGTAGGAAAGTGCGAAGTTGCACATTTTGTTAGGAAGAATAGAGGTGTAACCTAAATAGGCCAGAGCTTTGTAAATCTGAAGCACAAAGAGACTTGGGAGTCCTAGTTCAGGGTTCTCTTTAGGTTAACATGCAGATTCACTTGGCAGTGAGGATGACAAATTTTAAAAAAAATCAGCTTTCATTTCAAAAAGACTAGGATAAAAGATTAGGGATGTACTGATGAGCCTAAGACTCTGGTCAGACTGCATTTTGAACATTGTGAGGGTCAATGTAGACTTGTTGGGCCAAAGGGCCTGTTTTGACACTGTATTATTCTATCAATATCTACATTTTGGGCCCTACAGCGAAGAAAGGTTATGCTTCATTGGAGAGGGTCCAGAGGAGGTGTACGAGAATGATTCTGGGGATGATGGGCTTGTCACAGGAGGACTGGTTGAGGATTCTGGGTGGCAGAATACTTGATGGCATTCAGAAGGCTGAGGGTGGATTTCATTGAAAGTTACAGAATACTGAGAAGCCTGGATAGAGTCGCAATGGATGAGATGTTTCCACTAGTAGGAGAGACTAGGACCCAAGGGCACAGCCCTCAAATGAAATGATGGTCCTTTAGTACTGAGATGAGAAGGAAATTCTTCAGCCAGAGAGTGGTTAATCTGTTGAACTCATTGCTGCAGAGAGTTGTGGAGGCCAAGTCACTGAGTGCATTTAAGACAGAGATAGATATGTTCTTGATTGGTAGGGGGACTGAGAGTTACAATGGGGGAAACGGGCAGGATAATGGAGTTGAGAAACATATGAGCCATGACTGAATGGCTGGTGAAGCAGACTCGACAAGCCAAATGGCCCAATTTCTGCCCCTATCGCTTATGATCTTAAGGTCTGTGTGGTATGTCTGAACACAGCTGCTAACTTGTATTAAGTAGCTTTCACTAACAGGGAGATGGAAATGAATCGCTCCATTTTGTGAAATGTTGGCCAAAGCACGGGATGATTTATCGGCTTTTCTTCAAATTGTGCAACAGAATAGTTAACATTCATCTGACAGCCCTAGTTGCAATGACACCTCCAACTACACAACATTTTCTTAGTTGTAGAAAGCACCAACCAATCAAGATTTTGTACTCAACTTAATTATCAAATAAGGTCTAAAATTACAACTTTCTGATTCGGAACGATATTATTTTTACGGGATCAAAATGTTATTTGCATGTATATGTTAAGTTTAAAAATTCAAAACCAAACAAGCAAATTTCAGTAAGTGGGTGTGGTTTGTGCTTGACCTCATATTCTTCAACTCTCTAATCCCATCGAAGTTCAAAATGTTTGGCATATTAAACACATTATCACACCATCGATAAGACTATATCGGTAAACAAATAATTGTACTTTTCCCCTTAGTCAAATAAAACAATTTACCAATTTTACGCTACACATCTTTGAACACCAAAAGCGAGACCTTCATTGAAAATTAAAAGAAGTTGTAATTAAAAAGATTTCATTTGCAATCACTCGGTTAAGTTCAATAGTTGGACCTTATTTACCTACAGCTGCTGAAAGGCCTGGGGACAAAAAAAAGGAGAAAACTTTTCAACCTCGAGCTCTCTCCATTTTACTTCTTCATTTGTACAACAACTGAGACAACTTTCCCCGGCAGTGTCCGGAAGGAAAAAGAGAATCAAGGAGCTAATCTCCCTTCGGCAATTAATTAAAACATTATTTTACTTTTTTTAACCCAACAAAATAGATGTGTCTTCAGCGCCGGCCGAACACTGCATACTGGTCCCTGTAGTCTCTCTACTCCACAAGCTGCTTTCAAACAGGCGATGGTGCCGTGGCTGTGGAACTACAACTCCCGAGATGCTATGAAGTAGCACAGGAAGTGTTTGTGCATTGTTCTCCCCGCCCCTCCCGAAGCAGCGGCTTGTGGTTCCGGGAGGCGGCCTGCGGTGTAAGTGGAGCGGAGAGAGGAAAGCAGTGTGGAAGCCTCACCGGCCATCCCACCCGCTCACCACTACCATGAAACCTACAGCGCCTCTGCAGCTCTCTCACTCCATACGGCACATCCTCCTCTTCCTGCTGGTGAGTGCCTTTACTGATTTTTAGGTTCAGTCTCTGGACTTGGAGCGGACCCCTCACCCCCCTCCTCCTCCTCCTCCTCCCCCCCCTCACTAAAGCCGGTTGGACAAGGCGGGGGAGCCCGAGTCCGCCGCAGTCTGGTGTGGGAGAGGCCCTGTCTGCGCCGCCGCTCTCTGAACTGTGGCCCCAGGTCAGTACCCCCCCCCCCCCCCCCCGGGGGCTTCAAGGCTCGCCTCTGGATTGTGACAAAATAAGATGGAGTTTAACCGGTGTGTCGCCGCCTTGGTTTATATAACTTAGCGCCGTCTTGTTCTGTATTTTCCATTCATTAGCCGCCGGTTTAATCTCCCGGATCTGCCTTGTCCGTCCTGTGTGTGTGTGTGTGTGTCCACTTTTCATAGGCGGAGAGATCAGGCCCGGCACCCGGAAATACTGAGTGTGTATTGCTGTTTCCTTATCCATCCAAACCAAATCTGGCCCACAGAGAAACACTTTCATTTCATTGGAATAACCTGATGGTAGTTCAGCAGCCAACAACTGAATTTATATCCAGCTTTTTGTTTTTACTGAGACAAAACGTTCAGAAAATCCCCGCTTGACAGTGATCTGAAAAAAAATGGACTCATAACTAATGAAGGAGATATTAGAGGAGCGATTAGTAGTTTGGTGGGGGAAAGGAAAAGTTGCAGAGAATTCCAGTGAGTTGGGGCTTGACGAGGCAGCCGCCAACGGTCCACCATTTGTACGAGAGGCGAGAGATTGATGGGCATAGATTACTGTGGGAGGTTACTGAGATAAGAGGCCCGGCTGTTAGATTTAAACATAAGGATATTGATGTTAGGTCTCAGGTGTTGGAGTACAAAGAGCCAGGCTGACTACTGGAGATGATGGAAAGTGAAGGAGGCGTTTTGGAATAGTTGTATGAAGGAAACAAAGACGTGGATTAAGATTTCATTCTTTCATGTGACCTGAGACAGAGATAGAAGCCTTTGTGATGGACAGTCAGAAGTTCAACACGGATTTCACAGGACAATTAAATTGCAAATAGTATAGCTCATTCCGATTGTGGGGACAAAGGATAGGTGACAACAGTGGCAAAGGTATAAAGTTTCTGACAGGACAGGTAATGGCTTCAGTTTCACATTTGTATCTCAGAAATATTGAGGAAACCAGATACAATAAAGGTGTTAAATTCCAACAAATCTGATTTGTTGTGGGAGATCTGTATTCCGGATCCTAATCAATCTTTTCAGTACAGTTATAATGCTGACAATATCTATCTTTTAATATGCAAAATTGCCCAGGAATGTTATGTCGACAACACAGGACAGTCTGGCTAATTACCAGTTCATTATTCAAGTCATGATTTCAATCAAAATGATGGAAAGAGTTGTCAACGGTGCTGTGAAGTGGTGACTGCTGATTTGAACATAAGTGAAAGCAGGTTAGCAATTTAGGTTTTGCTGGAACTGCTTGGCCATAGACTTCATTGTAGCACAAGTCCAAAGGTGAAGGCAAGGATAACTGCCCTTGATATGAAGGCAACATTTAACTTAGTAACACAAATTAGTGCATCATTAGGAACAGTGGCAAACACTCTAGTGGCTGGGATTCATACTGGCATAAGAGCAAATAATTGCTGAAGGCAGTCATCTTGAACTCAGAACATTGCTTCAGGAATTCCTCAGGACAACATTACATACACCTATCATTCATTGCTTAATCAAAAATTTTTCCTCTTTCAAATTCAGTGGTCAGATCCAAGATGGTTCTTTCACAGCATCTCCCAAAACTACATTCTCTCGGTTCATGTACATGTTGGATACCATGCTGACTTTGACTTAATTTGTTGTTCCTTTCATTCGTGTTTTTAAAAACTTGGAGTTCCATACATAATAGTATTGTGAGAGCATTTCTAGTCCATAGCCTGCAATGGTTCAAGAAGGCAAGCTTCTACCATATTCTCAAAAAAGTAAGTCAGCAACAAATACACCCACATCTGAAGAATTAATGCAAAAATAATTGTAGCTGATTCAAGACTGGATGCCAGACACACAATCAAAAATGTGTGTTGGATCAATCAAGAAAGTTGGAGCAGTCGATCCCTGGTCTTACCAGTCTACATTTGAGATATAGCCAAAATGCACTTTATGGTGCTATGAAGGAGTAACATGAAGATGAAGACATTAGTAATTCCCAGAGATTATAGGATAGTATTAAAGATGAAAGATGATTGCACAGATGTCAGTGAGAGAGGTATTAAGATGTGAGGCAAAAGGAAAAAAAGAAAAAAAATCAGCTCTGATTTTTCAGTCACAAAACAAGGTCTATTGTGACAAAGAGAATGTCCCTACCTTGGAGCCAGGAGGCCTAGGATCCAGTCCTACCAGTAATACTATGGTATACTGCAATACCATCTCTGACCAGTTTGATCAGAAAGTATCGAAAATTGAATAAATTCACAATTCATCGAATGAACACAGATGTTTTGGATACATTTTATGCAAAGTATATGAAATGGTGGTGAAAACAGAATTAGAGAATTCAAAGAGAATAAATAATTAAGTACAATTAATTTAAATAATTAAAAATAAGGGGGGGGGAGTTCTAAGTGGGTTGCTGTTTTGGAGAGATGACACAATGGGATGTGTGGGTTCTTTTGCTACAAAGTTTTGAGATTCTCATTTTTCTAAAGGCCTTGCTTTTAATATTACTGATATCTTTAAATGCTGAATGTGCATCTTCAGCATAAATTGTGCTGAATCAATAAATCAGTCAATTTTTGTTTAATTCATTTGCATTTTTTGGACTGAAATATTTTGTTTTAGAGAAACTAAAATGATATCTTGAACAGTTAAGGCCAAAGTAAATCATGTGGACTTATGCAGATAATTCTGATTTCTCAGTGGAGGTCCTAACATTCAACCCAACGTTGGAGACATCGCAATCGTGCTTGCTTATTTTGACACGTCATCTCAAGTGAATGAGACTAACTGATTATGAACTAGGACTGACTAACTACATTTAATGTTTCACATGCAGCCAACAGGATGCTTTGTAACTTGCTGATAGCTTTTGCTGTAAATAAATTACGAGCCAAGTTAGAGAAGATTGAATGATGTAGTCATGGCCTTATGTCTTAGGCAACTAGGTTGGAGATTGTTTTAGACCTGTAAAGCCTTACAATATTGCCCTTTAATGTAACATTACATCTTCTGGTAAATAAAACTATATTGTGATGAATTGGTCTCTTCCATTGGGGTTAACAATTCAAGGACTCAGTGTCAGAGATGTACAGCACAGAAACAGGCCCTTTGGTCAAAATCGTACATGCCGACCAGAAATCCGAACCTAATCTAGTCCCATTTGCCAACACTTGGCATATATACATGTGCCCATATACGCCTATTCATATACCCATCTAGACGCCTTGTAATGTTGTAATTTTACCCACTTCCTCTGGCAGCTCATTCCATACATGCACCACCCTCTGTGAAAAAGTTGCCCCTTGGGTCCCTTCTTGAAAGTTTTCCCTCTTGCCCTAACCAATGCCCTCCAATTCTGGACTCCCCCATCCCAGGGAAAACACCTTGTCTATTTACATTATCCACGTCCCTCATTTTATAAACCTCTGTAGGGTCACCACTCAGCCTCTGACGCTGCAGGAAAAATAGCCCCGATTCAAGTTCCAAGTGAGATTTTTCAGTGCTTTTTATGGCAATTAAAGCATCATGACCCATCCCCAGTAATCCTTTAAACTCAATGTCTTCTGATCATTTATTTGCTGAAGTGAATGGGTGGCATGGTTTTCATTGGAAACAGCAATTTCTGATTATCTTGGAAGCTTCAGTACATGTTAGTTTTTTAAATGTAATATTTTATCACAACCAATCAGTTGGGATAATAAAGGAGCAGCTGTACCTATAGAGAGAGTAATCCAGCTACACAAATGCATCTGAATTTGATGTTACAAATTTGTTTTTTGTTCTGTATCATGTAAATACAGACCAAAACTTTTGGCCAATTATTTGAAAACCGTTTTGTCATGATTTGTATTTCTTACTATAGTCTTGCTTTAATGGAGCAGCCAAAATTGTGTTGATATAAGTGAACAATTAAAACTAGAAATGCTAGAAAACCACAGCAGGTCATTCAGCATCAGAAATGATTAAAGGTGTAAATAAAAGCAAACTTTGTGAAGCTGAAGATCTGATATAAGACAAAGTGCTGGATAAATTCAGGTCCAGACAGCACCTGCAGAGAGAGAAATGGGAGTCAATCATTCCAGTTGAAACTGACTCTTCTTCAGAAAGCAGATAAGTTTGAGTTATGTAACTTTTAACAAATTGAATGGGTAAACAGTTCGGTAAAATTGGAACAACAAAGATACAAGGTGAAGGCAAGGAAACCAACATGTCTGGTGTTATTTACAGGCTGTTAATGTGTTGTATGACTAGAAAACAATTTAACAATTTTTTAAAAACTTGAGTAATAAAGAGGGAAAAATTGAAGATTATCAATGCAGCAGAAATGAAAATAATTAAGTGCAAACTAAGCATAACGAGTTCAGGAAGGGCAAATAGAAAAGGTCTGTAACAAGATGGGTGTGCTGATAAATTTCAAACAGTTTCACCATCTTTCCTTGATACAGTTACTACTGAAGTTTGAACCGCACTGCAGCTTCAGCATCCTGCTTTGTTCTAAGCTGTGCTCACCCAGCTATGTCTGAACTCTCCATTTCACTTAGCCTTTCGTAAGCCTCAGCTTGTCAAAAATATGCTGACGATATTCTATGCTGTTACATTCCCCTTGCCCATCAACCTTTCTTCATTAGTTCTGTCCTATCAAGATGTCCAATTCACATTTCTCATCCACATTTCATAGTCTCTACTTAGCCAAATCCTTCTATCATCTGCTAGCTCTACAAGACTCCAAGAAGTCGGACTCCCCACCATACCCTTTTTTTGGGGGGAGTGCATACTTTCAGCTCTTTAAAAACCCCATAATTTGGCGTTTGTTAAACAGTCTCCATCTATTTTCCCTCCTTTTTTTGGTATAGGCCTTGTTAAAAGCCACTTCTTTATAACTAGTCTTTTTGTCATTACCTGAAATCTTCTCTGGCATTACATTTTTTGTAATGGTTATACTTGTGTGAAACTTCAGGATTATTTTGTTAAAGGTGTTAGATTAATACAAAATGATCATTGTTAAGTTTCACTTTACAGTAATAGTATCTTTTCTTAGGACATAAGCATGTATATAATCGCAGTATTCAATAAATCTTAATATTGGGTCTAATTTGAATCACTCTAAAATCTAGGGTCGATTTACTTTTGTACAATGTATTTAAACTTATCTGAGGTACTCTTCATTTCCCATCATACACAAGCTGAACTCAAACAGCAATTTTGAAGGTGTGAGATATTCATTCCTAAGCTTTCTATGCATAAATAGTCATTGTCTTTCATGTATTCTATATTATGAAATTATTTATAGTTGAGTACTTAATTAGCTATGAAAACTTACAACATCCTTGTGATGATAATTACTTCTAAAATGTTTAAACTACTTTATTCATTTCAGTTAGGTTGTGGCTTTCACAAAGTGCTTTGGAAATACCAAGTGTATTGGCTATTGTACTGCACGGAAACAGCTTATTTATGTGACAATTTATTTATGGACAATATTGAGCTAATTTGACCTGTTCATGCAGTATTCATGTCAGTAAGGGCACAGGGAAGACTTCTCTGTTTTCAAATAGTGCGCTTCAGATCTCTTTTGGCAGGCAGATGCAATCCAACATAATGTTTCACCTGAAAAACCGGATCTCTTCAGTTGAGTCTTGGAATTTTAATCAACATTTAGTGATTAATCTCTACAATGAAGTATGACCCCAGAGCCTGTTGATTTAAATGAGGGCATGCCAAAATTAACAATGTATCAGTTATGACCTCAAAAGAACAGCAATGCATGATAATCTAATCTTCCTGTGAATGTAATTTTGTATTAGAACTCCCCAATACTTTTGTTCTAAAGATTTTGATTTGCTTTTCAAAATGCATTTTGAATTTTTTAGTTATACTGCAATAAGTAGTTACTTTGAGGTAGTTAAGGATTAGCAACATACATTTGTCAGAGTGAATTTTTTTTTTCAAATGTCATTAAGAGCTTTGGGAAATAATAGACAAATGATAAATTCATGTAAATTAATATTTGCAAGAGAGTTTAAGAGAACTAAAGTCTTATGAAGTTTGGAAATGTGCCAGGTGGCTGCCTTGTGTGCTGTAAGATTACGATTCTTAATATTCTTTAATTGTGAACTGCATTAATATATTCAATATTGAAGTGTAAGACTTCTTGAACCTTTTTAATCCATGTTTGAACACAAAATGACTTGGCTTCTTGCCAGCCAAATGTAGCGTGGTATGAACATCCTGCATTTTAAGGATGTTCATTGAGTAAGTACCATTGAAAGTCTTTGCCAAAATTAATAAGTCTTCTGTCTTTTGATTTCTTTGGAAAAATAATACAGGGAATGGTATCTACATTTTACACTGTTTTATTTTTCCACTCATCTTGAAGTTTGATTGTGATAACAGTGCTGATTAGATCTTAAATCATGTGTGTTAATAAATGTAGCTTGCATATCATCTCAAAAGGTAAAATAATTTTGCTTATTTTTAAATAAAATTACTAGCTTTTCTTCATTAGGAATGCATTATTAGTTGATGTTGTTTAAAATTGTGGATCAGAAGACCTGGCCAGCAACTGAAATTAGTAAATCAGATCCTGTTATCACCAAGTGCATCCTCAGTAATAATACCTTTATGGTATGGTTAAAAGTGGGGCAGTTAATGGCTTCAACATGTTCAACTTTGTTAACAACAATTCCATGCCCAACTTCAACAAGACGCTCCAGAGGCCTGTGATATTAGGGTGCCTGGGGAGGAGGGTAGGGTGTGTGTGCACAGATACCGGTAATTATGATCTTTCCACTTTTTTTGTTCCTACATTTTGGCTACTTTCCTGATCCACATCTCCCAAATGCTGGAAGCCATCCTTGTGCTTTTGTTGCTCTCATTCTGAGTGGGTAGTGTCTTCTGAAAATTTGCAAACACATTTGCAAAATACTGTGACCTTTAGACTTTTCAATCACAGAAAGCAGCAGCTTTTCGGTGCTGACCATGTTGACACAAACTATCGCAGTGACACGTTCCTTGCTTCGCTTTTCACCATTACAAATTTTATGTCTAAACGTTGAAAGAACAATGTGACAAAAAGCAAAAAACATTCTGATTACATCTCCATTAAAAATGACACTTAGTGCATACCTGTTCAGGACATTAGACAGACCATTCACTTCTGAAGTCGATAATGTGGTGCTGGAAAAGCACAGCAGGTCAGGCAGCATCCGAGGAACAGGAAAATCGACGATTCAGGCAAAAGCCCTTCATCAGGCTTTGGCCCAAAATGTTGATTTTCCTCCTCCTCTGATGCTGCCTGACCTGCAGTGCTTTTCCAGCACCACTCTGATCTAAACTCTATGCCCACAATCCCTGGGCATCCCCTCATAGTCACATACCATTCAAAATACAATGCAGTGACCACCCCACCTCCAGAAACAATGTAATGCAAATCATCCCTTAATGGTCAAATCTGTTGCAAATCATTTTTTTGTGTGTAATGATAGGGGAGTAGTCAAATTCCAACTGTAATGTTCTCATTGATTTCTGGATGAAAGTGTAAATCATCCCTGAATGGCAAGGAAATGGCCATGTAAACCCCCCACATTCCACCAATAAGACAAAGACACGCCACCTTACCTCCTGGGGCATTTTATTTCTTGAGGTCAGTAGAGCAAGTTAACTCTTGAATATCTCAACCCGAAAACTTGGATTTAAAGCAATGGGCAAAGAAGCCAACAGCAACATGAGTGATCTGTGACCTGAAACTCAGGTGTAGATTCAATTGGATAAGTACTTGGGTGCTTCAGGGAACAAGACAACAGGGAAAGAGCAGGGAAGTAGGATTAACAGGATATCTCTACAAGCAGGTATGCTGGTTTAATTGACTTGTTCTTGTGTTGTTCTGATTTGTACATGTTCCTGTGCCATTTGCACAGTTACATTTAACTTCCTTTGCAGTTTCTTTCAACTCTGGATTACTTGTTTTAGCGACGTTGGTTTGTGTTCAGCATCCATGGATTCCTGTTAAACTGAGATCAGTGAGATAACGTGTTCGTGAAGTTTCCTTATATTGTGAATGTTTGGTGACTTACCCCTATCAAATCCATGACAGTATGGGAAGGTGATACTCATGAGAACAACACCTGCAATTTCCTTTCCAAACCCCACACTGGACTTAATTTGTGCCATCTATCAAATTGGCACTGGGCCAACATTTTCTAGCTACCGCTAATGTGAAACTTTCATTGCCAAGGAAAATGTACCTGTTAGGGGAAAAAAGTACATCATCATTAAGAGCACATTGGTATATGTACCTATAAACCTTTCTCTTCCCCTTCCCATTTTCCTTGATAATGTGTACTTATTGTTAGAAACATACGATAAAGGAGTAAGAGTAGGCCATTTCCCCTTTCAGTAAGATTATGGCTGATCTGAATCTAACCTCTACTTTACATTCCTTTGGTAATCAAGAATTTATCTCCGCCTTAAATATTTTTAAATTCTGTATCCACTGCCTTTTGAGGAAGGGAATTTCAAAAATTCACAATCCTCTAAGAGGAAAGAAATGTTTCCTCATCTCTGTTCTAAACGGGCACTCCAATTACTTTTAAACTATGATACTCGTTCTAGATTCTCCTACAAGAGGAAAGATCCTTTCAACATCTACCTGTTCAAGACCCCTCAATTAAGTCACCTCCAACTGTTTTGAACTCTAGAAAATACAGGCCAAGCCCATCTATTCTTCAGGAGGCTCATTCCAAATATTAGTCAGGTAAACTTCTATGAACTGCTTCCAGTTCATTAACATCCTTCACAAGGCATGGTGATCAGCACCTCACAGCAACAGGGACCTGGGTTTGATTCCAGCCTTGAGCAGCTGTCTATGTGGGCTTCCTCTGGGTGCTCTGGTTTCCTCCCACAATCCAAAGATCTGCAGGTTAGGTGGATTGGTCAGGCTAAATTGCTCAAAGTGTCCAGGGATGTGGAGTAGCCATGGGAAATAGAGGGTTACAGGGATAGGATGGAAGTGATAGGTCTGGACGGATTGCTCTTAAATGTAGACTCAATGGGCTGAATGGCCTACTTCCACACTTTAGGGATTCTATGATTCTACTCTACTCCAGATGTGCACTTGACAATGCTATATATAACTGAACTGTTGCACAATAAGACCATTGGGTCAAACGTGCTGGTTCGTGGAGCCAGGCCAAAAGAGGCCTAGCAAGGTACATTTTAAAGGTACCTTTTGGCTAGGAGGAACAGAACTCCTAACCCTGTAAGGAAGGTTTAGGCCTCTTTGACTTGACTTTTGTCAGGGTTTCTAATGGCAACCCCTTACCTTTTGGGCACTCATTTCTCTTTTGGACTAGGAAGTTATCAAGTGGCATATTATGCTGATCTGATAAGGTCAGTTGAGCTTGACTGCCATTGCTCCCAGCTAGGCAGTTACTTTGCCATGTTCTCAGCTAAGGGTTAAAGTTAGAATCAAGATATCAGCCAGGTGGTTATTCTCTGCACTTTGAAAGATTTGATAGTTCCTGAAATTGTAGAATGTCTGCCTTAAATTGAACAGCTTTAGTAATACAACTCATTGCTGTTCTATAATAAAAAGTAATAGTATACCATCTCTGCCCATCTCTGCCCAATCTCTTTCAGCCTCCTCAATGAGCTTGATACCATTCATTAAATGTTTCCTGTTTATTCCAAGTTTGTATGCCATTGAGGTAATCTGTATTGAATTCTACTTGCAAATGTTATCAAGGTCTTTGTTAGGTCTTAACAACATTATTAGATTCTGTTCGCCGAGCTGGAAGTTTTTGTTGCAAACGTTTCGTCCCTGGCTAGGTGACATCATCAGTGTTTTGGAGCCTCCTGCGAAGCGCTTCTTTGATGTTTCTTCCGGTATTTATAGTGGTCTGTCCTTGCCGCTTCCGGGTGTCAGTTTCAGCTGTCCGCTGTAGTGGTTGGTATATTGGGTCCAGGTCGATGTGTTTGTTGATGGATTTTGTGGATGAATGCCATGCCTCTAGGAATTCCCTGGCTGTTCTCTATCTGGCTTGCCCTATGATAGTAGTGTTTTCCCAGTCGAATTCATGTTGCTTGTTGTCTGCGTGTGTGGCTACTAGGGATAGCTGGTCGTGTCGTTTCGTGGCTAGTTGATGTTCATGGATGCGGATTGTCAGCTGTCTTCCTGTTTGTCCTATATAGTGTTTTGTGCAGTCCTTGCATGGTATTTTGTAAACTACATTAGTTTTGCTCATGTTGGGTATCGGGTCCTTTGTTCTAGTGAGTTGTCGTCTGAGCGTGGCTGTTGGTTTGTGTGCCGTTATGAGTCCTAAGGGTCGCAGTAGTCTGGCTGTCAGTTCTGAAACGCTCCTGATGTATGGTAGTGTGGCTAGTCCTTTTGGTTGTGGCATGTCCTCGTTCCGTGGTCTGTCTCTTAGGCATCTGTTGATAAAGTTGCGCGGGTATCCGTTTTTGGCGAATACCTTGTATAGGTGTTCCTCTTCCTCTTTTTGCAGTTCTGGTGTACTGCAGTGTGTTGTGGCTCTTTTGAATAGTGTCCTGATGCAGCTTCGTTTGTGTGTGTTGGGGTGGTTACTTTCATAGTTTAGGACTTGGTCTGTGTGTGTTGTTTTCCTGTGTACCCTTGTGGTGAATTCTCCGTTCGGTGTTCTCTGTACTATCACGTCTAGGAATGGGAGTTGGCTATCCTTTTCTTCTTCTCTCGTGAATCGGATTCCTGTGAGTGTGGCGTTGATGATCCGGTGTGTTTTTTCTATTTCTGTGTTTTTGATGATTACGAACGTGTCATTGACATATCTGACCCAGAGTTTGTGTTGAATTTGTGGTAGGGCTGTTTGTTCTTACCTCTGCATAACTTAAGTTAAACTACTGGACTTGTGCCTCACTACACACTTTACATTCAACAATCAGATATACGAACAAATCAACGGAACACCCATGGGATCACCAATCTCGGGACTCATAGCAGAGGCAGTTATGCAGAGGTTAGAACAAACAGCCCTACCACAAGTTCAACCCAAACTCTGGGTCAGATATGTCGATGACACGTTCGTAATCATCAAAACACAGAAATAGAAAAAACACACCGGATCATCAACGCCACACTCACAGGAATCCGATTCACGCGAGAAGAAGAAAAGGATAGCCAACTCCCATTCCTAGACGTGATAGTACAGAGAACACCGAACGGAGAATTCACCACAAGGGTACACAGGAAAACAACACACACAGACCAAGTCCTAAACTACGAAAGTAACCACCCCAACACACACAAACGAAGCTGCATCAGGACACTATTCAAAAGAGCCACAACACACTGCAGTACACCAGAACTGCAAAAAGAGGAAGAGGAACACCTATACAAGGTATTCGCCAAAAACGGATACCCGCGCAACTTTATCACCAGATGCCTAAGAGACAGACCACGGAACGAGGACATGCCACAACCAAAAGGACTAGCCACACTACCATACATCAGGAGCGTTTCAGAACTGACAGCCAGACTACTGCGACCCTTAGGACTCATAACGGCACACAAACCAACAGCCACGCTCAGACGACAACTCACTAGAACAAAGGACCCGATACCCAACATGAGCAAAACTAATGTAGTTTACAAAATACCATGCAAGGACTGCACAAAACACTATATAGGACAAACAGGAAGACAGCTAACAATCCGCATACATGAACATCAACTAGCCACGAAACGACATGACCAGCTATCCCTAGTAGCCACACACGCAGACAACAAGCAACATGAATTCGACTGGGAAAACACTACTATCATAGGGCAAGCCAGATAGAGAACAGCCAGGGAATTCCTAGAGGCATGGATTTTGTGGATGAATGCCATCAACAAACACATCGACCTGGACCCGATATACCAACCACTACAGCGGACAGCTGAAACTGACACCCGGAAGCGGCAAGGACAGACCACTATAAATACCGGAAGAAACATCAAAGAAGCGCTTCGCAGGAGGCTCCAGAGCACTGATGATGTCGCCTAGCCAGGGACGAAACGTTTGCAACAAAAACTTCCAGCTTGGCGAACAGAACCACAACAACGAGCACCCGAGCTACAAATCTTCGCACAAATCTTGAACGTTATTAGAGTCCACTGCTTTAAAACTCCTATGCAAGTAAATAACTGTGTGCTCTTTGAATCTCTCTCATAATTCTGGAATTGATTTTGGGGTTAGATTAGAATTCTACATTCGATCTCTTTTCTAAACGAAACACCCTATACCTTGAATAAGTACCACCTGTTCCTTATGTGACATTTTGCTGGAAAGTTTCAGGATAGATAATCTGAAGTACATGCAGCTAATTAAAATACTGTATGTAGATAGCACAATCTGACCAGATTAGTCTCGGAGTCCTCTAGCAAAGCATTGTGTGTGCTTAATGGGAAATTTTGTAGGGTTATAAAAGCAGGAAGCATCACAGGTGGTGACCTAATTAAGTAGTAATTGGAATTTTGCTTTACCATCGATGGATTCAGATTATGAGATTAAGTCAATGTATTTGTGGGGTTCAGATCTCAATCCATCTTGTTGTTCCTCCCTGTAATTAAATGGCATTTGTATGCCATGAGTGCTCATTATATTGAAATATTTTGTAATTGTGTCATCTCCATGATAAAGTGAACATCTTTATGGCAATTCCATTCATGCTCCTTTAAACATGACATGAAGCGGTTGGCTTTATACAGTAGTATTCGAGGTCCTTGGTTTTACTTGTTTGAATTTGTTGCACAAAGAAAGAGAACAGAAGAATGGTTGTTGCACAAGGACTTTGAACTAGCAAGAGGCAGTCAATAGTGAATGGGTGCTGAGTGAATCCAAGCAGGATCCAAGGGAGAACAAAAGATGGGGTCAGAGGGATTGAAGAGTAAAGTGGGAACAGTGATAGTGGGAACAGTTAGTCATAGGTCGATCTAAATAAAAGCAAAATACTATGGATGCTGGAAATCTGAATTCACAGCAGTGCTGAAGAACTTAGCAAGTCTGGCAGCATCTGTGGAGGGAGAAACAAAGTTAACTTTTCAAGTCCAGTATGACTCTCGTTCAGAATTGCTCCAAAGGTCTGTGTGCACACTGGTTCAACCCAAGATATCAGCTTATAAATACATTTTAGGGCTTTTGAGTGTAGCTACATTTTAAATGTTGCTTCTGGGAATGACTTCAATCAACATCCTTTACAGGGCACAGAAGAGATCTCCGCTTGCTGAGCCTGCGCATTCAGCCATATTCACCTGGATAATGAATACAGCATTGAACAACAGTGAGAAATTCAATAAATAGTGAACACAAAGACAGATTATTCTTCCACAGTGAAGGAAATGACCCTAACTCCCTCTAACTATACATACATGGGAGTACATTTAGCTCTTGTGACTAAGCTAGTCTGAACAAATAACAATGAATGAAGTGAAACAAATGTAACATGAAATATTTACAAGCAAAATTCAAATTAGAAAAGTGCATGTGCCACTTCTGTAATCTTTAAGCCTTCATGTTGAAGGCATGAAGTTAAGCAAGAAAGTTACCTGCATGGTGGGGAGGCCCCATTGTTCATCCCAGAGACTTCTTTATAACATAGGAGAAAGGTGAGGACTGCAGATGCTGGAGATCAGAGTCAAGAGTGTGGTGCTGGAAAAGCACAGTAGATCAGGTATTCCGAGGAGCAGGAGAATCGAAGTTTTGGCAAAAGCTCTTCATCAGGAATGCTCCTCGGATGCTGCCAGACCTGTTGTGCTTCTGCAGCACCACACACTCGACTCCTATAACATATCTGTATTTGCTTCATTGTCATCAGTAGTAGATTTCAGCATTGAATAGCATCTGCATGATCGCGTGTCTTCCCAGTGCATGTGGCTGTCACTTCAGATTTTAATTGGAACAATGTGAAAACCAGGAGAAAGAAAAACAGCATGGCACACCCTTTCTCACACTGTTAAGAATAGAATGGCACACCACAGTTAAAATTTTATCTATTATGCCAGAATGACTTCCTTTTGTACAGAAAACATCCATGGTTCTGGAGAAGTCTAGAAATCCCAGTGGGGATTTCAATGTTCACCTAAGACATTTATGAAAGATCGATCTTGATGGGCAGTGATCTGTCCCACTGAAATTACACAGGCTTTGCTTTCTGGAATGTTCTCTGAGATGCCTCAGCCTTGAATTTAATGATTTGTTATATTGTCTTGCCAGTATGAATATTTTTAGGATGTGAGGTACTAATATCAAACCAGTTAAACAAATCACTAAAAGTGATTAAAGTAACTATCAAAAGCATATCAAGCATTGGGATTCAAAGAATTACAAAGACTTTGAAGAACATTACTACTTTAAGCAGACAGCAGAACTCTTGAAAGCAACAGCAAGGTAAATGCAGTACCCTACACTAAAACCTTTATCTCCATGCTGATGAGGGATTTAGGGAAGACAGTACGTAAAGACCTATTAAAATAATAAAAAGACTAGCCACACTTGGCAGCTACAGAACATTTAGAGATGAAGGATCTGTTGAAGCAGTCTCGAATCAAGATTTGGCTGGGAAGAAATTTTCAGAACTCCAGAAATAAAGAAAAGACACCTGTGGGCAAGGAAGAAAGCGTGCGTGACAAAAGTATCCGGTTGGGAAAAATAGCAGTTTATAAAGAAAGTGGACTATCCCCAAAAAAAAGGACATCTGGTTATCCTGTAGAATCTTATCAAATACTTTCAATCAGTATCCTCTGGTTATTGAGTTTGCAGTGGGAACCCATTCACAGTGAGAGTCACCACTGAGCATGAAATCAAGGGCCTTCAAATTAATTACATTAAGGCCCCAACATCAGGAACATCACCGAGAATATTTGATAGAAGCCCATTTAGAAGATGGAGTTTGGCAGGAAGATAGAAAAAGTTTTAAGCTATGATAACAATGGGAGATCCATAATTTAGACCACAGATTTGGTTGGAACACTTAGCAAGGCTACCAACCACAGATGTTTATTTAGAAAATTGGATGGAGGGTCAAGTATTGTGTATCACCTGTGAAAGACTGGAAAACATCCATTTCATCTGCAAAGAAACAGCAAACCAGAAATAGCTCCACCTAGCCATTAGAAAGTAGGAAGCCACCATTTTTATTGTAGAAAGCAGTATACATATACACTATTGCTCTTTAAGAGGATTGAAACTTGATTAGAAGAAAATTGTACAGCATTGTATAATTTGGTAAAATGGCAATGCTATAAAACAGAACTAAGCTTAAATTCTGCAACTACATTCAGATATTGCTAACTTAAAATGATTTGGAGAGGCCGGTGTTGGACTGGGGTGTACAAAGTTACAAATCACACAACACCAGGTTATAGTTCAACAGGTTTAATTGGAAGCACTAGCTTTCAGAGTGCCACTCCTCCTTCAGGTGGTTGCGGATTGCACAATTGTAAGACACAGAATTTACAGCAACATTTTGCTACAAATTCTGTCTTACAATTGTGCACCCCACAACCACCTGGTGAGGAGAGGCACCCTGAAAGCTAGTGCTTCCAATTAAACCTGTTGGACTATAACCTGGTGTTGTGATTTTATAATTTAAAATGGCTTTCAAGCAATAGGAGTAAATTATAATATTAAGTAGTAGTGATGGAAGACTTAACACCAGCTCAGATTAGATGTCAGAGAAAGACCAAACCATACAGAATTGGACATTTTATAGAAAACAGCTGTGAAGGTACAGAATTTCTTTTAGCTAAAATACAGGTAGACAACTCTTTATCTGAAATCCGAAAAACTCCAAAGTCCGAAGGTTTTTTGTGAAGTTTTTTTCCTCATTAACAAAGTTGTTTGGCATGCAAACAGTTAACCCAGGTTGACACGCACTCAATGCATGTCACTCAGATGCGACATGGGTGCTGTGGCCCAGCATTTGACAGGCTTTGATTCTGTTTCGGGGCCTATTTTAGTCACTGAGTCTGCTCCTCTGGTCAGGTTTTGAAAAATTTACCATCAAACTGTCACTTATTCTGAAATTCGAAAAAGTCTGAATCACGGAAACAAAGGATTGTGCACCTGTACTAAACCTCAGGCTGAAATCACCAAAACATAAAGGAAGACACAGATACTTTTGAAGAAGTGCCAGCAGTCTTTGATAACTGAAAGCAAGAATGCTGGAAATCACAGCTGTACGTGGAGAGAGAGCAAGCTAATGTCTCAAGAATGGATGAGCTGACATGAAATGTGGAAGGGGCAGCATTTGTGCAATAGTGGGGTTGTGGAGCGCTTGGTGGGGGGAGAGGATGTTGATAGGCCCCTCCACACTTCATGTCAGCTCTGATGAAGAGTCATCTAGACTTAAAGCTAGCAGGAAACTCGCCACCCGGATACATAAACACCAACTGGCCACGGAAAGACACAACCCAGTATCACTAGTTTCTATACATCTAGTCAAAGTGGTGTCCTTCTTGTCTGTGACAACACACACACCCTAGGACAGGCAAAACACACACGAGAATACTTAGAGGCATAGCATTCTAATCAGAATTCCATCAATAAACACATCAATTTTAGATCCTATCTAACTTCCCTTGGGGAAAAAAAAGAACCGGAAATGACATCAAAGAAACCAAAACCTATGAATAGAGAGGTGGGACATACCACTAGCGCTTCACTGGAGACTCTCACTGATGATGTTACTTAGTATGGTGATGTAATGTCTGAAAACAAACCTTCAAGCTCAGTGAGCTAACTTACTTAGCATCAACCTGAACTACAAATCTTCTCAAAAATTGCTACTTTGAAACATTAATTGCTCTCTTGCCACAGATGCTGCTTGGCCCCCAGCGATTGCCAGCATTTTTGTTTTCAGTTCAGATTCCAGCATTTGCAGCAATTTGCTGTCACATAGTCTGGTTTTTTTATTATTCAGAACGATTTTTTTGCAGGAACAAGATTAACTAAAGAGTTCATGACCATGGATCTCCAAGTTAATTGTAATCATGGCCTCTACTGATAAATGGAAAGCTGTGACTTTGGAGCATTGCAATCAGAATTTATAAGAGTCAGATTTGTTAGAATTATTGATGAATCTTTGTCAGATTTATTACAGGGCAAAGAAGACTTGACTTTGGAGAAAGCAAGTCAAATTATGCTTGAAGCAGAAAACAGGGAGAGTCACAGAATGAGGGGAGATGGACAGTCTTTTCACAGGAAAGGATTCATCCACTTTATAAAATTCTGTTCACAGATTAACATTTTAGGAAGGTTGGATTCATTAGTTGCAAGCCTATGATGGCTAATAATAAGCCCTTCTATGACTGGCAGGTTGGCCCACAGTCGGTGTAATCACTGTTGGGGCCTATTGGAACGCCGCCTCCTTGATGCTGGTCCTTTTAATATCAAGGGTATCTATAGCATTCCTGACGTAGAAACTTTTGGCATCACAATCAATGGCCTCCACTTCCATTGTCAATAGTTGATATGCCATGCAGAGAGGGGCTTCTTCAGGGAAGCCTTGAATATTAGTGCAGGACCCCTATGTTCTGTTACCTGCAGTCAGCTCATATAGCATGATTTTGAGCAGAGAACTTTATAATTTATAAACGTCAAAGACACACATGACAAATTATGAAGTAGGCCAAACAGCAGATAGTAGCAGTCAATGTCAGCACTGATGAATAACCAAACCTCTCAGGCAGTGCCCAGCTATGAGGAAAAATGCGACATAAGTAAAGAACTAAAGGTCACTTTGAGACAATGTGCAGACAGACACAGCTTTAGAACAGGAGAAAGACAAATGCTTACTTGTACAAAGATGATAATGTGATGGAACCATACCACTGGAAAAGTTACCTGAGGCATTCCTTGGGGAAATTGGTGGTTTGTTTCCATGCTGTACATCTCTACGACTCGGTATGATACAAGATGTTTAAGGTAGAATAAGTCTTGAGAGTGAGATAAGCTACAAGTTATTGCAAAGAAAGAGTTTGCAGTTGAAGCTACTGTTATGGACTAGACTAATCCCCTTAAAAACTATATTAAGAAGATAGCTTACACTCAAGCTTTTTCTAATTTTAAGTGTGTCAGGTGTTGTGTTCCAGATGCAATTTGATTGGTCAACTACCCAAATTCAAGCAAAACGCATTTTATTTTTACACTACTACAGTTAAAATACAGACAGAATAATAATAAAAGAATTGGCTTAAATGTAACTTAACAATGCTCGAATGCTTGACAAAATAATATATATGTATTCAGGATATTATGTGCAACATTTTTACACCATGGTTCATCTGTGGAATGAACTGCCAGAGAAATTGGTGGATGCAGGTACAATTTCAGAGTCTAAAAGACATTTGGATAAGTTCATGAATAGGAAAAGTGTGAAGGAATATGGCCCAAGCGCAGGCAGATGGGACTAGTTTATTTTGGGACCATAGTTGGTGTGGTCTGGTTCTGAAAGGCCTGTTTCCATGCTGTATGATTAGATTACTTACAGTGTGGAAACCTTTCGGCCCAACAAACCCACACCTACCCTCCAAAGAGCAACCCACCCAGACCCATTCCTCTACGTTTACCCCTTCACCTAACACTACGGGTAATTTTGCATGGCCGATTCACCTAACCTGCACATTTTTGGACTGTGGGAGGAAACCCATGCAGACACTGGGAAGAATGTGCAAACTCCACACAGTCACTTGCCTGAGACGGGAATTGAACCCGGGTCTATGGCGCTGTGAGGCAGCAGTGCTAATCGCTGTGCCAACGTTTCGCCCAATGACTCAATTGTGTTAAACTCTTGATTCACTTCAAGTATGTTCCACAGTTCTGGCCAACATTATTATAAATGGGATATCAAAGTATCAGTGAGAATGGAAAATATATTCACAAAGAGTAGAATTGGGGCAGTATACTGACCAGGAATCGCTCATTAGTCTGGTGCTCTAATTTGTTTGGGGGAAAAAAAGGCTTCGGGGTCTAATATAAGCCTTAGAATTGTGAATAGATTTGTTAGGGTAGATCATAGAATCCCCACAGTGTGGAAGCAGGCCATTCAGCCCATCAAGTCCACACCAACCTTCCAAAAAGCACCCCACTAAGACCCACCCCTCTACCCTATCCCTGTAACCTGCATTTCCCATTGCTAATCCAGCTAGCCTACACATCCCTGGACACTACAGGAAATTTAGCATGCACCTAACCTGCATATCTTTGGACTGTGGGAGGAAACTAAAGCACCCAGGGGAAGCCCACACAGAAACGGGGAGAATATGGAAACTCCAGGCAGACACTTGCCCGAGGCGGGGAACTGAACCTGGGTCCCTGGTGCTGTGAGGCAGTAGTACCAACTACTAAGCCACCTGTGCCACCCATGTCTAGATGTAGACATTTTTTTGTTCATGGGCAATCTATGGGTACCATTCGGTTATCCATAATTTGTCTATCCCCAATTACCTTGAGAAAGAAGTGATTAGCTGTGTTCCCTATAAATTTTCCTGCTGCTCTCTGACCTTGAACACCATGAATCGTGGAAAGTCTGTACTTTGGCATGCAAATTGGTGTATGTGGAACCTTCACCTAGCCATGCCCTTAGATGTAGTATTGGTGGTCAGCAGCCTTCTTGAACTGTTGCAGTTCGTGGAGCATAGGGATATCCACAGTGGCATTAAGAAGGGAGTTCCATAATTTTAACCCATGTACTAATCCCATCTGATGTTACTACTGGACAAGTTAGATCCAAGAATGAAATCTGGCCTGATGGATCAGATTTTGTTTTTGTTAATGTAATGTGATGTTCTTTTCCTGAAACCTCCGCACGCAAGGCTACAGGTTTGTCTTTAACAATAAAACAAGTGAATTAAGCAAAAGTAAGATAAAGAAATTAAACAAAATCAAGTCATATATATATAAAACACATATTGAAAGATTTCAAAGCACAACAAAACAAAATCCCATCTCCTCCCCAGCACTTACCCTTTACAATTGATCAAATCCAGAGAAAGTTTCTTTCCCTATCCTGCTTCTTCTCATCTCCTGTCCTTTGAACAGCACCTTTTTCCTTGACTACTCTCACAACTGAGCTGTTGTACTTTCTTGGCTTTGAATGACCATTGCAAGTTTCTGAACAAGCACTCATCTAGAAATTTCATTAGCTAAACGTTTTTCATACAGATAGTGTTCCCTAAAGAGCTCTAAATAATCTTTTTTGGAGAGACAATTCTGACCCCAGTTGGGTCTCTTTCAAACTGCACCGAAAGACTTATGAATCAAGTTTAAAAAATACTTGCATACCCTAGATTCTACTAAAGCTGACAATTTAATGTTTTCTGTCTCCTTTCGTAAGTTACCACCAGATAAACAAATTAGCATTAACACTCCACAGGTCCTTGCACTCGCCTGCTTCCAAACACATGCTGGTTTAAATGTCATGTGACTGGAAAATTGACCTAATTAATTTTTAAACTCTTTCACTAAAATAAACGTACACCTGTTTTCCACCAATTTAAATTCAAGCTCTCTTTAAAAAGAATGATGATTATATATAAGTTTACACCTTTTATCATGCCCTGAAACACTAAAGGAATGATATTGTTTCAAGTCAGGCTGCTGGTGCTCCCATGTATTTGCTGCCCTTTACCATCTAGGTGGTAGAGTCACAGGTTTAGAAGGTGCTGTTGGAGCAGTCTTGGTATGTTACTGCAGTGCATCCTATAAGTCATGTACATAGCTACTCTGGGCAGCAGTGAATGTTGAAATTGAATGATGCCAAAAAAAAGCTGTTTTGTCCTGGATGGTGTCAAACTTTTAGTGTTGATGGAACTACATTCATCCAGACAAGTGGGGAATATTCCATCTCACTTGTTGGAGAGAGTCAAAATTCATAGATGTAAAATATGAAAAATCCAATTAGCAATGATGCACTCTAATAAAGTGTAGTTGAAGTGAATAATATGGGAAAAGGGAAAGCTAGGTGAACAGAATGAAGGAGAAAGAAATAGAAAAGTATATTAATCTATCTACAAATAGAGATGAATAAGAGGAGACTTGAGTTACATGTAAATGCTAGCCTAAAGCAATTAGGCAGAGTGGCTTAATGGAATTCCATATGAAAGTAAGTTCACAAATTTTATGTTTTCCATTACATGGGATCTACTCGTCATCTACTGACTCCTTCATCATCAGTAAACAAAGCATCATTTGGTATTACAGAACATCTGTATTGCTGAAAAGCTACATTTTGTTGAAGCTTTTCATTTGATACTCATCAGGGCATTTCACAAGAACTCCCAGTTCAACTGGAAAACCAACATTATTTATACTGCATGCGAAGAGAGCACTAGTTAGCATTCAGAGTTCACTTGTCAAATCCAAGACAAAAAACTTTAACACAACATGATTTTTCAACAGTACTGCAATTAGTTTGATATTTTGGATGTTTTCTCTATTTTCATTCAGCACTATGTATTTTGTGTTTGTTCATAGATTATATCGTTTCTAGTTTGTCTAGAATGTCTGTGTCACTAACAATCAAATCTCTAAGTTTGCTGTGCAAACTCCTACAATCAGCTGTGTTTTTAAAATATTACCATTGCTGAAAATATTATCTGAAAGTAGGGTACATTGGGGCCATTCAACAAGTTAGTTAAAATATGTAGAAGGAGCAGATGAACTTTTAAACATTAAAACATGTAAGAGGAATCCATTTGGCTCTTCAAGCTTACTTCATCTTTCAATATGATCATGTCTGATCATCCAACTCGGTGCGCTTGCCTCACTTTCTCCCTATATCCTTTGTTCCCTTTTGCCTTAAGAACTACTTCATGAAATGTTTTGGCCTCAGTGACTTTGTGATGGGTATCTCCCTCTCCTGATCTTGCGTCAAGGTGTAGATCCAGTTCAAAGTTGGATCTTTAATAACATGGAAGTGAGAGCACTGCGCTTTTACATCCTTTGTTTTTTAAATGGCTTTCAAAACTGCTCCTACCTTGCTTCTCTCCTCCCAAATCCTTGTTCACAGTGAGGGTTGCAGAGAGAGAAGCAAAAAGCAGGAGTATTTATAAAAACTAAGAATTATAAACTTCTGAACCACTTGCGTGACCTAAGCTCCATCTTTGGATTGAATGTGGATCTTATATGGGAATGCAAATCTAGGAGAAGGAAGCGTTGAAAGGGTGGGTCGGGAAGATGGGGAGGAGCATCTTTGGTCAGTAGCAACCAGGAGGTTTTCGGAAACCTGATCAAGGTGAGACAAGTAGTGTAAGTACAAAGTTTATGTTTTCTTTCATATTCTTAAACTTATTTCGGTTTACCAAATTAAGGTGCTACAAAACTAACCAGTGAGGACTTTTGGTATTCTACAGACCCTTGACAAAATTTGGATTGATATTTTTTGGCTTTCTTTTAATCATGGATGACATCATGAAGCTTAGGACTGGGTTGAGGAGGAACTTTTTCTCTCTAAAAGGTTGTGAATCTGTGGAATTCCCTGCCCAGTGAGACAGTTGAGGTTACCTTGTTGCATGTTTTTAAGGCAAAGATAGAGTTTTTAACAGTAAAGGAATTGAGGGTTATGGTGAGCAAGTGGCTAAGTGGAGCTGAATCCACAACACGGTCAACCATGATCTTATTGAACGGTGGAACAGGTTATATGGCCAGATGGCCTACTTCCACTTTTATTTCTTATGTTCTTGTGTTCTTTTGTTGGATGAAGAAATAGATATCTTGTGTTGTTGCATTAAAGATGTTAATCTGACCATCAGTATTTTGTGATTATAGGGTTACAGCGTGGAAATAGATCTTTGGTCCAACCCATCCATGCAGATCATATTCTAAATTGATCTGGTCCCATTTGCCAATATTTGGCCCATATCCATGTAAACCCTTCCTATTCATTGACACATCCAGATGCCAATTAAATGTTTTAATTGTACCAGCCTTTCAATGTTCCATGCTTACTGACTGACTTAGTATTTGCTGAAGTACTGTTTTTCATTGCCTACTAACAAAAACTTGCACTTATATAAAATGTTTAACCTCGTGGAATATCCCACGTCACTTCAGAGGAACAAACAAATTTTAGCTCCAAACCTCTCACAGATATTAAGAAAGGTGTCGAACGATAGATTTTAAGTAGTATCCTAAGGGAGGAATGAGAGAGAAAGCATTCAGTCATCCATCTTAAATGTTGTCTTGTATCAAATCTCTCTCTCGCTCTCTCGCTCTCTCTCTCGACCACATTTCTGAATGTCTCCGTTGTCTGCATTTCACAGGGATCATTCCCTCCAGGCCATTCCACCTTCCCACAGAAGGTGCAATACCTGCCCAAAACTCTTCATAACCATGAAGTATTTTTGAATTTTTTAAACTTGTGTAACTTCTACTGTGGTTACTCTTTATCAGAAACTGTTAGTTACATGGCTCATAAATGAGTTACATAATCCAAATCTAATTGTACCCAGGTAGGAGGTTTCTAATTTTTGTTTGTGCCAACATGCCCAAAAAAAAGAAACTTGTTTTATGTTAGCATCAGAATAAAGTCTTTTTTTAAACAAAAGCTAAGGAGTAGATGCCATAACATGACTAAAATATATCTTATTGTTGTACAAGAGAAGAGACTTGAAGCACAGACCGCGTAAAGTTATCCAAACTTCATGACAGTTGAAGAGAAAGAAGTTCTCCTCTGAAACTGCTACAAATGTCTGTGCCTCTTTGTTGTCCTGGTTTGTTAGAGGGCTGTAGTTAATCCCAGAGCATTGCATGCTGATTGGTGGCTTTCAGACAAAATTTCAAGAGTGATTGTAAAATAGTTTACTGTCTGGGTAATTACATTAAACTAGCAAACAAAAGAAAATTCAGGTCTATTACCCAGCTCTGGAGGGTATATGTTCAGTCTCCAAGCACAACAAGATAAGCACACGTGGAGAAGCATGAGTACATCAGGGACAGGAGTGATCTGTGGACTCCTGTGGACTTTTAGCTAAAGGCACTAACTTCGGCATGTCAATCTGGATTAGACCTGGGAAAGATGACTGTTGGTTTTTAGAAAAAAAAGTTACCATTCATTTAAATAGTATCTGCTTTGGATCTGTGACATTTCCCTGAAGAAGGAAAGTCAGAGAAAACAGATTTGCCAGAAATTAGTTCAGCTATCAAACCATGCTGCATACCAGATGTAAATGCTAATTAGAAAACCTACAGCAAAGGGGAGAACGGATTACTAATATCCTCTAGGCAGCACTGTACATTAGAGGTGAAAGCCTTCATCGCATCAGGCAAATTTTTATATGCACTGAACCACAGGAAAGCCTGTCATTGCTCCCTTATTGACAACACAGCATGTGTCTGCTAACGTTGTCAATTTAAAATGCTGTAGTGAAAAAATTAAAAAGGCTGCAGAAAACGTAAAAGTGAAAACTATGTTTCAGAAATTAAACTTGATTTTCTATATTAATATTGATTAAAATGATGTGCCTTTAGTACAACTTTAGCTTTTATTATAATTAAACTGCAGCTGAATATAAATGGTGCAATTAAATGGCATTTTAAATTGATAATTCCCTATGCAAGTTTCTTGTATTGCATTTCCTTGACAATTTATTCATGCAATATAAGTACAAATTGCAGTAAAAGGCAGTGTTAGAGCAGTGCCTTTGGGGCTACAAAAATGATTAATAAATATAATGTAATCTGTAGTTAGAGCTACATTACTGTACACTAGAGGGCATGATTTTAGATTTTTCCAACCTTAAATTCAACACCATTACAATCAATGTTAATTCCTGGACTTCCACACCACTTTCAATATGAAAAATAGTTCAGCTTTGTTTTAAGGTACTTCAGTCAAATTAAATACTTCGTGATCAGCTTTCATTAGCTGTAAAAATTGCAACATTTGAAACTTGATTTATATATTTGCTTCTGTGACAAAGACGTTACTGAGGGGTATGAAGTCTAGTCAGTCATCCGGTCAGCACAAACAAATCATTTGAACTCCTTCACAATTCTTTGATTCCTTTATTCAATGTTACTTTGGGGTCCTTAAATCAGATTTTGTGTTCATGACATAGGGAAAGCGCGAGGCAGGTGGGGCCTGTTTCTGCCACTCCTGCCTCCATTCTCATTGTCTGATGTTTTTAGGTGTGCAGGCGACTAAGCCTGCACTGAGCAGTTCCAAAGTCAGCAGCTTCACTCTCGGAGGTAATTTCAGCTTCCTAGCATTTTTGAGGCTTCTAGAGGAAAAGAAGCTCTAGATTTTTATATCTTTTTAAGGCAGAGATCATTCTTTAATTTTGTTCGCAAAAGGTTAATGACTATAAAATTGACCCCCAAAGTAGAAATGTCTTCAGACGCATAAATATTTTATCCAGTTGATTAAAGTGCTGTTTTGCAATGAAGTTTTGAAATTCCGGTTTTACTGTGTCGATTGTATCCTGTGCTTTGGTGTTTTTCTTGGTCAACAACTCGACTATCTGTTCAGTGTTGGAAACAGTGTAACAAAGGTTGAATTCTTTGATTCAAAGATCAAGCTGTCTGTTTCACTCTTGAAAGCCTTGATGCATTCATTTCTAAAAGCTTTTTTGACAGTTGTACGATGGAATCTTATGGATTCAGTCCATGGGGGCATCTTGAGATAGATACCCATGAGACTGAGTTTGTTTTTTATCCCCAAGAGATTTATGACCTCTTAATAGGATTTATTTTGGTTTATGAATGACTTTACTTTGCTTGACAGTTTATGACCATTTTAGACTTCCCTGCCATTATTAAAGAAATCTTGAGCAATGGGCATTGTTGATAATGGGATTGGAACCTGAAAGCAGCATGGCAGTAATACAGCAAGAGTTAGGTCATGTCCAGAACTGGGGAGATGTTCCAGCGAACAGAGGTGGAACTTTTAACTTGCCCACATTTACTCACCTCCATTCACACCTTGTGACAACATTGAGGGGTTGTGGTCTTGCCCCCTGGTATCCCACCATGAAAATAGCATGGATGGGATCTGACAGACAAGAGGTGGTGTCACTGCATCAGGAAATCTGAAGTCACAACTCCCACCTCAACATGGAAGATGTAGCTCCTTGTTTCACTGCTTATTTGCTATGGAAACAATTCTGAATGTTTTTGATTGCTCAGAAAAATAACAATCTCAATTATGTTGCCAATTTTGGCTTTTTTTGTACATCATCTTACTCCATCTAACATTAGCCTTATAATTCGTGTGTAGACTAGTTTTTATACTTGAACAAAACTTTCTTTTTATTCTTAGCCTCTGCAGACCTTCTCTTTGCATTTATGTTTTTATTACTGCACTTCTTGTATTAACAAGGTAGTCTTGAAAGTGTCCTGATTTTCTGTGGTAACCCTGTCTTCTGAAATACTTTCTAAGTGTCTCTGTATACCTATCCCCAATATACTCAATGTTTTCTGAATATCTAGTTTCCAAAATTTAACATTTATTTAGCATTTCTTTCCTCAACTGTGAGACTTGACATTTGACTTGTACTCTCAGCTGATATCTTGATAAGTAAATAAAAGCTGTAGATTGCTAGGCACTAAGGAAAAATATCTGTGTTCCCCTGGAGCTTGTCTATGATGGAATCTGACAGTGTTGTCAGTTGGCTGTCTTCCATGGATTTGGAAAATAAATTTTCAATCAGCTAAAGTTGCTTTTTTATGCTGGATAATTTGGATTACAATTCGAAGTAAGGTGCAAAAAAAATTATGCCCTTCATAAAGTGATGTACTATTTTAGCTTCATTTTTAGCAATAATATGGTTTTATAGAAATAAAATCTGTAACAAGTTAAAACTGAATTGCAGCCCTGTGAAATTGCTGAACAGTAAATCATTTTGAGTGAGCCACTGAATACTTTAATAGCTTAATCCTTTCAGAGAATGTACTCCCATCACAATGTGTAAAATTAAGAGTCATCAAAAAAATGTATTCATTGGAAGCAGAAAGCAGAAAAGGAGACAGGTCCTGGTTAGTTAACGTAGATCACAAAGATAAAAAGTTTCAGTTGAAGGCTGCAAAGCATTGTAATTAATCCATGTTTTGCACCTATGTAATGTAATGAATTAGCAGAAGTTGAGGTTGGAGCATTCTGATACCATCAGATCAACTTTTTTGCTAAATTGTCCACATTTTTATCATTTAAATACATGAGTTAGGAGCGGGATTATTCTTTTGAGTTTTCTCTGCCATTTAATAAGATCATGGTTGATCTAATTGCAACCTCAAATCCAGATTCCTGCCTAAGTCTGATCATTTTTCACACCTTGCTTAACAAAATATATATCTACCTCTGCCTTAAAAATATTCAAGGATGTTGCTTCCACTACTTTTCTGGAATACTGTCAACCCTCAGAATTTTGCCTCATTTCTATTTAAATGAGCTATCTCTGACTTTTAAACAGTCACCTTGTTCTAAACGCTTCCAAAAGAGGAAGCATCCTCTCCTCATTTACCCTGTCAGGACCCTTCAGGATCTTTTGTATTTCAATCAGATGCCACTGTTTTCTTTCTACTTTTGAATTGAAATTTGAAACTAAGACGCTCTTGTATTCTTTGAGTAAATGTGGAATTTTGATTCATGCAACAGTGAAATGGGTGTTGCTTTAATTCTGATCCAGAATGTATGTTTTTTTTATTCTGGCATTGTAATGTTGGACGATGTACAGGAGAAAGCTATCCTCATTCGCCCTGATTTACTGTTTTGTTTTATTAAATAAGTGTTTTGGATCTGCCTTCTGTTGTGCCTTCTCTTAACAGTTGATGAGTGCTATTAACTGCAATATCATGGATGATATTCTGGGCATGGTCGTGGTTCTAATGCCATGATCGTAACTCAGACAGAAGCATTGCATTGTAGATGTAACTAGTGGTGGTTGAAGGGTGTAGTTGGCTGAAAAACAGGCTTTGGTTATTTCCTAGCCAATGAAGAGCCATGTTTGCTAATAATTTTTCTCAATCTAGACTAGATTGTGTAACAGGATGTTAAAAAAGTGTTTTTTTTAAGAGAAATGGGATAAGGGAACAAAAAGGCTGAGAAAGTGGAAATAGTATTTATATTTTAAGCATTTATTTACATAACGTCCAGTTAATATAGTTCCAAAATTATTCCTGGAAACAAGTTAAGAAATTGTGATCCCGTCAGGTGTCTGGTAGTTAAATTGTTGCGATTCTTACAGTTTCTTCTGTGTACAATATAAACATGAGTTTGAAAATTGAATGGTTTTTACAGTGCAGAAAAGACCCCACTCCCTTGAGATTCAGATGATAAATCAGAAACCTAATTCCATTTTTTGTTATGTAGAACCGTTATGAATGATTTGGTTGTCTTCATTAGTTGCAACCATTAAATAAAGAAAACAATGTTATATTATCATTTTTAAAAACTTTGTTTTCTGTTATTTTCAGGCAATGTGGTTTAATACATCAGCTCATAGCGAAATAGTAAATCTTGATAGTGGAAATATTGATGAAATCTTAGGTAAGTGCTCCTACAGAATTTTATGCAAATTTTTTCATGAGATTGGGAATGGACTTGGTTTGTATAGACTCTTAGAATGTAATCTAGTCAGGACTATATCATATTTGAAAAAGAAAAGAAATGCAAGACTATGGAAAAGTGCTGAGGAATTAGATTAAATGTGTTACATATCGTTCAGGAAAATGAAGTGAATAGTCTGCTTTGGTATTGTAGGATTCTGTGGAATTATAAAAGGTGCAATCATGTAGAATGAACAGCGAGACATCCAACTACTTCAGTTTGGACGGTACACAACCCTTTCCAGTATTATGATGATTCATTTTCAGTTGGCAGTCTTCTGACTATCGCTATCCCTCATTTTCAGCTCCTTTTTACAAAAAGCTTGTAAGGTGTTCAAATATCTGCTAGACTAATGGTCAACAGTTTACAGTGGTGATAATGATTCAAGCTTCGAGAAATGTATCTTTGAATTCTATACTATTTTCCATATTAATTAACATTCAACATTCCTAGTTTTTGTCTTACTGAACCTAGTTTTAATAATTTAAGAACTATTTGCAATTATTAATACATGAACCAGAACTTCTCTGGTTAGTTAAATCAAAGCTTGAACTCTACAGTGAAATCAGAGCACCACTATTTAAAAATCCAAATTTTTCTTCTATTGTAATTGTTTAAAATGCCTGTGAAATGAAAGTCAATGATTCTTATTTAGTGAGTTCATTGCTATATTGTACCACCAGGTAAGAAATTTTACATACGCTTTATTCAAAAAGATGGTTATCACATGAAAGCTACAATTTAGATTAATAATTTTCTATATGTTGTAGGAATTATATTACTGGGCGTGGAATTTAATGAACACTGGTGAGCCTGGCCCCACTTCCATTGCAATTCAGGGTCCCTTTCCCCAGGAGCAGGGACCACCATTACTGCTGTAGGATCATCACTGAAGCCTGGAATGAGCAGTAGGAATGGTCTCATCAAAACCAGTCAATAAAGCCCTGGTAGGAAGAGGATTGAGGTTTAAGAGCAGATAAGGATCTTCAAGAATGGAGGGAGATAGAAAGAAGGAAACTATAAACCAATTAGTCTGACATCTGTCATTGGAGCAAAAAGACCACTACAATCCATTGTTAAGAAAGTAAGAGCAGAACACTTGAAAAGTCATTAAGAATGAACTGTGGTTGTGAAAGGGAAATGGTGTTTTTCAACTTTGAGAGCTCTTTTTATGAATGTAACAAGCAGGGTGAATAAAGGGTACAAGTAGATGTAATGTATTTAGATTTCCAAAGGTATATAAAGTGCCTCATAAGGTTAACTGCATTAACTAAGAGCTCGGGTTATCAAAAGTGATGTGTTATCATGCTTCAAGGAGTGGGGCAACTGACAAGAAACAGGTGGAGCAAATGGATAATATTTAGGTTGGTAAACTGTAACAAATGAAGGATCTCACCCTAGTGCTAGAATTTCATGTATTCAATATGCCTTAGAATGACTTAGGTAAAAGGACCAAATATATTTTAGCCAATTTTGTTACTGATACAAAGGTGGGAGGGAAGCAATTTGTGAAGAAGTTGTAGAGTTTGCAGAGAGATTTAGGTGGGCAAAGAATTGGCAAATGGGGTATGTGGGAAAATTGAGATGGAGATTTAGGTAAGAAGAATAAACAAGCAAAATATTATTTGGTTGAAGAGGGACTGCCGAATGTTCATTATAGATAGATTTAGGTACGTGATTTAAAAGAAAATCACCAGGCATGTCCAGCAAGTAATTGCAAAGAAAAAGTTATAAAGAGCACAGGAACAAGCCCTTCAGCCCATCCAGACTACACCAACACATAATGGCTTTCCAAACTAAAAACCTCTCGCCTCTACATGGTTCACATCCCTCTATTTCCTACCTACTCACATCTGTCAAGATGCCTCTTAAATGTTACTGTTGTATCTACCTCCATCACCACCTCTGGTGGTGCATTCAGGCACTTATCACCCTCTGTGTAAAAATTTGCTTCTCACACATCTTTTAAACTCATCCGCTTTTACCTTAAACCTATGCTCCAACTAATTAATATTTCTACACTGGGAAAAGGATTCAGACGATCCATTTTAGCCATTCCTGTCATACATTTGTCAACTTTTATCTGGTCTCCAACATTCAAATGAAAATAAATCAAGTTTGTCCAATCTTTCAACATAGCCAATACTATCTAAACCAGGCAACATTGTGATAAACTGTTGCTGTATCGTCTCCAAAGCCTTCACATCCTTTTTGTAGTGTGGCAACTGGAACTGTACACAGTTTTCCAAATGTGGCCTAACTAAAGTTCTATACAGGTGCAACATGACTTGTCAATTTTTATACTCTGTCCTGACCAATAAAGGCCGTGCTATATGCCTTCTTGACTGCCTCATCCACTTGGGTTGCCACTTTGGACTTGTGGACCTGTATGCCTAGATCTCTCTGTATGTTGATGCTGTTAAAGGTTCTGTCATTTACTGTACTCTTCCCTCCTGCATTAGATCTTCCAGAGTACATCACATTTGTCTGGATTCTCCATTTCTCAGCCAAAACCTCCAGCCTATGTCCCACTGTATCCTCTGGCAGTAGTCCTCACTACCTGCAGCTTCCCCAATCTTTGTGTTGTCTGCAAATTTACTAATCAGACCACTATGTTCTCCAAGTCATTTGCAAACGACAGGAGTCTTACCACCGATGCCTACTGAACTCTACTGGTCACAGATGTCCAGTCAGAAAAACACTCTTCCACCACTACTGTCCTCTATGACTAAGCCAGTTCTGTATCCCTAAGAACGTCAGAAATAGGAGCAGGAGAAGGCCATTTCCACACTGTAAGTAATTAATCTAATCTGCCTCCATTTAGTAAGATCTTCCCAGCTCAACAGAGATCCCATGTGACTTTACCTTTTGCATCTGCCTGATATGAGGAATGTTGCGTAGCCTTTACTGCTGATATGATTAGCTTGATATACATGCCATCTACAACATTCTCAGCCTCATGGTTGCTCCATAGTGGGTCCACCTGCAGCTCCAGACAGTCCAAGTGGTAAATCAGGAGCTGATTTAGGAAGGCAAATGGAGTGCTGGTCTTTATTGAAAGGGATTGGCATAGAAAAGCCAGCACATCTTGCTGCAGCTGTATCAGGCGCTGGTGAGACAATATCTGCTGTACTATGTACAATGTTTGGTCTCCTTAGTTAAGAAGGAACCGTCCTGCCACCCAAAAAGCATTGTGCATACTTGCTAGGGTTCATCTGGTGGGTTACACTCAGATACAGTCCCTACTCATCATTGTTTGAATATCAGTGCTGACAGAATTAACCACTTAAATGGATTTTAAGTAATCACTGCAGGTCTCATTGGCTTCCAGGTGAGAAGATAATCCTTCATTCTTTATAGACCTTACTGCCTTGTATTACATTGCACCCTCCCCATTTCAATATCCCACACATCCCCCCCCCCAACTACCATTTTGCAGCCTGCATCTGGAGGAGCATTAAATTCCACCCTCTGTGTTTTTACTTACAAACATAGGATTTGTAATATCTGTGATTGTGCGGTATTGTAGCAATGTCATTTTAGCTAATGATCAGAATTTTAAGTGTGTCGTGGAAAGTACTGTAGAAATGTTAAGTCCTTATAATCTTTTTCATATCTCTCTCTCTCTCTCTCCCCCCGCCCCACTCCACTTCTCCCCCGACCCCAGGCAATGCAGATGTTGCACTAGTCAATTTTTATGCAGATTGGTAAGTGAAACATAGATAATGTGTGGTTTGAAGATTGATTTCCATATTACCTTTCAGGGTGTGGTGACACTGGCAAGGCAGTATTTGTTGACCATTCCTAGCAACTGTATACTGGTAAGCTTTCTGCAAATGCTGTAGCTTTCGTAATATCATTCCCACCATGTTGTTACATGGTAAATTCCAGGATTTTGATGTGATGATGATGACTTAAAGGAAATATGTGATTTTTATGGTGGCGCTTAAGCAGTGGTGCTCTTGTTCTTGATAGTAGAGATCATAAACAGAGAAGTATATTTGGCACGTTGCACTGGCAGACTAATGTTTGAGGGTGTCAGTAATTGATTCCAGTACGAGGGACATTTATCAGAGTAATTGCTCTGTCCATTGTTGTATTGACTACAATGGTTTGTAAGTTTAAATCAACTTGACAGTATTTATACTGGGAGCTTACTTGCTTTCTTGAGTATATTATGCACTGCTGAACGATGCAAAGAAAACTGATCATGTGTATTGTAAATAGCTGATAGGAACATGTGTTAATTGTTACAGTTGTAAAGGATTGATAATCTTAGAAATGGATTTTGACAGGAAACATATCTGTACTGAGAGAACAGAGAATTGATAGTGTGTTCATATTTTCTGTGCGAGTCTGTATGTTACTGCTTCAAGAACCAGTGGAGTCCTTATTTGACCTGTGGCTGAGTAATTCAGAGAGGAAGCCAAAAATGTGGGATAATGCTTGGGGGGGGCGCAACGTCAAGCACATAATTGTGATCAGTGTAAGAGCAGAACAAGCTATTTTTTAAAACAAAATGTGTTTGACTAACGAGTAGCCGTGAATGAGAGAATCATCCAGAGTAAATGGATATTTAGTATTTAAATAGGAAAGGAAAAGGATACAATTCTAGTACATTTCAGTAAGGAAGAAAGGGCTACATTTTGAAGTTGGAAAAATAAATTTACATGAGTGGATCTTTTTAATGTCTCAGTGTATCATTTAAGAGCCAGTGAAGTGCTGTTGAGTTTTATTCCTATTCTAATGTAAGAAAAAGCAGCAGAGATTGCATGCTATAGTTTCAGCTCTTAATTGAGAGAAGAATATTGGTCAAGGCACTCTAAGAATTCCCTTGTTCTTCGCATGCTGCTGTGGGAATTTTAAATATCCATTGGAAAGAGCAGAGATTGCCGCAGTTTCCTGGGTCTTGGAACGAAAGCAGTCCTATTGACGTAGCACTCTTTCAATACTATACTGAAGCATTAAACTAGATTTTATATTCCAATTGTGGAACGAGCCTTGAACCCACAGCCATGCGACTCAGGTGATAGTGCCACCTCTCAACCAATGCTAACACTGTGATTAGATAAATGATGTTTGATCAAATTTGAAAATTTACAAAACAATATCAATAAATGGGACAGATAAAAGACAGGAAAAAAAATTGAAATTTACATAGGAAAGTTGCTAAAATGATTTGAAAAAAGGAAGACAATAAATAAGGAAGGTGTATTACTAGATTTTGTCAATCTAAGGGCTACAAATAGTTAAAGCGAGAAATTCTAAATACTTGCTTTTCACATTATTTTTCAAAGAGAAATAGCATTGGAGAAGTGATGGAAAATAACAGTGTAAGCAATGACCAAATAGCAGTTGCTTATGTCAGATGATGGAGGCTCAGGAAGAAGTAGTAGAAGCATTGACAATAAGTTTCCAACCGAAGAATAGCAGATTGTAATAGTTCCTTTTCAACAAAGCACAGAGCATGTTACTTTATCTTTGGTAAACTATTGGAGTTTTTTGTATGGAATGTAGTTTCTAAATACTGAAAGAAGAGAGTTAACCATGGATTAGTCAGTATGGATTTCAGATTTCAAAACCAAGAGCAGTCTGGCAGTATCTTTTGGAGAGAGAAAGACTGAGTCCATGTTTCGAGTTCTATATGATTTTTTTCGAACTTCATACTTGACCTACCTTATAGAATTCTTCAATAGAGGATATAGATTATCTGTTATATCTGGAGTTTCAGAAGCTAATTTGATATGATTCATGTGAAAGACTCTTGGCTAATATGACGGCAAGTGGAGTTAGAGAAATGTAACCTGATGGGTAGAGGGATAGTTGGAGGGGACTAAGCAAATTGAGGTGAAACCAAGTTTCTCAAAGTGGTAAGATGTGGTAAGTATACTACTTTTTGAGCTAATTTAGATCCATTCTGTGAATAGTTTGAATTCCATCCCCCCCCCCCCCCAAAGCATTATCCCACATTTTTGGCTTCCTCTCTGAATTACTCAGCCTCAGGTCAAATAAGGACTCCACTGGTTTTGAAGGGAACAATGTTGAAATTTACCAATTATATGAAATTGTGCATGTCGAATTATGGTGACCATAGTGAAAAGCACAGGAAAACAAGAGTTAGCAGGTGAGGAAGACGGGGTGTTATTCAGTATAGAAGAATGTAGTGTTGAACACATTTGAAGTAAGAAAATAAATATTTTCAGATTTTAAAAAAAGAAATTTATACAATTTATTAAGAAATTTCACGAGCAATCAAATACTGAAAAACTATTTAAATTGTATTGCATGTACTAACTAAAATAAGCACCCTCAACTAAACAATATAAGCCTCATAGTCCAACTTAACTATGATCCAACTAGTGGTGGAATTTCAATCAACAGCCTTTCTTTCTAGGTATGTCCAGGACTCAATTCTTGTGCAGTATGGTTATCTAGAGTTGCACTGCTGAAACATTCCAAAGTTGAATTCATTTAAGATTTCCTGTCTTAAGCTCATAGTGGGACATTATTTATGACTTCTGAAGTCACCAAATCTATATCTTGCTTTCTTATCAGGAGTAGCTTCTCTGTTTCCTTTTATATTCAGTGTAAGCTAACTGTTCAAAATGCAGCCTATCTTGCCATTAACTCTTTCACCTCGGCACATTCCTTACATAGGCAATCTTAATTGTCCATTTTGTCACAAGGTGGCTCATTACCAAGCAGATCTTAAAATAGTTGGTGGCTTTACTCCATTTCCCTGGGTATGGTTAATTGGTAAATTGCTTTTAATTTATAACAGTTTGACCGTGACCTTTTATCTCCAGGAAACAGTTTATTCCAGGAAGAATTATTGCTGATTCTTTCAATCCATGAAGAGTTATTGAAGTTCTGAAGTTAACATTGTCTCAATAAGTTAATCAGGCAGGTGGGGCTCTGGACAAGGTCTAATTTAAAAGATAGCATTTCTGATGGTGTAGCACTCTCAGTACTGCACTTGAAAGCTCAACTCTAGATTGAGATTTTAACATATAACCTTCTGACTCAGGTGAGAGTGTTACCACTGAGTAGTAGGGGTATACCTATCTTTTAAAAAAAAAAATTCGAGCAGAACTGGACAGGGCAAATATAAGCTATTCCTAATGCCCAGGGAGTCCAAAATCAGGGGGTCACCATCTACAGATTGGGGTAGTCTATTTAGGACTGAGATGAAGAGAAAAGTTTTCACCAGACAGTGGTGAGCTTATGGAATTACCTGCCACAGAAAGTGATTGAGGGCAAAACATTGAATGTTTTTAGTGCTAAAGAGATCAAAGGATGTGGGCGAAAGCAGGACTGTGGTGCTGAGTTGCATAATCGGCCATGATCATATTGAATATCAGAGCAAGTTCAAAAGGCCAAATGGCCTACTATTCTTCGTATTTTCTTTTTTCTAGTGCAAAGGTGTGCTGATGCAGAACTGTTTCAAATTGTTAGCATAACAGAGTACTGTCATTTAGCAGGGGGAGGAAACCCATATCATTGTATCTGGGGACTCAAAAGAAAATGGTAAATTTGAGAAATGCATATCATGAGCACTTTTTGTTGCCCATTAGTGGAATAAAGCAATCAAAGGTCTGGCTTTAATGTACGAGCATTTTACCAAGAATGAGAGGCTACAGTTGTATAGCACAATGTCTCTTGAGCTTTATCATCATGGGCTATTTGTGTGAGCCAAAAAACCCTGTGGATCACTAAATGTGGGTGATCTGAATTCCATCTCTCCCCTTTTGTTCACTAGACAAAACTACTTCAGAGTTAATGAGAACATTGATAGTGTGTTTGATGAGACTCCAAAGAAGTTATATTAAGACAATATCCCACCAATGCTGGAAATCTGAAACAAACGTGCTGGAGAAAACCAGCAAGTCCAGCATCTGTGGAGGGAACTAGAGTTAAAGTTTCGAGTCTGGTATGACTCCTTCAGAGTTTGAGGTTATGTCTGGTTCCAAGTTAGAGACCTTCAGTGGCATATCAAGCTTCACAAAAGGCTAGTTCCTCCTTTTGGTTTCCAGTACCTGAAGTGTTGAAAATCTCACTTTGTGCTAATACATCTGCCACTTTTCATTGTTCTATATGATGACTTATGCCATGCATGTGGAAGTCGGTCTGATTGTGTGTTGTCACCCAGGTGATGGAGATGAAGGTTTTGGTCTGTTCTCTTATACCATTTTGATTTTAATACTACACTAGAGTGATTGGGAGTTTGCATGTATTTGTGGACCACCAGAAAGAGTCCAGGGCCACAATTTGAAAACCACTGTGATAGTGAAGACAGGAGAAGATTAATTTTTTTTTCCCACAGCTTATAAGATTAGCTGGTGGCCAAGATTATGAATTTTGGGATAGCATATGAAAAAGAATTGTTCAGACTTGTAGGACAAAAATCATGAGGCTAAAACGTGGAGAATAGAGAAACTTTTTTTTGTGCAAAATCCTGATTAAACATTTGATAAATACTTTTATTTGAGCTGCCCATATACATAAATATGTAACATGGGAACAGGAATGAATGCATATGAAATCGGAGCAGAAGTGGACTAATCAGCTCCTTGAGCCAGCCCTCAGTTTCATAAAATCATGGCTGATTTATTTATGATATGGCTTCCACGTTCTCATCTACCTCGATAACACGGATTCCCTTGCTGAGCAAGTATGTATCCATCTGTCTTAAAAAAAATTATTTAATAACTATACCTCTACAGTCTCAAGACAGTCCCAAATTTGCACAACCCTCTTTCTCCTCACCTCTGACCTGAAGGAGATCACTAATTTGTGAAAGAATGCTCCTAGTTCTAGACTGACACAAGAAGAGATATCCTTTACACTTTCATCTTGTCAACATCATTTAGATCACCATTCACCCTTCATTCAGCCAACTTGATTACATGTTATACTTGAATACTAACCTTCTATGGCTCATGTACAGAACATTTTGGTGGGCCAAGGGGTGGCAAATGGAGTTTAATTTCGTTAACTGTGAGGTGTTGCATTTTGGAAAGGCAAATCAGAGAAGGACTTGTACACTTAATGGTAAGGTCCTGGGGAGTATGGCTGAACAAGGAGACCTTTGAATGCAGGTTCATAGTTCCTTGAAAGTGGGGCCACAAGTAGACTGGATAGTGAAGAAAATGTTTGTTATGCTTGCCTATATTGGTCAGTGGATTGAGTATAGAAGTTGGGATGTCATGTTGCAGCCATACAGGGCATTGGTTAGGCCATGTTTGGAATATTGCATTCAATTTTGATCTCCCTCCTATAGGAAGGATGTTGTGATACGTGAAAGGCTTCAGAAGAGTTTACAAGATTGTTGCCAAGGTAGGAGGGTTTGAGCTATAGAGAGAGGCTGAATAGGTTGGAGCTGATTTCGGTGGAGTGTCTGATGCTGAGGGGTGACAATATAGAGGTATATAAAATCATGAGCATGGATAAGGTGAATAGCCAAGGTCTTTTCTCCAGGTTAGAGGAGCCCAAACCTAGAGAGCATAGGTTTAAGGTGAGGGGGGAAAGATTTAAAAGGGACCTAAGAGGCTACTTATTCACCAAATGCTGGAAAATGGGACTAGATTAATTTAAGGATATCTGGTCAGCATTGACGAGTTGGACTGAAGGGTCTGACCTAGATCCTTCTGAACCTCTGAAATCTGCAGATGTTCTCCACTTAAGTAATACTCTGCTTTTTCACCAAAGTGAACAACTTCACATTTTCCCACATGATATTATATCTGCCAGATTTTGCTCACTCACCCAACCCATCTGTATATGTCTATATCTTCTAAAGTCATTTTAGCGACATACTTTTCTACCTATCTTGGTATTATCTACAAATTTATTTATCATTCCTTCTTTCTCCTCAGCAAAGTCTTTGATGTAAATTATAAACATTTTCTAAACTTCCTAGATTCAGCAATGCTTCCAGCAAACTGGAAAGTAGCAAATTCAAGAAGGAAGGAAGGAAAGCAAAATGACAGGAAAGTATCGGCCAATTAACTTGAGGCCCCAGCACAAAACCCTGTGGGATTCCACTTGTCACGTCCTGTCAGTCAAACAAACACATTTATGCGAACAGTACCCGCAGGGGATACGTTCCAAGACCTACCGTGGAAGCCCGAAACCGCGGACAGGAGCAAACCCATTAATTTCAATGGGAAATTTACCTTCCTGGTAATGTCCTGGTTCTTGGTTCCGGAAGGTTCCCTTTTATGTTTTTGGGCCATGGGAAACTGCGCGTGAGTGAAACCACGGAAGAAAACAATTCCCTGGATACGGGGCTCACCCTGTACTCCGTTTTCTGCTAGCTACACAATCTTCTATCTAATGTATTACGCCTTATGCCACAAGTCCTTTATTTTCTATGCTAACCTTTTATGACACCTTGTCAAATGCCTTTCGGAAATCCAATTATAGTACATCCACAGCGCATATTACTCCTTCAAACAAAGTCCAAAAAGATGGTTAAGTATGGTTTTTGTGAAAGGAAAATCATGCTGTTTCTGATAACCTTGAATTTTTCAAAGTACCTCTTTGATGATCAACTCTAACACCTTTTGCATCACCAATATGAAGTTAATTGGCCAACAATTTCCTGTCATTTGGCTTCACCCCATTGTTGAATTGAGGGGTGATCTTTGCTACTCCATAGTCTGCCCAAGAGAATTGAAAAAATTAACAGCAGTGCGCCTATCTCATTAGCAACCTCAATTGAGACCCTCTGATCAAATCCATTTGGACATGGATACTTGTCAGCCTACAAGTCCATTAGTTTGCATAAGACCTCTTTCCTCATAGAGTCATTGAGGGTCTCTTTATTCATGATTGCAATTTTTTGGTGTTTCTTTTTCCCTTCCACTTCCTTATTTCAGACTATTACTGGAATACTTTTTGTATTCTGTATGGTGAAGATAGAAGCAAAATATTTGTTCATGTCATCCACTATTTCTTTATTATCTACCATTAACTTCCCATTCTCATTCTAGAGGACCAACATTCCATTTTAATTTTTTCCTTTCTGAATGCTTATAGTGTATGTCTGGATCTTGTATATCTGAATATCCATTTTTAATTAACCTAGCTAGCTTCTCATTCTCTCGTTTCTTCTATCTGATTAACTGTTAATCATTTCATTCTCTATATTCTGACGAATCATCTGACCTGCAACTCAATTTTGTGCCGTTGTATTCTTTTACCTTCAGTATGATGCTTTCCCTAACTACTTTGGTTAACTGCAGATGATGGGACTTCCCTTTAGAATTTTTGGTGAGGGTTTTATTCTGAATGTCCTGAAATATGCCTGAAATATCTGACCATGTCTCTCTCTAACTGTTATCACTCATCTCTGGTAAAATATTTATCTTGGGAAATGTGATGAAGATGTGGGTGAACTATACCTTTTAAGAGAGTTAAAAGCTAACAGTGACAGCACCAAGTGCTCTCAATAAGACACAATGTAACGTGCTCCAGCTCCTGGAGTAGCTGGTTGCCTGGAAACGGCAAAAAACAGATTCTAACTAGGCCAGTCAGTTTAAATTATTCCCTGTAAAAATACCAATTTCCAATCAAGTTTAAATTAGCTTTTAAGATTGTCAATGTACTCAATGACACAATCTAATGCTGTGGGGTAAAAGACTGGGGGAAATTGAACAGTTGGGAGGAGAACTGCCAAGCTCCAGCAGGTAAAAGATTGCCTGAAAAATAGCTGTTAAAAGTATCTTTTTTGATCAGTAATCTGGGAGGTAGAATCCCAAAGAAGAAGAAAAGAAGACACAGAAAGATTCAAATAGAAGAACTGAAAGCTGCCTGGTTTTGAGATGTGTTGTTTTTAAATCTTAGTTGGGAGTTTTATCGGACTAGTATTATAGAAGGAAAGGCAACAGATAGGTTAGAGTAGGGAATTGTAAATAATTGTTCGTTAATTATTCTCTGTTATTCTTTAAGAAATAAAGTTGTTCATTTTTACTTAGTTTTTGGCCACTCAAATCTTTGCAGATTACTGCACAGGATAAATATGTGTTGCTGGTTTTAAATTAAGCAGGCGAGTTTGCCCCGTGTTGTAACAGTTTGGGGGCTCTGGTCCATGATCTGAACTGGTTTTGACAGATTTGGATAGATTTTGGGGGTACAAAAAATCCCAGCAGATTTAAACATTTTCAGGTAAGTGTCCTAGGTCTTTAAATAAAACATAGGTGAGACAATTTGTTTTATTTTGGAGACTTGTGATTGATTAAATTAAAAATGAAAGAAAAAGCTCTTAAAATTGCTAAATAGGTTCTAGGATTTGAAGACGATTCTCAAATTTGCCAAGAAAGTTTTAGAAGGAAAGAAAAAGGCCATGCTTCTGGAATTAGCAAATAAGTTAGATTTGGGTTTAACCAAGGACAAAAGTAAAGCTGAAATTGTAAAGGGGGTATTCAAATACTTAGGTGTTGCAGAGAAACAGACAAATGCAGTAGAGGTAGAAAAACTTGAATTATAGTTGAGGAAAATGGAGTTAGAGGATAAACAAAGAGAGAGGAAAGAGAGGAGGAATGAGAAAGGGAAAGAGAGAAGAGAGAGGCAGAAAAAGCAGAGGGAAGGTTTTTAACTGAGCAAAGAGAGAGAAAAAGGGAGAGACAAAAATAGAGAGAATTTGAATTTGAGAAGTTGTGACTTAGTCAGCAAAGTCAAATTAACAGGATGGAGATTAAAAGAAAAGGTAGTGATATATATAAATATGTCAAAACTGCACCACATTTTGATGAGAAAGATGTTGAAGCCTTCTTTATTTCATTTGAAAAACTGGCTAGTCTGAGGATTTATGGGTAATGCTAGTTCAGACTAAACTATTAGTCAGAGTTAGTGAGGTTTTTTTTGCACTGTCAGGTGAGGGGTCAAGAGATTTTGAAGAGTTTAAACAGGCCATTTTATTATCAGTTGGTACTTGAAGCATACAGGCAGCGGTTCAGAAACAAAGAAGAAACCAGGTCAAACTTACATGTTGAGTTCGAAAGAATTAAACACAGTCATTTTTATGGATGGGTGTGTGCGCTTTGAAAATAGATAGGACATTTGAGGCTCTAAGACAGTTTATTCTGCTGGAGGAGTTTAAAAATTCATTTCCAGAGATGGTAAGAATTCATGTGCAGGAACAAAGTTCAGGAAGTGAGAAGGGCAGCAGAATTAGCAGATGAGTACATGTTGGTGTATCAGACAAGCTTCTGGCCAGAATTTCGTTCTATGAGGAATACAAGTTGGGTGTAGGGGAGATCCTACACTAAACCAAGAGTAGAGAGCACTAGTAAGGGTTTACCACAGGATAAAAAGAAGGCCAAGAGTGTGGAAAGGAGGTGAAGGCCTCAGCTGTGGTAAAGTGGGACATGTAAAGTGTCGACCACAGTGCTGGTCATTAAAGAAAGACGCCGTGGGAAAAGATGTGGTAAAAAAAGCCAAGCCAGTGGCATTAGTGAAGTAGTAAAGAAGACCCCATCAGAGAGCAGCAGGAGCTGGGCGGAAGTGAAGACAAAGCGCAAAGCCGGTCGGGAAGGTAAGTGATTGTTATTAGAGTGGGTGTGTTCTAGACCCCAGGCCCTACAAAGTAGGGCCTCCTTCCCTCTCTCCCTCCTCTAACCCAACTTAAGAGTCCACAGACTTGCCCCAAAAAGAAGGTCCAAGGAAGTTCCTGTGGATTGAAGAGTGAGGCTTTAGCTCAGGAGTCTTTGACAAGGAAGTTGAGTGAAGTGATTATGCCACAGTTGAAGAGGGTGAAGACATGACTGCCAAGCTGGTTCAGTGTGCTACGCGCTTGATGTGGGAGGTCAACAACTCTGGTGTGTCTGGCTCGTATAAGTGTGGAAAGTGTGTGCATGTTCAGCTACTGACGGAGCATATTGCAGCACTGATGAAAGAACTCGAGGACCTTAGGCTCATCCAAGAGAATGAGATCTTTCTGGACAAGACCTTCAGCGAGGTTATGACACCAATCCTACCGGAAGAGAGAAGACAATGAGAAAGGCAGAGAGGAGACAGGTGCAAGAGACCCCGGGAGAAATACCTGTGAGGAACAAGTTGAATCTTTTGGAAACAGTAGAGATAGATGACACTGCCAGTCTGCGAGGCAGCCAGGTCTGTCAATCAAAAGTTGAGGCAGAGTGGAAGAGTCGGACATTGTACAGAGCCGTGGTAATAGGGGACTTCATAGTGAGAGGAACTGACCGGGGTTTTTGTGGCAGCAGACAGGACTTAAGGATGGTGTGTTGCCTTCCTGGTGCCAGGGTTAAAGACATCACAGACAGAGTGCAGGAAATCCTCAAGGATGAAGGTGAAGAGCCAGAGGTGGTGGTACATGTCAGCACAAATGATGTCGGGAAGAAGAGGAGGAACATACTACAGTGGGACTTCGGAGAGCTAGGAGGAAGGCTGAAAAGCAGGACGTCCAAGGTGGTTATCTCCGGTTTGCTTCCAGTTCCTCGGGCTGGTGAGGCCAGAAACGAGAGATAATGGACTTGAACGTGTGGCTGGGGAACTGGTGCAGGAAGCAAGGATTTAAATTCTTGGATCACTGGGGTATGTTTTGTGGTAAGCATAAATTCTACAAAAGAGATGGTTTGCACCTTAATAGGTTAGGGACCAGCATTCTGACGGGCAGGTTTGCTACTGCAACACAGCTATGTTTAAGCTAAAGGGGGGGGGGACAAACTGGATGTATAAAAAGGAAATTGAAGGGAAAGTTAGAACAAGGGAAGTCAAGAAAGAAAACGATATCAATGAGGCAGAAAACTCAGAAAGGGATCATGCTGTAAGGTTGAGTGAAATAGGAGTTGATGGGAAGGGTGAGGGCGGTAACAAATTAAAAATACTATACATTAATGCACAAAGCATTAGAAATAAGGTGGATGAGCTTGAGGCTCTTTTGGAAATTGGCAGATGCGATACTGTGGGGATAACTGAGACGTGGCTTCAAGTAGACAGGGCCAGGGAAATGAATATTCAAGGCTACACGTGCTATTGTAAGGACAGACTGACGGGCAGAGGGGGTGGGGTGGCCATGTTGGTAAGGGATGATATTCAGTCCCTTGCGTGGGGGGACCTAGAATCAGTGGATGTAGAGTCAGTGTGGATAGAGCTGAGAAATACTAAGGTTAAAAAGACCTTCTTGGGAGTCATCTACAGGCACCCAAACAGTAGTCTGGATGTCGGATGTAAGTTGAATCAGGAGCTGAAATTGGCCTGTCGCAAAGATGTTACTACAGTTGTTATGGGGGACTTCAACATGCAGGTTGACTGGGAGAATCAGAATAGTATTGGACCTCAAGAAAGAGACTTTGCGAAGTGCCTCAGAGATAGATTCTTAGAACAGCTGGTGCTGGAGCTGACCAGGGAGAAGGCAATTCTGGATCTGGTATTGTGCAACGACCCAGAATTGGTCAGGAACCTCGAAGTGAGGGAGCCATTGGGAAGTAGTGACCATAATACAATAAGCTTCAGTCTGCAATTTGAGAGGGAGAGGGTACAATCAGAAGTGACAATATTTCTGTTGAATAAAGGGAACGATGGAACTATGAGGGAGGAGCTGTCCAAAGTTCAATAATGCAATATCTTAGCAGGGATGACAGTGGAGGAACAATGGCGGATATTTCTGTGTATAATGCAGAAGTTGCAGGATCAGTCCATTCCAAAAAGGAAGAAAGATCCTAGGAGGCCGTGGCTGACGAGGGAAGTTAAGAAACATATAAAGTTAAAAGAGAAAAGTATAACATAGCAAAGATAAGTGGGAAAACGGAGGACTGGGAAGCTTTTAAAGAACAACAGAAGATTACTAAGAAGGAAATACACAGAGAAAAAATGAGGTACAAAGGTAAACTGGCTAATAATGTAAAGGAGGATAGTAAAAGCTTTTTTTAGGTATGTGAAAGGCAAGAAAATGGTTAAGACTAAAATTGGGCCCTTGAAGACAGAAACAGGGGAATATATTACGGGGAACAAAGAAATGGCAGAAGAATTGAATTAGTACATCAGATCTGTGTTCACTGGGGAAGACAGAAGCAATCTCCCTGAGGTAGCAGTGGCTGAAGGACCTGAACTGAAGGGAATTTATATTTGCCAGGAATTGGTTTTGGAGAGACTGTTAGGCCTTAAGGTTGATAAGTCCCAGGGGCCTGATGGGCTACATCCAGGGTACTGAAGGAAATGGCTCAAGAAATCGTGGATGCGTTGGTGATTATTTTCCAGAGTTTGATAGATTCAGGATCAGTTCCTGCAGATTGGAGGGTGGCTAATGTTACATGACTTTTTAAGAAAGGTGGGAGAGAGAAAGCAGGAAATTATAAGCCAGTTAGTCTGACCTCAGTGGTGGAAAAGATGCTGGAGTCTATTATAAAGGATGAAATTATGACACATCTGGATAGTAGTAACAGGATAAGTCAGAGTCAGCATGGATTTATGAAGGGGAAATCATGCTTGACTAATCTTCTGGAATTTTTTGTGGATGTAACTCTGAAGATGTACGAGGGAGATCCAGTAGATGTGGTGTATCTGGATTTTCAGAAAGCTTTTGATAAAGTCCCACATAGGAGGTTAGTGAGCAAAATTAGGGCGTATGGTATTGGGGGCAAAGTACTAACTTGGATTGAAATTTGGTTGGCTGATAGGAAACAAAGAGTAGTGATAAACGGCTCCATTTCGGAATGGCAGGCAGTGACCAGTGGGGTACAGTAGGGATCAGTACTAGGACCGCAGCTTTTTACAATATATGTTAATGATATAGAAGATGCTATTAGCAATAACATTAGCAAATTTGCTGATGATACTAAGCTGGGTGGCAGGGTGAAATGTGATGAGGATGTTAGGAGACTACAGGATGACCTGGACAAGGTAGGTGAGTGATCAAATACATGGCAGATGCAGTTTAATGTGGATAAATGTATGGTTATCCACTTTGGTGGCAAGAACAGGAAGGCAGATTACTACTTAAATGGAATCAATTTAGGTAAAGGGGCAGTACAAAGAGATCTGGGTGTTCTTGTACACTAGTCAATGAAGGTAAGCATGCAGATACAGCAGGTAGTGAAAAAGGCTAATACCATGCTGGCCTTCCTAACAAGAGGGATTGAGTATAGAAGCAAAGAGGTGCTTCTGCAGCTGTACAGGGCCCTGGTGAGACCACACCTGGAGTACTGTGTGCAGTTCTGGTCTCCAAATTTGAGGAAAGACATTCTGGCTATTGAGGGAGTGCGGCATACGTTCACGAGGTCAATTCCTGGAAGGGTGGGATTACCTTACACTGAAAGACTGGAGCGACTGGGCTTGTCCATCCTTGAGTTTAGAAGACTGCGAGGGAATCTGATTGAGACATAAAAGATTATTAAAGGATTGGACACTCTGGAGGCAGGAAACATGTTTCCGCTGATGGGTGAGTGCCGAACCAGAGGACACAGGTTAAAAATACGGGGTAGACCATTTAGGACAGAGATGAGGAGAAACTTCTTCACCCAGAGAGTGGTGGCTGTGTGGAATGCCCTGCCCCAGAGGGCAGTGGAGGCCCAGCCTCTGGATTCATTTAAGAAAGAGTTTGATAGAGCTCTCAAAGATAGTGGAATCAAGGGTTATGGAGATAAGGCAGGAACAGGATACTGATTAAGGACGATCAGCCATGATCATATTGAATGGTGATGCAGGCTCGAAGGGCAGAATGGCCTATTCCTGCACCTATTGTCTAAGAAGAGCAGAGGACCTACAGGACAATGCACAGCCTTGGCAGGAGTTGGATATAGAGTGAGTACTTGATCTCTACAAAGAATTCGCCTCGGTAGTAAAGTTTATTCAAAGAACAGGGGAGAAGGACAAGAAGTTATAATTTTGAGAGACACAGGATCTAACCAGTCATTGATGGTAAGGGATGAGCGAATATGCAGTCTTTCTGATCTGTTACCTGAGAGTGTGGTCATTTGTGGGATAGATGGACAGCAATTTAGTTCTTCCCATGTAAGATCAGGTTGGAGTGCCAACTTAAGACTGGGGAAGTTACAGTGGGAGTGATAGACTGAGTGTCAGTTCCAGGAATTCAGTTTGTTGTTAGGAATGATTTGGCAGTACCCAAGGTGGAAGTGACATCCCCTGTTGTGGAGAAGACCAAGGAACTGAAGAGTTAAAACAGAAATATACTGGTATTTTCCCAGACTGTATGGTAACCAAATCCCACTATCATAAGTCACAGCATGAAATAAAAAGGTAAAGAGTAAGATGAAGGAGTTGAGGTTCACTTAGCAGGTACTCTGTTTGATGAAATGGTGCAGGAAAAACCTGAACAGGCAGAGGGCAGAGGGTCAGACAGTGTTTAGTCCTAAAAGGCGAAGGGACTTACAACAGCAAGACAAGATAGTAAAAGATATATATGTGGATGTATGCTCTGAAAAGGAGACAAAATATTCCAGAGGGTTACTATCTGAAAGATGAAATCCTAAGGCAGAAATGGAGACCACAGCAGGTTAGTGCAGAGGAGAAATGGGATGCACCAAATTGTCGTGCCAGTAGCATACAGATAAGTGTTACGGGTAGCACATGAACTACCTGTAAGAGGTCACCTAGAGGTGCGAAGGTACAAAATTATTTTTTATGGGCCTGGAATGCACAAAGAAGTGGTCAATTTTTGCCATACATGTCATACATGCCAAATGGTAGGTAAGCCACGGGCAGTAATAAAACCAGCTTCTTTGTTGCCAATTCCCGCATTTGAAGAAACTTTCACGCTGATTATAATTGATTGTGTAGGTCCCCTCCCGAGAACTAAAAGTAGGAACCAGTACTTGTTAACCATCATGGATGTGTCTACCAGATTTCTGGAGTACCAAAGCAAAAGGGGTAGTAGAGGAGTTAGTAGTTCTCATCACACGCTCTGGACTGCCCAGAGAGATTCAGTTGGACCAATGGTCAAATTTTACTGCTAGGCTGTTTAAAATGGTTACGGGTAGCTTAGGTATACAGCACTTTAAATCCAGTGTGTATCATCCTGAATCCCAGGGAGCTTTAGAAAGGTGGCATCAGACTTTGAAGATCATGTTGAGAGCATACTGTCAGGATTACCTGAATGATTGGGATAAAGATATCCTATGTATATTGTTTGCTATTACAGATGCCCTAAGCAAATCTACTCCGTTTACTCCCATTTGCGTTAATATTTGATCATGAAGTGAGAGGCCCTTTGAAAATAATTAAAGAAAAATTGACAGGACCAAAGTCTTAGGTCTCGCACTTGGATTATGTATCAGAGGTGAGGGAGAGATTAAACCGAGTAGGTGAGTTAGCTAAACAGCACCTAAAGAGGGCACAGTATAGAATGAAGCACGTGGCAGATCAAAGCTCTGAGGCTCTGACTTTTTTCCCCGAGGGGATAACGTGTTAGTACTGTTACCAGTGATAGGAAATCCCTTCAAAGCCAGGTTTAGTGGTCCCTATCAAATTGAGAAAAAGTTGAATCAGGTGAACTATTGAGTAAAGATATCAGATAGGGGAAAAAAAGGGTATTGAGTATGTCATATGAACATGTTGAAACTGTATTATTCTATAGAGAAAGAACTGGAGAAATATGTGAGGAATCAAATCCAGATGATGTGGATTTTGATGTGCCTCAAAATAGATTACGAAAGGTAGTCCATGAGGAGTGGGATAGATTAGTAAGCGATCTGTCTCAGGAGCAAAGAACGCAGTTGACAGATTTGTTATTGCAGTATAAGGACATATCTAAGAAACAAATGGGAGGACTAATGTTTTTGTACATGAAGTAGACGTAGGATAAAACAACACCACTATCAGCTTAATCCTTTCAAAGCGAGATAGGCCCAGATGAAGGTGGAGGCCATGCTCGATGAGAATCTTATCGAGCCAAGCCAGAGCGAGTGGAGTTCGCCGAACATCCTAGTTCCCAAACCAGGCGGGACTCAACAATTCTGCGTGGATTATCAGAAGGTCAACGCTGTTACAAAATTTGACTCCTATTCAATTCCTAGATTGAACGGCTGTATTGAGAAAGGCCGACAAGCCAGTTACGTCACCAAGTTGGACTTAATTCGTGGTTACTGGCAGGAACCTTTAGCAGAGTTGGCGAAAGAAATTTCTGGGCTATATCAGTTTAAAGTGATGCCCTTTGGAATGAAGAACGTGCCTGCCACATTCCAAAGACTCATGAACTAAGTTGTGGCTGGGTTAACAAACTGCAGTCTACTTGGATGATATAGTGATATTTACGAAGTCCTGGAAAGATCACATGGTACAGTTGGCAGAGCTCTTTGAACGACTACGAGAAGCAAAACTGGTGATACACTTAGATAAGACAGAATTTGCGAAAGCAGAGGTGACATTCTTGGGACATAACATCCATCATAGAAAGTTGACCCCACAGAATGCAAAGACGAAGGCCATCGAGGAATTTCCACGACCAACCTTGAAGAAAGAGGTGCTTTTATTCTTAGGACTTAGCGGATTCTATCGGAAGTTTCCAAACTTCAGCAGTGTAGTGGCACCGTTAACTGATTTGCTGAAGAAGAACACAAGGTTTTGGTAAACAGAATCAAGACAATTTGACCATTTGAAATCAATATTAACCACCAAACCAGTTTTAGCTATACCAAACTTCTCCAAACCTTTTATAGTTGCCATCGATGCTAGTCACATAGGAGTTGGAGCTGTACTCCTACAGGAAGATGAGGATGAAATGCCAGTTGGTTACTTTTCAAAGAAGATCAACATCCACAAGAAGAAATACTCCACAATCGAAAAGGAACAATTGAGTTTGTTCGTGACATACACATTAAAATGTTGTAAGGCCCGTACCAATGTGTCTGAAATGGTTGTGCACAGTGACCACAATCCACTTTTCATTCGTAGAACGTTTTAAAAATAAGAATATGAGATTATTTCATTGGAGTCTTATGTTACAGGGTTTAAATTTTAAAAATCATACGTGTTGCAGGTCGGAAGAATGTAATCACAGATGCCTTATAGTGGATTTAACTGAGAGGTTAGATCAGATTTATATTTATTTAATCTTTTATGAAGAAGTTAAGGTAAATTTATGTTAATGTTATCTGTATGTTAGGGTAATGTATTTTAAAAGTAGAGAAAAAAAATGAAGCCATGTTTTCATTATAATGGTTCATTTTATCATAAATGGGGGGAGGTATTATGAAGGTATGGGTGAACTATATCCAGGTGTTCTCAATAGAACACAATGTAACATGTGCTCCAGTTAGTAGAGTTAGGATGCCTGGAAACAACAAAAAACAGATTCTAAATGGGCCATTCAGTTTAAATTATTCCCCCAAAAAACACCAATTTCCGATCAAGTTTGAATTGAGTATATTGACCATCTTAAAAGCCAGCGACACAATCCAAAATTCTGGGGTATAAGACTAGGCAAAATTTGAACAGCTGGGAGGAGACACCACCCCCCCCGCCCCCCACCCCCCACCCCCCCCCCCCCCTCAACGGGTAAAAGATTGCCTAAAAAATAACACTCTTAAAAGTACCTTTTTTGATCAGTAACCTGTGAAGCAGAATCCCTAGTACCTTTATGGACAATTCTTTCAACCTTAAATTATTGCATTAGTTATAATATATATGCTTAAACATGTTTTTATTTGAGATTTTATTGAAAAAAATTCAGAATAAATAGGTCACCTTTCAGTTTTATTTGGGAACTACGTTTGTGTCTTATCTGTAGTCAAAAAGGAATTTAATGAGGAGCAGGTGACCTTAGCAATGTCCACTTGTAAATCAAACTTCTACACTTCTGGAATATATATCTTTAAGTAGATGTATGTCCATTTGCTTTATACCATCTGCAAAGTGAGTTTTGCATTGCAGATGTTGAAACTAATTATATAAATATGGCTTGAAGTACAGACAACGCCAAAATTTTCAAAAAGGTTCTCAGACAAAGTGAGAGTTATTGTTCATGTATGGGTGAGGGGTAACCTTAATAAGGTTTATCAATCATGAAGGTCATGGATAGAGTGAATTGCTAAGGTCTTTTTCCTAGGATGGGGTAATACAAAAGTAGAGGGCATTGGTTTAAAGTGAGAGGGGAAAGATTTGTGTTTGGGATCAGATTTGAAATGTTGATCCAAACATTTTAGCCAAGAACCTCGTCAAGTAAAGAAACTAGACCATACAGTCTGATTCTGTATGTTATGTTATGCATATTTATGTTATGTATCATTGCTGAGTGACATGGCTATCCTTATATAAGTAAAACATTACAATACCATGGATTCTGGAAGTCCAGGAAGCGAACATGATATTTTAAGGTCTCTGCAAGTCTATGCAGCATAGAAACATATCCTTCAGTCTAAATCTTCCATTCTGGCCAGACATCCCAATCTGAGTTCCATTTGGAATTTGGCCCATATCCCTCTAAACACTTTCTATCCAAAACCCATCCAGATTGCTGTTTAAGTGTTGTAATTGTACCAGCATCCACCACTTTGGCAGCTCATTAATACACAGACCACCCTCCATGTAAAAAGGACCCATTTTTCAAAGATGCTGGGTTGGAGGGTTTGAGCTAAAAGCAGAAGCTGAATGAGTGGGGGGTGTTTTCCCTGGAGTGTCAGAGGCTAAGGGGTGACCTATACAGAGGTTTATAGAATCATGAGGGGCATGGATAGAGTAAATCAACAAGGCCTTTTCCCTGCGGTGGGGGAGTCCAGAACTAGAGGGCATAAATTTAGGGTGAGAGGGAGAAGATTAAAAAGGGACCAAAGGAGCATCTTTTTCATGCAGAGGGTGGTGCATGTATGGAATGAGCTGCCAGAGGAAGTAGTGGAGGCTGGTACAATTACGACATTTTAAAAGACATCTGGATGGGTATATGAATAGGAAGGGGTTAGAGGGATATGGGTCAAGTGCTGGCAAATGGGACTGGATTTGTTTAGGTTATCTGGTCGTCATGGACGAGTTAGACCGAAGGGTCTGTTTCCGTGCTGTAAATCTCTATGACTCTATGGCTTTAAATCGTTTCTGTCTCACTTTAAACCAATGCCGTCTAGTTTTGGATTACCCCACCCAAGGAAAAAGACCTTGGCTATTCACCCTATCCATGACCTTCATGATTTATAAACCCCTATAAGGACACCCCTCACCCTCTGACACTCCAGGGAGAGAAACCCCCAACCTATTGAGCCTTTCCCTCTAACTCAAACCCTTCAACCCCATCAATATCCTTGTAGATCTTTTCTGCACTGTCTCAAGTTTAACAATATCCTTCCTAACAAAGTCGATCAGCATTCGTGGAACAAACAGACGAGTTAATATTTTCAGTACTTTTCATTCAAGATAATAAAACTTACATCTGGGCAAGCACATCACAACCAAAACTAGGAAAAGTAATGTAAATCTATGTCTAAAGTAGAATGGAACTGAGTGTAATAATGTAACTTTAATCAAATAATAGACAAAATAAAGGTATTACTTGATTGAGATTGGCATTCATATATGACTGCTGAGTTTATCTCTCTCTTTTTTTCCCATATTTGCCCTAGTTTCTGATTGTACCAATCCATCTGAAGTTTTGGGTTAGAAGAAGTGTATACTCTAGACAAGTAATGTCTATTTTCTCTCAAGATGCTGACTCATCTGCAGTTTTTTCATGTACACTTCTGTGCTTTGAATTATTATTGAGATTTTGTTTTAAGCATAACCAAATTCAAATGTAAATCAGGTTTAGGAAGTTGTAGACATCAAGTCTCTTAATGCTCAGTAATATATCATAATGCTTCTCTGCCATAAGAGTTGTTCATCTCACCTGCCCTTATTTTGTTACTACCTTTGTGTTTCTTGTAAGAGATGGAAATGTTGATGATATTAATAACTGATGGTCAGTAGGAAATACCAATGATACCTATATATTAAATAATATATAAAGTTATAGGGAAATAGCAGGTGAATGGCACCAAGTCATAATGCTTGTTAGAATGCTGATACAGACACAATGGACCAAATGGCCTCCCTGCCATACCATTTCTGATTCTGATATGCTTTCCACAAGATTGTAATATTTTCACCAATATTTAATTATATGAAATTGGGATTTTGAAGAGAACATGTGAACAATTGACAAAGAGGAATGGGAAGATTAACAGTGCAATAAAATACAAACAAGAAATAACTAAGAGAATAAGTCAAAGAACTGCTTAACAATTGAGAAAATGATTGTGTATAATCTTGCACAGTTTAGACTTGGGTGCAGTTACTTCAATTTCTTTTCTATTAGGTGTAGATTCAGTCAAATGTTACACCCCATCTTTGAAGAGGCTTCCTCGGTTGTGAAAGAAGAATTTCCAGACTCTAAGCATGTAGTCTTTGCCAGGGTTGATTGTGACCAACATGGTGAGTAACAAAGTTTCCAGATAACTTTTGAAGTTGGGTTAACAGCAAAATGTTTAAAGTAGCAATAAACAAAGCAGCACAATATATTGATACAGCTTGTTCTAGTGTTTTGTCCTTTGAACAGCTACCCACTGTTAATGTCATCTGAATGTTGCCTTTTCTGCTGTCTAGCACTATTGTTAAACTGGAATTTTACCAAGGCCTCAAGTTGCATTTATTAATGATGAATAGCTAAATTGTTTCAGTGAGTTTAGCACAAGTATTTTGAATAGTGATCAAAGTACAAATATAATTTAATTTCACTTTGAATATTTTTAAATCAAAATAGGACAAAAAATCATTTGTTTCAAAATAGTGTTCTCACGTTGGCTTGATACTTGATATTTTTCAGGGAAACATAATGGTCAATATATTAGTTGAAGTTTAAAATCTAGAAGTTGAATCAAAATGTTGCTTTTTTTCTGTTACGAGAAAACCCCCACAATTCCTACAACATTTGAATGAGGAATCAAATTTTTGATGTTTCTTTTAGACAGTCATTGGAAATTTCAGTTCTTACAGGTCATTCTGAGAAATATCTTTCTTGGGCTTGTTGCAACCAAATTCAACCTTCTTAAAAACACGTACAAATTACAAGTTGGAATAGGCCCTCATGACTAATCCGAATGTAGCCTATAATGCATAGAATCATAGTCAGAGTCACACAGCACAGAAGCAGATCCTTCGGTCCAACTTGTCTATGCTGACCCAATTTCCCAAAACTAATCAAGTCCCACTTGCCTGCATTTGGCCCCTATCTCTTCAAATCTTTCTTATTAATGTATCTATCCAAGTGTCGTCTTTAAATATTATAACTGTACCTGCATCTACGACTTCCTCTAGCAGATCATTTCACATATAAGCCATCCTATGTGAATAAGCTGTCTCTCGGGTCCCTTTTTAAATCTATCTCCTCTTGCCTTAAAATATGCCCCCTACATTTGAACTCCCCCACCCTCGAGAAAAGATCTTTGCTATTCACACTATCTATGTCCCTCATGATTTTATAAACCTGTATAAGGTCACCTCCTCAATCTCCTAAGCTCCAGTGGAAAAGGCCCCAACATATCCTTAACTCAAACCCTCCAATCACAGCAACATTCTGTTCTGAATACTCTCCAGTTTAATAATATCCTTCCTATAGCAAGGCAACCAGGATACTATATACAGTATTCCAAAAGTGGTCTCACCAATGTCCTGTACAACCTCAACTTAATGTCCCAACTCCAATACTCAATGGTCTGAGCAGTGAAGGCAAGTGTACTAAATGCCGCTTTAGTTGTGCTGTTAGGGAGGAGATTCCAGAATTTTGACCCAGCAACATTGAAGAAACAGCTGCTTTATTTCTAAGTCAGGATGATGTGCGACTCAGAGGGGACTTGCAGCTGATTGCTGATATACATGAGATGCCAGCCAAGTAACATCAGAACTCTTATACTTGCTGCAGAAAGCCATGATATACAGGGATTTGGGAGTCCTTGTCCATGATTCACAAGTTTCTAGGTATTATGGAAGGCAAATGGAATGTTGGTCTTGGGGAGGTTTTGCTAAAACTACATAAGGCACGAGTCAGACCACAGCTGGAATACTGTGTATAGTTTTGGGTCCCTTGTTAAGTGAAAGATGCACTGGCATTAGAGGCAGTCCAGAGCAGGTTCACTTGGCTGATATCAGACCTAGAGAACGATCTTATTTGAAGAGGTTGGATAGATTGAATCTGTAGTCATTAGAATGTAGAAGAATGAGAAGCGACCTTATTGAAATATTCAGGATTCATGCAGGACTTGAAAGATTAGATACAAAAAGGTTATTTCTTCTTGTGGGAGAATCTAGGAGTAAAAGAGCATTATCTCAGAATAAGGGATTAAACAGTTGGAACGGACAATAAGCAATTTCTTCTATTGGAATGCTGTGAATCTGTGAAATTCTTTTTTGCAGAGGGCTGTTCAGGCTGAATTATTAAGTAAATTTCGGGTTGAGAGAGGTTTTTAATCAGTAAGGGAATCGGGAGTTATGGGGAAAAGGCTGGAAAGTGGAGTTGACAGTTATCAGATCTCTTTGAATGGAAGAACAAACTTAATGGACTGAATGGCCGCCTTCTACATCTATATCGCATAGTCTTCTGGACCTTCCTCCAGTTGATCTGTAACCAATGATCACCTCCACCATTGTATTATAGAAGCTGAGTGGCCTTGTTTAAAGTAATTCTGCTGTTCTCGCTATCTGTTATGCACTATTGAATAAAGTACCTTTCCTTTCAAGTTTTGGAATAGTGTGTATTTAAGTATTGACTGCTCTGCTATGTGCCTCCCTTGGATTGCTGACAGCACACTGCATCCAACATAGGTAGCACACAGGCTTACCATAAATTAGATTGGCTCAAGAAAATGGCATGGAGCTTTACAGGTTTTTCACTTGCTGATTTGTATTAGAAATTAACCACCTCATTTCTGCCTGAGACCTGAAAGACTGAGCAGTCTCCCACAGCTATATCAGGTGTGTTCATCTGGGCACAACTATCTTCTTTCTGTGCTTGTATATGCTTATCAAATGAAACTGGGAAATTGTTTCCAGCTCTTACCTAATAACAAGTAGTTTGGTGATACAGACTTGCATCTTCTGGATTAGAGTGGTGCTGGAAAAGCACAGCAGTTCAGGCAGCATCCGAGGAGCAGGAAAATCAACATTTCGGGCAAAATCCCTTCATTGTTGGAAAAAAAAAGACTCATTCAGTTGAACCCTTTTGACTCGTACTTGTTACAATACTTCGGAAGAACACCAATTTAAAGGGCAAACCGACATTTATTCTGTGTGACAGAACGTTGACTGGTTGGCAGATGGAGTCATTACCTTGGAGAATACACCAGTTAATTATGATTGATAGTTAACTGCCAGGCTTTGTGTAAATTTTTTTTAGACAGGTTGACTCTGATCTGGTCCCAAGAAAAGAACCAGTGAATGGTTACTTGTGTTGAGTTGAAACAGTTGCAGTAAATGTACATGTTCTTTCTGTCTGTGAAGTATAGAACTCCGTGTATGAGCATGAACTTCTGGTACATAATAATATACCACACTTTGAACCTGGCTGATCCTCCTAAACTGGTTGTCAGCATAGTTTGTTGCACATTCAGAAATATCAAACAAAAATTGTACAGTTACAAAATAACATCATCTTTTGAGCTCTGGCCAAGTTTTGTAAAAGTAAGCCCATTGGATACGGTCAGTAACTGAAGGCACAGCTGTTTGTTTTGATTTCCCAAGTCTTCAGCACTGCAATTCATATATGTTACTCATATGTGTGATAGACAGAACATTTTGCTTTGAGAGATGTGTCCTGTTAGGGTGAACTGAACGTGGAATAGTTAACTTCACCTGTTCGTCCACATTTAAAACAGACTGAGCACTGTTCAGAACCATAAGTGATAGCCTTAGGGCCATTTATCACTTTGCGTGATATATGTAGAGAAGTGGTGATCATTCCAGGCATTACAATTGACCTGAAACCTAACAATAGTGGCCCAAAAAAAATGTATTCGCTTCACATTCTATGTTGATTAATGCCCAGTGATAGCAATGTGTAGCACCTTCAAGATGCAATCTCACTGACTCAAATTTCAACAGTACTTCCCAAAACAGTGACCTCTATCACCGAGAAGAACAAAGGCGGCTGATGTATGGGAACACTACCATTTGGAATTCCATTACAAGCTGCACACCATCTTGCCTTGGAACTTTATCACAATTCCTTCACTGCTCAGTGAGTCATTATCCTAAATATTCCTTGAAACTGCACTGTTTTGTGGCTAGACCTTAAGAACTGTATTAGTTCAAACAGACAGCTCACCACTTCTTGCAGAACAGTTAGGGATGGGTAATAAATCCTGGCTGAGGCCAGGTAATCCTTCATCCCATGAATAAATTAAAAACATATAGTCACTGTTACAAAAGAAATGTGGCAACGAAGTTACAAAATGCAAGACAATGACTAAACAAGCTATTTTAGTAAATTATTTCAGGAATGAATGCAAATCAGGACACAGTTCTTCAAATGTCTTTCACGAGAGGGTGGAAATTGAATGCTTTATTTCAAAGACTGCGTTCCTGACAATGCTACACTGAGGATTGTGCAATCAAGTCTCTGTCCATTGATTAAAAGCAAATAGGTGATAATTACTGTAGCAGGAAGCAGAGTTAGCGTTGCAGTTTGGGTGCAAGTTGTCAGTACTCTATAAAAATACAGGAGAACCTCGATTATCCGAACGTGATAGCAGGCACTATTTCGTTCAGATAATTGATTATTCCATTAATCAATTAAATGCATTTCCTCTGGGGCCCCTGCACCTCCCCCTGCCTCCCAACCGTCCAACACCTCCCCTGCCCTCCCACATTATGCCCCCACCCCCTCAACCCTGTCCAGCACTGCCCGCCCTCTTATTCCCCGTCCAGCACTGACCCCGCCCCTCTCCGGAGCAGCTGCATTGGACACCAACAATAAGACGCCTGCTGCTGCTTTTGTTGGGTAAATCTCCAAATCGCGCACACGCGCACACATTTTTTTTTACTGCAACTTTTTGACAGGTTCCACCTCTGCCCTGTCAGGGCAATGTTGGTCAGATTATCTGGGGAAGTGGGTGGGGGGGTGGCGGCGAGGTGGATGGTGGTGTTACGTACACTCCTCTGTAGAACTCCAGAGAAAGTGTGGCCAGAGAGAAAGGGCAGGAGGTCAGTCATTTGGAGATGGTGCCTGTTTAATCGCTGTAAACAAAAGACGTGATCACTGTTGGAAACACGTCTTTGTTGTAATGTTTCTATCGGGACCTCAAGATCTCCTTCGGATAATCGAGGTTCCACTGTAGATAGGTTTCACTATTACACAATGTAACCCGGCCTGAATGCAACAGTGTGCAAGTGCTAACTTTGGAGTTTGGTGTAGAAGAGCATTTGTTGTAGAGACAGTAGAGGTGTTGCTTTGTATCTTTTCTCAGCCCCTAAAAGCTGGTGAGTGTTCAAGGTTTTAATCGAGCAAACAGCTAGGTGATTGATAAGTTGAAGATTTTATCCCTTTAAACACAGGCTGTAGTTTACTTGGGAGATATAGTTATTGTGTAATATTTATAACTTAACTAGTAAATGACTTGGAATAATTAATGACGACAGTTCTTTTTCTAAACATGACCAATCCACCTAAACTGTACATCTTTGGACTGTGGGAGGAAACTGGAGCACCCGATGGGAAGCAACACAGACACTGGAAGAACGTCCACACAGACAAGTCACCCGAGGCTGGAATCGAACTAGAATCCCTAAATCTGTGAGGCAACAGTGCTAACCACTGAGCCACCATGCTAACCACAAGCAAACAAAAATATGAATTATGAGCTTCTCACTCTAACTAAAACTCAACCCCTTTTTAAAACCCGTGCACACAAGCAGATAGACGCAGACATACAAAAAAAATTGTGTGTGGATGAACAAAAATTTGGGGAATGCAGTCCAAAAGCACCAGCCCACAGGATTCAGTGAGCGGTCCTTTTGAATTTTGAGTCCTTGTGAGCCTGGCATCAATGGTCGGTGAGTTGTTGGAGGGGATTCTGAGAGGTTCGATTTATGTGCATTTCCAAATGCAAGGACTGATCAGGGATAGTCAGCATGGCTTTATGCATTGGAGATCGTGTCTCTCAAATTTGAGTTTTTTTTAAAAGGTTACGAAGAACATACCTGAAGGCAGAGTAGTAGACATTGTCTACATGGACTTCAGCAAAACCTTTTACAAGGTCATGCATAATTGACTGGTTCATAAGGTTAGAACCTGGGATCCAGGGATAGAGAGCCAACTGGATACAAAATTAGCTTGATGGAAGAAGACAGAGGGTAGTGGTAGAGGGATGATGTTCAGACTGGAGGCCTGTGACCAGTGATGTGCTGCAAGGATTGGTTCTGGGCTCACTATTGTTTGTCATTTACATGAATGATTTAGATGAGAATATAGGAGGTATGGTTAGCAAGTTTGCACATGACAAAATTAGTGGTATAATGGAATAAAGAAGGTAATCTAAGAGTACAATGAGGTCTTGATCAGACAAGCTGAGAAGTGGCAGATGGAGATTAGATAATTAGATTCCCTACAGTGTGGAAACAAGCCCTTTGGCCCAGCAAGTCCACACCGACCCTCCAAAGACAACCCACCCAGACCCATTCCCCTACATTTACCTGACTAATGCATCTAACACTATAGTACAATGTAGCATGGCCAATTCACCTAACCTGCACATCTTTAGATTGTGGGAGGAAACCGGAGCACCTGGAGCAAACCTACGCAGATATAGGGAGAATGTGCAAACTCCACACAGACGGTTGCCCGAGGTGGGAATTGAACCCAGGTCCCTGGTGCTGTGAGGCAACACTACTAACCACTGAGCCACCGTACCACCCCATAAATGCAAGGTGTTGCATTTTGGTAAGGCAAACCAGGGTAGGACTTAGATAATTAATGGTAGGGTCCTGGGGAGTGGTGTTAAACAGAGGGACCTAGAGGTGCGGGTTCATTGTTCCTTGAAAACAGTGTTGCATGTAGACAGGGTGGTAAAGGAGGAGTTTGGCACACTTGCCTTCATTGGTCAGAGCATTGAGTATGAGAGTTGAAACACAATGTGGCAGTTTTCTAAGACATTGCTGAGGCCAGTTTTGGAATACTGTGTACAATTCTAGTCTCCCTGGTATAGAAAGAATGTTGTTAAACTAGAAAGGGTGCAGTAAGGATTTTCAAGAATGCTGCCAAGACTGGAGGGTTTGAATTATGAGGAGAGGCTGGATAGGCTGGGACATTTTTCCCTAGAGCGTAGGAGGTTGAGGGGTGACCTATGGAGATTTATAAAATTGTGAGGGGCATGGTAGGGTGAATAGCAAAGGTCTTTTTCCAAGAGTAGGGAATCCTAAACTAGAGGGGGTAGGTTAAAGGTGAAAATGAAAATATTTAAAATGGATGTAAGGAGCAACTTATTTCACACAGTATGGTGCATGTATGGAATGAGCTGCCAGAGGAAGTAGTAGAGGTGGGTACAATTACAACATTTAGAAGTCAGATATTTGGGCAGCTATATGAATAGGAAAGGTTTAGAAGGATATGGACCAAATGCAGGTGAATGGGTCCAGTTAAATTTGGGATACCTGGTTGGCATGGACGAAAGAATGTTTCCATGTATGATCTCTGATCTTCATCTTCATCTTTCCAAGTTCTTTTAGTCCCTACTGCAGACATAGGACACACTAATTGTTCAGTTTCCCAGGCACTGGTTAGAAGCAGCAGCTTATAAGCAAATGGTAAGTGAGAATAGCTAGCTATCTTCCAATTCTTTGTTATCTCTCCGCAGGAAGAGAGACAACACTTATCTATTTAGAATCTGGAGGCTTTCCAATGCTGTATTATCCATACACACTGTCTACCTGTCCAAGAACCAATCAAAATCATTATCATACTGAGCCCTCCTGACCCACTTAAACTAGTTCTGATTGATAAACTAATCAACACATATCTCCATACACCTCCACACCCATATTTATCCAATTCATTAGATCTTGCTGCAAAATATTTTTGTTTAAGTCATCTCCTGTCATGGGTTGAATTAAGATTAAAGCCTATTTATGCAAAGTACTTAAATACAAATAAAAAGTTCATGCATAAATTCACTGGCAGCATTACACCAATACCACCACCATCAGTACACCAGACATCTCCAGGCTTTTCAAGCAACTTTGAGATTTTTTCAATGTTTGAAGCACTTACTATTGCTCTACATTTTGATGCTGCCAAAGACATCTGTACTCAAATGTAGTGTACTTAATGTTGCACATAAGGGTCAGCATCAGTAGACCATCAACATCTTGCAGACCCATCCCCTGCCTTGACACCCAACCAAAATATCAGGCACCATGCCCGAAGACCTTGAATGAGCATGAGTGAGTGAGCACTCCCACATTTTGTTCCAACCGTGATGTCCTACATTTAGGTTCGCATGCTGGCAGCAGCAGGACCAGCTACCATAGTGGGAGGCAGTGGCATACTGGTAATATCACTGATTAGTCATCCATTGTGCCAGACCATTCAAGGGAGCTTATCCACAGGATTGTAACCCCTCAAAATTCCTTGGATTCTGGAAAAGCTCTAGCAGACTGGAAATCATAAATGCAACACAGAAAGGGAGATAAAAAATAGGTAACCAAAAGGCCAGTTCTTGCATTTGCTGTTTGGAAAATGCTGGTGTCTCTTATTCAGAAAGTGGTAGCAGGAAATTTAAAAAATCATTATACAGTTGGTCAGATTCTTCATTATTTTGTGGAAAGGAAATAATATTTGACAAGTTTATTAGAGGTCTCTGAGGATGTAACAAGTAGAATGATTAAAGGGGAACCAGTAGATTTAGTTCAAAATAAACTAAATCTACTGGCTCTGAATATCTATAAAGATATTCAATAAGATATCCCTTAAAAGGTTCATCTCATTGAAAGCTAATAGAAGGCTTGATCTCTGAGGCTAGTCATTAATGGCCTATTGTCCTTGCTTTTCTTGAAGAAGCTGCAAATTCATTTTTATCCTGACTACTGAGATGTTTTGTTCCTTTAAACTTTTGGATAGGTGAAAATGTCAATGTCTCCAAGATAATGGAAGTTTGTCATTTATTAGTTGAACTTTGCTGATATTTACCCATCTGAACTAAACCAAAATGAGTTCATTTTCTGCTCAGAGTTCAACAATATCTCAATTGAATAGATACGTGGAACATATTTTCAAGTTTCTGACTAGGTTATTGTATCTCATTAAACAAAATCTGAGTGTGGTGCTCTAAATTTGTGCTGCACTGATGATATATCCTCTGATCACTTTTACCTTTTGGCTTTTTTTTAAATTGAAATAAAATTCTTTGCGTCTACTTTGTCCATTTTCACAAAGCTTTAATGATACTTTAGCGACCGTCTCTGATTCTAAATGGAAGTCTTATTGCTTTTTGATTAAACCCATCATTCCTACATTGAATCTAAATCTTTTGAAAACCAGATTTGCAGCACCAGAAAACCAGGTGTGAATTATGAAATTAATTTTCCCACAGAAGGATGCTTCTGAACGTTACATTTCTGGGCATTCTGGCTATGACTATGGATTTATTTTTGTGTGAATGTTGGAGTGCAACTCCTGTTGCCTAACACAAAGGCCTGCCTTAGTAATAGTAATTGCACTGCTGCAAACGGAGTTTGATGCCAGAACACATCTTTGACATTGAAGATGGTGCATTTTAGCAAGTCATTCTTTAAGTCCATGCTGTGCTTGTTTTTTTTTACAGTTTATTCAGGGGACAATTGTAGACTAATTAATAAAGGTTATCTTATATAAATCAGCAATTTTATTTGATTAAAATATGTTTTCTCATCTCTATCCTAAACGATCTACCCTTATCCTGAGACTGTCCGCTGTTAGTTCTAGGTTCCCAATCATCCCGTCTGCATCTAGTTTTAGAATTTCTACTTCAATCAGGTCCCTCCCCCACCAGCCAAAATCCTTCTAAACCCTAATTATTACAAACCTAGTTAAACCATTCTCTCCTGCCATCCCCAGTATCAGCCAAGTGAACCTCTGCTGCACTCCCTCTATGGCATGTCTATCCTTCCTTAGGTAGGGAAACAAAAACTGTGCACACTACTCCATGCACTTTAGAGAAGGAAACTTGCTATCCTTACCTGGTCTGGACCGTATGTGACTTTAGATCCACAAAAATGTAATAAATGCTGGCCTACCAATGACACCTACATCCTATGGACGAATTAATAATAGGTGTGATTTCATCAAGGCCCTGCATAATTGCAGTAGGATATCCCTTCTTCTGAAGTTTCATCCTCTTGCAGTGATGACAATACACCATTTGCCTTCCTAATTATTTGCTGCACTTGCCTGTACACTTTCATTTACCTAGTACACCAGGGCACACCCAGATTAAGTAATCCTGTTCTTTTTGGATTTTCACACCAAAGTACATAACTTTACAATTAGCCAAATATTGTATCTCCCTTGTGCTTGCCCAATCACTCAACTTTTCTAAATTATCTTGAGCTTCCTTGCATCCTCCTCAACTCTGAATCCCCCTCAGTCTTCTGTCATCTTGGAAATGTTGGATTGGTACCCTAATCTAAGTCACGTATATGTAGTGAATAGCTGGAGTCCAAGCATCCTTGTGAACCCCAAAGGTCTGTTTCTCAAAAATGACCCATTTACTTCCACTTCCTGTCTGTTGACCAATTCCTGATCCATGGATCAGTGGTGCTGGAAGAGCACAGCAGTTCAGGCAGCATCCAACGAGCAGCGAAATCGACATTTCGGGCAAAAGCCCTTCATCAGACATAATCCTTTATTCCTGACGAAGGGCTTTTGCCCGAAACGTCGATTTCGCTGCTCGTTGGATGCTACCTGAACTGCTGTGCTCTTCCAGCACCACTGATCCAGAATCTGGTTTCCAGCATCTGCAGTTGTTGTTTTTACCTCAATTCTTGATCCATGTCAATATATTACCTGCCACTCCCCGTGTTTTAATATTCACCACCCTCTTGTGACAGATCTTATCAAAAGCCTTCTGAAAATCTAAATACCCCTCATTTATTGATTCTCCCTTGTCAATTCTTCTAATTACATCCTCAAAAACTCTCATAAATTTGTTCAGCATAATTTGCCCTTCATAAACACATGCTAGCTTTGTTAATACTTTCCAAATATCCTGCTTTCATATCTTTTACAATAGACTTCAGTATTTTCCTTTCTGCTGATGTGACGCTAACTGGTATCTGATTCGTTGTAGCTTCCTCCTCATTAAATAGTGAGGTTACATTTGCCTTTCTGATCTACTAAAGAGTCTGCAGAGGAAGTTGACCATCACTGCACCCAGTATTTCTACAGTCACTTCCTTTAGTACTCTGGGATATAGATTATCAGCATTTAACCCGATTAACTTCAACAGCAATATCATCTTACTTAGTTCTAAGTGTGACCGATGCAAAATGTTAACTCTGCTTTCTTTTCTACAGATGCTGCCAGACCTGCTGAGTTTCTATTTTTGTTTCTTCTTACTAATGCTGGTTTTCTTCAATTCTGCCCTCTCACTAAACCATTGGTTGCCTTCTCCCGAAATAATCTTTAAGCAGTTATTTAAAGGCAGCTGTTATCTGTCACATCTGAGTGAATTTTTAGAAATAAATTTCTTTTAGAAAATCATTAGAGTTTTTTTACTATAACGTAGTTGTCTAGGTCTGTTTTTCCATTCAATTTATAGGCTTGTGAATTATTTTATTTCCATTTTTTGTGTGTTTCAATCTGTCTGTAGTTGTTAAAGTACAATAATTTCAGGTATCTTGAATTATCACTGCCTATACATTTAATATTATTGTCACTATTTTCTTTACAGCGGATATAGCACAAAGGTACCGAATTAGTAAATATCCAACATTGAAATTATTCAGAAATGGGATGATGATGAAGAGAGAGTACAGAGGTCAAAGATCAGTGAGTGCACTTGCAGACTTCATCAAGCAGCAGAAAAATGATCCCGTTCAAGAGATTCTGAATCTGAGTGAATTGGAAACAGTTGATGTAAGTTTGCACATTTAACTTGGGAGAGTTCAAGTAATTTATGTGATCTGATTCCAAAACCAATGCTCTGTCAGTGATTTGTAACAGTGATCTAAATTATGTGCTATCCAAGGTAAAGGTCTTGCTCATAATTTCATGATAATCTATTTAAAATGTAGGCCTCATGAAAGAGTTAAACTCTTCAATTCCTAAGCTTTTTTTAAAATTCTAATTCGTGTGCATCCATTTTGGAAAAATCTCAATTAGAATTATTGAGTGGTGATACTTCCCAGAAAATTATTGTTGTTTTTGATTGGAATAACTTATTCAAATGAATACATTTTCACTGTTGTCTTATTGACAAGAGTATCAGCTATGCTAGACACTTGTAGAAAATATCAAAAAATGATTACTGTAACATTGTGTGACTTTCAAAGTATTGGGTCTTTTCAGTTGATGCACATCTCCTGGTTTCTTGCAGCAGTGTTCAAACGTTTTTTAAACAAAGCAACTTTTGTCCTAGTTTCCATAAAAAAAAATAAAAATACAGTATCCGATCATATCTCCATCAAGGTTGGTCTGCCATTCATTATGATCACAGCTAATCTTGGACTTCAACTCCACTTTCCTGCCTGATTCCTGTAATCTCTTGATTCCTGAGCGATATGTCTGTCTCAGTCTGAAGGAATCATACAGAACTTGAATGGTTAATTCTGACTCTCTTTCCACAGATGCTGCCAGACATGCTGAGTTTCTCCAGCACTTTGTGGGTTTTCCACCTTTAAATATATTAAATCATACATCCATTTCCTATGGATTGATAATTCCATAGATTGATAACACTAAGTGATTCTATGATTCTGTGACTCTGACTGAGAAGAAATTTCTATTAATTTCAAGCCTAACTGGCTTATCCTGAAATTGTGCTCTCATTGATTGTAGACTCCCCAGCCACAAAAAGCCCATGTCTACCACAATAAAATCCTGTTATTCCAGTCTCCAAAGAATACATACCCAGTTTACTCAGTCTCATCGGCCAACACTCATTCTCAGGATTAGCTAAATGAACCTCCACTATACTGCTCTTAATGAAAGTATATTCTTCCTTAAAAATGGAGACCAAAACTGCACTTAGCATTCTGGATGTAGTCTCCTCAAAGCCCCATAAAGACATAGCAAGATCTCTTTATTCTTATTTTCCAAAATGCCATTTGCTTTCACAATTGCTGCCTGCAGACTAACTTTGTATCCCTTGAATGAGTACACTCAATTCTGGACATCGCAATTTACCAGTTTCATTTCTTTTTAAAAGAATCTGCTTTTCTATTCTTAGGAGCAATGTGAATAACTTCAGACTTATCCATATGAGAGTCCTTATGCCACCTTGTAACTCACCCACTTAACCTGACTTTCTCTTTGTATGCTTCTCATAGCTTACTTTCTAAAACATTTTGTATCATCAAGTTTAGACAAAGAGACAATGGTAATGTATCAAAGTTGTGAGTATAGATTGTAGATAGCTAAGGCTCCCGTACTGACTCTTGCAGCACTCAATTAACCGCATCATGCCAACTTGAAACTGCTCCATTTGTTTCTATTCTCTGCTTCCTTTTTGTCAATCTATTGTCATGCTAATGTATCACCTCCTCCATCCTGGACACTCTACTTTTAGCCTTTTATGACACATTCTCAAAAAATTCTAATAATGGTCTTGTCATTGCTAACTTTCAATCTGATGGGAACATTCAGGGAATTTTGGAAAATCATAACCAGGGCATCCATTAACTCATCAGCTATCTCTTTGAAATCCTTATGTAGGCCATCATGCCTTGAAGATACGTTAGATTTTAGTCCTCTTGGTTTCTCCTGTACCTTTTCTCACTCTTATTAGCCCTTACAGTATCCTCTACTTCTGGTATGGAACTTATGCCTTCTACTGTGAAGGCATAGACACAATATCCATTCAGTGCTTCTGCTCATTCTAAGTGACAATTTATTCTGCTTCTAAGGGAGATACTTTACTCTTTCCTTATATACATATAAAGTTGGAGTTTTTACATTGCTGATTAATTTGGCCATATTTTATTTTTGTCCCTTTTCCTTTACACCTGTTAACAAAAAATTACATCAATTACCATTCTGGACAACTCTAACCCAGGAAACCTCTGCATAATACTTCTGCAGGCTGCTGGTGAATATACCTAGTGATAGAATTGAAGTTTGCCTAAAGTGCTGCTGCCAAATATTAATGTTTGTTATTATTCATGCGTGTTCTTGATAAGGGAAGCATACTGTTTTGTAATTTCTGTAAATTTGCAATCAAGTAGTCTTAATTTAGCTGTAGAGTGTATTAAGCTTTTTCAGTGGAACCATGGGAAAAATGAGTAGGACTTTCTACAACAACAGACTATTTGGATTTGAGAGATTTCTCAATGCCATCTCTTGCAAAACAAAGTGAAAAGTAAAAGCAAGTATTCTGAAGTGTTAAGACCAGCATACCAGTTAATCCCTCTGGAATCAATTTACTGAGGTCCTGTTGACATCCTCTGCACATCCCCCCCCCGACCTCCCCAAAATTCCTCATTACAGCTTATTGGGGAGGCACAGTAACAATGTTTAAAATGTACTAACTGCTTACATGTTATCATGATGCAGTTTTGTTCTGATAACGTAATTAATATGTCAGGACTTTCAAATATCTATCTAGCCATTCCTTGAAAGTTGACCAGAAATCAATGTTAGAATTCTGCCCTGAACACACTTCTGTAGTTTTAAATTAGACTTGCCTTTCACAATACATAGTTTTGTTACAATACCAGTATCACAATATATGTAGAAGCATTTGTCTTAAGGATGCACAAGTGGTCTAGAATCTAATGATAGAGATGTACCCTTCGGTCCAACCCGTCCATGCCAACCAGATATCTCAACCCAATCTACTCCCACCTGCCAGCACCCAGCCCATATCCCTCCAAACCCTTCCTATTCATATACCCATCCAAATGCCTCTTAAATGTTGCAATTGTACCAGCCTCCACACTTCCTCTAGCAGCTCATTCAATACACGTACCACCCTCTGCGTGGAAAAAGTTGCCCCATAAGTCTCTTTTATATCTTTCCCCTCTCACCCTAAACCTGTGCCTCGAGTTCTAGACTCCCTGACCCCAGGGAAAAGCCTTTGTCTATTTACCCTAACCATCCCCCTCATAATTTTGTAAACCACTATAAGGTCACCCCTCAGCCTCCGACGCTCCAGGGAAAACAGCGCCAGCCTGTTCAGCCTCTCCCTGTAGCTCAAATCCTCCAACCCTGGCAACATCCTTGTAAATCTTTTCTGAACCCTTTCAAGTTTCACAACATCTTTCCAATAGGAAGGAGACCAGAATTGCACGCAATATTCCAACAGTGGCCTAACCAATGTTCTGTACAGCTGCAACATGACCTCCCAACTCCTGTACTCAATACCCTGACCAATAAAGGAAAGCATACCAAATGCCACCTTCACTATCCTATCGACCTGCAACTCCACTTTCAAGGAGCTATGAACCTGCACTCCAAGGTCTCTTTGTTCAGCAACACTCCCAAGGACCTTACCATTAAGTGTACAAGTCCTGTTAAGATTCGCTTGCCCCAAATGCAGCACGTCGCATTTATCTGAATTAAACTCCATCTGCCACTTCTCAGCCCATTGGCTCATCTGGTCAAGATCCTGTTATAATCGGAGGTAACTCTCTTGGCTGTCCACTACACCTCCAATTTTGGTGTCATCTGCAAACTACAGGCCGAAGGGCCTGTACTGCGCTGTATCTTTCTATGTTCTATGGTCTATGTTCTTACTAACTGTACCTCTTTATGCTCACATCCAAATCATTTATATAAATGACAAAAAGTAGAGGACTCAGCACTGATCCCTGTGGCACTCCACTGGTCACAGGCCTCCAGTCTGAAAAACAACCCTCTACCACCACTCTGTCTTTTACCTTTGAGCCAGTTCTGTATCCACATGGCTAGTTCTCTCTGTATTCTGTGAGATTTAACCTTGCTAATCAGTCTCCCATGGGGAACCTTGTCAAACGCCTTACAGAAGTCTATATAGATCACATGTACTGCTCTGCCCTCATCAATCCTCTTTGTTACTTCCTCAAAAAACTCAAATCAAGTTTGTGAGACATGATTTCCCACGCACAATGCCATGTTGACTATCCCTAATCAGTCCTTGCCTTTCCAAATACATGTACATCTGTTCCTCAGGATTCCCTCCAACAATGTGCCTACCACCGATGTCAGGCTCACTGGTCTATAGTTCCCTGGCTTGTCCTTACTACCTTTCTTAAACAATGGCACCACATTAGCCAACCTCGAGTCTTCCAGCACCTCACCTATGACTATTGATGATACAAATATCTCAGCAAGAGGCCCAGCAATTACTTCTTTACCTTCCCACAGAGTTCTAGAGTACACCTGATCAGGTCCTGAGGATTTATCCATCTTTACCCATTTCAAGACACTTCGTTCTCTGTAATATGGACATTTTTCAAGATGTCACCATCTATTTCCCTACAGTCTATATCTTCCATATCCTTTTCCACAGTAAATACTGATGCAAAATACTCATTTAGTATCTCCCCCATTTTCTGTGGCTCCACACAAAGGCCACCTTGTTGATCTTTGAGGGGCCCTATTCTCTCCCTAGTTACCCTTTTGTCCTTAATGTATTTGTAAAAACTCTTTGGATTCTCCTTGACCGTAGTTGCCAAAGCTATCTCATGTCCCCGTTTTGCCCTCCTGATTTCCCTCTTAATTATACTCCTACTTCCTTTCTACCCTTCTAAGAATTCATTCGATCTATTCTGTCTCTATCTTAGTTATGCTTCCTTTTTCTTAACCAAACCCTCAATTTCTTTAGTTATCTAGCATTCCCTATGCCTACCAGCCTTTCCTTTCATCCTGGATTTTCGTTATTTCATTTCTGATTAGATTAGACTTACAGTGTGGAAACAGGCCCTTCGGCCCAACAAGTCCACACCGACCCGCCGAAGCGCAAACCACCCATACCCCTACATTTACCCCTTACCTAACACTACGGGCAATTTAGCTTGGCCAATTCACCTGACACGCACATCTTTGTGACTGTGGGAGGAAACCGGAGCACCCGGAGGAAACCCACGCAGACACGGGGAGAACGTGCAAACTCCACACAGTCAGTCGCCTGAGTCGGGAATTGAACCCGGGTCTACTGGCGCTGTGAGGCAGCAGTGCTAACCACTGTGCTATCGTGGCGCCCAATATGTTGGGGATTAAAAGTTTATCCCAACATTTGTGAATTATTTATTTACTTAGTTAGTTACTTGTTAATGACAGGTATAGAAAAGACACTTGGTTGATTTATGTCGTTTTTAGTGTGAAGTGCTTCCATAGACTGGTACAATACCACAGAGTCTCTGATTTCTCTTGCGTTTCTGTGGACAGGTAAAAAGGCAGGAGATCAAACTGAGCCTCTGTTTTGTACCTGTTCAGTTTAAGGCTTGCCCAGAGCAACACTAGTGTAAGGACTGCAGCAATTCAAGAAAGCAGTTTAACACAAACTTCTTGAGGGCAATTAGGGATGGCCAGTAAATGGCTGGCCTAGCCAGCAAAGACCCTATCCCGTGATAAAGTCTTTTAAAATGACTTTTATTGATCTGCTCAGTTACAGCTGATGTTAGGAAGCAGAAGTGTGCAGGATATATATTCTCAAACAAAAAATTTTTAATTTAACTAAGGTCAAATTCCTGATCATTTTGCTGTTTTGATCATTTCATAAAATAAACACTTGATTTCACTTGCAGAATCTGTACTGAACTGGATTGTAAGACTTTTAACACAACTTTTAAAATCATACACATCAGTTGAACAATCCAGAATGTGGCTATTGTATTTTACAGCGCAGCAAGCGAAACATCATTGGATTTTTTGAACAGAGGGATTCTGACAATTACAGGGTCTTTGAAAAAGTGTCCAATATTTTACGGGATGACTGCGTCTTTCTGGCTGCATTTGGGTAAGAATGAACTAAATTTGTTTTTAATAATTTAATAAGCACTTTTTTGAGTGGGATGTGATTTCTATGAAGATTTTTGCTTATCTTCCTGTAGTATTCCCAGAGCTAGAGGGTGGGCAGGTAATTTGCTCCGAATCCTCTGCTAGAGTTGCTCTGTTACTTGCTGCTAATAGTGTATGAGGACAGCTTAGCAGAAGCAATTTTTTTCATGATTCTCTTACTCATACCCTGCTATATCAGCACAACTGAGACTTCAAGCTTGATTTGTGCTTTGTAATGGCAGTGTGCATCCTACAGCTTTGGTACAGTGCTTTAAGATTCAGTACGTTTAAGTTTTGTATTTTTTTTGTTTGTAAAAGTGTTTATACAATGCATTTATTGTTTCACAACATGTAGTGTCATAAATTCTTCTCAAGTTATTTAAATTCATCCATCTGCACTCTTAAATTTTGTTGTTTGTCAAAAATTATTCAGACAAATATGAATTAGAGAAGTTGATGTGAAAATGTTACTTTGAACATATTCCATTTATCATGCAGTTGAATGCACTAGTTTATTTGCTCTGGAGTTAAAGTAAGATGTATAATTTCAGGCTTTAGTTAAATAGTGATTTAAAAAAAACTCTTCATTGCTTCAAACTAATCTGCTCCTTACAAGGACCTGGTGGGATTGATGACAACTAATAATACTCTTTTCCAGAACTGCTAATTAAGTGTTGTTTGCAGCTGTTGTATACTTATCAGGAACAAAAAATCATGCTGTATTTTTGTCAGGAAAATAACTTGCTTAATGTGTAATTGTGTACCATGTAATGTGGACTTATTTAGGGATTGCTACAGCACATGTCATACAACAATGCTGAAGGGATCATGCTCTCTCAGGCATGGTATGAAAGATACTGAGGAATTATTAAGAACGTTTTATATTTTCCTCCGGTTCAGTCAGTAGAATAGGTGTCTCCTATGATTAATGTAGGTAGCATATTGTAAATGAAAACAAGTATTCCATAATGTTATGAATTCTTTCTATTATTGAATTATCCCATCAGCATAAACTTAAATTTAAGACAAGTCTCTATTTGACCATGCACTAGGTTATTTTCACATTATCCTGCATAACTGTCTGAATGCAGCAAGGATTTATTGTATTCGTTTTTACGTTGAAACTGCGTCTGAAAATATATACAATAGTATGGGGACTATTTGGCAGTAACCCCACATTTCTATATTTTAGCTTTGAGCTGGGTGCTGGCTGATTTTCTGGTCTTCATATAGCCAGAGTCCAGACAACTTAAACATTAAGCATCTATGCAAGGCAGTGTCATATTGTGGACAGCTTAGATTCAGTTCTATGAACCTTTCCTCAAGTGTATATTCCATTTAAAATCTTTAGACAATAACAAGTTTAATATTGCCTTTTACTTTTTAAAAACAGTCCTTCTGACAATTCAGATTGGTTAGGTGCACTAAGAACAGACTAATCTAAAAGTTTGAATATATTATGTAGTTCCTAAAAGTGGATTTTTTTTCCTCTAGAAATTTCAGTTAATTAGCATTTGAAGTAATTTAAACTAATTGTGAAATGCAAATGTGGCAAACTTGTTGAAGGAAGTGGGATTTAGGCATAATTCTTAAAGGAGATGGACAGGTCCAGAGATTTACGTGGAAAATTCCAGGACCTGGAGCTTAGTAGCTAAAGGCAGCATAGGTGTTGGGACAAATCAAAGTGAGATCCCCAAGAATCAGTGAATAGTATTTGAGAGAGGTTGTAGCATTGGACAATATGCAAATGGGAAGAGGCAAGGATAGATTTAAACAAAGTTAAGCATGTTAAGGGTTTTTAAATAAGGGCAAAACTAGGAAGGCTGGGCCTCTATCCTCTTGAAAGAGAATAGTTGAGAAGTGACCTGACAGAAGGCTGAGATTATGGAATGGTTTGATTGTTGAGTCGTTATGCTGAGATTATGACCCCCTGTTCTGGACATTGCAGCCAGAGAATTGGAAGAAGATACTTATGAGTTTAGATAAATGTGGAAGAGATGTGGCTCAAGTGAAATACAAACCCCAATGAGAAACTATTAGGTCATACAGCATATTTTTATTGTTCGTTCATTCACTCGTGGGACGTGAGTGTTACTGGCTCACCATTTATTACCCATTCCTAGTTGGCATTGAGACGATGGTGCTGAGATGCCTTCTTAATCCACTGCAGTCCACTTGATACATACACAATACAGTCAGGAGGAAGTTCCAGGAGTTTGAACAACTCATCACTGAAGTAGTGGAGATACATTTTGAAGTTTGGATTGTGAGTGGTTTGGAGGAAAGCTTCCAGATGCTGATGTTTCCATGTATCTGCTGTTGACCTTTTTAGATGGTAGTAGTCATTGGTTTGGAAGTTGCTGCCTAAGACGTTTCTGCAGCACATCTTATAAATAGTGCACACTACTTGTTGTCGAAGAGAATGTATGTTTGTGGATGTGGTGCCACTCGAGTGAGATGCTTTATCTTGGATTGTGTCAAACTTATTAATTGTTGTTAGAGCTGTACTCATCCACGAAGAAGGGAGTATTTCATCACACTCCTGGTTTGTGCCTTATAGATGTTGGACGGACTTTGAGAAATCAGGAGGTGAATTATTCACAGATTGTCTAACCTCTGACCTTCTCTTGTAGCCTTAGTATTTATATATCTAATCCAGTTCAGTTTCTGATCATTGGTAATCCCCATGATGTTGTTAGTCAGGGATCCAGTGATGCTAATACCATTGAACATCAAGTGGCACAACTACTTTAGATGCTGTCTCATTGGAGATTTCACTGGCACTTGTGTAGTATGAATACTACTTCCCACTTGTCAGCCCAAGTCTGGATATTGTCCAAATCCTGTTGTATTTGGGCATGGACTGTTTTGTTATCTGATTAACATTGTGCAGTCATCAGGGGACATTCCCACTTCAGATTTATTATGGAGGGAAGGCCATTCAAACAGTTGAAGATAATTGGATCTTGGACACCATCCTGAGGAACTCCTGCAGAGGTGTCCTGAGGCTAAGATGATGCACCTCCAATAATCTCAGCAACTTCTTTTTGTGGCAGGTATGACTCCAACCAATGAGAGTTTTCCACCTGATTCCCATTGGCTGAAATTTTGATGGAGCTCTTTAGTGGCACACTTAATCAAATGCAGCCTTGATGTCAGTAGCTGTCATTCTCATTTCACTTCTGGAAGGTCCCCTTTTGAACCATAGCTGTAATGAGTTTCTCTGCAACAGATACTCTAATGATGTAAGTGTCTCCCTGTTGCAATAAGTGGCAACTGAGTAACACAGTCTGGTTCCTAGACATGAGGTTCTCGACCCTTGCGAATGCCTGTTTGACTGTGATTCTGCACTCATCCTAAGGATTCCACCAACCACTGACCACTAACTCATAGTTCTAGAAAATAAACCAAGGTCTAATAATGTACATATTGGCCTTGTGCCTGACCATAACTGCTGTTCGCCATCTGTTATCTGTAAATATCTATGTTTTGCAGCAAAACACACATGCAAACTTAGTTAATCAAGTGAATGCTGCATATCAAAGAACTGTCTGGATCTGATGGGAGATTGGTCAACCTTTTTTACAAACTCATCAATCTAAAACTCAAGGAAATAGAAGGGCTCATGCCCGAAACGTTGGCTCTCCTGCTCCTTGGATGCTGCCTGACCTCCTGCGCTTTTCCAGCAACACATTTTTAGCTCAAGGAAATAGAAGCCAAGTTTAACCAACATTCCCTCATAATTCGACCCTCAAGTGCAGGTGTTATCCGGGGAATGTCTGCATTCTCTCTGCATAGAAATGGTCCTGTGTATCTCTCACACTGAGAAATCACATCTGCTATCATGTTAAAATGTCTGAAAGTAAGCGAGCTGAGATAAACCATCTCATTAAAGTTTTCTGGTATTCTCTGTGAAGCACAGTGGGATGTTTTTCTGCTTACAAAGTGCTATACAAAATAAAGTTGCTATAAGTGAATGAGGTAGAACAACTAGATTAACAATGGGTAAGGACGTATTATTGATCAAACCATGGAATATAGCACTGAAAAGATATTGAACCCCATATGAAATGCTGAAGGCAATCTGAAATGAAGCAACAGACTTTAGTTTTAATCTTCCAAGTGTTTTTTTTTACATGACTGGTTCCAGTGTAATAACTGTTCAAAAAGTGATGGAACTGTAGATTTTTCAGTGTAAACCAGTAGTGGTAATCTCTCGAATCCATAGCCAAGATAAAAGTAATACAGCATCAGAAATCGGAGCTGAGTCAGCCATTTAGCCCTCAAGTCTTCTATCCCATTCAACAAGATAAGAGCATGCCTATGTGTCCCTGCTTCAGTGGATGTAAATAATTCCTTGGCACTATTTCAGAGAGGAGCAGGGGAGTTATCCCTGATGAATATTTATTCTTCAAATTACATTTTAAAAATTGCTTGGTCTTTAAAAACCACATTACTATTTATGAAGGTTTGATGAGCATTATTGGCTGCCACATTTAGTACATCACAACAGTAACTGCATTTCAAAAAGTACTCAATTGGCTGTAAGGTGTTTTGGGATATCATAACTAGTGTTAACATGAATATTTTTCTGTATAACACATTGACTGTCAATGTGCTTTGTAAAAGAAAAGTACCTCTGACAAAGAACTCTGAGGAAATAATAAAATAATTAGTAAAACTTGAAATGATGTAGAATTTTAAGAGGATGAGTTAATAAAGCTCTGGAAGAAAGAACAAGAAATTCTAAGTTTTCTAAATTTATGCAACAGGGTAATGCTAATTCTCTGCAATCACTTATAGAATTACACAGCACGGAAACAGATTCTTTGGTCTGACTCATCCATGCTGACCAGATATCCTAAATTAATCTAGTCCCATTTGCCAGCATTTGACCCATATCTCTCTAAACCCTTCCTATTTATATAGCCATCCAGATACCTTTTTAAATGTTGTAATTGTACCAGCCTCCACCCTTTTACTGCAGGCTAGTTCCATAAAAGCACCGACCACTGCATGAAAAAGTTGCCCCTCGGGTCCCTTTTTAAATCTTTCCCCTCTCACCTGAAATTTGTGCCCTCTAGTTTGTTCCCCTACCCTAGGGAAAAGGCCTTGACTATTCACGCCCCTATTCTGCTCTTTGATTTCAAGTATCTCTGAAATTGTCTAAAAAAATTTAATAAACAGTGAATCGGACGGGCATGGGCCGAGAAGTGGTAGATGGAGTTTTATTTAGATAAATGTGAAGTGTTGTATTTTGGAAAGGCAAATCAGAGCAGGACTTAAACACTTAATGGTAACGTCCTGGGAACTGTTGCTGAACAAAGAGACCTTGGAGTGCAGGTTCATAATTCATTGAGAGTGGAGTCATAGATAGATAGAATAGTGAAGAAGACATTTGGTATGCTTGCCTTTATTGATAAATGGATTGAGTGTAAGAGTTGGGAGTTCGTGATGAAATACTGCGTGCAAGTCTGGCCTCTCTGCTGTAGGAAGGATGTTGTGAAGCTTGAAAAGGCTTAAAAGATTTTCAAGAATAATGCCAAGTTTGGAGGGTTTGAGCTACAGAAGCAGGCTGAATAGGCTGGAGCAATTTTCCCTGGAACATCAGAGACTGAGGGGTGACCTTATAAAGGTTTATAAAATCATGAGGGGCCTGGATAGGATAAATATAGAAGGTATTTTCCCCAAGGTGGGGGGAGTCCAAAAAACTAAAGAGCACAAGTTTAGGGTGAAAGGGAGACAGATTTAAAAGGGACTTAAGGGACAACTTTTTCACACAGAGGGTGGTGTGTGCATGGAATGAGCTCTCGGAGGAAGTGGTGGAGGCTAGTACGATTACAACATTTAAATGAATATGTGTATAAATAGGAAGGCTTAGAGGGTTATAGGCCAAATGCTGGCAAATGGGACTAAATTATTTAGGATACCTGGTCAGCATGGACAAGTTGGACCAAAGGTCTGTGTCCGTGCTGTACGTCTCTGTGACTCTATGACGCACCTTAAAAATGCATGCCCTCAGCTTGAAATCCCCCATCTGAGGGAAAAGACAACTACCATTAACTCTGTCTATGTCTCTCATTATTTTATAAACTTCCATCAGGTCACCTCTTAACCTCCTATGCTCCAGTGAAAAAAGTCCCAGCCCATTCACCCTTCCATTGTAATTCAAACCTTCCATACCCGGCAACATTCTAATAAATCACTTCTGAGCCCCCTCCAGGTTGATTATTTCCCTCCTATAACTGGGCAAACAGAATGGGATATAGTAGTCCAAAAGAGGCCTCACCAATTTCCTGTACAAGCTCAACATGGTTTCCCAACTCCTATAGTCAAAGGACTGAGCAATGACGGCAAGTGTGCCAAACGCCTTTTTAACCATCCTGTCTATATGTGACACAAACTTCAAAGAATTATGTACCTGCATCCCTAGCTCCTACCATTAATTGTATAAGTCCTACCCTTGTTTGTCATACAGGTTGTCCTGTTATAATATGTGTTTCGTCAATGCAAATTTGCTGTAACATGATTGACGAATTGGGGACGCTGTTTCTACAGCGCAAACTTTTGAAGCGTGTGTTCGTTGTAACGCGATTGCAGCACCAGCCCTTTAAGTGCTGTTTCTAAAATGCAATTTTTCTATAACATAGGGTTGTGCAAGAACACAACCAGCGTGTTATAGAAGAAGTGACAATACCAAAATACAATACCTCACATTTATCCTGATTGAACTCCGTCTGGCATTTTTCAGTCCATTGACCCATTTGATCAAGATCTCTTTTTAATCTTAGAAAACCTTCTTCACTGCCTACTATGACACCAATTCGGGTGTTGTCCGCAAACTTACTCACCATGCCTTCTATATTCTCATCCAAATCATTTATGTAAATGACAAACAAAAGAGGCCCTAGAACCTACCTCTGTGGAACATTACTGATCGCAGGCCTCCGGTCTGAAAAACAACCATGCACCATCACGCTGCGTCTCCTGTCATTAGGCTAATTATGTATCCACTTTGCAAGATCACCCTGTATCTCTGTTGTATATCACAGGAACCTAGTATCACAAGGCTGGTCCCTTTTTTCTAAAAGCAGTATCCTTGAGAAAAGGAACAGTCTCCTTGATTCTTTTCTCAGAAGAGTCGTAATCCAGCTCCCGGTTTCGATTAGACTGGTTTGGTACAGAGATTAAAGGGTATTGAGAGGCCTTCTTGTTCATATGTAAACAGATGAGACTTGAGGCCAAAGGGTCATGTTTTAGAAGTGACCTGTATAATGAAAAGGGAGTGGTCAGCTCTCTAGCTGAGGAATTCAGTCCAGAACTAGTTGGGAGCTCAGCAGTAGACTGTGTGGACAGACTCTCTCTCTTTCTGCCCTTCTAACTTCAACCTGTAAGCATCTGTTCCTTTTTTTTCACTATGTTTTAAGGGGGGTTGCTTCGTGGGACTGTTGTGTATATTAAGAACAGCATAATTAAGTCTGGTTTGGAGAGACTGAGTTGTGTAGGTGTTCTTTATTCTGTTTTTTGTGTTTCATTGTGTAATTTTGTGAATAAATTTGTCTGTTTTAAAACTTAGCAGTAAATCTAGTAGTAAACCTAGCTAGCCTACCCCAGGTCATTTTCACTGTACACTCACTGAAACAAATTGCAAAGTTATGGTCTGGGTTGCCTGTTCAAGAATGTTTTGTATGGTCTGGCTTAGCCCATAACACTAGGGATTCAGATATATGATTCTTTGAAGTTTGTGTCACAGGGTGGTTAAAAAGACACATTTAGTGCATTTACCTACATTGCTCTTGAGTGTCAAAGTTGGGAAATCATATTGAGATTATACAGAATATTGGTGAGCCCTGTTCTGGAGTACTGTATCCAGTTCTGCTCACCCAGTTATAACAAGGATATCATTAAGCTGGAGAGAGTTCAGAAGAGATTTACAAGGATGTTGCTAAGTATAGAAAATTTGAATTATTTAAAAAAAGGCTGGATAGGCTCAGATTTTTTTCAGTTTATAAAATAATGAGGTGTATAGATAGGGTTAATGGTAGGTGTATTTTTCCTTGGGTGGTATTTCAAGTCTAGGGGGCATATTTTTAAGGTGAGAGGAAATTTAAAAAAAGAAATGAGGGACAAATCTTTTGCAGAGGGTGGTTCACAAGTGAAATGAACTTGCTGAGGAACTGATGGATATGGCACGGTTACAACATTTAAAACACACTTGGGAAAGTACATGAATAGAGGGATATGGGCCAGGAGCAGGCAGGTGGGACTATCTCCTTACATATTTGCTTCACACTGGCTGTTGGAGGGGGTGGGGGCATAGTACGATCCCAATAAGGTGATCGTCCTTTTCTTTGTTATTTCCATCCAAGTAACTTTACTGATGTTCTCCCGTAATGTTAACCTGATGCAAAAATGCCACTCTCTCATTTCTTGTCCCCTTTTGTATTCTTTCTATAGCATCTATACCCGGAACATGAAGCTGACAGTCCTGCCTTTCCTTGAACCACATTTCTGTAATAACTAGGATGTCTCAGGCCCAGTTTCCGAACATGCCCTGAGCTCCTCTGCCTTACCTGTCAGGCCTTTTGCATGGAAATAAACAATATTAGTACTACATACACACACAGGCAGACACACGTGCGCATACAAACCTAAGACACACCTAGTTTAAAGCCTTTCTAATCCAATTATTAGAATGTTGTTGGCCACGCCACTTTAGAAAGCATTTCATGACCTTTTATGGGATAGTCAGATTTACTAAAGTTATGCTGTGGATATGACACTTTAGTTATGAGGAGATATTACAAAAATTTGGCATTATACATTGACCAAGCTTTCTCATAGTCATTATTGTAGCCTAAGTAGGAAATGCTTGTGACACGCTTTGAAGGAATTGCCTGAGATGTTGAAAATTCCTCTACGCCCGAAACCATCCATATGTCTCCATTTATTATCAAACAAATAAGTTTGGTGGTGTGACTGAACGGTCTAAAGCACTGGACTCAAGTTCCAGTCTCAGCTGAGGTGTAGGTTCGAATCCCACCGCTGCCAGTGATCCAATTGATCTGGCAGCCCATCCCTTTGCTGCTTTGGATTTGGGGAGGCTCAGTGGTTAGCACTGCTGCCTCACAGCACTAGGGACCCAGGTTCAATTCTAGCCTTGGACGACCATCTGTGTGGAGTTTGCACATTCTCCCAGTGTCTGCGTGGGTTTCCTCCCATGGTCCAAGATGTGCAAGTCAGGTGAATAGACCATTCTGAATTGCCTGTAGTGATAGGTGCATTATTCAGTGGGAAATGGGTCTGGATGGGTCACTCTTAGGAGGGTCGGTGTGGACTTGTTGGGCTAAAGGGCTTGTTTCCATGCTGTAGGGAATCTAATCTTATCTAATTTGGAGGATTCTGATTCTGTTTTGGTTGGGAGCAGGGAGCAAACCCCAACACAAAGTAGAGTGAGCCCTGAAGCAACATCAGCAAGGTAGGCCCATCGGCAAAAAAAAGGCACCTGAATATCAGCACCTTCATTGTTGGCTCAGTCTGGCAGTGGCAGGAGGGCGCAAGAGCAACATTGACTGCGTTGCTACTCTTTTGATGTTAGTGTGCACGCTGGCAAAGGTAAATCATCACTGATGAAAGATGGCCCCTGAGGATCGACAACTTTGACGTTAGTTGGGTCTGGCGAGGGGGCGGTGTTTCTAATTTGGCTCGGAACTCATACGTAAATGAAGTTCTCTTTAAGCTGCATCTTTCATTTTCTGTTATTCTTAAGCTATCAAAATGGCGTCAGATTATAGCTTGAATGAAAACTTTTCACTTATTTTATTGTATTTCTCTGTAAATATGCAAGACACTAAATCATTCATTCAAATTAAGTAAATAGTTACTCTGAAGAAGTGTGAATGTTAAATACAGTCTAACTCTTGAGTAACTATTCAACTGGCCCTATATAGATTATCCGAATGAGATGGGCAGGCACTATTTTGTTCGAAAAATTGATTTATCCGGTTAATTGATTTAATGACAACCTTTGGGGCTCAGAGTTTTCTGAAGTTTCCTTTTTCCTCACTTTGCCTACCTTGCTCCCTCTCTGTCTCAGGATTTTGTTTCTGAGCAGACATACACTTGTGTGTAAGGGACCTGCAGTATTGCTGAATCCTCCCGCATTACCCACCATCCAGTTCAATGGGCTTGGAACAGCGAGCACTTGCTAAGTCTGCTCCCTATTCATGAGATCTGGGCAGCAGCAGCACTGTACGTGAGCCCCCCTCCCCCATTTGCCCCCATTCCATCCCCACCCCCAGTCCTGACCCTGTTTCCGGGGCAGTCGGACTGGACACCAACAGTAAGTCTGCTACTGCCTTTGAGAGGTTAGTCTCAAAATAGTGTGCGTGCACACAGCCGCCCGCACGACTTTTTACTGCAACTTTTTGACAGGTTCCACAATGGTGGAGTGATTATCTGGGGAAGGGGGGGTTTAAGCTACACCCCTGTGTAGAACTCCAGGGAAAGTGTGGGGAGAGAGAGAGAGAGAGAGAGAAGGTGGGTGGTCAGTCAGTCATTTGGAGACGGTTCCTGAACTCCCATCGATATCCAGGACTGTTCTCGACAGCATTTCAGTAAGCTGAGTTCACTTTTAATCGATGTAAATAAAAGAATCGATCAATGTTGAAACACCTCTTTGATGTAATGTTTCTATCGGGATCTTGAGATCATCTTCGGATAATCCGAATTTCAGATAATTGATATTCAGATAATCGAGGTTCCTCTGTATTTGCCTTTCACACCCCTAAATACACCTCCGCATGATATTTAGACCCCCACACTCTGACATAATATTCGCCCACTCACCCCTTAGGACCAGTCAAGGTGATTGCATGATTGTGTACCTTTAAATTTCAAAATAGAGCTGCAACTGCTTTGCTATGTAAAGGGGCTGTAGTTTGCTTTCTCCTCCTTCCCCACCACACAACTGTTCTGCTTTTGGAAAGAACTGTCAGAATGGCAGTATGGCTCCACATTTCTGAAAGAGTCCTGATGAAAATCGCCTGGGAGAAGGATCGAGCTTTCCTCTTTTGCAAAAAAGGGCAAAATGGCAATGTGAAAGTTTGATTCTTCTTGGAAAATATGGTCTATTCCAAACCTGAATAGTAAGGGAATTGATAGAGGTGAAACAAATTAACAAAAAGTGCTGAGCTGAATCAAAAAAATAGAGTTTCTGTTGGGTGAATTGAGAGCGAGGGGCCATAAGTTTTCCTTTGAATGAAAACATAGGTGGGCGGCACGGTGGCACAGTGGTTAGCACTGCTGCCTCACAGCGCCTGTAGACCCGGGTTCAATTCCCGACTCAGGCAACTGACTGTGTGGAGTTTGCACGTTCTCCCCGTGTCTGCGTGGGTTTCCTCCGGGTGCTCCGGTTTCCTCCCACAGTCCAAAGATGTGCGGGTCAGGTGAATTGGCCATGCTAAATTGCCCGTAGTGTTAGGTAAGGGGTAAATGTAGGGGTATGGGTGGGTTGCGCTTCGGCGGGTCGGTGTGGACTTGTTGGGCCGAAGGGCCTGTTTCCACACTGTAAGTCTAATCTAATCTAATGTCTCCTAACTGCTTCATTCTTTTCATAATGTTGTCATGTGAAATTATCTACCAGAAGCTCATGGGAATAGAGTTTATAATTACTTTTTAAAGCAAGGTGGATAAATGCTTGGAGAAGAAAAGAATTAAAAGGGCAAGGGTAGGGAAATGGAAGGAAGTGCATATGGGCAGTGGGATGAAAAGCCTCTTTCCAAACAGTAAAATATAAATTTGTGAAAAAGAGAAGTGTCAGTGGAGTGAAACTTCTGAGCCAGTTGCATTAAATGCTGGAGTTACTTGGATCTCTCCTTTTAGTGTTTTTCAATGCCAAGGGACCATGTTGACAGTAGTTTATAATTCTCTGATATATGCAGAATCAAAACCATATAGAATTCAATTAATTAAATGTAATTTTTTGAGCAATAGTCTATTTCAAGTTATATTCAGTACTTGCCTATGGGTATATTCCGTTTGCATTTGCATTACATCTAGGCAAACTCATCAAAAGGGGTTGAAGGCAGCGGAAGAGGTCAATTTCATTCGTGAACTGCAGTATGAACCCATTCATTTGCCAGTACTTTTGTTCCACTAAACCATGACATTCTATGACTACTTGTGATGAAGGAGAGATGGATTACATACTGGCTTTGCAATGGATAATTTTGGTTTAGAATAGAGAGTGGGTACTGAATAATTTTGCAACAGTGAAACTAATGTGAGTGATGTCTATCCTGATTGTTCTATTTCCCTTTTTTAGGAGTGTTGCTAAACCAGAGAGATATAGTGGTGACAACGTAATTTACAAACCACTTGGGGTAGGTTCAAAGCCCCTCTTGACAGTAATTGCTCAAATCACTTTGCCTGCTGTTTGCTATTTAAAATTTGTAACTAGTTTTTCTTAATAGTTGAGCAATTACTCAGTCGCATTTACTCTGATAATATTGTGAAACTATTGAATGGTTCAACATGCCATTTTATTTGGTTCTGACTTTGTGTGTATACTTTACTCTATTCCTTAGGAAAATAGTCCTGACATGGTGTATTTGGGTTCATTAACAAACTTTGACCTCGCATTTGCCTGGACCCAAGATAAGTGCGTTCCACTGGTTAGAGAAATTACTTTTGAAAATGGTGAGGTAAGCATTAATTTAATCCATATTCATTGCAAATAAAAAGGTCTATACTAATACTGTGAAAATTGCTTAACTTATAGCAATCAGCAATTCTGAATCTTTCCCCTAAAATATTGCAGTGAGGGCAAAACATCCACTTAAAACACAAAAAAAATTGTCACTTTGTCGGAGAGCTGATTGTTTCTTTTTCAATTTTCAATCTTGATCTTCTAACTTACCTTTTTCACCTAGTTGAACAGAGGTTTAAGTGGATAATGTTCACATATGTGCTGCGACATGATAGGAATCTAGCCTGTGTTGACTTGTATTTTCATCCTGTTCCTTTTACAGTCCCATTTTCATATTAAAGTTATTCCTATCTTCTATTATTCAGTGTTTTTTTAGATCAAAACAAAACCTATGCAAATGAAAGGGCTAATATTTTGTTGTGCAAGAAACTCTTCCAGCTCAGCCTCAGAAGAAAAAAAAAATTGGTTTCAGCTTTGTTTGTGCCTGAATCAGCTGATGTAGACCTGAAGTGAAGAGTTTCTTCCATCCTTGCCTTTGAAGAGAGCTTGGATGTTTGAATAACTGAAGTTATATATTTTCTATGGGTGGTAGCCCACTGGTTCCAGATGATCTTGGTTCAGTCATACTTCTGTGCAAGTATAATGCAAATCTTGCGAAGATATGTAGTGAAGTTATTGAAGTGTTTACTACTGTTCCTATCATACCTGTTGGTCATTTCGCCTGTTTCTTTAGATCAATGGCTGAAATGCATCCTAAAAGGCCATATACAAGTTTTCAAATAGTTAAACATTTTACCCCAGTAATTGCACCAGAGCAGGTAAACCTGTGAATAACTCCCTCTGCAGGTCGAATCATTTTTATTTTCCACAAGGAACAGTAATATGTAATTCATTTTTCAGGAAAGGCTGCTGAGTGGACTACATTCACAACCAGTTTCTGATCTAAATAAGTGACTTGGTAATAAAAGGTCAAAAGCATTTTTGCTGGTATGCACATCTCTGAAGTAAGAAGAATAGTAGAGATAGAAAAGGTAGCACTGAATTTTCAGAATGAATTAAATCACCTACAGAATTGGGAAGAAAAATGTGAAATGAATGGTAACACCAGAGTAAAGTTATTGTAAACTGTTAAACACGCAGCTTATTCATACGTTAGATTAACAAAGGAAGATTTCGAAATTGACTTGGGTATAGTGATTGCCTCGGTTGACTAGGCAACATGGCAAGATTTTTTTTCCAAACAGTGATAGAATGTATAGACAGAACAGTGAAGATTTAGAAGTTTTGCAATGGTCAGGCCACACTTGGATTACTGAGCTAAGTACTGGAAGTAACTATGTAGAGAATGTAAAGAAAAGCAGCATGAAAAAGCTTGAGAATAATCTTAAATTTTAAAAGGTAAATTTAAAAAAATGATATTACAAGCAACCTCCTTACTCTGTCAAAAATTTTGGATGATTTATTATGCATGGTAACAATGATTCTAAAATTAGGACAGCTCTAGTACCAAATGAAGAGGCTGTGGCCCAGTGTCCATTATCACATTGGATTTACACTGTAAAGACTTAACAGCCAGAAACAAAGTAACTACCCTAAATCATGTTGAAAACTGGCCATTGCAAAATAGGTTATTTAAAACTTTTGATGCAATTATACTTTTCAGGAGTTAACTGAAGAGGGCCTGCCATTTCTTATACTGTTCCACTTGAAAGAAGACACTGCAAGCTTAGAAAAATTTCAGCATGAAACTGCACGACAGTTAATCAGTGAAAAAGGTATTTGTTTTTAAATCAGTTGTCGTCTTAATATATAATAGTAAGACATTTAATCCATAAAGTGTATTTTTAAATAGCATTTTCATGTTCTTGAGTATCTCAAATCATATTGACAATACTTTGGATATAGGTTTGCTCACTGAACTGGAAGGTTCATTTCCAGACGTTTCGTTACCCTACTGGGTAACATCTTCAATGGGCCTCAGGTGAAACAATGCAGAAAATTCCTGCTTTCTATTTATATGTTTGGGTTTCTTTGGTATTTTGTAAAAGAAAACCATGCAAGGACTGTAACAAACACTACATTGGATAACCAGGCAGAAAACTAGCCACCAGGATACATGAACACCAACTAGCCACAAAACGACACGACCCTCTCTCACTAGTGTCCTCGCATACGGATGAGGATGGACACCACTTCGACTGGGACAACACATCCATCCTAGGACAAGCCAAACAAAGACATGCGCAAGAATTCCTCGAAGCATGGCATTCCAACCGGAACTCTATCAACAAACACATCGAGTTAGACCCCATCTACCATCCCCTGAGAAAAGGAACAGGAAATAACTGCCAGAGGAAATGACATCACCAACCCAAAGAAACCCAAACATATAAATATAAAGCAGGAATTTTCTGCATTGTTTCGCCCGAGGCCCACTGAAGATGTTACCCAGTAGGGTAACAAAATGTCTGGAAATGAACCTTCCAGCTCAACAAGCAAACCTACATCCAAAACCTCAACCAGAGCTACAAATCTTCTCAAAATTCACTTTGACAGTACTTCCAAAAGGACATCGTTGCAATGTTGTAATCTATGGAAAAAGTACAGCAGATTTGCACATTGTAAGGTTCCACCATACATAGTAAAAAGTGAGGTCTGCAGATGCTGGAGATCAGAGCTGAAAATGTGTTGCTGGTTAAAGCACAGCAGGTCAGGCAGCATCCAAGGAACAGGAAATTTGATGTTTCGGGCCAGAGCCCTTCATCAGGAATGAGGAGAGGGTGCCAGGCAGGCAGACCATACATAGTCAGGTTTCTTCATCCTGGAGTGTGAAGAAAACCTAGGGTTTCTTTTCACTATCAACTGTAAGCTCTTCACTATTTCTATGCTTATCAAGTGTGAGGAGCTGATATAATTTGTCACTGCTTCTACTTGTCCATAAGCTGCCATCTTTTCAATTAGCATTAAATGCACACTTTTCTCTTGCCCCCTCATATCATTTCCAATTATATTTTGTAGAGACCCACTTGTTGCTGTCTTAACCCTAACTCCTGTTGAATTGCACATTACCCAACTTTCTCCTTATCTTTCAATCTCATCAACAACACCTTGCTCTTCAAGTTGCTGCGCTCACCCTTCTGTCTTTGCAGGCTGAAGCTTTACCTCTAATTTCTCTTTGCACTCAGATGCTCAAAAGTGTTGCTTCCCAAATCCAAGCCCATCTTTCATGTAACACTACGTTTGAAACTTGCCAGTCCAGCTTTCATCCTGTCACAGCATTAAGACAACCTTAAGTGGTGACCATTGTGCATTATCCTTCCTTAACTTCTCTGCAGCCATTGTTATGAACTAAACTAGTCGTCTCCACTATCTTTCCTCCATTGTTAAACTGAATAAAATTGCTCCCTCTTGATTTTGCTGTTGTAGTAATATCTTGAGACACTTTACAGTTAAGTTAATCAAATATGATTTGATGTTGAGCCATATAAACAGCCACAAACAGCTGACCAAAGACGACTACAGCCATCACCATTGTTAACAGCTAACCTGAGAATGCAACTTTTTTTAAAAATGGTTTTGTAATTTACACATGAAAGAAATGAAACTAACAGATGAAAGGCTTAACAGACAATCAGTTTTTCAATGTATAATTTCAGTTACATCACACTGTAAATTTTTGCTATAAATTCTGTGTGTAGGATTGAGCCCTCCACTACCACCTGATGAAGGAGCGACGCTCCGAAAGCTAGTGTGCTTCCAATTAAATCTGTTGGACTATAACCTGGTGTTGTGTAATTTTTAACTTTCTACACCCCAGTCCAACACCGGCATCTCCAAATCCTACTTCAGACTAGGTTTTAAGGAGCATCTTAAAGGAGTAATAAAAAGTTTTTGGAAATGAATTTCAGAGCTTGGGACATTAGCAGTTGTGCCTTTGGAGTGCCAGTTGTCAAGACCATTAATAATATGCACAAGGCCAGAATTGGAATAGAGGACAAAGGATTGGAGGAGGTTACACAGATAGATGACAAGAGATTTGAGCATAAGGGTGCTAACTTTAAAAACAAGGACCAAGGAGGAATGTAGGTTAGACAGCACAATGATTGACAGGTGAATTGTACTTAGAGTTCAGGCACCAGCAGCAGAGTTTTAGATAACGTCAGAATTGTAGAACATGCAAAACTTGGGGAGACTGTTCGGGAGTTCATTGTAATAGTTACTAAAGCATGGATGAGGGTTTTAGCAGTAAATTAAGGCTCAGACAGAGGTGGATATTGTTCAGGACTGCACGTGTTCAGATTTATCATGATCAGATAAAACACCAAGTTTATAAATGGTCTCAGACAATAGCCTAGGAGAAGGCTGATGTCTGTGACTAGGAAGTGGAATTTGTGGTTTTGGCCTTCCCAGTGTTTAGTTGCTGGAAATTGCTGTTCAATCAGAACTGCTGTTAGACAAGTGGTGTGATAACAGAGGCAATGGACAGATTGGAGAGGTGGTGATTAGATTATACTTGTGTATGTGGAGACTGATGTGTTTTCGGCTGATGGCCGGTGCAGGAGCTGGATAAGAAGACATTGTAAGTGGATTTGTAGCTATGACCAGAAAGGAATGGAAACGGACCATGCTCTTCTACCCAGCTAGACAGTGAAGAGGAGGCATTGAAGGAGGGCTTGTTCAATCAGAGCCACAACATTTCTAGCAATTACTACTTTCCTCATGCTGTCTGATTTCCCCTAAAATATTCTCCTTGGCTCCCTGTTTCATTTTGTAAATTGTCCTTCAGCAGCATGAATCAGTTATTTCAGGCCTCCTTCCATATGTACAGTCATAAAATCAAACCATATCTCTCCACTACTTCTCAACTCTTTCAGTGAAGTCCAATTGCTTATGATGTCCAGTCTTTAATCACACTTTCCTGCAATGTGAAGTCTGAGACTATTGTCTTGGTCCTCATTTAAAGGTCCAGTGATCTGTCACTGTTTCTGTCCCCGTCCTAGGGATTGTCTTGTGCTGAACTGTAGTTCTGAATCTCAGGATCCAATTCAACTTGAGTTGAGTTTCCAAACCAGAACAACAAATCACAGAAAACAGCTACTTTGCCTCTGCTTCAACCAATATACAGTTGAAATATTTGTCCATTCCTGCATCGCCAAGTTTAATTGTTTCAATGCTGTCTTGACCAGACTCCCACCTACTCTCCACTAACTTTAGAACATCCAACCCTGTATAGTAATCCTCTTCACCGGCCACCAATGTGCCTGCTAAGCAGCACGAGACCACAAACGGTCTGGATGATACCACACAGGCTTTGTTCTGTAATCGTGCAAAACAATTTAAAGGTACTACAAACAACAGCCATGTCCTTGCATTTAAATGTTGCCTTGGCTTTTACCAATCTTCTCTCCGAATTCCTGTCGCCTCCCAATTCTGGATCGTGCTTTTTGGGCAATCTTCAATCTTGAGGTTTCTATGTTCTTCAATCTAGAGTTCTTTCTCTTAAAAGCCTGATGTCTATTTCTTTTTAAGATCTTCATTATGACCCACGTATGAAGCCCTTGGTCACCCTCCTAATAAGTCTGATTATGGGCAATGACCATTCTTGTTTGCATCTGTGAAGCATGGTTACTTTTCTCTGTCAGGCAGTGTTAATACAAGTTATTAGAAAATGGCTTTGCTGTGTTGTGACATGTAATCAAATAACCTACAATATTAATTACTAAGAAAACCATTTCTAGCTTTCCTGTAAAAAAAAATTAATAAACACAAATGCTTTACTTTTCCATTTCTCCACACCCCTGTCCAATCTTTCATATGGGAAGTGTCAACAAAATTCAAAATATTGGCTTTGGAAACAGACTCATTTTATTCAACAAATGCAAGTCTACTCTTGAAAATAGAGTCGCTGTCATTTTATGCTCCAGCTGTCAACATTATCCAGATTTTTAAGCAGTAAAGACCCTCCAAGCTATCTTCACAAATTGGTGGCTTTGAGAGATTTTTGTCCAATGTACTTGGCACCTGGGGTTTAGAAATAACACTTGAAAAATGTCAAGTCTGTAACACCATATTCATTAAAAATATTTTAATACAGTTCATTATTACACACTTTTATATTGTTAATTTTATCTATTATATATGCTCGCATTGACCTTCAGCAATGCAATTACAAGATTGTTTTATGTATAGTATGTATATCTGGAAGGTTTAATATTTTGTTAAACTTTGCGTTAGTTATGAACAGTGAAGTTAATACTTGTTATAAATAGTGAAGACCTGCTAGCCTCTGTGACTGTAACAATACAGTTCTGCTTGGTAGGTGTGGTGCAATGTTAGCCAAGTCACAGCTAATTGTGTTGTCTCTTTTATAACTTTTGATTCAATTATGACTTTAATTCATATAGTTGCACAAAGCCACATTGACTACATAAACATGTTTCAAGATGAAACACACGCCTTCACAGAGTTAATTGTTTTTTTTTGTCGAAACATTCAGCATCTTTTTCCTTATGTTATTGTGATTCATCCTGGTATAGTTTAATGTTACTTTAATATTGTAGCTCATTTGAAAATTATAAGTTATGATAAAATTGATTATCGTGATAATGTTCAGTCTTAGCAGCATGACCCTTCAAAATATTGAATGCAAAAATTAACTATAATATTGAAAGGAGTTCGGTTTTAAATATTAAACAAAAAACCAAAAGACCTGCGGATGCTGGAAATCTGAAACAAAACCTGAAATTGCTGGAGAAACTCAGGAAGTTCTGATAAAGGGCCTGGGCCTAAAGTGTTACCTCTGATTTCTCTCCACAGTGTTTATTAATTTTTTTATGTACGAAAACTAGAAATTGTTTTCTCAGTAATTAATATTGTAGGTTATTTGATTACATGTCACAACACAGCAAAGCCATTTTTCAACAACTTGTATTAATACTGCCTGACAGAGAAAAGTAACCATGATTCACAGATGCAATCAAACAAGAATGGTCATTGCCCATAATCAGAACCATGCTAAGTTTTAAATATTGTAATTTTACCAGCCTCCACCACTTCCTCTAGCAGCTCATTTCATACATGCACCACCCACTGCATAAAAAAGTCACCCCTTAGGCTCCCTTCAAATTTTTCCCCAAAACCTATACCCTCTAGTTCTAGATTTCCCCCACCCTAAGGAAAAGTCCTGACTATTTACCCTATGAATACCCCTCTGATTTTATAAACCTCTAAGGTCACCCCATGGCCTCTGATGCTACAAGGAAAACAGCCCCCGTTATTTGATGAGAGATTATTGGGTGACATGCCAGAAGTATTTTTGCAGGGATAAAGAATTAGTAAATACATATATGGCTGAAGGATCAGTAACAAGTGGGCATTTAGAACAAATAGAACAAAACACTTTGCAAAGATTTTATGAAAATGGAATGTATAATTTAGTTGTGTATAAATGTAAACTTGTGTAAGAAGGCTTATATAAATATAAATAGGTATAATTACTACAAGTGTGTCTCTATTTACATGTGTTTCCTAGAAAAACATTTGTTGATTTGAAAGCTGTGACATACTAATACAAAATCTTTAAATGTTTGAAAATTCCCATTTGGGAGGGATTGAAGAAGAAAGAAGTAATGTCCTTTCTCATTTTTACATATAAACAATGTCAGTCTGTTGTTATACTGCATTCAGGTCAAAGAACTCTTGGTATTTATGTGACAATGTTAACACATGAATAATTTAATGTAGGTACTATAAACTTCCTGCACGCTGACTGTGACAAGTTCCGTCATCCTCTTCTGCATATACACAAGACACCAGCAGATTGCCCAGTTATTGCTATTGACAGCTTTCGGCATATGTATCTCTTCCCAAATTTTAAAGACTTGGAGTAAGTATAGTTTTCTTATTTATTTAATATTCTCTAAATACAAACTATTAAAGATACTAAATCATTTGTGCTCTAGTCTCCACAGAAACTAGCGTTTTAGCCTAAATTAATTGCCCAAATCTTGTTAATGACCATATCCCACCTTTTTATATTAGGTAAGTGGACTGCACGAAATCTATCAAGTTTCCTGCTTCCACTAAAATGCCTTGTCATTTTTTAAACTTAAAAAAGTGAACAATATTTTGACATAAGAAATATATCTACAGACGAGTTTCACTGGTGTGGGGAAACAAGACACTGTCAGTATCCACTTGTATTTAAAACTATAAAGTGAAATTTCCCCACATGCAAAATATATTGTTTGAAATAAAGCTTGTGGGTGCAAGCCAATGTTTGATTCAGTTTTTTTTTAAAACTAATGTACTGCATTGATAGTCTTATTTAGAATTTATACTTCCACTATTGATTATGCATTGGAACAATTGATAACAAATGTCTTCTGTCCAAACTTTTAGCAATGTCTATCAAAATTATATTCTAGTGCTCCCTTCAATAAAGTGAAATAAGTGTTTGAGGTATAAAGGAGGTGGTTTCCAGGTAGAGCACACATATGTTATGTTATTACATGATTCCAGGTCATTCAAATGATTGGATTAGGGAAGGTTTCTCCGTACACTGACTTCTAATGGAAAGTGGATTTGTTCATTGTCCTTTGACCTTTGTCTTGGTGATTTGTATAAAACTTGCGCATACTTGGAGATCCATCTGCACGTAGCTATTACCTTCATGAAATTAACTTCCCAAATTGTTAGCACGTGGGATGTTTTGACACATCACCACATATCTGTACCATTAACAGCTGCTTTTCAGAATCATGAATGAGAACAAAAATGTAAAATTTTTTTTTGGTATGCATTGGCAGAACAGTTTCTTTGTATAACCTTAGATGCTGTTAAGCTTGTACTTTAAAAGAAATAACTGCACCAAGATATTTAATTTAAAGAAAAACACTTTGCAATTTGATTTGATGTTTAACTTGTCTATAAATTATCTGCAGCTTTCTAGGGGATCTAGTCTATAAGATGCAATATATTCTTCAGAGCTCTTGAGACCAACTAACAGCAGTTCCCATGATTGCAGCAAATTTGACATTTTATAGATAAAATTGATTGCTGCATTTTAGCACTTTGCAGTAGGTGACAACAGATGATCTAAGATGAAATTTAAATTGATCTTTCCTCAGCATTCTTGTCTGCTATGTATGCAATTACTTTGCTCTATAGGTCCTTTTGAAAGCTGTCTATCAATACCAACTACCTGACTGTTGCTTGTATTTGTAAACTCTTTGTTTGACACCTGCTGTTGGCTGCTTTTTGACTGCTATACAGAAAAGCTGTTGCAGGGCTATGCACTGTGGGAGTTATTGAGGGGCAGCAATAGGCTGTCATTGCTGTAATGCCCTAAGGGGATAGTAGAATCCCAGAATCCAACAGAGGATAAACTGGCACTTCGTCTTCTGCCTCTTTTCAATTAAATAGCCCCTGACTAACTCAAAAATGAATCAATTGGGATTGACTTTTTAAGTGGCTTGTTTTTATTTCCCGTTTCGTGCTCTGTCTACTTTTCCCAGCTAGTTGACTGTTTTATTTTAATTTCAGTACTCCAGGTGCACTGAAACAATTTGTATTAGATCTACACTCTGGCAAATTACATAGGGAGTTCCACCATGGCCCAGATCCCACTGACGATGCTCCTGGCCAGGTAAGATACGTGTGTTGTGAATTTTGATGATTAAGATAAAGTAAAAGATTCCCTTGCAGTGATAGAGATTGAAAGTAATAGTTGTCATGAAGTGTTATAAATATTTAATCTCAAGCATAATCAGTTTCCAAATGTCTTAGTTCTAATTCCTCTAACCATGACGCATTTCATGATATCTGGTCTGTACAGTACAGCCTATACTATATGTTAAATTTTAAGCAGGAATCCTAAACATTTTAGTTAATTGCAGTTTTAGTCTCATGGTATTTGTCATTTGGTGTAATGCATAATGAATGATGGAAATAATCACAATGTGGAATCTTGGTCCTGTGTTAAGCGGTAGGATGCCATAAATCCAGACTGAAAATCAAGTCTGGCTATGTATTAAATCTATTGTTGACATTTAAATTTAAAAATCCACGTGCACAATTTTATAATCTGCACTGATTTCTTGGATAGTTTCATTCAGCTTCGATTTCCCATTTAATTTTATTTTTAAGGGTCAGTATAACTAATGCTGAGCAAACATGGTGTCTGTAATGAGCAATTAAACTAATAATATCAAATCATGGTGTGTTACTGATTATATTCAAAGTTGACTACCAGGAAATCAAACAGATTAAATAGTCAAGAATGTCTTGGGGCAAATGGCTTCTGTGCTGAAAATACTATATATTATTTAATATTTGTAAATACTATATAAATGTAACAATTGATCATGCCATGAATTGACATTTAAAGATTTCCTCTTCATAAAGCACCACCTCACACCTTATGTTTTAAGAGTTTCCCATATGGAATGTCACTAAGTGTTTTGAGTTTGGACAGCTGATGCTTTAATATCTCCTATATTGGTAAAAAGTACAATAATCTTGTCCGCACCTGCAGGGCAGAGATATTAACTGATAATATTGAGAAATACTTGGATATAGTTTTAACCATTTCCATGAACCTCAAGGAAAAGGAATGCTCTATTTTGTTAAAAACCTATATAAATAACAGTAAAATGTAAGTTTTAAAACTGTCATAACTTCCAATTTACTGTGGCCGTGGAAATCAAAAGAGACTGCATAGAGTCTTCATCTTGGGGAAAGTCTACTAATCAACATTTGATTATTTGAACTTTTATTTAGAAATTTACACTTGATTAACATTTGTTATTTGGAAAGTCATATGTAATAAACAAGGGAAATTGAGAATGTAAATTGAACATTTTTAATCTTAAGATTTTTTACCTCCAGATTAAGCATAAAGGCTTTATTTAATTACTGTTTACAGTTGGTGTCAATTTTCTTCATAGCATTAAATTAAAATACATACCAAAATTGAAACCCTACTTTCATTCACTTCACCATAGAACGATGTAGTCTCCTCAGTCCAATATAACTAAGCAAAGCAAACTAGTGCAGGCCCCACAGTAAGGACTTGCATGATCAATAACATGTTCAAAACACTTAATTTCTGGTTGCATTTTTCCTCAAAAAAACTTGCACCATTTTCAGCAGGGAAATACTATTTACCATAAGCAGCTTTAAACACCTGAAGAAAAAGAGCATTTGTACTATATCTGGACTTCAAACGCTGCCATTCCATTTCCCTTCGCCTCCAAAAGGTCTCTTCTCATACTTGGCTACATTAATCTATCTTGCCTCCTTTAAATTCTTTATACTCCATCTCTGTCAAACGCTTTCCTTTCCTGCCATTGAATTTAAACATAGGTTTCCTTGTCTGAGAGGGGTACGAGACCCCAAAATCGTTAAAAAGTATGTGTGTTGGCACTTTATATTCCATAGTATTCCAGCTTTGTGCTAATTGCTGGAAAATGGGATTAGTACAAATAGGTCAGTACAAACCCAAAGGGCAGAAGGGCTTTCTGTGCTGTAAAAACCTCTGTCCAAGTTTAACAATGTGTACATTGTCTAGGGAATCTACCAATGAGTTTCCTATTGAGTATCTTAAAATTCTATTCTCCCTTGTCCATCCAGTCAGTCACTTCTTGGAAAAAAAGTCAAACTTCTGTTGAAGTTCCTACTTTATTTCTATTCACAAATTCATACTTTGTTTTTAATCCTAGCCGAGTGAAGCCGCAAGCAGTCCCCCAGAAAGTTCATTCCAGAAATTAGCTCCAAGTGAACACAGGTACACCATCCTCAAGAGAGAGAAAGATGAATTATAGATCTATGAAGGAACTGTACAAGACCAGAAATCAAAGAGCTTTGCCTGATGAGGCGCAGAAATACTAAGCCTATATTTTCATAAGTCTGTGTGTACAGTTTTTATTTTGGATAAAACAAAAAAATTGTTTGACAAATTGTTTTTTTTTATTTTTCTTTGCTTCCCTGGCTTGTGAATATGTTGTTGTACTGTGGTCATTCAGTGTAGTGGATTTTAATAAAACTGTTAAATGTATAACTGTTGGAAAACACTGATCATAAATTTTTCTAATAAAAGGTAATCTCTTGTACTAGGATTTGGCAAGAGTATGCTGGCTGCATACTGTCCCATGAAACAAGCCTCATCTTTTGGTATTATTTCCACATTTTGTCGATGCATTTTTCTTTAAGTGGAAGGTGTTCATTTGTTCCTTGCTATGTGGGAGTGGCTTGAGGTGTTCATGTTTCACATTCCATGAGAATGTGTTGATCTCTTTCTTTTGAGGAAACAACAATAAAATAAGTGGCCTACCAAGATTGGTGAATAGATTTTGTTCAAGCTATGATCATACAATTTACATTCCAAATAGTTTTTAAAATGATAAATATTTTAATAAAGCACTTAAAATATACAAAAAATTAACATTTAATGATTGTACATTTGTTATCAGTTTTTACACTGATCATCTGTCATTAAAAATGAATAATCAGATTAAGATTCTGGTGGAGAAAATTCCTACAGTTTACAAATTGTATATAAAATTCTGTTTTTCTTTAAGTCATTTTCCACACTTTAGCTAAAGAGCTAGGTTTACATAATTTAACTAGATTTTTTTCCAGCTTGAGTCAGCTCGGGGCAGCTGGAAGAAAGTGAGAGTTCCTGGTCTATCGTCTGCTGCCGTTTCTTCAGTAACAATCTCCCACCTGTGAAGCCCAGTATCCCTCCACTGACTGCAGCTGCGACCCCCACAATTTTGAAGCCTGCCAGGAGGCCAATAGGCCCTCCCATCACACCACCAATGAGAGCACCTGCCACCGGCAGCATTGCAAGTTTATATTTAGCGGCCTGAAAAATCAATGAAAAATAGGTTTAACAAAGACACAAACTAGATTGTAAGTTACTGTGTGATTTCTTGCTGTCTTAAGAGCTGGTACCAATCCATCAGTGTAAAGTCTTTCTTTACTGCAGCTGTTCTCTGGATGATTACTATGTACAGAGTAGTGCTAGTTGGTTTCACTGCATGGGACCATCACAATACAGATTGATTTTTTTTTGACATGCAGTGTGTCACTTCTCCCTTATTTTCTTAATTGCTGCTTCCCTCAACATTAGAGAGGCCAGATCAATCAGTTGGGTTAATTCAGAGTATTGCTGGCAGGTAGAGTGCCATTGATTACTCAGCAGGCAAAGATCCCTACCTTGGCCAGATTCTTGGTTCCCTCTTCAACATTCTCAGCAGCAGTACTGACATGGTCTTCAATGCTGTCAATCTTCTCCTGTTGGGTCTAGATGTAAAGGAATTATGTGCTAGCTTTCCAGCTGGGAAGCAGCAGTCAACCAATACACACAATTATAATTCCTATAATCAGAGTTTGCAACATCTTTCATCTGCTAGTCAATAAATCTACAATTTCTTAAAAGTACCACCTTTCCTGCTAGACTGTTTAGATGGTTTGCCAAGTGTTTAAAAATTTATCAACATTCAATCTGTTCTTAAATGATCACAATCATGCTATTTTAACCCATTAGAGGGCACCAGTTTACACTTCCTTGATTCGCAAAAAGCCTTCACATTTTTTTAATGTCCTAATGGCTACAATCTAATCTGCTTCTGTCAAATGGTCATAATTAGAGTTCCTTATCTCAGCTGTGCCACAACTATATTTACAGAATGAAGGACTTTGGAAGGAAGAAAAGTAGCATTTACAAAATAAATTTCAATAATTTAACTTTTCAATACAGTACACGAAAATTTGTTCAAACATTTTTGAAAAAGCCTGATTCTAGAATAGAACAGTCTTTCAAATTCATCATCACTCCCTAAGATTATGACATATCTTGAGTGTGTAGTGATAGATTACAATGACTGGTTGAAAAAGCAGAACATCTGATCTCTTTACTTGTAATTTATACATTACATGATTGTAGCACCTTTCTAATCTTTTGAAATAAAATAGATAGGGAGAGGAATTTTGGTAGCTCCATTAATCTCAAAAGGGAAGTAATTTCTAAATGATTAGAAATTACTTCTATATTAATTTACCTAGTGTTCACATTGTGCTGTTTAGACAGTAGTTTTACAAGAATGACTGTAATCAATGTAAAAGTCAAAACAACCTCTGGCATCCAGACATTGTGTAGTTAAATACAGTGATTGAATCAAACTTTTCTTCCAGAGATGAGTTACTATGGTCCTTACAGACAGAAACATTCAAAGCTAAATCTTCCAGCCATTTCCTTAATCTTTGGTGACCAGGCACACAACTGAAGTTTGTGTCAGGACCTTGTGGATGTCCTGACGTGCAGATCTGAGAGGCGATTCCCTGCAAATGGATCGAACTCTACATACTTACCTGAATAATTTAAACCTTGTCTAACATGTGGGTAACCTCAACTGATTTGCCACTTAATCATATCATCTGTTCACTAACATTCAAAGAGTGGATGTTTAAGCATGGTAACCGTGCACTATAAAAAGGTACATGCGTTGTCTTTCTTTTTCCTCCACTGTCTATCTCTGCGATAGCTAGGATTAGATGATCTGGGCTTTACCACTTTGAGTTTGCAATAAACCTCTTGGATAAAAGGTGTATTCATTAATTATTGGTGAACAACAACTCATGACTTGATATTTTAGCTTCTACTTGAACAGTCTTATTATGTTTCAATCTTTTTTTGATTCACAGTAAAATGATTGAGTTGAACAGCAGTCAATGTTTTTTACTTCCGAGTTTGCTATAGATGAGAATACCTGTGATTGGCTGCATAACCTGCTTAATTACACTAAAAGTAAGTAAAATCGCCATAGGCCCGGAGGACCATAGGACTGTTCTTTCGTTAGAGATGGACAACTAACTGGTGGTGGTTTAACCTGAGGGTCACCATATCTCAGGCAAGGCTGGATACTTCCCACAGCTAAAACTAAAGGAACGCTAACAGGAAAAGTTGGAATTCAGGTCAGAAATTGTCACATCTCTGGACAGCCGCTACCACCTACATTTGCCACGGACCACGTAATCCATAGAAATGAGAGGAAGGCTGCAGGTATTTTAAGTTTTTACAAAATAAGGTTTTCATTATCTGCTAAGATTTATGCTGAAAGGTAGACAGGACTGGCTGCAAAGAGATTTAAGTTCAGCGGTCATGCCCTTAATCATATTAATCCTGACTGAAGAAATAGGACCAGTATTAAAAGGCTACTTCTACTCTTTAAATCATACCTGAATGTAAGGAAGTGGGGGAGGGAGCTGTTTTATTAAAGAGATGATGCAGTAGATTATACCCTTTGTCATAAATATATTTTTTACACTGAGCCTGCCTCCTGTTCCTTTCGAAGGGGCTGTCATGCACAATTGTGTTACTTTTTGAATGTTGTTCAGTAATATGTCACTAAGCTTCCTTTAATACTTTTCATCACAAGTGATGTGGACTTTGAGAAAAGCTGCAATGTTCAACTGTATGTATTCGGACGAGCATTGATTGGTCATTTATCCTGACATTTGGGAAGTGTTTTGGGAAATGAAATAATACAGGAGAAAATCTTTTCTGGGGTGACATATTTTTGCTGACCTGTGAGCAGGCAGCCAAGAGCCAAATAGCTAGGCCTGAAACTAGAATGGGCATCCTTTGCGCAGTGTCTTTCAGGAAAGGTCAAACACAAAACATCCATACCATACAGGACAAAGGCAGGCAAGGACAAGCCTAGGCTGCTCCTGGGAAACGAGGTTGGTTTGTGTATTGAAATATGGCAAGCAGACTCACTGGTGTCCTGGGTTCCTGTCAAATAAAACCTGGTTAAAGTGTCCAAAGTATGGACAACATATCTCAAGGACTGCAGGATACACACTTCTAAAGGTTAATATTTATAAAATATAACTTGTAATACTGTTTGGTTCTGGTACAAACCTAAAGGCTGTTGAGATTCAGGCTTATATGTCAGCACACTGGATACAGCACTGCTGTACTAAGACATTAAAGAGATGATGCAGTAGATTATGCCCTTTGTCATCAAATATTTTTTACATTGATCCCACCTCCTGCTCCTTTTGAGGGGGCTGTCATGCACAATTGTATTACTACTTGAACATGTTGTTCAGTAATATGTCACTAAGCTTCCTTTAATAAATGCCTCTGCTTCCATCTCAAGTGATGTTGACTTTGAAAAAAATCAGCAATGTTCAACTGTATTTGTTTGGACAAACATTAATGTTCCAAATGTCAGGATAAATGACTATGTTTTGGGGAATCATTTGAAAGGAAATTCTAGAATATTTATAAAAACCAACTTCATGGTGGGAAATTTATAATGTCTAGTCCCTATTTTTATGTTGTTATCAGTATTCCTGAAGTAGACAAAAGAGATTCTTGCTGGTTAATCGCCAGAACCACAATGTTGCTGCATTAATTCTGTTGGCCATTTAAAAATCTATTTAGTCAAAACAGTATCAGTAGCCTTGTACAATGCATAATTGTCTGCTTTTCCACAACTATACAACATTAAAACCCATTATTTTTTGTCATTCTGCAGTAATGGACCACTGATATTTGTATCCATATAACACAGATTTCCTCTTTCAATTAAGAATTTTTTGAGATATGGTCACAACTGACATAGCTCAGCACTATCGTGGATTTAATGTTACCATTTCCAATTCAAAGGAGAACAATCGTGTATTTCATATTTATTAGGTCCTTATTTTCTAAATTTAAAAATTCAAATAATTGCAACATTTTGACTATCAAAACCTTACAAATTGTGGATGAATTACAAATGAGCCAAAATAAATCAGTTTTGGAGATTCCAAACTAGGCTGATAGAATTTGTACATGGACTGATTGTAAAGATAATAATCACCTTTTATAGGGAGGAGCAGGGGGTGTAATAGATGAATTAAAAGCAGAAGAGGTAGAGTTACCATTCGGCAAATAGTGGAAGAAAATACAGAAGGAAGAGAGGAAATTACATTACAAAATTGTTTGAGAGTAGCAATTAGAGATGCATGCCTGGAGCAGTCGTGATTGCACAGCTCACAAAGGCTGGCTCTGGTCCTGTTGTTATTAACTCCACGGATGTGTAGTCATGTTTAATTTTGAACCAGCGTTATTATAACTGGTGTTAAGCGTAATATTTCCAGAACCAAATGGTCATCAATGATATTGCTTATGTGTTAGAATATCTTTTTTTAGTTCACAGAAATTCAATTTGCTGTACTTAGCCATAAATTATTCTCGCAGATCCAAAACATACGACATAAACTAAAGAAATAGATTTTCCTTCATTCAATATATAGGTAATTGGAAGATAAATACTTACATGAAGTAACTGAGAAAATTCATTTACCAAGTTGCTAAGATCAATTAAATCCTGAAAAATAATTATGTAAATGAACATTACAAGCTACTCAAACATATCCCAGAAACAAAATCATTAAACATGACCATCTAGAAGTGCCTGCAGTAAACCTCACTATTAGTCTACATAATTTAACAGAACAACATAAATTAAACACCCTTACTATTTACTTAATCAGAGTACATGCACTATATAATATGCAACATATATTTTGAATTACTTAAAAATTAGAGCCTAAACCTGGATGACAACAAGATTATATTAAAACTAATTTGCATTTGTGCTGCAAAGATATATCATCACTAATTATTATTTCACATTATTGTCGTGAAAGATGATGTCTTACTTCTTCCAACTTCTCCCAAGATTCAGCAGCATCTTGATCTTGTGGAATCTGTGGTAGTGGCACATTCAGCTGAACCAGATGTTGGGACAATGGTGAGCCAGAATCTTGGGAACTCATAATTGTTCCTACAGCAAAAATAGTTATTCAATGCAATGTCCAACTGCGCAGTCTTAAAAGTCTTAGATATGTAATTAGCTTCATCAACTCATTTTGCAGGTAACTCCTGGAAAGGGACAAAAATGTCACTGTTCCAGACGTTTCACATCAGAATAAGGTCATGTTATTTGCTCAGAATCCTGTAATTTATTTCATATGTAAATTAAAAGTATTTAATTTAACCTAAAAAATACACTGTAAAAAGATAATTTCTCGGCTGAATGATAATTTAGTTAGGGCAGGTCTGTCAACTGAAAGTGACAACTGATCGTCATTTAGAAATGTTAAGTCACATATTGTATTCTTGTTAACTTCAATAAAACGGTAAGAGTTCCTCAAATTATCAGAGGTTTTTAGTAATTTATATCTTCTTTCTGCTCCAAGGTTTTTGAAGTGCTGGGTGGGTGAATATGTTAGTACAATCCCAGTTAAAAGTCTCCTTTGAACAGAAATAGCACATCACTACAACCAGGCTTTCATTGCTGCCTGGGAATATTTTAAAAGTATTTAATCCTACGATTTGATTCTGAAAATATTTCTTGTTACAATAGGATAACCATTTTACTGTGCTACAGAAAACTTCTATTTTCAATATTAGCTATCTCTTCAATAAAATGTCAGAAATAATGGTTGTGATTTATGTTTACAAGTTTTTATTTTAGGAGCTTAATTTTATTAGGAGGCAATAGAATGCCATTGGTTCCATTGTTTTGGCTTTCCCAATACTCTTTCCCCTTATCTCCCTTAGCAGGAGATTGGTAACACGACAAAATCCTCAGAATCAGTACAAATATGATGGGCTGAACAGTCTTTGTGCGCCATAACAATTCTGTAACAACCTGCTCAATGATGTTCCATTTGGCTTCCATTGAAGCCATGCAGTTCCTAACCTCAACAGCCTTGTTTCAAAATGGGACAAAAGAGCCGAATGCCAGAGGTGATGAGAGAGAGAGATTGTTCTTGGTATCAGGCCATTTTTGATCAAATACGGTTACAACAGTCATTGGGAATTGAGGAAATCTCTGCTGATACCTAGCGCAAAAGAAGATGGTTGTGGTTATTGGAGGTCAGTCATCACAGCTCCAGGACATCTCTGCAGGTGTTCCTAGACTCAACCATCCTCAGGTGCTTCATCATTGACCCTCCCTCCATTATAAGGTCAGAAGCGGGGATGTGTGCTAAGGGTTGCACAATGTCAAGCAACATTCATGCCACACGAAAGCTAGGCAATAACTATCTCAAACAAGACTGCAGCAAGCCTTTGTGTAGGGAAGATTGTCTCTCATAAACTGAGTTTTCTTGAGGGAGTGACAAAGCTGATTGAGGGCAGAATGGTAGATGTCCAAATGGACTTTAGCAAGACTTTGACAAGATTCCCCCATCATTGTGGTGTGGACTCGATGGGCCAAATGGCCTTGCTTCCACTCCTATGTCTTATGGTCTCTTGGCAGGCTTATACAAAAGTCACATGGGACCTGCTTTGAACGGGTAAGATGGATACAGAACTGTGTTCGTCACAGAAGACAGAGGAGCAGTGGAAGGGTGTTTTTCTGACTGGAAATCTGTGACCAGTGGTGGTCCACAGGGATCATTGCTGGGACTACTGTTGCTTATAATATAAATAAATTAAATTATTTAGAGGAGAAAGTAAGTGGCCTGATTAATACATCTGTGGATCACACAAAGATTGGGGGAGCTGCAGATAGTGAGAGGGATTGCCACAGGATAAACTAGGATATAGACAGTCTGGAGACTTGGATGGAGAAATTGCAGTTGGAATTTAATCCAGATAAATGTGAGGTGATGCATTTTGTAAGGTCTAATGCAGGAGGGAAGTAGATGGTAGAATCTCTTGAAGGATCAACATACTAAAGGATCGAGGTGTGCAGGACCACAGGTCCCTGAATGTGGCAACACAAGTGGATAAGGCAGTCAGAAGGCATATCACATGCTTACTTGCATCAGTTAGGGCACAGAATATAAAAATTAGCAAGTCATGTACAGAACTTTAATTAGGCCACATTTGGAATATTGTGTATAGTTTTGGTTGCCACATTACCAGAAGGATCTAAAGGCTTTGGAGGGGTGCAGAAACAGTTTACCTGGATGTTACCTGATTTGGAGGGTATTAGATATGATAACAGATTGGTAAAACTTGATTTGTTTTCATTTGAAATTTGCAGAATGAGGGGCAACCTGATGGAAGTTTAGGAAATTATCAGAGACATTGAGAGATTCGATCCTTGGGGTCTTTTTCCCAGGGTAAACATGATAATTACCAGCAAACACAGATTTAAGGGAAAAGGAAGTACATTTAAAGGAGATGTGAGAGGCGAGTTTTTACACAGAGGGTGATAAGTGCCTGGATTGAACTGCCAGAGGTGGTGACGAAGGCAGATACAATAGCAATGTTTAAAAGGCACCTTGACAGAAACTTGAATAGGCAAGGAATAGAGGGACAGGACCGCAAAGAGGCAAAAGGTTTTTCGTTTACAAAGGCATTATGAATCGGCAGTCTTGGTGGCCCAAAGATCCTATTCCTGCACAGTGCTGTTCTTTACTAAGAGAAAATCTAACCATTTACCTTTAACATTCAATGGCATTACCATTGCTGAAATCTCCACCATTGACATCCTGGGAGTTACCATCGACCAGAAACTGGACTGGTTTTATAAATACTGCGGCTACAAGAGCAGGTTAAAGTCAGGAGTGTGATCAAATACTCCCCATTTGACTGGATGGGTACAGCTCCAACATCTCCCAAGAACTTTGCCATCTTCCAGGTCAAAAGACATCGCACTTCATTGGCATTACATCCACAAACATTCACTCCCTCCATCACTGACAACTCATTAGCAGCAGCACTGTATACCATTTACAAAATGCACTGCAGAAATTCACGAACCATCCTTAGACAGCCCCTTCTATAACGTGACCGCTTCCACCTTAAAAGGGCAAGACTAGCAGATACACTGGAAAATGACAACTGCAAGTTCCCCTTCATCCACTCACCATACTGACTTTATATGGCTCGTACAGTCTTCCATTTCTACCCATATGGGGAAAGGCAACAACGTGACAAATTACATACAAAAAGATTATTATTATTCTAATAACAACCAATATCGGAAGGAAAATAAAGTGCACATATACCAAATGCATGTAAAAGTACTCATACATCAGATTTATAATTGGAATAAAATTACATTACAAATATAATCCTCATTGAAAGCATACTGTTGTTTACATAAGTAGCAAACCAGTCTCCTTTAAAGAGATGAAAGAGTCATCATCATTATTATGCATAACTAGATCAAATGTATTACCTTCGACAGTCTGGGACCTCACTAGTGACGAGTGCGATCTTTGTGTATTATCCATGCTCCAGTGTCCACTCGACTCCTCTAGAATCTCTGAATGGAGTTTCAGGAACTCCAGCACTGCTGCTGCTGCACGCTCCTGTACAGGGTTCATTATTTTCTCTAAAGCTTGTGAATCTTCATCTCTTATCTGAAGGCACAGTGTTTCCATTTCTTTCATGTTAGCTCGTAGCTGCTGTGGGATAAAGTGAGGAGGAAAAATGTCTTTGAATAACAGGTATTTCAATTATACTTATTTCAATTTTCAGTGAATTGTTGTGCTTATAAAGGAAAGGAATACACTGTTACAGCACTCTCAGAAACATGCCCCTGTCAAAAGCGAAGTAACCCTATTTTAGTTTACATAACAAATTGCTTTAACTGTAAACTCAAAAGCCACACATGAACCTATTGTTATGATCAAGGTTGGAGGGGCAAACCAATCTTCTTTCCAAATCCAATTTCTCCACTGTTCATAACAAAGTTTGAATTTAAAATGGACAGTGATATTGTCAGTTATATAGAATACTGAAATCTATTTATTTTAGTATCAGATACAAATCAGCTGGTTTTGTTAACAAAAATAATAATAGATCTATTACAAACAATTTACACAAGCAAATGTTATGAACAGAAGTTTTAGACTGTACTAATCTGCATGTATAAATACCATTCTTGAAAACTCAGATTTTTATGACCAGATAACCTTTCTCATCAATTGTTATAAAATCCCAACTGATTTGCTAATACCCTTCAGGGAAGGATATTTGCCAACCTTACTTGGTCCGGCCTACAATGTGACTCCAAACTCAGAGCAATATAGTCGACTCTTTACTACCTTCTGGACTATAAAGGATGAGCACAGCCAGTGACGCCCACATCCAATGAATAAATATATCTTAAAATAACATGGATAAATGCAGAAGTTAATGAAGCAAACAAGTAGGTCAATTTCTTGTGCTGTAGTCCCAGTCTAACCCATTGGTAATTCAGGACTCTGCTCGCTCTGTTACTAGTGATGTTAACAGGCCCTTTTTGTTGAGAGACATTGAACCCCATCCTACCCAGAATCTATCATGTGCTCATCATTACTTGGTGCAGCTTCCAAGTAGTGTTCAACTTTTTAAAAATTCATTAGATGTGGGTATCGCTGGCTGGGCCAGCATTTATGGTCCATCCCCAATTGCCCACAGGCAGTTAGCAATCAACCAAATTGCTGTGGGTCTGGAGAGGCCCATGTAGGCCATACTAGTTAAAGTAAATGGCATTAGACATTAGTGAACCAGATGGGTTTTTCCGACCATCAAAAATTAAGTCACTCGGTTGCAGATTTTGTTGAATTCAGATTCTGCCATCTGCCATGGCTGGATTTGAATCCAGATCTCCTAAACATGAACTGTGTCTCTGAATCAACAGTCTAGCAATAATACCACTAGGACATTGTGAGGAAAAGCAGAAGATGATAATCAATAGTAGGTTTCCGTGTCCAACCTGTTGTCATGTAATTTCAGGGGCACTGAAGACAATGTTGTACAGTCCCAATTCCACTTCTATGTAGTTGTATACATCATGTTGTGGGTCTATCCGACAGTAAACAGAACATAACCAGGGATTAAAAGAAAAGAGTCTGGGATATTGGTTGACAGCTGTAATTCAGTGAGTAAGACTTTGTTAGAACGCATTGAGAGATGGTTGCTCCAAATGTGGAATGAAAGCTTATTAGAGATTTCTGGAATTTTTCTTGAGCTTAGCGAAAATGCCCATAGTTGAGGAAGAGAGACTTGTATGAAATACATATTTTTTTAAATTTTGTTTTTAAAAACAGTGGACAGAAGTGAGAAAATGTCTTTAGAAGTGTTTGAAAAACTGACTATATTTTTGAAAGCAAGTAACCTGACAGTATGACAGGCATTGAAAATAACAAACCAAGGATGTGTTCTTGTTGGCAACAAAAAATTATTCATAGATGTCACTAATCCACAGACCAATGATAGGGACCTTTCACTTGCCAACAAACATATGATTGGTTCACAGGTGGCTGAGTTGCTAAGACAGAGAGAGGGGAAGAATAATGTGCAGGTCTTTGTCCAGCCCAGAAGGATTTTAAACTAGAAAGCGGGGGAGAAGGGAAGGGTAAACCTCCAAGATGTATAATGGCCAATGGGAAACAAAGCAGCAGGTTAACAACATCTGTGGGGGTGGATTCAACCACATGGAACAGTATACAAAAAATGAAAAAAAAAGGAGAGGTTATTAAAGTCTCCAGCACACAAAATAGGACAGAGTATTTGGAAAGGGTTAGAAATCAAACTTCAAGCACACTGGATAAACAAATGATAATAAAAAAAAGGGACAGTGACTATAGGACTGAGGGAGTTGTATCTGAATACATGCAGTGTACGAAATAAGCATTGTGGCACAGATCGAAATTGGCAGGTATGATGAGGGCATCACGGAGACGTGGCTGCAAGGTGATCAGGAATGGGAGCTATATATCCAAGGTTATACATCCAATCAAAAAGACAGGCAGGTGGGCAGAGGTGGTGGGGTTGCCTTATTAGTAAGAAATTAAATCAATAGCAAGAAAAGAAGTACGGTCAGATGATGTAGAAACGGTGTAAATAAAGTTGAGGAGCTGCTTAAAAATAACAATGAAAGTTATGTACCAGCTTCTAAACAGTAGTCAGGATTTGGGGCACAAGATGCACCAGAAGATAGAAGGGGTGTGTAAGAAAAGCAAGGTTACTGTGATCATGGGAGATTTCAATATGCAGGTGGATTTGGAAAAATCAGGTCGGTAGCGGATCGCAAGAAAAGGAATTTGTGGAATGTCTATGAGATAGCTTTTTGGAGCAGCTTATAGTGGAGCCCATTTGGAAACAGGCAGTTCTGGATTTAGTAATGTGCAATGATACAGACTTTATAAAGAAGCTTAAGGTGAAGGAACCTTAGGAGGCAGTGATCATAATATGATGAATTTACATTGCAGTTTGAGAGAGAGAAGGTGGAATCAGATGCAATGGTATTACACTTGAATAAAGGCAACTATAGAGGTATGAGGAATCAGCTGACCAGAATGGATATGATTTACGTGGACTTCAGTAAGATGTTTGACAAGGTTCCTCATGGTAGAGTGGAAGCAAGACTAGATCTCAAGGAATACACTGAGAACTAGCCATTTGGATACAGAACTGGCTTGAAGGTAGAAGACAGAAGGTGGTGGCAGACAGTTGCTTATCAAACTGGAGGCCTGTGACCAGCAGAGTGTCAAAAGGATCGATGCTGTGTCCACTGCTTTTCATTTTTTATATAAATGATTTGGATGTGAACATAGGAGGTATAGTTTGTACATTTGCATGTGATACCAAAATTGGAAGTGTAGTGGACATCGAAGAGGGTTACCTCAGATCACAACGGGATCTGGATCAGATGGGCCAATGGGCTGAGAAATGGCAGATGGAGTTTAAGTTAGATAAATTGAAGTGCTGCATTTTGGAAAGGCAAATCAGGGCAGGACTTATACACTTATTGGTGAGGTCTTGGGGAGTGTTACTGAACAAAGAAACCTTGGAGTGCGGGTTCATAGTTCCTTGAAAATGGAGTCGCAAGTAGATAGCATAGTAAAGGTGGCATTTGGTATACTTTCCTTTATTGGTAAGAGCATTGAGTATGGAAGTTGGAAGGTCATATTGTTACTGTACAGGATATTGGTTAGGACACATTTGGAATTTTATTTGCAATTCTGGTCTCCCTCCTATCAAAAGGATGTTGTGAAATTTGAAAGGGTTCAGAAAAGATTTACAAGGAGGGTTTGAGCTATATGGAGAGGCTGAATAGGCTGGGGTTGTTTTTCCTGAAGTGTCAGAGGCTGAGGGGTCACCTTATAGAGGTTTATAAAATCATGAGGGGTATGGATAGGATAAACAGACAAGGTCTTTTCCCTGGGCTAGTGGAATACAGAACTAGAGGGAATAGCTTTAAGGTGAAAAAGGAAAGATTTAAAAGGGTCTGAAGGGGCAACTTTTTCACGCAGAGGGTGTTGCATGTATGGAATGAGTTGCCACAGGAACTGGTGGAGACTAGTACAATTACAACATTTAAAAGGCATCTGGATGGGTATATGAATAGGAAAGGTTTAGAGGCCAAGTGCTGGCAAATGGGACTAGTTTGGTTTCAGATATCTGGTTGGCATGGACGAGTTGGACCAAACGGTCTGTTTCTATGCTGTACATCTCTATGACTACACCCCAGAGTTCTGAAGGAGATAGCTGAAGAAATAGTGGGAGGCGTTAGTGGCAATCATTCAGGAATTACTGGAGTCATGGAAGATCCCAGAGGATTGGAAATTCACTAATGTAACCCCTCTGATTAAGAAGGGAGTAAGGCAAAAGACAGGAAAATACAGGCCGATTAGCTGACCTCAGCCACTGGTAAGCTTTTGGAGTCCATTGTAAAGGATGAGATTTCTGCAAACTTGTAAGTAAAATAGGGCAAAGTCAGTATGGTCTCGTCAAGGGGAGGTTATGCCTAACAAAATCTGTTAAAATTCTTTGAAGAGGTAATAAGCAGGTTAGACTAAGGAGAGACTAAGGATGTTATCTACCAGGAGTTCCAAATGGCCTTTGATAAAGTGCCGCACAGCAGGCTGCTGAGTAAGATAACGGCCCATAGTGTTAAGAGACAAGGTACTAGCGTGGATAGAAGATTAGCTGTCTGACAGAAAGCAGAGAGTGGGGATAAAAGGGTCCTTCTCAGGATGGAAGCTGGTGACTAATGCTGTTCCATAAGGGTCAGTGTTGGGACCACAACTTTTCACTTTATACAGATGAAGGAACTGAGGGCATTCTGGCTAAATTTGCAGATGATACAAAGGTAGGTAGAGGGACAGGTAGTATTGAGGCGGCAGGGTGGATGAAGGATTTACACAGATTAGGAAAGTGCGCAAAGAAATGGCAGGTGGAATACGTGGGAAAGTGTGAAGTCTTGCACTTTGGTAGGAAATAGACTATTTCCTAAATGAGGAGAAAATTCAGAAATGTGAAGTGCAGAGGGACTTGGGAGTCCTAGTCCAGGATTCTCCTAATGTAAACTTACAGGTTGAGTCAGTAGTTAAGAAGGCAAATACAATGCTGGTATTTATTTCGAGAGACTAGAATATAAAAGCAGGGGTGTACTTCTGAGGCTTTATAAAGCTCTAGTCAGATCACATTTAGAGTATTGGGAGCAATTTTGGGCCTCATATCTCAGGAAGGATGTACTAGTCCTGGGACAAGTCCAGAGGAGGTTCATGAGAATGTTTCCAGGAATGAAAGGCTTAACATATGAGGAATGTTTGAGGATTCTGGGTCTGTACACAATAGAGTTTAGAAGGATGAGGGGGCATCTAGTTGTAACTTACAGAATATTGATGGCCTGGACAGAGTGGACATTGGGAAGATGTTTCCATTGGTAGGATAAATTAGGACTCGAGGGCTCAGCCTTAGTGTAAAGGGAAAACCTTTTAGAAAGGAGCTAAGAGAAATGTCTTCTGCCAGAGAGTGGTCATTGCCACAGAAGGCTGTGGAGGCCAGGTCACTGAGTATATTTAAGACAAAGATAGATAGGTCCTTGATTGTCAAGGAGATCAAGGGTTTTGGGGAGAAAGCAAGACAATGGGGTTGAGAAATGATTGAATGGCAGAGCTGATTCAATGGGCTAAATGGCCTAATTTCTGCTCCTATATCTTATAGTCTAAGTTTTCAGTACTCTTCAGTTTAAAAACTTAGTTTAAATCAAAAGAAAACTAGTTACCTTTCCCACAGCAGATGCTAAAAGATGTGGTTTCTGAAGTGGTCATTCAGGGACATTGTACAAATGAATAGTTACTCTATACTTCTTACAAACCAGCCTCCAGAGAAAAGCTTCTGAACAAGTGGCCTTGTTAGCTGAAGAAGGATCATTTCAACAACAGAATCCGGAAACAAAGATCATTGAACAGACATTCCCGTTTATTCTCTACGTCTGCCAATATCTGTTTTTCACTTTTTGTCCACTACCATCCGCAAATACTCGTTAAAGTTCATTCTGATTTGGAAATATATCATCATTCCTTTATCAGCACTTGATCAAAATCCTGGAATACCCAACCGAATAGTACTGTGGGTTTAACTGCATCGCGTGGACCAAGTGGTTCAACAGACAGCTCGTCAATAACTTCTCAAGCGTAATTAGTGACACTCACATCCAATATATGGAAAATTATTCTCTTTAGACTCTTGAACTTTCTCCTTTAGGTTAATGTCAGTAAGAAATTCTGCCTGTATACCAAAGGTAATAGATCGAAGATTAGTTACAACTTTCAATATTTTTCACATGCGATTAGTTGTTCTTTGGTTCACTATAAGCAGCCTTTTATAAGAGCTTTTGTTTTATCTTCATTTTACTTTGAGTTGTGAATTACAAGAGTTTAGTATGAGTACTTTGTGCTACAACTTTATGATGGAAATTCATTTTAGTGAATCACAGAGTCTTACCGCACGGAAACAGATACTTTGGTCCAACTCGTCCACACTGACCAGATCTTACCTGGTCCCGTTTGTCAGCAGTTTACCCATAACCCTCGAAACCCTTCCTATTCATGTATGCATCCAGATGCCTTTTAAATGTTGTAATTGTATCCATCTCCACCACTTTCACATCTAGCTGTCACCTCATTCTTTGCCCCTTCATGAAATTCTAAGTCACAATAGCTGCAGGATGTTATGCAAGGTTCATGCATATGGAAGCTAAATAATTAGCATTTAAAATATAAAATTCACCCTTCTCTCTCATTTTGTTCAACAGTGAAATCGCAAAAGAAATGTTGCAATATAGCTTTAATTTAGAGGGTTAGTTGGTGATAAAATCCCAAATTGTGTGCTTTAAGTTTAGCGATATCAACTGCCACTTATGTAGGATCTGGGTTTGATTCCAGCCTTGGGTCTGTTTGGAGTTTGCACATTCGCCCTGTGTTCGTGTGGATTTTCCCCGGGCACTTCAGTTTCTTTTAACAGTCCGAAGATGCATGGGTTAGGTTGTTTGGCCATGCTAAATTGCCCTGAAGTGTCCAGGGATATGCAGGCTAGGTAAGTAAGCCATGGTACATGCAGGGTTATGGGGACCCATAACTCTGGGTCAGGATGGGATGCTTTTCGGAGGATCGGTGAAGATTTGATGGGCCAAAGGCCCTTTTTCTGCACCAAAAGGATTCTATGATACTGGAGCATAGGGATGCTCACTCATTTGAAATGACTGGTGGTGGTTTAACCGGATGGCCACCATGCCTCAGGCAAGCAGAGAGACTGAGAAAGAGAATCCTTCATGGTTATCTCAGCCAAGGCAGGAAATGAAATCTGCCATTAGCTTCAGTCTACATTGCAAACCAACCATCCAGCCAATTGACCTAACCAACACCCTCGAAGAGATAAGTAATGTCCCAGAAACAGTGATAAATTAGGAAATGGAAGGTTGTGGGGGGTGGGGGGGAAAAGAACTCAGGAAAATTACAATCAACAGAGAAATGGAATGGTAACTAATGTAACTCCTATATTCAAAGAGAAGAAAAAACAGGAAACTGTGGGCCAGTTAACTTAATTTTTTTTGTAGACAAAATATCAAAGCTATTATTAAAGAAGTTATAACAAGGCACTTGGATAATTTCAAGGTAAACAGGTAGTGTGAACATGGTTTTGCGATATGGAAGTCATATTTGACCAATGCTTGGAATTATTTGAGGAGATAATACATGCTGTGGATAAAGTTGAATAGGTAGATTTAGAATTCCAAAAGACATTTGACAGGTGCCACACCAAACGTTACTGCAAAAGGAAATTCATGGTATAGAGAGTAGCGTATTGGATAGAAGATTGATTAGCGATCAAGAAGCAGAGCACAGGTGTAAATGTGTCATATTCAGGTTGACAAAGTGTAACAAGCAATGTGTTACAGGGATTAGTGCTGGGACTTCAACTGTTTATAATTTATATGAATATCTTAGGTGAAGCGAGAGAGGTATGGTTGCAAAGATAGGTAGGAAAATAAGTTGTGAAGTCAATACCAGGAGGTTACAAGAAGAGAATGATAGGTTAAGTAAGTGGGCAAAGATGTGGAAAATGGAGTATATTGTGGGAAAATGTAAAGTTGCTTATTTTGGCTGGAAGAGTAAAAGTGAAGGACATCATCTAAACAATGAGTCATTGTAGAACTCTGAGATACAAAAGGATCTAGGTGCCATCATGCACGAATCACAAAAGATTCATATTCAGGTACAGCAAATCATAAGGAAAGATTAATATTAAAGTAGGGTGGGAATGCTTCAATTATACAGGGTACTGGGTGAGACCATATTTGGATTACTGCACATTGCATTGATCACCTTGCTTAAGGAAGAATGGGAACGTGCTGAAGGCTGTTCAGAGGTGGTTTACTAGACTAATGAGTAGGTTGTCTTATGACGAAGTGTTGGACAGATAAGGCTTGTATCCACTGGAGTTTAGAAGACCTTGAGACCTGGCTGAAACATGCAAAATCCTATGGAAGAAATTAGAACGCGGGACCACTGTCTAATAATCAGTGGTCACCCTTTTAAAACAGAGATCATGCAATTTTCATTTCTCTCAGAGGGTCAAGAGCTTTTGAATCTCATTCTGAAAAGACCGTGAAAGCAGAGTTCATGAATTTTTTTTTTAAGGCAGAGGTGCGTACATTCATGTTAAGCAAAGGGTTGAAGGTTATCAGGGATAGACAAGAATGTGGATTTCAGATTACAATCAGATTAGTCATGTTCTTATTGAGTAGTTGGGGAGGCTTTAGGGGCTCAACAGCCTACTCCAGCTCCTGATTCTTATGCTCTTACGTAAGAATGTTCAGCTATTCAGCTATACTGGGGCTTCACTACATCTATCAATTCACTCAATCTTCAAATGCAATCCCCAGTAATATTTTTAAAACATTCAAGGTGGAGGGGAGGCATCCCACTTATTGGGGACCAATACATTCAGAAACCTGCTGAGCCACATCCATAATTCAGTAGGACATGTTACCATTCAGGAAGGGAGAGAGAAGAAGGAAGTTGGGCTTTATTTCATTGAGCAATGAATCAAGCCATGAACATTCCATCTAAATTTTCTTTGATGTGAGCAGCTTGTTAGTTCAATGTTCAGTACCCTTAAAAATGTTTAAGTGTCTATGTAATGTGGAACAACATGTGAGCTGCCAGCATGGTAACTTCCAGTTTGCTATGTGGTTGCACACGATGAAGTGTAGTAGGAAAACTGCCAGACCTCTGGCAAGTTGTGACAGACTGGGAAGCGCATGCCTTCCAGTTAGCTGGGTTCCAAGTCAACTGAGTCAATCCACTGCTATTGTAACAATTGTCAGTTTGTGCTCGGCCAGCAAATAAAATACCACATTCTACTGGAACAACCCATCTCATTTGCAGAAATAAAACTAAAAATAAGTTGAAACCAAATTTGTAAAAATACAAAATTTCCCCACAAAACAATAAAGCTTGTGAACATTCAAAATAATGTAAAATGTCATAAAGCAGATAAGCAAATGTCAACTTGAAATGAAAGGTCTCAATCTTCCAAAACTATTGTTTACCAACCTGTATCAGCATCAAATGTGGTAAATTTTTGTCAAGTCCATTTTTAGGTCTGTGCGTGGTTTGTGTTTTCACAAAGCCCGTAACTAGTGCAACTGTAATTAATTACTTCAGACCACATAAATGCAATGAGTTAATTCAGTACCTAACTAAAACTTAAAATCTTTAAGATCTCGAGGGTAAGTTGATCATGAATGAGGCTCACACAGCATTTACATGGCACAGAATTGTGAAATTTCCACTGTGTGGCAGATAACTAACCATTTCAGTGTAGACTTCTACTCTTGGAAGTGATTTTCTAAACTTCACCTCATTCACCTCGTCTCGGTCGCAAATGCTTCTAAACAGTGCTTGAAGTTCAGACTACCCAAGGCACAATCTGAACTCCAGAGTTATGTATACAAGAGGCAGCTAGATATAGCACTTGGGGCAAATAGGATCAAAAGGTAATGGAGAGAAAGCAGGATTAGGCTACTGAGTTGGATGATCAGCCACAATCAGGATGAATGACAGAGCAGGCTCGAAGGGCTAAATGGCCTCCTCCTGCTCCTCTCTTCTATGTTTCTATGTTGATCACTGATTGTACCTGGAGTCAAACCTAAATGCGGTCACTCAGCCTCACACCATCAGAGGCCTGGCTGCTTTACTCACTTCACCAGAAAAGTTGCTCTATTGCTGGTCCACAAGATCATAAGAAATAGGAAAAGGAAGCAGGTCATTCAGCCCCTCAAGTCTACTGTGCCATTCAACAGAATCAAGGCTGCTCTCATATACTTCAAATTCGCTTTTCTGCATTCAACTCCATCCAGAACAAGAGTTAAGTTAGATAAATGTGAGGTGCTGCATTTTGGAAAGGCAAATCAGGGCAGGACTTATACACTTAATGATAAGGTCCTGGGTAGTGTTACTGAACAAAGAGACCTTGGAGGGAATTTATGCATGCAGGTTCATAGTTCCTTGAAAGTGGAGTTGCAGACAGATAGGATAGTGAAGGCAGCGTTTGGTATGCTTTCCTTTATTGGTTAGTGCATTGAGTATAGGTGTTGGGAGGTCATACTACAGGACATTAGTTAGGCCATTTTTGGAATATTGCATGCAATTCTGGTCTCCCTGCTATAGGAAGGATGTTGTGAAACTTGAAAAGGTTCAGAAAAGATTTAGGAGGATGTTGCCAGTGTTGGAAAGTTTGAGCTATTGGGAGAGGCTGAACAGGCTGGGCCATTTTCCCTGGAGCGTCTGAGGGGTGACTTCATAGAGGATTATAAAATCATGAGGGGTGTGGATAGGGTAAATAGACAAGATCTTTTCCCCAGGGTCAGTGAGTCCAAAACTAAAAAGGTATAGGTTTAAGGTGAGAGGGCAAAGATAAAACAAAGGGACCTAAGGGCAACTTTTTCATGCAGAGGGTGGTGTGATTATGGAATGAGCTGCCAGAGGAAGTGGTGGTACAATTACAGCATTTAAAAGGCATCTGGATGGGTATATAAATAGGAAGGATTTAGAGGGATGTGGGCCAAATGCAGGTAAATGGAACTAGATTAATTTATGATATCTGATCAGCATAGATGAGTTGGACCAAGGGTCTATTTCCATGCTGTACATCTCTATGACTCTACATAGATACAGTAACTAGGGAAAAGGCCATACTTAACCTTGTATTGGTAAATGAGTCTAGCCAGACGATTGAAGTTTCAGTGGGAGAGCATTTTGGGAAGAGTGACCATAATTCAGTAGGTTTTAAGATAGTTACGGATAAGGATAACACAGGTCCTTGGGTGAAAGTGCTAAATTGGGGGATGGCTAATTACAAAAGTATTAGACAGGAATTGGAGAAATTAGCTTGGGGGTGGCTCTTTGAGGGTAAACCCACCTCTGACACGTAGGAGTATTTTAAAAGCAAATTGGTCAGAGTTTAGGGCTAGCATGTTCCTGTAAGAATGAAAGATAAGGATGGCAAGATTCAGGAACCCTGGATAACAAGAGATATTAAAAGTTTAGTCAAAGAAAAGCTAGCATTTGTAAGGTTTAGAAAACTGAAATTTGACAAGGCTCTTGAGGAATATAAAAGGAACAAGGAAAGAAATTAAACAGGAATTAGGAGAGCTAGAAGGATCCTGAGATGTCCTTTACAAGTAGGATCAAGGAGAAGCCCACGGCATTTTATACGTATATTAGGAGCAACAGGGTAGCTAGGGAAGAATAGGTTCACTCAAGGACAAAAGAGGGAATTTATGCATGCAGCCACAGGAAGTGGAAGAAATCGTTAATAAAGGACTTTGCATCAGTATTCACCAAGGGGAAGGATATGGATGATGCTAGCATTCGGGAGGGGTACGTTGATTCTAGGCATGTTGATATTGAGGAGGGAATGGGTATTCCGTATCTGGGAAACAGGTAGATAAGTCCCTAGGGCCTAATGGGATGTATCCCAGGATACTGAGGGAGGCAAGGGAGGAGATTGCTGGGGCCTTGAGAGAGAACTTTGTATCCTTTTTAGCTACAGGCAAGTTCCCAGAACACTAGAGAATAGTCAGTGTTGTTCCTTTGTTTTAAAAGGGCAATAAGGATAATCCTATTCGAGAAGACTCTTCGGACACAATTTATTCGCAGTTGAAAAAGAAAAGACTTATTTGGGATAGTCAGTATTGCTTAGTCTGGCGGAGGTTTTGTCTCACAAATTTGATTGCGCTTTTTGAGGAAGTGAAGGTGATTGATGAGGGTAGGGCAGTGGAGGTTGTCTATATAGACTTTGCTAAAATTTTTGACAAGGTCCTCTTGGAAGGCTAGTCCAGAAGGTTAAGTCAAATGCGATCCACAGTGAGTGATAGGTTGGTTACAAAATTGGCTTGATCATAGAAAACAGAGGATAGTTGGGGAGGAGTATTTTATGACTGCAGATTTGTGACCAGTCGTGTTCTACAAGAATCAATGCTAGGACCTCTGCTGTTTGTAATATATCTACACAGGAACCTCAATTATCCAAATGACACAGGCAAGGAGTATTTTGTTCAGTTAATTGAATGCCGAACAATCGATGCCAGATAACATAATGAGCCACGCATCGCGATCTTGTTCAGATAATCCAAAATTCGATTAATCGAATGCCAGATAATAGAGATTCCTCTGTGTAGATATGTATGATTTTGATGAATAGGCAAATGGCCTAATTAGTAAGTTTGCAGATGACATAAAAATTTGTGGAATTGTGGGTAGTGAAGAAGGTTGTGAAAGAATACAGCAGGATATAGATCTGTTAGAAAGTTGGGTGGAGAAATGGCAGGTGGAGTTTAATCCACACAAGCATGGGGCAATGCATTTTGGGAGGCCAAATGGAAGAGCGATGTAAATAGCAGGACACTTAGGAGCATTGAGATACAGATGATCTTTGGCCCACAGCTGCCTTAATGTGGCAACACAAGTGGATAAGATGGATAACATGATGTTTGTCATGCTCGTCTTAATGGTTGGGGCACCGGGTATGAAAGTTGGCAAGTCATGTGGTAGCTGGATGAAATCTTAGTTAAACCCCATTTGTAGCATTGTGTACAGTTCTGGTCACCGCACAATGACAAGGATGTGGAAGCTTTAAACAAGGTGCAAAAGAGGTTTACTAGGATATTGCTTGTATTGGAGTATATTAGCTATAAGGTGAGGTTGGACAAACTTGGATTGTTTTTGCTCGAGTGTTGGTGGCTGAGGAATTACCTAATAGAAGTACGTAAAATTCTGAAAGGCATGCGTAAGCTGAATAGCAGGAGATGTTTTCTTAGGGTGGAAATGTCAAATACTAGGGGCCATAGGTTTAATGAGAGAGGGGAAGTTTAAAAGGAGATGGGAGAGACATTTTTTTTAAAATGCAAAGGGTATAGGTGCCTGGAACACGTGCCAGCAGATATGTTAGAAAAAGATACAACAGCAATATTTAAAAGGCATTTGTGCAGACATATGAACAGACAGGAACAGAGGGGTATGAACCATTTGCAGGCAGTAGGGATTAATTTAGAATGGCATTCTGGTCAGCATAGACATAGTGGGCTGAGGGCCTGCTCCTACAGTGACCTGTTCTATAAGCATCAGTGAGCAGCTTATTACAAAGTGCTGCTTGATAGCACTGTTGATGAAACCTTCCAGCACTCTGCTTATGACCGAGTCTAGACGGATGGGGCAGTAATTAGCCAATCTTGGACTTGTTTTGCTTATAGTGTGCAGAACATACCCTGGGGAGTTTACCACATATCTGGATAAAAGCCAGTTTTGTAGCTTTATTGGAACAGCTTGGCAAGGCTGCAGCTAGATTTGGAGTACACCTTCGGTACTACAGCCAAAATGTTGTCAGGACCCGTAGCCTTTGTGATATCCAGTTCATTCAGCCGTTCCCTGACATCACATGGAGTGAATTGAAGTGGCTGAAGACTAGTTTCTGTGATGCTGGGGACCTCTCGAAGAACCAGAATGGATCATCCACTTGGCACTTTTGACTGAAGATGGTTTTGAATGCTTCAGCCTTATCTTTTACAGTGATGTCTGGGTTGTTCCATCATTAAGGATGGGGATATTTGAGTTGTTCAATTGCCCACCACCATTCATGACTAGATGTGGCAGAGCTTAGATCTGATTCGTTGGTTGCTTGTCCATCTGTCTATAACTTGCTGCTTATGTTATTTGGTATGCAAATAGAGTCATACAGCACTGAAACAGACGCTTCGGTCCAAATTGTCCATGTTAAACAGGTTTCCTAAAATGAACTAGCCTCATTTACCTGCATTTGGCCCATTTCCCTCTAAACCTTTCCTGTCCAAATGTTTTTAGATGTTGTAACTGTACTCAACCCGACCACTTCATTTAGCAGTTTGTTCCAATTATCGCACCAGCATCCAAGTGGAAAAGCTGGCTCTCAGATATTTTAAATCTTTCCCCTCTCACTCTGATTTTATGCCCTCTTGTTTGGGACTCCCCCAACCAGGGGAAAGGACCTTGGCTGTTCACCTTATGTATGCCCCTCACAATTTTATAAACCTCTAAGGTCACCCTTCAGCCTCTGACGCTCCAGGGAAAAAAAAATCCATGCCTCTCCTTGTAAATCAAACCCTCCAGTAAACATCCTTGTAAACCTTTTCTGCACCATTTCCAGTTTAATAACATCCTTCCTGCAGCAGGGTGACCAGAATAATACATTGTACTCCAAGCGTGACTTTACCCATGTCTTGTACAGGTAGTTCTGTAATGCAATGGTTGTGTTCTTGTGCAACCCTGCTTTATAGAAAAATCATGCTTTAGAAACAGTGCTTAAAGTGTTGGCAATGTAATCACGTTAAAGGTTTGTGCTTTAGAAATGGTGTCCCCAGTTCAGCACTCGCGTTACAGTGAATTTGCGTTAATGAAATGCACGTGATAGCAGAATGACCTGTACAGCTGCAAATTGACATCCCAACTCCTCTATCCAATGCTCTGACTAATGAAGCCAAGTGTACTAAATACCTTCTTCACTAATCTATCTACCTGTGATGCCACTTGCAAGGAAGTATGTACATGCGTCCCTAGATCTTTCTATTTGACAACACTCCCCAAGGCCCTACCATTAACTGTCTTGTTTTACATCATCACCAAGCCAACACGTTTTTAAATATGCTGTGCTACCAACTCTGTGGGCCTATCTAGTCATTGGGAAAGGACAAACACCCATGAGGATGGGTGATGTGGTGTCTGGGACATTGTCAATTGGTTCTGATTTGTGCTGGCACTTAGATGGATTGTGAATTTCAAATGTTGAAATGAGAATACTCTGTCTCCAATTTGAATAACTTATCAGCCAAGGCAAAGCTTGCCCAGACAGTATGACACGTAGGACACGGGGACCAAAAACCTGACAAGGCAGCAACCCATAAAGCATTGCAGTTTTTTAAAAAGGAAAAATTGCAACAGTGGCAGAAAGATGAGTTACTTTTTCACAATGTACAATGAAGGTGACCAGACAATGTTGTTCCCTTCGATACTGTAGAAAGATGTACTGCAGGAGGTGCACCAAAAGGCAACGTGTTAGCTTGGAACTGAAGGTCACTCTCTGTTAAAAGCACATATGTCAGCTGCATGAAGAAAGGCTATCAACCAAGAAACGGAGGTAATTCACATCTTCAACAGAAGTTTGTTAATTTCAGGGAAAGACCCATCAAGGTTGGCATAAGTTTAAGCGAAGAATGTTTGCACCATTTCTTTCTTTAGGCTTCATTACTTTAAGCAATGGACATAACCACACAGTATTTCACTGTATCTACACTGAATGGCAGTTTTTTTCTTCCATGTTCAACTAGCAGCTGTAAAACAGTTTTACAGCTGTAAAAAAAAACTACTGTATGTGACTTTCAGATTTGGATGTTCTATAGCTCTTCCAGACAACGTCCCATCTGTCACATTCTAAGCATCAACTCAAACAAAATTTCAGCTCATTTAAAACTTTACTGTTATCTCATTATACACTCTGCCCAGTTACTAACCATCCCTGTGGTCACTAACCTACAATGCTTCGAGTTTCTCATCTTTGAGCATAAACCCTTTGTTGCCTTGACCCTCAAATCTCTAGCATTGCAAATTGTTACCGCTCAGAACTTTATATTCAATCTAACTTTCACCTCTTATGCATTCCCTTCCACTTGTTCATAATTGGCAACAACTTTGTCTTACACTTCGGAATTTGTTCATTAAAATTCTCCTCTTCACCTTCTTGCCGCTGTTCATGTCCCTATTTTCCATTAAGACCTGCCTAAAACCACAACTTTGACAAGTTTTAGGACACCTGTCAAAATATTTCCCTCCTTGCCTTTGTTAAATTTAGTCTAATTGGACCTGTATGAAGTGTCTTTAGACTTTTTGCTATGTTCAAGACACTAAGTGCAAGTTATTGTTGGTTGGAAGTTTCTCAGTGTGGTCAAAATCCATGGCCATACAGCTTAGCCTTGGACTCCTAGTGGCTAGCACTTGTTTCTTTTACAATCTTAAAATACAGCATAACGAAGACATTGGAAATTCTACTCATGATTTGAAAAGCCTGATGCCCACAATTGTCCCACATGCAAATTATTTTGCATTCAAGGGAACCCTGTCAACCATGAATGCTATGTATCCTGCCAAACTGCCATGGTAAAAATATGAGAACCATAGAAGCTCCACTGTGTGGAAGCAGGCAATTCAGCCTGTCAAGTCCCCCATGATCCTTCAAATAGCATCCAACTCAGACTCCCACCCCCCCCGCCCCCTTCCACCCACCCTATCCCTGAGACCCTGCATTTCCCATGTTCAATCTACCTAGCCTGCACATCCCTGAACACTACAGGAAATTTAGCATGGCCAATCCACATTACCTGTATGTCTTTGGACTGTGGGAAGAAACTGGAGCACCCAGAGGAAACTTACACAAACACATGGGGAATGTGCAAACTCCATACAGTCACCCGAGGTTAGTAAGTATCTCTCTAGGCAACGTAATGTTGACATGAGGCCTATGAGCACTGTCACTTCCTTTTCCTGACTCCAAATCACCTTTGAGAACGAGGAACTTCTCGCAGTTGTTGCATGAACTTGGCAGACAATTTTACAACATGCACAGTCCTGTAACACCAGCAAGGCCTTAAAAAAAAATCAGCAAAATATTTAAGTATTCTTGAGCTGACAATTTCTTGCTAAACAAGAACAATATTGTTGGACTGCATAAGGCACATCCAAAACAAATCTTGACTCAGTCAGCAGATCTCCTTTGCAATGCCAAGCAGAGTATTACATTATTATTGCAAACTGATAGAGTTAAATAATATAAACGAGGAAAACAGTGTTAAAACATCTCTAACAAAAGGGTGATGCAACAGGTTAATGGTTTCCTGCATGATCTCTTTGCAAAAAAGCACCAAAGGAAGATCAATGAAGGGGATCAATTTTTCAAAGAAAAAAAATGCAGGATGTGGTAAGAAGCAAATTCTTACATTTTAGTTAAAAGATGAAAAGTTACTGATTACTGGAAGTTGTGTAAATTTAGCACAGAAGGACTTGGGGTTACTGTACATAGAGCCATAGAGATGTACAGCATGGAAACAGACCCTTCGGTCCAATCTGTCCACGCTAATCAGATATCCCAACCCAATCTAGTCCCACCTGCCAGCACCCAGCCCATATCCCTCCGAACCCTTCCTATTCATGTACCCAAACATCTTTTAAATGTTGCAATTGTACCAGCCTCCACCACTTCCTCTGGCACATCATTCCATACACATAACACCCTCCGTGTGAAAAAGTTGCCCGTAGCTCTCTTTTATATCTTTCCCCTCTCACCCTAAACCTATGCCCTCTAGTTCTGGAATCCTCCACCCCAGGGAAAAGACTTTGCCTATTTATCTTATCCATGCCCCTCAATTTTGTAAACCTTTATAAGGTCACCCCTCAGCCTCCAACGCTCCAGGGAAAACAGCCCCAGCCTGTTCAGTCACTCCCTATAGCTCAAATCCTCCAACCCTGGCAACATCCTTGTGAATCTTTTCTGAACCTTTTCAAGTTTCACAACATCCTTCCGACAGGAAGGAGACCAGAACTGCATGCAATATTCCAACAGTGGCCTAACCAATGTCCTGTACAGCTGCAACATGATTCACAACTCCTTTCCTCAATACTCTCACCAATAAAGCATACCAAATGCCTTCTTCATTATCCTATCAACCTGCAAACTCCACTTTCAAGGAGATATGAACTTGCACTCCAAAGTCTCTTTGTTCAGCAACACTCCCTAGGACCCTACTATTAAGCATATAAGTCCTGCTAAGATTTCCTTTCCCAAAATGCAGCACCTCGCATTTATCTAAATTAAACTCCATCTGCCACTTCTCAGCCCATTGGCCCATCTGGTCCAGATCTGTTGTAAACTGAAGTAACTCTCTTTGCTGTCCACTACACCTCCAATTTTGGTGTCATCTGCAAACTTACTAACTGTACCTCTTATGCTCGCATCCAAATCATTTATGTAAATGACAAAAAGTAGAGAACCCAGCACCAATCCTTGTGGCAATCCACTAGTCACAGGCCTCCAGTCTGAAAAACAACCCTCCATCACCACCCTCTGTCTTCTACCTTTGAGCCAGTTCTGTATTCAAATGGCTAGTTATCTCTGTATTCCGTGAGATCAATCCTTGTTAACCAGTCTCCCATGGGGAACCTTGTTGAACACTTTACTGAAGTCCAAACAGATCTACCACTCTGTCCTCATCAATCTTCTTTGTTGCTTCCTCAAAAAACTCAATCAAGTTTGTGAGACACGATTTCCCATGCACAAAGCCATGTTGACTATCCCTAATCAGTCTTTGCCTTTCCAAATACATGTACATCCTGTCCCTCAGGATTCCCTCCAACAACGTGCCCACCACCATCGGCTCACTGGTCTATAGTTCCCTGGGTTGTCCTTATCACCTTTCTTACACAGTGGCACCACGTTTGCCAACCTCCAGTCTTCTGGCACCTCACCTGTAACTATCAATGATACAAATATCTCAGCAAGAGGCCCAGCAATCACTTCTCTAGCTTCCCACAGAGTTCTAGGGTGCACCTGACCAGGTCCTGGGGATTTATCCACCTTTATGCATTTCAAGACATTTAGCACTTCCTCCTCTGTAATATGGACATTTTGCAAGATGTCACCATCAATTTCCCTATAGTCTATCTTCCATATCCTTTTCCACGGTAAATACTGATGCAAAATACTCATTTAGTGTCTCCCCCATTTTCTGCAGCTCCACACAAAGGCTGCCTTACTGATCTTTGAGGGGCCCTATTCTCTCCCTAGTTACCCTTTTATCCTTAATGTATTTGTAAAAATTCTTTGGATTCTCCTTAATTCTATTTGCCAAAGCAATCTCATGTCCCCTTTTTGCCCTCCTGATTTCCCTCTTAAGTATACTCCGACTGCCTTTATAGTCTAAGGATTCACTCGATTATCCTGTTTGTACCTTACATATGCTTCCTTCTTTTTCTTAAACAAAACCTCAATTTCTTTAGTCATTCAGCATTCCCTAGACCTACCAGCCTTCCCTTTCACCCTGACAGGAATATACTTTCTCTGGATTCTCATTATCTAATTTCTGAAGGCTTCCCATTTTCTAGCTGTCCGTTTGCGTGCAAACATCTGCCCCCAATCAGCTTTCAAACATTCTTGCCTAATCCCGTCAAAATTGGCCTTTCTCCAACTTTTCAACTTTTAGATCCTTTTCCATCACTATTTTAAATCTAATAGAATGATGGTTGCTGGCCCCAAAGTGCTCCCCCACTGACACCTCAGCCACCTGCCCTGCCTTATTTCCCAAGAGTAGGTCAGGTTTTGCACCTTCTCAGTAGGTAATAGGGAAAGCTAATGAAATGTTGGTCCTTTCTTTCAAAGTTAATGGAGTATAAATATTGGGAGATATTGCTAAAACTCTACAAAGCATTAGTCATACCACACCTGCAATACCATAAACAATTTTGGTTCCCTTTTCAAAGTAAAGATGCACTGCAATTGGAGGCAATCCAGGGAAGGTTGACTAGATCAATACTGGGTATGAAGGAATATAGGAACTAGGAGTGGGTGTATGCAATTCAGCCCTTCAAGCTCACTCCATTACTTAATATGATCATGGTCGATCTTATCCTGGTCTCTGCTCCAACTTCCTACCCGCTTCCCACTGCCCTTTATCCACTTCTCAGAAACATATCTACAGTCGGTTCTGATATAATGTGATAGTTCCGTTCTCGTGCGATCTCACATAACAAGAAAATTGTGCAATAGCCGCACCATTTAAATTAATGGGGCTGGAATTGCATTCTAGCCAATATAGGTAAGCAAGTTCACATTTAACAAATAACAGTTTAAATTCTTCAATCACATTAAAACCAAGTCACATTGAACAAACACTCGTTATGCAGAACTGATCGTATTTCTTTCTGAAACTGTTACTGATTCTGCATCCACTGCACTCTAGGGCAGAGAGTTCCACAGGTTCACAACTCTCGAAGAGAAATAGTTTCTCCTCATCTTTGAACCTACCACCTCTCACTCTATATCTATGATCTCTTGTTCGAGACTGTTCCACTAGGGAGGACATCTGTTCAACACCCACCTTAACAATCCCCTTCAGCATTTTATATACCTCAATCAGATCCCACCTTTCCCCACTCCCTCAACTTTTCTGAATTCCAACAAGTCCAGGCCTTGCATCACAGCCTTTTCATTCCTGGAATCAAACTTGTGAACCTTGTCTGAACTGCTTCCAGTGCCACTACATCTTTCCTTCAAGTATGGAGGCCAAAACTGGACACATACTCCAGTTGTGGTCTCACCAACACCTTGTATAACTGTAACAATACTTCTTTACTTTTATTATCCAACCTTTTTGCAATAAATGCCAAAATTCCATTTGCCTTCCTTAGTTTATGTTGCACCTGCATACCCACTTTCTGCAAATCATGCACAGGGACACCCAAATCCCTCTGCAGAGACCCACACTGAATCGGTTTCCCAGTTAAGTAATAATTTGCCTTTTTATTTTCTGCCAAAACAGATAAACCCACATTTATCGATATTACTGAGGGATCTTCCTGAGAGATTCAGTAGGTTTGGACAGAACTCACTGGAATTTAGAAGAATGAAAGGCAACCTTATTGAACATAAGGTTCTCAGGGGACTTGAAAGAATACTTGCTGAGAGTGTGTTTCTCTTTGTGAAAAGTCTAGGACCAGAGAGGCATAATCTTAGAATAGGCAGGCTCACATTTCAGACAGATTGAGAAGAATTTTCTTCTGAGGGTAATTGAATCTATGGAATTCCTTAGCACAGAGCTGTAAACGCTGTGTCATTAAGTAAACGCAAGGCTTAAACAGACTGATTTCTTTTCAGTAAGGGAATCAACGGTTATGGGAGAAGATGAGATAGTGGAGTTTAAGATAATCAAATCAGCACCGAGCTCATTAAAATGACAGAGCAGACTTGATGGGACAAATGCTCCAGTTCTGATCCCACATCCTATGGTCCAAAATATGACCAAAAAATCTTGCATAGTAAATAGAATGCAACATGCAAAACTATAACTTGACCTCTTCTATGGCACGCTTCTGAAATCTACACTGTTTTTACTCCATATAAATTTAAAATGTTAGTATCTAAACATTCTGAAAAGGTTTGACCTTCAGCAGTGTTTGCAACTATCTACACTTTTATCTCTCCATCCTGGAGGCTCCCTGTCTCTATTCCTGATGAAGGGCTTTTGCCTTCCTGCTCCATGGATGCTGCCTGACCTATTGTGCTTTTCCAGCACCACTCCAATCTAGACTCTGGTTTCCACCATCTGCAGTCCTCACTTTTGCCTAACTATCTACACTAATCCCACTGCACTCATAACTCAAGTGCTACAAACTCTGCATTTTTGCAATCTGATCAGATACTCCTCACATCCAATTTCTAGCCCTTTCCCCATAATCTTTGACAATGCTGATCAAGAAACTATCTAGATAGTGGACAGCACGGTGGCACAGTGGTTAGGTGATGGGGTAAATGTAGGGGAATGGGTCTGGGTGGGTTGCGCTTCAGCGGGTCAGTGTGGACTTGTTGGGCCGAAGGGCCTGTTTCCACACTGTAAGTAATCTAATCTAATCAGCCTTAAATATATGCTAGATCCATGCCACCACTCTGAGGCAACGAATTCCAAGGATTCACAACCCTTTGGGAGAATAACTTCCTCCTCATCTCAATCTTAAAATAGCATCTCTTAATCATGAGACTATTCCCAATGGTCCTCAACTATCCCATGATGGACAGGGCACTGTGAAACGAGAATGAGAATTAAGGGAGTAACAGAAGGCAGGAGCATGCAGAATTTTATATATTTTGCAGAGGTCTGGACAAGTTAATACTTATGACAGGTTGTGGATTGAAGATGGGGTTGGATATCCGGTTGGCATGGACGGATTGGACCAAAGGGTCTGTTTCCATGCTGTACATTTCTATGACGCTATTACATGTATCTAGAGTACAGGTATGTGGGTGAATTTCACATAAGTAGCTAAGGCACAAACAATGGTGATCAATGTTGCAAATTTAAAAATGGTTTTGGTGAAATACATCATAAGTAGTTTAGAAATTCAGTTGAGGGTCAAAACAAGACACCAAGATTACAAATGGTATATTTCAGTCAAAGTGAGATGATTTCAAAAGCAAGGGTGCATAATCTGTATACATAAAGGTTCAGCCTTTCTGATGGGGAATTGGGGCAAGTTCTAACTCATCCAGGACAACAAACCACATTGAGCACTACATGACATTTAGACAGAAGAGTGAAAACTACTGTATATTGAAAAATATGTGCCAAGCATCAAAAAGAAATTTTAGTGACGAGAGAATATCATCAGATTCAGCAACCCATAAATCAGTGAGGAGCAGCAATAAACAAAATTACTAGAACGCTAAACAATATAAAACACTTATGAATCTGTATCCCTTCTATGAGGCCCTTTGTCCATCAAGTCTGCACTAACTTATCGACCCTAATCCCACTGCGCTCATTTCTCAACATGAGCCAACACTTTTAGGAGAGAAATATGTTAAAATTATTGAATTGAACTGAATGAACTGTTTTGTCAAGTACTCAAATGAATACAGTGAAAAGTTTACAAATTGCTACATGCGGTGCTCTCTTAGGTACAAGTTCTTCAGAAAAAAAATGAGGAAAATAAAGAAATAGAAAGTCCAACATTACAGAATGTAGGAATAAATTAGAAATATAAAGTTCAGAACAACAGTTCTCCTAACCCAGTCCACACTGGCACCTTGTCTCTAATTTTCCAGACATAAAGAGACATGGTGATTCCATCTATTTTTTTGGGAGAATGTTTCTAGAATTTATTTAAAATTCCATTGAAACAAAAATTATTTCAATTTTAAAAAATACTCTTCATTAAAAATGTGAAAAGCATTCAATAGTAGAAATTGTACAAGGCTTTGATTGGCATTATTCATTTATCAAGGATTTGTACAGTACCACTTGGAAAACTTACAAACAGCTGAATTCCAGTAGGATAGAAATGAAACACAAAATCAGGAATGTGTTGCAGAATGGGAGATATAAAGTAGGAAATGATCAGTAAATCCATGTATGCAAAAAAGAACAAGTCTTTCTCAGAGAACAGTGAACGCTGAGTCATGGAATATATTCAAGGCCTCATTATAATTGACCAGGGAATCGAATTATAGGGAAATACAAAAATTGGTATTGAAATCACAAATCAGAACTGCCATGATCTTATCAAATGGTGAAGCAGGCTGCTGGGGCTGAATAACAATCCCTGTGCCTATTTGTTATACTTTTGTTATGGGAATACTATCAACGGTCAAACCAAATTTATATTCTCAAGTGTCACCTTAAAAATAGATTTTGTTATGTGCATTTACCCAGTGGTACAGCAATAATGCTTATTCATTCGTGGAAAGTGGGGGTCACTGACAAATCCCAATTGCTCCTGAGAAGCTGGTAGCTAGCTGTCTTCTTGAAATGTTACTATCTATCTGGTGCAGGAACACCTACAGCGGTATTTGTGAGTTCCATGATTTTGCAGCAATGAAAGTGAAGGAACAACAATATGACTCCGGTCACAATCGAGTGTGGTTTGGAAAGGAATTTGCAGATGGTGACTGTTCCCATCTGCTTCCTTTGTCCTTCTAGGTGGCAGAAGTCATGGGTTTGGCAGGTGCTATTGAAGGAGCTTAGGTGAGTTACTTGCACACATCTTGTAGCTGGGGCCTGGCTGCCACTTAGCATCTGTGGTAAAGGGAGAGTATAGTGGATGCAGAGCCAATCAAGTATGGATTTGGTTCTGGATTGTGTTGAGCTACTTGAGTATTGTTGCTAAGACTCATTTAACCAGTCATGTTCCTGACTTACAATCATAGAATCCCTACAGTGCAGAACAAGACCATTCAACTCATCAAGTCTGCATTAACCCTCTGGTGAACATTCCACCCTATTCCAATAACCCTCATTTACCTAGCCTGCACATCTCTGGACACTACAGGGCAATTTAGCATGGCCAATCCACCTAACCTGCATTTCTTTGGACTGTGGGAGGATACCAGAGCACCCAACAGAAACCCATACAGACCCAGGGAGAACATGCAAGTCCAACATAGACAGTCAGCCGAGGCTGGAAGCAAATCCGTATCCCTAGTGCTGTGAAGCAGCAGTCCTCACCACCTTACCAACTTGTCCCCTTTAGACGCCAGGACATGAATTACTCACCTAGCAGTCCCCATTCTATGACCTACTGTTATAACTACAGTATTTATACACTTAAAATACTCATGACGTAGATGAAGGAAGTGAAGGCATAGATGATTGAAGTGAAGGCACAGTAGCTAAACTCATAGACAATACCAGATAGTATGAAAAGATGTTGTGAAGACGACATAAGGAAATGGTAGCCAGATCAAGCTACATTGAGTGAGTGGGCATAAATCTAGAAGATGGAGTATAATGTAGGCAAGTATGAAGATGTTCACTTTTGCAGGAAGAACATTTAAATGGAAAATGACTGCAGAGAGATTTAGGTATTCTGGTGCACGAGTCACAAAAGGTTAATATGCAGGGTGCAGTAGTTAATCAAGAATGCTAAGAGAATATTATCCCTCATTCCAAAAAATATTAAACATAAAATTAAGGATCTTACACTTCAATCAGTCCAGAATGAGGGGACACCATTCAACTATTAGGGGGCACTTGTCCTTTCAGAACAAAGATGGGTTTTTTTTTTCAGTGGAACAATGTAACTTTGGAACACCCTGCCTCAGAAGGGATTATTGAATATTTTAAGATAGATAAATTCTTGTTAAGCAGGTGAATCAAGATTTAGTGGGAATAGATGGGAATGTGGAGTTCAAACCACAAACATAATTCCCGATCTCAGTGAGTGGTAAGGCAGGCATGAGGGGCCAAATGGTCTATTTTTGCTCCTATTCACATTCCTGACCCCAGAAGTGGACAATGGGGGACTCAACAATGATAATAACATTGACTGTCAAGGGAGATGGTTAGATTCTCTCTTGTTGGAAATGGTCAGTGCCTTGGCACTTGTGTAGTACAAACATTACTTGTCACTTTTTCAAACCAGACCTGAATGCTGTCTTGGATTTGCGGTATATGGACATTGGCTGCTGAAGAGACAGAGGCTCACCTGCCTCTCTTCCAACCTAGTTTACTGCATCAGGTGCTCCCAATGTGGTCTTCTCTACATTAGGGAAGGTTCACTGAGCATCTGAGCTGGGCCCATAGGGGCCTTCCAGTCACCGCCCATTTTAATTCCCTTTTCCCACTCCCTTTCCGACATGACCATTCTTGGCCTCTTCCATTGCCACAGTGAATCAGACTGCAAATTGGAGGAACAAAACCTTATCTTCCGCATGGACAGCCTACGGCCTGGAGGACTCATTATGGAGTTCTCCAATTTCAAATAACCTCCCTCCCATCCCCCAACTCTCTTCCCAGCCGCTCCTCTTCCCTGCCACCTACCAGATTCATTCCTGCCATTGATCAACCAGGTCACACCCTCTACCTGTCTTCACCTATTCCCACTTCATCACCCTTCGCTGCTACTCCCTTTATCTGCAGCTCCCTCCTTACCCACCCCCAGTCCTAAAGAAGGGCAACAACCAAAACAGCAACTTCTCCACCTCCTGATGCTGCCTGGCTTGCTGTGTTCTTCCAGCCTCCTGCCTCTCCACTTTGGATTCCAGCATCTGCACATTTTTTTTGTCTCTCTCTGCAGTATCTGAGGCATAGAAAACCATACTGAATATTGTGCAATCATTAACCAACATCCCCACTTCTGATCATGTGACAGAAGCTTTACCCAATAATATAACATTCTTTGGATGGGGGAGGAGGAGTCTAGCACAAGGTCTTATTGGAGACAAATATAGTGACATGCCAGATGGCACGCCTTGTTTGCTATCATTTTTATTGTTGTGATTTACATAATTTATTGCAATATCACTCCAAATTCAGAGTACGAAATAATCTTGAACACATCAGTAAAAAGATCAACGGCTTGTGAAGGTGGACCATTAAATAGCTTTGCATTTATGCATCTAATTTTAAACAGATATCCTCCTTGACACGATGCAGTTTTAAGTCCATACCATGCCAGTATGGTTGTGTCATCCTTGACTCATTGCACTGCTCCCCATGAGTAGTAGTTTCCATATACAACGCACCACCCAACTGTTCAAATTCACAAGTCCATCCAGCTTGTACTTAAAGCTTCTTTGAGAGGGTGCACCAGTTTTACTTGAGCAACAGTTAATACAGGCTAATAATACAGGCTACTAATACTGTAGTTTCACAAAGTCTTAAAAACAGAAAACAAATAAAAAACAAAGTAGCAAGGCCAGAAGTTATACTGTATTAAATATTATCTGCAATATTATTACATGCTGTAAATAACTCAGCAAAATAAGCTACAACTTTATTGAATGTTGGTATCAAATCAGCCACCATTAGCATGCTTCCAGCATGATACACGGATCTAATCGACCTGCCCCAAAATTGTTAAGATAAGAACGGATATCTTGTTGTTTATTTATTTTGTTACCGTGACATGTGATATGCTGGTAGAAAAATGAAATCCAAATGCTACACGGTTCACTCAGTGATAACATGGCACCCGTAAAACCCACGTTCAAACAGGCATCTTGCAACTGAGATGCAACAAACGATGGAGCTGTCTGTTATGACACAATAATGTCATTATTGAATGCCTTTAAGGTAGTAAAATGCCCCGAGACACTTCTCAGGAGCATTACCAAACAAAATCTGACACCAAAGACACTAAAGAACTGTTCACCAGAAGTCTGATCAAAGAGTAAGTTTGAAGGATTGTCTTAAGGAAGGAAAAGCAAGGAGGTTTACAGAGGAAGTGGCAAGGCTTTCAATGGAGAAATGACTCAAACTGTGGTTTGAGATAAGGCTGGAGGAGGTTAGGGGCAGGGAGGGGCAGTGCCATTAAGAGATTTGAAACAAAATTTTAAAATCAACGCATTGTTTATTTGGGACTGAACAACATGTCCAGAGTGACAGATGAACCAGATTTGCTGCAATTCAGAACAAACAGGAGCTTTAGACGACCTCGGGTTTAAGGACAGTGGAAGACAGTCAGGAGATTTAAATAATCAAGTCAAACAGTAACAAAGGCATGCATGAAAGTGTGTTTCAATAGATGAACTGAGGGAATGGTGGAGTTAGGTGATGTCCCCAAAGCGAAAACAATCATTTAGTGATAAAGCAGATAGCTTTATCTCGGTCAAATATGTCATCAAGATTGTGCACAGTCTGATTCAAGCCTCAAACAGTTAGATGGGAGAGGAAGGGACTCAAAAACAAGGAAACTGATTTTTTGGGGGGGATGGATGAATGGAGTCAATCGCAAGGGAATATAATTTCTTGGAGGAGGGGACAGAAAACAATAACTTCCACCTTCCTGATATTTACTTGGGGGGGAAACTGACAATCATACTGACACTTTAGGGACAAGAGAAGAATTGAGACAGTGGAGAGGTCAAGCTGGGGGTAACCAGCACATATGTGGAAGTTTCTGTTTCCCAATGGCATCATGCAGATCAGAAAGAGGAGACAGATTCTTGAGAGTCATTGAATTTAATGGTGCAGGAGTAGGAAGATAATGCCCCAGTTACAAACAGGTATATGAAAAGACACCAGTGAGTGCTGTCTCACCCACCTGGATGCCAGTGACATTTGAGGGGGATGGTGTGATTAACCCTGTCAAAAACTTCAGCCAGGCCAAGAAAAGCGAGGGAAAGTTTCCTTTTGTCACAGTCACACTGGATTTCACTTGTGACTATGACACATTGCAAAAATACTTTCAGACATAGTCCAAACAGCATGTCCAATGTTATGGACAGAATGCTAATTAAAAAGGTAACATCTCTAACTCAAAACTTACACATTACTGTTTTTAATATAGATGACTAGAAAGTTTGAACAGAATCCAATTTTTAATATTTGTGTCTCTCCATATTACGAGTAACTAAAAAGTAGTCGTATCAAATGCTGTACTATCCAAGGTTAATTGCAGAGATATATGTTCTTCCCTTACAAATATAGTAGATACAAAAGCATCTAAACCTACATGCAGTTTAAAAATGATGAGTAATTTTCAGCAGATACGTTTCCACGACTAGTTATGAAAACTTAAAACTTTTTAAGGGAACACCGACAACTCTGTTCCAAAGCAGAACTAAAACAAAAATAAAATTTACCAAGTGTGTGTCTGGTTCCATTTGATCATTCCAACGTTAGACTTACTTCACTCCTGACTAGATCTACTGCACTGAAACATGGAAATATTTATGGCATAAAAGGAGATCATTCAGCTTATTATGTGAAATAGAAGCAAAGTGGATACAACGGCAATGTTTAAAAGGCATCATAATAGATATATGAATAGGCAGAGAATAGTGAGATCCGGACTACGTACAGGCAAAAACTTTTGTAGTTGTGAAAGGCATCACATGTCAATGCAGTCTTGGAAAGCTGAAGGGCTTGTTGCTGTGCTGTACTATTCTTTGTTCTTTGGAAATCTGAAATAAAAACAGACAATGCTGGAGAAAGTCAGCAGGTCTGGCAGCATCTGTAGAGAGAGTAACAAATTTAATGTTCAAAATGACTCTTCTTTGGAAGTTAAAAAGGCTGATGGGAGCCCCATTCAGTTCGGAATCTTAGACATATTAGTTTTGAAACATTATTTCTCTCTCAAGAGATGCTGCCAGATCTGCTGAGTTTCTCCAGCACTTTCTGATTTGATTTCAGCTGCCTGTGTCAGCTGAGAAAGAGCTATTGAGCAGAGTATTTTTTATTACTTCTAACAAGAGTGTACACTAATGAACATCTTAACATTATTTTCATGAGTGTGGAATTTTATTTGGAGTATATGCACTTGACAGCAGCCGTTGTCCTTTCCAGGATAACATTTCTGGTTTGTCCACCCCAAACTTAGAATCTTAGAAGCCCTACAGTGTGGAAACAGGCCCTTCAGCCCAACAAGTCCACACTGACCCTCTGAAGAATCTCCCACCCAAACCCATTACTCTGTATTTATCCTTGATTAATGCACCTAACCTACACATCACTGAACACAATGGTCAACTTATCACGGCCAATTCACCTAACCTGCACATCCTTGGATTGAGAGGGGAAACCGGAGCAGCCAGAGGAAACTGCAGACATGCAGAGAATGTGCAAACTCCATAGAGACAGTCGCCAGTGGCTAGAATCGAACCCAGGTCCCTTGCGCTGTGAGGCAGCTGTGCTAACCACTGAGCTTCTTTGCTGACCTGAAGGCACATCTGTATCCCCGATGGAGTACTGGGACAGTGATTAACATCCAAATAGAAAACCACTCAGCGTGTATATTAAACTGTCACTCACAAAGGAGTTCATGATGCTCATGATCCTCAAGTAATTGGCCATCTTGATGCAACAGCACATGAGAACACCACCATTGGCTAGATAATTTCCAAGTTTCACACCATCCTGACTTGGAAATATATTGTTGTTCTTTCAGTGTCACTCCTGTAACTCCCTCCTTAATGACATTGTGGGGTTACCTACAAATGGACTGCAGCGGTTCAAGAAAGTTCCTCACCACCACCTTCTCAAAGGCAACTAGACATAGGCAATAAATGCTTGCCAGCCAGCAACACACACATCCCATGAATGAATTAAACAAAATCCTGCTTTATCATCTTTTAACATGTAGAATAAGCTTCCTCTTTCAGTTTTTACATTTCTTGCCACTGGTCCTTACGGTTTAGGCCCCTTGCCTTGTATTGATTAAATACTGCTCACCAATATGAGAAATAGATTTACTAAATATCATTTTTTCTTCCTTCCATATGGCATGCACATCAATGAGTTTGGATCACAAGTTTGGATCTTAGCCTCCTCCAGCAATCTTAGTGCAGACAAAAAAAAACTTTAATCTACACAGAAAATGGAATCCCCATCATGTCCCCAGAAAGCATATTAATATTCTAGCTACAGCAAGATATTACAGGTAGCAATAAAATGAGTCACTCATTAATATTATTTATTATTGGTGATTGAAGGAGGAATCCTAGCTCCAATACCTGAAGAACTTCCTTCTCTTCCACAATTAGCACCATGACAACAACACAATGTCCTAAATCTTTAACGCACCATGATTTTAAAGATTCCTCAAACAGTTATTTAATTAAAGTTTGAGCGCCTTAGTTGTCTTGACGACCCTGGAAAGATGGGCGGTGTCTGCTTACACATACTGCAGGTGACCTGCTGGCCCTGGGCAAAAGGCACAACAAATGCTCCGTAATTTCTTGCTCTGCCAGCTGAACAAACACCAATCATTGGAAAAAGGCATGCCAGAGATTGGTGTCCCTGAAGCTGAGTGGGATTGGCAACAATCCAACTGCAACTTCCCCCAGCTGTTGTACGTAAGGGAGGAGGAGCTCACACAGAAAGGGAGTGGGATGTTGGAGACTACAATTTTTTGTCATGATTGTGGTATGTTCGCTGAGCTGGGAAGTTGATTTGCAGATGTTTTGTCCCCTGTCTAGGTGATATCTTCAGTGCTTTGGAGCCTCCTGTGAAGTGCTGCTGTACTGTGTTTTCTGAAATTAATTTGATTCCATTTCTGCTGCTCCTGGTTGTTTGTTGTAGTGGCTGGTATATTGGGTCTAGATCAATGTCCTTGTTGATGATGCCTGTGGCCGAGTGCCACGCTTCTAGAAATTCTCTGGCTGTCCACTCTTTAGCTTGTCCTATAATCATTGTGCCGTCCCAATCGAATTTGTGGTCCTTGTCATCTGTGTGTATGGCTACTAGGGACAGCTGGTTGTGGCGTTTAGTGGCTAGTTGGTGTTCATGGTAGCAGATTGCTAGTTGCCTGCTGTTTGCCCTATATAGTATTTCGTGCAGTCTTTGCATAGAATCCTGTAAATTACATTAGTCTTGCACACAATGGGATATGCCAGCCACTACAAAGCACAACCAGAACTGGCAACCAGAAGCAGTACAAACAGAACCAAATACATTTCAGAAAACACAGTCCAGCAGTGCTTCACAGGAGGCTCCAAAGCACTGAAGATGCCACCCAGACAGGGGTCAAAACATCTACAATCAACTTCCCAACTCGGCAAACATAACCACTACCATGACAAATGGCACCCAAGTTACAAATCTTTACACAAACCTTGAATTACAATTTCTGCTCATTGGCCTCAAGAGGATCGACCAGCTCAGCTCAAAGGTAGTGTCTTATGCAGTGTAGCATTTTCTCAATTACTCATTCGAACATCAGCTTATGTATGCTAACTCCTCAAGCTTCGTAAGCACAGAAGAAATAGGAGCAGGAATAGGCCAACTGGCCCCCTAAACCTGCTGCCCCATTCAACAAGATCATGGCTGATCTTTTTGTGGACTACACTTACTCACCTGCTTAGCATAACCCTCAATTCCTTTACTGGTCAAAAATCTATCTTTGCCTCAACACGGTAACCTCACAAAGATTCCACAGATTGCCCTTCGGGTGAAGAGGTTCCTCTTCAACTCAGTCCTACATCTGCTTCCCCTTGTTTTGACGCTATGCCCCCATACTTATATTTTCACCCATCAGTGGTGGAAACAACTTCCTTGTGTCTATCTTATCTACTCCCTTCGTAATTTTATGTTTCTATAATATCCCCCTTATTCTTCTAAATTCAACCGAATGTAGTCCCGGTCTACTCAATCTCTCCTCATAAGCCAACCCTCTCAGCTCTGGTATCAACCTAGTGAACCGCCTATGCACCCCCTCCAGTGTCAGTACATCCTTTCGCAAGTAAGGAGACCAAAATTTCGCACAATATAGTTTATAAACTCCATCCCTATAGCAATGAAGGACAATATTTGCCTTCTTAATTACCTGCTGCACCTGCAAACCAACTTTCTGTGATTCATGCACAAGAACACCCAGATTCCTCTGCACAGTAGCATGCTGCAATTTTTCACCATTTAAATAATAGTCTATTTTGCTGTTATTTGTACCAAAATGGATGACTCCATATTTATCAACATTGTACTCCATCTGCCAGACCCTTACCCACTCACACAACCTATCATATCCTTCTACAGACTTTCAGTGTCCTCTACACACTTTGGTTAGATTCAAGCATTTTCCCCATGACAGAAGTTAAGCTAACAGGCCTATAGTTACTCGCCTTTTGCACCCCCCCCCCCTTTCCTTTTTTAAACAGTGGCATCACATTTGCTGTTTTCCATTCTGCCAGAACCATCCCAGAATCCAGTGAATTTTGGTCAATTATGAGCGCTTTTGCTATTTCCCCCCGCCATCTCTTTTAATACCTGGGGATGCCTTCCATCAGGGCCAGGAGACCTGTCCACATTTAGCCCCATTAAAATCCACAATCTTTTATTGGGGAGGGGGGTAAAGGTACTACCATTACCGCTATTGTCAATGTTACCACTGTAGATGCTGGAGTGAGAACACTAATTTAGTGGCACTTCATGGCAAATTACAGATAATTCCACCTTGTATACTGACACCCCTAAGAAGCAGCTGATATAGTTCACTTGTTTTAAATTCTGCATTAAAAGAATTGGACATCTAATTAGACAAAGAGACACCGGTTCCAACCTTATAAAATCCAATTAAAATCCATTTTTTCAAGTTCTGAATACAATTTTGACTGAAACAAGAAATTAGAAGTTACAAGTGACATCACCAAGCTTTGTTGGATCCCAGCACTAAGCTGAGCAAGGTGTATTGTAAAAGGGCAAGAACAGGAACAGAACAAAAAGTGACTTTCAGAACAGGCGACTGAAGATATGTGTAAAGTAGAATCGTAAAAAAAAAAATCAGAAATTAAGCTAGGGAAAACAAACTTCAGTGTCTGACTGTCAACTTAATCAACTGGTTGAACATTGTTGGAAGTGATGGCAAATTTAACTAATGAGCAAAATTCAGACCTGAGAATAGAACAGTAAGCGATGCACTATAATCGTGTAATCACTGTACATACTACATTCTTTAAATAAAACTGGATCAAAGTAAGAAAATAATAAAGCAGAAGATAAAATACAGCACAGGATTGTGGTGATAAAAGTATGATTTTACTTTGGCATTATTGCCAGCGTCACAGTCTCAATGTATAAACACATTAATTATTATAGCATTACTGTTACTGCACAAACACTACAGAAGAATAAACCTGCTGAAAACAACTACTGTATTCTACTTGCACTACATGGTTACTGGTTCCCAATATTAAAAAAAAAGGTAAATCAGTGTTTTCTGTGTGAGAGACAGTCCCTGCAAATATCAACATATTCTCTTCCAAGAAATCCTTGCAAATAATTCTAGTCGTGGAGATCATGATAGATATTGTAAAAGCCCGGAGGACACTTGTTCTGAAATACATTGTTATTAGCAAATAGCAACAGAAGGATATGTTAATGTCAACAAAAAGAAAATTTAACTTACACAGAAATCTGATGATCTTGTAAGCCATCTTGGATATTCTAGGTTAGATAAGGGGGAGGGATATTACATAATACATAAAAACCTATTATGTAAACACAATTCTGGCTCTTCTGTGATTAACCTTTGTTGGCTCCTGATTTTTGGTTCTTGTTTTGACATCAATTTTTTTATATACTTAAAATTGCATACAGTTTGTGCACAAGCTAAATTATCCAAACATTGACCATTAATTTATCAGGAATTTGACTGTAACTGACACAATTCTAAGACTTCAGCAGAATAAGCAGAGCTTTAAAAGACAGTTCCCATAATACAGACTTCATTGTGAGTATGTTACATCAAAGGCTGATGATAAATAAAATCAAAGTTATTAATAGTGGTTGATTTTGAAGTACTATTCAATATTTAAGAGTTGAATTGGTGCAAGATAACAGGTCATTGACTTAAAATGTTAATTGTTTCTACTTCACAGCTGTTACCTAACCAGCTGAATATTTCCAGCATTTCGCCTTGCATTCTTTCATGAATTGAAAGAGCCACAGAAAAATTGCCTGCACTGCTTTATCAAAAATTATCATAGCTCTGTCACATCTACCTGGCAAATACCATGGGACTATCTAGCTCTAGAACTGGGCCAACACTCAGTGAGTTACAGATCTATGCAATGAAAATAAACTTACATTTACAGGATATAATACCATTCACACATTCTGAAAACCCCAAAGCATTTCAAAGAATGTAGTCATAGGAAATATGAGTTCCATTCTCTTCGCCAAGTCAGAGGTTATGGGTACAAGTTCCAATCCAGGACTTAAGTAAAAAAAACTAGGTTGACACTTCCGTGTAGTTCTGAAAAAATGCTGCATTCTCAGAGGTGCTATCATTTCAGTGCGACATCAAATGAAGCCTCATTCTGCAACCTCAGGTGGAAGATCCAATGGTAATATTTCAAAGGAAGACAAAGAAATTCTGCTCGTGCCTCGATTAACATGTTTCCTTCAAACTATATGTTTAAAAAAATGATGTGGTCACTTTGTCTATTACGGTTTGTAGAACCATGTGAACCCATGTTTCTCTACATTACAATGATTATATTTCAAAAGAACTTTATTGGCTGTGAAGCACTCAGGAGTACCCTGACAATATGAAAAGTACTAATAATATAAAATGAATTGTTTTCTCAGCTATCCTGCCTTCTTGACCTCCCAAACTACCATAGGGATCACAATGTCAGCCAATGGGCTCCCATCACATGCATTAAATAGTGTCACAGGTCAGCATGGATACAAGGTGGAATTAGTTAAACGTGTATCTTATCAGAAAGAAGACAAACATGCTGAAAGGATATCTAGGAACAGTCAAGCCACAAATTAGCACAAGATTGAAAGACATCCAGATGATAATTATTGTGGGTTTGCTTTTGGTGCCATTGCCCAGGTCTAGGAGTTTTTGTTGCAAACGTTTCGTCCCCTTTCTATCAACAGACACATCGACCTAGACCCTATGTACCGGCCACTGCAGCGGACAGCAACTGACAACTGGAAGCGGCAGATTCAAACCAGTATAAATGCCGGAGGAATCAGCACAGGAGCGCTTCACAGGAGGCTCCCAAGCACTGAAGATGTCACCTAGAAAGGGGACGAAACATTTGCAACAGAAACTCCCAGCTCGGCGAACAGAACCACAATAAATACCCTTCAGTTCTACAATTTGCATATTTAAGTTGAACTGAAAATATGTGGTCAAAGTCTCTGCTATTTCCTCTCTGACCTTCTTCAACAATACACCAAGGTCGGGTGAATCATCTTTCTCAAGTCCCCTTTTTTGTTCAGAACCAATTTCTTTCTGACAGTTATTTCAACAATTGTTCTAAATCCTCCTAAGAATGCCAATGTCCCTCTTCCCATCATCCTATAAAAATGCAAAGTAGATTTTAAGCACCTTCAGTATTTATTTTCCTCCAGAATGAGATTTCCATTGGGTGATATTACCTCCTCTTTAAATAATTGTTTACGTACTTAAACGGCTCCAATTTCTTCACACTAACTGACAGTCTTTTTGTATTACCTTCAGCCCTCCTAATCTCCTTACACTGTCTGTTACATTCTTCATTATTCTCTTTAGCAATATTAGTCCCTATTTCATCAAACAATGCCGAGGCAACATTTAGAAAGATGGCACTCCACTCCTGTATGCAGGCACTTAATATTAAGCAACCCTACATATTATAAAAGTCTCTCTTCCCAATCCACTACCACTAAAACATACCACCACCACACCCCCAACGTAACCTTGACATTTTTGGCAAACCTCAGGGATGCACTCGGAGAATTCCAGTCAGTTGCCCAGCCAGAAATCATTAAAAATTGCAAGGAATCATGTAGTTCCATTCCAGTCAGTGGATTTAAATATGAAGGATAATAGGCAAACAATGCAAAAGTGCCCACTTTTTGCCATTCCCATCATGAATTTCTGCTCAAACTATTTTAAGTGGAAAGGATGGAGTATTAGTATAAACTGCTCAGTTATCATTCATCATCTTTGACTTATCTGATAACACACTAAGTTATGACATGGTGGAGAAAATAAAGCTTAGGAATTTTCCAAGATTACTTAAAACTTAAAAAATGCTCTGCTGATAATCATGACTGATGTTCATCGGAAAGTGTGACACTGTCTATTTTGGAAGGGAGAACAAAAAAGAAAATAATTTAAATGGAAGAAAACTGCAGAAAGCTGCAACACAAAGGGATTTGCAGGTATATGCGCAAGAAACAGAAAAAGCTAGCACATAGGAACAGCAGATAATCAGAAGGCTAACGGAATGTTGGCCCTTTTTTAAAATATTTTTATTGAAAGTATTTCTTTTTTACAAAATTATAACAATAAACAACAACTACATGACTATTTAAAAAAAACAAAGAACAACACAAACAGAATGAAACTATACTCGTGTACAAGATAAACAAATCAGTCAAAGTAATAAATAAATAACACTGGTCAGCGCCACAAAACAATAGCTCCTGATCTTCAAGAGCGTCCAATATTATGGCTGCATGTATTCGAAATTCTTCCTCTCGGGATACCAAGTTCGCCAAACTAAACTACCAAGGCTATACAAAGGACCTAATTAAAATAGCAGACAATACTGCTTCCAGGTAACTCAAAAAGGGCTGCCATGTCTAATAAAAGTTTTCAGGTTTTTGGTGCACCATATTTGAGAGAAAATCCAGGGGAATATGTTCCATGATTAGCTTGCACCAACCCAACAGACCCAGGGGTATCTCAGACACCCAGCACATCAAAATGCTTTTCCTCGCACAAAAAGTAAGAATATTAAAAGGTTTTTACCCATGCATACTGGGCAGGCCCAGAAGAAGAGAGACTAGGTCCATCTTAACTTTGGTCCCCAAGACCGTCTCTATTACTCCTGCCACAGCAGGAGTACATACGTACAAAGCTTGTGGCAGGACAACAGACAATGAGTGAGATTATCAGTACTTATTTTACACTTGGGGCACATTGAAGATACTCTCACCTTAAACTTCAAGAGATGGGGGAATCCAAGATGGCGGCAACCTAGGAGGATTGCATTTGCTGGGCTCCGTTCCACAACAGCAGTAGGACAGAGCTAGAAGCCATCCCAACCATGTTACTGTGAGTAAAAAAAACAGTAAAAGAACTACAGAACCTGAAAATTTTACTTACCTTTGTTTTTGCTGCGAGAGAATGCCAAAAAAAGGAGGAAGTTAGCCCAGGGCCGGGGTTCAATCCATTAAGGCGGCAGGCTTGCTTACTCACCAGGCCTTGGTTGAGAAGCTTGCTAAATCTTGTGAGGTCCTCGGGAAGGAGACTGAAGGAAAAAAAAACTCAAGGAAAAATTGGCCCCGGTTTGTGCTACGCAGCAAGCCCTGGGTAAAGGACTATTGAGCTCAAGTACTGGGCCAGGGGTGAAAGCAGAGGCTGATTCATCCAAGAGTCAGATTGAATCTCTGGAAAACGCAGGTCCATGGTTTGCTGGATTTGGTGGATGACCTTGAGAACAGGGGCAGAAGAAAGAACCTTCGTGTTGCTGCCATGCCGGAGGGGACAGAAGGTGAGAGGCCAGTGGAAATCTTTGAGAAGTGGCTCCTGGAATTCCTTAGTTTGGAGGCTGAAAAGGGAAGGATGAAGATTATTAGAGCCTACCAGGCCGTGGCATGAAGACCAGGAATGGACTAATGCTCTCGCCCTGTCTTCTTATTGTTCCATCATTATAAAGACAAACAGAGGGTCATGAAAGCTTCCAGAGCCCGAGAGAAGAATCCAATGGAGTTGGTGAGCGAGGGCTCCAGAGTCATGTTTTTCCAAGACATTTCAGCGGCAGTGATTCAGAAAATGAAGTCCTACGACAGCATCAAGAAGTTACTGAGAGCATTTGGGATCCAGTACTCTCTAAGATATCTAGCGATGCTTTGGATTAATTATAAGCGATCTGTACATTTAATTGACTTGCCAGAGAAAGCGAGGAACTTTGTGGACACGCTGACGTAAGCCAGACAATTGAATAGACACACATAACAGAATTGTTCAGGTTTGTCCTTCTTTAAAGAGGACTTGGTAGAGTCTCCTTTTATTGGTAATACGTTGTGTTAAACTATGCTCAGGATGCACAGAGGTCCCGACGACCCCAACAGTACCCTTCCACCAACACTCATTCGTTTGGCCGAACTGGTCCTCACCCTCAACAATTTCTTTGAATCCTCCCACTTCCTCCAGACCAAAGGGGTAGCCATGGGCACCCGTATGGGCCCCAGCTATGCCTGTCTCTTTGTTGGCTACGTAGAAAAGTCCATCTTCCATAATTACACCAGCACCACTCCCCGCTCCCCACCTCTTCCTTCGCTACATGATGACTGCATTGGCGCCACCTCATCAACTTCACCAACACATTCCACCCGGACCTTCTCTAGCACCTCCCTCCCCTTCCTGGATCTCTCAATCTCCATTAATGATGACCAATTTGACACCGACATTTTTTACAAACCCACCGACTCCCACAGCTACCTGAATTACACCTCTTCCCACCCTACCTCCTGCAAAAATGCCATCCTTTTTTCCCCAATTCCTCCGCCTCCGCTGTATCTGCTCCCAGGAAGACCAGTTCCACCACAGAACACACCAGATGGCCTTCTTCTTTAGAGACCGCAATTTCCCTTCCCACGTGGTTAAAGATGCCCTCCAACGCATCTCGTCCACATCCCGCACCTCCACCCTCAGACCCCACCCCTCCAACCGTAACAAGGACAGAACCCCCCTGGTGCTCACCTTCCTCCTTACCAACCTTCGCTTAAACTAAATCATCTGCCGACATTTCTGCCACCTCCAAATGGATCCCATCACCAGGGATATATTTCCCTCCCCACCCCTTTCCACCTTCCGAAAAGACAGTTCTCTCCGTGACTACCTGGTCAGGTCCACACCCCCCTGCAACCCACCCTCACGTCCTGGCACCTTCCCCTGCCAGCACAGGAATTGCAAAACCTGCGCCCACACCTCCTCCCTTACCTCCATCCAAGGCCCTAAAGGAGCCTTCCACATCCAAAGTTTTATCCACCAATATCATTTATTGTATCTATTGCTCCCGATGCAGTCTCCTCTACATTGGGGAGACTGGATGCCTCCTAGCAGAACGCTTTAGGAACATCTCTGGGACAACCGCACCAATCAACCTCACCGCCCTGTGGCCCAACATTTCAACTCCCCCTCCCACTCTGTGGAGGACATGAAGGTCCTGGGCCTCCTTTACCGCTGTTCCCTCACCACCCGACACCTGAAGGAAGAACGCCTCATCTTCCGCCTCGGAACACTTCAACCCCAGGGCTTCCAGCTCAGCACTGTCCCCATGACTTGTCCTACCTGCCTATCTTCTTTTCCACCTATCCACTCAACCCTCCTCTTTGACCTATCACCTTCATCCCTTCCCCCACTCACCTATTGTACTCTATGCTACTTTCTCCCCACCCCCACCCTCCTCTCATTTATCTCTCCACCCTTCAGGCACCCTACCTGTATTCCTGATGAAGGGCTTTTGCCCGAAACGTCGATTTTACTGCTCCTCGGATGCTGCCTGAACTGCTATGCTTTTCCAGCACCACTCTACTCCAGAAGATGCAAGTTTGGATCACCAAACTACTTGTTATTAGGTAAGAGCTGGAAACATTTTCCCAGTTTCATTTGATAAGCATATATAAGCACACAAAGAAGATAGTTGTGTCCAGATGAACATATCTCTAACAACTTAAATGGGAAATTCTTCCGAACTAGTATGGCTGCCTCCCTACTCCTAGTATTGAATGATGAGAAATTAAGCTGGTCAGATCCACTCTGCTGCTGTTTCAGATGCTCTGCATCATCTAGGTGTGTTTCTTGCAGCGAACTAACATCCACCCTCTCCCTTTTTAAGCCTGAAAAGTCCTTCTTCCTCTTGACTGACGAGTGACTCCCCTTAATGTTCCAGGTACACCACATGAACACATCCTTAGACATAACCTTCTACAGCACCATTTAGACACCAGAGAGGGAGAACTCAAACTACGAATAGCTGAGCTTCAGTAGAAGAAAGTCCATAAAACACAAAAACTACATAATCTAAGGCAGCTACAACTCTCAGACCTACAAAACTTGAACTATAGAGCCGTGAGCCTGACATCAGTGGTGGGCACGTTGTTGGAGGGAATTCTGAGGGATTGGATGTACATGTATTTGGAGAGGCAAGGACTGATTAGGGATAGAGAACATGGCTTTGTGCATGGGAAATTATGTCTCACAAACTTGATTGAGTTTTTTGAAGAACTAACAAAGAGGATTGATGAGGGCAGAGCAGCAGATGTGATCTACATATGGACTTCAGTAAAAGGTTCGACAAGGTTCCCCATGGGAGACTGGTGAGCAAGGTTAGATCTCACGGAATATAGGAAGAATTAGCCATTTGGATACAGAACTGGCTGAAAGGTAGCAGACAGAGAATGGTGGTGGAGGATTGTTTTTCTGACTGGAGGCCTGTGGCCAGTGGAGTGCCACAAGGATCAGTGCTGGGTCCATTACTTTTCGTCATTTATATCAATGATTTGAATGCGAGAATAAGAGGTATAAGTCAGTAATTTTGTAGAGGACACCAAAATTAGAGTTGCAGTGGACAGTGAAGAGGGTTGCCTCAGATTACAATAGGATCTTGATCAGACGGGCCAATGAACTGAGAAGTGGCAGATGGAGTTTAATTCAGATAAATGCGAGGTGCTGCATTTTGGGAAAGGAAATCTTAGCAGGACTTATACACTTAATGGTAAGGTCCTAGGGAGTGTTGCTGAACAAAGAGACCTTGGAGTGTTGCTTCATAGCTCCTTGAAAGTGGAGTCACAGGTAGATAGACTAGTGAAGAAGGCGTTTGGTACGCTTTCCTTTACTGGTCAGAGTATTGAGTACAGGAGTTGGGAGGTCATGTTGCAGCTGTACAGGACATTGGTTAGGCCACTGTTGGAATATTGCATGCAATTCTGGTCTCCTTCCTATCGGAAAGATGTTGTGAAACTTGAAAGGGTTCAGAAAAGATTTGCAAAGATGTTGCCTGGGTTGGATGATTTGAGCTACAGGGAGAGGCTGAACAGGCTGGGGCTGTTTTCCCTGGAGCGTTGGAAACTGAGGGATGACCTTATAGACGTTTATAAAATTATGAGGGGCATGGATAGGATAAATAGACAAAGTCTTTTCCCTGGGGTGGGGTTCAGAATTAGAGGGCATAGGTTTAGGGTGAGTGGGGAAAGATAAAAAGAGACCTAACTTTTTCATGCAGAGGATGGTACATGTATGGAATTAGATCCCTGAGGAAGTGGTGGAGGCTGGTACAATTGCAACATTTAAACGGCATTTAGATGGGTACATGAACAGGAAGGGTTTGGAGTGGTATGGGCCGGGTGCTGGCAGGTGGGACAAGATTGGGTTGGTATAACTGGTCGGCATGGACGGGTTGAACCGATGGGTCTGTTTCCGTGCTGTACATCTCTATGACCCTATAACTGAATTCTTTTGTACTGAATTCAGGGCTTATTTAGACATGAATTCAGACTCGGCCAGTAATCCATCCATTCTCTAGGAAACTGCTAAAGCCTGTGCTAGGGGTTTAGTTATTTCCTATTCTGCCAGTAAGAAACGGCATCAGAGTGAGCAGCAACGCTTACTCGAGACACGCCTGAAGGCAGCAGAAAAGGCATACATTGATTGGCTAAACTGCAAAGGATCACAGTACTTTGGTCTACACTGAACTCCATGCTCCCACAGACAGCTAAGAGGGAGCTTACATTTGCAAAACAAAGGCTGTTTGAGCACGGGGATAAGCCGGGCAAGTACTTAGCGTACCATGCAAGGAAAAGGAGTGCTCCACAATCCATTACCACAATCAGGGAAGATGCTGGAAATTTAACCCATGATTCTAAAAGAATTAACACAGCATTTCGGAAATTTTACTCCAGACTATATCAGTCTCAAAGCTGTGAGGATGCGTGGGCTAGGGTGGAGTCTTTCAAGAGTTTGGACCTTCCAGGAGTGACCCCTGAGGAACAGTCTCTCCTTAATGCCCCATTGTTGGTGCAAGAGATGCAGGAGGCTGTGAGGCAGCTTCAGAATGGAAAGGTGCCTGGTCCTGATCCTGATGGACTTCCCAGTGAATTTTATAAGGAATTTCTAAGTATATTGTCAGGACTGCTGCTAAGTATGTTTAACGATTCACATAGTCATAGCTTCCTTCCACCATCTTTAAGAGAGGCAAACATATCTCATATCCTTAAAAAAAAGGGAAGGACCTGCAGGACTGTGCTTCCTATAGGCCCATCTCACTCAATGTTGATCTCAAAATCCTATCTAAGACATTTGCACTAAGACTGGAAACTGTGCTGCCTTTCATCATTAAGGAGGATCTGACGGGTTTTATAAATGGTCACAGATCATCAAATAATGTCAGGTTACTTAACATGATCCAAGTATGTCAACAACGATCGATACAAGGATTAGTGATCTCTCTAGATGCAGAGAAGGCATTTGACCAGGTCGAGTGGCCATATCTTTTTTATACTTTAAAGCGGTTTGGCTGGGAGAGATTTTTATCAGATGGGTAAAGGTTTTGTATAGTGACCATATTGCTGTGATCCTCACCAATCGTGCAGGTTCAGGCAATTGTTTGCAAATGATTATACAGGCACCTCATGAGGAAGCACCACCGAGTCCCTTACAGAATATTGAACACCAAAGTCCCTCAGTTTTTTTTTAAACCTCATCAAATGACTTCCTTTTGCAGATCGCAGATGCAGAAAAGTCTTGAAAGAACATTATCCTGGATACCTTATAAGTTGAGGCCTGTGGATCCTTCCCCAGCACTTTGGAAGCTTCCATAGTTCTCTGCTTGCCTTGTACAACTGGAATTGTACCAAAACCAGGTGGGGGCGCTGGTCCGGGCCAGACCATCGCACCATAACCCAGTGAACTCTGTCGACCTTCACCCAGCCCGCCCCGGCATCGCAACAGCCAGTCTTCAAAAACACTTGCTGGCTGCTTGCCTCCACTCCCTACAGCAGATCCATGACATGGATAATCTTTCTCCTACTTCTATTTTCGAGGTAGTCAACCTGTTTGGTTAAGGCCTGGACCTGTTTCTCGAGGGCCTGGATCCACTCTGTCGAGGACTCTATCACGGTCTTCAACGTTGCAGTCTGCTGCTCGACCTCTTCCATCTACTTTCCAAGTCCTCCAAGCTCCTTCTCATGCTTGTACAACATGGTCGAAATTGGCCCCAGCTGAGTACGACTCTCCTCAACCGACACCTCGACCATCTCCCGAAGCTGCACGAACTCTACAGCCATGGTCTGCTGAGTAGGTAATTCCATTGCAGCTGAGGTCACAGTCGTGGGCGTGCCCGATGCTGTCAGTGAGTGCCCAGTGTGTTGGGACTTAGTTGAACTTTTTCCTTTAGTCATCCTTGCTTGTCAAAACAGGATTTAAACACTTCCACAACCGGTTAACAATAATTTTTTTCCAAAAGAAACCTAAGTGGGGGCAGGCAAAAACACCACTACGCCTGAGTTGGGTGCACCACCATCTTGAATCCCTGATTATAGAAGTAGAAAAGTAGGCAAGTCTTACTGCAACTGTATAAGGTGCTGGTGAGATCACATTGTGACGACAGTGAGTAGTTTTGGTCAGCTTATTCAAAAGATATTATTTCACTGAAGGCAGTTCAGAGTATGTTCACTATGATGATCCCTGATATGGAGTCATTAACTTATGCTCAAGAGGTTGGGACTCTACTCACTGGAATTTAGAAGAATAAGATACAATCTCATTGAAACATAGAGGATTCTTAAGGGTCTTGACAGGGTGATTCCTGAGTGGATCTTTCCTCTCATTGGACAATCTAGGAGAAAATGGCATAGTCTCAGAGTAAAGGAGCATCAATTTAAGACTGAGGTAAGGAGGGATTTCTTCTCTTAGAGGGTTGAGGATCTTTGGAACTTCTTGCCAGAGAGAGCTCGGAGGACAAAATCCTTGGATGTATTTGAGGCGGAGATAAATAAATTCTTAGTGGAGGAATCAAGGGCTACGGGGAAAGGGTAGGAAAGTGGATGCGAGGAATGACAGGCAGCCATGATCCTAAGGATCCTGAGACCATGGCTCAGGGGCCAAACTTCCTTCTCCTGTTCTTATTTCTTATGGTCTTTTGATGGGAGGCTGTTCAAAATGATTGTCCCAATCATGCATCTTGTCAGGTTATTCCTTGTAACATCCCCTTAGAACTTTCCATACTGTGTGATCTTTGTCAATATTATTTTTATAAATATTTTAGACAATAGGCACATTCAATTACATAAACATACAAATCCGAACAACAGATATATGTTACAAATAAACGATGTATAACTGTTACAACAGACCACAGACTGTTATAGGTTATAACTTGTTATAACCCATACCTCAGTGGTTTCGATTGTACAGTATTTGTCAAAATAAAGTTGCAACAGCCGGTCAACTAGAAATGTCAGCAAAACTGACAGAAATCTCTCTATCCCTCTCATCAGTCATTGATGGTGAATGTTGTGAAAGTCTTTAAGACGTAGTCAAAAAAGTCACGAACTACATAGAGAAATTACTAAAACTTACACGGGCCTAAACTCCACCCCCCCACCCAAAAAATTAATGTTTCTACTGTTCCTACCTCATTTTAAAATGATTAATATGCTTAATGTGATCAAAGCTGACGTTTACTTAATCAAAAAAAAAGCAAAAATATGAGTCACTGACACTTACAGTCCAAATAATACCTATTGAAGGTTTTCAATTTTTTGTGGTCACTTAAGCACAACCACACACATTGGTTTTTCTTTCAAAGTAAAACTAACTAACTTCTTTAACAGATTAACTTGCAATGGCTTAACAACAACATTGGATTGAAACTGAAAATCCAAAAATTCAAACTGATCAATGACTAAAGTGGAGAGGCAGTGCTGTACAATGATGGACTTCAATCAAGATTAAATCAGATATAAATGTAAGAATAAAATGTCAATATTAAAATAAAACTTGGGAGGGCTCCAGTGTGTCAGTCAAATAGACTGCTCTGTTTTGAATAGTATAGAGCTTCTGGAGTGTTGTTGTAGTCCTAGATGAATGCAGCTTCAGAAAGTAATCCACCACATTCTTCAGTCATGTCTTGTAATAATGGGCAGACTACACAGGGTCGGGAGATGGATTACTCATTGCATAATTCCCAGAGTTCAACTTGCCCTTGTAGCTACAGTATTGTAAGTTGGTCTAGCTCAGTTTCTGCTCGATGGTTAAACGGACTCTGCCCAAGGATCTGTTAGTGACAAACTTAACTTGACATTACTGTTGTTAAGTCATGAGGAAATGGTTAAATTTTCTCTGGTTGGAGATGGTCTTTATCTCGCAGTTGTGTGGCACAAATATCACTTGCCCTTATCAGCTCAAGCCTGAATGTTGGAATAACTTCAAGTACTGCAACCCCACAGGAAAGTTCCTAGCTGATGAACCAAATGTCCAACGTGGTCTCAAATTCCACAAACATAATTGTGAAAGTTGTCACAGGGAAGTAGGTAATACTGAGCCCCAAATGTATTTTTCTTTCTTATCTCAAAAGTTTATTTAGATAAAATATGCAAGATGACAACCCAAACTCATCCCCCAACCCCCAAGATAGTGGGCCTAATCAATAGTTGAACAAGACTATGATCTGGCTTATTTTTCCTTAACAGTTTTCATCTCAAACACACTGAGTCAGCCAACCAATACAGCCAATTTAGTCTGACAATTATCACAAAGAGATGTAGTCACAGGAAGAACAGATGAAATTAATGCATCAAAAAAGACAAATTCAGGAAACCCAGAAGCAGAAGTAGGCCATTCAGTCCATCAAGCTTGCACTGTCATTATAGATCATGGCTGATAAGTCTTCTTAATGCCATTGCCCACATTGGTTCTTCTATGTCTGTGCAAGAAGTAACATCCTCAAGATGTCCAATCCTTTTGTCAAGTTCAAGTTCTCTTCTATAAATCCACGTTAGCACTGTCCAATTTTTCCATTTTCTTTTCTAAAATATTCCGTTATTATACCCTGTGTAGTGGTTGCTGACATTTCCTCTACTACAGCCATCAAGTGAAAAGTCTCTAGTTCTCCACTTTTCCTCTACCTTCCTTTTTAAATAGTAGAATTACATTTGCCATCTTCCAGCTAGCAGGAGCAGTTCCGGAGAACAAAAGAATGTTAAATGATAACCCATTAATGCATCCATTGGATCAACTGCTATTCCCTTCGGAGACCTGTCCAATGACAAATCCTTCAGTGCATTTTCTAATCCATCCTAACCAATTTATCCTCATCCCATACTCTGTTTCCTTTGCTCAGCTTTAAGATTTTAATTTCAGAATGAATTGTCACATTCAAACTTCATGTAAAATTCTATTACAGTCATTATTGCCCAAAAGTTCCCTTTCTCATCACACATCAAATCCAAAATAGCCTGAGCCCCAGTTGATCCTCAAAATACAGTTTCACATAACCCATCTTGTGCACACTCCAGACCATCTTCACTTTGGTGTCTGGCTAACAAATGTTAAACCTCATAATCCTAAAACGTTGCACAAATACTTCTGGAGTCTGAATGACCTGAAACTAGCCAGGCTGCTTATATGGAGCATTAGTTGATAAAGCAAGGTTCCCTGAGCTCTCTCAACTTGACATAAAGGATTTTATGGTACTGTTTGAAGAATGTTCCTAGCCAACATTCATCCACTTATCAAAAACAGACCACTTAATCATTTAGTTAAATGCTGCTGTAATATATTGATGTGTGCAACTGAGCTTCCATGTTTTCCTGCATTGCAACAGTGACTACTCTTCAAAAATATTGCATTGACTATAAAGTGGCTGGAGATGTCCTCAGGTAGTGAACAATGCTTAAACAAATTACTATTACTAAAAGAATTATTAAAATAGATAGACAAATGTTAATCTGCATTATAAAAATCTAACCATTGTCCTCTAAAAGTACAATTTCTGAGCTTTTGTTTTATTTTTTAATGGCATGTAAGCATCACTGACAAGGCCAGAATTGCTCTGGAGAGCAGTAAAGAGTCAAGCACTAGGGCTCTTGGGACACATGCAGGCAGGTTTCCTTTCTAATGGATATTAGCAAATCAGATATGTGTTAGTTCCATGGTCCCCATAACTATGAATACTTTTCAATTTCAGACATATTACTGAATTTAAATTCCACTATCTGTTGTGGTGGAATTTGAACTTTTGTCCCCAGAACATTATCCTAGGCCTCTGGTTTAGTAATCTAGTAGCATTCTCATTACATTATTGTCCCCACTTGTCTTCTCAGAAATCCAATGCTCTTAATACAATTATGTAAGAAAGGACTAGAACATTTATCATTCTGCTCAAAACAATGTAAAGTTTTCAGAATGACGACCCTTTCTTGCAAGGTTGTTTACATAATGCAGCAAGTTTAAAAAGTACTGATACTTAAACTGCACAGTTGGCTTGAGACTTTTGCAAAAACTGGGTGTAATATATCTGAAATGACTCCTTATTTTGAAGGGTAGAAGACAAAATGAAGAAGAAATTATTGCATTTTCAAAAGGAAAAAGTTAGGCTAGTGCATCTTTAGCCAAATGTAAAGCACATGAAATTATCATCTTTGGGAAGAAAAGTGGAAAAGCAAAATATTTTTAAGCATTTGGAATTCTCTTATCCCAAAAGCTGTTGATAGTCAGTCAATGTGGATTTTCAACAGTGAGTTTGACAGATTTTTGTACACTAAGGGAATTAAGACCATAAGATGCAAAAGCAGAAGTAGGTCATTCAGCCCATTGAGTCTACTCCATCGTTCAATGAGATCATGGCTGATCTAATAACTCTTAACTTTACTTTTCTGCCTTTTCTCTATAACTCTTCATTCCATAGAAACATACGAAATGGGAGCAGGAGTAGGGCCAATCAGCTCTTTCTGCCTGCTCCACCTTTTAATACGATCATGGCTGATCATTCAATCAAGTACCCTGTTCCCAATTTCTTCCCATACCATTTGATCCCTTTAGCCCAAGAACTATGTCTAACTCCTCCTTGAAAATATTCAATGTTTTTAGCCTCAACTGCTTTCTGTGGCAGATAATTCCATAGGCTCTCTGGATGAAGAAATATCTCACCTTAATCCTGAAGGGTTTATCCCATATCCTTAAACAGTGACCCTTGGAGCTGGCTTCCCAGTCATCAGGAACACTTATGCTGCATTAGTCCTGTTAGAATTTTATAGTTTTCTGAAAAATTGTCTCTCATTTTTCTAAACTCCAATTAGAAATTGTCTGTCTCAGCCTTAAGTATACTTAACAAACCATTAATAATAAAGAATTCCACAGGTTCACAACCCTCAGAGAAGAAACTCCTCCTCATTTCTGTCCTAAATGCATGGCCCCTTATCCTGAGGTATGCCCTCTGGCCACCATCCTCCCACAAGGAGGAACAATCTTTCCATGTTTACCCGGTCAAGTCCTCTAAGAAACTTGCATGTTTTAATAAGCGCACCTCTCATTCTTCTAAACTCCAATGAGTACAGGCCCAATCTACCCAACCTCTCTTTGCAGAACAATCCCTCCACATCCAGTATAAGTAGAGTAAACCTTCTCCAGGAAGCTTAATACTAGAATTTTTTTTCTTAGATAACAGGACCAAAACTGCTCACAGTATTCCAGCTATAGCCAGATTGGTGCCTCATATATAGTTTTAGCAAAACTTCCTTACTTTTATATTCCAGTCTCCTCAAAACAAAGGCCATTGATCCATTGACCTTCCCTTTTACTCACTGAACTTGAATGCTAACCTCTAGTGATTCATGCACAAATCCCTCTGTTCTGTAGCTTTCTGCAGTCTTCTTCATTTAAGTAATATTCAGCTCAATTATTGGTTGAGTCAAATCAAACAAGATACATTAAGCCATAAAATTTAGAATTAATTATTTAACACAAGCTTAACTTCAATCATACACTAACAGTTTATCAGCATCACTACAGAAACGGCTCATTTCTGCTGAGAGATCTTACAATTAAAGTGTTTAAGGACTCTAGAATAGGATTCCTAAAAAGCAAATTAAAAATAATGCTATTTTCTAATTAAATTAACAGGAAGTTACAATGTACACATAAATTCTAAAAGTGCTGAAGCTGTGAAGCAATCTCTTATTTTACTACTTTGACAAAACATATTTGAAAGATTTCCTTTTCAGATTAACAATACATATAAGCGAACATATGTAGGCGGAAGAATTCCTGGCAATGGCACTCAAATAATTTTCAACATAAAAACCGTATAGAGTAGATTACTTAGTGTGGAAACAGTCCCTTTGGCCCAACAAGTCCACACCGACCCGCCGAATCACAACCCACCCAGACCCCTACACCGAACACTATGGGCAATTTAGTATTGCCAATACATCTGAACTGCACATTTTTGGACTGTGGGAGGAAACCGGAGCACCCAGAGGAAACCCACGCAGACACGGGGAGAATGTGCAAACTTCACACAGTCGCTTGAGGCGGGAATTGAACCCGGGTCTCTGGCACTGTGAGGCAGCAGTGCTAACCACTGTGCCATCGTATACTAAGCTAAAAAGAAGGCACACCACATTATTTACCTGCACCGTACGGCTTGCATTAATGTGCTCCTGGTGCAGCTTGTCCCATTGACTCCATCGCCGATACTGTAAAAAGAAAGTATCAGAATAATAAAAATAATGTAAGTACTCTTGGACAAGTGTGATCCAAGTGGTATTAAGAATTGTGATCTTTAATTTTAAATACCATTCTATTTTTCTGATTTACTTTTAGTACATATACTTTAAAAATATTCAATGTAATGAGTAGTGCAGACTGAGAATTACAGAAAGGAGTTGTCCGAGTAAGGGGAGGTGCAAAAAGGTGAGGCAAATGCAAACGGGACAACATTCAGCAGCCTTGACCCCTCCCTGATACTGGGTCCCTTAACTAGATATGGTGTCTGTTAATGAGGGGTCCACTCCACCTCCACTAGCAAACCTAGCCTTGTTGGCTGACCAGCCTTCAGAAGATACCAGAGGTGTTGCAAGTTCCACTAAATCCACTGATTTCATGCGGGCTCAGGGATAACTGGAGGCTCATTAAGAAGCCCAATTGGTATCAATCACTCAGATTCGTGCATTGGGCTGATCCCACTCCCAGTTTAATTTGGGAAAGTTTTACCGAAATCAGGAATCTAACTCTGGAAATTCTCTCAATCCCCTCACCATCACGCCTGCTCGAGTTGTCTGTATTACATTACTTAGTTTCACTACCTGAAACTTTCATCTGAAAGGGATATGATTTGGAGAAGTAATTACTTTGAGGTAATTTAGCACTGAACTGGTCCTGGATTTAAAATCTATATTTATTGTGTTATTGCTTCTGCACACTGCAACTATTAAAAAGTATATTATACAAAATCATGGTATGCAGGAATGAGGATTGAAAATGCTTTGCTTTCTGGTGCAATTAACTGAATGGGACCAGTTTAGTTAGCAAATTATTTCACCCAAATTGGCTGTTCACTTCTCATACTTCCCCAGAGGGTTCTCTCTCTGATTACTGCATGATAGCAAAAAGATTACCACAGTAAAGAAACTGAAATATGTTTACAAAATTACAGACTCACAAGCACACCAATGTTCTAAAATCATACATGCAGTAAAATCTTGCAAATGAGAACACTATGTTTTCTTTAAAAAAAAAGCTCTCCAAACCCATACTAGTTTAGATGTAGATTCTAACAATTTTCCAAATGCTGCGACTGCAATGTTAAAATAATGACATGAAATGCATTCACAATGTCTACCAATTAGTTTTGCTTGTGCGCACCCTATGTAGTTAAGTACACGGCACTTTTACTTTTCTCTGTGCAGCGGCACATTGCAATAATTTGATTTTAATTTTATTGTCACGCGTATTTTACATTAGAAATAACTAAAATAGTGAAAAGCTTCCATTTTTTGCCACAAAATGCTGTTTTGAATAATTAAAGATATGAAAAAAAGATAGACTCCCTTCATGTTATATCAGTCCTGAGCCAGCTCATCGCCAATAACACTTGCACTGTCTACCCTCCACCACTGTTTTGCTGCCATCTACACCTGACACAACAAATATCAAAGTCGCCGATCCTCAGGCTGCACCTTTGTCGCTGCTCCAATACTCCCCCACCACCTCCTGCACCAGACCAACCAACATTAGAGTCACCTCTCTTGCCACTGGGCCAACCTCATCCATGTTACCATGATGCTTTCTGGTGCCACTTAAAGATAAACTCATGACTGGCACAGATAAGAATTTCTGGGCTGCCACTAGGAATGCCACTTAAATTGATTTTTTTTCACATCTCTAAAAATGTTTATGTACATTCACCAGAAAGGAAGTGAAGGACATTTTTTTAAAGATTTGCAATTCTAGACTAGCAAAGGTTAACAGGTGAGTGCAAAAGACAGAGCTTTCCAAAATGAGGTTAGGAAACCAAGTGGGGTTATGAGCTATAAATCCTGGGGTCACGAGATCTGAGACAATAATGTCCCCAGTAAAGCTTTGGTCAAGTTAAAGCTATTCTCTCACTCTATGAGATTCTCTCACTCTATGAGGCTCTCTCTCACTCTCTCTCTCACAATTCTCCCAGGAGGGCTCGGAATGATGATAGCTGAAAATGTGTTGCTGGTTAAAGCACAGCAGGTCAGGCAGCATCCAAGGAACAGGAAATTCGACGTTTCGGGCCAGAGCCCTTCATCAGGAATGACAGAAATCCACACTCTCCTCATTTCCCATGATGGAAATTGAACTCATGCCCTCAGAACATTCGCCAGGAATTCTAGATTGCTAGTCCAGTAACATTACCAATAGACCATGGCCTCCAACCACAACCATAGTGTGGTTACCACAACCATCCTTAATATATAAAGGACTGGGCTAACAAACAGAAAACTGAACATTGGGATAATGGAGAACTTTTGTAGGATGCATCTCAGGAATAGGGAATTCGACGTTTCGAGCATAAGCCCTACATCGGCCCATTCCTGATGAAGGGCTTATGCTCGAAACGTCGAATTCCCTATTCCTGAGATGCTGCCTGGCCTGCTGTGCTTTGACCAGCAACACATTTTCAGCTGCGATCTCCAGCATCTGCAGACCTCATTTTTTACACTAACTTTTGTAGGATGGCAATGTGTAACTAACAGAGTGCCACAGATACCAGTGGTGGGGCCACTTGACTTGAATAATAAAAATGAATGTACTAACACCAAGTTTGCAGATTACACAAACGTAGGTGTGAGGGCAAGTGGTAAGGATGACACAAAGAGTCTGCAAAGATTAAGCGAGTGGGAAAAGACTTGGCAAATGGATTATAATATAGAAAAATGGAAAATTATGTACTTTGGCAGAAAGAATAGAGGAGATGAACTTTATTTAAATGAAGAAAGACCACAGAAAACTGCAGAGTTATAACAACATAACATACGAACGAGGAGGAGGAATAGGCAATTCAGCCTCTTGAGCCTACTGTCAAGTTAATGTGATCATGGCTAATCTCATCTTGAGCTCAACTCCACTTTACTGGCTACTTCTTAGAACCCTTCAAATGGGTACTGATTAAAAATCTGTCTCTGGGGATCTAAAATGGCAGCGAACTGAGAAGATCACACTGCAGAGCTTCGCATCGCAGCAGGAGCAGGACGGTCCTTTAACCCACCCAACCAAGGTCATCAGGATTTCTTGGGACATTGGAAAAAGTGTGGAGCCCCAAGAAACATTTAAAAATTGACTTACCTGTAATTTTAGTCATCCAGAAATGCCTAAAAAGGGAGGAGGAGAATCTGAGGCCAGGCCTGCAGCTCAGCGTGCAGCAGTCTCAGAGCCGATTACTCTCCAGGACCTGGTGAACCAGCTCTCGAAATCTCACGAGATGTTGGGGAAACAGATTGAAGAGAAGCTGTCTCCAGTCTCTCTCATGCTGCAGAAGCATGAGCAGCAGCTGGGAGACCTGGAAAAGAGGACAGATGAGGTGGAGCACAGGGTCACACTGGTGGAAGCTGATGCCAGTTCATTCGAGGAAGAGATCCAAGCCCTGAAAACGCAGGTTCGTAATTTGCATGACCAAGTGAATGATCTTGAAAACATGGGCAGGAGAAAAAACATTCAGATCATCGGTCTGCCTGAGGGTAAGGAAGGTGAGCGGCCTGTGAAATTTGTTGAAGATTGGCTTCCGAAATTCCTCGACTTGGAAACTGGAATGAGAGAATTGAAGATAGAGAGGGCTCACCGGGTCGCAGCACAGAGGTCGGGTCTTGGTCATCGCCCTCGTCCGTTCCTGGTGCAGTTCCATCATTACCGGGATAAGGAGAGTGTCGTGGAGGCTTTCAGACTCCAGGGGAAGGATCCAAAGGCCCTAATTTACGAGGGGTCTAAGATCATGTTTTTTCAGGACTTTTCAGCAGCAGTGATCCAGAAACGAAAATCATATGATGGTGTCAAGAGAAGACTGAGGGAGCTTGGGATTCAGTACTCCCTGAAATATCCAGCAGTGCTTCGGATCACTTTAGATGGATCTATGCATTTCTTTGACACATCGGAGAAGGCAAGAGACTTTGTGGACAAACTAACCCAAGTTAAACAATTGTAGTATGTATAAATATTGTTGCTCGGGTATGCGTTTATCATTCTGTAAAAGAAATGCAGGAAGTCTGGTTGGAGCTTTGTTTTTTCCCCTTTTTTTTTCCCTCTATTGATAATAATTTGGTTCAAACTATGTCTGGCGGTGGTTAAGATGTACATTTTAAATTTCTAAGTTAGGACATACCAAAGGATGGGTGGGGTATTTATTCCCCCCCCCTTTGTTTTTTTTATAAAATAATTTTTTAAATTCATATTGATATTCTATGGGGTGTTTATTCTTTTTAACTTGTGCTTGTGATGCGGCTCTAGCTGGGAGAAGTAAAGGTGGTTGAGATGGTTAGATGCCTATTTATGGGCGGGGGGGGAGTTCCCCTACTCAGCGCTATTGGCACTTTTTATGTTGGTTTGTTTTCTAATTTTTGTTGTTTTTTATTTTTCATAATTTTGTATGTTTGTTAAATGTAGAGGTTTTAGTTTATGTAGTTTTTATATTTGGTGGACCATGCGACACTAAGGCTCAGCAATTTGTGGTTCGAGTTCCTCCTCCCTGGAATTTAAATGTAATTGCAGAAAATTATGGCTAATGATTTGATTAAATGGTGTACCATAATATCAAGGGAAGTCACTCACCAATTAAGAGGAAGAAGGTACTCTTGAGGCTTAGAAAGGAGAAGGTGGATATTGCTTTGTTACAAGAGACACATTTGGATGACAAGGAACATCTGAAGTTGCAGCAGAATGGCTTTGACTGAGTTTATTTTTCATCATTTAATACCAGAAGTAGGTGAGTGGCTATATTGGTAAGGAAAAATCTCTCATTTAAATTGTTCAAATGTGTTAAAGACACATGTGGGAGGTGTGTAATTCTTAAAGCCTTGATAAATGGGGAAGAATATTGTGGTTTAAATGTTTATTGTCCACCAGCTCAGCCTCTTAAATTCTTGGTAGATGCTTTTTCTAAACTGATAAGTCTCAAGTCTTGGCACAACATTATAGGGGGAGATTTTAACTGCCTCATGGACCCCACAGGAGACAGGCTGCCTAAAGGTCCCTCGATACCCTCTGCACAAACTAAACAGCTATTGGGTCTGTGTGGGGAATTAGGGTTGGTAGACATCTGGAGGTGTCTCCACCCTACAGGTAGGGATTTCATATTTTTCTCCAATCTGCATAGATGTCACACGAGGATTGATTTTATTCTGACCCCTGCGGTAGCCCTGGATCTGGTGGCATCCTGTATGATTGGTAATATTGCCATCTTTGATCATGCTCCAGTGTACCTCATGGTTAAAATTAAGGATGTTACAGTGGATTCAATGTACTGGCGAATGGACCCCTTTATTCTCATGGACAGCAAGTTTGTGGAGTATTTCTCTAGGGAATTTCAGGCATTCCTAGACATCAACATAGGCTCGGTTGATAGCTCATCTGTTCTCTGGGAAACTGCCAAAGCTTATGCCAGGAGGTTAGTTATTTCATATTCCATAAGTAGGAAGCGGCAGAAGGGTGAGCACAACGTCTCCTTGAAGCACGGTTGAAGGCAGCCGAGAAGTCCTATTTGACCCTTGTTGGTCAAACTACAGAGGATTACAGCACTGCGGTCTGCACTAAATTCAGTGCTCACACAGGCGGCAAAGAAGGAGCTGCCTTTTGCAAAGCAAAGGTTATACGAGCATGGTGACAAGCCAGGCAAATACTTAGCATACCTTGCCAGAAAGAGAAGTGCCCCACAAACCATTACAGCAATTAGAGAAGGGTCTGGGAACCTAACATATGATTCTAAAAAGATTAATGTGGCGTCCCAGAGATTCTACTCTAAGTTATATCAGTCTGAGAATTGTGAGGAGGGGCAGGCCAAAATGGAATCCTTTTTTAGAACTCTGAAGCTCCCGGGTGTGACTCCCAAACAACAGTCCTTTCTCAATGTCCCATTATCAGAGCAAGAAGTGCAGGAAGCTGTGAGGCAGCTTCAGAGTGGAAAGGCCGCCCAGTCCTGACGGACATCCCAGTGAATTCTAGAAGGAATTTATAAGCATACTGTCAGGCCCAATGCTGAATATGTTTAATGATTCATACAGTCATGTTTGTCTCCCACCATCTCAGAGAGGCCAATATTTCACTTATCCTTAAAAAAGGGAAGGATCCGGAAGACTGTGCTTCATACAGACCCATCTCGGTCTTAAATGTGGACTTTAAGATCCTCTCTAAGGCTCTTGCGTTAAGGCTGGAGACTGTGTTACCCTCTATTATTAAAGAGGATCAGATGGGCTTCATAAAGAGTCACAGATCCTCCAATAAAGTTAGAGGCTGCTTAATGTAATTCAAGCATGCCAACAGCAGTCAATACAGGGATTGGTGATTTCTTTAGATGCAGAGAGGGCATTTGACCGAGTTGAGTGGCCGTACCTTTTCTATACTCTAGACCGGTTTGGTCTGGGCAAAGTTTTCATAACATGGGTAAAGGTTCTCTACAGTGTACCTCTCACTGCAGTCATTACCAATGGGGTATTATCAAGCAATTTTAATATTTCTAGGGGCAGCTGGCAGGGCTGTCCCCTTTCACCATTATTTTTTACGTTAGTGATAGAACCGTTGGCAGAGGCCATTTGTGGGGATCTCATATCAGCTCCAGAAGTGGGGTCAAAATTATATAGGATCTCGCTGTATGCAGATGATGTTCTAATTTTCTTGACAAATCCAGCAGTCTCAGTGCCTTGCCCATTACAATGCATTCACGCGTTTGGCGCTTTTTCAGGGTATAAGATTAATTTTGTTAAATCAGAGGCTATGACTATGGGTGGTCTTACAATGGAGTTGGCTCTTGAGAGTGACTATAGATTCCCATTTAGGTGGTCACAGGGGGGTTTTGTGTATTTGGGCTTATTCATTACTCCAGTTCTGGATTGGCTGTTCAAAGCCAATTTTACTCAATTATTTAAAATATTAAACAAGATCTCCAAAGATGGGAGGCACTTCCAGTCTCATGGTTGGGTCGAATAGCACTTATTAAGATGAATATTCTCTGTCGTTTGCTGTACCCTATATGGATGCTCCCCTTGATTTTCAATAAACAAACACTCAGGAGACTGAACGGTTGGTTCAGCTCCTTCATCTGGCACCATAAACAGACCCTCATTAAATTAGCCAAACTGCAGTTGCCTCACATATTGGGGGGAGTATACCTTCCGGACATTAAAAATTACCAATTAAGCTCGCTTTTGACCTACATAAGTGATTGGGTTTGTGGGGACCCTCTTTCAATATGGCTAGATATCGAAGCCTCCCAGGCAAGATGCCCCCTTACCGGTTTGCTGTTTTTGGACAAGGTAAGGACAGTTAGGGAATATTGCCATAACCCAATAGTCATCAATACTGTTAAAGCATGGAGGGCAATTCGGCAGAGGGAAGGTAATATTGGCAAAACATCTTTGTTTACACCTTTAGTGGGTATGCCGAGTTTCAACCAGGTATAATAGGTTCAGGATTTAAATGTTGGGCAGCTGGGGTGTATCTTGTATGGGTGATTTATTTGAGGGAGATGTAATGATGTCCTTCAAATCAGTTAGTACGGAAGTACGAGTTACCTAATAGAGATCTCTTTCGTTTTTTTCAAGTTAGGGATTTTATTCAAAAAAAGACCACCCTACAAATCTGACATAGAAAGAGGGGTACTAAGGGCTAAGAGGACACTCTCTGTCACCAATTGGGGGGTGCCACCTCAGGTGAGTCTGATCGACTCTGCAAGATGTGGGAAAGACAGCTGGGTGTTGAAGTTTCTTCAGAGGCATGGGAGGATATTTGCGAAAATGCAAGGAAGATATCAATTTGCAATAGGACCCGTGCTTTACAACTGAAGATTCTCCACAGGGTCCACTTAGCCCCAGACCGTTTGTCAAAATTTAAACTAGGGGTATCTTCAACATGTCCCAAGTGCAAGATCTGTACGGGTACTCTTACCCATTGTCTTTGGTCGTGCGACAGGCTTCAAACAGATTGGAGCGCTGTGGTGGGTGCAATGGAGAGGATTTTGGGTGTGGGGTGGAGAAGGACCCTATTTCGCTCCTTTTGGGCCTACCCATTGTATTTCCTGCAGACTCGCATAAGGAAAAACTATTCTTACATTCTGTGCAAGGAAGAATATCTTGCTAGGTTGGATATCAGAAAACCCCCCCGACCTGTCAGGTTGGTGGAAGATTGTTATGGAGCATATTCCCCTGGATTTTCTCACAAATATGGTACACCACAAAACTGAGAATTTTTAAAAGGCATGGCAACCCTTTTTGAAATACCTGGACACAAATTTATCTGCCACACTAACAAGGGCTTTTATATAGCTGTAACGATTGTGTTTCATGAATCCAATATCCAGGGAGGAGGAACTGTGAATGTATGAGTGTTTTGTTTGGCTGGGCTGAGTTATTACTATTTATTTGTTTGTTGTTAGGTATTTATTTAGTTACTTAAATAGCTAGTTTAGGTTTTTTTTAATTTTATACTTCTCTATATATGTTTATACATTCGTATAGGAGGGTGGGTTGGGGATTTTTTTTATTTGGGTTTAGTTTTGTACTATTTTTGTACTGTTTTGAATTGCATTGTTTTGTATTTGTTGTAATATTTAAAAATCTATTTTTCTTAATAAAAATATATTATAATAATTTTAAAAAACTGTTTTTCGCCTCCATTCAGTGTCATTGTGTTCACCACACTCTGGGATAGTAAATTCCACAGATTCACAAGCCTTTGAGAAGTAATTCTTCCTCATCGTTGTTCTAAATCTGCCACCCATTAGCCTAAAACTATGGCCTCTTGTTCTAGATTGCCTCACAAGGTGAAACATCTGCTTTACATCCTTTCATTCTTCTAAACTGTAACGGGTATAGGCTTGAATCCTCCCCATAAGACAAACTTTCCACCTCTGGAATTCATCTCATCAACTTTCTTTGAACCGACTCCAATGAAAATACATCTCTCCTCAATGAAGAGGACGAAAATGTGAAGTACTCCAGACACACAGTCTTACCAATGCCTTATACAGTTGCAGCAGCATTTTCCTACTTTCATACTCTATTCTTTTAACAATAAATCTCAAAATTCCATTTACTTTCCTTCCTACCTGCTGTACCTGTACACTACTTACTGCAATTCAAACATGAGGATATCCTCTGCACTGAAGTATTTTGAAGTTTATCTCTATTTTAAAAATACAATAATAATAATGAGGACAAGTTTAATGATAGCCTTTATTAGATTAGATTACTTACAGTGTGGAAACAGGCCCTTCGGCCCAACAAGTCCACACCGACCCGCCGAAGCGCAACCCACCCATACCCCTACATTTACCCCTTACCTAACACTACGGGCAATTTAGCATGGCCAATTCACCTGACCCGCACATTTTTGGACCGTGGGAGGAAACCGGAGCACCCGGAGGAAACCCACGCAGACATGGGGAGAACGTGTAAACTCCACACAGTCAGTCACCTGAGGCAGGAATTGAACCCGGGTCTCTGGCGCTGTGAGGCAGCAGTGCTAACCACTGTGCCACCGTGCCGTCCTCCCTTTATTGCAAAGGGAGTGAAATATAAAAATAGGGAAGTCTGGTTAAAACTATATAAGGCACTAGTTTTGGTCCCCTTATTTAGGGGATATATTGGCCTTGGAGGCAGTCCAGAGAAGGCTCACTAGGTGGACCCTGATTTTTCTGATGTGTAGAGATAGAGTGAGTTGGGCTTTAACACGTTGGAGTTTATAAGAATGAGAGACAACCTCAGTGAAATATTTAAGATTCTTAGAGGCTGGATAGGGTAGATTGTGTAAAAAATTGTGTGTAAGAGTCAAAGACCAGAAGGTATATTTTCAGAGTCAAAGGTTGCTAATTTAAAATAGAGATAAGGATGAATTTCTTTTCTTGGAAGGCAACAAACCTGTGGGATTGTTTACCACAGAAGGCTGTCAAGGCTGGATCAATAAGTATACTCAGAGCTGAGGTATGGAAATTTTTAATTAGTAAGGGAATAAAGTATTCTGAGGAAAAGCAAGAAAATGGAGTTCAGGATTATCAGATCAGCATCTCAATGAGTAGTGGAGCAGACATGATGGAGTGAATGACCTATTTCTGTTCCTACATCTTATGATCAACCTGCTCATTGTTTGGTTTAGAGTCAGAGAAACAGACCCTGTGGTCCAACTCGTCCAGGCCAACCAGATATCCCAACCTAATCTGGTCCCACTTGCCAGCACCCAGCCCATCTCCCTCCAAACCCTTCCTAGTTTCTGCCAGGACTCTTGACTTCAGGCTTCATTGCAAGCTTAATGCAACATGGTCAAAAACAAATCTACATTTTAGAAGTGAGTTACTACCCTTCACATCAAGAAAACATTTGAGCCTGTGTTATATATCAGAAAAATTGAAGTTAACAGGAACAAAGGAGAGGCTGTCATTATACCTAGCACAAAGATGGTGGTGGTTATTGAAAGTCCATAGTATTTACGCAAAACATCACTGCAGGCGAACTTCCAGATTCAACATACCTCAGTTCTTTATCAATAACTGTTCCACCATTACTAATGATTGCAGTGTTCAATTCAATTCACAATTTCTCAGATAATTCAGAAGTCTATGACTGAATGTAACAACATTCAAGTTTAGGTTGAAAACTGTCAAGCTATATGCTTTAAAAAAATTTATTTACAGGATGCGGGCATCACCAGGCGTGCCAACATCTACTGCCTACCCTTCGTTAACCCTGAGAAGGTGATGGTGAACCGCCTTTTTAAAACATTGCACCCATGTGATTAGATACATCCACGGTGTTGTTAGGGAGTTCTAAGATTTTGGCCCAATAGCACAGTTCAGTTTTTGGTCAACAATTATATTCAGGATATAGGTTTGCACACAGAGCTGGAAGGTTCATTTCCAGACATTTCATCACCCTACACCGTTTCCTGTGATGTTATTTCCGGTTCTTTTTCTCAGGGGGTGGTAGATGGGGTCTAACTTGGTGTGTTTGTTGATAGAGTTCCAGTTGGAATGCCATGCTTCTAGGAATCCGTGTACGTGTCTCTCTTTGGCTCATCCTAAGATGGATGTGTTGTCCCAGTCGAAGTGGTGTCCTTCCTCTATCTATATGTAAGGATACTAGCGAGAGTGGGTCATGTTGTTTTGTGGCTAGTTGGTTTCATGTATCCTGGTGGCTAGTTTTCTGCCTGTTTGTCCAATGTAGTGTTTGTCACAGTCCTTGCACAATATTTTGTAAATGACATCAGTTTTACTTGTTGTCTGTATCAGGTCTTTCAAGTTTATTAGATGCTGTTTTAGTGTGTTGGTGGGTTTGTGGGCTACCATGATGCCAAGGGGTCTGAGTAGTCTGGCAATCATTTCCAAGATGTCTTTGATGTAGGGGAGAATGGCTAGCGTTTCTGGATGCATTTTGTCTGCTTGTTTGGGTTTGTTGCTGAGAAATTGGAGGACTGTGTTCATTGGGTACCCACTCTTTTTGAATACATGGTATAGATGATTTTCATCTGCTCTGCGTAGTTCCTCTGTGCTGCAGTGCGGGTTGGCTCATTCAAATAATGTTCTGATGCAGCTTCATTTGTGGGTGTTGGAATGATTGCTTCTGTAGTTCAATATTTGGTCCATATGTGTTGTTTTCCTGTAGGCGCTAGTTTGAAGTTGCCCATTGGCTATTCGCTCTACTGTGACATCTAGGAATGGCAATTTGTTGTTGTTTTCCTTTTCTTTAGTGAATTTTATGCCAGTAAGGGTATTATTATTGGTCTTGAAGGTTTCCTCTAATTTGTTTTGAACAGGAAATGACATCACCAACACAAAAGAAACCCAAACATACAAATAGAAAGCAGGAATCATGTACAGTGCCCACTGAAGATGTTACCTAGTAGGGTGAGGAAATGTCTGGAAATGAACCTTCCAGCTCAGCAAGCAAACTTACATGCAGATCCTCAACCTGAGCTACAAATCTTCTTAAAACTAGCCAAGTTACATTCAGGTTGGTGGTATTGGAGGAATTCAATGATGAGACATGTTAGACAGGTGGCATGATTGAGATACGTGAATTATTTAGTCTTGAATGTAGGAGAGTTTAAAAGTAGGTTTGCAGATGATACAAAAATTGATGAGGTGGTATTTAGTGGGGATGATTGCCTTAAAGGAGGATATAAAAAAGGGGCTGGTCAGGTGGGCTGATCAGTGGCAAATGGAATTCAATCTGAGTGAGAGATGATATACTTGAGAAAGATAAACAAGGCAACAGAATACAGGATGAACAGTAGGGGTCTGGAAAGCATGGAGGAACAGAGGGACACTGGAGAGCATATATCTATTGGTCCATAAAAGGTAGTGGGACAGGTAGATGCAGTGGTCAAGAAGGCATATGAGACATTTATTAGCCGGAGAGGGAAGGCAAGAGACAAAAAAAAACTGCAGAGGTTGGAATCCAAAGCAGACAGGAGGCTGGAAGAACACAGCATTCCAGGCAGCAACAGGAGGTAACCCTACTTCAGGACTCGAGGCAATGCTAGAACTATACAAAAATGTGGTTAGGTCATAGCAAGAGCTTTGTGTGCAGTTCTGGAATCCACATTATAGAAGGCACGTGACTGCACTGGAGAGGGGGCAGAGAAGACTTACCAGGATGTTGCCTGTATTAGAGAGCTTTAGTTATACTGGGGTTGTTTTCCTTGAAGCAGAAGAGACTGAGGTGGTGGGAAGGATCGCGACTGAGGTATATGAAATAATGAGGGACATGGATAGGGTAGACAAGAAGCAACATTTTCCCTTGGTGGAGGGCTCAATGACCAGGAGGCATAGATTGAAGGTAAGAGACAGGAGGTTTAAACAGGATCAGATGAAAAATTTGTGTTTTTTTTAAGTTAGGGGTGTCAGGAATCTTGAGCTCACTGCCTGAAAGGTATACATAGAAACCCTGATAACATTTAGATATTTAGATGTGCACTTGTGAAGTCAAGGCATAGAAGTCTATAGGACAACTGCCAGAAAGTAGAATCAGAATAGTTAGGTGCTTGCTTTTGACAAGTACAGATTTAAAAGGGTCAAAGAACCCTTTTTGCACTGTTGACCTCTATGATTAAGTGTCAGACATGACCAACTCAAACAAGAAAAACAATCTCTGCTTGAGACTCAACACCACTGTTACACCACTAAGACTAGCTTAACTGTTTAAATCTAACCTGCACAAAAGTGGCTGGAACAGATGCAGTAAGTGATTCTGACCTGGAAATGCCAAAATTAAGGCTTTCAATCATTTGATGGAGGAAGTAAAAGGTGAAGGTTAAAGCAGGGTTAAGATTCTATCCCTCATCTCTGCCAAACGAACACAGTGGCTCAATGGTTAGCACTGCAGCCTCACAGCGCCATGGACCCAGGTTCAATTCCAGCCTCGGGCGACTGTGTGGAGTTTGCATGTTCTCCCCATGTCTACATAGGTTTCCTCTGGGTTCACCGGTCTCCTCACATAATCCAAAGATGTGCAGGTTAGGTGAATTGGCCATGCTAAATTGCCCATAGTGTTCAAGGATGCGTAGGTTAGATGCATTAGTCAGGGGTAAATAAAGAATAATAGGGGAGGGGAATGGGTCTGGGTGGGTTACTCTTCTGAGGTCAGTGTGGATTTGTTGGGCCAAAAGGACCTGTTTCCACACTGTAGGGATTCTATGAAATACACACAATGACTGTGGAAACTGATAGTTATTGAGGTTAATGCCAGCAGTCCAACAGCAAGATTCTGAATGCAGTGCTATAATAGGTTAAATGATCTTACGCAAGTGGGTGAGGTTAATGACTGCACCATCAAATGTCATAATCTTTCAATTGGATCACTAATCTCAGATATACCTCATGCACCACACCCTTATTACTCAACTGACAAAAAAAACTCCATCTACATACGTAAGATCTACCCCACCCTCAGATAATTAAAACTACTGCAAACCCCACACCCATGTATTGCATTTGAACAGTGGAGAAACAATAAAATGACAGAAACAAAGAAGATAAACCATCAATTCCTTTCATGCTTATAGATCCTGATACACTGCGTAAAATAGGCAAGAACAGACAGAGTTTCAACAATGAGACACAATAAACGGCCTGCAGCCAGGACAGGGTGCAAGGATAGTACAGATACCACATCACAGGAGGATAAATCTGGCAGGAGTTATACTGCAAAGATGAGAATTTCAATGGTCTAAGTTTTAGGAGGCGGTTGATGGTATACACAACAAAACATTTGGTACATTCAAAAGAAGTATAGAGAAATTTAGCACCTGTGTTATTCATAGAGTTGGAGCACTTCATTTCCCAGGTGAAAATGGTGGCCAACTTCATTAGTGCATTTATAGACTTCAACCATGATGCAAAGTATGATAGCCACTGTCTCAGCTACCACTGCAGCACAAGCAGCTACCACGAGAAATCTTAACGCTGCAGTGGAATCTCAGACTGCTGTCATTTATGATCAGATTGCTCTCATATTAGTTTAGCAAGGATAGTACAGATACCAAATCACAGGAGGACAAATCTGGCAGGAGTTGTACTGCAAGGATGAGAAGTTCAATACCATTGCTCAAAGAGCTTATGGGAGGGGGGGGGAATGGGGGGGCACAACAATCTAGCAAAATGTCCTCCAACAAGTTATTATGATTGCTGAGATTCCACCATCAGGGAGTAGCAGTGATTCCATGAACCCCCTGCTATCTGATCGGAAGATGATATCATTCATATCTGCAGTCTGCTCCAATGAAATTCAGCACACACAAGCACCAAGAGATTCGTAAGGGCAATTCCTCATCTTGCCTGGCGGTCAGGCCTGCCCCTTTATGAGGGTGAGTGTGAAACATGAAGAGAACTCTTGAAAGCTGCTCAGCTCAGTACAGCAAGGAATCTCCAGAAAGGATTCAGACATCTAAATCATTGTTTCAACACTCCAACGGTCTACTCTATTACATTCCCCATGGCAGCAGGTTTCCAGTGTGCACATGCAGTGTTAATGTACATGAGGAACCACAGTCACAATCCATGTCATCAAAAGGCATCACTTTTCACTTAGTAGCTACCCTTTGGTTCACTGGGGTGATTCAAATGCTGCTATTACAAATGACTGTCACAAAATGAAGGCATTCCAACTGCTACCAGGGTAACGTGCATTATCCAGCCTGATAGGCTGCTACAGTTACACATGAGCTGGATGCTGAGAGAGTGAGGTTCCCTTTCAGCTCAAGTATTGACAAAGCTAACTTTTACTGACTGCATGAACATTACTTTGTGGGCAATGATAACTTGTACCATGGAAAACTTGGAATACCAAAGCTCACTATGTTTACTTATCTCTGGCAAGACAGAATGAAATGTAAAATAAATCAGAAAATGTTATTAAGATTCAACAGATCAGGCCAAATCTGTGGAGAGTGTTTCAGGTTGATGCCCTTTCATCAGAGCCGGAAAATATTTCAAATGGTTTTAATAGCAGCTGGGAAATCGCTGAGGGATGGGAGATGGGATTCACTCACAGGAAGGACAAGAGAGAAAGTCTAAAATTCAGCAAAGATTAAATGACAAAAATGTTGAAAGCACAAGGCTAAAGAAGATGATAATAGAACAAGTAAAGAAACAAGACACTAAGGGGCCTCTACACTCTTATTCCCTTTTCCTCCCTCTGACCCCATCCCTTCTTCAAATTTAATTCCTTGCCATACTTTCATTAAATTTTCAAATCTCCCCCACTCAAATGTTTATTCTCAGCAAAATCTTTATCTCCTTTCGCCCACATTTCAGCAAATTTCCAATTTAGAATAAAGCCAATTCTATCGTTCACCTCCTTGTGCACATCTTTGGCTGGGAGTCTTCTCTCTGCAATCTCCAGCGGACCTTTTATTCCATCTTCAAAATTCTCTCCCAAGCTAGACTTTTCCTCTGGCCAGGAGCAAAATGGAACACACTCAACTTGCCTGGATATGGCTCCAAAAACACTGACTAATCCTGGACAAAACAGCCTCCTTGACTGGCACATTTACCACCATGAACATTCATGGGGCATAAGGCACAGTAGCAGAGATGTGCACCATCTATAAGATGAATAGCAGCAAGTAGCCAAGTCTCCTTCAAAAGCACCTTCCAAATCCATAACCTGGAGCATTGGGAAGGACCGGGTACATGGGAACACCATCACTTGCAAATTCATCTCCAAACGACACATCATCATGATTTGGAATTACATCACAGTTCCTTCACTGTTCTAGATCAAAAGCCTGAACTCCCTTCCTAATGGCTCTGAGGGTGTTCCTACAACTCAAACTGCAGCAATTCACCAACACTTCTTGGGATCAATCAAAGATGAGTAATTAATGATGACCTTGTCAATGACACCCACTTTCCAACAGAGAATTATTAAAATTCTGTGGTTTGGCTATTAACTGAAATCCATTGCAAGCCCATTGACTCCCATCACTAGGCAGAGGAAATCAACCAGTAAAAAACAGAAACAAAGTTTCAAGCTCTTCATAATCACTAGGTGTCACAAAATGATTTACAGCCAATGAAGGACTTTTGAAAGGTTGTTACCATTGTAGAAATTGGGCCTTTCATAAACAATATCTTCTAGGAATAAATAGAAAAAAAACGCTTAATAAGTATTGAGAAGACCACCTCAGAAACGAAACCTTTATACCTCTCTTCACAGCAGAAATAGTCCCTGAAAACATCAAAATATCTTAAATTAGGCTTCCATATTGAGAGTCCTAAATTGGTGGGACGATACTTTGCAAATTATTTATTTTTGCAAGTATTTAAAACGGGTCAAGAGATAACCCGCAGTATGACATTAACTAAAGAGCTGATCTCAAAAGGGAGAGAAAGATAACCATCCTGACATCTTGAAGACCTGTTCCATAATCATTAACAAGATAATATAGTGACTACCACACCCTACAATTCAAGCATATTAACTAGTTCTCTTCAGACTACAGGGATAGTTAGGCAGCTGTCCTCCTAAAATGAAAGATGGACCAGGAAAGATGTAGATAATCTCAGGGAAAAGTTTTCTAACATTCAGCTAGAGAGCAAAATGCTGCCATCACAAGTTATTGAGATGAACACATTCTGCCATACAGTATCTATCCTCTAGTAAGAGTGAACTACCCTCAACTGTTATTAGTTCTATACTTTTTCTATCTATTTAGCTCACATAATATCTAAATAAACTGCTAATTTTTTTATACATTATTTTCAAATTACTTGTGGAGAGGTGACTATTTTAGATAACTGTGGCCTCAGAACTTCACAAATATAAGAAACAGCAGCAACCTGTGCACAGCAAACTCCTACAACAACAACACAATCGTGAGAAGATAATTTGTTTTTCTATAATGCTGACTGAAAGATAAATATTGGCCACCAGGGATAACCCCTGCCAATGCACTTTTTCAAAACTGTGCCATGGGTTCTTTTATATGGCATATCATGTCAACAGATCTCCTGGCAGGAGCAGTTGCAAGCAGCAGGAAAATTGCCCAAAGCTGCATGCAGTGCTCTAGATAGCATTTAACCAAACCTCTGGATCATTGGATTCCAATGTTTTTGAGATAATAGCCAATAGTCCATTCACGTGGAATTATCCAGCCTTAAAACTCCTTTAAGCTAATGAATTTCAAGTAATGAGCATTTCAGAGGAAACTTTATTTTAATTCATTCACGTGATGTGGGTGTCACTAGCTAGGCAACACTATTGCCCATCATAATTGCCAGGGGGCAGTTAAGAGTCAACCACACTGCTGTGGGTGTGAAGTCAGGGAAGGAAACTGCTATGCTTCCCTAACAAGACATTACTGCACCAGATGGGCTTTTCTGACAGTCGGCAATGGATGCATGGTCATCATTAGACTCTTAATTCCAGATTTTTATTGAATTCAAATTCCACCATCTCCTGCGATGGGATTTGAATCCGGGTCCCCAGACGTTATCTAGATCTCTGGATTAACAGTCCAGCAGTGATACCACTAAGCCATCGCCTTCCCATAACTTCATAATTATCCAGTGTATTCTGCTTTTGAAACAGACACAGTAGATTTCAAATTTACACCGCTTAAATGAAAGTATTTACAAAAATTCCACAAACCTTCTCAATATTTATTTGGTGCTTTTGGAGCCGTTCCAAATCGGTTGGAATTGCAACTTTAACAAACTTCTGGATAGTTGGTTCCAGTCTTCGAAGGCTCAATTTTGCAGCATCTTTCGCCATGCTGTTTCCAAACAGCAATTAGGGTCTTTCAGGTTAAGTCACATCAGACCTTAAGTCAAGATTAAAAGCAATGTTTCAAAAGGAAAAATACTGATTTTGCAAGGTCTTTCAAAAACTCTTCTTTTCATCACAAAGTTCAATGTCTAATAAATAAACATGTTAAATCATGACTTTTAATAAGATACAAGATATTCAACACTTTTACATTTTTTTCCATTCGTGTTAAACTGCATACTTATTCTAACCCTACTTCCCATCACCTCAGATATAAATTGTAAATAAAAATGTCAAGGACAGTTCGTGTCCACAATCTTATTCTGTGCTCTCAATTCTTCTTCACATCTAATTGACCATTTAAAATATGGATACAATATTATCTATATGTTAGAAAATCCACAAAAAGTGCTTCTGATTAGTAAACACCATGCAAAAATAATCAAAAAATCAGTTGAATTAAGAAATAAATCATGTCAGCCACACCTATGTGATTTTTTTTGTATAAAATTCTCTCTCTGAAAATTAAAAGATGCATACTTATTTTTATCTTATGCCAGTCAAGATCTATCTGGGTTGAAACATCAAAAAACACACTGCACACTGTGAATTATCCATGTGCAATGTTAGCAGTGATCTATCAGTTTTAAATTATTTGCACTAACTAAAAAAAACACAAGTGCAAAGATGTTTCTTTCAATATGGTTTGGGCTAAGCACAAAAAAATTCAAATTTAAATTATTTTCATATCAAAACATTAACTTTGCACTGTAGTTATTTTAACAGAGAACCATTATTGCTTTCATTTCAGTTTTTTCATGATTTTTTAAAAAATCCTTTTTGAGGCTATCTTATACAATTTCACTCAACTAAAGGAAACATGTGATTTGCTCCCATGCCTCTTTCAAAGCCGTGAAATATACTATTGCTAGTAATTGAAGTGACTTTTTACATAATTAACTAACTACAAAGTTGTGGAATTTCCTGAGAGAGTATAACATGGATGACACATCCAAAATTGCATCTACTCATATACCCATTTTGCCAATTTCAATTTACTCTAAAATTTTCTATCAACCTCAACTGCTCAACCTCAATATAAAATCTAGCGCAAATGAGGAAATCATCAAAATTTGAGCCTTTTAAAGTTAAGTGTGAAATTCAAACCAAACATCCTACTTTAAGTGTAAAAATTAAAGTTTTGAATATTTAACAATTAATCCACATTAGACACAACGCGATTAAGAAAAAACTAGGTATGTTTTTTGATGTTTTGTGCTGAAACCATAATAATGCATTCAAAGAAACAAAGACAAAAGTTTTCATTCAAATATCTGCCAAAGCTGAAGAAACACCAGAAAAAATATTTTATTCCCTGCTCAACCTAGAATTCAGAACTTAACTTCTACTGTAAAACTGAAATATCATGCGTGTTCTGGCCAGTTGAGGAGAAAGAATTGGTTCCCCTCTTTTTAAATCTTTCTTAGTCAGTTACAGCAAATATTTTTAATTATTTTAGCACACAGCTATCACAGTTCAATTCAAATGAAGGAACCAATTGTCAAGGTTTTCTTGATTGAAATGATGAGTAATTTTATTACCTGCTCAGCCTGAGAAGAATCCAATAAAAAAGTGACATCAGACACACAAACAAGTTGAGAGAGAGAGAGAGAGAGAGAGAGAAAGAGAGAAAGATCTGGACAGGTAAAACAAGGCTACACAGTTTAAAAGTCCTTAGAGTCTTTGACATGTCACCTTTTAAATCTAGGCCAATGTTGGTTCATTGTTGGCTCATGTCCATGGTAAATAACAGATTCTGTAGATATCTTTAGATTCTCAGTGAATACTAGTTACCAAGGTTGGTTTCTCACTGGGTTCTACATTCCAAGATGAGAGAAGCAGGCAGGGAGAAAGAGCTCCTTGGTGATTGTAACAAAGTCAGCCAGGTGGACATCATAAAATACGAGTTCCCAGATTGGACCAGGTTAACAGCCCCAATCAGAGAGTCCTGGCTGACAGATACGTACAGAAGCGTCAGTTATCCTATTCACTCAGAGTTGGCTCTGAGGGAGCTAGATCAGTATCGAAGACTCAACATACTTAAATAAAGGGTGATTTGGTGACAGAATACCAATCTATGTGGAGTTATTTCAAGCTATTTTCAGAAATTAATTTTCAGAAGGTTAATTTTACCTTTTCTCTGTTCTGCTGCTCAAAGGCAGCTGTTGCCATACAGGTCAGTGTATATTCTGGAGTTTAGCTCAATCGTCTTTTGAACTTAGATAGTACTAAACACATGTGAATTAAACAGGAGATGGAAGTTCTGGATGCTGACTTGTTTTCATGCGTTTAGACAAAAGCTGGGTTGATTGCTAACACTACAAGTAGGTGGTGAAGCATGTGTAGAAGCGCAGGTTTGCAATCAAAACGGAGTGCAGCTTATTGAAATCAATAGATATAACATTATGGCAGCACTGAATTATCAGTGTATGGGTTTTAGTATCGTTGCTTCACAGTCCTGCTAAAACATCCACGTAAAAGTAGTAACGAATTTAAAAAATGCTGACCCAAAAGGAACACTCAGAAAAAGCACTTATGCCTCACATTCCTAAGGAAAGGTGACGAGCCATGCAGAAAGCGGGGTAAGTAGCAAACACCAGCAAGATGGCAGCCATTTTCATACTGGCAATTCTAATAACTAAAATGGCAATCTCAATAAACATTAATTTGTTATTACACTTCTGTCTCATAAAGCTTGCCTCAATCTGTGACCACTGCAGCCGTTCTTAAGTGTTTTCGTTCCTGAAAACTATTTCAGTCCATGAAAAGTCCCAGATATAATAATCAGATGATGGGAAGTTAAAATTTGATAGCCTGTATTCACCATTATCCTAACACCACCTTTTCAAGAAGAAGAAATGCAACATTTCCCCCGTTTGATTATGGTGCACATTCCTCGCTGATTATATCGTCCAAGAACTCTAGCAAGTTTGACAAACATGACTTGCCCTTCATGAAACCGTGCTGACATTGGTGAATTTAACTTTGTTTTTTCAAGTGTTCAGTTATCTCCTCCTTTATGATTGACTCCAGCAACTTCACCACTGTGGAACTCAAACTAACTGGTCTATGGTTTCCCATTTTTTGCCCATCTCTTTTTTTGAATAAGGATGTTGCAAGTTTCCAATCACTGGTACTTTTCTAGAATCCAGGGAGTTTTGAATGTCATAACTAATGCATCCACTATCTCTGCTGCCATTTCCTTTAATTCACTAGGGTACAGGCCATCAGGCCCCAAGTACTTATCTACTTTTAATCGCATCTGTTTACTTAATACCTTCTCCCTAGTTTTGTAATTTAACCAAGTTCTTCTGTAGTAACTGCAGTTTTGGGAAGAAATTATCTTCCACTGTGACAACGGTGACAAAACATTGGTTTAGTGCCTCTGCCATTTCTGAGTTTCCCACTATTATTTCACCATTTTCAAATGGTATGAATTATAAATTATATGGATGAATATATGAATTAACAGTACTAAAGGCAAACATATATTCTGCATTTACTATCTTTGTTCAAACCTGGATTCAAAACCGGTTCTAGGACTGGCAATCTCACTTCTCCCCCTGGCTGTGCCATCCTTTCAAGAATAAACTCTTAACTGCCCATTTTCATAATCCCTGTACCATCTCCCAAAATTATCACACACATATGTGAAATGTACAAGTGAGAAGAATTGTTTGACACTGACTCAGTTACATAGTTTTGGTGTCTTTAGATAAAAGGGCAATCTCAATGCATATAGATCTCACAAAGCTTACCTCAAATCGGTGGCCTGGTGAGAGCTTGCAGCTGTTTTAGGTCCACTTCCTTTTTAAAAACCATTTTACTCCATGAAAGTCTCAGGTATGACAATAAAAGGACAATTTAAAAATTTGGTGGTCCATATTTACTGTACCTCATATGACCCTTCATCACAATGCCAATTATTCTAAGCTAAGGTGAATTAAATGCGAGGATTTATGCATGAACTAAAAATATTAGGGAAGTTCAAGCTTGTTGTGAAAACTATACATGGTAGTCCCCAGGTTTTCTCAGGTAGCTACTTTGCGCAGAACTTTTGTTGCAATTATGCAGGAAATTCAAGACTCAACCATCATATGAAATGTTCTCAAAGCAGATTGAGCCAAGATTGTGAACTTTCCACATGGGGAATCGTGGGTGTAAACTCATATTATTCTAGTGATGCAGCTCATCAGTACACCGACGCATGTTGTGCTGGCCTGACTTTTGTCTTAGATCTATAAACAGATTCTATAGAAATGCATATATGAAGAGCAAGTTGTGGTTTGGGCCTTTCTCCCACAAACTTTCTGTCTTATCAGAGGGAAATCCCCTGTTGCATTCATCAACTTCAATCATATTGAAACCAGATTAAAACAAACCATTGCTGAATGATGCAAACAGTCATGTTTTTATTTTTTTACTTAAAGATTTAAGATGATTCAATTTTGAAAAACTATGCATAAATTATCTTCTTAAGTAATTCCTTAATAAATAGGTAATGTTCAAGTATTACATTGTCCTCTTGATCACAAGGCAAGTTTGTTTGTAAGTGGGGACATAGGAGTAGGAGGAAACCATTTGGAACCTTGAATTGTTCTGCTATTCAGTGAGATAATGGTTGATCTGCAACCTAACTCCATACATTAGAAATATTCAATATTGTTTGCGATTCCATGATTGGGAAGTACTATCTGAATAATCCTGAGTTTGCCAAGAATTGGACTAACAACAACTTCAAAGACTATCAGTTGAACTTGATACGTGGCTCACTTATGCTTGCTAAAAGCTGCAAATATAACCATCAATGTGTGGTTCTCTGCAAAAAGAATTGGTTTGGCATTGCCTTTTCAATTAAAGAAAAGGTTGTGAGACACTGCCCCCTGCTGCATTCACTTTATCAGGTCTCAGCCAATCACAGTCAACTTGCTTTTTCAAATGTAAACACAAGTTATGTACTAACTGTTCCCAGTTGAGCTTCGACAAGTAAGGGTATCGTAGCCAATCATTCAGCATCCTGTATCTCATGCAGTACAATTTTCTGTTGCCAAGACATTTGGCAATCATCTGTCTTGATGAATGCAAGACAAAAACCTTCAACACCAATCTTTTTTAGTTTACATTCTTTACTACCAAACAGCTAATTTTATAAATGCACATTTTCCTCATGTTCCTTAACATCTCGGACTAACAAAAATCTACTAATCTCAGATTCGAAATTTACAATGTATACCATGCGAATTGTGGAAAGCAGTTACAACTTTTACTATCAACCTAATCTCAGGAGTCACATGTAGGTCAAACCAGTTAAGGATGACAGATTTTAATACAGATAAGTACATGGACATGAAAGTAGATGTAACTGAAGTGAACTGGCAATTTTAGCTGTTGCCCAGAAGAGTTGATGTTACATACTAGAATGGATAGAAGATTGGTGAGCTAACAGGAACCAGAAAGCAGGCATAAATGTCTCAAGGTTGTTGCGATGAATGATGTGCTACTGAGAATAGTGCTGGGGTTTCAACTTTACTCTATTTATTTAAATGACCTGAATGAAGGGATACAAGTATGGTTTCAAACATTGACGACACAAAGCTAGTTAGCAGAGTGAACACATGAAGTCAGGATGATGATGGTACAAAAGGGATATAGGCAGGTTAAGTGAGTGGGCACAGATCTGACAAATGGAAAGACATTGTAGAGATGCAGAGTGACTTCAGTGTTCCAGCACATGAAGATTAGAATGCAGGTACTGTATATCAATTAATTAGGAAAGCTAATAGAATGCTTTTGTTCTTTGCAAAAGGAATTGAATACAAATGTAAAGAGAAATTGGCAAGACGATATCTGGAGTACTTTGTACTGTATTGGCATCCTTATTTAAAGAATATAGAACAGTCCAGCACGGTACAAGCCCTTCAGCCCTCGATGTCGTGCTGGCCTTTTACCTACTCCAAGATCAGTCTCACCTACAAAACATTCATTTTACTATCATCCATGTGCCTATCCAAGAGCTGCTCAAATGTTCCTAATGTATCTGACTCAAGGGAAGATGAGCTTTTTTTTCTTAGAGTAATTACGGCAGACTATTTACTCCGCTCAGTTCATGCTTAGGTGCTTCTCACTGAAATGACTTTGGGAACCATTGGAATGGAGACAAAAATTATTGCATGCCAGTTAGGACAGAAGACTCTGGCAAGTGGGTGAAAAGGTCTGGGGGCAAAAAGAAAGGATTGGGTAGGCCTTGATCAGTCCTCAGGTCCATGTATATGGATGATGACTCCATCATCCTTTTCCTGGCCCACCCACACATGACTGATAACCATGAACTGAAAAACAATACTGTGCTTCAATGAGACTCTGAACAAGCATTCTAAGGCTTCCTTCCAACTGATTTCAAATAACAGACAGCGAATGCGGACTGATCATGCTCAATGCACTGGTTTGCTTATTGATAGGGAAACAGTTCAGAGGTTTACGAGACAAAAACTGAGAATGGGTGAGTTATCTTCTGAGGATTAGAAGAGCAAGATGTAACTGGATTGAAAAAGGTACAGACGTGAGGAGATTTGACAAGGTGAATTCTTGCAAGATTCCAAAACTAGGGAATCATTATTTAAGAATAGGATCATTTAATACAGAAATAAAGAGATTTTTTTTCCACTCACAGAACTCCCTTCCAGGAAAGGATGTAGAAAAAGAGCCTTTGAATTTTTTTTAAGGCAGAGGTAGATGGATTTTTGATAAAGTGTGTGAAAGGTTATCGTGGGTAGGTGAAATGCCCAATAATGAAATCTTGAACGGTGCAATTGGCTCAGGGGAGGAGTTAGCCTACAGCTGCTGCTAATCTGTATGTTCCTGTTTCCTTCCCTGAAGAATATTCATGAATAAAGTAGTTATTCTACTCACAATTGGTGGCAGTTTCATATGCTGCATTCAAGACTAGCTTTAGTATCCAGATTGTATTAACTGGATTTAAATTTCAGTTGCTGTGGTGGGATTTGAACCCTGGTGCCCAGAGTGTCTGGATTGATAGTCAGTGGCATTCCCATTGCACCAACACCTCGCTCTTAACCTTCTAAATTCAATGTTTACCACTCAAGTTGTTTAATCTCTCTTCGTAGTTTAACCCTTGGAGTCCAGTTATTATTCTAATAAATCCACATTCCCTCCAATGTCCTTCCTAAAGTGAGGTGCACAAAAAATGTTCACAATGCTCCAGAGCATAGCAGGTTTTAATTAACTGAAGCACAACTTCTACTCTCTTGTATTTTAGCCCTCTAGATAAGAAGAGGAGGCTTCCATCAATCTTCAATTTTTTTTGAACATGTTTATTTCAGTATGTGTACACCTGGTTCCCAAGTAAGTTCAGTGCAATACTCATTGCCATGCAAATGATACAGTGTGAAACCACTTTCATTTATGAAAGTGTGTGCATTTATGATCTGTTATGGCTACCTACGCAATGGACATTCTGATGGAGTCTGCACAAGCCTCTCTGTCTGTCATTTAAAGAGCTCCAGCAGCCATGGGCAGTTATTGAAGAACAGTCTCCACCACAAACTGATGCAACCAGTGCAAGGGCAGATAACTATCAGTCTGAATGCTGTCAGAAAGGGCCAGCAAGCCTGGCCCCAAATGTGCAGACAGATCCAAAAAAAAACAAAACTGAATATCATTTCACAATTTTAATATCAAGAGCCTTTTAGAAACATACGTAGCCACCAAGGGCAAACACAAGCACATAATTATAAATTTACAGAAATTATTACAAAACTGAAATCTAAAAGAGACTTGAATTTGAGTAACCAATACCACCTAAATATTCATCCAATGATATGTGCTACATGATGGGAAAAAGTGAGTCATTGTACATGCTCTTCAAATCTGTAAAGTCTCAAGTCTCTGTTAGCAGAATACACGCATGAAGGTTAGACCCAAATCTGCTCTCAGAAATTTCAAGTTATTGGCTCCCTTTAAAAGGATCATGTTGGTACTAGAGTAGATATAGGGACTAAGAGATGGTGTAAGTGAAGGTCTCCTCCAAAATGGAGGGACAGTAGAATCTCACCATTGTTCCAACATAGCTACCCCCAATCACTCAGGCATACAGTTGAAATTAAAAATACTGCATACCATGTGTGACAATCTCACATTTTGTCAATTTTTTTTTTAAATCTTGCACTCATCAGGTCACTTTAGAAGAATACAAATTTAAAGCAAAAACTAACTTTTATGCAACATGAGAGTAGAGTGCTACTTGGCTGGCACATGACTTCTCATGTGTAGAGGAACTCTCAGAGAATGTACCTACAAATAGTGATCTGATAGTTAATAGCCAGGCTTGGTAAATGATAAACCAGGCAGGTTGAATCTGATTGGTCAGGGCACTGCCCTGAGAAATGAGCTGGTGAATGTATATCACCTAATTTAGAGTTGAAACAAGTGCAATGTGTGTACACATTCTGTCTGCAAAGAATAGGGCCTTGTATATAAATATATGCAGCTTCCCGTACCCAAAAGTGCACCATAATGCAAGTCCGACTGCATCTTAACTTGGTTGTCAGTGTAATTTCTTGCACGTTCAGGATTATCCAAGAAAAGTTGTCTAATTGAAGATTTAAATCAAACGTAGAGTCAGTACCATTCTTTTCAGAACAGCCAAAGATTATTTAATAAAATTTGCCAGTCTTTCAGTCTTAAGCCTACAAACCTGTCATCATACTTGCAAACTGTTGGGACACATTACCCTGATCTCAGATGGACTTATCAGGGCCAAGAGTGACTACCACAGGACCTTCCATGACTTTACATGACAGTGAAAAGTAATCCAATGAGCATAGCCATTATCTCACAGGATGACTTTGATGTACCCTGTTTCAGCATTATATTTGCATGGTGAACAAATGACTTAGGATTTATTTATAAGTTGCTAATAAAGGCCTACTTATAACGTACGGAATAATAGGGACTTCAACATGTATACTAATCAGTGAAGATAGGATTGTGGTAGACTGTACTGGAGAATACCTGACTGATTTCTCAACTAAGACATTGAGGAAAGAGAGCTTATTTGATTGTTCTATCTCAAGTGTGAATTCGAGTGCAGGGTGGAACCCATTAAGACAAAGATATGCTGCCTATCACGCAAATGATTAACATGGGGTAGGAAGATCAGGGCTGGTGAGATGCCAGGTACATAAGCTGTACATCCCAAAAAGTCAGTAGTTTGTATTAAATGGTATATCCTTTCAGCTGTTTACAACAAACAAGGCACTGAATGCACCCATTCCTGAAGAAGGGCTCATGCCCGAAACGTCGATTCTCCTGCTCCTTGGATGCTGCCTGACCTGCTACACTTTTCCAGCAACACATTTTCAGCTCTGATCTCCAGCATCTGCAGTCCCCACTTTCTCCACTGAATGCACCCAACCAGCTTGCAAAATGTGCAATAGTGTTTAACATTAGCTGTGATTCTGTAATTGGACAACATTTACTAGATAATCCTGAATATGTGAGGTATTACACTGACAAATAATTTAAAATTGTCAGTTGGGCTCACAGTCAGTGCAATTACTTAGCCTGGAAGTTATATTAATACAGAGCTTCCTGAACTTTACAGGCTCAAAGAACATGCACCCACACTGTTGCTATTTCAAACGAACAAAATACGGAGCAGTCATTTGGTACTTCACTCCTCAGGAATAGCCTTAATCAGAGTCAACCTACCTGGTTTAAAATGTAACAATGCCTGGCTGTTCATTATTAGTTAGCATTAATGAGTACATTTTCCTTGGCAACACCTCTACCACTTGAGTCCATTTGTAACCAGTCAGAACTTCTCATTGAAATGCAGAAAAGAGAAGTTGACCATTCAGTCCTTCGAACCTGCTACACCATTCATTATATGACATAGAACATAACAGCGCAGTGCAGGCCCTTCAGCCCTCGATGTTGCACCAACCTGTGAAACCGAGCTGAAGCCCATGTAACCTACGCTATTACATTTTCATCCATATATCTATCCAATCACCATTTAAAAGCCCTTAAAGTTGACGAGTCTACTACTGTTGCAGGCAGTGTGCTCCATGTCCCTATTACTCCAAGTAAAGAAACTACCTCTGACATCTGTCCTATATCTCATGTCCCTCAATTTAAACCTATGTCTCCTCATGCTAGTAATCAACACCAGAGGAAAAAGGCCCTCACTGTCCATCCTATTTAAACCTCTGATTATCTTGTACGACTCAATTAAGTTACCTCTCAACTTTCTTCTCTCCAACGAAAACAGCCTCAAATCCCTCAGCCTTTCCTTGTAAGACCTTCCCTCCATACCAGGCAACATCCTAGTAAGTCTCCTCTGCACCCTTTCCAAAGCTTCCACATCCTTCTTATGATGCGATGATCAGATCTGTATGCAATACTTCAAGTGTGGCCATACCAGAGTTTTGTACAGCTGCAGCATGATCTCATGGCTCCAAATCTCAGTCCCTCTACTAATAAAAGCTAACACACCTTCTGCCTTCTTGACAACCCTATCAACCTGGGTGGCAACTTTCAGGGATCTATGTATGTGGACACGGAGATTCTTCTGCTCATCTACACTACCAAGAATCTTACTATTAGCCCGGTACTCTGCATTCCTGTTACTTCTTCCAAAGGGAATCACCTCACACTTTTCAGCATTAAACTCCATTTGCCACCTCTCAGCCCTCTATGTAGTGTGTAAACATCCCACCTTTATTAGAGTCAGAGTCATAGAGATGCACAGCATGGAAACAGGCCCTTCAGTCCAACTCGTCCATGCTGACCAGATATCCTAAATTAATCTAGTCCCATTTGCCAGCATTTGGCCCACATCCCTCTAAACCCTTCATATTCACATACCCATTCAGATGCCTTTTAAACATTGAAATTGTACTACCACAAATTCATATTGCAGTGGAATGATATTAATCAGGACATGACAGAAGCACACAAAATGGCAGTACAATTACCATGAGTGACTTCAATCTAGCGAGTTTTGAGAAGATTCGTAGCTCAGGTGGAGGTTCTGGATCTAGATTTTCTCACTGAGCTGGAAGGTTCATTTTCTGTTGTATCATCACCATACTACGTAACATCTTCAGTGAGCCACTTAAAATGAACCTTCCAGCTCAGCGAGCAAACCTACATCCATGACTTCAATCTGTGCCTTGATTGGATAAATCAATTGAGCACTAAAGCTATGGAGCATGAGTTTCTGGAGTAAGGCATAATTATGTAGCAGTATTTTGAGAAGCCGATAACAGGACATGCTATTCTTGATCTAGTATTATGTAATGAAGAAGGGGCAACTGACAATCTTGTTGTAAAAAAATCTTTCAGAATAAGCCACCAGAATATAACAGGATTGTACATTATGTCTGAAAGTGAGATAGCTCATTCTAAAGCAATGGGACTTTAATCAGGGATGTCATGAAGGCATGAGACACAAAACGGCTGAGGTGGATTAAGAAGATACATTAAAAAGTATGAAACCAAAAGAGAAAATGCTGGAAAATCTCAGCAAGTCTGGCAGCATTTGTAAGGAGATAAAAGAGCTGACGTTTCGAGTCTAACTGACCCTTTGTCAAAGCATTAAAAAGTAAGACTGTACATTTGTAATGCACAATCTTAAAAATAACCATTACATAAAGAGCAACAAAACATTCCTTCAAGGTGCAAAAAGTCAAAAACGTTAGTCAACCATGGCTAACAAAGGAAGTTCAGGATTGCACAAGATGTAAAGGTTTCATCAGACATCTTTGTCACTTCTTCAAAAAAATTTGGCCCCAACACCTATCCTCTTCATGCTTGTAAAAAGTATTTTTACCAACCCATTCAGAGGTTTTATTACACACTTCTGGAGCAGGTGGGACTTGAGCTCAGGTCCTCCAGTCCAGAGGTATGATACCACCACTGCATCTTCATGCTTAAGTGGGAATTGTTTTGTTACTGCCTTCAGTTGTCAGAAATAGTAGTAATCCGAAGGAATGTGACATTTATAAATACAATAAAGGACCAAGAAACAGATAAGGGAAATTTGAAAATGAATGCAATCTAGCAGAAACCACAAGAACAGATTGTAAAAGCTTCAAAGTGAAGTAAAAAAAAATGTAATTTAGCTGAAATAAATGCAAACAGAGAAAGGAAAATGTACGATTGGGAATAGCGAAGCGGCACAGAAGCCTAGTGGTTGGTATATGTCTGTTTTCACTCAGGAAAATCCCAGAAATCTCCTATAAACGGAGATCCAAGTGGTCTGGGAAAATGAGGAGTTGACAAAGATTGGCATAGTAAGAATGGTGTAACAGAGAATTTAATGGAGCTGAAAGTGCATAAGTCCTCAGGAATGAGAGGTATCTCATTGAAAGTTATTAGATACATAAAGAGTAGATGCAGGTAAAATACTTCTCCTGGTTGGGAAGTCTAGAACTAGGTGGGGCTGATTTAAAAATAAGTGGAATGCCACGTGGTCCCAGGATGAGAAGAAATTTTGCTTTACTCAGAAGGGTTGTAAACCTTTGGAATTTCATAAGAGGGAGGGCTGTGGACATTCACAGATTTCTAGTTAGTGGTGCCATACAGAATAATGGGGATGGAGTGAGTAAAAGACATTGATGAGTTCAAACAGCCATTATCATACAGAGGGGTAAGGGAGGCTAGAAAGGCTGAATGGCCTACTCCTTTTCCTATGAGAAGTCCAGCTCAGTGCAAGATAAAAAGCTTCAAACAAAGCAGTCTTTTTTCAGCAATCCCAACACTGTTTGACAGACTCTCTTGGAATCAACATGATAACATAGCGAGGAAGAATTTAATGAATTGCTTTATGAAAATGCCAGCAAAATGTCAAATGGCCTCATTCTGTGTTCTTTCATTTCCCTCGTTTATTTGGAGACAATCTGACAACAGTCCCCAATGAAGCCTACACAGTGCTTCACTTTCATCAGTTGTCATAAGCAGACATCATATACCATCTTGACATTTCATAATTTTGAGTAGGCAATAATAAAAACATCATATACAAGCATGATGATGCAGTACCGGTATCCCGACAGCTGAACGGGAGGCCCAGATTCACGTCCCATCAGGTATGTAATTACATCTCTGAATGGGGTTGGTAAAAATACAAGCATGTAGAGGATAGGTACTAGGGACAAATACAAAATGCAAACCAAATGCATCAGATTCAACTTGCATATAAAAGGGCACGATCATTAAACATGTGCTGTGGGTGTGGGAAATCACGTCTCATTGATTTCAATGAGTTTTGTGAAACAGTGACAAAGACGACTGAAGGCAGGGCTGTGGACATTGTCTAGATGGACTTCAGCAAAGTGTTCGACAAGCTTCCACGTGGCAGACTTCTTAGCAAGGTTAGATCACATGGAATCCAGGAAGAGCTAGCTAGTTGGATACAAAATTGGCTTGAAGGTAGGAGATAGAAGGTTGTGATGGAGGGTTGTTCTGCGGTCTGGAGGCCTATGACTAATCACGTGCCACAAGAATCGGTGCTGGATCCACTGCTTTTCATCACTTACAATGATATGGGATGTGAATATAGGAGAAATGATTAGTAAGTTTGCAGATGACACCAAAATTGGTGGCGTAGTAGACACTGAAGAAGGTTACCTCAAAGTACGATGGGACTTTGATCAGATGGGCCTGAGGAGTGGAAGATGGCGTTCAGACAAATGTGAGATGCTGCAATTTGGTAAAGAAAATCAGAGCAGAAATTATACACTTAATGATAGGTCTTGGGTAGTGTTGTTGAACGAAAAGATTTTGGGGTGTAGGTCTATACAGGACATTGGTTAGGCCACTTTTAAGATTTGGTTAGATTACTTAGTGTGAAAACAGGCCCTTCAGCCCAACGTGTCCACACCGACCTGTCGAAGCGCAACCCACCCTGACCCATTCCCCTACATTTATCCCTTCACCAAAAACTACGGGCAGTTTAGCAAGGCCAATTCACCTAACCTGCACATTTTTGGACTGTGGGAGGAAACCGGAGCACCCAGAGGAAACCCACGCAGACACGGGGAGAATGTGTAAGCTCCACATAGACAGTCGCCTGAGGCAGGAATTGAACCCAGTCTCTGGTTCTGTGAGGCAGCAATGCTAACCACTGTGCCACCATGCCACCCACATTTTGGAATACTAAATTCAGTTCTGCTCTTCCTGCTACAGGAAAGATGTGAGAGACAGAGTCATAGAGATTTACAGCATGGAAACATACCCTTTGGACCAACTCGTCTATGCCAACCAGATATCCCAACCTAATCTAGACCCATTTGCCAGCCCTTGGCCCATATCCCTCTAAACTCTTCCTATTCATAAACCCATCCAAATGCCTTTTAAATGTTGCAATTGTACCAGCCTCCACCACTTCCTCTGGCAGCTCATTCCATACATGTGTGAAAAGGTTGCCCCACAGGTCTCTTTTATATCTTTCCCCTCTCACCCTAAACCTATGGCCTCTAGTTCTGGACTCCCCCACCCCAGGGAAAAGACTATCTATTTTTCCTATCCATGCCCCTCATGACTTTATAAACCTTTATGAGGTCACCCCTCAGCCTTTGACGCTCCAGGGAAAACAGGGCCGGCCTATTTAGCCTCTCCTTATAGCTCAACCTGGCAACATCCTTGTAAATCTTCGTCACTATCCTATCTACCTGCGACTCCACTTTCAAGGAGCTATGAACCTGCACTCCAAGGTCTCTTTGTTCAGCAACACTCCCTAGGATCTTACCATGAAGTGTATAAGTCCTGCTAAGATTTGCTTTCCCAAAATGCAGCACCTCGCATTCATCTGAATTAAACTCCATCTGAATAGGTCCTGGGGATTTATTCACCTCAAGACAACCAGCACTTCCTCCTCTGTAAAATGGACATTTTTCAAGATGTCACCATCTATTTCATCACATTCTATACCTTCCAAGTCCTTCTCCACAGTAAACACTGATGTAAAATACTCATGTAGCATCTCCCCCATTTTCTACAGCGCCACACAAACGCTATGCCCGAAACGTTGAATTTCCTATTCCTTGGATGCTGCCTGACCTGCTGTGCTTTAACCAGCAACACATTTTCAACTGTGATCTCCAGCATCTGCAGACCTCATTTTTTACCTGATCTTTGAGGGGCCCTATTTGTTCCCTAATTATCCTTTTGTCCTTAATGTATTTGTAAAAACTCTTTGGATTCTCCCTATTTGCCAAAGCTATCTCATATCCCCTTTTTGCCCTCCTGGTTTCTCGAAGTATACTCCTGCAGCCTTTATACTCTTAAGGATTCACTCAATCTCTCCAGTCTATACCTGACATATGCTTCCTTCTTTTTCTTAACCAAAACTCAATATCTCTAGTCATCCACATTCCCTATACCTACCAGCCTTCCTTTTACCCTGACAGGAATATACAGTCTCTGGACTTTCGTTATTTCATTTTTGAAGGTTTCCCATTTTCCAGCCATTCCTTTACCTGCGAACATCAGCTTTAGAAAGTTCTTGCCTAATACCATCTAAGATTGGCCTTTCTCCAATTTAGAACTTCAACTTTTCGATCCAGTGTATCCTTTTCCATCACTATTTTAAAATGAATAGAATTATGGTCACTGGCCCCAAAGTTCTCCCCCACTGATACCTCAGTCACCTGCCCTGCCTTATTTCCCCAACAGTAGATCAAGATTTGCACCTTCTCTAGTAGGTATATCCACATACTGAATCAAGAAATCATCTTGTACACTTGACAAATTCCTCTCCATCTAAACCCTTAACACTATGGCAGTCCCAGTCTATAGTTGGAAAGCTAAAACCCCCTCATAACTATCTCATTATTCTAGAACATAGAAAAATACAGCGCAGTTCAGGCCCTTCGATGTTGCACCAATCCAAGCCCACCTAACCTACACTAGCCCACTTTCCTCCATATGCCTATCCAATGCCCGTATAAATGCCCATAAAGAGGGAGAGTCCACCACTGTTATTGGCAGGACATTCCATGAACTCACGACTCGCTGAGTAAAGAATCTACCCCTAACATCAGTCCTATACCTACCACCCCTTAATTTAAAGCTATGCCCCCTCGTAATATCTGATTCCATACGTGGAAAAAGGTTCTCATGGTCAACCCTATCTAAACCCCTAATCATCTTGTAAACTTCTATCAAGACACCCCTAAACCTTCTTTTCTCCAATGAAAATAGTCCCAAGTGCCTCAGCCTTTCCTCATACGATCTTCCTACTATACCAGGCAACATCCTCGTAAACCTCCTCTGCACCCATTCCAAAGCTTCCACATCCTTCCTATAGTATGGCAACCAAAACTGCACACAATAGTCCAGATGGGGCCGCACCAGAGTCTTATACAACTGCAACATGACCTCAGGACTCCGGAACTCAAATCCTGTACCAATAAAAGCCAGTACGCCATATGCCTTCTTCACTGCACTATTTACCTGGATGGCAACTTTCAGAGATCTGTGTACATGGACACCAAGATCCCTCTGCTCATCCACACTACCAAGTAAAAGATTTCTGATAACTGAAATCTCCTTACAAATCTGCTTCTCAATTTCCCACTGACTATTATGGGGTCTATAAATCCCAATAAGATGATCATCCTTTTCTTATTTCTCAGTTCCATCTAAATAACTTTCCTGGATATATTTCTAGGAATATCCTCCCTAAGTACAGCCATCATGCCATCCCTTATCAAAAGTGCCACTCCCCCTCCTCTCTTGCCTCCCTTTCTATCCTTCCTGTAGCATTTATATCCTGGAACATTAAGCTGCTAGTCCTGTCCATCCCTGAGCCACTTTTCTGTAATTGCTATGATATCCCAGTCCCATGTCCCTAACCATGCCCGGAGTTCGTCTGCCTTCCCTGTTAGGCCTCTTGCATTGAAATAAACGCTGTTTAATTTATCAGTCCTAACTTGTTCTCTGCTTTGTTTCTGACTGCCCTGACTGTTTGAACCGCTCCTTTTCTCAACCATACCAGTCTCAGATTGATCTCTTTCCTCAGTGTCTCCCTGGGTCCCACCACCCCCACCCAACCTTACTAGTTTAAATCCTCCCAACAGCTCTAGCAAATCTCCCTGCCAGTAGATTAGTCCCCTTCCAATTCAGGTCTAATCCATCCTTCTTGTACAGGTCACTTCTACCCCGAAGAGATTCCAATGATCCAAAAATGTGAATCCTTCTCCCATACACCAGCTCCTCAGCCACGGATTCATCTGCTCTATCCTCCTATTCCTACTCTCACTAGCTCATAGCACCGGGAGTAATCCAGATATTACTACTCTCGAGGACCTCCTTTTTAAATTCCTGCCTAAATTTCAAAACCTCAATTTTTTTTCTGACTATGTCGTTGGTACCAATGTGTCCAATGACCTTCTGCTGGTCCCTCTTCCCTTTGAAAACATTCTGTACCCTCGGAGACATCCTTGATGCTGGCACCAGGGAGGTAACACACCATTCCGACTTTTCGCTGCTGGCCACAGAAATGTCTGTCTGTGCCCGTGACTAGACAGTCCCCTAACACAATTGATCACTTGGAACCCAATGCACACCTCATTACATTAGAGCCACTCTTGATATCAGAAGCTTGGCTATTCACGCAACATTTCCCTGAAAGTCCATCAGCTCCTACATTTTCCAAAACAACATACTTGTTTGAAATGGGGATAGCCACAGAAGATTCCTGCACTATCCGCCCAATTCTCCTACCTTTCTTGGAGTTAATCCATCTACCTGACTCTATCTGCGGCTTTTCTCCCTTCCTATAACAGCCATCCATCACCCCTCCCCCACCAGTTCTTGAAAATTCCACACTGCCTCTAACTGTTGCTCTAACCGATCTGACAGGATTCCCAACCAACGACATTTATTGCAGATGTAATCCTCAGTAACCCTTGAACTCTCCTGAAACTCCCACATCCAACAAGAAGATCATATAACTGTACTAAAGGCCACTTTGCTCCTTCCAATCTACAGACCCAGAAAATAGCACAGTTTTATTGCTCTACAAAACACTGCTCCAGGCTACCTTATGGCTTATATTTTTAAAATTTAATCAAGAGACAGATCCCAATAAAAACATATAATTAATGAAGAACCCACGCTACTCACTATTGTAGATTTACAGCAAACCTACACTTAAAACTATTTACTTACGTGTTTCTATGCTGTGACATCTCCCAAACAGGTTCCTCCAAGATCAGTTGTGAATTTCGCTGCTTAAGTTTCCCTAGATACACTTCGATGTCCAGCAATACATGAATTCAAACAGCAAAGGCAGTAACTGTACAGATTCACTGCTGTGTCAGTTAGCAGTGTGGGTTTCTTTCTCTCTCTCCCCCTTACAGACTATGTGCTTGCTGCCTTTGTCCGTCTTTCTCCCTTTTAAAAGTGCTATTGTTTTGACTTTTTTTTTCAAAGTTCCAAAACAATGCAACAGCATATAAAACAGTAATTGCTGCTCCTGGAATTCAAGGAAATCACCTCCAATACCTAAAATACTTCCTCAAAAAAAAGGAGCAACCTGTTACAGCCAGAAACGTTTCCCGTCCTCCATCTTAGCCTACCCAGAATCCTATCTTGTTAAACTTGAAAGGATACAGAAAACATTTACAATGATGTTTCTGGCATTGGAGGGTTTTAGTTATAGAGAGAGGCTGAATAGGCTGGGACCATTTTCCCTGAAGAATCAGAAGCTGAGGGGTGACCTTATACAGAGGTTTATAAAATCATGAGGTGCATGGATAGAGTAAACATTCAAGGTCTTTATCCCAGGCTAAGGGAATCCAAAACCAGAGGGCAGGTTTAAGGTGAGATGGGAAAAATACGACAAAGGGATCTAATGGGCAACTTTTTCATGCAGAGGATGGTGTGCGCATGGAATGAGCTGCCAGAAGAAGTGGTGAAGGCTGGTATAATTACAACATTTAAAAGGCATTTGGATGGGTATATGAATAGGAAGGGTTTAGAGGGATATGGGCAACGTGCTGGCAAATTGGACTAGATTAGTTGGGATATCTGGTCAACATGCACGGGTTGGACCGAAGAATCTGTTTCCATGCTGTACAACTCTATCTTTAAGTAATTTATCAACATTTTCCTGCAAGTTTGTTGCCCTTTAACGTCGAGAAGGATCCTTTTCTGAATTCAGTGTGGCATTCAGGATTCTCCCTTTGCAAACTGCTGTAAAAGGACTGTGGCCTTCTAAACTATCCTGCTGCATGCAAGGAAAAGCAAAATGTTTAACAGTAGAATGAGCCTGGGAGAGTTGAGACAAACAATAGACTCAGTGTGAACACCAGATGTTCTTAATTAGAGGCCTGATGCTAGCTACGTTGGCTTTGTCATGGTTACCGATATGAATGGGTCACATTTGATTAGATAAGAAATTTGCAACGTCTTAATATCAGAACTGTCTCCTTATTTTGATTTGGATTCTAATAGAGCAGAAAGATATGAGGCATCTTATCAGAAGTTCAGTCTTTGTCTTTAATTAAAAAATGACTATAGTAGGCCTGGACATGATAATATAATTGAAGGGAATCTTAAAATGGATGTGAAAGAATGAATCTTTTTGGATGGATGTTAATAATGATGTTCCCTGAAAGAACAGATTGAAGGTATAAAAAGTTGACATTTGACTCACCTGAAATAGAAGGTTTAGAAGAGAGAATGTTTTGGAAACAAAAACAGTGGAAAACTCAACAAGTCTGGTAAATAATGTGGAGAGAAAGCAGGGCAGATCCAGTGACCCTTCTTTGGAACATGTTTTGGAAAGCTGTAAAAAGCTTGGGGTCTAGCTAAATCTTTGAAATGAGAAAAGTGTTATGAATAAAGGTTAATAACCCTGTGTTTAATTTTGACAAAAGTAAATTGCGAAGTGCATCGCAACTGTTGCTAATATTTAACAATTTGTATACTGACAATGCACATGTAACATTGGTTAGGCCTACAATCGTAACATAACCAAAAGCCATATTCAACAACTCACCACAGATGTCACCAGAAACAAAGCTAAACATCCAAGAACTAAACAATGCTAAACAGCGAACTGATCTGCATATTAGACTGTATCTCTGAGCCTATATCAAAGACCAAAAGCTTTATCTTGCTAGATGTATGACAATGCTAAATGTTGAATGTAACTCTGTCTACAGTGATTTTGATCTAGCCAATCGATGTCAATTCTTCATACTCCATAATGCTGAACTTTGTGAAATATTATTAATTATCAAATAAAGTAGATAGTTAATAAAAGTCTGTCACTGATTTTGATTTGAATAATTCCAGATATTTGAAGGTTAGTTAGTTGACTTGCAGAAATAACTTGCATTTCTAGGGAGCCTTTAACATAAGCGAAATCCCAAATCACTTCACTGAAGTGCAAGTAAAATGTTAAACATCAAACCAGAGGAAGGGAGATAGGCAGGGAATAATCAAAAGCAAGATGATGTGTGCTTTGGGAAGAGAGAAATGGAGAGCTTTAGGCAAAATGCCCTAAGTGTAGGACTAAGCAGTTGAAGACAAGACCATCAATAGTGGCTGAAAGCAAGGAGATGCACAAGAAGCTAGAGACACTAGGGCAGAAAATTTAAGGAAAAGTATAAGGAGTAAGGTGGTTGCAGAGTTAGATGAGAATAAAGCAATGAAGGATTACAACATGAGGATGGCATTTGAAAGGCCAGGTGCCACAGCAAGATCAGTGAAAACAGAAGTTACATCAAGCAAGATAACAAGGTCTAAAAGGTATAGAGGGAAAGGCAAAGGATGAGCCAAAACAGCAGCAGGATACTTACATGTGGATGTCACAAGGGCACAGATGATCATTTTAAGAACAGGCTAGTCAGTTAGAGGTGGAGTTTGTTGATGTTATGAAGGAAGCTGTAGGAGGTAATTAGGATAGAGAGCAAATGGCATTAAAAGCCCATGCATTTATATAGCAATTTTTACCAGAGTCTAGACCTGCTCCTCGGATGCTGACTGACCTGCTGTGCTTTTCCAGCACCACTCTAATCTAGACTCTAGTTTCCAGCATCTGCAGTCCTTGTTTTTACCTCGCAATTTTTACCAGGCATCCCAAAGCACTTCACAGCCACTGAAGTACTTTTCAAATGTGGGCACTGTTGTAAGGCAGGAGATGCAGAAGCCAACATGCGCATTGCAAATAGCAATATGATAATAAGTGCTGAGGGACAAGTATTAGCTCTTATTTGAATATGTGGCAAGGAATATTTTATATCTACTGTACCTGGTAGATGAGACCTCAGTTTAACATCCCATTTGAAAGATGGCAAAATACACTGGAGTGTCAGCCTATCATTTAGTACTCAGGTCCTAGATTAAACTTAACCACAATCTCAGAAGTAAAAGTCAGCTAATGGAGTCAAACAATGCCATGATTGAACAGCAAACAAAGGTGCAAGACTGGAGCTAGGACGGTAGAATTGCTGGCAAGGGAACAAAATTTGATGAGGGTGCTGTAAATGACAGGTATGACATTCCGAAACTTTTAGGTGGAAAAAACTGACTATCAAACACTGGATGCAATGTTACAGGACAGATATTCTTATTTATACACTACTGCTCAAAATAAACATGTTCAGAGCTTAATAGGTAAATGTTCACATATGAAGCATAAAACAATAACTAATGCTCAAAACACATTAGGGCGACAAACAATTTCAATCCCAAATCCCCAAAATGCCCTGGAGAATTTGATGGGTGGGAAGTGATAAAGGAGATAAGGAGGAGGAAGTAGGGTGATGGGGACTTAATTAAGGGCTGGAGGATATGGGCTGCAGAAGGAGGGGCCACAAAAACAAGACAGGAGCTGCTAAGTGAAGGGATATGGAAGAGGCTAAAAAAGGAGTACAGGGCATAGGGCAGCTTTAGAACTTTATAGAAAGGAATATTAAGCTAACTGAGAACCAGGAAACCCTGAAGTCACTGATATAGTGAATTCCTTGCAAATGTATGAGTCTCTGGCTTAAGGCCACAGAACTTCAGGAGCCACTAAATGAGGGAATTCATAACAGATGTCATCATAATTCCCATTGTATCTACTGGGTATTTTAATACTGAACAGTTAAATTTCAGAAAAATTTGCATGTGTTACCACAGCTCAGAACGTCCGACACTCTGACTTACTTGAGGCACAGTGACTATGTCAGAGACAAACATGCAACTGTTTAATTTGAACATCACGAGATCACGAAAGGTGTGTTTATGCTGATGGCATGTTGTGCAGAGAAGTGTTAGTTATTTTCAAACTTTTGATACTAACTTAAGCCAATCTCATCTCAATTTAGACACCATAGTGTCTTGAAAATAACGTTCCCTGTTTGTGACATTATGGTTAATGGAGTGATGATGATTACTGGGGAAATTGATGAATTGTTCTAATTCTACTACTGTGTCCAAATACCCATATGCATATATTATCTTGCATTTGTGATTGCTTTACCAAACAAAGGAGTTCATGAAACTGCAAAATTATTTTGATAATAACTATTACTGACAATAACTAAACAAAAGACTTTACAGCAATGTATTGCAGCGCACATGAACAATTTCAAGTTTACAATGTTCCAGGTTGATAGAACCTAAAAAAAATCTGTTAAATGCTTCTCCAGCATGAATACTTTCATAGTAAAGGCAGAAAGAATTTTAAAAGTTAACCTGCAAAGTGAAACAGTTAACTTTCCAGGTCAATGACTTTTCAACAGAAGGATCTGCTGAGCATTGCTAACAGCGTCTGTTTTTATTTCAGATTTTCAGTATCTGCACTATTTTATTTTTGTACCAACTATTTATTGCTAATGATGCCTGTTATATTTCAGCTTTACATAATGTTTATTTCATGCCCTTTAGCAACAAATTTGGTTTTATACATCCTGACTCTTCTGTCAGTTAAATTAATGGTCATTTACAGTAACTGATAAAAAAATGGCTAACATTCTAACAAGGGGTTATTTTTCAATTGTCCCAGACCATATTCATTTGTCAGATGTAGCCTTTGAATGCAACTGTTTATGTTTGGTCAATACAGCCTTTCCTATCTTCTTCAATTTTCCAGATCTGAAATTGTCATTGACATCTTCTGTAGACAAATAACCTATAGATGCTATGTTTTATACACATCGATTCAAGTGTAAATTCTCAAAGCCTTGTCACAGATCTGTTCATATCAAAGTAAATTAAGCAGCAAATGAGATTAAGTTCAGCACCATATTGCTTAACCTTTTCTGAACAGCTGACATATACTCTGACAGCACATCAGCAACAGAAAGGTCAAAGGTAATGTTCTCTCTACATGGGCAATGATGTAGCAACTCCGTTTCTGAGCTGGCTGGATATTCTGAACAAGAGAAATAATTTCCATTTAACCAAGGTTTGATCAGGGATTGTCAACATGCCTTTGTCAGAGGCAGATAATGCCTTACAAATCTGGTTGATTTTTTTCGAGGAGGTGACTAAGGGCATAGATGAGAGTAATGCAGTTGATATAGTTTGTAAGGTCTTTGACAAGGTTCCACACGGGAGACAAATAAAGAAGGTAAACGCACGTATGCTCCATGGTAGCTTGGCAAGAGGAACTCAAAACAGGCTTTAAGCTTTATGGTGGAAGACGGACAATGGTGGGAGAAGACATTTTGTGTGACTGAAGTATCATTGCCGGTGGTTTACCACAGGGATAACTGCTGAGTCCTTTAATCGTTTATGATATCTAAAAATGATATGGAAGAAAATGTGAAGTGGGGGCATTGATTAATTAAGTTTGTAAATGACATGATGATTGACTGCATGGTCAACAGTGAAGGAGATCTTAGGTTACAGGAGGATATGAATGGATTGCACAGATGGGCATATTAATAGCAGATGGAATTTAGCCCTGATATGCATTAGGTGATGCACTTTGGAAGAAATAACAAAACAAGGGAGTACTCAATGAATGGTAGGATGCTAGGGAGCTCAGAGGAACAGAGAGGGCTGAGGGTGCTTGTCCACAGATCCTTGAAGGTGGCAGGACAGGCTAATAGGACACATGCTTTTATCAGAGCTGAAAATGTGTTGCTGGAAAAGCGCAGCAGGTCAGGCAGCATCCAAGGAACAGGAGATTCGACGTTTCGGGCATAAGCCCTTCTTCCTGCGCTTTTCCAGCAACACATTTTCAGCTCTGATTTCCAGTATCTGCAGACCTTACTTTCTCCACATGCTTTTATCAGTCAAATCATAGATCAAAAAAGAGTCGGAAGATTATGTTGGAACCGTATTGATTTTTGGTTAAGCGAGAGATGCAATAGTGCATGCAGTTCTGATCCACCATAAGAAGAATATGATTTTACTGGAGTGGATGGACAGGAGATTCACCACGATGTTTACTGTTTTTGGAACACTTTAGCTCTGAAGGGAGGCTGGATAAACTTCGATTAGATTAGATTACTTAGTGTGGAAACGGGCCCTTCGGTCCAACAAGTCCACACTGACCTGCCGAAGTGCAACCCACCCAGACCCATTCCCCTACATTTACCTCTTCACCTAACACAACGGATTTAGCATGGCCAATTCACCTAACCTGCACATTTTTGGACTATAGGAGGAAACCGGAGCACCCGGAGGAAACCCATGCAGACACGGGGAGAATGTGCAAACTCCACACAGTCACCTGAGGCGGGAATTGAACCCGGGTCTCTGGCGCAGTGGCCACCGTGCCGCCCACTACTTGAATTGATTTTTTTTTTGGATTAGAGGGGTTGAAGGAGAACCTGAGAGAGATATACAAGATTATGAGGGGCACAGACAGGGCAGATAGAAAGTAGTTCAGGGCGACCCCCTACATCCACAGGTCCAGTTTCCACAGCCCGAACATATTCTAGGGAATGTTCCAGAACCAGGGACTGCTGGGAAGATACATTTCCCATTTAATTGAATGGATTCGCACTTATCCTCGGGTTCTGGCTTCCATAATAGGTTTAGGAACATGTCCCCCATTGGTACAGGGGAGACTACTGTAGTTCCCTTTAGTTGAAGGATCAATAACAAGGGGTCACACTTTTAAAGTGGATGGCAGGTTTAGAAGGGATTTGAGGAAACAATTTTTCTCACCCAGAGGGTAGCGAGTGTCTAAAATATACTAGAGGGTAGCCGAGGCAGGTAACCTTTAAAATATACTTGGCACATTTCCTTGAATGGCATTCCAAGTGTTGGAAAGTGGATCTAGTGAAGATATAGTACAGATTCAATGGGCCAAAGGGCCACTGCCATCCAATAAAATTCCATGATCCTATGAGTATATGTCAGTACCTTTAAGTTACTGCATATGCATGACAGCATGATTAAATTTAAAGGTCCAGTGGACTTGGATGAGTGAGCCACTTGTAGCAAAAAAAAACTCAGCAAAGCATGATCAAGAGAGGTGGCAAGGTGGTCGCACTGAGTTAGATGAGGCTGTATTTGGAAATTAAACCCCTATCTGTGGATAACCTAGCAAAGGGCAGCCAATAAATGAGGCCCAAGTTGGAGTCCCACTCAATCCAGAGGTGTGCCAAAATATGTCTGAACAGGTTAATTACAAATATCTACAAATGAGGAAAAGGAAGTCAAACATAGATCTTAGTCTATTCCCTTTATCCTGTGGGATTATAATTGTCTGTGGAGAAGAATATGCTAGAGCTGCTCCTCAGAGCTTTACTGCTTCTGCAACATAGCTAAGTTGTGTTGCAGGCATGTGTCATGAGCGAGAGAAGGCAAGATTCAACTTAGTAGATGCTGAATCACTTGAAAGTTACAGGACAAAGTTGCAATTCCCAAAGAAAAAAGCAATTTTCAGGCTAAAAATACCTTTCTGTCAGTATTACATTTTCACTGTAGCTAAGAATCTTGTTGAATTTAACTTTTTTTTCCTAGAGCAAACCAGGTTAGTAATCATTTTCCACCATTCACTCACCTCATCCAACCTGGCAAAACATAGAAACATTGTGGAATCAATGCTTTAGCAGTATAAATCAGAGAATGTAATTTAAGATTGATGACTTTATTTGGATTTTATAGATCTGAATTGGTTACCTAACAGATAACAAATTGGAACTACCAGGGCAAAAGCCAAAGAGAATGGTATCACACTAGCACCCCATGCCAAAGATCCTTCATACACACACAACCCACCCCTCCTTGCCTGGGGAAAGACTTGAATGCCAGCACCAAGCACTCACAGATCAGCCTGCCAGATGTCCAGATGTAGGGCTACATTGTTTTGATCTCAGTTACATGCTTCTTTAACCTTCTCCCCATTCTGAGCCTATTTTGAGCTTTGATGTAGAGATGCCAGTGTTGGACTGGAAAGGACAAAATTAAAAATCACACAACTTGAAATTCTAATGACCCTGAATTTGGAGATCCAGTAGACATGACAGAATGGGAGGTGGATGAGTGGGTGTGTAGGTGAGGGGGTGGGGAGAACTTTGGCAAGCCAAGTTTTAGTCCCAAATTAAAAATGGCATTTTCCCCTGCAACAACAATTTTTTATTCTCTCAACAACCACAATTTGACCACTCTAAACAAGATGCCACTTCGTGTTATATTAGAACAAGTTTGCACTATACCTACTGTTTTATTTAATCACTTAATTTAATATTTTATTCTTGACATTTTCAGTTTCCATTTTTCAGACTATGTTCATAGGTGACTCTTAGCTCTCTACATGCTTAGGTATGCTTTCACTTTCCCTGAAATCTACGTAATGCATTATAAAGTGCATGGTTCCTCCCTCTCCATTCTGCAGTCTCTTCTGCCCTGCCCTCAGTCTCATCATGTCCTAGACCTTGGCCTGACATGTTCCCCATGCTATTCTCTTTCAGATGATGCAATTAAATACAATAAGTGACTTATTTATCATCCCATGACTTCCTTGTTGTGTAACCTGCCACGTGGTGCAGCAGGACTGCTCTGGCTTTGTAGCACGCACATGTTCCATATCACTTGTGAGTATACCATAACATATTTTCATTGCTTGAAGAAGAGGTATCTGAATTCAGAGTCCCCAGCACAAGTCCCAGTTATGGGCCCTTGAAGTTCAGTTAATCCAGTTCTGTTTTGCAGTATTTTGTATTTGCTGGTGACTTTTTTTGCATCTACATTTCGGGCTTAGAATCATCTATTACTGTTGTTCTTTTACTGGTTGATAAATTCACTTTCCAGCCCCTTACTTCATCCCTATTTTCCAGCCCCTTTTTCCATCTCTCCCCCAGTCCCCAGCCTCTCATTCCACTCCAACTTCACAAATAGACAGTCAGTATGGATTTACAGAAGGGAAATAATGCTTCACCTATCTATTGAAAATGTTCAAAGATTCAATAGTTAAATTGATAAGGGGGAGCCAATGGTTGAAGTGGACTTTCAGAAGGCTTTTCATAAGGTACCACATAAGAGACCCACATGTAAAACTAAAGCGCATGGAGCTGTGGGTTGTGTATTGACGTGGATAGAGAACTGGTTGGCAACGGGGGGAAAAAAAAAAGAGTAGGAATTAATAGGTCTTTTACTGGGTGGCAGACAGTATCTACTGGGAGGCCACAGGAATCAGTTCTTGGACCCCAGTTTATTCACAAATGTATTAATGATTTAGAGAAGGGAACTAAGTATAACCTCTCCAAGTTTGCAAATGACATAAAGCTCAGCAAAAGGGTTATCTACTTTGGTAGCAAAAACAGGAAGGCAGGTTATCTAAATGGTGACAGTGAGAAAGATGGAGTTGCTATGAGACCTGGGTGATCTTGTACACTGTCACTGAGTATAAGCATGCAGGAGCAACAGGTGGTGAAGAAATCAAATGGTATGTTGGCCTTTACAGAGAGACAATTCAAGAATAGAAACAGGGATGCCTGGCTGAAACGCAACAGGGCGTTGGTGAGACCACACCTAGAACATTGTGTACATTTGGGTCTCTTTATCTGAGAAAGGGTGTTCTTGTTATAGGGAAATGCAGCAAACATTTAATGGACTGATCTCTGGGATGGCAAGAATAACGAACGTGGTGAGGTTAAAACAGTTACGATTATGTTTGCTGGAGTTCAGGAGAATGAGGAGGGACTTCATAGAAACCTACAAAATCTGAACAGGACCAGACTACAAAGGTATAAGTAGGAAGGATATTCCCAGCAATGGGAGACTCCACAACCATGAGTCACAGTTTAAGGATATGGAGTAAATCATTTAGGGCTGGGATGAGAAGAAATCTCTTCACCCAGACCAGTGACTGTGTGGAATTTGCTGTCACAAAAAGAGGTTGAAGCCAAAACATTTATGTTTTCAAGAAGGAGTTAGATATAGGTCTTAAGGGATGGGGTATAAGTATGGGGAGAAAATAGGTACAGGATACTGAGTTGGATGATCCGCCATGATTATTTTGGAAGGTGGAGTGAGCTCGAAGGAATGAATGGTCTACACTTGCTCCAATTTTCTGTTTCCAGCCTCTCAGTTCTCCCCTCCACCCTCCAACATTCTGGTCCCTTTTCTCTCCCCCAACCCACTTTACACCAAAAGTTTGGGGACAAGGAGATCATAGCTAGTAAGTCAGAATAGTAAATGCAGGAGGAAGAAATAAAACTCTAGAAACTGGAGAAGCAGTGAAGGGCTAGAAACCTGGCAGAGGCGGGGGGCGGTGGTGTTCGTAAGGGACTAGAAATTCGGAGGGGGGAATGTTGGGGCATAGATACTGAGGCTGGAAAGGGAGGATTGTTGTGAATGTCTATCAAGTGGAAGGAAGGGCTTGAAAGGGGAGGGTCAGAGGCTTCAAATAGAGGAGAGCATTTAAGAAGTTTTGAACAAGTTGATAGTTAACTGCAAACAGGAAATCTGAGATGCTGCATTCCACTTAAATTAAATTAATGTGGAGTCAAATCTAAAGCTGTAGTAGTTCCAAATAGGCTGGGAAACGCGATGGATATTATTGCAATGAACATTGCGTTGACTGTATAATTTGGTATTGACAAATACCAAAGACAAGTATTTGTGTGTTATTCATATTTCAAATATTAAGAGATGCAGTGGCTGTATTCAAGACAAATACATAATGATTTAACACCAATCCACTGAAAGTATACTTCGGGTGTTGGCTTTTTGAGTATAAAAGTGTCTTTTTTAACAAAGGAAAGTGATTGTTACTAACTTAAACCTACAGTCTTGTGCTAATTTAAAACGATATGGTTGAAGGGGATATTGATGAATTCTATTTCCGCTGCTATGCAAATCCAAATCTGCAATATCCCATCCATTCAAATACAGAAGGTATCGTTAGTACTTGGGTATGTCACGCATCAGTTAATGAAGGAGTTAATGAAGCTGAAACGAGAGCCCCTGAAAACCAACAAGTAGTCCTTGAGAAATCTGAAGAGAGCCCCCTGAAAATAAACTTAGCTCGAAACCTGCTTTAGAATGTTTCAATTGAACCTAACTCCATCATATCCTCAAGAAGTGCATTCCAGATTTTAACTGCTCACTCCACAAAAAGGTTTTCTCAGATTTCTTTTGTTTGCTTTGCTGTTTAATGTTTGCTCTCTTGTTCTCAATCCTTTCACAAGTGTAGGAATAATTTCTCCCTATCTATTCTATGCAGATGCCTTGAGTTTGAATACATGGCTAATTTCTCCTGTCTTCGCAACTGAAGTCCCTCATACATTGAACCATTCTCATTTTTGTTCTGAGCACTCTTTAACGCCTTCACATTTTCTTTTAAAAGTGAATTGCACAGAACTAGTTGCAATAACCTAGCTACGATTATAAGTTTGTAAAATACACCAAAATTAGTGGTGTACTGGACAGAAAAGAACATTACCTCAGAGGACCTTGATCAACTGGGCAGATGAGCTGAGGAGTGGCAAATGGAGCTTAATCTAGAAAAAATGTGAAGCGCTACACTTTTGATAGGGCAAATCAGGGCAGGACTTGTGTACTTAAATGATAAGGTCCTGGGGACTGTTGCCAAACAAGGAGACCTTGGAGTGCAGGTTCTTAATTTCTTAAAAGTAGAATCGCATGTAGACAGGCTAGTGAAGGGGACATTTGCTATACTTGTCTTTATTGGTCAGCGCATTGAGTATAAGAGTTGGGAGGTCATGTTGCAACCATACAGGACATTAGTTGGGCCACTTTTGGAATACTACACACAATTCTGTTCTCCCTGCTATAGAAAGGATGTTGCTAAACTTGAAAAGGATTCAGAAAAGATTTCAAGAATGCTGCCAGGGTTGGAGTGTTTGAGCTACAGGGAGAGACTGAATAGGCGGGGACTATATTCCCTGGAGCATCGGATGCTGAGGAGAGACCTCAGAGTTTTATAAAATCATGAAAGGCACGGATAGGATGAATAGTCAAGGTCTTTTCCCCAGGGTAGGGGAGTCCAAAACTAGACAGCATAGGTTTAAGGTGAGGGGGGGAAAGATTTAAAAGGGACATAAGGGTCAACTTTTTCATGCAGAGGATGGTGCATGTATGCAATGAAGTGATGGAGGCTAGTATAATTAAAAGGCATCTGGATGGGTATGTGAATAGAAAAGGTATAGATGGATATGTGACCAGTGTTAGCAAATGGGGCTTGATTATTTTAAGCTTTCTGGTTGGCATGGACGCGTTGGACCGAAGGGTCTGTTTCAGTACTATACATCTCTATCACCGGGTTAAGTACCCAATTCAAATTCAGCATAGTCACCTTGTGCTTTATTAACCTTTCAAATTCTGCAGCCTCCTTTGATAACTTATGTTAATATACTCAGTGCCCAGAGGTTTAAAAAAAGTTGAACATTGTAAGCATATTGGAGCTTCACTTTGAGATATACAAGTCAAGTCAAATAGGCTCAATGTGCAAGTTTTACTCGTTTCTGCTCCTAGAATTTGCAAGTGTCCCCCTGTTTGCCACACGTACAATGTCCATGCACATCTGGGTGACTATACCCACCCACACTGGTACTGCAAGGTTTCTGCTGTGAGTGCAGTTCAAATTTGGGATTTAGAGATTTACGCTGGAAAGTTGCACTCTTAGTCTGGGTGGATGATGGGATACTGTGTTGGGTTGGTGCCACCAACCCTGGGTTGTCCTAACTTGCCACTTGATGATCTTTCTGCTCCGCCCTTCACCTTGTGACCATTGAGCCAAAAAGACAAGGGCAGCCATTCCCCCCATTTGCATTGTGCGGAATCCAGGACAACTGGATGGATGGATTTCCGTTAAAAAAAAACACTGGCCACCTCTCAACACACTGGCGACAGGGCAAACCGGACCCCCGGCTAACGGTATCCGACGTCTGGCACCAACCACTGAGTACACTGATGTCCCAGCGGGGATCTGGACTCAACTTTCCCCGCAACAGGTCGCCGCTGTTCAGGGATTCAGGTTGTGGGAGGAGCCGAAGCTCAGCTCGTACCCGGCTCCGGGCCCGTCCGATACCGCGGGGGGGGGAGAGAAACTCCAGCAACTCGGCGGGCAGTTGGGCGCGCGCACACACACACACACACACCACTGAAGACCTACCTCGTGAGGGGGGGGGAGGCCCTGCCCATTCACGCGGTAAAAAGCCCAAGACAAACCGCTCTCCCGTTCGACTGCAACCGCCGCAACTTGACAGACCAGCTACTTCCGGTGCCACCTCAAAACAAACCCCCCCCGTCCACGTCCCGCCCCCGATAACCAGGCGCGGCTCCACCGGGGCCTAGAGACTCGCAGCTCAACGTGGACAAGTTTACAAATCACCCCCCCCCCCAAAAAAAATGGGGTGAAATTGCAGTGTCCCTACCTTTAGACCAGGAGGCCTAGGCTCACGTCCCACCTGTTCCCGACGTGTGCAACAGCAGGTTGATTGGAAACTGTCGTCAATCACCAAAGGAAACAGTTTCGATGTGTTTACTTTTACTTTCGTTCTCCACCAACAACTATTTTTTTTTAAAATCAAGCAATGCATTTACACGAATACACATTTCAGATTAAGCTGCTCGAATAATGTAGAAACCAGCCTAGAGGGATTATCGCTAAACTACAAATCCAAAAATTGAGCTAATCACATTTTCGGTGTTTCTACAAAAGTGTGGAAGCATACCATTCGGCCCATCAAATCCATACCGACCCTCCAAAGAGAATCCCACCCAGACCCACACCCCTACCCTATCCAAGTAACCCTGTTTTTCCCATGGCTAATCCACCCTGCCTGCACATTCCTTGACACTGGAAAATCTAGCTTGGTCAATCCACCTAACATGTACATCCTTGGACTGTGGGAGGAAATGAGAGCAACCAGAGAAAACCCTGGGTTTGCTCCTTAGCCTTCTGGGTGGTGTTCCGACTTGTATTAAAGCCCACCGTTGAATTGGCCTGCAGCTATGGGCGACACTGCCTGTTCTCTTCAATTAGATCTAGCAGTGGTTTGTGGTCTGTTTATTATTACATAATTTATGTTCGGAAAGGTATTGATGGAACTTCCCAACTTCAAATATGGCCAACAAACCTTCCTATTCTATTTGGACGTATTTACACTCTGCCTTAGCCAAAGTTTTGGATGCATATACTATTAGGCATTCCTCACCATTGGACCACCTATCAGCTAATTCTACCCCAACACCTTTTGGAGAGTCATCAAATATCAGTCCCAGATCTCACTTGGAATCTAGTGTGCCAACTTCTCAGAGGATGATAGCTGTTTTGTCAATTCCCTGAAGGCTACAGCTTGGCTGTATTTCCAAGACCAAACCTTTTTTAAGAGGTGATGTAAAGGTGCCAGGATGGAAACCAGGTAATATATGAATTTTCTGTAATAATTCACCAACCCCAAGGAAGAATCTAAGCTCTGGTACAGACATGGGTGCTGGGGCATCTTTGATCGCATCACTTATCTTTAAATGGGTGTAACCCAGTCATGTCAATCCTGTAACCAAAGTAGGTCACTTGGGTGCTTGGAACACAATTTTTCCTTCTAAGGCATGCACCCATCTGGGAGAAATGTCTATGGATTAGTCTAAGTTCTCTACATGCTTATTAATCTTTTATTAACACATCATTTAGATCAATGACGACCTGGGGTAGACCTTGTAAAATGTTCTCCATTAGCAGCTGAAAAATTGCACAAGCTAACAATACCCCAAATGGCAGTCTCATATATTCGTACAAACCTTTCTGCATTCTGGGAAGCCTCATCTAACCGCAATTGCAAGTACATATGGCTCATCTGCAGCTGCATGAAGGACAGTGCCACTCGCCAGCTTTGCACATAAATCCTCTGCGAGGGACTGGGTATTCATTCACCTGCAAAAAGCGGCTTGTTTAAAATACACACAAAAGCAAACTGACACATCAGTCTTCCCAATTAGCACAACTCGATTCACGCCACAAACTGGACTGGTTTGATGATTCCTTCGTTTTCCAGCCTTCTAATTGCTACCTCTACTTTTGTCCATAACGTAAAAAGCACGGGCAGGCCTTACAGAATCATGGAATTTCTTCCTGGTCAGCGTGCCGGGTGACGTTGACTCCTTTGATAGTCCCTAGACTTTACTAAAAAAAATCCAAGTATTTAATTAGGACTTCACTCAGGCAGCCATTTTCTAATCAAAAAATGTTGAGCCAATCTAGGTGAATCTTTCTAACCAATTTCACCCAATCAAATTTAGATCTGAGCTCTTTACTACAATCAGTGGTAAGTGAACAAGCTGCTTCCCATACAGGCTGGAATCAAGTAATATCCTTTCTCTATAAAGGTAATCCAGCTGAGGACTTGTGCCACTCAAGGGTTAAAGTCCAGAGTGAAATTATTAAAGACTGATTTTGTGATCATTGAAACAGCCACGCCAGTAGTGTCACCCTCCATTAGAACCGGGTGACCATTTAACAGGACATTTATTCTGACTTGAATGTTGCTAAGCAATATAACCGTTCCAAATCAGATGTAGGTGCACTTTCCAGGTTGTGCTCTCTTCTGCATACCAGCCAGGAGTTCTCTTATTCTGTTTATGTCTAGTGGGATTCTTTTGCTGTCTTGAGGCTGCATACTAGCAGCAATTACAATGGCTCCCCTGCGCAGATTGCCAAAAAAATTAACCATTTAGTTGAGGCATGACTTTGTTTTGGGGTTTTGCTGTGGGCTGACCTAGATCCCTCTGTTCAGGACATGTCCTGAGTGAGGCTATGTAATTGCTTTCACACAAGTACTGTTCCCCAAGCTCAATTGGACTGACAACGGTGTCCACTTCCATTGGAATATCCTGCAACTATTATGCTTCAATTGCCTCATTTTCCAATTATAAAGCCAATTGTAGTCTCTGTTTGAAGTCCAGCTGGACTTTAGCCAATCGGCACTTTTGTATGGTTATATCGTTAATCCCAATACTTATTGGTTTCTCAGCATCTCATTAAGGATTAAACCAAAATCATATGCCTCCGCCAGTTGTCTTAATCTCGTCAAAAATTCTGAGACAGATTCCTCTGGTTCTTGAATTGCCAAATGAAACTGAAAGCATCTCAGAATTAGAGGAGGCTTGCAGTTGTGATGTTCTTTAAGTAAATCCATCGACTCTTGAAAGTTTTTTGCATCTGGTGCCTCAGGGAAAGTTAGGTTTCTAATAACCAAAGAAGCTGTGGGTCCACAAGCTGTCAGGAAAATTACTTATTGCCTTTCATCTGCCCCAATGTCATTTGCCCGAAAAAAATGCATTCTTTCTACATACTGGACCCAATCTTCAACAGCACGATCGAACGAGTCAAGCTTCCTAAATAATGGCATGATACCAGAAATGTTTACCCCACCTCAAAGACAAATGTTGCAAGCGAATTTCTTCAGGAGCGTGCTTTTTGCTTGTCATCACTGAAGTAACACCACAGAGGCTGGTATCCTATCACTAAGTCACTCTTTATTTATATGTGGAGAGTCCTTGACACTCAGAACCAGCTCTCAAAGTGAACAGGATGTCTGACACTCCTATTCTTATCTGTCAGCCAGGACTCCTTGATTTGATTAGATTAACAGCCCTAATTAGAGAACTCATATTCTATGATGTGCAACTACCTGACCTCATTGCAATCTCTACAATAGTGAACAATTAACCAACTTATTGAAGGAGGCAGTTTCACAAACATTCCCATCCTCAATGTTGGAAGAGCCCAACACATCAGTGCAAAGATAAAGCTGAAGCATTTGCAGTAATCTTCAGTGAGAAGTGCCAAATGAATGATCCCTCTTGGCCTCCTTCAGTGAACCCCAGCGTCACAGACACCAGTCTTCAGCAAATTCAATACACTCCATATGACATCAAGAAATGATCGATGGCACTAGATACTACAAAGACTATGGGCCCTGACAACATTCCAGCAATAGTGCTGAGGATTTATGCTCCAGAATTTGCTGCTTCCTTAGCCAAGGTCTTTCAGTATGATTACAACACTGGAATCTACCTGAAAATGTGGGAAATTGCCCAGGTATGTCCTGGACCCCAAAAGTAAAAAAAATTCAACCTGGCCCCAATAGTGTACACTCAATCATCAGTAAAGTGATGGAAAGTGACATCAGCAGTGTGATCAAGCAGCACCTGCTTAGCAATAACCTGCTCAGGGACGCCCAGTTTGTGTTCCGCCAGGGCCACTCAGCTCCTGACCTCATTACAGTCTTGGTTTAAACATGAATAAAAGCTAAATTCCAGAGGTGAGGTAAGAATGACAGCTCTTGGCGTCAAGGTCACTAGAGAAATTTACCAAAGATCCTTAGACAGCACCTTTCAAACCCATGATCACTTCCACTTAGAAGCAGATACTTGGGAACACCACTAATTTAAGGTTTCCCTCAAAGCCACACACCATCTCGACTTGGAAATATAATCACCATTCTTTCACTGTCACCAGTTCAAAATCCTGGAATTCCTTCTCGAAGGGCACTGGGGGCCAACTCATAGCACGTGGAATGTAATATCATGTGGATAGTACACTGTGCTGGTATTGAGCGTCAGTGGTGGAGGGAGTGGATGTTTGTGGATGTGTTGCCAGTCAAGCGGGGATGCTTTGTTCTGGATGGTGTCGTTTCTTGAGTGTTGCTGGAGCTGCACCATCCAAGCAAATGGGAAGTATTCCATCACAATCTTGACTTGTACTTTGTAGCTTATGGACAGACACTGGGGAGTCAGGAAGTGAGTTATTTTTTGCAGTATTCCTAGCCTCTGACTTGCTCTTGTATCCACTGGTGGTTAAATGGTCAGGCCAGTTGAGTTTCTGGTCAATGGTAACCCCAGCATGTTATTAGTGGGGTATTCAGTGATGGTGACATCACTAAATGTCAAGGGGCAATTATTTCATTGTCTCTTATTGGAGATGATCATTGTCGGACATTTGTTTTGAATGAATCTTACGTGCCACTTCTCAGCCCAAGCCTGGATATTGTCCAGAGTTTTTTGCATTTGAAAATACACTGCTTCAGAAACCAAAGCAGTTATAGGGGACACTGGAATTTTAGTACCATCAGGTATATTCCACATGATTTTGTTAAAGGGAAATTGTATTTCACCAGTACAGTTCTTTTGAAGAAGTACCAATTAGCAACATGGATTAAAAAGGAACATGTGGATAGGGTTCTTAGATTTCCAGAGGACATTTGAAGGCACTACTTCAAAAACAAAATAATAGCTCATCTTGTCAGCGATAATATATTAACATGGAGTGAGGATTGGTTAGCTAACAGGATAAAAGTGGGGGCATGAATGGGTTCTTTATGCATGGAGTGGAGTACCACAGGGATAAGTGCTGTAGTCTCCGTTGTTTACAATGAATGGCTTTGATGAAGGAACTGAATGTATGGTTGATAAGAGTAATTAAAGGCACAAAGATCGTGTAAATCATGAAGGGGAGGTCAAGTCTGCAGTGTCATGAAAGCAGGTTATGTGGTTGGGCAAAAAATTGGCAGATGGAGTATAATTTGGAAAAATGTGAACTTATACACTTTGGCAGGAAGAATAGAAAAGCAGCATATTCTCTTCATGGAGGGAGATGGCAAACCTCTATGGTACAGAAAGATCTGCATGTCTTGGTTATAAATCACAAAATGTCAATATGAAATACATCAAGTTGTAAGGAAGATGTAGAGTTTGTAACAAGGTCAGCCAGGTGGAAGTCATAAAATATGAGTTCCCTGATTGGGGCTATTAATCTGGTGCAATCAGGGAGCCCTGGCTGACAGATATAAACAGAGGTTCTGTCAGAGGTTCTGTTCATTCTGAGGACTGACTCTGAGGGAGCTGGATCAGTGTCAAGGACTCTCCACATATAAATAAAGGGGGACTTGATGATAGGATACTGGCCTCTGTGGAGTTGTTTCACCCACAATGTTTCAGACTTTGGAAACCCACAATTATTGGGAGCAAGACGTTTGTTTGTTATCTGTTTCAAAATCTTGTGGATGTTAATCATGCAGATTTTGGGACTTTTTGTATAAAATAAAATTAATTTATTTTAATTTTTCCAGAATATTTTAGAAAGGTGTTTATTTCTACACAATGAATAAATATTCGATGAGGTACACCTAACTAACCTCGTTACAATTACTACACCTTCCTTATCACTTGATGGATATACAATTTGTTCAAAAGAAGGAAATGTTGACCTTTCTTTTCTTTTACACTGCCACACATTGCTCCCTGGCTGAGAGGACTAGCAGACAGGTTACTTGAATGAGCTGTCAGTTATGTTTTAGACAAAACCTCAATACCTTGATACTAATATGATTTGTCACTGAATGAGTTCTGTGTAGCATCAGGCTGCCCAAATATATGATGCAATACAGTTATGGACATCCAGATAACAAATATCAGGATTGTTCAATAATTCAAATGTAGAAAAATAGATTGTGAAGCTAATGTGCAAACATTGCAGCAAGGATACACAGTACGGGTTGTTTCCCAGCTGGCATCTGGAGGAGGCATATTTCCACATGCACATATTACTTCTCAAACTCAAGATGGAGTATCATTTTCATTAGCAACGTTTCCTTGTCTCTGATTATTTTAAATAATAGCTCCTGCTCACCAGACACATACAATAAAACAATACAAACAGGATTGCCCTAAAACCCATAGTCTACTGAAAATTCACAGGCTTGCTTCCAACTAAACAGTGACAAAGTTTCACTGATAACCCCCACATCTGACTCTTGTGAAGTATCAAAGTTTAACAAAAGTCATCTCACTGAAGTAGCAATTATGGACATAATGGCCACGATGGAAGCTGCTTAGGTCCTGTCAAGCAACATGTGGAACTAGAATAGCACTGCTGTGTGTTGACCACTGTTGACTATTTTGGCTGCCTCAATAGATTCCCATTTTAAGAAGCTAAGAGGATGATTGTTGCCACAGTTCTTCAGAGTTATAATGGATGGGATAAACAAGTATTAAAGGAATAATTTCACTGTCTATCAAGGATTTGAATGCAGAAGATTGAAATAAGTTGACTTCTTTCTGTTCCTTTGATATCTCGAGTCTCAGACCAGGCCAGATATCTGGATCCCTGGTGATAGCACTGATACTGCTAAACTGTGGCGTACACTGCATTATCCTGATGCCTCTCTACATGAAAGAGACCAAATCCACGCAAGTTTGCATTGTGAAAAATCCTTTATCTTGATATAGCTCAGACAGGAGGCATGCTTTGGTAATCAAGTCCCAACACTCCAAAGTCCATACCAAAAGTGAGAATGTCTTATTTAATCACTAAAATGGTCAATATGTTTCTTTCAACACTGTAATCTAGAACAAAAAAGACTTTCATCAGGTTCTTCAATAAGCTCAAAAAAAATCACATTTATTGAAGGTAAAATCTATCTTTACAATAAGTAGCAAAACAGTTTATCAATTAAGCTCCTACACAGTTTTAAATGATATCTTCCTTTATCCCAAAGACACATGTATTCATACACAGGACAAGACTTCACAGCTCTTCAGGGTTATTATGGCTGGGAAAGAGAAACATTAAAGGAATAATTTCCCTGTCTGTCAAGGAACACAGAAATAAGTTGATTTCCTACAGTTCCTTTGATACCTGTTGACAATCTGATTGTTGTTAGTTGAATGGAAGATCTTCAGCCAAGATTTCAGCTGAAAACAGTTAGGAACCCTGATATTTGTTTCACAAATACTTCATTGAGAGTGAGAGTTTCTTTCCTTACAGTTGTGGTGGCACAGTGGCTAGCACTGCTGCTTCACAGGACCCAGGTTCGATTCCATCCTCGGGTGACTATCTCATGGAGTTTGCACATTCTCCCTGTATCTGTCTAGGTTTCCTTCCACAGTCCAAAGATGTGCAGGTTTGGTGAATTGGCCATGCTAAATTTCCCATAGTGTCTAGGGATATGTGGGGTTACAGGGATAAGTAGTGGGGTGGGCGTGGGAGACTCAGTGTGGACTCACTTCCACACTGTAGAGATTCTATGAAATCTCTCCAACAACTGCCGCATTTGGATTTATACTAAAGAATCCACACAAATACTGATGCAGAAACTGTTATTAGGCAATGACAACACAGATAGACGGTTTTCTCAAGCTTGCTTGTCCAGCAATTACTGTAATAAACCTTATGTTTTGTCTCTCTCTTAAAAACTTTAGCTTGTATTTTCCACAAAATCTGCTGACATTTGTGAACAGCATACAATCCCCAGTCTTTATTGATCCTTTGAGTTTTGAGCTCATGAAGTCCCATGATAAAACTTTGCCTCCTAGAAATTATCCAAATTTGCCATTTCTGATTTTCATAATCCATTCCAATGGAATAAATCAGCCACAATCTGACTGAATGTGGCACCAGATACGATGGACTGAATGGCCTATTTCTGCTCCCATATCTTTTAGCCTTATAACACTGCCTACCCCTTTTGGTATGGGCTATATATAGGGGAAATTATAATCCATTACAATAAGGCTCTGCTTAAAAACATCCAGATAAGCCATAGCATACACGATTACTGGCCAAGCGCTGAAAAATTAGATTACGATAGATAGATGCTTGATGACTGGTGCAGATACAATGGGCCAAAGGGCCTTTTGCTGTGCTGTAAAATCTCTGTGACTTTATGAAGTTCTGGTGCTGAGCTTGGGGAAAGGGGAGAGAGAAGAAATAAACTGAAGTTTCAGTGACATTAGCAGTGTAAAATAAAAGGATGTTTTTATCATCATTGTGTGAAAGTTACAATAGGATACAATTTTTATATTGGGCAGATTAACTAAACTCTTACTGTACCTTCAGTAGAGAGTAGTAGAACCTGAGAAACAAAGCTGATAGCTGCATTTTCTTTTTGCAGGACTTTTTCTGAAGTTACAGCAAACAATTAAAACAACTTCATAAATTACAGACATTATTATTTTAGGAAATATCAGACCATTGTTGAATCCTGCAGGAATAATACATGCAGGATTGTTGATACTTATAATTAGTTTACAAAACAACATATGGTCCATGTATCAATGCTTTATTAAATGAATGTATTCTCTTCCTTTAGCTACATATTCAGTTCTTAGTTCAACAATTTTACAAGCCGGAGTTAGATCTGGTGCCTCAAATTCGTATTGATCTGTTCAACTGTCCAGAACGTAATCATTCTCCAGTGGGACGTGAATGTCACTGGCTGGCCAGCATTTATTGCCTTCTCTGTTACCCTTGAGGACGTGGTGGTGAACTGCCGCCTTCAACCGCGGCAGTCCATGTGCTCCAGGTAGACCTTCAATGACCTTAGTAAGAAAATTTCATGGTTTTGACCCAGTGACAGTGAACAACAATATATTTCCAAGTAAGATTGGTGAATGGCTTAGAGGGGATCTCGCAGGTGGTGCAGTGAATAGGATTTTTGACCAACAGCTCACCCCAATTCATAGCCTTGTGCTAAATTTCAGGGAATCTGATCATGAGAATGCGTGAAACATTTTTCTTGTGTCCAAACCAACAGCAGGTAGTACAGTGAAATGATAAGCAAGGGTTAGTTCTTAGTAGTGGAGAAAACTCAGTCAGGGTTTTTAATAAATGCTCCCACAATCCCACTTCTTTCACAGTTGCCTGCACAAAGTAGGCAGACTGCAAGAACAACCAGAACTATTTCAGCTGGAATGTGGCATTGAAAAAAAAGTGGACTCAGCAGAAGCCAACACAGTTCTAAATTCTTGATTTTTGTGGTAATTGTTATTATTTGGTGACTATCTCATTGCTGTTTAGGGTGATGGCTCTGTGCAAATCGCCTGTATTGTTTTTCCAACAGTAACTACATTTCAAACATCCTTCATTGACTGTAAAATGTTTTGAGATGTCTGGTGATTATGATAGGTAGTATATAAAAGTCCTTGTTAAGTATATAATTTTGATTCATTTAAAATTTCCCTTACATACAGTACAAGGAATTTCAGTTATTGAGAGTTGCCATCATCTTTCAAAAAGTACTTTAAGTGAATTTATTAATGGGAAACAGAATGAAAACCTGAATGATAAAGATGCATTCAAAGATCAGTTGTAAATACATGACTTAAAGGATGATAACCGCTTGGCATGAACATCAATGTCCTTAGAAAGAAGCTCGTAAACTATTTGATGATTGAATGATATAGGTAGCCAATAGATAAATTGTATTGTACTTTGTATTTAAATTCTGGGTCCAGCTAAATGACTAGTCGTATGCATATCTTTGATCCTTAGATTAGATTTCCTACAGTGTGGAAACAGGCCCTTCAGCCCAACAATTCCACACCGACCCTCCGAAGAATAACCCACCCAGACCCATTTCCCTCTGACTAATCCACCTAACACTGGGTAATTTAGCATGGCCAATTCATCTGACATACACATCTTTCAACTGTGGGAGGAAACTAGAGCACCTGGAGGAAACCCACACAGACAAGGGGAGAATGTGCAAACTCCAAACAGTCGCCCAAGGCTGGAGTCGAACCTGGGACCCTGGTGCTGTGAGACAGCAGTGATAACCACTGAGCAACTGTGCCACCCCTTGCATTTTTGTTTTCAAGTGTAGCATCAAATTGTTTTTAGCAGTATGAATATCACTGATAATCTATAATTTTTTGACTGACAACCTTTACAATAAAAACTCAGCAGCTGAATGGTACAGATTTAAAGAAACATTAAACAAATGCACATTTATATAAATTGCACCATTGTGGCTGATAGTGAAATATGTATAAAAAGACAGCAACCAATATTTGCATTTAATTTATTACACTGAATAGACAGAGCAGCCATACATGTACAGCTTTTTCACCTCCTTTTCTTTCTGAAATGCATAAAACAGGAAATTAAAAACTTGCACTATATTTAACCGTTTTAAAAATATATGTATGGAGGAGGAGTAGACTATGTTGGGATCTAAAAATGACTTAAAATCAATGATGTGCATTGCTACTGTAAAATCTCTCAGTTGGATGCTGTATTGATAGAGATAGCAAGTAAGTTGACTGGGTGGGTGGATGGAAACTATGAAGCACAGAAATGGTTAAAAGTCAGTTAAAATATCTCCTGATAACAATACTATTCATACGTATCAAAGATACGAAAATGCTTGATTGACAAAGTGATTGTTGATAGTAGACCAGAGAAGAACAGAAGCTACATAGATGATAATCAGGATTAGGATTAGCTCAACCAACACTTGGAATATGAGCTACTGACTGTTGTAGCTCTGTGACACACACAGTTCTCCAGTCACAGCAATGGCACTGATACCTCACAACTCTCTTACCCTTGTGATGGCACAGCAACCTACACTATTTCTTCAACTTCTGCTTCCATTTTCTTCTCCAGGCCCTCACCATCACCAATTACCTTCTTGCTGCTACTCCAATCACAGTCTGCTTCTCTTCCCTAGGCTCACTTGTGAATCTATCAGCCGCAAACATGGGAAAGAAACAGTCTGTGATTGAATTGAAATAATTAAATTGAGTTGAATTAATTGTCATGTGTACCGAGGCACAGTGAAAAACTTTGTCTTGCGAGCAGTACAGGCAGATCACAAAGTAGCATAGAAAAGTAAATATTAGGTAAACTGCGGCAAAAACAAAAACACAGGTACAGATGAATGTTAATAGTTTGTGAGTCCATTCAGTATTCTAACAACAGTGGTGTAGAAACTGTTGTGTTCAGGCTTCTGTACCTGTGCCAGGTACCTGCTGTACCTGTACGGCAGCTCCTCAGCAATTGTCAGTTCCACAAATAGGGGTAACTTTTCCCCCATTAGTTGCCCCTATCATAACTTATTTCAAACACTTTGGAAGATTTTGGAGGTGCATTTTTAAGTTAAAAATCACACAGCACCAGGTTATAGTCCAACGGGTTTATTTGAAAGCACTAGCTTTCAGAGCGCTGCTTCGTCAGTAGGTGATTGTGGAGTATAAGATCGTATGACACAAAACTTATAACAAAAGTTTACAGTGTGATGTAACTGAAATTATACATTGACAAAGACCTGAATTGTTTGTTAAGTCTCTCATCTTTTAGAATGGACATGCTGGTTTTAGTTGTTTCATAAGTAAATTCTAGAACTCTCTTAAAGTTACATTCTCAAGTGAACTTAAACAATAGGTGCCATGTTGGTCCAGAGGATGCATTGAAGGTGTGAGGCTATCTGTTCCCCAATGATTAGACTGATTCTAATCTAAAAAAGAGATTTACAGAATCCTACATGGATTCATGCATATTTTGAGCAAAATAAAATATAATTCTGTAAGGACAAACTCACCCCACCCGTGTTTATGTACAGGGGTATGAGTGTCAGTGAGAGAGTGTGTGTATGTGTGTGAGTGTAAGTGTAAAGGATTATAAGTCTGTGAGAGGGTGTATGTGTGAGTGTGGGAGTATATACATTGGTCATGGTGGGAGGTGCCTTAATTTCAAGGTCGTGGCGCCTGCTGTAGAGTTGGTGCACAAGATGATTGAGGAGTTTGCGAGAGGTGCAGTGGCAAAGTCTGTCCCCGTAGTCTATGTTGAAGGTCAATTTGAATGGGTTTGTGATCCCAAATCCTTTTGGGATCTTTCCTGTTTTCCTGCATTTCTGTAGAAACAGGTACTCATGTGACTTGGCCAACGTTGTCTAACTTATATGCTGCAGGCAAGGATGCCCTGAGGCATGTACATTGGTAAGACCGAGCAGAGGCTACAGGAACGGATGAATGGACACCGCACAACAATCAACAAACAGGAATGTTCCCTCCCAGTCAGAGAACACTTCAGTCCGGAATATTCAACCTCGCACCTTCAGGTGACCATCCTCCAAGGCGGACTTTGGGACAGGCAACAACGTAAAGTTGCCGAGCAGAGGCTGATAACCAAGTTTGGTACCCATGGGGATGGCCTCAACCGGGACCTTGGGTTCATGTCACACTACAGGTCACCCCACTGCACTAAACACACACACACACACACACACACACACAGTTTGTGGGGTGAATTTGTCCTTGCAGAATTACATTTTATTTTGGTCAAAAATGGCATGAATCCATATAAGATTCTGTAAATCCCTTGTTTAGAAATAGAATCAGTCGGATCATTAGGGCACAGGCAGCCTCACATTGGGCACCTCACACCTTCAGTGCATTACCTGGGCCAACATGGCACTTTTTGTTAAAGTTCACTTGAGAATGTAACTTTAAGAGAGTTCTGAAATTTACATATGAAACAACTAAAACCTATATGCCCATTCTAAAAGTTGAGAGACTTAACAAACAATCTAGGTCTTTTTTAATATATAATTTCAGTTACATCATAGTATAAACTTTCACTATAAACTCTGTGTCTTACAGTCTTATACCCCACAACCATCTGATGAAGAAGCAGCGCTCCTAAAGCTAGTGCTTCCAAATAAACCTGTTGGACTTTAACCTGGTGTTGTGTGATTTTTAACTTTGTATACCCTGATCCAACATCAGCACCTCCAAATCATGTATTTTTAACACTGCTTTTCATGAAACATGCACACCAACTGACTTACTCTCGGACTACAACCATGCATGTTCATGTACTCTCCAATTGTAGACCCAGCTAGATATTAGCCTATTATTTTTATACGGTGCCAGTATCTGAATTGGCATCAGCGAGTGTTAGATCAAGTAATGGTGCATCTTCCTCAGAGCTCTATCCGTCCTCTCATCTTTCTATTTGAAACAACGGGGTTTCAGCTGAAGTTCCTGAAGATCTTAAGGTACTAATGCTTTAAGGGGAGAAAGGGGGGGAGCAGGGGTACAGAGAGACACACAGTCTCTCCTTTTACCATTTCCATTTTATGCCATCTTTTTGGATAAGGGGAAGGAATGAGTGGGAGGAAGTACATAAGACAACAACTTTCCTTTATACTGGATGACCTTGGCAGTGCCAAGTGCAACTACTTGTGGTGACAATAATCCTAAGAACCATCTGCGCTCGGGCATTGAGAGTCTGGATCCTTGCTTGTACTGCATCCATTATTTACCTTTTCAACATTTATTTGATAAATTTCTCCTGTAAGAGGGAGGGAAGAATGTCACCAACTGGGTCAGTATTTTTGGAAGATGTGCCTGTCACTACTGAGTAGCTGGAGATATGTGGAGACAATTGTTAGTAACATTGGTAAGCATGGGAGGATGAGGCATAATTAAGGGTGATAGGGTGAGTCCTTACTGCTAGAGTACACTGCTGGCTTGTGTGTTGTTATAGAAGCATAAATTCAGAAAACGCTGAGCTGCAAAGCCTAATTTTTAAATCATTTTGTCAATGTAACATTTTGATGTGTGGAGGATGGTGCAAAGAATTTTCAAGTTGCTGTATAAACTAATTGGAAGCTTGGATAAACATTTTCAACTGCCCAACTCTACAATAAGACAGTAGCAAAATAAACTTACATTAATTATTTTGGCTAAAGAGCCTTTGCTTAATCACCAAAAACACCATGCATGAGGGACATGTAAGCCTGCAATTCAGGAATGAATACATTAAAGAACAATATGAAACAATAATAAGCTAATCAGGTCAGCTAAGATGAGGTTCCACCTGACTTAAAAGCAATTAGTCACCTAATACTGAGACACAAGGATGTGCTTAAAAAGTGTATAAGAGGAAGAATCTTGTTAACCTCAACACATAATAAAGAGGAGATAGACTATGGTCTCCTCAGCACTACAACACAGCAGCAATGAACACAAAGCAAGAAGCAGCACCCAAATCAACCAGCTTGTTCTCATGACAACTGATTAAGATAAATGCCTTGCTAAGTATCATTTTGTTGACTCAGTTGTGCTTCTACTTGATGAACTTATTGCTGCTTAAATCAAAAGCCTCATATCTGGAGCCGTCAGTGACTAGTTTGGAACTAAAAGTCTCAAATGTGACTCAAATTTACAAGGTGGGTGCTGAGGATGTGGTTCATTGAGCACTGTGAGGGCTGGCTGTTAAAATGAATTCATTTGCTGCATCCACCAGAGTTATTAAACATATAGCAGGACTGCTGCCAAGTTTGTGGTGCTTTGCCACAGGCATTCTTAGGCCTTGCCACTTACTCCCACTCTTTTTACAGGGTTAGGTCTGGATGTTTTAGTGGGCGGCACGGTGGCACAGTGGTTAGCACTGCTGCCTCACAGCTCCAGAGACTCGGGTTCAATTCCTGACTCAGGCGACTTACTGTGTGGAGTTTGCACATTCTCCCCGTGTCTGCGTGGGTTTCCTCCGGGTGCTCCGGTTTCCTCCCACAGTCCAAAAATATGCAGGTTAGGTGAATTGGCCATGCTAAATTGCCCGTAATGTTAGGTGAAGGGGTAAAGGTATGGGTGGGTTGCGGGTCGGCGTGGTCTTGTTGGGCCGAAGGGCCTGTTTCCACACTGTAAGTAATCTATAATCTATCTATAGAAATACAGTGTCTTTCCTGGTCTGGATTTTGACAATGATTTCAGGGCTGCATCACATGGGAGTCCTCTACTTCCTTGCTGGGTCATTGCTTTTTCCAGAATTGTAAGAAAGTAACTACTCAGCAGCCTGCAATGCATCCCTGCAATTTCTCTTTTTATGGGGACCCTACCTTTAAAAGGAGAGTATTCCTTCTGAAGATTGTAAGTTAGCTCACAGACCACAATCATGAAATGAGATGGAAAGATGAATTTTGCATGTTACTCAGACCTTTTGCAATTAGCATTAACAATGCAGTGAACTGCTCCCCATTCCTATCCCAAGGTTCAAATGTCATTAGGGAAATGAGTTTTGCACCCTCTGAACATCCACAGCTGCTGACAAAGGTCAGGGTTGGGTGGCCACAAAGAGCAGTGGGCACAGACTCATGATAGGATTGTGACACCTATTTGTAAACCTGTCATTTCTGCCTTACAATCCTACAATCCTGCTGTCAATCCTATAACACCCTGCGTATAGCAGGCTGTTGTGTTTGCCGCAGTGGGTCGCAGCAGAGGGGATTTAAATGCTGAAGCTGTAAACATGAAACCTTGTTTTGTCATTTCTGTAGCTATTTAATTTTTTGTTAGACATTGCTGGATTCTCAAGGGCGTCTTTCACAAACTTAACTATAGTCTCCAGGGCCACCAAGAAAATTTAATTGCAGCCTTTGGGTAGTCTACAGCATGTTGTCCCCAGTGGAGATTCCATTGTTTACCTTTGTAATTGCTACTTCCACCCACATTGTGTGAACCATAGACATTGGGGATTTTATACCATCCATCCAAAGCCAGCTGGATCTTCACTGCGGCATCCCACTCAGGATGACTTCTAAGTTGTAACTGAAAAATCCAAGAGATTGACATATGCCTACCATCTTACCTTCTGCTTGTGATCTCATGGAAAGTCTCACCAAATTGCTACAGATATCACTTTAAACAGGCCCAGAATTTATCTTCTTTGGTTTACCTCACCCTCCTAAGTGGTGTCATAGATATGTTTCATGCAAATCCTTAATCTATGAAGGAGGGACACACACTGGTGCATGGTGAGAAGGAGCACAATTACCAAAACCATTGCCTCTTGCCACAATTGTCTTCTTCAGAGGATTGAAGAGATGGTAAGTAGTAATGGGCAGATGGTTACCTCATGGCATTGGGAAAGTAAACACTGAATCATTTATGTATGATACTGGAGGAGGGGAATAAACTGATTATACCTTCTTGCAAAAGTTGCATGTAAGTTATGGGAACAATTTTCCTCCACTAAGCCAATCAACATTAGCTAAAGATTGACTTCTTATATCATAAAATCCATTCTAATTTAAGTTGTATTTTAAAAGTATTCTATTAATCAAAAAAGACTTGCTGTGAGTGCAATATGATTAATAGCTAAACAAAATTAATGATAACTAACTCACATCTTAGTCAATTGTGAACTGTCTCCTTCCAGCCTGTCTTGTAAGATGTTAATCATTACTGCTGCAGTGACACATCATCATACAGTATGCGATTACATGGCCAGCTTATAGAGACTAACAGAATAGGTATCTTGGCTGGGATTTTCCATTTTCCACTGTAACATTCATTCATCCCACATGTTCAATTCTACTGCTGGTAGATTTTCTGGAGTCAGCTAATATGTGCATTCTTGGACAGAGAAGGAATTCCTTCTGCCAGTATTGAGCATTTGTGCTGGGAAGGGCAGAAAAAAATTATACTGTTACAGGACGTTAAACTTCGAAGTTTAAAGGACTAGGCAGTGCAGTGACAAGAGAGGAGGGCACATTTCAAACAAGTTTCTTTGGGTCCGACAGGCACATAATCCCAGCAAAACCAGGTTAGAGCAGCAGACATACCCCAAATGGTTTGTAACTACAGCTTCATCCATCATATTTCAAATCCACCTAGATCACTCCTCAGACAGCTGTACTCACCACATCCTGAGATCCATGCTCAGTACCATGCATTACCGCATGCACACTCTCAACCTCTGTCTCTATCAGCACCACTTCATGCCATCTCAGAGCTATCCTGGTTCCCTAGTTCCACTTCATTCTTCAGTTCATTCAACGTTTTAACAAGGAGCTTTCAGGAATGAAAGAACACAAGTTGCAACAACTCCGAGTTACCCACACCTCTCTGGAATCTTGCTCACCTCCCCTTTCCTCTGACTCCATCCCTTCCTTGATCAGATATTTACCATCCTCTCTGAGTGATCTTAATTACCAAAGGGCTCCATTTTATTCCTTTATGCCCCATACCTCAATGAATTTTGGGCATGAAATGACATTGAACTCTTCTTACATCACCTTGGCCTCCGTGCTCATTTCTCCCCATCCCACTGATGTCTCCATCCGCCTCCAAGACTCTCCCCCCACCTGGACCCTTCCCTCTGGTCTCTTCCTTGCACTCAACGTGTTCATTAAGAACTATCAACATGACATTGTTTGTCTTAATTTCTCTGCCCCCCCCCCCCCCCCATTCAAACCTTTTGCTTCTGAACTGGCTGAACTCTATGCTTTCAGATCCAGCCCTAACTTTGTAATCAAGCCTGCTGACAAGGGTAGTGCCTTTGTTGTCTGGTGTACTGACCTCTATGTTACAGAGGCTGAGTACCAGATCTCAGACACCTCTTCCCATCTACTCCTGGACCATGACCCCATCATCCAACCTCAAGCTATAGTTTTCATAACTGTCACTAAGCTCATCTCATCTGGAGTTCTCTGCCAGCACAGCTTCCTACCTCGTAGTCCCCTAACTGCAGATAGCCTGCTTCGACCTTCTTTCTAAAATCCACAACCGCCCGGGGCAGACCCATTATTTCCGCCTTAGGAACTTACTTCTTCATGTCTTGAATCAATTATTTCTCCCCTTCTCCAGTTCCCCCACCAACCCAACCTCCACTCCCGGCACCTTCCCCTGCAACCGCAAGAAATGTAAAACTTGTGCCCACACCTCCACACTCACTTCCCTCCAAGGCCCCAAGGGATCCTTCCATATCTGCCACAAATTCGCCTGCACCACCACACACATCATTTACTGCATCTGCTGAACCCAATGTGGTCTCCTCTATATTGGGGAGACAAGCCGTCTACTTGTGGAACGTTTCAGAGAACACCTCTGGGACACCCGGACCAACCAACCAACCACCCCGTGGCTCAACACTTCAACTCCCCCTCCCACTCCACCAAGAACATGCAGGTCCTTGGACTCCTCCATCGCCAGACCATAGCAACACGACGGCTGGAGGAAGAGCGCCTCATCTTCCGCCTAGGAACCCTCCAACCACAAGGGATGAACTCAGATTTTTCCAGTTTCCTCATTTCCCCTCCCCCCACCTTGTCTCAGTCCCAACCCTCAAACTCAGCACCACCTTCCTAACCTGCAATCTTCTTTCTGACCTCTCTGCCCCCACCCCACTCCGGCGTATCACCCTCACCTTGACCTCCTTCCACCTTTCGCAGTTCCAACGCCCCTCCCCCCAGTCCCTCCTCCCTACCTTTTATCTTAGCCTGCTTGGTACACTCTCCTCATTCCTGAAGAAGGGCTTATGCCCGAAACGTTGATTCTCCTGCTCCTTGGATGCTGCCTGACCTGCTGCGCTTTTCCAGCAACACATTTTCAACACCAATATCCACTACAAACCAAACAACTCCCAAAGTTACCTGGACTGTACATCCTCACACCCTGTTTCCTGTAAAGGCTCTATTCTATCTCCTAGCTTCTCTGCCTCCGTTGCATTTGTTCTAACAATGCCAGCTTCTACAAGGGGCCTCCAAAATATCCACCTTCTTCCTCAGCCAAGAATTCACCGCCTGTGGTTGACAGGGCTCTCAACCATGTCCAAGTAAAAAATGAGGTCTGCAGATGCTGGAGATCACAGCTGAAAATGTGTTGCTGGTCAAAGCACAGCAGGCCAGGCAGCATCTCAGGAATAGAGAATTCGACGTTTCAAGCATAAGCCCTTCATCAGAAATTCCTGATGAAGGGCTTATGCTCGAAACGTCGAATTCTCTATTCCTGAGATGCTGCCTGGCCTGCTGTGCTTTGACCAGCAACACATTTTCAGCTCTCAACCATGTCCAACCCATCTTCCACATTTCAGCCCTCACCACGTCTCTTCCCCCTCCCCCACCCCCCCAACAAAAGCAATAGGATTCCCCTTGTCCTCATCTACCATACCACCAGCATCCACAACCGGAGGATAATTAGCTGCCATTTATATCACCTCCAGACACACATTCCCTTTCCCTCCCTTGTCAGCCTTCCACAGGGACCATTCAATCTAGCCTACTGTGTTCACTGCTCACAATGTGGCCTCCTTTACAAAATACAGAATTTGCGACACTTTGCAGAATATCTCTGCTTTATCTGTAAAACTGACCTCAAACTTCCAGTTGTCTGCCACTTCAATGTACCACCATGTTCCCCACAACACATTATTGCCTCAGGCCTGCTGCAGCGCTTCCACAAAGCTCAATACAAACTGAAGGAACAATACCACATCTACCACCTAGGTATCTTAGAGCCCTCAGTACTCAACATTGAATTTAACAATTTCAGAGCATGAATGCCTTACTCCCACGCCTGTTACCCTCCTCCGTACCCTAAGGTCCTATTCTGTATTGGTTGCTCCAAGCACAAACAACCCATTTCAACTATTCACACTTCCCGTTCCCATCTATTCAGCATTTATCTCTTTCCTGGATTATCATCAACAATCCCTCAGTTTGTTCCTCCTTTTTATCTCTCTCTGGACATCATATCTGTTTACTCAACTCGCTCCTCAAACCCCCAACATCATTTCCTGCTTTCAGTTTTGACCAAGGATCACTGGGCTCAAAAGTTAACTTTGCTTTTCTCTCCAAAGATGCTGCCAGAACTGTTAAGTTTCTACAGAGTGTTCTGTTTCTGTTTCAAACAAGAGCATGTTTCCCAGGGGATGACAACGGAGAAAATAGCTGATTGGGGGAGATTGCTAAAATCAAGAGAGAAATGGCTCTGACCAAGAAAGAGTTAATGATCCAACAAGTGTGGGCAAAGTGAAAAAAATGCATTGTACACCAATTGTTCCATTTCCCCATTATTAATCCTTGCTGTGTTTCAAGGTTTTAACAGGGAACATCTGCAATAGTCTCAATAGGCAGCTTTACATTTCCATCTGACACCTCCAAATCAAGCTGCCCTCACAATCTGACATTTCTGTGCCCAATTAAACGACTCAGAGGTCTAGATTTTCCGTCTGGGGTATGAAAGAGAAGTCAGCCCAGTCAGTGTTTCATAGAGAGAAAGGTATACATAGGAACAACTCCATTGTACCCTGAAAGCCAAGAATGTGAGCTATCCTAAATTCATGCAACCAACCTGACAAACGCAATGAAGTTTACCGAATTTAGATGACTCCAGTCCAGGCTATGAATTTCTTAATCAACCAGCAAGTGTTAAGCTGCAATACAGACCTTAAAGAACTGGATACCCTCATTGCAGTTTTGGCAACTTCTGTTGTTATGACAAATTTGGAAGTACTTTGGAATGTTTGTGGAGGAATTGTCGTGATTTCCTGGATTTGCAATAGAATGTTACTACATCCTCACAGGGAGGTCAGAGGATTTGGTGACGTACAGAGTAAAAGAATTCAAAGTTTTCAGGACAGCTCCTTTGGATCATCAGTACAGCAGGGAGATTTAATAAAGGCTATGGAGAGGGAAATGCCGTGTGATGCCCTCTGCCAACTTCAAGGTAGACCCTTGTGTGCTCCATTATATTGACAAGATGGCATCTGGCAGGCTGACAAAATACATGGAATTAATGGCCAATTTGTAGACACAGTCAGTCAGTGTGGCATTTTATAAATTCCTGCTTTGGAAGTAAAACCAGTCAGACACTAGGTTAGAACACATTCAGATTCTAAACAAGGCCTCACACTTAAAATGTATTGTCTTATCTGAGATGTCACCTTTTATGTACACTGATAAAATCTTCAGTTATCTGGGGCAGTGACTTGAAAGAAATTCTGGGATTTGCATTTTAATCAATCAAAACCTTCATCTACTCTCTAACTGATTAAAGATTTAACAGTAGAGAGTCAGCCATTTTAAGTTTGTTCAATACATTCACATCAGTTGTATGACTTTTTTTTAAAGATTAGATTCCCTACAGTGTGGAAACAGGCCCTTCGACCCATCAAGTCCACACCGACCCTCTGAAGAGTAACCCACCCCGCCTTTGACTAATGCACCTAGAATGGCCAATTCACCTGGCCTGCACATCTTTGGACTGTGGGAGGATACCGGAGCACCCGAAGGAAACCCACGCAGATACTGGAAGATTGAGCAAACTCCACACAGACAGTCACCCAAGAATGGAATTGAACCTAGGACCCTGGTGCTGTGAGGCAGCAGTGCTAACCACTGAGCCACTGTGCCACTCATAAATTCTATGTTTAATATCTCCTTTCTTATTACACCTGGAAAAGGAGCAAAGCCCTGAAAGCTAATGTTTTCAAATAAACCTGTCGTACTATAACCTGATGTCGTATGATTCTGAGATTATCCAACCCAGTCCAACACCAGCACCTCCATATCATGTCTATTTGTCAATGCTGTACTACTCGCGCTCTCTCTCTCTCTCTCCATCTTCATCCCGCACCCCCCTTCCCTCCCTGGGCAGCTGTGGAGAAACAAGTAGCAAATCTCAGGTATCTGAAAGCAAGAATTCAGAGGGAAAGGGTTGGTACGAGGGGAGCAGTGGGTTGGGTATGAGTCCCATGGTTACAGCATCAGTAGTTTCCTTATCATGTCAGAGGGCAGGATGAAGATGTGTGGATACTTGAGAAGGTGCGCAAGGTAAAAATGAGCTGTTATCTTCAATGTTCCTATCAATGCTCCAATATCTAATTTGGTGACTATGTTGGGCAGAGTGGGTTCCTCAATGTTAGTATCTTCTGCGTGCTGTCAGCTGCCTTGGAGCTTACTTTTCCGTTCTGTCTTTGTTTATTTTCCTAGTCTCATTGGCTCAGGAAATACACAGTTGCTTGGCTGGTTTCCTGTCACTGCACTGATGTCAACTCGCATTTTCAAGAACAGTTTGCAGGGGCAAATCTAACCACAGCCAGGCATTTTTAGAGGCTCTGCTGCAGCCAAATCTCTGGTCCACCACTTTTCATTAATGACGCAATTAATTCCATTCCTGGGAGGAAAGAGAATGTTCCAAATAGGAGACCCATGGGCATTTAGAATGCCAAGAATAAATCTGGACTTTTTACTACTTGTTAACAGCTTCTTACAAATATGTGCCCTGCAACTCTACGAATGAAGTATTTGACTCATAGTAATTAAGTATCTTGTTAGCTATTGAACAGCTTTAAAGGATCATTGTTGTGGGTGTATCATCGTTGGTTGTTTGTTTTAATTCTGTAACACACGATTTGCATGCTCCAAGATTTGCTTGTATGTCTGTTAGATGCTTAGCAACTTCAAAGAAAAGCTGGCCACATGCTTTGGGCAAGAGAAGAAAGTCACTCCCTACCTGAAAGGGTGGCAGAGGCAGAAACTTTCAACATTTAGTTGTGCACATAATGCTAAGACACATAAACCTGTGAAGAAAGTGCTGGAAAATGGGATTAGAATAGTTAGGTGCTTGTTTTTAATGGACTGAAGGTTCTTTTTCTGTGCTGTAGACCTCTATGACTATGACTCATTATTTTTTAAATTTTCCAATCTAAAAGTGTTTGTATGACGTTACCAACACAATTTTAATCAATTAATGTTCATCAGCCTGTCTTTGAATATTCATCACAGGCAGCAAGGATAGTGGTCAGCACTGTTGCCTCAGAGCACCAAGGACTCAGGTTTGATTCCACTGTTAGGTGACTGTATATGTGGACTTTGCATATTTTCCCCAGTCTGCATGGGTTTCTTCTGGGTCCTCCAGTTTCCTCCCACAATCCAAAGATGTGTAGGTTGGTGGATTGGTCATACTGAATTGCCTTGTAGCATCCAGGGATGTGCAGGCTAGGCGGATTAACCATGGGAAATGCAAGAGAACAGGGATGGGGGGAGGGGGCAGAGGAGATCTGGGTCATTATGCTCTTGGGGAGGGGGAGGGGGAGGGGGGGGGTCAGTGTGAACTCGATGGGCTTAATGCCCTGCTTCCACACTGTTGGGATTCAATAATCAGTTTTGGCTGTCCTAATGTGTGCTTTTCTCTTTATCTACTTTTGTTGTTATTTAAAGCAGTAATTAAATTTTTTCTTCAATTTACTTTCTGCTAACCACATTATATACAAAAAAAACTGCTTTATTACAGAAACAAATTCTGAGATCACTTACAGTCCTTCACCTACCTTTTATTAACATTACACATGAGACATTCACACAAAAACCATACAGCTTACTCATACTGCTAACCTGTATATATTTGGAAGTTCAACTGATGAATCAAAAAGCAAAAAAGTTCCTTATAAAATTATCCAAACACCTCAACACAGGCCTTGCAACAGAAAAATATCCAGGTATACCCAGTCCAGTTAGAAGCCATCACTACACTAAATCATGTCTGGCGCAACATGCACAAACCTATACCAGACATCCTCAGACTTTATGTCAAGATGGGATCCACATTGGGGTATGTGGCTACCAAAAACTGGCTTACTGATTTAGTCCTCTGCTGCTCTCTGGTGCTGCCAACTGTTGTTTGCTCTAAAATTCACTTTCTCCCACCATTTTCTGCTTAGTCCTGATTCCAGCTACCTTTCCCTCTCCAGCAGCTCCCAACTTGGTTCCCCCAGCTGTGACTCTGTTGTGAGGTATTGCTGAAAGAAAAGCCAGCACTTGCAGCTGATTGAAAGAAAAACATGCCGTTAGAGGAGGTTGCCAAGGCAACAGAGCTCTGGGAGAAATGTAAAGTGACAGTGTGAAATGCAGAAAGGGAACGGTATCATGTAAAGAAGAAAAATAGCATGGAGAGAGAATTCAAATAAAAAGAGAGAGAGTAACAGAAACAATAAAGGAGTGAAGAAAAGGAGAGTGTAATGACAAAGAAATTACCACAGCTCTTCTAGATGCCCTTGACACTAAGCAACTATAAGATGACAATTACATTAGAGGTTGGTTTAATCTCCCCATTCTACAGATGGTTGCTATTTGAATAGGAGAGACATTCCAAAGCAATAGCCAATTTTGACCATTCCTTGCAGCATAAAATCCCCTCACATCCAGAATGCTCCCAAGCTCAATGTCCTTGCAAAGTTATGTCATCTTAGCACAGATTAAATAGAACATGATCTACCGTACTGGATAAACTTAAGTCACATGAGATCTATATTTGATATATCAATTTATTTTAATATATTTTGTCACTAACCCTCCAGGAACAATAAATGTATTGAAACACAAAAGGTAAGACAGAGCTGTAGTTTTGAAATGGATCCACAAAACTCAAAAGCAGCTAACAGTATACCTGTTTAACTGAAGGTCTTTTATGCCTTGCAAAATTTCTATAATTAAACAATAATCGTAAATGAGATTAAGACACTAAAGAGTGGGTTCAAAACTTACACAGAAAATTGAGTCTGAGTGTTAGACAGTGTATTTCTAACAAGAGACACAACTTCTATGTTTTCCATCCCATTTTACTTTAATGTGGAAAAGGGTATACAGTTCTTTATATAAAACATACAATTATTGGGAGAAATTCAAAGAAGTACATTTGTGGAAAATTTGCCCTTAAAAATTGGGATTATTTTAAAGTAAGTAAACTATCCATCAAAAATAAACATTTATCATTATTCCATATACTTTTATATCATTGGCATTCCATATGCTATTTTAAAATTAAAAATGTATTGTTTAATTTAGTGAACAAAAAACCCGAAGCCAAAGTGATAGCTGTCATGTTAATAATAAGCTAATAATCAATTGCTTATTAGGTAGTGACAAACTCCATTAATTAGTTTATTTTGCACAGTAAAATATTACAAGTAAAAAAAAAATGGACATTACAACAAACCAACTGATTTCTGGAGTGTGAAGCTTGCAGACACAAAAGCAGACTGTCAGGCAGAGTCGCAACATTGTATGCACACAACACATGGTATCCTCAAAGATTAACTCTCTTAAAAGGCAAGGCAACAAAACAATAACCTTCTTAAGTACTGAATATAAAGTGATTAAGCTGGCACTTAATTTTTAGAGGAAAGAATTCTTGGATATGTGCAGCATTGCTTGTGTCTCTCCACAAAGGAATCAGGGTTCTCTTTTTACTGAGGCATTAGCACTGGAGGTTGGTTGAATGGGAGCCCGGACTTGTAACGAATCTGTTTAAGGACCATGTTAACCCATTTTCTAAAATATGATATATCACAAGAAACAGTGATTTCTTGTATTTCTCATTTAATGAAATGTTTTAAGTTCGTTGATGACAAAAATGTGAGAAAACTCTGATCAAATAATCATAAGTAAGTCATTCATAATTACAATGTATAGTTCAAGTTGACATCAGCAAAAGTAACTAGCTCTGTGACATTATACTTACATTTAAATTAAAAATGATTAACTGGACAGTAATCCTTTTAAAAAAAAAGGGAAGATATAGACCATGCAAATACTGAAACAAAAAAAAATTGATCTAATATAGACAACATTTGGATTTTTCATTGCTCAACAGCAATCTTGATTATTCTGATTCAAATGAAATAGGTTACTTTAAAAGACCCTAGCATTACAATACTACCATAAAAGTCATGACTATCCCATTGTTTACTGACTGACACCAGGAACACCGGTTCATGTTCGTGGCTCTCCAGAAGGCACCTTCCAACAGCCATCCTATCCAGGCCTAAAAGCTGACGGTCATAAAACCTACTTTTCATTTTGGGCTACTTTCATGTAAGGTTTTGTGGCTCATCATTGAGCAGTCCCAGTCAAGGCCCAGTCCTCTGTATTTAACCCATTCTATCAATTACTTGAGACCAAGAAGATAAAGTAATACATTTAATATCACATTTTGATTATGTTCATTGCCTTAAAACATAAAATTGAAATAAAATATAAATGGAGTCAAAAATGGAAAAAGTGCAATGTACCATTGATAGAACTGAAAATAATGTAAATGGGTGTAAGAATTGCAAAACAAATCTGCCAAAGCCAAATGTGTTCTGATAAAACGTTATTCAATTTAATATTTTAATTTACATTTCTGTCTATGTACAATGTACTGAATATCTGAAAACACACAGGTTAACACGATAAAACACTGTCAAATGCTGAAGGAGCACAGAGATGGTTTGTGAATACACTCCGTTGTCAAAAGCAAGGCACTGCCCTTTAACAGCTAGGGTTCCTGAATTCAGCCTGCAGAGTTACTCTGAGCAACTGGCAATTGTCGCAATAAATACAGGCAAAGCCATTACAATAACATGCATATAATCTTTATACAAATAAAGACATTATGCAACAAAAGTATTTTTGTATTAGTATATGGCATCAACAGTATAAACATCATACAAAAACTTTTACGAACACGGAATGTATAATGCAGCTGACTGCATCCCTTCTAGCACCTACATTCTCACAACTACAGTATTCAGTAAGACCTGCTTGATTTGTAAAACAGTCTGGTGGATTAACCAATTCTGACTCAGAAGATCTTGCCCTTGTACTTCAATATTCTTACGTCCAAGCTCTGTGATCATCCTTTAAAACACTGCATAAAAGATTGTTAAAAATTAAAAAAGTGTGTTTTTTTTAATACTCCGTATATTTTTCTCTAAGCAATGTTTAAGTGCTCTTCCGGTTCACAAAGTGTCCCCACGTCACATATATATGTATCAGTACAAATATCATTATAATTCAAGTTCAGGTAACTTTGTCAGTAAAGTTAGTGCCAACAAATCCTGTATTTCAAATTCTTTTAGTATTACAATAAATTAGAGTTTAAAAAAAATCAAAACCAACAAAAAAAATTTCCAAGTTGTAGCACTTTCAAAAAAATTGCACTTGAACGTGAGAGCCAGCCTTTTATCGCTGCATTTTAAAATCAGAATTTATCATCAGAGATGCCTTCTTGCACCACTATTTGCTGTACATATGACACATCAGGAGCTATACTAAAGGCATCAATCACAATAAAAAGCGTACTACCTTTGTAACAATTTTGTTGTTGACATTTTTAAAAAGTTTCCTATCACCCAAGAACGTTGGGACGACATGTTACAGACTGAAAAACGTCAGATAATCATTTCTATCATGACGGGTCTCGTTCCCAAGTGGCACGTCAGCAATTCCCATAAGCAGCAAGCAGACAGTTTTTATTTTTTTTAATGTATCGGATCCTGCAGAGTAAAGCGCCAGGAGAAGTCCTTGGACGTGGGTAGTTCGAGCTGCTTTCTAGGGGACAGAAGCCAGTTCACCAGCTGTTGTTTTCATCACAATCCACTGAAGTGTGCACTAGCTTGCCAAGAAGATAGAGGTAAGACGTCTCAAAAAGGCAGTGTATCCAGAAATAGCTTGTCAATAATAGCTGGGGGTGGCACTAGGTCCTCTAATTTTAGGTAAAAGATGCGTTGGAGCCCCTGCGTGCAAAGAGTACGCAACTGAGGTATGATGCCTAGCACCTTGGACCATGGCTGCCCTTTGTTTTCCCCGGTACTGTTAAATAACGCGTGTTCCTTCAGGCAGCTGACGATTCGGGTTTGCAACTCTTCCACTTTCTTTGGTTCTTTTAACCCATGGCGATCTGCAGGGAGATGACCAGCAATATTAACACTCCATTCTGACATTAAATAAGCAAAGGCACTTTTTTTTTTGGCCGTTTACAGTGCACTTTCAAACACGGTCAGCCCAACTTTAAAATTTTATCTGTACATATGGCTATGTGCAACATGATTTTAGATTTGAAATTTTGTTTTATATTTCATTTCCAAGGTCGCAGAATGAAAAAGTTTCCTCATTTGGCGGCTGCAAATGTGCTGGCTAGTCTCAAACAGCCAATAAAAAAGGGAATTAGCCTGGGAAAAAGAATACTCAGAATAGATCTTTACAAATCTTAGATAGCAACATTTAGAATCAATTCAGGGCGTTTAGAATACAAAGTTATTTGCTTCCTAAACTCAATCAACATTTAAATTCATTTTTAAAATGGTACTAAAATATCACATCGAACAATTACTTAATGCCTTCAATTTTACTTCTGCAATAATCATTTCTGGTCAAACTTTAGCATCCAGTCTCCCCAAGGTAAATAATGCCATTTTTCTTTTCCCATTTCAACTCCGTGTAATTGCAGGTTCTGATCAATGGGTGCCACTGTGGAGAAGATTTCAGAATCCATCCTTCACCTTGTTTTTCAGAATCAGTTCTGAGAAAGGGTCACTGGACCGGAAACATTAACTCCGATTTATATTAGATTCTCTACAGTGTGGAAACAGGCCCTTCGGCCCAACCAGTCCACACCAACCCTCCGAAGAGTAACTCACCCAGGCCCATTTCCCTCCCACTAATGCACAGTCAATTCAGCTGACTTGCACATCTTTGGACTGTGGGAGGAAACCCACGCAGACACGGGGAAAATGTGCAAACTCCACACAGTCACCTAAGGCTGGAATCAAACCTGGGACCCTGGCGCTGCGAGGCAGCAGTGCTAACCACTGAGCCACCGTGCCACCCCATTCTCTCCACAGAAGCTGTCAGACCTGCTGAGCTTTTCCAGCAATTTTTTTAAATTTCAGACTTATAGCATCTGCGGTTCGGGTTTTTTTGTGTACTTCTGGGTCCTTTAGGTAATTTGTTCTCCCATCCAAGCTGGTCAGAGGTATGTACCTTCAAATCAGTTCTTGCTTTAAAAACAATGTGGCAACTTAAGATGTGGGGGACTGATAAGAATGAGCTGTGGCATAAGCAATGGTTGAGAAACCATCGGGAGTTAAGGACAAAGGGAAATCAAAGCATTCCAGGATGCCACCTATGCTTGTGAACAGGCACGGGGCAAAGTATTTAGAATGCTGCCATTTCACATTATTTCCGGTGGTACTGAAAGCAAAGCTTATTTGCTTCAGCAGCTTCCCTCCTCACCACAACAACCACCACGTTACACACAAAAGAAAAAAAGGCAAGAAAAGCAGGCAGAAAGTAATGGATACGCCAGAAAGCACTAAAGGATGAGGTGACGGACAGAAAACTGAACTGAAAGAATAAACGGAAAATTAAATGAAGGTACAATTTGCTGTAAACAATAATCACAGGAAACACGTTAATAGACAACATAAAAAGCACAAAATTATATTAACTGGAATTAAAATTTTAGTACTGAAAGCAATAAAAGCATTTTCCTTTGAAAATGGTTAAATCTGAAACCAAACTCAGAAGAGTTTGGATTGCAATTTATGATATTAACCACAGAATTTTCTTGAATAGAAAACAAGCAATCCTTTATCAAATCAAAACACAGTTTCTTTTCCCTTCCATGAGCGTTATGCAACTTGTTTTTAAGTTGAAAAGATTCAGGAGTATACAGGAAAGGATAGATTTTAAAGCAGCAAGAGAAGAAGTTAAGGATGTAAAGCAGAGTAGCACATACAAGTAGTAGAGTAGATCGGGAAGAGAGGTGAATTTAAAAAGGTAACAGGCATTTGAGACAAGGTTATATCACGAACTATATAAAAAAATCTGAAGCTAAAGATAGCATCTCTAAGTCATTTACAACAAAATAAATGAATACTGCAGAATACTTTATTTGTAGAAGCTTTTCCAAAAAAGGTAGTAATCCTTGAGATTGGGAACATTTAGAATCCAAAGGTCGAGTAAGAAATTGATTAAGAATGAAAAAAGCAAAGTGAGAATAAGAGCTTTTAAAATAGATTGGAAAAGCTTCTACATATAAAAATGAAAAGAGCCACAAGTGAGTGTGGGTCCTTTGAGGAAGAGAAATTAGAAATTATCATGGGGAAATTTTAATGGTAAAAGAACAAAAAAGAACATTGTGAGAACATTTGGGAATTAACAATCTAGTGAGAATGAGAATTTAGTAAAAGGCATCGTAGGAATCAATTAGGCTAAAAGTCAGTCATAGAATTGTACAGCATGGAAGCAGACCCTTCAGATACCCTAAATTAATCTAGTCCCATTTGCAAGCATTTGGAGCCATATACTTCTAAACCTCTGTTTTTATGTACCCATCTAGATACCTTTAAATGTTGTAATTGTACCAGCCAACAACATTTTCTTTGCAGTTGATGGCCTGCATCCTAGGATTTTAGAAGAGGTGGCATCAGAGATGATAAATGAATGGTTTTAGATTGACTGAAATTCCCTAGATTCCATGGCTTGAAAGGTGGCAAACGTAATCCCACTACTCAAGAATGAGAGGGAAAGCAAACAAGGAATTACAGGTTTAGTTCCTGACCTCAGTCGCAGGGAATATGCCAAGATCTATTATTAAACCATAAGATGTAGGAGCAGAAGGAGGTCATTCAGCTCATCAAATCTGCTCCAACATTCAATGAGATCATGGATGATCTGATGATCTTCAACTCCACTTTCTTTCCCTGCCCTATATACTTTAATTCCCTTATTGATAGACATGTTTGTCTATCTACCTCAGTATTGAATATACTTAATGACCTAGCATCTACACTACCCTTAGACAGTTTCCAAAGCCAGTTTTTCTTATCCTTAAATAATGGGACCAAAGCTATTTGCAGTATACCAGGTATACTCTAACTAGTACCTGGTATAGTTTTAGCAAGGCTTCCAATTTTTTAAACTCCATTCCTTTGAAATAAAGGCAAACATTCCTAATTGTGCAGGATGGTCAGAAATCCCTCTGTGCTAGTTTCCTACACTATTTTTCAATTTAAATAATATTCACCTCTTCTGTTCTTCCTGCCAAGGGGCATAACCTCATTTTCCAACATTATATTCCATCTGCCAGCCAAGTGACATAACCTCACATTTTCCAACATTATATTCCATCTGCCAAATTTGTGCCTACTGACTCAAATTGTGAGGGTTACACATAGCCTGCAGAGATATACAGACAGGTTGTCTTCCTACCTATTTTTCTGTCATCGATAGACTTGCCTATAGTACATTCACTTTCCTCATCCAAGCCGTTATTATGTTGTAAATAATTGTGACCCCAGTATTACTATCTATGGCATGCCACTACATAATCATATTGCTATCATTAAAAATGTTCCCTTTGTCCCATTCTCTGTCTTCTATTAGTTAGTCGATTCTCTATCCAAGTTAACACATATATGGCTGTGAACCATCTTCTTGAATGTCTGTCATTGTTCTTAAATTGTCTTTGCTGCTAAACATCTTCTTTCCCAGTCCACACTAGCTGGCTCTGCCCTCCTTGCTCTGTAATTACCATCACTTAAATTAACACAGCTGTTTCTGACCTAAGTTTCTCCCTCTCACACAATGTTAAATTCTACCTTGTTCTGGTCACTGTTTTCTAGGGCATCTTTTACACAAAGATCATTTGTTGGACCTGCCCCATTACACATCATCTGACCCAAAATAGCCTGATCCCTGGTTAAATCCATTACATCATAACAGAAACCTGAAAAGAAAAATCAGAATATGAATGGAGAAAGTCAATTTGGACTTATGAAATCATCATCATATTTCATGAATCTGTTAGGAATTGTTGAGGTTGTAAATAGCAGGGTAGATAAGAGAAACAATGACTAGTGTTTTTAGATTTTGATAGAAATATTTGAAAAATATGCCACACATGAGGTTATTGCACAAAATTAGGGTTCTTGGGGATTGGAGGCAGTGTAATAGCACGAATTAAGAATTGCTTTAGGGACAAAACAAAAAAGTAGGGGTAAAGATTGATTTCCAGTTTGCCAGGACTGGAAATAACATATGAAGGACTTAAAAAACGTTATTTACAATGAAAATGATTTGATCAGGGGACCAAATACAGTCAGGTTTACTTGAGTTTACATTTATTGAAGAAAAGGTGGAGTGCATTGATGATATACCAGAATGCATAAGAGTGCGTAAAACAAACAGCAAGAGAATTTGATAAAGAGATATTTATCAAGAAAGAGATGAGACAGCAAGTACATAAGGTAAGATAAATTAAATACTTTCTTAACACAACAAGAGTCAAGGAACTTGGAGAATGGAGCAGTGAGTTGAAAATAAGGCAGATGAGATGTGGGTGCAGGAGTATGACGTCTTAGCTATTACTGAAAGATGGCCGAAGAAAAATGATAGGAAAAGTGGCTGAACATTATAATTCCAAAATTTTCAGATGAGATAGAGAGGGGAACTAATGAAAGAAGTGGTTGTAATATTAGTTAAAGAAACATTTACAGCTGTGAGGAGGGACATGTACTAGAACAATCAAATGAGGCTGTGTGTGTTGAAGTGCAGAACCAAAGGGAGCCGTCACACCCGTGAGAATGTACTACAGTTTGCAAAACAATCAGAAGATGATGGAAGAGTAATTATGAAAACACGATTGTGATATTAAGGCAGTAACAGTGGGTCATTTCAACTACCCCAATATTAACAGGGATGTAATCATTGCAATGTGCATATAGAGTGTAAAGTTCTCAAGATGCATTTAATAGAAGTTTCCTAGCTAGTAGGTAGCAAGCCCAAGGAGAGAAGATACGGTTCTGGACTTCGTTTTACAGAGCTGGAGAAGTGGAAAATAATTACTGTTAATATAACATTTTGGCAGTAGTGATCTTAATTCTGTTAGATTTATGGAAAAAGGCAAGACCTAATTGAGGCATGTACAATTATGAGAGACACAGGAAGATAGGAAAAATGTTTTCTCTTAGTTGAGGGATGAATAATCAGAGGGAATTGATTTAATTCTTAGAATTGCATGACTGATGTATGAAGACAGACTGGATTGATTAGGACTTTATTTACTGGACTTTAGATAAATGAGAGGTGATCTCAGAAAACTATAAAACGCGAACAGGGCTAAACACAGAAAGGATGTTCCTGAGGAGTGGGAAATAAGTCCAGAGCCAGGGATCACAGTCTAAGGATATGGTGTAGGCGATTTAGGACGGAGATGAGGAGAAACATTTTCACCCAGAGTGTGATGAGCCTGTGGGATTCTCTGAATCTGAAAGCAGTTAAGGTTATGACACTCAATGTTTTCAAGGACTTAGATATTGTTCTTAGGGCTAAACAGGTCAGAAGGTGGTGGGAAAGTCAGAACAGGATAGAGTTAGATGATCAGCCATGGTCATACTGAATGGTAGAACAGGCTCAAAATAACTGAATGGCCTATTCCAGCTCTTATTTTCTATATTTAACTTAAAGAGCAGGGGAATTGAAGTTTTATTTCACCAGAGGGTAGTGGGTAGCTAGAACTCTTTGACTGAAATGGTGGTAGAGGCAGAAACTATCACATTTCAGAAGTATTTAGAAAAGATTACTTAAGCTTCAGAGCATTTAAAAAAAAGGGCCAACTGTCAGAAAACGGGATGTGCGTCAATAAGTGCTGGATAATCAATGCAGGACCTATTTCTATGCTGCAAAACTCTATTACTCCCAATCTTTGTCAGAGTCAAAGTTTTCAACTAGATCAAGGCCAATTTTACCAAGCTATCATTTAGGAAAAAAAGTGGATTATAAATAGAGCTTAGAAATAGATTAAAATAGTATTAGCAATTAAAAAGGTAAATTCATGTCAAAGTAGTGACAGGCATTCAATGAGGACACAGTGAATGTTCAGAAAAAGAACTGTTCCTGCAAAGAACAAAAATGGAACTCCCAAATCCAGAAATCTCTGGACGTCAAAAAGGGAAGCTACTGTCAAATACTGAGGGCTGGAATTTCTTGACTTGGAGTGGTATGTAATGGAGGCAGGAAAACAAAGCAAGTGTAGAGGAGTATCAAAATGCTTGGGATGAAACGAAGTATACGAGGAACATATATTCCACGGTTTACTGGGCCTACATTTCTTCTGGGTTGCAAAGCCAGCTTCACTTGGATGCAATGTTCGAAGATAATGGACAGATTGCTCCTAAAACTTTGAGATAAGATAATACGACAAGTATTTCAATCAAAGAAAGAAAAAGTTGCGTTTATATAGTATGTTTCATATCTGGAGAAATCTCAAAAGTGATTTACAGTACAAGCAAAATTTGCTCCTTTACAAGGGTTGAGTGTGTCTGTCTGTTTTGTTTCTGAAGCTTGTGGCCACAGCTCCTATTCCCAATCAGTGGATAATGTCAAAAATAGACAGCTAAAAGCTAGGCACTTAAACTTAAAATGCAGTTGTAAGTGATTCAGGGAGAGATGCAAAATGTGACAGGGTATGGGACTTGGGAGAACAGGATTGATATACAGAAGAGAGAGTGTGGAAAGCTAGGGAATGCTTAGGTACAGTATTAAGGTGAAAGGTGAAGTTGTAGTTATGAGCCCAACATTTCTGGAATCAACAGCAGTATCATTGTGGTGAATGGGAACGGTGTTGAGAGAAGTGCAGTCAGAGTAAGGTTAAGTTAAATCTGTACTAATTGAGTGGGTAAATTGCAGACAATTGTTTCATATAAACATACAAATTAGGAGCAAGATCATCATTCAACTTCTTAAGGTTGCAACTTGAAAAGTATTCACTGAACTAATGTGGTTTCATTCACTTTCCCACCTATCCCTTCCCTTTGACCAGCTTGTTAATCAAGAACCTAACTCAACCTTAAAAATATTCAATGGTCCTGCCATCACTACTCTTTCAGGAAGCGTATTCCACAGACTTATGGTACTCTAATAAAAGATACTTTCCTCATCTCTGTATTAGTGGGAAACTCTTTCTATTAAAAACAAACAAACAAACAAACAAACAGTCACCCCTCATTCTAATCTCTCCCACAAAGAGAAACATCCATTCAGCATACACCCTGTTAATTTCCTTTCAGGATCGTACATGTTTCAATAAGATCACCTCTTTTTAAAAAAAAAACTCTAATGGATACAGGCCCAAACTTTTCTTAAGATAATTTCTTCATCCCAGGAATCAGCTGGATGAACCTTCTCCGAAATGCTTCTAACAAATCATGTCCCTTTTTAAGGATCAAAGATATATACAGTACTCCAGATGCGTTCTCACCAACGCCTTGTCCAACTGCAGCAAAACATGCCTATTTATATTCCATTCCCCTCGAAACAAACAATATTCAATTTTCCTTCTGAAATAACTCTACAGAGGCTGGTATCTCAACTCCAAGTCACCCTTTATTTACACATGGAGTCCTTGACACTGGTCTGGCTTCCTCAGAGCCAGCTCTCAGTGAACAGAACCTCTGACACCCCTGATCATTCTTTATCTTTTTTTCTTTTTGTTTATTTTTCTTCTCCTGACATTCCTGGGTTTTTTTCCCCTCTATTTTCCCCCACACCATAACCTAACAGCGGTACAGTCTTTTCTTAAAGTGGAGAGTCCTTCACACACTGCCCTAGTTCCCTTAGAGCCAGCTCCCAGAAGCTCTGACACTCCTATTTATTTTTCTTTAAAGCAGGATTCTGACATTCCTGTTTTTCTTTATTTTCCACACATTACCGCCTAACAGCAGTACACCCGTTTTTTTTTGCTGGATGGAACAGAGCCTCTGACATTTCTGTTTTTTTTCTAAATAGTACACCCGTTTATTTTATCGGTCAGGGCTCTGATTAGACCAGATTAACAGCCCCAATCATGGAATTAATTCTATGAGATTCACCTGGCTGACCTTGTTACAATCACTACAGAGGCAAAGGGATAGACAAATTAAATGACAGATTAGTCAGCCTAAATTCAGTGATGGCTAAAGGTATTGGAAGAAACAGAGAAACAATTGTAATCATCACTTCAAAAAGACACCGATAAATCAAGGACTGTTACTATGGATTTGTGAAGAGAAAGTAGTGTTTGACTAATTGAACTGAATGGAGGACGTAGCTTTTTACATAGTTAATGTGGATTATTGGCAAGCCTTTTGTTGGGATCTGCATGGCAGATGGGACAGAAGGCAGAAGCCCATAGGACCCAAGAGAAAGTAGCAAATGGGACACAAAGTTGGCTCTGGGTCAGAAGGTAATGGTCAGCAGAGGTTTGTTTCTTGTGACTGGATAGCTGTTTCCAATGGCATTCAGCAATTCCCACCACTAGACCCCTTGCTTTTCATGATTCATTAGACTTGAATAAAGGAGTCATTGTTCAGATGTTTGCAGATGATATGAAATTTGGCAATATGTTCAGCAATGAGGAAGATTGATAGGTTCCTGCAGTCTACAGCAATGAACTGGTCAGGTGGCAAAAAAAAAAATTGGTAAAATATATTCAATTCGGAGAAGTGTGAAGGAAAAAAAGGCAAAGGAATGCACAGTAATTAGTGGGACATGGAGAGGGACATTGGAATGTCTGCCCAAGCATCCCTGAAGGTGGCATGACAATTAGATAAGGTGATTAAGGTGGAAAGATTTCATTAGCAGAGGCTAACCAGAGTCTCGCAGTAGTTGACCCAGTCACCACTGTTTCAAAGTGGTTTACAATAGTCTGAAGGGCCTAGAATGGATCAGAAGCAGGAGTATCTTAATAGAGGTCAACATTGAGGGTCATAAGATTTAAAATAATTGGTACAGGAATTAGAGGGGAGTTAAGGAGCTTTATGTCCACAAGAGCCAGAGAAAAAAAATCTGGAGCTTAACATATGAAATGGTGATGGAGATAGAAAACCTCACTGCAATTGAATATGCATACCAACAGCTGTAATAAGGCTGCAGGACAAGAACTGGTAAATGGGACTGCGCTGGTGAGCTCTTTTACAGCTGGCACATGCTCAGTGGGTGTAGTGGTAATGCAGAGCCCCAGGTTAATATTCTCGGGGCATAGGCTTGAATTCCATGATGACATTTGAATTCAATTCTTAAGTAGTCTGTAATTATAGTTAGTCTATTAGTGACCAGGGAAGCATTATGGATTGGCATAAATCCCCATTTGGTTTACTAATGTCCTTTAGCAAGTTAAATCTGCTGTCATTATATGGTGTGAACTACATGAGACTCCAGGTGCACAACAATGTTGTCAACTTTCCTCTAAATTGGCCAAGACAGCCAACCGATCAGTTCAAGGGCATTTTGGCATGGACAAACGTGGGCCTTACTGGTGATGTCCACAGCTCATGTAACTATAAAAGAAGGCTTCCTTCTGTTCCTTAAATTTCTATAATTATACTATAGTCTATCTCCTGGGATGAGGGCAGTATCCTAATAGAGAAGATTGAGTAGACTAAGTCTACATTCCCTGGAGTTTACGAATGAAGGGTGGTCCTTGCAACATAAATTTTTTAAAGGGCTTGATGCTGGGAGGATATTTGCACTGGATAGGACATCCAGAACTAAAGTGTTCACTCAAGGGTCGTGCATTTTCGTAGCTCTCAAACCCAGAGAGTAATTGATGCTCAGTCATTAAATTCCAATATAATTGTCAGGAAAGTAGAGTGACCTTGAAGATCAGCTGTCATATTACTGACTAGCAGAGCAGGCTCAGACACCTATCTACCCCTGCTCTTATTTTCGGTCTTTCAGATAGGACAATTCGAGTCAGGGACAGATCGAAGATTTGAAATCATTTAATTATGCACAAAATAATAGGAGCACATAGATGATATAAAGAACTTAAAATGAAAAACAAAGAAACATTATTATTTTTCTTGCTAATTTTATAATTAAAACTACTATTAAGATTTTGCAAATACTGATCAGGAGGTGATAATAAGTCAAAAGGTGCATAGGAAATATTAGCAAATGAAATTAAAGCCTAGAATGAAAGTGCTCAGAAACACTAATTGTTGAAATGTAGTCTATGGCAGGAATATTAAATAAAGCTTTTGCTCTGGCATTTATAAATTAGATTGTTCCCCCAAATATTTAAGGAAAAAACAAAACTAACAGCAGCAACAATAGAAGAAGAATTGAATAGGAATATATCAGAAGAACACATGGTGGGTAGGTTACCGGACTCTGAAGACATAAACCTAGGCTATTGAGAAGAAAATGTGGAGTAGAGAAAGAAGTTTTGGTCTCTTTTTAAAAGGGGAATTATGTCAATGAGCATGAGAGTGGCCAAAGCAAGATTATTCTTCAAGACAGTTGAACTGGATAACAATAACCAGTTAATTAAATTTCTGCTTTCAGTGCAAGTGCTTTAGAAACCATAATGAGATCATTAGTAAATAATTAGAAAAATGTTGCTAAAATAAGACAGTAACTTGAAGCTTTTTGTCTTGCATTCATGAAAACTGCGATGCTAGAAAAAGACGAACAATGGGATGCCATTTTATAATGGGAAGAGGGTGCTGATTGGTTGAGCCATCATTGGCATGTAGTTGCAGCAAAAACAATTATGACATAGAATGGAAATAAAGCCATTTAAGCCTGTCAAGTCTGGCTCACAATTTATGTGATCATGGCTGATCAAACGCTTCAGCACCTTTTATCCAACCTATCCCCATAGCCCTCTATTGGAAATTTGTCAATCTCAACCTAAACATATTCGAAGACTGAGCTTCCACAGCCCCTCTGTCATAGAGAATTCCAAGCGTTCACAAAACTCTGATTTTAAAAACAATTCATCTCCCAAGTGGCATCCCTCTTACTTTTAAATTGTACCCTTGGTTCTAGACTTCCAAAACGGGGAACATCTTACCTGCATCTACCCTGCCTGTCTATTCTATTAAGTATTTGAAAGTTTTGCTGAAATCACCACTCATTCTTTGAAACTCAAGAATACAGACCTAGTTTGCCCAAACTCCCTTCAGAGAACAATCCTGTCATTCCAGGATCATGCTTGGTGAACCTTCATTACATTCCTGTATGGCAATAATATCTTTCCTGACATAAGGGGATGAAAACTGCACACAGTACTTTAGGTATGATTAAACAAACTCCTGTACAATTGAAGTAAGACTTCACTACTCCTGTCCTCAAATCCTTTTGTAATAAAGGCTGACACTTCATTAGCCTTCCCAATAGCTTGCTCCTACTCACAGATGGAATGTTCTGATGTCAATCATTCATTCAATCTAATGGTATGTTTAATAATGGGGGCAACTAGTAACAAGAATTAGGAAGTTCAAATTATAAGCCACAATTTAACTCTACATTTTCCAGGGTGCTCATGGCATTGTAGTCATGACCCTGCCTCTAAGTTAGGAGGCCTGGGTTCAAGTCCCGCCCACACTCTACAGGTGTGTAGTAACATCTCCGAACAGGTAGATTAGAAAATATCCTCTAACTCTAAGCTTGCAACTAGCTTGTGAAGCCAGTAATAGAATTCTTAGGTGGCTACGTAAATAGTTTGTTTGGTAAGGACTGTTCTAATTTTACTGTTAAGATTTTAGGTCATGTGAAATACATTCATTTGAACTTTACTCATGTCACCTGAGAATATGAATGCTAAGTAAGAGAGCAGCCAGGTATATGACATACTATCTAGTCGTATGTTGGACTCAAAGTTGGAGTAATGTCAGTTTAAGGTACAGACACATCATTAACTTGTTGGTGGTTCTAAAGTTTAGCTTTAGCTGGGAAGTGGCAGTATCTAGGCAGAGACCTAATGAGGGCAATGTGCTGGGAAAATGTCTTCACTTTAAATAGAAAAGTAGAGTTAATCCACCTGGGCCCATGGCCATAATGTTTTCTATTATCTGAGTGTGAAGCAGCTTTGGTCAAGACAGAGGTATTTGATCTGTTCAGATACCTTTTCATAAGTGAACTGGTTAAAATGGGAAAGGTCTAAAAGAATTTAAAAAGTAAAATTTATTTCTGGCTACCTACTACAGATAAACTAAGAATATCATTAACTATTCAAGAACTGGTGCTCAGTATTCAGGCTACGGTGTAGGTGTCAGTATCACAAACATACAGCCTGAAATTCTCTAAGAAAATCAATATGTGACCCAAAAGTTAATCCAAAATGTTACAAGATTATTCCTCATATTCAATCATGTTTATTCATGCTCATCTAGTTTCCTTCAAATGATTTCACCATTTACAAACTTTTGAAACACATGAGCAGATCAAGAAGCAGACCTTTACAGAGACAATACAACAATTACCACGTGCCACTACCTTACAAAACAAGTACTTGAGGACATCACCTGCACCCATGTGACTGAACAGCTGGACATCTGAATTGATTTGCCGTTTTTAAGCAAAATATCAGGAAACAAAACCACAATCTGTTAATGCATATTCAACAGAGTCCCAAGCAGATACCTACAAAATGCAATCATCAAGCTGGTAAAATAGTTTGCAATTGTATTCAATATGGAAACTGAATCAATCCTGCCAGTGTAGTCTAATTAAGGCAAAAGTGACTGAGATTACAAAATTTAGGATAAAAATCACAGGGTAGAGAGGTAATAACAAAGCTGCCTCACAAATCTTATCCATAGAACACAGAACAGTGCAGCACAGGAACAGGACCTTCTGCTCACCATTCTACACCAACACATGATACCTTTCTATACTAATACCACCTGTCTGCATATGATCCATAGCCCTTTATTCCCTTCCAGTTCATGTGTCTGTCTAAATGCCTCTGAAATGTTATTGTACCTGGTTCTTCCATCTCTCATGGCAGCATGTTCCAGGCACCTACAATCCCTCTCAAAACCTTGCTTCACAAGTTTAAATCTCATTTAAACTTTTCCACCTCTCACCTTAAACCTCTCTTGTATTTAAATTTCAACCCTGGAGAAAATGACTTTGACTATCTACCCCACCCATGCCTCTCAATTCTCTCAGGTTGATTCGCACATTTGGCAATAACAATCCAAGTTTGTCCAACCTCTCCTTATAGCTCATACACTCCAAAACAGGCAATATCCTCTTTTGCACCCTTTCCAAAGCTTTCACATTCCTTTCTATAGCGTGGAGACTAGATCTGCATATAATGCTGCACAAGTGAACTAAAGTTTTATACAACTACAACATAACATCCCAACTGATGAAAGCATCCATGCCACAGGCCTTCCTTATCACCTTATCAACTTGTATTGCCACTTTCAGGAAGCTATGGACTTGCATCCCAAGATTCCTCTGTACGTCAATGCTCCTATGTGTCCTGCCATTTACTGCATATTTTTCTCTTGCATTTGACCTCCCAAAATGCATCTTGTCATACTCATCTGAATTAAACACCATCTGCCATTTCTCCATCCAACTTTCTAAATGATCTATATCCTGATGTATCCTTTGACAAACTTTCTCACTATCCACAACTCCAATTTTCATGTTGCCAGCAAACTTACTAATCAGTATATACTAATCATGTATATACATATATATCAAAAACAGAGGTCCCAGTACTGATCCTTGCAGAAACCCACCGGTAACAGATCTTCAGTCATAAAACATCCCACCACAATTTTACTCTATCTTCTATGACCAAGTCAATTTTGTATCCAATTTACTGACTCACCATGGCTCTCTTATGATAATCTTCTGGACTAGCCCCACCATAAAGGACCTTGTCATATATTTTATTAAAGACCATGTAGACAACATTTGGCTCAGTGGTTAGCACTGCTGCCTCACAGCACCAGGGTCCCAGGTTAGATCCCAGCCTCGGGCAACAGTGTGTTGAGTTTGCACATTCTCCCCGCGTCTGCATGGGTTTCCTCCAGGTGCTCTGGGTTTCCTCCCACAGTCCAAAGATGTGCAGGTCTTGTGAATTGGTCATGCTAAATTGCTCAGTGCTCGGTGCATTAGTCAGAGGGAAATATGTCTGGGTGGGTTACTCTTCGGAGGGTCAGTGTGGACTTGTTGGGCCGAAGGGCCTGTTTCCACACTGTAGGGAATCTAATCCACTGCCATACCCTCATCAATTATCTTCAATGCTTGATGAAATAGCACGATCAAATTTGAGAGGCAAGATCTCCTGCACACAAAGTCAGGCTGACAATCCCTAACAAGTCCACTCTTTTCCAAATATGAATAAATCTAACAATCTTCTCCAAAAATTTCCCTATCACTGATGGGAGGCTCGCTGACCTATAAATTCTTGGGTTATCCTGTTGTAATTCTTAAATAGAACAAAATTTGCTATTCTGTTTATTTGGAACTTCACTTGTGGCTAAAGAGGATACAAATATCTTTGTCAAGGCCCCAGCAATCTCCTTCCTTGTCTAGATCCCATCAGGCCCTAGGGACTTATCTACCTTAATGTTTTTCAAGATACCCAACATCATCTTCTCCTTAAATTTTGACGTACTGTAGAATATCATACTCCACTGACAGTAAACATTTGCAATATTCTTCATAGAAAAAGATAAATAATTCCTACCTGTGATCATAACTAGAGCTGCTAGACATGCAAAAGCTGAGACATCAAAATTAAGGCTCTGTAAATTTGTAGAGAAGTCCTTGATCGTGTCAAGCCATTCACCAAATCCACGAAGGCACTGAAGTCGATGCAAGACAAGCCCATTACAGAATACAAACTTATCCTCTGATGGAGCAGATCTGTAAGTAATTGTGAAAAATGTAATTATTGAACTGTGACATTATAATCCAACTGTAACCTTTACAACATATGATCAGCAGTATTTTACATTCCAGAAGAGATCTGAATTTATGAGACAGTTGAGAAAATCATTCAAGTGCCATACAGGGTACAGAGAAAGCGAGCTAACAGAAGATGGTCTAAGATTCTAATTCTAGAGGATGGCAAACAAAGGGTTGCACTTTTGCATACGCTGACACATTCAGCATCTGGTGTGTTTTATTTGTACACCATAGATTATATTTTAGGACATTTGGGGCATTGAATCTCGAATGATTTGGTTTCATTCTAAATATGCTTATTTAGTCAATTATTTAGTGACATGCTTCGTCATCTTCTCCCATTGCCTGTTTTCAATGACAAGCACAATGCCACCTGGTGTCATCTCCAGTACATTGGTTACTTTCCAAACATGTTTGGAATGCAACTAAATTGTTCAAGTTTTGTTGTGGCAAATTCGCTAAAATACAGATTTACATACTCACATCTAGAAATAGAGCACCGTCAACTAAATCAAATGTCAATAAACAAAACTTCCCAAATGTATGAATTTCTAGTTGTTCATTTCTTTAAAAATAGCACATGGTCTGTGTCCTGGGTAAGGATGAATTCGGCACAATGTTTTTTCAGAATATGTTGAGAATTTACCTGTGGGAAAGTCTCAGTACAAAGAGTTCGAGGAAAGCAGATTCAATAAGTAAAGTCTGATCTTCCTTAGGGAGGTCACTGAATCCTGGTATTTTTTCGGCCCAGCTCTGTGTGACCTCCACAGATGTGGCGAGGAGGCCATAGAATTGACGGACATAATCAGCATCAGCGCCAGATGTCGGCTGTTCAGCAGCGCAGAACTGCAGGGGAGAAAAGCAACATATCAGTCAAGGTCAGTTACACAAATTAAATGTCCTGAAACACAACAGGAGAAAGGAAAGGTGTCCAGAGACCTTCTGAAATGAATAATCATTGACTGTAAAAGATATATTCCAAAAGCTTTGCATCTTGATGAAAGAAATTGCTTGGGTCTTTCCTATAACCAGAGTCTTTTGATATATTACATTTCAATTTTAGGAAATATTTAAAAAGTTTTATTTTACCAGGTTATAAACTTCATAACTGATATCATATCAAAATGTACTTATGAAAGGAAACTTGCAATGGCTAGTAATATTCAACAGTCTCTTTTATTCATTCTGCAGACAACCTTTGACCAGAGGGGAAAGTTATTGACATCTGTTCAATATGCAGATATATCGGAATAAGTTCAAACATGTTGTTCATTGCAGTATCAAATCATAAACTAATTGAAACATGATTAAATAATCTTTTCCTCTGAACTGAATATTTAAAGAGATGCAAATAACCAGAGTTTTGACAACAGTTAGATTAATTGTAACATTGCACAAGCCTTTCCTTCATCTTTGGTGTTGAAAGAAAGACTTATGAAGAATGAATTCAAATAACATTGTAAAGTAATTGTGATCTCAACAGAAACGTTTGCTGTGGAGACATTAAACTAAGGAAGAAGTGAATTAAAATGACTGCATGGAACATTCCTATTTGGAATGTTCAGAGAAAGAGGGTTAAAAGCTGATTTGCTGCTGTGCTAATGGCAAGTTACACATTTACCTCTCAAATCAAGCATGTTGTTTGTAAATTAAATTTTAAATTACTGGAATAATTTCCTCACTACACAGGCATGTTACCATCTTAAAATATTAAACAACTAGATTACTTTAGCTTCGGTTTTGGAGTACTAAGTTTTAAGGGAGGGGTGGCACTTCTTCTTGCTATGCTAACAGCATTCTTTGAAGTAACTCATCCAGTACTGGTTTTCACCTTCAAATGGCTGCCAAAAACATGTAATAATCCAACAGTGGACAACAAAATAATTTTTTTAAAAACAAAAAATAAACAGCTTTAAGAAAATTTGTACACATCAAATGAAAAAATAATTGATTTCCATTAAAAACAAAACAAATTATAGCAGCCCCTGGAAGTGTTTGCAACAAATCTCATTGTTGTAAACTTGTGGGGCTCAGTATAGTCCTTATCAGTCATCAGCTAGTATTGGAGTTTCATTGCTAACATCTTGATTAAAAATATATCTAGACTGTTGCTAAAGGGTTATATTATGGAGCTTCTGCTGCACAGTGAAAATATTTATTATGACAAGCATTTTTTCACAATTTAGAATAGGGTTTCTGTTTATTTATACTGAACCGCGCAACAAAATAGGAAACCTGTGTAGATTTGTTTCTCCATCGAGTATATTAAGGACCAGCTACTTTCAAATTAAAAGGCAGAATATATAATCCTATATAATCAGGTTTGCCAACAGGCTCCAAAATATTGATCATTCATTTTTAAATAAACCATATTTCCCCAGTTAATCGTTTTTGAGTTAATATTGTGGAACACATCCAAGTAATCTAGAGCAAAAATCAAATTATTTTCAGAAAGTTTATAGAAGTTTAATATCAAGAATATGTTCTGAAACCATAAATACTATAAAATTTGATGAAATGTTTTGTCACCCTCATACTTATTAGCAGTAACTAAAACAATTACTTAAGGAGGAGTGACACCATAGTCAGCTCAGTGTCATCATCATTTCATGGTAACAGCTATTGCTACTGTAGGTGTTAAGATGATATCCTCTTCTCTTACTGTGTTTATATCTATGTGAGCTCTTACCTGAGTGTAATTGTGGCTGCTGGGGGTGGAGTCCACAAGTGCCCGCACAAGAGCATTCATCAAACTGATTGGAGGTGAGGGAGGGGATGGTTCCTGAAGAGGACTTTTTGGTTTGGAGGGCAGACGACCTCTTCTCCCTTTTAAACTGTCTGTGCGGACCACTGGGGGGGGGGGGGGGGGGGCGAGAGAGAGAAGACATTTTAAAGAAGCTCCACAATTCATAGACTCGAAAGAAAGTATGCTGATGAATTAAAATAAAAATGAATATCTTTACATTTTTGAACTACAGTTCAAATTTTCATAAATTTACAGATCTTACAGAATTTAAAAGGTATGCTAAAAGTTTTGTTTGTAACACTAAATTTTTGTGTAAAGTTAAAAAAAAACTTTCCAGATGTGGAGGTTTATAATTTGTGAAAACGTTGTAGCCAAATCTGAATTAAGATTGTAACATCAGAATATATTGTGGCTTTGTTTTTGTTCTTCTGTTATTTGGTTTCCTGTTGGGTTCATTCGGAAGAGTCTATTACCCCACTATCCTGCCAGATATTTACAGCGCGCTTTTGAAGATGGTGATTTGTTTAAAAAAAAAACTACAAACAGGAAATGCACAAAACACGCCAAATTTAGAAGGTCTGGTTAGTCAAGACATTGAGATTGACAATGCATTGTTTTCTCCCGCTCTCAGCGGTGACAGGTCACAATCACAACCGAGCCAACATCACCGCTAATTATACAACAAACATTAAAACCTTGGTCAAGTCTTGACCATCTTGTGAAAAGTGGAGGGGAGCTTGAAGAACAGTGGGTTTAGGCACCGCGACAGCTCCCAGCTCTCACCTTCTTTAACCATGCCTACGCTAAGACACTTCTGGAACCTGCAGTACTGGCATCGATTGCGCCGCCTCTTGTCCACCGGACAGTTTTTGTTCGCCAGACAGACGTATTTTGCATTCTTCTGCACGGTCCTCTGCAAAGTACAAATATTATTACAGGATGTTTTCATGTCGAAAATAAAATAGGAGCTGACAAAGCTCACTCTAATTACAATATGAAATGCGCCAACGCCACTCCGATAATTAGATAAAATTAATTTCCTAACACGTTAGCCTGCAGGAAAAACAATTTTACTGGTGTTAGCTGCTGACAATGAGAATCAGCTACATTCGAGCCGGGAAACTCTCAGGAGACAGGCAGCTTTAAATGATGAAATTATTTCTGAAATTACCGGGTCATCACATTATACCGTTGGGTATAATATCCCTCCCTCTTAATATACCTCCGGGGATCATTTTCCACTTGGCTTATTCCTGCGGTGATTACTGACCTTATTAAAAGAAATTTAAAATGATTTGGGGGAGCGCCTCTTTAACCGACATTGGTTTAAAAATAAAAAAAAAGCCAGCTTGGATTTCGCTAATCAAGACTGATCAGTACAATTTAAATCACATTCGGAGTTACAGTTTAATTAAATACTATATATCTTGATAAAAAAAAGTAATATAGCTAGACTATTGCTAACGGGTTCGCTGTACAGAAGTCAAACGTTTTTTTTTTGGTCATGGTTTATTTTTCAGTAACGGGAAAGGGAATCCCCACTGAGCTCGCTTACACGGGATCCCTAACCAGATCGGAAAAAGTTTGGTAAATTATCACCTTTACAAAACAACAAAAACAAAAAAACTATTATCATAATTACAGATTGCTCGACTTTAGAAAACGCCCCTTAAGTGGTGCAGTTAAAAAAGACTCATTAAGGTAATTACTACCTAACAATAAAACGCTCTGTCGCATTTTCACATTATTGTCCAAGAAAAGGAGAGTCACCCCCTGCACCAAACATAGAGCACCACTCCAGCCAATCTGCAGGAACTGCCTGTTATAGTGTTAACAGGTATGGGTGGAATATCTGAAGGAGACAATGGCTCACATTATATTAGGCAGACCCTATTTCTATCCTAAATTCTGCCTGCATTTAATAACATTTTTAATAATAATATCATTTTTAAAATGCTAACCAGGGGATACTACATGTTTGGAAAAACAGGTTCGGCATAACAGCAAGAGAATCGACGTTTCGGGGATGATCCTGAAGGGCTTATTCCCGAAACGTCGGTTCTCCTGCTCCTCGGATGCTGCCTGACCTGCTGCGCTTTTCCAGCAACACATTTTTCAGCTTGGCATAACAGCAGACCAAAAAGAGTTTCTACAGTGAAACACAGAAGCAAACTTAATTGTTAGTACAATACTTATGTCTTCTAGTTCCATTCCGTTTAGGTTGATGTTTTGAAAACAAACCTTTTGGCAATTTCTTTTGTGATAACAATATCTTCCTTCGGATCTTTAGATACCGAAGCTTTCTCAGTTTTAGCTCTGCCCCAACCACTTTGATGCGATTTATGATATTCCGCCCCCTCGCATTTTAGTGCCTAATAGTTTGAACGGATCACTAATAGCCTTTAGTTCTATAATGTACAACTTGCCAATGAAACCAGAGAAGTGGCTTGGTTCAAACCTAGTCTCCCTGGCGAATGGTCTGCTTCTGAAAGAAGATTTCGCTTTTTCAAACATTTCAGTTGCACATTTTTAACGTGCAGATTATGTATCACTGAGCAGTTCGGTTTCCTTTCATTACTGATCAAAGGTAGATATTTTTCTAATCAACCTGTTCAGAGAGTTATTATACATCTTTGGGGCAGATGGAACTTTAATTTCCCACTCAGAGCTGAGCACGGAGCTAAAACAGCCCTTTCAAGTTAGATGTGCAAGTACTATTCTTTTATTTAAAAAAAAGTTTCAAATAAGTCCTTTTGAAGTTTGCTTCATAAATTTGACCATGGCCGTAGTTCAGAACGGCCACATTGACTGTAAAGCGCTTTGAGAGATCAGATAGTACTGCGGCGTTATATAGATGCAAGACTTTCTTTTTGAACGGAAGCCGCTTTTGATTTTCATAATGTTGTTTGCTTTGCGAATGACCCCACACCCCAACACCCATCCCCTCCAAAAAAAAAATACAATTTTCCCCTTCGTCTGAAGCACACTGCAGGGAAGTCAGATAAAACGAAGGTACATCCTACCTTAAAAAAGCCTTTGCATCCCTCGCAGGTCCTCACGCCATAGTGCTGACAGGCTGCATTGTCCCCGCACACAGCACACATCCCCTCCCCAGAGGAGGACCCTCGGCTGGGGGGAGACGGCAAGCTCTGGGCACTCTGACTGAGGGGCATTGGGTGATAGCCCAAACCCGAGCCCTTGACTAAATGCAGGGGATACTGGCGAGTGTCCATCACAGCTTGTGCAGAAGTACTTTCTGCTCCTATGGACATGTTCAAGGTGGGTTCGTAACACATGTGGCTGCTGGAGGCTGGGGAGTGTGGTGGGGACTGTTTGAAGGCAAACAGCGGAAACCTGGGCGGGGCGGTCTTCATTGGAGCATCTAAGATATGACCTGTGGCCATGCAAGTCTGGGTCACTGGAGGTAACGTGTGAGGCTCATCCCACAAGGAGGTCTGTGGAGTTGTGAACTGAGGCGTGGTGGGGGTTGATGGAGGAGACTGCTTGAAGTAAATGGAGGTCGAAGGCATGATGTCCTCTGTTTGATGTTGGATCGATGGCTGATAGTTGTGATGGGGAGAATCTTCCAGTTTAATGAAGGGTCTCTGTGAGGAGGAAGAGTGCATTTGATAGACGCACGATGGTTTGAACTCATAGCTGCCAGAGTACCCAGTCTCCATGAAAGTGCTGAAACTGGGCAGGGAGGTGGTGGCTGTGATTTCGGTGCTCCCCAGGTCCATGCCAAATTTCATGTAAGGTGATTCAGTATGCACTAAATCCGAGCTGTAATCCCCAGCATAAGCGTAGTTCTGAGCTGCAAAACTGGCACCTTGTGGCGAAGAGCTGTATTGGGTTTGCACACAGGGCATGTCTAAGAAAAAACACAAAGACTGAAATGACTAAAAGGCAGCAGCAGCAGCACTGATTTGTTATTATCTCATAGCACGGCAAGCATTCACATCACTGAGGAAGGAACCCTTGCTACATTACATATCGTACTGAATTCAAGAGCTCAGAGCCCACATTGCTAACATCGTCTTTTTATTTCCTGATTCGCCCATATATTTATATGTACAGTAAATTGCAATTGGGGCTTTTGGGCTTTACCCAAGTGGTAATCTAAAAATGGTCAGCATTCCTTTCTTAGAACCTGCATCATCTCATTTTGCTCGTCAGAGCCTTTAAAGTTGCCGAGTATCTATAGAGCAGGTGGGAATTCCACAGCAGCCTATGTCACTGGGCGGCGGTGCTTTCTTATAGATATCTATGGACAATTGTACTCCAGACAATGCAATGGATATTATTGTGCAACTGTGGAGATCAATGGATAGATGATGACCATTGCATCTGTTTCCAGCCAAGATATTTAGTGATGAAAACAATGACGTTTTCTCATTAATATCCTTGCGTGTGTCAGGAGCTGTGTCTCTGTTTGAGTTGGGAGGGTTGGTGAGTACTGGCCACTAAGATATCATTTTTAATGCCAAATTCTGTCCTGCAGAGTAGCTAATACAGCAGCAAATCCTTCATTGTTTTTGTAGACTATAGCCTGTCACCGAACAGTCTCCTGAGAAACTGACGGATTTTACTTCCTACCAACAGTAGGTGATGTGAACAAGCAGAGATGCGCTTTTCACTCTGTCGAAGGTCAGTGACTGGTTTTCGAAACAAATCTGGTGACAAAGGAGCCAGTTACGGTTAGTTAAAAAGATAAACTCCGAGAGAATTCGTGTAATATTAGAAAATATTATTTTATACATGCCAATTAATGAGATCAACTTTCAAATCTCAACAACAAACCAAAAAAAAAGTGTTCAACCATTCATACTAATAAGGAATGGATTTTTAAAAAAAAAAATTGGGTTACACCCAGTTAGCACGAGAGAAACAGAGAACATGATTGGGCAACTGATTCAAGGAACAATCCCAGGTATTTCTCAGTTACGTACATGTTTTCTGTACATTTAAGCAACTTTCTCTGCATGTGCCTGCCAATTCATGTATAGACCCCTACAAGTAGTTCAAGCAGCTGGGTTTAATTAACATCTTCCTGATTAAGGGTTTTTGCCTGAAACGTGGATTTTCCTGCTCCTGGGATGTTGCAGCACCACACTCTCGACTCTAATCTCCAGTATCTGCAGTCCTCACTTTCGCCTTAATTAATATCTACCCTGGTGCATACAGTTCTTATTTGTACAATCATCTTTCCTTGTGCGGTTTTCTGTATGCAGACAACCTTAAAACAGGTTCCTCTGTGCAAATACGTTCTTGGATGTGGGCAGATTCCTCAGTGTACTGAACCTGGACTTCAGCAGGTTTTTTATACATTTATAAACGCCCGGACATCTGCACGTTTCCATGTGAACGCAGACCCCCGGATAGAGCAAGTTTCTTTATGCAGCGATCCCTTTTTGTAGTATCCCAGTATATCCATTGGTTTCAGAATGTATAGGCCCATAATCAACACATCTATTCCTTTTCTAGATTAAAACGGAAGAATCAAGTTTTGTTGCTATCCCAGTGAGCTGTAACCCAGGTGAAACATCCCCGACAGCCAAAGTATAAGTAGGTAACTGAAGTAGAATGAAGAGAAAATGAAAAGGAAACATGAAAATAATGAAATAACAAGAGGACGAGAAAGAAGTAGCTCAGTCGACCCCTGATTAACTACAATGGTAGCCCATCACAACGTACAGAGAGAATCGCCTGATTTTGTCACGAACCTTCACGTGTATGACACACTTGTGCGTGTATTCTGTTGTTTACATACAACCATGTCGCCTCCAGTGTGTGTGCCAGTGTGTACCTGTGTGTGCCGAAGGGCGGTGATATGTAGCACGCTGAATGTTGGCTCGGTGAGCTGCTGCCAGAGGCTCGGCCACTGTCGTGGTGGTGCCTCCGGGCTGGGAACTGTCAGCTGTTCGCTGGGGTGACTCGGAGCTCCGGCTCGGCGGGGAAAGCTCTTCCGAACCAAGATCTATCGAGAGAGAGAGAGGGAGAGAAAGAAAACAAGAGAGCTCAGGGCCAGGGACCAGCGACTGAAGCTGCGCAGCTGCCTCTTGGAAAAAAAATTGAAAAGCAGACACCCAAGTCAGAGGATGGTATAATGTCATGCCTCAAAAAAAAAAGTGTGCTGTTGTACACAATTGTTAATGACCACCAAAATATAACTTCAAAACAAATATTTGTCATGAAAACTATTATCGTATCAAGTTTATCCGGAATGGCAAAGATTTAGGACACTAGACCTGTCTCAGGAACTGAACCGAATGGAAACAACTCCCTCTTCGCCGGGCGGATGGTCCAGTGCAGGCACTAGGATGCAGTGATGGCCCCCCGGGGTTACTGGCCCTCTGCTCGGGCTGAGTTAAACAGCGATGCCTTGGGAAAGTTAGCGAATGCGAGTCAGTCTTGTACGCGCTGCCCTCCATATTTGTATCTGGGATGTCAGGGAGGCTTCTGGTCTGACAGTTTACGCCAGGCTTGGTGTATGGTTAAACCGTCTCCCATGGGATGGCAGGAAGGAAAGCGGGACTTGCCCACATGCTTTGCGGTCACCTGGCGCTCTACTAATGCACGTTCACTGAACGCCTGCAGCGTTGTTCAAAGCAGACCAATTCATTTTCGCTATCATTTGTCCAATTCGAGGAGTCCAACAGTTGAGCTACAGCGCCCCCTCTCAAATGCATTTAATCTGACTGCCACTCAGGGGAAAAATAACTTTATAAAGTTCCAATAACTCGCCAGACATGGTATTGCCTCGTTAAACGATGGTGAAGATTACGACACAGTGAAAACCCCATTTAATCACTGCCTGCAGAACAGATCTTTGCTGAAAATGCGGGTCGGGTTCTACCTTACAATCAATATTAAATAGTTTTAGATTTGGAAATAAACCATGACTCTCTGCTTCCTTTACCGTGACAGTTAAGGCATGATTTGATTACTCAACTGGAGATCGCGGCGACAACAACGGCACCAAAGCCTTTAATCTTGGGAACCCCCACGCTCCCCACCATGAAAATTTATAATTTTTAAAAACATTGTTTCCATAGTTTACTTGGAAAATGCAGTTCTACAGTATCACGGTTAACCGGACGTTCATAATCCGACAGCAACTTCTGAGCTTTATTCTGGGGTTGAGTCAGGTAGGAAACTGAAGGAAGGCGTTTTCGGACAACTTCTGCCCCTGCCATCGGAAAGAAGCGGTCACAGCCACTTCACTCCCGGGGACTCCACTGAACAGAAACTCGGGGAGGGAGAACACAGTCTAAAACCTGCAGAGGTGCCGAGTTCTTGTTTAGACCATTCCGTGGTCATCTTCTACCCTTTTACATCTTACACCAAAGTAAAACCTGTTTTCCGAATATCTTTCCTTTTACTTCCAGAAATGGTCTAAGTATCGTGATGTATTGTATGGCCTCCCGCTTGAATTGAAACAAATATTTTGCAAGGCTACATTTAACTACCAAGTTGCTTAGCGTCCTCGGCGAACTCTTTTGCACATTATTCCCGCTGAGGGGTGAATGCTCAAAATCAGCTGGTTACCTAGAGAACAGGCGATGTCTATTTAAACATCCGCCTTATTACCGGCCGCCCCATCTTCCATACAAAGTCAGGCAGAACATCAACTGTGGGGAAATTTCAATTTAGTTTGAATTTATTCAAGGAAACCACTCTTCTATTAACTACGGTTTTGCGACTAACTCAATTCAAAATTCATCGCCCATGACTACAGGGTAGTTAAAGAAAATTACACAAAGAAGTATTTTAATGATATTAAAGCGATACCAAACATGGAGCATTGGATCTGTATCGAGAGCAGCACTTGTTGGCACCAACTACCCAAGTCAGGGTCGCACCTAGTTAGGGCAGTCCGGACAATTATTGGAGACTCCATATATCAGATACCTTACCACTAAAAAAAAGTGTTTTTATTTTGTACTTCCACTATTATTTTGCCACAAATGGTTAAAATGAAATAATGAAAGATATAGCTAGAGTGTATTAAGAGTTTGCCATGGCGAGGTTTTGATCACAGAAATCTCAGTATATATAATTCTTCGAAATCGACTTGTGACCCGGTTAGACCTTTCCTAAATTTACTCGCCGGTGTCAAGTCACCCCTCGCTCGGCACCGCCTCAGAAAAGTGAAGTTTATAAATTCCACTGGCAATTTTGGACTTGAACTGTTGACCTTCCCGCGCGGACCCTATTCCCGTTTCTACTACTATCTTCATCAATGCGAATATAAAGCGATTGTATTGAAAATTCCAATGTAAATGCCCAGGTGTAGTTACACAAATGTACGTATAAAAACGTGCTGCACTTGCTACTACCGATTATTACTCAACGAAAAGTAAAAGTTAAACAGATTCGCTTCTGAAAGTGAAACTATTAATAAAAGAATTGCAAAAATATATTTTAAGCCAAGACTAGGACCAGCATCTTAAATGATCACACGTGTTAGGTCAACAGAGTGCACAATTAGACATGGTTATTTCTTAACTGAAATTCCGAATATCCCTGGATGTATCCCGGATAGACGTGCAGACTGATAATCAACACTAATACCACTCCAACGTGCTGCATTTCAACTTTATAAACACATCCAGTACCATACCCCCGTCAGAATGCGATCGGAGTGAAGTCAAATGAATACTAAATAACTATACATTTTCACTTGAACATAGCTAATTATACATCCAACTAATTGCAAGACAAATCGCATCTATTCATCACATCATCGCAAGCACAGAGCCCCAGCATTACATTACCATGACAACTACCAGAAATACCCTAATACCCACTGATCTCCGATTGTCACACAACCCAAAGCCGCTGATTAACCCATAAATTCTCAAGATACAAGGGACAGGCATCAAAGCACAAGTTCTTAAGTATGTTCCAATCAGCGTTAACACAAAACATCACTATAGCTCATTGAATTGTAGTCACTTGTTCTATAGCATACCCATTGTAACTTTCATGATGTCCAGTGAGTAACTGATTGATACGTACTTGATTGCTGTGACGGTTCCGTTTTTACATATAATCAAATAGCCGTCCGAGTTGTGTATAGGTGTCCGGTCCAAATCATGGATGTTGTACAGAAAAACTTGTCTTTAAAATATCACTCCCGGTAAATGATTTAGCTGTAGTGCAGAGTCGGATCCTTCCTCTTAACGCGAGTTCATCAATAGAGGAAAAGTGCGAGGAAGTCTTCTTTAGCCCCTCTTGTATTTGTAGGTCTCTCCTCCGAAAGCAATGTGCCTTTGTTTATGTGCAGACAGATAACAGTACAATTCCTCACTTTGTGAACGTCATTTATGTTTAAGGAAAGGGGGGTGGGGAGTTTGGCGAGAGCTGCTCTCCTATTGGATGATCGCCGGTATCTCCATAGAGCGACTGGAATGCAGGCGACGTCAATTGTGACGCTGCCGAGCCGTCTACGTCACGCGGCGGCACGGCACGTCAGCTGGTTTTTATTGTGTCTGCTTTTCTCCCAGTGTCGGGCTGGTCCCTCGGTCACGCGACCCGCGCGCACAGTCGCGGTGCCGTAGCTAGCATATAGCTAACAGCGTAAAGAGAACAAGACGCTTCGCTCTCCCGCTCAGCTTTATTGTCATTTATGAACCCCGCGTCGGCGCGTCATTGCTTCTGGGCGCCCAATCGCCGCGCGCCATTGGCGATGGAACACCACGCCCCCTTCCCCGTGCCCTCGTCACGACCACACCTCTCGGTTGTTCTCACCGGGATTGTGGACCAATAGGAGCGCGGGAAGCTAGGCGCGGCCGGAGAGGGGGTGGTCTGGAACTTGTGCGCGTGAGAGCGCCCCGCTGACGCACGCCATTGACGCAAGCGGGAGCTAAATTTAGCAAGCCTGGGCCAATCCATCGATTGAGATAGCACAGATCTCATTCATTTCTGGGGCGTACCGTTTATTTTAGGAACTATTTTGTGATCCAGTGAAACCAAATATAGTTGTGGATAGGTATTTTTAGTCATAGCAATCTCGTTTTGTTAATGTTCAGAAATGCTTTTTTTAACGTAACCTAATTGCAGATTGGAGCGACTAATGAAATAATTATTGTGTTAATTCATTATTATATCCGAATTCTCATACAATATTCAGAGATTTAAGTGTTTGGATTAAAACAATTGTACGGTTTGGTTTTCATTTATCTCGGCATTTTTTGTCATTATGCCTGTTTGTTTTTATTTGTTTATTACATATGTATCTACTGTCGAATTGTAATTAGCTTGGTCTCAATGCTGGAAAAACCTATGCACCTTTTTTTGTGTAAGCAATTGGAAAACGGAAGTTGGAATAAATCTTACACTGGGGAATTTATTAAATGTTAAACAGTTTTAGATTCCACCCTTTTTAATTATTTGAACAATAGACACATTCTTGTAATTTTGCCAAAACGCCTTTGCTTTCACAAATTTATTACGCACTAACGCCTTACGTATTTTTTTTCAAATGCTGTGGAGACTTACTACGTTCTAGATATTGCTTCATGGGATGTTCCGCTTTTGTTTTGAAGTGAAATTTTTTTTTGTTTGGAAAAAAAATTGTGCTTTAATTCCATTATTACACTAGGCGGGTTGACCAGTTCGTGGGGAGTGTTATTTAGGAAGCATCGCGGTTTGGCAGCTTCACCGCAGCGCCTGAGGCTCTTGGCAGGTGAATGAGTGAGAGAGAGAGAGAGAGAGAGAGGGAGGGAGGTGGTGAACCCTTGTTCCACTTTATAAATAGGCAGACGGAAGGGAACGTTCCTATTACGCACACGCGCGGATTACGTAAAGGAGCGTGTTCATAATCAGGAGACGTCTGATGACGCAGACACGCAGGCTGCACGAGGTGAGTTCCGGCCCTCATTCCAAAAACAGATTTTATGCCTTCATTCTGGGGATTACATTTTTACATAAATGTTTACATTATGCAAACCTTATTCCTGAATTTTAAATATCTGGTCTAATTAAAAATTGTTCCCCTCGCTAACGGCCTAAAGGAACAAAGTTTTTTAAAAATGTGCTCCATTACCAGGCTATAAACTGCACAATTGTGTACAAAAAACTGCACTAGATGTCTGAGGTGAGTATAACGCAAGAGATTTGTTTTTATGATCAGATTGTTGTTGCTTTTATTGTAATGTTTTTTTAAAAAACAACAAGTTTGAACTTCTTTTTCTTTCCCTACAGATGAATCCCAGTAAGAAGCATTTTATTTCGGAACCCACATTTATGTTCTAATGATCTGTTTGCAGTACTTTTCGAATAATAAACCTGCAAATAAACTGTTTAAGAAGCACAATTTTTTTTTTCATTATTTGTGTGGAAAAGTTGGAGAACTAATACATTTCAGTACAAGTGTATGCCTTTTCCTCTTTATGCCTTAGCAACGTTTTGAAATGTGGAAGAAATGTCACCTAGATGTGCTCCCCTGGTATCAGAACTAACTCAACACCAAACATACATTTCTTAGAAACTAAACTTGCAGTTTATTATAGGATATCTTGGTGGATATCGCTTCAAGTTGCCAGCAGTTTGGCACTACATTTTATAAAGATTGCCACAAGGCAACATTTCAACTGTGTGGTGAATATCTTGAGTAGTATTGAACTATAAAGGATAATTTCCACTTTTATATTTACAAGTCTTTCTGGAGGTGTGGGAGCAGCAGCAAGCCAGTTATCTAGTTCAAATGACATCAACCATGAACATACTTATAATAGTTAAGTGAAAGCATATTTTTGAGTTAGATAATTTGTTTTCATTTTCTATTTCGCTTTTATTTGCTTTCTTTTCCTGCCAGCTTTCAGCATAGCTGAAAACTACCATCATATCAGTAGAAAAATGTAATATAAGGTCACGTGGTCATATGTGAGCAGTTACATAATGTTACAGAATAAGAAAGTTCACATGTCATGCTGAAATGTTAATGATTGTAGTACTGTTAGGTTAGTGTAAATGATTTAAGATATGTCGTAAAGTTTTATTTACACAACCAGTGGATGTTTCCAAGTGCTTTACAGCTATAGAACTGCTTTGTGAGTTGGTTATTGTTATGATGTAGACATTCTATGACCAGCTTTGATCCTGCACTGAATAACTAATTGGATTAAAAACAGAAAATGCACAATTTCTGCAAGAATAATATTCATCTCAAATTCAACTGAGAAGATATTCTTTCTTTTCAGACAAAGTATAATCTGTTGAGTTTTCTGTTTTTATTTCAAGTTTTATCCTCTTAATCTTGAATTTATCCCACAAGATCTTTCTTAACAACATTACATTGAGATTTACTTAATTTGATTGTTTTTGTGGAGGTGGAACTGGTAGCAGCAACATTAACTCGTGGTACTCGACACGTCTTACATGTAGGACTATGTCCATACTTAAGCAAGTTATTTGCAGTTATTATAGCTTTGAGACCATTACTCAGTGAGAGTTTATTCATTATCTTAAGTCAGTTTTGATCAGTAACAAAATGTGTTTTTCCAGAAGTCATTTTTTGTGCACAATATGAGTTAATCCCATTGATGTGTGACTCATAATTTGCTTATACTTCTAACAAATATTTAGGGTTACCTACTGCAACCTTTCCATATCACAATTATGAAATGACAATTCCAAATTAAACAGTTTACTAAAATGTATACATGCAAAAATCTAGGTTGAAATAACCATTCAATATATTCCACTTCTCTCCTTTTTAAATCTAATTTTCTAACTCTCTCCTGGTTTATATGTTGTATTTGTTAACTAGGAATGAGACAAACCGGTTTGCTTTGAACACTGCACTATACAGTCCAAATTATACTGAAGTACTGCTTTCCTGCTCATTTTGTTCAATTACATGAAAAGTAACGCTTTTAATGAATGTCACTGTTTATTTGAACTTGGTAACCGGTTACAAAGCGAGAAAAGTATGAATGTATGGGACATCTTGAATTCTGCTGAAACGTGTAACCTGATACTACTGTGTTGAGAAGGCACATTGCTGTTCAATGGCTTTGGGAACATATAAAAGAAAGTTAAAGTACCTAATCATCTATACCTTTTACTATCAAAATTGAAACCAAATACCGAATCAAATTGACTTGGAGAAGATATTTCCACTATTAGGAGAGAGTGAAAGGATGCTAGGACTTTCTTCAGCTAATCTGTGCTGAATATTGTGCAGCAATGACTGTCCTCATTCTGATTTAGAGATGGTGAAGCAGCGAAAGATGATTAGGTTTGGGATATGTCCCTGAAGAAGTAGAGCTCTTGTTGGCTCCTGATGCAACCCAGAAGACTTGGGTTCATTCCCAGCTGCATTAGAAGTCTTTAATAACAATCTTGTGTAACACAGTGATTTTAAAAATATCCACCTTGAGCAACTGCAGTGATGTCTTTGCACTGAGACAGTTGACTTCCAGCATCCAGAATTAAAAATCACACAACATCAGGTTATAGTCCCAACAGGTTTAATTGGAAGCACACTAGCTTTCAGAGTGATACTCCTTCCTTTGTGACTACGACCAGCAAAGAGTTTTCTCCTTGATTCACATTGATTCTAGTTTTGCTAGGGCTCCTCCAAACTCGGCTGTTGCTTTGATGTCAAGAGCGGTCACTCTCACATCTCTGGGGTTTAACTATTTTGTTTGTATTTGGACCAAGTTCATGGAGGCCTGCCTCTTTATCCTGCTCCAAACGATGTAGAGTCATGACCTCCAATTTGCAATCAATGTCTTTCTCAGATAATGAGAGATGCCTTTGGACATCTTGTGATATGTAGCTTATTACTATGTCATGACACAACTCCAGCTTTCAGAGCAATCTAATGATCTTATGATTTGCAGTTAACAATAACACAGAAATTTGTATAGTACCTTTAACATAACAAGAAGTCCCAAGGCACTTCACAGGATCATTATTTTAAACCAAAGATTGACACCAAGCCACAAAGACTAGTTAGGTCAGAAAATGAAAAGTTTTCTCGAGTTAAAAATCACACAACATCAGGTTATAGTCCAACAGGTTTTTTAAAATTCCTGATGAAGGGCTTTTGCCCGAAACATCGATTTCGCTGCTCGTTGGATGCTGCCTGAACTACTGTGCTCTTCCAGCACCACTGATCCAGAATCTGGTTTCCAGCATCTGCAGTCATTGTTTTTACTACCTTAATTGGAAGCACACTAACTTTCGGAGCGACACTCCTTCATCAGGTGGTTGTGGAAGACCTGATGAAGGAGCGGCGCTCTGAAAGCTAGTGTGCTTCCAATTAAACCTGTTGGACTATAACCTGGTGGTGTGTGATTTTTAACTTTGTAAACCCAAGTTCAACACCGGCAACTCCAAATCATGACTTTCTCAAAGAGGGAAGTCTTAAAGAAGGAAAGCCACAGGGAAGGGTATTCCAGAGCTTGAAGGCCTGGACATTTAAGGGCACAGTGATTAATGGTGGGGTATTGAGATCTTTACATGGTCATGTCATGCTATGGTGCAGTGATGCTAGAAACTTGATTGTGACACATCGCACAATAATGAAATCGATTTTAGTTATTACACAGCAACGTACATAGCTGGTAAATGAATGAGAAAAATACAAAAGCAAATGAAGAAGTTACAATCTGTGCTTCAAGATTGATGGAAGTATCAGTGCGGGAAATGGTAAGTCTAGCAATTTAAAGATTGGTCTTTTAGATCTGAAATTTGCTTTCAAAACCAACTCAGAACAGCTAGGTGAGAGGATCCCTATTTCGACAGCTTTAAACTCTGGTCATTAGTTGGTTCTCACTTAGATGTTCCCGAATGCCGCTGTGGTAAAGGTGGACCAGAAAATGCCTTTATTCCAAAAAAAGCCAGGAAGTAGAGCGATTGGAGGAGTGGAGTGAGAGAATGAGCAGAGAGTGATAAGACGGTGCTATTTTCTGGATCTGTGGATTGTGAAGAAGCAAATATGGCCTCTAGTAGAGTGATGTGCTCTTCCTGTCATATGTGGGAGTTTAGGGAGAGTTTCCATGTTATTAATAGACCACTAGTGAGTCTAAATAAAACAGAGTTGAAAATCACACAACACCAGGTTATAGTCCAACAGGTTTAATTGGAAGCACACTAGCTTTCGGAGCGATGCTCCTTCATCAGGTGACTACCATTGAGAAATTCACAGGAGCTGGGGGAGTGATGGATAGCAGTTATAGGAATGGAGAAAAGCTGCAAATACAGTCAGGTAGATGAGTTAACTCCAGGAAGGGTAAGAGGGGTAGTGCAAAGACTCTTGTGTTTATCCCCATCTCAATAAAGTATGCTGTTTTGGAAAACGTAGGGGATGGTGGACTCTCAGCTGAATGTAGCATGACCAGCCAAGTTTTGGTACTGAGAATGGCTCGAAAGTAATGAGGGATACGTTGAGTTCCAAGCGATCGAATATGATAGGGGACTCTGGAATCAGAGGCATTGCAGTGAAAAATCACAATGTTCACAAAGGGGAGAGGGACCAGCAGGGGTTTGTGGTACATGTTGGTGCTAATGATATAAGAAGGGAAAAGGATGAGATTCTGAAGATAAAGAGAGTCAGGCAGGAATTTAAAAAGGAGGTCTTCGAGGGTAGTAATATCTGGGTTACTCCTGGTGCTACAAGCTAGTGGGGGTAGGAATAGGAGGATAGAACTGATGAATGTGTGGATGAGCAGTTGGTAAAGGGAGAAAGGTTCACGTGTTTTGGACCATTGGAATCTCTTGTGGGGTAGAAGTGACGTGTACAAAAAGGACAGATTGCACCTGAATTGGAAGGGGACTAATATACTGGCAAGGAATTTTGCTAGATCTGCTCAGGAGGATTTAGCCTAGTAAGGTGGAGTGGTGGCACCCTAGGAGATAGCGATGAAAGAGATCAACCTGAGACTGGTATAGTTGGGAAAAGGAGCAAGTCAAACATTCAGGACAGGCTGGAACAAAGCAGAGAACAAGGTAGGAGTGATACACTGCATTTATTTCAATGCAAGAGGCCTAACAGGGAAGGCAGATGAACTCGGGGCATGATTAGGAACATGGGACAGTGATATAGCAATTACAGAAACATGGCTCAGAGATGGACAGGACTGGCAGTCTAATGTTCCAGGATACAAATGCTACAGGAAGGATAGAAAGGGAGGCAAGAGAGGAGGGAGAGTGGCATTTTTGATAAGGGATAGTACTACAGCTATACTTAGGGAGGATATTTCTGGGAATATGTTCAGGAATGTTATTTGGGTGGAACTGAGAAATAAGAAGGGAATGATCACCTTATTGGGATTATATTATAGACCTCCCCCCCCCCCCCCCCCCCCAATAGTCATTGGGAAATTGAGAAACAAATTTCTATGGAGATTTTAGTAATCTCTAAGAATAATAGGGTGCTTCTGATAGAGGATTTTAATTTTCCAAACATAGTTTGGGACTGCCTTGGTGTTAAGGGTTTAGATGGAGAGGAATTAAGTACAAGAAAAGTTTCTGATTCAGTATGTGGATGTACCTACTAGAGAAGGCGCAAAATGACCTACTCTTTGGAAATAAGGCAGGGCAGGTGACTGAGGTGTCAGTGGGGGAGCACTTTGGGGCCAGCAACCATAATCCTATAGTTTTAAAATAGTGATCAAAAAGGATACACCAGTTATAAAAATTGAAGTTCTAATTTGGAGGAAGGCCAGTTTTGATGATATTAGGCAAGAACTTTCAAAAGTTGATTGGGGACAGATGTTCGCAGTTAAAGAGACGGCTAAGACATTTGTATCATTGATAGTCTCAGGTGAGATGCTGGAAGACTGGAGGTTGGCCACCTTGGTGCCTCTATTTAAGAAAGGTGATAAGGAAAAGCCAGGGAACTATAGACAGGTAACATCAGTGGTGGGCAAGTTGCAGGGAATCTTGAGGGTAAGGATTTATATGTATTTGGAAAGGCAAGGACTGATTAGGGATAGTCAGCATGGCTTTGTGCATGGGAAATTATGTCTCATTAAATTGATTTGAGTTTGCTGAAGAACTAATGAGGAGGATTGCTGAGGACAGAGTGGTGCACATGATCTATATGGACTTCTGTAAGTCTTTCAACAGGGTTCCTCATAGTAGACTGGTTAGTAGGGTTGGCTCACATGGAGTACAGGGAGAACGAGCCATTTGGATGCAGAACTGGGGTGAATGTAGAAGACAGAGGGTTGTGTTGGACAGTTGTTCTTCAGACTGGAGGCCTGTGACCAGTGGTGTGCCACAAGATTGATGCTGGGTCCACTGCCTTTTGTCATTTATTGAAATGATTTGGATATGAACATAGGTGGTATAATTAGTAAGTTTGCAGATAACACCAAAATTGGAGATGTAAGGGACAGTGAAGTTTGGGTTCTCACAAGCAATTCCATCTCCCGTCTTTGCAAATCACCTTCAGATGAATAATGAGACCACGGTTACCGTGTGGGTTCTTCCTTCAGCAAAAGCAGATTTGTGTATACTAAATGCTGGGCTTGAAATGTACTCAATCACTACACAGGAACAGAATTACATCATTTAGTTAATTGGGTTTGTACTGCTAGGATTACCTGGATATCATCTCCATTAATCAGTCTTTGTTCTATATACAATAAATTTTTGTAATACTTGACACTTCAGCAAATGGAATCTCCCCCACCCACTGATGTCAGTTTGAAGTGATGTGAAGAGAATCAACTGAAAGTTGAAATATTTTACCCCCAAGGTTTACAGTGAAAAGTGCCAAACGTGGAGAGACTCAAGTCTCTGCAAGAGGTACTATATGTCAAGGCATGTTTTTAGTTCAACTCCTAGCCTTGTCATGAAGTTGTTCGTGCTTTTTATGTTCAGGTCTGAAAGATAATGTTGGCTAACAATTTTTTCGATTTGCTGCACCATCAAACCCTGCTGGATAACAGGAATTTTATTGCACCTTGAGATTGTTTTACCAACTAACAATATGTGGACCACAGCATTTCAAGAAAGCAGCTCACCACCTTCTCAAGGGCAATTTGGGACAGGAATAAATGTCGGCTAGCTAGCAACATTCACATCCCACGAGTGAATAGAGGAAAAGAAATCATATCAGAGAATTGATAGAAGATATTGTTTGGGTTGGTGGTTTGCCATTCCAAAATTGAAGATGGGCAGGGTGGGTTGATTCTTAGTCGGGTGATAACATGGTTTAAGTTCTGACCGTTGCTTTGTTGACAACAAAAGCTTATTAGAACTTTTGGTAAACCCAATGTCAATTCACCTTCAGGATTAGAAAATACAGCATTCTAAGAATACCCCAATTTCAAAATTAGTCTTAAGACATCACTTTCCTTGGCTTAAGTGTTAGGCAAGACCTTAAAAAAAAAAGTCTTAGGTTTATTTGTAGAGTACCCCCTCTCATTTAACATCCTTCACTTCCTCTTCTGGCGCTGATGTTTTCTCTTCTTCCTTTGCACCAGTAGGAACCTTCTTTGTTGTAAAAATCATACTAGGAACTCTTTCCATATAATATCTTTGATCCAAGAAAATATATTCCATTCAAGGCGGATTAAGGGCTGGGCAGAAATTCTGACCAACCTGAATTCTAATGAAAATCCAGATTTTGGTGTCATCGTTGCTTCTTAGAAATATCTCAACACTTGGTATGATCAAACAGTTGCCTGTAGAATCTTGCTGTGAAATTAGGGTGCACAGCTTCCATTATAATGATACTCTACTCAAATAAGTCAATATTGAATGTAATGAAACTTGATTAACTCAGTAATATTTTTAGTGGTTAACTGTGGACAAAGCTGGAGTGAGATTATACCAATTTGTTAGGTTGCTGTACTGGACTGAACCACAGGCATCGGGGGATAGTTATGAAGAACTCAATGTGTTTCATTAAAAACAACAGAATGGCACTCCAATTGTGGAACCAAAACTTTCTTTCATAGTATGATTCAACAATATTGGACTTCCTAAAGTAGGCTTTAAACTTTATTATGGGCAGTATTCTGATAGATTTTACTGCTTACCCAATTTTCATTTAATTGCCCTAACTCCCTTGGTTCTTATTATCTGCAGTTAAATGTCATCCTTTAATTGTGTAGCCAACATTAGGTAAATGTTAATCAAACAGTGGATTTCAAAACAAATTCAAGGCAGTATGACTTTTATGAGGTCAGGGAAGCCAAAGGAACAGGTTTTCAGAGTGTCTTGCAGCTTTCGAATTTAAGTTTATTTAAATCTTGTCAGTCCCAGTCCACAATTAATCTGACTGATCAACTCAATAACAATAAAATGGGAATCTTATTCACAAGGCCGTAACCTACAGAGGAAGCTTGTGAAGTGGAAGGGTTGAGGGGTGTTTGATAGATATGGTTCACAGGCTAACGAGTTGGACTTGGAGACACTCCTCCTGTTCACAAAGAATTCTGCAAGGCATTCACTCACTGGATATATTTTCTAATCAACCTTTGGAGTTGAAGCTGGGCCTTCTGGCTTACAGGTAGGACATTACCATTCCTTCACAATAACCCACTCACTTGATATATTCTAACCAACCTCCTCCAAAATGCTATTTCACACTTCTGGAGCAGGTGGGACTTGAACCCAGGCCTTGAGCTCTGAGGGAAGGCGTTACCTCTGTGCCACAAGAACCCACTCCCACCTACTTTTACCTGTCAAGTTACCTCAAGATTTGGGAGTTTTGGTTGACACTGTTTAAAAATAGAATGCTAAAATTAAAGCAAGAAGCTTAATTATAACTATTAAATGACCAAAGTTGTTCCTGAAAACTGATTTGTCATAACTCCCTTTATCTTTGATAAAATAAACTGGGCAGGTCAGGTTTCTGTTTAAGATTTCATTTCAACTTCTGACATTTGATCCAGAAATTATATCCAATCATTTTTGACAATCTCTAGATCCATAAATTAAAGATGCTAAGATTTAGAATTTACCAATTTTTGACTACCTTAAATTTCATAATTAGTTATGATTCCATAGAAGGCAATCTTCAGTACCTCTTTCAAGTAAGCCCAGAGAGTGATTATTTGAATATTAGTTGTGATACAGTCTTTTTCTGTGCCTTGTGTACTGTGAAACCCAGCAAACTGTGAACATTGCAACATTTAGGAACAGGCAGTTCCCAGAGATTCCTGTATTTGAGTTCCAACGGGTGCTAGATTCACTTCTGCCCAGGAAGTAGAGTGGGGCTTGTTCCAATGATTTCACTCAAAATTGTTCAAGGGGTCAGTGAAGAATGATTCAAAGCTTACATTCAATTGAAATAGATCCAGAAGCAAGCTCAAGTTAGAAAAGTGTTAAAATTCACTTGAATCTATTTTCAAAAACACTGTCGGGACCGGAGAGCAGTGCATTCCAATGGGATATAAATATTTGACGTGGAGAATCTGCTATCCATGATCAACTAGAAAAAGTTAAAATAATGTCAGACTTCATAGGCAAAGTATAAATTGCATAAAAGTGGATGGTAGGTCAGACGATTGGAGAGAATATTAAAAGAAAAAAGCAAAGAATGAGTAAAAGATGAATAAGGAAGATAAAATTAGAGCATGAGAGAAAGCTAGCCAGAAATATTTAAAAAAGGTAAAAAAAAATACAGTTTATACGTGATTTTGGATAAAAGGATCCTTTAATTGCTTAAGGGACATGTAATTGCTATATTTGCTGATGAGATGGGGATAGGTAAGGTCCTCTTCACAGAGGACCTAAATAGGCTATAAATAGATATAGATAAGTTAAGTGAGTGGGGCAAAATCTGGCAAATGGAGTACAATGTGGGAAAGTTAAATTGACCATTTTGGCAAGAAGAATAAAAGAACTTTTTTTTAGAAGGAGCAAGTTTAAATTTGAATTGCAAATACAACAAGTAATTAGAAAATTAATATAAAGTTATAGTTTATTGCAAGGAAATTTGAATTAAAAAATAGGGAGGCTATGCTTCAACTTTACAGGGCTTTGGTGAAACCATGTCACAGGTACTGTGTATGGCTTTGGTCGTACTATGTAAGAATGTAAGTCTATTGGAGACAGTTCAGAGAATGCTTACAAGACTAATATCTGGAATAGGTGAGTTGACCTCTGAGGATAGGTTGGACAGGCTAGGCTTGTATATGCTGGATTTAGAAGAGTAAGAGGTACTTGATTGAAACTCATGAGATCCTGAAAGGCCTTGACAGGGTGGATATGGAAAGGACGTTTCCTTTGTGGGATCCTGATGGTTGGGTGAAGTGAGGGCCTGATAAATCAGGAGGATAGTCAGAGTGGTGGCATGCCCATTATCTGTTACTTCTGGCAGTTTTCCGGCAGCAGGAGATGAAGGAAGTAAATCCTATCACACTTAGGCCAACTGAGGCCTTTAAGTAATCAATAGCTTAAGGGCTTCCTCCCACTTTTGCTAGTATTTTATCAACTGTGGATGGGAACTTAGTCACAAGGATAGACTGCTAGGTAAGTACTGGTGGTTTCTCTCTGTTTTGATGGTGGGGCCCTCTTCATTGGAGACCTTGGCCTTTTCCTGGAATAAGGAAGAATCTTCAATCAAGTTGAAAAATGTCTTCTGCTCATGAGCAGACACAAATATGAAATATAGAGTGAATATAGGCCATTAACCTCTTTAAGCAGAAAGTGAGGACTGCAGATGCTGGAGATCAGAGCTGAAAATATGTTGCTGGAAAAGTGCAGCAGGTCAGGCAGGATCCAAGGAGCAGGAGAATCGACGTTTTGGACATGAGCCTGAAGAAGGGCTCATACCCGAAACGTCGATTCTCCTGCTCCTTGGATGCTGCCTGACCTGCTGTACTTTTCCAGCAACACATTTTCAGCATTAAGCTCTTTAAGCCTGATCCACCAGTCAAGGCTGGTCACACAACTCCTATCGTCTTTCCACTTTGTCCCATACCCTTTGATCCCTTTAGCCTTGAGAATCATAGAAACTTCAAATACACAGTGCTGATATACAGACAAAGATTAATATATACAAAGTATTAATTTGTAAAAGTTCACAAGTAGGGGGCCTAAGTTTGATGCTGGAGTCCAAAGGCCTGCACATGTCAGGAAGATTTGGATAATGATTCACAATCCTCCAAGCTCAGTGATACTGAGGGAAATTGCATCACACTTCAAGTAGTTAAATAGAAGCTGAATTCTCATTGAATACCCACAACACAGTGCATGTGCTCTGAGCCACTGGAGCACCTCATTGAGGTAGTTCCAAAGTGATCTTACTTTTTTAACAATGCAACTAATGATACGATCAGGAATTATCAGGCTCTGAAATATAATCTTTTTAATTGGAACAACTGTGTATATGTATATATGCGTACATTTGAACTACCATAGTAAATTGGAGAGAGGACTGGATTACTTCTCCAGTGTACTGCAGTGGAAGTAAAATCACATGATTGATTTTCAAATCCCATCACCTGATTCTAATATGAGACCTAATGGTTTTAAAAAGGAGAAATACTGACATGAAATGGCTGCTGTGATCACCTGAACAGGTTAAGTCAAATTCATGAAATGATCAGCAAGATTAGTCAGTCTGAGGCAAAATTAACATTATTATAAAGGAGCACTGAAATTCAGATCTCTATCTCTTCTTTGACTCGTATCTTTTCTGGAAGTTACATATTGAGATGAAAGATGGGTGACTTTATAGAGGTTTACAAAATTATGAGGGGTATGGATAGGGTAAACAGACAAAGTCTTTTCCCTGGGGTTGGGGAGTCCCAACTAGAGGGCATAGGTTTGGGGTGAGAGGGGAAAGATATAAAAAAGGCCTAAGGGGCAACTTTTTCACATAGAGGGTGGTATGTGTATGGAATAAGCTGCTAGAGGAAGTAGTGGAGACTGGTAGAATTGCAACATTTAAGAGGCATTTGGATGGGTATATGAATAGGAAGGGTTTGGAGGGATATGGGCCGGGTGCTGGCAGGTGGGACTAGATTGGGTTGGGATAACTGGTCAGCATGGATAGTTTGGGCTGAAGGGTCAGTTTCCATGCTGTACATCTCTATGACTCTATAAAACAGCAAAGAGTAGACTCAGGAATACACTAATTGTCTCAGCCTGCTCCTGCCCAATCGAACTCATCTCCACCTATCTCGATAATGTCCTATTCCTATTAGTCCAGGAACTCCCCACATATGTTCGAGACACCACCCAAACCCTCCACACCCTCCAAGACTTCCGTTTCCCTGGTCCCCAACACCTCATCTTCACTATGAACATCCTATCCCTCTACACCTCCATCTGCCATGACCAAGGTCTCCAAGCCCTTCATTTAGACCATAAGACATAGGAGTGGAAATAAGGCCATTCGGCCCATCGAGTCCACTCTGCCATTCAATCATGGCTGATGGGCATTTCAACTCCACTTACCAGCATTCTCCCTGTAGCCCTTAATTCCTTGTGACATCAAGAATTTATCAATCTCTGCCTTGAAGACACTTAGTGTCCCAGCCTCCACTGCACTCTGCGGCAATGAATTCCACAGGCCCACCATTCTCTGGCTGAAGAAATGTCTCTGCATTTCTGTTCTGAATTGACCTCCTCTAATTCTAAGGCTGTGTCCACGGGTCCTAGTCTTCTCGCCTAACGGAAACAATTTCCTAGCATCCACCCTTTCCAAGCCATGTATTATCTTGTAAGTTTCTATTAGATCTCCCTTTAATCTTCTAAACTCCAATGAATACAATCCCAGGATCCTCAGCCATTCCTTGTATGTTAGACCTACCATTCCAGGGATCATCCGTGTGAATCTCCGCTGGACACGCTCCAGTGCCAGTATGTCCTTTCTGAGGTGTAGGGACCAAAACTGGACACAGTATTCCAAATGGGGCCTAACCAGAGCTTTATAAAGTCTCAGTAGCACAACGGTACTTTAATATTCCAACCCTCTTGAGATAAATGACAACATTGCATTTGCTTTCTTAATCATGGACTCAACCTGCATGTTTACCTTTAGAGAATCCTCGACTAGCACTCCCAGATCCGTTTGTACTTTAGCTTTACGAATTTTCTCACCGTTTAGAAAGTAGTCTATACTTTTATTCTTTTTTCCAAGGTGCAAGACCTCACATTTGCTCACGTTGAATTCCATCAGCCACTTCCTGGACCACTCTCCCAAACTGTCTAATCCTTCTGTAGCCTCCCCACTTCCTCAGTACTACCTGCCTATCCACCTAACTTCGTATCATCGGCAAATTTCACTAGAATGCCCCCAGTCCCTTCATCCAGATCATTAATATATAATGTGAACAGCTGCGGCCCCAACACTGAATCCTGCGGGACACCGCTTGTCACCGGCTGCCATTCCGAAGAAGATCCTTTTATCCCAACTCTCTGCCTTCTGTCAGACAGCCAATCCTCAATCCATCCCAGTAGCTCACCTCGAACACCATGGGCTCTCACCTTGCTCAGCAACCTCCTGTGTGGCACCTTATCAAAGGCCTTTTGGAAGTCTAGGTAGACCACATCCACTGGGTTTCCCTGGTCTAACCTGCTTGTCACCTCTTCAAAGAATTACAACAGGTTTGTCAGACATAACCTCCTCTTACTAAATCCATGTTGACTTGTTCTAATCAGACTCTGCTCTTCCAAGAATTTAGAAACCTCATCCTTAATGATGGATTCTAGAATTTTACCAACAACCGAGGTTAAGCTAATTGACGCAAAGTACTTGTTAAGTTCTCCTGCTATTTCCTTATCTCCCATCACTCGGCTTTCAGCATCAGTTTGAAGTGGCCCAATGTCTACTTTTGCCTGTCGTTTGTTTCTTCTGTATTGAAAGAAGCTTTTACTATCATTGCTAATATTACTGGCTAGCCTATCTTCAAATTTGATCTTCTCCTTCCTTATTTCTCTCTTTGTTATCCTCTGTTTGTTTTTGTAGCCTTCCCAATCTTCTGATTTCCCACTGCTCTTGGCCACTTTATAGGATCTCTCATTTTCTTTAATACATTTGCTGACTTCCTTTGTCAGCCATGGCTGTCTAATCCCTCCCCCGATAATCTTTCTTTTCTTGGGGATGAACCTCTGTACAGTGTCCTCAATTATACCCACAAACTCCTGCCACTTTTGCTCTTCTGTCTTCTCTGCTAGGCTCAGCTTCTAGTCTATTTTTGTCAGTTCCTCTCTCATGCCCTCATAATTACCTTTATTTAACAGTAACACCATTACATCCGATTTTGCCTTCTCTCTTTCAAACTGCAGACTGCACTCTACCATATTATGATCGCTGCTTCCTAAGTGTTCCCTTACTTTAAGATCATTTCTTCCTTTCCCAATGTCCCCAACAGTACCCTTCCACCGACACTCTCATTCGTTTGGCTAAACTGATCCTCACCCTTAACAATTTCTCCTTCGAGTCCTCCCACTTCCTCCAGACCAAAGGGATAGCCATGGGCACCCGTATGGGCCCCAGTTATGCCTGTCTATTTGCTGGCTATGTAGAACAGTCCATCTTCTATAGTTACACCAGCACCATTCCCCACCTCTTCCTCTGCAACATTGATGACAACATTGGCACCACCACAAACTGCTCCCGTGAGCAGTTTGAGCAGTTCATCAACTTTACCAACACATTCCACCCCGACCTTAAATTCACCTGGACCATCTCTGACACCTCCCTCCCCTTCCTGGACCTCTCCATCTGCATTAATGATGACCGACTTGACCCTGACATTTTTTACAAACCCACCAACTCCCACAGTTACCTGGATTACACCTCCTCCCACCTTACCTTCTGCAAAAATGCCATCTCGTGTTCCCAATTCCTCTGCCTCTGCCATATCTGCTCGCAGGAGGACCAGTTCCACCACAGAACACACCAGATGGCCTCCTTCTTTAGAGATCACAATTTCCCTTCCCACATGATTGAAGATGCCTCCAATGCATCTCATCCACATCCCGCACCTCCTCTCTCAGATCCCACCCCGCCAACCGTAACGAGGACAGAACACCCGGTCGTCATCTTCCACCCTACCAATCTTCGCATAAACCAAATCATCCGCCAACATTTCTGCCACCTCCAAACAGACCCCACCACCAGGGATATATTTCCCTCCCCACCCCTTTCCACTTTCCACAAAGACAGTTTTCTCCGTGACTACCTGGTCAGGTCCACGTGCCCCAACAACCCACACTCCTGTCCTGGCACCCTCCAGGAATTGCAAAACTTGCGCCAACACCTCCTCCCTCACCTCCATGCAAGGCCCCAAAGGAGCCTTCCACATCCATCAAAGTTTCACCTGTACATCCACCAATGTCATTTATTGTAGCGTTGCTCCCAATGCGGTCTCCTCTACATTGGGGAGACTGGACACCTCCTCTCAGTGCACTTCAGGGAAAATCTCTGGCACACCCACACCAATCAACCCCACTGCCCTGTGGCCCAACATTTCAACTCCCCCTCCTACTCTACCGAGGACATGCAGGTCCTGGGCCTCCTCCACCACCGCTCCCTCACCATCTGATGCCTGGAGGAAGAACGCCTAATCGTCTGCCTTGGAACACTTCAACCCCAGGGCATCAATGTAGACTTCACCAGTTTCCTCATTTTCCCCTCCCCCCACATTACCCCAGTTCCAACCTTCCAGCTCAGCGCTGTCCTCATGACCTGTCCTATCTGCCAATCTCCCTTCCCATCCACTCCACCCTCGCCTCTGACCTATCACCTCCATCCCACCCCCATTCATTTATTGTAGTCTTTGCTACCTTCCTCCACCTTCCTCTCTGACCTATCACCTCCATCCCCATCCCCACCCCCTAATGTACTCTTTGCTACCTTTTCTCCAGCCCCAACGTCAGTATCCAGTGAAAAAGTAACTTGAAATGGCAATCCTTCAGCAGGATCTCAAGGATGTCTGCAAGCTTTGCCACTTTGGAGGGAACAGGGCAATGTATAAACCAACAGGGCTTGGGTTTCAGTCTCAATTTAAGATTATTCAGAAAAATCTTTGCACTGAAACTGCCTGTACATTTCTGTCTGTTTGGACAGTTTGATCGGATCATAGAATCCCTACAGTGTGGAAACAGGCCCTTCTGCCCAACAAGCCCACGCTGATCCTCCGAAGACTAACCAACCCAGATTCATTCTCCTACCCTATTACTCTACATTTCCTGTGACTAATACACCTAACCTACACATCCCTGAACACTATGGGCAATTTAGCTTGGCCAATTCACCCTAACCTCCACAGCATGGTTTTCTATTTTTCTTGGTTTTAATAGGTAATAAAACTCCACTCTGTTTCACTTGAGAAAACCTTGGAATTGGTTTTCTTCACTTTTAACTATCTGTTTAAATAGGTTTAATTGAAGAATGATTGCCATGTGCTTAAAACAATATGTTTTTGTTGCAACCAACTGAAATGGGGTTAGAATGAGAGGAGCTGAAAATGTGTTGCTGGAAAAGCGCAGCAGGTCAGGCAGCATCCAAGGAGTAGGAGAATCGACGTTTCGGGCATAAGCCCTTCTTCAGGAATTCTGAAGAAGGGCTCATGCTCGAAACATTGATTCTCCTTCTCTTTGGATGCTGCCTGACCTGCTGCGCTTTTCCAGCAACACATTTTCAGCTCTGGATCTCCAGCATCTGCAGTCCTCAATTTCTCCCCTTAGAATGAGAGGAGCTGATCAACTCCTTACACCTTGTCATTACAAGTGACATTTCCACTGTGCTACCACTCTCTCAAGGCTGCAAAGAGGGACACTGAACACGGCGTAATCATCAAAGAACGTGATCACTCTGACTGTATGATGGAGAAGCTCATTGAGGAAGTAGCTGGAGATGGTTCAGCCTAGGACAATATCCTGAGGAACTTCTACAGCAATGTTCTGTGACTGAGATGATTAGCTTTCAATAACCACGCCCATTTTCCTTTGTGTTGGATATGACTTCAATTATTGCAGAGATTTTCCACTGGTATTTTTTCCTGATATATGGTTTTGAAAATTCTGAGATGTGATATGTTCATGGGTTGGTAATGGCCTACATTCAACCTTAGTCAATTTGTATTTTCATTAGTTTTATGTACCAAAATAAATTGCAAGCAGTAGCTTAATATTTTCAAGAACTTGCTGCAGATGAAAACCAATTTTTGGATGTTTAGAGATTTCATTTCCTGCTATTTAATATGCAGTGACATTCTGTAATGATGAAGAGGTTCACAAGGAAATGAAGTTTATGAAATCACTTTGACTGTTTAGCAAACCAAAAATTCATGGATAGTCACTACAAATACAGACTTTGAAGAACTACATAGTGCTACTTTCAACTGTTGTAGATAACGGTGCTTGGTTCATAGGACTCTGTATGTAGATACTAAAGTGCTTGCATTATCAGACCAACTCTTATTGCTTTTTGAAAATTGTGGCATTTAAATTGGAAATGTTTGATTTAGATTTCTCTTGCCAAATTTATTTTCTCTTCTCCCTGAAGAGGTTGACTGTAGCTGGATGTTATTTTAGTGGTAATTGTCTTTCAAAACCTCACCCAAATAGTCATCTGTCTCCTCACAGAACAAGAATCAAACTTGAGACTCCAGAGACTATATTAAAATGTGAGATCACACCAGTACAGGTTCAAAGCCTCTTTTGTGGGTTTTTTTTGGGCATGTTGGTTAAATGCCGATATGGATCAATGTGTTGATATCAAAATTTTCTAAAGGTGATCTCATTGTATTAGTTATTTGAAGTTCCTTATGCATACTGGGCCTTATGTATACTGGGCCTTATGCATACTGGGCCTTATGTGGAAAACCTGGATATCTGGCTTGGCAGCAGCCCTTAAAGACTGATTGCTCCTTCTTATTAAAGATACATGAGTATTGTGTGAACTACCCAGTTGACTATTGATTTGCTGCAGCTTAACAGTTGTCATACAATAACCACACATCTATTCCCCAAGTGTGTATATACATTCCTGCATTCTTGAAGGGCCCACTTCCACAATAAGACTGAAATATTCAGCTCTTCTCAGACAGAAAGTGAATTTTCAAAGGTTGTCTGCTGCAGGATTATTAAGTCTTCACAAAGAAGTTTTGCATTTGAATGAGCACAGAATGGAAGGAGAGGAAACTGCTACAAAAGCACTATGGATCTCTACAATTTGGATGGTGATATAGAGTCAAGATTAGAGTGGTGCTGAAAAAGCACAGCAGGTCAGGCAGCATTGAGGAGCAGGAAAATTGATATTTCAGGCAAAAGTCCTTCATTAGGAATGAGCCCTGATGAAGCTCATTCCTGATGAAGAGCTTTTGCTCAAAACATCAATTTTCCTGCTCCTCGGATGTTGCCTTACCTGCTGTGCTTTTCCAGCACCACTCTAATCTTGACCCTAATCTGCAGTAACCACTTCTGCCTGGATGGTGATATAGCTGTCCACCATTGTCCTTGAGGTAAATGCCAGTGATAGTGCGGTGGGTTGTCTTTCAGGGCTTATCTAATTGAATTACTGAAGTAAGGTAGTCATTGTGAAACAGTCTGGGAAACTACTTCCTCTGGGAAAATTCAGAATGAGAAGGTATAATTTTAAAATGTATTCATTCAAGAGTGAAATCAAGAAGCAACATTTCACACACAGGCTGGGAGAAACCTGGAATTCCTTCATTCAAAAGACAATGAATACTGGATCAAATGGAGAATTCAAGTTTGTGATTAATGGATTTTTGTTCGGTAACGATATCATGGAATATTCTGCAAAGACAGGGAAATGGAGTTCAGGTGGAGATCAACAATAATCTAATTGAAGAGTAGGATGGGTTTGTGAGCCTCTTGCTGTTCTCTTCTTTCCTAGCTACATACAGAATCCTCCAGGGTTGGGAGGCCTGCCTGTGACACCATTTGTGCATATGGCAAGTAGTAAAGAATAATAACTCTGGTCCTTGTGTGAGTAGGAAAAGTGGGAAGCCCATGTTGAATTGACTAAATAATGGTAAGCATTCCTTGTGCCAAGTCGTTGTTACATAAAGTAATGGTTCTGAAACAGTTAATATTGAGCTGTATTGAGCTTCACCAAATCTGTTGATATCACATAGTATTTGGCTGAAGAAACAGTCTTGCATGAGACCCTGATAGATACAGCTGTGATAGTTGTGTTTATGCCTAACTAGTAAATGTTAGTAATTACCATCATGCAATAAACTACATCTTAAGCAAGATAAGTGCCTCTTCTTGTGGAGACTCTGATGGTCTTTCCTATACCAGTGATAATTCAGTGAGCTTTTAAACTCATCATTGAAAAGACAATGGGTGGCAATGACCTACCTTAACAACAAGTCGTAATGGTTGGTAACCAGAAAATTTGACGACAACATAAGTAATATGTGCAAAAGCTATAATTTTCTATGTATACTTTAGGCATCTTTGTATCATTCTATAGGTGCTTAATGTTTTTTACACACACTGATTTCACTCTTCATATCTTCTGTATCCCACAATAATTTTTTCAGGTGTCAGCCCATCACAAACACGATCTTGCTTCTATGTCACAGGTTGTGGTCTGAGTCCCATTTAAAAAATTTGAGCATTTCCTTAGGCAAACATCTGTGTAGTTCTCAGGGAATTAAGAATTGTGGGATATCGTGAGGTCATGAAAGAGGGAACTAACTACAGATTCTTTCTCCTCTTTGAAATAATGTGAAGTATCAAAACATTTAACACACCAAGTACAGTTTTGATTTCTTCCCATCACTGGTACATTTCACATATTGTTTACAATGTATATAATAACTATAGAGTATTAGTTTTAAGTGCACACATGATGAGTACACAGTTTTAAAAAATTTGCTCATGGGATGTGGTCATTACTGGCTATCGCCCATCCTTAATAACCCCGAGGGTAGTTAAGTTACTAATATTTCTGAGAGTCTGGAGTCACGTTTAGGCTTAACGAAGGAAGGATGGCAGATTTCTTTCCCTGATGGACATTAGTGAGCTAGACTTTTAAAAAATTACAATGAACAATCAACATTAATAGGCTAGCTTTTTAATCCAGAACTTTACTGAACTCAAATTTCACCATCTGCCATTGAAGGCTTCAAATCTATGTCTCTAGAACATGAGCCTAGGTTACTGATTATTGGTCTAGGTTACCACCCACTTACCTGTCCCCACTCCCCAGTGAAGTAATGTCTCCATGTTTCTGAGTTCACTCATAGAGCTTGGTGCTGTCATAATCTCTTAACTTTAAACCAACTTGATTGCATACAGTTTGAATTACTCGCAAGCCACTAATTTGATCAGAGCCTGACACTTACTGTCACCAAGTATAAGAATTGGCAGAAATCAGAAACTTATTTTGAATGATACCTCCACCCACCGAAATGAAAGACACTAATCACTTTAAAGTTTAAATTTGTAGAATTTCATTTAATCGTTTTGAAGATCTGAAATGATTAGCACTGTTAGTCAGTATTCCTTGCCCTTTTTCTCAACAGAAGAACCTCTTAATAACGCATCAATTTCATGGTTTTTAAATTTTTTACATCAATTGCATGGTATTACAGTACATAAAAATTAGAGCAGGAACATAAACCACTTAACTCAATTCGGCTGTGCTAGTGTTTAAGCTTTGTATAACTTTCCCACCCACTCACATCTCAATTTATCTCGTCATCTCCACATGTTCTTTCATCATTTTGTGTGGGATACATGAAATGTTCTGTTCCTGTCTTGCTCAGCTTCCCTCCCTCATTTCTGCCTTGGTTGTTGGGGCCCTCAACTATATCTGTCCCATTTCCTGTACTTCCATCCTCACTTGTTCTTCTTCCTCCCAATGCAATGAAAGAATTCCTCTTATTCTCACCGTTCATACCACAAGCCACCACATTCAATGAATCATATCCCAATACTTCTGCCTCTTTCTGGGTGATGTCACTACCAAACCTATCATTCCTTCCTCTCTCCTTTGAGCATTCTCTTGGTCCATTCTACACTCACCCCAAATAATCTTTCCCCTTTTCACTGTATCTTCTCATGCAGCACAGTGGCTCAGTGGTTAGCACTGCAGCCTCACAGCACCAAGGGTCCAGGTTCGATTCCAACCTCAGGTGATTGTGTGGAGTTTGCACATTCTCTCCGTGTCTGTGTGGGTTTCCTCCAGGTGCCCCGGTTTCCTCCCACAGTCATAAAGATGTGCAGGTCAGGTGGATTAGCCATGCTAAATTACTCATAGTGTTAGGTGCATTAATCAGAGGGAAATGGGTCTGAGTGGGTTACTCTTCGGAGGGTCGGTGTTGGGCCAAAGAGCCTGTTTCCACACTGTAGGAAATCTAATCTAATGCAAACACAGAGATAAAGCATCTGCCATTTTATCTCGTCCTTTCTCACTACTCAGGTTTGCAAACATTCCTTCAAATTGCAACAGTGGTTTACTTGTATTTTGCTCAATTTAGTATATTGTAATTGTTTCTCTCAGGATGGTCTTCCCTGCAGTGTGTGATCACTCAGTCAAATGTCTCAATTCAATCCATAAGCATGATCTTGAACTTTTGTTGGCTTATCATTTTAATTCTGTATGCCACTCCCACCCTGACCTTTCCACCCTAGGTCTTCTGCACCAGTCTAATGGAACAACAGCTTCAGGAACAGCTCCTCGTTTTTCAACTTTTAATCTTTTAGACTAAACATTGAGTTCAATATCCTCTGCCCCCTTTTTATGTGAATGTAAGTGCTGGGGTGGGGGATTAAGTGCAGCAGTCGGGCTTGTGCACAAGCCCCGCTCCCTTTCAAAGTCTAAATGTAACTGGACCTTACAGAGACTGCAACACACAGCAGAGGACAGAGGCAACATTGCTTTAGTCCCCAATGTTTTTTCATCAGCTGCTTAGCAGCAATGTTCCCCAAACCATTTTGTTTTCTCTGATGTGACCTTATTTTCATGCCTTAGCCTTCATGCAGCCCTAGGTAAAAATTCCGACAACAGGAATCAGGCCTCAGTGAGTACTCAATTAGGCCATGCCTTTTAGTAGAAAAAATGCAGACATTTTAAAGACACTTGCAACTGTCAGAGAACATTATGGGCGTTGTGGCTTCAGTTGTTGCTTTGGAACCTGCAACCAATGATTTGGGGTTAGTACCCTCTTTTGGCTTTCATTGTCATTCCTTGTTATCCCTTAACCACTCTTGCCCATTGCTGAATCATAGACCTTCCCTTCACACATTTTCCTGCCTTTGTACTTGCTTAAAGCTTGTTACACATGTACCGTTTTCCAAAAGATTACTGACAGGTAACATTGAGGTGAACTTTCAATCTCGATAGGTGGAGGATCTGAGGGAGAGAAGGACACTGAATCAAGTGCCTAAATAATATGCTTGCTTTCCAATATGGTCCTGCAATCTCTGGACCTGGATGCTGGCAAGCTGCATGAACATGGCAGTACAGCACTTTATCCACTTGATTCCAGGCATCAGGCTTAGAAACGGTGTGTGACCACATTTCTGCGAAAGAATGGGAAGCTGACCACTGAGGCCAGTCATCTTAACTCAATGCATTACAAGCCACTGTCTCCCTTAGATAGTCCAATTACTCCTCTGTCCTCAGGTATATCCAGGTATCTATTTGACACAGTTATTTGTGGATCTTCAACTAATGCTGTCTCTGGTATATTCGTTGTGAACACCAAGAGCTGATCTGCATTTCTTCTCCATGCTACATGTCTCTTGTTGGAGATCAGTACTACAATGATGACTGGTAACCACTGGCAGTACAATTCCGCACCAGCACTTCTTGACCTTTATGAAAAACATAGTGTTTGGCCTTGTTGTCTCATTGGAAAGCCTGATTCTGCTGTTTTCTGTCAACAATGTCCTATGACACAGGTAGTTTCAGCAAATCAAATGCCATGCCGCAAATCACTTTACCATTAGCAATGCCAGAGAATTTTGAGACGTCGAGTGGGCTGTACTCCAAAATATTAACAAAAATTGGCTCAGTGTTTTGGACAGTGATCTTTGTTCTCAAGTTATTTTTATCGAATGTTTCATTGTATGAGCAAAACTTTCTGCCAAATCATTTGCAGCTGGGTGATAAGGAGCTGGTTGGATCTAGGCACAAGTGAATACTGCAGACGCTGGAGATTAGAGCCAAGAGAGTGGTGCTGGAAAAGCACAGCAGGTCAGGCGGCATCTGAGGAGCAGGAAAATCAACATTTCTGGCAAAAGCACCACAATCTTGGCTGATTGGACCTGTTGCATTCCATTCTGCTTTATATTGTCCAAAAACTCTTGTGATATAAACTGTGGACCATTATCACTAACAAGATGTTCCAGGTAACCAAACCTCACAAAGATGTCCTCCAAATTGTCAATGTTTTCTTTTCTGAAGCTGAGTCTCCATGATGGCAACTCAGGCCATTTGGTATGTGTGTCAACCATGATGAATAACATTCACCCTTCAAAATCTGGATTCTATGCCATGGTCTGTCTGGCCATTCCTGTTGGTATAATTGTGCTAATGAAGCTGGGCTGTGAACTCTTGCACGAGCGCACATATTCCCATTTTCTCCTCAATTTTGGAGTTGAGCCCTGGCCACCAAAACTAGCTTCTGGCTATTCCCTGCATTCTGACAATGCTGCACTCACTTTTCTCTACTTGATTTAACACACGTTCCCTTGGCTGTTGTGGAATGATGAGCCTCAACCTGCAACAACCTGATTGTACAGATATTCTAGTTTCTGTGTGATGTATTGCTTCAGTTCTGGGGTGATTCCTGTGATTTTGCCACGAAGTACAGTACCTTGTCCATCGCTTTTGATAGTGGTGAATCATTCCTAGTGTATTTCTTAACATGTCCTGGAGTATTCCTAGTGTATTTCTTAACATGTCCATATTCGAAATAGAAAATGTCTACATAACGGCTGTTTGTAGTTTACCTCTTTGGGAAAGATAATCATCATTCCTACGTAAGTTGCATTGCTGATACATAACTGCTATCAGCTCACACATTTACAATAACTTCCATCTCTGCATACGGCTCACTGCTCAAAAAGATATCCATGTATGAGGCCCAAATATTGTGGTCTATGGTCTGCAGATAAATTCTTAAAGGGTCATAAATGTATTAATGAAATCATCTAAAGCCAAAATGACCCCAGAGCCTCTTTCTCTATGTATACATAATTCACTTCTGCTTTGTTTAATGATCTTAATGCAAAAGCTGTTGGCTTCTCTTCACAAATGGTTAACATGTGAGAAACGATTGCTGCTACTGTTAATGATGCATAATGTGCTAATAGTAATGGTTACTTTGACTCAAAATTGTCAGAACCTCTGACTTTTATAAAGCTTCTGGCTCATGCAGAAGTTCTTTCACATTGATTTTCCTATTTCCAATTCTTGTCTTGGTGTAATAAATTGTGCAATGGCTTGAGAAGTTGGCACAAACATGCCGTAGTGATTGAGCAAACCCAAGTATTATCCCATTTGGTTTACATTTTTAGGTTTTATTACCTCAATTATGGCTTTTTTTGAAGGTGATGTGTGTAGTTGTTTAACACCAATGACATGGCCTAAATAGTCAACAGAAGATTTAATCATTTCAAATTTGTCTTTCTTCACACATTCGTCATAATCTTCAAGTCTCAGCAGGGTAGCATCTAAATTGTCAAGTTGCTGTTTTCCACCCCGTCATTAAAATATCGTCTAGGTAGCACTGAACTCCTTTCAATCCATTTAAAATCTGATCTGTGGCACGTTGGAATAACACAGGTACTGATGTGATTGCAAATATTGTATTTGAATAATCCTTTGTGTGTTACAATTATCAAGTATTTCTGTGACTCAGCATCTAAATTCATCTGGAGATAGGCTTAGCTAAGGCCACTTTTACTAAAAGACTGACCTACAGCTAGTCATTGATTAAAGTTAAAGGATACAGTTTAGCACACAGTACTGGGTTAATAGTGACCTTAAAATTATTGCAGATGTGTACAATCTGTTTTTGTTCATCACTGATACAAAGACAAGGCTCAATCACCCACATTTACTGGTTCAAGGACTTCGTAAGGCTCTGATCTAACCTTGCAACTTTTCGCTTGATACTCATCCTTGATTTTCAACTTGACAGAGATTTTCTCCATGCTTTCCAGGTCCCCATTAATAAAATGGCATTTTCTTTAGAATTTGTGATAGATCAGTCTCAGAATCCGACAAGCGATTTAATTCAGCCCAATTGAGTTTGATTTTCTCCAATCACATTCTCCTTTTGATAATATGTAAGAACATATATTCAGACTGACTGCGTAATTAAACATTCATATTGATACAACTCGCTAAAAGCACTGCTTTGCCTCTGCATGTTCTTACTACAGTGTTTGAGGGTTGTAGCACAATGTGACTCAGTTCCTTTCTATGCACACTTTCAGGTATCAATGGAACTCTGGTGTTCCCCTTCATTCTTAATAGTTGCCACTTAGTAAGGGAGTGAATCAGTTGTTGTCAAACCTGCCCATTCAATATACGTCTTTCTCTGCTGCTCTTTCTGCAAACAGCTTCGTTTATGCCAGCAATTTGTTGCTGTGTGACCTGTTTTTCCACTCCTATGGCTGCGTTGGTGCTTGCCTCTCAGCCACCATTTTGTGAACTGTAATGCTTAACCTTAACTATGAGCTTCTTTGGCTGTTAGTTCCATTAAGACTGCTGCTTCCACTGCTTTCTTTAAGTCCAGGTTCCTTTCTGTCAGTGATCTCTTCTAGATTGCTTCACATCTTAAGCCACATGCCAGTCTGTCTCTGATGGCATAATTTAACTTGTCTGCAAATTCACACCATTCTGCTAACATTATTAAAATTGCTACAAACCATAAGATAGATTTACTATTTTGTTGGTTGCTTGTGTGGAATCTGAACCTTTCAGTAATCACCAATAGTTGTGGTGAAAAATGGTTCTGTAGATTCGTCTTTTTTTATAAGTTTTGGAACTTGGCTTCTCTGTACCAGACTCCTCAGGAGGTTGACAAGATTAGAAGAATCCCTACACCCCATAATACTCAGGAATGCAGGAACAACGATATCTGTTATCTTGAACAAAATAATGGAATCTTTCTGTATAGGGGTTGCAACTATTTTATTCACTTGTAGGATGAGGGCATTGCTGGCTGGCTAGCATTTATTGGCTGTCCCTAGTTGCCCTTGAGAAGTTGGTAATGTGCTGCCTTCTTAAAACATGCAGACTACCTGCTGTGGGTTAACCCACAATATCACTAAGAGGGAATTTCAGGATTTTGACCCAGCGATGCTGAAGGAACTGCGATATATTTCCAAGTCAGGATGGTAAGTGGCTTGGAGGGGAATTTGAAGGTGGTGGTGTTCCCATGTATTTGCTGCCCTTGTCCTTCTCGGTGCAGATGGTTGTGGCTTTGGAAGGTGCTGTTGGAGGATCTTTGGTGAATTTCTGGAGTGCATCTTGTGGATGGTACACACTGTTTCTACTGAGCGTTGGTGGTGGAGGGAGTGGATGCTGATTGCTAGTCAAGCTTTGTTTTGTTCTGAAGGGTGTCAAGCTTCTTGGATTGTTGTTAGAGCTGCACTCATTCAGGCAAATGGAAAGTATTTCATCACACTCTCGACTTGTGCCTTGTAGATGTTGGGCAAGATTTGGGGAGTCAGGAGGTGAGTTACCTGCCGCAGTATTCCTAGCCTCTGACCTGCTCTTGTAGCCACTGTACTTATGTGTTGAGCCCAGATGAGTTTCTGGTCAATGAAAATCCCAGACTGTTGATAGTGGGGCATTCAGTGATGGTAACACTATTGTCAAGGTGCTGTAGTTAGATTGTCTCTTATTGGAATGGTCATAGCCTGGCATTTGCGTGGCATGAATGCTACTTGTCATTTTGTAAGCCCAAGCCTGGATATTGTCTAGGTCTTGTTGAATTTGAACATGGACTGCTTCTGTATCTAAGGAATTTTGAATGGTGCTGAACATTATACAATCATCGCCGAACATCCCCACTTCTTCCCTCCATCATAAGATCAGGTCATTGATGAAGCAGCTAAAGATAGTTGAGCTGAGAACACTACCCTGAGGAACCCCTGTGGAGATGTCCTGGTGCTGAGATGACTGACCTCCAACAACCACAACCATCTTCCTATCTGTTAGGTAAAGCTCAAACCACTGGAGAGTTTGCCCTGATTCTCATTGATTTCAGTTTTGCTAGGGCTCCTTGATGCCACACTTTGTCGATTGCTGTCATGATGTCATGGTCCATCATTTCACCTCATCTCTGAAAATCAGCTGTTTGTCCATTTTTGAACCAAAGCTGTAATGAGGTCAGGAGCTGAGTGGCCCTGGTGGAATCCAAACTGGGCATCCCTGAACAGGTTATTGCCAAGCACGTGCTGCTTGATAGCACTGTTGATGACACCTTCCATCACTTTCAGATAATTGAGAGGATACTGATCGTGTGGTAATTGGCCAGGTTGGATTTGTCCTGCTTTTTATGTACAGGACATACCTGGGTGATTTTCCACATTGTTGGGTAGATGTCAGAGTCATAACAGTTGTAACAAAATAATGGAGTCTCTCTCTTTGTGGGAATTGCAGCTCTCTGTGTTATCATCATATATCGCTGCCATTTTATGAATATGTTTTATTTGGAAAGGGCTTGCTTGAAAATTTTAACATTACCTTGCTACCTCCTGTTTAAAACCAGGTGCTTCTGAACCTGCTTGTATTTGTTTTCCAAAATGTGTTCCTAGCTCAAAACATTTCCCTCCATGTAGCATACAAATTAGTCACAATGTTCCTCTGGGATGGAGCATGTGGCGAGCTTCTTCGGCAACGTTCATCTCTTCTCTAGGCTGAAGTTTTAAAAATCTGACTGCACCTGCCTCAGTGCAGCAATTGTGTCTTTTGAGTTTTTTTTCTTTTTATGGAAGTGGATCGAGCACCCCGGAGGATCTCAAAGCAGCATTTATCCTAATCACTTGTTTTGTTACATTTTGAGGAGTAGGAGTCCAAAGTGTTGAACAACAGCAGGACCTTTACTTAAAGGAGGTGTTCACTCTCCAAGGCAGTAAGCTGGACTGAGCTGGTTCTCTCCAAAGTGGCCAATGATATGTGATGGACTCTTAAAGTGACAGTCCAACACACATAAATACAGCATCCCACAAATAGTGGACAGATGGTCTGTTTTGTTGATGTTGGTTGAGGAGATGGATGTTAACCAGGATGCTAGGCAGATTCTCTTACTCTGCAAGTAAGATAATGCAAGATCATCGATCCTTCTGCCATCTGTTAAATCAGCAGTTACAATAATGGCTACTACATTGCCTTTACATAGGCCCACCTCTGCTGTCTTGAATTGGAAGGCGACTACTTAAAAAATCATTACAAATTGTGTTGGTACAGACATGATACAGGTCCAAGATTCAGATCTCAGAAAAGCACCAAACATCCAGATCCCAAATCTAGCACAAACGTTTTCTCTACAGGTCCTTCTAGACCAACTCAAATTTCCTAGAATTTTCGATTCATTTTATTTCATTCTCCGTCATTACTAATGTAGCTTCTCCTAAAATGCTTTTGTACTATTTGCCTCCTTGGTGTAGTGAGTTCTGCATTCCCACCACTCTCTTGAGTAAAGACAGTTTCTTTGAATTCTTTATTGGACATATTAAGGATTAAGATATTTATGGCTGCTAATTTTGGACTCTCTATTGGATCCTCTCATAATTTAAAGACCTCCATTAGGCCATCCTTTGTGTTTTGATCTATGGAGAAAAAAGCCTCCATCTGTTCAACCTTTCTTTATAGTTATTAACCTTTCACTGTTGGTATCATCCTTATAAAGTTTTCTCACACTTTCTCCAGAGCTTCTTTGTTCTTTTTGTAATATGCTGATCAAGCTGTGCACAGTTTCTATATTAGTTTAAAATAAATTCTGTTCTTTTTAGTTCTATTTCTCTGGAAATCAATCTTAGAACATTGTTTGCATTTTTATGATCATGTTATCCTGTCGTGCAACTGTTAAAGACTTGTGAATCTTTACCCTGACATTCCTTTGTGCCAGTTATTTATTAAGTAATTTTAATTTGAAGTATGTTCTTGAGGAAAATTGGATTAAATTAAGTAAAAATATAGGCTCACATTGTGGCATTGGTTATTTACATGCTAATGATCATTAAGATTATGAGGGATTGCTGCAGCTGCAAGTTGGTCACTGCTCAGTTCATGATCTAAGACATAACTGGGAATTTCGAACAGAGTGTGCATCTCCCAGAAGATTATTACGAACATCGGAGAGACAGTTACACTGAACTGTGCCTGGCGATATCTGAGAACGAGCGAAATGAGACATTTTTTGACAGTCTGGATATTCTAGGTCCCCATACACTCGCTCTTAGCTCTAGACATAAGGCTAGGCAAAGATGCATTAAAGCAGTAAAGAGGGCAAGTTTATAAAATAACCCTTCACCTCCAAACTATTACTTTCAGTGTTGCTGAGAAAGAACACATTTTGTTCAACCATTTCACCTTGCACTGTTCAGGATATTTTGCAAGAATTTAAATTAAAAAGGAAGACCATCATTTATACTGCATGACAGGAGAGTGCTGAATGTTTTGCAAGTGAACTCTGGTTAATGTATTGACATGAAGAATATGTCCATTAATGTTGATTGACAGTTAATAACTAGGTTTTGTTTATATTTTAAACCAGGCAGGTTGTTTTGATTGATTAGGGTGTTGTCCTGAGAAATCTAACAGTGAATAGTTGACGAAAGTGAGAACCGCAGATGCAGGAGATCAGAGTCAAAAAGGGTGGTGCTGGAAAAGCACAGCTGGTCAGGCAGCATCTGAGGAACAGAAGAGTCAACATTTCTAGCATAAGCTCTTCAACTTGATGAAGAGTTTATGCTCAAAACTTCAACTTTCCTGCTTTTCACCTACTTCAAGTGTGCTGCAACAGCTGCAGTATAACTTTTCTCTTCATTTTGACATTAGGTGCCTCAACAACAAAGGAATGGGTCAGAAGTCAGGTGCATTCAAAATAACATTCTTTTTCTGTGAATGGCTGCATAATTAAATTTTAAAAATACTTTCTAATAAAGAAAACATTGTGTCTTCTAAACTTCTCAGTGATATTTGCTTACAAAAGAAGTAGTATGTGACATAGAAAATTAGATTGGCAATGCGAGTTTGTGATCTTGGTATTTAAACAATCAGAGATATTTATTTTGTTAGACAGAAGTTATTGAATGAGTTCAGTTTTAATAACTATCTGAACAGTTCTGTTCATGGTAATTTCTATTTCACATGAGTTTCAAATGGTGATAATCTCTGTTTCTACCTCATCATGGATTTTTAAAAAATTCTGTTATGGAATGTGGTACCATTCCAAATTGTCCATTGAGAAGATGGCTTGAGCAACCTCATTGAACTCCTGGCCATGATGAAGGTATTCTCATTGTTCATTAAGGAAGTTTCAGGATTTTGATTGATCATTGATAGAAGAACAGCAATATATTTTCATGTCAGTTTGGTACCTGACTTGGTGATTAATCTGTACCTGATGGTTGTCTCAAGTAGCTGCTTCCCTTTTCTTCTAAGAATAGACATCTACTTTGGAAGGTAATGGCAAAAGAAGCTTAGTGAGTTTTTGCCATGCATCTTGTAGGTGGTACACCTGTAGCTGCTGTGCCCATTGGAAACGCAAGTGTAACTTTAAAATGACAAATGGGATGTCGATCAAGCTTCTTGAGTGTCATTAGACTTGCAATCAACCAGACAAGTGGAGAGTATTCCATCAGAGACTTGACTTGTTCCTTGTAGGGGTGGAAAGACTTTGAGGAATCAGGCAGTAAGTCACTTGTTTCAATAGACCTTGCTGTTGACCTGAACTTATAGTCTCAGGATGTGGCTGGCTCAATGGGAAAACTGCTCTTATGCATCTCAATAATTACACAATGGCAAACAGTGGAATTATCAACTTACCTTTGCAAGTGAGAGGCCTAATATCAAACCTTAAATTGAAATCACCAGAGCATCTAATTATTAACAATGAAAGTTTCAAAAGCCTATCAGTGAAAGGGTCACAATATTGGGTGATATTTTTTCTCGTCCACCTAAAACTAAAGTTTTTTGTGGTTCACAACACTTTTTTGGAGTTGTATTGTTGTATTGTTCTGGGAAGAATTGGACGGTCCAACCTTGTAATGGAGTCACTAACAGTGGGACAACAGCAGAAAGTGCTGAACAAACTATGCAGGTTTGGCAGCATCTGTGGAGAGAGAGAGTAAGTTAATGACCTTTCATCAGTAAGGGAGGGAGTGCTGCATGCATGTGGCTACCTGCACCCTTATCCCATGGGTAAAATTAGCTGCAAACAGGAATATTGACTATAATCTGGAGCTAGTTACAGCCTGTTGTTGTTAAAGGTCTCTAGAATCAGTCAGATGGTGAAAATCCTTATTTGTATTCTACCATATCCAGTGGGAAATTTTAAATTTAGTTTAACTTGCTTTTATTAATTCCAGGTTTATTTTGTTATAAGCATAGAATTACCAAATCGTTATTTTAAAAAAAATCACATTTGGGTCACCAGGGAAGGACATAGTCCTTACTTAGTCTGACCTTACTGCAAATTTCAATCTGAACAATGTGGTTAACACTTAACTGCCCTCTGAAGTAGCTTAGGAAACTATTGTGTTGCACCCCAAAGGCAATTGGGATTAGAAATAATTGCTGACTTTTCAGTGATTCCCTCATCCCAAACAACAAAAACCCTTTATTTTGTGCTCGGTATGTCTCCAGCCAGAGGAATATTTCCTCCATCTAATCCTTCAGTTTTGCTGATTCCTCAAAAGTAGGCTTGGTTCAATGCTGCCTTGAGATCAAGGGCAGTCAGTCCTAACCTCTGGATATCAGATCCTTTGGCTGCATTTGGACCATGGCAGGAATTAGGCCTGGAGCTGAATGTTTGGGTTGTGCCAGAATCCGATGGTCAGTGAGCAGCTTATTGCTGAGAATGGATAGCATGCAATATACAATATCATCATCAGGGTCACTTTTGCCCACTTTAACCATTTCTTGGAAATTTATTACCAGTAGTGCAATTTTGTCATTTTTGTGTGCCATGTTGAGATCTCAGAAAATCAAATTAAACTTGATAGAAAGCTATAGCCTACACATCCTTATGTAACCACATATAACATAGCAATAATAAAAATGCTGATTAAACTGATTCTTTTGTGACAAGACCTATTCAGAAAACTGCTAGCAGTTGTTTGGTCTGAATTTGCTTTTAGTGAGTTCTGACCAAACTTCTGTGTGATGTTGACTCTATGTTTACACATTGCCTTAAATTTAATACAGCTAAGATATATTTCATGAAATAAAGAAAAAAATCAATTCAATTGCAAAATATTTTAACATTAAATATATTTCAAAATGTGAAGCAATTCTACGTTTCTCTTCGTGTGAAGTTTTAAAAAACAGATTAAGTATCAGCCTGTGCTTTACTTTGGGGAGCTTTGACCACTTATAATGCACATTGTAAATTAGGTTTATGATTAGATTAGATTCTCTACAGTGTGGAAACAGGCCCTTCGGTCCAACAAATCCGCACCGACCCTCTGAAGAGTTACCCACCCAGATACATTTCCCTCTTACTAATGCACCTAATACTACGGGCAACTTAGCATGGCCAATTCACCTGGACGTCTTTGGACTGTGGGAGGAAACTGGAGCACCCGGAGGAAACCCCCACAGACGCGGGAAGCATGTGCAAACTCAACACAGTGGCTAGGACTTTCCAATAATTTTCCATCCTGTGGCTGAATATTCAATATCAGTTTTGTTGGGAGGTGCTCCAAACCAGCAGCACCATGTCAGATGGTCACTCCTAATAACTTCATGCTACTTTGATAAAAAAAATTGAACAGCTTGGTTGATTGGTTTTTACCCAAAAGAATTACTACAGTTTTAAAGTCCTTCAATACATGTGAAGTATTTAGGATTTCCAAGAATCACCATAGAAAGGTATGGAAATCTCCTTTCAATCCTAAGATGAAAATATGGCCAATTATATTTGTTGAAATGTACATAATTGTGCAACATTGATATCAATGTCTAATTGAAATGGGTTGAAATGTACAATTTCTAATATTGATTAACCGTAACTCTTTGTTTCCTATCCATGAACCAAAGATGTCGCTGAAAATAGAGGCAAGTGGTTTTAGTGTAATTTCCTGGAGGTGAGTATGGAGGTTCTCTTTATCTCCTACTGTAACCTCAGTGTAACAGCCATATAAATTCCAAAGAAATGATCAAAATCACAGTCACTGCAGTCTCAGTACAGTTTGTTGAAAAATTGAGAAATCCTGCACAGAAATCTTACACCAGAATTAGTGATCCTTTTCTTTCAGTTGTAAATTTAAAGTTGTAGTTTATGCTCCCATTCTCAACAACCTACCCAGATATCAGTCAAACCTAAGTGTATCCTCATTCAAAAATCCCCACACCTACTCTTACCCCCCCCCGCCGTGCGTGCACGCACGCATGCACACATACACACACAGTCCCCATCTTCAGCCACATAAATGCCAGTCAATGATAATCTCCAACAAGAGAGTTTAATCATCTCTTTTTGCTATTAATGAATCGCCCACTACAACCATCTTGTGGGGGGGTGGGGGGGGGGGGGGGTGGGATGTTATCGTTGACAAGAAACTGAACTGGAGCAGCCACATAGATATGTTTAATCAACCTGTTCGGATCTGTTATGACACCCCACTGGAGCAGGCACACCTTGAAGTAAAAAATGAGGTCTGCAGATGCTGGAGATCACAGCTGCAAATGTGTTGCTGGTCAAAGCACAGCAGGCCAGGCAGCATCTCAGGAATAGAGAATTCGACGTTTCAAGCATAAGCCCTTCATCAGGAATTCCTGATGAAGGGCTTATGCTCGAAACGTCAAATTCTCTATTCCTGAGATGCTGCCTGGCCTGCTGTGCTTTGACCAGCAACACATTTGCAGCAGGCACAACTTGAACCTGAGTCTCCTGTTATACCTCGATACCACAAGAGCCCGTCATCTATATAAACACAGCGACTACAGGAGCAGATAAGACGCTAGGAATACTGAGGTAAGTAACTCACTTACCAACTCCCTAAAGCCTGTTCACCATTTACACTGCACAAGTCAGGAGTGTGATGTTATACTCCTCACTTGCCTGGATGAGTGCAGCTCCAAAAACACAAGAAATTTGGCCCCATCCAGGACAACGCTTGACTGGCACCACATCCACAAGCATCCACCACCACAGTACTCCACCAGTGCACAGTTGCTGGAGAGTGTATGCCATCCACTAGAAGCACAGCAGAAATTCACCAAGGCTCCTTAGGCTGCATCTTCCAGACCCACCACTTCAGCCATTTGCAGGGTGTTTTCCAAGGTGCTCATGATCCTGATTTGAAAATATATCGCTGTTCCTTCAGTATCGCTAGGTTGAAATTCTGGAACTCAGTCTCCAACACCATTATACATGTTGTTACACCAAGTAGATTGCAGTGGTTGAGACAGACTCACCACCACCTTCTTGAGGGCAATTAAGGATAGGGAATAAATTCTGGCCTACCCAGTGATATCCACACCAAATAGACAAACAAAAAAAAGTTCACAAGCATAGCCAATTCACTCAAAAACAAAGAGGTATGGACAAGCACATACAGACCCACACATGCTTTTTCTTAGAGGTCAATGTAATAGGGAATTCTGGCTGCTGAAATAACCCATTAGATGAGACTGTTCCACAAACTCCAGATGACCACCTCTAGGACTGTGCTTGTTTGTGTGGCTCAGTTCCAGTGTGAGCAGTCTTCTGGGCGTGGGGAAAGAGATCTAGGAATCACAGACAATATTTATCTAATATCTATATTTCTTACCCCCTGTGTATCTATGTTGAGGTTGAGAATTGGTGCAGGTTTTGCACTCCTGACATCATTTGTTAGCAATTGTCCTGCCTCCAGATGAGTAAATCTGGAGAAAAGTGCAGGTAAGGCATGATCCTTGCTGCTGAAGCCTGGAGAATAACAAAAAAAATGATAAACCCACATGGGACATGGAATAATGTGATAGGAGTTGAGAGGAGAATAGTGGGGGTAATCCTCTCAATCCTCCCTCAGGATTTTGGTGCTGGAAGTGGAGAGTATGTGGTTGCTTAAGACACGGATGTGGTGGCACATGCATCTGCTGCCAGAAAATTGAACCTCATCCAATGTTCTCTCTTTAACTTCCTGTCTTAACGCTCAGCCCGATTTGCTTCACACATCCACAAATGAAAGGAATAACGTCTTGTGCGCACTGCCTCTTTTTCTCCTGGGCAGTTAGTTCTGGATTGCTGCATAGCCAGGCCACCCATTAGTGCAGATGGGATGGAAGGTTGGTGCCATTGAACAGACCACTCAAACTCTGTCAAAGGCTCTCACAAAATTTTGTTGCTACCTTAGTTCCTCTCATCTTCCTTTTCTCAGTCAAATGGAAATAACATTCAATATGCAGGAATCTCCAGCAGCATAATCAATGCCAAATCTTGATGCGTTTGAACAATCACAAATAGACTCTCCTTGGGTGATGTGCCTGAGACTGATAAGTAGGATTACTCTTCAAAGTGGAATTATGAGTTGAGACCAGCAATTTTCCTTGGTATCAAGTCAACCTTAGTTGACTTTCTCCTGCACCGCATACTCTTGGATTGTTTTCATGATAGGTGATCTTTTGTGAGCCCATTTCACTTACTGGGGGTTTCCATAACAAGTATCTCAATTGGATTAGGCACCAACAGCATTGATATTCTGTTAACTTGCAAAACAGGAGCAGCTCTCATCAGCCAACACCATCTGTCATTTCTCAGAATTCTTGGCAGACATTCAGCACCATCTAACAGATATACCTGTTGACAGATCTAATTTCTGTTCCCTGGTTGAAAGAATTGAGTGAGTCATAATGAGGTCAAATAAGTGTAAGCTTCTACAAACCTGTCCTCCAGTCAACAAATCTGCTTTGGATAATTATTATTTGTTAAAGCTTTGTGAAAAACGGACGCCATATCCTTTTTGTAATACTTGCAAGTCACTCTTGAGCCTGGCAAAGAGAACTGGTGGGAGGATAGCAATTTAAATCTCAGCCAATAACAAAGGACCCTTCCTCATGCTTTTCAAACCAAGATACAAGAATATAAAATAATCAGAATCTTACCAGAAAGTTGCATAATCTTTATTAATTATGGACACTGGATATTATTGAATGGCACTATTAAAGGTGTTATTTTTCTCAAATGTCTACAGGACATTTTAAAAATATTCCCTTTCTGCTACTGTTTAGGTTCACATCAATTCAATTCAAGCTGATGTGGAAAGATTTCCTGAACATTGTGTAGATTGTGATCATAGCGCAGGATTGTGCCTTTTGTTCCTGAACTTAGTTTGTTGGGTCAGCAGGATGTTGCCCAATTTTCTGCATGTGCCATTACAGGCTGCCCTTGAGTGCTTATAGACCAGGCCAGGCCCCCCCCCCCTCAAAATATTTTAAGAAGGTAGTCCAGACCCTGACTGTTTATTCTTTTCACAGCAGACGTAGAGCGGATATTCCAGGAGTGATGCTGCTGATCAAACCACATGGCTGCAAGCAAAACAGAATTTATTTAAAGACTATGGTTGAAGCATGCACTAACGAAAACAGAATTTACAATAACAACATAATTGATAACCCAACCAACTATCGCAACTTAATGAAGCTTTTCCAATCCCTGCAACATCACATAAACACACCCCTTGGCCAAAGGTAAATTCAAACATTGGTTTTTACAGGTAGGAGTGGTTTCAGAGAGAAACCTGTTGAAGCGTGGAACCTCTTTTCATGATAGCTGCTTCTCTAGCTTCCCAGCAGTGTTCTGACTGTTTGCTAAAACTAGAAAAAAAAACCTGAATTGGGAGAATTGGCCACCCTCTGCCATTGTTCAGAGTCACCATTTCCAGATAAATCAGCACCTCTGTCTTTACGATCCTTCTTGAAAAGACCAAGGACAACATAATCTTGTTAAAGGGGCAGCATTGTCACACTTGCTGCAGCCTGAACCCAGTATCTGGTCAAGTATGGGCATTTGGGGGAGGGGCTAGGTAGAGTTCCCAGATCTGTCTCCACTTTCCCCCTGTTCACATTCCCAACCGTCCCAACAAGTGCCTGACACTTCATTGCTCGGATGTTTGAGCATTGGAGGTAGGATGTTATGTTGAGGTTGTACAGGACATTAGTGAGGCTTCCTCTGGGGTACTGTGTATAGTTCTAGTCACGCTGTTGTAGGAATGATATTATTAAACTGGGAAGGGTTCAGAGAAGAATTACCAGGATGCAGCTGGGAATGGAGGGTTTGAGATATAAAAATAAACTGAAATGACTGCGATGTTTTTCACTGAAGTGTAGATATGTGAGGATCATAGATAAGGTGTATGACAAGGGTCGTTTCCCTAGGGTGAGGGAGTCCCAAACTAGGGAGCATATTTCTAAGGTGAGAGGAGAAAGATTTAAAAAGAACGTGAGGGCAACTGTTTTTACACATGATTTGTGTGTGGAGTGAACTTCCAGAGAAATTGGTGAATGTAGTACAGTTACAACATTTAAAAGACATTTGGATAAGTACACGAATTGGAAAGGTTTGGAGGAACATAGGCCAAATGCAGGCAGGTTATACTTGTCTAGTTAGGAACATGATCGACGTGGACTGGTTAGACCATAGGGTCTGTTTCCAGGCCATGTGACTCTATGACTCATATTTCCAGAGCATGAATCTGGGGTACGCTCTTATGGCTGTCAAAGGTAGCGCTACAAAGACAGTCTGAAGGCTTCACTTACTTGTTTTGATGTTGTCTTCATGTTGTAAGAAAACTCATCCAGAATCACAGTGTTGGCAAAGAAGGAAAAACATACTCTCCTACTAAAGCAAGTGCATATCACCACAGAGTGAAAATCTCTAGTGAAATCCTGAGTCAGCAACTCATCCAAAACTCAGTGTTCAACAGTCACCTGTGCCATTTGCAGCAGGACCTTCCTGCCATAGATTGGCCTGGGTATACACCTACCAAACAGCCAGCTAAAGAACCTGGTTACCTTCACCTGGATGAACAAACAAGAAGCAATCTGGTTGTATAAATTCTGTTGTTGTAATTTCTTGGTTGTGGAATAATTTTAACCTTCTCGTAGGATTTTCTCTTCTGAGGCTAAGTGTCATGGAGGTTCTGCCACTTTTGGTGGGTTTTCTCATGTGATTGTATTCTTTAAAGCTTGATATATATGCATGCATAGGTAATAAGGGAGGCAATGGCCGATGATATTATCACCAGACTATTAATTCAGAGACCCTAGTGGTGATTTGGGGACTTGGGCTCAAAACCCACCAGATGGTAGAATTTGAGTTCAATTCAAAATATAGATCTGGAATTAAGAGACTGATGAGAACCATGGAACTGATGCCAATTGTCGGAAAAGACATGCTTAGTTCACTAAAGCCCTTGAGGGAAGGAATCTGCTGGTCTACATGTGATTCCAGACTCAATACAATGTGGCTGAATCTTAACTGGCTTCTGGGCAATTAGAGATGGGAAATTAATGCTGGCCCAGCCAGTGACACCCACATCTGTGAATGAATAAAATAAATATTTAGTAGTGTATAAGCAGGACATTCTGCCTCCCACACCAGGAATTTCTGTGCTCCAATCTCTGGGCACTATGTTTAAAAGAACATAACTTCACTCTGAGCCCTGGGGCCATATGAAGATGTTGTAACCTGGACCTCACCCTATACTGGAGATGAGAGAGAAGAGGCAGGGATCGGCCTCAAAATTCAGTGACAGTACCCTTGGGTTGCTTCTGCAAGGGTGTGTTTGAATGCAGGGAGATCTATTCAACAGGGATGGCAACAAAAGGTCATCACAGAGGCAGTGTGGGTGGATGTGGCTGAGGCCCTTGGGGTGTGATCAACCCAGTAACCACTGGATGCGATGTTGTAAGAGGATGAGAAATAAGTTGTGGTCTGCCAAAATAAGTGTTACTGTCTGCTAAATCCTTCATGCCACAATGATTGTGTCCTACCATTGCAAATCTGCCAAAGTACAGGGCTATCTCACCACCTTCTATGACAGGTATTTCCGTCACGTGCCTCATGTCTAATCAACGTCTGTCACTCCATTGCACCTACCTGTGCTGGACTCTGAACATCACAGTGATACTGCAGCTCACATAGCAAGGGATCTCCAGCACACAGCTTACACATACCTAGCTCACTAACCTTTCATCACATCACAACAGATTTGAAATGAACTCTCTGCTATAATTCTAAGGGAGGGACTTGGAAGCATTTAAAAATTATCCAAATAACCTGAATTTGTGATGAGATTTAGATGGTGATTTGCCAGTGAGAAACAAAGTCACATTAACACTGCTCAACATTCACTTCTGGATGAAATGCAATCGATTCTTGTGTAAGAGCTGCTACAATGGCTGATATATCGTGTCTATTTATAGCCAAAATGATTCTGCCTCTGGTGATAACCATCAATTTAAAGTGTTTCTAAAGCATGATAAAGCAACAGATTAGGATTGATGTTATCGTTTGATCTTTACATTGAATAGTTTTGTGCTTGATTTTGGACCATCTCACATTTCTTGCCACATATCAGACTTGGTGTTATGGGTTGGATTTTTATGGAGACATGGGGGTGGGGGTGTGAGGTGGGGGGAGTGTGTGGTTTGGGGCTTCCTACCTTCTCACCTGCTGTTTGGTGAACTGGAACAAGACTTAACTCCCTCCTCCATGGTGGCTCACTTGTATTAAATTCCACTTACAGCTAGGGGCGGTCAACTAGATATGTTCTTGGGCTATTTGCTAGTTTGCACAGGGGGTCTAACTTTATAATAAGTTGGTAATTTCTGTTTGGAAATTGGAAGCAGACCAGAGAAGGTCACTAGACTGATTCTGCAAATGGAGGACTGTCCTTTGAAGAGAGGTTGAGTAGATTGGGCTTGAACTCATTGAAATTGAAAAGAAGGAGAGGTGACCTTATTAAAACATATGACACTCTTATGGGGTAATATGGAGAGGTTGTTTCTCCTTGTGGGAGAGTCTAGGACCACAACGCATAATCTCAGAATAAGGAATCACTGATTTAACATTGAGATGAAGAGGAATTCCTTCTCCCAGAGGGAAGTCAACCTGTGGAGTTCTTTACCACAGGTAACTGCTTAGTTAGGTATATTGAAAGCTGAGATAAACAGGACAAATTGGGAAAGTGGAGTTGAGGATTATTAGTTTGCCATGATCTTATTTAATGGCAGTCCAGTTTCGATGGGCTGAATGGCCTACTTCTACTCTTACTTCTTTCGGTCTTATGGGTGTACCACTGTGAGAAATTGAAAAGAGATTCTCTTCCTACCAACAGAATGAAAACATCTCCAGTGGACATCAAGAGGGTGTGGTTAGAGGTTAAAAAAGAGGCAGCAGAAACATAATGCCACACTCCTGGATTCGGGAGCTGGTGTAATGACCTCAGTAAGTTAGAAAGGTGACTACAGTGACACATCACCTCACCCACTCACACTGCCTGGTCAGGTCTATGCCAGCTCATCTCTCCTCACACCCTTTGCTTGCAGGTTATTCTTTATTCATGCTACCTCCCATCATGAACACTCACTCCCAATCTTCTGTAATATATTGCTAGCCCTCAAATTTGGCCTCAATGAATTGCACTCCATCTATTGAATAAACACACCTGATCAGAGTCATTCAGAGGAGTTTAGTAAGAAAAACAGAGAACTAGATAGAGAAATATAGAGAATTGGAGGACATGATCAAAATGTCTTACAGTGGGCTGTCAGATCAAAGCCACCGCCATGTCATTTAGTACTTTAGCTGTGTTGAATTGATTCCTAAATATTTTCTAATCAGCCTGTTCAGAGGTTTTATTAGACAGGTTTGGAACAGGTGGGACTTAAACCCAGGCCTCCTGGCTCAGAGATATTAACACTACCATTGCACCACAGGAACCTGTGATATTATTTCTACTGCAAGTGAAATGAGAATTATTTTTCAAGGAGGGATGGTGATGAATGAGAGATGCATTGACACAATTGCAATTGTTTCTCACCCACCTAGTCAAAACATCACTTCTCCCAATTTCAGGGCAGGCCCTTGCATGTAGGCAGGTGGAGGCCAGCCTATGGCAGGACCCTTAATGGTTCTGAAACTGGAGGATGTCAGCTAAGGGCAGCTCAGCAGTCAGTGCAGGCATCTGAGTAGCATGACTCAGATTGTGCTTAAGCCATACACACAAGTGTTTGTAGCTTGTGGCTGCAGCAATAAAAGGAAAAATGCTTTGTTTTTTTAAGTATTGGTTTCTGTGAAAATGGTGTTTTAGTAATTGTTTTCACAGCTACTCAGCTCACCAAACTTTTTATTCCTTTTCCCAATCTTTCCCATCTTGTTCAATTGTGGGTCATTATTTTCAAACGTATTTGTGATGATTGCAGGGATGTGAATTCATGAGGACTACTGGAAGCTGTTGAAGGGTTGATGAGTTGGCTGCCACATAGAAATGTTGAAAATAGGAAGTATTTTCCCCATGAGCCTGCCTCACCATTCAAAATGATCATCCTTTCAGTGCTCTGTTTGTGCTTTCTCTCCATGCCCTTTGTTTTCTTTAGCTCTAAGAAATCTATCTACCTCCTTCTTAAAAACATTCAATGGTTTGACCTCAACTTTATGTACTAGACAATTCCACAGCTCACCGCACTGCCTGGATAAGTGATTTCTCCTCATTTCAATCCTAATGGCTCACTCCATCTCCTTCGACTGTGTCTGTTGGTTCTGGACTGCCCAGACATTGGGAACATCCTACATGTATTTAATCTTGTAGAGTCTTGTTAGACTTTTATGGATGTCTATGAAACAGCTCTCATTTTTTCTAAACTCCATGAATAATATCCTAACTCTCCATTTCTCTTTATACATCAGTCCTGCCAGGAAGCAGTCTGGTAAGCATTCATTGCAGTAATTTAATGCCTGGAACATCCTTCCTCGGGTAAGAAGACCAGAACTGTACATAATACTCCAGAAAACACCAGGGTCTTGTACAATTGCAGAAAGATATCCCTGCTCCTTAAATCTCCTTGCCATATCTTCTCACATCATATCATTTGCCTTAGAAACTTAGACAACAGGAACAGTGGTAGGCCATCTGGCCCTTCGAGCCTGCTCCGCCATTCAATATGACCATGGCTGATCATCCAACCCAATATCCTGTTCCTGCTTTCTCCCCACATTTTTTGATCCTGCTAGCCCTAAGAAGTATATCTTCTTCACTGTCTGCTTACTTTAAGTGACCTGGTGTAACAAGGACACCCAGATCTCATTGCACCAACCCCTTTCCCAATCTGTTACTGTTCAGATAATAATGTGCGTTCCTGTTCCTGCTCCAAAAGTGAATAATCTCACAATGATCCTCATTATATTTTGTCTGCCATGCATTTGCTCACTCATTCAACTTGTTGAAATCACATTAAAACTTATCTGCTTTCTCCTCATAGTTCCCCCTCCTCACAGTTTACCTGCATCATCTACAAACATGGAAATATTACATTTAAACAAAGAACTGTGGGTACCAGAGATCTGAAACCAAAACAGAAATTGCTGGCAGCATCTGTGAGGAGAAAATGGAGTAAACATTTTGAGACCAGTGACTCTTCATGAGGCATGATTTCCCTTTCAGAAACCTATGCTTACTCTGTCCAATCCTATTGTGGTTTTCCAAGTAAATTGCTATTGAATCTTTCATAATGGCCTCTAGCATTTTCCCCATTACCAATGTTAGCCTAACTGAACTATAGGTTCCTCTCTGCCCCTCCCTTTTTAAAATAGTGGAGTTGCTTTAGTAATCCTCCTATCCATAGAACTGTTCCAGAATCTATTGAAAATTGAAAGATGAGTACCAATGCATCCAATTATTCTACGCTTGCTTCCTTAAGTCCTCTGGGATGTAGATTATTGGACCTGGGATTTATTAGATTTTAATCCCATCAATTTCCACACCATTTCCCTAGTACACTGATTTCTCTCAGTTCTTCCTGTCACAGTTCTCCAATGTTTTCGGGACATTGTATGTGTCCTCACTTGTGAAGATAGAACTGAACTATGTATTTAATTGGCTTGCAAACTCTTTGTTCTCCATGATGACCTCTGCTGTTATCTTCACTAATCTTCTCTTCATGTACCTATAAAAGATTTTAGAATCAATTTTATGTTCCTCACATGCTTACTCTCATATTCTATTTTCTCCCTCTTAATCAATCTCTTTTAAACTGCTTCCAACCTTCCGATCTGTAATTGTTTGGCCAGTTTGTATGCATCTTTCTGGGTCTCATACTATCTCTAATATCCTTTCTTAGTTGGTCTACCTTTTCTGTTTTATTTTTATGCTGGGGAGAGTGAACAATTGTTGGAGTTCATCCATGCATTATTTAAATGTTTGCTATGCCAATCCATCATCGTTTTTTAAAATAACTAACTCATTAATTTATCAGCGAAAACTTGAACCTCATACCATATAGTTTCCTTTAATTAGAATCAGGATCCTAATCTCAGAATCAACCATTCCACTCCACATCCCAATGAAGAATCCTATCATGTTATGGTCACTCTTCCTCAATGGGCTCCACACGGCCAGATTATCAATTACTCCTTTCTAATTACACGATACCTGGTTCCTCAATGTATTGATCCAGGAAACAGACATGTATGCACCCTCCATGGTATTGTTATTAATGCAAATAAAAAGTCACCTATAATTGCAGCTGTAATTACAGCTACAGCTTAATTGCTTGATGTCTAATTTCCTGTTTGACACCTTCCCCAACATTATCATTACTGTTTTTGTTGTCTGTATTCAACATTTTCTGCCCCTTGGTGTTTCTAAGCTCTACCCATACAGGTTCCACTTCACCAGAGCTGATAACTTTCCCCAATCTTATGTTAATGCACTCTTTAACCAGCAATGCTACCCCACCTCCTTTTCATTTTTATCCATCCTTCCTAAAAACTGAATATCTGTCCCTGGTCACCCTGCAGCCAAGTCTCTGCCAATGCAACTATATCAGACCAGAAAGCAAGTTAGAGGGCATGCCCCTCTCTACATTAATGGAGATGGTTGACAGTGTCACGTTCCGAGGAGTGATGATCACCAACAATCTGTCCTGGTCAACCCCCATTGAGACAATGGTCAAGAAAGCACAACAATGTCTCTGCTTCCTCAGGAGGCTAAGGAAATTCTGCATGTCCATAAAGAATCCTACTGATTCTAATAAATGCAACATCGAAAGCATTCTAGCTGAATGGATCATAGCTTAGTATGGCAACTGCTCTGCCTTGGACCATAAGAAACTACAGAGTTGTGAGCACAGGCCAATCCATCATGTTAGCCAAACTTCCATCCAGTGGCTCTATCTATACTTCTCGCTGCCTCGGGAAGGCATCTGCCTCGGCAAAGACATCTTCCACCCCGGTTGTAATCTCTTCCAACCTCTTCCGTCAGGCAGAAAAAAACAAAAGCTTAAACACTCATACCAACAGAATCAAGAACAGCTCCTTTCCCCGCTGTTATTAGACTAATGAATGGACCTATCAAATTTTAAGTTTAATATTGATCTCACTGTTCGTGCACTTCTCTGCAGCTGTAACATTGTATTCCTCACTGTCCTATTACCCTAATGCACTTTGTATGGTATAATCTGCCTCTTCTGCATACAAAATAAACCTTTTCACTGTACTAAAGTACATAGTCATGTGACAATAAGAAATCAAATCAAAAAACTTTGTTGTGAATAAGCCTCTTCTTGGAGATATTGTAGGTAACAGCGGTGTAGTGATTGTAACAAGGTCAGCCATGTGGATCTTGAAGAATGAGTTTCCTGATTGAGACTGTTAATCTGGTCCAATCAGGGAGGCAGGAGTGGGTACTGCAGGTGCTGGAGATTAGAGTCAAGATTAGAGTTGTGCTGGAAAAGCACAGCAGGCCAGCAGCATCTGAGGAGCAGGAAAATCGACGTTTCGAGTAAAAATCCTTCAGCAGGAGGGCTTTTGGCAGAAATGTAGAGTTTCCTGCTCCTCAGATGCTGTCTGACCTGCTGTGCTTTTCCAGCAACACTCTAATCTTGACCCCAATTGGGGAACCCAGGCTAACAGATATAAACAGGAATGTCAGAGGTTCTGTTCACTCTGAGAGCTAACTCTGAGAGAGCTGGATTAGTGCCAAGCCCATGTGAAATTAAAGGGGGACTTGCTGACAGGATACCAACTTCTGTGGAGTTATTTCAGATCGCCTTTGCACTGGTTACATTAACTGTGTATTAATAGCTGTGGCATTTTGGGAAGCAATATGAGCAGCTGCATTTGCATTGCCTTCATCACTCCCCTCGTTTTCTTTATCCTCTCATCATCTGAATTATCCGAGGGGAATTGAAAGTCCCCCTGCATGCTCAAGCTCTACCTGCTGTGTAATGTGTGAAGTAGAGCAAACCATAACCATTCTGGCACCTGTTGCTAGAGGTAACTGAAGCATACCTGCAAATCTGTCTGGATTTGCTGATGACATAGTCAATTACACTTCTTGACGGTGGTGGAGATTTCATTCACCATAATTCTGTTGAGATTCAGGTTTGTCAGGTGTGGATGGATTTGCTGTTAGCATTCCTTGTCACTGAGCTGTTATCCCTTTCACTGTATTTCTAATAGCGAAGAGATGGGGGGGGGTTTAGACAGCAGCAGAATAAAACCACAATGATCACAGCTCAGGAATTTTTTTTAAACAGTGGCAGAAAGGTCTCTTTGTAATCACCCGCCAGTTTTACATTGATGGCATTGAAGCCCTGGTGATTCACAGACATTTCTGGTGGTTCTGGCATTGCCCTGCAACCATGAGGAGCCAATCTACTCATTCTGACTGCCATCATCAGTGGAACATTTGACATAATTGTCAGGCCCCATTGGTAAAGAAGCCAACCGACCTTTGTCTCACATATGTGCTGATGGGGGAATGTTGCTTGTGCCTGTGGCAAAACCCTGGATGGATTCGGAGGCAAAACATTGAGAGTGGTGGACACTGTGATAGCCTTTTGGTGAACCATGACCACACAGTCCAAAAGGCATCAGGTCAACTTCTACAGGGAGGCTGCAAATGTCTGCTACCACCTGGCATGACATTTTGCCCCTTTTGAGACACTGGTGTTTAGATTGTCCAAGAAACTGATCCTCTGTCTATAGACCCTGTTTATGGGAGGTCCCACTTGCAAGTTTCACTTCTCTGCTAGTCTCCCTCTTTCTTTATTCCTATACTTTTGTTTTCCCTGCTTTGCTGGCACACTTTTTCTGCTGGCACCTTCTCTCTGGGTAGTCACAGGTCAGTGTGCTTCAGATTCTGATACAATGGCTTGCCATCTTGGTCCTGAAATGAGGTGTACCCTTAGGCAACTTTAGTGGCACCGATCTGCCTGTGAAGAAAATAATCTGATGGTGAATGCACCGTGAACAAATCTTTGCCCTCAAGGCGATAAGAAAACAGAATGCCCTGAAATTGATGAGCCACAGAATTATGGAATTATTACTGCGTACGAGATCATTTGGCCCATTGTATTTGCATTGGTTCTCTGAGCTTTCTAACTTAGTGCCAATCTCCTGCCTTTCTCTGTAACCCTGCACATTGCTTCTAGTTAAATCACCATCCAACACCCTCTTGAAGACCTGAGTTGTACCTGGCTCCACCTCCCTGCCGGGCAGTGCATTCCACATCCTAACTACTTGCTGTGTAAAAATTGTGTTCAATCTCATCTTGCCTTTGCTTCTTTTGTAAAATCCTTTTAAGACTGATTCTCAATCTTCTCGCAAGCAGAAACAATTTCTCCCTATTCATTCTGTTGAGACTCCTCATCATTTTGAAAACTTTTATCAAATCTCCTTTGAACCTCGCTTCCACGGGCACCAGTCTCAGTTCTCCAGTCTTTCTTCACAATTGAAGTGTCTCATCCCTGAAACAATTTATGTAAACCTCTTCTGCACTCTCATTCTTCTTGTATCATGTGGTACCCAGAAATGTACCCCGTGCTCTAGTTGAGGTATAACCAGTATTTTACATAAGTTTATCATAACCTCTCAGTGTTATTATCCTTTCTCCCATTAATGGTAGTTAGAATACTATAGATATTTTTAATCAACCTGTTCAGGTGTGTTATGTGTATTGTTTCACTCCTCTGGAACAGGTAGGACTTGAACCCAGGCCTCCCGGCTCACAGGTGAGGATACTACTCTGCAACATGGTGCTTTATTCACAGCCTTCCCAACCTGTCCTGCCATCTTTGATGACTCATGTATACAGATGCCCAGGCCTTTCTGCTCCTACACACATTTTAGTACATTTATTTTATACTGTCTTTCCATGGTCTTTGTATTTACGTGTCTCACCTCATATTTCTTTGTGTTGAGTTTCATCTGTCACCTATCCACCCACTCTACCATTGTCTAAATGTCCTTTTGTTTACAATTCTTCGCATTCGGTCTCATCCACAAACATTCAAATTATCCCCTTGTCTGAAGGAGACATAAATTAATTTAAAGAAGAGGAAGTGTGGCTATGATAGGTATCAGGTAGGAAATACATTTGCGAACCAAATTAAATGCAGAGGGATCTGAAGGAAGGGAGCTCCAGATTTGTTTGTTCTACCTTTCCCTTTTGAGGGAATATATCTTGACTGTGCCAAAAGTTATCCTCCCTTTAAAGTTACAGCTGTCATTGTTCACGTATTGTTTCTGCTACCGAGCTTTTCATTCCAGTCTGTCCAGTTCAGCTCCATTCTTGTCCCATTGAAGTTGACTCTCTGCCAGCTGGTTATTCTTACTCTGGATTGACTAATGACGTTTTCCACCATCATCCTAAACTTTATCATATAATGATTATTATCCCTTAAATGTTACCTGCTGTCCTTGACCTCCTTGTTCAACCTCATTCCCAAGAACCAGGTCTAGCAATGCCTCTTGTTGGACCAGACGCACACTGCTGTAGGGAATTCTCCTGAACACAATCTCGGAACACTTGTCTCTTACTGTCCCTTACACTACCACTATTCCAGTCTATACCTGGGTAATTATAGTCCCCCATTATAACTTTGATGTTTACACCTCTCTGTCATGCTCTTGCAGATTTGTTCCACCCGTCATTCCCATCAGCTGGTGGTCTGCACACACACTGGGTAATGGAGTTGTATTCTTCTTATTGCTTACCTTTAGTTAAACTGGTTCTGTCCTTCACCCAGTGAAGCATTCTCTTTCTCCAGTGATGCAATGCTCTCCTTAACCAAAAATGCTGAACTTCTTTCTTTTCTTTCCAGAATACTGACCAGGAATATTTAACACACATTCCAGCCCTTTCTTAATGAAGGAATTATAATGGTTATTGAATTTGCTATTGTCACAAGGTCATAGTCCTACAAGAAATCTGAGACTGTAACTCTTTAATCTTATTAACTATTGTGCCTTAACATATATGCAGTATAACCCTGATTTACATTTCATTACCTTCTCCTTTACTCCCAATCAATTTACTAACTTGCTTTTTCTATAGTTTTCTGCATCTTCCAGCACTTGTGCATCCTGGTATTTCTGATATCCTCCCCTGGTTCCCACACTTCTGCTGAGTCAGTTTAAAAGCTCCCCAACAGCACCCAGTAAAAAAAAACTGCACAAGGACCTGGGTCAAGGTTCTGTTCAGATGCAACCCTTCTGGCTTGTATAGGCACCATCTCTCCAGAGCTAGCCCCAGTATCCCAGGATTCCAAAGCCCTCCCTCCTGCACTCCTTTCCAGTTACACATTCATCTGCCTTGTCTTCCTATTTCTACATTCACTGGCATGTAACATTGGGAATCATCTGAAGATTACTACTGTAGGGGTTCTGCTTGCTAATATTCTAACTAGCTTCCTAAATTCTGATTGCAGGATCACATTCCCCTTTACTGCTTATGCCATTAGTGTCTACAAGAACCACAATCTCTGATGGTTCGCATTCCCACAGAAGAACGTCCTGCAGTCATTCTGTAACATTTTTGACACAAGCACCAGGGATGCAAGAAACAATCCTGGAATCACATTGACAGCACAGAAATGTCTGGCTGTTCTCCTAACTAAAGAATCCCCTTTCTGTCCTGCCCTTCCACATTATTTTTTCCCCCTCTTGTGCAGCTGAATCTCCCATGGTGCCAGGGGTTTTCCATTGCTGCTATCTACCAAGGAGCTATTTCTCTCACTGATCTTCAGAACAGAAAACTAATTTGCAATCAGGAACTCTTGTCTATTTTTCTTTGACTGCCTAGGAGACCCCATTCCCTATTTACTTGCTTACCCCTAACTTGAGGTGTGAACATTTCTCTAAATATGCTATTTATGTACTTCTCTGCCTCATGGATAAATCTCAGTAACTCCAGCCAAAGCTCTGAAACCTGGATTTCTAACTTATGCAGCTGATGACACTTCTTAAACATGGCCTCATCTGTGTTCCAAGAGTTATCCACAATTCTCCACATACCAGAGGATAGGTATATCCCCTTGGCTGAACTGTGCTGTCTTAAAGCTTTAAGTTATTTTAATAACTTTAACTTCAGGTATGGTTACTTAAACTTACTTTAACCTTGCATTTGTACCATTAACTACAAAATGGAGATAAGTAGAAAGTAGAAATGCCTCTCCCTTACTCACAAATCAGCTCCATTTTCTCTGCCAATATATGTTTACTTTTACTGTTCTTGTTTATAATCTTATTTTTATAAATTACTGGAGTTGAAACACAATTCCTAACCTCAACTACCTAAAGTCATGAGTTTCCTGTGATGCCATTAGTAGACTATTTTCAAACTTAAGTGGATCCTAGCCCTCAGAAAGGTGTTCCTTTGCAGCTCTGACAGCCCTTACCCCCAAAAGGGAGGTGAAAGGCTCCACGTCGATTCTATTTCTCTCAGTTTGAAATTTCAAGTCAGTCTGGAAACCTATGCACCCAACATTAAAGTGGAAGCAGCATCAATATCACTGTTTTTGAGCGATTGGCATCTGGAAATTGGCCAGGCGAAAGTGGGTACTGCAGATGCTGGAGATTAGAGTCAAGATTAGAGTGGTGCTGGAAAAGCACAGCAGGTCAGGCAGCATCCGAGGAGCAGGAAAATCGATTTCCTGATGAAGGGCTCATGCCCGAAACATCAATTTTCCTGCTCCTCAGGTGCTGCCTGACCTGCTGTGCTTTTCCAGCACCACTCTAATCTTGACTCTGGAAATTGGCATTTGGTGCACTAGCTGGTTCCTGGTGTTCTGTCAATTTCACAGCCTTTAACATCCAAATCATACGCAAATTCACTCACTCTTTCATATTAACATTCAGCCCATACATTTAAAGCGATTTAATTGGCACTGGAGTCCTGTTGGCATACCTGCAATGGTGATAAGATATAAGATAAAATACAACAGGGGAACAGGGCATTTGGACTAATCAATCCACGTTGATTATTGCTCTATAAATGAATCAGGTTGTTGAGTTATATTTACATTCTATTCCAAATATAATTTTTATAGAATTCTTTTGGAGCTGATTGTCTCATTATGTGTTACTATCTTCTGCAATCAGGTGCTTGAGGGTAAGCAGGCCAGTGCAAAGCTCCACTTTTCCAGGTTTAAAGCTGGTGATTACTGTCAAACGGGTACTGAACCTTCTATATAACTGGGTCAGCAGTTTTGCTGAGGCTAATCAGCATGTGACCACTAAGAGGATTACAAAGTAAATAATTCAGAAGCTGCGGATGATGCCTTCATGAAACTTCAAAAGTAATGGTTTTGTCTATTATGGATAACAGCATTAACAAATTATACTAATTAGCATGTTAAAGTAGAAACTAGATCAATATAAAATAAACTCTCACCAACAACTATAAATCAATAAGTTCTGTGATCATGAATCTCAGTGGATGTGATTTTCAGCAACATGCTCAGGTACTAATGAGCCTTTGAGGTGACCAAGATAGTGTCTTGAGCTGCAACATCAGTTTAGATCACAATGAGCCTAAGTCATTATCTTGGTAAAGGAGTTGAATAGTTGCACAGAGTCTTGTCAAACATCAGATCACCACTTCGATATCTCATGTTACAAAGCTTCAACTAACACTCTCTCCTAATAACGGTTAGCTAACTGGGATTTAATGTTGTGTTGATGTTGAGTTCAAGAACTATTAAAGGGATATTCACCATTTTATTGTTTCTGTAGCCATGAAGTGGCCCTCCAAAACATATCCAGAGAGTTTTGAAAACTTTGACAAGACTTAACCAATACTTGATTCATTGAGGACTTACAAGTAATTGATACTGCTGCTGTGAAGTTCACCGTTTTTAGGCACCAGGAGATTTGTTTGAAAAGTGATTGGTCATCAACGTGTTGTTACGGGTCCCTCCTGGTCTGGACAAGAAATAAAAGGATATCCTTTCTTCTCTTGATTTGGAGATGCCGGTGTTGGACTGGGGTGTACAAAGTTAAAAATCACACAACACCAGGTTATAGTCCAACAGGTTTAATTGGAAGCACTAGCTTTTGGAGCAATACTCCTTCTTGTGTCTTACAATTGTGGACTCCACAACTGCCTGATGAAGGAGTAGCACCCCAGAAGCTTCACTGTCATACCTGAGAATCCTTGTGCCCGCTCAACTGAGTTGCTGACCCTCTTGCAAAGTGCCACTCTGTACTGTACTGGTTAGCGAACTTCCTATATTCAGTGGTAGTGGCCACATGGAATCTGCATCACTGCTCCACGGAAATTGCATCTAATCAACACTTAAGAGTTAAACCTGCAGTATGTCAGTTTAGCATTTCTAGGCAAGTTCAAATTATGGTCATCAGGACCAAGATAGTGTCTTGAAGTAAGCAGGTCTAATTAACACTGCATTCATTTAGTCCCTGTGTTCACCCTTTGTATGTAGGCAAAGAACATCAGAGTTAGGAGCAAGAGTCCGCAATTCAGCCCCTAAGGCCTACTCTGCCATTCAATACAATCATGGGTGATCTCATCTTGGCCTCAACTCCACTTTCTTACACACTCTCCATAACCCATTAACCTGTCACTGATTAAAACTTTCTCTCGAATGATCTAACCATAAAGGAGAGTAGGGTATAATGATCATACTAAATTAATATTCATTGAGATCTGGAGAGCTCTGAGAACGTGGAAGGTGAAGGGGGATAGTTGGGGAAAAGACACAAGAGCAGGGGGTGGGACTTGAGCCTTTGTTGCCTTGCAACACATACCCCTTGAAATGTCAGGATTTGACACCCCACATTGAGAACTCCTGCATTAAAGACTGGGAGCCATTAATTGACATAAAAAAACCAGGAGCAACAGGCTAAGGGAGTGGGAATGTTTGTGGTAAAGAAATAAAGCATTACACCAGAGTAAAGTTAAAAATTGACCTTCTTAAGGTGACTTAAAACAAGTCCTAGGATTTACATATTCATGAACCAAAACCTGTAACCAATTCTAAAAGATGAAAGACTTAACAACAATCAAGGTTTGTTCAATATATCAGGTGTGGGCAGCATTGTGGCTCAGTGGTTAGCACTGCTGCCTCACAGCACCAGGGACCTGGGTTTGATTCCAGCCTCGGGCGACTGTGTGAAGTTTGCACATTCTCCACATGTCTGCATGGGTTTCCTCCGGGTGCTCTAGTTTCCTCCCACAGTCCAAAGATGTGCAGGTCAGGTGAATTGGCCATGCTAAATTGCCCATAGTGTTCAGGGATGTGTAGGTTTGATGCATTAGTCAGGGATAAATATAGGGTAGGGGAATGGGGCTGCGTGGGTTACTCTTCAGAGGGTCGGTATGGACTTGTTGGGCTGAAGGGCTTGTTTCTACACTATAGGGATTCTATTTTATTCTATATCATTTCAGTTGCATGATAACTATAATCTTTTGATATAAATTCTGTGTCTTATGGTCTTATTCTCCACAACCACCTGATGAAGGAGCAATGTTCCGAAAGCTAGTCTTCCAATTAAACCTGTTGGACTATAACCTGGTGTTGTGTGATTTTTAACTTTGTTCACCCCAGTCCAACATTGGCTCCTCCCCATCATGGGTCCTAGAGTAAATGTCAGTGGCAGAATAAAAGACAGCCATGTCTGACGTCAAAAATATGAAAACAAGATACAGACAGGACCTTGCAGTCAAAGTGGAGGACAGCATTCATTGTTGAAAGTTGTTAAACTCCATGTTGAGTCAAGAAGCCTGTGAAATAGTGAACTGGAAGATGAGATATTGTTCCTTATGTTTGCAATGGGCTTCACTGGAATATTACTGAAGAGTGTGGGGTGTGGGAGGCTGGCCAGGAGTGTGTTAGAGTTATAAGGCCTGTAGGTGACAAAAGCATTTTCTCAGCAGTGGAAAGGCTGAGGCAGGGATGGAGGCAAAGGTGGAAATGGCAGTATTCATGACGACCCAGACATGTGCACAGCTCAGGGTCAGGTATGACAATGACGGTGTGAAAATCTGATTCTACATTAGTCGACAGGGAGACAGATGGAATTGGTACTGAGGACCAGTATTCCCGGTTGGAGGAAATTTCTGCTCATTTTTTGCTAGGTATAGGACAAACAGTCAGATAACCTAGGGACAGTAATGGAATTGATAGCAGGTATTCATGTGGATGGGTTGGGAAGTTTATACAGAAGGAGAGGTTCAGGGATAAGATGGCAGTAAATTCAGAAGAGAAAGAGCACAGTGGATTGAAATGGAGACAGAAATAGTGGGGATGAGAAGCAGCTCTGTGAGGAGGTTGAGGATCAAACAATGACAACACCTCAGTGGGAAATTTAGCATGGATTTAGATGAGCTTTAGAGATAAAGTTCTTTCTTTACCACAGCCCACTCCCTTAGCCTGTTCCATTTTTTTTGTCATTTAATGGCTCTAAATCTCTAATGCAGGAGTTCTCAATGTGGGTTATCATATCCTGACATCTCAGGGGCGTATGCTTATTTTAAGTAAGAGGTGAGGCAGGGTTAACAAGTTAAGATGCTGAAAGAAGGAGAAGGTGACAAAGAATGAAGGGATGGGTTAAGCAGTGATTTTGGTGATAAGGCACACACCAACACCGGTGTAACAGTCTGGGTAGGACAAATGGTAAAATGTATAGTCAGGTGGGGAGGCTTCATTTAGAGAGAAGGTTTATTTCAAGTCCGTGATGTTGATACAGTTTCCCACAATGTATTGCTGCATGGCCAGGTGAACCGACATTCTGCAGGAAGAAATGGGAAGGGGTCACAAGAGCTGATCTACCAGCAGTGTCCACAACATCTGCACTTGTAAGGAGGAGCTGAAGTGAGAGCAGACTGATAAGATAAACCCATATCAGCCCTGTGGTGCATGACAGTGAGAGCACAGGATTGGGCAGATGAAGTTACAATAGGGGCCTTGATGTACACCCGCGACTGTGCTGCCAAATTCTGAACGAATGTCATCTGTACATTCACCGGTGACACCATCGTAGTAGGACGGATATCTAACAAGTCAAATACAGAAGGGAGGTAGAGGGCTAGGTGACATTGTGCAATAGAACAACCTCTCTCTCAACATCGGCAAAACTAAAGAACTGATTAGAGACTTTACTAAGAAAGGAGGAGAACATGCTCCCATCTACATCAACAGAGCAGACAATAAGAGTTGAAGAACGTCAAGTTCCTTGGAGTGATGACAACTGACAACCTGTCCTGGACTTCCCATGTAGATGCGACAGTCAAGAAGGCACAATAATGCATCTTAAGGCCATAATACCATAAGACATAGGAGTGGAAGTAAGGCCATTCGGCCCATTGAGTCCACTCTGCCATTCAATCATGGCTGATGGGCATTTCAACTCCACTTACCCACATTCTCCCCGTAGCCCTTAATTCCTTGTGACATCAAGAATTTGTCAATCTCTGCCTTGAAGTCTTGCTAATATTCATCTCTCTTGTGCACCCTGTGCAATGTTACCTGTGTGCATCTACCCTAATCTATTGTTCTGTACATCCTTGCTTACCATGATCTGCCTGAACTGCTCATAAACAAAGCTTTTCACTGTACTTCAGTTAAAATGACAGTAAATAAATCAATAATCTTTAGCAGGTTGCAGTGAGTGCACTGAAGGAAGCTGTAGGCCTATTCAAGATGACAAAAGGCTGGGATAATGACAGAAGAATGAAAGGTTGAGGATCGAGTGCTGTTTGATTGGATTTGGAGCTTGGGAAGACCAAGTACTTGAGAAAGGAGAAAAATAAAGTATTACAACAGGGCAAAAAGTTCTAGGAGGGACAGAAAGAAGTAGCAAGGAGGAGGAAATAATGAAATGGAAATAGTAGAGATTGGCTTAAATCCATAGCAGTCAAAAAGTGTGGTGCTGGAAAAGCACAGCTGGTCAGGCAGCACCTGAGGAGTAGAAGAGTCAATGTTTCAAGCATAAGCTCTTCATCAGGAATGTGGTGGGGAGGGTGCAAGTGGGGCTGAGGGATAAATGGGCAGGGAGATGGGGCTGGGGGAAGGTAGCTGGGAATGCGATAGAGAGGTGAAGGTGCAAGGTAATGATGATTTGGTCAGAGGGGAGGGTGGAGCAGATAGGTGGGAAGGTGGATGGACAGGTAGGACAGTTCAAGAGGGCGGTGCCGAGTTGGAAGGCTGAACCTGGGATAAGGTGGGGGGAGGGGAGATCAGGAAACTGGAGAAATTGATATTGATGCTGTATGGTTGGAGGGTCCCAAGGCAGAAGATGAAGTCCATAGCAACAGAGACTGCATATTTGAATAGTGTTATTTTGTGTTGCACTTCACTTAAGGAGTTAGATTTGGTGCAGCAACATGCATTTTTAAATGCATGTTATGATTGTGGTTAATATATCCAGCCAAGGGATGTTCAAAGAAATGTTTTTTTGTTAGGGCTGGCTATAAGAAAACTGGTTGATGAAACAACCATAGGTGGGTGGATTAAGGTTGCCGACTAAAGTTGTGGAACTCCAGCAGTGATATCCTAGACATATTCCAAGAAGATCTGATTGAAACCGAAAGAGCAGGGACACCTAGGCTTGGGGAACACCAAGCTAACAGTCTCATGGCAGTTGAAGCTATCTGGTGTAGATTTATTCACAAGGCAATGGCAAGGATGTACTTGAGGAATGTGATAAATATATAGGGATGTGCTTGAATGTTTGTATTCAGTAAAACAAACTTTTACTTAATATGTTGAAATTATTGACAAATTCCCAAATTTTATAATGAAATAAGACAGAAGTTTGAAATTACCACAAAATAACTAATTGCAACTGAAAGAGAGGCAGCATTTATTCAGCTTCTGTTCTGTGGCATTCTAGCCATCCACCCCAGAGAATAGCACTACACTACATTTTGTCATGAACGCTGTCATCAAAAGTGAGGGTGGGAAAGATGCTGAACAATTGGCACATTTATTTTTATTTCCACATTGGATGTGAGCACCGTTGGGGAGGTCAATATTCATTGTCCATCCTCAGGTTGGCCAGCAGCCCTTGGCAGTTGTATTTATGGTCCCAGGGTTTTTATGATCCTGGCTGAAAGCCCACCACTGGTCTGTCACGTCTGAGTGACACAAGATGCAATAGGCTTTCCTGAAAAAAGATGACACAGGTTCTCATTGGCTGTCGAGCTGATGATTGAGACCTTTGACATCTCCACAAGACTTGACCCCAGAACTTGAAATACTCTCTGACAAGATCTTTTCTAATCAAGCTGTTCAGAGATGTTCTGACACACCTCTGGAGCAGGTGGAACTTGGACAAAAATCTTCTAGCCCAGAGCTAGGGACATTACCATTGCACACCAAGAGGCGGTAATGACTCGGACGTTAATTGGGCAATCAGTTGTCAATCAGTTCCATACAATTAAACACAAGTTATATCGAATTAGTAGCGTGCTGTGTCTAATCCACATGAACCCCATAAATAACCTCCAAACTTTTGTATAAAACAAAGCCTTCAAAGTTCAAAAATAGGAAGCTGTCTCCTAGAGTTGAAAAAAGTCATCAAATTAAGATGATGGTTTCCTGAACTCCCTTAGACACAGTTACAAAAATGTGTAACCAATCCTTCATCTTTAATTGCTTTATTTCAGGACAAAGCAAGCAGTCTGTACTGAGCAGTTTCTACTAATTTAGCGACTGTAATACTTTGCATAGAAAATTTTGCATTCCAGACCAAATGTGCATTCTCCAAATGTGGAAAATGAGTTTGCAGAGTGCCATGTCTTTGCATACAGCAGCTACATTTATACTGACGAGCTATGCCTGATAAATAAACATCAAAAATATCAACAAAAGGCAAGATACAGCTTGCTGCTGGAAATCTGTAATGAAAAACACAAACTGTTGGGAATGCTCAGTAGGTCGGGAAACACAGAGGGGTGGGGGACAGAGCTTACATTAAGCTTTTGTTGGAACTGGTCTGATATAAGTAGTTAAAAATATGGAAGACTTTGTCATGATCTGGATAGGAGAGGCCTCTCCAGCTTCTGCCATCTGACAGGTGTTGAGCCTAAGAATTGCTGACAGGGCCCTGCAGCACCTCAAGCCTGATGTTTGCAGCAAGTTCAATGAGATTCTGTGGTGTGAGGATTTAGATTTGTATCATTTCTGTCTAGTTTCTGTGGTATTTTCTGAAGCATTCTCAACATCTTTGAGTAGATTTTTGTTTCAGTTTATTTGACTCAAATTAACGGAAGGAGAGTTCATTGGATTTGGTTGCAAGGATGTGATTTCCCTCTCCAATTGATTTTTCACTTTTGCCCTCCACAGGGCAATTCTTAAATCTCAGGCACCAATCTATTTCATGCAATGTTTTAAAATTAAAAATTGAAACTAAAACTTGGAAGAGGGCAGGAAAGCAGCATTGTATTATAGAGTGATAAGGCGGGGGAATTCTCTATAGTTATGGCTAGGTCTAGAGGATAATTCTGCATGTCTAACCTTGGATAGGAACTAGGCCTTTGCTTATTGGTAATGAGTATGGGGGAGAATTAAGTCAGAACCCTTTACCAAGCTAAGGGATCAAATCACTGCACTTCTTTTATATTAACAGCAAGCAAGCATATGTAGTTAGGGAGTTTCACAAAAACAAGTTGTCAAACAAAACTTAATGCTAAATGACGTAAGGAGATGTTAGCTGAAAATGTGTTGCAGGAAAAGCGCAGCAGGTCAGGCAGCATCCAAGGAGCAGGAGAATCGACGTTTCAGGCATGAGCCCTTCTTCAGGAAGAAGGGATCATGCCGAAACGTCGATTCTCCTGCTCCTTGGATGCTGCCTGACCTGCTGCTCTTTTGCAACAACACATTTTCAGCTCTGATCTCCAGCATCTGCAGTCCTCACTTTCTTCCCTAAGGAGATGTTAGGCCAGCAATCACAAGTTTAGTTAAAGTGGTAGGTTTTGTGGAGTATTCTAAAGGAGAGAAAGGCGGTAGATGGATTTAGGGAGAGAGTTTCAGATGGTACTGCTGAATAATGCCTTCCCCTCCTAACCACTCGATCTCATTCTCATGCGATTTGTACACTGAAGCACAGCAGCATATACACTGTGTAGGTGTGAGGAATAAAACCAAATTCTGCATTACTTGTTCAGTTCATGAGATGCCCTAATGATTCGGGCCATTCAATCTCTTTCACACATACTTGTGTGAATTGAGAGCAAAATGACCTGCAAGACTTTAAAGGGTTAATCTAAAATGGGAAAATCTTGGAAGGATTGAATGGCCCCTTAAAATTTTACAGCAACTTTAATACGCAGTGTTACCAAACTCCAAATGACACCAAACCACATCAGGAGGTATTAGGACAGATGAGAAAGAGATGGACATTGATGAACATACTAAAAAAAGAAAGAAAGTTATAGAGATGGGAAGGTTGAAGAAGGGAATTTTACAGTTTCAGGTCTCAGTAAATGAGGATACAGCTTCAGTGGAGTGATTACATTGGAGGACCTTAAACAATAAGAGCTATTGTAAAGATGCTCAATGAGGAAGGAAGCAAGTTAAGTGAATATTTCCTCAGCTTAAGATTTTTAATTATCAGTTTAAAATCCACATTCTGGACAGATAGATCTATATACTTATTGAATCATTGTGTACTGAGCCTGAGCTGATGAAGTGGAGTCTGCAATTTGTCCCTGCTCTTGGATATATGTCCAGTTTCCTGCTGACTGATATGGAGGGGGTACCAGGTAACGCGGACTGTGTCTGTGATGAGAATGAAATGGAAAGGATGTGGAGGAGCAGCAGGCTACTGGCCAGGGGACCAGCTTGCTATCTTCTACAGATATATCACGTTGTTTGTACACTTCAGAGTGTCTGAGCAATTCTTTTTGTACAACGCACCAACAAGATAGAGTCATAGAGATATATAGCTCGGAAACAGACCCTTTGGTCCAACTCGTCCATGCCGACCAGATATTCTAAATTAATCTAATCCAATTTGCCAGCACCTGGCCCATATCCCTCTAAACCCTTCCTATTCACATATCCATCCAGACGCCTTTTAAATGTCGTAATTGTACCAGCCAGCACCACTTCCTCTGGCAGCTCATTCCAAAGATGCATCACCCTCACCTTTTAAAGCCTTCCCCTCTCACCTTAAACCTACGCCCTCTAGTTTTGGACTCCACTACCCAGGGAAAAGACCTTGTCTATTTACCCTATTCATGCCCCTCATGATATTATCAACTTATATAAAGTCACCCCTCAGTCTCCAACCCTCCAAGGAAAGTAACCCCAGCCTATTCAGCCTCTCCCTATAGCTCAAACCCTTCAACCCTGGCAATACCCTTGTGAATCTTTACTGAGCCCTTTCAAGTTTCACAACATCCTTCTTATCGCAAGGAGACCAGACCTGAATGCAGTATTCCAAAAGTGGCCTAACCAGTGTCTACTCCACCCTCCCCTCACCCCTGACCTATCACCTTCATCCCCTCCCCCACTCACCTATTGTACTCTATGCTATTTTCTCCCCACCCCCACCCTCCTCTCACTTATCTCTCACCCTCAGGCTCTCTGCCTGTATTGCTGATGAAGGGCTTTTGCCCAAAACATCAATTTTACTGCTCCTAGGATGCTGCCTGAACTGCTGTGCTCTTCCAGCACCACTAATCCAGAAACTAATCAGTGTCCTGTTAAGCCGTAACATGACATCCCAACTCCTATACTCAATGCACTGACAAATAAAGTGAGGTGCCAGTGTTGGACGGGGGTAGACAAAGTCAGAAGTCACACGGCACCAGGTTATAGTCCAACAGATCTATTTGAAATCACAAGATTTCGGAGCACTGCCCCTTCATCAGGTGAAATGAGAGAGAAGCACGCAGACACAGAACTTATGTGCAGAGAGACCAAGGGCAGAGAGATCAAAAGGTAATATAATTGTGAGTGGAGTGTTGAATAATAAGTCTCTGCAGGTGATGAAATGTGTTAGATGGTGTGAGTAAAGTGTCATGACACGAAGATTGGTGGAGTAGCGGAAACCATAGAGGACTGTCAACAGGAGAATATAGATAGACTGGAGAGTTGGGCGGAGAAGTGGCAGATGGAGTTCATTTCAAGCAAATGTGAGATGATGCATTTTGGGAAGTCTAATTCTGGAGCGAATTATACAGTAAATGGAAGAGGCTTGGGAAAAGTTGATGAGCATAGAGAACTTGAGTTCAAGTCCATGGTACCCTAAGGTTGTTGCACAGGTGGACAGAGTGGTCAAGAAGGCATATAGTATGCTTGCCTTCATTGGATGGAGTATTGAGTCTAAGAACTGGCAGGTCATATTAAAATTGTACAAGACATTGGTTCGGCCGCATTTAGAATACTGTGTACAGTTCTGGTGCCAGATTACCAAAAGGATGTGAACACTTTAGTGAGGGTGCAGAGAAGGTTTACGAGGATGTTGCCTGGTACGGAAGGGACTAGCTATGAAGCGAGGTTGAGTAGGTTAGGATTGTTTTCATTAGAGAAAAGGAGATTGAGGGGGGACTGATTGAGGTCTACAAAATCATGAAGGTTATAGACAGGGTAGAAAGAGATAAGCTTTTGCCCAGGGTAAGGGACTCAATAATGAGAGGTTACACATTCAAGATGAGAGGTGAAAAGTTTAAGGGAACACACATGGCAAGAGGGTGGTAGGTGCCTGGAATGTGTTGCCAGCAGAGGTAGTAGAGGCAAGCACAGCAGATTAATTTAAGATGCATCTGGACAGATGCATGAGTAAGTGGGGAGCAGAGGGATACAGATGCCTAGGAATTGGGCGACAGGTTTACACAGTGGAGTTGAATCAGCTCAGGCTTGGAGGGCCGAAGGGCATGTTGTTGGGCTGTAAATTTTCTTTGTTCTTTGTTCTTTTCACAGCTAAATAACAAGTGACTATAATCCAATTGAATGAGGCAGAGAGATGATTACAAAAAATTAAAAATAAGGTGGTGCTGGAGACAAACTATATGACTGGAATGAGATGTTATCTTTAAGAGTTATATGCCGAGGGTAGAACCAAAGTAATAGGTAATCCAAAGCTGAACAAACTGATGAAGGTAGAGAGGTAGTCACAATTTATCAAGGTGATGGTGTCCAAACAGGACAGTAAGGAAGGTTTTACAGATACAGAACACTGTGGTGGGGTCATATGCAATGTCACATGAACCCAAGATTACGGTTGAGGCCGTCTTCATGGGTACTGAACTACTGTAAAGAGGTGTACCGACAACTGAACAACCAGGAACACTACAGAAAACTACCTGCTGATCTGACCAAAGAACACACCCATCAAATCAACAGACTGATCCGGACCTTCAGAGTAGCCTATGCACTACCATCCCATGTACTTCGTGCAAAGGAGACTTCTACTGCTTTCTGAAAACACACAAAGCCAACACACCTGGATGTCCAATCATATCAGGCAATGGGATCCTGTCTGAGAATCTCTCTGGCTTTGTCGAGAACATAAGACCATGTGACATAGGTGTAGAAATTAGGTCATTCAGCCCATCAAGTCTGCTTCACCATTCAATTTTTTCAACCCCATTCTCTCACTTTCTCCCTGTAACCCTTAATCCCCTTGACAATCAAGAACCTATCTATTTTAGTCTTAAATGCACTCAATGACCTGGCCTCCACAGCCTTCTGTGGCAATGAATTCTATAGACTGATCATTCTCTGGCTAAAGACATTTCTCCTTATCTCCGTTCTGAAAGGTCTTCCCTTTACTCTAAGGCTGTGAACCTCCTCTGAACACACTCCAGGGCCAGTACATTCTTCTGGAGATATGGGGCCCAAAATTGCCCACAAAACTCCAAATGTGGACTGACCAGAGCTTTATAGACCCTTGGAAGTACGTCCCTGCTTTTATATTGAAGTCCTCTCAAAATAAATGCACATTGTTGGAGGGAATCCTGAGGGAGAGGATGTACATGTATTTGGAAAGGCAAGGACTGATTCGGGATGGTCAACATGGCTTTGTGTGTGGGAAATCATGTTTCTCAAACTTGATTGAGTTTTTTGAAGAAGTACCAAAGAAGATTGATGAAGGCAGACCGGTAGATGTGACCTATATGGACTTCAGTAAGGCGTTTGACAAGGTTCACCATGGGAGACCTCACACATTCCCACATTGTACTCCATCTGCCAATTCTTTGCCCACTTTCCTAAGCTCTCTAAATCCTTCCACAGCATCCCTGCCTCCTCTCTGCTACCTGTCCCTGTACCTATATTTGTATTGTCTGAAAACTTAACAAGAATGCCCTCAGTTCCTTCATCTAGATCGTTAATGTATAAAGTGAAAAGTTGTGGAACCACCACTGAGCCTTGTGGAACACCACTAGTGACAGGCTTCCATCCTGAGGACCCTTTTATCCCCACTCTTGCCTTCTGCCAGACAGCCAGGCTTCCTGTTGTATAAGGAACCCGCAGCTTCTGTCACGACACTACAGATTTCTTACTTAAACTCAGCACCCACTGACCAGTTAAACTAGGAACATTCCTTGTCACAATGGACCTTTCAGCACTCTACTCCAGTATCCCCCATGACAACGGTATCACTGCAACAGCCTCAGTACTCAACACCAACAACTGCCAATCTCCAGGCACCAACTTAAAACTCATCCGCTTCATCCTCGACCACAACATCATTATTTTCGACAACCAGTTCTTCATCCAGACAAGTGGAACAGCCATCAGGACCAGATTTGCACCCCAGTATGCCAACATTTTCATGCACAAGTTTGAACAAGACATTTTTTGCTGGGCAGGACCTCTGACCAATGTTATACACCAGATACATCAAGGACATTTTCTTCCTTTGAACTCATAGCGAGGAATCACTGAAACAACTACATAGCGATATCAAAGTTTCATCCTACTATCAGACTTAGCATGGACTACTATTCTTAGACACATGGATTTCCATCAAGGATGGACACCTCAGTACCTCACTCTATGGCAAGCCCACAGATAACCTCACAATGCTGCACTTCTCGAGCTTCCACCCTCAACATATTAAAGAGTCCCAATCCCTCCGGACAAGCCCTATGCATACACAGGATTTGTTCAGATGAGGAGGAACACAATGGACACATAAAGATTTTGAGGGACACCCTCATAAGAATGTGATACAATGCACAACTGATCGATCGCCAGTTCCGACGTGCCACAGTGGAAAACTGCAATGATCTCCTCAGGAGACAGACACAGGACATGATTGATAGAGTGCCCTTCATCATCCAGTACTTCCCTGGAGTGGAGAGACTACGCCATGTTCTTCACAGCCTTAAAGCTGTCAATGATGATAATGAGCATCTCATCAAGATCTTCCCTACTCCTCCACTTCTCGCCTTCAAACAACTGCCAAACCTTAAACAGACCATCGTTTGCAGCAAACTTCCCAGCCTTCAGGACAACATCGACCACAACACTACACACCCTGCTGTGGCAACCTCTGCAAGATATGCCAGATCATCGTCATGGATACTACCATCACACGTGGGAATACCACCCACCAAGTGCATGGCAGATATGTATGTGACTTGGCCAGTGTTGTCTACATAGGCTGCAGGCAAGGATGCCCCAAGGCATGGTATATGGGTGAGACCATAGACTCTACGACAACGGATGAATGGGGCTGCGCTCCGAAAGCTTGTGACTTCAAATAAACCTGTTGGACGTTAATCTGGTGTCATGTGATTTCTGATTCCGCTCAATAAAGAAAAGAATACCAAATGCTTTCTTCACGATTCTATTGACCTGTGACTCCAGTTTCAAGGAACTATGAACATGCACTGGACATGCTGGTCTCTTTGTTCAGCAATACTCCCCAGGGCCTTACCATTAAGTGTATAAGTCCTGCCCTGATTTGCCTTTCCAAAATGCAACATCTTGCCTTTATCTAAATTAAACTCCATCCGCTAGTCCTTGGGCCATTGGCTCATCTGACAAGATCCCGTTATATTTTGAGGTAACCTTCTTCGCTGTCCACTACACTTCCAATTTTGGTGTCATCTGCAAACTTACTAACTATACTTCTTATGCTCACACCCAAATCATTTATATAAATGATGAAAAGCAGCAACCCAGCACCGATCCTTGTGGCACTCCACTGGTCACAGGTCTCCAGTCCGAAAAGCAACCCACCACCACCACCCTCTGTCTTCTACCTTCGAGCCAGCTCTGTATCCAAATGGCTAGTTCTCCCTGTATTCCATGTGTGATTTAACAAGATGTTGAAAAGCAGAGCACTGTGAATGCAGGTGGTATTACAAAACTAAAAAGCTGGTATTTGTGGAGAGAGAGAATTAATGTTGACATAGAGTCATAGAATCAGAGAGATGTACAGTAAGGAAACAAACCCTTTGGTCCAACTTGTCCATGCCAATCAGATATCCTAAAGAAATGCAGTCCCATTTGTCAGCATTTGGCCCATATCCCTTTAAATGCTTCCTATTCATATACCCATCCAAATGCTGTCATTGTACCAGCCTCCACCACTTCCTCTGGCAACTCATTCCACAAACTCTCTGCATGAAGAAGTTGCCCCTTATGTCCCTTTTATATCTTTCCCCTCTCACCTTAAACCTATGCCCTCTAGTTCTGCACTCACCCATCCCAGGGGAAATGCCTTGTCAATTTATCCTACCCATGTCCCTCATCATTTTATAAACCTCTATAAGGTCACCCCTCAGCCTCTGACACTCCAGAGAAAATAGCCCCAGCCTATTCAGCCTCTCTCTATAGCTCAAATCCTCCAACCCTGGCAATATCCTAGTAAATCTTTTCTGAACCCTTTCAAGTTTCACAATATCCTTCCAATAACAGGGAGACCAGAATTTCATGCAGTATATTCCAAAAGTGGCCTAACCAATGTCCTGTACAGCTGCAACATAACTTTCCAATTCCTGTACTCAATGCTCTGACCAATAAAGACAAGCATACTAAAAGCCCTCTTCATATCCTAACTACCTGCGACACCACTTTCAAGGAACTATGAACCTGCACTCCAAGGTCTCTTTGTTCAGCAACATTCCCTAGGACCTTCCCATTGCAAAGTCTGGTGCAGTTATACAACTGCTTTCATACAAATGAAGATCTGAAGGGTGGTTCCTCATGACTGTTGTTCGGCACATAAGATGTTGCAAATGTAATCTTTTGTATAAACTGCAGTTTAGCAGTAGTGCCATTTGGTTGTCCTGCTTTCTTTGACCTAACACTTAAAAAAATTAAATTGGAAGTTTAACAAAAGAGAGAGTGAGGTGGGAAATTAATCAGGTCACCAATATAAAACCAGATCTGCATATTTAAATATCTATGAATCACACAATAAGCCAAATTACTAGATGTATTTTGAGCATTTTACAAACAAATGTCACATTTGTTGAAATCGTTGTCCCTCTAAAAATTCTCTTCTGTACAGGGAAGAATTCTGTTTATCTTTGGGCATAATAATAATGAGTGGAATTTCTGACAAAAATTAGAAAATGAAGATCCGAATACCAAAGCCTTTGCATATTCTTAATGAGACATTCACACTCTGTGGTAGAGCAATATAGATGGATGGTGCACACAATCTGGGAAACTTTGTTATTCGTATTGTGAGTGTTGACCTAGTGAATTGCTGATGGGTGGTTAAGATTCTACCTTCTGTATTTACACAGGTGGGAATATTCTCTATAGTAGAGAAGAATTTTAACCACAGCTCTCATTCCCACAGTGGAACAGGAAATCACCGAAGTATTACGGTGCAGAAGCAGGCTGTTCAACCCATTATGTCTGCCTCAGCTCTTCAAATGAGCATCAGGACTTAGTGCCATTCTCCCACCTCTTCTCCATGCCATTGCACATTGTTTATATTTAAATAATCATGTAATACCCCTTTGAATGTCTCAATTAAACCTGCCTCCACCACACTTACAGGCAATGCATTCCAGACTTGAACCACTTGTTGTGTGAACTTCTTTTCCCACATTGGATTTGTCTTTGCAAATCTGTGCTCTCTCATTCTTGATCCTTTTATGAGCAGGAACAGTTTCTCTCTGTCTGCTTTTTCCAGGTTCCCTCATGATTCTGAAAACTTTGACCGGATCTCTTTGAGCAGTGCAGGTCAACTTTAAGTTGTGTTATTAAGTGTTGGAGTTTGGGTCTCCTACTTGACACATCTAGCCAATCAACAATGCAGTTCACCCAGAAATCATGTGAACAACATAATCATACCATACTGTCCTCATTATATGGGATAATTACTCATTATGAAATTAGTGTTCATTTCAATGAATTTTCCAAGTTAATTCATAAAGTTCTAGGTTAGCTCTTTGTGATTGCTTCGTAGTTTGGAAATTTTCTTCAGGTCGAACATTTTAATATGGATTCTGTATCTACTGCAGTACATTGAACAATTTGAGCATTTTGTGCTGCAGACTCTGTTGGGGAGGTGTAAATAAAATTTGTTCAATCATGTACAGACGATTGATTTTCTCTGTGCAATATGCAACAGAAAGATAATGATGAGCACGGGTGAAAGTCTTTTTTACACTTCCTTTGAGAAGTTAAGAACTGAAGGAAATTTTTTTGATATTTTAAACTGGATTTTGCAAAAGATCGAGCAATTTGAAGGTTTGGTGTGTGTGTGTGTTTGTTACTTCTAACTAGAAAATGAGTCAGTGCAGTACGTATTTGAAAAATATAACACTGAAGGCATACTTGCAGACAATGGGATAATTCAACCCTAACAAAGGGAACTGATATGATTCAGGGAAAGATTACAGACTTGGCTGAAAGCAAGTAAAATAGGAGTTAAGGTTTATAAAATGTTTTCTTCACTATGATGGAGACAGAGACTTTTGAGGTGGTGCCTAACTAATCTGGACTGTGAGACCCTGCTTTGTGGACTACCCTGAAATTAATGAGATCCTGGACTCCTATCAAGGCAATGACTAAGAATTAAATTGCACTGAGAGCCCATTTCATGTGAGTAAGCAATTACCAAGTGAGATTACTGCAGATTACTTTCTTGAATTAAAGAAACACTCTCTTCACAATAGGTATGGTGCAAACTGAGAAATTGACCTTTAGGTCACATTTGAAGCAGGCCACAAGAACAACACAATCAAAGTGAAGCTTTTGACTGTGCTGAGTTCACAATGGCCAAAAGGCAGAATAGCAAATGGGGAAAAAAAAATCTTTTTCTGAGACATGGGGGGCGGGCCACTGGATTTTACAAAGAACCAGGTCCCGGTAACCAAGCTCACAGACACAGAAATTTTAATAGTATACTTGTTAAGGTAGCCACACCACTTAAATGTCTCATTTCTAGTCAAGTGTTTTGTCAATGGGAAAGTCGGTCACAGCTAGACAGTGTGCAGGTGGGGAGCAAACAGTACTCCTCCAGGTCCTAGTAACAGTGCCAGGTCATAGCCATGCACATGGTCAAGTTCATGATAGATCTAAAGCCAGTTCAGGAGTTTGTAAATCCTAAAATGCTTATTTAATAGATATGAAACAGAAATTGATGTGATTGAAGACTTGTATTAAGTGAGAGAGCAAGAAAAATAGTACATGGAAGATGAGAGGATTGGAGTTCAAGTTATAAATCCAATGCACACAGTAAAAATAACAGTCAGAGTGGAATTTAGAGAGTTCAGTTTTGTCTGAAAATCACGGTGAAAAACTACTGCAGTGATAAGGAGAGACATGTGATTGATGTTGATCTAAAGGGGCTAGGTACATTCACATATCTAGTGAAGATTAGAGAGAGACTCCATAAGTAGATCATTGTACGAAGGAAGAATTCTCACAAAGTGTCAACATGCTAAATCTCCCGTAGTCCAAGTTCCGCCTTCAGTCCAAAGTGAAAGTCAGAAAGTGAAAATCAAAACAAAACATTCACAAGCATTTAATCCATCCAGCATCGAGGCTCAGTAGCAGCATTGTGTACAATCTACGAGATGCACTACAGGAATTCACCAAAGATTTATAGACAGCACATTCCAAACCAATCACCATTTCTATCTAGAAGGAAAAGAGCAGCAGGAAGCCACTGCCATATGCATGTTCCCCTCCAACTCACTCGCTATCCTGGCTTGGAAATACTGTGTTGTTCCTTCACTGTTGCTTGGTCAAATGCTTAGAATTTCCTCCCTGATGGCATTGTGAGACTACCTTAACACATGGACTGCAGCAGTTCAAGAAAGCACCTTCTCAATGGCAACTAGAGACGGGCAATAAGTGCCCAGACCCCACAAGTGAATAACAATCTGCAACACAACCTGTTAAATTTTCAGGTATTATTGAAATTGGTTTAGTTATATTGCTCTCAGGGAGCTTATGTACTATGCTATTTTACATTTTAATGTGTAGGTTATTTGTTGTCAAATGGGGAGGGATGTAATATATTGCAAGATCGGAGCTTTTTGTTATATTGCTTTCTCTGCTGCCCTCTCTGTTGGGAAAGTGAAAATAAAGTTAAATTAATAATGGCTGCCTGCAGCTTAGCATGTGCTAGTCATTCTCCATGGAATGCATAAGACAAACAATCATCAATTCTCCACCGTAACACTAATGCAGAAAACATTTTGAAGCCAAATACGTTTGGGCTCCTGAGCTCACATTTTAAAGGTGCGGTGAAAACACTTACTGTTGTGCCATATTTTGTTACAAAATGTCAATCATTGCAAGCAACAATTCAAAAGTAGTTGGTAAGCTTGGTTGGATATTTCTGCAAGATTGCTGATTTATCTTTAGGGTAATACATAACCTTGCATAACCTTGAAAAGTTGAATGGAGTCCATGAGAGAGGAAGATGCACGGCAGGTGGAAGGAGCTATTTTGATAGATTGAATGCCCCTTTTCTTGCTTGTTTTTCTATGTTCTGTGTTGCAATGAAGCCTTGAATTTAGTACATATTTAATAATAAATCTCTGTTTTACCTTACAAAACACAATTAGTCTGAGTTATTCTTTAATTGAATTTTTAAAATTTGCCCTGCCTTTTGTATTCTGTGCTTTGTCACTGAGGTCGGGTTCTCCCCAACACTAACTGCATTTGCATGTTCTCTGAGTTGGGACAGTCCCTTTAACCACAGAGACACAACAGGACCATGAAGTGGAGCAGATGCATTGCAACTTTCATATACAATTTGTCGGTGTGGGATAAAAACAGGTAGGAAATAAAATGTTCTCTTATACTTCAAAGCTGAGGGGCTTTGTTTTACAACCAGTAGCAACATGTTCTACTTCAGATTTATGCATAATTTCATTTTCTTGAAACATACATAGTTCAAAATACCAAACCATTTCCTGTGTAGATAGATATACATGAATGCTGCTTTCCATCTCCCTTAAAGTGACAGTATCCTCAGGGGCATGGACCTGTATTCTCACACATCATGGTACAATGTATTGCAGCACCAATGAAATGTAGCCTCATGTTGCCTGGAATGTTCATGCTTCCTCTTAAAATACACAGAAATACCATAGCTTTGCCACATTGCTAAAGCTCCGCACCGAGTCTGAGCTTTAGCAATGTAAATGTTGCAGAGGTGTTGGGGATTGAAAGACTTCTTGTCTTCCAATAGGGTCAATTAGTAGATTAACTTACTCTACATTACAAGATAGTTATTACACTAATGATAGAAAATAGAGCTCAATTTGCCAGCTTTTTTCATTATATTGAAATTTACTTTAGCAAAAAGCAATTATATTGTAATTTACCTTAGCTTTATTATTAATAGACAGTCTGTAAAGAACATGCAATAAAATTAGATCTGGCTCAGAACTCTTCCTCAGTAAATTTAAATCAATTTCATAATATTTCCTACTCTTCTTAATTAAACAATCTGACCTGATAGACAAGCCAACTACTAATTGAATATTTTGACCTTGGTATCCTTTCTTGGGTCTTGAGCCTGTAGTGTCAGAGACATGGCAAAATTGTCAATCTTTTGGGAGCTGACAAATTAGGATACCATGTCTGCATTTGTTGTCTAAAGAAGGGCAGTGGGCAGGTTCAAGAGCAATGTGGATGTCTGGTGACCTTTTTAATGTGGCCTGTTCAGTATTGGAGACAGTCTAAATTCCTGGCTGAATGTAGCATCCAAGAAGTGCAGAATGGATTGCAGAAGAGAAGAACGATGCCATGATTCAGTGAGATAATGTGGAGGTGGTGAGGGCCCACAGAAAGTTATTTTTATCCTGAGAGTGGGAGGAGGCAGCCAACCGTTATAATGACTCAGGTCTGGCTAGAGATGGAATAGCAGGTCTCCACCTGCAAAATTGTCAGAAAGACTTGGATCTAGTGCTGTAAGTGGTTCAATGATCTTCTCTGGTGTGGCGAGATAGCAGACATTAGATCTGCTTAAATCTGGAGGTTCACACACTGTTAATATGCAGGTAATACAATTCCAAGCAATACTGAGGCTTGTTCTCCCAGGTCACTCCATGGGTGAAGGATGCAATAGCAGCATGGTCATCCATGGAAGCAGTGGACAACGAGAAAATGTTGATAATGTGCAATGTATTCTTTAAGTCTGCTGCCATCTCAGGGGATGATGGGAAACCTATCGTTCATGAAACTCCACTGATTTACCCTGCAGGAAAAAAGGAGCTCACAGTGCTGGGGGAAGGAGGTATGAAGTGAGGGGTGGGTGGGATGTGGTGTGGCCAAAAATGCCATCCTAATGCCAACTAAGGAGGCAGCCCTCAACTTGGAGGATGCTCTCACTTGGAGAAAAGCAAGATCCTCATCTTGGCTTGGAGATGAAGGGGTTAGGGTCGTGGGGAGGTGTGCCTGAGAGAGGAAACACTAAATGCATGAAAATTGGCACACTTTTGGAACAGATACCAATTTTTGATCTTGTGGGAAGACTATGAGCATTGTGAAGTAGACCAAACACAGATTCATCAACGTTTTATTTACATGACAAGACCAATGTTGAGGTGTCATGATCCAGTGAATACTGCAGAGGATGAATGAAACTTTGAGAAGACAACATCACATGACCCAAACACACCAACCGATTGGTGGAACCTGTTCTGTGAAGGGAATGTTTGCCATGGGGTGAAGACCACATCATGAAACTAGGAGACAGGGCAGAGGTGTCCAATGGTAGTCCCTCTATTGGAGGGTGCAGCATAGTGCCAACCATTATCAATGCACCAAAAAATGTGGACCACTCAGAAATATCTTACATCAAAAGATGTAGGAGCAGAAGTAGGCCATTTGGCCCTTTGAGTCTACTCTACCATTCAATGAGATCATGTCTTTTCTAACACTACTTTTCTGCTTTATCCCCCATAGTCTTGATTCCTTTACTGATTAAAAACCTGTCTAGCTCTGCCATGCATATACTTAATGTCTTATTGTCAACAGCCCTCTGTGAAAAAGAATTCCATCTCAACTCTTTAGCCATTCCTCTGGAGTCAAGCCTGACTCAAAGGAAGATGGTGCTGGATGTTGGGGGACAATCATCTCAGTCCCAGAACATCTCTGCAGGAGTTATAGAGTCATAGAGATGTACAGCATGGAAACAAACCCTTCGGTCAAACTCGTCCATGCCAACCAGATATCCCAACTCAATCTAGTCCCACCTGTCAGCACCAGGCCTACATCCCTCCAAACCCTTCCTATTCATATACCCATCCAAATGCCTCTTAAATGTTGCAATTGTATCAGCCTCCACCATTTCCTCTGGCAGCTCATTCCATACAGGTACCACCCTCTGTGTGAAAAAGTTGCCCTGTAGGTCTCTTTTATATCATTCCCCTCTCGCCCTAAACCTATGCCCTCTAGTTCTGGACTCCCCGACCCCAGGGAAAAGACTTTGCCTATTTATCCTATCCATGCCCCTCATAATTTTGTAAACCTCTATAAGGTCACCCCTCAGCCTCCGATGCTCCAGGGAAAACAGCCCCAGCCTGTTCAGCACCTCCCTATAGCTCAAATCCTCCAACCTAGGCAACATCTTTGCAAATCTTTTCTGAACCCTTTCAAGTTTCACAACATCTTTCTGATAGGAAGGAGACCAGAATTGCATGCAATATTCCAACAGTGTATCCTAGGCCCAACAATCTTCAGCTTTTTCATTAATGACCTTCCCTCATTATTAGGTCAGAAATGGAATGTTCACTTAACTGCACAATGTTGAACATTGTTTGCAACTCTTTGGATACAGAAGTGGTCCATGAAGCAAGTCCTGGACAATATCCAGGATTGGGCTGACAAGTGGCAAGGAACACTCATGCTACACAAGTGTTAGGCAAAGACCGTCTCCAACAAAAGAGAATTTAACCATCTGTCCTAGATGGTCAATGGCATGGCGAACTCTAAACTATCAACTCTTTACAACATGAGGTTGTTATTGGCTAGAAATTGAACAACCATGTAAATACTGTGGCTATAGTAGCAAATCAGAGGCTGGTAATCCTGCAACAGGTAGCCCTAGTGACTACCCAAAGTCTGTCTCCCTTCAAAAAAAGGTCCTGAAATACTTTTCACTTGCTTCACTGAAGGCTCTTTCATTGGTATTTTCCAAATCTGTGATCTCAAGCATTAAAAAGGGCATGGCAACCTTACTTGTAGGTTCAGCTCCCATTCAAAACACACACTATCCTCAACTGGAACTTATTTCCCTAATCTTTCGGTCTAACCGGGACAAAATCCTGGAACTCCTTCTCTAACAACATCACATGGGTTCAAGTAGGCAGCTCACCAACACCCTCTGAAGGGCATTAAGACATGGATGCTAAACGTTGGCCTAGCCAGTGATGTCCACATCTCTCATATTCAGGGCATCTGTCTTTTGTATTTTAAGCTATCACCATAAATGTCACTAGCCCAGTAATGTTACAGAAATTAAAGTTGACTGGGACTTTCTCTGCTGTGACCAGTGGCTGAGTACCTGCCCAGTGAGACCTGAGGTCCTCATCCTGAAGTATGCAGTTGTCTGTGACCAGTTGCCACAAGAGATGCAGCCTTCCATGCTACTGCTTCTCCTAAAGGCCTACAATACTCTCCTTTTAAGGAAATACTGTTTTATAACACTTTACCCACCTCCAACCAGCCTGTGACATGTTACTGCCTCTATTTGCCTGTTTTGCTTTCCCTTCTGCTATTTCTCCACAGTCCATCCATCCGTTGAATAACTGGACCCCATGACTGGATGCCCACAACACTAACGTGCTGTGCTCTGTCCATGTGTCCTCACTGATTCTGACTGCCCAAGAGAAACCAACTTTTATTCACTGTCCCATTTTACCAATTTAACATCAGAAGGTTGACTACTCAATGGAAGTGTCTGATAGTACACAGTTACATCCCTGTATGCCTATCTATTTCATATTAATGACTACATTAGCCTTTCATTGTGCAGTCGAATCTCACTGTACAGCTGTATCACCTGACATGACAAGATACTGACACAGCTAACAGCTCACGTGACATTGAAAAGATCTGATTTCTGATGGTGTGGTCTAAATCTACTTTTAATTAATTATAATTGGCCACCTTTGGCTGATGGTTTTCTCTTGGCCTCTGGCAAGATTTCTGAAGGCGGAAGGTGTGAATTGTTGCTGTGTCCTCTGAGCTTGCTCCCTTACCTCTATCACTGCAGAACATGTTTGAGGGACAGAACGGCTTAGTCATGCCTCTACTGTATATGTTTATCTGTCCACAGCTCTACTTCAAATCTGTCTCATGGGATTGGGAAGATTCTGTCTGTTGGATGTAACATTGCAGATGTAGGCATGATGTAGAACATGTTCTAACTTCTGGAAGATTTACCCAAGATGTTTTTCTTGAGATTCCATATACGACATACCTATAGACCGCAAGGAATTTCCATCAAATACTGGGAAACCTACTTAGTTTGTTTTTCAGTTTCCACCTCTCCCCTGTGGAATAGTTTCACCTCCTGACTAGTAGATGTACTTCTACGGGCTTTAAAGACAATTCAATTTAATTTGAAAGCCTCTAATGTGCCCGAAAAGAGCAATTGATTGGTCATCCTGACATATCAGATATTTGCTGCATTTCTCTATGCTGTTCTGAAATTCATTTTATTTATATAGTTTTGGGTCAGGTAACCTTTTTTTTAAAATGAGCTGTGGGCTATATAGCAAGTGACTTTTTTCCTAATGTGGGACAGCAGCTCTAATGTTTTCTGCTAAGTGGTAGTTAATATTACTTGGGTTCAGAAAATTGCATGTCCATGTCTTTCTGCTCTAGGAAATTTGCTTAGTTTGTTGCAACTACCTGATATATACTCGGACTGCTTACATGTGCTTTACAAGAACAAAGGCTTCAATTCCGTTTTTCTGTGAAAAATATTCAATGAAAAGGAAAATGTAACATTTAAAAAGTGTGAGAATCATGATTGACTTTGGTGGCCAAATGAATATAAAATATATTGCTGCAAGAGCTGAAGGCTAATTCTGAGAACTGAGGTTGGTCCAATAACTTCTCTAGACAAAAGGATTTGCAGTTTATGTGCAGCTTTTCTCAAATAATTGAACTGGAAGCGGCAGGAGATGAACAATTCCCATTTGGAGGAAGAATTATTTCTCTTCAACACCAGGATTGAATTGATGCACATTGTAGCTTGTGAACAATGTTTCCATGCAGCTCAGTATAGTTACACTGCCATTTAAAGTATAAGCTGGAAATAAGGTATCCTTCCTAAGGTATCCTTTTCATCCCAGAATATATCTGGACTTCTAAAATATTGACAATATAACTGGTTTTTCCAATGTTATCCATGTGTTATAACTAGATGCACTAAAAGTTCATGGGTTATTACTGGATTTTTCAAGTATTCATATGATATGAAAGACATTTCAAATCGTAATAGGTATTACAACATGTACCAAGCATTTGTTGGGTAAATACAATGTTACCATCATACATGAAATAGCGTAAGCAATATTTTATACCTGGCATGTTCTGGTCTAATACCATCGGCTATGGAGCAATTTCTCACTGAAGCCAATTATCAGTGGTAGAAGCCGAAAGAAACCCAGAGACGTCCCATGAACTATGCCATGGAACACCAACACTGTCATTTTAATTTCTTCAAAATTTGCCTCCCTATTGAATTATATTTCATCCCATTTTACCACAATAATGATTATTTTGTTTCTAATTTACTGCGCCATCAAAGAGTCTAAGAATATTCTTATAATGAAATGCTGTAATTACATTTTTTTGTTTGAAAGAACTTTTGTTATTTTGCAGAACGTACAATGGACTAAAGTGAGCTATAAATAGAAACTGGCTTGTTCACATATAATACCTAATAGCTGGCAACCAAAAGATGTGCCGTCCAAATATGAAGCAGACAGGAAGTTCTTTATAGTAGAGATTTTTTTCTCATATGTTTGAATTATTAAAGACTGGTCTGAAACCATTGTAGTTCACTTTCATCAGAATTGATTTCAGACAAAGTCTAGCCTGTGTTTTGTCATGCTCTTTCTACGCTGTATTTCCAATGACACAAAAGAATAAATAATCAACGTCTGAGATACGAAGCAGTGATGTAAATGTGCTTGTGTAATAAAGAAGATGAAAAAGCTTTCTATCAATCCATTAAGTAACAGCCTCCAAGAACATTGAGATAACACCACTTAGTGGCCTGAGCAGACCAGTTGACTGTGTATGATGGTAGATTATTGGATTACAATGCACACTGACTCTACAGTTTTTTTTGCAAGCTGTGATTGTCACTTGTTAAATGTATAGTGATTATTCCACAATGATCTACCAACAAATCCATCATCATCTATCCAAGACAGGTATCTGTCCCAGTTTACCGTTGCAACTACAGTTGTTAAAATGATGACCCCAACTGGGGAACTTCTTTCAATGCATGTCGCAGAATGTATAATGTTTAGTCATTCCATGGTCATAGCCTGCAAATTTGAGTAAGAGCTTGTCTTTAGTTTTTCTGTTTAATTAAACCCTGTGATAAGATCATTGTCTTTTATTGACCTTGAGTAACATTTTTGTACAAAATGAATTCATAGGTCCACATGCCAAGGTTTCCTTCAGTATCTAATCAAGGTGACTCCATCCTGTACAAAAAGGATTTCATGTCAGTTATGATGGGATGTGAGAATGCAGAGAAATTTTGCTGTTGGAGGAGTTGCTATACTGCATCTCCTTAAGTGATGATTTTATTAAATAATTGTTATGATGGAACTAGTTGCACAGTAACAACAATAGTTTGTCAAAATACTGCAGTGTCCACTAGTACAGGATGTGGGAGTTCATTTCTTTCTGTGCAGATAATTCAGTTTTGGGATGTGGGTAGCATTGCCTTGGTGAGTTTTACTGTCTATCTCTGAGAGAGTGACAGTGTGCCTTCTTTCTGAATTATTGCAATCTGTAAGGTGAATGTTTTGCTAAGCTTATCAGCTTTTGGACACAAATGACCAGTTTGCTAGACTACTTCAGATAGTCAGCTGACTTGGCATGGGATAGGAGCCAGATATTCAACAGAGGAGATAGGAATGAAAAGTTTTCTTCTCAACATCAATGAATCTCAAACTGGGGTCTGTGACTCTTGAGTGTCGATTCAGACTTTACAGTGAAATGTTGTGACTCAGAAACCAATGCAATATTTGATTGAACTATTCAGGGTTTGGTGGGAATTTTCACAACGAATAGAGGAAGTGGCTAACATTAGAGCTGACAATGTTGTCAAAGAATAAATGTGTTGAAAAGTAAAAGGATAAAGTTACATTTATGAAGACATTAATTCAGCTTGAAAGAACAGTTGCCAGTTGGGAGAGGGAATTAATATTTTTATATTGAAAATATGTTTGACTTGTTTAAAATTAGTTAAAATCCTTTTTTAGATTTGGTTGTTTTGAGGTGCTGAAAATTAGGTTCTGACATTCATAAATATCGAGGAGCATTAGTGAGGTGGAGGCTTTTGTGGTTTGGTTTTTTTACTTTGAATTGCAGCCAAGGGAAGGAAGCAGAAGCACTTTGCTTAACGGTTTTCCTCCCCCACTGCAAATAGAAACTGCAGATCATTGAAAATAAGCAACATATTTTAAATGTTTATTTTATTTTGATATTTTAGATGATCAATTAATTTTTGCAATTTGTTTGTGAATGTTTCAGGGTATACAAATTATAAGTTTGGGGATGCATGAAATGAGCTCTCAGTGAATTGGTAGCCAACTTTTCATTGAACTGGAAGTTAATAACCAAGTGAACAAAAAGGTGGTGGTGGTGGGGGGGGTGGGGCGGTGGGGGTGTGGTGGGGTGGCTCGGAGTCTCCAAAAAGAGTTTGAATATTTTTCTGAAAACTTTAGTTTAAAGAGGATCAGGAATAGTGAAAAAGATCATCTGCCAAGTTTTGCTGCTGGCACGGATCAATTTCAGCCCAAGAATTCCAGGGAGTTGGTTGAAATTCTAAGCCAAGTGCATCTGTCCAGGTTAGCATTGCTACCTCACAGTGCCAGGGACTTGGGTTCAATTCTACCCTTAGGTGGCAGTGTGTGTGGAGTCTGCACATTCTCCCCCTGTCTGCATGGGTTTCCTCTGGTGCTCTGGTTTCCTCCTACAGTCCAAAGATGGGCAGGTTAGGTGGATTGGCCATGCTAAATTCCCATAGCTTTCAGGGATATGCAGGCTAGGTGGATTAGCCTTGGGAAATGTGGGGTTGCAGGGATAGGACAATAGGGGTGGGTCTGGGTGGGATGCTTTTCAAAGGATTGGAGTGGACTCAATAAGCCAAATGGTGTGCTTCCACACTGTGGGGATCCTGTAATTCTATAAGATAATTACCCACTTATTATGAAAATGAGAGAAGTATAAACTTTATGTTTTCCCTTCTCTAGGGAACAATCTAATTTTTAAAAAAAATTGAAGCAGCTAGCATGATTTTCAAAAGGGCCAATCCTAACATAATTATTTGAGGAAGTGATGAATATAATGAATGGAGGTGGCGTGACCAGTATAATGGTCATGAATTTGAGGAAAACATTTCTCAATTTACCATAAGTAAAAAGTGATTGAGTGGAATGGAATTAGGGAAAAATTAAAAATGGATTAGAAGATAGAGTGGCACAGTGGCTCAGTGGTTAGCAGTGCTGTCTCACAGCACAAGGGGCCTGGGTTTGAGTCCAGCCTCGGGCGACTGGTTGTGTGGAGTTTGCACATTCTCCCTGCGTCTGTGTGGGTTTCCAGCAGGTGCTCTGGTCATGCTAAATTGCCCATAGTGCGTAGCTTAAGTGCATTAGCCTCGAGAAATATAGGGGAATGGATCTGGGTGGGATACTCTTTGAAGGGTTGGTGCGGACTTGTTGGGCCAATGGCCTGATTCCACGCTGTAAGAATTGTATTCTAATCTAAGAATGAAAACAAATTGGAAGACAGGGCATTCTGGCAGGGTTTGGGGCAATTTAGCTGCTCAATCTCCTAAAATAAAACTGACTTCTATCTTTTGGTAGTTTGATTTCCAATCACATCTTTGCAGCTTCTATGCTGATTGCGAACCTTCACTTTGGACTCTTGTCATACCGGTGGAAGGATATTATCTTTAAGGTTGTAAAACTGCAATTGACACCCAACTGGACTGCTACTGCTTTGGAAACTGATGATTATGGGACTTTGTTTGCTTGGAAACTATAGATAAGGTAATCACAGTCAGAGGGTGGAGGATCCAATTGTGGATTGCAGATAACTACAGAGGCAATTCCAGGTATCTAACTCAGAGGGTTTGGCTTCAGTTCCAGAAAATGTTCAATAATCAGAAAGAAATAATCAAGATGAATGATTGCATATTCACATGAAATCCACTATCCACCACACCACCGATCTCTCATTCTACTAAAACATAACACCCTCTCACTCACCTAGCAATACTTCCTGACACTCTGGACTCATGCCCAACCTTCTGATACACTACCTCAGTCTTACATAGGTATTAATGCTGCCAGCCTTTTTTCCACCTCATTGCTGCTTCCATTGACATATAAGTGTTGAGCTATGACAGGCTTGTGAATCCAAGATCAATGCAAAGTCATCATTATCATTCAGTCCTCTGTATTCCAGGACAGGGTTACACATAACCACAGCGAGTGGCAGAAAACTAATGGGGACAGATATGCATACACTGAAGTACATAGCCAGGAGGTTGGACGAATACAGCAAAGCAGGCAGCATCAGCAGGTGATGAAGTTGATAAATCAGATGTAACCTGAAAAAGGATTATACATGAAATGTCGACTTTGCACCTCCTGATGCTGCCAGTCTTGCTGTGTTCTTCCAGCCTCCTGCCTATTTACTTTGGATTCCAGCATCTGCAGGTATTTTTGTCTCTATGAATACACAGAAAGCTCATTTTGAGCAAAGAGATCCTCCTTATCACCTCACCATCCTCCCTCTAAAGGGGTCTCTATTCACCTGATAATAAAGGTTCTGTCTTAAGAGCTGTGAAGTTATTGAGGATATAGCAGACCACCAAACATTTAGAGACAAGCCTCAGGGAGAGATCACCAGAACAGTCCAGGCACTTATTCAGTCATTTCAACGCACTGATGGTATTTGTCATGGTGTTCCTGCTTGCTGCACAGCTCTCATTGTAGGATTGCTGAAGGAACTCATTAGCTATATCCCTAGATAACTGATACCAAATTCTGGTTCTTAATGGTGGGCCAAATAGTGATCATAGCGTTCAAACAGAAAGTCTTCTGATCATCTATGAGCTGAACAGGAAGAACAGCAACTGTTATAGAAAAGCTCCCTATTACCACATACAGCCAGTGGTGTGTGTGTGCAGTTGATAGTTCCTTGCACCTTTAGGAATTCTCTACTCTTGCAAGACCAGGTGCTGCCTCCTGTTTCTCTGTGGTCAATGAGAAAATAACACAGCCTGCCTCCCTTTTTATGCCAGATCTTTGTCACCTCCCTGATGGGTAAAGATGTTGATAAATTGCCTAGTCCTGCCTGGAAGGATCCACTAGCGTAGACATGCTGGGCACAGTGATTTGACAGTGACTGGCAGTGCTGACCTCATTATGCTGTGAAACAGCAGGTTAGCTTAAGGGAAATTGCATCGTTCTATGATCATATCCAACAGTGAAATGCAGATGCCCCACATCCTGCTGCAGGCTGAGCTAGACATCGAAGGGCATGCTACCTGTCACATTCCCAGCTACCTACCCCCCAGTGCCGCCCCCCATCCTATATATCTCTCAGTTCCTTGGCCCACAAGCCTCATTCCTGATAAAGGGCTTATGCCCGAAACATCGACTCTCCTGCTTCTTGGATGCTGCCTGACCTGCTGTGCATTTCCAGCATCTTCAGTCCTTACTTTCTCCACAGAAGGGCATCTATTGAGAGCCCTTCTCCTCTTCACCTCCTGCCTGTGTTCTACTTTCTCTCTACAGCCTCTGCTTCATCTCCAAGTCATGCTACAGTCTCAGAGGAACTGCTCTGATAGGATTCCCAAAACCTTCAGAGAGAGGTGGGCACCACGGAGGGTGGAGAGCATTATTTCCCCTTCCAGCTCCATTTTAGTTTAACCCCCTTCCTTGCTTCCTACCCAGCCCTATGTTTGTTACTGTTGCACTGGTTCTAGTGGGTGGTGCCCGTTAATTGTTGAATAAGAGGTGTGATGAATCGGTGATTTGTGAGAAAAACAGACCCTGCCCATTCTGAGAAGGCCAGTGAGGTGCTACGTTAGTGTTACTGCCTGCTTGACATCGTGACCTGTTCAGTCTGCATACTGCCAGTACACACACACCACGCCCTGTGCTCATAGCTTACCGGGCAGGATGTGATATATATATGTCACACCTGAAATGGCTAATAACATTCCAGCTGCCAATTTTGGAATTCAGGCCTTCTATATATTGGACACAAGAGTTCGATTTCATACCACTGATGTTGAAAATGTCTATTTGTTAAATGCTGTCTTGTCTTTTACACAGTTAAAAACACGAAGTCTTTGGATTTTTGTAGTTTTGAATCTCAACAGGTTGCAGAATAGTCATCGTTTATCTAATATTTTCCTCAGGTTCACACTTGGTGATCATAGAAAACAAAGCCTCTCAGCAAACCTTTTAGTTGTTTCATGTGACATTTTTGTAACCAAGTTAAGAGGGGTGGATGTTTCATATCCCACTCCACCCCCTGGCTACAACAAAGTTTGAACTTAAAAGGTGAGGTGATATTTTCTATTATATAATCATATGTTAGCCCATGTGTATCTCAGTACCAAAAACCAATCAGCCAGATTCCATACATTAGAACTAGTTAATCACAAAAAAAACTCACGAGCTGTTACAGAGATACTTTATATTTAAGTTATTTGGAGGACTTGCATTTTGAAAGATTGTGGAGAATAGATTTATTTCAGGTTTTCTGGAAACACCTAAAATGGATTGAGTAAAAAAATGTTTTTGAGATTTCGGTTTTATTGTTATTTGTTGGTAGTTCACGGTGGGTATTGAAGATAATTTTTAAACTAATTTTTCTGGAAATCACATGATTGGTTCTAAATGCTTGGTTTGCTGTAGGATCCTACAGGGGTTGGTACTGCTTTTGTTTAGTTCACCTGGAGGAAAGCTTGTTAAGAACAAGCTGACTACTCTGAAAAGAAAAGAAAAAAAAAACTCTTGTTGAATTCAGATGAAACCTATTTGTTCTTTTGAAAGAGGGAGTGAAAAAGAATCACAATATTGTATTCCTTGAGCAAGGTCTATCTGCAAGAATGTGAAGATAACTGTGCATAATTAGTGACTTTACCATACCAGGCCAGAGCAACAGAGTGGCAAATGTGTTGCTGGTCAAAGCACAGCAGGCCAGGCAGCATCTCAGGAATAGAGAATTCGACGTTTTGAGCATAAGCCCTTCATCAGGAAACCAGAGCAACAGAGTGACAGATGCAGAACACTCATTTATCATTTTGCCTTCAAGAATAACTCATTTTTATTTTTTAAAAAATGCGTTTATGTTTAAAAAAAGTCAATTTTTGCAGAAAATATTTTTTTTTCCTTTTTTTCCTGATATGCATCCACATATGTTTGGGGATGTTCAGAGGAATAAACATTTGTACTCCAATATTACTGACCATGTAATATTAACCAATCATTTCATCTTTATTGAATAAGTTTTGTTTTGATAATAAATCAATAATCATGTTTATTTAAAAAATCCTGGAGATTGATCATTTAATTCAAAATCCCTGGACCTAGAAAAAGTTGGTCACTTTGGTAACTGGATAAAGTATTTTTATTTTCTCTTGTGACCAATATAATAATGGCGTTAGAATATACTTCCCTAGCCTTGGTTCTAACGAAGCAAAGTGTGATAATTATGAACAAGAGATTTTAAATGTTTTCCAAATATATATAATCAGGCTTATTCACAGATTGTCCAAATGCTGGTCTGCAGTTGAAATCACTTTGCACACGACCATTGGCACTGGAACCCCTTCCTGACTCAGTTACAGCAAATTGAATACTTTTTTTTCTGGCGACAGACATGTAGAATCAGACTTCTTCTTTAAGGTCCACTTTTGTTTGTCATTTACATAAATGATTTGGATGAGAATGGTTAGTAAGTTTGCGGATGACACCAAAATTGGTGGCATAGTGGACAGTGGCGAAGGTTTTTATAAGATTACAAAAGGATCTTGATCAAATGGGTCAATGGGCTAAGAAATGACAGATGGAGTTCATTCTGGATAAATGAGAGATATTGCATTTTGGTACAACAAACAAGGGTAGGGCTTATACAATTAATGGTAAGGCCTTAGGTAGAGGTGTAGAACAGAGGGACCTGGGTGGCTGGTACATAATTCTTTAAAGTCTGCACCACATATAGACACCATGTTAATAAGGCGTTTGGCACGTTTGGAATTCATTGCTCAGTCCTTTGAGTATAGGAGTTGGGACATTATGTTGAGGTTATACAGGACATTGGTGGGTCCTCTTCTGGAGTACTGTGTCCAGTTCTGGTCACCCAGTTATAGGAAGCTGGACATTATCAAGTTGGAGAGAGTGTAGCAGAGATTTACCAGGATGTTGCTGAGTATGAAAGGTTTGCGTTATAAAGAAAGACTGAATAGGCTGGAACATTTTTCACTTGAGTGGAGGTGGTTGAGAGGTGACCTGATAGAAGTTTAGAAAATAATGAGAGGTGTAGATAGAGTTGATGGTAGTTGCTTTTTTTCCCCTAATGTAGGGAAATTTTAGACTGGGGGCACATTTTTAAGGTGAGAGAAGAGAGATTTAAAAACGACATGAGGTGCAAGTTTTTTTACACAGAGGTTGGTTCACATGTGGAATGAACTTTCTGAGGAAGTGATGGATGTGGGTACGATTGCAGCATTTAAAAGACATTTGGATGGATGCACAAATAGGAAAGGTTTGGGCGGATATGGACCAGGAACAGGCAGGTGGGACTAGTTTAGTTTGGGATTATGTTCAGCATGGACTAGTTAGACTAGTTTCTGTGCTGTATGACTCTATAACTCTAAGAGCTCTCCACTTGAGATGTTGAAGTCTTTAATGACTTTTCAACTTACAAACTTTGCTAGAAGAGGTTTCAAAGAAAGGGAGAGAGGGCAAAGGTAATTTCCCCTGGAGCAAGTTGACTTTGTCTGTCTGTCGCCGAACCAGTTTTTTTTCCACTAAATATATCGTGTGACCTTTGTCTGAAAATGTTATAAACTCAATGTCTCCATCAATCAGTTTGGTCTTTACAAATAACACATTGCTGCTACCATAGCTGATGCCTTTTGCTTTGCAACATGTTATTTCCAAAACATTTAAGATATAAACATGTTCAGTCAATTATAAGTTAATATCTTAGATAATACATCTTCATAATATCTTAATGGCAACAACAATTTGTATTAATATATCCTCACTAACATTATAGAAATTCTTAAAACACTTCATTGAATGATTATCAAGCAAAACTTGACACTGAGCCACATGGAATGATATAAAGAAAGATGACCAAAAGCCTGAAGGCAAAACTAGACTAGGGAGAGATCCAAGAAAGAAGCAATTTTATTTGTACTGCACTCTACTGAGTCATTGAAACGTATCAAAGAAATTTTCTTAATAATAAACTTTGCTAAGTTTGGTACCCACAGGAATGGCCTCAACCGGGACCTTGGGTTCATATCACACTACAGGTGACCCCACTGCACGATATGTATAATATATAATACACACACACACACACACACACACACACACACACACACACACACACACACACACACACTCTCATATGCACACACATACACCCCTGCACTCACTCCAACACAGCTCCCTCTCCTACATACCTCATCACACTCACACATACACTTAACCAAGCTTACATACACATATATGGACATACACATTCTATCACACGCACTCACACCCACACGCACATACTCACATGCACACTCAATCTGTTGTTCCTGCATGCGCACACATATAAGCTTATAGGGAGGATTTATTTTTGCAGAATTACATTTTATTTTGGATGAATCCATGTAAAAGTTTGTAAAACTATACAGAGGTTTTGTCAGTCTGACACAGCATTGGGACACAGACAGATTTCATGTCTATTGTTTAAAAAGCTGAGCTATCTTGAGAATGATTTGGAGGTGCCGGTGTTGGACTGGGGTGTACAAAGTTAAAAATCACACAACACCAGGTTATAGTCCAACAGCTTTAATTGGAAGCACTAGCTTTCGGAGCGACACTCCTTCATCCGGTGGTTGTGGAGAACACAATTTTAAGGCACAGAATTTATAGCAAAAGTTTACAGTGTGATGTAACTGAAATTATACATTGAAAAATACCTTGATTGTCTGTTGAGTCTTTCATCTGTTCGAACACCATGATAGTTTCACTTCTTTCATATGTAAATCACAAAACCTTTTTTTAAAAGTTGCACTCTCAGATTAACTGTAACAATGGTGATAGCTAGACAATATGTTGAAGGTGTTAGCCCCCCCATGTTCTCTGTATATGCTATGATGTTTAGATTGATTCTAATCTAAAAAGTGAGATAACAGAGTTTTACATGAATTCATGCAGTTTTTGAGCAAAGTATAATGTAACTCTGCAAGTACAAATTCAGCCCACAAAATATATGTGTGTGTGCGTGTGTGCGTGTGTTTGCGTGATTGTGTGTGTGTGTGTGTGTGTGTGTGTGTGTGTGTGTCTCTGGGTTGGGGGTTGTGAGTGTGAGAGAGAGTGTTAATGTGTGTGTAGTGAGTGTAGAGTGTCTTAAGTCTGTGAGGGGGAGCATGTGTGTGTGTGTGTCTGGGGTGCGGGGTTGTGAGTGTCTGTGAGAGAGTGTGTTTGTGTGTGCATGAGTGTAGAGTGGTCTAACTCTCTAAGAAGATGCATGTGTGAGTGTGGGAGTGTATGTGTCTGTAAGGGTGTGTGTGAGTGTCTGTGTGAGTGTCTGTGTGCGTGTCTGTGTGTATCTGTGTGTGTGTGTGTGTGTGTGTGTGTAGGAGTGTCTCTGTGTGTATAGTGCAATGGTGGTCACCTGTAGTGTGACATGAACCCAAGGTCCAAAGCTAGTGACATGAACCCAAAGCTAGTGTGCTTCCAATTAAACCTATTGGACTATAACTTGGTGTTGTGTGATTTTTATCTTGAGAATGTAATTTAAAAGAAGTTCTGGGATTTACATATCAAGGAATAGAAACCAGCATATCCCATTATAAAACATAAAAGTTTTAATCTGAGATTGTTTCCTGTATCACATCTCCATGACACTGGACTCCTTTGGCTATAAATTCTGTGAACATGATCTTAACCTCCACAACCACCTGATGAAGGAGTGTCGCTCCGAAAGCTAGTGCTTCCAAATAAACCTGTTGGACTATAACCCAGTGTTGTGTGATTTTTAACTTTGTCGAGCACAGTCCAACATTGGCACCTCTAAGTCATATACAAACACAACAACAATATCCAAGAAATAACAATAAGTTGTACAAACAATTGATCTGTTATTTAAAGTTTTGAACTCAGAGTTGAACTGAGAATTGGATAGGACATTGAAAGAACTCACAGTAGCTCAGTGGTTAGCACTGCAGCCTCACAGCACAAGGGACCCGGGTTCAATTCCAGCCTCGGGCAACTGTCTGTCTGGAGTATGCATGTTCTTCCTGTGTCTGCGTGGGTTTCCTCCCGGTGCTCTGGTCTCCTCCCACAGTCCAAAGACATGCAGGTTAGGTGAATTGGTGATGCTAAATTGCCCATAGTGTTAGGTGCATTAGTCAGAGGGAGATGGGCCTGGGTAGGTTGCTCTTCGGAGGTCGGTGTGGAGTTGTTGGGCTGAAGGGCCTGTTTCCACATTGTAGGGAATCCAATCTAATCAAACTTCCTGCATAGTGTCTTGGGATCATCAACACTTACCTGAACAAATCAGAACTCAGTTACACCTCTTCTGCAGGATGACACCTTCAAGAATGTAGCCCTCCCCTTCTTCATCAATCTGAAAATGCATGCACATATCCTGAAGTGGGGCTTGACACATCAGCTTATAGTCCACTTGATACAATATGATCATCTTTGAACAAAATACTTATTATTGAGCAGATAAGGATAAAGCCAAAATCAACAGGTCCATTGACATTTCTGTATTTTTAATTGGTTCAGGATCGGTCAGTTCTCGTTAGATCCCAATAGACAGTATTCCATTCATTGCTGAATGCTTGGAGGTATGTGTGCTTGTGTTTTTGATGAATAGATAAATAAACTTGCAATGTGGCAATATAGGCTGTAGGCATCGTTCACAATATCATACGATATGTAACTGCAGAGTTAGAAGCCAATAAAATTATGACAGGCTCCCACTTCTGGCTCTGCCTTTTAAATCCAGAGTTGATTTTCTGTGTAGCTGTAATAGCTCAAGAGTCACCATGGTTACACAAGTTCCAAAAGTTCAGGTTCGACCAAGTTTAAATTTGCTTCTCTCTGCCCTGTGTCAATCTTCTCAAAATTATACAACTAACTAGCCCATGCTTGGGATTGTAAATGTTAAATATATGAAACACTGACAACAGTTGAAATCTAAATGAAAGTTTATTGGCTACACTAATAGAAGCAATATCTGGTTGAGTGTCCCAATTGTTCTAATCATCCAATTGGAATGGTTCTTCAGAAGCTACAGTTTTGAATGCCCAATTTCATTAATATTTGGTTTGCTAATGAAAGTAAAAATGGAGGGACTGAGAGATAGCTTATTTTCTAAAGATTGATGGTCTAGATTGTCTTTATTTCTTTATTTAACAGAGCATATGGCACCTATTTGCCAAAATTGATTCACTGGTGCTCACTTTTGGCAGAGCCACAGAGTTCCAAGTCTCACTACAGCTTTGATCCAAGTATTATGAAAAGAGCTGCATTCCAGAGCTGAGGAGAGATTTATTGCCCTTGATAGTTAGATAGGATTCTGTAATCTTGGGGTCTGAATGGCTGAGGTATAAGGCTATCATCAATTCCCCTTTCTCTGCTGAGTCTAAGGGCCTGTTTATTTATCAGTGGTGGAGGACAAGCCTCTGGTGAGTCTTAACAAAAAGTGGAACTTGACTTACATGAGATAGTTCATTGCATGACAGCAACAGATACAAGTTACATTGACTGGTTAAGCATAATTACGTAAGTCAATGAGGAGCCAAAGATAAAACATTTATCTTCATCAGGATCTCACATAAGATGGCCTGATTTTCCACCCGAAGAATGTGTGATTCTATAAAATTGGGTTGAGTTTAATGCAATTCCACATGAACTTTTCAGAACCATTACCTTATATACCCCAAATTCTTACATTCATGTACATAACTACTTCTATACTTTCTATTGCCCAATTGCTCCCCTAAGTCCCTGAGGTCATAACTGGAGGCAGTATGGAGGCTGCACAATTCCTCCAGAATGCATTCCTTTCTCACTTAGAACGTTAATATGTCTTTGGCTTGAGGACTATTAACCTTGTTTATAATCCTGACCTTGATTGCTTTGTAAATCATTTTTTCCACTGGAGGAGCTGTTATTTCTTGGATGGAAGATATTGTTCTTACTAAACCCAGCAGTTATTCTCAAATTGAGGCAATTATCAAAAGCTGCTAATACTTTTTAGAATGTATATGTGTCTCCTTTAATATTTGTGATTTATAATATCACTCACTTGAGGACCCATTGAATATAATAATATGTTAACTTTTTAAGCTTTAGATTTAATGTTTAATTTTGAAAGTTATTTCGTATCTCAAGAATTGTTTTCTCCAAGATATCCAATGATGTGTCCTGTTTGGATTATCTCCGATATTTAATCTTTTTGGAAGTATTATTTCTCCTTCCATCTCTTAATGTGTTCATTTATTCTTATTCTTTTAAAGCAGTTTTATATCTTTAGTAGGTACAGTTAAAGTCACCACAATCCAAGAGGAGTGCAAGGCTGCTTCCCCATTTAACAGAGAGATTCAACTGGGGTGATTTAACTTAAGGGATACCATGCCTCAGGCAAGGAGACAAGGTGAGAAGGAAAATCCTTCAAGAATTGAATTCATGCTGTTGGCAAGTCTCTGCATCACAAACCGACCCCTTCCAGACAACTGATATCACAAGGTACAATGGTGAAAAAAATCTTTTGGACCAATGTGTAGAAATTTCCAAAACACGAAGTGAGTTTACATCTTTAAGCAGTTGGTAAGAGGGGAAATGTATAGTACAAACAAAAGGGTTGAGAATGCTACAGGTGTAAAAGAGAATCACCACCATAGTGAATACATACCATGAGATACGGCTACAGTCGGGAAATCTGAATCACCACCAGGATATACCGAGGACACAGTGCTCAGAACATCATAAAACAGAATTAAAGCAATGAAATGGGGCAATTTAAATCCTGAAGCAAAGAGAAATTAACAGAAAAAAAATCAAATATTTTTGGGTCTGCAATAAGAATCATGTTCCATTTTTGTCCACAATCAAAAATAAAGACAAGTAAAAAGGTTTATCGCATGAAGACACACAGTTCAGGTTACCGAAGCTGGTGAGATATTGCTACTAAGACCTAGATGATATATCTATCCTGTTCAAATTCCAGAGATATTCACCCAACATCCGCATCCAAGACTTAAGCACATCGTCAGATTAGATGGGCCTTAATGCAATTTTCAAAATTAACATTTTTAGAACCATTACCTTAAAGCATGCCTCCTCCTACATTTTATCTCACAGTTAACATTTATAAATCCATGTATATGTTTATTACATTCGCCACTATCCACTACCCCTCAAGTCTCTGACATCACAAAGTCAGGCATTCTGGAGGTTTCACAAATCTTCTCACATGTGTTCTTTTTCAAGTTTGGACTTGGAGATATGATAGGTTTTAAGCCTAGGCACTACTGACCTTAGTTGTGAGCTTGACCATGATCCTGATCTGGGCCTTGCATGGTCTGTTTACTCTCCCTCTGCTTGACAACCTTCAATCTCTTAGAGTTTGGAGTAATCATTCCTGACAATCCAGGTGTTTATTTCATTACCTTATCTTGAGGTCCCATAATCATCTGAATGTCTTTTAGAGAGGAACTCTTCCATGCTGAGTAAGGCAATAGTATGTGGAGAACTTTAATCTTATGAGTTTTAACAATGGAAGGTGGCTGTTCAGTGAAGGCAACTCGTTTCCTCTTGGACATAGCCTGGATTGTGATCACCTGTAGCACACCCTGAGTAGTTAGTTTCAGTGCCAAAACGTTCTGGAGAAACTCAACAGTGGAGAGAAAGCAGATGTTTTGAATTCAGTGATGCTTCTTCAGTTACAGGGTCCCTTTTGTTTGTTCATATTCTTTTGGATTAATAAAAAAAAAATCAACTCCATAGGTATTGCATTTGTATGAGACACACAAACAGGCAGGGAGTAGAGAAATGTGAACCATGTACAGACAGTTGCAGACATGGTCAGCACAGATATTGTGGACCAAAGGGCCTGTTCCTGTGCTGTACTGTTCTGTGTTCTATGTTCTATTTTAATTTGCCAAATGAGTTACAACATTTTGACACAGTTTGGATTTATTTCCATATCCTATTTCAATCTTTTTGTTGCAACAAGATTAAATTAGAAAAGAATTTCCATGTATCCTGAACTATCAGAAAGGCAGGAAGGATGGAAATAGAAAAGGCAGAAAGTGGCTAAACAGAAATTGGAAAAGAATGGAGGGGACAAAAATGTTTATTTTCCTATTTCTTTATCTGTAAAATAATACTTTTATTGTTGTGATACAAATACGATCTTTACAGGTAATAAAACGATGGATGTGAAATCCTTCCATTTAGTCATTTTACTGGAAATGGCGGCATGACCAGAGAACAGGATTTCCTGTTTCAAAATTAATGTTTACTTTCTCACTGAAGTCACAGATGGCTGTACTTAGCTGAATAGATCTATGTTATGTGAACCTTTGTGGGCTGGTAAGGTGATGTAGGTGCTGGTATATGGACAGCAATTTGAATGCTGGAAATATCAGCAATGAGTTCTCCTGTCGGTAATCAGAGATGTTATATTTAGTAATGAGGCTTTCGGCTTTTGAACAAGATCCAGCTGTCTGAATTGTTTTGCAGTTTCTCCAATCTTCATCCTTTGTTCCTTGTATCCTGGGTGTTTCAGGATTGATAGGAATGCACATCCACAAATTGAACTACAAATCATGGTGCCTGGTGGACACAAATTTCTGAAAGGCAGATTCTTTGGAGTTGAAATTGCAGTGTGCTGCATTAGTAATGAACATAGCAGCATGAAAGTCCTTTGTTTCTATTTAATCCCAGATGCTAAGACCTGTTTCAAAAATCAACAAAAGTGGAAGCACTCAGCAGGTCTGGGAACATCTTTAGTGAAAATAAACAGGGTAACATTTCAAGTATGAACCTTGTATCCAAAGGATGCATTTATTCATTTTAAATGGATTATTGCCTTTTCTTTAACAGCTTCAGTCCATTCTGCTGTTATTTAAGAAAGATTACGAGACAGCTATATAATTTTAAATAGAATTCTCACATCTTCCATTCACAAAAAATGGTAAAGTTCACTTTTAAAATTGGTCAGTATTGTGTATCACAATAAAAAAAAGACATACGAATGTGTCAAATGTGAAAATGTTTATGTTTCTGGCAACATTGTTCATTCACTTTAGGACTGGACTGAAACATGAACCTTACACAGAATCCTCGTCTTTTCTGATAAATTTTAAAAATTAACATTAGAAGTTAATTATAGAAGGAAATGTTAGAAAGAATGAATGAGGTTTGTAACAACATTATATTCAATAGACTTTTCAATGACATGATTCTAATATTCAATGTTTCAGTTTGAGTCTTTCCTCTTCCAATCAGGTAGAGCTTAAGGAGCAGTGTCAACACAGTCAAGGAACCAAACAATTTTCACACGAAACAGTGCAAGATTGAAGAATGCCTAATTTAGATAATCACCATCTTTCAGCCAATCCTATATCAGGAATTAGAATGCATAAATGCAAATATGATGATATGAGTAGAGCAAGGCTCTAATGTGAATTGACTGGATAGTATTTTACAATCATGGTCTAGATTTTCTAATCAGCTGCAATGCCATGTTGGTCAATGATGTCATATAAGAATACAACAAATAGGATTGGGTCGATGGTGTGGCTCATTGAGTCTTCTCCAGCTCTCACTACTATCATGGCTGATCTTGGACTTCAACTCCGACTCCTGCCTGCTCCCCTTATCCCTGGATTCCCTGAGTAATCTGCCTATCCCAGTCTTAAATAAATTCAATAATGAATCATCCACAGTCCTTAGGGTGGAGAATTCCATAGTTATGCAATCATTTGTGCGGAGACATTTCTCCTCATCTCAGCCCTAAATGACCAGCTCCTTATCCTGAGGCTATGCCCTTGTGTTTCACATTTCCCCAACCAGCAAGAATGATCTCTCAGCATCTACTCCATGAAGCCCCTTCAGAATCTTGTAGGTTTCAATGAAATTACCTCTCTTTCATCTCAACTCCCAAGAATATAACCCCAGTTTAATCAGCTTGTCATCATAGGCAACCTCCTCATTTCAGGAACCAACTCAGAGAGCCTTTTCTGTACACATTTAACATGAAAATTAAAACTACTTGCAGTACTACAGCTGTGGTCTCATCAAACCCTGTACAATTTTAGCAAGACTTATTTATTTCTGCACTTCAGTCTAATTATAATAGTCATGACCACTAAGTCTCCTTTAGCAGAACCTCCCCAACCCATCGCCTCTACCATCTAGGACACCAAGATGTTTCACAGACAGAAATCTACCCGTGTCTGTTGAATTAGGGAGCAAAAGACTTTCAAACATTTCCAGGGGCTTATTGTAAATCTGTAGTTTAGCACTAATACCAGGATCTACCTTTCCTTCTGGACTTTTCCCTATGCAGAAGCCAACTCCACTCAAAAATCACTTAGAAACCCACCAAATGTGTCACTGGCTACAGTGTACAGGCATTGAGCATTCACCATCACTGAGCATCACTAGATCTGGATAACTAGGCGAGTGAATGTGCTTTAATGCGCTCTGCAAGAAGGCATCCAGACTCCCCAGTGTAAAGAAGACCACATCGGGAGCAACAGATATAATAAATGATGTGTGGAAGTGCAGGTGAAACTTTGATGGATGTGGAAGGCTCCTTTGGGGCCTTGGATGGAGGTGAGGGAGGAGGTGTGGGCACAGGTTTTGCAATTCCTCCGCTGGCAGGGGAAGGTGGACCTGACTAGGTAGTCATGGAGTCAACAGTCTTTGCAGAAAGCAGATGGGGCGGGAAGGGATATATATCTCTGGTGATGGGGTCCGTTTGTAGGTGGCAGAAATGTTGGTGGATGATGCAGTTTGTGTGGAGGTTGGTGGGGTGGAAGGTGAGTATTGAGTGGTTCTGTCCTTGTTGCAGTTGGAGGGATGGGGTTTGAGGGCGGAGGGGTGGGACGTGGATGAGATGCGTTGGAGGGCATCTTCAACTACATTGGAGGGGTAATTACAGTCTTGAAAGAAGGAGGCCATCTGGTGTTTTAGGGAACATCTCTGGGACACCCGCATCAATAAACCCCACTGCCCCGTGGTCTAACATTTCAACTTCCCCTCCCATTCTGCCAAGAACATGCAGGCCCTGGGCCTCCTCCATTGCCACTGCCTCACCACTCGACACGTGGAGAAAGAAAGCCTCATCATCCGCCTCGGAACACCTCAACCCCATGGCATCAATGTGGACTTCACCAGTTTCCTCATTTCCCCTTCCCCCACCTTATGCCAGTTCCAACCTTCCAGCTCAGCACCATCCTCATGACCTGTCCTACTTGCCAATCTCCCTTCCCACCTATCCGCTCCACCCTCCTCTCTGACCTATCACCTTTATCCCCACCTCCATTCACCTATTGCACTCTTAGCTACCTTCTCCCCAGCCCCACCCCCTTCCCAGCTATCTCTCCACCCTGGATGCTCCCAGCCTCATTCCTGATGAAGGGCTCCTGCCCAAAATGTCGGTTTTCCTCCTGAAGGAAGAGTAGCCTGATGGGATTGTTTTATTCATTCATGGGCTGTGGGCATCATTAGTTGGCCAGCAGTTATTGACTGTCCCAATGAACAGAACTAAATTTTATCTATTGTTTTGGCTGTCCCTTGAATTGAGGATAATACAACTGAGAGTCGTGAGTTTCTGCTGTGGATCTTCATTGTGACTGACCAGACTGACCGGTGACCGACAGATCTTTTCAATTATGGGGCAGGACATCCTGCACGGTCTTTGGATCCAGGGCACGGGATTTGCTTCCTTTTCTCCCATCTGTGTGATCGTTCTGCCTCATCGCTAAGGTGATTGAACTCAAAGCTTGATGTACAAGTCATTGTCATTTTGATTGACGGGTAGCCAGTCCCAATCATTAAATAAAAATAAAAAATACAAAGTGACTAGTTTCAGAGATTTTGCACAATATCCTTTCATATCTGAGATTTGAATTGAGTTGTTTTTCCATTTTCTTGTTATTCAGTCATCTTAGTGCCTCTCTGAATAAAATGACCAATTTTAATGGCCAAGAAATTGGAACTGGCAAGAGTCTGTGTAACCGCTATTCATTCGAAATCCTTCATCTGAAAAACTAAACAGGATTTCATCTTCAATAGCTCCAAATGTGCATAAGCCCATGTTTAAATTCACCATTCAGTGGATTACCAAATAAAGTTTGACAATTCTTACTGCTTTGTGTCAGTCCCAGTATAACAATAGCACTCTCACTTCAGAGAGAGAAAGTTGTTGGTTGTAGACCCACTTTCAATTTTTGAGATTTAATTTGACAATGCAGTGCAGTACTGAAGGAATACTACATGGTTTAGACTTCTTATTTTTCTGTTGAGATTTGAAAGCCAAAATACCTATTTGCCCTTATCATAAATGTGGAAAAACCCATGGGACTACTTCATGTTAGTAAAGCAGCCCTCCTTTCTTTGCTTTGGAAACCCCTTGAGCATTCATTCCTGGACACAAAAGAATCCTGTTCCTAACATTGCACTAATCTCTTTCATTGTTCTTCCAGTCAGAAGGGTTTATTGGCTCGCACATTGAGTTGCAGCTCTCGCTTGCCACTGCTCAACATCTTTCTGGAATGGTGTGACCAATGCATTAAACTCAAAATAATGCAAGAAGTAAACATGCATTCCACTCCTCCACTTGGTCCTATATTGGTGGTCTGATACTGTAATTCTGAATAGAATGGGTCACTACCAAAAGAATCTCATGTCTTGAATCTTCTAAACCTTTTGCTTTTTCAGCTATTTCTGTGACTGGGATGTTGCATGAGTCAGTGTTGGCAGATGGACGTTTGATTTCTAGTAAACTGCAAGCATGGATTGACACTTTATAATGCAAGGTCTGCCTTATGTACTTAATATTTATTCATTTCTAAAGTGGGTGCAAAATGAGAGCCTTAAAAATCTCAATGATTCATGAGACCTGAAGAAAGAAATAACCATGGACTTATATCTGAAATAATGGTATCTTCCTCATATCAGTTTGATTTGTGGAAACCTAATTATAAACAGTTATGATCCAAATATGACTGACCTGTTGTTCATTTCCAGAATTTACTTCTTGCAATTTCCTTTCAATGTTTTTTGTTATGCAGTCATGTTTGGTTAACAGAAACAGCATATTAACCCTTGCTTTGGAGAAATGTGGTTATGTTGCATCTTTCAAGATTCTTGCTGAACTCTGGGTGTTGTGGTTATTTCACTGTTTTACGTAACTTGGTAGTATTAAGAATTACTTTCCTATTTTGTTAAAACTTTGTCAGCCAAAACCAATTTCCTGTACTATTTTCAGAAGAACATTGGTACTGGAAAACCTGCCCAAGATTTGTGGTACCAAGGAGTTTGACAAAAGTATAATATGTGCCTGTATTCATTCTTAAAAACCTAGTTAACATGATTTGTTATTAGTCACTTTGCCTGCTTAAGTATTGCAATATTAGATTTTTAAATAACATTGGAAATAATTGATGTTTTTATTATAAGCAGAGGAACAAAATAAATATACTGTGTTGCATTTGTAGATTCATGATACAGATGTTATAGATTTGGAAGGTTGCGTTGGAAGCTATCAAAGATTTCATGATCTATCTTGGTGTTTTAAATTGTAAATTTCAAAGAATATAAAATCCATCTTTCATTTGGTGATTTTTTTTAAACATTTTGATGCATTTGAAATTATTTTCTCCACAATTCAATGTTGAAAAGGCGTGTTATAGGTCTGTCCATAGACTGCCTGTTTCTTGGACCTCTGCAGATGAGTGACTTAGATTGACCTCTCCACCGACTTTCTCTCTAACTCTTTCTATAGTGCCTTGGAACTATGCTTGGAATGTTCATGTGGGCTATTGTTTTTCCTGCTGATTTTCTCTCTTGTATATTCATATGTTTGATTGTATATAGTTGAGTCAGAATATTTGAAAAGACCATGAAAAGTACTGGCATATCGTTCTGTGAAGTGCGTGCAAGCAGGAAAATCAAATCGGAATATCTTGGCAAGTATTCAGGCTGTGCTTACTGGGTGCTAGAATACAATTCCTTCGGTGCTTCCTTTGCTGTGTTGCATTTGTGGTTCTTTTGCTGCTGTGTTTTAACTGTTCCTTTTTTTCCCCCCACAGTCTTATTCTTTGTCTGATCATCTCACTAAATGGAATGGTTCAATAAAAGGATTTCAGCAATACCTCAGGATGCAGCATCTCACCCATTTTAGCTTCACTGGAGAGAATTTTCAAATTAAACCCCTTTGAATAGTGGTTTGTTGTGCTGCTTTCTACTTTGACTTCTGACATAGTGTGTGCTAACTATGAGGATTCCTGTATAATGACGATGTTGCTATGGTGGAGTATTTGGTCTTTGCTTATCTATTAGTGATGTTTTGCCTATATGGTAATATAACCTCCAGACTACAATCACGGAATCACAGAATTGCTAAAGTGCAGAAGGAGGCCAGTTGGCTCATCATTGCCAGACCTAGTTATTTTAAATTCCAAAATGGCAGTTGGAGAATTTGAATTTAGTAAAACAAAATCTGTAAATAAAAGCCTGGAATCAGTAAAAGTGAGCACAAAATTGTTGGATAAACCCAAATGTTTTATTTTTTTTTTATGGAAGGAAACCTGCCATACTTATTCATTTTTGCCTACATGGAGACCATTCCCGTACCAACATAGCTGACCATTCGCTGCTTACTGCAGTGGCTTAGTAAGCCACTCACTTGTATCAAACTGCTCCCAGCCATTCAGGTAATTCAGCCCATGATCACATTCTCAGGATAGCTGGAGATGGGTAACACATGCTGCTGCTGTTTGTCACACGCGCATCTTGAGAATGAATAAATAACGATCAGAACCTCACTATATTAAGTCCAATGGTTCAGAGCCTGCATTTTGTTTTTCTTTTATTCACTTGGGGGGTGTGGGGCATTGCTGGTTGGGCCCGCATTTATTACAAGTCTCTCGTTGCCCTTCAGAAGGTGCTGATGGGCTACCTTCTTGAACTGCAGCAGTCCATGTGCTATAGGCAAACCCACAATGTTGCTGTGGTGGGAATTCCAGAAAGAAGTTATATCTCTCCAATCTGTGGTTAAAGTCTACTGCTTTAAAGGCTATTTTCTTCAATATCACTTCCCTTTTGAGACCTTTACTGCACAGTTTGTGATTGCCAGTGCAGGTCATTTGTTGTGTCGCCATACTCTTACCAGACCATAGGGGTTTCTTTCATTAGAGTGAAGCGACTGATGGTGATTTAACCTGAGGGCCACCAGACGAAGGAAGAGGTTGAGAAGGAGAGTCCTTCATGGTAACTTCAAACCGGTGATGGGAATTGAACCCATACTGTTGGCATCACACTGCTCTATAAACCAACAATCCAGCCAACTGAGCTAAACCGATTAGTACAGATCATATGTGGTAGATTAACTTCCACTACCTCATAAAATATCTGCCCTTCACTGTGAACTCTGATTGCAGAGGAATCTGTGGGAGTTAGTTTACATGACAGATACCACGAGTAGGTTCTTGTTGAGACAGATATCTTGAAATTTATGAACAACACTATTTACACAGCTACAATATCACAGACTTACAGACATAGTGTATTGTACTTACTGATATAATTGTACATTACATACACACAGCTGACTGACTACTCACTTCACTGAGTGCATGGCACAGAAAGTAAAGCTAAAGGCAAGGCTTTATACTAAAACATCACATCGTAATGTCATGTAACTGTCTTAAAGGTACAAACCTGCCTGGTCTAGAATCTATGCCATAACACAATGGAAGCAAAGCTTTGTTGGGCTAAGATTCAGCTGAACTTTCATTTTATATACCAGTGATGAAGTTAGAAATGTGGAATTCAACCAGTTGTACAGTTTACCTCTGAACTGTAACCCTCCTTGCCAACTTGCAACTTGATCTAGATTTGCCCTGGATTTGATGGGAGGGACTTTGTTCACCTCGTTCGGTAAAAGGATATTTCCCATGGGTCTCCTGGAGCTGGGGGATTCATATGCAAATCAGCAAAGTTGGGTTAGAAGTCAAAGTGAGTACTGGAGTTCCTGTGGGGAGGTGGGGAAGGGAGTCTCACTGCACAGCCATTAGTTTGAAATCATCTGATCCTGTCTTGGAGAGGCCTCACTGATTGCAAGAGCCAAACAAACAACATGAAGGATTGGTGGTGACTCATATTGCTCCTGCTAATGGCCTCTGATGAACAAAACACACAGCATCACAGCTGCTGCTTTGCAAATGTGCGTGGGGTGAAGCAGATTAAAGTGAGCGTGTCAGCAGAATGCTCCAAGCCAGCATTGTGTGCCAGGGCTGCTTGATATTCCTTGCCAGCTGTTTCTTGATACTACTCACACTCGTCTAAATCCCAGCCTTGCTTCTATTCCTCGATGATGATAATGTTATTGTTTAGGAACCGGAACGCTGAAGGAAGACAGTGTAAATAACTCATGACGTATCTCAGCATTGCTCTCTGCATGTGTGTTGCTATAATGTTATAGATAGGGTGTGTATATCTGAAGGTAATGCAAACAACAGCTGCTCTAAAACATTCTCATTAACATGCTATAATAATTATTACGTGACCTGTGCTTCTTGAGTTTACTGCTGTATATTTGAATACCCTGTTATCTCTCCTGATGTCTTTTGTAAATGCACACTAATAAGAGTTGTCCCTTCCAACAGGCCAGATGCAGTTGTGAAAATTCTATTTAATACTATCTGTTAAGGCATTAAGGAAGGTGTGTAATACGCCTAAGTTGAAGGGCATTGCTGGAGCAGTTCTGCTGTGTGCTGTCACCAGGCTAATTTAAGCTGCAGGAACAAATTACTACAGATGCTGGAATCTAAGCTGTCTTTTCTGCAGTGCCTGGCCCAGAATGGGAGCTGTTGAATGTGAAGTGTAGCTGGCAATACCAAAGCTAGATTGTAGGCTATAAATCACATAGCCCACCATGAGAGAGCTTGACACATGCGTGCTTACAGAAACACAGCTCCGTTTCCTTGACGGCTACAGTTTAATGTTAAAGAGAATGCAGGCAGAAGTGTCAGCTTTCTTCTGAAAGACTTTTAACATGAGTACAATTTGGGTCCTTGAGACTGAACACTTTTTAAACTCTGCTGGAGACACAGTGCAGAGATTGTCCTATCTGAGTGGTGTGTGGTTCTTCTGGGGGTTGGTATGTTTAGGGCATTCCTGAGTCCTTTCAGCTGTGCTGTCATTTTTGGTAAACTGTGCCATCAGATTCATCTTATACTGACAGAAGGATAACAACAGCAGCTTTTGAGTGTTGCTCTCCACATGATATAATATTCAGCACTTCAGTGTACTTCGTGTTGATACTTTACCTTCATCACCTCAAATGACTTCCATTACTTGCTACAACTAGTACTTTACCTCATTGTTATTCTTTCTCCATATACAGGGGAATTACATCCATAGAATGCGCCATTTATTTCCAAATGTTTGTAGTATTTCAGCTAACACAGCTAAAACATTAAATCCTTTTAAAAAAAATGACAAAGGAAATAGCATTTTGTGATACCCCTACAGTACAGAAGTAGACCATTCAGCCCATCAAGTCTGCACTGATCTTCCAAAGGACATCCTACCCAAACCCACCCTGTACTTGACTCTGCATTTCCCATGGCTGATCCATCTAACTTGTGCATCCCTGGACACGAAGGGCAATTTAACATGACCAGTCCACCTAACCTGTACATCTTTGGACTGTGGGAGGAAACCCATCCACACAGATTGTCACTTGAGGCTGCAATCGAATTTGGGTCCCTGGAGCTCTGAGGCAGCAGTTCTAACTACTGAGTTACTGTGCCATCCATTGAAATTTCAAAGAACAAAATGATGAAATAACGTAGAAAAAAGTGTGTGCAGGAATGGTATGATCTGCAGAAATTACAAGAATTACAACAAGTATGAAGCAGTGCTGTCAAAAAGTTATGGTTTTGTGTTTTCTGTATTAAAAACACTTGCAGCTTTCTGCTGTAGAGTTGCATAAACATGCTCAGATCTTGAAACTCCATATGTCTCATGTAATGAGAATTCGATTTAGGAGGAGGTGGGGTTAGAGAACAGGAGACATGTGTCTACCTTAAAATGAATTGTACATGTTCCTTTAAAATTTGAATTAATTTGTATTTTCATTTCTCAGTGGACTTGCAGAATGAGATATTGTTTTCCAGCATTTTCTCTAGCAGTCAGTATTTAGAGATACCATGCCATTCCTTGATTATATTAAGTAGAATGAGCACAAGCAGGATCCTTCTGGTGAAGGCAATATTGATGCGACCATATTAACTCTAAGACAATGTTGAGTATTCCTCAAATCTCAACGCAGACAATGGGAAAGAGACTGGCTCAGCCTAGAAAAGTGTGTAAAACCCCTTGGACTGTATGATTGACTAAAAATGTAGATTGTTAAGTATAACCTGCAATTAGGCCCGATGTGGCCTCCTCTATATTGGGGAGACAGGCCGCCTACTTGCAGAACGCTTCAGGGAACACCTCTGGGACGCCCGAACCAACCAACCCAACCACCCCGTGGCTCAACACTTTAACTCTCCCTCCCACTCCACCGAAGATATGCAGGTCCTTGGACTCCTCCATCGCCAGAACATAACAACATGACGGTTGGAGGAAGAGCGCCTCATCTTCCGCCTGGGAACCCTCCAGCCACAAGGGATGAACTCAGATTTCTCCAGTTTCCTCATTTCCCCTCCCCCCACCTTGTCTCAGTCGATTCCCTTGAACTCAGCACCGCTCTCCTAACCTGCAATCCTCTTCCTGACCTCCCCACTCCAGCCTATCACCCTCACCTTGACCTCCTTCCACCTATCACATCTCTATCGCCCCTCCCCCAAGTCCCTCCTTCCTACCTTTTATCTTAGCCTGCCTGGCACCCTCTCCTCATTCCTGATGAAGGGCTCTGGCCCGAAACGTCGAATTTCCTGTTCCTTGGATGCTGCCTAACCTGCTGTGCTTTAACCAGCAACACATTTTCAGCTCTGATCTCCAGCATCTGCAGACCTCACTTTTTACTCGAAGATTTTAACCTGCAATTATAATTGTAGTGAGGTACCTACTTCCTGTATTGAATGAAACTGCTTTATGTTTTATATAATGTCATCTTGGAACCGTTATGTAATGTATCCTTAACAATTTTCTCAATAAAGTATAATTTGAGGAAAAAAATGACCTCCACTCTCCTGAGAAAGCTGCACCTGTCATTTGGCTTGGCAAGTGAGCTGATGGATCGAGTACAGTAAAGGTCCTGACGAGTAAAACAACTCTTTGGCATCTTGTCAGCTTCAATGGAACTGAATCCTGAGGCTCAATGTGGAGCAAGACTCAGCCTGATGTCTCTGGGTACTTTACCCTTGTGTGCTACCCACTTTACACTGGAATCTAGTGTTAATTAATAATGTTCCATGTGCAAAGTTCTATGTTATGGAATACCTGTCCTGTTCCAATATCTAACTCAAACTGCACAGTACCTCTAACAGTAATCTATTGAATTTATGCACTTTGTTAAATGTTGCAGGATATCATTTGTGTCTAGACAGTACAGAAAAATGCGACATTTTCTTAAGTATTTTGATAAGCCTCCACTCCAATTCTAACCTCTTTGTGACTACCTTGATTTGTGCTCCAATTACTCACTGCTTGTTGTCAGACCCCCTTGGCTAAGTGTTCCCAAAAAGATCATCGTAATCCCACATAATCTTGCATTGGATAGTCTAAATTCCCTTTTTTTCATATACTTTTTTTTTGCCAAACAAATGTTATTCCCACAAATGATAATACCTGAATCCTGTTTAATGTTTCCTTGGCGATGATGTCAGTGATGGTTTAAGGAGAAAAACATTTGAGCAGCTGTAATAAAATCAGAAAATGCTGAATCCACACAAGAAGGAATGGAATGCGGAATCCAGCTTTTTCTGAAATGGTACCTTTGACATCTGCCTTATATTGTTTGAAGATAGTTGTTCAGTTTTAATCTTTGGAAAGCAAAACAACTCCGAGCAATCGATTTGTAAGTTGAACAATGCTAAATGCCAACTCGTTGCTGCAAGTTCAGCACCAATCCTAGGTGCTTACTTTTTAGTATTTTCAATTTTCCCCACATTGATGTCTCCTTGTGTCACTTCCTCCCTGAGGGGTCTTTTTATCTTTACCTTTTGGTTGATGACCTGCTCCAAGGCTAATACTCTAAGCATAACAAGAGGTAAATTAGGAACTCTACTATTCCTCAAATCAACTGGATTCTGTCTCTGATATCTACTGCTGGCCCTCTCCTAACCATACAGCTTGAACAGAAAAGATTGTCAACATCCTTCTTTGCCCTGACTCATATTTGCAAGTACAAGGTATTGGACCTATTGACTGTAACAGGGCAAAGGTCCCTAGGAGGAAGGTGCACCCTGAGCAAACTGAACAAAATGAGACTCAGTGAAGTCACCGCATGTCGAGCGGCTCATTCAGTTTTAATGAGACAGCATGGAGCTTCTAAAAGAAGAGCATGAGCAGATTAACAGCATATGTGGGAAGAAGGCTTTTGTACAACAGTGACATGAGCTGAATTCTTCACAGCATCACAGATCTGCAAACGGCTGTGAAACAATGAGTCAGCGAGTAACACACAATACAGCCCTCGGAGTTCAGATGTCACACTTACTCCTCATGACATCAGCATGTAGTTCCGCTGTAATTTCAGACTCTGTTACGCTGATCTTGCCCTGCAGAGCTCTCCACCTGAAGTCTAATAAAGTCATTACTAGATGTTTGCAGTATGTTGATTTTCAAACAATGGAATTACTATGGTGACTGTGAAACACACAGAGCAGTTTTGTTCCTGTTGTAATACTTACAAGTAAATGTCGAACGACTATTTGTGCTGTTTGTAAGATGAATGCTATGCAGTTCTCCAATAGAACACATAACACTTTCTGAAATTTCATGTACTGTGAGACTATGAGCCCATGCATTTGCATTTAGCACAACACAAGGTTTTGTTAGGACAAAACTGCTCGGCTTTACAAAATAGACCATTAAGAACATCCCACATGGAATATTTTATACTTTTTGATATGATTGCATTGAAACCCCACTTTGTTACCATTTCACTGTGTTGCCCTTGACAACAGAAACAAGAATGTCTGGACGCATCAAAACTGTGACATTAATTGTCATCTGATAGATAATTACAACCACTATCTCATATTAGAAATTGCAAGGATATAAACTGAGTTTGTTCAAAATGCAACGTTTTACTTGTTATCCCTGTGCAAGATGAGTGGAATGTAGCCATTTCTGACACAACGAGGGTTTACAATTTAAAGCTTTAAAGAAAAGAAATTAAAATTGTTTCTAATGTATACTAATCAGTCAACATTAGTTGGCAATTTTAAATTTTAAATGGAACAATTCCGACTTATCCTGCTTATGTAAAAGGTGGAATTTAAAGGCGGGTCAATTTTAAGTAATATGCTGCACAGAATCACAGACCTCAGGGCCCTGTCTGCAGCTGATATTCAGATTTTGGAATGCCAATTAAAATAAAAACTTTAATCAGATAATTAAAATTAATACTTTGTTACTATTTTATATAGATTCACTCTGTTCACATCTATGGATTTTGTTGAAAGAGGGAGGAAATGTCCTGAAGCTGTCTTGAATTGTTATTGATGTTTTGTCGCTGCTTGGCAGGTGTCCAACAGGAAGTGTAGCTACCACTCCCTCTGGACATTCTCCCATATCTGTGTCTTTTGCTGGGCACCTCCCACCTTCGAGACTGAGAAGAAGTGTCCTAATTCATGACAAGACGCTTTAGAACATGATTTAATTGTTTAACACATTCATTTCATTTTCTGTTTTCCATTCCGCACTGGGCATGAATGCTGCAACATTTTGACACATTTGCGTCTCAAAGTCCACTTCCCCAACTTACAACTTTTCCAAATAATTCACTGTTCTAATGCTGCAATAAGACCTAGTTTTCTGCTAGTTCTGTTCTGCAGTGATGGTGCCTTTTTGACAGGTGAGTCACAATTATACACCTGGTTCCATGTGTCAAAATTGGACAACCAGTCTCTGATTGTCCAATGTTTTGTTTGAAAGAATAATAAATGTCTCCTATTTTTCTTTACGACCTGAAGTAGTGGTGTTATTCTGCCTATTTTTGCAACCGCACCCTTCTTATCTGACTGAGAAGTTAAAGCCATTTATTTAAGATCACACATAACATCATTGTTAATGTCCCGTTTAAGGCCCATGATTTGTCATCTCCTCAAAAACAGTTGCACAATTACTCCTGAAGCAATCTAAAAGTTTTAGTAAACGAGTTGCCCTGTTACCCTGGCAATGGGTTATTTCCACATGCAGTATCTTCAGTTTGAATGTATCAAAGGTTTCCTTATGTAAATATATTAACTTGTGACTGCAAAAACAGATCAGCTATCTAAAAATTCTGTGGTAATTGCCTCACCTCCTGACTAACCAAAACCTGTCCACTATCTACAAGGCACAAGTCAGGACTATGATGGAATACTCTACATTTACCTGGATGAGTGCAGCTCCAATAACACTCAAGAAGCTTGACACCATTCAGGACCCCTTTGTTTGGCATCTCATCCACAATCTTCAACATTCAATGCTCCATTTTCCACCCGCCACACTCCACCCTCCAGTGGCAGCTGGATTGTATCATCTACAAGATGCACTGCATAAATTCATCCACTTTCCTCTGGCAGCACCTTTGAAACCCCTTACTACACAGAAGGACAAGGGCAACAAATACATAGCAACACTACCACCTGCAAGTTCCCTTTCAAGCCACATGACACGCTGACATGAAACCATGTTGTCTTTTCTCCAATGTCAGGGGATCAAAATCCTGGAATTCTCTCCCTAATGGCACTGTGGGTATACCTATCCTCCATGGATTGCAACAAGGCAGCTAATCACCACCTTATCCAGGGCAATGGAGTGCTGACTCACCTTGCTGATACTCTCATGGCCGTTCCTGACTGTTTGTTCATTTTCATATTTCAGCTGGTGACTGACTGTGCCTTCTTAAAGTGTTAATGCTCTTAAAGTGGTCAATTAATTTTCCTTCAAAAGCATTTTCTTTTTTCTCCAAGGTCAAAAGGATTCTGTTTGTCCACCACTGATTATCTTGTCATATTTATCAGATAACATCAATGTGTGGTATTTTGGTTTGGGAGGTTTGTTGGCACTAATCTTTTCTCTCTATGCTGTGTCTTGGGCCCATCTAATTACCAATGGTAGAGATAAACTATTGGTGAGTCTAAACAGAAACGATATCTATTGCGGTAAACTACCTTGCATTTAAGGCAAGTATTTTGTTTAGAAAACTTGCAATGAATTACCCAGACAATAATGTTCCATGCTGGAAGAGATGTTATCCAAAAATAAGACATCCTTTTACTGCTAACCTCAACATTATGATAGTATGATCATTATTCCATTAAAATTATACAAATGACTTGTGATTAGTGTGATACATGTCATTCTCCAGAACTAAATCTAGGAATGTCTCTTTCCTCAGTTGGCTGGGAACACACTTCAGAGCGTTTCCCTCCTCTATGTCACACGTACTACTCCTGTCCAGTTAATATGTGGATAACAGAAGTTCCCATTGTCACTACGGTATGGTTTTTCCTCTCTCTATAAATTTGCCCCCTGTACCTTTCTGAATAATTGTTAGCTTATGGGATTCAACTAGAGTGTGTGTAATGCCACCTCTATTATTTCTTAATTCAAACCAAATCAATTCTGTCCTTGACTGTTCTAGGAATTCTGTCACTCCAGCAAGGTAACCTTATTTACCAAGCTTTGGATGTTTACATTCTGTAAATCCAAATCTAGAGAATAGGCTATTCAGCTGCTTGAGGCTGCTTCTGTTTATTAAGGTCACAGCTAGTGTCAAATCTCAGCTCCACGTTTACACTTTCTTCTGATAATATTTTACACCTTTGTCACACCACCACTTATTTTGTTACCTTACTATTTCTTACTGGAGTGGCATCTATTTCTATAAAACCTTTCTCCACCTGATTTCCTTCTTATTGCTCTCTCCTTGTTCCCAGTTTTCTTTATGAATTTTTTGATCAACCTGTTCAGAAACATTATGATAGAGCTCGAGAGCAAATGTGACTTGAAGCATAGAGGTGGGACACTACCATACTGCTACAGAACTCTTCTAACCTTGTTTTTAGCCATCAGGTCAACTGTTTATGCACACTTAAAAATTGTACTCTACCATTTATATTGTCTCTCCTCATTTGTTGTTTCAAACTATTACAATTCCGGCTTTTCAGCATTACATTTCTTCTGCTATGTGTCAACCCATTTCATCACCCCAACTATGTCTTACCAAAGTTTGGTCCTATGCTGCTCAATTGCTCTTTGTTACTTTTCCAAACTTTCTGTCTCCCACAACCTTGAAATTATAGTCCATATACCCAAACTGAATCATGACTTTTCTCAAGTTGATCAGGCCAAAAATTACTGTGAAGAATTATCAGACACAGCATGCAAGGCTGCTTTTGCCAAAGCTGCAAAAGGTGCATTGAGCTAGCACTTTTTCCCCTGAGTCAAAATGTTTTGGGCTCAAGACCCACCGTAAAGACTTGAGAACTAAAACCTCTGCTGGCACTTGAGTGCAGTACTGAAGGACTGTTGCATTGTCAGAGGGATGGAGAGTTAAACAACTGTCCCATGTTCCTTTTCAGCTGGATGTAGAGGATCCCCTGGTTCTACTTTAATGAAAAGTGGTGGAGGTGAGGGATTCTTCCCAGTCAATTGGCCGATATTTAACCCTCTACCAAGTTAAAAAGAAAACAGCTGTTCTGGTTAGTATCTGTTTGCCATCCGTGGGAGCTTGTATTGTTCAAATTAGTTGCTACATTTCCTACATAACAGCAGTGATTAAACTTATAAAAGTACTTTATAGAATATATAGCACTTCAGGATGTCATGAGACTATGAATAATGTTATACAAATGCAAGTGTTGGGAAGAATGGAAATGATAAACAGTCCTTTTCAGCACAGAAAATGATGAGAACATGATGTATACAATTAAAGCATAACAGATAGCAGCTATGACTAGTTACATATCTGTTCTGGGATCTGCATGGACCTCTTGGCAGCCATTCTGCGGATGAGAGCCAAGAATTCCAAGTTCTCAAGTACAATGTTATTAGATTAGGAAATTCAGCATTTCCGGTCAATCAGGCTGCCTGTCACAAAATGGTGGGTTCAACAACATTGGACCAATAATTGTGTTTAAATAAATGGTGTTATTTTAAGCTTTATTTGTCATGGCACCTTGTGGCTGGTCAGACTTACAGCTTACTTAAAACATGAGTTGTTTAAGAGTGCAAGGACATACGTTTGTAACATTTATGACATTTTTGAGGAGATTTTGTGGATGTATTGGTTCAAAAAAGGGTCAGTAATCTGCTCCACTAGGTTAACATTCAGGCAGTGAAGTTGAAAATTTCCCCATTGAATTTTAAAAATAGTTCTTGAATTTGGAATGATTGATAAAGAATGTTTTGCAGCATATTTTTGGACAAGATCTCTGAAAGAGGTAACCATTTTGTTCGTTCTCTCACACTTTTCACATTAACTACTAAAATAATTTCTTTTTAAAAAATGCTTCGACTTTACACTTAAAAGCATTCCGTTTCTGTCTTTCTGATGGGCCATTCTATTTCCACGGAGCCTTCCACATAAACATAATTTTAATGCCTCCCTTCATTCTTATGGTGATGATCATACATTTCTGTCCTCTACTTTGTGATTCACCAAGCAGTGGAAATATTTTTTTTTCCAGTTTACCTCAGCCAAAGCCCTATCGTTTTGATCACCTTTATCAAATCTTATTTTAATTCTGTCTGTTATAATAATAAGAGACTCAGTTTATTTAGCTTCTCATCGTATCTAAAGACTGATATCTCCTGAGTTTCTTCTCCATACTATCCCCTGGACTTGACATTCCTCCAAGGATTACACAATATTAGCTTCCCTTCAATATTTTCGTAGGCTCGCTATGGTATTGAAATGTATAAGTCATTCCCACATCCTACATTCAGTAGTGCATCAGTTTGTCCTGTACTTAGTTGAATAACAATTTTAATAAAGGCACCCTCTGCTAATCTGATCTTGATACTTCGGGAGTGAATTTAGTCTTCTCTCATGTATCATGGGCTCCTTACAAATCAAGAGGTATTTTTTATGCCATGCCCAATTTATTTTTCATAAAAGTCAGTGACCTAATTAACATTTTTCTGATCACCTTTGTCCTTCTATCTTTCTCAGAGATTAAGATAAATGATTTTTCTCCCCTGCTAGGCTTAGGTTCCTTCCCAAGCTTAATTTATGACTCTTTATCCTTTTTACCTGTATTCTCTGGAATTGGGAAAGTTATCCAATGTCAATGAATAGAGTTACCTGTCAACAAACTGGATATGCAATTCTAAAGGTGTGCTCTCAGCAAAGAGAATACCTTACCGGGCATGACATTTGTCTTGATTGGTAGTAGAAAATGGGTTGATTATGTTTCAGCAGTCATTTTAAACACCAACAGAATTTATTTTCCATTGAATAAATGACTGTCATCTGCCAGAGAGTCATCAGAGTGAGATCATCTATATTGTGCCCTTTTCTTTAAAGTAGATGATACTGATAGACTGAAAGGAGACAACAAACCAAGTATTAAACAACATTTAATCGTACAGAAACTGAGTGTTAGTGAAAATAAAATTACATTTTGTTGAAACTTTTCATCTTGCACTCATTAGGACATTTGTAAGAATATCAGTGTAAAGGGTAATCCACTTTATCTTGTGTGGGAAAAGAGTACTCAAGTGGAATCTGACCTGGAGAATGCATCAGTTAAACAATATCTGACAGTTAATGAAGATCTATTTAAATTTCAACCCAGTGGGGTGTCTCTGATTGGTCAAGGAATAAACTATAAAATGTCACCAATTTTGTTCAGTTGGAACAGGTATAATGTGTACATCTGTCCTTTCTGTCTGCAAACAACAGTACCCTGTGTATTAGACATGTAGCTACCAGTATGTACACACACCACACTTTGAGCTGTCAGTCTTAATTTCGATGTCAACATCATGCTTAACATGCTTTGAATTATTTAGCAAATATTATCCAGTAGCAGAATCACATCTAATATTTGACAGTGTTTTGCACTTTGTAAGTGTCGGTGCTTGCTTATGGGAGACCTTGCCTATTGTGAACTGCTAAAGGATCTCGCTATTTCATATGATTTGTCAATCTTTGGGATGTCTGACCTATAAACTGAGCACCACACAGAAACTGAAACTCAAATATCACATTGTCAATTTAAGTGATAGACAAAATGTCTTTTTGACTTGGTGGTGTCATCTCAGATGGACCATTCCATTTCCTAGAAGCCCTTCACATCAAAACAATTCTAACTTTCATTCTTATGATGATGATATTAAAGTTCTATCTACTACTTTAGTGATTTGAACCCAACTCCAGTGTTTCCTCTAAGCTGAATGGTCATTTTATGAGGCTCCTCCAAGGTTCTGCACATTTTGATCTGTGTGCCAACACATTTACTCCTGGTTTTGGAAGTCACTGCTGTGCATGCACTTCAGAGCTCTGCATATCAAAAAATAAGTTACAGGGTGTATTGCATGACCTGTGTTGCTATGGTATAGTAACAGGGTGAAACAGCTTGTTTTACATAGTGCGCAAGTGTCTTGGGCCCTATTTAGTGATTAGCCAATAAGACCAGTCTTATAGTGTGTGGGAATCCAACAGGAATATTGACCAGTGAGGGTTGGCATATAGTAGACAGTAGTATAGAACTCCCTTGGCAGTTTCCCATCTAGGATGTTGAAGCAAGGAAACTCATTTGACTGCTCCATTTCAAAGGTGACTTTGAGAGCAGAATGAAGCTCATTAAAACATGGAAGGAATTTGTATCTGCAGCTGTGGAGTCCAATGTAGCAAATGTATCATCTCCACATTGGAAATATGGAAGGGGTATGATGGCATCATTCCATAAAATATAAGCTTCTTGTGGAAAGCCATGGAGAATTTGGTCAGGACTGAGCCTGAAGAGGATCCCAGGGCAATTTTGACAGAGCTTTAAACCAAATTTAGCGATATGGATTTCTGAGTTTGTACGTTCAACAAATAATGATTCACATGACTGTGGCTGTTGTAAATCACTATGATATAGTGCTGTAGTGCAAATGTGGCACATTGGTGAATAGAGTGGTGAATGCCAATTGACCATATGGATGTGGCATTGCTATTGATATGGAAGTCCTGCGTGGTCCTCACAAGAACCCTTCATCATGTGCATGGAAACTAACTCAAAATCACCTGAACCAATTTGTCCAACTGTTTATTCATGTTGTACAGCACCAGTAGTTGATAAGATAGAGAGGAAAGGGACATCACTTTATGTGTACTGGACAGTCTGTATATACATGGACACAATGAACTGTGAGGCCAAATCCTCTCCTATATATTGCACAACAGCTCATTTCTCTTAGATAAGACCAACAAGCATGGAACTTATGAACTCAACAAAACCAATTATTGATTCTGATGTTTTAGTGCACCTCTGATGATGGTGCAATGACAGCATAGGAACAGCATCAAGGAAATTCCCAAGTGATTTTAATGATATTTCATAAAGGAATATTGCCCACACACAAAAAACTAATGGATTACAAAGTGTGCAGCAGAATACCAACCTTTCTTTCGCTTGCAATAACTTATGAATATTCATTGTGTGAATCAATTTATCAGGCATTGTTTTGCTTGCAGTGAAGACACATCAGGTGATGTTTGAATCATTTACAAATTAGAAAAGGAGCATGAAAGCTGGCTGCTACTTCTTTCTGTTTAATATCCTGACAGAGGTGAATGAAAATATGGTTCATGAACAGTACAATAATAGGGAACTGGAGAGGTGGACTACCTACAAACTTGCACAATGAATTTAACAAAAAGAAAGTTGCAGACTAACTGCTAAATCACAACCATTTGGAAATTATTTCAAATTAATCATTGACACAACAACTGACAGAGGAAGTGAACTTAATGTGTGAGACAACCGGGGAAAGTTAGATTCCAAGGAAACACTGGAAAATTATAAGTCTAGTCTAAATCAAGGGGAACTATTATGCACCACATTACCACTAATTTCCCAACTATACTTCCTGCTGACCTCTTAGATGCTTAGACCCCTGACAACCATCCAGATGACCATTCCACCCCATCCCCACCCCCGGACCACGCCCATTCCAACACCAAACCTGACAAACCCTCTCTCCATTGGATCCTACAATTCCCATGACCCACCAGACCCAACAGTCCCCTCTCCCCACCAGACCTGATACATCTTCCACAGGTTTCTCCCCATAGATACTATACAATCAGCTCAGTTTTTAAAACATTTCTTCTGTTCTTGTTACAGATGACTTGGGGAGTGGATCTGTCTTTGAAGCAGTAAGTAGCCAGGTAGCTGCTTAATTAAGCCATATTTTCATAAACTCACATTAATAGAATTTTACTTTATAAATTACTTTGCTTTTCCTGTCAAACTTGTGTCAGAAAAAAGGCTTTTGTAATTTAATTTTATTCCAACATCTAAGAGTTTGTGTTCAAGACAAACTGGTTGAAGAGCAAGCAAGGTCAAGAATTGTCTTCAAGCTTAGCCTTCTGAAGTATTCTGTTATTGCATATTAATACTAAATACAACTATATGTGGTGTTCTTAGAAATGTCAAACTCTTATCATTTCATTGTTAAGACTCTATTCCATGAACTCTATCAATCTATCGATCTGTCTAACTCCACCCACACTGTGATATTTATGCCTTGTAGGAAAACTCCTTGACATAACCATAATATTGCTTCAGAGTCCTAAGCCCTTCTACTACACCCCGTCCAAAGCTTTTGTCACACCTCCCCATCATAAATTTTGATTAACATTTATAAATACCTTTAAATTAATGACTTAGATTGCTTCTTTGCGTATCTTTTCTTTATCTTGCCATTCTTCCCTAATTGATTTATCAGCATTGATAGGTGCATAAGGAAAGGTAAAGAAGCTCTTGAGGTAAAGTTGTTGAACATTTTTTTATTTCTTTTCCTCTGCTGGCCTCTGTAAGATCAGAGATTTAATTGATTTGGCAGCCTGACCATATAGACAGAAGAGCTGATACTTGCTGTAGGATCTTGTATTGATGAAATTCTAAGAATCATTAGCTGATCAAGTAATGGTGTTACTTCTCTGTGAAAAGACTGATGATGTTTGCAGAAACTTGTTCATTGTCCTGTTCTTCAAGGTTCTGTTCCAAGGCGTGAATGTGTTGGCTTCGAAACAATTTAGCTTTATTCTTTGTGAGTTACTTAGACTGTAGCACATCTTCGAACAGCGACTTCTTTCCTGCCATGAATATATTGTTGATGTAGGCTGAACAGTTTTGGCTCCACTGATGTGAGGTTTTGGAATCAAATCTGTGCCAAGATACTGCAGCATTAGATTGTTTAGGATTTCATGTTGAAGTTGTCATCAACAGTAACTTTTCAGGCTGTTCTCATCTGGGTTGAATGCTCGATTGTACTTTAAATAGTCAACATTGTCTGTGGAGTATTCTGCATTAAATGGAAACTTTGCTGAATAATACTTCTTGAACAAATTTCTAGACACTGTATCCACTGCTATTTGGGCTGCTCACCCTAGAGCTAGATCATCCATTGAAAAAGTTCACTGGCTGATTTATCAAAGACTTTGATGATAGTTCTGTTATAAATGAGCACTTGTTGTAAGTTTCTCTTGTTGCATACTTCAGATAGCATACACAGGATGTTAATGAAGCTATCTGTAGAACTCATGGAAGTATTCTGCAATTGTATTTATAATTTTTCCAGTGCCTTATTTGTTCTTGAAGTGAACTATTGATGAAAAGCTTTTATGAGATTGTCAAAAATAATTTGTTTCTGTTTGATCTCTTGTCTACGTGACACCATCTGATATGGTTCCTGTGTAGTACCAAAGTGTGCTAACGTGTTCGGCATTTGATTTGGTCTCCAATCTGAAACTGTTTGACATCTTACGAATTATGCTTTCCATGTTTGATAAATTGCTGATCTACCTAACAGAGCTGAGAGCTTGAATTTCTCTGGTGGAAAGGTTGGTACTGATTCAGTTTGTTACATTGCCTAACGTTCAATAGGTATTTGAAGTTGTTGAAATTTGATCTCCTTGTCCTACACTCATTCAGTTGACTTATTGTATTCTTTCATTGATCACTCATGCTATCAGACATTTGTTGTTATAACTATTACTGTTTTACTATGAAAACTGAAAGCTGTTGATGTTTCTCCTGTTCTAAATGCTGTGTAAAATTTAAACTTTTGTTTTCCTTTACCAATATGATGTTTTCCTAGAGATGAACAAAGCTATTCCTTTTCTAAGCTGAAAATGTGTTGCTGGTTAAAGCACAGCAGGCCAGGCAGCATCTCAGGAATAGAGAATTCGACGTTTCGAGCATAAGCCCTTCATCAGGAATGACAGAGAGTAGCCAAGCAGGCTAAGATAAAAGATAGGGAGGAGGGACTTGGGGGAGGGGCGATGGAGGTGGGATAGGTGGAAGGAGGTCAAGGTGAGGGTGATAGGCTGGAGTGGGGTGGGGGCGGAGAGGTCAGGAAGAAGATTGCAGGTTAGGAGGGTGGTGCTGAGTTGAGGGAACCGACTGAGACAAGGTGGGGGGAGGGGAAATGAGGAAACTGGAGAAATCTGAATTCATACCTTGTGGTTGGAGGGTTCCCAGGCGGAAGATGAGGCGCTCCTCCTCCAGCCGTCGTGTTGTTATGTTCTGCCGGTGGAGGAGTCCAAGGACCTGCATGTCCTCGGTGGAGTGGGAGGGAGAGTTAAAGTGTTGAGCCACGGGGTGGTTGGGTTGGTTGGTCCGGGCGTCCCTGAGGTGTTCTCTGAAGCGTTCCGCAAGTAAGCGGCCTGTCTCACCAATATAGAGGAGGCCACATCGGGTGCAGCGGATGCAATAGATGATGTGTGTGGAGGTACAGGTGAACTTGTGGCGGATATGGAAGGATCCCTTGGGGCCTTGGAGGGAAGTGAGTGTGGAGGTGTGGGCGCAAGTTTTACATTTCGTGCGGTTGCAGGGGAAGGTGCCGGGGGTGGAGGTTGGGTTGGTGGGGGGTGTGGATCTGACGATGGTGACCCATTGTCTCAGCCTGCTCCTGCCCCACCGAACTCATCTTCCAATACCTCGACACGGTCCTGTCCCCTTTAGTCCAAGAACTCCCCACCTACGTTCGGGACACCACCCACGCCCTCCACCTCCTCCAGGATTTTCGCTTCCCCGGTCCCCAACGCCTTATTTTCACTATGGACATCCAGTCCCTGTACACCTCCATCCCCCATCACGAAGGACTCAAAGCCCTCCGCTTCTTCCTTTCCCGCCGCACCAACCAGTACCCTTCCACTGACACCCTCCTTCGACTGACTGAACTGGTCCTCACCCTGAATAACTTCTCTTTTCAATCCTCCCACTTCCTCCAAACTAAAGGAGTTGCCATGGGCACCCGCATGGACCCCAGCTATGCCTGCCTCTTCGTAGGATATGTGGAACAGTCCATCTTCCGCAACTACACTGGCACCACCCCCCACCTTTTCCTCCCCTACATCGATGACTGTATCGGCGCTGCCTCGTGCTCCCACGAGGAGGTTGAACAGTTCATCAACTTTACTAACACCTTCCATCCCGACCTGAAATTCACCTGGACTGTCTCAGACTCCTCCCTCCCCTTCCTAGACCTTTCCATCTCTATCTCGGGCGACCGACTCAACACAGACATCTATTATAAACCGACTGACTCCCACAGCTACCTGGACTACACCTCCTCCCACCCTGCCCCCTGCAAAAACGCCATCCCATATTCCCAATTCCTTCGTCTCCGCCGCATCTGCTCCCAGGAGGACCAGTTCCAACACCGCACAGCCCAGATGGCCTCCTTCTTCAAGGACCGCAGATTCCCCCCAGACGTGATCGACGATGCCCTCCACCGCATCTCCTCCACTTCCCGCTCCTCCGCCCTTGAGCCCCGCTCCTCCAACCGCCACCAAGACAGAACCCCACTGGTTCTCACCTACCACCCCACCAACCTCCGCATACAACGTATCATCTGCCGTCATTTCCGCCACCTCCAAACGGACCCCACCACCAAGGATATATTTCCCTCCCCTCCCCTATCAGCGTTCCGCAAGGACCACTCCCTTCGTGACTCCCTCGTCAGATCCACACCCCCCACCAACCCAACCTCCACCCCCAGCACCTTCCCCTGCAACCGCAGGAAATGTAAAACTTGCGCCCACACCTCCACACTCACTTCCCTCCAAGGCCCCAAGGAATCCTTCCATATCCGCCACAAGTTCACCTGTACCTCCACACACATCATCTATTGCATCCGCTGCACCCGATGTGGCCTCCTCTATATTGGTGAGACAGGCCGCTTACTTGCGGAACGCTTCAGAGAACACCTCAGGGACGCCCGGACCAACCAACCCAACCACCCCGTGGCTCAACACTTTAACTCTCCCTCCCACTCCACCGAGGACATGCAGGTCCTTGGACTCCTCCACCGGCAGAACATAACAACACGGGCTGGAGGAGGAGCGCCTCATCTTCCACCTGGGAACCCTCCAACCACAAGGTATGAATTCAGATTTCTCCAGTTTCCTCATTTCCCCTCCCCCCACCTTGTCTCAGTCGGTTCCCTCAACTCAGCACCGCCCTCCTAACCTGCAATCTTCTTCCTGACCTCTCCGCCCCCACCCCACTCCGGCCTATCACCCTCACCTTGACCTCCATCCACCTATCCCACCTCCATCGCCCCTCCCCCAAGTCCCTCCTCCCTACCTTTTATCTTAGCCTGCTTGGCTACTCTCTGTCATTCCTGATGAAGGGCTTATGCTCGAAACGTCGAATTCTCTATTCCTGAGATGCTGCCTGGACTGCTGTGCTTTGACCAGCAACACATTTTCAGCTGTGATCTCCAGCATCTGCAGACCTCATTTTTTATTCCTTTTCTAAGATGGCTGAAAGATGACCAAAGATCTCTGGGTAATGGCTTTCTCAACATGGCTTCAAACAATAAGATTCACTGGTTTTTTGATGATATTTAAAATGTCCATGGTGAGCCTAAAATCATGGAACTCCCTACATAACAGTACCTACACCACATGGGCTGCAATGGTTCAAGAAAGCAGCTCACCACCACTTTGTCAAGGACAAAAAATGCTGGCTCAACTAACAATATTCACACTACCTGAATTAATAAAATAAATGCTTCCTTGGATTTCTCTTCTTCTGAGGTATTTTTGCAACAAATTTGACATCGTCTTATCAAATTCATCCTCTTTTCCCCAGTCTCTGATGCTGTCTTTTAACAACTACATGCAATAAACCTTCTTAATTACTGAAGAAAACTTGTGTTTATCTCCCAAACTGTTGAATTGGTAAATATTTAACTAAAGTCACTGTTAGGGCTGTGAAATTCTGAATTCCAAGAAACAATTCATCCTCCTGATTTTTTTTCAATTAATCAATGTTTCTGAAGAATTTCTTAACTTGCTGGTGACAATTTTGGCAGCGACAAAGTAGTCTAAAGTTGCTAAATGACTGCCCAAAATTTTAACTCTGCTTCCTGGCCTATTTATAGAACATAGAACATTACAGCGCTGTACAGGCCCTTCGGCCCTCGATGTTGTACTGACCTGTCATACTAATCTGAAGCCCATCTAACCTACACTATCCCATGTACATCCATATGCTTGCCCAATGACGACTTAAATGTACTTAAAGTTGGCGAATCTACTACCATTGCAGGCAAAGTATTCCATACCCTTACTACTCTCTGAGTAAAGAAACTACCTCTGACATCTGTCCTATATCTATCCTTGGATGCTGCCTGACCTGCTGCACTTTTCCAGCAACACATTTTCGACCCTATATCTATCACCTCTCAATTTAAAGCTATGCCCCCTCGTGCTCGCTGTCACCATACTTGGAAAAAGGCTCTCCCTGTCCACCCTATCTAATCCTCTGATTATCTTATATGTCTCTATTAAGTCAGCTCTCAACTTCTTCTCTCTAACGAAAACAGCCTCAAGTCCCTCAGCCTTTTCTCGTAAGACCTTCCCTCCATACCATGCAACATCCTAGTAAATCTCCTCTGCACCCTTTCCAAAGCTTCCATATCCTTCTTATAATGTGGTGACCAGAACTATACACAATATTCCAAGTGCGGCTGCACCAGTGTTTTGTACAGCTGCAGCATAACCTCATGGTTCTGGAACTCGATCCTTCTATTAATAAAATCTAAAACACTGTATGCCTTCTTAACAGCCCTGTCAACCTGGGTGGCAACTTTCAAAGATCTGTGTACCTGGACACCGAGATCTCTCTGCTCATCTACACTACCAAGAATCTTACCATTAGCCCAGTACTTTGCATTCTGGTTACTCCAACCAAAGTGAATCACCTCACACTTGTCTGCAATAAACTCCATTTGCCACCTCTCAGCCCAGCTCTGCAGCTTATCTATGTCTCTCTGTAACCTACAACATCCTTCGTCACTATCCACAACTCCACCGACCTTAGTGTCATCTGCAAATTTACTAACCCACCCTTCTACGCCCTCATCCTGGTTGTTTATAAAAATGACGAACAGCAGTGGACCCAACACTGACCCTTGCGGTACACCACTCCAGGATGAACATTTCCCATCAACCACTACCCTCTGTCTTCTTTCAGCAAGCCAATTACTGATCCAAGCTGCTATATCTCCCACAATTCCATTCTTCTGCATTTTGTACAATAGCCTACTGTGGGGAACCTTATCGAACGCCTTGCTGAAATCCACATACACCACATCAATCGGTTTACTCTCATCTACCTGTTTGGTCACCTTCTCAAATAACTCATTAAGGTTTGTGAGGCACAACCTACCCTTTACAAAACCATGCTGACTATCCCTAATCAAATTATTCTTTTCTAGATGATTATAAATCCTCTCTCTTATAACCTTTTCCAGCACTTTACCAACAACTGAAGTAAGGCTCACTGGTCTATAATTACCAGGATTGTCTCTACTCCCTTTCTTGAACAAGGGGAAATATTTGCTACCCTCCAGTCTTCTGGCACTATTCCTGTAGACAATGATGATTTAAAGATCAATGCCAAAGGCTTGGCAATCTCCTCTTTGGCTTCCCAGAGCATCATAGGATAAATCCCATCCTGCCCAGGGGACTTATCTATTTTCACACTCTGCACGATTTCTAATACCTCTTCCTTGTGAACCTCAATTCCACCAAGTCTAGTAGCCTGTATCTCAGTATTCTCCTCGACAACATTGTCATTTTCTAGAGTGAATACTGTTGAAAAATATTCATTTAGTGCTTCCGCTATCTCCTCTGACTCCACACACAACTTCCCACTACTATCCTTGATTGGCCCTAATCTTACTCTCGTCATTCTTTTGTTCCTTAAATACCTATAGAAAGCCTTAGGGTTTACCCTGATCCTATCCACCAACAACGTCTCATGTCTCCTCCTGGCTCTTCTGAGCTCTCTCTTTAGGTCTTTCCTGGCTACCTTGTAACCCTCAAGCACCCTAACTGAGCCTTCACATCTCATACTAACATAAGCCTTCTTCTTCCTCTTGACCAGAGATTCCACTTCCTTCGTAAGCCACAGCTCCCGCGCTCTACAGCTTCCTCCCTGCCTGACAGGTGTATACTTATCTAGGACACACAGGAGCTTTTTCTTGAATAAGCTCCACATTTCTAATGTGCCCATCCCCTGCAGTTTCCTTCCCCATCCTATGCTTCCTAAATCTTGCCTAATCACATCGTAATTGCCTTCCCTCAGCTGTAACTCTTGCCCAGTGGTATACATCTATCCCTTTCTATCACTAAAGTAACAATAACAGAATTGTGATCGCTATCACCAAAGTGCTCACCTACTTCCAAGTCTAACACCTGGCCGGGCTCATTACCCAGTACCAAATCTAATGTGGCTTCGTCCCTTGTTGGCCTGGCTACATACTGTGTCAGGAAGTCTTCCTGCACACACTGGACAAAAACTGACCCATCTATGGTACTTGTACTATAGTGTTCCCAGTCAATATTTGGAAAGTTGAAGTCCCCCATGACAACTACGCTGTCTCTCTCACTCCCATTGAGAATCATCTTTGCCATTCTTTGCTATCCTTTCCTCTACATCTCTGGAACTAAAGGGAGGCCTATAGAAAACTCCCAACAGGGTGACCTCTCCTTTCCTGTTTCTAACCTCAGCCCATACTACCTCAGTTGACAAGTCCCCAAACATCCTTTCTGCAACTGTAATACTGTCCTTGACTAACAATGCCACACCTCCCCCTCTTTTACCATCCTCTCTGTTCTTACTGAAATGTCTAAATCCTGGAACCTGCAACAACCATTCCTGTCCCTGCTCTATCCATGTCTCAATTGTTGGTTTTGCCTCCAAGGGATAGAATCTGCTTTGGGAATCTGGTAATTCAGCCTCTTTTCAGAGGCCTGAACCAGTCTAAACTCTTTAGTTACCAATAGGCCGTTACCACTTTTACTGTTTCCCTCAAAAGTTTGTTTCTCCTATTACTGACTGTAAAAAGTTTTTTTGGTGGTTTCTTTGCAGGAGTTTTCTGTTTAGAAATTTTTCCTTCATAGTAGCTGTTCAACTCTGTGTCTCTTCTGGCCAATGTTAACCCTGAATCCATTGTTGATGATGTTTATGGAAAAGTGATTTTGTCTGAGTTCTTTTTATCCAAATGATTTCAGGTCTGTTTTTTAATCTTCACTAAGGCCACAATTTTCTAGGCAATTGATCCCATCACTGCTATCATCTATGTGATTCGCTTTTAAACACAAACCTAAGTTAGGGTTCAAGATAGACTGGTTGAAGAGAAAGCAAAATCAACAAATGTCTTTTGGCTTTGGCTTCTGTCGAACAAAGTTTGTGGCATCAACACCAAATACAATGGTATATCGTAAACAGAGATGTACTAGGTTCTAATGTTACGGTTACATATTCCCAGAAATCTATCAACTGAAAAATCCTCTACTTCTGGCCACACTGTGGCAATTTATAGGTTGTGCGAAGTAGCTACATGACAGCAATGTGAGGTTACTCCTGAGTCATAAAGCACTTCAACAATTTAAAAAGTTCAAAAGTTCATACCTTACAAAGAAAAAAATCTTGCATTTATTTCTCTCATCATTAGGATCTATCAATGCACTTCCCAGAATCACAGGATTGTTGTAGTTCAGAAAGAGGCCATTTGGCCCATTGTTTCTCTGCATCGGCTGTCTTTAATTACATGCCAATGTCCTGCTTTTGCCCTGTACCCTGCCCATCATTTAAATAAGAACCACCATCTAACACCCTGCTGAAAGCCTCGAATGAACCTGCCTCCTCCAATTTTTTTAAATTCCTCACAGGATGTTAGCATCACTGGCAAATTCAACATTTATCACTCATCCCTAGTTGCCTAGAGGGCAGTTAGGAGTCAACTGCATGCTCTAGGTCAGGAGTCACATGGGGTCAGCATTTTCCATCCTTAAAGGACACTGGTGAATCTTCAGGGGATCCGGGTTCAAATCCCACTATTGCAGATGGTGGAAATTGCATTCAATAATTTTTTTTAAAAAATGGGATTAAGAGTCTAATGTTAACACTGAATCCATTGTTGGGAAAACCCATCAGGTTCACTGATGTCCTTCAGGGAAGGAAACTGCCATCTTTACCTGGTCTGGCCTACATGTGCCTCCATATCCACAGCAATGTAGTGACTCTTAACTGCCCTCTGGGCAATAAATGCAGACCTAGTCAGTACTGCTCTTGTCCCATGAATGAATATGGAAAAAGCGATGATCATCTGACAGAGCAGTGCATAGCTTATGTTGCAATGTCATCCTTCTAGCCTGTGGGACCAGGAGGCTGTACAGTGAGTATCTGCAGCATCATTAATGTTCAGGGTTGGAAGAACTTTCTAGTAGGACATCAATGTTTCTTCCCAAAAGGACATTAGTGAACCAGTTCAGTTCTTAACTGTAACCAATAATGTTTCTAGGTTATTATCAGACTTTTTAAGATTTAAATTCTACCACTTAGTGTGATTTGAACACAAGTCTGCTGAATGTGTTCTGGATCTCTGTATAACCAGCCCAGTGACAATACCATTAAACCTTCACCTCCCCAGTTGTTCTACCAGTCCCTCCTTTGTGTCTCAAAGTTGATGCTTGTTTGATCATTTTGCCTGTGTGGAACCTTTAGGATGGTTTATTCATATCAATGAAAATAGTTATTGAGCAAATTTAAGAGAAAATATAACTTTCAACACATCTATTAGCAACTCACTTATGGAAAATAAAATTGGGAAACAAGTCCAGGAAGTGTTGGCCTTGGTAATGACCCCATAGAAAATATACTAAAACTGACTTTAGTGCAGATGACTAGCTGTGCCCTGTTTTCAGTGGCTTGCCATGCACCTCTCTCTCTCTCTCTCTCTCCCTCCCAGCAATGTTGCTGTCTCCTGCAGTCATCATCTGCCCCCGGAAACCATTAACTGCAGATCCTGATTGCAGAGGGACAGCAGTGATGTTGGGAGCTGGAAGCAGGTGTCAGCTCACTGCGCTCCTGCTGTGAGACTCGGGAATGCAAGCTCTATGATGCTTTCACTTCCTGCTGGCACATAAGCTAATTCTGAGAAGGAATCTTTTGAAGCAATGTTTGCTTAGTGGGGAATTGCTCAGCAGGTCATATCAAATCAACAAGCAGGCAGCTTCGTTCCATGGACTGAGCTTTTAAACTCCTGATATACAATACGGCATAGATTCAGATTCAAGCTCGCTGTGCTTATTCGCCAACATTGAAGCTTAGCCCGAGTCTCAGGCCTATGGCCATAGTAGTCTGAAAAACATTTGCTGTCAGCTGATCTCAGAAACTAAGCAGATACAGGGCCTGCTTCGTACTTGAAATGGGAGACTGCTTGAGAAGTTTCCTGGTGGTAGAGGCAGGAAAAAAACTGTCCTGTCATATGTAAGAGCACTTCTGGATATAAGCCCGAATCTCAGTTAATGAGCTGGCTGAATTAGTGTACACATGTCAGTGCTTCTCCCCAGGGCAATCGCCGATCTTTATTTGAGGAGGAATGCTGCTCCTCTTCCTATTGAAACAGTCTCTGAGTTGCACCATCAAATTGTGTATCATATAGTGGACCAAGACAGTTTCTAATACCCTCTGTCATGTACAGCTCCTTCAGATCCATCAAGGCAACAGAAATTCATTTTCAACAAACGAATCATTCTTTTAAGTATGAATTTGGTGGAGGAGTGAAGTACATTGTGTATCTCTTCCGCTGTGCTCAGAAGCACTGGGTGTACCTCAGATGTCAACCAGGATTCAGCTACCAACCTGAGCTGCGGCCTTGAAACGCTATGGAACCTCTGAAATGTTTCATTCATTCATGGGATGTGGGCATCGGTGGCTGATCCAGCATTTATTACCCATCCCTTGAATACCCTTGAGAAGATGGTCATGAATCACATCTTGAAGTGCAGTAGTCCATGTGGTGTAGTCCAACTATAATATTGTCAGGGAGAAAATTCCAGGGTTTTGACACAGTGACTGAAGGAACGGCAATATTTAACTGAGTCAGGATGAGGAGTGGCTTGGAGGGGAACTTGCAGATTCTGGTGTTCTTATTGTTTTGCTGCCCTTGTCCTTCTAGATGGAAGTGGTCATCAGTTCAGAAGGTGCTGTCTAATGATCTTTGGTGAATTTCTGCAGCATAGCTTCGAGATAGTACTCTCTGCTGCTACTGAGTGTCACTGGTGAGGGAGTGGATGCTTGTGGATGTGGTGCCAATCAAGCAGGCTGCTTTGTCTTGGTTGGTGTCAAGCTTCTTCAGTGTTATTGGAGTTGCACCCATCCAGACAAGTGAGGAGTATTCCATCATACTCCTTACTTATGCCTTGTGGATGGTGGACTTGGGGAGTCAGGAAGTGAATTACTCACAACAGTCTACTTAGCATCTGACGTGTTCTTGTAGCCACAGCATTTTACGTGGATGGCCCAGTTCAGATTCTGGTTAATGCAATAAGTTGCATAAAGTGAAAGCATCATGAGAGTCCCATGGGAAATAAACAGATGTGCGTGACTCAGCGCCTGTGGTCACTGACCAATTGCACATTGAGAGAGTGAATGCCTTTCTGAATCACTTATGCTGCTGGCTGGTCCACATAGAGCAGTTGATGACCCTTGGAATTATTGGGAAATGTATGGTGGCCCAAAGCCCATTTGGCCTTATCTGTCGAGTAATTTTTGAATTTGTTTGCACAATCGACGTGGGCATTGGCAAACTCCTGTGCATTACTGTGTGTGACTGCCTGTAATTTATAAAGAATGGAGCCACAGGAAACACCAGTCCTGAATCCAAAAAAGGAGTGCTGGAATCACCTTGAGAGTCATTAACATGGGAAACCTGTCAACTCCTCACATCTGGAGCTCTTACATGATCTTGGTTGGTCTTGCTTGTACAATCCCCTATATTCCAGTAAAGAAAGTCTCAGTCTTCTCAAGAATTGCCTCTTTAACATCTGCTATGAGACCTGGGAACGCATACCCATACGAGTGCCATTGTGTGTGATACCTTCTCTGGATGAATGAGGCTTGTTTATTGACCACCAAAAACCTTACCTTCTCGTTCCCTCGACATCTCAGCCAGTACTTGTTACCCATCCCTAATTGCCCTTGAGAAGGTTGTGGTGAGTGGCCTTTACATTTTCGATGTAAAGATGTGATGAGACAATTTTCATTAACACCACCAAGATTACAAACAAAGAAAGAAGGCTCTTCAGTTGTTCAGGGTTTGATCCAGGAAGTTACTCTCAATATTTTAAATAATTGTTTGCAGGAAGTGGGCTTGGCCAGCATTTATTGTTTATTCTTCATTGCCTGATTGGGTGATGGTGAGACAGTTTCTTGAGTGACTGCAGTGTTGTTAGAAAGTTGTTCCATGTTGGGATGGAGTGTGGGTTGGAATGGAGCTTGCAAGTCATGGTGCAGCAGGCAGTGATGACGGTAAATGGTAATCTGACCTTCATGATGAGAGGATTTGAGCATAGAGCAGGGATATCCTGTTGCAAAGATCTTGGTGAAACCACACTTGGAGTATTTTGTGCAATTTTGATCTCCTTACTTGAGAAAACATATTCTGGCTATAAAGGGAGTGCAGTGAAGGGTTACTAGACAGATTCTTGGAATGGCAAGACAGAAGTATGAAGAGCGATTGGATTGGCTAGGAATACAGAGTCACAGAGGAATACAACATGGAAACAGGTCCTTCAGCCCAACTCGTCCATCTGACCACGTTTCCTAAACTGAACTAGTCCCATTTACCTGCATTTAGTCCATTTAACTATAAATCCTTCCTACCCATGTACCTACCCAACTGCTTTTCAAATATTGTCAGTGTACCTGCCTCTACCACTTCTTCTGGCAGTTTGTTCCATATATGTACCACTCTCTGTGTGAAAAAATCACTCCTCAGGTCCCTTTTAAATCTTGTCCCTTTCACCTTAAACTAATGCCCTCTAGTTTTGGACTCCCCGATCCTGGGGGTCAAGACCTTGGCTATTCACCCTGTCTATGCCCTTCATGATTTTATAAACTTCTATAAGGTCATCCCTCAGCTTCATACACTCCAGGGAAAAAAAAGGTCGGAGCTTAACCAGCCTCTCCTAATAACTCAAACTCTTCGGTTTTGGTTACATCCATGTACATATTTTTTGCGCTCTTTCCAGCTTAATAACATTCTTCCTGTAACAGGGTGACCAAATATTTATTGGAACCTGATAGAAACCCACACAATTCTAACAGGACTAGCAAGGGTAAAGGCAGGAAGCATGTTCCTGATGCTCTGGGAGTCCAGAACTAGGACTCCCAGCCTAAGTTTGGGGGTAGACCATTTCGGTCTGAGATGGAGAAGACCTTTCTTCACCTGTACAGTCTGCTGAATTCTCTGCCATGGAATGTAGTTGAAGCCAAATATTGAATTCATTCAAGAAAAAAATCGGATATAATTCTTAGGGTTAATGGGATCAAAGTGATGTGAAAGCAGGAAAAGATATTGAGTTGGACGATCAGCCAAGGTGGAACAGACTTAAAGGGCTGAGTGGTCTACTTCTGCTCCTATTTACTTTCAATGGTCTTCCCATAGATCAGATGACATTTTTCTTTTAGGTGATAGGGGACTTTGGTTTGGAAGGTGCACACAAAGGAGCTTGCGCAGTAACTGTAGGGCTGGCACCATGTATTGGTGGTGGCAGGAGACAGGGAAGTATTGGAGGTGGTGGTGCAACCAATCAGGTAAACTGACTTGTCTGAGTGACGTAGGCTTCTTGAGTGTTGTTGGCGCTGCCCCCATCCAAGAAAGTGGGGAGTATTCTTTCATAATCCTGGCTTGTAGATGGTGGATAGCCACTGGGGAGACAATGCTGAGTAACTTACTGCAGGTTTCTGAGGCTCTGACCTGCTTGTATGACCACAGTACTTAGATGGCGAGGGTAGTTTGATTTCTGGCCTCTGGTAAATCCTAAGATGTCGTTGGTTGGGGATTCAGTGGTGGAAATGCCATTGAATGGAAAGGGGAGACAAGGAGATCCTCTTTTGTTGGAGCTAGTTACTGCCTGGTTCTCCTGTAATTAAAAGCAAAATATCATAGATACTGGAAATCTGAAATAAAAACAGAAAATGCTGGAAAAACTTAACATCTGCAGAGAGAAAAGCTAATTAACATTTTGAATCCGATATGACTCTTGTTCAGAATGTGTTGGAATATTTTGGTGCATGAGTCCCATAGATATTCCAGTAATTGAACTGTGAGCATTAAGATAGATCATGAAATGAGAACACATGCATCTATGGGTTTAGTGCATAGAATGACATGTAGTAAGTTTTTCAACTTCTTCCATTGTCGACAGCCAAAGCTTTACTACCTCACATTAGGTTCCTCTTACTTCGATCTCAATTCCTGGCAGCAACAGTGAGTTTGGAGACAATCTGACAAGGTGGTATATGTCAGGTTTGTGTTAGGAACTGTTGGCTCACACCTTCTTGTCACTGTCAGACTTATCCCTGTCACTCTCCTAACCTGAGCCAGTGTCCAGTCTTCAACCTCCACAATTCCCCAGAGAGTCATCCTCCAATTGGAAAGGCTATCTCTCTCTATTGATCTATACCTATCCGATCAATTTTCAGCTCTGATCCCAGATCTTTCCAGTATCATCCTTTGAGTTTAGACTAAACCCACCTCCCTTCCAACTCAACCCCAACCCCAACCCCAATGACTGTGTAACTTTGCTCTGCCAAACAACACTTGAGATAGACCTCAATGTGGACAGTTACTGACAGCCCCTCTTTTAGGCCTCTCATTTTCTTACCTCAATTGACTGTCTCCACAAACCCCCTCTGCCCAGCTACACTCAGGCCACAAGGTCCTTCTCACTTCACTCTTCCATACCCTGAACTCCACCCTCTGACTTCTTCCCCTTGTCTTTCTTACCTGTATTCTCCAATCTGGCCTATGTTCAACGTGACTGAGACCCTATGCAAGCTGCCAATCTCCTACTCCCCTTGCCTGTACTTCAGAAATCAACGGAGAGTTCTGCTGTCCTCAGACATGACAGTGCAAAACTGGCTGTTCCATGCTGTCTTTAAATGACCATGAACCCAGTGTCATCAGTTTCATGATCTCTGCTCACTGTATCTTGACACTTGGGCTTACTTTCTAAATGTTTTAATGTAGATATTATTAATTTGAAGAGCATGATGGGCTGAATGGATGGCATGTTAAATCAGTGGTTAGCCTCACAGTGCCAGGGACCTGTGTTCAATTCCAGCCTCTGGCAACTGTCTGTGTGGAGTTTGCACGTTCTCCCTGTGTCCGTGTGGGTTTCCTTCACGTGCTCTGGTTTCCTCCCACAGTCCCAAAGATGTGCATGTTAGGTGGCTTGGCCTTTGTGTTCAGGGTTGTGCAGGCTGGGTGGATTAGCCATGGGAAATGTACTAGGGTTCTAGGGTAGGAAGTTGGGTTTGTGGGATGCTCTTTGAAGGGTCATTCCAGACTTGATTGGCCAAATGGTTTGTTCTCACAGTGTAGGGATTCTATGACTGGCCTCATTCTGTGCAGTAATAAATGTTGTGATTCTGTGATACCATGAGTGTCATGACATGCAAGTGTATAATAAGTGAGATCCCGCTAGGGCACTCTGACTTGCCACTACCACACCATTGACTTAATCTCCTTGTCTAAAATTGCCATTGGAACTATAAATGCTTATTTCTTACTTATGTAAATTACCTTGTTACATTTCCTGCTTTTCCAGGTCCCATGAAAGCCTTCCATACCTCCCCGCCCACCAGTCCACTTGCTTTATCTGACTGGGGAACCTCGAACAAGAGGCTTAGATTCAAGAGGACAAGTCATTCATTTAGCACTGAGATGAGAGAAACGTCTTCACTCAAAAAGGTGATAAATTTTGGAATTCTCTATCACAGAGGGCTGTAAATGTCCCATCATTACCTGTAGGGAAAGCTGAAATAGACAGATTTTTGGTTTCTCAGAAAATTAAATCATACGAAGAGTGGGCGGGAAGTGGAATTAAAGGCCAAGATCATATTGAATAGTGGAGCAGGTTCAACAGGCCATATGGTCTTCTCCTGTTCCTATTCTCTCTATTCGTATTCACTACTTCTCATTATATTACAATATTCAACGTAGATGGAAAGTAGTATTTTCACTCCTCCCTAATGCCATTAAAAAACGGATTTACTTGGTAATACTGGGTTCTTTCCAAAGCCAGTGTCCAGGTCATGTCCCAATAGCCTGATAGGAAATCACTTTAATGTGGATCAGGGGAAAGTGATGTCCTCTCAATCCCCTCATTTGCTCAGGTTGGAATTATTCACTGCCCCAGGTTCCTTTGAATCTCAGTGTATCCGCAATTTGATGAATCCTACCCAGCAGTGCTGAGGAAGATGGAATGGCAGTCAACACAATGAATGTGCTCAAGCAGTGTGACATTGTTCAGCAATATCTTTTAGGTAGTTCAATGAGGTAGAATTTTGAACAAGTGAGTGACAAGAAACTGTTTCTCAGAAGCAGGGAAAGAAAAAGTACATTGGTTCTGAAATGGTTAGAGGTTATTTTTGATAAAAGACGGTTTAGAATGGAATAATGAAAAGTGATAACTATCTGTGTAAAACCTCACTATGCATGGAACCAGTGATTAATAACTTTCTGTGCTGCCAGTGGGCAGCTCGGTTTGTGATTACATATGAGTGAATAGACAGAAGACATTATTATTTTCTCTAATGATCGGAAAGTGATGCCCGAACAATGTGATATACTAATGGTATTTTCCGAGTTCGTCTAAAACCAAGGAATTGGAACCAGCAGTGACGACTAGAAGTTGATGTCATGCTTTAATCTGCCGCTCTGTAAACCACTTCCTCCTCATGTAGGCTGTGGGTCGGATGACAAGCAAAAGCTGTCCAATAACCAATGTGATGAGGTCAGAGAGCATACCAGAGCTTTCGACTCTTGGTGCATTTACTGAATGAAGACACTTCAGCAACTGAAAGAATTCATTTTCACTGAACAAGCCACTGTTCCATTGTGTAAGAAAAGAAATGTGACAAGTAGTTTCAGGCTAGAGTATTAGAAAGGCTGGTAAAAGCAGTTACGAAACTGACTTACTTTGAGGTTAGATATAAATAAGAGGTGTTACAAAATATAGCAGATGGTTGTTTTAAAAATTAACTCTTCAGAACATGTCCACATGTTTAAAGAGAGACAGAGCATTGTGCGGTAGAGAATGCACAAATGCTGTAAGAATGCTGATGCTTCCAAAGGATATAATATTGTGACTGAATATTACTGTAAATACTCAATATTTTCATGTAAAGAGCAGGTAATATTTATAATCAGCATCTAAGTCAAATGGTGTCAAACCTTCCTGAAAAGCAGCAAGATTTAACCTATTTGAAAACAAGTGGATCTTACTCACAGTCAGATTGTAAATTTCGTTGACTGCTGGTTGATAAATCTTCATTTGCTTTACAAACCTTCTGCTTTTTTTCCAACCACTGACATCCACTGAGCTCCAATTCCACCGGATCCCAGCACCTTCTAGTTTCCTGCTCAATTATGTTCAGATTAAACTTAGGCCACAAGCATCAATAAATAAACCATTTAACCAAAGAAGGCCTCCCATAACTGTATCCTCAGTCGCCTCCTGTACATATAAACACAGCAACTTAGAGCAAATGTATCGGATAGTAACCAGGAGAATTGTGGCTGATCTGCTTCACTGTCTCAAACTTGAGTCTAGATCTCCTGGTCAGGATCAGAAACTCTATTTCTGGCCCTCATCAGACAATAAATGTACACATTAATGAGCCTTTGGTGTTCTGAGTGATCATTTAGTGAAGGATCCTTAAGAATCAGCTCAGCACAGGAACCCTCAAAAGCGGCGCAGAAAACTTGTATAGCAGCCAGGCCACTGCCTTTTTGCAGCATTAGCTGCTGTTTTCCAGGAGGCTAAGAGTTTAACTGCCCTAGAGCTGCTTTGAAAGGCTACAGAGAGAAGGAAGATGTGTAAAGTAAGTGAATTAGGGGATAGGTTGGGTAAACAGATGGGCAGGGTGGCAGATGGGCAGCACGGAAATGTGAATAGGGTGGCATATAATAGATGGGCAGGCTGGTGGGTGGGTAGATGAGTCAGGAGCTTGCCTGAATGCGGGATTATTAATCATAGCCAGCTATGTCCTGTCTCCTTCAGGACCTATGTGTGGGTCACAGTCTGCTAAAATGGACAGCTGCTCCACTGGTGAACTGCCCAGTGATATGTAGCAGGAGTCCATCGGTCTCAGCTTTAAACTAGTACCAGGTTTGAAGTGAGATCACAGCATTGTGGAGTTTACAATTACCCAGCTCTAACTGCCCTGAGGTGGGAATTCTGCACCTTCTTGAACTGCTGCACGTGATAGTGTTCCCACAGTCACATCAGGTAGGCAATCTCAGTGATGATGAAGGAAACGCTTTATGTATCTAAGTCAGGATGGTGTATAACTTGCATAGGAGCTTGCATGGGATGTTGCTGCTCTGTCTGATGTTCTTGGTAGTAGAGATCATTGAAGGCAGAGGTACTGTAGAGGAATCTTGGTGATTTGTTACAGTGCATTCAGTAGATAGTGCATACTCCAGCTAATGTGTACTGGTGATGAAGGGGAGTGGTTTGTTGGCTCAAGTTCTCCGTAAGCTGGCATTGACCGCCTCATTATTGACAACTGGGCACTGGAGATGTGGAGATGATAAAGAGTCTCTGAGGAATGTGGAGGTGTGTTAGCCATCCCATAGTATGCTGCCAGGAGATCCACACTTCTCATTGGAGCACAGGTAAGGCATATCAAAAAGAAAGGCTTATATTTATATCAGAGAAAGTGAGGACTGCAGATGCTGGAGATCAGAGTCAAAATGTGTGTTGCTGGAAAGGCACAGCTGGTCAGGTAGCATCTGAGGAGCAGGACAGTTGATGTTTCAAGCATAAGCTCTTCATTCCTGATGAAGAGCTTATGCTTGAAACGCCGACTTTCCTGCCTCTTGGATGCTGCCTGACCGGCAGCAGTTCCCTAAAACCAATTTACAGTGCTCCATGGACTCAGGTTTAAGGAGGCCTTGTGACATTTTCATGGATGGCCAATACTGGCACCTTATGGGATTTGCCACCTCTCCCAGTATGTGATCATGGGTGAGGTTTGTTTGAGGTATTTTGTTGCCACCAATCCTCATTTGTCTTTGCTTTGTCTTCGGTCTATCTTGTGATTAGTGGTAGAATATACACCATTACAGAATGTCTGTAGGAGAAGTACTGTTCTGAGAGAAGAAGGTTGATTGCATGATTGCAACCATGTTCTAGTCGGGCATATTGACTAGGGCCATCAGGAGCTGATATTGAGACCTCTGCTCCCTCTCAAAGCTACAGTAGGATTCTTTGTCTCTAGGCACAGATTGTCACCTCAGTAGAATGGGCAAAGCCAGTGTAACATGAACATTAATCCAGTCAGGACCATTTCTTTATACAGGTCATTTTGCTATAATGAACATTTTGTCAATGCAAATTCGTTATAACACGATTGATGAATTGTGGGCACTGTTTCTATAGCATTTGCTTTTAAGGCATGATTAGGTTGTAAGGTTGCTGGCTGAGCTGGTAGACATTTAGCTACCATCTTAGGTAACATCATCAGTGAGCCTGTAGTGAAGCATTGATGTTCTGCCTCGTTTGCTATTTATCTTTCTTGGTCTGTTGTGGTTGGTGATATCATTTCAAGTTCTGTTTCTGAGAAGTTGGTAAATGGGGTCCAAATCTGTATGTTTATTAATATAATCTCAAAGTGCCTATTGGTTATAACGTGGTTTAAATGGTGCTGCTATTAGATGGTTTTCTTATAATGGGGGATTGCACGAGAACAGAACTATCGCGCTATAGCAGAACTGACTGTACAAAAACACCAAATTCTTAAGGTCTATTAGGGATGGTCAATTAATACTGGCTTAGTCAATGAAGCCCATGTCTCATGAAAGTATTTTTTCAGGAAGTACTTTCTATGCGTAATCACTGTTATAAATGTAGAAACCAATTTGAAATTCTCAGGGTCAGCAACGGATTTACCCCACCTCAGTTCTAAACCCAACACCACCAACACCGCCCCCCCCCCCTCCCCCACCCAGTCCAGACCTAACCATCCCCTTCCACATGCTCTGGACCTCTACTGACCCCTTTCACAGGATCCAACTCCTGCTGACCCTGCTCTGGGCCCAACATCCCAGCCGTACCCACCCAAAACACTTCACCACATTGTCGGCCACCTAATACCATGGCATCCTACTTACCTGCCACCCTACTCACCAGCAACTTGCCCCTGACCAACTAACAAATACTCACTTACCACTTATCCACCTGGCACCCTACCCTGGCCCCCCAGTTACTTATCAATTGGCACATTACTTACCTAGATTTCCACTTATCTGGCAGAGTATCCTACCTACCTTGGACACTTGGGCACTAACCCCTTGCTCACTGCCACCTACCAGCTGGTACCTTTTAATCTGGAACCTACTCCCCATGATATTTCCCCTTACATTATCGTACTTACCATTTGACAGCAGATGTTCCCTGTTATTCTGGACCTTCCAATGTCAGAATAGAACCAAAGCAGAAATTGCTGGAAAATCTGAGCAGGTCTGGCAGCATCGGTGGAGAGAAACCAGAGTTAACGTTTTGGGTCGAGTGACCTTTCCTCAGAAATGTGTGTCAGAATAGGGCAGCTGACCTTCGTGAAAAAGGGTTTTTAGTTTGCCTTCCCTTGACAGTTCTGCCTCTGAGGCATCTGTCACAATGGAGATACAGCTTCACATATTTGATTGAGCCCTGACTGGAATTTCAAGGCAGAAAGGCATGTGTCACAAAAAAAAGAACAGGGTGCCATACCTTGGAAACATCACCCCTGATATCAAGAAATGACAGTTTGAATCCCTCTTGTTGGAGATGATATTGCTCGGTTCTTATGTGGCACAAATGTTATTTGCCGTTTGTCTGCCCAAACCTAAATATTGGTTTAAAAATTCCTGAAGAAGGGATTATGCCCGAAACGTTGAATCTTCTGTTCCTTGGATGCTGCCTGACCTGCTGTGCTTTTCCAGCAACACCTTTCAGCTCTGATCTCCAGCATCTGCAGACCTCACTTTCTCCTCAAACCTAAGTATTGTCCAGGTCTTGCTGCATTTGGACATGCGCTGTGTTAACATCTGAAGACTTGTAAATGGCGCAATTATCAATGAACATTCCCACTTCTGACCATGTGATGGAGGAAAAGTAATTGATGAAGCAGCTGAAAATGGTTGGGCCCAAGGACCTGAGGAGTTCCTGCAGTGATGTGCCAGTGCTGAGATGACAGACCTCCAACAACCACAGCCACCTTCATATATGTCAGGTGTGACTCCAACCAGCAGAGAGTTTGGCCCCGATACCCATTGATACTCGGGGATGTAATTAGCCAGAGTGAATTTGTCCTTTTTCCATACAGGAAGTGCCTGATGAACTTTTCACATTGGTGGATGGTTACCAGTGTTGAAGCTGTACTTGAACAGGTTGGCTAGAGCCTGTGATATTAGAAGTAGGATATAAGCATTGATCAAGGTTTGGTTAACTAATACAAGAGAGAGAATTGTGTTAAGGGAGGCATTTTCAGCATGACAACCCATAACCCGTGGAGTGCCACAGGGATCGGGGTGGGGCCATGATTATTTACAATATTTACTAATAACTTGGATGAGGAAGATAAATGTCTCAATGTCAACTTTGCAGATGACAAAAATAGATATAAAAGCAAGTGATAAGAATGACACAAAGAGTCTACAGAGAGATATAGAATAGACAAAAACTTGGCAAATGAAGTATGATATAGGGAAATATGGGGTTATGCATTGTGGTTGGAAGAACAGAGACGTTGCATATAATTTAAATAGAGAAAGACTGCAGAAAATTATGGACAGAGGGATTTGGGACTTCTTGTCCATGAATCACAAAAAGCTATCATACATGTTCAGTGGATAACAGGGAAGGTAAGTGGAATGTTGGTCTTTATTTCAAAGGGAATAGACTGTAAAAGTAAGGAGGTTTTTCTAAAACTGTATGAGGTACTTTTCATACTAACTGAAATACTGTGAACTCTCCTGGGCCCATTATCTAAGGGAAAAACATATTGGCATTGGAGGCAGTTGGCTGGATGGCTGGTTTTCAGTGTAGTGCAAGTTCAACACTGGCTGAGATTACTGTGCAGGACTCTCTTTCTCAGCCTCTCCCCTTGGTTGAGGTATATTCACCCTTAGGTTAAACTTGGCTAATGAGAGAGTAGGACTGTGGTGACTTTACTCTTATGAGGAAAGGTTGGACAGGTTACCGGTTGAAAGTTAGAAGAGTAAAAAAAATAACATTTGATTCTGAGGGATCTTGATGGGTTAATGTGGAAAGGACATTTCCTCTTAGAGGAGGATCTAAAATTAGTTGGCACTGTTTGAAATAAAGGTTCACTCAATGAAAACAGAAACTAGAAGTATTTTTTAAGAAGCATTTTTTTTCTCATAGAGGATTGAAAGTCTTTGAAACACTCTTCCTCAAAACACAGTGGAGACAGAGTGTTTGAACATATTTAAGGCAGCGCTGGAAAGCTTCCTTTTAAATAAAGTCACTGAAGTAGACGGGTATGTAATGTAATCAGATTAGCCATGATCCCATTGCATGGGGGAGCAGGGTCATGAGGTTGAGAGGCCTCCTCAGCTCCTATCCATGAGTTCATAAATGAACTGGACTTCTACATGAAACGGCAAAAATAGTATGTGAAGTCACACGTTGGTCAGCTTTACAGTTTGTGCATTGGGAAATTGCTCATGTTGGGTTTTTCTGGCTTCAAGCAAAAGTTCAACTGATAGATGTGAACCCAAATATAGTCATGATTTGGAGATGCTGGTGGACAAAGTTAAAAATCACACAACACCAGGTTATAGTCCAACAGGTTTAATTGGAAGCACTAGCTTTCGGAGCGCTGCTCCTTCATCAGGTGGTTGTGATCCCAATTAAACCTGTTGGACTATAACCTGGTATTGTGTGATTTTTAACCAAAATATAGTTAGTTAAGGTTGGAGCCATTGGGCTAAAACATTGCCACATGTCAGTATTGAGGTCTGGACTGACTGAATCTGACAATCAGGACCATTTTCTTTCTATATGTCAGGTCTGACTCCAGTACCTGGGATGATTGGTGGAGGGGGATCCTCAGGGATAGTGCTAGAACTCTTTATTGCAGTAAAGGTTTGATACAGTCAGGATTATGGAGACATGGCTGCAAGGTGATGAGAGGTGGGAACTGGAAATCCCAGGGTATTCAGTCTTTAGGAAGGACAGATGAAAAGGAAAAGGCGGTGGAGTTGCATTTCTGATTAAAGTGGACATTAGTGCAATAGAGAGGAAGGATATTAGCTCCAAAGATGTCGAATCTGTATGGTAGAGTCTGAAACACCAAGAGGGAAAAAATATTAGTGGGGGTTGTATATAAATACGCAAACTAGAAGAGTGGGTGTTGGGAATGGCATTAAAAAGGAAATTAGAGGTGCAAGCAATAAAGGTACAGCTGTAATTGTAGGTAATTTTAATCTGCGTATGGACTGAGCAAAGCTAGCAATAACAGAAACAATTGTTTAGTAACAGTACCATAGAGGAGGAATTCCTGAAGTGTATACAGAATGTTTTTTTTGACCAACATGTTGAGGAACCAACTAGAGTACAGGCCATCTAAACTAGGTTTTGTGTGATCCAAAAGGAATAGTTGGCAATGTGGTTGTGTGACGCCCCCCTTTAGGGAAGAGTAACCATAGAATTCCTCATCAAGATGGAGAAATGATGTAGTTGATTCTGAGATTAAGGTTCTAGATAGAGGAAATTACAATAGTGTGAGGTGTGAGTAGGCTAAACTAGATTAAGGGATGGTGGTGGAAAGGCAATGGCAAATATTCAAAGTTGTTTGTTGCTGTTTAATACAAAAGTAGAATAGGAAAGGTGACCAAACTATGGCTGAGAAGGGAAATCAGTGTTAGATCCAAGGAAGAGGCTTACAAATTGTACAAAAGAAAACCCACCAGACCTAAGGATAGGGAGCAGTTTATAATTCAGCAAAAGAGAACAATGAGATTGTTTAAGAAAGGCAAGCTAGAGTATATGTGTCAGATTGTGGGAAATATAAAAACTGACTGCAAAATTTTCTATAGGTATATGAAGAGAAAAAGATTATTGAAGACAAATGTAAGTCCTGTAGTGTAAAACAGGGGAATTTACAAGGGAGAACAGATAAATGGCCTACTAATAAAAACATACTTTGGTTTGTGTTCACAAAGGAGGACACAAACAACACACCAGAGTGGTTGGGGAATACAGAGTTTCGAGGGAGGGAGGAACTGAAGGAAATCGTGCTAGTGAATTTGATGGGATTAAGTTCAGATAAGACCTGACAATCTACATCCCAGAGTGCTTAATGACTGGCCCTAGAACTACTGCATGCATTGGTGATCTTCTTCCAGTATTCTATAGACTCTGGAACAGTTCCTACAGATTGCAGGGTTTCTAATGTAACTCCAAACTTGCTTTCTTCAGCCACACCTAATGCAACCCCTCTATTTAAAAAGGGAGGCACAGAGCAAACTAATAACTACAGACAACTCAGCCTGGCATTGGTAGTGGAGAAAATGCTAGAGTCCATTATAAAAGTTTTAGAAGCAGAGCATTTGGAAAAGAGTGACAGTATCAGTCAGAGTCAGTGTGAATTTACGAAAGGGAACTCATACCAGAGAAATACACTGGAATGGTTTGAGGATGTGACTAGTAAAGCTGAGAAAGGGAGTTAGTGGGTGTGGTTTACTTGGACTTTCAGAAGCTGTTGACAAGATCCCACAAAGGAGATTGTCATGTAAAATTGAGGCACATGAGACTGGGAGCAAAGTACTGACATAGATAGAGAACTGGTTGGCAGACAGGAAACAGAATAGGAATAAACAGATCATTTTCCAAGTGGTAGGGAGTGGCTAGAGGAGTACCATAGGTATCAATACTTGTACCTCAGCTATTCACAATATATATGAATGATTTAGATGAGGGAATATCTCCAACTTTGGAGATGATACAAAGGTGGGTGAGAAGATGAGCTGTGAAGAAGCTGCAGAGATGCTTCATTGCAATTTAGACAAGTTAAATGAGTAGGCAAATGTATGGGAAATGAAATATAATGTAGATACATGTGAAATTATGAACTCTGGCATTTTCCCCACTACTGGTAAGACCATTTGAGAGTAGCAGAATTAGGCCATTTGGCCCATTGAGTGTACACCATAATTTGATCATGGCTGATTTCAGGCTAATTGGACTTCAATTCTCTGTTTTCTTTCTCCTTCCTTTTTAAATATTAGGGTTATACTAGCTCTCCTGCAATCCATAGGAACTGTTCAGAGTCTATTGAATCTTGAAATTATTTACACGGCCACTTCCTTAAGCAGCCTGGGATGTAGATTATCTTAGGGATTTATCTGCCTTTAATCCCCCCAATTTCCCCAACACTATTTCCCTACTAATACCGATTTCATTCCATTTCTCTCTCTGTCTAAGTATTGTGTTCCTGAGCATTTTTGAGATGTTATTTGTGTCCTTCTTTGTGAACACAGAGCCAAAGTACTTATTTAATTTATCTGCCATCTCTTTGTTCCCCATTATATCTTCCCCTGTTTCTGACCTTGCAATAATGCTGTATAGCTTTTGCTCATCATGAAGGTAGCTGCCAGCATCCTCTTCAAGTGCAGGAGCCTACAGGAACTGTTTGGTTTAGTTTGGCAGAGGAAAACCACTTCCTGGCCTAACTAAAAGAATCTCGAATAGTTATAAACATATAGACTATTGCGTATTAGCAACTAGCTCCAGATTACAGGGGAGTCTTTAGTCTGGTGGTATGGAGAGGGCATTGTCTGGTCTGACAAGGTGAGGCTATCAGCCCCAGCTGGGCGGTGCAGTGTTGAGTATGGCAGTGGAGGTAGTGTTGGATCCGAAGGGGAAGAGGTTATGGGTTGTGAGGTGCAGTGTTGAGTTTGGCAGTGGAGGGAGTGTTGGATCTGAAGGGGAAGGGGTTTTGGGTTGTGAGGTACAGTGTTGTGTTTGGCAGTGGAGGGAGTGTTGGATCTGAAGGGGTTTTGGGTTGTGAGGTACAGTGTTGTGTTTGGCAGTGGAGAGAGTGTTGGATCTGAAGGGGAAGGGGTTATGGGTTGTGAGGTGCAGTGTTGAGTTTGGCAGTGGAGGGAGTGTTGGATCTGAAGGGGAAGGGGTTTTGGGTTGTGAGGTGCTGTGTTGAGTTTGGCAGTGGAGAGAGTGTTGGATCTGAAGGGGTTTTGGGTTGTGAGGTGCTGTGTTGAGTTTGGCAGTGGAGAGAGTGTTGGATCTGAAGGGGTTTTGGGTTGTGAGGTGCTGTGTTGTGTTTGGCAGTGGAGAGAGTGTTGGATCTGAAGGGGTTTTGGGTTGTGAGGTGCTGTGTTGAGTTTGGCAGTGGAGAGAGTGTTGGATCTGAAGGGGTTTTGGGTTGTGAGGTGCTGTGTTGAGTTTGGCAGTGGAGAGAGTGTTGGATCTGAAGGGGTTTTGGGTTGTGAGGTGCTGTGTTGTGTTTGGCAGTGGAGAGAGTGTTGGACCTGAAGGGGTTTTGGGTTGTGAGGTGCTGTGTTGAGTTTGGCAGTGGAGAGAGTGTTGGATCTGAAGGGGTTTTGGGTTGTGAGGTGCTGTGTTGTGTTTGGCAGTGGAGAGAGTGTTGGATCTGAAGGGGTTTTGGGTTGTGAGGTGCTGTGTTGAGTTTGGCAGTGGAGAGAGTGTTGGATCTGAAGGGGTTTTGGGTTGTGAGGTGCTGTGTTGTGTTTGGCAGTGGAGAGAGTGTTGGACCTGAAGGGGTTTTGGGTTGTGAGGTGCTGTGTTGTGTTTGGCAGTGGAGGGAGTGTTGGATCTGAAGGGGTTTTGGGTTGTGAGGTGCTGTGTTGTGTTTGGCAGTGGAGGGAGTGTTGGATCCGAAGGGGAAGGGGTTTTGGGTTGTGAGATACAGTGTTGAGTTTGGCAGTGAAGAGAGTGTTGGATCTGAAGGGGTTTTGGGTTGTGAGGTGAGCAGGATTGAATCATCCTGATAGATACCTCTAGTCTGTGCTGCCCCAATGAGTATCTGACCATCTGGACCAAAATTTCTGATGTTATTTTTTTCTTAATGTGAATACAGTGCAGTACAGAACTGGAAGACTAGATTGCTCTGTGCCTAACAGTTGATACATACGAAACAGTCTCTTAAACAATGGCTGCAGAGTCTTTGTTCTTAAGGAGGGAGCAGTAATAACTCATACTGTCACAAAGTCAGGGACATACACCTTAAAGCAGTACTATCCAATCATTTAAACTGTAATCACAGATAACAGAAACCTCATTAGGACTGGATATCCAGTGTCACCCTTACTAAATTGTAGCTGTTCAAACAATATCTGCAGTTCTGTTTTATAAACCAAGTAATAGATGATCTCAAGAAAAGAGCTCTAAAAATCTTGCTTGCCATTGGCTGGGAGGAGCTTCACATTTGGTCTTTTTATCGAAGATGAAAAGGGAAGCCAGTAAAGTACAGGAAGGATCAGAAGACCAGCTGAAATTAAGAATTAACTTCAGGATTAAAGGATTCCAAATCATCTCACACTGACAGCAACTCCAAGATTCTAATGACTATTTTGTCAGAAGAAGCCAGTTAATTAAAAGCTTTTAGGAAGGAAGATAAAGGGCCTTATCATTGATGCATTACTTGAGGAAAACATCGTAGCAAAAACACAGCAATTGCATACTTTAGATGAAGCCAACACAGCTGCTCACAGTGAGTGTTCATTTCCGTTTATTTTGTGTCCAGCATCAGACAGTGTCAGACAATGGATCGCAATAAATTGCTGAGCCATTTCAATGCATGTGTACTAATAGGGAGTGACCTTGTCACTCCTCTATTCACAGTCATTGTGTCTAGCAGAACATATTGCATGTACTATCAAATCAATGATTATTAAGTGTTAAGCAACTATATAAGATTGATACATTGCATTACTGCATCTATAACATTGTAGCACCAATGGAGAAAGAATTACTATCCTCAACACAGCTTGGTCTCAGAAGATAAGTACAATCATCTTTGCCCACCAACTAATTGTCTTCCCACTCTGAGACACAGGCGTTTTTTAAAAGTCAGAGGACAGAGGAGAAACACAATGGACAAATAGGTAGATAGCGATTAAAATTGCACACAGGGCAGAGAGTGCAAATTAGAAACACACAAACAAATACTTAGATACCAGAAAAGCCTTCCAAAACCTGCAATCAACCCAGCCATATAAAGACATTTCTGATCATAGTGCCAGACTGTAAAATAACAGAAGATGGTTCAGACCAATCATGCAGAAAGACAGTGAGAAAGACCACTCTGAAAGATAATGGTGTGGCGATGCTGGAGTGACAGTGACTAGCAGGTTGTCAAACAAGTACCACTGAGAACAATGTGTATTTCTCCAGATGAGTATACAATCAGCAGGTCAACTGGAGTTGTGTAAAGCATCACATTGAAGTTTGAAGCATGAGACTTGCAAACTCTATTTGTATAACTATTGAAACGACAATATGTTCCTATGAATAACATGTAGATCTTTAGAGATATCTTCATTTTTGGAAAAAGGGGGATGTTGTGTTATATCTCGTGGTCAGTACAACAGTATGCCTAAAGACAATTTGTTTCAATTATAAGACATTTCCAGACACTGGTGGAAGATTGTTACAATCCGCACTGTACCCAGTGCAGCCACGAGTTCCTGCAATGTACAGGAACAACATGACCTTGACTTCACAGTGAGAGTGAAGGCAACATTCAGTATAAGATTGGATGATGCTCCACCGTCGAAGAGTGTGATGCTGGAAAAGCACAGCCAGTCGAGCAGCATCCGAGAAGCAGAAGAATTGACGTTTCGGGTTTGAGCCTTTCATTAAGAATTTTATTGATTCTCCACTGTATTTAATAATTCAACAGGGATTTCTTAAAGTCAATACATTGTGAAGTTTTCCGGAAATGAGCATACAGAACATCCTAAATGGTCTTATTATTTGTTTGTATCATCTCAAAATATCTATAGGTTTTCAGAAATAAATATTTCCAACAGTCCTAGACTCAGAATGTGGCTTTATAGTCTAGTGAATGACAAGCGGCATTATACAGTAGTTATCTTCTAACAGTAAAAACAGATGCTCGAATCAGAAATGTCTGTGACAACCACAACACACGGATGGGTAAAACCTATTCTGCTTCTTTACTAAAAGAGGGTTAAATGATTTTTCGAAGAGTCATAGAACAGAATCCGGGATAACTTTACGAAACAACAGAGTGAGTTGACTGCTGTTAATGTTCATTAGCCCTACCTCTATTTTTAGAATTCTCTGATGCCCTTTATGAAAATACAAAACAAAAATGATGACGGCAAACCAATGTGACGTTGTCAATGTACTGATTGGAAAGAAGGCTAGAGATCTTGACTGTGTTGTTCTAACTTCACAGTTATGTAAAAGTGCTGACATAATCTGTCACATGCTTGGCTTTGCTGTTTATTTTAAAATAATGAATGGGCAAAAAGCCCATGTCTTAATGAAAAAGCAGCCCTGCCTTAACAGAGAGCACTGTTCTTCCCCATAGAGTGTTTTTCTAAGCAGGTCACGTGGATTCAGCAATGACATTAATGCAATGGAAAATATCACTGATGATTGATACTGGACATGTTTTTACATCAAATATCCACTGGCATATAGTTCAAGACAAAGAAGGCACTTTGTTTCAATCCTTTAAATGGAGGAGTTAGTGGGGCTGCTGTTGTTGATTGGTCTGGGTCTGTGAAAACCGAACTTCTTATCCCCAGAAACAAATAATTTCCGAGCACAAGATACTATTGATGGGATTCAGGGTGGATTTCTTGATGCTATTTCTTCTTGCCATTTTTTGCTACAAGGTAGGTATCTACAGCCTGAAATTATTCAACAACAAGATGTCAGAATATTGCAAAGTTTAACTTAAAAATTGATTTTGATACAACACAGTCTGGGCCCGCACCCACTCTTTGTGAGTGGAACAGATTGAAATGATGGAGTCAGTCAGGGCCCATTGCTGAGGCTAAAAGCAAAGGGTGCCCCAGTTTGAGTGAGCAGCAGCACTGCAGGCTACATTGTTAAAGATGATGGTTTGCGCTTGACGTAAAAACAATGACTACAGATGCTGGAAACCAGAGTCTAGATTAGAGTGGAGCAGTCCTCGGATGCTGCCTGAACTGCTGTGCTTTTCCAGCACCACTCTAATCTAGGCCTGCACTTGAGAACTAGTGGGCACAATCTGCGGGGCTGTACCTACTGAATGAGGACACATGCAACCTCCAGCTCCAGCATGTAAAGTGTGGGGTGCAAGGACCTGACTGGCAGGGGTGGGATGGGCTTCTGAGAGATGGCAATGCTGTTGCCATGGGATAACCATTGCAATGGAAAGCCCTACAATAATTATGTGGGCTCAGGCAGGAAACTCACCTAGACCCTGTTGGGAAGTTGTAGAATGGTAGGTGGCACCAATAATACTTCAACTGTCTGTTGCATGAGCTCTTAAACTCCTTAAAATAGATCAAACCGATAGTGAGAAGCCCCTATCCCCAAACTACAATTGCTCTATTTTCATTAGACATCATGTTTTCCCATAAGTTTCAGATTTTTGAAGTTCAAGCCTGCATCATTTACCTCATTTCTTTTCAGTTTTGCTGGTGTTCTGCACTATGGAATTTGCCACTGCCTCTGGATATTAAAAATAATACTTGCCCCATCTTCACAACGACACATACAGATGGAATATTTACAGCAGCTCTCCTCCTCATAGCAAACCCCAAACTGTTTCACAGCCAAGTGGGGAATGTTTTTAATTATATGGTGTGTTATTTGCTATTTCCTGTTTCTAGAAATAAGCAGGATATTTATTGGAGGATATCCTTGTATGCAGTAGAGTGGTATACAATGACAAAATTTAGGGAGTAGTGTTTGTTATTTTGGATACCAAACTGGTTGGATATGATTGTATTCCAGACTCTGAGATGGAGTTTTTTATATCCACATTAACATGCAGTATGACTCTGGCACTTTTTGTAACAGTGCAACTCATGCAAAGAACTATGTTCAACTAGATTATCTGCTCAAGTTCATGTTGGGGCTTTAGCCTACAACGTTTCAAGCTGGATGGGGTGATGGCCCTGTGAAGTGAAGCGAATGATCACTAAATTAAGAACCAGTCTTGCAACCATCATACACCAGGTACTACCACCATGAGAGAGCAGCCCTATGGTGCGTGAGGACTGTTGTGCCTCTACCTGTAGTGCACTGCCTATGAATATCCACTCTTCTGTATGTAAAAGGTCATAAATGAAATGTGTTTGAAAGCTTCAATCATAGCAAAAAGCAGCTCATAATCTGGTACTAATTGGCTTTAGATGAACAACAACATTCAGGAAAACACAAAGGTCTGCATCGCTTGAGTGAGGAGAATGGTTTGATTCTCCAGTGCTAACAATCTCTTGCATACATTAAAAACCAGAAATAAATATGTTTCCTTTCATTTATTATTTTAGAAACATTTTCCTCCTTTATTTCCAGCCACTTATTTCTGCCTCTCGGGTTGCTAGGTAACCTGTTTGCATTTGCTGGGTTGTGAGATTCATAAGAAAACCTTTGAGTGAAATGACCTGTCTTTTGGTTTTGTTTTTTTTCCTTTTGGGGACATAACTGACTTTGCCTCAACATCTCCACATCCTTCGTGGAATGAGTTAAGTTTTGAGGACTAGTAAGCTGGTAATGGTAAGTAGTTATCACACATATGAACCTATGTTCACTGGATTCACCACATGTTCCAATTTCCTTCTAAACACATAACCCCAGTGCAGACATATAAGAAAAACATAACAAATTAAATATCAAGCCTACGGAGATTGAAGATATGTTGTATAGGCAAGCCTTCTATTGATTATAAAAGACTAAGATATGATCCAATGGAAGTGTTTAAATGATTAAGGTATTTGATAAGGTCAAGAGCTAAACTATTGCCCCTGGTAGGAGACTTCAAAGCAAAGGGCACAATATTAAAATTAGAGTTAGGCTTTTTGTTATTTATTCTTTTATGGAATATGTGTATTTCTGGCAAGGTCAGAATTGTTGTCCATTCCTAATTGCTCTAATTGGAAAAGTGTTCAGGAGTGATGTCAGAAAGTACATTTTCACATAACAATTAGGAATTAGAGTCACGGATAGAGTCATAGAGATGTGCAGCACGGAAACAGACCCTTCGGTCCAACCCGTTCATGCCGACCATATATACCAACCCAATCTAGTCCCATCCGTGCCAGCACCCGACTCTTCCTATTCATATACCCATCCAAATGCCCTCTTAAATGTTGCAATTGTACCAGCCTCCACCACATCCTCTGGCAGCTCATTCCATACACGTACCACCCTCTGCGTGAAAAAGTTGCCCCATAGGTCCAGCGATACATGAATTCAAACATCAAAGGCAGTAATTGTGCAGGTTCTGTCTCTCTCTCTCTCTCCTGTACTGTCCTCACCATGTGCTTCGTTTGTCTGCTCTTCTCCCTTTTAAAACTGCTGTTGTTTTGACTTTTTTTTTCCAAAGTTCCAAAACAATGCAACAGCATATGAGACAGTATTTGCTGCTCCTGCAATTTGAGGAAAAAACCTCCAGGACCTAAAATACCTCAAAAAAAGGAGCAGTTGTTGCAGCCAGAAACTTTTCCTGTCCTCCAACTTGATTACCCAGACTCCAATTGTCTGAGGCCAGGCAGCAATTGCAAATTTCAGAAATGCGATTGATAGGTTTTGTCAGGATTGACAGGATTATTAAGGGATAGAGAACCTTGACAGCAAATGCAGTTGAGTTACAGATTCATCATGATATCTAAGAGAATTTAGGACAGGCTGATGAGCTGAATGGCCTGCTCTTGTTTCTATCTTCCTTCATATTTTTAAAGATGGAGGAAAACAAACCATCAAGTGGTAAGTGTAATCTGGCCTGTGTCAGAATGCCATACAATACATCCAACCACACAACACAACCAACAACAGAGAAAACAACTGGTGCCTTTAAAGTCATAAAACACCTAAGTGCTTACCAGAGGTATTTTAAAATAAATATGACAATGATGCATATAGGGAACTATTGGGGCAGACAAACAGAAATTTAGTTAAATTTTCTTGAGCAAGCCCGAGGGCGAGGAGAGTGCCTGGCTGATAGTTCTAATTCCTGGCACCTGTGGCTGCAGGAATCCAGGGCTCTTTGGCAGAGGAGCCTCAGTTGGGTTGGTTAATGTCAAAAGCGCTAACCTGTGGTAGACAGCAATCCAATTGCTAAACTAATTGGCCATTGATTTCTGTACTTCTGAACAAACACATTCTTTGGTCAATAGGAATCCTCAGACCCTGCTTCCTTGCTTATCATGTATAGTGATTTGCTGACTTTTCCTTTGGACCTTGCTGGCTGAGTGCAGTGTGAAGCAAACTCCTGACTTTGTAATGCTTCATTTTCACCCTTGACCTCCTCCTTTGATGGTTCATGTGGCCCTGTCCTGGCCCTGCTATCTCAACCTCTTTTACACCCACCCTCTTTTAAATTATTTCAATCCTATTCTCCAGGTAAAAAAAATGACTGCAGATGCTGGAAACCAGATTCTGGATCAGTGGTGCTGGAAGAGCACAGCAGTTCAGGCAGCATCCAACGAGCAGCGAAATTTCGCTGCTCGTTGGATGCTGCCTGAACTGCTGTGCTCTTCCAGCACCACTGATCCACAATCCTATTCTCCAGCCTGCTCACTAGAGCTGAAGTTATCTGCATTGAACAATTTTCATGTCTCGGGGCCACTTGTCACTGATGTGGAAAATGCCTGTTGTGCTTTGATTTTGGGTGAGGCTCACAAGGTTATGGAGCAGTTTGAAGTGGTATTGCTTCTGTTTTAAGTTTACCCAATGCCCCCAGCTATCCACCACAAGAAGTGGAGCTATAAATGTTGTACAATGTGATGACAAAACAGTCTCAATGCTCATGAAAACAACAGCCTTTTGTTCTTAGTTTTCAACTAAATATTCAGAACAAACTCGTGGAGATTATGGGCGAAAAATAAAATCTCAGCAGCTCTAAGCATAATATTCCTGTGGCATCTCAAGCACTTCTGCTCGAAAGTTTAATTCTCTGCTCCAGATGTGCATTTGTGATTTTCCAAACATAAAGGCATAATACTGCAGATGCTGGACATCTGGAGTAATACTGTAGATGTGGGACATCTGGAATAGTACTGCGGATGTTGCACATTTGAAATAATACTGCTGGACATCTGGAATAATACTGTGGATACTAGAAATCTGGAGTAATGCTGCAGATGATGGACATCTGGAATAATACTGTGGATGGCTGGACATTTGAAATAGTACTGCACATGCTGGACATTTGAATTAATACTGTGGATGCTGGACATCTGGAGTAATACTGTGGATGCTGGATATCTGGAATGATACTGTGAATGCTGGAGATCTGAAGTAACACTGCAAATGCTGGACATCTGGAGTGATACTGTGGATGCTGGACATCTGAAATAATATTGCAGATGCTGGACATCTGGAGTAATCCTGTGGATACTGAACATCTGGAATAATATTGCGAATACTGGACATCTGGAGTAATACTTCAGATGCTGGGCAACTGGAATAATATTGCAGATGCCGGACATCAGGAATAAAATTGAAGATGGTGGATATCTGGAATAATACTGCTGATGCTGGACATCTGGAATAATACTGTGGATTGTGAACATCTGGAATAATACTGCAGATGCCAGACATCTGAAATAATACTGCGGATGCTGGCCATCTGGAGTAATACTGCAGATGGTGAACATCTGGAATAATACTGCAGATGCCGGACATCTGGAATAATACTGTGGATGGTAGACATCTGAAGTAATAATACAGATGCTGGAAATCTGAAATAATACTGCGATGATGGACATCTAAAATAATACTGTTGATGGTGGACATCTGAAATAATACTGCAGATCCTGCACATCTGGAATAATACTGCAGATGATGGACATCTGGAATAATACTGCTGATAATGGACATCTGGAATAATACTGCGGATGATGGACATATGAAATAAGCCTACGGATAGTGGACATCTGGAGTAATACTGTGAATACTGGACATCAGGAATAATACTGCAGATTGTGGACATAGAGTCATAGAGTCATAAAGATATACAGCAGGGAAACAGACCCTTCAGTCCAACTTGTTCATGCTGATAACACCCCAACCCAATCTAGTCCCACCTGCCAGCACCCAGCCCATATCCCTCCAAATCCTTCCTATTCACATACCCATCTAGATGCCTTTTAAATGTTGCAATTGTGTTAGCCTCCACCACTCCCTCTGGCAGCTTGTTCCATGCACGTACCACCCTCTGAGTGAAAATATTGTCCCTTAGGTCTCTTTTATATCTTTCCCCTCACCCTAAACCTGTGCCCTCTAGTTCTGGATTCCACCACCCCAGGGAAAATACTTGGTCTATTTATCCTATCCATGCCCCTCATGATTTTATAAACCTCTATAAGGTCACCCCTCAACCTCCATTGCTCCAGGGAAAACAGCCCTAGCCTGTTCAACCTCTCCCTATATATCAAATCCTCCAACCTTGGCAACATCCTTGTAAATCTTTTCTGAACCATTTCAAGTTTCACAACATCTTTTCGATAGGAAGGACTCCAGAATTGCATGCAATCTTCCAACAGTGGCCTAACCAATGTCCTGTACAGCTGCAACATGACCTCCCAACACCTACACTCAATATTCTGACCAATAAAGGAAAGCATACCAAACATCTTCTTCACTATTCTATCTACCTTCGACTCCATTTTCAAGGAGCTATGAAACTCCACTCCAAGGTCTCTTTGTTCAGCAAAACTCCCTAGGACCTTACCATTAAGTGTACAAGTCCTGCTAAGATTTGCTTTCCCAAAATGCAGCACCTCACATTTATCTAAATTAAACTCCATCTGCCACTTCTCAGTCCATTGGCCCATCTGATTAAGATCTTGTTGTAATCTGAGGTAACCTTCCACGCTGTCCACTACACCTCCAATTTTAGTGTAATCTGCAAACTTACTAACTGTACCTCTTATGCTCTTGAGCTCACATCCAAATCATTTATATAAATGATGAAAAGTAGTGGACCCAGCACCGATCCTTTGGAATAATACTGCGGATGGTGAATATCTGAAATAATACTGCGGATGCTGGACATCTGGAATAATACTGTGGATGGTGGGCATCTGAAATAGGAAGATAGGACCAGGAACAGGCCCTCAAGTCTGCTGCATCGCACAAGTACCAGGCAATGACTATCACCAACAAAAGAGAATCTAACCATCTCCCTTTGACATTTGATGACAACAACATTGCAGAATCCCTATGCAGTAACCAGTGACTAGATACTGATCTGGACCAACCATATAATCACCGTGGCTGCACTAATGGGTAAGATACTAAAAATTTGAGAGGATTAACTCATCTCTTGATCCCCAGTGCCTATTTACTATTCACAAGTCAGGAGTATGATGGAATTCTATCCACTTGCCTGAATAATTGCAGGTCCAGCAACATGCAGGAACCTCAACACCATCCAAGACAAACCATTTTGTTTGATTGGAACCACGTCTGACATATTGAACATTAAATTCTTACACCACCAATGTACAGGACACCATCTCCAAGATGCCTTGCAGCAACCCACCAAGGGTTCTTTGACAGAATCTTCCAAATCTGTGACCTCTACAATCTAGAAAGACAAGGGCAATCTGCACAAGGAACAGCCACCATCACCTGCAAGTTTCTCTCCAAACTCCTATACCATCTTATCTTGGAACTATATTGATATTCCTTCACTGCTGCTGGGTCAAACTCCCTCCATAAAAGCACTGGATGTGTAAATAGACCCCTTTCCTTTATTACAACAATGACTACAGTTCAAATGTGCTTTATTGGTTTTGGATATACCTATGAAGAGTGTTGTATTAATGTCTGTGTTTCTTTTTTCTTCTTTTAAGATTTGAGCTATTGCTATAAATACACAGATGTAGCAGATCACAGTATCCTAATTCAATATTGTGTTTAGGTTACAGCTTAGCATATCCCTCACTGGGCCACCATTGGTCCATAACATGAGTCCATTTAATTTAATTACTTTTTACAGTGCTTAGTGCATTGTATGCTGGGAATACTGCAGGAACTGGGAGTTGGAATTCTGGGCAACAGCTGGCAAAAGTTCCCTTTAAACCTGCCATCTCTATGGCAAAGGCAAATGTACAGGAGCCAACAGCAAATGTTAATAATCACCCTTTGGAGGCTAACGGGGTGAGGTTTGAGAATGACCCACACTCCTTTTGGAACAAGACCCCAAGGGAAATGTCTTTCCCCCTGATGAATTTGTGTATCAACTGGGACAGAAGATAGCATTTCACAAGAATCCATATAATACCTTCTGATTGGTGGGAGGGAACAGCTTTAGTCCCTATTGCAGCAGGAGTTGATAAATTTTCCTTTGCACTATATAAATGTGGCTGGGTATGCCTGATTGGTGGACTTGGGAATGGGGGGAGGGGTGTTTGCATGATGGTGGGATGGTATATTTCAAACACTACTGGTATAGCAATGAATACACCTTAACTGCTAAGACTGTGCAAACAGCAACATTTTCAGGTTTTGAGAAGAAGCCTGAATGCTTAGTGCTGTCTCTACCAGGAGCAGTTCAAGCTTTTCGAAAGCAACATGCTTCAATGGCATCGCCTAGCAGCAATGGGAATGAGAGCATTCAGCAGCCGCTCTGAACCACTTCAGACACTCAAACATGACAGGTACTTGGAATCCAATACATGAGCCAGTACCTTTCAGTGGAACTCTTCCACAATCAGCTCTTGTTATATTCTGACAGAAGCCTCTAATAAAACTTGCACAACTGTTAAAACCTCTGCAAATCTTCATATGTTCAAATCTTTCAAACATTTGTCTCGTGGATGTCATCATCACATCACACTGATTACTTTCTCTTTGTGCTTGCAAGCAAGAAAATAGATCACACAGTGCCTTTGGAAAACGCTACAATTAAGTCAGCATCTGTTACACAGCCTTGGATTTGAAGTGAGGAGGTTTCCTTCTCTGGGTATCTATCAGTAGCTATCAAGCTCGTCAGCTTTGTCTAGCACTGACTTCAGATTTGTGAGCAATTTACTATGACATATTTCATATGGTATCTGTCTGAAGTAATCATTTCATTGCCTCAGTCTTGCTCCTTCCTGCGCCACTGGTGTGTAAATATTTGACAGCTCCCTTTCTAATCCATCAAACAGTAACCACAAGTGGAAAAGCACAGGAACTCAGAGTTCGAACAGAATCATAGATAGAGTTTAAAGTACCTGTTAATAGTTTCATCAACACCCAACAAAAATAAAAGGCTTCAATCAGAATTATTTTTTATACAGAATTATAGTATTTTCACTCCAGGAAAGATGACAGGCCACATACATTTGCATTAAATACAATTGGTGTTGTTTTATGATCCACACCTTGACAAGTCTGATGATTCCCTTCTTGTCTAAAATGCACATTAGTACATTTTGAACTTGGAGTTAAGGTAAGGTTTGCTATTGTTGATGCAAGAAATATTTCCAACTACAGAATTAAGGACCTATTTATCAGGCTTAACACATATTTTTTAATAATGTGAAAACATCCAGTGAACATATATTGCTCAAGGAACTGTCACAGCTTGAGTTCCAAATGTGTACAAAAAACAGTATGTGGTTGTATGGCCAAGAATGTCATTATAAAGTAAGAGCAGCAGATGCATCATGTAATCTGATATGTTGGATGTTTAAAAATGAGTAACATTTAGGGCGATGGTGTATGTTTTGTTTACTATCTCCAGTGAATTGTTGAGGTAATGTCACACCAGTTTATATTTCAATTTGTAGCATCCATCCATCTCCCATTCTCCCATGATGCACCAGGAATTCAGCACTTCATGGCAGCAGCTTGTCAGGCCAAAGGTAACTCAATGTTTCCCTTTGCAGATTTTGATGAAATCAGTGCCATTTCAGGTGATGAACTTTGGCTTCCAAACCACAATTTAAAGCATCGCGTCCAGTAGTTTGCTGAGGTGTGATTCCTTGGTCTGTCTTCAGACCCTGATGTGATCATTCAAATACATGATATATCCTTCTCTCAATCACACAAACAGTAGATTGCATTTTCCAAAATCTTTGGTAAGTGAATACAAAATTTTATTTTGAATTACCTGAGTTGATTTCCCTACAGTCAGTGTCATTCCCCCAATTGATCCACATATAAATGGTGTGGTTCACAATCTCAACATGTTCTGCAAAGCTATACAATAAATTAAATGCTTTTGAAGTGTCGTCACTTGTAATGTAGGAAAGGTAATAACCAAATAATCTATTTTCACTGCTGTTGTTCGACAATATTATGTCTGACAAGCATCTGAAAAGTTTAATACTGAGGAGTGGTATGATGGCAAAATGGTTAACACTGTTACCTTACAGTACCCAGGGACCTGGTTTAGTCCCAGCCTTGGGTGACTGTGTGGAGTTTGCATGTTCTCCCTGTGTCTGCTTGGGCTTCCTCCCATAGAACAAAGATGTGCAGGCTCGAAATACATGAAGAAAAAGAGCCTTTGGACTCGAAGAATTATCTTTTTTTCTCTTCACATATGCTGCTAACCTATTGAGTTTCTACTGCATTTTCTCTCCCTACTTCATTTTATTTTCTCACTTTTGAAGGTAAGCCAAAGAAGGGGTAGAGCTTGGTAAAAATTCTCCCTTTGAGAAAGAATATTTCAAAGTTACATTTGATTCATCATGATGATGTCTTTGGAAGTAATGTTGGGGAATGAGTCTGGGTGGGTTACTCTTCGGAGGGTTGGTGTGGACTTGTTGGACAAAAGGCTTGTTACCATGTGGTAGGGATTGTATGAATCTCTTATAGGGGACAGCAGGATGGCTCAATGGTTAGCACTGCTGCCTCGTAGTGCCAGGAACCCAGGTTCAATTCCAGCCTCGGGTGACTGTCTGTGTGGAATTTGCACATTCTCCCCGTGTCAGCGTGGGTTTCTTCCGAGTGCTCCGGTTTCCTCCCACAATCACAATGATGTGCAGGCCAGGTGAATTGGCCATGCTAAATTACCCATAGTGTTCAGGGAGGTGTAGGTTAGGTTCGAGAGTGTGTTGCTGGGAAAGCACAGCAGATCAGGCCCATTCCTGATGAAGGGCTTATGCCCGAAACGTTGATTCTCCTGCTCCTCAGATGCTGCCTGACCTGCTGCGCTTTCCCTGCAACACACTCTCGACTCTGATCCCCAGCATCAGAAATCATCACCCTTTCCCTGTGAGATTGGGTGCATTAGTTCAGAGTAAATGTAGAATAATAGGGTAGGGGAATGGGTCTTTGTGGGTCTCTTTGACAGGTCGGTGTGGACTTGTTAAGCTGAAGGACCTGCTTACACACTGTAGCGATTCTATTCTATTCTATTCATTCCTCTGGTGAAGTTAATTCTGGTGGTCCGTAAAGGATTGCTCCAGACCCCCATCACTTCTCATTGACGTGTTCCCGTCCCCATCTGCAACAGTTACTGCATACACACTGGTGGCCCCCAGATCGGTCTCACGATTCCTTCCCTGGTTTCTAAATTATTAAATTGCTTGTATTGGATGAGGAGTATAAATAAACATTGGGAAGATTGAAATTATCGTCCCCAGTCCCAACCATAACATCTGATCCTTAGATACCGCCTCCCTACCTCACCCTGGCAAATATCTCAGGGTGAACCAGATCATTCAAAACTGTAGAATCAAATTTGTCCCCAAGATGAGCGTCCACCAACTTCCACCTTCATTTCACCCAACTGTGCCCCTGTCACACAACAATCTACTACTGAAGCCATATTGACTCTGCTTGTTTAAATTATGTGTTCTAAAGGTTCTTTTATTACATCCTTTATAATTGACGCTAATGTTTTCCCTATGACAGATGTTAAACCAACTGGCCTATAGCTACCTGCCTATTTGCATAAGGGCGTTGTTATATTGACAGTTTGACAATCTTCTGAGTCTTTTCCAGAATTTAAGGATTCTTGGAAGATTAAGGGACTTATTGGCCTTTAGCTTCATGGGTTTCACTAATGAGAGCTATTATGCTTATGTTGTCTTCCCTCCCTTTAATCTGTAATTATTTCATATTTGTGGAAAGCTATTAGTACCCTCTATTGTGAAGACTGATATAATGTATTTGTTTAACTGTTTTGCCAATTCCATTGTGATTTCCTCAGCTCCACGCTCCCTAGAGCCTAAATTCATTATTACAGGTTGTTCTGCTATAATGCAACAGTTATGTTCCTGTGTGACCTTGCACTATAGAAAACCGTCATAGAAAATCGTGCTGAAGAAGATAATTATAGAGAATCGCTATGCTTGTTTAGTAGAAAGTTTGCATCCACAATTCGTCAATTGTGTTATAGCCAATTCACGTTGAAAAAACATGCGTTATACCAGAACAACCTGTACCTTTCTCTTCCTGTAAAGAAGCTCCTACTGTCTGGTTTTATGTTACTTGCTAATTTGCCCTCATGGTTCATTTTCACCTGCTTTATTATTTTATTTGCCAGTCATCAAAAATTGAAATGTTATTGCTTTTTTATTGCTTAACTCATTAATTGCAAAAGTACAAACACAAACCAATGCAATTAATTAACATCAAGGTGAAGTTTTAGTCTTATCCAAAAAATACAGGAGGGAAATCTAGAGTATCCCATACTGTGCCTCCAACACTCTCTCGTTCCTCACCCCTAACACTCTCACTCCTCACCTTGAACACTCACTTTTCACACCCTGAGTTCCATAACTCCCTACCCTGAACTTTCCAAGTCTGACTGGTTGCAGATACTAAAATCTACCCTCACCAGTTCTTAGCTCTTTGTGACGGCCATCAGACTTTGTAAAGACCAATGATTTCATTTATTTTGGTTGTAGTTAATTCATGTTCGACAAAATACAAAATAGCCTTTAGTGAGATTTCATCCAAGCCTCTGGAGTACAATACCCAGGGATAAGCGTAAAAGGAGGAAACCAGAAAATGATGAAAAACAGGTTTATTATAATATGTGGTCTAATGTTAACAGCATCTTTAAACAAGTGCAGCTGTGTTACGTTTGCACACTGTTCGCCCCTTCCATGATGCTGCTTTTGCTGAGATTGGTTCAGCCAATTCAGGAATAGCTCTAACATCACAAATCAGCAATCCTTTTGGACATGCTTCTCCAACCAACACAATCCAACACAGTGAGAAAGGCATTTTGTTTTCCTCTAGTGGCTACCCTATAGGCAGCTCATGAGCTGTGTGATTGTCAAGGTACACTGCTCGTTTGATGAAGCCTGCACACAGCAACCTAATACATCCTCTAAACAAGCCATCTGGAAGCCTGCTGTCGATCCTGCAAATGTTTCTGCTGAATTAACACTGAACCTGTTGCTTCAGAAAAACCAATGAATGGGCAGTGACAAGTTTAACAAGATTATAACTGCTAAATCGTCTTTCTCAAATGTACCTTAATAAAGCCTGAAGGTTTATATGGGCTTTTCATGTCCCCACGGCAACACCTTTTCTATCATGTTGCCATAGGGACAGTAAGGGCCTTAATAAACCTCTGATGTTAAAATACATACTCTTGCTTGAAACAGAAATGATAATATCTCAAAATATGTCTCCCAAATGTAAAAATTAGGATGTAGTCTTTTCCAAAAGAAATGAAAATGATCAACCAAATTAAATACCTGCATATGATTGTAACATATTTGCTTTTAGACTCCTTGTTGATTTATAAAAAGTACTGAGCTTACAATGTCTGGCAAAGTTGTGCACATTATCTACTCCAGAAAGCAGAGAATAGAGGTGCCCAGGCTTTTAACGTTAAGAATTTCACTTTTGGTGATATTAGTTTAGCTTTGTTAGCTTTTGTTTGACCACAAAGATAAGTGGTTTATGTCAGAAAAAGTACTTTATTTGACAGTCTGGGAATGGAATCTCAAAATATATCTTAGTAGTTTGATGCACCCTTTTTATTTTCTACTGTCAAACCATTAAACATAATTCAGCTCCTTGCAGTGTTTTTTTTTGCCAAATAGACACTTTGTAATGCTGCAGGATTCTGGAAATGCAGAAATGATTACTAATCCATCTGCATGGTTACTAACCCTTTTTGTTTATTGCTTTCATAAAAGCTGTACTTTCATCCTCAGACTGCAATAAAGGAGCATTTGGAATTTGAGGTATCAATCTGTAGAAGTAGAATACAGATCAACAATTTGGATTCTGTTCATTCTCTGTTAGCAGCAAGAACAGCTAAAATGAACCAAATGCATTGAAGTAATTATTGAGCCATTTGCATCATTATATCAAATGACTGGAATGTTGTAATATTCAAGGCTATAGACCATGTGCTGGAAAATGGGATTAGTGTAGAGATGTTGGTGGTGACTAGATGGGCTGAATGTCCTCTTCTGTTCTGTGCAGCTGTATGACTCCCAAATTCTGGCTCAATGTTCCTGAAATGCTGTTTGAAACTCTCTAATAAGGCATTCAGTGTTGTGGTCAGTGGTGAGAAACAGTGCCTGCCAATTACTACACTGTAAGCCTCACAGTGCAGTCTAGCTCCAGTTTGTTGCATAAATTGATGGTTCTAAAGATGCAGGACAATCGGCCCATAATGTTTGCTCCACCATTCAATGAGATCTCGGTTGTTCTGATAATCCTCAACGCCACTTTCCTGCCTATTCCCCAGACCTCTTGCTTCCCTTACTAATTAAAAATCGTCTATCTCAGCCTTGAATGTACATAATGGCCAGGCTCACTGGCCTTCTATAGTGAAGAATTCAATAGATTCACTACCCTCAGAGATAAAACTCCTCCTCATCTCTGTTATAAATGGGCAACCCCTTACTCTGAGATTTTGCCCTCTGGTCCAAGACTCCCACAAGGGGAAACAACCTCTACACATCTACCCTGTCAAATCACTTCAGAATCTTATATGTTTCTATAAGGCTTCCTCACATTCTTTTAAACTCCATTGAGTACAGGCCCAACCGACTCAACCTCTCTCTATAAGAGAATCCCTTCATACCTGGTATCAGCTGAGTCAACTTTCTGAAAACTACCTGAAATGCCAGTGTATCTTTCCTTAGATAAGGGGTCCAAAATTATGCACAGTCTTCCAGGTGTGGTCTGTCTATTGCTTTGTATTGTTTCCCCAAAACTATCCTATTTTTATACTGCATTCCCATTGAAATAAAAGTCAACATTCCATTTGTTATTCCTATTTTCTGACAAATGGTAGCTTTCTGTGATTCATGCCAAAGGCACCCAAATCCTATTGGGCAGCACATGGTTCCCACTACTGCCTCACAATGATAGTGTCTCCAGATCAATTCCGCCTCAGGCGACTGTCTGTGTGGAGTGTCTTCCCTGTGTCTTCTCTCACAGTTCAAAGATCTGCAGGTTAGGTGGATTGGTCATGTCAAATTGTCCCAGACTGTCCGGGCATGTGTAGACTAGGTGGGTTAGCCATGAGAAATACAGCATTACAGGGTTAAAATGATGTGCTCTTTGGTATGGAGTTGATGGGCTGAAGGTTGTGGTAAATAATGAGGAGGAAAGCCTTCGACTCCAGGTTGAGCTGACCAGAATGTCAGAACAGTAGCAGATAGAGTTTAAACCCAAAATGTGTGAAGTGATACATGGAACTGCAGGAGCTGGGGAGATACTAAATTATTATTTTGTATCAGTGTTTCCTGTGGAGAAGGAAATGGAAGATACAGGACATAGTGAAATAAATAATGATATCTTGAAAAATGTCCATATCACAGGTGCTCGGCATCTTAGAACACATAAAGGTGGAGGAGTGGCAGATGAAGTTTAATTTAGATAAATGTGAGGTGCTGCATTTTGGAAAGACAAATCAGGGCAGGACTTAGACACTTAATGGTAAGGTCCTGGGGCGTGTTGCTGAACAAAGAGACCTTGGAGTGCAGGTTCATAGCTCTTTGAAAGTGGAGTCACAGGTCGATAGGATAATGAAGAAGGCGTTTGGTATGCTTGCCTTTGTTGGTCAGAGCATTGAGTACAGAAATTGGAAGGTTATGTTGCAGCTGTACAGGCCATTGGTTAGACCACTTTTGGAATATTGCGTGCAGTTCTGGTCTCCCTGTTATAGGAAGGATATTGTGAAACTTGAAAGGGTTCAGAAAAGATTTGCAAGGATGCTGCCAGGGTTGGGGGGTTTCAGCTATAGGGAGATGGCAAATAAGCTGGGGCTGTTTTCCCTGGATCATCGGAGGCTGAGGGGTGACCTTATAGAGATATATAAAATCATGAGGGGCATGGATAGGGTAAATAGACAAGGTATTTTCCTGGGGTCAGGGAGTCCAGAACTAGAGGGAATTGGTTTAAGCTGAGAGTGGAAAAATTTAAAAGGTACCTAAGGGGGAATTTTTTCATGCAGAAGGTGGCGCGTGAATGGAAGGAGCTGCTAGAGGAAGTGGTGAAGGCTGATATAATTACAACATTTAACACGGAACTGTGTGGGTATGTGAATAGGAAGGGTTTAGAGGAATATGGGCCAAGTGCTGGCAAGTGGGACTAGATTAGGTTAGGATATCTGGTCAGCATGGACGGGTTGGACCGAAGGGTGTGTTTCCATACTGTACATCTCTATGACTCTATGAGAGGGGTCTCCAGAGCTGTGCCTCCAGTGTTGGCAAAGTTTAATGGTAGGGGATTAGGGGGGGTTTGCAGATGCAGGGTAAGTGGCTCAGGGGGGTCACAGGGCGAGGTTGGGCTGGTAACTGGGAGTCTGTGGAAATGATAGTGGAGGTGTGCCTTTTGGTGGCATTAACTTGTCGAGCCAAAGCCATCATCTACTCAGATTGGGGTGGACTTGGCAGTGGCATGAACAGGCCCTTAGTAACTGACCACTTAACAGTCTCAGTTGGTGGCAGGGTGGGAAGACCAGAGCGGTAGTAATTTCAGCAGGAAAATGAGAAACCCATAGAGCCCACCCTCTGACCTAGCTGCTGACTCCTTTCTCCCCTGTCTAAGAAACCCGATGCCACCCTGTCTCACTTGTGGCATGGATCTCTTGGTGACCTTACTCGTCTCTATGGGTACACTGCCCATAGCTGCCACTGCTAACCCCAGCACTGTCTGTAAGAGACAGCTACTGGACTCTGATTGACTGGCAGCCCTTGGCAAGGAGCTAAGATGTATACCCCTAGATTGCTGTCCTGGTGAAGGATTCCAGTGTTCATTTAGGTGGCTGTTCAGCCATTAATTTGGTGATACTTCCACAAAGGAAGTAATGCAGAGTTGCTGCTAGCTCTCTGGGTAGGAGGATGGATTCCTGACACTTTGATTAAAGACAGCCCTTGATCTCTATGTTGAAGATGTGTGGAACAGGTGTCATCAAGGATAGGATTGGATGATGCTGACTGATAATACACTGGGATATTGAGCAGAAACTTGGAGCAGTTAATGAGTGAGTGACCAGTTGGAGTTGTCTGATTTAGCCCTCACTGACTATGCGGAATTTTTGGAGACCTTTTTAGTTGGATATATTTGGCCACTGCAAATGGGACTCCTACTTACACCAGGGATTGGGAACGAAATTGATTATGAACATTTTGAGTCTGCAGCACTAGAACTCATTGCATTCAGGCAGATTGGAGCAAGTTGATTATTTTATTAAATTGAGTAACACTACCCTCCACCAACTGCATTCCTCAATGGAGTCACTTAAAATGAAATTCCTTTGCATACTCTGCAGTAATACTGTATCCAAGGAACATACTGTAGCATTCCTTGGATTCAACTCTGCAATGATGGCAAGATGGAAAATAAAAATCATTAAGTTTAGGACTTGAAATCCATGATTTGAATAATGCTTGCTGCCATTTTGAGTGAACTCCCTGGAGTGGAAGCGATTTGCATGCACTGGCCAGTGTGGATCCTGAGCTGATTTACTTGCCTGCTGTAAATCTGGTCTGAAACTAATGAAAGATCAGGGCTTCACTATTACAGCTCACCCAGTTAGAATGTGGATCACCTGGACAAACTACTGGAGCTGCTGTTAACAATGATGCAATGCCTCAGGAAAGCCTGCAAAACTAAAAGCAAAGGAGAAAAGTAAAAGCACAGTAGTGGAGGTAAAGATGGGACACAAGGGACATTATTTTTGACACGTGCTGGATCTTAAGCAATATTTCTCCATTTATTGATATTTGATAAATCCTTTACGTGGTCATCAAGTATCCACAGGTAAGAACTATTACAATACAGTGTCCTCATTTCATAGAATTTTCCAAATTCCAAATTGCCAGGGAATTCCCACAGGGTTCATTTACTTTGGGCAGCCTCATTCATCTCTTCATTTCCTCTAGACTTGACTATTCCAATGTACTGGCCTCCCACTCACTTTACATACAATAATGTAAACTGCTTTCATCCAAAACCCTGCTGTTCATGTCCTGATTTGCATAATCATCCCTGTTCATTAATCATCCCTGTGTTGACTAATCTGTATCAGCACCAGGTTAAGCAAGGCCCCAATTTAAAATGCTTGTCTTTCTATTAAAATTCTTCCATGACCTTTCCCCGCCCTATGTCTGCAATCCACTTCAGCACCAAAGCTATGATCTGTTTGCTCCTCTAATTCTCTTGATTTTAAATCATTCCTCCATTGATTGCTGTGCTCTCATTCAATGAGGTCCCAGGTTCGGCAATTCTCTCCTTGAACATCTCCAACTCCTTTTCCTCCTGAAAAATGCTCCTTAAAACCTCACCCTCCAGGAAATATGTTGTTGCATATGTGATGTGCCAAATCCCTGTTCCTGGATGTCATATTCTATGACCATGCTTTGACTTGCTGGTTAAAAACCTGCCTGATCAGATCTCACCTGCAATAACGTCCACTATATGCTTCTTTAAGAGTTTGTCAGCTACTTCACTGCTGAAATAACAGCCAGCTAAATTAATCCAGCTCTGGAGAGTACTGTTTCAAATAATATGTTGGAAAATGGGAAGCCTTCAGAAATGAGATAACAAGAATCCAGAGAAAGTATATTCCTGTCAGGGTGAAAGGGAAGGCTGGTAGGTATAGGGAATGCTGGATGACTAAAGAAATTGAGGGTTTGGTTAAGAAAAAGAAGGAAGCATATGTCAGGTATAGACAGGATAGATCGAGTGAATCCTTAGAAGAGTATAAAAAAAGTAGGAGTATACTTAAGAGGGAAATCAGGAGGGCAAAATGGGGACATGAGATAGCTTTGGCAAATAGAATTAAGGAGAATCCAAAGGGGTTTTACAAATATATTAAGGACAAAAGGGTAACTAGGGAGAGTATAGGGCCCCTCAAAGATCAGCAAGGTGGCCTTTGTGTGGAGCCACAGAAAATGGGGGAGATATTAAATGAATATTTTGCATCAGTATTTACTGTGGAAAAGGATATGGAACATATAGACTGTAGAGAAATAGATGGTGACAGCTTGCAAAATGTCCAGATTACAGAGGAGAGTGCTGGATGTCTTGAAACTGTTAAAGGTGGATAAATCCCCAGGACCTGATCAGGTGTATCCGAGAACTCCATGGGAAGCTAGAGAAGTGATTGCTGGGCCTCTTGCTGAGATATTTGTATCATCGATAGTCACAGGTGAGGTGCCAGAAGACTGGAGGTTGGCAAACATGGTGTTTAAGAAGAGCGGTAAAGTAAAGCCAGGGAACTATAGACCAGTGAGCCTGACCTCGGTGATTGGCAAGTTGTTGGAGGGAATCCTGAGGGACAGGATGTACATGTATTTGGAAAGGCAAGGACTGATTCGGGATAGTCAACATGGCTTTGTGCGTGGGAAATCATGTCTCACAAACTTGATTGAGTTTTTTGAAGAAGTAACAAAGAAGATTGATGAGGGCAGAGCAGTAGATGTGATCTATATGGACTTCAGTAAGGCATTCGACAAGGTTCCCTATGTGAGACAGATTAGCAAAGTTAGATCTCATGGAATACAGGGAGAACTAGCCATTTGGATACAGAACTGGCTCAAAGGTAGAAGACATAGGGTGGTGGTGGAGGGTTGTTTTTCAGACTGGAGGCCTGTGATCAGTAGAGTGCCACAAGGATCGGTGCTGGGCCCTCTACTTTTTGTCATTTACATAAATTATTTGGATGCGAGCATAAGAGGTACAGTTAGTAAGTTTGCAGATGACACCAAAATTGGAGGTGTAGTGGACAGCAAAGAGGCTTACCTCAGATTACAATAGGATCTGGACCAGATGGGCCAATGGACTGAGAAGTGGCAGATGGAGTTTAATTCAGATAAATGCGAGGTGCTGCGTTTTGGGAAAGCAAATCTTAGCAGGACTTATACACTTAATAGTAAGGTCCTAGGGAGTGTTGCTGAACAAAAAGACCTTGGAGTGGAGGTTCATAGCTCCTTGAAAGTGGAGTCGCAGATAGATAGGATAGTGAAGAAGGCATTTGGTATGCTTTCGTTTATTGGTCAGAGTATTGAGTACAGTAGTTGGGAGGTCATGTTGCGAGTGTACAGAACATTGGTTAGGCCACTGTTGGAATATTGCATGCAGTTCTGGTCTCCTTCCTATCGGAAAGATGTTGTGAAACTTGAAAGGGTTCAGAAAAGATTTACAAGAATGTTGCCAGGGTTGGAGGATCTGAGCTATAGGGAGAAGCTGAACAGGCTGGGGCTGTTTTCCCTGGAGCGTCGGAGGCTGAGGGGTGACCTTACAGATGTTTACAAAATTTTGAGGGGCATGGATAGGATAAATAGACAAAAGTCTTTTCCCTGGGGTCGGGGAGTCCAGAACTAGAGGGCATAGGTTTAGGGTGAGAGGGGAAAGATATAAAAGAGACCTAAGGGGCAACTATTTCACACAGAGAGTGGTACGTGTATGGAATGAGCTGCCAAAGGATGTGGTGGAGGCTGGTACAATTGCAACGTTTAAGAGGCATTTGGATGGGTATATGAATAGGAAGGGTTTGGAGGGATATGGGCTGGGTGTTGGCAGGTGGGACTAGATTGGGTTGGGATATCTGGTTGGCATGGACGGGTTGGACCGAAGGGTCTGTTTCCATGCTGTACATCTCCATGACTCTATGTTTCATGCCTACCACAATTGTGTTGGTTTGGAAAGTGCTGTCAAACGAGCTTTGATGATTTTCTGTGTGCATCTTGTGGATGGTGCATGGTGCTAATACTGAGTGTTGGTGGTGGAGGGAGTTCCTGGATTTTGACCCAGCAACAGTGAAGGAATGGCTAAATTGCCTGTAGTGTTAGGTGAATGGGTCTGGGTGGGTTATGTTTCGGCGGGTCGGTGTGGACTTGTTGGACCGAAGGGCCTGTTTCCACACTGTAAGTAATCTAAATCTAAATCTAAAACTAAAATGAAAACAGGTACAACTCAACTAAAAGTCACATGGCAATGCCAAGCTAACTATTCTACTATGTACAATTACACCATTTTATAAAAAGAAAAAAAACAATTGCATGCAATACCATTTGGAGCTATAAGTTACCCAATACAGATAGTCAATAAAGTGATAGGTTTGCCTTTTAACAAAACTGAATTCATTGTCATCTGTCCCACTTCCATCAGTCTCTGCTCATGCATTCCATCCATCTTCTCGAAAGTGCTCAGGTAATTTACTAACATACATTGTTGGCAGTCTGCCTGTTTCTAGGATGATATTCATTTTCTGGGAGTGTCGCTGTTGTGAGTGCTTGATCAGAGTATTTGATCAGATCATTTGTCTTTCAGGTTCAATGTTTCTGCTGGGCTAATGACTTCCTGAGCCATTGCTCCTTGTTTTGATTCAAGTGAAAGCTTCTTCATATTCTGTGCTCCAATACGCCTTTCACAGTGAACCCTGCATGGATGGTCACACTCGGATGGTCAATGCTAGCTAGTTCATAAATCCAACAAGTTACTGTACAGCTTTCACATCTGTGGTCACCTCTGCTACAACATTCGTCTTGCCAGGATCTAAGCAATACATTTTTTGCTATCAATATATGACCGTTATTATTGACATAAGGATTTTCTAATCACGTCTTTTTTCTTGTTCAGTTTCAACTTAATTTGGTGATCTCTGTCTAGCAGTCACACTAAATTCTGATTGTGAATTGCAATGGCTTCTTCCATCATGCTTTTACATCTGTAGACTAGCCTATTATCCCCAATAGATTCCACTTGGGAAGGTCACTGACTATCTTATGCTGGCTGCATTGTTTCTTTAGAGTTATGGAAATGTGAAATGGCCTGCATAACCATCTGTATCTTCTAAATACACCCAGGATGGAGCTAGAAAACTGATGCTTTAATTAATTTATTTTTATTCACTCACGGAATGAGGACATCACTGGCTGAGCCAACAATTATTGTACATTGTCCTTGAGAAGGTGGTGGTGAGCTGCCTTCTTGAACTGCTGCAGTCCATGTGTGGTATGTAGACCCACAATGCCCTTACGGAGGGAATTCCTGGATTTTGACCCAGAAACAGTGAAGGAATGGCAATATATTTCCAAGTCAGGATGGAGAGTGACTTGGAAGTGAACTTGCAGGTGGTGCTGTTCCCATATCTCCTGCCCTTGTCCTTCGAGAAGAAATTGTGTTGGTTTGGAAAGTGCTATCAAACGAGCTTTGATGATTTTCTGTGTGCATCTTGTGGATGGTGTACGCTGCTAATACTGAGTGTTGGTGGTGGAGGGAGTGGGTATTCATGGATGTGGTGCCAGTCACATGGGTTGCTTTGTCCCACATGGTGTTATTAGAATTGCACTCATCCAGGCAAGTGGGGAGTATTCCATCACACTTCTGACTTGTACATTGTAAATGGTGGACAGGCTTTGGGGATCAGGAGCAGAGTTATTTGTTCCAGTATTCCTAATTTATGGACTTTTCTTGTAGCCATTGTATGTCTATGGCTAGTCCAATTCAATTTCTGGTCAGTAGAAATCCCAGGATGTTGATAACGGGAGGATTCAATGATGGGTCTTTACATAACTCCCATCAGGGTCTTTTTTCTTTACTATTCCTCAATCCTTCACACACAGATTCTAAGCCTTCCAACTCAATTGAGTTGGAATTGAGATACAGATGGTTATGCGTGCCATTTCACATTTCCATAAGTCTTGAGAAACAATGCAGCGATCAATTTAACTTTGTTTCTTATTAACGAGGCACCCCTCCACTCTCTGCCCAACTGCCTGTCCCTTTGATAAGACATATATCTTTGGGTACCTAGTTCACTCCCCTGATCCCCTTGCAGCCATGTATCCGTGATACCTACAACATTGTACCTATCAATTTCAGTCTGCACTACAAACTCAATTATCTTGTTTCATATACTGCATACATTTAAGTACAACATCCTTAGACCCGCATTGACTGCTCCCCTTCTCATAGTTGTCCCCTTAGGTGCTGTGCCTGAAGTTAGATCCTTGACCCTCTCCATACTCTTTGTCCTATTACTTGTTCTGGAAACTTTAATAACCTCTGCTGAGCATCCCGACCTGAAACACCCGCCATCCCATGAGCCAATTTAAAGTGCTTGTGACCAGCCTATTAAACCTTTCCGCTAGTATCCTGGTCCCAAATCAGTTCCAAAGGAGCCTGATCAGGTGGTACAGTTCCCTCTATCCCAAAACTGATCCCATGAAATGGTACCCCTCTTTCCCATCCCATGCCTTTAGTCAACTGTTTACTTCCTTAACCTTTTTATCTCTTTGCCAATTTACACACAGCTCAGGTAATAATCCAAAGATTAAAATCTTTCAGGTCCTGTTTTTTAACTTTATTCCCAATTCCTGATGTTCCCCAAACAAGACCACGAACCTATTCTTGCATGTGTTGATGGTCCCAATACAGATCACAACAACTGGACCCTCCCCTTCCCACTCCAAAACCCTGTCAAATTGACTCGAGATGTCCTTCACCTTAGCACCAGATTGGCAACACACCATGCGAGGCTCTCACTCATCTTCCCAAATGATGTCATTTGTCCCCCTAATTTGAGAATTCCCTACAACTATCACTTTTCTTTGTTCTCCAACCTGAATGGCTTCCTGGACCATGATGTAGTGATCAGTTTGACCATCCTCCCTGCAGATTCTTTGCTCATCCATGAGCATGTACCTCATACCTGTTAGGCAAGATCAAGAACTGAGACTCCTCCAGTGCTATGTTTGCTGTTGTCTTATGACTTACAGTCAGTATACCTTGAAGAGATATGCTCCTGACAAAGCACTGTATCATAGCATGTAAATCAGGGATATAAAGGTTGCATACTCAATTTTCACTTGGATTACCTGAAGTGTGACATGCCACTGCAAGTATCTTCTTTACTTATAATCCAATAGGTTAATACCAGCCCTGAGAGTTAAGTGCCTCAGAATGTTGTATTTGCATATAATAGTTAGATGTAATACATGTCTATTGGATTCTTCTACGCCTCATATCTATGTTTAGCTTCCTATGTTGTCAGGAATAACATAAGTTTGGATGTATCAGGTAAACTACTTGATTGGAGGTAAAACACACTTCATTCACCATCCAGTTAAACATGACAGTGAGCTGTTGAACTTGGAGGGGCAGGCAAAACTCGAATACAATGGAGGATGTGAGGAAGCAGGCCTTTTAAAATGCTAGCTGCACTGTCTGGCTGTTGGACATTTTGTCACGTTTGGAATGAGGGCAAGGCGGATCTCATTGACTATGAATTCTTTGATTGGGGTTGGAAATCTGGTCCAATCAGGGAGCCCTGGCTGAGAGATATAAACAGGAGATTCCCCTTCACTGTTTTGATCACACAGCATTGTCCTTTGATGTGAAAGAAAAAGAAAAAAAATTAACAGGGAATTAGGCGGTAGTGTGGGGGTAAAAAAAAGGTGAAAAAAATAATAAACAGGGAAAAAAAAAATAAACAGGAGATTCAGGTCCAGGCAGCGGGCCGTGGAGGGGGTCATTAGGGCCGACTGCCTGCCCCTCTTCCGCGGTTACGTTAGGGCCCGGGCGTCCTTGGAGAAGGAGCACGCGGTGTCCAGCAACACCCTGGAGTTGTTCAGGGAGAGGTGGGTGCCGCAGGGAGTGGAGTGCATCATTTCCCCCTCCAACTCTATTTTGATTTCATCCCTGCCCTCCCCTTCACTGTTTTGATCACACAGCATTGCCCTTTGATGTGAAGGGCACTGCTTGTCACTGGCCACCCGGGTGTTTTCCTATTTTCCTGGTGGTGGAAATTGAATAAAGATTTGTACACTTTGTGTCTTTCACTGTGTCAATAAAAAAAACAGGAGTGTCAACATGACGTTCTGGCTTAGTTGGTTAACGTACTAGCTCGCTAAACAGTGAAATTTGGGGTTCAAATCCTAGCTGTGCCTACACATCACATGAATTATATTTGATCACACAGCATTGCCTTTTGTGAAGGGCACTGCTTGTCACTGGCCACTCGGGTGTTTCCTTTCTTCCTGGTGGTGGAAATCGAATAAAGATTCGTACAGCTTGTGTCTCTCACTGTGTCTCATACCTGCACACACACACACCATGGGTGCTGGGGAAAAAAAATAAGCACTACTGTAGTTAGGTGGGGGTTTAAAAAAAGAAAAAAGGAAAAGTAAAGAAGAAAGAAAAGAAAAAAGAAAATAAACAGGAGGAAAAAAAACAGGAGATTCCCCTTCACTGTTTGATCACACAGCATTGCCCTTTGATGTGAAGGGCACTGCATGTCACTGGCCACCCGGGTGTTTCCCATCTTCCTGGTGGTGGAAATTAAATAAAGATTCGTACACCTTGTGTCTTTCACTGTGTCTCACACCTGCACACACACACCATGGCTGCTGGGGAAAAAAAAAAGCACTAAAAAAGAAAGAAAAAAAATATATATAACCAGGAGATTAGAATCTCCTTTGTTGAGGAGGGCACTGCTTGTCACTGGACCACTCGGGTGTTTTCCCTGTCAAGAGTTGGATCAGTGTGAGTGCGTGCCTGTGCAAGGACTCTCCTCCTTGAAGGTGTTAGAGGGGAAGGGACTATCCCTGAACCAGCTAAAAAAAATAAACAGGAGATTCAGGTCCAGGCAGCAGGCCGTGGAGGGGGTCATTAGGGCCGACTGCCTGCCCGTCTTCCACAGTTACGTTAGGGCCCGGGTGTCCTTGGAGTTGTTCAGGGAGAGGTGGGCGCCGCAGGGAGTGGAGTGCATCATTTCCCCCTCCAACTCTATTTTGATTTAGTCCCTGCCCTCCCCTTCACTGTTTGATCACACAGCATTGCCCTTTGATGTGAAGGGCACTGCTTGTCACAGGCCACTCGGGTGTTTCCTTTCTTCCTGGTGGTGGAAATTAAATAAAAATTTGTACACTTTGTGTCTCTCACTGTGTCACACACTTGCACACACACCATATATATAAAAAACAGGAGATTCAGAGTCTCCTCAGTTTAGGGGACTGATTCTGTGCTGGCTGGTACTACAGTCAGTATGTTACTGTTAGTTTTGGCTTCCCCTCTTTTTGGAGGGGGAAACCTGATTTCTGAACTGGCTGAATTATTTAGCCAGTTTGTTAACTGGCATTCCTCTGAGTGAGGACTGATTGTTAAACTCCTGATGCACATAATGTTTTTCAGGTGTAGCTCAGTTCTCATTAGGGGATTGTTGTTTCACTGGCTGGTTACAGACTGTGTGTTACTTTTTTTGAGAAAAGGACAATGTTAATTTTATGGTAGGGTTTAGGCCTTGGACTCTAGTTTTTGCTTTTTGTATGTATCTTCACTTTTTATTGGTGGTTGGACTGAGCCCTGTGGAAGACATACATTTTACCAGCGGAGCTGTTCCTGTGGGGAGGCCTAGCCCTGGGACTGGGCCTCTGAAGATTGAATACCTGTGTGTGCGCGCTGGGGGTGATCAGTTGCTGTATCCTGGAGTTTTGGAGAACACCTTTCCTTCAGGAGTGGACCAAATTGCTGTGAGTTAACTGCACCTGTACAATGTACTGTTCCTGTGAGTGGGTCTGGTTTTCCAAGGCTGGGCCAGGACTCTATGGAGACTAAACACCTGTGTGCTGTGGGGTGTGCATTTTCTGCCTTCAGGAGTGGACTCTGCCCTTGGTTGCAACTCTGTTTTTAGTAATGGACTCTGCAGTTTGGAGCGGACTCTATTTCTGACCACGTACATTGGCTCTTCCTGGCAGTGGATTCTATATCTTGAAGACTCTATGTATAGATTTGGACTGTGTACCAGAAAGGACTTTTTTTTTGTGTGTGTATTGTGGTGTTTCCTGGATCTATCACCTGCACTGTCTTGCGTGTCCCTGGGTCTGGCAGGCCTTATTGTGAGCTGGGAGGCTCGTGCGTCATCCTGAAAGCTGTCACCCTGAGAACTGGAGGGTGGGTAGGCCATCCTGTGAACCTGAAGGTTGGTAGACTGCCCTGAAAGCCAGAGGGTGGGTAGGCCACCCTGATGCCAGTCACCCCGAGAGCCAGATGGTGGGTAGGCCGTTCTGAGCGCTGTCATCCCGATAAGGAGTAATCGGGATGGGCTGTCCTAGAGGTGGTCAAAAGGTGTGCCAGGATAGCCCATGGACTGGATGGTGCATTGGGGTGGGTGAGAGCCTAATGGTACATAGGGGCAGACCGAGAGCCAGATGTGGGTAGCTATCCTGAGTGTTGTCACCCCGGGCAGGTACTGGGGTGGGCTGCCCCAGAGGTGGTCGAAGGGTGGTTAGTGAAGGTGGGTAGGCTGTCCTGACCGCTGTCACCCCGGGCGGGTACCAGGGTGGGCTCTCCTAGAGGTGGTCGAAAGGTGTCAGGGCGGACTGAGAACTGGAAGGTACATGGGGTGGACCGAGAGCCAGAAGGTAGGTAGGGGCAGGCTGCCTTAGAGTGGTCAGAAGGTGGGTCTGTATTGTCTGCACTTTTGTATGTAACCGTATTGTCTAATGTACAAATGTCATTGTCACTGTCTTGTTAAATGTGGAACTGGGATTTGAGGTTTGTCCTCATCGCCCTGTAAAATGGTTGAACAGTAGGGTTTGTGGCCTAGCTTTGCTGTTCCTCTCCCTTGTAAAATTGCTGTCTTGTACAGCTGTAAATGTTTTTTTGTAAACTGTTTTTGTAATTTGTTAAATAAAATAAAACAGGAGATTGAGTCTCCTCAGTTTAGGGGACTGACTCTGTGCTGGCTGGTGTTACAGTCAGTATGTTACTGTTAGTTTCTGCTTCCCCTTTTTTTTGGAGGGTGAAACCTGATCACTGAACTGGCTGAATTATTTGGCCAGTTTGTTAATCAGTCCTCACTAAGAGGAATGCCAGTTATGTGCATCAGGAGTTTAACAATGTGTTTCAGGTGTAGCTCAGTTCTCATTAGTGGATTGTAGTTTCACTGGCTGGTTACAGCCTGTTACTCTTTTTTGAGAAAAGGACAATGTTAATTTTATGGTAGGGCTTAGGCCTTGGACTGTAGTTTTCTTTGTTTTTTTGACTGAGCCCTGTGGAAGACAGACATTTTACCAGAGGAGCTGTTCCTGTGGGGAGGCCTAGCCCTGGGACTGGGCTTCTGAAGATTGAATACCTGTGTGTGTGCTGGGAGGTGAGCAGTTGCTGTATCCTGGAGTTTGGCAGAAGATCTTTCCTTCAGGAGTGGACCAAACCCCTGAGTTAACTGCACCTGTGCTATGTACTGTGTTCCTGTGAGTGGGCCAGAACTCTATAGAGACTGAACAACTGTGTGCTGTGGGGTGTGCATTTGCTGCCTTAAGGAGTGGACTCTGCCCTTGGTTGCGGACTCTGTTTTAAGCAACGGACTCTGCAGTTTGGAGCGGACTCTATTTCCAACAACGTACATCGTATAATGGAGTGGATTCTTCCTAGAAATGGATTCTTTATTTTGAAGACTGTATAGATTTGGACTGTGTACCAGAAAGGACTTTTTTTTTTGTGGTAACTAACTGTATTGTGGTGTTTCCTGGGTCTATCACCTGCACTGTCTTGTGTCCCTGGGTCTGCCAGGCCTTACTGTGAGCTTGGAGGTTCATGGGTCGTCCTGAAAGCTGTCATCCCAAGAGTTGGAGGGTGGGTAGGCCATCCTGTGAACCTGAAGGTTGGTAGGTTGTCCTGAAAGCCGGAGGATGGGTAGGCCACCCTGATGCCAGTCACCCCAAGAGTCAGATGGTGGGTAGGCCGTTCTGAGCGCTGTTGGCCTGATTTAAGGGGTAATCGGGATGGGCTGTCCTAAAGGTGGTCGAAAGGTATCAGCAGCCGAGAGCCAGAAAGTGCGTAGGGGCAGGCTGAGATCTGGAAGGCTTGTGGACTACCCTACACGCTGTCGTCCCAGGGAAGGGAACGGGCTGTCCTAGAGGTGGTTGAAAGGTGTGCCAGGATAGCCCACTGGTCTGAGGCACAACGGGGTGGGTGAGAGCCCAATGGTACGTAGGGGCAGACAGAGCCAGAAGGTGTGTAGCTGTCCTCAACGCTGTCACCACAGGCAGGTACCGGCAGGCAGCCCCAGAGGTGGTCGAAAGGTGCTGAGTGTGGTTAGTGAAGCTGGTAGGTGGGTAGGCTGTACTGACCGCTGTCACCCCGGGCGGGTACCGGGGCGGGCTGTCCTAGAGGTGGTCGAAAGGTTTGTCAGGGCGGACTGAGAACTGGATGGGGCATGGGGTGGACCGACCACCAGAATGTGGGTAGGGGAGGGCTGCCTTAGACTGGTCAGAAGGTGGGAGGGGCAGGGGCTTGCTGGGTCTGTATTGTCTGCACTTTTTGTATGTAACAGTATTGTCTAATGTACAAATGTCATTGTTGATGTCTCTTTTATTTTTTTATATACGTGAAACTGGGATTTGAGGTTTATCCTCATGTTCCTGTAAACTGTTTGAACAGTAGGGTTTGGGGCCTGGCTTTGCTGCTCCTCTCCCTTGTAAAATTGCTGTCTCTTGTATGCAGCTGTAAATGTAACTGTTTGTTGTAAACTTTTTTTTGTAATTTGTTTAATAAAATAAAGAAAAACAGGAGATTGATCACAGCATTGCCCTTTGATGTGAAGGGCACTGCTTGTCACTGGCCACTCGGATATTTCCTTTTGAGAGCTGGATCAGTGAGTGTGTGCGTGTGCAAGGACCCTCCTCCTTGAAGGTGTCAGAGGAGAAGGGGACTGTCCCTGGACCAGCTGCCCCCACATCGGAGGAGGCGGCAGCAGCAGAGGTAGAAGGAGGTGAGAGCTTTGAGTATTGGGCCTACTTTTGGAGCTGCAGCCTGGGCCTCACCCAGGCCAAGAGAGTGTTGCTGCTGACCTGGGGCCCACTCCCACTGCTGGTCTCTGAGACCCCACCCGAACCTGCCTCAGCTGTTACTGCTTGGGGCCTGCCTCACTGCTGCTGCTTAGGACTCGCCTTGGGGCCCCTTCCAGGACCTCCACCACTACTGCTACTGTTAGAGGCCCACCTCCACTGCTGCTGCCTGGGACTCAATTTTGGGGCTGCCTGGAACTTGCCTTGGGGACCCTCCCCAACAGGTCTACCCCCACTGCTGTGACCAGGGGCCTGCCTGGGATTTGCCTTGGGCCCCTCCCCAGGACCTTCACTGCTGTGACCTGTGACCTGAGGCCTACCTCCACCTGCTGCTTCCACTGCCTGGAGCCTCACTTGGACTTCACAACACAGCTGATTCCTGGGGCCTACTACCATTCAGCAGCACACTATGGCGAGTCCCAAATCGCAGGGCCCAGTCACACTTACGTGGGGGTAGCTGCTGCCTTAGGGGCGGCTGCTCCAACCCCGGCTGCAACTCTGAACCCCTTCAGGTACCTAACTAAATGCCTGGGGGTCAAGGCCTCTCCCCACCCCAATATGAGCAGCAAGGCCATGGCTAGTGTGGTCGGCCCACTGGCCATCGTCGCTATGGCCCGGATGTACGGGAAGGCGGTCTTTTTCCTAAAGACGGAGCAGGCGGTCCACCTGGCGATGGAGAGGGGACTCGCTGTGAGTGGGACACATCTGCCCGTCGACCCTCTGGAGGTTATGGCCCAGAGGGTAGTGATCTCCAACGTCTTGCCCTTCACTGCCAGTGAGCTCCTTCTCCCCCACCTCACCACCTTGGGGGAGATCCGGTCAGGTGTCCAACCGCTCCTGCTCGGTCTTAAGGACCCTGCCCTCCGGCACATATACTCCTTCCAATGCCAGGTGTTCATTTGCCTGGCCTGGGAGGTGCTCTTTCGCCCTCCTCCACGAGGGCACGGCCTACCGTGTCTTCTGGACAGTGTGGTGCCACCTGTGCCGTGAGGTGGAGCGCATTAGAAAAAAACTGTCCCACCCAGAAGGCTGCACAGCCCACACCAACGGCTGAGGGTGGTGCCACCGCACCCACTCCCCATCCACTGAAGTCGTCAACACAAGCCCCAGCACTGGGGGCTAAGCCGGAGGCTCCCAATGCCTCAGCCTCTGGCAGGGAGAGGGGTGAGCGTCCAGCCGGCCGGAAGGCGCTCAGAAAGGCCCAACCTGCTAGGCCCGCCCACGGGGAGACCATCCTATCAACTTCCCCTACGCCTAGCCAATAACCTGCCCTGCCCTGGCACGACAATGCCCTGCAGCTGTGTCAGCATCAGCCTGGCGTGGGAACCCCGGCCCCCAAACCTGTACCTGATCCTGGCCCCACAGACCCCACACCCAACCCCCACCCTGTTGCAGAAACTCCTGGGGCTTCAACGCCTGCCCCTGGTGCCGCAACACCTGGCCAGGGGGTCCTTGAGCCCGAGCTGAGCCACATCCTGGCTCTAACCTGGGGGGGAGCCACTGCTGCCTCACCTCCTGCAGCGACTGTGTCTCTGGGCCCCTGCCCACCATCACCTAATAAACCAGGGGCAGGGTAGGAAGTGACACAGCTGACCCTCCCCTCCCTGGCCATGCCTCCGGTCTTCCCCCAGCCAATCGTATTCCAGGAAAGGCTGGCGGGGGGGGGGAATCTCGGGCCCTATGTCCACCAAGGCGGGCGGGGAGGGGAAGGCCCATAAAATTCCTGCCACCCACCCCCCCCCCCCCCCCCCCCCCCACCTCGCTGATGAAGAGGCCCTTGGAGGTGGGAGACATCCTAGCAGAGTGCCGGCGGCACTGCCCCTCTCCAGGGGATGAGCCAACGGTGTCTCCTGCATGTCCCGCACCGCGGCCTGACCTGCCCAAACCCCCAGGGGCTACAGCAGGACCTTCTGCTGCCTCGACCCCTGGGGAGGACTTTAATAACCACACAGGCCGTGGTGCGGGCGACAACGGAGAACCCTCTGCTGGGTCGTGGAGGGGAGGAAGGTGTTATCCTCTCTCCCTCCCAGACTGTTTTTCTGGGGGAGGGCCTTTTCCCCGAGGAGCCAGGTATCCCGGTGTCGGGAGAGGAGCGGGGCCCGGAGCCTCTGCCCGATGACCCGAACCCGGGGTGTTCCGGGAATGGGTGCGCCGAGGAAGGTACTGCCAGTAACCCTGGGTTTGGGGTCGCCGGGAGTTTGAGGCCAGTTGACGGTGCCGGACAGCCCCCATTCTCTCGGTGGGGAGGGTGGTCAGTGACCGAGGGTAACCTCCCGGAGGAGGGTTCAGGATCGGTGGCAGATACTGGGGACGCGTAGAGTCTGTCTCCAGTGACATTTTCGAGTCCCAGATGTCCTCCACCGATCTCCCCCTCATCCCCCTCGAGGAACTCCGGGAGTTTGTCGAGGAAACTCTGAGTCGCCGGGATAGAGCCCAACTGGTGCTCAACCGCTGGAGCTCCTTTGAGAGAGTTTACTGGTCGGCCCACGCTGCGCACCAGGTGCGCGGGCTCGATGCGAACGAGCGAAAGCGTGACAGGAACTTCCTGGGAGCACTCCTGGTGAGGGCGAGGGACTTCTGTGCCCCTCTCTCGTCCTCCCAGTAAATATGTATATAGTTTTTTTTTTCACTGTTTACTGGTGGTGGTTGCACTATACTTCTGACATGGAGACAACTGTAGCCAGCCTCAACATCAACGGCAGCAGGGAGTTACAGTGCAGATTCCAGACCCTCTCGGTCCTTTGGGATGGGAGGTATGCGGTGTGCTTCCTGCACAAAACCCACACTACCCCGGGAGACGAAGCCACCTGGCTCCTGGAGTAGTGAGGGGGGGGGGGTCTACATGAGTCACCTCACCCGCAGATCTGGCGGGGTGGCTATCTTGGCCCCGTATTTTCAGCCAGAGATCTTGGGGGTCAGGGAGCCAGTGCCAGGCCGTTTGCTTCACCTGACTGTTCGGCTGGGGGTTGCGGTGCTTCACTTGGTGAACGTCTAGGCTCCCCTGGCCGGGCCGAGGCAAGCGAGCTTCTTCAAAGAAGTGTCTGCTCGTCTTGCTTCCATCGATGAGAACCAGTGCATCATCCTTGGGGGAGATTTTAACTGTGTCCTCGTGGACAGGGACCCCGGCGGTGCCCGCACGAGTTCGGCGTCGGGGAGGAGGTTGGGGGACTTGGACAAGTCCTTCGACCAGGTGGACGTCTGGCGGAATCTCCAGCCTGACTCCATCGCCTTCACCTTCGTGAGGCCTGGGGTTGGAGCGTCCAGAATCGACCACCTGTACGTTTCGTGGGTGTACGCCTCCTGTTTTCCGTAGGCCTCCACGCTGCAGGTGTCATGCACGGGCCATCACCTAGTGTGGGCGGAACTCCTTCTGTTCGGCGCCAGGCTTGGCTCTGTGTACTGGCACTTTAACAACCTGCTGCTGGAGGACGAGCGGTTCCGGGACACATTTCGTCGTTTCTGGGCCAGCTGGAGAAGGAAGCTTCCCCTCCCTGAGGCTATGGTGGGACGTGGGCAAGGCTCACGTTCACGTCTTCTGTCAGGAGTACGCGAGGGGGTCGACAAAGAGGCGGAAATCCAGGATTGGGGAGTTGGAGAGGGAGATGCTCGACCTGGGGTCACGCCTCGGTCAGCCCGATGTGGACCTGGCCCTGCATGGGGTGTACGAAGAGAAGAGGGCCGCGATCCGGGACCTGCAGCTCGTTGGGGCTCGGGGCGCGTACGTAAGGTCACGGATCCAGCTCCTCCAGGACCTGGACCGTGGCTCCCCCTTCTTCTACTCGCTGGAAAAAAGGAATGACACCTGTCAGCAGCTCCTTGTGCTGCTGGCCGACGACAGGTCCCTCGTCTTGGATCCGGAAGGTATCAGGGCCCCCGTCCAATCCTATTACACAGCCCTGTTCTCTCCGGATCCGTCCAGCGAGGATGCTCGCAGAATTCTATGGGAGGACCTGCCGCAGCTCGGCCGGAGGACGCCGGAAGGCTCAACGCTCCTGTCACTTTTTAGAGGAGCTGATCGGCACCCTCGAGGGCCAACTCCCCGGGGCTGGACGGGCTGACTGTGGAGTTCTTCAGGGCGTTCTGGGACGTCCTGGGGAGCGACTATGCACGGGTGCTGGGGAGTGTCTAATGCTGGAGAGCTGCCCCTTTCTTGGTGCAGGGTGGTCATTGTCCTGCTGCCAAAGAAGGGGGACCTTTGTTCTTTGAAGAACTGGCATCCGGTCTCCCTCCTCAGCATGGACTACAAAATCTTCGCCAGGGTGTTGTCTTCTCGCCTGGCTTCCGTGCTGGCCCACATGATTCACCCGGACCAGTCCTACACGGGTGACGGGCTGGTCTGCCGAGCGCCTTCCTCTTTCTCGACCAGGAGAAGGCGTTTGACAGAGTCGATCACGAGTATCTGCTCGGGACTCTGCTGGCATTCTGGTTCAGGATGCAGTTCATCGCACGGATCTGACTTTTGTACGCCGCCGCAGAGTGTCTGGTTAAAGTTAACGGGTCCCTGACGGCGCCCCTTTGCTTCGGGAGAGGAGTGCGTCAAGGCTGCCCCCTGTCCGGCCAGCTGTATTCCCTGTGTGTGGAGCCTTTCCTGCGCCTCTTGTGGAGGAGGTTGTCGGGGCTGGTTCTGCGCGGCATGGGGGTGGTCCTCTCGGCCTACGCCGACGACGTGCTCCTCACTTTCACCGACCCGGCTGACCTGGGGAGGATGCGCGAGTGCCAGGCCGTGTACTCGGCAGCGTCTTCCGCCAGGATCAACGGGGCCAAATGTTCCGGACTACTGGTCGGTCCGGGGCGGGTGGACTCTGCCAGAGGAGTTTCGGGGGTTCAGCTGGAGTACCACCCATCTCCTCTACCTGGGGGTCTACCTCAGCCCGACCGAGGAATCCTGGCCGGCCAACTGGCAGGAGCTGGAGGCCAAAGTCTCGGCTCGCCTAGGCCGCTGGACAGGACTGCTCCGAGTGCTATCTTACAGGAGCTGAGTGCTGGTCATAAACCAGCTGGTGGCCGCCATGCTGTGGTACCGGCTGGTCACTTTGGTCCCTCCTCCTGGCTTTGTCGCTGACCTCCAGAGAACGTTGGTCGACTTCTTCTGGGACAAAAAGATGCACGAGGTCGCTGCGCAGGTTCTGAGTCTCCCTACTGAAGAGGGCGGTCAGTCGCTGGTGTGCGTCCGCACCCAGGTCGTGACATTCCGCCTTCAGACCTTGCAGCGACACCTTTATGTCGAGCCTCCCCCTAGGTGGTGTGCCCTGGCGACGTATTTTTTCCGCCAGCTGTGTAACCTCAACTATGACACGCAGCTCCTGTTCGTCGACTGTGATGCTTTGGAGGTCGCCCTCAAGGTGCTGCCTGTCTCTTACCAGGACCTGATCACTGTCTGGAACATGGTCGAATCGTGTCGCGCCTACCCTCCGGCAGGAGTAGCGGCTGTCATCAGGGAGCCATTGATCAGGAATCTGCACTTCCGTACTCGCGGGTTCGAGTGGTTGTCAGAGGGATGGGCCATGGTGGCGAGGGTGACCAGGGTCGGGGACGTGCCGGGGGCCTGGGCTGGACGCTGCTGCAGGACGTGGCGAGCAGGACAGCGGTAGACGTCCGGTACGTGGCCAACGCCATCCGACGCCTTAAAACGGCAGTGCTTGGACCCGACGTAGTGCACCAGTTGGAGGACGCTTAGGTGTGCGGTGGGATCCCGTCCGCGCTCACCCCAGCCCGGACGGAATTTCACATTGGCCTCAAGGTCCCGTACTTCCCGCGGGAGCCTGTGGCCCACAAGCTGAGCCGCCTCCGGAATTTTAATTTTGTCCCTTTTAAAGGACATAAAAAGGCGGGCCCTGTGTCGACTGCTGCTGCACACCGTCCACCTCTTCTCCCTCATCCACCGTCCGGACACGCCTTGGCGTGCCCATTTACCACCGGGCGGTGGGGATCCCCAGTGGAGGGCTCTCTCTACGTGGGAGTCCTCCCCCTTTCTCTCGGAGATCTGGGGTGGAGGGTGCTGCACGCAGCAGTCCCCTGCAACCACAGATTGCTGTGGTTCACGGACTCCCAGCCCAACTGCTTGTTCTGTGGTGCTGTGGAGTCCGTGGACCATGTGTATGTTGGGTGTGGGCGTTTGCACTCTCTTTTTGATTTTCTCAAAAACCTCCGCCTCTGCTTTTGGTTGCACTTCAGTCCCACGCTCCTGATCTTCGGGCACCCGGTGCGGAGGAGGGAGGGCAGGTCTGAAGACCTCCTCGTGGGTCTGCTCCTGGGCCTGGCCAAACTGGCCATAAACAGGTCCAGGCAGCGGGCCGTGGAGGGGGTCGTTAGGGCTGACTGCCTGCCCCTCTTCCGCTGTTCGTTAGAGCCTGGGTGTCCTTGCAGAAGGAGCACGCGGTGTCCACCAACACCCTGGAGTTGTTCAGGGAGAGGTGGGCGCCGCAGGGAGTGGAGTGCATTATTTCCCCCTCCAACTCTATTTTGATTTAGTCCCTGCCCTCCCCTTCACTGTTTGATCACACAGCATTGCCCTTTGTGAAGGGCACTGCTTGTCACAGGCCACTCGGGTGTTTTCCTTTCTTCCTGGTGGTGGAAATCAAATAAAGATTCGTGCACCTTGTGTCTCATACCTGCACACACAACAAAAAAAAGAAAGAGATTATTTAAAAAAAAGTAAACAGAAGATTCAGAGAGTCTCCTCATTCTAGGGACTGACTCTGAGCTGGCTGGTCAGAGTAAATGTACTAGGCACTTGTAAATAAAGGGTGACTTGTTGAGGGGTTACTGGCCTCTGTGTGGTTAGTTCATATTTGAAATAAAATCTGACTGTATGGGGTGATGTGCCTGAAGGGTTTTCAGTCTTGTTTGCCTCTTAAGAGTACTGGCAGCTAAACTGACTCCAATCATCTGCAGAAACTTAAAGGCTACTGGGAAAAAAAAACTCCCTTTAATTGGAGATGCTGGTGTTGGAATGGGGTGTACAAAGTTATAAATCACAACACCATGTTATAGTCCAAACAGGTTTCATTGGAAGCACTAGCTTTCAGAGTGCCACTCCTTCATGGAGTGTCTAACCACTTGATGAAGGAGCGGTGCTCTGAAAGCTACTGCTTCCAATGAAACCTGTTGGACTATAGCCTGGCATTGTGATTTTTAACCCTTTAATTGGCTTTAAGTGGCTTTAAGGCCTTGAATTGGTTATCCTCTGGTATGCTGTTGTATAGCCCTGCCCCCTCTCACAGTCCCAGCTTTGGTAAACTGGCATTGGGATCCGTGGCACCATCTTTGAGCTTTGCTTGCTTATAATCCTGGACCCATGGCCTTAAGAGTCAAGGCCACCATCTCTGACCCTTGTACTGCTTAATGCACCATAATACAGGGAGGTTGCACTTTCCCATTGAAGAGGCTGCAATTTAAACACCAGCAGGTGCTTCCAGCCTGCTGTAGTATCCAGTTAATGGGACGTCAACAGAAAGAAGGAAGTGAATATCCCCCAGAAGTTAATGGGCTCATTTGAACTGAGATACTGTATTACCATTAAGATTTGTCAAGGCTCTAGGGTCCCAGCTTTGTCATGGAAGTGCAGGTGGCAGTAAATTTGATATCATTTAATAAAGAGTGAAATGCTGCTCTAAATATGTATTTGAAACTGAACATGAACATTTACCATGTACAGAAAGATCGATTTGCAGAATGAAAATCTGAGAGAAGGGTTAGGACCCTTAATCTGAAGCTGAGGAAAGGAAGTAGGGGTTGACCGTCTCTGAGCCTGTGTTTTTGTGTTTGTCTCTCTGTCTTCAGTGTGGTGCTCCTTGCTTGTGTGCTGGAGGGACCTTTAGCATTATTGATTTTCAGAATAGAATGGAATCTTGGTTAAAGGCTGATAGTATGAAACTAGAACAGTCTGTGCCACTTTCAGGAGTTTCTTTAGAAACTAATCTCTAGCCTGGTCTCCCTAGCACTGCTGAATGCTCCATCTGTCCAAAGGCAGAAGTGCAGCACTTTCACCTGGTTATTACATCTCGTACTTTTCCAATAACTAATTAAACAGAAAGTGTGAATTGGCAAAGAGAACTCAGGTCAATCCCAACAAATGTGGGAAACCAGGGCATGAAAGTCAGGAGAGGGCGCGGTTTGTACTTTGGTTACCTGACCCACAATATAGAGCACCACTGAATTATTGCTTAATTAGTTGCATCATGTGATCACTGCAAGACCACAAAGCAGAGAACTCATAATACAACGCATCAACTTATCAACTGAACTGGAGATCACAGATTGGTGCCTTAACATGCTGAGTCAGCTACTGCCCTGAACTTGAAGTGATTTTTTTACTGACCTCACGCTATTTACAGAACTTCCTCTTCACAGCTAAGGTACTTGCGAAACATACAGACTGAACCAACTTGGCTTGAAAACTATAGAATGGAGCTCCAATCTTACTATTATATTTATTTCTTTGTTTTAAAACTGTTTTGTCCCTCTGGAAATTCCAAGGTTTGGGCTATGATGTATTTTAGCGAAAAAAAAATCATATGGGGGAATTATTTTACTTGGGTGCAAGAGTTTATTTTTGATCAAGAAATTATGAAAATCACTGTTGATGCATTTTGAAGATAATGGGGATGTTTCCCAATAGCTCCAGTGAGTTTACCCAACAAATAGCTGAGCCATACAGATCAGGAACTCTCTGCAGCATCTGTTCTTATTTGAGCCTAAGGGAGTGGAGTGGGGGAACAGGAATATAATAAGTCTCACTGTCCTTGGGTTTGGAGATGACAATTAATCGAGAGTTCTGTTATTATTATTACCTTGATGAACACATATTAGTGTGAGATGGGGACAGCATCATCAGATCAGACCTCCCTGCTGTGTAGTCGCGTTTTTCATATTCATGGCTACTTATATAAATGATGCATTAGTTATTACGTCAGGCCACCTGGACACTTTCTTGGGATCAGTGACATTGAGAGATACTTTAGAGAAAGTCCAAACAGCTACTGAAAGTCCTCCTTCCTTCTGTGGCAGTTGATTTTCAATGTTCTATACTTCTCACATGATACAGTGATCCAGACATGTAACTATGGAGACTACTTGAGACCTGAACTCAATATTAAATTCAGGGAAGTAATTTCACTGGACTAGTAATTCAGAACCCCAGGTTATCATTCTGGTGGGTTCAAATCTTACCATGGGGATCAAATGGTGAAAGGATCTAATGGCAATCATTGTTGATTGTTGTAAAAAAGACATAACTGGTTCACTAATGCTCTTTTAAGGATGTAAATCTGCCAACCTTACCTTGCTCGTCTAAAGGTGACACCAGACACACAGCAATGCCATTCACTCTTAATTGCCTTTTGGACAATAACTGCTGGTTTAGTTGGCAGTGCCTATATCCCATGAATGAACAAAAAAGAATCACCTTCCTGGAGGGTTCAGAAGAGAGTTACCAGGATTTTGCCAGTTATGTAATGTTTGAGTTATAAAGAAAAGTTGGATAAGCTGGGACTTTTTTCACTGGAACTTAGAGGGTTGAGAAGTGACCTTATTGAGGTTTATTAAACCATGTGGGGTATAGAAAGGATTAATGGCAGGTGTCTTTTCTCTAGGATGGGGGTGATTTCAAGACTAGGGGACTTTTTTGTAAGATGAGAGGAGATAGGTTTGAAAAAAAAAGACATGAGGGGCAAATTTTTTATACAGAGGGTGGTTCACTTGTGGAATGAACTTCCTCAGGATGTGGCAGATGCAGGTACCTTACAACATGTAAAAGACCCTGAGATGAATCGGAAAGGTTTGGACGGATAAGGGCCAGGAGCAGGCAGGTCAGACTAGTTTATTTTGGGATTATGTTTGGTTGGATCGAAGGATCTATTTCCATACTGTATAAATCTTTGACTTTATGTTTAGATGAACCAAGGGAATTCCTCTCTGGGACAAAGTAAGTTACATGCCAATAATCATAGATAAGTCTGGAGGCAGCACAATGCAGTATTTTCATATTTTCCTTCTGCTACAACCTCTAGCCCCTCCTCTAACATAATTGATGTCAAGTCACGACTGAAAATCAGACAAGAGTCTTATAGCCAAGAGATAGTGGATAGGTCTAGGAAGGTAGTGCTCGGTGTCATTTGTATACATATGAGAACTGCTAATGACACCAAAATGCTTCATGAAAGGGAGAAGTGAGCCAACGGTGCCTCCTGGAGTTGCTCCTGAAATGACAATGCAATGATCGGAAAGGAAAGCTTCACTGGAGATGGTTTGGCTTTGACTGAATGGGACAAATGTGGAACCAAGCAAGAACAGCCCGCCTGACTCCTACAGCAGAACAGACGTAGTGGAAGAGGATGGGGTGGCCAACTGTGTCAACAGGTTGAAGAGGAATGAAGGATATTGCAACATGGTCACAGTCACAGGGAATGCAGTTTGGATTGTTTCATGCTGATGGCAGGCTGAAAGGCTAATTGGACAGAGGAGTATGGATCTGGGAGGTACCGACACATGTAAGATCGTTGGAGAGAAGAGGGAGACGCACTGTAGAGCAGTAGTTTTTTAGGTCAGAGGGTTAAGTGCAGCATTGGCTGGAGGAATAAAATAATGAAGGTAATTTTTAAAAGGAGGGTAGTTCCTGATGGGTGGTGCTCATTTACCATGTTAAATAACAAGGGGGCCTACAAAGACAAAAATTAAATATTGCCAATACTGGAAATGCAAAGTCAAAACAGAAAATGCTGGCTGCAACGTTTGAGAGAGTTTTGGCCTTTCATCAGAACTACCAGGCTTAAAAGCTGTTTCGGATGGCCAGCAGTTTAGTCGGGCAAAATGGTTTCATGTGGATCCACAATCAGAATGGACAGAGGCTAAAGAGAGGTAGAACAGAGGGGGCCTGGGAGGAAAAAAAGTACTGAAAACTAAAGGAGTTAGGATAGAAATGAAAAGTAGCATGTAATGTTTTTTTAATGTACATTTGCTCATTACATAGCACAGACCAAAAAAAACATTGTCCAAGGTATTGTCTTCAATTAGTAAGTAATCAAGAAAATGATCAGTCTTTTCTTATCCATTTTTAATGGCTACAGTCAATTTGTACCTTGTTAAGGAGAAACAGCAAGGGCTACAGACATTCATGAAAAATAAATGGTGAATGCCAAAAATACAGTTTTCCCCTGAAATTCCTCAGGAATAAAAGAGGACTCCAGAGGCTGTGTTTTCCAGATGTGTGCTGCAGCTAATGAGGTAAGCATAATTTTGAAGCAGTTTCAGAAAACAGTTCTCCATCTATAATTTTAGCTTAATTGTAATAATCTGCCATTGAGGAGCAAAGAATACTTACAAAATACCTGAGCAATTTATGCACAATCATTGGAATGCTAATCATAATTATTGTAACAGAAATGATACCTAATATTGCGTTAATTGAGTCATCTAACACTAGTGACTCTGTGCTCTCAGATACAAAGAGAAAAGCATATGTTCAATATTATACAGTAGCAGTATTGCAAACAAGAGATCTATGCTAAATGAAAAAAAAGATTCCTTTTTAGAAGTTTTACTGAAGTAAATTGTCTTTTAAATCAATGGCTGTCAGTAGGCCAGAACAGTCTGAAGATTGTAACTCAGAAAATCTGAATGCTTTCCCTCCTGTTAATGTAAAAGCACTGACACTGATTGAATATGATATATTATATTGTGTGCTTTGTAAGAGCAAAAACACATTTCACAATCTATAAAGTTCTACACCACTTTGTTTTCCCGCTCTAGTTCTTTCTGTTGTAATTGTTTTACCGGTTTGGCCTGCTCTGCCTCTACTCTTCTGTATGTAGTCAAGCCTTACATCGCTCTGGGAGGTCAATGGAAATTAAATTCAGGGGAAATGTAAAATGGCTAGCCAAACAGAAGCCAAGAAATCCAGTAAGACATTGAGAAGAAACGACCAAAGTGTGTGCAAGCCAGGGAGTGTTGAAATATGCAATAATATGGATGCATTTAAGAGGAAACTAGACAAGAATATGAGGGAGAATGAAATGAAGGTTTACAATGGTAGATTTAAATGAGGAAATAGATGAGGAGGCTTGCATGAAGCAGAAACTCTGGCAAACAGCCCATTCTTACACAACAGATCCTATGTAATCCTATGGACTGGATTTTCATAGCGTTGGGAGGACTCTACAGATATTTAAATATGGTGATTGGGACCCAGATCCAATAGTTGCCAGTGGGGAAGGAGAGTATGCCTTGATTCACAGAGGAGGGAAACCGAAGCTCAGCAATGGCCATTTGACCTCTATATGAAGTTCAAATGGACCCTATTTGGCTGCTGTAAAGGCCTTGACTTGCTCAGCAAATCGCACATTTATGGAGAAGTCATAAACTCTCCTGAAGAGTGGATAGTTCTTATGTCTGCATGAATGTGAAGTTTTCCTCAAATAATCTGAACCTTAAAAGACAGGCTGCATTTGTCAGTCAGACTGAGAAAAAGATCTGCTGGACTGATATAACTAACAAGCATAGGTTAGAACCAAAATAATAGCATTCAGCCATGCAGTTTCATTACAAGCTCTTTGTTGACATTTCCCCATCAACTATCATTAGGTAATTTTGACCACGTTGCATGAACGGAAATTTCTCAGCTCGGATTTCTGAGTTCACAGTTTAATTGTCAACTTAAAGAGGCTATTGAAGGATTAACTGTCTTTGATTTAGGGTTTATAAAGCCATAAGCCAACAAGATATAAAAGCAGAATTAGGCTATTTGGCCCATTGAGTCTTCTCCGCATTCAATTCAATTGAGCATGGCTAATATGTTTCTCAACCCCAATCTCCTGTTTTCTCCCTGTAATCCTTGACCACCTTACCAATAAAGAACCTAACTACTTCTATCTTAAAAATGCTCAATGGCTTGGCCTGCACAGTCCCCTGTGGCAATGAGCTCCACAGATTCACCACCCTTTGGCTAAAAACCCTTAGTTCTAAAGGGTCATCCCTTCAATCTGTGATTGTGTCCTTGGGTCACATTCTCTCCTACTAATGGAAACATCTTTCCACATCCACTCTATCCAGGCCTCTCAGTATTCTGAATGTTACTGTCTGATATCCCCCTCCAGTGTCCTTCTAAACTACATTGAGTACGGACCCAGAGTCCACAACTACTTCTCAAATGACAAGCCCTTCATCCTAGGGACCATTCTTATAAAGCTCCTCTGGATCTCCCTCCAACGCCAGCATATTCTTCCTTAGATAGGGTGCCAAAATTGCTCACAATATTCCAAATATGGTCTGACCAGAGCCTTATACAGCCTCAGCAGTGCATCTCTGTGCTTGTACTCTACCTCTCTTGAAATGAATGCTAACATTGCTTATGCCTTCCTAACTGCCAACTGAACATGTGTGTTAATCTTAAGAGAGTCTGTAAGTAGGACTGCAAAGTCCCTTTGTGTTCTGGATTTCCAAACCTCACTCTTGCCCAAATTGTATTCCATCTGCCAATTCTTTGCCTACTCCCCTAGGTTTACCCTCTGTTAAGCAGCCTCTGCACTTCCTCAACACTACCTCTCCCTCCACCTTTCTTTGTGTCATCTGTAAATTTGGCAACACTGCCCTCAGTTCTTTTATCCTGATTGTTAATGTATAATAGTTGTGGTCCCAACACTGACCCCTGCGGAACTGTTATAGTCACCAGTTGCCATCCTGAAAGATGACCTCGTTATCTCTACTACTGCCTTCTACCAGTCAGCTAATCCTCTATCCATGCCAATACCTTGCCCCTAACACAATGGGCTCTTATCATAATTAGCAGTCTCCTATGTGCGTGTGAACAGAAGTTTGTTTTTGTAAGAGATTAACCATTTGAAGAAATGTAAAAGTTTTGATTGGGTTTTATCAATTGGAATGTTTTCATTATCAAGTGTGATGGGATGAGAAGATCTTACATAGGAACAAGAGTAGACATTCTGTCCCTTGTGTCTGTTCGACCAATTAATAGGATTATGGCTGATCTGCAGTCCAACTCCATATACTTGCCTTGGGTTCATATACCTTAATGCTTTTACTTAACAAATATGTATCTAAACTCGTATTGAAAATGAACAACTGCGTCCACTGCCAATTGTAGAAGAGAGTTCCAAACCTGTATTGTAGAAGGTTTTCTCCCATTTGGTATGTTTCCCAAGGTCTGCCTTTGGTAGGTGCTGCATGAGATACAATGGAGGTGACATGAAACGTATGAAGGGTCTTGGCAGTGAATTCAGGGGAAGCTGGAGTTGGCATTGAGGTATCGTGGAGGGTAGAGAGACTGTGAAGGTGAGTTTTGAAAAATCTATTCACTCCTATTATGTGGGCATGGCCTTTAAGCCAACATTTATTGATCATCCCCAGTTGCCCTTCAGACAATGTTGATGGTAAGGGGTGTGTGTGTGTGTGTATTGCTATCTAAGGAGCCTTGGTAAGTTCTTGCAGTGCACCTTGTATGTGGTACACACCACAGCTTCTCTGCATCACTGGTGAAGGGAGTGAAAGTTGAAGGTGATAGTTGGTGTTTCAGTTAATCATGCTGCTGTGTCCCGGATAATCTTGAGTTTCTTGAATGTTCTTGCCATTTTCCAGGCAAACTGAGAGTATTCTATCATGCTGCTGACTTGTGCCTCGTAGATGATGGACAGGATTTGTGCAATCAGAAGGTGAGTTATGTACTGCAAAATTCCCAAACTTTGTCCTGTTCTTGTAGTCACAGAATTTATATGGCTGGTCCAGTTCAGATTCTCAGCAATGGTAACCCCCAAGATGTTGGTAATTCTAGTTTCAGTAATGATACTGCCTTTGAATGTTGGGGTGCGATGTCTGGATTCTGTCTTGTTGTATGGTGTGAATGCTATTTGCTGCTTCTCAGTCCAAGCCTGAATGTTGCCTGGGTCTTTCTGCAAGGAAGGTCACTGGTGAAGCTGAGGTAAAGCTTAGGACACTACCCTAAGGAACTGTTGCAGTGATGTCCAGTGTCTGAGATGACTAACCTCCAACAAACACAACATCTTTCTTTGAGTTAGGCAGGATTCCAATCATTCCATTGACTCCAGTTTTGTCAGGGGTCCTTGGGGCCACACTTGGCCAAATGCTGCCTTGATGTCTAGGCGAGTCACTTTTGTTTTATGTGCATCTTGCTTTTAAGAGAATTTCCTTTTGAGAAATCCATGTGCTGTGTGTATACAAGCTCTGTCTGTGGGTTCACAAGATGCATGTAGAGAGCAGCTGGTTACTGCAATGTCTGTAACATAACTTCTAATATCTTCTAACAGTTTTAAATAAACTAACACAGGGAGTTGATCAATCCCTAGTAAGTGAATGACTTTTGGACCATTATTAACTTGGCATGGTAAAGCATGATGCTGATGAGGCATATCCTGCTTGATCAGTCAGCAAGCAAACCAATCAATAAATAGAACACGTGGTCAGCAGTCTTTAAATTGTGTTAAAGTGCATGAACTACCCCTGATGTCTTTGCTCATTACAACATCAGAAAATGTGAAACACAGCTTGCTGAGCTCCCAAAGAAGTGGCCAGTTTAATTCACATGAGAAAGATAAGTGATCACAGTATGTGTCCAGTAGCGAGCGAGTGAGTGATGGTCAAAATCATACTGTCAGAATGCCCACAACATTTCTGAAGTTAAATTAAGACACAGTAGATGTCCTGACAGTTTTGAAAATATCTAAACAATGTAGAGAGCTAATGAACCTAATGGCGTCCAGAGTCCATGTGGAAGATCCCAGGACAGTTCCCTTCCAACTGCATACAACTATGCCACCACCTCTGCTCAGCGTGTCCTATTGGTGGAGTAGGACACACCCAGGAATTGGGATAGTCATGTCTGGTACATGGTCTGTAAGGTATGATTCCATGATTATAATTACATCAGGCTTGACTGGGGTCTCCCAATGTTGACATCAGCTGCAGATGTTGGTATGGAGAACTTTGGAGGGTCACTAGGGCTCTGTGTGCTGTTGGTATCACTGATGCCTTGGCTGACCACAGTTGTTCTGTCCTGCTCCATTTGTTTTATCGGGTTGGCTGACAGTGAAATGAAAACAAAATACAGCAGATGCTGGACATCTGAAATGATAAAAGACAGAAGGCAGCATTGATGGAGTCTACTCTAAAGAAACGATATGCTGGATGCAAACTGTTAACTCTGTTTCTCTCTCCCCAGATGCTGCCAGGCTTACTGAGATTCTTCAGCAATTCCTGTTTTTAATTACGGTTGACAGTGTGTTGGCATTGAGTTAGGAATAGAGCTTTGAGAGGCCATGGTGGGAGTGATGATTCATGGCATTGAGTGGGTGTCAGGGATAAAAGGTCGAACAATTTCTAAAACATGTCCTAGATTATAAGTAGCACACCTTGGGGCACTCAGCCGCCTCATGGGTGCCTACATCTGCTTCAGGATGGGGGAGTAAAAAATGAGGTCTGCAGATGCTGGAGATCACAGCTGCAAATGTGTTGCTGGTCAAAGCACAGCAGGCCAGGCAGCATCTCAGGAATAGAGAATTCGACGTTTCGAGCCTAAGCCCTTCATCAGGAATAAGAGAGAGAGAGAGCCAAGCAGGCTAAGATATAGGGTAGGTAGGAGGGACTAGGGGGAGGGGCGATGGAGGTGGGATAGGTGGAAGGAGGTCAAGGTGAGGGTGATAGGCCGGAGTGGGGTGGGGGCGGAGAGGTCAGGAAGAGGATTGCAGGTTAGGAGGGCGGTGCTGAGTTGAGGGAACCGACTGAGACAAGGTGGGGGGAGGGGAAATGAGGAAACTGGAGAAATCTGAGTTCATACCTTGTGGTTGGAGGGTTCCCAGGCGGAAGATGAGGCGCTCCTCCTCCAGCCGTCGTGTTGTTGTGTTCTGCCGGTGGAGGAGTCCAAGGACCTGCATGTCCTCGGTGGAGTGGGAGGGAGAGTTAAAGTGTTGAGCCACGGGGTGATTGGGTTGGTTGGTTCGGGCGGCCCGGAGGTGTTCTCTGAAGCGTTCCGCAAGTAAGCGGCCTGTCTCCCCAATATAGAGGAGGCCACATCGGGTGCAGCGGATGCAATAGATGATGTGTGTGGAGGTACAGGTGAACTTGTGGCGGATATGGAAGGATCCCTTGGGGCCTTGGAGGGAAGTGAGTGTGGAGGTGTGGGCGCAAGTCTTACATTTCCTGCGGTCTGCGGAAGGATTTAATTCCTCCGGGCCACCCGAACCAACCAACCCAATCACCCCGTGGCTCAACACTTTAACTCTCCCTCCCACTCCACCGAGGACATGCAGGTCCTTGGACTCCTCCACCGGCAGAACACAACAACACGACGGCTGGAGGAGGAGCGCCTCATCTTCCGCCTGGGAACCCTCCAACCACAAGGTATGAATTCAGATTTCTCCAGTTTCCTCATTTCCCCTCCCCCCACCTTGTCTCAGTCGGTTCCCTCAACTCAGCACCGCCCTCCTAACCTGCAATCCTCTTCCTGACCTCTCCGCCCCCACCCCACTCCGGCCTATCACCCTCACCTTGACCTCCTTCCACCTATCCCACCTCCATCGCCCCTCCCCCTAGTCCCTCCTACCTACCCTATATCTTAGCCTGCTTGGCTCTCTCTCTCTCTTATTCCTGATGAAGGGCTTAGGCTCGAAACGTCGAATTCTCTATTCCTGAGATGCTGCCTGGCCTGCTGTGCTTTGACCAGCAACACATTTGCAGTTCAGGATGGGGGAAGCAAACCCATTCCCACACTTGTTCCCTGGGATTGAATCTCAAATGTTCCTGGGGCTCCTTCTATCTTGGTAGAAATAATAAGTCAGGAATACTGGCCTCGGAAGCCAATATCTGGCTCTTTAGTTGCTCATCCCTTGTTTTATTTATAATATTGCATGGACGTAGAATTACACACACAGAATTTACTAATGGAATTAGGGGAAACGATCTTCTGATTTTAATTAAACGTTTTTGCTTTCTGTTACAGTATCTTATGAACCACCTGGCTACTCTTGAGAGGGTGGCAAATGGTACGATGGTTTAGTTAAAGAGATCATTGGATTGGTAATAATCACTACCTAGCTCTAAAAGTTACTTGGTATGCAAGAAGAGATTGATTTTCTCCTTTTTGTCTCTCTCCGAACTGAAGCTACGTGGATCCTTACTATGCCATAGTTCCCACGCAGATTACCTATTTTTCACATGTGAAGCTTGACATAGATGGAATCACTACGACTAGGCACTTTTCCAATTTTAAAAGCATACTTTTTAAGAAGAAACATGCATTTTCTCTTTCTGTTGTTAAAGATGTTCAAGGATTTTTGATACTGACATTGCCAGCTTCAATGAACTACTCCCTGACTGTCATTCCTTTTCATTTTAAACCAATTGCAATAACAGAGATGGTGGGAGTTAGCATCGCAATAATTTGACTGGTAACTTTTCTGTTTGTTCGGAATGAAATTCTCAATTTATAAGGTAGCTTTCTCTGGAGCTATTGATAACAGCAACAATTTAGAGTGATTTGTCATCAAAAGAAGTGATACAGAACAGCAATTTAGTTCAAATGTAACTTAGATTGTAGCCTATAAATTTCCAGCTTAGAAAATGATCCCAATTTTTCAGCTAATAAATGCATGTTTAGGATCATACTGGCATGAAAAGTTGGCCTTAATATTTCAGCTTGGAAATATGTGCATGTAGGGTTCGGCTAGTTTTATAAGTAAATACACGGCAAGAAACAAGTGATCCGGGCCATGTTGCCAAGAAACTGCTCAGGAATTTAAGGCAGATAGAGCTGAGAAGTGGTCTCCTGCAAAACAGAACAACGATGAAGCTGGTTTCTAGTTAAAGTCTTAACACGTGCTAAACAGCCAAAAATAAATTACGCTGCTGTGACAATATTCGGTGTTAATGGGAAACTGGTGTGAGAATGGAAGAATAAGGAATCTGCCATCAGAAATGAGCAAGATGAAATGTGCTGTGGGAATAGGGACCAGCCACTGGCCTGATCCTGACAAGTATGAATCAGAATCCATCTCCAAAAGCTGTCAGAATAGTTACTTCATTACCAGAAATGCAATATGCATATCCCAACTTAAGCAAACCAAACCGAACCCTGAGTCTAGCAAGGATTTCAGAGCAGCAGCTGGTTGGTGTAGCTGCTTTAAAGAACAGAAATGTTTGATGTTGATTGCTTATGAACTATCAACATCACCAGACAGCAGTAAATCATGAGCGTCAATTATGTCATATAGGTAACTTGGATAAACCACACAGTAAGTGGACTGTGTAGTGGAAAGTTCAGCAACGAATGTAGTGAGAGCCATGCACAGGACATGGGAAGACCACTGTGCACAGACCTCAGAGCTCTGTACAGTCAAAAAGAAATGAGAGGAATACTTGTCTCCACAATTAGTAAAAACCATGTCTCCCAATTTTATCTTCCATAATACTTCTCATCCCGAGAGGAAAACAGTCCACAATAGGACAGGAAGAGTCAGGATGGATGAGGTAGTACACATCATTAGGCTCCTCACTCCTCATAAGGAGAAGGTTTTAGCTCTGATTGCCCTGAGCAAACCCAGCACTGTTTTGGAAGCTGCTCTTGACTTGCTGTGAGGGAACCCCAGAGTCAAAGCTGGTGTTGGGTCTCAAAATGCAGCATGTAGATTGCCTGTTGCTTTCCCACCTGCCCTCACCTGGCAGTGATGGGGGTGTGGAGGCATCAGTGGAGGCATCAAATGGCTCACTTACTCTTCAGGTCCTTAAGTGGCCAAATGAGAATACCCAGTATTTATTCTGGTCAGCAGGAGGCCAATGCTCAGCAGCTTTTATCTGAAGGGCTAGTGTCAGGCAAAGGGGGTGTCCGAAAGCACTAAGCCCCAAAATTCCAGCTCCTACTTTATCCCTCAAAACTAGTATCCCTCCCACCTCACTGGCAAAACCCTGGTCCCTTCACTCTAACCTCCACAACCATCAAGCACCATGCAAACATACTGTGCAGTTGGCCAATCCAAGGCGGGATTCTTTCATGGATGGAAGAGGGTGGAAGTCTCACGCTGAGACAGCTAATGGCCAATGGGAGTTTGATTGCTGCAGGCAAGCTAAGTTTCTGTAGGGATTCTTGAGCATCTTAGTGAGGGTGTGTGGGGAAACATAATATCCAACCTTCCATTCTAAATGTGATCTGAATTGGCTGTGCAAGGAAAGTGCAGACGTTCAAAAAGAAACAAAACTATTTCACCATCAATGGAAGAAACAGTGATGAAAAAAGTATTATATAAAATAATTTGATTCATGCTTAAAATGATTAATTTTAAAATGCTTAAAAATATTATTCCCTACGTTGAATTCTACTATTACTAACATATGTCTTTTAATTTATCCCAGATTTCCTTTGTTTTTTAATCTATTTTTCTTCTACAGTTTTACTAAAGGTAATATTTACATTCGATAGAAACACAAATGTCATTAAAGGAATCACCTGTCATAATCCATATATTTTGCAGAGAAACAGAAGCTAGTCTATCACTAGCACTCTTTTCTGGAAAATTAATGCCCTTTTAATACAATTTGTGCAATGTGCCTTTAGCATGGATTGTTAATTCAATTATTGGTGAGGATAAAGAAAAGCTCTGATTAGCTAAAAACTGTTGTTAAAACCCTAAATGAACTCCGGCCTTGTTTCTCCCTCAGGACCTCCCATTGTTCTGCTTCAAAGCTGCTGCGATTGTTAATTCAAGAGAATCCCAGGGAGCCACAGAAACTAAACTCAAAAATGTCATTAAAAATAAATGGAAACGTGTGTGCTGTATCAATAATCAACTGGCAGCAGAATACAATCTAATATATTTGTTTACCTTGGTTTCAGCACACTAGCATCCATATGCTTGTTCAGTCTCTCCTTGTAGGAATCAAAAACATTCCCTTGCCCACTAACAACTATAATAAACACACCTTTGAGTTCATTGTTGTCTCATTATCAATCTATTGTTTAATGGTGATTCAATGTCCCCCACCAGACCCCTGCTCTCCCCCCTCAGACACTAATGAAATGTCCCAGGGCTGATCATTCATTTAAACCAATTCTCCACCTGAGTATCTTGGTGGCATAGGTGATTCATCGCCGCGCAGACAATTCAATCAATCACCAAAGTTAACGACCAAGTAATGCAGCTTCAGGCCAACAGCATAATGATGGTGAAATTCTGCACATTATTAATTTCCTGTATATGACCCCTAGATCTACCTTTGCAGCACTTCCCTTCACCTCGCCTCTGTGCTGTCAGAGTGTTTGTCCAACGTGCAGTTTGGATGCACCAGAATGTTCTCCACGTAAACTTTGGGCAGATTGATGTCATTCTCTTCAGCTCCTACCACAAACTCTGCACCTTTGCTGGTGATTCAAGTCCCTCCCGAACTACTGTATAAGTTTGAACCAAATCATTTGCAGTTGAGAAGCACCTTGGATGGTTTACTACATTAGGGATACTATATAAATGCAGATTGTGTGGAACGTTTAGCAGGTATTGGAAAAATTTGCAGTCTTGCTGTATTTTTAGACCCAGCACCAGTCCTCCTGTGCAAGTTCATTGCTCCTTTTGGGTTTGAATATTTTTTACCAACGCTGAATTGTCAGTACATCCATGATGTATCACTTAAAGATCAGCTCACACTGTTCTCAGGTCTGAGGATTATCAAATTATTCATATACGCTATCACTAAGATATGACGTCTGATATCTGAACAATCAGATGTTACAAACAGAATTTGTGCTTTCCCATCGTATAGAGGGGTAGGAAAGTCTTGGGAGTGTTTGATGGGGACAGCGTAGAAGCAGATTTACTCTGTACCTAGGTCTATGTTGACCCTGTCCTGGGAGTGTTTGATGGGTATGGTATTGAGGGAGTTTTACTTTCAGTTTAAAAGAGTAGAGGGGTAGGACAACACTGCTACATAACATACAATTTAAAGTAGTCAATTTCTGTTAAATGACTTACCTTTGCATTGCAAAGTACATTCTGTTAGGAAAATGTATAAAGTGGAACAAAAGTATCCATAGTACAATCACTAGCATATTTCAGTTACAATGAAAATAGTTCAGTACAGCTACTTTTTTTAGTTCATAGTCATTCAATGGATGTATTCACGTTTTAGATATTCACAATGCAGAACTGAAATTGTTAATGTTAGTTATCACTTCATCAGGGCCTAATGATTATTATTACCCTGTGGACCTTGATCATGTACTTCAAATTGCTTGGGCTACTAATGAACAATTTAGGATTGGTTATAACCATGATGCCCCCTCTCTGCATCAAAAATAATATGTGATTGTTGTACTATATGAAGTAATTAATCTATTTATTCTGTGTCAATGAATAAATCTGACAGCCCAGACAAGTGATAATTCTCTGGAGAGCAAAATAAAAAAAAACAATGAGACACTTGAGGGAGTTATCATTTACTGGTCCGCACCATGCAACACATTGCAGAACATCTTTAAGTCTGGCTCTAGCAATGCCCCTTGGAATATACGGACCAGCGCATCAGTGTTGATATGGTTACGGGTATTCTTTCACTTGTGACTACAATTCACTCATCCATTCAGCATTTCCAGTTTGGACTCCTGTGCTTTAGTCAGCCACATTATCTAAGAAATGTTAACTCTTGCTTCAGAGGATGAGAAAAGATCAATATAAGTTTTAAAAATGCAAGTCGGAAGATGCAAGTCCAAGTAAATTAGCTGATCTTAGCTGCAGCATCTGATGAAATGTTTCCACCTGTCTGCAACATTCTCTGAAGTAGCAAGGGAGATATCATTTATGATCCAGGGTGTGTGTGTGTGTGTGTAAGACGTACTTGGATCTCTGTCAATGTTGCCACATTGAGTATAATGATATGGGAATGCCACCTATTTTAGGAACACGGCCCTTACCAATGGTTAGAAATGTGAATGATTGCACTGATCTTCAAGAGAGAAAAGAATGAAGGTGGAAAAATAACAATTATTCCGTGCCCCATTGATCATTGATAAGCATCTAACTTGGCTTTGGATTATTTTCAATGGTTTTATATATTTATTTTTCACCTAAACCAGGTATTAGGTCCTGAACTTCGGACCTTCTCCCTTTAGCTTTTCCAGCTTTTCCTGTTCAAATAGGTCATCACCTATGAACAGACAAATAATGCATTCTTTTGGATTCATGTGGAACCAGGAGGTACAGAGGTACAGACAATAGATGCAGCTTGAAATTCATTTTCTGAGATGGGATAGTTTCACTGTAGAGGTTTGACAGCTGTCAACAGCTCAATCACATTATTTTGATGAGGCTTAAAGACACACTATTAAATGGGTCCTAGGCTCCCCCCTTGGGATGTGATACTGATTGCCTACACAGCAGTTAGTCTGGGATCTAAAACAGGCCCAGATGAATTTCTACCCCATTATCTTTAGGCATTGAAGGGATAAAGTAAAAGTCCACAAAATAGATATAGCCTTTTAGCTTAGAAAGAACAGGAATTCTTTAAGTGTGGAACAGAATATTGTAATGTATATTTACAAGATCTGACCATCTTGTTATATTGCATTATCTACTGCCCTCTTTAATAGGGAGGTGTAAATATAGTTTGAGCATTAGTGGCTGCCTACAGTTAAGCATGTCAGTATAATGCACAACAGGAAGATGTTGACGAGAGTGGGATAGAATATTCTTTCCCATCTTATTTGAGTAATTAAGGACTGAAGAACATTGTGATACACTTTTTGAACTTCTAAGATTAATTTTGAAAATTTTGGGCTATTTGTAAGGTCGCTTTGAGTGAAACATCATACTCTGATGTAGCTCAGAGAGTTAGCATAATATGTATTTGAAAAAATGGCACTGAAGGCATACTTGGACGATAAAGGGGGAACTGAACACTAACTGGTGTAATTACAATGGTTTCACATTTAGCTGCAAATAAGTAAATTAGGAATAAATGAATGAGGATAATGTAAAAGCTTTCCTCACCATGATGTGTGTAACCGATATGGTCTGATAAGTTCAAAACTTTAATTTGTACCCTAACAGCATGACAAATTAGATTGCACTGAGAGCTAACTTCTGTGAAAAGAAGCAATTGCCAGTGAGAGTGTTGCAGGTTACATTCTCAAATTAAAGGGCCTGTCCTGTCAATATGAGGTGTTGCAGGAACTTGGAACTTGACCTTAAAGGAACTAATGTCAGTTGCCCAAAGAGTAATGAACTTCAGGCCCAGCTTTTGAACGAAGGCAATAAACTGAACACAGATGGAAGGTGCAATAAGTCATGGAAATGGCAGAAAGAGACATTTGCAAATGAAAAGTAATTCTTACCCTGAGTAGGCTGGAGGAGTTCATTGGGTCCCAACTAGATGCAGGCCACAGTAATCAGGTTCACAGTCTCTGAGGCAGGAGTTCTGATGAGAGTGAAATGACTGATTAATATTCAGCTTCCATCATTTGGCTCTATTACATGAGAGTTTCATGGACTTAAAGTAGTTTTAAGTCTAAAATGGTCTAAAATGGCTGCTGCAATCACCTGACCGGCTGAGGTGAGACATATAGAGAAAGTGAAACTCATCATTGCTATTTTAATCAAGAGGCTCTGAAGATCAGTGAGGCATCAAGACATTTGTGCTCCTTGTTTTACTCATACTTACATGAGAACTGCATGGAGACCAGTCCCACTTCTTCAATCTATCCTCATAACTGAAGTTTCTTATCCCTGGAACTATTCTTGTAAACCACTTCTGCGCTGTCTCCAATGCCTTCACATTCTTCCTATAAAGTGGCACTCAGAACTGGACACAGTTCTCCAGCTGACATCTAAAAAGTGTCTTGTAAGAGTCGACATCACCTTTTTACTGTTGCACTCCTATGTCACTACTAGTAAAGACAAGGATACTGCTGCTCTCTCCACCTGTCCTGCCACTTTCAATGATCTGTACACATGTGGATTCAAGACCCTTTGCTCATGCACCTTCCTTTAGAATTATACCCCTGATTTTATTTTGTCTTTCAATGTTCTTCCTACCAAAATGCATTACCTCAGACTTCTCTGCATAGAAACCCATTTGCCACCCACCCACACTCTCCACCAACTTACCACTGTCCTTCTGGAATTCTGCGCTGTCCTCCTCATAGTTTATAATTCTTTCAATGTTTGTGTCATCTTCAAACTTTAAAATTGCACACTGCACATCAAGATGTATGTCATTAATATAGATCAGGAAAAGCAGGGGTTCCAATACCAATACCTGGGAAATTCCGTTACAAATGTTGCTCCAGACTGAAAAATATCCATGGAGCATTACTCTCCATTTCTAATCACTAAGCCTGTTATTTTTCATTTCACTTGTGGAACATGGGCATCACTGGCTGGGCCTGCCATTTATTGCCCATCCCTAGTTACCCTTGAGAAAGTGGTGGTGAGCTGCTTTCTTGAACCGATGCAGTCCACCTTAAGGAGAGAATGCAAGGATTTTGACCCAAGGTTAGTGAGGAATAGTGATATATTTCCAAGTCAGGATGGTGAGTGACTTGGAGGGGAACTTGCAGGTGGTGGCGTTCCCATGTACCTGCTATCCATGTCCTTCTAGATGTGAGTGGTTGTGGGCTTGGGAGGTGCTTAGAAACCAGAACAGGTACCTGAAAGATTCAGCTCACTGCTTGATTCGAGCAACTCACATTGAAAGATGCAGGAGGGACAGTCTGTGTTCAGGGAGCAGGCTGTATTCCTGGGCTGCCTGCTTGTTTTCCTAGTGCTCATCATTTAGCAACTACCTGCAATCTTGCAGCACCCACACCTGGCCATTCCTTTCCTGTTACCATGTTGACTTTTCTGCCAGGGACAAAGGCCCTCCTTCCTGCAGTATTGAGGTGCTGTTTTGCACAGACACATGGTCAGTATACTTGCAATGCTTGTTCGCAGGCATCTGCTTGGGCAGTGGACATTTGGCTGGGTGGCACACATAGACATCAAAGTAACTCCTACAGCACGGCACAATGGTTAGCACTGCTGCCTCACAGCGCCAGAGACCTGGGTTCAATTCCCGCCTCAGGCGACTGACTGTGTGGAGTTTGCACATTCTCCCCGTGTCTGCGTGGGTTTCCTCCGGGTGCTCCGGCTTCCTCCCACAGTCCAAAAATGTGCGGGTTAGGTGAATTGGCCATGCTAAATTGCCCGTAGTGTTAGGTAAGGGGTAAATGTAGGGGTATGGGTGAGTTGCTCTTCAGCGGGTCAGTGTGGACTTGTTGGGCTGAAGGGCCTGTTTCCACACTGTAAGTAATCTAATCCAAAGCATGTGTCAGCTGTCTGCCTGCCAGGCAAACACGCTGCATGTTCATGTGACCAAATGGTCATGTTGAAATCTGGGGTGGTAATGTCCTCAGTCTAATCTACAGGTTGCTGATGCCAATCAAGGGGCCCCAATTACATTAGTCACGGGCACAGTTTATATAAATTTCAGATGCTTGACTGCAGTTAGCTGCCCACTTGGGACACCCAGCATCAGAGGATCTGTCCTATTCCAATGCAGGGGAGTGTGCAGTGGTCAGTCCTAGAGGCCCAGCAGCAGCAGCAGCATTCAGCAGAGTTGCATATCATCAGGAGGGGAGCTGCACACACAGCGGTCAACGCCTGGTCCATCATGTCTAGGGGCTGAGAATTGAAATTGGGCCAAGTCAGGGATGACAGTCCTGGCATCTCATTTGTGAACCTTTCAGGAGCATTTAGGGAGGGGCCTATGGGAGCAACAGGAGAACTTTTGCCACAAAGTGGTGGGCAAGGCAAGGATGGTGGAATGGGGAATGGTAAGGGGTGGGGGGATTGGAGGTTAAATTTAAGGGCACTTTTACAAACAGGAACAGAACAGTGACTGGCAAAATGCAGGCTGTATGGGGTTGGGTATGTGAAACAGCATTGGAGGGCTTGGCAGTTTACAGGAGGGGGGGCTTATTGGCAGTGACCACTGCTGCGGCCTCCACGGGGGACAGTAGAGGAGCATCACTAAAGTGTAATTCCTGACTTCAGACAGCAGGAAGGGCAGTTGTATATTGTGAATTTCCACATGGGTGATGGGTAGAAATGGTTCGGTTTGTGCGAGGTAATAGAGGATATGGAGGCAATGGGTAGGGAACCCAGTGCCCAGGTTTTGCCCAGTGCTGACGGTGTCAACCATGAGCTGCAGCTCTGCCAACACTTGGCATTCTCTTGGTGAGAACTATTACTGGAAATTGACTGAGTCACCTCCCAGAGTAGGCAAAGTAAGTGATGGACGGAAGTGCAGGATCCATGGTTGTTTGATGCTATGGTATTTTAGCAATAAATACATGAAGCATCCATTTGTAAAAACCCAACTGTATTCAATTTGCAGCTATTTCATATCTCACTTGCCCTGTCTGTACAGTTAAGGTGATTAGGGGCAGATCCTTGTCAAAGGCAATCTGTACCATTGTATTGGTGCTCGCAAATTGAACTTGAGCCCTTTAAAAATGTTGAAATTAGCAGCACTGACTTTAGAAAAGGCTAATTCTGGCTGAAGAGGAGCCATTATTTGTGCAATCTCCAAAGATCCTGTGTGAGTCACACGCCAATTTTTCCTCAACTATCCTGTCAGTGTAATGATGTCTCTACTGAGTGCAGTGAGATGTTGAGCATTTGATGTGGGCCTAGGGCAGGAATCAGACCATTGCAGTCACTTCCACCATGTTGCTGCTTAGAGTGAGCCTGAAGAATAGCTGCCTGATGGAGACATGTCCCTCACTATCCTACTTTTTTTTACTCATTCATGAGATGAGGACATCCCTGATTAGGCAGCATTTATTACCCATCCTTAATTGCCGAGAGGACAGTTAAGAATCAGCCACATTGCTAGAGCATCCTGGAGCACCACATCCTAGAACCCACATCCTGTACCTGCTGTGTTTGAAGGTTCAGGGCCTAATGAGGCTGCATTCTGGGGACAACGGCCATCTTGTACAACCTTGGCTGAAAGCACCATTGTATAATCCAATGACTGATATAAAGCACAGTTTTAATGCTGCCCGTGCTTTGACCAGAGCTGTGGGGGAGCAGACAATAGGGCTGTTGAAGATGTGGTACTGACACCTGGACTGACTGAGCAGTGTAGCCCAGGCAGAGTGGGCAGCAGCAACCTGCCCTGCTGTGCTCTATACAATTGGAGCAGCAACAAGGAGATGTGGTGGATGCTGAATCACTGGGATAACAGGACCAGTTTCCTGAGGAGGAGAACACTGAGGAGGAGGAAGCTATCCTTGTCCATGAGAGACCCCAGCTGTGTCAGGCTCTGTAAGCCAGAGAGAACGTCACTGACACCCACTTTCAATAGACAAAATTTGGGTGCAGCAGACAACTGCAGACTGTAAAATGTTTGTTTATCAATGTCTGGTTTGTTTTGTGGGATGGACTTCCACCTATAGTGGATTAGTGGTGCTGGAAGAGCACAGCAGTTCAGGCAGCATCCAAGGAGCAGCGAAATCGACGTTTCGGGCAAAAGGCCTTCATCAGGAATAATCACCTGATTTTTCCACCTATAGTGGTTTTGGTTCTGTACATTGTTGCTCTCTGTAAATAAAGCTCATGTTTGGAATTGCCCAATTGCTTCTCTGTGTGTGACATTCCCCTGTGGGACAATGATAAGCTGTGGGTATTCAGTGAGCATTAGGAACAGAGAAGCTCTGACCTACTGGTGTTCAGAGGGAGCGTAGCTAGGGATAGGTAAAGTGTGTGACTTGGTGGTGAAACAATGACTATGGTTAGAAAATGGGGTTGTATGTACGAGGGAATGTCACCCATGCTGTCTAGTTCTGTGTGTCTTCTGTGCCATGACAGTGCCCATGAGGGGCGTTGCTGGATTTCCAATGCTTGTCCAGGTACACTTGCCAGAGATGTTAGTCTTTTTGCGGATGTTAGCTCGGTAGTTGAGTTGTTCTGGAGATGTTATGTGATAAAATGAGACGGGAATCAGATGTCAGAGACACCATGGAGCAAGGTGGTAGTTACTGTGGTGTGTTTGGTAAGATATGGTGAAAAACCTCATGACACCTTATGACAGAAATCTCTCCAAAAAAATTATCACAACTTCGACTTAACCAAAAACATGTAAAATTCAGTCCCATGTTTCTCTTTTCTCTTAAAAATTCATCTCACACTTTATAACAAATTGCTAATGTCATAATTGCGTGTTAAACACATTACTAGGTCAAAGTTCAGTTTGTTTAAGCCTGCCGTCAATACCAAAGTATGAGAAAAGCAAGATAAAGAAATGAGTAATAATGCACCAAGAATGAAGCTTAGAGAGCTCGGTACTAGTCAGAAATGGTGCATTTTCACGGAGGTTATAAGGACAAGAGGCTGAGTGCATTCTTGTAGCTCAGGGAGATTGAAGAGAAGCCCTTTGTCTGTATCATATAGATCATATGCATGAAAAAGGAAATGTGACAAAAGGTGAGCGTGATAAACCTTCTTGCATCCAAATGCCTCCAACAGTCTAAAGTTCAACTCATGAAAGAGAAAATCAGAATGAAACAATATTTACCTGTATTACAGAACTCACCAGGAAAGTAAACTGATTCAGGGACTCTGCTTTTCACCAGGACAGATAACATCCCTCAGAATGAATGTGGAGGAATTTCCCACAAATTTCAAATTTCACCCAAAAATCCAGTCTCTTTCCTTTCCAATACATAAATAGAAAATATTATCTGCAATATTAGTTTTCTTGAATGTAGTCTGCAAAATAGAAATGTAAGTAATAGATGTATATTTTTTCGCCTATATGCTAACTTGCGGATTTTAAATTTGTTGTTGGGATATTAGCACTGCTGACTGAGCAGACTACCTGCCTTGCAGAAGGTGGTGGGGAGCTGCCTTCTTGAGCCAGTTCAGTCCTTGGCTGTAGGGACACTCATAGTGCTGTTAGGAAGACAATCTCCGTATATTGGCCCCATGATGATGAAGAAACAGTGATATATTTCCTTAAGTCAAGATGGCAAGTGGCTTGGCGAGGTCCTTGGAGATGGCCATGTTCATTTGCATTTGCTCCCCTTGACTTTCTAGATGGTAGTGGTTGTGGGTTTGGAAGGTGCTACTTAAGGAAACTTGGTGAATGGTTGCAGGGCACCTTGAACATGGTGCACATTGTTGCTGCTGTGTGTTGATGCTAGAAGGAGTGAAAGTAAAGTGAATGTGAATGGGATGACCATCAAGCAAGCTGCATTGCCCAGGATGGTATTGAACTTCTTGATCATAGTTGCAGCTGCATTCATTCAGGAGATTCAATGAGTTGGCAAACGTGTTGGTCAGTGTGATGAGTGTAAACAGGCACTAAGTTGACATAGGGCTCTAAGGAGCCAGGGGCTAGTCAAGTGGACATTGCCTTGTATGGGTGAGGCATTGGGAATGTGTCAGCTGACAGGGTGTGAGAGGTGAACACTGGTGGAATGCTTTATATGTACAGCTTTTGGAGAGATAAGGTATTATTTTTTGATCTGTTTGTGGGTCACCTTTGGTGGAGGTAAAGTGCACTTCAGAATTATAAAAAGACACCTTGTCTGTAAGAAGGATATCTATGTTTTGGGACTTAAAGAGTTGAGAGAAATATTTCAAACAAATTGCAGTTTAAAAAAAATACTGCTTTTGTATTTTGGAGTGTCTAGTTATATAAAATAATTATTGGATTATGCTACATGAGTAATTTTCCAGACTATCATTTCCAATATGAGATACTTATTAATAGGTCGCTCTGTTATTGAATGGAAATGGTGGCATAGTGACTCAGTGGTTAGCACTGCTGCCTCACAGCACCAGGGACCCAATTTCAATTCCAGCCTCGGGCAACTGTCTGTGTGGAGTTTGCACATTCTCCCAGTGTCTGTGTGGGTTCCCACAGTCCAAAGATATGCAGGTTAGATGAATTGGCCATGCTAAATTGCCTATAGTGTTCAGGGATATATAGATTAGGTACATTAGTCAGGGCTAAGTATAGGGTAGGATGAATGAGTCTCGGTGGATTACTCTTCAGAGGGTCAGTGTGGACTTGTTAGACCAAAGGGCCTGTTTCCGCACTGTGGGGAATTTTAAGTTCTTGAATGAGATTGTTTATTGACATAAGGTATTAACCAGATATGACAAATTTATTTGTTATTGAACACTGAAGTTAAATCTTTGTTTTCATAAGGGGTTTGTTCTAGGAATTCCACTGCATTGGATGTTCATTTTGCATCAATAGGGGTGTACTTTTTTTCAAAGGTGATATAACCAATAGGGCAGTAACTTTACTGGTAACATTAGTTTCTATCTTGATGCCTTTGAATCAATGCCCCACTGGACATTAGGATGTGTCTTGGTCAGGAAAGGGCAAAGTGTGGCTGGTGGGAGCTGTGTTCATAGGGAGCTATAAGGAGCCATGGGGATGACTGGGGGAGGATGAGCTAGATGGAGCAATAAAATGGATGATGTGGCAATGGGAGGTGACGATAGGTGGGCATACGTTTACACAGGTATTGAGGGGATGGCAGGGAGATGGGTATTTGAGTGAATGGTGACTGAAGGGATCCTGAAGGGTAATGAGGTGGCAGGAGGGCCATAGTTTGTCATGGGCAGGGCATAGGCAGTGAGAGGTTGAGAGCAAAGGGTATGGTGTCTGTTTTAATTTTTATTTTTAAACTTTACATCCAAGATTAAAGTACCCAGGCAAGCCTTCTGCCTAGCTCACCTCGGGAACTGCGCTGCCTCCTAGGGCCTTCCAGGGCTGTTTGACTCCCCCCCAATCCAACCTGCAGCCCTGGAAATCCAATTCAAGTGGCCATAAGGTGTAGGTTTGCTCGCTGAGCTGTAGGTTTGATATCCAGATGTTTCATTACCTGGCTCAGTAACATCATCAGTGGTGACCTCCAAGTGAAGCGAAGCTGTTGTCTCCTGCTTTCTATTTATATGTTTGTCCTGGATGGGGTTCCTGGGGTTTGTGGTGATGTCATTTCCTGTTCATTTTCTGAAGGGTTGATAGATGGTACCTAGATCTACGTGTTTGTTTATGTAGTTGTGGTTGGAGTGCCAGGCTTCTAGGAATTCTCTGGCATGTCTTTGCCTAACCTGTCCCAGGATAGATGTGATGTCCCAGTCGAAATGGTGGTTTTTTTTCATCCGTGTGTAGGACTACAAGGGAGAGAGGGTCGTGTCTTTTTGTGGCTAGCTGGTGTTCGTGTATCCTGGTGGCTAACTTTCTTCCTGTTTGTCCTACGCAGTGGTTGTGGCAGTCCTTGCATGGAATTTTGTAGATGTCTTTGGTTTTGTCCATGGGTTGTACATAGATCTAGACACCATCTATCAACCGCTCAGAAAATGAACAGGAAATGACATCACCACAAATCCCAGGAACCCCATCCAGGACAAACATATAAATAGAAAGCAGGAGACAACAGCTTCGCTTCACTTGGAGGTCGCCACTGATGATGTTACCTAGCCAGGTAATGAAATGTCTGGATATCAAACCTACAGCTCAGCGAGCAAACCTACACCCTAAACCTCAACCTGAGCTACAAACCTTCACAAACCTTGAAGTGGCCATTTTTAAGGGAGAGGATTGTGGAGTCTGGATTTCCCAACTCTGACCCAGAACTGAAAATTTAGTACAAGATCTTTGCAATTAAGATGAATTAATGAGTGTCATAATTCTTACTATTGGATGGAGTTTGTATTTACAGCCAAAATTCAAAGTTGGTGCACTCAAAGATTTTGACAAAGCAGAATATAGTTGAAGACAGAAAGAGAAAAAATGTATGAATTACTCGAAAAGCGTAATTCATATACATTTTGGTTGTGATTATTTGCAATCCAACCATTAAATTTCAGATATTGTTGATACTGTTGGTTGATATTGTTGGTTATTGTATACTCAGAAAATACACCCTGCACATTTGATGTTTTAATGTACATGCTTTTTCTATTAAATGGAGAGAGTGTAATATATTGCAAAATCTGAACATTTTGTTATGTGGCCCTCTCTGTTTCCTGCTCTGTTGTGGAAATGTTAATAACTATGGAAGCTGTTTTTGCTGGACTGCTTGTTTACAGCCATTTTAGTCAGTCATGTTGCTCTCCCTGGCTTGGCCCCTTGCCCTGAGTAGCCCCTAGCCTGCTATAACATTCTGTAACAACCGCATAACTTCTGCTTTTCGCACATAACTCCTGAATTGTTTACCTTCAGACACCTGTTAAGCAAAACCACAACCCAGCCCGACATAATCAACAGGTGAATGTAGTACCTGGAATATGTCTGAAAACAATAGCTTGTTATGTACAGTCCTGAGAAACTGTCAACTTGGCATCTGTTGCACTATTTAAGTCTGCAGCGACCGGGAGCACTTTGATGTAGCACTGGGCCATGATTAGGAAAGGTGTGCTCCCCATGATATCATGCAATAAAATTTGTCAATACACAAGGTCTGAGTCCAGAAAATTTCTTCGACAATCTGGCGTTAGTCGGCAGGATTCCTTATTTACGAGATCCTGAGCGAATCTAAAGTGTAAAGCGGCTGCATGCATGATCCTAACCTGAGTCGACAGGCTAATTCCAAGTTAGGGAAAGGCGCTATGACAAGGTGGGACTGGAAAGCCCATTGCCATGAGAAATTATTTTAAGGTGACCTTGAAGGATTGACAATGACAACAGTGTTTGCCTGTCTTTGAGTGCGTTGTTGTTTATTTCTCCACAGGTCGTAGATTCGCACTGTGAGAAAGTGACAACGGGGTTGATGTCTTTTAAACGTAAGAAAGACAGGCTGGGCCCAAGGACAAGTAACCCATATCCTGTTGAGAAGGACAGCCAATGGCCATTTGTCCCCTTGAAAAAAATGCAGAAGCGCCATGGTAAATACATTTGATGCAACATTAAGGTAGGAGGCTTGGTGCTGCCAGGGTCACAGGCCAATATTGTTTGAATGGAGACAAGAGACAGTAGATATGTTATTCCTTTCAATTCCAACCTACACGGGTAGTCCCATGGCAACTGGCCTTATGGACGTGCCTGGAGGACAAACATTGAGGGTATGGTGACCCCTCTTGGAATACTGATTACATGCTCTGGTGTTTAGATACATTTAAAGAAGTTGCAAAAGGCCATCAGTCCCCTAACAATAGATTGCCATCAGCCTCCTGGGAAACCCCCTCCTCACACAAGCAACCAGAGGCCTCGAGGGGTGGGGGGAGGTGGGGAGGGTGACACTGGTGAATCAGGACCAGGAGAGATCTGACCCCACTGTCTCCTCCATATCCACCACAGGGTCAGAGATCTGATTACAAAAGAGGCTGAAGCTTCCTGCTGCTCAGCTTTCCCTGTTAGTGATTGGGGACATGCTTCTCAAGATGCTCCAAGATGCCCTGATCCACTCCAATGCCCGACACCATTTTATAATTGGCTAGTACAAATCTGCAGTACTTACAATTGTTTGCCCCAGGATGTCCACACTTTGATGCATCTGATTTATGTAACCCACTGGGCAGCCATTAAAGCCTCCCCTGTGATCCCTGTGGGCTTCTGCAGACGCCTGGGCAGGGTGGCTTGAGGCTACTATTAGGCCCGCAATTATGACAGCAGCATGGCAACAGGCGAAGTTATGCACTGACAGCAAAAAGCTAATGAGCCTATGCTTGTTCGCTGTCAGCAAGTTTGGCAATCATCTGCGGGCATCCCTCTCTCAGACAATGATCATTTATTGTTCAGACTCTTGTCAACTGCATGTAGCCCCACCACGCCCACACCTTCAAATCTCATAACCTCAACTGGTAGACCATGGACTGGGATCCCCTCCTCACTGCCCTTACCAATCTGCATCGGCAGGGTCTTTTCACTTATAAGAAGGAAAAGGAGACATACACCCGCTTAACACAAGCATGGAATCAGGGACGAAGGGGGGCTGGGGCAGTAACAAAGAGCTAAAAGTAGAGACAGATGCAGAACATGCGGAAAATTAGGCCACTGGCCACGAGAATGCCAGTCCATTCCCCTCAACATTTGTCGCAGCAACAGCCTCAACAGGCCGCGTTCACTTATCACCAGCCTTTTCCCCACACCCTTAATGCGTAGGGGTGCACCATGAGGAAGGTTTTACAGGTCACCCTCAATATGACTCTCCCACTCCCTGTCAGAAAACCCCATGATGGATGTTGAAATGGGGGGGGGGTCGTTTTGTCTCAGGTTTGGTGTTCTCTGGAGCTAATCAATCATCTGCACCTCCCTCAGTGGCCCTTCCTCTCAGCTCTGACACAGTTTCCACTGTGGGTGTGTCTGGAGTGCCCCTGGTTGAACCCCTCCCCACCCCCGTTCCTATTGTCTCAGTCCGTCGGTGGTCCCTGACACTGTTATAATCTCCCCTTCCTGTCCGGTTGCCCTTCTCAGCCTCCAATCTCTCTGTAAGCTGAACGCCTCAGTTCGCGGCTCTGCACAGGGCCTCGCCTTGAAGCTCCCTGATTCCAATTACCCCTTTTTATAAGCTGCCATGGCCACTCTTCCACCTCCGTCCTCTTCTACTCCTTCCCTTTACGCATGGACATTCCCAGGCAACCCTGTGTGCGCTTATCTTACCTCTTTTCTCCCGCATTTGCTGCATGCCCCTCTGCGCCCCACCACCATCTTCCTTCTCTGGATCGTTCAGACAGGCCGCTTTCTGTGCAAGCTCCAGTGCACTGCCACTTACATTACCGACACTGATCCACCTTATTCCGCTATTGGATTAGATTAGTTTACTTACAGTGTGGAAACAGGCCCTTCAGCCCAACAAGTCGACACGACCCACAACCCACCCAGACCCATTCCCCTACATTTACTCTTTCACCTAACACTACGGGCAATTTAGCATGGCCAATTCACCTAACCTGCACATTTTTGGACAGTGGGAGGAAACCAGAGCACCCAGAGGAAACCCACGCAGACACTGGGAGAATGTGCAAACTTCACTCTCTCGGTGGAGCAGGTAACGGCTATCTAGTGGTGTTTTTTTTAAGTCGCGGTATAGTCCAGTTATTGTTTTTTTAACAGCTAAAATTTAAAGTTTTTTTTAAGCACCTAGCGGACCCGGAAGCTGGTGTCGCGCTAGCTTACCTGGGAAGGTTTTTTTTGTCTTACAAAAGCGCGCAGGTGAGGAACCCGATGCACTACAGGGGTAGAGCCTCCCACCCGCCCTCCTTCTCTAACCTAATAATACCCGTTGTGGTAAGCAAGTAAGTGCTGCATTTTTCTTGTTTGTTTCTTTAGATCTAGTTTTTAAAGTTTACCTTTTAGAGGGATGGCAGCAAAGGCAGTGCAATGTTCCTCTTGCAACATGTATGAGGTGAGGGAAGCCATTAGCGTCCCTGCTGATTACACTTGCAAGAAGTGCACCCATCTCCAGCTCCTCCAAGACCGTGTTAGGGAACTGGAGCTGGAGTTGGATGAACTGCGGATCATTCGGGAGGCAGAGGTGGTCATAGATCAGAGCTTTAGGGAAGTAGTTACTCCGAAAGTTATAGAGAGATGGTTGACAGTGAGGGGGAGTGGGAGGAAGCAGCCAGTGCAGGGACCCCCTGCGGTCATTCCCCTCAAGAACAAGTATACCATTTTGGATACTTGTGGGGGGATGACTTACCAGGGGTAAGCAACGAGGTTCAGGCCTCTGGCACGGAGCCTGTCCCCGTTGCTCAGAAGGGAAGGGTGGAGAAAGGTAGAGCGATAGTTATTGGGGACTCAATAGTGAGGGGCACAGATAGGCGGTTTTGCGGGGGCGACAGAGACTCACGATTGGTATGTTGCCTCCCAGGTGCAAGGGTATGTGATGTCTCTGATCGTGTTTTCCGGGTCCTTAAGGGGGAGGGGGAGCAGCCCCAGATCATGGTCCATGTTGGCACCAACGACATAGGTAGAAAGAGGGGTGAGGATGTTAGGCAGACTTTCAGGGAGCTAGGTTGGAAGCTCAGAGCTAGAACGAACAGAGTTGTTGTCTCTGGTTTGTTACCCGTGCCACGTGATAGAGAGTCGAGGAATAGGGAGAGAGAACAGTTAAATGCGTGGCTACAGGGATGGTGCAGGAGGGAGGGATTCCAGTTTCTGGATAACTGGGGTTCTTTCTGAGGAAGGTGGGACCTCTATAAACAGGATGGTCTACACCTGAACCTGAGGGGCACCAGTATCCTTGGGGGGAGGTTTGCTAGTGCTCTTTGGGAGGGTTGAAACTAACTCTGCAGGGGCATGGGAACCTGGACTGTAGCTTTAGGGTACAGGACCTTGAGTGTAGGGAGGTTAGGAACATGGCATCGATCTCGAAGGAGGGTGCCTGTAAACAGGAAGGTGGCTTGAAGTGTGTATACTTCAATGCCAGAAGTATAAGAAATAAGGTAGGTGAACTTGCTGTGTGAGTTGGTACCTGGGACTTCGACGTTGTGGCCATTACAGAGACATGGGTAGAACAGGGACAGGAATGGTTGTTGCAGGTTCCAGGGTTTAAATGTTTTAGTAGGGTCAGAGATGGGGTAAAAGAGGAGGAGGTGTGGCATTGCTTGTCAAGGATAGTATTACAGTGGTGGAAAGGACGATGGAGGAAGACCTGCCATCTGAGGTAGTTTGGGCTGAGGTTAGAAATAGGAAAGGTGAGGTCACACTGTTAGGAGTTTTCTACAGGTCTCCTAATAGTCCGAGAGAAGTAGAGGAAAGTATTGCGAGGATGAGTCAGGAGAAGAGTGAAAGTAGCAGGGTGGTTGTTATGGGGGACTTTAACTTCCCAGATATTGACTGGGAAAGCTATAGCTCAAGTTCGTTAGATGGGTCGGTGTTTGTCCAATGTTTGCAGGAGGGTTTCCTGACACAATATGTAGACAGGCCAACAAGAGGTGAGGCCATACTGGATTTGGTTCTAGGTAATGAACCAGGCCAGGTGTTAGACTTGGAGGTAGGTGAGCACTTCGGGGACAGTGACCACAACTCGGTGACTTTTACTCTAGTGATGGAGAGGGATAAGTGTGCACTGCAGGGCAAGAGTTATAGCTGGGGGCAGGGAAATTATGATGCGGTGAGGCATGACTTAGGATGCGTGGATTGGAAAAATAGGCTTCAAGGGAAGAACACAAATGATATGTGGAGATTGTTCAAGGAACAGCTAATGGGTGTCCTTGATAAGTATGTACCAGTCAGGCAGGGAGTAAAGGGTCTTGTGAGGGAGCCGTGGTTTAATAAGGAATTGGAATCCCTTGTGAAAGGGAAGAGGGCGGCCTATGTAAAGATGAGGCGTGAAGGTTCAATTGGGGCGATTGAGAGTTATAAGGTAGCCAGGAAGGTTCTAAAGAGAGAGCTAAGAGCAGCGAGAAGGGGACATGAAAAGTCCTTAGTTGGTAGGATTAGGGAAAACCCAAAGGCTTTCTATAGGTATGTCAGGAATAAAAGGATGACTAGGGTAGGAATAGGTCCTGTCAAGGATAGTAGTGGGAAGTTGTGTGTGGAAGCGGAGGAGATTGGAGAGACACTAAATCAATACTTTTCGTCAGTATTCACTCAGGAACAGGACACTGTTGCTGATGTGAATATTGAGTCACAAGTGATTAGAATGGATGGCCTTGAGGTATGTAGGGAAGAGGTCTGGGGAATACTGGAAAGGATGAAAATAGATAAGTCCCCTGGGCCTGATGGCATTTATCCTAGGAAGCTAGGGAGGAGATAGCAGAGCCATTGGCCTTGATTTTTATGTCGTCGTTGTCTACGGGAATAGTGCCAGAAGACTGGAGGATAGCGAATGTGGTCCCCTTGTTCAAGAAGGGGAGTAGGGATAGCCCTAGTAACTATAGGCCAGTGAGTCTCACTTCTGTTGTGGGCAAAGTCTTGGAGAGAATTGTGAGGGATAGGATTTATGAACATCTGGATAGGAATAATGTGATCAAGGATAGTCAGCATGGTTTTGTGAAGGGCAGGTCGTGCCTCACAAACATTATTGAGTTCTTTGAGAAGGTGACCAAGGAAGTGGACCAGGGTAAAGCAGTAGATGTGGTGTATATGGATTTTAGCAAGGCAGTTGATAAGGTACCCCATGGCAGGCTAATGCAAAAACCACGGAGGTATGGCATTGAGGGTGCATTAGAGGTTTGGATTAGGAATTGGCTGGCTGGAAGGAGACAGAGGGTAGTAGTTGATGGTATAGGTTCATCTTGGAGTGCAGTTACTAGCCGTGTTCCACAAGGATCAGTTTTGGGACCATTGCTGTTTGTCATTTTTATAAATGACCTAGAGGAGGGGCTTGAAAGCTGGGTGAGCAAGTTTGCGGATGACACGAAAGTTGGTGGAGTTGTGGACAGCGAAGAAGGACGTGGCAGGTTACAGCGGGATATAGATAAGTTGCAGAGCTGGGCAGAAAGGTGGCAAATGGAGTTCAATGTAGCTAAGTGTGAAGTCATTCACTTTGGTAGTAGTAACAAGAAGATGGATTACTGGGCTAATGGTAGGCTACTTGGTAGTGTGGATGATCAGAGGGATCTTGGTGTCCATGTACACAGATCTCTGAAAGTTGCCACCCAGATAAATAGTGCTGTGAAGAAGGCATATGGTGTACTGGGCTTTATTGGTAGAGGAATTGAGTTCCGGAGTCCTGAGGTCATGTTGCAGTTGTATAAGACTCTGGTGTGGCCTCATATGGAGTATTGTGTGCAGTTTTGGTTGCCATATTATAGGAAGGATGTGGAGGCATTGGAACGAGTGCAGAGGAGGTTTACCAGGATGTTGCCTGGCATGGTAGGAAGATCATATGAGGAAAGGCTGAGGCACTTGGGCTGTTCTCATTGGAGAAAAGAAGGTTTAGGGAAGATTTGATAGAGGTGTACAAGATGATTAGGGGTTTAGATAGGGTTGACAGTGAGAACCTTTTTCTGCTAATGGAGTCAGCTGTTACTAGGGGACACAGCTTTAAATTAAGGGGTGGTAGGTATAGGACAGATGTTAGGGGTAGATTCTTTACTCAGCGGGTTGTGAGTTCATGGAATGCCCTGCCAGTAGCAGTGGTGGACTTTCCCTCTTTATGGTCATTTAAGCGGGCATTGGATAAGCATATGGAGGTTATTGGGCTAATGTAGGTTAGGTAGGCTTCGGTCGACGCAACATCGAGGGCCGAAGGGCCTGTACTGCACTGCATTTTTCTATGTTCTATGTTTTATGTTCACACAGTCAGTCACCTGAGGCGGGAATTGAACCTGGGTCTCTGGCACTGTGAGGCAGCAGTGCTAACCACTGTGCCACCATGCCGCCCACATCTACCACGCAGACCCTTATCTCCATCTGCCTTCCACACTGACATTGCTTGGATTTTATTACATTGGGAATGAAGGATTAGCCGCTGAAGTTTGGCTCAATGCCGAAATACCGCTTTTCTGAAATTACCCCGTCTCATTTCCTCATGTTTCAATCATTGTTAAAGCCCCGAGGTACCCAAAAGATTTGGGGCCCATGTAACACAGACTCTGCAGTTGGCCGAAAGAATTTAAAGCCCTGGACCCTGTGAATCCTGACTCCATGCAGATTGCCTGCTTAGAGGAGGTTTGCTTGCATTGTTCTCCCTCATCCGAAGAAATTACCTTTAAGGAAACACTTAGGAGGCAGCGATCATAATATGGTAGAGTTCAGTCTGCAGTTTTAAAGAGAGAAGACAAAATCAGATATGATGGTGTTCCAGTTAAATAAAGGTAATTACAGGAATGTTAGCGAGGAACTGACGAAAATTGACTGGAAGCAGAGCCTAATGGGGAAGACAGTAGAGCAACAATGGCTGGAGATTGAGGACACATCATCCCAAAGGAAAGAAAAATTATTCGGGTGGGCTTTAGACAGTCATGGCTGACAAAGGAACTCAGGAAATATATGAAAAAGAAACAAAGAGAGAGCCTATAAAGTGGCCAAGGGCACTGGGAAATCTGAAGATTGGGAAGGCTACAAAAACAAACAGAGGATAACAAAGAGAGAAATAAAGAAGGAGAGGATCAAATATGAAGGTAGGCTAGCCAGTAATATTAGAAATGATAGTAAAAGTTTCTTTCAATACATAAGAAACAAACAAGAGGCAAAAGTAGACATTGGGCCACTCCAAATTGGTGCAGGAAGGCTGGTGCTGGGAGATGAGGAAATTGCTGAAGAACTTAACAAGTACTTTGTGTCAGTCTTCACAGTGGAAGACATGAGAAACATCCCAACAATTAAGGAGAGTCAGGGGGCAGAGTTGAGTGTGCTAGAAAAGCTGAAAGGTCTAAAAACTGATAAATCTCCTGGCCTGGATGGGCTACATCTGAGAGTTCAGAGGGAGGTGGCTGAGGAAATAGCAGAGGCGTTGGTTGTGTTCTTTCAAAAATCACTGGAGTCAGGGAAAGTCCCAGACGATTGGAAAATCGCTGTTGTAACCCCCTTGTTCAAAAAGGGATCAAGACAAAAGATGGAAAATTATAAGCCAATTAGCCTAACCTTGATTACAGGTAGAACTCTAGAATCCATCATTTAGGATAAGATTTCTAAATTCTTGGAAGTGCAGGGTCAGATTAGAATAAGTCAGCACAGATTCAGTAAGGGGAGGTTGTGCCTGACAAACCTGTTAGCATCCTTTCAAGAGGTAACAAGTAGTTTAGACCAGGGAAACCCAGTGGATGTTATCTACCTAGACTTCCAAAAGGCCTTTGATAAGGTGCCTCACGGGAAGCTGCTGAGTAAGGTAAGGGCCCATGTTGTTTGAGGTTACCTACTGGCATGGATTGAGGATTGGCTGTCTGACAGAAGGCAGAAAGTTGGAACAAAAGGTTCTTTTTCGGAATGGCAGCCAGGGATAAGTGGTGTCCCGTAGGGTTCAATGTTGGGGGCTGCAGCTGTTCACTTTATATATTAATGATCTGGATGAAGGGACGGGGGTATTCTGGCAAAGTTTGCCAATGATATGAAGTTGTGAGGAGGTGGGGAGGCTGCAGAAAGATTTAGACAGTTTAGGAGAGTGGTCCAGGAAATGGCTGATGAAATTCAATGTGAGCAAATGCGAGGTCTTGCACTTTGGAAAAAAAGAATACAGGCATGGACTATTTTCCAAACGGTGAGAAAATTCATAAAGCTGAAGTACAAAGGGATCTGGGAATGCTAGTACAGGATGAGTGCGTGATTAAGAAAGTGAATGTAATTTAGTTGCCATCTATCTCAAGAGGGTTGGAATGTAAAAGCAGCGATTTGCTTTTGAGACATTTATAAACTCTAGTTAGGCCCCTTTTAGAATACTGCATCCAATTTTGGGCCTCCCACCTCAGGAAGGATATACTGGCACTGGAGCATGTCCAGCGAAGATTCACGTGGATGATCCTTGGAATGATAGGCCTAACATACGATGAACCTGAGATTGTATTCATTAGAGTTTAGAAGGTTATGGGGAGATCTAATAGAACAAGATAATGCATGGCTTAGAAAGGTTGGATGCTGGGAAATTGTTTACGTCAGGTGGGGATAACATGACTTGTGGGCACAGCCTTAGAATTAGAGAGGGTCAATTTTGAATGGAAATGAGAGACATTTCTTCAGCCAGAGAGTGGTGGGCCTGTGGAATTCATTGCCAAGGAGCACAGTGGAGGCCGGGACACTAAATGTCTTCAAGGCAGAGATTGATAAATTCTTATCTCGCAAGGAATTAAGGGATATGGGGAGAGTGCGGGTAAGTGGAATTGAAATGCCCATCAGCCATGATTAAATGGTGGAGTGGACTCGATGGGCTGACTGGCCGTACTTCCACTCCTATGTCTTATGGTCTTATGATCTTTACCTTACAGACCCTGCCGCCCTCCCCCTCCTATGACAGCCCCTTATTACTCAATAATGTGCCACCACCATTATGGGCACGCCACTCCAATGATGCACCTAGTCATATCGGCTCCACCTTTTATGGTCACTGCGAAACATAGGGCTGTCCTACCCTCTATTAGACAGTACAAGTTGTCACCAGCTGCCAAAGAAGGTATAAAACCAGTCATTGATTCCCTCATACAGCAAGGCATCCTGGTGCCTACCACCAGCCCCTGCAACACTCCTATCCTCCCTATTCTTAAGCCAGGAAAACCAGGACATTGGAGATTTGTGCAGGACTTGCGGGCAGTGAATGCCATTGTTGTCTCCTGCTCCCCAGTGGTGCCCTACACCAATGCCATCTTTACTAACCTCCTTGCTGCTGTCACTTGCTTTTCTGACATTGACCTCTGCTCAACCTTTCTCTGCATTAAATTGTCATTGGTCGCTTTTACTTATGGTGGCCGCAAATATACAGGGACATGGCTTTCCCAAGTGTACACGGAGAGCCCCACTGTGTGTGCCTCTGTGGTGCACCAGACACTGAAAGCCTTCCACCTGCCATGTAAAAGCACCTTGGGTCAGGGTGCTGTTGATTTATTATTGGCGTCCGATTCACCTGATGCCTGCCTGTATGACACTGTTGCATTTCTCCGCTGTCTGGCTCGATGGACATCAGGTCTCTGTTGAAAAGATGTAGCTCTGCCAAAAGACAGTACAATATTTGGACTACGGACTTTCGTACGGTCTCAGAGCACTGTCTCAAGATCACATTGCAGCCATCATTAACTTCTGTCCTCCCACTACACAAACTCAGCTTTTGTCCTTTTTGGGCATGGTGAATTACTGCAGGCGCCTCTCTGCCAGGCATCCTCGCCAAACCAGCCAACCCAAGTGAACTGGACACCTGAAATGGCACAAGCCTTTCAGGAACTTTAACGGTGCTTCACCTCAGCATCTGGGCATCCCTGATTATACGCAACAGTTTCAGCTTTATGTTAATGAAAAGGAGGGATGTGTGTCTAGTGGTCTAACGCAGATGCATAAAAATCTTCAATCCTCTGCAGCTTTTATGCTGTCTGGTTACCACCCATTGTAAGGGAAATGCTGACCTGCTGTAATGGTGGAAAAGTCCACCACTATTGTACTCATTACCATTGTACAGTTTTCGTTCCTCATTTGGTCTCCCTGCTGCTTAATTCAGCAACAACTCAATATTTTACAACGTTGAGGAGACCTAGCTATGAGGTCGTCCTATTTCCTCACAATAATCTTACACTTCAGTGCGCCCCTGCTTTAAACTCAGCCACCCTTCTCCCTGTTATACAGTACTCCCTGGCAGAGAACCATGATTGGCTGCAGGTAGTCCAAGAGGTGTCACCCCCCCATCCCGACCTCTCTGAAACTCCATTAGACAACCCAGACATGATCCTTTTCACAGACAGCTCCTCTTTTCGACCCTCAGATCACCAAATGCTTGCTGGCCCAGCGATATGCACACCTTTTGAAACCCTCGATCCACTTCACTGCCAGAAGGGACTTCTGTACAAGCAGCAAAACTGTTTGCCGTTACTAGAGTCTGTATCCTTGCTGACAAAAGGTCTGTTGACACTTACACTGACTCCAGACATGCCTTTGGAGTGGTACATGATTTTGGAATCTGTGGAAACAGAGAGGATTTATTACCTCTTCTGGAAGGCCCTTGCATTGTGCCCTACCCATCAACAATCTTCTACAGGCCATTATGCTCCCCTCCATAGTGGCAAGGATAAAGTGTGCTGCCCATACCACCGCTGATGGCCCAATCGCCCGAGGAAATGTTTGTGCTGACCAAGCTGCGAGACATGCAGCATTAGCTCCCACTGTGTGGGTACGACAAGCTCCAAAGGCAGGAGAAGCAACAAAGGTTTTAGATTGAGTAGAGAGAACATGGGTCACACAGCAACATGCTCCACAAGCTGAGAAAGACAGCAGGACACTCATAGGAGCTAAAGAACCCCCTCTGGGGCTAACGGTGCACCCTGACAGAAGATTCATTTGCCCTTAAGCCTACTTGCATATTCTTGCACTGGCTGCCCATGGGGTCAGCCATACAGGAGGAGGAGGAATGATACATGCAGTACGACAAACTTGGAATGCCCTGGCATTTGGAGCAATAGCACACGCACTCGTATCAAAATGTCTAATATGTCTACAAAATAATAATGCTCAATTGTAGCTAAGTATGATCATCTGCCAGTTCCAGACGGACCCTTTAATCATTTACAGATCGATTTCGTTCACTTTCCAGCTAAACAGGGTTTTAAGTACATGTTGGTAATTGTCGACATGCTTTCTCAATGGGTAGAAGCAGTCCCCACAAGGAAAAACGATGCTCAAACAGTGGTCAAATGCCTCATGAAGGATGTGATCCCTAGGTTTGGAATTCCAGGGAGCGTTAACAGTGACAGACTCACTTTACTGCAGCAGTTACAGACACTGTTTGTAAAGCACTCGACAACGTGTGGAAATATCATATTCCCTATCAGCCCCTGTCCTCAGGTATGGTAGAACAGATGAATAGTATCCTTAAAACCACTCTGGCAAAGATCACACAGGACACAGGCCTGCCTTGGCCAGAAACCCTACCCTTAGCCCTGTATACCATAAGAAACCAGGCCAACGGAACCACAGGACTTATCCATTCGAGGTCTTGATGGGGAGACCAATGCCCATGGGGGCAAGACCTCTTAAATAAGGCATTACTCTTGACACAGGAAACTCTTCTGGATTATGTCAAAGCACCTCTGTAGGATGATTACCCATAACCATAATCGGGTAAAAGAGGTCATTCCCACACCTAATGGTGACACAATGCATCCCTTCCAACCTGGGGACTATGTCATGATAAAATCATTGGAAAAGAATTCTCTCCCTCTTGGGTGGAAGGGCCCGTACCTCATCCTCCTGGTAATCCAGGCAGCTGTCAAGATCGAGGGAAGACCTGATTGTGGATGCACAGAAACCACTACAAGGGAGTGCCTTCCCTGGAGGGACAGGAGGAGAAAATACCAGAGCTCGCCTGCCAGCAGCAATATGTGGAGACTGATCACCATTTCAGCCTCTGTGATCCTCATTGCCTTGTTCTTGCTGACTGCAAATGAGGGGAACAGGGAAGATGGGATAATGAACTCTGTCAATAGGGAGTTGCATGTCAAGACTTTTCTTCACAAGACTTACGTTTACACACAGAAGGTTAACCGCTCTAGCTGCTGGGTATGCGCCCATATCCCCATTCACTCTGAGGGAGGAATCCCTCTGACACCCATTCCATTTAATGAATCCAAGACAGCTGAATGGTGGTTGGAACAAAACAGGTGCTCAAATATGTGTACTTGGCGGTGGGGGGGGGGGGGGGGGTGGGGTGGGGTGGTAGGTTTGACTGGGAGTCTCACGACTCTTTGATGTGAGGCCCTGATGGGACCATTTATTCTACTAATGATAAGTTCACTTGGGCATCCGCAGGTTATAATATGGAACAGTATAAGGGGTGGTTCCAGCCTCACTACAACCTGTCACATACAGCCCTGGCTCTGTTCCTCACTAATACCACAGGGAAGGGTACACCCATGGGAATCATCTGCTTGAAAAGCAGCCACACATCAGGGTGGAATGCTGGAATTAGTAAATGTTCCCTTTCCCTGCTTCTTACCCCGTCCGCGCGTCCATCCACTTTCGCTGGGAGTATCCTTTACCTTGAAGTTTACAACAAAGCTACCAAGAATACCATTTTCTCCACTCTTTGGACTTGAACTCAGACCAATTACTTGAGAACTTATAGTGGCACCTATTTCATTTGCGGCCACAAGGTCTACCTCTGGCTGCCGCTCTCCTGGGCTGGTAGCTGCTATCTAGGATGTGTGGTCTCCTTTATTTGCCGTTCGCACTCCTCCCCATTCAAACGGCCTTGGCCTTGCACCAAGAGTGCTATAGCTAAAACTGAGTGGTTCTTTGCCATTCTCTTCCCCTCTGATGGGACCGTTCGACTAGCAAAGTGGGTCAGAAAATTGGCCTCAGTCCTTGAAGAAATAGCGAATGACACAGTAGCAGCCCTTGACCAACTTACTTCGGAAGTAGTTGCTACTTGTACAGTCACCCAAAACAGTTTGGCTTTAGATTACCTACTGGCTGAGAAAGGGGGCACCTGTGTGCTCATTGGCTTCAAATGTTGCACCCATAGTCCTGACTCCAGTGAGAACATTACCAATCTCGGCGATCACATTCGAAAGGCTGCCTCCAAGCTCCATGACACCAGGTCCCCATGGGATCTGTGGAGTTGAATGAGTGGATGGTTCAGTCCCTGGGGACAGGCCTTCCTACAGGTCCTTATGGTAATTGTTGGCTTTTATGGTATCTTTTCAGTTCTTGTCATCTGCCTTAAGCAGTGCTGTGCTTGCTTTGGCTCGTTGTTATTATCTTCAATCTCATTAACTTTCCAGTTGGTCAAGGTCCCCATCACTGAAAGCTCTTAACCAGACCCAGAATCTCAGAAGCTGGGACCTGCTGGTTCAGGTACATTGGACCCTGAGGACTACCCTTCTGATTTTGAGATACCACTGCCAAACAATCCCCCAGGCTCTGGCTACACCCCCCACCCACCCCACTTTGGCAGGAGACCCTGACCTGTTGCTTTGATCTTATGATCAATAAGGAGGGATTGTGGAAGCCGATTTTGCTGGCATAGAATTTATAATCAGAGAGATCAAAAGATCATACAAATGGTGTAAGTGGAGTGCTGACAGGCCAATAATAAGTCTCTGTAGGTGATCAAGAATGCCAAACAGTGTGAGTAAAGTGTCAACAACTGAACAACAAGTGAAGGGATGACCAATAATCTGTGATTAATTGAAGCAAGAGATAATTACAAAAAAAACCTAAGATGGTGCTGGAGACAAACCAAATGATTGGAATAACATGATAGGTTTAAGAGTCACATGCGGAGGGTCTAACCAACTTGAAGGCCTGAATGCTCTTTCCCCTCTGAGTCATTTACTTCTGTTTTTTGTGTTTTCTTTCTTCTGAAATGCCACTCCAAAACCCCTCTGTGGCAAACTATAATATGTTTCCCAAACTAGACAGCATCCCAATGCAAGGTAGAGTTTTACGTTCTGAATGAAAACTCTTTCACGTTTTTAACATACTTTCTAAATTTACTTTATACACAAATGACTTTCCAAAATTTCTGTTGTTGACTTTTTAAAACTGGACTCAGAAAATTAATTGAAAAATGGTGCCTAAGATCTCAAAGGATCTTAGTATGTTCATACAGCAGTATTTTATTGTTTATCTGATGTTTGACCTTAAAGACTGAAGGCAAGGCAGAGGCTTTGGTGATCCAGTGTGTGGCAGCAGCTGAAGGCCTGGACTGGGGCTTTGATGGTCTTTGTCGGTCTCCCAGGAGTGAGGTCAACATCTGCATCTCGACAAGAGCAGGGGAGATCAAGCCAGGTGGGAAAAGCAGGCCAGAGTGGAGGAGATCGAACTCTTTGAAGGAATTGCGGCCCCAGCACTTAAGAAAGACTTAATACTAACAAAGGCTGTGATGTTCAACTTCTAACTTCGTTCCTTATTTCTTTCTACCTTGATCTTAAGTTTTTGTGCCTCAGGACTTGTACCTAAAGTGCCATGGTTGGCAACATTGTAAACTTTTCGCTGTACTCCTATAGTCCTGTACTTGAGGACATGTGACAATAAAGTCTAAATCAAAAGGTTGAAAAGATTTGAATGGCATTTATGAACGGGGAAGTGAGGAATAAGTTTTACAAAACCTATTCAATATGACAACTCATGATAATTAAAAACCATGTGCTTGAAAATAACTGCTCAGGAATCTGTGTGAAAGTTTAAAAGAGGTGAATGTTTCCCTTTCAGGGTTGAAGGAGACATAATCCCACATAACCTCCCAACTTCTTAGCCTTGATAACCAAATATAGGCGTATTGGTCCTATCATTGTTGAAGTACCAAATGAACCTGTAATTAAAATAACTTGCAGTACCAATTAGTTCTGAACTGAGGAATGAGGGGAAAAAAATTCAACTCACAGCATTATACTGCGATTTGCCCTGCTGCAGCAGATTCTGGTCAACAAATCTTTAATGGTACGTAAAATATTTCTGAATATTGCCCTACAAATAGACCTGACAGGCCTCTAAAATGTTTGCCAATTCATACAAATTGAACGTTACAGTTAGTCATCCATTTCTCACACTCCACAGTCACCTGTTCACACATTCATTTGCAATGTAGTTTTAGCTATCATTATGAGATCAACTTTCTTAATAACTGGAGAGAATAGGATCTGTCAATCCTCTCTGAAAAATATTGAAGAAAACATAAACATCAAAAATGTATGATAGTTATGAATTTCTCTCTTAATTTAAAATGTGGGCATATGTTTATGTATACCCAACCTGTTTTATAGAAGCTATTTTCATAAAAACTAAATTAAATTACAGCTTTAATGTAATAACTTGTTCCAAGGAGTTTCACAGAATCATTTTAACATAGAGGAAATATGTGTATGATGATTTAAACACTCTGCTGATGAGACAATGTCTCCACAGATTAAAAACCCAATTAACTATCTTTCAATGTCAAAATGTAAGAATTACACCCAAATTTGATTACGTTGCAACACCTCAATTTTAAAATTCTCATCTTTGCTGCCTTCATGTATTCACAACTCACTATCTTTTATAATCTCTCCCAAACCAAAACCCTCCCTACAAATTCCCTCTGCCCTATTTATGGCCTCTTGAGTATCCCCAGATGCTCCTTGATTGGTGTCTGAAGGCAAAGAAGGAAATAACAGATCTTGTGACTTTAAGTCAAGCAAAGAGAAAACACCTTCCCCTTCAATGCTTACAGCATCTCAAGATACATGCTAGCAATGATTCATGGGAAGTGAGATGCTGAGAATCAGACAAGTGAGCAAACAACCAAATTTGACTGTTTGCCACAGGGGCAATGAAGATGGAGATGAATCCTGACAGGCACACACATGACAAGAACTTGGGCAGAGCAGGAAATGGCAATTCATAAATTGCAATGGCACATTCCCTCTAAGGGCCTTGGTGCATAAAAATGCCTAAAACAGTGGGTTCAGGACTCATGTGACCAGGAGAGGTTGAGTATTCACTGACCCAAAGCAATTGAGTTGATCATGTACAAGTACCACAGGTAAATCTTCTATCTGATTAAATTCAACAGTGATTCTGATAACAGCAGTTCAATCGTCATTAAAAAAAGGTGCTAGTTCTTTCCATTTACATGAGATGCTGGTATATCTCCTCTGTTTCCATCCTCCTTTCTCCCACCACTTCCCCATCCCCACCCCCACACCCCATTCCCCTCAGCCCTCCCCTCAAACAATTGTGTGGTTGGACGAGCAAAACGACAAATGTTACTTGTGACATAATGGGCACACAGGAGGTTAAATAATATATTTGCAAAATGAAGCATTTTAAGGTGGTGATATTTCCTTGCAACAGTGCAGTTGCCAAAGCATTTCTCAATGAGCTAACTCTTGAATTTATGTGAGCTTTAGTTCGATTTTTAGGAGCTTTTACATCACTGCATTACCAAAAGAGAATTAACAGGAAATACGCATATTATCTGTGTTGATTTAGGTGTCCATAAGGCTGAGGATATTGTACTGCCTTTATGTTAATATAAACCCTTTAATACCCCCATCATTACAACAGCATTTCAATTCGACAGCTTTAATGTAATAACTTGTTCCAAGGAGTTTCACAGGATCATTTTAAAACAAAGAATAGAGGAAATATGTGAATGATGATTTAAACACTCTGCTGATGAGACAATGTCTCCACAGATAAAAACCCAATTAACTATCTTTCAAAGTCAAAATGTAAGAATTACACCCAAATTTGATTACATTGCAACACCTCAATTTTAAAATTCTCATCTTTGCTGCCTTCATGTATTCACAACTCACTATCTTTTATAATCTCTCCCAAACCGCAACCCTCTCTACAAATTCCCTCTCCCCTATTGAGTATCCCCAGATGCTCTGTGATTGGTGGCTGTGTCTTGATGTGCCAAGTTCTTGAAATCCTTTTCTAGATCTTTCTATCACTCTTTCCTTCTAACTCCAATCATTGGCACCAGATCTCCTACACTACATCGCTATTCATATAGCAGTTTTGACAGTGAGTACTGAGAAGCATTTTAGGCAGGTCTCAGCCAATGTCTACACAAGGACATATTGAGCTGGAGATGCTGGATGAAGGTTTACTAAGATTACAAAAGGATCCTGATCAAAAGAGACCTAAGGGCCAACTTTTTCACTCAGAGGGTGGTATGTGTATGGAATGAGCTGCCAGAGGAAGTGATGGAGGCTGGTACAATTGCAATGTTTAACAGGCATCTGATTGGGTATATGAATAGGAAGGGTTTGGAGGGATATGGGCCAGGTGCTGGCAGGTGGGACTTGATTAGGTTGGGATATCTGGTTGGCATGGACAAGTTGGGCCGAAGGGCCTGTTTCTGTGCTGTACATCTCTATGACTCTAAATTGGTGAATGGGCTGAAAAAGGACAGTTGGAGTTCAATCTGGATAAATGCAAGGTATTGAATTTTGGTACCGCAAACAAGGATAAGGCTTGCATAACTAATGGTAGGGCCTTGGATGTTGCTGGAGAACTGAGAGATTTAGGGATGCAGGGGCATAATTCTTTAAAGCTTGTGTTAAATATAGACAGGATGGTTAAAAAGGTGTTTGGGATGCTTGCCTTCATTGCTCAAATGTTTGAGTGTAGGAGTTGGGATGTTATGTTGAGGTTATGCAGGACATTGGTGAGGCCTTTTCTGGAGTACTGTGCCCAGTTCTGGCCACCCAGTTATAAAAAAGATATTATCAAACTGGAGGGGGTTCAGAAGAGATTTTCCAGGATGTTGCTGCGTTTGGAAGGTTTGGGTTATAAAGAAAGATTGGTTAGGCTGGGATTATTTTCATTGGAGTGTAGGAGGTTGAGAGGTGACCTGATAGAAGTTTGTACAATAATAAAAGGTGTAGGTAGAGTTGATGGTAGTTGTCTTTTCCCCAAATTGGGGAGTTTCAAGTCTAGGGACACATTTTTAAGGTGAGATGAGATATTTAAAAAAAAACATAAACGGCAAATGTTTTTACACAGAGAGCGGTTCACATGTGGAATGAACTTCCTGAGAAAGTAGTGGATGCTGGTACAATTACAGCATTTAGAAGACATTTAGATGGATATATCAATGGGAAATGTTTGGAGGGATATGGGCCAGGAGCGGGCAGTTGTGACTGGTTTAGTTTGGGATTATGTTTGTCATGGCCTGGTTGAACTGAAGGGTCTGTTCCCGTGTTGTATGGTTCTATAATTCTATGACTCTAACACTTAATGATTTGCTTCTCCACAGCCCTAACTGCTTGTGGTAGTGAAGCAGTTCCTATACTCTGTTCCTAGCTGGGATCAGCTCGTTGAGCACAAATTGCAGATTGAGCCTCCTAATATACTGGCCTGTGTACCTCAACTATTAACTGGGTAAACGTCTTGAGCTACCAGGCTGTTGGGATGAAGTTGATGTTGACATGTTTTGTCAGACAAAATAGGCAGAGCCGTACCCTGTTCTTCAAACTGCTTTATCTGACTTGTGAACATTTAGTGCTGACGCAGATTGCTTCATTTCCCAGAACTGATACCTCTCACCCTCTAAAAATCAACAACATCTAAAACTAGTGGCACTTGTCAAGCATTAAGAAGAAATTGAACAGTTTCCACACTCCTCTGTAAAAACCTGCGACATTCTTTTTTATTCACTTATGGGATTTGGATTTACTGCCTGGACCAGCATTTATTGCCCATCCCTAGATGCCTAGAAGCTGATGGTGAGCTGCCTTCTTGAACCACTTCCGCCCATTTGATGTAAGTACATTCACAATTCTGTTAGGGAGGGAATTCCAGGATTTTGACCCAGTGACAGTGAAAGAACAGCGATATATTTCCAAGTCAGGATGGTGAGTGGTTTGGACGGGAACATGCAGGTGGTGCTGTTCCCACATATCTGCTGCTCTTGTCCTTCCAGATGGAATGGTCTTTGTTATGGAATGCACTGTCTGAGGAGCCTTGGTGAATTTCTGCAGTGCATCTTGTAGACGGTACACACTGAGTCGTTTGTGGTGGAGGGCATGCATTTCAATGGATGTCATGCTAATCAACTGTGATGCTTTGTTCTGGATGATGTCAACTTTCTCGAATGTTCCTGAAGCTGGACCCACCCATTCCTGATGAAGGCCTTATGCCTGAAACATGGACTCTCCTGTTCCTCGAATGCAGCCTTACCTGCTGTGCTTTATTGCACCACACTTTTCAACGCTGCACCCATCCAGGCAATTTGGGACGATTCCATCACACTCCTGAATAGCGACTTGCAAATGGAGGACAGGCTTTGGGACTCAGGACGTGATATACGTTCTGCAGCATTCCTAGTCGCTGTCCTGCTCTTGGAACCAACTGAGCTCCTGGTCAATAGTGTCCTCCGGGATAGTGGGGAATTCAACAATGGTAATGCCACTGCATGTCAAGCAGTGATGGTGAGATTTTGTCTTGTAGAAGATGGTCATTGCTTAACATTTGTGTGGCACGAATGTTATTTGCCACTTGTCAACCTAAAGGGATATTTTTCAGGTCTTTCTACCTTTGGATGTGGACTGCTTCATAGTATAAGGAGTTGTTAATGGCGTTGAGCATTGTGCAATTATTGACAAACAGCCCCACTTCTAAATTTACGATGCAGGGAAAGTCAAATATGACCTTCAGGGGCAGGGACAGTCACTGTCATCTCACCTCGGGAATTCAGTCATGTTGTCCATGATAAGACCAAGGGTGTAATGAGGTCAGGAGCTGAGTGGCCATGGCAGAACCCAAACTGAGCATCTTCATATATTAAAGATACATATTATTGCAGATTGTTGTGTTCCTTTGTTAATCAACTTGTCATTGGTGTTGGCGGATCTTTTCCATGATCATTTCTAAAGGGCTACCTGAATAGCCTCCTCAGGGATAACCAGCACTTGGTGCCACTGGGTAAACAAGGGAGGGGGAGTGAATCTGCCTCCTGTTACACAGCCTGCCCAAACTCTCTCTCAATTAGCCTCTTGACAAAGCTGCACCAGTGAGGCCTGCACCATGGATGCCTCATCTGAAACTGCCAGCTCACCTTCCACACCTGAAAGGAAAGCTACTTTAAGCAGGAAGTTCAGTAACAATATTCAGCACAAGGAACAGGCCATTGGTTCATAGAATCATTACAGCACAGAAGAAGACCGTTCAACTTGTAAAGAGCAATTCATATACACAATTTCCCTGTCCCATCCATCCCAGTACATTTGCCCCCTTCAGTAAACCTGACAGCCACTTTCTCCTTCCTCTACCTCGTTCCACAACACATTCTGAAGTGCAAAATGTCACTGTAAATGAACTGATTGCTTGCCTCAGTATAGATATAACTTGATCTGTTTTTAACAGAGAAAATACAATGTTAAACTGAAACCGCTGAATACAAAATCCAGACTAGATTTATATATTAACTAGCCTCCTGGTTGGTGGAGTTTTGAAAGAATAAGGCTCAGAACAGCTCTGATCACCTGACATGCACAAGTAATGTTAGCGTACTGCTTAGTTAGACTGATCAGAAGGATCCCAGGTTCGATTTCCAGTCATTGCTGAGTCACCTGACCTCTGGAAATGCTACATTTCATCTCAGTGACTGGGCAAGCGAAACTTCAGCAAGGATTCTCTGTCCTGATCTCTGCCTGCGGTCTCCTGCATGTCAGGAGAGGTCAGGATCAAACATAGCTGCGATCCTTTTCGAAGTCAGTGAGTCTGGCGACACTCAATATTTAGGCTCACAAATGAAGAATGATCAACAGCAAATAGGATGATGTATCACAATCGGTTTTACTGGCATTGTTTCAGGGACAGGCATCTTCCAGGAATCTGGGAGAATTCTTTTCTTGATTAAGACCATGCATCGCCAGAAGAAAACACAGTTCCTTGGCTTAGAGTTTCATTCCAAAGTCAAAACCCATATCAAAGGATTGCTGTTATTGGGCTGTGATTAAAATTAGTGTTTATCATTCTGCAAATTTCAGTAAAATCAATTAAAGTGCAAAGAACTATCCAGCCCTCTTTCTTCATACCCGTGGATTTACTTGTCTATGGATTTTTGGCTATTAATGAGTTGTTGATTGTTGATTGATTATTCTTGATTAGTTTTCAGGTGATGATGATCCTTCAGCTTGAGGGGGGATCTTACATTTTAAAACAGTTTTTAGACAATTCATGCTTTATTTTGTGTGTATTTGCTGCACTGAGAACTGTTTCATAACAGAAAGTGATGGAACTGATTTGGGTACGTAGACCCATTGGCTTGTTGTCAGTTAAAGTAAATGCTTGAAGGAATCATTGGATTTGAAGAAAATGAGTCACCAAGCATAGATTCTGGAAAAGGAGCTTGTGACATAACAACAAGATTCAATTCCTTTTTTGGACAATCAACTGAGTTGCCAGATGAAGATAACATAGGAACAGGAGTAGGCCATTCAAGACAAAAAGGGCTGATCAAGCACATCAATGCCTTTTACTCACCCCATCCCCATAACCCTGTGTGTCACTGGCAATCAGAAACCTATCAATCTCTATCTTAAACATACTCAAAAACTGGCCTTCCACAGCCCTCTTTGCAGAAAGTGCCAAAGATCCTCCACCCTCTGAAGAAAAAAAGAATCCTCCCAATCTCGATCTAAATTACATCCCCCTTATTATTAAATTGTGCCCCCGGTTCTAAATATCCTAACCATCTTACTTGAATCAGCCTTATTCATCCATTAAGTATTTTGTAAAGTTCAATGAGATCAACACTCATTCTTCGAAACTTGAGAGAATACTGGCCCCAATTGTCCAATATCTCTTCATAAGACAGGCCTACCATCCCAAGAACAGGCTGGTGAATGTTCAAGGCACTCCCTCAACGGAAATGTTATCTTTCTTGAGATAAGGAGACCAAAGCTAGGTGTGGTCTAACCTATAAAATTGAAGTGAAACTTTACTACTCCTGTACTCCTGTCCTCTTGCAATAAAAGCTAACATTCGCTTAGCCTTCTAAATAGCTTGTTACACCTTCATGTTCGACTTCAGTGAATGATCAACAAGGACACCTAAGTCCCTTCTCCTTCCAACCTTTCACCATTTAAGAAATACTCTGCATGTGTTCCTCCTGCCAAAGTGGATGAGCCTCACATTTATCAACTCTATATTTCATTAGCCATGTTATTGCCAATGTACTAAGCCTGTCCAAATCTTACTAAAGCCACTTTACATCTTCCTCACAGCATGCATTCCCACTTAGCTTTGTATCATTCACAAACCAGGAAGTATTACATTTGGTCCTCACCTCCAAATTATTGACATATATTTTGAACAGATGGGATCCTTGAACTGATCTTTGTGGTACTCGCGAGTCACAGCTTTCCAACATGAGAATGAATCAATTATACCGACTCTGTTTTCTGTCTGTTAACCAATCATAATCCTTGCCAGTACATTACCTCCTATCTCATATGCTGATTGTTTTTTTTTTAACTAGCATCCTGTGGGAGATCTCAGCAAAAAGCCTTCTGCAAATCTAAGTACACACATCCATCAGTCTCCTTTATCCATTATGTTGGTAACATCTTCAAAAAATGTTTGTCATACATGAATTCTCATTCACAATTCCATGCTAACTATGTCCAGACTGATCACTATCAACCACGTGACTATTTATCTCATCAGTTATAATAGATTCTAGCACATTTCTAACACATGAAGGTGTAACAAGCTATTTAGAAGGCTAAGCAAATGTTAGCTTTTATTGCAAGAGGACAGGAGTACAGGAGTAGTAAAGTTTCACTTCAATTTTATAGGTTACTGATGCAAGGCTAATAGTTGTGTAATTCCTTGGTTTTTCTCTCTCACTCCTTTATTAAATATGGGGGTGACATTTGCTACCCACCAATCCACAGGAATCATTCCTGAATCTATAATATTCTGGAAGATAATCGCCAGTACATGGGCTATTTCCATAGCCACCTCCTGCATCATTCTGGGATATAGATCATCAGGTCCTGGGGATTCACCCCAGTACAATCTTCTTACTAGCATTAACTTCCTTCAACTCCTCATTCTGTCTTGCCAATTGAATCTTGACTTCTGGGAGATTTCCAGTAACTGCCTCAGTGAAAACAGATTCAAAGTAATCCTTTAGCTTCTCTGCTGTTTCTCTATTCCTCATTATGAATTCTCCTGAGTCTGCCTACGCTCACATTCATTTTAGCACTTCATTTTAATGTGCCTGTAGAAGCTTTTACTGTCAGATTTTTAAATTCACTTGTGGGATGTGGGTGTCACTGGCTGATCAACATTTACTGCCCATCCTAGTTACCCATGAGAAGGTGGTGGTGAGCTGCCTTCTTGAATTACTTCAGAGTCCTGCTGTGAGTTATCCCACAATGCCAATAGGGAGGGAATTCCAGGATTTTGACTCAGTGGCAGTAAAGGAACAGTGATATATTTCCAAACAGGCTGGAGAATAGCTTGGAAAAGAACTTGCAAATGGTGGTGTTTCCATGTACATGCTGTCCTTGTCCTTCTAGTTGGAAGTACGCATAGATTTGGAAGATACCGTCTCAGATTCTTTGGTGAATTTCTACAATGTGTCTTGTAGATAGTGCACACTGCTGCTACTGAGTGTCAGTGGGAGTGGACGCCTGTGGATGTGGTGCCAATTCGGTATGGTGTCAAGTTTCTTGAGTGTTGTTAAAGCTGCACTCATCCAGGCAAGTGGGAAACATCCCATTTCACTCCTGACTTGTGCATTGTACATAATGGATAGAGTTTGTGAAGTCAGAAGATGAGTTACTTGCCGCAATATTCCTAGCCTCTGAACTGATCTTGTAGCCACTGTGTTTATATGTATAGTGCAGCTGAGCTTCTGTGCAATGGTAGACCTAGGATATTGATAGTGGGGATTCAGTGATGATAATGACATTGAATGTCAAGGGGGTGCAATGGTAAGCTTGACTCTTATTGGAGATGGTCATTGCCTGGCATTTGTGTGGTGCGAATGTTACTTGCACTTGTCAGTCCAAGCCTAGATATTGTCCAGGTCTTGTTGTATTCAAACATGAACTGCTTCAGTAGCTGAGGAACTGAATGCTGCTGAACATTGTGTAATCATTGGTTAACACCCTCACTTCTGACCTTATGAATGAGGGAAGGCTATTGATGAAGCAGCTGAAGATGGTTGGACTTGGGACAACACATAGAGATCTCCTGCAGAGATATCCTGGAGCTGAGTTGACTGACCTCCAACAACCACAATCATCTTCCTATTTGCCAGGTCTGACTCCAACAAGCAATGATTCCCATTGATTCCAGTTTTGCTAGGGTTCCTTGATGCTGCACTTGGTTGATTGTGGTCTTCATGTCAAGGGCTGTCACTCTCACCACAACTCTGGAATTCAGCTCTTTGGTCATGGTGGAACAAAGGCTGTAATGAGATCAGGAGCTGAGTGGCCCTCGTGAACCTGAACTGGGTGTTTTCTGGGTCAATGTATGGGATCCATGTTTGCCAGACACTATGACATTGTCACAAAAAATACACAAAGCAACCATTTGCAAAACCCATCTCAATTTAATTTGGAATAATTTCCTCTCTCAATTGCTCTTCCTGTCGAGTGAGAATGCTTAGGAAGCAGACTCTGAATACAATTGATTTGCTACAAGTTGGCATTGCTTACGAATTGAATTTAAAAATCTCAATGATGTGCAAGTGGATGGCAATGACAGTACAAAAGGCTAAATCTGGCTGAATGGAAACCACACCACATCCAATTTCGAAAAGTCCTGTCTGAGCAACACAATCTCAATCCTCACCTGTCTTTTCAGTGTAATGGTGGTCCATGGTGCTGAATGCAATGTGCAGGTTAATATTTGATTTGGGCTTGTCATGGTGTAAAACCTTCCAAAAAAGCTCAGCACAACTCCAACTTAACTAAAGAAAAATGTAAGATTCAGTCCTTAGGAGTTAGACTGGGTTTTAAGTGTAGAACAATTCCTGAGTAGCTATTTACTTAAGTGCAGTGGAACCCTCTGTATTCCCTGATTTAAATGGAGACGTTCAGAGGATTCCTGCTGAGGGGAATTGCCCAATTTGCTGAGTAATTATTTCAGTGTCTGCTGTGTTGGGAATTCTTCAGGCGTCCCCATTATCAACTCATTTTTCAACCCTTTGCTTCAGAGTAATTATCCCACAAAATCAGCTCTTAGCCTCTTTCTCCATATTACGAAGAAACGTGAATTATTTCAATGAAAGTAATATGAGAATGGAACGTTGCATTCTCAAATGTGTGAAGATAATCTTGTTTGACTTAGCTTAAAGGAAATATAATCCCAGTCTACAATGGAGCAGGACTGTAATTTGGTAAGTGTGAACTATTTCAGGAGAGGAGGAAAATTAGATTATACATGGAGTTTGTTTGACCATTGGAATAGACTAAACAAGAACAAAAGAGCTGACTTAAGAACATATAATTTGCAATGAAATCTGTGATATGTTACTTCAAATGTAAAAAATAAATCTTGCAGAATGATGATGATTAAATTGTGTGAAAGAGGGACTGTATTAATTAGGAGTGTGTCTGAGATGAAATTTAATGCTGATAGAGGTATTTTAAACAAAGCCTTAGAGAGTTACTGAAGAACTCCTCTTGACTAAAGCACAATAAAGGTAAGTTCATGATTTGAGTTTGTTAAGATGGAAGCGTAGAGAGTGGAGGTCAGGTATTCCATGAAAGAGACAGAGAGAGAGAAAGCCAGAATCAAAGGCCCAGTTATTTTGAGCTGCTCTCTCAGATCTCCATCTGAGGAAGCAGAAAGTCGAATTGGCAGAGACCGAACATCAGCTCGTCAACTAGTGCTTTTAGCTGGAGGTAAATCATGATACAGGGGACCCAAGGAAAAATGACTGTTTCACTCAACGATATTATATCATATAGGGAATGAGGAAGTATAGGAGATTGGTACAATTGCAACATTTAAAATGTATTTGGATGGGTTTATGAATTGGAAAGGTTTAGAAAGCCTGGAATCAGATGACAGCTGTGCCATTGGGGCGAGCTGGGTAAGCTGTGAGGTGGCTTAGGTAAGATACAGTGAGAAATCTTATTGAGTCTCACAGCAGGAAGTCCTCCAATATAACTCAGCACAACTCACATTTGGCCAAAATAATGTGGGCTTACACAATTATAAGTGGGGCCTTGGGTAGTGTTGTAGAGCAGAGAGATCTAGGGGTTCAGATATATAATTCTTTGAGTTCTATCAAATATAAATAGGGTGGTTTAGCACATTTGCTTTCATTGCTCAGACTTTTGAGTATAGGAGTTGGGACACAGTGTTGAGGTTGTACAGGATGTTGGTGAGGCTTCTTCTGGAATACTGTGCCCAATTCTGGTCGCCCTGTTATAGGAAGGATATTATTAAGCTGGAGATTTACCAGGATGTTGCAAGGAATGGAGGCTTTGAGTTATAGGGAGAAACTGGATAGGCTGGGACTGTTTTCACTGGAGATTTGGAGGTTGAGGGGTGACCTTATAGAGGTTTATAAAATCATGAGAGGCATGGATAAGGTGAATAGCAGGTGTCTTTTTCCTAGCGTGGGGGATTTTAACACTGGTGGGCATATTTTTAAGGTGAGAGGAGAAAGATTTTAAAAAGACAGGAGGAGCAATTTTTTTACACTGAGACTGGTTCATGTGTGGAATGAACTTTCAGACGAAGTGGTCGATGCAGATGCAGTTACAATGTTTAAAAGACATTTACATAAGTACATGAATAAGAAATGTTTTGAGGAATATGGGTGAAATGCTGGCAGGGGGGACGAGTTTAGGTTGGGATAGTGGTGGGTGAGGACTGGTTGCAACAAAGGGTCTATTTCCCAGACTAAGTCACCACCCAGCAGATATCTGCTGAAAGACCTGCAGCCCTTGTCTGTTGTGTACCTGGTCAAACACTATCAGTTCAGAGCTGCCTGCACAGTTCCTGACTTTTGCCCTGGATATGGAAGGCCAGAGGAATTTGGAGCCCTGCTTTGATGACAGACGTCTGCAGGTGCTGCTGGTGTAGACCCAGGAGCAGCAGAAGAGACCACAGCATCAAACCATGTCAGCCTGGTCTGTGGATCACACCATAGGCATTGTTGCCTCAAGCATTAGGAGGAATGCCCTGCAGCATAGGAAGAAGGTCAATGACTATCTGCAGTCTGCCAATGTAAATGCCTACCATCTTCTCCCTGAAACCTTACGCCCACTGATTTTCCACTCAATTCCCACCAAGGCTCGTGCTCTGCCACTATGACTATTACTTGCACAATATTTCTCCACTCACTCTCCTCCAACTGAACCAACACCACTCATCCTGTATGCCCTCTGCTTGGCCTACTGAGGACATCTCCCGACTGTCACCTCACAGCTGTACCACCCATCTCTGTAATAGCTGCCTCTCCCTCATTCCAAGGGGGAACAGCCCCTAAAAGGGCAGGAAGACTCAATGGATGGTAGGTGTCTTTGACATTTAGTTCCTCATCTGGACAGCATTCTAACTCTGACCACCCCGAACAGCTTACTGACTGTGTCCGAGTCCCTGGAACGGGATCAGAGGCTGCAACAAAGGGTCTATTTCCCAGACTAAGTCACCACCCAGCAGATATCTGCTGAAAGACCTGCAGCCCTTGTCTGTTGTGTACCTGATTCACAGGTACCCCTTGATTCACTGATACTGGACATTCTGAGCGAAGGCTATCTCCATCTATTTGACTGAGGATTGCTGACAATTATGACCAGCTCCCTGGCTTTGTCTCTGCTCTATGAGGCAAGGTACAGCAGGATTCTCAGTCTGGTATCTCTGGCTGAGGGGCAAAGTGCAAAAAGGCAAGGGAATGCAAGACAGGAATTCTGTGAGCATTCAGGAATGCTCACTTCCTTTTTACAGCCATATTCACTTGAGTAACTGTTTTAAAGATGGTGAATTGAAACTCCAAATCTCTCTCCTCTTCCTTATCTTTCCCAAACTGTAATGATGACATATTGATATTAAGATGTACCACTCTACACTTACTGATATGTAATTACATCTGACACCCTGTTGTCAAGTTCATTATTTTCATGCTGGCATCCTGTAGTTTCCTTTCATGCTCAGAATTATTTACAAAATTCCTGTTTTAGTGTGGTTTATACATTCTGACTCCCTCTAGCCTAATAAACAAATCTTTGAAACTTTTTTCTGCTTTCTACAACAGATTTTGGAGAAAATTTCTTTGATCTTGCACTATTTTTAGCTGCGTCCAAACAATTTCACTGCAGTCATGGGTTGTTTTTTGGCCTACTTTTGGGGTTGGAGGATGTGAGGGAGCAGCCAAGTTAGGAGACAGGAAGAATAGCTCCGAGAAAAGTGGGGAAGAAGAAACAGTGCAGGAGACCCACAGTGGAACTTCAGAAATAAGCTTCATTGAAGAGCAGAGGCTCAGGTTCCTTCACTTGATAAGGAGTCTGTCACCGAGCACCATTGCCTGCTACAGACACTGTGTGGGGTGAGACAAAGGTTAAGGCTGAGAGAGAGAGTGAAGCAAAGTGGGAAAGGGACTCATTTTTGTTTTCATTCACCGGTCGAGTGCTTCAATGGCTGAGGGCAGTTAAGAAGTCAATCATATTTCTGTGGGTCTGGAGTCACATGTAGGCCTGCCCACGTAAGGATGGCAATTTCCTTCCCTAGAGGACAATAATGAACCAGATGGGCTTTTCCAACAATCAACAAAGGATTCATTGTCACCATTAGACTCTTCACCATCTGCCATGGTGAGATTTGAACACTTGTCTCCAGAACTCTGGATCTCTGAACCAATCGTCCAGTAATAATAGACCATCAGCTATATCATTAGGGTATTGCCACTGTGAGAAGTGAGGCTGGAGGTACTGTAAGCAGGAAGGAAAAGGATAATATTCTTATTTTAACATTTCTGTTGAAATAACTGGATGTCTTTGGTAATGTAGCCATGATCTGAGAATTAAGCCCCCGGCATTCACTCTATAAATTACTCTGTCTACCTTCTATTTCCTCATTTGCACCAGTTGCCAGTCCCTTCACTTGATACATTTTGATCTACTCCATTTCATTGACAACTGCTGTGTGTGCTGGCACTTTGGCAACATTGTAGGATGGAGCACTGTCAGATATTTGCAACTTTCTCACTGCTCCCTGACTGTGAGATTGCTAGCGTGGGTATGCCACGTGTGTGCTAAAACATGCAGAGTGGCTATAACACCACCATGACAAATAGCAGCTCTTGCTGCATTATTACCAGATCTGCCATTTTGGATCTCACATGACCCTTTAACACTTGCTCTTCATTGCTCCCAGCTCAACTAGAGTCCATTCCTGAGGGAACTGCCAACCCAGAGCTTGTCAAAGGGATCAATATTCAACTTTCAGTTGAAGGGGTTGGATTTTTGTTGGTCCTACAAAATGAATGAAAATGCTGGGTCACATTTTTATTTGAGGAGTTGATAGAAATTTTTCGATTCACAATGCAATAGAAGTTAGACCCCCAGAGTAATTGATAGAACCTTAAATAACAGGCACAGAGAACTGTCCCATCAGGAGACAGTGAGCTTTCACTGATGGGAATTTATTGCACCTCCTCATCCACTCCTGCATCATTTGGGAATGAAGCACAAGCATCAGAGAAGGGAGACTGTGTGCAGAGGGAAGAGGCAAATGACTCAAAGTAAAATAAAATCTTTACACACTGAAAAAGACAACATTTCTCCTCATGACCTTGGTCAAGCAGAGTGTGTGACACATCTGTGCATTCTATCATGAAGATAATAACATAACCATACAGCATCATAAATGTAGATGTGTCTATCCCTCACCTGGGGCGGCACAGTGGCTCAATGCTTAGCACTGCTGCCTCTTGGACCCGGGTTCAATTCCCACCTCGGGCAACTGTCTGTGTAGAGTTTGCACATTCTCCCCACGTCTGTGTGGGTTTCCTCCGGGTGATCTGGTTTTCTCCCACAGTCAAAAGATGTGCAGGTCAGGCGAATTGGCCATGCTAAATTGCCCATAGTGTTAGGTGCGTTAGTCGGGGGTAAACAGAGGATAGGGGAATTTCTTGGTGGGTTACTGTTTGGAGGGGCAGTGTGGACTTGTTGGGCTGAAGGGCCTGTTTTCGTACTGTAGAGAATCTAATCACCAGTTCTCTACTGCTACCTTCTGTTATGTATGACCACGTTCTGCAAATGACAGGAAGAATGGCAGGGCCTGTGTTGTAATATGTTTGGGTGAAGGGTTGAGCTGGATAAGGTGAGTAGGTGGAAAAGTATTTGGGAAAGGTGGGTGAGGCACATCCATCATTAATAAGAGGGTGAGGGTGAGGTGGAGTATCTGTACGGTAGGCAAGAGACCTGACACTGATGGATAAGTGATCGGGATGTGGTGCGCTGAGCAGAGGGGCTGTTAAGGTTGAGGATACATTCACTGGCCTTGGCAACTTGTTGACAGTCCATTAACTGTGCCTTTTTCCTGATAAAATGAGAGATGAACTGCTGGTTTTTAAATTGTAGTTAAATTCTTTGGAGATAAAGTCTTGAATGTTTAGAAGGACTTTCCAAAGGATTGTTCAAGTGGCACCTAGACTGATCCTCAGAGTAATATGAATATGCAATGTTGCACATTAATAATCATGAATTTCAATGACTGAATTTCCACAGTGTTTTATTTACTTACTCACAAACAGAACATGCACATTTATGATTAGATGTATTATGATTGCATTAAATCAGTTTAGTTTGCAGACTGCTCACGTTGTTGCTCTTAAATGCAGGAAAGGGCATGACACATGGTTATAAAAAGATGGCAGGAAGAGAGATTTGATTTTCAGCAAATAAGAATTATTTTAGGAAATGTTGTTCTGTGGAGCCCCATCTTGTGCTAACTGCTGGAGGGCTCTGTTGGCCCAGGTCCAGTCATGAATCAATGATGCTTCATTATGTTGCTTCATTGCACTGAAACATGGCAGGGTTTCCAATCAGGATTAGGCTCATATCTTGAAGCTTGGATGGGACTTGATCAGTGAAACCAGTGACCAGGGCACTTTTCGAATTGCACACCAGTGGAAACTTCAAATCAAAATCTACTACCATAAGAAGGGCAAATATTATGTAATAATTAGAACAGTTGAATTAGTTTTCTTCATGGGCAAGAAATATACATTCAGAGTGGAATATGCACTAAAGTCTATATACCTAGAAATACAAAGTGCTTGTGTTCAATGTTTCCATGGTTTCTGGGAGTGGGGTTTTGAGTCATCACTTGTCTCTGCCAGTTTAACTGGAGATGGACAACATATAACTTGGGGACTTAATTAACATGGTATTGCAGGTACTGGGGAGGCAGTATGGAGCTGGGATCTACATTGAGCCCAAATGGGCTGCAGCCAGGACAGGGAAAAAATTGGTTTGTGTCTCAGCTCACCAGAGCAACAGGAAGTAAGGGAACAGCAGGAACCTTTACACGCCTCAGGCATGTTCCTTTATCCAGTGGATAACGCAAATCTTAACTTCAGTATCTTGCCTATGTCCCAAATGCTGATAGAAGCACGGAAACACAGAAAATAGGACCAGGAGTAGGCCATTCAGCTGTTCAGGCCTACTCTGTCGTTCATGGCTGATCATCCAATTCAGTATCTTGTTCCTGCTTTCTCTGCATCCCTTTGATTCCTTTAGTCTTAAGAACTAGATCTAACTTCTTCTTGAAAGTCCTCACTCAGCCCCACCACCTCCTGGTGGCAGAGAACTCCACAGGCCCACCACCTCTGGAAGATGAAACCTCTCCTCATCTCTGCCCTGAAAGGCCTACCACATAGGCCTGTGACCCCCTGGGTTTGGACTTTGATAACATCCTTCCCGTCTCTACCCTTTATAATCCAGTTAGATTTTTTCCTATGATTGACAAAGCTATCAATCTCAGTTCTCAAATTAATGTTAATCAAACATAATTGCTATTTGCATAAGCATGTTCCAAGCTTTGTAGAATCGCTCTAGTGTGGAAGCAGTCCATCTGGCCCATTGACTCCACACTGACCTTCCAAAAAGCATCCCACCCAGACCAACCAATCCCTGTACCCTTTCTTTCCCATGATTAATCCACCTAGCCTATATGCAATGGGTAAATTAGCATATCCAATCCACCTAACTTGCACAGGTTTTGACTGTGGGGGGGAAACCAGAGCACCTGGAGTAAATCCATTCAATTTCTAATTTATTGGTTCCCCTTAACATCTTGACAGCGTTAGCAGATATTCTTCAAAGTGATTTTTAACTGTAACTGGCTCTTCAAGTATCATGAATACATAATCTAACTTATGGCTCAGCACTTGTTCTTTGCAGAGCTACACACAAATTCATTTCCTTCACCTGTTTGGTCCAAATTAAACATCCCATAAGAAGGGGGTGATCACTTTGATGGGATTGTACTGTAAGTCCTTCTAGTCGTCAACAGAAAATGTAGGAACAACTATGTAGGGAGATCCTAGATAGCTGTAAGTAAACTAGAATTGTATTAGTAAGGAATTTTAACTTTCCAAACATTGTCTGAGACTGTCATTGTGTTAAGGGCTTGGATGAGGAAGAATTTGTTAAATATGTTCAAGAAAACCTCCACAATCAGTATGAAGATAGCTCAACTCAAGGAGGAGAAAAACACAACTTCCTCTTGGGAAATAAGGCAGAGCAAGGAACTGAGGTGTTAATGGGGGAGCACATGGGAACAATGTTCATAATTTTATTAGATTTAAAATAGTTATGGAAAAGGAGTGGCCTGGTCTACAAGTTGAAGTTCTAAATTGGGGCAAGGCCAATTTTGAGGTATTAGACAGTAACTTCCAAAAGTTGACTGGGGGAGGCTGTTCATAGGTAATAAGACATCTGGCAAATGGAAGGCTTTCAAAAGCAAGCGTTCAGGGACAACATGTTTCTGTTAGTGTGAAGGGCAAGGCTAGCAAAAGTAAGGAACATTGACTGACAGGTAATATTCCTGATGAAGGGCTTATCCCAAAACATCAACTCTCCTGCTCTTCAGATGCTGCCTGACCTGCTGGGCTTTTAGACAATAGACAATAGACAATAGGTGCAGGAATAGGCCATTCTGCCTTTTGAGCCTGCACCACCATTCAATATGATCATGGCTGATCATCCTTAATCAATATCCTGTTCCTGCCTTATCTCCATAACCCTTGATTCCACTATCCTTGAGAGTCCTATCCAATTCTTTCTTAAATGAATCCAGAGACTGGGCCTCCACTGCCCTCTGGGGCAGAGCATTCCACACAGTCACCACTATTTGGGTGAAGAAGTTTCTCCTCATCTCTCTCCTAAATGGTCTACCCTGTATTTTTAAGCTGTGTCCTCTGGTTCGGCACTCACCCATCAGCGGAAACATGTTTCCTGCCTCCAGAGTGTCCAATCCTTTAATAATCTTATATGTCTCAATCATATCCCCTCTCAGTCTTCTAAACTCAAGGGTATACAAGCCCAGTCGCTTCAGTCTTTCAGTGTAAGGTAATCCTGCCATTCCAGGAATTGACCTCGTGAACCTATGCTACACTCCCTCAATAGCCAGAATGTCTTTCCTCACATTTGGAGACCAGAACTGCACACAGTACTCCAGGTGTGGTCTCACCAGGGCCCTGTACACAGTCCTGCTGTAGTATGTTCCTCCTCTTCTTCCCGACATCATTTGTGCTGACATGTACCACCACCTCTGGCTCTTCACCTTCGTCCTTGAGGATGTCCTGCACTCTGTCTGTGATGTCTTTAACTCTGGCACTAGGAAGGCAACACACCATCCTTAACTCCTGTCTGCTGCCACAAAAACCCCGGTCAGTTCCTCTCACTATGGAGTCCCCTATTACCACGGCTCTGTACAATGTCCGACTTTTCCGGACTGCCTCTACGCCACTTTTGATTGACAGACCTGGTCACCTTACGAACTGGCAATGTCGTCTATCTCCACTGTTTCCAAAAGATTCAACTTGTTCCTGACAGATACTTCCCCCAGGGTCTCTTGCACCTGTCTCCTCTCTGCCTTCCTCATTGTCTGCTCTCTTCTGGTATATTGGTGTAATAACCTCACTGAAGGTCTTGTCCAGAAAGATCTCGTTCTCTCGGATGAGCCTAAGGTCCTCGAGTTCTTTCACCAGTGCTGCAATATGCTCTGTCAGTAGCTGAACATGCACACATTTTCCACACTTATATGAGCCAGACACACCAGAGTCATTGACCTCCCACATCAAGCACGTAGCCCACTGAACCAGCTTGGCAGTCATGTCTTCACCCTCTTCAACTGTGGCATAATCACTTCACTCAACTTCCTTGTCAAAGACTCCTGAGCTAAAGCCTCACTCTTGAATCCACAGGAACTTCCTTGGACCCCACTCTTCTAACAATCACTTACCTTCACGACCAACTGTGCGCTCTGCCTTCACTTCCGCCCAACTCCCGCCGCTCTCTGATGCATCATACTTTTTGACTCTGCTTCTCCAGCATCTGCAATCCTCACCATCCCCTTGTAATATTGAGGCTTCAGTCAAGAAATAGAAGGAGACATATGTCAAGTATAGAAAGCTGGTATCAATTGGATCCCTTGAGGAGCCTAGGGGGAGTGGGAGTACACTTAAGAGAGAAATCAGGAGGGTTAAAAGGGGACATGAGATAACTTTAGCAGATAAGGTTATGGAGAATCCAAAAGGTTTCTACAAGTATAGTAAGGGGAAAACAGTAACTATGGAGAGAATAGGGCCCTGTAAAGATCAATGAGGCCATCTATTTGTGGAATCACAGGAGATGGGTGACATCCTAAATGAATATTTTACGTCAGTATTTACTGTGGAGAAAGACATAAAAGCTAGGGAATGTGGAGAAATAAAACGTGATGTCTTGAAAAGGGTCCACATTACAGAAGAGGAGGTGCTGGAGAAATTAAAATGATCTGATCAGGTGTATCCCAAGACATTGTGAGAAGCTAGCAGAAATATTTATATCAAGGATAGCTGTGGGTGAGGTGCTGGAAGATTAGGAGATGGCTAATTTTGTCACATTGTTTAAGAAAAGCTGCAAGAAAAACCCAGAGAACTGAGTCTGATGTCAGTGGTGAGTAAGTTATTGGAGGGATTTTGACAGATGGGATCTACATGTGTTTGGAAAGGTAAGGATTGACTGGGGATAGTCAACATGGCTTTGTGCTTGGGAAATTGTGTTTCACAAACGTGATTGATTCTTTTTGAAGAGGTGACCAAGAAGATAGATGAAGGCAGAGTGACAGACATGGACTACATGGACGGTAGCAAGGTATTCGACAAGGTCCTACATGGTAGACTAGTTATTAAGATTAGATCACCTGGGATCCAGGGAGAGTTTGTCAGTTGGATACAAAATTGACTTGATGGTAGGAGACAGAGGGTGGCGGGAGATGGTTGTTATTTGGACTGGCATTGGGATGCAGGGATCGGTGCTGGGTCCACTGCTGTTTGTCATTTGTATGAACAATTTGAATGAGAACTTAGGAGACATGATGACAAGTTTGTGAATGATACCAAAATTGGTGGTATAGTGGACAATGAAGAAGGTTATCTAAGATTACAATAGGATCTTGATCAACTGGGCCAGAGGGCTGAGGAATGGCAGGTGGGCTTTAATTTAGATTAATGTAAGATGTTGCATTTTGGTAAGGCAAACTGGGGCAGAACCAATTAATGGTAGGGCCCTGGGGAGTGTTGTCGAACAGAGAGACAAGGGGTGCAGGTGTGCAGTTCCTTGAAAATGACACACAGGTACACAGGGCGATGAAGAAGGTGTTTAGTACACTTGCTTTCATTGGTCAGAGCATTAAGTACAGGAGTTAGGACATTATAGTATGACAGTAGAAGACATTGATAAAGCTGCATTTGGAATGCTGTGTACAATTCTGGTTGCCCTGCTATAGGAAGCTTGTTATTAAACTGGAAAGGGTGCAAAAAAGATTTACAAGCATGTTATCGAGACTGGAGGGTTTGAATTATAAGGAGAGGCTGGATAGGCTTGTTTGTCTGGACTAAGAGATGATCTTGTAGAGATTTATAAAATCATGAGGAGCATGGACAACATGAATGACCTAGGTATTTTCCCCTAGGGGAGTCCAAAACTAGAGGGCTCAGGTTTAAGGTGTAAGGGGAAATATTTAAAAGGGACCTGAGAGGCAACATTTTCACATAGAAGGTGGTGCATATATGGAATGAACTGCCAGAAGACGTAGTGGAGGTGAGGACAATTATTACGTTTAAAAGACATTTGGACAGTTACATGGACAGGAAAGGCAAATGCAGGAAAAAAGGGCTATATGACTTCTGTCACCTCAGCCAGTGGAGCTGTGTGACATGAAGATAGTGCTCCTTTCAAGATTTCCAGTACATTCTGTGGATAGTCAGGTGGTTCCCTTCTCAAGATGATGCATTCTGCTGGAAGCAGCTGACACACCATCAGGAAAGCATGAGGGTTTTAGTGATGCTGCAGAGATCAAAGCTTGCACTGCTTATTTTTAAATCAAGCAAGCAATAAAAATTATAGCACCTGTGTTAAGGAAAAAGAAAGGAACATTAAAGAGTTGTTTATCTGAAAAGCTGTGTTGAGATGAAAAAAAAAGCTAATGACAGATACTTAACTGAAACATATTTTCAGGAATATCCTGTGACATGACAGCCCCCTCATTGTTTGGTGTGGAAAATGTTAAGTGCTGTTTGCTTATTCAGCATCACAGAATTCCCATGGCTTCACTGCTCTGGCTTCCCTTTGAGGCAGAGTTTGATTAATCTCCACTGGACTGGCTGGGACAAGAGGAAAGCAACATGGGCAACCCTGTCTCTTTGTGTTGACAGCAGTTTGACCAGCATTTGTGGAGATGTTCGACCCTGAAGCCAATATAAGACAGCAAGAGTCAGGACAGGAGCAGAAAATAAAGAAATAGATTCCAAAACTTGTTATATTTTAAGAACTACAAATTATAGTGGACAGATAAGATTCATGGTAGCACTTTAACTAAAATTTCCTCTGAGATGTGTAGCCAAATAAAGAATTTCTGAATTCACTCCTGTAATAATTATAACCAAACCACTCAGCTTTATGCATTTCTTTAACATCTAAGTTTGTCTTTGTAAGCCAAGGAGACAGTTTTTGGAATACCGTGATAATAGTCCATATGACAAGTAGTCTGGCGATCAGGCAGTGTCAAAGCTCAAACATCACACTAGCAGATTGGCCACTGAAACATTATGCCTCAATGTACATCTATTGAATGGTTTCAGCATAGCTTCATATTTTACATTGAAAGTTAGAGCTACAGGCTGCTGATTGCAATGAAGATTCTCCCAGCCAAAAGAGTAGTGAGTCTGAAAGACATCAAAGCTATCGTATAGGAGTAAAGTTACTTTGCTGAGTCACTCAGCAAGCTGTTCTAATTGCAATAATCTTCAGCCAGAAGTGCCATTTTGTGATCTATCTCGGTTTCCTCCAGAGATTTCCGGCATCATAGATGCCAGTCTTCAACCAATTCAATTCACTCCATATGGTGTCAACTAATTGTTGGAGTCACTGGATAATACAAAAGCTATCGGCCCTGACAACGTTCCGGTGATAGTATTGAAGGTTAGTGAGTTTTGATAAGATTTGTAGCTCATTTTGAGGTTCTGGATGTAAGCTTGCTTGCTGAGCTAGAAGGTTAGTTTTCAGATGTTTCAACATCATGCTAAGTAACATCTTCAGTGGGCCTCCGGATGAAGAACTGGTGGCATGGCCTGCTTTATATTTATGTGTTTAGGTTTCCTTGGGTTGGTGATGCAATTTCCTGTGATGACATCAGTTCCTGTGGTGATGTCACTTCCTGTTCTTTTTCTCAGGGGTGGTAAATGGGAACCAAGTCAATGTGTTTGTTGATAGAGTTCCGGTTGGAATGCCATGCTTATAGGAATTCTTGTGTGTATCTCTGTTTGGTTGATCTTAAGATACTGTGTTGTCCCAATCAAAGTTGTGTCCTTCCTCATCTGTATGTAAGGACACTAGTGAGAGTGGGTCATGTCTTTTTGTGGCTGGTTGATGTTCATGTATCCTGGTGGCTAGTTTTCTGCCTGTTTGTCCAATGTAGTGTTTGTTACAGTTCTTGCAAGGTATTTTATAAATGACATTAGTTTTACTTGTTGTCTGTATAGGGTCTTTCAAGTTCATTAGCTGCTGTTTTAGTATGTTGGTGGGTTTGTGGGCTACCATGATGCCAAGAAGTCTGACTCAAACTCAGGTCTAATTCCATTTAACACCCCCTGAAAAAAAACAGGAAATGACATCACCACAGGAAATGATGTCACCGCTAGACATGAAATCACCAACCAAAGAAAACCTAAACACATAAATAGAAAGTGGGCCATGCCACCAGTGCTTCATCTGAAGGCTCACTGATGATGCTACATGGTATGGTGATGAAATGTCTGAAAACAAACCTTCCAGCTCATTGAGCAAATCTACAACCAGTATTGAAGGTGTGTGGTTCAGAATTTTCCACACCCATAATAAAGTATTTCCAGTATATCTACAACACTGGCATCAACTTAAAGTGTAGAAAAGTGCACATGCCTTGTACACAAAATGCAGGACAATTCTAACCTGGCCAATTACCACCCCCAATTGATGATCATCATCAAGTGATGGAAGATTTCATCAACAGTGCTATCAAGCAGCATCTACTCAGTGATGCCCAGTTTGGGTTCCACCAGGGCCACTTAGCTTCTGACCTCATTATAGCCTTCGTTCAAACATGGACAAAAGAGCTGAAAATTCCAGTGATGAGTGACAGTGACTGTCCATTGCATCAAGACAGCTTTTAAGTTAATGTGACATCAAGGATCCAAAGCAAAACTGGAATCAATTGTATTTCAGGAGGCAAATTCTTTCTGGTTGAAGTCATACCTGGCACATAGAAAGATGGTTGTGGTTGGTGGAGATTCATCATCTCAGCTCCAAGACATATTGGCAGTAGTTCCTCAGTGTAGTGTCCTAGGCCCAACTGTCTTCAGCTGCTTCATCAATGAGGTCAGGAGTGTTGGGAGGGGGGTTGAGGGGGGTGATGGTGGTGCAGGGTTAGTGGAAGGTGGGAGGGGGTGTTTACTGATGTCTGCACAATGTTCAGCATCATTTGAACCTTCTCAGATACAATGCCAGGCAATGACCATCAGTAACAAAAAAAAACTATTGCCCCTTGAAATTCAATGGAATTACCATCACTGTAAACTCTATTATCAATAACCTGGGATTTATCATTGACCAGAAACTGAACTGACGAACTATATAAATACAACGGCTACAAGAACAGCTCTGAGACTAGGAATCCTGTAATGAGTAACTGACTTTCTGACTCCCTAAAGCCTACATGTATCTGGTGATGGAATACTCCCCAATTGCCTGGATGAGTGCAGATCCAACATCACATAAGAGCTTTAACACCATTCATGACAGAGCGACCTGCTTCATTGACACCATATCCACAAGCTTCCAGTCCTTCCAAAAACAATGTTCAGAAGCAGCAGTATGTACCATCGACAAGATCTACATCTGTAGAAATTCACCAAGGCTTCTTAGACAATATCTTCCAGTAGGGCAATCAAAATGTCTAGGGAAAGGATTCATTGCCACCTTTTCAAGGGAAATTAAGGATGGATAGTATATATAGTTAGCCAGTGATCCCCAAATCCATTTTGTCATGGGGGTTAGCTCCAGGCCATAATAGTGACTCAACAGCCAGTGCCATCAAACCTTCAGCAGCATAGAGTAGTTTGAGAAATAGGTGACGTAATTCCAAGCTTCAAAGTTCATTGGCCTATTAAATACAACACAGTTTTACTCCACAAGCTATCGCTGGTGTAGGAAGTTGGAAAATTTCAAATAGAATGGTTAAAGTGTTATATTCCCCTGGATTTATTTCTGTTCAAAATTGCTTGTTTTAATGCTTACAGGTCAATGTACTGTATAACCAAGATAGTCAAAAATCTCTATAACTGCTGATAGTTATTTTTGGTTCCAATGAGATTTTAATGACAACATATTTTTTTTTATAAGGTGGTCATACTGCCAGAACATGACTGTGGAGTAAATTCAGTGCCTTTCTAACAAAGCTCTGTGTGAACCCATAGGATGTTGTGTCTGTAAAGTATCAAGTAACCTTTGAACAGAGATGCGAAAGGAGGAGATAACTAAGAGCCAACTACCCCTTTGAGCAGAAAGCTCTCTTCTGCAGATTGTATCCAAACCGTAGCATGTTTGTATTTTAATGTTCTAGAAATATATGAAAAAAATGGGTTAAAAAACAATTGCAAACTCTGGTCTGTGTGAGTTAGTGGCTGAGATGCCAATGGGCTGTAAAAGTGACAGCTTGAAGATAGTCACTAGACACACCTGTGCTGTAGGTAAAGAAAGTCTCTCTCTCTGAGTGCAAGCAGCAAAACCAGTAGGGGAATCAAAACGTCTAGTGAAGTCAGCATCAAGACTGAAACATGACCAAAGCCCATCAGCTACTTGCAGGGTCATGAATCTAAAAATAACCTGCTTCATGGTCAATATCAGTGTTACTGGTATCATCCCATTGAATGGCTGCAACATTCTACCAACCACTTTTCACAGAATCCAGAAACGGTTTGTATATTATTTTAGCAGTTATCTTTTTATTCAAATCACGTATCCAATCTCTGTGTATGTGTGCTACATTTTACAGAGTCATAGAGACATAGAGTTATACAACATGGAAACAGACGCTTCAGACCAACCAGTCCATGCCAAACAAGTTTTCCAAACTAAACTAGTCCCATTTGCCTCACATCCCTCTAAACCTTTCCTATTCATGTACCTATCCAAATGTATCTTAAATGGTGTAACTGTACCCTTGTTGTGCCCTTGATCAAGAAGGGCAGTACAGATGACCTAGGCAATTATAGACCAGTGAACCTTATGTCTGTTATAGGCAAAGTTTTGGAAAGGATTATAAGACATAGGATTTGTAATCATCTAGCAAGCAGCAATTTGATTGCAGATAGACAGCATGATTTCATCAAGCTCAAGTCGTGTCTCACAAACATCAATGAGATTTTTGAAAAGGTGACCAAGCATGTGGATGAGGGTAGGGCAGTTGACGTGGTACACATGGACTTCAGTAAAGCCTTTGATAAGGATCTACATGGTAGGCTGTTGGAGAAAAGGCAGGGGCATGGGATTAAGGGTGACTTAGCAGTTTGGATTAGAAATTGACTTTCTGAAAGAAGGCAGTGAGTGGTGGTTGATGGAAAATATTCAGCCTGGAGTCCGGTTACTAGTGGTGTGCCACAAGGATCTGTTTGGGATCACCGCTGTTTGTCATTTTTATAAGTGACTTAGATGCAGGCATAGGTGGATGGGTTACTAAGTTTGCAGATAACACTAAAATCAGTGGAGTAGGGGACAGTGTGGAAGAATGTTGCCAGTTGCCGGTTGCAGGGGGACTTGGATAAACTGCAGAATTGGGCTGAGAGGTGGCAAATGGAGTTCAATGCAGCTAAATATGAGGTGATGCACTTTGGGTAGAATAACAGGAAGGCAGAGTACTGGGTCAATGGAAAGATTCTTGGTAGTGTGGATGTGCAGAGGGATCTTGGAGTCCATGTATATAAATCCTAAAAGTTGCAACCCAGGTTGATAGTGCTATTAAGAAGGCATACGGTGTGTTAGGTTTTATTAGGTGAGGGTTTGAGTTCCAGAGCAGTAATATCATGCTGTAACTATACAAAATTCTAGTGCGGCCGCACTTGGAATATTGTGTACAGTTCTGGTAGCCCCATTACATGAAGGATGTGGAATCATTGGAAAAGGTGCAGAGGAGATTTATCAGGACGTTGCCTGGTCTGGAGGGAAAGTCTCATGAGGAAAGGCTGGGAGACTTGGGTCTGTTCTCATTGGAGAAAAGAAGACTAAGAAGAGATTTGATAGAGACATACAAGATGATCAGAGGATTAGATAGGGTAGACAGTGAAAGTCTTTTTCCTAGGATGATGATGTCAACTTGTACGAGGGGGCATAGCTACAAATTGAGGGGTGATAGATTTAAGACAGAAGCCAGAGGAAGGTTCGTTACTCCAAGAGTGGTAAGGGCGTGGAATGCCCTGCCTGACAATGTAGTTAACTCAGCCACATGAGGGAGATTTAAACAATCCTTGGATAAGCACATGGATGATGATGGGATTGTGTAGGGAGATGGACTTAGATTAGTCCACAGGTCAGCGCAACATTGAGGGCTGAAGGGCCTGTTCTGCGCTGTGTTGTTCTATGTTCTATGTTCTATGTACCTGCGTCCACCACTTCCTCTGGCAGTTCGTTCCACATTCCACACACAAACCAACCTCTCCGTGGCAAAGTTGCCCCTCAGGTCCCTTTTAAATCTTTCTCCTCTCAATATACCCTTTGTTTTGAACTCCCCCACCCTGGGGAAAAGACCTTATCAATGCTCCTCATGATTTTACAAACCTCAACAAGATCACCCTCTTAATCTCCAGTGAAAATAGTCCTAGCCTATCCAACCTGTCCTTATAATTCAAACCCTCCAGTCCCAGCAACACCTAGGTTGATCTTTGCTGAGCCCTCTCCAATTTAATAATATCCTTCCTACAGCAAGGTGACCAGAACAGTACACAATGCTCCAAAAGTGGCCTCACCAACATCCTGCACAATCTCAATGTGACATCCCAACTCCTATACTCAATAGTCTGAGCAAGTAAGGCAAGCATGGTAAATATCTTCTTCACCACTCTGTCTGTATGTGACACAACTTTCAAAGAGCTACAAACTAAAACTCCTGGGTCTTTCTTTTTGATAACACTCCCCAGGGTCCTACCATTAATTATATAACTCCTATCCTTGTTCACCTTACCAAAATGCAATACCACACATTTATCCAAATTAAGCTCCATCTGCCCAATTAATCAAGATTCCTTTGTAATCATAGATAACCTTCTTCACTGAAGACCACACTACCAATTTTGGTGTTATCCACAAATTTACTGACCATGCCTCCTAAATTCTTATCCAAGTTGTTTGTATAAATGATAAACAAAAGTGGACCCAGCACCGATCCCTGTGGAACACTGCTGGTCACAGGCCTCCAGTCTAAAAATCCACCCCCCCCCCCCCCAACCCCACCACCCTCTGTCTCCTTGCGACAATCCAGTTTTGTATCCAATTGGCAAGTTCTCCCTAAATCCCAAGTGATCTAACTTTACTGATTAGTCGACCAAGTGGTACCTTGTCAAAGGTTTTACTAAAGTCCATGTAGACAATATCTACTGCTCTGCTCTCATCAATTTTTTGGTTATAGCCTCAAAAACTCAATCAAGTTTGTCAGACATGACTTCCCATGTACAAAGCCATGCTGCATATCCCTAACCAGCCCTTGCCTCTCCAAATGCATGTAAATCCTATGTCTCAGAATGACCACCAACAGCTTATCCACCAATGATGTCAGACTCACTGGTCTACTGTACCCAGGCTCCTCCTTAAAGCTTTTCTCAAATAAAGGCACAACATTAGCCACCCTCCAGTTATATGGCACCTCACTCATGGCTGTATATATCACAAATACCTCTGCTAGGGGCCCTGCAATTTCTTCTCCTAACTTCCCACAATGTCCTGAGATACACTTGATCAGATCCCGGAGATATATCCACCTTTATATTTTGTAAGACCAGCAGCACCTCCTCTTCTCTGATGTGAATTCTTTATAAGACAGCAATATTTATTTCCCTGCATTCCCTAGCCTCCATGATAAGAGGATGGTGGTGGAGGGTTATTTTTCAAACTGGATCCCTGTGACCAAGGATCGGTGCTGGGTCCACTACTTTTCATCATTTATATAAATGATTTGGATGTGAAATAAGAGGTATAGTTAGTAGGTTTGCAGATGATACCAAAATTGGAGGTGTAGTGGACAGCGAAGAAGGTTGTCTCAGATTACAATGGGATTTTGATCAAGTGGGCCAATGGGCTGAGAAGTGGCAGATGGAGTATAATTTAGATAAATGTGAGGTCCTGCATTTTGAGAAAGCAAATCTTAGCAGGACTTAATGGTAAGGTCCTCAGGGGTGTTACTGAACAAAGAGAACTTGGAGTGCAGATTCATAGCTCCTTGAAAGTGGAATCACAGGTAGCTAGGATAGTGAAGAAGGTGTTTGGTAATGCTTTCCTTTATTGGTCACAGTAATGAGTACAGGGGTTGGGAGGTCATGTTGCGGCTGTACAGGGCATTGGTTAGGCCATTGTTGGAACATGGCGTGCAATTCTGTTCTCCTTTCTATCGGAAAGATGTTGTGAAACTTGAGAGGGTTCAGAAAAGCTTTATAAGGATATTGTCAGGGTTGGAGGATTTGAGCTATAGGGAGAGGCTGAACAGGCTGGGGCTGTTTTCCCTGGAGTGTCATACGCTGAGGGGTGACTTTATCGAGGTTTATAAAATCATGAGGGGCATGGATAGGATAAATAGACAAAGTCTTTTCCCTGGAGTGGGGGAGTCCAGAACTAGAGAGCATAGGTCTAGGGTGAGAGAGGAAAGATATAAAAGAGACCAAAGGGACAACTTCTCATGCATGTATGGAATGAGCTGCCAAAGGAAGTGGGGAGGCTGGTACAATTGCAACATTTAAAAGGCATTTGGATGGGTATATGAATAGGAAGGGTTTGGAGGGATATGGGCCGGGTGCTGGCAGGTGGGAATAGATTGGGTTGGGGTAATTGGTCGGCATGGACAGGTTGAACCGAAGGGTCTGTTTCCATGTTGTACATCTCTATGACTCTATGATAGGAAACATTCATTTAGTATCTCAGGTGACTCCCCTGGTCCCACACATAGACGACTTTGTTGATCTGCAAAAGCCCCTATTCTCTCATGAGTGCTCTGTTGCTGTTAATGCACTTGTAAAATTTGTTTGTATTATCATTAACCTTGCCTGCCAAGGCTATCACATTTCCCCTTCTTGCATTCCAGATTTCCCTCTTAAGAAAACTCCTAAACCCCATACTCTTCAAGAGATTCATTTGATCCCAACTGACAATACCTAATGTATGACTCCTTATTCTTGACGAGAGCCTTGATATCATTATTCAACCATTGATCCCTACTGTTACTAGCCTTACTCTTCAATCTAACAGGAACATTATGCCTCTGAGATCCTTTTATTATCTTTCCTCATGTTTCATAGCTAATATATTCACCCCTTTCTTAACTAAAGAGAACTGGGTTAATTTGGTTCCTTTCTAAAACAGAAATACATTGAGGTTGAGGAAAGGAATCCACCAGGGAAGGGATCCATTTTAAACTAAATATTTTGTAACCAGTTGAGAGAGAGTTTGAGATGAGAATGTTTTCAAGAGGGGTTAGTTATTGTGTTTGGGCTAATGGCATCATAGACTATGAGGAGAGAGCGGGAACAGGATACTGAGTTGATGATCAGCCACGATTATATTGGATGGTGGGACAGGCTCAAAGGGCTGAATGGCCTACTCCAGCTCCTATTTTCTATGTTTCTAAAGAAGGGAACCTGTTCATCCCTCCTCACCCACTTAGTGGTATAGCCACTTGGGGAAAACCCATCCGGATTGTAATGGATTTGGAATTTCTCTCCTGGCAATTGATTGTAACGCTGTTACCACTGAACCAGCACACATTGTGTAACACACAGTTAGGAGCAGAGAGGAAAATAAGATATGCAGACTTATGATCATCAGGAAACATTTAAAAGGGAAATTTATTAGAAAGCACAAAATAGACTGGAGAAATCATTTAAGCATATGGGGCTGGACTCATTGAGTAATTGATTGTGATGAAAGTAGCTAATAGATCTATTCGAGCATCTGGCAATAAATCAGTATATTTTGGTCAAATGTAGCTCAATGTCCTGGTGCCGAGGGAGGAAGTCTGGAGATGTGCTCAAATTTGTGGAATCCCAGAGAGGTGTGTGTAACTATTCCAGGACGTGAAGAAAGATTGTCAGACAAGAGGAAGAAGCAATGTAAAGGAGACAAAGTCTGAGTGTGTCAAAGCCAAAGTCAGATTGCAGTAAGGACAAGCACCAAGCTCCTTCCCCTGCCTGATTGTCCTGGATTTCAAACTGATGCCATCATCACTGAGACATTGTCAATCATGTTTACAAATGACATTGAGCTCTGTTGAGGGAATGATGAGGATCTGACCGAGTGTCTGGAGAACTGGATCGGAGCACTGGAAGATAGTGTCATGAAGATCTGTGGACCGGAGACCAAATGTATGGACTGTCAGCTTGAGCCTCGGGATGAGGATCAGAATGAAAGTATAAAGAGGCTGGGTGACAGCGTGGAGAAGGAGGGAGGTTACAAGGATCAGTGTAGGAGAAGCTGGAAGTGTGGAAGTGGAATTGTCAGCAGCATTTCAACTCTGATTAGAGAAATTAGAAGCAGTGCAGTATAATGTTGTGATAGAAAAGCAATGCTGAAATTGAGAAAGATAGAAAAGCAGGAGGCTGGAAGAACACAGCGAGCCAGACAGCATCAGGAGGTGGAGGAGTCAACATTTCAGGTTTAACTAACTGAGAAAAGCAGCTGTCAGACTGTTGCTGTTACTGAGTGCTGAAACCTGGACAATAGCAAGAAAAGAGGAACTACAAATGGACAACTGGATACTGGTGGGATGCGGGTGTGGAGATAATATGTGGAGTGATGAGTAAGGAAATGATAAATCAATAACCAGCACAACAAATGGGATTTGGGCATGGATTGTGAAGCATCAAAAAAGGAATTGGGAAAAAATCAAAATTCATTGAAGAGAGAGATGGGACTGCGGTGAAACAAGTGACAGAGGTGGGAGTGAGTGCCAAGAAGGAGAACAGGGAGGAGTAACACACGATGGAAAGATGTGGCAGTGAGAGACCTAAATGCAATGAATTTCTGGATGAATGTGGGACTGACAGGAGGTGGTGGAGAACGGGAATAATCAGCTTTGTGGTGAGCTTAAGTAAAATATGAGAAACAAAAAGGAGAATTAAAAGGAGATGAAGAAGGAACAAAGAAGAACCAAAAGCAGAACCCTGCAGTGAACAAATCCAATAGGTCATTTGGCCCATTAGCTTCGTGTTACCAGATCCACACAATCCAATCCTAGTCTTGCACAATCCTCCTACCCTTTACTGTTTCTCTTTTTAAGTAACAACTTGATTTCTTTTTAAAAGAATTTATTGTCTCTACCTCCTCAAAGAATATGAGACTCCCACCTTATTCTGTGTAAACATTGTTTTTGAATAGGCAGAAGTGAGTACTGCAGATGTTGGAGTTTAGAGTCAAGATGAGAGTGGTGCTGGAAAAGCACAGCAAGTCAGGCAGCAACCGAGGGGCAGGAAAAACAACGTTTCGGGCAAAAGTCCTTCATCAGGAATGCCCCGATGAAGGACTTTTGCCCGAAACATTGATTTTCTTGCTCCTTGGTTGCTGCCTGACCTGCTGTGCTTTTCCAGCACCACTCTCATCTTGACTCTAATCTCCAACATCTGCAGTACTCACTTCTGCCTAGTTGATTTTAACCTTACTGCATAGCCTTGTCCAAGGATGCTTACCTTGAAGGAGTTCTCCTCCTCTCTCTACAAGGATCTCAGTGAGTCTCTCTCTCTCTCACTGCAACCCCCAGGTCATCTCCTCTGCCCTGAAGCTCTTCAACCACATCCTGAAACAGACTCACTACCACAGCACATCTCCTTCCTCAGTGCCTGCCTCCGGAACCAACTGATCCCACATGGAGTCTGAACCACATTTAGAGCAACACAGTTCGGATTGCAGTGAGCAATTCATCTTCTCACTCCTTAAACCCCGCCCACCATCCACAAGACACAAATCAGGAGTGTGATGGAATACTCCTCTCTTACCTGGGTGCATGCAGCTCCAACAACACTTAACAAGCTTAACACCATCCAGGATAAAAAAACATCTACTCCCTTCACCACCTATGCTCAGTAGCAGCAGTGTTTACTATCTATAAAATGCAAAACAGAAATTCATCAAGGCCATTTAGACAGTACCTTCCAAATTCAAATATTTCCACCTCGAATGACAAAGGCAGCAGGTACATAGGAACCATCACTGGCAAGTTCCTCTTCAAGCAACTCACCATCCTGAGAAGGGCGAGAAGGCTCGCAACTGACAGCTGTGCTGCAGGACGTTGCTCTCTCTCTCTCTCTCTCTCTCTCTCTCTCTCCAGAGCTCCGGTTTCTTTGTACAATAAGCTCTGTTGTTGTATCCCGATTCTGACTCTGAGACTGGTGATTATTCCCCACAACGCAATCAATCCAACTATTAGAGAAATGTCTCACTGTTCCTTCACTGTCGCTGGGTCAAAATCCCGGAATTCTATAGCATATGGACTGCAGTGGTTCAAGAAGGCAGCTCACCACTGCGTTCTCAAGGGCAGTTAGGAATTGGCAATTAAACTGGCCCAGTTAGCATTACCCACATCCTACAAGTAAATAAATACTCACATTTGACAAGAGACAATTTGCTTGACTTTCATAAATTTGCAAGACAAAATGTCAATTCATTAATATTTATTACTTCATGGGATTTGATAAAGCCAATATTTTTGATTATCCAGAATTGCTCTTAAGAAGGTTATGTTGAACCACCTCTTGAACCATTGCAGTCCATACGGAGTGGGCACATCCACAGTTAGGAAAAGCGTTCCATGGTTTTATTCCAGTACCACTGAAGGAACAGTGATGCACTTCCCAAGTCAGGACAATGAAGGGCATGGAGGGAGCACTACAGAGGATGATGTCCTGTAATTTTTGTCCTTGTATTTCTGAATGGTAGCTTTTCAAGGCAGATTTGTCAAGTTGCTGCAGTGCACCTTATAGATGGTACACACTGTTGCCACTGAGCATTGGTGATAGAAGGACTGAACGTTTAAGGTAGTGGTATGAGTCAATTGAAATGGGAGTTGCACAGGGATGCTGACACGGGGCATACAGACACAGGATGGCTGCTGAGCCATAAGTTGGTCACATAGCACTCAAGATGGCCGCTGAGCCATTACATGGAAAAGTACAGCGAGCATACACAGATACTGCCTGAGGCCGACAGGATACTAGCACAATAGACACAGAACATAGATAATTATTTTAAGGAAGGTTGGGGAGTGAATACACATCAGTAATGTCGACTGCCTGCTGAAGAGTCTGAGTCCAGCCACCACCTTCAATAGAAACGTTAACTACCTGAGATTGCTTGTATACAGGTGTTAATACCATAGATTTGCAGTAATGGAAAACAATCTTCCTTCTTAGGAAGAATGATCACAACCAATTCCTGCAGCAATGGACTTCTGCGTAGCTGCTGAAACTGACAATGACTCTGTAACATTCCTCTGAAACTGTCAATGACTCTGTAATGTTTTCTGTAAACAAACCATGCTGTACAAAGACTTGATATCTGAAACATTATACCATGAAATGTATAAAATATCGTGACACGTACTCTGAGGGGGCGAGAAGGCTCACAACTGACAGCTGTGCTGCAAGACGTCTCTCTCTCTCTCCAGAGCTCCGGTTTCTTTGTACAATAAGCTCTGTTGTTGAATCCCGATTCTGACTCTGAGACTGGTGATTATTCCCCACAACGCAAGCAATCCAACTATTAGAGTCAACTGATCCAGGGAAGTGGAGCATATTCCATCACACTCCTGGTGTATGCCTCAGATGTCAGGACTTGAGTTATTTGCCACGGAATTCCTAAATTTTCAAAATCATTGCATTTATTTGGCTTGTCCAATTCAAATTGTGGTCAGTAGTAGCACTCAAGATGTTGACTGGAGATGTCTGAATGATTCTAATGCCACCCAATGCCAAATAGAGATGGTTAGATTCTCTTTTCTTGTAAATGATTATTGCCTGGCATGTGTGTGAATACTTACTTGCTTCAAATGAGATCAAACAAGAACGTTGTCCAGGTCTTGTAGTATCTGGACAAGGACTGCTTCAGCCATGAACAGGTTCTGAATATTTCACAATCATCAGCAAATGTCTCCAAGTCTGACCTTATGATGGAGAGAAAGTCATTGATGAACAGCTGAAAATGGTTGGGAATGGGACATTACCCCGAGGAATTCCTGCAGAAATGTTCTGTAGCTGAAATGATTGACTGCCAATAACCATAGCCATCCTCCTATGTGTCAGGTTTGACTCCAACCAATAGAGAATTTGCCCCCTGATACCCACTGGTTCCAGTTTTGTTTAGGATCCTTGATGTCACACTTGGTCGAATGCAGTCTTGATGCCAAGGGCTGTCACTCTCTCATCTCTCCTCTGGAATTCTGCTCTTTCGTCCATGCTTGAATCAAGACTGTAATGAGGTCAGGAGCTGAGTGGCCCTGGTGGAACCCAAACTGGGCATCACTGAGTAAATTATTGCTGAGCAGGTGCTGCTCGATAGCACTTTAATGACACCTTCCATCACTTTATTGATGGTTGAGAATGGACTGATGGGGTGATAATTGGTCAGACCGAATGTGAGGAGGATGCACCTGCACAATTTTATCTTGCCAGGTAGATGCCAGTGTCGCAGCTAGTTCAGGATCAAAAGCCTTCAGTGCTATTACTGGAATATTACCAGAGCTCAGTATCTCATGTTGTCAGCAGTTTAATATAATGCAACGTAAATTGTACTGGCAGATGACTGGCATCTATGATGCTGGGGACCTGAGGTGGGGGCTAAGATGCATTGTCCATTCAGCACATCTGGCTGAAGATTTTTGCAAATACTTCAGCCTTATTCTTTGCATTGATGTGCATGGATTTCCCAGTTGTTTGTGGAATATTTGTGGAACCATCTTCTTCTCCTCCTGTTGGTAGCTTAATTGTCCAGCACCACATTCTCAGGTGTATATAGGAGGACTGTAGAGTTGATATCTGATCCATTGGCTGCTTGATCACTTAGCCTTGTCTATCACATGTTGTTTCCAGTGAACGGTTTGAATCCTGCTTCGTGTTGTAGCTTCATCAGGGTCATGCATCACTTTTCCTTTTACCTGGTGTGGTTCTGGTGTGCCATCCTGCACTTTTCATGCACTAGTCGCCTGCTTTGATAACGATGGTATAATGGGGCCATGAGGTTTACAGATTGTGGCTGATGGCCCAAAAGCACCTTGTGGAGGTGGATTTAGATTAGATTCCCTACAGTGTGGAAACAGGCCCTTTGGCCCAACCAGTCCACACCGACCCTCTGAAGAGTAACCCACCGAAGAGTAACCCACCCAGACCCACTTCCCTCTGACTAATGCACCTATCCCTATGGGCAATTTAGCATGGATTTCCCAGTTGTTTGGACTGTGGGAGGAAACCGGAGCACCCGAAGGAAACCCACACGGGGAAAACGTGCAAACTTCACACAGGCAGTCGCCCGAGACTGGAATCGAACCCGGGACCATGGTGGTGTAAGGCAGCAGTGCTAACCACTGAGCCACCGTGCTGGTGCGAGATCTGTTTGAAAGCCAAGAGCTCATAACAATACTATTTCCAACTGTTTCTTTGAACTATCACTTTGCCAAGACCTATTTCTACAGCACATGGATAGTGTTATTGGGAATGAACCCAGTTATATTTGTATAATTTAAGGATATCAGTGCCATGACAAGGATTGGCATTTAACAACATGAAGTACCAGGCTAAAGTCAGCAAGATAAACTTCGTCGAACCCATTTATTCCACCCACAGAGTCTATCTGATCCAGGTAAGGTCAAGGATATTAAATAAATGCTGAACCCACAGGATAATAATGACCTGTGACATTGCTGCAGATTTTTATATGTCCTCTGCCATATATTCTGAAGTATATGGACAAGTTGGCACAGCTGAAGAATTTGCTCAAGAAGAACGTCCCCTATATATGGCAAGATGACCACCAGTACATCTTTGACTCTCTCACACTGGTTCTATCAGCAAAATTGTTCCTACTACAATACTTTGACTCTAAGGAAAGTCATAATTCTTCAAATGAACACATCACAAATAGGCCTAAAGTTCTGCAAGACAAGAAACCTATTGCCTTTGGTTTGAAAACTCTGACCTTTATGTAAGCCAACAATACCAACATAGAGCATAATGAGGGTAGGCAAAGTCAGAAGTCACATGGCACCAGACTAGAGTCCAACAGGTTTATTTGAAATCGCAAGCTTTCAGAGTGCAACCCCTTTGACAGGTGAAGTGACAACTGAAGGAGCAGCACTCCGAGAACTTGTAATTTCAAATAAACCTGGTGGACTATAACCTGGTGTCATGTGAATTCTGACAATATAGAGCATGGTAGGTTAGCTCTGGTATCTGGCATCATGCAGTTTCAGACTGACTTAGTTAGCAAAAATGTACTGGTGAAACAGCCTATAAGTCATTAGATATGATCTGCTGTGAACCACTAATGAGTGCGCTGCCACATTTACTGGGTCCACTTGTGTCTAAGTTTGTGTTGACATTTTTTGAAGGGTTATTCTCTGTGAGGCCTAGCAAAGTTTCTTGCAATATCAAATAAAACTCACCCAATTAATTATCTACCATGCTCCTATTGTGTTTCTCATGTCCAATTTATCCCTCATTTTGCCATGTACCTTTCTCATAACAACTTACTACTCAGTGGATCTCTCCTGAAAGTCTGGAACCTCTTGTCAGTGCAGTATAAAGGTGCAAAATGGCGCAGCAGCATTATTTCCCACCGCACCTAACCTGCATGACTGACACTCTCTCTTACATACAACCCCCATTGATCGATGTTTAACTACCAGGCCACACACCTTACCCGTCCACAGCTACATCCTGTTTGAACACCCTCTCCAAGTCAGTACTGTCCTATCCCCAATGCCAACTATAGACCCATATCTTGATACTGTGCAATAGGGAAACAGCACCATAATGGTAAACAATTGGACAAATACAATGACAAACATAAGCTTTTGCTGACAGAAATCAGAAGGGAACACAAATGAAGCAAATGAAAGCTGAACATCACCTCCACAATGCCAATCAGATTTCAAATTCATGACCAAAGATTATTCCTCACGTCGCCTACTGCCTGCTCCATTCAGTTTTCTTCTGTTGGATTCAGGAATCCCAATGAGATTCTGGCTGGCTTTTAGTGTCCATCACAGCTGAGCTCGGTCACCTCTTGAGGGGCCCTGTGCCACAACCTCTCCCTGAGATCAGGAGGATTTAAGACCATAAGACCGTAAGAAATAGGAATGGAAGTAAGGCCATTCGACTCATCGAGTCCACTCCGCCATTCAATCATGGCTGATGGGCACTTCAACACCACTTCCCCGCACTCTCCCCGTAGCCCTTAATTCCTCGCGAGATTAAGAATTTATCAATCTCTGCCTTGAAGACCTTCAGCGTCCCGGCCTCCACTGCATGCCATGGCAGTGAATTGCACGGGCCCACCACTCTCTGGCTGAAGAAATGTCACCTCATTTTTGTTTTAAATTGACCTCCTCTAATTCTAAGGTTGTGCCCACAAATCTTAGTATCCCCGCCTGATGGAAACAAATTCCCAGCGTCCATCCTTTCTAAGCCAAGCATTATCTTGTAAGTTTCTATTAGATCCCGCCTCAATCTTCTAAACTCTAATGAATACAATCCCAGGATCCTCTGCTATTCATCGTATGTTAGGCCTACCTTTCCAGGGATCATCCGTGTGAATCTCCGCTGGGCACGATCCAGTGCCAGTATGTCCTTCCTGAGGTGTGGGGCCCATAAGTGGACAGAGTATTCTAAATAGGGCCTAACCAGAGCTTTATGAAGTCTTAGTAGCACCTCACTGCTTTTACATTCCAACCCTCTTGAAATAAGTTACAACATTACATTTGCTTTCCTAACCACGGACTCAACTGGCAAGTCAACCTTTAGAGAATCCTGGACTAGGAGAAAGTGAGGTCTGCAGATGCTGAAGATCACAGCTGAAAATGTGTTGCTGGAAAAGCGCAGCAGGTCAGGCAGCATCCAAGGAACAGGAAATTCGATGTTTCGGGCATGATTCCTGAAGAAGGGCTTATGCCCGAAACGTCGAATTTCCTGTTCCTTGGATGCTGCCTGACCTGCTGCGCTTTTCCAGCAACACATTTTCAGCTCAGAATCCTGGACTAGCACTCCCAGATCCCTTTGTACTTTGGCTTTATGAATTTTCTCACCATTTAGAAAATAGTCCTTGCCTGTGTTCATTTTTCCAAAGTGCAAGACCTTGCATTTACTCACACTGAATTTCATCTGCCACTTCTTGGATCATTCTCCTAAACTGTCTAAATCTTTCTGCAGCCTCCCCACCTCCTCAGTACTACCTGCCTGTCCACCTAACTTTGTATCATCGGCAAACTTTGCCAGAATTCCCCCAGTCCCTTCATCCAGATCATTTATGTATAAAGTGAACAGCTGGGGCCCCAATACTGAACCCTGCGGGACACCACTTGTTACCAGCTGCCATTCCGAAAAGGAACCTTTTATCACAAATCTCTGCCTTCTGTCATACAGTTGATCCTCAATCCATGCCAGTAGCTCACCTCGAACACCATGGGCCTTCACCTTACTCAGCAGCGTCCCATGAGGCACCTTATCAAAGACCTTTTGGAAGTCTAGGTAGATAACATCCACTGGGTTTCCCTGGTCTAAACTACTTGTTACCACTTCAAAGAATTCTAACAGGTTTGTCAGACGCAACTTCCCCTTACTAAATCCGTGCTGATTTGTTCTAATATGAACCTGCACTTCCAAGAATTTAGAAATATCATCCTTAACAATGGATTCTAGAATTTTACCTATAACTGAGGTTAGGCTAATCGGCCTATAATTTTCCATCTTTTGTCTTGATCCTTTCTTGAACAAGGGTGTTACAACAGCAATTTTCCAATCATCTGGAATTTTCCCTGACTCCAGTGATTTTTGAAAGATCACAACCAACGCCGCCACTATTTCCTCAGCCACTTCCCTCAGAACTCTAAGATATAGCCCATCCAGGCCAAGGGATTTATCAGTTTTTAGACCTTTCAGCTAATCAAGCTTTCTCCTTTGTAATGGCTACCATACTCAACTCTTCCCCTTGACTCTCCTTAATTGTTGGGATATTACTCATGTCTTCCACTGTGAAAACTGACACAAAGTATTTATTAAGTTCTTCAGCTATTTCCTTATCTCCCAGCTATTTCCTTATCTCCCAGTAACCTTCCTGCACCAATTTGAAGTGGCCAAATCTCTACTTTGGCCTCTCATTTGTTTCTTATGTATTGAAAGAAACTTTTACCATCATTTCTAATGTTACTGGCTAGCTTACCTTCATATTTGATTCTCTCCTTCCTTTTTTCTCTGTTATCTTCTGTTTGGATTTGTAGTCTTCCCAATCTTCTGATTTCCCAATGCTCTTGGCCACTTCATAGGCTCTCTCTTTTTCTATAATACATTTCCTGAGTTCCTTCATCAGCCACGGTTGTCCAATACCTCCCACCCACCCTGGATAATCTTTCTTTCCATTGGGATGTACCTCTGTACTGTGTCCTCAATTACACCCACAAACTCTTACCATTTTTGCTCTACTGTCTTCCCCGCTAGGCTCTGCTTCCAATTTTCGTCAGTTCCTCTCTCTTGCCCCTGTAATTACCTTTATTTAATAGTAACACCATTACATCCAATTTTGCCTTCTCCTTGAACTGCAGTCTGAACTCTGCCATATTATTAATGTTGCCTCCTAAGTGTTCCCTGACTTTAAGGTCATTTATAAAGTTTGGCCATTACATAGCACTAAGTCCAGAATAGCCTGCTCCCTTGTGGGCTCCATCACAAGCTGCTCCAAAATGCCATCCCATAAGCATTCCATCAATTCATTTTCTTTGGATCCACCGACAATATAATTCACCCAGTCCACCTGCATATTGAAGTCCCCCATGATCACCATGACCTTGTCTTTCTGACATGCCTTATCCATTTCCTGGTATATCTTACTTCCCTTGTCCTGACCACTGCTGGGAGGTCTGTACATTACTCCCATTGTGGTTTTTTTGCCTTTGTGGTTCCTCAACTCCACCCACACAGACTCCACATCATCTGACCCTATACCATTTAATGCCATAGATTTAATTTCATTCTTTACTAACAGGGCAACCCCACCCCATCTGCCCACCTCCCTGTCTTTTCACTAAGTTGTAATTCCTTGGATGTTTAACTGCCAGTCCGGAACCCCCTGCCACCACGACTCTGTGATGCCTACCACATCATAATAATTTATGATTATGATTTCTTCAGCCTGGGGCTGGTGAATCTATTAAACTCATTGCTGCAGAGGCTATGGAGGCCAAGTCATTGAGCGTATATAAGGTAGCGATAGATAGGTTCTTAATTAGTAAAGTGATCAAGGGTTATGAGGAGAAAGAAGGAGAATGGGGTTTATAAAAATATCTGCTCGGATTAAATGGCGGAGCTCCTGGGCTGAATGGCCTAATTCTGCTCCTATATCTTAAGGCTTTATGGCACTGCCCCCAGCCTCCCCACTTCCTCCTTGTCCATGCTGATGATTAGCCCTCATCACTTCTCAACATTGCCATTTGGTTGAAGGATTGTGCAGTGTGCTTGATGTTCTGGCAGCTGGCCCATGCTGTAGGTGTTAGATTGATGCCTTGTTGCGCCAGTCACCAAGACACCTCCCCTGCACCACCCCAATCCACCTCTCCCAACTGACAAGTAGCCTGTCTGTGTGTCTGCGTTAAAGAGCACCTCAAAATGGCACTGCACCACCAACTAACTGAAATTACACAGCAAAAGAAGTCAAAGTAATACATGGTGCTGGGGCCATGCAGGTTGGCACTAAGTGAGTGAAGAAAAGTTATGAGAGTGAGTAAGCTGAGATGTGGTTTGCTCCATTCTGTGATAGTTTACTTTTCAAAATTTCCAATTGTTTGACAGCTTAGCAACACAGTGAGCATGATCACCTTTGAGACGATGCGTGCTGTTTTCAGTTTATTCAGTGTCCTGCCAGTGAGGGTATTGAATTTAACCTTAACAACAGTTCTTCAATTTTGTTGAAAGCCCAGGAACTGAAGTGGTGAGTCTGATCTCTCCACAGATGCTGGCTGACCTGCTGAGCGATTACAGATCGCTTGCATTTTTGTATTGGATTTACAACCCATTCAGTGCATCGCTGTTTTTTATTTGACTAGATTATCTGTTTTGTGCACTGTGGAAAACACGAATAGCTGTTTTGATGAAATTACTTTCATTATTTACTGCAGTTATAAAATAACGTAGGAGGTTCTGGCAGGGAGTCAATAGTATTTAGCAAGCTTCTTAGTAGAAGTAAGTAAATTGAAGTCAGTGATTCCAGTCATTGGCTCTGTTATTCCATGTAACTGTGCTATAATTATGCTTATGATACTCAGAAAATTAAGACTAGGTTCGCAAAATTATCAAATTGTTACAGCACAGAAGGAGACCATTTGGGCCGTTGTGTCAATGCCAGCTCTCTGAATGACCATCATGACTCAGTGTCACTGCCCTTTCCCTATAGCCCTGAATTGTTTTTCTATTTAAATAACCATCCAGTGCTCTCTTGAATACCTCAATTGAACCTGCCTCCACCATATTTCCAGGTGGGGTGTTTCACACCCTAGTCATTTACTGTGTGGAATTTCTAATATCACATTTGCTTCTTTTGCCGATTACCATCTAATTGCGCCCTCTTGTACTCAATCCTTTTAAGACAATGAACAGTTTCTCCCTATCCACTCTGTTCAGACAGTTGTGATTTTGAAAACTTCAATTAAATCTCTTCTCAGCCTTCTCCCCTCTAGGGAAACCTGTGCCAACTTCTCCAATATTACTTTCTAACAGAAGTTCCTTATCCATGAAACCATTCTTGTAAACATCTTCTGAACTCTCTCCAGGTTATTCAACTCCTCAAGCCTGGCCCAATGGTTACAATGGAGTTCTTTCATAGTCCTTTCAAACAGAATGGTGTTGGTGTTTTGTTGGACCAGTAATTAAGAGAGCCAGGTAATGCTCCCTATACCTGGGTTCAGATCTCATCTCGGCAGATGGTGGAACATTAATTTAAAGTTCTACAATGACCACATAACAATTGTTGATTAAACCTATCAGGTTCACATGTCCTTTTGGGAAGAAAATTTGCCATCCTCATCTGGTCTGGCTTTCATCTGACCCCAAATCTCCAGTAATATGGCTGACCCGTAATTACCTTTGGTCATTGTCTTCGCAAGCCACTTGGTTCTATCAACCCCCTAAAATGTCTCACAGAAATTAAACCTGACATTGGTATTAAACCTGACATTGTATTAAACTTGATATTGACCTTGGCATCAGAAATGTCAACAAACGCAGCTTGTTGACCCTGCAAAGTCATCCTTACCAACACCTCTGGGCTAATGCCAAAATTGGGAGAGCTGTTTCACAGACTACTCCAACAGTAGCCCAACATAGTCACCCTCATGGCATCAGACCTTTGAGAGAATGTAAAGTCCCAGACCTGACAACAACTCCCCATGACAATTGCCATATTGTTCATCAGTCCCTGCTGGACCTGACCTTCCCCTGTTGGACCTATCCATTTTCCTGCTGGACATGACTTTCCTACTGCTGGACCTGACCATTCACTTCCTTTCTTCTGCTGTATGGATCTCACCCACTACTGGACCCGACACGACAGCACATGCTGACCTACCCTAAACATTAACCCTCACCCCCTTGCCACCTTGCACCCTGGCATCCTATTTCTTCCCACTGCATCTTAATCACCTGGCATGTTACTCCCCCAATCATCTGGCATCTGAAGCCAGGCAGTTTACCCTCCCAGCTGCCTGACATCATCTTTCTAAATGTTGTCTAACTAATCTCATCCAGAGATGTTATTACACCCCACTGGAGCTGGTGGGACTTTTACCCAGGTCTCCTTCCTCAGAGGTAAGGTCACAACCACTGCACGACAAGACCCTAAACATATACCCGTATAAATACACAGCAGTTGTCGACGCACCTTTACATCTGAGAGTATGGCAGCTGCCTGCTGCAAAAGGGAGTATGGTTTGGCATCTCTCTGATAGTTCAGCCATTCAAGGGGACTGTCAGGATGGAAACATGACTTTGCATTTCTGATGGAGCCCTGAGTGGAATCTCCTCCCATAAGTGCAGAGAAAACAGAAGGACCAAATTGCCAATATGCGTGTGATTGCCAGTTCATAGAATCATGGAATCTCAAGTGTGGAAACAGCTTCTTCAGTCCAACAAGACCACACTGACCTTCCAAAGAGTAACCCACCCAGACCCATTCCCCCACCCCATCACTCTCCATTTATCCCTGACTAATGCACCTTGCCTATACATCCCTGAACACTATGGGCAATTTAGCACAGCCAATTCACCTGAACTTCACACCTGTGGGAGGAAACCAGAGCACACAGAGGAAACCCACACTGACACAGATAAGGAAGGACACCACTTTGCCTGGGACAATGCATTCATCCTAGGGCAAGCTAAACAGAAACACGCATGAGAATTCCTAGAAGCATGGCATTCCAACCAGAACTCTGTCAACAAATTCATTAACTTGGACCCCCTTTACCAACCCTTGAGAAAAGAACAGGAAATGACATCACCAACCCAAGGAAACCCAAACATATGAAATAGTAAGCAGAAACACCAGCAGTGCGTCATCCAGAGGCCCACTGAAGATGTTACCTAGTATGGTGAAGAAACATCTGAAAATGAACCTTCCAGCTCAACGAGCAATCCAATGAGAACCTCAACCTGAGTTACAAATCTTCCCAAAACTTGCTAATGCTTGCTGTTCATCCTCCAGTGCCTCGAAAGTGGAGGTGGTTTACCTTAACTCCTACAGCCCATTTAATTTGCTGCTTGAAAGAAATTTCCACAGTTACGACTAGTCCTTAGGAACAGTGATATAATTCACAGTCATGATGGTATGGAGATTAAAGGGAAACATGTAGCTGGTGGGGTTCCCATGCATGGGCTGCTATTGTCCTTCAAGCTGGTTGTGACTGCAGGTTCATAAGAAGCCAGACTAGTTGAGAATGGCAAATTTCCTTCCCTAAAGGGCATTTGTGAACGTGATGGGTTTAATCAACAATTATTTTGAGGTCATCATAAAACTTTAAATTAGAAGGAGCTTTGGTGAAGTACTGCTGTGGGTCTTGTAAATGACAAAGATGGTATATTTGAGCTTCTTGAATGCTGTCTGAATGTGTGGACCATCATGTACTTAACATGTGTCTTAAAGTTGCAAATATGCTTTGAGGAATCAGGAAGTGAGATACTTATGGCAGAACTCCTAGTCTCTGATCTGTTCCTCTATCTGTTGTACATACCAGTTGATCCAGTCAGTTTCTAATAAGTGGGAAATGTCAGGATGTTAGTTTCAGTGATGGAGAGCATATTGCACATCAATATGCTTGCAATTTGTTTAATTGAAGATGGTCATTGTCTGACTCTTGCGTACTGTGAATGTTATTGGCCACTTATTAACACAAGTCTCAATATTATCCAGGTCTTACTACATACAGGTATGGAATGCTTCATTGTCTGAGGGGTCATGATAGTACTGAGGACTGTGAAGCAAGCGGTCAGGTAGGTAAATGGTATTTTGCCTTCCCTGCAAGAGGGTTTGAGTACAGAAACAAAGAGTCTTTACTGTAGCTGTAGAGGTCCTTTGTGAGATAATACCGGGAGTATTGTGTGCAGTTTTGGTCTCTTTATCTAAGAAACGACGATTTTGCTGCAGAGGGAATACAGAGACAGTTCACCGGACTGGTTCCTGAGTTTTGTCATATGAGGAGAGATGATGTCTATTGGCCTATCTTCACTGGGGTTTAGAAGAATCAGAGGGGATCTCATTGGAACAGATTGAATTTTTACAGGGTTGGACAGACTGGATACAGCCTTGACTGGAGTTGTGGGGGCGAGCGAGTGGTACAGGGATTGGGCGTTCCAGAATGAGTGATCGCAATCTCACGGTGTGCCATTTCAGATTGAGTTGAGGGAAAATTTCTTCACTCAAAAGGTGATGAACCTTTGGAATTCTGTAGCACAGAAGGCTGAGGAAGTGAAACCACAACATAATAACATGAATATGAAACTACAATCCTTGTGGAGACAATGTCCCACAAGCAAAATAGATAGATTTCTCAAAGTTAAAGATGTCGAGAAGCATGGGGAAAGCAAGGGAGTATGCTGTTTGAGACAAGAACATCATCTATGGTAGTGGTGAAGCAGGCTCGATAGGTAAACAGCTTACTTCTGTTTCTTATGTTATGTAAATTCAGTGATTGTCTGGAAAAGCCCTGTGTGAATTTATGGAATGCCAACCTGTAGACTGTCAGGGAAACTTCAAAGAGAAAGATTTAGAGGGATTAGATATTGAGAAGTTGGCTACTTCTCTCAGCTGAAAGTCATTGTCTGTGGATTATATCCCAAACTGGAGACATGATTGTGCTTTACCCTTCCTGGCATGTATGAAAAGAGGTATTAAAAAGCAATTGCAACCTCTAACCTGTGTGAGTTAGTGGTCTAATGTACCAATCTGATCTAATGTGCTGTGAAGATCTTAGTTTAAGGACAGACATTAGACATCCCTGCACTGTAGGTAAAGAAAGACTCTCTCTCACACACACTCTGCGTGCTGAGGGCAGGCAATCCAGCGAAAACACTGTCATGAGGAAAACAGGACAAAAGCCTGCCAGATAACTGTGGAGCCAAGAATCTTGAAATCACCTGCCTCAAGATGAACGTCAGTGTTACTGATATCATTCAACAATTGGCCACCATGTTCCATCATCCACTCTTCACAGAATACTTCAGAAGCTGTTTGTATATCATTTTAATAGTTATCTTTTTACTCAAATCACACATCTAATCTGAGAGAGAAAGAGAGAGAGAGAGAAAGAGAGAGAGAGAAAGAGAGAGAGAGAGAGAGTGTGTGTGTGTGTGTGTGTGTGTGTGTGTGTGTCACTTTTTTTCATCCTTTCTTGCATTTAGTAGCTAATACGTTCGCCTTTTCTTGAACTTAAGAAAGCTGGGTCAATGTGGCTCCTTCCTAAAACAGAAATACATTGAGGTTGAGGAAAGGAATCCACCAGGGAAGGGATTCATTTTAAACTAACTATTTTGTAACCAGTTGAGAGAGAGCTTGAGATGAGAATGTTTTCAAGAGGGGTTAGTTATTGTGTTTGGTCTAATGGCATCATAGACTATGGGGAGAGAGCAGGAACAGGATACTGAGTTGATGATCAGCCATGATTATATTGGATGGTGGGGCAGGCTCAAAGGGCTGAATGGCCTACTCCAGCTCCTATTTTCTATATTTCTAAAGAAGGGAACCTGTTCATCCCTCCTCACCCACTTAGTGGTATAGCCACTTGGGGAAAACCCATCCGGATTGTAATGAATTTGGAATTGATTGTAACGCTGTTACCACTGAACCAGCACACATTGTGTAACACACAGTTAGGCGCAGAGAGGAAAATAAGATATGCAGACTTATGATCATCAGGAAACATTTAAAAGGGAAATTTATTGGAAAGCACAAAATAGATTCGAGAAACCATTTAAACATATGGGGCTGGAATCATTTTTCACAGTGACATTGAGCAAGCTCAGTCAGTTTAATGGGTCTCATTGCAGATGAATGAAACTTACCAGGGCCAGTCCATGTAATGTGAAATATGACTTAATTCTTCCTTTGATGTTTGAGTACTTGATTGTGATGAAAGTAGCTAATAGATCTATTCGAGCATCTGGCAATAAATCAGTATATTTTGGTCAAATGTAACTCAATGTCCTGGTGCCGAGGGAGGAAGTCTGGAGATGCGCTCAAATTTGTGGAATCCCAGAGAGGTGTGTGTAACTTTTCCAGGATGTGAAGAAAGAGTGTCAGGCAAGAGGAAGAAGCAATGTGAGGGAGACTGAGTGTGTCAAAGCCAAAGTCAGGTTGCAGTAAGGACAAGCACCAAGCCCCTTCCCCTGCCTGATTGTCCTGGATTTCAAACTGATACCATCATCACTGAGACATTGTCAATCATGTTTACAAATGACATTGAGCTCTGTTGAGGGAATGATGAGGACCTGACCGAGTGTCTGGAGAACTGGATCGGAGCACTGGAAGATAGTGTCATGAAGATCTGTGGACCGGAGACCAAATGTATGGACTGTCAGCTTGAGCCTCGGGATGAGGATCAGAATGAAAGTATAAAGAGTCTGGGTGACAGCGTGGAGAAGGAGGGAGGTTACAAGGATCAGTGTAGGAGAAGCTGGAAGTGTGGAAGTGGAATTGTCAGCAGCACATTCCTGATGAAGAGTTTATGTTTGAAATGACGACTCTCCTGCTCCTCGGATGCTGCCTGACCTGCTGTGTTGATCCAGCACCACACCTTTTGACTCTGATCTCCAGCATCTGTAGTCCTCACTTTCTCCTAGCAGCATTTTAATTCTGATTAGAGAAATTGGAAGCAATGCAGTGTAATGTTGTGATAGAAAAGCAATGCTGAAATTGAGAGAAGAATCTACAAGGCAGTTGTTCGACTATCATCGTTACAGAGTGGAGAAACCTGGGCAATATTGAGAAAAAAGAACAACAAATTGGAACTAGTGATGCACCTCATAAGTTTAGCTTTGAAAGACTCTCTAAGGAGGTGCAGAGGTTAAGATTAAGTTAAAAACAGTTTGCAGTGAGCTGGCTTTATGCCATCTACATCTGTGCCTTACAAGCTGAATTAAAACTACAGGGAATCAGGGGAATAAGTAATAAACTTACGAAGAGAAATGACAGCTAACAGAGTTCTAGAAGCATGTGACGAGGCTCATTATAAAAATGCAACATAGCAAATACTGGATGAAAACCTGGGTTTCAAGCCGAGAAAGTCTGGTTGATGGGAGTACTGGAGAATGCAGGGGCTGCTCAGAGAGAAGTGACAACAATATGTTCCCTGTCCTGAAGCAGACCACGCCCCTTGTAAAACCAAAATTAAGTAATTCCAGATGCAAATTAGCCAACAATGAGCAATGAGATCTGCAGTCTCTCCTAATGAGAAAGTTCATCTTGATATGTGTTGGGACAAACATATCCTGATGATTTCAGGCTTTACTGACATAATATCATTTTTTTTGTTCATTCCTGAGCTGTGCCTGTCGCTGGCTGAACCATCATTTGTTGCCCATCCCAGGTTGTTGTTGAGAATTTGGTGGTGAGCTGCCTTATTGAACCACTGCAGCCCATATTGAAACTACTTGCCTGCCTAACCTGCCTTGTACAGCAAAACCTGTTTGTATGGTCACACAAGCCAGGGCAAAACCAGAGGTGGAAGGAATTGGAGAGAGAATTCTCACTGTGTTTAAAGAAAAATTCATGACCACGTCCGGAGTCCAGTCACCAATGGGGGCAAGGGCTTTGAGGGAACAACCGGACATTCCAATAGAAATGGGCTCTGACATCCTCCTCCTCATGTCAAAATGAGGAATGCTTAAGACCTCACATGCAGAGTTAAAGAGTAATGATTTTAAATTGATCATCTTAGCTGCATACTCCCTCAGCTTAAAAACTGAACTGTGCTGGTACACTATGACCAAAGGAGCAGTGGATGTAATCTATATAGCCCAACCATTATGTGCAAATTTAATGATGCCCACTAGGTCTTGTATACAACCCTGATCCGTCATAGAGCAAGTCAGAGAATACAGACAGCAGAAAGCAATTGAGCCATGGGACTGAATTTATGTCTGCAAAATAAACAGAGCACACAGCAAACGAAAGGGGTTGGATATAATCGAGGACAATTTGCCTGAGTTCAGGTATGTCAAATACTCAATATAGATGTTATTTTCTAAGCATTTATTAACACCTTGGGAATTGATAAAGCCATAATTTGTTGATCATTCCTAACTGTCCTTAAGAAGATCAAGGTGAAGCATCTTTTTGAATCACTGTAATCCATGTGGTGTGGGTGCACTGACAGCACAGTTAGGAAGAAAGTTCCATGGTTTTCCTTCTGAAGGCAGGTTTGTCAAGTTGGGGCAGTGCACCTTACAGCCACTGTGCATTGGTGATAGAAGAACTGAACATTTAAGGTGGTGGCTGGCAGTCAATCCAGCCAACTGTTCAAACCAATTGATTCCAGCAAGTGAAAAGTACTCCATCATGTTCCTGATGTGTGCCTTGTTGATGGTGAACTGCATTTCACAGGATATGAGTAATGCAGCACAGAATTCTTAGTTTCTAATCTGCTGTTATATCCCATCATTGATATGACTGGTCCAGTTTAGATTCTGATCAATGGTAGCCCCAGGATGTTGAGAGCACAGGATTCAGAGAAGGATGACGCTGGGATTCTGTATTGTTGTAAATGGTCATCACCTGGCACTTGTTATTTCTCAGCCTAAGCCTGGACATTTTCCAAGTCTTGCAGTATTTGGACATGGGCATACTGAATATTATGCAATCATCAGTTTATGGCCCCACTTCAAATCATACGATGATGACAAAGTTCTTGCTGAAGAAGCTGAAGCTACAGAACCTAGGATATCCCCAGTGACAGCCCAGCAGTAGCACTATGCTGGTTCTAAGATGATTAGCCTCTAATAACTACAACCACCATCCTTTATGATCAGTATAATTCTAACCAGAAGAGGACTTTACCCCTGTTTTGCATTGATTCTGGTTTTGCTGAGGCTCCTGGGTGCCACACTGGGTCAAACACAGCTTTGATGTCGACGACTATTCCTCTCATCTCCCCTCTAGAATTCAGCTCTTTTATCTTTGATTGAACCAAAGGACTAATGATGTCAGGAGCAGAGTGGCCCTGGTAGAACCCAAACTGAGTGTCAGTGAGCAGGCTATTGCTGAGTAAGTGACACTTGAAATCACTGTTGCCACCCATTCTATCACTTTGTTGATGATTGCGAGTAGGTAGTCGGGCTATAGTTGGCCAGATTGGTTGATCCTGCTTTTTGTGACAGGGCTTACTGGGCAACTTTCTACTTTGCCAGGTAGATGCCTGTGTGGTAGTTGTGGGATGTCTAGGTCTGGAGCAAATATCTTCAGTATTTTTGTCGGAAAGTTACCAAGACACATAAACTTTGCAGTTTCCAATGCATACAGCAGTTACTTCATATTACATGGAATAAGTTGTATTTAGGCTGTAGACTGATAGCTGTGATGCAGGGCCCTGAGGATGTTGCCAAGGTGGATCACCTACTCAACATTAATGATTGAAGCTGGTAGCAAATGCTCCAGCATTGCTGTTTGTACTGGTGGGATCTCCCATCATTTAGGAGGGAGTTATTTGTGGAACCTCCTTCTCCTCCTCCTGTTAGTTGTTTAACTGTCTCCCACCACATTCACTGGGGTATATACGACTGCAGAGCTAATATCTGATCCATTGGCTGTGGGATCGCTGGGCCTTGCCTGTCACATGGTGCTTCCAGTGAATGACTTGAACCTAGCCTTCTGTTGTAGCTTCATCACTTTTCATTTTACCTGGTGTGGTCCAGGCGTGCCGTCTTTCACTCTTTGTGAAACCAGCATTGGTCCCCTGCTTTGATGGCCATGAGGTTTACAGGTTGTGGCTAAAGACAATTCCATGATGGCTGATGGCCCAAATCGCATCATGTATGCTGTTTGAAATCTATTCCAATCAGCATGGGGGTTCTGCCATACAGTCAATGGAGGATATCCTCAATGTGAAGATAGAACCTTGTTTTGTGCAGGATTGTGCAGTTTTATATAGTGTTTGTTTCTTGCTGCATGTAACTGGTAGGGAAAAATATTCCAATTGTGTCAATACATTAGGAAAATACATGCAATTTGGAAAATATGAAAGTGGTTGCAGTGTGTTGTATGGCCCTCCAATATGATGTTGCCCCACACTTTCAACTGAAGTATCACAAATGTACCATTATGATTCCTCTGAATATGGACGTTACTTATTTTGAGCACTTTCTGGAATCAACAAATACCTTCTTCATCTGTTCACAGTTTCAGGACACATGGACAGTAAAAGGTTACTTGCTGACTCTATGGTCCTGGAAAGGAATCTCATTTGAGAAGACAGCACATAGTAGACAATGACCTTGAGTCCATTGTTGGGAAATGTACAGTGTACATTTGAAATCCTAATATCCTTGCCCCCATCCCTTCCCTAACCCTAACTCAGAAAATGACCCCTAGCTTGTCCCGTTAGCCACCTTCCTTCCAGCCTCTTCTAAAGCTAAACTTGACTGGACCCCCAACATTGATGCTTATTCTTCACAAAACCGTTCATTAAATGGAACCAATTTACACCCATTTCAGCTCATCTATGGAGCAAGCTGTCATCCCCATTCTATATGGGGCAAAGAGCACAATGTTTTTTTTCTCAATATCCTCTCCTGTACGTCACCTGGAAGCAAGTATGTATGATTTACCTCCACATAAATTTCCATATAACCCTCAGATGAGCATCTCTGACAGGGCTTCCATTATATTGAGCCACGAGCATGAACATACACAATAGATGGAGCTTTATCACACAACTTTGTTCTGACTTTGATCATGGCTACTATCCTGGTGTATCTAAATTGAATAAACACATTGATAAATACTCTGTATTATTCACAACTTATTGGTTACATCAGATCTTTCCAGCCACATCTCAACTCTGTGTATGGACTAATATATTACCAATATATTTTCATTTGTGAAAAAGGTTAGTTTATTTTTAAAAAAAAGATTTCTACTTCTTGGAGTTACTTACTTTCACATGAGTAAAATCATTCTCCTGCAGACAGGAACAATCCTTCTTAGTTTTCTGCAAAGTTGTGATTGTTTCCTAAATATCCCTCAACGCATATACCTTTGAGTTATTACCCAGTAGTTCCCAATACATTCTATGTGAAATATTTGTGCATAACTACTTTGGAAACAACTCTATTATAGCCATTTTGCAGGTGTTATTCTTTATAGTTTAGTGAATGACAATGTAAAAAATCCACATGAGTCTTGTGGTGCAGGTTAACATAATGATAGGTTTAACTCTCACCCAATCTTGGAGTTACGTGATAATTGTCTGAGCAGGTTGTTAAGAAATATTCTAAGGGTATTATTGTGCATTGGTAATGACCTTATCTCTAGGTTGATAGGTCAAGTTTCAAATCTCACCTGCCCTAGAAATATTTCATAATATGGCAAAAGTGAGGACTACAGATGCTGGAAACCAGAGTCTAGATTAGAGTGGTGCTGGAAAAGCACAGCAGGTCAGGCAGCATCTGAGGAGCAGGAAAGTCGACGTTTCGGGCAAAAGCCCTTCGTCAGGAATGGAGGCAGGGAGCCTCCAGGGTGGAGATATAAGTGGAGGCTGGGGAGAAAGTAGCAAAGAGTACAATAGGTGAATGGGGTGGGGATGGAGGTGATAGGTCAGAGGGAGGGTGGAACGGATAGGTGGGAATGGAGATTGGCAGGTGGGACAGGTCATGGGGACAGTGCTGAGCTGGAAGGTTGGAACTAGGGTAAGGTGGGGGGAGGAAACTGGTGAAGTCCACATTGATGCCCTGGGGTTGAAGTGTTCCGAGGCAGAATGTCTGAACAAGTTGATTAACAACATTTAGAAGAGATTTACTGCACAAAGTGTCAGCAATTGTGGTCAGGCAAAACACTGTCAGAACTGAGCAACACTTCCTGAAACTGCGCGTGTGTCAGAAATGATCCCATAGTGAAGTAGATCCTGTTCCTGTTCACACTTGAATCTTTATTGTATAACCATGTTAGCAGCTATTACTGATTTTTTTTTCTCTCTCACAAATGCTGTTAGAAGAAGTAAGACATTCCAAAATGTTACCTGAGATCATTTGAAGATGGAAAGCCGGAATGCGTACCTTTCTGATTTAAGTAGAACGGCGGGGACAGCTAGAATTTTGCAAAGGGAGTTAGATATGTAGCTGAAAAGCAGAAATGTGCAGAGTCATGGGAAAAGAGCAGGGAAGTGATCCCAAACAAAGTGCCCTTTTTTTTCTCTCTGCTTTTTTTGAGATTCTGTTTATATTCCAAATAGAAATTCCTGGAAGTGGGAGATCCAAGATGGCGGTGGTCTGAGTAGATCTGCTTTGCTGACCTCTGCACCCCAGCCCAGCAATGGTGATATTTTTACCCACCCCCGCTCCAATCTTATCTTTTTTTTCAGAGAACATTGATGTTAAACATCTGTGAAACCATTTAAATACATTTGCAGTGGAGCCTTGATTGTCTGAGTGAGACGGGAGGGAAATTTGGGTGCTGGAAACAATTGGTAGGTAATCCATGAGTGCCGGTTGTCCAAGTGTCTCTCGATAACCTGGCAACTCGCCTCTCAATTATCCAGCAATTCACCTCTTGATTAACCTGGCAATTCATGTCATAATGCTGTTTAAATGATAATTGAGTGGTGGCTTGCCTGGTGCTATTTTCTCAGGGCCTTGAGATCTTGTTCGGATGGTCCGGGATTCGGATGGTTGATGTTTGGATAGTCGAGATTCTACTGTAAATTCTTTTTGAGCGAGTGAGGATGACGAAAGGAAAGCATGCAGCCAAGCCCCAACACATTCATAGAAGGCATTGGGCATACCTGTGACTGTGACTGCGGGTGCAGCTGCAACTCCCTCAGCAGCTGAGAAAGAGCGACCTGCCCAGCAGAATGTCGCTGAAGAACCGGTGGCGATCCGAGGGATGATCAAGGAGTTGATGGAAGACAATTGTACTTGGTTGGGGTCGATTTCAATCATGCTCCAAAAGTTGGAAAGGTTCAGGAAGTGAGTTGAAAAAGTTGAGTGGCGGTCCGCGGCATCGGAGAGCAAGGTCAAGTCCTCGGCAGGATCCAGGCCCTGGGAAAACAGGTCCAGGCCTTGACTGAACAGGTCAATGATCTAGAAAATTGAGGTAGGAGGAAAAATAGCCAGGTCATTAGGCCACCAGAGGGAGTGGAAAGTGAGCAGCTAGCAAGTGGTTTCTTGGCTGGGAAGGTTGACAGAGCTCACTGGGTTGTGGTGCATAAATCTGGTCAGGGTCAGTGTGCCCACCCGGTCCTGACATGATTTCAAAGCTCCAGGGATAAACGGAGAGTCCTGGAATCTTCTAGAAAGATGGGGAAAGATCCACAGGCCCTGACTTATCAGGGAACTAAAATAATATTTTTCCAGAACTTTTCTGTGGCGCTGATCTGTAAAAGGAAATTGTTTGATGAGGTCAAGAGAAAATTAAGGGACCTTGGTATTCAATGTTTGATGAGATACCCAGTAGTGCTTCCTATTACTCATGAAGAGTCAGTTTGGTCATTTAACTCCTCAGAACAAGGGAAAAATTTCTTGGACACTTTAAAATGATTCAGATGGATTTATATCCTGGACAATAACGTTTGGGTTTTTTTTACCTCTTGCTATGTTTCTTGAAATGTTACCCTTTTCTTAAAAAAGCTGCTGTTGGTATGTTTATTTTTCTCCAATTATGATTGGTGTTGGTATATGGTTGGGGTGGGCATATTGCTCATTATTTTGTCTGTTTCCTTCTGTTGCTTGGGTCTGGAGTGCAGCTCGAGCTGGAGGGGGGAATGGAGATGTGTGTGGGAGGGTAAGTGCCCTCTATGGGCAGGGGGTAGAGTCCCCCATTAAGTACCTTTTTTGTTTTGTCATTAATTCAGTGGTTTTTCATAAGTAGACTCCATGAGTCTTCTTTTGAACATGGTAAAAACAATGACTGCAGATGCTGGAAACCAGATTCTGGATCAGTGGTGCTGGAAGAGCACAGCAGTTCAGGCAGCATCTGAGGAGCAGCAAAATCGACGTTTCGGGCAAAAGCCCTTCATCAGGAATAAAGGCAGAGAGCCTGAAGCGTGGAGAGATAAGCTAGAGGAGGGTGGGGGTGGGGAGAGAGTAGCATAGAGTACAATAGGTGAGTGGGGGAGGGGATGAAGGTGATAGGTCAGGGATGAGAGGGCGGAGTGGATAGGTGAAAAAGGAGATAGGCAGGTAGAACAAGTCCGGACAAGTCATGGGGACAGTGCTGAGCTGGAAGTTTGGAACTCGAATGAGGTGGGGGAAGGGGAAATGAGGAAACTGTTGAAGTCCACATTGATGCCCTGGGGTTGAAGTGTTCCAAGGCGGAAGATGAGGCGTTCTTTCTCCAGGTGTCTGGTGGTGAGGGAGCGGCGGTGAAGGAGGCCCAGGACCTCCATGTCCTCGGCAGAGTGGGAGGGGGAGTTGAAATGTTGGGCCATGGGGTGGTGTGGTTAAGTCGAATTCTTCCTCTCGGCAGATCAAAGATAGTTGTAAAGGATCATGGCGAGCAGTGTTCTTAAATGGTGCACCTGGAATATTAGAGGAATCCATTGGCCAGTTAAAAGGAAAAAGGTGTTGGTGAACCTTAAAAAGGAGGGGGTGGATATGGCCCTGCTGCAAGAGACTCACCTCAATGACAAGGAGCACTTGAAGTTACAGCAGGCTGGGTTTAATTGGGTGTTTTTCTTGTCCTTTAACACTCAGAGCAGGGGAGAAGCCATACTCGTCCGGAAGAATCTTCTATTTAATATAATAGATTGTGTTACAGATGAATATGGTCAGTTTGTCATCCTTAAAGCCCTAATACATGGCGAGGAATATGGTATTTTGAATATCTACTGTCCTCTGGTCCAACCCCTTAAATTTTTGACTGATGCACTATCTAAGCTGATGGCCTTGGCATCGCGGTATATTATTATGGGAGGGACTTTAATTGCCTTATGGATCCTGTGATGGATAGAATGCCCACAGGCCCCCCAAAGCTTTCTCCACAATCTAAACAGTTGGGTGATCTATGTGTGGAACTGGTGTTGGTAGACATTTGGAGAGATCTCCACCCTACGGGCAGGGACTTTATATTCTTTTCCAATCCTCATCAGTGCTATAGAAGGATTGATTTTTTTCCCAACTCCCACGGCTCTTCTAGGTTCGGTGGTATCTTGTTGAGTTGTGAATATTGCCATCTCTGATCATCCAGCAGTACATTTAGTGTTCGAGATTAAGGGTAATGTAATGGGGTCTTGGTACTGGTGAATGGATCCCTTCATCGTTAAGGATAGCAAGTTCATTGAGTACTTTTCTAGAGAATGTGAAGCACCAGGGGAGGGCAGCAGTTGCCAGGATCATGGCACCATGGCGGGCTCTGCTGTTCAGAAGGGCGGGAAATAGACTCGTAGGGCCATAGTCATAGGGGATTCGATTGTAAGGGGAGTAGATAGGTGGTTCTGTGGCTGAAAGCGAGACTCCCGGATGGTATGTTGCCTCCCAGGCGCTTGGGTCAGGGATATTACCAATCGACTGCAGAATATTCTAAAAGGAGAGGGTGAACAGCCAGTTGTCGTGATGCACATTGGCACCAATGATATAAGTAAAAAATGAGATGAGGTCCTGAAAGCAGAATTCAAGGAGCTAGGAGAGAGGTTAAAGAGGAGGACCTGAAAGGTAGTGATCTTGGGATTGCTACTAGTGCCACTTGCTAGCCAGGACAGAAATGAAAGAATAAGCAGGATGAACACGGGCTTGAGGGATGGTGTAGGAGGGAGGGGTTCAGATTTGTTGGACATTGTGACCGGTTCTGGGGAAGGTGAGACTATTACAGATTTGACGGTCTACACCTGAACCAGACTGGAACTAAGGTCCTTGTGGGAGTTTTTGCTACTGCCTTTGGATAGGTTTTAAACTTATATGGCAGGGAACTGGGAACCAGAAGAGAAAGCTACGAGACAGTGAGGTGGAAACTGGAGACTGTAAGGATCATGAAGTTAGCATTACCAAGGGGAAGAATAGGCAGAGAGCAGATGAATGCAAAAGAACTGGCGACCTGAAGTGCTGAAGTGCATATACTTTAATGCCAGGAGTATAATGGAGTTTAAGGCAGATGAACTTAGGGCTTGGATTGGTGCCTGGGAGTATGACATTATTGCGATCACAGAGACTTGCTTGAAGGAAGGGCATGACGATTGACAACTAAATGTTCCAGGATATAAATGCTTCAGACAGGACAAGGAGGGAAGTGAAAGGGGGGAGGAGTTTCATTGCTAGTCAGAGATGATATCACAGCTGTGCTATAGGAGGACACTATGGAGGGCTTGAGCAGTGAGGCATTATGGGTGGAGCTGAGAAATAAGAAGGGTGCAGTTACATTGGTGGGGCTCTATTACAGGCCCCCCAACAGTGAGTCTGAGGTAGAAGATCAAATAGGTGAACAAATTATGAAAAGATGTAGAGGCAACAGGGTGGTGGTGATGGGAGATTTTAATTTTCCCAGCACTGACTAGGATACACTCAGTGTCAGAGGTCCGGATGGGGCAGAATTTGTAAGGAGCAACCAGGAAAGTTTTCTAGAGCTAGTCCATCAAGGGAAGGGGCCATATTGGACCTGGTGCTGGGCAATGAGCCAGGTCAGGTGGTAGAAGTTGCACTGGGTAATTTCTTTGGGAATAGTGACCACAATTCTGTAAGTTTTAGAATACTCATAGACACAGATGAGAGTGGTCCTAAGGGACAAGTACTAAACTGGGCCAAGCCAATTATTAGATTAGATTAGACTTACAGTGTGGAAACAGGCCCTTCGGCCCAACAAGTCCACACCGACCCGCCGAAGCGCAACCCACCCATACCCCTACATTTACCCCTTACCTAACACTACGGGCAATTTAGCTTAGCCAATTCACCTGACCCGCACATCTTTGGACTGTGGGAGGAAACCGGAGCACCCGGAGGAAACCCATGCAGACACGGGGAGAACGTGCAAACTCCACACAGTCAGTCGCCTGAGTCGGGAATTGAACCCGGGTCTACAGGCGCTGTGAGGCAGCAGTGCTAACCACTGTGCCACCGTGCCGCCCACAAATTATATCGGAATTAGGCAGGAGCTGGGAAATGTGGAGTGCACACAGTTTTTTGAAGGGATGTCCGCATTTGATATGTAGAAGGCTTTCAAAGATAGTTTGAAGATAGTGTAGGATAGTCATGTCCCTTTGAAAACAAGGGATAGGAAAGGCAAGATTCGTGAACTGTGGATGACAGGAAAAATCACGCAACTAGCCAAGAGGAAAAGGGAAGCATACATAAGGTCCAGGCAGCTTAGAACAGAACAAGGCTTGGTGGAATATCAGGAAAGTAGGACCAGTCATAAGCAAGGAATCAAGCAGGTTAAAAGGGGTCATGAAATATCTTTAGTGAGCAGAATTAAGGAGAATTCCAAGGCCTTTTCTTCTTGTATAAGAATCAAGGGGGTAACTAGAGAAAGGATTGGTCCACCAAAGGATAAGGAAGGAAGGTTGTGTGTCAAATCTGAGAAAATGGTGAGATTCTCAATGATTACTTTGCATCAGTGTTCAGTGAGGAACAGGAAGTGACGAATGCTGAGATTAGAGACAGAAGTTTGTTTACTCTGGATCAAGTTGACTTAAGGAGGGAAGGTGTGTTGGTTAGCCAAAGGATATTAAGGTGGACAAACCCCTGGGATCAGATGGGATCTATCCCAGGTTGCTGAGGGAGGTGAGAAAGGAAATAGCTGGGACCCTGACAGATATCTTTATAGCATCCTTAAACACAGGTGAGGTGTTGGAGGACTGGAGAGTTGCTCATGTTTTCCCCCTGTTCAAGGATAGTAGGGATATTCCGGGTAACTACAGACCAGTGAGCCTGATGTCAGTGGTGGGAAAGTTGCTGGAGAAGGTACTGAGAGATAAAATCTATTTTTATTTGGAAAAGAATGGGCTTATCAGTGAGAGGCAACATGGTTTTGTGTGGGGTAGATTGTGCCTTACCAACTTCATAGAGTTCTTTGAGGAAGTGACCAAGTTGATAGATGAAGGAAGGACTCTAGATGTCACACACATGGACTTTAGTAAGGTGTTTGATAAGGTTCCCCATGGTAAACTAATGGAGAAAGTGAAGTCACATGGTGTGCAGGTTAGCTAGGTGGATTGAGAACTGACTGAGCAACAGGAGACCGAGAGTAGTAGTTGAAAGGAGTTTCTCGAAATGGAGAAAGGTGACCAGTGGTGTTCCACAGGGATCAGTGCTGGGCCCACTATTGTTTATGATATACATAAATGATCTGGAAGAGGGCACTGTTGGTCCGATCAGTAAGTTTGCAGCCAACACAAAGGTTGGTGGAGGAGCAGAAAGCATAGGGGACTGTCAAAGAATACAGGAGAATATAGATAGACTGGAGAGTTGGGTGGAGAGGTGGCAGGTGGAGTTCAATCCAGGCAAATGTGAAGTGATGCATTTTGGAAAGTCTAATTCTGTAGCGAATTATACTGTAAGCGGAAGAGCCTTGGGAAAAGTTGATGAGCAGAGATTTCTGGGAATTCAGGTCCATTTTATCCTGAAAGTGGCTGCACAGGTGGATAGAATGGCCAAGAAGCATATAGTATGCTTGCTTTCATTGGATGGGGTATTGAGTTTAAGAGCTGGCAGGTCATGCTAAAATTGTACAAAACATTGGTTTGGCCGCATTTAGAATACTGTGTACAGTTCTGGTCGCCACATTACCAAAATGATGTGGACTCTTTGGAGAGAAGTTTTATGAGGATGTTGCCTAGTCTGGAAGGTGCTAGCTCTGAAGAGAGGTTGAGTAGGTTAGGATTGTTTTCATTAGAAAAAAGGAGATTGATGGGGGACCTGATTGAGTTCTATAAAATCTTGAAGGATATAGACAGGGTAGATAGAGATAAGCTTTTTCCCAGGGTGAAGGATTCAATAATGAGAGGTCACGCGTTCAAGGTGAGAGGTGAAGCATTTAAGGGGTATCTACATGGCAAGTACTTTACACAGAGGGTGGTAGGTGCCTGGAATGCATTGCTATTAGATGTAGTAGAGGCAGGCATGGTAGATTCATTTAAGGTGCGTCTGGACAGATGCATGAGTAAGTGGGGAGCAAAGGGATACAGATACTTAGGAATTAGGTGATAGGTATGGACAGCGGATTTGGATTGGCTCAGGCTTGGAGGGCTGAAGGGCCTGATCCTGGGCTATAAATTTTCTTTGTTCTTCTTCTTTTATTTTTGGCCACCAACTCCGGTACAGCTAGTAATCCGTCCATTCTTCTGGAGACTGCTAAGGCCTACAATAGAGGGATAGTTATCTCACACACAGCCAATCAGAAGCAACGGAGGGAGAGCAGCAGCATCTGCTCAGGGCATGATTGAAGGCAGCTGAGATGACATATTACAGAAGACCACCAGTGGTCAACCTGCAGTGGGTCACAGCCCTTCGATCCGCCTAAAACTCCATGCTGACACATTCAAACAGGAAGGAACTTTCTTTTGCGAAGCAAAGATTGTTTGAGCATGGTGATAGGCCGGGTAAATATTTGACATATCTGGCTATGAAGAAGAATGCCTCCTGATCTATTGCTTCTATTACGGAAGGGAATGCTTACTTGTAACGCTAAAAAGATCAATTCAGCATTTCAGAGGTTCTATTCTGTACTGTATCAGTCTGAATGTTGTGAAGATAGATGGGATAAAATGGAGTCTTTTTTTAGGAACTTGATCTTCCAGGGGTGTCTACTGAGCAGGCATCTCTCCTTAGTGCTCCGTTAACAGCACAAGAGACACAGGAGGTGGTGAGGCAACTTCAATGTGGAAAGGTACCCAGCCCTGATGGTCTTCCCAGTGGATTTTATAAAGAACTTGTAAACATACTGTCAGGACCACCTCCTGCCATCCTTGAGAAAGGCCAATGTCTATATCTTCAAGAAAGGGAAGGCCCCGGAGGACTGTGCTTCCTGTACACCTATCTCACTCTTAAATTCTGATTATAAAATTTTGTCTAATATTTTGGCATTCAGGTTGGAAGGAGTGTTGCCCTCTATTGTTAAAGAAAATCAGACGAGTTTTGTAAAGGGTCGCAGATCCACTAATAATATTAGGAGACTGCTTCACATGATCCAAGTATGTCAGCAGTGATCGTTTCAAAGGGTTGGTTGTCTCTTTGCACACATAAAAGGCATTTAATCAGGTGGAATGGCTGTATCTCTTTTATACTCTGGAGCGGTTGGACCTGGGTGAAATGTTTACTAGATGGTTAAGGATCCTTTACAGTGATCCTCTGGCAGTGGTTCTCACCAAAAGTATAAGGTCTGACAGTTTTAACACTGGTAGAGGCAGTAGGCAAAGCTGTCCCCTTTTACCTTTGCTTTGAGTCACATTGGTGATTGAGCCATTAATGGAGGCCATTCGTGGACCCTAATATAACTACCCCAAAGGTGGGGCCGAAGGTGCATAAGATTACGCTATATGCGAATGATGTTCTTATTTTTCTCTCGAACCCAGCGGTCTCGGTGCCCTGTTTGATATGGTATATTCATTCATTTATATATTTCTCAGATTACAAGTTGAATTTTTCGAAGCCAGAGGCTATGTCTATTGGGGGGGGTCTTAGGGGAATTCCTGATGTGGAAGGTGGGTTCCCTTTAAGTGGGCACAGGGAGGTTTTCTTTACTTGAGCCTCTCTGTTACCCTGGGCCTTGATCAGTTATTCAAGGCTAATTTTGTTCATTTGTTTGACAAGATTAAACAAGACTTTCAAAGATGGCAGGCCCTTCCAATATCATGGTTGGGTCGAGTCACTTTTATCAAAATGTATGTTCTTCCTCGCTTATTGTACCCTTTGTGGATGCTCCCTTTACTCTTTTCTGGGCAAACATTTCAGAAATTGAATGGCCGGTTTAGTTCTTTTATTTGGTGTTGTAAGTGGCCCCTTATTAAGCTTGCGAAACTGCAATTGCCCCAGGGATTGGGGGGAGTGGACCTCCCGGACATTAGAAGATACTGAGCCCTCTCCTATCTTTTGTAAGTGCTGGGCATGTGGAGACCTGGCATCGACACGATTGGTCATTGAAGTCTCCCAGATGAAATGTTCTCTTTTCAACCTGTTGTTTTTAAACAAAATGAGGACAGTTGCGGAACATTGCCGTAATCCAGTAGTTACTAACATGGTCAAAGCATGGAGGGCAATGAGGCAGATGGAGGCTAATATATCTAAAACATCTTTTCTTACTCCCACAGTTGGTATGCTTGGTTTCTGGCCAGGGATTGCCGAATTTACCTCCCTTAGATAAATGTGGGAAAAAGCTTTTTAATATTCTCACTTTTTGTGTGAGGAAGAACATTCTGATGTGCTGGGTGTCTGAGAACCCTCCGGTGGGTCGGGGTGTCAAAAGTTAATTATGGAACAGCTTCCTTTAGACTTTCTGACAAACATGGTGTACCAGAAAATGGACAACTTTTACAAGACATGGCAGCCATTTTTTGAATTATTTGGAAGCAGAGCTGTCTGCTATTTTGATTAAGGCTTTTGTCCAGCCATGGTGTCTTGGTCTTATAAACCTAATGCCACAAGAGGAAGAACTTCGGACAAATGAGGGTTTAATAATTGATGCTCTCGTAGGTTGAGAGTTGTAGTCTTGTTGTACTGAGCAGCATTATTTATTTATTTACTTATTTGTAATAAGTGTAGTTTTAATTTCTTTTGTAGAGTTGTATAGTAGTTGTCTTTTTTTGTTTTTGATGTTATGTTGCTATATTTTCATATTTTTGTAACTTTCTGATTTTGTCAACAAAAATTTTTCAATAAAAATACTTTTTTAAAAAAGAAATTCCTAGAAGTATTTGAACATTGTGAAGGAAAAATCTAACTATTTATATTTCTTATCAATTTATTCATTTTCCTCTTTGATTAGATTAGACTTGCAGTGTGGAAACAGGCCCTTCGGCCCAACAAGTCCACACCGACCCGCCGAAGTGCAACCCACCCATACCCCTACATTTACCCCTTACCTAACACTACGGGCAATTTAGCTTGGCCAATTCACCTGACCCGCACATCTTTGGACTGTGGGAGGAAACCGGAGCACCCGGAGGAAACCCACGCAGACACGGGGAGAACGTGCAAACTCCACACAGTCAGTCGCCTGAGTCGGGAATTGAACCCGGGTCTACAGGCGCTGTGAGGCAGCAGTGCTAACCACTGTGCCACCGTGCCGCCCACAAACTGTGCCACCGTGCCGCCCACCACCGTGCTGCAAAGAGAACTGACATTTGACACTGCCTTCTGTCCTTTTGAGTAGTGTGAGAATGTTGGGAAATACGTTCTATGTAAGTTTAAAAGTTTTGTTTTTAACCTGTGGGGGAATAACAGAGTTTTTGAGCCAACTGATGATAAATACGTTTCATTCTTGGGTCAATCCTGACTCGATGATGTTAGTTACAGAGCCATTTATAATTTCAGACCAGATGTCATGCAATCCTATTCTGAGGAGGAAGGATCCCACTCTGACTGATTCCTGATGGATGAAGCTTTGTTCTTGGCTGACTTTGGAATGTGGCCTTTTTATTGCAAAAGTGCCAAGGAAAGGATCCCCTCTGATCCTTGCGTCAAGCCACAAAAAAAATCAATTCCCAGGTTTCAACACATCTGATGAGATTCAATATTATTCTGGGCTGACATTGAGCACTTTGGTGTTTTTGACTTCCACTGAGTCTCAGGGTCCTGCATCTCTTGCTTTGAAATAATCAAATGGGCAGAAGTGAAATGTCTGATTTCAAATCAGCAAATGCAAGATAATATACTAATTGAATTCATCTATCATCCCGGACACATTCATTCTGCAGATGGAATTTAAATCCTGAAATTAATATTTGAAAATTGCTACCATTTGATTATTTAGTCATTAACAAAGATATATAAACTATTTTTGCTGAGGCATCTTCTTTCCCCTCCCCCACTCATACTTTGCTCTGTTATCATGACAAAGTAAGCCGGAGGTGACTGGTGGTGACTGTTCTCATGCTGATGATTATTAGTTTATTATTGAAGTCTAATGGTTAATCGGTGCAGTAAGTTAATAGGTGCGGTGAATTGTCGTTGGAAATGACTGGATCAATTACAGTCAAATGATAAGGCTTTTATTGTAGTCGTTGAGTTACTCTAATGTGTTTGTGGATTATGTTATGGTCATTTAATGAGTCACTTTATAGCAGCATGGATTACCCAGTGACACTGAATGGTGTACTTATGTACCAGAGACTATTAAATGGCCGAAAGACACAAGCTAAGTGTTTGGTTGAATGCAAATTGCCAAAAGACCTGGGACCTGTCTGGACAACAAGTTGTCTGCTGCTGTCTTATATGGGACAGAGTAAAAGATAAGGAAGGAGAAGGCATAAAACTACAGAGAGGGAATGAACAAATTAGATAAATGTTTACAGCTGCATTATAACTGAACAAGTAATAATTGCAATCATTTTTTGGGAATGTATTCAACTCATTCAAATATACATTCCACAGGGTTGTGTACAGCATGTTCAGCTGAGCAGAGTTCCCTCCACTCTGCTTCAATCTCTGAACTTTTTGTCTCCTGCTCCAGACATTGGTTTGTCATCTGTGAGTGAGGATGACAGTTTTATGTCATGCTTTTATGCCAGTGCTGATCAAAATGCCATTCTTTTAACACAGTGAGAGTTATTTTCTTATCACTGGTTAGCTAGTTGAACTTCTGAGTGGCCTACACTGGAAGACATGGTGGCACTGTGATAATTGTTGTTCTCATGGTTAGCATAAGTTAAGAGATATACTCATAATATCATCACTGTCTCTTTTTGCCCAAGGAATCTAATATTTGTACATAATTGGATTCTTCAATCGCAAGATATCCATGTACAGTTTCTTATGCAATGGGTGATAACATAAGCATTGGCTCATCGGCTAGAACATCCTGTTGTCTGTAGTGACACACTGTGGTGTTGTCCATGAGAGATTCTACTCTCTTGGCGGCAGCTATTTGGAAAACTAATTGAAGACCAACTGGAAAACAGCCGTGGACATTATGGAATTCAAATAAAATGGCTAGTTCTTGTTTAGCAGTTCAGTTGATATGATTACAGTCAGCTGGACACATCTAGAGATAGGATATTAGTTGAAGAAAACAGGGGCTAATTGTTATGATTACAATTTATGTTATTTTAAATAGAAGAAATTTCAAAGATTGCCTTAATTATATAAAAAAGACTGAAGTGCACTTTTGAGCTGGAATCTAAGGTTGGTGCATGAGAAAGCAGAGAAAGTAAAGTCTAGAATGCACTGTCCCTGATAGTTGATACATAAGTAAAAGTTTCACTAACATTAGCTGCAAAGTATTTGTTCTTGAGGAAAGACCAGTATTAACTCATGCCAACAAAATGTCAGGGATGCATGGCTTGAGATGGCACAGTGCAATGTTTTGAGGATGAAATCATGGATGGCAGAAATCACATTATGGATTATGTACTCAGTAACACTCTTACTGAATTACCACAGTTCAAATAACACATGTAACTCTATATTCCAGATGAAGTGATAAATAATCATGAATAAAGAGATTTTAACAACTTGCTTGCTAATGGCAGCAAGGGGTTTCACTGAATTAACACATCCGGTCTCTCCAGAAGAATCCAGAAAACTGTGGAAATGTTTTTGAAGACCAGCCTGAGATAAGAATTAACATGAGGATTAACAGACTTCAACTCATGTCATACAGAGATAAAGTCTTCAAAGCCTTTAGGAGGGATCTTTCGGACAAGAAACAGGGCCAAACCATTGATGTGTTTCTTGAGGATGGGAGCAATTATGAATCCATAGGAACCGGCCAACAATAATTACACACTTCAATTGCAGCCAACACTGTCATTTCAATCAGCAAAATGTAGTAAATTAACAAAGCCTGTTATCTTAGCATAAAAAAGGACGTTATGCTATATCTCATGGCCAGTAGATCAATGTGCCTATTAACAGCCTTTCTCTTGATATCATCACTGTATTATAGAATGAGACCTGAGGATATAAAGATCTAATACTCCATTTCGCCTTGAATCATCTTGACTGCAAGCATGCTTCACTGTCGTAACCTAATATTTTAATATGATCCCAGAGATATACATGCTTACAGGATGTCATTTTTGTAGTTAGTTAGTTGTAATAATGTCTTCTGGGTTCTTCCATACCACAAGGTCTATACCCAGTTTCACATGTTGGGAGTAAGCATTGCTACATCACACTGTGTTGGAAGGAGACTCAAACCAGTAATGTTACTGCATTAGCTACCCAGGGGACTATACTAACATTTAGGCATTTGGATTCAAATCCTTTGATTTTAAATTCTATTAGATTAGAAAGCTAGTCAGTAAATTGACCATGACAATATTGTTGACTATTGTAAAAAAGACTCATGTCTATTAAGAAGGAAATCAACCCTCTTTACCTCTTCTGGTCTATCTGAGATTTCAGCTCCACAGCAATGTGGTTGACTCTTATCTGCCTCTGGAATCACCAAGTCAATTCAAGTTAGAGCTGAGTAACAAGCACTGCCTTGCCAGCGATGGCCACATTCAATGGAAGAATAAAATATAAAAAAAGGAAATGATCAAAGAGATTGTATGAAAAATTAAAAGAACTGCAGACGCTGGAAATCAGAAACGAAAACCCCTGAATACAAATGGGAGGATGAACTATTACCATTTTACCTCTTTACTTTTTATTAGAATGCGTGATTAAAAACTAAAATATAATTATTTTTCTCTCTGATAGAGAAATGTAATGCCCAGAGGACAGGAAGAGAGAGCCTTTTTTTAAGAAATACAAATCCACATTATCGTATTTAACTTATTAAAAGTGACCTCTCGTTGGTTTTCAAAATGGCTGCTCTCAAGCACTGGATGAGCAAATTTGCTGCTTCCAGAAATGTCCAGAAGAGCAGAACAGTAAGAATCATTCAATTCAGGAAATAGAGATCTCTTGAATTAAATGAACTGAATTATACAATTGTTTAAAAAAACAGAAATTGATGGAAAAACTCAGCAGGTCTGGCAGCATCAATCCCTTGTGCTGGGTGTAAAACTTAATTCCAGAGCTGAAAGGACAATTTATAGCCAACTCTTATTACCCAAACCCCATATTTTTATTTCTCTTGTGCAATTCCATGCTCACCATTACTCCCAGGTGTAATGAAAGGAAAAACAGCGTAAGAGCATGACTTTTTCAAAAACCAGTCCATGGTCTGATTTTGACAGATTGAGGCATTCTGCAAGGTTTGTGAAGGTTTGTAGCTCAGGTTGAGGTTTAGGGTGTAGGTTTGCTCGCTGAGCTGTAGATTTGATATCCCAGACGTTTCATTACCTGGCTAGGTAACATCATCAGTGGCGACTTCCAAGTGAAGCGAAGCTGTTGTCTCCTGCTTTCTATTTATATCTTTCTCCTGGATGGGGTTCCTGGGATTTGTGGTGATGTCATTTCCTGTTCCTTTTCTGAGGGGTTGATAGATGGCATCTAGATCTATGTGTTTGTTTATGGCATTGTGGTTGGAGTGCCAGGCCTCTAAGAATTCTCTGGCATGTCTTTACTTTGCCTGGCCCAGGATAGATGTGTTGTCCCAGTCGAAATGGTGGCTTTTTTCATCCGTGTGTAGGGCTATGAGGGAGAGAGGGTTGTGTCTTTTTGTGGCTAGCTGGTGTTCATGTATCCTGGTGGCTAACTTTCTTCCTGTTTGTCCTACGTGTTTGTGGCATTCCTTGCATGGAATTTTGTAGATGACATTGGTTTTGTCCATGGGTTGTACTGGGTCTTTTAAGTTTGTTAGTTTTTGTCTGAGAGTGTTGGTGGGTTTGGGTGCTACTAGGATTCCGAGGGGTCTCAGTAGTCTGGCTGTCATTTCTGAAACTTCTTTGATATATGGTAAGGTGGTTAGGGTTTCTGGCTGTATTTGGTCTGCTTGTCGTGGTTTGTTCTTGAGGAATCTGCGCACTGTATATTTTGAGTATCCGTTCTTCTTGAATACGTTGTATAGGTGGTTCTCCTCTGTTTTGCGTAGTTCGTCTGTGCTGCAGTGTGAGGTGGCTCGTTGGAATAGTGTTCTGATACAGCTTCATTTGTGTGTGTTGGGATGGTTGCTGGTGCAGTTAAGTATTTGAGGAGAAAGTGAGGACTGCAGATGCTGGAGATCAGAGCTGAAAATGTGTTGCTGGAAAGGCGCAGCAGGTCAGGCAGCATCCAAGGAACAGGAGATTCGACGTTTCGGACATAAGCCCTTCTTCAGGAATGGCATTAGCCCTTCTTCCTGAAGAAGGGCTTATGCCCGAAACGTCGAATCTCCTGTTCCTTGGATGCTGCCTGACCTGCTGCGCTTTTCCAGCAACACATTTTCAGCTCAGTTAAGTACTTGGTCAGTGTTTGTCAGTTTTCTGTATATGCAGGTTTGTAGTTCTCCGTTGTCTTTTCTTTCGACTGTGACGTCCAGGAATGCGAGTTTGAGGCATTCTTCTCAGTGATCGTGGCTATTGTCATGATTTTGCAATTAAAGTGATATTGTTGGGCCCTATGGCAAAGAGATCCTGTTTCATTGTCAAGAATCTCAAAATATTGTCCAAGGAATAGCAGTTTTGTATGACAGACAAGATGAATTGAATTATTCTGACTGTTCTCCTCTTCTGGACATTTCTGGAAGCAGCGAATTTGTTCTTTCAGTGCTTGATAGCAGCCATTTTGAAAACTAGCAAGTGTGCATTTTTAATAAGTTAAAATAATAATATTTTAATAACTTATTAAATAAGTTAAGATAATGTAGATTCTTATTTTATAAAATAGGGTCTCTCGCTTCTTCTCCTCTGGGTGTTACATTTCTTTAACCATCAGAGAGGAAAATTGTCCTATTTTATTTTGTTAATCACGCATTCCAATAAAAAGAAGTAAAGAGGTAAAAAGGTAATAGTTCATCCTTCCATTTGTATTCAGGGGTTACTCACATATATGGTTATTTGAGGCAATCTATGGTCAGGTTTCTTAATAAGGTGGATGGTAGGGTTTGAGGGTCTTTCAGGACTTTATGGAGATCTGGAGATCCATTCTGTTTCCTGAAAAACTGAGCCTTGGGGCTTTTAACTGAGACATACTTATACTTTAACTACAACAATGGCAGTTACTAGTGCTCAGGACAGTTAACTTTCTTGTCCCTTGGTCTTGGGGACGGGGTGGTCCAAACCTGTCCCCATACCCGTTTGGAACACTGCTGCCCTCAGGTGGTGGTACTTCACTATGTCTTTTCAACCAAGTGTCGCATCTCCCTCACTGTTGACTTGTCTATGTGCGAGAAGGTTTTAATTCACCCGACTTTTCATTCCACCACTGAGAATATGTGCTTTATCTAAACCATGTGTGTCTACGTGGTTTGGGAACAGTCAATTGCAGAAAGAAGGGCTCTATCTTTCAGCTGCTTTTCCTTCAATCTCTGCTACTTCCGCCCCAGAACACTAGCTGCTTTTTCTCAGTCTGATTCAGCATTCTGACCTTCTGAGGATTTTTACAAAGGTTATCTCCACCTTTTTGGACCCTACGATCCCCTGCAGGGTCACTGAACCTTTGCAGAACTTACTGAAGTGCTTCATTCTGAGCTGTCTCTGCATTTCACTAGCAGTCAGGACCAAAGCCTTTTGCACGATAGGTCCCTTTTTGCCCTCTTGTTTCCTCAGGGTTCTCTTGATCCTGTTTATTTTGGCAAGCTCCAGCTGGTCTGCTTTCATTTCTCTGCCTGCTAGTCACCTGTGCAGTATCTTACTGGCCTGGGCCTTTTGGGGTGACGAGGACTTGGATTTCCAACCACGTTATTCACAAATAGGAATACTGTTCCCGCTACTGGGAGCCCTGGAACAGAATTGGGAGGAAAGTTTACAACTCTCCTTGACATTAAAGATTGTCCCATCTCTAATGAAGTGATAGACGTGCACACTTTCAAGGATGGGTACATGAACGCTGTGCCCAAGGGCAAACCTCTAGCAGCTTTCAGGGAGTTCCTTTCGGTGGGCACACTGACGCCAAACCCTCCCAATTGGTTCGATTCTGCAGCCAGGCTCCTTGTGAGCTCTGATCGTCACTGGCACAGTATCTCACTTAAGACTGACTCAATGGACATGCACCTCCTCCTGACTTCTCGACATTCAAGGCCGGAGGGGTCTATTTTATTGTGTTACAAACACCCCAGTCTCTGGGCTTTGTCCTTTCAGACTTGAGGTTGACTTTGCACACCCTCATTTGTACCCCTGGCTAAGGAGTAGCAGTTTCACTTGGAATTCCCCAGCCATTACTTGGACTGTACTGAGGGGGTAGAACATTGCAATGGCTAAACTATCCTGCTCTAGGAACATCTATTTATCAGCATGTAACACTTCTAATGCCAGGTTAAGAGAAGCTTATGTAAACTCTGAATTAGTTCTCTTTACAAGCAAAACACAGAGATTTCTTTCCAGAAGTAAGACTTCTGAGGGATATTAAGATCAGACACAGGTGTTTAACTAAATTTGGAGCTGCCTGCTCTTCTGGTGTTCGGAGCAGATTGACAAAGAGAAGTCAAAGATGTGCAATTAAATGGGATTCAGACAAAACACTGGTTTCAGATATTTGACGGGGGACTTTGAGTGGAGATATTCAACCAATGAGGTAGATATGATGTACACATTGTCAGAAACTATCCTGTTTTGCTGTAGATAACTGTGGAGCCACTTGCACTAAGCTGAGCAAGAATTGATATCTGTGGTCTCCTTTATTCAGAACTGGCTGAGAAAGATACCTTATCTCCTCGTATTTTGTGTTGGTGCTCATGCAATGCAAGGAATGTCATTTTCCAGGAGATGATTAGTTCACTTTTGTCCTGGCATATCTGGAAGCAATTAACTTTCAAATTTTGCATTTGACAGCAGTCAAAATAAAATTTGACAAGAGTCCATTAAAAGAAGAATGCAAACAAAATAATATGGGCTAAAATCTGCTAAGGGTCTGATTGACTTGGCTATGGAGAGATTTTTGGCTGATATAGACAAGAAGCCCAATGAAGTCTATCTTGAGTTCGGGAGCATCTCACTCCATCTTCTGTGCCATTGCTGAGCTGTGAGGTGAGTTGCTCACGAGACAGAGAAGATACCAATTAACAGGGGAATTATAGCTCATTAAGTGCCTTCAGATGTTATAATTTGTCTCATTAATATTCAGCTTCCTATTTTACTGTGTGCAGTGTTGGTCTCCTTTTCTGAGGAAGGATGATCTTATTCTCGAGAGAATGCCATGAAGGTTTACCAGGCTGATTCCGGGAATGGCAGGACAGACATATGAGGAGAGATTGACCGGGTTAGGATTGTTTTCACTGGAGATCAGACAAATGAGGGAGGATCTCAGAGAGACTTATAAAATTCTAACAGGACTAGATAGGGTAATTGCAGGGAGGTTCCCAATAGTGGTTGTTTCCAGAACTGGGGGTCACAGTCTGAGGATTCAAGGTGGACTATTTAGGATGAAGATGAGGAGACATTTCTTCACCCAAAGAATGGTGAGCCTGTGGAACTCATTACCACAGGAAATAGTCAATGCCAAAACATTGAATGCATTCAGGAGGCGGCTTGATACAGCACTTGAGGTGAATGAGATCAAAGGTTATGGGGAGAAAGCAGGATTAGGCAGTTGAGTTGAACAATCAGCCATGATCATCATGAATGGTGAAGCAGGCTTTAAGGGCCAAAGGCCTCCTCCTGCTCCCATCTTCCATGTTTCTATGTTTCTATATTACCAAATATGCTGACAATCTGGACATCAGGAATTTTTGACGTGGAGATCAGAAAACATACCCAGTGATTTCAGGTCACCATTGGTTACAATCAGCCTCCATGTTTCTCAGGCCCAATCAGCATCTCAGAACACATTCCTGAGAAGCATTCACCCCTTGGTATTTGGCATGTGCAAACCCCTCCTGGCTATCATGGCACCTCTCAGATTCCATGGAGTCCACTCAGGAAAGGCAGAGGTGCATTGCAGAGCACAGAAACAAATAGCATTGAAAGGCACAGGAACAGACAGCCAGCTCATGGCATGGCGTAGACTGCATCTCAGGGAGACTGAGTTGATGTATTCATACTCACAGACCCAAACACGTATTAGCAATTTACAGTTTGCACTCACCAGTTGTGAAATGGCTCAGATGCCACAAAGCCATGCTGTCCTCAGCATCTAGCTGGCATGGCTGACACTCCCTCACATATACAACACCTGTTCTCTCACCCTCCTTGCTGTGTAATCACCAAACAACACACTTTGATTCAAATTTGGTAAGGTACAGTGGAAAATCTGATGGGCCTCAGGGAAGAATCCCTCCAACCCAACTTCCACTTAGCCAAAAAAAAAGGTAAGATACAGCCTTTTTTTAATATATAAATAGTACAATTTATGATCTCTCTCTTCTTATTGTCTTGGCTTTACAATTGGCAGATATTCTTTAATATAGATCTAAAAATCTTGCCTCAACCAACTTGTGGAGAAGTTCAACTATTTTCTTTGACACAGAAAAACAGATGAATGTTTGACTAAAAGAAAGGGTCTTCTGTGTGCCATATGCAATCTGTCCGATCATAGATTCTCCAGACCTGTTAATATCTTTCTACTTTCAAGATTGGAGGCTCAGTGGTGGCAGGAGCTCTGTAATCAAGACACAAGATTTGTTGAGGATGCTCTGTATCATGGCTAAACAAGTCATGTCAGCCTGTAAATCTTTCCAAAAGACCTGATGGCCGGCGGTAAGAATGGGATGGCCTCCTGATCAGCCATCTTGCAGAAGATAAGGGCTAATCATTGCAGCACACTACCCATGAGTGCAGACCAATCCAGAAGAAGCTATGCCTAACACGAACAGGAAAAAAAAACAGACATTGAAGACTATCCCTGATAAAACCAAGTCCTTTATTAGATGTCAGTGACTGGCAAAGTATAAGGTATCATTTCATTTTCTATAAAAGAACTAGAAAAAAAGTAATTTAAGCAGACATTATAGATCATAAGACAGTCACTCTTACTCAAAACAGAGATCTTGGGTCACTGTAAAACATTTGATTTTTTTGTAATTTCAATGTTAAAATTCATTATCAATTTCATAAATTAAAAGATAACCTCTATTATATAATCATTTATTATAAGTCAGTCTAAAATCTGTTTATCTTTCCTGTCATTTCCTGATATTACAAATATTGACTTGCATCAGAACCTTATAAATGGGCCCTAACTGAAGCAGCACAGCACGACTGCTGTTACTGTATAATGGTGGCAACTGTGACAGGAAGGGAAAATTTAGCAGCAATGATGGAAATGACATCCTAAATGGTGAAACTCAGTATTGGAAAGGAAAAGGAAGAACTGTCGATATAATAAAGAATTGGAAAGACATTTGAGAGTCTAAAATCATTCTTTGGGTGTGGAAGACTTTCACAACTCCCTTGACTATGGTCTGTGATGTTATGCAAATCCATGAAGACTATTTTACTCTTGGAACAGCACACAGCCATCTGTTATTCCCTGTATAATGTACACAGGGTGTTCTGCAAATTGCAGCAAAACTGAACCCAATACAAGTCAGCTCGTATAAAATAGGGCAAAAAATACTCACTAAAAATGGTTTGCAGTGATTGAAGGGTGGGGAACAGATTGGGGTTCAGATCAAACTCAAAAGTTGCCTGAGCTTTGCTGTCATCTTTTGTGATGTCATCTGAACCCCTCTGGCTTCTCGCACACTCTCTATTTGTAATTCTCTGGATTGTAACCTGCTGTGAACCATGTGGCAACAAAGTGATAAATTCACAATAGTTCCCAGTTATCAATCAATGCTACTTCAGCTCCACTTTTAACTGCATTGTTTTCATTTGATTGACACTGTCAAGTACTTTCTTGTATAATAGGTGTGAGGTCATAGGTAAAAAGTTTGATCTTGAGATTCAGACACTTTTCAATTTTAGTAATTTGACCATACGGTTTATGATGTTGTTCGAAGCTTCTAATTGTACGGACAGATCTTATTAATTCCTTCAGCAATGAACAGGCTTTGCAACTGCAGATTTTACAGAGTGCTGAAGTAATTTCTAGTAATGGCGACATAATATACTCTGTGAATATAAGATCGGTGTTTATTTGAAGCGATGGGTTCGACTGGCTGGTATCCTGCATAAAGGATTTAAAGTTGTTGGCTTCTTTTAATTAATACCTCAGTGCGGTGTGAGTGACATAGCCCTGAGAAGCCTGCTTTGTCTCCTGGACCACCTTCAGAAGCAGTTATGTAACCCCCTTCCGCAGTTCTTTATCAAACCCACTTGACACTTTTTTCTGGGTAATAGCCAATGTCAGTCAGATGACAATTTTCTACAATGTCCTAGTTTTCTAATAGCCTTGCATCCTTTTGTTGCTGATTGTATCTCTTGATAAAGACTTTTTTAAACATTCATTTTAAACCTTCATTGTTTCCACAGGAAGAATGTAAGAATGGAAATTTAGACAGAAGATTCTCTCTCCATAAATTCCATTTTGACTGCATATTTTCGCCCATGTTTGGCTTATTTTCTCTAGTTTGCACCATGAGGGGATTTTGGTTCTATGGGCAGGAATAATCATCTGGAACATTGACCAACTGGCCAAGGCTGAGTTTAGGGAGGCTATTCAACCACATCGGCTTCACAGTTGAACCTTATCCAATGTGCACACACACTTTCTAGATTAAATCAGGGCAAACTGACCAGGATGGGAGTTTTACTGCTCTTTCCACTTCACTAGCTAGGAGGAGGCATTTATGCAAGGTTATTGTATCCAACTAAAATTAGTGCAGACTTAGCCTGAAATCTGATCTGTCCAGTTCAGTTTCAATTCTGGATGCTCCGTTTACTCGTTGTTCCATGTGGGCAGTTCAAAATGGAGCGATTGAACTGTACTGTAAATCTCTTCTTGTTACACTCTGCTAGAATTTGCTGGGGACTTTTGGAAAGGTGCTAATGCCAATCAAAAACACGTTTAGTGGAAATGATTACTTTTGATTGTGAATGCTGATTTATAAAAATGTCAGTGCAGGACTACAAAAGAGATATGATCTCCTGAAAGGACTTTTAATTCTAAAGTAGATCACATTATGTACATTATATTCTATATATAGATCAATGCTTTGAATGCACTGCTTTCTGTCTAACCCACGCAGTTCCTTTTCATAAATAGGTCTTAACGGTTTTATATTTCTTACCTGCTTTGGAGCTGTTTGTAAAGAGGCTGACTGTGCTCGGTTTGAGAGTAACTGAAAGAATGTTGGCAACAGACTGAAGGGAAAGTGGGGGAGGGGAGTCGTTCTGTAAGGGGGTTTCCTAACTACAGTAAACCTGCTTATAATCAAAAGCATTCTATAGTTAGCAAGAAACGACGTTCACTTCAGTATCACTCATTTCCCCTCGAATGGAAATCTAACAAACTGGCACACCTCACATAGTACAAGTGGATTTGACATCACCAAACAGCAACAACAACTTCAGTTTAGATAACACCTTTAAAGTACTGAAGTAGCAGTGGTACTGAAATACAGGGGTAGCCAAAGTGAAGTCAACGCATATCATCACCACACTCTCCTCTCTAAATTAGCAAACTTCTTTCAGTTCGCAGTGTGACAGAACGGAAAGTAATTCAATTGACAGAATTGAAACCTGAAGCTCTGAGATGGCTAACATTAATTAATTATGCCACACCCAAGACACTTCACAGAATTGGTTACCAAACGAAGATCTTGATTACTTAAAGCACACAAAACACTCTCTCAAGTTTTCACGAAGTCAGTGACTTCTGTACCATTATTCCATTATTGCAGATTGTGACAAACTGGTCATTCTAAAAAAGGAGCACAATGTCTTCAATTTATAGACATTCAATTAGCATCTGGTAGAAAATATTTGTGCTTCCAATATTACAGATTCATATGGGATTGATTCTGTCACTTTAGTATTCCTAGTTTTCAAAGATGTCTGATGGCAAATAGGAAGGAGGAATTCTTACATTATGCTGCCATGCTGAGGGGGTGTGATGGATCAGTGCCTGGCCATATATCAGGTTGTCTCATGGCACTACATTCAGTTAGGCCTGGCTGTTCTTAACCAAAGCTCAAAGATACAGGAACAAAATAGGGATAATTCTGAGCACTCAAAGTGAATGGTATAAAACTGCAAGAAAATCAGCCAGCCTGTGGCAGCTATTCCTGGCCTCCCAATTAGCATTTTCAATTCTGTCACCTTGCTTACTGAAAGATGTGCATTGATGTCCCAAATCAATTCAGCCATTCTATAATTCATTGCCAAGGAGGCTGGTGACAATTTGCAGTAAATATTCTGCAATCAAAACCACACCAACCCATCAGCAAGCTTAATGAATTTAAATGGAGTTTGGAAAGCAACCTTATCTATGAACAAAGTGGCTATTTCATGTTTATCAGACTAAGTAAGAAAATAAGCAGGAGGAAGAGGATTAGTTAATGTGCCCTCTCAAACTTATTTTGCCATTCAGACAGATCATGGCTGATTTTCCATCACAAATCCACTTCCAGGTTTTAAATCTTTTTGATCACAAAACACTAAAGCAAAATTGGCCTGAACACAAGCCCCACATAGTTCAGCTTAGGCACTTCGCAACATTTGAAAACAGCACTTCACAAAGAAGAGTCCTGTGTGGCAGCAGCAGAGAATAACTGGCCAGGCGTGTGCAGTCTTTTGACCCTCCTTGACCCTGTCATTCACTCCAGTTATTCCCTTCCCAGCTGGCTCCTCAGTGACACAGGTCACATGTCAGGTGCTGTCCAGCTTCAGCAGTCTCCTACAAAGAGCAGGTTACACTTCTCATGTGTCCTTACATAATCACAAGCAATTCAAAATCAGGCCACCATCTTCTGGAAAACAGAGTCCAATTTCATTTACTTTCCCTGTAGATGGTCATTCTAATTTAAGCATTGGTTTCTTTTCCAGTGTTCTATAAAAAGCTCCTGTTTGTCTCGTGTAAGTGCTCTCATGGTAAAGTGATACTACGACTATATTTACATCCTTTCCACGTTTAGACAAAGGCTATTTTTAATTGGATTCTATTTGCAGGAGCTGTCTACGTCACTCAGAGTCCATGTGCATTTCATACTTTATAGACAGGCTATTTTTGATTTACTATGCTCATCAGCCAAGTGGAAGACCTGCTTTAGTGTGCATGAACGGCAGAAACACTGAGCTTTGAAAACTCAGCAGCCCACAGCCACCAGTAAGCAATGCTTTTCAGTTTTATTGTAAACTGCCCAGAGTGAGCAGGTTTCTTTCCTTGGCTGAAAATGTATGCTGTAGCTCCGGAGTACTGATCATCACTGATTCCATTTTCCATGGTCGGGAGTTGTTTCCTGAAAAGACTGAGTCTGTGCAATCTGAATAAATTCTTTAGCCTCTGCACGATGAGCTGAAACACTGCCATCTCACCAGCACCATGACTGCAAGCCCAGAAAAATCAACCTCTTCTCATCAAACATCACTCACAATCCAATCACTGTTAATGAGCCAGTTCCTCTTTCAGCACTCCTTCCAGTGGCACTTATCTGATTGTCCATTTCCGTCTTAATGCTGTAACTCTTTCCAGTTCAGGTTGGTCTTTCTTTCCTATTTCTGCTTGATGTTTATTCTTTGCATTTTTAAAATTTTTAGGACAAGTTTCACTGTAACACAACAGTCAAGAGAAAGTATAGGTCATTTGCTGCCAAGTCCATTTGGCAGGCTGCTGATAGAATGGCAGGGTGGTGGTTTCCTGATTTCTCCCTCCTTCAATCCCCGCTGGAAATGACCTGCTCTCTGCCAGGATCCTTCCCTCTCGTTGTTCCAGATAAGAGGCTCAAGGCACAGACAGTACCTGGACCCTATAGTTCTTCCTGGTCCAGAGCCTGGTACAACAATGCCCTGTACCACTGCGCCACCCACTGTTTGAGCAGCTTTAATCATCAGCTCAGAGCAGGAAATGGAACCATTCCCATCCACCTATCATCAGCCATCTTTAAAGAGTTGGCTAAGGTTTGTCATGGTTCTCTTAATTAAAATAAGATAGAATTTCTCTGAAATTCTTGCAAGTTCCACATCGGAATAGGAAACGGAGCAATGATTAACTACTTCTGAGGTATGTGCAATGTAAGTATGATGAGAACACAAGAAAATTTGTGGATGACGAAACACTAATTGACTCATCAAATTCTAACCTCTAATAGATTCACTTCTCTATCATTACAGCTAAGTGTATTGAGAACAGCCTAATGCTTTGACTTGCATTATTCTGTTTGGGTGAAGTCATTTCTTTTGTTCAGAGGTTATTTTTCATTTGTGAACTGTCACCCTGATTTCTTGGAGTTCTGAAATAATGTGCTTCATTGGTCTTAGTTATGTTATTTAATAGTTTGCATCATTCCTTAAGGACTTCCCTGAAAAGCCCCATGTCTAGATTTTATTTTATTTGTTCGCAGGATATGGACGGCTGGTCCAGCATTTATTGCCCATCCCTAATTGCCCTGTAGAAACAGGTGGTAGGTTGTCTTCTTGAATCACTAAAATCCTTGGGTTGTACTGTAAGGGCTACAAGAGAGGGAGTTCCAAATTTGACCCAGTGACAGTGAAGGGACTGCCATACAGTTCCACCTCAGGATGGAGTGTGTGTGATGTGAAGAGGACCTTGCAGGTGATCATCTTCCTGAACTGAGTGTCAGTGAGCCTGTTATTCCTGAGTAGGTGCTGTTTAAAAGACTGTCGCCAAATAGCCTCGGACAGCACCTTCCAAGCTCCCTACCTCTTCCATCTAGAAGGTATAGGTCAGCAGAAAATGGGAACCTGCAAGTTCCCCTCCAAGCCACTCACCATCCTGATTTGGAAACATTATTGTCGTTCCTCCACTATTGCTGGGTCAAAATCCTGAAATTCCCTCCCTACAGGGTATACGTACAGCACATGGGCTTCAGTAGTTCAAGGAGGCAGCTCATTACCAGTTCCTCAAGAGCAACTAGGGATGGGCAATAAATGCTGTCCCAGGCAGTGATGCCCCGGTCCCACGTGTGAACTTGAAAACAACTCTGCTGATGATCGAGATGGGACTGAGAGGGTGGGAATTAGCCAAGTTGGATTTGTCCTGTTTTTTTTGTGGATGAGACATTGTTGGGTTGCTGTACTGAAACAATCTGGCTAAGGGTACGGCAAGTTCTGGAACAACTTGGCTCTAGCAGAATTATGGGAATGTTTCCAGGGCCCATAGTCTTTGCAGTATGCATTGCCATCAGCTTTTTTTTGTTTGTTAGATGGAATGAATTGAATTGAATTTTTGTCTGGAAAGTGGGGATGTCAGAACCAAGCTGAGTAGGATCATCTGTTTGTCACTTCAAGCTGAAGGTTATGACAAATATCTTATCCTGTACAAAGCCAAGAAATGGTTAAACAAAAAAGACTAGAAACAAAGAGATAATGAGAGGCTGATTATTCATCCAACCCTCTTTGTAGGAAGCAATCTCTTACAGGCATGTTTCCTTCCAGACATATTCTGAAAAAGGAGTTAAAAACCAAGTGCAACCCTTTGTCTATGGGTGTGAGGGCCACAGTTTTGAGCTAACTATTAAACAGCCTTCTGCACTGCAGGTAAAAGAATCTCTCTCACCCTGAGCCAGCCAGTGAAACTAATCAGGGCAAAATAATTCAATGAACTTGCAAAGTCAAGATTCTCAAAACCAACTACAGAGGAACCTCGATTATCCAAAGGATACGGGTGGGGAATGTTTTGTTTGGTTAATCGAAAGCCAGATAACATAGTTTAGTCAAGCATCAGGATCTTGTTCGGATAATCCAAAATTTGGATAATTGAATGCCGGCTAATCAAGGTTCCTCTGTATTCAGCCTCCAAAGTCAACACTACTTGTTCCATCTAATACAATGACTGCAATGTTCTATTATCTCATCTTTATGATGTACTTTTTAAAATTTGCACCTATTTTGGACTCACTGCCTATTCCTAATCTGTGTGAATGTGTGCTACATTATGCTTTTTCCTTTGTTTAATCTCATACTTTTGTTAACTCAAGAAAGCATGGGTTATATTAGCCCCTTTAATAACATGAATTCATTTGTTCTCGGGGAAGGATGTACATGGGAGGGGATGCTTTTTAAATTAATCCTGTTGTGACCAACTGAGGTGGCATATGAATAAAGAAGAGGAACCTGTTCATTATTCCTCACCAGGAGCTTAACTGTTTGGAAATCCATCTGAAACCCCATAACAAATTGGGAGACCTTGCCATGTTATAACAACAGTGCTGCTGTGGCATTGCCCTCCTACACTCAGTGTTAATCCCTTGGGGCTTGATGGTAATGGTGGAGTAGTGGTTACACCAGGCCATAGGGTTACAGATTATGGTTAACTCCTATTGTGGATGCCCACATCACCTCATTGATGCGCAGTTTCAAGTTGCTAGATCTTTTCAAAATCTATCCCATTTAACATAACAGTAATGCAGCACAACACAATGGAGAGTGTCCTCAGTGTGAAGACATAACTTTATCTTCACACAAGGGCTGTGAGGTGGTCCCTCTTACTGATACTGTCACAGACAGACACATTTGCAACAGGGGGTTGGTTAAGAGTTCAGGTCAAGTAAAACTGTTTCTCTTCATGTTTCCCTCATAAGAACTTAGGAACATCAGCAAATCATTTTGCCCTTCAAGCCTGTTCTACTATTCACTGAGATATCATTGGGCCGTGTCCTAACTCCTAATACCTGCCTCTGGCCACATCACTTAATATAACTGGTTAATAAAAATCCTTATCTATCTCAGATTTAAAATTAAAAACTGATCTAGCATCAACTGCCTTTTGTGGAAAAGACTTTCAAAATCTACCATCAAGTGCGTCTTAGCATCTCTCCTGAATGTCTGGCCCTAATATTTAGACTATGCCCCTAATTCTACAATCTCCAACCAGTGGAAATAGTTTATTTCAGCTACCCTGTCTTTTTCTGTTATTGTTTTAAAGACTTTGATCAGATCCTATTTAAAAGTTCTAAATTCTAGAAAAAACAGGCCCAATTTGTATAATCAGTCCTCATAATTTAACCCCAGAAGTCCAGGTATTATTCTTGTAAACCTACATTGTACTCCCCGCAAGGCCAATCTGTCCTTCCTGAGATGTGATGCCCAGGTTTGCCCACAGTACTCCATGTGGGATCTCACCAGGCTTTTGTAATAACTGAAGCATAGCTTCTGTATCCTTGTACTCCATTCCTCTATATGTAGAAACCAGCATTCCATTAACCTGTCTGATTATTTTCGGCTTCTGTTTTTTACAATTTAAAGCCTCTCAGTCTCTTTGGCCTTCCCCTGTATTTAACTTCATACCATCTAGAAAGCACTCATCTTCTATCCTTTTTCACTCCAAATTGAATAAGTTCACGTTTACATTGAACTCAATCTACCACAGATTTGCCCATTCACAGGTTATTGATATCTCTTGGGGGAATCGGTTTAACTCAGTTGGCTGGATCATTGGTTTACTGAACAGTATGATGCCAACAGCATGGGTTTAATTCACAACATCCTTCTGATAGGAAGGAGACCAGAATTGCATGCAATATTCCAACAATGGCCTCACAAATGTCCTGTACAGCCGCAACATGACTTCCCAACTCCTATATTCAATACTCTGACCAATAAAGGAAAGCATACCAAATGCCTTCTTCACTAATCTATCTACTTGCGACTCTACTTTCAAGGAGCTATGAATCTGCTATGTCACATCCTGCCAACTTCCCCATTATCCCTACTTTCTGTCACCTGCTGCCTAACCAATTTTGCAGCCATGTTGGTAATTTGTCCTCACCAGTTGCTGCATATCGAGTCTCACAGTTATGTCCTTTAGGACTCAATCAGTTTATTCAACTATTGTGCTGCTAAATCACTCTTGGTAGTAGACATTGAAGTCGCCCACTCTGAGTACATTGTGTGCCATTGCCACCATCAATCTGTATTCCAAGTAATGTTCAACATGGAGTAGAAAGATTGATTGATTAGCTAAGGGGCAAATTAGCTCAGGTTGTGCAAGGTGACAATCAGTAGAGGTTTTCCTTGGCCATGTTTGACTGATGACATAAAATGCAGTGGTGCATGGGGTCAATGCTGAAGGCTCCCACGATGACTCCTTCCAACTGTATTCCACAGTGTTGCCCTTCTCTGAACAATTCTGTCATGCCTATGGGACAGGCATACGTAGGATTGAAGATGGTGATCTGTAATGCATAACAGACATTGCTTGACTAGTCTGTGAGATATTTCCACACAAGGCCCTGGTAAGGAGGCCTTTGCAGGGTTGAGTTTGCTGTTGCTGCTTCCAGTGTTATAAAGATTAGTGGTTTTGTGAAGCTATTTCCCACCTAAAAAAAAAAGGCACAAAGAAGTTCAATTCAGGGGCTGATTTGTCACCATCCCATTGAGCTGGATCTTCACTTGTGGGCAGGAAACATGAACAGAGATTATTTTTGGATTCTGAACAATCCCTGGGAGAAAACAGTTTTTTTCTGGTTTTTTTGACCAGAATGTTCCCCAAAGTAGCATTAAGGCAGATTCACTGTCCAATTACCATCTGTAACAGATCAGGATTCCATATAACTTCCAGACGTTTTGAACTTTTGGACAAGACTAGATTAGATTAGACTTATTAGATTAGACTTACAGTGTGGAAACAGGCCCTTCGGCCCAACAAGTCCACACCGACCCGCCGAAGCGCAACCCACCCATACCCCACATTTACCCCTACCTAACACTACGGGCAATTTAGCATGGCCAATTCACCTGACCCGCACATCTTTGGACTGTGGGAGGAAACCGGAGCACCCGGAGGAAACCCACGCAGACACGGGGAGAATGTGCAAACTCCACACAGTCAGTCGCCTGAGTCGGGAAATGAACCCGGGTCTCAGGCGCTGTGAGGCAGCAGTGCTAACCACTGTGCCACCGCGCCGCCCACAGAAATTAAAGGTTAAAAGATATTTGGTTCAGTCTCCAGGGTTTTCATGAACAGTAAATAGTGAACATTATGTTGGCTATTACTGAATATTGATGTCAAAAGTTGAGTAGAACATTTCAGGATTCTTGGCTTTGTGGGTTAGCTGGAATTCTTTTGCCCTAATTGCTTCCCTTGTTCACTGGCTTCCAGCATTCAGACGGGCAGAGTGTCTTTTGTTTTTACCTGCAGTGCAGGGATCCGTACTGTTTGTCTACAAGCTGTAACTTTCCCAGCTCACTAGTCCACACCAACCCATTAACACACACACAGCAAGCATTGCTGCTAATTTCATGTATATTTATGGAAAAGTAGAACATAAACACAAATTCAGACGTGTATTTATTTAAAAGAAATACTGCAAGCTGATGATGTAAATCCTAAGAATGGAATTCACTGGCTGCTGTAAGATTCCCTGTGTGACTTCCTGGAACATCACATCATATAGAGTGTCACTGAAACTTCAAAGGGAAAGACTTCAAAGAGCAGAGGTGCAAGGCAATCTAAATACCTCTTTTCAGCAGGAAAACATCTCCCATGGTTTATATTCCAGACTGGGGACATGAGCTGAATTTGTGTTTATGTTCTACTTTTCCATAAATATACATGAAATTAGCAGCAATGCTTGCTGTGTGTGTGTTAATGGGTTGGTGTGGACTAGTGAGCTGGGAAAGTTACAGCTTGTAGACAAACAGTACGGATCCCTGCACTGCAGGTAAAAACAAAAGACACTCTGCCCGTCTGAATGCTGGAAGCCAGTGAACAAGGGAAGCAATTAGGGCAAAAGAATTCCAGCTAACCCACAAAGCCAAGAATCCTGAAATGTTCTACTCAACTTTTGACATCAATATTCAGTAATAGCCAACATAATGTTCACTATTTACTGTTCATGAAAACCCTGGAGACTGAACCAAATATCTTTTAACCTTTAATTTCTGTTTAGATTCACTTCTCATGTCTTTCTGTGTGTATGTGTCTTACATATTTGTTTCTTTTTGTACGTAGTAACAAATAAATTTACCCTTTCTTTAACTCAAGAAAGTGTAGGCAATTGCTTCCTTTCAACAAAAGTCATTTTGTCTGGGAGAAAGGTAATCACTAGGATAAGGATCCTGTTAACTAACCTGTGACCAATTGTCCAGGAAACTGAATTAACCACATGGACAAATACAAAGTGGAGAACCACATGTTGGAACGTAATGAAACTTTTTTGAAATTATCACAATATCTCTTCCCAACTGACCTGTCCCACAATTTATTCCACCTGAGCTATATTTATCTCGAAGGGCTTCTGACATCATCTGTTTTACGTAAAACAGGAATAGTCATTCACTACTGATGTAAAGTACTTTACAGAATTCTAGGAATGGCAATGATACCAACTGTTAAACCACCTAGCATATTACCCCAAACTCCCCCTATTCTCTGCCAACCCCCCAAGCCGACAGTTAAACCTGACAGACAAGACAGAAGGTTATTAGTGGAGGTTAGATATTAGGTTAAAGATAGAAAGAGAGAAAAGATGATAAGCCTGGACTCAAAGCTTTGAAAACACAGGCCATCAGTTCCAAACGCTGAATGTGTTAAACCCCTTTGAGCCACTGTCTGACAGTTTGGTGAATAAAGGGCTAAAGCTTTTGAAACAGTTACCAAGTGGGGTGATTTCTTCTTCTGGGCAGTCTCCTCATGGTGCCTGACCAATTGGACACTCCTTTGTCTACACAGGTTGCATTCTTTCAAAATTTCTCTGTCCAGCTACTCTACCTACTCTTGTACAAATATTAAATCTTGCATAAATAGTTCATATTGATGGTCCGTTTTAATATCCAGGTTATTTATATGTAGAAGAGAAGCCAATTGAATTCCAACCGCTGACATTTAGAAGCATCGAATCATAGAACACTAATAGTGCAGGTTCGGCCCATCGAGTCTGCACTGACCCTTTGAAGAACATCTCACTCAGACCCAGCCTTCCAACCTATCCTCATATTCCCACATTTATCATGATTAACCCAGCAAAAGTGCCTTTCCACAATCTGACAGTGAATTACGCAAATTCTTTGTCTTGTTCTTTTTAACATCATTTTCATGTTCAATCTCAATAGAATTATTTCCCGGTGGATGTTTTCATAAGCTTTTTGAAAATCAAAGCAACTTCTACTCTGGGATTGCCAATATCTAGTTTATCTGAAGCAGGCTGAGATATTATGCAAAACAGTTTCATCTTGCAGACCCTTGATAGCTGCTTTTATTAAGTTAATCTATGCACAGATATGGGATGTTATCATTGGTGTTCAGCTTATTGGCCATTTGATTTGTGTTGGTTTTGCTATCCTTCTGGAATCGAAGTTGCTGTGTCCTGCTTGTGGGCTGTTGATACCTCACTAATATTCACTGGTTCTTCTCTGATGTTAGCCAGCTACTGACCATGTTGTCATGGTGATTGCAACATACCACAAATGTGTAAGCTGGTTATGCAGTGAAGAGAATATAGAAAACCATTGCAAATATAAATAAGTGTTTTTATCCAGAGACAGTTTAAAAACCTGTCATTGCTGAGATTCTTTTCCTTTTGCACATCATTTTCTGTTAAAAACTGACAATCATTGATACTGACATCATTTATGTGATGGCTTCTAGGTGAGCAGTTGTTTCAATACCAACTTCAACCCAGTGAATAATGACCACCCAATATTAAGGTGCAGTTTACCACAGTCTAACAGAGTAATAAGCTATTTATACCATTAGACATAAATATTATTTCAGTCACTTATTAGAGAGTAAATTAAGTTAACTTTAATCATGCAATTTCAAATTAATTTTGTGATTTGTATAATGCAAATCTGCATTTTCTTTTATCATAACATGTCTGTCAGAAAGAGTACCACACTGATATATGCAGCTTAATTGGTTCCAAATGTACTTTACAGCATGTACATATTTAATGCTTGGCCCAGACACTGTCCTGCATTGACAAGTAAGTGGATTTTTGTTTTCCTCTTTTTATCTTTTCTACACATTCCATTTCCGGTCAAACCAATGGCAACATCTTCCATAAATGCCAATCTTTACTTATTAGATTAGATTCCCTACAGTGTGGGAATGGGCCATTAGGCCCAACACGTCCACACCAACCCTTGGAAGAATAACCCACCCAGACCCATTTCCTTCTGACTAATGCACTTAACACAATGGGCAATTTATCATGGCCAATTCACCTGACCTGCACATCTTTGGATTAAGGGAGGAAACCAGAGCACCTGGAGGAAACCCACGTAGACATGGGAAGAATGTGCAAACTCCACACAGTCGCCTGAGGCTGGAATCAAACCCAAGTCCCTGGTGCTGTGAGGCAGCAGTGCTAACCCTGAGCCACTGTGTCACAATTGCGTGGATCAGAAACTGATCACTGCTGCAGTATTTGGTACCTTCAGCTGCTCTGATGCCGCAGGTATAGAACTTGCTGAGTGGAATCCTTTATTTAAATAATCTGAGCCCAGGAATTCTGCATCAGTCACATATGCGATCAATATCACGGTAATCGAGTGGCTTTACTCCATCAGTAACTGGGGGTACGTGACATAAGCTTTCTGAAGAACCAAAGTAATTCTGCTATGGGGTTGCCAATCTCTAGTTTATGTGAAACATCTTGAGCTATTAATTTAAGACTGAGCCTGATCCTCCTCTTGCCTAACAGTGGGGCCAATCTCATGGGTGTTCTTGGGGTCTTTTGGATGGCAAATAGGGACAGGAATGTTGATTGGACTTTTCTCTCCTCAGCCAGGGGCTGCTGACGCTGATTGAAATGTGACAGACTCTGTTAGTGAGCTAATTGGACCTTTGTGTGGCTATGGCTTCACAATACAACAGGGATTAGGAGCAGTTAATGGAAGGAGTTAAGTGCAAGCAAATGGATTGTGCATTGGAGGAACTGGAGCCGATTGTAGGTCAATGAGGTCAGGTACAATGAAGAAATAAGATTATTGGAGAGTGCAGAATATAAGTATATGGGAGGGAATCTAGGCAGCAGAGTTTTGAATGAGCAGAGAATAATATAAATGTCTATAAATGGCAAAGAATGGGAGGCCAAGTACAGCATCTCGTAAATAGTCAAATCTGGAGGTGACATGGATAGAACAGAGAGTTTCAGCTGCGCGATATGCTGAACTGAAGCTGAGGTAGAAAATCTTTGTGATGGAGAGAGAATAGCATCATTAACTCAACCAATGGTGGGGTGATAAGATGCCAAGTGGGTGTAGGATGTGAGATAATTGAGGGGGTAGGGTGCCGGTTGGTGAGATCGTCGGATGCTGGGTTGGTAAGGGGTGAAATGTCAGGTGGGCATGACCAGGGAGAAGAATGATGGGGCCTGGTGCTTGTTCTTTTCCTGAGTCACTTATACCTCCACGTTACCCCACACCAACCATCCCATTCTTCAGGGATCCAGAATTGGAAATCATAATCACTGTTGAATCAAACTGTTTTGTACTGAGAGTTTTTGAGTTTTGTATTCTATTCATAACTCTGAAGACCATAAGGAGCAAAATTAGGCCATTTTGTCCATCAAGTCAACTCCCCCATTTAATCATGGCGAATATGTTTCTCAACTCCATTCTCCTGTCTTGATCCCCTTGCCAATCAAGAACTGATGTATCTCTGTCTTACATATATTCAGTGGCTTGGCTTCTACAGCCTTCTTCAGCAATAAATTCCATGGATTCAGTGTAGAATCCCTACAGTGCAGAAAGAGGCCATTCAGCCCATTTAGTGTGCACCTTGAAAGGGGCAGTATATCTTGCTGAACCACAATATGCTACATCAATCTCACTATGTGACAGTAGCTTATCTGGCAAACACACTAAACATACCGCAAGCAGGCAGCTATATCTCAAAGTCTTCGGGGAGTAGACTTCATTGAAATCCATGGAAGCTCCCGTCAGTCAGGGGGTTTGGGACAGTAAATGCAGGGCAGACTCCCATACCAGACCAGGCCTTTAGCTGGGGTAAGATGTCTGATCGGGGTGCTCTCAGTCAGGGGTCCATCCTGTACACTCCATAGAGCAGGTCATGTTAAGTCCTATGACTCCATACTGGCCAGAATGGGATTAGGGAGATGAGTAGGTATCAGTCAGGGGCCCTGGCAGCTCTCATCCAGGGCTGGCTAGTTTGATCCATGTGGGTGGGGTGGTTTACAATCAGGAGTCCCCTGGCATCAAGGTGGGAGTTGTACGATGACACCTGGCATTGTCACCTCAAATGCCAGCAGCTGTCAAGGAGAGCTAGGCACCTTGGGCCCAGATAGACAGGTTGGGTAGGTACCTGAGGCTGATGGGAAGGGCAGTCAGGAAGGAGATCTGGATTTTTATGACCTCACGGACAGGGAGAAGCTGGAAAGGACTGCTGCACACTGACAGCAGGATCCCTGTGAGAAGTGCAGTGGAATGCAGAGTGCTACTAACTCAGTTGGTGGGACATGAATGTTTCAGCATCCCCACGGTAGTGGGCTCAGGCTTCTCCTGCAAGAAGTGAGTGAGGAGTGGGCACGCCTCCACTAACATGTGCTCGCTTTGTCCTGCTATGAGCTGCCTACTCCTGGAATGCGGGAAAGAGATGGAAGTGGGTGGCGCAGCTGTTAGTGCTGGTGCAGGTGTTCGAAAGTTGGTGACGTATTCTGAGTGGGTAGGCAGTGCAGAGTGAGTGATGTGGGAGGCTCGGAATGGTAGGGGGATTGAGAGCGAGTGGGTGAAGTCATAGTGAGAGTGGCAGAACATGAGGCATGGTGGGAGGTGGGTACAATAGCTGAGATAGAGAGGGTGTGAGGTACCAGAGAGAAGAGTGCAGTACTTACCAGAGAAAAGAAGGTCACAGACCTTCTTGCAGCACTGCTGGCCATTCCTCCAGTCCATTCCATGGATATCACACTGACCCAGATAGTGAGCTCGGACCAGGCTGCCAGGGTCTGTGGTAGTGGCCTCCTCTGCCAGTCCTCCTGGAAGAGGACACTCCTCCTTTGCATCATCCCATCCACCAGGCCCCTGTTGGAGAATCAAGGCACCATTTTCCCCTTTTCTGATTTGTTTCAAAAACTGTCCTTAGCTGAATCGGGCAGCTTCAGAATAGCACGATTTGTCCAGCGATGCCAGGCTTTTGGTAATAGCCAGTGAGTGGCGAATTGTTCCAGGAGCAGCAGGTAGTAACATGTGACTTGAACCAGGAGAGAGGGGTACTGCAGGGGGAGGGGAGGGAACAAATGAGGGGAGTTTTGATACAATATGGCGAAACATCTCACTGGGCCGGATGGAAAGAAATCCCTCGTGAAACTCAACAAACCTGACATTTCACCAAAATAATGTAAGATTCAGTCAGGCCACACCAAGCCATCAAGTGGAAAGCTGTCCCAGGGCCAGACATCTTTGAGAGGTCATGCACTGTAGTTTACTTTGCTTTGTAACAGTCTGAATATGGCCAATTCATATAAAAATGTAATTTGCAAATGAGTTAGATGATTGAACTGCAAATATAAGAGCTATCCATGTACATTATCCATATACGTTATCCATGTACAAAAATCGTATTGGACTTTAGGAATCAAGGCAGAAAAATAATAAAGTGAAAGTAGTAAAAATAAAATAAAACAGTAATGGTCGAGTGGTCGTGGGCCAATTTGTTAAGTATAATCTCGGATGTACTGATAAAACCAAAAAAGGAAGCAGCATCCCATTCAGCCATCTGTCCTCCAGGTCTGTCCAACTCTTTGAAGGCACCTTCACTGGCCCCACAAAACTGAACATTGACTGACAGGCTTGTTGACAGGCAAGGCTTATTCAGAAGAAACTGATTTTCTCACTTTGCAATGGATTCGCCTCTGCTACTGGGAGAAAGTCACTTTAAAATGTAAAGTTGTTAAAGCCTCCCTCATTTTTGATGCAATAAACTACAAGTTCTGAAGTACCCAGCACCCACACTGGGCCCCGCACTGGACCCCAACACCCACACTGGGCCCCGCACTGGACCCCAACACCCACACTGGGCCCCGCACTGGACCCCAACACCCACACTGGGCCCAGCACTGGACCCCAACACTCACACTGGGCCCCGCACTGGACCCCATCACCCGCACTGGACCCCAACACCGACACTGGGCCCCGCACTGGACCCCAACACCCACACTGGGCCCCGCACTGGACCCCGACACCCACACTGGGCCCCGCACTGGACCCCGACACCCACACTGGGCCCCGCACTGGACCCCAACACCCACACTGGGCCCCGCACTGGACCCCAACACCCACACTGGGCCCCACACTGGACCCCAACACCCACACTGTGCCCCGCACTGGACCCCAACACCTCCACTGGGCCCTGCACTGGACCCCAACACCCACACTGGGCCCCGCACTGGACCCCAATACCCACACTGGGCCCTGCACTGGACCCGCACTGGACCCCAACACCCCCACTGGGCCCCGCACTGGACCCCAACACCCTCACTGGGCCCCGCACTGGACCCGCACTGGACCCCAACATCCCCACTTGGCCCCGCACTGGACCCCAACACCCACACTGAGCCCCGCACTGGACCCCAACACCCATACTGGGCCCCACACTGGACCCCAACACCCATACTGGGCCCCACACTGGACCCCAACACCCACACTGGGCCCCGCACTGGACCCCAACACCCACACTGAGCCCCGCACTGGACCCCAACACCCACACTGAGCCCCGCACTGGACCCCAACACCCATACTGGGCCCCACACTGGACCCCAATACCCATACTGGGCCCCACACTGGACCCCAACACCCACACTGGGCCCCGCACTGGACCCCAACACCCACACTGGGCCCCGCACTGGACCCCAACACCCACACTGGGCTCCGCATTAGGAAGCCTGAGGCTGCTCCAAAACTGGGCCTCAGCCCACACTGAAATGATGTTCACAAGCTGACAAATATTTTGAAGAAGAGTTATGCTAGATTTAAAAGGTTAGCTCTGTTTTTTCTCTCCACAGATACTGCCAGACCTGCCGAGTTTCTTCAGTGTATTCCAATTTGATCTCATATTTTCATCATCCACAGTATTTTGCTTTTATTTGATCTGAACAAATTGCTGGTGCCTATCACCTCCCAGCGAGACCTTATCTTTTCATTGAAGTGAATTTCAGGCTCCTATCTTGATTTGTAGATTATAGAATCCCTACAATTAAGAAGCAGGCCATTCAGCCCTTCGAGTCCACATGACTGTCTGAAGACCATCCCACCTAGATCCACCTACCCCCTCCCACCCATCCTATTCCTGTAATCCTGCATTTCCGATGGCCAAATCCACCAAACCTGCAAAAAATTTGGAATTTGGGAGGAAAGCAGAGTACTCAGAGGAAACCCACACATACACAGGGCGAATGTGCAAACTCCACATAGACAGTCACCTGAGAGTGGAATCAAACCTGATTCCTTGGTGCTGTGAGGCAGCAGTGTTAACCACTGAGCCATGTGTTTCAAGTGACCTCAATTATGCATTGGAAAGGGAAAGGAGGAAAATAGAGGGGATTGGTGGATGGCAGTGGTCATGACCACCAATGCCCATTAGATGTGCTTCATTAGTCTGACACCACTTCTGATACAAAAGATTTTTGGAGCTCACTTTTTTAGCATTGGGCCCTAGCGAAGGAAATGTCCACACCAGAGAAACATGAGAAGGACAGGTCTGGCTTTGTTCCACTCACGATACCCTCATTTCCCAGAGGGGACCTGTAAGCATTGCTATGCCCCTTTATGAAGGTATACAAATTAACTGGAGCAGATTTCTGATTGGTACCCATTAAGTGCGCAGTGTGTAATTTGAGCTTTTGTTGAGTAGGCAGGCTACAGAATTCAGTGTTTATTCATGATGATACAGTGAGGCTGAGAAAGGTGGGAATCATGTCGGAATTGATAATTTATTGGTACACACAAAGTAGCGTGCAGTCACGTTGTGAAGTTATTTTGTTATCTCACGTACTGCCGTCTTCAGGGTCTCCTCTACTGCATGTTCACACTCTGGGGAAGTTATATAATGTCATTTTTTAAAAGACTGGTTCAGATGGTTTTAGACATTTTCAGCTCCAGATTGGGTCTGACATCTTTCACATATCTTGATGGAAGCAGTTTCCGGCCACATGCAATTCGATCTGTACAGCATTTAAGCTTGGGCTATTATAGCTTTATGCCACACAAGTGCCAGGCAATGGTCATCTCCCACAAGACAGAATCTAACCATCACCCCTTTGATGGTCAACAGTATTATCATCACTGAATTCCCTACATCGCTAACATCATCAAGGATCACCACTGAGCAGAAACTGAACTGGGTCAGCTATATAAGCATGGTGACAAGAGACCACTAAACAAAAAAAAACCCCAAAATACTGTGGATGCTGGAAACCAGAAACAGAACTTGCCAAAAAACTCAGCAAGTCTGGCAGGAGAATGTTGTGAAACTTGAAAGGGTTCAGAAAAGATTTACAGGATTGGAGGATTTGAACCTTAGGGAGGTGCTGGAGAGGCTGAATAAGCTGGGGCTGTTTTCCCTGGAACATTGGAGGCTGAGGGGTGACCTTATAAACCTCTATAAAATTATGAGGGGCATGCTTAGGATAAATAGACAACGTCGTTTCCCTGGGGTGGGGGAGTCGAGGACTAGAGGGCATTGGTTTAGGGTGAGAGGGGGAAAATATAACAGGTACCTAAGGGGCAATTTTTTCACACAGAGGGTGGTGCGTGTATGGAATGAGCTGCCTGTGGAAGTGGTAGAGGCTGGTACAATTATGGCATTTAAAAGGCATCTTGATGGGAATATGAATAGGGAGAGTTTTGAGGGATATGTGCCAAGTGCTGGCAAATGGGACTAGATTAGGTTAGGATACCTGGTTGGCATGCACAAGTTGGACTGAAGGGTCTGTTTCTGTGCAGTACATCTCTATGACTATGATTCTAAGAGCAAGTCAGAAGCTGGGAATTCTGCAGCGAGTAACTCACCTCCTGACTCCCTAAAGCCTGTCCACCATCTACATGGCACAAGCCAGGAGTGTGCTGAAATACTCTCCATTTGCTTGGATGAGTGCAGCTCCAACAACTCAAGCAGCTCAACACCATCCAGGACAAAGCAGCCCACTTGATTGGCACCACATCCACCACCTTCAACATTCACTCCCTCCACCATGGACATATAGAGGCAGCAACCTATACTATCTACAATTGGGAGCAGCATTATGGGGGTTGTCTAAACCCCCATATGGGAGCAGCAGTTCAAAAAGGCAACTCATCACCATCTTCTCCACCGCAACTAAGCTTGGGCAATAAACATTGGCTCAGCCAGTGACCCCCACACCCACTGAATGAATTTTTTAAAAGCCTGTAATAAAAATCATACTTTTTTTTGTATATATTGAACAATAGCCATTTGAGTGGCCTCCCTCAGTGATGTACATTTTATATAGTTCTATGTTACACGTTCAAGAAAGTGAAACCTGTTCTTCCATATCAGGCTTCCCGAACCTCCAGTGAAGGAATGTTCGTTATATCCCAGCTTGGTTACAAGCCTGTATCCAACAGTGCTTTCAGTGGAAGGAATTATTTTCATATGCCATACACAGGAAACTTGCCATGGTCTTGTTCACATCCATTTCTAATATGTGTGCATAGAACAGTATGTCGGCAATCGCTATGGAGACGTGTGCTGGAATCTTATAAATACATAATCAAAAATGGGTTATGGCAAAAAATCTGGAATAATCAAGTAGAGGTCCAGCAAGGCCTTTCTCAAAATCAGGAGCGACCATTTCACATTTTCCAACAGAGTTCTAGACATCAAGGCAAAGACCTTGCAAGAGAGTGGCAAATGGATTAGGAACAAAGATTACCACTGAATTTCATCTCAGTGATATGCAGTAGCATTTTGAAAAGGCAAACTAGGGCAGGACCTATATAGGGCCCTGGGGAGTGTTGCAAAACAAACAGACCTTGGGATACAGGCAAGACCTTGAAAGTGGAATTGCAGGTAGACAGGGTGGTGAAGAAGGCGTTTGACACGTTTGCCTTCATTGGTCTTAACATTGTGTACAGGAGTTGGGATGTCATGTTGCGGCTGTACAGGACACTGGTGAGGCCACTTTTAGAATACTGTGTGCAACTCTGGTCACTCTTCTATAGGAAGGATGTTGTTAAACTTGAGATGGTTCAGGAAAGATGTACAAGGATGCCGCTGGGACTAGAGGGTTTTAGCTATTGGGAGAGGCAGAATAGTCTGGGGCTGTTTTCCCTGGAGCGCAGAAGATGAAAAAAAAAATCATGAGGACCATGGACAGGGTGAATAGCCAAGGTATTTTTCCCTGGGTGGGGGAGTCCCAAACAAGAGTGCATATGTGTAAGGTGAGAGGGGAAAGATTTAAAAAGGACTTGGGGGTAATTTTTCACACGGAGGGTGGTGTGTGTATGGAATGAGCTGCCGGAGGAAGTGATGGAGGCTGGTACAATTACAGCATTTAAGAGGCATCTGGATGGGTATATGAAGAAGAGGGGTTTCAAGGGATATAAGCTAAATGCTGACAACTGGAACTAGATGAGGTTGGAATGGCTGATTGGCGCAGAAACTGAAGGATCTGTTTCCTTGCTATATGATTCTATGATGATGCTATTTTGTCAGGTACCATATAGAAACTAGACATTAAGAATTTCCAACATGAAAGTCAGAGCAAGTACCTGGTGACTGCAGTTTTGCCACTTGCTCCTCTAGACCTCAACCATGGCCCTCAATATTGCAGAACAGAAACTGTTCTCACTTCACATCCACAGACAAAGTCAGGCAGCCATCAGTCAAAAGAGTGAATGTGTTGTTGGATGGCACAGTGCCTTATAAATATTAGCATGTACCATGCCTGTATGTGATAGGCCCACAGTGGACAATGATGAGATGCTGGACTACAGTGTACAGAGTGGATAGCGTACACTGACTTACAGAGGGTTGTATGCTAGAACAAACTGAGGACTGCAGATACTGGAGATCAGAGTCAAGAGTGTGATGCTGGAAAAGCACAGCAGATCAGGCAGCATCCGAGGAGCTAAAGTATCAGCTTGTATGAAGCTAGACCAGTGAGGTGTGTGACCTGTCACTTAAAGAGTGACTGGGGTTGGAATATTCTGTTGATGTGTAACAAAATGTCAGCCCAACCAGCTCTATGCCACAGGAGGTACTGGTTAGTGACTGCTGCACAACTGTGTTGACCGTGCAGGGTATCTTCGGAGTCCCATCTCCCGCTTGACTGGGTGCCTAGTTCCGAGATGGTGTCACAGCAATGATATCAATCTAATCCGGGAAATTCCGAGAATTGGTGACTCTTATTTAATAGCATTAAATAAGACGGGTGTAATTGGAGCATGGTGGGTCGTTCATGGGAAGAGTTCGGGATGATTGTATAAGAAAACTCATAAATCCACACAGAGAAAAACACATCATGAAATTTGACAAAAATGACAGTTAGCCAAAATATCTTCAGATTCAGCCACAGGATTGGTCAGTTAAGAATATAAAAAGTGCCATGAACTCTGAATTTAACCCAACATTCTGTCTTTACCAACCAGGGCACGGCTTTCCCCAACTTGTTGAAAGTCACCAGGGTCAACTAGTGGGGGCTGGTGGCTCTGTGAGATTAACAAGCTGAGAAGTGTTAAAAGACTGAAACTGCACATGTGCTTCCTTGCCAAGGTAAAAGGCCTTTGCTCAGAGCACTTGTCCTGCTTTACAGGTGATGATCAACATTTTGGATGCCATTTCTGTTATTAGATTAGATTACTTCCAGTGTGGAAACAGGCCCTTCGGCCCAACAAGTCCACACCGACCCGCTGAAGCGCAACCCACCCATATCCCTACATTAACCCCTTACCTAACACTACGGGCAATTTAGCATGGCCAATTCACCTGATCTGCACATCTTTGGACTGTGGGAGGAAACCGGAGCACCCGGAGGAAACCCACGCAGACACGGGGAGAACGTGCAAACTCCACACAGTCAGTCGCCTGAGTCGGGAATTGAACCCAGGTCTCAGGCGCTGCAAGGCAGCAGTGCTAACCACTGTGCCACCGTGCCGCCCACAGTGTTATCTTGGAATTTAGACACACAGAACATAGAACATAGAACATAACAGTGTAGTACAGGCCCTTCGGTCCTCAATGCTGTGCTGCCCTGTGTAGCCAATCTGAAGCCCATCGAAACTACACTATTCCATTTTTGACCATACGCCTATCCAATGATCATTTAAATGTCTGTAAAGTTGGCGACTCTGCAACTGTTGTAGGCCCCTACTACTCTCTGAGTAAAGAAACTACCTCTGACATCTGTCCTATATCTATCACCCCTCAATTTAAAGCTATGTCCCCTCGTGCTAACCATCACCATCTCATTGTCCATCTGATCTAACCCTCTGATTATCTTATATGTCTCAATTAAGTCATCTCTCAACCTTGTTCTTTCTAACGAAAACAGCCTCAAGTCTCTCAACCTTTCCTCATAAGACCTTCCTTCCATACCAGGCAGCATCCTGGTAAATCTCCTCTGAACCCTTTCCAAACTTCCACACCCTTGCTATAATGCGGTGACCAGAACTGCACGCAATACTCCAAGTGTGGCCACACCAGAGTTTTGTGCAGTTGCAACATGACCTCATGTTCTGAAACTTGATCCCTCTACTAATAAAAGCTAACACACCATATGCCTTCTTAACAGCCCTATCAACCTGGGTGGCAACTTTGAGGGATGTATGTACATGGACACCAAGATCTTTCTGCTCATCGACACTGACAAGAATCTTACTATTCATCCAGTACTCTGCATCCTGTTATTCCTTCCAAAGTGAATCACCTCACACTTTTCTGCATTAAACTCCATTTGCCACCTCTCAGCCCAGCTCTGCAGTTTGTCTATGTCCCTCTGTAACCTACAACATCCTTTGGCACTAACTACAAGTGTATCGAATTTAGTGTCATCTGCAAATTTATTAACCCAACCTTTGATGTCTTTATTCAGGTCATTTATAAAAATGACAAACAGCAGTGGCCCAAAACAGACCTTTGTGGTAACCCACTAGTAACTAAACTCCAGGATGAATATTTCCCATCAACCACCACCCTCTGTCTTTCAGCCAGCCAATTAATGATACAAACTGCTAAGTCGCCCTCAAACCCATGCCTCTGTATTTTGTGCAGTGACCTATCATGGAGAATCTCATTAAACACCTTATTGAAATCCATATACACTACATCAATGGGTTTAACCACATCTACCTTCTCAAACAACTCAATAAGGTTTATGAGACATGACCTACCCTTCACAAAACTGTGTTGACTATCTCTAATCAATTTACTCTTATCCAGATGATTTTAAATCCTATCTCTTATAAACTTTTTCAACACTATACCCACAACTGAAGTAAGGCTCACATGTCTACAATTACCAGGGTTGTCTCTACTCCCCTTCTTGAACAAGGGACCAACATTTGTTATCCTCCAGTCTTCTAGTACTATTTCTGTGGACAATGACAACATTAAGATCAAAGCCAAAGGTTCAGCAATCACATTCTCCTTCCTGCTGTCAGCCTTCACTGCAGCATGGGAGCATGTACTGGGGCCTCTGTTGAGGAGTAAGTGGAGTAGCACCATGTGCGGCAGGATCTACATCAGCAGCCATGTGTGCCTTCTCCTCATCCACATGATGCTCCACACAGTTGGAAAGCTGCACCGAATGTTATCCAGCACAAAAGACATCCAGTGAAGATTCAGACAGCCTTGGCCATATTGCACTTCATTCTTGTAGTTACTCAAATCTCAAGAATCAATCTTCATTGAACCCATTCTGAACCCTCGGCTGACTTTGAAGAAAGCCCATTCTACTCACAAAATCAGGACATCATCACAATCACATTCTGATCGGAGTGTGAGAAATCTGGAAGTAGGGCATTAATATAATAACCAGGTTCATAACTCACTCCAGTCTCCCTGTGATAAAATTCTACCCACCCTCAGGCCTGGAGACATACTTAATGCATGTGCCTCTTCCCCATTTCAGGACCTTGCTCTCCAAAGACAAATCTTTTAACAGTTGTTGGAATGAAAACAACTTAGTATGACCTAAATGAGTCTCACTGATGCACTCTCCACTATGGAGTAACACTACGTCAACTGATTGTCACTGTTGATTTCAGATATAATTATCAATGTAAAATGTTTCACTTTGTATTTATTTGGGAAATGTCTGGAAGGGTAATCCTGGCAATTCATAGAATTCTCAGATTCTCCACCTGGATTGAACTCTCATCATAAATTTATATCAAAATGAAACCTGATTTAACTGTGCACCTGGCACTGGTACAACATGCTTAGAAAACTGTGCCATGGAAAGACAAACATACCTACATGTGTTATTCATCGGGATGTAATGGGGTCAGTGTCTAACTTTGTGCTTCTGGTATCGAACAGCACATACCTGTGCTTTCAGAAAATTGAGAACGGCATTGTACACAATGTATGGGCTCTATCCAGGGAGACATCAGGGAGAGCTCCAAGATGTAATTGTATGCATCACATGTAATATTTATGAGAGTAACTTCTATCTTAGGCAGGGTGTCAACCATACATCAGATCAGCTACTCAACATGTTCCTTGGAGAAAAATTTCATTTCCTTCAAGCTGCCCTGTGCAAATTAGATTTAATCTCCAGAGTTAGACAATGCTGACAGTCACTATTTGTACAGGCTACGTGGGTCCTTCAATGATATCAATGGTCAAACTAATATCTCTCCTCCACTGCCATTGTACACTCTGCGTATTACAGATCCTCTCTGTGAGAAACATTGCTCATTATCATTTTGTCTAACATATATTCTGTCTGTTAGATACCCCATTCATTGTACACTCAGTATTTTCTACACGATCCATGGCACATATTTGCCTTCCTACACCTTGCTCATTATACACTCTATCCATTATACATTCTGTTTTGTATGACACCAACAGTGTAAGGTCAATCCTGCATCGACTGAGGTTTCCATGAAAGCCCTGCCTTCTCAACCTCACCCCACGTCTGAGGCATGGTGACCCTCAGGTTAAATGTACCACTAGGCCCTCTCTCTCTAATGAGACAGCAGCCCTATAGTCCTCTGAGACTATGATAATGTCACTTCACATTGTAGCTCCAATCCTTTATATTCCTTGTCTCAATTCACTCTTAATATACCCTGGCCATTTCACACTGTCTGTTATATAATCTGTGAATTGCACACAGTGTCCGCTATATACCCTGCCCCAATACATTCTGTTTATTAAAGACCATACCCATCATACGCCATGTCCTTTATGAACCCTTGTCCTCTATACCAGACCTGTCTATTAAATAGACTGAGAGTTATATCACTATCTGGTAAACACCCTCTTTATTGTAATCCCCTTCTGTTATACATCCTATCATTTATTCACTTTGTTTATTATACACAGTCTTCATTATATAACTTGCACAATATATACATTTTACTTTATACCCACTGCATACCATTGTCCCTATACAACCTGTGCATTTTAAACATTGTCCCTTTTTATACCCTGTACGTGAAGGGTATCCATTTTAACTCTTAACATTCCAAGTCTACTCTAACCTTCTTCATTTACACTTGTTCGATCCAAATCCTGCACATTATACACATTAAATCTACTATTCACTATATATTGTTCATACTTATACACTCTTTCTATTAAATGCCTCTCCTGATGGAGGGCTTATGCCTGAAATGTCGATTCTCTTGCTCCTCGGATGCTGCCTGACCTGCTGTGCTTTTCCAGCAACAGACTCTCGACTCTGATCGCCAGCATCTGCAGATCTCATTTTGTCCTCTCCATTATAAACTCTGTTCACTATATGCCATATCCGCTTTCCCAATATCCACCCTGCCCATTATACACTCTGTCCATACTGCCTCTTCATAGCATACACCAGCACCATCCTCACCTTTTCCTCACTCCATTGCTAACGGTATCAGTGCCACCTTGTGCTCCCACGAGGATGTTGATCAGTTCATCAACTTTACTAACACCTTCCACCTTCAACTTAAGTTCACACGGATCGTCTTTGTCACCTCCCCTCTCTTCCTAGACCTGTCCACCTTCATTTCTGCTCACCGACTCAACATAGGCATCTATTTCAAACCCACCAACTCCCACAGCTACCTTGACTACACTTCCTCCCAACTCCTCACCCTGAGAAAATGCAATCCCTTACTCCCGATTCCTCTGCCTCCGCTGTACCTGCTCCCAGGAGGAGCAATTCCACTGCAGGACATCCCAGATGGACTCCTATTTCAAGGACTGCAATTTCCCCTCCCGCATGATCGACAATGCCCTCCAGTGCACTTCTTCCACTTCCCGCACCTCTGTCCCTGAACACCACCTCTCCAACAGCAACAAGGATAGAACCGCATCCCCCCCCCCCACTTCTCATCTTTCACTCCACTAATCTCCAGATACAGTGCATTACCCTCTGCCATTTCCGTCACCTACAAACAGACCCCACCATCAAAGATATATATTTCCTCCCCAACCCCATCTGCATTCTGCAGAGACCATTCCCTCTGTAACTCCCTCGTTAGGTCCACACCACCCCCCACCCCACCAATTCACCCTCCACATCCAATACCTTCCCTTGTCACCACAACAGGTGTAAAACGTGCACTTACACCTACCTCCCTCACCTCCATCCTAAGCCCCAGAGGATCTTTTCACATCTTACAGAAATGTTTCTGCACATTCACCCACCTGATCTACTGCATCTGTTACCCTCAATGTGGTCTCTTCAACAATGGGGAGACAGGATCCCGACTCATGGAGCGTTTCAGGGAACATCTCTGGGACACACGCACTAAACAACTCCACCGCCCTGTTACTGAACACTGCAATTCCCCCTCCACTCCACCAAGGACATGCAAATCCTGTGCCTCCTCAACTGCCAAATCCAAACCACCTGACATCTGGGGGAAGAACACTTCATCTTCCACATTGAGACCCTACAACTACACGGCATTAATGTTGACTTCATCAGTTTCCAAACCTCTCTTCCCTTACCTTATCCCAGATCCAACCCTCCAACTCGGCACCACCCTCGTGACCTGTCCTACCTGTCCATCTTCCTTCCCACCTATCTGCTTGACCCTCCCCACCAAGCTCTTGCCCCTACCTGCATCCACCCAGCGCCTTCTCAGCTACCTTCACCCCATCCCCACCTCACTATTTATCTCTCCACATTCCTGGCAAAGGGCTTATGCCTGAAACATTGACTCTCCTGCTCTTTGGATGCTGCCTGACCTGCTTGTTTTTCCAGCGTCACACTTTTCAACTCATTATACACCCTATCCATTATACACCCTGTCCGTTATACACCCTGTCTGTTATACATCCTGTCCATTATACACCCTGTCCGTTATACACCCTGCCCGTTATACACCCTGCCCATTATACGCCCTGTCTGTTATACACCCTGTCCATTATACACCCTGTCCATTATACACCCTGTCCGTTATACACCCTGCCCGTTATACGCCCTGTCTGTTATACACCCTGTCCATTATACACCCTGTCCAATGTACATCCTGTCCGTTATACACCCTGTCCATTATACAACCTGTCCATTATACACCCTGTCCGTTATACACCCTGTCCAATATACACCCTGTCCGTTATACACCCTGTCCATTATACACCCCGTCCATTATACACCCTGTCCAATATACACCCTGTTCGTCATACACCCTGTCCATTATACAACCTGTCCATTATACACCCTGTCCATTATACACCTTGTCCGTTATACACCCTGCCCATTATACATCCTGTCCGTTATACACCCTGTCCGTTATATGCCCTGTCCATTATACACCCTGTCCGTTATACACCCTGTCCATTATACACCCTGTCCGTTATACGCCCTGTCTGTTATACACCCTGTCCATTATACACCCTGTCCGTTATACACCTTGTCCATTATACACCCTATCCATTATACACTCTGTCCATTATACACCCTGTCCGTTATACACCCTGTCCATTATACACCCTGTCCTTTATACAACCTGTCTGTTATACACCCTGTCCATTATATGCCCTGTCCGTTATACACCCTGTCCGTTATACACCCTGTCCATTATACACCCTGTCCATTATACACCTTGTCCATTATACACCCTGTCCGTTATACACCCTGTCCGTTATACACCGTGTCTGTTATACACCCTGTCCATTATACACCCTGTCCGTTATACACCTTGTCCATTATACACCCTGTCTATTATACACCCTGCCCATTATACACCCTGTCCGTTATACACCCTGTCTGTTATACACCCTGTCCGTTATACACCCTGTCCAATATACACCCTGTCCATTATACACCCTGTCCATTATACACCCTGTACGTTATACACTCAGTCCATTATACACCCTGTCCATTATACATTCTGCCCACTATGCACCCTGTCTATTATATCCCCTGTCCGTTATACACCCTGCCCATTATACACCCTGTCCGTTATACACCCTGTCTGTTATACACCCTGTCTGTTATACACCCTGTCCGTTATACACCCTGTCCATTATACACCCTGTCCGTTATACACCCTGTTCGTTATACATCCTGTCCATTATACACCCTGTCTGTTGTACACCCTGTCCGTTATACACCCTGTTCGTTATACACCCTGTCCGTTATACCCCCTGCCCTTTATACACCCTGTCCGTTATACACCCTGTCTGTTATACACCCTGTCCATTATACACCCTGTCCATTTTACACCCTGCCCATTATACACCCTGTCCGTTATACACCGTCTGTTATACACCCTGTCCGTTATACACCCTGTCCGTTATACACCCTGTCCATTATACACCCTGTCCGTTATACACTCAGTCCATTATACACTCTGCCCATTATACATTCTGCCCACTATGCACCCTGTCTATTATATCCCCTGTCCATTATGTACCTTGTCCATTATACACCCTATCTACTTTCCCATTATAAACACAGTCCATTTCCACATACCCCATTATACAGTCTGCCCATTATAATATCCTGTCCACTAAACACGCCGCTCATTATACACACTCTGCTCACTATATCCCCCGCCCATTATAGAATCCATACAGTGCAGAAAGAGACCATTCCACCCAGATCTAGGCCCTCACCCTATGCCCATAGCCCTGCCACCCCACCTCGCCTGCACACCCCTGGACATTACGCAGTAATTTAGCATGACTATTCCACCAAACCTGCACATCTTCGTGACTGTGAGTGGAAACTGGGGCATCCAGAGAATACCCATGCAAGAATGTGCAAGCTCCATACTGCCATTCATTTAAGGCTGGATTCAAACTTGGGTCTGGCGCTTTGAGGCAGCAGTACTAACCACTCTGCCACTCTTTATAAAACCCATCCACTATACACCTTCATTAACTGTCCATCCTGTCCATAAACACCCTGGCCATTATACCCCCTGCCCATTATTCACCATGTCCATTCTATGCTCTGTCCATTATTCACTTTGTTCATTATACACACTGTCCATTATACATGCTATCCATTAAACACTTGGCCATTACACCCTCTGTCTATTGTACACATTGTTCACTATACAGTCTGTCCATTATACATCCTGTTCATTTTACACCCCTACCTATAATGCCCTTTGTCCATGAAAACCTTGTGCATTGTACAGGCTGCCCTTTATGCACTCTGTCTTTTATATTCTTTATTACTTATCTATTATCCACTTTATCTGTCCTTGTCCCTGTCCATTATATTCCCTGTCTGTTTTATGCCTGTCCATTATTCACAATTTCTATTATACACTGTCATTATATATCCTATCCATCAAACACTCTTTGTTTTTACACCCTCTGCTTTATGCATCCTGTTCATGCTACACCTTCACCTTCAGCCACACTATTATACAACTGTCCCTCAAAGACCCTGACTGTTATAAGTGCTGACCATTGTGCACTCTGTTAATGAGATACCCTGTGTATTGTACACAATTTCATTTACATACTTTGCTCATTATATACCCTGGTGTACCCTTTAAACATCCAGTCTGTTACACATCTCACTGGTTACATACTGTGTCCACAACACACAATGTCTATCACACACTCTGTCCACTTTGCACCCTGTACATTGTGTACCTTGTCTAATGGAACTCCTGTCAAAATACGCCCTGTCCATTAAATACCCTGTCCAGATACAACCTGCCATTATACGAAGGAGCATCCGGAATCTGATGAGGAAATGAGAAAAGTGAATATGAATGCAAGTTAGCAAAATCGTAAATGCAAACTGTAAAAGGAGAAATATTAGCAAGGATAAGAGTCGGCCTGTTCTAGGTGGGAACAAGCGGATTTACTGTGGAGAACAGGGGAGAGAAACTAAATGGTTACTTTGCACCTGCCTTCATGGAAGAAGAGACAGAAAATTTCCCAGAGGTATGAGATGATCAAGGGACTTGAAGAGCTGAGAAATGTAGTATTGTTAAAGAAAGGTAATACTTGAAAAATCCCCTGGATTGGGAGTTGATCAGTCTCCTGGACCAGGTGAGTTTCATCTCAGAATATTGAAGAAAATAGCATTACAGATAATTGATGCAGCAGTGGGTATCTTTCTTAATTCCATAAATTCTGGAAACATTCCTGCTGACTGGAAAATAGCAAATATAACTCCATTATTTCAGAAGGATGGTGAGGCACAATGGAGAACTATAGCCATGTCAGCTTGACAAGAGGAAATATTAGAATCTGTTCTAAAAGATACAATTACTGAACATTTCAAAAAGAATGGCAAAATTAGACAAAGTCTCCATGGATTTATGAAACAGAAAACATGTTTGACAAACTTGGAGATTTTTAAGATGGTACTTTGTAGCAAGTTAAAAAACACACAACACCAGGTTATAGTCCAACAGATTTATTTTTTGTACACCCCAGTCCAATACTGGCACTTCCGAATCAGTACTTTGTACCATAGACAAAGGGGAGCCAATGGATGTGGTGTCTTTTGATTTTTTGAAGGTTTTTGATGAGGTGTCACACAGGAGGTTAGTAAATAAAATTACAGCACGTGGTAATGGGAGGAAGACGTTGGAAGGGGTTGAGAATTGATTAGTAGACAGAAAGCAGAGCAGGAATAAATGTGCATTCATGGTTCAGGGGCACCTCACTTAATGCTAAAGGAGGTATGGTGTAAAAGATATAGAGACACAAAATACTATGAAACAAATGTGGAAATTTTCATCAGAAACTGCCACATCTGAGTAGAAGGAATTCAATAACTTCAGGTTCGTTCTAAAGCTGGAAGGGGTTAGACATCAAAGGATCAAGCCACAGGTGATCAAGGAACAGCTGGTAAAAGATTTTACAGGGCCCTTAGGTTGGAACCAAAACAAAAAGCTGAATATCCTAAAGTTAATTGCATTGAAATGAGAAATTTGCTTCAAACCATCATTGAGATGGGAAGCTGTGACTCTACCAGTATGGCAGAAATTCTCTCTACTGTTAGCAAAACCACAGAGTCTAGTTCATGGTGATGGATGAGAACCTCAAAGTACGATGGATGCTTTCAAAACTTCGATTTTAAATTGTGTTCTCTAGAAGCGGACAGTTACAGTCAGAAATAAAAACACTGCAATTGTAAACTCACTGCTACCTAGTAAAGTCCTGAGTGGATCCAGGAAATTTCATTTTATAGAGTGTCAGAGAGAAGTCAAACAAAGAGAGAGATGTAACAGGGAGAGATATTGAGGGAGCTGACTACCTTCCTCCTCTCAGCAGAATGCATCCTTTTCAGACTTTTTATTCTAGGAATATAAACAAAAACGCTAAAAACTGACTGCAACCTCATCTGTATATGCTAGTGGAGGAAAGTGATACAAAAATTGGTGAAGTGGTAAATAGTACGTAGGATAGCCTAGACTACAGGAGGGTGTAGATGGGCTGGTCAGGTGGGCTGATCAGTAGCAAATTGAATTCAGTCTGGACAAGGGTGAGGTGATGCACTTGAGCACAACAAACAAGGTAAGGTAATATATGATGAACAACAGGATGCTTGGAGTCACTGTGGATCAGAGGGACCTTGGTGTGCATGTCCATTGCTCCCTTAAGGCAATGTGATGGTAAATAAATTGTTAAGAAGGCCGATGGGATGTTTGAAACAAAAAATGAAATTGCTGGAAAAGCTCAGCAGGTCTGGCAGCATCTGTGGAGAGAAATCAGAGTTAACATTTCAGATTGAGTAACCCTTGCTTTTGGATATTTGCCTTTATTAACCATGGCACACAGCTTGAAAGAAGTGAGGTGATGCTGGCGCTGTTTAAAACACTGGTTAGGCTACAGCTAGAGTATTGTATGTAGTCCTAGAATCCATAATATAGGAAGGAAGTGATTGCATTGGAGAGGATTCAGAGGAGATTTACCAGGATGTTGCCTGGGCCGGACAGTTTTATTTTTAGATTTCTTTGGAACAGAGGAGACTGGAGGGGGACATTGAAAAAGATGTGTAAAATTATGAAGGATGTTGATAGGGTAGACACTTTACGCGTGTGATACTCGTGGGTTTCACCAGACTTTGCCAGACAGTCACTGAATTACATTGGCAGTCCTTTTTTTCTCTTTGTAGCAGTCTTGATTTTTAGAAAAACAGACATTTTACAATTAGAAGTAAAAAATGTCCATAAATACTTTGGGATTCTGACGTCTTGTCATAATACCAACTTACTACCATTCTTCCAAGTTTGAAGAATAATGAAACCTTTAGCTCATATGAATTTGGAAAGAGGAATGGTAAATGTAATTATATAAACAAAGGTATAAGAATGATAGTTATCAGAAAACAACTTGGAGGGTAATGGTGTATAAAGATCTGAAAGGATTAATGCTTAATTGAGTGAAACAAGTACCGACCACTGTGCTGATGTCACGAGGAATTGGTGGAATACTGAAGAACAGACCCAAGGCTAGGTCCTCCCCGCAGTCTTGTAGCAATGTGTAGCTTATTCTTATTCCTTGTAAGTAACTACAGAAAAACAATTAACAATATCCTGTTTGACTTACCAGATTCTTCTAATTTAAACAGAAGCTGGTCACCATCACATACATTAGCCCAAGGAAGCATCTTAAAAACCCACATACTTAGTAGATGAGGTTGTACATACAACACATTAAATACCCTTTCTTTTAAACACCTTGTCTGTTATTGCCCATTATACACCTGTCTATTATTCACCCTTTCTGTAAGTTATACATCCGGTGCATTATTCACCCCTGTCTATGATAAACACATTGCTCAAAGAAAAATTATATAAGCTGGATAACTGTGGCCAAACCGACATAGGCTATTTTACCCTCACATCAAAATTGGAAGTTACTCTTTAGTAGCTCTATTCATATGCAGCAATGCAGGAGCGAATATATCCATATATATTAGGAAATAGCATGCATCTCATCAGAGATTGTAAATGGATCATTAATTTTATTCTTTGAACAAGCAATGGTTCAGTTACTTTGCTTCTTCACAATGGTTTTAATTTGGTGTGAAGTGTTGTCTGTATGTTGCTTTGGATTAGTGGCACCTGAGGCTACTCTCTGGAGTTCAGCAATAGCAGAAGCTAATAATGTCATTGGAATTCAGATAAATATTTGCAAATGCATAACTCAGCATCAGTAGCCATACAGTATCCTGCTTTATTGTTCCGTAATGTATCTTCTGAGTCTCTTTGTACTGTATCATAAAATTAAATAAATAGTGACTGCAAAGTCCAATAAGGAACATTCATAAATTGCTTCTCAAATGAGTTGCCTTCTTCAGTGGAAATTGGTTACAGGGAAAATTGAGAGGAAGATTGGAAATGAAAAGTGACAGTGCCACAAAATGCATTTTTTTTTGGCTTTTACAGGTATAATTTATTAACATGGTAAACATATCTGAAATACCATTCATTGAAGCATTAATCATAAGTCAGGTAGCTGAATGAATATAAAACCACATTATTACTATTTACACATTGGAAGCTGCTATTTCTATGCTAACACATGTTGGGAAGTTATTATCTGATCCACTATAATGAATCCTAAGACATTTTCAAAAAGAAAGAAACTTAACAGAGGATTTTTCTAAGAATTGGCAACTTTAAGAAATTCAGATGGGTCACAAATGACAGGTCAATATCCGGGATTCCTGAACTGACATCATGGGCATATCATCATCACCAGGAGTGTGACAGCACAAGGAAAAATCCCATTCTCAGCTTCTTAAGGATGGGTAATGAATGTGACCTGGCTAAGAATCTCCCTTATGCCACAAACAGGTTCTGCATTCTCACAGATACTGATCATCAAATAGATGCATTTTTCCAAACCATATATAGAATCATAAAATGGTGAGAGGACAGAACGAGTCCATTCAGCCCATTGTCTCAATATTGCTCTTCCTCCTATGGTGCTACAATCTTTTCCTTTTCAGACAATGATTCAATCTCATCTTGAAACAAATGTGCATCCATGACACTCTCAGGTAATGCATTTTAGATCCTAATCACTAACTGCATGAAGGAGGTGCTTCCTGGTGTTTTCATTGCTACTTTTTGCAATCAACTTAAATCAGTGTCCTCTGGTTTCTGATACCTCCATCCATGGGAACAGTTTCTCCCTCTCTGACCTGCTCAAGTTCCTCACGATCTTGAATATTTACGGTAAATCCTCTCTCAACCATATCTGCTTCAAGGAGAACAGTCCCAATTTTCCTCAGCTATGGAACCATTCTTCTGAAATATTATGCATTCTTTATATCTTCAAATACTTCCTAAATGGTTGCATCCAGATTGCACTCTATCCTTCAATTGAAGCTAAAGATATTTTTACACTAGTTTACTCATAAGTTAGCTACCCATTGCCCTTTTAATAACTTCCAGGATAATCTAAGCTTTATTAGAAACTTACCCAAAACCGACCACTATCAATTACCTTTGCACAGTTAAACCCAGATCTCTCTGTTCCCTCACTGCTTTTGTCACTGTATCATTTGTATTGTTTCCCCCATGTTTATCCCATCAAAATGAATCATACCACACTTCTCTGTATTAAATTTCAACTGCCAATTGTTCCCCTTTTACTCCAACTTGTCTTTGTCCTTTGGAAATTCTACACTATCTTCCTCAGAGTTGTCAATGTTTCTGAGTTTCATGACAATCGCAGGTCTTCAAATATTGGCATGGAATTTCTGATGGCCAGACTGTTGTTATCCCAACATAGATGGGACTTGCACATGGGGACCCTGCGGAATCCTCATCATAGCATCCAAAGAAATGTCCGGGGAAACTGAATTTTCCACTTGGCAATTTATTTGTGTCTGGAACCCTTGTAAAGTCACCTTTGAAATTGGAGAATTCCGAGGGCTGCAACAAAATTAAGTAGTTACTCAAGAAAGGTGAGAGCATTAAAGACATTGCTTAACTCTTCAGTAACTATTCAACACAAAGGGTGATAGCTTTAAAATATTGGGAGGAAAGTATAGAGGAGATGTCAGAGGTAGGTTCTTTCTGCAGAGAGTTGTGAATGCATGAAATGTGTTGCCAGCAGTGGTGGTGGAAGTCATTAGGGACAGCGAGTTTTGAGAAGATTTGTAGCTCAGGTTGAGGTTCTGGATGTAGGTTTGCTCACTGAGCTGGAAGGTTCATTTCCAGATGTTTCGTCACCCTACTAGGTAACATCTTCAGTGGGCCTCAGGCTAAGCACTATACATGATTCCAGCTTTCCATTTAAATGTTTGGGTTTTGTTGGGTTGGTGAAGTTATTTCATGTGGTGATGTCATTTCCTGTGGTGACATCATTTCCTGTTTTTTTCTTTGGGTGGTAAATGGGGTCTAACTCAATGTGTTTGTTCATAGAGTTCCTGTTGGAATGTCATGCTTCTAGGAATTCTCATGCGTATCTCCATTTGGCTTGTCCTAAGATGGATGTGTTGTCCCAGTCGAAGTAGTGTATGTAAGGATACTATTGAGAGAGGGTCATGTTGTTTTGTGGCTAATTGATGTTCATGTATCCTGGTGGCTAGTTTTCTGCCTGTTTGTCCAATGAAGTGTTTGTTACAGTTCTTGCATGGTATTTTGTAATGACATTAGTTTTGCTTGTTGCCTGTATAAGGTCTTTCAAGTTCATTAGCTGCTGTTTTAGTGTGCTGGTGGGTTTGTGGGCTACCATGATGCCAAGGGGTCGGAATAGTCTGAGTAGTCCAAGATGTCTTTGATGTAGGGGCATTTAAGCAATTCTGGACATGCACAAGGACAGCAGTGAGTTGAGAGATGCATAGGTGAGGTTATTTTATTTTAGTTTAAGAATAATCCTCGACACAACATCGTAGGCTGAAGGGCCTGTTCTGTGCTGTACTTTTCTATGTTCTATGTTCTAACAGACCTCACACTTACCTCCCTGGCCCTCAACACCACACATTTACAGCCCTCCCCCCATCCCCAACACCACCCACCATCCCACCCTAGCCCCCAGAGCCTGACACCCCTACTGTGTTCTGGGCCCACTCCCTTTTCATCTTTCACTGACCTCACAGTCCTGTTCCCAGCTCTACACCCGACAACACCAGACCCAACTCCTTTTCCTCAGCACTGGACCCGACCACACCCCCTTTTACTCTGGTACCCAACACCCTCCCCTTTGCCCTGGGACCCGATCCCCCATCACCTGCACTGGACCCCCATGCCGTTCACACCCCAGCAGCCAGCCTCACTTTGGCTATTCCAAACTTGAGCCCCACAATACCCACCCCACCCCCTCGGCACTAACATCCCGGAACCTCATCACACCTAAAGCTTTCATCCCTCTGAGCTGACCTCCCCTTTCCCACTCTGAACCTGCCCCCTTCACGCACTGAGCCTCTTGGCAAGTTACCCCATACCCCCTTCCATGGCTCTGGGTGTACTCCCTCCTTCCCATCTCAGGACCCAACCTGCTTCCACCAACAAACCCTAACAATCATTGGGACAGGCCCGTCCCCTCCACCAAATCGAACCCAACACCCACCCACCCTTATTTGTTCCAATTTCTCCCACTCACCCTAACCTACCCTAAACACGGCATCTTCTATCTGGCCCTTTTGCCACATTGTGGCATTCTACCCACTGGTCACCCTTCCCAGCTGGCACCCTACCTGCCTGGTATCCTGGTACTCTATGCAGCTGCTTACCCAAAGTCCTACTCCCTATCGTCCCAACACCCTAAAGCACGCTAACCATTTGTCAGTGACTCTCAAAGTGGTTCGTGATTCAGAATACGGCAGCTGACTGCTGGGAGAAGAGTCATGGTCTGCCCTCCCCCTTACCATTGTGTGTTGGGAGGGAACTGTCAGAATGGAAGTACAGTGTGGAAATTCCTCTCGGAAATGTGGAGCTCTCTCCTTTTAGTGAAACAGAAGGGGCAGCGAGGCAGCCTGTGCGAGATTGTCCCTCCTCAAAAAATCCAGTTCACCATTTTGTTGGATAATTAAAAATACATCTCAGGGCAAAATGTGTTGATATTCATTTTGAGTGTGCTAGAAAATAATAGATAAAAATATGGTGTCATAATCTTCAGCTTTCCTTTTCATTTCTGATGGCTGCCTGGTTGATCAAACTGGGCAGTTGCAGTATCCACCCTTTCTACTACAGTCATACAGCTTGCTACAATCTCCTTTCTTGTTCTGTTCACCCTTTTCTTGCAATCGCCAAGTTTCCTGTGTTCAAATCTCTTTCTGTATTCGTCCTTATTACTGCATTTACACTACAATAAATTAGAGTTTTTAATCATTCATTAATAAATGAAAATGTGGCCTTATAGCCCAAAGATCAAATATATGGACTGCAGTGTCATTAAAATGACCTATTTATTTGTACAAAGTTAAAAATCACACAACACCAGGTTATAGTCCAACAAATTTAATTGGAAGCGCATTAGCTTTCGGAGCGACGCTCCTTCATCAGGTGATAGTGAAGGGCTCGATGGTAACACAGAATTTATAGCAAAAATTCTGTGTTACGATCGAGCCCTCCACTATCACCTGATGAAGGAGCGTCGCTCCGAAAGCTAGTGTGCTTCCAATTAAATTTGTTGGACTATAACCTGGTGTTGTGTGATTTTTAACTTTGTACACCCCAGTCCAATACCGGCATCTCCAAATCATATTTATTTGTAGTTTGCAATCATGTGCTTTCCATTTGCTTGGGGAGAATATACAAGAGAAGAGAAAGGAGGAGGAACCAAGAATAGGTTGCTTTTAAAAATAACATTGTAAAACATTACAAGAACCAATTCAGATCAGCTTTTGTGACAAAATCTTGTAATATGTAGAGAAATGATAACACGCAATCAGATATTTTCATCATAAATCTCAGGTTAGTTTTCTTTCAGAATATTATTGTTTGGAGTCCTTCCCTTGGCATTAAAGTTTTAGAGGCAGATGAGAAAGGTCTAAAGAGGTATTGTGTCATGACTCATCTTTTTAATATCTTGGAATAAATTTAAGTTTAAAAACACCTCTGAATAGAAAATTGAACAGGTTGATTAGAAAATGCCTTAAAAATATCTATTAGCTGTACAGTTAATAGAGTAATCTTTGTTTGCATTTTGTGACTCCTGCCAGGGCATGGTACAGTGAAGACCCCACATGTGAAGAAAATGACCTGAATAGCAAATGTGAGCACTGCAGTGAGAAAAGAAACAGCTTGTATTGCCAGATGGTTTCGATTCCATGTTTTGCAGGTAGTTTCGTCTGACACAAAACTGTAAGTCAAATTTGAGGCTAAGTCTTTTAACATGAGCTCAGTTATGTTTGTGACATCACTGGAAGTACCAGGGAATGGTATTACATTTAGAGACACAGCGCACGTCATATCTACAACAACAACTTGCATTGACATAGCGCCTGTAGTAAACCATGCCAAAGTGCTTTACATGACTATTAGCAAGCATTCTTTTTAACCCAGGTAAGGATATATTAAGCCAGTGGATCAGAAATTTGGTCAAAGGTGTAGAATTTGCAAGGAATCTTAAAGGAGGAAAGTGTGATTGCCACGTGGAGAGATTTAAAGGAGGGAATGACAGAACTTAGAACTCACAACATCTGAAAGCATGACCACCCCAAGCTGCAGCAATCAAAACTGGGGATGCTGCAGAAAAACACAGATACAGTGCGACTGTGGAGGGAAAGAAATGTGTGGCTATGAATTTATTTGAAAATGAGGGTATTTGAAAGCTCGGCTATGGTTTTAGCTAGAACCAGAGTAGGTTATCTGTGTGTGAATGGTATTTGGGACATAAGCAGCAAGATTTGGATGACTTTATCTCTACAGAGGGTGAGAAATGAAAGACGGGCCAGCAGTGTATGGGAATAGTTAAATCTGTAGGTAACAAAGACATGGAAGAGGGTTTCAGTAGCTGATGAACAGGGATAAAGTCAGGCATCATGATGGAGGAGGGTATAGGCGGGTTTTGAGATGGTGCAGTGACGTGATTGGAAGATCTTGGGGTCACGTAAGGACCAAGGCTTAGAGCAATTTGGCTGAGTGTAGGACAGTTACCTGGGAGACAGCTGGGATTGTCGACTAGGGATGAACTTGTCACAAAGACTAAAGACAATGGCATTGTACTTTCCAGTATTTATGTGGACAAGATTCCTGCTCATTCAGTAGAGTGTATAAGACAAGCATTCAGGCAACCTAGGAACAATGCCGTGGTCAAGAGAATTGATAGAGCATGTACAAATGTAGAAAATCACCTCTGCTACTTTGCAATATTAGTTTTAACTCTTGTGTGTACATAAAAGAAGAGATTCACTGACCCGATGTACAGACAGCCATCTCAGAAGGGACGTCGCTGGCTCAGGCTGAGATGTTCCTGTACCTGAGTTATTTGTCCGTGCACCCGTGTTCAGAGGATTAGAAGATTTATCTGCCTCACTGCCCACCTCAGGAAAGAGTTGGGAGGATAAAGTATTTTAAAGGGAAAGGAGTCTTATTTTTCCATCAGATAATATTGATTACTCCAAAAGAGCTTCTGGGAATGGTTTAAATCTTGTTTGATCTTCCCTTATTCTCACCATCACCATATCACACCTCGATCTGCAACATCCAGAGATGAGCACTCGACTGGATAATTATGATTTCTGCATCTTCACACATTGTCTGAAAACCAGATTGCTGAATTAGTCCTAATCATTATCAAATCCCTTTGGTTTCTCCGACAAAGCGTGTTTCCAGTGAAAATAGAATGATATTATGCTTGTCAGCACATCTACGTATACATTTGGTGAAAGGAACTGAGAGGAAAATAGCATTGCTTGGAGCTGCTGTCATTTTGATAGAAATTGTTTGCAGTGCTAGCTGGTCAATCAGAGACAGGAAGCAGTCAAGTAGCCAAAGGCAATTATAATCAAAGTCTTTTCGGACCATATTGTGTCCCATGTAAAATGAAGGATTCCTCCAATGAGATTTGAACTGAAAATTCTCTGGCTTTTACTTAGAGTGAAAAAAAAAGAGATGTTTTTCACTTCTGAGGTTGAAAAAAATAAGGGGCTGCAGTTATATAATGCTGCATCATAGTTCTCAGAAATACCTCGAATTACTTGCCTTGGAAATGAATGGCTTTGGGTGATTGGCAGCCATTGTACATTTTATATAATTAATGAAAATTGATGTGTGTCTTTGGTGATATTCATTTGATTTCTATGGTAACAGTCACTGTCACTTAAACTCACTTTAGTTTCAGCACAAGGAAGAAACCTTACTGGATTAGTTAAATCAAAGCCAGGAGTTAAAATGGTCAGGGCCTTCTGCTTAGCTGCCTCCAGTGGGGTTCCCTTTACACCCTGTACTCTCTGTCATCTCTGAGCAGAGAGTCTATGTTGTTTGGGGGAGCAGCTGGACTGAGCTTCTGTCAAAAAGGACAAAACACTTGTTGCCCTGTGAATACATACCTGAACAATCTCTCTTCAGAGGCAGCTCATGCATTTGAGACGTGTGAATGTGCTGTCACCTTGTTTCCTGTATTGAACATGAAAAATCACACAAAATCTGGGATTGCTCTTTTTCCATCCCACTTCCAGGCAGGTACCTCCTGGGAAACAAAACTTAGCCTCACAATGAGATTAACTGATTCATTCTTTCCTCATTTCACCCATGTGCAGGATAATTATTGCTATTATATTGTCGCACTATGCAATTCAAAATTGAAAACATTGTTCAATAAAAACCATTCCCTATAAATGAAGGGCCCTGATAAACATATAGTACGTGCGAGTGATTGTGCAAAATGCCCTTATAGCTTGAATAATGTGTTCACTGCACTTGGTAGTGCATTTCCGAAAGAATATGGCTACAATAACATGAGATTCGGAAGTTCGAAAGATCATACAACAGAGATACTTTATTCTATTGGCACCGTGCCATTAAAACATGAATTGAAATTAAGAATAAACCAAGTGTTTATATGGAAGAAGCCTGTGGTTTATGAGGTTGGAATCCCATCACCAATTCACTGTTTATTACACATGGAAATTCCATGAGTCTGGAACAGCCTCGTCAGAGTCAGCACCCAGAGTGTCAGAATCTGTTTATATCTGTCAGCCAGGGCTCTGTTTTTGGATCAGATTATGGGCCCTCTTATTCTATGGGGTCCAGCTGGCTGACCTCATTACAATCACCACGGGTTCTGTTTTGTTGAGGACTTATTTGTCTGCTTCATCTCATCAGAGTTCCTTCCCCCAAAAGACATCTTTTTTTTCCCAGAGAGGGCCTATTCAATTGCTCCAATGACCCTCCTTCACCATCACCACCTGCTGCTGCAAGTTCTGTTACACTATGGTCAGTTAGTATATTCAAATATATTGAATTGGATTCTAGAGGTATCACGGTCTATCATTGAGACTGAGCTGGACAAAAACACCCACCTAACTTGTCTAATCGCATTTTCCAGCACTTAGCTCATAGCCTTATATACCTTGGCATTGCTTCTTAAATACTATGAGGGTTTGTACCTATACCACCATTACAGGCAGTGAGTTTGAGATTCCCACTATCATATGGGTGAAAAAACATTTCTTCACATTCCTTTAAACCTCCTGCCCCTCACTTTAAATCTATGTCTCCTGGCCTTTGATCTCTCCACCAAGGGGAAAGGTTCTTCCTGTCTACCTTATATATTCCCTTCATGACTTAAATCATGTCCTCCCTCAGTCTCCTCTGCTTTAGGAAAACAATCCCAGTCTGTCCAATCTCTCTTCATAACTAAAACTCTCCAGCCCAGGCAACATCCTGGAAAATCCCCTCTGCTCTCTTTCCAGTGCAACCACATGCCTCCTATAATGTGGATTCCAGATCTGCACACAATGCTGTAGCTGCGACCTAACCAATGTTTTACGTAGTTCCAGTATCACCTTCCTCTCTTAAACTCTACATCTCGGCTAGTAAACGCAAGTATCCCATGTGCCTTCTTACCCACTTTATCACCTGTCCTTAAGGGACCGATGGATAAGCCCACCAAGGTCCCTCTGAACCTCAGTGCTTCTCAACGTTCATCATGTATTCCCATGCATCACCTCTCACTTGCCCAAATTGAATTCCATTTGTCCCTGATTAGCCCAACTGACCAGCCCACCCACACCCTCCCGTAATCTAAGGCTAACCTCATTTTGACCACCCCACCAGTTTTAGTACCATTCACAAACTTCCTGATCGAGCCTGCTATTGAATTATCTAAATTGTTTACATACATATCATAAACAGCAAGGATCCCAATACTGATCCCTGCAGAATTCCACTGGACACAGGCTTTCAGTCACAAAAATACTCTTTGACCATCATCCTCTACTTTCTCCCACTCAGCCAGTTCTATATCCAATTTACCAAATATCATTGGATTCCCTGGGCTCTTACTGTTGCCATCAGTTCCTCATGCAGGATATTATCAAAAGCCATGCTCAAGTCCAAGTAAACAACATCCAATGAATTGCCCACATCTACACAACCAGTCACCTCTTTGAAAATTCGATCCCGTTGATCAGACATGACCTCCCCTTAAAAAAACCATACTGCCTGATCTTGATTAATCCCTGCCTCTCTAAATGCAGATTAATTCTATCTCTCAGAATTGCTTCCAATTGTTTCCTCACTACTGAGGTTAGATAACTGGGTCTTTAGTTTCCTGTTTTATTTCTGTCTCCCATTTTGAAAATGGTACCACATTAGCTGTCCTCCAGTCCTCTGACCCCTCCTGTGACCAGACTGAAATTGAAAATTATTGTCAGCTCCCCTGCTATTTCCTCCTTTGCCTCACTAAACAGGCTGGGACATAGTTAATCAAGCCCTTCCTGACATAGGGCTTATGCCCAAAACATCAATTCTCCTGCTCCTCAGATGCTGCCTAACCTGCTGTGCTTTTCCAGCACCACACTCTCAGTTCATCAAATCCTGAATATTTATCAATATTTAAGCCCGCTAGACCACTCAGAATTTCCTCTCTGTCTGTGTTATCTTCTTTAAGTCTTTCTCACAGTCCTTCTCCCTGATTTCTAAACCCACATCATCCCTCTCACTAGTGAACACCGACACAAATCACAGATCAGCTGTGGTTCATCGAATGGTTGAACAGGCTCGAGGAGCTGAATGGGTTATTCTTGTTTCTATGTCCGACTTGATTTAGAACCCCACATCTGCCCTCTGGCTCCATGTGTAAATAATGACTGTTGTCCTTCATGGACCCTACACCTTCCCGAGTTATCCTTTCATCCTTAACATGCATGTAAAATAATTTAGGAATTTCCTTTATTTTACATGCTATTAATCTTTCAGGCTCCCCTTTTGCTCGCCTAATTTCCTTTGCAATGATTGGGTCCTATCTTTAGTTTGACTTAGAATTACCAGGCTGCTAGCAACGTTGGTATAATAGCAGACTCGGCATTTGCTCACTCTGCTCCCTGCTCCAGGACTCGGCCTGTGTTCACTCTGCTCCCTGCTCCAGGACTTGGCCTGTGCTCAGTCTGTTCCCTGCTCCAGGACTCGGCCTGTGCTCACTGTGCTTCTGTTCCAGGACTCAGCTTGTGCTCAATCTGCTCCCCACTCCAGGACTCAGCCCACATGCTCACTCTGCACCCCGCTCCAGGACTCGGCCCACACACTCACTCTGCTCCCCGCTCCAGGACTCGGTCCACACGCTCAATCTGCTCGGAGCGCCAGGACTCGGTCCACATGCTCACTCTGCTCCCCACTCCAGGACTCGGCCCACACACTCACTCTGCTCCCCACTCCAGGACTCGGTCCACATGCTCATTCTGCTCCCCACTCCAGGACTCGGTCCACATGCTCATTCTGCTCCCCACTCCAGGACTCGGTCCACACACTCACTCTGCTCCACACTCCAGGACTCGGCCCACATGCTCACTCTGCTCCGAGCTCCAGGATTCGGTCCACACGCTCTCTCTGCTCCCCACTCCAGGACTTGGCCCACACACTCACTCTGCTCCCCACTCCAGGACATGGCCCACATGCTCACTCTGCTCCCCACTCCAGGACTCGGTCCACATGCTCACTCTGCTCCCCACTCCAGGACTCGGCCCACACACTCACTCTGCTCCCCACTCCAGGACTCGGTCCACATGCTCATTCTGCTCCCCACTCCAGGACTCGGTCCACATGCTCATTCTGCTCCCCACTCCAGGACTCGGTCCACACACTCACTCTGCTCCACACTCCAGGACTCGGCCCACATGCTCACTCTGCTCCGAGCTCCAGGATTCGGTCCACACGCTCTCTCTGCTCCCCACTCCAGGACTTGGCCCACACACTCACTCTGCTCCCCACTCCAGGACATGGCCCACATGCTCACTCTGCTCCCCACTCCAGGACTCGGTCCACACACTCACTCTGCTCCCCACTCCAGGACTCGGTCCACATGCTCACTCTGCTCCCCACTCCAGGACTCGGCCCACACACTCACTCTGCTCCCCACTCCAGGACTCGGTCCACATGCTCATTCTGCTCCCCACTCCAGGACTCGGTCCACATGCTCATTCTGCTCCCCACTCCAGGACTCGGTCCACACACTCACTCTGCTCCACACTCCAGGACTCGGCCCACATGCTCACTCTGCTCCGAGCTCCAGGATTCGGTCCACACGCTCTCTCTGCTCCCCACTCCAGGACTTGGCCCACACACTCACTCTGCTCCCCACTCCAGGACATGGCCCACATGCTCACTCTGCTCCCCACTCCAGGACTCGGTCCACATGCTCACTCTGTTCGGAGCTCCAGGACTTGGCCCACTTGCTCATTCTGCTCCCCGCTCCAGGACTCGGCCTATGCTCCCTCCGCTCCCTGCACCATAACTTGGCCTGTGCTCACTATGCTCCCTGCTCCAGGACACAGCCTGTGCTCACTCTGTTCCCTGCTCCAGGACTCGGCCTGTGCTCACTCTGCTCCTGCTCCAGGACTCAGCTTGTGCTCAATCTGCTCCCCGCTCCAGGACTCAGCCCACATGCTCACTCTGCACCCCACTCCAGGACTCAGCCCACACTCTCACTCTGTTCCACACTCCAGGACTCAGCCCACACGCTTACTCTGGTCCCAACTCCAGGACTCGGCCCACACACTCACTCTGCTCCCCACTCCAGGACTTAGCCCACACTCTCACTCTGTTCCACACTCCAGGACTCAGCCCACATGCTTACTCTGGTCCCAACTCCAGGACTCGGCCCACATGCTCACTCTGCTCCCCACTCCGGGACTTGGCCCACACGGTCACTCTGTTCCCCGCTCCGGGACTCGGCCCACGCGGTCACTCTGCTCCCCACTCCAGGACTTGGCCCACACGGTCACTCTGCTCCCCACTCCAAGACTCGGCCCACATGCTTACTCTCCTCCCAACTCCAGAACTCAGCCCACACACTGACTCTGCTCCCAGCTCCAGGACTCGGCCTGTGCTCACTCTGCTCCCTGCTCCGTAACTCGGCCTGTGCTCACTCTGCTCCCTGTTCCAGGACTCTGCTTGTGCTCACTCTGCTCCCTGTTCCAGGACTCGGCCAGTGCTCACTCTGCTCCCTGCTCCGTAACTCGGCCTGTGCTCACTCTGCTCCCTGCTCCAAGACTCAGCCTGTCCTCACTCTGCTCCCTGCTCTGTAACTCGGCCTGTGCTCACTCTGCTCCCTGCTCCAAGACTCAGCCTGTGCTCACTCAGCTCCCCGCTCCAAGACTCGGCCTGTACTCACTCCGTTTCCTGCTCCAGGACTTGGCCTGTGCTCACTCTGCTCTCCGCTTCAGGACTCGGCCTATGCTCTCTCCGCTTCCCTCTCCAGGACTCGGCCTGTGCTCACTCCGGTCTATTCCTACATCTTATGGTCTTATTTAGAGAAAGTAACTATGAAAGCCGTCATTAGTATTATCTTTTGTCGACCTCATGCACCTGTAGGCCCAAGTGAAGAATAAAGAAGATCTAGAACAGTTTGTCACTGCTCTCTGGAGCTCCCTTAGGGATGAGATTAGGACAGATGCAATTCCGTCAGATTCATAGAATCCCCAGAATGCAGGAAGAGGTTGTTTGCCATCTAATCTGTCCCAACCCTCCTAAGTGCACACCCCCCATCCCCTGGATTTTCTTTCCCCAATGGCCAATCCCCCCTAACCTGCACATCTTTGGAGTGTGGGGGAAACCTGCGCAGACAGTGATCTAATTGAACCCGGTCCGTGGCACTGTGAGGCACTGTGCCACCCAACATCATTGCTGGAGATCTTCACGGTGGCCAATGTCCTTCCAAGAGTCACTTTACATTTCATGAGATTTATTTCATAACATAAGGACTGTATATGGGATAACTCGTCGGTCATGATGGGATTGAGTCGATGATGCTGGAGACTATATAAAGCAGGAATCGGAAGGCAGATTTTCTGAATGTAGACGTCTGGGTGCACCTTTACACACAAGCTGCATGTCAAACAATAACGGGCATCATCACTGCAATATCCCCTCCTTTCATTGAAATAGGATGGAATATTATTGAACAATGTCTTTCGGCTATACAGTACAGATGGTTAAGCTTTTCACTGGTGTGATCACTCAGGAAATCTTTCCCCAGTGTCTGAAGGACTACCTTGTCTGTTCCTTCAATTGAGAAGTGAACAGATGAAGATTTATGTAGCTCGATTTTGAAAGATGGCCGCTGTCTGTGTATCCATGAAATTGGACTAACTGAGGCCATGTGGAGTATTTTACAGTGAAACCTGTACAGGAGTGAAAGCTCAGTAGATTGAATTCCATCATTTAAGGTTATCAGGATTGGACACCCCCTTCTCCCTACCCCACTGACACAGGCCTTGGGCTCCACGATAGAACATGTTCTATTAGATTACTTACAGTGTGGAAACAGGCCCTTCGGCCCAACAAGTCCACACCGACCCGCCGAAGCGATAACCCACCCATACCCCTACATATACCCCTTACCTAACACTACGGGCAATTTAGCATGGCCAATTCACCTGACCCGCGCATCTTTGGACTGTGGGAGGAAACCGGAGCACCCGGAGGAAACCCACGCAGACACGGGGAGAACGTGCAAACTCCACACAGTCAGTCGCCTGAGGCGGGAATTGAACCCAGGTCCCTGGCGCTGTGAGGCAGCAGTGCTAACCACTGTGCCACCGTGCCGCCCTTACCACTGTGCCACCGTGCCGCCCTTGACTAGTTTCCAGATGCAGGAGTTAAACAACACCCCACCTTCACTCGTCCGACAGAATCAAGGTTCGGAGGCAGAAATTTGGGAACCAACAGCAGAAACATGGTGTGAGATGACACAGTGAGTTGTCTGGATAGTTTCACATTCATGTCCAGCCACCATCTGAAGATCCAATTCAATCCAACAGGACCATTTCAGATAAGAAATGGTAAGATGGTCAGCAATCCAGAGCTACAAAACCATCAACTATCTGTCAATCGACACATGTCAACAGAAATAGTCATACCTCAGTAAATGAGAACAGTACCTCAGTCTGGTTGGACACCACTTCCATGCTGAAGAGTTTAGGCTCCACGCTTCACTCAAGTTGGAGTCAGACACCTTCATGTTTTTGAACACTGGAAATAAATTCTGCAGTCGGTCTGCCAGTGCACTGAACATATCAGAGGGCAAATTCACCTGGGTTTATCTATAAGCACAATAACGGTAAAATATAGACTACCAATTTTCAACTTCCATCATCTGATTATAATACCTGGGACCTTTATCAAATTAAAAAAGGTTTTAAAAAGAAAGAAGCAGAGTCTTAAAATGGCGACAGTGATCTCTTGACCACGGATTCAGGCAACTTTAGGAAACCAGCAGAGAGTGAGCAAAATCATCAGAGCTGATTCTGCTGCATTTGGAGTATTGTGTTCAGGTTTGGTTATCTTGCTATAGGAAGGATGTTATTCAACTGGAAAAAGGGCAGAAGAAATTTTCAAGAATATTGCCAGGGCTCAAGGATCTGAGTTATTGGGAGAGGTTGCACAAATGAGCACCTTTTTCTTTAGAGTGTAGGAGACTGAGAGGGGGGATCTTGTAGAAGTGTATAACATCATGAGAAACGTGGCTAGGGTGAGTGCACTCAGTCTTTTTCCCAGCGTTGGGGAATCGCGGACTAGAGGTCATCAGTTTAAGGTCAGAGGAGAAAGTATAAAAGGGAACCTGAGGGGCAACGTTTTTACACAGAGGGTGGTACGCATGTGGAATAAGCTGCGAGCGGAAATGGTTGAAGCGGGTACGTTAACAACATTTAAAAGGCATTTAGACAAATACATGGATAGGAAAGGTTTAGAAGGATATGGGCCAAGTGCAGGGAAATGGGGTTACTGTGGATGGACATTTTGGTCACATGGACCAGTTTGGGCTGAAGGGCCTGTCTCCATGCTGGAGGACTTAATGACTCTCTGACTCTGTGATATTTCAGTTTCTCGAAAAACATCGATATCAACCAAATGAGGCAGGTGTCAAGAAAATCACATTTCCTGTTTTAGTTTACAATTGTATGATAAGTTGAACTCATAGGACATGTAAGGTTGCATCCAAATATCCAGATTGGAAAGACAATGGGGTCATACTCAGGGAAGCAGAAATGAATATGTTTAAGTAGCTCCCTGGCACATTAGCAGAGAGAGAGAGAAAGACAAAAAAAAACAGATTGGTAACAGCAAAGGCTGGAATACTCTCTCCCTATATCCTTCACAACTTGGAGATAAAACAAAGTTGGATAAATATCTATTTACTGAGATCTCAAGGATTCTAGGAATTTTAATAATTTTGAAATTAACTAGAAATTAACTACACAGCTGTGGTCTCAGTTCAACATTAATAATTCAAAGACTGTGAAGAGCTTTTTTAAAATATTGCTTATTTTTTATTTTCCTACTGAGTTAGACACACTCCCTTTTTAAAACTTCATACCTATGTTTGCACATGTTTGATGTTGCATTTATTACTTTTCTTGATGTTAATGAGTAATAAAATTCCTTTTCCTTTCATTCCTTGTAATTGGCTTCTTTAATTTGGTTGTTACTACGTTTAAATAAAGTGTGAAATGAGAAGGACTGGAGTGAGAGTTGGAGTGAGGTAGAAAGCAAGATGTGTGTTTTTGTCAAATGGGGCAACTTGGCCTCCAAGGTAATATCTTTATGGTAGCAGATTGTTACACATCACTTCCTTCAAAGGAGAAGAATGTCAACATGCCAGAGGATAGTTGACACATGAGCAAGGATGCCAACTTACTAGTTAGTTTACATCTCAGAATAGTTAGTGTGGAAGGAGGCCACTTGGCCTGTTGTGTCTGGCCCTGCTCTCTTGATTAGCAATTCATTTAGTGCCATTCTAGCATCTTATCTCCATCACCCTGCACAGTCTTCCTTTTCAGATAAGAATCCTTTTGAATGTTTCAAAAGGAAGAAGGCAGCTTACGTAAGGTGGAGGAAGCAAGGATCTAGCACAGCTTTAGAGGATTACAGGCTAGCTAGAAAGGAGCTCAGAAAGCAACTGAGGAGAGCCAGGAGGGGGCACGAAAAAGGCTTGGCAAGGAGGATTAGGGAGAACCCAAAGGCATTTTATTCATACGTGAGGAATAAGTGAATGATCAGGGAGAAGGTAGGGCCGATCAGGGATAGCGTAGGGAACTTGTGCGTGGAGTCTAAGCAGATAGGGGAAACCCTAAGTATGTTTTTTGCTTCGGTTTTCACTAAGGAAAGGGAACTTGTTGTGAATGAAAACTTAGAGGAGCTGAGATACAGTCTTGACCAGATCAAGATTGATGAAGTTGATGTGCTGGAAATTTTGGAAAACATTAAGATTGATCGGTCCCCAGGGCCAGACCAGATTTATCCTAGACTGTTCTGGGAAGTGAGAAAGGAGGTTGCTAAGCCACTGGCAAGGATATTTGCCTCCTCACTCTCCATGGGAGTCATACCGGAGGATTGGAGGGAGGCGAATGTTGTTCCTCTTTTCAAGAAGGGTAATAGGGAAATTCCTGGCAATCACAGACCAGTCAGTCCACATCTGTGGTCAGCAAGGTTTTGGAAAGAATTCTGAGAGATAGGATTTATGAATATTTGGCAATTTATAGTGTGATTAAAGACAGTCAGCATGGCTTTGTGAGGGACAGGTCATGCCTCACACATCTTATTGAGTTCTTTGAGGAGGAGTCAAGACAGGTCGATGAAGGTCGAGCAGTGGATGTGGTGTATATGGACTTCAGCAAGACATTTGATAAGGTTCCCCACAGTAGGCTCATTCATAAAGACAGGAGGTATGGATTCAGAATTGTTGGCTGACAGAAGGCAGAGAGAGGTTGTAGATGGGAAGTATTCTGCCTGGAGGTCAGTGTTGAGTGGAGTCCCGTAGGACTCTGTTCTTGGGTCTCTGCTCTTTGTAGTTTTTATGAATGACTTGGATGAGTAGGGTGAGGGGTGGGTTAGTAAATTTGCAGATGACACAAAGGTTGGAGATGTCGTCGATAGTATAGAGGGCTACTGCAGGCTGCAGCATGACATAGACAGGATGCAGAGCTGGGCTGAGAAATGGCAGATGGAGTTCAACCTGGATAAATGCAAAGTGATGCATTTTGGAAGGTCTAACTCGAATGCTGAATATAAGATTAAAGACAGGATTCTTGGCAGTGTGGAGGAACAGAGGGATCTGAGTGTGCAAGTGCATAGATCCCTCAAAGTTGCCACCCGAGTGGATAGGGATGTTAAGAAAGCATATGGTGTTTTGGCTTTCATTAACAGGGGGATCGAGTTTAAGAGCCAAAGGTTTTGCTGCAGCTCTACAAGTCCCTGGTGAGATCACACTTGGAATATTGTGTCCAGTTCTGGTCGCCCTAGTATAGGAAAGATACAAAGGCTTTGGAGAGGGTGCAAAGGGTTTACCAGGATGTTGCCTGGTCTGGAGAGCTTGCCTTATGAAGAAAGGTTGAATAAGCTCGGACTTTTCTCTCTGGAGAGGAAGAGGAAGGGAGGAGACCTGATCGAGGTGTACAAAATGATGAGAGGAATAGATAGAGTCAATAGCCAGAGACTTTTCCCCAGGGCAGGATTGACTGGTAAGAGAAGTCATAGTTTGAAGATATTAGGAGGATGGTATAAAGGAGAAGTCAGAGGTAGGTTCTTTACGCAGAGAGTTGTGAATGCATGGAATGCATTGCCAGCTGTGGTGGTGGAAGCAGTCATTGAGAACATTTCAGCAACTGCTGGACATGCGCATGGATAGCAGTGAGTTGAGGGGTGCGTAGGTTAGGTTACTATATTTGACATTAGGATTAAACCTTGGCACAACACCGTGGGCCAAAGGGCCTGTTCTGTGCTGTACCTTTCTATGTTCTATGATCCGTTTCAATTCAACCTACCTCCACCACCCTGTCTGGTAGAATATGTCAGACCTTAGCCACTTGCTAAATGAAAAGATTTTTCTCAACATTTTTTTCTTGTTTTACCAAAATACTTTAAAATCTTGATGAATGGGAAGAAATTCTCCCTGCCTACATTGTCCAGAGCGCTCATGATATTGAAAACATATGAAAACAAATCTCCTCTCAGCCTCCTGTTTTTCTGAGGAAACAAGTCCAAACTTCTCCAGTCTATCTTCATCACTAAATCTCTTTATCTGTGGACTCACTTTTAGTGCATCATTTCTGAACTCTCTCCAATGTCCTCAAATCCTTTCTGAAGTATGGCACCCGTAACTAGACTCAATATTCCAGCTGAGACTGAAGCAGGGTTTCTTAAAATTGAATCTCACCATCTTGCTGTTCTACTCTGTGTCACTATTGACAAAGCCTACAATACTTCATGAGTGCAGGCCAGTGGGGTTTGTGTATATATGTATAGGCCATTAAAGGTGATAGGGACAGGTTTAGAGAGTAGTTAATGAAATATATATATTTCCTAGGTTTTAATACTAGGGGCCTAGAGGACAAGAGCAAGGATGCCATGTTAAAAATTACACAGAACATGAGTCTGACTCAAGTATTGTGTCCATAAGAATTATGTGGAGGCCTTAGAGAGATTGCAGAAAAAATTCCAGACTGAGGAATTTCAGTTATGAATACAGACAGGAGAATAGGTGACTGTTTTCCTTAGAGAAAAGCAAGTTTAAAGGATACTTGATGGAAGTACTCAAAACCATGAAAGGTCTGGACAAAGTCGATAGGAAATGTTCCGCAGTTGTGGAAGATTGAGAATGAAAGGGTCTAAAAGGGATTTAAGGAAGCTTGGGAAGTGATTGCTGTGCCCCCTCGCTGAGATATTTGTATCATCAACAGTCATCGGTGAGGTGCTGGAAGACTGGTGGGTGGCTAATATGGAGCCATTATTTAAGAAAGGCTGCAAGGAAAAGCCAGGGAACTATAGACGAGTGAGCTTGATGTCAGTGGTAGGAATGTTGTTAGAGGAGATTCTAAGGGACATGATTTACATGCATTTTGAAAGGCAAGGACTGATTAGGGATAGTCAACATGGCTTTGTGTGTGGGAAATCCTGTCTCACTAATTTGATTGAGCTTTTGAAGAGGTGATACAGAGGATTGATGAAGGAAGAATGGTAGTTGCTGTCTTAATGGACTTCAGTAAAGCGATTGACAAGCTCTGCATGGTGGACTGGTGTATAGAATGAGCTGCCAGAGGAAGTGGTGGAGGCTGGTACAATTGCAACATTTAAAAAGAATCTAGTTAGATCACATGGGATCCAGGCAGAGCTAGCCAATTTGATACAAAATTGGCTTGAAGGTAGGAGACAGAGGGTGGTTACAGAGGGTTGATTTTCAGATACTGATGATAATGATAGGGATCGGTGCTGGGTCTAACGCTTTTCATCATTTACATAAACGATCTGGGCGTGAATATAGAAGTCATGGTTAGTAACTTTGCAGATAACACTAAAATAGGTGTGTAGTGGAGAGTGAAGAAGGTTACCTCAGAGTTCAAAAGAACCTTGATCAGATGGGCTGAGGAGATAAATATGAGGTGTTACAATTTGGTAAGGCAAACCAGGGTAGGACTTATACACTTAATGGCAGGGCCTTGGGAAGTGTTGCTAAACAAAGAGACCTTGGGTGCAGGTACATAGTTCCTTGAAAATTGAGTCACAGATAGACAGGGTGATTAAGAAGATAGTAGGCATGCTTGCCTTCATTGCTTTGTATAGGAACTGAAATGTCATGATGCAGTTGTACAGACATTGACTTGGCAACTTATAGACTACTGCATTAGATTTTGGTCGCCCTTCTATAGGAAGGATGTTGCTAAACTTGAGAGGTTCAGCAAAGATTTACAAGGATGTTGTTGAGACTATAGGGTTTAAGCTATAGGGAGAGGCAAACTAGGCTGGGGCTTTTATCCCTGGAGTGTAGGAAGCTGAGGGGTGACCTTTATAAAATCATGAAAGGCAAAGATAGCCAAGGCTTTTTTACTTAGTAAGGGGGAATCCAAAACCAAGTTTAAGTTGAGAAGGCAAAGATTTAAAAAGGACTTTCAGGGTAACATTTACACGCAGAGGATGGTGTGTGCATGGAGCGAGCTGCCAGAAGTGGTGGAGGCTGGTACAATTACAGCATTTCAAAGGCATCTGGATGTGTGTATGAATAAGAAGGGTTTAGAGGGATATGGGCCAAATGCTGGCCAATTGGACTAGGTCAGATTGGGATGTCTGGTGGGCGCGGATGAGTGAGATTGAAGGGTCTGTTTCTGTGCTGATAATTCTGTGACTCTATAACTGTTAAAACAAACGTTGGAAACATGAGGAGAAACTTTTTCATGTCGAGCCGTGAAGATCTGGAGGTCTGGAATGCATTGCCTGAGAGAGTGGTGGCAGCCGGCTCAACCACGTCTCTCAGAAAGGAATGAGATGATTATCTGTGAAGGGAGAATATGTAGGTCCATGAGGATAAGGTAGGCGAATGTAATACAATCAGTGCACTCCTCTTGCACAAACATGATTTACCAAGTAACTGCTTTCTGTGCTTAACAATTCTGTAATTCTGAGATTTTGCTAATGAAACTTTATCGAACTTTGCTCCACACCAGACTGATTTTCTTAAAATATCCATGTATTTGCTCAGTCATCAACATCGATATTAATTTAATTATTAGCTTGAAGCACAGAAGTTTCCACTTGTAAGTTTAGCTGGGGCAAGCCATGCTCCCTGACAGACGAGCTCCCGTCGGTATTCCTCCTAAGTATAACCTCAAAGCTCACAGCGATTAGGTTCACAGTGTCCCTTTTCTCACTGGGACAGCAGCAAACCTTGGACCCTTTTCAACATAAGCATGGCTACATGAATGCTGGCTTTGTCTTTGTACTCTAAATACGGAGGGGGCTGCACCAGGGGACATCTGTTGGGTCATGGCCCTTGAGACATTTGCCTTGTGATCAGGTTGTGACTGTGGTCGCTCATCTTTGTGACTGTCTGAGGTGACATATTATTAGATAAAGGTGGTGATATTTTATTCCTCCACCAGCTGCCTTTATCACAAGTTGCCTGTAGCAAAATATAGCTCGAGCAATCTATGGCATGGAGTTTAAGTGAAGGTGTGAAATATGCCAGGCACTGCTTCTAGAAGTCAGGGGCATATCTGAGGTTCTTATATTGCAACACAAGACCATCACTTGCTACTCCCCTGAGTTTAAGAGCAAATATCCATGAAATCAGCTATCTAATTTCTGCTACTATATTCACTTGATTTTCACTCCTTGTTTTCTGTGGGTAGGGATCCATATTTGGATATCTTCTGGAACTTATGATGTTGGCAATTTCCATGGGTGGGCATAAACAGACTATTTGTATATGTGGGGGCATCAGAGCCAAAGCCAACCCTGTTCTTACTTTTCTGTAACTCAGCACTGTTGGGAAGTGGTGACTGGATATTGATTCAAAGCCAGATGAAAAAGAATACTCTCCTCAAGGGCCCCAAAACTGTTCACTGTGATCTGACTAGTATGTTGTATAGTTTTAGCAAAACCTTCCTACATTTATACTCCATTCCCATTAAAATAAAAGCCAATATTCCATTTCCCTTCCCTTGAACCCACTGAAATTGGCTTCCAGCTGCTTGTGCTTCATGCTTTCTGCAGTGTTTTCCTGTTGAAATCCTATTCATCTCCTTTACTCTTCCTATAAGTGTGCATGACTCGATGTTTTCCACATTATGTTCCATTGGTCACTCAATTAACCTGACTATATTCCGATGCAGACTTTTTGTGTTATCCTCACCACTTGCCACCACACCTATTTTTGTGTCTTCCACAAACTTGGCCATAAGACATCCATTTCCTCACCCAAGTTATTAAACTTATATTGTAAATGATTGTGGCCCCAGCACTGATCTCTGTGGCACTCCACTGGTTACAGACTGTGATCCGGAAAATGCCAAATCCTAATCAATGCCAATATATGAGGTGTCTTAGGTTTTATTGGGAGAGGGATTGAATTCCAGAGCCATAATGTCATGCTGCAACTATAGAAAACACTAGTGCGGCTGCACTTGGAATATTGTGTACAGTTCTAGTCACCCCATTACAGGAAGAATGTGGGATCATTGGAAAAGGTGCAGAGGAGATTTACCAGGATATTGCCTGGTCTGGAGGGAAGGTCTTATGAGGAAAGAGTGAGAGACTTGGGTCTGTTCTCATTGGAGAGAAGAAGGCTAAGAGAGGATTTGATAGAGACATACAAGATGATCAGAGGATTAGATAGGGTAGACAGTGGATGTCATTTTCCTAGGATGATGATGTCAGTTTATACAAGGGGGCATAGCTACAAATTGCAAGGTGATAGATTTAAGACAGATGTCAGAGGCAGGTTCTTCACTCAGAGAGTGGTAAGGGTGGGGAATGCCCTACCCGCCAATGTAGTTAACACAGCCACATTAGTGAGATTTAAACAATCCTTGGATAAGCACATGGATGATGATGCGATGGTTTAGGGGGATGGGCTTAGATTAGTTCACAGGTCAGCGCATCATTGAAGGACGAAGGCCCTGTTCTGTGCCCTGTTGTTCTATGTTCTATATAACCTCCAACACCATGGGTTCTCAATTATTGAGTAACCTAATGTGTAGTATCTTATCAAATTTCTTCTAAATATCCAATTACATTGCATACACAGCTTCCCCTTTATCTATGGCAAAAGCAAAAATTGCTGGAAAAGCTCAGCAGGTCTGGCAGCATCTGTGAAGAGAAATCAGAGTCAATGTTTCGGGTCTGGTGACTCTCCCTCGGAACCCTCAGTTCCCCTTTATCTATCCTGCTTAGGACCGTACCTCATGCAAAAATGCCATCCCGTATTCCTAATTCCTCTGCCTCCGCCATATCTGCTCCCAGGAGGACCAGTTCCAGCACAGAACATACCAGATGGCCTCCTTCTTTAGAGACCGCAATTTCCCTTCCCACGTGGTTAAAGGTGCCGTCCAACGTATCTCGTCCACATTCTGTACCTCCGCCCTCAGACTCCACCCCTCCAACCGTAACAAGGACAGAACGCCCCTTGTGCTTACCAACCTTCACATAAACCAAATCATCTGCCGACATTTCCGCCACCTCCACAAAGACCCCACCACCAGGGATATATTTCCCTCCCCACCCCTTTCCGCCTTTCGCAAAGACCGTTCCCTCCGTGACTACCTGGTCAGGTCCACACCGCCCCTACAACCCACCCTCCCATCTTGGCACCTTCCCCTGCCACTGCAGGAACTATAAAACCTGCGCCCACTCCTCCTCCCTCACCTCTATCCAAGGCCCTAAAGGAGCCTTCCACATCCATCAAAGTTTTACCTGCACATCCACTAATATAATTTATTGATCTGTTGCTCCCAATGCGGTCTCCTCTACATTGGGGAGACTGGGCACCTCCTAGCAGAGCGCTTTAGGGAACATCTCTGAGACACCCGCACAAATCAACCACACTGCCCTGTGGCCCAACATTTCAAATCCCCCTCCCAATCTGCCGAGGACATGGAAGTCCTGGGCCTCCTTCACCACCGCTCCCTTACCACCACACGCCTGGAGGAAGAACGCCTCATCTTCCACCTCGGAACACTTCAACCCCAGGGCATCAATATGGACTTCAACAGTTTCCTCATTTCCCCTTCCCCCGCCTCACCCTAGTTCCAAACTTCCAGCTCAGCACTGTCCCCATGACTTGTCTGGACTTGTCCGACCTGCCTAGCTCCTTTTCCACCTATCCACTCCACCCTCTCCTCCCTGACCTATCACCTTCATCCCCTCCCCCACTCACCCATTGTACTCTATGCTACTTTCTCCCCACCCCCACCCTCCTCTAGCTTATCTCTTCACGCTTCAGGCTCACTGCCTTTATTCCTGATGAAGGGCTCTTGCCCGAAACGTCGATTTCGCTGCACTTTGGATGCTGCCTGAACTGCTGTGCTCTTCCAGCACCACTAATCCAGAATCTGGTTTCCAGCATCTGCAGTCATTGTTTTTACCTAGTCTCCAGCAATAGACATATTGGAAAAATTTATAGGAAAAATCAAGCTGTTTGGCCAAACTATGAATGCGCTTTCTGTAGTCATCAAGTCCTGGTGTAGGATCTGGACTTGAAGCTTTTAATTCAGAGACAGGAACACTACCCATTACATCACAATTCCTCCTTATTGTGTTAACAGTGGCATTCAGTCATTTGTTTCATTGCTTCTTGATTTTTTATGCTGTCTACAATGCAACAGTATCAAATGTAAAATGCATTAGGTTACTTTGGCCAGAATTAATGTGTTTGCAAATTCTTATGTTAACATGTAGCAACAAATTATAGCAATTGACGAAGAGCATTAGGACTGGTAACATCTGGGTGTGGAGGTGGAATACATACAATTAACTAAAGTCATTGTATATCATAAACAGTATCAGGCTTTAATCGATCACCTTTAGAAGACGTATTTGGATTAGACTTTAATCGCAGTGGAAGCCTAAAACAAACACAATCCAAATTCCCTTCAACAAATGAGAACATGGGGCTTTGTAGCACTGTCAGAAATACAGAGGCATTATGCATTAATGATTACACTGCAGGACTCCTACATACACCACCTTTAAACTTCCTACTGAAATATATTTGAAGAATTTTCTGAAGTTATGTATTATTTATCAGTATAATTTACAGCAATCTTACTGTCATCGTCTTACAGTAACTTTTCCCAAGAATCTCATGAGTCTGTACTGCAATGTAAACAGAGACGGTCAAAAGATTTGGAACTTTGTTGGATTCCTTCTTTTATCTCCCTTATTTCTGAAAATTAATGTTTGAAGCTATCAAATCATCACACATTCACATTAGAACAATACTTTAAAGAATGTATTTGAGGAAGATTTTCAATATTTGATGTATAAAATGCATTGAAAAGAACTGGAAATCCAATGCAGTGGAGCAAAATTAACAAAGGCAACTTCCAAATCATGATGAAATACCTCAGACATGACTTTGTGTGACAGTGCTTTAAAATACCAGATATGTATGGCATATTAATATGTATGGAGAATGCAGGAATCTCACTTCCTCTGGTCTTTTCCATGGGTGCTGGAATGATGTTAATTAACAGCGAATATTTTTGATGGAGATTCTGTATCTAGGAGCCCTAAGAAAACTGGAGTTAACGGGAATCAGGGGTAAACATTCCACATTCCTGGCACACAGGAAGATGGCCGTGGTTGTTGGAGGTCAGTCATCACAGCTCCAGGACATCTCTGCAGGAGCTACTCAGGGTAGACCCAACCATCTTCAGCTGCTTCATCAATGACCTTTCCTCCATCTTAAGGTCTGCAGTGGGGATGTTCGCCGACAATATTCAGCACCATTCGTGATTCCTCAGATAGTGAAGCAGTCCATGTTCAAATGCAGGGAGACCTGGATAATATCCAAACGGGCTTTTAAAATTCAATAATGGGATGTGGGCTTTACTGGCTAAACCAGTATTTATTGCTCATCTATAACTGTCCTGAGGAAGCTTCTTGAATTACTGCAATCCTTGTAATGTAGAGCCATCCCACAATTTGGAAGGGATTCTCAGGATTTTTACATAGCAGCAATGAAGAATTGGTAATATATTCCCAAGTCAGGTTGATGTGTGGCTTAGAAGGGCACTTCAAAGAGGTGGTGTATACGTATCTGCTGCCCTTGTCCTTCTGGTTTCTGGAGTTTGTGGATTGATGTGAGTGACTGTTGTGCATCTAGGGGATAGTGCAAAGTGGTGTTACTATGTGTCAATGGTGAAGGGAGTGCATGTGGAATGTGGTTATAATAGATTCTCTGCCTGATGCACTTCAGTTTCTAGTCAATGGTAATCCCCAGGATGTTGATAGTTGAAGTTTCAGCAATGGGATGTAAGGAAAAAATGGTTAGATTCTCTCTCGTTTAAGATAGTTATTGTCTTGGATTTGTGTGGTACGTATGTTACTTGCCACCTATCAGACCAAACCTGGATATTATCCAGGTCGTTTTGCACATGAGCATAAGCTGCGTCATTTTATAAGAAAGATGAGTGGTTCTGAACATTGTGTGATCATTGGTGAATATCCCTGAAGGAGTACTAAACTGCTCTTGTCTTACTACTCTGCAAGTCACAACATACACTACAAGTTGACCAATTAAACATCTTATCCACATCATTTCCTATGCTACAAAGTCTATCAACTAGGTTTCTTAATAAATGCAATTATTGGTTTATTATCAAAACAAAACTTATTCAATAAAAATGCAACATTTGGTTATCATACACAGTCAGTAATATAAATGTTGATCCCTCTAAATATTCTCAAAACACATTCAACGTATTTCCCTGCAGGGATTGGGTTTCCTGAAATTTAAAAAAACACATTTTTGAAGGTAACAGGATAAAGTGTGGAGCATTCTGGAGCCTCATACTCTGACATTCTGGCTGATGCGGTGAACTTACTAATTACTCAAAGTCGCTTTTGAAATTTTGCAGACATGCCTTGTTCAGGAAATTTAAAAAATCATAATTAATTCCTTGGCCTAGTTGAGAATTCAGCCAGGGTGTTTTCTACTACTTTCTAATGCAAACCTACTATCACTGGTCACTCTGCAGTTTGAAATTCCCACAGTTCCATGCACTAAATGATTAGCCTTAACAGAAACCTACTGGAAAGAGCCTGAAACATTCTCTGTGCAAACTTACTTGAAAAAAGGCACATCAAAGATATCCTGCAGGATATTGGCCACCCTGATCAGATCTTTCCTTGTATATTGAGCAACCTCATAGAAGGCCCTAAGTCCTAAGACACCCTTGAATTGATTGCATTTAGCAATTGATTGCTAAATGCACAAGGAAAGATACACCACTTCAAATTAATTATATATCAGTGTCTGACAAGTTAGTCATGCCAACTGAGGTGGCAGAATGTAATGCTGATCTCACAAGATTGAAAGAATTATTTAATTTTCTTTCAGCAACAGACAAATCCTCAAAATCTGGTCATTTGACACTAAAACCAGTGGTAGTTACTAGGAGACTCTTGATGCATCCAATTCATTGGAAGAACTGCATCAGCTTTCCTATCTGTCTATGATTAAACCTGATAAAATGATGATGTGTTCCAAAAGAATATGACATAGAATGGAAGGATCATGTACAAGTTTACATCATTACTGAACCAAAAGCAGATTACATATTTTTCTGAAACACAACTATCTCTGACATGATTTCCACAAACTAGAGACCATCCAACGGAAACAAATCTCCAACAGTGGATCAATGCCAAAAGATGGCATCAGCAAGCAGCCTCTGGGAAATCAAACATCCACCAGGGTCGCAGTGTGGCAATGAATTGTACCGAAACATTTTGTCCTCAAGTAGGAGTCTTTCAACCCAACCCAATCCAACCAAGTTGTCAGTCACTCATAACATCAGAGATTTGGTGGAGGTGGGGTGATGAAAAACTAATTTTACTTTTTGCAATAATTGCAAATAAGAATTTAATAACTGGGAAAAACTTGGGAGAGGGACAGGGAGGAGCCAGCAGATCGTCAAAGGCATTTAGTTTATGAAAGGGTTAAATGACATCAGAGTTGACCTGCTCTTAGCAGCAGCTAACCACTGATTCTGTGTTTGTTACTGATACTGTGCGGGAATATTTCAGTTGTAACAGTGAAAGCTTACTTGGGTCGCATTATGGTAATATCACCAGACTGGTAATCCAGAGCCCTAGAACTGTAGAAATATCGATTTGAATTCCACCTTGCAGAACTTTGAATTCAATAAAATTTTGAATTTAAAATAGATCATCCAATGGTGGCCATATAATCATTGTTAATTGTTATAAACACTCATTTAGTTTCTGGGGAAGGAAATCTGCCCTCTTTTCCAGGTCTGGCTTATTGGAGATATGAATCAATCTTTCTTCGTGTAACAGGTAATTGGTCTGGTTTAACAGTGATCCAACAGGTTAATGGTCAAACAGCTAATTTTCAATTTGACATTGGGGTCAAAGTTACTCCAATTTCTGAAAATGAAACCGACAGAGAACTGAATGAACACCAATTGTAACTCCAGGCCTATAGAAATGAAGTTTACTTTTAACTGCCCACTGAAAGGGCCTGCAGAGACAGCTATTTGAGAGGCAATTGTGAATGGGGAACAAATGTTGTTTTCTTCAGCATTCCATGTAAGAAAACAAAAAGCTTTTCAGTTGAACTTGATGTCTCACAGGAGGCCATGATGTATCTCAAATGTAATGCAACTGAGGTATTAAGTAGCATGTAATAATCCTACATAATGCTGATCAAGATTAAACCTAACGTCAGATTAAGACTTTGTTTGGTTATGCTTCCCCACATGGGATCAGTAACTTAGCCCAATTCCAAAAAGAAGAATTAATGTCAGAGAATCTAGCCAAGACACCCAGATAGTTCAGGAGGATGACCATACAATGTAAAAGTTTATTAAGACCACTGTCCCCCCTCCTACTATCCAGAACATTTTGCTTCACCTTAAGTTAAAGAAGACATTTGAAACTGTTGGGGCCTTGTAAAGTCTAGGATTCGTAACCCCTCTGTCTAAAAGTGAAAAAGCCATAAGCATAGTAATGACTATTTCCATAATATTATCAAACTTCAAGTTACAAAATTGTAAGATTTTTAACACCTATTTAATTACACATAGAAAGGTGACATTCTTTCCCCTTCTATTACATTTCACTATGAAGGGTTCCATCTTGCAAACGTTATCAGGCTTGACCCATAATGTATGACAATTAAGATTTAATGCTCAGCTTGAGTCTCAACTCTTTTGTGAATTAGACTTTCTTTTTTATGATTGATTCACTTTCTTTTATTTTATATATGGCTCTATATGGCTTTTCTATGTCCGTGGTTCAAAATAAAACCTGCATTTTGGTTTTGCATACTTCATGTGCTTTTATTAAAGTCTGACTTGGATTTGGCACAATCTGGCCTCTGATATTATTGGTGACGCACCTTGCCTTGTTGCTGCCTTTAACAAGCCTGGGATCTAAAACCTGGGTTTTCCATGCCCTGTATGTGAAGTATAAACAAACTATAAGGTTACATTCAATTGACATTTAGACTTAGATTAATGACCTTGTAGAAAAGCCAAACTGATGTCTTGTTGCATTGTTGAACAAGTATGCCACCAATCTTTTCAGTCCTTCATGAAATTCAGAACTGACAAAAATGTTTCCTCCACCTCCTGCCCCATTCTTTCAGCCATGGTAAAATCAACCACACATAAGTTCTTCTCGAAATCTTCCTTTCCTGAATTGGGTCTTTACTTTTTAGTCCAATTTATTTCTCATATCAGATTGTGCATGCCTTTTCATCTTCTGATATCCGTTGTGATTAAATCTATTTACAGCTGTATCAGTGTGACAGTTCCATTCATGAAAGCCATCCTTGGATTAGGAGTTTTGAAACAAGAATTGCTTGATTAATTATAATGCTGCACTATTAAGAACCATCAATACCATAGACTTATATGTGACAAATATGTTACCTAAAGGAATACAGATGATCTAAATTATTTCTTTTATTTACAGCAGACTTCCCATTGGTACCTCCAAAAAAATTGATTAAAAAATTAAAATTTAACAATTCATTTAACTAGAATTTGCCTGCAGGCTACTGAGAACACAAACCGATAAATGTCTAACAGATCCGTTCCATCAGATAACCTCTTATTATGTTACAGAGTTTAAAACTAATAAATATTTCAGATGCCATCAAGCCCTCGATGCCTGAGGAACTCTTTACAGCTTTTCTTCATTCATCTTTTCATTGTGTTGAGTGGAACTGACTGCAGAATCAATGGAAGCTTTCCTCATGATGATATGGTTTATCAAACACATGACTGGGTAACTGTAGAGACCTGTTTTCTTGCTGCAGGCTTTCAAACAATAGCTTCAAGTTTAAAGGTTCTGTTTTTAACTGACTTAATATTATTTTTGGTGCCAGTTTGTAGGTACTTCATTGGTTCCACACCATGAAACAATAGTTACTTTTCAGAGAGTAACTTAATTATGTTGTGATTAAACTGCTCAGTTTATACTTCTGTTTGAACGGATTTGAGCAATGTTGATGGCTGGTGTGTTGGCTTGGCCACCCTTGGGCTTTCAATTGTATTTCCGTGTGAAACCTGTCAGTGAGGCGGGAAGGATTTCCTTACTGGACTGGCCAGCTGTCAATGTGTCAATCTGTGTCTGTCACTGAGACCTCACAGAAGCACTGACATCCACCATGATTTATGAATTTAAGAGCAAATTCCAGAAAAAAAAGTCCAAATTCCAATAGCCACAAGAAATAATATAGGTTCAACCCTGAATCTCTTGATATATTCGGTAATAGAAGGACCTGGACAGGAGTTCTAGCCTTGCCGTGAAGTATGAGTTGGGTGTTATGTTTCAAAGAAGGTTTGGAGGCCTGTTGAATAACAGAGAAGCTTTTATTGAAGGAGTTGTTCACTCTAAAAGGCAGTAGCTAGACTGAGCTGTTTCCCTCCATAATGATCAACAAGGTCATTGGGATGTCATGTGATCAGACTCTTAAAGTGACAGTTCAACATACATAAATGATCAGCATACCTCCCCTTTACATCAGAGGCTCCTGCAATTAAGACATTTACAATATTTACCATCACATATACAACAGTCAGTAGATAAGACATTCCTGAGGACATTGATTCCTGTGTGAATTTAAATAACTCCACAGAGGTCAGTATCCTGTCACCAAGTCACCCTTTATTTACATGTTGTAAGTCCTTGACTCTGGCATAGTCTTGTCAGAGTCGGCTTCCAGAGTGTCAGAAACTGTGACACTCCTGCTTTTATCTGTCAGCCAGGACTCCCTGATTGGACCAGATTAGCAGCCCTAATCAGGGAACTCATATTCTAGGAGGTCCAGTTGGCTGACCTTGTTATATGAATGTTGGCACATTCAAGTGTCTGTTTCCTTTTCTTGTTGCTTTTAACCTCTGATGTTTTGACTGCACTAGGTACATCACTTTTTTTTTCTGAAATGACTGAATGTTTGTAAGTTTACACAATATTGTGGTACCCTGTACTAAGATGCTGTGTCCCTCAGATGGTCCAGTTACTACTTTGTCCTCAGGTATATCCAGGTCTCTATTTGCCAGTTATTTGTGGATCTTCAAGTAATGTTGTCTCTGACATTTTCGAGCTGATCTGCATTTCTTTTCCATTCTAGATGTCTCCTGTTTGTACAATGTTAGAGACCAGTCCAGTCTGTGCTACAATGATGGCTGGTACCCATTTCTCAACAGTGGTATAATCCCTCACCAACATTTCTTGGCCTTGTTAGAAAACCTGTGGGATTCAAGGCTGTGAGATATACAATGGGCCATTCACATGTCAACTCTGCCCTCATAGCACAATGTGAAGAGTTTCTCAGTATAACAATATACTGCTCAAGCCTGTTTGACAGGATGCTCCAGCATTTTTGGACAACTCCAAGGTCTATGTACACTCTGAAACATTGAAGGGTTCCAATGGTAGAGAGGTCAAAGGGAAATCCCTCAAGATTCCCTCTCAACTCAATAGCGGATTTCACTGCACAATATTTGGCTATGATATCCAGTCAGATGTCTCAGGAATTCCCAAACTATGTGAAGTTTCCTTTTGAATGCCTCCCAACACTTGAAGAGATAGAAGTAGATAGGCCTTTGACTGTGACTTTCATGGCACTCAAGCCCAATCTACTGCACATGGGAACTTCAGGCCAGTAGTGCAAAGACTAGGCTTGAAGACTGGCTTTTATCTCATGTCTTTGTGTATTCTGGAAAGGGGGAAGATGCCAACATGTCTCTCACCCTGACTCCTGTCTCTCCTCCTATCACAGTCTGAGATATGTACAGGAGATTACAATTCAGTAACAGTACATTTCTCGTTCTGAAACTTCCTTACCACCATCAGAGATAACAAGCTGGGGTTCCTCTCCAGACAGCCACTGATTTAGAGCCACAATCATCTTTAGGTTGTATTGCCTCTTTTCTAAATATAAAAGGAAGTTGAGTATGTTCACAGATATTCCGAAGCTGTGATCTGAGATTATAATTCATGGTCATGCTAGTAGACCCTTGAAACTGGGTCATTCAATGATATCAGCCATATGATCATATGGATAATGAGACATTAATTCAGCAACACAAAATGTCAAGATTGAAAAAAATGATAACGTCCACATATTCTTTGCACTAAGTATGGGTTGTTTATCAGATTAACAACAGAATCTTAAACAGTTAAACAAGTACAAACCCAGCTCATTCATGCCAGGAGTGGTTTAACCTGGCCTCCAAGAACTGATGAATTATTGTGCTTTGAGGGAGTACAGGGCATTTGGCCTGGTCCTCACCCTCATCCTCAGGTGATTGCTATCAATCCCCGTGTCTTCTGTATACCGACCATCCCTCCTTTTGCCAGCTCCAGTTGTGAAGGGAACAACATTCCACAATAATCAGCACACCCTTTCTGGACTATACTACAAGATTCTGTCAGAGTAGAAGACATCTTGACGAGGTTGAAGTATGGATGCTACATTTTCATTCTGTGTCAGCCTGAAGGTTTTGTAAAGGTGTGATGAGCCAGGTTTGGCGGGGCATCCCTTGAAAGCAAATCTTAGCAGGACTTATATACTTAATGGTAAGGTCCGAGGGAGTGTTGCTGAACAAAAAGACCTTAGAGTGCAGGTTCATAGCTCCTCGAAAGTGAAGTCGCAGGTAGATAGGATAGTGAAAAAGGTGTTTGGTATGCCTTCCTCTGTTGGTCAGAGTATTGAGTACAGGAGTTGGAAGGCCATGTTGTGGCTGTACAGGACATTGGTTAGGCCACTGTTGAAATATTGTGTGCAATTCTGGTCTCCTTCCTATTGGAAAGATGTTGTGAAACTTGAAAGGGTTCAGAAAAGATTTACAAGGATGTTGCCAGGGTTGGAGGATTTGAGCTACAGGGAGAGGCTGAACAGGCTGGGGCTGTTTTCCCTGGAGCGTTGGAGGCTGAGGGGTGACCTGATAGAAGTTTACAAAATTATGAGGGGCATGGACAGGGTAAAAAGACAAAGTCTTTTTCCTGGGGTCGGGGAGTCCAGAACTAGAGGGCAGAGGTTTAGGGTGAGAGGGGAAAGATATAAAAGAGACCTAAGGGGCAACCTTTTCACGCAGAGGGTGGTACATGTATGGAATGAGCTACTAGAGGAAGTGGTGGAAGCTGGTACAATTGCAACATTTAAAAGGCATTTGGATGGGTATATGAATAGGAAGGGTTTGGAGGGATATGGGCCGGGTGCTGGCAGGTGGGACTAGATTGGGTTGGAATATCTGGTTGGTGCGGTCAGGTTGGACCGAAGGGTCTGTTTCCATACTTTACATCTCTATGAATCTATGAGTCTATGATTCCCAGCAGCAATCCCTGTATGAGCTAAGGATGTTGGAATGAGGCAGGAAGGTGTAATTTGCAGAAGCAATGTAGGAACTCTCAGGATAGCTGGTGCAGAACTCCATGATTTAATGTTGACAGTCACTTATAACTTGAACGTTGATGGCATAGAGGCCTTTTCTGTTGATAAACTCCACAGATTGGTGAAAGCGATGATCACAGCAATGCGGGAGCAGAATGGTTGTGAATCCAGTGCCTGGGCTGTTCAACTCTCTTTAGCATGGGGCAGGGATATGGATAGCTGTGTTCGGGAGAGAATACCAATATTCACATCCCAGATGTACGTATGGGTCAAGTATTACATTGCACAGGACCCCAGTTTCTCCCTGAAAAGAGCTGCTAGCATAAAGTTTCAGGGCTGCGATACCCTTGATGGGATTGTTACCTTGTCCTTCAGAGTACAATTCCTGCTCCAGCAGATGAAACAGTTTGCTGATCATGGGGAAGGGCATGATTCATCTGCCAGAAACTGGAAGTGATGCCTGCAGAAACAGGGCTGATGGGGCTCTTGTGGTAGACTGGTGGTGTCCCTGCACTGGGGAGCAGATTCTGCTGGTATGTCTCCACAGAAGCACCCTCTTTAAACAGAAGGTTCCCTTCCGCATCACAAATCATGCTGTTGCTTACTTACTGCTCCGGTTCTCGAATCCAGCAGCTGTGAAATGTTGTCTTCCATTTGCTTGCAATGGAATGTGCTTGCATAATGAAACTTCAGTCCCACATTGAAGTGTGTTATTCTCAATCACCCGATTACCTTTAACATGCATTCTTGGACAACGAATAACCTGCAGATGATCTGCAAATTGAAGCCAGATGGGTGGCACTACTGTATCAGTGGAGACTGATTACTTCACTTACCCTCAGCGGGGCTTTCAATTCCAGGCATTTTACTACTTTCCTGAAGAAAATCTTAGTCACATATTCTGCCTACACTGCACGTGTTCAGCCATTTTGTGAAGTTATTGCGCAGTTGATCTTTGATCCAACATATAAAGGTTCCAATCTCGTTTCATTGTGGGTGATTCATAGGTTCTGTCTGTGATGCACTAATTTGCCCAATCCTTCACATTTCCGTTAGTGCTGCCATCTGTGAGACAGCATTCCGCCCCCCCACCAATCTCCCACCCCGGCAGTACCATTCAGAACAGGCCTTGCCCTGTTCATTCAGGCCTCGGGTCCACTGCAGAAGGTGCCATCTTGTTTCCACCCCCTACATCCAGCTACTTCGGGCACTGAGCATCATTGATATTAAATGGACAAAGGCAACAGCAGGTACTGTTCATTGCCCCACCGCAGGAAGTTTTGTAAAGCCAAGTTGCAAGTTTCATATCAAGCCATAAATTTTGCAAGACGGTCCTGAAGTTTGACACATGACATTGTTACTCAGTACTACTGTGGCAAACCACAGAGCTAAAGTGGGAAAGTATTTAAAGTTCTTACACTTTATATTACAGTGGAAGGAAAGATATTGAAGAAGCATGTTTAGTAACATGAATTTCGGAATGTATGTAGAAAGTGTTTATATTCATTATTACTACCTCAGAATTTGAATACTTAAGTATTTACATGCTTTAATCCATATTCATTTGTCAACTGGAATTTATAAATTGAAAGGACATTGAGACGTTGGTGGTGTGGACAGATAGATGGTTGATGAAGTATGAGGTGATGCAATTTGGTTGGAAGAACATTGAAAATGAACAATAAAAAATAGAGGGCACAATTCTAAAGAATGTGTCGGAGCAGAGGACCCTGGGTGTATATGTGCACAGATTATTGAAGATGGTAGGATGATTGGAGAGATCAGTAAATAAAGTAAACAGTGTTCTTGACTTTATTAACAGGGGCATAGGGTACAAGGAAGGAAAATATGTTTACCTTCTATAAGATACCTAGAGTCATACAGTCATACAGCAATGAAGCAGACCCTTCGGTCCAACTTGTCCACTCCAACCAGACATTCCAATCTGACCTGGTTCTATTTGCTAGCATTTGGTCCATATAACTCTAAACCCTTTCTATTCACACCCATTCAGACTTGTTAGACCTCAACTAGAGTTTGTGCACGTATGTGAGTGCCACATTATAGGAAAGTAAAATACATTGGAGAAGTGCAAAAGCAATTTACTGGAATGGGTCCAGAAATGAGAAACCTCAGCTACATGGATAGATTGAAGAAGTTGAGAGTGTTCACCTTGAAGACAAGAAGGGTAAGAAGAGATCTCATTTCCAAATCTTGAGTGAGCTGGACAGAGTAGATGGAGTGAAGTAGTTTCTGCTTGTAAAAGGAAAAAAGAAAAAAGAATAGATTTAAAGAGAAGTGTAGGGTGATGTGAGGCAAAACCTTTTCATACAGTGAGTTGTTAAAAGGCATAGAATACACTGTCTGCAATCATGGTGGAGACAGCTTCAGTATGTTTATTTAGATAGAAATTCAAAGATATAGGGAAAAGGCAGGAGATGGGCACAAAGTAACACAACCAGTACAGAGGCAATTCAGTGATTCTGAAATTAACTGCATCTTGCAAAAACAGGCTCAAAATGCCTTCCTCTCTGTATTGCTGCATTTTGGGAGGATCAACAAGAGCTGGAATTTATGTTACTGATGTATTGTTTTCCACCAAAGTAAGAAAGAAAAGTGATTGTATTTGAAAGCAAATTGTCGTATGTTTTGGTGTCGGTGATTCAGAAATAAAAACGGTAGGCTGGAAGAAGCATCTCTCCCTGATATCCAGGTTTGCAGTAGGTGATGCTGGTATTTCAAAAAATACATTTTCACCTTAATCTCTGTTCAATCTGAGCTCACATGAATGACGTTGGCAATTGGCAAGGATGGCAATATGTATTACATTCCATGGGTATTGTTTAAAGCTGGAAGTGATACAGTGCATCAATCTAATTTCCATACCAGTAAAAAGACACCTTGTGACATGCAAAACATTCCATGAGCCTGCGTGTTTGTTATTCTTTCTCTTGACAGCCTGATTTGCAGCAACCCTGCCACATTGCTGGGGACTATACTATGCAAATCACCATTTCAACATGTTCAGTACATTCATTGCACTGAAGTGTTTCCAGTGGAAAATGTGATTGAATGGGGCTTTTTTCTTTCAACAGGGAGTTGAAGTTTTGATATGTGATAACGGTAATAAAATCTAGTGGAAGTAACAGCCTAGAGCATGTTCCATGTCATGTCGCCACCGCTGTGGCCACATCCTGTAAGTGCCACAAGGCTTTTTTTGCTCTGAACAAGTCTAGCACTGGGCAGAAAACAGGAACTTGCTGTTATCTATTTCTCCTCTTCAAAATTCACATACTGCCTACTCACTGTCTACCACTATAAGGGCCCATCCAATATGTTCCACTGTGACTCACCTTTAACCTATTCAGCAGAATCTAGATGTGTTAGAACAGACGAAAATCCCAGACACACACACAGATGTCTAGGTTGAATTGTAAGGTATTATTTCAATATCTCCATATCTCAGGCACATTTGCAATGTTGGCTTTTAATAAGGGGCTTTACCAAAGCTTAGGCACTTCTGCAGCTACATTTAATCCTCCTAGCTCTATCACTGCATACCTGAAGAAGTGATTGTGACAATCACCTGATGAAGGAGCGTCATTCCAAAATCTAGTGTGCTTCCAATTAAACCTGTTGGACTGTAACCTGGTGTTGTGTGATTTTTAACTTTGTACCTGAAGAAGTTCTGCTTTCCTCAGTCTGGTGTTTCATTTAAATGATAAGATCATTTTAAAAAATCAGCAAGACTCCATATTTTTGTCTGATTCTGGCATAATATTTAGCATTGAGAATTTTTTTGGTTTCCATTCAAGAGACATTTTACTTTGTGTTTTACATCCTTGGGAAGAGAAGTTTCGTGTTACTTTTGAACTTGTTGCATAGTTAATTTCTTCATTCTTCTCCTGATGGAGTTGGTGCACAAATGCTGTGTTGGTGAAATAAAATGTAGACAATGAAAATTCAAAATTAAGGCAGAAAGTGCTAGAGAAATCCAGCAGATAATGCAGCATTGAGAGAAATAGAGTTAACTCGGAGTCCAAAACAAAGTTAACTTTTTGAGTCCAGAATGAGTTTTCTTCAGAACAGAAAGAACCTGTAGAATTTCTCCAGCACTTTCTGTTTTTATTACTGGTTCTACAGTTACTTTGGTATCTAAATGGAGTTTTCATGCATCAATCTGAATCAAGGTAGGCTATTCAACCATGGAGCCGACACATAAAAAATAATTCTGCTGAAGCCTAATACTGCAGATGTTCAATATATGAAATAACAACAGAAACCACTGAAAATTCACTGCCGGTCTGGTAGTAACTGTGGAGAAAGAAACAATTAACATTTCAGGTTGATTGCCTTCCGTCGGAACTGGAAAATATTAAAGATGTAACAGATTCTAAACAAATTCAGAGACAAAAGTGTGTATGTAGGTGGTGGGAAGGGTGGGAGGATTATATCAAGTATGACAAGGGAAACTGAAAGTAATGAAGATAAGAGAAATCAACAATTCTATCAGAGAGAACAGAACATCTCCAACATGGGCATTCCTAGAAGTGGCAATGAATTAAATATTAATACAAAAGCAAAATACTGCACATGCTGGGAAGTCTGAAATCGGAAGAAAAAATGTGGGGAATATTCAGCAGGTTGGGCAGCATCAGTAGAGATGCAAATACTTAGTAAATGGGTTCGAGTTTATCAGAAATCTACTAAATGTCAATTTTGGCAAATTCCAAGGAGGGTTTCTCTCCATGATGGCTAACTCGATTTCTAATGCCATCTTCCCAAATTTACCTCAAACACTATGCACCATGTTCCTTATGGTGCTGTATCCTCCTACTCAGGAGTCTGGCGCTGGTGCCATCTTTAAGCTGTAGTTGTGCTGTCAGTCCTGGGTCAGTCCTTGGATGCTCTGCTGGTCTCTGTTACATTTCATACCCCGCAAATGGGGAAATCAGCAGCTCACTTTGCAGACAGGGACCTGGAGATCATGGTGGATAAGTTGGTACAAAGGAAAACAGTCCTCTTCCTCCAGAACTGGCAAGGAGACATGATACTACACACTGCCAGCGTGTTCTGAGGTTGCCATCCCTATCAGTGCAATACCCAGTGGAAAGGAATTCAGCAGTGCAGGAAGAATGTCAGTGCCATTATCATCTACTCATATTCTACCTCTCTCATTATTCCATGAAACATCTCTCCTCACTCATTCTAACCCACTCCACTAACCCTTCCTACCTTCTGTGCTGTCTATTCACTCGCTCAGGACATCTTTCCCCCAATTTGCACCAACATTAGCAGCCATGCTAGCCACTTCCATCTCACTCAATCCCTTTCCTTGAGTCATTCTGGGGGCAAACAGCCCACAATAGGGGGCAGAGAGCTAGAACAAATGTTGGGGTGCACAACATTTGGCTGCTTATCCTTTTACAAAGAGAGAATCCTGGCTCTGGGCTCTGCTCTTACATTGCTGCTGAAACTCCCAAGTGAGAATCAACATCTCTTTCTGAACTGCTCTCCCCATTACCATCTCTCTCAAACATGCCCAAATATCTACCCCTTACTCTGTGATCCATTCATTCTTATTATATGCAAGAATGAGAGTGACACTTTGGCAAAGCGGCCAGCCCCATAAGACATTCCCTCCACTACCTCTGAGGACAAGAGTATGGATCCCTCTGAGGATACCCTGCCAGGGTTGTCTCCTAGCCCCTAATACTGCCACTTAGGTCTGTTTAAGGGACTATTGGCCCAGGTCACTGGTACTCAGAGGACTTCCAGAGACCAGTGACCTGCTCTGGCCCAGGCAGGAGGAGCCATGGTGTCAGCAAGAAAGAACTTTGTTCACAAGCCCAAGCAGACACAGGAGCGGCAGGTTGGCTTGACAGAGGCACTGGGCAAACAGAGTCAAAGACAACACTGCTTGTACCATGCTGTCTCTGTTATGCAAACATCTGACTACCTCCATGGGCAGGTCAAATGGTTGCCATGGAGAGTCAGGTCCAGTACTTTCACAGTCTGCTGGATAATGCACTGACCTACAGTAGCCATTGGTGCTCAGTACGAACAATAAGGTGACAGGGGATGCAGGAGCGTAACCTTTCTCCAGTGCCCTCCCTCACAAGGAGACAGGACAGTGCCAGTGCATGCACAGTCAGAGGAGAAACCACATACAGTCAAAAGATGACCTGAATTTCCACCTCCTCTCCCTTCCTGCCACCCTCAGGGTGTGGGAGGTCAAACTGAGGATGGTGTACCTGTCTCTGGGCAGGACACACTCGGCATTGTTCAGGCCGAGCCGCAAATGATCCTGAGGTCATCGAAGGCCAGTGGGCTCCAGCGTAGAGCAGACTTCCTCCACCCCAGCCCTGGGACTGCACTGGGGACATGGTGGCAAGGGAAGGAAACAGATCCTCTGAGGACATGTGACTGAACTTTCATTGAAAATAACTTCTCACATTTGTAAATATATGTTTGCTTTTCATCATCAACTTTGTGAGTGAATGTTGTCTATCCACGACTATAACATTGCAGATACAGAGTCCTTAGCATTGCGAGAGGTTTGATGGTCCAAGTCATGAACTGAGTAGCTCTGTGCCATGTAGAAACCTGGAAGGTAATTATTAATTTGCCAATCAGGGTGAATCTTTTGAGTTATGTAAATATTCAGATGAGTTCAGAAACCTGGATGTGCATATGCAGGATATGTCAGATCTCAATGTCTCAGCCATAGCTAAGGGTTCTTGTAATTAACTGTGTGTCTAATGCACCTCGCCTGTATAAGGAATGACCATGGTGCGAAGGTTATTTATTTTCAGGATGGCCATAAGCCTTCCATTATGAGCTATGTCAAAGGCTGGCCAAATTACCTCAGGCTGCTCTACCAGCAGTCAGTGAACAATACTATTAGCAATAGTCTGGCAAGATTTCACCTCTCCTTCCTTTTGTTAGTTAAAGGAACTGCAGAAAGAAAGAAGTTCACACTCAAAAAAAATTACATATGGTTGTAAAGTTGCAAAGTTTTAAATATTTAACAATGGAAAACATGAGATTTACTGTTTCACCACAATGAAGTTCCCATAAGTTTGGATTTTCTTGCCGAAAACAAACCACAGTGTCATACAATGAAACCCATCGAGGGTTTGCCTACTTATACCTACTTCTACTTATCAATTTTCTTTTAAAAAACAAATGGTAAACTCCACATTAAAATCCTATTGCATAAAGGACAGACTGTTTGTGGTTAATTTGATTTTCCACAATGGAACATACCATTGTGGCTACAATGAGGAATGAAAGACTACATTTAGACATTGGACGTTAAACACTTCGAGATTCTCAAACATTTTGGTGGCAGTTACAATAGTTCCTTTCTCAGATTATCTTTTTCTTGATTGCTAACTGTAATGAAGATTAGTCAAGTGGGTTCACTGCTTTAGACCTGCATCTACTTTTCACTAAAACTGGCAAGCAGAGGAGAATGGCCACTTATTGCTATAGGTATAAAAAAATCACCTCTGTGTGCCATTATTCATGCTCAGTAAGGTGATGGCTTCAGGATGAAACACATTTCCCAATTTTCTGAACAATATCAGTCTGAAAAATCTCCCAGATTGAGAAAATACGTACAGATGGAATACTTAATACAGAAACATAGATAATAGGAGTAGGCCATTCAGCCCATTGAGCTCACTTCTCCAATGAACTTGATCATGCCTGATCCTTTATCTTAATGCCATAATTACACTCTCTACTCATAACCCTTGATGCTTTTAACCTCTAGAAATCTATCCATTTTTTTCTTAAATATATTCAGTGAGTTGGCCCCCATTTAGCCTTCTATGATAGAGAATTCCACAGTTTCACCACCATCTGAATGAAGAAATTTATCCTCATCTCAATCTGAAATGGATACCACTTATCCTGAGACCACGACACCTTGTTCTAGACCCCCAAAACAAGGGATGTACCACCCCTGCATCCAGTCTGTCCAGCCCCAGCAAGGCTTCACATCATTCTAAGAGAGCCCCTCACCTTCTTCCAAACTCCAGTGGATACAAGCCCAAGTGACTCAACCCCTCCTCACACAACAACCCAACCATCCAGTAATCAGGCTGGTGAACCTCCACTGTGCTGACTCTATGGCCAATATATCATTTCTTTGGTAAGGAGACTAAAGCTGCATGCCATACTCTAGGTGTGATCTCATCACTGCCTGAGACTTGGGGTTTAGAACAGAATGCTCAACACATTTACTATAATACAGGAGCAGAATTAGGCCATCTGGCCCATCATGCTTGTTCTGCCTTCGATTTTGGCTGCTGAGTTTCTCATCCTTGTTCTTCTGCCTTCTCCTCATAACCTCTGATCCCCTTACTAATCAAGAATGCTTTTGAGAGTATCAAAGCTCATTTTATTCACTCAATTTATTTTAAGACTCTTATACTTTATAAACAGATACCATTACATCAGTGTGGGTAAGAATCAAGTTGAGATCACAAAGATGAAAGGCCATATTGCTCACCCAGTACATTGTGTGACTTCTGTACAATGGTTTGATTTGTATTTTTGGGATGTCTGAAAAACAAGATTGACAATTATTTTCTTTCATCTCCAGCCAAAATCTTAATCAGTCAAGAGAAGGGGTCATGGGTGGTATTTATTGGCATCTTCCAGATTTGAAGAAGGAGCATTTAATCAGGTGGCTGGGTGCTATGAGAGATCCCACAAGGCTTCAAGCATGGCCCAATTAATTTTGTGGTTGGCCTTCATTATTGAGGCCATTACGTAGGCAGCTACAGCCTACTATGGACTTCTCCCAAAGCACTGGGATCTGAACACTGGGAGATGGGGCAGATGCCACGCAGGAAGTTTGAAAAGCAAACCCTGTTGAGTTTAGTTGCATGTAACTGGTCAAGAGGGTTTGGGGCCAAGGGTGGTGGGTGTGCATTGGTAAAGTCCAGTCCCTTATTGTCACATACTCAATGCCTAATTGAGGAAAGCAGCATTGATCACCCCAAACTGATCTAAAGAAATTGGTAGTGAGCTACAGGCCATATAAAGGAGGGACACCCACAGTGGCTGTTGAAGTGTTGTAAGATTTTGACCCAGCAATACTGAAGGAATGTCAATATTGTACCAAGTATGACTTGGAGGTCAACTAGCTAGTGGGCATATTCTCATGCGTTCAATGCCCTTGTGCTTCTAGACAGCAGAGGCAGTGGGTCAGGACAGTGCTGCTGAAAGAAACTTAATGATTTGCTGTGGGACACCTTTAACATTGCACACGCTGGGGTGATCCAAGATGGCAGCGAACTGAAAGGTCTGCCTTGCTGAGCTCTGCACCCAGCCCAGGCGTAGTGGTGTTGTTGCACTCCCCCTGCCACTTAGGTTTTTTTCAGAATAAATCATTGTTAAACCATTGTGGAACTGTTTAATAAGCAAGGATGACTATGGGCGGTTTGTAATTCTTTAAACCTCAATATATGGTGAAGTGTATGATATTTTGAATGTTTCTTGTCCCCTGGCACACCCCCATACATTTTTGATTCATGCATTTTCAAAATTGATGGCCCTTGAGTCGCATCTTATCATTATAGGGGGGATTTTAACTGCCTTATGGACCCTACAGTGGATAGAGTGCCCAAAGGACCCCCAAAACTGTCTCCAGAATCTAAGCAGCTGGTTGATTTATGTGTGGAAATGGAGCTGGTGGATGTTTGGAGATGTCTCCACCCTACAGGTAGGGACTTTACGTTTTTTTCTATGGCATAAGTGACATACAAGGATTGATCTTTTCCTAAACCCCGTGACTTTTTTGGATTTGGTGATATCCAGCGCAATTGGGAGTATTGCATCTCTGATCATGCAGCAGTATATTTAGTGGTCGAGATTAAGGGCAATGTAACATGTTCACAAAACGGGCAAATGGATCCCTTTATTTTCAAGGACAGTAAATTAATTGAGTATGTCTCTAATGAATTTAAAACATTCTTGGCCATCAATTCGGATATGCCTGTCTATTCTTTGGGAAACTGCTAAGGCTTATGCCAGAGTGATAATTATTTCTTACTCTGCCAGTCAGAAGCGACAGAAGGGAGAGCAGCAGCGTCTGCTCAAGGCACGATTGAAGACAGCCAAGTTGGCATATTGTGACAGGGCACCGGTGGTTACGTTGCAGTGGGTCATAGCTCTTTGGTCTGCCTTAAATTCCACGCTCACACGGGCAGCAAGGAAGGAACTTTCCTTTGCAAAGCATAGGCTGTTTGAACATGGTGAAAGGTCGGGCAAATATTTGGCATATCTGGCTAGGAAAAAGAATGCCCCCAATCTATTGCCTCAATCTATTGCCTCAATCAGGGGAGGGACTGGGTTTCTCGCCTGTGATTCTAAACAGATTAATGCTGCATTTCAGAGGTTTTACTCTGAACTATACCAGTCAGACTGCTGTGAGACTAGATGAGATAAGGTGGAGTCCTTTATTAAAGAACCTATTTGAGATGGCTCAGGGAATCCCTGATGGACTTGACCTGTCAGCCTCTCTTGGTTCATCCTAGAGAACGTACTCAGTGGTAGTCTGGAATTTAAAATCTTACAGACAGTTTAGTTTAAATTATTATCCTTATTTACCAATGGCATCAATGTTACACTTTGACATAGATACCTACAAGCCAGGCTTGAGCTAAGGTTCTAAAACCATTAGCAAAGTAGCGAGGCCAGAACTTAGCCCAAAGAGCTCTCTCAGGTTACTCTTCTTATTGCTGCAAACAAGCTGTCTTTATACAGGAATTGCTATTGCCAGGTCTGAGTACACTTAACTAATTAACTACATGAACATCAAAGTGGGAACCTTGCTCAAGCCAGGCCAATGGGAAAGTGCTTTGGCTAGTACACCATAATGAGGGACTCGTCTAAACTATGTGGAAAAGGCCATGAGATAACCTCACTCAGCTAACATACCCGTATCACTAAGCTACAAAATGGCTTTTTCTTTTAAAATCATCTTAGATTCCCAGAATGCAAATTGAATTCATAACATTCCCGGACCTCGAGCTCCAGGGAAAAACACACAAACATAAGGGGGTTGCATTAGTGGGTGAGTCTTATTCATACATTGTACATCAGAATGATGGAAGAGTTAGGAGACAACCCTTGGATTGGGGTCTTTAGCTTGAATAAGGAAAACATTGACAACAGAAAGGGGATGAGGGGTGCATAGCATTTTTGGTCTTTCTTCACCTTTCCAGCTTGTCTTGTTAACTACAGTAGCTACTGATTGCAGAGGCTGTATAAAGGGATTTCTGCCAGTATCAGTAGGTTGGATAGGAGAAGGTTCCATCGAGAAGGTATAAGTTAACAGTCTCAGAGCAGTAGATGCCTTGGGGTTCTGTGATTTTGGTACAATGCTTTCAATGCTACAATTGATATGGTTCCATTTGGGAGGGAACAGACAAACATTTCAAAGTAACAGTTTTCAGCTGATGGAGTGGATGAAGTTATGGAATCATGCCATCTCGTGACAACTGGCATAGATGTGTTCTGAGGGTGACAATAATGTCGAGAGTGATGTTTGGATGTGCAATGTGAATAGTTTAATGAGTTTCAGCTGGGCAGCTGCATTCAGAGCTTCCAACAGTATCGGTACAAGATTCATGGAGCTGACAAATTCTATCTTCAGGAGGAGCAGTGGGGAAAGATAATATATTCATCGTCATTGGAGCATCCTGAAGCACCAATGCCATTGCCAGTGTAGCTGTGATTACATTGGCATTCTACACCTAAACCATTGGTTTCGTTTCTGCAAGTGGCATTGGGGTGACAAGTGAGACCCATTAGTGTTCTCATGGTATTAAGGGTAGTGTTCAGAATTGCAATAGGGGTAGCAAAATGAATATGGTTAGCAGAGAGAGTGTTGTTAATTTCTGCTGTTTCGTGGTAATCGGGATTGTCTTATCATGAGTGGTAGTAAAACCATCAATGATACTGATGGTGGTAAATGATGACATGGTTGTCAGTGTAGGGGGAAGAATCATTGATGGGTATCTAACAGTCTCATTGTTTCAGCATGTGGCATCCTCTGAAGTATTGCTTCGATTGATAAAATTAATTCCTGTGACATTGTTCATATCAACAAATGCACATACTACCTTAGTCATTTCTCCATTTGATTCATTAGCATTGACACAAATTTCATTCATACAGTCACATTGGAGGTTTAGCCTGTCAGAGATATTACAGATGAGCAGATTACATCTGGGTACATGTACTTGGGTTGGGTTTTCATCGGATGATTGCACTTGTACTAATACTAGGATTGTGAGGGTAATACAAGCTTTCAATGTCCTTTGTAGAATCATGTTGAATATCCTTCTACTTTTACTGCAGTTACATTGTCAGAAGAACTTGATAAGGACCTTTCCAGCGAGGGCCCAATTTTTACTGATTAAAATCTTTCAATAGTATGTTGATGTCTTTAAACGTTGGAGCTTTTTCTTCTTCCTTCCCTGGTACCCAATAGGCTTCTTTGACCTGTTGATGATAAGACTGCAATGCTTTGGTTAGCTTAATCAGGTACCTGTGCATCTCTTCTGCCATGATATGCACATCAACAGGATGTTGGGCCATCCATGGTGCAGACCAGGGAGTCCTCACAGGCTTTCCATATATAGTACAGCTGCCGAGAATTCAATCTTTTTTCTGTTTCATGGTTCTCATATTAAAAGGACCAATTGAGAGTACTTGCAGCCAATTAAGACCTGTTTTCTCTTCCAACTTGTTTAGCTGGCCTTTCAAAGTACCATTGGCTCTTTCTACAATCCCCGTTGCTTGGGGATGGTTGGAACAATGGAATTTTTGACTCACATTCAAACTCTTACAGAAGTGGGGGCCATTATCAGAAAAGACCATTACTGGTATTCCAAACTTGGGTATGATTTCCCTCAGTAGAATTTTACAGGTAGTTTTTGCTGTGCAGTCAGTGCAGGGATAAGCTTCAGTCCATCTACTAAATACATCAATTATCACTAAGCAATACTTATAACAATGGCATCGAGGTAATTCTATAAAATCTAACTAGTTAGTATCAAAAAGAGCATTTAGCAGGGAGTTTCACCTGGTGGACACTTTACTCCTTTCCCAGAATTATACTTTTGGCAAATTAGGCAATTTTGTTTGTTTTGCTTTTTCTTGCAGGTGGGGATTCCATTAAGTCTGGAGAATTCTGTCCACCATTCTCTCCTTACTCCCATGTGTATGCGTATGAACATAATCAATTAGAATAGGCAAAAGCAAATTGGGCAGACATGTCTGTCCTACCAGCATAGCCCAACATTCAGTATAACTATTTACATAACAACTATGATTCGTCCATTTTTGTTTTTCCTCATCAGAGGTGTACCCTTGATGAGTCCGTATTTGCGCTAGGTCAGGCATGGTCGGGGTATCAGAAGAGGAAAAAGGAGGATCTTTCTTTCGTTTCCTGTTCATCATTTGAGTGACCATATCTCTTTGTTCAAAAGCTGCCTTCTTAACAGCTGTGTCAGCGGCATGGTGACCTTTAGTGACATCAGAAGCAACGGAGGAATGAGCGGAACATTTGATGATTGGCAATTGAGAGGCAAGTTGAATCTTGCAGGGGAGGTTGGCAATGTCGACAGCATTGAGGATATGGGTTCCTGATGAGGTAAGAAAGCCAAGCTGTTGCTAGAGTTGACCAAAATCATGGGTACATCCAAAGGCATAGTGGGAGTCAGTGTAAATATTAGCTGACTTCCCTTCAGCAAGTATGCGGGTACGGATGAGAGCAATGAGCTTGGCTTGTTGGGCAGAACTGGGTGGATCAATGGAATAAGATTCTATTGTTTGACAATTGCATATCCTGACATGTGTTTGCATAACAATTAGAGGAACCATCAAAACCTTGTAGGGCTTCAACATCATCTGAGATTTGAATGTCAAAGACATTTACAAGATTTGCGGGAAGCGATGAAACAGTGGCTCCAGTGTCGACCATGAATTCAATATCATGCCCATTAACGTTAAAGGCTATCATAGGTTCATCCTCAGGGCTAGCAGTAACCATGGGAAGATTCAAGGGAAAATGATGACCTACATCAGGGAGTCAGGTTCGGAAAGGGTTCTGTGCAGTAAAAGTGGCAATCTTCTGGGGTCCCTGGGGAGGGGGATCGGAAGGTTGCTGGCTCCTTCCATTCCAATGATCAACAGGGGGCTATCTCGGGAAAGAGCAGTTCTTGGACCAATGTCCTGGTTGATTACAATTGAAGCAAATGTCTAGTTTTTTGGGGGCTCTAGAAGGTGGAAGAGACAGAGAGGAATAGTAAAAGGATGTATGGGGGGTAAGGAGTATCATGGACTGTTGGGAAGGGTACATAGGAGAACCCCAAGGTCCATTGGGATGTTGTTGATATACGGTGCCAGTCCTATTGTCTTGCCAGACAGTAAGACAGTATGAGGGTTCCATTCAATAGCCTGGCTGGCCTTGCAGATGGGAAGATCTATTTGGAGTTCTGGCTTTAGGTCTAGCAGTTTGGACAAATTTGGTCTTGACCTTAACTGTTGAGGCCTTACTGTTGGGGTCCTTTAGTTCCCAGAAGTAACATACTGCTCGGCTGAATTGGTCAACATTGGCATCCTGCCAGTGCGTATTATGGATTTTAATAGCTTTCTGTACCTGGTCAGGAAGGACAGTCAATCATAAGGTATTAAATTGGGGTGATTGTCCTTGTGGGTACTGAGTGTCACCAGAGTAAGCACCATAACAGCCCTTAAAACGGACAAGGGAATCCTCAGCTCCTTCGCTTTAGCGAGGTTTACAGGGGAGGACCTTACTCATGTGGATTGCAAGGCACACTGCTTGATGGACGCAGGTAATAATCCAGTCTGACCTATTAAGTTCACCTGGATGCATAATCATGAGCTGGTATGATTATTACTTTGTAAAATCTCTAAGAACTTCGTCCATTCTATGAGGTTAAGTAAGTCTTGGGAGACTGCATTGTAAATGATCCTAGTCCTATTAACATAATTAACGAATCCTTCAGGATTCTTTCCATAGTCTGGAACCTTATTGATGATGCTAGAGAGTTCATGAGGCTTCCAATGTTGATAAAGATTAACAAGTGGATTTTGTCCCAGATTCTGGGCAAGTGGGTCGGGGACTCTTCTAGTCTGGAATTTTCCCCTTGGCCATTTCATATCAGGGTGACTGCGAGGACTAACATTAAGGTCCCTAAACTTTGACTGTCATTCATCAATGTCTTCAGGACTCATTTCTGGTGGGGCAGTGGCACTCAAAGATGCCTTCTTAGGATTCCCTTCATGTCCTAATCTCTGTTGATTCCTAGTGGGGGTGGTAATGGGATTATGGTAACCTCAATCATCCGAATTCTCATTATGCTGGACAGAAGAGGCCAATGAGGAGAAAAGGGTATGGGCCTTGGCACGTTCGTCCCCAGAATAGGAAGGGGGGTTCCAGCGCTTTCGTTTCATAGCACGTCTTTGCTTTGGTCCTACTATGTGTGGCTTTCAAGGAAGTCCCTGTTGGGGAATCGGAAAGGGTCGGTTAACAGGAGGGGGGGTGTGCATAATAAAAGATCTCCTCCTCCGAACTGATACAAATTCCTCGCTTTCAGGAGAATCAATGTCCTCTAATAATGGGTCTTTGGGATAGGTGGGGTCTAAGGAGTTGTCTTTGTTGCCTGTCTGGTCCTGTGCGGCTGCAGCTGCAGTCTGGTTTTTATTTACTGGTTTCTCTTTTCTTTGCGGCCTCTGAAGTTTCAGGTTGGGTTGGGGTTCTCTGCCTTCTTTGTTTTTTGCTATTTCTTTTCTCTAGCTAATTCTAATTCTGTTTTTTTAAATCATGTGCTTTACATTTGCCTTTTAGTTCTAATTCAAATCCGGTCTCAATTAATGGACTGATATTCCTTTTTAATACAGTTTAGTCTCCATGATGACTGGATGGATTTTTCCCATTTTTCTTTAGCTACATTTTTTCACACTGATATGGCTTCTTTCTTTTTACTCCCACACCTTTTTTCCGTATCTCTTGTTCAACTTCCATCAGTAGATTTAGATCATGTGTACCTCCCAGAGGCCAGTCCTTATTCTGTTTAGCAGCTGCACCCAATATTCCCCTTAATTGTTTCTCATTATTAGGATGCATACTCACTATCTCTGTTGAGGGACATTTGCCCTCTGTCTTATTGAGGGTCACACCCATATTTATCCTGTTTATTGTATACCTTCACAATATTCTTACCATTGTCTCTTACCTCCGCAAGGTCTCTATTTTTAGTGCCTATTTAAAAGGTCTCATTCAGGGTTTGGTCAGGGTATGTGTGAAATGGGGGAAGCGGCACACAAAACTGCAGACAGACAGCAACCAAGGTATAACCTTACCTTGTGGGCTCCTTGGTCTTGAGTACAACCTTCAAATGAAGCTCCTCTTTTCTAGTTTCACTCACATGTATCCTTTGTTGGAAGTCTGCTCACAGTTCCAAATTGTTAAAGAACCTATTCGAGATGGCTCAGGGAATTCCCGATGGACTTGACCTGTCAGCCTCTCTTGGTTAATTCCAGAGATTGTACTCTTTGGTAGCCTGGAGTATAAAACTCTTACAGACAGTTTAGTTTAAATTATTAGGTTAGACCAGGGAAACCCACGGATGTGGTCAATTTAGATTTCCAAAAGGTCTATGATAAGGTGCCACACGGGAGGCTGCTGAGCAAGGTGAGGGCCCATGGTGTTCGAGGTGAGCTACTGGGATGGATTGAGGATTGGCTGTCTGACAGAAGGCAGAGAGTTGGGATAAAAGGTTCTTTTTTGGAATGGCAGCCAGTGACAAGCGGTGTCCCGCAGGGTTCAGTGTTGGGGCCGCATCTATTCACGTTATACATTAATGATCTGGATGAAGGGATTGGGGGCATTCTAGCGAAGTTTGCCGATGATACAAAGTTAGGTGGACAGGCAGGTAGTACTGAGGAAGTGGGGAGGCTGCAGAAGGATCTAGACAGTTTGGGAGAGTGATCCAGGAAATGGCTGATGGAATTCAATGTGAGCAAATGTAAGGTCTTGCACTTTGGCAAAAAGAATAAAAGCATAGTCTACTTTCTAAACGGTGAGTAAATTCGTAAAGCCAAAGTACAAAGGGATCTAGGAGTGCTAGCCGAGAATTCTCTAAAGGTAAACATGCAGGTTGAGTCCATGATTAAGAAAGCGAATGAAATGTTGTCACTTATCTCAAGAGGGTTGGAATATAAAAGCACCGTTGTGCTACTGAGACTTTATAAAACTCTGGTTAGGCCCCATTTGGAGTACTGTGTCCAGTTTTGGTCCCCACACCTCAGAAAGGACATACTGGCACTGGAGCGTGTCCAGCGGAGATTCACACGGATGATCCCTGGAATGGTTGGTCTAACATACAAGGAACGGCTGAGGATCCTGGGATTGTATTCATTGGAGTTTAGAAGATTAAGGGGAGATTTAATAGAAACTTACAAGGTAATACATGGCTTGGAAAGGGTGGATGCTAGGAAATTGTTTCCGTTAGGCGAGGAGACTAGGACCCGTGGACACAGCCTTAGAATTAGAGGGGGTCTATTCAGAACAGAAATGCGGATATATTTCTTCAGCCAGAGAGTGGTGGGCCTGTGGAATTCATTGCCGCAGAGTGCAGTGGAGGCCGGGACGCTGAATGTCTTTAAGGCAGAGATTGATAAATTCTTGATGTCACAAGGAATTAAGGGCTACAGGGAGAATGTGGGTAAGTGGAGTTGAAATGCCCATCAGCCATGATTGAATGGCGGAGTGGACTCGATGGGCCGAATGGCCTTACTTCCACTCCTATGTCTTATGGTCTTATGGTCTTATTACCCTTATTTACCAAAAGCATCAATGTTACACTTTGACATACATACCTACAAGCCAGGCTTGAGCTAAGGTTCTAAAACCATTAGCAAAGTAGCGACGCCAGCACTTACCCCACAAGCTCTCTCAGGCTCCACACCTTATTGCTGCAAACAAGCTGCCTTTATACAGAAATTGCTATTACAATTACAAAAAGCCGCATGTCCTTAATCAGATAAGCAGCAATAAAATGGCAAAAGTGTGTAGAGGAAGAGAAACTAATTGCCAGGTCTGAGTACGCTGGACTAATTAACTACATACACATCAAAATGGGAAAACTTGCTCAAACCAGGCCAAATGGTCAATTGCTTTAGCTAGTACATCATAACGAGGGACTCGTCTAAACTATGTGGAAAAGGTCATGGGGTCACCTCCCTCAGCTAACATACCCAGTATCACTATCCTACAAAATGGTTCTTTCTTTTAAAATCATCTTAGATTCCCAGAACGCAAATTATATTCATAACATTCCCGGATCTTGAGCTCCAGAGAACAACACACAAACATTCAATCCATGACAAGCCTGCGTTCACTCAAATCAACCTACAAAGAGTTAACCTTTCCACCATCTTCCATTCTCTCTCTCTCCCTGTATCCCTTGAACCCTTTGATCAGTGAATGTAACTTACAGAACAATGTTTTCTCTCTCACACTCACACATGAACATCTTCCAACTTTCTTACTATGTCAGTTTCAGCCTTTGTGTTTTCCTAGCTTGTAAGATAAGATAATGAGACATTCACATTCCAGAACAGTCGAGATTAGGAAACTGAGCTTCCTAAATTCAAAATGTATCAGGGTTGTTGTGGTTCTGTTTGCCGAGCTGGAAGTTTTTGCTGCAAACGTTTCGTTCCCTGGCTAGGGAACATTATCAGTGCTATTGGAGCCTCCTGTGAAGTGCTGCTTTGATGTTTCTTCCGGTATTTATAGTGGTTTGTTCTTGCCGCTTCCGGGTGTCAGTTTCAGCTGTAGTAGTTTGTATGTGGGGTCCAGGTTGATGTGTCTGTTGATGGATCTTCTTGCCGTTTCCGGGTGTCAGTTTCAGCTGTAGTGGTTTGTATATGGGGTCCAGGTCTATGTGTCTGTTAATGGAGTTTGTGGATGAATGCCATGCCTCTAGGAATTCCCTGGCTGTTCTCTGTCTGGCTTGTCCTATGATGGTAGTGTTTTCCCAGTCAAATTCATGTTCCTGGTTGTCTGAGTGTATGGCTACTAGGGATAGCTGGTCGTGTCGTTTTGTGGCTAGCTGATGTTCATGGATGCGGATTGTTAGCTGTCTTCCTGTTTGTCCTATATAGTGTTTTGTGCAGTCCTTGCATGGTATTTTGTAAACTACGTTAGTTTGGCTCGTGCTGGTTATTGGGTCCTTTGTTCTAGTGAGTTGTTGTCTGAGTGTGGAAGTTGGCTTGTGTGCTGTTATGAGTCCTAAGGGTCGCAGTAGTCTGGCTGTCAGTTCTGAGACGCTCCTGACATATGGTAGTGTGGCTAGTCCTTTTGGTTGTGGCATGTCCTCGTTCCGTGGTCTATCTCTTAGGCATCTGGTGATAAAGTTGCGTGGGTATCCGTTTTTGGCGAATACCTTGTATAGGTGTTCCTCTTCCTCTTTTCGCAGTTCTGGTGTACTGCAGTGTCTTGTGGCTCTTTTGAATAGTGTCCTGATGCAGCTTCGTTTGTGTGTGTTGGTAGTATCACTACCAGGGACACCAGCATACAAACTGGCCAAAGAACTACAACAAAAACTGAAACACCTAGTCAGCGGATCCAAACACTCCATACAATCAACACAGGAATTCTTGGACATCATCAGGAATACACACATAGACAAAGAAGAAACCATGGTATCATTCGACGTGACAGCACTGTTCACATCAATTGACAGAAAAACAATAGCCAACCTACTGGACATACATTACAGAACACAGGAGGCCGAACCTATCAACAAGGACGGCATACTTAAACTACTAGACCTGTGCCTCACCACACACTTTACATTCAACAATCAGATATACGAACAAATCAACGGAACACCCATGGGATCACCAATCTCGGGACTCATAGCAGAGGCAGTTGTGCAAAGGTTAGAACATACAGCCCTACCACAAATCCAACCCAAACTCTGGATCAGATACGTCGATGACACCTTTGTAATCATCAAAAACACAGAAATAGAAAAAACACACCGAATCATCAACGCCACACTCACAGGAATACGATTCACGAGAGAAGAGGAAAAGGATAGCCAACTCCCATGCCTAGACGTGTTAGTAGAGAGAACACCCAACGGAGAATTCACCACAAGGGTACACAGGAAACCAACACACACAGACCAAGTCCTAAACTATGAAAGTAACCACCCCAACACACACAAATGAAGCTGCATCAGGACACTATTCAAAAGAGCCACAACACACTGCAGTACACCAGAACTGCGAAAAGAGGAAGAGGAACACCTATACAAGGTATTCGCCAAAAACGGATACCCACGCAACTGTATCACCAGATGCCTAAGAGATAGACCACGGAACGAGGACATGCCACAACCAAAAGGACTAGCCACACTACCATACGTCAGGAGCGTCTCAGAACTGACAGCCAGACTACTGCGACCCTTAGGACTCATAACAGCACACAAGCCAACTTCCACATTCAGACAACAACTCACTAGAACAAAGGACCCAATAGCCAGGACGAGCCAAACTAACGTAGTTTACAAAATACCATGCAAGGACTGCACAAAACACTATATAGGACAAACAGGAAGACAGCTAACAATCCGCATCCATGAACATCAGCTAGCCACAAAACGACACGACCAGCTATCCCTAGTAGCCATACACTCAGACAACCAGGAACATGAATTTGACTGGGAAAACACTACCATCATAGGACAAGCCAGACAGAGAACAGCCAGGGAATTCCTAGAGGCATGGCATTCATCCACAAACTCCATTAACAGACACATAGACCTGGACCCCATATACAAACCACTACAGCTGAAACTGACACCCGGAAACGGCAAGAAGATCCATCAACAGACACATCAACCTGGACCCCACATACAAACTACTACAGCTGAAACTGACACCCGGAAGCGGCAAGAACAAACCACTATAAATACCGGAAGAAACATCAAAGCAGTGCTTCACAGGAGGCTCCAATAGCACTGATGATGTTCCCTAGCCAGGGAACGAAACGTTTGCAGCAAAAACTTCCAGCTCGGCGAACAGAACCAAAACAAGGGACACCCGAGCTACAAATCTTCAACCAGACTGTATCAGGGTTGTTCTAGTATGTGCATATTCCACTCAGTTTAATAAATTCCAAGTTCTTTTCCTATTGAGTATGAGTTTTGTTACGAGTCCTTAATGTAACCAGTTAGCTGACATCCCACTGTGAAATATGTCTGCCTCCAGCTCCCAGCGTGAGAAGGAAGTATTGCTACACGTTCCACAAGTGAACAAATGTTATCACCTTATTTATATCGATTTATTGACACTAAGAACAGATGCCCCCAATTCTTCTGAACAAATGGGCCCCTCCATAGTCAAGCACTTTACCGCATTTACTGAGCAGGTGTGTAACATCTAAGGCTACAAGCTTTCTCACTTTTTTTAAGAACCTAAATCTTCCAGGCCCAACCTCCAAACAGGCATCTCTCCTAATGCCCCATTAACAGTGCAAAAGATACAGGAGGTGAAGCAACTTCAAAGTGGAAGGCACCTGGCCCTGATGATCTTTCTAGCGAATTTTACAAAGAATTTATAAATATATTGTCAGGGCCAATGTTGGGCATGTACAACTACTAGTACGGTTATGATTGCCTCCTGCCATCCTTGAGAGAGGCTAATATTTCTCTTATCCTGAAGAATGTTACTGTAATCCAATAATTATTAATACTGTCAAAGCATGGAAGGCAATACGGCAGAGCGAAGGTAACATGCCCAAAACATCTTTTCTTACGCCTATAGTTGGTATGTTGGGTTTCCAGCCTGGGACAACGGATCCTGGGTTTAAACTCTGGGCAGCTAGGGGAGTTTCCTGTTTGGGTTATTTGAGTGAAACATAATGATGCCCTTTGACCAAATAATCCATAAGTATGGACTATCTAGCAGAGACCTTTCTTGTTTCTTCCAGATTAGAGATTTTATCCAAAAAGAAACAATGCTTTTGACTGACTGAGAATCATAGAGATGTACAGCATGGAAATAGACCCTTCGGTCCAACTCATCAACCTAATCTAATCCCACCTGCCAGCACCCGGCCCATATTCCTCCAAACCCTTCCTATTCATATAGCCAACTGCTTTCTATAGACCTGATGTAGAGGAGAGGGTGCTTCATGCCAAGAGCACTCATCTGTTGAGGGCTGGCCCCTTAGATGATATTGAGTGACTACGTGAGGTTTGGGAGAGCAGGTTAGGAGTTGAGATTTCCTCTGAGGCATGGGAGGATATTTATGAGAATGTGAAAAAGATTTTGATTTGTGATAAGAACCAAGCCATGCAATTGCAGATTCTTCATAGGGTACATCTGGCCCCAGATCATCTCTTGAAATTTAAGTTGGGAGTATCTTCAATGTGTCCCTAGTGTAATGTAAGTACTGGTATTCTCACTCATTGTATGTGGTCCTGTCACAAGCTTTGTACATACTGGAGTGTTGTAGCAAGAATAATACGCAGGGTCTTGGTGGCCAAACCTAAGGTGGACCTAGTCTCCTTTCTCCTGGGCCTGCCCAATTTATCTTCTTAAGATACACAAGGAAGAAAACTTTTTAATATTCTTACTTTTTGCGCGAGGAAGGACATTTTGATGTGCTTGGTGTTTGAAAAACTCCCCAAGTCCGACGGGTTGGCGCAAGCTAATCATGGAATATATTCCCCTGGACTTTCTCACAAATATGGTGCACCAAAAACCTGAAAACATTTATAAGACACGGCAGCCCTTTTTGGGTTACCTGGAAGCAGATTTGTCTGCCATTTTAATTAGGGCCTTTGTATGGCCATGATGGTTTGGTTTGGCAAACTTGGTCTCCCAAGAGAAAGAATTTCGAATAAATGTGGGTGTAATATTGAATGCTCTTGAAGGTCAGGAGCTATTGTTTTGTGGTGCTGAGCTGTATTATTTATTTATTACTTTGACTGATTTATTGATCTTGTATATGTGTAGTTTCATTCTGTTTGTGTTTTTTTATATAGCATGTTTGTTGATTTATTGTTGTTATAATTTATAATTTTATGAAAAATAAATCTTCTTTTCAATAAAATATTTTTTAAAAGACATTGCACACACTACTGCCATGGAACATCAATAGAGGAGAGGTGATAGATTTATCCTAAGATGGTGTCAAACTTCTTGAGTGTTGTTGGAGTCTCAATCACACAGGCAAGTGCAGCATGTCCCATCATATACAAATGCAGAAAATGCTGAAGAAATTCAGCAGGCCTGAACAGCATCTGTACAGAGAGAAACAGAATTAATGTTTCAAGTCCAATATGATTCTTCTTCAAAAGTTCTGAAAACTTCACACCAGATTTAAAATATTAACTCTCTTTCTCCCTCCACAGATCCTGCTAGACTTGCTGAGTTTCTCCAATGCTGTTTCAGATCTCAAACATCTGCAAGATTTTGCTTTTATGTGAGTAGTCCCTCACAATCCTGACTTGCATCTTGTGAATAGTGGATAGGGTTTAGGGATTCTGGAGGTGTGTTACCTGCCAGAGACACCTAGGAGCTGATCTGCTTTTGATGACACGTTATTTATCATGCTCACAGACATGGAATGCTTCAGTATGAAGATTGTCAATGGTACTGGACATTGCTCATGAGTAAACATTCTCACTTCTGACCTTATAATGTAGGGAAAGTCATTGATGAAGCAGCTGCTGATGGTTGGGCCGAGGACACTCCTCTGAGGAATTCCTGCAGAGACGTCGTGGCGTTCAGAGGATTGACCTCCAACAAATTTATTTTAAGTATGAGTCAAAATAATGGGGAAGCCTTGCCCCAAATTCCACTGACTCTAAATTTGCTAGGGCTCCCTGATCCAAAACTTAGTCAAATGTTAGCTTGACGTTTAAGGGCGGTCACTTTCACCTCTCTCTCAAGTTCATCTCTTTTGCCCATATTTGTTTTGGAATAATGGGCAAAGGAAATGGGATGGGCTTGAATCCTGAATGTGGTGGAAGAGAGGTTCAGAACAGTTAGTCAAAATGAGGAAATAGCAGAGGGAAGGGAAGAGGCCCTCAAGACGGCATCAGTCTAATCATCTCTAAGTGTTGGCTGGTAGAAAACTCACTGGCTTTGAGTTCACCTAACACAGCTCAATTATTCCTTGTCCGATTACTCTCGGATAACGTCCAAAACAATGCATAGGGAACTCTGCTGAGACTACAAGTTCCACAGAATTGCGAATTGAACACTAGATGTTAATTTGATAAATCAATAAGATGTGAAGAAAATAAGGATATTGCTCCTTCCACAGTGGAGGAAATGCCCCTAACTCCCTGTCACGATCAACGCATGAAACATTCTGATATGTTTAGTTAGCTGATTAAGCTAGTCTCAATAAATAATGCAATAGATTAGATTAGACTTACAGTGTGGAAACAGGCCCTTCGGCCCAACAAGTCCACACCGACCCGCCGAAACGAAACCCACCCATACCCCTACACTTACCCCCCACCTAACACTACGGGCAATTTAGCATGGCCAATTCACCTGACCCACACATCTTTGGACTGTGGGAGGAAACCGGAGCACCTGGAGGAAACCCACGCTGACACGGGGAGAACGTGCAAACTCCACACAGTCAGTCGCCTGAGTCGGGAATTGAACCCGGGTCTCAGGCGCTGTGAGGCAGCAGTGCTAACCACTGTGCCACCGTGCACAGTGAAATTTAATTTTGAAAAACCTACAATATTTTTTCAGGTTCGACGTTATGGTTATATAGTCAGACAGGAAAGTTGTGTCTGTGATGTAGAGCCTCCCAGTTTGACCAGGAGGCTTTTCAATATGCTGTCCAGGGATGTAGCATTATCTGCTAATGTCAGGTCTCACCAATGAAAAGCCTCCTCTGGCACTAAATTGAATAGGTTTGGCACACCCCTGACACTTCAAATTTTAATTATAAATCATATGGGAACTGACAAAAAGAAAGCAGAATTAGAGCACAGATCTGTTACAATTTCAGTAATAACACAGTCGACAAAATTCCTCCTATTAATTGTTTTACTCCACAGATGCTGCCTAAACTACTGGGTATTTCGAGCATTTTTTTGCTTTTTCCTATTCATCTTTCACACTTGCTATATTCCAAATAATTTAAACATCAGCTCTGAGATGATTGAAACCGGTTTCTTAAAGGATTGGGACAAAATCATTACTTAAATGAGAAAATTAGACCTCAGTTGAATTAATATGCGCATTAAAATGACAAGGGAAGCCATCTCATTATCAGTCCCTTGAGGATATCCGGTATCAGTCTCTCTTCAAGGATGAGACAAAATTCATCAGTTTAATGATCAAGTATTTCAATGAGAATGAAATGCAATCTGTGCAGATCTGTTTTCTATCAGAGGTTCAAGTTGTTTATCAGGCTTCTAACATTGGATTGGTATTTACAAAAACTGCACACAATGTAGAAGAAGATTTCACAAGATTGAAATCTGATACAGGAGAAAACAGTTTTCATGGTTTTGCCCCATTAAAACTTAAGTGTCATTCACAAACTGGCTTTGAATCCAATGCATCATCACTTAAACTAACCAAGCAACATCATTCGTTGCTAATTATACAGCAACATTTAGGATACTTTCATTTTGCTTTCAGTGAGTAATTCTCAAACAAGGGCTGATTGTAGATATCGCAGACAACAGAAAATTGCAGGTTTTGCTCATGAAATCAAATAATTTGTGCTTAAGTGATAACCTCACTTTAGTTCCAAGAGATAAACATATAGCTATCATCATGGCTTAGTAATATATAAAAAAAGAATTGTTGGTGCTGGAGATTTGAAAGAAAAATAGAAATTGCGAGTAAAACTCAACAGGTCTGGCAGCATTTGTGGGGAGAAGGCAGAGTTAACGTTTCAGATCTGGTTATGCTTCATTAGAACTTCATCAGTGTCTTGGGGGGGGTCTATCTTTTTCCAATACTTGCCCAGAATTTCATTGCCCAGGAAGGTAAGTTTCCAACTTGCTTACGAGTCCATGATGATATTTAAAAGTTACTGATATGTTTTCAAGCTAAATTCTAAACAACGTAAAAACATCCTTAAGACGTCCCAAGACTTTCAACATCTCATCTATATCCAGCATTTCCTGCCCTTGGTTTGAGGTGGGGGATGTTTGGTGAATGGTTGGACAACTGACACATGGCCCCACAGACAGAGATCAGGGGGCTTCAATTTTACTGTGTCTAATTCTTTATTCATCAAACATCAACACTTGCATTTCCTCTTTCAGATTGAAGTTAATTAATTACGTGCCAAACCATTGTTAGTTTTCTTCTCCCTTACCCATAATATTTCATTGTTTTTAGTTGTTGCTGAACTTTAACTTTTCATCCACTGCAGGAGTAATATAGAGGTCATTCCTTTTGAACATTCTGCATGACTTAGATGCAGAAAGATGTAGCTATGAGGGGCAATGTAAACACTAGTGTGTATATGAACTTTCAAGGTATGTTGCTTAAAGCAGCAAATTCTCCCTGCAAAAAGGGTTAATACGCACAGTATCACTCTGGGTGGTGTTTGATTTTTGTGAAGCAGGGTGAGTTCACCAGTTGAAGATCCAAAAGCAACCCAGTGAAGGCCATTCTAACCCCCAGTCCTGGACTTGATAAAGCCCCAGTTAGCTAATTGTCTGTTTGCTGCAAGGATTGTTGGAGACTTCAGGGCAGGTCACGGGTAATGTCACTAGGCCAGTAATCAGACCTGTCGCTTAATGCTGTGAGGATATGGGCTCAAATTCCACCACAGCAGATGGTGAAATATGAATTTCTCATCGCCACACTATCAGAAGAATGTGGAGGCATTTGGAGAGGGTACGGAAAAGGTTTACCAGGATGTTGCCTGGTTTAGAGGGTTTGTTTTCACTTGAAAGTCTGAAGCTGAGGTGTGACCTGCTAGAGGTTTACAAAATTATGAAAGCTATGGATAGAATGGATACTCAGAATCTGGACCCTGGGTAGAAATGCCAATTACCAGGGGATATAACAGATATAAAGGAGATGTGAGAAGCAGATTTTTTTTTACACAGAGGGTGGTAAGTGCCTGAAGTGTGCACCCAGAGGTGGTGGAGGCAGATACAATAGCAATGTTTAGATGCATCTTGACAGACAGATGAATAGGTAGGGAATTGAGAGATAGGGATACCACAGAGGCAAAGGTTTTTAGTTTAGAAAGGTATTATGTGTTGGTGCTGGCTTGGGAGGCCACAGGGCCTGTTCCTGTTCTGTACTGTTCTTTATTCTCTTTGACTTCAAGAGCTGCCTGTACTGGCAGTGCCACCCACTGTGGTAGCTACTGCCTGCTGTTCTGTTCATAGGATGATGCTGTTAAACAGATTTGTACACATATATCCAGTATACCACTGCACTTACTAGTGTAAGATAGTCTGTGTACCAAAGCAACAATGTGTATCTTTCTGCAGCACATAACGAGATCTGAAAACTACATTCAACGTCAGCTCCTAAATCTTGTAAAATAGTGTGAACTTCTGGGAATCACAAGACATTATTCAAACGGACCTAGGAGCAGAACCATAGCTGGAGACCTGGAGAAAAGTAACTGAAGTCACCCTGACTGGTGTGGGCAAGGGGAACTGGTGCGAGTAAGGGGAACTGGTGTAATCGTGTCATCACTGAGCCCCATCAGTTAATCTGATGCTGCATTTGCAAACTTAGATCATTTAGATCTAATCGATGTTTTCACTTCTCACTCTGTGAAAAACATCCATGCATTGTAAGGACCCAGCACCCTTGTACTTAAAGGGTTAGATAACAACTTGCAGTGAGATGCTTTTGACTTTTTTCTGCTCTATGTGAATTTTTGAAAATAGTCTGCCGTGTTTCTGGAGATTCCTTTTTGCAGGCTGGAGTCTAAAATCATGGAGGATGCTGTAATCATTGGATCAGCATCTCACCCACAAACTTCAACAGGGTCCCTCCATTACTTATGCACAGCAGCACTGGGTGTACCATCTATAACATGCACTGTAGTTACCTTCCGTAGCACCTTCTAAACATGTGTGCTCTACAAACTAAAAATAGGAGAACAGATATACAAAAGCACCACAACCTGACAGGTCCCCTCTAGGTTTTATATCATCCTTCACTGTCACTGGATCCAAATCCTGGAACCCAATTCCATCCCCACCATAAAATGCAGTCATTCAAGAGAGTGGCTTACAACCATCTTCTTGTGGTCAACTAGGGATGAGCAGCAAACGCTGGCCTACCGAATGACATCAACATCCTACAAATTAAAAAGAAAACTGAAATGGAGTAAAGGCTGTAGGGAGGGGAAATACTTAACAAGTAGTACAAAGGACCCAATACCCAGCATGAGCCAAACTAACGTAGTTTACAAAATACCATGCAAGGACTGCACAAAACACAATATAGGACAAACAGGAAGACAGCTAACAATCCGCATCCATGAACATCAGCTAGCCACAAAACGACACGACCAGCTATCTCTAGTAGCCATACACTCAGACAACCAGCAACATGAATTTGACTGGGAAAACACCACTATCATAGGACAAGCCAGACAGAGAACAGCCAGAGAATTCCTAGAAGCATGGCATTCATCCCCAAACTCCATCAACAGACACATTGACCTGGACACCATATACAAACCACTACAGCTGAAACTGACACCCGGAAGCGGCAAGAACATCCATCAACAGACACATCGACCTGGACCCCACATACAAATCACTGCAGCTGAAACTGACACCCGGAAGCGGCAAGAACAAACCAATATAAATACCGGAAGAAACATCAAAGCAGCGCTTCACACGAGGCTCCAACAGCACTGATGATGTTCCCTAGCCAGGGAACGAAACGTTTGCAGCAAAAACTTCCAGCTCGGCGAGCAGAACCACAACAGGGGAAATACTCCCAAAGACCTTATTTGAAGTTGTTCTCCTACCTCCACAGTCACTAAGGCAGCTCAGGTTCAACAAAGAGGTTACTGAACTAAACCATTTCCTTCAAACTGGGAAATCGTGGAAGCCATTTAATCCGTACAAGGATGGTCTGTTATCTTCTCACTCGGAAGAGAAGCAAGATTAAAGGGCATGTGACCTCGGCAGGACAATTGGATTCCTAGTACAGCAGGGGGCCATTGGTTCTTTGCTGGTGGGTGTGCAAGCCCCAACCCACTCCCCTTTCCCCAAAGGTGAGGTACAGGAACCACAAAGGGTTCCAGTTCAGTGTAGGATAGCATTGTGGTTCAGTGGTTAGCAGTGCTGCCTCAAAATGCCAGGAACCCTGTATCTGTGTGGGTTTCCACCCAGTCTATGGATGTGCAGATTAGGTGGATTAGCCATGGTAAATTAACCATAGTGTTCAGGGATATGTAGGTAAATTTGCCACGAGTAATGAAGGGTTATAGGGATAAGGTAGGTGTGTGGATCTGGGTGGGATGCTGTTCGAAGGGTCAATGTTACTTCATGGGCCAAATGGCCTGTTTCCACCCTGTAGGGATTCTATGATTCAGTTGTGTGACAGTGCCAATGTCACATCATTAATGTTCAGCAACCTGGCAGCAGTGACATCTGCACATTGCTGATTAGCTACTCTGCAAGGTAGTTTCACAATAACAGTGATTAGATTAGATTAGACTTACAGTGTGGAAACAGGCCCTTCGGCCCAACAAGTCCACACCGACCCGCCGAAGCGCAACCCACCCATACCCCTACATTTACCCCTTACCTAACACTACGGGCAATTTAGCTTGGCCAATTCACCTGACCCGCACATCTTTGGACTGTGGGAGGAAACCGGAGCACCCGGAGGAAACCCACGCAGACACGGGGAGAACGTGCAAACTCCACACAGTCAGTCGCCTGAGTCGGGAATTGAACCCGGGTCTACAGGCGCTGTGAGGCAGCAGTGCTAACCACTGTGCCACCGTGCCGCTCAGTGCTGGCATTATATCAGGGTTACACATTTCCAATCAATCAGAATGGAAGCACTTAGAGTCATACAGCACAGAAACAGACCCTTCAGTCCATGCCGAACAAAATCCCAAACTAAACTGCCTTCACGTGGCCCATATCTCTCCAAACTTCTCCTATTCATGCATCTATCCAAATGTCTTTTAAAATGTCATAATTGTACCTGCATCCACCATTTTCTCAGGAAGTTCATTCCACACGTGAACCACACTATAAATGATTTATCCCTCGTGTCTTATTTAAATCCCTCTCCTCTCACCTTAAAAATGTGCCCCCGAGTCTTGATATCCCCCATCCTAGAGAAAAGACAACTATCATTTACTCTATCTATACCTCTCAAATTTTATAAACTTCTATCAGGTCGCCTCTCAACCATCTATGCCCCAGTGAAAAAAGTCCCAGCCTATCTAGTCTTTCTTTATAACTCAAACCTTCTAGACTCGGCAACATCCTGGTAAATCTCTTCTGATCCCTCTCCAACTTGATAATATCCTTCCTATAACTGGGCAACCAGAACTGGACTCAGTACTCCAGAAGAGGCCTCACTAATGCCCTAGACAATCTCAAAATGATTTCCCAACTCCTATACTCAAAACAGCTGAGCAAGGAAGGCAAGCATGCCAAACCATCCGGTCTATATGTGATGCAAACTTCAAAGAATTATGTATCTGCATCCTTAGGTCCCTCTGTTCTATAACACTATCCAAGGCCCTACCATTAATTTTATAAGCCTGTTTATTGTACCAAAAAGGAAAACGATCTGCCTTTTTTCAGCTCATTGACCCATTTTATTGAGATCCCTTTGTAATCTTAGAAAACCTTCTTCACGATCTACAATGCCACCAATTTTGGTGGCGACTGCAAACTTACTAACGATGTTGTGATACAAAAACCTGAAAACAGCTCCAAAAACATTGAACTTGCTTGGGGAAAAAAACCAGCTACATCAAGGTGCTTAATGCCAGAAATGCAGTGGGTTTATTTGGAAATTGAGACAATTTCTTCACAGGATTGGTATTGGGCTTTCAAATGTTTCTACCTTATATTCACAACTCGCATTCATAAACAATGAAAGTTGACAAAGTTCACTGAAATCAAAACTTCGGAATTATTGAATCAGCATCAGTTGTCCATAACCTAACGAGTTAAACAAAATAAGTAGTGGGAAGAACAGTGGACAGCGTAATTTAATATGACAATAAAGTAATATTTCACTTTTGGTTGATTAAAATTATGAAGCAATGGTTTATTTAGGATTGAAGGTTAAACTCCAATAAAAGTACAGGTTCTAGTTTCAAGGATGAAGGTTGCCAACCAACTTAATGCTGGCAACCAAAGCCCTCAAGTAAGTGCACATGGGCATCAGAAACAAGGTGGCGACTGTATAATTCCTGATGAGTACCATAAAGAAAGCAAGCAAAGAGATATAAAGTTAAAATTATCTCCTGGACCCCAAATCTGGTTGAAACTCTCACTCTCTTTTGACCAGGGCCTCATGGTGTCAGGAACAGGCCAAGAGGCAGCAGGGATGATGAGAGCAGTACTCCAATTCAGGCTTTCAGGCCCTCTCACTCTACATTGGTGACACAGCAGCCACAGTCCAGTCAATTTTAGTTATTTTCTTTTACAAGTTACTCAGACAGTGTCTCAGGTTGGAGGCTCCTTCATTCTCCCTTATCGCCACTGGCAGGCTAAACAGCCTCCTATTGGTGCTGCAGTCTCGACAGTCTCCCTGCCATCCATAACTAATGGCAAGATCATCAGCTGACCACCACTAACTGGCCTATTCAGGGGTGATCACTACTGAATACATATTGGGGGCACCTTACTAACCAATATCTGGGGGTAAATTATAGTGAAATTCTGAAAGCATAATGATATAACAAACTCAACATAACTGAGAGCTTTTGTTACACAGGCAACAGAGCAATAAGTGGTTTTATTTATTTAAAGTACTTGATTGAACAGTAACTATAAGACCATGAAAAATACATCACTGCACTTTCGAAAAGTATTGACTAGTAAGGATATTACTTCCTAAATATAGACTTTCAACAGACATTGTGTAGCCTGAATTTTGTTTAGATCCCATACTATGCTCGCACAAAACTTAAGACACATCTCTTCCATTTTTGACTGGAAGACCAAAAATGTAATGTTGAGCAATAGGTATGACTTAACATAATCTATGTTTTATTGAGTTATCGATAAACAGTAATATGTGGCATTTATATAGTGCTTTTAGCAGTTAAAATATCCCAAGATGCTTTACAGGATTAAACAAATAACTTTTAACATCAAGTTGCACAAGATAATATTAGAACATGACAAAATATTTTGTCAACAACATATTTTAAGGAATATCTTGAAGACACAACAGATGCTCAGAGTAGGGAGGGAACTTGAGAACAAGACAGCCGAAGGCACAGCCACCAAGCTGGAGTCAATTAAAACTGGAGACACCTTAAGAGATCAAAACTGGACAAGTGCAGTGATCTCTGAGCATAGTAGAACCGGAGAAACTTAGATAACACAGTGAGGCCAGGTCATGGATGGACTAAATAAATAAGGATAAGACTTAAAATCAAAGTGTTGTTAAAATCGGAATCAATGGCGATCAGTGAGTGAAGGCTGCTAGGTGAACATCTATAGACAGCAGAGTTTATAGAATAAGCTAAAGTTTATGGCCGGAGTCTAAGATGTGACATCAGTCAGAGTAGACTACAGTCAGAGCCCCGATCTTCTTAAAGGTGTCAAACCCATTAGCTAAATAGAACCAATCTAGTACATAATTCTTTAATCTGAAAATAGGGAGTTTATGTTTATCGCTGAAAATGTGTTGCTGGAAAAGCGCAGCAGGTCAGGTAGCATCCAAGGAGCAGGAGAATCGACGTTTCGGGCATGAGCCCTTCTTCAGGAATCCCGAAACGTCAATTCTCCTGCTCCTTGGATGCTGCCTGACCTGCTGCGCTTTTCCAGCAACACGTTTTCAGCTCTGATCTCCAGCATCTGCAGTCCTCACTTTCTCCTAGAAGAGTTTATGTTTATTATTAATTACCGAAAGATTACGGCTTAAACTTTCTGAATAGATCTACATCAGGGCAAGGCTTGTCTCAACCATTGAGATGCATGCTGACACTGGGAGAATTTACACGCAGTTTTTAGAAACTTAACAATGAAGCATACAGTGTGACCAAACTCTTAACAAAAAACATAAGGCCTTCTCCAGAGGCACCAGAACTTGGATTTCAGAGCAACACAAGCAATCTTGGATAGAGGCTGAATGGACAATAGGAAATAAATATAATCCAATTTGCATATGTATAATGTATTGGCATATCTTTATTCCATCACATCTGCTATTTGGAAAAAGGGATGGAGGAAACAAGATATGGTGGTGCATTTGTAAGCACATATCAAATCCTATTTGAAGACTAGCAGGGCACATTCATAAAGCCTACACTCATGAAATGAGAAAAAAACCCCACAGCTTTATGGAAGAGACCCACCTGAAATGTCACTGCTCCCTGTCAGATGCTATGTATTTTCCAGTATTTTGTGTACTGAAGTTGAATCCCAGCATTCACAATTTTTTTTGAGTGGAATAGGGAACTTCCCTTGAATTGCCTAATCTGAAAATCTATCACCATCTCTGAATGCCATTAACTACTGGTTTAATATTTATATTCCACATCTTAAAAGAACAAATACAAAACGAACATTCAGTTTTTCATTCTAACCTTCAGAGGGGTTCAGAACCAAGTGCAAATTAAAACATCATTTAGAATAGTTTGATGACTTTAAGGGAACCCCCAAAGATAACAATTATTCAATAATGATAATGATATGTCATTTCTCTATGGGCCAACAGTTCCCACAGGCATCATTATAGACTGTGGTTATTAATACCTTATAAGTTGGTGAGTTCACCTTCCTACCTGTTGCGAACCCTTTGAGGCAGTTCCATTTTCAGCACATGATTTTCTTTAAAACTGAAAGATTTCCTTTCCAGAAATCCAGTAGTTGAGAACTCATCGTTGTGGCTGAAAACCTAGTTATAAAGCCCAAATGTACAATGACAAAGAATACAAATGATATAGCTGAAAACCCAATTCTAAAATTATAGCACGATTTTTGTCTTATCTGAAGCCACTTGACGAACAATGACCGAGGTCAGTGAAGTAAAAATCTTGGGATCCAACTTAGCAAAACTGTATTACTGAAAATCAAAGCCACCTACAGATTACTTCCGATTGAAACAGCTACAGGAAAAAGGTAAATCGGTGCAACCATATTTGTAGTTAATCACGTTTACCTAAAGTGATTAATTTTAGACTTTTAAAAAATGTTAATAAAAACTGCTGGTCTCTAACCTATTTTGTACACTGTAATATGAAGGTGGAGTTTTCAGAAAGTACATTTTTTCAGTAATGTTCCAACAAAGTGAAGAAATGAGAGATTCTGGCACTATGCCAATAGACATGGAGGACTGGAAAATAATGACCAGAGAACTTGACTGTTAACATGGTACCATTGTTTAAAAAAAAAATGGATAGACCAAATAACAATAGACCAATTAAATTAGGGTTAGGATGGATAAATTACAGAAACATTTCTAAGGTACATTTTTAATTGTTATTTAGAAAGACACAAACTAATCAATGCCCTAATGAAGGGCTTTTGCCCAAAATGTTGATGTTCCTGTTCCTCAGATGCTGCCTGACCTGCTGTGCTTTTCCAGCACCATTCTAATGTTGACAAACTAATCAATGACAATTCGTTAAACCATTTGTGCTTGCTAGGAGATTCAGGAATCCTAGCAGTGCCACTAAAAAATACATCAACCCAAGAATATTCCTATAGTCATAGGTTTGTTTGCAGGGTGAATTGAGACCTTGCTATGCACATACACAAAACCACAAAGCTAGGAGCACAGGTTTAAAAAGAAAAGTTTAGTCTAATGTCAGCCTTTCATCTCAAATGTGATTGACATGCAAAAGCAAATAATCAATAATTTGCTTGTACATCTGGAGCCAACTTTATTTTTTTAACCTAAATATATTTCTGTGCCTATTCCCTTAAAGGTTAAAATGAGAACAGTGTGCATAAATGTATTTTGTACTCCCTTGAGTTCAGAAGATAGACGATGACTAATCAAGGTCTTAGGTGAGGGTATCCATAATGGGAGGTACATAATTTTAAAATTTACAATTAGGCCATTTAGAAGTCAAAGTAGGAAGAACATTTACACCCAAGAGGGTAATGGAATATCTTTCCTCCTAAATGCAGTGTCAAAGCATATATTGAACACAAAGATTAACAGATTTTTCTTCAAGTATGTGTGTCCACAGATATGCTGAGTATTTCCAGTATTTTCTGTTTTCATTTCAGGTTTTCTACATTTACAGTATACTTCCATTGCTAGAATTTAAATAGTGCTATCTTGAAAGTCTGTGAGCACAGGTCAGAGCAAATTTGAAGGCAGAAGATGTTGGATGGGGCATCATTTAAGAAAACAAATTGGATTCCTGGATTTGTTTATTTTATACAATGACAACATTTACAAAGTTTTACATAAACTTTAACAAATCACTGGTTAGGTGTCAGCCAAGGCCTTGAGTACAAGTCTGAATGCCAAGGCCTGGCAAAAGATTACAAAGGGCAGTATACCAGGGTGACATCAAGGACGAAGGGCTTGTTATGTGCAGAAATCACAGAAAATAATATTGCTCTCCTTAAAGCAGAGGAGATCTAATAAATGCATTCAACATTATAATAAGTTTTGACAGAGCAAGTACGGAGTATTTAATTCGTTTGAAGAATGGGTTGGGCTGGCAAGAAAATTGAAAGGAATTAGAATAACTACTATTTCAAAACTTAAAAGATCTTGAATACTCAAAACAATAGAAGGCACAACAATAAAAAAAGGCGACTGAGGATTTTATTCAAGAGGACTAGTGTGCAGTTACTATAGGAAACTAGATCTGGGACATAATTAGGCAGCTCTTGATCAAGCTTGACAGGCCAAATGATGCCCTTCTTCTCTGTTTAGAAATTCCAGGACTGTTACTTTTATTGAATTGAGACCTTACCATTTCTGCCAGATTAAGTGCAGAACTAATGAAATCAGTCCACATTCTCCAACAATATGCCTGAAACTGAGAAGGGCATTTCAAGCTGACGTATTCCAGTTGCCTCTCTTAAGGTTTGGTTAGACCTATGGCAACTTCATCTTTATAGGAAACTAAACAGGCAATAGATAAAAAGGTTATTTTCACTCCAGTAGCCTCGACTGGATTTAAACCCACATTTCAAGGATGAAATATCACTAGATCACACTGTCAACTACTTCAAGATAATTTTCAAAAGGAACCTTACCAAGAACAGGTTCTTTCCAATAATTATTTCAGATTGATGGAGAGTAAAAAATTTGCATTTTCAAACACTATAATGTCCAGCTGAACATTCAAAAGTGCTTCACATGCCACAATGTAGAGAGCACATTGTGTCAGAAATATGTTTATACTGATAAAACACAACATGAAATCAAGTAACAATTATTTTTATTGTTGAACATTAGTGTGTTGTTTTACAAAATAAAAGGTAAAACAAAGATAAGAAAGACCTTTCAAATATTTCAGAAATCTAACACATGGACTCTTTGTGAAAACTGGGAAAAAGGAGCGAGCTGTTACATTCTGCTCTTGAGAGAATCATCACATCAATTTTCATCAACGAAAGGCGAGATTTAATGTGTCAAAATTCAGTTCCCATAAAAACAGGCATTTGGTCCAGGACAAACGAGTGCGTTAAGTTGAAGCTGAAGTCTTATCTATGATCGGGTGTACTTGCCCCAGATGTGCAGCATAAATACTGAAGCGATGAACAGTAGGCTCATAACAAGCACTGGTACAGGCCCACTGAGGAGAGAGGAAAAGAAAATCAATAGAAGCACATTTAGCAGTACGTTCACCACTGCTTGCTTTTATAGTTTCAATGTCAATGCAAAGGCAGCAATACAAGGGACAAAAGGGACACCTAGTGGTACAGCAAGGGCACCCACACAATACCAATTTTGCTAGCACTGTTGGAGAAAAAGCATAATAAATATCCAGCAGAGTTATTGCTATTTCCTTGTTTTAGGAAGGATTTTGTTGTCAGAGTTGTATAGCATATATCATTCTATTCACTCAGTATAGATTCAGAAAAGCTACATAATACAACTATATTTGAAAAGATTTTAAATCCAAGTGAAAAATATCAGAAAATAAATCAGGCTTTCACAATTACAACCTTAGAGTGGAAAACTAAATTTCCTTGTTATTTTCATTTCTTCCTTCACCAAGTGAAGAAAAAAACAATGTACCAATCTGAATTGCACACAAGCTTCAGACATCAGGACCTATACCAGTTCTTCATCTTAATTGTGAAACTCCAACGCTACTTTAAGCTATCCACACAAAATGGTAGCTTAGATTACAACTTAATAACAAAGACAGTTACCATAACATCACACATTCTACACTATAGACACAAAACGAGAAGACTTGTTCACATTCCTGTCATAAGCAGAACTGTTCACAGCTGATTCTCAGTTTATGGAGAATTTGCATTTACACTAATTAAGCTAATTGTGAAAATTTGGAACCATTCTCTCACTGGCTAGTAATGGCCAGTAGCTCAGAACCAGAACATTTTTTTGAAAAACATCAAATTATTCCTGTAGCAAAACTAATTTGTCTTTTAGAAAACTTAACCCAAACAGCAATAAACATAAGGGCGCCTAGAGTAATATTTAAGTAGCATTAGCTTTGGTTTTAGTAAAGCTAAAATGCATTATTGTGCACTGCATAACCAACTTTTTCTTTTATTATAATGCACTCACACTAACCTTACCTCAAAGTGAGGGGCTAAAAATCAGACAGAAGCCTTTACCCCAACTCAGTTTAAAACCCAAAACGTTAAATACTTGAATTCAGAATCTTACAGCACAGGAAAAGACCATTCAGCTCATTTTATCTGTGAAAGAGCTACTGAATTATTCCCACTCCTCTGCTCTTCCCCATAGCTTTGTCATTTTCTTTTTTTTCCTGGTAATTTATTCAATTCCCAATTAGATGGCTATTAATGTCAGTATAAATTGGACATAGTGTGATCTCTTTAAATGTTCTCTATCATCACAACAATATTACTTGTATTGATCTAGGCAAGAATAATTTGCAACAGACATTTGCAAGTCCTAGTCTGCGACTATTAACTTAGAATTACGAAGACATTAAAGAAATTAGTAAATATACATTTAAACAACTCAGCTATATGAAGCCAAATAGACTGTGCACTTAAAGTCCAGGCTGTTTCCACACTGCAGGGATTCTATTCTCTGTTCAATTAACCAAAGAAGGATAGATTAAAAAGTAATTGATTGGCTTTTGTTTTCCTTTCAAAAGTTGAATTCTTTGGTTGAATTAGGAGCCTAAAAATATTCTGGATCTTAAAACAAAAGCAGTCAAATTGTTTTGATTACTGAATAATCCTTCAAATCCTAAACTCATCTATTTCACTGTAGTTATTGGATGAAGAATGGACTCTGACATAAAGCTCCAGTTTCATTTCCCATGTGTAAAATGAACACAAAGTATTGAAAGCCTCAGATCAATGTGTGCATATACGTTGAAACACAGTCAAAGCTGATAAACGCATCTACCACTGACATACATATCCAAAGTACTTTTTGACCTTCAAAAGAAACATGGGTGGAAATACCTGAGAAACATAATTTTTTACTCCAATTGCCAACTCATGCCATCTAAGCAAATTATTTAAAAGACAAAGCATGGAAAGAAACAACTCTTGAGAATTAACACGATGGTTGTTACTCTCTCAAACAGACAATATCAATAAAGCAGATAATTAGAGTACGTCTTTAAAACCAGACACACTGAGGATAAAATTCACATTTTTAATCATTTCAGCTAGAATGAACAAATAAAAAATGTGAACAAATAAAAAATGTGACAGAACACTACATCTATTTTTCCCCGAATGTGTTTGCCCCTTTCGTCATGTACAAAGATTTGTTGAAGATCTTGTATTTAAACAAAGGTTTGGAGAAGGTCTTCAATTTTCCTATACTCTCAAGAAAGGCACTTTCCCACATCCTGATGCAGCCTGATAATTTTAACAGATGTACACAATTGCAGGGTACAACTCTTTAATTTTCACATTAGCCTTTCGATAAAGAATACAAACACATTCCTCAATGAGGCACAATGAAAATTGGGTTTAACAGATTTGGATAACATACTCCTAAAATATTCCTAATTAACCTGATTTCACGTGCATAATATTGCCTGTCTCTGCACCTGCCTCAGTTCACTTGCTACCAAAGTCAACTGTGCTTTTGTTATCTTTACACTTCATTAAATCAATGCACTCCTGGCTGGCCTTCCACATTTCAACCTTCATAAATGTGTGGTCATCTAAAACTCTGCAGTCCCTGTCCTCACGTTCCGAGTTACACTGGCACTTGGTTAAGCAACATGTTGGTTTTAAGCTTCTCGTGCTTGTTTCAAATCCCACAAAGGATACTGCTCTCTGATCACATCAAGCCTCACAAACCTTGCAGATATTTGCATTCATCCAATTCTCGCCATTCAGCATCCCTGATTTTATCTGTTCTACACAAGGTTCTCAATACTTCAGTTACCCGAGACCAAAGTCCTGGACCTCCCTACTTTGACCTTGCTCTCTCTCTATACCTCACTTTTCTCATTTAAGATGCTCCTAAAAACACTGCTTTGACCAAGTCTTTGGCAGAACACACCAGTATTGCCTTATGTGGTTAGGTAATGATATTTTTTGATACTGTTCCTGCGAAGCACGTTGGGAAATTGTGTCGTGTAAAAGAAACTATACACAATCTTTTTATGGAAATTTAATGAATTAAGAAATTTAGTCCAATCTGTATGCCTTCTTCCATCCTCTTGTCACCTATGGATTCAAATTTAGTAAATAAATTCTAATCACAAAACAAAGCCATTCAATCTCAAGTTACAACATAAACCACAGTTAGAAATTTAGAATTTGGACAAGTTAATATCTAAACTTTCGTTACAAGAAACCCCTTTCCTTCTCCCCCAGTCAAGGCAGCATGACATGGTTAAAGGTCAGTAAAATGTCAAGTTTTACTTGAATTAAACTATTTTTTCTTGCTAAACTATAAAAATGGAAGAGTCACATTTACCGAAGTATTTCTTCTTGGCAACTTAACTCCTTCATACCAATAAATGAAACTGAGTCAAGAGTTAAATGGAAGCCCAATAAACAATATTCCCACCAGTCATTACTGTCAAAGAAATTTATTATTAAGTACAGTCATGTCTTATGATACAAAGCAGTAGTGGTGGCCTAAGTTTGATTATGTAGACACGAAGGTGATTTTCGTCCAGTTAAAAGAATTGATGGGTCACATGCATTTAGTTTTCTTTATTGTTTTGAATTCTCACCTCTGTAGCCCAACTCCCTAAAGACATGGCGTGGGATGTGATTTAATCAGATTATCACAGTGCATCTTATCTCACAGAACCTGAGGCAGGCATCACGTAGGAGATAATTTGCTTTAAAGCAAAGATAAAAAAGACCAAATTTAAAAGGTCACTAAATGTGGGAGTTAAGAGACAGTTGTCATTTTTTTTTCCCTGATCATCAAAAAGACTGCATTCTAAATTTCAGCTTGCAAAGCATCCTACTTTTCATCGTTTGAAACACAAGAGCCTGCATTTAGCAGGTTACTGCCCCAATCATAACCTGCTGCATAGTTACAAAGTTCAAAATGCAAAATAATAACTCAATTTATTTGTAATTATGCTGCAATTTAGTTGTCAAGTTAAAAGGTAGGATGCTTATGCAATTCTACTTTGCATACATTTAATACTGCAATGCTGATCATTTAATTATAAATTAATTCAACCTGTATAATATCTCCATTTAGTATCCAGTATGGTAAACTTGCAACAATGTACTAGGTTAATCAAAGGGCCAAGAGGCTGTTAAAAGTAGGAACGTGACTGATTGGACTTTTATCCAGCTAACTGTTAAATATGCCAGCATGTCAAACCATCCAACAGAATTAGACAGTCAACAAAAATCAACAGGATATTCATGATTAATTTAGTTGATGGGCACTACCTTACACAAAGTAAGGGAGGCATTTGTCACCTAATTTGAAATTGTCTCTGCACAAAGCACTCAAGGCAGTAACTAAAGTGGGCTGCCCACAGTAATGTCTCATGCTAAAGTAGTAAAGGCTTGAAACTATACATTTGTTCTTTCATTTAGTGATGTTATTTGAAAGTCATGAAGAACATTGCATAGAAATACTTAACAAATTACTCCATAACAGCAGTGTAATCAGAAAAACTTAAATCACAAGCTACTTGGAGTGCAAGTATCAAACGAAAATGAGAGAAAAGGGAAAACAAAACTAGAAGTTTTAGTGAAGTGAAAGCTTTGTCAACATCTATAAGAAGAAAACAAATGCTAACTGCCCGTTGCACTTTACAGAAAGTGACCTGCTGTGTACTTGCAGCATTTCCTGTTTTTATTTATGCTGGCAACAATTAAGCTATGAGCAGTTAAAGGTCAAAAGGTAGGATAAGAATAATTTAATATTTTCTTTTCAGCAAAGCCTGTCTTGCAAGATAAAATGTTTAAAATAGTCTTACTCTAGGATAGCTTCCTTTACAAAGCAAAAAGCAACAATCAATTAGACATGTTTTTCTCCTCCCTTTGTTGCTTAAACAGTCAATCCTGAGGACATCAAGACAGAGCTTGAAAGTGTACTTTTATAAGGAAATGAAGTCACTTATTAAAACAGGCCCAGAATTCCACCAGGGAAATAATGCTAAACCACTTCATTGCAAATTAAATCACAAGCAAAACTATACAATGTATTAGGGGTTAATTTTAAATATTAGAAGCATAGTTCCATCAAGGTCTCATAATTGTAGCAAGACTTACTTAATATTTAGTTTAACTAGCCTGTTCCGTGTTCACCCTCCCTACTTCCTTGAATGGTAGCGTTACATTCACTAACTTCACCAGTCATTGCCTGGTGTGTGTGGCAGGAATGCAGCGTGTAAATGGAACAGGGTTCCTGTGAAGCTTTGTTCTTCTCACATAATAAAGAAATAGGAACAGGATTTGACCATATGGCTCCTCAAGCCTACTCTGCCATTGGACTGATTCAGGCTTCAACTCCACTTTCCTTCCTTTTTCCATATCCTTTGATTCTCAGGGAGACCAAAGGACCTGTCTATTCCAGCCCCCACCCAAAACTCTGTCTCCAATATATTGATAATATCACCAGTGCTTCTTCTCTCTCAATTTGGAATTGCAAAGTTCATCGAATTCGATTTGAAGTTCCACCCTGCCCTCACTTTCGCCTGGTCTGACACCTCCTTTCCTGTCGTTGACATCTCGGTTTCCATTTTTGGGAAGAATCTGGCCTCAATGTCCACTATAAATCTACAGACTCCCACCTGGACTATACATCCTCACACCCTGCTTCCTGTAAAGACTTTATTCCATTCTCCCAGTTCCTCCATCCCTGTTGCATGTGTTCCAACGAGGCTAACTTCGACAAGGGAGCCTCCGAAATGTCCACTTTCTTCCACAACTGACGATTCCCCAACACCAGTATCAAAAGGGCCCTCAACCATGTTTGGCCCATCGCCTGCACTTCCACCCTCACCCCCTCTCCTCCCTCCCACAACAGCAATAGGGTTCCCCTTGTCTAGCATTTCACCAGTATCCACATCCAAAAGATCATCATCCACCATTTCCATTACCTCCAGCAAGATGTCACCAGCAGACATATCTCCTGCCTCTCCTTTGTCCACCTTCTGCAGGGGCCACTCCCTCCAGGACACCCTGGTTCACTCTTCCTTCACTCCTAACACCCCCCCACAGCACCTTCCCCTGCAACCACCGAAGTTGCAACATCTGTCCATTTACCTCTTCCCTCCTCAGTATCCAAGGGCCAAAACATACCATCCACGTGAAGCAGTGCTTTACCTTCTCACAATCCAGTCTAATGCAATCGCTGCTTACCATGTAGTCTCCTAAAAATTGGGGAAACGAAGCACAGCTGGGTGAACGCTTCGTAGAACATGAATGTCATGCCTGCAAAAAAGACCCTGACCTTCCGGTTGCCTGCCACTTTAACACAGTACTATGTTCCCTGGCCAACACATCTGTCTCAGGTTTGTGCAGTGTTCAAGCAAAGCTGGAAGAATAACACCTCATTTGCCGTTTGGGGTCCCTGCAGCCCTCCAAACTCAATATTGAGTTCAATAATTTTAGGGCCTGTACTCTCCCATGTCTATTCCCCTATCCCACACCAGGTCTTGTTATCACATAGTGCATATTGGCAGACTATCTATTGTTAGCTACTAACAGTCTCCCTTAACAGCTATTCACTCTCCTAGCCAGATCATTGTCCACTCCTTTGCCAGCCCAACTGTCTTCTCTCTCTTTGGGCTCTATTCCCACCTATCATTTACTACTTACCCTCTTACCCCCCACTCTATCTTCTGCATAAAATAATACATTTTCCTAACTACCATCAGTTCTCAGGAAGGGTCACCCGACTCAAAATAGTAAGTCTGATTTCTCTTCATAGTTTTTCCAGTTACTTCTAATTTTGTTTGATTTACAGCTTCTGCAGTTCTTTCGTTTTCTTTTCAAGATTCCCCAGCTAGGTGAAGGAACCTTCCAGTCTGTATCTTGTCAAGTTCCTTCAAACTTCATATATTTTAAATGAGAACATTCCTATTCTTCTTTAGTCCAGAATGCATAAGTGCGCAGCCTCTCATCAGAGGAAAGATTTCTTACCTCAGGAACCAATCTAGTGAACCTCAAGGTACTGCCTCTGATACAAATATTCTTCCTTAAACACGAGACTAAAAGTTGCGTGGTGTACTCCAGGTGCGATTGCAAAATCCTATTTAATTGTAGTAAGACTTCTGTAATAAGTTTAACTAATCTTTTGTCTCCTGCGTTCATGCTCCCTCCTTTCTTAAACGGTTGTGTTACATTTGCTAATTTCAATGGTCATTGGCTGGCACTTCCGCGACAGGAAAGCAACTTGCCATTTATCAGTGTAACATTTAAAACATTTCAACTGCTGGAGGTGCTGCAGATATAAATCCAGGAGTATGTCCCAAAGCAAGTCTGGTACGACTTTGGCTTTTCAACTCAAATTAAAAAACTGAGACAGAATCTCTAAGCACAGAGGATAGTGAAATGATGGAAGAGGTAAATTGAGCACTTCAATGTAACTCAACAGAAGGACAAGGGATTTACACATGCAAAACAATGCCAGATAACATCATTTCATTTTGTTTTGAAAAAGTGATCAAACGCAAATAATGGACTTCCAGGTTGGATACTGGAGGTAAAAACAAGTGAGTTTTGTCATTAAACAAGGGTAACAGAAGATTGTCAGATATGACTAAGATAGGAAAACTGACTGCTCTCCTTATCTATAAATATCTTGTGATAACTAGTCTTAGTAGTCAGAGGGAGCAGACTTTATAGCTCCTGATGCAACCTCTGCAAGGTTTCTTGCACATCAGCTTATGCAATAACATGTACAGGGACAATGTATTCTGGACCACAAAGTTGGCATACCAAAATAACAAATATAAAAATAGAAATTGCTGGAAAAGCTCAACAGGTCTGGCAGCATCTCAGAATCTTATAGAATCCCTACAGTGTGGATATAGGCAGTTTGGCCCAACAAGTCCACACTGACCCTCTGAAGAGTAACCCACCCAGACAACTGCACCAACCTGAACACTATGGGGAATTTAGCATGACCAATTCACCTAAACTGCACATCTTTAGATTGTGGGAGGAAACTGGAGTACCCAAAGGAAACCACGCAGACATGGGAGAGTATGCAAATTTCATACAGACAGTCACCAGAGGCTGGAATCAAATCCAGGTCCCTGGTGCTGTGAGGCAGCAGTGCCAACCACTGAGCAACCATGCCTCCCTGTGGAGACAAATCAGAGTTAATGTTTCAGGTCGAGTGACTCTTCCGCAGAACCTCAAACTGTTAGAAATGGTCACCAAGGCCACACAAATGACAGTGTAGCTTGCTACTTACCAGTTCAAGCCTGAAGTTGCCTAGGTTTTGCTGCAAATGGACATAGGAAATATTTGGGTTAGTAGCTTAACGGCAACAAAAGATGTAGTTGGAATTGGCTGGAATTGGCAGGATTGTAGAGATTACATCTGATTTGTTGGTCATGATATTGCTCAGCTCTGTCTATCACATACTATTTATGCTGTCTAACATGTAAGTAATCACGCTGATGCCTCTTTTTTTTAAGATACGCCTTGACTCGTCCACTTCAAGGAACCAGGATTGATCCCTTGGCTTGATAGCAATGATAGAGTGGGGCTACAAGCTTACGGATTGCAATTAAATACAATTCTACTCTTCTGAAAGTCCAAAGGTCCTCATGGTATACCCAGTTGTGAATTGCCAGACTGATTCGAAGTCTAAACCATTTAGCATGATGGTAGCACCACACAACAAGATGGAGGATACCCTCAATATGAAGACAGAACTTTGTCTCCACAAAAGCTGTGCTGTAGCCACTTTAGCCAATACGGTCATAGACAGATGCAATTATGAGAGATAGAATTAGGGAGGATAAGGTCAAGGAAGTTTTGCCCTCTTGCTAGCTCCTTCACCTACCACAGATCTATTCTAGTACCTTGAGATCTCAATCAGCTCAGTCTGTAGTGGTTCCCCTGAACCACTACTGGTGATGGTCACTGAAGAACCATCCAGAGAATTTTCTGTGCTCTTGTCACCCTCAGTGCAACAGAAGACATAAAATTGAAGCATTATGTAAATTGCATGATTAACATAAAACAACAATATGATGGATGTGAAGAGATTCACTCATTATCCTGGATACCTTTAGTATCAAAATGGATCAGTACAACTCCATCATACAGGTTCAAAACTATTCCTAGGTAGTTTGCACAATAATGTCATCAGCAAATCACCATTTAATAAATAAACAAAATTAAATGAATACTAAAACATAAAGAGAATGTTACAAACATTAAGACATGAATAACACATAAGCTGATTGTACAGCTACTCAATTGCAGCTAAAAGATTGCAACTCAGTTTCCACAGAAAATACTTACACTTTAAGCCCAGGAGAATCCTCTGTGTAGAACCGCCACATACCCCCAGTGCCTGTTGAGGTGGTTCGACCAGCACGGCTCACTGCACTACTGGTAGCTTTTCTGAAACAGAAGAGTAAAAGATGAATAAATATTAATATTAAAGGGCTGCAACTTGGAACAGCATGCTGTTAGCAGGAATCTACTTAACCCAAGATTAATCTTGGTTCAATTAAAACCATGTCAGACACAAAACAATGGATTTCTTGACTGGGTTTTCAGAATTCTTATCCTCACAATTCTTTTTTGTTTGCTTTTCTCCCTAACTGACAAGGTGTAGAAGAAAATATTAGATATTGTGAACAGCACTTCACTAAAACATACCTCTTCATTCTAGATTTTTAAAAAGCTGCATGAGAAATAATATTTTAACCAAGTGATTTGGTAGCAAAGTTCAAACCGCTTAACTGAAAGTTAAGAATGTGCAAGGAGAAAAACAGATGGCAGCAGTATTCTCACATTCAGTGTGTGGGAAGGAAAGAAGTAACAGATCGGGGTAGCTTTCACCCCCTTCTGTCATATAGGGGACAAGAGGAGAAGTGTAGCTCTATCAGGTCACCACTTAACTGGCTATTTGGTGACGTTAGTCAAAATCGGGAATTAAATTATAGCAGAGGACTGTGTGCGATGTTACCAAATTCTGTTTTAATGAGAATAATTGGTGTTGAAAGATATCAAATGCTTGACTATATTTAAGTTCGCTATTTTACCTATTTAAACAACATGAAAACGTTACAGACATTTCTTGAAATCTTTAGATAATGAGGTATTATATCAAAATATTAATTAGTTTAAGACCTAGGAAAGAGATTATTGAGTACTGAATGCAAATACAATATATTAACTACTGCTATTACAGTGGTTAGTAACATTAATTTTAATGCAGATTAGTGTTGAAAACATTTCCAAGGTTGTCTTTTTTAAAAATTAATTTTTATATGTAAGAGAATCCACACTTTGACTTCCTTTTTGTTTTAAATTTGAATTGTCCAACAGATAGATACACAAATTTTTATACATTTTGATTGTATGAAGCTTGCAGAAAGATCACATTTATAGATTTAGTTTCTGGAACTGACTATTGTAGAAGTAATGTAAATCACAGGCAGCCAGTTTTGGCCAGCTTCCACACGTTAATTCAAGGTGTGGATGGATCATAAGGGTAGGTAAGAAGAAACGGTCATTCGGCTAATGGAGTCTGTTCTGTTATTCGAGGAGATCAGGCTGATCTGATAAACCTCAACTCTACTTTCCTGCCTTTCTCCCCTTAACCCACCACTACTTTTCTGTATCTTTCTCAAAATCAGTATGTTGGTCTTGAAAATTCTGAACAATCCAATCCCTGTGGAGAATAAATTCAGCTCGGTCTTAAAATGAAAAACGCCTTATTCTGAAGTTATGCCCTCTGGTCCAAGACTCTTCGGAAGAGGAAACAAGCTTCCTCCATTGACCCTGTCATGCCCCCAAAGAATCTTACACATTTCAATAAGGTCACCGCTCATTCTTCTAAACTCTTCATGAGTACAAGCCAAACCTTCTCGATTTCTCATCATAAAGAAATCCTACCAAGGTCAAGATCAATCTGCTGAATTTTCTCTGGACTGTCTTCACTGTCAGTATATTTTCTTTGGATAAAGGGACCAAAATTGTTCACAGCATTCTAAGTATGGTCTAACTGGTGCTTTATATAGTTTTAAGAAGACTTCCCTGTTTTTATATTTTCTTTCTTTTTAAATAACAGCCAGTATCCCATTTGCCTTCCCTATTACCTGAACTTGCATGCAAGCTTTTTGTGATTCATGCAAGAGGACCTCCAAAGCCCCATACTGGAGCCTTCTCTATTTAAACAAATCAGTTCCTATTTTCTTCCTGTCAAAGTGAAAAGCCTCAATTCCCCCACATTACATTCCATTCTGTCAAGTTTTTGCTCACTCACCTATCCTGACGTTACTCCTCTATAGACTCTTTTTTCCACCCTCACCCTCCCACCTAAATTTGGTAGTCATTCTAGCTGTAATTACTACCTTGATATGGGGAAAGCTCAAATCTAAGTAACTGTAGCCTTGGCCCTAACCATCAAGTAAAGCATAAGGTTGGGAAAGTAATCCCTATAAATTACGTTAGATAGCATACCACTCACGTTAAACCAAAATAAAATGGATCATCGGATTATGCAAGTTTTCTAGGGAGAGCTATACTTTTCTTTCTACTATCCAGATGACCAAGACCAGCTTTCCCAGTATGGACAATATCACTAATGACAAATGAAGTGGCATCTCTCAAACTCTAATTCTTTTTCTAACAGTCATCCTCCTGGGACACATCGTCCATTCTCTAACAGTCACTTCAATCAGGATTTGTTCCTGTTCAGTAATTTACACCAGAAACAACTGGAAGTGCACTGACTTAAAAATAAATAGAATACCCATACTTGAACTCTGTCTAATGCACCATGCATTTGCCCAGCATATAAAATTTATATAAATAGCACGCCAAAGTAGTCCTGCATCAGTTGTTGTGGCTGCTTGTGTTTTAGCCAATAATGGAGGAAACAGTGCAACAAAGAACTCAACAGATACAACGCAACATTCCCTGTAACATGACAGACATTACAAGAGCCAACTGTATTTAAACTATTCAGATAGCAATTTACTTCACGTTATCCTGTGGGGTTGCATGGTATATTTCTTGATCAAGATTTACTGACATTACAGAATTCATGCTCTCAGCTGGACTTCATTATTGTTATGTAGAAATTGCACTTGTTTAATTCTCCATCATAAAAGGCTTAGATCTTCAAGTAATAAAAGACGAAGCACAAACTATGACCAATTTTCAACAATACTCTATGTAGGTAGAAGGTACAACTTTATCATGAAGAATAATTATACTGAAGACAGTGACAGTAGCTCAATTTGGGGTGGTATTGGGCAGAAAGAAAAAAAAATCAAAAAAGGAAACTAGGAAACCAGGTCATTGTCAAGCTACTCAAACACCTCCTAGTGGTTAGGATTGGCATCGATGGTGGTTGCACTGCAATGTCAAGGGCAAATCACTTAGAATCTCACTCAGCAGTCAAGCCAACTGTGTCAAAGCAGACTGTGGAGGAGGGGGTAAGACAAAACAAAGTTTCAGACTAAGTTCCCAAGAGGGACTTAATCACTCGGAGAGAGTGAGAGAGAGAGTGAGAGAGAGAGTGAGAGAGAAAAAAAAGGAGCGAGCACTATACTGCCCAGGTTTAATATAAACTGCAACCCAAATATCACATTCACCAAAATTCAGAATAGATTCACTGAAATTAAGGATTTCAATAGCTCTTTCCATAAGATTATAACAAATGCATGAGAAAATTACTCCACTCCTTAAGCCTGCATTGCCATTCAAAAATATCAGGTGATCTGATTGTAGCCACTATACCACTTTCCTACCTATTCCCCATAATCCTCAATTTCCTTGTTGATCAAATCAAACTCAGTTTTCAATAAATTCAATAACCAAACCTCCACTGCTCTCAGTGGACAAGATTTGATCAGAAATACTAACAAGCAGATCAGCCATGATCTTACTGAATGGCGGAGTAGACTCAAGGGCTGAATCCTGTTTCATTTCGTATGTACACAACCCATCATGAGAAGAAATTCCTCTTCACCTTCATACCAAATGGTAGAACCCTTATTTTAAACTGTGCCCCCTAGTACTAGGTTCCACTCCCCACCATCTAAGATGAAATAGCATCCCATCATCCACTTTGTCAAGCCTCTCAAAATCTTATCTTCCAATTAAATCACCTCTCACTTTTCTAAACTGCTACTTCCCAGGAATCAGTCTGGTGAAGCTTCTCTAGACAGCTTTTATAAAATTATGTACCTCCTTAACAATGTGACAAAAAATGTATAGAGTACTCCAGTATTTACATCATCCTCCGTCATTTCTGCCACCTACAAATGGACCCCCACCACCAGACATATATTTCCTTCCCCACTCCGATCTGTAAAGACAATTCCCTTCGCGACTCCCTTATCAGGTCCACGCCCCCCACCCTCCCCTCCCTGCCCAGCACCTTGCCCTGCCAGCGCAGGATTTGCAAAACCTGCTCCCACACCTTCCCCGTTCAAGGCCCCAAAGGAGCTTTCCACATCCATTGGAGTTTTACCTGCTCTTCCACACATCATTTACTGTATTCGTGGATCCCGATGTGGTCACCTCTACATTGGGGAGACTGGACGCCTACTCACAGAGCGCTTTAGAGAACATCTCCAGGACACCTGCACCAACAACCCCACCACCACGTGGCCAAACACTTCAACTTCCCCTCCCACTCCGCCAAGGATTTGCAGGTCCTGGGTCTCTTCTATCGCCACTCCCTAACCATCCGATGTCTGGAAGAAGGATGCCTCATCTTCTGCCTCAGGACCCTCCAACCCCACGGCATCAATGTGGATTTCACCCCTCCCCCCACCTTATCCCAGATCCAACCTTCCAACTCATCACCAGCCTCATGACCTGTTCCACCTGTACTTCTTCCTTCCTACCTATCCACTCCACTCCACCCTCCTCTCCGACCTATCACTATCACTCCGATCTCCATCTACCTATCGCATTCTCAGCTACTTTCCCCCAGCCCCACTCACCTCTCATTTATCTCACCACCTCCTTGGCTCACAGTCTCATTCCTGATGAAGGGCTTTTGCCCAAAATGTCGATTCTCCTGCTCCTCGGATGCTGCCTGACCTTTTGCAGCACCACACTCTCGACTGTAGTCTCCAGCATCGGCAGTCCACACTTTCTCCTAAAGTACTTTAGGTGTTGTATCATCAATGCCCAATATAGTTGCAATAAGACTTTTCTACTTCCAGCTCCCTTGCAATAATGACTTTCATTCTATTTGCCTTGAAACAATAACCAAAACTGGTGAAACTCAGCAGGTCTGGCAGCATCTATAAAGAGGTAGTGGAATTAGTGTCTCGAATCCTGTACATATGCCAATTCAACCCAAGACCCTTTGCAGACTCTTTGTACCCTTGTAATGACTTGCTTTCCTACCTATCTTTGCATTGTCAACAAATTTGGCAGCAGTCTGTCTCTTCATCTACATTAATATAAATGGTCAGTATTTGAAACCCCAGCACTAATCCCCTGTAACATTCCACTAAGTAGTTTTCAAACCTGAATTTGACCCATTTATCCCAACTGCCTGTTTCCTGCTAGTTAGTCAATCTATGCTAATATATCACAACGAACATGAACTCTTATTGTGTGTAATAACTTTTTATGTGGCACCTTATTGAATACCTTTTGGAAATCTAAAACATATTTACTGATCTCCCTCAATTTCAAAAGAACTCCAATAGATTTGACATGCACAATACCTTTTTCAGAAAACCATTTTGAATTTGCCTGATTTATAAGATCCTAATACAAAATCTTATTACGACCACGTTAGCCATGGACTGAGACATTTTCCTATGGTAGATGTCAGAAAAACTGACTTTTACTTTCACATTTACTGTCTCCGTCAATTCTTGAATAATGATGCTAAATTGGTATTATCCCAATCTACTGGGAACTTACTAAAATCTAGGGAATTTTGAAAAGTTACAACAAGTGTATTCACTATCTTTGCAGCCATTGTTTTTAGATATCTAGGACATCTGGTCATAAAACCTCAAACAGATGTAGAAATTCTCTCCATACACAAATTGAAACTGGGATTTTTTTTTCCCATTACCAGATATGCTAATTGAATTTACACTGATAGTTCTATACAATCACACAAAAATGAACTGTGCCAGAAATGGCCTTTTATTACATATCATTGGGCATTTATGCAAGTCAAAGTTTACTGAAAATCAGTATTTGCTTCATTCAATTTTTGAACAACCATTTTGTTGAAATGAGTGAAATGTGGACTGATCAGATAATTTTTTTAAAATTCTAATTACCTTATTTTGACACTGAAGCATCTACAAGCCACGATCAACATTCTTTACAGAATAGTTTGTTTTGCTTCTAAGGTTAATAACAGCTGCCTTGAAATGCACAACTTCTGACAATGCAATGTTAACAGCAATGAAAAAAGTAACAGCTAATCACATGGTGCAGTATTAATTATCCTTTAACACTTTACAAGCAGCTAACTAGTCAATTAACCAACGTCAAATGTTGAAACTTGTTAATCCAGTCATAGCTAAAATGGCTAAATGTCAACACAACAAAGCATGACTCAATTAAGAGTCTGTGATCAATGGAAACTCTCATACACTAAACTAATAACATTCTCTTTAGTCATGGACAGCCTTTAAAAATGTAAAGACAACTCCAAAGTATGGCAATACGAAAAGAAAGATATAATGCTTTAAAAATTTATTTTACTTAAAGGAATGGAAAATCAGCTGTGAAACATCTGTGTGTCATGAAATATTGACTAAAGTTATACCATGAAATATTTTAAATTAAAAATTACAAAAGCAATGCATGTTCTATTATCGATAGGATAGAAAAAATATAATGCAGGAAGGAAAGTGTCTGGGAAAATCACTGTTGCCCTCTCACAGTCCTACTGATCAAATGTGTGGTGCTGGAAAAGCACAGCAGGTCAGGCAGTATCCGAGGGGCAGGAGAGTTGATGTTTTGGGCAAAAGCCCTTCATCAGCAATGAGGCTGTGCGCCAAGGGGATGGTGAGATAAATGGGAGGGTGATGGGGCTGGGGGGAAAGGTAGCTGAGAGTGCAATGGACGGATGGAGGTGGGGGCAAAGTGATAGGTCGGAGGGGAGGGTGGAGCAGATAGGTGGGAAGGAAGATGGAGAGGTAGGACAGGTCATGAGGGCGGTGCCGAGTTGGAAGGTTGGAGGCAGCACGATGGCTCAGTGGTTAGTACTGCTGCCTCACAGCGCCAGGTACTCAGGTTCAATTTCACCTCGAGTGACTGTCTGTGTGGAGTTTGCACATTCTCCACGTCTGCGTGGGTTTCCTCCGGATGTTCCGGTTTCCTCCCACTGTCCAAAGATGTGTAGGTCAGGTGAACTGATCATGTTAAATTGCCCAGTATTAGGTGCATTACTCAGGGGTAAATATAGGGTAGGGGAATGGGTCTGGGTGGGTTACTCTTCGAAGGGTTGGTGGGGACTTGTTGGGCCAAAATAGCCTGTTTCCATACTGTAGGGAATCTAATCTAATCTGGGATAAGGTGAGAGGAGGGGAAATGAGGAAACTGGTGAAATCCACATTAATGCCATGGGGTTTGAAGGTTCTGAGGCAGAAGGTGAAGCATTTTTCCTCCAGGAGTCAGGTGGTAAGGGTTTGGCGATGGAGGAGGCCCAGGACCTGCATGCCCTTTACAGATTGGGAGGGGCAGATGAAGTGTTCAGCCACGGGGCGGTGGGGTTGGTTGGTGCGGGTGTACTGGAGATGTTCTCTGAAGCTGACAAATAGGCATCCTGTCTCCCCAGTGTATCAGATGCCTACTCTACATTGGGGACACAGGACACCTCCTCGCAGAGCGCTTCAGAGAATATCTCCGGGACATCCGCACCAACCAACCCCATAACCCTGTGGCCGAACAGTTCAACTCCCCCAACTTGGCCAAGGGCATGCAGGTCCTCCTCCTCCTCCGTCGCCACTCCCTAACCACCCAACAGTGGAGGAAGAACGCTATCCAATCCCATGGCATCAATGGGAATTTCACCAGTTTCCTCATTTCCTTCCACCCACTTTATCCCAGATCCAACCTTCCAACTTGGCACCGACCTCATGACCTGTCCCACCTATCTGCTCCACCTTCCTCTTTGACCGATCACCATTACCCCCATCTCCACCTACCTATTGCACTCTCAGCTACCTGCCCCCCAGCTCCAACCCCCCTCGGCTCAAGCCTCATTCCTGATGATGGGCTTTTGTCCGGAACGTCGACTCTCCTGCTCCTCGGATGCTGCCTGACCTGCTGCGCTTTTCCAGCACCACACTCTCGAATCTAATCGCCAGCATCTGCAGTCCTCACTTTCGCCTATGATCAAATGCCATTGGTGGACCTAATGATCTTAACTCAACTCATTCCATGAGGGAGTCATCATGGGATTTGTTGGGGAAGGTTATGTTCAAGACATTTGGTATATGGAGAACTGAGGGGAATGCAGAACTAATAGAGGTGGTGGAAGTGCATCAGTGGGATGGGAAATGATTGAGCAAATTCAAGAGCTTTTGGGAGAGAATTCTGAATTGTATGCTAATGATGGTTGAAGACACCAAGGGCAGAAACAATAGGATTCGAGTAGGGGTATAGGCTGAAAATCAGATGCGAGCTGAAACAATGTCAATAGGGGACTGAAAATATTGATGAAAACTTTTGAGAATTAACATGTTCAATGGGGCACAAGGAACATTGAGCAAGAAAGCACTATTAAGTACAGCAGAACAGAATGCTATATAAATTCAATAATAATTGTTCTAATCAGAAAAGATGTGATCTTTTCTCACTATTCTCTTTAGCTCCTACCAGTACTGAGAGACATGAATCACTACATTAGCATTTTTCACTTCCCACACACTACATGACTTGTCACAGAACAGTTTCAACAAAATGAACAGAGGAAGGAAAGTAATTGATTTTCTCTTATTTTTACACGGAATAGGAAACAGAACAGATTTTTATGAATACTTAATAGTTCTAAAATGTGATTTTCAAATTTGTATTTCAGATAACTAATTACTAAACATCACAACTTAGACAATTTCAGACATAACTGTTCAAATAAACTGCACTCTTTTTCATTAAAACAAGCAGTATTTGTTGATATGCCAACATTTTGCCATTTCACAATGCCATCCTCTATAAGTCAATAGCTTATTGAGACTGATTTTCCTCAAAGCCAAATACTTTAACATAACGTATTAAACATTTTCACTCATCTACTAAAGAACTGAGTTAGCACTTTAGAACACTAATTATCAAATAGTGGAGAGGTTCTATAATAGCAATGTTACTAGACTAGTAATCCGCAGGCTCAGACGAATGCACTGGGGGCATGAATTCAAATCCTACCATCACAGCAATTGGAGTTTGAATTTGATTAATTAAAATCTGGGAATATAAAGCTTGTCTTAGTAATGGTGTTTATGAAATTATCATTGACTTTTATAAAAAATGGTTGTCCTTTAGGGAAGTGAATCTGACAGAATCATAGTAATGTGGTTGTTTTAAAGAGTCCTCTGAAAGGACCCAAAAGTAAATCAGTTCAAGGGCAGTTAGGTTAGGGTTACAAATATTAGCCTTGCTAGTGACACCCACACTCAAAAGGATAAAAAATAAAGCAACTGAATTAAAACTTCAGTCAATAAAGATCTACATATTTTTTCACAATTTACCATCTCTTCTATAATATGGAAACTAGTCTTCTGAACGATCCACCTCACATAATTGTAATATGATCAGTACATATTGCTACATCCAATAGGTCTCCCTAAAGATGTTAAACATTACGCAAATTAACTATCTCTATGAAGCAATCATTTTCTAAGAATGCGAAAATCTAACTTTTTTTGTTTCTCCTAAAGCTAATGATTCTCTATGTGGTATTGTTCCTATCTACCCAGAAACCTTAATTGCTTACCACAAATATACGTCACCCAGGAATGGCAAGATAATTATGTGTTAGATTGTGGAAGTATCAAAATCATGAGAAATCTTTTCCTCATAATGATTTAGAGGTGCTGCTGTTTACCTCAATACCAGTTTAAAGTCGAACAGGTTTACTTGGAAACACTAGCTTTCGGAGTGCTGCTGCTTCATCAGGTGGTTGAAGGAGCAGCGTCCCGAAAGTTAATGCTCCCTAATAAACCCGTGGACTATAATCTGGTGTTGTGTGATTTTTAACTTTTCCTCATCAGGCATCCAAATGCATGATCCCACTATGGTCTCATTTACAATTGTAAACAAAACCCCCATTTCAACAATGTAACAATGACCAGAATCAAAGAACATTGGTTTAAGTAATGGTTCTATAGTCGGAACAGTACAGACCAAGACTCAATGAATGACTTTCTGTTTGGAATGACTTGTTTCTGTGTCAAGCAATGTGTTTATTCCTTATGCAATCAAAGAACTCAATGCTTTTACATATAAAAGCATTTGGCCTGAACAGTTCCCTCATAACATACAACATATTGCTCACTGCCATTAAATATATTTTTAATATTAGTATCATATACATTTCACTGCTACAAAAAAAATGACAAATGCTCATTAGAATAATTACATTTATTTAAAATTAACACAAACTGATGCAGTTATATTCAAACTTAATATTTTGTCATTAATTGTGTCTTGCAAAAGCTCAATTTGATTTTTAATTTCATTTCTAAATTGCAAACAGATATAGTATAGATGACTGAAATTAAATCCCTTTATAATACTCACCTTACAAATTCCTTAATGTTCACACACGCCTTAAAATTAATCAGCAAAATGAGTTCAATTCACCTCAAGTGCAAACGTTTGGGATTATTTATGTATGTGTATCTCAAGTATAAATCTTCAAAGTTCAAAGTGTTTTTAAGGGGATCTTTTAATAGACATTGGTAGACTTAGTACCTAAAGACTGCTGACTTTTCCAAGAACATTTTAAATAACATTACCAACAATCAAATCAAGATAAAAAGATTAACCACAGCCAATTTCCAATCCATTGTCATGTTGCATCTTACTGAAAACAAATGCGAGCTCACATGTAGTACGTCATTTTTATGTTACTTACCTCTGCCTCACTGTGGAACCACCACCAGCATTCCGAGGTGTGACAGCTTTGCTGGGTGATCGGCTAGAGGCACCGACATTTGTTGCACTTGCAGCAGGTCCAGGCTAAACAATGCAAATCAAAATGTTAGCATTGAGAGAATAAAATACTCTTATTATACAAAATGTACAGTGATTCAACCTACCAATACAATTGGCACTGATCATTTTGACTCAAACAGTTTTTTGATCTTGTGTGTTAAGGCTTAAAAACAGTGAAGTAAAATGTAGTAGCACCATATAGTACATTGATTTATACTTTAATGTCACCCTGAACCCAAATGGTTTCAACGCTCAAGTTTCTCAACACACTGAATTTGTTTTAAGGGATTAATATGGAGTTTGTGCCATATCTGCAATGTAATCTTAGTTTGTGTCAAGATAAATGCATAGAAATAGACCCAAATAACAGAAATAGCTGGAAATATTTCCGAGGACAGAAAAATGATTAATGTTTGAGATTGATTACCTATTATCAGAACCACCATTATTCATTTTCACAGACAAACGAATATACAGGTTTCACTTCCAGAAACTTAAATGAAAAGCACACTATGTGTCAATTTAACATTTCACATCAGAGAGCATGCCCAATATATAACATACTGCATTGAAGTGTTAACCTAAATTTAGTGACAAGAGTGGTTTTGGAATCCTCACTGTTAGGGAAAAAATAAAAGTCAATATGACAATGGACTTACATATCTCTCCCTTATATGCTCTCATGAAGTCTTCTAAAGCATTAAGAAACTGGGGTAGCTATTTACGATTTTGGAGATGATGTTTAGCTCAGATTGTGGATCAGATTGTACGTTTGCTCACTGTGCTGGTATATTTGTTCTCAGACGTTTTGTCATCATGCTCGGTAACATCATGAGTGAGTCTCCGATGAAGCGCTAGCGTTTTGTCCCACTTGCTATGTGTGTCTTAGTCTGTTATGGTGGGTGATATCACTTCTGGTTCTTTTTCTGAGAGATTGATAAATCAATATATTTATTAATGAAGTCCTGGTTTAAATGCCAGGCCTCTAGGAATTCCCATGCATTGTTTAGCCTGTCGCAGGATAGATGTATTGTCCTAGTTGAACTAATTTCCCTCTTCCTCTGTGTGTATGGATACTAGTGATAGCTGATCATGTCTTTGGGTAGCATGTATTCTGGTGGCTAGTTTCATGCCCGTTTGTCCAATGCAATGTTTGTTGCAGTCCTTGCAGGGTATTTTGTATATGACATTCGTTCTGCTGATTGTTGGTATGGGTCCTAGAAATTCATCAGGGGGTGTTTCAGCGTGGTGGTAGGTTTGTGGGCTACCATGATGTCTAGGGACCAGAAGTAGTCTGGTCATCATCTCAGAGATATCTTTATGTATGGCTGAGTGGCTACAATTTCTGGGCAAGTTGTGTCTTCTTGTTTAGGTTTGTTTTGTAGGAATCGGTGGATTGCGCTTATCGGGTAGTCATTGCTCCTGAATACATTGTACAGGCATTTTTCCTCAGCTTCTCTTAGTTCCTGGGTGCTGCAGTGTGTTGGGGCTTGTTTAAATAATGTCCTGATGCAGCTCCAGTTGGGATGATTGTTCCTGTAGTTGAGTATCTAGTCAGCATGTACAACTTTCCTGTAGATGCTATGTAGCTCTCCATTGGCTTTGCGTTCTACCATGATGTCTAGAAAGGGGAGTCTGTTGTTGTTCTCTTCCTCTTTGGTGAACTTTATACCGGTAAGGATGTTGTTTATGTGTTTGTGAGTTTCTTCCAATTTGTTGCATTTCACGATGAAAAAGTGTCATCCACATAGTGGACCCAAAGTTGGATCATGGGAAGGGCTGTCCGTTCTAACCTCTGCTAAGAGTCCTAGTATTGGTGATCCTAGAGGGATCCCAATGATTTGTGTGTAGGCCTTGTCGCTGAAGGTGAAGTGGGTTGTGGGCTGTCACATGGAAGGAAACCATGACCTCGTTATCCTCTACCTTGGTTCTTTGATGATTCTAAGAAATTCCTGGATGGAGTGGCTTGAGTCTTCTATTAGTTCCTTTGCTAGTCTGTATATTGGTGTACTGGGAAGTGAGACTATAGGTCTGAGAGGGGTACCTTCTTTACATACCTTTGGTAATCCATCGAAACGGGGTGTGTTGGATCCTTCAGGTTTCATTGTTTGGAGGTCTGTCTTGTTAATTTAACCTGTCTTGTGAAGTTTCCTCAAGGATGCTGTAATACAGTTTTCTAGCTGTGGAGTCAGGTCCATTGTCACCTGGTGGTCAGAATTGGTATCTGCGAGTATTGCGTTTGCTTTTTCAATGTACCAAGGAACCTTGATTATCCAAAGGACGCAGATGGAGAGTATTTCATTTGGTTAATTGAATTCCGGATAATCAGATGCCGGACAACACTGTTGAGCCAAGCACTGGCACCTTGTGATCTTGCTGGATAATCCGATGTTCAGATAATCAAATGCCAGATAATTGAGGTGTTCCTCTACATTGTGTTCTATTCAGAATGACGGCCATGTGCCCTTTGTCTGCCGGTAGGATTATGATATTTCGGTCTTTTCTGAGTCCTTCCAAGGCTTTTCCAGGGTAGCTAACCTTACATAAGTTATGAAGTACAGAACAGGATTCAAACTTTCCTACCTCTCACCAATCTTTTTGCAATGAGTCATTTTATTTCCATAGTTCTAATGTGAAGATAATAAAAGCCATTGCAATAAACAAGTTAGCACAAAAAAAAATTGCATTGGGTGAAATCAAAATTCGGAGAATGAAAACTACCTAAACCAGTTCATATTTACACCAATCCACCAAGTTATAACAATTATGTTGTAAACCTGTTCCATTTTATTCAATTAGAAAACATTTCAGAAAGTCAAAGATTTTGCAGCACAGAAAAGGGCACTTCAACCCAAAATCTTTTCCCTCACAGCTTTGTTTACCTCGATCAGGTCCCCTGTCTAGCCTTCCCTGTTCCAAGGAAAAAAACTTCAGCATATCTAGTCTCTTTTTGTACCAGGATTGCTACAGCCCAGGCAATATTCTGGTGAATCTTCTTAATACTCTCTCTAATCACATCCTTCCTATCATGTGACAATAACTGCACACAATAGAAGATATAAAATATAGGGAAACAGGTGGTGACATCTTGAAAAATGTCCATATTAGAGAAGAGGAAGTGCTCGATGTCTAGAAACGCATAAAAGTAGATAAACTCCCAGGATCTGATCAAGTGTACCCTAGAACTCTGTGGGAAGCGAGGGAAGTGATTGCTGGGCCTCTTGCTGAGACAGTTGTATCATCGATAGTCACAGGTGAGGTGCTAGAAGACTGTTTAAGAAGGGTGGTAAAGAAAAGCCAGGGAACTATAGACCAGTGAGTCTGACGTCAGTGGGGGACAAGTTGTTGGAGGAATCCTGAGGGACAGGATGTACATGTATTTGGAAAGGCAAGGACTGTTTAGGGATAGTCAACATGGCTTTGTGCGTGGAAAATCGTGTCTCACAAACATGATTGTGTTTTCTGAAGTAACAAAGAGGATTGATGAGGGCAGAGTAGTAGATGCGACCTCTATGGGGTTCAGTAGGGTATTCGACAAGGTTCCCCTTGGGAGACTGGTTAGCAAGGTTAGATTTCATGGAATACAGGGAGATCTAGCCATTTGAATACAGGACCGGTTTAAAGGTGGAAGACAGAGGGTGGTGGTGGAGGGTTGTTTTTCAGACTGGAGACCTGTGACCAGTGGAGTGCCACAAGGATCGGTGCTGGTCCACTACTTTTCATCATTTATATAAACGATTTGGATATGAGCATAAGTTTGCAGACGACACCAAAATTGAACATGTAGTGGATACTGAAAGCTACCTCGGATTACAATGGGATCCTGATCAGATGGGCCAATGGGCTGAGGAGTGGCGGATGGAGTTTAATTTAGATAAATGCGAGGTGCTGCATTTTGGGAAAGCAAATCTTAGCAGGACTTATACACTTAATGGTGAAGTCTTAGGGAGTGTACTGAACAGAGACATGTTGGAGTGCAGGTTTACAGTTTCTTGAAAGTAAAGTCGCAGTTAGGTAGGTTAGTGGAGAAGGCTTTTGGTATGCTTTCCTTTATTGATCAGAGTATTGAGTACAGGAGCTGGGAGTCATGTTGCGGCTGTACCAGACATTGGTTAGGCCACTTTTGGAATATTGCATGCAATTTGGTCTCCTTCTTACTGGAAGAATGTTGTGAAACTTGAAAGGTTCAGAAAAAATTTACAAACATGTTGCAAGGGTTGGAGGATTTGAGCTATAGGGAGAGGCTGACTAGGCTGGGGCTGTTTTTCCTGGAGTATTGGAGGCTGAGGTGTGACCTTATTGAGGTTTATAAATTCATGAAGTGCACAGATAGGGTAAATAGTCAAGGTCTTTTCCCTGGGGTGGGGGAGTCCAGAACTAGAGGGTATAGGTTTAGGTTGAGAGGAGAAAGATCTAAAAGAGACCTAAGGGACAACTTTTTCAAGCAGAGGGTGGTACATGTATGGAATGAGCTGCCAGAAGAAGTGGTAGAGACAAGTATAATTGCAACATTTAAAAGGCATCTGGATGGGTATATGAATAGAAAGGCTTTGGATTTGTACACCTTGTGTCTCTCACTGTGTCTCACACCTGCAGACACACAACATGGGTGCTGGGGAAAAAATAAGCACTACCGCAGTTAGGCGGTAGTGTGGGGGTTAGCAGTAAAAACAAAGAAAAAAAAACAGGAGATTTGGAAAAAAAAAGAAAGGCTTTGGAAGGATATGGGCCAGGTGCTGGCAGGTGGAACTAGATTGGGTTGGGATATTTTGTTGGACCAAAGGGTCTGTTTCCATACTGTACATCTGACTATGTGACCCAACTAAAATTACATATACCTCCTTACATTTGTGTTCAACCTCTTGAAAAATAAACTCAAGTATCCGAAATGCCCTTTTATCCATCTATATAATATGCTGTCTTCCAGGATCTACAGATACACACATTAAGGTCCCTTTAATTCCCTGTACTTTGAGCTTCCTACCATTCAACATGTACTCCCTTGCTTTGTTAGTCCTCCCAAAATGCATCACTCCACACATTTCAGGATTACATTTAATTTTTCACTCTCCAGTCCATCGATATTGCAGTATAAGACCTTTCTCACTATTTAACATACCACTATTCTTCATGGCATGTGAACTTACTGATTATTTGTCCTACAGTCATGTCTATATCATTAATGTACACCACAAACCCTATGGTACAACATCGGACATGGTTCCAGTCACAAAAACACTCCAACCACACTCTGCTTTCTGCCACTAATCTACTTTTGGATCCAATTTGCCAAATTGCCCTGGATTCCATGGGTTCTTAACGAACCTATCATGGAAGACCTTGAGGCATCCAGACTACATCAACTGCACTACCCTCACTCACACAGCCAGTCACTGCCTCGAAAAATAGAAATTTGTTAAATTTGATCCCTGCTGAAAATGTGTTACTGGAAAAGCGCAGCAGGTCATGCAGCATCCAAGGAGCAGGAGAATCAACGTTTTGGTCATGAGCCCTTCTTCAGGAAATGAAGATTTGATCCCTCCCAAACAAAGCCATGCTGTCTAGCTCTGATTCATCCTTGTGGATGCTAGAAATCTGAAACAAATACATAAAATGATAGAAAAACTCAGCAGGTCTGGCAGCATCAGTGGAGGAACAGAACTGACGTTGCAAGTCAGTACGACCAGAGCTGAGCAGACTCGAAGCTGAGTTCCTCCAGCGATGATTAGCCCAAGTGGATATTAAATCCGCCCCAAAGAACATTTGTTCCAGTACTTTCCCGACCATGTTTGATTCACTGGGGTGTAATTTCATTACTACAAACGCATTTAGCTCAGTTCGAGGCATCCGGGTTTTGAACACTGCTGACGTGGCGTTGTTGTTAGTCAGAAACCCTGCGATGAGTTCAAACAAACAAACAAACTCAAACACTGGAGCACGGACGTGTGCCATCCACGAGAAGAGAGATCAGGGACAGGATGGATGTATTTTCTCCTGCCTTGGGAGATATTGAACGTGCGGCAGTCAGAGAAGTTGAAGGCCTTGGTGGGCCCTACCACCTCTCCATTGCTTTGTAACCGTCTCCAAGCTGCACGCTCCCCCTCGCACTGCCCTGCTCTGGAACCCCCGCCTAGCGGCATAGCGCCTGCCGGGAGGTGCTCGCGCTGTGGACAATGGGTTATTACCATATTGTTCTGCGACACCGGGCCCCTCTGCTTCACTTCACTCCGCTCGAGCCGTCGCCCTCTCCTAATGTGGCCACGACACTCAACTCAGGACCCCGCCCCCAACTGCTGTTTTGGTGTCCTTACACCGCCTGACAAAAGAAACACAGCGCAACGAAGGTAAAACACTTCGCGAAATTCTAAAGAGGAAGAAAAAAAAAATAAATGAAAACCCCGCAGCGATTACAACATTAACTCGCTGTATGATATCAATAACTGACACGACTGGGCGGATAGCGAGGGGTGGGGGGGGCTTTTAGACATTCAGGCTTGAGTGAGGACAGCCTGCCTGTTCCGGGGAGGAGGAGAGGAGTGTCTGCTCACTGACACTGTGGACACGGTAAACCCAGAGAGCGGTGAAGGCCTAAACGCGTGAGTGTTTGTGACTGCGAGAGAGAGACGATGGTGGAGGTGGTATTCCTCCACCCGGACCTGGGGATCGGCGGCGCCGAGCGGCTGGTGGTGGACGCGGCGCTGGCCCTGCGCAGGCGCGGTTGCGGTGTACAAATCTGGACGGCTCACTTTGATCATGCGCACTGCTTCTCGGAGTGCCGGCGGCCGGCGCTGCCTGTTCACTGTGTTGGGGACTGGTTGCCCCGGACGTTGCTAGGCCGCTGCTCGGCCCTGTGCGCCTACCTGCGGATGCTGTACGTGGCCTGGTACCTGGTCTTCCTCAGCGGCGTGGAGTTCGACGTGGTTTTCTGCGACCAGGTGTCGGCCTGTATCCCCGTGCTCAGGTTGTGCCGGCGAGCCAAGCGGGTCCTCTTCTACTGCCACTTCCCGGACCGGCTGCTGCAGAGCGGCAAGCCTGGCCCCCTGCAGCGGCTCTACCGCCTCCCCATTGACTGGCTGGAGGAGTACACGACAGGCCTGGCCGACCTGGTGCTGGTTAACAGCAAGTTCACAGCCGGAGTCTTCAGGCGCACCTTCCGCTCCCTGTCCCACCTGGAGCCCGATGTCCTGTACCCGTCGCTCAGCTTCGCCGAGCCGGCGGGCGGCCAGGAGCAGGGCCAGGGCCAGGAGCAGGAGCTGCTGCCGCTGTCCCCGCCGCCGATCGGGCCCGGCCGGGATTTCATCTTCCTTTCCATCAACCGCTTCGAGAGGAAGAAGAACCTGGGCCTGGCCCTGCGGGCCCTGCACTGCCTCCGGGACCTGTTAGGCCAGGAGGACTGGCAGCGGGTTCACCTGGTGCTGGCCGGGGGCTACGACCCGAGGGTGCTGGAGAACGTCGAGCATTACCGGGAGTTGCAGGAGATGGCGACCCAGCTGCAGCTGGCCGATAAGGTGACTTTCCTCCGCTCGTTCTCCGACCAGCAGAAGGTCTCTCTCCTCCGCCGCTGTCGCTGTGTCTTGTACACTCCCAGCAACGAACATTTCGGCATCGTGCCCCTGGAGGCCATGTACAGTCGGCGGCCGGTCATCGCCGTGAACTCGGGCGGACCCCTGGAGTCGGTGGTCGACCAAGTCACCGGCTTTCTACGGCAGCCGTCGCCCAGCTCCTTCGCTGAAGCCATGGAAAAGCTCGTCAGGAGTCCCGATTTGGGAACAAAAATGGGAGAGGCTGGAAAAAGTAGAGTCCTTCAAACATTTTCTGTGGATGCCTTTACAGAGCAATTGTATCAGTATATCTGCAAGCTCACACAATGAATGTAGAATAACAGCTGCAGTGTTAAAAATGAAGATTAATTTTGCATTGCACAAAATGAAATTTGACACTCCCTACTTCAAGGAATGCATAGTTATTTTGTTTTGCGAATATGGGTTGGGGTATATGTCTCTTAAGGTATACGCACTGAGTGGAGAGAAGTTTGGGACCCAGAATAACGTTGAGCGTTGGTGTATTAATCAGCTGTTTAGGAAGACGTGAGAAAAAAGACAGCTCAACCTCGAGCTGGGAATAATGAATCGGGCTGTCACACACAGCAGTGGTCGTCTGCTGGTTAGATTGTGTAATAGTGACACACATGAAATATTATCCAGCAGCAATTCTTACAAATTCTTAATTAAAAATTCTTATTATTTCAATGCAAATTGCAAACAAAAAATTTTGGCCTGAAAATTCCAGATTGGTAATCTAATGGTTCCAGCGAGATGCCAGATTGGCATTCAGTAGAAACTCCAATGACTTTTAGAAATAATTTTGAGGAAACAGATTTGCAAGAGTGAGGGCTAAATAAACTGGAATTACAACAGTTAGATGTCATGAGGTGGAAGGAGAATCATTTGGTACACAAACAGTGAATTTGGTCAGTCAACTACATAGTCTGTTTCTATTGTTTTTAACCATTGACCAGGAAATTCCCTGGTGGAGTGCTGAACCAAAAACAAGTCAAACAGTTTTTGGAAACATATCAAAATTAAGTTAAAACCTGATTTCTGGAGGGGTAATGACAGGCTCCAGCTTTTCCAGAGGTTTCCAGATAGGTTGTTCCTATGTTGTGCAACATTGGAAGTTGACCAGCTTTGAATATTGTATAATATTCATGTGAGGTTTCTTGGTTACTAATCCATTTGGAAACAGATCCTTCAACCAAAAGTTTGGTTATCACTGCTTAATACATAGTGCTACACTTTCTCTGGTACGATATGCTTCAAATGTGTGATCTACTTATGTTTGATCTCTGACTAATGTCAGAACACTGCAAACATATAGATTGTGATCACATGCATTAAACAGCAAGGTGGCTCAGTGGTTAGCACTGCTCCTTCACAGCATCAGTGACCCAGGTTTGATTTCAGCCTTGAGTGTCTGTCTGTGTGGAGTTTGAAGATTCTCCCCATATCTGTGTGGGTTTCTGTCAGGTGGTCTGGTTTCCTCCTACATTCCAAAGATGTGGATTTTCTGTGCTACATTGCCCTTAGCATCTGTGGATGTGCAGGCTAGGTGGATTAGCCATGGTAAATGCAGAGTTTTGGGGATAGGCTAGGTTGAGGTGTGATGTTCTTCAGTGGGTTGATACAGCCCTGACGGGCCAAATGCCCTCTTTCTGCACTGTAGGGATTCTATGATAATGTTAACAAGTCATGTTTTTTGTATGTGTAGAGCCATTTCAACTTTCATTTTGGATGTGAAATTATCTAAAGCAATTAGGCAAGAAATGAGTCTTTTCTGCTGGAGATAATCTCTTATTACTTCAGTTGTAATATGGCCACAATGCAATTGCCATTGCTGTAAAGTAGAATTTCACAAGGTCCAAGGTAGCAATTTTTAAAACATTTTGAATTCATTTCATGTAAGCAGGGTCAAAAGATCAATTTAACTGCTCTAGTAAAACTTAACAGACTTTCCCAGGACAAATGAGGAATGTGCTACTGAAAATATAACTGTCCATCTATTTTGTTATAAACATACCAATACCTAAAATGATGATAAATGGGCCTACAAAAATACATCAGCGCAAGAAATACTACTGAATATTTTTCTATTGATATTTTATAGAGAATAAGTCAATCTTGGAGTGTTGGAAAATTTGTACAAATAAAGAGGCAATGTTATAGAACAAATCAACTTCCATTTTCATTTTCTGATGAAGTGTCTGTCCTGTATTTTTAAATTCGTCCATGGCTCAATGCGTAGTTGCATGTTTGTATCAATTTAGTCCTTACAAAGTAATCTGAATCACAAGGTTCTGGGTCTAAGTTGCTCATTGGGGCTTGAGCAGAAAAGTCAAGGTTGACAATCCAGTAGTACTGAGCGAGTTCTGTATCCTAAGGTCCTGTCTTTCAGATGAGACATCAAACCAAATCTGCCTGCTCAGATTATACAGTATTATATGGGTAAAGAGCAGACAATGGAGTATTTTCTGAAGTACAGTCACTGTTGTAATGTAGAAATTACAACAGCTAATTTGAGCTCAGGAAACTCAAACAGTAATATGATAATGACTAGATAATCTGTTTGTTCTGATATTCATTGTGGAATAGATATTGGTCAGAATACTGGATTAACTCCCTAGATCATTACTGAAATCAAACCATGAGATCTTTGGCATCAACACTTGTAGGCAGATGGGGCTTTAGGTTTAATATCTCGTTTGAAAATACTGCACTTCTGATGGGGCAGTGCTCCTTTAGTATACTTGACACCAAGGTTTTTGTGTTCAAGAGCTGAAATGGGACTTGAACCTGAACCCTTCTGCTTCTGAGGCGGTGAACTACTAACTGAGTACCAGCTGATACATCAATAAAGCTTGGTACTTGTTGCAATTATACCACAGCTGGTGAAATGCTGATTTGACATGATCCTCCTTCCCTCAAGTATCATTTTGTTTTGTCGTCATCCAAGCTAAAGCCACTTTGAATTAAGAGACTGAAGGATCTGTTTCCATGCTATACATCAGACTCTAAAAGTTGTAGCACAATTAGCCTATTGCCAAATAAATGTCAAACAGTGGAGGCAGAAGAAAGAGAACAGAAAGTTCCCGAAGTATAGAGCATTGAGGTATTGCTTCAGGGAATCCTTTACTGAAGGTGAATGGAAATGTCTGCTAAATATTTTCAAATTAGAATTAACATCTCTTTTCACAATTCAGTAAACATTATGCAATTTCATGTAAATTTCAGTAGGAGAGAGGGAGTCAGGAAACTGAGCAGACTTGGGATCTGTTGGGATTTATAAACAATTTCAATTGCAACTTACATTTATTAGTGTAATAAAAAGCAATAAGTCCCAAGGTGCTCCATAGGTGGATTCTGTGAAATTTGATAGTGACATGTCACACAGTGACATGAAATGACCAAAAGCTTTACTCACTAGCCAATTTTAAGGACTGTCTCAAAGAGAGACAGATGCAAAATAATTTAGGGCATTCTAAAGATGCAAAAGTTCAAGACACCTGAAGGCACAACTGACTATTCTGTACGATTAAACGTGATAATAGAATTGTGACAGTGGAGATAAATATTAGTGGGCGGCACGGTGGCACAGTGGTTAGCACTGCTGCCTCACAGCGCTTGAGACCTGGGTTCAATTCCCGACTCAGGCGACAGACTGTGTGGAGTTTGCAAGTTCTCCCCGTGTGTGTGTGGGTTTCCTCCGGGTGCTCCGGTTTCCTCCCACAATCCAAAGATGTGCGGGTCAGGTGAATTGGCTATGCTAAATTGCCCGTTGTGTTAGGTAAGGGGTAAATGTAAGGGTATGGATGGGTTGCGCTTTGGCGGGTCGGTGTGGACTTGTTGGGCCGAAGGGCCTGTTTCCACACTGTAAGTAGTCTAATCTAAAAAAAAAAACGTCATCATTTGGCCCAACGTGTCTGCACCAGCTCAGCATCAAATTGAGATGCTTGAGTTTCAGTTGGAGAAGGGTTGTCGGAATGGTGGAAGTCATGGGGCAAGGCAATGCAGAGATATAAAGATAAATATTAAACTTTTGATGTTGCTATACTGGAGGTTATGTAGGTCAACAAGCATAGTGATAATGAGCAAATTGGACTTGGTGTGATTTCAGTACAAGCATCAGAGTTTTTAAAATGAGCACCCTTTTATGGAGGATTGAAGGTGATGGATAGTATTGGAATAATTGGGTCTATAGGTTAAAAAAGGTATAACTGAGAGCTTCAGCAGCAGATAAGCTGGGCCAAAAATACATGATGTTATGGAGGTGGAGATAGACCAACATGGTGATAAGATTGCTGAAAGTTTGGAGCTCCTCCCTGAGCCAATTATAAGAATCAAGGGAGGGGATGATCTCAAAGAAATAAAAATTTCTGCAAGAAATCTGAAAATAAAACGGTAGTGCTGGAAATACTCAGCACGTCTTGCAACAAAATGTTAATTCTGTTTTCCTCTCAATCTGTGAAGTTCAGTCAACAAACTGGGAGAGTGATTATATCAGTGACTAGGCAACGGGTCATAGACAATAATTACCTAATACTTAGCGCAATATGCAGCAGCAGTAGATTGAAGTGTACTATCTAGTCACATATCCGAGTGCCTTGAAGGTTTAGGAAACTTGTCTAGTTGAACTAGTGTGTTGTGAACAGACAGAGATTCCATTCTGACTTAAAGTGAATACTTCAATATTGCAATCATTTGCCAGTTTGATGAGTGTTTAATTGTATGTGCTGTAACTGGAAAAGAAACAGACCAGTTTCATTAAGTTTTAAAATGGAGAATTATATGTATTTATACTTTAATTTAAAAATAAAAAAGTGCTCCCACGTACATGAGCAAATGCATTCTGGTTCATATACAAAATTAGGGTACAAAGTGGGATAAAATATTATTAATAATTTTAAAAGTCCAGTGAAGATTAAAGTGATATGAGTTCTTCGAGTTTGATGTTTTGGGATGAATCCAAGCTGGGAGTGGTGGATCTTCTACTTTCGCCTTTTGAGGCAGTGTAGAGGTGTCTGTCCTTCTGGGACAATGCAGTTGCTGTGTTAAAGTAAAAACAGAAATGCTGGGGAAACTCAGCAGATGAGGCAGCATCTGTGGAGAGATGAAATAAATAAAGAGAGTCTGGTATGACTCTTCAGAGTTGTCTTCCTTTGGATATTTTTCTGCCTAGTAAGTATACAGCATCATTCTTCGAAAACATTGCTTCATAACAGTAGTCACGAAAACAAATGCAAACATTTAAAGTCATTGGAAAAATGAACTGATATTGATGGGAGTTCAATGAGTCAAATTACCTCCAATGCATTTTCAACAGATTGAGTAGCTTCCAACTGGCCCTCTGAGCGCTGGAGTACAATTTGAGCCAATCTAGTCTCTAAGGAGACCAAAACTCTACACTCTACTCTAGGTGCAGTCTCAACAATGTCCTATACAATTGGAGCAAGATGCCCTTACTTTTATATTCTTTTCACTCCCATTTCCATTCATGCCCTCTTTAAGCTTATCTTGCTCATGAAATGTATCTCTTTGTCTCTTGACCCTATTAACAATCCAACTTCCTTTCCTGCCTCTGTCAGTGGATAGGGCTTTCTACTCATGCGCTGATCCCCTCTCCTTGGAGAGTCAACCCTTGACTCCTCCATCCTTGGAAACTGACCTCCATCTCCAATTTCCCTTTCCTATCAAAGGACCTTGAGCATGTTGGCCTTTACATTGATGCTCATCTTCCTCCATGTTTGAATGTCTACAATCAGGTTCCCAGTTCTTGACTCATCCTTAAACAATTTTTAAAAAAAGAGGTCACAATGGGATCCTGTATCACTGTGACAATGGTGAATTACTCATCTTTATACTTCTCAACCTATGTGTGACTTTTGACACAGTTGATCACTGTCTCTGACTATGACTGAATATCTATGGTCATCCTTCTCCAATATAAATTCACTGTAATTCTGCTGAGTGGGACTAGTTCCTGTCTTATTTAATTCTCACTGGACACTCTTAATCAATGGTTTCTGTTGCAGCACTACTTGTGGTGTCCTCCAAGGATCCATTGTTGGTTCCCATGTATTTCTCAACTCTTGCTGCCCTCTATAACATCATTTGAAAACACATTATATTTCAAAGTAAATTGACAGCACTCAGTTTTGCCTCACAATCACCTCTCTTGATTCGGCCCATTAATGCTTTCTGTGGCTACGTAGTATGCAATGTTTATCTGTCTTGCCCTACCCTTACACATCCACATACACCTCTGAAACCATTCTCTAATATTGTCATCCAGCTATGTCAGGGTCAACTTCTCTTTTCACTGCCCTCCACTTTGATCTCTAGAATAGATCACTGTAGTTTTTCAGCTCTGATGATCAACTTAGAAGTAACTTCTCATTTTTCTGTACTTCCAAAGTTTCGTCCAGGTTTTTGAGTCATCAGGGAGATTGATAGAATGTAGCATTGTATAAATTGCTTGCTGTTAACATATTCTGCATCTTTGCAAAATTTCTCTGGATATCTCCATCATCAGCCTATACCAACTGGCAAATATTAGGCTAGAAAAGGGATACCAGATGTCTTTCAAGTGAAAGGAGGAGTATGTCAACTACTGTCACCAAAGTTATTTAATTTGTACAATGGAACATAATTAGATGTGCTTCTATAGGTAAAATTGGAGGCAAGAACAGACTGTTCATTTGACATCTAGTTCTGGGTGAGCAAACATTTCCTCAAATTTATATTGGGAAGATTGGAGTCACGTCTTTGGTTCACAATACAAACACAGTACAGACCCAGCTACCATTTCCATCCTTCTCTCTTGCATTTATCTAAAGGTGGCCAGAATGTTTGACCCCAATACAAGCTTCCAAACAGATATCCATGTGATCACTAAGACCTCATATTTCCATCAATGTAACAACACCCCCATGTCAGCCCCTGCCTCATTTTGTCTGCTGCTGAAATCCTCGCTCATGCTTTTGTTACGTCCAGACTTGACATCCCTCATTCTTTCTTCTTTAAATTTCCAAACCTTGTCCATGTCCTACCTTGCACTAGATCCTATTTACCCATCACCACTCACTGACCTATGTTAGCTTCCACTTAAGCAGTGCACTGGTCTTTGTATTCCTTTCTATTTTCTTCTAATTTTCTAGGCTATGATCTCTCCCTCTGTATTCTCCAATCCCACGTCCCTCCCATTCCTTCATTTGTGTAAGACTGGCATTTGAATATCACTGATTTTAACATATTGATAGTTGTGCTTTCAGCTGCCTGAGACCCAAACTCTGGAATTCACTTCCTAAACCCCTGAATCTCGCATTCTTTCTTTAATATATTCCAAAATACCTAAGCTTTTGGTTATCTGTCTTACTATCATTTTTTGTTACTTAGTATCATTTTGTTTCATAATGCCTCTGAGAAGAACCTTAGATCAGTTATTATGTTACATTTGTTATAAAAATACAGGTCTGTGGGATTGATTTTAAAATAACGAGTTTAAACTGAAATATTAAATTTATCATGATGCAAACATGCAGGGACTATCTCTTTTAAATCCGTATACATGGTGCATTTCATCTTGTGAATTACATTAGGATTAGAAATTGTATGACAGGGACCAGGGCAAGAATTATTTTGCTTTGTTTAATTTATGTAAATGAGCCCTGTCATATTCCATGGGTGACATGCTTTCTGAATACAACCAGGTGCCTTTGTTTTTAATTCATGTAGATAAGTCAGAATGTATTCAGCAGGCAGTGTGTTTTTTTCCTTCTTGGCAAATGAAATATGAGATGAGATTCTTCATTCGTTCGCAGCTTGTCTGCTGACTGGAAAAGTTGTGTTTCACAGCCTCTGGAGATGACTTTCATTTAATGTTCCATTAAAAATATTAATAGAAAAAGTAGATTTGAGAGTTTTAGGATTTTTTTGTTGTGTACTATGTAACAGGAAATGTTGCAACATGCAAATAAGGTAATTCTTGGCATATGTACATTTTTATTAAATGTATTGGCTGTCCGGATGTATGAATACTAGATAAATAACTGTCACATTTGTACCAATTTGCATTTGTCTGTTATTTGAAGGAAGGTCTTAATCTGGTTAAAATATTCACCAGAGATGTTCCTGAATGTAGCTAAATGCATGTGTATGATTATGTCACACAGCATGTTTTCCAGACATTAGAGTCAATTTTCCAAGATTTTTTTGCTGGGTTAGTTTCACTTGACAGGATTGTCCGTCAGGAGGGGCAGGTGGTGTTATGATGAGAATCTCACTGGACCAGTAGTTCAGAGCTCTAGACTGTTGCTATGTGGACATCCAAATAATTCAATTAATAAACAATGGCAAACCTAGCCTTGAAATCCACCTCATTAAATTTTGGGGCTAATGCCAACATTAGGAAAGCTATTATACAGATTAGTCAAGCAAAAACCTGAGGTACCCATGGGATCATACCATACACAATGTCCCAGACACTGCCATCATCATCCAGGATGTGTCCTGTCCCACCTGCAGGACAGACTCCAAAGACATGGCAGAATGTTGGTATATAGTTGAGATAGAGTTGTCCTGAGAGTCTTTAATGTTGACTCCAGATCCTATGAAATGCGATTAACCATGGGCAAGGAAATTTCCTACTGATAAACTCATTACATCAATCTCATTCCCACTCCACATACATGTATTACCTCAGCTGAAGAATCACTACTCCATGTTGAATACCAATTGGAGGATACACCGAGTGATCCATTCACAAGAGTGGCTCAATAGCACCACTACTGATTCCTAAAGGACAAAGTCACATGATATCAGGTTATAGTCCAACAGCATTATTTGAAATCACAAGCTTTCGAAGCGCTGCCCCTTTGTTAGGTGAAGTAAAGAAAAGCATACCAGCACAAAATTTATAGACTGAGAGAACAAAAGATCTCACAAATTGAATTGCAGATCTTCCCCTTTATTTGCTATTCAGCTGTTGACAGTTTGCTCGCCCTATCTGGCACTTTTGGTCACCTGCAGAGACTTAATTATTCAGCCTATGGACACTGCTCTCTCATCATTTGTATGACCTTTCGATCTCTATGCCCATTGATCCCTCTGCCTATAAATTCTGTGCTTGTATGCTTTTCTTCACTTCATCTGATGCAGGGACAGTGCTTCAAAAGCTTGTGATTTCAAATAAACCTGTTGGATAATAACCTGGTATAGTGTGACTCCCGACTGTCCACCTGCATATCATGGATCCCAAAGGACCTAGCTGCTAGAATGAATCTGCAGGAAACTCAAGAGGAAAAAATGTGCTTGATCTCCTGCTCACCAATTTATCTGCAGACACATCGGGCTGTGGCAGTTTTGGGAGGAGTGGCCATTACACAGTTCTTATTGGAGACAAAATCATGTCTTCACATTGAAAATAGTTTCCACCACACTGTGTGGCACAACCACCATATTAAGTAGAATCAATTACAAAGAGATTATAATACCTTAAAACTGGGCATCTATGAAATACTGCAGGACATCAGCAGCAGAACTGTATTCAGTTGTAATCCTCACAGCCGATATCCTCATTGGCTAACAGATTCAACTTCCCATGTTCAGGATTGCATTGCCCTAGCGTCAAAATAGCTAACAGAAAGGGTAGTTGTTTAATCCAGTAGCTACGTAGAGAGGTGAAACTCAGAGAATCTTGTTAAAGATACAAATGTGCTATGAAAGCAGAACACAGTACACAGATGGTGTACAAAATACATCAAAGCTGAGAAAAATAGGAATGGGACAAATGATGCCACTGGGAAGTCTTAAAGAAGGAATAAATATAATCCTTTTAGAGGAATATTTATTACATTATTCATTACTGAAAACTTGCTGGGAAATAAAATAAAATTATTCAGTTGCTGGTGTCTCCATTTTACTGCTGTTATATCTGTACTGCTGTAGATCATTACTAGCCAAACTTTCTATAGTGAATGAATGTAAACTTTTATAGCAGCTATAAAGCATTTTAATTCTTTAGTGTATTGTTAAGCTTCAATATTCCCACAAATAGAGGAAACTAGTCACTAATAAGTTGATTATAATTGAAATAATTCATTTGATTTTACTTTAATGCCACAGAGATAAGATTCAATTTTTCTTAAATGAATCAATTAATGATAGAAAATGACATTGCATTTTTAAGAGTATTTATTACCATTTTGTGATGTTGATTTTGAATGAATTTGTATGTATAAATGTTCTTCCATTTACAATGGGAAAGATGTGAAATTATCATCTTAGAGGAAGTTGTCTCAGTAGCAGTGTGATATTAATGTGTACCACATGAACTGAGTAGCATAAGAACATGTAAGATCATGGCTGGTCTACAATCTGACTCCATCTATCTACCTTTTGTTTTGTTTCTTTGTAGGGGCTGTTGGCTTCGCTGACATTTAATCTCACTCCTAATTGTCTTTGAGAAAGTGGTGTTGATTTGCAATCTGCAATCATTGCAGTCATGTGGTGCTGGAACAACTATAGCACTGTTTGGAAGAGAGTTTCAGGTTTTGAATGCAGTGTCTGTGAAGTGGTGCTGATGAAGTTCCAAGTCAGGATCATGTGTGGCTTGAAACAGAACTTGTAGGTGGTGCTGTTCCCAGGCTGGTCTTGGCCTCCTAGATGGTAGAGGTTGCACATTTAAAAGGAGTTATAATAGTGGTCTTGGAGGAGAAAGTGAGGATTGCAGATGCTGGAGATCAGAGCTGAAAAATGTGTTGCTGGAAAAGTGCAGAAGATCAGGCAGCATCCCAGGAGCAGGAGCATCGATGTTTCGGTCAACTGTAATCACTAGAATGTTGAAAGTGGAGATTTAGCAATGGAAATGCCATTAAATGTCAAGGGAGATAGTTAGATTTTCCGTTGTTAGAGATGGTAATAATGTGGCATGAATCTTCCCACTTATCAGATCAAGTGTGAATGTTGTACAGACCTTGCTGCACATGGACATGGAGACAGCTTCAGTATCTGAAGATTCATGAATAGTTCTGAACAGTATGTTGTCATCAGACATCATCCCCACTTCTGACCTTATGATGGAGGGAAGGTTGTGTTAATGAAGCATAGTCGATTGAATCTCAGATGGTGACAAAACAGACTACATGCGGAGGTGGAAGATCTGGAAAAATGGTGCACTGAGAACAACCTAGCTTGCAATGTCGGCAAAACCAAGGAACACATTATTGATTTTTGGCAGGATGTTACTCATGCTCCCCCCCCCCCCCCCCCCCCCCCCCCCCCCCACACACACATATATATACACACACACACACACATTAACAGCACAGAGTGGAACAAGTGGAGAGTGTAAAGCTCCTGGGAATGGTCACCCATACCAAGCTTTCTTGGACTCTTCATGTGGACACACTAGTTACAAAGGCACAACAATGTCTCCTCTTCCTCAGGCAGCCGAGGAAATTTGGCATGACGGCGAATACCCTTGCCAATGTTTATAGTTGCGCCATCGCGAGCATTCTGTCTGGATGTATCACTAGCTGGTATGGCAACTGTAACATTCAAGATTGGAGACAGTTACAGAGAGTGGTGAACTTGGCCCTGACAATCACAAAGGTCAACCTTTCATCTATAGAATCCATCTACCAAGCCTGCTGTCAAGGAAAGGCCTCTAGCATTCTCAAAGATCCATCCCACCCTGGCAATATTTTTCTACACCCTCCACCATTGGGGAGAAGGTACAGAAGCCTGAAAACATGCACCAGCTGGCTTCAAAACAGTTTTTACCCTACTGTTGTTGGAATACTGAATGGATTCGCAAACTCTTAACCTTCGCCTGAGCCCTTGTTTTTGTTTTTGCTGCTGTTTACCTATCATTTACTTATCTATGCTACTTAACTCTGATCTGCCTTATTGCTCGCAAGACAAAGCTTTTCACTGTGCCTTCGTACATGTGACAATAAATTCAGTTCAGTTCAATTCAATTCAATTCAAGCAGAAAGATGATGGTTGGGTCGAGGACACTGACCTGAGGAAGTTCTGCAAAACTGAACTCTCACTGAGATGACTGACCTCCAACAATAACAACCATCTTCCTACGTACTAGGCATGACTCCAACCAGTGAAGAATTATTCTTCGATTCCCATTGGCTTGAGTTTTGCTCCTCCATATTCCTTAATACCTTCAGATAATACAAGTATATCAATCACAAACTTAAAAATAGTAATGGACCCAGCATCATGTGCCATCTATAGAAGAGTTCCAAACTTTTGCCACCAATTAGGTATAGGTGTCTTTCCTGACTTCATTCCTGAAACGGCAGTCTCTAATCTTCAGGCTCTGTCCTTAATTCTAAATCCCCCAACAGAAATTAATGCTCTCAATTTACTCTCTGTTCCCCTTAATACCTCAAACTTTCATCAAATTACTCTTTAATTTTATAAATTCCAGGGAATACTATCTTTGTTTGTTTCATTCCCCTCTTCACCACCTCCCCCCCCATCCCCCCACTTTTAATTTAAACTTTGAGGTCCAGAATCTAGTACTTCACTTTCTTTCTAACCTGTCATGCCCAGAACAGCTTACAGTGCTCCAGGTTCAGATTAATCAGGTCTTCATAAGCTGTAACATATGGGTTCTTACTCTGCTGTATTCTGGACCTTTTTGTACAGTCCAGCATTCCACGAGCACTGTTGGTTGACAAAGGGTGTTTTCACTTATCATCATTAAACTCTCAAAATGACTCCAACATATTATAAACACAAAGATAAAATTTAAAAATCCATTCATAAAACCAATCTTCTTTTATTCCAATCATACCAATCTGTATAATTGCCAAATTCAGTTCCTTCCCTGTGGGGACTCTCTTCTTCCAAAAAATTGTTGAGACTAGGTCACTTGAAAATTTCAAAATAGATTTTTGTTATAAGAGGAGGAAGGGGTAAGGAATAAAAGCAGATAGATGGAATTAAGGTGCAGATCAACCAGGATCAAATTAAAAGGTACAAGAGGCTTGGGACTCTGAATGGCCTGCTCCAATTTCTGTATTTCAATGCACCATACAACTCAGTATTAACTTTTCTGCTAAGTTAAGGACAGTGAAGATGGATCTATTACAACATGCTCAACAATTTGTATCTGGGTCATGTAATTTAACATCTGGGTGGCTATCAAGTACGAGCATTTTTCCATACTTGACTCCTCTTCCAGCTTATAAATCACTGCTTCCTCCTCCAAATCCAAATTGCTATTTTTAGGATCAATGGAAAGAACACACCTGAGTTAACTGGTAAGCATCAAAAGTGAGACGAACGCAAGCAAAAATACTGAGGTGAAAAAATGTAACTTTTCTGCTGGTCAGAGTTTTGAGTCCAAACCAGTACAAAATACACAAGTGTCAGTAAGAGCATAGCTTATCTGAACTGATAAGAGTTCTCCAATGAATGGACTGCAACCCTACAAAATTCAATACTGGGACTAAATCGCATGCTAATATAATATTCCAGTGCATGGTGAGGCTGCAATTGTATATTGTGCAGAATTATGAAAGACCAATTTCCATTCTATGGAAATCAGAGCTCAGTCTCTCGTGTGCAGCAGTCCATCCTCCCAAATCCCCAATCAGAGATCAAAGATACACTATAAACCCAGTGTCTGGCAGATGCACAAATGTCAGAAAGGTTTATTTCTTAATTAATAAATATTCTGGTGACTGTATGATCTACTGCCATGAAAGCTTCATGGATATATCAGAGGAGAAAATTGCTTAAAACCAACGCCTGAACTTTTGTTAGTTTGTCCCCTTTCAATAATGTTAAACAAATAAGGGAGAACAGAATGAATTCATTCATCGATTGATCAATGACAAATGGACGATAGGGACAAAATGTTTTTTTATTAAAGGTTTGAGAATACAAGGACACAGATATAAGATAATTTGCAAAAGAAGCTCTCGTGATGTGATGATCAAGTAGTTAGGGTCTAGAATGTTCTGCCTGGAAGCGTAGTGGAGGCAAGTTTAATTCAGGCATTCATGTGGGCATTAGAGATTATTTAAATAGAAACATTATCCAGGATTATAGAGAAAAGGCGGAAGAATGGCACTGAGTTGTGCTGCTCATTCAGACAGCCAATACAGGCCGAATGGCTTCTTCATTATAATAATTCTGTGAAGAAAAATGGAAGGATATTTGTCTGTTTTGTGATCTGACATTAACAGAATATTTTTGTCCTTAATATGTCTGTAGTTTTAGTCATTGCATGTCACAAAGCCTTTATATATTTCTACAACCTTGTATCGTGCATTGTTTTGCTTTTCAGATTGAAGTCAAATGTTTGTATCTTTCTTTCTCCAGGATCATTATACTAATATAATGACGTGAGTTCCTTGTTAGATATGGTGACAGGTAATTTATGTTCACATTGTGCTGTGCATTAGGCTGTCAGTCAAGTGCTTAGTTGATGCTTGGTTGTGTGGAAGAAAATGAAAAATAGAGTCATCAGGTAAACTTTAAACCCTGGTTCCTAGGGTTACTTGAAAGGTGTTGACAGGACACCCAGACACCATTAATGTGGCAAGCTTTTCAAAGGAATAACATGAATGTCTCATCAATGATCCACAAAGTTTTCATTTCCACTTCAGTTTCAGACAGAGCCTTTGCTTTAATTGTGATACCTCAAATTGTTATCTTTGAGTCAAAAAAGAAAACTATTACATTGATGTAGTGCCTTCCATGTCCAAAAATGCTTTACAGCCATCAAAGTAGTCTTGAAGTGTATATATTTGTTTAATGAGATCCTGCGGCAGAGCTGAAAATGTGTTGCTGGAAAAGCGCAGCAGGTCAGGCAGCATCCAAGGAACAGGAAATTCGATGTTTCGGGCCGGAGCCCTTCATCAGGAATGAGGAAAGTGTGTCCAGCAGGCTAAGATAAAAGGTAGGGAGGAGGGACTTGGGGGAGGGGGCGATGGAGATGTGATATGTGGAAGGAGGTCAAGGTGAGGGTGATAGGCCGGAGTGGGGTGGTCAGAAAGAAGATTGCAGGTTAGGAAGGCGGTGCTGAGTTCAAGGGATTTGACTGAGACAAGGTGGGGGGAGGGGAAATGAGGAAACTGGAGAAATCTGAGTTCATCCCTTGTGGTTGGAGGGTTCCCAGGCGGAAGATGAGGCGTTCTTCCTCCAACTGTCGTGTTGTTATGGTCTGGCGATGAAGGAGTCCAAGGACCTGCATGTCCTTGGTGGAGTGGGAGGGAGAGTTAAAGTGTTGAGCCACGGGGTGGTTGGGTTGGTTGGTCCGGGTGTCCCAGAGGTGTTCTCTGAAACGTTCCGCAAGTAAGCGGCCTGTCTCCCCAATATAGAGGAGGCCACATTGGGTACAGCGGATGCAATAGATGATGTGTATGGAGGTGCAGGTGAATTTGTGGCGGATATGGAAGGATCCTTTGGGGCCTTGGAGAGAAGTAAGGGAGGAGGTGTGGGCGCAAGTTTTGCATTTCTTGCGGTTGCAGGGGAAGGTGCCTGGAGTGAAGGTTGGGTTGGTGGGGGGTGTGGACCTGACGAGGGAGTCACGGAGGGAGTGGTCTTTTCGGAACACTGAGAGGGGAGGGGAGGGAAATATATCCCTTGTGGTGGGGTCCGTTTGCAGGTGGCGGAAATGACGGCGGATGATACGCTGTATATGGAGGTTGGTGGGGTGGTAGGTGAGAACCAGTGGGGTTCTGAACTGGTGGCGGTTGGAGGGGCGGGGCTCAAGGGCGGAGGAGCGGGAAGCGGAGGAGATGCAGTGGAGGGCATCGTCGATCACGTCTGGGGGGAGTCTGCGGTCCTTGAAGCAGGAGGCCATCTGGGCTGTACGGTAGTGGAACTGGTCCTCCAGGGAGCAGATGCGGTGGAGACGAAGGAATAGGGAATATGGGATGGCGTTTTTACAGGGGGCAGGGTGGGAGGAGGTATAGTCTAGGTAGCTGTGGGAGTCAGTCGGTTTATAGTAGATGTCCGTGTTGACTCGGTCGCCCGAGATAGAAATGGAAAGGTCTAGGAAGGGGAGGGAGGAGTATGAGACGGTCCTGGTGAATTCGAGGTCGGGGTGGAAGGTGTTGGTAAAGTGGATGAACTGTTCAACTTCCTCGTGGGAGCACGAGGCAGCGCCGATACAGTCATCGATGTGGCGGAGGAAAAGGTGGGGGTTGGTGCCAGTGTAGTTGCGGAAGATGGACTGTTCCACATATCCTACGAAGAGGCAGGCGTAGCTGGGGCCCATGCGGGTGCCCATGGCAACTCCTTTGGTTTGGAGTAAGTGGGAGCACTGGAAAGAGAAGCTGTTCAGTGTGAGGACCAGTTCAGTCAGTTGAAGGATGGTGTCAGTGGAAGGGTACTGGTTGGTACAGCGGGAAAGGAAGAAGCAGAGGGCTTTGAGTCCTTTGTGATGGGGGATGGAGGTGTACAGCGACTGATGTCCATCGTGAAGATAAGGCGTTGGGGACCGGGGAAGCGAAAGTCATAGAGGAGGTGAGGGCGTGGATGGTGTCCCGAACGTAGGTGGGGAGTTCTTGGACTAAGGGGGACAGGACCGTGTCGAGGTATGCAGAGATGAGTTCGGTGGGGCAGGAGCAGGCTGAGACAATGGGTCGGCCTGGGCAGTCAGGTTTGTGGATTTTGGGCAGGAGGTAGAAACGGGCAGTGCGGGGTTGTGGGACTATGAGGTTGGAGGCGGTGGATGGGCGATCCCCTGACTTGGACTAAGGGGGACAGGACCGTGTCGAGGTATGCAGAGACTTGGACTAAGGGGGACAGGACCTGCCAGTTTGTGCACAGTAACCGCCCAAACAGTGATGTGATAATGACCAGCATTCCCGCTTTTGTGATGTCGACTGAGAGGTAAGTGTTAGCTCAATTATGTCAGGGATTGGCTCAAACATCAGAATGAAATTAATTAAGCATATAACTGCAGCATAAGAACAGGCCTTTCTGCCCACTACATCTGCGCTGACCTCAATGCCAATCCAACTTAATCCCATCTGCATGCCTCTATTCCTTGCCCATACACATGTCTGATGAAATGCCTCTTAAGTTTTGTTATTGCACCTGCTTCGACCACCCCCCCGGCAGTACGTTCCAGGTACCTATAACCCTCTGCAGAAAAAACTTGCCTTTCACATTTCCTTTAAACTTTTCCCCTCTCACCTTAAATTTATGCCTTTGTAGTATTTGACATTTCCATCCTGGGAAAAAAAGCTCTGAATATCCACCCTATCCAGGTTGCTCATACATTTACATACTTCTGTCAAGTCACCCTTCGGTCTCTGATGTTCTAACAATTCAACTCAAGTTTGTTCAACTTCATAGCCAATACACTCCAATCCAGGAAACATCCTGGTAAACCTCTTTTGTATTGTTTCCTTCCTAAAGTTTTGCAACCAGAACTGCACACAATACTGAAACTAAAGTTTTATACAGCTATGACATGTCAACTTTTATACTCTATGTCCCAACTGATGAAGGCAAGTGTGCCATATGTCTTTTTTTAATCACCTTTTCCACTCATGTTGCCACTTTCAGGAAGCTATGGATTTGCACCCCAAGATTTCTTTATATATCAATGCTCTTAAATATCATAGAGTCATAGAGATGTACAGCATGGAAACAGACCCTTCGGTCCAACTCGTCCATGCCAACCAGATATCTCAACCCAATCTAGTCCCAACTGCCAGCACCTGGACCAAATCCCTCCAAACCCTTCCTATTCATATACCCATCCAAATGCCTTTTAAATGTTGCAATTCTACTAGCCTCCACCACTTCCTCTAGCAGCTCATTCAATACATGTACCACTCTCTGCATGAAAAAGTTGCCCCTTAGGTCTCTTTTATATCTTTCCCCTCTCACCCTAAACTTAGGCCCTCTAGTTCTGGATTCCCGCACCCCAGGGAAAAAAAATTGTCTATTTATCCTATCCATGATTTTGTAAATCTCTACAAGATCACCCCTCAGCCTCCGACGCTCCAGGGAAACAGCCCCAGCCTGTTCAGCCTCTCCCTATAGTTCAAATCCTCCAACCTTGGTAACATTCTTGTAAATCTTTTCTGAACCCTTTCAAGTTTCACAGCATCCACTCATTTGATTTTTTTTTCTTAATTTGCAAAACAAACCTATTTTGTGATTAGTGCTTATATTTCAGTGACAGACCACTTCACTAAATTAAACTAAACAAAATATAAGCTATCATGCTAGATTTCAGAATGGGATTTGACTTGTCCAGTATTAGCATCAGACGTGGTCATAATAAGAACAGGAATAATCTACTGGTGGAAGTGTCCTGCCATTTACTGTCTACTTTCCTTTTGCATTGACCGCCCAAAATGCATCAACTCACATTTGTCCAGACTAAACTCCATCTGCCATTTCTCTGCCCAACTTTCCAACTGATGTATATTCTGCTCTATCCTTCAACAAATTCCCTCATTATCCACAGTTCCACCAATTTTCCTATCATCTGCAAAATTACTAATCAGACCACCTACGTTTTCATCCAAATTATTTATATATATATATATATATATATATATATAATATTACAGACAACAAAGGTCCCAGCATTGATCCTTGCAGAACATCTCTGGTCACAGAAAAGTGACCACAACTATCTTCTGTCTTCTATGACCAAGCCAATTTTGGATCTAACTTACCAACTCACTGTGGATCCCATGTGACTTAATCTTCTGGACCAGGAGGAACCTTATAAGATGCTTTAGTAAAGTCCATGTAGACAAAATTCACTGCCCTACCCTCCTCAATCTTCTCTCACTTCCTCAGAACAACTCAATCAAATTTGTGAGACAAAACCTCCTCCCACAAAGCCAAACTGACTATCCTAATAAGTCCATTTTTTTCCAAATGCAAGTAGATCCTGTCTGTAAGAATCTTCTCCAATAATTTCCCTATCTCTGATGTAAGGCTCAGCAGCCTATAATTTCCTGATTATCCCTGTTGCTTTTCTTCAACAAAGGAATGACATTAGCTATTCTCCAGTCTTCTGGATCCTCACTTGTGGTTAAAAAGGATACAAAAATCTCTGTCAAAGCTGCAACAGTCTCTTCCTTTGTCTCCTTCAGTGTCCATCAGATTCATTCAGATGTTGGGGATTTATTTAACTTAATGTTTTTCAGGACATCAAACACCACCTCTTTCTTAATATTGACATTCCCTAGGATAAAAACATACCCCTCCCTGATCTTGCCATTACCCATGCGCTTTTCCTTGTTGAATGCCAATATGGAGTTCATTGTAGGTAAGTGTGAAGTGATTCACTTTGGTAAGAGTAACAAGAAGATGGCGTACTGGGCTAATGGTTGGATACTTGGTAGTGTGGATGAGCAGAGGGATCTTGGTGTCCATGTACACAGATCTCTGAAAGTTGCCACCCAGGTAAATAGTGCTGTGAAGAAGGGACATGGTGTACTGGCTTTTATTGGTAGAGGAATTGAGTTCCGGAGTCCTGAGGTCATGTTGCAGTTGTATAAGACTCTGGTGCGGTCGCATCTGGAGTATTGTGTGCAGTTTTGGTCGCCATAATATGGGAAGGATGTGAAAGCACTGGAACGGGTGCAGAGGAGGTTTACCAGGATGTTGCCTGGTATGATAGGAAGATCGTATGAGGAAAGGCTGAGGCACTTGGGGCTGTTTTCATTGGAGAAAAGAAGGTTTAGGGGTGACTTGATAAAGGTGAACAAGATGATTAGGGGTTTAGATAGGGTTGACAATGAGAACCTTTTTTCACTTATGGAGTCAGCTATTACGAGGGGGCATAGCTTTAAATTAAGGGATGGTAGGTATAGGACAAATGTTAGGGGTAGATTCATTACTCAGCGAGTCGTGAGTTCATGGAATGCCCTGCCAGTAGCAGTGGTGGACTCTCCCTCTTTATGGGCATTTAAACGGGCATTGGATAGGCATATGGAGGATAGTGGGCTAGTGTAGGTTAGGTGGGCTTGGATCGGCGCAACATCGAGGGCCGAAGGGCCTGTACTGTGCTGTATTTTTCTATGTTCTATGTTCTATGAAGTACTCATTAAGGACCTCAACAACTTTCTTTGGAGAAATGTTCACACAAGAGAACATCATCATTTCTCAGATGTCATGCATCTAGCTATTACATAATACATAATTAACCTATTTACCATTCATCAAAATTGATCCTACCTTCTGCCTAAGGCATTGTGTGGTTATCCTTCTCCACAAAGTAGCAGAAGCTTAGACTAATTACCAATAAGAAAGATTGGTGATGGCGAATCTACTCTAATATCCAGATGGTGATCCTGCCAATATGGGTTTACTATTTTACATTTCCTCCCCACAAATAACATATCCAGCAGGGGCACGTCATATTCAGTCCTCAGAGTTGTAAAGGACTTTGGTTAGATTTCTGTTCAACTCATTCTGTCTGGAGGCAGATCAGTTCCTATTCCTTGTGAATGAAGTACTTTCTCTGTTAGGAATGATTGTAGTGTATCAAATTTTCCAGTATGTATCAATATTGCTATGTAACTAAAATGCCAGAATTTGTTTTTTTTATTTTCCAACAATTTCAACTCAGTTGTTCATCAAATAATCTTGGGCCAAATTTAAAAAAACTTTATTCAGGTAAATTTTTCAATACAAAGGTTTTCTAAATGGAATGTCTTTGATTATTGAAATGGAGAGAGAGAAGTAAACAAAGTGTACCTGTTGTTTGATGATCTCTAAACATCATAGAGAGTATAAAAGGAGAGAGCAAAGCAGGAGTAATTAAATTCTGTCAATTATCACAGAGTCATAGAGATGTACAGCATGGAAACAGACCCTTCCAGTCCAACTTGTTCATGCCGACCAGATATCCCAACCCAATCTAGTCCGACCTGCCAGCACCTGGCCCATATCCCTCCAAACCCTTCCTATTCATATAGCCATCCAGTATGCCTTTTAAATGTTGTAATTGTACTAGCCTCCACCACCTCATCTGATAGCTCATGCCATACACGTACTACCCTCTGCATGAAAAAGTTGCTCCTTAGGTCTCTTTTATATCTTTCCCCTCTCACCCTAAACCTATGCCCTCTAGTTCTGGACTCCCCCACCCCAGGGAAGAGACTTTGTCTTTTTATCTTAACTATGCCCCTCATGATTTTTTAATTCAACAGCACCATTGAAAATATGGCACAACAGGACTTCTGCACACCAATCTGATGCCATCATAAGCTTCCCACTCATGGCCTTTGACATCAAGGCTATATGAGTGAGACATGACTCAATGGGAAACAGGGAAAATGCATTGCTTGTTGGAGTCATACCTGACACACTGGAAGATGGTTATGGTTGTTGGGGTATAATGTGGGAAAGTGTGAGGTTGACCATTTTAGAAGGTAGAACATGAGTGCCATAGATAAGGTGAATAACAAAGGACTTTTCCCTAGGGTTGGGAAGTTCAAAACTAGAGAGCACAATTTTAAGGTCAGAGTAGAAAGATTTAAAAAAGAACTGACAGATAACTTTTTCAGACAGAGAGTGGTTCATATATGCAATCAACTGCCAGAGGAAATGATAGATGCAGGCACAGTTACAACATTTAAAGGTTATTTGGACAGGACACAAATAGGAAAGCCTTAGAAGGTTTTGGGCCAAATACAAGCGAATGGGACTAGTTTAGTTTGGGACACTTGGTCGGCGTGAATGGGTTCGACTGAAGGGTCCGTTTCTTTGCTTTTGACTCTATAACAGTATTATTTAAATGGAGAAAAGCTGCAACACAGGATTTTTGTGTACATGTGCAAAAAACACAATAAGCTAACAGACAGGTGCAGCAGGTAATCAGGAAGGCTAAAGGAATGCTAGTCCTTATTTCAAGGGCATTGAACTATAAGAGTAGGGAATTCTCACTGCAATTGTACAAGGTGCTGGTGAGACCACATCTGTAGAGGTTTTGATCTCCCTATTTAAGAAAGATATTATTTCGTTGGATGCAGTTTAGAGAAGATTCATAAGGATGATCTCTGAAATGGAGGGATTGTCTTATGAGCAAAGGTTAAACAGGTTGGGACTGTGCTGTTGAAATCTAGAACAATGAGAGGGGATTTCATTGAAACATATAGGATTCTTAAGGGGTTTGACAGGGCAAATGCTGAGAGTCTAGGAGGATGATCTTAGGCATAATCTCAGAATAAAGGGGCACCAATTTAATACTGAGATAAGGAGGAATTTCATCTCTCAGAGGGTTGTGATCTTTCAAACTCCTTGCCACAGAGAGCTGTAAGATTTAAGCATTGTGTATTTTTAAGGCTGAGATAGATAGATTCTTCGACAGTTGTGGAATCAAGAGTTGTGGGGAAAAGGTAAGAAAGTGGTGGTAAAGAATGTTCAATCACTCAAGGGGCCGAACAGGCTTAAGGGGCTGAGCAACCTACTCCTGTTATGGGTCAGCTTCAATTCTTAAGGGTCAGCTCCAAGATATCTCTGCAGGAGTTCCTCAGGGTAGTGTCCTAGGCCCAACTATCTTCAGCTGCTACATCAACAACCTTTCCTCCATCATAAGATCAAATGTGGATGTTTGTTGATGATTGTACAATATTCAGCATCATTTGCAACTCAGATACTGAAGCAGTCCATGTTCAAATGCAACAAGATCTGGACAATATCCAGCCTTCTGCTGACAAATGGGAAGTGATATTTGTGCCACACAAATGCCAGACAATAACCATCTCCAACAAGAAAGAATATAACCATTAGCACTGACATTCAATGGTGGTACCATCACCAAATTCCCTTGGTGGGGGTTACCATTGACAAGGAGCTGAACTGGATTCATCATCTAAACACAATGGCTACAAAAGCAGGTCAGATTCTAGGAATACTGCAAGAAGTAACTCAATTCCTGATGTCCCAAAGCCTGCCCACCATCTACAGGGCACAAAGCAAAAGTGTGATGGAATGCTTCCCACGTGCCTGGATGGGTGCAGGTCCAACAACAAGCTTTACACCATCCAGGATGAAGCAGTCCATTTGATTGATACCATCTGGATGTCCCTAAGATCAGAGACTTTTCTTTCCACTGGCATCGGATTATTTGAACCATGAAGGGAAATTCAGTTTAAGCAAGGAATTATTTAAAATATGGCCACGTAATGAAGCCTGTGAATTACATTAGGTTGGAGAATCCCTTGTCTGAATGCTCCCTTTTCCCATGAGCGATCCTTCCACCAAAGGCATCTTGTTTTCCCAGCGAGTGTCCACTTAACTCCTCTATCTGCCTTCCCTCATAGTTACCACTTGCTAGTGGAGGTCCTTACACAACAGCCCGATTGAATACTGTTGTAAGATGTGACTTCACTGATTACTAACATATTGTATGGGCTATCTGGCAAATTTGTTGCTACCATCTTCTTTCATGGTAGAGATCAATAGGGCTTATGAGGACTAGAGTAGAACATATATCATACAACATTGAACATAGAACAATAGAGGGCAGATCAAGCCCTTCGGCGCTCAATGTTGCGCTGACTTGTGAACTAATCTAAGCACATCCCCCTACTCTATCCATACATCATCCATGTGCTTATCCAAGGATTGTTTAAATTTCACTAAAGTTGCTGAGTGAACCTGCCTCTGACATCTACCTTGAATCTATCATCCCTCAATTTGTAGCTATGCCCCCTTGTACAAGCTGATGTCAACAGCCTAAGAAAAAGACTTTTACTGTCTACCCTATCTAATATTCTGATCATCTTGTATGTCTCTATCAAATCTCCTCTTAGCCTGTTTCTTTCCAATGAGAACAGATGCAAGTCTCTCAACCTTTCCTCATAAAACCTTCCCTCCGGACTAGGCAACATCCTGGTAAAGCACCTCTGCATCTTTTCCAATTCTTCCACATCCTTCCTGTATTGGGGCAACCAGAACTGTACACAATATTCCAAGTGCGGCTGCACTAACGTTTTGTATAGTTGCAGCATGACATTACGGCTCCGGAACTCAATTCTTCTACCAATAAAATCTAATGTACTGTATGCCTTCTTAACAGCACTATCAACCTGGGTGGCAACTTTCAGGGAATTATGTACACGGACTCGAAGGTCCCTCTGCACATCCAAACTACCAAGAATCTTTCTATTGACCCAGTATTCTGCCTTCCTATTATTCTTCCCAAAGTGAATCACGGTGGCACAGTGGTTAGCACTGCTGCCTCACAGCGCTCAGACCCGGGTTCAATTCCCGACTCAGGCGACTGACTGTGTGGAGTTTGCACGTTCTCCCCATGCCTGCGTGGGTTTCCTCCGGGTGCTCCGGTTTCCTCCCACAGTCCAAAGATGTGTGGGTCAGGTGAATTGGCCGTGCTAAATTGCCCGTAGTGTTAGGTAAGGGGTAAATGTATGGGTGGGTTGCGCTTCGGCGGGTCGGTGTGGACTTGTTGGGCCGAAGGGCCTGTTTCCACACTGTAAGTAATCTAATTGAAAAAAAAATTGACTTCACATTTCTCTGCATGGGCAGCACAGTGGCTCAGTGGTTAGCACTGCTGCCTCACAGCGCCAGGGACCTGGGTTTGATTCCAGCCTCGGGTGACTGTGTGGAGTTTGCATGTTCTCCCTGTGTCTGTATGGGTTTCCTCCTGGTGCTCCGGTTTCCTCCCACAATCCAAAGATGTGCAGGTTTGGTGAATTGGCCATGTTAAATTGCCCAAAGTGTTAGGTACATTAGTCATGGATAAACGTAGGGTCTGGGTGGGTTAACTCTTCGGAGAGTCAGTGTGGACTTGTTGGGCCAAAGGGCCTGTTACCATACTGTGGGGAATCTAATCTAATCTATAAACTCCATTTGCCAACTCTCAGCCCAATTCTGCAGTTTATCCAAGTCCCCCTGCAACCTGTAACATTCTTCCACACTGTCCACTACTCCACCGACTTTAGTGTTATCTGCAAACTTACTAACCCATCCACCTCTGCCTGCGTCTAAGTCATTTATAAAAATGACAAACAGCAGTGGTCTCAAAACAGATCCTTGTGGCACACCACTAGTAACCAGACTCCAGGCTGAATATTTTCCACCAACCACTACTTGCTGCCTTCTTACAGAGAGGCAGTTTCTAATCCAAACTGCTAAATCACCCTCAATCCCATGCCTCTCCATTTTCTTAGCTTACCATGTAGAACCTTATCAAAGGCCTTACTGAAATCCATGCATACCACGTCAACTGCCTACCCTCATTTACATGTTTGGTCACCTTCTCAAAAAACTCAATGAGGTTTGTGAGATATGACCTGCTCTTGACGACAGGCTTCGTGATGAAGGGCTTTTGCAGAAATGTTGATTTTCCTGCTCCTTGTATGCTGCTTGACCTTCTCCCTAGCTTCCCAGAGAATCCTCGGATAAATGCCATCCAGCTCAGGGATCTTGCCTACTTTCACGCCTTCTAGAATTGATAATACGTCTTCCTTACTGACCTTGATCCTTTCTAGTTTAATATCTCATATCTCATTCTTCTCCTTGACAATATTCTCCTTTTCCTGAGTGAAAACCGATGAGAAATATTCATTTAGCACCTCTCCGATCTCCACAGGGTCCACACACAACTTCCCATTTTTGTCTTTGATTGGCCCTATTTTCCTACCCTTGTCATCCTTTTATTCGTCACATACCGATAGAAAGCTTTAGGGTTCTCCTTTATTCTACCCAGTAAAGACTACTCATGTCCTCTTCGCTCTTCTCAACTCTCTCTTAAAATCCTTCCTAGCTGATCTGTAACTCTCCCGTCACCTCATCTGAGCTATCTTGTCTCATCAGCACATAAGCCTCCTTCTTCCACTTAACAAGAGATGCAATTTTGATAGTAAACCACGATTCCTTACCTTATCACTTCCTCCCTGCCAGAAAGGGACATATCTATCAAGGCAATATCTGTTCCTTAAACCAGCTCCACATTTCAACTGTCCCCATCCCCTGCATTTTGCTACCCCATTCTATGCATCCTAAGTCTTACCTAATCACATTATAGTTGCCTTTCCCTCATCGATAATTCTTGTCCTGTGGCATGTACTTATCCCTTTCCATCACTAAATTAAATGTAATCCAATTATGATCACTTTCTCCAAAGTGCTCACCTACCACTAAATCAAACACCTGGCCTGGTTCATTACCAAGCACCAGATCCAGTGTGGCCTCCCCTCTTGTCGGCCCTTCGACCTACTCTGTCAGAAAACCCTCCTGCACACATTGAACAAAAACTGATCTATCCAACGTACTAGAGTTATAGCATTTTCAGTCAATATTGGAGAAGTTAAAGTCCCCCATAATGACCACCCTGTTCCTTTCACTCCTACCCAGAATTGTTTTGCCAATCCTCTCCTCCACATCCCTGGAACTCTGCGGAGGCCTAAAAAAAATTCCCAGCAATGTACCTCTCCTCCTGTTTCTAACTTCAGCCCTTGCTATCTCAGTAGACGAGTCCTCGTCAAAAGTTCTTTCAGCCATCGTTATACTATCCTTGATCAACAAAGCCACACTTCCTTCTCTTTTTCCACCTTCCCTGTTCTTAATGAAAGATCTAAACCCTGGAACCTGCAACATCCATTCCTGACCATGCTCTATCCATGTCTCCGAAATGGCCACAACATCGAAGTACCAGGTACCTATCCATGCTGCAAGCTCACCTATCTTATTTCAGATACTTCTGGCATTGGAATAAACACACTTCAAACCAGCTTGTTGTCTGCCAGCACATTCCTGTGACTGTGAAAGCCTGTCCATGCCCTCCCTACTCTCTTCCTCTTGTGCACTCGAACTTCACCACAGGTTCCCATTCCCCTGCTGTGTTAGTTGAAACCTACCCGGATAGAACCAGCAAATTTCCTACCTAGGATATTAGTAACCCTCTGGTTCAAGTGAAGATCATCCTGTTTGTAGATGTCCCACCTTCCCCAGAATGAGCCTCAATTATCCATATACCTGAAATCCTCCCACCTGCATCATCCTTGCGGTCAAATGTTCAGCTGATATCTCTCCCTGTTCTTCGCCTCGCTATCACGTGGCACGGGTAACAAACCAGAGATAAAAACTCTGTTTGTTCTAGCTCTCAGCTTCCACCCTAACTCACTGAAATCCTGCCTTACATCCCTATCCCTCTTTCTACCTATGTCGTTGGTACCTACGTGGACCACGACTTGGGGCTGGTCACCCTCTCCCTTCAGGACCCTAAAGACATGATCTGAAACATCATAGACTCTGGCACCTAGGTGGCAACACACCAAGTGTGAGTCTCTTTCATTCCCAACAAACCTTCTATCTGACCCTCTAACTATTGAGTCTAACTAATGACTGACACTCTCCTCCTTTCCCCCTTTCCCTTCTACGCAACAGGGACAGACCCGGCGCTAGAGACCTGCGCCCCATTGCATCTCCTCAACAGTATCCAAAATGGTATACATGTTTTCAGGGGAACGACCACAGGGGATCCCTGCACTGACTGCTTTTTCCCCCTTTGAACAGTCACCCAGCTTTCTTCATGCCTAGGAGTAACTACTTCCCTGTAACTCCTATCTATCACAGCCTCTGCCTCCTGAATGATCCAAAGTTCATCCACTCCTGCTCCAGTTCCCTAATGCAGTCTTGAAGGAGTGAGAGTTGAGTGTACTTCCTACAGATGTACTTGGATGGGACACTAAAGGCATACCTCACCTCAATATCATGCAGGAGGGACATTCCTCCCTCTGCACTACCATCCTTGCTAGTCCCCTTATCAAAATGTAAAAAGGAGAAGCTTACCTGATGTGTCCCTGGTGTTTAAGGTTTGGGTGTAGTGGAGGAAATCAACTTGGTATTTAACAAGACGAGCCTCTTGTCTTACGTATAGGGTTAGTTTATTGCATGATAGTAGCTAGGTACAAGTTACATTAGCCTGATAGACATTAGACTGAGGAAGACCAGGTAATAGAAGTTGCTCATTTGGGATCCTGAGCTGTTTATTCAACAAGTCCATATGCCATTGTCATAGTGGGTGGTGTTTAAGGCAGGATCTGATCCCACCATTTGGAAGGTGAATGTGATCAGACAAGTTACAGACTCAAGAGTAACCTTCATTTATGCACCTGTACTCCTGCATGATTAGTAGGCAGCAGACTTTATTTCTAAATTGTAGCTTTGTCCTTCCTATAATTTGTTCTGGCCACATTTTGAGGATTGGAACACCTCAATGCATTAACTCAACCAAAATTTGACAAATACATAAGATTGGGTACAGGGAAGGTAGGGGATTTAGGTGGCTAAGTAATTGCTTGAAAGACAGTGTGACCCCTTCACTGCACTCAACACCTTGCCAACCACCCATCAATCCCAGCCTCATCCAATGCCCACTAAGAATCCAATAATTTCACTTTGGACTTCATGTTTTAATACCTGTGGTTGTGAAGAACAAGTCCTTTGAGGAATCCAAAATGCCCAGACAGGTTGGAGCATAATATTGCAAAATGCAAAGTAACCAGGTCTTCAGTCCATCAGATGTTGACAGATGTGACAGCGGCAGTATCAACCTTTTAAATGAAGGAGCTGAGGGGGAGGTCATTATAAATATGCTGGGTCAAAAAAAAAATAGAAAGTTCAGAACACTTGCACACAATGGTTTGATCAAATATCAATGACAATGAATCTGACTTATCAGTGCATACAGCTTGCTTGTCATAAATTATTGATGCTGTGAGTAAACTTAAAACCTTTGTTTCCATAAAGATTGTTCTTACTTTAAGAGCACTCATGTCTCTCTATCGGCCTGACTATTGGGCAGCAATGTTTGTCCACGCTGAACACCTGGCACTAGACAGCTGATATTTCAAGAAAGGAGCGGAGACATTTTTGTTTTTAAAAACTCACTGGTTACAGGATCAATGTGGGCTTTTACAAGTGTGCAAAAGGATCAGGAAGTCATTGACAATACTTTGTGAATCTCTCTTGTTAGATCAAACCCCTCAAACATGATAAGAAGAGAGCCTTGGCCTAACGTTTTCTTATTTTAAAGGCAAGTGCTGGGTGTTGTGTTCAGGATGGAACTGATGTGTCAAATTACCAGGCTTGAAGCAAAATATACTTTATTCATACACTATAGTTTAAAGACAACAAAAGAAAGAAGAAATTGGACTAACTTTACCCTATTAGAGAACTTAATAGAATAATAGATTATTTAACTACCAAACAGTAACTGTTCCACTATACAAACATCCTATAAACACACCATTGGCAAAGGCAAATTCAGTAAAAATAGATTGTCTCACATGAAATTCTCCAGTCTGGGAGTAAAAACATCAAGGGAAAACTTTGAGAGAGAGAGAAAGTCGCAGGGAGAGATGCACTGCAGCTTCCAAACTCAGCTTCAAGACCCCAGCAACTGCTACTGAAAACCTTGGTTCTGTGGGAGCTTGACCCCACTTTTTCAGGCTGTTCTATTGTTGCATCTTTAAAAAAAAAACTCAAGGCCTCACAAGCTGTTTACTTTTTTAGATTCAAAAAACAGTTCGACACTTCTGCTCTTAAAACCTCTCTTCCAAAACAAAAGGACAGAAAACATCTCATAAATCTAAAGTATTGTCTCACTCTGTATAAATCTGTATTTAATGAACTTCTTATGTTTTTTCTCTCAATTCCATCTCCTACTTCCCAGAACCATGATGAGGTTCCACTTGTCCTGACTTTCCACCCCACCAGCCTCCACATTCAAAGGCTCAGCCTTCATGATTAGTACTACCTCCAGCGTGACACCACAGACCTAACATATTCCTGAATCAGCCCCAATACCTTGCTCCCTTGCTCTTGGTACCTTCCCTTGAAGTACCTGCTCTATTATCTTTTACCTCCTCATTGTCATGCTCCAAACCAATGTTCCAGATCCCCTTTTGTTGCTGCTGTACAGACCTGGAGGTCTCCAAAAAGGAGGGATATGAAATGCCTTTACATGAATCTTTGACATAAGGACCACATTCTGATGAAAGCAGCACCAACCAAGTCACACAAATACAAGAGGAGACTGGAAGTGCTGTACCTTGCCCTGCCACCCAACCCTGTATCAGCCAAGAAAGGCAGCCTTGTGTGTTGATGAATACTTTCAGTTCTAGGTGAGGGCGAGTTAGTTCTGTGCCTTGAGTAGTCTGTGAGATCTTGGAATGTCCTTGTGAATAGTCGTCGACAGGCGCCACTTGGGAAGGTCACCTTTGATCATTTTTACTTCACAAAGATGACTATCTTAAATCTGCAATGACCAGTGACATGGTCAAACAAAGAGACATAGAAAATAGGAGCAGGAGTAGATCATTTGGCCCTTTGAGCCGACTCTGTCATTTGTTATGATCATGGTTGATCATCCAATTAAATAGCCTGTTCTCGTTTTTCCCCATTTCTTTGATCCCTTTAGCCCCAAGCGCTATGTCTAACCCTTTATTGAAATCATACAATGTTTTAGCAGCAACCAATTTCTGAGGTCATGAACACTACAGGCTCACCATTCTCTGGGCGAAGTAATTCCTCCACATCTCAGTCCCAAAAGATTTATTCCTCCTCCTTTGGCTGTGATACTTGGTTAGAACATAGAACGCTACAGCGCAGTACAGGCCCTTCAGCCCTCATTGTTGCACTGACTTGTGAAATTAATCTGATGCCCACTTAATCTACACCATTCCATTATTATTCATATATACGTTCAATGCCAATTTAAATGCCCTTAATGTTGATGAGTCTACTACTGTTGCTGACCAACCATTCCACGCCCCACCACTCTCTAAGTGAAGAAACTACCCCAGATATCTGCCCTAAATCTATTACCCCTCAATTTAAAGCTATGACCCCTTGTGTTAGCCTTCACACCCTATCTAACCCTCTGATTATCTTATATGTCTTGATTAAGTCACCTCTCAAACTTCTTCTCTCCAATGAAAACAACCTCAATTCCCTCAGTGTTTCCTCATAAGACCTTCCTTCCATACTAGGCAACATTGTAGTAAATCTCCTCTGGACTCTTTCCAAAGCTTCCACTTCCTTCCTATAATGTGGTGACCAGAACTGTATGCAATACTCAGGGTGTGGCCTTATCAGTGTCTTGTTCAGCTGAAACACGATGGCGTGGTTCCAAAACTCAGTCTCTGTACCAACAAACACCAACACATCATATGCCTTCTTAACAACCCTATCAACCTGGTAGCAACCTTTAGAGATTTGTGCACCTGCACACCGAGATCTCTCTGTTCATCTACACTGTCAAGAATGTTACCATTTGCCCAGTACTCTGCAATCCTGTTACTTCTTCCAAAGTGAATCACCTCACACTTTTCTGCATTAAACTCCATTTAGCACTTCTCAGCCCAGCTCTGCATCTTATCTATATCCCTCTGTAACCCATAACATCCTTCGGCACTATCCACAACTCTGCCTACCTTAATGTCATCCGCAAATTTGCCCATCCTTCTATGCCCACATCCAGATCATTTATAAAAATGACAAACAACAGAGACCCCAAAACAGATCCTTCTGACACAACACTGGTAACTGATCTCCAGGATGAACATTTTCCCATCAATCACCACCCTCTGTCTTCTTTCAGCTAGCCAATTTCTGATCCAAACTGCTAAATCACTTTCAATCCCGAAACTCCGTATTTTGTGCAATAGCCTACCATGTGGAACCTTATCAAATGCCTTACTGAAGTCCATATACATCACATCAACCATTTTATCTTCTTCCACCTTTTTGTCACCTTCTCGAAGAACTCAATAAGGTTAATTAAGCACGACCTACGCTTCACAAAACCGTGTTGACTATCCCTAATCAAATTATTCCTTTCCAGATAACCTTTTCCAACACTTAGAATCATAGAGTCATAGAGATGTACAGCACGGAAACAGACCCTTCGGTCCAACTCATCCATGCTGACCAGATACCCACCTGCCAGCAGCCGGCTTATATCCCTCCAGACCATTCCTATTCATATACTCATCCAGATGCCTTTTGAATGTTGCAATTTTACCAGCCTCAATCACTTCCTCTGGTAGCCCATTCCACACATGCACCATCCTCTGCATGAAAAAGTTGCCCCTTAGGTCTCTTTTATACCTTTACTCTCTCACCCTAAACTTATGCCTCTAGTTTTGGACTCCCCCACCCCAGGGAAAATGCCTTGTCCATTCATCTTATTCATGCTCCTCATGATTTTATAAACCTCTATAAGGTCATCCCTCAGCCACTCCAGGGAAAACAGCCCCAGCCTGTTCAGCCTTTCCCTTAGCTCAAATCCTCCAACTCTGGCAACATCCTTGGAAATCTTTTCTGAACCCTTTCAAGTTTCACACCACCGGAAGGAGACCATGCAATATTCCAACAGTGGCCTAACCAATGTTCTGTACAGCTGCAACATGACCTCCCAACTTCTGTATTCAATACTCTAACCAATAAAGGAAAGCATACTGAAAGTCTTCTTCACTATCCTATCTACCTACGTCTCCACTTTCAAGGAGTTATGAACCTGCACTCCAAGCGGGTTCAGCAACACTCCCTAGGACCTTACCATTAAGTGGATAAGTCCTGCTAAGATTTGCATTCCCAGATTGCAGCACCTCACATTTATCTAAATTAAACCCCATTTGCCACTCCTCAGCCCATTGGCCCATCTGATCAAGATCCCATTGTAATCTGGAGGTAACCTTCTTTGCTGTCCCCAACCCTCCAATTTTGGTATCATCTGCAAACTTGCTAACTACACCTGCTATGTTCATATCCAAATCATTTTTATAAATGACAAAAAGTAGTGGACCTAGCACCAATCCTTGTGGCACTCCACTGGTCACAGACCTCCAGTCTGAAAAACAACCCTCCACCACCACCCTCTGTCTTCTACCTTTGAGCCAGTTCTGTATCCAAATGGTTAGTTCTCCCTGTATTCCATGAGATCTAACTTGCTAACCAGTCTCCCACAGGGAACCTTGTCGAACGCTTTACTGTAAGTCCAAATAGATCACATCTAAGGCTCGGGAGGACATAAACTAGTAAGGTGAGGGGGTGGGACCTAGGGTGATAGTGAGAAAAAGGATCAATCTGAGACTGGTACAGTTGAGAACAGAAGCGAGTCAAACAGTCAGGGCAGGCAGGGACAAGGTAGGACTAATAAATTAAACTGCATTTATTTCAATGCAAGAGGCCTAACAGGGAAGACAGATTAACTCAGGGCATAGTTAGGAATATGGCACTGGGATATCATAGCAGTTACAGAAATGTGGCTCAGGGATGGACAGGACTAGCGGCTGAATGTTCCAGGATACAAGTGCTACAAGGAGGACAGAATGGGAGACAAGAGAGGAAGGAGAATGGTCTTTTTGATAAGGGATAGCATTACAGCTGTACTGATGGAGGATATTCCCAGAAATACATCCAGGGAAGTTATTTGGGTGGAACTGAGAAATAGAAAGGGATGATCATCTTGTTGGGAATGTATTACAGACCCCCTCATTAGTCAGCGGGAAATTGTGAAACAAATTTGTAAGGAGATTTCAGTTATCTCTAAGAATAATAGGTGGTTATGTATGGGGATTTTTAACTTTCCAAACATAGACTGGGACTGCCATAGTGTTCAGGGTTTAGATGGAGATGAATTCGTTAACTGTGTACAAGAAAATTTCCTGATTCATTACTTGGATGAAGGTTGGATTTTAATCTGTGTCCCCAGAGAATTAACTAATGACATTACCTGAATTAACTATTGACATTACCACTTGCCGCTAAATCAATGGAATTTAAAAACAAATTAATAGGGAGTAAGTAGTAAGTAGCACGGCATTTTTCACAGAAAACTGAATCTTTAAACCAACAACACAATTCAAAATTAGTTTTTTGGAATTTGTTGTCGTCTTCTCCTAGGAGTTAAATGCACAAACATTACAAATCCACAAAATAGCTGCAGAACAATTTGGTTGAAGGTTATAACTGCTAGGCTTGTTTCCACTGTAACAGACACTGAAAAAGCTGGAGAAATTCAGAAGGGTCATACTGTACTTGAAAAAATCAACTGTTTCTCGATCCAAAAATGTTTGCAGACATTACAAGCAAAAGTGAATTGATTAAAAGAACCCTCAGAAAACGGTTCTCTTTGCAAAAGAATAAAAAGGAAAAAAGTGTGAAATTCAAGGACATAAAATATTTACTTTAGGTCAATTGTGAATGCCAGGGCAGGAAACAATTTCAGTTGTTCATACTGACAATTGGTAAAGTAAACTAGTTATATAAGTGTTAATGAAACATACAATAGCAGGTTAGCCACAACTGAGAAAAAATAACATAAAAAGGCTACGTTGCATCTAACATTTTAGTGAATGAAAATAGGGAAGTTGAGACAGTAGAAAAACACATGACAAAGCCGTGAAATGTTACGCCTTAGTAAGTTTTAGGTTGTTAAAAACTTATTTAAAGGTAGTCAGAAACAGATATAACACTCTGATAACTTGTCTTGTTGAGCTTCACTCCTATTTCATGTCTCATTTTTCCATCTTCTCCTTCTCCTGCGTTGCAACCTTTGTCTTTTAACTTGCCTTTTCATACAAATTTGGGGTATGGAAGGTTCTCATTTAACATGCAATTGAAATCAAAATTGTTGCAGAGGTGATATTTCAAAAGAATGCTGCTCAAAGTGATTAGTAATGCTGTCAAGCTTTAGTATAAATAGGTCTCACTTACACAACCTGGGATTGGCCAACCATTCTGTTAAGGAAAAGTTTAGTTAAATATATTATTGCTTACTAGCGATTTCTAATAGCTGTTGCATAATATATATATCATAACTTAATAAAAGCCTTAATTGAAAATATTTCAAACACAAATTTATAATCTTAAATTTCTACAGTTACACGAGTGAACCCCTCAATTCAATTTCCTCACAGTAGAAAGAATCAAATCCATAGCTATAAAAATAAAAACAACAGCAGGCACTCTTATAAAGATGTCCAACTTAGTGATCTAAATAACTTAATTTGCTGTCACTGGAGTGCCCCAAGTAAGAAATTTTAAGAAATGATTTTCATTATTATTTTTGGAATAAGGTTGTTCCTGAACTCTGAGCTTTTTTCACATTTTTCAGCACATTTCAAATTAATCTTTTAATATTTAAGATAATATCAGCACAGAATCACTTCAGGCAATTATTCTGAAAATTATTCCAGCATAGATTAGCAATCTAATGTACAAAGAGTGATGTGTATGACAGACCCATTGCAGTTCCTTTCCCTGCAATCTGTCCTCCCTGCAACACAAGCAGGACATTTATTCTTCCAAAACATCAATACACTGACCACAAAAATATCACTTATCCAGGAAGGAATAAAATTTATTTCAGGGACAAATGATATACAGTTGTGCATCTTCTAGAGATTGGTTACAGGGTGACATGCGCAGACAATTGAACACAGATGATCAATCCGCCCATAATGTTGGAACAGGGGGCTAAAAAGGAGAGTTTTTTCATTCAAAAATGTGTTATGTATGGTAGAATAAAATTAAAACTTTTGCAGAAAATACTCATTGGATGATGAGGTGAACTTATACAGATTAGTCATGTAATACCTAATTGTACTTTAACAGGAAAATAGCTGGAAAAGGCCCACACATTTGACAAGTTCATCGGGCTCTACAAGCAAACTGTCAAATCAACATTTTTACAGAATAGTAAAAATCATTAAAGTGTATTTCATGAAGAAAAGAGTAAGCATCATTTGGTTGCTGGGTGGACAGCCTACTGGCCAAGCTGTGTTTGGAGAAACCTTTGGCTGCCAGTTTGCTCCTCCTGTCAACTTCCTTTCTGAGGCATTCCATTGAAGGTTTTTTCCTGGCCCATAACTGAAGTAAGGCTCACTGGCCTATAATTACCAGGGTTATCCCGACTCCCCTTCTTAAACAAGGGAACAACATTTGCTATCCTCCAGTCTTCTGGCACTACTCCTGTCAACAATGATGACATAAAGATCGAAGCCAAAGGCTGAACTATCTCCGCCCTGGCTTCCCAGAGAATCCAAGGATAAATCCTACCTGGCCCATGGGTCTTATCTATTTGCAGATCTTCCAAAATTGTGAAACCTCCTCTTTGTCAACCTCAAAATCATCTAATCTTGTAGCCTGTATCTCTGTATTCTCACTAACATTGTCCCTTTCCAGTGTGAATACTGATGAAAAGTATTCATTACGTGTTTGTCCTATGTCCTCAGATTCCACACACAACTTTCCACTACTATCTTTGATTGGTTCCAATTTGATTCTAGTCATTCTTTTATTCCTGTTATACCTATAGAAGGCATTAGGGTTTTCCTTGATCCTATCCACCAACAACTTCTCATGTCCCCTCCTGGCTCTTCTTAGCCCTCTCTTTAGATTTCTTCTGGCTAACTTATAGCTCTCAAGCCCTTAACTGAGCCTTCACGCCCTATCCTTACGTAAGCCTTCTTCTTTCACTTGACAAGAGCTTCAACTTCTTTAGTAAACCATGGCTCACTCTCTCAACAACTACCTGATAGGTACATACTTAAAAAGGACCCTCAGTAGCTGTTCCTTGAATAAACTCCACATTTCAAGCGTGTCCATCCCCTGCAGTTTCCTTCCCCATCCTATGCATCGTAATCTTGCCTAATCGCATCATAATTGCCTTTCCCTGCAGTATATACCTATCCCTGCCCATTGCTATTGTAAACATAACCGAATTGTGGTCACTATCGCCAAAGTGCTCACCTACCTCCAAACCAAACACCTGGCTAAGTTCATTCCCCATTACCAAATCCAATATGGGGCATCGCTCCTTGTTGGCCTGTCCACATACTGTGTAAGAAAACCCTCCTGCACACATTGAACAAAAACTGACTCATCTAAACTACTTGAACTATAGTATTCCCAGTCAATGTTGGGGAAGTTAAAGTCCCCCACAACAGCTACCCTGTTACTTTCACTCCTGTCAAGAATAATCTTTGCTATCCTGACCTCTATATCCTGGAACAATTCAGTGGCCTATAGAAAACTCCCAACAGGGTGACCTCTCCTTTCCTGTTTCTAACCTCAGCCCAAACTGCCTCAGAGGATGGGTTCTTAAACATTATCTCAGCTGCTGTGTTATAACCCTTGTTTAACAATGCCACACCCCGCCCACCTTTTACCTCGGTTCTTACTGAAACAGCTAAATCCCGGCATCTGCAACAGCCATTCCCGTCCCTCCTCTAGCCATGTCTCTGAAATGACCACAACATTGAAATCCCAGGTACCAATCTGTGCTGCTAGTTCACCCACCTTATTCCAGATGCTCTTGGCAGTGAAGTATACACATTTCAAACTAGCATCCTGATTGCCACTGCCCTCTCACGACCTTGTAGGCCTATCTCTGACCTCACTACCCTGAACCTCCTATACACTGGAACTACAATTCAGGTTCCCATCCCCCTGCTGCATTAGTTTAATCCCCCCCCCCGGATATTAGTACCCCTCTGGTTCAGGTGAAGACCATCCTGTTTGTAAAGATCCCACCTTCCCCAGAATGAGCTCCAATTATCCAAAAGAATTCTGGACTCCCTTGCCATCAGGAACATCCTTCCTGCATCTACCCCAGTCTAGTCCTGTTAGAAGTTTACAGGTCTCTGTGGGATACCTTTTCATCCTTCTGAACTCCAGCAAATACGATCCTAACTGATTCACTGTCTCCTCAGACATCAATCCCGCTATCCCAAGAATCTGTTTGGTCGACCTGTGCCATACTCCCTCTATAGCAAGAACATCCTTCCTCAAATAAGTTGACCAAAACTACACCCAATATTTCAGGTGTGGTCTTGCCGAGGCCCTGTATAATTGCAACATACCCTGTTCCTGTAGTCACATCCTCTCACTGCGAAGGCCAATTTGTCTTCTTCACCACCTGCTGTTCCCTCATCTAGATCATTGATATATATTGTGAATAGCTGGGGTCATAGCACTAATCTTTTTGGTACCCTATTGGTCACAGCCTGCCATTCAGAAAAAGGTGCTTTTTTTTCCTACTTTTTTTCTGCCAACCAGTTTTCTATCCAACTCAATACACAACCCTAATCCTCTGTACTTTAATTTTAAATGCTATTCCCTTATTGGGACTTTTGACAAAAGCCTTCTGAAAATCCAAATAACTCACATCAAGTAGCTCCCCCTTATCAAATCTATGAGTTACATCCTTAAAATATTCCAGTAGATTTGTTAAACATAATTCCCCTTTTGGAAATCCATGTTGACTCTATCCAATCCTGCCATTGCTTTCCAATTGCTAAGTTATTAACTCTTTTACAATGGACTCTAGCATTTTTCCCACTAGGTACTAGGGTCAGGCTAACTGGTCTATAATTCCCAGTTTTCTCTTTAACTTTCCTTTTAAATAATGGGGTTTCATTAGCTACCTTCCAATCTGTAGGAATTGTTACAGAGCCTACAGAATCTTGGAAGATGATCATCAATGCTTCCATGGTTTCTAGGGCCATTTCCTTAAGTACCAAGATTTGTATCCATATAGTTTGTCAAAGAAGAAATTTCACATGCAGAATCTATGACTATGGATGACTTTAACCTGGACTGTGGAAGTGCCTGGTTAATGCAATTGCCCCTTGAAAGGCCACACATTGCTTCATAATGAGAACCTATGCCCTAAATCAGCAAAAACATTTCCTCTGCCCAGTCTGGGTGTGGTCGCAGCCACCTACCATTTCCAGTGTGCATCTATCATTAGGCTGAGGATGGAAGGCATCAGAGGCCATGCTTGGCAAAGTGAGTAGCAGGCTCAGCCTGGTAGTCAAGGAGTGCTCCTTCCCCCACCTCACAAAACCTCCATTCTGTTTATTTTTTGGGACTCTCTCTATCAATCCTATCAGTGCTGAACTTCCATATATCCATACAAACCTCTTACAATTTTGACTTCAGCTCTCAACCTTACCTCAGGACTCCTGACCTGACAGCTTAGTCATTTCAGTCATCCTGCTGCATTGCCCCCATCAAGGCTAGGGTCATTGACCCCTAGTCAAACAATACTGCATGTCCTCCATTGCTCTACTGTCTGCGTCTCTCCCCTTAAATGCTGAGTTTTCCCCTTTACAATTGTTGCTCTTTCTGCCTCCCAGCATGTTGCCTCCAATCCTCAGGACTGACTACCGTAGCTCCCCTACCACAGTGGTGGAGTCGGATAACTCCAGTTGACTTACATTGAGTTGATCCCACTGACCGTGGCCCACTGCTCTCACCAACTTGGATGGACAGTGTCTGCTGTTGAGGAGCAAGTAAATAAATGGCAGCCAGAGCCTAAAACATATAAACAAGTTGGAAGTGCTCAGCAAGTCAGACAGTATCTACAGAGAGGTTATCAGAATTAAATTTCCCATTTTTTGACAAAGTATTTTCTCGGGAGAGATCCTTAGTTCCCTCTGTGCCATTGCCCACAGTGACTTTCTGAATCCACTCCTCTGGCCTCCTTCCCATTAATTATGCCCCCGGTCTCTTCAGTGCCATTTTCATGGAAGAGTGGCTGGAGAGGAACAGAGACTCACATGTGTCATTTCACACCATTGGTGCCATATTTAAACCCAACCTGTTCACCATTTCAGACTCTGTGTGCCAGGAACTGGTCCTCATACTGTGACCTTGTACTAATATCCTGAAAAAAATGGTCTAGAAAGGCAAGTTAGATCCTCAGTTCACTTACAGGGACTGGGAGGTGCTGATGCACAAGGTGGTGGAAAGGGGTGCAGTGTTGTTTCTTGCTGAACATGCTAGCAGCCTGTGCCATCCTGGACCCAGGTCACATCCTGGGTTCAAGGGCAGTGTGCTGGGTGAAATTTTATGACAGTAGTGCAGGAACAGTACAAGTTAATGATCTTTTGTTGTCTGCATCTTCTCCCTGCTGCCTCACCCTGATAGTGCCAGTACACACTCTAACAATGTCCACTGTACATGGCTCTCCCCAAGGCTCATGGATGATAACTCTCACTATTGCATATGTCATGTCCACTCAATGGGCAATGTCCACCTCATTCTCCCAAACTGCTAATCCTTTCTGTTCTCACTCACCAAAACACCTCACAAGATCACCTGCTATCTGCTTTTCCACTGCCTGCCGTCATATTTAATCTCTCCCTTTGTCACATTGCAGGAAGAGCTGCACAGCGAATTCCAACATGGTGTGCTGGCAGAGCAAGGTCTTTGTCCAACAGCAGGGGTGATTGTGATGGTTGGGGAGCAGCCTCCTGCTACAGGGACTGGGACAAAAACACACACACATACTGTTGTTCCCAACCTATCACAGTTCCACCCTCACACATCCACAGAGCACACTGCCAGTCTTGCTTGCTTGTGGTTGATATTAGAACAGAGAGAGAACTCTATATCACTCAGTCCCTGGAGGATCAGCTAAGACTGGTTACTGCCCCAGCAACAACTGACTGCAGGCTTCACAAATGGCCCGTGTGCTGACTGCACTTGCACCCTCTGTGTACTCCTACTTCCCGGCATCACAATCCAGGCTGTGGGCTCTCTCTTTCCAGGCTGAGAACAGGGCCACCTCTGTCCTCATTGTTTTGAACTCAGTCAATCACTTATTGCCTTGAATTTGATCGGAGTGACAGGGTGACAGTGCTTGCTGCTCCCCCAGTATGTCCTTGCTACCTCTGCATCTCTTTTCTCCTCACTACTGCTCTCGCTGTTTCCTTTTGCTTCGCCACTGAATGAGAACACTGTTAGGCATCTTTTAAAAGATTGTGAAGCCTATGTTTTTCTAAACAAGTTTACAAATAAACCAACTACAATAATATAAGGAAAGCATTGCATTTACATAATGTCTTTTAGAATCTCAGGATGTCCCAGAGAAGTAGTTTTGGAAGTGTAGGCACCATCGTTATGTAAGAAACATGAAAAGTAGGAGGTGAACAGCAAATTCCAACTAATGACCAGATCATTTATTTTGGGGGATATTGATTAAGAGATAAATATTAGCCGGGGAGAGATCTTTCCTGGTCATAGTTGCCTGACCAATCATTCTCATCTTTGTGATTAAATCCATTGTCACCCACACTAATTAAACTTTTAAAAATATATTTTATTAAACAATACACAGTTTACAAAACAACTAACATTAACAGCTGTATACAGAGAAACAGCAAGTTTACAAGGGAGAGGAATGGCAAAGTCAGGCAATTAAACTTTATTGAGTTTCCAGTATTAGCTCAGTTACTTTCTTTTCATTGAAGAATTTTAGTGAAATATGACTTTCTAAAATGCATTTGTTCAGAGCAAATTTTGCATTCAACAGTGTGCAAATATGCAAAAGCTTGAGGAGAAAAATCCACAACTCAAAGATAGCATAATTTTGGCACGATTGCTGATCACACCCAAAGCAGAAAGTCAACTGACAACCTTTATTTAACGTAACATTCTGTTTAACCATCAGGGAATTTATTTTTATATATAATTTGGGAAGAAATGTTGCCCAGTTTCTGGATATGAAAAGTGTTGCACCACGGAGTTCAGATATTGACTGCTATCCAGAGTTACACACACTGTTCACCATTGCACCATCAGGATGGCAGGCAACTTTACCTCGAGAGGAAGGAGGTTGTCAAGAAGGTGACTAAACCCTTTCATCCATTAGTTAAGTGTTGAATACACAGTGACGCTGGAGAAGAATTGTAGTCAAAACAATTCACCTTATTCACCTTGTCTATCACAAAACAGACAATAAAGATAAAATGGAGCATGGGACAAAATAATAGAAAAGCTTTCTAAAAGGTTACAAGAAAAATATTATGACTTTGAAAAAAGCTTCGAGACTTTAAAGAAGTATTATTCAATGGCTGGCACTGAACTTTAGTGAGCAGTGAATTAACAATAATTCTGTCAACAGCTTGGAAGACCATGTTAATGATATGAACAGTTTTCAAATTCACTAAAGGGCTATCAGAAAAGCAGGTTTAGTATTAATAGCCAGAAACAGCTTAGTCCAAAAACCCCTTTTGATGGATGTGGGAACCAGTTGTCCCTGTAGGTGTTGTATAAGGTAATGGATATGAAAGGGTTAATTTAAGCTTAGGTAAGCTCTGCCCACTCTGATATATAACCTGGCCACTGTGTGGAGCATCAGTACCTTAAGTACCTCTTATTAGCAACAGATAATAGGGTTCAATTTTGATGCAACCTCTAGCACTATCACTGTTTGGCGGTAGTGTGGGGTTTAAAAAAAATCAGGAGAAGGCGTTTGACAGGGTCAAAAAAATTAATGCAACCTCTTTAAAGTTACTACTATGTAATCAAGTTTATTTTTTCACCCAGGACAAGTGCTTTTATTCTAAGTGATGACACTTCTTTTTTAAATGGAGCTCCGACATTAAGACAGGAAGAAGGATTTGTGACAGCACTCAAGGTGCCCAGGCCTGACTGTCCTGATTATGACACAGTGTAGTAGTGGTGCAATTCTGATACCCCATAGTGAAGAGACTAACAGTGAGAAGAATTTGAAGTGAAAGGAACAGAGAAAATACAGCAAAAAAAACTTTGAAGAAAAGCTGAGCTAGACAGTCAGCAGCTGAAAAGTGTTTAAATAGAAATCAATCAGCACAGGCCCTGGGGGAGCTGAATCACCTCACAGCTTCTCTCTGAGGTGTAAAGTCAGTCCGGCCTGAGGTGAAAACCCAGAGGAGAAACCAGTGTCAGCTACAGAGAGTCACGTGAACAATGAAGGATTTGGTTCGAGTTTCAATCCAACACAAAGCAGACAATGTTGGGCTCAGGATCTAAGTAAACCGTATATGAGAATTCTCAAAATGGAACACAGGCAAGGACCTGGTGACTTCATCACACTGCATGCTCCAAAGAATGTCTGTGTTAAACACTAGGCACCAACACCTCAGGGCACTGCTCACATGCACCTCACATCCATGCACAATGGCCATCCAAAGCATCAGTTTCTAAAAAAAACCTCATCTCTGGTCCACTTACTGGGTGTTTCTGCATTTCCATTTTACATGTCTGGTCACAACGGAGTCATTGTAATGTTGCAGTAAGAGCATACAGCCAGCTCAGAGCCTGGAGCAGGCAGCATCTCTGGCCTGCTCACTTTCCCTCTTAATGTTCACTCCCTCAGAACCTGCCTGGATGCTTTGTCTTGCCTATTTGCACATTTCCCCTCAGCCTGAGAGATACCAGTTTTAGAGCATTGCTATATTGCCTGATATTTAGAGCAGGCACAAAGCCAGGCAACGTGGCATGGTTTTTAGCTGTCAGTAGTCCATGGTGTGGCACCATTCTATGTCAGTGTTCCACCTGCCCCTTGTGCCCGCAGCTGATATGGCAATCATACTGCATGTGCTTTAATCAAATGACCATGTTTCCATGTTGGAGGGGATTGTGTTCAGTCACGTCAATGGAGATGCTCCTTAGTCAGAGGGATCCCACTGAGTGAATGAATTGGAAGTGTTAGTGCTGGTGTGAGTGATGGAAAGGTGGCGAGGGGTCCTGAAAAAGTGAGTACACAGCACAGAGAGTATGCAGGGTTAGTACATGGGATGTTGGGTGTTGGGGGTGGGGCAAGGGTGAGATTGAGTCAAGGTGGAGCATGTAACAGTGAGCCTTCACAAAGTTCAAAAGGTCTATGCAGACAAGACACAAATTAGGCAAATATCAGTTACCTTTGTTCAGCTGTCAGCTTTATTGGGTTTCACAAAGGATTTCTCATCAAATAGCCTTGTGAGATTTTTCACCATATCTTACCAAACTCGCCTCATTAAATACCAACTCCGCCTCATGATACCCCTCTTGTCTAATTCTAACCCTATTCTACCATTTGCTGTACTTGGAATAATGCCCCACTGCAGGGTTAACCTGGTATGGACTGGTGCCATCTTTAAAAGGCCATTGTGCACCTGAACAGATAATGTCTGTCGAGAGCCACTCTTGCATAGTTCCTGACATTTTTCCTGGTGTGCTGGACAAGGGGGAATTGGTGCCCAGTCTTGTAGGCTGAAACCTGGAATTTCTGGTGGACATACTGGGATGGAGGCAGGCTGTCCTGCCCTGGGACTGGCAGTGGAAGCCACAAAACCTGAGGTTGCCACTGGTCAGTGGAGTCTCAGCTGTCTGGAGGAACATGCGACAATGTCAATTGGAGATTGATTATCTTCTCTGCTCTGCCACTATAACTGTTACTGCCTTGTCTCCGCTACTTACACTCTATCTCTGCTACTGTATCAACTTCCTACCCAGACTAATGCTCTCTCTTGCTTTCACTATTGCCAACATCTTCCCCACTCACTGTCCCCCACTCCAATTCCCCCAACACCATTCACGCTGTTTGCCCTCTGTACTGCCTACTCATTCACTTTTGACATTTCTCTTGCCATGCCAACAGTAATAGCTGTGCCACCCATTGTCTTCACCATTAACATGTGCCCATCTCTCATTCCAGCAGGAGATCAACCCACAATCAGGCAGAAAATGGCATGATGGGTGATTGGCTCCCTGGCATTTGACCCCCTCCTTTGGAGAGGGTGCTGTCTGTGACTGCCCCGAGTGGCTGAGTGACTGTGTCCAAGCCCCTGACCTGGTATCAGAGGCTGCCTTCAACTGATAGTGCCATGACCCCTGACCGAAGGCTACCCCACCTTGGTCTGATGATTCTTACTGACAACCCTGAGAAGTTTTCTGGCTCTGTGTCTGCTCTAACTGACATGGTAATCCAGCAGTGCTAAGAGCCTGGGGTACTTGGCTGAGGGCTGAGGCACAGTGAGGGAAAGCTGGGCATCCAGGCCGGCTCAGACAGAGTGAGTGCTAAGAGAGGAAGCAAAAACAGGCTGGAGGTACAGCCTAGCCCAGTCCATAAGCTGGCTGCAGGTTCCTGAGTGCAGTTTCCTTGCTGCAGCATTACAATAATGGTTGTTATTGTGTTCAGATGTGCAACGTTGAAGTGCAACTGGATCAGATATGTGCCAAGAGGGTTCTTAAAAGTTGGCACATGTCAGGAATCAATACCTGTGGATGTGGGCTGTGTGTGGTCTCCATTGTGCGTGCCCTGACATGTGGTGCAGTGAGCAGAGCACGAAAGTCACTAGGAACTGGCTGTGATGTCCATGTGGAGAATTCTCAATATCCAATTTGTTTACGGCGGATGGTATAATGGAAAGCTGCATTTAATGAGGTGAAATATGCAGTTAATAAGGTCAATAACAAGCAACAGACACCTCCACCTTCTCCCCCAAGCAACATCTCACTGCTGCCTAGTGAAAATGTCATCTCGAATTCTACAACTAAGTCAAGAGTTGTTCCTGATGTAAAGATAGGCCTCACTGGACTACTTTTACCAGTCTGTCATTTTTTCTGCCATAGCCCATGTCATTCCGGCCCCCATGAGATTCCACCCATGTTTACCATTATGTAATAAAACTGATCTTACAAAGATGTGTCTCTTCTGCTGAGATCTACTTATGGTTCATTCTTCATCATTAACTACAAGAAAGTCCCTAGCATTGCTAGGACAATTGGTGTCAGCATTCTACCCTAGGAATGATGATGCTTACCATAAGGAACTAGATTTGCTGCACTGCTGCTGATTTTCATCATCTTAGTCTTAGCTTACATGAAATGCAAACATCAAACAACCTTAAAAGACCATTTAACCTCCATACAGCAGGAGGTATAAAGTGGCAAATGTCCCAAAATTGGAAAAGAAAACATGCCAAACCCATCAATTACAAAGTCTCTTCAAACTATGATTTGGTAATATAGCAAACTAAACAGATGATCGATCACCTTCTTCAGATGTTACAATAATCCCACTTGAAATATAAACTCCAGTTCCCTTCATCTCAGCCGCATGTGAAAAGTGAAAATGTATTTCTACTTTGAGATTCACAGCATCTTTCCTTTAAGTGCCAGTCTCTGTAATTGAAAGGAGGCCTATATTGATTCCTGATAGGAGCTGTCACTGGCCCCTGGGATGTGCATCTGATTTCAGTCCAATAAACAGCTCAGTCCACCGCTGGCCATTGTCCAATTGCCATCACTTAATAATCACCACATCTTCATTTAGCCCTGAACTGACATGCACAAAACCCCTCAGAATATTCATCACACATCTGTGCAGACCAGATTACACATTAGCAAGTCAAATCTGTTCAAAATGCATGGCTGCCTCTGCAAAGACGTCTGTTTGGGTGAGTTGTATTGTTGGCTGTGATGGATAATAATGTAACTGAGCCCAATCAGGAAGAACAATCAGCTCATATCTAGGGAGGTGAGGGACAAACAGCAGCAGTGCCCTGGTAGCACTAGAACAATGGGGCTGTAATACACTTGACACCACTGGTAATGAAACCCACTTTTGATTAGCAGTATTGCTTTGTGCCAATCACTGGGCGTTCTTCCATTATTCCCTGGTTCCCCAACATAGTTTATTTACAGGAAACAATGGCTTCCCTCGGTATGAATACTACATGGAGATTTCAAATAGATTGAGCTGTCAGCTCCACAAAGTAGACGAAGATTAATGAGCAGTCCAGACAATAAATATGAAGTAACTATCATAAATATGCTAATAGGTCTTATCAATATACAGTATAATTGCTACCCAAAATGAGAGGATGACGTGGCCATGAAAGGCTGGGAGGTGACAGATTGATTATCTAAGTTGTCTGAGAAACATAACCGTGCAAGGTTCACAACAGGTTTAGACAGAAATTAAATACTAAACAGTTAATTGCTTAGAATTCACTTTCTAGGTCTTCCCATTATTTTCCAAGAGGGGAGATTATCATAATAAAAGATGTTTATGAAGATTATATTATGGTAATTTTAATTGGGTAATAATGAGCGAAGACAAGAACATGTGAAGTTGCGATGATAGGAAACACGATCAATCAAAATGACCCCAGTTTCTCCGTTGAGCTAAATATGGTCAATTGCAATCCAGCAAGAGTGTCATAAGTAAATATTTCTGGTAGCAAAACTGGTAACATAGTACCAGGAGTAAGCCATTAAATAGTTTAAATTTGTCCTGCCATTTTCAATGGGATTAAGGTAGCCCTGTGACATATTAGTGCTTTAAGAGGTGTGTTGCTTCAAGATTTTAAGATGCTAATGAGCTAAGGACTGGGATAGTGACCACAAGACCAATTATCAAGTGCAGTCTGGCAAGAGGCTTGCTGCAGAGATTGCATAGAGTAACATATGACTGCTGGTTTAAACTAAACTGTTAATAAATCTTTGAGGTTTTCAAGTAAACGGAATCCATGCTAGTCAATTTGTGTTACTTACCCATAACGCAATCTGCATCCTAATTACATGTGCTCAACTTTGCTCATATCCTTTATTAGTTTGGCAAATTAAAAATCTATCAATTTTAGTTTTAAATTAACTGTTGATCTAACTACCATTAATTGCCATGTACAGAAGAGAATTCCAATCTAGCACCAGCCTTTGCATGTTGAAGTGTTTCCTATACAAATCCCAAAAGGCTCAGCTCTAATTTTTAGACAATGGTGCAGAGCTCTAGACTCCACAATTACTGGAAAAAATTCCTCTTTGTCTACCGTGTGTGTGTCCCACAATGCTTTCAATAAAAGCACCTCTTAATTTTCTAAATTCTAGAGAATGTAATCTTATCGGGCTAGAACTTGTGCTTTTTTTGGCTATGTGTGCGTTGGGTCAAGTTTTGGATAGTTTCTCACATCAGACTTCGTGAAATCTCTCACCCTATCTTTCCAAAATATTCTCAGTAGCTACCTACTCTGCTCCTAAGGCGTTCCTCATGCCCCATCTCACCACAATCATCCCCAGAACAACTCACCACTCAGTAGAGATCTGCCACAAAACTGGCAACCCTGGTACTTGTGCCATCATTAAAGGTTCACCTCGGCGAGGCCTGGCATTCATAGCTGTCTTGCTTCTGTAACTCTCCTGTCTAGTCTAGGATGTTTTCTGCAGTTATCAGAGAAGGGGCTATAGCATCATAATTCCCCAACAGGGACCTGGAGCACTCAGTCGAGGGGGTTGTGCAAAGCAGAGTAGTCCAATTCCTGGAGATTTCAAAGGAGGCCATGTTACCAGATCCTGGCAACCCAGTCTGAGGTCCCCACATGGGTGAGTGCTGTCTCCAGTGTTCCCACCCACAGTGCCATGAGAAGCTCAATGATTATCTCCACTGCACACAGTAAATGCTACATTCTTCTTTTTGTTGTTTCATGCTCATTCCATCCCTGTAACTACATCATCCCTATAACTACATCATCTCCATAACTACATCATACCATAACTACATCATCTCCATAACTACATCATCTCCATAACTACATCATCCCCATGATTGCATCATCCCCATTATTATATCATCCCCATAACTGCATCAGCTCCATAACTACATCATCTCCATAATCACATCATCCCCATAACTGCGTCATATCCATAATTACATCATCCCTATAACTGCATCATCTCTGTAACTACATCATCCCCATAACTGCATCATCTATATCCCCATAACTGCATCATCTCCATAATTATATCCTCATAACTGCAACGCTGTCTCTTGCATCCCCTCCCTCCAGCTCAGACACTAACACCTTGGTGAAAGTGCTAGGCAAAGAACGCGAGACCACAAAATGATCCTGGAAAGGTAGGGCTTGTCATACAAGGAACAGTTGGGGTCTCTGGGTCTGTACTTGATTAGATTAAGAAGGACAAGGGGGGGATCTGACTGTAACAGAATATTGACAGGCCTGGATAGAGTGGACATGGAGAAGATTAGGAGGACAGTCTAGGATTCATGGGCATAAAGCGATGATGTAATTTAGATGAGGAATTTCTTCAGCCAGAAGGTGATGAATCTGTGGAACTCATTGCCACAGAAGGCTGTGGAGGCCAAGTCATTGAGTGTATTTAAGACAGAGATAGAGAGGTTCTAGATTGGTAAAAGGATGAAGGGTTATGGGGAGAAGACAGGAGATTTGGGTTGAGAAACATATAGCCAGGATTGAATGGCAGAACAGACTCAACTGTCTGTATGGTCTCATTCTGCTCATACATCTTGTGGCCGTATGATCTTCTACAAATTCCTTTTCTTGAGATCTACTACCAAACCTGATTGAAGTCCTCCATGGTTATTACAATAGTGCCTTTCTTACATGCCTTTTGTATCTCCTGATTTATGTTCTGCCCACATCCTGATTACTGCTAGGAGGCCTGTACGTAACTTCCATCAGGGTCAATTTTCCTTTGTGGATCGTCATCTCTACCAACATAGATTCTATGCCTTCTGCAAGTAAGTTAATTTCATTTCCTACTAAAAAGGTAACTCTACCCTCTGCCCACTTGCCTGTCCTTTTGACAGAATGTGTATCCTTGGATATTCAGCTCCCAGCTCTGATCCCCTTGTAGCCACATCTCTGTGATACGATCAACATTGTACCCGTTAATTTCAATCTGCATGACAAACTCATTAACCTTGTTTTGCAAACAGCGCACATTTAAGTACAACTTCTCATAGTTGTCCCCACATTTGCTGTAACTGAAGTTAGATTCCTGATCTTTTCCATACTCTATTATTAGTTCTGTAAACTGTAATAACCTCTACTGAGCCTTCCCCGCCCATCCCACCAACCTTTAACATTTTCCATAATTTTCCATGCAGCTGAACTCCTCCCTCCACTATTTAGTTAAAGGCTGATCCTGGTAACCCTTTCTCTAAATCTCATAATATGGAGGTGTCGGTGTTGAAGTTGGGCGGACAGTTAAAAATCACACAGCACCAGGTTTATTTGGAAGCACTAGTTTTTGGAGTGCTGTTCCTTTGTCAGGTAGCTAGTCATCTGTCACATGAGCCAGTCACACTGGCTAGCTGACAGGAGCAGCTTTCTGAAAGCTAGTGCTTCCAAACAAACCTGTTAAACTATGACTAAGTAATAGAACTGGCTGTGACCTGCTCCTTGAACTGCAAAGGCATGGGCACACTTTGTCCAGATGCCTGACCATGGCCAGTCCCCTGGACTCATATCTGAGACTGTCCTTGACTGACTGTGCCTGAAGCCCCTGAATGATGGAGTCTACTCCCTTCAGTCTGGCTCCCTGCTCCCTGCCTGTTCACTGTGAAAGCTGCATGGTGTAATTGTGCGATTGGTTTAGCACACTCTCATGAAGCAAGAGGACAGCTGACCAACAAGGTAAACTGGCTGGTGTTTGACAGTTCAATCCATGTGCAACATGTCAGCCTTTCAGGGCCCTGCAAAGTCGGTCTGCGCTTCCTAAATGGACTGCAAGTGGATCAGAGAGGTACCATGCTAGTCTTGAGGTTTGGCAAATGATGGATGCCACGGATCATGCCCTGACTATCCTAGCCCCAACCATCTTCACTGTTTCAATGACCTTCCCTCCATCACCAGGTTAGAAGTGGGGATGTTCACTAATGATTGCCCAGTGTTCAGCATCATTTGCAGCTCCTCAAATACTGAAGCAATCCATGCTCAAGCTCTGGACAATATTCAGGCTTGAAATTGTGTTGCTGGTCAAAGCACAGCAGGCCAGACAGCATCTCAGGAATAGAGAATTCGACGTTTCGAGCATAAGCCCTTCATCAGGAATAGGAGAGAGAGAGAGCCAAGCAGGCTAAGATAAAAGGTAGGGAGGAGGGACTTGGGGGAGGGGTGATGGAGGTGGGATAGGTGGAAGGAGGTCAAGGTGAGGGTGATAGGCCGGAGTGGGGTGGGGGCGGAGAGGTCAGGAAGAAGATTGCAGGTCAGGAGGGCGGTGCTGAGTTGAGGGAACCGACTGAGACAAGGTGGGGGGAGGGGAAATGAGGAAACTGGAGAAATCTGAATTCATACCTTGTGGTTGGAGGGTTCCCAGGCGGAAGATGAGGCGCTCCTCCTCCAGCCGTCGTGTTGTTATGTTCTGCCGGTGGAGGAGTCCAAGGACCTGCATGTCCTCGGTGGAGTGGGAGGGAGAGTTAAAGTGTTGAGCCATGGGGTGGTTGGGTTGGTTGGTCCGGGCGTCCCTGAGGTGTTCTCTGAAGCGTTCCGCAAGTAAGCGGCCTGTCTCACCAATATAGAGGAGGCCACATCGGGTGCAGCGGATACAATAGATGATGTGTGTGGAGGTACAGGTGAACTTGTGGCGGATATGGAAGGATCCCTTGGGGCCTTGGAGGGAAGTGAGTGTGGAGGTGTGGGCGCAAGTTTTACATTTCCTGCGGTTGCAGGGGAAGGTGCCGGGGGTGGAGGTTGGGTTGGTGGGGGGTGTGGATCTGACGAGGGAGTCACGAAGGGAGTGGTCCTTGCGGAACGCTGATAGGGGAGGGGAGGGAAATATATCCTTGGTGGTGGGGTCCGTTTGGAGGTGGCGGAAATGACGGCGGATGATACGTTGTATGCGGAGGTTGGTGGGGTGGTAGGTGAGAACCAGTGGGGTTCTGTCTTGGTGGCGGTTGGAGGAGCGGGGCTCAAGGGCGCAGGAGCGGGAAGTGGAGGAGATGCGGTGGAGGGCATCGTCGATCACGTCTGGGGGGAATCTGCGGTCCTTGAGGAAGGAGGCCATCTGGGCTGTGCGGTGTTGGAACTGGTCCTCCTGGGAGCAGATGCGGCGGAGACGAAGGAATTGGGAATATGGGATGGCGTTTTTACAGGGGGCAGGGTGGGAGGAGGTGTAGTCCAGGTAGCTGTGGGAGTCAGTCGGTTTATAATAGATGTCTGTGTTGAGTCGGTCGCCCGAGATAGAGATGGAAAGGTCTAGGAAGGGGAGGGAGGAGTCTGAGACAGTCCAGGTGAATTTCAGGTCGGGATGGAAGGTGTTAGTAAAGTTGATGAACTGTTCAACCTCCTCGTGGGAGCACGAGGCAGCGCCGATACAGTCATCGATGTAGCGGAGGAAAAGGTGGGGGGTGGTGCCAGTGTAGTTGCGGAAGATGGACTGTTCCACATATCCTACGAAGAGGCAGGCATAGCTGGGGCCCATGCGGTTGCCCATGGCAACTCCTTTAGTTTGGAGGAAGTGGGAGGATTGAAAAGAGAAGTTATTCAGAGTGAGGACCAGTTCAGTCAGTCGAAGGAGGGTGTCAGTGGAAGGGTACTGGTTGGTGCGGCGGGAAAGGAAGAAGCGGAGGGCTTTGAGTCCTTCGTGATGGGGGATGGAGGTGTACAGGGATTCGTGATGGGGGATGGAGGTATTATATTCAGGCTTGGGCTATCAAGTAACAAGTAACATTCATGCCAGGCAATGACAATCTCCAATAAGAGACTATCTAACTACTGCCCCTTGACATTCAATGGTGTTACCATCACTGAATCCCCACTAAAATCATTCTCAGGGTTACATTGACCAGAAACTCAACTGGATTCTCTACATAAACACAATTATTACAAAACCAGGTCAAATTCTACAAATAGTGCACAAGTAACTTACCTCGTGATCCACCAAAGCCTGCACAAGGCACAAGTCAGGAATGGGATGGAATACTTCTCACTTGCCTAGTTGGATGCAGTTCCAATAACACTCAAAACGCTTGACACTATCCAAACAAAGCAGCCTGTTTGACACTACATTCACAAGCATCCAGCCCCTGTATCACTGATATTCAGTAGCAGCAGTGTATACTATTTACAAGATGCACACAGAAATTCACCAAAGGTCCTCAGACAGCACCTACCGAACCCACAACCACTTCCATCTGGAAGGACAAGGCTGTGATATATGGGACCATGACCACCTGCAAGTTTCCCTTCAAGCTGGTCACCATCTTGACTTGGAGATATATCACTGATCCTTCACTGTCGCTGGGTCAAAGTCCTGAAATTCCATCCCTAATGGTATTTTAGGTCAACCTACAGCACATGGACAGTAGCAGTTATGGAAGGCAGCTTACCACCACCTTCTCAAGGGCAACTAGGAATGGGTAACAAACGCAGGCCCAGCCAGTGATGCTTATGCCCAACAAGTGAATAACAAAAATGCTGTTTGACGTTGAGCAACATGAAAGTCCTTCAGAGCAAACAGCAAGCAGAAATCATCTGAAACACTCTGATTTTTTGTTGATATTTCTTGACATCTAGCTTTTCAGTGTGTTTGATAAGATAGGAAGCTGACTGGTAATGAGGTCAGATGGGTCAATCGTAACATGTTTGATAAGCAATAATCTTTCTTAACTGCCACCTTGTCTTTGCATAGTGAGAAACTGATGGTGTGATGGAGAGTTGGTTAGTGTATTGTGCTGATAGGCTGGTTTGCAACACAGAGTGATGACAACAGTGCAGGTTCAATTCATGTACTAGCTGAGGTGACTGTGAAGGTTCCTCCTTCTCAACCCCAGTCCTTGCCTGAGGTGGGGTAACCCTTAGGTTCAACCACAGTTAGCTGTCTGTCCCTGTTGAGAAAGTGGCTCTCTGGGACTATGGTAACTTTACTATGTGCAAATTAACTGCCATGTGGTGACTGTAAGTAATGGAAATTCATAGAAACTCACCTTGCTGCTCAGTAAAAGCATAAAAGATGCAGCACGAGGCTCACAACATCAAGATAGGCTTTGCCAGAAATTTTGTCTGATTATATACAAATCCTGCCAAAACCTACGTCACTCAGATCCCTACAGTATTATACTCAGTATGCCTGATCTGTCCCTGTAATGTCATTTCAGCAAATCAGGGCACTACCTCCAAAATATATTTCGTAAAATTTGGTAGTCAGTGTTGCCCACACTACCCGGGGTGTGGTGTTGCCAGAGTTTTATACATAGCTGAGACATCACTCCTGTCCCTTTGTAGTTTTGTACTCCAGATCGAAAGGACAGCATTACTGAACCATTTCGATTTTTGCCATCTATCCTGATTTATGATATTTTAATGATCCTTTGATTCCAGATCCCAATTTTCTTTTGGAAGACTCATGCTTCCAGCTTTCCACTGTTTAGAAAGTACAGTTTACCATGTTTAATGTTTTTAGATCCAAAATGGATAGCCTTGTATTTGTCTAAGTAGATGTCCAATTGTCACAGTTTCGCCAATTCCCCTAATCTGTCAATATTTCACTGCTTCCATCTTCATTTCTTATTATGCCACATATCCCAGTATATATGACAAATTTGGATGTGTGTTTTATCCTTTAATTTAAATCAGTAGCAGGGTGGCATGGTGGCTCAGTGGTTAGCACTGCTGCAACACAGCACCAGGGTCCCAAGTTTGATTCCAGCCAGTCTGTGTGGAGTTTGCACATTCTCCCTGTGTCTGCGCGGTTTTCCTCCCACAGTCCAAAGGTGTGCAGGCCAGGTGAATTGACCTTCTAAATTGCCCATAGTGTTAGGTTCAGAGGGGTATGGGTGAGTGATTCTTTGGAGGGTTGATGTGGATTTTTAAGGAAGAACAGACAAAAGAAGCACATGGTGGGGACAGTGCAAGAGAGAGAGAGAGAACCTGCACAGTTACTGTCTTTGCTGTTTGAATTCATGTACCGCTGGACATCGGAGTGTGTCTGGGAAAATTAACAAACAGTGAATTTCACAACTGATCTTGGAGGAACCTGGTTGGGTGAAGTTCACAGCAACAGACTCAGATAAGTTAATTGTTGTTCTAAGTGTGTCTAATAGAAAGGCTGCAGTAGTGAGTAGAGTGGGTTCTTTCTTGATTATATGTTTTTGGAGATATGTCTCTTGATTAAAATTAAAATATAAGCCATAACTATTAATTTAACCTGGGGCAGTGTTTTGTAGAGGAATAAGACAATGTTATTTTCTGCATCTGTAGATTGTGAAGGAGCAACAATGGTCTTTGCAGTGACATGTACTTCTTGTCAGATGTGGGAGTTTAAAGAGAGTTTAAGGGTACTGCAGATTATATCTGCCAAAAGGCTGTTGAATGCGAATCTTATCAAATCGAATGGATCAATTGGAGAGACAGTTAGAAGCGATGAGGAATTTGCAACAGCAACAGCATGTGATGGATGGCAGTTATAGGAAGGGGGGAAAGTCTCAGATACAGTCACATAGATGGGTTAACTCTAGGAAAGGTAAGAGAGGTAGGCACTTAGAGCAGGAGTATTTTGTGGATATACCCATTTCAAACAGGTATGCTGTCTTGGAAAATGTAGGGGGTGATGGATTCTCAGGGGAATGTAGCACCAACAGCTAGTTTTTTAGATTTAGATACTTACAGTGTGGAAACAGGCCTTTCGGCCCAACAAGTCCACACCGACCAGCCGAAGCACAACCCACCCAGACCCATTCCCCTACATTTACCCCTTTACCTAACACTATGGGCAATTTAGCATGTCCAATTCATCTAACTTGCACATTTTTGGATTGTGGGAGGAAACCAGAGCACCCGGAGGAAATCCACACAGACACGGAGAGAATGTACAAATTCCACACAGGCAGTTGCCTGAGGTGGGAATTGAACCCGGGTCTCTGGAGCTGTGAGGCAGCAGTGCTAACCACTGTGCCACCATGTTGCCCGTATTGGTATTGAGACTGGCTCTAATGCAACGAGAGATACGTCAGCTTCCAAGAGATCAATTGTGTTAGGGGATTCTGTAGTCCGATGTACAGACAGACGTTTCTGTGGCCATCAGAGAAAAAGCAAAATGGTGTGTTGCTTCCCTGGTGCCAGGATCAAGGATGTCTCAGAGGGTACAGAATGTTCTCACAGGAGAGAGGGGCCAGCAAGAGGTCATTGTCCACATTGGAACCAACGATATAGGAAGGGAAAAGATTGAGACTCTGAAGGGAGATTACAGAGAGTTAGGCAGGAATTTAAAAAGAAGGTCCTCAAGGGTAGTAATACCTGGATTACTCCCAGTGCTATAAGCTAGTGAGGGCAGGAATAGGAGGATAGCGAAGATGAATGCATGGCTGAGGAGCTGGTTTATGGGAGAAGGATTCACATTTTTGGATCATTGGAATCTCTTTTGGGATTGATGTGATCTGTACAAGAAGGACGGATTGCACCTAAATTGGAAGGGCACTAATATACTGGCAGGGAAATTTGCTAGAACTGCTTGGGAGGATTTAAACTAGTAAGATGGGGAGGTGGCGGTGGGACCCAGGGAGATAGTGAGGAGAGAGATCAATCTGAGACGGGTACAGTTGAGAACAGAAGCAAGTCAAACAATCAGGGCAGGCAGGGACAAGGTAGGACTAATAAATTAAACTGCATTTATTTCAATGCAAGGGGCCTAACAGGGAAGGCAGATGAACTCAGGTCATGGTTAGGAACATAGGACTGGGATATCATAGCAATTACAGAAACATGGGCTCAGGGATGGGCAGGACTGGCAGCTTAATGTTCCAGGATACAAATGCTACAGGAAGGATAGAAAGGGAGGCAAGAGAGGAAGGGGAGTGGCATTTTTGATAAGGGATAGTATTACAGCTGTTCTGAGGGAGGATATTCCCGGAAATACATCCAGTGAAGTTATTTGGGTGGAACTGAGAAATAGGAAAAGTGGGATGATCATCTTATTGGGATTGTATTATAGACCCCCCAATAGTCAGAGGGAAATTGAGAAACAAACTTGTGAGGTGATCTCAGCTATCTGTAAGAATAATAGGGTAGTTGTGGTAGGGGATTTTAACTTTCCAAACATAGACTGGGACTGCCACAGTGTTAAAGGTTTAGATAGAGAGGAATTTGTTAAGTGCGTACAAGACAATTTTCTGATTCCGTATCTGGATGCACCTACTAGAGAAGGTGCAAAACTTCACCCACTCTTGGGAAATAAGGCAGGGCAGGTGACTGAGGTGTCAGCGGGGGAGCACTTTGGGGCCAGCAACCATAATTCTATTCATTTTTAAATAGTGATGGAAAAGGATAGATCAGATCTAAAAGTTGAAATTCTAAATTGGAGAAAGGCCAATTTTGACGGTATTAGGCAAGAACGTTTGAAAGCTGATTGGGGCAGATGTTTGCAGGTAAAGGCATGGCTGGAAAATGGGAAGCCTTCAGAAATGAGATAACGAGAATCCAGAAAAAGTATATTCCTGCCAGCGTGAAAGGAAAGGCCGGTAGGTATAGGGAATGCTGGATGACTAAAGAATTGAGGGTTTGGTTAAGAAAAAGAAGGAAGCATATTTAAGGTATAGACAGGATAGATCGAGTGAATCCTTAGAAAAGTATAAAGGAAGTAGGAGTATACTTAAGAGGGAAACTAGGAGGGCAAAAAGGGGACATGTGAGAGCTTTGGCAAATAAAATTAAGGAGAATCCTAAAGGTTTTTACAAATATTAAGGACAAAAGGGAGAGAATAGGGCCCCTCGAAGATCAGCAAGGCGGCCTTTGTGTGGAGCCGCAGAAAATGGGGGAGATACTAAATGAGTATTTTGCAACAGTATTTACTGTGGAAAAGGATATGGAAGATATAGACTGTAGGGAAATAGATGGTGACATCTTGCAAAATGTCCAGATTACAGAGGAGGAAGTGCTGGATCTCTTGAAATGGGTAAAGGTAGATAAATCCCCAGGACCTAATCATGTGTACCCTAGAACTCTGTGGGAAGCTAGAGAAGTAATTGCTGGGCATCTTGCTGAGATATTTGTATTGTCAATAGTCATAGGTGAGGTGCTAGAAGACTGGAGGTTGGCAAACGTGGTGCCATTGTTTAAGCCAGGGAACTATAGACCGGTGAGCCTGATGTCGGTGGTGGGCAAGTTGTTGGAGGGAATCCTGAGGGACAGGATGTACATGTATTTGGAAAGGCAAGGACTGATTAGGGATTATCAACATAGCTTGGTGCATGGGAAATCGTGTCTCACAAACTTGATTGAGTTTTTTGAAAAAGTAACAAAGAGGATTGATGAGGGCAGAGCAGTAGATGTGATCTATATGGACTTCGGTAAGGCATTTGACAAGGCTCCCCATGGGAGATTGATCAGCAAGGTTATATCTCATGGAATACAGGGAGAACTAGCCATTTGGATACAGAGCTGGCTCAAAGTTAGAAGACAGAGGGTAGTGGTGAAGGCTTATTTTTTAGACTGGAGGCCTATGACCAGCCACAAGGATCGGTGCTGGGTCCACTATGATTGATGCGAGCATAAGAGGTACAGTTAGTAAGTTTGCAGATGACACCAAAATTGGAGGTGTAGTGGACAGCAAAGAGGGTTACCTCAGATTACAACAGGATCTTGACCAGATGGGCCAATGGACTGAGAAGTGGCAGATAGAAATTAATTCAGGCAAATGCGAGGTGCTGCATTTTGGGAAAGCAAATCTTAGCAGGACTTATATACTTAATGGTAAGGTCCTAGGAAGTGTTGCTGAACAAAGAGACCTTGGAGTGCAGGTGCATAGCTCCTTGAAAGTGGAGTCACAGGTGGATAGGATAGTGAAGGTGGCATTTGGTCTGCTTTTCTTTATTGGTCAGAGCATTGAGTACAGGAGTTAGGAGGTCATGTTGCGACTGTACAGGACATTGGTTAGGCCACTGTTGGAATATTGCGTGCAATTCTGGTCTCCTTCCTATTGGAAAGATGCTGTGAAACTTGAAAGGGTTCAGAAGGATTTACAAGGATGTTGCCAGGGTTGGAGGATTTGAGCTACAGGGAGAGGCTGAACAGGCTGGGGCTGTTTTCCCTCGAGCGTCAGAGTCTGAGGGGTGACCTTATAGAAGTTTACAAAATTATGAGGGACATGGTTAGGGTAAATAGGCAAAGTCTTTTTCCTGGCGTCGGGGAGTCCAGAACTAGAGGGCATAGGTTTAGGGCGAGAGGGGAGAGATATAAAAGAGACCTAAGGGGCAACGTTTTCACGCAGAGGGTGGTATGTGTATGGGATGAGCTGCCAGAGGAAGTGGTGGAGGCTGGTACAATTGCAACATTTAAGAGGCATTTGGATGGGTATATGAACAGGAAGGGTTTGGAGGGATATGGGCTGGGTGCTGGCAAGTGGGACTAGATCAGGTTGGGATATTTGGTCAGCATGGACAGGTTGGATCGAAGGGTCTGTTTCCATTGCTGTATATCTCTATGACTCTAAATATTGTGAATAGTTGAGGCCACGTTACAGGGCAACATATGTTTTCTCCTACCTGTCCTCTCTGATCTATGTTTCCTCTCATTCTATCAACTTCTGAAGCAGATCAATACGTTACCTCCAATTCCATGGTCATAATTCATTCCTCAGAAAGAACGTTTTCGCAACTGGTTACTCTCAAGTGAGAACTCATTCTGTCTATCATTCTTTGTACAGCAAATTCCAGGAGCTTATGCTTTGGGTCCACGCTTACTGAGATCAAACACCTCCTGGGTCTCTGGAAAAGCAGCTATTTAAATATACTTGCTGATCAGATCTTAAAGGCACCAGCTCTGGCAGTACAGAATAAGGGTTTGTTCACCTGTTTATTTTGTGCAATACCTGTCAGTATGACATGAAAAAATATCTGCTGGGGCATCTTTTGATACCATCCGTAATTCAGGAACACAGGCAGTTGTTCAAACCTGACCAACCTGCTGTACAAACAAGACATCATGGCAGGAGAAGAACAATGATGTACTATGATCATTGTTCACCAATATTTATAAAAACCTATAAACAGGAAGGCACTTTCTCCCTTTGCATTCAAGTTTTGAATTCAGTTTCATCCATTCTGTCCTGCTGTTGTCACCCACTATAAGCATTTCATGTACAAGATAATGCCTGGAATTATTCCAAGGCAGTAATTGAATCAAGTGTTTAAGATGATGTCATAAACTGCAGAAGTGAATCAGGAGCAGGTCAGAGCATTTTGTCTTAAGCATTGAAGCCAGATTACAGCCTTGATGTCTCTTCTTATCCTTTGTTTATAATCTGTGTGAAGGCAGAGGGATATTCAGTCTGGCTCACATCTTGTGCCTGCAGCAACTGTCAGTACCAATGCCAACTGTCAGCACTCTGTAATCATGATGACGTCTGCACAAGGAGACAGAGTGACTGTAATGAAGGTACTGCATGCTTAATGAGAAATAATAAGCAGTTGAATATTGGAACATTCCATCTCTGAGATATATTCTAAATCCTTAGCTTCTGGTACATTATAGCTTTATCTTGATTTAAATGATTTATACTAATAGCAATATTTGATTATATGTGGGTGAGTAGACTAGCAGCCATTTGCAATGTTAAATTATGTGATCTGATGCTTACCAGGCAACTCTAGGTTTGAAAGTAAGAAGGACTTGCATTTAGTGCTATATATCTCAATAAGCCTCAGATATTAGGAATTAAGTTGGAGTACATTGTCTGTTGTTCATGTAGATTCCATTATTTACTCAGTGAAATTCTACAAGTAACATTAAATCAAATGTCCACTTAACTATTTTTGTTGTGGTTTTAATTGAGAAACTAATCTTGGCATAGACACTAAGAAAATTCCTTTCCATTGAAAGTATCACATGAGATCTGTAATATTTCACCTCAAAAAACATAGACAAAAGTACTGACTAAACTTTTAATTGAAGGGCGAGACTTTGAACCATGTATAAATTGCTGCATTGGAGTGTCACCCAGGTTATATGAATAAATTGTGCTTAACTCCGATTGGTAATACTTTTGATATGATATGAAAAATGTGTGCCAACATACACTGAATGTGGGTGTGGCAGCTGTTACAAGTGACCATTGACATTGGCAAGAGATGTGAGACAAACTGATGCTGATGCCTTTTAAGATTTTGATTGGCGAGATGATAGTGCTATTTTGTGTTTGTTGGCAGATCATTGGTTGACCAGTGGGAACCAGGCTGTGATGGTCCATTTCATGGCATCTACTTCTCGTAGAGGAGGGACGTGGTTTTTTAATCATTGATTTGACTCCTTGCTGTTGTGTGAGCAAGGTCTCTGGGTTGTGAGCACAAATAGCAAGGTAGCATTTGTTGTCCATCCCTAATTATCCTTCAGGAGAGGGTGACATGTTACCTTCCTGAACACTGCAGTCCATCCATTGCTGTTGCCCCCACAGTGCAGCTAGGAAGGAAGGACCAGGAAGTGGACCAGGACCACTTTACCCAGTGACAGTAAAGGAATAATGTTATAGTCCCAAGTCAGGACACTGTATGACTACACAAGAGGAGCTTGCTGGTGGTGGTGGTACTCTTATACAACTGCTGCCCTTGTCCTTCTAGGTGGTAGGAGTGATACATTTTGAAGGTCCTGTCAAATGACCGTTGGTGTGTTGTTACAAGGCATCCTTTTGATGTGAAACACTGCTACCACTGCCAGTGATGGAGGGAGTAAAGGAGGTTTAATGAGATGGACATTTGGATGGTTTTAGTATTGATTGTGTCAAGCTTCATGAGAGTTGTTGGAGCTGCACTCATCCAGTCAAAGAGAGATTATAAGGCAGGGCATGTGCCTTATAGAGGCTGGACAGACTTTAGAGAGCCAGGAGGTGAATTACTCACTGTAGAGTTCTTGGCGTCTGGCTTACCTTTATGGCCATTGTATTTATGTGGCTAATCAAATTCAACTTCTGCACTCCCCCACCCAATAAATTGATAATAGGGGATTCAGTGACTGTAATATCATTGTCAATAGGAGATACCTATTGTGTGCATGGCACAAATATAACTTTCCATTTATCAAAGCAAGTCTGAATGCCGTCCAGCTGTTGCTGCATTTTGACAAAGACTGCTTCACTAACTGAGGAGTTGCAAATACTGCTGTACTATTCAATGATGGTTGCACAAATTCCTACTTAAAGTGGAGGGAAGTTTATAAGACCCAAAGATATAGGAGCAGAATTAGGCCATTCAGCTCATTGAGTCTGCACTGCCATTCAATCATGTTTCTCAATCCTCTTCCCCCTACTTTCTCCCAATAACCCTTGATCCCCTTACTGATCAAGAACCTATCTATTTCCGTCTTAAATACACTTAATGACTTTGCCTCTACAAACTTCCAATAAATTGCACAGATTCACCATCCCCAGGCTGAAGAAATTAATCCTCATTGCTGTTCTAAACGATGCTCCATTCACTGTGAGGTTGTGTCCATGTGCAATAGTCTCTCCTACTAGTGGAAATCCTTCTCCATGTCCACTCTATCAAGGCCTCTCAGGATCTATAACTTTCAATCTGATCCACTCTCCTCATATTACAAGCCCTTAATTCCCAGGATTATTCTTGTAGACTTTCTCTGGATCTTCTCCAACACCATCGCATCTTCCTTAGATACAGGGCCTAAAAATTCTCATAATATTCCAATCACAGTCTGTCCAGAGCCTTAGAGTAAAAAGTGAGGTCTGATGAAGGGCTCTGGCCCGAAACATCGAATTTCCTGTTCCTTGAATGCTGCCTGACCTGCTGTGCTTTAACCAGCAACAAATTTTCAGCTCTGTCCAGAGCCTTACACAGCCTCAGCAGTACATCCCTGCTCTTGTATTCTCGCCCTCTCGACATTTGCCTTCCCAACTGCCAATCAAGCTTTCATGTTAACCTTAAGAAAATCCTGAGCTAGGGCTCCTATGTCCCTTGTGCTTCAGATTTCCAAATCCTTTCCCCATTTAGAAAATAGTCTATGCCTCTATTCTTCCTACTAAAGTGCATTTTTCCACACTGTATTCCATCTACCATTTTGTGAGAAACAAAGTTCACTCACTTCAATAATTTCAGTCTGAGACAAGTAGTGTCATTTATTTCTCACTTGCAAGTGGGTGTGATGTCCACAAGGCAGGGACAAAACACACTGAATTCAACAAATACTCGATATTTATACAATTAGGTTCCTACATTTTTTTTCTTATTTCATTGTTTCCCCCCTGTTTACTTCCTCCACTTCCCTAAGATCGGTACCCATTACTGCTGTTTATCTCGTCTTATCCGGCCTTGTCTGTGACAAAATGCTTATTTCTGGCCTCACAAGGCCATTTGACCTCATCCTGCTGTGGGTTATTGTTAGGCATTTCTTGCCTTACCATTATCTACTCCCTCCATCTGTGCTGCCCCTCACAGCATCTTATCACTAAGCCCTTTTAATTGGGGTTTGTTCCTGTGTTTCTGTAAAAGTGGGAAACAGATGTTTAGACCTACTGTTTATACAGGCATATCTAGTTTAACTGCCTCTCTTCACAGCATCTTATCTAGTGCCTGTATTTCTACCATTGTTTTGCAGTCCCATTTCTTTCTTGCATACATTTTTAGCTAATACAAAGAAAACAATTACGTATTTCCTTCACATAGTTTCCATTCTTGTTGACTCAGCTTTTGGCTGAAACAATTACACACTGATGTGAGTTCATTTATTTTTATGTAATCAATTATAATTGCAGAATTGCAGAAGTAACATTAATTTACCTATATCCCACAATTCTTTTCCCCACTCTCCTAGCCTACAGCCTCCCCATTTCTCCAACACTACCTGTCCCTCCACCTATCTTTGTGTCATCTACAAACATAGCAATGGTGCCCTCAGTTCTTCATCCAGATCTTTAATGTATAATGTGCATAGTTGTGGTCCCAATACTGACCCCTGCGGAACACCATTAGTCATCGATTGCCCATCCTGAAAAAGATGCCTTTATATCTATACTTTGCCTTCTGCCAGTCAGCCAATGCTCTAAACTTGCTCCTAACACTATGAGCTCTTATCTTATTTAGCAGCCTCCTGTTGGCACCTTACCAAAGCCTTCTGGAAATCCATGTAGATTATGTCAACTGGCTCTCCTTTGCCTAACTTGCTTGTTACCTCCTCAAAGAATTCTAATAGATTTGTCAGGCATGACCTCCCCTTGACAAAGCTTTGCTGACCCAGCCCTACTTTACCATGCACTTCCAAGTACTCTGCAATTTCATCCTTAATAATGGACTCTAAAATCTTCCCAATGACTAACGTCAGGCTAACTGGCCCATAATTTCCCATTTTCTGTCTCCTTCCCTTTTTTAAACAGGATATTACATCAGCCATTTTTCAGTCCTCTGGGACCCTATCTGACTCCAGTGATTTATGAAAGATCATCACCAATACCTCCAGGTCATTGATGACACTGCTGAAGATTGATGGGCCTAGGACACTATTCTGATGAACTCCTGAAGAGATGTCCTGGAACTGACATGACTGACCTCCAACAGCCACAGCCATCTTCCTATGTAGCGGGCATGACTCCAACAAACAGACAGCTTCCCCTGATTCCCACTGATTTCAATTTTCTAGGACTGCGTCACATTTTTCAAATTTTCAGGCATTGATTTTCAGGCACTGGAGACCCCCTTAGGTAAGCTGACCAGGAAGTGAGGTAAATAGTTCACGGGCAGAGATTTGTTAAATATTTTGTTAGTACAATCTTCACAAATTCTTTCTTCACTCTCTGTTTCATAGTTATTTCAATTAGCCTGTTCGGATATATTGTGGTACACTTCCAGAATAGACAAGACTTGAATTTGGACTTTCTGGCACAGCAGGTTGGGACACTATCACTGTGCTACAAACTTTCCCTTTTATACTGTGACTCCAAAGGAATGAAAGTCAATACCATGTGATGTTGTTATGCAACCAACAATTGAACATAGGAACAAAGGGATGTGCAGCATCTATCTAGTTTAACTTCACTCATCCTTCAAGTATCAAAATCCAGCAGCACTCAAGTTGGTCATTCATCGTCAAAAAAATCTCGAGCATTTTTAATTAATCTCAAGACAAAGTCCTGTGATGGAGGGCTTTAGAAACTGGATATCCAATAACATCTGTTCCTCCAAAGCAGTTTTTCTTACCATGTGTAAAACTATTACATCCAGATCTTCCCTATTCTGATACTTGTTACTTCAGGGCAATTTTTTAAAAAAGCTCATTGTGTTCTTGTTTGTGGCCTGACAACATAAGGAAATGAAATGAAATATTGCACAAATTAGCAATTGCTACAAAAATACACCTTTCCATAAACAAGTCCTCTAACAATAAAATTAATAATGTTTGTTATTCATTCAGGATGATTGTCAGCTAATTTCTCAATATAAGATGTCATTTTTAAAGTTTGAACAACCTCTTTTGGATGTGAAACACAAGTTAGTGACTCAATGCAAATACATTCTCCCATAAGAAAACTACTTCCAAACACAATGCACCACTTCAAGAAAAAACATTTTTGTCAAAAGGAAAGAATGAATGCTGAAGAACGAATGAACCCTGAAGTAAAGATAGCATTCTGATTATGGCATTTTATGTTAGTAATTTCTACACAAAATGGACCCAGTCATGATGAACCTTTTTAAATAGCTATTGGTCAAATCAAATACTAATCATGCTGAGTTCATGAATGTAACTAACAATGCTTATAGCCAATAAATAACATCTTGTTGACATTGATTTCAATAGTTATGAATTTATCTGATATTTATACATTTTAAACAATGTGATTAAATTAAATCAGTCTACAGATGACTGATATGTTGTAAGTACCAAGGTTATGATTGTGCACCAGGAGACTAAGTGGATCTTTAACAAACTGCAGGCAATTTCCACACCACCTGCAGAACAGCCCGGAGGCTGTGACAGCATGGGAGATTACTGCAGCCAGGAACAGATTATAAAGACATTGGTATGTCCCACAGTAGCAGCTAATAGTATCGAGACATAGAAGGATGACAGCACAGAAGAAGGTTATTCAGCCCGTCATATCCATGCTGACTCTCTGTGAGAGCTACTGAGCTAGTCTCAAGCCTAAATAATGTATTTTTGGTTCTAACAACTTGCTTGCTTTTACCTTATGCTGCCTCTGGGTTCTTGCTAATTCTTTTAAATCAGCGTCTTCGGGTTTTTGATCCTTCTTCCAATATAAACTGATTTTCCCTTTCAACTCCGTCCAACCCTTCATGAATGCAACACTTCTAGTAAATTGTGATTTGATTTGATTTGATTTATTACTGTCACGTGTACTGAGGTACAGTGAAATGTGTTGTCTAATGTGCTTGACAGGCAGATCATGCTATACAAATGCATCAGTAACAGAACCTAGTGCAGGATACAATGTTACAGCTGCTGAGAAGGCGCAGAGCAAGATCAATATTAACATTAAAGAGGTCCATTCAAGAGTTTGATAACAGCGGGGAAGAAGCTGTTCTTGGGTCTTCTGTCAAGTTTCTCCAACGAGATCAATGGTGTCATATCAAATAGATTTGAAGTTCAGCAAAAGCTATGAAGGGACACTGTTAATACAATTAAGTGGACAGAAATCGCTGAGTGGAATTAAATGTCAGTGAATGTGAGGTGGAACATTTGAGTGAGAAAATCATGTTAAAATTAAAATTATATTTTAAATGGAGAAAGATGGTGCATGTGGTCCAGCAGAGAGATTAGCAAGTTCAGTTTCAAAGATGTTAAAATCAGACCCTAAGTGAATAAAGCCAGTAAAAATTCACTGAAAATACTACATCTTTTGGCAAGAGTTACGGAGCATAAAAATTGAGAAGTAATATTAAATCTGTAAAACAAAAATCAATAAAACACAAGACTAGAGCATGCAATTTGAAGCTCCAAACCATAATGTGGAAGCAATAGAGATGGGGAGAATAGATTGACAAGAGTAATTTCTGCAATGAGGAAATGCATATACAAAGGAATTCTTGAAAAATTCGGAGTATTTTCATTGGAATGGAAGCGATTACATGGTGGTTTGCTATGCGTAATTTAAATTCTGAAAGTTTGGAAGAGATAAACAATAGATTGTTTACAATGCTTGAGAAGTTTAAACAAATGAATGTAGATAAAAATTACCAGTAAGAGATTCAATAATGACAACAATATAATTACATTGTGCCTTTAGCCATAATGAAATGGCCTAAGGCACTTCACAGGAATATTATACAGCAATGTATTTCACCAAGCCTCACAAGAGGATATTAGGTTCAATAACAAAAATCTTAGTCAAAGAGGTAGGTCTTAAGAAGCGTCTTAAAGGAGGAAAACAATGTAAAGGGATGGAGTGATGTATGATGGAACTTCTAGAGCGCGGAGCATAGGATACTTAAGGTATACCACCAATTATGGTGCAAATATGATTGAGAATGCACAAAAGGCCAGAATGAGAGGAGAGCAGATATTTCAGAGGGTTGTGAAGTTGGAGGAGTTCCAGAGATATAGGAGGGTTGAGGTGATGGATTGATTTAAATACAAGGATGAGAATTGTAAAATCAAGGTGATGCTTAACCAGGAGCCAGTGAAAGTTAGCAAGCATGGGGTAACAGGTGAGTGGAACTTGTTATGAATGAGCACAGGGCTTTGCATAACTTCAGGTTTACAGACAGTAGAATGTGGGAGGCCAACCACTAGTACATTGGAATAGTGAAGCCCAGAGCTAACAAAGTGTCACAACCATAATAACTATAATATTTATATCATATATTTTGTAAAATAATCTCTATTTAAATACGTACAAGGTGTTCAAAAACATGGCTCCAAATAATCTGACAACTATCTATTAATTCATTTCGACCAGAAAGGTAGGCAGACTGACCCATTATCTCTGCATTAACTATAAAGGGAGACATTTTGAATTTGTTTCACACGGATGATCCCTGGAATGGTTGGTCTAACATACGAGGAACGGCTGAGGATCCTGGGATTGTATTCATTGGAGTTTAGAAGATCAAGGGAAGACTTAATAGAAACTTAGAAGATAATACATAGCTTGGAAAGGGTGGATGCTAGGAAATTTATTCCGTTAGGCGAGGAGACTAGGACCCGTGGACACAGCCTTAAAATTAGAGGGGGTCAATTCAGAACAGAAATACGGAGACATTTCTTTAGTGGTGGGCCTATGGAATTCATTGCCGCAGAGTGCAGTGGAGGCTGGGATGCTAAATGTCTTCAAGGCAGAGATCATTAGATTCTTGATGTCATGAGGAATTAAGGGCTACGGGGAGAATGCGAGTAAGTGGAGTTGAAATGCCCATTAGCCATGATTGAATGGCGGAGTGGACTCGATGGGCCGAATGGCCTTACTTCCACTCCTATGTCTTATGGTCTTATGGTCTTATGGTTTAACCTTTGGAAAATACAAATCCTTCTAAAGGTATGAAAATTCAACGCTTCTGAGAAAAACAAGAGATTGGAAGGATGCCCTTAGGGAATTTCAGAATACCAACTTTGCTTTCTGGAATAATGATTCATAAAAAATTAACAAAGCAACTGATCTCAAATTTGATTAAGTTTTGAGCTTTGAAAAGCAGGGTCAGAGAGGAGGCTGTCAAGAAGGAGATGGAAAAAAGCCAAAGCAGCTAACAATTACTAGACTGAGCCAGTCTACAAAAACACCATAAATGCTTCAGTCTTCCCAATACTTCATTGGAGGAAATTTCTTCTCATCTAGAAGCAGATGTCAGATAAGCAGGTTTATAACCTAACTACAGTGGAAGGACTGAGAGTACAGCTGGGTCAGGACAGGCAGTGAAATGCGAGAGTGTAAGCACATAACTTAGGAAAGTGAATTAAGGAACATCCATGCTAACAATTGAGACAAAGTTAGGTAAGTGGCTGGAGATAAAGAGATTTGCGGGCCCAGAAGGCTATGTTAACTGATATTGTGCAAGATAAATGTTGACACGGGGTATATGGACCAATTGCCAGTTTCTGTCCTGTATTGTCTAAACAGTTCTAATCAATTTCTCACACATTTGTCTTTGCTACAAACATAGTGGTTGTCACAATATGTGGTATTCAGTTTCATGTATAGTACCAAGCTTTAAAGATCTCCACCCCCTCTATTTGGACCTCCATGGTTATTGTTCTCTGTAATTCCTGCTGCTCCTCCTACCATTTATCAAACAATAGATTTAATGCTGCATGCAGCTTGTCTAAGCCTCCAGTAGTCAATAATCATTGTGCCATGTTGTTGACCAGCTGACCTTTGCCTGTTCCCTGAGAACACTAACCTCCAGTTAAAGTGGAAGTGATCAATGAAATATGAAAGGAGAAATTCTCTTGGAAATTTGCACATTTCCCCTTGAATTGATGTTTATCGAACGGCTAACATTAAAAACACAGCACCGTATGTATACTGTGTGTGACATCCTTTAGCTGTGATTAAGCATGTCTGGAGCTCCACTATTTTTTACTGAAAGATCGTGAATTCAATCTTCAAAATATGGTAATGTGTCCTATTGTAAATAGAGCGTGAACATAAAGGAATTAAAAGTACCAGGGTGTCAATGTAAATTGTGCAGTAAGCATTTTAAAATATCTTAACTATTCTATGCCAAGCATACCTAATATCTCCTCTATAGCAGGGGGAAAGGTCATTGCTCTTTTTACAGCATTTCTCATACCAGTTATAAACATTTGTTCTCCATCCATTCAGATTTGCCATCTGTAACAAAATATCTTTGTATTTAAAACTGGGGAACATCTATATGTGGAAGTGTTGTGTTTAATTATGATTGGAAAATTCAATCTAATATTTATAATCTACAAACCAACAAATGCGCATTAACTGAAATAGAACTGGTGACACAATAGCAACATGACAACTACCATTTGACAAGTCAATAAACATTCCGAGATTAAAAATATTTGCAGTTGTAAGTGGAGATAACCATGTTTTTTGTGTTCATTTTAGCTGCACAAGCTGCGCAATAGATGAAAAATATTTGTTTTGGATTTCCTATTGCATACTTTCAGCATTATCTTAGCTCCATAATTCATGTTGTGAATGATCACATCTCTCACACAGCTGTCTTCTGGTTAATCTATGAGGCCTCCTACTGGTTGCAAAGGAAATCATGCCAATAGACTTACTTTTTACAAAAAAAAATCCACCACTTAATTATTGAAACTGTGCAATTAGTCAGCGGGGAATGAAGACTGATACGTCCAAGACTGTGATCAATAACTTTCTCCAATCAATCGTCACCCAGAGGCTGGTTTAGAGCTTCATTATCTTCATAGAATGTTAAGAGAACAACTATTGATAGATGCATAGGGACACTGTTGAGTACAATATTTAAATATACCATTTCTCTGAAAATTACAGCAGTTGTCTACCTATTGCTGGAATAACTACCTGCAGTTTTACCACAGGAAATATTGAAGCGACAAACAGAGATGACTGGAGAACACTTCCTGACGCTGTCCCCTCTGGCTGGTTGCCGACAGACACATTTTATTTGATCTGCAGTCATGGCTTGCAATTAAATGTCATTTAACCATGCTAAGTATAGCGCTTTCAAAAATAAAATAATGTAAGAATTAGTCTATGTTCTCTATTGCTCCAGTATTTCCCCAGTTTAGAAACCTATTTTGTTTTCAGGTACATAAGCAACCTGCACAATTGCTCATTAACCTCTTTTACACTACATTCCAGGCTAAAATAAGCCATCAGACTCAATGTGGGATATTTAATTGACAGCGGCGCTTTGGGAATGAACCTATGAATCCTATTAGAGCCAAATTCATTATTTTAAGACCACCCTTAGGATGCAAAGCTCATAATCTGATCCTCAAGAGGATGCAGCTTAGGGGCTTCATAACATCGCAGGCTCCAAATCATCAGATTTGCTGTAATTAACCTGAACTAATTGTGTCAGGCATCAGGTCGGCCGCCCAGGCCTGGTTTCCAGCAATACTCCTGTCTTCAGGGTGGTATTAACTGAAAGCACTAATCACAATGTGCAACTTGACATTCCATCCGCTTTTCTCCATCTCAATGAGGCAAAATCTTGCTTGTTGCACAGTTAAAATTGCTATGATTTTCTGAGGTTGAGTATAATTTAAAATATTCAGGCATCAAAATAAAATCCACGGAAGAATCTGTGACAGTGATTTCGTACAGCATCAGATAAGTTGGGAGACATGGAATTAAATCTCAACCTGGATTCTTTTTCTCCTTCCCAGCTTACATTGTTGCTCACCAACTCAGCTGCACCTTCTAGCAATTAAATAAAACTGAACAAACAAAAGAGATTTACAGTTTTGGGGCTGGTCAGATTATCATGGAAAACAGGGATTGAATCGTGTGGAGATGACAATGATAGAGCAAGTGGGAGCCCTGCATTTCCTCTTTTTGGGAAGGCTAGCAGCATCTTACACCACTCAGGCACTAAATATAACACCACTGAACCCTTTCCCTGGATCCAGAACACCAGAGAGTGGCATACCCTGTCTGCCAAGAGCTGTAGAGAACCAGAGGCTGGCAGCTCTTCTACACCCAGCATGCCAATGGGGAGGCAGTCTCATACCCATCAGAGAGCTCAGATTGAGGAAGGACCCAGGATCAGGCGAGTGATGGTGGTGAGTGGGTCAAGAGATGGGATTTGCAGGGAAGGAGGTTTCAGCAGCAAGACTAGGATCTCATAGTGGACTCTACTTCCCAATTCTGGATCAGTGGTGCTGGAAGAGCATAGCAGTTCAGGCAGCATCCAACGAGCAGCGAAATCGACGTTTTGGGCAAAAGCCCTTCATCAGGAATAAAGGCAGTGAGCTGGAAGCATGGAGAGATACTTCCCAATGCCTGGATCAAGCAGTGAATGCCATCTAATTAGGGAATGCTGCCTCCAACTGGGAACCTGGAAGGACACACACCAGGAGGAAGTGAGGTCTGCAGATGCTGGAGATCAGAGCTGAAAATGTGTTGCTGGAAAAGCGCAGCAGGTCAGGCAGCATCCAAGGAACAGGAAATTCAACGTTTCGGGCATAATTGAAGGGCTTATGCCCGAAACGCGAATTTCCTGTTCCTTGGATGCTGCCTGACCTGCTGCGTTTTCCAGCAACACATTTTCAGGACACACACCAGGGCAAGTTCCATGCTCTTCTCATAGCAAGCCCCTCACCCCTAGCAGCAAGATGCCAAAGGCCCTTAATTGCCAGCAGAGTAGGAAAGTCATCCATACACCATCCTCCCCAGGATTTAATTGGGGTGGAAGCAGGAAGCACCTTCCTGCCCAATTAAATGCCCCCTGTCACCAAACACACCCATTGGGAGTGGGCAACTCAGGAATCTGCCAATAGACTTGGGGGAATGTTGAATTTGCAGGAATGGCCAGTAATTTTCACACAATTGTATATGAATCTGACAGGGTTTGGAAAGATTGATACTCAATTGAGAGCAATAAACGGCCCCCACTGTGGTATAGACTTGGTCAAAGTAAAGAGGAGCTAGTTGGAGATTGCACCCTCCTAATAGTTTCTGTACTAATGTCAATCATAGCTGAAAATGTGCCGCTGGAAAAGCGCAGCAGGTCAGGCAGCATCCAAGGAGCAGGAGATTCGATGTTTCGGGCATAAGCCCTTCTTCAGGCTTATGCCCGAAACGTTGAATCTCCTGTTCCTTGGATGCTGCCTGACCTGCTGGGTTTTTCCAGCAACACATTTTCAGCTCTGATCTCCAGCATCTGCAGCCCTCACTTTCTCCTCTAATGTCAATCATAGTCAAGTTGCCTAGCAAAAACTGCAGTAGTGAAATGAACATGATATTACTTACTCAAGACTGTTCTGTTTAGACCAGAAAGAATTTCCTAATTCATATGTGACCACTTGGATTGAAGAAACTCACATACAACATGGTAGCAATAATGGTCTGTGCCACGATAGAGTGATCAGCAGTGAGCAACATTCCTTCAAAGCTGTGCGAGCAGCCACCCGGATGTTCTACGCATGGGGATCAGCATTCGGCACGCTGTTTGTGTGATTAACTTCCAGTTCGGGAAGTTGCTGCTGTGCACAGACCCAGTTAGAAAATTAGAGAGAATATTGGCAGTGACCAAAACTTTTTGTAAATAGTACCAGCGATGACAAACTTAAAATCAGAAATTGCTGGAAAATTGCAGTACGTCTGGCAGTATCTGTGGAAAGAAATCAGAGTTAACATTTCGGGTCCAGAGACCCTTCTTCAGAACTGATGGAAAAGAATGGGTTTTATGCTGAAGATTGGGTAGGGATCGGGGGACAGTAAACACCAGGTGGAGGTAGAGTTCTAAAAGAGAGAAAAAGTGTTGGACAGATAAAGGAATGGTTAACAGTAATTCTGGGAGAGTGAATACTTGCTAATGGGTGTTCTTAGTAGCTGACAATGGGTAGTGTGTGACAGCAGCCCATGTGATGCCAAGGGCTGGTGTGTGGGGTTGGGAAAAAGCATGGGGAAGGCTGCTCAAGCCTTAAAGTTGTTGAACTGGATATTAATTCAAGAAGGCTGTCAAGTTCCCAAACAGAAAATGAGGTGCTATTCTTCCAGGTTGCACGGAGCTTTGCTGGAGCACTGCAGCAAGCCTGAGATAGAGGTGCTGGCCAGGGAACAGGGTGGTGTGATAAACTGGCAGAAGTCAAGATTAGAGTGGTGCTGGAAATGCGCAGGAGTTCAGGCAGAATCCAAGGAGCAGGAAAATCAACGTTTTGGGCAGGAGCCCTTCATCGGGAATGAGGCTGGAAGCCTTGAGGTTGGAGAGATAAATGGGAGGGAGTGGGGCGGGGGAGAAGGGAGCTGAGATTACATTAGGTGAATGGAGGAAGGGGTAAAGGTGATAGGTCGGAGAGGAGGGTGGCGAGTCTGTTTCGGGACATGGTTGAAGAGCTTCAGGGCAGAGGAAATGACCTCGGGATTGCAGTGAGAGAGGGACTCACTGAGATCTTTGTAGGGTGATGAGGAGAACTTCTTCAAAGTAGTCATCCTTGCAAGATGATTCGTAGTAAGGTTAAAATCAACTAAGTGGAGATGAGGACTGCAGATGCTGGAGATTAGAGTCAAGATTAGAGTGTTGCTGGAAAAGCACAGTAGGTCAGGCAGCACGTGAGGAGCAGGAAAATTGACATTTCGGTCAGGGGCCCTTCATCAGGAATGCGGCTGGAAGTCTTGGGGGTGGAAAGATAATTGGGAGGGAGTGGGGTGGGGGAGAAGGGAGCTGGAGTACAATAGGTGGATGGAGGAAGGGGTAAAGGTGATAGGTCGGAGAGGAGGGTAGCGAGTCTGTTTCCGGTCATGGTTGAAGAGCTTCAGGGCAGAGGAGATGACCTCGGGATTGCGGTGAGAGAGGGACTCATGGGCAGGCAACTGGAAGCTCAGTGTTTTTTGTATGGGCAGAATGTAAATGTTATGTGAAGTGTTCACCTAGTCTATGCTTTGTTTCCTCAATGTAGAGAAGACCACATTGTGAGAGCATTGTGAGAGACTGGATTGATGGAAGGGAGAGAGTGAGCATGCCGATGTTGAGGATCAGATTGAGTGAAATGCAGCTTTTAGATTGAGTGAAGTGCAGATAAAGTGCTGCTTCGTCTGGAAGGCACATTGGGCCTTGGCTGGTGAGAGGATGGAGGTGAATGGGCAGGTATTACATTTTCTACAGCTGCAGGGGAAGATGCCAAAGGGCTGTGGGGGAGTGTTGGGAGTGAAAGAGGAGGGGACCATGGTGTCCAAGAGAAAACAGTGCTTGCAGAATGCTGATAAGGGAGGGGAGGGGAATGTATGTCTGAAACTTAATGAAAGTTGTATTCATATGACATGCAAATTTTGCAATAATGGAATAAGTTTTATAATTATAAGTAGTTAGAGCATAAAAATGAATCTCTTATTCCATACTAGTGTGGTAAGTTATCCTTATGATCTTCACTGAGATCTACCTTTCCTTTTCAAAGTGAGGATTTCTCTTTGCCCCATGGACTATCCCTCATGGACTGAAATTGATTCTGGAAGCCAAACTGCGTTTTATGGACCAGCTCATAATCATCAGCCACTTCAGCTGCTCACCTTGTTATTTTAACTCTCTGCTCTTCCACATGAGTTTGCACTACTTCAGGCAGTGAATTTTTAAAATCCTCCAAAATAATGACCTCTCTAAGGGCATCATAGGTTTGCTCGATTTTTAAAGCTTTTATCCATCTATCAAAATTACTCCCTTTTATCCTTTCAAACTCAGTGTATGTTTTACTTGGATCCCTCAAGCTCATAGACACTTAAAATGGCTTTTTTTCACCTCCTCACACTCACCAGATACCTCCTCTGATAGAGATGCGAATACTTCACTCGCCCTTCCTACAAGCTTCATTTGGATCAACAAAACCCACATTGCCACTGGCCACTGCATTTGTTTAACCACCTTTTCAAATGAGATGAAAAAAGGCTTCCACGTCCTTCTCATCAAATTTAGGCAACGCTTGAACATACATAAACAGTTTCTCACTCGGCTTCTGTCTACCAAGGGCTTTCTCACCTTCACTCTCTTCCTAACTAAGGTTACCTTCAGCCTTCATCTCCAGCCTTTATCTCCAGCCTTTTAGGCTGACTTTCCTTTTGTAATGTGTCAGTTTTTGAAGTTCAAAAGCTCTCTTTTCCCTCTCTTCTGCTGCTCTCTCTTTTTCCTTGTCTTCTGCTTTTAATCATAACTCAAACTGTTTCATTCCTGCTCCCCTTTCCTTACCTCTTGTGTCTAACTCAAACTGCTTCTTTTGCAATTAAATTCTTGCCATCTGTACAGGTTCTGATGATTTCCCCAGCAAGTTTCAATGCTGAGCTGCTGCTATAATTATTTTTCCTTTCCTCACAGAAGCAGGCACGTCCAATTCCAGCTTGTCTGTTAATTCCTGCAGCTTGGTCTTATTCACGTCTTGCAAAACTTCCAAGTCACCAAATCCACTTCCAGAAAACCTTTGGCGACTGAAAGACCAATTACTATCCCAAGCTTTGTCTACCCAACCAAGCCCACACCCGAAACAAAGACACTAGCACCTTCCACTCGCTGTTTAAGATCCTGCAAAGAGCCCCCATCTGTTATGGACTAGGCCAGACCACTCAAAACACTCTTGAACAGGCAACCCAGACCATAAATTTATAATTTGTTTCAATAAGTGTACAATGAAAAGTATCCAGAGTCAGTTAGCTCGGTTGACTACCAGGTTTTAAAACAGACAAAAGTGCATTCATAAAATTACTCAATGAAACCCAAAGAACAGAATAAAGAAGCCCGACAGAACTCAGTCGATCCAAACTAGACTTAATTATGCTGTTCCGAATATACAGAAGTCACACTAAGCAAGCCCCCTTTAAGAAAAAGTAAAAATGGAACACATGCTTACAAGTTGAAGTTAGAAGAGCAGAAGGGGTTTGCCATCTGTTCCCACACAACTCACTGTTGAATTCCAAACTAGTTCTGGACTGAAATGTTCGGCTAGAGAGCTGACCACTTCCCTCTCACTATACAGGTCACTTCTAGAGCATGACCATTTTGGCCTGAAGTCTCATCTGTTTACATGAAAATAAAAAGGCCTCTTAATACCCTTTAATCTTTGTACTAAACCTGGGAAAGGTTTATGACCCCTCTGAAAAGAAACAAGGACATCGTATCCTTGAGAAAAGGAACAGTTTTTAGAAAAAAAGGGACCAGCTTTGTGACACTAGACCATTTTAGATTAAAGGGCTGAAAATGTGTTGCTGGTTCCTGATGAAGGGCTTTTGCCTGAAACGTCGAATTTCCTGTTCCTTGGATGCTGCCTGACCTGCTGTGCTTTAACCAGCAACACATTTTCAGCTCTGATCTCCAGCATCTGCAGACCTCACTTTTTACTCGAACATTTTAGGTTAAAGGAACTCACATACAACAATTTGCACTTAAGGTACTACCCATTCTCTCAGTAATGGTGAACATGAGGAAAGCCAATTCATCCTTTTGTTTTGAATGGATCTCCTAAAGATTAGACATTTGGCAAAGAACAGAGGAGCAAAAAAAAAGCACTTAAAATTACTGTAAAGATAATTTGTTTTGAACCTGAGAAACAACTTTGAATGGAACATGACTGCATTATGACAGTTTTGATTATAACATTAAAAAATCTCTTGTGTATTGGTGGGAGGAACGTTATACTTAAGTAGTGCCAATCTGGTATCCCATCGTGGAAGTATCCACAATTAAATGTAAGTTGCCAATGCAATTCAGAAAATCCTTAAAGATTTGCACTGGTGTAATGGAATGTGTTGTTCTAAGGGATTAAATCTTATTCAGGGCTCACAACAAAGGACAGACCAATATACCCTAAAATCCGCTTTACACTGCAATCAAAAGAGGTCCCTTTTCCCAACAGAATGGGCTGGTAAAATGACCAAAAATATAGTAGACATTAAATTCACAGTAAACACCAAAGCAAGGAAAACTGTTTAAATTTAAAATTTTACAATTAGTTCGGATTTATGTAAAAATATTTAGTACACTTTCTAGATTTTTTTCAGTAAACTCAGTTGTAAGGGGACAATGTTTCTGACAACATTAATTTCACTGAATAGTGATGTAGTATGCATTACTGCCTGTTAATCGTAACCAGTACAAACACTCAGCCTGGGAATTGGATTTGGAGGTCAGTGGCAACTTGACATAGTAGTAGAGTTGCTCCCTCCATCCCTTCGATTTAATCACAAGCAGATGATGATGATGTTTTGAGAATTGAACCTTATTTTAAAAACCCTTATACAGAGGAAGCTCGATTATCCGAAGGACACAGGCAGGAAATATTTTGTTCGGTTAACGAAATTCCAGATAATCAAATACCGGATAATATAGTTCAGCCAAGCATTGGGACGTTGCGATCTTGCTGGATAATCCAATATTGAGATAATCGAATGCCAGATAATCAAAGTTCCTCTGTCTATTGATGTTTTGAGTTTGCCCATGTATTTTGGTCCTGCATTTTCAGTTTGAAATTTTTTTTTAATTTCAAAAATATACTTTATTCATAAAATTATTTGGACCACTATACAATTGGTCACGCCATTCTTGTACACACATTACATTGCTTTACATACAGAGATTGAAATTTATTTTTCCTATATACAAGTCTGTACATTTACTATCCAGCTCTTCTGCTGAGGTGTCAGTGGAGCCCAAATGACTGGGTTCTTCTTAGGCAGGCAGATGTTACACGGTGGTCTTTTCCCACCTCGCCTTGGTGGCAGCTGCTCCAAACTTCAGTGCGTCCCTCAACACGTAGTCCTGCACCTTGAATGTGCCAGTCTGCAACACTCAGTTGGGGTCAACTCCTTCAGCTGGAAGATCAACAGATTTCAGACCACCCAAAAGAGCATCTTTCAGCAAGTTGATGATCCTCCAGGCACAGTTGATGTTCGCCTTGGTATGCGTCCCGGGGAACAGACCGTAGAGCACGGAGTCCCGCATCACAGCACTGCTCGGGACAAACCTCGACAAACACCACTGCATTCCTCCCCAGACTTCTTCTGCATGGGCACATTCCAGAAGGAGGTGTGTGACAGTCTCGCTCCCCCCCCCCAGGCGCTTCGAGGGCAGCATGCGGTGTGGCTGAGAGTCCGGGCGTGCATAAAGGATCTCACAGGCAGAGCCCTTCTCACCACCAGCCAGGCCACGTCTTGGTGCTTGTTGAAAAGTTCTGGCGATGAGGCATTCTGCCAAATGGCTTTGACAGTCTGCTCAGGGAACTGCTCGATAGGATCCACCCTCTCCTTTTCCCGAAGGGTCTCAAGGACACTATGCACCGACCACTTCCTGATGGACTTGTGGTCAAAGGCATTTTTCTTCATACATTTCTTCATGAAGGACAGATGATACAGAACGGTCCAACTACTCGGAGCGTTCCGCGGCAGCGAGGCCAGGCCCATCCTTCACAACACCGGGGACAGGTAGAACCTCAGTACGTAGTGACACTTGGTGTTTGCGTACCGGGGATCCACGCACAGCTTGATGCAGCCACACACAAAGGTGGCCATCAGGGTGAGGGTGGCATTGGGTATATTTTTTCCCCCATTGCCCAGAATTTTGTACAGCAAGTCCCTTCGGACCCGGTCCATCTTTGATCTCCATATAAACTGGAAGGTGGCCTGGGTGACTGCAGTGGTACAGGTTTTGGGAATAGGCCAGACCTGTGCCACGTATAACAGCAATGACAGTGCCTCACACCTGATGACCAGGTTTTTTCCCGCGATGGAGAGTGACCGTAGCTTCCATCTGCCCAGTTTCTATCTCACTTTGCTGATAGTGAATGTCTGTTAAAAACAAGTCCACTGTAGCTTATGGCTGCTCTCAGTAAGGCAAAATCATTCACATTAAGGTAAGAGTTTCTCAAAGAAAAAGCGAATAACAAAGAACTGCCTGGATCTGGCTGTACATGAAAATCCTGTGGAAAAAGTAGAAGCTGTTGAGAGCCTGGTTTTATTTTATAATTATGTTATACTCATTAGTTTTTCAAAACAAACATTTGATATTGAGAAGCCAATGCAGTAATAGGAAGTTATTGATTAGCATTAAGCCACTGTCAGAAATCACAAGAGCTGGCAATGATCAATTTAACTGAGTGCACCTTATACCAGGAGAAACTAAAATATTAAATTTAATTGAAATGTCCATCAGCAGTTTCAAGATTTTATCTGTTTTAACATCTGTTAATATTGAGGTTATTGATAATTGACACCCAGCCTGCTTGTGTGACCAATAACTTTATAGTTCTGAAAGATAAACATCTGGAATTGCAGAGACTGAATTCATGCACCAAGCATTCGGTCAAATTTATTGTACTACAATCCCAAGGCAGTGTACAAGTTCAGTGTTTGAGCAGTATGACGGCTTTGATTTCTGCCCCACCTTAAACAGGCTACAGAATAAGACAAAACCACACAGATCAATAACTATCCAGCACTTTTATTGCAAACTAATCCCTCAGGCAAACATTTCATCACAACCTGCCATTTGTTCAGGTTCCAGTCGCATGAAGTTTTAAATAAACTTGGCCCTGTGTTATTTGAGTTTGGAAAACTGTTCAATGAAAAGTCACCAGTGAGTCAGAAGGACTTTATGTATAAAATACCAGCAGTAAATGTTTACTGTTCCCACTTTCCTTGTTTTTTCAGTTGTCCTTTGTTCCATCTTCCCATAATAGAACCAGTGAAATTCTTGAAACAACAGTTTGGCCAGCACATAGTGAGAATTGGCCGAACACTGTTGCTTTATTCTGGACAAAGTGGCAATCTTGTGTTTAAATTTAACCAGACAAAAGGCCTTAACCCTGAAGCAGCGAAAACAGCCAGTCCATTTCAGAAATGAAGGAACACCTCCAGAAACAATTAACTGGCCAATAAGGAAAAACAAAGCAAGTAGCAGTGGCCTTAATATCAAACCTTCCTTGGAAGAGAGTCAGGCAGGATTATAAAGTGCAATGCACAGAATGTGAGTCTGCCCTGCCATTTTCCTGGCAGCAGATAGCAGGGTGGCCAGGTATCCTAGCACGCTTCACTGACAGGTTGAATTGTGTCGCCACAGAATGCAGAATCAAAATATACCGATTTCTCCAAATCCAAGTTTCCCCAACATGAAATTGAGGGCAGCATTTTCATGCTACTCCTTATGAGAAAGTAGGAGCCAAAGCTACAGTCGGCAAAGAAGGTTACCTCAGAGTTTAACAGGATCTTGATCAGATGGGCTAATAGGCCAAGAAGTGGCAGATGGAGTTTAATTTAGATAATTGTGAGGTGTTGTATTTTGGAAAGGCAAGTCAGGGCAGAAGTTATATATTTAATGGTAAGGTCATGGGGACTGTTGCTAAACAAAGAGACTTTGGAGTGCAGGTTCATAGTTCCTTAAAAGTGGAGTCGCAGGTAGATAGGATAGTGCAGAAGGTGTTTAATGTGCTTTCCTTTACTGGTCTCTGTGTTGAATATAAGAGTTGGGAGGTACTAATGTAGTAGTACAGGACATTGGTAAGGCCACTTTTAGAATATTGCATTCACTTCTGGTCTCCTTGCTACACAAAAGAAGTTGTGAAACATGAAAGAGTTCAGTGAAGTTTTCTAGGATGTTGTCAGGATTGGAGAGTTTCAGCTATAGGGAAAGGCTGAATAGGCTGGGACTGTTTTCCCTGGAGTGTGGGAGGCTGAGGGGGAACCTTTCAGAGGTTTATAATATCATGAGGGGCATGGATAGGTTAAATAGACAAAATCTTTCCCCCAGCATATTGGAGCCCAAAACTAGAGGGCATAGGTTTAAGGTGAGAGGGGAAAGATTTAAAAGGAATCTAAGAGGCGGCTTTTTCACACAGAGGGTGGTGTATGTATGGAAAGAGCTGCCAGAAGAAATGATGGAGGCTGGTACAATTACAGCATTTCAAAGGCATCTGGATGGGTATATGAACAGGTAGGGTTAGAGGGATATGGGCCGGGTGCTGGAAAATGGGACCAGATTAATTTAGAATATCTGGTCGGCATGAACAAGTCAGACTGAAGGGTTTGTTTCCGTACTGTATGTCTCTGTGAACCAAGACTCTTCCCATTCCAGCCCTGATTGTAGACCATACCCCCCACCCCGAACTGCAGGGCTGTGCTTTTGTTAAAAAAAATCACCCTCCATCCCCCGATCACAGGCTTTTTTCCCATCCCAATTGCCACCTCCCCCATCTAATTATCTCAACCACTGGCCTTCCCCTCCAAATAAAACAACTTTTCCACTTCCCTCCGTGGTAAACAATTGTCCTGTACTTTAAAGGATTCTCTATTATTTTGAGTGTTGGTCTCACATCCCTGAAGGATTGCCTTTTGTCTCTTGGTTCTATAACAGGTTGTGCAGACCGAACATCAGATCTCCTTCATTATTGCTTCTTTTATTATCCGTAAGCACATACATTAAGGCCATTAGCCAGCAGTGGGCATTATAATCACTAGACTCTTCCTTCCCAGCTGGCTTTTATTATGTCCAGAAACCAAAACCTCACCCCCATTGCGGTTCTCATGGTCACCAGAAATTGTACCCTCACCCAGCTCGATAGTGACATTAGACCGTCCAAATTACTCTCATGATTAACAGAAGACATGCCCTCTGATCCTTATGGTCACGAGCAGCACCCAGCTCAGATCTTATGGCTACCAGAGAGCACTGGCCCCCATTGGCACAAGCAACCCCATTCTTATGATAATTTGTCCCAGAGTCATTTATCCTATTTTGGTCATCCATGATCTCTGCATGTCTAGACTAAGCAACACCCTTCCTCCTTCACCACAAATATCGGCACTGTTATATTGACTTTCTCCTTGCATTCTTTGTCTGAAGACAGGGATATCACTACAATCCCATGATCTCACCCACGGTGAGAGAAAAAAGGCAAGTCCTGAATCCACCCTGGCTTAAACAAGGATTACCCAATAAGGTGTTGGTGCCAATCTAATTCACACTGAGTGGTTCAGCCAATTGATGACAAATGGCTCATCCCAAGGAGTTTGGTGTTGCTGTGACAACGTACATTTTCCATGCATATTGTTGCCTGGAGCTATGAATAACGATGGTCGAGGCTCTAATTCCTATGACCTGAATGGAAATATGCTGGCCATTGGAGTGTATTGGTAGGATTTACAAATTGATAATCAGCCCATACGGCCACATTATGGACACACCTTCTATGATCATCAAGTCTCAGAGTGGGATTGAACCTTGAGATTCTGGCTTGGAGGCAGGGTCTCTATCTAGTGGACCACAAAACCTCCTGTATGTTAATAAACTTGTTTAATTGTTCTAATTATACCTTAAAGTGCTGTAATTGGAGGGAAAAGAGATAAATATTTCCCTGTTTTCAACCAACTCTACAGTATGGGCACAGTTTATACAGATATTGCATTTGCTTAATGTTTAATTGATCTAATGTTCAGACTGACCCCATTTTGTGCCTCCAGGGATTTAACAAAATTATATTTCCCACAGCAGCCCACTACTTCACAACTGCCAAACCAGTAATCAATCAGGTCGTGTGGGAGGTAGGGATATAGAGAGGAGGCCACTCACTTCACAACAAAGAGGAATCAGAGGTTGAATGGAAAGACTACTTGAGGCACACATTGCATTTGTTTTCATTGACAAATGTGATGCTGAGTTGCCTCAATGGTAGATAACTGCCATACCAAAACTGCATCCATACTAGTTAAGACAGAATTTGGTCAAGTGAGCATTGGTGCTCTTAAAGAAGCTCTGGCTGCTGTACATCTTTATGACACTATCTGCAGCCAAGCCTGTGGGAAATATTTATTCTCTCCAGACCTTTCTTGACAGTATAATGTTCTGATTTACAGCACCGGGACAACTACTTGGATGTTATTTGATTTACTTTGGATCTCACTCACCTTGGTTGACATTTCCCTGTTCTCAGCCAACACTACAGTATGGGCACAGTTTATACAGATATTGAACTGGATTATACACTCAAGGAGGAGCTCCGACTCCTATCAACCCTTTGACTTGTTGCAGGAAGACCTGCTCAGTGGAGCTGGAGACCTCTGCATGTTGCTGAGATTGCTCTGCCAACACTAGAAACAGTGAGGCCATAAATCGGCATGATGGCTCAGTGGTTAGCAATGATGCCTCACAGCGTCAGGGACACAGGTTCAATTTTTGCCTCCGGTGACTGTCTGTGTGGAGTTTGCACATTCTCCCCATGTCTGCGTGGGTTTCCTCTGGGTGCTCCGGTTTCCTCCCACAAGCCAAAAAGGTGCAGGTCAGGTGAATTAGCCATGCTAAGTTGCCCGTAGTGTTAGGGTCAGGGGTAAATGTAGGGGAATGGGTCTGGGTGGGTTGCGCTTCAGCGGGTCGGTGTGGACTTGTTGGGCGGAAGGGCATTTTCCTTAACTGTTGGGTATCTAAACTAAAAATCAGCCTTTAAGACCTCTGATGGCATTTGTCAGCTGTGCCTCTGTGTACAGCTATTGGAGAAATGCAGCCAAATGAATCAAAGACCACAAAACGAGGATCGCGGTGAAACTGACAAGCAGTTTATTGAACAAAACAATATCGCGGAGGAGAAATTGGCCAGGCTGATACAGAACTGATCCTCTGCACAGATGGAAGGTGCAGAGAATCAGCTTTGTAGGGGTACAACACAAAAGTGATCATTGTAAAGCAGTTACAGTATAATCGTGAAAATTGTAAATCGATTAAAACAAGAATAAACTGAACGGAAAGTAATCAAGAGTCTGGCAGTAGCAATTCATTTGTAATTGACACAGGAGATTCCAGTCATTTCCGTGTGTGGGTGAGAATGTCTTCTAAAGGATTCTTCATTGTATCTCCTGCCCACGCAAATATGTGTAAATGTTTCTTCTCCTGGCATCCAGGTCTGTCCATTGTGTTCCTCCTGTGAACAAAGTCTTCAGGGCCTCTCGGTCTGTCTCTTTGTTTATGCAGTATCAGTTTCTATGGGAAATGAGCCTGGCCTTAGGGTATTGGGACTGCAGCACTAATCGGGGCTGGGAGCTTTACTGTGAAGGCTGTTTGGGAAATGTATTCTGTGGTCTGAGAGTAGCTTGGCCATGTCTGGTTTCTATGTTAGCCTGTTTGGCCAAGACTGGGGCATTGTGGGTGTGTTCTGTATGTATTGGCAGGTTGATTTCTGTGTTTCGCAGACTTGCTCCTGTGTTTTTTATGTGGTCATGCTTTCTTTTATTTCAAAAATATGCTTTATTCATAAAATATTTTGATGATCTGTACAGTTGGTCATGCCATATATACGTAAACATTCCATTTCTTTGCATACAGAAATCAGAATTTATCATTTGTATACACAGGTCTGTACATTTATCAATCATATATCCATACATTTAGCTGAGGTGTCAGCAGAGCCCAAATGACTGCGTGGGCCCCCTGTTCTTCTTAGGCAGGCTGATGTTACACGGTGGTCTTTCCCCACCACACCTTGGTGGCTGCTGTTGGAGGGTAGGGTTAGCAGATCTTTTTTGCACAGTGGCCCTCTCGTCTGTGAGACTACACTATGTGCAAGGCAATCTCAACATTCTTCATAGTCCAAACTGCTTTCAAAACATAGTTAATGCAAGGAATTCTATAATGTACACAGATGGAAATAACGTCTTGGAAATAATATTTAGTAAAGTAAAACCTTAAAAGCAGAGTTTATGAACTGCCATTTGGGTTCTTTCTCCTGGGGCTAATGTGACACTTTTATGGAGAGCGAATTGCATCAATCTGCTTCAGTTTTTCCACTGTAATTGGCTTTAGCATACACCCAGCACAGTGATATGTGTAGGAAGGGCGCCCTCTGCAGTTAAACTCAGCTAGTGGAATTAGACAGGGCAAGGTAAGAATCACTATAAACTACAAAAATATTGAAACATAGCAGCAAGCATTTTTGTTCACAAAATACTTGGGAGAACACCAGAATATGCATTGAATATTATGATGCACCTTTGGTTCAGTCCTTATGATATTAGGAAATGGATGCAACAAAGTCTAGGGGTCCTCACAAGTCTCAGCAGTAGAAATGAAGCTCCAGCTGTACCCAGCCAAGACTCCAATTCTGGCCTTTGTAGGATGTCAAAATTGTTCAAGTATGTCCTGACAGTAAAAAAAAGACAAAGGTGAAAATGAGGACTGCAGATGCTGGAGATCACCGTCGAGAGTGTGGTGCTGGAAAAGCACGGCAGGTCAGGCAATATCTGAAGATCAAGAAAATTGACGTTACGGGCAAATGCCCTTCATCATTCCTGGGCTTTTGCCTGAATTCGATTCTCCTGCTCCTCGGAAGCTGTCTGACCTGCTGTGCTTTTCCAGTACCGCACTATCGACAATAAAAAAAGACAAATCCAGCCCAGCCAAATATAGCATACCATCAGTCTAATCTTGAAAGTGATGCAGGTGCTGTTGACATTGCTATCAAGCTGCATTTACTCAGCAATAACCAGGTCACTGATGCTCAGTTTAGGCTCAGCCAAAGCTACTCAGTATCTGCTCTCATCACAACCACAGACTAAAGAGCTGAGCTCATGAGGTAAAGTGAGAGTGACATCAAGGCAGCTTTTGACTGAATGTGATATTAAGAAGCTCTTCAAAACCTGATGGCGATCAAGGCAAACTCTCTATGATTGGAGTGTTACTCAGCACAAAGGAAAATGATAGTGCTTTTAGAAACCAATCTTTGCAATTCCAAGACACCACTGTTGGAACTACTCAGGGTAATGACCTATAAGCCCAAACATCTTCAGCTGTTTCATCAATGATATTCTCTCTCCATTGCAACATGAGATCTGGCCTAAAGAATATGACTGTGATATCATCAGGAATGCAAACATAACCAGGTATCCTCTCAATAATCCCTGCCATGCACTGTCGGAATAGAATTTGCCTTTTTGATCACCTAAAGAGCAATAGTCAGAAACAGTACTACCCGATGTCAGCCCAAATATCACAAGCTTTTGGGATTCATCAGCTAAATGGACAGACCAGCATTCATGCTTGGAAAAGAATGTAGGTTCAGAAAATTTAGAATTCAATTATCCCAGCATTGATATTTTATGTAGACACCTTTTAAGAGAATGGTTAAGGCTCTTTGGAAAGAGGCATATTGTTATGGTGTCATCCTTCTTTCATAAGGAGCTTGATGGAGTTACACAAATCTGTGCAAAGGTTGACTTTCTAACTTACACCACTTTGCTCCATTACATTCAGTTCCACTTGAAACTTCTCTTGAATGTACACACTGCATTTCTTTGGATGAGCGATAAATGGGGTTGTGCCACCCTTAAGCTGCAATATTGCATCACTCATAAAATGATAGATGTATCAAATCAATTTGGGTAGTAGTATTTGAGATCATGACAGATTTGTTGGGTGATGTATGGTCTATTTTGTCACTGCGTGTGTAGTCTAAATATCACATGTTGTGAATATATTGAGGTGTGTGCATATTGATCATCCTGCCACGACTGGGCCATTGGTATCAACCAGGAAGGAGTTCTCAGGAAGACAAGATAAACCTACATATTGTCATTGCTGTCTGGTTCTATCAACACAAGGAATCGGTGATCTGGTATACCCTGTGAGATGTCTCTCTTGGTTTTTAGTTATGGAATGTCATGTGCTGAGGTCCATGTCTTTCATTTTAGCGTTTAGTGTTTGCTAGCCTCGCCCTTTCAGGGGATATGATATTAATAGAATCATAGACTTTTACAGTACAGGAGGCCATTTAGCACACTGCGTCTGTACCAGCCCCAAAAGGGCCAACCCAGCAAGTCCCATTCTCCAGCCAGCACGGTGGCTCAGTGGTTAGCACTGCTGCCTCACAGCACCAGGGTCCCAGTTCAATTCCAGCCTAGGTCTGTGTGGAGCTTGTACATTCTCCCATGTCTGTGTGGGTTTCCTCCGGGTGTTCCGGTTTCCTCCCACAGTCCAAAGATGTGCAGGTCAGGTGAATTGGCCAGGCTAAATTGACCATAATGTTAGGTGCATTAGTCAGAGGGTAAAGGGGTTTGGGTGGGTTACTCTTCAGAGGATCAGTGTGGACTTATTGGGCCAAAGGGCCTGTTTCCACACTGTAGAGAATCTAATCTAATCTATCTCCATAGCCCCCTAACTTCATCATTTCAAATACATATCCAATTCTCAACTAAAAGCTCTCATGGAATCCACTTCCACCACTCTTCCAAGCAGCCCATTCTAAATCCTAATAATTCTCTGAGTGAAGATATTTCTCTTCATCTCAGCTCTTTTGCTCACAATTTTGAAATTGTGACCCTAATTACTGATATACCAACTAATAGGAATGGAATCAATATATCTTTCTTTACTCTGTCAAAATTGTTTATAATTGTGAACACCTCAATAAGACCATTTCTTAATCTTCTCTGCTCCAAGGAGAAAATAAGCTGCATTTCTCTAATCTTACCTTGTAATTAAAATCCAGCATTCCTTGTATCATTCCAGTAAATCTCCTTTGCATTTTCTCCAGGGCTTTAACATCATTCCCTAAACAAGATTCTCAGAACTAAACACAATATTCCAAATGTGGTCTGACCAATGATTTGTAGAGGTATAGCATCACGACTTTGCTTTTATACTTTATGCCTGTAATTATAAATCCAAGGATCCTAAAGCCCTTCTTAACAGTTTCAATTTACTTAGCCACCTTCAGAGAATCGTGCACATGAACCATGAGGTCCCTTTGCTCCTGTCCTCCTCCCAGAGTTGTAACATTGAGCCTGTATTGTCGCTCCATGTTTCTTCTACTAAAATGCATTACCTCACAGTTCCCTGTATTAAAACTCATTGGTCAAGTGTCTACCCATTTGGCCAACTTGTCAATGACCCTCTGAAGTCGCTCAGCATCATCCTCACAAATCCCTTTTCTCTCTGGCTTAGTATCATCTGCGAAGTTAGAGTCCTTGCCTTCAACACCCATCTCCAAATCATTTCGTATCTTTTAGCCAACTTCTAATCCATGCTGACAAGAATCCATCAATCACAAATATTTCACATTTGCTAATTAACCTGCCATGTGGCACCATATGAAATGTTTGTTGGAAATCCAAATATACAACAGACACAGCAATACCTTCATCCACTATCTGCGTCACCTCGACAAAGAACTCAGTTAAATTTGTCAGGTGTGACCTGTCATTGACAAAGCCGTGTTGAATGTCTATAATTAACTTATTTTTTACAATATGTACATTTACCTTATCCCATATTATAGCTCCCATCAGTTTTCCCACTGTTGATGTCAAGCTGACAAGTTTGTAAATTCTTTTGTTCATTTCTTAAACATTGGTGTCACGTTTCCAATTCTCCAGTCCCCTGGGACTAATCCTGTGCCAGAGAGGCTTGGGAAATTTCTATCTAGCTCTGCAATTTACTTCCTTACTTTTCTCAGCAATCCAGGATGCACCCAATTTGGGCGTGACGAACTCTTTGCCCAGAATGCTGCCTCTTTCACATTTCATCTTCATCATTTTCAGCTCTGATCTCCAGCATCTGCAGTCCTCACTTTCTCCACCTTCATCCCCACACCCATTCACTCATTGTATTCTTTGCTCCCTTCCCCACCCTCCTCTCTAACCTATCACCTCCATCCCCACCCCCACTCATCTATTATACTCTTTGCTACCTTCTCCCCAGCCCCAGCCCCCCCAACCTCCACATCCCACTCCCCCACCGCCCCCCAACCCCCACCTCCATTCATCTCTCCACCCTGGAGGCTTCCTGCCTCTATTCCTGATGCAGGGCTTTTGCACAAAACGTCGATTTTCCTGCTCCACGGATGCTGCCTGACCTGCTGTGCTTTTCCAACACCACTCTGTTCTAAACAAAGGTCTGGAAATATACAGTTCCAGAAGGTTCTCCTGCTCACATTGCAGAAATTTCTCCTGAATCATGCCATACACTCTACCTTTTTCCTGGTCTAGTAATTGAAATCACTAACTATTGTAACCCTACCTCTCCAGCAGATTTTCATAATGCTATCTTCTACTTCCTCCTCATGTTTGCCCGGACTAATCATCCAGCAAGGTCACCACTCCCTTCCTGTTTCTCGCCTCCAACCATATAGATTCTAATTCAGGAAGTGCATCTTGTTCGAGGGCAATGATACTATCTTTGACCGAGATCACTACACCGCCTCCTTTTTTAACCAACTCTGTTTCACTAAAAACCTTATAACCCAGCATGTTAAGCATCAAGTCCTGGTCTGGCTTGAGCCACATTTCTGTCAATAGCTACTATGTCACATCCCCCTACAGCAAATACTGCTTCCAGTTCCCCAGTTGTGTTCACCATGCTTAGTGCATTTTCATAAATTCAATTTAGCTCTGCCCTTTTTTGATTTGATTTACTTATTGTCATGTGTATTTTGTTGCAAAACCCAGTGAAAAGTGTTGGACAGTGTTGCCACTCTCCGGCATGATCCTAAAGTGCAGAAAAATAAACCAAAACGTAGACTATAAAGACAGAAGGCTAAAGAAATAACAAAACAGTTTTCAACTTTATAGTGCCTTCATATTAAGTGTTCCACCATGGCCCATGGGCCTGGAGACCCCTTCGCAATGCCACCGCTGGAATGAGAGTGCCATCTTGCCTCCACCAATGCCCTTGCCACTATGGGCTCTCGCCAGACCTCGCCAATTCACTGCCACTCATGCTGCTGGGTTCCGCACCAGCCCAAACTTAACTCCGCCGCCGCCATAACTCCACTTCGGGTCCTCATCGCCGATACAGCCACTGCCTGTGCTGCCAAGTTTCATATTGGGCCCAAACCTGCCTCCAGCATTGCCGCCTTGACGCTTCAGGGAACCCAAACTCGCCTCCACTGCAGCAGCTTTGATGGAGAAGTCACCGGGAATTCAAACTTGCGTGTTGTACCACTACTGTGAGTCTGCACTGGGCTCACATGAGACGGTGCTGGGCCCACACAAGTCAGCGCTGGGATCACACGAGATCGCACTGAGCCCACAAGAGTCCATATTGGGCCCACACAGTCCACATTGGATCTACACGAGTCCACGCTGGGCTCACACAAGTCAGCAATGGGCCCACACGAGACAGCAGTGGGCCCACATGAGTCCACACTGGGTCCACATTGGTCCATGCTGAGCCCACACTAGTCTGCATTGGGCCCACATGAGTCCACACTGGACCCACTCGAATCTGCACTGAGACCACATGGATCCACCCTGGGTCCACATGGGTCCACATTGGGCCCACTCGCGTCCGCACTGGGTCCACATGAGTCCACGCTAGGCCCACTCGAGTCCGCACTGGGCCCACTCACCACGGCTGTTGCTGCTGCTGCAACTGAGCTCAACACGAGGCAAGTAAAATAAAACAGAATAAAATAATGAAAAGAACAGAGAGAAAGAAAAGAAATGAAAAGAATGCCAGAGAATGTTCAATTGAGTTGAACACCCTTCAAGGCAGGCAGTCAGGTCATGGTCAGATCCACAGACTGTTAATGCCTTGATCTTGGATGACTCCAGGACACCGTGTCAACTAACTTGTTCACATTTTATGAAGTGTTATGATTGATCATCGGCATCAGGAAAATAAATGTCATACAACTGTCTGTCAGCATTCACAAGGTGATGCTTGAAATTATTAATACCTTCACACACCTAGGCTGGATAATCAGCAGCTATCTGTTGCGTGGTGTGGAAAAAAGCACACATTGAAAATCCCTCATGTCCAAACTAAGAGAGGGTACAGAAGAACACCAAGCTGTGAGTTATCAAGCCAAGGTCCTCAGCGTACTCCTTGACAGTTGGGGGCTCTAACAACAAGTGCTAAAAGACTGAAGTTTCCACCTTTGTTCCTTAGCCATATCCTCAGCATCTCTTGCATCTCAGATGAGATAAAAATGTCATTCATTCACCGTACATTTGTTGCTTCTCCAAGGGTAAGCAGCCCCTCGTTAGTCCCAAAAGCAGGAAGCTTCATTTCTCCTTTTTTCTCTTTGGGTCATAAAAAGGAAGTGAGTGTAGTGCTAGAAAAGCACAGCAGGTCAGGCAGCATCCGAGGAGATGGAGAATTGACGTTTCGGGCATAAGCCCTTCATCAGAGCATTCCGAAACGTCAATTCTCCTGCTCCTCGGATGCTGCCTGACCTGCTGAGCTTCTCCAGCACTACACTCTCGACACTGATCTCCAGCATTTGCAGTCTTCACTGTCTCCTCATAAAACATAATGTTGACAATTGTTAGAAGGCTTCACAATATCTGATGCTGAAAAGTTCAAGTATGTTATGTTCCAGTGGGGCATTAGAGTAAAGGTAGCACTCCTCCAGATAAAGCTCTAACAATGTATGGCAAGAATGACTTTCAGCTGCCCTTTGGTCAATTTGGGATAGGCAATGACTGCTGCCCTGGCCTGTGATACCCACATCCTGAGAATGACTAACAAAAACAGGTCACCAACTCAGAGATCCTGGAGTGTGCTAATTCCATCAGCATACACTCATTGCAAAGCTAGCTGTACTGGTTCAGTCATGCTCTTCAAAGGATTGTTCGTGTATACTCAAAGAACATCTGTACAATACGTAGTCTCTGGTCACACCTTCCTGAACAGGCATACCTCCACTCCAAGGAGGAAGATCAAGTACATTGGCACCAACAGCCAGGAGATAGTTACTGAAGGCTGTGACTTCTGAAGGCTGGTGGCTTGGATGGAAATTAGAAGAGACAAGCAGAAACAAAAAAAGCTCAGTTAGTCAAGACAAGGGCCCAGAGAAAACTGAGGCCAACAAATTGTGCACTTTCTCAGTCCACTGTCTTTGTCTACAAGAAATGCCATGCCTCAGTGATGCTCTTGAGCAATACCAGATCACTGACCACTATAACCCAAACCATCATCTTCTGAAATGAAGGGTTACCATCACAAACAGCTAGTCAGTCTGGGCCTGATCAATTTGTACATTCGCTCATACCCCACTCTGACAGAAGGAAATCGCTTACGTCAACCTGGATATAATGAAACCAACCAACACATCTGATCATTAAGTTATAATATGTACAGAGTATTCCATTGTTCTTCCTGTAAGAAAGCATTCTCTGAAGTAAATTTATCAGGGATGATGACTTGCAGTGTTGATGTAATCAATACAATAATACTTAACAATTATTCCTAGTGCTGTCACAAAATGTTTTCTGAAACTATTCATTCTGTATTAAAACACACAGTCTGAGGTAGAAAAGTGCCCATCTGTTGCCAGATCCTCCACATCTCTCCCTTTAAAGCTCTGGGCCGTTGAAAACTGGTTCAAGAGCAACTCAGACACAAGTAACACTGAAGAGCCATTTAAATTTCTCCCCTTCTGCCTCAGTGAATCCAAGGAACTACACACAGCAGGCTCTGAGCCTGGTGCACCAAGCCCTGGACAATGTCTGTGTAAATGTAGATTCAAACTAGGCTGATTCACTGTATGACATGCAATAATGTTGCCTATCGTTAACAGAAGAGATAAATTCTCTCATGCCTTGGCACTGACCAACAACCCCTCTGTGATTTGCTGAAGGTTGTATTAGGATGCAGAAAGGTACAATTTGATCACACAAAAAGACAATGTTGATACATCAAGTCTCAGAACACTCATGAATTCAAATTCCTTTGTCCATTATTTTTAATATGCTGTGGTTCATGTATTTATGCCAAATTCCTTTGTGCCCAATTTCAGCAGGATTTACTCGCTTGCTAAAATACTGGACAGAGGAATTTGACACTGACGTCCAAAACAGTTCTTTTAAATGTAAAAAAACAAAACTGCATCTTTGCGCAGCATCTTTAACATAATAAAATGTCCCCGGTATTTCATAGGAGCCTCCAGAGGTGTGTAATGACATTTCTAAACAGGATGTGGAGGAGCTGGTGTTGGACTGGGGTGGACAAAGTTAAAAATCACACAACACCAGGTTATAGTCCAACAGGTTTATTTGGAAGCACTAGCCTTTGGAGCACTGCTCCTTCATCAGGTGTTGTCAACCTTATAACCACCAGACAATGACCTGATGAAGGAGTGGCACCCCAAAAGCTAGTGCTTCCAAATAAGCCTGTTGGACTATAACCTGGTGTTGTGTGACTTTTAACTATCTCTGAAGAGGTTGCATCTAGAAGCCCAGCCATGATTCCATTGAATGGAGGAGTGGGCTTGGAGGGCTGAATGATCTACTCCTGCTTCTCATATTTGTGTTCTTCCAAACAAAACAATGATAGATACTGAGTTCCATATTATACCAGATGATGTAAGGTTGATGATTTTAAAGGGGTAGGTTTTAAACAGTATCCTAAGGGAGGAAGATAAAGTTGAGTGGTGGAGAAGGGATAGGGAAGGAATGCCAGAGGATGGGGCCTCAGCAGCTTGTTTTGAAATCATTTCTCACAGAGGAACCACGGAAGTGTTACGGTGCACCAGAAGGCCATTCGTGCCATCACGCCTGCATTGGTTCATTAAATGGGCATCGTCACTTAGTGGAGAAAGTGAGGACTGCAGATGCTGGAGATCAGAGCTAAAAATGTGTTGCTGGAAAAGCGCAGCAGGTCAGGCAGCATCCAAGGAGCAGGAGAATCAACGTTTCGGGCATGAGCCCTTCTTCAGCTCCTTGGATTCTCCTGCTCCTTGGATGCTGCCTGACCTGCTGTGCTTTTCCAGCAACACATTTTCAGCATCGTCACTTAGTCACAACCTCCTGCTTTTTCCCATACCCTTGACATTATTTACTAACCAAATAATCATCCAATCCTTTCTTGACTGTTTTGATTGAACCTGTTTCCACCACATTTCCAGGCAGTGCATTCAATACCCTAACTACTTGCTGAGTGAAAAAATCCTCATTTCAGCCTTGCTTCTTCTGTGGATCACTAAATCCCTTCTGTTCTTGTTCTTTTTATGAGCAGGAACAATTCCTCCCTATTTCCTCCTACTCAAGATCTCTTCTTAGCCTCTTGTCTCCAAGGGGACCAGCCCCTACCTCTTCAATCTGTCCTCATGAGGTTCCTTATTCCTGGAACCATTCTTGGGACGTATGGCACATTAGTAACACTGGCTGTGCCAGCGTTTATTGCCCATCACTAGTTGCCCTTAACCAATGTTATCATCAGGGAGGGAATTACTGGATTTTGACCCCAAACAGTGAAGGAACAGCGATATATTTCCAAGCCAAGATGGTGAATGGCTTGGAGGGGAACTTGCAGGTGGTGGTGTTCCCATGTATCTGCTGCCCATGTCCTTTTAGATGGAAGTGGCCATGGGTATGAAAGATGTTATCTTAGGATCTCTAGTGAATTTCTGCAGTGCGTCTAATAGATAGTATACCCTGCTACTACTGAGTGTCAGTGGTGGAGAGAATGGATATTTATGGGTGTGATATCAATTCAAGTGGGCTGCTTTGTCCTGGATGGTGTTGTGGACCTGCATCAATCCAGGCAAGTAAGGAGTAACCTATCACACTGACTTGTGCTGACTTATGCCTTGTAGATGGTGGACAGACTTTTTGGAGTCAGAAGGTGAGTTACTCATTGCAGAGTCCCTAACCTCTGACCTGCTCATGTCACCAGAAAGTAATTATACTGTGAGTCCAGTACTGTTTCTCCCAGGATGTCGATAGTGGGGAATTCAGTAATGGTAATGCCAGTGAACATCATGGGGTGATGGCAAGTTTCTTTCTTGTTGGAGATAGTCATTGCCTGGCAATTGTGTGGCCTGAATGTTGCTTGCCACTCATCAGCCCAAACCTGCAAATTGTCCAGACCTTGCTCCAGGTCATAGAGTGCTTTGGTGTCTGAGGAGTTGCAAATGGTGCTGAATATTGTGCAACAATCAGTGAGCATTCCCATTTCGGATAATGGAGGGAAGGTCATTGATGAAGGAACGGAAGATGGTTGGGCCTCGGACACTATCCTGTAGTGATCTCCTGGGGTTAACTTTCATTCATTTCAGCCATCTCCCTACGTGCCAGGCATATCACCAGCCAGTGGAGAGTTTGCCCCCTGATTTGTTTAAGGCTTTTTGATGCCAACTCTGTCGAATATTGCCTTGACAACAAAGGCTGTCGCTCTCACCTCATCTCTGGATATGCTCCTTTGGCCATGGTCAAACCATGTGGAGGGGGGAGGGGTCAGGAGCTGAGTGGCCCTGGCGGAACTCAAACTGGGTGCCACTGAGCCTGTGACACCTTTACAGGCACTGCATGACAGGTTGCTGATTGACCCCCTTCCATCTCTGTACTGACCATCGAGAATAGACTAATAGAGTGGTAATTGGCTGAGTTGGATTTATCCTGCTTTTTGTGTACAGTTCATACCTGAGCAATTCTTAATATTTTCAGTCAGATGCCAGTGTTGCAAAAGAGCTTGGCAAAGGATGTGGCAAGTTCTGGAGCACAAGTTTTCAGCATTATTGCCGGAATGTTGTCAGGGCCCACGGTCTCCAATTGTTTCTTGAAAATTATGTGGAGTGAATGAAATTGAATGAGGACTGGCCCCTGCACAGATGTGCTGCATTCCGGGTGAACTGTGTTCTGTTGTAGCCATGATCTTTAAGGAAGGTTTTTACTTCCAAGTGTTGGGTGGGCTTCCAAAATTCAATCTTCATTGTGTCTTCTGTGGTTAGCTGCTCCAAAAACATCGAAGTTGGGTATCATCTTGTAAGAAGGCAGCTGGTACAGCGTCTGTGGTGAAAGGGTAGCCCTTCTTTAATACGCACGGTTAAGATTTCTGGGACATTTTCTGCCCTAGAAGCATTTCCAGATGCAGCCCAATTGCTTTTGTGAAAGGCTCCAACCCTGTTAAGGATAAAGTAAGCCACTAATATGCTTTATAAACCAACTGCCAGTATTTATTGGTTTATTTTTGAAACATACTGCAATCTTGATTGTTATACTTAACCTCCTGATTTTGAAGAGTTTGTCCCTTGATTTATGCGATGGAAGTGTTGGCATGTCGGAGATGATCAGAAACAGGTTCCTTAGGCTCTACAGTACTGAGAACTGAGGCAGGGAAAAACACTCCCACTGTGCCCAATTAACACATCTTGTGTCCAAATGTTCTGACTGCAGTCTGTTTTGCCAACATGATGACCAAGTGAGAGCCTCTGAAAAATAAGCACGCTGCAGTTACAGTGCTCGGATAATTGCTGCTGATATGTACGGGTGGATCAGGAAACACAACTAGGTTTGATGAGCTGCCAGTCTCATTACAGACTAATGGGGAATCCGTTTTCGCATTGCTATTGTTTACACAATTTACCAGCAAACCAATTTGCTCAAATGATTGTGATGAGTAGTCAGGTCATAATCTGTATATTATGAGCAGTTAAGTCCCTTGCCACCTGTTAAAACTTCCTATGGATTTTTCAAAGTGTGTTCAGTGAAATCTATTGATCATATCCTTAACAGGATTTTATCATTAATATGACAGTCGGAGAGTCTACATTTATCTTGAAATTCTGCAAACTGGTATTTGCCCAAAGATTGTTCACCTTGCTTTCCAAAAAAAATTTCAACTGAAGATTTTCAACACTCCTAAATTTTCTTAACCACGAAATTCCTAATTCTAAAAATAAGAGTCTAATTTAAATAAATATATATTTTTACAATTGCATGATCAAACATATCCATCTTTTGTGTTTTTAATGCCTTAACGTGCTCTTACACCTCTTTCAAAATCCTGGTCGTACTTGACTACTCTTAGCCAGAGCCATTGGGATGAATGTTATACACCTACCCCACTGCCAACGGATTTATAGGTAACAAAGTCTTGTAAAATCCAGTATGCAGCTGCCCACTGTCTGTCTCATTGGCTGGCAGCTGTCTAAGTGGCACCTCCTCCAAAGACAGGGCAGAGTCTTACCTCAAAGCAATAGATGTTACTCACAGGATTAAATCCCTTGTGGAACAGCTGTCAGAATTGTGGACAGACTGCCCTTTAGCTCAGTGCAGTGGGAACTTATTATGCTGTAAACGTCAGCCCACTGGGAGTTTAATTTGAATTATCTGAATTTCCCAAGATACATCCATACAAGTCAGCAAGATTGATGGAAGTTATTTTGGCGCGGCATGGTGGCTCAGTGGTTAGCACAGATGCTTTACAGTATCAGGGACCCAGGTTCGATTCCTGCCTCGGGTGACTGTCTGTGTGGAGTTTGTATATTCTCCCTGTGTCTGATTGGGTTTCCTCCCACAATACAAAGATGCACAGGTCAGGTGAATTGGCCATGCCAAATTGTCCATTGAGCTCAATGCATTAGCCAGAGGGAAATGAGTCTGGATGGGTTACTCTTCGGAGGGTCGATGTGGACTTGTTGGGCCAAATGGCCTGTTTCCATAGCGTAGGGAATCTAATCAACATCACTGACTTCATTCTCCCCTTCTAGGATTCAGGTTGATGTCATGATCTGAACTCCCATTTGAGTCCTTTCTCTACCAGATGATGCCTGGTCTTAGGAAATGGATCATCATCAGGATACACTGTGCACCTTTCATAAGAACTCTAAATGTAGGGAAACACACCTTCATATGCCCCTGGCTTCATCAGCAATAGGCTTTTGCCCGACTCCATGGAAACTCTGCTACAAAGCTAGGACCGAGCAAGTCCAGGTCCTGGCCTAATATTTACCACATCATATGTACACTCAATGTAGTTATGGCAGCAGCGCACAGGAAAGGCAAAGGAATTTTATAAGCATGAGTAACCACCAATATTAGGTTTTTATCTGTATATTTTAAAAACTACAAGACACATTGGCCCTTATATTGTCACTTCCAGATCAGGAGGGCTGAGAGAGGACATTTGCCAGCTCTACAAACCCAAACTGAAAAGAGTGCTGTGGTAGGTGGGATATCTGTTCTGAGATGGTGTAGTTCTTTGAATGGTGGGCAAGAGTTAAGAGTTGAGGCTGCTGATATAGCCTGGGTGCAAGGTCTACATCTGTGTATCAGCACTTTATTGAATTAGTGCATTAAAAAAGACAACATGAAAATCATCTTTCCAGACTTCACATCCTTTCCACAAAACACTCTCCATGCCAACCATCCCAGTCCCACGCCACCTCAAAGCCTTCATACCAGCTTATGTACATCTACTCATCCCCATATCCCCTCTTAGTCTTTCTGCCCCTCTATCCACACTCTACTGTCCTTTATACCCCCAAACAACTCTATGCTACTGCACCCGCTACCAACCTTTGCCTCATACCCACCACCCTGGCCCTTTAAAGCTCTTATGGCAATCAATTGACAATTCAAACCAACCCACACACCCCAATCCATCACCTACTGTCCTTCCACCTCATTGAAATATCCACCATGGACAACACTCAGGAGTTCTGCAGATGTAAAATAAATCTGTAAATCTATTGATTACATTGCTTTGAAAAAAACACACTACTTATTAAAAAAGAATTCAATACATTGAAATTCCTTCAACAAAACTATTCTCAAAGTATCATTCGTATTCAAAGTCGTTTGGTAGCTTTGACCCGTTCTTTGACAGTTCCAATGGGTTTATGCAATTTTTAGGTACATTCTTGTCTACTTTTTGCAATCTACTTTTTAACTGCACCTCCCCCACCTCCCCCCATCACCCCCCATCCAACCCTGCCAATCCTGTGAAGGATATCTGACACATGTCCTAATGGTCCCCTGATAGCCCTCTACCCAAGGTGCCCTGGCATCACATTCACTGGGACATCTCACCTCTCCAAAAGGTTACTTTGGTTGTCAAAAGTTAATTCCCTGTAATGGATATGTGCTAACCTGGTCTGCTCCGTGCACTCAGTGTTTCAGAAAGTAGCAATACTGACACAATATTGAAGGGGAGACAACTGGCCATTCAAAAGGCCAGCCATCTCTATGAATGGCAAACCCATTTCTGCAAACGTCGGACATGTTTTTGGGACTTCCACTATTTTTGCCATAAAAGGGAGGTTCTCTGTCACAATATGAATCTTAGCCATTGGCCTTTTTCATGTGTCCCAGTGATCTGGTGTGTTCTCTGATCAAACAGAAGCCTGAGGTCTAATGCTTACAACAAGGATATAACCAGAGCTAATTGGTTTATTTGTTTCTACACTGTAATGATAATTGTCATTGAATTCCAATAATCAGGGTAATTACCATTACCTAATGAGTCTTTCGATTTATTAGTGAAACCTGAAAAGCAAAATAATGGAATCATTATAGAGAAAGTCTGCCTAATACACAATATCTTGCTTAGATTTGCATCTGTGCATGGGCATGAGGTAACTTGGAGGAAATGCTTGGGAATGGTGTGTTTGAGGAGGCTGTACGGATGTTCATTTCAGCACCTCAGTTATAGTGAGAGAAAGAAGAGAGTGTAGCACAACTTACTCTGAGCTTAGAAAGGTCCAGAGAGGGCAAGTTCCAAACCACGATGTAAATCAATCCCAATTCAACTGAAGAGGTATGTAAATATTAAAGGAGAGACAGACAGAAGGGAAGCAAAACAAAAAGTTTAGGAGCAAAGTTAAAAACAAAATTAAGATGCCAACAAAAACTTACAGAAGGAATTTATCAAGATTATAAAAATTAGTAAAGTATTCTATTGATACTTATATAACAAAGGAAAAAATAGTATAAGAATTGAGCCACTAAAAGTTGAGCTAGACAATCTCGCAGGTAATGCTAGAGAAATAGCAGAGATGGTAAATAAGTACTGTTTTTACTTTCAAAGAGGATATGAAAATAGTCAATGAGTATAAAGATAACATCAATACAGTTGAAATAATTAATAATAAAACAATAGAAAAACTAACTTAACTAAAGGATGGTAAGATCCTCCGTGCACACTGAAGAAAGCTAGAAGGAGGTTGTGGAGGTATGAGTTTATGGTTACACAGCAAAGGAAGTAGCGCCAGATAACAGATAGTTGGTGTTGTTCTCAGGTACAAAGAGGAAGATAGAACAAACCTGGAAACAATCGATCAGTCAGTTAATTACATTGATAGAAAAGTGATAGTGGTTGAAATCAACTATCAGACTTTTTCTTGCACTGTTTGATTTTATCACACGGGTAATAACTTGGATTAAAATAAAAAGGAAAGTTTTAAGAAAAGGAAAATCATTAACTAAAGTGGTCATTTAACTAGGTGCATTAAATAATCAATAAACAAGAACCAGGCTGAACTGAAATTCCCATATTAACACAATGACTTAAAGCAGTCACTGCATTTTGATTTATACCTTTCTGAAAGTTTCAGATGTTGGGATGAATATTGGGTGCAGATTATCCAGCTTGGGACAAACAATGAAGCCAGGCATAGGAATATGCAAAGAAACTATATCAGACAGTAACCTTTTAGATAGAGCAGAAAACCAATGGATTTGTAAAAGCAGTGTTAGAATACTTGTTTTCTCTCTCCTTTTTTCAGCCTCTCAACAAACAACATCTGCAGTGATTAGAATGTGGTCAGCCAGGTGGATCTCTGAAGTGGCACATTACTATGGGGAGCAAGAGTAATTGTCCTGAGCATAGGCCCCTGCCAGATACTGGCTGAACTCCACCAGGGTCATTCAGGGTTTCCAAAATGAAGATGTTGGCAAGATCTTATGGCCTGGTGGCCAGGTTTGGATGCAGACATAGCCGTGTTGATGGGGGTACGTGCCCAGTGTGCTGACAAGGACAGAAATTACTGCCAGCAGCTCCTGAATGTGGAAGTGGTCAGGTAAACCTCAGATGTGGTTGCATGTCAACTATACAGGCCCTTTCATGGGCTGTATGTTTTTAGTCATTGTGGACGCCCAGTCAAAGTGGCTGGATGGACATTGAGTTTATTCACCAAACACATGGATGATGTTTGAAAAGTTGGGAGTATTTTTTGCAACACATGGACTCCCAAGAGGTGTTGGTCACAGATAACGGGCCATCACTTACCAGCAGGGAATTTGAGTGTTTCCTAAAGTCTAATAGCATTTGGCATATAAGCACAGTTCAACACCATCCATCATCAATCAACCAATGGTCTGGCAGAAAGTGTAGTCAAAACTTTGAAGGCAGGCCTAAAGAAACAGCCTATAGCTTCACTCAATACAAAAACAGGCCCAATTCCTGTTTGATTATAGGATGACCTCTCATGCAACTACAGGGACAGCTCCAGCAGAGCTGTTGATGGGGAGAAGACTCTGCATCACCTGACCTTCCTGGACATTTTGGGGGAGGGAGGCGGGGAGGTGGGTGCAAGGCATCAGGGATGCCAATACCAGACACAGGAGAGATGGTCTACTTTTGACAATGAGATGTTTCATTGGAAGGTGATAAGGCTGAGTGCTGAAATTTAAAATATTTTTCACTGCTATCTGAGGAGTTTAAATGAAGGGGAGCTGATTCAGTCTCCTCACCTGGTTATAACAAAAGTTAGTAGCATCTGAAAAGAGAAATTGAAGAACTCCTGAAGATTCCAAATGTCTATGTCATGCTTAACTCACCAAATAAAATTTGCTGAAGATTTTTCAGAAAGAAAACATATGGCATAATCTCACAAACTTTGATCAGGTACCACACTAGAGGCTCCTGAGGATGGTTAGAGGTATGCGGAGTCAGGGGACAAACTTTCACAAATTCCTAAAACAAACGGAAATCAGTGAATGGGAGTAAAGTGTGGTTATTCAATATTGAGGAATGCAGGAAGTGATGTTTCATACAGAGCAATGTTTGGATAACTTATTATTATTTTACATTAATGATTTCAATTTTAAGAATAGCTTACTCTATCTCAAAATTTGCATACTCACCAAACTACAAAATAAAGATAATACTGTTACAAAATACAAGGCAATATTGGAAAACCTGAAAGCCTGGGAGGCTAGGTAACAATGGAATGTCAAGACTAATATATGTGAGAATATATGTGAGAATATGTGAGGTGGGCGGCACGGTGGCACAGTGGTTAGCACTGCTGCCTCACAGCGCCTGAGACCCGAGTTCAATTCCCGACTCAGGCGACTGACTGTGTGGAGTTTGCACATTCTCCCCGTGTCTGCGTGGGTTTCCTCCAGGTGCTCCGGTTTCCTCCCACAGTCCAAAGATGTGCGGGTCAGGTGAATTGGCCATGCTAAATTGCCCGTAATGTTAGGTAGGGGTATGGGTGGGTTGCACTTCGGCAGGTCGATGTGGACTTGTTGGGCCGAAGGGCCTGTTTCCACACTGTAAGTAATCTAATCTAATAATGTACATAAAAAAGAAAACAACATCTCTGGATGTATTGTAAGAGCAAAGGGATTTATGGACCCAAATGAACAATCACAGAAACAGCATCATAGATCATTAAAGCAATTAAAATGGTGACAAAACATTGGGATTAAATTTTAGGGATATAGAATTCACAAGTAGTGAAGGTAAGAGTACAAAACCAGCATATATCTGTGGTCAGGGATTTTACATCAGATTCATCGAGTCCCCTTGAAGAGTCACCTTTCATTCCTCTGTCCTCACAAACTACCATTCCATCTCCAACCTCCTTTTCCCCTCCATACTTCCTAACTGTCTTGTCACTTCCCAAAGCTGTGCCCATCTTTCCCAGAATTTGAGTACAAATGAAAAAAGGCGCAGTTTGTCAAAACCTTTCATGTTACACTGATCAGGACAATTTGCTGAAAGACCAATTCAAGGAGAAAGCCAGCCATTTATACCTGAATTCCCAGTGTTCTACATGTGAAGTTCTTACATCAGTTTTCTGCCCGTGCCACATCACTGAGATGACAGTGATTTGATTTTGATTATTGCGAACCATTTCTTCACACCATCCTTGATCAGCAAGTAGCTTTGACATGATTAACCATATTATTGTCCTCTAACATCTCTTTACCTTTGCCCAGCTGAGTGGGACTACACTAATATACTTCCATTTGGATATACCCAATAGGAACCAATGATTGCAAAGGTTTTTCCTCGCCCATCCTACACCATTATCTATGGCATCTAATGAGCTATTATTGTCCCATTCTAATTCCTTATCTCCAGGCTGCCCTTTGGCAAAGTCATCTAAAAATGCAATATTAGGCAGGAGTGCCTGACCACCAGCTTCCTCAGCACTCCCCTGTACACTATCTGACCAATCAGACTGTTTGTTCGCTTTCCTGTGTTCGATGAGCAGAAAATTTCTCCAAGTAAATATTTGGAAGAATAACACCATTGTCTTCAGATTCCATCATAAACCTACACCTAATAAGTATTTCCCCTTTCTAAAATGAGGATGTTGATCTTAACTTATTAAGTGCCATAATAGCTGAGTCATTTAATTCAGTAAAGACAATAAATCTTCCAGTCTGTGTGGTTTAATGGAACAATTGAAAAGTTTAGAGTTAACTTTTGAACTTTCAGAACTTAATTTATACTCAGTCCAGCAGGCTTAAATGTGCAGGATTTTATTGATTAATCCAGTGAACATCATTTAAATGCCTTATATAACTGGAATTGTTTTGTCTACTAAAGATGGTTAGGTCATTGTCATACAGATATTTTGCATTCTTTAAGAAATTGATATTGAATAACTTTAAAATAGTAAGAATGTGATGTCCTTTTAACAAGCTGTTATACTGATATGAATGTATCACCAAACAGATGTTAAACATCTTTTCAGTTGTGTGACAGTATTAAGTGCAGTATTTAACTCTGGCAAAAACTCCAATTAAAAGCTAATCCCTGGAGATACTGAAATCGTGGTCACGTTTAACATGTTCCCAGCTAGGTTATCAGCTCTATAGGAAACAATGCATGTTTTTGGGGTGATATGGTAGCTCAGAGGTTAGCACTGCTGCCTCACAGTGCCAGGGACTTGAGGTTGATTCCAGCCTCAGGCAATTGCCTGTGTGGAATTTGCATGTTCTTCCTGTGTCTGTATGGGTTTCCTCCAGGTGCTTCGGTTTTTGCCCACAGTTCCAAGATGTTTGGTGGATTGGCCATGTTAAATTGCCCATAGTAACCAGGGACATGCAGGCTAGGTAGATTAGCCATGGAAAATACAAAGTTACAAGGATGGAGTGGGTCTGGGTGGGATGCTCTTCAGAAGGCTAGTGGAGGCTTGATGGGCCAAATGGCCTCCTTTCACACTGTACAGATCTTATGTAGTGGCATAGGACGGAGACTGATCGAGGATTATCAATTGATACAAACTCCTTCATTCTAAAGGCATGTATTACTCATTGTGTAATGTGATTCTTATGTTCAGTTGTGAGGTTTGTGTTTTAATCCTACATGATTGTGGGAATCACTGACTAAGCCAACATTTATTGCCCATTGTTAACTACCCAGGGAAGATGGTAGTGAGCTACTTTCTTGAACTCCTGCAGTTTTTGAATGTGTAGAGACACCCACAATGCTGTTAGGGCAGAGGTTCCAGGATCCTGACCATGTGACAATGGAGGAACAGTGATGTATTTCCAAATGAGGATTTCTGGGGTTTGGAGGGGAATTTACAGTTGGTGGTGTTCCCATGTGTTTGCTGTCCTTATCCTTACAGGTCAAAGAGGTCACAGCTTTGGAAAGAGTGATTGGAGGAGCCTTTGGGAGTCACTGCAATGCACGCTGTAGATGGTACACATTGGGACCACAGTGCAATGGTGGTGAAAGGAGTAAATGTTGAAGGTGGTGGATGGGGGAAATAATTGAAATACTTTGTGTGGCATCATTTCAAGCTTCTTGAATATTTTGGGGGTTGCATTCAATCAGTCCAGTCAAGAATATTCCATCACACTCCTGATGTCTGCCTTGTAGATGATGGATAGGCTTTGGGAATCAAGAGGTGAATTACAGAATTCCTAGCCTCTGACCTGCTCTTGTAGCCATTGTGTTTATATAGCTGGTCTAGTTCAGTTTTTGGTCAATTGTTACCAATAGGCTGTTCAGAGTGGGCAGTTTAGCAATGATGTTGCCATTGAACATTAAGGAGCAATGGTTAGATTCTCTCCACTTGTGTGGCATATATTACTTGCTACATATCAGCACAGCCTGGATCTTGTTCAGGCCTTTTTGCATTTGGAAATGAACCACTTCAGTATTGGAGGAATTGTGAATGGTGCTGAAAATTTTGAAAACATCTCCACTTCTGATGAAGCAGCTGAAGACGGTTGGGCCTTAGACACTACCCTGAGGAACTCCTGCAGAGATGTCCTGGAGCTGAGATAATTGACCTCCGACAACAACGGCCATCTTGATAAATAATTCATTGGTTACTAAATCATGAATTAATTATGTTCATTGCCTTTGAGATTTTGTGGCTTTTTTTTCACTTTTAAGGGTGTTCACTGAATTTTCTATATACTTAAAAGGTATCTTGCAGATCTATGACTGATGCCTCCCACTGCAATTCAATCAAAAATTCATGTGTCTGTAAAGCAATATTTCTGTCACTCTTTACAGAATAGAAACAGTTTGATTTTAGTCTCCATTGAGCACAGCAACGGGGCCAATTATTGAATGCTTCTATTGGCATGACAACCTCAACAAAGCCCTAAACATAACCCAGGGATTTTCCCATTCTGTGTTGCCAAGTCCCCATACATCATAAATTTCTTCAATGAGCAATTAGGAAATGTGACAAAAAAATCCTTGTAAATGAAAGCAAATCCTTATGTTACAAACTAAGAAATGTACAATACAATAATACTGAAGCAATCTGGCTAAAAGGAAACAGCAGTAAATGGTAACGTTCGCAAAATCGCAGAGGAGTACTCTCTCATCAGACAGAGATGATTTGTAGTGTGTTTAACCTGAGGGTCACCATGTTTCAGGAGGGGGGACGAGATGAAGAAAGCAGGACCGTCATGGTGACCTCAGCTAGTACAGGAATTGAACCCACATTGTTGGTGTCATACAGCGTTGCAAATCATCCGTTCAGCAACTGAATGAACTGACCTCCAAAAAAAAAACAAAAGTAATATAGCTAGTTGGATAAACTGAAACCTGGAAAATTTTGACACACAAGACAGTCAATATTTGTGGGGTCAGGCTCATAAATGGAGTTATAGCTACAATGAAACCAGCACTGCGCTTAGTGAAGGGCAGAGTTGGTTTGAGTGGCTGAGTGGCCTACTCTTCATACATTATGTTCAAAAACCTTTATTTTGTAAAAGTATTGCTGTACAGCTAAGCCATGACTTTGATTACTTTTGTTGCATGATTTGTCCTTTCTTTGTACCTGGTTCTGCTAGAATCCCTTATATCAAAATGTTGCTGTCAATCCTCCTTATATTAGTAGTCATTAGCATGTCCTTGGCAAAACAGTCACATATTATTTTTTCTATATAACTTACAGTGTGGAAACAGGCCCTTCAGCCCAACAAGTCCACACTAACCCTCCAAAGAGCAACCCACCCAGACCCATTCCCCTACATCTAACACTACGGGCAATTTAGCATGGCCAATTCACCTAACCGGCATATCTTTGGACTATGGGAGGAAACTGGAGCACCCGGAGGAACCCACAGAGACAGAGGAGAATGTGCAAACTCCACACAGACAGTTGCCCGAGATGGGTATTGAACCTGGGTCCCGTGAGGCAGCAGTGCTAACCACTGAGCCACCGTGCTTATTACAAACTATTTAAGATAAAAGGTTACATTAGCTTAAAACTGGTTAATTGTATTGCACTTGCATTATATCTCACCACATCATGACATGTGACCTGGGGTCATAAATGTCTTGCACTCCATCTTATCTCAGATCACTCGGAGCTTGACATGTGTCGAGAAGCATGCTCCTCTGTTGTAATCTAGCAATTAATGCAAGCTCAGAAATTTACGTACCTGAAGACTTTAATATTTATGTAATAGTTACCTTTAATAAATGCTTGTTGGATTCTTCAATTTTTACAGTATTTATTTCTTAGAAATTATCCATTCTAAAAATTGAATATTCCCGAACAACACATTTGTTTCTTGTTAACTGTTAACTTTCTTGTTAACATACATTGGTTATGCAATGTTTTGAGATGGAGTCCCTACCTCTGCACTGGAAGGTCCAGAGTAAATCTCACCTCATTGCGTGATGGAGCTGAGTTGTAAGACATCAAACACATTGCTTTTAAATAAAAGGTAAGAGCACGCAACACATTCTTCTCCTCACTGGAACAGGTTAACAAACGCACATCCAACTGTATTATATTCTAGGAATGTGCTGCTGAAAAAGCACCATAAGCTCTTCCTGATGAAGGTCTTATGCTCAAAACATTTATTCTCCTGCTCCTCGAATGCTGCCTGACCGGCTGTGCTTTTTCAGCACCACTCTCTTCGACTCTGATCTCCAGCATCTGCAGTCCTCACTTTCTCTGGCATTATATGCTACCCATAAAGGAGATAGTTTCTTCGCTAAAATGATGTGAACCAAAATCAGCAAATGCTGAGATTGCACAGTGAATATATTACAGGCTGGTGAGACTGCCAGACCAAATTGGCTGCCAGCTAATTGGCAGTCTCCTTGGCAATGAACTTTAGATAATTTCTGGTGGAGGAGAGAATTATGAGTATACAAGTTTAACAGCAAATTACTATGAAGGCCCTGAGGCCGACTTCTGGGTAAGTTGCAGGTGACTGTGAGCACTGTCAAATCAGGTTTAAAATTGCTTTCACTGTTTTTTGTTTATTAATATTTTAAACATTTAAACTTTTGGTCACCCCTTATCAGACACTTTTATGTTAAGCTGCCTTATTGGCCAACTGGATTTATATCTAGTTCAACTGGTGCCTGACAGACCTTCAAGCAGCAAACCTACAGTGTCCACAACTTCTCAAAGTACTCCAATGTTATTGGTAAAAAGTAAAGATTTTTGTTAATGGAGAATCTATTAGAGACAAGATAACAGAGTTATATTATGTATGAAGATCTAAATATGAGATTTAATCAAATCATCTTTCATATAAGAATTCCCTTTCTAAACCTCTGTATATTGTAAACTAAATTATGGATAATTTTCTGAACAATTACATCATTGTGATATTTTCTTGAATTCTGATGAAAAGTCACCAGACTCAAAATGCTATCTCTCCATAAGTGCTGGCAGACCTGCTGAGTTTCTCCAGTAATTTCTGTTTTTGTTTGTGATATTTTATTGTCTTTACTCAGAGGTCCAGCCAGGGCATGTTATTTACTGAATGTGTGACCTATACTTTGAAAACAAAAGGATGATTAATCTTTAAATTCTGTCTCACTATTCATTGCAAATGATATTAAGCTTGGGAGAACAGCAAATTATCAGCATGGTGCTGAGCAACTTCAGATGGATATTGACAAGTTCGTCAAATGGGCAGACACCTGACCGATGATTTTCAATGGAATGAAATGTGAGGTAATGCAGTTTAGTGGAAGAAATACTGAGAGACAATGCAGGCTCAATGGTACAACTGTGAGAAGAGTACAGGAGAGAGGGAGCTTGGGGATCATGTGCATGATCCTCTGAAAGTAGCTAGGTGAGTTGAAATTGTTGTTAGGAAGACTTATTAGATCCTTGGGATTATAAATAGAGACATAAAGTGTAAAAGCAAGGAAATGATGCTTCACCTCTACAAATCATTGGCAAGACCGCATTTGGAATGTTGGGTTTAATTCTGGGCATGGTGTTTAAGGAATGATGCTAAAGCCCTGGAGAGAATGCAAACGGGATTTACTGCAATGATACAAGGAATGATGGATCTTAGATGCAAAGAAAGATTAGAAAAAAATGAGTTTGTTCTCCTTGGAACAGAGAAGATTAGAGGTGCCTTTACTGGGGTGTTCAAAATTATGAGCAATTGAGACAAGGTAATGAAGGATATTCTGTTTCCATTAGTTGGTATGTTAGTGATTAGGGATCACAACTTCAAGATTGGAAGCAAGAGAGTTAGGAGTCAGGTGAGGAGAAACTTCTTCATTCAGAGTTACAGGATTTTGAATGCACTGCCAGGGAGAGTGATGGAGGGGAATTCCATAGGAGAGCTGGATTTATATTTGGAAGTAATAAAGTTCAAGGGTTACGTAGATAGAGTTGGGACTAGCTGGGCAGCTCTTTCGAGAGCTGGTATAGAAATGTTTCCCTAGGGCATCAGGGATTCTTCTTCAAAGGCAATGCTTGCTGACACTGGAACTGTGGGGCAACTGTGCATGTGTGCTCACTCGGAAATGTGTGTGCGCTCAGTTCCACACCCTGTACGTTATTGTGTCTGACACACATGACATTATAAAGGGAATCAGACAGGGCTCAGGGGACAATGCAGGGGGCGCGTGAGGGAAGATCAGGGGTTCCAGCCCACCAGCCCAATCTCTCCCCATACTGCCTGATCTAACCCCGCCAAAACCACCCCTCCCATACCTCTCCAAGTCTCTCTTCCACTGTTAAATGCTCTCTTTTTGTACTGTAAAAGTCTATGATACTGTGATTCTGTTTCAGCATTGTTGTATTCTGACACAGATCTCAGAAAGCCACTGTATGTTTAAGATCAGCCAGAAAGTTAGACTGTAAGCCATTTACTCAGTCAGGCAAATCTTAATATAATGTAACAATACAGATTTATGTTCAAAATTCCTTGTTAATAAATTTCCATATATCAGTATCAATAAGAACCCAGGTCTCTGTTGCATATGTTGTGTGTGATAAACATATAATAAACATACTGTTAATGAAAGATAGAAAAGTACTGCAATCAGTTAGCAGGTTTCATGATCACCAGATGTCTCAAAATGTTTTACAGACAATGACGTACTTTGTTTTGAAGTGTAACATAGGAACCCATCAGCCAAATTGCGCAAATCAACCTCTCCCAAGACAGCACTGTGATATCTAGCAGATAATCTGGGGGTCTTTCCAGACCATCATAACAATTGAGGGATAAATGTTTCCCTCGGACATCAGGGATTCTTCTTCAAAGGCAATGCTTGCTGACACTGGAACTGTGGGGCAACTGTGCATGTGTGCTCACTCAGAAATGTATGTGTGCACAGCTCCACACCCTGTATGTTATTGTGTCTGACACACGTGACATTGTAAAGGGAATCAGACAGGGCTCAGGGGACAATGCAGGGGGTGGGTGAGGGAAGATCAGGGGTTCCAGCCCACCAGCCCAATCTCTCCCCATCCTGCTTGATCTAACTCCGCCAAAACCACACCCCCCCCACCCCCCATACCCCTCCAAGTCTTTCTTCCACTGTTAATCCCTGGCCAGGTCTCTCCCACCACGCCCAAGCTCATTCCCCTCAGTAATGCACTGGAATATCAGTCTACCTTGATGTCTGGGGTGAAAATAAAGAATGATGATTCAAACTGCTACGTGAAGAAACACTAACAGTTTTCCGTCCACTCTTGTTCCTATGTTTGTGAAATGTAACTCCAAAGCAAATTGGGAAACTTTCTGGGACATTTAGAAATTTATTCCTTAAAGTCTTGGAGGATTTCATCTGAAAAATGCATGATCCTGCACTTTTATAGAAGTCACAGGAGAAATCTTGTTAGAGAGCTCCTTGGTCCAGGGCAGGCCATGAAGACAGACAGACAGAACAGTAGGAGGTGCTGCAGGAGAGAGAGGCGAAGACAAGATGGCATCCTTCTCTGGATCATTCATGTCTTCTCCTATCCAGACCTCTAGTGCCATATTGGTAAATTTGTGTGCCATCCCCCTCAATGCTTGAGCCACAATGTGGCAGCCAGCACATGCCACATCTTCAGTGGAACTGGGTACAAGGAGTTATTTACACTGCCTCACAAAAACATTACATCTAATCAGAATGTGAGCTCTAAGCTACAGGGCTCTGATTTAGCATTTCGAGGCAGTTCAAATTACAGCAATCAGCAATCAGATCGGAGGTTCTGTGCTACATCCAGACTTTAAATAGTTGTGTTTTATTAGCGCAGTGTCTATTTCACACCTGGTTTTGTCCAGAGTAACCCCCTCCTCTCCTCTGCTTTACTTGATTTCTTCATTTCTGTCCCAATTCATACATTTGATTTTTCTCTGTGTGGTTCAGGAGCCCTGTACTGGTGGATTACTGACTGAGCAACTGACAATAGACAATAGACAATAGGTGCAGGAGTAGGCCATTCAAACCTTCGAGCCTGCACCGCCATTCAATATGATCATGGCTGATCATTCATAATCAGTATCCGCTTCCTGCCTTATCTCCATAACCCTTGATTCCACTATCTTTGAGACCTCTATCAACTCTTTCTTAAATGAATCCAGAGACTGGGCCTCCACTGCCCTCTGGGGCAGTGCATTCCACACAGCCACCACTCTCTGGGTGAAGAAGTTTCTCCTCATCTCTGTCCTAAACGGTCTACCCCATATTTTTAAGCTGTGTCCTCTGGTTTGGCACTCACCCATCAGCGGAAACATGTTTCCTGCTGCCAGAGTGTCCAAACCTTTAATAATCTTTTATGTCTCAATCAGATCCCCTCTCAGTCTTCTAAACTCAAGGGTATACAAGCCCAGTCGCTTCAGTCTTTCAGTGTAAGGTAATCCCTCCATTCCAGGAATTGACCTCGTGAACCTACGCTGCACTCCCTCAATGGCCAGAATGTCTTTCCTCAAATTTGGAGACCAGAACTGCACACAGTACTCCAGGTGTGGTCTCACCAGGGCCCTGTACAGCTGCCTCTTTGCTTCTATATGCAATCCCTCTTGTTATGAAGGCCAGCATGCTATTAGCCTTCTTCACTACCTGCTGTACCTGAATGCTTGCCTTCATTGACTGGTGTACAAGAACACCCAGATCTCTCTGTACTGCCCCTTTACCTAAGTTAATTCCATTGAGGTAGTAAACTGCCTTTCTGTTCTTGCCACCAAAGTGGATAACCATACATTTATCCACATTAAACTGCATCTGCTATGGATCTGCCCACTCACCTAACTTGTCCAGGTCACCCTGTAATCTCCTAACATCCTCATCACATTTCACCCTGCCACCCAGCTTTGTATCATCAGCAAATTTGCTAATGTTATTGCTGATCCCCAGTGAACACAGATCTGAAGTACCCATTTAATTCTTCTGTCAATTCTTTGTTCCCTGTAATATATTCCCCTGTTTCTGTCTTCAAGGGCCCAATTTTAGTCTTAACCATTTTTTTGCCTTGCACATACTTGAAAAAGCTTTACTATCTTCCTTTATATTGTTGGCCAGTTTACCTTCATACCTAATTTTTCCTCTGCGTATTTCCTTCTTAGTAATCCTCTGTTGTTCTTTAAAAGCTTCCCAGTCCTCTGTTTTCCCACCTATCTTTGCTATGTTATACTTTTTCTCTTTTAACTTTATATGTTTCTTAACTTCCCTCGTCAGCCACGGCGGCCCATGCCTCCTCCTGGGATCATTCTTCCTTTTAGGAATGAACTGATCCTGCAACTTCTGCATTATACACAGAAATATCCACCATTGTTCCACCACGGTCATCCCTGCTAAGGTATTGCACCATTGAACTTTGGCCAGCTCCTCCCTCATAGCTCCATAGTTCCCTTTATTCAACAGAAGTACTGTCACTTCTGACTGTACCCTCTCCCTCTCAAATTGCAGATTGAAACTTAATGTATTATGGTCACTACTTCCCAATGGCTCCTTCACTTCGAGGTCTCTGACCAATCCTGGTTCATTACACAATACTAGATCCAGAATTGCCTTCTCCTTGGTCGGCTCCAGCACCAGCTACTTTAAGAATCCAACTACTTTCCAGGTCTTGCTCACAGTCCCTCTCTGCTGGGAACAAAATAGCAGAGCCTCAGAGTCCCGCTTGCAATCTGTGGGGCTGTACTTCCACAAGTTACATTCACACCATACATTCACACCAGACAACACCACACCCAGCAAACCAAACCACCTCCAATCAGGATTCCCACTGCCAATGTCCTGGGGTCACCACTGGCCAGAAACTGAACTGAACCATCCATGTTAATATGGCAGCTACAAGAGCAAGTTAGAGACTGGAAATGTTGCAGTTGTCCACGATCGACAAGTCACACATCAGGACAACAAGGAACTGCAGCCAATCAAGAAAATACTGATCACCTCCTTCACAAGGGCAGTCAGGCATGAGCATTAAATATTGCCTTTCCCAAAGATGTCCATGTCCCATGAATTATTAGAAAAGAACCACTTTTCACAACCAACCTTGATGACAAAAGCCGAGACCAGGTGAGCCTTATATCTGGAAGCCAGTCCAACAACCCCACAGTGCGGATAGCAGTTGATTTTAACTTCCTTTTAATCAGGATATGTTACATGCCTGCTAAGAAACCTTGAGCAGTTGCTGAAATGGTGGCTTTCATTTTATAACCTGTTAACCATTAAAGTAAAAACCTACATGCTCCAGGGTTTATCAGGCCCAGTAAGAGGTCTCACCAGACAGCGCACGGCATAAATTGTATAGTCTGACCTCTGTTGTATAAGGTAATAGCTCTGAAGGGAATAATGTTCCAGTTTCATTGTCTCTACCTGTTCTAATGCTGTCATGTACAGTTTACAGATTGAGATGGGAGTTACACTCTAGTTTCAGAGGTTATGATTTGGAAGTGCCAGTGTTGGACTGGTGTGTACAAAGTTAAAAATTACACAACACCAGGTTATAGTCCAAGCACTAGCGTTTGGAGCACTGCTCCTTCATCAGGTGGTTGTGGAGTATAAGATCATAAGACACAGAATTTATAGCAAAAGTTTCCAGTGTGATGTAACTGAAATTATATATTGAAAAAGACCTGGATTGTTTGTTAAGCCTCTCATTTTTTAGAATGAACATGTTGGTTTCAGTTCTTTCATATGTAAATGTGTATCAGCCCCTAAGCTCCTTGTCATTATGCCTGACCAAATGGAATTGTACTTACTGTGTGATGTAATCCACCTTGTTGCCCAACTGTAACTCGCCCATCAATAATCTATGGTGGTGTATCTGCTATCAGTACTCTCGAGATAAGCCCAAGACAAAGCAACGGTAAAGGAGGCAGCCAACTTATTTCAAATAACCTTCACCCAGTGCCACACGCTGGTAAAAGTGGCAAACACTGCAAGATACCAGATGTGGCCATTGGGAAAATACAATGACCTCTATAAAGTCATTGACGTGAGATGCTCTGAGAGGGAGAGTGCATATCATTAGTCCTAACCTGGGTTTCATTAATCCACAGTAAACATTCAGTGGCAGGACAGAGAAGGTCCTTGAACTTCTTGCACTATTGATGGGCACTACCACACTTTTCAGCTACCCTCAGGTGGCTGAGGCTAAACAGACCCAGGTGGCAATGGTACATTTGATTTGATGTATTGTTGTCACATGTACCTAAGCACAGTGAAAAGTTTTGTTTTGTGAGCAGGATAGGAAGACCATAGGTTAGCAGGGCTTGGTGTCGAGCCTCCGCTGCCAGTCCTGGTGGAAGTGGACAGCATCCCTCCGCATGACCCTCCTGGACCCTGTCTGCAAAGCAGGGTGCCAACTGCCCCTTCTCTGCCAAGTCCCAGGGCAAAGGTAACAAATGGTGCAAGCTAGCTCTGGGATGTTAGCACCCTCTGGCTATGCCAAAGACTGTTGAGATGGTGCCAGTGCCAGGAGTGATGGTCTGTTCTGGCATACCCTGGCAGTGATGAAGTCTTTTGAATACATTGAATCGGGCCAGCATTGGATGAGAGAGGTATCATACGGCATGGGAAGTAGTGAATGAGGTAAGTTTAGGATTCTGTGAAAAAATTCACTATGTCTCGAGGAGAGAACCCTCCAATGAACTCCAAATACAGTCCGATTCAGTCCAGTGCCTTTTGTTGAGATGCAATTTCAACTTCATTGACAGCCAGTTTCAAAAAACTAGTTCTATGTTTGTTAGACTGAGTGTCAATAAGGGGGTATCTAAACCTGGGGATCATTTCAGCAGAATATGATTGCACCCTCCCCTGCAGTACATGTTTTAGCAGGAATCACTCAATAGTCACTGAGAATGCATTGATTTACACTCCTGCTATTTCCACCAGATGCTTCACCTCGGCTCAGAACATTGTCCAGGAATCGTACGTGTGAATGTCAGTGGGATGTATCCTCTGCTGGCGAAATGCTGAGATCTTCCTGACCTATATGGCTGAGTATCATATGATGAAACGATTTGCAGAGTTTGGAGAACTGCAAATTGCTCTTCTGAGCGATCCTTTCCACTGTGCCTAGATCTGTCTAAACTCCTTATCTGCTTTCCTCCTTTCAAATGATCCTTTAAAAAGACTCACCTCTTCTGACACTGAGTATTGGTCACCAGCTCTTTTGGTGTCAAATGTTCTTTGATAACCTTCTTGTGAAGAATCCTGGTGCATGATGCACCATGAACGGTGCTACATAAATGCAAACTGGTGCTGTTAGGAATAAAGGCCTATCACCTCCCCATCCCCAGCTTCCCCTTCAAGGTTCTGCTAGGGTTCAGTTTGACACCTTTCACTCTTTCTTTCCTCAGAGGAGGCTGGTTGTGTGGAGGGCCAACAAAGGGATGAGCTGAGTAAGAATTCCAAACTGATGCCAACCCTTTTGTGCTGTGCTTGAATCTTTCATCTTGTGAAACCCACATTCTAATAATTTCATCTGATCATCATCTGCACAAGTGATTTAGCAGCTAAATTGAAGCTGGCAGTAGCATTTTCAGAGATGACTGTTGATAAAACATCAACTGCCGGGAACTCCTTAAAGCACCTCCATAACGGTTTGAACCCTGCCTGGTATCAAAATACACTTAGTATTCTGCTCAGAAAATTGGGTACCACTACAAGAGGTGCTAAAAACACTTACACATTTTTCATTTGAACGCTTAAATGACACATGAACATTGACCCATGAACATATATATATTCATTCAGAAATCTACTCCAAAGATTTTTGATAGTTTTAGGATATAAAAAGTTACCAGATGAAACTCTAAAACTTATCTAACTTTGCCGGTGGAACAGTGACTAAAATACAAGCCAATTATTAGTTAAAACCCTGAACAGGATTTTACCTTGAGACCTTTCCCTCTTAATTAAGTTGTTTCTTCTGTGGTTATTAAGTTTGTCAAACTCTGTGCAAGAACCTTAATTACACAATTGCCAATTAGCACAGGCTTCACTTAGAGCTGTGTGTCCAGTTCAGATAATTGGATAAGACAATTAAAAGTAGCCTATCAAACAAAGCGTAGATGTGAAGTTAATTGCTGGCTACTGTAGCCAGTCCGCTCCTGATTATGATGATTAATGGCCTCAGTGGAGAAAGCGAGGACATCAAGGAGGAAGGAAAGGTCATCCACTGCCTGCTTACCTTATCGCAGTACTTCAAATATTTTCGAAAGTCTGATATTCCATGGTGCCTCTGGGAAACAGCAGTGTTATCAGAAATCAATTCCAATTGTAATGTGTCCCACTGTGTGTTGGGATGGTGTCTATTCCTTGTGTGGTAGAGCCACCTACAGGCAGGCACAACTGCAGAAAGCAGCACCAACCTGCAAAGAGCTCAACTTTAGTTCGCTAAAAAGAAATCAGAAATTAAATGTGATCCTCAACAATTTGAGAAAAAGAAATGAAAATGCAACATATCACAATAAATAAGTTGGAGATCAATTAACATGGGACATTTTTATATCCTAATTTTCAATTAACTGGCTCTCTTTTAATAGTCAGGGCATTGAGTACTGGAGTTGGGAGGTCATGTTGTAGCTGTACAGGATGTTGGTTAGGCCACTTTTGAAATATTGCATGCAATTCTGGTCTCCTTCCTATTGGAAGGATGTTGTGAAACTTGAAAGTTGTTCAGAAAAGATTTACAAGCATGTTGCCAGTGCTGGAGGATTTGAGTTATAGAGGGATGTTGATTAGGCTCGGGCTGTTTTCCCGGGAGCATCGAAAGATGAGGGGTGACCTTGTTGAGGTTTATAAAATCATGAGAGGCATGGTAAATAGATAAGGTCTTTTCCCTGGGGTGGGGGAATCCAGAACTATAGGGCACAAGTTTAGGATGAGGGGGGAAAGATTTAAAACGAACCTAAAAGGCAACTTTTTCACGCAGAGTGTGGTACCTATATGGAATGAGCTGCCAGAGGATGTGATGGAGGCTGGTACAATTACAAAAGTTTAAAAGGCATCTGGATGGATATATGAATAAGAAGGGTTTGGAGAGATATGGGCCAGGTGCTGGCAGGTGAGACTAGGTTAGTTTAGGTTATGTGGTTGGCATGAATGAGTTGGACCGAAAGGTCTGTTTCCGCGTTGTACAATGCTATGACTCTATGACCTCAAGACAAATAAAAAGTAATTCTCCCTCTTGTCTAACACATTCCTAAAGAGCAACATCTTTTTCATGTAGATTGAAATATCCCATTGGAATCACCCACCCTGGGATAAAAAGCATTTCTCCCCACTGCAGTCAAAAGAAGAATGTGTTTTACAATTGTTTAAGTTAGTTTTCCCCTCAATTTCACCTGCACGCTCTCTCCCTTTCCTGAAGCTCTTAGTATTGTGTAGCTGAAGTTCTCAAACTCAGCAGTGATTATGGATTGAATTTGGTTTCTTCCATCTTCCAGGATAGATTGAATGACTCAAATATTCACAACAATGGCCTAACCAATGTCCTGTACAGCCGAAACATGACCTCCCAACTGCTGTACTCAACACTCTGACCAATAAAGGAAAGCATACCAAACGCCTTCTTCACTATCCTATCTACCTACGACTCCACTTTTAAGGAGCTATGAACCTGCACTCTAAAGTCTCTTTTTTCAGCAACACTCCCTAGGACCTTACCAGTAAGTGTGTAAGTCCTGCTAAGATTTGCTTTACCAAAATGCAGCACCTTGCATTTATCTAAATTAAACTCCATCTGCCACTTCTCAGCCCATTGGCCCATCTGTTGTAATCTGAGGTAACCTTCTTCGCTGTTCACTACACCTTCAATTTTGGTGACATCTGCAAACTTACTAATTGTACTTCTTACGCTCGCATCCAAATCATTTATGTAAATGACAAAAAGTAAAGGACCCAGCACAAATCCTTGTGGCTGGTCACTGGCCTCCAGTCTGAAAAATAACCTTCCACCACCACCCTCTATCTTCTACCTTTGAACCGGTTCTGTATCCAAATGGCTAGTTCTCCCTGTATTCCATGAGATCTAACTTTGCTAATCAGTCTCCCATGGGAAACCTTGTCGTATGCCTTACTGAAGTCCATATAGATCACATCTACTGCTCTGCCCTCATCAATCTTCTTTGTTACTTCTTCAAAAAACTCAATCAAGTTTGTGAGACATGATTTCCCATGCACAATGCCATGTTGACTATCTCGAATCAGTCCTTGCCTCGTTGAAGGATAAAGTATAAAAATGAATATATGTAATAGAGACGCATAAAAAGTGCACTATTTCAATCTGCATATTAACTGGTCAAATCAGAGTAATGTGGAAGACCATTTTGTAGGGTGCATCAGGGATTGTCTCTTAGTGAAGTACATTTCACAACCTACTCAGGAATAGGCTATTCCAGATCGAGAAAAGTGTAATGATGGTTTATGCAACATTGGTTCACAATATAAATTTCAAACTTCTAATTCTTGAGGTTAATAATTGCTAACAAGACACAAGATGTAATTTAACTAATCACAAATATTCTTCAGAATGTTTGTTTCAATTTCCTAACAATTAGGAAGATAGGAACAGGAATAGATTATTCAGCCCCTTGAACCTGTTCCACCATTCAGTGAGATCATGGCTAATGCAGACTAACTCCATATATTTGCCTTTGACCTATATCCCTTAAAACCTTTGCTTAACAAAAATTAATCTATTTCAGGTTTAAAACTAACAGTTGGTTTGGCATTAACTGGTATTTGTTGAAGAGTTTCAAACATGTACCACCCTTTGTCTGTAGAAGTGCTTCCTCACATCTCTCCTAACATCTGGCCCTAGCTCTTAAATTATGCCAACTAATTCTAGAATCCCCAACCAGGGGAAATAGTTTACCTACCCTGCGTTTTCCTATTAATACCTTGAAGACTTTGATCAGATCACCGCTTAACCTTACAAATTCTACAGAATGCAGGTCTAACTTGTATAATCTCGCCTCATAACTTAACCTCCAAAGTCCAGCTATCTTTCTTGAAAACATATGTTGTTGTACTCCCTCCAAGGCAAAAAATCCTTCCTGATCCTTCCTCAAATTCCTATCCATTTCATTGCTAAATTATAGAGAAAATGGAAACTTAATGCACATTAAATTTATCTGAGCATTGTTTCAAAACCATGTTCACTCTAGTAAAGCTTATTGTACAAAACCCTCCCATGAAAAACAAGATGATTTAGATATAATCAGACTAACAGGATGTTCTAAAGGTATTGCTGACAATTGATGTTTGACGTTGTAGGTGGAGTGCCACATCTAATCTGAGGGAAACATAGGCACACCCATGAATAACCTGTTTATCCTTAAACTGTTCTTAGTTAAAATGCCCTCTCATTTTGAACTCTTCTAACCTAGAGAAAAGACCTTTGCTATTCACCTTATCCATGTACCTCATGATTTTATAAACCTCTATAAGGTCACCCCTCAACCTGCTACTCTCCAAAGACAAACTATTTTCCAGCCTATCCAGTCTCTCCTTATAATTCAAACCCAGTTACATCCTTATCATTTTTTTTAGATTTTATATTTATATTGTGATGCGTACTCAAGTACATTAATACAGGAGTACAGTGAAAAGTGTACAAAGTCGCTGTTCTCCAGCGCTATCTTAGTATGCCAAAGACAGGAGTAACAACAAAAGCAGAAATAAAAATAAAAACAGCTAAAGAAGAAAGAAATGTCCAGATCACCCCTGGCCTCCACCATGGGTCCTCACCACCAGAAAAAACAAAGCCACAAAGTCAATATTCCTCCTAGAGCAGGGTGGCCAGAGCTGTACTCCAACGGTGGGCCTTCAAAAGCCCTGAACATTCGCAACATGACATTCTGACTCCTATACTCAATGGTCTGTACAATGAAGGTAAAGGTGCCAAATGCCTTCTTTACCACCCTGTCCACGCAAGTTTCAAAGAAATATGTACCTGACCCCCTTGGTCTCTCTGTTCAACCCCACTCCCCAGAGCTCTACTGTTAACTGTATAAGTGCTGCCTTTGTTTGTCCTAAATGATTTGGAGAACGTAGGTTCTCTGATTAGTACATTTGCGTGCAACACAAAGATTGGAGAAGCTGTAGATTGTAATGAATATTACCTAAGGATACAGCAGGATATGGATAAGCTGGAGACTGGGGCGGAGAAATGGAAGATGGAGTTTAATCTAGATAAATATAAGGTGATGCATTTTGAAAGGTCTAATGCAGGAGAGAAGTATACAGTAAATGGCAGAATCCTTCATAGTATCAGCATACAGAGGGATGTTAAGTGTACAGGTCCATAGTTCCCTGAAGGTGGCAACATAAATGGATAAGGGGACCAAAGAGACATATAGCATGTTTGAATTCATCAGTCAGGGCATTGAGTATAAACATTAGCAAGTCATATTACAGCTGTTTGGAATTTAAGTAAGATCACATTTGAAATATTGTGTAGAGTTCTGGTTGCTACACTACAGGATGATGTGAAGGTGTTGGAGGAGTCCAGAAATAGTTTGCCAGGATGTTTCCTGGTTTGGAGGATGTTGGCTGTGATGTGAGATTAGACAAACTTGGTTTGTTTTCACTGAATGTTGTAGGATGAGGGGCAACCTGATAGAAGTTAATAAAATTATGAGAGGCATGAATAGAATGGATAGTCATAGTCTTTTCTCCCAGGTTAGTAATATTCATTACTAGGGGACATAGGCTTCAGGTAAAAGGAAGTAGGTTTAAAGGAGATGTGAGAGACAGGGTTTTACACAGAGTGCTTGGAATGTGCTGCCAGAGGTGGAGGTAGAAGCAGATACAATAGCAACATTTAAGAAGCATCTTGATAGATACATGAATAGACACTGAAGAGAGGGATATGGACAATGCAGAGGGGAGAGCTTTTTTAGTTTAGAAAGACATTATGTGACAGCACTGGCTTGGTGGGCTGAAGGGCCTGTTCCTTTGGTGTAGTGTTCTTTGTTCTTTGTTTTTATTTAAGCAATTATTTAAATCACTGATCTCACCTGCTTTGCAGCAGAGATGGCTTTTCCCCTAAGTTTCTACAAAACTTTAGACTTGAAACTGTAACCTTGTGAAAGATGCTAAATTGCAGATAAACAGTCCCAGATTTTACACAAGAGTATCTTTAAAATGTAAAACATTTAACCAATTCAGTATCACTGCCATGTGCACAAGATTGCTGCAATAGTGTCTCTCAAAGGGAAGTTGTGGAAGAAAAACTTGTTCTATTATAAAAAAGCATCTGCACCCTCATGTGAGAGTGTGTCAGCGACTAACCACCACATTTACCAATTGTAAAAATTAAACATATAATCTATCAAAACAGCTTTCAGCCAAGGACGTGCCTCTTCCAATATTCCCATCAGCTGGGTTGGTAATATAATTCTAAGCTTTTTCTGCCTATTCAAGTAAAACTTTTACACATTTTTTAAAAATTTCCTTTTTGTTTAAAACCATTAATTCTTCCAATGTCTAAGTATTTCTCCTTCAACTAATGCCACAAAACAGCTAAACCAGTCATTCATCAAATTTGCTTTTGGTGAAAGCTTGTAAATTGTGGCTGTGTTTTCCCAAACAAGTGACTGTGATTCAGTAGCTCGTTGTTTATGAGAAACTGTAGAATATCCTGAAGATGTAATAACGTGCTTTTAAAAATTTGCAGCTCAGAAGAAAGCTCCTCGGCCCATCTTGTCATTGTTGGCTCTTTGCACGAGCTATCCAGTTTTATTTCACTCCATTGCTTTATTCCCATATCCCTGCAAAATTTCCTTTGCGAGCATATAATAAATTCTCTTTTGAGAGTCACTCCTGGCTCAGGCAATGCATTCCAAGGCATTACAACCAACCACAGAAATTCTCCTTGTCTGCCCCAATTCTTTTGAGAATTACGTTGAATCTTCGTAATGTTTTATGTATGTATACCGTCGTCACAAGCCCAGTGTCCTGTGTGCGGAGGCCATGAGGGAGGTGCAGGGTGTAACCACTGTAAGAGATTCAGTTTGTGCTTTGTCAAATACCAACGTCAAATTTCACAAGGAGGAAATACTGAGTCAACACCAGGCTGCCTGTTAACACAGCACTGAACTGAAATGGTCATTCTTTCAAAGTTACTAATTTGCAGATGTTTTCCATTTTGTTGCCTATTATACTAACTTCAAGACACTGTGAGAAACACTACTGGAAAATATGATAAAATGGTTAAAGCTGTGACTGATCTTACTGCTGGAAGGATTCTGGGAGCTCGGCTGTGGGGGGTAAATCAGCTCGAGGTCCCACTCCAGATTGTTGGCGGGCAGCTGTAATGAAAAGATCCCAGTAATCACCCGACTGTTTTCCTCAAATAAATAAACAAGGTAATTCATATGTTTGGAACCTATTACTTGAAATTATGAAAAAGAGAATGCTTCAAGAGTCATACTTTATGGCCCATTATCTATTTTATTTTTGTTTCATAAACGGTCTTTTTTTTTAGTAACTGTTCACATGCACACGGTGGATTTTACTTTGCTATTCTCATGACTTTATAGAGGTTTACAAAATTATGAGGGGCATAGACAGGGTAAATAGGCAAAGTCTTTTCCCTGGGGTCGGGGAGTCCAGGACTAGAAGGCATAAGTTTAGGGTGAGAGGGGAATGATATAAAAGAGACCTAAGGGGCAACTTTTTCAAGCAGAGGCTGGTACGTGTATGGAATGAGCTGCCGGAGGAAGTGGTGGAGGCTGGTACAATTGCAACATTTAACAGGCATTTGGATGGGTATATGAATAGGAAGGGTTTGGAGGGAAATGAGCCACCATTATTGCGATTAGCTATCAGTTCCTGATTTTATCAATTGAATTTAAATTCCACCAATTGCTCTGGCAGGTTATGATCCTGTGTCATGGAACATTAGTCTGGTCTTCTGGATTACCAGACCAGTGACATTACTCTGGCTTTTTGAGGGAGGGATATCTCAGTCCAGGACATAATTGCATCATTAAGATTTAAAACCAAAACAGAAGAAGGATCACTGGACTCAGAATGTTAACTCTGCTTTATTCTGCACAGATGCTGCCAGAGTTTCTGAGTTAACCTCACTCAGTTAAGGCCCTGGTTACTCTGGCATCCAGACAAAGAGATTCTCCAGTACTACTGCAGTACTACTTCCCCACTGAGTGAATTCACCACTGGCCAGGGTCACACAAGCTTAGAGCAAGATGGAGATCAACCACCTCTGCTCTGTAACATTTCACAAGGTCAGAAGTGAGGCTGTTTCCTGATGACTGCACAATGTTCAGCGCCATTCACAACTCCTCATATACTGAAACAGGCCATGTTCAAATGCAGCAACACCTGGACTTTATCCACGTTTGAACTGACAAGTGGCAAGAAACATTCATGCCATACAAGTGCCAGGCAATGACCATCCTGAACAAAAGAGAATCTAACCATCACCCCTTGACATTCAATGACATAAACATTGCTGAACTGCCCACAAGTAAGATTCTGGGGTTTACTATTGATTGGAAACTGAATGGAATTAGCATTATAAATACTGTGGGTACAACAGCAAATGAGAGGTTAGGAATCCTGCAGCGAGTAACTCAGCTTCTTATTCCCCAAAACCTGTCCACCATCGATGAGACACAAGACAGGAGTGTGATGAAATACTCCCCACTTGCCTGGTTGGGTGCTCCAAACACAATCAAGACATTTGACACCATTCAGGGCAAAACCACTGACTTTCAAGTAGAGAATCTTTTACAAGATGGATTGCAGAAATTCACCAAGGCTCCTTAAAGAGCACCTTCCATCTAGAAGGACAAGGGTAGCAGATACACGGGAACAACACCACCTCCAATTTCCCCTCCAATGTCACTAACCATCCTGACTTGGAAATATATGACTGTTCCTTCACTGTCTCTGGGTCAAAACCCTGGAATTTCCTCCCTAAGGGCACTGTGGGTCAACCTACAACATGTGGACTTCAGTGGTTCAAGAAGGTAGCTTATAACCACCATTTCAGGGGCAATAAGGAAGTCAATAAATGTTGGCCAGCCAGTGATGCCAATGTCTCAAAAATGAATATAAAAACAATATAAGCCTAAGCACATTTGGGAATGGAGAGGTTGAAGTGAATGGTCTGAATTGTGGGAAGTAGTTTGACCAGTGATCCCATTCTTACTTGCTATCTAGCAACCATTGTTGAAACTACATGTAAGATTCTTCGGAATGTACACCGAGACACTGTAACACCCACTGTGGTTAAACAGCTTGTCAAAACTCTCACCGAAAGAAATCTGTTTCTACAGTAAAGGACATGTAGTGGAAGAAAAATGGCCAGAAGCAACATTGAGTCTAATTTTCTTTTCAGTTCATCTACACGAAGGTAGATTACTACCTAAATGGAGTAAAATTAGGTAAAGGGGCAGTACAAAGAGATTTGGGTGTTCTTGTACACCAGTCAATGAAGGCAAGCATGCAGGTACAGCAGGTAGTGAAGAAAGCTAATAGCATGCTGGCCTTCATAACAAGAGGGATTGAGTATAGAAGCAAAGAGGTTCTTCTGCAGCTGTACAGGGCCCTGGTGAGACCACACCTACATAGAACATAGAACATAGAACAATACAGCACAGAACAGGCCCTTCGGCCCACGATGTTGTGCCGAACATTTGTCCTAGCTTAAGCACCTATCCATGTACCTATCCAATTGCTGCATAAAGGTCACCAATGATTCTGACTCTGCCACTTCCACAGTCAGCGCATTCCATGCCCCCACCACTCTCTGGGTAAAGAACCTATCCCTGACATCCCCCCTATACCTTCCACCCTTCGCCTTAAATTTATGTCCCCTTGTAAAGTCTCTGAAAAGCCTATTCCCCTGATCATCTTATAAACCTCTATAAAGTCAACCCTCATCCTTCGCCGTTCCAATGAGAAAAGGCCTCGCCCTCTCTATCTAACCTCGTATGACCTATTCTCCATTCCAGGCAACATCCTGGTAAATCTCCTCTGCACCCTCTCCAAAGCTTCCATATCTTTCATAAAATGAGGCAACCAGAACTGCACACAGTACTCCAAATGTGTCCTTACCAAGGTCCTGTACAGATGCAACATCACCTCACGACTCTTGAATTCAATCCCTTTGCTAATGAACACTAATACACCACAGCCTTCTTACAAGCTCTATCCACCTGAGTGGCAACTTTCAAAGAGTATTGTGTGCAGTTCTGGTCTCCAAATTTGAGGAAAGACTTTCTGGTTATTGAGGGAGTGCAGCGTAGGTTCACGAGGTCAGTTCCTGGAATGGCGGGACTATCCTACGTTGAAAGATTGGAGTGACTGGGCTTGTACATGCTTGAGTGTAGAAGACTGAGAGGGGATCTGACTGAGACATATAAGATTATTAAAGGATTGGACACTCTGAGGCAGGAAACATGTTTCCACGGATGGGTGAGTGCCGAACCAGAGGACACAGCTTAAAAATAAGGGGTAGGCCATTTAGGACAGAGATGAGGAGAAACCTCTTCACCCAGAGAGTGGTGGGTGTGTGGAATGCTCTGCCCCAGAAGGCAGTGGAGGCCCAGTCTCTGGATTCGTTTAGAAAGAGTAGGATAGAGCTCTCAAGGATAGTGGAATCAAGAGTTATGGAGATAAAGCAGGAAAAGGATACTGATTGAAGATGATCAGCCATGATCATAATGAATGGTGGTGCAGGCTCAAAGGGCAGAATGGCCTACTCCTGCACCTATTGTCTACCTATTTTTGCTACACTCGATACATTAATCCATCTAAAATCTGTCGAACTTGGTGTGGAAAATTTCAACTGAACGAATAGATGCTGTGGTGAAATGAATGTGGGCAGGCGGTAGTGTTCCCATATTTTGATTTGCCAGTGTGACCAAAAGTTCCATTAATTCTGATTGATTCCTGTCAAAATTATTGATTTGGCCTCTCCTGTTTAAGAGACAATGGACAACAATGTCAAAAACAAAGAATTGATCCCTGTGTTAGCCCATGTTTCCTAATAGTAACTCAACCAAAATCCTAGAAATATTCAAATTCACATCATTTTCCACACATATAAATCAGTTAGGTGTTTTGGGGCATGTTTGGAGGAACAGGCTAAAGTTCATTTTCCATATGGATTCACTCAGTGTTTAGTTGACAGATGTGCGCTACATCTGAAACTGAATATTTGCACTCTGGGAATTTGTAAATGAGAATATTTTCTCCAGTCCACAATTTTTGAAAATGATCATAGCAGACAGGAAAATCCTGTGCTGGGCTGGCCAACTAAATTTGTACAAATATTTTCATTTCTGTTTAGAATCTGAACTAATGAAAGTATATTTTATACCAAAACTTAACCTTGCAGAAAGAAACTCAGGAAAGTCTTATTTACCACAAAAGGTAACTATTAAAGTTCCTGCTCTGTTCAAAATAAAGCTAGTACCTATCAGATTCTGCACAACCACAGGGCATAGATATGTTCAAGCAGATACAAGCAAAAACATAACCTAATATTCAAATACCACTTAGTTTATATATTCTTTAAATAAAGTGATAGATAAAATTCTGATTTGATAATGTTGCAATATTTATCATATTTGTGCCCAGATATAGGCATCACAGGCAAGACTGACTTTATTCCCTATTACAAGTTACCTTGAGAGGTTGGTGGTGATGGGTGTTTTAACACAACTGGTCAAGCTGTTTCTGCATTGCTGTTAGTAAGAGAAACATAGGGTCTTAGGACCCTGACAGGGTAGGTGCAGAACACTTGTTCCCTCTTGTGGGAGACAAAAAAAAACTGCAAACGCTGGAATCCAAGGTGGATAAACAGGAGGCTGGAAGAACACAGCAAGCCAGGTAGCATCAGCAGGTAGAGAAGTCAACGTTTCAGGTGTTATCCTTCTTTAGTAAAAAATGAGGTCTGCAGATGCTGGAGATCACAGCTGCAAATGTGTTGCTGGTCAAAGCACAGCAGGTTAGGCTTTAGTACTATTTTTAACTGTTCTTCAGAACTGGGGTGGATGGAAAGGGAGCTGCAGATAAAGGTGAGGGGAGTGGGCGGAATGGGGTGGTGAGGTAGAGATAGGTGAACACAGGTGGAGGGTACGACCTGGTTGGTCAATGGGAGGAATGAATCCGGTTGGTAGCTGGAAGGAAGAGTCGACCAGAGGAATGGAAAGGAGGGGGAGGGACTGGGAAGGGAATCTGGGGATGGGAATGGAGGCTATTTGAAATTGGAGAACTCAACATTGAGTGCTCTGGGCTGTAGGCTGCCCAGGTGGAAGACAAAGTGTTGTTCCTCCAATTTGTGGTCTGATTCGCTGTGGCAATGGACGAGACCAAGGACGGTCATGTCGGAAAGAGGGTGGGAACGGGATGACACCCAAAACATCGACTTCTGCATCACCTCAAGCTGCCTGGCGTGCTGTGTTCTTCCAGCCTCCTTCTTGTCTACCCCCTTGTGGGGGAGTCTAGGACCAGAGGCCATGATCTCAGAATAAGGGTTTGCACATTTAAGACAGAAATGAGGAGGAATTTCTTCTGTCTGATGGTAATGAATCTGTGGAATTCTTTACCATAGAGGGCTGTTGAGACTTTATGCATATTCAAAGCTGAGACAGGCCGATTTTTAATCAGTAAGGGAATCAAGGGTTACGGGAAAGGCAGGAAAATGGAGTTGAGGATTATCAGATCAGCCATAATCTCATCGAATGGCAGAACAGTCTCACTGGCTGAATGGCCTACTTCTGCTTCTCCATCTTATTATCTTAATTCCAGTTTTGACTTAGTAACAGTAAAGAAATGGCAGTATGATATGGAAATTTAAGGGATACTTGGAATTGATGCTGTTCCCACAACATTGATGCTTCTACTGCTGAATGGTAAATTCATAGGTGTAACAGAAGTTACCTGACTGACTTGCTGTAATGTGTCTTACAGATCACTAAGACTATAGCTAATGTGCCAGCAGCTGGGGGAGGACAGCAGAGGAACTGATCAGGTTATCTGAGCTGTTTTAGATGGGTTGGGAATGCTGTTGCGGTTGTTGTCCATCCAACATTAAAATACTGGAGCCAAGTTCCCATTGCGATGGCCAGCTCTTTGCTGTAGCTCTGGCCCCAGGCCATCAAATTAGTCAGAACAAAAATACACCGAGACGCAGATGTGCTGGGGCCTGGTCTTAGTTTAGAATTTCAACTTGGTCATCAAAGGGATAGAACCGCTGCCCATCCCTCAGCAAGCCGCATTGTGTAGGTAAGCAACAGGCAATTCTTTCCATTTCCTTTGCTTGTAATGCCAGACTATGATAGATCCCGTGAGGTGACTGTACTTGATTACAAAAAGACGTTAAGTGGGCTCCACCAGAGTGCGCTGGACAGGGCAACATTGTGGATACCTTTGATTAATTGTAGCTCCTTTACAAAGCTGAGGTCTCCAGGTGAGGAGTGGTGATGGGGCAGAGGGGCGTCCATAATAGTGCATTGGAGTTTCAACACCTAGGTCATAAAGGTGCTGCCAATATCTCTGTGGTGGCATGGACATTCACTAGCTAGATTAGATTAGATTACTTACAGTGTGGAAACAGGCCCTTTGGCCCAACAAGTCCACACCGACCCGCCGAAGCGCAACCCACCCATACCCCTACATTTATCCATTACCTAACACTACGGGCAATTTAGCATGGCCAATTCACCGCACATCTTTGGACTGTGGGAGGAAACCGGAGCACCCGGAGGAAACCCACGCAGACACGAGGAGAACGTGCAAACTCCACACAGTCAGTCACCCGAGTCGGGAATTGAACCTGGGTCTCAGGCGCTGTGAGGCAGCAGTGCTAACCACTGTGCCACCGTGCTCTATGTAAAGAGGTCACTCCCTGTTGATCTCATCATTACAGTTGAGGTCAAAATCTGGAGAGCAGCAACAACAGCAGAACAGAGCGTACGAACTGCTAAGAAACCAACACAGTTTACTCATTCCCCCCTGTTTTAAAAAATAAACCTTTTAGTTTTTCAGATTTAATGGAACTAACTAGTGCTGTCATTACTCTAACTTTTGGCAATTTGTCACAATTTGTACAACCGATCTACATTCCACTTACAATGCTGCCAGATTGATTGCATATTAGTCAAAGAGTGACAGCAGCAGAAATCACTCTGGCTCCTAAATCTCAACCAAACCCAAGGCTGCAGAATAACTCGATCAGCTACCAGTAGGTGGCACTGGGGGAGAGCTTGTTTCTGCTCTGTCTTAGTGTGGAGCTTCAGATTTACACAGCTTGCTATTTTGGTTTGTTCAAGGACGTGGATAATATTTCCTTCTCTCCCTCATGTCCTGGAGGTACTGCTTTATTCTGGGATATGGAACAATGGCACTGTCAAGTGGAGCCGGATTGAGTGTGACTGGCTGTGGCCTCATGTTTTGGCCCCCCATTAGAGCTCTCCAGTCAGAATTCTGAAGTAAGAATTTGAGTTGGTTTCTCGGCCTCCATTCTTTACACTAATTAATGTCAATTGTGTCAAATCAGCAACTCATCACAGCCCAATGATTGAATCTAGAATGTTCTTGTTCGGTATATTTTTGTATCAAACTACCTGTGCGGTCAGTGATTTAACTAGTAATCAGACCGCATGATTTCTGATTTCTACATTTACTTTTCCTTTGATCCAGTTGGACTTTGTTTTTCTGTATCACTCTGATAAAGTCAATGGTATTTGTATGTTTTGTTTATTGGGTGACATTGATGAAACATTATGTTGTCAGCTTCTATTTTGAGCGGTGTTACCCATGTTATTTTTACCCATTCAAGTTCCTACCTGTCACTGAGTGGAATGTGACAATGAATCCTTATCTTCTCTGCAAAGTGCAATGCTACCTACGTCATCTGAGATTACCCTTTACCACATGCCTAACTAATAATGCAGATATAAACCAGGTGTGGGCAATACGTTGTACCTGGACCTCACTCTTTTTAAAAAAAAACTGAAAGATAGGACATCAGACTGTAACCAAGGAGACTACATCTTCAATGCAAAAGATGTACCATTTCCTAGGAAACAAGATCAAGTTAATAATTAAGTTCACCTTAATTGGATCAGGATAGGCCTTGAAAGAATGAGTAATGAACTCACATGAAAAGATGGTCGGAAACCTAATAAAACAAGTCACCATATAAGCTACAGGTTACAATTCACTTTGAGGGTACTTGAGACCAACACTTTATTATCACGTACTTTCAGCTGCTATATGGAACTGCAGAATAACAAAATCTAACTACATTTTGAGTCATCTGTACTCATTAATATTTAAACTAAAAGGCAGCTGGAAACAACTTCAATGGCACAGATTGACAGATATGGTTCAATTTTAGGAGTTCCAATGATATTCAAACCCGCTTGTGTGTCAATCTTCCAAGTGAAGATGTCATACAATATATCTGTGGTACCGTGTCTGGGATTCACTCTGTCTTTATCTACCATTCATTACAACTCAGCTGCAGCTGAATGCCTAGATTTACTGACTGCAACTGTAATGCTGGACTGATCATTTGTTCTTTATTCAACAACTGTTCTACAAATATAGATTTTAGACCGCAATTCTTTTGTCCAGGTTTCACATACGAGAACAATTCCAATATGACACATCACTGAACTTTAGAAATAGGTCTCTTGAATGTTGCATTGATGAGAACCTATGTATAAAATCATAATCGGAAAAGGAGGCAAAAAACATTGTATTCAAAGAATTTCAACCCCAGAATCTCAAGTAATTTGTAAATTGTGTTTCATTAGGAGATCAAATAGTAATACAGGCTTGAACTGGCAATAACTATTGAAGGCATCAAGCAACCCTGAATCCACACCATTATATAAAGTACTGAATCAATGCAAAGCCTGGGGTTGTATTAAAACTGCAGACTGAAGCTCAAAATACACTTACTGTTCAGCAGGAAGGATCATTTTTAGCATTACACAAAAAAAGCAACGTAATTTATTCAAGTGAGCTTCTTTAGCTTTGCAGACATTGACAGATTACAGAGAACATGCCATTTTAAGTGCGATTACTTAGTCTCCTGCACCACTGAAGTCTGAGGCACAGATTATAACAATGTTCAGCTGTAAAAGGGTTATACGTTACTATGTAGTGTGTCTCTGAGTTTAATTGCTCTTCAGTGAGGGAATATCACAGCAGGGAAAGAGAACTCAGCATGGACACTCTTTACCTTCATGTATGTCTACAACCACCTTTTACACATATTAAAGCTCGTCTTTAGCACAAGAATAATTACTGGGCATATATAACCCTGGAAGACTGCAACATCTGCAGTCCTCACTTTCTCCTGTATATACAGTAATTTCAAGTTAATTAGAATTTATGCTTCTTCAGGCTGAAAGTCAGAACTGAGGATACAATATCTTGAATCAATTTTTAAAAACGTATGGTACAGGCATTTTGATTAATAAGTTGTTTTCTGTTAATGAGGAAATTTTTGGTACGCATTTCAAATAATCACCTTGCTAACTTGATTTGAAAAGCAAATTCTGAGCTTTAGTTGCATTACACCAGAGATTATTGCCATCAAATGTATATAAATGTCACATTTGTCAAATTAACTAGGCCTATTGTGGTGTATAGCTGGGAGTCAAAGCCGAGTGCAACTTCTAGAGGGCCTGGAAGTCAGTGGCATGTTGAAACAGCACATTCCATTTTTATTTTCATACCATGTTTTCTGTACTTATATTTACACACTTCAATTTCAATATGATGTCTAAATTGGAAAGTGAATGAGCTTAATTTGCTGAGTTTTGTTCCAACATTTTCTGTTTTTATATTAGATACAGAGCAGTTATCCATAATGCTATAATAGAACATAGAACATAGAAAAATACAATGCAGTACAGGCCCTTCGGCCCTCGATGTTGCGCCGACCAAAGTCTACCTAACCTACACTAGCCCAATAACCTCCATATGCTTATCCAATGCCCGCTTAAATGACCATAAAGAGGGAGAGTTCACCACTGCTACTGGCAGGGCATTCCATGAACTCACAACCCGCTGAGTAAAGAATCTACCCCTAACATCTGTCCTATACCTACCACCCCTTAATTTAAAACTGTGTCCCCTAGTAACAGCTGACTCCATTAACAGAAAAAGGTTCTCAGTGTCTACCCTATCTAAACCCCTAATCATCTTGTACACCTCTATCAAATTTTTAGATTAGATTAGATTACATTACAGTGTGGAAACAGGCCCTTTGGCCCAACAAGTCCACACCGACCTGCCAAAGCACAACCCACCCATACCCCTACATTTACCCCTTACCTAACACTACGGGCAATTTAGCATGGCCAATTCACCTGACCCGCACATCTTTGGACTGTGGGAGGAAACCAGAGCACCCGGAGGAAACCCACGCAGACACGAGGAGAATGTGCAAACTCCACACAGTCAGTTGCCTGAGTCGGGAATTGAACTCAGGTCTCAGGCGCTGTGAGGCAGCAGTGCTAACCACTGTGCCACCGTGCCGCCAAATCTCCCCTAAACCTTCTTTTCTCCAATGAGAACAGCCCCAAGTGCCTCAGCCTTTCCTCATACGATCTTCCTACCATGCCAGGCAACATCCTGGTAAACTTCCTCTGCACTCGTTCCAATGCCTCCACACTCTTCCTATAGTATGGCGACCAAAACTGCACACAATACTCCAGATGAGGCCGCACCAGAGTCTTATACAACTGCAACATGACCTCAGGACTCTGGAACTCAATTCCTCTACCAATAAAGCCCAGTACACCATATGCCTTCTTCACAGCTCTATTTACCTGGGTGGCAACTTTCAGAGATCTGTGTACATGGACACCAAGATCCCTCTGCTCATCCACACTACCAAGTAGCCTACCATTAGCCCAGTAATCCATCTTCTTGTTACTCCTACCAAAGTGAATGACTTCACACTTAGCTACATTGAACTCCATTTGCCACATCCTTCTTCGCTGTCCACAACTCCACCGACTTTTGTGTCATCCGCAAACTTGCTCACCCAGCTTTCAAGCCCCTCCTCTAGATCATTTATAAAGATGACAAACAGCAATGGTCCCAAAACAGATCCTTGTGGAACACCGCTAGTAACTGTACTCCAAGATGAACCTATTCCATCAACTACTACCCTCTGTCTCCTTCCAGCCAGCCAATTCCTAATCCAAACCTCTAATGCACCCTCAATGCCATACCTCCGTAGTTTTTGCATTAGCCTACCATGGGGTACTTTATCGAACGCCTTGCTAAAATCCATATACACCACATCTACTGCTTTACCCTCGTCCACCTCCTTTGTCACCTTCTCAAAGAACTCAATAAGGTTTGTGAGGCACGACCTGCCCTTCACAAAACCATGCTGACTATCCTTGATCACATTATTCCTATCCAGATGTTCATAAATCCTATCCCTTACAATTCTCTCTAAGACTTTGCCCACAACAGAAGTGAGACTCACTGGCCTATAGTTACTCGGGCTATCCCTATTCCCCTTCTTGAACAAGGGGACCACATTCGCTATCCTCCAGTCTTCTGGCACTATTCCCGTAGACAATGACGACATAAAAATCAAGGCCAATGGCTCTGCTATCTCCTCCCTAGCTTCCCAGAGGATGCTAGGATAAATGCCATCAGGCCCAGGGGAGTTATCTATTTTCATCCTTTCCAGTATTCCCCAGACCTCTTCCCTACATACCTCAAGGCCATTGTTTCTAATCACTTGTGACTCAATATTCACATCAGCAATAGTGTCCTGTTCCTGAGTGAATACTGACGAAAAGTATTGATTTAGTGTCTCTCCAATCTCCTCCGCCTCCACGCACAACTTCCCACTACTATCCTTGACTGGACCTATTCCTACCCTAGTCATCCTTTTATTCCTGACATACCTATAGAAAGCCTTTGGGTTTTCCCTAATCCTACCAACTAAGGACTTTTCATGTCCCCTTCTCGCTGCTCTTAGCTCTCTCTTTAGATCCTTCCTGGCTACCTTATAACTCTCAATCGCCCCAACTGAATCTTCACCCCTCATCTTTACATAGGCCGCCCTCTTCCCTTTCACAAGGGATTCCAATTCCTTATTAAACCACGGCTCCCTCACAAGACCCTTTACTCCTTGCCTGACTGGTACATACTTATCAAGGACACCCAATAGCTGTTCCTTGAACAATCTCCACATATCATTTGTGTTCTTCCCTTGAAGCCTATTTTTCCAATCCATGCATCCTAAGTCATGCCTCACCGCATCATAATTTCCCTGCCCCCAGCTATAACTCTTGCCCTGCAGTGCACACTTATCCCTCTCCATCACTAGAGTAAAAGTCACCGAGTTGTGGTCACTGTCCCCGAAGTGCTCACCTACCTCCAAGTCTAACACCTGGCCTGGTTCATTACCTAGAACCAAATCCAGTATGGCCTCACCTCTTGTTGGCCTGTCTACATATTGTGTCAGGAAACCCTCCTGCACACATTGGACAAACACTGACCCATCTAACGAACTCGAGCTATAGCTTTCCCAGTCAATATCTGGGAAGTTAAAGTCCCCCATAACAACCACCCTGCTACTTTCACTCTTCTCCTGAATCATCCTCGCAATACTTTCCTCTACTTCTCTCGGACTATTGGGAGGCCTGTAGAAAACTCCAAACAGGGTGACCTCACCTTTCCTATTTCTAACCTCAGCCCAAACTACCTTACATGGCAAGTCTTCCTCCATCGTCCTTTCCACCGCTGTAATACTATCCTTGACAAACAATGCCACACCACTCCCTCTTCTACCCCCATCTCTGACCCTGCTAAAACATTTAAACCCTGGAACCTGCAACAGCCATTCATGCTCCTGTTCTACCCACGTCTCTGTAATGGCCACAACGTTGAAGTCCCAGGTACCAACCCACGCTGCAAGTTCACCTACCTTATTTCTTATGCTTCTGGCATTGAAGTATACACACCTCAAGCCACCTTTCTGTTTACAGGCACCCTCCTTCGAGATCGATGCCTTGTTCCTAACCTCCCTACACTCAAGGTCCTGTACCATAAAGCTACAGTCCAGGTTCCCATGCCCCTGCAGAGTTAGTTTAAACCCTCCCAAAGAGCACTAGCAAACCTCCCCCCAAGGATACTGGTGCCCCTCAGGTTCAGGTGTAGACCATCCTGTTTATAGAGGTCCCACCTTCCCCAGAAAGAACCCCAGTTGTCCAGAAACCGGAATCCCTCCCTCCTGCACCATCCCTGTAGCCACGCATTTAACTGTTCTCTCTCCTTATTCCTCGACTCTCTATCACGTGGCACGGGTAACAAACCAGAGACTACAACTCTGTTCGTTCTAGCTCTGAGCTTCCAACCTAGCTCCCTGAAAGCCTGCCTGACATCCTCACCCCTCTTCCTACCTATGTCGTTGGTGCCAATGTGGACCACGATCTGGGGCTGCTCCCCCTCCCCCTTAAGGACCCGGAAAACACGATCAGAGACATCACGTACCCTTGCACCTGGGAGGCAACATACCAATCGTGAGTCTCTGTCGCCCCCGCAAAACCGCCTATCTGTGCCCCTCACTATTGAGTCCCCAGGAACTATCGCTCTACCTTTCTCCACCCTTCCCTTCTGAGCAACGGGGCCAGGCTCCGTGCCAGAGGCCTGAACCACGTTGCTTACCCCTGGTAAGTCATCCCCCCCATAAGTATCCAAAACGGTATACTTGTTCTTGAGGGGAATGACCGCAGGGGGTCCCTGCACTGGCTGCTTCCTCCCACTCCCCCTCACTGTCACCCATCTCTCTATAACTTTCGGAGTAACTACTTCCCTAAAGCTCTGATCTATGACCACCTCTGCCTCCCGAATGATCCCAACATACGTCAGACGGGGCCTGGTTACGATAGGCTTCAGGAAGTTCTTCTTGTATATGTTCCCTGTTGTTGCCAGGCTGAAGATGAAGGGGAAGGTGGCCAGACCATGGAGACTGTGGTCTGACAATGTGGGCTTCCCCTTCCTGGTAGTAGTTTGTGGAGTAGGTCTCCATGGCTACTGCTTCTTCACCATGATCGCCCCACTGCAGTTTATCAGAAATCTGACTGGAAATGTAAACAACTTCAATCCATAAAAAAGAAGTGAGTGAACTATCTGTCAAAATGTCTGCTGCTTTCCCTCTCTTGCAAATGACATCAGGTTCCTCTTTATCAATGTGTACTCTCTGTGTCACTGGAGGTGGTGTTTACAGTATTTAGATAATTAGGGCAACAAGTTTTTGGCTAAATGTCGAGTTTCTTCAATAGATTCTCCTTACAGGACCATGCCAGGTCTCTTGCTAGATCTTACCAAATCCATCTCATTACCAACCTCACTGTCCCTCAGGGCTTCCCCTCACCTGACATGAGCCACATGTTACCATTCACCACAGCCAGAGGAGCTTGTCACTCACCAGATAAGAGCCAAAAGACCAATATCCCTGGCATCCATGCCATGTTTAAAAAGCCACTCTATACCTGACCACTTCCGAAGAAGAGTCACTGGACTCAAAACGTTAATTCTATTTTCTCTCCACAGATGCTGCCAGATCTGATGAATTTCTCCAACATTTTCTGTTTTTCAGATTTCCAGCATCTGCAGTTCTTTTTTATTTCATTCAGACAATGTGAAAGAAGGAGAAAATGGTGTTGCGAATCTCCAGCAAAGATCCGGAGAATTCGTGGTTGGGCTGTGCACAGGAGAGGCATCCTCTTCCCAGAGAACTGGCAAGGAAGGCCATGTCAAAAGTCCCTGGCAGCCTGGTCTGAGATCATCACCTGGATCAGTGTGACCTTCATGGACCAGAGGAACAGCCAATTGAAAAATTCCAAAACAGAACACCTAATACAGTGTTGTGCAGGCAAATAAATACTGGAGGCATCAAACTGATCCTGAATCCATACCCACAGTATAAATCATGAAAGGAAAGTACAGAATCAATGCAAAGCCTGGGGTTGTATTGAAACTGCAGACTGAAGCTCAAATTACACTTACTGTTCAGCAGGAAGGATCATTTTTAGCATTACACAAAAAATAATTTACCTGAGTGAGCTTCTTTAGCTTTGCAGGCGTTGACAGAATACAGAGAACATGCCATTTTAAGTGTGATTACTTAATCTCCTGCACCACTGAAGTCTGAGGCACAGATCACAACAATGTTCAGCTGTTAAAGGGTTAAACACTACTATGTAGTGTGTCTCTGAGTTTAATTGCTCTTCGGTGAGGGAATATCACAGCAGGGAAAGAGAAGTCAGCATGAACAGTCTTTACTTTCATGTATGTCTACAAACATCTTTTACACATATTAAAGCTTGTCCTTAGCACAAGAATAATTATTGGGCATATATAATTTCAAGTTAATAAGAATTATTGTTCTTCAGGTCATAAGTCAGAACTCAGGATGAAATATCTTGAATTGATTTTTTGTGCCATATGCTACAGACATTTTGATTAACAAGTAATAAATATGTTGTTTTCTGTTAATGAATACATTTCCAGTGAACAATTCCAATAATCACCCTGCCACTTTAATTTGAAAATTCTGAGCTTCAGTTGCATGACACCAGAGATTAAGTGCTGCAAGAAAGCCAATGACCTCCTCTTCTCGATCAGGGTAAATGCCATACTCTTCTCTCTGGTCCCTCACACCCTTTTTATCTTAGCTACCATACCCACCTCCCACCGTGGCTCATGCTCTACCCCCTCACTATTGCCTTCATTATCAGCCATCTTGCTTTTCTTCTCCGGTCCCCATCACCAGTCTGCCACATCACTCACCCTGCATGCGCTCTGCCTACTCACTCAGAACGTTACTAACTTTCCACCAGCACTAACAGCTGAGCAATCCACTTGCATCTCACTCAATCCCTGTCTTTCCCTCATTCCAAGAGAAGACAGTCAACAATAGGGTGGACTGTGCCCAACATCAAGCTTCCCAGCCACACAAGGAGAGAACCTGGAATCTAAGACATCCATGTCCCACCAACTGAGTAAGTGGCAGTCTTCATTCCACTGTCACTCTCACAGTACCCCACTGTCAGTATGATTCCGTGGACAACATTTCGGTTGCATTGCCCTCTCTCTGTCTCTGGTGTCTGGCACGTACCAATGGGATGGTCATGAGCCCAGTGGAGAAACAGCCTCCTCCACCTGAAGCCACCTCTGGGAAAAGGAGTTCTACAGCCTCAGAGGAGATATCGGCAGAGTGAAAGCTGCATTTCCCCAGATTGGATAGTTACACCTCACGAGTAATGTCAGTCTCCAGGAAGTTTAGGAGCACCTCACTGGGACTGCTCCACACTGACGGAGGATAGAAATGCCCAGGTTGCTGGCACTCAGAAGATGGCTGGAGACTAGACACCTGCTCAGCCCTGGGCAGGAGAGGGTCCAGTGGTGTTGGAGTCAGGGACTTTGTCCACATGCGCAGGGAGGAATAGAAGCTGCAGAAATAGGCAGGCATGTGGGAGTAATGGTCCTTATTTCCCAAAGGTTACAGAAATGCAGCTATGTTATGGCAACACTCAAGCATATGACTACCTGCATGAACAGGTTGCTGGTTGCCATGGAGAATGGTGTCCGGCATCCTCAGGGTCCCTCCAACCACACTGGATCAATATAGATTTCACCAGTTTCCTCATTTCCCCTCCCCTCACCTTATTCCAGAGCCAACCTTCCAACTTGGCACCACCTTCTTGAACTGTCCTACCTGTCCATCCTCCTTCCCACCTATCTGCTCCATCCTCCTCTCCGACTTATCACCTTCACCCCACCTTCATCCACCTATAACACTCTCAGCTACCTTCCCCTCCAGCCCCACCTTCCTCCCATTTATCTCTCAGCTCCCTTAACCTACAAGCCTCATTCCTGATGAACAGCTTATACCTGAAACGTTGACTCTCCTGCTTCTCGGATGCTGCCTGACCGGCTGTGCTTTCCAGCACCACACTCTTCGACTCTGATCTCCAGCATCTGCTGTCTTCACTTTCTCTTGTCCTCTGGATATGCACAGACCTACAGTCCATCGCCCCAGCCACTGGTCCTCAGGAGAACAGGCATGGCAACTGGGGGTGGGGGGAAAGGGGTTTAGGGTGTAAAGAGCACTCCAGGTGCCTGTTCCTCACAAGGAGACAGTGGTGCCAGGGGGCACCCAGAGGAGAAACCACACACAGACCGCTCAGATCCCGAGGTGACCCCTCACATCCATGCCACCTGCACCAGCTCCCACCCCTCAAACTGAGCACACTCTCCTTGCCTCTGACAAGATACCCCTCATTGTGTGAGGACTGTGCAGACACTCATGCTCCTGGGTAGGGGAGTAGCTGAGATGAGAAGGGTCTCACTGCCGAGCAGGGACTGTCCCCACTAACTGCAGACCCTGAGGCTGCTCTGAGATGTCGTGAGAGGGAAGGAAAGAAAAAAGTACTTTTTGAGGGAACCTTGGTCGCACAAGGCACATGTATATAAAGTATCACATTTGTAGAAGTTTATTCGGTTTTGTGACACATCTGTTTGTTTGAGTCTTGTGTAGCTCTTCACACCTAAATTGTTGATATGACCCTGGGCATGTCTTATCGACCTTTCCCCTGAAACCCTGGCAGGAGATGACCATGCCAGGAGTGGGCACTCACTGTATTCCCCCTTGAGGTTAGGTTAACCCTCCCTCCCACATGGCCCTTTTCCCATCCATGCCATCCTGTATCCCGCTTCACAAAACTGTCTCCTCCTTTAAGATTGTCATCCACCCCTGCTGCCCCCGCGTCCCCACACTCCACCCCTGCCAGGAAGTAGTTCCCGAGACACCCTCTTACGGATGTGCTCCTGCCATTCCATCTGAACAAACCTGATGGACTGACTGTGGCTAACTCCGTTGAGAGATCAAAGCAGGAAAACTCTGGATGGGAAGTGCCCAGAGCCCTGTCTGATGCCATACATACCCCTGACTGTATTAGCTCTGCCCCAGACTGAGCACTATGGGTCCACAAGACTAACCCTTTCCCCAGAGTGCGGAGCCATGGACACTGGAATATAAACCTCCTGACCAGACGCCTGACCATGGTGAATTTCCTGGTTGGTACCAGAGATTCCCCTTGATGTTCTGTGCCAGGCTCCCCGACTGACTGGTGTCTCCACGGACTTCAATAAGGACTACTCCACCAAGAGTTTGAGATGTTGTCTGCCTGTTTCGGCCACATTCTGTGTGCCTGCTGTATGAGCTGCTGGTACATGGAGCGGGTGTGAGACTGATGTAGTATACTGCATGTCTGATCCCTAGACTGACTAACAAAGCAAGCCACATGTTGAGAATTCTGAGCATCTAGTGTGCTCTCAATGGGTGGCCAGATAGGAAGCTGTAAATTAATGAGATGTACAGTTAATAAGGCTATTAACAAATAATAATTCCCCTATATAAGCAACTTGCCATTGCCCGGTGAGAATCTCACCTCAGCAAATAGAACCGAGTTAAAAGATAAAGTGATGGCACGATAAACCTTGCTGGATCTCTGACACAATTCTATTACATTTCTTGCCATAGTTCTGGTCATTCAGGCCCTTATAAGATTTAGTCATGGAGCTGGTTAGGAATATGGGGCTTCTTTTACAAAAGAGTTTCCTTGCTTTCCAGGTAGAAGAGCTGGGAAACATAAAACTAACTGAACAGCAATATCACTGAAAGATATGTCTTAACATAAAGAGACATATTTCCATCAGCAGTTTTCATTGTAGATGTGGACAGAGGAATTGAAATTGGGCAAAGCTTATAGCAGGAAGTAACATTATTTAGCCAGGAATTATATGCAGACATAAGATTTTTAATACAGAATAATATTTCGATTTTTCTTTTGAAAATGTAACAGTGCTCAAATATAGAAAGGCATTGCTAACAAGTATTCAGCTTACAAGCAAATCATAAGAATGTAAGAGGAGTTGGCCATTCAGCCCCCCAACCCTGATCTGCTACACAATAAAAGCATTTCTGCCCTATTCACATATTACATGATTCTTTTAGAACTCAAAAATCTTTGGTCTCAGTCTCGATTATACGCATTTAATATGTTAATATGTTCCATTATAAAAGAAAGTGTACAGCATTCAAGTTTCATAGACAGAAGTTAACAGTTATGGTGTCAAAGAAAATGTGGAACCATTTTCCTTTGCAATCCTATTACACAGAAAACATCCTAATATAGTATAAAATCATGGGTAGCACAGTGGCTCTGTGGTTAGCACTACCGCCTCAAACCCCAGGGACCCCAGGTTCGATTCCAGCCTGGGGTAACTGTCTGTGTAGAGTTTGCACATTCTCCCTATGTCTGCATGGGTTTCCTCCAGGTGCTCTGGTTTCCTCCCACAGTCCAAAGATGTACTGGTTAGGTGAATTGACTATGGTAAATTGCCCATGTGTTAGGTGCATTAGTCAGAGGGTGTTGATCTGGGTGGTTTACTCTCCGGAGGGTCGGTGTGGACTTGTTGGGCCGAAGGGCCTGTTTCCAAAATGTAGAGAATCTAATCATAAATGGGAAATCCAATGCTTAAAGGGATTGAGGTGGTGCAATTGCAGCCAATGGGAAAAGAAGCTTGAAGAGATCATGAAAACTAAACCTCTCAGTCATCATCAAATGGTTTTAATTGAATATTTTGTAAAGAAATGTGCAACGAATTTTCATTCCTTGATCAGTGTCCTTCACTGATTGTTTGCAGTGACATGGTTAATCCTAATCCTAAAGTCAGAGTAGCTTTGTAGATTGGTTTCTTTCCCAACTTCTGTCTTTCCTATGGTTAGGAAACCATTACATTTTATACAGGCTTTGGTCTGGAGAAATCAAATTCCCAGTGCCTCATGCAGTTGATTGTTGAATCTTGTACAACCAACCAAAATACGGAGAGTTTCAAGTCTCATTTACGCCAATACAACTTAAGTGAATTGGCCACGTTAAATTACCCAGGGGTTGTATAGATTAGGTGCATTAGTTAGGGGTAAATGCAGAGTAATAGAGTAGGGATATGCCTCTGGGTGGGTTACTCTTCAGGGGGTCAGTGCAGAATTGTTGGGCCAAATGACACTGTAGGGATTCTGTGATTTTAACTTCCTTTTCCTGGTTGAGTGATCTTTGTTACTTATTAACTGAAGCCCCAGAGTACTACTACCATGGAACTGAATCCCTCTTTAGGTAGTTTGTAGTAGGAAATGGAAAACATATGAAGTACTTTTATGATTGCCACCATTCACATTAATTCCACTGCTTAGTTTAGTCCTGTGTTTGTTTTGCTGGAGAATATCAGTGGTCAGTCGGAAACACAAAAATATGAACATATATTTGCATGTGTCTTTTCTCAAACCAAACTAAGGAGAAGGTGTCACTCTATCTACCCGAAGTCTGAGAACACATTTGGATTATCTTAAAGCATGTGGTTAGCTTCTAAAACTTTTCTGGTTCTGCTGCCATTGCTACTTCAAGAGCCAACACATCTCTGTAACACAACCATCTGGATTCTCACTCAAACTGGAAACGGTGTTGATTTCATTTTTTGAAATGGTGGATAGTTTCAATACCATTCCTGTTCAGCCAATTTACACCATAGAATCAACACCATCATATCTAATCTTTTTTCAAAAATTAAATACAAGCTTGCTCCTCTTTGGACTAACAGGTTGGGCAGCGAGAACCTGCAGCCTGCAATCCCCACTTTGGGACTCTCTGGGGAGTAATCTGATCTCAGACGGAACAGGGACAGATTGCACCAAGATGCTACATTTTGCCTCAGAAGAGTCAAAGCGTTCCTCATCACCATGCCTGCTCCCAGCTGGAGGTGAAGATGTGCTGATGTAGCTGAGATCAAGGTTTGTCTAAGCTGTGATAGCTTTCCCTTTATCCCCAATAATAGGTGGGGCTACAGTGAATATGTGTGTCAAAGCCATTCAAGTGAAATGCCCATCTAATGACTAAGAAGGGAAGAATAAATGACTTGCTGAATTACTAAGAGTAACCTGCATGCTCTTGGACAGCCTGAGATCTTGGTGAGATTGCAGAAGGATAATGTGCTCAGTGAAAATCATGTTTCATCCAGGCCCTAAATTGCCATCCACTGCAGTAAGTTATTTTTACACAAAGCCCCGGTAGTTGGGGGTTGTGGAGCAGCAGAGAGTGACATACAGCAGGCTGGCTTTTCATTCTGTCTGGTTTCAAATGGTTGGCTTGTTTTGTAATTTGTAAATAAGGCACAACAGGTTTATCAGAAATAAGACCTTTTAAGCATTATATGAGGAAATGTACGATGAAGATGTTGCAGGATCAAATCATTGGGTGATAAATGATAAAGGTGAATATCCAAGAGTTCATATCCTTCTTTCTTTACTACTGATGGAATCCACAGTCCTTTTCAAATTCTAGAAATTTACTTCTTCAGAGGCAGAACATTTTCCTCAAAATAGCCCCGGTTTGTGATGTTGCCAGCTGGGAAATATCGAGCAACTACAAACGATGAGCCATCGGAGGCTGAGGCCTTCCCAACTCCCAACTTCCTGCTGCCTTTCCAGATCATTGCTGTAAAGTGACCTAGACAAGAAATAAGACGACAAGTTAAAGGCTGGAGTTTCCTTTGGGAAATGACCATCAATAAGAGAGCACTCACCCCTTCTCCCTCAGTGCCCAATTATTCATCAGTTAAATTCAATTCCTTATTGCTCACCAGTTAATCATCAGCCAGTTCAGCATGCTTTATCAAACCACATACATGTATGCCATCGCTCAGAACACAATCCAAGCATTGTGTCACGATTTCTTGATGGCTAGCATTTGTTTGCATATTCAATAAGATAAGATGAATACTAATGAGGTGAGTTGTGCCATTAGTGTGTTTAACAAACAATAATCCCCCTTTAAAAAGCACATCATCGCTGCCTAGTGAGAAACTTGCCTTGCTGCCCAGCAAATCCATAAAAGATGCAGCAACGTCAAGATGTACCTTGCCAGACTTCTTGCCCATTTTTGCCAAAACTCTTGCAATAGCCATATTGTTCAGACCCCAATAGGTTTCTACCCGTGGCATATCAAAGAGTTGAGACAAGGTCAGAGAGAAAATACAGGTAATTCTGCTATAACACTGTAGTTGCGTAGCAGCAAAATCTTGCTTAATAGAAAATCACTTAATATAAATAATAGGGCCTATGGAAAACATGGGGTTTGGAACAGACCAGCATAAAAAACATTCACGATCGCTCAAAATTACCCAAAAGCCTAATACAAAGTACAGCCTGAATGAAGGCTTAAACCCTATTTATTAATGGAATAAAAGTAAATTTAACACATCACATTGAAAGAATACGGTTAATACAGGGACAGAGGGTGTACAGGTGCAGTTGTGGTTGTATGGCAAGTGGTATGTATAAGGGTAATGCAGGAATTAAACAAGAATTCTCTTGACTCAGACGGAGAGCAATGAACATTCATTAGTTTAATTTGTTGAGATGAAGCTGTTCAATGTACAGTGCTGTATCTCTCACCTCTCTGACAGCAGCTGACCTTGGAGCATGTGCAGAACAAAGCGTGCGAAACGATCCCCACTGGAATCGCGCTATCGCAAACAGAGGTAAGTATTCTCAAAAATACCCTTCCCTAATTCTTCAGTGACATTATAGCCAAATCACACTGCTGAAACACACTTTATATGTAGTAATATGACCAATGGGGATCAGCGAGAATGAAAACAATTCACCAGCAATCACCATGATACAAAAAGACAAAACTAAAGGTCCTGTATTTGAATGTGTGCACCATTTTAAACAATGTCACTGAAATGACAGTGCATGTTTAAGTAAATCAACATGATCTGACAACTGTCATGGAAACATGGAAACACAGGTTTAAGAATTAGGTCCCAAATGTCAGACAGACCTCAATGTGCAAGAGAAGTACAAAGCTATATAAAGGTGGAAGGCGAACACTGTTAATCAAGGATGGCATTTGTGCAACAGTTGGAGATGGCATGGATTCAGCAGAGTAGGACCTAGAATCAATGTGGGTAGAGATGACGGATATTAAAGGAAAGAGGTCACTAGTGGGAGTGGTTCACAGGAACCGAAATGTGGGACAAATATACAAGCAGAAATACTAAGTGCTTGAGATGAAGGAACAGTACTAATCATGGTGACTTTAATCTACATATAAACATACACAGTGCCAATGGTAGCCTGGATAAGTAGTTTGTAGAATGCTTTTGAGATAGTTTCTTACAGCAACACATTTTGGAAATGACTAGAGAACAAGTTATATTAGACTCAGTATTATGTAATGTGACAGGTTTAATTAACGACCTCAGAGTTAAAGCACCCCTAGATAGTAGTGATGAGGAGAAAAAGTGAGGACTACAGATGCTGGAGGTCAGAGTTGAAGAGTGTGGTGCTGGAAAAGCATAGCCGGTCAGGCAGCATCCGAGCAACAGGACAGTCAACGTTTCGAGCATAAGTTCTTCATCAAGAATGGTAGCTTCTCCTGATGAGGTAACCCCCTCCTCTCCTGATGAAGAGCTTATTCTCAAAACGCCGACTCTCCTGTTCCTCGGATGCTCTCTGACCAGCTGTGCTTTTCCAGCACCACACTCTTTGACTAAGTAGTAGTGACCACAACATGATTGTGTTTTCAATCCAGTTTGAAAAGAAGATTAGGTCCAAGACTAGCTTTTTAAACTTTAATAAAGTTAGCCATCTGGGCACGAAAGCTGAAGTAGCTGAAGTGAGCTGGCATACTAGGCTAGTGCCTTAGATCAATAATAAGATTTCTCAGCTTTCTTTGCAAACTTACCCATTTCCCATGTGTCACACATTCTGGCATTCCGCTCGATGTACCTGCCCACTCTCTGGGCAGACGTACTTGCCATTGCCGGTACCTCCCAGGATTCCTGAGCCAGTTCTAAGGCCCAGTCGTGCTTTCAGTCAGAGCTGACCTACACTTTCCTATCAATTACTTGGTGAAAGAGAAATTAGTGCCTGCTTTGCTGACTGTAACTTGGGGGCCAACCTCTTCCCTCAGGACCAGCAGAGGAGATAATGGCCTCTAATGCTATCAGCCTACTCCAAGCTTCCCAGCTGGTTCAGTGTGCGTGCAAGGTCCAGCAAAAGGCTCAGCCAAACAAAAAGAAGGTCAATGACCATCTCTGTTCTGTAATCACCTCTGTCCTAGGCCCCAAAGGATCCTTCCACATCCGACAGAGATTTACCTGTACTTCCACACACCTCATCTACTGTCTCCGCTGCTCTTGATGTGGTCTCCTCTACACTGGGAGACAGGATGCCAAATTGTGGAACATTCCAGAGAGCATCTCTGGGACACACACACCAAACAACCCCACTGCCCTGTGGCCAAACACTTTAACCCAATCCCCCCCATGCCACCGCTCAACTCCACTCAGGACATGCAAATCCTGGGCCTCCTCCACTATCAAATCCAAGCCACCCGACATCTGGAGGGAGAACGCCTCATCTTCCACCTTGGGACCCTTCAATGGGATCAATGTGGATTTCACCAGTCTCCTTATTTCCCCTCCCCCCACCTTAGTCCAGATCCAACCATCCAACTCGGCACCGCCCTCTTGAACTGTCCTACCTGTTCATCTTCCTTCCCACCTATCTGCTCCAACTACCCCTTCGACCTATCACCATCACCTCTCCCCACCTTCATTGACCTATCACACTCTCAGCTACCATCCCAAAAGCCTCACCCCTCTCCCATTTATCTCTCTGCTCATGCTCAAAACGTCGACTCTCCTGCTCCTCGGATGCTGCCTGACCGGCTGTGCTTTTCCAGCACCATATTTTTCGACTCTGAGCTCCAGCACCTGCAGTCCCCACTTTCTCCCTGTTATTATTTTCTTGCCTCACATGCTATCTCTTCTACCTCCCACAGCCCAGTCTATCACTCTCACATGCAACATCTCACTCACTCACACCCAGCCAATTCCCCACACTACTTAATGCATGGCTTCTACACTGCCTACTGTCACACTCAGGACCCCTCACTGCCTCTCACCCATCTACACAGGCTGTACCAGACATTCTCATCTAACTCCATCCCTCTCTATGCCTCATTCCAGAAGGAAAGAGCCGGCAATATGGCAGATAGAGCCAGGGTGAGTGGTGGGCTGCCTGACAAGCAGTATCTCACTGCCCAGAAGACAGGCGCCTGCTGTGACCACTCTAAGCGGCTGACTTGTCCCTGGACTGATAGAGGTTGCCCTTGATGGCTGTGTCAAGACTCTCTGACTGAAAGGCATCTTCTTTCACTTGAGTGAGGACCACTCCGCTTAGACATTGAGACATAGCTATTTGGTTGAAGCACATGCAGTATGTTTGCTGCAGAAGGTATGCTGGTACCTGGTACAGGTATGACATTGGCATGGCACACTGCCACACAGCAAGATGCCCACCTCTGGCAGCATCTGTAAGGAGAGAAAAGAGCTGACGTTTCGAGTCTAACTGACCCTTTGTCAAAACTTGGTTTCAGATTCCAGCATCCCCAGTAATTTGCTGTGAGCACAAAATCAGAGTGAGTGCGTTCGAAGAACAAGGAAGCAGCCTGGCATAGACCTAGTCTAATCCCTGAGGTGGGTGTTGGCCTGTGGGAAGGATCCTTGTAGCAGCATTGCAATGAGAGGTACTGGTGTGCTCCAAAGTGGGACAATGAGGTGCAGAACTGTGCTGTGAGGGGATCAGAGTTGCACCATGAAGGGGAGAAGCTGATACATTTCCAAAGTATGTATTGTCTAACAGACAATTAGTGCCCCTGGAACATGCCCTGAGATGTTGATGACTACTGTCCATGATAGAGGGCCAGAGGAGCGAGTAGTGAGCTGGAGTTGCCAGGTTACTGCTCCCAGTTTCAGGTTGGGTACTGTCACCAGATGGTTTCTATCTGACAGAGTGGGAAACTGCATATACGGGAAAGTCGACAATAAAATAAATAAAACTAAATAATTTTAGCAAGGTGGATACGGAAAGGATGTTTTCTTTTGCGGGTCAGCCCAGAACTAGGAGGCAGTGTTTTTCAAATGAGGGGTTCCTTCTTTCAGGACCAAGATGGGGAGAAACATTTTGCTCTCACGAGTTAGGCAACCTCAGAACACTGTATCAGAAGGCAGTGGAGCTGAGATCATGGAATATTTTTAAGACAGAGGTAGATTGATACTTGTTAATCAGGGGAAACAAGGTTTATCGAGGGTGGGGGAAGGAATGTGGAATCTGAAACACAAATGAATCAGCCATCCTCGCCTGGAATAATGAGCAGGTTTGAGGGGCTGAGTGATCTACTTCTGCTCCTGTTTCATATGATCATGTTATTCTATAGAACAGGATACCCCTTTCTTATTTTTTAGTACAATCAAAAACATCAATTCCGAACAGAATCAGTATAAAATGATTCACAGATCGTCAAAGTGTACTCAGAGAGTCAAAGAGACATACAGCATGGAAACAGACCCTTCGGTCCAACCTGTCCATGCCGGCCAGATATCCCAACCCAATCTAGTCCCACCTGGCCCATATCCCTCTAAACCCTTCCCATTCATATACCCATCCAAATGCCTCCACCACTTCCTCTGGCAGCTCATTCCATACATGTACCATCCTCTGCATGAAACAATTGTTCCTTAGGTCTCTTTTATATCATTCCCCTCTCACCCTAAACCTATGCCCTCTACTTTTGGACTCCCCAATGCCAGGGAAAAGACTTTGTCTATTTGTCCTATCTATGCCTTTCATAATTTTGTAAACCTCTATAAGGTCACCCCTCAGCCTCCGATGCTCCAGGGAAAACTGCCCCAGCCTATTTAGCCTCTCCCTATACCTTAAATCCTCCAACCCTGGCAACATCCTTGTAAATCTTTTCTGAGCCCTTTCAAGTCTCACAACATCTCTCCGATAGGAAGGAGACCAGAATTGCACACAACAGCGGCCTAACCAATGTCCTGTACAGCCGTAACATGACCTCCCAACTCCTGTACTCAATACTCTGACCAATAAAGGAAAGCATACCAAACGCCTTCTTCACTATCCTATCTACTTGCAACTCCACTTTCAAGGAGCTATGAGTCTGCACTCCAAGGTCTCTTTGTTCAGCAACACAGCCTAGGACCTTACCATTAAGTGTATAAGTCCTGCTAAGATTTGCTTTCCCAAAATGCAGCACCTCGTATTTATCTGAATTAAACTCCATCTGCCACTTCTCAGCCCATTGGCCCATCTGGTCCAGATCCTGTTGTAGTCTGAGGTAACCCTCTTCGCTCTCCACTACACCTCCAATTTGGATGTCATCTGCAAACTTACTAACTGTACCTCTTATGCTCGCATCCAAATCATTTATATAAATGACAAAAAGTAGAGGATCTGGTACTAATCCTTGGGGCATTCCATAGGTCACAGGCCTCCAGTCTGAAAAACAACCCTCCACCACCACCCTCTGTCTTCTACCTTTGAACCAGTTCTGTATTCAATGAGATCTAACCTTGTTAATCAGTCTCCCATGGGGAACCTTGTCAAACGCCTTACTGAAGTCCATATAGATCACATCTACCAATCTGCCCTCATCAATCTTCTTTGTTACTTCAAAAAACTCAATCAAGTTTGTCAGACATGATTTCTCACGCACAAAGCCATGTTGACTATCCCGATCAGTCCTTGTCTTTCCAAATACATGTGCATTCTATCCTTCAGGATTCCCTCCAACAACTTGCCCACCACCGACATCAGGCTCACTGGTCTACAGTTCCCTGGATTGACTTTACCGCCCTTCTTAAACAGTGGCACCACGTTTGCCAACCTCCAGTCTTCTGGCACCTCACCTGTAACTATCAATGATACAAACATCTCAGCAAGAGACCCAGCAATCACTTCCGTAGTTTCCCACAGAGTTCTAGGGTACACCTGATCAGGTCCTGGGGATTTATCCACCTTTATGTGTGTCAAGACATCCAGCACTTCCTTCTCATAATATGGACATTTTTCAAGATGTCACCATCTATTTCCCTACAATCTATATCTTCCATATCCTTTTCCACAGTAAATACTGATGCAAAATATTCATTTAGTATTTCCCCCATTTTCTGTGGTTCCACACAAAGGCCGCCTTGCTGATCTTTGAGGGGCCCTATTCACTCCCTTATTACCCTTTTGTCCTTAATGTATTTGTGAAAACCCTTTGGATTCTCCTTAATTTTATTTGCCAAAGCTATCTCATGTCCCCTTTTTGCCCTCCTGATTTCCCTCTTAAATATACTCCTATTGCCTTTATATTCTTCTGAGGATTCACTTGATCTATCCTGTCTATACCTTACATATGCTTCCTTCTTTTTCTTAACCAAACCCTCAATTTCTTTCGTCATCCAGCATTCCCTATACCTACCAGCCTTTCCTTTCACCCTGACAGGAATATACTTTCTCTGGACTCTCGTTATCTCATTTCTGAAGGCTTCCCATTTTCCACGCATCCCTTTACCTGCGAACATCTGCCTCCAATCAGCTTTCGAAAGTTCTTGCCAAATACCGTCTAAGATTGGCTTTTCTCCAATTTAGAACTTCAACTTCTAGATCTGGTCTATCCTTTTCCATCACTATTTTAAATCTAATAGAATATGCTCCCTCACTGACACTCCAGTCACCTGCCCTGCCTTATCTTCCAAGAGTAGGTCAAGTTTTACCACTTCTCTAGTAGATACATCCACGTAGTGAATCAGGAAATTGTCTTGTACACACTTAAGAAATTCCCCTCCATCCAAACCCTTAACACTATGGCAATCCCAGTCTATGTTCAGAAAGTTAAAATCCCCTACCATAACTACCCTATTATTCTTACAGATAGCTGAGATCTTCTTACAGGTTTGTTTCTCAATTTCCCTCTGACTATTGGGGGTCTATAACACAGTCCCAATAAGGTGATCATCCCTTTCTTATTTCTCAGCTCCACCCAAATAACTTCCCTGGATGTATTTCTGGGAATATCCTCCCTCAGCACAGCTGAAATGCTATGCTTATCAAAAATGTCACTTCCCCTCCTCTCTTACCTCCCTTTCTATCCTTCCTGTAGCACTTGTATCCTGAAACATTAAGCTGCCAGTCCTGCCCATCCCCGAGCTATGTTTTTGTGATTGCTATGATATCCCAGTCCCATGTTCCTAACCATGCCCTGAGTTCATCTACCTTCCCTGTTAGGCCCCTTGCAATAAAATAAATGCAGTTTAATTTATTAGTCCTACCTAGTTCCTGCCTGCCCTGAGTGTTTGACTCGCCTTTGTTCTCAACTATACCAATCTCAGATTGATCTCTTTCCTAACTATCTCCCTGGGTCCCACCAACCCCCCACCCCCTTCCCCCCCCTTTACTAGTTTAAATCCTCTGGAGCAGCTCTAGTAAATTTCCCTGCCAGTATATTAGTCCCCTTCCAATTTAGGTGCAATCCGTCCTTCTTGTACAGGTCATCTCTACCCCAAAAGAGATTCCAATGATCCAAAAATGTGAATGCATCTCCCATACACCAGCTCCTCAGCCATGCATTCAACTGCTCTATCCTCCTATTCCTGCCCTCACTAGCTCGTAGCACTGGGAGTAATCCAGATATTACTACTCTCAAGGACCTCCTTTTTAAATTCCTGCCTAACTCTCTGTAATCTCCCTTCAGAATCTCAACCTTTTCCCTTCCTATATCGTTGGTTCCAATGTGGACAATGACCTCCTGCTGGTCCCTCTCCCCCTTGAGAACATTCTGCACCCTCTCTGAGGCATCCTTGATCCTGGCAGCAGGAAGCAACACACCATTCTGATTTTTCGCTGCTGGCCACAGAAACACTGTCTGTACCTCGGACTAGAGCGTCCCCTAACACAATTGATCACTTGGAACCCTCGCTGCATTAGAGCCAGTCTCAATACCAGAAATTTGGCTGTTCGTGCTATGTTCCCCTGAGAATCCATCACCCCCTACATTTTCCAAAACAGCATATCTGTTTGAAATGGGGATAGCCATAGAAGACTCCTGCACAAGCTCCCTATCTCTCTTACCTTTCCTGGAGTTAATCCATCTTTGTGACTGTATCTGAGACGTTCCCCCTTCCTATAACTGTCATCCATCTCATACCATTGCTGTTGCAAATTCCTCCTTGCCTCTAACTGTTTCTCCAACTGATCCATTCAATCTGATAGGATTCGCACCCAACAGCATTTATTGCAGGTATACTCCGCAGTAACCCATAAACTCTCCTTAAACTCCCACATCTGACAATAAGTGCATATCACTCTAATAAAGGCCATTTTTGCTTCTTCACAATCTACCGACCCAGAAAATAACACCTTCTTATTCTTCTACAAAACTCTGCCCAGGTTAAATTAATAGTTATGGCTTATATTTAAGTTTAATGATCTTAGATCTTAGATTTCTTACAGTGTGGAAACAGGCCCTTCGGCCCAACAAGTCCACACCGGCCCTCCGAAGAGCAACCCACCCAGACTCATTCCCCTATATTTACCCCTTCACCTAACACTACAGGCAATTTAGCACAGCCAATTCACCTAACCTGCACATTTTCTTTTGGATTGTGGGAGGAAACCGGAAAACCCAGAGGAAACCCATGCAGACACAGGGAGAATGTGCAAACTCCACACAATCGCCTGAGGTAGGAATTGAACCCGGGTTTCTGGTGCTGTGCCACCCAAGAGACATATCTCAAAAAACATATAATCAAGAAAGAACCCACTGTACTTACTACTGCTGACTTTCTGTAGGCCGTGCTTAAAACAATCATTTATCTATTTCTGTACTGTGACTTCACCTAAACAGTTCCTCCAAGATCAGTTGTGAAATTCACTGTTTGTTAATTTTCCCAGGTGCGCTCCCATGTCCAGCGATACATGAATTCAAACAGCAAAGGCAATAACTGTGCAGGTACACTGTGGTGTCAGTTTCTTTGTCTCTCTCGCCTGATCTTTTTCTTTCTCAGGACAGTTAATGTCCATCCCCAGAGTTGTCCTTCACTATGACAGTATTATCAAAGATCCACTCTCTTGTGCAAGCAGGGTGAAACTTGTAGTTTCGTTTTAACTGCCCACAAATTGGTCTTTTGACTCGTAGCACGAGCTTCAGTAGCATCCTGATGTGGTGAGTCACACAGATGTTTGACCTCTAGCTGCTTTTACCTCTCAGATCCCAGCAGACAAACTGTGCCTGAGAGTTTTAAGGGGTATCACTGAAATCCTTTCCTTCTTGAAGCCCATATACATGGCAGTGAGATTTCCAAGGCCTCATATTCCAGATAGAGATACTAATTAGCTGATCTTGAATTAAATGGGCAATTTAAAGCACCACTATTGACAACCCAATATTCTCAACAATTTTCTGGGACTTTGGAGCCTGACAGACTATCCGCACAGGCTACTGCCATCGTCTCCACAGATAAACAACTTCCAACTTCTCAGTAAAAACATCTGGGCCCCTTTTAACCTCAAACCACCAAACCATCCCCATGTCAGAGCCAATATCAGAGCTGGCCACATGACCCCATTCATTTTTTTTAATCTTGAATTCAAGGCACAGTACTAAAACATAATCTTATCAATATTTTAATTGTAACAGCTGCCTGTCCAGATCCCACCCCAATAAAAACATCATGGACAGGATGGAGCTGGAGAATTAGCATGCAGGCTGGCAGATCTAATTTGTGACCTCACCCACCTCTGATCCAGGCACCTTTTGGGGCAAAAAACCCAGTTCTTATAATCTACATTGCCAAATGGTATGTAATATGGAAAAGATTATTTGAGTTTAGAGAGAGAAAAAGAAAAAGAGACAGAGAGACTGAAAGTGAGTGTCTGTGCTGCATATGGGTGTGCACATGTGGGTGTGTATGTGTCTGTGTGCATGTGTGTGCGTGTGCACGGGTGCATGCTTGTGTGCACGTGTGCGCGTGCATGTGCGCGCGTGTGTGTGTTCGTGGGTGCGTGTGTGTATGTGTGTGTGTAGGCTAAACTCACCGCAGTAACAGGTAAGTCCACATCATAGTTTTGCTCCCAAATCCTACTATTATGTATATTCACATCTTTGGTGGCCTTCCATCACTCTCTAGTCATTGTTAACCCAGGTGGAGTAGTTAAAAGGCAAATTAGGTAATGTTTATGCTGTTTGAGTTTAAGGAGGATTTCATTGCATAATCATTACGTTTGTGCTCCAGCTACAGAGTGTACCCAGAACTAGAAATATATTATTGAAGAAAACAGCATTGGCCTCTTGGAATCAGTTGTAGCATTTAGCATCCAGTGTTTAAGCAGCGACTTTACGGTGGACAAACACTGACAACACTACCATTACCAAATTGGGAAAGCCTTCAGCCACTGACAGCTCCAGATATTTTCCAGGCAACATTGTGAACTGCTGCTATTTGGAGGGAAATGTTCCATCTCCTAATAAGTAAGTTTGTATGACGCCAGAGCCCCTTTGGGAGCTAGCTTTATAATAGAAATTGTACAAGACTCTGAAGGTTACTAGTTTTCTTGTGAAGTATATTGCTTTACTTCACCAGCAACCATTAATGGCAACAGTACACTTCAGCAGAGTATGACTCATCATTCTGTCACCGTGTCAGTGAGCAATCCATTATCTATCTAGAGCAAAAGTCAATTTTGTTTTCGACTTCCCTCATCCACCCTTTCCTGCGTACTTGCTTAACACCAATTGTAAGTGCAATTTTTGTCAGTTCTGATGAAAGATCGATGATCTGAAACCCTGGATTTTCTGTGGATTGCAGTGTCAGGGCTGGAGATGGTAGTGGGGGTAAACCCTGCCCACCTACGACACCCTTCCTGCAGCAGTCTATGAACCAGATCGACTGCCCGCTTCGCAGGCACTAAATGGTAACATCACACCATTTGAACAGGCCTGGGATGTTTGTGGAGTCTGCCAAGCTGACTGAGACAGCCTCCCAGGAGCAGGCCAAGCAGTCCTTGGAGCAAGAAGATGATAGAGCCCAGAGAATGAGATGCAGCAACTGCAGCCCTGACACATTACATGGAAAGGTCTTAAAGTTATAGGTGCCATTATCTTGGGAGTTTTCCAAGGAGCAATCTGTAGCTTCTCCTCTTCCACATCTAAAAGTCACTCTTTGGTAACCTCACCCAGAATCTCCACTGAATTAACTCTGAGAAGATCACAGCCCGGTCTTTGCCCCTTCCCCAAAACAAATTCTGTGGCCTCACAGGACATAACGTAAAGGCAGATAAATTAACTGACGAGCACACCAACCATGGTTTAATCAAATAGCAGAGTTGGTTTGATTAGATTAGGTTCTCTACAGTATGGAAACAGGCCCTTTGGCCCAACAAGTCCACACCGATCCTTCGGAGACTAACCCACCCAGACCCATTCCCCCACCCTGTATTTACCCCTAACTAACGCACCTAACACTATGGGCAATTTAGCATGGCCAATTCACCTGACCTGCACGTCTTTGGAGTGTGGGAGGAAACCGGAGCACCCGGAGGAAACCCACGCAGACATGGGGAGAATGTGCAAACTCCACACAGACAGTTGCCTGAGGCTCGAATCGAACCCGGGTCCCTGGTGCCTTGGGCTACAATGCTAACCACTGAGCCACCATGCCACCCCCATGTGTGGCTGAATGGCCTTCCCTTGCTCCTTGCATTCTTCTGTCATCTCAACCAACATCCATCTACCGACTTCTGTAAATGAGCTTATCCAAAACACCATTGCCCAGTGCCTAATCCTAATTTACATCAGATTACTCCAAATCTAATCACGCTGGGCACACCATTCTCTTGTTTTGATATCATCATGCTGTTGGTTTACTGAATAAAATCAACCTTCTGCACTTTGCAAACACCAGGACTGATGTTTTCAAATGTCCAACACAAATTACTTTTCATTATTAACCAATTTATAGAGAGGGATCAAGCAATGATCTTAATTATGTATCTTAAAAGTCAGAAGTCACAAACACCAACAGGTTTAGTCCAACAGGTTTATTTGAAATCACGAGCTTTCGGAACGCAGTCCCTTTGTCGGGTGAAATGCCTAAAGTGACTTCACCTGATGAAAGAGCAACGTTCCAAAAGTTTGTGATTTCAAATAAACCTGTTGGACTATAATCTGGTGTCATGTGACTTCTGACCTTGTCCACCCCTGTCCAACACCAGCACCTCCACATCATGTACATTTTAAAGTCCTTACACCGTGAATCACTCAGACAACACCCTATCCAATAACAGACTTCAGGGCAATGACCGTTTACATGTTGAGGAAACAGATATTGGGGACATATATGTAAATATGCAAGGACAGATGGCCCAGTTTGTAAAATCACCTTCAAGTGACACAATACTTTCAAATAAAAACTGAAAATATAACTGAACAGAAAGATTTGCAGGCCTACGGGGAAAAGAGCAGACATGTGGATTAATTGGATAGCCCTTTGACTCTACGACTGTCATTCAATGAGCTGACACAGCCATGATAGGCCAAATGGTCTCCTTTTGTTCTATAAGATTCTATGTTTCAGTGTACACTCAGATAGCTCAAGCTGATAGATTCTGACAGACGCACACATAACATGGTGATGCTATAGACAGGAACTGTAATTTCCAGGGACCTGGTTCCATTCCACCCTCGGGCGACAGCCTGTGTGGAATTTGCACATTTATCCCATATCTGTGTAGGTTTATTCTGGGTGTTCTGGTTTCCTCCCTTGGTCCAAAGATGTTCAGGTCAGGTGCATTGGTCATGGGAAATGAGAGGATACAGTAGGTGGCTGGGTCTGGTTGGGATGGTCTCTTTCCACATGTAGGGATTCTATGAATATAGACAGATGAGGGAGAAAGCATTAAAAGAGAGTGCTAGTGGCTTTAAGAGGTGCTCACATATAATGTCTGGCTAATGTTTGGCTTCACTTTCATGATATCTCTTGAAGTGTTCCCCCAGGCCGACATCCTCAGCCCTGGGAAACTGGTTACTGTCAGCGCAGGCCATATCATCTGCATGGGACACAGCCTTCCAGAATAAGCTCTCTACTCCAAGCTCTGTTACAACGAGCCACGAGAACAGCTTACGACAAGGGCAGAGAAAACACTTCAGGGACATCTTCAAAGCCTTGCTCAAGTGTAACGTCCTCGTCAGCTCGTGGGAATCTCTTGACCTAGATCCATCTGAACTGGAGAAGGAGTATCCATGAAGGTGACAACAAGATCTCCAACAGGACCAGATGGAGGAAAAAAGCAAACTGCGGAAACAGCAAGTGAAATGTCAAGGCTTCCCAACACCCCCCCCCCCCGATCAAACACCTTCTGCCCACCGCCAGCGGGATATGTGTGATCCCGTGTTTAACTGGTTCAGGTCCACAAACAAATTCAAGAACAGCTTCTCCCCAGCTGTTATCAAGACCTTTGAATGGACCTCTCAAATGTTATTGTTGATCTCTGCGCCTTCTCTGTGGCTTTAACACTGTATTCTGCACTCTGTTCTGCTACCCTGATGCATTTATGTAAAGTCTGATTTGCCTGTATAGCATGCAAAACAATACTTTTCACTGTACCTTGATATGTGACAATAATAAATCAAATAAAATTTTTAAAAAGTCATCCTCAGTCTCAAGGACCGTGTAAACAGTCGGGGTAACAATCTGCACACATGAGGCCATTCAGGCTCCCACAAGGGCCATCACTAACAGGAAGGAATTTCAGTCCAGTCATATGTAGTAGCTCTGTGTGTATAGTCAGCAGTCTGCGTGTCCTGCAGGAATGTGCACATTTTCCTGGTGGCAATCATGACACCTACATGTTCAGGCATTCGTGGGTGTCCAAATATTTCACTCTCCCACATGCCTTCAAGATTGGATTCCTGGTAATAAGAGCTACTCATCAAAGAGATGGTCATTAACTCCTATGGGCTGCTCTAGGACATATTCGCATATAGCAAAATCTAGACCCCATTCAGATTTGACATGATAAAGGGAAATTTACGTTCACACGATGCAAGAGCCAGGCAATGACTTTCTCCAGCAAGAGACAATCTAACCATCTTGCCTTAACATTTAACGGCTTTTACTTTATTACCAACTTCCAGAAGGTTCCTACTGAGCAAAAACAGGACTCTGATAACCTCTTTAGGGCCTTTGGGAAATCATTAATTAATTTCCCTGTGGAGCTCACTGAATATGAGTTCCCTTGGTAACAGGCAATGGCCTGCCCAGTCAGAACTCATCACCTGAGCCCTTTATCAAGCCTTTTATCAAAAAATAAATAAAACAAAGTAGACTGTGATTTACTGGTGGCAGTTAATAGATGGTGATTTTGTGATGGGGAAAAAAAAATCATTCAGTTGTGTGTGATAGCATTTCTGGATATGAAAAAAAAAGACAGAAAAAGAAATCAAAGCAGGCCCAGGATTGGGTCAGCAGAACTGTTAGTCCTTGGCCACAACTAGCCTAAGCAAATCATGAGTAGTGGCTCCATTTTAATGTTCAACAATAAATGATGCTTTCTGGTCGAACTTCGAGTTATTACAAAGACAATCCACATAAATAATGTGACTTCAAGAGCAAGTCAGAGGCTGGGAATTCTACAGAAAAGCCTACTCCGGATTTCCCAAAACCGGGCCACCCATCTATAAGGGACAAATCAGAGTGTGATGGAATACTCTCTATTTGCCTGGATGAGTGCAGGGACATGGAATCCCTTCATCCAAGTCATTCATACGATCGTAAAAACCTGGGGCTCAGCACTAATCTCTGTGGCATGCCAATCATTACTTCCTGTCAATCGGAAGGTGACCTATTTATGCCTATTTTCTGCTTCTTGTTAGCTCATCGATCCTCTGTTCATGCCAATCTGTTACCCCCTACACAATGAGCTCAAGAAATTTGATGTCAGACAAAGCAGCCCACACCATACATACCCCATCCACCTTGTACATCATTCACTCCCTTCACCACTGATAGGCAACAGTAATGTGTACCATCAACAAGATTCATTGCAGCAATTCACCAAAGCTTCTTCAAACGCCCCTTCCAATTTTAATGACCTAGAAGGACAAGAACAGCTAGTACGTATAAGCGCCATCACTTGCAAGTTCCCTTCCACTCTGATACTACACTTTGACTTGGAACTATGTAGCTACTCCTTCACTATTGCCAGGTCAAAATCCTGAAATATTCTTCTGAGCTGCATGGTAAGTGTTCCTACATCCCAAGCAGTGCAGTGGTTCAAGAAGTCAGCTCACCATCGGTTACACAGGCAGGGGAAAATTCTTCCTTACTTCTTGTTCTTGGCTATCAGTAATATGATCTGTTTTTTTTGAGGGAAGGAGATAAAGGAGAACTGGTGGACGTACTGTATTTAGATTTACATACGGCATTTGGTAAGTTGCCATATCAAAAGTAATGTGGAAAATAAGCTCATTGTGTAGAGAGCAGCACATTGGCATGATTAGATGGTTGAGGCTGGCACAGTGTCTCAGTGGTTAGCACTGCTGTCTCACAGTGCCTGGACCTGGGTTCGATTCCAGCATCTACCTGTGTGGAGCTTACACATTCTCCCCATGTCTGTATGGGATTCCTCCAGGTGCTCCGGTCTCCTTCTACAGTCCAAACATTAGGCAGAGTGGCCATGTTAAAATTGCCCTTAGTGTCCAAAGATATGTAGGCTAGATGGATTAGCTAGATGGGCGGCACAGTGGCACAGTGGTTAACACTGCTGCCTCACAGCGCCTGAGACCCGGGTTCAATTCCCGCCTCAGGCGACTGACTGTGTGGAGTTTGCACGTTCTCTGCGTGGGTTTCCTCCGGGTGCTCCGGTTTCCTCCCACAGTCCAAAGATGTACGGGTCAGGTGAATTGGCTATGCTAAATTGCCCGTAGTGTTAGGTAAGGGGTAAATGTAGGGGTATGGGTGGGTTGCGCTTCGGCGGGTCGGTGTGGACTTGTTGGGCCGAAGGGCCTGTTTCCATGCTGTAAGTAATCTAATCTAATCTAATCTAATCTAGCCATGGGAAATGCAGGGACAGGGAAGTGGGTTGGGTCTGGGTAGGATGCTCTTCAGAGAATCGATATGGACTCGATGGTTTCCACACTATAGACATTCTTTGATTCTGTGGTCATCTAATGGGAAAGAGAATAAGCATAAATGGGTCATTTACTGACCAGCAAGATGTAATGATTAGTGTCGCACAGAGATCTGGGACCTCAGATTGCTACAATTCATGTCAATGGCTTCAATGAACAGATCAAGTTTTGGCGTATTTAAGTTTGGCGATGGCACAAAGAGAGGAGAAAGTAAGTTGTAAAAAAGAAGACAGAAGACTACAAACTAATAAAAATAGGTGAAGTAATGTCTGGTAAATGGTGTATAAATGAAATTGTTCATTTTGTTAGGAAACAAAAAGTATATTCTCTGAACATTGCAAGATAGCAGAGTTCTGGGATACAATGGGGTCTAGGTCTCCTCATGCATGAATCACAGACAGAATCACGTAAACAGATACAGAAAAACAAACAGAATGGAATTGTGTATTGTCAGGGAATTTGAATACAAAACTAGGAAAATTATGCTTCAGTTATGCAGAGTATTGTTGAAATCACATCTGAAATAGTGTGCACAGTACTGCCATCCTCATTTAAGAAAAGATGTAAATATATTGGAAGCACTTCATAGAAGGTTTAGTAGACTAATGAAGCTAGGTAGACTAATCCCATAGCAGTATGGTCTCGGTGATGAGCTGGCGAGAATAAATTCCCGTCCAACTCTCCTGGTGACTGGGCAGAAACTCCCACCATCCAGGATATCCTGTCCTGTGCACACACTGTGTGAGCCAACATCCACAATAAGCAGTGGCAGCTTCTTTTCCACACCCTGAAAAGAACCTGCGCTGAGCGCAACTGGCACCAAAAGCCCTATTTGACACGAAGATCATCAACACTGACAGAATAGCCTTTGTCACATAACGGAAAGCTGTTCATAAAAGTCTGTTCAGTTACAATGACTGCAACAGTACATTTCAATCTTATTCCTATTTCTGCACTTGAGTTCATGCACACCTTGAAGCCACCCTTAGCTTCAGGATGCATCATCAGGTCAGCATGAAGGAACATAATGTAATAGGAGACATTAGCCCTTATTGTAAAGGATTGAAATATAAAATTAGGGAAGGTTTGTTACAATGTGACAGGAGACTGGTAAGACCAATTTTGAGTATTAGGGAAACCACATCTGTACAGTTTTGGTCTCCTTACTTAAGGGACAAAAATATCTCTTTAAAGATATTTGTTTGTGAAGGCATCCCAGGGTAGACCAGCATTTATTGTCCATCCCTAAAGAACAAAAGGCAATTAAGAGTCAACCAAGGACAGGAGTAGCCATTTTGGCTCATTGGGTTTGTTCTATCACTCAGTAATATCAGCACTGATCTGGTTGTGGCCTCAGTGGTACTTTCTTGTCCGTCCTCCATAACATTGACTCCATGTTACTCAAACATCTTTCTAAGTCAGCCTTGAATATAATCAACGGCGCATTTCCTCTGTTCTCTGGAATGATGGCAGATTTCCTTCCCTAAAGTGAACCTGACAACCAACAGTGCTAATAGTGAAACTTTATTGCACTAGATTTTTATTGAATTCAAATTCCATCATCTGCCATGGTGGAATTCGAGCCCATATCCTCAGATTATTAGCCTCGGGTTCCAGATTACTAGTCCAGGGACATTACCACCACAGCATCGCATCCCTCTAAGTTGGAAGCATTGCATTGAAAGTATTCGGTGAAATGTTACTGGGCTGATTTTAAGGATGCAGGAATTCTATTTTGCAGGAAGACTGAGCGGGTTGGGCCTACACTCATTGGAGTTTAGAAGAATAAGAGGTTACTTATTGAAAATATAAAATTCTAAGAGGGTGAAACACGATAATTGCTGAACAGACATTTCTTCTCATCAGGAAATCTAGATTTCCAGACAGAGTTTCAAAATAAAGGCTCTCCCAGTTTACTTGGAAATCAGGAGGAAAGCCTTGTCTAAAAGGATTGTTTCTCTTTGGAATGCTGTTCCAGAGAACAGAGGAAATGGGCCATTGATTATATTCAAGGCTGACTTAGAAAGATGTTTGAGTAACATGGAGTCAATGTTATGGAGGATGGACAAGAAAGTACCATTAAAGCCACAACCAGATCAGCGCTGATATTACTGAATGATAGAGTAATCCCAATGAGTCAAAATGGCTACTCATGTCCCTGGCTCTCATCATCTTATGAATCAGAAAAGAATATTTCTAGAATTATCCCTGTTCCCATCCAGTTTCCACAAGTTTTAAGTTTTAAAGAAAATCTTGAAAGTTTTTTTTTACTCTCTGGATGTCTCATAGTGAGTATCTACAAATTATTTAATTTGTAAATCAGTGGTGTTCCAGAAACAAATGGACCAAACTAGAACTACTTAATGAACCAAACTCATCTAGTTTGTGGTAGTAATGCAAGTGTGTAAAATGCAATGTGTTCCAAATTCACACGAGTCCAAGTTGTGGAATTCACTGCTCCACATTGCGGTGGATTCAAGAACACTGAATAAAATCTAAGGAGAAGATAGACCTTTAACTAGTAATGGGAGTTGAGCCCCAGCCCTGCTCCAATCCTAATTTCTCAGTACTCCCCACAGTAGGCTATTGCACAAAATATGGAGACATGGGATTGCGGGTGATTTAGTGGTTTGGATCAGATATTGGCTAGCTGAAAGAAGACAGAGGATGTGACTGATGGGATAAGAGTGGTGCTGAAAAAACACAGCAGGTCAGGCAGCATCCAAGGAGCAGGAAAATCGACATTTCGGACAAAAGCCATTCTAGGTTGATAGGGTTGTTAAGAAGGCATACGGTGTGTTAGCTTTTATTGGTATCGGAGCCTTGAGGTCAGGCTGCAGCTATACAAAATTCTGTTGCGGCTGCACTTGGGAGCATTGTGTATAGTTCTGGTCACCGCATTATAGGAAGGATGTGGAAGCGTTGGAAAGGGTTCAGAGGAGGTTTACTAGGATGTTGCCTGGTATGGAGGGGAGGTCTTACAAGGAAAGGCTGAGGGACTTGAGGTTGTTTTCGTTAGAGAGAAGGTTGAGAGATGACTTAATAGAGACATATAAGATAAACAGAGGGTTAGATAGGGTGGACAGTGAGAACCTTTTTCCTCAGATGGTGATGGCTAGCATGAGGGGACATAGCTTTAAATTGAGGGGTGATAAATATAGGACAGATATCGGGGTAGTTTCTTTAATCAGAGTGTAGGGGTATGGAACGCCCTGCCTGCAACAGGAGAGACTCACCATCTTTAAAGGCATTTAAATAGTCATTGGATAAACATATGGATGAAGATGGAATAGTGTAGATTAGATGGGATTCAGATTGGTTTCACAGGTCGGCACAACATTGAGGGCTAAAAGGCCTGCACTGCGCTGTAGTGGTCAATGTTCTACAAGAGCAGATGTGTACTCCTGAAGCTTTATAAGGCTATGGTCATAACCGCAATTGGAATATTGTGAACAGTTTTGGACCCCATATTTAAGGAGTGCTGTGTTGGCATTGGCATTGGGTCCAGAGGAGATTTACAATTATGATCCAGGGGATGGAGGACTTATCAAGTAAGGAGTGATTGAGGACTAAGGGTCTGTACTCCCCACGGTAGGCTATTGCATAAAATACGGAGGCATGGGATTGCGGGTGATTTAGTGGTTTGGATCAGATATTGGCTAGCTGAAAGAAGACAGAGGATGGGATTAGAGTGGTGCTGGAAAAGCACAGCAGGTCAGTTGGATGAGAGGAATGATTTGATTGAAACTTACAGAATAATGAGAGATGTGAATAGAGTGAACGTGGAGAAGATGTTTCCACGAGTAGGAGAGATTAGGCCCTAAGGGTACAGTGAAGGGAAGGCTCTTTAGAACCGAGATGAGAAGTAATTTATTCAGAAGGTGGTTAATCAATAGAACTCATTGCCACAGAGTTCTGTGAAAGCCAAGCTATTGAGTGTATTTAAGACAGAAATAGATAGGTTCTTGATTAGTAAGGGGATCCAGAGTTATGGGTTGTAGGCTGATGAAGGGCTTATGCTCGAAACGTCGAATTCTCTATTCCTGAGATGCTGCCTAACCTGCTGTGCTTTGACCAGCAACACATTTGCGGCAGGGGAATAGGGTTGAGAAACATATCAATGAATGGTGGGATGGACTCAATGGCTTGAGTGGCCTAATTCTGCTCCTATATTTTTTGGTCTTACAGCCACAGTTTATAGCTTGTTGGAGTCACATGTCACATTGGCAAGAGGTGATTTGCATATAAATCCTGCAAACATTTCCTCCTGTACAATTTTGGATAGCTAACTTTTAGTATTTCATTTAGGTGGGTTTTTTTCAAATATTTAAATAATTCTGATGTTTAACAACAGCTGCAGAACATTAAGTGATCACAAAATGACCTATTCAGCTTCATCACCTTGAATTTAACATTTAACAGTGCTCCGATCAAAGGAGAGGAATAAACACGCCACAGAATTTATGAATGTGCAGTTCTGTCAGCAAGAGTATATGGACAAACTCATAGGAAATCTAGAGCTACAAGCCAGGATTAAATATTTTCATGTAGGGATCAACATTCTGCTAAGTAGCTGAAGCTTTTGGCTTTGAGAAGGATCCATTGCTCAACTATATCTGACTGTTCAAATTGTCTCCCCATGTGTTGTTTCAAGGAGAGGTTGGGAAACATGCAGACTGCTGAAATGACAGCATAGCCTGGCATCTGGCCCAGGCTGATGAACCGAGAACTCCCCTGTAGACGTATTTAAAATCAGTCCACTATTAGATTAGACTTACAGTGTGGAAACAGGCCCTTCGGCCCAACAAGTCCACCCCGACCCGCCGAAGCGCAACCCACCCATACCCCTAACCTAACACTATGGGCAATTTAGCTTGGCCAATTCACCTGACCCGCACATCTTTGTGACTGTGGGAGGAAACCGGAGCACCCGGAGGAAACCCACGCAGACACGGGGAGAACGTGCAAACTCCACACAGTCAGTCGCCTGAGTCGGGAATTGAACCCGGGTCTACAGGCGCTGTGAGGCAGCAGTGCTAACCACTGTGCCACCGTGCCGCCCGTAATTTCACTATTAGTATAGTGAAAGTGTAACATTTATGTGGACCTGCTTCAACAACGACTGTCACACAGTGTGCTGTACGACAATGCTGCTGTCATCCCAGCCATTTGAGAAGCAGCTGTCAGCTTCCATCTGTTTTCTCAGACACTCTCTCTCTCAGGCTGTTATTGAATTCCAGAGGACCCCCTCTCACATCTTCCATTATCCTTCAGTAAATCTAGATACTGAATATGGCCAGGCTGTTTAATGTAGATAGGTCGGTGCAGAATTGATGGGCTGAAGTATCTCTCCTGAGCTGCATCTCGATGACTATTCAGCTGCGCCAGCCACACAATCAAGTCATATCTAATTCTAGAAAGGGTTAGCAAAAATACTCGCAGAACTGGCGAGGGAAGATTGCGCATGTCATCTGTTGCAAAGGCAGAATAAGATTGTAGCAGTAAGGATATCTCACAGTATTGTGTCTGTGAAATAGAACTGAAATCTGACCACCACACAGTTATAATAATCGCGACAATTAAGGCATGCCAAGTCCACATGCTAAACAAAGTCATGCCAGGCTTCTATCAGAATCCATTTGCTAAGTCCTGCAATGATGGCGATCTAGTGAAAGGGACAGGCCTGTGCACCTCGGAATCCTGAGTCAAGAATTTACAGACGGTGTCTTTGGGTAACAGTGTCTGTACTGACTAGTTCTTTTCACAATACTCCCTTGCTCACCTAAAATCGAGTCAGAGGCCAGAGATCGTGCCTTAAAAAGCAGACACTTCCTCTTGGTTGGGAAGTCACATGCTGCAGAATCACCATCTTTGTGGTCAAAGAGAGAAATCTCTATGTTTTGCAGCTTGGAATGTCAGAACACGAATGGATAATCTCATGTTTAGTGACCATCTGGAAAGAAGAACAGCAGTTTTATTACGTGAACTGTCAAGACTCTAAATTGTCATCACTGCCCTCAAGGAGACCTGCCTTCCTGAGGATGGGCAGCTGCAGCTACATACACCTCTTCCACTGGAGAGTAAAGGCTGATAGTCAGCCACGTGTCTAGGAAGTTGGTTTTATCATTCAGTAAAGGATCTTGGATGCACTGCACAATTCCCCAAAAACTCCCCAGAAAAGGCTCATGACATTTTGGCAGCAGCTCAGCCATAAGTGAATGCACCACCACAGCCAGTGCCTGTGCCCTCACCCATGACTCTAATGAAGGTGTTTTGGGAAGCGACCATACTAGCATTGATGATGTCCTCACTACATTCCAAAAGAAGGAAAGATCATCCCTTCTGGCGATCATTAATGCCCGGATTGCCCATGACTCTTGACATTTGGTGAGAAAGCATTAGAAAAATGGCGTGGGAAATGTCAATACAAATGGTGATCTCCAGCTGCAGTCAGCATGACCTTATTATAAACAGAAGGACAGATACAAAACCACATGGAGGCATCTTAAATCAAAGACAGGCACCTCTTGGGTTAAGTCATTGCTGAATCAAAGATCAGAATAATACAGGTATCACTTATTGCACATGAGAAACTGATGCTTCCACAGCAAAACGTTGATTTGTTCAATTAGTGATGAACATCAATGTCTCACTCCCAACTGAAACCTGAATGAAAATGGAATTCCACGTACAGCTCACAGTCTCAGATCAGTGAGACCAGATAAAGTCAGCCATACTGGGCTCCTGTGCCCAGACCATTCAGTTTGAGCCTCAGCAGAACTGGCTCGATAAAAACAATGCAGAAGTATGTGGCCTCCTGGAACAAAGCCAAGCAGTCTTCATTGCCTGCTAAAACAACCCAAGGCCAGAAGCCAAGAGGGCTGCACTCCAGCAGCTCAAGACTACGCCAAAGATAAATTTATATGATAGAAAATTAAGTACTGGAAGAGAAAGCCTGAGAGATCAAATAATGTCGAGATTATGGTGCTGGAAAAGCACGGCAGGTCAGGCAGCATCCGAGGACCAGGTGAATCAACGTTTTGGGCATAGGCCCTTCATCAGGAATGAGGCTTGTGGGCCGGGGAGCTGAGAGCTAAATGGGAGGGGGGTGCGTCTGGGGCAGAAGCTGAGAATGCACTAGGTCGCTGGTGGGGGAGAAGGTGATAGGTCGGAAACGAGGATGGAGTGGATAGATGGCAAAGGTGATGGACAGGTCAAGGGGGAGGTGCCGAGTTGGAGGCTTGAGACTGGTATAAAGTGGGGGGAGGGGAAATGAGGAAATTCTTGAAATCCACATTACAGGGTGCCACGGCGGAAGATGAAGCGTTCTTCCTCCATAGGATGGTTAGGGATAGGCAATGGAGGAGGCCCAGGACCTCCACCTCCTTAGTGAAGTGGGAAGGGGAGTTGAAGTGTTCAGCCACGGGGCGGTGGGGTTGATTGGTGCAGTTGGCCCAGAGATGTTCTCTGAAACAATCCACAAGTTGGCATCCTGCCTCCTCCATCGCCAAACCCTAACCACCCGACGCCTGGAGGAAGAATGCCTCATTTCCTGCCTTGGGTTCCTACAACCACACGGGATTAATGTGGATTTCACCAGTTTCCTCATTTCACCTCCCCTACCTTATCCCAGTCCCAAGCCTCCAAGTTGGCACCGCCCTCTTGACTTGTCCATCGTCTTTCCCAACTATTTGCTCCACCCTCCGTTCATACCTATCACCTTCTCCCCATCTTCATCTACCTCTGCATTCTCGGCTACCTTACCCCAGCTCCACCCCCCTCCCATTTATCTCTCAGCACCCCAGGCCCACAAACCTCATTCCTGACTAAGGGCTTATGCCTGAAACGTCAATTCTCCTGCTCCTCGGATGCTGCCTGACATGTTGTGCTTTCCCAGCAACGCACTCTCGACTCTGATCTCCAGCATCTTCTGTCCTCAGTTTCTCCTAGATCAAATAATGTGCTGACCATCACAATCTACAGTCCAAGTCTAATGGTCAAAATCCCCTTCAGTCAGAAGATAGTGGTTCTCTTCATAATTATGCCACCCACCAACGCTGAAAAGAATATTTCCAATAACCCCTCAATTGTGAGGCCTCACTGCCAGCTAGTAGTCTATTCCCCAGTGATAGTAGCCACCAACAACAGGAAAGCTGAAACAAATTAATCGAAAATACAACAAAAATTGTGTTTCCAACAGTATCCCAACTGAGCTCTTCAAAGATGACAGGATTTTGCTCACATCAAGTTTCTATGCATTCATCTATTGGTGAGGAAAAAAATGCTCCCTCTCACTTCAGAAATTCAACGTTTGTAACAATGATTTGAAGGTGCAGGTGTTGGACTGGGATGTACAAAGTTAAAAATCACACAGCACCAGGTTGCCTGACGACCGCCTGATGAAGGAGCAGCGCTCCGAAAGCTAGTGCTTCCAAATAAACCTGTTGGACCATAACCTGGTATTGTGTGATTTGTAACAATCTTCAAGAAAGGATCATAAGGCTTGAGAAACTTTCAAGTTATTTCCCTCATGTCCATAACAAGGAATCATGCTTGCTCCTAAATTTCTGTGTTTGAGGAAAACTCCGGGAGACGTTTTGGGGTATCAGACCTTCCAGAGAAATCTCTTGTCTGGCCTTCATTGCCAGACAAATCCAAACTAAATGTGAAGAACATCACCAGGGAATACATCAATTCATCAATTGAATCAAAGTATTGGACTCAGTAAGTCATGAGGCTGTGTTGAGAGTGTTGCAAAGAGTGCTGTCTAAGAAACATTACAGTAGATTAGATTCCCTACAGTGAACATGTGATGCCAGGTTCAGGGATGTCTTAAAGCATTGCAGGGCAGTGTGGAACATGTCACTAAAACATCATGGGTTAAGGAAAATAAATGAGGTCCTGTAGCAAATGAGAGAATTGGGTAGTTGATTAAAGAAAAAGATTATAAGATTGTAATCTCCAGATTACTTCCATTGCTACGCGCTACTGAGTAGCGAAGTAGGAAGATGGGTCAGATGAACGTGAGGCTAAAGGGATGGTGTAGGAGGAAGGGCTTCATTTTTTTGGAATCATGGGGACAGCTTCTGTACAAGCTGGACAGGTTGCACCTCAACTGATTTGATGGGGGGGGGGGGCGGGGTCAGAGGGCACAGAGTAGATATACAGTCCGGAACAAGGTCCAATCAGGTATGGAAGGAATGCAATGGCGGAGAAGACATCGGAGCTTGACTGGTAAAGCAGATGAACTGAAGAGCATTGATCAGCACAGGGGAATGATTATTGCAATCACTGAGACATGGTTGAAGGATGGACAGGACTGGCAGCTCAACATTCCAGGGTATCGAATTTTTAGGCAGCAGTGGGGAGGGGATAGTGAAGTAAGGGGTGGGGGGGCATTGCATTATTGAAAAAGGAAACCATCACAGCAGTAATGAGGGAAGATGTCATAGGCAGGTCTTCAAATGTGGCCACCTGGGTAGAGCTTAGAAATAAAAAAGGGGTGATTACTTTTCTGAGGCCTTTCAACAGTCAGAAGGAAATAGACGAGTAGATATGGAGGCAAATCACAGAAAGGTGTGAGAGAAACAGTTGTAGGACACCTCAACTTTTGTAAGATAACTGAGATCGTCTTTGTGTGAAAGGATTAGATGGGGTAGAATTTTTAAAGAGCATCCCGGCTGGCGTTTTGTACCAGAACATAGATAATCCCACCAGAGATGGGGCAGTGTTAGACCTAATCCAAAGGGACAAAGACGGTCAAGTGGTTGAAGTTTCATTGGGCAAGCATTTCGGGGATAGTAACCATAACTCTAAGTTTCAAAGTCATTAGGCAGAGGGTTAAAGATAGTGCAAAAGTTAACTGTTAAAACTGGGGGAAAGATGATTCCAATATCATTAAACAGGATATGACAAACACAGCCTGGGAGCAGCTACTTGCAGGTAAGTCAACATTTGGAAAGGGGGAATCCTTTAAAAGTAGTATAGTGTGAATTCAGGGCCAGACTGTTCCTCTAAGGATGAAAGGCGAAGGGCAGCAAGTCCAGGAAACCCTGGATGAATACGGATTACTGAGAGTTTGAAAAGGAGAAAGAAAGAAGCATATGTCAGATACAGCACATTAAAAACAGGGGAACCCCTTCAAATGTACAGAGTGTGGGAGGTTGCTTAAAAAGGAAATCAGGAGGGCAAAGGGGGGGGGGGGGCCATGAAATATCTTTGGCAGATGGGGTCAAGGAAAACCCCAAGGCTTTTTATAGCATACAGAGGAACCTTGATTATTCGGCATTCGATTATCCGAATATTGGATTATCTGGCAAGATCGCAAGGTCCCGATGCTCGGTTAAACTATGATATCCAGCATTCGATTAACTGAACAAAATACTTCCCGCCCGTGTCCTTCAGATAATCGAGGTTCCTCTGTATTAAGAATAAGAGGATTACCAGGGAAAGAGTGGGCCGATTAGGGAGAAACGGGGCAAGCTGTGCCTCGAGCCAAGTGGATGTGGGTGAGGTCTTAAATAAATACTTCACAGAGGAGAAAGATCTTGCAGCTGGGGTTATCAGTTGGCAAGGTGAGGCTCTAGAACACATTTTAGATGTTTTAGCAGGCATAAAGGTGTATCTATCTCCAATACCTAATGAAATATATTTCAGGCTGCTACCACAGGCAATGGAGGAGATTGCTGGGACCCTGGTGGACATATATAATACTACACTGGCCACAGGTGAAGTGCAAGATGACTGGAGGATAGCTAATTTGGTTCCTTTGTTGAAGAAGGGCAGTGGGGTTCGGCCAGGTAATTTCAGGCCAGTGTCAGTAGTAGGGAAATTATTGGAAAACATTCTGAAGGACAGGATTAATGAATACTTGGAAATGGAGGGATTGATCAGGGATAGTCAGCAGATTTGTTAGAGGCAGATCCTGTCTGATTAATTTAATTGACTATTTGAAAAGGTGACTAAATATATTGATAAGGGTAGTGCAGTTGATGTGGTTTACATGGATTTCAGTAAGGCCTTTGACAAGGTCCAACATGGAATGCTTGTCCAAAAGGGAATAGCCCATGGGATCCAAGGCAGATTGGCAAACTGGGTCCAAAATTGGCTTCCAAATAGGAGGGAATTGAATTGAATTTGCTTTATTATCAAGGAGCATTGTGAAACGGTGATGGTGGAGAGTTGTTTTTGTAATTGAATGCCTGTAACCAGTGATATAGCACAGGGATTGGTTCTGGGACCTTTACTGTTAGCCCTATGCATTAACAACTTTGATGAGAATATGGAAGGTTTAATTAGAAAGTTTGCAAATGACATGAAAATTGGTAGTGTTGTTGTAATTAGAACGATGGTCTCAGGCTGATATTAATCAGCTGATAAATTGGGCAGAGTAATTTACTCCCAATAAATGTGAGGTAGTTCATTTTGGGAGTTTGAATAAGGGAACAATTTACGCAGTGAATGATTGGTCCCTAGGGAGTACTGAGAAACAAAGAGACTTTGGTATAAAAGTCTATCGATCCCTAAAGGTGTCAGCACAGGGAGACTGGGTGCTTCATCAGGCATATGGGATGTTTGCCTTCATTAGTCAGGGTGTACAACATAGTAGCAAGGAAGTTTTGTTACAATTTTATAAAATATTGGTTAAGCCACAGATGTAATATTGTGTGCAGTTCTGGTTGCCACACTATTGGAGGGATGTGATTACACTGGAGATACTCCAGGATGTTGCCTGAGATGAAAAGTCTCAGTTATGAAGACAGATTGGATAGGCTAGGTTTGTTTACCCTGGAGCAGGGGAAGCTGCATGGGGAATCTGATTGAGGTAAATAAAACTATGAAGCATAGACAGAGTAGATCATGAGAATCTCTTGCCCATGGCAGACGTATTTAACACCAGAAGGCACATGTTTCAGGAGAGGAGCAATTGGCTTAGAGGAGATTTAAGAGAAACATCTTCATCCAAAGGGTGGGAGATATATGGAACGTGCTGCCTGAGAGGGTGGTAGAAGCACACACACTCTCATATTTAAGAAGCATCTGGATGAGTGCTTAGAATGTCAGGGCATAGGAGGTTATGGACCAAGCGTGGGTAAATGAGATTAGTGTAGTTTGGCATTTGTTGGTGAAAATAGACAAGGTGGGCCAAAGGACCTGTTTCTATGCTGTATGACTCTGTGACTCAAAAGCTTCAGTGGCAGATCTGAAGCAGTCACCTTCAAAATCCAGAGTCAAGATCAGAGTGGTGCTGGAAAAGCACAGCAGGTCAGGCAGCATCCGAGGAGCAGGAAAACCAATGTTTCAGGCAAAACCCCTTCATCAGGAAAGGATACAAGTGTCAAGCAAAGCTCTGAGATTGTCCCCACACTATTTGTAATCGACCTGACAGTGACTATTCACTTCAATGATTAGATGCCCTTTGGTGAATGTAATAAGTACTGCCTAGATGGAAAATTCTTTAACCTTAATCACCTCCATACCAATGGTATAAAGTGCTCACCACAAACATGCAGTGTTGCAGTATACTTTCCACCAGATTTGCAAGCTGCTTTTGAGTTCTTTAATTCTGTGTCCAAAAGACATGGACTGTCCTTAAATATTGCCAAACTAAGACTCATATTAACTCAGGCTTGGTCTGCCAAATATCTCACCTCCCATAAATGGTGAAAGCGAGAGTCTGGAAGATGTTAAGCACTTTCTGTACTTTGGCAGCCACCCCCCTCAAAAGGTCACCATTGAAAAGGAGATTCAACACCAGGTTAGCAGTAACAGTTCAGCCTCCTGAAAACTCCAACCATAAGTGTTCAACAATAAAAGTTCTGCAAGTCTCCAAAAGTCCAAGTGGCTGTTGTCACAAAATGCCTATATTGCAGTGAGACATGGACCTTGTATCAGTGACACATAAGAGTGCTAAATTCTATCAGCAATGCACCTTATGTATCCTCTAGATTCAAAGGGATGACTTTGAACAAACATTCATGCCCTTCAAGCATTCAGGCAAGACTCCTGCAAAGTGAACTATGATAGATGGGACACTTTGTCCAGGTGGCTGATAAACATTGCCCCAGCAAGCCCTAGTTTCTCAACTCTCAAATAGCTAATGTTCAAGTACAGGACAGGGCAAATACTTCAAAAAACATTCTGATACTCCCTCAAGATGTGGTAGCATTGACACTACTTATTTGTCAGGGCTTACTGCTAAATGTTCCAATAGTAAGAACTTGTCCATGGAACTGCATCGTGCTTTGAGCCTAGATGCTTTAATGATAAGGTGGTGAAGTTTCAGGAAGGAAAGAAAAGGAAGCAAATCCTGGACTCTAAATCCCACCATGTCACGGGGCACCTTCCTCTATGTGCTCTGTGGGTTGAGAATGATTCTGTTCAGTCACATGAAAACCAATGGCAGAAACATGCAAATGCAGAGTGACAGCTGATAATGGACACTGATCAGTTACCAGGTCTGGATTTTATCCTTCCCCCGCCTTTAACTGGAATATTGACGCCTAGTCCAGCAACTTTGTCACCACCACTCTCACTGAGAGCAGCTATTTCATGAAAGAACAGACACATCCTTTTACACCAGCTGCTGGATCTACAGTGCCTTCATTGCTGAGCAACATCGTTGCTAGACAAGAGCCGAGAGGCCTATCCTTTACTCACACAGATACCAATCACATTATGGGAATTTTCCACAGCTCAACATCTGTAGGAAATATGTGCAAAACAGCAAAGATTACAAATCATAGCCAAATCTTAATCTCGACAGATCACTTTCCTACAGTACATGGAGTATCCTATGATTCATTTAAGTTCAACCTCTCTCAGCTGTGTTCTCACAGAGTTGAAGCTAATTCACTTAAACCATGTGCAAAACCAACATACTCCTGTCTTAAGTGATAATCCTCCATTCAATAACAAAGCAGCTCAGTTGTATATACTGAAAATTATTTAAAGCCACAACTGGAAATTAAAATCTTGAAAAATACATTGGATAAGGGGGGAGAAGTCTGTAAACTTTACTTTTGAGCGCTCTCTCATTGACAAGATTAGCTTTCAGATGTTGGCCCTGTTTTCGGAGTTCAGTTGGTTGTTGGTGTCCTGGTTACAAACACTAATGTGCTGACTCGTTGCTAAACCAATTTCTGAAAAATCCAGGCTTAGCATTTGTCCAGGTTGCCTCAAGCATTAAAACAACAGCTTCTCAGAATTAATTCATGTTTTATTCCTTACTATTGTCAAAAATTGTTCAATTCCTTTTTCATGGACTTGGTCGAATAGCCTAATGTAAATCATATTCCTGAGAAGTGGCTATAGGGTGAGCATTTAGCCCAAGCCCATAATAGAACTAAAAGCTACGAATTTCACCATAATGGACAGCTTCACCGAATCAAGGAGAAGGTAAGAGAAGTTGACAAAATGCATAACTTTCATTCTGAACAAGGCACTTCTCATTTTTGTGAGGCCGAGCTCCTATCAAGCACATCTGTTTTACAAATATAGCTGACTATTTAAGTTATCAACTGCAATAAGATTTGAGGGCTTAGAGGTGGAATACCCAAAGTGCGTCGATTAAAACTTGGTGGATTCATTTCAATTAGCAAGTTACCCCTTTGGAAAGGCGAGATGTCCATTTAGATTAGTTCCAAAGCACATTTGAAGGTGGTAAGGTAGCTACTGCAACTCAGGTGTCCTTTGTAACAGTTAAGCATCACTCTACATTAATCTACTACATTCACACTCATTTCAAATGTCAGCAGAGCCGTCAAAATTAATGCTAAAACTGTCAAAGCACCAGTTCAAATTGTCAACAGTTCATCTGAAAGTTTGCTGTAAAGGGGATGTGTCAAAAGCATCAAAAGACTTATTAAAAGGGAGCTGTTATAGCATTCAACTGTTATTTCACTCAGTCTAATAAATTAAACATAAAGGTCTCCATTGCTGCATGACTGATTTATACAACAATATATCTGCCATTTCTTCATTTCATTGACTACTAGATCTGGTCATAGACTGTTTGATGTGAATAGGAATGGTAGGTGTAAGATGGAGGATGGTGGAACAGAAGCATGGGTTGCCATAAGGGGTGTAAATGGGCAGTGGGGTGATAGGTGGGCATAGGTCGACATGATGGGCATGAGGGGTCACGGATTGGAATGGAGGAGGCATGGTGAATGTATGGGGAGGGTGAGTGGGTGTGTGGAATTAGGATTGGAGGGATTTTAATTTTTATTAAATTAAACTTCAACAGACAGCTATGCACCCAGGGATCCATATTCTCACTCTGGTGTTGCCCAGCCTTATAAACTCTGCCACCCCAGAGGAATTATCTGACCTCTGGGGTGGCTTTTTCTTTCGTCGGGTTTGCAGAGCTGGGAAACATCTTGACCCTGCTCTCCCAACCCAGCAGTGGAAATCCAAGTCAAAGGATTGAACAGTGACAATCACTGTTAGCAGGTGATCCAAGGCTGAAAAGCTCTGTTTGACAAACTTCCTGAGTGAAATAAAGAAATAAAGACTTTACTGTTCTACTTGTTTGCTCTGCCCTGGCTCAGGTGCCTGCTAGCCAGTGTGAGTCCCCTTCACTGCACCTTTACTGCTGGAACAAGTTGTTTTCTTCAGCGTCATCTCGCCTCCACTGATATTCTCTGAGTCCTTGCCAGACTTCGGCAATGCAGCCGCCACCGATGCCACTGGGTACCACATCGGCCTGAAATTGGCTCTGCTGTCACCATGGGTCTGCTTCGGCCCTACCTTGTCAATGCAACCCGGTCTCATACTGGGCCCAAACTCACCTCTGCCGTTGACTCCATAATCTGCACTGGACTCAGAGGCTGCCAGGAACCTAAGCTCACCTCTGCTACAGCAGGAATGAATGTTTTGAGTGTTTTAGGGGAAGATAAGCCCAATATTCCCATGAACTTTGTTACACATAAAGCCTGCTCGACAGGTTGGCTGTGAATTACAAAGTGCAGCTTTTAAACAGCTGGTTAGCAATTAAACGCCAATTAGGGTTGAGTCGAAAGCATACAGCAATTCTTCACAATGGCACAGTGGAGACCTATGGGAAACAATGCTTCCTTTGATGGTGAAAATCTGGAAGCCTCATGTTTGCAGATATACCATAAGAACATGCATCTGCAGAGCGCTCTCCACAGAAATATCAATTCAAGTTGCATCAATGAGACGATCCAGTCTCAAAGGTTCCTGAAACCTGGCTGCAAGTGTGAATGTTTGCTGTGACCAGCTAAGGCCGAATATGCTGTTCACTGTTACCCAAATTTCTTTTTGTGCAAGTCAAGGATGTGGTATATTTCCAAATGCAACATCCACACTTTGCTGCGGGCGGTATTTCTAGCATATTATAGCTGGCTACATTTCCAAACTCAAACCTAATTGAAATATTAAAAACACATCAAAACTTTCCTTACGGAAGATCCAAGATGGCAGCGACCCAGCAAGTCCGAGTCTGTAGTACTCCACCCAAAACTCAGGCAGAGTGGGCTACCCACCTCCACTACACCTTCCAAACCATTCAAAATAGCTTTTACCTAATTTATTTAGTCATTCTGCATCTAGCGTGTGTAGTTTGGTGTAGTACTAAAATGACTAAAGGAAAGAATGCCCACAGCTCACAGCAGGCAGGATCCCCTCGCCCATCCCCTCCCCCTCCAGCAGCAGCATAGACGTCCACGGCCGCCTCCGGGGACTTACCTACGTTGGCGAGCCTGTACTCTTTAATTAACAAGCTGCAGGAGAAGATCGACGTCTTCATAGAGGAATCCAGGTCTAGGTGGGAATTGTTCTTGGCCGTGCCGCAAAAGCACGACCGAGATATTGAAAAAAATCAAACATCGCATTGGAGGGGCGGAGCTAAAGGCCGCGAACTCGGAAGTTGCTGCAGAGTCGGATGTTGGTCAGGTCTGGATGCTCGAACATCAAGTCCGGGTCTTAGAAGAACACATCGATGACCTCGAGAATCGGGGTCGCCGAAAAAATATTCGTTTGCTGGGCCTTCCCAAATGGGAAGTGGAAGGCCAGCCTGCAGTGGCTCCCTCAGATATTGAAGCTGGAGTCTGGATCAGGCCAGGTGCAGGTAGAGTGGGCCCACCGGTTTGTTATACGCAGGCCCAGGTTGGACCAGTGCCCCCGCACGGTCCTGTTCCGGCTTCAGTGTTACAGAGAGAAGCAAAAGCTTCTGGAAGCCTCCAGAACCCTCCGGAAGGATCCCCAAGCCATGATATATAAGGGATCTAGGATTATGCTGTTCCAGGATTTCTCTCCAGCTTTGGTCCACAAGAGAAGGGTATTTGATGAAACGAAGAAGCGTCTAATGGACTTAAACATCCAGTATTTCTTACATTACCCAGCGACGCTGCGCTTAGGCCACAAAGGATCCATCTATAACTTTGGATCGCCGGAGAAGGCCAAAGAATTTTTGGACTCTCTTAAATAGATTGTAAGAATGAATCCGTGTGGTCAATGAGGCTGTTTTGGTCCCCCCCCAGCTCCCCCCAACACCCCCCCACCCCGGCCCTCCCCTGGTCTACACTTTCTTTTCTTATTATTTCCTTTATTGTTTAATATCGTCTCTGGGGGGTAGGGAGGGGGGCTTATTTGCTCTCCAGTATGCGATTTCCTTTTTATTTATATAAGACGAGCAGTTTGGTTGATTCGTGTGGGGATGGTGTTTGTTCTGTTCTATCTCATTTCTTTCTTAGACAGGGTTTTCTTTTTCTGTTATCATACTTAGTTATTACCTGCTGAGATTATAACTTTATAGTTTTATATGCTTATACTTGGTATTATCTTTACAAAATGTATCTAGGCATTGGTGTGGGTGGGGGGGGTGGGGAGCTCACTTTCATCTTTAGCTTTATAGCACACTGGAATTTTACTATGTGGTGCCTGGGTTGAGGGTGGGGCGCTGGTTGGGATAGGATACGATGGGTTTACTGAGCAGAAGGGATGCCCTCTAGGAGTAAGGGGGAAAATCTCCTTTTAAATGTGTTTTATATTTTTCTTATTTAGAAATAGGTTTTCACTATATTGACGTGAGTGCATTAAAGAATTTCTATTTTTGTGAATTTTCTACAGTCTATGCTCAGGGTATTTTGGGTGGGGTTCTTCCTACCGGGATGTCTCGGAATTGCCTGGACGCTCATGGTTAATCATTCGATTAAGTGGTGCACCTGGAATGTTAAGGGGAGTACTTCACCAATCAAAAGGAAGAAAATACTATCAAACCTCAAAAAAGAAGGGACTGATATAGCTCTCTTACAGGAGACACATTTACTGGATAAAGAGCACTTGAAATTACAACAGGGAGGATTTGATTAGGCCTTCTTTTCATCGTTTAGTTCAAAAAGTAGGGAAATAGTTATTCTCATTTGGAAGAACCTTCCTCTTAAAATCCTAAGTCAGATAAAGGATGAATCTGGATGGTATATACTGATCAAAGCCCTCATAAATGGAGAGGAGCATGGGATTTTGAATCTTTATTGTCCTCCGGCACACTCTTTCAAATTTATAATGAAAGCTTTCTCCAAACTGATGGCTTTTGGGGTTTGTTATACAATTCTAGGAGGAGATTTTAACTGCATTATGGGCCTGGAGGTAGACAGGATACCCAAGAGTACTGTCGGTATATCTCCTAGATCCAGAGGATTGGCAGATTTGAATAAGGAGCTAGGATTAGTAGATGTGTGCAGGTGCCTTCATCCGCAAGGCAGAGATTTTTCTTTTTATTCTACTCTACATAAGTGAATTGATATTGGGAGCTTTTTGCTCCCTCTACTTTTCTGAATTCCACACTATCCTGTAAAATAGGTAATATAATAATCTCTGATCACGCTGCAGTATATATGGAAACCAAGACCAGGGACAATGAAACGACCCCCCAACATTGGCGTAAGGATTCTTTTTTAATGAAGGATAGTAAATTTGTAAAATATTTCTCTCAAGAATTCAAAACCTTTTTGGAAATTAACTCAGGTACAGCCAGTAACCCGTCAGTGATGTGGGAGACCATTAAGGCCTATCCGCGGGGTCTGATTATTTCATACTCGGCAGAAAAAACAAAAGGAAAGCAACAGCGTTTACTCGAGGCTCGCTTGAAGCAGCTGAGACAGCGTATGTTGATAGGCCCTCTGTTGTTAAGTTACAAAGGATTACAGCCCTTAGGACAGCCCTGAATACTGCGCTTACCCAAACGGCAAAGAGGGAAATATTATTTGCAAATCAAAGACTATATGAATACAGCGATAAGCCTGGTAGATACCTAGTGTTTCTCGCAAGGAAAAAAAAGGCCCCTCAAGCTATCACGTCCATCAGGGAAAGTGCTGGTACTTTGACTCATGATCATAAAAGGATCAACACAATCTTCAGAAAATTTTACTTTGATTTGTATAAATCACAGGATTGTGAGGATAGAGCTAAGAAGATGGAGTCCTTTAAAAAAACCTGGCCTTTCCGGACTTAACCCCGGAACAGGGGTCGATCCTGAATGCTCCCCTGACAATCCAGGAAGTACTTGACGCAATCAGGCAGCTTCAGAGCGGTAAAGCACTGGCCCAGATGGATTCCAGGCTGAATTCTACGAAGAGTTTATAGGGATACTGGCTGGCCCACTTATAGTCATGTATAATTATTCATATAGTCAGGGCTGCCTCCCTGCTTCGTTGAGAGATGTGAATATCTCTCATTCTCAAAAAAGGGAAGACCCCAGAAGATTGTGCATCATACAGGCCAATGTCTTTACTAAACGTAGATTTTAAATTCTTTCTGAAACATTAGCATTGAGGTTGGAGAGGGTTTTACCATGCATCATATAAGAGGACCAGACGGGGTTTATCAAGGGCCATAGATCATCTAATAATATTAGAAGGGTTTTGAATGTGACTCAAGTCTGTCATCAGAAAAGAATACCAGGAATAGTAGTCTCATTGGATGCGGAGAAAGCACTCGACCGGGTTGAATGGTCATATCTGTTTTACACACTGGAAAGGTTCGGTGTCAGAGAGGTATTCGCTAGATGAGTCTCAATATTGTACAATGACCCCAAAGCAGCCGTGATTACCAATGGCTTAGGCTCGGATAGCTTCAGTGTGGGTAGGGGCTGCTGTCAGGGTTGTCCTGTCTCACTGTTGTTATTTACGCTAATAATTAAGCCATTAGCGGAAGCTATACGGGCTGATTCTAATATGATAGGTGCAAGGGTTGGAAATCTCTTCAGAAATGTGGGACGACATTTGGGAAAATGCCAGGAAGATCGCTATATGTAATAGAACCCAAGCTACTCAATTAAAGATACTCCATAGGACTCATACAGCGCCAGAACATTTGGCAAAATTTAGGGCAGGAGCATCTCCAATGTGTCCTAAATGTAAAATAGAGGCGGACACTCTCACACACTGCTTATGGACATGAGATAAGATCCGCAAATAATGGGTCAGAGTAGCAAATGCTCCGACAGAAATCTTGGGAGCAGAATTAGGGTGGATCCAGTATCTCTTCTCCTGGGCTTTTCGAACCTGCCCTCCCTGGATGTGCACAGGAGGAAATTATTCTCCATTCTTTCCTTTCGTGCAAGGAAAAATATCTGAGTAAACTGGGGAGCTGAGGGCCGTCCAGGACTTTCGAATTGGTATAGGTTGGTCATGGAATGTATTCCCCTTGACTTCCTTACAAACATGGAGCACCAAAAAATTGAATTATTCTATAAAATATGGCAGCCCTTTCTGAACTATATGGATACAGATATCTCGGCCATTTTGTCAATGGTTTTTATCTCGTTGTGATAGTGGTTCTGGCTGGTCAGGGGACCCTCGGGGGGAGGAATGCCGTACATATAGGGGTTTATTATGACTTGATGTTAATTCGTTCTGAGCATGTACCTCATTATTTAATTATTACGTTATCCTTTTTATCTTTTTAAGTAATGTAAGATATTTTATTATACTTTCTGGTTAGTTATAGGTTAGATTAGTAGTTAGTTGAGTGCTTTTTCTTTTCTTTATTTTTTCTCTTTGTTTGCTACATCTTGGCCATTATTTATTTAATATCTAATTGTATATTAATGTTTGTATTTGTGTGTATTATTTTGTAAGTTTGTAATGATATGTTATATAAAAATTTTTTTCTTTTTCTTCAATAAAAATATCTATCAAAAGTAAAGCTTTCCTTACCACAAGACAGCATGGTGAGGTCAAAGGGCTAAAAATAATGAGGAAGCCAGTCAGGTTTTTGATCTGCTAACTGATCGAACATAGAGGCCTGAACTGTGTCAATATTAGCTTTGGCTTGCCATCACAGGCACTAGATATACTATTCATTTGCAATGGAACTATCATTGTGCTTTCATTGATTGACAGTTCTATAAATAGAAAGTGCCAAAATCCTTGAATAAATAGGATAGCTACTGGTGACTATGTTAGCTCCTGTGCAAGAATACTTTTACATTTTTATACAGAATCACAGTATAGAGCACCTTCCAGATCCATGAGAGAGTCCAAGCCTCGAAGGGCAGAATGGCCTACTCCTGCACCTATTGTCTATTGTCAGAGCAGATATTATCTGCATAGATAACCTTCCTCGACCAGGTTGGAGGTGGGTAATTGTGTACATGTTGCACATGGTTGAAGCAATGGCAGAATCCTGGGATAGCCCATTCATCTGGTTACTTCAGGTACAAGTTTTGTCACCCATCTGGACCCTGACCTCCTGTCAACAAGTAGCAGTTCGATGGCGTCAGTAACACAGGAAGGGAGAACTCTTGATATTTTGAAGAACAGGTCAATATGCCAGCCTATATCATTCACTGCAGGGAGCTCAAGGAAAAATGACCCCATTTTGAGATTTCTTTGAAAGCCATTTATAATGATGGGGGTTAATGTGAGAATCTGATCACGTACTTCATCCTTACCTAAAGCCTTTCCGGTCCATTCTCAGGATGTTTTCTATACTTGGGTTTGATGCACTGTAGAATTATACACTTTACTACCTTAAGGCATGTTGATAGTAGGAATACCAGCCAAGAGTTGGATGATTATTTGGAGTCTTTCCTGGCTTTGGCAGAGCGATGACTTTCAAGATACACCTGGATTTTAGCAGCTTTCCCTCACATGTGACCCCAGTAAAGAACTGGGCCAACTAAAAGAAGTCCCATGGCCAAGGTGGTTTAGGAGCTAAGGGACGATGTTTAAAATTATACTTCTTTACCATGGGATGCATGATTTGATTAACCTTGCGCTGAACAACAGTAAAAGATAGTGAACGAAACATTAACTTCCTATCAGCGATAGTGGAGACTCCAGGTAATAATTCTCTCTGTGACCATAATGCAGCATCAGCTGGACACGAGCTTCTTTCCTGGGCCAGGACAGCCTGTGTGGCATCCTGGAGACCTCAGAACTCATCAGTTGAGTGTTTCCTGGATCAGATCGTCTCTTGTAATCATTGACTCCTGGCGCCCTAGGCCTGGCACCTCCACGATCACCCAACTCACCCTGTGCAGCAGGAAGTGCCCCTGGATGCATGCCCTGCCCCAACCCTCTCCTATGTCCTGTTCCAAGAAAGTCGCACCGTCTTCTGTCTTTGCCTCTTCAGAGTGTACCCCCTTTTTTTGGGCCAAGTTATGAAATGTGCAGCAGCTCCCATCCTGACAATGCAGACAGAGAGAGTACATCTTCAGCAGGCCAGTGGCTTGCTCAGTGAGTGCTGTGCCAAGTTGACAACTATCAATGAAATTTTCTTTTATGGTGATTTTTGTGGTGCTCACACAGTGAGGAGCAGCCATCTCCACAGAGGATAGCCCTTGTCCTTTAGAATCCACTCCCAGAGTCAGTGGGAGAGATGAATGAGCATTGACTAGTGAAGAATGAAAATGTCATGGCACCTTGCAGGAAAGTGTGCACACCCCAGCAGGTTGAAGCAACAGGCCTTTCAGTAGGTGAATCATCCCGCTCCACTAATAGGTCCTTTGATGGCAACATGGGTGCAGTTAATACCACCCTGGACTCTGGGCAATTTGACAATGGTGGCAAAACCCAGCATCTTCTGAGCTTGGGGTCTGAAAACTTGATGCAGTCTCCAGCCTTGGCAAAGATGGCAGCTGTGATTTAGATTCTGGAAGTGTCCTATCAGCTCGGAAAATACTGAATGTAACTCCTCTATTCAGGAAGGTAGCATGGCAGAAAGCAGGAAACTACAGGTTAGTTAGCTTAATGTCTGTCTGAGGGGAAATGCTGGAATCTATTATGAAAGAAGTTATAACAGGGCACTTCGAAAATCTCAATGCAACAAGCATGGTTTTGTAAAAGGGAAATTGTGTTCATCAAATTTATTAGATATTTTTGTGGAAGTATCAAGTATTGAGGATAAAGAAGGACCTATGGATACAGTCATATTGTATTTTCAGAAGAAGGGTAACATATGAGCAGGGATAGAGAAATGGATCAGTGGTGCTGGAAGAGCACAGCAGTTCAGGCAGCATCCAAAATGCAGCGAAATCGACGTTTCAAGCAAAAGCTTTTGCTGCACTTTGGATGCGGCCTGAACTGCTGTGCTCTTCTAGCACCACTGATCCAGAATCTGGTTTCCAGCATCTGCAGTCATTGTTTTTACCAGGGATAGAGAAGTGGTTCGCTAACAAGATACAGCAAAGGCATAAATAGGTCATTTTGGTTTGGCAAGATGTAATAAGTGAGTCCCACTGGAATCAATGTTAGTGCTTTGACAACTTAAAATCCATTTCAATGACTCAGATGATGGGATTGAGGGTATGGTTGCTCGGCTTGCTGATGACAAAGCAGGGAAGTAAGTTGTGAAGAGGATGTGAAAGGAAAGGGCAGTAGCAGGTTAGAAAAGTGAGCAAATGGATTATAATGTGGGAAAGTGTTGATTCATCCACTTTTGCAGGAAGAACAAAGTATTTATTTATTATTTTAGTATTATTTCAATGAAGAGAAATAGCAGACCTATGGTCCAGAGGGATTTGGAGATTCAGATACATGAATCACAAAATGTGAGTGTAGAGGCACAGCAAGGGATTCGGAAGATAAATGGGATGTTGGTATTCATTGCAAGGGGAATGGAACATCTAAGTGGGGAATGCTTTTCTACAGCTATACAGGGCATTAATGATACCATACCTGGAGTACTGTGTACACACTTTTGGTCTTGTCATTTAAGAAAGAATGTAGCTGTGTCAGAAGCAGCTCAGGGAATGTGCACCTGACTGATTCCTGGAATGGGGAAAGGAGGTTATTGATTGAAGAAGGATTGGACAGTGGGGTCCTATATCCATGAGGGATTAAAGACTGAGACACAATCTTATCGAAACACTCAAGTTCCCGATGAAAGTTGGCAGATGAATCCTACAAGGTTGTTTGCTTTTGGAGAAGAACTGGGGGATACAGTTTAAAAATACAAGGTCTCTCACTGAAGACGAGAATTCTTTTCTCTCACGGGTCTGCAAGTCTGTGGAACTCTCACTCTCAGACCGGGGTGGACACAGGGTAATTGAGGTGGAGATGAATTCAAGATGAACAAGTTGGGGCGGGGGGGGGGAAAGGAGGAGGAGGAGGAGAAGGGAGGTGAAAAGTTTTGGGTTAGGCAGGAAAGCAGAGCTGAAGCCACAATCAAGTTAGCCACAGCTAAATGGTGGGTAGGCTCCGGGAGCCAAATGGCCTCTGACTGCTCCTGATTGGTATATTGGTGCATTACCATGGTGACGCAGCAGTTTCCAGCTGACCGTGAGATTTTACAGGGGCCCACAGCCCTGAGATGATCCAGCACAGAAGAAATTCAAGGTGATGGTAACACTGACTGCTGCTGACTGGTTATGGCAGTGAGTGAGGGAAATGTCAGCTCTGCAGTTACAGAAGGTACAGAAAACTATGATTATCTTCCTGGAGAGGAGCAGTCTCCTTGACATCCAGGTAATTCTGCCTCCTCCAGTCGATTCCGTGCCCAGGATAGGAGCTCCTACATCTTTGTCGCCCTCATCTTGCTACTGTACCACCCTGATGCCTGGGTCCCTTTGTCAATGCATGTGCTGCCCTTGCACTACTTTAATGGCTTTTACTGCAGCAGTAGCCATTCCCAGGTACACCTTCCACATCCAACAGGATAGCCAAGCTGGAGCGAGAAAGGGCCTCAGACATCCCGTTTTCCCTCTCCTTTGATAAGAGTGTATGGAATGAGGTCAGCCAACTGGAGCTCACAGAATATGAGTTCCCTGATTGGGGCTGTTAATCTGGTCCAGGGAGTTCTGGCTGACAGGTATAAAGGGAAGTTGCAGACGTACTGACACTCTGATAGCTGACGCAGAATGAGGCAGTACAAGACTGTTCACATGTAAATAAAGGGTGACTTGGTGATGGGGGTACTGACTTCTGTGGATTCATTTCAACGAGCACCTTTGATTCCTCAATCCATGCAGTGAACCTTTTCGGTCTGTTGCAATGCCTCTGACTAACCTTCAGAGTTTCCCTGCCTTCTGAGTCACCTTCATTTCTAGTCACACCTTTCTTCACTGGCCACCAACAAAGAACCCTTGAATTCAGCCTCCACCCACAAGTTTCCATTCGGTGTAGATATTTTTGAAATCAACCTGTTCAGAAAGATGTTATTGCACACCTCTGAGAGGGTGGAACTTGAACCCTGGTCTCCATTATCACTGCACCACAAAGGACCTCATCGACTGACTCTAAAGGCCTTAACAAGGTCAATTGTCCTTATAAGTAATTATTCAGAGGCATTGCCCTTTTCTTGCACTACTGAATGTAGTGGAGAGTGGAAACAGAGGTTGAACACTGTCTACTCTGCTCACAGTAAAAAGTGAGGTCTGCAGATGCTGGAGATCAGAGCTGAAAATGTGTTGCTGGTTAAAGCGCAGCAGGTCAGGCAGCATCCAAGGAACAGGAAATTCAACGTTTCGGGCTAAAGCCCTTCATCAGGAATCCTTGGATGGTTCCTTGGATGCTGCCTGACCTGCTGCGCCTTAACCAGCAACACATTTTCAGCTCTACTCTGCTCACAACCTGCTCTTCCTCTCCCCATCCTGTCGCAATTGCGTCCCATGGTGGGACAGCAATACCTAGCTCCAGGAATCGGCGGCTGGCACTTGGGATTGCAGGCATCACTTTATAATGCAGCAAAAAGGAGCTTGAATGATAAATCTGTCAGAACTGCTGCTGTCCACCAAGCCAGTGAGGATCAGAGCAAAGCAGGGTCTCCATGGGTGGTTCAATCAAGATGGAGGAAAGAGTCACAAAAGAAGTTTACTTTTAATACACAAACATCATGGCTGATATCACCCAGCTTCTAGGATAAAATGTGGACTTATAACTTCAATTCACATAGGATTCATGTTATTTAATGAGTACATGAAAGTTGTTATGCTTGCAGACATGAACAAGCAGCTTCTGAAAATATCTGGAGGCTGGTTACCACATTCATTATGATGCAAACAGTCGTAACCAATAACCTCAGGCCTTTGAATTATGTTCAACAGTCTATTAGCAAGAAGAAATAGTGGGAAGAGCTTCCAAAGAGCTTTGCTGTTTTGTCACACAGTATGCTAGTTAATGAAAACTGAGCTAGCCCCGCCACCCCCCCCCCTGTTGAAATGACACTAATTTTTCCCTCTTCTAAATATAAAGGTTGTAACTGATTCTCAATTGTAATGTGTATAATCAATTAAGGGACTAGACACGTGGAGAGAATAATTAAATAGAAGTGGCTTTTGTTAATTTTCCATTCATCAAATAGTATAGCTGATTTATCAGTGCAAATATGATCAAAGTGGTGTGGTTTTGAGCTGCACTGACCCTGAAGATTCTGGATGTGATTTTGTTTTACCTGCAGAATTAACTGGTAGCTGTTTGTTCTCTCTCTCCCTTCCCCCAGATCCCCATTAAACAAAAACTGACAAACTCTGGAAAATGAAAAAGCACTCAAAACATCATCTAAGTTTTTGAACACTTGTGAAGGCAGTATGAACAACATATAAAATACAAAAGAAAAGCTGGAAATGTTCAGCAGAGTTCTGACAAGCAGTCATCAACTTCAATATCAAGGCTATATTTCTCTGCTGCCAGACTTGCTAAGCATTTCCACATTTTCAGTGTTATTTGTTATTTGACAATCTTGTTCCCACAGTTAAGCCCAAAACCCTCAACTTTACGACTCATTTTCCAAGCTTTCTATCCAAAGCCTCAACTTGGACTGAAATCTACCATAACCTGCATGACTCAAGCTGCTTCCACTCACAAACACCCTCTCAACACTGTTCAATATGAAAATGACCATTTTCTATCACATGGTCACTAGCTCTCTCCATCTTACATTGTTCAGAATCATTCTAAGTGAGTGGGCAAAGCTTGGGAGATGGAATATAATGTTGGGAAATGTGAGGGCATGTACTTTGGCAGGAAGAATAGAGGGGATGAATATTATTTAAATGGTAAAAGACTGAAGAAAGCTACAGAAGAGAGGGAGTTGGGAGTCCTTGTCCATGAATCACAAAAAGCTGGCACCCAAAATTTGGCAGGCAATAGGGACGGCAAATGGATTGTTGGCCTTTATTTCAAAGGGAATGAAGTTTAAAAGTAGGGAGATTTTAAAACTATACAAGGTATTAGTCAGACCACAGCTGAAATAATGTGAAAATCTGGAGTCCATTACCTAAGGAAAGTTATACTGGCATTGGAGGCAGTCCACAGAAAGTTCACCAGTCTGATACAACATGCAGGGTATAGGAACAAGGAGAGGTTGAATCGATTGGGCCTGTACTTGTTGGAATTTAGAAGAATGAGAAACAACCTTATTGAAACATATAAGATTCTTGGAGGATTTGATAGGGTGGAGGCAGAAAGGTTGTTTGCCCTTAGTGGGAGAATCCAGGACAGAGGGCATAATCTCAGAATAAATGGTTATACATTTAGGACACAGATGAGGAGGAATTTCTTATTTCAGAGGGCTATAGTTCTGTGAAATTCTTTACCACAGGGGCTGTAGAAATTGAGTCATTAAGTATATTCAAAACGAAGATGATTAGATTCTTTTAATGAGTAAGGGAAATCAAGGGATATGGAGAAAAGACAAGAAAGTGAAAGAATATCAGATCAGCCATCATCTCATTGAATGGCAGAGCAGGCTGAATGGCCTATACTCAGAATGCTGTACTCATAATGGACTATACAGTCCTGGTCACTGCAGTACAATTATATATACCCTGTTTAAAGAGGAAGAGGGTGAAGGGTACAAAGGATTTTGAGCATGATCTCATTGGAAAAAGATGAGAAGTGATAAGATTGTAATTTTTAGAGTTATAAAGTGACAAGTTAATGCAGGCATAGATGGATGAAAATACAAAACTATTCTGGAGGAATACTTCAATTAGCAGGTAGTCAATCAACAGTCTGGGGGTTACAATTGACCCGAAACTGAACTGGACCAGCCATATAAATACAGTAGCTATAGCAGAAAGTCAGATATTAGAAACCCTACAGCGAGTAACTCACCTCCTAACCCCACAGAGCCTGTCCTCCATCTTCAAGGCACAAATCAGCAGTGTGATGGAATACACACCACTTGCCTGGATGGGTGCAGCTCCAACAAAACTCAACAAGCTTAATACCACCCAGGACAAAGCAGTCCATGTAACTGGCACCACTTTCACAAGTCACCACTATCTAGGAGGACAAGGGCAGATGGTAATGCCATCAGCTGCAAACCATTCCACATCACTCACTATCTTGATTTGAAAATATAATCGGTCTCCCATTAGTGTCACTAGGTCAAGATGCTGGAATTCCCTCCCTAACGGTAAAGTGAATGTGCCTATATCACATGGACTACAGGGGTTCAAGACAATAGCTCACTACCACTTTCTCTCCAGCAATTATAACTGAGCCAGTGACACCCAGAGCCTGTGAATAAATAACAAAATCTTTGGAAAAGGCTGCTTAGGGAAGTAATAGAAGCAGATAATGCAGACTTCTTCAAATGCTATTCTTTATTTAATTTATTCACAAAGTGTGGGTGCTGCTGACCAGGCCAGCACTTATTTCCCAGATAGCAGTGAAGAATCAACCACATCACTGTGGATCTGCAAAGTTAAAAATCACACAACACCAGGTTATAGTCCAACAGGTTTATTGGAACTATTTTGGACTGTAACCTTGTAATGTGTGATTTTTAACTTTGTACACCCGAATTCAAAACCGACATCTCCAAATCATGACTGTGGGTCTGGACTCATACATAGGCTATATCAGATAAGGAGACAAAAAAAACTGCTGGAATTCAAAATTGATAGGTATGAGGCTGGAAGAACACAGCAAGCTAGGCAGCAACAGGAGGTAGAGAAGTTTCAGGTGTAACCCTTCTTCAGGACTGGGAGTGGGTACAGAGGGAACTGCAGATAAAGGGGGTGATGGGGGCAGGGTGGTAAAGACAGATAGAGGGTACAACCTGATTGGTCAATGGGAGGAATGAATCCAGTTGGTGACTGGGAGTAGTGGAAGGGAGGTTATTTGAAATTGGAGAACTCAATGTTGTCTTACTTCCAGATTTTTACTGAACTCAAATTCCACCATTTGCTATGGCAGGATTCAAAGCCAGATCAATATCTGGGTCTCTGGATTAACAGTCTAGTGATAATACCACTAGGCCATCACCTCCCCTGAATTACAGCATTTAAAAGGCATCCGGATAGGTATATGAATAGGAAGGGTTGACAGGGATATGGGGCAGGTGCTGACAAATGGGACTAGATTAGGTTGGGATAACTGCTCAGCATGGACAAGTTGGACCGAAGGATCTTTTTCAGTGCTGTACATCTCTATGACTCTGAACAGACATTAACGAACCAGATGAGTTTTTACAACAATCAACAATCAGCTTCATGTTTGTGGGTGGCACAGTGGTTAGCACTGCTGTCTCACAACACCAGAGACCCGGGTTCAATTCCCACTTCAGGTAACTGTCTGTGTGGAGTTTGCACATTCTCCCCGTGTTTGCATGGGTTTCTTCCGGGTGCTCTGGCTTCTTCCCATAGTCCAAAAATGTGCAGGTTAGGTGAATTGGCCATGCTAAATTGCCCGTACTGTTAGGTGTAGGGGAATGGGTCTGGTCTGATTGGGTTGCACTTCGGAGGGTCACTGTGGGCTTGTTGGGCTGAAAGGCCTGTTTCCACACTGTAAGTAATCTAAACTAATTGGACTCTTAACTCCAGAGTTTTATTAAGTTCAAATTCTACCATCTACCATGGTGGGATTCAGAAGTGGATGCCCAGAACATTACCTGGATGTGTGGATTAATAGTCTAGCGATAACATCATGAGGCCATTCCCTCCCATAAATGCCAATAAAGTAAGAATCAAAAAAAACTTTTGGGATAAAATAAGGATGGATGGAAAAGAGTGAAACCGAAAGACAGAAGAAGGGAGACTGACAAGGCAGGGCAGAAAGAGAGAGAGAGAGAGAGAGAATGGGTAAAGGAGGCTGCAAGGGTAAAGAGACAGAAGCGAGGGATGCTGCAAGTTCAGTGCAGGACAGTGGGAGGCTTCAAGTGTACTGATAATGAAAGGGAGGCCACACATAAGAGAGAACCTTTTAAAATCTGTCAACAAAGGAACAATTTGCTAACTAGGAGCAAAAAAAAAACTTGAAATCCCTGAGGAAAGAATTCCTTGCCAATAAATGTGGATGTTTAAATTGTTCTCTCTGCTAAGTGAACTCTGACAAATGTAGTAAGTTTCGGAAGGAATGGGGGATTTTGAACTTTTGTTTTCAAGCTTTCTTATCAACGGTAGTTTTTCTCATTTATTTTCATTGTGGGTGCACAGACAGACTGTGATGTTAGTTAACAATATTGTTGTATAAAAATAATGCCAAGTTTGGTGGACAGTGAGCTCAATGGACCTTAAACTTTGTTTATCCAGCAAACGCTGTGCAGAAACTGAATACAGCTTAGAGTCAAAGTCATAGGGATGTACAGCACAGAAAGAGAGCCTTTGGTCCAACTCGTCCATGTTGACCCAAATATCCTATATTAATATAGTTCCATTTGCCAGCAATTGACCCATATCCCTCTAAGCCCTTTTATTCATGTACCCATCCGGATGCCTCTTAAATGTTGTAATTGTACCAGCCTCTACCACTTCCTCTGGCAGTTCATTCGACTCATGCATTACCCTCGCCACCCCTCAGGTCCTCTATAAATAGTTCCCTTCTCACTTTAAACTTAGGGTGACATGGTGGCTCAGTGGTTAGCACTGTTGCCTCACAGCACTAGGGTCCCAGGTTTGATTCCAGCCTCGGGCAACTGTCTATGTGGAGTTTGCCCATTCTCCCTGTGTCTGCGTGGGTTTCTTCTGGGTGCTCCGGTTTCCTCCCACAGTCCAAAGATGTGCAGGTCAGGTGAATTGGTCATGCCAAATTGTCCATAGAGTTAGGTGCATTAGTCAGAGGGAAATGGGTCTGGGTGGATTACTCTTTGGAGGTTGGTGTGGACTTGTTGGGCCAAAGGGCCTGCTTTCACACTGTAGGGAATCTAATCTTATGCCTTCTAGTTTTGGACTCTCCCAACCAGGGAAAAGAACTTGGCTATTTACCCTATCCATACCCTTCATGATTTTACAAACCTTTATAAAGTCACCTCTCAGCCTCCAAAGCTCCAGGAAAAATAGACCCAGCCTATTCAGCCTCTCCCTATAGCTCAAACCCTCCAACCCTGGCAACATCCTTGTAAATTTTTTCTGAACCTGTTCAAGATTCACAACACTTTTCCTAAAGCAGGAAGGCCAGAACTGAACGCAGTGTTCCAACAATGGCCTAACCAATGTCCTGTACTGCTGCACAACCTCCCATCTCCTATACTCAATGCACTCACCAGTAGAAGCAAGCATTCCAAATGAATCCTTTCTACCTGGGAATCCACTTCCACGGAACAATGAATCTGCACTTCAAGGCCTCTTTGTTCAGCAATATTCCCTAGGATTTTGCCATTAAGTGTACAAGTCCTGCCCTGATTTGCCTTTCCAAAATGCAGCATCTCACATTTATCTAAATTAAATCTGATCTGCCACTCCTCTGCCCATCGGCCCATCTGATCAAGGTGCCATTATACTGAGATAATGTTCTTCATTGTCCACTACACCATCTATTTTGGTGCCATCTGCAAACTTACTAACTAAACCTCCCATACTCACATTCAAATCATTTATATAAATGACAAAAAGCAGTGGACCCAGCACCAATCCTTGTGGCACTGGTCATAGGCCTCCAGTCTGAAAAGCAACCCTCCACCGCCACCATCAGCTTCTATGTCCAAGCCAGTTCTGTATCCAAATGGCTAGTTTTTCCCGGATTCCATACGATCAAAGTTTGTTAACCAGTCTAATATGCATACCTAGACAAAACACCTTACCGGAATGTGTATCTGGGACAGTTCCTTGCATGAATCTGTCTATAGCTATTATTTACTTGTAAAGATATTTTGAATCATCCATTAAATCAAATAAACATATCCAAATTTCATCAGAATATCAAAATATTCAGCAAAAAAGATATTCTTACTTGCAGTACTGACTGTACAAAAAGCAGAGTCACTCGATTAATCATAGCCTCTTCTGCTACTAAGGGGACTGAACAAATTATAGCTCTCCTTCTTTCAAACTTGAAGAGGAGCCTTTTTGAGAGGGTCTGGAGTGCAACTGGAATCTCATCAAATTATGCAAACCTATTTACTCAATCTAACTAAAGCCTAGAGATAAATGACACAAACAGACACAATCTCAAAATCTTTAACAACCGCTACTGTTCAGAGAAGCAGTCATCAAAAAATAAACAAAGTCAGTTAAATTTTGAGTGTTGGAAAGTAAGCCTTCAATTCAATAGAAAGAATAGTCAATTCACACTTTTCCCATGAAATAGGTTAGAGCAAGTCATAGTGCCAACCTTGTCAGAGTAATAACAGTCAAAGGAACACATACAGTTACAATTTATACATGGCCCAAATGCCCAGAGGCATGTTAAAATGAGCAAAGACTTGTATTATACATTTGATATTTTAAAAGGAGAAAACTGAATTTCCATGAGCATTGTCTTTCTTTCTCCTGGTTTGCCTATGCCACAGATAACTCACTAACATCATTCTCAGGCCAACAGGTATTAAATCAGAGGTGTACTTCTACCTCTCCCTGGCCTTTCCTGTTGGTAAGTAGCTTACAGCTCTCCAATGTATGTAATAACACTGATGAGGTTGGCAGCTCCGCTTAGAAAATCAGCATGCTTCAGGCCAACAGAGCAACTTACATCTTACTAATGAGCTGGATTCAAACCAATGCCCCAGAGGGGAACAGTAACATTGCTCAGTCTATTGACTTTTTAATTTGCAGATTTTCAAAACCAATGGTGAAAGTGAAGGGTACAGAAAAATCAACAGTCTTTTAGCACTGGAAAAGTGAAGTCTTGTAAAGAGGAAAGGAAGGTTTTGCAAGTATCAAACACCATGAGTTTAGTCATTTAGTTTTTCCGCAAAATCTTTATTCAGAATGATTAAATGGATGTAATTATTTGACAATCGCTGTCTTGGTCAGTGGTCATTAAGCATCTGCTCTTTTGCAACATCAGAAAATACAGAATAGACAGCTTCAGAATAACATCTAATAAAATCTTCCAGTGACTGTAAAGTTATTTGCGTGTTGAATACATCTTCAGCTTTAGAAGTAGCAGAATAGTCACTACATGAAGCAATTAACTAAAAATACGACTTACCTGTACCCGAGGAAAATCCAGGACAATTAAAATTGTAATTCTTTATCTCACTGTACCATCTTTCAGACACCTCCTTACCTATAGGAAGGAATAAAGAAGAATGTTTCATTCTGTTTCAGTTACCTTTTATTGAGAAAGGACATTTGGAGAACAGTGAGAGAATTAAAGAACAGTGCTACTTACCACAATACACAAAGTCACATATCATAGGAATATCTGCTTAAAATTAGCTTACACTGGTATATTCGGTTCCTTTTTAATTTGCATGAATGGACACAAGAACAGCTAACCCATTCGTTTTTGCAGGACTGTGTTTTTCAAGGTTTGTGGTTAATTGTTCATAATTAAAGCAGAAAAAAAGCCACAGTCACCCTATTTGAATGTGCAGGTCCTGAACCTAAAATATTATGTTCACTCCCAAGTCACGCAGCAGCAGGACTCCCAGCCTTAAGCACCTGTGTTAAAAGAAACTCATTATAACAGCAGGGTCTTCAATCCACGGAGAGAGGAGGGCTACACACAGGTACGAAAATGGAGTTAGCCTCACCACTGCTAGTTGCAAACCAGAGGCTTGTCATGGCAGACTATTTAAAAAGTCTACTTTTGTTCTTTGGGTCTTCATCCCAGCTGCTCTGTCAAATATTAGGCCCTCTTATCCAAACAACCCCTGAACCTACCCCCTCCACCCATGTCCAAGGTAGCGTATGCTCCATATCCACCTGATGGTCCTTCACAGATGCCATGCCAAGACACAACCCCCTGCCAATTCGCAATGGCCTCCATTCCAACTCATGTCCCAACGCCTATCCCATGAAAATATAATCCTAGATCATGTCAGCCCACCTAACACCCTTTCCCTGGACATATTCCATGCCAAGTCACCTAGTGTTCACCATAGGCAGACTTGAAATTAAATAAAGTTCTAAGTATTTATTACAGCCTATATTTTATTTTAAAAGTGCTCTTGTTCATGAAAGTTCATTCAAATCATTTAACCTCTTGGGTATTCCTTATAAAAACAAACAGACTTTCAGTGATAACCCCACAAAGACAGGAAATTCTTTAATAACTTCTTCGAGCTACCAAGCTGTGAAATCAGGACCCCGATCAGATAAGCAGTTTGTGTAAAAAACATGTTGACATAATGATAGCCATTGGCGTATGGTCAACAGTCACTACTATTGTAATTGCTACAAGACTTTTATTAACTCTCACTAACTAGATGTCATTTTTCTTATTTTAAAGGGCTAGAGTTTTAAGTCACTTTATAGCTAGATAGTTCAACTTACCTTATCTGCTTTTCAAGAATTTTTATAAATGCACTAAAACGTGTGAAATCCACACTATAAGCTGAAGCACTTTCTACATCAAAAAATGGACTGAATTGAAATGGATAATTATGTTCAGGTTGCTCCCCACCAACCCCCTGAATTGTTTAAGCCCACCCCCTTTCTCCTACACATGAAAAGGGTTCTGCTAGACTGGGTGGTGAGACTATAGGACCTGTAGTTGATCCACTGCTTTGAACTCTGCAGAGTCTCCATAATTGAACAGAAGTCCAGGCTGCCAACTGTGTTTCTCACTCCACAGATGCTGGCAGACTTCTGCTTTTCCTTGAGATATGTTGGTTTGGTTTTACCATCAATGACGAGAGGAAACAGACAGAGGTTTACTCAGCAATATTTTCATGCTCTGTTGAACGCCTTTCACCTTTCCTAGCTACTGTCACTTTTGAAGCAACGTCACTGAACTCAAACCTTAAATCTGATTTCTGTCCACATATGCTGCTAGACCTGCTGAGTTTTTCCAGTAATTTCTATTTTTGGGTTACTAATGTCTTTTAGGGAAGGAAATCTCCCAACTTTGCCTGGTCTGGCCTACATGTCACTCCAGCCCACAGCAATGGACAATTAGCGACAGGCAATAAATACTGGCTTTGCCCTGCCATCCCCCAATGCTACAAGCCATGAATAAATAAAATAAGATTCTCACTGAGTTTAGCTGAAACAATGCAAGAGATCAAAAAGGTGCAGAGGTGAATTGACAAATCTCATGGAAGTCAGGAACTAACCATACAAACCAATTCACATGGTAATAACAAATTTTGAATTATGTAAACTGATTGTGTTTTTTAAACAACACAGCAACATTCGAAGATTTGACAATATCAGTCTATCCAACCTTGAGAAATCATTAACAATTGGTAGTAATATTGGTTTAGTTTTTTGTGTGTACTAACAAAAAGCAAGTGAATGTGTTTCTTGGATGAAAGTGACAGCGATATGGCACTACGTACTGTTAATAGGCAGGGATCAGGAACTCAACATATGGAAGATTTCAAGTGCAAATTCACATTCTACTATTCCATGGAATAACACAATAGAATAGAGGTCCTTCAGCTCAGTGAGTCTGTACCGCAAAAAAATACCACCACCGATACCAGTCACATGTACCCACACTAGGCCCGGGGCCTTTAATGTTATGACACTTCAAGTGGTCATCGAAGTACTTTTTAAATGTTATGGAGCTCCCTGCCTCAACTATCCTCCCATGCAGTGCATTCCAGAATGCTAACAACAACTTGTGTTTCTGTAGTGCCATTAATTGATTAGATTCCCTACAATATGGAAACAGGCCATTTGGCCCAACAAGCCCACACCAAACCTCCCAAAGAGTAACCCACCCAGACATTCCCCTACCCTATATTTACCCCTAACTAATGCACCTAACACTATGGGCAATTTAGCAAGATCAATTCACCTGACCTGCACATCTTTGGATTGTGGGAGGAAACCAGAGCACCCAGAGGAAACACATGCAGACATGGGGAGAACGTGCAAACTCCACACAGACAGGAATTGAACTGACGCAGGAATTGAACTTGGGTCCCTGGTGTTGTGAGGCAGCAGTGCTAGTCAGTGAGCCACCATGCCACCCACAATTAGCTGGCCAAAAGAAGCACTTCCCAGTAGAAAACTCAAGTAACATTCAACAACAAGGCATGTTAGAAGATATTCAGCCAGATAATTAAAACCTAGACAAATAGTTTTAGGAGAGGAGCATCTTAATGGAAAAGATGTGAAGAGAATTAGGAGAGGATTCCAGACCATAGGGGTCACTGAGGGAATGGTGGATTAATGATGGGGGAATCAAAATAAGCAATGCACAAGACACCAGATTTGGAGAAGCAGAGAGGATTGCAGGGAAGGAGGAGAGGGGCAAGGCCTTAAATGAATTTGAAATCATAGATGAGAATTTTAACACTGGAGCACTGCCAGACTGGATGGCAATGCAGGTCACGATGACCGGTGAACAGGACTTGGTGGGATTCGTAACGTGGGCAGAGCAGAGTTTTAGATAAGCTTATGTTTCTGTCTGATGTGGAGGTGTTGGTGTTGGACTTGGGTGGACAAAGTCAGAAGTTACAGGACACCTGGCTATAGTCCAACAAGCGCATTTGAAATCACAAACAAGCGCTGCTCCTTCATCAGATGAAGTGACCTGATGAAGGAGCAGCACTTGAAAACTTGTAGTTTCAAATTAAACTGCTGGGACTATAACCTGGTGTCATGTAACTTCTGACTGTGTTTGCATAGGGTGGAGAATGGGAAGCTGGCCATGACTGCACTGGAATAATTAAATCTAAAAGGAAACAAAAGCAAGGACCAGGTTTTCTGCAGCCAACCATCCACGGCAAAAAACACCAAGTAACGCTATCAAGGTGGGAATTGCTGATCCTAATGATGGCACAGACATGTGGTCAGAAGCTCAACTCTGAGTCAAATGTAATACCGAGCTAGTGAATGGTGTACTTCAGCCTCAGTCACCAACTCCATCCTTCTCCCTGGCAACTGCCAAAGAATTAAAGTTTGTGGTGGGTGCAAAGGTGGTGCTTCCAGTTTTCACAATATTTTGGTGTACAATGAAATTTCTGCTCATTCAATGTTGAATAGAAACAAACAAAAGAGATGAGCTGCCAGAGGAAGTGGTGGAGGCTGGTACAATTGTAACATTTAAAAGGCATATGAATAGGATGGGTTTGGAGGGATATGGGCCGGGTGCTGGCAGGTGGGACTAGATTGGGTTGGGATATCTGGTCTGCATGGACGGGTTGGACCGAAGGGTCTGTTTCAATGCTGTACATCTCTATGACTCGAGAGAGGTGCTGGTGAGGTAGAGCTGGAACATGACAGGGGCAGAATTTCCCTCTCTCTCAGGTGGATTTAACAGTAGTGAGCAAAATGACTTAAACTGGGCAAAAGTCAACAAACCAGATTATCAATGAGAAAGTCTCTCCTGATTAAGTCCTCATGCCTTAGATAGCAAGTTCAGAATCTCACCATTGCCTGATGGGAAGTTTATACCTATGAATTTTATTCTTGTTTTTTAATTCATTCGAATGTAGGCTTTGTGGAATGTAGGCTGGCCAGCATTTATAGCCCATCCTTAGGTGCACATGAGAAGGTGGCGGTAATGAGCTGCCTTCTTGAACTGCTGCAGTCCATCTGCTTTGGGTTGACCCACAACGCTGTGAGGGAGGGAATTCCAGGATTTTGACCCAGTGACAGTGAAGGAACGGCGATATACTTCCAAGTCAGGATGGTGACTGGCTTGGAGGGGAACTTGAACATGGTGGTGTTCCCATATATCTATTAATTCGACTCGATGCGTTTCTCCTACATAATCAAGAAACTCCAAGTTGCAAAGGCTCAAATAGTAGAACAGACAAGGTACCTGGTGACTTGTCTTGTCAGCATCCACTGAAGCTCATGGGTTAACTATTGATCTTCTCCTTACACAAAGTTACTTATCCTTCACAAGGTGTCTCCATGGTCAAAGTCTGTGCTCTCCCTAGTCTCTACATCCATGCAAATCAACATCAGCAAAGCACCAGCCTCATAATATCATCATGCTTACTCTCAGTCCAATTCGTCCGCAACTAAAGGTATTTAAACATGGACCTTAGAGCTGAGAGTAAGCAAGGACTTACTTGCTTGTGGCAGCTCAATTTGCACAGAGGGACAGCCAGGCACCTTCTGTTCTGCACACAGGTTTTAGCACAGACATGGAGTCAGACAGCCTATGTGTCTTAGCCTGGTTTTTGGCACAACAATTCTTTTGCACTGAGTTAGAGACAGGCAGACTGTGTCTTAGCCTTCCTTTTAGTGCAAATGGAAAAGCAGGAAGCTTTTGAAAGTCACTGAGGAGTAAATGTATCAAACAGAGACAGGGTTGACAGATCATGGCTAAATGGCCTATTTCACAGTGGAGACTGCACTAACCGAAGCTGCTATCCCTGTCCAAGCTGCTGTCCAGGGTCTAGTGGAGTAACCTCTTATTGTGGTCATTCAGGAAGAAGATTGATTTTTTCTGCATTACACCAGTAACTCCAGATCCTTTTACGCATGGAGGGAAAACAGCTTATTGTCTTTTCTTGGGGTGGGCACCGTAGTTCAACAGACAGTGCTTGAAGAGCTGTCCAGCTGGACTTTAAATATGATGCAAAAGCCTTGGAAGATGGAAGCATCCTCAGTCCTTTGCTTGTTCCACAATTCACCAAGCAATGTGTCCAAAATCTCACTCACAACAAGCTGAGAAACATGCGACTGTGCAAAATAACTCAGGCCAAACTATGGCAGAAACGACACAATGAAATATCAGAACTTCAAATTGGAAAATCCTCCCAATAATGTTTACAGATGTCACTTAAGGACAGAATGGAGATTAGAAATAAGAGGGAGTCACCAATAAGTCTTTTCTGGGTTTGGTGGGGGGGGGGGGGGAGCAACCGTGCTAACAGTGTGGAAGGGGGTAGAGAAACAATTGCAAGTAATACTGTGCCTATGACTGACTAAATGAAGAATCAATGTGCAGGGAGAGTATTGGTGTAACATCAGACAGAGTAGTCATTCATAATAAATGCTGCAGCCAAGTTGAGAAGAATGTGAAGAGTTAATTCACAATTGCCATAGTCACAAAGACTTTGGTTGGGGATGTTTCAATGCTGTGGCAGAAAGCTGGTCAGATGGCCGCAAACAGGAAGTTGGTGTATACATGGGCACATTTTGGGGGTAGCAATGCATTCAAATTATGCAGAGTTTATTGTGGACAATTTATGAAATATCACCTTATGTTAGTCAGCCATATGAACACACTGGCGAGGAGAACAGTTCAGAATTTAGGAATTCTGTCAGAAGGAGCCTCCTGACTACCCAAAGCCTGTTCACCAGCAGCAAGGCACAAGTCAGGATTGTACTGGAATACACTCCACTTGCTTAGATGGGTGCAGCTCCAACGACACTCAAGCAGCTCTACACCATCTGGGGCAAAGCAACCCGCTTCTTTGGCAGCACAATTATGACCTTCACCATTCACTCCCTCCACCACTGATGCACAATAACAGCAATCTCTACTGTCCATACGGATGATGTGCAGGTGCTGGTGTTGGACTGGGGTGGACAAAGCTAAAAAACACACAATGCCAGGTTATAGTCCAACAGGTTTATTTGGAAGCACTAGCTTTCAGAGCACTGTTCCTTCATTAGATGGTTCCCTGATGAAGAAGCAGCACTTCGAAAGCTAGTGTTTCCAAATAAACCCTTTGGACTATAACCTGGTGTATGTGATTTTTAACTTTATCCATATGGAGGCATGGTGGCTCATTGGTTAGCACCGCTGCCTCACAGTGCCAGGGACCTGCGTTTCCACCCTCCAGCAACCGTTTGCAGGAGTTTGCATGTTCTCCCCGTGTCTGCATGGGTTTCTGCCAGGTGCTCCAGTTTCCTCCCACACTTCTAGGATTGTGCATGTTTGGTGGGTTGGCCATACTAAATTACCCATAAACTTTCAAGGATGTGTAGGCTGGGTGCATTAGCCATGAAAAATACAGATTTACAGGGGGATGGGTCTGGGTGGGACGCTCGCTGGAGGGTCACCTGTTTGGTTGAATAGCCTGTTTCCACATTGTGGGGATCCAGAAGGACAAGAGCAACATGGGAACACCACCACCTACAAGTTCCCCTCCAAGCCTCCCGCCATCCTAACTTGGAAATATATCACTGTTCCTTCACTATCGCAGGATTGAAATCCTGGAATTCCCTCCCGAACAGTACTGTGGGTCAACCTATAGCTGGTGGACTACAGTAACCCCCCACCCCCCCCCCCCCCCCCCCACTACCTTTTCAAAGGCAATTAGGGATAGGCAATAAATGCTGGCCCAGTGAACAACACCCACAAAAGAATGTTCACCACCACCACCACCTTCCCCAAGACAATCAGGGATGGGCAACAGATGCTGGCCTGGTCGGCAAAGTCCACATCCAACGTGAATAAAAAAAAACCTGCGGGCTGACTGACGGAAACATGGTAAAGATCTGTTAGATTCACCTGCCACTTCAGTCGTCTCCCAATGTGCAGCTTTCACCTCGTGGGAAAACCACCCCCCAAATGACCAGACACATCTATACAGTGAACAGGCCTCATCTGTGAAGTATGGTCTCACCGGGTTGGTCATACGATGCCCAGGCGAGGTTCTCTCCACACTGTTCGCGGCTGGATTCAGGGCTGTGTTTGAGGACCCGAGTGCTGGCCAGAACCTCCGCGTATCTGCACAGCGACACCGACAGAGACAGACAAAGACAGAGAGAGACAGAGAGTCAATGAGAGCAGGCAGCATCCAAAACCCAAAATCTCCAGGCAAGAAGAAGGAGCTTACTGTTTGGCATCTTTACAGAGTTTGCTGCAAAGTTGCAATCCCGGAACACCATGTTTCTTCCTATAATCGTTGTGAGTTTTTAAAACTTCACGGGAAAACTCCTTGGAAGCTGAAATAATACATGCAACAAATCACCATTACAGAATAAACACCAAGGGGGAAAGGGATTCAAATCCACATGAAAAGACTGACCTGATTTGCCCATGTTAAGCTTCTAGCTGGAGCTCTTGTGAAGAGTTGCTGAGGGATTTGTTACACAGCAGCCGCTGGTTACCTCACTCTCACCGCCAGCGCCTTATAAGGAGCAAAAGGCAGCCTTTTCCGGGATGGAGTCCGGAGACCGAGCGATGGCCACGTCCCACCGGCACTCCGAGCGCCACTCCCTCCCTCAGCTAGCGGAGTGCAACATCACCCCGGGGTCACACACATCCCACCCCACCCCACCCCACCTCGGCGGGGCGCAACAACTGTCCCAAGGTCATTCCCCCCCTCCCCTCCCCCAGGGTGTAGCTCTGCCTCAGGGTCACAGCCCCCTCCCCCCAAGGTGTAGTTCTGTCCCAGGGTCACTCCACCACCCCCCCCCCCCCGGGGTTTAGCTTTGCCCCAGGGTCACACCCCTCCCCCCCAGGGTGTAGCTCTAACCCAGGGTCACTCCCCTCCCCCCCCCCCCCCCCCAGGGTGTAGCTCTGTCCCAGGGTGTAGCTCTAACCCAGGGTCACTCCCCCCCCCCCCCCCCAGGGTGTAGCTCTGTCCCAGGGTGTGGCTCTATCCCAGGGTCACACCCCTCCCCCCCCCAGGGTGTAGCTCTATCCCAGGGTCACACCCCCTCCCCCAGGGTGTAGCTCTGTCCAGGGTCACTTCCCCCTCAGGGTGTAGTTCTGTCCCAGGGTCACACACCTCTCCCCCCAGGGTGTAGCTCTGTCTCAGGGTCACTTCCCCTCCCCCCAGGGTGTTGCTTTATCCCAGGGTCACTCCCCCCTCCCACCAGGATTTAGCTCTGTACCAGGGTCACTTCCCCCTCCCCCCAGGGTATAGCTCTATCCCAGGGTAATTCCCCCCCCCCCCCCAGGTGTTGCTCTGTCGCAGGGTCACTCCCCCACCCCAGGGTATAGCTCTGTCCCAGGAATACTCCCCCCCCCCCCCCCCCCCCCCGCATGTAGCTCTGTCCCAGGGTTACACTCCCCTCCTCCAAGGGTAGAGCTCTGTCTCACCCCCCCCCCCTCCCCGGGATGTGGCTCTGTCCCAGGCTCTAACCCCCACCCTGGGGTGTAGGTCTTACCTGGGTCACAGAACCCCCACCCCCGCTCCCATCCAGGCATGACTCTGTCTCAGTGTCACTTCCACTCCTTTCCCCCATCACTTGGGTCTATCTCTATCCTGTGGTGACCCCCCCCCATCACGAAGGGTGCATCTCTGCCCTGGAACCACTCCCACCAGGGATAACTCCCCCCCCCCCATGTGTAGCTCTGCCCCAAGGTCTCTCCCTCCACTCCCAATGGTGCAGCTCTGTCCTAGGGGAGTGGCCCGCAGTACTATCTCAACATTATGACTTCAACTGACAATACTGGTATTGCCCTCAAGCTCAATTTATCTGACTTTTACAATATAATTGTGAAACAAAGTATATTGAGAAATTAAAGATATTGAGGTCAGAATCCATTCACTTAAAGCTCAAAAATAGCAGAGAATTGCACTACTTAGCTCATTGTATAGACATACAAACAGCATTATAACATGGAGACATCAAACAGCAGAAGAGCATATCTACAGTGAAATCACAGAAACATAGAAGAATTGTGAAGTGGTGCTAATGGGAGTTAGCTTTTTTATGCTACCTTGTCATTGGTGGCTAGGTTGGCATTTATTGCCCATCTCTAATTGCCCTAGAAACAGTGATAAGCTGCCTTTTTTTTTAATAGATATTTTTATTGAAAATTTAACATGTTTTTACAAACTTACAAAAAATACACACAAATACAAACACTAATATACAATTAAATATCAAATAAGTAATAACCAAAACCTAACAACCAAAAAGAAGAGATAAAGAGAAAAAAAAGGAGAAAATAAAACTTAACCATCTACTAATCTAACCTATACCTAACCAGGGCGTATAATAAAATTTCTTACATTATTCAAGAAAAAAAAGGATAACATAGTGAAGTACACACTTGAAACTAATTAACATCAAGTCATAATAAAAAACAGTATTTGTACAGGACTCCTCCCCCAAGGGCCTCCAGACCAGCCAGAACCACTACCACAACTGGATGACAAAATGGCTGAAATATCTGTATCTATACAATTCAGGAAGGGCTGCCATATTTTATAGAATAATTCAGTTTTTTGGTGCACCATATTTGTAAGGAAGTCAAGGGGAATACATTCCATGACCAACCTTTACCAAATCGAAAGTCCTGGACAGCCCTCAGCTCCCCAGTTTATTAAGGTATTTTTCCTTGCACCAAAAGAGAGAATGGAAAATAATTTCTTCCCGTGCACATCCAGGGAAGGCAGGTTCAAAAAGCCCAGGAGAAGAGATACTGGATCCACCCTAATTTTGCTCCCAAGATTTCTGTCAGAGCATTTGCTACCCTGACCCAGTAAGTGCGGATCTTATCTCATGTCCATAAGCAGTGTGTGAGAGTGCCGACCTCTATTTTACATTTAGGACACATTGGAGATGCTCTTGCCCTAAATTTTGCCAAACATTCTGGTACTATATGAATCTATGGAGTATCTTTAACTGAATGGCTTGGGTTCTATTACAGATGGAGATTTTTCTGGCATTTTCCCAGATGTCGTCCCACATTTCTGTGGATATTTCCCACCCCAATTCCTGATCCCATGTTCTAAGCAATCGTTCCATGTCTTCCGAAACTTCATTATATAATAAATGATAGAGACTGCTGACCGAGGGTAAACCTATTGGCCACAACACTCTTCCCTATCTGACTTATAAAGGCTATCTCGTAACATAGTCTTTTTCTACATGTAATCTCAAATTTGGAAGTATTGAAAGAAGTCTCCATTAGGTAGTCCAAATTTCTGGTGCGGCTGTTTAAAAGACATCTTGAGCCCCTCATCAAACAGATCCCCTAAACAGGAGATACCCCTGGACCGTCAGGATTTAAATGTAGCGTCGGTGAGCCCCGGTTGAAAACCCCATGCCCCGACTATAGGAGTATAAGGGGAGGTTTTATGTGAATTATCCTCATTTTGCCGCATTATCTTCCAGGCTTTAATTGTGTTTAATTCTATAGGATTTTTACAATGGTCCATAATGACTTTCATCTTATCTAAAAATAAGAAGTTAATAAGAGGACACTTTGCTTGAGAAGCTTCGATGTCCAGCCAGATTGATTGCGGATCACACAAAACCCAATCAGCTATGTAGCTTAATAGAGAACTCAACTGATAATTCCTAAAGTCTGGAAAATCCAGCCGTTCCCTTGCTTGTGGAAGCTGTAGCTTCTTTAACTTCATGCGCGACCGTCTATGATTCCAGATGAAAGAACTAAGCCAACCGTATAGTTTGCGCAATGCCGGCCTCGCTAGCATCACAGGGAGCATTCTCACAGGGTATAGGGGACGGGGCAAGATATTCATTTTAATTAGAGCTATTCTACCTAGCCTGGAAATTGGAAGATCCCCCAACGTTAAAGGTCCTGCCTTATCCTTTTCAGTAGATGCACAAAATTGACCTTATACAGCTGGCCAAATACTGGGGTGATAAAAATGCCTACATATAAAAAAACCCTCCAGAGACCACCGAAAGGGAAAATGAGACAGTCCAATAAGTGGGACATACTAGCGAGACCGCCCATCGGCATGGCCTCCGATTTTGAGAAATTAATTTTGTAACCTGAGAATGCACCAACAAAATTAATAACTTGGATCAGGCAGGGCACGGATATCAAAGGAAAGAATCCATACTGAGAAAAAGGAGAACATCTGCATAAGGGGTAATTTTATGTTTATGAGTGCCAACTCTTGGAGCTATTATATTAGAATCAGCCCGTTTAGCTTCTGCTAATGGCTCAATTGTGAGTGTGAATAGTAACAGTGAGAGAGGACATCCCTGACGGCAGCCCCTACCCACACTGAAGCTATCCAAGCCTAAACCACTGGTGGTCACGCCTGCTTTGGGGTCATTATACAATGTTGAGACCCATTTAGCAAATACCTTTCAATGCCAAACCTTTCCAGTGTATAGAACAGGTATGACCATTCAACCCGGTCAAATGCCTTCTCCACGTCCAACGAGACTACTATTCCTGGTGTTCTTTCCTGATGACAGACTTGAATCACATTCAAAACCCTTCTAATACTATTAGATGATCTATGACCCTTGATAAACCCTGTCTGGTCCTCTTTTATGATATATGGCAATAGCCTCTCCAGCCTTAATGCTAATGTTTTAGAAAGAATTTTAAAATCTACATTTAGCAAAGATATTGGTGTGTATGATGTGCAATCTTCTGGGTCCTTTCCTTTTTTGAGAATGAGAGAAATATTTGCTTCTCTCAACGAAGGCAGGAAGCAGCCTTGACTATATGAATAATTATACATGTCTATAAGTGGGCCAGCCAGTACCCCTATAAACGCTTCGTAGAATTCAGCCTGGAATCCATCTGGGCCAGGTGCTTTAACGCTCTGAAGCTGCCTGATTGTGTCAAGTACTTCCTGGATTGTCAGGGGAACATTCAGGATTGACACCTGTTCCGGGGTTAAGTCCAGAAAGGCCAGGTTTTTTAAAAAGGACTCCATTTTCTTAGCTCTATCTTCATAATCGTGTGATTTAAACAAATCAGAGTAAAATTTTCTAAAGATTGTATTGATCCTTTTATGATCATGAGTCAAAGTACCAGCACTTTCCCTGATGGACGTAATAACTTGAGGGGCCTTTTCTTTCCTTGCGAGAAAAGCTAGGTATCTACCAGGCTTATTGCCATATTCATATAATCTTTGCTTTGCAAGTAATATTTCCCCCTTTGCCGTTTGGGTAAGTGCGGTATTCAGGGCTGTCCTAAGGGCTGTATTCCTTTGTAACTTAGCAACAGAGGGTCTATTAACATACGCTGTCTCAGCTGCCTTCAAGCGAGCCTCGAGTAGATGTTGTTGCTCTCCCTTTTGTTTTTTCTGCCGAGTATGAAATAATCAGACCCCATGGATAGGCCTTAATGGTCTCCCACATCACTGACGGGTTACTGGCCGTACCTGAGTTAATTTCCAAAAGGGTTTTGAATTCTTGAGAGAAATATTTTACAAATTTACTATCCTTCATTAAAAAGAATCCATACGCCAATGTCGGGGGGCCATCTCATTGTTCCTAGCCTTGATTTCCATATACACTGCAGCATGATCAGAAATTATTATATTACCTATTTTGCAGGATGGTATGGAATTCACAAAGGTCGAGTGCGCAATTCTAGTGTGACACTTATGTGGATTATAATAAAAAGAGAAATCTCTGCCTTGCAGGTGGAGGCACTTCCACATATCTACTAATCCTAGCTCTTTATTCAAATCCGCCAATTGCCTGGATGTGGGGGATATACCCGCAGTACTCTTGGGTATCCTGTCTATCTCCGGGTCCATAATGCAATTAAAATCTCCTCCTAAAATTGTGTATCGAACCCTGAAAGCCATCAGTTTGGAAAATGCTTCCATTATAAATTTGAAAGGATGTGCTGGGGGACAATAAAGATTCAAAATCCCATCTCCCTCTCCATTTATAAGGGCATTAATCAGTGTGTACTATCCAGATTCATCTTTTATCTGACTTAAGACTTTGAAAGGGAATTTCTTCCGAATGAGAATGACTACTCCCCTACTTTTTGAATTAAAAGATGAAAAGAAGGCCTGATCAAATCCTCTCTGTTGTAATTTCAAGTGCTCTTTATCCAGTAAATGTGTCTCCTGTAAGAGAGCGATATCAACCCTTTCTTTTTTGAGGTTGAATGCATTTTCTTCGTTTTGATTGGCGAATTACCCCCTTGACGCTCCAAGTGCACCACTTAATCGAATGAGTAGCCATAATTATCCAGGCAAGTCCGAGACCTCCCGGGAGGAAGAACCCCATCCAAAGCACCCCGTGTGTAGACCATAGAAAATTCACAAAAATAGAAATTCTTTAATACACTCACACCAATATAGTAAAAAACTATTTCTAAATAAAAAAATATAAAACATATTTAAAAGGAGATTTTCCCCCTTGCTCCCAGGGGGCATCACTTCCTATCTGAAAACCCATCGTATCCTCTCCCAACCAGTGCCCCACCCTTGACCCAGGCACCCTATAATAAAATAGAAAAATTCAAGTGTACTATAAAGTTAAAGTTAACGGTGAGTACCCTACCCCCCACCCCTACCAACACCAAGATACATTTTGTAAAGATAATACTACGTATAAATATATAAAACTATTAAGTTACAGTTTCAGCAGGTAATAATTAAGTATAATAATACAAAAAAAGTGAGGAAAACCCCGCTCTAAAAGAAAGCAAATGCCCCCCTCTCACCTGAAACAACTAAACCGCCTGGCCTATTACAAAAAAAAGGAAATCACTTAGTGAAGAACAAATAAGCCCCCCTCTCTACCTCCCGGAGATGATATTAAACACTAAAAGAAATAAGGTAAAAAAAGAAGGGTAAACCGGGAGAGGGGGAGACAGAACAGCATCATTAACAACATGGATTATTTCTTACAATCTATTTCAGAGAGTCCAAAAATTCCTTGGCCTTCTCCGGTGATCCGAAGTTATTGCCAGATCCTTCGTGATTAAAACACAGCATCGCTGGGTAGCGCAAGGAGTACTGGATGTTTAAGTCCCTTAGACACTTCTTTGTTTCATCAAATGCCCTCCTCTTGCAAAGCTGGGGAAAAATTCTGAAACAGCATGATCCTAGATCCCTTATATGTCATGGTCTGGCGATCTTTCCTGAGGGTTCTGGAGACTTCCAGAAGCATTTGCTTCTCTCTGTAATACTGAAGCTGGAACAGGACTGGGCGGGGGTTCTGGAGCGACCCGGGCCTGTATACAGCAACCCAGTGGGCCCATTCTACCCGCACCTGGCCTGATTCAGCCTCCAGCTTCAATATCTGAGGGAGCCACTGCTCCAAAAACGCTGCAAGCTGGCCTTCCTCTTCCCGTTCGGGAAAGCCCAGCAAAGAAATATTCTTTTGGTGACTCTGATTCTCAAGGTCATTGACATGATCTTCTAAGGCCTGGACTCGCTGTTCGAGAGTCCGGATCCGACCCATAGCCGATTCTGCAGCAGCCTCAGAGGTCGCGGCCTTTAGCTCCACCCCTCCGACGCAACGTTCGATTTTTTCAATAGCATGACTGAGAGCGACTCCCCCTGCTTCTGGATACCACTATGAAGATATCGATCTTCTCTTCCAGCTTGGTAATTACAGCAACAAGGCTCACCACCATAGGTAAGTCCTCCTGGGGCGGCTGCAGATGCCTCTGCTGCTGCTGGGGGCGGGAGGTTCCTGCCTGCTGCGAGCTGCAGGCATTCTTTCCTTTAGTCATTTTAACAAAGCACCAAACTACTCAAGTTTGATTCAAAATGACTAACTGTATTGATTAAAAGTTATTTTGAATGGTTTGGCAGATGTGGTGGGGGCAGGTAGCCCACTTTGCCTGAGTCTTGGGCAGGGCACTACAGACTCAAACTTTCTTGGTCGCCGCCATTTTGGATCTCTGAGCTGCCTTCTTGAACTGCTGTTGTCCTTGCAAAATAAAGACATCACAATGCTGTTGTAGAGGGATCCAGAATTTTAGGTGAGCAACAGTGAGGGAGCAATTTCCAAGTCAGGATATAAACTGTCTTGCAGGAGAACTTGTGGGTGGTAGTGTTCTGGTGTATGTACTGCCCTTGTACTTAATAACCCAACCTCCACAGCCCTCTGCAGTAAAGTACGCCACAAATTTACTACCCTCAGAAAAAATGTCTCCTCATCTCTGTCTTAAATGTGTGATCGCTATAAATTTTATCCTCTTGTCCTAGAGTCTACCATTTTGGGAAATAACCTCTCCCCATCCACCTTGACAAATGTCTGAGGAATTTTATATTTTAATTAGGTTAGACCTCATTCTTAACCTCCGTTAGGACGTAGAAGAGAAAATAGTGGGAGAAGTATATGCAAACCTAGCATCACCTTCTTCAAACAGCTTGACCTGTGGTAGCATGTGCAGATCAAGCATTGCATTGTTAGTTACCTCAAGACGCACAACTCCAGAGTGGAAAAAAAATCATTCTCTATTTCGAGCGACTGCCTGAGAAGGAGGAGGCTTAGGAGTGGAGATGGTGGTGTCAAGGAACATAGGAACAGGAGTCGGCCATTCAGTCCCTCAAGCCTGTCGTACCATTCAACAAGATCATGGCTGACCTATGGCTTAGTGACACTTATGAAATCCTACCTTGTGAGCAGTGTCTGGCTATTGCTTGACTGACATATTAACCAGGAGAAAGTGAGGACTGTAGACACTGGAGATCAGAGTCAAAAGGTGTGGCACTGGAAAAGCACACCAGGTCAGGCAGCATCCGAGGAGCAGGAGAGTCGACATTTCGGGCGTGCTGCCCGACCTGCTGTGCTTTTCCAGCGCCACACCTTTTGACTCTGACGTATGACTCCTGGGCCATTTCAGAGCACAGTGAAGAGTCAATCATATTGCTGCTGGGTTCATCATTACTGAGATGAGCACTGCATTGAACATTTATTAATTTAAACACCACTAGTGGTCACTGAAAGGATTCAAACCCCATGAGCATTTGTCTGGTGCCTTGAGATTGCTAGTCCAATGAGGTCAGCACCATACTATAGCCTCCCCTAGTGTCAGAGGACTGAGAATGGCAGATGTGACGACTTATTTGAAGAAACAGTGTAAGAACAGTCCTAGCAACTAAACAGGTCAGTTAGTTTAACCTGAGAAATGGATAAGGTTTTACAAACAATATTAGAAGAAAATAATCAACAGACATCTAGAGGGGATTGAGTTAGTTAAGGAGAGCTAGTGAGGGTTTGTAAACGACAGGCCATGTTTGACCAATTGAATTGAAATATTTGATACCTTAACAGAGAAAGTTAATGAAGTGAATGCAAATGTTGCTCATGTGTATTTTAAGAAAATGTTTCACAGTGAACCAAATAAAAGTTGAGTTGCAAACCTGAGGCTATGGCACAGGAGGAATAGTGTCAAATTAGAATTTAAACGATGGCTTAAGAACAGAAACCATGAGTTTTGATAAACAATGATGTTTTTCGGACTGAAGGTGATAGTGTGTTCCTAAAGGGTCATTGCCGGGATCAGTGATTTTCAGTTGCTATATGTATAAAAGACTTGGATTTTGGAAAATTTCAAAATATACTGTGATATCAAACTTGAAAGAATGGTAAACTGTGAGGATGATACTGGTTAACTACAGCAGGACATAGGTAGGCTAGCAGAATGAGCAGACACATTTAGTATAGAGAGATTGTCAGGTATTTTGGCTGAAGTTGTCGGGAGGAATAATGAAAGCAAATAATTAATTTGTTCTGAAGAATGTAGTGAAACAGAAGGAGCTGAGACTACATGTGCATCTTTGAAGGTGGCTAGACACAATGAGAATACGGTGAGTAAAACATCAGGCTAGAGGAATCGGGTACAAAAGCGGGGAAGTTATACTGAACCTTTATAAAACTCCAGTGAGACTACAGCCAGTGAATTACATCCAGTTCTGATCACTGCACGTTAGAAGAGATGTGAGAATCCTTGAGATGGCGGAGAGGAGATTTATAAGAATAGATCCAGCGACAAGGGAATTTATCTACCAAGTTAGGTTGGAGAAGCTGGGATAGTCCTCCTTGGAGCAAAGGAGATTGAGGGAGCTTTAATAACAGTTCTACAAGACTATGGCAGGTTTAAATACGATAAACAACATCATGAGTTGTAAGAGCAGAATTAGGCTGTCAGGTCTGCACTACCATTCAATGATCTAATAATCCACAACTCTATTTTCCTGCCTTTTCTCCATAACTGTTCTTTCTCTAACTGATTAAAGATCTGTCTAACTCAGCCTTAAATATACTTAACAACCCAGCTTCCACAGCCCTCTGTGATAAAGAATTATCCCTTACTCTGAGATTATGCCCTCTGGTCTTCAACTCTCCTGCCTTTACATCTAACAGTGAAGCACCTTAAGCCTGCATGTTTCAAAAGAATAAGTGATTTCCCTTCCTCAACAATTTTGTTTCCATTTCTGAGGATAGCCTGGCCACCAATATCCACTAGGTAAAAACAATGACTACAGATGCTGGAAAACAGAGTCTAGGTTAGAGTGGTGCTGGAAAAGCACAGCAGGTCGGGCAGCATCCGAGGAGCAGGAAAATCGATGTTTTGGGCAAAAGCCCTTCATGAGGAACCAATGTCCACTATAAACCCCTGACTCCCACAGTTACCTGACGATGATACATTCTTGCATCCTGCTTCCTGTAAAGACTCTATTCTACTCTCCCAGTTCCTCCTCCTCTCTTGCATTTGTTCTGATGATACCAACTTCAACAAGGGAGCCTCCAAAATGTCCATCTTCTTCCTCAGCCAAGGATTCCCCAGCACTGTTATCGACAGGGCCCTCAGCTGGGTCTGACCCATCTCCCGTACTTCGGCCCTCACCCCTTCTCTTCCCTCCCACAGCAGTATAGGGTACCCCTGGTCTTTACATACCATGAACTCTGGTAGAGTTCCTGAAGAAGGGCTCATGCAAGAAACGTCGACTCTCCTGCTCCTTGGATGCTGCCTGACCTGCTGCACTTTTCCAGCAACACATTTTCAGCTCTGATCTCCAGCATCTGCAGTCCTCACTTTCTCCTTACATACCATCCCACCAGTATCCACATCCAGAGGATCATTAGCCACCCTTTCCGTCATGTCCAGTGAGATATCACCACCGGACACATATCTCCCTCCTTTCCCTTGTCTGCTTTCCGCAGGGTCTCTTCCCACCAGGACACCCTAGTTCACTCTTCCTTCACTCCCAACATTCCTCCACAGCCCCACGGCACTTCCCCTGAAGTTGTAACATCTGACCGTTTATGTCCTCCCTCCTCAGTATCCAAGAGCCCAAACATGTCTTCCAGGTGAAGCAGCACTTTACCTGCACTTCTCACAATCTATTCTACTGCATTCGCTGCTCACAATGTGGTCTCCTCTACATTGGGGAAATGAAGCACAGACTGGATGACTGCTTTGCAGAACACCTACGTTCTGCCCACAAAAATGACCTTGATCCTGCAGTTGTCTGTCACTTCAACACACCAGTCGAGAGTGTGGCGCTGGAAAAGCACAGCAGGTCAGGCAGCATCTGAGGAGCAGGAGAATCGATGTTTCAGGCATAAACCCTTCCTGATGAAGGGCTCATCCCTGAAATGTTGATTCTCCTGCTCCTCGGATGCTGCCTGACCTGCTGTGCTTTTCCAGCACCACACTCTCGACTCTGATTTCCAGCAACTGCAGTCCTCACTTTCTCCTACTTCAACACACCAGCCTGTTCCCTGGCCAACCTCTCTGTCTCAGTGCTCCAGCAAAGCTGAAAGAACAGCCCCTTATTTTCCACCTAGAGACTGGACTCAAAATAGAGTTCAATGACTTTATGGTTTGAGCCCCCCCCATGTCCTTACCCCAACCCCCACATCCAGGCCTTGTTATCACATAGTCAGCTATTACAGACCACCCATTGTTAGCCACTCATTACTATTTACCCTTCTAGCCAGATCAGCATCTACTCCTTTTTCTGTTCAACTGTTCTTCTCTCTCTTTGGGCTCTATCCCCACCTATCATTGACTCCTCAGCCTCTACCTCACCACCCTATCATCTGCGTATAAACCAACATTTTCATAGCTACCATCAGCCACTCAACCCAAAACATTAACTCTGATTTTTCTCCACAGGTGCTGCCAGACCTGCTGAGCTTTTCCAGCAATTTCTGTTTTTGGTCTCTGATTTATAACATTCACAATACTTTTCAGTTTTTATTTCGGACAGGTGGCTTTATTGATGTATTATAAGGACACCCAAATCCCCCTGTTCTGCAGATTTCTGCAGATTTTTCCCATTTAAATAAAATTCAGCTCTTCTGTTCTTATCAAAGTACATAGCCTCATACTTTCCTACATTATATTCCATCTACCAAACTTGTGTTCCCTCACATAACTTGTATTTATTCCACTTCGAGTCCTTGTATTATTATTACTATCCGCCTGCTCAACTTATTTTGTGTCATCGCCAAACGTCAATAGAACATTTCTTTCTGACATCCAAGTCATTAAGATGTTACATGACTGTGGTCCCAGCATTGATCCTTGAAGCATTCCACTAATTACAGGTTGCCATCCTGAAAATGCTCCCTTTATCCCAACTCACATTCTATTTATTAGCTGATCCTCTGTCCATGCTAGTATATTGTCCCCTACACCGGGGTCTTATTTATTTAGAAGTATCCTTATGTGTAGTATTTTATCAAACACCTCCTGAAAATCCAATACATTACAGCCAGGGTGGCACAGTGGTTAGCATTGCTGCCTCACAGCACCCAAGACCTGGGTCTGATTTCACCCTGGGATGGAGTTTGTACATTCTCCTCGTGTCTCTGTGGATTTCCTCTGAGTACTTCGATTTCATGCCACAGTCCAAAGATGTGCAAGTTAGGTGGATTGATCATTCCAAATTGTCCCACAGTGTCCTGGGATGTGCAGGCTTGGGTGGATTAGCCATGGGAAATGCAGGATTACAGACTTGGGGGAGTCTGGTCAGGACGCTCTTCATAAGGGCAGTGTGGACTCAATAGGCCAAATGATCTGCTTTCACACTGGAGTGTAAGTTAGGCAAAAATTCCAATCAGATACCCCGGACTAAAACCCTCTGAACTTGGGACATCAGTTTGTAGAATTCACTTTTGAACAAAGAGTCACTGAGCTCTCTGGCTGAGACAATCCAGGCAATATGCAAGCCTAGGGGAAGCTGGCTGGAACAGGGGGTTAGCTAAAGGAAGCTGCAAATGCCTTAGCTAAAAGTAAATGAACGCCAGCCTGAAGAGCTAAATATCAAGACATTATGCAGCTGACAAAAACATGGAATCATTTGACTTTTAATCATTTGTTCATATGCGGAGAATGCTCATACTGAACATTCAACACAGTTCAACGACATGCAAACCTGAATGGGGAAAGACGTCACACTACCAGCAACACCCTAACCTACACCCAGAGAAATAATGGACATTCAAAACTATCAGAAACCCACTCACTTTAATTGTAGAACCATTCACACTTCATTAATACTCAGGAAGCTCATTCAACCCAAAGGGGTGGAACAACAGCTCAGTGATCAAATCCAGATTTGGTGGGAAATAAGGGAAACTGACAGTCAGTATAACTGGGGAACACTGAGTGTGAGATAAGGGACACTGACAGTCAGTATAACTGAGGAACACTGAGTGTGAGATAAGGGACACTGACAGTATAACTGAGGAACACTGTGTGGGGGTGATATGGGAAATTGACAGTCAGTATAACTGGGGGACCCTGAGTGGGAGATAAGGGACACTGACAGTCAGTATAACTGAGGAACACTGAGTGGGAGATAAGGGACACTGACAGTCAGTATAACTGAGGAACACTGAGTGGGGGTGATATGGGAAACTGGCAGTCAGTTTAACTGGGGGACCCTGATCTCTGGGTTTGTTCAGCATGAGGTCTGGCCAGAATTGAGAGAATCCACCACAACCTGTCACAGACTCAGGAAAAGAAGGAGAGCAAGCAATCTTCTCAATCACGAACTTCCATGTAATGACAAGAAGTGACTGTAGAGCCAAGAGACTGACTGGGGACAGTGTCAGTGACATCCACTATTGTCCAAGCCAACAAAAGCCAATTTCGGGGTGAGCATAAGGTCATTGAGTCTCTCTGCCCCAGCTCAGTAAGGTAGGGTAGGAAGGGTGGGATTCAGGGCCGACAGTGCAGGGCACTCCCCATGGAAGGGAAACAGAATGGGACCATGGGATTCGCGTTATCTCTCTCTCTCTCTCTCTTTTCACCTATCACCCAGTAAGTAACAGCTCTCTGTAATTCAAAATCCACTGTACCAAGTCAGGGCAGCAAGGGAAAACTGTGGTGTTAGTAGCTGTGAGACAAGTCTCACTTTACTTGATGCATTGCATTGTTTTTTTCGAAATACTCATTTTCTTGTCAGGGATTGTATATGTTCTCAATTTTGCTTGTTTTAATAAAATCAGAGTTTCCTCTGAAGCATCTGCCTCCTGTGTTTTTCATCACAGTACATCACACTATACAGCACAGTAGCTCAGTGGTTAGCATTGCTGCCTCATAGCAGTAGGGTTCCTGGTTTGATCCCAGCCTTGGGCAGACTGTCTGTGTGGAGTTTGCACATTCTCCTTGTGTCTGTGTGGGTTTGCTCTGGTTTCCTCACAAGATGTGCAGGTCAGTTGAATTGGCCATTCTAAATTGCCTGTAGTGTTAGGTGCATTAGTCAGAGGGAAATGGGTCTGCGTGGGTTACTCTTCGGAGCGTCTGTGTGGACTGGTTGGGCCGAAGGGCCTGTTTCCATATTTTAGGGAACCTAATCAAATCTAAACCCAGTGTCAGAACCTATTGAGATCGTTTGTTGGGTGTTCACAGAGGTAATTCTATATTCTGTTCTCTTTTGCTTGTGTTTCATTTGGTAATATACCAAATAAATTCTGTTTTGTTTAAATTTAAATGGTTGGGCCAGCTGCATCTCTCCTGGAATATCCACAACACCTTCTTAAAACAACTAGCAAAGTTAGGGTCTGGGCTCTTTTCTTGAAATGTTTTGACGGGGTTTGGCCTGGTCCATAACAGATTGGGGGCTCTTTGCAGGATTTGTTCTATTATTCCGATTTGAGATTGGGGAAGGCAGCGAGTGGTAGGTGTTACTGTCTTTTGTTTTGGGTGTTGGTTTCAGTTGGTTTAAATAGTGCTTGAGATAGCAATAGCTCTTTCAGTCACCAAAGAGTATTCTGGGGATGGAAGAAGTGACTTTTGGGGGTTTTGCAAAGGGTGATTAAGGCCAAGCTGCTGGAATTAGCAGAAAAACTGCAGTTGGAGCTGCCTCTTTCCATGAGGGGAGGAGAGATAACTACAGCAATAGCTCAACATATAAATTTGCTGTAAATGCCATCAGGATCTTTAGAAATGGCTAAAATTCAATTGAAAATGAATCAGCTTGAGTTAGAGACAAAAAACAAGGAAAGGGCAACGGAAATGAAACAGTTTGAATTATACTTAAAAGCAGAAGAAAAAGAAAAAGAATGAATCACTTCAGCAGACAAGAAGAAAAGGGGAGAGAGGAAGGGGAGAAAGAAAGGGAGTTTGAACTTCAGATATTGGCACTTAGACAGGAAAGTCAGCTTAAGTGAGGGTGTGCAAACTCATGGTAGCCAAAGGCCTGGTGAGAAACTATTTTAAATGTATTCTCAAGTATTGCCGAAATTTGATGAGAGGGATGTGGAAGCCTTTTACATCTCATTTGAAAAAGTGGCTAAACAAATGCAGTGACCAGTGACCATGTGAATTTTGTTCATACGAACAAAACTTGTAGATTTAACTAGTGAAGTATTCACATCACTATCAGAGCAGGTATCTGGGGCGCATAAGGAGTTGATGAAAGCCATTTTAAGTGCATCCGCCAGAAGCCTACAGGCAATTTTTCAGGAATCTAAGGAGGGACCCTGATCAAACCTAAATTGAGTTCGAAAGGAGCAAACAAAGTAATTTTGATTGGTGGATAAGGGCATTAAAAATAGAGAAAACCTATGATGCTCTTAGAGAGATGATTATTTTGGCGTTCAAAAGCTCTTTCTGAAGTATTTAGAACTCATGTGGAAGGGCAGAGAGTTAAACAGCAAGATTAGCAGCTGAAATGACTGATGATTATGAGTTGATCCATAAATCAAAGTTTGGCTTCCAAAGTCAATTTCAACTCGTGAGGGATAGAAATTGGGGAAAAGAGAAATCCTCACATGGAATGGCAAAAGCAGAGCTCGGTGAAGATCATAAGGATAACTTACCACAGGGTTAAAAGGAAATCCTTGAAGGAAAAAGAGAAGTTAAAAAGCTCTGGTGTCGTCACTGCAATAAAGTAGTCACATGAAATCACAATGTTGGTGGGTTCAGAAAAACACTAGGAAGCCAGATGTAGGAAAACAGGATAAGCCAGTGAATTTTGTTGGAGTGGTAATGGAAAGCACAGTGAAGGTTAGAAAGCTGCATCAGAATGTAAAACCTGGTCAGAGATTGGTTGAGGAGGAAGGGCCAGATCTTCTTAAACCATATACCTGCGAAGGTAAAATGTACTCGCATAGGCCAGGAGCAACAAAGAGGTTACAATATTAAAAGGTACAGGACCCTCTTAGTTTGTGATGTTGAAAGATGAGGAGATATGTACCTCTGAAGGACTATTGCCAGAAAATGTGCTAGTAACCAGAATTTATGGTGAAGTAAGCACTCAATTATTTAAAGTGAGGTTAGAATGTCCAGTGAAGAGTGGAAAAGTTGTGGTAGGAGTACTGGGCAAACTCTCAGCTCCAGGAATACAATGTGTCTTTGCTAATGATATAGCTGGTTTACGAGTTGAAAAGCCAGTGGAAACTCAGGCAACTGAACTATTGCAGGACACATATCCTGGGAGTGTTTTCCTGACTAAGTGTTTACGAGGTCACAGTTACCAGTTGAAACAGGAGAGATCAAAGAGTACAGAAAAGAAAGCTGAAGTGAAATTAGCAGAAATGCTGTTTAATCAAAATGTTGACACAAACCAGGAGCAGTTAGATGACAAAGCAGACATTTTAGCTCAAATAAATTAACTGAGTTACAGCAGAAAGATTAAAATTTAAAGCAATTGTATCCAAAGGCATACACAGAAAAAGATTCCAAATGTATCCCTGAATGTTACTATTTTAAAAATGATGTCTTAATGAGGAAATGGAAACCATCACATATTCAGGCAGATGAGAAATGGGCAGAGGCTCATCAAGGGGGGATATAGAAAGGAGATGTTGCAGGTAGCACACGAGCTACCACTAGGGGGTCATTTGGGAGTGTGAAAAACTCAAGCTAAAATACAAAACCATTTTTACTGGCCTAGACTGCAGAAGGATGTAGTTGTCATACATGTCAGATAATTGGAAAACCACAGGCAATAATAAAACCAGCACCTTTAATACCTATTCCTGCATTTGTGGAACCTTTTACAAGAGTCTTAATTGATTGTGTAGGACCCCTACTGAAAACAAAAAGTAGGAATCAGTATTTTTTAACAATAATGGATGTGTCCACTAGATTTTTCGAGGCCGTTCCATTACGCAATAAAAGGATTGTAGAGGAATTACTCAAATTTTTCACTAGATACGGACTGGCCACAGAGGTACAATCAGATCAAGGGTCAAACTTTACATCAAAATTACTCAAGGAAGTTATGGACAGCTTAAGAATACAACAATTCAAATCTACTGCGTACCATCTAAAGTTGCAGGGAGCACTAGAAAGGTAACACCAGACATTAAAGACCATGTCAAGACTATCAAGATGATTGGGATAAGGGAATTCCATTTGTAATTTTTGTGATCAGAAATGCACCAAATGAATCAACCAAATTCAATCCAATTTTGGGCATGAAGCGTGAGGACAACTAAAATTGATTAAAGGAGAAATTGGTAAGTCAGAATTCAGAGACAATGTATTTGGACCATGTGTCAAATTTTCAGGAACGATTAAATAGAGCAGGAGAGTTGGCGCGACAGCATACATTGAAACAGGAAGCAGACAAGAAATCAAAAACTTGCAGTTTTGCCATCAGAGATAAGGTGTTAGTGTTACTTCCAGTTTTCGGTTAGCCTTTAAAAGCAAGGTTTAGTGGACCATATCAAGTCAAAAGGAAAATGCATGAGGTGAACTATTGGAGTTTAAAACTCCAGAGAGAAAGAAATCTGACAGTGTGTGTCATGTGAATATGCTGAAAAGGTATTTGACAGGGAAGGAGAGCCAAAGGAGACTGTGTTATTAGTTACAGCACAGGGAGAAGAACCAAGTTCAGAGGATTCTGAACTGGACATTCCTCAAATTAAATTGGACAACAGGAGGCTGTCAAAACTGGGAAAAATTATTGAGTTACCTTCCAGAGGAAAATCAAAATGATCTGAGTTATTACTATCATATGGGGAGATATGTGGAAATAAGCTAATTTCCACATTTAATGGAAGTATTAACCTAGTTATGCATGATGTAGATATAGGTGATGCTATTCCAATTAAGCAACATCCCTATAGAAATAGCCCTCTAAAGCTGGCATAGGTTCAAAAGGAGATTGAACATACTCTAAGATGACATAATCAAAGTGAGTTAACAGTGACTGGAGCTCACCCATCGAATGGTGCCAAAACCAGATGGTCCAAAATAGTTATATGTGGACTATTGCAAAGTTAATGCAGTTACAAAAACGGATGCACATCCAATTCCACATTTTGAAGACTTGTTGAATAGGTGGGACATGAAACTTATATTTCTAAGTTGGACTTTCTCAGGGAGTACTGGCAGGAACCTTTGTTCGAAAGAGCGAAGACAATTTTGGCTTTCGCAATGCTAAATGGACTGTGTCAGTTTAAAGTTATACCCGTTTGGTATGAAAAATGCACCAGCTACATTTCAAGACTAACCAATAAGGTCACTGCTGGATTACCCAATTGCTTAGTTTATATTGATGACCTGATGATTATTAGTTACATACGGAAGGAGCATTTGCAACATTTATCAGACTTGGTCGATTGACTTTGGACTGTACGCTTGGTGGTAAACCTGGCTAAAAGTGAATTTGCCAAAGTCTAAGTCACCTTCCTGGGTCATGTAGTTGGACACAGAGAAATGGCCCCCAGAATGCAAAACCAAAGGTAACTGAGGAGATTCCCATACCATTGACAAAGAGAACAGTACTACAATTGCTGGGATTGAGTGGATTTTATCGCAAATTCCTACCGAGTCTTAGCAGTATTTCTGCTCCACTCACTGAATTGCTAAAGAGAGGCAAGAAGTTTCAGTGAACAGCGAGCTATCAGAAGGCATTTGACAGCCTGAAAGCTGTATTAACTACTGCCCTAGTATTAGCCACACCTAATTATGCAACGCCATTCAAGGTAGCTATCGAAGCAAGTGATGTGGGTGTCAGTGCTGTGCTCTTGCCAGAAGACGAGAACGTAGAAAGATCTATCAGGTATTTCTCTAGGAAATTGAACATTCATCAGCAGAAATATTCGATAGCTGAGAAGGAGACTTTGAGCTTGGTGTTGGCTTTACAAGATTTCAATGTTTATGTTACCAGTAATGTATCTGAGACAATTACAAACAATGATCATAACCTATTGATGTTTGTGGAGAAATTTAAGGACAAAAATTCTAGACTGTTTAGATGGAGCTTATTGTTACAGCCATTTAATTCAAAAATTGTGCACATGGCAGCATGAGAAAACATGATTGTCATTGCATTGTCAAGACTTGAATGAGAAATGGAGGCGTTTGGTGGCAGGAGTGAAACATACTGAAACAAAATGTAGTATTTGTATTTGCATGATTATTGTAATGTAAATGTATGTTGTAGTGTACTAACAGTTTAAGGTTAAGGGGTTTTAAAATGAAACCATCTTTGGATATTGATGGTTCTTTTTGTTTTACAGGGAAAGGTGTGATGATGCTGCTCCTTTAAGAAGGTTATGCTGAGCTTGGCTTTTTTGAGATAATTTATAAAAGCCGTGTTTCCGAAATGTCTAGTTTTGAAGGGTTATTGGGCCAGTTTGATTATAGCTAACAGAAACTGCCTTAGGAAAAAGGCTTTCAAATTGTAAAAAAAAATCACTTGTACAATGAAATGGGAGTAGCCAGTTCTCCCAGCTCAGTTTTTCTCTGGTTTGGTTTGAGCAGTCTGGTTGTTCACTGAAATCAGTCAGTTTTGAAGCTGTTAATCCAAGAAACAGCTGCATGGAAGGTGGTGTTCCATTGTGAATCTCTCTGCTCTCTCTCTCTCTCTCTCTCTCCCCAGTAAGACCCTGTGTTTGATTTTATCTTTTTTTGCAAAGGGGTGTTTATGGGGATTGTTGTAGGAATTTGGAACAGCATCATTAAGTTGGGGTAATCTGTTGAGGTTTCATATAGGTTAAGTTATTCTATATCCTGTTCTCTTTTGTTTGTGTAATATTGCAAATAAATTGTGTTTTGTTTAAAACTAAGTGGGTGGGCCAGCTGTATCAGTCCGGAAATATCCACAACACCTTCTTAAAGCAACTAGCAAAGTAGGGGCCCAGGTTACTTTCTTGAAATGTTTTGAGTAGGGCCTGGCCTGGTCCATAACTCATAATGACAAATAATTCCCCTTTCTGAACCAGATTGTTTGCACCATTGATGTCACATTTGACCCGGCAATGAGCTTCTGAGCTCAAATGCACATCATCTAAAAGACTAACTGTTGCCACCTTCTTAATATTGCCCAGTTTGCCCCTTTCTCAACTCATCCACTCTCATTCATTGCACCACTACAAACTCAACTATTCAGATGTATTCCTCACATATTCTAATCTTTCACAGGTTTGAGATTATCTGAAACTCTAGTGCTTATGTTCTTACTCACATTTAAATCCTGTTTACATCTACCCCCTCTCACCAACATTCCAGCCTTTTCCTGTAATCTCCTTCACAGCCACAACCCTCTCCACTGTTGTAGAACCTTGCTAACCTTCATGTCACCAGAACAAACATTTTTAAAAGATTACTTTCTCTCCTGAGTGGAGAACCTGCCATACTAGTGAATTTATCAGAGGCATCCTAAAAGAGGCATGAGGTCCTTCATTTGCACCATCTAATTCTAACCGCTGGAGCATCCTTGATGGTCAACACTGCACCAATGGCAGCTGTGCTTCAACTGCTTAGGCTCTAAGCTCTGTAATACTCTCCTCCTTCAATGTCTTTACCTCTCTACCTCATGTTCCTGCAATAATCCCTATGGCTGAAGTTTCCCCCTCCCTGGAGATAATGGGAGGGGAAAACAATTGGGCAAGTTTGTCCTGGAAAGAAACTCAACCTCTTCCTGCCACCTCAGCAATTAACTACTGGTCAAAAAAATCCAATGGGTCCAACCTCACTGTCCATTAGTGGCAACTGAAGGGTCTCAACTCAGCAAATCCCAAATCATCTTCCTGCCCAGCAGCAAGAAAAAGACCAGTCTGGGGCAATTGGAAGCACAGGTTGGGGGGGATGTTAGTCTCCAGAATCCAAGCTGCTGTCCTTGCCTCCTACTCCAATTGAACCCTGTGCCTCCCAAAATCACAAGATGTTTGGTGGGGGGGGCAAGGGGGAGTGGGGGAAGAGAAACTGACCTTCTCGCTGTTGAATATTCTGAGGACTTTAGGTCATGACCAGGGAACCTGTGTCACCAGTACCATCACCAGGGTAAGGGCAAAGCACTCTTACCTATTCAGCTATCAGCTTTTAATGAACTGATGGTTGGGCAATCCGGTGAGTCATCCTGCCAGTAGGGGCAGTGTAACACACTCACTGCTGCAAACCCCCAGAAAATCATGCTATATGTCTTTGACCAAATCTTTGGTCACCTGCCCTCCTTTAAGCTCAGAGGATTTGATATCTGACTTTGTTTTATAATGCTTCTCTGAAGCACCTCAAAGATATTTTATTACACTAGAAGTGCTATAAGAATACAAATTGTTGTTATATCTTGGCTGAGCCAAGAGAAGGTTGCTTAAAGAGGCAGCAGTTCCTGGGGGAGTGGGGTGGGATATGTCTCCTCATTGTGGCTGTTTTCCAGGCAGAAAGCAAGGGGAGTTGGGGCTGTAGTCATGGACGATAGAACGCCTGAAAGACATTTTTCCCCACGTTGATTCTTCAGGCTTTTGTGGCAACCACCAGAGACAGAGATTTGCCCCCTGCTTATTGTAAATGAGCAGCAGCCTAACGCCTGATTTAGGACTACTCTGCTAAACCAGCCAGAACTGGACCATCTCCACTCAGGAAGCTTCAGCAGTGTGTAATCCTTTCAAAGAAGTTTGATGCGGAGCCAGAGAGACAGCTGTCAAGAGACCCGTTGTCAAAATCTCCACAGGTCTTCGCTGTCAGCTGCTGTCAGTGTGAGAAATGAAGTCAAATTCATCCTCTTCAAAGGTGCAAGCTGTGTCCGGAGGTGCAACAGCATAAAAATAGATTAGGCCATCTCTTGAGTCTGTTTCAGGAATCAATCAGATTGATTCTATATCTCTTCTTGTTTTCACCCAAAATCTGTAAGCACTGGTGTTAAAATTTCAAATGGCCCTGCATCCTTCGGCCTTTTCAATCCTGAACAATCAAACTCTAATTGAAAAAGGATCCTCGCTGACGTTCATTCCCACCCAAAAGAAAAGAATTTTTCTGTGCCTCAACAATTTCAAAGCTTACTTCCTCTCAGCAGCTTTAAAATTCCCTTATAAAGGAAAATAAAAGTTGTTTTTTTACTTAGAACCTTATGAAGGTTGGCAATCCTCCTCCCTGACTATAATCTAAAATAAGTCAACATCTCCTCCAGGCCACATGGGATAGAAAAGTAACCTGGAAACATGACAACAAGTTAAAATTTAATTAGAGGGACGGAGACTGGAGATGTCTTCACATCACATTTTAATTTAAGAACAGATTGAGTTATTCTTCTGATGAGATGTTAAACTGAGGCATTGCCTGCCCTCTAGGTCAATATAAAAGGATCCTATTTCAAAGAGGATCAAAGACCTGACCCGTGCCCTGAACCAATATTTATACCATAAACAAGATCACTCAAACAGATTATGTGTTTATTTGTCCGCATTACCATTAATGGAATCTTCCAGTTTCCAGATTTTGCTGAATCGTTTCTTTCAGCAGAGCTCCGTCAGCACCTTTCAAACTGATCTGGAAGGATAAATCCACCAAGGAGGACAAGGGCAGCAGACCATGGTCTGTCCATGAGTAACCAAACTGGACAGCCCTGACCTCCTGCTTGAACACCTCCCTAACTGAATGTCTAACCCTCAGGACGGTCACCGTGGATACAGATGGCTGACTGTGACGCATCCTCCAGACTTCAAAGTCCAGTCCCATGACCAAGAATACCCCAAGTGGATGCCTGACCATCACCAATCCCCAGAACAGGTATTGGAGTTCTCCCTTGATTCACTACACCAGCGCAGTGCTACATGAGCATGTGATATGAGATTAATGTAGCACAGTGCTGTACAGCAAGATGTCTGCACTCTTGTTGACCAAGAAGACAAGCTGTCTACTTGTTCTACAACACTAATTGGCACAGGAAGGTAAGTCCACGATCCTGTGAGCATGCGGTTATGTATGAAGTGAGCAAGCACTATGACAGCAAGTGAGCAGCTGTCAGATGCCCCTCCTCCAATCCTTCTGGTGGAAGAAAAGGTCACTATTGGAACTTACAGGCGTTCCATGTGTTTAAATCTTGTGTTACAAGGTGACAATATTGACTACTTAAGAGCCTCAAGCAGGACACAGATGGGTAGAGCACCTCAGTCCTACCCTTCCCCTTCTTAAAATTATGGGTAAGTCTGTGGCTTGTTGGATTGTGTCTAAAGGTCCCCAGCGACTTTACCAGGCTTCCTGCCTGCAAATCCAATGCCAGAGAACTGTTAACCTCTGCCTCCATGTGAGAAAAAACCTTGGTACATCTCACCCATCTACCACCCTGTTTTGTTCATATATTTCTAAACACCCTGAATCCTGTCTAGTTCCTTGCTGAAAACTTTTATGGTATTAATTGCCATGAATCTGTTCTGTGTTTACATTGTCCTTGCAGTAAAATTTTCTTTTGTTTATCTTAATTTGTAAATACAATCCTTACATAAATAAAATATGTGGTACACAGGCTTACTTGAATCCAACTTGTTCACAACTTACGTGATTATAAACAGTTCTCTCATATACTTTTATAGGTTTCTCATTTCAAGTGACAAAAAGATTCACAGTGGTCAATCTTTCCTCAAACCATCATCCCTTAAACTCTGGTGTAACCAGTATATGCCTTTCGGTATATCCTCCAATTAGTGAATATCCTTTTTGATTTGAGTAGACCAAGACTTCACACAGTACTCTAAATATGAACCTGGACCAGGTTGTTTTTAAATGGCCTCACTGAGTTTATTGTTATACCCTTTGTAAAGTTCCCAGGTTTTGTTTAAGCAGCTTGGGAACACTTATAGCACTTACAAGTTTAGTGTCCTGGCCAATAAAATCTGACGATCACTCTCCTGTTCTGAAATATTAAGCACTTTCCCAGTCAGCACGGTTCATATCAATCTATCTTCTGCCATCACCTTATATTTGGTTGTACTAAACACCAACTGCCTCTCCTGATCAAGCTTGACAAAGTCCTATTACATTTGTACATTCACTATTTGCCACTGATCGCAATTGGGTAGTGTCTGCAAATTTGGACACTTTATGCACAATGTCATTCCCTAAATCCAGACTGTCAGATATATGACCTACAAGCTCAAGGTGTTCATTTACATTAACTTGCATAATAATTCTAACAGAAATAAGACTTGCCATTTAACATAGGGGTCACATTTGTCATTTGCCAATCCTGTGGGATCTGGGTTAGAACCAATACACTGGAAAATAGATTTATAAGAAGACAAACCATCTTTTGAGTCAATTCTGTCAGAACATTATTAGGATGAAAGCATTTGGAACAATATCCTTTCCTTTAATTTTAAAAGTGATCAGTCAACATTATCTGCAAACTGTGTCACTGATTCTCAGATTTCTCTCCCCATTACTTTTGTGATCAGCAGCAGTTCCTCTATCTTTGGACATCACTTCTCCACAATCATTTTCTCCTCACTAACTTCTCTTTACATCCCTTTATTTGCTCACATCGTACTTAGAATAATTTACTATCCTGCTTTCTGTTTCCAGGTAGGATTCTGTCACTATTCCTCTTTGCTAACCTTATTTGTTCTTTTGGTGCCCCTGAAACTATCTTTATAAATGCTAAATTTAGTGATCTCGGATTAAGCCCCATTCTCTGCAACTGGATCCTCAGTTTCCTGACCCACAGGCCACAATCAGTGAAGATTGGGGACAATATTTTATCTTCACTAACACTCAACACTGGAGCACCCCCAGCAGTGCGTACTCAGCCCCCTACTGTACTCACTGTACACCCATGACTGCGTTGCCAAATACCAGACTAATGACATTTACAAGTTCGCTGATGGCACCACCGTAGTCAGCCGAATCTCGGACAGCGACGAAAGAGACTACAGGTGGAAGACCTGGAAAAATGGTGCACTGAGAACAACCTAGCTCTCAATGCCGGTAATACCAAAAAACTCATTATTGACTTTCAGCAGGTTGTTACTCATGCCCCCCTACACATTAACAGCACAGAGATGGAACAAGTGGAGAGTGTCAAGCTCCTGGGAGTGGTCATCCACAACAAGCTTTCTTGGACTCTTCATGTGGGCGGAGTGGTTACAAAGCCCAACAATGTCTTTTCTTCCTCAGGCAGCTGAGGGAATTTGGCATGATGGTGAATACCCTTGTCAACTTTTATAGGTGCACCATTGAGAGCATTCTGTCTGGATGTATCACTACCTGGCATGGCAACTGTACCATTCAAGATCAGAGACGGTTACAGAGAGTGGTGAACTTGGCCCGGACAATCACAAAGGTCAACCTCCCATCTATTGAATCCATCTACCAGGGCCACTGTTAAGGAAAGGCCACTAACATTCTCAAAGATTCATCCCACCCTAGCAATGCTTTTCTACAACCTCTAACATCAGGGAGAAGGTACAGAAGCCTGAAGACACACCAGCTGGTTTCAAAACAGTTTCTACCCTACTGTTGTTAGAAGACTGAATGGACTCAAACTCTTAGCATTTGCCTGTACCTGTGTTTTTGTTTTTGCCGCTGTTTACCTATTATTTACTGATCTATGCTACTTAACTATGTGATCTGCCTGTATTGCTCAGAAGACAAAGCTTTTCACTGTGCCTCAGTACACGTGACAATAAATTCAATTCAAATTCATTTCAATTCCTTTCCTGAATGCTGTCTGATACTCTTGCCTTTCACAACCTTGCAAAAAAATTAGCCAAACTATTATTACTCTTTTATTCAATCCTGGGAACATTTCTGAGATAAAATATTTTTGCATCTTATAAAGGATCCCTTTGAACTATTTTCTTTTCATTCTGCATCTTTTCCCTCCGGCATCCTTCCCCACTTTACCATTCATAGCAAATCTCTCATATCCTTAATATTGTTTATTTTCAAATCAGTCTTTTCATTATAATGTAAATTCTTGTCATTTTCGCCAACCTAGCCTCTCTGGAATAATGTGCATCAGTTTTCTTGCTTCTGGTTTCTCTATTCTTCCCTACCCATTGGTAGAACTAAATCTAATATTGTGCTACACTTTGGGGTCTCCATTGCAATGTGTTTTAAAACAAGCCCCTCACAATTTCAGCAAACTCCTATTTGCAAGCACTATGCACTCCAGCTAATCTCACTGATATTCACCACATTTGCTGTTGTATTATTGCATAGATTCCAAATGATAGAACTTCAAGGCAGTTAGATGGCATCACATTCTGTCATTAGAGTATCTGCCTCGCCTTCTACTCAAGTAATTCTACTCAGTCAGTTATGTGTGTATTACATGCAGTAACATCAATAGGCAGAGAAGACACAAGTCTGTGATATTGTAGCCATGTCAACGGCTAGTATTATAAATAAACTTCAAGATATCTGAGCCAACAAGACTCACCTTTCTGTGCTACGAATTACAAAGTAACTATGTATTAGTAGCTATTGTCTAATCATCTTCCACAAAACTGCATCATACTTTCTTTAATTATTTGGTGGATGGTAACATATTCTTGTTGTTAATTTTCCTTTTACTGTTCTTTCACTTTTATTCTGAGCTTTAGGAGCAAGGTCAAATTCTATCTCTGTGTAAATATGAACACACAAACAAAGATCAAAAGTGTGTCGCCATTCAGTCAGGTCATGGCTGGTCTGATTTTAACCTCAATTCTACATTCTTGCATACTGCTGATAATATTTCATCTCCTTGGTAATCATGATTTTTTTTAAAAATTCATTGATGGAGTTTGGGTGTCATTGGTTGGGCCAGTATTTTATTACCCAGCTGTAATTGTCACAGGGGTAAGTGTCAACTGTATTGGTATGGATCTGGAGTCACTTGTGGGCCAGACTAGGTAAGGACAGCAGTTTCCTTCCCTAAAGGGCATTAGTGAGCCAGATGGGTTTTCCCCCAGCAATTAACTGTATCATGACCATTCTTAGGCTCCATATTTGATGCTGAATTCAAATTTCACATCTGTCATGGCAGGATTCGAACCCAGATCCCCAGTTCATTACTAGGGTCTCTGGATTAATAGCTAGCGATAATATCACCAGGCCATCTATCTACTTCTGCCTTAAAAATGTTTAAAATTGCTGCATTCACTGTCATTTTAGGAAGGGAATTCCAAGGACTCACAATCCTCTGAGAGAAATTGCTTCTCCTCATCTTTGTTTTAAATGGACACCCTCTTATTTTTAAACTATGACCCCTTGTTCAAGATTTTCGCCCAAGAGGAAACATCCTTTTGACATTGACCTGGTGAAGTCCCATAGCATCTTATATGTATCAATTATGTTACCTCTTACTCTTCGAAACTCCAGAGAATACAGACTAATCCTGTTTAGCCTATCCTCATAAGGCAATCTGTTCATTCCAGATATAAATCTAATAAACCTTTTAGAACTGCTTTTAATGCATTGACATCCTTCTGTAAATGCAACGATCAGTACTACACACAGTAGTCCCGATGTGATCTTACCAATGCCTTATAATACCAAAACATAACCTCCCTACTCTTACATTCAATTCATCTTGAAACAGACCATAACATTCTGTTAGCTTGCCTGATTACTTGCTATACCTGCATACCAATCTTCTGTGATTCACAAACTAGACCACCCAGATCCCTCTGCATCTCAGAGCTCTGTAACTCTCTCTATTTAGATAATACGCTTTTTGATTCTTTCTGACAGAAAAAACAATTTCTCACTTTCCCACATTACACTGCCTTTGCCAGACTGTTGCCCACTCACCCTACCTATATCCCTTTGTAGGCTCCTTATGTTCTCTTCATGTCTAACTTTCCTATCTTTGTGTCATCAGCAAATTTAACTACCAAATCTTTGATCCCTTCATCCAAATCGTTTGTATAAATTGGAAAGAGTTGAGACCCCATCACTGACCCCTGTGGTACACCATATGTGATATGTTGACAGTTTGAAAAAGAACCATTATTTATACTCACTGCTTCCTGGTAGTTAGCTTTCTATCCATGCCAATATGTCTTTAGTAAGCTTTGATGTGACAACTTATCAAATGCCTTTTGGAAATCAAAATAGACATCATTGACTCCCCTTTATCTACAGCACAAGTAATAATTCCATCCCGTCTTCTGCTTTCTCAGTCCTTCTATAAACCACAAACTAATTAATCACTTGACTTTAAGCAAGGGTCAGTCACTCTATTAATCACATCTATTAATCTTTAGGGTCTCACTCCTGGATCATCTGTTTGATTCCATATCTTCCGTACTTTAAATCAGCACAGAATAGCTTTTACTCTTTTATTAGAGTCATCGAAATGAATTGAATTGAATTTATTATCACATGTACGGAGGCACAGTGAAAAGCTTTGACTTTTGAGCAACACAGGCAGATCACAGAGTTAAGTAGCATAGATAAATAAATGTACAACAGAGTAAATGTAGAAATGTACAGCACGGAAACAGACCTTTCCATCCAACTCATCCATGCCGACCAGATATCCCAACCAAAACTAGTCCTATCTGCCAGCACCCAGTCCATATCCCTGTAAACCCTTCCTATTCATATACCCATCCAGATGCCTTTTAAATGTTGCAATCGTGCTAGCCTCCACCACTTCCTCTGGCAGCTCATTCCATACACGTACCATGCTCTGCATGAAAAAGTTGCCCCTTAGGTCTCTTTTATATCTTTCCCCTCTCACCCTAGACCTATGCCCTCTACTTCTGGACTGCCCACCCCATGGGAAGAGACTTTGTCTATTTATCCTATCCATGACTCTCATGATTTTATAAACCTCGATAAGGCCACTCCTCAGCCTCCGACGCTCCAGAGAAAACAGCCCCAGCCTATTCAATCTCTCCCAATCGCTCAAATCCTCCAACCCTGGCAACATCCTTGTAAATCTTTTCTGAACTCTTTCAAGTTTCACAACATCCTTCCGATAGGAAGGAGAGCAGATTTGCATGCAATATTCCAAAAGGGGCCCAATCAATGTCCTGTACAGCCACAACCTGACTTCCCAACGCCTGTACTTAATAGATTAACCAATAAAGGAAAGCATATCAAATGCCTTCTTCACTATCCTGTCTTACTGCAACTCCATTTTCAAGGAGCTATGAACCTGCACTCCAAGGTATTTTTGTTCAGCGATACTGCCTAGGACGTTATCATTAACTGTATAAGTCCTGCGAAGATTTGCTTTCCTAAAATGCAACACCTCGCATTTATCTAAATTCAACTCCATCTGCCATTTCTCAGCCCACTGGCTCATCTGATCAAGAACCTGTTGTAATCTGAGGTAACCTTCTTCTCTATCCATTACACCTCCAATTTTGGTATGATTTTCAAACTTACTAATATACCTCTTATGCTTACATTGAAATCATTTATATAAATGACAAAAACGTAGTGGACCCATCAGCAATCCTTGTGGCACTCCACTGGTGTGAAAAGCAACCCTCCACCACCAGCCTCTGTCTTCTACCTTTGAGCCAGTTCAGTATCCAAATGGCTAGTTCTCCCTGTATTCCATGAGATCTAACCTTGCTAATCAGTCTCCCATGGGGAACCTGTCGAATGCCTTACTGAAGTCCATATAGAGCACGTTCACTGCTCTGCCCTCAACAATCCTTTTCATTATTTCTTCAAAATACTCAATCAAGTTATTGAGACATGATTTCCCACACACAAAGCCATGATGACTATCCTAATCAGTCCTTGCATTTCCAAATACATGTACATCCTATCCCTCAGGATTCCCTCCAAAAACTTGCCCACCACCGAGGTCAGGCTCACTGGACTATAGTTCCTTGGTTTGTCCTTACCACCTTTCTTAAACAGTGGCACCACATTAGTCAACCTCCAGTCTTCCAGCACCTCACCTGTGACTATCGATGTTACAAATATCTCAGTAAGAGGCCCAACAATTACTAAGGTGATCATCCCTTTCTTATTTCTCAGTTCTACCCAAATAACTTCCTTGGATGTATTTCCAGGAATATCCTCTGTCAGTACATCTGTAACGCTATCCCTCATCAAAAACACCACTCTCCCTCCTCTTTTGCCTCCATTTCTGTCCATCCTGTAGCATTTGTGTACTGGAACATTCAGCTGCCAGTCCTGTCCATCCCTGAGCCATGTCTCTGTAATTGCTATGATATCCCAGTCCCATGTTTCTATCCATGACCTGAGTTCATCTGCCTTCCCTGTTAAGCCTCTTGCATTGAAATAAATGCAGTATAATTTATTAGTCCTACTTTGTCCCTGCCTGCCCTGACAATTTGACTCACTTCTTTTCTCAACTGTACCAGTCTCAGATTGATTTCTTTCCTCACTATCTCCCTGCACCACCACACCCCCCCCCCCACCTTAGTACTTTAAATCCTCCTGAGCAGCTCTAGAAAATTTCCCTGCCAGTATATTAGTCCGTTCCAATTTAAATGCAATCCGTCCTTCTTGTGAAGGCCAATTCTACCCCAGAAGAGATTCCAATGATCCAAAAATGTGAATCCTTCTCCCGTACACCAGCTCCTCAGACACGCATTCATCTGCTCTATCCTCCTATTCCTGCCCTCCCTAGCTCGCAGCACTTCTCTTGAGGATCTTTTTAATTTCCTGCCTAACTTTCTTTATTCTCCCTTCAGAATATCTACCTTTTCCCATCCTATGTCGTTGGTTCCAATGTGTACAATGAACTCCTGCTGGTCCCTCTCCCCCTTGAGAACCTTCTGCACCCTCTCTGAGACATCCTTGATCCTGGCACCAGGGAGGCAACACACCATTCTGATTTTTCACTGCTGGCCACAGAAACGTCTGTCCGTGCCTCAGACTATGGAGTCCCCTAACACAATTGTTCTCTTAGAACCCGAGGTAGCCCTCATTGTATTAAAGCCAGTCTCAATACCAGAAATTTGGCTGTTTGTGCTACATCCCCCTGAGAATCCAACACCCCTATATTTTCCAAAACAGCATACCTGTTTGAAGTGGGGATAGCCACAGAAGACTCCTGCCTTACCTGCCTACATCTCTTATCTTTCCTGGAGTTAACCTATCTATGTGACTGTATCTGTAACTTCTTTTCCTTCCTATAACTGCCATCCATCACATACCCTTGCTCTTGTGAATTCCGCATTGCTTCTAACTGTCTTTCCAACTGATCCATTCGATCTGATAGGATTTGCAACCAATGGTATTTATTGCAGATATGATCCTCAGTAACACATAAACTGTCTCTAAACTCCCACAGTTTAGTAGAGCATATCACTCTACTAAAGGCCATTTTTACTTCTTCCAATCTATGGACCCAGAAAATAGCACTGACTTACTCCTCTACAAAACACTGCTCCAGGTTAACTTAATACTTTTGGCTCATATTCTTAAGTTTAATCCAGTGACACGTTTCAATAAAACATGCAATGAAGAAGGAATCCACTCTACTCACTACTGCAGACTTACTGTAAGGCCACACTTCAAAATATTCACTTATCTGTTTGTCTCCCAAACAGGTTTATCCAAGATTAGTTGTGAATTTCACTGTTTGTTAATTTTTCTTTCTCTTTTTCCTAGTTATTAGATTAGATTACTTACAGTGTGGAAACAGGCCCTTCGGCCCAACAAGTCCACACCAACCCGCCGAAGCACAACCCACCCAGACACATTCCCCTACATTTACCTCTTAACCTAACACTACGGGCAATTTAGCATGGCCAATTCACCTAACCTGCACATTTTTAGACTGTGAGAGGAAACCAGAGCACCCGGAAGAAACCCGCACAGACACTGTGCCACCCATTGTTATCTTTATGGTATTATTGAGTGGCAGAGCCACCTTTAAGGGTTGGTTGGTTTGCTCCTGTTCCTACCACTTATACTCTTAGGAAATGTTTTTAACCAACAGTCTGTTCTGCTCACCCTTTCCCTGAAATACTAATTTAAATCCACCTCCACAACTTCATTAACCCTTACTGCAAATACATTATTCATTTACATCTCCTTTCCAAACATCTTCACTTGATCTAGAACTGCTTCCCATATTCCCAAATCTTCCTCCTGCATCATCTCTCAAGCTTGAATGAATGGATCTATCTGTCTTTGACTGAACTGCCCAGTTTCATGGCACTAGTAATTCACTTTGAACTGTCTTTATTCTGCACGCTATCTTTTCATACTGTCACTGCCTCCATTCTCAGCTTTGCAATGTATTAGTGCCTACATGGATATAATACTTTGACTATTCTTCCTCCTTTTCCAGGTTCTTTTTACACCTAAAACATAAGTTCCTACTTTCTGCCACCAGGAAGCTAACATATTATCACAACTTCACAAATAGTCAAATGGTGGTGGTGAACATTTCCGTGATTTGTTGTACTCCCCTAAAGTAACCACTCACTCCATGGAACCATGGGCATCTTTTCTGATGATCCTCCCCAGTAATCCCTGATTTTCATCATGGGCTCTGAGTTGAGACTGGCCAATTTCAGATGCACAGGGCTCCTTTGCTTTTCCTTCCCTCCTTACAGATTGTCACATTTGTCCTGTTCCTTACTCTCTGCTGCCTGTGGATCAGCCAGTTCAAGGAACCTTTCCTGCTGCATGATATGCATAACTCTCAAGTAATGGAATCTTCACCTTCTGCATGTGTACCCCTCCTGATGTACCTTTTAGATACAGGAAGGTTAATACTATCTGTGCCACATACCAAATAGCTCTGAAGTTGCTGATCTGATTCTTCTATATTTGTTGGATAAATAGTTTTGCTGAGTGGGTCAAACAACCCAGTCATGAAGGGCCTGTTGGGAATTGCTCTGGTAGAGGGGTGGGTCCCAATCTGTTGTAAGGTGAAATGCAAACCTGGCCTGTGATTTTCCAAATCATTGCCATATGCAAGTGAGCAAATCCAAGTATTAATGGAAAATCCCAACATTATCCTCTCTGAAATAATTGATACTGCAAACATTGGCCCTCAGATTCTCCATCTCTAACCTGAACCAGCAGAATTTTAATTCAAACATGCATGCTGACATCTGAGCTAAATTAATACTAGCTGAAAATATGTTTACTGTAATCTTACAGAAACCAGAATATATGCTATAAAAGGCCATAACACTCCACTATTTTCGTCTCCACTGTGGGAATAAACTCAAACAGATAATTAATTCACATTTCAATTCCTAAGTTCCCAACAGCAAATATTTTCCATAATTGTTCTGGCTTCCTGATTATCATCTCCCCACTACAAAAATCTACTTAAACCATCAGGTTGGATTCTTCCCCATTCACCTGCCTCTTCCTCTGCCTGACCAAGCTGGTCCTCACTCTGAACAACTTCTCCTTCAAACTCATCACACTTCCTTCAGGTCAAAGGGATGGCCATGAGTATCTGCATGGCTCCCAGTTATACCTGTTTCTTTGTGGGATATATAGAACATTCCTTGTTCCAGTCCTACTCCGGCCTCCACCCACAACTCTTTCTCTCATTGATTGATGACATCATCAGTGCTGATTCCCTCTCTCATCCAGAGTTGGAAAAGATTATCAATTTCGCTTGCAATTTCCACCCAATTCACACCTTCACCTGGTCCATCTCTGACTCCTCCTTCCCCTTCCTCGACATTAAAGTAACTCCACAGAGGCCAGTATCCTGTCACCAAGTCACCCTTTATTTACATGTGGAGAGTCCTTGACACTGCTCCAGATTCCTCAGAGGTCCACCTGGCCGACCTCATTACAATCACTCCATCCCTCCCTGTCTGAGTTGGAAGATGTTGGACGTTTTTTTTGTAGCTCCTTCTGAGGCATTTTAGCACCAGATCAGGTTCCTCTGACACTGGCGGTGTGTAACGCACAGTAGCTCACCTCTTACATCTGGAGTGTCTCAGAAGAATTTTATTCTCCCCTTCAGGCAGTAAAGGCATCGAGGCTGCGATGTCCACTATGCCCATCTCAGCTCCAAAGTGTCTTCAGCTATTGATGGTGAGGGAGAACCCATGGGTTCCTGAATAATCAGAGAGGCTATCGAGGAGCCAGGTGTGTTTTTCTCCCACGTCATTCGCAAGTTTGCAGCTTTCATATGGCCCACGTGTATTTCATATTATTCAGAAATGTCACACCTACCCAAACCTTATGTGTCACTGGATCTGAAGTCACGTTGGCCTTGCCTCTTACCCGTGCTGGGCCATTCCTGCGGTTCATACACACCACAGTCTGTTCCCTGAAGTAAACAGTCTTTCTTGCTTAGCGGAGTCTTGTATCTGGCAATGGTGAGCCTGATGCCGTTTCACTCTCCCCCTCCAGGTCCGGGAAGGTTAGGTTTAACCTGGTGTGGTGTCTTCACCCCATCAGTAATGCTGCTGAAGCTATCCCTGTAGTTGCATGAGGGGAGATCTGATAATCATACAGTAACAGGGACAGCTTGGTATGTAGTGAAGCTGTCACCTGGTTCTTAATTCTGGATTAGAGGTGCTGGAAAAGCATAGCAGTTCAAGCAGCATCCGAGGAGCAGTAAAATCGACGTTTTGGGCAAAAACCCTTCATCAGGAGCCTTCAAAGTTTGGACTGCTCTGTCAGACCATCGGATGAAAAATGGTATGGAGCTGCCTCTACATGGCAAGAAATGTGTTGCTGGTTAAAGCACAGCAGATTAGGCAGCATCTTCCTTGGATGCTGCCTAACCTGCTGTGCTTTAACCAGCAACACATTTTCAGCTGTGATCTCCAGCATCTGCAGACCTCACATTTTACTCTACATGGCAAATACCATTTGACTTTAGGAAATACTCAAATTCCCTACTGCTAAATGATAGCCCGTTACCTGTGACCAACACTTCCAACAAACGATGTGTGCAGTTTTTCAATTGTCATCCCAATTTTTGACAAATGAACTCTGTGCACATCCAACCACTTTGAGTGGGAATCCACAATGACTAAGAACATTGAGTCCATGAAAAGACCTGCAAAGACAACATGTAATCGAGTCCAGGTTTACCCAGCCTTTCCCATGAATGTGGAAGAGCTGCTGGTGGTAATTTTGTCCTTGTTGGCACTCTGGGCACTGCGATACCAATGCAGCTTTGTTCACATCCAATCCTGGCCACTAGACATAACCTCGCGCCAATATCTTTATTTTGGAAACCCTGGAAAAGTCTGGTGGAGTTTAGCCAGTATCTGGCAGTGACATTTGCTTGGGACTATCACTTTGCTCCTCATAATAATATGTTGTCCTCTACAATGATCTGGTCTCTCCGGCTCCATGAAGGTTTCAGTTCTGGTTGGGATGGCCCTTCAGTTTCCCCCATCACCACTAGCTGTTTCAGTTTTGCCAAGACTGGTTCTCTCTGCATCCATCGTCTGATATTGTCAGCTGTGGCTGGAAGTGTGCCCAGAAAATTTAAAATCATTACAGACTCTTCCAGTGCTGGTGCCACTGGTGGTATATCTGACAGCAGGAGGTGGCTCATCTGTGTTTGCTGTTTGGCCTCTCAAATGGTGTTCCAACTTATAATTGCATGCACTTAGTCATAGAGTCATAGAATCATAGACATGTACAGCATGGAAACAGACCCTTCGGCCCAACCCGATCATACCGACTACATACCCCAACCTAATCTAGTCCCATCTGCCAGCACCCAGTCCATATGCCTCCAAACCCTTCCTATTCATATACCGATCCAAATGCATCTTAAATGTTGCAATTGTACCAGCCTCCACCACATCCTCTGGCAGCTCATTCCATACACGCACCACTCTCTGTGTGAAAAAGTTGCCCCTTAGGTCTCTTTTATATCTTTCCCCTCTCACCCTAAACCTATGCCCTCAAGTATATTGGTACATGTCCTATTGGTATTAATTGTAGCATACTTCTGGGAATCTTCATCTAACCACGATTGTAAGTTCACATGGCTCATGTCCAACTTTGTGAAGGACAGCTCCCCTGTGCCAGCTTTGTGCATAAATCCTCCAGAGGAGGAATCTATCCAGCTGTAAAAAGAGGTTTACAGTTTGTTTAAAATCCCCACAAATGTGAGCCAACTTGTCAGGCTTCACAGTCAGTATGACTGGTGCTGCCCATTCCACAAACTGGACTAGTTTGATGACTCCTTCACTTTCCAGCCCTCTGATTTCTGCCTCTACTTTTGCCTGTAAGGTAAATGGCACTTAGCTGGCCTTGGAGAATCGTGGAATTGTTCCCTGGTCAACATGTAAGGTGACCTTGGCTCCTTTGAAAGGCACTAGATCTTCCTGAAAAACCTCCGGGTCTTTTACTCGGTCTTCACTCAAGCAGCCATTTTCTGTCTGAAGAGAGTCGAGCCAGTCTAAGTGAATCTTTCTCACCAGTTTTGCCCCATTAAGTTTGGGTGCGAGCCTATTACTACAATCACTGGCAACTGAACTAGCTGCTTCTCATAAGAGACCAGAACTGAAGTTATACCCTTAATCTGTAAAGGTTCCCTGGTGTAGGTTCTCAGTCTAGCCGAGATCTCATGCAAACTTCAGGATTGGAGTCCAGAGTGATTTTTATTAAAGATAGGTTCTGTGATCTCTGAAATGGCTGCGCTGGTATTGATCTCCATTAGAACCAGGTGACCATTTTTTTAAATTAAATATTTTTATTGAAAATAAAATTTTAAGTTTTTTTACAAAATTACAAAACTGGTACAAAATAGTATGACAACTTTGTAATATGATAGCAATAATAGAAAACAAACTACTACTCTACTCCACAAACTACTGAAATATGAAAAAAACAACTCTACAAAAACTGCAATTCAATAAATAACCAAGGAAAAAAAATAAACAAATGAAATAAAATCAAACCAAGTTATAGCAAGGTAACTTACATTATATTCAATTAAATTACTACACTTAGTGCAATCTCACTGAAGCTCCCCACCACTGAGAGCAATAGTAAGTAAACCCATACATGTTCAGGCTTCTTCCCCCTGGGGCTCCCAGATCGATAGCCACAACCCTCTCGGCTACACAAATGCCCTGAATAATCGAGCCAATATGAATGCATCAGTATAATTCAGAAAGGACCACCCTGTTCTGTAAAACAATTCCGTTTTTCATGCACCATGCTCGTAAGGAAGTCTGGGGGATGTGTTCCATGACTAACCTACGCCAATTCAAGAGTACTGGGGATTCTCCGACACTTAGCTCATTAGAATGTTCTTCCCCGCTCAGAAAGAAAGAATATTAAACAATTGCTTCCCATGTGCATCCAGATAGCGGAGATTTGGAAAACCCAAAGGGAGGGACACTGGATCCAAATTAACCTCAGTTCCCAAAGCCTTTGCCAAAACACTTGCGATGACATCCCAATATCTGCAGAGCTTGTGGCATGACCACAAGCAATGAGTAAGAGTGCCAACCTCCATTTTACACTTGGGGGCACACTGGGGACACTCCTGTCTTAAATTTCACAAGCCATTCCGGTGCCAGGTGAGCCCTATGAAGTACCTTCAGTTGAATAGCCTGGGTCCTTTTTTTTAGGTTAGATTAGATTCCCTATTGTGTGGAAACAGGCCCGTCGGCCCAACCAGTTCACACTGACCCTCCGAAGAGTTTTCTTTATTGGTCAGATTATTGAGTCCAGGAGTTGAGAGGTCATGTTGCAGCTGTACAGGACATTAGTAAGGCCACTGTTGGACTCCTTCCGGTCGGAAAGATGTTGTGAAACTTGAAAGGGTTCAGAAAAGATTTACAAGATCATGCCAGAGTTGGAGGATTTGAGCAATAGGGAAAGGCTGAACAGGCTGGGGCTGTTTTCCCTGGAGCATTGGAGGCTGAGGAGTGACCTTATAGTGGTTTACAAAATTATGACTGGTATGGATAGAAATAAATGGACAAAGTCTTTTCCCTGGGATCGGGGAGTCCAGAACTAGAGGGCATAGGTTTAGGGTGAGAGGGGAAAGATATAAAAGAGACCTAAGGGGCAACTGTTTCACGCAGAGGGTGGTACAGGTATGGAATGATCTGCCAGAGGATGTGGTGGAGGCTGGTACATTTGCAACGTTTAAGAGGCATTTGGATGGGTATATGAATAGGAAGGGTTTGGAGGGATATGGGGTGGGTGCGGGCAGATGGGACTAGATTGGATTGGGGTATCTGGTCACCGTGGACAGGTTGGACTAAAGGGTCTGTTTCCATGCTGTACATCTCTATGACACCCATACCCATTTCCCCCTGATTAATGTACCTAACACTATGGGCAACTTAGCATGGCCAATTCACCTGACCTGCACAGGTTTGGACTGTGGGAGGAAACTGGAGGAAACCCACGCAGACACGAGGAGAATGTGCAAACTCCACGCAGACAGTCACCCGAGGTTGGAATTGAACCTGGGACCCTGGCACTGTGAGGCAGCAGTGCTAACCACTGTGCTATCATGCCAACAAATCAAGATCTTCCTAACATTTTCCCAGATATCCTTCCACAACCCTGATGAGATTTCTACCCATAATTCTTATATCCCATGCGATCCAGATGACCATTTAACCAGAAGTTTATTTGGATTGGTTCTGATTTGGATGTTGCTAAGCAGTTTAATTGTTCCTAACCTAATGTAGTTGTGCTTTCCAGGGCAGAATCGAACACATCAAGCTTCCCAAATAATAGCATGTTGCCAGAAATGTTTATTCTAAGTTAAAGACGACTGTTGTAAGCGGGTTTCTTCAGGAGCCTGTTTTCTTTTGTCGCCACTGAAATAACTCCACGGAAGTTGGTATCCTGTCACCAAGGCACCCTCTATTTGCACATGGCAAGTCCTTGACGCTGATCCAGCTCGCTCACAGCCAGCTCTTAGAGAGAACACAACCTCTGACACTCCTGTTTTTTTTCTCTTAACCCCCACACTACCGCCTAACTGTGGTAGTGCTTATTTTTTCCCCAGCACCCATGGTGTGTGTGTGCAGGTGTGAGACACAGTGAGAGACACAAAGTGCACGAATCTTCATTCAATTTCCACCACCAGGAAGAAAGGAAAACACCGGAGTGACACTCCTGTTTATATCTGTCACTCAGGACTCCCTGATTGGGGCTGTTAATCTGTCCTAATCAGGGAATCAGGGAACTCCTACTACATAGAACATTACAGCTCAGTACAGGCCCTTCAGCCCTCTATATTGCGCCAACCTGTGGAACCAATCTGAAGCCCATCCATCCTACATTATTCCATTTTCATCCATATGTTTATCCAATGACCGTTTAAATGCCCTTGAAGTTGGTGAGTCTACTACTGAACTATGAGGTCCGCCTGGCTGACCTCATTACAATCACTACAGACTTCTCTGATTCTATTTATGGGGATAGGCAGGCCATTGATATTCACTACAAACTCACTGACTCCTATAGTTACCTGGACTACATATCCTCACATCCTGCTTCCTGTAATGACCCCATTTCATCTCCCAGTTTCTCCATCTCATTGCATCCATTCTAATGATGCCAGCTTCTGGAAACGGGGACCTCCGAAATGACCACCTTCTTCCACAACTGAGGATTTCCCACCACTGTGATTAACAAAGTCCTCAGCTGTGTCCAACCCATCTCCCACACTTTGGTCCTGAATACTTCTCATCCCTCCCACAACAGTGCTAGGGTCCCCTAGTCCTCACTTAACATCCCAATCAGAATCCACATCCAAAGGAGTATAAGCTGCCATTTCCACCACCTCCAGTGAGATGCCACTACCAGACACATATTCCCCTCTGCTCCCTTGTCACACTTCGCAGGGACCATTCTTTCCAGGACACCCTGATCCATGCGTCCTCCCTCCCAACACTTCCTCACACCACCATGGCACGTTCCCATGTAATCACAGCAGGTATAACAGTTGCCTGTATCCAAGGGCCCAACTTTGAGGAGAAGCAGTGCTTTACCTGCACTTCATTCAGTCTAGTTTAATGCATTTGCTGCTCACAATGTGGTCTCCTCTAAATTGGGGAAACAAAGTGTAGACTGGGTGACCACTTTGCCGAACACATATGTCCTGCCTGCAAAAAAAAGACCCTGAGCTTCCAGTTGCTTGTCATTTTAACACACCACCCTGTTCCCTGGCCAACGTCTGTCTCAGGCTTGCTGCAGTGCTCCAGCAAAGCTCAGCACAAGCTAGAAGGACAACACCTCATATTCCATTCGGGAACCCTGCAGGCTTTTGGATGCAATATTGAGTTCTGTAATTTGGGGGCATAAGGCAACTTCTCGCATCTCCTTATCCTAATCCCTATACACAGGCCTTGTCATCACATGGCTGCTACCATTACCAACCCATTGTCAGAGACCGATGGCCCCCATTAGCAGCTATCCATTCTCCCAGGTTGACCTTTACACAGTCCCTTGTCTGTCCAATTGTTGTTCTCTCTTTCTTTCTGGGCTCCATGTCTACCTATTGTTTACTCACGCGCTACCCCTGCTCAAACACACCACCATCACCACCACTAGTGCCTTGATCCTTTGCAATTTTCCAACGAGTGCAACAGGTCCACAGCAGACGCAATCTCCCTCATCCAATTCTTATCTCTGGAACATCTGGATAAAAAGGATACTTACATCAGGCTCCTACCTATTGACTACAGCTCTGCCATCAACTCCATAATTCCAAACAATCTCATCTCTAAACTCAAGATATAGGTCTTGACTCTCCCCTCAGTAACTGGATCCTCAACTTCCTGATCCATAAACTGCAATTAGTAAGGACAGGCAACAGTACCTCCTCCACCATAATCCTCAACAAAGGTGCCCTGTAAGGCTGCATACTTGGCCCCTTACTATACTCCCAATACACTCATAACTGTGGCCACATTTCACCCCAACTCCATTTACAAGTTTGCTGACAACATACTGTTGTAGGTTGGATCTCAAACAGCATTGAGACAGAATACAGGAAAGAGACTGAGTGCTTAGCGGCATGGTGTAAAGGCAATAACCTCCATCAACGTCAACAAAATGATGGAGCTGGTCATTGTCTTCAGGAAGTGGATTGGAGGGCACGTCCCTGTCTACATTAATGGAGCCGAGGTGGAGACGATTGAAAGCATCAAGCTCCTGGGAGTGATGATCATCAACAAGGTGTCCTGGTCCACCCATGTTACTATGACGGTCAAGAAAGCAGAACACCATCTCTACTTCCTTAGGAGGCTATGGAAATTCGGCATATCCACAAGGACTCTTGCCAATTTTTATAGATGCACCACAGAAAGCATCTTAACTGGATGCATCACAGCTTGGTATGGCAACTGTTCTTCCCAAGACTGCAAGAAACTACACAGAGCAGTGAACACAGCCCAGTCCATCACCCAAACCAACCTTCCATTCACTGGCTCCATCTATACTTCCCGCTGCCTCGGGAAAGTAACCAACATAATCAAAGACCCCTCCCAACTTGGTTATACTCTTTCCATGTCCTTCAATCCAGCAGAAGGTATAAAAGTTTGATTACACATACAAACGGATTCAAGAACAGCTTCTTCCTCACGCTATCAGACTTTTGAATGGACCTCTCAAATGTTAATTCTGATCTCTCTCTCCCTGCACTTTCTCAGTGGCTATAACACTGTTTTCTGCACTCTATTCTGTTATGCTGATGCACTTTGTATGGTACAATCTGCCTGTATAGCATGTAAAACAACATTTTTCACAGTCCATACATGGGACAACAATAAATCAATCTCAAAAACTCATGTATACAAACCTTTACCTAGCTACAATCAATTCTGAAGCAGAGTCACTGAAATGTTAACTCTGCTTTATCTCCAATGATGCTGCTAGGTTTGCTGAGTTTTTCCAGCAATTTCTGTTTTCAATTCTGTTTGTTTGTTATGTATTATCTTCCTGTAAAATACCTTGAGACATTTACCATATTAAATATGTCATATACATATCTCCTTATTGACACTGATCTTTTGTGTACCCTCCTCCCTTTGCCTCTTCATCGGCAACTTTACCTTCAGTTGGCCAGAACACACACTTTGCCTGAACTTCTCCTTTTTGTCTCTCTCTGTATGTCTCTCTCTCTCTTTAAGATTCTGTTTATTACCCACTTTTAAATCAAGCTTCTGATCACCTCTCCCAGTAGCCCCTTCATGGTCTCCATTGTTTGGCTGACAAGTTTCTCAGGATGGTTTCAACATTAAATATTCAAATTGTCATTTATATAATCAAGGCCAGTTGGGTTTTTGAGCATTGAATCCCCTCAGCCACGTAAAATCAGGAATTCATTTTATATTCCCAATGCAAGTTCCCATCTGAGCCACACACTCTCCCAGCTTCTGGGTTAAAAACCTGGAACTTCTTCCATATCAGTATTGTGGGAATCCCAAGGCCCCAGGTGCTGCAGTGGTTTAAGAAGGAGTTCACCACCAGCTTCTGCAAGGTGATTCGAGATGGTAATAAATGCTGGCCCAGCCAGCAATACCCATATCCCATAAATGATTAAAAAGATCTTAATCACTCCAACAATATTGCTTTAAGTATCTATTACTTGATGATGTTTGTAAATTGTATTATAATATTTACACAATGACATCAGTAAATGCAGTTTATTATGATTCACAAGCATTATCAAATGGATAGTTATAGCCATTTGGATTTTCAAAAGGGTTTTGAGAAGATTCCACACTGAAGGGTGGTAAATAACTTCAAGCACGTGGAATGGGGACAGTGTACTGGATTGGGGACAGTGTACTGGAATGGGGACAGTGTACTGGAATGGGGACCGTGTACTGGAATGGGGACAGTGTACTGGAATGGGGACAGTGTACTGGATTGGGGACAGTGTACTGGATTGAGGACAGTGTACTGGATTGGGGACAGTGTACTGGAATGGGGACAGTGTACTGGATTGGGGACAGTGTACTGGAATGGGGACAGTGTACTGGATTGAGGACAGTGTACTGGATTGGGGACAGTGTACTGGAATGGGGACAGTGTACTGGATTGGGGACAGTGTACTGGAATGGGGACAGTGTACTGGAATGGGGACAGTGTACTGGATTGGGGACAGTGTACTGGAATGGGGACAGTGTACTGGATTGGGGACAGTGTACTGGATTGGAGACAGTGTACTGGATTGAGGACAGTGTACTGGACTGGGGACAGTGTACTGGATTGAGGACAGTGTACTGGATTGGGGACAGTGTACTGGATTGGGGACCGTGTACTGGATTGGGGACCATGTTCTGGATTGAGGACAGTGTACTGGATTGGGGACAGTGTACTGGACTGGAGACAGTGTACTGGATTGAGGACAGTGTACTGGATTGGGGACAGTGTACTGGAATGGGGACAGTGTACTGGATTGGGGACAGTGTACTGGATTGAGGACAGTGTACTGGATTGGGGACAGTGTACTGGATTGAGGACAGTGTACTGGATTGGGGACAGTGTACTGGAATGGGGACAGTGTACTGGAATGGGGACAGTGTACTGGATTGGGGACAGTGTACTGGATTGAGGACAGTGTACTGGATTGGGGACAGTGTACTGGATTGGAGACAGTGTACTGGATTGAGGACAGTGTACTGGACTGGGGACAGTGTACTGGATTGAGGACAGTGTACTGGATTGGGGACAGTGTACTGGATTGGGGACCGTGTACTGGATTGGGGACCATGTTCTGGATTGAGGACAGTGTACTGGATTGGGGACAGTGTACTGGACTGGAGACAGTGTACTGGATTGAGGACAGTGTACTGGATTGGGGACAGTGTACTGGATTGAGGACAGTGTACTGGACTGGAGACAGTGTACTGGATTGAGGACAGCGTACTGGATTGAGGACAGTGTACTGGATTGGGGACAGTGTACTGGATTGAGGTCAGTGTACTGGATTGGGGACAGTGTACTGGATTGGGGACCGTGTACTGGATTGGGGACCGTGTACTGGATTGAGGACAGTGTACTGGACTGGAGACAGTGTACTGGATTGAGGACAGTGTACTGGATTGCGGACAGTGTACTGGATTGGGGAACGTGTACTGGATTGGGGACCGTGTACTGGATTGAGGACAGTGTACTGGATTGGGGACCGTATACTGGATTGAGGACAGTGTACTGGATTGGAGACAGTGTACTGGATTGAGGACAGTGTACTGGATTGGGGACAGTGTACTGGATTGGGGACCGTGTACTGGATTGAGGACAGTGTACTGGAATGGGGACCGTGTACTGAATTGGAGACAGTGTACTGGATTGAGGACAGTGTACTGGATTGGGGACCGTGTACTGGATTGGGGACAGTGTACTGGATTGGAGACAGTGTACTGGATTGAGGACAGTGTACTGGATTGGGGACAGTGTACTGGATTGGGGACCGTGTACTGGATTGAGGACAGTGTACTGGACTGGAGACAGTGTACTGGATTGAGGATTGGTTAACAGAAAGAAAACAGAGAGTAGGAATAAATGGGTAATTCTCAACAGCAAGTTATGCCTACTTAATAATGTCCCAGCTGTGAACAACCTATCTCAGTGATTCGGGCCCAGCACCAAGTGAATTATTTCTGAGTTTGCATATTACACGCAACAACATGTTGCTCTGTGTTGTGAGGAGATTGTAAAGAGGCTTCGAGGGGATTTTAACAGCCTGAATGAATGGCCAAGAAAGTAGCAGATGGAACAGTGGATAGAATTCTCTCCTTCTTTAGAGGTGGCAAGAGAAAGATCAGGAAAGAGAAATAATTGGGTGAGCGAGTCTTTGAAACAAATGTACCTTCTTCTTGCAGCCTCAGCATAAGGAGAAAGTCATAGAATAATAGCGTCATAGAGATGTACAGCACGGAAACAGACCCTTCGGTCCAACCTGTCCATGCCAACCAGCTATCCCAACCCAATCGAGTCCCACTTGCCAGCTTCTGGCCCATATCCCTCCAAACCCTTCCTATTCCTATACCTATTGAGATGCCTTTTAAATGTTGCAATTGTACCAGCCTCCACCACTTCCTCTGGCAGCTCATTCCATACACTTAACACCCTCTGCATGAAAAAAGTTGCCCCACAGGTCTCTTTTATATCTTTTCCCTCTCACCCTAAACCTATGCCCTCTAGTTCTGGACTCTCCCACCCCATGGAAAAGACTTTGCCTATTTACCCTATCCATGCCCCCCCATGTTTTTATAAACCTCTATAAGGTCACCCCTCAGCCTCTGACACTCCAGGAAAAACAGCCCTAGCCTATTCAATCTCACTCTATAGCTCAAACCCTCCAACCCTGGCAACATCCTTGTAAATCCTTTTTGATCCCTTTCAAATTTCACAACATCTTTCCGATAGGAAGGAGACCAGAATTGCATGCAATATTCCAACAGTGACCTAACCAATGTCCTGCACAGCCGCAACATGACCTCTCAACTCCTGTACTCAATTCTCTGACCAATAAAGGAAAGCATATCAAACACCTTCTTCACTATCCTATTTACCTGTGACTCCACTTTCAAGGAGCTATGAACCTGCACTCCAAGGTCTCTTTGTTCAGCAAAACTCCCTAGGACCTTACCATTAAATGTATAAGTCCTGCTAAGATTTGCCTTTCCATAATGCAGCATCTCACGTGGAAAGCAAATGATATGTTGGCCTTTATTACCAAAGGTTTGAGCACAGGAACAGGGAGGTCTTTGTTTAATTGTACAGAACAGTGGTGAGACTACACCTCGAGAATTGTCTTCCGTTCTGGTCCCCTTGCCTAAGGAAACATGTACTTGCCACTGAGGGCGTATAGCAGAGTTCACCTGACTAATTCCAGGGATGGTGGGGCTGTCCTATGAGACTGAGGAGACTAGCTCTGTATTTTTTATAGATTAGAAGAATGAGAGGTGATGTCTACAAATTCCTAAAGGCAGATACAGGGTAGAGGCAGAAAGGAGGTTTCCCTTAGCTGTTGGGTCTAGAAACAGGTGACGTAGCTTCAGAATAAGGGTCAATCCATTTAGTGGTGAGATGAGGAGGAGTACCTCCACTCAGGGGCTAGTGAATCGTTGGAATTCTCTACCCTAGAAAGCATGACTATTCAGTCACTGAGCTTGCTCCCAATTGAGCTCAATACATGTCCAGAAGCTAATGACACCAAGGGATGTGGGGATAGTACAGGAAAATGGTCTTGAGGTAGATAATCAGACATGATCTAGAATGGAGGAGGTGACTGAAGGGGCTGAATGGCCTAAACCTGCTCTTATGTTTCTACAGGCCCGATGCTGATTGGAAGATTCGAGTCATAATTTTTAACAAATGGGTGAACTAGGGCAGTTCTGGGGACATTGTCAAAACATTGCCACAGAAAGGAAGATTTAGTTACTGATTTCAGTTGAGTTTGTTAACTGGGGCAACTGTGTCTAGGTTAGATTAGATTCCCCACAGTGTGGAAACAGGCCCTTCAGCCCAACCAGTCCACACCGACCCTCTGAAGAGTAACCCTCCCAAATTCATTTCCCTCTGACTAAAGCACCTAGTACTACAGGCAATTTAGCATGTCCAATTCACCTGGCCTGCGGGAGGAAACCTACACAGTCACGGGGAGAATATGCAAACTCCACGCAGATAATCACCAGAGGCTGGAATCAAACCTGGGTCTCTGGTGGTGTGAGGCAGCAGTGCTAACCACTGAGCCACCATGCCACCCCAAAGGTCCCTCTTCCAAAGGGAACGGTAAAAATACAAGTCGATGCAAACATGTCCAGTCTTTCCCACAAAGGAGCAGCACAGAGATGGAGCTCTCTGTAGCACCATATGCCCCACATTTGTGAAGAACTCAGACTCGGAAGACCCAGCCAGACCCTGACAGTGTCAGGTGGGAATATCTGGGATATTGTTACCATATTACATTACAGGTAACAAACTAATCATATCTACATTTCCAATTTGTAAATATTTAGTTGAAAATGGAGTTGTCTTGATCGTTGGCCATTAGGATCATTGTTCAAAGTTCATCAAGATTTGTAAGTACAGTCAATCCCAGGTTGCAAATGCTTTCTGTTCGGGAGTCCATTCACAAATCAATTTGTTCATAAGTTAGAACACGATGCTGGACAATGTAAACTTTGTAAGAATGGGAAATGTTCATATGTCAGATCTTGAAAATTACACCACTGTATGGGATTGTATTCATAAGGACAAGCATTCATAAACCACAGACCTCCTGGATTGAGTTGACTTTGGCTCAAAAATGTGAAACAGCATTTACACAAGCAGACCACAAGGTGGCACTGTGGGCAGGTCCATGATAGTTTTATTCGGTTTATTTTTATGAATTGCTTAAATGTCATTAATAAACAAATTTGCTTTCCTAGTATCCAGTAACATAAACCACATTAAGGGCATGCTTTGGATAGCTATCTCAGTGATTTTTAAAACTCCTTCATATATGTTCAAGCAGCTTGCTTCGTCTGCCACATGAAGTTTTCAAGGGATTCCACCAATGGAGTATTTCCACCAAACTGATGGAGAAGGGAAAGTTCCCACAATTAACAAAGCATTCCAACTGAGTACAAGAATGATTACATAAATGGTGTAAACTCCAGATTAATTTTGGATTTGGATGCATTTGCAGAACAATCCATGTATACTTTCCTACAGGGCTGTTGAAGCTGACTCTGTGAATTACTCCTTTTAGAGTCGGAGTCAGGGATGTACAGCATGGAAACAAGTCTTTTGGTCCAACTCATCCATGCCAACCAGATATCCTAAATTAATCTAGTCCCATTTGACCCATATCCCTGTAAACCCTTCCTATTCATATACCCATCCGGATGCCTTTTAAATGTTGTAGTTGTTCCAGCCCCCACCACTTCCTCTGGCAGCTCATTCCATACATACATCACCCTGTGCACAAAAACGTTGGCCCTCAGTTGCCTTAGAAATCTTTCCCCTCTCACCTTACACCTGTGCCCTCTAGTTTGGACTGCCCCACCCTGGGGAAAAAGACCTTGGCTATTCACCTATCCATGCCCCTAATGATTTTATAAACCTCTATAAGGTCACTTCTCAGCCTCCCACGCTTCAGGGTAAATAGCCTAGCCTATTCAGCGCAAACCCTCCAACCCTAGCAACATCCTTGTAAATCTTTTCTGAACACTTTCAAGTATAACAGCTTTCCTACAGCAGGAAGACCAGAATTGAATGCGGTATTCTAAAAGTGGCCTCAGCAATGCTCATGTGCCACGGCATGACCTCCCAACTCCTATACTCAATGCACTGACCAATGAAGGCAAGTTTGCTAAATGCCTTCTTCACCACACTGCCTACCTGCAACTCCACTTTCAAGGAACTATCCACTTGCAGCCCTAGGTGTGCATTTCCCACTGCATCAAGGTCTGAGCTAACCATTACTTGTGTGTGCTGTGAACTGCTGACTGCTCCGATTATTGATATTCCCCACACTGGATCATTGGAAGCATCACTAATGGATCCAGTCACAGCTGGCTGTTGTCACTCTGCTAGATTTTTATGTGACTGACTGCTTCCAAGGATCCACTGGAGACTTGAGAGGGATCTCACAGTCCTCAAATGGTAAATCTATTGAGGCTGTAACTGCTGCAGGTTGTGCCAGAACACAGTGTTTCACTTTGTTTCCCCATCTCGAGGTCAGTGCTGCAGTCTGGGCACAAGATATTGCCAAAGTAACTGGCTTCCACCAAGTGTAGGGTGCAGTAGCCCGTGCACTCATTGTGTTAACATGGCCAATATAATATCGCAGCTGACTTCATTAAGAGAAAAAGATTCCATTCTGTCATTGTACAACTCATTTCTGATCATCAGTGTCACATCTTAGATGTTTGCACCAGATACTTTGAGTATCAAATACTCCCATGTTCATGGTTCGTTTCAAGGTTCAGATGCTTTACAAGGGCCTCTCCTTGCTATCATGGCTGATGACTCCAGGACATGAAGTGGAGCCTAGATACAACAGAGACCATTCTTTCACCAGGGCCATTATGGAGCAGGTGATAGGATTCCTGAGGCAAGGTTCCGATGATTTGATGAGTTTGGCAATACCTTGCAGTACGCTTCCGACAGTGTGTGTCACATAATCACAGCATACTGTGCCCTGTGCAAAAGGAGCAGGCAAAGATGGGGTGTGATGGATGGTGGCAGTGGAAGTGTGGCAGCAGTGCGCTGAGGAGGAAGAAGACAGTGAGGAGAACATTCAACCTGGTATGGTGATGCAGTATTGGACATGACAAACCAGGGAGGACTTTACTGACACCTGGCTCCAATAGAGGTGATTGAGTCAAGTCACCATTCATTGTTTGTATATTTGTTGTTGCTCAAGGACATGGAAGATACAGAATGTAGGTAAATAGATGGTGATATATTGAAAAATGTCCATATTACAGAGGAGGAAGTGCTGGATGTTTTGAAACACATAAAAGTGGACAAATGCCCAGGACCAGATCAGGTGCACCCTAGAACTCTGTGGGAAGCTGGGAAGTGAGTGCTGGGCCTCTTACTGATTTATTTATATCATCTATAGCCACAGGTGAAGTACCAGAAGACTAGAGGTTGTCCAACGTGATGCCAATGTTGAAGAAGGGTGGTAACAACAAGTCAGGGAACTATAGACCTGTGAGCCTGACATCAGTGGTAGGCAAGTTGATGGAGGGAATCCTGAGGGACGGATGTACATGTATATGAAAAGGCAAAGACTGATTAGGGATAGTCAACATAGCTTTGTGTGTGGGAAATTATGTCTCACTAACTTGAGTTTTTTGAAGAAGCAACAAAGAGGATTGATGACAGTAGACGGGTGGACGTGATCTAAATGGACTTCAGTAAGGTGTTCAACAAGGTTCCCCAAGGGAGACTGGCTAGCAAGGTTAGACCTCATGGAATACAGGGAGAACTAGCCATTTGGATACAGAACTGGCTAAAAGGTAGAAGATAGAGGGTGGTGGTGGAGGGCTGTTTTTCAGACAGGAGGCCTGTGACCAGTGGAGTACCACAAGGATCGGTGCTGGGTACACTACTTTTCATCATTTACATAAATGATTTGGATGTGAGCATATGAGATATAGTTAGTAAGTTTGCAGATGACACCAAATTGAAGGTGCAGTGGACAGCAAAGAAGTTTACCTCAGATTACAATGGGATCTTGATCAGATGGGCCAATGGGCTGAGAAGTGGCAGATGGAGTTTAATTTAGATAAATGTGAGGCGCTGAATTTTGGGAAAGCAAATCTTAGCAGGACTTATACACTTAATGGTAAAGTCTTAGGAAGTGTTGCTGAACAAAGAGACCTTGGAGTGCAGGTTTATAGCTCTTTGAAAGTGGAGTCACAGGTGGATAGGATAGTGAAGAAGGCGTTTGGTATGCTTTCCTTTATTGGTCAGAGTATTGAGTACAGAAGTTAGGAGGTCATGTTGCGGCTGTACAGGACATTGGTTAGGGCACTGTTGGAATATTGTGTGCAATTCTGGTCTCCTTCCTATTGGAAAGATGTTGTGAAACTTGAAAGGGTTCAGAAAAGATTTACAAGGATGTTGCCAGGGTTGGAGGATCTGACCTATAGGGAGAGGCTGAATAGGCTGGGGCTGTTTTCCCTGGAGCGTCAGAGGCTGAGAGGTGATCTTATAGAGGTTTATAAAATCATGAGGGGCATGGATAGGGTAAATAGGCAAAATTTCTTCCCTGCAGTGGGGGAGTCCAGAAGTAGGGGGCATAGATTTAGAGTGAGAGGAGAAAGTTATAAAAGAGACCTATGGGACAATGTTTTCAAGCAGAGGGTGGTGTATGTGTAGAATGAGCTGCCAGAGGAAGTGGTGGAGGTTAGTACAATTGCAACATTTAAAAGGCATCTGGATGGGTATATGATTTGGAAGGGTTTGGAGGGATCTGGGCCGGGTGCTGGCAGGTGGGACTCGATTGGGTTGGGATACCTGGTCGGCTTGAACGGGTTGGACCAAAGGGTCTGTTTCCATGGCTGTACATCTCTATGATTCTATGACTCGAAGGCAAGCTGCCCCTAGTTACTCTGGTAACTCCATTCTTCGAGTTGCAGTTACAATGACAAGCAGGCAGACCTGACGATGTAAACCTCAATTATCCAGCATTCAATTAACTCAATATTGGATTACTCGGAAAGATCGCAATGTCGCGATGCTTGGCTAAACTATGTTATCCAGCTTTCGATTATCTGGAATTCGATTAACTGATTAAAATACTGCCCGCCTGTGTCCTTAGGATAATCGAGGTTCCTCGGTATTTACAAATGTGATATTCTGTTTACAGTGAAGTGTGACCTGTGCCACCAATGTTTGCACAGAAGCTTTTCTGTTTCATTTTCCTCCCACTATGCCTACTCTATAGGAGTATTCCTGACTGACAGTGTTTGACCTAGTGCACAGCTTGGGTATGCATATGATGCAGGAAGCACGAACCCAGGTAGATTTCTCTATTGTGACTGTTTCATACATTTCTGTGAGAATTCCCCACTATTCAACATGGCTCTGCCTATATTGAAAGCTTTTCTCCCAATGACAGAATATCAGTGCTGAGTGCAAAGTGCTCCTGATAGTGCATGGCCTGCCTCATGTTTTAGGTCATATTTTGTATGATTTCTACAGCATGAAATGAGAATTATTTTCATTCCAATTTTGGAAACTAAGATCAGTGTTCATTAAAAACATTTTAATAAAAAATATTTTTAGTACACATTGGAGATCAATTTCCGTTACAGTTAAAATATTGATGTCTTCAATAGATTATAGCAGAAAAACAAATGTGCAGGGAATAGTACAGCCTGCATACTGAGTTTGATTTACACTTCAATGGTACAATAACCTACAATATCAATTCTATGATTATGTTTCACGGTAACAGTAAGCAAGATTAATTTTAGCTGTAATATTTTTAAAGGCATAACTAACCATCATATGCTGAAATAGTTTAAGATCGTATGCTGCCCAATGACACTTAAGGACAACATTTTCAAATTACTCTGCTATACTACTTGATTATTTCCTTCAGGTGGGACTCTATACATAAAATTGCAGCTGGACCATACGGAAAGCCATTCTTCCAGGATTTCTGCTGGCTGAACTGGGTCCTTTCACCCACTCCCTCTTTGGCTGCCTTTAAATATCAGAAGCCAGTGACCAGCACATTTCCTGAAGAGGCAGAAGGTGTAGATGTACACAGCCCCTTTCAAATCAATTTACATTAAAATGGAGTTGTATGAATGGAGCTTTGGATTTAATGTAAGAATGGAGTAACACTTTGTAGCATGGGCCAAGGTTAAATGTGGCCTAAAAAAAAAGACATGAGCAACTTGTATTTTAATCCCAAATGATTTCAGTTGAAGCATCATGCTAAGGCCTGTGAGAAAAGGATGAGGTAATTTTCGAATCAACATAATGTGGAAGCAGGTCACTCAGTCGAGCAAGTCCACACCGACCCTCCAAAGAGCATCCCACCCTGTAAGTCTGCATTGCCTATGGCAACCCACCTAATTTGCATGCCATGGACATTTTAGCATGGCCAATCCATCTAACAGTGCATCTTTGGACTGTGAGAGGAAACCCACACAGACACAGGGAGAATGAGCAAACTCCACACAGACTGTCGCCTGAAGCTGGAATTGAATCGTGCCACCTTTTCTAGAACCAGCAAGAGAAAGTTATTAAAAGTAGGGCCTCAGTACGTACCCCACTTCTACACAGGATTAGCACCGAATTCCACTCAACAAATCCCTCTCTTTCAATCTGAGAATGTTGAGCAGCCTGGGGAAAGAACCATCTTACATAAGTAAAATGTTCAATTCAATTCAAACTCTGGATATATTTGCCTTTTAAGACATGCTATTTGTTGTGCAACAAAATGTGATCTTCACATGCTCCAAGTGATCTTTTACAGCAGAGATCACAAACTCGTGTCAGTTTAACGTTGTGTACTCTGGTGCTTGAAAATCAATGTGGCACTGAGCCTTATATTGATGTGGAGCTGGCATTCTATCAACATAGATTATAAAGATAATGGTCTTAAACTCTCTGAAGAACTGTGGATTCTTTTCAGGATTCGTGCTGCACTTTGTAATAACAAACATTTTCCATTTCTAGAAAACACACACATATTCAGGATGACCAAAATGCTGAACACAAACTTATGATAAGACAGCAGTGATGGAAAATTAAAAATATATGTCTCCCTTGGCCTGTGTGGATTAAGAACATAGACAATGTGACATGAATTGGTGAGCCAATAGGTAACATACAATTTGTCTTGTCACAGGCTGCTCTCAGTTGAAGCTGCTGGTGAAACTTACATTAAAGCTCTGCTAAATCTCTCGCTGCACACCAAAGATAATCAGACCAGAACTCCAGAGTCTCACTTTAACATGATAATCTAAATTCTTCAAAGCTGAGGGGTTACATTTTACAAGCCCATAATCATGTCCTCCCAGTAGCAAAGGAGTGGTTACGATGTAAGTAGCATTTTACCATCTGTCATTGTTTTCCTTATCACCTTCGAATGGTTCTTAGATAGAAAACTGACCCTTTCAAAGTGAAGGAATCACAGGAATACATTCATATAAATGCTTTCCCTGGGAGTGTATTCCATATGGCGATTAGCACACTATAAGCAATTTCTTCTAATCTTTAGTTTTGCTCAAGACATACCAATCTTATATTTGTGTAGTTCTGAAATCTCAATCTGGTGTTACATATCCTGATTACAACAGCATTATCTACATTTTACAGCATTTTGCAACATTTTACAGCATTATACAGCATTTTAAAGAGATGGACTGTGCCTTGACAAATCAAATCACTTTTTCTAATGTGGCAGATTTACATCCAACTAGTTTTCTTCAAGAATATTTTTGGTCTTGAGTGGGAGAGGGGTTATCATGGAGCCATAAAATATTAAAAACGAAACTCTGGAGGATAGGAGCAGAATTATATATGTGTGCTGTCCTCTCTGCTAAAGGTGGAGGCTTTCTATTGAACAAGGCATTCCAATGTTTTATAATCTTATAAGTTTACATTTAATTGTGTAATTCCATTATTATAAGCCTTGCTGATTTATCTTTTTTTATCAATTTGGTTCGGAGCTGTGAACTGCGAGCTAAGAGCTGAAGGTGACATTTGGACTCTAAGCAAAAGAGAGCAACCAACTTCTTAAGTGTTTATGAGGCCAGGCCTGAAAGCTAAGTATAGGTTGTTTCTTGTATAAAAAGAGCAGTGTGGGTGCTTCAGCTCCATAGAGACTTTATGTTCAAACAGGTGACAGATGTTGAATGTTGACTGGGACGTCATGGGGAGACAAACCAGTCTAACATAAAGAGGTCAGTGTTGGAACTGATTTTTGAACTGTGTTTATGTCAGGAGGATTGTGTTTCTTAAAACTACAAGATGGAGCATTGATTGCTTGCTGGTTGTCCTCTCAATATTAAATTATTGAAAGTTTGGAGAATCGAGTCACAGTTGTAAGAAGAAGCAAATAATCCTCAGAGTATACCAGAAGCTAGTTACATGCATCTGTGTTGCCAGAAACCAAACAAGATGCAATCCCATGTGCCTGGGAGATTCCAAATCATGAAAACAGTTGAAGTGAACTGTAATTACATTTCATTTTTTTCTTTTGATTTACCTGTTAATTATGTCTATTTATCTGTCTGTGTTTGTGAGAGTGTGGGGGCTAGAGTCAAAAAGGATTGGGTTTAAATCATAGATATTAATTAGGTTACTTTGTGGTTTAACTTTGCTCTGCTAAAGTTACTGCATTATTCATAAATTCTTCAATCTTTGTTTACGCTGGAAACCTGGTATGTAGTATTGATTATTTACAAAGTCTAGAACTGGTTATTCAAAAACTCTGGTTAGGAACCATTGGGGTCAAGTTTGAGGGCCATTGGGTATTTCAGTTTTATTGTGGTGTGAATACAAGGATAAGAAGGCTGATTTAATTCGACTGTCTGTCTCCAAGTCATAACACCATGCTTATCTCAAACAACTATGCTGTTTTCGAAAATGTAGAGGGTAATGGACTCTCAGGGGAATGTAGCACGAACAGCCATGTTTCTGGTAGCAAGACCGACTCTGATATGATGCGAGGTACATCGGCTTCCAAGTGGCCAATTGTGTTAGGGGACTCTCTAGTCAGACATTTCTGCAGCCAGCAGCAGAAAACCAGAATGGGGTATTGCCTCTCTGGTACCAGGATCAAGGATGTTTCAGAGAGATTGCAGATTGTTCTCAAAGGGGAGAGAGACCATCAGGAGGTTTGCCGTGCACATTAGAATGAACGACATAGGAAGGGAAAAGGATGAGATTCTCAAAGGAGAATATAGGAAGTTAGGCAGGAATTTTTTATTTTATAAATATATTTATTAGCGAATTTTTTTTTAACTTCATAAACATATAAAATTATTGAAAAATACAATCAATAACAAATATCAGTATAATTAAAAGAGAAAAAACACAAGTTACAATACAACTACTATCTACTAACTACTAATCTACCCTATAATACAAAACAAACTCTAATACTATGCAAAGCAACACCAAAAAAAAGTAAGAAAAGCAAAAAAAAACCTAAAAAAACCCACAAAATACAGAACAGCTATGCTAGATGCAAAGGTCCCAAACAAAGGAACGGGAGCATTGTATACATACCCGTATTAACTCAGGAGACCCCCTCCAGGGCCCAGGGCTTGACAAATCTAACCATCCTGGTTAAACAAGCGCCCTAGTTAGGATAACTGACTAATCTATATCCAAATAACTCAAGTAGGGCTGCCATGTCTTAAAAATGGTCTGTTGTGTGGTGCACCATTTTGTAAAAGAGTCCAAGGGAATGTGCTCCATAATTAATTTCTGCCATCCCAGCAATCCCGGCAGGTTCTCAGACACAAATACTCTTCCGTGCACAGTATGCAAGAATATTAAATAGTTTCTTCCCATGCCTGCCTAAAGATGGTAAATTTGGTAGACCTAAGAGGAGTATCTACTTTGACTTCAGTCCTCAGTACCCTCCCTATCTCTCCTGCCACAGCGCTCTAATAAACATGGAGCCTGTGGCGTGTCCAGAAGCAATGGGTAAGAGTATTTACACTTATTTTACATTTGGGGCACATTGAAGATGCCCCTTTTTTAAACTTTGCCAGATGGCCTGGTGCCAGATGAACCCTGTGCAGGACCTTTAACTGTGTAGCACATGTCCAATTACAGATTGAGATCTTTCGAGTATTCTCCCATATGTTCTCCCATGTTTCAGACAAGATCTCCACTCTCAACTATTGCTCCCAGACCTCACAGAACTGGTTAGTATCCTGCCAGGCCCTGCCACCCAGCAGGCGAGAAAGGCAGCAACAATCTCTCTGTGATCGGCTTATAGGGCTTAGTGAAAAGCGTAGTCTTCTTCTGGATGAAATCCCTAGCCTGAAAAAAAACAGAAAAGATCTCTGCTGGATAATCCATATTTTCAGCTCAGTTGCTCAAAATACATCATAACCTCCCCCTCAAACAAGTCTCCTCTCGCTGCCCATAGTTTGAATCGTGAGTCTATCATCCCTGGTCGGAACCCTGGCATGCCAACGATAGGTGTAAGTGGTGAAGTCTTGGATAAGCAGCCCTCACTCTGATGCATCGCCCTCCATACCTTGACTGTACTAATGACAATGGGGTTCCGGCAGTGGTCCATAACTGTCCTCATCTTATCCATGAACAACAGGTTAATAAGAGGGCACTTTGCCTGGGAGGCCTCAATATATTGAGTTTGGATCGTTACTTACCCAATTGCAGACAAAGGACAGCAGGGAACTCAACTGATACCTCCTGATGTCTGGGAAATCAACTTCTCCCCCTTCCTTGAGGGAACTTAGTAAGTTTGATGAGGGGCCGCCCATGATGCCAGACAAAGGAACCAAACCAACCCGTAAACTTCTGCAGCATTGAGCTGGGAAATATCATAGGGAGCATTCGCATGGGATAAAGCAAACGAGGAAGAGCATTCATCTTAATGAGAGATATTCGGCCCAGCCATGAAATTGGAAGAGCCTCCCATCTCTGGAGATCTCGCCTAATATTGTCGATTAAGTGAGCAAAATTAGTCCGAAATAACAGATCAAACTTGGGGGATAATAAAAATGCCTAGGTACCGGAACCCTGCCCGTGACCACTTAAAAGCAAACTTGGGGTCACCTTCAACTTCTGGCACATTTTTAAGGTTCCCCAAAGGTATAACCTCTGATTTTGCAAGGTTAATCTTATATCCTGAAATAGCCCCAAATGAATTGATACATTGTATCAAATGGGGTACAGACGTCATCGAGTTCAATAAAAACAGAAGGACCTCATCCACATACAGTGTAATCTTGTGTGCCCTCGATCCCATTTCCAGAGCGGTTATGTGGATATTCTGACGAATGGCTTCTGCTAGCGGCTCTATCACCAATGTAAACAACAACGGTGAGAGGGGGCAGCCTTGCCGACTACCCTTACCAATCCTAAAATTCCCAGACTTCACTTCGTTGGTGATGATCGTGGCCAGAGAGTGGTGATATAAAACCTCCAACCACCTAGCAAAGACCCCACCCAACCCAAACTGTTGTAAGACATAAAAAAGGTAAGGCCATTACACCCAGTCAAATGCTTTCTCTGCATCTAAGGAAATCACCAACCCCTGATTTGACCGTTGCTGACAAATTTGGACTACATTCAGCAACCGTCTAATATTATTAGAGGATCTACGGTCTCTTATAAAGCCTGTCTGGTCCTCTTTAATAATACGGGGCAACATCCTTTCCAATCTCAGCGCCAGGATCTTGGACAGAATCTTGAAATCTGAATTTAATAGGGAGATGGGCCTATATGAGACACACCCCTCAGGAACTTTCCCCTTCTTAAGAATTAAGGAAATATTAGCTTCTCTCAAAGATGTTGGTAAGCATTTGTGCATATAGGAGTGACTGTACATCTCCAACATTGGCCCTGACAGAATCCCAATAAACTCCGTATAAAATTCACCCGGGAGACCATCAGGGCCAGGCGCTTTCCCACTCTGAAGTTGCCTAGCTGCTTCCTGTATTTCCTGAAATGTCAAGGGGGCATTAAGGAGAGTGGCCTGTTCCAAGTTTACCCCTGGGAGGTCCAGGTTCTTAAAAAAGGTCTTCATTTTAGCCCTCCAGTCCTTGCAACCTTCAGACTGATACAATTCAGAGTAAAAGCTCCAAAAAGCCTAATTAATCTTTTTAGCATAGTATATAAGGACCCCGGCGCTGTCTGTGATTGCAGTAATGGATTGGGGAGTACGCTTTTTCTTAGTCAGGTACACTAAATACTTCCCTGGCCTATCCCCATATTCGAACAGCCTTTGTCTAGCAAAAGCAAGTTCTTTCTTTGCATTTTGTGTCAGTTTTGAATTCAAGGCAGCCCGGAGGGCGTGATCCTCTGTACCTTAGTCACCGAAGGCCGTGCCTCGGTGGCTTTCAACTGCATCTCAAGTAGGCGCTGCTGGTCCTCCTTCTGTCATTTCCAGCTAGCCGAATAGGAAATAGCTAATTCCCTAGCAAAGACCTTAGCAGTCTCCTGCAGCATAGATAGACTACTAGCCGTGCCTGAGTTGATAGTCAAGAATTCCTGAAACTCCTTTAAAATGTATTCCACAAATTTGGAATCCTTAAGGAGAAAAGGGTCCAAACGCCAGTGTTGCAAACCCAGCCCTACACTCTTGGCCTTAACCTCCAAATATACTGCCGCGTGATCAGAGATAGCTATATTCACAATTTTACAACTTATAATCAAATCCAGAAGGGTCGAGGGAGCCAGAAAGAGGTCAATCCTCATGTGATATTTATGTGGGTTTGGAAAAAAGGTGAAGTCCCTGCCAGTAGGGTGAAGACATCTCCAAATATCCACCAGCCCCAACTCCTCACATAAATCATCCACCTGCTTGGCCTGTGAAGAAATAGTTGGGGGCCCACAAGGCATCCTGTCCACTGTCGGATCCAAAAGACAATTAAGACCCCCCCCCCCATAATAATGTGCCGTGTTCCAAATGCACTCAACTTAGAGAAAGCTCTAATCAAAAATTTGAGGGGATGCACTGCAGGATAGTAGACATTTAAAATGCCATTTTCCTCCTCATGTATCAGGGTTTTAAGTATTACAAACCATCCCTGCTCATCTTTCTCCTGCTCTAATAATGTAAATGGAAGATTTTTCTGGATAAGTACCGCCACTCCCCTACTTTTAGTAGTAAAGGATGAAAAGAATACCCGGTCATAACCCCCCTGTTGTAATTTCAGGTGTTCCCCATCATCAAGGTGGGTTTCCTGTAACAAAGCGATATCAACTCTTTCCCTCTTAAGGCTAGAAAGCACCTTTTTCCTTTTAACAGGCGAATGACTTCCCTTAATTTTCCAGGTGCACAATTTAGCCATTTCCCTTTTCAGAGACCGTTGAACCCCTCGGAGGGAGAACCCTGCGCCAAGCATAAGTAAATAAATACTCATTGAGTCAAAGAACCAAATATACAAAAACTACTCTATTATAACTATAAACAACTATTACTACCAAAAAACTACAAAGAAAACCAACTATAAAACCTTGAATGGAAGATTCTTTCCCCTGCCCATAGGGGGCACTCACCCTACCCATCCCCTCCTTCATAGCTCTTTCAAACCCGGACTGTGCCCCAGCCTTAGGCCAGAAAAAAAACAAGGAGATGATCCTTAAATCAACAGAAAAAAGACAAAGTCAGGATGAGCACTCCACCCACCCCTGGCTTCATGTCACCCCTACTTGTGACTAAAAGAGAAACAGAACAAACAAAAAAAAGGAGAGACAACAAAGAACATCCACAAAATTTCCCATCAGAAAATCCAGTTATTAAAAAAAATAGGAACAATATATTCCAAGGTATTTTCCCCCCTTTCCAAAAAGGAAATTATTAGGGAGACAGAAAGGAATAAAAAATAGGTAGGGAAAACAGGGGGAAGGATAGAAAAGAGAACAACATTAACCATATTCTTGAGGCAAATCCGTCTATTCTAACGTGTCTACAAAGTTTTTAGCTTTATCAGCTGAGTCAAATGTATAAACTGAGTCCTCGTGGCTGAAGTGGAGCTCTGTGGGGTTAATCATGGAATACTGGATGCCCAGGTTCCTCAGCCTCTTTTTAACGTCATCGAAGGACTTCCTCTTTCAAATTACAGCTGCAGAGAAATCCTGGAAAAACCTGATTTTTTACCCCTTGTACAGCAGTACCTGCAGATCTTTTCCCAGGGATCTGGAAGCTTCTATGACTTTTTGCTTGTCCTTATATATGTGGAAGTGTACTAGGACCGAGTGGGGGCACTGCACTGGCCCTGACCTGTGCACTGTAACCTAATAAGCCCTTTCAATCTGCAGCCTGCTGGACGCGAGCTCATCGAGATGGTCTCGCAAGGCCCGCACCTCTCGCTCCAGCACCTGGATCCAACTGGATGAGAGCTCCAATGCAGCTTTTGAGGCCTTAGTTCGATCCTCCACCTCCTCCAGCCTCTCCCCGAGGCCCTGGATCTCCTGCTGTTGCTTCTGCAGCATGAATGTGATAGGTTGGACCTGGGCACAAATCTCCCCATGGATCTCCTCAATCACAGCCTGAACTTTCAAGGTAAGTCTCTCCATCGCCGCAGCCAATTCCTGTGAGTCTGTCAGATCCCCGGGGAGTTCAGGAGAGGCTGTTGCTGCTGCAGTCTCTGGTGTTGGTAGGTGCTGCAGGGGAGTGTCCTCCCTGCTGCTGTTTGCTCACGCCTCTTCCCTTGGGCATCCTTCCCACTCCCAAACATTAACAAATATGTGTTCTGTAAGGTTTTAAATTAATAATTCCACCACATAAGTTGGCCAGGGATGGCAAAAAACACCGGTATGCCTTGGCTGTTAGGCAAAGCTGTCCACAGCAGTTCTACAGAATCACCGCCATCTTGCCGAGTCTAGGCAGGAATTTAAAAAAAAAGAGATCCTTGAGAGTAGTAATATCTGGATTAGAACAAAGAACAAAGAAAATTACAGCACAGGAACAAGCCCTTCGGCCTCCAAGCCTGCACCGATCCTGATCCTCTATCTAAACCTGTCGCCTATTTTCCAAGGATCTGTAAGCTTTTGCTCCCTGCCCATTCATGTACCTGTCTAGATACATCTTAAATGTCACTATCATGCCCACCTCTACCAACCCCGCTGGCAATGCATTCCAGGCACCCACCACTCTCTGTGTAAAGAACTTTCCACGCATATCGTCCTTAAACCTTTCCCCTCTCACCTTGAACTCATGATCCCTAGTAATTGCATCCCCCAATCTGGGAAAATGCTTCTTGCTATCCACCCTGTTTATACCTCTCATGGTTTAGTAGATATCAATCAGGTTCCCCCTCAACCTTGTCTTTCTAATGGAAATAATCCTAATCTAAACTCTGAAGCATCAATTCTCCTGCTCCTTGGATGCTGCCTGGCCTGCTGCGCTTTTCCAGCAACACATTTTTCGGCTCTGATCTCCAGCATCTGCAGTCCTCACTTTCTCCTAAACCTAATCTACTCAACCTCTCTTCATAACTAGCGCATTCCATACCAGGCAACATCCTGGTGAACCTCCTCTGCACCTCTCCAAAGCATCCACATCCTTCTAGTAATGTGGCAACCGGAATTTTATGCAGTATTCTAAGTGTGGCTGAACCAATGTCCAACACAACTGTAATATGACCTGCCAACTCTTGTACTCAGTACCCTGTCTGATGAAGGAAAGCATTACTCCCAGTGCTACGAGCTAGTGACGATAGGAGTAAGGAGAGAGCAGATGAATGTGTGGTTGAGGAGCTGGTGCGGGGAGAAAGGTTTACAATTTTGAATCATTGGAATCTCTTCTGAGGTACAGGTGATCTGTACAAGAAAGACAGATTGCACCTGAATCAGAAGGGAGATTTCCAAGAGCTGCTCTGCAAGATTTAAACTTATAAGGTGAGGGGACCCAAGGAGATAGTGAGGAAAGGCATCAGTCTGGGACTGGTACAGTTGGGAAAAGGAGCAGGGACAAAGCAGAGAAGAAGGTAAAACAGTCAGGGCAGGCAGGGAACAAAGCAGAGAACAAGGTAGGACTGTCAAATTAAATTGCATTTATTTCAATGTAAGAGGCCTAATAAGGAAGGTCGATGAACTCGGGGCATGGCTAGGAACATGGGACTGAGATATCATTGCAATTACAGAGACATGGCCCAGGGATGGACAGGACTGTCATTTTAATGTTCGAGGATACAAAAAAATAGGTAGGATAGAAAGGGGGGGGGCAAGAGAGGAGGGGGAGTGGTGTTTTTGATAAGGGATAATAATACTGCTGTACTTAGGGAGGATATTCCTGGGAATACGTCAAGGGAAGTTATTTGGGTGGAACTGAGAAATAAGAAAGGGATGATTATTTTAATGGGATTGTACTATAATCCTCCTAATAGTCAGTGGGAAATTGAGAAACAAATTTGTAAGGAGATCTCAATTATCTGTGAAAATGATAGGGTGGTTATGGTAGGGGATTTTGACTTTCCATACATAGACTGTGACTGCCATACTGTTAAAGGTTTAGGTGGAGAGAAATTTGTTGAGTGTGTACAAGACAATTTTCTGATTCAGTATATGGATGTACTTTCTAGAGAAGGTGCAAAACCTGACCTACTCTTGGGAAACAACGCAGGGCAGGTGACGGAGGTGTCAATGGGGGAACACTTTGGGGCCAGCGACCATAATTCTTTAGTTTTTAAATAGTGTTGTAAAAGGATAGACCAGATCTAAAAGTTGAAATTTTAGATTGGAGGAAGACTAATTTTGATGGTATTAGGCAAGAACTTCCAGAAGTTGATTGAGGCAGATGTTCGCAGGTAAAGTGACGGCTGGAAAATTGGAAGCCTTCAGAAATGAGATAACGAGGGTTCAGAGAAAGTATATTCCTGTCAGGGTGAAAGGGAAGGCTAGTAGGTATAGGGAATGCTGGATGACTAAAGAAATTGAGGGTTTGGTTAAGAAAAAGAAGGAAGCATATGTCAGGTATATGGATAGATTGAGTGAATTCTTAGAAGAGTATAAAGGCAGTAGGAGTACACTTAAGAGGAAAATCAGGAAGGTTAAAAGGGGACATGAGATAGCTTTGGCAAATAGGGTTAAGGACAATCTAAAAGGATTTTATAAATACATTCAGGACAAAAGTGTAGCTAGGGAGACAATAGGGCCCCTCAAAGATCAGCAAGGCAGCCTACATATGGAGTCACAGGAGATGGGGGAGATACTAAATGATTCTAGATTAAAGTGGTGCTGGAAAAGCCCAGCAGTTCAGGCAGCATCCGAGACGCAGGAAAATTAACATTTTGGGCAAAAGCCCTTCATCAAGAATAGAGGCAGGGTGCCTGCAGGGTGGAGAGATAAATGAGAGGAGGGTGGGGGTGGGGAGAAAGTAGCATAGAGTACAATTAATGAATGGGGGTGGGGATAGAGGTGATAGGTCAGGGAGGAGGGTGGAGTGGATAGGTGGAAAGGAAGATAGGCAGGTAGGACAAGTCATAGGGACAGTGCTGAGCTGGAAGTTTGGAACTGGGATGAGGTGGGGGAAGGGGAAATGAGGAAACTGGTGATGTCAGTGCACCAGACTACCACTGCACCCTCTTTATCTGCTGGTTTGATGATAAGGTCGGGATTGGGGCAGAGGGAGTGGAGGGCTGTGCGTTGTGAGGGTGAGAGGTTGGAGTGGGGCAGGGGGGTAAACAGGTTGAGACGGTTGATGTGATACTAAATGAGTATTTTGCAATAGTGTTTCCTGTGGAGAAGGACGTAGAATGTAGGAGATATAGAATGTGGGGAAATAGATAGCGACATCTTGAAAAATGTCCATATTACAGAGGAGGAAGTACTGGATGTCTTGACATGCATAAAAGTGGATAAACCCCCAAGACCTGATCAGGTGTACCCTAGAACTCTGTGTGAAGCTAGGGAAGTGATTGCTGGGCCACTTGCTAAGATATTTGTATCATCGATAGTCACAGGTGAGGTGCCAGAGGTCTGAGGTTGGCTAACGTGGTGCCACTATTAAAGAAAGGTGGTAAGTAAAAGCCAAGGAACTATAGACTGGTGAGTCTGACATCGGTAGTGGGTATGTGTCGGATGAAATCCTGAGAGATAGGATTTACGTGTATTTGGAAATGCAAGGACTGATTAGGAATAGTCAACATGGCTTTGTGTGTGGGAAATCATGCCCTGAAGAAGGGCTCATGCCCGAAACGTCGATTCTCCTGCTCCTTGGATGCTGCCTGACCTGCTGCGCTTTTCCAGCATCTGCAGTCCTCACTTTCTTCTCGTGTGGGAAATCATGTCTCAATAACTTGATTGAATATTTTGAAGAAATAATGAAGAGGATTGATGAGGGCAGAACAGTGAATTTACTAAGTGGACTTCAGTAAGGCGTTCGACAAGGTTCCTCATGGTAGACTGGTTAGCAAAGTTAGATCACATGGGATACAGAGCAAACGTGTCATTTGTACACAGAACTGGCTCAAAGGTAGAAGACAGAGGGTGGTGGTGCAGGGTTGCTTTTCAGACTGGAGGCCTGAGACCAGTGGTGTGCCACAAGGATCGGTGCTGGGTCCACTGCTTTTCATCATTTATATAAATGACTTGGATGTGAAAATAGGAGGTATAGTTAGTAAGTTTGCAGATGGCACCAAACGTGGAAGTGTAGTGGACTACAATGGGATCTTGATCAGATGGGTCAACGGGCCAAGGAGTGGCAGATGGTGTTAATTGAGATAAATTTGAGGTACGTGTACTTTGGAAAACCAGGACAAGATTGATACGCTTCATGGTAAGTTCCTGGGAAATGTTGCTGAACAAAGAGACTTTGGAGTGCAGGGTTCCTTGAAAGTGGAGTCACAGGTAAATAAGATAGTGAAGAAGGCATTTGGTATGCTTTCCTTTATTGGTCAGAGTATTGAGTACAAGAGTTGGGAGGTCATGTTGCGGCTGTACAGGACATTTATTCGGCCATTTTTGGAACATTGAGTGCAATTCTGGTCTCCCTCCTATCAGAAGATGTTGTGAAATTCGAAAGGGTTCAGAAAAGTTTTACAAGGATGCTGCCAGGATTGGATGTTTCAGCTAAAGGGAGAGGGTGAATCGGCTGGGGCTGTTTTCCCTGGAGTGTGAGAGGCTGTGAGGTGACCTTATAGATTTTTATAAAATCATGAGGGGCATGGATAGGATAAAAGGTCTTTTCCCTCGGGTGGGGTAGTCCAGAATTAGGATGAGAGGGGAAAGGTTTAAAAAGGACCTAAGGGACATCTTTTTCATGCAGAGAATGATGTGTGTATAGAATGGGCTGCCAGAAGTGGTGGAGACTGAAACAATTATAGCAACTAAAAGGCATCTGGATGGGTATATGAATAGGAAGGATTTTGAGGGATGTGGGCCAAGTGCTGACAAATAGGACTAGATTAGTTCAGGATATCAGGTTGGCATGGATGGGTTGGACCGAAGGGTATGTTTCTGTGTTGTACATCTCTATGACTCTAGTATATGGGTGGTGATAGCTCTGGGAGCATGACTATTTACCACCTTATCCAATCAGATATTGTAAAAGTTCATGACTGGAATTTCTACAATCTTTCTATCTCCCATGGAAATTCTAGACAATTGGCGTAAACACTGGACAGAATGGGAAAAGAGCCAAGTATCCAGCTCTCTGAAGTTTGCTTCAAAGTTGTAGTGGAAGATTAGGTGCCAGTGATGTCATGTAAAACTCATCTCTAACTGAGCAGTGGGGATGTGTCAACTGGAATACAATATACTGAGTCAAGTCTCTAATATTCTAGTCCTGTCTCTGATTAATTTTCCCATCTGAAGCCTGCACTCTGACCAACATTCCTGAAATACAACCTCACTGTCATTTAATTTAAGCTTTAATTTTGTTCTGAACTTCATACATATTTTATGAGAAATTAAATGCTTATCAAGCTAAGGAATGCCAGAACTGAAGGCACAATACTTTTTGCCCCCACCCACTCTTAGTGAAATAAAGGAATGCTTTTAACCATGGATACATGTGCTAGGTCTTTTATAGAGTCTGTGTTGATGGTAACCACTAACTACTAGTAATCATATCATATTAAGAAATAGTAAAGTGGGTAGTCAATTGGTTGGGGAGATATTCGTTGGGTGGGGGGGGGAACACGGTGTAGGGTCAGAGTAGCTAGGTGCTCAGTTTGGGCAATTGGGAGTCAGTTGCCAAGTTATTTCATCACTAGAACAGCTTCTAATTTGTCTGATATTTGTTGGTAGCTGGCTGAGTAAATCATGTGATATAGTCCAAGTCTCTGGCTCTGAATCAGAATCCATGGGTCTCAGTGATTGGGATTCAGCCCATCAGGAGTTTAAACTCCCCACAGGTTCAGGTGTCCGGAATTCTGCATCTTCTGTCATTTGTCCTAGCTCCAACGATCTGGACACCAGAAGGTTTGGGGTGCAATTATCGACACAAAAGACAAGTAACTAATAACTTGAGAATGATTTCAAATTTCTAATCTAATTTCAAAAGCACTTTTGCACATAGAGTTTATCTTTTTTTCAATGAAGAGCCTCTGCTGTTTGTCCAGGTAGTTTTTCTCACCCTCACCTCAATCTTTCAGTATATAAACCATCAATGGCCTACTTTTTATGCTCAGTCTGTGACTCTTGGTTCTGGACTCCTTGGTCATCAGGAACATCTTTTCTGCACCTACCCTGTGTCATCCTGTGAGAATTTTTATCATTTTCTATGATAGCCCCCCTCAATCAGTCTTAACTAATCCAGTCTCTCCCCGTTTGTTAGTCCCACCACTCCAGGAATCAGTCTGGTAAATGTTATGCATGCCCTCAGTGGCCAGAATGGCATTCCTCAGATAAGGAACACTAGAGTATGATCCAACAACTCCTTGATACAACACAACTCCTCTCCTGACTCAAATCCCCAACCCAACCTAATACTCTCTCAACCGACTCTCGATGTACCCTAAGCACCCATTCATTTACCTGTATCGTACCAACTGCCATCCAAACCACCGGGCATTCCACTCACTCACCCTCACCTAAACCCTCACTCTCCTATCATCCTAACCATACCTTGCATGTTCCTATCACAGGAGCTGTCCAAGTGTCTAGCAGTGCTGCTGGGCATTAAAATCCCTGGCAGCTGTAAATGCCCATTCTCCCCACTGCTGGATATGTGGATTCTTGGTCAGGTTCATAACAGGAGGTCCCTATTCAGGAATCTCCAACAAAAGAAAACATCAAAAGGTAAGTGGGCGAAAGTGGGTACTGCAGATGCTGGAGCTTAGAGTCAAGATCAGAGTGGTGCTGGAAAAGCACAGCAGGTCAGGCAGCATCCGAGGAGCAGGAAAATCTTGATGAAGGGCCTTTGCCCGAAATGTCAATTTTCCATCCCCATGGATGCTACCTGACCTGCTGTGCTTTTCCAGCAACACTCTAATCAAAAGGTAAGTAGGTAATTTTTAGCATAAATTATCTCTCCACTTTGGAGGCTACCTGCCTCTATTCCTGATGAAGGGCTTTTGCCCAAAACATCGATTTTCCTGCTCTTCGGATGCTGCCTGACCTGCTGTGCTTTTCCAGCACCACTCTGATCTAGACTCTGGTTTCCAGCATCTGCAGTCCTCACTTTTGCCTGTTCAGAACTGAGATGAGGAGGAATTTTCACTCAGGACTGGGATCCTTTTGAACTCTATATGACAGAGGTCTGTGGATCTTCAGTCATTGAGCATATTTGTGACAGAATGATATATTGCTAGATATTAAAGATGCCAAAAGTATGAGGCAATGTGGGGAAATGCATCCAAGTAAAGATCAGTAATGATCTTATTGAATGGTGGATGAATAGGTCATTTTTGCTTCCATTTATTATGTTCTTACAATCAGTGCTATTTCAATAAAGCATCTGTCTTAACTGCTGACCCTGATACCAATGAATATGTTTAAATTTGACAAATTCATTCCAGTAAAGATAAATGTGAGGGGTGCACTTGATAGGAACAGTAAAGAAGTCACTTGCCCTTTGGATAATTTCAATCACTTGGGATTGAGGATTAAAGGAAGCCAGAAGCACAGGTACATAAATCACTAAAATTGATACCAAGGTTAATGAGACCATAAATAAAGCAAACCAAATGCCAGAGTTCATTTCTAGAGTTCATTACAGAACTGAAATACATAACTGTTGCATTAATTCATAGATAAAGTTGTTTGGTTGAATGACATTAGTGAAGAGAATGCAGTTCTAACCTTATATTATAAAGAAGGTTAAAGTGAAGGTGTAAAAGAGGTTCACAAGGACAACAACAGAATGGGAACTATGAGGAAAGATTAAAGGTGTTTGGGCTCATTCCTCTAAAAAGGTTGTGTTAGACATGAATAAAACACTTTATCTTGTGGGAAACCAAAACAGCAAACTATAGTACAGTTTGGTAACCAATGAATCCAATAGACAATTCAGGAGAAATGTCTTTACCAGAATGGGAATACCAGTCAGAGCTCTTGTAGCTAAAGTGATCAAGGGATATGGGGGAGGGCAGGATTAAGGTATTGATGGTCAGCCATGATCGTAATGAATGGCGGAGCAGGCTCGAAGGGCCAAATAGTCTCCTCTTGCTCCTATCTTCTATGTTTCTATGGAACATGCTACTACAAGGAGTACTTGGAGCAAATAGCACAGACATACTTAAGAGCAAGATTAATAAACAAGGAGAGAGGAGGGAAGAGAAGGGTTTGCTGATAGGATGTGATATGAGGAGGGTCACAGGAATGTAAATACTGATGTGGTCCAATCAGTCTGTTGTGTTGTTGCTCTGCAGAATTCATCTAATCCTGTGTAAAGTCTTAGCAATCTCTGCAAAATCATAACGCTTGAGAAATATTTGGGCACAGACAGGTCAGTTAGCTCAGTTGGCTAGACAACAGATTTGCATTGCAGAGTAATGCTAACAGCAAGGGTTTAAATCCTGTACCAGCTGAGGTTAGCGTGGAGATGCCACCTTCTCCATCTCCCCTGTCACGTGAGTCATGGTGCCCCTTGGGTTAAGCTCACCACAAGTTGTCTCTCTCTCTAATGAAAGCATGGTCCTCTGGGGACTTTATCTTTTACTTGTCTTGGAATAGGATAGAAATATTGCAAATACATTTTGCTCAGGATGTTTATTGATAAAAATAACTCAATATTTATGTTCCAGAGCACTCTTATTCTCAATAATTTTAAACATAATTTATCAAAAACATCTTCAACAGAACATCAATGGTGAACACCTGTGGGAGTAAGTGTATGATTGAAATGGAATTAATGTGGACGATCACACTGTTTAATTGGATTTTTCAAGAGAAAATACCAGGAGTCATGGCGAAAGCCACTGCCTTTATTAAGTTGAAGCACATTGAATATGTTTAGTTAATGAATGCATTTATGCAGGTCTGGCAGAACATATTGCATCCTGCCACTCATTAGCTCCATAACTGGAGACCTCTGAACCTCCTGGTTTACTCAATAAGATTTCGCAGCAGTTTGATCCAGCATTTACAAGGAAGGTACAGTCAAGAGCATGGGGTTAGGGCTGGGATTTTCAGGGAGGACCTTTTCTTCAAGTTACAAAAGAATGAAGTGCCTCAATGAGATCCAATATACTGAGATGCTGGAGGCAGAGAGGCCTATACAGGGACATATGTGAGTTCCACTGGTAGAATCCAGACCAAGCAATATCTATTCACCAGATCACTATAGATCTGGGCTCAATTAGACAAAAATAAAAGACACGGCAGAGTTTCTTTGGGGATCATCTGTTGAGAGATAGAATAAGCCATAAGCAGTATTAGTGTCCATCTGAATAACTCCTAATGACCACACTGATTCCAGTCCCATTTGACATAATCATGATTAAAAGAACGCATTTGACAACTTTGAGGAGCAGCCAGCATATCCCTGCTTAGGTGCTGGGGATTCCTAACTGCATGAAGACATGCATTTCTTGCAGTAAGATTTGATCTGATTTATAGTATTACAAGACAATTTAAAATTGATGACTGTTTTGATACCTCCACATGCACCATTTCCTTTCCACAAACAAAGCTGCAAATCAGACGTCCCACGGCACAAATAGATGTAGCACAGCCCACCTGCAATCATCCATGTGCGTCGTCCATATGCATCATGAAGGTCCTCCAGCAGCTGCTTTAATAACTGTCCAGAGGCCAAAACGTACATGTGCAAAGAAACAGAACTGCACAGTCACGGAATATATACACCACAGGAGGTGGCCATTTAGTGCATTGTGCCAACATAGCTTTCTGCATGAGGAACTTGGTATTCTCTATTTTGTGCCACTAGAATGCACCCTGTACTTTTAAGGTACTGCTGTTGTTTCTTACCTCAAAACAAATAGATTCTGCCCTTAACCCTCTTGGTCCTCTTCTCTCCAGTACTATAATATTCTCCTTAAACAAGATTGCTAGTCCTCTTCTTCTTTTTGTTTCCTGAACATCTTATATCCAGCAATATTTAATATGTAATCCTGCCCTTTCTGACACAGGACTTTGTCATTGCCACAGAATTGTATTCCCATTCACTTATCTACATCTACAGTTCAGCAATCTCATTTACCGTATTTCCTAAATTTACAGATGTGCACGTTAAACCTGAGTTAGGTTTTAGTGTGTTCCTTCTTAGTTGATCTTATCTAATTCTATACAATTTTTTCCTCCAGTGTTATCTGTCTGCCCTAATACTTTGTGCATCTTGTTTCTCCTTTCTGATGTGGTTCCCATTTTCCTCCTGAATCAATTTAAACCTTCTCCAACTTGCAAACTGCTATGCAAGAGCAAATATTTTAGCAGCTACCAAAAAACTTTATTTACACACAATATATTCACGTCTCTGAGCCTGCCCATCCACATCTAGCTGAGAAAAGATATCAAGAAAATCACAGAGGTAGTAAAGGAAAGATATTCTAGATAATTTCTCTCGATAAAAACAAGCTCAAGAGACCACGTGTGCCAAAGATTATCTATGAAGACATCCAGCTTCTATTTGATGTGAGTTCTGTCGTTTCCAAGAGATATTTCAGCTCCTCACAGAAGATGTGCAAAGAGTCAGCACCCTCCCAGCAGCTGCTAGTGTAGGATACAGCATTGTAGTCATGGTAGTGTCAGATGGGGCCAGAGTCAGTGTGGTCACTGGGAGTTATACATTAACATGGGCCAGATGGACGTTAACATCACTTCAGGATCTTCATACCACTCAATGGATGATCCCCAAAGAAATCTTCCTACTGTGCTTGTTTTTGTCTGATTTGACCCATTTCCATAGTGATCTGGTGAATAGATATTGCATGGTCTGGATCTTACCAGGGATCCAGCTGGTAGACCACTGATCCAACTCTCAACACAACTGTCAGGCTATTATTAAAGGTTGTGAAGAGCAACAGATAGTGCTGGAGAAACTCTGCAGGTCTGCCACACCTGTGCAAAGAGAAACAGCGTTAAGGTCTTTGAGTTGGATGACACTTGCTTGACCCCCTGAGCTACTGAGGACATGAGCAAGTGACATCCTTTGTGTTTGAGGACTTCAGCCAGTGGAGACACTTACCTCATTTTACATTTCACTGAGATTCCTTGCTATTATATTTGGTTAAATCAAACTGAAAGGCAGTCACTTTTGACCTCAACTTTGAAATTCAGCTTGCTTGTACAATATTGGTGCAGGGTTGCAATATGACCTGTAATCTACTCATCCTGACAGAAACCAAATCACTGGTGAGTAGGTTATGGGTGAGCATGTGCTGTTTAATAACACTGCTGAGAATGCCAAGCAGGTTCCCTTCTCTCCAGAAGGCTCTCCTCTCTCTCTTCTGTCAAAATAGAGATCTCACTAAGACTCAGCAGAAGGGAGAAGGTGAGGAAAATATGCTGAGGGCAGCTCAGTGGCGCAGTGACACTGTTCTGTAAATACCTCAGAAATATACTTTAAACATTTCCTTTTCACTGTTCATGCAGTTGTTTGTGTCTTTGTGAATGGCTCAGGTGCTTCGTTGCATCCTTTGGCATCATTTCATAGACACTTAATGAGGTGCAGACGATGGGAGCATGTGCCTGAGCACCCAGTACAACATGTGGGAGCAGGGACAGCATTGTGTGAGCAATTGGGTCATTCTGCTATGTTAGGCACAACTTCTGACTATTTCTGTCTTTGTGCAGGAATTTAGCTCTGTGCAACCTATAGAGAGGGTCAATGGTGCAGGATAGTCAGGAAGTAGACACCCACCATGCCCTGCGTGTGGGTCCCCATCTAATGTTCTTCACCTGTGACAGCTCAATGACTGGTTGTAACTGCTGACCCTCCCTCACACACATCGGTTCCCTCCCCCTGACCATTCTGAGTGGGTGTGGTTTGTGTACTATGGATGTGGGTACAGTTACAACATTTAAAAGACATTTAGATAAGTACATTATTTGAAAGGTTTGGAGCGATACGGGCCAAATGCAGGCAAGTTGGACTAATTTAATTTGAGAACATGGATTAGTTGGGCCAAATGATCTGTTTCCATGACTCTATGATTCTATGACTCTATAATTCCTCTAATACTCCCTGATGATTAAGATTTTTCTGCTTTCATGAACAGGACATAGTTGGGAAATTTTCTACTTTGTTTGGAAAATGCCAGAGTTTCGGCTGCACTGGAACTGCTTGACAGGAGTTGCAGCTAATATTGTAGCTGGATCCACTCAGGATCACAAGCATTAGCTCTGTCCAATGCACTCAGTCATTTATTAATACCACATGGAGTAAATTGAATTGTCGAAAGGCTCACTCAACTCAATACTGGGATGAAAGACTTAACTTGTGAAGAAAGGTTGAATAGTTAGGGCTTTTTCAGTTGGAGTTTAGAAGAATGAGAGGTGGCCTTGGTGAAATATGCACGTTTCTATGGGGATTTGATAGGTAGGATACCAGGAATACATTTTCTTTTAAGGTGGAGACCAGAATAATTGGACACAGGTTAAAAAGAGGTCTCCTTTTTAAAATGGAAATAAATTAGGCCTGGATTGTCAAATTTGTTAAAGTTTTTGTTAACATTTGGAGAGAAGGAAAATTTATTATTTTTTTTAAATATTATACGTTGTTTTATGTAGAATCCCATTGGCTGTTTTTGATTGTGGTGGATTGTCTCAACTGCTGGATTGGAATTTGTCCCAGCTGTCAAAATGTAAGCAGAGTTTTCAGAGCAGATTATTGAATGTGGATTGGCCTAAAAAATCTTCAGTGAAATGGAAGCTCTCAAAGATTTCTATTTTCAGCTTTATAGTCATAAAGTATCCACCAGACAGGGAAGAACATCAAGGTGAGAATAATTGTAATAATGCTGAATTAACACAGTTCAGTTGAGGTATACATTCTAATTCTTCATTTTATGAATATAACCATGTTCTCCAGATGTGTAGACAGAAAATCACATTCACACAAACACATCAACTGTAAACAGTGCAGAATGTAGTCAGGATCCACTGCTCCTACCAGGTGGGAATTGTTAAAATCAACCCTTACTTCTCTTTGTTGGATGATCTCTCAGGATCTTTGAAAATCATCCCCCATGATCTTTTCACATGTATATTCTATTCCTGGCTGTCCACCACCCTTGCTAACCGTTGCTTTGAATAGATGTTAACATTCGCTTTGTATGATATTTCATGATATCTGGATGTTATTATGTAATTTTGCCTCAAATGCATGATAGTAAGAAATTATAGCTAATTGTTGTCATTGCAAACCTGCTGAACAAATTTTAATGATGACTTCCAGACTATATTTTGCTCGTTTCTATCCTTGCCTTTTGTATTTTAACTCTTGCTATGTAATTTTAAAATTTAACAATGAAATTTTTTCTCAAATGTTCAGAAACCTGATTCACATGTTGAGTATATTTGATCACTCAAGCTTCCATCGTAAGTAGGTCAGGAAAACAGCAGAGTCTCTGTTTAGAAACATCTCACAGGAATATTATCACATTTTGGAGCCAATATTCTCTGTAATGACTGTGCCAAGCAATTTGCAATGTGAAATAATATTACCTCACTCACTAGCACAGTACGGTGTTTGTTTCAAGGGATTTGAGTAAAAACCTCAGGCTTTTTTTCACTCTCATAACAGCATAAACAACAGAAGTAGACTGCACAGAGTCATAGGCAAAAGTGAGAGATTGCAGAACAGAGGAGGCAAATGTACAAGCTATAAATCAGCCATCTTATTTTCCTGTTTTTGTAAGTTGTTGTCTGGAGTCTCATCCAAGTAACTCTTCTTTTACATAATGAACAATGGCAGTCTATTCAATTTGGTGGTTCATAGTTCAGAAAAACGCTGATGTTTATACAAAGTTACCTCTATACATGAGTCACTAGTTAATGATTAGGAACAGGAGTGCTACTCAGACAGTAAGCCCTCACTTCAAGGTATAGTTGCCTTCCTGATAATCACATCTTTATGTGAAACAACTTTAAACAAAGCATGGTTTCCCATATGAATCAATGTTAATGCCAGAGTTTGGTTCATGTGGACATTTGTTTGCTCAGAAAAAGCAACATACAAGTTGAAAATGTGTGTGTGTGTGTGTGTGTGTGTGTGTGTGTGTGTGTCACTGTGCATTCCTAACCAAAATAACTTGTACAGTAAAATTTCAAATCATACAATAGTTACAAACTTGCTTAAACACTTGTTTTAGCTTGGAATGATTTGCTTCCCCTCTGGTTGATGGGTTCTGAGATGCTCATAATCCAATGTGTAATGTGGGCAGGTGATGCTTGAAAGGTCAGAGTCCCTCTGCATTGGTGCATTCCCAAATGAAAATTTTGAAGTAATCACAGGACCTGGTATTGTCATTGGGCATGGTGATGTCACTCAGGCAATGATGTAGCCATGGAGGGATAGATTGAACCTGGCATTTCTAGGAGGAATGCAACCTTAATTAGGCACACAGATCCAAACAAAATGTTAATTTGAAATAATATTGACTGGAAACTTTAAACGGGTGTTTCGTCTGTGTTCTGTCCCTCCATAGCTGAAGATCATTAAACCTGAATGCAAATCATATGCCACTTAATCAACACAATTTCTGCATTGGCTCATGGGCTCCATTTGGTTTGTGTAGCTGCTAATCGCACCCATAGTATACAATCATGCCCCAAGTCATAGTCATAGCCATAGTCATAGAGATGTATAGCACGGAAACAGACTCTTTGGTCCAACCCGTCCACGCCGACCAGATATCCCAACCCAATCTAGTCCCATCTGCCAGCACCTGGCCCATATCCCATGAAACCCTTCCTATTCATATACCCATCCAGATGCTTTTTAAATGTCGCAATTGTACTAGCCTCCACCACTTCCTCTGGCAGCTCATTCCATACATGTACCACCCTCTGTGTGAAAAAGTTGCCCCTTAAGTTTCTTTTATATCTTTCCCCCCTCACCCTAGACTATGCCCTCTAATTCTGGACACCTCCACCCCAGGGAAAAGACTTTGTCTATTTATCCTAATCATGCCCCTCATGAATTTATAAACCTCAAAAAGATCATCACTCAACCTCCAACACTCCAGGGAAAACAGCCCCAGCCTATTCAATCTCTCCCTGTAGCTCAAATCCTCTAACCCTGGCAACATCCTTGTAAATCTTTTCTGAACCCTTTCAAGTTTCAGAACATCTTTCTGACAGGAAGGAGACCAGAATTGCACGGAATATTCCAACAGTGACCTAATCAATATCCTATACAGCCGCAACATGACCTCCCAACTCCTGTATTCAATACTATGACCAATAAAGGAAAGCATACCAAATGCCTTCTTCTCTATCCTACCTACCTGCAACTGCACGTTCAAGGAGCTCATTGTGACAGCAATATTCAAAGGAGCTATGAACCTGCACTCCAAGGTCTCTTTGCTCAGCAACATTCCCTAGGACCTTACCATTAAGTGCATAGGTCCTACTAAGATTTGTTTTCCCAGAATGCAGCACCTCGCATTTATCTAAATTAAACTCCACCTGCCACTTCTCAGCCCATTGGCCCACCTAGTCAAGATCCTATTGTAATCGGAGGTAATCTTCTTCGCTGTCCACTACACCTCCAATTTTGCTGTCATCTGCAAACTTACTAACTATACCTCATATGCTCACATCCAAATTATTTATATAAATGATAACCCACCACCGATCCTTGTGGCACTCCACTGGTCACAGGCCTCCAGTCTGAAAAATAACCCTCCACCACCACCCTCTGTCTTTTACTTTTGAGCCAGTTCTGTATCCAAATGGCTAGTTCTCCCTGTATTCCATGAGATCTAACCTTGCTCACCAGTCTCCCATGAGGAACCTTGTAGAACGCCTTATATAGATCATATAGATATAGATCATATCGTGTCCATATAGATCACATCTATTGCTCTTCCCTCATCAATCCTGTTTGTTACTTCTTCAAAAAACTCAATCAACTTTGTGAGACACGATTTCCCACGCACAAAGCCATGTTGACTATCCCTAATCAGTCCTTGCCTTTCCAAATACATGTAAAGTCTGTCCCTCAAGATTCCCTCCAACATCTTGCCACCGCCGACATCAGGCTCACTGGTCTATATTTACCTGGCTTGTCCTTACCACCTTTCTTAAACAGCGGCACCGTGTTAGCCAACCTCCAGACTTCCTGCACCTCACCTGTGTCTATTAATAATACAAATATCTCAGTAAGAGGCCCAGCAATCACTTCCTTAGCTTCCCACAGGGTTCTAGGATACACCTGAGCAGGTGTATCCACCTTTATGCATTTAAAGATGTCCAGCACTTCCTCCTCTGTAATATGGACATTTTTCAAGATGTCGCTATCTATTTCCCTACATTCTATATCTTCCATGTCCTTTTCCACAAGTCATCAGCATGACTGCAGAACACAACTGTTTTGAAAGTCAGAAAAATGTAACTGAGGTCAAGAGTGTTAAATAGTTGATATTGAATTTTCTGGTGGTTATTTACCAACTTACGTAGACCACAATGGAAATTAACCCCAGGTGCAGTGTAAAATAATGTAGTGAATTTAGTCTTTATTAAAAAATGATGAGTTACTCAAACAAAGCCACAATTTCAGTTGAAGTGTGCTGATGCTCAAACACATTTTGTTAGAGAATTCCAGCATATAGATTCACAAAAATAATTTCCTGTCCAACCACCCCCGGATCTTAGGCCACATCATCAGAAGATGAAATTCTCTGTCCAGGGATCGAGGAGGCGGGTAAACAACCTTTTGCATAAGTTAACAGCCAATGACAGAATGGTACGAACAGAGGGGTAGGAGCTTTGAGCCGGTGAACAGTGCAATAGCGTGACAGGATATAAATCTGGGACAGAAACTTCTAGAATATAGTAGCTCTTTGAAAAATTTATCAATCTGTTGGCAGCATTTGGGTTTTAATAGTTTGCTCCTCAGGACTTTGCTTTGACTTTGTGGTTTCCAGGGTAAGTCTGTGATGATCACCTATCTGCCGTAAGGAGTTAATTAAAAACATATAGCTTTACAGCAAACTGTCAGATATCCAGGTCTACTCTTGGGAACATATTAGCATCCAATTAACAAAAACCCACTGAGAATCTTGGAAGAAAAGTGCCTACTTTCTCACTTGTTGAGTGCAGGTGAAACGTAAGGAAATGAAATAAGATAATTTCTCCAGAGATTAAAACATTCCCCATTGTATATAATAATGAATATATTTTCTAGTCGGCAGCAACACTGTTGGCTGGGCCATATCAGCCAAATGGATAAATCGCAATCCCAAGGAAACACTCTATGATAAACTTAATATAGGTACAAGAATCACAAGTTGTGATACAAGGATGCCTTTAAGTGAGACTTTAAGTTGATTGGGATCATAGTCAATGTACAGGACATTTTCGCTGCTAACAAGTATACCTGCAGACAAGTAACAAGGAAGGCTGAGGGGGGGAAGAAAACAAATGATAAAAGAAATGGTCAGATAGCAGAAAGGAGAATTCACCAGGAAGGAGAAAAACTTGGGCTAACACCATTGATCTCTGCCAGCTGCAGAAGGCTCTGCCATTCATGGATTTGTATCAATAGTCACAACAGACAATGTTCAATCCAGAAATGGCATATACCTTGGACACTGTCCATCACCTCCTGAAATGAGCAGATACCAACATTGAAAGGTGCACCCATTACAGTACCAACACTGAAGTTAATGATATTTGTTCATAATCCTGATGTAATTTCCCATCTTCTGTATATATGTCTAGGGATATCATAATGGAAGTTACATTCTCTACTGGGATAGAAGAAAGAAATGAGAAGTGCCAAACCTGACACAATTATAGGAAAGGTCATTGCAATGTGGGTGGCATGGTGGCACAGTGGTTAGCACTGCTGTCTCACGGTGCCAGAGACCTGGGTTCAATTCCTGCCTCAGGCGACTGACTGTGTGGAGTTTGCACATTCTCCCCGTGTCTGTGTGGGTTTCCTCCCACAGTCCAAAAATGTGCAGGTCAGGTGAATTGGCCATGCTAAATTGCCCCTAGCATTAGATGAATGGGTCTGGGTGGGTTGCGCTTCGGTGGGTCAGCGTGGACTTATTGGGCCAAAGGGCCTGTTTCCACACTGTAAGTAATCTAATCTAAAAAAAATGTTGCTAATGTATTTTCATTCATTATGCAACTTTCTGGTTGCATTGGTGTGAGAGTTGGAAAGCTCAAGAAATGATGAGAAGGAACCTCATCTTTTAATGACAATAATATGAAACAATATGAATAGCTTGTCAGTATATTCCTCAGAGATTGATGGAGGGGCATATTATATTCTTGCTTGCTTCCTGCTGTTGGAGAGGGTGTTCAAGATATAATTTATAAATAGAGAAGAAAATCTATTTCAAAGCTGCAAAAAGATCTTGGCACTAGCAGCTTCCCACTGCTACTGCTTTACCTTTCCAATCACTTCACTAACTTACTGTTAGGATGCAGAGGAGGCTTCTGCAATTGCATTTTAAAGAAATTCTTCCCTCAGCGACAAGTTGATGCAGTTTGTAACAACTTTGCCTCTGAGTCATGAAAGTTCAAAGCTCAGACAGAGTATGACTCAGTCAGAAGTTGCAAGGGTTTTCCATTGTTGTTGAGGTCATCCTTTGGAAGAACTTTGAACCATGACCCTTTTAGCACTGCCGCGTAGAGGTTAAGGACTTTCTGGGGAGTTTTCCTTCTTTTCTGCAGCAGCCTCTGTATAACTGGTATACGTTCTGTAGTATATTTGCTAAAGCTGCTACAGAAATTCACCCCTCTTCATTCTCTACCAATGACACTATTCATAGAAGTTTACAGAACAGAAAGAGGCCAATTACTGCGAATGAAATAAATTTGTGAAGCTTATAATCACAAATATAAATTAAACTACATGATTTATTTTGATGAATCAATTCTAATGTGCATTTCAAATAAAGCAGATCTGATTTAGTTTTCTAAAACCTCCTTGGAAGTCAGAAATCATATTCTGCTTCTTTCCAATGTTTCCACTGGGAATGCTATTGATTAATTGGTGCACATTTTTAATATCATCCCGTCAGTGGTATTATGATGTTAATCATGCATCACTTTGTAATTACTGAAAAGCACCAAATTGCATTCCATCCTGCCAAACAAATGAGACCTGGAATGAGAAAACATTACTGAAACTAATCTCCAATACTTGTGGAGGTTCTGTTTTCTTAAACTGCAATGTCTCAAGCTATTCATTCTACCAGTTTCCACCACGACCTTTCAGCAAATGTTTAGATGTCGATTGTAACACCAAAAAGATTACTGACCAGTGGTTATGGCGCCAATGCTAATTACACTCTAAGGAAAAGAATTAAAACCACCCACCAACCTATGGTTCATCGTACAACTTCAGTTCACTAATTCTACTAAGACCATTGTTCAAAAGGCAGACAATTCCATGGGGAACAAAGTGATAAAAACCTCGCGTCACATTATTGTTATGGGATGACATTGGAATTTTTAAGGAAAGGTGGACAAAAGAGGTCAGTGACAAGGCTCAAGAGGACAATTGCCAGTGAGCATTAGATAGCCTGAATGGTTTATCTCAATACACCACTAATTTATCATCTCAATTCCAACATTAGTCAGAGTATTAATAAAAATCAAAGCCGTCTATTAATTTCTACTTTTGAACAGAAATAGATCACTCTGTTAACAGTTGTTATCTGCTTTGATAGTAATAATCTGGGCCAGGATATTCAGGTACTCATAGAAATGAGAAAACGATTGGAAAAAAAAAGTGCTCCCAACGGCATGGCTTCATGGTGATGCCTCTGGGATATGCTCAGAATTTCAAAATGAGGGAGGCAGGTAGCTTCCAATTAGCAGCCTGTTTTGCTCCATTAGGGGTTTGTTAATGAGCAAGGAGAGCTCCAAGATCATTTTCAAGTTACAATTCGCTGAACCTGAATTGTTCGGCACACCTTAGTAAATAGCTATTGGGTTCAGTGCAGCAAACAGATAACTCATTTTGTTACAATGAAAAATGTTGAACACAAGGGTATTTTGAACCAGATCAGACCACAGCCTTCCTGTGATTGTTTGGCTGCTTCTGTGCACAGTGGTGTCATTGGCCACCCACAGTGCTGCTTGCTCTCCCCTTCAAGGCAGTAACAGGCACCATTTCCAGCACATGGGTCTGCAGGCAGTTTCCACCTCCTGGTCATGGGAACCAAGACTGTATCTATCCAATACAGAGATTTATGTTTACAAGTAATGTTGCATGAGCAGCATAGTTTTAATACAAATCATCTAAATGCAGGCTTCCCAATGCTGCCTGAAAATCAATCCCTGTTCTACTGTTATTATCAGAATCAGTGACTGAAATCATGACAATTAAATATATATCCACTGGGCCAAATTTCAGAACAACAGAAGTGTTTGGAGCACAGAAGGAGGTCATTGAGCCTGTCATGTCTGCACTGGCTCATCAGATGAAACCATTACCTAGTGCCAACCTGCTATTTCCATCTAAATAATCACCCAATGCCCTCTTGAATGCCTTAGTTAAATCTGCCTCCACCACATTACTAAGCAGTGCACTCAATACCCTAACTACTTGCTGAGTGAAAATGTACTCCCTCATTTTCCTCTTGTTTCATTCGTAGATCATTTTAAAGCAATGGCCTGCTGCTCTCATTCTTTCTGTGATCAGGAGCGGTTTCTCCCTGCGACTCTGTCAGCCTGCTCATGCTTTAGAAATTCCTGGTCTCAGTACCTCTGCAGATATCGGATGCCTAAAGACACACTTCAGTGTGTAAAGAGTGAGGGATCAGGATGGATATGATTATTTGTACTCGAGATAAGAAATAAGGAGTAAAACCTAAACATTGGATAATCTTTAACAGGATTTCCTTCTTCCTTCCTTCTAAATGAATCCAGAACAACTAGAAAACAAATTTTGTTTTTCTTCCGGGAATGCATTTTGTTGAAATATTTTCCAATAATAATTTAAACTGTTCAGGCTTTTCCTAAATTAAATCTTGACAATGAAAGCCAGGTAAGCAGCAGCTGTCTTTCCTGGTATTTCTAACAGAAATCTCAAAATAATGAACTGATTTATTTTATTTTATTCAATGAAAAGTTCCTCACAACTTCCTTTTGTTTCCACACAGATAGGGTTCTTTCTCTTTTCAAATCAGCACTCACAATGCTGTTGAAGGAAAACGTCTTGGGCTGAATGTTAATCTGCCGTGAGACTGGATGCGGGTGGAGGATTACACCTGGCACGATTGACAGGGTATCAGGAAACTGGCTTTAACCTGCTGACCACTGCTTGCTGTTAAAATCAAGTCAGAATGATTGAGTACCACAAGACATGTGGGTAGGCTTCATATAACGGTATCACTGAGTAGCTGGAATTTCTCATGTCCTTATCTGCAATGGTTAAGGATACTGAAACTTCACTTACTTACAAGACTTCCTCCCCTGCAATTGTTAACTGTATGATCCAGAGAGGATTTCCTCTGGCCCTCGCCTGCCAAGTCTACCTGTTTTTGTCTCGCATTCAGCACTCTTCTGCAAAGAATGTAAAAAACACAGTGTGCTTATCCAGTGGAGTGCAATTCATGGAGGCCAGCTGTGAGGGCTAGCAAGATATTAGAAAAGATTAAAGGTGAGTGTTAGTGGTGGGAGTTTTAACGGGAGGTGAGGTAGCACCAAGAAAGAATAAACAAAGAGGGCATGAGGAAAGGTGATTTGGCATAGACTTACGAAGGCAGTCTGAGTGGATGAGGTGATTCATGCAATAGGATTAGGCTAATGTATGTCTCAGTGCACTCACCTTTCCTAATGGGCTACAATCATTATACCACCGCCTGAATCCAGGACTATGGCACCAAGGTCTTGCTGCCTTGTCTGTAATCTCTAACCACCCCATCTTGATCTCCACTGGAGACTTCTTCATCCTGTTTAGGCAGGAGGAGCATCTCTTGCCAATTCCTCATGGCCCCCAGTAGAATATCCAGAACTGTTCTGGAGAAGGATCACTGGACCCAAAAGGTTAACTCTGTTTTGTCTCCAAAGATGATGTCAAACCTGCTGAGTTTTTCCAACAATTTCTGTTTTTGCTTTTGTTTCTGTTTTCCAGCACATTCATTTCATTCGGTATTCTACATTAACTTGCATGTTCCTAGTGTCCCTTTAAACTCAGGAGTGCTGTTTTCATCCTATATGCCCTTCTGAAGGCAGTAATAAACTGACTGGATTAGACTGTCACTAATGGCCCTCTTGTAGCACAATGGTAGTGTCCCTACCTTTAACCCAGAAGTTCCAGGTTCAAGTCTCATCTGCTCTAGATATGTAACATAGTATCTCTGAGCAAGTTGATTAGAGCATATGGAAGAAAGCGAAAACTCATTAACAGGCATACCAAACCCACATCCAGGTTACCCATAGCCTATCGAAAACCACCCTCCCACCTGCATCTCAACAAAGATTTAAATAAGGCCCGTTGTTCCCAAGATATGGTTACAATGCCTTCAACTCTTGGAAAGACGCTGCGCATGTAAGAAAGAAAGCAATAGAAATGTGAAAGACAATGAATGCAAAGTAAAGAAACAGCAAAGGACAGACAAAACAATGACAGGCAAAGAGAGAGAGGAATTTAAGGAGAATAATTCCAAGTTATGAGTGTCGATCTAAGCAATTGATGGCTTGTTTCCAGCTATCAGGTGCTCCCTGACACCCACCCAACTTCATCGCACTTTTCCCACAATGCAATGTGATCCTGTGTCATCAGCCAAGTTCCAGGATGAAGCCAATTTTAAGTCTGGAAACCATTTGGCAAATGCTGTACTAACAGATTGTGCTTTTTAGTCTAATATTTCTCTCCTACTTAGTGCCAAAGATCACTCATGCCTGTAAGCCCTCACTTCCTACAAACCAGAACATGCCTTTAAATGCACAATTCTTAATACAGAAACCCTTGTTACTGTAAAACCTCAGCAAGTTGACACTAATCCTCTCATATTCACCTACTCTTAAATTCAATCAGACTATGCAAATTTAGCAATAAACTATGAAACAGGTTTATCGAAGTGAAGGCTATAAACTGTACTGGATGGTTGATGCAGCGTATTTTCACTTGTTTATGGAACTTATTTTTAAGTAGGTTTCCTGTTGAGTACTGTAACAGCTGAATGTGCAGGTGGCAATTTCTCAGAAGAACAGCGATGTTTAAAATAAGACTTTGACAGAAATTGACAATAAATATAATCGCCAAATTTGCAGATGTTACAATAACCAGCTGGAATGTTCTTTTATTTTTGGCTTGATCAACACTTCAGTGTTGCTGTTAGTTAAGAATCAGATACTCCCACTATTCTAAAGCAATATATCCTTCGATTTACTGTCAGCAAGAAATCCACTGAAGTTCCGTGAATGAATATGGCTAGATAATAAAGGTTGAATTAGAAAAGCAACTATCAAACTGCGTAGGCAAGCTATTTTAAAATTTTCCATCATTTTTGTTGAATAAACAATCAATTCATCATGATTATAACTGCAGGATCCCCTGCAGGCAATGTACTCATACTATGATCTCTGCAAACACTGACCGGAGATTTACAATTGTACCTTTAGTACTAGCTGGCTTGATGTAATCTTGTGACCTCTACATCTATGATGATGTAGCCTTGTGTACAGTTTGTAGCATGTTAAACACATCATGTTTGCTGTGGAAACTGGTGACATATGCTGCAGGTTTGACATTGATGTAGCATGATACCATCCAGCAACATGTCCATGCCCTTGATTGTTGAATTGAATTGAATTGAATTTATTGTCACATGTAACAAGGCACAGTGAAAACCTCTATCTTGCGAGAATACAGGTAGATCACATTGTTAAGTAGCATAGATAAGTAAATAATAGGTAAACAGGAACAAAAACAAAAACACTGATACAGGCAAATTTGTGAATCCATTCAGTATTCTAACAGTATGGTAGTAACTGTTACAAAACCGACTGGTGCATGTGTTCAGGCTTCTGTACCTTCTCCCCGATGGTAGAGGTTGTAGAAAAATATTGCCAGGGTGGCATGGATCTTTAAGAATGCTGGTGGCCTTCCCTTGACAGCAGGCCTGGTAGATGGATTCTATAGATGGGAGGTTGACCTTTGTGATTGTCTGGGCAGAGTTCACCACTCTCTGTATCCGTCTCCAATCTTGAATGGTACAGTTGCCACACCAGGTAGTGATACATTCAGACAGAATGCTCTCAATGGTGCACCTATAAAAGTTGACAAGGGTATTCACCATCATGCCAAATTCCCTCAGCTGCCTGAGGAAGAAAAGACATTGTTGGGCCTTTGTAACCACTCCGTCCACATGAAGAGTCCAAGAAAGCTTGTTGTGGATGACCACTCCCAGGAGCTTGACCCTCTCACTTGTTCAGTTCTCCCTGCCTCTCCATCTATACTAAAAGTAATGCAAACCACAGAGGTTGGCAACCTGTAACTGAACACTGTAGTCCCTGTGCGCTAAAAGGTCATGTGAGCCCCACAGAGGCTGGTAACCCTGTTGGTGAGTTCCTGAATGTACGCTCAGAAAGCAATGTGAAGTACATTGATGCTACTAGCCTTGAAATCAGCACAAACTGCATGAGTGCTAAGAAAGCTCATTAGGTGCATCATGTGCAGAATCATGAAGTGTAAGTGACCCTGTAGGTAAAGTGAACTGGCGAAAACATGCAAGTCCTCGGTGTCCCTAAGCTTCAAAGTAAAGTGTTGAAAAGAAGTGCTGTCCGAATTAGACAGAAAGCAGGTATGATGATGTGGTGAAGTTGGTGGGTTCACTGATGTCAACTTACATAGGTTCTGAGGAAGGGTCACTCGACCATAATGTTAACTCTGATTTCTTTCCACTCATGCTGCCAGACCTGCTGAGCTTTTCCAGCAATTTCTGTTTTTGTTGCATGGTTTCCCTGTTGAGTTTTCTCAACATTGAGTCTGTTAGGGAGTTTGGTCAGATGGGAAATTGAGTATTAATGAAGCAAGTTGAGCTGTTAACAAGATGTTTAACAAGCAATAATGAAAATAAATTGGCATCTCGCCACTGCCTGGTGAGAACCTTGCCAAGCTGCTTGTGAAAAGCTGAAAAAATAGAGAGAGATGATCTAAATGTTGAGATTGGCCTTCCCTTACTAGTCTCCTGATTCTTCTACATCTCACCAAAGCCCATGTCATTCAGACCCCTATAAGATTCTGCCCAGAGGGACCTTCCCTCAGATTATGCAGACTGATCTGTCTGTGAGAAAACAGTGTCAGCTTAACCTACAACGGTTCACAATGGACTCTCGCCCTCTCACAGCCCATGTATCATATATGTCTTATATGTAAGCATAACATACTGTCTAGCTGTCCTTTAGAGCCCTGATACATTCTATCATAGTTGTTTACTAAACCTGACATTTCTGGGATTTTGGAGTCAAACAGTTTATCTACTGAAGGCACAGATGCTTTGATTGGAGATTACAGCTTTGCACTCTCACTAAGACAACATGTGCTCCCCTTTAATCTTTAATGTCTAAGTCACTCTGATTTGCTGTTGTAGAATTCAGAACAGGTCACATTAAATCGTTTATTCCTATATTTCACTCTAAATTAAAGAAACTGCTGAAAAACAACAATCTCGTAACAGCTCACATTTGTAACGCTAGGCCTAACCATCTTAAACTGCTTTATTAACACATTTATTCCATCATTATGTCAATAGGAGCTATGTTTGCTGATGATTGCACAGTGTCAAATATCATGTGCAGCTCCTCAGATGATGAAGCAGTTTATGCCTTCATTCAGGAAGACCTGGCCAACAATCAGTCTTAAGCCAAAAAATTACAATTCCCTGAGAGTGGCCATCTCCAACAATAATGAATCTAACCATCTCCTCTTAACATTTGACAGATTCCACCTCTCTGCATCTTCATTGTCACTGTGTCAACATGCTGCAATTCCTCTCACAACAGCATGCCTGGTGAAGCACTTTAACAAGGCAGCTTACCATAAATAAGCCAAGGGCAATTCAGAATCAGCAATAAATGTTGGCCGTTCCGTATCACATGAACAAATTAAAAGTCAACTTGATGGCCTGTAACAATGGGAAACATCTCCCACACTTTCAGAAGAGACATTTAAGATACCTGCTTTCCATTAACAAGAAACTTTGATCACTTTAAATTGCTAATTTGACTTGTGCTTAATGATATGACATAGACACTTTTACAAAACTGATTGCTGAACATGCTGCTTTAAATGGATGGCTGCCATAACGAGGATAATTTTCCAAGTTCCCTGTCTTGGGATTATTGTCAAAATACTCGAGTAACTTGAGTCTAAACCCAAATCTGTTACAGACTATTAAGTGCAGCATAATCATAATCAAACTGCACACATTACTGTAGTGTTTCATTGATGAAAACCAGGATGAAAGAGAACAGGCCTGAAGGCATATTAAAATTTTCAAAGGCTAAGTCTTAAAATACTTTGGGGATTGAAAATGTTTTCAATTTTAAGTGCCTGTTGGGCAGTAGCTATATTCACTTTAAAAGTTACCACTAGTGTATGGTGTGACTTTGACTTAGGAGAATAATTACCTAACCAAACCAACTCCTCACTGCAGGTACTGATCCCTAATAATCTCAGTGCAGAAGTACAGGAACCTCAATGTATGGCTTAATATTTACAAATGAATAGTTCAATTCTAATTGTTACTTCTTTAAATGCTGCATTTCAAGTGTCATTTATAAAAACAAGAAATGCTGTTAGATGCAAATAAGCCTCTCCCCATTCACCCATTTCAAACCCTTTCAATTTGGCCTTAAACTCATTTAAACTCTTCACTTGATTCGTTCCCAAGTACAAAACCCATTAGATTAGAAGATTCCACTTTTCAACTTGTCAATTAGGCCACCTCAAAGTTTGTTCTTTTCCAAATAAAACCAACCAAACATCAATACTACTTTTTTAGATCTTAAATTTCTGAAGTCTAGAAATAGCTTTGTGATTTGCCTGCTTCCTCCTCTCAAGGGCTAATTATGTTCAGCATACATACATAATTAAGCTCTTGTACAGAATGTGAGAAAGAAAATTCCATGGACATAAAGTTAGATTACAAACGCACTGGAATATTCCAGCAGGAATAGAATGAGATCACCAGATGTCCAATTTCCAAATTGTGTATGAATCCTTCTGGTTGGAACCAGCATGCAGACTGGAAAATTGGCTTGGTGAAAGGGCATTACTGCCCTTTGAGAACACAGACACTCATGCAACAAAGCTGTTTCCAGCCATCAGAATTGTAAGTCTTGAGGAAAAATCAAGAACGTTGAGTTAGTGCTCTTTAAAGGGCAAACTTTGTGGTTATCTGGTACCACAGAGGTTTTCAAGATTCTGATTAAATTCTACCATGGATTCTCAGGCAGGGACTCGCCCTCAATGTACCAGAGGAGGCAAGGACATATCATGGGACACCAGAAACCTGTCTCAGGTCCATGTTTCATGTTGTTGTGCCCTCCTCATTCCACTCCTGCCTCCATCCCTGCACCCCTGCTTTCTCCCCATTGCCTCCAAACCCCTTCTGTAAAACTAGGAAGATTCTTCCCTCCATTACTTTCAACCATTCATTCCTTCAAGGTCAGGAACAGCAAGGCAGCTGCTAAACAGAAAAATAACCTTTCCAGGCAGCTTTTCTGGTTGCATTTTGGCCAGTGTTTTGGAATCACTTTTGTTTTGCCCTTGTGCCTTGTTTTTGTATTCGGATATGGGCAATAATGAATCAGTGTGGCAGGACTGGAAAAGAATGGTTTGTTAACTATGAGGCCAATTTAGGGACCTTTCACAGTGTCATTGACATCCTATTAAAGACAGGTCAACTCTACTTGTACAAGTCTACCTGAAAGGGTTAACTGTGATCATATGATAAGCTCCACCCATCAAGATATAAAGGACAGCTCCTCGGAGAAGCTAATCAGAGTTCTGTATTCATTACCAATGCCGTGTGAGCATGTTCCAATAGAAATAAAGTAAATCGACTCTTAAGCTGACCCTGATGAGTCAGGAGAAACCATTCATATCTCAGATGTAATGGAGCTAGCTACTAATATGTAATAAACACATTCCATTCATTAAAATCAAGCCTATCTTCTACCTAAAATATTGTGTTGACATTCTTCCCCACAGTGCTTCAGTAGCTTTGAGCAATACCATAAGAAGGATTGGATGTAGTGAAGCAAACATGGCATCCTAGGTACTTTCTCGGATAGTAGCAGTGGTGTGGACTTCGACCAGACAATACTAGCCTGAGATAGCCTCCAATTCTAAAAAACTTCAGGAAACCAAGGAGAAACATGAAAAAGCAAAATCAGAAAACTTGAGTCTATCATGAAATATTCAGTAGCTTAAAAGCACAGAGCCTATCCGCTCAGTAGTAAAAAGACGACAGGAGTGGTACCAGTAACTAAACCTGCTTGTAAAAGCACAAATCAACAGGGAACAATATTGCAACATCTGGTAAAGACCAAGCAAAGACCTACCAAAGTTGCAAAGGGAAAATTCTGTATTTTAAGTTCGGGATAAAGCAGTCAATATTGGGCACTCAAAGCAAATTAAGCCCTTTAGATTAGATTACTTACAGTGTGGAAACAGGCCCTTCAGCCCAACAAGTCCACACCGACCCGCCAAAGCGCAACCCACCCATATCCCTACATTTACCCCTTACCTAACACTACGGGCAATTTAGCATGGCCAATTCACCTGACCCACACATCTTTGGACTGTGGGAGGAAACTGGAGCACCCGGAGGAAACCCACGCAGACACAGACACAATGTGCAAACTCCACACAGTCAGTCATCTGAGGCAGGAATTGAACCCGGGTCTCTGGCACTGTGAGACAGCAGTGCTAACCACTGTGCCACTGTGCCGCCCACAAAGCAAAAGGATGAAAATTTGCATTTAAAAGAAAACTGTTAGAGCAAAAAGTTAAAAGAAGACTTAACTTGCTGTATTACATAAATGACCATTGTCATAGTTGTTTAAAAAGTATCAGGTAAGGTCGCAAGAAAAATGATTAAGGAAATCAGGAAACGCACAGTATGAATCTAATGATTGTGGAAATATTGAAGGCAGGAGAAGAGTTTATTAGAAAGAGCTTCTAACAGAAAAACAAATGTTCATTGTACAACTGAAAATATTTCTTTGTGAAGCATTATCAACATGATACTTTTGTTTTCACTATAAAATGCTGAAAAAGGTTTGGAGGAAAAGCAGAAATGGTGCAATTGCCCATAATCTTATTGTGGCATGAAAATCACCAAGAGGAAAGTAACACAAAATAATCGTATTCCTTCCTTGGGAGAAGATATAAATGCAGAATTTCTTCATTTTAAAGCATTTCAATGATATTTAAACATTTTGAAAACACTTTCTAAGCAAAAATTGATGGAAAATTCTGAACATTTAGATGCTTTTCAATTTTAACAGAAATTAAAGAAATTGTCGGTAATGGAAAATAAGAAGTTAAACATCTTTATAAGAACAACAAACCCTAAATGGTAAATTTTTAATAACAGATAATCTTCATTAGTTAGTAATTAAAGAAAATAATTACTCAAAATTCCTTATAAGATTTGCTGAAGAAGATTTTTCAAATCCCGCTATGGCTAAACCCGGAATTGAATTGAATAAAAATCTGGAACTAAGAGTCTAATAATGACCATGAAACCATTGCGGATGGTTGGGAAAACCCATCCCATTCAATAATGTCCTTTAGGGAAGAAAACTGACATCCTTACCTGAAGCAATGTGGTAGACTCTTAACTGCCCTCTGGGCAATTAAGGATGGGCAATAAATGCTGGGCTAGCCAGTGACTCCACTCATCCTGTGAATGAATTCAAAGAAAGGAAAAGTATCTTTCAAGTAAATCACCTAAGGTAGAGAAATAACAGCAGACAATGATGCAAAAATATTACACCTACAAGCCAATGTAACATCACAAATCCTTCAGACAGGGTATTGAACTGGACTCTGTGGAAGAAATCATTTGTGCAATAGAGAATTGCTTCAGGTTTACAGGAAAAAAACCCAGAGAGGAACAAGTGAACACATGGCTTTACATGTAGATTGGTTACAGATTCTGTTTTAAAATGACAGAATGTAAAAGATCTTTTCACATTGTCAAAAATTTGTGATTATGGTGATTTACAACCAGAACTAATTTGCGACAGAATGGTCCCTGGAATTTTTGTACATGTCTTTCAGATATGTTACAATCAAAAAAGGATCTCCCATTGGAAAGGACAACTCAGAGAGTGCTAGAGGTTGAAATCCCAAAAAACAAAATTTTCCAATCACTTTCAGTTTTAAAGAAGAGTTAGATTGGAGTCGAAACATTAACTCTGTTTTTCTCTACAGAGATGCTGTCAAACCTGCTAAGTATCTCCACTGTTTTCTGCATTGGTTTCAGATTTCCAGAATTCACAGTATTTTACTGTTAATCAACCACAATCTATTGGTCTCACTTCTGGATGAAAAAAATTTGCAAAAATGCCTCCACAGAAACATTATTTCATCTTCATCTCATGAAATTTGCTAACAGGACCTATTATATGCAAGGAAAGTTATAGATACCACAGATGCCTTCTCTAGTGTGATTCTTGATAACCTTACACCAGCAGGTAAAGAATTAGCTGGTGAACCCAATTCATATATTCAATCAACCAGACTGGTTTAGACTGCAATACAAGTAAAAAGCTTAACCTTGTCAAAGTGGAACAGAACATTTCACCATATCTTGTTTCTGTATAGACGATTGACCAGAAAATAAATCTAGCAGTTTAATTATGAAAAGGCACAGACAACATGTTACTGTTGTTGATGATGTGTTGATTTTTGATGACAGACTCACTATTCTTCCCTCACTATGGGTCCTGTCCTTGACCTGGGCATCACCAAATGTAGAGTTTCAGTCTGATGACAAGAATCACTAAACAGATAGGAGATCTCATAAATGATTGCCAGATATGTACCAGATCTAGCCATGATAGAACGGAACCACTGATTCCTATTACCTTCCCTATCAGTCGATGGGAACAGATAAGGACTGGCCCGTTTGTGTCAGAAAGCTCCTGTTATCTAATTTGGTGAGTTTTTTCTTCCAATGAATTGAAGTGAGGAAATTAATCTCCACCACCTCAGACACAGTCATCAATGTCCTAGATGAAATATTTGCCACTCATGGAATCCCAATGAGGGTATATCTGATAGTGGATTACAATTTGCCAATGAGAGCTTTTAGACCTTGACACTAATTTCCCAGTTCCAATAGATCAATAGTTTATTAAGGCATCCTCAGTCAAATGGAGAAGCTGGACATGGAGCTTACATGGCAGTAACTTTGTTACTGTACAGGGGTTGATCAGAAAAGAAACCAAATGGCCTAATTATAAAAAGCCATTGACAACATTCCACCATTGTTGATGATATATTGGTTTTTGATGACAGACTCATTGTTGTCCCTCAGTATGAATCTTGCCCCTTGACTCGAGCATCACCAAATGTAGAAGTTGAGTTTGAGTTTCAGTATGGTGACAGGAATTACTAAATAGGTAATGATCTTCAAAATTCTTTGAAAGGTGAAGACAGAGTTCTTCTCAGGTCTACTAAATGACCACTCCACTGCACTCCAATGTGGTCTATCACTGTCAAATTGATTGCTGGTGAGAAAACATAAAACTTTTCTCCACATCCTTTCAAAACAATTGACTCCCAAAATGTGACTGACGGATTTTAAGAATTGCTTGCCAGAAAGAACAGAAATGTTGTCAACAATATGTGACTAACTTTAGCAGACTGTTTCCCATCAAAATTTTGCCAGGTCTGGGACAAATTGGATCTGTGTGGATCAAGGATCTCAGCAAGAATGGTGCAGTCATCTTTACCAAATTGGCAAGTGACGTATTTCATTAACACATTGGAAGGAACGATGTACCAGAATTACAGACTCCCCGTCACTACTACAATGGGCTGAACACTGTGAACAAAGGCAAATTTCAGTTCAGCTATGATCAGCTCCAACACAAGATCAACAGTAAAGTCAGCTTCCCTATCATGATAGAGACATAAATCATGCCAGTGGCAACACATACCTACTATGAGTGGTGTTGATAGAGATATAAGGAAGTTGTAGATAGATATAGATAGATAGGGTGGTCAGAAACCTGGCAGATGGAGCATAATGTGGGAAAGTGTGAAGTTGCTACTTTGACAGGAATGACAAAAAGGCAGAGTACAGTAGCGCCTCGACTTACGAACTTAATCCATTCCAGGACCCAGTTCGCAAACTGAATCAATTTTCCCATTGTTTGGATACTTCCGGAGTCTTTTCTCTTTTTTGTCTCTTGGAGGTTTGTGATGCCATAAGGAAATGATCCAGAGAAACTTGTTTTTTTCTTTGTTGCAGAATTTTCCGAAAATGAGACATCACATTGTCATTTAAAATGTTCACTGCTCTGTTGATCACAGTTTTGTTAGGGTGATGCCTCTCAACAAAAGTCTGCACTTCATTCCATTTCCTATAAATGTCTTTGATTTGAATACTTGATACATCTTCCCTCTCTTCTTCCTCCTCTTCAGAATGCTCCTGCTGCATAACCTTCACTTGCTCCTGTTGCAATTCAACAAGATCTTCTGTGCTGAGTTTTTGTCTGTGGTCCTCCACCAGCTCCACCACATCATCCTCATTGGCCTCCAAGCCCCTATTTTGGCCCAGGGTCACAATCTTGTTCTCTACATTTACTGATGTCTCCTCCTCAAAACCCTCAAAGTCTCTCTCAGGTACACAATCTGGCCAAAGTTCCCTCCAGGCCGACTGCAACGTACAGAAAGAGACCTCGTTCCATGCCTTATCAATAAGGTTTATGCAGTGAAGGATATTGAAGTGTAAAAAGTGAAGTCTGCAGATGCTGGAGATCAGAGCCGAAAATGTGTTGCTGGTTAAAGCGCAGCAGGTCAGGCAGCATCCAAGGAACAGGAAATTCGACGTTTCGGGCACAAGCCTTTCCTGATGAAGGGCTTGTGCCCGAAACGTCGAATTTCCTGTTCCTCGGATGCTGCCTGACCTGCTGCACTTTAACCAGCAACACATTTTCAGGATATTGAAGTGGTCCTTCCAGTACTGACCATGGGTCAAATCTGTGTCGTTGGTGACCTGGAAACGCCTGGCGAACAGAGCCTTTGTATATAATTTTTTTGGAATTTGCAATGACATTTTGGGCCATGGATTGGATGAGAGGAGTGTTGTTGGGAGGAAGGAACTTTACTTTTATGAAGTCATATTCAATGTCCAAGTCTTCTTCCAAATTTGGAGGATGGGCAGGAACATTGTCCATTACTAGAAGACACTTAAATGGCAAATTATTTGTTTCAAAATATTCCTGGACAGCTGGTGCAAAACCTTCTGTCAACTATTCCATAAAAATCATTCACATGACCCAAGGCCTTGCTCTTCACCCTTCACATTACCGGGAGTTTAACCTTCAACACATTATTGCATTTAAAAACGCGAGGATTTTCAGAGTGGTAGACTAATAGAGGCTTAATCTTGCAATTCCCCACTTGCTTTCGTGCACAATAAAAGCGTTAACCTGTCCTTCATTGGTTTGTGGCCCGGTCGTGCCTTCTCCTCTTGGGTTATGTAGGTCCTTTTTTCCAGAAAAGTCCAGTTTCATCACAGTTAAAAACTTGATGTGAGACATAACCTTCAACTTCGACAAACTTATTGAATTCCTTCACAAAGTCCTCCGCTGGCTTTTTGTCCGAACTAGCCGCTTCCCCGTGCCTTATTACACTATGGATTCCAGTTCGTCAACGAAATTTATCAAACCAGCCTCTACTGGCTTTAAATTCTTCAACACTAGCAGTACTTGTACTCAGCGGTGTCGCCAACAACCACAGTGTACGTGTAGAGCCTTCTCACAGATTATAGTCTCGTTAACACTATCTCCAGCAAGCTCTTTTTGATTTATCCAAACTAATAATAATTTCTCAACCTCGTCTAACAATTTAGGCCTTTGCTTCATTAAAATAGTCATTCCTTTAGCATCAGTTGCCTTTAGTGCCTCTTTGTTCTTTAGGATAGTACAGATAGTCGATTTCTCCATGTCATACTGCATAGCGAGATCAGATACGCGAGCACCATTCTCGTATTTAGCTATTATTTCCTTCTTCGTTTCTACAGTAATACGTTTAGGCTTCTTAACACCACTAACACTACCACTTTTCACTTTCTTGGGAACCATAATGAGGGCTAATTTAATGCAAAAGACAAAAAAAAGCGTAAGTATGCTTGGACACTGGATGTTCACTGCGCGTGCGCCAAAGACGAACTGAATGAGACCATGCGGGGTCCGAGAGCTTTTGTGTTCAAAGCGCACATAGAAAAGCAGAAGTGACAATGAAACCACGGGCTTTTTGCATTCGTACCTTTGTTCGTACCTTGAACTTCGTACATACTTTGAAGCAAAACTTTACTTACAATCCTGTTCGTAAAACGATTTGTTCGTGAACGGGGTCGTTTGCATGTCAAGGCGCTCCTGTATATTAAAACTGAAAAAAACCTGCAGCATTCCGAGATACAGAGAGATGTAGGTATTCGAGGGCATGAGTCACAATAAGCTAGTATGCAGTTACATTACATAATCAAGAAGGCTCATAGGAGCTTAGCAAGAGGATTTGAGCCTAAAAATAAGGATGTTGTGCTCTAGTTATAAAGAGCACACTCAAATAATTTTGGTGTGCAGTTTCGGTCACCTTATTTAAGTAGATGGATTGGAAGTTGTTCAGGGTTGGTTTACTTGATTGATATACAGAATGAGCAGGTTGTTTTATAACGATGAGGGCTGGGTAGCCTGACCTTGCTTCCATTGGATTTTAGAAGCGTGCAGGGGGACTTGGGGGGGGGGGGGGGGCACCGTTCTAAAAGTAGGAGTCACTCTTTCAGGACAGAAATAAGGATGTTTTTCCTCTCAGAAGATGGTGCAACTTGGGATCTCTGCCTCAGAAAACAGTGGAGGTGGACCATTGAATATTTTTAAGACAGAGATGTATAGATTAGGTAAGAGAATCAAAATTAATTGGCATTAGCGGGGAAATCAGGAATTCAAACTACAAATGGATCAACTGTGATCCTTTTGCCTGGTGAAGCAGGCTCCTGGGTCTGAGTCACCTATTCGTGCAATTATTTTAATGTTCATATAGATATGATCAAATGGATTATCAAATTTCAGAATGAATGAACTTATAAAGCCAAAGTCAGAGCATGAGGGTGATGATAAACTTACTTTACGTATTTGAAGTAATCATGTGAAGAACTTAATAACCAGGGTGGGGGAGATCTTGTATAAGATAGCTAGGACCTGAAAGGGTTAACTGACATCACAGAATAAACTCCAGCCATCGGGATACAGAGTTTGCGGCTGTTTCCAATGCTGTCAGAGAATATAGTACTGTGAATTTTTACTTTTACATTGAGTCTGTTGTCTCACAAGAAACCATCATATGTCTCACCTGAATTTGAACTGGCTTTTTAAGTAATACGTAATAAAAAAAATTCCATTTATCAGGACTGAACCACTTTCTACCTAAGCTATCAACAGATTAGACTAAATCATAAGAAGAATAGGGGGCAATGGATTTACCAAAAGCATCTCAGATGGTTCCTACCAAAACAATATACAAAACACACCACCCTCTCCACATGTGGGGTCCACCAAATGAAGTTAGCCTCTAGGTGACAGATCAGGCTGGTTGGAGATTTCACTGACGACAAAATATGGCAATGAGAAGGGAATGCAGGCTCATTAATCCAATAATTTTCCTAGAAGGGTTTCTCCTCCAGATCTCTGCTCTATAGTTTAATAAAAGATTTTTTTGACCCACCCTGGTCTGTCAGCCTCAGTGGATGAACCTCTCTCACAGACTGCTGAGTGAGATATCGTCTGGCCATTATTCCTAATCCCAGAGAGTAAATGACTCTAAAAAAAATGACAGTTACCAAGAGTTTAAAGATGCTTGAGGAAATAAACAAGTCTTTCAAAAGCAACATTATCTCATGAAAGTAGTTCCACAGCAGGTTGCAGGGTACAATATACGGTGGCACAGTGGTTAGCACTGCTGCCTCACAGCGCCTGTAGACCCGGGTTCAATTCCCGACTCAGGCGACTGACTGTGTGGAGTTTGCACGTTCTCCCCGTGTCTGCGTGGGTTTCCTCCGGGTGCTCCGGTTTCCTCCCACAGTCCAAAGATGTGCGGCTCAGGTGAATTGGCCTTGCTAAATTGCCCGTAGTGTTAGGTAAGGGGTAAATGTAGGGGTATGGGTGGGTTGTGCTTCGGCGGGTCGGTGTGGACTTGTTGGGCCGGAGGGCCTGTTTCCACACTGTAAGTCTAATCAAATACCATTTAGTCAGGATCAGATTAAGACTTGTTTTGAAACTGACCCAATTACACTATTTCTTGCTTTTGAGTAGTGCCCGATGGAAGTAGGTATTTGCTGGCACCCTATTCTGTACCATCACAAAAACATTCTCTCTGGACAAAGCGGTGATACTAAATCCACTTTATTGCCTTCTTGTGTTCAGTGAATGTCGATTACTGCTTGTCAGTTGAAACCTCTGACTCATGTCTGGAATCTTGCAGATTTAGATTAGTAAACAGGAAGTCACTTCTTCAGTCACTAAGCAGCAAGTTTATTCTGGCTTTTAATGCACACAGCTATCACAACTTCAGTCTTGGTAATGATTTGAAAATGAATAGTTTTGTGAAGAATTAAGAGTCACTATTAGATTACAGAGTCATAAACTGCAAGCAGTCTCTTGAATACTTTATAGGATCCATTAAGTGTGATGGTTTCCACAGGCAACAGTTAACATATTATTGTTAATGTCACTGTTATTCACCTAAACAGTGTTTTTGCTTTGTTCTGTGCAATTTCTCCTTCCAAAATGTTTTGATAGTTATTTAGCATTTACTTTTGCATATCCACCAACTCCCCGTTTAGGTTTCCTGTGAAACCTTCCCCTTGCAAAAGCCAGGAGTTGGATTTTTTTATCTTACTTCTGCACTCTATCGGTCCTGAAGTTAACATCTTCCCTGGTTCTTTCATCTTTCTCCCCTTCCAAATAATGGGCCTTGGTTCCACTCTCCCCTTCCCCAATGACATGGTTGAGAGTATTACGTTAAGAAGCATCATTCTGCCAGGGTACATTTGTGCCATTCACTGAGGTACGTTGCAACAGGGGTAATTATGATTTTGCACAAAACCGGAAAACGTTGTGTGGTACAGAATTGGCAGCTCATTTTAAATCCCTCCAGATTTGTTTCAATAAAAAAAAGTTGAAATTGCATACAATGTGTTCTGCCAACAGAGGAATAATTCCCTTTAAATTTCATGCACAATATGACATTAAGCCTGCTATAGATCGGATGTATCTCACCACAAGAATTTAAATGAGCCAAAAGTTTTCCCTTTGATCTATCTTTTGAATTGGATTAGATCCTGAAGGAATCAGAAGCTGTTTTTATATTAGGCTTGGAGGAGAGTTGACAGTGCCTATTCCATAAATGTGTGTCTCACACAATCTGTGGCAGTTACAGTGTAAAATGATTGGATTCGATAAAGAGCTGGCAAATGCACTTTCTTAAATACATGAAGGTCAATGTAAAGGCAGAAAGAGGGAGATCAGAAAATGGAAGAGAGCAACTCACTTCCTGATGGAAATGGTCTGGGGTATTTACATACCATTCCTGCCCTCGCTACAAAGCCTGTAGAGGAATAGTAATTGAAATAACTCTTCAGAGCCAACATCCCATCACCAGCCACCATTTGTTTACAAATGCATAGCCTTTGACAATACCAGTGCCTCTCACTGAGTCAGACGTATGGGGCCTAATGTCCCTAACATTCACCTTTTTATGTCAGCCAGGGATCCTCGATTGGACCCGGTTAACAGACCAGGTTCAGCTGGCTGACCTTGTTACAATCACTGCAGCAATGGATAATAAATATGAAGAGCTTGAATCGATCTCCAGATCTACAATCATAGAGTGGAGTCTTCTGGAGGGGATAGGGCCTTGGCTAACAGGAGGCCTGTGTCACATCTTTTCAGGGAAGCTTTCCGCATTTTGTTCCACACAGGCACTGGAAAGGCCAGTGACAGCCAGGCTTGGAATCAAGGACCCCAGCAGCAGCAATCCCACCCACCAAGAACTGTCACCAAATCTGAGGCTAGTACCTCTATTGAACAGGGGGATACAGGTCCCTGGAAATTCCCTAACATCCCAGAGCTGCCACTAATGGCACCAGTACTTCAGGTTAATGTTCTGGAGAATCCCACCATGGGGGATGGTGAAATTGGAATTCATTGAAAAATCTGGAACAAACTGCTTACCTAATGATGACCATGAAACCATTGTCAATCATCTTAAAACCCCTCTGAACCATTAATTCCCTTTGGAGAAGGAAACTGGCATCCTTACCTGACCTGGCCTACCGACTCCAGACTTTTAACTGTCCTTTGAAAGACAGGGTGGTGAATTGTTTCAAACTGCTCAAAACCTAAAGATAGGGAGGAAACTGGACACATCACCTGGTATCCATTCAGGCAGCAGAATCCATGACGGCAACATAACCTTGCAAAGTCCTCCTCACTAGTATCTGGGGGCTAGTGCCAGAATTGGGACAGCTGTCTCACAGACTGGACAAGCAATAGCCTGACACAGTCATACTCACAGACTCATAGCCTTACGGACAATGTCCCGGACACCATCATCATCATTCCTAGATATGTTCAGCCACTGACAGACTCAGAGTAGGTAATGGCACAGTGGTAGACACAGTCAGGAGGGACTTAGTCTCAGAGTCCTCAACGTTGACTCCGGACCCCAATGCATTTCATGGCACATCATCAAACATGAGCAAGTGAACGTCCCACTGGCTACCATGTATCATACTCTCTCAGCTGATGAATCCATACTCCTCCAGAACAGTACCTGGAGGAAGCACAGAGGATGACAAGAGCACAGAATGTACTCTGGATGACGGACCTCAATGTCCACCACCAAGAGTAGCTCAGTAATATCACTACTGATGGAGGTGGTTGAGTTCTAAAGGACATTGCTGCCAGCCAGGATCTGGGCAGGTTATGAGGAAATGAATAAGGAGTACAAAATTGGCAACAGGAGGGTCACAAAGATGATGCCAGAAAGTGAGGTGGAGAGCAGGCAGTTCCCTTTTCTCTGATGCCAATCAGCATGTTGTGCAACTTTGGAACTCTCTGTCAGAGAAAGCAGTGCAGGAATAATTGCTCTTACGATGCATTTTTATGCTTACTTAAATGTTCTCTACAGACAGTCCCACTCTACCAGTTTCATCACATCTTCAAGAATTTAAGTTAGGGTTGTCAGACATGACCCACTTTCACAAAATAACTCAAACCAATTAAAACAGTTCAAGTGTTCTCTTATTTAATGCTTAACTACAGACTTTAGTACTTGCCCATTAACAGATGCTAGGCTAACTGGTCCATAATTCTCTGATTTCCTTCTCTCGATATTTTTAAGGCGCAGAGTGGCATGTCTAAACAAATGATTCCTAAACAGAGAGAACTGAGGGAGGATCACAGCTGGGACATCTGCAGTGTTTTCACCTTTTAGCCTTACTTTCGTTACAACACTGCGACTAAAACGTATATGGTCTCCCGATTTAAGAGTCTTTTGTGCCATTACTTGATTCATTGTTGTTAATTTGCTTCCAGCAACTTTGGTGAATTGGGCCCTCTGAATGAATGTTAGTTTCCCTGGGATGTCCAGCATGCTAACCTTTCTTTCGTGTAAAATCTGATGCAATGTATTAATCTAATATGTTTCTTTTCCTTATTTTACTTTACAAAATTAAAGTTTTCTAGGGACCCATATTTTAAGTAGTTTCATTTCACCACAACAAGAACAGAAATTGCAGGAGAATTTAAACAGCTCTGCAGTATCCGTGCAGAAAAAGAACCGAATTAACATTTCAGGTCCAGTGAACCCATTTCAGAACTTCATTTGATTGGCATCATCAGCAATTCTTTGTTTTTAATATTTTCCTTGTGTATGTGTGATGTATTTTGTTTAACATCAATTAGTTTCCTACCTGACCTATTTTTTGTAGTTATTATTTATTTTGTCACCCTCTGCCATTCTTCATACAGTGCTGCTTTTTGCATCGTTGAATGTTTACTTTTTTAAGCATTAAGTTCCCACTTTTTACTTTTGTCATCTCTGATTTCTTTTTGGAAAGTACAGACCTTGCCCCTTAGGACAAACACGGAAATACAAGTAGGCCATTCAGCCCCTCAAGCCTGGAAAAGCAAATTGGGAAAACAATTATTCACTGTGAATGCAAATATATTTACAGCTTAAAGTGCTACTATGGAAAGAAGTTGACAGTTAACTAACTATAGCCTCAAGTTTCAAATCTAACAGCTAGGACTTTGGAACTGTGTAGAATTATTTCTCCCTATCTATATAAGATACTCTCCCATTTAAGCTTATTACCTGTGTTTGTCTGCTTGTTTAATGTCAAGTTTTTTGGTTATTTCCCCTTGTGATTAGTGGATAATAAAATTTCTCTTCTTTTCAGTCAAGAAAGCCTTAGCAATTGGCATCTTCATTTTCTAACCAACTACAAACGGAGTGTAATAGCTATGTACAACAAGAAATCAAAATATTTGCAGCGATTGACTGCGGGCGTGTTAAAAACAGGAAACTAATTTCCTATCCTGACCTAGTTATAGCAAATAATATACCTTACAAGTAAGGTATATTATAATATACTTACACCTAAAATCCATTCGCTCTGTGCATTAAGAACAATGATTTGATGGTTTGCATTCCCCTTAATGGGCTTTGCTTGTAAATATTGAATTGGCTAAATGGGTGTTTTAACTGGTGGTGGTTATTACTTTTAAACAACAACAAAAAACAAGGTCAGGGTGATTTTGGTAATAGGAAGGTCACTCTGTTGTGCAAGATAGCACTTTGGAATATAAATGAAAAACAATCTTTTGTGGCACAATGGCTGTGTCCTTACCTCTAAGTGAGGAGACCAAGATTCAAGTCCAACCCTGCTACAGAACAAGTTGTTTTTTTTATATAAAACATAAACTACAATTAATATTTTTTTAAAAAGAACTATCATTTGGAAAGGCTATTGTGGCCCAGTGGTAGTGTCCCTTTCTCTGGACTAGGAAATCAGGTTTCAAGTCTCATTGCTCCAAAGGTGTGTATTAATTCTGAACAGATCCCACCACCAGGGATATATTTCCCTCCCCTCCCCTATCAGCGTTCCGAAAAGACCACTCCCTCCACGACTCCCTCGTCAAGTTCACACCCCCACCAACCCAATCTCCACTCCCAGCACCTTCCCCTGCAACTGCAAGAAATGCAAAACTTGCGCCCACACCTCCCCCCTCACTTCTCTCCAAGGCCCCAAGGGATCCTTCCATATCCGTCACAAATTCACCTGCACCTCCACACACATCATTTACTGCATCCGCTGCACCCAATGTGACCTCCACTACATTGGGGAGACAGGCTGCCTACTTGTGGAACGTTTCTGAGAACACCTCTGGGACACCCACACCAACCAACACAACCGCCTGTGGCTGAACACTTTAACTCCCCCTCCCACTCCGCCAAGGACATGCAGGTCCTTGGCCTCCTCCATCGCCAGACCATGGCAACACGTGCCTGGAGGAAGGGCGCCTCATCTTCCACCTAGGAACCCTCCAACCACAAGGGATGAATGCAGATTTCTCCAGTTTCTTCATTTCCCCTCCCCCCACGCTTGGACTCAGCACCGCCTTCTTGACCTGCAATCTTCTTCCTGACCTCTCTGCACCCACTCCTCTCCGGCTATCACCCTCACCTTAACCTCCTTCCACCTATCGCATTTCCAATGCCTTTCCTCCAAGTCCCTCCTCCCTATCTTTTATCTTAGCCTGTTTGGCACACCTTCCTCATTCCTGAAGAAGGGCTTATGCCTGAAACATCGATTCTCCTGTTCCTTGGATGCTGCCTGACCTGCTGCGCTTTTCCAGCAACACATTTTTCAGCTCTGATCTCCAGCATCTGCAGTCTCCACTTATTCCTAATCAATTCTGAACAGGTTGGTTAGAAGAAAGTTCAAAGGAATCATTTGAGGTCCACATTCCCTTCTAATGTTATTAAATTTCACACATTTCTTTCTTACTTCTCTTAATTTATTTGCTTGATTTCTTTTCATTTGCAATGTATGGCACATAACATTTCAGAATTATTCCACTCATTCACTTTCCATTTTGAATATTTGTACATGCTACCTTTTCAAACTGTGCCTCTGCATCTTCTACATATGTTTGTATTGTACTAATTTAAAAACCTTTTGGTTGACCTATTCAAATCTTTCACCAGGACCCCTGGTCCTAATATTTCAGTTTCTTGCTGTCCCAGTACTGCTAGCAATGACCCATTAAATTGCACTTCTCTGACCCATACCATTCCTTTAGCCATGTGTTCATTTTCCAAATGCTTTTATCATCACACTTTAAGGTACCATACTTTAATACAGCTCAAATCTCCCAAAACGCTGAATAGGATGTCTTACTTAGTCTTGTCAACATAAAACACAATAACTAAATCCCCACCTTCATCATCTTCAACATCCTTTCAAGCCTATTCAAGTTGTCCCTCAGCCTGGCTCCATACCATACACTCTTGATCCAGATCATGAAGGATGCTATCTGTTCCCATCCTCCTCCCTCTTTTAAAGTTAAAAATCTCATGACACCAGGAAATAGAACCAGTCAGACTCTAAACTCGTATCTTTAATGCATTGTCTGATCTGAGACGTCACTTTTTTCTTAAACCTTAAATTTTCTCAGGAATGTGACTTGAGAGAAGTTCAGGGATTTACATATTAATGAATTGAAACCTGCAGCCAGTTCTTAAAGATGAAAGACTTAACAGCAGTCTAGGATTGTTCAATATATTGCATCAATGTATGACACTCTGATCTTTTGCTATAAATTCTATGTCCTATGATCCTGCTCCACCTGATGAAGGAGCAGAGCTCCAAAAGCTTGTACTTCCAAATACTGTAAACCTGTTGAACTCTAACTTGGTGTTGTGTGATTGTCCACCCCAGTCCAATACCAGCTCCTCCACATTATGGCCTCCCTCTTTTAGACAGGGGTCTGCTCCTGCTCCTGTCACTTCAACAAGCTTCACCCTTATCTTCACAGAAAGCATGGACCTTTCTTTCAAAGCAGGGTCCTTGGAAAATTATTTGAGTAGATGCATGAGTATATTTTTCCCAAAAAAAGGTCTGCCCAGTAACATCCAAGTTACTGCTCAGCCATGTACCCACGTGAACCAGGGGAACAATAGTCCAAGTAGACCAAATAGGATCAGTTTCCGCATTCCTTATCTTTATTCCCTTCACAGCGTACATTTTTAATCACCCCCAAACCTATTCCAATCCTTTTGCTCTTTATGAGGCGTGACTGAAATTCTGAGCAATTGATTCCTCCATGTCCCTTATGTGACCCAGAGACTGTAAGGTGACTTTCAGCACAAATAGATTCAAAACAGTTTTTGAAATTTCAATTAGGTGCTGGATCAGCATTTATTGCCCATTCCTAGTTGCTCTTGAGAAGGTACCATCTTGAACAGCAGCAGTCCATGTGCTGGAGGTAGACCTACAATGTTATTAAAGAGGGAATTCTAGGATTTTGGCCCAGTGACAATGAAGGAATGTGATATATTTCCAAGTCAGGATGGTGATTAGCCTGAAAGAGAATTTGTAGATGATGCTCTTTCCATGTATCTGTTGCCCTTGTCCATCAAGGTGACAATGGTAATGGGTTTGGAAGGTGTTACATAAGGAGCCTTGGTGAATTTCTGCAGTGTATGTTATAGATAGTACACATTGCTGCCACTTAATGTCAGTTGTGGATGAAGTGGATGCTTGTGGATGTGATACCAATTGGGCATGTTGCTTTGACCTGGATGGTGTCCAGCTTCTTGAGTATTGTTGGAGATGCACCCATCCAGACAAGTGGGGAGTATTCTATCACAATCCTGACGTGCTTGTAAATGGTGGGCAAGTTTTGGGGAGTCAGGAGGTGAGTTTTTGCTGCAGTATTGACAGCTGGTTGCTGGCAGTTTTCCAGTTGTTTCTCTCAATAGGCTGGGCAATTATGATTTTTACACACTGTTTCAATCAACAGGCTCAACCTGATAGAGCTTCACTGTCATTATAGGAACATTCATGTTTTTGGCAAGATTTCAGAAACCCTAAACCGAAGGTAACATTTTCAGAGCTAACAAAATTTTGAAAAGTTATATTTTACACAAATTCTTGAGCAATATGCTTTCTAAATTGCACACAAGCAACTTTGCAGCAATGTTTAGATACATAGCCATGTGATACTTTGAAACTTCTGAAGAAACTATAAACTTTGAGATCCAACATTCCTGATTAATGATAATAATCAGCATAATCGCTCCTTTGGGCAAAGGTCTATTGTAAACAATTCTTCAAGCTTAATGGGATATCCTGTAAAATATCTGTAAGCAATAAATTACCTCTACTGAAGAAATGAGGAAGACAGTAACAGAAAGCTATAGGTTACTCAGTCTGACAACTGTCATTAGGAAATGCTAGAATCCATTATGAAAGAGTTAGTAGCAGGACAGTTGAAACAGCAATACAATCAGGCAGAGTCAATGTGGCTTGTGAAACAGCCCATTATGTCTGTGCTGGTTATCAAGTTTCTACCTACTCTAATCTCCTTCTCCAGTACTTGGCCCATTGTTGTGAATGCTACGATGCTTCAAGTCTAAAGAAAAATAACAAAAAACAGAACAGCCCAGAAATAGGTCCTTTGACCTACCAAGACCTACCACTGACACATGATGCCTTTATTTCTTAGATGTGAGGGTTCCAGCCTCTCCTTTCTTTTCAGGCAGTGAGTTCCAGATATAATCACACCTTCTGGATGCAAAGAATTTCCTCAAATGTTCTCTAACCCTCCTGCCCTTTGTCTTAAATGGATGCTCCTGATATTGACCCCTATAGTAAGGGGAAAGGATTTTTCCATTTCCCCTCATTATTTTGTTCATTTCATTCACAGGACCAATCCCACTGCTTTCTCGGTTCTAAGATAAACAACAATAGTTTTTCTAGTCTTCCAGCTAAATCTCTCCACCCTACAAAACATCCTGGTGAATCTCCACTGCACTCTCTTTAGTACCATCGCAACCTTTCTATCATGTAGCAACCAGAACTGCATATAGTACTCCAGATGTGGCCTAACTAACCTTATACAGCCCCATTCTAAACTCCTTGCTCTTGTATTCAATGCCTTTACTAAGAAGCACAAGTATCCCATAGGCCCACTTAACCTCGTTGGGCTGTAACTTTTATTGTTGGAGGGTTTTTCACCACAAGGCCGAGTGAGTTTCATCATGGTATTTACCAAACCTACCCACAGATATACTCACCGTCTTGACCAATTCTAGCCCCATCTTACCATGTGTGACTTGCCACTGCCAGGATATCCTGGAAATGACTTTCAACCCTGGTGACAGTGCCACATTTAAAAAGGCATCATGCACCTAGACAAACCCTGTCCATCCCAAGTTGCCCTACACACTTCCTGACATGTGCCTCCAATATGGCAGTTGAGAGAAATTTGGTTTCCACTCAGCAGGCAGGGACCTGAAGGTCCTCCTGGATATAGTGATGCACAGGCAGGATGTCCTCTTGCCCCAGGTCTAGTGGAGGAGACCATGACACCAGATCATGCAAGCCTGGCCCAAGGAGCCATCCCCATTTCATAGAGTACAGTTATCTGGAGGATTCCTCAACATTGTAGAAAGAAGGTAAGGACCTTTTCCACTCGACCAGCAGAAATGTCACCATCTTCTTTCAGGTATCTCACTCTAGCTCGATCTCTGCTACTGCGCCCACCTTCCTCCACTCTCAGTAGCGCCTGTAATATTCTCCCTCACTCACAGTCACCCACACCAACTCCAGACAACACTAACCCTGTGTGCTCTCTGTGCTGCCTACTCACTCACCCAAGACAGTTTCCCACCTCCATTTAAACTAACAGGTGCAACACACACTTTCAGCTTCTACAATATCGGCCTCTCTCTCATTCTAGAAGTAATACAGCCCCCATTAGGGTAGAACACCTCAAGGAGGGCTCCCTGACATTCAGCCCCTCACTCCATTTGAGGAGAGCTTCCTAACTCCGATCACCCCAAGTGGCTGTCCAATGCCCTGGACTGTGTGGAGGCTGCTTTTGGCTTCCTGCCCCAGGACTCTCTGAGCGAAGACTATCTCCCTTGACTTGACTGAAGATTGCTGACAACCATGACAAGCTTCCTGGTTTTGTGCCTAGCCTGAAGTGCATGAAGGTACAGCAGTGCTCTGAGCTTATTATCACTGGCTGAGGGGGAAAGCACAAAAAGACAAGGCAAGGTAACACAAGGTGAAGAAGTTGTGGCCAGATAGGATTTGAAATTTAATGTCACAGCCCGTGCAGTCTCCTCCACTGCCTCCCACAGCAGCTGTGGATACATCTGGGCCTGAGAATTTGCATTCATTTACATCAGGGTTCTCTGGACTTTTGGTTCTACCCTTCACCTTTACAGAAGTATGTTGGCCCTTTAAGTAGCTGCTCCAAGTCTGCTCTGGTCTTAACATATTAAAATTAGCCTTTCTCAATTCAGAACTTTCCCTTCAAGACCATATTTGCCATAACTACCTTAAATTTTACCAAGTTATGATCTCTATCACTGAAATGCTCCTCCACTGACACTACCAATTGCCCAGCACTGCCTCCTCCCTGCAAAGACAAAACAAAACTGCAGATAGATACTGGAATCCAAAACAGACAGGCAGGAGGCTGGAAGAACACAGCAAGCCAGACAGCATCAGGAGGTGGAGAAGTCAACATTTTGGGACATAACCAGGACTGGAGTGGGTGTAGGAGAAGCTGCAGATAAAGGGGGTGGCAGGGGAGCAGGGAGGACAGATGAAGACATGCAGAGGGAACAACCAAGTGGTCAATGGAAGGAATGAATCCGGTAGGTGCCTGGGAGGAGTCGAAGATGGGTAGAAGTTGGGAAGGGAATCGGGAGAAGGGAAGGGAGGTTATTCATAAACCTTCCCTTCCCCAACTCCCTTCCCAGCCCCTCCCCCCTCCCTTCCACCTAGTGGATTATTCCTCCCACTGACCAACCAGGTTGTACCCTCTGCCTAGGAGGAAGTGAGGATTGCAGATGCTGGCGATCAGAGTCAAGAGTGTGGTGCTGGAAAAGCGCAGCAGGTCAGGCAGCATCTCAGCAACAGGCGAATCATTATAAATTTTTTCAAGGGAGCAGTAGGAGGAGGTGTCTGCAAGTTGGGTGTGTCTTCACCCATCCCCACTTCAACACCCTGCCTTCTCTGCCTTTTGATGGTGCCTGGCTTACTGTGTTCTTCCAGCCTCCTGCCTGTCTCCTCTCTGTAGATGCTGGCTTAAGAAAGCTCTCCTGGCCAGAAGAATTCTGTCCCTCTAGGTCTTTCACACTTTATCTATTACAGCTAATACTGGAGAAGTTGAAATCCATTACTAGTGTTACCCCGTTATTTTATGCTTCTGAGAGTTACTCACATTTCTGCCCTTCTGTCTCTTCCTGAGTTTTCTTTTTGCGGTGGTGGGGGGAGCCTACAATACACTTCCAGCTACTCAATTGAATTTGTTTGGGGCTTTGCCCTTCAGGCCCTTATCGATATGCTCTACTGTCACTGTTCACATCCAGGCTCACTCCCACTGCTGCAAGTGTACCATAAACCCCCCTTGAAGAAATCAGGGAGACAGAGAAGGACAGATATGTAAGTAACTCTCAGAGAAGTGTAAAAATAATGGACAAATAATAAGGGATTTTAACTTTGCCAATATTAACTGTAATAGATGTAAAAAGCACAGAGCAGACAGAATTCTAAAAATATCTCCAGGAGACCTTTGTCATGCCCGCATTTAGAAAGTCCGACAGAGAGGAGATAGTGCTGGATCTGAGGTTGAAATGGCAAAAACTTCGCAAGTGAAGTGTAACATGAGAAAACGTGAAGATGCCCACTTTGGTTTGGAGAATAGAAAATCAAACTGTGGTTTAAATCGAGAGAGAGATTGCAGAGTGTCATAGGTGCGGAGGGATCTGGGTCTCCACTCTCAGTAACCACAATAAGCTAACATGTATTTACAGCAGGATGAGAAAGTGAGGACTGCAGATACTGAAGGTCAGAGTCAATAAATGTGGTGCTGGAAAAGCACAGCCGGTCAGGCAGCATCTGAGGAGCAGGAGAGTCAACATTTCAAGCATAAGCCTGTCATCAGGAAAGTATTTACAGCAAACCATGTGAAAGGCAAATAGAATGTTCAACTTTATTGCAAAGAGGGTGAAGTAAAGGGATAGGATGATTTATTACAGCCATATAAGGCATTGGTGATATCGCATCTGGAGTTCACTTTACTTAAGGGGGGGACAAACATTGAAAGCTTTCCAAAGAGGTTTCACCAGGCTGAACAGATCTTATGAGGAAAGGTTGAAAAGTCTATAGTTATTGGGCCTATAGTTATTGGAGTTTAGATAAAAAATAGATCTAATTGAAACATAAGATTCGGATGAGGCTTGACTGAGTAGACCCTGGGAGGTCATCACTGTCATAGGGAAATCTTATATTAGGAGGGCAATTTAAATTAAGAGCTTTTCCCTGTAAGCTATAGATGGAAATGAATTTATTCTGTCGGGATTCTTTGTGTTAATGTGGAATTATCTTCCATAGAAAACAGTAAGGAATGAGCAATTGGATTTATGCAATGATCTAGCCAGATGCTTTGATCAGTGAGGGAGTTGAGGGTTATGGGAGGTTGAAGCCATAGTCAGATCCCACGTGATCTTACTGAATGAATTATTAAGTGGAGCAGGCTCAAAGGATGAAGAGAGTTATTCTCACTACTGTTTCTTATAATCCTGGTGAGTTTACATTCAGAGATTGTACCTCAGTTTCCTAGCAACCTTATTTCAGCTGTTCATAAAAAAAAGCAATTTTTACAAGAGATGAATAATGTCAAACAGATGACAAGCATTTTTGTGATAGAATTTTATTTGTGAATTATTAGCAAACATTCATTTTTATACTGACATCCCACTGACATTAAGAAGCTTCATCTGGTCGGTTGAGGTAATGTTTCTAATATTTGATGCTCACTAAAATAAACACAGCAATAAATAAAACACACAATTCTTGTTTTAACTATTCAATCCAGTTGTCAATGATCAGTAAACTTGTCCCTTCTTTTTCTGGAAAGTAGTATCTAATTTTCTTATTAGTAGACTAATTGACAATGAGTACCAGAAAAGTGGGAGAACGCAAAGAACACAGTTGTGTTTGACCAGTCTTGCTGATTAATAAAGGCAGAATGCTTTTTCAGATCACCAGCTGGGTATCCCCAATCTCCCCGTGTGTGGTCGTTGCCTGGGAATGAGCAGAAAAGAAAAGCTGAGTTTGTTCATTTTCTTTTCAGCTTTGAGGAGCTGGCAGAAGTAGGAGCATACTTCCAGACTCCACAGCTCATGAGGTTTGCTGCCATTTCAGATTAGGCCCCTCCACAGTTATTCTCCTACCTGGCTCTTCACTGGGTCTAAATTAGAGTGGTGCTGGAAAAGGACAGCAGGTCAGGCAGCATCCAGGGAGCAGGAAAACCAACGTTTTGGGCAAAAGCATGTCATCAGGAATGAGGCATGGAGCCTCTAGGGTGGAGAGATAAATGGGATGGGGGTGGGGCTGGGGAGAAGATAGTTGAGAATGCAATAGGTGGATGGAGGTGGGGGTAAAGGTGATAGGTCAGAGAGGAGGATAGAGTGGATAGATGGGAAGGAAGATTGTCAGGTGGGGCAGGTCATGAGGACAGTGCTTAGGTGGGGGGAGGGGGAAATGAGGAAACTGATGAAGTCCACATTGATGCCCTGGGGTTGAAGGGTCCTGAGGTGGAAGATGAGGCGTTCTTTCTCCAGCGTCGAGTAGTGAGGGAGTGGTGGTGGAGGAAGCCCAGAACCTGCATGTCCTTGGTGGAGTGGGAGGGGGAGTTGAAACTTTTGGCCACAGTGGGTTTGATTGGAGATATTCCCGAAAGCACTCTGCGAGAGGGTGTCATCTCCCCAGTGTAAAGGAGACCACATCGGGAGCAACGGATATAATAAATGACATTGGTGGATGTACAGGTGAAACTTTGACGGGTGTGGAAGGCTCCTTTGGAGCCTTGGATGGAGGTGAGGGAGGAGGTGTGGGCACAGGTTTTGCAATTCCTGCGGTGTAGGGGAGGGTGGATTGTTGGGGGGGCATGGATCTGACCAGGTAGTCACAGAAGGAACTGTCTTTGCCAAAAGGGATGGGGAGGGAAATATATCCCTGGTGGTGGGGTCAGTTTGGAGGTGGTGGAAATGTTGGCGGATGATGCTGTTTATGCGGAGGTTGGTGTGGTCGAAGGTGAGGACCAGGTGCTTCTGTCCTTGTTGTGGTTAGAGGGGTAGGGTTTGAAGGCGGAGGTGTGGGACAAGGATGAGATGCATTGGAGGGTATCTTCAACCATGTGGGAGGGGAATTATGGTCTTTAAAGAAGGAGGCCATCTGGTGTGTTCCGCGGTGGTCCACCTGGGAGCAGGTCAGCACTGTCCTCATGACCTGTCCTACCTGACAATCTTCCTTCCCATCTATCCGCTCCACCCTCCTCTCCAACCTATCACCTTCATCCCCACCTCCATCCTTGGCTACCTTCTCCCCAGCCCCACCCCACTCCTATTTATCTCTCCACCCTGAAGGCTCCTTGCCTCTTTCTTGATGAAGTGCTTTTGCCCAAAATGTTGATTTTCCTGCTCCTCGGATGTTGCCTGACCTGCTGTGCTTTTCCACTCTAATCTAGACTCTGATCTCCAGCTTCTGCAATCCTCACTTTCCCTTGGCACTTCACCGGGGCTGCTACCAATAAGGCAGCTGGTCACCCAAATTAATTAGAGTTAGGCCTGGGACCCAGTTCTGTGCCAGTGTGCGCATTCTGCTTTGTCATGTGTTGAGCCAACATTGCAACTTTTATTCAAAACCAAACAGCAACATAAAATCACAGATGTGGAAGCAGAAGTGGACCATTCAGCCCATCAAGTCTGGTCCACCATTCAACGAGATTGTGGCTGATCTGACAGTCCTCAGCTCCACTTTCCAGCCTTTTCCCCATACCAAATTCTTCACTGTTACAGTTTTCTATATTCCTTCTCCATTTAAATAATATTCGACTATTCTATAGGGTCATAGAGATATACAGCATAGAAACGGACTTGTTGGTCCAACTTGTCCATGTCGACCAGATATCCTAAATAACTCTAATCCCATTTGGCTCATATCCCTCTAAACCCTTCCTATTCATATACCTATCCAGATGTCTTTTAAATGTTGTAATTATACCAGAATCCACCACTTTCTCTGGCAGCTCATTTCATCCACATGTTGTAGGATTGGATCGGAAGTGGGACAAGGTGGGGGAGGGGAGATTTGGAAACCAGTCAAGTTGATGTGGATGCTGTGTGGTTGAAAGGTCCCAAGGTAAAAGATGAGGCATTCTTCCTCCAGTCATTGGGTGGCTTGATTTAGTGGGGGAGGAGACTCAGGACTTGCTTGTCCTTGGTGAAGTGGTAGGGGGAGTCGAAATAGTCGGCCACAGGGTAGTGGGGTTGTTGGGTGCATGTGTCCCAGTGGTGTTCTCTGAAACACCCCACAAGTTGGAATTCTGTCTTGCCAGTGTAGAGTCACTCCACCTCATCCCAGATCCAACCCTCCAACTCAGCACCACCCTCCTGACCTGTCCATCTTCCTTCCCACTGATCCGCTCTGCCCTCTCCACCGACCTATCACAATCAGCCCCCACCTGCATTCACCTATCGCCTTCCTCAGCTACCTTTCCCCCACCTTCTATTTATCTCTTAGTCCTCAACCTGCACCCCCCTCAACATTCCTGATGAAGGGCTTAAGCCTGAAACGTTGACTCTCCTGCTCCTTGGATGCTGCCTGACCTGCTGTGCTTTTCCAGCACCACACGTTTTGACTGTGGCTCTCCAGCATCTGCAGTCCTCGCTTGATCGCACTCGCTCGAGGAGCCGAGCTGTCCCCACGTCCTGACTCTGTGAATATATCAAGGGGCAGCATGGAGTCAGACAGTTGGTCTGCCAACTAATTGTCTACGTGCTTCTGGGCCTGGCAAGGACTAACACTCCTACTCCCACAGCCAGTAGGTTGATGCTTTTTACACAATAGTGTAAGATGGCTTTGCGGAAAGCAACTAGAAGTGAGGTATTCACATAAAATATAGATCTCTATACAATGATTCAATAAGGGCTTGGCTTGGTTGAATTTTGCATTATATTCAGTTTTAGTTCCTAACATGGTGAAGGATTTTGAAGCTGTTTCTGCTCTGTCACTAGTGTGTCAAAAATACTGTGCAGGTAGGCTGGGCTCCTGACTGACATGTTCTTTCTCATTGAGTTATCAGGCAAGCCCAATGGTTTCAGTGTGTGGTCCCTTTAAATGTTTTGCCAACCTGCCCCCCCCCGCCATTCAGCATTTACCATGGGACAGGCCTGTGGTGATAGCTTTCCGAATGCTGTATGCCTGTATACCCACACAGCTCACTCCTAACAAAATAATACTGCTGGAGAGGAACCCTCTCTGGAAATTCCCATTCCCAGAATTTAAACAGGCTCCAAGACAGGTCAAGCAACATTATATCAAATTGCCAAACATTTAATCACAGGATAACGTCCGTGTAGATCAGTCTAAACTTAGAGATGAAATGATCATGCTTTCAGACTATTGGGCAGATTGATTATAAAGTTAGATGACAAAGGTGGGGTAGGGGGAAGGAGGGGAAGGGAATTATTTATAAAATCTTTAAACTAAAACTTAGGCTCAAGAAATTTGTCCTACGTATTTCACTCTCTGGAACAAATTATAAGTCACGTAGCTATAGTTATACCAATGTAAATTTGGCATGGTCATGAGAAACGAGCATTTCTGATTATGGGCGGGAGGGTGAATTGGTCATGATTATGATGAGTCATTGATTACCTCAGGCTCCTGCAGCTTGATTTCCTCAGAGACCTTTGTGAAGAATTTTCCAGAACAGACTCGCTTTTCTTTGCTTTGAGACAGTTTGTACTTTTGGGTGGCTGATCGAAGGAACTTTCTCAGCAGGAGTCTATGCCCAGGAGCAGGAGGAGGCCCTGAATGACACTGAACAGCTGAGCTGCCCAAGACAAGCTGCCTCAGGACAGGCTGCCCCAGAGGCCAGCAGTAAGGTTCTTACTGAGATTAGCTGAGATCGTGCACATGATAACCTTCAGCCCATCGTGCCTGCACCAGCTGTCTAAATGAGCATCACGACTATGTCATTTTCCTGCCTTTTCCCTGTACCCCTACAGGTTATTTCTAATTAAATTCAATACCTTGATTGAACCTGCCTTCACCACATTTCCGCTCAATGTGTAAAGATAACTTTTTTTCTCACATCACATTTAATTCTTTTGCAAATCACTTTAAAATCTGTGCCCTCGTATTCTTGATCTTTTTACGAGCAGGTACATTTCTCCCTGTCTACTTTGTTGAACCCTTTCACAATTTTGAAAATTTCAATCAAATCTCCTGGACACCTGCACCTTCCCTAATGTATCCTCACAATGGGACTTTCTCATCCTTGGAACCATTGCCCTTTGTACTCTTTCCATCATATTCACATCTTTCTTGAAGTGGTGTCATAGAATCTCTACAGTGTAGAAATGGGCCATTAGGCCCAAAAAGTCCACACTGACTCTCCAAAGAGTAACCCCCCAGACCCATTTCTCCACCCTAGGACTCTACACTTCCCTTAACTAATGCACCTAACCTATACTTCTCTGAACACTATGGCCAATTTAGCATAGCTAATCCACCTAACCTGCACATTTTTGGATTCCGGGAAGAAACCAGAACACCTGGAGGAAACCCACACTGACACAGGGAGAATGTGCAAACTCTACACAGACAGTCACTAGAATTGAACCCAGGTCCTTGGTGCTCTGAGGCAGCAGTACTAACCACTGAGCCACCATGCTGTCTGGAATTATATGCAATACTCCAAGTGAGGTCAAACTAGCGCCGTACACAGGTTCAATAACCTCTCTGTTTTTGCACACAATGCCATTATTAATGAAGTAGGCAAAAGTGAGGACTGCAGATGCTGGAAACTAGAGTTTAGATCAGAGTGGTGCTGGAAAAGCACAGCAGGTCAGGTAGCATCCGGGGAGCAGGATTATTAATGAAGCCTAGGATACTTCATGTTTTATTAACCACGCTTTCTACTTATTCTACAGGTAATGACTTATACAGATAAATACCCAGATCTCTGGTCCTGCACACATTTTAGAAGTAGTGCCCTATATTTTGTACTGTTATCTCCATATTCGTTCTCCCAAAATGTACCACCTCACACCTCAGCTATCGGCGTTGAATTTCATCAGTCACCTGTTCACCCATTCCACTAACTTGTCAATGCTTTTTTGAAGTTCTATACTATCTTCCTCACTGTTCACAATGTTTCCAAGTTTTGTATCATCCAGGACAAAAATAGCTTGTGCCATCTCATCTAACCTTCAGCTTTATAGACTCTCTTAATGATTGTCCACTATGAATTTATAATATAAATCAGAAAAAGCAAGGCTCCCAATGGTGACCCTTCGGGAACTCCACTACAAATCTTTCTTTAGACTGAAAAATATCCATTATTCTGTTTCCTATGCCTCAGCCAGTTTTGTATCTGCATTGCTACTGTCCCTTTTTTTCCCATGCGTTATAACTTTTTTCATGAGTCTGTTGTATGGCACTATACCAAACGGCTTTGGGAAGGCCATGTACACCACATCAACAATATTGACCTCAACAACCCTTTCAAAGGTGGGAGCCCAGGAAAGTAGATGTCAAGACCATTTTTATGGTTGGTTACTGCTCCTCCTCTGGGCTCTTATAAAAAGACTTTAAAACATACCTTTTAAGCACAGCCCACACTGTAGTAGCTCTGCCTTAAATGGCAATCAGCACCTTATACATTTCATCAGACTCCCTTTTATCTTGTTTAATGACAGAAATAGATGGCTATTTCAACAGCCCAGTGTTGGGCCATGTAAAGGTTGGGTGAACTATAAGTGTTGTTGCTAAATAGGCTGACAAGATTAGCAACACCATTATAAGGCCATTCATCAGTTTCCCTTTCTTCCTATCTGCAGAAACTGCATGTTGCATGAGCATGTGAAAGAGAGATCGGGAAGACATATTTGAATCACCAGTCACACTTTACCATCTGGCTGTCAGATCATTTGCCTTGGGAAATTTGAAATTTCACAATCAATTGGGATGAAACTCTCATGCTCCCTGTGGAGGATCATGTCTGACAAAGGGCATGTGGTGAAATGGATCTGTAACCTCCAACACCAAAACAGAAATTGCTGGAAAAAAACCCAACAGGTCTGGCAGCCTCTGTGGAGAGAAATCTCGATTTAACATTTCTGGTTTGGTGACCCTTCCTCAGAACTGATTGTAGAGAGAAAAAGGTTGGTACATCTACTGAAGATAGGGTGGGGGTGGGGGTGGGAGGGGGGAGGAGTAAATGTTCGGTGGAGATGGAATCCAGACAAAGAAAGAGAGAGAAATACAGTTAGGCAGACAAAGGAATAAGTAAAGTTCAGGCTGGGAGAAAGAATAACCATCAGTGTCTGGCAATGGGATGGTAATGGTAGCAGTCAATGTGATGACAAGGCCTGGTGTGTGGAGGTCAGGATAAGGATATGGCAGGAGGTGCTCAGGCCTTTAAGATGGAGGCCAGAAGGTTTCAAGGTTCCCAAGTGAAACCTGAGGTGCTGTTATTCCAGCTTGTGCTGAGCCTCACAGGAGTTCTGCAGCAAGCCTAAGTCAGAGATGTTGGCCAAGGAACAGAGTGGTGTGTTAAATTGGCAGGTATCTGAAAGCTCAAGGTAATTTCTGCAAAGCTGTCACCCAATCTGCCAACGTACAGGAGACCACATTGTGAGCAGTGAATACAGTAGACTGGATTGAGTGAAGTACAGGTAAATCACTGCTTCACCTGGAAGGGGTGTTTGGGCCCTTGGCTGCTGAGAAGGGAAGAAGTAAATGGGCAGCTGTTATGCCTGCTGCGATTGCATGGGAAGGTGCCAATGGGGCATGGGGACATGTTGGGAGTGGATGAGGAATGGAGCAATGTGTCCTGGAGGGAACGGCCCCTGCAGAAGTCTGACAAGGGATGGGAGGGGAATAAGTGACTGGTGGTGGCATCCCACTGGAGGTAACAGAAATGGCAGCTAATGATCCTTTGGATGTGGATGCTGGTGGGACTTTAAGTGAGGACCAGGAAGGATCCTAACACTGTTGTGGGAGGGGTGAGGGCCAAAGTCCAGAAGATTTTTTGATGAAGTAACAAAGAAGATTGATGAGGGCAGAGCAGTAGATGCGATCTATATGGACTTCAGTAAGACATTCGACAAGGTTCCCCATGGGAGACTGATTAGCAAGGTTAAACCTCACGGAATACAGGGAGAACTAGCCATTTGGATACAGAACTGGCTCAAAGGTAGAAGACAGAGAGTAGTGGTGGAGGGTTGTTTTTCAGACTGGAGGCCTATGACCAGTGGAATGCCACAAGGATCGGTGCTGGGCCCTCTACTTTTTGTCATTTATATAAATGATTTGGATGCGAGCATAAGAGGTACAGTTAGTAAGTTTGCAGATGACGCCAAAATTGGAGGTGTAGTGGACAACGAAGAGGGTTACCTCAGATTACAACAGGATCTTGACCAGATGGGCCAATGGGCTGAGAAGTGGCAGATGGAGTTTAATTTAGATAAATGCGAGATGCTGCATTTTGGGAAAGCAAATCTTAGCAGGACTTATACACTTAATGGTAAGGTCCTAGGGAGTGTTGCTGAACAAAGAGACCTTGAAGTGCAGGTCCATAGCTCCTTGAAAGTGGAGTTGCAGATAGATAGGATAGTGAGGATGGCGTTTGGTATGCTTACCTTTATTGGTCAGAGTATTGAGACAGGAGTTGGGAGGTTATGTTGCAACTGTACAGCACATTGGTTAGGCCACTTTTGGAATATTGCATGCAATTCTGATCTCCTTCCTATCGGAAAGATGTGAGACTTGAAAGGGTTCAGAAAAGATTTACAAGGATGTTGCCAGGGTTGGAGAATCTGAGCTACAGGGAGAGGCTGAACAGGCTGGGGCTGTTTTCCCTGGAGCATCAGAGGTTTACAAAATTATGAGGGACATGGATAGGATAAATAGGCAAAGTCTTTTCCCTGGTGTCGGGGAGTCCAGAACTAGAGGGCATAGGTTTAGGGTGAGAGGGGAAAGATATAAAAGAGACCTAAGGGGCAACTTTTTCACGCAGAGGGTGGAATGTGTATGGAATGAGCTGCCAGAGGATGTGGTGGAGGCTGGTACAATTGCAACATTTAAGACGCATTTGGATGGGTGTATGAATAGGAAGGGTTTGGAGGGATATGGACCAGGTGCTGGCAGGTGGGACTAGATTGGGTTGGGATATCTGATCGGCATGGACGGGTTGGACGGAAGAGTCTGTTTCCATGCTGTACATCTCTATGACTCTATGATTCTATGAATTGGACACAGCTGGGGAACCTGTCAACCATGGCAGTGGGGAATCTTTGGTCAAGGTAGAAAGTGGACACTTTGGAGGCCCCCTTATCTATAGATTCTGCTAAATCTGCCACAACAGTGATAAGGTCCCCTGGTCCTCACTTGCCATCACCAGACACATGTTGACATTCTCTTGTCTATTATATTTACGGTTCAAAATGTGGTCTACTCTATGTTGAAAAGGTGATAGCCTAGTGGCATTATTGGTAGACTATTAATCTGGGGGCCCAGGCTCAAATCCTGCCACAGAAAATGGTGGAATTTGAATTTAATATTAAAAAAATCTGGAATTATGAATCTACTGATGACCATGAATCCATTGTCAATTGTCAGAAAAACACACCTGGTTCACTAATGTCCTTCAGGGAAAGAAATCTGCCATCCTCACCTGGTTTAACCTACATGAGACTCCACATCCACAATAATATGGTTGACTCTCAATTGCCATCTGAAATGGCCTAGCAAGCTTTCAGTTGTATCAGTCACTATACAGGGGAGATGAAAAGCAGATTTGGGCAATTGCTTTCCAGTCCCACATCTAAACTCCTTATGACCACTTGGAGCTGTCAATCAAACAGTGAATGATAGTGATGAGTTGTGGATGCAGAACTAGTGTTATGATGATAGCTCATATATCAGCAAACATTTATTGAAATAGCAAGACCTGTATTTTTTCCAACTCTGGGCTTTTTAATTCCAAAATTTAAAGAGCAGAGGATTTGAATCACTTGACAGTTGATAGTTCATAAACTTTATCCTTTTTATATGAACACTTGTTTCTAATCTTAATAAATACAAAGCAGTACTTGATCTCTCTAAACTATTCTTGTCAATTTAGATCTTTTGCTCAGATTCATAAATCCTGGTGAAAGTCATTTCTGGATGATGGTAGGAGCAGTTTTAAAAGTGCCTTTCTCTTGGTGGTGCTGCTCTACGTATTGATAGTGATAATACAGAGTTGCTGGTCCTATGGTTGCTGGTAGCCTTCCTCAGTAGGCTGCCCCTTTCACCACCTAGCTTTTAATTCCCTTGTCCTGGATGAAGCATTTACTGCCTCTCCCTAATTGTTCTTCAGAAGGTGGTGGTGAGCTGCCTTCTTTAACCGCTGCAGTCCATTGCTCTAGATAGATCCACAATACTGTTAGAGAGAGTGTTGCAGGATTTTGACGCAGTGATGGTGAAGGAACGGCGATAGATTTCTCAGTAAGGATGGTGAGTGACTTTAGAATCTCCACAGTATGGAAACAGGCTCTTCGGCCCAACAAGTCTACACTGACCCTCCAAAGAGTAATCATTCCAGACCCATTCCACTACCTTATTACTCTACATTTGTCCCTAACTAATGCACCTACCCTACACACACTCAGGCCACCAATTGCAGGAGGTGTTTCCAGGTATCAGCTGCCCTTGGCATCAAGATGGAAGTGTTTGTGGCCAGTTGTACCCTCAGTTCTATCTTTATCATGGAACTACCAGGGTTGCCTACCAGTTATCTTACCAGGTTATTGCATATGCAATATTTAACAAAAGGAAATGTAACATAACTTGTACATATTTTAGAACACAGATCAGAAATCTGTCACAAAGTGACTGCTGCACTTTATATGAAGATGTCATTCTAACACTTTATTTGCATCCCAGAATTTAATTAGTCTTTGGTGAACTATTATAAACTAGAATTCTGAAGAGCAATCATGTTAGACTTAAAACAGCAACTCTGTCCCTCTCCACAGATCTGCTGAGTTGTTCCACACTTCCGGTTTTTGTCTGATCGAGCTGTTGCCCAGCTCAACACACACACACGCACACACTCATACTCACTCACACATACACGCAGACACTCATACTCACACACACATACTCATATTCACTCACACATACACACACACACTCTCATACTCACACACACATAGTCACACTCATACACACACACTCATACTCACTCACACACACACACTTATATTTACGTGCACACACACTTATATTTACACACACACACACATGCTCATACTCACACACATACGCACACGCTCTTATACTTACACACACTCACACACACACACTTATACTTACACACACACATGCACATGCACTCACACATACATACACACACTCATACACACACACACGCGCACACACACACACACACACACACACACACACAATCTGGATCTTTGGGTCTTCAACTACTTATTTTGGAATATAAACAGAAAATGTTCGCTAAAACTCACTTTAACAGCTACATCTTCTTCCTCAGTGGCTGGCTCTGGCAGTATTTCAGTTTCACATCTTTTGGAATATTTGACAACAGCCCAACTGTTGTATTTAAGACTCCATGTTTGCTTACGTGTGCCTGCTGACTGTTCATGTGGAATGGAAGTTAAGCTTGAGAATGTGGTTACAGCAAAGCTGAAGAAGACATTCACTTGTACCAACATATTTTATCTTGTTAACAAATAGGACACGGAAAAGTTAATTCAGCATATATCTAAGGCAAGAAATATAAAATCAGGGAACAAAGCTGGATAATAGTTTTAATGGTTCCAGCACGTTTGCTTTCAGTTCCAGGAGACCCCTCCACCCCATTCCATGCAATCAATGGGCTTTAAGTTTCAAAATCTACTTGGTTATGATGGGATCGAATGATCCATAGACAGCAGTGACTGTCAGGAAGATGATCCTAATCCACTGTCTCGAAGCTAAAAGCCAGCAAACATTCAAGCAGTTCACAGAAGACCTCCTTACATTTGATCTGGCTGCAAGTGCTCTTGAAAAATACTTTGGGCCAAAGAAAAGTGCAATGATTGAACACATTCAGCTTCAGTTGCCAAGGAACTGGCGAGCCCATTAGTAATAAATAGCAGGGTTGTGGCATTTGGCTTCTGTATGTAAATTTAGCACACTAACCAACAAACTGTTCCAGACTTGGGAATGTACACAGACTCATTATGCTACAAAACAGATTCATACCCTACAAGTAGATGGCTTCCTCCCTGGAGGTGGCAGAGATGGTGCTGGGATCAGGGGAATAATCTAGTGGGTTAGCTACCACCTCCACTATTAATTTCTAGACAGGTCCATGCATGACTATGCCAGGATATCAATTAAAATCCTTAAATGGTTGATTCACGGCCATTTATGGCCCCAGCCTAGCCCCTGACTGATTATCTATTTTCCCAGCAGCCCAAGAAACAGGATGTTCTCTCCTCAGAGCAGCCTGCCTGAAGGCTTTCAGGGGCTTCAATTCCCCCAAGTCTGGTAACAATTAAGAGCGTGACTGTGAGATAGAGATAGTAAGCCTCTGTCTCTCTCTGCCTCTGTCTCTGCCTCTGTCTCTCTGCCTCTGCCTCCTCTTCCTGTGACTGTCCCCACCAGCTCAGGGAAAAGCTCACTCCCCCACACCATCACAGCTCTTCATAGATTACACTCTCCAATAATAGTATCAGCACCCACTGACTGCCAGCCTCCAACTGGCTGGATGGTTCTGACAGGACAGTGTGGAACTCCGGATAGGCTGAGAAGTCCACTAGGCAGGCTTTCCCATTAGTGAGAACTGGAAGTGAGGGAGGAGACTTGAAGGTGAACACCCCAACACTTAGTACAGCATGCACTAAATCCAGAAACCTTATTTTCTAATAGAGAATAAACCTTTTCAGACAGCTTGATTTTCAGTTTGAAGAAGACACTAATAATGTTAATGATTACATTGTCGATGTACAACAATATCCTTCCTTGTTTGCTGGTTTTTAAGGAAATTATGAGGATTCGTTATAGCCCTCAGGTCAACACAGCAGTTCTTCCAGTTTCATAAACTTTATCATGATTGCCATTTGTAATCTATGGTGAAGTGTCACAGGAACTGAAACAACTCAAAGCAGATGGTATCACTGACCAAATCAACTGATCCCAATGGACATCAAACTGAGTCATCATATGACAGATGAAAGGCGATCTTGGAGTATGGGATAATTTTAATACGGTAAACAAAGGATTAATTCCAGTCGATTATCCATTTCCTGTATTCCAAAACTAGCAGCAGCATTTCATAGCTCCACAATCTTCAGAAAAGATGAGATGAGACTGAGCTATCTTCAAATATCACCAACTGAGCAAAACTGATTCTTTGGAGCTTTTGTTACTCAACGATATCTTATAGACTAACACTGAGTGCACTCCAGAATCTTATCTTTATTAAAATGTTGAGGTGGATGCTCATCCACTGCAACTACACAAGGTGCTGGTGAGATCACATATGGAATACTGTGAGCAGTTTTGGTCCCCTTATTTAGGGAAAGATATTATTTTATTGGAAGCAGTTCTGAGAAGGTCCAACAGGATGATCCGTGGTATGGAAAGATTCTCTTACATACAAAGATTAAACAGGTTGAGTCTCTACTCACTGTAGTTTAGGAGAATCTAAGCACCATCCACAAGTCAGGGGTGTGATGGAATACTCCCCACTTACCTGAATGGGTGCAGCCCCAGCAACACTCAAGATGCTTGACATCATCCAGAACAAAGTACTGCTTGATTGGCACCACAGCCACAAACATCCACTCCCTCCAACACCAATGCTCCATAGCAGCACTGTGTACTATCTACAAGATGCATGCAGAAATTCACTAAAGATCCTCAGAAGCACCTTTCAAACCGATGACCACTTCTATCTAAAAGGCCATGGGGAACAGATACATGGCAACACCATCACCTGCAAATTTCCCTCCAAGCCACTTAGCATCCTGGTCTGGAGACATAACGCCGTTCCTTCACTGTCACTGGGTCAAAATCCTAGAATTCCCTCCCTAATGGCATTGTGGGTCAACCCGCAGCAGGTGGACTGCAGCGATTCAAGAAAGCAGCTCACCATCACTTTCTCAAGGGCCACTAGGTAATGGTAGTCAATGCTGGCTCAGCCAGTGATGTCTGCATCCCACAAATGAATAAGAAAGAGAGGTGTTCTCATTGAGATAGATAGGATTTTTAAGGGGTTTAACGGGGTAAATGCTGAGAGGATGTTTCCTCTCATGGAGAATCTAGGATCAGAGGACACAGTCTCAGAATAAAGGGGCACCAATTTAAGATGGAGATGTGGTGGAATTTCTTCTCCCTGAGGGTGGTAAGCTTTTGGAACTCTTTGCCACAGAGAGAGCTGTGCGGTAAAATAAGCTGTGCTAATTTAAAGCTGAGATAGAGCTTGATCAGGAGGGGAATCAAGGGTTAAGGGGAATCAAGTGTTCTGGGAAAAATGCAGGAAAGTGGATGTGAGGAATGTTGGATCAGCCATGATCTTATTAAATGGCAGAGCAGGCTCATGGGGCCAAGTGGCCTTCTCCTGTTCCTATTGGTTATGGTCACCTGGTCATTTTGCTGTCCACAGAAAAGAGAAAGATCAAAAGTTAATAGCGATGACTTGCATGACACGTTTAGATTCTCAACAATGACTAATGAGCATTCACAGCTCCAACAATTGGCTCTGTAGGATACATAGTGACAGCTACTGGAGTCATATCTACACATGGCAACATCAAAACCATTCACGTGCTTCTGATCCTGTACAATCTGACTGAGTTAGCAATATTCCTCAGTATTATGAACATTTATCACAAATTCTCTCCCAAGTACTCAGGGACTGCAGTCCCTTTGAAAGCTATTGTACTAAGATGTTTAATGGGAATAGACAATCACACAGAGAAAAAAAAGTGCTTGACACATTAAAGACAAAGATAGTATCTGGATCAGTCCTTTCACATTTCAATCTATTTGTGGAGATATTTGTCACGGTGTCAAGAAATGTGATCGGAGTTGGACTCTCAGAACATTGAAGGCAGTAAATGACAAATCAGTTACAGATCACAGCCTTCTTGGAACATGAGCAAAGCCTGTTCTGGGGAGCAGGAAGAACTAATCTGCAACTATACTAGTGAATATTGGCTCATGTATATCTAAGGTAAAAACTTCACTCTCCACACTGATCACCAAGCACTGACTATGTTGTTAGCAACATCAGATCTGGTCATTGACCTCTCTGCATCTACAAATGGCCATATTGCATTCCACAGTACAACGCAGGGCTGAGTAGATCAATGTTCACACTGACATGCTTCATCATACTATTATCCCAATAACTGTCGAAACTGAAGTGACTTGCAACATTGAAGGCTGGGCAATTGCCATAACTTCACAGGTAATTTCACGGATAACCACGATTCTTGTTATGTGAGAGGAACTGAAGGTGACAGACGATATTCTGCAGAAATACTCTGTATCTAAAAAATACAAGTAACCTTGCGTCCATATCCCAGAGTTTGTAAGAAGCTCACATTGTTTGATGACACCTCTATTGCATGTGAATCTTTGGTGGTAATCCAGAAAATGTTACAGTAATGAGGACTTTGCCCATGAAGGTAATCTGGGTGTTGTTATGATGAAACAACAATCTCATGAAAGTAGTTTTGTGCGAGCAATAGGTTGTACTATAAAAGATTTGAAAACTGCATGGCTTGTGCACTCAGTGAAGAAGCTTCTAAACCATATCTTAACATGTCTATGACTGACTTCATGGACTCCAAAACTGTAGCAGCAGAGAAGTGCAAACAGCCATAAAAATCAAGATTTTCTATTTGTTGTTCATGTTTTGCAGCAATAAATTCCATAACTATTATTTCAGTCATTCACATTCTAGATAGTTTTTTTTAACAAAATGAAGGTTTCTTGAGACCTTCGCTACAGATAGTGGGCAATAGTTTGCTTCCCGTCAGTGAACAGAGTTTCAAGCAAGTGACTGAATTCATTACTATCTGATATAGTGATGTAACCCATAATCGAATAGAGGGGTCAACCAATTCAACAGCATGAGTGAGGACAGTCTGACAGCTCGCACATCCAAGAGGAAAATGTTTGAACGATCCACACATAACCTAATGCACACCCTATGAATGGAAAGACACCGCTGAACATGTGATGGGTCATAATATTTACATACTGCTGACGTTTCTTAAGCTGTCACCACCATCCAACAAGATGGTCAGTGCTTTTTGCTATGCTTTGTGTGAACTTCATTTCTAGTGTTCTTAGATATTTCTCCTTAGTATCTCTGGGTTGTGGATGTCTACATATTGCCAATGACTCTCTGACGTGGTGCACTGGAAAACAAACCCCCATTATTACCTGAGTCATCACAAAAATGAACATTTGATTAAACCACAAATTGTCCCAATTTTATGTCCAACTTCCTAATGCAATTTAATGAATATGCACACCAGTTTTGTTTTTCATTAACAAAGCAATAACTATTTATTTTGATCAAACTGTTTTTAACCAACAGCAAGGGGAAACATAAATTGCCAACTTGTAACCCTATAATTTAAACTCTACCCTTTTTTCTGTGGTTTTCTGTTCTAGCGAGCGATTGAGGAACTTTCTCTTTGCAGGCGACATGTTTCTGCTCTGGTGTTTTCATGCTAGGCTGTAGCCACCTTCCAGGAACCGAACAATTGGTTGTTGCTATGCTGAGTTCTCCTGGGTCCACAACAAATAGTACTTATTAAACACATGCACAGACACACACAGACACAGGCATGCACACACACACACATTCACACACACAAATACACACACGCGCGCGCACACACACACGCACACACACACACACACACGAGTTCTCCCTTACTGCTCACATAAAGCAATTTTGTAAATACAACAGTCAATGTGTTCCAGTAACAACAAAATACCCTCTTAGAGGCTGGTCCCTTTTACCAGGTTACCAATCATCTTGATCACTTGTATCCCTACTTTGCCCTTTTCCTAGGGTAAGGCTGTCTTCACAACTGTAACACTCAGGATTGACATCCTTACACAGCAGGTAACAGTTCTCTAGGGTAGTAAGTAAGACCTCCCTTTCTCTCATTTCCCTACTCTGATTTAGGCTGGAGATGTCAGAGGAACATAATTAGTTGCATCATCAGAATTTGTATCTTGTTATTGAAAATCAGAACTGGAGCAGACAAAATTTCAAAGCGATAGGGTAAACCAAAAATGTACTTCCACAAAAATGCACAATAAAACTTTAGAGATTAGATTTCCCATCAAATTGCCAAATCATGACCATAAGCTCTCATCAGCTCTGACAGGATAAAACCAGATCAGGAGGAAGCTCAGCACCATCACTTACCTTTGGGCGATAACACCAGGTGCATTATGGGACACTTGGTGAGCAGACCAACATATTACAAGGACACTCATTATGACAAAGCCGAGAAAAAGAAAACACGCAGTTGTCATTTTCCATCAGCAATCTTGTTCCAATGTAACAGTTGCAGGTTTGTCAACGGAATTCTGTTCTGAATTTACTTGCCGTCATAATGAATTTGAAACCAAAACTGGAACTTATTTCACAACAAGCTACAGTGGGACTGCAAATATTCTTGCTTCTTGTGCAACTCCTCAATAAGTGCAGTGGAAGTATAACCTTTATGCATAACCTTGTGTGGTTTTGGTCATGTTTTATTTGAAGTGGCAAGGAGAGTTGTTGCTTTGCTATGTTCAGATTTTTCGATACTAAAGTCAGTGAAATTTTGTTTATTCTGGTGTTGAGTCAAAGGGCTGCTCATCCAGATGGATACAAAACAGCTGAGACCAGAATTTTAAAACTGCATCTCTTGAAAACTGAAATCAAAGCAGAAAATGCTTTGAGTACATGTTTGTATCAACAAAGAGGAAATATAAAATGACTTCTACAATCTTAAGTCCACTTATTACGGATACTGAAAGGATCACTACCTTTGTTTATTTCAGAAATTGAACAGCTGTTGTCATAAAACTAATGAATAATAATTAATTCAATACCATTTAACAGATCATCTGTCAAATTGGATCCCTCGTTTAATCTTAAACCACATCTGTCAGCTCTGATTAACAAAACTAAAAGCTTGTAAGTCATGAGTCATTCCAGTCTTTATGTGACTAATGCAATTCTCCAGGGTAAATGGTAGCAGAGATCAGAAACTTCATTCCACTTACTCCCACTCTCATTCTGGGAAGATTGAATGGCAAGAGTTCATGAAGAACCATTTCTAATTGTTGATCCGCTCGTTACTCCCAAAAGGAATTGTTGGAGTGCTGTATAATGGCCTTTTTTGATGGAGTGCTGTATCATAGCCTTACCAGTGTAAAGTTTGCACCAATTAAAAATAGAGTCAAGAAAGATACAGATTGAGTAAGTTACAGGAAGCAAAGTGAAGTTTCTTTCTGAGTTGCAATGGAGTTCCCCGGTCCTTATTATAAATGATCTGGGCTTGAGTGTACAGCGACACCATCTCAACATTTACAGATGACATGAAATTTGGAAATATTGTGAATTGTGAAGAGGAAGTGAATTTACTTCAAGAAGACATAGACAGGTGGAATGATGGAATGAGCAGATAAGCAGCAGATGGAACACAATATGGAGAAATGGGAAATGATTCCTTGTTGGGAGAGCAAGAAGGGACAGATAAAGTAAATGGTGCAGTTTTAAAGGGCACGCAGGAGGACTTAACCAGGGGACACTAATTTAAGGTGATTAGTAAAAGATGCACATTAACATAAAGGAAAACCTTTTAAGTCAGTGAGTAGTTAGAATCTGAATGCACTTCACAAGAGTGTGATGCAGGCAGATTGAATCAAGGCTTTCAAAAGAGCTCTGCATCACTGACCAAAGGGGAAGAATTTGTCAGGCAACAGGGGAAAGGCAAGTAAATTGCACTTTCAGAGAGCTGTCAGGGCGTAATGGGCTGAATGATCTCTTCTGTGCTATTCCTATTTTGTGACAACATGATTCAATAATTCACAGGAAGGAGGGAAGAAAGTTCAGGATTATTGTCAGTAAAATAAAGCTTTCTTTTTACAATGGAATTACATAGAATTAGCTTTTTCTTATCACAGTATATTTGGAGCTAAACACAAGGTAATGAAAATGAACAAAGGAATGTATGAACACCAGTAGGTCTTCTGGGTCCACATTCCTACTTCGCCATGTACTGAGGCAATGACTAACATTAGACTTAGTTGTCAGGAAGGGCCACTCGACCTGAAACATTACTTCTGATTTCACAGAAGCTGCCAGACCTGCTGAGCTTTTCCAGCAATTTCTGTTTTTGTTTCTGATTTCCAGCACCCACAATTCTTTCATTTTTTAAATATCAGTAATTTATTTAGTTTTAATTGCCATTTGTGAAAGAGAATTCCAAACAACTACCATTACAATTTCAATTTGTGTTGACGTTTTTCCCAATTTCACTAAGAGTCACAGAGTCATAGAGATTTACAGCATGGAAACAAACCCTTCGGTCCGACTCGTCTATGTCAACCAGATATCCCAACCTAATCTAGATCCATTTGACAGCAATTGGCTCATATCCCTCTAATCCCTTCCTATTCATATACCCATCCGAAGCCTTTTTAATGCTGTAGTTGTACCAGCCTCCACCACTTCCTCTGGCAGCTCATTCCATAAATACAGAACCCTCTGCACGAAAATGTTGCCCCTTAGGTCCCTTTTATATTGTTTCCCCTCACTCTAAAACTATGCCCTCTAGTTCTGGACTCCCCACCCCAGGGAAAAGACTTTGTCTATTAATCCTATCCATGCCCCTCATGATTTTATAAACCTCGATAAGATCACCCCCTCAGCCTTCGATGCTCCAGGGAAAACAGCCCCAGCCTGTTCAGCCTCTCCCTATAGCTCAAATCCTCCAACCCTGGCAACATCCTTGTAAATCTTTTCTGAACTCTTTCAAGTTTCACAACATCCTTCCAATAGGAAGGAGACCAGAATTGCAAAAATGGCCTAACCAATGTCCTGTACAGCTGCAACATGACCTCCCAACTCCTATACACAATGCTCTGACCGATAAAGAAAGCATGCCAAACACCTTCTTCGCTATCCTATCAACCTGAAACTCTACTTTCAGGGACCTATGAACCTGCACTCCAATGTCTCCTTGTTCAGTAACACTCCCTAGGACCTTACCTTTAAGTGTAGCACCTTGCATTTCTCTAAGTTAAACTCCAGCTACCACTCCTCAGCCCTTTAGATCCCGTTGTAATCTGAGGTAACCTTCGCTGTCCATTACAGCTCCAGTTTTGGTGTCATCTGCAAACTTACTAACTATATCTACTATGTTTTCTGAAAGATTTGGTTCTAATATTTCAACTATACTTAATTTTACACTTGCCACCCAGCGGAAATAGTTTTTCACAGATCATAAATTATGGATCATCATAGAGTTGCCGTACAGTATGGAAGCAGGCTAATTGGCCCATCGAGTCCACACTGACCCTGCGTACAGCATGCCACCCAGACCCAATCCCCATCTGCCTCTGTAACCCTGCATTACCCATAGCTAATCCACCTAGCCTGCACATCCTTAGACAGTAGGGACAACTTTGCATGGCCAGTCCACCTAACCTGCACATCTTTGGACTGTGGAAGGAAACTAGAGCACCCAAAGAAAACCCACTCAGACAAGGGAGAATTTGCAAGCTTCACACAGCCAGTCTGGATTGGAGGGGGTGCAAGCCTACATTACGTAATGTCTCCTTGTAATTTAATCTTTGGAAAACAGATATCACTCCAGTAAACCTACACAATACTCCTTCCAAGGACAAATAATTCTTCCTAAAGTTTAGAGCCTAGAACTGCTCACAATATTCTAGGTGTGGTCTGACCAGGGTCTTCTTTAGCTGCAACATCACTCTTACTACCTTCTTGTACTGGTCCTCTCTACCAGTGCCTCTATTTGCCATTCTGGGTATTTTCTCTATATATTAATAATATTTTAATTGCATATATCTGGTCCACCAAGTGTCTTTGGACTTTGTGCTCTAGTTTTTCACCTTTTAGAAAGTACCTGGACATTTCCTTTTTAGGTCAAAACAGTATCATCATGTTGGGCACAACATTGGCAAATGGAAATTGCCATGTTAATGATTATGGTCTAATAATCAAGGATTGATTAACTCCATGGGTTGGATTATTTAAAACAGTAAAACACAATATAAGTAGTGAAGTAGACATTATTGTAACCAACAGATTTCTGAGTGTGCAGTTTGCAAACCAATAGCAGAATAACTGCCAGGCAGATTTGCAAGAGTACACAGAGTCCTTAAAAGTGAACACTCTTAAAAGCAAGGGACACATATAACATTCCCATCCTTTTCAAAAGACAGTTTAACTATTTAGAATAGCAAGTTTGTCATTCCTGTTTTTCTCATCAATGTTTCATTTCATGGACTGCAATTGCTGCCCCAGAATTTGTTAATGTTGCGCACTGCCCCAAGGTTTCCTTCAAATTAGTCACTGACTGATCTAACTTCCAAGATGTTTTGGGTGGATCAAATTTTCTTTACTGTTCTGTTCCTTCAGATCTCCCAGCCCATTTTAAACCTTTTGGTTTTATATCTAAGATTACTCTAATTTTATAAAAGTATTGTATAATTTCTCCTTTATAACCTGCTCCATTAACGATCTGAACATGCGACATACAAGGAGTAAGAATAGGCCATTCGGCCCTTCACAGAACGGTTCGGGAGAAGTGTCAGTGAATTCGAATGTCGACTTTGCATTCGTTCCAGAGATGCTGCCAGACCTGATGAGCTCCTCCAGCAATTTCTGGTTTTGTTTCCAGGTTCTGGATTCACTGTATTTTCGGGAAGGAAATTCTAAAGACGTATGACCTTCTGAGAGGAAATTTGTTTCCTCAGCCCCGTTTTAAATGGAAACCCCCTCGTTCTAGGTTCTGGAATGTTGGTATTTCCTTTTGTATTGTTGTGGGGTTTTACTGCTGAAAAATGTGTTGCTGGAAAAGCGCAGCAGGTCAGACAGCATCCAAGGAGCAGGAGAATCAACGTTTCGGGCATAAGCCCTTCTTCAGGAATGAGGTGGGTGTGCTAAGCGGGCTAAGATAAAAGGTAGGGAGGAGAGACTTGGGGGAGGGGTGTTGGGAATGCAATAGGTGAAAGGAGGTTAAGGTGAGGGTGATAGGCCGGAGAGGGGATGGGGGCGGAGAGGTTGGGAAGAAGATTGCAGGTCAATGTGGGGTTTATTGGCTGTTTCTGCCTGCATTTTTCAATCAATGTCCAAGATTGTTTTGTTATTCTTCTGAGCCTGAAGGGCCTCTGTGACCCCTGATTGAAATATGGGATCCTGCTCTACTGAACAAAGCTAAGTAATCTCTTGTGCCTTTGCTGGTTCTTTCAAAGAGATTTACCATTAATGCCACATGCCTGTCCTTCTTGTTGTCAATGCTGCTGTGAGGTTTCTATGGATGAGTAAACAGCCTACCAACATGGATTTCTATCAGGTCTTGTTATACAGTGGGGTAGCATATCTGGCCCCATGCCAGTATCTCCAGGTTTAAGTGGAGATTATGACCATTAGAACCTGATGGTCGTATTATCTAAATATAATTTATTTTTAATATGTATAGATATATACACCTGGACAAGGCTAGCCTTACATTTGGGGCAGATGTGCTGGCAAATGGAGCAACCTACAAACTCATTCAACAAATGCAGCATTTTGTAAATATAGCATTTGTCAATTCACATTAAAAGTACACAGGTCTGCAAGTCTATACAGTGAGCTGTTAAGATCCTATTAAAATAATAATAGGCACACTAGTATAACTCGGAGTATTTCTCAATACCTAATCCCATGTTCACAGTAGATTGAATCTCTAATGAATGGAAACTTCTGCCTTATTCCCAAGCAAGTATGGAGCAGCTTGCATTTATCACCCCAACCATGGTATGGGGATCGTATTTTGAATCAATGTGCTCAGAGATGTTATTACACACCTCCAGAGTAAGTGGACCTTGAACCCTGACCTTCTAGCTCAGAAGAAGAAATACTACCACTGCACTACAAGAGTGCTTTAATTGCAGGATATCCAGATATTAACCATTTGCAAATAGAGATATAAGCCATTACATATTACACCAAATTCAGTTATCAACAACATTCGAAACAAAAAGACGTAAGGATGCGAATCAGTGTGAAGTGATTGGGAAATTATGAGGAGGCTGATTGGAGAAGGACCTTGCTGATGATAAACACAGTCAGCAAACTCAGACCCTGGTCTCACATGCCCAATTCATAGCATACTCAACCTTCCATCGCAAGACTGTGGAGAAATCAAACCACATTTACAGAAGTTAACTGTTTCAATCAAATTCCTCATTGACTTTCACATCTGTGACCACACCCCAACTTCAATAAGTTCCCTTAGCCACTTCAAATTTGATAGGGATGACCTGCTCCCATCTAATTCTTCGACTGATGTTGCTGCTATTGCATTTTGTAAATATCTGTGCGCATGAGCATTTTTCTACTTCACCATCAAACGTCTTATGCACTTCAGTAATGGGGGTGTTACAGAAGGAGATGTCTCACAGATAGAGGAGCCTCACAGGGAAATGGGTCTCACAGACAGAGGGTCTCATAGAGAAAGGAGTCTCCCAGGTAGAGAGGTCTCACAGTGAAAGGGATGTCACAGAGAGAGGGCTCTCATAGAGAGAGGGGTATCGCAGGGAGAAGGGTCTCACAGGGAGAGGGATCTTACAGAGAGTGGGGTCTCACAGAGAGAGGGATCTCACAGAGGGGGATCTCACAGGGAGAGGGGTCTCACAGGGAGTGGGATCTCATAGAGAGAGTGGTCTCTCAGGGAGAGGTGTCTCACAGAGAGAACGGTCTCACGGGGAGATGGGTCTGGGGTAGAAGCAAGAGCATGGGAGACCATTCAGCAGCCATTCCCCTTCTAGTCTAGGCACCCCCCCTGTCCCCAGTTGCCCCTCAATGAGGGAATTGAAGCCTTCTATCATGGCCAGCTGATATCCTGCTTTCCTGGTTTTGGAAAGCAGCCGATTCTGGGAGCAGCTGTGTAATGACCACATAAAGACATTCAAAAAGGGAGGCAATGGATCCTGGAACTGACTTGCTGAGGTGACAGGAATGGGTCAAATACCTCCATGAGGGCAAGCTCCCCAATTATCTCCTGCCACCTCCTTCATATACATACATAATACATGAATAGGGGCAGGGGTAGACTATTCAGTAGCCCAGGCTGGGCCTGCCGTTCACGAAGATCATGGCGGCTCTGATTGTAACTTCAAACCCACATTCCTACTGACCCCCCGATAACCTTTCACCCCCATAATTAACACATATTTGTCAACCTCTGCTTTAGAAATATTCCAGGACTCTGCTTCCACCATCCTATCAGGAATTCAAGCTATAGTTCCCTCAGCACCTTGTTGTTGGTGATGATAATTTTCCTTTGGTTCCTCCCTCCCTTCCATGTTTTGATTTATTGCTGCTTCCGGAATGCTACTCAGCTTCCCTGTAATGTAGTGATGTAAAATAGGTCTTCAATTCACCTGCTAGTTCCTTATTTTCCATTAATAATTCTCCAGCCTCACTCTATACAGGATTAACACTCACTTTGATAGCTTTGCCCTTTAAATAATTTTGGAAACTCATACTCTCTGCTTTCCTATTTCTGCCCAGGTTTCTCCCATACTCTAATTTTTCTCTCTTTATTAGTTCTTGGTCAATCTGTGCTGACTTTTATATTCTGTCCAAATTCTGATCTGCCACCTGTCTTTGTACAATTACATGTCTTTCTTTTTAGGTCAATACTATATTTAAAATTAGTATTTCACCGTGGAGGGTGAAATGTTCCTTAGAATGTTTCTTCTCATTGGAATGTTATCTATTCTGCACTTCCTGAAAACATTCCCTTACATTTCTGCAGACATATCCTTTGACCCAATTTGCCAATTCACTTTCACCAGATCTGCTTTCTCAGCCTCATAATTCCCTTCATTTAAACTTTAAAAAATAGGCTCACATCTTCTCCTTACTCCATTAAATACTACCGTGGTCGCTGCTATCAAGGGACACCTTTATTATCACACCATTCAGTAATCTGGAGTCACTGTACAATACGGGGTCTGGTGTAGACTGATGTCTGGTGCAGACTGATGTCTAGTCAGCTCCACAATGTGCTGTTCCAAAACCTAGTTTGGAAAGATTATAGGAAATCTTCATCCAGGTTACCACTACCTTTTCGACTTTTCCAGCCTACATCAATATTGAGATTGACCATCAGTATCGCCGTGCCATTCTGACAAGCTCTCATCATTTCTACCTTAATGCTTTCCCCTCCCATGTGATTGCTGTTAGGAGGCACAAGTGTCTCTATTATTTTTTATTTCTACACAAATGGTTTCCATACTTTGGTTTTACTTGCCCCTCACCAGAGAAGGTAAAGTCATGGCTCTAGTTCAATCTTCTCTCTCTAAGCTGAGCCGGTCTGTACACATCACGTGGAGGGTGTGTGTATAATGCTCAGAGGGTCTGAGCTAGTCACTCAGAGGGTTGGCGTATATCACTCGGTTTGTAGATGCATTGACTTCAGGTTCTGGAAGTCATTGTCACCCACTGACCCAGACAGAAGCTGGAAAAATGAGAGGGAACACAGTTGTGGGAAAGGTAATAGACACTTGCAAAGTTTGTTACATCCAGCAAGCCCTAGCTTCCCAGGGCTAGGGCTTGCTGGATAGTATTAGGTAGTATACAGCTACCTAATTTTTAAGTTGATAATCTGTTTCTTTCACTATTCACTTTTCAGAATTGTTATGATCTTGATGACATCCCCTTCTTATTTTACAACTCAAATGAAATATTTTCAGTAACTCAATTCTGTCCTTGTAAGTAAAGCTTCCACCCTTAGTATCTTTCTCTAAATTGGTTTAATGTACTTTTAGGAATGAAGTGTCAACCTGCATGTCCAATATATAAGTGGGCAGTTTGTGATAACAGAATTTTGATTCTGCAAATAAATTACATTAGTCACTTATCAACATAGAACTTGACAATTTCTGAGAAAACAGAGGTACTGGCGAAGCTTTCTGTCTTACACATATCAGGACAGAATTGCAAGAATGCCATTATTCAAAAGTAACAACAATTTATACTGCATGAGAACAGGGTGCTGAATGGTTGGTGAGTGAGTCTATGCATCAATATACATCCAGACATTGAACCTTTTCAAGTAAATAAAAGTTTGTCAGACAACTGTTTACTCATTATGGAAACACTTTAACCAGTGAGAATGGTCTTGTCACCTTTGGATTTAAACAGAAGCTCAGGGGGCAGAGTTCTTCAGTAGATCTCCATAGTCATGTTTCAATCATCAGGCTCCATGCATCATCAATTGTTGTTCCCTTTGACATTTCCTTTCAAATGCAGTCACACATGCAAAGTAGAGTCATATTGGACAGTTGCTGCCAGACTTGCTGAATTTCTCCAGCACTTTATGTTTATATTTCAGATCTCCAGCTTTCACAATGTTTTGATTTTGTTTTCGCGCACAGTTTACTACCCATCAAACCATACGGATACTGAATACTGAACGGTTCTGTTGTTTGGAACATTTCTGCAAAATGCTGTTTAAATCGGCCAAGGTCCCTAAAACCATCAATGCCTGCCATTTGCTGCACAGTTTCTCATTCAAAGAAGAGTGAGCATGAGGCAGAAGGGTTAGGAGACCATCACGATTATAGTGTTCAGGGGAAGGGACAATGGAAGGAGCTGGTACAAAGATTGATGTAGAACTCTGAAATTGGGAACTATTTCCAATGATGGACCTGATTGGCCACTGCACCCGTGGTTTCTGGTTGAAAGCCTCCAGACCGTTTTGGATCAGGAATCTGCTGTGCTGGCTGTGAGAGTATAAATCCACTACAATTTGATTGACTTTTAATTAGCCTCTGGATTGGCCTACCGAGCCATTCAGTTGTACCAAATAACAATGAGAAAACTAAATAAAAATGTAATAAGATGGATTCGCTCAGAAATTAGAACAAAAACACTTAATTCTGCAAAGTCCTTCTTATTAACATCTGAGAGCTAGTTCCAAACTAGGAGTGTTGTCCCACATGTCAATCAACAGCCTGATATAGTCTTCCTCTCAGAATCAGACCTTCCAGCCAATTTCTCAGAATCCTCCAACACCATTCCTGGGTATATCTCTTGTTTATTCTAGCACAGGGACTTGGAGATGACAAGCAAGTTCAACACTTGTCATCCACCCCTGGTTGCCTTTAGAACTAAACACTTTGTTGCCCATTTTTCATAGATAACCACTTCAAAGGGAACAACAATTGATGATGCATGGAGCCTGATGATTGAAACATGATAATGGAGATCTACTGAAGAACTCTGCCACCTGAGCTTCTGTTTAAATTCAAAGGTGACAACCATATATAGGCCAGACCAGATTCAGGATGGCACTTTTCCTTCCCTAAAGAACATTCAGTGAACCAGACGGTTTTTATGAGATTGGATGATAATGTCAGAGTTCTCATTTCTGCGACTAGCTTCATATTCCAAAATTATTATACGAATTGCCATCAGGTGTAATGATGGGATTAGTTTGAGATTCTGGATTAGGTCATTCAATATATTCAAGGCTAAAATAGACAGATTTTTAATCAGGAAAGGAATCAAAGGGTATGAGTAAAGCCAGAAAAGTGGAGTTGAGGATGATTAGATTAGCCATGATCTCACTGAATGGCAGAGCAGACTCAATGGGCTGAATGGTCTATGTTTGCTCACATGATCTTATTATTTGTGCAGTGCCATTAGCACAATATCACTGACTCCCCACAACTGTCCTGTCCTATTGAACGATGTGAGCCATTGGTATCATACAATCTGGAGGAGTGGCTGTAAGAGTTAATCATTGACTCTGGACCCCATGAGGTCTCATGGAATCGGGTCTAACGTGGGCAAGGAAATTTCTGGCTATTTATCACCTACTGCCCTCCTTCAAGTGATAAATCTCTCCATGTTGTATACCACTTGAAAGATGCCCTAAGGGGGGCAAGTGAGTAGAATGTACTCCGGAATGTCCAGCAACATCCACCATCAGAAAGTGCTCAGTAACAGTGTTAAAGGCTGGCCAAATTCTGAAGGATCTATCTGATAGACTGTGCCAGTAGTGAGACTGGAAGTGACAGAGCCAACATGAAGGGTAAACCTATTTGCACTGAAATTTCACTGTTGCAGATACATTTATCCATGAGAGTTTCTGAAGGAGTGACCACTACAACCTCCTTGTGGAGATAAGGTTCTGTCATCATACTGAGAACATGTTGTGTGGTCCTAGCACCAAGTTAATTGGGATTGATTTAAAACAGATCTAACTCCTCAAAAGTAGGCACCAATGAAACATTGTGGGTCACCCTCAGCAGCAGAAGTATTTTCAATGACAATGAACCTCTTGGCCTGGCCTATCCCTCACTTTGCCTTTTGTAATAAACAACATGACCCACCCTGGTTCAATGCAGAGGAGCTGAGAGCATTAGACCCACAGTTCCAGGGAGGCAGCCTGCCATCTTCAATTGGATATCATTCCTGGCTGTGGCCACTGTTGGTAAAATGATGTCTAGTGTTCAGTTATCCTTTCAGAAAGACTCTGATCTTTCTTGGTTTTGGGAACTGGTTGAGTACTGAAGATGACTTTGAGGTTTCAAAGTTGTTGTTGTAATTAACATAGAAGAAACAGGAAGCTGAACAATGAGACCAGGCTTTCAATGCAGGCTAAGATTATTTGCGATTCGTGCAGGACCCATTGCATTCTTGTCGTCATTTTCTGCAATTCCTGAGTAACAGTCTGGAAATGATTCTTATTGGCAAATTCCTCCTCTGAAGTAGTGAACTAACAAACCCAAGAAAGGCTGTAAGTTTTTAAATCAGCTTTTTCTTGGATGAAAATCAACCTTTTTAAAGGTTATGATTAGGGAATACACATCATAGAAACGATACACTATTGCGCAAGCCGTGGCAGGAGTAAGAAAATGCAAACCTTGTTGAATTGACATACAGCCAAAGTCCCAAGCAAATTTTTTACATTTGGCTTTACCCTGACTAAAATTGCATAACGCAGAGAAAGTATTTTGTTTTCATCATTTCTGTTTTGATTTGAAAAGGATGTTAAATCTGCCCAATGTTATTGAAAACTTCAGATATGTTTAAATATCATGAGAGATCACACTTTTAGAGGTCACACTGAAACTTTTAGACTTACTTTTAATGGTTGGCCATAACCATTGAGTTGAATGAGCCAGAGCAGTGACAAAGGAACACAGCTAGTCATTAAAAGAATTACATGGACATAGTTTTGAAACAGCAAATCTGTTACCAAGGACACATTCCAAACAAACACAGTCCAATGAGTTTAACTAATACCTCAAAATATGATAAGAAAATATGTTTTTTGAAGTATTCAGCTCAACTCATTTTCCCACCCAAATCCAAAACTATTCATATTATTTTTAAAGACTGATGCATACAATGACCACAACTCTTCCAATCCCATGCAGAGTTGCAGGTTCACTTTTTAGAATGACATAATCTGAATAATCTCCCTTACTGATTTCTCCCCAAGTGCAAATTCAATCAGGGCGTCTGAGAGCTTTGCAAAACTGAATGATTCAGTCAGGAACTAGTCTTCACAGCACACACAGAGCTGTATGCAAATGCAGCGTCTATGAAGAAAGCTCGAGTTTTTGACTGTTTCTGGAAACCTGTCTGAATGTTGGCAATCAGTGTGACATCCTGGCCAAAGGAGCTTCTGTCAGAGCTGAAAGCCCTAACTCACTGTGAGTGCACTTTCTTATACCAGCTTTATCTGTTTAATGATGAGCCATAGGCAGAAGGGTGATGGGAAAGCTTGTTGCTAGGCTTTTACAATATGGATATTTACACTATTACTGTGGGCTTGCCTGACACCAAATCTTGGAAATGCATCAATGCCAATGACAAAACAGTAGTGGCACAGGCATCAATATTAGAGAAAGCAAGCAGAACTCCCAAAGGTGACCTGGACCTTCCGGAATGCTGCTCCCAGATCCAGTGCTTTCAACCAGAGAGGACAGTTGTGCTGACATTTTATCTAAACAACAATGTTATTGGGAGCTCACTGTCTCCTTTCACAGAAGGAAACTTGATCTACGAATCCCACTATTGGCTCTATGAGCAAACTCATCTCATTAACATTGCCCATAAAATTAAAAAAAACACAAAGTCTGCCTGGCTTTGAGACTTGTTCAAATATCCTTCACAGCCAGAAGAATGTGTACCAGGGCAATGACCCTCGTTTACTCTGCAGAACATTATTGCATTGCTTCATTGCCTCGCAAAGACTATGGACCTTCAGTTAATTGTCGTCATGAGCAGAGTCAATGGCACTTATATGTTCTCCAGCTGAGCGGTTCCTGGTGCTGTTCCTCATTTGCCAACCCCCAACCCTCTCCACCATTGTCCACAAATACATCAAGCATCAGGAGGTGAAAAGAAATCGTCAGCATTATCACTATTTCAATTAAAGTAGACCTGAGAAGTCTATGAAGAGAGTGCCTAAAATTGCATCTGCTCATCTGGGAAACAACTACTAATGATCCTGCACCAATATGAACCCTCAATCCAGATAGAATAATGGAACAGATGCAGCACAAAGCTCTAACACCTCATAGCTGACCTAAAAGCGGAGATCTGAAACAAAAACAGCAAGTGTTGGAGAAACACAGCAGGTCTACATCATCTGTGGAGAGCGAAAAACAGAGTTAATGTTTTGAGTCCTGTGACCCTTCATTACAACTCAGTACAAACCATCAACTGAAGGTCAACATGAGAAATGCAGCAAATCTTAACTGCGAATGGAGGAGATTTAATGAATCTATACATCACACTACAGGTGCCAAATTTTCACTCTTTTCACTTGACCAGTTCTGGCGTGGTTTCTCACTCTCTGGCTCCTAAAACAATACAAGGCTTTTCTTTTCATGCCGGGTGAAGAGGAGGTGGCTTCTCGGGTGAGCCCCATATCACTCACTCGGAGACAAATTGCGAATTGTTTGTCCTTTCCATATTTACATGGATCATTCCCTGAAAACTTGGCAAATGATTGGAAACACCTCCACAGAAATTCAACTCCCTAATGTGTCAGGGTTTTGTTTGAAAAGAGAAAGAATAGCTCTGCACAACTCACATTGGTAATAACTCAGCCAGTTTATGACAGCTCAACCATTGTGTAGCACAGGATCTCCAAACAATTGGGATAGATGGAGGAGAGCTTGGTACCTCTGTGCCAGCACAAGGCACTCTAGGCTTTCCAGTAATATACGTTCTGATTATGATCGAAGCACATTTGCATCTTGAGAATAAAGTTCTAATCAGGGAGAATAATTTGGAGAAAATTCTGTTACAGAATAAACCAATCATAATGTGATTTGCAAATAGAATCAGAGCCAAATCTTGACCAGTACAGCCTTAGTATTAAAAGTAATGTTTACTTCATGCTGAACATGCATACAGTTTTCAGGGAAATATGTTGAAGCCAATGGAAAATAGGCAGATCATAGAATCATCAAAATGCTCAGCAAAGTAAGAGGCCCATTGTGTCTATGCTAGCCTGAATAAATCAACTAGGTAAAAACAATGACTGCAGATGTTGGAAACCAGATTCTGGATTAGTGGTGCTGGAAGAGCACAGCAGTTCAGGCAGCATCCAAGGAGCAGTAAAATCGATGTTTCGGGCAAAAGCCCTTCATCAGGAATAAAGGCAGAGAGCCTGAAGAGTGGAGAGATAAGATAGAGGAGGGTGGGGGTGGGGAGAAAGTAGCATAGAGTACAATAGGTGAGTGGGGGAGGGAATGAAGGTGATAGGTCAGGGAGGAGGGTGGAGTGGATAGGTGGAAAAGAAGATAGGCAGGTAGGACAAGTCATGGGGACTGTGCTGAGCTGGAAGTTTGGAACTGGGGTGAAATGAGGGAAGGGAAATGAGGAAACTGGTGAAGTCCACCTTGATGCCCTGGGGTTGAAGTGTTCTGAGGCGGAGGATGAGGCGTTCTTCCTCCAGGCGTCTGGTGGTGAGGGAGCAGCGGTGAAGGAGGCCCAGGACCTCCATGTCCTCGGATGAGTGGGCGGAGGAGTTGAAATGTTGGGCCACAGGGCAGTGTGGTTGATTGGTGTGGGTGTCCCGGAGAGGTTCCCTAAAGCGCTCTGCTAGGAGGTGTCCAATCTCCTCAATGTAGAGAAGACCGCATCAGGAGCAATGGATACAATAAATGATATTGGTGGATGTGCAAGACTCCTTTAGGGCCTTGGATGGAGGTGAGGAAGGAGGTGTGGGTGCAGGTTTTGCAATTCCTGCGGTGGCAGGGGAAGGTGCCAGGATTTGATGGTGTGTTGTAGGGGAGTGTGGTGGAAAGGGGTGGGGAGGGAAATATATCCCTGGTGGTGGGGTCTTTTTGGAGGCGGCGGAAATGTTGGTGGATGATTTGGTTTATGCGAAAGTTGGTAGGGTGGAAGGTGAGCACCAGAGGCATTCTGTTCTTGTTGCGGTTGGAGGGATAGGGTCTGAGGGCGGAGGTGTGCCTTCTTTTGATCAGCAGCTTTGGCCCCTTCAAGGGCATATCCAAATATTTTATAATGAAGGGCTCCAACTCCTCTTCATGCAGTGAATTTCAATGCCCTCTTGGTGAAAGGAATTTCTCCTCAACTCTGCTATAATTCTTCTATCAATCATTTGTTTTATAATTTAATTAGTTTATTTAGTTATCTGGTTTAAATTTTTAATTTGAAGTAACAATAAGTTTTTCAGCTGTGTGTATAACCCTCTTTCAAAAGCACAGAGCACAATAAAATGGTATTTATTCATGAGCCAATCACTTACCTGCTATATTGTAAAATTGTGCTTTGGTTTTCTTTTGCATATATCTTTACCACTGCTCACATCCGTGCTCTGCCCACCTGTGTCACTTTACATTTTAGTGACCACCTCCTTGTCCTCAGAAGACATTGCAGGTATAAGGGATAGACTGTACATGTTGGTTTTCTCTTGTCTTTCTGCTTGGATGCTTCTATTAAATATTATTATCTTAATTATATAGCTCATGAGAAATTTAGAGGGAGATAGTTAGCTTCATTAGCTGTAAAACTAGCACATAGTTTAGAATTACATCAATAGTACGGCCTTAATTCTTGTTCCAGCTGAGCAGCCTCCCTGCCTTGTTCCTGAAAGTGGAAAACAGCAGCAAACCACCGCTGACAGAAATACTGCCAAGGAGACAGCTTCGGATAAAATACCAGAAGACAAGGGGCTAAGGTCCCACCTCAGGCACAGCTCACATCATTAACCTGAATTCTGAGCTGATTCATACACTTTTCTTGCCTCCTGTATTACAAAATAATGTTCTCCAAGGGACCCCACACAAAAGCCACATTATCTGTTGGAAAAGATGAGAAAAGATTAAGGTCCAATTGAGGGGAAAACTGGAAAGGTCTTCTCAAGTCTTTTGGACAACTAAAGCTAATTCAGGAAACTACTCTTGTCCCAATATGTACACCAAACCTTCCTTTTGTATGAGGGGATCATCATGCAGCCCAGTGTGTTGACTGACTCAGTTGATAACCTTGTAATTCGATGTGAGAATGTTATGAAATGGAATGCAAAAATCAAGGCTGATGTTTTGAATGGCAAGGTGCCATCATTTTGATGAGACATTAAATTGAAGGCCCACTTGCCCCTGCTGGTGAAAGCAAAAGATCCCATTGCATTATCAAGAAGGAAGAGAGAGAGTTATCACTGGTGTTGTGGCCAATAATTATGTCAGCAGCATAAAAATAAATTCTGTAGTCACTATCACATGAAGGTGGAAGCTTGTTGTGAACTAATTGCCTGCAGTGCATTCCCTAGAACGCAACAGTGATGAGTCTTAAAGTACTACACTGGCTGTAAAGCAAAGAGACATCCATTGACCATTAAATGTACCATAAAATTGCGAGAGTTATGACTACTAAGCAACAATAATATGTATAACAATAAGTAGGTTACTAATAGATTTAACAGTACAGATGCTGGAAATAAAAGCAGAAAGTGTTCAAAATAATTAGATGTGGAAACACTTTGAGAGACAAAAATGGAGCTCATGAAGTTTCGGGGTGAAGATCCTGTTTTAGATTTGGAAAAAGTAGGTAGTAAATGAATGAATGGGAGTGGTGTTGGGGAGTACATGAATAACAAGGAAAGGTATCTGATAGCATGCGAAGAAGAAGAGATTAAGCAACAAAACAGCACAATGTATGTGCACAATGCATCAAGGATAATCAGGATAAGTAACAAAATATGCCTAGAGTGAATAGCTACGTCACAAACAACTGCTCTGCCAAAAGAGAAGCACAAAAACCAACAGAGAAAGAAAATACAATAGAAGAGGTGACGATTTAAAATTGCCAAACTCAGTTGTTGATTCAGCAAGGTGTATACATGTAGTGTCATGCCTAAAATGCTGTTCTTCAGACTTGTACTGAGATTTATTGGAATATTAGCAGATCAAGGTTAGAAAGATCAGAGTGGGGTTCTTGTGGCACAGTGGTAGTGGTCCAACATTGAACCAGAGGCATGGGTTCAATTCCAGAAGTGTGTAAAAACACCTCTGATCTTTCTAACCTGTTCAGAGCGGAGCAATTAGAGTGGAGAATTAAAGTGATAGCTGATTGGAAACCTTAACTCCCTAAATGAGGATACTGTACAAAGTGATTACCTGAGCAGTGTTTGCTCTCCCTACTTTATAGAATAGCACAATGTCAGCAGCAGATATACAAGACTGATTTGAAGGAACAAGTGAATTACAGTTTCATTTAGGAGGACTGTTTGATGCCAAGGAGGAGGGAGATAAAGGGGCATATAGTGCATCTCCTGCTTGTGTAGAAAAGTGTCATGGGAAGGGAATGGGTCACAGATGTCACCCTTCCTGATGAAGGGCTTTTCCCGAAACGTGGATTCTCCTGCTCCTCGGATGCTGCCTGACTTGCTGTGCTTTTCCAGCACCACGCTCTTGACTCTAATCTCCAGCATCTGCAGTCCTTACTTTCGCCGAGGATCTCACAGAGCCTATAATGCTTTTGTAATGCTGACAAGGGATTGGGTGAGATGTGTGGTGTTGGAAGCAGCAGAAATGGCAGACAGAAGATCATCCATTGAATTCAAAGTGGGGGAGGGGAGAAGAGGGGGAGAGCAGGGGAGAAAAGAGAAAGAATCTTATTTGAGACTGAAGGAAGATTATCAGAACTGATGGCATAATATAATCAGAACAAGAATGGAGAAGACAGAAACTGCGAGAGAGATTTAAGGAAGCGGGTTGTGAGGATTAATAGTCTGAGTAGCTATTGAATTCATAATGAATATTGATTGACAATTATATACAGAAATGGAAATAATGAAGTTAAGGACAAGAAGAATCAAAGATGGACCTTGTGAATGTAACAGAACAGTAAAAAAACTGAAAGCAAAGTTGTTAAAATTTTCCAGATGAAAAGAGGGCAGAGAATCCAGATGGAAATAGAAGTCTCAACAAAAGTAGATTGAGGTGATGAGCAGACTTATAGTATTTGGATTTCCAGAGGTATTTGAGAAGGTACCTCACAAATATTTAAGTCATAAGATGATTTAAAGGTGTAGATTATTGGTGTGGATAGGGAATTAGCTCATGGCAGGAAACAGCTTGCATTCTATTGATTCCATTTCCTGTTTAGCAACCTGTGATCTGTGGGGTTCCACAGCAATCATTGCTGAGACCACAACTGTTTACAAATCAGTGAATCGGAGGAAGTAAGTATATGTACTTTAGCCAAATTTGCAGACAACACCAAGTAGGTGGAAAGGCAGTTTGCAAAGGGACACAAACAGTTTACAGAAAGATTTGATGCGTTAAATCAGTGGGCAAAACGTAATGTGGGAAAATGTAAATTTCTTTTTGGAAAGAACAGTGACAAAAACAAATTGCTGGTGAAACTCAGCAGGTCTGGCAGCATCTGTAGGGATAAAGCAGAGTTAATGTCGAGTCCAGCAACTCATCACTCAGTTCTGCTTTCTCTCCATAGATGCTGCTAGACATGCCTGCTAAGTTTTGCCAGCAATTTGTTTCTGCTTCAGATCTTTAGCCTTGGCAGTTGTTAGTTTTATTACAAAATAACAATATTATTTAGAGAAAAACTGCAGACACAAGGGACTTGGGGGTATTTTTGCATGAAACACAAGTGTAGCAGGTAATCAACTAGGAGAAAGTGAGGACTGTAGATGCTGGAGATCAGAGTCAAAAGGTGTGGCACTAAAAAAAGCATAGTAGGTCAGGCAGTATCTGAGGAGCAGGGGAAATCAATGTTTCCAGCATAAGCTTTTCATCAGGAATGAGGAGATAGTGGCCAAGGGGGCACAGAAATAAATGAGATGGGTTGGAGCTGGGTGGGGGAGTTAGCTGGAAGACGATAGGTAGTTGAAGGTGGAAGGTGACGGTGATAGGCCAGAGTGGAGGGTGGAGCAGATAGGTGGGAAGGAAAATGGACAGTTCAAGAGGGCAGTACCAAATTGGAGGGTTGGATCTCAGAATAAGGTGGGGGAGGGGAAATAAGGAAACTGTTGAAATCAACGTTGATCCCACGTGGTTTGGAGTGTCCCAAGGTGGAAGATGAGGCATTCTTCCACCAGGTGTCAGGTGGTTAGGGTTTGGTGGGGTGAGGTGGCGGCCCAGGACTTGCATGTCCTTGGCAGAGTGAGAAGGCATGGTTGGAGTGCTCGGCCACGGGGTGGTGTTGTTGTTTAATGTGTACAAGTTGGGGTCCTGAGCCCCCAACCCACATTGACAGCAATGGTCACAGTAGTTGATATACGTGGTGGTGCAGGAGAATCTGTCAGATGTGGAAGGATCCTTTGGGCCCTTGGATGGAGGTGGGGGGGGGGGGGGGGGGGGGGGGGTGTGGAAACAGGTTTTGCACCTCTTATGCTGACAATGCAAGGTGCCAAGAGTGGAGGGTGGGGTTGGTGGGGGTGTGGGCCTAACAAGGGATTCATGGAGAGAATGGTCTCAGTGGAACACAGATAGGGATGGGGAGAAGTACATCTCTAGGGCTGGGGTCTGCTTGAAGTAGCAGAAATAGCAGAGGATAATGTGTTGTATCCAGAGGTTGGTAGGGTGGAAGGTGAGGACTGGGGGTGTTCTGTTCTTGTTGCGATTGAAGGGGGTGGGGCTCAAGGGCAGAGGTGCGGGAAGTAGAGGTGGTGCACTGGAGGGCATCATTGACCACGTGGGAGGGAAATGCGCAGTCCTTGAAGAAGGAAGCCATCTGGGATGTTCTATGGTGGAATTGGTCCTCCTGGGAGCACTTGCAGTGGAGGCGGAGAAACTGGGAGTAAAGGATAGCGTTTGTACAGGAGGCAGGGTGGGAGGAAATTTAGTCCAGGTAGCTGTGGGAGTTGCTGGATTTGAAGTAGATATCTGTCTTGAGTTGGTCACCAGAAATTGAGAGGTCCAGGAAGGACTGAAATGTATGATAAGGTCCAGGCAAACTTGAGGTCAGGGTGGAAGGTATTTGTGAAGGTGGATGAACTATTTAGTCTCCTCATGGGAGCACGAGGTGGTGCCAGTACAGGCATTGAGCAGAGGAAAAGGTGGGGAATGGTATCAGTGTAGCTACAGAAGCTGGATTGTTCCATGTACCTGACAAAGAATCAGGCATAACTGAGGCCCATGTGCGTGTCCATAGCTACCCCTTTGGTCTGGAGAAAGTGGGAGGATTCGAAGGAGAAATTGTTAAGGGTGAGGACCAATTCAGCCAATTGAAGAGTGTATTGGTGGAAAGGTACTGGTTGGGTCAGTGGAAGAGAGAGAAACGGAGGGCTTGGAGGACATAGTCATGGCTGATGGATGTGTACATGGACTGGATATCCATGGTGAAGATGAGGCATTGGGGGCCGGGAACTTAAAGTCATGGAGGAGGTGGAGGGTGTCACTGGTGTCTTGTACATATGTGGGGAGATCCTGGACAAAGGAGGTGTCAAGGTATGCAGAGATAAGTTCCATAAGTTCAAATGGCATGGCAATACTCACCCGAGGGGTTTACATGAAAGATAAGTTGGAAGAATGTTTCTCTCCAGATAGATACTGCCTAATTGGCTGAACAGTATTTTGCTTTCATATTGCTAACCGAAGGGAGCTGGAATCCATTTAACTTTTCACAAAGAATGAGTGCATTTAGGAAAGGACAGAAAGGAGGAAAAAAGTCTCAAAATAAAGTTAACACAGAACTTGTATAAATTGGGTATTTTATTGCTGTCTGATATGAATAGGTAACAAACACACAACTGAACTGTTTTCAAAATTTTATTAGGAAAAAAGCAAACACCAGTATTTCACAGAATCTAGTGTAGTTATGCAAATGATGGAGTGGTAAAATGGAAGGACAGAGTGAAGACTTCTTCCTGCAAAACCCCCAGCTGCAGCTCAGTCCACTGATGAATGAGCATTTATTATAGAGAATTTAATTGGCTTTCAAACCAAAAATACATAAAAAGGGGAAAAAAAATCTACACCCAACAGAACCTAGGATACACACATTCCTAACATTATGAGCGAATGCATGATTCATCAAGAATACAAAGCCAAACTATACAGAAACATTTATTCACTGTCTTTCAGAAGCTGGTTAGTAAAATGACTCGTCCATAGCAGCAGTTCTTGGTGGACATTTCGGGAAGGAGCCAAAAGAACAAGATTTAACAGCAATACCAAGGTGAGATATTATGGAGGAACTGAAATGAAGTAAGATAACTGAAAAAAAATCGAGTTTAGAGTTGCTTGTCTCTAGGTGGCCTCTACTTTTTTATGCCATATCAAGGATTAACTAAAACTGCTGATGCAAACAAAACCAAATGTTCACAATTTGTAAATCAGAACTGGTTAATTCTTCATTGAGGTATAAAAATCTACACAAAATTAAAGTTATCATAATTGTGATATTAATTTTTTTTCATCAATTCTGTCCCTGTTAAATAGATTTTTATTCATAAAAAAGTGATTTAAATGCATGTTTGATATATATTCGTTGTACTCTTGCTCTGATATTATGTAATATTTGTTACCACGAAGAAAACAAAATGTTTGGAGATATTTTGGGCATTTCGGGGAGGAAGAACCCCAAATTCAGACAATACAATTGTGCAATTAAATTACAATGATATACTTACTGACACAAAAAAGTGATATATTGGGACCACTTCCTAGATTAAATCATATTTGCTTAATGAACAGTGCAAGTACGTTCATTGAGATTTAAACAATCTTGTCAGCCCCACTTTCCCCTTTTTAATTCAGTTAGAAACAATGTAAACATCAGTGTGCACAGTTTCCCCAAAGTCTGTAGTCTCAAACCATGAAGGAGGAATGCAGTTCTATGAGCAAAAAGTTTTGTATTGAACATCCTTCAAAATGAGTCCACATGCTCGGAGGAGGAACCTATTAGCTGCTAAAATAAAAGTTCATTTTAAGTACAAATCTAGCAGTAAGGTGCACAGAGGTAGCCCATTAAATCTTCAGAGCTGATCCATCAGAAAACCTCAGGGAGCGTGACATTACGCAGAATCCACTGTTGTGAGCGGCTCCCATTGCAATCTTTCATGGTGGGTACTTGGCTGTCTGTCTCTGTAGATTTATCCAAGCACTGGTTGCTGTTCACATGTACTAGTGTCAGCTTCTGGGGAGAAAAAAAATAAATTCTTGTTACCCTCAGATCTATTGCAACAATTTAAAAAAATGACTGCAAACATTCTATTCATTCAGGATCTTCAAGCTAAGCACTATAACATGGTAACATTCAAGTGGTCAATTCTGAAAACGTAAGAGAAACAGATATGGTTAAGTCCCAAGAGGTCATGGCTACCCAATCTTGCATTTAGATATACTGAAGGTAAGACCAGGCATCAATTTTTAAAAGTCTTCAATTCAAAGAAATAAGGGAACAACCAAAGGAAAAAAAAGAGTATTAATTAACATTTTAGTAGAAAATAGCTTTAAATGAAAAATGATGCCTATGATAAATATATCCCCAAGATCAGCAAACTCGAGCCAGACAAGTATGACTTTTAAATTAATGATCATGTTAAAAGGCAAAATGAAAAGAGTGACCTCTATAAAATTTATAGGGAGAAAGAAGATGGGTTTCAATTATGATCAATATAGGATCATACAGAAATACATTAATGATGAATGGTCATGGGACAACAGAAATTCAGACAGCATAGCTGAGCATCCATATACAGTATAGCGAAGCAAAATACAAGTGAGAACATTAGAAAATGTAAAGACACAGAGAGAGAGAGACAGACAGAGGAATGGGGTCAGCAGCTTCTCAAACAGTGACAGATATGTATGGGCCAGCAGCTTCACAAAGAGAAGTGCAGACCCACGTGAGAAAGGCAGTAGCAGCATGAGATTAAAACCAGAAGAGAGTTCCATCTTCTTGTTTCTGTCAGAGCCAAAGTGTAATGTCACAGGAAAATAGGTACATGATTGGTGGGCAATTTTTCTAAGTGTCTTTTAACTGGTCAAGTATTTTAAATCAGATAATATTATTGCAGCTGGGAATTCGGTTAGGAAATACGTAAAATATTCAATATCCAAATTAATTAATTGGAATAGAGAGGACAGGGCAGATGGATTGTAGCTGTAGTTTGTGGGAACTGGTGAATGGGAGTGCAATCCACGGTAGCCACAACTACAACAAGTGGTGGCTGCTCTAGGAACTTTAGCTCAGAGTTGATGAGATCGACTCTGTTGACACTACAATACATAAAGGAGTGGGAGAAGTATCTGGACAATGTTTCAGGAAGCAGACACACCCCTTAGATTAATTACATCAAATTTCACCTGTGGTCAGGGACAGTGTGTTGTGGCTGAGTGAAGCACATACAGTGATTCAGAATTTAGCTTTTAGAAGAGCCTCAGCCATAGCCTTTTCCTAACAATTCTTGCTCCAATATGACAAGAGCACAGACAGCAGGGATGATGCCAGAGAGCAGCAGTTTCTAAGCAAGAGATGGTAGGTTAGACACCACATAAACTATGGTTATGGATACCTGACATTTTTGCAGTTGTGAAACTACTTCCACACAACATAGATCTTCAATTAATGGAATTTAGTTACAATTCAACCAAGACCTGAATCTGAGAGAATCAAACTTGGTCATTTTATTTAATTTAAGTTTAACTTTGTTGATACCATTACCTTTATGCAACTAACACAGAATTTGAAAAAAAAAAATTATTTAGGAGCTAAAGTTTTCATGAAAAACACTTACTACAGGATCATGCTCCCAAAGCTGATTCCCTTTCAGATGATGGCACTTCAACATCATGATAGGACCATTAAGCTTGGAAACATCGAGGCACAAATCATCAGTTCTAATTTCCTTGTTTGCAGTGTAGGAAAACACCTAATGAGTGAAAAGAGAGAGTACTATTAAGTCTGTAAGCATAATAAAGTTTCAAATGTGCAGAAAATACATCATTGCTATGCTTCAAAAAAACTTCAGCTAAGTAATTTTACTGATGAAGAAAATTCCTTTTCCCCCCTCAGTCAGTAAAATATACAATTATCTGATAAAGAAATGTGTAGTGTCATGGGGAGAAAGCAAGGGAATACTGCATTGCTCATTTAGAGACCCAGCATAGGTGTGATAGGCTGAAAGACCTCCTTCTAACCTGTGAAAGTTCAGTAATTCTCTGATTATGGAAAATGCCTTGACTGAATAGATGACCAAATTACAAGCTTGAAGCAGACAGCTTTAATGATCTACCAATATTTTAATGCAATAATTCACTATAGTTGTTGGATTTCTACATAACAGTCAAACTATAGATATACTTTTGTCAGTGGTAATTCTGGATTGACAATTCACTTTATTGGTTTACAGAATGTGTTTAGGCTTTGCTATCAAGCTCACATTTTCCAATCTACACCCTACTCTCCAAAAGCGCCCATGCGGAGTCACTTTCATTTCAGGATTGTGACAGCATATGCACCTGTAAGTTTTTAAGTTCACTAAATGCCCCTAGAAAGGCTAAACACAGCTTCGAAATTCATGCAGCCATTGGCATCAGGAACCTCAGATGAAAAATAAGGCCTTTCACAATATATGTACTAGAGTGGTTCAGAAAGTAGTTTTTAGTGCCAAATGTAGTTCAGCAGTACAGCTAGTAGAGTACCTGCTTCTAAATCAAATTACATATTGATCTTCAAGAGCTACTAATTACTTAAGTCAATCTAATTTTTGAACACTGATCCAAGCATAAATAAGCAATAAGCAACTCACCTGATTGCCTCCCATACCATGACAGTTAAATATTCCTACTTTCTCATTTTCTTTTCTTGCCATATTATCTAGGCATTGGTTTGTCTCCACATTTCTGATCTAAAAACAAAAGATGCAGTTTAAAATAAAAATCAGACTGCAGTAGTCAATGAAGATATGTTTGAAAATGTACAATTCCATAGTGTCTCCTCTTGGTAAAACAGTGATTGATCGGCATCAAACAGGAAGGTTCGGGGTTCAATTATTGATCTATGTTAAAACTAACAGATCTCATCTAGGTTGGATTATGGCAGTTAGCCTCAATTCCTGGGCTACGAAATGCCAAATTGGTGGTGTTTCTGCTGCTGATTACTGTGGAATGACTCATGTTGGAAGTGTACAAACAATGGATTAAACTCAGCTCTAACTACTGTGATTAAACACCTTTCTAAAATTCCCCACCTTGGCTCAAACTAAATTATAGCAAGGAATAATGTTTTCAGGAATGAGGTCAAAAACTAACCAAAGGAAAGGAGCAAAGAAAGTGTGGTAAGTTCTCGTATCGAGGAAACAAAGATTGCTGTAACAATTGCTTATGGTTTAAAGCTTAGCATCATTTTCATTCTTCAGTTTAAAATCAGTGGATAATTTTCCAACAATCATTCTAAAGAAAATTTAGATTCATTTTAATGTTGTAAATATCAAGCAATTCCTTCAAAATATGTAAAAACAAAACAAAACAAAAAATTTGTTGAGTAATCAAGAATTTAGTCTGGCCACAAATTTTCCTTCTTAAGTTAATGTGAGGGAGTGGATGACTTTATCAATAGGAAGCTCCCAACACTGACTCATGAGGAAGTTCGCTGGATCAAATGCCAGGCACCTAAGTAGTCACCTGACAGACATCTCAGTCACTTCCTTGGGCAGCTATGCCCTGCTCTGCCTGAAGCTGCTGGCTAATTAGAGGCTCACAACCACTGTGAGGAAAAGTGTTCTTTAAAGGCCCATTTACTGACTGCACAGTGACACTAACACAAGAAGTGACTCTTTGGGGAAAGAAAGATCAGAGGCAAATGGCTATCAGTGGCCATCCCCTGTCATCTCATCTGTGCCTCAATTGTTCCCATGCAGAGTCAATCAAGGCATTCTCCCAAACCCAGCAGAGAAGCTGCCTCATTGTAACAGTTGGGTATGTTGCTAATTCTTTTCCTGCCTAATTAGTCTAGCTAGTGGCAGGATGAGGCCCATAATGCCTTAACTGGTAATGGGTTCAAAAGATTGATCATGGACCTTCCTTCCCAGGATTTAACTGATAAGGTTATAGGCATCTCCCAGATGACAGCCTGCCCAATTTGCCCTTCCTAACTTCTAGGGATGAGAAACCCCAACTTTTGCGTTTTTTCTTTGTTGAAGATATGCTGATAAATGTGCACATTCAATATTTTCTTACCTTGCAGTGTAATTGGTGTATTAAGAACAAACCTTTAACTATTGCTGTTATTTGTCACACTTTACATACCAGAAAATTGTCATGTTGCATACCCATTATACATTACTGTAATCTTGATAACATTTTTGTAACATAAATCCACTTCTTTAAAATTAACAGCATATATTAAAAATCTCTTGGATGAGTAGAGAGTAGCATAACAAGAGATCTGTAATAGAACCTCTTATTTTCATTTTATCATCAATTTAGAAAGAGACACAGGAAGAATGATACGAAAGCTTGATAGTGATATCAAATTAGAAAACGTAATGAAGAATACAAGAAATTACAGGGAGAGGAAAAACTAATTAGAAGATTGAGTAGATAGGTGACATATGTGGCGAGCTGTGAAAACACATTAGAAAAAGGTGCAGTGAAAGGATACAGATCTCTGATAAGTGAAAGAGCAAAAGGAAGTGATATTAAGTTTGGAGAAGAGAACATATGTCATTCTTGCAGTACTGGATGTAACTTTGGGCATTACTCCGTGAAGTATGGCAGAATTATGTGGAAAGAGTATGGCATGAATGGTACAGGAATGAAAAGTTACAGTTATGAAAAAGACTTGAAATAATTGAGGGAACAGAAATACCAAATAGGGATCAAATAAAATCACAGAATCCCTTTTGTGTGAAAGCAGATCATTTGGGCCATTGAGTCCACACAGACTCCCACCCAGAACCAACCCCTTACCCTATCCTTGTAACCCTGCATTTCCCATAGCTATTCCACCTAGCCTACACATCCCTGGACACTATGGACAATTTAGTATGGTCAACCCACCTAACCTGCAAATCTTTGGACTGTGGAAGGAAATTGGAGCACCCTGAGGAACCCCATGTGGACATGGGAAGAATGTCTGTGTGGAGTTTGCACAGTCGCCAATGAGTGAAAAGCTTTGAAATTGTTTCACAGGTAACTAAATAGACAGTAGAATGAATAAATTAAATCTATGAAAAGAAAGTAAGTTAGAAGAGTTAGAAAGGTTTTATTAAAAATAACGAAGTTAAATGTTACATCAAAGCAGGCAAGAATGTTTCTTTAAAACATGAAAAACGTTGAAAAATTAAAAATACAAAACAACATGGGGAGGGCAATTGCATTAGAATTGAAGGAACTTTAGATGAGGAACAAAAAATTTGATAATATGGAAAAATCACTACAAAATAGCAGTTTTTATCATCATTCCACAATATTCAATAAATGTACATTGAAAATTCAAATAATGGCAACTGATTAATGAAAAACGAGCACAGGTTAGTTTTGAAGAAAGAAATGTATTACTTATAAAAATACAAATACTTTTAAAATTAAACTATAATTTGTACCTCTCCCAAAGAGAAATAATGTCGTGGAATGTGAGAATCAGGGTAAACATTTTCCAGGTACCAAGAGAAAGGTTTACATGACAGCTTTTGTCTTAATGTTTTGCGTGCTGTTATATCTCCATATTCAACCTTGGTAACACCTGTTAAATTAGAATCAAAGTATTGTAGATCATGAAACAAATGACTCCCTTGAAGACAATTCCATCCAAATGACTAATTAATCTCCTATCCATCAATACTAACTGGCTATTGAATGTTTCCAGGACTTATCTATTTTGTTGCAGACTTATAGCAACTATGCAGTTTATTTCTTAATTTTGAAGCAAAGTTACATTCAGATTATGTTTCAAATTTTGACATGAAATCAAAAAAAACCATAAGAAAGCTTTGGGCCCTTGGCAGGACAAACATTCTCTATCAATCTCTGTATATTCATTCTAAAATTGTTATTTCAAGAGTGATGGGGTAGCGAGGGAGATAAGGGGGTGATCAATTTCTTCTGTAACTACCAGGATTCTTGTTTGGAATGAATTTCTAACTTCAGGCCCCTTTGTTATTCTTCAAAGATAGGAGAGATAACAAGGACAAAAGCACAAAGAAAGAGTCATATGGGACAGTGTTAGTGTACTAAAGTTCTAATCCTGCATTCAATCTGACCTTCACTACAGCAAGCCTTCATGTACAAAGAACCAGCTATAATATCATCGCAGCCTGGATTTTCTAATGTAATCTTACTAATCAAGAACTGAAAGTGAAGAGGGTCTTCTCATGCCGACTGTGATTAAACTGAAAGCAACTAAAACTTTGAAAAAATTAGTTCAATTTTGCTTTCTCATTTCTATTGAATTGCAAGATTATGGTGCTACCTATTGACAAGTACAAAGGTAGGCTTCAGTTTGTTTAAAAAAGAGCCCCTTATCAATAGCCTATGACTTTATATTCTTGAGCCAAAGTTCTGGCTTTCATGTGCAGAATTCTTTTTATTCACTCACAGGATGTAGGCGCCTTTGGCTATGCCAGCATTTATAGCTCATCCTTAATTGCTCAGAGAGCAGTTAAGAATCAACCACATTGTTGTGGTTCTGGAGTCACATGTAAGTAAATGACAGTAAGGTTGCCACAGTCTCAGAGGATCACAGAGAGAGATGACTACTGGTGGTTTTACCTGAGAGTCACCATACCTCAGGCGAGGGGAGAAATTGAGAAGGTGGAACATTTATGGTCATTTCAGCTGGCACAGGAAAAATATATACAGCCACAGGATCCAACATACTAACAGTTTAGTATCTTTTTTTGAAAGGATTAGTACTTCATTTTCAAGATATCAAACTAACTCACGGAGTACCACTGGAATTAGTGCTTGGCCTATTTATAATAATGACCCTGATGAAGGGAGTTCAAAATCACACAACACCAGGTTAGAGTCCAATAGGTTTAAGTGGAAGCACTAGCTTTCAAAGCGCTGCTCCTTCATCAGGTGGTTGTGGAGGACATGGTCTTATATGAATTCATGCAGTTTTTGAGTTACATTGTACTTTGCTCAAAAACTGCATGAATCCACGTAAGACTCTTAACTCACTTTTTAGATTAGAATCAGTCTAAACATTACGGCAGAGACAGGGAACACAGGAGGCTAACACCTTCAACATCTTAACATCTTATCTGGCTGACACCAATTATTACAGTTAACCTGAGAATGTAACTTTTTTAAAAAAAGTTTTGTGATTTACATATGAACGTAGTGAAACTATCATGGTATTTGAACAGATGAAAGACTCAACAGACAATCAAGGTATTTTTCAATGGATAATTTCAGTTACATCACACTGTAAACTTTTGCTATAAATTCTGTGTCTTACAATTGTGTACTCCACAACCACCTGATGAAGGAGCAGTGCTCCAAAAGCTAGTGCTTCCAATTAAACCTGTTGGACGATAACCTGGTGTTGCGTGGTTTTTAACTTTGTACACCCCAGCCCAACACCGGCATCTCCAAATCATGACTGATGAAGGGACTTACTGTACTATAGCCAAATTTGTTAATATTCAATGTTAGGCAAGAAAGTAAGCTATAATGAGGATACAAACTTCTGTAAAGGGATACAGTAAAGTTAGTGGGCAAAACATTTGGTAGATACATGAAAATATGAGATTAACCACTTTTGCAGGCAAAATAGAAAAGCAAATGGAGAGAATAGACAGAAACTGGAGGATGGTGCAGTAGAATGTTTTGGGTGTCTACATCCATGAATCATATGCACAGCATGCAATTAAGGCAGCAAATGGAAAGCTGGCCTTTATTATAAGGGGAATGAAGTATAGAAGTAGCAAAGACTTGGTACAGAAGAACAAGGTATTAATGAAACCATATGTGGAGTACTCTGTGCACGATACTAAAGGAGGGATATCCTTCCATCAAGACCGTCACAGAAGGTTTACCAGATTGATTGCTGGGAATGAAGGAGCTGACTTAAGAGGAAAGATTGAACAGATTGGGCCTATATTCATTGGAGTTCAAAAGAATGAGAGGTGATCTGAGGGGGTTTGACAGATTAAATGCTAAGAGGATGTTTCCCCTTGTGTGGGTAACTAGAACTAGGGGCCAGTGTTTCAAGTCCCCAGAGATGAGGAAGCAACTCTTCTCTCAGCGCATCCTTAATTCTCTCTCCAGGCAAACACTGCTGGTTGGATATAATCAAGGCTGACTTAAACACATTATTAATCTCCAAGGGTGTGGGGGACAAGCAGAAAAGTGGATTTAAGGCCATATCAGATCAACCTTTATTAACTGATCTTATTAACTGGTGACACAGGCTTAAAGGCCTACTCCTGCTCCTACTTCTTTAATGGTCTTATGTCCTGTTATGGTTTAGCTGTTTTTTTTGTTTGGAAATACATGATTACCACTCTCCTCTCAGAGTCCAGATTGCTAACTGTATCTAAAGTGGAAATTCTACTCCATCTCAAATGTTCATCACCATGCAGCATACTGTGAAAATAAATCTCTACACAGTGACTTCCCAAGGCTTATTAGTGCCTTTGCACACAAAACAAAACTACATCTCAAGAATCTCCTAAATGCCCACAAACTGGCATAATTCACAGATTTGGGGGATTTTTGAGCATGAGCAGTTTCCATACAAACCTTTTTAATCCAGTGTAAAAATAAAAATGGAAATTCTACTTCACAGGATGAAAACATGATATCCGATGATCTTTTTGATAGGTATGGGAGATAGCAGATGAATTGTACTTAAAAAAAAAAGTTAGCCAAACCTAGCATAAATGATACTTCTGCCCGTTGATCAAATGGGAATAAATTGGAGTAAAATTTGATGATATCTTCTATATTTTAAGCAACATTGACCCAGATTATTTGGTCCTAGTGTGCTGCTTGATCATGGAGATCAATGTGCTGACTGACTTATGTGGCATTGCTTAAGAAGTTTGAACTTCTGATGTGCAATTCCCCTCCTTCTTACAGCAGTGAAGTTACAGTCACACAGGAAATGATGGACTGAAAAATCCTTGTCTGACACAGGACAACTACACAATTGACAATGACTTTACTAGCACTGAATCCCACTCCTACCTGACACCTCACCAGCTTGACTCCTCCCTGTTCTGACTAGCTTTCAATGTGTGACAAATATGTGAGGATCTGACCCAACGTTAACCCCTTCCAGCTGCAACCTGACTCTACCAACCTAACTCTCAGACCCTATTTAAACTTACTTTATGGTAGCTATTTCTTCAGATTCTTTTTGCTGTTCTCTGCTTAGATTTTTGCACCCGGAATTCCAGCTGCTATATCAAGCTGCCTTTTTAAACCAAGTATCTTGGTAAGTGCTCAGTTTTTTTTAGATTAGACTTACAGTGTGGAAACAGGCCCTTCGGTCCAACAAGTCCACACCGACCCGCCGAAGCGCAACCCACCCATACCCCTACATTTACCCCTTACCTAACACTACGGGCAATTTAGCTTGGCCAATTCACCTGACCCGCACATCTTTGGACTGTATCTGATCAACACAGAACACAGTGGTTCCAATGCTAATTGCATGATTTGAACCACTGCTTTTCACAGATGGGTGAACTTGTGTAGTTCAGGGAAAAATGAACATTAGTGTTTGAACAATCTCCTAGAATGGAAGGTTTAGTTGCAGATTTCAGCTGAGATTTCAAATTTGAGGCAAAGTATGTCCCAGAGGGGGCTGTAAAGAGACACACAATACATACAATCCAGTTTGATAACAAACAACTCAATGGATCAATTGAGGAGAACTTGAAGTGGGCAACATATTTATTTCATGGAATCCGTATAGCATGATGGGCCAAAAGGCCTACTTCCAAGTTCACAACATCCCACCAAAGAGCATCCAATCTAAATCCATGCTATCCCTGTAACCCCACATTTCCTATGTGCAACCCACCTAGTCTGCACATCCCTGAACACGATTGACAAATTTAGCATGGCTAATCCACTACATCCTTGGACTGTGGGAGGAAACCAGAACATCTAGAGGAAACCCAAGCAGACACAGGGAGAATGTGCAGACTCCACACAGACAAATGCGCAAGGGTGGAATCGAACCCAGGTCCCTGGTGCTGTAAGGCAGCAGTACTAACCAGTCAGCCACCATGCTGCACTGATTTTTATCAGCAGAATAGTAAGTCCAGGTAGACTGAAGTACAAAAATAAGCTATGTTCGAAATAAAATTATCAATTTAATAAAAAATATTTTCTGATGTCAGTCTTCATGCAAAATAGAGTACATAGAGAATTTCTTGGCCCTATATTGCTGACTATATTTTAATATAAAGCACTAAGATCCAAGAAATCCTTAAAAACAGAAATCAATCAATATTGGAATGCATTTTATAGTTCCATGTGGATTAACATTTTTTTCTTTAAATATCTTTATAGCAATTTAGTTTTGTAACATTCACTTAACAAAATATTCTGTAGTGATTTAAAAACAGTTATAAATAGAATGAATTTTATTTGCTTTTATCTTCTGTACTTATTTGATAATACTTACCAGGTGATATAATGTAAAAGAAATTTTTGAAATCATCCATCCAGACCTCTGCGAGCCGCCTGTTGTTCTTATTTATTATCTGTCCAGTACCTCCAGGGAAAGTGTAAGGAGTAGCCTTACGGAACACATGGCCGACGTGGGAGCAAGTAACTATTTCCAAAGTACCACCACATTGCCAGATCTAGAGGGAAGATGGTCCTTTCATTAAATAGTACCTTCCATAATCATGGGACATCTCCCACATGTTTATTTTATCATAAACAGGTAAGTTTTGTAATGCAGTTACCATTCTAGTACAGGATTGCCCAAGATGTGAAAAAATACCCTTACACCTTTAATTAACATTTTTAATAATAGAACCACAAAGTTGATGTCTATACACCAGCTGTATGTTCAAGGCTACTCTTGACACTAGTAAGCCAAATAGAATTGCTTGTGAATGTACTATTTAAACACGCTGTAAGTAGGCAGACAAGTGTCTCACTAAAAGTGCAAACTTTTTTCTGATCTTTAAAATGAAAAAAAAAGAATGAGACTTAGGGCTCGAAAGAAAGTCTAAGACTCAAAGTTAATAATAAAGGTAAGTTAATAACATAATAATTAAAACTAAGAGACAGTCATGTTAGCCACAGAATATTTCAGTAAGTGACAGCAAGAGTTTGGGGGGGGGGGGGGGGGGGGTGCGGGAATGTTAAGTGCATGCAGGTGTGAGAAAATTTGCGTTTACTATAGTGTATTTTATAGCTGCATGACCTCCAAGTGTGCTTTCCGGATAATGAAAAACTTGAGGGTAGTAATTGTTGTAATGTTAGGAAATACAGCAGCCAATTATGCCAAACTATAAATAAATGACCAGATTACTTTTGTCATTTCATCTGAAGATGAAACATTCATCAGACGGACAGGAGTATTTACTGCTCTTTTTAAAAGAGTGTCACGACACATTTTACATCCATCTGAGAAGACAAGTGAGTCTTTGGATAAATATCTTATCAGGACAAAGATGGGAGTGAAGTGGACTGTAGTGATGTGTGTTGTATTGATAGGACAGTCCAGATTATGCATTTATTATAGGACTGGGGTTTGACTCCACAACCTAATGATTCGGAACACCACGATTGAGCTCAGAGAAAGTTTCTAATCTTTAAGGAGCCAAAAATAGGTAAACCCTTTAAAATATCAACAGATAAGGAATAAAGTCCATGAACATGAATATAAATCTTGTGCTAGTGAATAAGATTAAGCTGTTTGTTTAAAAAAAAACATATTTTACTTACTCTGAAAGAAATTTCCAGGTTTTCTCCTCCCCATATATCCATGCCTGCATCATATGTTCCTATTAATTCAAAGTAATCTCTGTCTATTGAGAACAGTCCTCCTGCCATGGTGGGAGTTCTAAAGACAAAATGTTAAAATTGATAAAGTTAATGAGCTTTTTGAAACCTGGCCTGTAGGAACAAATAGGTCAGAAGGTTGTGTGGAACCCAGAAATTAGGATTCCTACACACAAGCATTGAGTTTTACAATCACAACACACTGGGCTTCCAGTTGCAGAGAGGAGAAGAATAACGAAACCTGCAAGACCAAGCAACGGGACACATTCTCAGAGGGAAAAGAAAACTGGTTGGAGGCGGCACTTTGAGAGAAGTCATGGGATGGTGGGACGGTGCCCAAAAATGGAGGTTTCTCAGGCTGCCAACCTAGATTAGAAGGACAGTGTAATAACACTGATGGTCTAAATCCACCAAGCCCTTGCCATGACACACCTACTAAGTTTGCTGGTCAACTGAAGGAAAAGCTGTAAAGTAGAATGCCATCGAGGTTTGGTGCTTTATCATATCTAGGGAATCAACCAAATACCTTTGCTAAGGGTTGACTTTTCACCTTTAGGCCTCAACTGAAGTCAGACATGGTGTGGTTTAAAAGATGGTTTGAGTTGGGGAAAAGTTTTTAGGCTTGAAACCATGCACTTCCATTTCAAACATCTCAACAGCACTTCCAATCAGCCACAAGACTCAAATTCTATTATTTTTTACATATACAAATTTTGCTCCCCAAATACTCTTAATGGAAAATAATACATTTTTCTAAAATCACTTGCATTCTTAGACTAGAAGTAAATTTAAAGTATCTTCTCTTTTTGGGTGACCAACTCTTTTCTGCCAACACATCAACTGTAAAGAGTATATTAAAGCATTGTTTGGAATCATACTATGACTCTAATTCTCCAATCTTTCATAGGCTGCAAGGCTACTCAGTTCACACAGCTTGTTTGTAAAACATAAGAGTTCAGTTTTATCTTTTACACTTAGTTTACTAACATTTTTACTTTTGTTATTCTCCTATTTGAAGTAGTTTCATTAAACTTTGATGTATGTTTTCATGGTAGAGCTTGAGGTTTACTACAGTTTGAAATTTCCTATATAATTAATGCATTCAAGATATCTGCTAAATAATCAGAAAAGACTCTATGACTGTCATGATGAACCAGCAAGTTTATGTAGTGACTACCAGTCTCACCAAGTGAGGATGATTGTGGGGAAGACCTGTCCTGATTCCTCATGGCCAGTGACATCATGGATCAACATCTGTGTGACACTCTTCACTACTTGCCAATAAGTAAACAATCGTGTTTACTATCCAGTGACAATCCCCAAACTGAAGGTGTGAATGGCGAGAAGAGCAGGATCAAACATGCTGTGATGTCTTGGTAGTTAAATTGCCAATTATTGTGGATTAAGCCTTGGTGGTGAACAGTAAGATTTGATTGGATAAAGTATCAAAATGCAACCAGTACCAGAAGAACTTTACCTGGACAAGAAGAAATATTTTGAATGGAGAAAAAATAAGAAAAAATGAGTAAGTAGAAAAAATGACGCTTTTTTTTAAAGGAAATGTTTTCTTGTTGTTGATTAAATTAAAATGTTAAGTTCAAAACAAACACATGGCCTCAAGCATTTTTTATTTAGAAGCCTAATTAAAGGAATGTTTAAATGATATTCCCAATTCTTGGACGCAGTCAGAGGTCACAAGGTCTCCAGGCAGCACATCAACTGTAAAATTTAAACTGTATACTCAAGTATCTCCACAGGGGAGCCTGTGGGGATACTTGAGTATACAGTTTAAACTTTTTTTAGTTCCGGTTTTTCTCCAGTTCTTTGATGCAGTTGGAGAGGTCATGAGGTCACATTTTTGGGCAGGTGCTTCACCTAAAACACTACTCAGGTAGTGTCTCCCACCCATCCTCCTTCAACCAAAAAAAAGTTATGTCCGTCGGTTGGTGAGGGGATTCGTGTTTTCTTTTGTGGTCTCTGGCAGTCTATTTTGGAATTTAGAATTGCAGGAAGGGAGGTTAGGGCAGTTGATTTTCCTCCTGCAATATGTGGGAGGTAAGGTTCTCCTCTGGTGTCCCTGCTGACTTCATTTGTGGGAAGTGCACCCAACTCCAGCTCCTCGAGAACAATGTTAGGGAACTGGTGCTGAATGAATTTCAGATCATTCTGAAGGCGGAGGGGATTATTAAGAGGAGTTACAGGGAGGTAGTTACTCTACAGCCACGTGAAGATGATAGATAGGTTACCGTCAGGGGTAGGAAATGGAACCGGCAGGCAGTGCAGGCATCTCCTGTGGTGGTTCCCCTCAACGACATATATACCGCTTTGTATACCATTTGGGGGAATGACTTACTGGGGGTAAGCAATGGGGCACAGGTCTCTGGTGCAGAGTCTGTCCCCGTTGCTCAGAGGGGAAGGGGGAAGAGGAGCAGAGCTTTAGTCATTGGGGACTCCATAGTTAGGGAGACAGATAGGAGGTTTTGTGGGAATGAAAGAGACTCATGATTGGTTTGTTGCCTCCCATGTGCCAGGATTTGTGATGTCTCTGATCATGTTTTTGGGATCCTTGAGGGGGAGAGGGAGCAGCCCAGATTGTGGTCCACATAGGGCACCAATGACATAGTTAGGAAGAAAGGTGGGGATCTGAGCTAGGTTGGAAGCTTAGAGCTAGAACAAACAGAGTTGTTATCTCTGGTTTGCTGTCCATGCCAGAGTGCGCGGAACTGAACACATGGCTGCAGAGATGGTGCAGGAGGGAGGGTTTTGCATTCTTGGATAATCAGAACTCTTTCTGGGGAAAGTGGGACATTTACAAACAGAATGGTCTTCACCTGAACCAGATGAGTACCAATATCCTGGGGGGAGGGGGTATTTGCTAATGCTGTTCGGGGGCGGGGGTTAAACTAATGCAGCAGGGGGACGGGAACCTGAACTGTAGTTCAAGTGTATAGGAGGTTCAGGGTAGCGAGGTCAGAGATAGGTCTACAAGGTCGCGAGAGGGCAGTGGCAATCAGGATGATGATTTGAAATGTGTGTACTTCACTGCCAAGAGCATCTGGAATAAGGTGGGTTAACTACCAGCACAGATTGGTACCTGGGATTTCGATGTTGTGACTGTTTCAGAGACATGGCTAGAGGGGAGACAGGAATGGTTGTTTCAGATTCTGGGATTTAGATGTTTCAGCAAGAATAGAGAAGATGGTAAAGGGGTGGGGTGGTCGAGGGGGAGGTGGCATTGTTATTCAAGGGTAGTATTGCACCAGTTGAGATAACGCCTGAGGACTCATCCACTGAGGTAGTTTAGACTGAGGTTAGAAATAGGAAAGGAGATGTCACCCTGTTGGGAGTTTTCTACAGGCCTTCGAATAGGTCCAGGGATGTAGAGGAAAGGATAGCAAAGATGATTCCCAACAGGAATTAGAATAACAGGGTAGTTGTTATGGGGTAAAAAAGTGAGGTCTGCAGATGCTGGAGATTAGAGCTGAAAATGTGTTGCTGGTTAAAGCACAGCAGGTTAGGCAGCATCCAAGGAACAGGAAATTCGACGTTTCAGGCCAGAGCCCTTCATCAGGAATGAGAGGGTGCCAGGCAGGCTAGGATAAAAGGTAGGGAGGAGGGACTTGGGGGAGGGGCAATGGAGATGTGATAGGTGGAAGGAGGTCAAGGTGAGGGTGATAGGCTGGAGTGGGGTGGGGGGCGGAGAGGTCAGGAAGAAGATTGCAGGTTAGGAGGGCGGTGCTGAGTTGAGGGAACCGACTGAGACAAGGTGGGGGGAGGGGAAATGAGGAAACTGAAGAAATCTGAGTTCATTCCTTGCGGTTGGAGGGTTTCCAGGCGGAAGATGAGGCGCTCTTCCTCCAACCGTCGTGTTGTTATGTTGTGCCGATGGAGGAGTCCAAGGACCTGCATGTCCTCGGTGGAGTGGGAGGGAGAGTTATAATGTTGAGCCACGGGGTGGTTGGGTTGGTTGTTCTGGGCGTCCCAGAGGTGTTCCCTGAAGCGTTCCGCAAGAAGGCGGCCCGTCTCCCCAATATAGAGGAGGCCACATCGGGTGCAGCGGATGCAATAGATGGTGTGTGTGGAGGTGCAGGTGAATTTGTGGCGGATATGGAAGGATCCCTTGGGGCCTTGGAGAGAAGTAAGGGAGGAGGTGTGGGCGCAAGTTTTACATTTCCTGCGGTTGCAGGGGAAGGTGCCGGGAGTGGAGGTTGGGTTGGTGGGTGGTGTGGACCTGACGAGGGATGTTGTTATGGGGGACTTTAACTTCCCCAATACTGACTGCGAATACTATAGTTCAAGTAGTTTAGATGGGTCAATTTTTGTTCAATGTGTGCAGAAGGGTTTTCTGACACAGTATGTAGACAGGCCAACAAGGGGTGATGCCATATTGGATTTGGTAATGGGGAATGAACCCAGCCAGGTGTTAGATTTGGAAGTAGGTGAGCACTTTGGTGATAGTGACCATAATTTGGTTATGTTTACAATAGCAATGGGCAGGGATAGGTATATACTGTAGGGAAAGATGTATAACTGGGAGAAAGGCAATTATGATGTGATTAGGCAAGATTTACAATGCATAGGATGGGAAGGAAACTGCAGGGGATGGACACTCTTGAAATGTGAAGCTTATTCAAGGAACAGCTACTGCGAGTCCTTGGTAAGTATGCACCTATCAGGCAGGGAGGTAGTTGTCGAGAGAGAGCGCCATGCTTTACTAAAGAAGTTGAAGCTTTTGTCAAGAGGAAGACAAAGGCTTATGTGAGGATGAGGCGCGAAGGCTCAGTTAGGGGGCTTGAGAGTTCCAAGTTAGCCAGAAAAAAATCTAAAGAGAGGGTTAAGAAGAGCCAGGAGGGGACGAGAAGTTGTTGGCGGATAGAATCAAGGAAAACCCTGAGGCCTTGTATAGGTATAACAGGAATAAAAGAATGACTAGAGTAGAATTAGGGCCAATCAAAGATCGTAGTGAAAAGTTGTGTGTGGAATCTGAGGACATGGGGAAGCACATAATGAATACTTTTCATCTGTATTCACATTGGAAAAGGGAAGAGTTAGTGAGAATAGAGACATACAGGCACAAGAGTAGATGGGATTGAGGTTGACAAAGAGGAGGTTTTAGCAATTTTGCAAGATCTGAACATAGATAAGACCCCAGGGCCGGATGGGATTTATCCTCTGATTCTCTGGGAAGCCAGGGCGGAGATAAAGATCAAAGCCAAAGGCTGAACTATGTCATCATTGTTGACAGGAGTAGTGCCAGAAGACTGGAGGATAGCAAATGCCATTCCCTTGTTCAAGACGGGGAAGTCGGGATAACCCTGGTAAATATAGGCCAATGAGCCTTACTTCAGTTGTGGGTAAGGTGTTGAAAAAGGTTATAAGAGATAGGATTTATAATCATCTGAAAAGGAATAATTTGCTAAAGGATTGTCAACACGGTTTTGTGAAAGATAGGTCTTGATCACTGACCTTAATAAGCTCTTCGAGGAGGTGACAAAACAGGTGGATGAAGGTAAGGCAGTTGACGTGGTGTATATGGACTTTAGTAAGGCATTTGATAAGGTTGCAAAAATAAGGAGTTTCGAGATTGAAGGTGATTTAGTGGTTTGGATCAGAAATTGGCTAGCTGAAAGGAGACAGAGAGTGGTGGTTGATGTGAAATGTTCATCCTGGAGCTCAGTTACCAGTGATGTGCCATGAGGATCTGTTTTGGGGACACTGCTGTTTGTCATTTTATAAATGATCTGGAGGAGGGCAGAGAAAGATGGATTAGTAAATTTGTGGATGACACTAAGGTAGGTAGAGCTGTGGATAGTGCCAAAGGATGTTGTGGGTTACATTGGGACATAGAGAAGATGCAGAGCTGGGCTGAGAAGTGGCAAATGGAGTTTAATGCAGAAAAGTGTGATGTAGTTCAATTCGGAAGTAGTAACAGGAATACAGAGCACTGAGCTAATGAAAATTCTTGGCAATGTAGCTGAACAGAGAGAGATCTCGGTGTCCAGGTGCATAAATCACTAGAAGTTGATTGGGCTGTTAAGAAGGCACATGGTGCGTTTGCGTTTATTGGTAGGGGGATTGAGTTTCAGAACCATGAAGTCATGCTTCAGCTGTAAAAGACACCGGGTGAAAGTGAGGACTGCAGATGCTGGAGATCAAAGTCAAGATTAAAGTGGTGCTAGAAAATCGAAGTTTCCTGCTCCTTAAATGCTGCGTGACCTGCTGTGCTTTTCCAGAACCACTCTAATCTTGTAAAAGACACTGGTAAGGTCACACCTGGAGTATTGCATGCAGTTCTGGTCACCTCATTATAGGAAGGATGTAGAAGCTTTGGAAAGGGTTCAGAGGAGATTTATTCGGATGCTGGCTGGTATGAAAGGAAAGTCTTATCAGGAAAGGCTGAGGGAACTGAGGTTGAGAGGTCACTTAATTGAGACATATAAGATAATCAGACGGTGCCTTTTTCCTTGGATGGTGAAGGCTAACATGAGGGGACATAACTTTACATTAAGAGGTGATAGACTTAAGACAGATAACAGGGATAGTTTCTTTACTCAGAGTAGTAGGGGCATGGATTGGCCTGCCTGCAACAGCGTTGACTCACCGATGTTAAGGGCATTTAAATTGGCATTGAACATACATATGGATAATAATGGAACAGTATAGGTTAGATGGACATCAGATTAATTTCGCAGGTCGGCACAACATCAAGGACCGAAAGGCCTATACTGCGCTGTATCGTTGTACGTTAGTGAAAGTGCAGATTTAAATGCAATTATCCCATAGCCATTCTAACAATTTATATAATAATCAACATGCTACAGGATGTTCAGTATGTTCATAATATTTAATTGCCTGTATTTTAGTCATATTCTCAGAACATTTATCTTATCAGGAATTTTATTAGAGTTTGAAGTTTCCCTTGCAAGTCATTTTTAGTTGAACAGCTATAATTCCTTCTAATAGGTGAAGCACAAAGATTTTTATTTTCATTCTTGTACATGAATAGACAGCATTTTAATTAGAATCTCAGAAATGTGACAGTACAGGATGCAGCAGTTCAATGTTTGCACCAGTTTGTTAAATGATCATCACTACCTGGTGCCAATCTTCTGCTTTGGTCCCACATTATTTTTAGTCAACTAATCATCCAATGCCCTACTGAATGCTTCGATTCTACCTGTCTCCACCACACCTCCTAGCTATGCCAGTAAAAATGTATTTCCTCACTTTACCTTGCCTCTTTTGTAGACCATGTTAAATCTATGCCCTTATGCTTGTTCCTTGAACAAGCAGGATCAGCTTGACCCCATCTATTCTATCCAGCCCACTGACAATTTTGAAAATGTCTAACAGATCTCCTCCCTGATTCTCTCCAAGGAGAGCACTTAATAGTGGAAATTCTTAAAGCCTGACTTCAAAAAATTACTATGAAAAACTATTGACTGTGTAGGTATTGCAAATCATAAACTGACCATTTATTAGCTTTTGCTCTACATATGAAACTTGTTAACTTTATTTCAACTGATCTATACTTGTTCCTAACTCCTTTCGTCAGCACATGCAAATAAGCAGACACGACAGACATTTTAAGTCATGTTTTCAAGTCAAATGATTCCGAACATGAACAGCAAAATAATTTTCAAAGTTCCTATATTTGGTTTGATACAAAATAATGTTATCCATACATTGCATACCCGATAATGTTTGAATGCTCCACTCACATTACCGACTTACCTAACTGGAATAGTTCTGTCTCCTTTCCTCCTATCCATTTCTCGCTGAGGTACAGGATACCAGCGGAAGTTCAATTTCCAATTAAATCCACCATAGGTCATGTCTGACCCTGCCATGTACTCAAATGTGTCATCGCTAATCACATCAATTATTGGGCACACCACAGTACTCCTGATAAAACAAAAGCAGGTTTAAGAAAGCAGAAAATGGAGTAAAATAAATATACTTCATAGGTGTGATACAGCATTGAAAGGATACAGTAAAAAGAAGTCAAAAAGTTAAATTCTCTTTTCAGGGACGAATCAACATATCGGGGATTATTTCAAGTTTATTTAAGCATTCAGTGTTTTTAGTATTTTAACTTTGCAAACACGTTCGTTTCTCATATTGCCAACAAACTGTTATTAACATATTCCGTGAAGAGACAGAGAGCATTAGCAGTCCACTACTGGACAAGTACAAAAATTAATTTGAATGACCAACAAAATGTGGCATCGCTTTCAAACAGATGATACAAAAGTTTAGCAGTTACATTCCATTTAGTGTACCGGGATAAGAATATCACATGTCAGGATGGATGTACTGGCGTGCTTAAAGAGGCGAATGAGGAAAATGGGCAAAGTGTTATGGTCTTAAGAGAAAACAGAGGACACATTAAAAAGAATTACAACAGAAGGGCAAGAAAATAATAAAGCATACAGGTTGTTCTCCTATAACACTGCAGTTGCATTTCAGAGAAACCTCACTTAATAGAAAATCAGCTAATAGAAATAATGGGGCCTATGGGAAACGTCAGGTGGGGGTAGACCAGCAAAAAATAACACTCACGATTGCTCAAAAATCACCCAAAACTCAAACAAAGTATGGCACAGCTTGAATGAAGGTTTAAGTCATATATATCAATGAAACAAAAGTAAGTTTAACACAATATATTTTAAAATATTGTTAATGCTGGGACAGAGGATCATCATGGTGTACATGGCAGACTCCATCATTCTTGTTAAGTGAGCTTTATCACATATTCTCCCCTTGCACTCAAAACGCTTTATAATATCTAGCTTCCCTTCCGGTGTTTCTTTTATGTTCATCACCCGCAATTATCACCAGGATGCTTCTTGTTAACATTCTTGTCACTATGCCCCTCATTTTTCCAAAAAGAGGAATAATCTAGGAGTAGTGTATTTTTCACAGGAAGCTGCTCAATGGATCTCTCTCAGAAAGCTGCTCTCTGTGCAGCTGACATTGGCGCATGCACAGAATGGCACGGAGATTTTAGTGCAGACATTGGTGCACGTGCAGAACGAAGCCCACGAAACAATCACTTGCTGGAATCGTGCTGCGAAGAGGCAAGCGTTTTTGAAAATAGCATTCCTTAATTCCTCAGCGACGTTATAAGTTATCCAAGAACCACCTGCACATTCCTTATTTGATAGCTATACAGGAAATAAGGATGCATCAAAACCTTTTAGGAAAACATGGAATGTCATTATTACCTTATGTATCAACTGATAATTAATTGAAGAAACCATAATTTGAAAGACAGAAGGATATTTTTGATTTTCACCAATTTTCCTAGACATGATGAAAAGCAGCTCTAAAGTTGTTTCATGACAGTGAGGGATGCTGTAGCTATTGCAATATTGATGGTGGATTAACTTGTGTGCCAATCAGATTCAGGTTTCATGAGAGCAAGAGATTTGACAGCCCAACCTATGTGAATACAAAAATGGGCTTCAGATAGTAAAGACAATACATTCCTTATTATTGATGAGCCAGAAAAAAAAAGGAAAAAGAAATGACTGAACTGGATTACTGTTAGTTTCAAAGGTCTCTCCAGATTATAAAACAAATTCCACTTCATCCAACACTGGGTTCACAGACTATTAAATAAATCTTTCTACTAATAGATAAATTGTCTAGTTACATGAATTCTAAATTTAATAACATGTGGGAATGTCATTTTGAGAACTAGCCTCTACTACTGGTCTATCAGTCACTGGCTTGAATCACTATTACCATAACATAAAAATAGATAGAATAACATTACATATTAAAATATATTAATGTGAAAATAGCCTTTATTTCTCCTCACTTACGAGTTTGGCAGAATATTTATGAAATAAAATCTCAGTTATTGGAAAAGCATTAGATAACCGGGTGCCTAAGGAAGAAAGTTAGTTCAGTTTTTTTATACATTGCTTCTTACATTGAATAATGTTAGAACAAAATGCAGGCCAACATAGGACATTCCTATTTGGACTAGGTCCTATGTTAAGAATCAAATGTCCATCTAACATTCACGAAGGGTGGTCAAAAACTATTAATGACTCTTATAAATGTTAGCATCTTAATAAGAAGGCTGGTACACAAGAACCTTTAGAGTTGAGGGTAATTTGCACAGATAGCATAGAATCATAGAGATGTACAGCACAGAAACAGACCCTTCACTCCAACTTATCCATGCTGACTAGATATCCTAAATTAATCAAGTCCCATTTGCCAGCACTGGGTCCATATCCCTCTAAACCTTTCCTATTCATATACCTATCCAAATGCCTTTTAAACTAATGGAAAGAAAGAATAAGTAATGTGTTATTTTCAAAATACTGCAGATTGCTATTAATAGGGTATTGCAAGGATTTGTACTGAGCCTTAGCTATTTACAATTGATATCAATTGCTCAGACAAAATGACAAAAGTATCCAAGCCTGCTAACAATACAACACTGGATAGAGTGCAAACTGTGAGAAGGACAAAAACAGGCTGCAAAGAGATACAGATAGGTAACATGAGCAAGCAACAAGGTGGCAGATGGATTATAATGTGAAGCAGCATGGACTTATGTATTTTGGTAGTGAGAACAGAAAACCAGAATTCAGTTTCACGCCTTCTAAAACAAAATGTTAATGTTTAATGGAATTTCAGCATATTCACACAAGGACAGAGAAAATTAATCTCTGGTATAGCCAGCAAGTAGGAAGACATTGAGGGGAATTAGAAACAACAAAAGTTGCTACAATTGTCTCATTGTATATAGAATAGTTTGGTCTCTATACTTGAAGGAACCGACATTTTGCATTGCAGCCAAGGTTCACCACATTGGCTGCTGGGACGAAAACTACGTCATATAATAATACTAGGGAAAATTGCATCTACATTGTCAGTTTTGCTCCTTGGATTAAGCTTCAAGTGCACAGAACACAAAAGTTATCATTCAGTATTTAGGCTTATTTGCAGCAATCATAAATTCTGGGTTGACAAAGTGACTTAGAACAACTGGATTTTGATCATTTTCCATGTGCATTTGCAATAGAGAATATGCTGCGCTTGATCAGGTATCTACCAAAGTCTTACTTTCATAGCAATACCTCTTCCCTCAAAACTATAACTTGTCCAGTTTTACTTTTATTGAGATCTCGCCTTCATGTTTTGGATCAATCTTTGATTACAGATGTCTCCAAGGTATTCTGTTCCTTAAACCATTGCCTTTTCCAACACTCAATGTGTATGTCACCACATGCATTCCTTCAACCGGATTCCTTCCAAAGGATGATTACTGGCTATGGCAGGTACTTGGACACAATAGCTCAAGCTCAAAACAAAAGTAAGATTGGTGCTTCAATTAGAGTTTGTCCCCTCAATCAATTTATTTTTCCTTCTCTTCTGTTCTCTTTTGTATTGTTCCTTTTTCTCAGCTTTGGACTCCTGGCCTCAATGCACCCTCAGATTCCCGGCCCCTGAATCCTCAGCATGGAGTTGGTGAGGCATCCTCTCAGTCTGGAGTGGCAGTCTCTCAGCCCAGCTTGGGATGGCACGGCCGTCTCTCAGTGGTCTGAGGTCTTTCGGCCTATCATGGCCTCAGCATGGACTTTTGGCCTCAAGGAGACTCCAAAGTGGTCTCCCAGCCTTGAGAACCTTGAAGACTGGCGCAGATTGGAGGCTAGGTGGGACTGGGTGGGAAGAACTGTTGTTCTGAACTTATTTCTCTACTTGTCTAATTTATTCCTACTATCTACAATGCTGGACTTTTGAATTATTTATTTTCTAATATTTTTCCTAAAAACTTGTACTGAAGAATCTGTACCTAGGTACCTTGTACCTAAGATGATGCTGTAAATGGAGACTTGTAAATTTTTCACAGTACTCATTTGAGTACATCTGATATAAAGCTAATTCAGTAATTCAAGTCAAGTGGTGGGCCATACGAGCAAGGGGTATACATAATCAGGTGATGGGTGCAGAATTGCACAGGATAACTCATTACAGCTGACAATGAGAAACTCATTGAAATTTCCCCTAGATTGACATTTATCCAACGTTTGGTAAAACTAAACTCATTGTTTTTAAAATTGCAATCCCTATGTTGGCAGGTGTAAATACTTATCTGACAAACTGGTGATGAATTTGTCACTGTATATTTTTAAACATCCATTGATTTAAAAAAATGCTGGATGTCCAACTATTTGTATATCTTTCCTTAGGTCCGAAAAGGGGCATTGACCTGGATACTTAACACTGTTTCTCTTCAGAATCTGCCTGATCTGTTGAGTATTTCTGGAACTCATGTTTTTAATTTTAGATTTCCCACTTTGTGCAGTCATATACTCACCCTAGAATGAGTGATTTCAAGACTGGGGACATATTTTTAAGATGAGAGGAGGAAAATTTATAAAGACATGAGGAGCATTTTGTTTTTAAACCGGAGTGGTTTACGTGTGGAACGAACTTCCAGAGGAAGTGGATGACATGAGTACAGTTACAATGTTGAAAAGACATTTAGATAAGTACATGAATAAGAAACATTTGGAGGAATATAGGCTAAGCCTATTCAGGTGTGATTAGTTTAGTTTGGGATTATGATCAGCATGAACTGGTTGGACCGAAGGATGTGTTTCCATGCTGTATAACTCTACAAAAGCCAGTGTTCCTGGATGGTTTTGTACCTATATACTCTCAATCAGTGATAAAGATTGAAATTGGCTCTCTTTTTACTGGCTGCGTTTGCCTTTTGAATCAGGTTCTATGCAGATCGAATATCTCTAACTTAATCCTTGATTCAAATACAACTAAAATATCCAATCAGCGTCAAGAGCATAAGGTGCATGCATCCTTTGTGCATGCTAAATTATGATTACAAATTTTAATAGCACTAGAATCAGTACTTCAGGTTGCTAGGTCTAGGGTAGATGCTAAAAATTAGAGTCAGTCTTGAGGAGTGAATCTAGCAAAACCTTCCTCACAAAAAGGGTGGGGGTATAAGTTTGGAATTTTTTTTCCAAAAATGGTGACCGATGCTTGAATATAATTAAATTTAAAACTGGAAATTGACAAAGTCTTATTGACCATATGGATTGGGCAATATGGACAAAGGTGGTGTGCGGATTTAGGTGTTACTGAATGACAAAACAGGTTTGATGGGCTAAATTGTTTATTCTGTTCTATTTAACTCAGTTGAGATCGGTGTTCTGCATTTGTATTTTTATACTATGAGCCCAAGGGATTAAATCAAGATTAAAACAATTAAACCTAACAAAAGCTAATTAAAGCAAGTAAGGCAGATGCTGGAGGTCTGAAATAAAAAGAAAGTGCTAGAGAAATTCAGCCAATCTGGCAACATCTGACAGAAACAGAGTTTAAGGGTTGTAAAGAGATATTAACTGAAGATAGCAACAAGCAAATGAAGACTTTACTAGAAATAAACAAATACAGCCAAAGTTCCTTGTTAAAGGGACAAGGAATATTAAAGTGGAAACAGGGTGATGCTTCATTGAGTTTTGGAGTATCTCTTAAAAGGATGTTGGGAGGATAAAGGGTTGAATCTATATGTATGATATGTGGGATAAGACAATTTCGCACAGTTCTTGTATAGTATATAGTTGAATAATTTTTTCTTCTTGTATGTAAGAAACTTTGATGTTTTTTGGCTGAAATTACATTGGCAGCCTCTTATGAATATGGTTTCTGACCACCAACAATAAACAAGCTCCAAAAATAAAACTTATTGTCTACCAGGTGGCACTCTAGAATCTGATCTGCCCAGTATGAACACAGTCCATCACAACTTCATTGTGAGAAATCCAACAGGAAAAGGGAATAAAACCTAAGAAAGTAGGACTATTAAGAAAAGATTTAAAATAATATAAATCTGGAAATAAATCACTGTAGAGTACATTTATCTTTTTTAAAATTCTGTAAATGATAGAAGCACAGTTCACAAAGCTGAGAATCTGGGACACCAGGTGTAACAAATATCCTAAAAAGCTAAGGAAGCAACACAAAGTAGTTGGTATGAAGAATGCCTAAATTAAGTTACTAAATATGCAGATTAGAAAATCCTCATAATTATTTAAAAATTTTGAATGTGCTCAGCTTTGCAATTCGCTCCAATAAATGGACATTAAAAATAAATGCAGGAAATACTTTGGTCAGACAAAGTGAAATCTTATATCCTTGAAGCTTGTTTTTACTAATTTTATTTTTAAAAAACACCTTAAAAATATAAAATGCAACAGTATGCACTGAACACAACTGTAACAGAAATAGGAGATGCCAAAATTAAACACAACACCGCATAGATTTAAGCTGGCAGCAATGTGCCCTCTAAGCTGCGTGGGTACCCAAATGGTCATACTAAGAATTCATACGTTTAAACTCATTCTTCGAAATTCTAGAGAAAGTTGGCCTAGTCTATAATCAATGCTCATTGAAAAATCTCAAGAAAAGCCTAGTGATTAGTCAGGGAAATCTCTGTTGCCCTCCTCCTATGGAAATTGTATCCTTCCTTAGATAAGGAGATCAAAACTATACGTAATGTTCCAGGAGCAATCTCATCACATCTTCCATGCAAATTAAGCACAAGCTGATCTCTTAAGGTAAAAAAAAATTGCAGTCTAGAAATCTGAAACAAACAAAACTGAAAAATTGCTGGAGAAACTCAGCAGGTCTGGCAGCATCAGTGGAGAGAAAATATTGTTAATTTTTTGACTCCAGTGATTCTTCTTCAGAACATACAAAAAAAAACTGGCTGACTATTCATCACAGTGAATCGAATTCATAAAATAACTCATTCAATATCCAGTGCAAGCTCATTCTTTGTTTTCTGATTACTGTGTATGTTTACAGTCTTATTAATATTTGAAGCTCAACTGAAACTCTAATCATAATGCTTTTATAGAAATTATTTTTACCTGTCCAGTTTAATCCTTGCTAGCAGTGGTTCTAGCCAGCCCTGAGTGCATTCACAATGTGCATCCAAGAATGTGATCACTTGTCCTGTAGAAGCCGCTGCTCCTTTCAGTCTTGCTCGGATCAAACCAGAACGTTGTTCCATGCGTAAAATTTTAATAGGTACTTGCAATTTCTTCACATATTTCTCTAATGGCTTGTTTAAAAAATCTGAAAAATAATGCAATTATGTTCAGCTGAAAATGTTCAAAATTACCTTTGAAAATAATTTTAAAACTAACAATTCTGCAGCAGTGCACAAATAAAGCAATACGTTTTGACAAGATTCGATGAAATGGTTAAATAACGTTTAACGGACATTTGAATACTTTCAAATATCAAAGTTGAGTTTCTACAAAGAATTCATGAATAGAATTCCAAAGAAGAATTTAAAATTGTTGATTCAGAAAGGAGTCCTTTATTGCAACGCAATGCTGAACTGGCCACTGGATCCTCTATACAGCTTTCAAACTGGTGCATCAAAACCTTTACACTAGAACTGATTTGCAGTGAGTGTGCTCAATTCATATTGGCTGTAACATGCCAGCTGTAAACTGACCACAAACATCATTTGCTATCAAACTCTCATTGCCATGTAAAAACTGCCTCAATACAGTTTACAAAATGCACTGAAAACTGATATCTACCAAGAATAAACACTTTTCTATATTGATTGATACTGAGCCACTGAACCAAACAGGTATGTTTACTTGATTAAATCAAGAACTGCAGATGCTGGAAATCTGAAAAACAGTAATTGCTGGAAAGAAAGCAGAATCAACATTCTGAAGGGTCACTGCACTACCAGAGCTGTTGAGTTTCTCCAGCAATTTGTTTCTGTTTCATATTTCCAGCATCCAACACTTAATTTCAATTTGCTGTTTACCATGAATCCATTTAAATTAACTTTGACTTCAAACTTTTAAATTGCAAGCCAGTTATAAAGCTTAGTTTTAGCAGAAATTGCCTGGTGGTCATAGTTATCCACTGAAATTGGTTGCATGATTGGTGTTAACTACCATGGCAAGAAATTTCTCATGGAGAGAGTGAGACTCAGTGTGAAAAAGAAAGATTTCTAAATTAGGAACTTGGTGCAGGTGGGAACTCATTCCAGAGATGGAAAATGGTGCTGCTTCTTCTACACTGAGATGTTCCAACTGTAGCATACTACTGCTGTGGGAGCCACTGACTACAGTTACAATAAGTATCTGCAACTCGAGGAACTTTGGCTCAGTGTTAGTTATTGACTGAGCAAAAAGGGAGGCATACATAGGGTTTAGGAAACTGAAGACAGAAAGAGCCAAAGAATACAAAGATAGCGAGAAAGAACTCAAATAAGGAATAAGGAGGGCTAAAAGGGGCCATGGTATGTCTTGGCAAACAGGATTAAGGAAAAGCCTAAAGGTATTTTACACATGAAAGGAGCAAGAGGGTAGCTAGGGAAAGACAAGAGGGAATTTATGCATGGAACTGGAGGAAGTGGGCAAGGTTCTTAGTGTATAATTTGCATTGGTATTCACAAGAAAAGGTAGATGCTAAGTCTCAGGAGGGGTAAGTTGTATTCTAAGTCTGTCAATATGAAAAGGCTGTGGTGTTTAGAGTTTTGAAAAGCATCAAGGCAGAAAGGTCCCCAGGATCTGATGAGACCTATCCCACAATGCTGAGGGAGGCAGGTGAGGAAATTACTGGGGCCTTGTACAAAATCTTTGTATGCTCTTTAGTCACAGGAGAAGGGAGAATAGGCAATGTTGTTCTTTTTGTTTAAGAAGGGTAACACATTCCAAGAATTGGCCATGCTAAATTGTCTATAGTGTTCAGGGATGTGTAGGTTAGGTACATTAGTCTGAGGTAAATGGAGAGTAATCGTCAACTGGGTCTGGGTGGGTTACTCTTCAGAGAGTCGGTTTGGACTTGTTGGTCCGAAGGGCTAGTTATCACACTGCAGGGATTGTATGATTCTATGAAATTGCAGGCCATTGAGCCTCACGTCAGTGGTAAAGAAATTATTGGAAAGTATTCTTTGAGATATCTCACATTTGGAAAAATATTGGTTCATTAGTGATAGGCCGCATGGCTTTGTGCGGGGAAGGTCGTGTCTCGCAATCTTGATTGAGTTTTTTTGAGGAAGGGACGAAAATGATTGATGAGGGCAGGGTAGTGGATTTGTCTACACTGATGTTAGTAAGGCCTTTGACAAAATCTCTCATGGCAGGCTGACACGAAAAGGTGAAGTCACAAAGGATCTGCAGTGTGCTGGTAAGATGGACACAGAAGACAGATAACATCGGCAGGCTGTTTTCTGTTTGGACGTCTATGATCAGTAGTGTTCCACACTGATCAGTGAGAGGATCCTCGTTGTTTGTAATATATACATAAATGGTTTGGAGGAGAACTTTGGTGGTTTGATTAGTAAATTACCAGATGACAAGGATTGGGGGTGCTGTAGACAGGGAGGAGGATTGCCAGAGGATACAGTAGGATATAGATAGTCTGAAGTCTTCAATGGAGAAATGGCAGATGGAGTTTAATAGAGATAAATATGAGGAGATGCATTTTGGGAGATCTAATTCAAGGAAAGTATACTGCAAATAGCAGACCTCTTAGTAGCATCAACACACAGAGGGATCTAGGTGTCCAAGTTCACAGTTCCCTGAAAGTGTCAACACGTGGATAGGGTACTCAAGAGGCATATGGCATGCCTGCCCTCATTGGTTGGGGCAAAGAATATTAAATTGACAAGTTATGTTGCAGCTATATAGCACATTAGTTAGGCTACATTTGGAATATTATGTACAATTTTAGTCACCACACTACTAGAAGAATGTAGACGCTACTGGAGATGAACAGAAATAGATTGCCAGGATGTTGCTTGGTTTGGAGGATATTAGCCATGAGGAGAGATGCCAAACTTGATTTGTTTTCACTTGAACATTGCAGGATGAGGGTCGACCTGATAGAAGTTTATAAAATTCTCCCCGTGTCTGCGTGGGTTTCCTCCGGGTGCTCCGGTTTCCTCCCACAGTCCAAAGATGTGCGGGTCAGGTGAATTGGCCATGCTAAATTGCCCGTAGTGTTAGGTAAGGGGTAAATGTAGGGGTATGGGTGGGTTTCGCTTCGGCGGGTCGGTGTGGACTTGTTGGGCTGAAGGGCCTGTTTCCACACTGTAAGTCTAATCTAAAAAAAAATTATGAGGCACAGGTAGAATGGATAGTTGGAGTCTTTTTCTCAGGGTAGAAATGTCAATTACAAAGGACACAGATTAAATTAAAAGTGGAAGTGAGAGGCAAGTTTTTTTAAAGCAAGAGTGGGAAGTGCCTGCAATTCGCTGCCAGAGGTGGTGGTAGAGGTAGCTGATTCAATAGCAACTTTAAGAGGCATCTTGACAGATATGAATAGGCAGAGAATACAGGGATACAGACATCACAGAAGCAAGGATTTTTAAGTTTAGAAAGTCACCAAGCGTTAGCGCAATCTTGGTGGACTAGAGGGCCTGTTCCTGTACTGCACTGAACTTAGTTCAGTTCAATGCAACAGTAATGGGAAAGTTACCTGGATACTTTGTTCCAGGTGACAGTCACATTCCTTGTATTAGGTACATCTTAGTTGTACTATGGTCAGCGACACAGAACACAAAAATTAGAAACCACAGGCCAAGCCTTGCTCTGTCATTCGAAAAGATCATGGCTGATGTGATTGTAGTCTCAATTTCACTTTCCTGTCTATTGCTGATGATTTTTGTACTATTCCTTTGTTGATCTAAAAGGTAGCTCAGCCTTGAACATATTTAATGGAAACACCACAAACTAATGAACCTCAGGCAAAACAAAAATCTCCTAATCGGAGTCTTAAATGGGCGATCCCCTGGTTCTCTCCCTCAAAGAAAAAAGATCCTGTCAACACCATGGGCTCTTATTAAGCAGCTGAATAAGTTACCTAATCAAACACCTTCTTAAAATCCAAATATATTCTTATCTGTCCTACGTGTTACCATCTCAAAGAATTCCAATAAATTTGTCAGGCATAATTTCCCCTTCAAGAAGCTCCACAGACTCTGCTTGACCATATTGCATATTGCTAAATGGTTTTTCGTAATAGACTGTAACATTTTCCTAATGAGAAAGTTAAGCTAACTGTCCAAGAGGCTACTTATATATATAAAAGGTATTACATCATCAGTTTTCCAATCTTCTGGGACTTAAAGAATGTAAGGATTCCTATAAGTTTACTACCAGTACATCCACTATCTCTGCAGCTACTCCCTTTAATATCCTAGGATTCACGTACAGGGGGCTCATCAGTCATAATCTCAATTTCGCTATCATGTTTTCTTTCGCAATCATTATTGTTATAGAGTCATAGAGATGTACCCGTCAGTCCAACCTGTCCAAACCCTTCCTATTCATTACCTATCCAAATGCCTCTTAAATGTTGCAATTGTACCAGCCTCCACCACATCCTCTGGCAGCTCATTCCATACACATACCACCCTCTAAGTGAAAAAGTTGCCCCTTAGGTCTCTTTTATATCTTTCCCCTCTCACCTAAACCTATGCCCTCTAGTTCTGGACTCCCTGACCCCAGGGAAAAGACTTTGTCTATTTATCCTATCCATGCCCCTCATAATTTTATAAACCTCTATAAGGCCACCCCTCAGCCTCCGACGCTCCCGGGAAAACAGCCCCAGCCTGTTCAGCCTCTCCCTGTAGCTCAGATCCTCCAACCCTGACAGCATCCTTGTAAATCTTTTCTGAATCTTTTCAAGTTACACAACATCTTTCCGATGGGAAGGAGACTAGAACTGCACGTAATATTCCAATAGTGGCCTAACCAATGTCCTGTATAGCCGCAACATAACCTCCCAACTCCTATACTCAATACACTGACCAATAAAGGAAAGCATACCAAATGCCTTCTTCACTTTCCTATCTACCTGCGACTCCACTTTGAAGAAGCTATGAACCTGCACTCCAAGGTCACTTTGTTCAGCAACACTTCGTATGATCCTACCATTAAGCATATAAGTCCTGCTAAGATTTGCTTTCCCAAAATGCAGCACCTCGCATTAATCTGAATTAAACTCCATTGCCACTTCTCAGTCCATTGGCCCATCTGGTCCAGATCCTGTTGTAATCTGAGGTAAGCCTTTTCGCTGTTCACTACACCTCCAATTTTGGTGTCATCTGCAAACTTACTAACTGTACCTCTTATGCTCGCATCCAAATCATTTCTGTAAATGACAAAAAGTAGATCTAACCTTGCTAATCAGTCTCCCATGGGGAACCTTGTCAAACGCCTTACTGAAGTCCATATAGATCACATCTACTGCTCTGCCCTCATCAATCTTCTTTGTTACTTCTTCAAAAAACTCAATCAAGTTTGTGAGACGTGATTTCCCACGCACAAAGCCATGTTGACTGTTCCGAATCAGTCCTTGCCTTTCCAAATACACACACATCCTGTCCCTCAGGATTCCCTCCAACAAATTGCCCACTACCAAGGTCAGACTCACTGGTCTATAGTTCTCTGGCTTGTCCTTACCTCCATTCTTAAACAGTGGCACCATGTTTGTCAACCTCCAGTCTTCCTGCACCTCTCTGTGACAATCGATGATACAAATATCTCAGCAAGATGCCCAGCAATCACTTCTCTAGCTTCCCACAGAGTTCTCAGGTACACCTGATCAGGTCGTGGGGATTTATCTACCTTTAACCGTTTCAAGACTTCCAGCACTTCCTCTTCTGTAATATGGACATTTTGCAGGATGTCACCATCTATTTCCCTATAGTCTATATCTTCCATATCCTTTTCCACAGTAAATACTGATAGAAAATATTCATTTAGTATCTCCACCATTTTCTGTCTCCACACAAAGGCCGCCTTGCAAGTTCACCCTCAAAGCTAATTTCCTCCCATTTTTGGTAATCCTTCACTTTTTGAGCCCCAAGAAAAAAATTCCCAAACCTCTAATCATTGCCACATTTGTTTTCTTTCAATCTGATGATACCCTCAACTTCCCTGCTTAACTATGGTTAGCTTATGTCTTTCTTAGAATCCTTTTTTGTCCCTGGGAACAGGTCATTGCTGTGAGCCATGAACTAATTTATTCAACTTATGTAATTTTTATATATCTCCTTTGCTGCTAGAACTCTTTTCCCAGTCCACTCCAGACAGTTCTGCCTTCATTCCTTTGTAAGTAACCTTATTTCGACTTAACATAATTGCTTCTGATCCAATTTCCTCCTTCTCAAAATGAAAGCTAAATTCTACCACTGTGTGGTCACTGTGACCGAGGGGAACCTTTACTCAGATAGTACTGATTAAACCTATCAATTTCAAAACAGCCTGATCCCTGGTTGAATCCACAACATGTTGTTCAAGGAAACTGTCAAATACACACTATGAATTCTTCATATTTGTTTTCTCTGATAATCTGATTATCTCAATCTGCATGAAGATTAAAGTCAGCCCCGATTAATGCACTGCCTTTGTTACATATCCTCAACCTCCTGATTTACTCTCTGTCCCCACAGTGTAACTACTGTTAGGAGGCCTATACACCACATCTACTCATGGCTAAGTGCTAATGTTCAGAGACTTGGCCATATTTGTAGAAAAAGTGCAAAAGGTTAATATGAAAACAATCAAGAATGCAAATGACATATTGACTTTTATTACTATACTACAATCCCCTTCCAATAATAAAGTTTTGCAACAACATTTCAGCATTTTGATCAAAATGCATTTGGAATACTGAGTGCAATTTAGACTGCAATTTAAAACAAAATACTTTTATTGCGTTCAATATAGCAAAGGTTCTCTAAATTGGCGCCTGGGAACGACAAAGCAAAATTAAATAGATGGAGTTGTTTCCTTTTGAACAGAGGAAGCCGAGGGGAGATTTATTTGAAGTATATACAATAATGAGAGATCAAAATGGAGTAGATAGGAAAGACCTGTTGTCCTTAGCAGAGATATGAATAACCAGGAGGCATAGATTTAAATAAATTGGTAGAAGTACTGACAGCATTGAAGAGATTGTTTTTCATTAAGAATGTTATAATACTCACTGCCTAAATGGGTGAAGGGAGATATGATCGTTTGATTTAAAATGTACTTGCATATGCACTTGAAGGGTATAAATTACAAAGTAAAAAAACAAGATCTGGAAAGAGGGATCGGGCTGGAAAGCTTTTCTTCAGACAGGAGATTGGTTGACTGCTTTTCTTCTGTGCTATAAATTTCTATGTTGCTACATTAGCAAATATACTATAGCCAGGGTAATGTACATTAACTTTAAAGTCTTAATGGCAGAGATAAAGGTCAGTGGTCCCATTAAGTTCATGTCTTATGGAAATCCATTTCCTGATAGCCAGTAGCAACAACAGGGCACAACAGATTAAAATTCTAAACATCCATCATTCAAACACCTGGAGCTTTCTGAAATGTTTTGTTTTTGTCTACACAATAACACAATTCTCCCCTCACAACCACAATGTAATTAACTAGGAAGAATAAGCAAATAATCATGCACCACTGTTTCACAAGTCATCCCAAAATGTAAAAGGATTCTTTTAGACCTCTAAAATAACCAATGTATCTGATTGAATTGCAACATTTAAGAGGCAATTGGATGGGTATATGAACAGGAAAGGTTTGGAGGGATATGGACCGGGTGCTGGCAGGTGGGACTAGAGTGGGTTGGGATTTCTGGTCAGCATAGACGGGTTGGACCGAAGGGTCTGTTTCCAGGCTGTACATCTCTATGACTGCTTTTCAGGACAAAAAAGTAATTCACACCAGGTTTAAGTAGGAACAGAAAACTATTGTAAAACATTTATTGTTAATCGAAGATAGAGGGAGAAAAAAGGATTTATACTTTACTACTGTAATTTAAAATCAAACTCCTTCAAAAATCTCAGAGTAGCTACTCATTCATTCATGATTAAAATAGATGGTTTGACACCTATTATGGATCGAAAATGAACAGACAGGGCAAATAAAATACCACATATCATAACTCTAGATCTCAAGGTTGGTTTAAATAGTCTTTTCTGATTTTTAGCATGATGACATACTGTTTTCTGAAGGCTGACAGTCATCCTTTGATTCAAAATTTGATTAAATGGCCCTACATCCTTTTTCTTTAAAGCATTCTTGGTTCTGCCTTTCTTTCACATATAGCTTGACAGAACGCACTGAGAGAGAACATTAGAACTAAGAGCAGAAATCTGTAATTCAGCCCCTCGAGCTTGCTTCGCTATTTAATGTAATCATGGCTGATGACATCTCAACCTCACTCCTGCCTGCTCTTCATAACTCTTTAACCCATTACTGATTGAAAATCCACCTGTCTCCATAAATTTACTTAATGTCCCAGCATTCACAGCATGGTGGAGGAGTGAATTCCACAGATTCACAACCCTTTGAGAGCAGTAACTTCTCTTTATCTCTGGATTTAAATCTATTATCCCTTATCCTAGAACTATTACCTCTCATTCTAGATTGTCCCACAAAATAAAGTATCCTTTCTACATTTACTATGTCAACCCCTTTGGCACTTTAAATTCCTCAATTACAGCTCCTCTCATTCTTCTAAATTCCTGACAGTATTGGTCCAAACTGCTCAGTCTCTTCATAAAACCAATGGAAACTTTACCACCTCCAGGGAATTTTGGAATATTATAACCAGTGGATCCACTACCTCTGCTGCAACTTCAAGAACCTATGATGTAGGCCATCAGGCCCTGGAGACTTGTCTGCCTTCAATCCCCATCTTCTAAATCTTCGGATTACTTTTTATTACTGAGATGGTACCCAGGTACTCAATCATGAAATTGGATGCAAAATGTTGATTTAGTCTCTCTGCTATTTCTATGTTTCTCACTAATACTTCCCTAGTCCCATCTTCCAATGGATTCACTTTAGCTACTTTCTTCCCTTTTATATTCATAAAGGCTTTTGCCATCTATTTTCATATTTTGCACTAGTTTTCTTTCATCATTTACCTTTTTCCTTTGGTAACCCTTTGTGGTATTTAAAAGTAATCCAATCTTCCAGCCTGCCACTTGCCTTTGCAATATAATGTGCCTTACTTTATGTCTTTATATTACCTTCAACTTCCTTGCTTAGCCATGGTTGTTTATTTTCCCCCTTACAATCTTTTTCCCTGTGGAATATATTTCAGTTTTAGTTTACTTGCCCTCCAACTGAATTTGAAATTCTACTTTGCTATGAACACTGTTCCCCAGAGGATTCTTTACTATAAGAAATTAACTAAATCCACCTCACTCCACATTACCCGATCTAGAACAGCTTGCTCTCTGGTTGGTTCCACAACATTTTGCTAAGAAACACAATCTCTAATGCAGTCTATGAACTCTCCCTCAACAGCTCAATACAATGTGTCAGAGAATGTAGTCATCTCTGCTTTAATGCACGTTTCATCAACGCAAATTGGCTAGACTGCTATTGAAGAATTTAGACTATTTATAGAATGCGAATTTTCCTTCCCTGTACTAGCTATAATGCTATTCCTGTCCCATTGGTTTAAAACAGTGTTATTAGGCGATTTTCTTAGAACGCTCTATTGCAGAAGAACAGAATTATCACATTATATCAGAATAGACCATAAGGAGCTTTTAACATTCTGCAGTTCAACTAGAAGGTTGTTGTCAGGCAGAATTTCCTTAACTCAAAAGGCTCACTGCTTCAAAAAGCAATAACTGTCCTCAAAAGTTGCACTTCAACATATCTTACAAATATACAGGACTTGGTTTTCATGTTGCAAAACTCTCCTGGTATATCAGTTATATGTCATTACAAATTCCATTTCAATTTATAGTCCCAAAATAGAAAAAAAAAAGTCATCTCTTGCAACATGCTCTGAGAGCTATGTCACGTTAGAAGAAATTACAGGAGAACACAATTAGCTCATCCTGTGAGATGACAATAGACAATAACATTCTATGAATCCAACTTCAAATTAGTTGGATTTAACTCTGTAATTTGTTTTTGGAATAGAAGGTTTAAATTTCTTATTGGAACAATGTGGTAACTATCTAAATAGTTACAAAGAAATTATGTGCAATTCAGAAGAAACCTATCTACACAGCAATGAGATCGTAATGTGGAACCTGTAATCAGAAGTTGAGGAAATAATAGAAATATTTCAAGGGAAACTAGAAAGCATTTAAGGGAAAACAGAATAGAAGTTTCTACTCAGATAGCTGGATGAGGAAGCACAGGAAGAGGTTTCAGTAGATCATAATAGCTGGCAATAGTCGGAGGGCAAATTACATTTGTCTGTATAGTTTCCAATCTGAATACCTGAAAGAGACATGTTAACAACATCTGGTAAAATTGGACAATTGCCACATGAAAGGAAAGAGCCACAAGATTATTACGTACTTCCTGATGGCATTCATTTTTAATTAGATTTTAAACCAGATTCTTTCCCAATATTATAAAGCCTGAGAGAAAGTCCTCCTTAATTATCTGCCCACCAAAATGGATCTGATGCTGAGTTAAAAGATTAAGTCTCAGTGACATTTTAAAACATGCAATAGCTTATTACAAATAGCATGCAATCCAGTGTTCATATGGTTAAAGACATTAATAATGATAAAATGCTGCCTATGAAATACATGCAGTAGCCAACTATGTGGAATACAATCCTAGCTACAAGTAATCTTGACCATGTTTTCTGTCATTACAAATTAATCATAGCCATCTCTGTGAAACAGAAATAATCACAGGTGACCTTTAAAGTGTCACCTGCTGGCCATAATTCACAAAGAACAAAGCACATAGGCTGCACAAGAGTGGAGCCAATTTCCTTTCATCTTGAATTCTAAGTATTTAGCAACATGCTCATGGTTATAATGTTCTCTTTCTTCAGTGACTTTAGGGAAGTGGGGGAAGGGAATAATATTTCATTAATCTTACTCAGCTTCCAATTTCCTACTGCATTTGCGTGACATAGCTAGTGCTGCAAGCATTGATATTGTGGTCCTTATTCCAAAGTGATACGTCCAGGCACTTCATGGGCCTCCTTCTCAGAGTCCTCCATTTCACACTGTATTCAGGCCTGTACTAAACTGTCATTCATGTGTGATGCAAATGCAGACTGTTCATGTTACTAACAGACCTTTTCTACTTCTGACAGTTCCCACATAACTTAATTAGAATTGTTACAAATAGATCCAGTCACTGTGGCCACAAGGCCAAGGCACAGAGAAGTCAAGGAACCAATGTGCCACTACGCCCTGACCCAGCAGTAACCTCCAACAGCTGCCAAACAGCTTCTAGATGAAAAAAATCAGAGCATAAGATTCCCTCAGGATGTGGAGATGGTACAGGAGGCTCAATGCCGATCATTCTCAATGCCATTTGCTCCATTCTCTTTGCCACTGCAGACTGTGGATGCCCCAGGATAACATTACAGAACTTTTCTGAGCTGGAGCAGGACTTATAATTTGAGAGTGAGTGTCAATAGTCACCCTGTACTACTAACCAAAGTGACAGCGGAGCTAAATTTTAACTGCATCTGGCTGCTTCCAAGGAACCCTGGGGAACTTGTGTGGAATCTCAATCGTCAACACAAAAGGTATCAAGGCTGCTTCCAAAGCAATTTGTGCCAAATAATGCCACTTCATCTCACTTCCCATGAAGTCAGTCCTGCAGCCTAGGCAATATGCTTTGTGAACTTAAGTGATTCACCCCAGGTGCAGGGTGCTGTAGACTGTACAAGTTGCATTGAAAGTGCCATATCATAAATGTGGTCAACTTCATTAGCAGAAGAGAGTTTTGTTCCACCATCTGTAATCATTCCACATCTTAGAAGTCTGTGCCAGTTACCCTAGCAACTGCCATGACATGCATACCCTTGAGAATTCTCAGATATATGTTTCATTTCCAGAACCAGATGGCTTACAAGGATGGTTAACTGGGAGACAAGGGATACTCTCTACATCCAAGACTGACGATTTGGTTGCACAATTGAAACAAAGTGTGCTGCAAACCCTTGCATGCTGTGCTTGGTCAACTGCAGCAGGCAAAGAGGGAATATGTTGGACAGTGAAGAGCTGACACAGTGGTATATTCTTCAGAGGAAGACAACAGAGGTATTGAGCAGGAGAAACATCACCTTCAGCATGATACAGCAATATAGCATCAGAAGCAACAAGTCAGACAGGATCTAATTAACTCACCCTTCTAACAGATTTGAATTGGGTACAGTGACCATTCATTAACCACAGAGTCATAGAACCATAGAAATGTACAGCACAGAAACAGACCCTTCAGTCCAACCCATCTATGCTGACAGATATCCCAACTCAATCTAGTCTCACCTGCCAGAAACAGACCCATGTCCCTCCAAACTCTTCAAAAGACTACCAGCATACTCATTCCCAGAAGTATATGCGGCTTTTCTTCATTATCTTTTATTAAAGACCAAGAAAATAATGTTTTCAACTGCTTATAGGTTTTCTACCTGTGATGTTCGCATATGGAACAATATCAAGATATTATGCTGGGTGCTAGGGAAAGAGTTACACTCACTTCAACACAGTTCTAACATGGCATTATATTAAGAACAGGCAGCACACGTAGCTTGGTTCTCTGCAGCTGCAGTTACTTTACAGTCATTAAGAAAAATGATAATGTAAAGAGACATAAAGGAATGTGAATGCGAGCTTTTCTTTCCAACGAAGCATGCCATCAAAATACCCTTAGAGCTGTCCTTTTTGATTCCCTTCCCATTGAGTGTGCTGTGAAGGGCTAGTCATCACCGGCAATGATTGACCTGGTGAAGAGCTAGGCTTTATGCAATTTCTGTCATCAGCTCCATATTTAAAGTCCGGGGAGAGGAAGAAGAAGGAAGAAGGAAGAAGGAAGGAGGAAGGAGGAAGGAGGAAGACTTCACCTGCTGAGTGCAAAGCAGTGTCGTACAAAGAAGTGAGCAGCAGAGAATTGAATTTCGTGACTTACTACAATTCATGGACAGAAACCTTCCATAAAACTCGCATGGCTAATGTTTGGTAAATTTTGGCCCAATATTTTTAAAATGGAGAAAAAGATATACATTAAATATTAAAACAAAGTTACCTTAATTGTCAAGTAAGAGATACATTAATTAATTCAATTAAGATTGGATTCTTTGTGGACCAGTGTTCATATATTTCAACTGAATATTTGGGGTTATCTCAATTGTTATGTGGGAAGTTACAATTTAAAAGAATGAGGGGAGGATCTCAGAAATATAAACTGTTGATGGGACTGGACAGACTTAGATGCAGAAAGAATGTTCCTGATATTAGGAAAGTCCAGAACTACGGGTCACAGTCTAAGAATAAGGGGGTAAGCCATTCAGGCCTGAGACAAGTGAGAATTTCTTCACTCATATGAACTGTGGAATTCTCTCCCACAGGAAGCTGTTGAGGCCATTTCATGAGATAGATTCATGAGGGAGCGGGATGTGGCCCTTGCATCTAATGGAATCAAGGGATATGAAGAGAAAGCGAGAATGGGATACTGAGATTGCATGATCAGACATGATTGTATTGATTGGTCGTGCAGGCTCAAAAGGGCTGAATGGCCTACTCCTGCACTTATTTTTTTCAAAAAGGTATTTATTTGATTCATAACAGGACTACTTTGACTTATTTCCCACATTATACTGAAGTTATCCAATTCAATTGTATGAAACGTTTCAAATTTTCCATGGAAAGATCTGACTTAATGGTTAGGATGGCCAATATTGCTTTGTCATAAAATACTCTTCCATCTGATTATGGTTTAAAGTCCTGGTTTTTTGTGTGTGCGCGCGTGTGCGTGTGCGTGTGCGCGCGCGCGCGCGGGGGGGTAGGGGGTAGGTGGTGAGTACTTCTCCTGCTTAGTGCAAAACAGTGTCATACAAAGAAGTGAGCGGCAGGGAATTGAATTGCGTGACTTACTACAATTCATGGACAGAAACCTATCATGAAATTGCCGTGGCTGACGTTTGCACAGTAGGTTTCACAGTAATTCATGTCAGGACAGAATCACAGAATACCATTTGATGTACATATTTTTATCAATGAACTCACATTTTTGTGAAAACAGCCATTCAGATTGTGTTTGCAAGTTATTGCACTTCCTGTTAAATATTTGAATTTATTGTAAAGTAAGTTTTAATTTAATACTCCTGTATTAATTCCATATTGTTTGACCCTTTTTCGTTCATAACACTAGTAGTTTCCTTGTTTGCATTGCTTGGTGTTTCAACTTCGTTTTCAGTTGGCAAAACAGAGGAACAATGGAAAACTCCAACTAATTCACGGCACAGTCAGGCTTCACAAGCACCATGTTGCAGAACAGTTTTTAAACTTTGGCAGTTGTGAGACGTAAAATTACAAAGTATTTTCTGAAGCTGTAGATTGGCCTGGTTACAGGATTTACTCAAACAAATTCCAGGATGCCAGGGTGAAATATTTCAGTATATAAATGTACCATTTAATTGTAAATTATAATTTACAATTAAAAAAACTACTGTCCCCAAAATTCAGCATTAAAGTGGCTGTTCAGACATGATATAGAATAGCTTGCCAAGTGATATCACAGTTTATTTCATCTGAAGAGGAGGTCCTTGGTGCCTTAGAATTCATTTGATGTGAGGAGCCGATGTTGGACTGGGGTGGACAAAGTTAAAAATCACATAACACCAGGTTATACGTCGACAGGTTTATTTGGAAGCACTAGCTTTTGGAGCACTGCTCCTTCATCAGGTGAGCAGTTCTCCAAAAGCTAGTGCTTCCAAATAAACCCACTGGGCTATAACCTGGTGTTATGCGAATTTTAACTTTTTAAATTTGAGTGATGCCTTCCCATCACTCCATCTGGGGGAGTCCAGAACTAGAGGGCATGGGTTTAGGGTGAGAGGGGAAAGATATAAAAAAAGACCAAAGGGGCAACTTTTTCACAGAGGGTAGCACATGTATGGAATGAGCTGCCAGAGGATGTGGAAGAGGCTGGTATAATTGCAACATTTAAGTGGCATCTGGATGTGTATATGAATAGGAAAGGTTTGGAGGATATGGGCCGGGTGCTGGCAGGTGGGCCTAGATTGGGCTGGGATATCTGGTCGGCATGGATGGGTTGGACCGAAGGGTCAGTTTCCATGCTGTACATCTCTATGTGCGTACATGGCAATTAATTTGCTTTATTTGAAAGATTTGATCATAGCCTTCGCCAGCAGCCCAACTCTTCCCTAAAAGAGTGACGACCATATGCTTAAACTACTGCAATTACAGATTTAAAAACTAAACAATTCCACTGACTGTTATATGAATATGTGCATGTGGGCAGAAGAGCAGCTTGGACTAATAATACAATGACAGCATAATACTCATTTATTTTCAAATCTTAACACGCCAGCTCAGCGTTATTTCCCACGAGCAATAAAAGTTCTGATTGTTAAATAAGCAAAATAAATACTCAGTTATAAACTGCTTTAAACCCAAGTATCTGAGCAATATTCCTAGTTGGAAGATGCCTTTTTTCAGTGCTCTCAGTGATGCATCAAATACAAAGATTCAAATATTACATAATGTTACAGTTTTATACACACACACACACAATAATGTCACTATTCAAGGGAAGGGAAGAAGATGGACAAATGATAATGTTATTTGCATAACACGAATGATGCATGCGCAAAGATTTGGATGATTTAGTATTCGTGAACTTGCTGAAGAGTGTGTTTTGATAATGTCACAAAGGTGACTATAACTGCACATGCACCAGTAAAATATGGCCACTGGTCATGTGTAAAATATGCTTCTCAATCATTAATAAGAGAGAGACACTGTTACTTGAGGTGATGTTGGGGGGGGGACCTGCACATTTCTATTTAGGCAGAGACTTGAAAAATTGTTTAGCCTCAGTGAAGGTAGTGTAGCCATGACTAACATTTTCTTAAAAAAAAGAATCACCATATAGCTTATCCTTTGCACGTACATTGGTTTAGCTGCTCATATTTCACGTTTGCATTGGTATTCCCATATTAGAGTCACAATTCTTTCCCATTCAGCCCATGCCAAGGCATACAAAGCAATGGGCCAAGTGCTGGAAAACAGGATTAGAATGGTCCACTGGTTGTTTTTGACTGTGCAGGAGTAATGGGCCAAAGAGCCTCTTTCTGTGCTGTAGACCTCTATGATTATGACATTAAGTTGTGACTTTTCCTTAGTGGCTTGTCCTCAACCTTTAAAAGAAAAGGAGTCATTTAAACAGTAGCTGGTATCATTAAACAAATTCTGCTCAGATATTCAGGATCTTTCACTAGAATCTCCCCCAAACCCAAATAATGATATTTACTTCCTAGACCATGCCACACGTCATAACAGTTTTCAGTTTTCCTGATCACTTCAGAATTCCAACATAAACTAAGAACATGTTTTGACCAGAAAAACCGAACGGAGGCTCAATATAGCTTCTGCCAGTTGTCATTATATCCTTGGTCTAGTCATGAAGATTGAATTAAATTGGTTAAAAAAAGGTCTGTACCCTTTCACATCAAGAAAACATTTGATGAATGAGCCCCAGGAGGCCAGTAATACTAAAGTCAAATCCAAGTCATTGATAATTAGGGACAAATCCAGTAACATCAAGTAAGAACGTCATGGCTGCTAGATGCAGAAGAACATAAGGAATGAGAGCAGGAGTAGGTCATTCAGGTATTTGAGTCCATGTCACCATTCAATGGGATCATTGAAATGATTTTCTATTTAACACCATTTTCTTGCATTATCTCTATTTTTCATAATTTTTTTTTAAAATGCAGAAATCCGTCAACCTTAGTCCTGAACATACTTAATTATAAGCCTTCATAAGCAGAGAATGTCATGATCCTAAATAAACTAACCCTTGTTCAGAGACTGCATCCCCTGGTTTTAGACTCCCATGTTAAGGGAAATATCAGCCCTGCATCTTCCCGTTGAGTAGTCTAAGAATTTTACATACTTGGATGAGATTATCATTCATTCTTCAAAATTCCATAGAATAAGGGTCCAAATGTTTGAATCAATTGTCAAAAGGGCAACTCTCTTCCAACCCAGGAACTAGAATTAGAATTCCTACAGAATGGAAACAGGCCCTCCGGCCCAAAGTCCATACCAACCCTCCAAAGAGCCATTACCCAACCAGATCCATTACCCTACCCTATTACTCTGCATTTCCCCTGATTATTGCACCTAACCCACACATCCCTGAACATACTGAGCAATTTAGCTTGACCAACTTGCCTAACCTGCACATCTTTGGACCATTGAACCACCATGTTTGCCCATCGTTTGGTGAAATCCCATTGCACTCTTTCCAAGACAGTGATGTCTTTGTCGGTAAAAGGACAAAAAAAATTGTACACAATATTTAAGATGTGGTTTCATCAATGCTCTGTACAACTGCAGTAATCATCCTAACTATGCAAAAACAGTGCAGAGGTTCTTTACATCAACATCCTAAGTCAAATTGTCTTCAGAGGTGAAGTTATTGAAAACAGAGTTATCATAAATCCATAGGTGGCTTATAAATGATCAGGTCAATATTGGTCACAGGTCTGTACCTCAGTGTAAAGACATTAAGACACAGGAGCAGAAATTAGGCTACTCAGCCCACTGAATCTGCTCTGCCAATCAAATTATGGCTAAAAAACTTTTTCAACCCCAATTTCCAACTTTCCCCCTGTAGCCTTTGATCCTTTCAGCAATCAAGAACCTATCATCTCAGTCTTAAATATACACAATGGGCTGGTTTCCACAGCCTTCTGTGGCAATGAATTCCACTGATCCACCACTCTCTGGCTGAAAAAGTGTTTCTCCTTACCTCTGTTCTAAAGGGTCTTGCCTTTACTCTAAGGCTGTGCTCTCAGGTCCTTGTTTCTCCTGCCAATGGAAACATCTTCACAACATCCACTCTGTCCAGGCCAATCAGTAATCTGTAAGGTTCAATTAGATCCCCACTCTTCCTCCTAAACTCCTGGGATCATTCTCGTGAATGTCCTCTGAACCCACGCCAGGGCCAATACATCTTTCCTTAAGTATTAGGCTTAAAATTGCTCACAATACTCTAAATATGGTCTGACCAAAGCCTTATAAAGCCTCAGAAGTGCATCCCTGCTTTTATATTCTAGTCCTCTTGAGATGAATGACAACATTGCATTTGCCTTTCTAACTACTGACTCAACCTGCATTTATCAAGAGAAACAAGGACTCCCAAGTCCTTCTGCACTTCATATTTCTGAATTTGCTCCCCATTTAGAAAATAGCCCATGCCTCAATTTCCCACATTGTATTTCATCTGCCACTTTGCCCACTCGCCCAACCTGTCTAAATCTTTCTGCAGTCTCCCCACCTGCTCAATACTAACTGCTCCGCCACCTATCTTTGTATCATCTGTTAACTCAGCCAGAAGGCCCTCAGTTCCTTCATCTAGATCATTAATATGTAAAGCAAAAAGTTGTGGTCCCAACACTGATTCTTGTGGAACACTAGTCACTGGCTTCCATCCTAAGAAGGTCATTTTTATCCCTATTCTCTGCCTTCTGCCAGACAGCCCATCTTCACTCCATGCTAGCACCTTGCCTTGAACACCACGGGCGGCACGGTGACTCAGTGGTTTGCACTGCTGCATCAGAGTGCCAGGGATCCGGGTTCGATTCCCGCCTTGGGCAATGGTCTGTGTGGAGTTTGCACATTCTCTCAGTGCCTGCGTGGGTTACCTCCGGGTGCTCTGGCTTCCTTCCATAATCTAAAGATGTGCAGATCAGGTGAATTGGTCATGCTAAATTGCCCATAGCATTAGATGCATTAGTCAGGGGTAAATATAGGGTAGGGAATGGGTTTGGGTGGGTTACTCTTTGGAGGGTCAGTGTGAACTTGATGGGCCAAATGGCCTGTTTCCATACTGTAGGGAATCTAATCTTATTCAGCAGTTTCCTATGTGGTTGATAACATCCATTGGCTCTCCTTGATCTAACCTGCTCATTATCTCCTCAAAAAAGAATTCTAGCATATTTGTCAGGTATGACCTCCCCTTGATGAAACCATGCTGACTTTGTCCTATTTTACAATGCACTTCCAAATACTTATAAATCTCATCCTTCACAATGGACTCAACGACTGAGCCTTTAATTTCTTGACTTTTGCCTTGCTCCCTTCTTAAATAGAAGATTACAATAATGATTGTCCAGTCCTCTGGGACCTCCCTGACTCTAGTGGTACCTGAAAGACCACTTCTAAAGCCTCCACTATCTCTTCATTGTTAAGAAATTTTACGAGAGTTTCATCACCTTTGAATCATGTTGTGTCAATTCTATTCTTGTGACCATCAATTTCACAATATGACTTTGGATCGGGGACAATTATGTCCAGTGAAATAGTGCTGGGTGAAATTAATAAAATATATTTCTCTTGCTATGTTTCATTTGATTTGGATAGGTGCTGCTGTTCTTGGGGTGTGTGTAGCACTAAAAGCAAAGTACTGAGAAGCTGAAGATATGAAACAAAAGCAAAATGTGCTGGAGTAACTCAGGTCTGACAGCTGGGAGAGACAAAATTAATATTTATAATCTAATGTGTCATTTTGGAACTGAAGAGAGCTGAAAATGATGGTTTTTATGCTGTTGATAAAGGAGGAGGAGAAAAAGTGAAACAGATGGCGAGACTGCTCAGAGCAAAGGGAGTAGTAACTGTAGCAGAGACAAATGGGTAATGATGATGGGGGTGAATGGTAGATCAAAGATTAACTGCACTGATAACAAACCAATGCAAACTAATCATTGAAGGTAGGGGATGAAATCAAATGGAGGATACTGCTCATGCTCTGAAGTTGCTGTACTAAATGTTGAGTCTAAATGGTTCTAAAGTGGAAAACAAAATGCTATTCTTCCAACTTGCATTTGGCTTTGCTGGAGAACAGCAGTAGGGCTAGGACTGAAATGTTACACCAACAGAAACTCCATTGTTGCTCTGGGTGGGGGTGGGGGGTCAAGGATTGAGGGCAAGTGTGCAGGAAATGGATCAGGCATGGGTGAAGGCCCTGACAACCAGAGTGTGGAGTAATCCTCTATTGAGGGAAAAAAAACAGTACACTTGAGGCACCCTTCTGAAAGGTGGTATCATCAGGACAGATTAGCTGGACATGGAGAAACTCAGAATGTAATTAATTTTACACTGAATATATGGGGGACAGAAAAATCAGAGTAATTCAGATGCACAGCATGGAAACAGACGCTTCGTTCCAACTCGTCCAATCCTTTCAAGTTCCACAACATCTTTCTGACAGGAAGGAGACCAGAATTGCATCCAATATTCCAACAGTGGCCTAACTAATGTCTTGTACAGCAGCAATGTCCCAACTCCTGTACTCAATACTCCTGACCAACAAAAGAGAGCATACCATTTGCCTTCTTCACTATCCCATCTACCTGCAACTCCACTTTCCAGGAGCTATGAATCTGCACTCCAAGATCTCCTTGCTTAGCAATACTCCCCAGGACCTTACCATTAAGTGTATAAGTCCTGCTAAGATTTGCTTTCCCAAATGTGAGGCAGCACCTCACATTTATTTGAATTAAACTCCATCTGCCACTTCTCGGCCCATTGGCCCATCTGATCAAGATCCTGTTGTAATCAGAGGTAACCTTCTTCGTTATCCATTACACTTCCAATTTTGGTGTCATCTGCAAACTTACTAACTATACCTCTTCTGTGCACATTCAAATCATTTATGTAAATGACAAAAAGTAGAGGACCCAGCACCGATCCTTATGGCACTCCACTGGTCACAGGCCTCCAGTCTCAAAAACAACCCTCCACCATCACCCTCTGTCTTCCATCTTTGAGCTAGTTCTGTACCCAAATGGCTAGTTCTCTCTCTATTCCTTGAGATCTAACATTGCTAACCAGTCTCCCATGGAGAACCTTGTCGAACGCCTTACTGAAGTCCATATAGATTACATCTACTGCTCTGCCCTCATCAATCCTCTTCGTTTCTTCTTCAAAAAACTCAATCAAGTTTGTGAGACATGTTTCCCATGCACAAAGCCATCTCAACTATCCCTAATCAATCCTTGCTTTTCCAAATACATGTATATCCTGTCCCTCAGGAATCCCTCCAAGAACTTGCCCACCAGCAATGTCAGACTCACTGGTCTATAGTTCCCTGGCTTGATCTTACTGCCCTTCTTAAACAGTGACACCACGTTAGCCAAACTCCAGTCTTCCGGCACCTCATCTGGGAATATCAATGATACAAGTATCTCAGCAAGAGGTCCAGCAATCACTTCTCTAGCTTCCCACAGAGTTCTAGAGTATACCTGATCAGGTCCTGGGGATTGATCCACCTTTAACCGTTTCAAGACATCCAGCACTTCCTCCTCTGTAATCTGGACATTTTGCAAGGTGTCACCATCTATTTCGCTACTTTCTATATCTTCCATATCCTTTTCCACAGTAAATACTGATGCAAAATATTCATGTAGTACCTCCCCCATTTTCTGTGGCTCCACACACAGGCCACATTGCTGATCTTTGAGGGGCCCTATTCTCTCCCTAGTTACCCTTTTGTCCTTAATATATTTGTAAAAACCCTTTGGATTCTCCTCAATTCTATTCGCCAAAGCTATTTCATGTCCCCTTTTTGCCCTCCTGATTTCCCTCTTAAGTATACTCCTCTTGCCTTTATACTCTTCTGAGGATTCACTTGATCTATCCTGTCTATACCTGACATATGCTTCCTTCTTTTTCTTAACCAAACCCTCAAATTCTTTAGTCATCCAGCATTCCCTATACCTACCAGCCTTTCCTTTCACCCTAACAGAAATATACTTTTGCTTGATTCCTGTTATCTCATTTCTGAAGGCTTCCCATTTTCCAGCCGGCCCTTTACCAGCGAACATTTGCCCTCAATCAGCTTTCGAAAGTTCTTGCCTAATACCATCAAAATTGGCCTTTCTCCAATTTAGAACTTCAACTTTTAGATCTGGTCTATCCTTTTTCAGCACTATTTTAAAACAAATAGAATTATGGTCGCTGGCCCCAAAGTGCTCCCCCACTGACACCTCAGTCATCTGCCCTGCCTTATTTCCCAAGAGTAGGTCAAGTTTTGCACCTTCTCTAGTCGGTACATCCACATACTGAATCAGAAAATTATCTTGTACACACTTACCAAATTCCTCTCCATCCAAACCCTTAACACTATGGTAATCCCAGTCTATGTTTGGAAAGTTAAAATCCCCTACTATAACTACCCTATTATTCTTACAGATAGCCGAGATCTCCCTACAAGTTTGTTTCTCAATTTCCCTCTGACTATAATACAATCCCAATAAGGAGATCATCCCTTTCTTATTTCTTAGTTCCACCCAAATAACTTCTCTGGATGTATTTCCAGGAATATCCTCTCTCAGCACAGCTGTAATGCTATCCCTTATCAAAAATGCCACTCCGCACTCTTTCCATCCTTCCTGTAACATTTGTATCCTGGAACATTAAGTTAGCAGTCCTGCCCATCCTTGAGCCATGTTTCTGTAATTTCTATGATATCCCAGTCCCATGTTCCTAATCATGCCCTGAGTTCATCTGCCTTCCCTGTTAGGCCCCTTGCTTTGAAATAAATGCAGTTTAATTTATTAGTTGTACCTTGTCCCTGCCGGCTCTGACTGTTTGACTCGCTTCTGCTCTCAATTGTACCAGTCTCTAGATTGATCTCTTTCTTCACTATCTCCCTGAGTCCCACCTCCCCACCTTACTAGTTTAAATCCTCCTGAGCAGCTCTAGCAAATCTTCCTGCCAGTATATTAGTCCCCTTCCAATTCAGGTGCAAACCGTCCTTCTTATACAGGTCATTTCTAACCCAAAAGAGATTCCAATGGTCCAAAAAATGTGAATCCTTCTCCCATACACCAGCTCCTCAACCATGCCTTCATCTGCTCTATTCTCCTATTCCTGCCCTCACGAGCTTGTAGCACCGGAAGTAATCCAGATATTACTACTCTCAAGGACCTCCTTTTTAAGTTCCTGCCTAACACGCTGTCATCTCCCTTCAGAATCTCAACCTTTTCCCTTACTATGTCATTGGTTCCAATATGGACAATGACCTCTTGCTGGCCCCTATCCCCCTTGAGAACATTCTGCACCCTCTGAGACATCTTTGATCCTGGCACCAAGGAAGCAACACACCATTCTGATTTCTCACTGTTGGCCATAGTAATGTCTGTCTGTACCTCGAACTAGAGAGCCCCCTAACAGAATTGATCTCTTGGACCCCATTGTACCCCTCGTTGCATTAGAGCCAGTCTCAATACCAGAAACTTGGCTGTTCATGCTACGTTCCCCGATAATCCATCATCCCCTACATTTTCCAAAACAGCATAACTGTTTGAAATTGGTATAGCCACAGACGGCTCCTGCACTAGCTGCCTACCTCTCTTACCTTTCCTGGAGTTAACCTATGTGACTGTATCTGAGACTTTTCCCCCTTCCTATAACTGCCATTCATCACATACTGTTGCTGTTGCAAATTCCTCATTGCTTCTAATTGTCTCTCCAATCGATCCATTTGATCTGATAAGATTCGCAACCAACAGCATTTATGGCAGAAAAAATCCACAGTAACCCTTAAACTCTCTTTAAACTCCCACATCTGACAAGAAGCACATAATCACTCTACTAAAGCCATTTTTGCTCCTTTACAATCTACAGGCCCAGAAAATAACACTGTCTTATTCCTCTACAAAACACTGCCCCAGGTTATATGAACAGTTATGGTTTTTTGTTTAAGCTTAATCAAGAGACATATCTCAAAAAACATAATCAAGAAAGAACCCACTCTACTCACTACTGCAGGCTTTCTGTTCCCACTTAAAAACAATACACTTATCTGCTTCTGTGCTGTGAACTTCACCCAACAGTTTCTCCAAGATCAGTTGTGAATTTCACTGTTTGTTAATTTTCCCAGATGCACGCAGATGTTCAGCAATACAGCAATACAAAGGCAGTAACTGTGCAGGTTCACTGCTGTGTCAGTTTCTTTCTCTCTCTCCTGCACTGACCTCACCACGTACTTCCTTTGTCTGTTCTTCTCCCTTTTAAAACTGCTGTTGCCAAAACTTTTAATTTAAAGTCAAGTTAATTTTGAAGGCCTGAAAGCAGAGCTAGGTAAACTGGAAAATTACTTTTAGGAGTTGGTAATAATGTTTCATTGACTTGCATTTAGGGGGAATATTTCAGTATACATTCCAAGAAAGAAGTTGTTCAAGGGAAAGAGTTGAATTTGAATTGAATTTATTGATGTGTCGCAAGGCACAGTGAAAATCGTTGTTTTGCGAGCAATACAGGCAGATCAGAGTTAAGTAGCATAGAAAAGTAAATAATAGGTAAATAGCAGCAAAAACAAAAACACAGGTACAGGCACATGTTAAGAGTTTGAGTGTCCATTCAGTATTCTAACAGTAGGGCAGAAACTGTTTTGCAACCGGCTGGTGCATGTTCAGGCTTCTGTACCTCCTCCTCAAATGGTAAAATTGCCAGGGTGGGATGGATCTTTGAGAATGCTGGCGGCCTTTCCTTGACAGTGGGCCCAGTAGATGGATTCCACAGATGGGATCGGTGATTGTCCGGGCCGAGTTCACCACTCTCTGTGACCGTCTCTGACTTTGAATGGCACAGTTGCCACACCAGGTAGTGATACATCAAGACAGCATGCTCTCGATGGTGCACCTATAAAAGTTGGCAAGGGTATTTGCTGTCATGCCAAATTTTCTCAGCTGTCTGAGGAAGAAGAGACAGTGTTGGGCCTATGTAACTAGAGCATAAACATGAAGAAAGCTTGTTGTAGATGACTACTCCCAGGAGTTTAATACTCCCCACTCGTTTCATCTCTGTGTTAACGTGTAGGGGAACACGAGTAACATCCCACCAAAAGTCAATAACGAGATCCTTGATTTAGCTGGCATTGAGAGCTAGGCTGTTCTCAGTGCACCATTTTTCCAGGTCTTCCACCTCCCGTCTGCAGTCTGAGATTTGACCAATTATGTGGTCTCATCAGCGAACTTGTAAATGACATTAGTCTGATATTTGGTGACACAGTCATGGGCATACAGTGAGTACAGTAGGGGGCTGAGTACGCACCAGTGTTGAGTGTTAGTGAGGATAAAATATTGTCCCCAATCTTCACTGATTGTGGCCTGTGGGTCAGGAAACTGAGGATCCGGTTGCAGAAAGTCATTGAAACATGATGCATGAGCCTTCTTAGGCACAGGGATGATGTTGGCCCTCTTGAAGCAGGCAGGGAATGTGGCCTGTTGCAGGGAGAGGTTGAAGATGTCAGAAAAGACCTCTGCCAGTTGATCTGTGCATGCCCTGAGTGCACGGCCTAGTACTCCGTCCGGTCCCATCACTTTTCTTGGATTCACACAAAGGAAAACTGATCTGACCTCTGATGCAGTGACTATTGGGGTAAGTTCATCATGATTTGTTGAAATAGGTGTTACCTCTCTACTGAAATTCTGGTCAGAGCAAGCATAGAAGGCGTTGAGACAATCTGGGAGGTTCATTATCCATATTTCATTAAAACAGAGTGATTAGTCCAAAATAACTGCCCATACATGTACAGAAGTGGACCATGATGTCAGCTGGCCATGTGAGGATGCAGTAAGCATCTACTCACATCACTGACTTCACTGCAATTTGGGGCAGGAGGGCAAGCAGGCCAGGAAGGCTTGGTGTTAAGGTGGAGCTTCACCTCTCTGGCAGATTAGCTCTCCGCCACCTTGCCACCCTGCCATCATTTGCAGCAGTGGAGGGCAGTGCGCAGGTGCATGGGAAAATGAATTTAGCTTTAAACTAATCTCAGATTTAGTAGCAGAGTAACAATGTACAACCACTACTTTTCAATCACAATTACAGAAAATATTTGCCATGTTTCTCTGACCATGATGCCAAACATGGAGCATAGCATAAAAGAAAAAAACAAGTAGGAAGAAATAAATGGGGGAAAAAAAATACCTTTCAGCAGTTGGCTCTTGTAAGTGACTCTATCTTTGATATTTGATAAGATTTGAAAAATTAACAAAGATCCAAATCTTAAAATTGGAACAGACCGAGTGATATGTTGAGTTGTGAAAACAAAAGGTGAGGGAATAAAATCCTCTCAAGTTAAGTGAACAGAACTACTAAAAACAAGGAAGACTATAGCTTTGAGTTTGTAATTGTTATGTGCATTAGTAATCTCTGCCATTTTTTCAGGAAAAGTTAAAATCATACTACATATTGCACCAAAATATCTTCAATTTGAGAAGATTACAAGCCAAAGTACATAACTTTAAACACAGTGCCCTGTTTTATTTAGACAAAAATACTTTGCACCTTTATCAAACAAAGGGATTATGGAGACAGCTAATTGTTGCTGCAAACATGGCAACATTCGCACCCATCAGAATCTACCTGCCTGGTCAGACAATTAAGATTAACAAGTAACTGTTCTTGCTGCATCTCTGTGCCAATGATGGCCAAACCAATCAGCATCCTCTTCCCATGCTGTATAAAATGGTGCCCCTTTGTACAACTCTATATTCCTTGCATCTTAGCTCTGATGACTACAATATGAAAAATTTCAACTTCTTGTCTTTTAGAAATGTTCAAATTAATGGATTTTTTTATTACTATAACTTAAAACAACTGTGCAATTCTCTCTTCAGTTTCTCTAGTTGCCCAAGTCAAAACTTCAGCAGATTCACTACTGTTGCGTAAGGACCTAAAACAGAAGTAGGCGATTCAGCCCCTCAAGTCTGTCCCACAATTCTATAAGACCATGACTGATCTATCCAAGGCCTCAACTCCACAACACTTCAAAAATCTATTATATGCTCTTTAATACATCTTGCAATCTAAGTGCACTCAAGCAAAGAAATCCAGACATTCAATTCTTTCCTGTTGAAGCTCTGAACCCACCTCTCACTGCAACTTCACATCAATTTCCCCACATGTCCTGTAGGGAACAGTTCAGCTTAAGGCCTATTACATCAATTTCATAACTTTTTTAAAAGATGTCCAATCAGCTTTCACTCCAATATTGTGACAAAACATCCCAAGTTATTATCACAAACCTTGTGAATGCGACGATCACGGCTAATTTACAGAGCATGACACCAGTTATATACCATTATTTGCCAATTATTTTCTTCCAATTTCAGCTGAGAAGAGGGGTGGGAACAACCTCCCTTTTGACACTTTTGTTCTAATACACAGAACTCAGACGTCAGTTTACAGCAGTGCTGACTGGCATGCATAGAACCTCTCGGCAGTTGCGTGATCGCAAATCTTCGAGGGAGCATTGGTGGAGATTTAGTCTTATTAACATTTATCGTGTAGCTAACAGGAATGAAACATTTTATGAGCATCGTCCACAAACTGACAGCCTGCTTTCCTACAAGAGTAAATGCTTTAAGAATGCTTCATTGACCATTAAACTGCTTCTCACTGCGCGATGTCGTAAACCACATGCAATTTTTCTCACTAAGTTGCTCTGTTAATCTTACATTTCTTTTTGACTATGTGGTTTACCCTTTGAGATAATTTGCTTTTTTGAACATTGAAGGGATGTCAGAAAAATAATGACTGAAGGAACACAAGTTACTAGGTCAGATAGATTTCCTATTTTCAGGTCAGTAACAAACTGGCATACAGTTTCAACATTTTGTAGCCATAAACAAAAATCCACAGAGTTCAAGCAGCGACCTTTCAGATACTATAACTATTTTTGTCTATATGTCCCCAACAATGTCTTCATCCTACACAAAAAATGCAAATGCAAAGTTAACAATCAATTTCTGAAGCATGCAGTCTTACTGAAACATTTACAATTTTGAGAGGAGGCTTGACAGGGTCTATGCTGAAAGCACGCTTCCTACAATCTTCCAAGATACGTGCATCTCTACAAGTCTAGTCTTTTGTTCATCTGATCTTCACAACTCCACAATTGCATCTTCAGTTTCCTCAGTCCCAAGCTCTGGAATACCCATCCTATTCTTCACTGCTTTTCCCTTTTTGGGATTAATGTACTTTTGACCAACTTGATCCAATGTCTCCCTTGTATGGCTGTGTTGTTTTTTTTGTTTTGTAATGTTCCTGTGTAACACTTTGGGACATTGCATCACATTAAGATGATCCTGTACAGGACATTTCACTGCTGAAATATCCAATGACTTCTGTGGCATTATGTTAAAGAAAGTCTGCCAGGAAAGAGGGACTGGAGGAATGTGCAGCAAATCAGCATCACAGAAATGGCAGAGAGAGGAGAAGCAGTGCATGCATCTGAACCAGCAAGAGACATAGCAGAGACATCAGCTTCAAAAAGTACTGGAGAGAGCAGTCAGCAGCCTCTCAAACAATAGCAGAGAATGGGTCTGTAAATTCAAAAAGTGAAGAGGGGACCTGTGCTAGCAGGGCTACAATAGTGGGAGTTAAAAACTAGTGCTGGGTGGAGTGCCCCCTTAAATTTGTTTCTTTGCACATGAACCAAAAGTGTGACATCAGGAGATCAGGTTGGTTATTGGTGGATAATTGTGTCTTCTGATCAGCCAATTGATTTAAAAATCTGTGATACTGTTGCAAATGAATATAGTTAAGAAATTCACCTTGAAAATATTTAACGTCCAAATTAATCAATAGCATCGAATAGATGTGGCTAGGCAAGCAGTATGTTGCAGCTGTGGTATATGGAAATGGTGAATGACAACACAATCCATGATGACTATGGCTACAGCAAGTATTGGCTTCTCAGGACATTTTGACTCAGAGTTTATGAATTAGAGTCTGAGCTCTGGACGCTGTTACAACACCAGAGAATGGAATGGATAGGCAAGTGCGCGTTTCAGGACACAGTCTCAAAATTAGATCAACTATATCAAATTTGGTCCATGGTCAGCAATAGGAGGGCATGATTGAGAGGGAGGCAAATATGAGGATCCAGAATTTAGCCTGGAGGAGCCTCAGCCAGTGCCTTTGCCTACAAATAAGAGGCTCTTGTTCACAACATGGCCAAGGGCACAAAACAGCAAGGAGGATGAGCGAACTGACCACAACACCATGGCCCAGAGCATCATTCAAGTTGGGGGCTGAGAAGAAAAATGTAGCAGTAACAGGGATACTGTTATCACAGAACAGATACTGTTCTCTGTTAAGACAAGGTCCTAATGGTTGGTTGTGTTGCCTACTTAGCAGTAAGGTTCAGGACATTTCTTGTCAGTGGAGAGGAAGGAAGATGATCCAGTTGTGGTCCATATAGCTTCTAATGGAATAAGGTCAAAAAGAGGTAGGTTAGCTTCATTAATAAAGGAATATTCTTACAGTGGTGAATAATGATACAGGTGCAATAGATGATGTTGAATCTATTGTACCTGTGACGGGAATCTATGATGGGATAAAGAAATGACAAGAGAAGAAGTCACAAGTGGGAATCATCCATAGCCTCCTGAAGAGTTGTCTCACTGTAGAAATGAGTATAAAATAGTTGGGAAAATAGAACTATGAGAAAGGCAGTATTGTGTAGTAGCAGGCATTTAACTAGATATTTCAATGTTCAGCAAAATTTATTCCAGTCAAAAAGATGGACTCAATGAGAAGGATGAACCATTCGTGATTAACAAAGGCATTGCAGGAGAGCATCCAAGTAAAACTAAGGTACACAACATGTCAAAACTAGTGGCAGACCAGAGGATTGTGATTTTGTTTCATTTTTAAAAGGAACCAGCAACAGATGACTACTATGTTAATAAAGAGTGAGAAAATTGATTATGACTAGGAAATTGGTAAAAAATAAAATCATCAGCAGGTAAATATTAAAAAAAAGCTGAAGTAAAACAAAGAACTGAGGATGCTGGAGAACTGAAACAGAAACTATAGGTAGCAACAACCCTTCAGCAGAACTAATGGTGAAATGTTAACTCTGCTTTCTTCCCACTGATGCTGTCAGATCTGCCGAGTTTCACCAGCAATTTCTGTTTTTGTTTCACTAGCTAAACTAAGTGTGGAACCTTTGAAGGTTGCAATTGGTGAATTAAAATGGGGAACATACAAAGGGCAGATATGTTAAAGTAATATTTTGCATTAGTCTTCATGGTAGAAGATTCTATAAACATTCCAAAGATAACAGGCATGTAAATTACGAACGGCAGTAAAGATCTTCTAATAGTTTCTAGCACAAGGACAAAATATTTGATAAATTAATTGGATTAAAAGCAAACAGGTTGCCAGAACCAGATTTCCTTTAAACCCTTGGATGGAGGTTGTGATTGCAGAGGTAGTGGAAGCATTGGTTAAAATATTCCAGAGCTCACTGGATTCTGTACATTCTCCAGTGGATTAAAACATTGCTAATGTTATGCCTCTTTCAAGGAGGGAGAGAAACAGAAAACAGGCAACTGTATGCCAGTTAGCAGATCATTTGTCATTGGAAAATGTTAGAGTCCATTCTTAAGGAAGAAAAAACAGGGCCTTCAGAAACGATTAACATAAGCAAACAAAATCAGTATCGTTTTGCAAGTGAGATAATCTTTAACAAATTTGCTACAGTTCTTTGAGAATATAACAAGCAGAGTTGATAAAACTGAACCTGCAGTCAATGGATCTGGATTTTCAGAATGCAATCAGATAAGAGGTTATTGCACAAGACAGGAGTTCAAGGTATTGTGGGTAATGTTTTAATATGGATGATTGGTTAATAAGGGATAGTGTTGGGATTAACACATCATCTTTTTCAGATTGGAATGACGTAACTAGTGGAATGGCACAAAAGTCAGTCCAGTGGTCTGAATTATTTACCGTCATATTAATAATTTGAAGGAGGGGGCAGAATACAAGATATTCAAATTTGATGTTATATAAAAATATGTAGGAGAGCATGCTGAGATGAGAACACAAAGAATGTACAAGGGGATATGAATAGGTTCAGTGAGTTGGCAAAAATTTGGCAATGAAGCTTAAATGTAAGAAAATGAGGTCATGCACTTTGATAGCAAGAATCAAAAGATGATGCAAACTGAGAGAGCATTCTGAAGAGTGCAGCACACAGGTTTTTGGGTGTGCCTGTACAAAAAACACAAGGTTAGCATGTAGGTGCAGCAAAATACTTATGGCAGCTAATGGAATTAGTAAGAGGTTAGAGTTTAAAAATAGAAAAGTCTTATCATAACTACACAGAGTGTTTGGGAGGTCACACCTGGAGCATTGCATAGAAGTTTGGTTCCCACATTAAAACAAAAGATTAAAATGGCATCAAAGCTTATCCAGAAGTGATTCACTAGGCTGATTCCTGGGAATGAAAGGATTGACTCATCAAAAATGATTGAACAGGTTAGGCCTTTATTTGTTAGTGTTTAGAAGAACAAGAGCTGGCATTTCCAATTTGGTCAGACTATTAGCAGAAACTTTATAAAACTGTACCAACAAATGCAGCAGTATATTACAAGGACTAAAATGGTATAAAAGAAAAATAAACCATCACTTTTCAAGTGATGAGCATGGTGCAAGCTATTCAAACTTGCCACATTCCATATGAACCATTAGTAGAGTCAGCAAGCCACATGAAAGGTATAGTGGAATATTACAATTGAGGCTGGTGTATATTATTTTGCTTATTTGTAGTACCAAACTCCTCATCTATTTGCTACATATTTTAACAATAAATGGGACATCCAAGTATGTAAGATATCCATAAATACACACAATATTGAAGTACAGTTGACAGAGCTTTCGTAATAGGAAAATACATGTAAAAAGGTGAAATATAACCTCCAGCTAAATATTGTTGGCGAACTCATGTGAAATAAAATTTATTTTCTTCACGTAAGACATTTTGTTTTAACTGATAATTATTCAATTAAATGCGATCTCTATTAAACAGAATCTCTATTCTGAAAGTATATTGTTTCCTCACTTCCTTTACAAACATTTTACTGACTCGTTAGGAACCTTGGACAACTACAAGTGTTTGGAAATTTTATCATACCTCTCTCACTGGCGTCATCCACCAGGATAATCTCCTCTAATAAATGTCGTGGCGATCGGTTTATCACACTGTGCACAGTGCGTAAAAGAGTGCTCCATGCTTCGTTATGAAAAACTATCACCACACTTGTCTTTGGCAGACCATCAGGATACACTTTTGTTTTACACCTAGAGAAACCAGAAGAATACAGAGTAATGAGAAAAAAATATTTTTATACACTTATACTTGCTGGGCAATCTCTAAAATAGCTAAATGACAAATGTCCAATAAGCAAAAATGCACATGCATGTCCAGTTTCAGCTGTACAAAATATGTTCAAATTATTTTGTTTACGAATTACATTGCATAATTTGTTGAATAAATGCAAAAGTGAGGGCAAGCAGACTAGATATATGCCAGTACAGCAACATTCTAACTTGACAAATAGTACCTATCTGCATCACAATTCAGAAGTGTTTTTAGAAATATATTGTACTATTGATAAATGACGCATTATAAGGCTTTTATTCAAAAAAAGTTGTCATTTGCTAGAACATAAACTGGCATTATACTTACAAAGATAAAGATACAAGACTTCAATCACTGCTTGAAAATAATACCTAACCCACTTACAGGTCCACTTTTTCACATCATTGAAATATTTCAAATCTGAGTAACTGGTTTTGGAATTGAGTAAAAGATTATATAGTACTCACTATACATTAGACAGGAGAAATTAGAACATGCTCACTCCACAAATTACAATTAATCATGGACTCTACCAAATTCACGTCACTAAATTTAAGTTTTCTCCCCACTCAAGTTAAATCAAACTGTACTCCACAACTGTCAGTTTAGTCTTGCATTTCACATCTTTCATTCTGGATTAGATACCACCCTTGATAACATCACTTTTGCAAACTATAATATAGCTGTAAAGGTGCAACATATATTGGAAAATGGCAGCTAACAACAATTTGTAACTCAGATCACAGGATTCATTTACACAAGGTTTATGATGGCCTCATTCAACACCAGGTTCTAGGTTTAAAAAAAAGCCAAATGAAATTTCTAAAGTAAACATAGCCTGTGAAATAAAACAGGAAATAAAAGTGAAAAAAAGCAGTCAAAAATGTATATATATATTTGCATTCATAATTCCTTTCCCCAAATAAGCATATATAAAGCCAATTAGATCAATTTAAAGAAACTCAACAGTATATTACTTCAGACCGACTTGAATTAGTTTATGTAACTAGCCATATTTTATCCTGTTAATATATCCCAACATCCATTTTTCTTCTTTTTGGTAAATATTTGCACAAGGTAATAATCACCTTATTAGTAAGAAATGAAATTAAATCAATAGTAAAACATGAAGTAGGTTCAGATGGTGTAGAATCTCTGCAGAATTGAGGAACTGCAAAAGGTTGTAAAAAACATAGCTGAAGTTATGTACAGGCCTCCAAACATAGTCAGGAGCTGGGGCACAAGATACACCAGGAGACAGAAAAGATGTGTAGAAAAGGCAAAGTTACAGTTATCATGGGAGATTTCAATATGCAGGTGGCGTGGAAAATCGGATTGGTAGTGGATTGCAAATGAATTGGTGGAATGTCAGTGAGATTACTTTTTCCAGCAGCTTGTAGAACCCACTAGTGAACAGGCAACACTGGATTTAGTGTTGTGCAATGAGGCAGACTTGATAAGGGATCTGAAGGTGAAGGAACCCTTAGGAATCAGTGATCATAATATTTTGGAAGTTACTCTGCAATTTGAAAATGGAGAAGACAGAATCAGAGGTAATCGTGTTACAGCTGAATAGAAAGAAACTCAGAGACATGAGGGAGGAGCTGGGTAGAATAGCCTAGCAGGAAAGACAGTGGAACAGCCATGGCAGGAGTTTCTGGGAGTAATTCAGGAGGCACAGCAGATTCATTCCGAAGAAAAAGCAGCATGGTACAGGGAGGATGAGGCAGCCATGGCTGACCAAGGAAGTCAGGGATAGCATAAAAGCAAAAGAGAAAGTATAGAATGTGGGGAAGGACAGTAGTAAACCAGAGGATTGGGAAGCTTATAAAGACAACAGGGCAACAAAAAAGAAATAAGGAGGGAGAAGATTCAATATGAGGGCAAGCAATCCAATAATATAATGGAAGACTAAGAGTTTCTTTAGATTTTTAAAGGGCAAAACATGTATAAAAGTGGACATTGGATCAGTGGAAAATGACATTGGAGAGACAGGAATGGGAAACAAGGAAATGGTGAGGAACGGAATAATTACTTTGTGTCAGTCTTCAGGGTAGAAGACATGAGTAATATCCTAAAAATTCAAGCGAGGGGGCAGAACTGAGTATAGTGGCTATCACCAAGGAGAAGGTGCTAGAAAAACCAAAAGGTCTTAAAAGGTGGATAAATCACCTGGATCAGATGGACTACATTCCAAAGTTCTAAGGGAGATAGCTAAAGAGATAGTGGAGGCATTTGTGATCTTTCAGGAATCACTAGAATCAGAGAGGGTCCCAGCAGACCGGAAAATTGCTAAAGTGACACCCATTTTAAAAGGGAGCAGGTCAAAAGATGGAAAATTACTCACTAATTAGCCTAACCTCGGTCATGGGTAACATCCAAGAATCCATTGTGAAAGATGAGAATTCTGAATACTTGGAAGTGCATGGTAAAATAAGATAAAGTCAGCATGATTTCATCAAGGAGAGATCACACCTGAAAAATTTGCTAGAATTCTTTGAGGAGGTAATGAGTAGGTGCCAATGGATGTTATCTACCTGAACTTCAAGAAGGTCTTTGACAAGGTGCCACACAGGAGGCTGTTGAGTAAGATAAGGCCCCATTGTTAGAGGCAAGGTGCTAGCATGGATAGAAGATTAGCTGTCTGGCAAAAAGAAGACAGTGGGGATAAAAGGGTCTTTCTCAGGATGGCAGCCAATGACAAGTGGTGTTCCACAAGGCTGAGTGTTGGGACAACTTTTCACTTTATACAGCAATGATCTAGATGAAGGAACTGATGGCATTCTGGATAAGTTTGCAGACAATACAAACATAGGAGAGGAAGAGATGACATTGAAGAGGTGGGAAGGGTGCAGAAGGATTTGGACAGTTTAGGAGAGTGGACAAAGAAGTGGCAAGTGGAGTACAAACATGGGAAAGTGTGAGGTCATGCACTTTGGTAGGAAGAATAGAGGCATGGACTATTTTCTAAATGGGGAGAAAATTCAGAAGTCTGAAGTGCAAAGGGACTTGGGAATTCTACCCAGGATTCTCTCAAGAGAGACTTGCAGGTTGAGTCAGTAGTTAGGAAGGCAAATGCAATGATGGCATTTATTTTGAGAGGAACTGAATGTAAAAGCAGTGATGTACATCGGAGGGTCTAAAAGGCTCTGGTCAGACCACATTTAGAGTATTATGCAGTTTTGGGCCCCATATCTCAGGGAGGAATGTACTGGCCCTGGAGCATGTTCAGAGGAGGTTCACTAGAATGGTCCCAGGAATTAAAGGCTTAACACGTGAGGAACGTTTGAGGATTCTGGGTTTATACTGGAGTTTAGAAGGATAAGGGGGGGGATTTAACTGAAACATACAGAATATTGAATGGCTTAGACAGACTAGATGCTGTGAAGATCTTTCCATTGGTAGGAGAGACTAGGACCTGAGGGCGCAGCCTTAGAATATAGGGTAGATCTTTTAGAATGGAGATAAGGAGAAACGTCTTCAGCCAGAGAGTGGTGAATCTATGGAATTCATTGCCACGTAAGGCTGTGGAGGCCAGGTCATTGAGTATGATCAAGACTGAGATAGATAGGTTCTGAGTATCATGGGGATCAAGGGTTACAGGGAGAAAACGGAAGAATGGGGTTGAGAAACCTATCAGTTATGACTGAATGGCAGAGAGTGGGCTTGACAGACTGAGTGGCCTAATTTCTACTCCTATGTCTTATGATAATTCTCAAGCATTTCATTAAAGACAATCAGGAGAATTAGTAAAATAAATATAAGATGCTCAAGAAACTGAGCAGATGGACGGCACCTCTGATGAGGAAACTCAAAACACAATCTATCGGAGTCAACATGGTTTTATAAAGGGTAAGTCATTAAAGTGCTCTTCACAGATGTAACAAGCAAAGTGAATTCTAGTAATTCTGCAGATATAACATACCTGGACTTCCAGAAAGCATTTGATGAAAGGTGATGCACAAAGTTTAATATACAAAAAGATCACACTGGGTTAGGGCTAATATTTTAACTTGGATAGAGGATTGGTTAACTAACTGAAAGCAGAAAATTGAGTTAAAGTGGTCTTTTTTCTGGTTGGCAAGCGGTAACTAGTGGGCTCCCATAGTATTTGACATTTAGGCTTCAACAATTTATAATCTATATTAATGATGCAGGGTTAAGAATGTACTAAAAAGTTAAATTTGCATCTGACACTAGAATAGGTGGGAAAGTTGCAAGGAATAAACAAAAATTAGAAATGGATCCATATAAGCTAAAATTTTCCAGATGGAGTTCAGTACGAATAAGTGAGAGATTACCCAGTTTCATCGGAGGAATAAAAAGGCAACTTATTTTAATGGAGAGAAACTTCAAAATACTTTAGTGCAGAGCGATCTGGATGTCCTTGCACAGGACTTGCAAAATGCTAGTTTGCTGGTACAGCTGGACGGCAAACGGAATTTTGCTATTTCTTGCTAAAGCAATAGAGTATAACAGGAGGGAAGTGTAATTATGACTCTACAAGGCATTGGTGAGACCATATCTGGAGTACGGTGTAAAGTTTTGGCTCCTTTGAGGAAGGCCATAATTGCATTGGAGGCAGTTTAGCGAAGGTTCACTAGATTAATTCCAGAGATATAAAAAAGAAATTGAACAATTTAGGCCTATACTCAAAATTTAGAAGAATGAGAGGAGCACTAATTGAGGCACAGAGGAAGCTACATTTAGATGTGCAGCAGATGTTACCCCTTGTGGGGCAATCTAGACAAAGAAATCATAGTTTGAGGCGAAGGAGTGACAAATTTAAAATAGAGATGAGGAAGTATTACTTCTTGCAAAGGGTTATGAATCTATGGAATTCATTACCCCAGAGTGGGGTAGACACCAGGATTCTGAATAAATTTGAGGAGAAAACAGTTTTTAATTAGTAAAGTATTAAAGGGTGAAGGGAGTGGGCAGGAAAGAGGAGTTGGGACTAAGATAAGATCAGCCACGATCATGTTAAATTACAGAGCAGGCTCAAGGTGCTGAAGTGTCTATTCCCTTTCCTGGCTCCCACGTTCTCAAAACCAAGTTAAACATTTCAGGTCAACGAGACTTCTTCAAAACTCATTTCAGATTTTTAGCAATTTTCAGCAAAATTACTGATCATTTTCTTGACTGATTTATAATATTCATTTTTTTAAAAATGCATAAGATGCTGAAGCTACTGATTAGACTATTTGCTGGTCTCCAATTGTTCTGGAAGTGGTGATGGTGAGCTGCCTCCTTGAATTGCCTCATTTTTGGTGTGGGTACAGAGTGCATTTAAGAAACAAGTTCCCGGATTTTAACTCAGTGATACTGAAGAAATGTTAATACATTTCCAAGTCAGGACGGTTCTTGACCTGGAAGGGAACTTGCAGGTGATAATAGGGCCATATATGGGAAAGGTTGGGGTTTGAAAGGCATTATTGAAAGGAGTTTTGCAGAGCATCTTGTATCAATTGTACCATCTATAAGATGGTACCCTGCGTGTCAGTGACAAAAGGGAGTGAACACTCAAGATGATGAACGAGGTGCCAATCAGCAGGCTACTTTGTCCTGGATGGTGTTGTGCTTCTTGAGTGTTGCTGGAGTTGCACTCACCCAGGAAGTGGAGAGCATTCAGTTACACTCCTGACTTGTAGATGATATCTGGTCATTGATTCATTTCAAAAATAACATCTAAATTGCCATGTACCATTCTGTTAGGAACTTAATTATTTAACGTACTTGGAGAGAAGGGGAAACTAAAAAAAAGTGATGGGGAGCCTTATTTTCCTGTCGCCAGCCAGAAAGCCAATCTGTTCTCAAGATCCCATGTTAAGACAAATTATCGAGTTTGGATTGGGAAGACAATTGGGGAAAACCAAATGGATGATAATGAACCAGTTGTCAACTGAAGTTGAAATCAGCTGAGGCATATATACCAGTGGCAGAATGGAGATCAAAGCCCCAATTAATTAAATCTGAGCTACAATCATCAGAGGGCCATAGCCGCAGGCTGTGAAAGAATTTGCTTTAGCAATGTCTCCGTGAATACACCCCACCTTCCGGAGCCCTCTTTCAGTTTGATTGGTTCTACTGAAGAGGTTCCTATTGGCCTTCTAAATAGTGGAGACCATCCTTGGTCATTACATGGTCAGAGCATCTGGAGGCAGTCATTCAATTGGCTAGCTTTTCAAAAATTACTTAATAAAAGCAAAATGCTGTAGAGACTGGAAATCTGAAATAAATCAGAGAACGAAGGAGAAACTCCACAAGTCTGGCAGCATTTATTGAGAAAAAGATTAATGTTAACATCGAGTCTGATAGGACTCTTTTTCAGAGTGGAAACAGTTGGAAAATAGTGGGGCTTTCATACTTCCAACAGAGGTGGAGGAGGAGTAGGGAGAGTAGATGGCATGGAAGCCCAATGCAAACAACAATGATGTTGCTAATTGGGGTGAAAGGGAAAGCGAGACGTAGAGTCAATATAAAAAGGTGTGGAAAGGTGAAAACAGGTCCATTTGGTCACATCACCTTCTGGTCCTAGTGGTAACACAAAAGACCCATATTCCCTCTTGATCATGGCCCAGGAATAAACATTACAAACATATCACAAGCATATTATATAGTGGGCATCAAAAAATTCACATCATTTACAGAAAGCAATACAAGAGAAGGGCATGAAAGCAAAGCTGGGAGAAAGATACAAAAAGGTTGAAACAAGAAAAAAAAACTTTGTAAAAAATTTAAAATCGTGGGTACTGAGAACAGGTACTTATTTGAATGATCATATTGAATGGCAAAAAGGCTTGAAGGGCTGATTCTGCTAATTATTTGTAATTTATTTAGTTGGCAGTAATTAATGTCCTGGAAACGCATAAAACTCAAACAGAGAGCAGCCAAATTCAGCTGCACATCAATTGGTGTTCAAATAGTTCTCCCAACAGGCAAAACTAAATAGGCCTAATCTTCATCTTACGTTTAAGTCATACAAGGGTTACATGCGGAAAATCAAACCCACTATTCTCAGAGTCAAAAATGTTCAAGTTTTTGAATAGTCTAGAATTTTCAATTTACATGTCTTCTAGACTCTCGTTAACAAAGCATGGATCAGATTTTTGTACATAAAAGAATCACTATTTATTACAAATAAATGACTCTAGTGACCAGTAAACAAATCAAAACGCACATGGACTGGGGATAGTGTCCAGACACTGATAGAGAACTGGTTGACAGACATGAAACACTTCAGGAATACATGGGCGCTTTGCCTAGCAGCGGCCAATGATTCACACAGTACATTGGGATCAGTGCTTGGACTCAAATTGTACATACAATATATTAATGATTAGACGACGGAACTAAATGTAATATCTCTGGGTTTGCAGATGACACAAAGTTGGGTGGGATGGTGAGGAGGATATAGAGATGCTTCAGTGTGATTTGAATAATTTGTGTAAGTAGGCAAAAACATAGCAAATTAAGTTTAATGTGAATAAATAGGAGAATATCATTTAGGTAGCAAAAACAAGGAGGCAGATTATCTTAAAGATAGATAGTCTGGTTTCCTTGTACAATAGTCACTGAAAGCATGTAGATACAGCAGGTAGGAAGCGTAGCACATTCTACAATAGTTATCATAACAATAGACTTTGAGTACAGGGAGCAGAGAGGTCTTACTGCAATTGTTCAGAGCCTTGAATATGGTGTGCAGTTTTGGTCTCCTTATTGGAAGAAGATTGTCCTGGCTACAGTGAGAGTGCAATGAAGTTTGCCATATAGATTTCTAGGATGGCAGAGCTGAAACCTGAAGAGAAACTGGATCGATTAAGATTATGTCCGCTGGAGTTTAAAAGAATGAAGGTGGGGAATCTCAGAAAAACCTATAAAACTCTAACAGGATTAGACTGAGTAAATGCAAGAAAGATGTTCCTGAGGACCGTGGAGTCCATTGTCATTGGTCATATTTTAAGGTTACTTGACTGGACACTTAGAACAGAGATGAGAATTTTTTCATCCAGAGAGAGAGTGATGAGCCTTTTTCAGGAGTTTGATGTAGTTCTTAGAGCTAAAGGGATCAAAGGCTATGGGGAGAAAGCAAGGCAGGGGATGGAGATGAATGATCATCCATAATCATACTGATTGGCCCTGTGAGCCTGATCTGCCAAAGGGCCCTTTCTATATTTCTCTGATCCAACTGGCATTAATTTACTAATTAGAACTCCAACCCCCTTATAAACTTCCCTTTATACACATAGAAAAAAAAGTTATGGGTACTATTGATGGAGGGGAAACTGGAAAGTAGTTCGGTAGTCTCCGTTAACAGGATCTACTGGAATAGTTTTGGTGCTGTTTAGAAACTTCTTGGTCTTCTTTCTCTGGAAACTTCAGCTAATTTTCAGAGGCACAAAGTGCACATTTATAAAAGATCTGACTTACTAAAGATCACAGCTTACAGCAAATGAAGGGGACATAAACTGACTTTCTTCAGCCTTAGGTGATTGTTTTTTGGAAGAGAATAGAGTTTGAGAACTGGAGGAGATCTGATGGCTTTTTCTTATATTATTCATAAATTATTCCACAGACAAATCAGCTACATACTACTGGCCACTTGTGGCCAAATTGCCACTTGTGCACACTCTTGGCTCAGGGATGGGAAATGAATGCTGGTCTCACGTCCCATCAGTGAATGAAAAAAACTCTCCTTCTATGACCACTTGATCCAGCAGCTGTGTAAAGTGCTTACAACAAATGATAGATTACTTGCTTTCGGGGGAACCAATGCAAAGAGTTTGCTTGAATTGCCTAGGAAGATTAAACTGCTTGAAATTATCCTGTATGCAAACACTGACATTTGGAGATTTAAGAGGAGACTGACTTACCTCAGTAATTACTCAGGAAACACTAGAGGGATTACAAGCCGTTCAAACTCCTTGCTAACTATAAAATCGACACCACCCTAACCCCTCACCTGCTTACTTGGCACTCTACTCCCTCATCCATGTACCATGCACACTAACTTACCTTCCACAACTACTCAAAATGGCTGTCATACTTTAAAATTCTGTATCTTTAAGTGGGAAATGGCAGAATGTGCTATAAAAGGGGCACGACTTATGCACAGATCCACTCTGACGCTCCCAGTGATGTATATTGCACTGCGTCCTTGCAATGGATCCCACATCAAATGTTAGACCAAAGAAATTTTAAGTAAAGTAGGCAACTGTTTTTCTCACATGGTAGGAAATACAGATTTCAAACCAGAGCAGAATATGAGATTAGTGCATTTCAGAAACATGCATGACATGGATTAGCACTCCTGGTTCCAAATCAGAAGAATGAAAGTGCAAGCTACATTTCAGGGTTTAAGTTCTAATCTGGGCTGATATTCCGTTCATTGTACAAGAATATTTTGAGATCAGAGAAGAATGTAGAACTTAGAAGCAGGATGAGCCACATGGCCCTCTGCCATTCAATAAGATCATGTTCGATCTCAATTGCACCTTCCTATCTGCTTCCCAAAGTCCCAGACTCAGTCGCTAAGCAAATATCTATGAATTATTCAAGGTAAAGTTATTATGACAGTCTCCATTTCTTTCTGGAGAAGAGAATTCAGCAGACAAACAATTCACAGTAAAGATTTTCATCTCTATCTTATAAAGGAGACTGATTATTCCTAAACTGTGTTGGTTATTTTTTGCCTTAACCACAATTTCAACCCAGTAAACTTGCCTCTTCATTTTGAGCTTCTGAGTTTCAATAACGTTACTTTTAATTCTTCTAAATTCCAATGGTTAACAGACCAGTCTGTCCATCCTTTGCTCATGAATTAATCCTCTCAGTGCAGGAATGACAAAACAGAAATTGGTGGAGAAACTCAGCAGCTCTGCCAGCATCTATCAAGAGAGAAACAGTGTCAATATTTTAGGCCCAGTAACCCTCCTTCAAAACGGATAGCTCAGAAAAGATGGTCTATATGCTGAAGACATGAGGTCGGGGTGAGGGTGCAGGGTGGAGACAAGGAGAAAGCAGATAAATGGAGACAGAACTCAAAGAAAAACAAATAGTTAGGCAGACAAAGGGATGGTTAATAGTAAGCCATGGAGGGAAAAAAAACACATCCGTCCCACCATGTTTAGCATATGAAATCACCCTCTCCAAACTACTATACATTCTGAAGGAAGGTGACTGGACCTGAAACACTAACCCTGCTTTCTGTTCACAGATATTGCCAGACCTGTTGAGTTTCTCCAGCAATTTCTGTTCTTGTTATAGATTTCTAGTAAGTACAGTTCTTGGTTTTTATATTAATATGATATCCCTTGCATCATGGGCTAATGTGATAAGAAGTTACAAAACTAAATTTTATTAATTAGCACCTTCAGGACCAGGAGTTTGTCAGTTGATCCAGAGATCCACATGATTCATGCAAAAACACACGTTAAGTAATAGAAATGTAATGCTGGGATGTACACATCACTGCTATATTTTATTTACAGCATAAATCACTAAAATAATGCAACTTTGCCTTAAATAAAAAACTTATTGGAAGAGAGCTTTCTCACTCATATCCTCAACTGACTATTCTGACATTGTGGAGATCGCAATAATACAGTAAACTTTGCAGTATTTGAGGTACATATTTTTTGCCAGTTTATCGAGTGTGCCGATTTATAAGCTGCCGGTTAAAACAAAGTTTGCTGTACAAAAGTGAGCTTTGAAGAACATGTTGGTTTTTACTACGAGAAGCAGGCAAAAAGCAAGAAATTATAGATGTAATTTAACATTAAATGGGAATTCATGGATTGATGAAATACTAGTTAGTTGCTCAACCTAAACATACTTGTGCAATTGCAAAAATCATTCATTCATAAACACCAACTGACAGAACCAGATACATGACAAATGATACCCAACACATTATTCAAACTTTAATATCTCAGCACGAAGAAAAAAGGTGAATAAAATAGTAGTATTGTCACTTGATGAAACAACATTTGTGAATTCACAACTCATGAATATTTTGGCCTGTCGCTCTCATGAGATAAATGCCATATCAAACTGAGACTAGTTTTGTACCCAAGCATTGAAAACTATGCCATTCCTCCAGTTTCAGGTTCTGTTGCTTCTTTTCTGGAGATGCCAACCTCTAATAGGGAAAGTACCTCGTCTTCCTTTCTCCTCAGTGATGCTCCCAATTCTGTGTCTGATATGGTTCGACTATGCTCATCTTATTTCCCACACTTCTGCTCTCATATCTTTCTCTTCCACTCAGGACCATGTTAAGTTGACACCTGCCCTTGCCTTCCAGCCCACCAACCTCCAGATAGACTGGAGACAACAGGATGATCTGTTATGATGTCACTACTACATTCTGCCTTCCAGTGTTCGGAAGGAAGGCTTCCCTGTAACATTCTGGTTCAATCAATCAATCAGTCTTCAAGCTCCAGGCTCTTCTCATACAAGCAAAGATGATTAAAACTTACACCCAATATATATAAAACAGAGGGGAACCTTGCCCCTTTTAGAGAGCAGGTCAAGTGACCCACATGGCAGGAGCTACAGAAGCAGTCAAAGACTGGCTGTGGTGTTGTCCTCAAGATAAATATGGCTGCAGCTGAATATAATTTCCAGTGGAGTCATTCAACATGAGAAAAAAACTTCTCTGGTATTTTCTAGAAGAGAAAATTAGATTGAAATAGAATTTGTCCAGCATTTCTATTGCAATGAAAAATTGTTTTATACAATAAAAAATGATTACAAGCAGCTCACCTTTTAACAGAATCCAATAACTGGCTAGAGGAAATGATTTGTGAGAAGAACTGAAATGTAAACAAGGTACTTCTTTCAATTTCCTTAATAAACAACAGTACTTATTTACAGAACAAAACCATTATAGTTTCAAAGTTTTCAGTTTCCACTTTTGTGAATCAGGAGGAAACTAAATTTGGTGAGAAACCAGTAAAAAGGTTCAGTGGACAAATTGCTAATAGATGGACCACTTCTAGGCAACCTCATTTCATTGTTCCCAGCAATCTTTTTTCTTACTGATCCTTACGTGAAGGAAATCAGAAGTATAGCTTAATATTTTAGAAGTGCCCCAAACCATGTTTACAGATAGTAAATTGCTCTGATAGTTGAAAGAAAAATCCTGTTTTAGGTACAAGGTAATGACCATCAAACCAACTGCTTGAAATACTGCTTATTCATGCACTCTCACATCTGAGAACACCATTTTGACCTGGATAACATGTAGGTGATGCTTTCATCTCTAACATACGAAACTTATCCACAAACGTGTAAATCAAAGCAAGATATACAGATCTGCATTTCAATGTTTTTTGACAACATTAATTTGGGCTCACCTTGTCACGGTTTACCTTAAATGGATTTCACAAAGGTGGATTAACCTGCAATCAGATGATTGCTACAGCCACTTTAAATCAATGTTTATCATCTTTCAAATCATTTAAGTACATGCAAGTCCCAGGTATTAAAATCAAATGATGGAGATCTAAAATTGACAACAAAGAAGAACTACAACTAAAATTTGTGTCAAAGTTAGAAGAGTTGTGGACAGAAGTTTTAAGCTCTGTGCAATATTCAAAATAACAATGTCAGCGAACAACCAGTAAAACTGGTAAGTTTTGATTTATTTCATTTAATTTACTGCCACGTACAGTCATCTCTATTCCAAATAAGCAAAGAAGGTTGGCAAATGAGCATTCATTACATGCAGGATTGACTGCATAAAATTCAGCTGGTAACATTAGTAGAAGTGTACAAATGGAACAAAAATGTACAAACTGGAATGTATAAAATGTAGCACTTCAATAATTACTGTTCTCTGCAAAAAGGACAATCAGAAAGCTGTTTTGATTTTTGAAATAAAAAAAATCCTTTGAAATAGTTAATGTAGAAAATTAATCAGAATAACAAAGTAAATTTCTGCTTAGTTTCTCTGGTTTCCATTCCATTGAGGCCATCTTTTCCCCCCCTCATGTTTGTTATGAAACAGAAAGTTGCAGTTAAGAATTAAATTTTGAACAATACTCATTTCAAAATAAAAGGACATAACAAAAGACAAAACCAGAAAGATGTTTACAAACTGGCCTAGCAAGTTAAAGCAAATTGATTACTATTTTAAGAACACTATCAACAAACTAACACTGATGATGTTATACTCAGACTGGCAACTGGTTGGACATTGAACTGGTCAACAAAAGGGAGGAGGATGCTGGCTAGCCATCCACACAATGAAAAGGAAAAGGAAACCAACAGGTGAACTAGTTTCTGATTCGGCTCTTTGATAGGTGGCAGTGTTGCTTTGGAAGCTGTTGGATGGACATTTAAGTTTTGTTTTCTCTAGTTATTCTCCAGTTATCAACTTGTTGAAAGTTATAAGAAAAGAACCCCAGTCCATAACAAATAAGGAAACATTTCTGGAGATCTGCAGAAGTTATTTCCAGTGACAGGTAATTTTGGAATTCAAGACAGACACCATTCTATGTGACTGTAATACAACTTATTGGGTTTCATGAAATCCAATTCATCATTGAAATGGTTATTGAACTGGCAACTTAGATTCTAATTTTCTTTTTAAATTTATCCCTTAATTGTGTCGTCTGAGTGCGCGTGGTGCTTGGTGAGTAAAAAAGATTGGACTTAGATGATAGTTGTTAATTAGATTGCCTTGCAATTCGTCTGTGTTCTGCTAAAATTACTTTAATAATGTTAAATTGTTATTTTTTGATCAAGTCATGAACTTGGCATCCAAGATCAATTATTTATAAAGTCCAGTTAGGATCAATTAATAAATTTTGAGGTCTGGCTTGTTATCCATGTCATAACAGTACACATGAATTAGGAGAGGTATAGACCATTTGGTCACTTATCAAATCTGTCCTTTGATAAAATGATTACTGATCTGATGGTGACTTCAACGCCACTTTCCTGTTTACCCCTTTTGACTCACTTATCAGTGAAGAATCTATCAAGCTCAGCATTGAAAATGTTTAATCAATATGTCTTGATACCTCTCCTAATTCATGTGTACTGTTATGACATGGATAACATGCCAGACCAAATCAGAAATTAAAACTTGCAATGATCCTCAAAGTTTATTAATGAATCCTAACTGGACTTTACAAATAAGTGATCTTGGATGCCTCAATCACAAATTGTAAAAGAGTTCCACATTTCTCTTCACGTCCTCATTAACTGGGAGACTTCATTTTTTAAACTGCCTCCTAGTTCTAATCTTTCACACAGGTAGAAAAGTCCTTTATTCTATTCTCCTGCTCCTCAGATATTCCCTGACTGGCTGTGCTTTTCCAGCACCACACTTTTTGACTCTTCATTCAAAGAATCAATTGACTGCATCTTCTTTGAAGAGCTAATATAATGATGTACTTTCGAAAAGCAAAACTAGACAAAGTCCTCCACATATAGCTTTACAAGTGTAACATACAACTTTAGCAAATCACCCCAGCTTTTGGATTATATTTCACTTGTCAGAACCATGATATTCATTTTGATTTTCTAACAGTTTCTGTGCCAGCCTTTTTATTTTTATATGCATGTACCAGAACGACCTCAGTACGAGTTTTCCAATCTCCCTATATTCAAACAATAGGTTTTCTCGCCTGCTTGCCAAAATGGACAAGGTCATATTTTTCTCCAACTATCAAGTGCATTCCCATTCATTTAACCCATCCATACCCCTTTACAGTCTCAACTCCTCTTCACAATTTACTTTCATATTTTTCTTTGCATCAGTGGCAAATTTAGCAACTCATATTAGTTCAGTCATTAAAACTTTTGGTGTAAATCATAAATAGTTGAGCAGTCAGCACTTACCCCTATGTACTCCTCATTACAAATTACCAATCCAAATGACACATTTGTGCTTAAACTATTTCCTGTTAGCTGATCAATCTTATACCATGCTAATAATGTCACCCCTTAATTCATGAGTTGTTTTTGAGGAGTAGCCTTTGATGTGGCACCTTATCAAATGCCTTCTAGAAATCCAAGTACACTATATCCATAGGTTCCCCTTTCATCCACATTGCTTACTCCTCCTTCAAGAGAGCTCTACTAAATTATTCAAACAATTTCCCTTCCACAAAACTACATGGATGCTTGCAGAATGCATTGAGTTGTTCTCGGTGTCATGGCATAGCCTCTTTAATAACAGACTCTAACATTTTCCCAATCAATTGGCCTGTAGTTTTGTATGTTCAGTCTGCCAGTAATTTCCTTCTTGGATAGAGGAATTAGATGCTCTATTCCCCAAACTGATAGGGCCATTCTAGAATCTGCAGAATTTTGGAAAATTAAAACAAAAAAATTTACAATGTCAGCTGGCAACTTTCCTTTTAGGACTCTAGAATGACATCCATCAACACCTGGAGGTTTGCCAGCTTTCAATTCAATTAATCTTCTTAGTACTTTTTCTTTGGTGATCAGAGTTTTAAATTCCTTCCTCCCTTTCATCTCTTGATCGACAATTATTTCTGGGGTTTTATTTTTATCTTCTTCAGTGAAGACAGATAAAAATTGTCTGTTCAATGCATATTAATTACCTCGACTCACTTACTAGAGAATCAACACTAATTATTCTTTTCCTATTTAAACAAGAGTAAATAGGAATCTCTACTCTCCATATCTCTATGACAAGCTTTCAATCATACTCTAAATTGATCATCGTTCTTTAAATCATTTTCTTTACTTAATATTCAATACAATTTTCTAATCTTGGCAGACATGTTTTTCTTATAATTCAATATTACCTTAAAACTTCTCTTTTTACCACAGGTGTGTTAAGTGCCTTGCTTTCTCATTAGAAAGCATTTTTGCTCAGTGTTATGAAATAGCTCCTTACATGCCTGGTCATGCATTTTTACTGATGTATTCCGTAATCCAAGGTCCCAGTTTACTTTAGCCAACTTGGTCTTTGTACTGTTTTGGTGGCTTCATATTTCATAAATGTTTGCAGAGTCGTGTTTGAAATATCGTGGATACTCAGCTTGATTGTTTTTAAAGAGGCTAATACAAAGATGATGGAATGTGTTTTTTTAAAAATAAATCACTTTTTGAAAGTCACACATCTTGCGATAACTGCTGTTTCATTGCAGACACCCTGCATGGGTTAATGATTGTTAGGTTGCAGCTTCTGTTTTCGACATTTAGATTTTTCAGTTGGTGGCCAACCTGTGGAAGCAAAGTTCTGCTCAGCTCAGCTCTCCTGTTTCTGAAATATGTCTTGTTGTGGGTCCACTGGTATCTTGGCCCTGCATTGCAGATCACCTGATGAAGGAGCGTGGCTCCGAAAGCTAGTGTGCTTTCAATTAAACCTGTTGGACTATAACCTGGTGTTGTGAGATTTTTAACTTTGTACACCCCAGTCCAACACCAGCATCTCCAAATCATCCCAACAGCAAGTATGAGATAGAAGTACAACTATGGAAACAGATTATGGGGCGATGTAGGAACAATAGGGTGGTGATAGGAGATTTTAGTTTTCCCAATATTGACTGGGATTCACTTAGTGTTAGAGGCCTAGATGGAGCAGAATTTGTTTTCTCTAGCAGCATGTAAATAGTCCAACTCAGGAAGGGGCCATACTGGACCTGGTGTTGGGGAATGTGCCTAGCCAAATGATTGAAGTTTCATTAGGGGATGACTTTGGGATTAGTGATCACAATTCCCTATGTTTTAGGATACTCATGGACAAAGACGAGTGTGGTCCTAAAGGAAGACTGCTAAATTAGGGGAAGGTCAACTATACCAAAATTCAGCAGGAGCTGGGGAATGTTGATTGGGAGCAGCTGTTTTAAGGTAAATTCACATTCGATATTTGGGAGGCTTTTAAAGACAGGTTGATTACTGTGCAGCAGAGACATGTTCCTGTGAAAATGAGGGATAGAAATGGCAAGATTAGGGAACCATGGATGACAGGTGAAATTGTAAAACTAGTTAAGAGGAAAAAGGAAGCATACATAAGATCTAGACGACTGAAGACAGACTAAGCTTTGGAAGAATATCAGGAATGTAGAACCAATCTGAAACGAGGAACTAAGAGGGCTAACATGGGTCATGGCATACTTTTAGCAATCAGGGTTAGGGAAAATCCCAAAGCCATTCATATATAAAGAACAAGAGGGTAACTAGAGAAAGGGTTGGCCCACTCAAGGTCAAAAGGAGAAAAGGTATGCATGGAGTCAGAGAAAATGGGTGATGTTCTAAATGAGTACTTTGCATCAGGATTCACTGAGGAGAGGGACATGACGGATGTTGAGGTTAGGAATAGATGTTTGGTTACTCTAGGTCAAGTTGGCGTAAGGAGGGAGGAAGTGTTGGGTATTCTAAAAGGCATTAAGGTGGACAAGTCCCCAGGTTCAATGGGATCTATCCCAGGTTACTGAGGGAAGCGAGGGAAGAAATTGCTGGGGTTTTAACAAATATCTCAGCAGCATCTCTGAACACAGGTGAGGTTCCAGAGGACTGGAGAATTGCTAATGTTGTTGCCTTGTTTAAGAAGGGTAGCAGGGATAATCCAGATAATTATAGACCGGTGAGCCTGATGCTAGGGGTAGGGAAGCTGCTGAAAAAGATACTTGTCATGGACTAGACCAGACCACTCAAAACATTCTTAAACAGACAGCCCAGTACATAACTTTGCAATTTGTTTCGGTACATGTACAGTGAAAATTACCCAAAAAGTTAGCTAGGTTGACTATTAGATTTTAAAACAGAAAAATTTATTCACAAAATTATGAAATGAAACACAAAGAATAGAATAAAGAACACAAACAGAACTCAGACTATCCCAAAGCAGACTTAATTATGCCGTTCCGAATATACACAACAGTCCCAATAAACAAACCCCTTAAACACAGTAAAAATGAAACAAAGGCTTACAGGTCGAAGTTAGAAGGGCAGAAGGAGAGAGAGTTTCCAAACAGCTCACTGCTGAACTCCTATAACTTAAGTTCAGTTTCCAGGACTGGCCACTCCCCTTTCATTTTACAGGTTACTTCTAAATCCAAAAGCTTTGGCCTAAAGTCTCATCTGTTTATGAACGAACAAAAAAGCTTCTCAATACCCTTTTATCTTTGTATCAAACCAGTTGATTTAGAGCCCGTCCTGTTTATGACCCTCAAAAAAAAAAACAAAGACAGCAACCTTTAGAAAAAGGGACCAGCTTTGTGACATACGGAGGGATAGGATCTATTCCCATTTGGGAGAAAATGGGCTTATTGGTGCAAGGCAACATGGTTTTGTGCAGAGAAGGTCATGTCTTACCAACTTAATAGAATTTTTTGAGGAAGCGACAAAGCTGATTGATGAGGGAAGGGTTATATAGGTCATATACAGGGACTTCAGGAAGGCGCTTGATAAGGTTCCTCATGGTAGGATGATGGAGAATTGAAGTTGCATGGGGTCCAGGGTGTAATAGTTTGATGGATAAAGAACTGACTGAGCAACAGGAAATAGTAGTAGTGGAAGGGAGTTTCTCAAAATGGAGAGCTGTAACTAGTGGTGTTCCACAGGGATCCATGCTGGGACTACTGTTGTTTATGATATACATTAATGATCTGGACGAAGGTATAGGTGGTCTGATTAGCAAGTTTGCAGATGACACTAAGATTGGTGGAGAAGCAGATAGTAAAGGGGACTACCAGATAATACAGCAGAATATAGATAGATTGGAGTGTTGGGCGGAGAAATGGCAGATGGAGTTCAAAAGGTAAGGTGATATATTTTAGAAGATCCAATTCTACAGCGAACTACATGGTAGTGTTCAGGTCCATTGTTCTCTGAAGGTGGCAAATCTAGTCAATAGAGTGGACAAGGCAGCATTCTGCATGGGTTCTTTCATTGGACACAGGATTGAGTACAAGGATTGGCAGATCACATTACAGTTCTATAGGACATTGGTTCAGCCACATTTGGAATACTGCATACAGTTCTGGTCGCCACATTACCAAAAGGATGTGGATGCTTTGGAGCAGGTATAGAGGAGGTTCACCAGGATGTTGCCTGGTATAGACGGTGCTAGCTATGAAAAGAGGTTGAGTAGATTAGGATTATTTTCATTAGAAAGATGACAGTTGAGGGAGGCCTAATTGAGGTCTACAAAACTATGAGGTATAGATAGGGTAGTTAGCAAGAAGCTTCCCACCCCCATGCCCCAGAGTGAGGGACTAAGGGTCACAAGTTCAAAGTGAGAGGGGAAAAGTTTAAGGGAGATATGCTTGCAAAGTTCTTTACACAGAGGGTGGTGGGTGCCTGGAATGCGTTGCCACTGGAGGTGGTATAGGCAGGCTTGATAGCGTCATTTAAGAGTATCTAGACATACATAAATGGTCAGGGTGCAGAGGGATATAGACAGTCAGAAAATAGGTGACAGGTTTAGATAGAGGATCTGAATTGGCGCAGGCTTGGAGGGTCAAAGGGCCTGTTTCTGTGCTGTACATTTCTTTGTTCTAATAGCACATGTGGGAACCTGGAAGATCCAACTTGTGCAAACCAACATGTTTCACTGATCAGATCTTCATAAAGTTGTGGTATGTGGTGGAGAAAGAAATTAACTACAGAATAGCTGTCACCTGTGTTGAGTTGCAACAGATGCGATGTACATACACATGTCCTTGCAGTCTTTTCTCAGGGCAATGCCTTGAGTAGAGTTAAGCCTGCTTGGTTTAAAATTGAAAATAAGGCTTGGCAGTTTACTGTCAGTTATCAATTAAATGGTGCATTCTCCACTGTAATGGATCTGCCAGGGTCCAATTACCAACCTATCAGTTTTCTCCTCCAAAACCCAGTATATTGTTTTTCATCTATTGTGCGAACACCAAGGCAATTTACAAGATAAAGGTTACAAAAGTGCATCTTTTCTCAGCAGTACTAAAATATTGGTTAAGAGGATACTGGCAGGTTCTTTTAACACCAGAGCTAAAGAGACATTAGCCTTTGTCACACCAGACATTCATTTGCAACATCAAACAACGCCATGGAGACTAAAAATGCTCTAGCCATTTTCTAGAGACTGATAAATCAATTGGTAACCAGTGTTCTTAATTGTGTGGTTTACCTTGATAACATACTGGCATTGAGTAACACTTAATGAGACTGCTTGAAACAAATAAAATCTCTATCTAGAAAATTACTATCAGTTGATTACTAATAAATCTGCAAAATGTGGCTTAGAAAAGCTTAGGTAATCTATCAATGACATACAGAAGAGCAAGAACAACTTCTGCCAAAAATACAAGCTTTAGTGGAATTCTCTGCTACAAAAACTAAATAGAAGACATTATAGGACTTTTACTGGAGGGGTTTGTCTTGAATCCATGAGAGCATGTATTCTGCAGCTGCAACATATTACTTACTCTACCATGTTTGTGCTTTAATTATTTTTCATTTATTAAATTTTAACTTGGATCTCTCAACCTAACTTTGCCTAAAATCTGATCATTTCAATAAAATTGTTACTTCACCTAACCGAAATTCCCTAGTTAAGATACATTGGAAACATTCGCCTACTGGCTTCCTGCGAGGTAACATCAAGTCCTATCTGAATTTCTGAACTGGATCATGGTTACAGGTTAGACCCACTCACACTGATTCGTGGAGGGGAGATCCGCTTCACAGCCCTTTGTGCATGCTGGATTGTTGAAGATTTTCTCACATTGGCCCCACAAAGTAGTAACTATACTGCACATGGCTCTGCTGGTCTGCCGAATCAATGAAATAATCCTCTGGGTTAAATCCATTAGTTCTCAAAGTATTCCAGGCATTTTGGAAAAGAGTTTCTTTCATTCTTGGCATGCCAAGCTTTAAGGATTCAGTGGAAACATTACAATCTGATATTAATAATAAACTGTACATTAAATTTGACTTTCCATAATTACTCAAAATGAGATACTTTCGAAAAGAATGCCAACTGGTGTCAATTTATTTTTCCATTTCTCAATCAGGTGGTTGGGTGAGGAGTGGATATAATTTTTTCCTACCACTTAAAGCCGCACTTGTATAAAAGCTAGTCCAGCTTAGTTTCTAGTCAATTGGTCACCCAAAATATTACAAAAAGGACGGACTTGTATATAGTGACATTGCTAATTGTCAAGGGGATGATGGTTAAATTTCAGTGATTGCCTGGCAGGTATGGCATAAATATTGATCCTCAAAATTTAAATACATTCCTTATATTAAGCTTTTCTGTAGAAATGTAACAATTCTTTTGTTTTTATTCTACTAAATGTTAGAGCTATTATGCTTGACCCATCTCACTGATGATCAAGTAATTCCATGACCCGACCAACACAAGTGCACCTCAATCAGTTAATGGAAAATGTTGAACTTATGTAACATTGCTCAATGTGAAAAGGAACTTAGTTATGCAGAAAACTAGGTAATTTAAAAGCTATAAAATGTGTAGGTTGGATCCCTAAAAGAAATTAAGACCTAATTAAACATAACCTTGATGACATTTGTGTCAGGGTAAGCTAAAAATAGAATTCTAACTGTAGCTGCTTTTGAAACTCAAGTACTGTAAATTGGATTTGAAAAGAGTATACTTCAAGCTAAAGCTGGATAAAAGTAGTTCATTGTTGTCAGAGTACAGTTCTGAAAAAAAATAGCGTAGCACTGTGGGTATACCTCAGCTCCATCACCACCACAGTTTAAAGGAGACAGGTAACCACCCGCCAATGAAGGACAATAAATGGCTGGCATAGTGGCAAAGCCCATATCCTGCAAAGCAAATTTTTTTAAAAACTGCTAAAAGTATTATAAGCTTTCAATTCCCCATTTTATGCAGTTTTAAAGGATCTTACATCGCATAGAATATGTACGAAAACTAAAAACATTAAAAACACATCATCATACTTACCCATCTAACCTAACATCGGGCAGAGTTCTGTTCAGTGCTATCATATCACTTGCCATCAAATTGAACTGGTTGATTTTGAACATCTCCTTCATTTTTTCTTGATTTTCCTTCGAAATTATTACAGGCTTACCCATCTCTCCAGGGCCTTCTTGTGGCTTCTGTATCACATCTGAAATACAGAAAGGTTTTGTTATTAAAGCAGTTTCATTTGATAAATTACTTAAAAAAAACTACAGTCACTGTCTGAAAGACTAAAATATATGCTGAGCATAATTTTCATTATCTTTCCTTAGCATATTAATAGACCAGACAGTACTCTTTTGAAAGTTTGTTACATTCAAGTATCACATGGGCACCTTCCAAACTATTGTGCAGACAGTTTCATTCTGCAAGCGAATGTCAATTCTTTTGATATGAACCACCAAAACATCATTTGAGTTGAAACAAGAGTGTTTTAAATACTTAGAAATTACAGGGTCACAGACTGGGTTATGTTGTGTTTAGTATCTAAAGCATTTAAGATTTGATTATACGATAAAATGAATGAAAACAATTCAGCAGAAAAATTAACAAGTTAGTCACATTAGAATCATTGTGATGGCATCTTCAACTCCAATTTACTATTACAGGCAGGTTAGAGCACTGCAAAGGTAAAGCACTTATTCACTTCATTTGTGAAATCACATGGGAACGCTTCTTTAACAATATTAAACAACTTCATATAGTTGTTCAAAATGCTTACTGAGATTGTTATAAACAGAACAACCTACATTTATAAAGCACCAGAAACATAGTAAAATATCTGAAGATTGTTCACAAGATCATAAAATAAAGCCATATACCAAGCCATAAAAGTGACTAGGACATATGACCAAATTCTGGGTTAAGTGTTTTAAGAACCCAAAAGGTGAAGAGGCAGAGATGGATAGGGAGGAATTCCAGAGCTTGGGGCTGAGGCAACTGAGGGCACAGCTACCAATAACAGAACAAAAATAACTGGCTACTCCTGTCATAGAGATGTAGAGCACGGAAACAGGCACTTCAGTTCAACCTGTCCATGCCAACCAGATATCCAAAATTAATCTCGTCCCATTTGCCAGCACTTGGCCCATATCCCTCTAAACCCTTCCTATTTATACCCATTCATATGCCTTTTAAATGCTTTAATAGTACAAGCCACCACCCACTTCCTCCGACAGCTTATTCCATACATGTACCCCCTCTGCGTAAAAAAGTTGCCCTTTCGGTCCCTTTGAAATCTTTCCCATCTCATCCTAAATGTACGCCCTCTAGTTCTGGACTCCCCCACCCCAGGGAAAAGACCTTGTCCATTTACTCTATCCATGCCCCTCATGATTTTATAGACTTCTATAAGGTCACCCCTCAGTCTCTGACAATCCAGGGAAAACAGGCCCAGTTTATTCAGCCTCTCTCTTTAGCTCAAACCCACTAATCTTGGCAACATTCTTGTAAACCTTTTGTGATTCCTTTCAAGTTTCACAACATCAATCTTAGAGAAGGGAGACCAGAATTGCATACAATATTCCAACAGTGGCCTAACCAATACCCAGTACAGCCGCAACATATCTCTCAACTCCTGTACTCAATGCTCATACCAATAAAAGGAAAGCATACTAAGTGCCTTCCTCACTATCGTATCTACCTGCAACTCCACTTTCAAGGAACTATGAACCTGCAGTACAAGGTCTCTTTGTTCAGCAATACTCCCCTTACTATTAAGGTATGTAAAGTCCTGCCCTGATTTGCCTTCCCAAAATGTAGCACTTTACATTTATCGAAATTAAAGTCCATTTGCCACTTCTTGGCCCAATGGCCCACCTGAACAAGATCTTGTCATACTTGCAGGTAACCTTCTTCACTGTCCACTACACCTCCAATTTTGGTATCATCTGCAAACTTACTAACTGCACCTCTAATGTCCACATCCAAATCATTCATATAAATGAAGAAAAGTGGACCCAGCACCAATCCTTATGGCACACCAATGGTCACAGGTCTTCAGTCTGAAAAGCAACCCTCCACCCCCATCCTCTCTCTCCTACCTTCGAGCCTGTTCTGGATCCACTTGGCTAGTTCTCCCTGTATTTCAGGTAATCTAACCTGGCTGATCAGTCTACCACAAGGGACACCCAAAAAGAATGCCAAGCTTCTCAGATCAGAATTTGGTTTTAACCTAAAAGCACAGAGTATAGTTTTAACAGATTTCCTGAAAAAAAGTTAAGATATTAATTTGTAAATATTGTATATACCCCCATTAAAGGCGATCTCATGTAAAAGTCAACCCCTTATTTTTGGCCAAAAAATCTTGCACTTTCAGTATATCTCATGTAAGCTGACCTTACAATATTGCATAATAAAGCTCTTACAAAGGAAACTACATGTTCCCATTAACCTACTTAAACAAAATTGCATTCATTCATTGATACTGGTAATTCTACTCATTGCATCTCTATTCATTCATAACTCTACTTACTGGTAGTCCAAATGGTTTACTACAGTATGTTTTAATTCATTCATTCAGACTGGTACGAAGTCTATTGGTACTCAGCAAACTTTGTTCACTATATATCCAAAAGCTAATACTGTTCAAAAGTTAATTATTTTAATTATATCTGAATAAGAGTGAGATATCTTCGCTACATATATATCTTTAATTCTTTGACCAAATTTGTTAATGTTGCTGAGGTTCATAACACAGAAGAGTAAATGGGAGGAAAACAGAAGAATTTGGTAGGAAAGTTCAAGACGCTTACACATTCAGAATTTAACAAATATTTCATTTTAATTGTGCCATTATACCAGGCCATGACAGTGTTGAATAGTATGATTTTGAAAGAGTTCAATGAATCTTTGACGTGCTAAATTTTTATACCGATATGTATAAATAAAATTTACTTACTATTGTTTCTTTTGCTTTTACCATAATTCATTGTATTTTTCTTCTTTACCTGGGATTAATTGAGCGATCAAATTGACTTCTGCTAATAATACACAGTATTGCGAACTGCAAAATGAATTTAAGCCCCTCAAATCTAGTGCCCATGTATTAGTCGACCCTATAAATTGAACCTTTAAAAACAGACTAAAAAAGGTTTTCAGGAGAGATGCAGCTTTCCCAACCACTTCGTTTTTAACAAAACAGTATTTATTTGCAAGATTACCGAATGAAACACAAACAAAAAAGAGAAAAACAAATACAGAATAACAACTTATCTGAAAATCCAACAGATTATCCCAACTTAATGCTGCTGTTCATACACTGTTTGGCTGAAATGTCAATTTTCCTGCTCCTCAGATGCTGCCTGACCTGCTACTTTTCCAGCATCACTCTAATCTAGACTGTTTTTAACAGTCTAAACAATTTACATGAGTATGGCAGCTACAAAGGATTATCCCAAAAAGGAGAAAAATGAAGATGAATCCATGAAAACAACTCATTTCATCATGCAAACTGGGATTGAGACTAGGAACTCTGCAGTGAGTAACTCACCTCCTGACTCCTCAAAGCTTGTCCACCATCTACAAGGCACAAGTCAGAAGTGTATGCTGTCCTTTGCATTTCTTTGCCCCAGAGAGGTCACAAATGCAGTGATTCTAGAAAGTCTGGGTTTAACTACTTGAGGATGTTTTCAAGTTTTTAAAATAAACACTTCTATAATGAAAGGGGAGCGGCCAAATCTCCCAGCTCAGCTTTCCTCTGGTTTGGTTTGAACAGTCTGGTTGTTCACTGAAAGCAGTCAATTTTGAGGCTGCTAATCCAAGAAACGGCTGCATGGAAGGTGGTGTTCCATGCTGAATCGCTCTGCCATCTCACTCTCCTTTAAGACCCTGTATTTGATTTGACTTTTTTTGCCAAGGGGTGTTACTGGAGATTGTTCCAAGTATTTGGATCAGCATCATTAAATTGGAATAATCTGTTGGGTTTTTGAATAGGTTAAATTATTCTGTACTCTGTTCTCTTTGTTTGCGTTTCATTTGGTAATCTTGCAAATAAATTCTGTTTTGTTTAAAACTAAGTGGTTGGACCAGCTGCATCACTCCTGAAATATCCACAAAATCTGCTTAAAACAACTACAAAGTTAGGGTTCAGGCTACTTTCTTGAAATGTTTTGAGGGGGTCTGGCCTGGCCTACAACAAATGTGATAGAATACTCCCCACTTGACAGTTTAATGCGGTTTCTATATCATAGAGGAAGCTCAACACCATACAAGACAAGGCAGTCCACCTGATTGGTACCTATCCACCATCTTCAACATTCACTCCCTCATGACCACACAGCAATTGTATTGTACAAAACTTTGTCCTCTCTGCAAGATTCACTGCAGAAACAATACATGACTCTGTCAACACCACGTTCTAAACCAGTGACCTGTACCACCGAGGAGGATAAGGACAGCTAAGCAAGGGACGACCACCTGCAAGTTCCCCTCCAAGTCACAAATCATCCTGATCTGGAATTACCTCTTAGTCATTATCACTAGGCTAAAGTACTGGAATTCCATTCCTATTATTACTGTCTTACACATTGCTGCAATTTATGAAGGTGGCTTACCAACTTTGTAATGACAATTAAGGAGGGGAATAAATGTTAGCTAGTCAGCGATACCATAACATGTTAAATGAGTAAATGAAAACATTAAATCCATAACTTCTGTAAATTTTTTATCAGTCAACCATCCTTTGAGGAAAGGGTTTCAAAATCTGAAACGACACTATAAATACACAAAAGAAACAATCTTTGGACAACTTCAATGAACATGAACACCAGATTACAAATACTTGTCAATTTAACTTTTCACCACAGAAAAATTCAAAGTTGAAATATCAGCTTTTGTATGCTAAGCAAAGAAAATCCCTACACGTTATAGCTAAGCAGCATACCTAGTATATTATAGTTCTTATTCTATTGCTTTGAATTGATGTCGACCAGGATATCAATAAGGAATTCAAAATTAAAGGAAGTTGAAAAATTCACATGCAGTTAATAAGCCAAATCACAAAATAGGCTTGTGTGCAAAATCTGAGGAATTGCTACACCTGCAGCAAGTTGACCATTTTCCATCATCTCATTTTTTTGCTGCTCCTACATAGGTTCAGACTTCTAATCTGATCAACTTAAAATTTACTAACTATTCACTTAATCCACCCAAAACTCTTTCTCCAGAGCTGCTTCCCACTCTCACCTGGAATTGGAACAGTTTATTAACTTTACTTCTAATCTCCACCCCATTCTCACCTGACTCCTCCCTTCATTTCTGGCAATAGGCAATACCCATTACAAACCAACCTGCTTCCCCAGTTATCTTGACTGTACATCCTCAAACCCAGTTCCTGTAACGACTATTCCATTCTCCATTACATCTGTTCTGCTGATGCCAACTTTGACAACAGGGCCACCAAAACCTTTTCCCTCAACCAAGGATTGCCCAGCATCCTAGTTGACTGGGCCTTCAGTTGAATCCAACCCATCTCCTACGTGTTAGCCCTCACCCCCTCTCTTCCCTCCCACAACAGTAGAGTCCGCTTGTCCTCACCTACCATTCCACCAGCATCGACATCCAGATAATCATTAGCTGCCATTTCTGCCACCTCCAGCAGAATGCCACCCACTCTCCTCCCCCATCAGGTTCCGCAAGGACCATTCCCTCCGGGACACCCTGGTCCAATTCCTCCTTCACTCCCAATAACACTCCACAGCACTATGGCACCTTCTCTGCAACTCCAACACCAGCTATTCACTTTGTCCCTCCTCAAAATGCTAGGGCCCAAACACACCTTCCAGGTGAAGCCATGCTTTACTGATATTTCACTCAATCTAGTCAACTGTATTCGCTGCTCACAACGTGGCCTTCACTACATTGCAGAAACAAAGTATAGACTGTGACCATTTCCCGGAATAAACTACATGCCATCTGCAAAACAAAAACGTTTCCAGTTGCCTGCCACTTCAACACACTGTGCTCCCTGACCCACATTTCTGCCTCACGCTTGTTGCAGTGCTCCAGCAAGTTCAGTGTAAGCTGAAAAAACAGCACCTCATTTTCCACTTGGGAACTTTACAGCCTTCAAGACCCAATCTTGAGTTCAACAATTTTAGAGCTTGAGACACCTCCTTCCATGTCTTGCATCAACCCCACACACCATGCATTGTTATCACATGTCAAAACATGTGACACCGAAAAAGCACAGCAGGTCAGGCAGCATCTGAGGAACGAGAGAGTCAATGTTTTCGGAATAAGCCTTTCATTTATTCCTGATGAAGTGCTTATGCCTGAATAGTCAACTCTCCTGCTCCTCTGATGCTGTCTGACCTGCCGTGCGCTTCCAGTGACACATGTTTTGACTCTTGATCTCCAGCATCTGCAGTCCTCACTTTCTTTTTGTTATCACATGGTCTGCTATTAAATAGCCCCATTGTTAGCCTGGAGAATGTCCACCACTAACTATTCAGTGGCTGATTGTTGTCTTTCCAACTGTTCTTCTCTTTTGGCTCTATCTCTACCTGTTGTGCATTCCTATCCACCTTCCCCCTCCCCTCCCCACTTCTGCATTAAAAAAAATCCTAGTTACCATCAGTTCTGAGAAAGGGTCACTTGAAACAAATGCCCAACTTATCAGTATCAGGACCTTCTGTGATTTGGGACTCTGACACAACTAAAACTGCCAATAGCTCTCCATTATCAGCTACCATAGCTGGGAGATGTGGTTGCTACCAGCAGTCCACTCACCGGAGTCCAAAGACCAACAAAGATTGTATGTGTTGCATACAATCCGTTAAGAGCACTTTAGTTCTTGTTCCGCTTTCCTGACATGTCCTTTCATCAGCATCGGGCCTTTATAATTTAGTACCTGGGACACTGAAATTGAGCTGGTAGCTCTCCATCAGTAAGCAGATCAGTTTTTTTATATCACAAAATATCCTTCTTACCTCTTGCACATACATTCTTCTCAATTAAAACAGGTCTACTCATTATACTTAAAATTTGCAACCAACGTTTTATACAAATTATTATGCAGGTTTCCTCTATTACAGCAGGAGCAACCATTTCAGAAAGGTCCTCCTCTTTCAGATCCCCACACAGCCCAAAGGCTGGCTCTGATTGTAGTTATACTGGAATGGTGAGCTGGTATGCCCTGACTCTCAGCGCAAGATACCCTTTTAAAGTGATCCTCCTTATTATGTAGCTGTTAACCACCAGTGTCAGCTCACCACTCCCACCCAACATCCCACAGCCCACTGCACAAGCTCTTATAGTGCAGTGCCATCATTCACCAGAATGCAGACAAAATCAACCCTGCTTATAACAAGTACAATATGTAACTCCATTCAGCATTTTCTAATTAAGCAAACAATACCAAGCTACACAAAGAGATACTAGAACAAGAAAAAAACTTGGTGAAAAAGTTATTATTTTAGAAACATTTGAGAAGATAAGAGGTTTATAGGACAAATTTTAGGGCTTGGAATTTTTACATAGCCAAGAGAGTAATCACCACGTCCTTTTGGTATATACCTTTGTAAAATAGTTCCAAACAGAAAAGAAACAGCAGTTTTTCTAGGTGTTCATCTTGAGCAATACATAACAGTATTCTGGCACAGACTGTTTCAAGGGTCACATCAAAGATAAATATCAAGCACTGCTTGCTGACTATCTTTTACAAGAGATGTCTATGACTGACACATTGTAAAGACCAGGATTGCGTGCTTATGCACAGACCAAGCCATGGAGCAGCTGTCACAAAGGCTCAGTGGGAAAAGGCTGCTGTTTGAGACCCTCTCATGTAAAACTGCTTGTGCTGTATGCTTGACAATGAAATGAATGTTGTCAATAAACTCCAAATGACAGTGTAGAAGGCACCTCAGTATGCTACATGCTGTATTGAAAGAAAGTGAACTGTTTACACAAAGATAAGCTTGCACTGTTATGCAAAGCATTTTCAATGCTGTTACAAATAGGCTTGGCAATACAAAACTGGAGTACTGTTGAAATAAAAACTATCAAAATTTTACACCTTGCACTTGTCAGATAATTTCTAAGAAATACCATGTAAAAGGCAAAAGAACATTGAGACTAAGGAATGAGAGGACAGTGCTGGTTGTTAAGCAAAAAGTGATTGGTAGGGACATTCTCCATGGCAATGTATTTTTCCTGCAGTAAACAGACAATGGGCTCCAAATGTTCCTATCACCGTTTTTAAAAAAAAATGCAAAAAAAGAGGAGATATGACTTTAAAAGCTTACTTGAGGAAAATATTTGCCTTAGATTAACAGGCAAAAGCATTGAACAAAGAACAGTAGGATATGGGGAGGATACTAAACAAGTATTTTGCATCAGTGTTTACTGTGGAGAAGGATACAGAGAAATGGAATGTGGGGAAATAAATAGTTACATCTTGAAAAATGTCCAAGGTGGTGGTGCTGGATGACTTTAAACACATGAAGGTGGGCAAATCCCCCGGACCTGATCAGGTATACCCTAGAACTCTGCGGGAAGCTAGGGAAACAAGGACCCCTGCTGAGAAGCCAGAAGACTGGAGGTTAGCTAATGTAATTCCAGTATTGAAGAAAGATAGTAAGGAAAGACTAGGGAATAATAGACATTGATGGTGGGCAAGTCTTTGGAGGGACGTGATTTATTTGTATTTGGAAAGGCAAGAACCAATGATGGGTAGTCAACATGGCTTTGTATGGGAAATCATGTTTCATTCACTTGACTGAGTTTTCTGAAGAAGAAACAATGAGGATTGATGAGGATAGAGTGATGGATGTCATCCATATGGACTTTAGTAAGGAGTTTGACAAGGTTCCTCATGGTAGACTGGTTAGCAAGGTTAGATCATATGGGATACAAGTAGAGCTAACCATTTAGACAGATGGTGGTGGAGGGCGGCTTTTTAGATTGCAGGCCTGACACCAGTGTTGTGCCACAGGATCAGTGCTTCTTTTTGTCATTTATATAAATGATTTGGATGCGAGTTTAAGAGGTATAGTTAGTAAGTTTGCAGAGGACACCAACATTGGAGGTGTAGTGAACAGCGAAGGAGGTTACCTCAGATTACAATGGGATCTTGATCAGATGGGCCAATAGGCTAAGAAGTAGCAAATGGAGTTCAGTTTGGATAAATGCGAGGTGCTGCATTCTGGAAAGGCAAATCAGAGCAGGATTTTTACACTTGATGGTAAGGTCCTGGGGAGTACTGCTGAACAAAAAGAGACCTTGGAAAGCAGGTTCATAGTTCCTTGAAAGTGGAGTCACCGTAGGCAGAGTAGTAAAGGCAACATTTGGTATGCTTTTCTTTATTGGTCAGAGCATTGAATATAGGAGTTAGGAGGTCATACTGCAGTTGTACAGGACTTTGGTTCGGCCACTTTTGGAATACTGTGTGCAATTCTGGTCTCTCTGCTACAGAAAAGATGGAGAATCTTGCAAGGGTGCAAAATAGATTTACAAAGTGCTGCCAGGGTTAGAGGGTTTTAACTATAGGGAGAGGTTGAATAGGCTAGAACTATTTTGCCCAGAGCATTGGAGTTGGAGGGGTGACCTTGCATACGTTTATAAAATCATGAGGGGCATGGATAGGATAAACAGACACACAGTCTTTACTTCAGGGTGGAGGAGTCCAAAACTAGAAGGCATAAATTTGAGGGGGGGGGGGGGGGGGGGAGAGAATTAAAAAGGGACCAAAGGGGCAATCTTTTCAAGCAGAGGGTGGTGCATGTATGGAATGAGTTGCCAGCGGAAGTGGTAGAGGCTGGTACAATTACAACATTTAAAAGGCATCTGGATGCGTATATGATGGTTGAGAGGGCCAAATGCTGACAAATGCGACTAGATTAATTTAGGATATCTGGTTGGCCTGGATGAGTTGTACCAAAGGGTTTGCTTCCATGCTTGTATATCTCTATGATTCTATAAAGAACAGAACATGGAATGGTCTGAAAAGGCATTAGCTTATTGGACCATGCAAGCATAATATTAAAGTATAACACAAGACGAGTTTTGACTTCAGTTTTTCAAAATTGTTACAAATAGAAAAAGGAGATAAAATCCAAATTCTCAAAATATGAATGGCAAACAGACTGATGTACCTGACCTGCTACGCTTTCCAGCACCACACTTCAATTCTGACCTCCAGCATCTGCAGTCCTCACTTTGATGTAATTCTACTACCCATTCATTTGTTCCCAAAAGCTACTGCAAGAGAAATTCTTTGCTGTAGCAGTACTGGAAAACCCAGGTATTGCACAACCATGGTTTTCATTTAGGAGACTACAAAAATGATGCATGGGCATTGCAGGTAGCCACTTGCAGCAGTGCCTGCTCCATGGTAACTGCTAGACACAGTGCGTATACTGCACAAACTCTCTCTCTTCGGTAACTCATTATTGCTTATTCCTCAAATATCCACTCATTGTCTTAAACCTTTTCAAGAGTATCTAACTGCCCTTCTGAGCTTAATCTTCCCCACTTCTAATCTAGGTAGCCTTATAAAAATATTTTGGCTGTTCGTCAAGATCAACCCAAATTTCTTTACTATTACCATACACTGCACTACGGTCTTCATTAGTTTTTCAACAATATACCTTGGCTTACAATACTTGGTTTATTTCAACTATTTAAAATGATTCCAGATGACATGAGCATTAAACCACAAAATATTAAGCAAGCATTTATTAAGATGGTGCAGCAGCATATCAATGTTCTGCATGGAAAGATCGTTGGATGACCTTTCTACCTTGCCCTGGATCCTCCACAACCCTGTGATACGGTCTGGTGATGTTCTTGCAGCAGCAGCCCTGGCCTCTTCTGTGGTGTTGCTGAACACAAACTGCCTCTGATTGGCCAGCAGTTCAAAACATACAGAGGGCATCAAATGCAGGGTGGGGACCACTCTGATTTGTATATGATTTAGTTGCTCATCCCTAGAAGAGGCAAAGGTGTCTTTCGGTTCTCCAGTCAGCAGACAAATTCCTGAATGGTTCAGTAAAATTCCACTCAAAAATTCAGAATCCCATCTAGCAAAAAATTCAATTCAAGTTGTTTTTCATTCTTCAACAGAAATAAAGCTAAAACACTGATAAAATCTGTTTTCTTCAGAAAAATTAGCTTAGTGTTTCATTCATTTGAATATCACTACATTAATTGGATCAAAATGTCACTTCTTTATTAATGGGAAATAAAGACCCACAACATCAATTTAACATTTCCTTCATCATTTTAGACACTTAGAACATAACATCTCTACACTGAGCCAAATACATATTTAATCCCAATGTAGGAAAATGTTTTGCAAACAACACCATTAGACTTCCTGGGTACTGAATACTAAAAATAGAGAGAGCATTTGATAAACAAGTATGCATCTTCTCATAACTTGCTAAAACAAATTTAAATCTGATTGCAAACCAAATAAAGTATATTTAGCATTCATGGATTATGTCATATCAAAATACATCAAATTAAAACTAAAATAAGCAACTGTTACTTCTGATTGTGACAATGCTTTGGCTTTCAGAGGTGTGTTTTTGCCTGATTCCTTTTAGAGAAAGATTGGAGGACTGATGTCTCGCAAACTATGAAAAGGTAAACAACTTGGGAGGCCTAGGAATTTTTGTTTTGAAAAACATTGGAACAATAGAAGCAGACTGAGTAAGTGCAATCAAGCTCTCACAGATCAAGGATTTTTAGTTAGCTTTCAGCAGTTGCTGTTATAAGTCTGAATAGAAGCTATCATTCCACCTCTCCGTTACAGGTTCTTCTGACATATTGAGCATTTCGTTAACACTAATTAGCTATAACATGATTGATTAATTGTGGATGCTGTTTGGATAAGCAAACTTTCTACTGAATGGGTATTGCAAATTTCTGTAGAGATTTTGCACAGCACCATTTTCTATAGCATGATTTTCTATACTGCACCAGTGCAGAGGAATACAACTACCACATTATAGCAAAATAACCTGTACAGCCAAAAAGCTGGAGATCTCTTTCTATGCTGCTGGATTACTCAAGAGATAAAATCCAATTTCTGAAGTTTGCTTCTTAGCAAAGGGTGTGTTTATGGGATGTTACTATATTGGAATAGTTAAGTAGTAATAGTTACTGTATCTATTATTCTATCAAGATTTCCAATAAAATTTTCTAAGTTCTTCTTTCTTTTGCTGCATTTTAACTACAGCATTTAAATAAATTGTGTTTTACTTAATGTCGAGCAGTTTGACCAATTGAAATGCATCTGGAATACAACGTTTCAGATTTGCTTTAAGTTGGAGTCCAAGCTACGTTCTTCAGGAGGCTCTGGTCTAGTCCATAATGTGATGAACAAAGTCTTGGTAAATGATGGTATCAGATTACTTTCTCGAATAATAGTCAGCAATACTACAGTTAGAGATCAAGATATATGTAATTTTGACTTGGGTTTCAGCACATTATCTTCTAAAAGAATATTTCATTTTTATTTGGGTTTTCCTTACCTTCACGAGCAGGTAGGCCTCGTTCTTTCTTTTCTTCACACTTGTTACATTCACTGAAGTAAAGCAGTAGGAACATATCCAGCAACATCCAGACCAATGAGGTGGCCAAAACCACCTTACAATATGCAAACCTTCGCATGGTACTGATTCAAATAATGGAGAAGTAGATTGGATGCAATAACTAGTTGGATGGCACACAGTCGCAGCAACTGCCAGGAAGACAAAAACAACAATAGGTGAGCAGCTTAATTTCAGCTTAAAATAAATTCAAGTGTAACACAAACCAATCCCTTCACTACAACATACACTGTAAAAACAAAAACACAAATAATGACCACCTTTTGTTTCCAGTGAATCAAAAATTAGTTCCATATAAATTTATAATCAGCAAGCACAAGACAAGAATCTATATAGAATACTAATTTGCTAAAGATCATTTCTCATTCAATCCTTGTATCAGCTTTGCAAAGTAACTTCTGCATTTATTAATGTAATTTGAACTTGTTAACATTAATAATTTGAGAAAGTTTTTTTTGTTTGCATATTTTTCAAGAGCACAGAAACATTTCAGTTCTTAAACAGGATGGCGACTCAAAATATTTTGTGCCCTCTTCAGATTCTGATCAATACACTGCTTTAACATTTCGGCTTTTGCTTCATGTTTTCAGTGTTGTGCCTTTAAATTATAATTTGACAGCTGAAAATAGAAATAATGGTTATATTGATAAAATGGCAGAGATGCCAGAAGTATAGTATTTCTGTTATTTTGATGGTATTAGACAATAACTTTCAAAAGCTGATTGGGCACAGATGTTTGCAGGTAAAGGGATGGCTGGAAAATGGGATGCCTTCAGAAATGAGATAATGGAAGTCCAGAGATAGTATGTTCCTGTTAGGGTCAAAGGAAAGATTGGTAGGCATAGGGAATGCTGGATGACAAGAGACATTGAAGGTTTGGTTAAGAAGAAAGAAAGAAGTATGTATCAGGTACAGACAGGACAGATTGAATGAATCCTTAGAACAGTACAAAGGCAGTAGGATTATACTTAAGAGGGAAATCCGGAGGGCAAAAAGGGGGCATGAGATAGCTTTGGCAAATAGGGTTAAGGAGAATTCAAAGGGTTTTTACAAACACATTTTAGGACAAAAGAGTAACTGGAAGCAAATAGGGCCCCTCAAAGATCAGCTTGGCAGCCTGTGTGTAGAGCAGCAGGAGATGGGGGGAAATACTAAATGAGTATTTTGCATCAGTATTTACTGTGGAAAAGGACATGGAAGATATAGAACATGGGAAAATAGATGGGGAAATCTTGAAAAAAAATGTCCATATTAGGGGAGAATGTGCTGGATGTCGAGGTGGATAAATCCCCGGGACCTGACCAGGTGTACCCTAGAACTCTGTGGGAAGCTAGGGAAGTGATCGTTAGGCCCCTTGCTGAGATATTGATAGTCACAGGTGAGGTGTCAGAAGACTGGAGGTTGGCTAATGCGGTACCAATATTTAAGAAAGGTGGGAAGGACAAGCCAGGAAACTATTGACCAGTGAGCCTGATGTCGGTGATGGGCAAGTTGTTGAAGAGAATTCTAAGAGACAGGATGTACATGTATTTGGAAAGGCAAGGATTGATTAGGGATAGTCAACATGGCTTTGTGCGTGGGAAATCATGTCTCATGGACTTGATTGAGTTTTTTGAAAGGGTGACAAGGAGGACTGAAGAGGGCAGACCGATGGACCTGGTCTGTGTGGACTTCGTTAAGTGTTCAGAGGGGTTCCCCATGGGGGACTGGTTGGCAGGGTTGGATCTCAGAGTACAGGGAGAGCCGGCCATTTGGGTGCGGAGCTAGCTTGGTGGTGGAGGACAGAGGGTGATGGTGAAGGGTTGTTTCTCGGACTGGAAGCCTGTCACCAGTGGAGTGCTGCAGGGATCAGTGTTGGGTCCACTGCTTTTTGTCATTTATATAAATGATCTGGATGTGAACATGGGAGGTATAGCTGGTAGTTTACAAACGACACCAGGGTTGGGAGTGTGGTGGGCAGTTGGGAGGGTTACCTCAAATTGCGGCGGGATCTTAATCAGATGGGTCAATGGGCTGAGGAGTAGCGGATGGAGTTAATTTAGATAGGTGCAGGGTGTTGCACTTTGGGAAAGCAGATCTTGGCAGGACTTGTGCACTTGATGGTAAGGTCCTGGAGAGTGTTGCTGAGCAGGAAGACCTCGGAGTACAGGTTCATAGCTCCTTGAGGGTGGAGTCACAGGTGGATGGGATGGTGAAGAGGGCTTATGGTATGCTTTCCTTTGTTGGTCAGGACATTGAGTGTGGGAGTTGGGGAGTCATGTTGTGGCTGTGTGGGACATTGGTTAGGCCACTTTTGGAATACTGCGTGTGGTTCTTGTCTCCTTCCTATGGGGAGGATGTTGTGAAACTTGAAAGGGTTCAGAAAAGATTCACAAGACTGTTGCCAGGATTAGAGAATTTGAACTATAGGGAGAAGTTGAATAGGCTAGGGCTGTTTTCCCTGGAGCAATGGAGGCTGAGGGGTAACCTTATAGAGGTTTAGAAGGTCATGAGGGGCATGGATAGGGTAAATAGACAAAGTCTTTTCCCTGAGATGGGGGCGCCTAGAACTAAAGGACATAGGTTTAGGGTGAGAGGGGAAAGATATAAGAGGGACTGGTGGGGCAATGTTTTCACGCAGAGGGTGGTGCGTGCATGGAATGAGCTGCCAGAGGAAGTGGTGGAGGCTGGTACAATTGCAACATTTAAAAGGCATCCGGATGGGTATAGGAATAGAAAGGATTTTGGAGGGATATGAGCCAGATGCTGGCAAATGGGACTAGATTAGGTTGGGTTATCTGGTCAGCATGGATAAGTTGGACTGAAGGGACTATTTCCATGCTATACATCTCTATGACATTAAAAGCCACCCAACCTCAAGAGGCTTGCTTCCATCAGGCATTACCAATAGGCAGAATATTTCTGAATGGTCAAGTCTGCATTAAATAACCTGTTGATCGTGTGGCCAGAATTGCATTGAAATGAACTAGCCTAGAGGAATGAATGCTTGCATGAGGGCTTCAACAACATATATGTTGAGGCAACATAAAAGCTAGGGCATTTTATAGAGGTGAAAAGGGCTGCTTTGTGATGTCAATATTTTTAGAACATATGGCCCACGACCCAATATAGATCAAACAACTTCTCTATTCACTTCGATCATGGGATTAACTGCCACTTCAAAGCATATTTCAAGATCACATGGTCTTTCTTTAAACTTGACTGTCATTTGATGCAATTCCAAATGCTTTCTTCTTCTTGTTCATATTCTAACTTCCCTGTTTATACCATGACTTAACTTTTAATCTCTTAACTATTTCAAGAAATTTACACCAACAAGCTATTTTGCAGACTGAATGATGAGGTTATTATTACAATTAGTGAACCAATTTATCCAATATTAATGAAAAAAAGCTATGTGACTGTACTCTAAAATCAACTCTAACAACTATTAATGGCATATAAGTAAACCCAAGGTCTTACAGTTGGTTCTGCTATAATACAGTATTTTCATTCTTGTGCAACCCTGTGTTATAAGATCATCATGTAATAGCAGCACCATTTAAACTAATGGGACTGGAATTACATTATAATCAATATATGCTTTAAAAGTTTGCACTTTAGAAACAATTCATCAATCGCGTTATAATGAGTTCGCATTAACAAAACGTGCATTATAGCAGAATGACCTGTATTTGTAAACAGTTGCTACATTCCTTGCAAACCTCTGAACAAACCACCTGATTTGATTTCTTATATGTCTGAATTTTTACAAAACTGAATAAAACAGTTCAATTTCTTAAATATTGTTTGATTGAAAGTAGCACTTGCACAGCAATTAAAATTCAGAGGGGTGCAGTGAGAGAGAGAGATTCACGAAGATCAGTGAATCAATAATCAGAGACTAGCTATATAGCACTGGAGGCAACTATTTGGCACATTATATCCATGTAAGCTCTCTGCAACAGCATTTCAGCTGGACCTATTTCCCCATCTTCTCCATGTGGCCAGAAAATCATCATCCCAATTAATTATTCCAAATATTTTGCAAAGTTATGATTGAATCCGCCTCCACTACGTTTTCAGTGCATTCCAGCTCCTAACTACTTACTACGTAACAAAAAAACTTATTTCTCATGTCTGTTATTTTGTTACTCACTTTCTCTAATGATGGAATTTCTTTCTACATCTGTCAATTCTCAACTTTTTCTTTCCTATGGAGAACAGCCCAAGCTTCCTTAATCTATTCATGTAACTAAAGTTTCTCAGCATCGAAACATTTTCATTTGTTGCTCCATTCTACTCCAACATCTTCACAATCTAAGTGCAGCACTGCCTGCTTTCTCATTCAGATGGAAATATATTGATGCAGCACATTTTCATAAACATTTTAAAGTTTTTCTTCTGTCTTCCACATTATAATTATCCTGACAAACTAGGATATTAACAACTCATTACAATTCTATAATTCTTACACCATTCTAATACTTTAACTTTCCTACAAGCTAGTGTCTTAGAGAACAATAGGAAGGTGTTAGCACAGAGTCAGATGTACAACATGAAAACAAACCCTTCGGTCCAACTTGCCCATGCCAACCACATATCCCAACCCTAAAACTATGCCCGCTAGTTCTGGAATCCGCTCTCCCCCACCCCACCCACTCCAGGGAAAAGACAATTATCTATTTATCCTATAGCTGTGCCTCAATTTTATAAATCTCTCTAAGATCACCCCAACCCCCCCACAGCCTCCAATACTCCAGGGAAAACAGCCCAGCCGATTCAACCTCTCCTTATAGCTCAAAACCTCCTACCCTGGCAACATCCTTGTAAATCTTTTCTGCGCCCTTTCAAGTTTCACAACATCCTTCCCAGAGGGAGCCCTGAATTGCATGCAATATTCCAACAGTGGCCTAACCACACTGGAAGGTCTACCTTTTTAGGAGAGGGAGAGAGAGAAAAAGAGAGAGAGAGAAAAAGAGAGAGAGAGAGACAGCTGGTGGTGATTCAGCCAGGAGGCTTCCATGCCTCAGGTGAGGGGAATGTTGAGAAGGAGAGTCCTCATTATAAACCTCAGTGCAGGAATTGGACTCTCACTATTGGCATCACTCTGCATTGCAAACCAACTGTCCAGCCACATTTGTCCAGTTGATAGAGTGTGGCACTGGAGAAGCACAGCAGGTCGTGCAGCATCCAAGGAGCAGGTTATTCGACGTTCATCAGGAATAAGCTAGTGGACGGGGGGGGACGGGGGACGGGGGGAGGAAGGAAAAGGAGAAGACGTTTGAAATCCACATGGGGCCCTGCAACCACACGAGGATCAATGTGGATTTCAACAGATTCCTCATTTCCCCCCGCCCCTGACATTATCCCAATCCCAAACTTCCAACTTAGCACCGCCCTCCTGACCTTTCCCATCTATCCTCTCCATTCTCCTCTCCGACCTATCACCTTCTTCCTCACCTTCATCTACCCATTCCATTCTCAGTTACCTTCCTTCTAGCCCCACCCCATCCCATTTATCTCTCAGCCTCCCAGCCCACTCACCTCATTCCTGATGAAGGGCTTATGCCCAAAATGTCAATCCTCCTGCTCTTCAGATGCTGCCTGACCTTCTCTGCTGTTCCAGCATCACACTCTAGACTCTGATCTCCAACATCTGCAGATGTCACTTCCCTACTTCTCCACTACTGTAACCGCTCACATTAATTTGTTTCCCACATTTTACACTCCATTGGGATGGCATGGTGACTCAGTGGTTAGTACTGCTGCCTCACAACGCCAGAGGCCTGGGTTTGATTCCAGCCTTGGCTGACTGTATGTGCAAGCTCCATACAGTCGTCTCATGTCTGGGTTTTCTCCAGATGCTCCAATTTTCTCCCACGGTCCAAAGATGTGCAGTTTAGGTGTACTGGCAGTGCTAAGTTTTCCATAGTGTCCAGGGATATGCAGGCTAGATGGATTAGCCCTGGGGTAGGGTAGGGGGTGGGTCTGGTGGGATGATCTTTGAAGGGTCAATGTGGACCCAATAGGCTGAATGGCAGTCACAGAAGGGATTCTATGACTATATAATATCCAGTCATGTTTCTTTCGGAGCCTGGCCTTGCATCACCAAACTATGCATTTTTACATGGCTATCTGCATCTGCAGCTCATTAACCTTATTTATCACCCTCTGTGCATTCAAGTATATGCACAGGCAAAACAAATGAATTTATATTGCACTTCCCCTTAATCTGATCCCACCCTGTGCCTCACTAATCTCACTCTAGTGCTCTGGCTCTAATTCCTTACACAGCTTACTTCTCCTCTTTAAATGATCAACTACAATATTTATTTATTCATTCATTCCTGACAAAAAAAATGGCCAAACCATGGCTAGCAAGGAAAATTAGGGTAGTCTTAGATTTGAAGGGACATACAAATTGGCTAATAAAAGCAGATCTGAGGACTGGAGTTTGGATTTCAGCAAAGGAAGACAAGGGGATTCATTAAGAGGGGGAAAACAGGACAAGCTTGTAGGGAACATACAAACTGATCATAAAAGCTTCTGTAGGGGAGTGAAGAGAAAATATTAGTGAAGAAAAATGTAGGTCGCTCAGTCAGAAACAAGGAAATAACAATGGGGAACAAAAGTGGCACACAAATTAAACACGTCCTTTGGTTTGGACTTTAAAACGGAGGACACAATATCCCCAAAACACTGGGAAACATGGTCTAGTGAGAGGGAGAATGGAAGGAAATTGTATTAATGATGAAATGGCACTGGGGAAATTGATCTGACTGAAGACTAGTATCTAATGTAATCCTGCTATTTAGGAAAAGGAGGTACAGTCAGAACAGAAAATTATAGGTCACGCAGACTGATGTAGGTAGTGGCAAAAATGCCAGATTACATTATAAAAAAATTATAGTAGACCACTTGGAAAAGTAACAGGATCAGATAAAGGCAGCACAGATTTATAAAAGGGAAATCATATGTGCCATTCTATTAGAATCTTGAGGGGAGGTAGGAGTGCTTACACATGCATCCACTCCATCCACCAACGATGCTCGTAGCAGCAGTGAACATTATCTAATTATGCATTGCAGGAATCCATCAAAAGATCCTTAGATAGCACCTTCCAAACACGCGAGCACTTCCATCTAGAAGGGCAAAGGCATCGGAACACACCAACTACAAATTTCCCTCCAAGCTAGTCACCATATCGACATGGAAATATATCACCATTTCTTCACCGTCATTGGGTCAAAATACTGGAACGCTTTCCCTTAAAGCTTTGAAAGTCATCCCACAGCACAGACTGCTGCAGTTTAAGAAGGCAGCTCGCTACCACACTCAACAAGGGACAGGCAAAATGCTGTCCTGTCAGCGATGTCTAAGTCCCACCAGTGAATGAAAAATGTTGATAGGGTAGGTGGGGGCAGGGAGTCAGTTAACATGGCTTACTTTAATTTTATATGTTAATAAGTGGGATGTTATCAAATGCCTTCTGAAATTCAAAGTGTATGGCTTTGGGAAGTGGATAGAGAATTGGTGGCAGAGTGAAAACAAAGTCGGAATAAACTGATCTTTTTCTGGTCGCATCAGTGACCAATGTGGGGTACTTCAGGGACCGGTGCTTGAGAGAGCAAGAGCAAGAGCATGTGCACGAGAGCAAGAAAGACTATCATACTTTGATTTTCAAACCTAACCAGTTAAAACTTCACAAGTAAAAATTGTTTAAAAACATTTTAATTCAACCTGAATTCAATGTCAAAGTAATCGGTGAAGCACAACGATTAACTGTCCTTGACTACTCAACTGGAATGCATAGCACTTAAAGTAAGTGCCCAAGTATATTTACATGTCTATAATACTAAAGACATCTAATAAGTCACCAATTGACAAAGATTAATTACCTTCAGCTTATGCTCAAACAAGTTTTTTTTAAAATTGAAGTGTAGGCAACTGCTGTAGGCAATTTATTTGGCAGCAAGGTGCCAAAAACATGGATGACCAGACAATTTGAGCTTGACAGTGTTGAAAGAAGACTGTTGGTTTGAACAATCAAATTATAATGAGTGCGTTTTTGTGCCCAGCCAAGAGATAGTGTGTTAAACATAAAATAACCAGATTTTTAAATCAAAATCATTCTTGGAGTGGTCAAAAGCTATTTTATTTTAGTTGTCCTATTGCAGTCACAGTCAGGGCATTCTTCTTGAGTCACTGGTCGTGTTTTGGTACAACTTGAAAGCTTACTTGGTCACAAGGAGCAGCTAAGACCCAACTAAATCAGTTTGAGATTGGAATAATACAAAGGCTAGGCACAAAGTTGGATAGTCTGCTTCTCTGAAAAACATTATTGAACCAGTTGGGTTTATACAACAATATACTGCTCTAATGGTTACCTATTATTAATACCAGACAGTTTTATGTAATAAATTCAAATTTACATACAGTCATGCTTGGATTTTACTTGCTCCCTGGATTATTAACCCAGGTTGCTGGATTACAGGTATTCCAATATAACCACTCCAACCAAATATAAACACACAGTAAAAATAAACAGTTCTCAAAATTACTTCAATTGCTAATGATACACAATTATCTACACTGAATGGTTCGATGTAACAATGAAGTTAGCATAAATAGACAGATCTTACAGAATCAGCAACACAAAAATCATTTTACAAAAACTTCTAATTAAATATTTGGAAGATCAAAGCCATGGGTCTTCAATCTCACCTTAAACTTTATTTCCTAGGCACCAGCTCCTACCTTCTGACTGGAAGAAGTCAAAGACTGAATTGAAAGATTTATAATCTTGCAATTACTTCCAGCAATGCAACAGGAGATGCTTTTGCTTCTGCCTCAGCTTATCTACTTTATTACCTATGGTTTTGATAATTTCAATGCTTGTTTTGGCTAGCTTTTCACCTTCCACACTAAACATTGAACTCTACTGTCCTTATCCCAACACAATAAATGCCCATCACATCACTTCTGGTGTTTAATAACAATGCAATAAATCCCACATTCAGGAACTCAATCTTGTATTCTCCTTGTTTTAAGAATGCTATCATTTCACTCTTCCCTACTTTGGTATTCCACTAACTTATAACCCTTCTGTACATGTTTCAACAGTTCTGGCCTCTTTCAGGTCCATTATTTTTAAAATTGGTCTATAATGAGAAACCATGCTTTGAGTTGCTTATACACTAAGCACGGAAATTCTCTCCTTTCCACTTTTGCTTCTCCTGTTCAAGGTGTTGCTTAAAATCCACCTCTGATCAGGCTTTTGCTGATCCACCCTCATATCATCTCCTGCAATTATTAGTAGTAGTTAGGATGCAAGTATTAAATAGTTATTCTTCTCCAGCAGTAAACAATTCCCCAGGCAAACCTTGTAGACCATAAAAAGAAAGCTGCAGGCAAACCTTGTTCCTCATCAAACAGAACACCCCAGAGATGCCTTATAGTCAAAGGGATTTCAAGATAGATACTAATAAACAATGGAACAAAACAGTACAAGGCTAGGATAAGATTAACTGAGTCTTGATTGGGTGAAGGACATATTAGCAACACAAACCCATGATATTAAAAAAATCTCTTTACATTTGTAGGAAGAAAAATTTAGCTAATGAAGAGGAGTATGAGACCATAACGATTTACGAACACTGAATTTCTCAATCCCACTCCAGTTAGGAATGATATTCTTCTCGTGTGTGCTTGGATAAACGATTGATAAATCTATACTCCATCACCAGCGTGGAGGACAAGTGGCATTGTTCAGCAGGATATTCCTCTCAAACCAAAGCTGAACTCCATTACGAGTGTGAATAGTTTATCTACTACTTACAGTTAATGCAGTAAGCAAAACCAAGGACAGTTTGAGTATTCTCCAACAACTACTTCAAGATATAACAAAGAAAAACTTAAACAAATTAAAGATAATTTGATTCAAATTTCATGTTTCCCTTGCTGAGGGATCTAAAACCAGGGGATACAGTCAGGCTCAATTGGTCAGGACAATGCTATCTTTCACAAGATCTTCTCCCATCAAATCCTTCCATTCCTATTTCTCATTTACTTGGAATCCCAAAATGAAACTGCACAGGTAGTCGTCATTTAGCCAGTGTTTGAGTGCATCCATTCAATTAATCCCACCATCTCCATCTTCCACACTGCCGTTCAAAATTCTCCCCCCTTTGAATAGAGTTAACAAAGCTACTTCCACCACCTCCTATGAAAATGTGAATTATAGATCACAACTTGCTTCGTAAAAATTTCCCCGTGCTGGCTTTGGTTCTTTTGCCAAACATCATGAATTTATCTCCCCAATTAATGCCCTTCTGTCACTGGAAAGCTTTTGCCTTCTTTCTTTGATGACTTTGAACACCTCTCAAATCTTCAGTTTTAAAACAATACAGCTCCAGCTTTCCTTCACACAACTGAAATCCCTGATACAATTCGAGTAAATCTCTAACAGCACCTTCTCCACAGACTGGACACCTGCCTACAATGCAGTGCCCAAAACTATACTCAACATCCAATTAGTGTTATCATTGTTTCCTTAAGACAATCTGTTTTAACCTTGACAACAATCTATTATGTGGCATCTTGTCAAACACCTTTTGAAGGTCCACATCAACATCAATTACAGTCACCTCATCTATTCCCTCCATCAAGATCATGTGCTGTTGAAGTTTAGTAAAGAACATGCATCATTGCATACAGGAAAGTAAATGCTTTGTAACAGAAAAAAGATATGAAAAACCATAGCAAGAGTTGCTTATATTTAAATATTGATCAGCAAGTTAACATAACTGAGTAAACGAAATGTTCATCCAGTGTATGCATCAGTCACAATCAGTTACCCATGTCAATTACATCCATAGGAGAAGTCATAATTCAAACTTGAAGGACAAAGTAAGAAAAACAGAATAGCAAACTGTGCATAAATAGACATTATTTCACTCAACTACCTTTCCAAACTGGTAACCTCAGATACTGCATCAGTTTATTCCTTGGAAACTGAATTAAGTGTGGCGCTGGAAACTAGCAAAGTTGATGTTAACAGAGAGAGTGTGGCTGAAGGGTCCCAAGGCGGAAGTTGAGGTGTTCTTCCTTCAGCTGTCAGATGGCTTGGATTTGGCAGTGGAGGCGGCCCAGGATTTGCCTGTCTTTTGGGGAGTGGAATGGAAGTTGAACTGGTCTCCCACAGGATGGTGGGGTTGTGTAGTTCGTGTCCCTGACACACTCCACGAGTTGGCGTCCTGTCTCCCCGATGTAGGGGAGACCACATCAACGGACGTAGTAGATGAGGTGGGTAGATGTGCAGGAAAATCTCTGCCAGATGTGAAAAGATCCTTTGACGCCTGGAGAGAAGTGAGAGGGGAAGTGTGGGTGCAGGTTTTAGACCTTTTGTTGAAGCAAGGGAAGGTGCTGGGTGGGTTGGGTTGGTTGGACCTAATGAGGGAGTCACAGAGAGAATGGTTTTTGCAGAATGTAAATAGGAGTGGGGAGGGAAATATATCTCTAATGGTGTGGTCCGATTGGCAGAAATGGCAGAGGATAATTTTTTTTAAGATTAGATTGCTGACAGTGTGGAAACAGGCCCTTCAGCCCAACAAGTCCACACTGACCCTCCGAAGGGCAACCTACCCTGACCCATTCCCCTACACTTACCCCTTCACCTAACAGTACGGGCAATTTAGCATGGCCAATTCACCTAACCTGCACATTTTTGGAATGTAGGAGGAAACCAGAGCACCCGGAGGAAATCCACACAGACACAGAGAGAATGTGCATGCGCTGTATGCGGAGAGCGTTGAGGTGGAAGGGGAGGACCGGGTGGTGGGGTCCAAGGGCAGAGGTGTGAAGAGTGGAAGAGGTACACTGGAAGGCATCGTTGATCACATGGGAGTAAGGAATTGCATTTTTATGATGGGGGTGGGTGGTGGGAGGTGTAGTCTGGGTTTTTGTGGCAATGAGTTTGAAGCAGATATCCGTTTTGAGTTGGTCACCGGAAATGGAGATGGAGAGTTCCAGGGAGGTGTCTGAGATGGTCCAGGTGAGGTTGATGAACTGTTCAACCTCCTTGTGGGAGCAGGAGGTGGCGTCTATACAGTCATCAACGTAGTAGAGAAGGTGGTGAGAGATGATGCCAGTGTAACCCAGAATCTGTCCCACATATCCTACGAAGAGGCAGGTATATCTTGTGCCCATGCAGGAGTCCATGGCTATTTCTTTGGTGTGAAGGAAGTGGGAGGATTCGAAAAAGTTGTTGAGAGTAGGGATGAGTTCCGCCAATCGAATGGGTGTGTCAGTGGATGGGTACATGAGGGAGGAAGAAACAGAGGGTTTGGAGACCTTCACCATGGCAGATGGACACGTATAGGGCCCGGATGTCCATGGTGAAGATAAAGGGTTGCGGGCCAGGAAAACAAGAGTCATGGAGGAGGTGGAGGGCATGGGTGGTGTCCTAAATGTATGTAGGAAGTTCTTGGATTGAGCTGCCTAGCTCAGTTCATGCGAAACCTTCATCGCAGGCAGAAAACTTTATCCATTTAATATGGGTTAAATGAAGTCCAGATCAGAGAGAAATGAACAGACGTTATTCTAAGCCTCTGCGCAAGGCAAAGGATCACATTCCATTTTATACCACACATAAAACAATCATTACTTGATATTAAAAGCCTATCTGACACATGTTAAATACTATCTCAGAGTTCCAAAACAAGTAGTCTCTGAAATCTTTGAGTGAAAAACAAAACAGCAACTTGGTGGCACAGAACTTAAAATATTGCTAAAAAAAAAGAGAGACATGCTGCTAAAGCCTTTTTTCTAGCACTCTGCAAGACAAATGCAAGAATGCCAAGTTTTAAATAAACAAGACTGCACGCCAAGAAGAACTGTGAATGCTTGATTTCTGAAACAAAAACAGAATTGCTGTAAAATCTCAGCAGGTCTGGCAGCATGTGAGGACAGGAATCGGAGTTAATGTTTCAAGAGTTTGGAACACCTCCCTTCAATACTTTCCCGAGTGCAACAGACTTCAGTCAGAGAATTGGAAGTGGCAAAGGCTGAACCTTTTCATTTTTGTCTTTTTGTTAAATTGGGGTCTAACATGGAAAAAGGACAGTTTTAAAAACCAAGGATTCGGGAAGGCATTGCTGCATTTTCAAAAAAAAAAACACAAGTTCCCAGAAGTTATTGAAAGGGCTAGTTACACTGTTGCTTGTTCAACTAATGGGGAAAACTTAAGTTAAGCTGGACTGGCAGCAACTGGTGCATTCAGCTGGCAACTAGCTACTGACTGGCAACTGTTAACCATGCCACAGACCAATGATAACATGTTTCTGGTAGCCAAAAATTACATGACTGGTTCAAGTAACTGAGCAGCTTAAGTGGATGAACAGGATAGCTCCAAGTCTTTGGACTTGCAGAGAGGCGGCCTTTCTCCTTGCAATTTAAAAAAAGCCTGTTTAATTTTCTCTTGCCAGTTGCTGTAAGCTGTTGTGAGAGGGGGAGAGCGAGAGAGGAACATCTATTCCTGGCAAAACAAAGGATCATCGCATTGAACCCATGGGCCAAAGGCCATTGAACATTCTTTCCAGCTTCGTTCTCCAATAAATACCATGTTTTTGTAGCTCTGAGTGTAGGGAGAAGTTTTATGAGGGAGTACAAGTTTTAACCAGTAGAATGAGCTACCTGCTAGTCATTCATTCATAATTGATTACCAATATCTAAAACTGACTTCTTTGTAATAAATAGCAATTCTTATTAAGGACAAAAATCTGGTCCATGCTCTGTTAACCTGGGTTGAAAAGGTAGGTAAAAATCAGAGAATCTTGATGACTTTTACAAAATGTAACTTTTAGAGACATCGAGCTGTACAGTATGGAAACGGACCCTCCGGTCAAACTTGTCCATGCCGACCAGATATCCTAAATTAATCTAGTCCCATCCGCCAGCATTTGGCCCATATCCCTCTAATGTCTTCCTATCCAAATACCCATCCAGATGCCTTTTAAATGTTGTAATTGTACCAGCCTCCACCATTTCCTCTGGGAGCTCATTCCATACTCACACCATGCTCTGCAGGAAAAAGTTCCCCTTACTTCCCTTTTAAGTCTTTCCACTCTCACCTTAAAATATGTCCTTTAGTTTTGGACTCCATTACCCTGTGGAAAAGACTTTGGCTTTTACCCTAGCCATTCCCCACAGCATTTTATAAACCTCTATAAGGTCACCCCCCAGCCTCTGATACTCCAGGTAAAATAGCCCCAGCCTATTCAGCCCCTCCCTATCAACATCCTTGTAAATTTTTTCCGAACCTTTTCAAGTTTCACAACATCTTTCCGATAGGAAGGAGACCAGAAGTGAACACCATATTCTAAAAGTGGACTAATCAATGTCCTGTATAGCCAAAACATGACCTCCCAACTCCTATACTCAATGCACTAACCAATATACAGTCAAAAAGTGTGGTGCTGGAAAAGCAAAGCAGGGGAGGCAATATCTGAGGAGCAGGATGCTGCCTGACCTGCTGTGGTTTTCCAGCCTCATACTTTCCGACTCTGATTCACCAGCATCTGCAGTCCTCACTTTCTCTCAGGCACTGACCAATAAAGGCAAGCATATCAAACAACAATTGCGATGATTTTGGGAATAACAGGGCTCATTTTCTAGTCTGCTACACCAGTGAGGCATGACACTTACTATTTAAAGAGAGGTCCAAAATAATACATAAAAATTACTTGTAAAGCATACTTCAATTTACTTGAAAACAGCTTAATGTATGAAGGATTGCTTAAATGACTATCTTGATGGATTAGTATTATTTTGAGATGGCAGACCTGGTTTTGAAATAAAACAAGTCATGCTTAATCGGTTCATTGAAATTCTTAGGAGACAATTACAGGTCAACTGGGCTTAACTGAGATGGTGAGCATTGCAAAATCTGGATTTCACGTTGTCAAGTAGGGTGGTGCTGAATCCTTTCTTCTTGCAGAAAGGTTTGTGTTGTTTAGGTAAACCTTTGGTTAACAGCCATTTCTTAACTGTTTGTCACATGGTCCAATGTCAGGACTGTTACTGGCTACATATGTCTTAAATAATTACAAAAGATGGAAACGTTTCCAAGCGGTCTAAAAGTGAGGAACTTGGGTAGACTTAATCTAGCATACTGAAGTGTAAAATTGCAAGACCAGCCAGAAGAAAGGAAAAATTAATTAATAGAATTAAAAATCTTGGGAGTTTGCTTGGCAAGTTGCTAAAACAGTTTATACTGTGTTAATAGGAAGTTAGGATCCAGTTTCTGGATTATTGCATACAATTTTGAAATGTCAAAGCTACAGTTTGAGTGAGTACAAAAGGAAGCCAAAAGGATTATTTTTGGAAACAAACAGAGCTGAAAAAGATTAGTTGCCACGAAATGATTGAAAGGTTATGTAATTAAGTATAAACTCATCTGTTGCAAGCCCTCTGATTGGCCCAAGTTCTTATTTGCACAAGGCAATGCCAAAAGGGCGTTGCTAGTGGCATTTCTCTGACACAGTGTCAATTGTAATGTCTTTTTTGCAGGAAACTTTTCTGCACCAATTGGAAGACACTGTTACTCAGATTTGTGATCTAGCATAGACAGTTTAGCATCAAGGGCTCTGGTCATGTGCAGACTATTCCCAGTTCTTGGAATCAATCTGACAATAAAATGATAGTAATTGAGTTATACAGTAAAGATCCTTAGGTCTGACTTCTCTGCACCAATGGACATTTCAATCTGACCTCGTCCCATTTGCCAGCATTTGGCCTATATCCCTCTAAACCTTTCCGATTCACATACCCACCCAAATACCTTTTAATATTGTAAATGTACCCACTTCCACCACTTCCCCAGGCGGCTTGTTCCATATGCGCATCACCTCTGCATGAAATTGCCCCTTAGGTCCTTTGTAAATCTTTCCTCTCTCACCTTAAACCTATGCCTTCTAGCTTTGGACTCACCACCCCAGGAAAAAGACCATGGTTCTTCATCCTATCCTTCCCCTCATGACTTTATAAACCTTTAAGGCTATCTCTCGGATGCTCAGGGGTGGGCAGCCTATACTGCCTCTCCCTATAACTCAAATCCTCCAGTCCTGGTAAAATCCTTGTAAATCTTTTTCATACCCTTTCCAATTGAATATTTTCCTATAGAATGGTGACTATGATTGTACACAATATTCCAAAACTGGTCTCACCAAATGCTTTGTACAGCCGTAACTTGACCTCCCATCTCCTATACTAAAATGTTCCAACTAAAGACAAACATGCCAAATGCCTTCAAACACCCTCCTTACACTTGACTCCACTTTCAAGAAACCGTGAATCTGTACCACTAGGTCTCTTGGTTCGACAACACTTTTCATTAATTGTATAAGTCCTGCCCAGGTTTGCCTTACCAAAATGCAACACTTCACATTTATCTAAATTAAACTTCATGTGCCACTTGGTCCATTGGATCAATGTTCCATTGCACTCTGAGGTAACCTTCCTCATTGTCCTCTACACCTCCTATTTTGGTGTCAGCTGCAAAATTATATACGATTCCTCCTAAATTCATATGCAAATCATTTATATAAATGCCAAAAAGCAGCAGCAGATCTAGCACAGATCTTTGCAGCAAATTGCTCACATGCTTCCAGTCTGATAAGCAAACCTCTATGACTACCCTATCTCCTACCTTCAAGTCAATTTGGAATCTACTTGGGTAGCTCTCCCTCGATCCCACATGATCCAACTTCAGTAATCAGTCCATCATGTAGAACCTTGAACTCTTTGGTGAAATCAATATAGACTATGTCCACTGCTCTGCCTTCAAACTTCTTTGTCACTTCTTCAAAACAATTAAGTTAACAAGACATGATTTCCCATGCACAAAGTTCATGTTGACAATCCCTACTCTTTCCCTGCCTTTCCAAATACATGTCAATCCTGTCCCTCAGAATCCCCTCCAACAACTTACCCATCACTGACATCAGGCTCATTGGACTATAGCTCCCTGGCTTTTCCTTACCATCTTTCTTAAACAATAGCATCACATTATCCAGCATCTCACCTGTGATACAAATATCTCAGCAACGCACCCAACAATTTCCTTCCTAGCTTCCCACAAAGTTCTGGAAAACACCTGATCAGCTCCCATGGATGTATCTACCTTTATGTTTTATGACCTCCAGCACCTCTTCTTCTGAATTCTTTTGCCCTTATATCTTAGTTTTGGCCAATTAGTTTATAGAACATATCAAGTGCCACTAAAGTGTATCTTTTAGTTGGTGAGCACCAATCGTTATAAGTGAGCTGGCCTAACCATCACAGATAATACTTAAATGACATCATTATATTTTGGAAAGTATTAGTATTCTTATGTTGTGGATTCTATGCTGTCCATGGCTCACAATTATTCTGAAATTAACACAGCAAATTAATTCAATTTACGTTCCTAATTCACAGTTCAGCCAGAGAGCTACTAGATACATAGGCATTATAGGTTTATGATCGAGTACCTGTTGAGGATGGATGGGTCTTTCCAGCCCCTTGCTTGAAACTTCCCAAAAGCCAAAGCAACACTATCATGAGCCAATACCTCCTCGAAAAGCTTCATTTCACTGAAATTCACTTCTCAGACTTTGCCGTACATTTTTAAAAACCATGTTGTTATGGGCTTCATTAGTGATGCCATTTATCGGCTGACTATGACTCCAAATTCCTCTGCAGCAGTTGAGAAGGCACCTACTAATAACATGGGCCTTCAATTGAATATGCCACAAAAGCTACACCAGTAAGAATTTTTTAAAAATTCACACATGAGAGGAGGTTATTGCTGTCTAGGCTTAGAGTTTAATCGATCAGATTAAAGAGAAATTCAACTGAAGTATGACTGACACATGGAATGGTTCATCAAGCTTCCCAGTAACAAGAAAAAAAAACTGGGTTCAAACAAAAATAAACGAGCAAATAAAAATCAAGGTTATTAAGTCATGGCAACATACAGTGGAACAGGCCTTTCAGCCCAATTCATCCATACTAACCAGCTTTCCTAAACTGACCTAGTTCCACTTGCCAACATTTGGGCCCCTATCCCTCTCTACCTATCCTGTCCATCTGTTCAAATGCATTTTAAATGTTCTAAGTGTACTCTGGCAGATTTTTCCAGAAAAGCAGCACCCTCTGTATGAAAAAGTTGCCCCTCAGGTCCTTTCACCTTAAACATATGCCCTCTAATTTTGAACTCCCCATACCTGGTGAAAAAGAATTGTTATTTTTCTTTTCTATGATCCTCATGATTTTATAAACCTCTGTAAAGTCATCCTTCAACCTCCTATGCTACAAGGAAAAATGTCCCAGCCTAGCCTCCTCTTAACGTAAATCCTCCAGTCTTGATAACACTCTAAAACTTTGTTGTACCCTTTCCAGTGTAATAATATCCTTTTGTATAGCATGGCAGCCAGAATTGTTCACAGTACTCCAAATATGGCCTTACAAACATCTTGCACAGGCACAAAATGACATCTCAACTCAAGCTTGCCAAACACCTTCTTCACCACCCTATCTACCTGTGACACCACTTTCAGGGAACTATGTACCTACAAACACAGGTCCCTCTGCTTGACTGTTTAACTATGTAAGTCCAGCTGTAGTTTAGCCTTACCAAAAAGTAATAAGTCACATTTCAGACCATAAGGCATAGTAGCAGAAATTAGGCCATTCAGTCCATTGCGTGTTCTGCCATTCAACTGTGGCTGATAGGTTTCTTATCCCCATTCTCCACTTGCTCTGCGTAACCCTTGATCCCTTTTACAATCAGGAACTAACCCATTTCCATCTTAAATTTTCTAAATGACCTGGCCTCTACAGCCTTCCTTGGCAATGAATTCCATATATTTACCACTCTCTGGCTGAAGAAGTTTCGCCTTATCTCTATTCTAAAAGCTCTGCCCTCAGATCCTAGTCTCTCCTACCAACAGAAACGTCTACTCTGTCCAGGCCATTCAGTATTCTGTATGTTTCAATTAGATCGACTAACGTCCTTCTAAACTCCGAGTATGAACCCAGAGTCCTCAAACGTTCCTCATATGTTAAGCTTTTCATTCCTGGAACCATTCTTGTGAACATGAAACTGCTTCTGCCATTCATTGGTCCAGTCAATCAAGATCCTTTTGTACTCTTAGATCCACTTCTTCACTAAACCAGGTCATGGAAGCACCCGAGGATCAGGTAAAACGATGTTTCGGGTAAATGAACGCCTCATCTTCCACCTCGGAACACTTCAACATCAGGGCATCAATGTGGACTTCACCAGTTTCCTCATTTCCCCTTCCCCCACCTCATCCCAGTTCCAACCTTCCAGCTCAGCACCGTCCCCATGTCCTGTCCTACCTGCCAATCTCCATTCCCACCCATCCGCTCCACCCTCCCCTCTGACTTATCACCTTCATCACCACTCCCATTCACCCATTGTACTTTATGCTACTTTCTCCCCACCCCCACCTCATTTATCTCTCCACCCTGCAGGCACTCTGCCTCTATTCCTGATAGAGCTTTTGCCCAAAACGTCGATTTTCCCGCTCCTGCCCTGCTGTGCTTTTCCAGCACCACTCTAATCTAGAGTGAGGTTTCCAGCATCTGCAGTGCTTGTTTTTACCTTCTTCACTAAACCACCAATTCTGGTGTCGGTTGAAAACTTGCTACCCATGCTTTTTCAACTGTCATCCAAATAGTTTATATAAAATGACGGTGCCACTGTTTAAGAAAAGGTGATAAGGGCAAGCCAGGGAACTATGGACCAGTGAGCCGGACGTCGGTTGTAGGCAAGTTGTTGGAGGGGATTCTGAGGGACAGGATGTACATATATTTGAAAAGGAAAGGACTGATTCGGGATAGCCAACATGGCTTTGTGCGTGGGAAATCATGTCTCACAAACTTGACTGAGCTTTTTGAAGAAGTAACAAAGAGGATTGAGCATTGCACAACACTAAATCCAGTACTGCTTGATCCCCAGTGGGCTTCACCACAAACTGTACCAAAAAGCCATCTCACAGACATTCCACAAATTCCTTTTCTTGCAATCCATTACTTACCTGATTTTCCCAGGCCATCTGCATATCAAAATCTCCCTGTAAACTTGATTTTCTTGCATGCTTTTTCTGTTTCTTGGGTGTATCTTGCATTTCAAGTCATGTCTACTTTTGGAGGCCTGTACATAACTTCCATTATGTTTTTTTTAAAAACACCTTTGTGGTTCCCCAACCCAACCCACACAGATTCTACATTATCTGACGCTAGTTTCTTGCTATTGATTTAAATTTCATTTCTTACTAACAAGGCACTCTCTCTGCCTGTCTTTTCAATAGGATGTATATCCTTCCATATTTAGCTCCCAGCCCTGATCCCCTTGCAGCCTCATCTCCATGACGCCCAATACATCAGTACTTGCCAATTTCAATATGTGCCACAAAGTTCATTTACCTTATTTCATATACTACGTACATTCAGATATGGCACTTCAGTTCTGTATTGACTATCCCTTTTCTCATTGTCATTTGTTTATCCAGTATGCTTGAAGTTTGATTCCTAACCATATCCAAATACTCTGTCCTATTGTGTGTGCTGGAGACTTTAATAACCTCTCCTGAGTTCTCCTTTTTTTTCATACAGTCGAATCCACTCCCACAGTGGTTAACCTGCTGCTTTGCTTACCTCTGGCCATTACACTTCTTGGAGTTTTACCCTTCCCTTGCACCGCACATCACCACCAACACCCCCCCATTTGTGGATGTACAAGGGAAAAGAAAGCATACAGAGGATTTCAAAACTCAGGAACACACATGTTGACTAATATGGCTTTTGACGGCTGATAGAGGAGATGGAAAGGAGCTGCTGGGGTGGCCAAACTGAGGGGCATGCTGGATGGTAGAGGAGCAAAATGAAAGACACTCCAACAGTTGGCATATCAGCTATTGGTTTTTAATCGAGCTTGCAGTCAATATGATTCGCAGCCTAAAAATCATGATACTCAGATCTGATGGCACTCAGAGTTGAATGACAATGTATGGTTCAGAGGCCCTTTTTGAAATTTCCTGACAACCCTACTTCTACAACTTGATTAGACTTGAAGAATTTCCCTCCATGCGGTTTCATTGGCACAGAGAATTTTCCTGAAAAGGGTGCTGTTGCAAATCCCTAACTTCCTCACCCTCATCAACTGCCACAAAGGCCATGGCATTCCACCCTGCTACACTGGGTCTTTGGAGTCCCCGATACTCTGCACATGGGAGCACTCCACTTTTCCAAAAAGGAGTTCGTATGAAGGATATTACATACAGCCATATGTAGGGACTCAGTGCAAATCAAAAAGTAGAGGAACAACAGATGAAAGGGACAACAATAGATAGAACACGGGTACATTTTTAGGCAACCTCAAATTTACAAAAGGATAGAAGAGGATAGGAAGCTGACCAAGGGAATATTAGAATATTTGAAGCTTATGGTAACAAATGCAGCTAAGAATTTCAGCAGGGGCAGAAACAGTAGAAGTACACAGTCTTGACAGTGGAAAGTGGTTTTGCATCACACAAGCAGCTCAGTATCAAATAATCACTGTCCAATTCAAACTGGTTTCAGCATGAATTGAGTGCTTCAAATCTATTATTAGCTTAAAACCAAAATGTGACTGAAATATAACTGTTACAAACCAAAACAAGCTAGCATTTTAATTTTAAATATGCACTGTATAAAGCTAATTAATATAAAGTGAAAAAGATATACATTATAAATCACTAACAGTGTTTACAAATTGTAAAGACACATGATATAGTACAAACATCAATCATAAAATGTAGGAGAAATGATGAGTACATGAATAAAACTATAAGACAGCAAAATGAATAAAACATTTTTAAAATGCTGCCAAGGGAGGAAAGGTGTGAAAAGATACTGCATCAGCAACTATGAAACAGAAGGAATTGCTGTCTTTTTAAAGCATGTATTTGCCGATAATAGATGGAGTAGTGTAAAGCAAATGTATGTTTGTGTTGTCGTGCTATAAGTATGCCCATAAAACTCTCATAGCGAAAACTTGACAGGTTTGAATTCAAGGTTCTTCAAATATGCACTGGTATTAGTTCAAAAACATTAGAAAGTAATAAGATTTGCATTGCAGATGATAAATACTAGCCAAATCAAAGCAGTTTTGTTCGTTTTTTGAGCTCTTTTATTTTGGTGGATTACCTTTTTCTAAAGGGTAAGCATAGAGAAATCCAGAGCATTACTTTTCATCAAGCCATCAGAACATTTTGGTGTTGCATTACAAACAAATTACAAATTTTACTAACAGTCAACAGAACCAAATTTTCTCTCTAGACATTGTTTTAATATTCGGTAAAAAGGATGCTGCCTGAACTCTTCCAGCACCACTAATATTAAAACAATTCTGGATAATTGCAATTGTCCAGAGTTCAACAGTAGAGTAAATGCCAGCTATGGGTAAAAAAGCCCCATACGTTCACTGAAATACAAGACCACTTTTTTAAAAAAAGTACTGCGTCATGGTTTATAGCTACAGACTACTGGTTACAATTATTTGTAAACCAACAAGTAGCCTAGACTGGATTATTAAAAGTGTGACATATTGGAGCTAGCTGTAATTATTTTAATTAACCTCTTTAGACATACTATGATACATGTCTCCAGGTTAGGTGAGACATGAACCTGGACCTTCTGGCCCAGTGGAAAGGATACTACTACAACATCACAAGAGCCCCAAATTTTAAATTCTCCTAGTCTTTGTAGTGGGACAGACTTGGTCCAAATGGTGTTTAAAAAAAACTACAGTACTCAGGCCTGAAATGTAAGATGTTACTGAAATTACCATGCATCAAACGAAAAGGCTCTTGAGGTGCAGTGGCAGTGTCGCTATCTGAGCCAGAAGCATGTAATAACATCCCCAAACAGGTTGATTAGAATATACCAGGCACAGCTTGAGCAAATTTGAAGAATAAAACAAAAGAACGAAAATAAAATGAGGAGAGAGATAATTGAAAATAAGAAGGATCCAGTGTGATTAAAAAAAGCTTAGAGGCAAAAGATTAGAACAAAGCGTTTATTCCAATTTTTTTTTTCATTGTGCAATGGAGTATACAGGAGGGCATATCAGCAGCAGCATCAGGTATACCAAAAAAAAACATTGTCAAGTGATGCTGCAACATAGAACTACTTAGCTGAACAGCAACAAATGTTAGGTAAAAACAATGACTGCAGATGCTGGAAACCAGATTCTGGATTAGAGTGTGCTGGAAAAGCACAGCAGTTCAGGCAACATCAGAGGAGCAGGAAAATCAATGTTTCAGGCAAAAGCCCTTCATTAGGAATATAGGCAGAGTGCCTGAAGGGTGGAGAGATAAATGAGAGGGTGGTGGGGGCGGGGAGAAAGTAGCATAGAATACAATAGGTGAGTGGGGGATGGGGATGAAGGTGATAGGTCAGAGAGGAGGGTGGAGTGGATAGATGGAAAGGAAGATAGGCAGGTAGGACAAGTCATGGGGACAGAGCTGAGCTGGAAGATTGGAATTGGGATGAGGTGGGGGAAGGGGAAATGAGGAAACTGTTGAAGTCCACATTGTTGCCCTGGGGTTGAAGTGGTCCGAGGTGGAAGATGAGGCGTTCTTCCTCCAGGCGTTGGGTGTTGTTGGAGGGGCAGTGAAGGAGGTTTGCATTGCAGATGCACCTCGGCTAAGGTGGTTGGGGGGGGGGGGGGGGAAGAGAGAGAAGGAAGTTGTAATATTGGGCCACAGGGTGGTGTGGTTGATTGGTTGAGGTTAACAAATGTTAAGCAGGGCTACGTGATTCCACAACTAAACAGGTCAGATCTAAGCTCTGCAATCCTGCCACATCTCATCATGAGTGGTGGTGGACAATTAGATAACTCATTGGGAAAGGAGACTCCACTATTCTCAATGATGGCTGAATCCAGCATATTCACACAAATGATAAGGCATTTGTAAGCATAAGCACAGGGTGGACAATTAATTTCTGCCTCCTTCAAATGCTTCCAGCATCACAGATGCCAGAGTTCTGTCAATTTCATTCACTCCACATGGTTCAAGAAATAGCTGAAAAGGACAAGACCTGGGGTTCGGGAACATGACTCTTTGCAAGTTGCATCACAGGTAGACAAGGTAGTGAAGGCAGAGTTTAGCCCACTTGCCTTCATTACTCAGAATACTGAGTAAAGGAGTTGGGTGTCATTTTGAGGTTATACAGGATGTTGGTGAGGTCACCTTTGGAACACGTGTACAATTTTGGTCGCCCTGCTATAGGAAAGATATTAACTAAGCTGGAGAGGGTTCAGAGAAGATTTACCAGAATGTTGCTGGGAGTACAGGGTTTGCGTTATAAGGACAGGCTGGGACTTTTTTCCCCACAGGAGTATAGGTGGTTTATAAAGTCATGAGGTGAATAGCAAAGGTCTTTTTCCTAGGATAGAGGAGTTCAAAACTAGGGGACATATTTGTAAGGCAAGAGGAAAAAGATTTTTAAAAATTGGGGCAACTTTTTACACATCGAGGGTGGTTCATACGCAGCATAAACTGCCAGAGGTAGTGATTGATGCAGGTACAATCACAGCGTTAAAATAGATTTGGACAGATACATGAATAGGAAAGATTTAGAGGGATATGGGCCAAACGCAGGCAAATGAGACTAGTTTAGTTTGGGAAGCTTGGTCAGCATGGACAAGTTGGACCTAAGGGTCTATTTCTGTGCTATATGACCCTGACTGTGCTCCAGAATTAGCTACATCTTCAGTCAAGTTACTCCATTACAGTTACAACACTAAGACCTAATCAAGAGCAGGACACCTAATCTAAAAAGCATGTCAGAAATCAAACTTAAATTGAAGAGTATGGTGCTGGAAATGCACAGACTGTTAGGCAACATCCAAGGAGCAGGAGAATCGATGTTTCAGGCATAAGCCCTTCGTCCTGATGCTCAGATGCTGTCTGACCGGCTGTGCTTTTCCAGCACAACACTCTTTGACTGAACTCCAGCATCTGCAGTGTTCACTTTCTCCGAGAAATCAAACTTGGTCAATTACCACCTCATTAGTCAACTTTTAAATCAGTAAAGTGATCGAAGGTGTCATCGGTGCTATCAATTGACAACATTAATTTGCTCAGTAATACAATCAGTTTAGCCTTCTGTCAGGGCCCTCAGCTCCTGAGTTCATTACAGACTTTGTAGAAACATGGACAACAGTTGGAGGAAGCGATATGATGGTTGCTACTGGTTATGTAAACCAGATAAACAATGTTCTGGAGATGTAGATTCAAAGCCCATCTTGGCAGGTGAAGCTTGAACTCAATAAAAATCTTATGTAAAAGCTAGATTAATGGCACCAGCTTAATTGTTGGTGAATAATTCTTCCGTATCAAGGACACCCTTCAGAAAAGGAAATCTGCCAACTTTATTTGGTCTGGCCTACATGAGACCCACTCAACAAATTGGTCTCTTATCTACCCTCTGAAATGGCCAGGCAAATCACAATTCAAAAGCACTTTGAAATGGCCAATAACTACTGGCCAAGCCAGTAATGTCCACACCCCATAAATTTATTTTTAAGAAGTGCTTACTCAAGTGAAGGACATTTTCGTTGACATCAAGACAGCATTTGCCCAGGTGTGGGCTCAAGGAACCCGAGCAAAGCAAAATTAATTGGGAATTGTGGGGAAAAATATCCACTTGTCTTAACCATACCTCCCAGAAAGGAACATGGCTGTGGTTGCTTAAAGGCAATCATCTTAGCCCTAGGATATCAATGCAAGTGCCTTAGTCCGATCACCTTCAATTACTTCCCCACCATTAGAAAAAGGTCTGAGGCAGGGAATGTTCACTGTTGATTGAATGGCTGCAAGTTGTGCAATCATCTCTGATATTGAAGCAGCCTGTGCCCAGAGATGTCAGCAACATTCAGTTGGGTTGATGTGTGGTATGAATGGTTTTTTGCCACTTAATATTAGGAAATAATATTCCCCAGAGAGAATCCAACCAATGCCCTTGATGCTCAACAATGAATTCTCCAGAAAAAAAAACATCTTAAAAGTGACTATTGCCAAAAACTGAACAGAACTAGCCACAATGACCTACTCGTGAAGCCATAGCTTTTGAGGCTGGGAATTCTGTAGCAACTCATCTCAAAGTCTGCCCGTGATGTACAAGTTGTTGCCTGGTATGGAAGGAAGGTCTTACGAGGAAAGGCTGAGGGACTTGAGGCTGAATTTGTTACAGACAAGGTTGAGAGGTGACCTAATTGAGACAGAACATAATCAGAGGATTAGATAGGATCAGGGAGAGCCTTTTTCCCTCGGATAGTAATGGCTAGTACATAGCATTAAATTGAGGGGTGATAGATATAGCTCAAATGTCAGAGGTAGTTTCTTTACTCAGTAGTAAGGGCTTGGAATGTCCTGCCTGCAACAGTAGCAGACTAGCCTATTTTAAAAGGTGTTTAAATGGTCATGGGATAGACATATGGATGAAAATGGAAGAGTGTAGGTTAGATGGGCTTCAGATTGGTTCCACAAGTTGGCGCAACATAGAGGGCCAAAGGGCCTGTACTGAGCTGTAATGTTCTAAGTTCCACATAAGGAGTGTTTTATGAGTCCTGTACTTGCCTGGAAGGATGCAGCTTCAACAGCACTCACGAAATCAAAGACACCATCCAAGACAAAGAAGTCCCTTGATTAAAGAAGATAACTAATGCCTTCAACACTTACTTCCTCCACAACTAACATGACAGCAGCAGTGTACACCATTGTCCAGATGCACCAAGATTCCTTAGGTAGCACTTTCCAAGCAGAAACAGGCCGTTTGGTCTACAGAGTTTGCTGAGATCATGGTGATTCGATAATCTTCAACTTCCCTTTTCTGCCTTTTCTCCCATAAACTTCAATTCCTTTACAGATTTTAAAACAAAAACACACGCTCTCGGCCTTGAATATATTTAATGACCCAGCCTCCATAGCCATCTGTGGTAAAGAATGCTACAGATTCATTACCAAGAAGAAACTCAGGAGTCCTAACTGGGTAATCCCTTAGTCAGAATATACTCTCTGGCTTTGGATGCTCACAAAAAGGGAAAAGCAAGCTCTCAGCACCTACCCCATCCAGCCCGGTAAGAATCTTGTATGCTTTAAGGTATCCTCTCCCTTCTAAACTCAAATGAGTACAGGCCCAACCTACCTAATCTTTCCTAAAAAAGAATCTCTTCCTACCTGCAAATCAGCCTTTTGAACATTCTTTGCACTGCCTCCAATTACAAAATACCTTTCCTTAGATATGGGAATCAAAACTGCTCACAGTATTTTAGGTGCAGTCCATTCTCTTTCAACAAACAATCCAACATTGTATTGGTCTTCTATTATGTGCTAAACTTGTATGTTAGTTTTTTTGTGTGAGATTCTGCAGTAATCTCCCAAATCTCTGCAGTAGCTTTCAAAAGTTATGGCCATGTTAAATAATATTCAGCTGCCCTATTGTGCCTGCCAAAGTGCATAACCTCTCCTCTTGCCACATCACATACCATCTGCCAAGTTTCACCTATTTTCTTAACCTGTCTATATTTCTCTGTAGTTAGAGTCAACCTTATTACTTGCTTTCCCACTTATTAAAGTGTAAATCACAAATTTGGCAATAACACGCTTTCCTTATCCAAATCATCAATAAAAGCAAAAGACTGTGTGTTTGACTTCCAACATGTGCAAAGTGCTAAAACAAAACCCAGCAGGTGGGTTGTGTGGACAGAAAAACAGATTTATGCTGAGTCCATTATGGCTCTTCTATGGAATTGAAAGAAGTTGGAAAATAGTAAATGTTATGCTGTTGATAGACTAGGGGAGCAAGTGGAACAGATCGAGAGTGCCCATTTTCCACCCCACCAATTTCCATATTCAAACATTACTGACTACCATTTTTGCAAGCTCCAGCAGGATATTACCACCTTCCCCACCATTAACAGTCCGATTGTCTAAAATAACACCATCCACTCTCTGCCCTGCCCCCACACCCCCGCCCACACATCTCCCCATGCAAATCACAAAGGTGCAACATTTAACAATTCACTTCCTTCTTAGTCGGCAATATGTTGGGAAGACTGATATCAGATTGGATGCCCATTTTACAGAACACCTCCACTCTGTTCATTGGAGCAAAGTCCAAGATACAGCAGAATAGGATGGTTTAATCGAAATTCATTCATTCAGTCAGTCCAGTTCAATTTCTTCATGTTTAGTTTTCTTCTCTGCCTTGGACTCCCTGCCTCAGTGATGGCTCAGACACGCGGCCTCAGACAGGCCTGGCAAGGCATCCTCCTAGCAGCCCAGTTTGGTAGTGTCTCAGCCTGGTGTGGCCTCAATGTAGACTTCTGGTCTTGGTGTGATTCTGGAACAATTTCCTGGCCTTGAGAATAGACATGAGGCCCAGTCTGGACTATATGTTGATGCCTGCATGAACTAGTTTGGAAGAATAGTTGTTTTGAATTTTTTTCCTAACTCATACCTACAATCTGCAATGCTAGACTTTTTAATTTCTTTATTTTCCTAATTTTTTTTTACACCCCCACCAAGAACTTCTACTGAAGAATCCATACCCAGGTACCTTTTTGAGCTAAAAAGATGGTGCCATAAGTGACGACTTGTAAACTTTTCATTGCATTCACCCTAGTGTGTGACAATAAAGCTCATTCAGTTCAATTCAGGAGAGACCCCGATGTCAGTTGAATGCTTTTCAATACAAAAACCTTGTCCCTATACCAAGATTTCTGTCCTGGGCCTGCTCGTATTGTTTCAATAAAACTGGAGGAACATTTCTTTTCCTACTTAGATACACTACAGCCTCTGCAATTCAATATTGTACCCCACAATTTCAGAGCATAATGTCTGTCATCCATTTTACAAAGAACCTTCTCCTTCCTCAGACATGTCTCATTAGTGTGTCTCGTTGACTTCGCTCTCAGCTCACTGGACCTGTCATTCCACATGTTCACTGACACCTAACTTAGATTTATTCCTTTACCACCAACAGCATTGACTTTGTCTTTCATTCCAGACATCATATTGCAGAGAATTGCTGAAAATGTTGCACAAATGTGCTTATCTCACTGAGTTCTGCATTTTAGTATAACATTTATATAAACAATTTGGACAAGAGTAGAGGAGACATGAATAGTAAGTTTGCACGTGACACCAAAATTGGCGGTATAAATAAACCTCTTCACAGTCCACTAAGAATACAACAGGCCCTGGATCAGATGGTCCAATAGACTGAGGACTGGCAGATGAAGTATAATTTACATAAATTACATAGTACCTTGAAAGAGGCATTACTGATGGACAGGTTATGAAGAAAGCAATCAACACACTTACCTTCATCAGTCAGAGCAGTAGAAAGGCTAGGATATCATGGTGCTGGTCTACAGGATGTTGAGGCCACATATGGAGGATTGCATGCAATTCTGTTCAGCTTGCTATAGAAAGGATGTTAAACTGGAAATGATGGAAAAACGATTTCCAAGGATGTTACCAAGATTGGAGGGTTTGAGTTATATGGAGAGGCTGGATGGGTTGGGACTTGTGTTCCCCTGGTATAAAGGGCTGAGAGGTGACCTAACAGAGGCTGAAAAAGGTCGGAGGGGTATAATTAAGGTGAATAGCCAAGGGCGCTCCCAGAGATGACGAGAGGAGGATCAAATGGCCCATTAGCTTTTCTTCAAATAAACTGACTGCATGTCAGGAATATTCAACAGTTAAGGAGACCTTGACTCTTGCGTTTGCTCTTGTCAGTTTTAAATAGAAATCAACAATGTGGAAGATACTGTTGTTTATAACGATCACAACTGATTTTATTTGGAAAACAATTATAGGACACTGATTATTTCAAAAGCGTTTAATTTGCCAAACATTTCATTGGAAAATCATGCATGTGTCTCAACATTTTCACAGCAGAAGCTTTATCAAGAGGACCGACAAAAGGGCACAGTGATGCTTTCCCTTAATTATGCCATGTAACACATTGTATGCTTTATATGTTACTAATATGAACTAGAAATAACGTTCAGATATTTTGATAGTTAATGAAAATTCCTCTCAAAGATAAAATTTTGCTTCTTTAGGGCAAGGAATAATGTAAGGTGTCGTTTGTATAGAATTTCATATCATTTATTTTAGAGCTACTATTTGGCATTAGTGGCATGTGGGTTCCCGTCTGTGTATATGAGGGGGTCAAATCATTTGACAGGGTTAAATCATTAGCTGATCAGTATTTCTGGAGCATGGGTTTTGTTAAGCCAGTTAAAAAAAGGAAGCTCCTAGGCAATAACAAGGACCTGCTTGTATTGGGTAAGTTTTATGAGCAGACATAGTAAACAATAGCAGCAAAGTACATAGTTCCTTGAACAAGGCATCACAGGTAGACAGGGTGACAAAGAAAGCATTTAGCACACTTGCCTTAATTCCTCAAAATTAGCTATTGCACCTAATCTACACATCCCCAGACACAATGGGTAATTTAGCATGGCTAATCCAAGGAATTTACACATCCTTGGACTTTTGGGAGGAAACTGGAGCACCTAGCATAAACCCATGCAGACACTGGGAGAACATGCTAACCTATGAGTTGCAGAAAGAGAACCTGCCAATATACCAAACTCCAAGAAGGCTTTGAGAGCAATACTCAGGAGAATTTTGAAAGGTGTGGACAAAGAGAAAAGATGTACAGAAGAACCTCAATTATCTGAATGAGATAGGCAGGCACTATTTTGTTGGGATAATTGAATATTCAGTTAATTGATTTCCTCTGGGGCTTGGAGTTTTCTGTGAAGTCTGCTCCCCAATCAGGAGACGAGGCAGCAGTACAGTGTGCAAGCCTACATCCCACCCCCTACCCGTGACCCTGCCTGCCCACCAAACCCTGTCAGCCCCTCAACCCCAGACCCCATCTGCCCACCCCACCCATCTCCACAAAGCCCGGTCCGCCCACCCCTCAACCCAGTCTCCCATCCCCCCACCAGCCGGACTGTATACCAACAGTAAGACTTCTGCTACGTTTGTCTCCATATAGGGTGCGCACAAACAACTTTTTACTGCAACTTTTTGACAGGTTCCACCTCTGCCCTGTACAGGACAATGTTGGAAAGATTATCTGGGGAAGGGGGGGGGGTTTAAGAGAACACCCTATGTAGAACTCCAGGGGAAGTGTGGGGGTAGAGAGAGAGGGCAGGAGGTCAGTCATTTAGAGACTGTGCCTGGATTGTTTAATACTGTTCTCAGTAGCATTTCAGTGAACCGAGTCTGTTTTTAATCATTGTAACTGTAAACAAAAGAAATGATCAAAAGGTTGAAACAGCTCTTTGACATAATGTTTCTATCGGGATATCGAGATATCGAGATCCCCTTCGGATAATTGATATTTGGATTATCAAGGTTCCTCTGTACAGCAACCAAATGATCTTGCACTGAAACAAAATCAGATAGTATAAAGAGTTGAAGGAACAGTGAAGAACAGGGAATCTCTCCTTCCAAAAATCTGTTGCTGCTGGGGCATTTGTACAAGAAAACACAAAGAAACTAAAGAAATCATCACTGTTGCTGGATTTGATGTCAAGTGTACACTACTTCTTTTCAACATAAGGCGTACGCAATGGCCACCATTTGTATACCGTAGAGAATTGTTGGAACTTTTTTTTGTAACTATTCTTTTTATCTGTACTTGTTTTAATCATGGTCACAGTGTACTTTCTTGTTAATAGCTTTAATTCTTCATCTTTAAGGAACCTAACTAATCTTAATGCAACTTTTAATCTGTTTAAACAAAAACTTGACTGCTGTGATTTGATTCATGGCAAATTTTAAAAAAAGGGCTACATCAGCTATTTCAATCAACAGTTCACTGATCATACAACAGTCCTGCCTGATAGTTGTGGTCTCAATTTACTGGAAGTTCTCTCTTCACTTACTTGCTTTTGGGCTTTCCTTCTGAAGTTCTAATTGAAACTAATTCTTATTTGCATTGTCTACTGAACATCTGTCAAAATGCATTTCATGATAATCTCTTTTGTCACTGAAAGAAGTTTGGATTTCTTTACCCTTCCTTTTCTTGTTGTGAGGCTGTATCTGAGCTATCTCCTTTCAAGATAACCAATTGTTCAGTTACAGTTTAATGCAAACTTTGACTCTTATTTTCCTGGGCCAGATCCATTCTTAGCCTATTGTAGATGTCTTCTCCCAATTAATTGTTACTCTGGATTGTTCTTTGCTTTCCAATAACCAATGCAAACCTAAGAATACAAATTCATGTCATTGTTGGACCTCAGATGGAGTGCAGTGTGCATTATAGGAAAGATGTGAATGCATTGAAGGCTGAAGCGATTTTTACAAGAATAGTTTCAGGAGGAGAAACTTCAATTATGTGGGTAGGTTTGAAGAAGTTAAGACTGTACTCTTTGGAGAGAAGTTTGAAAGATTTGATAGGAATTCTCAAAATTTTGAGTAGGCTGACAGGGTACAGGTGGAGAATTTGTCCTGCTAAAAAGAACAGGAGAGTATGGATTTTAGAGTAAACTGGCAGAAGAAGCCAAGGTGAAGTGAGAAAAAGATTTTTCATCCTTTGTAATTGGGTTAGGAATGTACTACCTAGAAGTGGAGTGGCATTAATTTCAATTGAGCCATTTGGAAGTGCATTGGATGATTTGCATCAGGTGATGAAGGAGCGTCGCTCCGAAAGCTAGTGTGCGTCCAATTAAACCTGTTGGACTATAATCTGGTGGTGTGTGATTTTTAACTTGGTGTTGTGAAAGAGATCAATGGCAACCATTGCTTTTCATTTTATACTTATGATAAACGTAATAAATATGTAAAACTGTAAACATTTAGTTACCAGACCCATTCTAGTTACAAATCAGGACTAGTAAAGTTTTGATAGTGTATAATTGTAATTGATGGAGGAAAAGACAAAAGTTGAGCCAGAATCAAATTACTTAACTTAGTGTAGTCACTTCAACAAAGGTATTCAGTCAGCATAGCTACTGAGGTGAAGATGAAACTAGGTCTAAGGAGGTTGAAGATTTCTGTTGCATCGGGTACTGATAAAGAGAAAAATGGTATACTGCCAAATGTACACACATTTATTACTCACTCATAGGTTATGGGCACGGCAGCATTTGACCATCTCTTGTTGCCTTTGAAAAGATGAGCAACTTTCTTAAACAGCTGCAGCCATGCACTGTAGGTAGACCAAAAAATGCCAATTGGGGAGGAATTCCAGTATTTTGATCCAATAAACAACTGTAAAGGAGTGACAATATACTTCCAAGTCAGAATGCCAACTGGCTTGGAGGGGAATTTGTAGATGGTGTTGTCATAGTTCTGCTACACTTGTCTTTCTAGATTGAAATGAAGATGTATTTGGAGATCATGTCCAAGCACCTCATTGCTAGTATACATTCCTAGCACTAATTGATGGAGGAGAGACAATGTTTTTCGATATGGTGCCAACCAAGCAGGCTGCTTTGTTCTGGATGTTGTCAGACTTCGAGTGCTCTTGTGGTGGCACTCATTCAGGCAAATGGAGTATTCCATCACACTCCTGACTTGGAGATGGTGGACAGTCATTGGGGAGTTAAGGGATTAGCTACTCACTGCAGTATTCTCGGTCTCTGTCCTGTTCTTGTCACCAGTGAATATATTTGGCAAATCCAGATCCGTTTCTGGTCAATGGCAATTCCTCGGATGTTGATAGTGGTGTTTCAGTGATTATAACACCACTGAATGTCAAGGATGGTGATTAGATAGTCTCTTACTGGAGATGGTCGTTGCCTGGAATTCGTGTGGTGCAAAATGTTACTTGTCTACTCTTATGAGATACAAATAAATGAAATACACACTACACCCATTTGGTACATTAACACAGCAAAAGATTTCTTCAAAGTGACACTGTAATCAAAACCAATAGACTCCAACCACTTTTCAAAATGTAACATTGTTTCTGTGGACCTAATGTAGGTTTGATTGATCTTAAATTTGATACAAGTTTTGGAACTGTATTAGCTACTTTTGTAACCACAGTACACACAATTAACAGGACAAACAGAATTTCGCTTCTGTAATCAAAAATGCAATAGTTCATACAGAATCCTGTTTATCTTTTTCTCCCAGTTGTATACCACATTATTGTGGGCCTGGTTAGCTCAACTGCCTGAGCAGCTGGTTTCTGGTGCAGAGTGACATCAATCATGTGGGTTCAATTCCCATACAGGCCGAGGTAAGATCAGGAAGGATTCTCGTTCTCAACTTCTCCCATCTGAGGAGTGCTGACTCTTAGGTTAAACCATCAGCAGTCATCTCTCTAACAATAGCAGTCCTATGGTCTGGTAAGACTATAGTGACTTTACCATTCAATTTATACAGATGTCAATTGATAAGTCAGTATAGCTTACTCGATAAAGTATAATTAAATTATTTGCCCTCTGTACACAATTCAGCTAAAATTTGGTTTCAGAAAACATTAGTTACAATGACTCACTTTCTATACTTGCACTCACCCTCCATTATTGTGGAAACACTGGTCTAATCAAAATCTTTTATCGTACAATTGTGAATGAAGAGGACAGTATGAGTGCTGCAAACTTAGCAATTATGGGAATCATTAAAAGTTCAATTATTTGGTATTTATCCTAATTCAGAACTAAAATCATTGACCAACTTAAAAAAAGCAATTACAATTCTGGAGTCAAAACAGCAGCAAAACCCCAAGTTTATTTCAAGGGCAAAAGTGACTTTAAAGGAAAGCATTTTGTTATGTGTAATACTTCCATTGACAATTCTCCTCTGTGGAGTTCTTTACATCCTGTGCTCAACAGTCAAACATGAAACAAACACAGAAGCAAGTCACAGGAATACCTTTGAAAAACAGCTTTGTAACATTAGCACCATTATGAAAAATTCTCAATTAGATTGATAAAAAACGTATTTTAAAACCTGTCCAAATTTACAATGCACCTTTAATTGAAATGAAAAACAGTAAGGCTCAGATGTAAGTAAACTAATTGGAAAGCTTTTTGAAAACAATTGGAAATACTTTTTGTGTGAACATTTGCGATTTGTGGTATTACATTTACCCTTACAGTTTACTTCCCTTTAGAAGTTATCTAATGCAAATTGAACCATTTTGTAATATTTTAGAATATGGCAACATCACATCTACAAATAATTGACTGTCAGCCATGTTCAAAGTCAAACTTGGATGCATAAATAAATCTACTTCTATCCTTGTAAACAAGAAAAGGGAAGAGGAGTCAAGAAAATTAGCGTAGGAGGAGAATTTCAGTTTGCTTTAACATTAGGCTCAAATAATAGAAACATTCATTAGAATGCTTGGGTGTTGTGATGAATCTGTGCTAAAAAATGTACCTTGGTCAAACTACACAACTAGAAAGTTCATTAAAATAGGTGATACTGACTAAATGCTATGCTTAGTACAGTAGAGGTGCGAGATTTAGCATTCTGATTAAAAATGTCAACTTTCTACATTTGAATTGAAAACAGATTTAATGCATCGTGTACAATATCAGCTTTCTGGTTAAGGCAGTATACCCACTTGAATGAAAGATCAAATTTGTCAATTAACCCAAAAGTGTAACATCTAACATTGTATAAAAATATTGGCACTCAATTTCAAAGATCAGGAGAATTAAAGTTCATTCAGAAAAAACAAACAATACTCAACCTAGATGCAGAACTTAAGCCATAGTCTTGACTCTATCCATTTTTCCCATTACAATTCTCAATCAACTGCATTATTTACTCTGGCTCCCACACAATGTTTTAAATATTTGCATTTGACAAAATGTTTTACTTTCTGGAAGTGTCCCAATGAATTGGAAAACAGATAATGGAACATATTCAAGAATGGAAGATGATACAAAGCAGGAAACGAAAAAGGTTGATTAGCACTATAGCTGGATATGGACTTTGTAAGTATTCATTCAGGAGGTTATAGGAGAATATCTAACTTACTCCTTTTTTTGGAAGTGTAAACAAGTCATGTGGAAAAAAGGGAATTTATGGATGTGAGGTACTTAGATTTCCCAAAGGCATTTGATCAGGTGACATATCAAAATGTTACAACACAAGCAGACAGCATATTAACTAACCAATTCAAACAACAAGCAATGTAGGGATGAATGGATCTTTTTTGCGTTGGCAATTTTTAACTACAAAGCTACAGGGATCAGTGCTGAGATCAATGATTCGGATGAAGGAACCAAATGTATGGTGTCCAAACTTGCTAATGCCTCACTGAAAGTTAATTCAGAAGAGACAACAGGTCTACGAAATGATTAGAAGCATTACATAAGCAAGCAATGTATTTAGCAACAGAGTATAATGTGGAAAGTGTCCAATTGCGGAGAAAGAATAGAAAAACAGCATAATATTTAAGTGGAGAGAGAATATGCAAAAAATCAATGGTAGAATCTAGGTATTGTGTTCCATGAATCAAAAAGTTAGTACACTGGTAGTGAGTGATCAAGGCTGCAATGGAATTAGTGCTTTTTACAAGGGAAATGAAAAATAGGAAAATTTTACTGCAGTTGTAGCTGGTTCCTGGTATCTGAAAGACAATATTGAGAGATCCATGTAGGGCTTTGGTCTCCTTGGTTGAAAGAAATACACAAATGCTAGCAACTTGGAGGTCCACATTCTTGGAAGGAAGAGTTTCTTGTAAAAAAAATCATTCAAGTTCAGGAAAACCAATTTGATGTAAAAAGAATGAAAGCGAATTTTGATGAAACAAGATCCTGAGAGCTGATAAACTGCTTGCAAGCTGATTCCTCTTGTGTGGGAGATTAAAGGACACATCTTAACAATAAAAGCTCAACCTTTGAAAACAAAGATGAGGAATCTAAGCCCCCCCCCCCAAAGACTTTGATGGTTACTAATAGGTGGAATTAGTTCTCCGGAAAACCACGAAGGCTGGATTATTGAATTTATTGAAGGCAAAGTTAGATTTTTGATCGTCAACATTTATGCTGGACAAATAGGAATGTCAAGTAGAGGCCACAAACAAAATCAGACATGAACTTACTGAATGGAGTGGCAGGCCCAGAAAGTGCAGAGCAAATAAACTGGAGGGGATCTGAGGAAATATTTTTTCATGCCAAGGGTGGTAGATATATGGAACATGCTACCTGAGAAGGTGGAGGCAGCAAGTACTCTAGCAACATTTAAGCAACCTCTGTAGGAGTACTTAAAAGGCTAGGGCATAGTAGGCTCTGGACCAAGGGCAGGTAAAAGAGAGTATTGTAGTTGTGTTTGTTGGTCAGCATAGACATGATGAGCCAAAGGCCCTGTTTCCATGCTATATGGTCTACTCTTGCTCTGAAATCTTATAGTCCTAATTTAAAATGAAAGATATTAGATTTAATGGAAACAAAATGTTGAAAATTTGGAGGACTAAAATTTAATATCCTAAAATATGTTTAAGCGACAGCTACCAAATGTTAGTCATTAGATGGGCACACCAGTAATCTCAAAGTTTTCTAACAGTCCAATTCCATAAAACTATAAACGTTCGCAAAAGTGCAGCATCTACTGCCACGCGAATGTAGCCAATCACTCCTAGTGGCCATTTTCCAATTAAGCCGTCTTGTGTTTTACATAAATGTAGCCCTGTCCGACATACAGAAGACAACTGTGTCACAAGATATTTAACGCTTTATTCTAATCTTTGCGAATGAGATGTACGACTATTAAAATAACACTTGGCCAAATTTGAATTTTAGCTATTTTTCCACTAAAAGTAAGCTTGGACGAAAATATTAAAGCAAAACGCCTTGACTACTCTTAGGGTCGGAGTTCAAATGTTGTACAGTTAGCAGTATCTGTTAATATTGTCAATTTCAACGTATTGTATAACCGCCAAAACGAAAACATGATTTTAGGTAATAAAGGCATAAGCTGAGGCGACACACAAACACTGAAGCTTCGCACTTATTCGTTGAATATTAGAAGCAAAGGGGTATGAAAGTTTCAACTGCAGTTCAGTGGAATCAGAAAAGTTAAACGTGGGGAGGCAAAATATAACCATATCTGAAAAGCGTGCAGCACAAAACTCATTGTTCAAACGTGCAATCTGTATTAAATCATGAAGTAGGATCAGGAGAAAGGAAGGGTATACTGTACTACAGACAAATCCCCTGCTAGTTAATACGCTCGCGTCACTTGGCGGATTTTAAAGATCATGTTGATTCACCTCCCGTGCAACTTAGTTTAAAAAAAACATTTCACTTTCAGCTTCAGTTTCTGTTTAATGCAGTAAAAGGATGGCCGTTTTTTAAAGAGATTAAAAAGACGTACCCACTTCCTCCTGACAACTTCAGGTAGTGACTGTTTAAGCCTGGCTCGATATGACACTTACCACGCTCACTGGGTGTGGGTGGATGGACTGACACTCTCCTTCCTGTTTAACGACACATCTTGATGGAGATCTCAGTCCATCAGCAGAGTGAAGAGCGGCGGCGACTTAACAGTGAACGTCCTTGTTTGGAGGCGGCCAGCCGCCGCCAATGGGGTTATTCTCCGCTTTCCTCGGAGGCTGTTGCCGCCGCTGGATTTAGTCGGCGGAGGGGGGAAATGTCCGTGTGAGGAGAAGCAGCAGGTCACACTGGCAGGCAGGCAGGCGAATGTCTAGATCACTCCGCTCGCAGATCACTCTCCACACGGCAGAGACACGGTGCGAGGAGAGTAGGCACACACCATCCCCCCCAGCAGCAGCAGCACCATCATCATCACCGCCGCCGCTGCTCCTGCTGCTGCTGCCGCCACCGGCCTCATCACCGCCGTGACGTGAGCAAGGCCGATCGGGTGACGCCGCGTACCCCTTTGTGACGCGGGCTCGGCTCAGCCGCCGAACGGTTTACCGTTAACGCTCGCGTTCCGTTCTCCTCGCGCCGCTCCGTTCCGATTGGGAACCACAAGCAGCGCCACCCGGAAATGAAAGCACAGCGGAACTCTCCACGTCACTGCAGAACCCTGCTGAAAGCTGATGTCTTTATCGCTCAATACTTCCCTTCAGGCGTTCTCAGATTCCTGATGTACTTCCAACATTTCCTCTCTTTTTAATTTAAGATGACTAGTTTTGTTTGTCCTTCTCTCAGCAGATGGGATATTCACAATTCAGCCCTCAATTCTACAGATGCACACGTCAAAAGCAGGTATACAAAAATGCAAATAGTTCATCGCTGTCACTTCAAATAAAAGGTGACAGTGCCTTTAAAGCCGAAAAAAAATCTTAGAAGTGTTTGAAATCCAAAATAAAAACAAAACGTACTGGCAATAAGCATAATAATTATCTGTATAATAATCGACCTGAGGGTAAGCATTGGAGACGGAGTGACATTTTGATTATAAGAGGATAAAGTGTAGAATTAGCTGCTTAATATAGGAATTTAAAAACAAGATTCAGCAATTCAGCTATTTGTTGTTCCACCATTTAATGCGATCATATTTGATTGGGGAACTATCTCCATATATACACCTTTGTTCCATATCCCTAAGTGCACATGGTTAACACATATCTCATGATCTCACCTTTAAATTAGCACTTAACTCAGCTTCAGCTAAACCTTGTGAAAGACTATTACAAATTTCTACTATCCTTTATATGTGGGTGACCACATTCTCAGGCTATATTACCTACTTCTATATGCAAACAATGGAAGTAGTTTCTCTCTATTTGCCCAATTAGATCCTCTCTGAAAACTTTGATCAAATCACTTTTAATTTTACGAATTCCAAGGAATATAATCCTAGTTGTACAGAAAATGGTAGCTATTGTAAATCTAAAAATAAAACATCCTGGAAATGTTCAGCAGGACAGACATCATTTGTGGGGAGAGAGAAACAGTTAATGTTTCATTTCCTTTCATCAGAACTGGGAAAAGTTTGAGATGTAACAAGTTGTTGAATAAGTGATAGGGGAAATGAGTTGGAAAAAGATACGAGATATTGAATTACAAAAGAGTTTGTGGTCGAAGGACAAAGGTGGTGGTAATAGGAAAAGCAAACAAAAAGGATGCATCTGGAGAGGTCTTTCACTAATTTGTCTTTTTTTAATTTTCTGGTGATAGGCCATGAACCAACAGACCAGTGACTCCCAAAGCTTACTTTCTCATATCCTATTTCCTGTTTCATTTTTCCTGTGTCTGTGCACCACTTTTATCACTTAATCTCTACTCTCCTCCACCCTCTACTGTCCTTACCTTTGATTTCTTTTTCTCACCATCCAAGACACATAGTTTCTTTTTCACGTGTTAAAAATGTATTTGTAAAAATCTTTTTGCTGTTCAGAAGAAACCAACCTAAAATATAAACGCTAAATTTCTGTTCACAAATGCCGCCTGACCAGAATTGCCTGTTTTTATCCCAGTTTGAGTAATCTCATTTCAAATTTCAGCCTTGGACTTTGTCATCATTCTGGTAAATCTATACTTTATTCCCTCCAAGGCTAATATATCTTTCCTAAGTTGTGCTCAGCATGGGACACGTCACTCTGGGTGTGCTGTACCCTGTGTTACTTATAAGCTGTAACAAGATCGTATGAGGAAAGGCTGAGGCACTTGGGGCTGTTCTCATTGGAGAAAAGAAGGTTTAGGGGAGATTTGATAGAGGTGTACAAGATGATTAGGGGTTTAGATAGGGTTGACAGTGAGAACCTTTTTCCGCATATGTAGTCAGCTGTTACTAGGGGACACAGCTTTAAATTAAGGGGAGGTTGGTATAGGACAGATGTTAGGGTTAGATTCTTTACTCAGCGGGTTGTGAGTTCATGGAATGCCCTGCCAGTATCAGTGGTGGACTCTCCCTCTTTATGGTCATTCAAGCGGGCATTGGATAAGCATATGGAGGTTATAGGGCTAGTGTAGGTTAGGTAGGCTTCGGTTGGCGCAACATCGAGGGCCGAAGGGCCTGTACTGCGCTGTATTTTTCTATGTTCTAAGGCTTATAATTCCTTTATATTTAGAGGACTTAAATGCAAGATGAACATTTTTAGTGTTTTTTGGATGCACAATGTGATATTTTTAATAATCTATGCATTTGAGCCACTTTGGGCATTTACTACTCCTAGATTTTTATCAATTTGAAATACTCTAATCTTTATAATTTTAGGTTCAAAGAGGACCATATTAAAAATCACACCCTATTAATATTATTCAGTTTATGCCCCTGCCTGTCTATAATACTGAGATGATGTCATTGGCTGTCCTTGATTCGAAGATGTCTACGCAGTGTCATGTTCTCACTATGTGACTGAACATGCACATTTACAGCTCTTAGACCTTTTGACATATGGGACATTATTTACTTCATTTTCTTTCCTTTTCTGTCTCTACTTGCCTCTTCATTAACATATTTGGAGTCAAAATATGGTACAGCTTGATGGACAAGTTGCTACATTTTGAATGATTTGTAACAAGCTCCTCTCAATCATTGAGAATGCTTCTGTGCTGCAGGGAGAGCTTCAAAGTGTCTGGTGTTTCGTTTGGCCTCCCTTGAAATGAATGTCATTCAACAGTTGTTAAAATAGTGATGGAAAACGGTAGACCAGATCTAAAAGTTGAAGTTCTAAATTGGAGAAAGGCCAATTTTGACGGTATTAGGCAAGAACTTTCGAAAGCTGATTGGAGGCAGATGTTCGCAGGTAAAGGGATGGCTGGAAAATGGGAAGCCTTCAGAAGTGAGATAACAAGAATCCAGGGAAAGTATATTCCTGTCAGGATGAAAGGGAAGGCTGGTAGGTATAGGGAATGCTGGATGACTAAAGAAATTGAGCATTTGGTTAAGAAAAAGAAGGAAGCATATGTCACGTATAGATAGGATAGATCAAGTGAATCCTTAGAAGAGTATAAAGAAAGTAGGAGTATACTTAAGAGGGAAATCAGGAGGGCTAAACGGGGACATGAGACAGTGTTGGCAAATAGAATTAAGGAGAATCCAAAGGGTTTTTACAAATATATTAAGGACAAAAGGGTAACTAGGGAGAGAATAGGGTCCCTCAAAGATCAACAAGGCAGCCTTTATGTGGAGCCATAGAAAATGGGGGAGATACTAAATGAATATTTTGCATCAGTTTTTACTGTGGAAAAGGATATGGAAGATATAGACTATAGGGAAATAGATGGTGACATCCTGCAAAATGTCCAGACTACAGAGGAGGAAGTGCTGGATGCCTTGAAATGTTTAAAGGTAGATAAGTCCCCACAACCTGATCAGTGTACCTGAGAATTCTGTGGGAAGCTAGAGAATTGATTGCTGGGCCTTTGCTGAGATATTTGTATCATCGATAGTCACAGGTGAGGTGCTGGAAGACTGGAGGTTGGCAAACGTGGTGTCACCGTTTAAGAAGGGCGGTAAAGACAAGCCAGGGAACGATAGACCGGTGAGCCTGACTTCTGTGGTGGGCAAGTTGTTGGAGGGAATCCTGAGAGACAGGATGTGCATGTATTTGGAAAGGCAAGGACTGATTCAGGATAATCAACATGGCACTGTGCGTGGGAAATCATGTCTCACAAACTTGATTGAGTTTTTTGAAGAAGTAACAAAGAAGATTGATGAGGGCAGAGCAGTAGATGTGATCTATATGGCCTTGAGGAAGGCGTTCAACAGGTTTCCCATGGGAGACAGATTAGCAAGATTAGATCTCATGGAATACAGGGAGAACTAGCCATTTGGATACAGAACTGGCTCAAAGGTAGAAGACAGAGAGTGGTGGTGGTGGGTTGTTTTCAGACTGGAGGCCTGTGACCAGTGGAATGCCACAAGGAATGGTGCTGGTCCCTCTACTTTTTGTCATTTACATAAATGATTTGGATGCGAGCATAAGAGGTACAGTTAGTAAGTTTGCAGATGACACCAAAATTGGAGGTGTAGTGGACAGCAAAGAGGGTTACCTCAGATTACAACAGGATTTGGACCAGATGGGCCAATGGGCTGAGAAGTGGCAGATGGAGTTTAATTCAGATAAATGCGAGGTGCTGCATTTTGGGAAAGCAAATCTAAGCAGGACTTATACACTTAATGGTAAGATCCTAGGAAGTGTTGCTGAACAAAGAGACCTTGGAGAGCAGGTTCATAGCTCCTTGAAAGTGGAGTCGCAGGTAGATAGGATTGTGAAGAAGACGTTTGGTATGCTTTCCTTTATTGGTCAGAGTATTGAGTACAGGAGTTGGGAGGTCATGTTGCGGCTGTACAGGACATTGGTTAGGCCACTGTTGGAATATTGTGTGCAATTCTAGTCTCCTTCCTATCGGAAAGATATTGTGAAACTTGAAAGGGTTCAGAAAAGATTTACAAGGATGTTGCCAGGGTTGGCAGAGAGGCTGAACAGGCTGGGGCTGTTTTCCCTGGAGCGTCAGAGACTGAGGGGTGACCTTACAGAGTTTTACAAAATTATGAGGGGCATAGATAGGATAAATAGACAAAGTCTTTTCCCTGGTGTCAGGGAGTCCAGACCTAGAGGGCATAGGTTTAAGGTGAGAGGGGAAAGATATAAAAGAGACCTTTGGGGCAACTTTTTCACTCAGAGGGTGGTACGTTTATGCAATGAGCTGCTAGAGGATGTGGTGGAAGCTGCAACGTTTAAGAGGCATTTGGATGGGTATATGAATAGGAAGGGTTTGGAGGGATATGGGTCGGGTGCTGGCAGGTGGGACTAGATTGGGTTGGGATATCTGGTCATCATGGACGGGTTGGACCGAAGGGTCTGTTTCCATGCTGTACTTCTCTATGACTCTATGAGTTGAGAAAATTGGACCTGTAAATTTACACTACCCTGACACAGTCTCCAATCCATTGTAGTTAGATTTCCAGAAGTTTTGCTTGAATGTTTGTGGAACTGGTTTCAAGGGGTCACTTATATTTTTTGACAGTCCTCCCATTGAATTTGGAGAATAAGGCAGAGGCATTGTTGGTCTAATTTCTCTAGTACTCTTTTGTGTAATTGATGTACAGTCCGCCTTCGCTGTGGTGCAGTAACTAATGACTATTGTTCGGTACATGATAAACACTTGTTGACTGCCAGAGGTCTTTGTTGTCAGATACTCAGTGGTGTAGTTTGTTGAAGCCTGAACAGGTACACCTTATCTAGTGTTGATTTCCTCAACAATGGTGGCTGTTAAAGTATGGGAAGTACTGAAAATATTTTTAAATCACTCCTTCAACATTCAGTGGAGTGTTTGAACGATCAGGTTTGTATTCACACACGTTTTGTTTTGGTAACATTCAGGGACAACATGACCCTATGAAACTCTAATTTAAGCAGAGAGCTGAAATGACAAAAAGAATAGATTTGAGGACATGATTTGGAGCTGCCGGTGTTGGACTGGGGTGTACAAAGTTAAAAATCACACAACACCAGGCTATAGTCCAACAGGTTTAATTGGAAGCACTAGCTTTCGGAGCGACGCTCCTTCATCAGGTTGCGTGATTTTTAAATTTGTGGAATTCTTGAAACAATTCAACAATCACTTGGTACTATTTCGGTTAATGAATTATCAAGTAAACATAAAAGCATATAAAGTTCACGTTAATTATTGCGAGAAAAGTCGCCATAGAATGCTCTATTACCAGGGAGAGACAACGAGTGGTGGTTTAACACCGTCTGCTCAGTGAGCCACTCAATTCCACTTTCCGTTTTAAATTCCCCCCAGACTGTTCGAAACGACGCAGTGCGCATGTCTGTTTCGCCAGGAAGGCGTGACGTAATCGCGCACCGGATCGTTTCCTTGGTTTCCGGGAAACGTGAAGGAATGGCGGCCTTGATGTCGCCGGTGGCACTGGTGGCATCGACTCCTACCAAACCTCGGAACAAGAAACGGCCGACAAGTCCGGGCAACAGTGGGGGCATAGCTGCAAAGAAGAAGAGAGTAGGGCAGGTATTTGTGAATGATGTGAATCACGAATGCATTAAAGGGAACGCCCAGGCATGTGAGCAAATAGGTTAAACTAAATCAACATTACTGTATCACTATAATGACTATATGGCTGCAGCGTGTCAGAAAAGTACCCGTACTTAGGTATGAATAAAGAATGTAAGCTTCAAGAAGTCGTGAGAGTTGAAGCACGGTGATGAACGTTCTTATTGTACTTGGAAATACGTCATATTCTGTTAGCTTTTGGTGATGTGAAAGAAGCATTGAATAGGGTGTTGTAAAGTTAGATGTCTTTGGATTGAACATAAAACAAAAATTCTGGAATGCTCAAAGTCAACAAGCATCTATGGAGGGAAACAGTTTTGACCTCTTACAGTCTACTATCGTTAAACGTGAGATCATCCCTTTCATTCCCTCAATTTTGCCCTTTTGCTTTCTGACAAAAAAACTGCTAGTTAAGTGAAATCTTGATTTTAAAATTTCATCCTCTTGTAGGTCAGTGACATTTTGTTTTGTGCTTTTAGTGGCAACTTATATTTACGTAGTATCTTTCACAAAATAAATTGTTGGCAGGATAGTAGCTGAGGTGATCATGCACAGTCATGATGGACCAAAAAGTCAATTGCATGGACTATATTCTTGCAGAAATGGGTGATGGGAGCTCTAATCTGTACTTAAGTCAATAATGTGATCCTTCTTTCTTTACAGCTGAACAGTCAAAGTTAATGATTTGAATGTGCACTTTCTTTCCATCTAGAATGTTGTGTTGGATACTATTGGAGAGAATCCAAGTTTGGCTACAGATTCCAGTCCAGGGCATGGAGAGCCTGCAGTAAAACCTTTGATATTTAAGAATCCAAATTTTATTGTAAGTATTTTTTTACCTGAAGTGATAAATTCCACAGAGAATTCCTCCCCCAGTCTCCCAACTCCAATCATTCAAAATGTGTTTTCAAGCCATCATTGTCAATCAGATTTTATGCTGAGCTTTCCAAGAAATGTAAAGAGATTTTGTTCTTAAAAAAAACGTTGACCCATTTGGCAAATATCTGTAACAACAAAGGTATCATTGCAGAGTAACAAAATGATAGAAAAACTTGTTCATTTTGCGACATGAAATGTAATAGAAGAAAATAGTTACTCTAATTCTGTTTAACCCAAAATATGAATTTTAACATGCTGACATGTACTATGATTTTAGAATTCCCTGGCAGCTTCAAGGTTGGAGTCACAGGTAGATAGGATAGTGAAAAAGGTATTTGGTATGCTTTCCTTTACTGGTCAGAGTATTGAGTACAGGAGTTGGGAGGCCATGTTGCAGCTGTACGGGTCATTGGTCAGGCCACTGTTGGAATATTGTGTGCAATATTGTGGTCTCCTTCCTATCAGAAAGATGTTCTGAAACTTGAAAGGGTTCAAAAAAGATTTACAAGGATGTTGCCAGGGTTGGAGGATTTGAGCTGTAAGTAGAGGCTGAACAGGCTGGGGCTGTTTTCCCTGGAGTGTTGGAGGGTGAGGGGTGACCTTAGAGTTTTACAAAATTTGAGGGGCATGGGTAGGATAAATAGACAATATCTTTTCCTTGGGGTGGGGGAGTCCAGAACTAGAGGGCATAAATTTAAGGTGAGAGGGGAAGGATATAAAAGAGACCTAAGGAGCAACTTTTTCATGCAGAGAGTGGTACATGTATGGAATGAGCTGCCAGAGGAAGTGGTGGAGGCTGGTGGGTTGGGATATCTGTCAGCATGGACGGGTTGGACCGAAAGGTCTGTTTCCATGCTATGCGTCTCTATGACTCTTAAAAAAATCTCATCAATGGAACAAGAAGAAATAAGTACCTAACTACAATTCTAAAATAGTGTATACCTAACTTTTTTTTTTCTTTTGTTTGAGTGAAGTTAAATGGTTTCTATGTGTGTGCACATTATTTGTCAACAATATTTTATGGTTGAAATTTTGCTCAATGTAAAGGATGTGAAGAAAGATAAGATCTCAGCAGGAAAATTTTGGGCCTGAGAAAATAATGGATCCTTTTTCAAAATAAATGTACAAGGTGAAAAGAGTATGAAATATTTAAATTAGGTGGCAGAAAAATGGGTGCAAAAGTTGATAAGTGGTGGGATGAGAATATAGTATGGCCAGTGGGATTTAGTGGGAATGTCATATCGTTAAACCAATGTTCCCTGACACCTGGGATGCCAGTTGACATTTCCAAGGATAAAGAGATCCCCAGTTTTCAAGGAAGCAGTGATGCAGAAAAGGCTTGAAATTTTTCTTTTATTCGCTTATGTCTGACTATTATTTATTGATTATCCCTAGTTGCCCTTGAGGAACTTGCAGGTGGTTATGCTCCCACTTATCTGCTATCTGTTTTTCTGGATGGCTGTGTTCATGGCTTAAGATGCTAAAGAACTTTGATGAGTTTCTGTAGTGCACCTCATAAATGGTACATACTGCTGTTGCTGAGTAAAGTTTATTTGTTGATGTGGCGCCAATCAAGTAGCTGCTTTATCCTGGATGGTGTCAAGCTTATAGAATGTTGATGGATCTGCATTCATCCCGGCCCGATTTATAACTTGTAGTTGGTGGACATGGGAACACTACCACTTGCAAGTTCCCTTCCAAGTCTCTCCCAATCATGACTTGGAAATATATCACAGTTCCTTCACTGTCGCTGGCTCAAAATCCTGGAATTGTCTCCCTAACAGCATTGTGGGTCAACCTATTGTAGAAGTTCAAGGAGACAGCTCACTAGCACCTTCTCAAGAAATGGGCAAAAAATACCAGTCCAGCCAGCAAAGCCACGTCCCATGAATACATGAATAAAAAGAACCCAAACACTTACCAATCTACAGCTTCAAAAATGTACTCAGCACCACTTCTCTCGTGATTACAATTTTCCTGAGTTCCCTTCACCTTTTTTATATCCTGATTTACAGCCCTGTCTGGGGTTTTATTGTCTATGATGTTGTGAACACTTGGGTAAACAGCTGTTCAAAGCATGTGCCATTCCTTATTTTTGATTGTTAATTCCTGGTCTCTCTTGCTATGGGACTGATGCCCACTTTGTTAATGCTTTTTTCATCTTTAAATATTTATAGGAAATCATATTATCTGTTCAAATATTTCTAGCTTGCTTTCCCTTGAATAAATCTTTCCCTCTAATTTTATTTGTCATTCGTTGCTTTTTTAATTTGTTCAATTTTCTGATGACAAATGTCACATGATCGCATTAGATTAGCCTTTTATTCTGGAATTTTATTGAATGTGATCATCTACATTGGTGGGATTCATGCCCACACCACAGAACATCAGCCTGGAGTTTTAAATTGCCAGGCCAGAGAACTGGATTGTTGTGCCACCACCTCCCTGGATGGGAGCATGTGACTAGTTCACATTCACTTTGGAGTGAAAGCCAGAGCCTTCAGGAATGAAATTGGAAAGCGATGACTTTGCACAAGGGATAGAACTCTCCTTGGCCAATGGCAATTGTTGCTAGACATGTTAATTTTTATTCTGTGTTTGATAAATTTCTTTTAATCAGGGGTATTGAGGAATACAGGTCACAGGTGGGTGTGTAAACATGTATCAGATGTGTTGTTCCACCATTCAGTGAGGCTATGTTCTTGGGAACAGTGCTGGTGGGGAGGAGCTTTGCTGATGATTCCTAACCTTTCCATTATATTTTTTGCCTTTGACTTTTTTTTAACTTTCTGTTGGTGCAGAAATGGCATCAATGTGACGGAGGCAGCTTGATTGCAGGTTCATGGAATTGGAGCTCCAGTGCAAGAGTGAACGTACAACAGCACTCTGCATTTATTCAGTGCCTGTAACATAAGAAAATGTCCCAAAGCACTTCAGGAGCCTGGCTGTAGGGAGGGAGGATCATGTAACAATCAATATTTACTATCCTAGGGAGTTAAAGGAAGTGACTGCAGTAACAATAGATGTATTGTAATGTTCCAAAGTTTCTTTGATTCTGAAACTGTCCCAGTGGATTGGAGAACTGCAAATCTTATTCAAGAAAGGAGTTGGCGTGGCAATACAACCACGTAGCTGAACACCTCAGGAGGCTAAGAAAACACAGCATGCCTGTGAAGACACTTATCGATTTCTATAGATGCATTATAGAAAGCATTTTATTCAGTTGCATCATGTCTTCGTGTGGCAACTGCTCTGCCTGGGAATGTAAGAAACTACAGAGAGTTGTGAACACAGCCTTGTCCATCACGCAGGTGCTGGATTTTGGGAAAGCAAGTCTTAGCAGGACTTGTACAATTAATGGCAAGGTTCCAGGGAGTGTTGCTGAACAAAGAGTCGCAATTAGATAGGATCGTGAAGAAGGTGTTTGGTATGCTTTCCTTGATTGGTCAGAGTATTGAGTACAGGAGTTGGGAGGGCATGTTGTGGCTGTACAGGACATTGGTTAAGCCCCTTTTGGAATTTTGCATACAATTTGGGTCTCCTGATGTTCTGAAACTTGAAAGGGTTCAGAAAAGATTTACAAGGATATTGCCAGGGTTGGAGGATTTGAGCTGCAGGAACAGAGTGAATGGGCTGGGGCTGTTTTCTCTGTAGCGTTGGAGGCTGAGGGGTAACCTTAAAGAGGTTGATAAAATCATGAGGGGCATGGATAGGGTAAATAGATGAGGTGTATTCCCTGGGGTGGGGGGAGTCCAGAACTAGTGGGCATAGGTTTAGGGTGAGAGGGGAAAGATATACCTTTTTCACACAGAGGGTGGTGTGTGTATGGAATGAGCTGCCAGAGGAAGTGGTGGAGGATGGTACAATTACAGCATTTAAAAGGCATCTGGATGGGCATAGGAAGGATTTGGAGGGATATGGAGCTGGTGCGCAGATGGAACTTGATTGGGTTGGTATATCTGGTCAGCATGGACGAGTTGGACCAAAGGATCTGTTTCCGTGCTGTACATCTCTAAGACAGCGTTTCGGGGTCAGGTAGGAAGTTGGGTGGTGAGTTACTTGCTGCAGTATTCCTAGCCTGGACAAGTGACATTCGGACACATGAGATTGAGCAATAGTGGGTCTGCGATGCCCTTAGATCCACCGAGCAGTTTCCAGAAACCAAAGGTTTTGGGTTTGGGGAGCACAGTTAAAAACTTGGAGTTTAACTGAGCTGTCGAAAAGATGGCTGGTGTGTGTAAAAATGATTAATCTTAGAGAATGAACTGATTGGGTTGTTAAGCAACTTTTTTTACTGTTCTGGATAAATCATGCTATTGAAGGAAGATGCTTAGGAAGAGACAGAATGTAAGAGAATTTTTATTATGCTCTTCCTCGTTTAACAATGCAAAATATGCAAATAATTATCTGATTTGTATTTAAAATTCTGGAAAATTAGTAAATGAAAATTTGTCAGAAAAGGGCCCACATGAAAGGTACAGGAGTTTGTAAAAAGGACGTGATAAATCTCTGTATACAGATTTTAAAGTTGTTTCAATTCATTTTGAGACGTTTATGATAAACTATAAACCATTCAGTGAGTTTGAAAGATAAATAAAAGGAAAGAAGTTTGAAGGCAAATAGAAATTTTGTATCGCAAATATTTCTTTTGGAAGACAAGCACCAACACAGACTCTCTAGCTTTAAAATCCTGTTTGTATAATATTTCTTTGTTTAGTAATAATTTACATGCCTTAAGTGCATAATGTTCCAAGTTAATCATTATCCTATAGTTGTGTTTATTCATTGTCTTCACCACCATTGGAAAATGCTGTAGTTTTGTAGACCTGGTTGTACATCATCTAATGAAGAAGATCAGAACTCTGTTTACGAAGGATATTTGTTATATTTCAAACAAGATTTTGATAGTTTCCATTGGTAATCAGTGTAAAACTCATGTTTAATATCATAAAAACATTTGACATGCAATAAATTTGAACAAAGCAATTGTAATATGTCAGCATTGTCTAAAACTTTGCTGTGCAATGTTGTTAAAGTAAGGTCTATCCTCCGATGACCCCACCTAATTATTGAGTGGAAGATTCTATTTTGTTTTAGTGACTGACTTTATCTGATGCTGCAGCAAACTTATTATAATATCTGTGAAGTCATGAATCCCTGCTTCGTTTCAGGTGTTTCTCTCTGCCAAATGTTCTTAATGTGTTGCATAATACATTTTATGTTTTTAGGGTAATGTCATGGTGTTGGTAAAATTAGCAGAGCTGATTTGCATTGAATACATGTATCTGCATGCAAGAAAACTTGTTTATGATTTTGGTTCCTCTGGAGAATGCAGCCAGAGTCCAGCATCCCCAGGTGTGAGTAGAAAAGAGGAGAATGATAGTGGTAGGAGATTCACTGGTGAAGGGTATAGATCGGTGTCTCTCCATCTGCACATTGGACTCTAGGATGGTAGTTGCCTCTCTGGGTCCAGAGTCAAGGATGTAATTGAATAATGGGTGTAGGGTATACTGAAGGGGGAGAGTCAATAGTCAGAGATCATGGGTAATGTTGGACCAGCAACATAGGTAGAAAGAGGGATGAGGTCTCACACCAAGAACGTTTGGAGTAAGAAAGCAGATTAAAAAGCTGGATGTCAAAAGTTGTAATCTCCAATTAATCTGTGACATATGCTAGTGAGTGTAGGCAGTTGGAACAGATGAATACATGGTTGAAGAGCTGGAGCAAGAGGGAGGGCTTTAGATTCTTAGATGCCTAGATCACGAGATTCACTTCATCCTTAATGGGAGCAGCATCTTTGTCGGGAGGCTTGCCAATGCGATTGGGGGATTTAACCTAATTTGGAAGTGTTGTGGGCAGCGAAGAAGGTTACCTCCGATTACAACGGTATCTTGATCAGGTAGGCCAATGGGCTGAGCAGTGGCAGATGGAGTTTAATTTAGATAAATGCAAAGTCCTGCATTTTGGGAAAGCAAATCTCAGCAGGACTAATACACTTAATGGTAAGGTCCTCGGGAGTGTGCTGAACAAAGAGACCTTGGAGTGCAGGTTCATAGCTCTTTGAAAGTAGAGTCGCAGGTAGATAGAATAGTGAAGAAGGCATTTGGTATGATTTCCTTTATTGGTGAGAGTATTGAATTTAGGAGTTGGAGGTCATGTTGCAGCTGTAAAGGACATTAATTCAGCCACTTTTGGAATATTGTGTGCAATTCTAGTCTCCTTCCTATCAGAAAGATGTTCTGAAATTTGAAAGGGTTCAGAAAAGACTTACAAGGATGTTGCCAGGGTTGGAGGATTTGAGCTGTAGGGAGAGGTTGAATAGGCTGGGGCTGTTTTCCCTGGAGCATTGGAGGCTGAGGGGTAATCTTATGGAGGTTTATAAAATCATGAGGGGTGTGGATAAGGTAAATAGACAAAGTCTTTTCCCTGGGGTGGGAGAGTCCAGAACTAGAAATAGGGTGAGAGGGGAAGGACTTAAGAGACCTAAGGGGCAACCTTTTCACGGAGAGTATGGTACATGTATGGAATGAGTTGCCAGAGGAAGTGGTGGAGGCTCCTACAATTGCAACATTTTAAAAGGCATCTGGATGGGTATTTGAATAGGAAAGGTTTGTAGGGATATGGGCTGGGTGCTGGCAAGATTAGGTTGGGACATCTGGTCGGCATGGACAGGTTGGACCGAAGGGTCTGTTACCATAGAAGTACTGCCAAGTCATTTGAGAAGGTAGTGCAAATATAGTCAAATTAAGGCACAATGGAGCATGGCAAAGCTGGATTGCATTTATTTTAATTCAAGAGTGTTGCAAGTAAGGCAGATGAGCAGCAACTACTTGCAGGAAAGTCCACATCAGAGAGATGGGAGACATTTATTGGGTAACAGTGAGACTTCAGAACCAATATGTTTCCATAAAAGTGAAGAGTGGGAGCAACAAAAGTGGAGAACCCTGGATGTCAGCCACGTGCAGGATTGGATAAGAAATAAAATGATTGAGAGGTACTGGAGGCTCCAAACAGTGGATATAGTGCGGGAGTTGGTTAAAAAAGAAATTTTGAAGAGCAAAGAGGCAGCATTTTAAAAAAAACACTGGAACTAACGTTCAGGAAAATCCAAAGATATTTTCTCAGTATATTAGGGGCAAGAGAATAACCAGGGAAGCAGTTGGGGCCATAAGAGACCAAAGTGAAAATGTCTGTGTGGAGCTGGAAGACATAGCTAAAATTTTAAATAGTGCTTTGCGTCTGTATACAGTAGAGAAGCATGATGCAGATCTAAAAATCAGGGAGGGAGACTGATATACTTATTAGATCAAGTGGGAGGTGTTTTTAGCAGTTTTAGAGGCTTGAATGTGAATAAATGCCAGGTCTAAATGGGATGTATCCAAGATGTCTGTGGGAACCAATGGAGGAGATTGCAAAGGGTCTGGCATCAATTTTCAAATACACTCAGGCCACAAGGGAGATGTCAGAGGACTGGAGGACAGTTAATGTGGTATAATTATTCAAAATGAGTAGTAGGGATAGACTAGGAAACTACAGGCCAACGAACCTAATATCTGTATGGAATCTATTGAGGGCCAAAATTAATCTCCACTGGAGAAGCAAAAGTTAATCAAAATTAGTCAGCATGGCTTTGTAGGGGGAGATCATGTCCAACAAATTTTGCATTTTTTTTGAGGATGTATCTAGATGTGCATCCAGATGTAATCTACATGAACTCCAGCAAGATAAGGCCTTGCAAAGCTGGCTGGTTAAGAACCTAAGAGTCAAAATGATTCTTGTCAATTTCTCAAGCTGGTTTCAAGACTGGCTTAGTGGCAAGGAGCAGTTGGTGATGGTCAAAGGGTGTTTTTGTGACTGGAAGCCTGAGTCATATGGTGTATTATAAGGTTTAATGCTGCATTCTTTGTTTGTTGTGTATGTTGTTGTGGAAATTAATATAGGAAGTATGATCAGTATATTTCCAGATGCCTCAAAAGGTAGTATGGTAAATAGCAAGAAGGAAGCCCTTAGACTCGTGATTGATATAGACGGGCTGGTCAGATGGACAGAATAATGACAAACTGCATTTAATGCACTTTGGGAGGGCTAACAAGATAAGAGTGCACACATTGAATAGAAGCAGCTTAGAAAATAGAGGATCTGAAGGACTTTGGTGTAGATATGCATAGATCCTTGAAGGTAGCAGGATAGGTAGATCAGGTAGTTAAAGATACTAATATGGGAAACTTGCCTTGATTCATCAAGGCCTTTAATGCAAGACTAAGTGAGTTATGCAGCAACATAAAATATTAATTAAGTCGCAGCTGGAGTACCAGGTACAGAAGAACCTCAGTTATCCAAATTTTGGATTATCCAAACAAGATTTCACGGTCCTGTCAATATTTAAGTAAAAGCACAGCGAGAGCAGGCAGCCTGGGTTGGCGGTGGGTGCAGGAACAGCAATGCCACAGGAACCCTACTCCTGTTATTGCCACCGCCGTGGGTATCCTGATCAGCAATCTGAACAAAATACTCCCTGTCCGTCTTGTTCGGATAATCGAGGTTGTTCTGTACAGTTCTGGTCGCCACATTAAAGGTTATGATCACGTTAGACAGGCTGCAAATGGGATTCACCAGGACATGGCCTCGACTGGAAAAATTTGGCTATGAAGAGAAACTAGACAGGGCTGGAATTATCTTCCTTAGAGCAGAGTAGGCTGTTGAAGGATTGAATTTGAGCTGCATAGACCCAGTGGATGGGACAAAGCATTTCCTGAGAAGCAATAACTAGGGGGCACTGTTTTAAAGTAAGGATTATGTTGTTTAGAGGAGGTTTGAGGAAATGCTTATTTGGAACTTATTTTCAGGAAAGGTAGTACAGCGGGTACCCTCAACATTAAAGAACCATTGAGCTGATCACTTGAAATGCCATAGCATACAAGGGTACGGTCTAAGTACTGGAAAATGGGATTAGAATTGATGGATGTTTGATGACTGGCATGGACTGAAGAACCACCTTCCATGCTGTAAAAACTGACTCTATAACTTTGTAAATTGAAGCAATTGTGTGGATCCACAATAGTGAAAGACATTTAAATTTTTGTTTTGTTAATCTATTATCAAAGTTAAATGGGAAATTTTAAAGGTATGACGCTATTCAGGACCAGTGCTTTTTTTATCAACCTCACCCCCCCCCCCCCCCCCCCCCCCATCTATATTTTCAAGTTGTTGTATGTTCTGCCTAGAAATCAGTGATTTTAGGTGGAACTCCTTTACAGTTTGGAAGATGTTATTGTCATGCCATGTACTCTGCTCAAAGGCAGACTGCTGGCACTTTGTTTGCTGATGCTTCATGCTGAATTGGTTTTTTAGTAGGTTTTGTTAATATTGGTCTGAAGAAAGTATTGTCTAATATAAATCCATTAATTTTATTGAGGGTTTGCTAGATTAGAAGACAATCAGGCACTGGGAAAGAATGCCAACAGCTGATTGGTGCTGTATAGTGTTACAATCATCAGTTCAGTGTACTGTCAAGAATTAATGTGTGTGTGACATTTTCTCACTGGTACATTAATGTTTTTCAGCATGCTGGGTTGAGTGCATTGTTTTTAAACTGGAGAGCATTTTATTTTGCTGTACACTAACCAATGAGTATTTATTGCTGAAATTCATTGTGGGGGAAAGAAAAGTTAAATTCTTCATCTTTCTAAATGCAAGAATTATTGAAATGATTTTATAAACGAACTATTTAAAGAATATTTGATTTTAGCAGCGTTACTTGGCATTGTTGAAGAATAGGTTAACACTCCTTGAATATAATGTGGAGGTGTCAGTGTTGGACTACGATGGACAAAGTTAAAAATCATGCAACACCACATTACAGTCCATTAGGTCTATTTCTGAAGTACTACCTTGCGGTGTGCTGCTCGTTCATCGACTAGCTGTGGAGCAGGATCATAAGCCACAGAATTTATAGCAAAAGATTAGTGATTTTTGAGATTTACAGCTCAGGAGGTAAGTTTGTTCGCTGAGCTGGAAGATTTGTTCTCAGACATTTTGTCACCATAGAAACTGGTTGGGTTTTATAAAAACCCATCTGTATTACCACTATCCTCCTTGGGATGGAAAACTATCATGCTTGTGACGTTGACCCTTCAAAACGGCCTAGTAAGTCATTCAATGGTATCAATTGCTTTAAGTCTTAACAAAAAAAGGAATGTAACCAGTCAGACCACCTGGCATCACCCACCTAGTGGCTCAGTATCATCACTACTGATTAAGCTGATTGCGTACTGTAGGACATGGCTAGATCATGGAGTGTGATGAGGGAGCTGGCAAAATGAAGAAGCATACTTGATCCCATTCTCATCAATCCCCCTGCCATTGATGCACCTGTCCCACTATAATATGAACAAGGGTCATAACCAGGCAGTCCTCGTAGAGACAAGGTGCTGTCTTAACATTTGAGGATGTTCTCCATCGTGTTGTGTCACCTTGCAGAATGGTATACGCTTTGAACACATCTAGAAGCTCAAAACTAGCCATCCATTGTGGGAGATTATCAGGAGAATTGTACCCCAGTCTTATATACAACCTTATGCATTAGCATGTCCTCATCTCGGCCATTTCCACCAAGCCAGGGATCAACAATAGAAGCTCTCTCTCCAGGAATAGCATCAGGCTTACCTGAAAATGAGGCATCAACCTGGTGTAGCTAGAAAACATGGCTACTTGCCTGTTAAAGAGCATTAACAGCAAAAGGATAGACAGGACTAAATGGTTCCACAGCTCTTGCATCCAATCTAAATTCTGTAGGCCTGCCTTGAATGATGGTGGACAGTTAAACTGCTCACTGGAAACAGAAGCTCCACAAATATCTACAATGGATGGTTCCCAGCGCATCAGTGCAAGAGTTAAAGCTGAATCATTTAGAACAATCTTCTGCCAGATGTGCCAAATGGATGATAAATTTCGACCTCGTCCAGAGGTACCTAGCATCACGGATGTCAATCTTCAGTCAATTCAACTTCACCTGATATCAAGAAACGGCTGGAGGCTTTGGATACTACAAAGGCCATGACCCTGACAACATTCCAGTAAAAGTATTGAAGACATATACTAGAAAATAGCCCAGCTATTTCCTGCACACCAAAACTCAAGACAAACTCACCCTGGATAATACCTGACACTGACACATCCTACTCTGCTCTCAATCATCAGATAGAAAGGGTCATCAACAGTGCTGTTGTGTAGCACTTGCTGAGCAATAATATGGTTGACTCTTAATTGCCCTCGGCATTTAGGGATGGGCAAAAAATGGCGGCCTAGCCAGTGACATTCACGTCCTGTGAATAAATAAAAGAAAAATCTAATTGATGCACAGTTTTTTTTCCTGCCAGGCTCACTCAGCCCCTATTCATTGTAGCCTTGATTCAAACACGGACAAAAGAGTTGAATTCCTGAGGTGAGGTGAGAGTCACTGCCCTTGTTACCAAGGCCACATGTGACTAAGCGTGGCCTTAATGAACCCTAGTAAATTTGAAAACCGTGGAAAATACCGTTCAAATTCTCCTCCAGTTCGAGTCATACTCAGCACGTAGGAAAATGGTTGTAGTTGTGGTTGTTGGATGTCAGTCATCACACCTCCAGGATGTCTCTGGTAGTGGTCCTCAGCATTGTGTCTTAGGCCCAACCATCTTCAACTGCTTTATTAATGACTGTCACTAGGTCAGAAGAGAAGATGTTGATTGTCCAACGTTCAGCATCATTCGTGACTGCTCATAGACTAACACAATACTCTCATACGGGACCAAATGCAGCAAAACCTGTACAGTACCCACATTTGGTACAATGAGTGGGAAGAAGTATCTATGTCACAGAAGTGCCAAATAACAACCATTCCTAACAAGTGAGAATCTAACTATCACCCTTGATATTCAGTTGCATTACCATTACTGAATCCTACACTGTCGGCATTCTGGGGGTTAATATTGACCAGAAACGGAACTGGATGGGTCATATAAAAACTGTGGCTATATGAGCAGTCAGGCTAGGAATGCTGGCGTGACTAACTCACCACCTCACTCCGTAAGGCTTGTCCACCATCCAGAAGGCGCAAGTCAGGATTGTGAATGAAATATTCCTCATTTCCTAGTTCATTGTATTCCAAGTGCATGCAAGAAACTTGACACTATCCAGGGCAAAGCAGCATGCTACATCCACAAATGTTTGCTCCCTCTGACACCCATGTTCAACAGCAGTAGTGTGTACCCTCTACAAGATGCTGTGCAGAAATTCACCAAGGCTACTTAGAAAGCACATCGCAAACCCATGATCACTACCATCTAGGAGCACAACGGCAGCAGGTATATTGAAATGACAACACCTGCGTGTTCTCCTCCAAAGCTACTCAACATCCTGATTTAGCGAAATATTTCTATGCTTTCAGTGTCACTGGGTCAAAATCCTGGAGCTCCCTCCCTAATGGACCCATCTCCACCAAATGGACAAGAAGAGAGCTGTCTTTTTGAAGGGCAGCTCCCGATCAGCTGGGTCAGCATTTATTGTCCGTGAACTCTCGCCCCATAACAAATTGAAAAAAATTGAGTTCTCAGTGTTTAGATGTTTCTTTATCACTCTCTTGTTTTTCTTGGTGCCATTTGTGTTTATCATTGGGTGCTTTATCCTTGAGAGACTTTTCTCCAGTTTCAAATCCATCTCCATGCTCCACCTAAAAGCAGTTCCCTAAAATACAGTTAGTTTGTATATCCCAGTGTTTGTGTTCAGTGTTCTCAACCTGGACAGTCGCAAACAATGTTTTTATCTTCAACATGTGAACATGGGTGAAGATATACAGATCTAGTTAATTGGTTTTAGTCTCATTTGAATAAAAAGATGCCAATTTCAGTTTAAACTAGTTTTTGTTTCTTTATTCATTAAAAGCTTAGTTCAGTCTGTGATTGATCATTTTCAGGTTTTTCTGCTTGAAACCATTTCAGTCCAAAGTATGAAAATCAGATGAATCTCTATATTTTACCACTGTTGTGACAAAGGAATGTCACATAGCTCATCCCTTTCTGTATATTTGGAGGAGTAATCCATGGTGTTCCCTTCATGTCAAATGAGCAATCTATTTTCTCCTTTTGATCCTTTTAATAATTAAATGTCTAGGCAGTTGATTGACTTTGACTTTGACTTTGTGTGACAACTTAAGCAGCAGCTGAGTGCACTGGACACAAACAAGTCTGTGGTCCCTTGCCACATCCCAGCTGCAGGACTGAACATCTGTGTAACTAAGCAAATTTCACAGTTGGGTCATCATGACTATACCCAACAGGGGAAATCTAACTTATGCAGTTACCTGTCAGTGAGCTGCTTTCCAATCAACAGTGAAAGTCATCAATGGCTGTATAAAGATACATGAACTCTCCAATAATTTGCTACTTTCTCAGCTTAGTTTTCACTTGAATCAATGTTGATGCAAACATGGATACAGTAACTGCATGCCAGATTCACCTTAAGGATACTTGTTTAGACAATAGTTTTTTGGGTAGACAAGAATATGTATAGAGGCTTCGTGTTTCTAAACTGCAACATACTTTTGTACATACTTAATTAATTCTGTGCATTATTTGAATATAACACTATCTGTTCCCTTTTGTTTATATCTAATAAGAAAGCTGAACAAATTGCAAATTATTTTGATAGATCTAAAAATCCATATTTATACTAGTTTATTAATTGTATGGATAAGAAAAAAAAAGTTACAAGTAAACAAGTATCTAACCACCTTCACCTTCTCCATGTCTTTGTGATGTTAATTTTCAGCATTCTGGCATGGGTGGTGCAGGTGCTGGGAAAAAGAGCCGTGTTTGGAAAAACCTGAAACAAATTCTTGCTACTGAGAGGATGTTCCCATGGAAACTGAATGATCCTAACTGTGAGTTTAAGTGATATTTGCTAGCTTGTGTTTCTTTTTAAATATACTCAACATTCCTATATAATCATATCAACCTTCTACAATGTATTTTCAGTTATTCCAGAATGTACCATCAGCCTGTTCGTTATAACTTTCCAAATCCGTGCTAAATTTATGTTTAAAACTGGTATAGGGAGCATGTTAGACTTGAAAGGTAAAAGATCAAGGCTAATGTTTCTATGTAGTATACAAAAGACAATAAGGATGGACATTTGTTGACTACACCTGTCTGCTATGTTAAATTATGCCATATAGTAAGAAACCTAAGGGAGAAATTTATTTTTCTTCACTGCTTAAAATACTTATCTTTTCAACAACATTATTTTCCTTATTCATTCCTGGGATGTAAACATCGCTGCTGGGATTTACCTTCTAATTGCCCTTAAGGTGATGGTAAGCCACTTTTCTGAACCATTGCAGTCTACATATAGCAAAAATGTTCCAGGATTTTGACTCTGCAATGGTGCAGGGATGCTGATATAGTTACAAGACACATTGGAGTTTTCATTTGTCTGCTACCACCCTCCTTCGGTAGCGGTTGTGAGTTTGAAAGATGCTGTTGAAGAAGTCTTGCCCGAGCAAATGAAGAGTTTCCTGTCACTCTCTTGACTTGTGCCTTGTAAATAGCAACCTACTTTTGGGATTCAGAATGTTAGCTATTTATCATGCAATTCTCAGAGTATCAAGTATACTTGTAGCTACGGTTTTATAAAGCTAATCCAGTTAAGTTTCTGATCAAAGGTGACCTGAAGGATGCTAATAGTGGGGAATTCAATAATGATAGTTATTGAATCTCAACGAATAATGGTTAGATTTGCTCTTGTTGGATGTGGTCATTGTTGCCATGTAAGTGCCAAATAATGTCATTGATTAGACCTCACCAAAATGTTCTCCAGATTCAATTTGCTTTGAATATCTGAGGGCCAAATCTTTAAGACACAAATCTTAATATAATTCCTGTAACATGAAAACTTGGATTTAACAAGTGCTGCACAAAAATAAATTGGACAATAATATACTGCCACTTTTGCAATTGTGGGAATACTTTTCTATCATAATTCTACTGTGAATTATAAGAATATTATAAGTAGTATTATAAGAATAATTGCAATTATGCTATGTTGAAGTAGCAGATTTACTTTAAGATTGTAGACCTGTACCAAAACCCATCTGTTAATGTGATTCTTTATTGGGCATAAGTAATATCAATAATTGTGCTTTATTTCCTTTCAGAAATAGGTCCTCTAGCTTTGCTGGTATGCTGCACCTAATCCGTTTGAGCATTTACTATTATTTCCAAAAGATGGAATTCCATAGATAATGATCATGTGTGATTTTTCTGTATCCTTAAAAGTTTCTAATATTTACCTAGTCAGATGTCAAACTCGGCAACAACCAATTTCATTTTTTTCTTAAAATCTTCAGATTCCAGCATTGATGCTCTTCCTTCCTTTAAACCAGCCAAAAAATACTCAGATATTTCAGGACTTCCTGTAAGTATAGTACATTGTTTTTATTACATTAGGTTGACTTTCTGCAAGTATTAAATTCTTGAAAGTTAGACTCAGTTATCTTATGAACATTATCCTCACACTCTACTGTTGCCATTTACCATGTCAATCTGGAAGCAAAATTTTGTTCCAAATTCTACATCAGCAGTAACTTGTATTAGTTTGGTGCTTTTAAAGTAAAAATGCTCAAGCCATTTTAAAAGTACAAGGAGAAGAAAAAGAAATCTAAACAAGAGGATGGTACAAATACAGAATGAGCTGCCAGTGGAAATGGTGGAGGCTGGTACAATTACAACATTTAAAAGGCATCTAGATGAGTATATGAATTTGCAGGGTTTGATGGGATATGGGCCAAATACTAGCAAATTGGATTAATTTAAGATATCTGGTCAGCATGGATGAGTTGGGTCAAAGTCTGTTTCTGTGCTGTGCATCTCTATCACTATATGATTCTCAAAGAAACTGATTATCAATGACCAGAAGCTTGGTTGAACAAGATGGAGAGATTACTAATCTCTGATCATTTGGCCACTGCTGGAAAGGGATACACAAAACTAACAGCAAAGGAACAAAGTTTGAGAGTTCACAATAAGAGGTTACTGATATGGGGAGGAACAAGGCTGTAGAAGGATTTAAGCTAAAATAAACTTACCTAGTACACCTGTGATTCAGCAGCGAGTTGTTTTTCATACTTTTTCTTCACAGTACATAAATTACCTAATTTAGGGGAGGTGATTGTCCGATTATCACTGGATTATTAATCTGGAGAGCCAGATAATGTTCTATTATATCAGGGTTCAAACCCCGCCATGTTAAATGGTAGAATCGTAATTCAATAAAAATGTGGGATTAAGAGTCTGATGATGACCATGGAACCATTGTTAGAAAAAACCCATCTGGTTCACTAATGTCCTTTTAGGGAACAAAACTGCCATCCTTAGATTGTCTGACCCACATGTGACACCAGACCCACAACAATGTGGTTGACTCTTAACTGCCCTCTGGAGAATTAGGGTTGGCCTAGACAGTCATGCCTGCAACCTGTGAATGAATAAGGAAAAAATACTATATGGACTTTAAAATTTGTACCAATACAATGATGCAAAGAAAATCTTGTATAAAGTGAATTTTTGTGAGGAACTTCTATTTGAATCCTAATACTGTAGTGTGTTGTGGGGTAGAAGCATATTATGCTCTTGCTGTATCTTAATTTGGAATTTTTTTATTCCAACTTCCTTATCATCTCTGACTGTCTCTGTCTCTGTTTTCTGTTGTGATGACATTACCCCCTCTATAAGAAAGTGTATACCAACTGACTGAATGTGTTATTGCAATTATGTATAATTCTGTCTTTATTATACAGAATCAGTGATGTGTGTGCACATAGCTGAATTGCATAGTGAAAGAGGGTCTGTCTGAGCTTCCCTCCCTAGCCTAGGAGCAATAAGTACAATTGTGACTGTCCACTGCTATAACAGCTAAGATTAACCAGAGTTTGAATCTGGAATCTTCAGGTTCTTATGGTTAGTGCATATACCTACCAAACACCAACAAAGCTCCAGAGTGTTCCGTTGCACTTGAATATCTTTATTATTTGAGTATAGACAGAACCCAAAGACTTCAATTAGAAATACTGAGATTAATGGGAATTTAAAATTCTGCACTGTTTGTGTTTAACAGCACCATTTATGGTTTTCATATACAAATGCTCTTGGCTTAAACATTCTTCCCTTGTTCTCCACTTCATCCTTTATCAAAATGTCTCATTAATAGCAAAACATTGTACTGGTAAATACAAACAAAGTTAATATTATACAGGTACAAATTCTGGGAGAGCTGTTGTATCTTCAATTTGTCAAACTTTTAACTGTCATTGTCTTTACATTCTATGCCATTGCTTTGCAAAACTAACAGGAAATGAAATGCACAAGCGTCATTTTCAAACATTTCTAAATCACTCAATATAGGTAGGAAAATAAAGCTCTATTACTTGTCATTGAAGCAAACCTAATTTGAATGAATTAAAATGCAAATCAAATTGTAGTTTATCATTAAACTTTTATATGTAGCAGTGGCATAATACAAGAATTGTCTTGTTAATGCAGAAAAATGCAAATAAGCAATTTGAATTCATGTTTCAAAGGTGAAGTTTTCAAAAATAGAAATTTCTGCCATAAGTCATTCGGCTAAGCATGTCTTTCCCAGCTGAGAGACCAACATAATCCAGCATTTGTTCCTTGGATTTTTTGGCAATTATAGTTTATTTTAAATATGAAAAATGTTTTTTGTCTGTGCCATGCTTGCATGTTACTGAGTTCCAGAATCCCACTCCTAGGATTTCTCTCAACTGTCCTCTAATCCTTATTACTTGTAATGATCTCAGATGATGTTACTAATGAACAAGTCAGATCCCAGGATGAAATCTGGCTAGATTTTTTTTAAAGAGGTGGAGTTAATTCACTGAAACATAGACGCAAATAGCTACGGCTTTCTTTAATAAAAGAGAAGTTTATTACATAAAAGGAAAACAGTAAAATAAACCAAGCTACCAAATTATAGAATGGACTTTCAAACGCGCAGCGAAATGAAGTTGCATCCATTCCTCAATATCATCAATTGGTAGTGTTTCAAATACAGAGAAATTATCCTTCTATATTAAAACTTTATATGTAACTTAATTGCTTCTCCTCATTTTGTCCTGTAAAGTTGTCCGACATAAATCCTCTTTGCACTGAAAGCCCAGACTCTCTCGGTATTTTAATAATCTGTCAATTTATAATTAAACACTCCTGGAAGTTTCACAAGTTAAACTTTTTGATGCATTTCAATCAATTCTTCCCTCCTCCTCTTCCATTCCTTCTCATTATTAAAATTCCCGGTAGCGCCTATGTCAGTGCCCTCTGTACCCCCTCTAATGCAATTATAATCTTCTGAGAACAGAAAACAGAAATTCCTGGAGAAAGACAGCAGGTCTGGCAGCATCTGTGGAAAGAAAGTAGAGTTAACATTTCAAGCCCAGTGATCCTTCATCCAAGCTGCCTACATTATTCCTATAATGTGACCAGAACTGTGCATAGTATTCTAACATTGGCCTAACTGGTGTCTTGTCCAGTTAGATTAGATTACTTACAGTGTGGAAACAGGCCCTTCGGCCCAACAAGTCCACACCGACCCTCCGAAGAGCAACCCACCCAGACCCATTCCCCTACAGTTCACCTAACCTGCAAATTTTGGGACTGTGGGAGGAAACCTCACACAGACACAGGGAGAATGTGCAAACTCCACACAGACAGTTGCCTGAGGTGGGAATTGAACCCAGGTCTCTGATGCTGTGAGGCAGCAGTGCTAACCACTGTGGCACGTTGCCGCCCACCGTTCTGGTGGGCACCTAATTGCTCTTGTATGCATGCCTTGCCAAATTACAAAAAATCACATTTGTTGTCTTGTTCATCTTAACTGCCTGCCCTGCCATATTCAGAACATAAAGACTAATGTTCTCTATGCATCTGGGTATCCTACCGTTTATTGTGCATTGCTTCACTCTCTGGTCAAACTTCATTTGCTACTTTTCTGCTCATTCCTTCGATAATAACCTGCCATCTACACTTTTACAAACATACAGCCAATTATTATCTCAACTGTAAACTTCTGAATAATTTCCCTTCTATTTACATCTATAGGTTGGTTCATATCATGAACATCAAGGATCCCATTACTGAGCACTGCTAAAAACAAGCTTCTAGTCACAAAAACAACCATCGATCATTTCCTTTTTTGTTTACACCCAAATTGCCACTTTCCTGGAATTCCATGAGCTTTTACATTTCCAACTAATATGCAATGTGGAACCTTATCAAAAGCCTTGCTAAAATCCATGTAAATTACATGAACTGCAAATGCTAGCTTAGCCAATGTTGCCTGTACCTGTTAAATAATTTTTTAATAGAGGTGTGCCACGTGCCATGTGTCAAAATGTTTAAGTACTGAATGTAAGTTGATTGGGGAAGCAAAGACTGAAAGAACTTTAATTATGTGAACTTAGGTAAAATAAGCATTGTATGTAAGATTTATTTCTGCTTTTTTATTGCGTTTCAAATACCACCACACCTGGTTACAAGGAAATTTCAGAGCCACTTGGACTTTCTTAGGAACTACAGTTAATGTGATTTTTTTTCTCCCTTTTTGCTATTTATTTAACTTTATTGTATACAAGAGGAAAGTAATTCTGATTGAGAATGCTGTTTATAGACCTTAGCTGAAAATGTGTTGCTGGAAAAACGCAGCAGGTCAGGCAGTATACAAGGTACAGGAGATTCGACGTTTCGGGCATAAGCCTGCCCAAAATGTCAAATTTCCTGTTCCTTGGATGCTGCCTGACCTGCGCTTTTCCAGCAACACATTTTCAGCTCTGATTTCCAGCATCTGCAGACCTCACTTTCTCCTCGAAGTTTATAGACCTTAACCTGGAATCTATTTAAAATAATTTTCTTAATCTGGTTTGCAACATTATAAGGAATACAAGGTTATATTTCTCCTCAAAGTGAAACAGAAAATTCAATCCTCCAAATTGGATTTTTTGTAAAATGAGGTTCATTCTGCTCTCAAAATGCAAACTGGCTTAGATAAATCTTTTCCTCCTAGAATAAAAAAAATGCACAGCATACCCCAAACAGCAGTCAACTTTCTTTTGTCACTCTGCACCATCTCACCCCAGACCTGACTCCTGAAATAACAGCATCTTGATTTTTTTTGAGAAAGGTAGAGAATAAAGGTAAGATTTGAAGTTACTAAAGTTACCATTAGATATCAAACAAGTAGACTACCACAAGGAGATCTGCAAGCTAAACATAAATAGATTATGGACTAGGCAAGCAATTGTGTAATTTTATTGATCAGAACAGAATTCTAATCTTACCACATCAGGTTTCAAATGATAGTCTGCTTCCAAGGAAATAATAAGAGTTGGTGTTTTTATGAATGTCCCCATCTCGACTGTTATAAAACCAACATGTGAAATGGGGCAGAGGTGTTTTGATGTGCCATTCGCCAAATATGCTGAGTGGCTCCCTCCTGAAGTTCCTTTTGCCACAAAAGACAACTTTCAACATTGTTTGATTCAACATAACATTAAGTAGCTGAATGTATTGAATATAGTGAAGTCAGTGGATCCCATCAATAGACTATTGTAATAATTAGTGTTCCAGCATATATGTATTCCTTCTGTCTATGTGGAAGGATATCCAAGTGTGCTTTCCTGCACAAAATACGACTAATCTAAGGCATTTACTACCCTTTTAGTTTCCACATACATGTCATTAAAATGATGAACAGAAACATTGGTAAGGTAATTAAGAAATATCTGATTTCCAAATAGCCTGGTCACCAACATATTTAGTTCTGATTCCATCAGAGCCACTGGCCCACTTTTCATTCACGGTTTTGATCCTGAAATAGGCACAAGCTGAATACAGAATAAAGGTGATGGTGGCTTAACGTAGCATTACCGTGATATATGACACCAAGGACTCGAAACAAAATTGAAACCAAAGGGAAAACTGTCCACAGTCCTACCTGACAAACACAAGGATAGTGTAGTTTTTAGACACTAATGTAAATGTCTGGGGCATCATTTCAGAAGGTGTGTCAGGGATACATCCTTAATTCAACCTGATTAAATTCAACTTCTGAGAAGCTTGATTGGCACCAATTATGATATTTGTAACAATGTTTGAGGACAGAGAGTAAAGCACGTCCTATTGGGATGCACTAAAGGGTCAGTAGTATTATGATCCCTGCTGTACTAATACAATAGTACATCTACTGAAAGACTACAGATATTAACCAGCTTGTGGTGAAGGTAGGATTAGATTATGAGATTGTATAAATTGAGTTTGTTCTCACTGGAACAGAGAAGGCTGAGAAGTAGTGTGAACACAACATAAAGGAGAAAACTAGACCGTGATTTGTCAAGCCTCCTCCACCATTGAGTATGATATGGTTGATCTTGAGCTTGAGCTCAATTTTCCCACCTGCCTCTTTGAGAAACTTGAATTCTTAAATTATAAGTCCATTATTCTGAAAAGTGCTAGATTCCTCAGCTTGTGTCTATCCTATAGAGTGACTTCAGAATCCTCTGGTACACATGTTTTATGTAACACATTTATTATAATATAGGTTCAGTTGACTCAGCATCTCATTACAGGACAAGCCTGTCACCTCAGTGATCAATCTAGTGAACCTTTACTGTACTGTCTCTCGGTATAAACTTTCTTATTTACGGAGACGAAAACTGCTCTGGCCTCTCTCTGGCCTTACTTAAGAATTTTTCATGGAGGACCCTAGAACTAGAGGACACAGTTTTAAAAAAACTATGGTCTCTCATTTAAGGCGGAAATGAAGAATTTCTCAAAAGGTTGTTAATCTTTGGAATTTTCTTCCACAGAGAGAGGCAGAGGTTGGGTCAATGGGTATATTAAGGCTGAGGACATTTTATTTAATTGACGAGCAATTATTGTTAAGAGGGATAGTGTCCTCAAGCCATGTAATAATGTTTCCTGTTTCTGCTTCCAAGGAATCCATGTTTAATTTACCAATTGTCTTTGATTTTATAATGTTGGCTAATTTTTTTCATCAACATTTTGGTGGTTCTTTGGTTTCCAAAATACTGCCAATCCTCAGACTTGCTACTATTCTTTCCAGTGTTATCTTAATGCAATACCAATCGTGACTTACTGAGTAAGCTATGGATGGATCTTTCACGTGTTCATTCATGAGATGTGGGCATCACTGGCAAGGTGGCAGTTAGTACCCATCACTAATTGCCCAGAGGGCACTTAAGAATCAACTACATTGCTATGGGTCTGGAGTCACATGTAGGCCAGACCAGGTAAGGATGACAGTTTCCCTCCCTAAAGGACATTAGTGAACCAGATGGATTTTTCTGACAATTGGCAATGTTTGGCATAGTCGTCATTAGATTCTTTAATTCCAGATTTTTATAAATTGAATTCAAATTCCGCTATCTGTTGAGGCAGGTTTTGAACCTGACTCCCCAGAACATGATCTGAGTCTCCAGATTAACAGTTCAGCGATAATACCACTAGACCATTGCCGCCTCCTTCTTAGTTTGTTTTCCAATGGTATGTATTTGCGTTGAATTGTTTCTTTAAATGTTTCCCATGACGTATTTACTGTTATAATTTTTAATCTGTTCAACTTTGGTCAGTTCTCCCTCATACTGATAGATTTGGTTTTGTTTAAATGTTGGATTCTCTTAAGAGTATTTTTCTTTCAAATTAATGTGAATTCAGACGGATTATGACCAATAGTTTCTACTGGATCTCTTTCTGTGAGATGGCTATTTGAGGAAATGAGTCCACCCAGCAACAACCATCCCTTCACGGAGTGGGGAGAAGAATCCCTGGCCAATATAGGAAGACGAATTCTGGAAGTTCTTCACCGATTCTTTGAAGACAATAAAAATGGATTCCAGGCAATCATAGTGAACATAAGGCACATCATACAATCTTTTGAAGTTGTGCACTTTCGTATGCAGTTCTAGCCATCATGTTATAGGAGGGATGTGGAGCACTTAGAGATGGTACAGAAGAAGATTGCCAGGTTGTTATCTGGATTGGAGTACACTAGTTGTAAAAAGTTGGACAAACTTGGATTGTTTTCGCGAGGGCATCAAAGGCTAAGATATGACCTGATAGACGTATATAAAATTATGATAGGGTGGATTGTTGAAGTCTTTCTTCCAGGATGGAAATGTTAAATACTATGGGACTAGACTTAAAGTGAGAGGAGAAAAATTTTTTCATACCGAGGGTGATAGGTACCAGGAACAGTCAACAAGTGGAGGTGGTAGAATCTTGACTTACTGAGTAAGCTATGCATGGATCTTTCGTGTGTTCATTTATGAGATGTGGGCATCACTGGCGAGGTGGCAGTAACGTTTAAGGAGCATTTAGACACGTGAACAAGCAGGAAATAGAGGGTTTGGACCACTTTATAGGCAGATAGGATTAGTTTAGAATGGTGACGTAGTAGGCTGAAGGGCCAGTTCTTATATGCGTTCTTCCAAAGAAGAGAGATCTTCCAACATTCTTCTTTGTTTACTTTACTTTTACCCATAAGCTAATTTTTCCACTCCCTATCAATAGGTTAATTTTTTTCCCATCTTTACCTGGTCTGGCCTACAATGCTTCTTGACCTGTGGCAATGTGATTGACATTTAACTGACCTATGGGCAATTAGAGATGGGACATTAAATGCTGGTCTAGCCAATGGCGCCCATATCCTGTGAATGAATTAAACACAAAATCATACCCCATTCAAATTAGTGCAGCATGTGGCATGAAAGTTTAGTGACTCCCCTGCAATTGAGAGAGTGCAGCGTAGGTTCACGAGGTCAATTCCTGGAATGGAGGGATTACCTTACACTGAAAGACTGAAGCGACTGGGCTTGTTTACCCTTGAGTTTAGAAGACTGAGAGGGGATCTGATTGAGAACTATAAGATTATGAAAGGATTGGACACTCTTGGCAGCAGGAAACATGTTTCCGCTTATGGGTGAGTGCCGAACCAGAGGACACAGCTTAAAAATACGGGGTAGACCATTTAGGACAGAGATGAGAAGAAACTTCTTACCCAGAGAGTGGTGGCTGTGTGGAATGCTCTGCCCCAGAGGGCAGTGGAGGCCCAGTCTCTGGATTCATTTAAGAAAGAGTTGGATAGAGCTCTCAAAGATAGTGGAATCAAGGGTTATGGAGATAAGGCAGGAAGCGGATGCTGATTAGGAATGATCAGCTATGATCATATTGAATGGCGGTGCAGGCTCGAAGGGCTGAATGGCCTATTCCTGCGCCGATTGTTTATTGTCTAATATGACTTGATCAGAGCGAACAAGCATAGTTCAATCTATACACTATTATTTTTTGATACAATTGTGGTTGATAACCATGTGTCTTATGGATATTATCTACTGGACTTCTTAAAAACATGAAATGATGTTCCGTCCAAGAGTTTAATGGCAGAAATTAGAGCACATTGAATTGATTTGGAAATTGGTTGGGATGGAGGAGATAGACTCAAGATATATGAACCCAATAAAGATAAATTTGAGCATTTTCTAAAAGGTGAAAGAAAATGGTAGCAACAGACAGCAGTGCTTATCTATGCAATTTCTTTTACATGATGGTTTCAGAAAGCAATCTTCACATCCATACTGTACTAAGACCTATAAGGAAGTATTGGGGCAATTTACAGAACCTTAGAAATGGAGTTAAGTTTTTAGATTAAAAGAGACAAGAGAGAGAGTTTACAGATCTTAAAACCGGAACTTTGGAACAAAATGGTTTTATGCAAGCAATCTGAATTGGAAATTTGTGGCAGGAATTAGAGATGATGATTTTACCTTTTGCTCTCTGGATATTAAAAAATTAAACACATTAGTGGATTGAGGGAGAAAGGTGGTGATGAGCTGGAGCTGCGTGTTGTCAGCTGATGCAATTTCCAATGGTGTATCAACCAAGGGTTTCCCTCCATTGTGTTTGATAGGACCCTGTTCATATTTGGTCTCTCCACTTGCCTCCCCCACCCAGCAGAATCAGCATTGTTGTAAGTTTACTATTGTTCTCAGCTTCCATGCCATCGGCTTCCACATTCAATGAACCACGTTTTCCTTACATTTGTTTCAGCTCTGAGGAACCATTCTGAAGTTGTCTTGTCGGTTGTGCCCAACAATCTCTCCCCTTCCACTGAACCTTATGTCAGCTTGTGAATTACAATACTTACCTTTTTATCTCCTTCCTGTCAGGGTCCCAAGTCTTCCGGATGAAATTTCTCAATGCAGTACACTGTACTTGCCATTCACAATATGATTTTCCCTACACTATGCAGAACTGGTGCAGATTAAGGGAACACTTTCAGTCCCATTGCCTGTCATTTTAATTCCCACTTCACTCCCATTGAGATTTCTTTTTCCTTGTAATTCCATTGAGGTTGGATGTAGGTTCAATAAACAACAAATCATTTTTTTTTGTTAGGCATGTTCTAAAAATTCTGGACATCTAACATGGAGTTGAGCAGGTAGACACAGTGTTTGCCTGCACCTCTGCATTAGTAATCCATTGACACTACCACTAGACCAACATCTGTCCTTGATACCTTCAGGTCAAAAGCTCTGGCTCAATCTTTTCTAGAGGGCATCTACTGGTGCTGCTTCTACTATTGTCGTGCACATAGTCTCTCGGCCCATATTTTGTTTCTTTGCTTGTCTTCTTTCTATCTCCTTTTGCTTTGAGTCTGTATTCCTTTTGTTATTTAACATATCCTTTCACATCAGATCTTTATTCTTCTTCTTCACCATTCCCTATTTCCAGTGCTGCAAACCAATTAAATCCCTACATTTCTAGTTTTGATGAAAGGTCACAGACTTGAAAGACTGGCTGTGTTTCTCTTTCAAGATAAGTTGTCTGATCTGATTATCTCCAGTATTCATCTGGTTATGTTTCATATTTGCAGCATCTGCAGTGTTTTTCTGTCCTTTTTTTTAATTCATGATGTCTCCACGGTACTGCAGGTAGTGGTTAATTAGTAAAGGGCCATGGATAAATCCTTGGGGATCCCAGAGCTAACAGAAGCCATTGCAGGTGGCGGTTTGGCAACTCAAGTTATTAAAAACTAGTAGAAAGCTACAAAAAAGCAATTTAAAAAGTTAGTGGAATGCTGACTTTTATCTCAAGAGATTGGAGTGCGAAGAGAAGGAAGTTGTGCTTCAGTTACATAAAGCATTGGTAAGAGCCATTGTGGAGTACTGCATTCAGCTTTGTGCACCATAGTTCTAGAAGAATATGTTGTGGGGTGTGCCACAAATTCACTTGAATAATACCAATGTGTAAGTGGTTAAATTGTGGACATGTCTTTATATTCAAGGTTTGTGTTAAGATTTAAACCTCAGGTGCTGATTGGAGTTACTGTGGGTATGTTCACTGAGCTGAGAAGTTGGTTTGCAGATGTTCCGTCTCCTGTCTAGGTGACATCCTCAGTGCTTTGGAGCCTCCTGTGAAGCGCTACTGTACTGTGTTGGTTGGAATTTATTTGATTTTTAGCTTCCGGTTGCCAGTTCTGGTTGTTCTTTGCTGTGGTTGGTATATTGGGTCTAAGTCAATGTGTGTGTTGATGGAGTGGACCAACACAACAATAATAGGACAAGCTAAACAGAGGACAGTCAGAGAATTTCTAGAAGCACGGCGCTCATCCATGGACACCATCAATAAACCCATTGACCTAGACCCAATCTACCAACCTTTACAACAAACAACTGAACCGACAATCGGATACAGCTGGAACAAAACCAAAACTTCCAACCAACATAGTGCAGCAGCATTTTACAGGAGGCTGCACAGCACTGAGGATGTCATCTAGAAAAGGGATGAAACATCTGCAAACCCAACTTCCCAGCTCAGTGAACATACCCACAACAACTGCATGTCTTTTATATTCTTCTGGATGTAGAATATTGATTAGATTAAAGTGTTTAGTAATGTTGGGATATGATCTGAGAGCTAACAGGCAAAACATTAACTAAAGTGAGGAAATTGAGCGCAGGGTGTAGAAGCTTACAGTCGGATTGGGCCAATTCGGGGTGAAATGAAAAAAAACACTTCCTCATATAATGAGGAGCAGAAATTTGAAGCGTGCTCTCCCTAAACCCTGTGGTCAATCAGAACTTTTAAGATGAGAAAGGTTTTTTGTTAGGTGAATATCGTGTGGAACAAAAGTGGGAAATGAAGTTGATTCTTGCAGCACTCCATTTGTCTTCACAAACAGCTGCTATCAAAACTATAATCCTCATAATCAAGGAAAGAGCCAAGATACAGCTGGTTATGATGCCAGCTGACCCAGGAAAGGTAACACATAATAGGCAATTGGACGTATTCCTATGATCACACCTTGTCTTTCACGGATCTGTAAAAGAAAAAATCTACATGCGGTTATATAATTCTTCATAAGGAGAAGTGAAAATCATAATTGGCCTAGTATAATTCTTGTACAATAACCTTTTCCAGACATACCAGCAAGGTACCAAGTTGAGCCCTGCTAAATTTGCATTAACTTTGTCAACTGATTCCAGCTGGCTAATGCAGAAGCTTATTGATGGGCATGGCTCTGTCTGTGGTCTGCTGGCTACACACTGGCAAACTGTAATTTCTGTACACAAATAAGCTTATTTCAGTTTTCATTCTATGAAAAAAATTGCATACAAGCTGGCAAGTGTTCTTTTTGTACAAATGTCAGCAGTTTAGAAGAATGTCTTTTATTGCGTTATGACGCTAGCTCATCCACTCCAATTGCATCGTTCCCCCATCCCACCCCGACTTTTGTTTTCTGACAACCTCATAATACATAATTAAATAGTTTTGGATATGTAGATTACAAGGAGTTTACAGACAAATGGATTATAAAAAAATGCCACTGTTTCTTCCCTCTAGAAGGAAATATTACACTTCAGTAGTTAAATTGGCCAGGATTCTTACTGAGCGGTTGCTACAGGCAATAATTAAACCACAGAATTTTCTAAGATCTAGTTTGTGCTACAGCACTCAACTTGCAAGTTGACAAATCTCTTGTCATTTGGATAGCTCTTGTTAAATGCGTGTAATCCGTATGATTACTTGCCTAGATGATGAATACTGCTCATGTGAGGAAAGGGAATTTGAGACTTTAAAGAGTTCAAGCACCTTTGTGAAATATGTATGTTTGTTTGCGTTTGGGCCACTTGTTTTCTAGAAATCTTAGTACAGGAGGAGTATTTTTGGTAAATTGTGCTGTCTATCAGCACTTCCATTGGAGCTGCTTACTTTAGTCCCATGACAGGAGGTTGCAGTTATTGTAAAGCTTCATCCCTTGAATTTAAACAACAAGATAACACTATGGTAAATCTGGTGATTTGCTATTGCACCTGAAGTAAGTAATATTAAACCATGTTTACCTTGTACATGATGTTTCTTGGTTAGGTTTTAGATTCTAGATTTCAGAAAGGACTGTTAGTAAACTACACTTGGCCCTCAGTTAACCAGTCTCTGTCTGAATAACATAAACTGATAATCTGCCTCCGCTGCTCATGGATTAATGTAGGTCAAATCATCCAAGGTTCTCACTTCTGATCAGTATCTAGTAATGCTGAAAAGTGAATGTAAGCGAGGAAACGATTGGATTTGATGCCAACTTCCCATCATTTAAGATGAAGTACTCCGCTCGTGCTCATTATGTTAGCTATTTGAATTGATTTGAAGTGTAATCTATTTTTGGATAACACTTGAGGCCTTGAGAATGCAGGAGGCAAGACATGTAGCAGAGAAAAATAGAAAATCAGCAGGGGAGGAAAGTTAGCATTTCTAGTTCATAACAATTTACACTATTTGGCAAAGCTTATGCAGACTTGATCTGCTTGAACCAAAAGTCTCCCTTTTATGCAGTCCGTTGAACTTTATTTTTCTGATATAATGTTAAAACTTGTCCACATTTTCAGCAGCACAAAAAAATTGATGACAATTTAACCTGTTGGAAGGGTTCAGAAGAGATTTACTAGGATGTTGCCAGATACGGAAGGTTTGAGTTATAAAGAAAGGCTGGGACTTTTTTCACTGGAGCATTGGAAGTTGAGTGGCAAGTGATAGAAGTTTATAAAATAATAAAAGGTATAGGGAGTTAACGGTAGATGTTTTTTCCCTAGGATGGGAGATTAGGGAGCACATTTTTAAGGTGAGAGGAGAGAAATTTTAAAAAGACATGAGGGGCAATTTATTTTTAGAGGGTGGTTCATGTGTGGAATGAACTTCCTGAGGAAGTGGATGTGGGTACAAGTACAATGTATAAAAGACATTTGGATAAATGCATAAATAGGAAAGGTTGGAGGGACATGGGACATGAGCCAGCAGCAGGTAGTTGGGGCTAGTTTAGTTTGGGATTATTCTCAGCATGGACTGGTTGGACCAAAGGGTCTGATTCTGTGCTGTATGACTTGTGACCCAGTGTATTGGCCAATATTTACCCCTCAAATAACATCAAGAATTTCAATCAGTATTACACTACTATTCGTGGAAGCTTGCCATATGAAAATTGGTTTCTGTGCTTCAGCCATGACACTTTTTCAAAGCATACTTCATTGGTTGTAAAATAGTTTGAAATGTTTGGTGAGTGACAAAGGCATTTATGTTAGTACACGTTCTTCTCTCTGTATTTTACTTCACTGATTCTGAAATTAAATGTATAGGTAATTTTTAAGGTCATAAATTGGGAGCTCTGCTCACAAGATCAGCATATTCTTCAACTATGAGAAGCTGATAGAATAATTCCATAACAGATTGGCTTTCAAGGCTGCAGCAAAATGGGACTATTGTATCCTCGACAGCTAAGCAATGGCGATTTGGGTTATTGACTTTCACAATTGCTTCCCAAATTACAGCCTCATATATGAAATGTGCATGGGAGCACAAATTATAAATTTTATCATATGCAGCATGTATGCAAATACCATGCAGCAGTTAAAATACAATATGTTAAAAATCAAAAATAGAACAGAAACAAAACTTGAAAAATGAGTTATGTTCATAAGATACAGGAGTAGAATTAGGCTATTCAGCCCACTGAGTCTGCTCTGACGTTTGACCTAATGCTCCTCAACCCCATTTTTTTTGTCTTCTCTCCATATCCCTTCAACCCATTACCAATTAAAATTCTGTCTAACTCCTTACATTTACTCACTGTCGTGGCATCCACCACACTTTGGGGTAGTGAATTTCACAGATTCATGACCATTTGGGAAAATTAATTGCTTCTCAACAGTTTTCAGTTTGCTATCCATCGTCTTAGGACGATGACCTCTTGTCCTAGAATGTCCCACAAGAGGAAGCATCCACTCTGTCTATTTTATCCACCCCTTTTATAATCTCGAATACCTCAATTTGATCTCCCCTCATTCTTCTAAATTTCAGAGACTGTAGACCTAAACTGTTCAATCTCTCTTCATATGACAAATCTCTCATCCTTCTGATCAATTCGGTGAACCTCCTCTGAACTGCCTCTAATACCACTAAATCTTTCCCCAAATATGGGGACCAAACCTCTGCACAATACTCCAAGGGTGGTCTCACCAACACTGTATAGTTGCAACAGCACTTCCTTACCTTTTATATTCTATGCCTTTAGCTATAAAAACCAACATTCCATTCACTTTCTTTATTGTCTGCTATACCTGCATGCTAGTTTTCTGTGACTCATGAACAAGTACATCTAGATTCCTCTGCACTGGAGCAACATGAAGACTCTCCCCATTAAGATAATAGGTCACCTTCCCATTTCTTCGACCCAAATACATGACCTCGCACTTATCCACATTTTGGCCCACTCTCCTAACCTATCTCTATCCGTTTGTAAGGTCCTGATTTCCTCATTGCAATTTGCCGGCTCACCAATTTTTCTGTCATCTGCAAATTTAGCTGTAGAGTCTTCTATCCGTGTATCCAAGTCGTTAACATAGATTGTAAATAGCTGGGGTCCAAGGACCAAACTCTGTGGCACTCCACTACTTACTTCTTGCCATCGAGGAAAAAAAATTTCCATTTATCCCAACTTTCTGTCTTTTATCCATCAGCCAGTCATCTATCCAGGTGAATTACCTCTAATCCCATATGATCTAACCTTGTACTTAACCTTTTGTGCGGCACCTTCTCGAACGCCTTCTAGATGTTCAGATAAATTAAATCTACAGCATCCTGTTATGGTCCAGGCCAGACTCCCTCTAAACATTTCAAGAAAGTAGCTTAGACCCTAATTTTGCTAGTTGTTTTAAGCAGGAGAGATGCAGCTGGTCAAAGTCCCTCACTTTTAAACAAAACAGAATTTATTTGCAAGAGTACAGAATGAAACATAAACAAAAGAGAACAGAATACAGAATAACTTAACCGATCCGAAAACCCAACAGATTATCCCAATTTAATGGTGTTGTTCCAAATACTTGCAACAATCCCCATAAACTCCGGTTGGTACAAAAGGAAAATCAAACACAGGGCCTTAGAGGAAAGGTATTAGAAAGAATATCAGCATAGACCTGCTTCCTTGCATCCAGCAGTTTCAAAACACTACTGTGCTAAACCAAACCAAACCAGAGAAAAGCTGAGCTGGGAGAACTGGCCACTCCCCTTTCACTGTACAAGTGTTTTTTTTAAACTTGAAAGCCTGTTGCTTGAGACAGTATCTATTAGCTGTAATCAAACTGGCCCTAAAACTCTTCAACGTAGTCGTTTTGAAGTCTGTGTCTTTTACATCCTCTCTGAAATTTAAAAAAAAGGAAAATACAATCTTGTTAAAGGAGCAGCATTGTCCCCATCCCCATTATTAGAGTGGTGCTGGAAAAGCACAGCAGGTCAGGCAGCATCCGAGGAACAGGAATGCTGCCTGACGTGCTGTGCGTTTCCAGCACCACTCTAATCTTGACTCTGATCTCCAGCATCTGTAGTCTTCACATTCGCCTACAATCCCCATTTCCACATTGTTCATTACTTCTTCGAAGAAATCTAGCAAATTAGTCAAACATGATTTGCCTTTCGTAAAACAATGCTGACTCTGATGGATAGCATTTTGACTTGTCAACTGCCCTGATTTTGCTTCCTTGATAATTGACTCTCACACTTCCCCAACAGCAGATGCTAAACTAACTGGTCTGTAATTTCCCACATCTTGCCTCCCTCACTTTTTGAATAAGGGCATAATATTAGCCATTTTCCAATCCACTGGTACCTTTCTTGAGTCCAGGGAATTTTGGAATATTATAACCAATAGATCTATTATCTCTGCTATAACTCCTTTAATATCCTAGACCATCAGGCCTGGGGGGCTTGTCTGTCATCAATCCTAATAGTTTGCTTCGCACCTTTTCCCTGTTGATGTCGATTGTTCAGTTCTATGTTATCCATTGCCTCTGACTTGCCTGTTCCAACAGGAATGGTACTGATGTCCTCCACTGTGAAATCTGAGGCAAAATATTGATTCAGCACCATCACCTTAGTGTTCCCCACTATGACCTCTCATAAGGACTTGCCTTCATATTAGTGACTCTCTCACCTTTTTATAAACCTATAGAAGGTTTGCTATCCTTTTTGATATTTTGTGCTAGTTTTCTTTTTATTATGTTTGAAAGTTGCCCAATCTTCCATCTTGCTACTGGCCATTGCAATATGGTACAGCATAGTTTTTGACTTTATATTGTCCTTGACCTCCATGTTTACATTGTAAAATATGATTTAATCAAGTCAAATTTGAGTGTCAGAAGCCTGGCATTGGTCTAAGATTGTGCCTGTAACTTATCTCTGTTTGAGTCTCGTTGACGGCCTGGAGCTGCCCTACTGCCTGTACATTTTGTGACTGATGCTAAAGTTAGCAACAAAGCAGCTTCAGTCGTGTGGATAAATTTGAAGCAGATTAGGGCTTTAAAAGTAGTAAAATCTTATAAACGACGATATTGAAGTGATTATCTTAGTACTGTTGTGGTTATGTTAGTGGAATAATAATGCAGAAAACTATTTCCACTTCTAAAAAGACAATTTTGCAAGCATCATTGTTTTAAAGTTGAATTAAAAAAAACTTATGTCAGTAAAAGTGACTGCGAGGCTGGCAAGTTTATTTTAAAAACCAACTCATAGTAATGACCGTTCAGGGAAGAAAATCTGCTATCATTATTGATTTGGTTGAGTCTTCACTCTCTCCTGTGACATTCTGATGAAATTGAGAATAAAGTCCAGCATCACCTTTGGGTGACGGGTAGGCAATAAATATCAGCCTTACTAGCAGTTCAGATGTCAAGAATTAATATTTAAAATATAAAACAAAGGATGGAACTTTAACAAAAACATGAATATAGTATAATGAGAGGAGAGGGAGCAAGCGAAGTTTACTTGAAGGTTGCAGTTGAGTATGGTAGTAGTCAAGATGGTGTATTTTAACTTAAAATTTGCCACTGATGACTTTGCAGAATAGAGAAAGGAGATGAGAAGACAGGTGAAAGGCAATGCTGCGTAAGTAAAGAAGCTTGCCAGTAAAGGTTAAAGACCACTAAAGTTATTGTGGTAAGTTAAAACTTTGATTGCAGCAAGGGGAGAGGAATCACCATCTGAGTGCCAAGCCTCAAGAAGCTCCAAGATGAAACTGTAAAAAAACAAGTTTTGCAAATAGGTTTATTCTCTGTCATCACACTATAAGGCTTTTAGGTATAATAGATTTGGTTAACTGAGCATCTTGATTAATCATATGGCATCATATTTTGGAATTTTTAAGTGAAAACCACCTATAACCTTGAACAACTTTGCGTCACAGCTTTTTTTCAACTCAGTCTACTGTTATTAAAAATATGAACTAATTTGGTGAGCTAGTTCACATAAGTGGCTTTCAAGTTTTGTCAGTGTTTCATTTTTGGTTTTTATTTTCGTCTCCCTCAGTGGTTCTAGCATCACAATATTCAGTCACTTTCATTCACTCCGCATGATACCAAAGAAATTGTTGGAGGCAGTGGACATGCAAAGTCTTTGGTCATTCTACCAATAGTACGGAAGAGTTGTGCTCTAGAACTTGCCACATTGTAGCCAACCTAGTCCAGTACAGCTACAATACTGACATCTATCCACTACCCAACAATGTGGAAAGTTGTCCAGGTATGTCCTGGACACACAAGTCAAGACAAATCTAACCTGATTGATTACTGCTTCATCAGTCTACTCTTGATCATCAGTAAAATGATGAAAGGTTCATCAATATTGTCATCAAGCAACACCTATTCAGCAATAACCTGCTCAGTGATGCCTAGTTTGGATTCCACAAGAGCCAGTCAGCTCCTGACTTCATTACAGCCTTGGTTCAAAAATAGACAAAACAGCTGAATTCCATGGATGAAGTGAAAGTGACCCTCCCCTTGACATCAAGGCTGCATTTAACGTGTGGCACCAAGGAGCACTAGCAAAAGTAGAATCAGGGTAAACTGTCGACTGTTTAGAATCAGATCTGGCACAGATGAAAATGGTTATGGTGATTGGGTGTCAGTCATCTGAACAGGAAATCCTCCGGGTTGTGTCCTATGTCTCATTATCTTCAGTTGCTTCATCAATTCCCTCCACCAAAAAGTCAGGCGTGGGAATGTTTGCCAGTGTTGAGCACCATTTACAACTTCTCAGATACTGTATTTAAACTTGAATTGCCTTAGTAAGACGTGGACAATATCCAGGCTTGAGTTGACAAGTAGCAAATAACATTCACGCCACACTTAAGCTAGGCAATGACCATCTCCAGTAAGGGACAATTTAACCACAGTCCCTTGGCATTCAAAGGAGTTACCATCATAGAATCTCCCATTACCAACATGTTGGGGGTTACCATTGACCAGAAACTCAACTGGACGTACTGTATAAGCTACAAGAGCAGGTCAGAGGCTAGGAATACTGTGGCAAGTAACTCGCCTTCATGATCCCAAAGCTTATCCACCATCTACAAGGCACAGGTCAGGAATGTGATGGAATATTCATCACTTGCCTGAATGGGTGCAGCTCCACCAACATTCAACAAGCTTGGCAACATCCAGGAAAAAGCAGCCCATTTGCTCATCATCACATCCATAAGTCCTGTTTTCTCCACCACCAACGCTCAGTAGCAGCAGTGTGTACTATCTACAAGATGCACTGCAGAAATTCACCAAAGATTCTTAGATATTACCTTCCAAACCCATGATCACATCCAACTAGAAGGACAAGTGCAGCAGTTAAATGAGAACGCCATCACCTGCCAGTTTCCCTCCAAGCCAGTTCTATCCTGACAGAAATAATTCAGTGTTCCTTCACTGTTGCTGGGCGAAAATCCTGGAATTACCTCCCTAACGGCATTGTAGGTCAACCTTCAGCACGTTGGACTACATTGGTTGAAGAAGGTAACTCATCATCACCCTTTGAGTGGCAACTAGGATTGGTAATATTTGCTGGCCAACCAGTTTCACCTGCCACGAGTGAGCATAATTTATCTATTGCATGGTTTTTACATAGATTTTATCACTTATAGCATATGTGTAGTTCAAAAGTCCAAAAGCCTCTGACAAGCTACTGTGTGTGTATGGTGGCACAGAGGTGGTGGGGGAAGGTGTGATGGTGGACAGGGCGCTGAGAAAGTTGAATCTTAGCCTGTTTAGGTAAGGGGATAGTGTAGCACATTGGGGGAGAGGAGCATCAATGTGAGTGACTGGAGGAAGTTTTAATCCCTCTTACGTTTTCTGATATTTCTCAGAACTTTCTGAAGTCTCCATCTCTGGTTTGGAGATTTTCTCAGGGTTTAAGTACCAATTTCCTCCTGGAAGCTTAAACTTAACAGATAATTACTTTATAGTTAGTGTATTGAGACTTCGGACAGGTCCCATCGCATTCAAGGCTAAATAATCTGATGAAAAATCCCAAAATGTGACCACATAGATTTCCATATTAAAATGAGTCACTAATCCATTGCTCTGCTAATTTTGTTGCATTCTCATTACGTGGCTCATTTATCCAACAGTACTCTATATCAAAATTTATCCTTTAGTATTTTGTGTTTTTATCAAATATGTTTTTCTTTACAGGCTAATTATACAGACCCACAAAGTAAACTACGATTTAGCAGCACAGAGGAGTTCTCCTACATTCGTATGCTTCCTTCAGATATTGTGACCGGTTATTTGGCTTTAAGAAAAGCAACAAGCATCGTACCATGAAATAGGACACAATCATCTCTGAAGTATATGAAAACAATAGGACACAATCGTCTGTCTGAAGTATGTGAAAACAAATTTTCTGTTGGACGAAGGAACACATGGTGACTTATGACATTTGGAAGTTCCTGTGCATCTCAACAAAAGAAATTCTAGCAACTGAAGTTTTGGCAACAGAGATTTTAAGTAAATTGTAAATAGGAAATGTAAAATACCATAAAACTACAAAAGCTCCCCTGTTGAAACTTCAGGATGTACAGAAAATGTTACATGTACAGTTAATATATTGTGAAACTACTCTTGTTTTTTCCAAAGGATGCTGGTTATTAAAAAATGTTTAATGCCATTAGGGCAAACCAAGTAAGGATAAAATGGAAATATAATGAAGTTCACAACATTTTTCAATTGAAAATAAATATTAATTTTGGAAAATATTTTTCTTGGTATTAGTCAGTTTTTATTCATTAACTAACTCACGGACTTAACCAGGCACTGGAGTAAATAAATACATTTAGTGATTCAACTTCACAAAATATAATGATGTAATATTTAATGAAACTATATGTTACTTATTCAAAGTACATATTTCTATGAACTGCAATTAGTGAGCAAAACATTGACACATTGAGACAGATGCATACATTTTTGACACATCAGTTTTTTTTGGTATCTTTGCACCATAGAATTGTGATAATCATTAGCACAAAGTATGGATATAGCATTTAAGAATTGTATTAGTTTTGCAGTAGAATCAGTTAAATTAGTTTTTATGCAAACTGTTTTTGAAGACTGTCAAGACAAATTTTAACAATTTTGAAGATTAGGTTGCTTGACTTGCCTTCTCAACTAACCTTTTAGTAATAGTTTTGACAGATGTGGGAAATTATCTGTCATTTATAGTGAATGCAGTGTATATTTGAAAAGGTTAATGCATTTGTAATTAGTGAAATTAGAGCAAAGTGGATTAAAAGTTGATTTGCAGGGGGACAAAAGGAGTAAACAGTATGTTGATGATGCACAGGTTCTGAGTCCAGTTAGGCACTTGTGGAAAGGGCTAATTTTTCAAGTTGATTTTGGAGGGAGCAATCTGAAACGTTGACTGTTTGTCTCCATACTATCTGAGATGGTGAGGATTGTCAGCATTTTCTGGGTTTTTGTTTTCAGGTTTCCAGTTTCAGCTATAATATGCTTTCGGTGTGTTATTTGGGATAAGATTATAGAGAGTGATGCATGTGTAACACAAATTACAAAACCTGTATGATTTTTGAAACCACTACTTTCTTTTAATAAGATTAGCAACTTTTTTTTTTAGCAGAAATGCTCTAAACCCTGTGTCATATTTTTCAGGAAGATAGTCCAGGGTAGGTGCAAATTGTTGGAAGTTACAATGAGTTCTTTATAGATATCGTTAGCCACCTTCTTTCTCCCAAACTTATTTACCGTTGATGGAAACGGAACCGAATCAATTAAAGGTATTCATCAGCTTGATCGATCAGGACGCGAGCAGATTCTTCTCTTTGTAAAGTAGCTTCCCCATTTTACAAGTGGGAAGCAAATTAGCACATAATTGCTAAACTACCAGCATTTGTAATGGGAATTTTCTGTGCAAACTCATTGTACTGAAACTCCATAGCAAATTCATCTCATCATATTCTCATCAGTTGCAACAAAACCCATTAAGAGCTTGTTATTTGATTTGTAAATGTGTATGTTTTAGATTTACAAAGGAAAAATCAAGTTCCGTGTGTCAGCAGCAAACAGAAGAGGCTTGCTACTATATCTGTATGTATGACGGATGTAGTATAACATGAACCCAAAGGCAAGTGATCAATTAGATTAATTTTTAAATTCTGCATGTCAGTATGTTTTCATTGTCTGACTCAGGACACCGTGTTAATGCAGGCTACAATTCCAGGTTGGATTGAGCTAGTGCCATGGCCTCCTGTAGTGATCTACAAGAAAAGATGATTTGGAGGTGCCGATGTTGGATTGGGGTGTACAAAGTTAAAAATCAAACAACAACAGGTTATCGTTCAACAGGTTTAATTGCAAACACTAGCTTTCAGAGCGCCGCTCCTTCATCAGGTGGTTGTGAAGTATAAGATTGTAAGATACAGAAGAAAAAAGACCGCCTTCCTTGCCACAAGTGGGCCTTGGCCACAAAGTACAAACTTTGTTTCCTGTGGGATTTTGTTTGTAGAGACTGGGTCATTAAAAGTCTGAGCCTTGAATATATTTAAATAAATAAGTGAATCAAAGTTTATGGGGAAAATGGTGTAAAAGTGGAGTTAGGAATCTCATTGAAGGGCAAAGCAGACTTACTGGGCCATTTGGCCAACTTCTGCTCCCATGTCTTAGAGTCTTTCTGTGCTATTTGTTGCACAGTGTTAGCTGTATGTCTTGCTTGCAGAATCTGAAGTCATCTTTATCTCTGCTTTAAACATGGCCTCGGCAGCATCAATGGTGAATGGTCTGGTAATGGTGAGCACTGATTCTGCAGAAAAAGCTGTAACGCACTCAGTTGCATAGTTAGTGAGGGGAAAAAACTGAAGATCCACGTGAGAGATTTCTTTGATCCATGTCAGGGAGAAGATGCCTTGAATCTCATTTGACAAAACTCTTCAACTGTGTCTGGAAAATGCTGTGATCTATGGTTTCATAGAGAATAATATATTCGAACAAACGTAATAATTCACAACAATGTTAGTTATACTGCAAGTCATTAAACTTCGTTAATTCCACATGAAATAATGATAGATTTCACTAATTCAGGAATTATGCTGCACTCTGCACTTCATTCTACTCCCTCTATCAAAATGCCTCATTAATCATATGGCTAATTACACTATAGTCAACAAATTATAATTCTGAAGACTTTCTGTATCTACTGCTTCCATGGATACTTTAATGCAGGTTATTCCTTTTTTAAAGTGAATTAAAGTAGACAGGAATCTTGAGCCAGGAGTTCCAAGTTAGATGATCTAATTCCGCTTTCTCTAGTGGTCCCCAGCTTATTGATACCAGTCTTCAGCCACTTCAGAATTTTCATTGATTCACTCCACACTTTTTGAGAAAATGTGATGGGCCCTGTCAACTTACCAGCAAAAGTACTGAAAACCTCTGGTCCAGAACCTGCAGCTCCCCTAGCCAAGCTCTTCCAGTACAGTTACAATACTGGCATCTACCCAAACATATAGAAAGTTGCCCAGGTATGCCCTATGCGCAAAAAGCAGGACAAATCTCACCTGATCAATTATTGCCCCATCAGCCTATCAGTAAGGTGATGGAACATGTCTCCAAAAGTGCTTTCACGCAACACCTGCTCAGTGATACCCAGTTTGGGCTCTGCCAGGGCCACTTTCCTCCTGACCTTGTTATAACCTTGGTTCAAACATGGACATGAGCTGAACTTCAGAGATGAGGTGAAAGTTATAGGCCTTGACATCAAGACCACATATTAACAAGTATGGCGACAAGAAGCCCTAGTAAAACTGGAATCAATGGGTATCAAGTGCAAACTCTCTGCTGTTAGGAGTCATAGTTAGCACCTAAGAAGATGGTTGTGATTGCAGGAGATCAGTCATCTCCAATCCACAGCTGCTTCATCAATGTACTTGCCTCCATCAGAAGTGGGAATGTTTGCTGATGATTACACAATGTTCAGCACCATTTGCAACTCCTTAGACACTGAAGCAGTCCATGTTCAAATGCACAAGATCTGGGCTTGGGCTGACTAGTAGCAAGTAACATTTGCATCACACAAATGACCATCTCCAATAACAGACAATCTAATCACGATCCCTTGACATTCAATAGTGTCACCATCACTGAATCTCCCACTATCAACATTCTGGGGGCTACCATTTACCACAAACTCAATTGGACTCGCCATATAAATATAGTGGCTACAAGAGCTGGTCAGAGACTAAGAATACTGCAGTAAGTAACTCACCTTCTGACTCCCTAAAGCTTGTCTATCAACTATAAGGCTTAAAAGTTAGGAGTGTGCTTGAATACACCCCACTTGCCTGGATGGGTGCACTCCAACAACATGATGATATTTGACACTAACCAGGGCAAAGCAGCCTGCTTGATTGGCACCACATTCACAAACAAATACCCACTGACACTTGGGAGCAGCATTAAATACAAGATGCACTCCAGAAATTCACCTAAGCTCTTTTGACTGCACCTTTAAGTGTTCATGGGTTTAAATCTAGAAGGACAAGGTAGCAGAAACACAGGAACACCACCACCTGCAATTTCTCCTCCAAACCACTTACTGTGCTGACTTGGAAATGATCACCCTTCCTCACTGTCACTGGATTGAAATTCTGGAATTCCCTCCCTAAGGGCAGTATGGATCTATCTATAGCACATGGACTGCAGTGGTTCAAGAAGGTAGCTCACCATCACCTTTTCAAAGGCAATAAGACACAAGCATGGCCAGCTACAACATCCTTGTCCCACAAATGAACAGAAAAACAACATCCATGTGTGTTAGAACATGCATCCTCTATCATCAACAATGATTTCTAGTTTTTTTGTCACAGTGGCCATCTTAGCAACATGAAAATCTAGTCCTAACCTAGTCCCCACATCTAATAGAATGCTTAAGGCCAAATTCATTTCAGCAAACAGATTCTCAACTTGTATTGGTTTTACTTTGATATTCTGATCTACTCTACATCCACTTATTCATAAATTCATTATAATATTTAGTTGGTCTTTTAGATTTACCGTTAGTTTCGTTTTAGTTTCCTTATCAGCCAGCTCTATCAATAATGGTAAACTCACTCCTGTAAATGCAACCTATTTGAACTAAGCATTTAAATATTGGCTAGATCTAGCTAACTTGCTACAAAGCACATCCAACTTCAGTGCACATAATATTTAGCCATGGTGCTTGGTACAATAATGTTAATTCTGTTCAGATGTAAAGAAAATCAATTCTACAAAGACAGTTGTTTTCCTATGAAAGAAGTTGAATAGTCTAAATGGAATATTTTTGGTATATAAATCCTCTGGACAAATAATTTTTTTTAACCCAATTTAACATTTTCTTTTGTGCCATATTGTAATGCAGTCATGCTTATTTTTCTATTATCAGTCTTTTGGGGACTTTGACTTTGATCTTCCAAACGCTATTATGTCACGTTAATCAAAACCACTCTCCACCAGTATTAGCAGAATATCTTCCAGCATTTTAATCCTACACCAATCTATTTAAAGGTACGCATTTTGTTTGTATTTTAAACCTTTGCTGTTCCATTGACAGAAATAACCAAACATATGAAAACTCATTTTTATGTCAAAAAGAAAAATATTATGGAAATTGAAAATCTGAAATAAAACAGAAAATGCTGGAAGTACACAGGGAGCAGACAGCATTTATGGAGATCGAAACAGAGCTACAGTCTCACATTGATGATATTTCATCAGAATTGCAAGGAGACAGAGATGTAATTGGTTTTGATCAGGATATGGGTGAGATTGAATATAAAAGTCTGTGATGGCGTGGAAGACAGGACCAATTGAATGACAAAAGAGTTGACTGGGCTGAAGAGAATGCTGACTGGGCAAAGGAAGGAATAAAAGATAAAAAACGTATCTGAAAGTCAAAATAAGAGAAAAAAAACGACAAGCATGCAAAGAATGGAAACAATGGAGACTTATCTGGATGCAGCTCTAGCAACACTCAAGAAGTTCTACATTACCTGGGAAAAAGCAGCCCATTTGATTGACAATTCATTCACCACCTTCAACATTCACTTCCAGTAGTAGCAATGTGTACCATACATGAGATGCATTGCAGCAATTCATCAACAGCACTTTTCAAGTGAAAACTGACCTGGAGTTTTGCCTAGCTGTTTTGCAATAAATTATTCAGTTATTCGTAATGGTAGAAAGAATAATTTCTTTGGGCGAATAAAATGGTTGGCTTCATGCCAACTCAAATAGCATACCTGTGGAGGAACAAGGATCTTAAAAAACAATTATACTAAAAGTTTTTTTAAAAAATTAATTCACAGGATGACAGAGTCACTGGCTAGCCCGTCCCTAATTGCCCAAAGGGCAGTTAGAGTCAGTCACATTACTGTGGGTCTGGAATCACAGGTCGGCCAGACTAAGTAATGATGGCAGTTTCCTTTCCCTAAGGGACATCAATGAACCAAATGGGTTTTTCCTGACACTCAATTCATGGTCACCATTAAATTCTTAATTCCAGGTGTTTACAAATTCAAACTCCACCATCTACCATGGCAGGATTCAAGCCCAGGTCTCCAGAACATTTCCTGACTTTCTGGATTAACAGTCCATCGATAATACCACAACGCCATTACTTCCCCTAGTGATCCTTTGCAGATCCTCTATCAAAGTGATCCTCTACAGTTTGAGATTATTTGTTGTTGTATGATGTTATTAAAACGATCTGTTGCCAGGTTCAGAAGATCATGAGAGACAAAATACATCTGCCATTACTATAGAACTCGATCACTCAAAATTAGAAATGATTACAATTAATTTGACTAACAGTAATTTCACAGCAATACTTTTAATATGTATTTGCCAGGGTGATTTATAACTTAATTTTTAAAAATAAATCCCTATATGGCTTTTCCAATTTTAAATAAGGTGTAATAGATACTAACAATGATGATTTATCTAATGAAATATGTTGTGGGAGAGATGATTAAAGTTGTTATTGTTTAATCATATATAATGTGGTTTTGGTTGGGACCCATTTATTAGACAGATCCAGTGTGAAGGTTTGGTGTAGTTATAGATAAGTGAGTGAACAAGGGTCTGGTAGATGGAGTACAGTATTTGTAAATGTGAGGTCATCCATTTTGGTAGAATTTACAGCAAAATAGACTGTTATTTAAATGGTGAAAAATTGCACATGCTGCTGAGCAGAGGGACCCGGATGTTCTTGTGCATTAATCACAAAAACCTGATTTGCAGGTACAGCAGAGGGCAAATGGAACATTGTCCTTCATTGCCAGAGGGATGGAGTTTAAAAACAGGGAGGTTATGTTGCAGCTGCATAGGGTGCTGGTGAGGCCACACTTGGAGTAGCATGCACAGTTTTGGTCTCCTTACTTGAGAAAGGATGTACTGGCACAAGAGGGGGTGCAGGAGATATTCACTAGGTTGATTCCAGAGATGACAGGGTTGGCTTATGAGGAGAGATTGAGCAGACTGGCATTTTATTCATTGGAATTTAGAAGAATGAGGGGTGATCTTAGAGAGAGACACATACAATTTTGAAAGGAATAGCTAAGATAGAAGCATGGAGGTTGTTTCCATTGGTGGGTGAAACTAGAACTAGGGGGCATAGCCTCAAAATAAGGGGGAGCAAATTTAGGGGACTGAGTTGAGTAGTAACTTTTTCTCCCAAAGGGTTGTGAATCTGTGGAATTCCCTGCCCAGTGAAGCAGTTGAGGTTACCTCATTGAGTGTTTTTAAGCCAAAGATTGAGCCAAGTCTAGCAATATCTGTGGACAGAAAGCAGAATTAACTCTGGTGTTCTGAAGAAAGGTCACTGAACCCAAAATATTAACTCTGTTTTCTCTCCACAGATGCTAACAAACCTGCTATGTTTTTCTAGCAATTTCTGATTTTGTTTCTGATTTTCAACAATAGTTCTTTGTTTTTTTTGTTAGATGTTACATATTTCACATTTGCTTTCAATAATTGAGGGGCGGTGTGGTGGCTCATTGGTTAGCACTGCTGCCTCACAGCACAAGGCACCTATGATCGATTCCAGCCTTGGGTGGCAGTCTGTGAGGACTTTGCAAATTCTCCCTGTGTCTACGTGAGGTTTTCTCTGGGTGCTCTGGTTTCCTCCCATTATCCAAAGATGTGTAGGTTAGGTGGATTGGCCATGCTAAATTACCCACAGTGTTCAGGGGATGTGTAGGTTATGTGCATTAGTCAGGGGTGAATATAGGATAATAGTGTTGGGAAATGGGTCTGGGTGGTTACTCTTCAGGGGGTTGGTGTGGACTTTATGGGTTGAAGGGCTTGTTTCCACACCGTAGGGATTCTATTGTATTCTAATCCAAGGTAGTTCTGGCAATTCTGGACGCTCTGCTTTTGGGATTTTGCCTAATTTCTAAATGATAGTGTACCATAAAAGTTGCAAAAGAAACCATGCATGATCTGAGCTCAATGTTGTCTTTCAAATGTGTGCCTCTTTATTCATTATGAAAGTGGACTCATGCACTTTGATGAGTTAAGGCCCGATGTTGATGGTGAAGCTGCTTTCATATACAGACAATTGGCAATTGAGGTAAATAATTGTAATTAAATCTTGCCTTGATTCAACTAATTACTGAACTATCCTTCCGAATAATAGAAAATACCACACTATCTCGATTTACTGACTTACTTATTGTTTCTTGATCAGTCTTCTGTTTCTGAATCTCTACCTAGCTCTAATTTAAAACAGCAATTATTGACATTTTGCAACTGGCTCGTCTGGCTTTGATACAACTTTACAATGTGTGCAGTTTTTATGTCAAACCTATGGAAATTTATTTTGTTGTAAAGTACAACACTTAAACATAACTAATTTACCAACTTTTTCTGCTTCTTCCAGTCTGGAGTTCTCTGTCCAAAGGCGATTCCAACCCACAGTACCCTGATCTTCAGTGCAGTTAGGACAGGGAGGCAGGTCCTGCATCCACCCCAAACACAGTGAGGACCATACTGTTGGCACCAATCTGATCCACGTTAACAGTGAAGACAACTGCTTCCTCAAGGAGCCCTAGTTGCTGTGGCAGCATACACTTTTACATGTAAATTTTAATCTAGAGCTGTGAATAGTTAAGGCAAGGGCCTCAGGTTTTTTTGCATCACGTGGCAGACCAGGTATCTCTCCCACTCTTACCACTTGCCATTGGTACACATTGGAAAGATCTACAGGTAGATATCTAACTTAAAACAAAGATCAGCTGATGCTGGAAATCCGGAACAACTGCAGAGATGGCTGGAAAAGCTTAGCAGGTCTAGCAGCATCTGTGGAGAGAAAGCAAAGTTAACATTTTGGGTCCGGTAACTCTCCTTCCAAAGTGTTAACAATGCTTCCTCTGCAGAGGTGGCTGCCTGATCTGTTGAGCTTCTCCAGCATTCTGTGGCTTTTTCCATATCTAACTTATTTGGCTGGGACATGGACATAGCCTCCTTGACTATCAAGTTCTGGAGTAGGAGTTGAATCCAAAGCTTCTGGCTTAGAGCAAGTGCTAGGCATTTACTGCACATCCCTAATTACCCAGAAAGCAATCAAGAGTCAACTACATTGCTGTGGGTTTGGAGTCACATGTAGGCTAGACCAGATGAAGATGGGTGTGTCCCTAAAGGATGCTAGTGAACCAGATGGGTTTTTCCAACAGTTGGCAATGGTTTCATGGTCATCATTTGGCTCATAATGCCAGATTTTTATTGAATTCAAATTCTACAGCCTGCCCTGGTGGGATTCAAACCTGGATGACCAGATCATTACCTGGGCCTCAGTATTAACAATCCAACAATAATACCACTAGGTCATTACCTCATGCCCAGCTTCATGAAGGACATCTCGCTCCCCCTGCCAACTTTGCATATCAGTTTTCTATATAAAGGATTTGGGTATTTATCTAGCTGCAAGAAGCAGTTTAGTTTGTTTAAAATCCCCACAAAGGTGAACCGATCCGTTGGGCTGCACAGTCACTAAGATTGGTGCTGCCCATTTGCAAACTGTACTGGTTTGAGAATTCCTTGACTTTCCATTCTTCTGATTTCTGTCTCTACTTTTGCATGTAAGGCAAGTGGCAGTGGGCAGGCCTTGCAGAATCATGGAAATGCTTCCTTGTCAACATGTAAGGTGGCCTTTGCTCCTCTCATAGTCATAGAGATGTACAGCATGGAAACAAATCCTTCAGACAACGCTATCCATGCCAACTAGGTATCCTAACCTTATCTAGTCCCATTTGCCATCACATGGCCCATATTCCTCTAAACCCTTCCTATTCATATACCCATCCAGATGCCTTTTAAATGCTGTAATTGTACTAGCTTCCACCACTTCTTCTGGCAGCTCATTCCATACCTGCTTGGGTGGCATGGTGACTCAGTGGTTAGCAGCATCTGTGGAGAGAAAGCAAAGTTAACATTTTGGGTCCAGTAACTCTTCGGGTTCGATTCTCACCTTGGGTTTCTGTCTGCGTGGAGTTTGCATATTCTCCCATGTCTGTATGGATTTCTTCCGGTTTCCTCCCACCGTCCAAAAATGTGCAGGTCAGGTGAATTGGCCAGGCTAAATTGCCCATAGTGTTAGGTGCATTAGTCAGGGGTAAATATAGAGTAGGAGAACTGGTCTGGTTGGGGTACTCTTCACAAGGTCAGTGTGGACTTGTTGGGCCTGTTTCCATACTGTATGGAATCAAATTTAATCACTACGTCTGCATGAAGAAGTTGCTCCTTAGGCTCCTTTTAAATTTTTCCCTTTCACCCTAAACCTATGCCTTCTAGTTCTGGACTCCACCATCCCAGGTCTATTTATGATTGGTATTGGGTCCCTCTACTTTTTGTCATTTACATAAATGATTTGGATGCGAGCATAAGAGGTACAGTTAGTAAGTTTGCAGATGACACCAAAATTGGAGGTGTAGTGGACAGCGAAGAGGGTTACCTCAGATTACAACAGGATCTGGACCAGATGGGCCAATGGAGAAAGTGAGGACTGCAGATGCTGGAGATCAGAGCTGAAAATGTGTTGCTGGAAAAGCGCAGAAGGTCAGGCAGCATCCAAAGAGCAGGAGAATCGACGTTTCAGGCCTGAAGAAGGGCCCATGCCCGAAATGTCGATTCTCCTGCTCTTTGGATGCTGCCTGACCTTCTGCGCTTTTCCAGCAACACATTTTCAAATGGGCCAATGGTTGAGAAGTTGGCAGATGGAGTTTAATTCAGATAAATGCGAGGTGCTGCATTTTGCAGGACGTAAATCTTAGCAGGACGTATGCACTTAAAGGTAAGGTCCTAGGGAGTGTTGGTGATCAGAGACCTTGGAGTGCAGGTTCATAGCTCCTTGAAAGTGGAATCACAGGTAGATAGGATAGCGAAGAAGGCGTTTGGTATGCTTTCCTTTATTGGTCAGAGCACTGAGTACAGGGGTTGGGGGGTCATGTTGTGGCTGTACAGGACATTGGTTAGGCCACTATTGGAATATTGCGTGCAATTCTGGTCTCCTTCCTATCAGAAGGATGTTGTGGAACTTGAAAGGGTTCAGAAAAGATTTACAAGGATGTTGCCAGGGTTGGAGGATTTGAGCTACAGGGAGAGGCTGAACAGGCTGGGGCTGTTTTCCCTGGAGCGTCAGAGGCTGAGCAGTGACCTAATAGAGGTTTATAAACTCATGAGGGGCATGGATAAGATAAATAGACAAAGTCTTTTTCCTGGGGTGGGGGAGTCCAGAACTAGAGGGCATAGGTTTAGGGTGAGAGGGGAAAGATACAAGAGAGACCTAAGGAACAACGTTTTCAGACAGAGGGTGGTATGTGTATGGAATGAGCTGCCAGAGGAAGTGGTGGAGGCTGGTACAATTGCAACATTTAAGAGGCATTTGGATGGGTATATGAATAGGAAGGGTTTGGAGGGATATGGGCTGGGTGCTGGCAGGTGGGCCTAGATTGGGTTGGGATATCTGGTCAGCATGGACAGGTGGGACCAAAGGGTCTGTTTCTATGCTGTACATCTCTATGACTCTAAGTCCTGTTCTGATTTGCCTCTAAAATGCAGCACCTCACATTTATTGAAATTAAATTCCATCTGCCACTCTTCAACCCATTGGCCGATCTGACCAAGATCCTGTTGTACTTTCAGGTCACCTTTTTCACTATCCACTACACCTCCAATTGGTGTCATCTGCAAACTTACATCCATATGATTTATATAAATGACGAGAAGCAATGGACCCAGCAACAATCCTTGTGGTACTCTACTGGTCAGTCTGAAAGGTAACCCTTGTTATGATGATGTGGGGGAAAGGGAGATCCTACAATACTAAACCAGAGTAGAGAGCACTAGTAAGGGTTTACCACAGGATAAAAAAGAAGCCCAAGAGTGTGAAAAGGAGGTGAAAAGCCTCAGATGTTTCCACTGTGGTAAAGTGGGACATGTAAAGTCACAGTGCTGGTCATTAAAGAAAGGCACTGTGGGAAAAGATGTGGTTAAAGAAGCTGAGCCAGTGACATTAGTGAAGGTAGTAAAGGAGACCCCAAGAAGAGCCGAGGAGCTGCAGAGCCTCGGCAGGGGCTGGGTATGGACTTAGTACCTTTATCTCTGCAAAGAATTTGCCTCTGTGGATAAAGTTTGCTCGGAAAAAAATAGGGGGAGAAGGACAAGAAGTTATAACTTTGAGAGATACAGAATCTAACCAGTCGCTGATAGTAAGGGATAAGTGAATATCCATTCTTTCTGATCTGTTACCTGAGTGTGGTCATTTGTGGATAGATGGACAGAAATTTCACATTCCCCTATGTAAGATCAGGTTGGAGTGCCAACTCAATACTGGGGAAGTTACAGTGGGAGTGATTGACAGTGTCAGTTCCAGGAATTCAGTTTGTTCTTGGGAATGATTTGGCAGGGTCCAAGGTGGTAGTGACAGCCCTCGTTGTGGAGAAGTATAAGGAAGACCAAGAGACTGAGGAGTTAAAACAGAAATAACATGGTATTTTCCCAGACTGTGTAGTAACCAGATCCCACTACCATAAATCACAGCATGAAGCAAAAAGTAAAGAGAAAGATGAAGAAGTTGAGATCCAGTTAGCGACACCCTGTTTGATGTAATGATGCAGGATAAACCTGAACAGGCAGAGGGTCAGAAGAAGTCTTTAGTCCTGAAAGGCTAAGAGATTTGCAACAGCAAGAAAAGCCGATAAAAGAGAGAGAGAGATATATATATAGATAGATAGATGTGTACTCCAAAAAGGAGACAGAGAATGTCCCAGATGAGCCCCCTAACCGTTATGACATGGGGTAAACCCTCCTGCTTAATTTAAACCAGCAACACAGAAAAGATTTATCCCATGCAGTAATATGTGAAAATTCAAGAGGCTAAGAATGATTTAAAGTACAAATTGACAACTTTATTTCTTAAAGTATAACAGAGAATAATTAACTAACAACTATTTACAACTCCTTTTACTTTCCTTTTGAAAATACTAGTCCAATAAAACCCAAAATTTAAGATTTACTGAAAAATACAAAATTTTAAACCAGCCAGTTGTCGAATCTTTGCAGATTTGCTCTCCAGGTTAGTGTCGATGTTTTCCTCTGTGCAAACTCCTTCTCCAGACAAGTATCTCTCAGACAATTCTGGCCTGCAGTCTACATCTGTTGGTCTTTTGGCAGTTCTCCCCCACCTGTTCAATTTTCCCCCGTCTTATATGCCCAAAGCATTGGATTGTGTCATTGGCTTTTAATATTGTCAATATACTACATTCAAACTTGCTTGGAGTTTAGTGTCTTTTTGGGGTATAATTTAAACTGATGACCTAATTCAAATTTGTTTTTGTCTCCAGGCAACCAGCTACACTAGCTGCTAGACCAAAAGGTTACATTGTGTCTTGTTCAGCATGACATTACATCTTGTTCAGGACACTTGGTGCTGTCAGGTAGCTCTGCCAGCTTTAAATTTTTCTAAATGTCCAGTACACCCACACCTTCATAACACCCTGCACCATCTACCTTTGAGCCAGTTATGTATCCAAATGGCTAGTTCTCCCTTTATTCCATGAGATCTAATCTTGCTAACCAGTCTACCATGAGGAATCTTGTCAAATGCGTTACTGAAGTCCATATAGATCGTATCCATTGCTCTGCCTTCATCAGTCCTCTTTGTTACTTCATCAGAAAATTCAATCAAATTTGTGAGATATGACTTTTCCATGCACAATGCCACGTTGACTAGCCCTAATCAGTCCTAGCCTTTCCAAATGCATGTAAATCCTGTCCCTCAGGATTCCCTCCAACAACTTGCCCACCACTGACGTCAGGCTCACTGGTCTGTAGTTTCCTGGCTTTTCCTTATCACCTTTCTTAAATAGTGACACCATGTTAGCCAGCTTCCAGTCTTCAGGCATCTCACCTGTGAATATTGATGATACAGATATCTCAGCATGGGGCCCAGCAATCACTTCTCTAGCTTCCCACAGAATTCTCATGTGCGCCTGATCAGGTCCTGGGGATTTATCCACCTCTATGCATTTTAAGACATCCAGCACCATTTCCTCTGTAATATGGACATATTTCAAGATGTCACCATCTATTTTCCCACATTCTATATCTTCCATATCCTTCTCCACAGTAAACACTGATGCAATGTACTCGTTTAGTATCGCTTCCATTTCCTGCGGTTCCACACATAGGTTGCCTTGCTCATCTTTAAGGGGTGAAAATGTGTTGCTGGAAAAGCGCAGCAAGTCAGGCAGCATCCAAGGAGCAGGAGAGTCAACATTTCTGGCATGAGCCCTTCTTCTTCATCTTTAAGGGGCCCTATTTTCTCCCTAGTTACCCTTTGTACTCAATGTATTTCTGAAAACCCTTTGGATTCTCCTTAACCCATTTGCCAAAGCTATCCCATGTTCCCTCTTTGCCCTCCTGGTTTCCCTCTTATCTATGTCTTTATAGTCTAAAGATTCACTTGAACTTTGCTGTCTATACCTGATATATGCTTCCTTCTTTTTCTAAACCAAAGCTCAAATTTCTCTAGTCATCCAGCATTCCCTGCATCTATCAACCTTGCCTTTCACCCTGTCTCTAGATTCACGTTATCTCATTTTTGAAGACTTCCCATTTTTCAGCCATTCTTTTACCAGCAAGTATCTGCCCCCAATCAACTTTTGAAAGTTCTTGCCTAATACCATCAAAATTGGCCTTCCTCCAATTTAGAACTTCTACTTTTATATCCGGTCTGTCCTTTTCTATCACTATTTTAAAGCTAATAGAATTATGGTTGCTGGCCCCAAAGTGCTCCCTCACTGACACCACAGTCACTTGCTCTGCCTTTTTTCATGGGAGTAGGTCAAGTTTTGCACCTTTTCAGGGCAATTCCCAGTTTTGAAAGGAAAGACTGAAAGAAAATGGCCTTTTGTGAAAAACTGTCAACTGGCATCTGTGCAGGCAGGATTTCCCAGCAGGACTGCCACACCGGCTTCTGGGGATAGAGATCCTCAGAGGTATGAGACAATTTGACCAACAAAGCGACATCCACCAGACATTGTATCAAGGGACAGGCATAGAACCCTGAAAACGGTGAACAACGAAGCCTAGCTGGCTAATGGGACAATGATTTATTCTAATCTGAAAACAGTTTGGGAGGCTCCATGAAGTCATTAAAACTTCAGTTAAGTAAATTTGGGGCAGTATCGACCCTTCTATTTCCATGAACAATGAGATTAAACCGGCCCCAATAACCACCGGAGATGCTTTGTGAAATGGAGTTAGCTGAGGGGCGGAGCCAGCCGGCCCTTTGGAATCACAAGGGTAAAGGGGGCAGCAGGACCAGCTATCGGGGCTCTTTTCCTTTTCACTCTCCTCCCTCTGAGCTCGCCCAGAGTTTCTGGACACCTACCCTTTGGAGCTGAAGACATCGACCCTGTCTGCAATCTCGGACTTCGGAAGTCTGCAACAACACCCGAGGGAGAGGGGGAACCCACCGAACAAGCAACAAATCTCTCTGAGACCATACAAACCCTTTTCAGGCCTGGGACACTCATACTCTGGAGTAGCTGGTTAGGTGGTTGTGTAATTCTTAAAGTACTTTGTAAATTGTGTAAGGTTAAAGATTTACACGGTGTCCGCTCCAGTTTTCTTATATTTTATATCATAGTATAAAGTAGAAGTTTCATTGAAGTATTGTACGGGTTGGGCAAGTTGAATTTTTTCTATAATAATGTTCACTGGTAATTTTGAACTATTTTGAGTTCACCCGTGCTCCTTCTGGGTATACCAATTCTGGCTGAGTTCTCAGCAGAGCCCAGACCATAATTTTAGTGTCAAAGACCGAAGGGTGATTCGGCTGATTGGAACCGCACACTCAAGGGCGATAAGAAGTTTGATCTCCCTTTTTATCTCTGTTGGAGGTACTGCCGGTGTGGGTAGGTACCAGGTAGCTGTTGTCCCACCAACAAGAGAGGGGACCGCCCAGGCATTGGTGGCAGTCGTGATTACTGAGTGGAGATAAGTTCCAACTCGCTGGTCAGGCTATAAACAGTGAGTTCGGTTCAGCACTCTCTCTCCAGCAAAGTTGCCCTCGTGCGGCATTCTGGGTCCTTGAAGTTTCAGAGCCTGCTGGAGAGAGACTACCACAGTAATCGGCAAAACCCAGACAACCGGCCTGAGTGAGGAGTAAAGGGAAGAGGCTCCTCCACACCTAGTAGGTACATCCCCACATACTAAATCAGAAAGTTGTTTTGTACACACTTAACAAGTTCCTCTCCATCTAAACCCTTAACACTATGGCAGTCCCAGTCTATGTTTGGAAAATTAAAATCCCCTACCATAACCACCCTATCATCTCACAGATAACTGAGATCTCCCTACAAATTTGTATCTTGATTTCCCACTAATTATTTGGGAGCATGGGGTGTCCATAATACAATCCCAGTGAGATGATCATCCCTTTCTGATTTCTCAGCTCCACCTAAATAATTCCCTGGATGTATTCCCAGGAATATCCTCCCTTAGTACAGCCATAATGCCATCCCTTATCAAAAACGCTACTCCCCCTCCTCTGTTGCCCCCCTTTTCCATAGCATTTGTATCCCGTAACATTAAACTGCCAGTCCTTTTAATCTGTGCCACGTCTCTGTAATTGCTATGATATCCCAGTCCCGTATCGCTAACCATGCCCTGAGTTCATCAACCTTCCCTGTTAGGCCTCTTGCATTGAAATAAATTAAATTTATCAATCATACCTTGTTCTCTGCTTTGTTCCTGACTGTTTGATTCCTTTTCCCAACTGAACCAGTCTCAGATTGCTCTCTTTCTTCACTAGTTTCCTGGGTCCCACTCACTTTACTAGTTTAAATCGTTCCACGCAGCTCTAGCAAATCTCCCAGCCAGTCCCTAGACCTTCCTGAAAAACTTCCAGCTATTTAATTAGTATTTCACTTAAACAGCTATTTTCTAAATGAGAAATGTCAAGCCAATCTGGGTGAACTGTTTGCAACCAATTTTGCCCGGTTAACCTTGGGTTTGGAGTCTTTTACTACAATCAGTGGTAACTAAACCAACTGCTTCTCATACAAGACTGGAACTGAAATTATTCCCATAATCTGTGAAAGTTCACCAGTGTAGGTTCTCAGTGTAGCTGAGGTCTTGTAGAAACTTAAGGGCTGGAGTCTGGAGCAATTTTTTTTTAAAAGATTGGTTCTGCAATCATTGAAATACTTGTGCCAGTGTCAACCTCCATTAGAACCAGGTGACCATTAAACCAGACGTTTATTTTGATTGGTTCTGATTTAGATGTTGCTAAGCAATTTAAGTGTTCCAAGCCAGATGCAGAGTGTGCACTTCTCTCTTATTTAATCTCAATCCAGTTGGACTCCTCCTGCCATCTTGAGTCTGCATACTGGCAACAACCACAATGGGTTTCCAGCCTGGGCCCTGAAGAAAACATTAACTGTTCAGCTGAAGCTTGGCTTTGTTTTGGGGTGTTATAGTGTGCTGACCTAGAGTCCCTCTGTTCAGGATATGTCCTGAGTGAGGCTACGCAATTGCCTTCACAAGCAGTGTCCCCCAAACTCAACTGGCCTGGAGGGGGTGTCCACTTCCATCGGGCATACCCTATAAACTCATGCTCCTCTTGCTGTGTTTTCTAATGACAAAACTACTCATAGTACCTGTTTGAAGTCCATTTGGGCTTCAGCTAATAGGCACTTTTGTATGATTGCATCATTAATCTCATGTACTAAATAGTCTCTCAGCATCTCATGAAGTGTTTAACCAAAGTCACATGTCTTTGCCAATTTTCTTCACCTTGTCAAAAAAAATCCTGACATGGATTACTTTGATTCTCGAATTGCTGAGTGAAAATGATAGCATCTCAGAATTAGAGAAGGCTTGGATTGTAATATTCCTCAATTAAATCTGTCAACTCTTGAAAGGTTTTAGTATCCGGTGCCTCAGGAAATGTTAGCTTCCAATAACCAAAAAAAAAGCTGCAAATTCGCAATGCTGTCAGGAGAATTGCTCTTTGCTTTCCATCTGCCCCACTATTTTTGGCTTGAGAAGGAAAAAAAGTGTTCTTTCTAAATATTGGGCACAGTCTTCAACAGCAGGATCGAATGAGTCAAACTTCCCAAATCATGGCATGATGCCAGAAATGCTTACCCCAACTCAAAAACGACTGTTGAGAGAGAATTTCTTCAGTGTATTTTTTTCCTCTCATTATCACTAAAATAACACAATAGAGGCAGGTACTAAGTCGCTCTTTATTTACAGGTGAATAATACTTGATACTGGTCTGGCTTCCTCAAATTCAGCTCTCAGATTGAACAGAAGCTCCGACACTCCTGTTTATATATGTAAGACAGAGCTCCCCGATTGGACCAAGTTAACAGCCCCAATCAGAGAATTCATATTTTATGAGGTCTACCTGGCTGACCTCATTACAATCACCACATCCTTGACCTAGTGTACTGGGACTCACTGTGTGAAGGCTGTTTCCCTTGCCAACTTAAGACTGCTGACAACAATGACATGCTTCCTGGCTTTGTGTCTGCACTAAATAGCAAGGCAAGACTGAGGTAATGAGAGCCTGTTAGCTCTGGCTGAGGGAGCAAAGTGCCAAATGGCATGGCAAAGCAAGGCAGTGATGCTGTGAGAATGCAGGTTGGCTCAGGAAGAGCAAAAGCTATGAGAGAATGTGAGCAAGCAGCTATAACCTGCAGCTGGGAGCCTGACCCTGTGGGTAGTGTCCTTGGAGCAGCATCGTAATGATGGTTATCAGTGCACATTGAAAGGCTGGCAGATTTCAGATGCCAACTTCCATGGACTAGGAATGAGTGCTACCCGTGCCTTGAGATGTTGTTGGGTATCCAAAAAGGAAGTCTGGAAGAGCAAGCCATGGGCTGGAGTCACCAGGTAACTGCTCTGACTGCTATCTCAGGAATTCTCAGCCTCTCCTCTTCTTGCAGTTCATGACATAATTAAAATGAGTCATGTTAATGAGTCTGAACACAAGCAATAATCCCTGTCAATAGGCATTTGCCACTTCCCAGTGAGAATGTCATCTTTATTCTGAGTGTAGTTAAGCAACCCAATTAGTTACCACCAATGCCAGGAAAGGCCTTATCCAAGTTTCACAGATTCCTTACCAAAGCCCATGTCATTCAGAGCCCAATAAAATTCTGTTTAGTGTATTTTCTTTTGAATAGTGAATGTGTCAATAAGAGTTAAGCATTTTATTCCATATCAATGTCGGTCCCAAAAGCTGCCCGAAGTATATACAAGGTGATTTGACATGGAAAGGATAAAGGCTAAAGATGGTGCATGTGTGGCATGGATTGCTGTGAGCTAACACTGTTGGAATATGGCAACAATGCTGGGGATATGAGGCATATGGGTTGGTAAGAATATAACATGGGGAGTGTCTCAGGATGAACAGGGGTTAGGGTGAAAACTCTGGAGGATTAGTTTCTTTCTTTTTTTAATTCTTTTTCACATGATCAATTGAATGCAAGTGAACAGAAGCAGGTCAGATGTCTAGGCCTATTTGCATTATTTCCAGGGTCGCCTGTGATAACTCTCATAAAACCCATTCACCACTAAATAAATACCTAACCTTGCAGGGGACTTTCTCCCAAGTTGGATTTGTGGAGAAAATACTTCTCCCAAATATATACATGGAATAAAGCAATTTATAAACTGCATGACTATTTATCAGAAAACCATGCCATTCTGTAATTTCTGACCACTTTTTCCAATTGGGTTCCATGGGGTATAACCCGGAGGGCCTGTGGCACAATAGGTGGCTCTCTCGTTTCTCAGCCACGTGCTCTAAGTTCAAGATTCATCCAATAGCTGGTTACTTCAGTTGACTGTACGACCGTGTGAATCAGATCGGTAATAACTGCATAAGAGTTTCATCTTTTAATCCAGCTGGGTGGCTTCAGCATCTATTTCCTTACCTTAGCTGTTGTGAAGGCTGAGGGGCATGGGTTGTGATTTCTCCACCCTTAAGGCTAATACTGCTATGAGCATAACTTGATACTTCTCCATAGCATCTCTAGGTTATAGGTATCTACACACATTCTTAGAAGGTGCTAGCCCCTTATCCTGGATGGCAGCTATTTGGCTGTTTGGTATTACAACATTTTTATTTACAGAACATGTTACTGAATACAGCTCTTTTCATTATCGTCCTTCTCCTCCTCCCTCTCCCTTTTCTCCTTTTCTCCCTCTCTCTCCAAAATTGCCAGATTCAGTCCCAGTTTCACTGCTTGCTCAAGTAAGGTCAGTACCTTTCTATTTCTTCTTGATGTTCCAATCTCAATTGACCAGTTCCTGTAATGACTCTTAGCTTTTCTGTCTTTTAAACTGACTTTTCAAATACAACAGTAAATTTTGCCTGTGACTAGAGTACCACTTCTGCTTTTAGCTATCGCGTTTCTCCATAGTACCTCAATAAATTCTCCTTGTCATTGAGATCATTGGTTGAATTTAACTCTATGATTACATTACTCATGCAGCTTTAAAGTGGAAAAGTTGATGACACAGAACAGACTCAGGCCGTTAGAAATAGCTGCAATCAGAATGTTATCTCTGCTAGGTGATCTGAGTGGCGACTAAGATAGCACAAGAATGTAGTCATGTGCCTTAAAAGGAACCAGAACTGCGATAAGATAATTTAATAACTGTGTGGAAGTATGATAACAGGCAATGTGCCTGTATACCATTGGATAACTGCATCTGAGTTAGATGTGCTGTAATAGTATAAGTGTAACGATATGGGTTTAATCACAGGAATTCTTATGCCACCTTTGGATACAGGTAATCCCCTTATCTATGTTCCAACAAGCCAGCGAATAAAGGAAGTTAAGTCTCATCTCAGCACTGTAACTGAGGAGCTGATTGAACTCCCATATCAGAGCAACAGTATGTGAGAAATTCTTTAATCAATGCATATTCGGTAATAATTTTGGTGCTCCATTGTCTGCAAGCCTGATGCAGTTTTGTAACGGTGAAATTGCCATGTCCGGACCTTGCACTTCTGAATTCAATACTGGTACTGCCATTGCCACAGCTATTTGTAAATGTACAGTGTCACTACTGAAACCACTATTCTAATTGGCCAATACATACTGATTCTAGGTGATACTTGTGTGTCTTACAAAATGCTCCAATTCAGTGTTTTTGTGATCCACAACCTTCACTATTCCTCCACTGTCGTGTTCAAAATTTTTAGGTGCTCTGCCCTGGCCTTTTCAGTCTCTCTCTTTTCTCTTCTTTCCCCCCCCATTCCTGCATTTCAAGAATTGCAAAATGACTTCAGGTCCTAGCCCTGGAGGTTTCCTTAGCTGCCACCATGCAACTAAGGAAACCATAAAACGTAGGAATAGAAGTAAGCATTTGGCCAATCATGTCGACTCTGCCGTTCAGTGACATCTTGGCTAATCTGATAATTCTCAATTTAAATCTATTGCCTCTTCCACATAAGCCTCAATTCCCTTAAATGATTAAAAGTAGTATATTCAAAGCTGAGACAGACATAATAACACTGACTCCATAGGCCTCTGCAGCAAGGACTTCCCCAGATGTGCTGCCTCAGCAAAAACTCCTCCTCATCGATGTACGAACTAGGCCATCCTTACTCTAAGATTATGCTCTCTGGTGCTACAGTCTCTCTCAAGGGAAACAACCTTTCAGCATCTTCACTTGTCAAGCCCTCTAAGAACCTTATGTTTCAATAAGTTCACTTCTCATTGGAAGTCCTGGAGAAAGTTCAAGACAAACTTACAGTTATAGTATGTGAACTGGGATGTCATTGTTACAGCTACACAAGGCATTGGTAAGGCCACATTTCCAGTAGTGTGTACAATACAGGTTGCCCTGCTATAGGAAGGGTGTTATTAAACTGTCTTGAGGGCAGATAAGGCAGACCCTTGGCATATATAGGCACATTTGCTTCCCTAAAGGACATTAATGAATTAGATCAGCATTACAGCATTTGACAGTGGCTACATGATTGCCATTAAATAACTTATTTTAATTCCAGGTTTTTATTAAATTCAATTTCACCATAAGCCACAGATGAACCCATATTCCCCTGTACATTAACCTGGGGTTCTCAATTACAAATCCAGTCACATTATCACTACACCACTGCCTTCCTGTATGCATGTGCACCTGGATCTCTTTGCACCTCCACTCCACGAACACTTCTATTTTCTGAGTAACGTGTGACCTTCTTTAGGTAAGAGATTGACAAGCTGTCAACCTAAGACCATTCAATACATTAGTTGTGTGTCAGTCTAGGTAGCCTGGCCTGGAACTATTGACATAAATTTCTTTCAAATGTTTTCATTATCTGATGACAAAGAAATTTATGGTGGCTGTTAGTTTTAGGATGTAGTGTTTGATGTAAGCTCTTTCCCATCAAAGGCTCAGTCAAGCAAAGCGTGAAGCAAGCATCAGATTGAATCTTCACAGAAGCCACAGTTTATCCAGCAGAAGTGGCCATGTCCAGTAAGTAAACACAGTTTAAAAAGGACCTGAAGTCACTGTGGCAGCTGCAGAGAGAAGGTAAAAGTGGGTACCAGGGCGTCCTCAGTTTTATAGTTACCATGGAGTTAGAACACATTTTAATTCCTGTGCTGTTTAACAGTTTGCTAGGAAAGGAATAAATTAAAATTCTCTAGAGTTTCAAAATCAGAGTTGGGAGCTTGATCAGGTTATATCCAGAGACTAGAAAAATTGCCCATGCAAACTGGCTGCACCACACTTACGCCATACGGCCAGCAATGATGCGGAATTGTCTCATCTATATACACTTGGCTCCTCAGTCTGTTACCAGAAAAACTTAATCATTTAAATAAACATTATATTTATCTCTCTAACTGCTTCATCTGAAGATGACATGGAGGACCATGTCTAATCATGTCATCTGAGATCATTAGCATAATTAAGTGTTGTGGATTTCAATTCTTTTATTTCTCCTGTATACAGAATTAGTTATAAGGTTCATATTTGTTTATAGAACATAACATAGAACATTAGTACAACACAAAAATTGGCCCTTCAGCCCACGTCTTTATATTTGAACCTGGTCCCAACAATGAGACATTAGCACAGTTGAAATCTTTTCCTCCTGTGATTTAGATTAGGTATGTATTTTAAATTGTGTATCGCTATATCTCATGTTTGGGATCACATTTCAGTGGTATATACTTATTAAATACAATGGCATTGTGTTTGGACACTTGGTAACAAATACAGAAGAACCTTGATTATCTGAATATTAATTATTTGAATTTCAGATTATCTGAAGATGATCTCAAGGTCCCAAAGCAAAATTTCGTCAAAAAGGTGTTACAACACTGTCTTTTTTGATTAAAAATGAATTTGGCTTACTGAAATGCTGCCGAGGACAGTCCGGGACATCGACTGGAGACAGTGCCTGGGCTCCCAATGACTAACCTCCTGCCCTCTCTCTCTGTCCCTACACTTTCCCTGGAGTTCTACAGGGGTGTGCCCTAAACCCCCTTTCCCAGGTAATCTCTACAATATTGTTCTGTACAGGGCAGAATGGGAATTTGTCAAAATGTTGTGCGTGCGAGACTCACCCCTCAAAGGCAGCAGCAGTCTTCAGCAATGCTGCAGATCCCTTACACACAAGTGTGTGTCTGTTCAGAAACAAGCCCTGAGACTGAGAGCAGGAGCAAGACAGGCTGAGTGAGGAAAAAGGAAACTTCAGAAAACTCGAGAGTCCCAGAGAAGCAGCATTGAATCAGTTATCTGAATAATCAGTTATACAAACAAAATACCCTCCACCCATCTCGTTCAGATAATCAAGGTTCCTCTGTAATAATCATACCTTTAATATTAATCTGGTTATCATTCCCAAAATCTCTCAAAATGCTTTGAGAATATCCTTTTAACGTTTTTTTTTAAAACATGCTATTCAAGTATTTAAGCATTGTTAAAGGCATTGTTTTGATGCATTTCATAATATCATGTTTTAATGTATCTGTAGCATTACACTTTTACTTGAAGACCTCTGCCTCCATCCAAAACCTGGCTTATACCTGCACATCAGTATTGGGTTTGTCTGAGCCAAATTTGGATTGGTGGATTGCACATTTACTTTCCCAGGATAGATCAATTTCCATTTTCCATGACCAATTTTTTTTTAATATAAATCAATCATTTTTCAAATTTACTTAGAGCAAAGGGTAAACACCATTTCCAGTCGAGTAAAATTGATTTTTTTTTTCCATGCAAGTATGTGAAAGAGAAATACCAGTATTCTGAATACACATTTCATATAACTATTTTGTGTTTTGTAAAATTCATTTAGTATCGGCAGAGGTTCGCTAATGTTAAATTTAAAATAAAACTACCAGTGGTGTTTTGAAATACAGTACTCAGTAGAAAAATAAATAGCAAGCTGGCAAATCTCAAACCCTCAGAAATTGCTCAACATTCGAATTTCTCAACATTCTCAATGTAACGCGAAACTTAGAAACAGAGAATCAAACAGTGCAGAGGCCATTCTGTCTATTGAATCTACATCCACAAAAATCTACACTAGTCCCACGTTCCATAGTTTTGAATAATGACATTTCAAGTGCTCATGCAAATACTTTTGAAAGGTTGTAAGAACTCCCTCCTCAACTTCCCACCCAGACAGTGCATTCCAGATTCCTATCACCCTCTGGGTGAAGATATTTTCATGACTGCTTCGGTGGTCAGGAAGTGCTTTTGAAAGGCTGGTCATGGTATTAATCAACTTTCACCCTCCCCACTACTCTTGGCCCACTTCAATTTGCCTATCGGACCAACAGATCCAAGTCAGATGCCATATCACTTGCCCGTCACTCCTCCCTGGAACACTGACACCAAGAACAGCTTATATAAGAATCCTACTCATCGACTACAGTGCCTTCAACACTATTACCTCCACAAGACTGACTACTAAATTTAGTCCAAGATCACAAAATCCCATCCCTGCAACTGGATCCTCAGTTTCTTGACCCACAGGCCACAATCAGCGAAGATTTGGGACAATATTTCATCCTCACTAACACTCAACACTGGACCCCCTCAGGGTTGCGTACTCAGCCCCCTACCATAATCGCTGTATACTCATCATTGCGTTGCCAAATACTAGACTAATGCTATTCACAAGTTCACTGATGACACCCCCATAGTTGGTCAAATCTCAGATGGCGATGAAACAGACTACAGACGGGAGGTAGAAGACCTGGAAAAATGGTGCACTGAGAACAACCTAACTCTCAATACTGACAAAACCAAGAAACCCATTATTAACTTTCAGCAGGATGTTACTCATGCCCCCCTACGCATTAACAGCAGAGGTGGAACGAGTGGAGAGAGTCAACGTCCTGGGAGTGGTCATCAATAACAAACTTTCTTGGACTCTTCATGCGGATGCGCTAATTACAAAGGCCCAACAACGTCTCATCTTCCTCAGGCAGCTGAGAAAATTTGGCATGACTGCAAACACCCTTGCCAACTTTTATAGGTGCACCATCGAGAGCATGCTGTCTGGATGTATCACTAGCTGGTATGGCAACTGTACCATTCAAGATCAGAGACAGTTACAGAGAGTGGTGAACTTGGCCCTGACAATCACAAAGGTTAACCTCCCATCTATAGAATCCATCTACCAGGCCCACTGTCAAGGAAAGGCCATCAGCATTCTCAAAGATCCATCCCACCCTGGCAATGCTTTTCTATAAACCTCTACCATCAGGGAGAAGGTACAGAAGGCTGAACACATGCACCAGTCGGTTTTGAAATAGCTTCTACCCTACTGTTGTTAGAATACCGAGTGGACTCTCACTCTTAACATTCGCCTGTACCTGTGTTTTTGTTTTGCCACTGTTTACCTATTATTTACTTATCTATGGTATTTTACTATGTGATCTGCCTGTATTTCTTGCAAGACAAAGCTTTTCACTGTGCCTTGGTACATGTGACAATAAATTCAATTCAATTTTCCTCAAATCCCCTGTAAACCTCCTAACATTCACCTGGAAATTATGCCTCCTTGTTCAATGAAGGGGAACAGCTGTTTTCTATCCACCCTACTCATGCACCTCATAATCCTGTACATCTCAATTGGGGCCCCTCCCAACATCTCTGCTCCAAAGAAAACAATCCAAGCCTATCTAGTCTCTTTTCATTGCTAAACTGCTCCATCCCAGGCAACATCCTGGTGAACCTTCTCTGAACCCCCTCCAGAGCAATCACATAAATAGTATAATAGCAATATTTTATACAGACAGAGGTATAAAGCCGAGATAATATTTTAGTGGCTCCATTTCTATTAGAGAGCACAGATTCGTTGATAATAGCCCTTCACAAAATGTTTCATGTGTTTTTCAGTGACTGAAATATAAAGAGAGGTAAGCTTTAGCAGCCAAGTTATAAAACAAAATGCCGACAGCTTTTCATTCCCTATCACCAAAACTAAAAACTATTAGTAATGTGTATTGATGTAATAATTTTGAAAAGCTTTTAGAATATTCTTATCTTGCAGCAATGGCACAGAACTGGATGTAGATATGACTAATGTAACAGCAGAACCTTTATGACTGACAAGGTTGTTAGTCAGTGCACCAGACGGAGAACTTCTCACAGATTATCAGTAGGTATTGCCTCACACTGAGTTTTACATGTTTGTCCACAGTCCTCTCTCACCAATTCTACAACTGCTGTGCACACACCTTAGTCACCAAATAAACAAAGGCAAATACATCTGTGATGTTGAGATTTCTACACAAGGATCTTGAGCCGTTCCCTGACTAGGCTAACAATTTATTTTCAGTGAAGCAAGATCAATCTTTTCTCAATTGTAACATACACCAGCTTGTTGCTCTGAGAAATTAATACATTTTGTTAATATTGCAAACTAGATCAATATTTATTTCCATTCAAATCAATTTTTTTATTTTAACTACCCGACTTGGATACCTTATTATTTGAAAGGTGTATCAAATGTAGAATGGTACTAATCAAGGGGTTTCCATTTCCAATCCTCATTACTATGGTATAACAGGCAGAGAAAAATAGGCAAAGCCAAAAATATAATTCCAAAGTGAATAATATTGATTTCATTTAAATGATGTCCCTGTCAGTCAGAGAAAGGAAGAGATGCAGAGTGACTTCGGTAGATGGAATCAAATTACTTCCAAAGCACTATAAAGTTGGAATGCGCATATTTCTAGGATATTTAGTACAGAATTGCAAACATAATTTAGCAATATGTATGCTTAAACAATAAAGACAATTGTAGCACTTAGTACCACATTAGAATAAAATGAAACAGGTGATTTGAATAATACAAAAGAAGATTTTTTGTTTCTAGTCATTGCAAAGAATGCAAGCAAAATTGTAGGTATTTTCCAGGACTTTTATACGCTGTGTAAAAAAACTCAACCAGAACCCAGGTTAAATGTTCAAAACAAAAAAATTCAGATGGTCATATTTTGAGATCATGCTGGTAATCAAAGGTTGGTTGATTCCCACTCATTAGGTTTTCTTCTTAGTCTTGCTATTTCCGATAGTTACAAGTCAGAGTCATACAGCAAGGGAAAAGGCCCTTTGGCCAACCAAGTCTATGCTGACCAACAAAACACAAAACTACACTAATCCCATTTACCTGTACTTAGTCCAGAGCCTATTATACCCCAGCGTTTAAGCACTCATCCAGATGCTTCTTAAATAGAGAGATTATCTGTCTCCACCCCCTTCTCAGGAAGCATGTTCCATATTTCAAGCCCTTCTGGGTGAAAAATTCATCCAGTCATCCTGTGGCCAGGAAAGCATTAAATAAATCTGTCAGGCTCCCAGCATACTTCTCCTTAAGCTCAGTAGAGATGGGACGATCTTCAAAAAGCTCTCATAGATTATCTTAAAAAATTCCATCCTGCCTAATCCTTTCACACAAAGGTGATCCTAGTTAATGTTAGGAAAGTTGAAGTCCCCTACAACTATTACTCTTTCTCTCATACCTTTGTGATTTGTTTGCATATCTGCCCCTCTATCTTCCTCTGTTGTGAGGCCTGTAGTGTAATCTCAGCAAGGTAATTGCCCCATATTTATTTCTAAAGATAGTCTCATTTGAAGACCCTTATATGACATGACATCCTCCCTCATTATTGCAGTGATGATTTCATAAAATGACAGAATTCCTACAGCATGGAAACAGGCACTTTGGCCCAAAAGGTTCACATCGACTCTTCCAAGTAACCCAAGCAGACCTATTCCCCTTCCCTATTACTCTACATTTACCCCTGACAAATGCAACTAATCCACATGTCCCTGAACACTATGGGCAATTTAGCATGGACAATTCACCTGACATGCACATCTTTGCATTGTGGGAGGAAACCAGAACACCCAGAGGAAACCCATGCAAATACGGAGAGAATGTGCAAACTCCACACAGTCGCCCGAGGCTGGAATTGAACCCAGGTCCCTGGTGCTGAGAGGCAGCAATGCTAACCACTGAGTCACCATGCCATCCTTGTTTTCTTTTACAATAAAGCAACATCCCCACCTCTCTTACACCTCCTCGCCCCACCCCCAATTCCACTTGCAACCTCTACATCCTGGAATGTTGAGCTGCCAGCCCTATCCTTCCTTAAACTATACCTCAGTGATTGCAACAAATTCATATTCCCATATACTGATCAATGCTCTAAATTAATTTGCCTTACCAATCAAGCTTCTTGCATTTAGATACAAGTTATCTTTCTGGACTTACTTTGTGTCATTCCATCCATATCTTCTCCACCTACTGGACTGTTCCACATCTTTCTTGTTCCTGACTATATTTGTTCTGTGCCCAATCCACTGCCAAATCAGTTTAAAACCTCCCCCATGACTACGCAAACATTGCAGCAAGCATTTTAAACCCATTAGAGTTCAGGTGCAATCTGTCCAGCTTGTATAGGTCCTACCTACCCCAAAGGCTGTTCCAATGATCCAAAAAACTAAAGCCCTCCCTCATACGCCATCCCTTTCATCTCACATTCATTTGGCCTATCTTCCTCTTCCATTCTCATGAGCACATACCAACCTTGGTAGTCTTCCTCTTTAACCCACTCACTTTCTGCAGGACTTCATTTCTTTCTTTACCAATATGCACCACAACTTTTGGCTGGACACGCTCGCCCTTCAGTATTCTGGCCACAAAAGTTATTAAAGAAAGGACACTAAGTTTTAGAAAAACATTCTCTCTCAGGGAGTGGCCATCATTGGCAAGAAACATTATGTCTAACTTCATCACAACCAAATGATTTATGAGGCTGAATCAGAAGGCAGTTAGGAGTCAACAATGTTGTGTGACTACAGCCACATTGGAGTTACATACAGGGCTGATAGTGCAAGGTGTCTAGCTTCCTTAATGATAGGACAGCAAACTAGTTGGGTATTTTTTAAAACAATAGTCTCATGGTCACATTGAAACATCTGAAACTGACAAACTGGTAACAAAGTAAGTTCAAATTCTGAAATTTCCAAGGAATCAGATTTGAGTTTGTCTTACTGGTCCAATAACACCGCCAGCACAGAATATTAACCATGATAATATTACTAACAGTAGATGTGAAGGTAAAGTCCATTTATTTTTGATAATTCAAATAAAAAAGGCTTGTTCAATAAATTATAATTTGAAATATTCATTGTTATTGTTTTCCCATTAAGCCAGTTCTGTAACTTCAACTTTAAGCACAATTTAATCGAATATTTTTTCTATTGCTTTTCAAAATTTTGTTGGCTGTAAAAGTGCTTGTGATACAAAGTTTGCTAAATCAATTTCAATGTTTTCTGTTTTGACATCAGTGTTCACATTTAACATGTCAGTGGTTTTGGAAAACAGTCTTAATCATTGTAAACTTTATGGCATTAAAAGTGAGGGTAACATTGGAATGAAGAAACAAAAGCAAAATAGCCCCTTATCTAAAATCCAGAATAGCATTTGCATTTCTGTATTTTCCCATTTGGACTCCGTTTATGTCCTCATTTCTGAAATTTAAAATCTTCTTCTATGATTGTCTGAAACTGCTTAGGTATAATTAACTTTGAAGGTTTACCAAAATTATTGATTTCACACTAACATTTCCATTTGATATCAACATATATTTTCCATTGATGTCTACATTCTCTGCAAACTTGCCCTTCAAATATGTGAAAGCTCCTAATTTGATACAATCAGAAAACGCCAAATAATTTCTCAACTACCTTAGTGTCCTGGACCAAGAGTCAAGACGTAATCACTAAGGAGGCTGATCAGGATATTTGGTGTAGAGTTTGGTGGCAGTTTTTCCTCTTTTGTTCATTCACAAAATACCAGAAAAGCTTACACTAAAATCTAGATATAAAGAGTACTTAGCAGGACCTGCAGAGTAAAATGCAGAGCTTTTCTTCAATGACATCAGATGGTGGTAAGGTACAGAATAGACACTCATGCCAGGACTGTATGGAATAATTCAGTTCATAAGTACAAATAATTCTGAGAAACACAAGAGGATGAGTTTGGCACCAGAGTCAGTTTACATAATATCTCCGTTGATGAATGAAGAAAGTCTGATCTTTCTGGATGTTTTGGAAGTCAGATCATATTGTTATATCAAGTCTTCTTCACTTTGCTAACCTGCCAGTCCATACACTCTAGATGTGGTAGAATCTAGAAGTTACAGACTCGGCGTTTTGAGCACCAATCTCAATTCGGTTTACAAAACAGCATGTTGATGGAAAACATTTGCAGTATGTACACAATGTTTACTTATTAAAAGTATACTGATATTAAAGTAGTTTCTACAGAGTATTCTGGTGTAAAGCCATGTGTGTTGAGGATATTGAGACAAAGACAATGAAATTATTGCAGAAAAGTTTAATTTCAAATTGAGAGGTCACCTACATTAGAGCTTCATGAAGTTCCCTGCAGAAAACTTACTCTTCTCCAGCTGTTTCCCTTGTTGTATCGTGATGCCCCCTGCAGCCTCTTAACACTGCCCCCTTGCAGGGGGGAAATTGCACATTATTGAGAATCCTATGGTATTTAAAATTTAAACAGGGCGGTATCATACAATACCCCCCCAACAGAATTTGAGGCACTTTTGAAATTACAATGAGAACAGGATAAAAAAATTCAAGCGATTTAAATCTATAAACATGTTTTCATATGGGAAGCTGCACCTAACAACTATCAATAACCAGTTTATTTGGATGGCAATATTAAACAATTTTAAATGGACAAAAAACCTGACTGAATAATATATTGGGTTCCTTTACATGCAACTGGCTTAGTATTATCAAAATTAAAAGCATCAGATGCAAATTCCACATCGACCTATATATCTTTGCTATAAGGTTGAGTCAATCACAACTTACAGAAACTGGGCACTTTCTCAAGAAGGAATTGGCAAAACATATTTTGCAAAAATAACACTTATTTCTCATTAGAGACTGGGGGGGGATGAGTGGGAGACATTAGTCTGACCACTGATTTTTTTGTCACATACTGGAGTACCAATGACAAATATCCATGACCAACAGATTTGCAAATATCATCTTCAGCTGGAAATCTGAAACAAACAGAATGCTGCAAACACTCAGCAGGTCTGGCAGCATCTGTGCAGAAGGAAACAGTTAACATGGAGTCTGGTACGACTCTTCTTCAGAACTCTTCTCCTTCAACAGTCCCTTGGATAACTTGTTTCCACTGTGGTTTAAGAGTTCTGAGATGGTTTTGAAGCCCAATTCATATTTTGTGGACACTGCTCCATTTTGGTCATTCACAAGTCACAGGCCACAGACCCCCATGAGTAGGCGGTGATCATCCTCTTGGAATCATAGAGATGTACAGCGCAAAAACAGATCATTCAGTCCAATTCATCCATGCTGACCAGATATTTTAATCCAGTCCCATGTGCCAGCATTTGGTCCATATCCCTCTAAATTCTTCCCATTCATATATCGATTCAGATGCCTTTTAAAATGTTTGTAATTGTACCAACCACCACCACTTCCTCTAGCAGCTCATTCCATACATGCACCACACTCTGCATGAAAAAGTTGCCCCTTAGGTCCCTTTTAAATCTTTCCCCTCTCACCTTAAATCTATGCCCTCTAGGTATGGACTCCCCTACCCTGGGGAAAAAAACCTAGTCTACTAACCCTATCCATGCCCCAGATGTTTGAGGACAGTCCTACATAATTCTGTTGCTCACTAGTGCATTTCTTTGTGCAATTGAGTTCTGAGGAGTAGCTGCTTTGGGAGTCTGCTAATAGGTAAAAGAATGACTGGCTCTGTTGGACAGAACCTGTTTTGAGCGATTAACACTTCAATGTTGAGAATTTTAGCCAAGAGAGACTGTTGCTGTTGAAACCACCCCTGTTTTGGAGGATCTTGCAAAAGGACCACTGGTGGTTATTCTCCAGTACTATTACATGCCTGCTGCATATCATCCAAATGCTTGAAGTGTGAAATGTACTCAGATATGGCACATCAAATTCATTATTTTAAAAAGTGTAAATTTCAGTATTAATAATGTTCTACAAAGTATCTGTTTAGTCACAGATCTCAAAGCCAGAGAAAACAAGTCAATTGAAGAGCAAGTATTGGACGTGCTTTACATTTTATGATTTGATAATATTTATTTTACAATAAAAACAAAATGTATGAATGAAGCTAACTTTTCATATCCTAAAACTTTGCAAACATTGAAAACTTTGGACCAATGTAAATTTTCCAAGCAAAAATAAGTTACCTGCATACTGTCATGAAGATGTAGGTGTACTATATCTTTAAGAGAGTAAAAGCTAGCAATAACAGCACCAAGTGTTCTCAATAAGACACAATGAAACATATGCTCCAGCTACTAGAGTAGCTAGTTGCCTGGAAACAACAAAACCGATTCGAATTAGGCCAGTTTAAATTATACCCCCCAAAAATACCAAATTCCAATCAAGTTTGAAATGAGTATAATGACAATCTTAAAGGCCAATGAGACAATCTGATGCTTTGGGGTATAAGACTGGGGACAATTGAACAGTTGGGAGGAGAACTACCACCATATCACTATCAGAACTCTGAGTGGTATCTGTCTGGAGGAGTTTGCACAGAGAAAAACCTCAACACTGACCTGGAGAGCCAAAGCTAAAGAGAAGATTTGAATGCTGGCTGGTTTTAAAATTTGGAATTTTGTGTAAATCTTAATTGGGAGTTTTATGACATGAGTATTATTTCTTTTTTAGATTTTTTCTTTTAGATTACTTAGTGTGGAAACAGGTCCTTCGGCCCAACAAGTTCACACAGACCTGGACCCATTCCCCTATATTTACCCCTTCACCTAACATTATGGGCAATTTAGCATGGCCAAGTCACCTAACCGGCACATCTTTGGACTGTGGGAGGAAACCAGAGCACCCAGAGGAAACTCACGCAGACACTGGGAGAATGTGCAAACTCCACACAGACAGTTGCCTGAGGCAAGAATTGAACCCGGGTCTCTGAAAGATGTTGTGAAACTTGAAAGGATTCAGAAAAGATTTACAAGGATGTTGCCAAGGTTGGAGGATCTGAGCTACAGCAAGAGGCTGGGGCTGTTTTCCCTAGAGTGTCGGAGACTGAGGGGAGACCTTATAGAGGTTTACAAAATTAAGAGGGGCATGGATAGGATAAATAGACAAAGTCTTTTCCCTGGGGCTGGGGAGTCCAGAACTAGAAGACATGGGTTTAGGGTGAGAGAGGAAAGATATAAATTAGACCTAAGGGACAACTTTTTCACGCAGAGGATGGTATATGTATGGAATGAGCTGCCAGAGGAAGTGGTGGAGGCTGGTACAATCGCAACATTTTAAGAGGCATTTGGATGGGTATATGAATAGGAAGGGTTTGGAGGGATAAGGGCTGGGTGCTGGCAGGTGGGACTAGATTGGGTTGGGATATCTGGTCGGCATGGACGGGTTGGACCGAATGGTCTGTTTTCATGCTGTACATCTCTATGACTCTGGCACTATAAGGCAGCAGCGCTAACTACTGTGTCACTGTGCCGCCCACAGTAGAAAGAAAGGTAAAGATAAGTTAGAGGAAGGAATTGTAAATAGTTGTTAGTTAATTATTCTGTTATACTTTAAGAATAAAGTTGTTAATTTTTACTTCACATAGTTCTTAGCCACTCCAATTTTTGCAGATTACTGCATGGGATAAATCTTGTGTTGCTGGTTTTAAATTAAGCAAGAGGATTTACCCTGTGTCATAGCAATACTGTTTAAAAAAAAGTTCTTTTAGAAACAACTGGCATTCTTTAATCAAGATTCATCAGGTTCTAGAGCTTTTATATTGCAAGCAGCTGCATCTGAATGAAATATGTCCATGGGAAGCTGTATGAACACTCAAAAACAGTAATTTTATGATAGAATGGAGTTGCTCCATCAACAGGAGATATAAAACTTGTTATCTCAGATTATATTTCTGTAAATTAAATCACTAACGCAGACCAAGTGAAATACATTTAAAGTTGGAACCAGGTGGTGGCTGAGAAAACTAGTAGTTTTTACCTCTATCACAACTAAACAGTATTAGCTGATTTAACAATTTAGAATGTTAGTAACATTCTGAACAATCTGATAAACATAAATCACTGCTAAGAGAGGGAGAGATAGTATACCTAAATAAGTTGGAATAGAATTAATACATGGTTTTAGACAGCTGAGTTGTAAAACCAAAATAACAAACAAAATTAGTAAATGTATAAATCAAACATCCATGACTACCATATGTACTCAAGTAATATGATTCGCAGAAGACAGCTTCTTCAAGGAAGGCATCCTTGCAAGAGGATTCGCATCCTCATTCCTGAAGAAGGGCTCATGCCCGAAACGTCGATTCTCCTGCTCCTTGGATGCTGCCTGACCTGCTGCGCCTTTTCAGCAACACATTTTCAGTACTCAAGTAATAGTTCATTTCACGTAAAAGTCGGCTCCCTATTTTTGGCAAACTAACCTGGAATTTTCCATATCTCATGTAAAAGTCACCCCGGATCTTCACAGATACAGATCAATGTTTATGAGTCATATGCCGGTTGTCACATCCCGCTCCATTTTCCAGTCTACTGGTTGTTCCACTCCACACCCGGTCTTCCAGCTCTCTGACTGTTGGGTTCCGCTCCAGGTTTTCAGAATTACCATAATTCATTTCTTTCCTTTATTTATTTATTTAGAGATCAATTGGGCTTCTGCTAATGATATGTTACGAATTTTGACAGACATAAATTTCAACCCCTCAAAATCGTATCCATGTAATAGTCGACCCCATAACCTTAACCTTAAAGAGTAGTCAAAAAAATTTGACTAAGCAGTAAGTGTGCTAACAGAATTTTGGAAAGTTTTACCAGTACAAACTTGGTTTCCCTCTTTCCTGATGCCCCAAAGTATAGCCTTGTGCATCCGTGAGTGAAACAATTCTCTTACTGGGTTTCTGGATCAATAGCCTAACATTAGGTCATCACCTCCCCTTTGCCGAATTGAAGTGGGTGCAGTGTGTCGTCTTGTTCTCTGTGAAAAAGAAAACAATCAGCAATCCTAAATTGGTTGCAAACACAATTCACTGCACAAATTATCTAGCAAATATCCAATTGTGGAATTACATTTAACATTGGACACTGTTTGGAGTTTTACAAGCATGGATTGATTAGGTGCAGTTAGTACATCGGTTTTTGTGAACAGCTAAAGGCATATGACGTTTGATACAGTCAGTCAGTCAGTCAGTCTTTGGGATGTATGGCCTACATACCTAGCAACACAGCAGCACAAATTCGTATGCCATATTACTCATTCTTGCTGCAAGCTACATACGTAGCACAAACATACTTTGTAGACAGAAAGAACATGAACACACACTGCACCTGCTTCAATTCAGCAAAGGGGAGGTGATGGCCTAGTGGTATTATAGTTGGACTATTTATCCAGAAAGCAGGCAAAGTTCTGGGGACCCAGATTTCAATCCCACCAAATTAAATATAAAAATTAAGAGTCTAATGACGACTAAGTAACCTTTGTTGATTGTCGGAAAAACATGTTTCCCTTTAAGGGAAGGAAACTGCTGCCTTTGCATTGGTTTGGCCTACATATAATTGCAGACCAGCAATGTGGTTGACTTTTAACTGCCTTCTGGGCGTTTAGGGATCAACAATAAATGCTGGTTGGTCAGCAAACCCCACATTCGACAAATTAACAAAGAAGCTAAAACTCAGTTATCATTAAATGTGTATTCTCCATTGCAAAGCTTTGGCAACAAGTATTGCTGAGAATGTACATAAGTTCTGGACTACCAAATGATTATATTTTCTAAGGTTTAAGGCCATGAATAATTTTCCAAGTATAATCCCTGAAGATTAAAGATGAGGAAGAAACAAATAAGCACACTGATATACTGTACATTGCACAAATATTCATCTGTTAGTATTTGAAAACAAAAAGAAATTAAAAAGTCACCAATCTTTGCCATTTGATTTTTCATCTCAACCTTAGATCACCTCTTTGAAATAAGGCACTCTTCAGTCCTCTGAAAAAGATTTTTCTCTACAAACATTTTGTGGTCGGTCTCTACTAAAATGTGGCATTGTGGTAAAAAGATTTAGAATTTACCTATGTATAATCACAGTACTTTTTGTTTTAAAAATGGACTGTAATGTGTTTGTTGGTACTTCACAATATTTATGGAAGAAATCTTTTATAGACTTTTACAGAAGGATCAAAGTTTCAATGTACATCTTTCCAAACGTTTAATAAAACTTAAAATTAGTAACCGTTTCAAGGCAGATCTAGAACTAACAATTTTTTTCATATTTTTACAATAGAATTGGGTTTCAGTTTAATATATTTGATCAGCTTTAAAAAATATGTATTAATGCTACATGTCTTGTAATTTACTCAAGGGTATGCACCCAAATATTTCACACTGGTTTTACATGAAATCAATGCCAGTGACCTTTTGCGAAGCGAAGAATTTCAGGCAAATCTGCTTTCCAACAGTAGTCTCTCCTCTTAGAATTTCTACAAGGGTAGATGCCAAATGGTTATTCTACCATATGCTAACACCTGCCCCTCCATTACTGCAATGCCAATCTTAGAAAAAACATTGGTGGAATTCTGGGCTTGCCTAGGAAGCTTGGAGGTGCTGTCCAGTGTACAGGATGTAGGACAGATTATGAACAATGCATACTTGTAAACAAATGCTCGATGGAGATGTTATGTATCACATCCAAGTGGTTGTAGATTTAACAGACTGATTGTTGTTATTTAGAAAGTAGCAGAATGAAGAAAATGCCAGAATATTTTTTGTATTGATTGGCATTAATGGCTGGGTCCCAGCCTCTCCCTATACCTTACCCCCCTTCAGCAGCAAAGAAAACATGCTGAAATCCTCCTGGCTCTGTAGAGTCAGGACCCAAGTAGTTCCTACTGTTCACATGAGCCCTCCTGGAATTTGGGTTACATTTTAGGAACCTGTCCTAACATACTTCTGGAGGTGGACAACTTCTAGAATTTCTAATCTCAGTCTCTATTGACTAATTCAGTTTTTTTTTGAGAGTTTACTTTATGGTGCTGCCACTGCCTGAAGTCTTCGCTTTGAACACAAAAGCTGGCACCAGACTGTTAAATTCACAATCCTGCTTTGAAAAGTCTGGACATAGTCCAATTTATTATAGACATCTGCATGAATTTGCTTTTCTGCCAAACACAGAAATAAGAAAGCAAAGACTCTCTATGCTATACAATTTTAACAACATTCAATTAGCATATATAATAGTAGTTTTAATTGAGCCACAAGCCTGAAATGTATGGCAATATTATGCAATAATAAAAATAAGATTTACATCCATATTGAATTGATCATAAATACAGTGATTTCAAATATATAGTAAGTGACCTCAGATAAAATTGAAAAAGATAATGCATGTTCAGGTGTAGATCTGGTTGATTTTCTGCTACCAAGTCAAGAACAGCATCCTATGGCACCTACAAAAACCTCACAATGACAGGACACTTGGGACTCAGGAGGGAATACCAAGGTGAGAAAACTATAACCTCAAAAAAAAACAAAAAAGCTTTTGTAAATTCCATGCTCAAAGGGGTAGTTAGGGTTACAGTTGCATCTCAAATGCACCTAGCCCAATATGGGAATTTTCTGATTTCCAAATGGGGACAGGGGAGATTAAAGAGTTTAACTGTGCAATTTTAAAGACCCAGTTAGATCATCTGGAAATACACTAACTCCTTCTTGTGCCTCACAATTTAAAACTGCAAAAACAAAGCCATACAACTTTTTATTTTACTATTTTAGCAGCTGCACAATTCTGTTTCAGATCAGCCCATGAGAATGAAAGTCATCTGAAATATCCTTAGAACATACATTAAAAGATTAGAAAAACATCACTTCAAACTTTATTGCAGTCAAATGTGGAACTGCAGTTGTTGATCATTTATAATTTATCTTACGTCCAGGAATAATGAATCTTCTACCTCCCAAAAGCTAGGCTGTATCCTTGGGAGTTACATTAACCGCCCAAATAAGTGAGGAGTAATTTTCCAACATAGTATGAGCTAATGCAATATTCATCTTTGGAGTGTACAGGAAGGCCACAACTGTGAAATTCAGTGCAGGAAGCAGCAGATTCATCAGCCAACAAGCTCTGACTAATGTGGGAAGTGTATTTAGTCATTCAGTACCAGGTTTCGCTTCCTCAGGATTATCCTCAAAAGGCCTGAAACAAAAAAACAAGAAACAATAGCTATCAACAGGTCAACTGCATTAACAAATATTTTTCAGCTATTATTTTGCACACAGTTTCTTTAAGATTCCTGTGGAAAGAGAAACCTTTTAAGAAAAAAAATTGTTTATGTACTTCAATCTCTTTTATAGAACAGTGTGCGCAAAACGTGGGATCAGTGTGTTACAGGAACTCTATATACGAAGTTACTCTGGCAAGTAACTCATCTCCTGGCTCCCCAAAGCCTGTCCACCATCTACAAGGCACAATGTGATGGAATAACCTCACTTGCCTGGATGAATGCAGCTCCAACAACACTCAAGCAGATTGACACTGTCCTAGACAAAGCAGCTCACTTAATTGGCACTACACCCACTCCCTCCATCATGGATGCTCAGTAGCAGCAGGTGCACTGCAGAAATACACTGAAATTCTTACACAGCATCTTCCAAACCCACAACCATTTCCATCTAGACGGACAAGAACAACTAATATTTGGGAGCTCCTCCAATCCACTCATCATCTTGACTTGGAAATATATTGCTGTTCCTTCACCGAAGCTGGGTCAAAATCCCCAAGGTTCAACCCACATAATATGGTCTGCAGTGGTTCAGGAAGGCAGCTCACCACCACCTTCAAGGGCAATTAGGGACAGTCAAGAAATGCAGACCAACCAGTAATGCTCACATTCCACAAGTGAATTTTTCAAAAAGTCTAATAACTGCAACCATCATTGGATCAAGTCAGTTACAATGGAATCACAAATGGACTCTGGAAATGTTCTATTTGGTGCAATTAGTGGTTTTTGAAATGTTCTAAAACATAATGGAATCATTGTATAACCCCTACATTGTGGAAACAGGCCATTTGGCCCAATAAGTCCACACTGACCCATTCACCTACCCTACTGCACTGCATTTCCCCTGACTAATGCATCTAGCTTACACATCCCTGAACACCATGGGCAATTTAACATGGCCAATTCACCTAACCTGCACATCTTTGGACTGTGGGAGGAAATCCATGCAGACACTGGAAGAGTGTGCAAACTCCACATAGTCGCCTGAGGCTGGAATCAAACTCAGATCCATGGTACTGTGAGGCAGCAGTGCTAATCACTGAGCCATCATGCTGCTCTCATTAACTCAGGCTAGCTCAATTTTACGTCTTGCCTAGATTTAATTATTTAACTCTGAGCACTTGTTTGGAGACAATGCAAAAAATGGAATTGAATGAAGGAACTGCGTGAAAAGCAGGTTATCAGTAGGAGCACTTCTGGAAAACAAAGTATTTAATCAAGAGTACAGTCAACCATGAACCAATATCTGATGATCCAGGAGTCCAGCAAAGGAGAGTGGTAGCATCAAGATTAGCAATATACAGAAGCAGGTTCAACATCTGCACACAGGATAGAAATAGCGTGAAACACAAGGACCAGGACAAGTGAAGTGCAGGAGTCTAGGCAATGGTTAAACACGTCAAAAAATGTGGTGCTGGAAAAGTAAAGCAGGTCAGGCAGCATCTCTGAGGTGGGTCAATATTTCGGGCATAAGCTCTTCATTAGGAATGGGGGGTTAATTGGGACTGACAGATAAATAGGAGGGGCTGGGGAGGAGGAAGGTAACTTGGAAAGCAATAGGTGGATGAAGGTGGTGGGTGATGGTGATAGATTGGAGGGTGGAGCAGATTGATGGGAAGGAAGATGGACAGGTAGGACAGTTCAAGACGGCGGTATTGAGTTGGAGGGTTGGATCTGTGGATAAGGTTGCGGGGGTGGGAGGGGAGATAAGGAAGATGACGAAATCAAAATAGATCCGTGTGGTTGGAGGGTCCCAAGGCAGAAGATGAGACGTTCTTCCCCCAGGCAATGTCACCAGTTTCATCATCTCCCCTCCCAGACCACCAAATTCAAGCCACCTGACGCCTGGAGGAAGAACACCTCATCTTCTGCCTTGGGACCCTCCAACCACACAGCATCAATAACAATTGCACCAGTTTCCTCATCTCTCCTCCCCCTACCTCATCCCAGATCCAACACTCCAACTCAGCACTGCCAATTTGAATTGCCTTATCTGTCCATCTTCCTTCCCACCTATCTGCTCCATAATTATAAGCATCCTTTCCTATTTTCATTCATCCCTATTATTCAAATAAAACTTTAAAATTATTTGTGCATCTTTATTTTACCCAAAATGAAAAAGGTAACAACTTTCTTGCTTTGGCCAAATTCAGTAATTATGATCAGATGATTGAGGCTTACAGTACACTGAAAATCTCTGTTTAATTCAATAGAACAATTCCTTCCTTTTTATTACTGTAAACAAGTCTTATCCTGGAACTGTAAATATCAAACAAACTGTTTCTTTTTCAGGACAGAAGTTTCTGTATAATCCTCATATCTGGCAAATACCATGACTGACAGCATGACATGCTCAACATATTTGGAGAACAGGTTTATAGTATTTACGAAGTGATTTGTTACAGACTCTCAGAATTGTCCTGATGCAGCAAGAGGTCATTTGACCCATCACATCTGCACCAACTCTCTAACCAGCATTATGAAGTAATGCCATTAAACTGCATTTTCTCTCATACTGTTGCACATTGTTTCTATCTAAATAATTATATATTCTCTTGAATGCAGTAATTTAACCTGCTTCCATCATACTTCCAGGCAGTGCATTTCAGACTCAAACCATTTTATCAATACGCTTCTTCCCACATCACATTTGAAATCACTTAAAAGTTTGTGTCCTGGTGTTCTTGGTCCCTTTACAAGTAGAAACAGTTCCTCTCTATTTACTCTATCCAAATCTCTCAATTTTAAAAGTTTTCTTCAGATCTCTTCACCTCCAAGAAGAACCAAAAAGGTAATAATCTCTGGATTACTACCTGAGCCAAGAGTTAATTGACACAGAGTCAATAAGATTTAACAGGTAAATGCACCGCTCAGAGATTGGTGCAGGAGAAATGGGTTTGAATTCGTGGGAATTTGGCACCAGTACTGGGAAAGAAGGGACCTGTTCCAATGAGAATGTCTTCATCTGAACTGTGCTGGGACTAAAGTCCTAGCAAATTGCATAATAGGTTTCTGGACAGGGCTTTAAACTAAATAAGGTTTGGGGGGGTGGAGAGGAGAGGGGAGAAGGGTGCAGAAAAGAGAGGGCTCATTTAACAGTACATGCCCTTCGGCCTTTGATGTTGTGCCGACCTTTCATCCTACTCTAAGATCAGACTAACCTACATACTTTTCATTGTACCTACCATCTTCCATGCACCTATCCAAGAGTCACTAAATGTCCCTAATGTATTTTATTTTACCATCACTATTGGCATTGCATTCCATCCACCCACTACTCGCTGGGTAAAGAATCTACCTCTGACATCTCTAAACCTTCCTCCAATCATCTTAAAATTATGCTCTCTCGTGATAGCCATTTCTGCCCTGGGAAAAACTCTCTGGCTATTCACTCTATCTATGCCTCTCATCATCTTATACACCTCAAGCAAGTCACCTCTCATCTTTCTTTGCTCCAAAGAGACAAGTCTGAGCTCCCTCAACCTTTCTTCATGAGACATGGGCTCCAGTCCAGGCAGAATCCTGGTAAATCTCCTCTGCACCCTCTCTAAAGCTTCCACATCCTCCTTATAATGAGGCACACAGAACAGAACACAATAATCCAAGTGTGATCCATCCCGGGCTCTATAGAGCTACAGCATAACCTAACAGCTCTTAATCTTAATCTCCTGCTAACAAAAACCAATACACCATATGCCTTCTTGACAACTCTATCAACTTGGATGCAACTTTGAAGGATCTATGGACATGGGAACCAAGATCCCTCTGTTCCTTCCCACTGCCAAGAATCCTGCCTTTAACCCTGTATTCTGCATTCAAATTAAATCTTCCAAAGTAGATGACATCACACTTTTCCACTTATTAGCTCAGTTCTGCATCCTGTCAATGGCCCATTGCAACCTGCAACAGGCCTCCACACTATCTACCACTCCACCAACCTTTGTGTCATCGGCAAACTTACCAACCCACCCTTCCACTTCCTCATTCAAGCCATTTATAAAAGTTGTAACAGCAGAGGTCCCAGAACAGATCCCTGCGGAACACCACGGGTCACCAAGTTCCAGGCTGAATACTTTTCATCTACCACCATCCACTGTCTTCTATGGGCTCGTCAATTCTGTATCCAGACAGCCACATTTCCTTGTATCCCATACCTCTTACTTTGAATGAGCCTACCATGAGGAACCTTATCAAATGCCTTGCTAAAAGCCATGTACACCTTATCCATTACTCTACCTTCAATGTGTTTTGTCACATCCTCAAATAATTCAATAATGTTTGTGAGGCATAGCCTGTTCATTAAAAAGCCATGCTGACTATCTCTAGTCAAACTATGGCTTTCCAAGCAATCATAACTCCTGTCTCTCAGAATCCTCTCCAAATGTTAACCACCACAGATGTGAGACTGACTGGTCTGTAATTCCCAGGATTATCACTATTCCCTTTCTTGAACAAGAAAATAACATTTGCCATCCTCCAATCATCTGGTACTACTCTGGTGGACAATGAGATGTAAAAATAATCACCAAAGGCGCAGCAATCTCTCCCCTCGCTTCCTGAAGTAATATAGGCTATATCCTGTCTGGCCCAGAAGATTTATCTACCCTTACGATTTTCAAAATTTTCAGCATATCCTCCTTCTTAACATCAACCTGTCCAAGCATACCATCTTGTTTCACGCTGTCCTCAAAAGTTAAGGTCCTTCTTGGTAGTGAATACTGAAGAAAAGTATTCATTAAGGACCTCGCCAATCTCCTCAGACTCCTGGTGAGAGTTCCCTCCACTATCTCTGATAGGCCCTATCTTCACTCTGGCCATCCTCTTGTTCTTTACATAAGTGCAGAACACCTTAGGGTTTTCCTTAACCCAACCTGCTAAAGCTTTTTCATGCCCTCTTCTAACTCTCCTAAGTCATTCTTCAGTTGCTTACTGGCTGCCTTGTAACTCTCTAGAGCCCTGTCCCATCCTTGCCTCCTCAACCTTAAGCAAGCTTCATTCTTCCTCTGGACTGGATATTCCACATCACTTGTCACACCTTTCAACTTACCATCCCTTCCTTGCCTCAGTGGGACAAACCTGTCCAGCATTATCAGGAAGTGCTTCCAAAATAACCTCCACATCTCCCTTATAACTTTATGAAAGAAATCAGAAAACCCGAAATACAGGAGGTAAGAGTACAGAGCTCAGGTGGTTATTACAATTTTTTAGATTAGATTACTTACTGTGTGGAAACAGGCCCTTCGGCCCAACAAGTCCACACTGACCCGCTGAAGCGCAACCCACCCAGACCTAGTCCCCTACATTTACCCCTGCCCCTAATACTATGGGCAATTTAGCATGGCCAATTCACCTAACCTGCACATCTTTTGGATTGTGGGAGGAAACCAGAGCACCCGGAGGAAACCCATGCAGACACAGGGAAAATGTGCAAACTCCACACAGTCAGTCACCTGAGGCGGGAATTGAACTCAGGTCTCTGGCACTGTGAGGCAGCAGTGCTAACCACTGTGCCACCCTGCTGCAAATCTCTAGCACAGACTCAAATAGGGCAGAGTGTATGGAAAGGGCCAAGCGCACTGGACAAATGAGTGACAATGAGAAGAGGGATGATTAATAAAGGACTGAAGGTATTATATCTGAATGCACACAGTATGAGGAATTAAGTAAATGAGCTTGTGGTACAGATCAAAATTGGCAGGTATGACATGGTGGGCATTATGGAGACATGGCTGAAGGCGATCAGGATTCAGAGCTGAATATTCAAGGATATATATCCTATTGAAAAGATTGGCAGGTGGTCAGAGGGGTTCAGGTCACCTTATTAGTACGAAATGAAATTAAATCAATAGTAAGAAACTAAGTAGGGTTAAATGGTATAGAATCTGTGTGTAGAATTGAGGAACTGCAAAGACTGAAAAATAACAGTTGGAGTTATGCACAGGCCTCCAAACATAGTCAAGAGCCGGGGCACAAGATACATCAGGAGACAGAAAAGGTGTGTAGGAAAGGCAAAGTTACAGTTATCATGGGTGATTTCAATATGCCGGTGGATCAGGAAAATCAGGTTGGTAGTAGACTGCAAGAAAATGAATTTGTGCAATGTCTATGAGATGGCTTTTTGGAGCAGTTTGTGGTGGAGCCCACTAGGGAACAGGCAATACTGGATTGAGTGTTGTATAATGAGGCAGACTTGATAAGATGAAGGAATCCTTCGGAGGCAGTGATCATAATATGATTAAATTTACTCTGCAATTTGAGAGGGACAAGATAGAATCAGAGGTAATGGTATTACAGCTGAATAAGGCAACCACAGAGGCATGAGGGACGAGCTGGGTAGAATTGATTGGGAGATGAGCCTCTCAGGAAAGACACTAGAACAGCAATGGCAGAACTTTCTGGGAGTAATTTGGGAGACACAGCAGAGAATCATCCTAAGGAAAAAGCAATATGGTACAGGGAAGATAAGGCAACCATGGCTGACGAGGGAAATCAGGGATAGCATAAAAGCAAAACAGAAAGCATATCATGTGGCAGTGGGAACCGGAGAATTGAGAAGCTCACAAAGACCAACAGAGGGCAACAAAAAAGAAATAAGAAGGGAAAAGATTAAATATGAAGGTGAGCTAGCTAGTAATATAAAAGAAGACTGTAAGACTTTCTTTAGATATAAAGGACAAAGATAAAAAAAAGGTAAAATTGGACATTGGGATGCTGGAAAATGTTACTGGAAAAGTAGTTGTGGGGAACAAAGAGATAGCTGAGGAACTGCATAATTACTTTGCATCAGTCTTCATGGTGGAAGACATGAGTAATAGGCCAAAAATTCAAGAGAGTGAGGGGGGCAGAACTAACTATGGTGGCCATCACTAAGGAGCTGGTGCTGGAAAACTGAATGGCCTGAAGGTGGATAAATTAGCCGGACCAGATGAACTACGCCCCAGAGTTCTAAGGGAGAGAACTGAAGAAGTAGAAGGGTTAATGGTGACCTTTCAGGAATCGCTAGAATGAGGAAAGGGTCTAGAGGACTGGGAAAAAAAAAAATCGCTAAAATGACATCTCTGCTTAAAAAGGGTGCAAGGGAAAAGACAAAAATTACAGACTAATTAGCATGACCTCAGTCTTGGGGAAGATCCTAGAATCCATTGTGAAGGATGAGATTTCTGAAAACTTGGAAGTGTTTGGTAAAATAGAGCAAAGTCAGCATGGTTTCACAAAGACAGAGTCATGCCTGATGCATCTGCTAGAATTCTTTGAAGAATTAATGGGCAAGTTAGACCAAGGAGAGCCAATGCATGTTATCTACTTGGACTTCAAGAAGGCCTTTGACAATGTGCCACACAGGAGGCTACTGAGTAAGATGAGAGGCCGTGGTGTTAGAGGCAAGGTGCGAGCATAGATAGAAGCTTGGCTGTCTGGCAGAAAGCAGAGTGTGGGGCTAAAAGGGTTCTTTTCAGGATGGCAGCTGGCGGCCAGTATTATTCTACAAGGATCCATGTTGGGATCACAAATTTTCACTTTATACATTAAATATCTAGATGAAGGAACTGAGGGCATTCTGGTTAAGTTTGCAGATGAGCTGGATAAGCACAGCAGGTCAGGCAGCATCCAAGGAGCAGGAGAATCGACATTTCGGGCATAAGCCCTTCTTCAGGAAGTTTGCAGATGATACAAAGATAGGAAGAGGGACAGGTAGCAGAGAGGAGACGGGGAGGCTGCAGAATGATCTGGACAGGTTAGAAGAGTGGGCAAAGAAATGGCAAATGGAGTACAACGTGGAAAAGTGCGAGTCATGCACATTGGTAGGAGAAATAGAGGCATGGACTATTTTCTAAATGGGGAGAAAAATCAGAAGTCTGAAGTGTAAAGATACTTGAGAGTTTCAGTCCAGGATTCTCTCAAGTTGAGGTCGAGTCAACAGGTAGGAAGGCAAATACAACACTGTCATTCATCTCAATAGTCTTAAATATACTTCTGAGAGTCTATGAGGCTCTGGTGAGACCACATTTTGAGTAATGAGTGCAGTTTTGGGCCCCATATCTCAGGAAGGATGTACTGGCCCTGGAGTGTGTTCAGAGGAGGTTCACAGGTCCCAGGAATGAAAAGCTTAACATATATGAGGAACATTTGAGGACTCTGCCTTTACACTCAATGCAGTTTAGAAGAATGTGGGGGAGGGAAGGAGAGATCTAATTGAAACATACAGAATACTGAATGACCTGGGCAGAGTTGACGTTAGTAGCCATTTGTAGCACAGACTAGGACCTGAGGGCACAGCCTTACAATAAAGGGCAGACGTTTTAGAATGAGGTAAAGAGAAACTTATTCAGCCAGAGCCTGGTAAGTCTATAGAATTCATTGCCACAGGAGGCTGTGGAGGCCAGGTCGTTCAGTATATTTAAGATTGAGATAGATAGATTCCTGAGTATCAAGGTAATCAAGGGTTACGGGGAGAAAGCGGGAGAATGAGGTTGAGAAACATATCAGTCATGATTGAATGGCAGAGCAAACTCGGTAGGCCTGGCCTAATTTCTTCTCCTACGCCTTATGGTCTTAAGAAGAACAGTCTCCACTTCTCCAATTTATCCTCATAACTGAAGTTTCTAATTTATGGTCTTGTGAGCAGGTTTAGGGAGGATAGGAGAAAGTGAGGATGGAGATGCTGGAGATCAGAGTCGAAGAGGACTCTCTGCTAGAAAAGCATAGCCGGTGCATTTCATACACATCAAACACTTCTTCAGCCTCCTTCATGCTTACTTTCTCCATCAGGACTCTTGTCCACCATCTGAAGACCCCTTCTCCCAACCTCCAACACACCCCATCCACCCAGACACCCTGTGCTGATCTCTTCATTTCCAACTGTCACTGTGACACTGACCACCTCAACGTGCCCACCCCCTTCATCCACTCCAACCTTTCACCCTTCACTCCAACCCCAAACTCACCATCAAATTGCAGACAAAAGGGGGTGCAATGGTATTTGGCACACCAACCTCTACACTCATGGACATCTCTTCCTCCTGTCCCCTCGACTATGGGACCATCACCAAATTATCATCTCCTAGACCATCCACAACCTCATCACTTCAGGAGATCTCCCATCCACAGTCTGTATCTGGGAACCCTGAGCTGGTCCAGTTCTACCAAATCGCTAAGCATGCGAGAGGTAGTTAGAGGGGAATAAGCTCAAAATGTTAGAGCACTTGTTTAGCATTCGACAAGTAGTGGGATTAGGGAAAATCCAAAGATATTTTATAAATATATTAAAATGAAGAGGTTAACCAGGGAAAAGGGTAGGGACCAAGACCCAACCTGTGTGTGAAGCTGCGGGACATTGGAAGGGGGGTTGAATGAATATATCTCTTTGGTCTTCACTTTGGAAAAGGGGAACATTGCTATGGAATTCAGGAAAAGGGACTGTGAGGAACTTGTACATTTTGTCAGAGGAAATGGGGAGATACTGGGGACTCTAGCAGGCTTAAAAACAGACAAATCCCATGGCCCGGATAATCCCAGACTACACTGAATGGCAGGGACTCTAACATAAATTTTTGATTCTTGTCTGACGACAGGGGACTGGAGGATGGCTAATGCGTTTCCACTTTTCTAAAAGAGGTGATAGAGATGAACCAGGAAATTACAGACCGGCAAATCTCACATCAGTGGTAGAAAAATTACTGGATAAAATTCTGAAGGAGCAAATTAATACCCACTTGGAATGGCACGTGTTAATTAAGGACAGTCAGCATCGCTTTATCAGAGGGAGGTCATGCCGAATAAATTTGTTAGAATTTTTTTGAAAATGTGATCAAATGCGGCAATCAGGAAAGTTCAGTTGATGTAGTTTATGTGGAATTGATGTAGTTTATGTGGAATTTAGCAAAGCTTTTGACAAGGTTCCATATGGGAGACTGATTGAGAAGATTAAAGCACATGGAATTGAGGGAAACATGGCGTGATGAATCAGAAACTTGCCTAGTGATAGGATACAAATGATCATGGTGGTGCCCAGCAGTGTACCACAAAGATCTGTAAAGGGGGACCCTTATTATTTGTTATATAACCAGTACATAACAATTGAAAACATAGGGGAATTTTAAACAAATATTCTAACAACACCAAGGTTGTTTGAGTGAAGATGAATCGTGAAGATGACTACCAGTGCGCTAAAGTGGTGGTAGTTCGGTACACTGACCACAACACTGCTGAAACCAGGCACCAACTTGAAGACACCTCCTCCTACCGCACCTCGAACATGACCTTACCACCGCATCACCAAACCATCATCTCCCAGACCATATACAACCTCATCATCGCAGGGGATCTCCTACCCACAGCTTCCAACCTCAGTTCAAGAACCCCGCACCGCCCAATTCTACCTTCTACCTAAGATCCACTAGCGTGACTACACCCTTCCACTGACACACATTCGTTTGGCTGAACTGGTTCTCACCCTCAACAATTTCTCCTATCAATCCTCCCATATCCTCCAGCTGAAAGGGGTAGTCATGGGCACCTGCATGGGCCCCAGCTATGCCTGTCTCTTTGTCAGCAACGTGGAATAGTCCATCTTCTATAGTTACACCGACACCACTCCCTACCTTTTCCTCCACTACATTGATGAGTGCATCAGCACCACCCCATGCTCCCACGAGGAGGCTGAACAGTTCATCAACTTCACCACCACAATCCACCCTGACCTTAAATTCACCTGGACCGTCTCTGACATCTCCACTTCCTGGGCCTCTCCATCAGTAACAATGATGATCGACTCAACACTGACATTTTTTTAGAAACCCACCTACTCCCACAGATATGATTACACCTCCTCCCACCTTACCTCTTGCAAAAAATGCTATCCTGTATTCCCAACTCATCTGCCTCCATTGCATCTGCTCCCAGGAGGACCAGTTCCACCACAAAATGCACTAGATGTCCTCCTTCTTTAAAGACTGAAATTTCCCCCTCTCACGTGGTTGATGATGCCCTCCAACGCATCTCTTTCACGTCCTGCACCTCTGCTCTCGAACCCTACCCTTCCAACCACAAGGACAGAACCCCCAATACTCACCTTCCATCTCACCAATCTCTGCATAAATTGCGCCATCCGCCAATATTTCCACCACCTTCAAACGGACCCCACCACCAAGATGATATTTCCCTCCCCACCCCATCCGCTTTCCACAGAGACTGTTCCCTCTGTGACTATCTGGTCAGGTCCACATCCCCCAACAACCCACCTTCCCATCCTGGCACCTCCCCTGCCACTGCAGGAATTGCAAAACCTGCGCCCATTCCTACCCCCTCCCTTTACCTCCGCCTAAGACCCGAAAGGAGTCTTTCACATCCATCAAAGTTTCACCACACTTCCAGAAATGTCATTTATTGTATCCATTGCTCCTGATGTGGTCTCCTGCACATTGGGGAGACTGGATGCCTTCTCGCAGAGCACTTCAGAGATTACTCTGGGACACCTGCACCAATCAACCCCACCGCTCGGTGGCTGAACATTTCAACACCCCCTCCCACTCTGTCAAGGACATGTAGGTCCTGGATCTCCTCCATCACCACTCCATCACTACCTGATGCCTGGAGGAAGAACACCTCACCTTCTGCCTTGGGACCCTCCAACACCATGGCATCAATGTGGAGTTCACCAGTTTCTCATTTCCCCTCCCCCCACCTTACCACAGTTCCAACCTTCCAGCTCAGCACCATCCTCATGACTTGTCCCACCTGTCAATCTTCTTTCCCACCTATCCACTCCACCCTCCTTTCTGACCTTTCACCTTTACCCCCAACTCTATCCACCTCTTGCACTCAACTGCCTTCTCCCCAACCCCTCCCATTTATCTCTCCACCCCCGAGGCTCCCAGCCTCATTCCTGATGAAGCGCTTTTGCCCGAAACATTTATTTCCTGCTCCCCGGATGCTGCCTGGCCTGCTGTGCTTTTCCAGCACCACTCTAATCTTGACAATACTGTGCACATTCTTCCTACCAAAACAGATTAGATCACTTCTCCACACTGAATTCATCTTATTGCCAAGTCCACTAACTTGCTTATGTCCTTTTGGAGCTTTACACTGTCCTTCTCAGGTTACAATGCTTCAAATTTTCATATTATCCAAATCTTAGAAATTGTCCCCTGCAAACCAAAGTTTGGATCGTTAATGTACGTTAGCAAGGTTCTGAATAATGACCATTGGGCAACTCCATGGCAAATCCTCAAGGTTGAAAAACATACATTTATCATGACTTTGTTTCTCATTACTGAGCCAATTTTGTATACACATTGCTACTGTCCCTTTTATTTCATGAGCTTTTTCTTGTGGCGTTTTATACAGTGCCAGACAAATTATTGAGAATTGACTGCAAAGGGGTTATGAAACTGCAGTGGTACCTATTTAAACCCTGAAATTTTAATCTGATCAATGTACCTGGTAAGACCTAATTCACTTTATTCAGTGCTGTTCTTTTGTTATCTAGCAAAAAGTCAGCTTTCAACAAAGGGTGGAATTCAACGTTCACTTTTCTTCCATTGAATTAATTCCTCATCATACCCATCTTGAATTTGCTCTCTCCTGATGCAATTTCACTTTCAATTTAAAACACACATTGAACATTTATAGAAATACTTCAGATTTTTCAGTCAGCAACCAAGTGAAACTGCATGCCACTTACAATGATTGAACAAACCCCACCTCTCATTAGTGCTGGAGCCTTTGTACTTTTCAGTCCTGGGTCAAGCTTCAATCTAGCTATGAACAGACTCGGCAGGCCTAGTATCAAAGCTCCGAGTGTTAAAGCACAGTTACGGTGAGGCCATGTACTTTATTTGCTGTGAAGTTAAGACACACCCTGAGGCATGGTTTCAATTTGCTGACTTTTGTTTTTAAGTGACCCATCACCTCAACACTGCTTAGCTTCCCCGTCAACAATGTTCAGTCACAGCCTGCAATCCCACACAACTCACAATTCCATCATTGTTAAGAGTTAGGTGTGAAAGGTCAGCCTTATTGGGGTGCAGGAGGGAGGATGCTCTGTTAGGGAGAGGATGAGTACCATTACGGGTGCAGAGGAGAAACAAAGATGCTGGTGGTATGCAGAAAGGACATGAGCAATGTGAGGGTACAGATGTATGGAAAGAGATCAGTATCTTCCTAGTGCTTACATAGAATTGATAACTATTTAACAATGTAAGTACCGAAAACTGCAGGCGAAGGGGGAAGATACTAAATGGTTATTTTGTATCACTGTTTACAGTTGAGAAGGAGGATATAGAAAATAGAAGACATGAGGAAATTAATAGTGACATCTTGAAAAATGGCCATAATACAGAGGTGATGGTGCTGGACATCTTAAAAAGCATAAAGGTGAAAAAATCCTTGGGACCTGATCAGGTTTATTCTAGAACTTCGTATAAAGCGGGTAAGTCATCGATGGACAACTTGCTGAGAGATTTGTATCTTTGATAGCCACAGGTGAGGTGTCGAAAGACTGGAGGTTGACTAACATGGTGCCATTATTTTAAGAAAAGTGTTGAGAAAAAGCCAGGGAACTACACATCAGTGAGCCTGACATCAGCGGTGGGCAAGTTGTTGAAGGGAATCCTGAGGGACAGGATTGACACGTATTGGGAAAGGCAAGGACTCATTAGGGATAGTCAACATGACTTTGTGCGTGGGAAATCATGTCTCACTAACTTGACAAGAGTTTTTTGAAGGAGTGACAAAGAGGACTGATGAAGGCAAAGCGGTGGACATGATCTATATGGACTTCAGTCAGGCGTTTAAGAAGTTCCTCATGGTAAACTGGTTAGCAAGGTTAGACCACATGGAATAAAGGAAGAACTAGCCATTTGGACACAGAGCTGGCTCAAAGGTTGCCCTTCAGACTGGAGTCATGTGTTCAGCAGGGTGTCACAAGGTGCTGGGTCCACTGTTTTTTGTCATTTATATAAATAATTTGGATGGGAATACAGAAGGTATGGTTGGGAAGTTTCCATATAACACCAAAACTGAGGGGCAGCGGACAGTGAAGAAGATTACCTCGGAGTACAAAGGGACCTTGATCAGATGGGCCAATGGGCTGAGAAGGGGCAGATGGAGTTTAATTTAGATAAATATGAGGTGCTGCATTTTGGGAAGGCAAATCAAGTCAGGATTTATACACTTAATGGTAAGCTCTTGGGTAATGTTGCTGAACAAAAGAGACATTAGAGTGCAGGTTCATAGTTCCTTGAAAGTGGAGTCGCAGATAGATTGGATACTAAAGGCAGCATTTGATATGCTTGCCTTGATTGGTCAGTGGATTGAGTATAGGAGTTGGGAGGTCATGTTGCAGCTCTACAGGATATTGGTTAGGTGACTACTGGAATGCTGCATGCAATTCTGGTCTCCCTGCCCTTATGATGCTATGAAACTTGAAAGGATTCAGAAAAGATTTACAAGCATGTTGCCAGGGTTAAAAGGTTTGAGCTACAGTGAGCGGCTGAATAGACTGGACACTGATCTTAGAGGTTTATAAAATTATGAGGGGCATGGATAGGGTGAATAGCCAAGGTCTTTTCCCTGGAATAGGGGAGTCGAAAACTAAAGGTCATAGGTTTAAGGTGAGTGGGGTAAGATTTAAAGGGGACTTAAGGGGCAACATTTTAATTCAGAGGGTGGAACATGTATGGAATGAGCTGCCAGAGGAAGTAGTTGAGTCTGGTACAATTAGAACATTTAAAAACATGCCTTTTAAATGATTTGGAAGGGATTAGAGGGAATTGGGTCATATTCTGGCAAATAGGACTAGATCAATTTAGTACATCAGCATGGACGAGTTAGACCGAAGAGTGTGTTTCCATGCTGTATAGCTCTATGACTAAGTTGAAATCTCACAGATGCTGCCAGACCTGCTGAGTTTCTCCAGCAATTTGATTTTTTGTTTCAGATTTCTATCATATGCAGTTTTATCTTATATCAATTTGAAGTAATATACTTCAATAAACATTTCTATATTGTCCAAGTTCTACCAATGCAGGAAAATTAACAGACTGATTTGGTGAAAATTTTTGCAAAAACTTACCGACGTATTTGCAAAGGCCAAGGAGACTGTGAAGGAGTTGGCAATGCAGTTGAAGGACTCATCAACATAGCACTGTATATGTTCGAGGCAACTACAAGTATGCATAATAGGATGGGTCCAATGATTGCACCTTCTAGCCCAAGGTAGTAAGCTCCTCCAGCCACTGCTAAACCAGTGAGATATGGATGACCACCCCTGTGAAAAGAAAAAGCTGCCTTAGGATACTTAATATGTTTGAAAAAGAAAATCAATGCCAATTATTGCATTCATTTAGTTGACTAATTGGGGCAGTGCTTTTATAATGTCATGGACCTTTGTTTTTTGTGAAGGCAAACATCATCTATTTAGGACTATATACCTGCATTACACTGACTTACAAAAGGTCTGCAGCACAGAAATGAGCCATTCTGTCCGACTAGCCTATGTTAGGTTTGTCTGGAGAATGAATGCTATCAGATTTTAAGCTCCTCCTCAGTCCACATCTCAACATTATTCATTCAACTTTTCATCTTGCTGTATACACTCAGTTTCTCCTTCAATTATTGCCAGGAAAAAACAGTCAGGTTTTCATTTCTACTGTCTATATTAGGCTATTTTTTTTCTCTAACTATATGTAACAATGCATCTATTTATGGAGCCAGTGTCCAAGCAGATTGAGGTTTCAATGCCTGCAGATACTCTGTAGGCATGAACCTCTCCATACACTAACTGCAAAAGAGGACTTGGGAACAGGGTTTAGCCCCTTACATTACAATTGTAGATCTCAGTATGCAATTCAACATCAGAAAAGCAATGTTTTACAAGACACTGGGTGATAACATGCATTGCACTCTACAGTCTTATAATTCAAATTCTCTCAGTTTCAGTATGAATAAAGTATTGAAAAAGGGCGGTGTCATAGCCCCTAATATTTGGTATCTTTACGGAGGACATAGATCAAGAACATACAGAAATAAACGAGTTTACTTGCATGCTAGTTGGTACAGCTCATATTCTGACCTATCAAAACTGAAAGAGAAGACAAAAACACATTGCATCTCGATCAGGGAACTCCTTGCTCTTGCCCACCCCTGTGAGAGTGTTAGGTACCCACATGGAAACTTGGATACCAAGACTCCAGAACTGGTTCTTCCACACTTTAACTTGTTTTCCCTCATTCTAAGCCCCAACATATCTCACAGATGAAATGGATACAAGCTTATGTGAAATGTTCCCCAAATTTAACGAATAAAACTAAATGTAGTCTGCATGCATTTGGTAATAGCCGTAACGTCAGCAGCAACAAATTAACTACCATCAGGGCACTGCATTTGTTTGGTTGAGTAATCCAAAGATGAAGATCATAACCCAGAGATGAAGAATATGAATTCCAGCATTCAGTTGAGAATCTTATTCTAGTAGAAAAGATCTGGTTTCAGTGAAAGTAAATGCAAATCTGTTAATTACTATAAAATTCTAATTAGATCATGAGTAACCTTTTGGTGAAGGAAATCTGTCATTCTTACCTGGTCTGGTTTAAATGTTTGTCCATTCTCAAAGCAATGTCACTGACAGGCTATAATGGTACTGAATCGCTGCACACAGAAATTTAAGTGGGCAGCCCATCAACACCACCTTCAGAAAACTAATGATGCAATATAAGAAACAGCCTTCTTCAAAAGCTTCCATAATCTCAAGACAAATAGAAAATATTAAAGGCGCCCAAAGGATGGAATAAAGATTTTTCACAAGTTGTACAACAGAGTTCCACTTATGAGAATTCAATAAGGCATTCATTAATTATTTGTTACTCATGGCACTGAGAAACGATCTTAGTGGATTTGAAAGCTGCTTTACCTTATCTAAAATTTTGAGAAGCATTCACTGCTATTTCACCAGGTAGCAAAGAGAAACTGGACAGCTTCTTCTCTGGGCCACCATCTTAGCCAGCATTCCTCAACATCTCAGGACATGCTTCATTGGCGGTGAACACCAGCAACTCTGCACAGAGGTTGACATCTGACAAGTGCCAGCCTCACTACATCATCACAGCCCACATTTCAGACTCACCTATTATAAAGTTCATCACTTCAACACTGCAATTTGGAACTCACTGCCACCAGTGTTGCAATGCTGCTTTGCACAGCTGTGTGTGCAAGGACAGGAACCAATTTCACACAATGGAACAAAGTATATTTTTGATTCCTAGATTGCTTTCTTAGCCTTCACTCATTTTGCACCTACTTGGATGTTTCCAGCATCTATCTTGCCTTTTACTGTACTGCTGCTTCATTCAGAACTTACTTTTTAGTGTAGACAAAGTCAGGCTGTTTGTTATGTTTGCCAGCAATAAACAGTCAAGGAGATTAATTTAGTGGTGTATAATGTTGTGCTACAATGTCACACCAACAACACATGGCAGCAGCTTACATAGCAAACAAACCACATGTGCTTCATTCAAATGGCTATGCCTCAAAACCTAAGGGGAGTAAGTCCTTAGTTCAGTCAAGGTGGGTGGCGGGGGGAAGACGATCCGTCAGGATACTCTGCCACAGTCAGTCAAGGACAGCACCTGTAGTGATTAGAACCTGGTGGATCTCGACTACAAAAGGTCCTTAGTTGGGGAGGTTAACCTGGGCCAAATTAGGAAAGCCCTGGCTGACCAATATAACCAAAAGGTCACTTGGTGACAGGATACTGGCCTCTGTGCAGTTATTTCAGTGGTGACGGGAGTGAGAAAATATGTGCCTGAAGAGCATTTGCTTGTAACAGCCATCATGCAATTGGGGGGTAAGTATTTTTGGCACCATGCCTTTATTTGGAAAGCATGACTCATTTGGACCCAATATGTGGAAAGAATGGGATTTTTTTCCCAGGCAAATGACATTGACCCACTAATTTTCCCAGAAGCACCAGACACTAAAACCTTCCAAGAGTGGACACAGCTGATTAAGGAATATTACAACCCCAAACCTCCTAACTCTGAGACATAATCAGTTTTATTCAGCTATTAGAGAACCAGGGTGTGAAGGGGCCGGTATTGGACTGGGGTGGATAAAGTCAGAAGTCACATGACACCAGGCTACAGTCCAACAGGTTCACTCGAAATCACAAGCCTTGGGAGCGCTATTCCTTCATCAGATGAAGGACACTGACAAAGGAGCACCGCTCCAAAGGATTATGATCTCAAACAACTCTGCTGGACTACAACCTGACATCACATGACCTCTGACCTGGTGGAATCCATACTGGGATTTTTAACAAGGTTGAGACAACTGGCAGAGGCATGTGATTTTGGGTCAACCCTGAATGAGATGCTAAGACACCATTTAGTGTGTGGGATTAATGACATAACCATGCAAAAGCACTCAGGAGCTGAAGTCCAACTGGACTTCAATCAGGCACTACAATTGGCTTCATCATTAGAGAATGTGGCAAGTTGAACACAGGAGCTACAGGGCATCCCGGGGAAGTGGACTTCCTCACTTGCCCGACTGAGCTTGGAGAACACCATTTGAGTGTAGGCAATCACAGAGCCTCACACAGGGCATACCCTGAGCAGTGGGGCCCTTGGCCAGCCCACAGCAGAACGCCACAACAAAGCAGAGCCTTGGCCAAGTAACTAAACAGCTCTTCAGGATCTGGGCAAACAAGCCAAAGTATCTGCTGCCGGTATGCGGACTTGAGACAGCAAAGGAGTCCTATAAGGTCTGACTCGAATAAGAAAACTCATTGGCTGGTACTCAGGAGAGTTCACAACCTGGAAAGTCCCTCTACATGTAGATTGGGACAATTAAATTGCTTAGCGAAATCCAAATCAGAACTGATTAAAATTAATTTGTTATATGGCCACCCAATTCCCTTGGAGCTCAATACTGATGCAGCTGTATCTGCATTTTCAGAATTGGTCTTTAACAAGATCCACTCAGGACTCTAACCCTTGGTTTGCTCAAGGCCTCAACCAGACTGAGAACACACACTGGAGAACTGTTGCAGATTAAGGATATGACTTTGGTTCTGGTCTCCTACAAGGAGCAGTTGGTGCCATTAACACTGATGATAGTAAAAGGCTCTGGCTCACATTTAATGGGGTGGAATTGGTTGAGAAAGATTCACCAAGATTGGCTCAACACTTTTCAATTTGAAGATGGCCGACTCAGTGAAGTCCTTGTGAAATACTCAGGTGGTTTTCCAGGAAGGGCTAGGGATTATCAAAGGGGCCAAAGCCACTTCACTTGTTGACCAGGAAGCAATTTTGCAAGGCCTGCCTGGTGCCGTTTCCCTTGCAGGCAAAAGTAGATGTGGAAATCAGGAGACTGGAGAGCAAAGGAATCAAGCCAGTTTGCAGAACGGGCAGCACCGGTCGTACCGATTATGGAGCCTGACAACTGTTTGCCTTTGTGGGGATTTTAAGCAAACGGTAAACCGCTTCTCGCAGCTGGATAAATACGCAATTCCTTGCATAGAGGACTTGTATGCAATGTTGGTAGTGAGGAGAGCTGTCCTTTACAAAGCTGGGCATGACCCAAGTCTACCTGTAATTACGACTGGATGAGGAGTCCCAGACATATGATATATGTAAGACTCATAAGGCTTTACAGAGGAACCTCGATTATCTGTAGGACATGGGCAAAGGGTATTTCGCTTGGCTAATTGAATGCTGGATAACATAGTTATCTTGTTCGGATAATCTGGAATTTGGTTAATCGAATGCCAGATAATCGACGTTTCTCTGTATATCAATATCTGTATCATCAGCCTGCGCCCTTTTCAGCAGACCAAGGAGAACATTTTACAAAGGGCTACCCCAAGTTGTCATTTATCTAGATGATGTGCTGATAACAGAGAAAACCATAGTGCTTAAACATTTCTCCCAGGCAGGTGTATGCCTTAGAATGGAAAAATGTGTAGCCCATGTATCCAAGTTACCTCCTTGTGTTACAGAGGAGACAAAAATCAGGTTACACTTGTTGGAAGAGCAAGTGAGGGTGATCAAAGGAGCCCTGGTTCCCAGACCTGCACCAGAGCTTAGGTCGTTCTTTGAGATAATGAATTATTACAGAAAATTCATACATAACCTGGCCTCCAACTTGGCACCCTTACACTGGCTACTGAAAAAGGGACAGCCTTGGAAATGGTCGTGTAGCCAAGAACTACCCTTTAGGAAAATGAAAGAGCATCGCGTCATTTAAGGTGTTAGCTCACTACAATCTGGAGTGAGTAGTAGTGCTGACACGCGATGTCTTCCTGTACAGTATTGGAGTATTGTTGACTCACTGGTGATCCAATGGAGAGGGTATAGTGTATGCTTCCCAGACTTTGGCTGATGCCGAACGCAAACATGCCCAGATAGAGAAGGAAGGTTTGGCAGTCATCTTTGGTGTGAGGAGGTTCCACCAGCACATTTGTAGATGGGAATTTGTGATAATCATAGATCACAAACTCTTGCTAGGGCTACTGAAAAAAAGACAAGGCGGTGCCACCCACAGCTTCCAGTGCAATTGCACACTGAGCCCTTATTCTCAGTTTGAACATGTTAGAACATTGTCCAGGAAGCCAAGTGGCTAATGTGAATGTCTTGATTCACCTCCCATTGGCACATACTCCACTGGTGATGCCAACCTCAGAAGAGAGCATTTTGGTTTTAAACTTCCTGGATGCCACTGCAGTCACTAGAAACAAAACCTGTCCTAGCTAAACTAAAAAAGCTTGTGGTAATTGGTAGGCAGGGTGAAAGAGAACAGAAAGGCCATCACAACCAGGAATGGAACATTTCTAGAGCCAGTGACACCAGATCACCTTAAAAGATGGCATATTACTATGAGGGAGCAAGGATGATTATCCCAAGTAAAGGATGCCGCCACATACTGGCTGACCTCCACCAGGGTCATCCAGAGGTTTCCATGAAGAAGATGCTAGCAAAAAGATATGTCTGGTGGCCAGAATTTAATGTTGACATAGCTGTGTTGGTGGGGCAGTACTCAGTGCCAACAAGGACAAAAACTGCTACCCCCCCCGCCCCCCAAACCATACACACAATTGCTGAAATGGCTAGAAAAATCCTGGATTCAGCCATGTTGACTATGCCAGTCCTCTCATGGACTGAATGGTCCTGGTCATTGTGGAAGCCCATTTAAACTGGTTGGACATGTTTCAAGTTCATTCGATAACATTGCTCATGATACAGAGATTCTACTCAGACCCCTTGGCATCATGGTAGCCCAAACACACCAACACACTAAAACAGCACTGCTGCCTCACAGCATCAGGGTCCCAGGTTCAATTCCAGCCTCGGGCGACTGTGTGCGCGGAGTTTGCACATTCTCCCCACGTCTGTGTGGGTTTCCTCCGAGTGCTCTGGTTTCCTCCCATAGTCCAAAGATGTGCATGTCAGGTGAATTGGCCATGCTAAATCGCTCATAGTATTAGGTGCATTAGTCATAGGGAAAATGAGTCTGGGTGGGTTACTCTTCAGAGGGTCAGTTTGAACTGGTTGGGCTGACGGGCCTGTTTCCACACTGTAGTGAATCTAATCTAATCTAATCATAAACTAATGACCTTGAAAGCCCTATCCAGACAACAAGCAAAACCAAATGTCATTTACAAAATACCTTGCAAGAACTGCAACAAACATTACATTGGACAAATAGGCAGAAAACTAGCCACCATGATAAATGAACATCGACTAGCCACAAAAAGACATGACCCACTCTCACTAGTATCTTTACATACAGATGAGGAAAGACACCACTTCGACTGTGACAAACATCCATCTTAGGACAAGCCAAACAGAGACACGCATGAAAATTCCTAGAAACATGGCATTCCAACTGGAACTTTAACAACAAACACGTCATCTTGGATCCAGTTTACCACACCCTGAAAAAAAAGAATAGTAAACTACTTCACCACAGAAAATCACATTGCCAGCCCTAGGAAACCTAAACCCGTAAATAAAAAGCAGGCCATACCACCAATTCTTCACCAGAGGGTCACTGGTGATGCTACCTAGTATGGTGACAAAATTTCTGAAAACAAATCTTCCAGCTCAGCAAGCAGACTTTCTTCCAGCATCTAGTCTTGATACAATTTTATAGGTTTCTTTGAGATCACTCTTCAAACTTTAGTGTCTACAATTCTAACCAATCTAGGCTCCCTTTCTAAGTCAGTCCTACCATCCCATGAACTGGTCTGATAAACCTTTGCTGTACTCTCCTTCCCATAGCCAGAATATCCTTCCTTAAACAAGAGGCCAAAACTGTATGAACACCCCAGGTGTGGTTTCACCAAGGGCCTGTACAATTGCAGTACGACACCCCTGCTTCTGCATGCAAATCCTCTTGCTCTGAAGGTCAACATACTATTTGCCTTTCTCACTACCTGCAGCACCTTCATGCTTATTCATGTAAAAGGACACCCAGCTCTCATTTCACCTCCCTCTTTGCCATTCTATCACCATTCAGTCTACTTTCCTGGTTTTTTTGCCACCAATCTAATTATAAACAATATGATTACTTTAGATTTAGAAAATAATTGCCTATTTAGAAACATAGAAACTAGGAACAGGATTGGGCCATTCGTACATGTGAATAACCTCACATTTAGCCACATTGCATTTCATCTGCCATGCACTTGCTCACTCACTCAATTTGCGCAAATCACACTGAAGCAACTCTACACCCTCTTCACAGTTCATCCAGCTTTGTGTTCTTTGAAAATGAGATTTGTTTGGACAGAACTAAAAATGAATGAATGAAGAGGAAGTAATATTTGACAAACCTGATAGTTTTTTTTGAGTTGTCACTAGCAGTGTTAGTAAAGGGATCAGGTGGATGCTGAGTATTTGGATTTGCAGAAGGCTTTTGATATGTCTCACACAGGAAATTAGTAAACAAAATTGAAGCACATGGATTTCAGGGTATTTTACTAATATGGATTGATGTTTGGTTTGCAGGCAGAAACAAAGTGCGGGACTAAATGGGGTATCCCAGGTTGGCAGGCTACGACCAGTGTGGCACTGCAAGGATCAACGCGAGAGTACCAGCTGTTCAAATTCCAGATCAACTGTTTGAATGTGGGAGTCAATTTTATATTGCCAAGTTTGCAGATAATACAAAACTTGGTGGGAAAGAGTTTTAATGAGTATTCAAGGAGGCTCAGGCTGAGAGATTAAAAAGAGATTCGTAGATTGAATATAATGTGGATAAGTATGATGTTATCCACTTTGGTAGGAGAAAAAAAGCAGTGAAGGGTATTTCTTAAATAGTGAGAGACTGGAAAGTGTTCATATCCAAAAGACCCTAGGTCTCCCTGTTCAGAAGTCACTGAAAGTTAACACACAGGTGCAGCAAGCAATTCAGTAGGCAAACCCAGTATGGTAGCTTATATCACAAGAGGAGTTCAGTACAGGAGTCTTGCTTCATATGTGTACAACATCGGTGGGAAGACATCTCGAGCATTATGAGCCTTAGTCTGGTTCTGGCCCCTAACAAATGATAATCTATCCATTTCAAACCCATTGACTCCCACAGCTATCTCGACTACACCTTCTCTCACCCACCTTTCTTCAAAAATACTATTCCATACTCCCAATTCCTCCCCCTCTACTGCATCTGGTCCCAGGAGGAGTCATTTGACTTCAGGACATCCCAGATAACCCCCTATCTTAGGGACCATAGTTTCCCCTCCTCAGTAAATTAAGGATGTCCTCAATTGCAACTCCTCCATCTCCTGCACTTCTGCCATCAAATCCCCCCTCCTCCCAATAAGGATAGAGTCCCCTTAGTCCTCACATACCACCTCAACCTCAGAATCCAATGCATCACCCTCCGACATTTCTGCCATCTACAATCGGACCCCACCATCAAAAAGATATTTCCTTCCCAACCCGTCCGCTTCACTTTGTGATGCCCTAGTCAACCAACTTGGTACCTTTCTGCAAGAGGTGCAACACCAGCCCCACACCTCCCCTCTCACCTCTGATAAAGGGTTTAAAGTCAATTTCAAAAGTTCAAAGATAAAAACAGTCAAAATTACTGTGACACTCACCCAGAAATATCAGAATAAATAGCAGTATCCACAAAGTAGGTTGGTAGTAAATGGCAAACTAGGAGGAGGATTGCCATAAAGTTCTCTCCTTGTGTCAACCAGAGGTCTATCACTGCTGGCATAGCAGCCCAATAGGTTCCCAGAAAAGGGACAGCTCCAAGTGTGGCTGCTAGAGCTGAGAAAGAAAACGACAAATAATGTTTACAGCAAGGATCACTATACCACTTCTAAGTTGTAACCTAAATGAATGTTCATCTTTCGTTTAGCCGTGACAGCTGGTTGTTTTAAGTCAATTTCTTGCCCCTAAACACATGCTCCTTTTGAAAAAGCCAAACCAAATCTTAGTTTTGCCTTTAGCAAGACTTAAGACTACCTCATGATCTTAAAACTTTTTCTAGGTTTAACATCAGATATCAGGTCCTCACTGAGTGTCTCACTAAAATTTGGGGTTAGTTAGACCTCCATCAGGTGCAATCAACATCCCTAAGCCCACCTTCATAATGTTATCATTCTTGACAGTGGTTCGGCTATTTGTATAGCTATACAAGTCGCCAATAGGCGGACCATCAGTTTCAGTTTCAAAGCAACAGTTCAGTTATTTTCAATTTTGACATCATATCAGTGCTGACCTGAAGAGACAAATTAAAACCGTTAAAAGATCTTTCTTTGGATCAATGTTCCATCCTCCCCATCTATAAAATCTCATCTTAAATGGAAACCAAATGAACATTATTTGCCTAATTGGTCAAGATACTTTCGACTTGCAACAAATGATATCACAAAGCTGCACCAGCCATACAGCAGCCAGGATTGGGTTCATAAAGGCTTGGTTCTGTGATAAAACATTGCATACGTACTGCTATATCAAAAAAAAGGGATCATAAAAGGAAAACAAACAAGTGGTGTAAACAGGCAAGATTTAAAGTGAACACTGCTGGGAACACAAAAATAATGAGACAGTCAGAAATTAAATTTAATAAATCTGGTAATATGCAAGTTGGTACCAAGGAAAATAACTGTGACAACTGCTGCAAAGTATAAAAACCCAACTGATTTACTCATGGGGGCAGAGCACTCCAATCTAGTCAGAAGTACAAAGACTTAGGCCAGAATCCTTGCTGCAAATGTGTTGCTGGTCAAAGCACAGCAGGTTAGGCAGCATCTCAGGAATAGAGAATTCAACGTTTCGAGCATAAGCCCTTCATCAGGAATAATCCTTGCTGCTGATTTAGGAGTGCAGAGTCAGAATAAATCCCAGCACTACAGAGCCAACCTCAGGGAATGTGCCGTGAAGGTCAAAGTTTGTTTATCAGGGAGTGGGGTGAAAATGTGACTTGTACTAGGCAACTCTAGAAATAGTGAGGAGGCAGAGTCAGATGTACAGATGGCCTGCCTTGGCTGTTCGTCAAATATTTTCGTTAAAATGCAGAATAACAAAAAGCAGCTATTAAAAAGGCTGGGTACACTGAAAAGTCTCTTAATGATGCTGGGTTGTTAAATTCTAAAACAATGCATTGCTAAAGTCTGTACCAGATGGAAAAAAATATAATGGCTGAATTACAACATAACTAGTAATCTGTATTTGAAATTGTACCTTATATATGAAAAAATGTCTATAACCAGTACCTGAAGGAATGAAGACAATATTGATTCCAAATATAGTGTGTGTCAACCAGGTGTAAAGCCCATAGAAAGCAGCCATCTTCAGGGATGCATCAAACACACCACTTGAATGGAAACAGATAAATTGCAAGTCATTCTTTTTGAAGCAATTTACTTGTGTGTTAAGATATGCCACAACTGAAGCTAGACATACTAGTAATAGAATACAAGAGCCCCTAGGCAAAAATAATTGAAAGCTGTATTTCATATTTCTAAACCATTCTTGCAAACTAACTAAACTGCACAAAGTTTAAATTAACCAAACACAAATTATAACTTTCCCACTACGTAACCAAAATAAAGTGTTTCTTGGTTGAGTCACCCGAGTCAATAAATTTTCCATTTTCCTCATAGAAAGTGCAAAATACAGCCACAGCCAAAATGGCTTATATTTTTATTTGTATGTGAGATGTGAGCATCACTGGTTAGGTCAGCAATTATTACTCATTCCAAATTGCACTGGAAATGTTGTTAGGTAGCTCTAACATCGTGACCAAATAAAAATTGCAATATATTTCCAAGTCAGGATGGTGTGGGTTTTGGAAGAGAACTTGCAGGTGGTGGTGTTCCCATTTATCTGCAGTCCTTATCTTTCTTGATTAGGAGGATTTGAAAGGTACTGTCAAAGCAGACTTGGTGAGTTACTGCAGTGCATTTTGTCGAAGGTAGTCACTACCAGCACCGTGTATCAGTGATGAAAAGAGTAAATGTTGAAGGGTACCAAACAAGCAGGCTGCTTTGTTGTAGTTGGTACCAAGCTTAAGTATTGTTAGAGCTGCACTCACCCAGGCCAGAGAGAGTACTCTATCATACTTTGCCTTTTAGATTGTGGAAACACTTTTTAGAAGCAGGTGATGAGTTACATGCCACATAATTCATAGCCTCTGATCTGCTCTTGTAACCACAGTATTTTTACATCTGGTTCAGTTCAGTTTCTGGTCAATAGTAACCCCCAGAGTGTTCATAATGTGGCAGAATCAGTGGTGGTAATGTAGTTGAATTATCAAGGGATGATGATAAAATTCTCTTTTGGAGATGATCATTGTTTGATACTTGTGTGGTGTGAACATTGCTTGGCATTTATAAGCCTAAACCTAAATAGTGTTCAGGTCTTGCTGTGTATGGATAGGGATTGCTTCAGTATCTGAGGAGCTGCAAGTGATGTTGAACATTGTGCAATCATCAGCAAACGTCCTCACTTCAATTCTCATTATGGAGCAGCTGAAGATGGCTGGATGGAGGTAACTACCGCAAGGAACTCTTGCAGTGATTTCCTTGAATTTGGATGGTTGACCTCCAAGAAGCACATACCTTTCTTAGTGTTGGGTATAACTCCATCCAGTGGAATATGTTCCCCGGATCTCCATTGACTCCATTTCTGCTCAACTATCTACAGTCAATTAATTGTCAAATCATATTGAAGTATCGACAACTCTTTTCACATCTCTCTGCTTTATCCTCAGATATGCTCATTTTCATGGCAAAGCAAATGCTGGTAAGTGTATGATTATATCCTTCTGTTTTCAATGGATTATGCACATGTAGGCATGTCATAACTGACAATGCTTGATTTGAAATTTTGCACAATGGGCACTTAAAGGTGCTCTCTGAATCCTACAGAAGCTTTATTCACATCTATGTCAGCTATGTTTCCAGAAAAAGTTTCAAGATCTTGACAACACCCATGCAAAATCAAATGGTAAATGATTCAAATGAGCTAAACATTGAAAAAGCTAGAGTGTAATGTCAGTTAGTTCTTGTATTTTTTCATTAGCTGCAATTGAAATCAGTTTGTCTGGGCAGTATGTTTAAGTTATGTAAAACTTTTCCTACTCCAAAAGACAAATATGTAATAGGTTATTTGATTTTGTTTAGGGCAGTTAACATTAATGATAAATGAGTGGTTGCTCAACCAACATGCTGCAAGTGCTCAAAAGCTTTTTCAAAAAAAAGTATTTTCATATAGTTGTGTGATATCCAATATATTCACACATTTATTGGTAAAATCTGTATGAACCAAATGTTTGTCAGATACCAGAATCAACAAACTATTTTATATTTGTTTTTGAATTTTTCTAGATTAAAAACAAGGTCCAAAATTAGGTATGTTTTGATATACAAATTGTTTTCTGATTAGCTTTTCATGGTGTATTCAGCTGGGCCTCCAGTCAAGTCAATGTATATTTTCAACGCCTGCAGAAAAGTTTGGAGTCTCAATCAGCTTAGAAAAGATAGCAATGATGACTCAATATAGTCCATCTGAAAGAAGCACTACAATTAAGTAAAACAACTGAAAAATGTTGAGATTTGTTTGGTTCCGAGATCAACAGTTCTGAGATTCTCAAGAAGTGGAAGTTGTTAAAAAGCTGAAGTTGCCATCGTCCCAGATGATAACAGGCAGCTCCTCTCATTAGAGAAAGACATGTGATGGTAAGTTTAACCAATGGGTCGTCAGGCCTCGTGAGATTGAGTGGCCTGAGCCAAAAGAAGAACTAGCACTGTTGGCATCGCAGTGCCACCAGCCATCTAGCCAATTGAGCTAACAGAGATGACTGCTTTCAAATCAAGGCCTTGCTTATCCACAAGTCCTTGTAGGTAGGCTAGTACAACAGTGATGGGATGTTCATTTGGACAAAAAAAGTGATTTGATAGAGGTGTATAAAGTTATTAGAAGCCACTGTGAGTGATTGAGGTAGCTAGGCCCAAGGGTCATAAATGCCAATTTATAAGCAAATGATTTAAGACCAAGAATAAAACATACTTCTCAAAGAATTAAATTAATTCCAGCAGCTAATGGTTGAAGTAGAACCATGTCAACATTTAAAAACATACTGGATAGGTTATTGTCATACTTTTTAATGTCATATTCTATGTATCATTAAAATAAATCCAAACACCTAAGACACAGCAAACAGTCTGACAACAACTGTTGAAACCCTGCATACTTAACTAGCTGTCGAGTCACCCTCACCACTAGCCCAATATATAGCTATGACAAATGTACATATGGAAAGACATGAAAAATCTCATGTTCTTTAAGCAAAACTATGAATTAATCAGGCCAATTACCAGCCTATTCTCTTTCCTGAAGCATCAGAAAAGTGGTGAAGGAGACATCAACGTAAGTATGCAATTATATAACTATTATCCTTGATCCAGATCTAGTTATGAATTGCAAAAACAGTTCTGAATACCACACTAAAAGACCAAAAAATCTCTTTTTTCAGAAAGTTTTTATTTATACTGGCATTTTTGTGAAATTCAAAATCCCAAGTCATAATTCTATTCAATACCTGATTCTGTAATGTCCAAATTTAATTCTGCACTCTTCTAGCATATTTCCAGTACTATAAGTGGCGCCATCCCCAAACTCAATCCTCTGGTATTGTGAATTAAGAATTTCTCAGAGTAAAGGCTATGGCAGTATGATATGGCCTGCAGTTAATGCAAAGTTTCATACATAGAAACATTTAATTGCCAGACCTACCCAACTGCAGCCACATTTCAGCTTGTAATTATACCTAACTTTAAAATAAATTAGCCTGATTTTGTTTTCATTCTGTTCATTAATATTCCAATTTGTATTGCCTTATTTTGTGAATTTTCCTTTTCACATTGGATTTCTTCTTTACTTGTTTATCCAGTATAACTTTACAACTTTTCTCTCCTGTTATTCATTTCATACAAAGTTTAGTTGAGTTTCCAAACATCTAATCAACTGGGATTGCTTTACCTTAAGTGTAACCCTCTCCCACAACTCTCGTGATCAATTTCAAGGGGATACCAGTCTCAAGTAAAAAGAGTAATATTTGCATTCACATGGTAGTTCTCATGTTCTAGAACATTGCAAAATGTTTTTTTTAAGCCAAAGTGGCATATTTGAGGTGTAATTGTATTATAGAAAATATTGCTTATTTCCTATGATTTGATTATGAGGTGTGCTTGAAGTTTCTACCTTTCGTCGGGCTACTTAAAGACCTCATCACCCGACGCCTGGAGGAAGAACGCCTCATCTTGTGTCTCGGAACACTTCAGCCCCAGGGCATCAATGTGGATTTCACCAGTTTCCTCATTTCCCCTTCGCCCACCTCACCCCAGCTGCAGCCTTCCAGCTCAGCACTGCCCTCATGACCTGTCCTATCTTCCTTTACGCCTATCCACTCCACCCTCTTTTCTGACCTATCACCTTCATCCCCACCCCATTCACCTGTTGTACTCTATGCTACTTTCTCCCCACCCTCAATCCCCTCTCATTTATCTCTCCACTCTGCAGACACCTTGCCTCTATTCTTGATGAAGGGCTTTTGCCCGAAACGTCAATTTTCCTGCTCCTTGGATGCTGCCTGACCTGCTGTACTCTTCCAACACCACTCTAATCTAGACTCTGGTTTCCAGCATTTGCAGTCCTTGCTTTTACCTACTTTAAGACTGAGACATTGCAAGAATCGAAAACACAAGAGAAAAAAGATCAATGTCATGGTGCTGGATGAACATGAAGCACTGATTGATCTACTTGATAAGCAATCCAGTCAGCTTAATATTCCTGCAGAAGTTGAGTCATACAGCCATCACTTGGAACTTCGACTCAAATAATTCCATAATCCAGGAGGACCTAACAATTTGATATAGAACGCTCCATGCTTTTGTGTTCTGATGGAAGGGGATGCTAACTATGTGTGTGTCATTGCTGAGAAGACTTTATCATCAGGAGATTACTGTTTGCATTGATTTTTCCAATAGATCTTCTCCACACATTAAATTTCATGGCTGTAATCTTGATGTTTGGAGAGGGATGATCGTACCTCCTTTAGGAATGGCAGTGAGCATTTCAGCAAAGTCAGAAGAGAATGTTTCTTCAACATCATCATCAGAATCCAGGGTTGAGGCATAAAATAAGACGACTGTTGCATATTGATTATGGCTGACCTATTAATGAAATGTCATGAACGTTTCAATTATACAACTGGGAATTCTGCAGTGCATTCAAAATTCTTAGGTGAATGCTAAACCAACTTCCTAGACACGTGGCTGACCATCAGCCTTTACTTTCCATCGGAAGAGGTGTATAGAACATAGAACAGTACAACACAGAACAGGCCCTTCAGCCACGATGTTGTGCTGACCATTGATCCTCATGTAAGGTAAACCTAATGTACAAATCCTCAAATTTCTGTGACGTTATCAGTGTCCAGCAGTCTCTTAAATATCCCCAATGACCTCACTTCCACAACTGCTGCTTGCAACGCTTTCATGCTCTCTCAACTTTCTGCGTAAAGAACCCGCCTCTGACATCCCCTCTATACTTTCCGCCAAACAGCCTAAAACTATGACCCCTCGTGTTAACAATTTCTGCCCTGGGAAGAAGTCTCTGGCTATCAACGCCTCTCATCATCTTGTACACCTCAATTAGGTCCCCTCTCTTCCTTCTTTTTTCCCAATGAAAAAGTCCACGCTCAGTCAACCTCTCTTCGTAAGATAAACCCTCCAGTCCAGGCAGCATACTAGTAAACCTCCTCTGAACTCTCTCCAAAGCATCCACATCTTTCCTATAATAGGGCGACCAGAACTGGATACAGTATTCCAAGTGCGGTCTAACCAAAGTTTTATAGAGCTGCAACAAGATCTCACGGCTCTTGAACTCAATCGCCCTGTTAATGAGAGCCAAAACACCATATGCTTTCTTCACAACCCTGTCCACTTGGATGGCAATTTTAAGAGATCTATGTACCTGCACACCAAGTTCCCACTGTTCCTCCACACTGCCAAGAATCCTATCTTTAATCCTGTACTCAACTTTCAAGTTCAACCTTCCAAAATACATCACTTCGCACTTATCCAGGTTGAACTCCATCTGCCACCTCTCAGCCCATCTCTGCATCCTGTCAATGTCACGCTGCAGCCTACAACAGTCCTCTATACTGTCAACTACACCTCCAACCTTTGTGTCGTCTGCAAACTTGCTAACCCATCGTTCATCACCTCAACCAAGTCATTAATAAAAATTACAAAGAGTAGAGGCTCAAGAACAGAGCCCTGTGGAACACTACTCTCCACCGACTTCCAGGCAGAATACTTTCCTTCCACTACCACTCGCTGTCTTCCGATGGCCAGCCAATTCTGTATCCAGACAGCTAAATTTCCCTGTATCCCATTCCTCATGACCTTCTGAAGGAGCCTACCATGGGAAACCTTATCAAATGCCTTGCTGAAGTCCATAAACACCACATTCACTGCTCGACCCTCATCAACTTGTCTAGTTACATCCTCAAAGAACTCAATAAGATTTGTGAGGCATGACCTGCCCCTCACAAAGCTGTGCTGACTGCATTTAATCAAGTCATGCTCTTCCAGATGATCATAAACCCTACCTTCAGAATCCTTTCTAACACCTTGCAGACGACAGACGTGAGACTGATTGGTCTGTAATTGCCGGGGATTTCCCTATTTCCTTTCTTGAATAGAGGAATTACATTTTCCTCCCTCCAGTCCTCAGGTACTACTCCGGTGGAGAGCGAGGATGCAAAGATCTTCACAAGCGGCAAAGCAATCACATTTCTCGCTTCCCAAAGGAGCCGAGGACAAATCTGGTCTGGCCCTGGCGCCTTGTCAATCTTGATGTTTGTCAAAACTTTCAACACATCAGCTTCCTCAATCTCTACCTGTTCCAGCATGCTTACCTGCTCCTCAATGGTTTCATTCACTACAAAGGTCCTTTTCTCTGGTAAAGACAGAAGCAAAAAACTCATTTAGGGCTTCCCCTACCTCCTCAGACTCTATACACAAGTTCCTTATGCTATCCCTGATCGGCCCTACTCTTTCTATGATCATTCTCTTATTCCTCACATACGTGTAAAATGCCTTTGGATTCTCCCTAATTTTTCCTGCCAAGTCTTTTTCATGCCCCTTCCTGGCTCTCCTTAGACCATTTTCAGCTCCTTCCTCACCTGCCTGTAATCCTCTAGAGCTGAGCAAGACCCTTGCTTCCTCCACCTTACGTAAGCTGGCCTTCTTTCTTTTGACGAGAAGCTCATCCGCTCTCATTATCCAAGGTTCCTTTTATCTTACCCTTTCTTGCCTGTTTCAGAGGAATACATTTACGCATCACTTGCAACAACTGTTCCTTAAACACAGTCTCCATATGTCTATAGTGCCCTTTCCATGGAACAATTGCTCCCAGTCCATGCTTCCCAACTCACATCTGATAGTATCATAGTTTCCTTTTCCCCAATTAAATATCCTCCCATTGTGCCTGCTTCTCTCCATCTCCATAGCTACGTAGAACGTGAGGCAGTTGTCGTCACTATCACCAAAATGCTCTCCCACCGCAATTTCCGACACCTGCCCCGGCTCATTGCCGAGCACCAAGTCCCCTCGTCGGCCTGTCAATGAACCGAGTTAGGAAACCCGCCTGAACACACCATACAAAAACAGCTCCTTCCAAACCATCTGCTCGAAGGAGGTTCCAATCAATATTGGGAAAGTTAAAGTCACCCATTACAACAATCCTACTACATTCACACTTTTCCAAAATCTGCAATCTATGCTTTCTTCAAATCTCCCTGCTGCTGTTGGAGGGCCTGTAGTAAACCCCTAATGAGGTGACTGCTCCCTTATTGTTCCTAATTTCCACCAATACTGACTCAGTAGGCAGACTCTCCCGACAATGGTAACTTCTGAAGTGGTGATATCCTCTCTGATTAGCAGTGCTACACCCCCTCCTCTTTTTTTCCCCCCTCCCTATTCTTTTTAAATGTTCTAAACCCTGGAACATCCAGCAACCATTCCTGCCCCTGAGAAACCCACGTCTGTGTTATGCCCACAACATCATAGCACCAGGTACTGATCCATGCTCTAAGCTCATCACTTTTATTCCTGATACTCCTTGCATTAAAGCCAACACATTTTAACCGATCCCTTGGTTCTTTCCCAGGAAATTCCTTCCCATTGGCTGCGCTACCTCTTGCTATTGCCTCATCTCCATCAACTCTCACCACCGGTATATAGCTCAGGTTCCCATCCCCCCCTGCCATATATGGCTGCAGCTACCCATCCTCAGGAGGGCAGTGATGTCAATTTGGAGTCTTGACAGTTCACGTAATAAAATTGCCGTTTTTCTTTCCAGATGGTCACTAAACATGAGATTATACATACATGTTCTAACATTCCAAGCTGCAAAATCTAGGAGATTTCTCTTTCACCACAAAGATGGTGATTCTGCAGCATGTGGCTTCCGTACCAAGAGGAACAGCCTGTTTTTAGGACATCTTTTCTAGCACCTTGCTGATCTGGTATGAAGCAGAGCATATTGTGAAGAGGACTGGTGCTCTTGATGCTGCTGACTAAAGACATCTTTGTCCCAAGCAAAGTGTCCATTGATCTTCAGGCATCTGTTGCCTGTGTACAGTCTTGACTAGAGACAATCAGATCCAGAGCCCTGTTTTTGTCATCAATTTTCCATCACTTCAGGGCATGAAAAATGGGCCCTGAAAAGCAGCCCTTGCTGAAGTTTGGATAACATGGTATCATTATTTATGTACTTTTGATGGGTTGCTCTTCAGATTTCAGTGATATGTCAAACCACAATGACTGGAAACGCTTGCCACTACAGCTATTTGCTGCTTTTGCAGCTGTTGAGACTGTCTTGCTTCATCTATTTTGCCGCTGAAAACTATTTGGATTTCATTTTTGCTTAGGAGTAGCTTACCCAGCCTGTCACCATGGATAGTGCTACCAGAAGCAAGGAGCATTGGTTATGGGGTCATTGGAGCACACAAGACTCTCCTCTGCATTGAGGTGTGATCCACAGAAAATAGTTGGCTGTAATCTTGACGTGTGGAGAGCAGCTATTGGGAAAAAAATCAATGCAAACAGTAATCTCCGGATGACAAAAGTTTGCTCAGAAATAGCACAAACATAGCTAACATCCCCTTCCATCAGGAGGCCAGAAAACAAAAACATGGAGTATTCTATATCAAAGTGCTGGATCCTCCTGGATTACGGTATTATTTGAGTCAAGATTCCAAGTGATGGCTGTATGACTCGACCTTTGTGCAGGATCTTCCTAGGTTATCAGTTACAATACAAATTTATCTCCAGATGATCTTCCTCCTTATCTAAAAACTCTTCACTTTTACACCCTTTATACACTATGGACAGCACATCATCAATATTAACATTACCTACTTCAACTAATTTCTCACTGGTATGGAACTGCTGTACAATATTCTTCCCATTAATAGCTTCAGGATGCTGTGGACATAGGCGGCACGGTGGCACAGTGGTTAGCACTGTTGCCTCACAGTGTCAGAGACCTAGGTTCAATTCCTGCCTCAGGTAACTGTCTGTGTGGAGTTTGCACATTCACCCAGTGTCTGCGTGGGTTTCTTCCGGGTGCTCCAGTTTCCTCCCACAGTCCTAAAATTTGCAGGTTAGGTGAATTGGCCATGCTAAATTGCCTGTAGTGTTAAGTGAAGGGGTAAATGTAGGGGAATGGGTCTGGGTGGGTCACACTTTGGCAGGTCGGTGTGGACTTGTTGGGCCACAGGGCCTGTTTCCACACTAAGTCATCAAAGTATTCCTAACATCTGACTTGCTCTTGGAACCACTGAGTTTATGTGGCAAGTTCAGTTGAGTTTATGGTCAACAGTTACCCTCAATGTTGACAGTGGGGGATTGAATGTCAAGGGACAGTGGTTAGATTGTCTCTTATTGGAGATGGTGATTGCCAAACATTTTTGTGGTGCAATTATTACTTGCAATTCGTCAACCCAAGCCTGGGTATTGCCCAGATACTGTTTCATTTGAACAGTCTGAGGAGTTGCAAATAGTGCTAAACATTGTGCAGTGAACATTCCTACTTCTATTCTTATGATGGAGGGAAGGTCAGTAATGATATAACTGAAAATGCATGGACCACTGACACTACCCTGAGGAATTCCTGCAGAGATGTCCTGCAGCTGAGATGACTGACCTCCAATAATCATAACCATCTTCCTGTGCCAAATATGACTCTCTTCCCTCTTGTATGGTCTCCTGATGCCTGATACTCTGTATTTCTTGTTCAGATTGCTGTTTCTCATCTTCAAAGATAGATGCAGCATCGTTTTCAGCCTCAGCCTTCTGGGTGCTCAGGGGGATCCCAAACAGCCACATCTACTGATCAATGCCACTGTGATACAAGGATTGTGACAACCTAATGAACTGACAATTTTTAAAATTCTGGCCCTTCCCTTGACTAGTAAAGGGTTAAGTTCAAGAAACCCTAAAAGAAATTTTACTAGCCTTTTAAGAATCTTCTTACTTCCATGTAGCTTGTCTAATAGCAGAAAGTTAAGCTGCAGCTGTATCACTCAATATTAAATGACATATTGGACAGAAGTTTTTTAAGAATCCACAATGACAATTAGCTCCTTAGTTGCAGCAGGCTGATTCCAGGGCCTGCTCACTTCCCTATCCTCAGGAAAATGGGCCAGGATATAAATGGCATTGGAATTTCCAGTCATGTACCTTAAATGGTCATTTTTTTTCTCTGCTCAGTTTCTACTGCTGTTCAGTTGAGAATGGGAAACTTCAACAGCAAATTTCCAGAAATTCCTACAACATGGAAGTCTGCTCGCTTACAAGTTTTCAGAGTCCTGCCAAACCAGACTGTAACACAAATAATAAACTAAATCAAATATGCTTCTGAATCCTATTCCAATTCAGGCTAAAGTCACTATTCACACTATGCTGACTTCTCACTTTTAAAAACAGTGAGTGATAATCTATTTAAATTCTTTCAATCAACATTGGCAGTTTGTACACAATATACTTAACTGGTTTGCAGGTTCATGATCAGGTCTCAAACTAAAACTTCTGCACAGTCCAAACCAATTTCACTATCAACACTCAGCAAAAACACAATAAAACGTCAAAATAGAAATGTCAGCGCACCAAATGCTTGCTAACAGAGCCTAATGAGATCTCTACAAGAGCCTTTCTAATACCTCCTCCCAGGAATTCATTTGGATCTCAGAAATGAGCACATTCCAGTAAACTGAGTAAGTTTGCAGTTTAAACTACTTACTGCAAATAACAACTTAGCATAATCAGACAGCCTCAGTTACATCACCATACTTGCAGCATAATCACCCGCTCCCTGTGAACTTAAATTTGCTTTCATGCCTCCTATTAGCAAAGACTCAACTTTATACTTCATTCAAACAAATCTCTCAAAAGGCATATTTCTTTTTATTCCCCACATATACATGACTGTCACTAGCAAGACTAGTATTTGTTTGCCAGCTCCAAACGTCCTTCAGAATGCAGTGCTGAGTTGCCTTCTTGAACTGCTGCAGTACATTTGAAGTAGGTATATTCACCATTGTGTTACAGAATTATCGGATTTTTGATCCAGAGGCAGTGGGGGAGTGACAATATAATTTCAGGTCAGCATGAACTTGGGCAGAAAAACTTGCAGGTGGCAACACTCCCATACGTCAACTACCTCATCTGTCTAGATTATGCAAGTCTCAGATTCTGAAGGCATTGTCAAAGGAGGGTTGCCAACTTGCTGCAATGCATCTTATAGATGATATACACTGCTGTTGCTGTGGATAAGTGACACTTGCAACCATCTTAGGGCAGAAGTGCCAATTGGATAATCAAATGTTGCCTTCTCCTGAGCATTACAAGTAACAGTATACAGCCAATTTGATTCACTCCATGTTATATCATGATATAGATAAAGGCACAAAATACTGTATGGCTCTGGGCCCTGTTAACATCCTAGCAACTGTTTCAAAATGAGCTGTGATGCAAGCCAAGCCATTCCAGCACAGCTATACCACGAACATTCCCCTGGGCAACGTGGAAAATTGTCTAGATATATACTTGTCGCAATAAGCTGGCCAAGTCCAATCAGGTCAATTATCACTCCATCAATCTACTCCTAATCACAAGCAAAACAGCAGATGGGTGTTGGCAGTGCTATTGAGTGAGCTTGCACAGCAATAAACTGACAACTGACACTCATGTAGGGATCTGCTCAAGTGCCGCTCAGCTCCTGACTTCACGATGGCCTTAGTCCAAGCATGGACAATAAAGCTTAACTTCAGAGGTAAAGAAAGAGACTAATGCAGCACATGACCCAGTATAGCATCACGAATTAGGGCAGAAAATTCTTCACAGGTTGGAGAGCTAGCTAGAACAAAGATGGCTGTGGCTATTGGAGGTCAATCATTCAGTTCTGTAATATCATTGCAGGAGATTCTCAGGTGAATACCTTCTTTCTGTTCGGAGATGCTATTATATACAGCAGGTGAGACCCAAACCTGAATACCCTGTCTCAGAGGTAAGGACACTATCACTGCACCACAAGAAGTCCATTATTCTCAGGGTAGTGCCTTAGACTCAACAATTTTCAGCTGTGATGATCTTCTCTCCATAACATCAGAAATAGGATTTTTCACTGATTATTGCATCATGCTCATTGCCATTTGTGATTCCTCAGAATCTACGGTTATATGTTCAAAAGCAGCAAGACATGGACAATATCCAGATATTGACTGATACACGAGAAGTGACATTCACATCATTCAAGTACCAGGCAATGACCACATGAGAGAATCTAAACAGCTTCCTTCAGCATTCAATGATGTTACAATCACAGAATCCTCCACTGTCAACATCCTGAGGCTATGACTGACAAGAAACTGAACTGGACCAGCAATATAAACAACTATAAGAGCAGATCAGAGGCTGGGAATTCTGCAGCAAGTAGCTCACCTCCTAACTTCCTAAAGCCTGTCCACCATCTACAAGGTACAAATTAGAAGTGTGATATAACACTCTCCACTTGTCTGGCTGAATGTAGTGTCAATAATGCTGGCAACTCAAAGACCAAGAAGCCTACTTGACTAGCATGTCTCCCACCTAATTAAAGACAAATTCCTTCCACCACTGGCAGCAATGCATACCATGTACAAGATGCATGCAGCAACTCACCATAGCTTCTTCAACAGTACCTTCCAAACTCATGACTTTTACCAACTAGAAGGACAAGAGCAATGTGATAACACATTCAGTGACCCGAGAAACAGGAGGCTCCAGTTATGTCTTTTAAAAAAATTCCAGTGCCAAGAATAACAAATGTAAATATTCAAATGTAGAGTTCATATACTTAAGAATGCATTAAAAATCTTTGTTCATTATCATTAAAAGGAAAAATCCTCCCAAAATTTATTGTAAGTTGTTGAGTCTGTAGTGCTGTTATTCCCACCAGTCCTTCTATCTCAAGTGGAACTGCCTGCCACAGCAGTAGGCAAACTAAAATATCTGGATTTCAACTTGCTAATGGTTCACAATCTTAAACTTTTGTTCCATTAAAAAAGATTACCAGTCAAGGACTTCTTAAAGCTCTTTCTTCTATGAAAAGGAATCTGTTCAAAGGATAAAAATTAGTTTTTGAGGATAGAAGGATTGTGGGCATCTGCAGGATTGTACATTTCACAAACTGTAATGAAAATGTGTTTTGAGCTCTGGCAAATGCTTAAACTGATTTTGTTTACCATGTTTGAATATGTTAGCAAGCTTAATATCACATTGACTATTTTCCACAGAATAATTTTCTTGAACTGGGGCATGTGGCCAATATGCTTTATTTTTGGTCTCTTTTGGTTTGATACCTGACCATGTCTACACCTTCAAGAGAATCTTCTTGTATGTACTGCGTGCACAATACATTTCTGATTGTTGCACAGTTGTGCATTTATGCGGCTTAGCAGAGTGTTTGTTAGGGCATTAAAATGACAAGAACTTACCGGCTATCACGGTGAAAATTGTTTTATTTTGTGTGGTATGTATTTGTCTTGCTCCCACTGGGGGACCGAAATTCTACACTGTATTTAGCAACAAAATTGTCAGAAGATAACTGTCACAATGGGATTTATGTTCTCGATGGTCATTTCGGAGGTTTAAAATGCCAACCTGTACGGGGAGACAGAAAAGGTGGCTAACTTCAAATTTTACTGTGAATTCTGAATGCAAGGGTGCTCCAAGCTGCATTAAAGCCCAAAATTTGGAGAGTTTTGCTCATTTCAATTTCAAGACTGATGTTGCATGCTCCTAGCTATCCAAAGCTCCAAACAAATCTTGAGGTGAAGCACTGATTTATTTGCATTCCTTTCAATCTACTCAATTGTACTCAATGCTCCAAATGTGGTCTCCTCTACACTGGCAAGATTAAACACAGACTGACTGATCACTTTACAGACCACTTCCCCTCTGTCCACAGAAATGACCCTGACCTTCCAGTTGCTTGCCATGTCAGTTCACCATCTTTCTCTCCAGGTAATACCTCTGTTCTTGGTCTGCTGTTGTATTCTAACAAAGTCGAAGATAAACTGGAGGAATTGCAACTCATTCCCCATTTAGGCACTTTAAAGCCTTCAGGACAACATTCAGTTCAATAACTTCAAACCATATACTTTGTCTTCCAATTTGATTGCATTCTCTCCCCAAACCCCCAATTTATCATTTAAATGGGTTTACTCTCAGAAAATCCGACCTATTTTCTGCTATTGATACTTATTCTTAATTGATTATACTTCTGCATTACCAACAACACTCCCGTTGCCTTTTGCTTAGAGCACACTCACCATTTGTACCACTTTTTTGTCTTTCACTCTTTATTGACGGCATAAAAACAATTCTTCTTGTCTTCGTCGGTATCAAAGAAAGTTCATGTTGGACATGAAATGTTGACTCTGTTTCAGCCTCCACAGATGCTTGCCATGATGTGGAGGTGTCAGAGTTGGACTGGGGTGGACAATGAAGAAAATCACATGACTGAGTTATAGTCCAACAGGTTTATTTGAAACTGCAAGCTTTCAGAGCCCACGCTCCTTCCTCAGGCAGCTGAATTCAAAATTCAGGAAGAATAGATTGCACTGAAGGGGGAGCAGAGAGGATTCACCAAGACGGTGCCTAGGTTGCAGTATTTTAGCATGAAGTGTGTCAATAGGCTCAGGTTGTTTTCTTTAGAGCAGAGCAGGCTGAGGGGACAACCTGACTGAAGTACATAAGATTATGAGTAGCATGGACAAGGTGGATAGGAAGTAGATGTTCCCCTTACTTTAATTGAAGATTAATAACAAGGGGACATAATATTAAGGTGAAGTCAGTTTGAGGAAAGTTGTTGTTCACTCAAAGGGAGGTAGGAATTGGGAATGCACTGCCTGGGAAGACGGTAGAGGTAGGAAATTTCAATCTTTAAAACATGTACTTAGATGAGCACTTGAAATGCTCAATCTATGGGCCAAGTACTGAAAAATGGGATTAGTGTAGATAAGGGAAAGTGAAGTCTGCAGATGCTGGAGATCAGAGTCGAGAATGTGTTGCTGGTAAAGCATAGGTCAGGCAGTATCTGAGGAGCAGGATAATCAATGTTTCGGGCCGGAGCTCTTCCTGATGAAGGGCTCCAGCCTGAAACGTCGATTCTCCATTAGCGTAGATAGGTCAGTATCAATCAGCCTCTTCTGTGCCCTAGGCCAACGACCTCACACCCACTCCATCTCTGCTACTGCTCTATCTCCAACAATGCTCATGCTCTACCATCCTGACAACTCTTGAAAAAGCACAGCAGGTCAGGCAGCATCTGCAGGAGTAGGAGAATCGACATTTCAGGCTAAGCCCTTCATCAGTGGCATTCTTACCACTGCCTATGATATCTTCTCCACACACCTTCAGTTATCCCAATCCTCGTCAGTAATTATCTGCATGCATTCTGAGCTGCTGACTCACTTCCTTGGGAGACTTGCCCATCTGCACCAACAGTCATAGCTGTGCCACCCACTTCCATCTCCCATGATGCATGCCACTCCCTCATTCCACAAGAAAACACCACAATAGGGCAGAAAATGTCAAGACAGATGTTAGACACTGGAGCCCAGTTTCCAACATGGAGGTTGTTCACAGCACAAAGTGAGTTGAATCTGTCAGGTAGCCACTCTAGTTTCCTTGTCACGTTTCCCGATATCAAACTTATCTGGCAAGTTTGGCCAAATGGGAGGCTTAATAATTATGAGCTGAGTTGGGATTTTAATACGATGTTTAACAGACAATAATCCCTGTGTATTAGCAACTCATCGCTGCCTAACAAGAATCTTGTGAAAAGCATGGAAGATGAAGTGAGCTGATTTCAACATTGACAGACCTTGCCACACTCATTGCCCAATCCTTCCACAGCCCACGTTGCTCAAATCAAACAAAGATTCTGCCCATTGTCTCACCAACACTTTGGGTAACAAAAGCATAATAGCCTGATTGTATTGTTGAATCCTATTGGCCCTCCTGATTATGTACTGGACATCAATATTTTGAGTGTTATTTTTTAAAACACTTAACTACCTTTGCACTTCACATTTCCTGTCAGTTTCCCATTAGGCAATGTTCTACTTTCTCATTAGAGACTTAATAAAAAGAATCAGGGTCAGAAAGTGTGACTGGAAGTCTGATTTAAAACTATCAGCATCAGCTAAGTTTGAGGATTTGGTCTTCAGCAAGTAAGTACTTTTTAAGAACACTCCATGCAAACAGAGAGAAACATGGCCCTTTCAAGCAAACCATTGGTGGTCCTTCTGAATGGCAGCTCTCCATAGTGTAATAATTAACCCAACATGTCCTCCTGTACCACCCTTGCAAATAATATTGGTCAAACCTACCATCAAATTAACTATGATTTACATGATCAAGTTCAAAAACAGTAAATAAATTTGTTAAAATAGGAAATAATATCAAAAATACGTGCTGTAAAAAAAATGCTGCCAGTTTAATAAATATATTCCAATAATGGTTTGATAGACCAATGAATTTCTATTAACTTCTGCCTTCTACATCAAATATGCATATTTCTTGACCTTGTAGCTCTGAATTTGCATTTTAAAATGATAATTTAATAACCTTTCAATGACATTCAAATGGAATGTGTGGTCCATCTTGAATGCAACCATTTTTGAAAAGAAAATTATGCATTTCCACAAGGCGAGAACACTTTGTGGAAATTTGATGAGAATGAGTACTTGCTTCAAATTCAAATTGCTGAGATCATTTGCATTTTAACAGGTCTACAGACTTCAAATCCCTCAAATGAACAACAGCAGTTTACCCATCTCCACAAGATGCAGTCATACCAGTGCACATGCACTCACATGAAAGTATCACACACACCAAGCTGCACTGAGGCTCTCACAACATGCAACTTGGTAGTGTGCAATGCCTCCACCAGAGCAAGCAGAATGGGAAGTGAAGAATGGTAAGTATGATCTACTCAGTGACTCTGATACAAAACTGCATGCTACTTAAGGAAGAAGGATGGTCAAATGGAACTTCATGCTCATGCAGTGTTTCTAAGTCTAGATGTTAGTTCTATTACTAGGAACATTTCAGCACAGTACACATGCACAAAAGCATATCTAACATAATGTAACCAAATGCCATTTTGCAGTTTTGCGAACGGTTTGAAAATAAAGAAGCCTTAATTGATATTTAATTCAAAGTCAGAAAAAAACATATAGAGCGTAGAAAAGTACAGCACAGAACAGACCCCTAGGATTAAACCTCGGCACAACATTGTGAGCCTAAGGTAAAATATAATAACTTACCTTACACATTCCTCAACTCACTGCTATCCATGTTCATGTCCAACAGTCGCTTAAATGTCCCTAATGACTATGCTTCCACCACTGGCAATGCATTCCATGCATTCACAACTCTCTACGTAAAGAACCTACCTCTGATGTCTCCTCTATACCTTTCTCCTAATATCTTAAAACTATGACCTCTTGTACCAGTCAATCCTGCACTGGGGAAATGTCTCTGGCTATTGACTCTATCAATTCCACTCATCATCTTGTATACCTCCTCTCTTCCTCTTCCTCTCCAGAGAGGAAAGTCCGAGCTTATTCAACCTTTCTTCATAAAGCAAGCCCTCCTCGTAAACTTTCTCTGCACCCTCTCCAAAGCCTTTGTATCTTTCCTATGGTAGGGCGACCAGAACCGGACACAATATTCCAAGTGTGGTCTCACCAGGGACTTGTAGAGCTGTAGAAAAACCTCACGGCTCTAAAACTTGATCCCCCTGTTATTGAAAGCCATAACACCATATACTTTCTTAACAACCCTATCCATTTGGGTGACAACTTTGAGGGATCTATGCACTTGCACACCCAGATCCCTCTGTTCCTTCACACTGCCAAGAATCCTGTCTTTAATCTTATATTCAGCATTCGAGTTCGACCTTCCAAAATGAATCACTTCGCATTTATCCAGGTTGAACTCCATCTGCCATTTCTCAGCCCAGCTCTGCATCCTGCCTATGTTGTGCTGCAGTCTGCGATTAGCCCTCGATACAATCAATGGCAGCTCTAACCTTTGTGTCATCTAAGTAATGACTGCTGATGAACCAAGTAGTTAGAGTTTTTTTTGAGCGAATAGACAAATTTAAGTCTGTCTAATCCAAGTTTAATAACATAAAATTGCTGATTGGTGTGAGCCTACCGTATCGCTTCTTCGACAGACTGACCCACAATATTGGAGGAAGGTCCTGGCTGGGAAAGGGGTGTCAGACTGATTACCCATTTCACAGGTTTGTAATATTCATCATTGGAACTTAGGAGATAGAAGAGTGTAGTTAAGAAAATGACCTACAGGAAATAAAAAACAGAATTAAGCCACATCAGAGCATTAGATAAAACAATTCTTGAACTAGCTCAGTATTAAAGTTGTAGTTTGTATTGAACAATTAAAACAATGTAAGAAGAGGAGAAATTACTACAAATCATTCCTCATGTATTTTTGGATCATTAGCTCAATTAGTGTTTAAGAAATGAGGAATTATTTTGAGATTCAACTATAATAGATTTCTCCTATTGCTACTTTCAACGAAGTATAAATTAAAAAAAGAACAGTTTTGTGGTTCCTTATATTTGTGATTTCCTTTTTAAGGCAGTAAAAATATGGACAAATTACCCAAATCATACTTGCATCCAAAAAAATTAAATTATTCCCAAACCTCCTGAAAACTTGCATTTCCCTGGATTTGGGAGTTTCTCTAGATCCTTTACATTGAAAGTACTGATGCAGACATGGCAAACTGCAAAGAATAGAGGGACTAGAAAAAAAAAGTACAAGAATGAAGGATTTGATGGCATTTGTGGCTGTAACAATGTGGCAGAGTTGAAGTTAAATTTAAAATCTGAAAGCATTGCAATGCATCAGGTTGGGCAAGTCACAGCTCAATCTACACAAAAAATGGTCAGAATTGCCTATTACATAAGCCGTCTGCTAGTTTATTGAATTCTACAATCTATTCAAAACATTAGTGGATAGATATCCTAAGTTAGAGGTTTGCATCTCCTGAGCAATAAAAGGGGTAAAATCTGAGTTCAAGGCATTGAACATCCACCTCTAGAATATTCCATACTGTCATTCTTCTCTATCATTTATTCCTTAATGGGCATAATCAGCAAGGCCAGCATTTGCGGCCATCCCTAACTGCTCGAGAACAGTTAAGAGTCAACCACATTGCTGAGAGCATGATGTCTTTCTGATACTGAAATCCTCATATGTGCCCGAGTAACCTTCAGACTGGATTATTTTAATGCCCTCTGATTGAGTTGCTCATTCTCCATTTGCAATGGTAAAAGCAGCTCAGGAGCTACATTACTTATTTTAAGTTGAGTTCCTTAGATTCCTTTCTCTGCGATACACTAAATCCTCATTAAAGCAGGGGACAGGGGTACAGACCTGCTGCAAATAACAAAAAACATGTGATACCACTATAACTAACTATAACAAAGGCCTGTACAATCTGTCAGGACTGGGCAGTTGGGAAATTCAGGTCTGGGGCTGATCTTGCAAGTAGGCAGATCCATGGATAGCAAATCTGCGTATAAACAGGAAGTATTTAGGATATAATTACCACTGGAATTTTTATATTAATACTGAAATTATCCTACAACATTGAATAAAGTACATCTTATAATGTAGTTCAACATTAAACTCCTTACCAATGAAAGAGCAAAGTTGAGAAGTGCTGTACCACTATGGAACAGAACTGTCAATAAGGTGGTTGCAGTGGTGAACAGCAAACTCACATTTCGGCTCATCACAATCCACAGAGACTCCAATATCTAAGAAAATATGCATACAAAAGATCAGAAGTATTCTGCAGTCATGCCTTTGCCAAAGGGGTAGTTACCAAGGACCCAACCACTGAGGACAATAAAATCAGACATGTACGGCAGTCAGAGGATATTACTCTCAATATATGGAGAATGGATTAAAACAAATTTTGCTCAGCATAATCAATAGGCATTGGAAAATCTCAAACATCAGCAAATATTTCGGACAATATTCAAATCAGCAGTCCTATCAATCACATAAAGTTTCTTCTTCCTTCTAGATAACCACCTTTATTCATGAAGAATTCAAGAAAGACAAAGGCTAAAACCTGTTAGAAGCAAAAATGTGGACCCAAAGCAGGAACTGAATTAATATCCAGGTCAAACATGCAAGTTTTTAGGTTTATGAAATTAGGGAACAAACTTACAGAATGGGAGGAGTGGTCCATTAAGCCTGTTCCACCATTCAATAAAATTATGGCTAAACCTTCCTGTCAGTTCTCCATACCTCTTAATTTCCTCATACACCAAACATCTGTTCATCCCAGCCTTAAACGTATTCAAAGTGGTCTCCACAAACCTCAGGGACAGACAATTCAGAAGTTTTACAACCCTTTTATATGAAGAAACTTCACTTTGGGCCATCATTCTGGGATTGCCGCCATATTTTAGATTCCATGACTAGTAGAAACATGTCTCAGCATCCAACATAAAAGCACCTTCAGAATCTTATTTCAAAGCGATCATCCTTCGTTCTATTAAACTCCAGCGCTCAATACCCTACGTACCCAACCTCTTACCGTATGACAACTCTCAGCCTTAGGACTAATTTAGGCAAGTTTTGTTGTACAACCTCCAAGGCAAAAATATATTTTCTTAAAACGTGGAGACCAAAACTGACCATACTACTTCAAGTCTCACCAAAACTCTTTACAATTGTAAGACTTCTTTATTCCCCTGTTCCAAGTCCCTTGCAAGGAGGGTAACAGGCTATTTGCTTTCCTGATTGCTTGTTACTTGGCATGTTAATTTACTGCATACCTTGCACAAGCACACAAGTAATTTTGAACATAATACTTGCAAGTTTTACATCTTTTCCATTAAATGTTTTTATATCCTTAGAACCAAAGTGAGCAATTCTACACTTACCCATCTGCGTCTTTTTGCCCATTCACTTAAACCATTGAGATTATTGTCCTCCCCACAGTTTACCATGCCACCGAAGTTTGTAGCATCAACAAACATGGATACATGACCGGTTCTTCATTTCAATCATTCATTTAGTCTCTGGAGTTTATTAGAACGAAAGACAATCACTTTGAAATAAGATCCTGGAAGTGCTTTTATGTTGGATGCTGAGACATGTTTCTACTAGTCATGGAATCTAAAATATGGGGGCAATCCCAGGATGATGGGCCGATCATTTAAGACTCAAACAAAGTGAAATTTCTTCACACAAAAGGGTTGTGAAACTTCTGAATTCTCTGTCCCTGAGGTTTGTGGAGACCACTTTGAATACATTTAAGACTGGGATGAACAGATGTTTGGTGTAAGTCTCCCAAGGATCCATCCTAGGTCCACAAGTGCCTCAGGGCCAGTAAAACTCTCAGCATGGCTTTGTCACCTCCAGATTTGACTAGGTCAATATTCTGCTGGCTGGCTGTCTATTGTCCATGTGCTATAAAACTTTGGGAGTTTATTTCAACTAGCTGCTAGAATCTAGCTAGCACCAATATCTTGGCTTCAGTCTTCACAATGCCAAGCTGATAAAAAGTTCATACTCAACCAGGGCTATTTGTCGTACAAGCAGCATACCAACAGGAAAGAATTCAAAGGTGATGTATTGCAAGGTACCACGTCAATCACGTAGAAGCTGATCTTATGCTTGAAGGTAACCTTATTGAGATAATCTCTCTTCCAGCAAGGATGTGAACAATAGACAGAAGCTTTTGCAGCTATGACTATTAAATCCACCTAAAGACACTTTTCATTCAAAGTATATAATGATCAAGGGGAATATTGTATGTCTACCTCAGCTTGCTGTTTTAATCTACAATATGCACCTTATCGCACAATCAACAGAATTATCTGGAAGTCCCATGTTCTGAGGAAGTGTCACCGGACACAAAACATTAACTCTTTCTCATCACAGCTGCTGCCAGACCTGCTGAGCTTTTCCAGCAACTTCTGTTTTTGTTTCAGTACGAGGAGTTATGAATAGTGCTGAACATTGTGCAGTCATTGGCGAATATCCCCATTTCCGACCTTATGATGGAGGGAAGGTCAGTGATGACGCACCTGATGTTTGGACCATGGACACTTCCTGGAAGAACTGTTGCAGAAATGTCTTGCAGCCGAGATGATTGACTACTATTCACTAAAACTATCCCACCTAGCTTACCATTGACTCCAGTTTTGCTGGAGTCCCCTGATGCCACACAGTCACATGTGGCCTTGATGTCAACAGTAATCACTCTCACCTCACCTCGAATTCAACTCTCCAAGCCTGTTATGAGGTTAGGAGCTGAGTAGCCTAATGGACCCAAACTGAGCAATGTGCAGGTTATTGTTAAGCAAGTACTGATTGATAGCATTGTTGATGACACCTTCCATGAATATGCAATTCCTTCATTTTGCACAGTCACTGTCTCTGTTCAGCACAGCATTAACAACTATTTCATTGTATTTCTGGCTTTCCACCACAGCTTGTTCAGAGTGCAACTAATCAAGTATAAATATTACAGAGGTAATAACGCAGGAAGTCAGCATAACTTTGAGCACTTTGGCTAGAAGAAAAGTCAGGTAGAGGGGAAATTCCTTCTATTTTAAAATTATCCCACAATCCAACTTCGGGGTACTTCTACAGCAGTATTCTTTTCATACTACAAACATATAATTGAACAAAAACTCAACCATAAGCAAAAATGATTTCATTTCAGCAGTTAGGCTAGAGAGAAAACTAAGTCACAGAAGTGAAACTACAAAGTGCAGATGACTTAAAGAGTCATAGAGACGTACAGCATGGAAACAGACCCTTCAGTCCAACCTGTCCATGCCAACCAGATATCCCAACCCAATCTAGTCCCAGCATACGGCCCAAATCCCTCCAAACCCTTCCTATTCATTTATTGATCCTGGTGCCTTTTAAATGTTGCAGTTGTACCAGCCTCCCCCACTTCCTCTGGCAGCTCATTCCATACACATACCACCCTCTGCATGAAAAAGCTGCCCCTTAGCTCTCTTTTAGATCTTTCCCCTCTCATCCTAAACCTATGCCCTCTAGTTCCCGATAGGAAGGAGACCAGAACTGCACGCAATATTCCAACAGTGGCTTAACTAATATCCTGGACAGCCGCAACATGACCTCCCAACTCCTGCACTCAATACTCGAATCAATAAAGGAAAGCATACCAAACGCCTTCTTCACTATCCTATCTACCTGGGACTCTACTTTCAAGGAGCTATGAACCTGCACTCCAAGGTCTCTTTGTTCAGCAACACTCCCAAGGACCTTACCATTAAGTGCTAAGATTTGCTTTCGCAAAATGCAGTACACCTCACATTTATCTGAATTAAACTCCATCTGCCACTTCTCAGCCCATTGGCCCATCTGGTCAAGATCCTATTGTAATCTGAGGTAACCTTCTTTGCTGTTCACTACGCCTCCAATTTTGGTGCCATCTGCAAACTTACTAATTGCACCTCTTATGCTCACATCCAAATCATTTATGTAAATAACAAAAATATTTTCCTGTGCCTACAGCGCTAGAGTTGATCGGAGGGCTGATAGACTCCTGATGGGTTGTTAATCTGATTAAGTTTACTACGTAGTTCATTCTGCTCAACATGACGCAAACTCATCTTTCCTTTCAGGATTAATTTCAATTATCAGATTTTTCACTGCAAGTCTGATTCTAATTGTGGCTTGTGGCCAGAAATAAGTGAAGATATGAAAAACAAACTGCTGACTCAGGACTGTGATGTGTGATAATGCAAGTCAATTACAGCCAGAAATTTTCCAGTGCTGGACATTCACCTTTAACTCCAAAAAGTTGCCTTGTTGAGGAATATATGCCTTGGCTGTCTGCTTCAGACTCCTAATCTCAGTTTAGCTAGGTGTAAGCCCTAATGCTCAGTAATTATGGGCACTCCTCAGGATGATTACTCTGTCAGTTGATAGAGAAGGAAATGAGGTAAGCAGTGCTTTGACATCAGTCCCATCTCACTTGCATCAGTTTTGCACTTTGAGATTGCTCATAAGAATATCCTTCTGCATTATCTTTCTGCTTTAGTCCTTCCCTCACTCAGCAACACCAAGAAATCCTTGTGCAAGACGTGGGGACAGAGGCTTCACATTGCTTTTCCCTCGCTTTGCAGTGAAACTTCCCTTCTCAAATAGAAGTGAGGGGGTGGCATTGAAAACAAATATGTTGTTGGTTCAACAAAGTTATTTTTTGTATGTATAATTTTCTATTCACATTTCACAAAACCGTACTGCACTCTGTGCCTGGATTGCACTTTTGATCAGAAAGTACAAATGAAGCTGGTCAGGTTAAATCATGTCTAGTTTTTTTTCTCCTAGACAGAACACACTTGAATGCAGTCTGATTGTTTTATAAACTGCCAAAAACAGAAAAGCTATTTAGCCACAGCTAGTACATTTTGAAAAAAAGAAAACCTACCAAAGGATTCAAACTCAAGTTTAGAGTCAAATACATTAATATGAAGCTAAATAAAGTCAATTTATTAAATATTTAGCCAGAAATGTAACAAAAATGTTTCATCACAGGAAAACTTCACACAACTACTTCGAATTCCAACAAACATCAATAGCAACTTTAAAATATTCAGAGGATCACAAATAGATTCAACTCAAGTTGGCACTACGCAACTGCAAAGAATTGTATATCACCCTTCAGGGGAGGAGATGTAACATATTCCAGGCTAATAATATTCACTGCTCCTAGGAAAATGGCTCACAGAAAAGTTTGGTTCTCAGTTTGAGGCGCCAAAGCTTTTACTAATAAAATGTGGTTGTTAAATGCAAATTAGTTACTTCATCTGCATGCTTTACTAGAATGTTAAGGCATTTTAGACCCTTAATTCACAGTCCAGGTAATGGGCAATCTGATCTGTGCTTTATAGGAACCTGTTGCTTTGCCATTTAAGCATATTATTACAATATATTTTATAAATTGAAAGGCATGTTATTCTTATGTAGCGCTCATGGATAGATAGAATGTTCAGAAATAAAACTAGACAAGACTTTGATTGTCCAGAGTATTGTAAATAATTGTGGCCCCAGCACTGAACTCTGACATTCCACTAGTTATATGTCCCCATCTTTTATTAGCTAGTCAATTCTCTATACATGGTAACTACTATCTCCAATATTATGGGGTCTTTGAACTACGTAGCCTTACAAATGGCACCTTAGTGAACTAATCTCTTCCTCAAAGTTACTTACTCTCTTAGAAAGTAACTTCTCCACTTAATTTTTAATCTTCTGTATTTTATGAAGAGGAACTAGGTGGATCTAATTTATTATGAGATCCTTGATTGGGGTTAACCTGGGTCAATTAGGGAGCCCTGGCTGATCAATATAAACAAGATATTCAGAATCTCTTCACTTCAGGGATTGGCTCTGAGCTGTAGATAAAGGGTGAAAGTGATGGGATAAAGGGTGACAGTGATGGGATACCAGCCTCTGTGCAGCTATTCATGTATTTATATTTTTTACTTGCTCAGATATAATAATTCACTTGTAGAGTAACATTATTACTAACCAAACATAATAAAGCATTAGAATAAATGTTTTAATTCCAAAGTGAAATTGGAGATCAACAAGAAGCAGTTCCTTAAGAGTTGATGCTAATCACAACAAGAAAACATTACCGTCCATCTCCGTTATGTGCTGCACCCTACTGGTGTGAGTGAAACCAAATGTGGTACAAGGCAATTTTTAAGAGCTACACAAGCAGGGACCAAAGGTTTCCAAGGACCGTGAAAAATCATGCTTTGTTGAAAATTTTAGAGTTTTAAGTCTGGACTTTTAGTCTCTTAGACTGGGGATAAAAGGGAGGGAAAAATTAAACATAAAAGAAGATAGTTAATCTTATTGACAATCCAAAATTGCAACTTGCATGAAAACATACTTTTATAACATACTTTCTCCCACCTCGAGTATGAAACTAACTGCAATAACCCAGATCAATAACAGTAACAGCAGTGAATGCTCAAATGTTCACTGCTATTACATAATGGAATCCGGAGAAGGTCCCAACCTCCCTAAATGTGGTATTTACCTAGAAGAATTGAACTCTTGAATGAGCAGAATTAAGCTTACAGGCCTCTAGGGGAAAAAAACCTCCCCAAAACTGACGCTGATTGTGGTTATTTACGACTCGATGCTCTACACTTGCAAAGATTTTTACTGAATCTTCCAGCTGCCATTAAACACAGATGTAGGACCTTGATTAGCAGTCGTAGCTGGATTGGGAAGTACTTAAAAACCCTGCCACCCAGGTTAAAAGATTTAAAAAACGTAACCCTAGTCCCTTCAGCCCTGATACTGTTCCATCCTTCTTAATCTAATTATATCTTTCTTGCTCATGTTTATGTAATTTCATCTTAAATACTACAATATTGATTACTTCATTTAGAGTCCTGCATTTTAAGCACTCTTTGAATACAGACATTTTTCTTAAACTCCCTACTGGGTATATTAATGATTTGATTTGACTTATTACTGTCACGTGTACTGAGGTACTGTTAACAAGTTGTCTTAGGTACTTTGCAGCTAAAATATGTTGCTGGAAAAGCACAGCAGGTCAGGCAGTATCCAAGGAGCAGGAGAATTGACGTTTCAGGCATGAGCCCTTCTTCAGGAGGCAGATTGCAGTATTCAAATGCATCAGGGTAACAGAACACAGCGCAGGATACAAATGTTACAACTACAAAGGTACAGAGAGACAGAGAGAGAGACAGAGAGAGAGAGACAGACAGAGAGAGAGACAGAGAGAGAGAGAAACATTAACGTTTAAGAGGTCCATTCAAAAGTCTAGTAACAGCGAGGCAGAAGCTGTTCTTCAACCCGTGTTCATATATATACACAAACGTATATATCTTGTGCCCAACAAGAGAGGGATGAAGACAGTATAACTGGGGGAGGAATAGAAATTGATACGAGAATACATTGAGTTCTGCTATAACACGTTAGTTCAATTCTCATGCAGTCGTGTTTTATATATAAAAAAATCACAGATTTCACATAATCACATAAATAGAAGCACCATTTAAACTAATGGGACCAGAATTGCATTATAACCAATACAAGCATTAAATGTACGTGCTTTAGAAACAGTATACCCCACTCATCAATCTCGTTATAATGAATTCACATTAACAAAACGTGCATTATAGCAGAATGACCTGTAAAAGCAGATCATGCAAAGGCAGGAGAAATGTGGAAACTGGAACCAAAGTCAGTTAATTTTTCTAGTTCAGGGCAAAAACAAGAAGTGGCATTAACACAGCCTTCAATATACAGTACATGAAAAAGAAAGGAACAATAGGGCCCCAAGAGCACTTTAATTGGTGTTATATAATTAAAGCTAAGGAGAATACCATGAATTTTGTGCAAACTCACGTTATAGAAAAATCACACTTTAGAAAAGCACTTGACGTGAAGGCAAGGTTAACTGCATTACAGCCAACACATTTTAAAAGTATGAGCTTTAGAAACCGTGTCCTCAATTCTGCCATAATTCGTCATTATAGCAGAAACACCTGTATTTGGAAACTTTGTGCAGAGGGAAAAAGAGATGTTTCAATTGAAGTTTGCTACGAGTTATAAAGACTCCACAGCAAGATATAAATGGGAGAGGATAAAAGGTGCAGGTGCCGAGATCTACCTGCAGCGAGACCAGCAGCTGACGTCACTAACTACAACATGATGAAAGTGCATGGAAATCAGCTGATAAGTGAATATCTCTGGTTTTTAAAGTAATAGTAAGGTCTCCAGTTAGTGTTTAGGTCTCCAATTGTTTTCTTGTCCCTTTTTTTAAAAAAGGATAGTTTACATATAAGATGGATATTAGTGTAAAAACAATCAACTGCCAGGGTACCATAATTGCATAACCTACAGAAATACAGGGACTAGAATTTCTCCTGCTTTAAGTGGTTTTAGAACTGTAGACCTAGCAGTGGGTTTAGAACAAAAACAGTCAAAAAATAATCTTCTCCCAACTTTAAACTTCACTCCCTTGACACTCATTTACTTCATGGGTAATATTGTTAGTGAAAAGGACGTGCAGTCTACAACCCAATGCATTTGTCATGGCATTGATACTTCCAAAAATCTAACAAGAGGGAAGCAGTAATGTCACCTGACTAGTAATCCAAAAACCCAGTCTAATGGTCTGGGGACGTGGGTTCAAATAACACCATGGCAGAAATTCAAAAGCTTGTCTTCACCCAAAAAACAAATTTGCGATCCTTACATGATCTGCAACCCTAGACCTACAGCATTCTGGTTGATTCTTAACCACGCTCTGAGAGGTCCTATCTAGCAATTCAGTTCAAAGTCCCCAGCCAGCAGGCCCATATCCCATGAAAAAAAACGATAATAAAAATCAGTAAATATCAATCTGGGAAAACTAAATAAATCAACAGTAACATTCACAGGAGACCATCTTTAATTGCATATCTGTAGTCTTATTGTTATTTTATAACTATAACTCTACTACAACAAAAATGTATCTATACATATCTATAACAGTGATGAAATGTCCCAAAGCATTGCACAGTAATATTATTAAACTAAGCTTGACACTAAGCCACTTCGGGAGGTAAAATTGAAATACCAAAAGCTTACCTCTTCTATCAAGCTTTAAGAAATGCCTCTGTGTGGAAAGAAAGGTAGAGCGCTGAAAAGGTTCAGGGAGGGAATTCCACAGCTTAAAGCTTAGGCAACTGGAGGCACAGGTACTAATGGCACAGAAATTATAATTGGCAATACACAAGAGGCTAGAATTCAAGGAACACAGCTATCTTGGAGGGCTGTGGATTTAGGGAATATTACAGAGATGGAGAGAAGCAAACCTATGGAAAGATTTGAAAATAAGGATGGGGATTTAACTTGCCTAAGATCCAACGTAGGATAACAAACACAAGAGGTGATCAGGTTTTGGAACTTGCTGCAAGTCAAGGCATTAAACTTTGCATGTCCTCAAGTATGGAGAGAGCAGTGTGTGGGGAGCCAGCTAGGAGCGCACTGGCATACTTGAATCTAGAGGAAACTATGATACAAATAAGGGTTTTAATAGTAGTTGAGTCGAACTTCCAAGGATGCAGAATTGTTTTTTTGCCAATCTGGGCAATAAATAACAAATTGCCACTCAGCATGACTATTTGTTGCCTAATAGGTTACATTTGTTGAACATTTCCCATATTTTTAAACCTTGGAAGAAAATATTCACTACAGATTTTTATTTGATAACCTAAAGTGGTTTATGGAATTCTGCCCTCCTTCCTCTGACAAATATGGTACATGATTTAAGATATGATGCTCTTCTAAGTAGCTCTTCATGGGATGGCTTAATTCTATTTCATACACTTAAGGTTACAATCATGGAGACCAAACGACAAATGTACTTGTTGAAACAGTGGCAAAAATAAATTTTATAGGGATATAATTTTTTGAAAGCCTTCTCTAGAATGTGGTCTATCTTAGCAATGCAAAACTGAAGCAGCTTAGATTAGTTACTCATCTCATATTAGAGAACTGCAATATTGTCTAAATTTTTTAAAACATTTGTTGGCTCAAAATCCAGGCAGTACCAAACAGCACTGTGGGAGACTTTCACTGCAATGACTCCAGTGGTTCAAGAAGTGGTCTACTTTCTTAATACACTTCAGATGTGGATGCGAAAATAAAAATTGACATTTAGATACATTTTTATTTAAAAGCCAGAAATATTGTATTTTGAATTTCATTAAACAATTATCTTGAGAACTTATTGTTTTATGATACTGAGTTGTGAATCTACTCTCTGGTTTAAGCAATTTCCTTCCATAAACCCTGTTCTGTTCGGTCCTACCAATTTATTAACGGAACAATACATATATCATGAGGGGGACAAAGGAAGGAATAATCAGAAAAAGGACAGCATTCAAAACAAATGCATAAAGTAGCTTAAATAGAACAATAAAAAATTACTAAACATTCTAAATAAGTTACTTTCTACATATCTTAAAAGAACATATGGTAGATTTTGAACTATGCTGCTAAGGCTTTAGTCTCAGGACCTTATTACAAAAATAACATCTCTATTTTTCACTAATTTAAGATACTCACAGAAAGAAAAGTTTCAATGTTCTCATGAATAAAAGAGGCAACATCCTGCCAGTCCAAAATGTCTCCAAGCCAACTATTTTGGCGATGGATAGTGAATTTGTGACCTTTGTGTCTTCCAGAATGAGTTACATTCTAAGGAATGAAATAGAAATAAAATGTAAAAGCAAATAATCAAAATGTGCATTCTAGTGAACTGTTCACTATTTTCATTAACTTCAATTACAAAAGGTTAGTGGAAAAGATATGTGATATTGAGCTCTGAATGAAACCTTCAAAATAGATGAGAGGTTGGTCAAAGGATAATTTGTTATGGTAAAGATGTCCTGTTTGGCTACTGCTTATTGGAGAATCTAGGAGGAGGAAGTGATCACATGAGGCTAAGAGGTACAGGAAGTAGGACAGAGTGGACATTAAGAGATAATGAGACAGAAAATGGGAGATAATGGTAGGGAAAATGAAAGAGAGCAGAAAAGGGAACATGTTGGATGGGGCACTACAGATAAAGTCCTGTGAAGTGTACTGCACTTTTATTTTGTGGCCCATCTACAGAAAAACAAATTCTGTTTTTCAGCTATTTTCAATGGTTTTACATGTTAAGAATAGTTATGATTCAATTTAGGAACATTTCTTTCTTTTCAACACTCACCTTCACAAACCAATTATGATACAACCTGTCCCATAACTCCAGAACTTGTTTCTCGATAACTGCTGTATTGTTCATCTTGTCTCCCAACATCTTATGAAGCTGAACATTCAAAAATAATAAACAATTGAATAAAAAGTTAAATATGAAGTAAAACTTAGTATCAAAGTACTTTTAAATACATTATCTTAGAAAACATTCCCAGGAACTTTGGTGGTGATCAGAGGGTGACGACATCACGAATAGGAAGCAATCAAAAATATATTCAAAGAGAACAGTTTCAGAAGGTTTGTTAAGAGGAGGAAGAATCTCTTTTGAATTACCTCCAATGCCAGGATATTGTTTCTGAAATGTGGGATCAAAACTGTATGCAATGTTTCAGGTGCAGCCTCACCAGGACTTCCTTATTTTTAAACTCAACTTGCAGCAACAACGGTCAAAATTCCATTTGTAACGTTAATTACTTACTGCACCCCCATGCAAATATTTTATATCTCTTGCATGAGAACATCCAGAGCCCTCTGTGTTCCATACTTTTTTTTGTTGTATGACTTTCTCCATTTAAATAATAGTCTGCCTTCTGATTCTTCCTGCCAAAGTTCATGATAACACTTTGCTACATTAAACTTCTTCAGCCAAGCTTCCACTCATTCATCCTAACTATGCTCCCTGTATAACCTCACCACAACATTCGCCACCTACTTCTGTACCATCAAACTTTGTCCCCTCCTAAGTCACTAATATAGTAAATAATGCAGGACCTAGGAGTGATCGTTGTGGCACTCCACCAGTTGAAAAAGATCCATTAATCTGACAATTGTCTTTTGTGTTAACCAATCCTCAAACCATTCTAGCATATTACCCTTATACTGTGAGCTCCTGTCTTGTGCAATAACCTTTTACATGACACTATACTGAATGCCTCCTGGAAATCCAAATGCTCAACGTCTACCAGATCCACTTTAACTCTTTAGTATCCTCAAAAAAACCTCTAGAAAAGTTGGTAAAAATGATTTGCTCTTTCATAAAATCATGTCGACACTGTCTGATTGCATTAAATGTCCGTTTTCTTCCTTCATAATGGGCTTGAGCATTTTCTCCATGAAGAAGTTAGAGTAACTGGCCTATTGTTTCCTGCTTTCTGACTCACTCTTTTCTTGGGCAATTGGTATAATGTTAGCATTTTTCCAATCTTCTAGAACCCTCCCAGAATCCAGTGAGTTCTCAAATATTTTGACTTGCATTATCCTATGTAATGCTCATACAAGATGTAAGTGATTCAAACAATGATGGGGGCAGGGAGGATAACAACCTTAGATTACAGTAGGATATAGATGGGCTGGTCAGGTGGGCTGATCAGTGGCAAATGGATATTCAATACGGATAAGTGAAAAGGTGATACATTTGGACAGGACAGACAAGGCAAAGGATTACATGAACAGTGGAACCCTGGGGATAAAAGGGTGTTTGACAATTGGTTCCTTAAGGTAGAATATCAGATAGCTGAAGTGGTTCAGGCAGATGGGATACTTAACTTTATTAGCTGAGACATATAGAGTCTAAGAGAAGGTAGATTATGCTTTATCTGTAGAAAACATTGGTTAGGCCACAGCTACAGCACTGTGCATGGTTCTGGAACAAATATTAAAGGAGGGAAGAGATTGCACTCAAAAGAGCACAGAGGAGATTTACCAATATGTTGGCTGGGCCGGTGCATTTTAGTTATGAAGAGAAATTGGACAGATGCTGCTTGTGTTCCTGGAGCAGAGGAGACTAAGGTGGACATGATTGAGATATATAAAATTTGGCGGGGGGGGGGGGCATAGATAGAATGATCAGGAAGAAACTTTGCCTCGATGAGAGGATCACTGCCCAGTGTCATTGATTTAAGCTAAGGGGTAGGCAGTTTAGAGGGAATAAAGAGGAAAAATAAATTCATCCAGAGGGTGATGGGAATCTGGAATCTGGAACTGACTGCCTGAATGGGTCACAGAGGCAGAAATCCTTATAACATTCAAGAAGAATTTAGATATGCACTTGAGTCAAGTGCTAGAAAATGGGATTAGAATCATATTATGGACCAGACCACTCCAAACTCCCTCAAAATATATTAAGATAGCCTAGACCCCAACTTCTTATTTTTAAAGGCAAGTGTGAGGCAGCGTGTTCTGGATGCAATTTGATTGGCCAAATCGGCTTTAAGTAAAACACACTTTAGCCTTATGCTATAGGTAAAATACAAACAAAAGAAACAATTAACTCTAACGGAAAACTTAACAGAATAATAAACTTCCCAGTGTCCTTATTGCCAATACCTCCAACTCATGTCTTCTCTGACATCGGCAGGACTAAGGAACCAGGAGCTCTAGGATTGCATGAGTGTTTTGGAGCATCTGCTGATTTAAACAGTGCAGTCCAGTGTAAATGCTGGAGTGATGGCAGTGCAATCAGCTCAGTGGAATCCATTTTCGTGAATCACAACTGCTTAAGTTACAGTAAACCTTCAGCATTCACCACTATTAGGACAAGACCGAGGCCATTTTGAAATGGTGATTTGAGCTATTTCACTCACCTTTTCTTTCATTTTTTTTTGTGGAAATTTGGAAGTGTTGAGAACAGAATGGTGTTACAGAATGGTGTTGCAGAATGAGACATGGGGAAAGTAGAAAATGCTCCAATACGAATCGATGAGGTCTATGATACTATTTGTGAGATTAAGTGCCACATTTTACTTCATACCAGATGAATCCTAATTGCAATTCTGCTTTTGAACCGTTCACTAGCCTCTTATATGCCAACTGAACAAAATTAAATGTTCATGATGAGACTTAAGGTTATTCCTGTCCTCAAATTAAACTATCAAATATTAAATATTAAAATTCTAGCCTTTACCTTGTGGGTTATCCACTCTCTTCCATACTGGTACACATTGTTAGCAGCAGAATTTAATGCTTTCTGGATGACCTGTGCCTCTGGAAGCCAGCTGAAACAAATTAAGGCAGTTAAACAGTGAGATGATAGTTGGAGCAGAGATAAAGGAAAAGGAAAAAAAAAATCACACTTCATTCAGAACCACAAAAATTTAAGTTGCACTCACAGGGTAAGGCAATTGTTCACTCTCAAATTTTGTACCCTGAAAATCATACATTCTTGTGGGTTGCAATTTAAGAGCTAACATTTAAAATTGCTTTAAATTGACTTTAAATTTGAATTGTTACATGAATTTTCTTACTTTAGTTATGGAATATGCTCCAAAAGATCCAGCTTTTTTTTAAAAAAAATCTATTATTTATTCTCTTCCTCCTGAACTCTCTATATAAAGATATACACACAGAATATGGAATCAAATTATTTAATGCAATATCGGATTCTTTAGAACAATGTTCCACACAGCAAATAGTCCTAACCTTATATCCTACCAACACCTTTCCTTAAACAAACTATTCAATTGATCTTAAATGTTTACTTCTTACTTCAAACATAAATTTTATAGCTCAATTCTGTATTAACAAATTTATCCTACTCTCTATCCCAACTTGGATTTTAATTTGGTATCGATGTACTGTTTTTCTCAATTCCTGAGCTATTGAAAGTAAGCTTTTATTAATCCTGTCATATCCATCAATATTATACTGTGCTACATTTTATTACACAGTTTCAACAAAAATACCACCATTTTTCTTGTTTTCTTCCTTCCTATATTTTCTTATATTATTCTAAAAATCAAAAATTTACCCTTTCCGAAGGTGTAAAATATTTCCTATCGCAAACAGCACAATATTGGAAAATAACAGAGATATAGTAAACCTTCATAAAATATTGATGTTATGGACATGGCCAGGCACCCTCCCCACCCCCACCACCCCCCTGACCAAATAACATTTCAAGAAAGTAACCTAGGCCCCTACTTTGCTCGTTGTTTTAAGCAGGTGTAAGTGCATATTCTAGGAGTGATGCAGCTGGCCCAACCACTTAGTTTCAAACAAAACAACTTATTTGCAAGATTACCAAATGAAACACAAACAAAAGAGAACAGAATACCGAATAACTTTACTTATTCCAAAACTCAACAGATTATCCCAACTTAATGATTAGATTAGATTCCCTACAGTGCGGAAACAGGCTCTATGGCCCAACATGTACACACTGACCCACCGAACAGTAACTCATCCCGATCCACCGAAGAGTTCCCTACACTATATTTACCCCTGACTAACGCACCTAACACTATGGGCAATTTAGCATGGCTAATTCACATGACCTGCACATCTTTGGATTGTGGGAAGAAACCGTAGCACCCATAGGAAACCACACAGACGCGGGGAGAACATGTAAACTCCACAGAGTCACTCAAGGCGGGAATTGAACCTGGATCCCTGGTACTGTGAGCAGCAGTACTAACCACTGAACCATCGTGGTTCCCTAATGATACTGTTCCAAATATTTGCTACAGTCACCATAAACACCCCTTGTCAAAAACAAAACAAAAATCAAACACAAGGTCTTACAGAAGAGAGATGTCGGTGGTGGGGGAAATCAGCATGGACCTGGTTCTTCGGGTCCATTAGCTTCACAGTGACTAGCAGCCCTGAACAGCCAGACTGCTGGAAACCAAGGAAAGGTGAGATGGGAGAACTGGCCACACCCTTTTTCACTGTACAAATGTTTCTTAAAACTTGAAAGCCTTTTGCCTGAAGCAGTATCTGTTAGAAAAAAATCAAACTGGCCCTAAAATCTTTCAAGCCTAGATTTTTCAGAATTGCTGCTTTTCCAACCTCTCTGAAAAAAACCAAGGAAACCATAACCTTGTTAAAGGAGCAGCATCAGCACACCTCCCCACTTTAAAAAAAATCAATATTCAAAGATGGCTTCATTTTAAAATCCTCTTATTCTTAAATTGTTAGTACACCTCAGCACATACAATGTCTACAATCATGCAAACATGCACCACCATATTTCTGTCTCAGTCTGTTTTACTCCTGCCACCAAATGCCTCTGTTGTTCATTCAAGTCTCGACTAAGTGTCTGCAATCACGCGGTCTCGTCCTGCCACACCACAATTTTCAAACTGAATGGCTATAACAAGAGGCTCCATTTAACTGGTTTGGCATTTTTGTCTTTAAATTTCACCACAAACTTCAATGGGTTATGATCAGTGTATATAATTGTCTGAGATACATTAATGGTAACAAACATTGAAATGTTGTAGCGTCAACACCAAGCTCAAAATCTCCTTCTCAACTGTCCAATATTTCTGGTGATCAATGAGCAATTTCCTGGAGATCTGATAGATCTTTCTACGTTCTCATTATCTTCCTGCAAGACACAGGTCCAACACCAACATCACTTGCATTAATTACCATCTTGAATGGCTTTGCATAATTAGGTGTGGCTAATACTAGGGCAGTGGTTAATACAGCTTTCAGGCTGTCAAATGCCTTCTGACAGTCTGCTGTCCACTGAAATTTCTTGCCTTTCTTTGGCAATTCAGTGACAGGAGTGGCCATACTAAAAAAAAACTTGGAATGAATTTTCAATAAAATCCACTCAATCCCTGCTCTTTTCGTCAATGGTATGGGAATCTCCCCAATTACCTTTGTTTTTGCAATCCGTGGAGCCACTCGCCTATGTCCAACTATATGGCCCAGGAAGGTGACTTGGGCTTTGGCAAATTAACTCTTAAGCAGATTTATCACCAAGCCTGTCTCTTGAAGTTGAGTGAAATATTCTGATAAATTTTGCAAATGTTCCTTCCCTATAAGACTAAAAATCATCAGGTCATCTATATATACGACACAATTAGGTAATCCAGCAATGACCTTATTGATTAGTCTCTGAAACATGGCTGGTGCATTTCTCATATCAAACAGCACGACTTTAAACTGATAGTGTCCATTTGGTGTTACAAAAGCCGAAATTTTCTTTGCTCTTTCGGACAAAGACATCTGCAGTATCCTCTGAGTAAGTCCAACTTAGAAATAAGTTGCTTGTCCCATCTTTCCAACACAGTCTTCCAAACGCAGCATCAGATATGCATTAAACTTTAACTGCACTGACTTTGCAATGGTCCACAGAACCATTGGGTACCATCTAGTATTGGCACCATTACTATGGGTGAGCTCCAGTTGCTGTAATTCACTTCAACTGTGTCATCTTGGAGCACGAGTTTAAATCTCCTTCTGAACCTGTGTCAACTTCAGAGCCTTATGCCTATAAGCATGTTGATTAATCAGAAGGCATCTCCTATATCTACATTATGCATAGTTAGGTTTGTATTTTCTAGCTTAGTTCAACATATCGCCCCATGTGAGAGTAATAACTCTTTCAAGTCATTTTGATTTTGCTCTGGAAGGTAACTCAACTTATCACAGTTTTTGGCAACTTCATTGGCCAATTTAATATGAGGAACCTGGTTACAACACAAAGGGAAGAACCAATGATAGTCTCCACTGGCTTTCCTTCCCTGTCAAAGTACTTCTTGAGCATATTCACATGACACACTCAGATTTCCTCCTGTCTTAAGCCTTTATCAAATAGTTCATCTCACTCAATTTCCTTTTAACTTGATAAGCTTACTAAACTCTACTTTTAAAGGTTCATCTATCACTGGAAGTAACACCTTAAATTTGATAATAAAATTGCAAGTTTTTGACTTCTTGTCTGCTTCCTGTTTCAATATATGCTGTCGCGCCAACTCTCCTGCTCTAGTTAATCGTTCCTGAAAATTTGACACATAGTCCAAGTACATTGTCTCTGAATTCTGACTTACCAATTTCTCCTTAATCATTTTTAGTTGTCCTCTCACTTCATGCTCAAAAACTAATTCAAATGGACTGAATTTGGTCAATTCATTTGGTGCATCTCTGCTCCCAAAAAGTACAAACAGAATTCCCTCATCCCAATCATCTGGATAGTCTTGACTATAAGTCCTCAACATGGTCTTTAATGTCTGATACCACCTTTCTAGTGCTCCCTGCGACTCTGGATGGTACGCAGTAGATTTGAACTGTTTTGTTCCTAAGATGTCCATGACTTCCTTGAATAATTTTGATGTGAAGTTGACCCTTGATTTGATTATATCTCTGTGGCCAGCCCATATCTAGTGAAAATTTTGAATAATTCCTCTACAATCATTTCAGGGGTAATACTGTATAATGGAATTGCCTCTGGAAATCTAGTGGACACATCCATTATTGTTAACAAGTACTGATTCCCACGTTTTGTTTAGGTAGATGTCCTGTGCAATTGGTTCAGACTCTTGCAAAAGGTTCCTCAAATGCAGGAATAGGTATTAAAAAGGTGAGATTTCTTACTGCCTGTTTTTTCCAATTACCTGACATATATGACATGTCTGGCAAAATTCAACTACATCCTTGTGCAGTCCAAGCCAGTAAAAGTTTTTTTGTATTTTAGTGTTTTTCCCACTCGTAAGTAACCCACTATGGTTGCTCATGCGCCATTTGCAATACCTCCTATCTATAAACCCAGTGGCAATACAACTTGATAAACTTTTGCCTATTTCTCATTTGCCTGATTATGTGATGGTCTCCATTTCCTCATTAAGACAGCTTTATAAAAATAGAATAGCATTCAGGGATACATTCAGATTCTTTTTGATACAATTTTGACACAATTGCTTTAATTTCTACCTTTCTGCTGTAACTATGTTAATTTATTGGAGCTAAAACGTCTTCTTTGTCATCTATCTGCTTCTGGTTTGTCAACCATCTGATCAAACACGGTCTCTGCTAATGGCACTTCAACCTTCTTACCTATACTCTTTGATCTCTTCTGTTTGAACTGGCGACTTTGTGACCTTGTTACCACACAGTCAGGAAAAATCCCAGAGTACGGATCCTGTAATAGTTCAGTTGCCCAAGTTTCCACTGGCTTTTCAACCACAGTAGGCAGCACTCCTTCCTGTGAACCAGCTATATTGTTAGCAAGGACAAATTGTATTTCTGGAGCTGAGAGTTTGTCCACTACTTCCCTACCCTTCACTGGTCTTTCTAACATTATTTTTTACATAACTGAGTACTTCTTGTCTCACAATGAGTTCACATTACTAGTACATTTTCTGACAACAGCCCTTCAGAGGCACATATCTCCCCATCTTTCAACATCAAAGATTGAGAGGATACTGTTGTATCTCTTAATATTGTGACCGCTTAACTTGCTGCTCATGGCCCATGCAAGTAAATTTTACCTTTGCAAGTATATGGCATTTCCTCCTTAATCAAGCTCCAACCAGTTTTGGTGCAGTTTTCTAGCTTCCACTCTGCTTTCCATTACCACTCCAACAAAAGTCACTGGCTTATCCCGTTTTCCTACATCTGGATTCCCAGTGCTTTTCCTAGCCCACCAATACTTATTTCATGTGGCCTACTTTATTGCAGTGAAAACATTAGACCTTGTTAACTTCTCTTTCCCCTTCAAGGGTTGCCTTTTTACCCTGTGGCAAGTTATCCTTATGATCTTCACAGAAATCTACTTTTTCCTTGCCATCTGAGAATTTCTCTTTTCCCCAATTTGTATCCCTCATGGATTGAAATTGATTTTGGAAGCCAAAAACTTTTATTTTCGTATGTGATCACTCTGTTTAAGGCTGTACCAAAAATCATCGATTGTGTTGAACAGAATTAGTCCAAGTGTTCCATGAGATGTGACAAATTATTTCTAATCACACCAAAGGACTGCATTTCAATTTATACTGCCACTAATAAACTTTGTTTTCAGTTACCATCCTGTTCCTGCCTCCATACTCCATCATCTAAGGTCGTAATCTAAGTAGTAACTTCCCAAGATTCATGAGAACTGAAGTGATGCAGCAAGAAATGTCCAATCCATTATGGCAGTTCTCAAAAAAAATTAGTAATTCAGTTCACTCTCTAGCTATTCCTCTACCATGCTGAAAACTTCAACTATTTAGTTTTCAAGCAGATCTTCAGTTCTCTTTTGAAAATTAGCACTAAACCATATCTGCGGAGGAACTCCCAATTCTGACTTATGCTTATTGTTTGAAATCTTCCCACTCTAGGCACTGATTTCTCTACGGTTGATGTCTATGTATGCTACCTTTCAATAATTTTAAATACTTGGATTAACTCCAGAGGCTATTCTGTGATAGATGAAGATTTAAGACCTCCTTACTTTCACACTCCATACCTTGACTTATCAAGCTAAGGATCCATATTAATTTTTGAATCGTCTCTGTGCACCCACATTAAAATTATACAATTTAGTTTACACTCACTTTAATCACTTAACCTTCCAAACTATATCTCTACACCTACTGTAGACCCCTGCTGACTAATTCTATTGCCCACTCAATAAGTTTGATGAGATTTATCATAATCATGCCTTATAAATTCCACGCCAGCTAGGTTAACTATTTTCTCCTTTGTCTAGATATGTGACAATATCATCGCTTACTAGTGGCATTATAATTTTTTGTCACATATGATAAGCTAACTTATCTGTAACTGCAGAGATCAGGTATTTTCACTATAGTGACTACTCAACAGCACCTTTCAGTGACCTCTAACATTTCGAACGACAAAACCAGAAGATGAGCATCTCCATTATATCACTGTTCTTTCACTTTTACCGAGTCAACATCGTGGAACTCCCTCCTGAATTTTACTGTGGGTATGTTTTCACCACAAGGAGTAAAGTAATTCAAGGCAGCAACTCACTAGCACCTCTGTCAACGTAATTAGGCAATAAGTCTCAACCTTACCAGTGATATAAATGTAAACAATGAATAAAAGACATGCTCTTTCTCATCCTTCATCATGAGCTCCAAAGCATAATTTTATAATTTCTAGGAGCACAACAACTTTCTCACTGACTTCCTCAGAATCTCAAACAATCAATCAATTAGCTTCTGGCACTTTGCTTTCCTTTAACTCAATTAACTTAACCAACATTTTGCTTTTCGCAAAAATGAGAAAGCAGAAACGTTATCAATTGTTGGGTTAAGCAGATTCAATGGGAAAGAAGAAAAATTCAGGACAGAGAGAAAAGATAAAACACATATCTTTAGTCTTGCAGCTTACTTTGCCCACTCAGGATGGTTAGCAACAGTCTCATTAATCAGGCTACTAGTGACTTTGATCATGTGCACACTTTCCTCGTGGACCTGCAAACATAATGCACATTTCAGGACCACTGAAGTGGAAGCAGAAACAAATGTTTAGTTCAAGTGTTTTTAACAAAGTAATTTCTTGTCAGAATTTATCAAATTTTTTTCTTGATTTAATACCATAAAGAGCAAAAATTTTGGATGAAGACACGAGCATCTGTTGAACAAGATGACTCATTCACGTCACACAGTCGGCACTTTGTGCTTTGCTTTATAATGGGGTGATATGCAACAGCCCTGTCATACCCTTTATAATTCTGGTCCCACTCTGTCACTGTTCTTTTTATAAAAACATCCAAAGTAGTTCCACAACCCACATCAGTAAAGAGGCATTGAGCATTCAACAACAACTTACATTTGGGAGGGAGTAAGGACTGCAGATGCTGGAGATCAGAGTCCAAAAGTGTGGCACTGGAAAAGCACGGCCAGTCAGGCAGCACCGGAGGAGAGTTGACGTTTCAAGCATAAGCTCTTCATCAGGAATGTGGTGGGGCACAAGGGGGCTGAGAGATAAATAGGAGGGGGCATGGGGTGGGGAGTAGGAAGGTAGCAAGGAATGTTATAGGTAGATGAACTTGGGGGGGGTGATGGTGATAGGTTGGAGTGGAGGGTGGGGCAGATAGTTAGAAAGGAAGATGGACAGGTAGAACAGTTCAAGAGGGCAATTGTAGGGTTAGATCTGCGATAAGGTGGGGGAAAGGAGATGAGGAAACTGATGAAATCAATATTAATCCCGTGTGGTTGGAGAGTCCCAAACCAGAAGATGAGGCATGCTTCCTCCAGGCATCAGGTGGCTTGGTTTTGGCAGAGGGGGCATGTCCTTGGCTGAACTGGTCCTCACCCTCAATTTCTCTTTCAAATCCCCTCATTTCCTTCAGACCAAAGGGGTAGCCATGCACACCCGCAAGGGCCCCAGCAATGCCTGCCTATTCGTCGAGTATGCAGAAGAGTCCATCCTCCACAGTTACACGGGCACCATTCCCCACCTTTTCCTCCGCTACATCGATGACTCCATCAGCGCCACCTCATGTTTGCATTGGGAGGTTGAACAGTTCATCAACTTCACTAACACCTTCCACTCTGACCTCAAATTCACCTGGGCTATGTCAGACACCTCCCCACCCCACCCTCCCCTCTCCATCTCCATTTCAGCCAACCAACCCAACATGGACATCGACTACAAATCCACCAACTCCCACAGCTACCTGGACTACACCACCTCCCACACCCCTTCCTGTAAAAATACCATCCCTTACTCCAAATTCCTCTATCTCCACTGTATCTGCTCCCAGGAGGACCAATTCCAATCCAGAACATCCCAGATTGCCTCCTACTTTAAAGGACCGCAATCTCTCCTTCCACGTGGTCAACAATGCCCTTCAACATATCTTCTCCACCTCCCCAACCCTCCAACCATGACAAGGACAGAACCCCCACGCCACCAACCTCCAAATATAACGCATTATCCTCCGCCATTTCTGCCACCTACAGTCTGACCCCACCACCTGAGATATTTCCCTCCCCACCCCTTTTACATTGCACAGAGACCATTCCCTCCATGACTCCCTCATTAGGTCCTTCCTCCACCAACCCCCTACCCCCAAAATCCTCCATTGCTAGCACCTTCCCTTACCACCGCAAGAGGTGTGAACCTGCTTCCACACCTTCCCCCTGACTTCTATTCAAGGCCCCAAAAGATCCTTTCATATCCAGCAGAGATTCTCCTGCACCTCCAAACAGCTCATCTACTCTGCCTGTTACTCTCGATGTGGTGTCCTCTGCATTGGGGAGGCAGGATGCCAACTTGCGGAACGCTTCAGAGAACATCCCCACCGTCCTGCGGTCGAACATTTGAACTCAATTTCACCAGTTTCCTCATCTCCCCACCCCAACTTCATCGATCGCATTCCTAGCTATCTTCCCTCCAACCCTCCCATTTATCTCTTAGCCTCCTTGCCCCACCCTCCCCCACATTCCTGATGACTCGTCGACTCTCCTGCTCCTCGGATGCTGCCTAACCGGCTGTGCTTTTCCAGAACAATTTGAATTTAACAGACCAAAATTGGCGTGACATACTGTATAGGAACAAGACAAAATTTCACACTAAGCCAATGCAAGGGAATATTAGGATAGGTTATTAACAGTTAGTCAAACATGTGCACATTAAGAAACATTTCAAGAGGAAAAGGGAATGAGATCATTTAGGGGTGGAATTCCAGCAATTAAAGTCTAAACAATTGATGGCATGGTTGAACAAAGAAGGAATAAAGAAATTTGGGATGTACAAGAGGTCAACTCTGGAGGAACATACAACAACCAAAAGGATTTGATTCGAGTTTTTAATGATTGGGAGGGCCAGGGTCTTTCACAAACTAAGAAGACATGCACTTGAAAGTTAGAATCCTGGAAGTCTCATTTGAGAGTATGAAAATTATTTCTGGGACTTTATCTCTGAGCATTTCAACATTTATTGTGTTTATAAAGTCAAGTTTTATTTCTCATTTTAGTCAGAGCAGTTCACCGAGGCAGAGTGTATAAGCTGTATATAGCCACTGAACTGACAAAGGATACATAATTACTACATGGCTTAAGAACAAGTTTTTTTTAAATAGCCTTTTATTCATCCTCATTAAAAGATTAAGTTAACTCCATTTCCCCAACATACTAAGGACTTTGGGTTAGGATGCACCTTTCATACCCATCCGATTCCTACCATTTTGCATTTGCTTATGTAATGGCAGTCCATCAAATGCATAATACACAACCCAGAGAATGCTGGTGAAACTCAGATTTGGCAGCATTCATTAACCCACAAAAGTCTATTTCTAATTTCCATTTAGAACATTTGAACATCTCCAATTTGATATCAAACCAGTCCCAGCATTTATGATTATGCTAACAGACGGAATAAAGGCATAGGAGCAGAATAAAATTTTAAAACAACCAATTTTCTGCCAAATAAATTCTCACGTGATTTAGTGCTCGTCCAACCAAAGATTGTTATGTAATTACAGGAAGTTTTACATTATAAAAAATTGGATTTTCAATTAAGAGAATGAGATAGGTATTAGAACGTGACCTAGTGGACAAGCTCTCCTTGTCAAGTTCTGAGGAAGGATCACTGGACCTGAAACATTAGCTCGGATTTCTCTCCACAGATGCCACCAGACTTGAGCTTTCCCAGCAATTTTTGTTTTAGTTTCTGATTTCCAGCATCTGCAGTTTGTTTTTATTTGTCAATGCTGCTTTTAAACAGCTCACCTTAGATCAGAGAAGATACAAAATGTAGGTATGATAGTCAGTGTGAACTAAAACAAAGTTATATTAAGGAAACATGGAAGTAAAAAAAAATACATTCAGCATACCCTGTATCAAGAGAATATGCAATCTTTCCAATCATTCGTTTGCAAACTGTACCTTTGCAGTAAGTAAAAGAGCCAGCAGTAACGTTCCCATAACCAGTAAAAAGATGATAAAAATGCTGATCAATTTATCCAGTGATTTCTCCAGACAAAAAATAATCTGCAGAATACAAGCAAAACATTGATCTCTTGGATGGAGAATGTACCATTTCAAAGACAGAATTTAAAATATCTATGCTACATTAACAGCAGGAAGAAACTTGTGCTACAGGAACGCGAGACTAGGAAGGGACTTGATAGGGTGAATGCTGATAGTCAATGTTTTCCCTTTTAGGAGAGATTGCTTTTGAACTCCACACTCGTTCCACAGTTTCTCATTTCAAACAGAGGGAAGATTTTTGCTTCCTCTCAAAAGGACCATTACTCTATGAAACTCTCTTTCCCAGCAATGAGTGGATGCAAGATCATTGAATATTTTTGAGACTAAGATACAGTAATTCTCTTAGATTCTGGACTTAATGTAAACAGGAAAGTGGAGGCCACAATTAAATCAGCAATGACTTTATCAAATGGCAAATCAGACTCAAAAGTCCAAATGACTTACTCCTACTCCTAATTCATATAAATGTGCATATCTGTCAGTTAATCAGGCAAGATAACCTATTAAAATATTTTAAACAAAGCCCATTATGATCAGGTATTCCATCTTGGCTTTGATAAATGTCCAATAAAATCAGAGTAACAGCATATCCTCTATTACTCTCGAGCTGGTTTGTGGTTTTTTGGCATTTGCCTTAATGCAGTTTCACTGTAATCAATCTTGAAATGAAATATGATTAATAAAAACAAAAATTGTTGTGTGAATATTAAAGTAAATTTCTCTATGGCATACCAACTTACTTTTTTGCATTCAATTTCATCTGTACTCCCAGCAGACATGCATTGAAGCTCACAGCTCTCCATAGGTAATTTTAACAAACACCCTCAACTTGTCTACTTTTCAGAAACGTTAACCAATGATAAATTTCAGCAACGCATCAAATTGGACACAAGAAATATTCAGTCGTAATTAGGTATAGCATGTTAGTTTTGACAAAGGTTAAACATCTGAAGCGAAAACCCCATTTTCTCTGATTTACTTCTTAAGCATTTCCAGCATTTGTTATTGTTCTTTATTTGTCTACACAAATAAACTGCAGTGATTCAAAAATGTGGCACATCACCACCATCTCATGTGCAATAAATGTGTGCTGACCCAGTCAGTGATGGTCACAACTGGAAATTAAATAAAGAAAAATATAGATAGACTGAGTGAGTGGGCAGGCGGAATATAATGTGGGAAATTGTAAAGTTATTTACTTTGGCAGGAAGAATTAAAAAAAAGCAGAGTATTACTCAAATGGAGAACAACTGGAATTCTGAGCTGCAGAACCATCTAGGTGTGCATGAGTCACAAAAAGATAGTATTTAGACGTAACTCATAATCAAGACACATGATGGAATGTTATCCTTTATGATGAGAGGAAGTGAACAGTAAAGTAAGGATATTATGCTTCAATTATACAGGGCATTGGAGAGACCATTTCTTGAATATTGTATACAGTTTTGGCCTTTTGTCTTGCTTAAAGTTGAATGTTAATGTGTTGAAGGTGATTTGGAGTGATTTACTAGATTGATACCTGGAATGGCTGGGCACTCTTAACAGTCTAGGTTGGACATGCTGGGATTGGAATACGGAAGAGCGAGAGGTGACTTGATTGAAGTGTAAAAGATCTTGAATTGTCTTCGCAAATTGGATGTGAAAAGGATATTTCTCCTTGCCAGTCAGTCCTGACTAAGGAGCACTGTTTTAAAATTAGAAACATTTTAACAAGAAAATGTTTTCTGAGGGTTGTTTAACTTAAAAATTTTCTGTCTCAGAAGATGGCATAAGCGGGGTTATTTTATTGATATTTGTAAGGCAGAATTATTTTTAAATGAAACTGAATCAAATGTCATTTGGAGTTGATGGGGATGTGGAATTCAATACGCAATGATCTTATTGAATAGTAACATCGACTTGAGCCAAATGACCAATCTCTGCTCCTTTCATGTTCATAAATGCACTTCAGCTCAGGAACCGAAATCTCTGGCCAGGAACACACTGTAACTTAAGTTAAAATGACAGTGGAACCATTCTTGTGTTTGTCCTGATGGGCTTCAACAACTTTCCTCTCTTTTCAACTATATCAATTTCTGCATTAACAAGCAACTGTTACATGAACTACTTTTATAGTCTATCCTTCTTTCCTGTCTTGAACAGAGATGTTAAATGGGCTAACTTTCCTTCCAAAGCAGAACATGGATAACTAAGAATTGTTCACAATGGTCTGTGCCTCTGCTGTGTCCTGACCTCTTTCGAAATGTTAACGAGCAGCCATCAAGAACATCATTAATTAAAATTCGTTATGCTTCTGCTCATCATAACAAAATAAGGCATTGTCAAATAAAACTGAAACCTCATGCTTCATCATTGATGAAAATGCATTGTTAGGCATGCAACTTGACAATCAAGAAAATTAGCATTTTGGTTAATAGTCCACAATGCATTTATATTTACATGAAACAAGCTTTTAGTTTCTCTTACTCTTAACACTGAATTTCACGAAATAGCTATAATACTGTGCATTATGAACAAAAATGTTTGCCTCAAATGATCTATTGCCAAATGCATCAAATTAAATGAAGTTAGATTTCTTTTTTTAAAATAGCCATAGTCATTAGCACCCCATGCCCTCTGGATTCTCTTCTTTAGAATTTGTTAATTGATCTCTATCGGGCTTGCTCAATGGCCAGTTAAGAGATACACTGTTTACACTTCCTTCAAAGCAATTTTGGAACTCAAAAACAGTATGGTTCTAGGCATAATGTGCTACTACAGAGTGCAGGGGACAGGAACAGAAGCAGACCATTCAACTCTAAGTCTACTCTGCAATTCACGGACCACAAATGACTTGTACCTCAGTTCAGTACAATCACTTTTGCTTCATATTTCTATGTTGTACCCTCCATATCTTTATGAACACAATATAATATTGCTAAATTACTTTTAATTCATGCAATGTTTTCAGAAAATACCCATCAATAAAGTAAACTTTTCATAACTGATAATGATTGCTTTATAAAAATAAATCGATGTTAAAAGGAGAATTTTCTGGCAGATTTAAAAGGAGCTCAAACATAAAATGGTGTCCTGCTCAGTTTGGTTGCATGTTTGCAACTTTTACCCATCTGCTTCCCTTCTTAATTTTCCAAATAGAAAGAAACACATCGGAAAAACACAGAAAAATTACTGCCTCCGTCTCCACATCCAAAATAGATGAATTTAACAAGTTAAAGAATGAGGAAAAGCAGGAGAACCTAAAAATAAAGTACAAAAAAGTACCTCTCCAGCTAATGAAGGAAATAACAGTTCACTATTTGAATTGCTGTTAACTCCATTCAAACTTGTTAAAAGTGTATGATTGTAAACAATTAATTTAGTTCTTGTGAAGAGATGTCAAGATAAAGAGCATCACTATCCATTGAAATCATATTTTACTATTAATGGCATGATCGTTAATTCCATTCAACGTATGCAATATTAAATAAAATTCTTCTTTGGTATTTCATAATAAATATCAAATCATAAACAAACAACAGTTTTAATTGATTCTCAAATAGCACAAGTTTCTTCATGTCCATCCACAGCCTCAGCACCAGATGAATAAAACAACCCAAAACCGTTTTGGGCTGCTAGAATGCAAAGAAAAAGTCTGAAAAACTAACAGTCCAAAAAGGCAGCAAAATTCATGCAATTAGCAATGCAAGCAGAAAGCAAAATCAAAATTGACATAAGCTGTAGAAGATCAAAATTACTGACCCAATTTGCTGAGCAAAACAACTGTTATTTCCTTGCAACTAAATTACTAACTCAGGATTAGATTCAATTACATAGGCAACTGAAACTAAAAAAAATTCAGGGGACTTGGTGAATTTGATGAAGTATTACAAATTAGTTCTGTTAATAGTTCTCAATTAGGAGCAACACACCCTTGCAACTAATAGAAAGTGAAGTGTTAACAGTATACATCTGATCTTAAACAGTAAACAAAATTCCAACAAATAACCAAGATAGACTATCATGGGCTTTACAGAATCTCAAGCATAATACATTAAATGATTAAATAATAAAATAGATAAATGAAAACAAGTGTGTCAGTCAACCAAGTACTGAAGTAATTCGTGACATTAATACTTAGTAGTAAAATTAATGCTGTTATCCCCAATTGTTTTTGATTCAAAGACATACATTCAAATCTGAACTCCCACAGCTTAAATAAACAATGCTTTGAAATATACCCAGAATCCTTGCTGAAAGAATGAAACTAAGTTTAGTCCAATAAATGTTGAAAATTACAAAATCCATGCTTAATCAATGAGCACACAAATTAAAGCAAGTGTAGGATCTGAAATATCAACCTGCTAGTTACCTGCTTATTAAGCCAATGCCATAGCTTTCAAGAAAAGACAAGAATTGGAGAGTTACTAAAATAAATCAACATATGTAATGAAGACAGTTTAGCTAAAAAGCCAATGAAAATATTACCTGCACCAAAAGTCGCTGTTTGTTTTAACAGAGTGATTAGAAAACAGAATAACATCTGAGGATTAGAAAGTACACAATCAAACTGAAATGGAGTATTGAGATAAATTTGGGAAATTACAGACTGCTGTGTATAAATTATTAGACTCTCACAGGGCATAAAATGTGTATATAGAAGCATAGTAACTGTTACATGATAAAATAAGACCAATGTAGTTCTCTTCCATGAGCCTAATCATTTAATGTAATAATGCATATATATGTTAATTATGTCAATTAATTAGTCAAAAACAGACCTATACAAGAAGAGAGAAAAAAAAGAGAATAGCGATGGAAAGCTTTGGGAACTAGAGGTCCAAAGTCAGCTCTTCAAGTATGCTATATGTCATAAATCTATGGTACCACAAAGTCAACTCAAACTTATGTGAAATCAATTTCATCTAACAAATTTAAGGCAGTTCAAAAAGATAGTTCTATTGTCAAAAAAGTATCTTTGCATTATGCATTTAGATTTCAGTAAGGCTTTTGATACCATCACACACAAGCACAAAAAGCACATGGATCAAAAGACAAGTTCTGAGATGTACTGACAGGAATTCAGACAATGGGTTATCAATCTTGAATGTTCCCTCTCTCGCCACAGATGCTGTCTAACCAGAGTAATTTTAGCATTTTCTGTTTTTAATTGCCATTACTGTCACTAATAAAGATTAAGGAAAGGTTTGGGAACTGAAACAGACACCAAGAAAAATACATTCAGAAAATACTAAGTATAAAGAGGAATCAATTTAAGGTAATATGACAAAAAAGGAAAGAAAATTTAGAAAGGAGCAAACAGCATTTAATGTGAACATTTACAAGATAATCGAATTCCAGAAAGGAAAAAGGTGGCAAGATATTCTAAATGGCATCAGGCTACAGGACATATCCGGATGATCCAAAAAAAATTGGCAGTCAGTAGTTTGAGCACAAATCTCACAGATATTTACACCTGAACCTGAGGGGCACCAGTATCCTTGGGGGGAGGTTTGCTAGTGCTCTTTGGGAGGGTTTAAACTAACTCCGCCGGGGCATGGGAACCTGGACTGTAGCTTTAGGGTACAGGACCTTGAGTGTAGGGAGGTTAGGAATAATGCAGCGATCTCTAAGGAGGGTGCCTGTAACCAGAAAGGTGGATTGAAGTGTGTATACTTCAATGCCAGAAGTATAAGGAATAAGGTAGGTGAACTTGCAGCGTGGGTTGGTACCTGGGACTTCGATGTTGTGGCCATTACAGAGACGTGGGTAGAACAGGGACAAGAATGGCTGTTGCACGTTCCAGGGTTCAAATGTTTTAGTAGGATCAGACATGGGGGTAAAAAAGGGGGAGGCGTGGCATTACTTGTCAAAGACATTATCACAGCAGTGGAATGGACGATGGAAGAGGACTTGCCATCTGAGGTAGTTTGGGCTGAGGTTAGAAATAGGAAAGGTGAGGTCACCCTGTTAGGTGTTTTCTACAGGCCTCCTAATAGTCCTAGAGAAGTAGAGGATAATATTGCGAGGATGATTCAGGAAAAGAGTGAAGGTAGCAGGGTGGTTGTTATGGGGGACTTTAACTTCCCAGATATTGACTGGGAGAGCTATAGCTCGAGTTCATTAGATGGGTCGGTGTTTGTACAATGTGTGCAGGAGGGTTTCCTGACACAATATGTCGACAGGCCAACAAGAGGGGAGGCTATATTGGATTTGGTTCTAGGTAATGAACCAGGCCAGGTGTTAGACTTGGAGGTAGGTGAGCACTTCGGGGACAGTGACCACAACTCGGTGACTTTTACTTTAGTGATGGAGAGGGATAATCGTGCGCCGCAGGGCAAGAGCTATAGCTGGGGGCAGGGAAATTATGATGCAGTGAGGCATGACTTAGGATGTGTGGATTGGAAAAACAGGCTTCAAGAGAAGAACACTAATGAGATGTGGGGATTGTTCAAGGAGCAGCTACTGCGTGTCCTCGATAGGTATGTACCAGTCAGGCATGGTGTAAAGGGCCTTGTGAGGCAGCCGTGGTTTAGTAAGGAATTGGAGTCCCTTGTGAAAGGGAAGAAGGCGGCATATGTAAAGATGAGGCGTGAAGGTTCAGTAGGGGCGATTGAGAGTTATAAGGTAGCCAGGAAGGAGCTAAAGAGGGAGCTAAGAGAAGCGAGAAGGGGACATGAAAAGTCTTTAGCTGGTAGGATTAGGGAGAACCCAAAGGCTTTCTATAGGTATGTCAAGAATAAAAGGATGACTAGGGTAGGTATCGGTCCAGTCAAGGATAGTAGTGGGAAGTTGTGTGTGGAGGCGGAGGAGATTGGAGAGACATTAAATCAGTACTTTTCATCAGTATTCACTCAGGAACAGGACACTGTTGCTGATGTGAATATGGAATCACAAATAATTAGAATGGATGCCCTGGAAATATGCAGGGAAGAGGTTTTGGGAATATTGGAAAGGATGAATATAGATAAGTCTCCTGGGCCTGATGGCATTTACCCCAGGATCCTATGGGAAGCTAGGGAGGAGATAGCAGAGCCATTGGCCTGGATTTTTATGTCGTCATTGTCTACGGGAATAGTACCAGAGGACTGGAGGATAGCGAATGTGGTCCCATTGTTCAAGAAAGGGAGTAGGGATAGCCCTAGTAACTATAGGCCAGTGAGTCTGACTTCAGTGGTGGGCAAAGTCTTAGAGAGAATGGTAAGGGATAAGATTTATGAACATCTGGGTAGGAATAACGTGATCAGGGATAGCCAGCATGGTTTTGTGAAGGGCAGGTCGTGCCTCACAAACCTTATTGAGTTCTTTGAGAAGGTGACTAAGGAAGTGGATGAGGGTAAAGCAGTAGATGTTGTGTATATGGATTTTAGTAAGGCGTTCGATAAGGTTCCCCATGGTAGGCTAATGCTAAAACTTCGGAGGTATGGCATTGAGGATACATTAGAGGTTTGGATTAGGAATTGGCTGGCTGGAAGGAGACAGAGGGTAGTAGTTGATGGATTATGTTCATCTTGGAGTGCAGTTACTAGCGGTGTACCACAAGGATCTGTTTTGGGACCATTGCTTTTTGTTATCTTTATAAATGATCTAGAGGAAGGACTTGAAAGCTGGGTAAGCAAGTTTGCGGATGACACAAAAGTCGGTGGAGTTGTGGATAGTGAGGAAGGAAGTGGTAGGTTACAGCGGGATATAGATAAGTTGCAGAGCTGGGCGGAAATGTGGCAAATGGAATTCAATGTAGCTAAGTGCGAAGTCGTTCACTTTGGTAGGAATAACAAGATGATGGATTACTGGGCTAATGGTAGGCTACTTGGTAGTGTGGATGAGCAGAGGGATCTTGGTGTCTATGTACACAGATCTCTGAAAGTTGCCACCCAGGTAAATAGTGCTGTGAGGAAGGCATATGGTGTACTGGGCTTTATTGGCAGAGGAATTGAGTTCCGGAGTCCTGAGGTCATGTTGCAGTTGTATAAGACTCTGGTGAGGCCTCATCTGGAGTATTGTGTGCAGTTTTGGTCGCCATACTATAGGAAGGATGTGGAAGCTTTAGAACGAGTGCAGAGGAGGTTTACCAGGATGCTGCCTGGAATGGTAGGAAAATCTTATGAGGAAAGGCTGAGGCACTTGGGGCTGTTCTCATTGGAGAAGAGAAGGTTTAGGGGAGATCTGATAGAAGTGTATAAGATGATTAGGGGTTTAGATAGGGTAGATACTAAGAACCTTTTACCGCTAATGGAGTCAGGTGTTACTAGGGGACATAGCTTTAAATTAAGGGGTGGTAGGTATAGGACAGATGTTAGGGGTAGATTCTTCACACAGCGGGTTGTGAGTTCATGGAATGCCCTGCCCGTATCAGTGGTGAACTCTCCTTCTTTATGGTCATTTAAGCGGGCATTGGATAGGCATTTGGAAGTTATTGGGCTAGTATAGGTTAGGTAGGATTCGGTCGGCGCAACATCGAGGGCCGAAGGGCCTGTACTGCGCTGTATCCTTCTATGTTCTATGTTCTATGTTCTATGTCAAGTTTGTACAAAGCACAGACTCATTCAGGTGGATTAGTGTGTCGATACAGAGGGCTGTATTATAGTAAGAATATCCAAGCACAGACAGACAAGAGCAACTAAGATAATACTTAGCTTATGGCATTCAAGATGTGTGGAGAGATTAAAACTCAAAGATTGTTTACCTTAAAGCAGAAGTTTAGGTAAATTGAGCCTAGCTACATTGCCATAAACCTAAAACTTGGGAGAAGACCCTAGTTCAATCGAAGGAAATGACATAATTAGTTTAGATGTAATTGTTTTATAGAATATTGAAAATGCAGGATGGGGTATTTATGGAGAATGAGAGGCAAACATTAGATTTTAGGACCAACAACTTGAATGCCGATTATTGTCCATTCTGACACACCTGAATATTTGTGTTAACATTATAAAGAATCAAAATAAACTTTAATATTTAATGTAAATAAAACTAAATACTTAGAACACACAACTACAAAACATCTGACAAAATTATATATCAACTCAATTTATTCTCTATTCCTCATGACTATTATGCAAGAAGACTAATTTTAGATGAATTGAAAAGAAAAATTGGTGACAATTTTTTTTAGTCAGAAGTTATTCACAGTACCATTTTTGGATTGAATTCAAGGCCTTTTCCACAGATGTCCCACATTCTATGAATGCAACAGTAATTATTTTGTAAAATGCAAAAATCTGCATAAGAAGTGCAAATGATCAAAGCTAATTTTGAAATCTTAATTTTCAAGTAAAATTTACTAAGAACAATTTCCACATGAGCATGGAAGAGAGAAGAGGATGAGAAGATGAAGACAATTTTAAGCCAATTTTCCAAAACATTACTGACAATTGGTGGATAAGAGCAATTCATGCATCAATTCATTACTGCTCAAACTGTACTTAAATGTGATCTAAAAAAAAACTAAATTTTCAGCTGTTTAAAATGTTTTAATATAGTTTGCCAATATAGATAGCATCAATCAAGTGCCAGGAAAGTGAGGACAAAAGAAAGCATGTTAACTGTCAGCCTTTATGAGCATCTCTAAACAGTATATAACAGAAGAATCTTCCCTATCCAATCAGGAGAAGAAAGAGGTAGAAAGAAAGGGCAATCTTGATTAGTTTAGTCAGAAGATAATTATTGATAAATCATACCTTGCTGTCAGCCTTAACAATGATTTTTCCTAGTCCTCGGATTGGTCTTGGAGCCAAAGCATCCTGTCTTTCTTTAACAAAGGTTGACAGTATCTTCCAGTGTTTACTAATATGCCTCTCTGCAAAGTTCATTAATCCAAAACGTAGAACCAATTTCTTAAGACCCCAGACTGTTTTCAAAAAGAAAGGATTTAAGAATACTTCATGAAGATAGCAGTTAACAGTCAAAACCAAATGTATTTTTGCTACTTAATTAGATTAATATCATTAATGTTTCAGGATGTTCGCCGATGATTGCCCAATGTTCAGCAATAATTGGGACGACTCAGATACTAAAGCAGTCCATGGTCAAATGCACCACCATCTGAACAATAATGGGCTGACAAGTAGCAAGTAACAAATGCCAAACTATGACTGTCACAAATGAGGCACAATCTAACCACTGCCTCTTGACATTCAATTGTGGTACTATCATTGAATCCTCTACTATCAACATCCTCGATGTTATCATTGACCAGAAACTCAACTGACTCACCACATGTACACAGTGGCTACAAGAGCAGGGTAGAGGTTAAGAATGCTGAGGCCAGTAACTCACCTCCCGACTCCCCACAGCCTGTCCACCAGCTACAAAGGCACAAGTCAGGAGTGTGCTGGAATATTCCCCACTTGCCTGGACGAGTGCAGACGCAACAACACTCAAGACAAGGCAGCCTGCTTGACTAGTACTACATCCATTCCCTCTACCACCAATGCTCAGTAGCAACACTGTATTACCTACAAGATGCACTGTAAAAATTCACCAAAGATCCTCAGGGACCACCTTTCAAGGACACGACCACTTCTATTTAGAAGAACAAGGGCAGCACATATACGGGAAAACCACCATCTGCGAGTTCCACTCCAAGCTACTCACCATCTTGATTTGGAAATACACTGCCCTTCCTTAACTGTCATCAGATCTACACCCTGGAATTTCCTCCCTAATGGCATTGTAGTCAATGTCAGATGGACTGTAGCAGTTCAAGGCGGCATCTCACCACCACCTTCGCATGGACAATGAGGGATGGACAACATATGCTGGCCAGTTTTACAAGGCTGTGTAAGAGTACTCATGAAGTGGAAGGTAGGAAGCTAGAGTTTGCTTAAATGATAGAAGGACAGAGTACATGGTCCCTTTAAGAGAAAAATATGCTTTTTAAAGCTTGAAGATTTTTAAAAAATGTCTGCGAGCAGCTGTAATTGACTGTGAGATTGAAAAGCCTTAAGCTTGTTTTACAGTTTTGATAACTAGCTTGAATCAGCCAATTAAGTTAAAACAAGCAGTTAGATACTGAAACCCTATCACATTTAAAGCTGATGGTTTTGACTACCAAGAATCAAACTGATTGTAAAAAAAGGTCATCAAGGATATAAATGATGTGGGCATTTTGAAAATTAAGAGGGAGCCAACTGCCATCTGTAGTGAGAGCACACCCACCATCTGAGAAAAACATCTTGCACTCACAGAAATCTCCAGCTCTCTAAAAAAAAACACCATCTATTATTAAAGGTACATGGCACTCTTAAATAATATTCCTGACACCAGAATTCAGTGGAGAGAGGCATTCAGAATAAAATAAATTAGAGGAAACATCCCTGACAGCAGAATCAGCAGAAGACTGGAGAGACAGCAGAGCATTTCAGGAGACACATTGTGTGCGAATTTTGAGAGTCTAAGTTTTAGTTTTCTTAATTCTTGTATTTATTCGAACAGCTTCCTATTAGGATCTTGTTTTGTTCAGAAATAGGTAGTTAGAGACAAATCACTCAGCTCATGAGATGCTGTCTTAATTTGTTCACTGTTGGACTTAGATAAATAGTTACTTGTTGATTGTACAATGAGTGAAAGGATTTCATTTCATTTCGCTACTCCTTTATAACAGACTGGGGGGTGGGAAGTAGGGTTATGCTTTTATCAGATTACAAGGTGAGGCGACCTTCTCTGGGTGTTTCAGTTTTAATTGTCAGAGGGGTATTGGCCTTCATTCTGTAACACCAGCGAGTGACGCACACATTCCACAAATGAATACTTAAAAAGAAAATGTTACTATTTCTAATGAGACAGCAGATTTATCATATCTTAACAATAACTTACATATCTATAACACATTTTCATAGGAAAGCCATAAAACCATAAGGTATAGAAGCAAATTTTAAGAGTTCAAAAGAGTTGTGCGAGGCGGGATTTTCATGCAGAGGATGCCGAGTGCCTGCAGTACACTGCAAGAGGTGGTGGTGGAAACAGACAATAGCTGCATTCAAGAAGCACCTGGACATAAACATAAATTGGAAGGGAAGAGGATTACGGATCATGTAAGTGAAGATAATTTTAGTATGGAAGGGAAAAATGTGTTGGTGAAGCTTTGAGGACTGAGGTACCTGTTCCTGTGCAGTATCATTCTTCGTTCTTGCTCTAGGCCTTTCAATCCGCTGAATTGTCTGTGCCATTGGATCATGGCTGATATGTTTCTCAACTACATTCTCCTGCCAACTGTCTGTATTCCTTGATTGCCTCACTAATCAAAAGCATCCCAATACATTTCACTTATAGGTAATCAGATAAAAATATTCAAAATATAAAATTATCAGTGATTTGCAGAAGAGGGAGCTTGAGAATCAGGGAAGATTGAGGAGGGAATTCAAAGTACTAAGCAAACACAAAAAGGCACAGCCAAATGTTAGCAAAGTCAGGAGGGATCTGCGTTAGAGACTCAAGTTGGAGGAACTCAGTTCTCAGAACTGAAGAACTGCATTAGAAACAAAGATGGGTCAAGAATACATACCTCTGGCAGTCTATTCCAGGCACTCAGCACCCTCTGCATGAAAATCCCATCTCGCACATCCCTTTTGAACTTTTAAAATTTGCCCCTATGTCTTATGGTTTTATGGCTTTCCTATGAAAATGTGTTATAGATCTGTAAGTTATTGTTAAGATATGATAAATCTACTGTCCCATTAGAAATAGTAACATTTTGTTTCTAAGTATTCATTTGTGGAATGTGCATGTCACTCGCTGGTGTTACAGAATGAAATGCTAAAGAATGTCACCAGTATGCATGCGAAGCTGATCTTTTTATTCTGAAAGTGATTCTCAAACAGAATTGTGATGAAAAATAAGAGGGGAATGGAAGAAGTGTTTATCCCTGCAGACTCCACAGACAATAGTTAGACCGTAAGATATAGGAATGGAAGTAAGGCCATTCGGCCCATCGGGTCCACTCCGCCTTTCAATCATGGCTGATGGGCATTTCAACTCCACTTACCAGCGTTCTCCCCGTAGCCCTTAATTACTTGTGACATCAAGAATTTATCAATCATTAGTGAAACAAATCTGAAGATATTCAGACTAGTACGGACACTACAATAATTCAGGAAGCCCAACTAGAAAGGAACATTATTCATTGTTGAACGATTCGCACAGCCACTTCTCGTGGCATACACAGGCTAGTCACAACCCAAGACAGAGTTTCTGGATACTTTCCAATCAATCTGCTCAGAGATGCCATTTCATATCAGGAGCAGGTGGGATTTGAACCCAGGTTCATAGATCAGAGGCACAGACACTACCACCACATCACAAAGGCATTCTGGATCTTTTGGTTTTTAAAATAGCAATGTGATCAACTCATTGAATCAGAACTCTAACAAGGACCATCTTGATGTTTGGAACATCTTGTTCTATCTTGTAGATATTTTTAAAGCAACCTGTTCAGGCCTATTATGAAACTTGTGGAGCAGGTCTGATCTCTAGCTAGATTTTCTGGTCCAAAGATAGGACATTATCACTGCACCAGAACAGCCCTCTGTCTTTTTTTTTTAAGCAAGAGCAACCTGCTCAGGGATGTTTTAGACAGCTCTGAAGCACATGGAATTTGAACTTTGTTCTCCTGGCTCAGATGTAGGAACACTGTTCCACAACGGGTCAGAGTCTGTTGTATGATATTTTGAATTTTCTAAACAACCTGTTCAAAAATATCATAACATACTTTGGGAACAGGTGGGACTTGAGCCCAGGCCTCCACAGTCCAAAGACAGGGACACTACCACTGCACCACAAGGGTCTCTGGGTCTGCTATGAGTGCCCCACCACCCCCATCACCAGGACATGGGTCTGCTTTATAAAGGATTTGGGTGATAGTTCCAGTTGGGGAGGCCACTGCCTGTTACCCAGGGAACTCATAGTTAACAAGTTCCAGGGGAAGATTAATTAGTGATTCCCCATGAATCTTGTAGGGGTTATCACACGGCTTCCCCTTCCAATTCAGAAAGATCCCTTTTGCTCCTGCAACATTGGGGCCTCTGGCATAGTTTTGTTCATGGCCCCATTCCTGGTAGTTTCCACATCTGGTCAAGAGGCTTATAATAAGCAGATGAACATCTCTTCCGTGAAGACCAAAGAATCACTGCAGAGGGATCGTGCTCACTGGTACGTCTATCGAAACAGTCACCTCACTGGAGGTGGTATAAAATAGAAAGATTTCAGGGATCATATGCAAGTATATCATTGTACCCAAGTTTGCCAAAAGTTCTTCGACAGCACGTTCCAGACCCATGACCATTTTCATCTTGAAGGACAAGGGCAACAGATACATGGGAACACCATCACGTGCAAGATCGCCTCCAAACCACTCACCATCCTGACTTAGAAACATCTTCGTTCCTTCATTGTCGTTGACTCAAAATCCTGAAATTCCCTACCTAACACAATATTGTAGTTCTACCTACAATACATGTACTGCAGCAGTTCAAGACGACAGCTCAGTATCACCTTCTCAATGGCAACTAGAGACGAGCAATAAATGACGGCCAGGCAGCAATGCCCATGCCGCACAAATGAACAAACAAAAACTTAGCAATGGAGAACTGAGTAACTACCTAAATATTGTCTCAGTGTCCACATGATTGGGGAAAGTAGAAACAACTCAAGAAAGAGAACAATAACATGCTTATTGAATTCATTTTTAGACATTTTAAGCATTAAGAGCCATGTCTAGACAAAACCTACTTTCAGTTGCCCAATAAATCAGAACAAATTTTAAATTTCTAAACACCAAATGATTGTTATCAAGATAGGCTTTATGATCAATCTTCATTTATATAGTACCAATAATGAGGAAAATAGAAGAAAGAAAAAAAAGTGGCAGTTTTAAAGTGAGACAACAGAAGAGGGAAAAAGACATGGAAGGATATATAAGAGTAAGGGCCTGTAGGACCAACACCATAGTCAACAATGGCACAGTGAAGGAGAGATGAACAAAGGAAGAATCAAATTAACATTGAAGTGTAACAAGATCAAAATATTACCAGCCACTGGCACAGGGAGCAATTCAAGAATCCAAAGGTTCAGCCAGATCTGTACAACAGCAATGGCCCAGACAAGCATCACAAAATAGATGTCACTTGTTTTCTTCTTCTTCATAAAAGACACAATTTCAGGTCTTGGTATTCCTAATGGAGCGTATGAGGCAGACGATGACGAGGAGGGAGGACTGGTGTCTCTAGTTTCAACTGAATCTAATGAAAAAAAGGAAATATTACTACACATTTAATCGAGCAATGAGACCTTTACAAGTGTCTATAAATGAAGTTGGCACATTGATACTAATAAATCTAGTCCTCAGAACGTCCTCAATTTCATTATATCAACTGAACGGGCAAACCTCAACTAACAAAAACGTGAATTACCCAGTTGTTAAATCCAAGATTTTTCAGAAACAGGACAAAAGGTTTTGTTAAACATGTCACCTGAAAAAAATGGAACAAATGAAGATAAGGTTTAAGAGGGAAAAAGAAGCCATGGTGTAGGAATAAGCCAACAGGAAGCATTGGGTGCTTGTGATAAAAGGATGGCAATGTTATGGGTGATTTTAATCTATGTATAAACTGGAAAACAAATCATACTGGCAACAGTGGCCTCATTGAGAAGTTCAGAGAATGCTTTTGAGATAGTGTCTTAATGCTGAATATGATGGAGAGTAGGTTCTACTAAACTTGCCATTGTAGAACGTGACAGGATTAATTAATGACTTGAGAGTAAAAGGTATCACTGGATAGCAGAAATTACAATAGGAGAGAATTTTATATTTGGTTTGAAAGGAAGAGCGAGTCTAAGACTTGTGTTTTAAACTTAAATTGTAAGCGGTTGGAAAAGTGTGTATGTACAAAAGAAATTATGCCTGTGTCAATGAAGCATTGAAGGCTAACATGCAGGTGCAAGAAAGTTAATGGAATGTTAGCCTCTATCTAGAAGGATTTGAGCATAGGAGTAGTGAAGTCTTTCTTCAATTGCGCAAGAGCTTGGTTAGACCTCAGCTAGAGTACTGCACAGTCTCAGTCATCATCATTTCAGGAAAGATATTGTTGCCATAGAGGGAGTATAACAAAGGCCCACCAGACTAAAAACAAAGAACCCTGGAAATTTGGAACAAAAACAGATGTTGCTGCAGAATCTCAGCAGGCCTGGCAGCATCTGTAGACAGAAAGCAGAGTCAATGTTTTGGGTCCAGTGGCCTTTCTTTAGGGCCTTATGTGGCTCTCCAGCAATTTCTGTTTTTGTTTTAGATGTTCACCAGACTTGAGTGAAATACTGGCAATGTCCTGTGAAAGAGGCTTGTATTCTCTAGGGTTTTGAAGAATGAGAGGTGATCTCATTAAAACCTACAAAACACTTAAAGGAATAGACTGGACAGATGCAAGCAAGATGTTTCCAGCTGGTTGGGGAATCTAAAACCAGGAGAACAATTTAAAAATGGAAAGGCTACTAAGGTCCAACATGAAGAGGAATTATTTTACTCTGAGGGTTGAAGGCAGCTGTCAAGGAGATTGAAAGAAAGGAACATCCTGAAATTGCAATTAATAAGGAAGCAGGACTGCGCAAAATGATGGTGATGAAGGTTGATGAGTATCCAAATCCTCATGGACTTCATGCTAGCATTTAAAAGAGATTAAGTAATGTAGTAGATTCACCAGGAAGTTTTCAAAGGATTGGAGAATATGAAATATAACCTCTCCATTCAAAAAGGGAACATGGCAGAAAACAGGAAACCATAGGCTATTTAGTTTTATGTCTGTCATAGGGAAGGTTTATAATCAATTATTAAGGAAGTTAGAACTGGACACATGAAAAAAAACTCAGGGTAATCAAGAAGATTCAGAATGATTTTGTGAAACAGAAGTAACAGTTCATCAATTAGAATTCTTTGAAGGAGTAACATGCTGTGGATTTAGGGAAACACGGATATATATTGTACTTGGATTCTCAAAGATATTTGACAAAATGACACAAAGGGTCATTGTGCAGAATAGAAGTTCATGATGTAGCGTCAGAAGACTGTCTCACTGGCAAACAACAGTAGTGCAGATAAATGGGTCTTTCAGTTGAGTAGGACATGACAAGTAGGGTCCCACAAGGGTCAGTGTTATGCCTAAACATTTTTGAAATGTATATCAATGACATAGATGGAAGGAACAAAAGGCATGGTGGCTAATTTTATAATGACAAGAATGGAGACATGTTGAGTCACCGCTTCATTCAAGAGATAGGATGGTCACTTGATATCTCTGGCTACAATATATGGAGGAAAGATGGTGAAGAGTTTTAAAAAATAGGCTGGTAATAATGATACACTATACTGCTAAAGCACTAACCAGAGTCATGCACATGCCTCAAAAGAAAAAAAAAATCTATTTGGTTACAATATAACCATGGAAATATACTATATATTGAAAAATCTGCAATTATCCTGATACAGACGGAAAAAGGACATTATAAAGGATAAAGAGAAAGAGGGTACAATTTTGGTATTCTGCCCTGGACAGCTCCAGCACGTGGTTAAGCTTTAAGTATTTGGTAGGAAAGACAGAATGGCATTATTTAAATAGTGAAACATTAAGAAATGCTGATTACAAAGGGGCCTGGGTGTATAATACTTCGCAACCAAGGTTGCTATTAACAAAGTTAGAGAACAATGTTGCAAATTATTAATTTCCCAAATTACTTCAAACATGAAAATGTGTCACCTGATAATCCTTTTGACTGATGGGGAGCCTCTTGGGCACGGCTGAATCCAGTCATGGATACTGCCATATTAATAGTGCGTACAATAATTTGTATCACATGAGCAGGCAGCTCTAAACCTGTAGGGAAGAAGAACAAGTCAAAAAAAAAAAGCCAAACATTCTGAATAGAACAGCAGATGTCAAACAGAACAAAGCACATTCTACAAGATAGGAAAGTTTAGCAACAAAGCAATGCAACTGGGGTTCTAGAGTTTTTGTTGTTTTAAAAACTGCAATTTTAATAATGTACAGTACACTGACTACACGTTTTAGTGTTCCAAAAAAAACTCTAGCTTCAGAAAGATTATTAAGAGGAAATATACTTTACTATAGCCTAAATGTTCTTCAATAAAAACAAGGGGAAAGGGAAAAGGGACGGCAGCAGCAGTGGAAAGGGCAAAGGCTAAAAGGGCACAGCAGAAAAACGAGTTCAGTATGAAAAACAAAAACTTTCTATATCTCACTCTAATTACTAAAAATGCTGACAGACCTGTTGAGCTTCTCCAGCAATTTCTCTTTTTTTTGTTTGAAGTCATACGACATCAGGTTATAGTCCAACAGGCTTATTTGAAATCACAAGGTTTTGGAGCGCTGCTCTGTCACCTGACAAAGGAGCAGCAGTCCAATGGCTTGTGATTTCAAATAAATTTGTTGGACTATAACCTGATGTCATGTGACTTCTGACCTTGTCCACCCCAGTCCAACACCTGCACCTCCATTTGATTTTTGTTTGTTTCAGACCCACCACCTGCAGTTCTTGGTTTCATGATAATTATCATTTATATTTTGTTAATAATAACTAAAATAGGTTCATTTCCAACGAACTGATTGGCATGTTCAGAAATGGAGCAAACATGGAGTTAACCTTCAGAACCCTAATCAGAGAGAGCAAATTTATTGTTTATTTGGTTATCTGGAAAGTTATAACCAATGCTCCCAGTCATTTGATGCCATAAATGTCATCAGGTCCATGCTCTCCTTTGAACGCTCAAAAAAAAACACAAGAATGAACTGCTCAGTCAAATATCACTTGTTAAATCCTTTTTGACTAAGTTGAGGCTTCCTGTCAACAGGTTAGACAGATCAAAAGAAGTTCCTACACTACCAAGTTTCATTGCTCCATTGCTGAACTTCAGGACCTAGATCTCAGTTCTGCTCAAGCAGAAAGATGAACTTCCCGTGCCAAGGAGGATTATCCTTCACTTCAGTTAAAAAGCACAGACATTTCTCAGACTCAAATATCCAATGGTCGGTCGGTCGGAAGATGTATTATGTATTCTCAGCTTTAAAGCTGGTAAGGAATTAAACTTAACTACAGAAATATATACTCATTGCTTTCACAGCATAATAGAAAGAATTGTGGCACATAATTCTCAAAACACTAGTAAATGCTATAGAATATTATCTAATACATTTGCAATTTATTAGCTCACGGTAAACCAATGACTCAGATGTCCAGTGCTGCACTGTAAAACGTCCATACTGTTACAGATCAGAGGTGAAACTTGGTGAGATAAATGCATGTACATATAGGAATAGAAAATAAGCTTTTCAAACCGAAGGGAATAAAAGAAAAACTCACTGTGGGTGCTATTTGATGTTCTGAATGCAAAGTTTCAATACAAATAAATGGAGCATCTGTTAGAGATTTAAATTTTAAAAAATGCCGTATATCATATGAAATTATAGCATCAACTTACCAGTATCATTTCCTTTCTCCTCCTGAATTGCTCCCATAACCAGAAGAATGACAATCATTACAAAAACTGGAATACGCCAATTGCCAGCAATCGATGCTACATAAAAAAGATTTTAAGAATTGAATCTGAACATCCATCGTAATTTCCTTTATTATACTACAACAAATGTCATGCATTTCAAGATCAATGAGGAGCATCATTTTGAAAAATTGAAATAAATGAAGATGATCACAACTCTTTGATTAGGTGATTTATAACCTAGAGTGTTGGAGGTGGCTAGGAAGGAAAATGAAAGCACACGGCCTATAACTTTGAGAAGCACAACAGTAATAACTTCACCAACAAATAGCACTGACATACATTATACATCTAAGTGAAATGTTACAAGTGAAAGGTTTGCTGGAACTCTCCCATATCCTCTCCTGGAGTCTCAATGATTTTAATGTTCTTAGACATTAACAAAAGGTCCTTTTTGATGAAGTCTTATTTGAAAGACTAAAGCAGAATGAGTGGAAATCCAGGATGGTAAGTAATTACATGAGAGGTGAGTCAACATTTATAACGTATAACTATATCAGTACAAGAGAACTTCACTGCTGAGTGGATTACAGCCATGATCTGGGTTCCAGCTCATGTTTGAATCGACAAAAAAAGTTGGAATCAGAAACCAAATTATGAGTTGGTTAATGTTCCAGATAGTGTAATAAGAATAGTTAATGCTTTCTAGAAGCATGTCAATCAAAATTATATATATTGAATGACTGATTAAAGAAATGACAATATATATTTTGCACGTTTGCAGAGGTCTTTGAAAGCATAATCACATTTTCAACACCAAGCCGCTGACCATTACAAAAGTCTCTTATGAAAGATTTTGAAACTATCCCTTGAGCTATTCAATAAATTTTGAGCAGAAATTGCTAAAAGATCTCATAGTAAAGTTGATAGGTTGGTATTAGGTATTTTGTAATCAACCTATTCAGAAATGCAATATTTCTGGAGCAGGTGGGACTTGAACCTGGGCCTCTTGGCTCAGAGGTAAGGACATCACTCCACAGCACAAAAACCCTTGTCGGTTTATTTTCTAATCAATTTGTGCAGAGATGCTACTACACACCTCTTGAACCTGAGCCTATGTTTTAGTAAATTAGACAAATTGCACAATCCAAATTAGCTAAAAGTAGCAGTTCAAAAGCTTCTGAAGACACCAAGGTCTTCAAGGAAAAAACTCCAATGATATTAAGACTCCAAAAGCATTTAAAGACAAAAAGGGAATTCTTGGAAAAGTGCTGCAAAATAATTTTCTAATTTTATGCTGTTTCAAACTTTACACATCAGAATTGGAGTTAAGAAAATTAATATTTTGAGATACAGTAAAGAAGTAAATTATGACATAGCTAGTGCATGGGAGGTGGTGATTTCTGATCTCTAGTTCCCAAAACTTTCCATATTTCTCATCTGCATCTTCTAGAAGAAAAATCAGATATTGATTGTTATGATTAATTAACAATTCTGTTATTTGTGCATCATGCACTACCAGGATAGTCAGAAAACAAAACTTGAGCTACTTTCATCTCATAATTTCTTGTCCTTTTGATACAAGTTCAAGCATGAAAAATAACAAATGAAGTAGTACTTAAAGTCAAACTTCTAAACCTTTTTCAATTGTTCCAATCTGCATTTTAAAAAAAAAACTGGGTACCTCAGTATTGCTAGCTGTATTTATAATGTTCAGTCTGCCATCAACTCCATTCAGAGTCAGTCCTTATTCACTAGTTAGCTCAACCAGATTTTTAAATTTGTTTCTTTAAACACTTAAAAAAAAGTATACTCAAACAAAGATGAAATTTTTAAGGTTCTAAGGCAATGTTAGTTTATTGCTCATTTGAAACCTAAGAGTGTAACTCAGAGTTTACATTATCTAAACAGTCTCAGCCATTTTTTATTTAACTTAAAGGAAGACATTAATAGGTACAATTTTTAAGAGTCTGAATTTTAAATTTTAGACTGGAGTTGCAAAGTGTTTTGCTCTCCATAAATGCTGACTTGCTGAGTTTCTCCAGCATTTTCTTTCATTATAAACTTTTTAATTCTTTTTAATACTTAGAGAATCATTTTATAGTTTATCCTGAAAATACTTTGGTTTTAGCTTGCATTTATGAGAAAGAAAACTTTTCCTTTAATCACCAGAGCTGAGAGAACACTAGTAGAATTGCACCACTGCCATCCAGCACCAAAATATATTGAAGCAGTAGGAAAATCTGTGTGCAACATTCCCCAAAACACTGGGACAAATTCAAATACTGAGGCAACCAGAGGACAGTACCCTGGAGTACAACGAATAGAATTTGTCAGGATCTGTTCCTACAATCACAGACCAAATAAAAATGAAAATAATTGTGAGTGCTGTAAATCTGTAACAAAAACAGAAGTTGCTGGAAAAGCTCAGCAGGTCTGGCAGCATCTGTGAAGAAAAATTAGAGTTAATGTATCAGGTCCAGTGACTATTCCTCAGAATAGTGCTCCCATGCGTGGGAGAGAAAAACGTAATCAGCAAATTGTTACGGACACTGCCAAATCCCCTCAAAACATTTCAAAAAAGTAGCCCAGACACTAACTTTGCCAGTTATTTTAAGCAGGTATAGAGCAGATATTCTAAGAGTACTGCAGGTGGCCCAAACACTTAGATTTAAACAAAACAGAATTTATTTGGAAGATTACTGAATGAAACACAAACAAAAGTGAACACAATATAGAATAACTTAGCCTCTCCAAAAACCCAACAGATTTCCCAACTTAGTGCTGTTCCAAATACTTGCACCAATCCTGATAAGCACTCCTTGGCACTAAAGGTAATAGGGTCTTACAGAAAAAGGTGGGGGGGGGGTGCAGAAAGAGCGAGCGGTGGGGGTTCGGGGAGGGATGAGTGAGAGTGACAACAAGGCAGATAGCAGCATAGAACACCCTCTTTCATGTAGCTGTTTCTTCGACCAGCAGTCTCAATCTGCCGGACTACTTTCAGTGAATAGCCAGACTGCCAAAATCAAAAACAAACCAGAGAAAAGCTGAGCTGGAAGAACGAACCACTCCCCTTTCATTGTACAAGTTTTCTTTCTAAAAACTTGAAAGCCTTTTTCCTAAGGCAGTATCTGTTAGCTATAAGCAAACTGGCCCTATATCCCATCCAAAGCCAGACTTTTCAGAATCGCTGCTTTTATGACCTCTCCAAAAAAAAAGCCAGAGATAGCATAACCTTGTTAAACAAACAGCATTGCCACTGAGTGGACTAGCAGCAAGCAGAGTAGGAAGGGAAGGAAAGAGGTAAATGAGTTGCTAGGAGTGTTCAAAGCCAGGGTATGCTGATATGGGAGAGATGTTCAGTCTATCATATCCAAAAAAATATAGTTAGTGAGAATGAGAAAAGAGTTCTTTCTAAACAAAAAGTAGTCCCCAAAAATCAAAAGGTAGCCCTTGAGAAAATTTCAGAGAACCCTTGAAAAATACGTATTGTTCCCTACTATCTCAAGGCACTACAGATCACTCATGTAAGTTCTCCCACTCATCTTTCCTTTGGTTTCCAATTTTTAAAGAGATATTCAAGTTGCTGCTTGACAAAGATTAAATCAATACTAACATGGGTCTGAAACAAAACCAAAAAGAGTGCAAGAAAAACACAGGTCTTGCAGCAACTGTTGAGAGAAAAACAGAATTAATAAAGGACAGCATGGTGGCTTAATGGTTAGATTGGAGTGGTGCTCATTCCTGATGAATGGCTTTTGTTTGAAACGTTGATTTTCCAGCTCCTTGGATGCTGCCTGACCTGCTGTGCTTTTCCAGCATCACTCTAACCTAGACTCTGATCTCTAGCATCTGTAGTACTCACTTTCACCAATGGTTAGCACTGCTGCCTCACAGCGCCAGGGACCTGGGTTTGAATCCAGCCTCGGGTGATTGTGCAGAATTTGCACATTCTCCCAGCGTCTGGGTAGGTTTCCTCCATGTGCTCTGGTTTCGTCCCACAATCCAAGGATGTGCAGGTCAGGTGGATCATCCATGCAAAATCACCCATTGTGTTAGGTGCATCAGTCAGAGGGAGATGGGTCTGGGTTGGTTGCTCTTCGAAGGGTCAGTGTGCCTTGTTGGGCCGAAGGGCCTGTTTCCACACTGTAGGGAATCTAATGTAATCTAAGAAATTTTTCAAGTCCAATCACTCTTTCAGGGTATGTTTCTCCACCACTCTTCGGTTTTATTTCAGATTTCCAGCATCCACGGTTCAGTGTTTATATAAGACTAAAAAGGGTCTTGTACCTGGTATATACTAATCAAAATAAATGGTTCCTACCTAAATAAAAGAGAAGCACTGTCCAAACTGGAACAGAGATAGTTTTCAGAAAACGTTCAGTTTTTGTATTCCACTTAAATGAAACTGCCAACACATAGCCAACAACAAGAGTCCATACCTGTAACAGGACAAGAATAACAGTTAAATGAAATGGGTGACGTAATGAATTGTGTCTTACTCGTACCTAAAGTTTAATTCAATGATATTTGTCTTTAAGATAAACAAAACTTGTTTTAACTTATAGTACCAAGGAACATTGATTAATTATTTAATTGAGTCTTGAACATTTGAAGCAAAAGTTCCTTTGCAGAGAATAGTCTTAGAAACATTAAGAATATAGAAAACAGGAGGAGGAAGAGCAGGCGTTTGGTCACGAGGCTGCTCTGCCATTCAATATGATCATGGTTGATCATCCAACTCAGTACCCTGTCCCCGCTTTCTCCCCATACCCTTCCATCCTTTTTATCCCCAAGATCCATGCCTAATTCTCTCTCAAAAACGTTCAATATTTTGGCCTCAACTGCTTTCTGTGGCAGTAATTCCACATGCTAATCATTCTGGGTAAAGAAATTTCTCATCTCAGTCCAAATGGCCTTCTCCATATCCTGAAACTGTTAGCCCTGGTTCTTCACACCCCAATCACTGAGTGCATCCATTCAGAGTTTACGTTGTCTAGTCCAGTTAGAGTTCTATAGGATTCAATGAGATCACCCCTCAGTCTTTTATACACCAATGAATACCAGTCCTAACTGATCTAGTCTCTCTTCATATGTCAGTCGTACCATCCCAGGAATCAGTCCGGTAAACCTTAGTTATACTTGCTCTGCAGCTAGAATATCCTTGCTCTGATAAAAGAAACAAAAACACAATTCTTCAGGCTTGGCCTCATCAAGGCCCTGTACAATTGTAGCAAGAGATCCCTGCTCCTATACTAAAATTGTATTGTAATGAAGACCAATAATCCATTTATGGCCTACTGCACCTACATGCTGACTTTCAGCAACTAGTATGCAATGACACCCAAGTCTCACTGCAGCTCCCCGTTATCATTCTATTACGATTCAGAAAATAATCTGCCTTACTGTTTTTGCTCGCAGAATTAATAACCTCATAATCATCCACATTACACCACGTCAGCTGTGGATTTTTCCATTCAGCTTGTGCAAATTAAACTGCAAAATCTCTGCATCCTCCTGACAGCTCACCTTCCCACTCAGCTTTGTGTCATATGCAAACTTGAAGATATTATATTTTATCTGCTTATCTAAATCATTCATTTATAGTAAATGGCTGGGGTCAAGGCACAGATCCCTACAGTACTCCACTAGTCAGCCTTCCATCAGAAAAATACCTGTTTATTCCAACTGTTTCCTGTCTGCCAAACAGTTCTCTATACATGTCAATACACTAAGCCCAATTCCGTGCACTTTGATTTTACATGCCAATTTTCTTTGTTGGATCCTATCAAAAGCATTCACAAAGTCCAAGTAAAAATCATGCACTGGCTCTCCCACCTTAACTCTAATCAATAAAAATTCCAGCAAATTTGTCAAGCATGAGTTCTCTTCCAAACATCCATGCTGACACTGTCTTACCCTGTCACTGTTTTTCAAGTACTCTGATATTAAATCTTTCATAATAAACACAACCACTTTTACCGCTATTGCAGTCACGTTAACGGACTTATAATTCCTGGTTCTCTCTCCACCTCTTTTCTTTAGGGTAGCAATGTTATCTTTGTTATTCTCTAATCCATAGAAAATGTCCAGAGTATCTATGGAAACTCAAAAGATGACCACCAATGCATCCACTATTTCTGGGCATCTTATTAAGTACATTGGGATGTATGTTTTCAGGCCTTGGGGATTTAACCGGCCTTTGATTATCCCGCCACTATTTTCTTATTGATGCCAATTTCCTTCAGTTCCTTCCTCACTTTATGTCTTGGGTTCCCCAACAGTTTTATTAGCGTTTACATCTTCCTTTGTGAAGATAGGACCAATGCATGTATTTAAATTGGTCTGTCATTGCTTTGTTCCACATTACTGACTATCAGGGACCTACATTTGTCTTCACTAATCTTTAGTGAAGATTACCCACTGCAGCTTTTACAACTTTTTTTTATTTCTCCAAAAACTTAATCTTATATGGTGTAATTTCCCCATCTGCTAAATTCTAAACTGCTCACAACTCTTGGGTCTGCTGTTTATTTGGCTTAACATATCCACTCAAAAGTTCATTATATATGCTGAAGGAAACAGCATTTTGAATAATTAGGCAGAATTGAAAATATCAATAATTTGTTAGTCTGCCAAACACTATCCTGTTGAGATATTTGTCCAAAAGACAAAATGTTTTTCTACGTTCAAGTGAATTACATTCAGTACGTTTGTCTCCAACTTTAAAGACAGAAGCAGAAATAGCATAATTCATCAAATACTAGTATGAAAAGAAAGAATTCTCGTGAGAGAATTCCTTCAGTACTTACGTCAGAGGCAATGATCACAGTATATCACAGCCCAGATCTTCTGGTCTTCAGATAGTAAGAGTACCCTGATATTTTCACAGAAATTCTCAAGTCCTAATGCACTGACAATGCAGTAACTTTGAGAAGTTCTGCTTCTGATGGACAATTATACAGCATCTAGAACTCAGAAAAAGTAGGAGACTGGAGAGTTATAATTTATTTAAATAGTTACCAAGGAAAGGTTAGAGGAATTAAAACTTACTATGAAACTGACTAAACATTCATATGGACCATCTACTCCTCGTCAGTAGTGTATCCACTACCACACTTTGCATCTGCCATTCTACTCCCTCACCCATCCACCTAGCATACACATCATCTAACTTTGTCAAAATAGTTTTGGCCCTTCAAACCTCAAATGTGGGAGTTACTCCTGTATAAAAGGGTGTGGTTTAACGTCCTGCACCGAGTGGAAAGGCTTCTTTAACAGGTACACTGTGCATTTCTGAAGGTACCAAAATTATAAATTTAAGCCAGAAACGCAGAGCTTTGGGGAAGAGCAAGTCATAAAATTCTTGAAGTGACAAAGTGTGAATATCTCCCCTTAGAAAATTTGGCCCAATGTTAGGTCAATGAATAGCATTTTGAATAATCAGCAAAGTTTATCAACTTTCACTTAGTCACGTTTTAACTATTTGCATTGGCTGCTCATGTGCAATCTTGAAGCTGCTTGCAAAGGAGCTGAAAGTTCCACATAAGTCACATGCAGGAGACTGGAACATATATCAAACAAATCCCCAGCAAAATGGACCTGATTTACTGACAATTAACTGTGTGGCATAATTAGAAAAATTCTATTTAAAAATCAATGGAATAGCAGTGGGCATATGCATAATGTCATTACGACAAAACCAAGACAGGAGGGCATATTAACAACTTGATAAAATCTCAAAGGCTCAAATACTGAAATTATTTTAAGGGATGGCTAGTTATTCAGAACTTTTCACCTGTAGATTAATTTGTGTGCAGTGTTCATAGTATAGCAGACTATATTGTCTGTGCCAGAAATATTTCCTGTTGGTGATTTCTTATTTTGACAAGCTTTTCTAAAAGAGCATTAATATTTTACAACTGAAGTGATGGTGCATGCCAAATCTATTCCTCTGTTTACCACAACTGTAAAGTAATCTTTTAAAAAGAGGAGGAATGTGGGAGAAAGGCACTGAAAGAGAATGTGTGTGCGCGTGCGTGTGTGTACGTGCGTGTGCGTGGAGGGTTAAGGAGATGGAGCAAGGATGTGTGTGTAATATGTATTTTAAAAATGGAATACAAAATTACAACTAAGGGAAGACACAGTATTGATTAAGTCAAAACAAATCTGCAATTAAAACAAGGATTTTATCCAATAACTTACAAATAAGTCATTTTTGTTTTTCATTTTAACCTGCAGTAAACCTTTAAGAGCTCAAACAAGCCATTTCAAAAACATCAAATAACAAACATTTTAATTGAGAAGGGATACGTACAAACATTAAATTATTTTCTTTTCTTAGCTGTTTTGCTTTAAGAATAAATATTGAAGACCAACTGATATGATCCAAAGATACCTTCATGTCTAATATAATAAATTCTGTCCACTCTCTCAAACTTAGGTGTTCATATTGTCTAAATGTCTACTGAGTGAAGCCAACATTTTGAGATATGCTGAATTGTGGCACATTTGTTACAGTACTGAATTCATTACTTGTCAGAAGCCTGGATCAATGATCTGAAGATAAGAGTTTAAATCTCACCATGCCTGAGGAATTTAAATTCAGTTAATTAATTAATTAATTAATTAAATAAATAAATAAATAAATAAATAAATACATCTAGAATATTAACTGATAATTTTTTCCATGTCATAAAACCCATTTGGTTCACTAATGCATTTGGGGAAGGAGATCTGCTGCCTGGAACCTGTCCCGCCCACATGTAACTTGAGGCTCATTGTAATTTGTCTAACTTCTGAAGTGGCCCCAAGTCAACTCAATTAAGGATAATGAGAGATTGATACCAGCAAATCCCACATCCAATGAATAAAGTTAAAAAATAAGGTGGTAACCAAGCAGTGGTTTCATTGCAGGAATTACGAAACAGCTGGGTCTCCATTAAAGGAAATGAGAATATAGAAACAGTGAAGTTCTATCAAACAGCATAAACCTCAAAATTACATGGAATATGGTCACTGTAAATTATGTAATAAAGGAACAATGTAATAACATTTGCATATCAGCATGTTAAAGTTAAAATGAATAAAGCCACTAATTTAGTGCATCAGAGTTTCTCACAACAAAAACAATGAAAACAAACAGAAGTTTTTTATCATCTCTGGAGAGAATCAGAGGCTGTAAGTAAGTAAAACAAGTCTGTCTATAGACAATGCGCTTTAGGAAATAAATTCAACAGGACATATTCAGTTTCAGAAATGTCAAGAAGTTTCTGTGCAGTACTACTTGATAACTAAAACAGCATCTTCTTCAATTTTTGAACAACTTGCTTTCAATCAGTAGATCAGTTGATTCCAGACTACCAATAATGTCACAGCCATCCATTAGGCGGTGTGAGACAGTAGACAATGAAGAGCTTGGCCAATGTCCTTACTTCCCTCAAAATTTGGATTTCACTTGGCAAACTACAGGAAGGGAAATTGCCACTTCAACCCAGTGTACAAGACTAAATATCAGACAGTTCCAACTCTTCAATTCCAAAAAAATCAACCATTTCCTAGATCATGAAGTCAATTTCTATTAAAAATTTAATTTTGCCCAGAGGGAAAGAAAATACAATATATTAACAACAAAGAACACAGAACAATACAGCACAGAACAAGCCCTTCGGCCCTCGATGTTGCGCCGACCGATGAACTATTCTCAGCTTGTTCCCCTACACTATCCCATCATCACCCATGTGTTTATCCAAGGATTGTTTAAATCTCCCTAATGTGGCTGTGTTAACTACATTGGCAGGCAGGGTATTCCATGCCCTTACCACTCTGAGTAAAGAACCTGCCTCTGACATCTGTCTTAAATCAATCACCCCTCAATTTGTAGTTATGTCCCCTCATACAAGCGGACGTCATCATCCTAGGAAAAAGACTTTCACTGTCTACGCTATTTAATCCTCTGATCATCTTGTACGTCTCTATCAAATCCCCTCTTAGTCGTCTTCTTTCCTATGAAAACAGATCCAAGTCTCTCAGCCTTTCCTTATAAGGCCTTCCCTCTAGACCAGGCAACATCCTGGTAAATCTCCAATGCTTCCACATCCTTCCCGAAATATGGCGACCATAACTTTACGCAATATTTCAAGTACAGCCACACTAGCGTTTTATATAGTTGCAGCATGATATTGCAGCTCCGGAACTCAAACCCTCTACCAATGAAACCTAACACACTGGATGCCTTCTTAACAGCACTATGAACCTAGGTGGCAACTTCTGCACATCTACACCAGCAAGAATCTTTCTATTGACCCAGTACTCTGCCTTCATGTTATTCTTCCCAAAGTGCATCATCTCATTTAGCTGCATTGAACCCATTTACCACACCTCAGCTCAATTCTGCAGTTTATCCAAGTTCCTCTGCAACTTGTAACATTCTTCCAAACTGTACACTACTCCACTGACTTTAATGTCATCTGCAAATTTACTAATCCATCCACCTATGCCTGTGGCTAAGTAATTTATAAAAACAACAAAAAGATGTGGTCCCAAAACAGATCCTTACGGCACACCATTAGTAACCACACTCCAGGCTAAATATTTCTGTTCTGGTTCAGATTTCCAGCACCTGTAGTTCTTGTTTATTTCAATTTACCTGAATCAGGAACATGAGTTTTTAAAAAGAATTACATGTGTGCTAAATAATTAAATTTTGATTAATTTTGTTTTGCTATTAGTAGCATCTATGGGCGACTGTCTGTGTGGAGTTTGCACATTCTCCCTGTGTCTGCGTGGGTTTCCTCCGGGTGCTCCGGTTTCCTCCCACAGTCCAAAGATGTGCGGGTCAAGTGAATTGGCCATGCTAAATTGCCCGTAGTGTTAGGTGAATTAGTCAGGGGGAAATGGGTCGGGGTGGGTTACTCTTCGGAGGGTCAGTGTGGACTGGTTGGGCCTGTTTCCACACAGTAGGGAATCTAATCTAAAATCTAATAATGGACTGAGGAAAAAAAAAGCTGGATTTTTTAAAAATAAAATTTTATTTAAATCTCATTTCCTTTTTTGGGCACAGCCAAACTCTCAAAGTGATTTATTTTCTTTACATGGAAATGTTTATTGAAGGCACCAGAACAAACTAAATTTAGGAATTAAAATACTGAAAGTATTTCTCCTCCCCAAGAAGAGGAGAGCTCTGGCTTGCCATCATGCAATACAAATGGTGTACATTATTAAAATATTTGAAAACAGAGTCAAGCCCAAGTATTTATATCTTCTATTGCTGCTTGTCTTGACATGTAAAATATGTGGCATGTAGCTTGACCCCCAGTTTTGGAAGATTTTTCAAAAGCTTCAAAGAAGCTTGATATATATGTTGCAATCTATAGTAATCACTTGTGTTGCTCTGAAACATGTGGTCCCTTCCCTTGTGGACTACAGCTAATTATTTCATTTTAATTATCTATGGAACAGCTAAGAGGCTCTCAGGAATGCGTGGAAGACTACTTCTACATAAAGAGCAGGATATTCCTATTTCAGTTTATAATTTTCAATTTGTTTCCTGCTTCCTTTCTCATTTTGCTTCAAATTGAAATTTTAATCATTTATTTTCTTTCTGCTTCATGCAATTTGACTTCAATTTCTAGTCATTCCACAATGTTTAGATTTACACTACCATATTACTAATAACTGTTTCTCAAAACAAGCCAAAAAGAATGTCGTGAATATCTGATCCATGATTCATGCATTTTTATATATAAGCTTACTTCTTAAAATGAGGAAACTGAAGGTAAGTAAAGCAATCTCAGAGGCTACTGACCTTAACTTTTCAAGTAATTCAAAGTAAGTTAACAGCTAGAAAGATCATAAAGCAAGTGAGCTTACTTGGTTAAAGAGATGGTAACATGATGTCTCAAATGCTTTTGATTAAGGACATACATAAAGAGGTGCTTTTGATTTGGGAGTTTAGCCAGTTCAAAGAAATTCAGTAAACCCTGAGAGACTGAAGTAAATGAGTTTTACAATCAGGCCAAAAAGAAATTGCAAATGAGGAATGAATAATCTAAGGATAAGCCAATAGCATGCTACACTGTCATGGAGATGAGTGGAACCTAGAGAGCTCTTATTTCAATTTATCCAAATGAATGCTGGAAAAGTTAGTTGTAGTTTGAACATTTGCTGCTCTCAGACAGAAGGTAGCCAAAATAAATTACAGCTACAGTTAGAGAAATCTACACTGGAAGCAGACTGAAAAAAGAACTAACTTGTGGAAGGCAATTGAGGCTTCATTTCAGTTTGATTTGATTTGATTTGATTTGATTTGATTGAGAGGGAACAGAAGAAACTAGAAGCTTGCCTAGTTTGAAGCTAATGGGAGAACCTAGGGTGGGCTTCTCAGGCTTGAGGCAGAAGGAAGTAAAGGACTAAGATAGCCATTGCAAAAAGGGAGGGGACATGAAAATCTTACCTCTTGAAAATAATCAAACAGAATTCATCAGAGGACTGTGATATAAATATGGTATCACAAGCAGAAACAGGTACCCTTAAGTATCATGTGTCTTAAGACAATTCTTGGAGGAAGTAAACAAACATGACTGCATAACATCTGTATAAATAAGCTATACTGTTAACTTACTCATATTTAACTTTTATTCACTTGTGGGATGTGGACATCGCTGGCTTGCCAGAACTTATTGCCCATCCCTAGTTGCCCTCGAGAAGGGGTGGGCTGCCATCTTGAACCTTTGCTGTTCATGTGTTGTAGATTGGCCTACAATGCCAAGGAGTTCCAGGATTTTGATCCAGTGACAGTGAAGAAGTGGTGATAAATGTCCAAGTCAGAATGGTGATGCCCCTGCATATCTACTGCCCTTGTCCTTCTAGATGAAAGTGGTCATGGCTTGGAATGTACTGTCAAAGGATCTTTGGTGAATATCTGCAGTGCATCTTGTAGATAGAACACTGCTGCTACTAAGCATGGATAGTGGAAGGACTGGATGCTTGTGGATATGGTGCCAATCAGCAGTCTGTCTTGTCCTGGATGGTATCAAGTTTCTTGAGTGTTGTTAGAGTTGCATCCATCCAAGCAAGTGGGATCATTTTCAAGATTTGTGCCTTGTAAATGATGGGCAGGTTTTGGAGAGTTAGGACACTAGTTGCTCACCATGGTATTCCTAGCCTCTGACCTGCTCGCGAGCTATGTTATCTGATGAGTCCAGTTGAGTTTCTGGTCAATGGTAACCCAAGGATGTTGATAGACCATAAGACCATAAGACATAGGAGTGAAAGTAAGGCCATTCGGCCCTTCGAGTCCACTCCGCCATTCAATTACAGCTGATGGGCATTTCAACTCCACTTACCAGCATTCTCCCATAGCCCTTAATTCCTTGTGACATCAAGAATTTATCAATCTCTGCCTTGAAGACATTTAGCGTCCCAGCCTCCACTGCACTCTGCGGCAATGAATTCCACAGGCCCACCACTCTCTGGCTGAAGAAATGTCTCCGCATTTCTGTTCTGAATTGACCCCTTCTAATTCTAAGGCTATGTCCACGGGTCCTAGTCTCCTCGCCTAACGGAAACAATTTTCTAGCATCCACCCTTTCCAAGCCATGGATTATCTTGTAAGTTTCTATTAAATCTCCCCTTAATCTTCTGAACTCCAATGAATACAATTCCAGGATCCTCAGCCATTCCTCGTATGTTAGACCTACCATTCCAGGGATCAACCATGTGAATCTCTGCTGGACACGCTCCAGTGCCAGTATAGTGGGGGATTCAGTGATGGTAACACCATCGAATGTCAAGGCCCAATGGTGTGATTGTTTCTTATTGGTGATGGATATTGCCTTACATTTGTGTGATGTGATTATTACTTGCCACTCATCAGCCCAAAGCTGGATGTTGTCCAGACCCTGTTGCATTTGAACATGGGCTGGTTCAGTAACTGAAGAGCCATGAATAATGTTGAACATTGTGCAATCATCCCCAAACATCCCATTTCTGACCTTATGATGGAGGAAACGTCAGTGATGAAGCAGCTGACACTACCTTGAGGAACACTTGCAGAGGAATCCTGGAGCTGATATGATTGACATCCAAAACCAACCTCTTAACGTGCCACCTATGATCCTAACCAATGAAGAGTTTGCCCCACGGTACCCATCAATTCCAGTTTTGCTAGGGTTCCTTGATGCCACACTATCAAATGCAACCTTGATATCAAGGATTGTCACTCTCCCATCTCCTCTGGAATTCAACTCTTGTCTAGATTTGAACCAAGGCTGTAATGAGGTCAGGAGCTGAGTGGCCCTGGTGAAACGAAAACTGAATATCACTGAGCAGGTTATGGCTGAGCCAGTGCTACAAAATAGTACTTAGTAGCACTATTAAGCAAACCTTTCATCAATTTACTGATGATTGAGATTAGACTGATGGGACAGTAATTGTCAGGGTTGGATTTGGCTTGCTTTATGCATAGAGGACATATTTGGGCAATTTTCCACATTGTCAGGTAGATGCCAGTGTTGTAAGTGGACTGGAAGAGCTTGGCTAGGGGAGCAGCAGGTTCTGGAATCCAAGTTTTCAGTACTATTGCCTTAATGTTGCCAGGGACAAAACAACTGGATGCTGGAATCCAAAGTAGACAAGCAGGAGGCTAGAAGAACATCAGGTAGTACAGAAGTCAACGTTTCGGGTATAACGCTTCTTCAGGAATGCAGATGGCTCAAACTGCTTCGCCCGCCTGTATCTGCAGCTCCAACACCTCCCCACTTCCATTCCTGAAAAAGGGTTACACCCAAATCGATGACTTCTCCACCTTCTGATGCTGCCTGACTTGCTGTGTTCTTCTAGCCTCCTGCTTGTAATGTTGTCAGTGCCCATGGCTTTTGCAGTATTCAGTACCTCCAACTGTTTTCTGATTTCACATGGAGTGAATCAAATCAAATTCACAGAAGACTGGTATTGGTGATCCTCGGCAATACTGGAGTAAACTGAAATGGATCATCCACTTGACAATTCTGGTTGAGGATTGGTGCAGATGCTACAGCCTTATTTTTTGCACTGATGTGTTGGGCTCGTCCATCAATGAAGATGGGGATATTTGTGGAGACACCTCCATGGAGTTGTTTAATTGTCCACCACCATTCATGACTAGATGTGGCAGGACTGCAAAGCTTAGATTTGACCCATTGGTTGTGGGATTGCTTAACGCTGTGTATTATTTGCTGTTTGACATGAAGTTAGTCCTGTTGGCAGGTTCATTTCTTTGTTGAGACTTCACAGCAATTGATACAAATGAGTGGCTGCTAAGCCATTTTCAGACAACAGGTGAGAGTTAATCATATTGCTGTGGATCTGGAGTTACATGTAAACCAGACTATGTGAGAATGGCAGATATCCTTCTTTAAAGGACACAAGTTTACTTTGTTCAATTTGTTCTCTATATTATTAGATATATATTTTGTTTAAAGAAAGCAATGTCTCATTGTTTAATTCTGTTAATTATTCCATTTCTCTTCAAAACATTGTAGTCCCTAAGTGGATTGTGAAAAGATACTGCCATGGAAGGATGCATCATATAGTGTTTTTCACTGAAACGGTCTCTCTACCTCTGCTGATTTAACTAACTCCACCTCTCTTCACACAGTTGTTACCTGCATTCAGCCTTCTGTGTCAGTCAGTCAGTCTTTGCTACATTGACATGGAACACCCTAACAGTTTCAATGACGACCCTCAGGCAAGCAGTGACTGTAGGCTCCTGGGAATATTTTGGAGATGGTTGGGGCATCAATTAGTGTCAGCTCGTCCCTCCATACAGTGGAGCCTGGTCTTGATTCATGTCTATCCTTGCCATTGGACAAAGAATTGGATCTGTCTCCCCACATTAAAACACATACACACCTACCACCCATCAAAATGGGATTTGGAATCTATAACACAATGACCCTCATTGACATGACAGGCAGGATAACACTAGCTCAAAGAACAAGATAGCAGATGGACCTTATTCTGGAAATGTAAACAAAAAGAAGAATGTTGACTCCATCAGCCACACAACACACTGGCTGTGATCCTCACATCCCTGATCCAATACAAATGCAAACATGGGTCAAGCAAGGTCGTGTTATTGTTCAGGAACAAAAGTAGAAACACAAAAATCAAAGGAGTAAGCCATTTAACTCCTCGAGCCTGCCCTGCCATTCAGCATGATTGCGGATGATCGTCGAGCTTTCTACCCTAATCCCACCTTTCCTCCCATATCCCTCGATCCTTTTAGCCACAGCAGTTGCATCTATCACCTCAAAAACAAAATGGTTCGGCCTCAATATCTTTCTGTGGTTGTGAATTCCAAAGACTCACCATTCTCAGGGTGAAGAAATTTCTCAAATCACTCATTTCAAATTTTCAACTTGACCACTGGTTCTGCATTCTCCCACCATCAGGAACATCTTTCCTTCATCTGACCTGTCCAGTGCTGTTAGAATCTTATATGTTTCGATGAGATCCCCCCCACCCCGCACATTCTTCTAAACTCCAGGGAATACAATCCTAACAAACTCAATCTCTCCTCATACGTCAATGCTGCCATCCCAGAAAAATTTGGTAAACATTCACTGCACTCCCTCTAATAGCAACAGCATCCCTCCTTGGAGGAGATAACCAAAACTGCACACAATCCTCCAGGTGTGGTCCTACCCAGGCCCTGTATCACTGCAACAAGACATCCCAGTTCTTGTACTTGAATCCCTATGCTATGAAAAATAACATACAGTTTGCCTCCTTTACTGTCTGCTGCATCTGAACACAAACTTACAGCAACTGCTGCACAAGGACACCCAGGTCTCATTTAACATGCCCCTCTCTCAATTTACGTCAAATAATAATCTGCCTTCCTATTTTCACTACCAAAAAATGAATAACCTCATTTATTCACCTAATATTGCATCTGCCATGCATTTGCCTACTCACTCAGCCAGTCCAAATCACACTACAATATCTCTGAATCCACTTTGCAGCTCCCTGTTCCACCCTGCTTTGTGCCATATGCAAGACTGAACTAATGGAATATCTCACTCACTTAAATCATTAACATATACTGTGAATAACTGGGATCCTAGAACCAATCTCTGTGGTACCCCACTACTTACTGCCTGCTATTCAGTAAAAGACCTATTTATTCCTACTCCATTTCCCATCTAACAAAGTTTCTATCCATCTCAATACACTGAGCAAAATCCTGCGTGCTTGAATTTTACACAATAATCTTTTATGTCGGACTTTGTCAAAAGCCTTTTGAAAGTCCAAATAAACGACAGCCATTGGCTCCATCAATTCTACTTGTTCAAACTATTGGATTTTTTTCAAGGATGTATCAAGCATGACTTCCATTTTATAAATCCATGTTGACTATGTCTGATTCTACCACTGTTTTCTGCTTTGAAATCCCCGATAATGGACTTTAGCATCTTCCCAATACTGACATCAGACTCACTGGTTTTCATTCTATCTTGCTTTGTAAACATTGGGGTTACATTAGTTACCCTCCAACCTGTAGGAACTGTTCCAGGGTCTATAGAATCTTGGAAGATGATCAATACAAACACTATTTCTAGGGCCACTTCTTTAAGTATTTGAACTGTAGAACAGACCTTGTGGATTTATTAGCCTTCAATCGCAACAATTTCTCGAACACCATTTTTCTACTCAGAATTGCTTCAGTTCTCCTTTAAACTCCTGGGTTCCCCATTATTTCTGGTACAATGTTTCTCTCTTTCTTTGTGAAGACAGAAACAGAGTATACATTTAGTTCCCCAGCCATTTCTTTGTTCCCATAACAACTTGCCTTGTTTTTAACGGTAAAGGGACCTATATTAGTTTTCAACATCTTAATAAGCATTACATAAGTGCAGAAATTTTTTCTAGTCAATTCTTATGTTCCCTGGTCCTCCTTTGCTGACTGTCAAATGGTTCCAAATCCTCAAGTAAAGAATATGGATGAGTTTTTTTTTGCATTTAATACTAGCTCTAACTTCCCTCCTAAACCAATGATTTGGCCATGGTTTTCTTTGCAATCTTGTGCCAGATAGGAATAAACGATTTTTATAGATCACCCATTCACTCTTTGAACATTTGTCATTGCCTATCCACTGTCATTCTTTTTCGTAAGATTTCCCAATCCATCATAACTAACTCACACCTCATGTCATGGTAGTTTCCTGTAGTGGGATTCAGGACCGTAATCTCAGAATCAACTACCTCATTCCCCAATTTAGTGATGAATTCTATCATATTATGGTCACTCATTCACCCAATGGATCTCTCACAACATTATTCCTTTCTCATTGTAAACTACCCAGTCTAAAATGGTCTATTTTCCATTTTGTTTCTCAGTGTATTGGCCCAGAAAACGATCTGTATACACTCCAGGAATTCCTGCTCTGTGGTATTGCGACTAATTTGATTCACCCATATGCAAATTAAAGTAATCTATAATTACAGATGTTCCTTTACCACATACATCTGATTTTCTGTTTAATGCCACTTCCAATCTTACCACTACACTTTGATGGTCTTTAGACCACATCCACAAATACGTTTGCCCCCTGGCATTTCTCACTTCTACTCACACAGATTCTAAATTTTCTGAGCTAATATATTGCCTCTATTGTGTTTTGGTCTTCATTGCAAGAGGTTGAGTACAGGAGCAAGGATGTGTCGCAGTTATACAGGGATTTGGTGAGGTCACACTGAGAATATTGTGTGCAGTTTTGATCCCCTCTTCTGAGGAAGAATGCCTTGCTCTCGAGGGAGTACAGCGAAGGCTTATCAGGTTGATCCTGAGGATGGCGGGACAGATGCATGAGGAGAGATTGACTAGGTTAGGATTGTTTTTGCTAGAGTTCAGACAAATGAGGGGGGGGGAATCAGAGACTTATAAAATTCTAACAGGACTGGACAGGGGAAGTGCAGGAAGGATGTTCCTAATAGTGGGTGCGTCCAGAACCAAGAGTCACTGTCTGAGGATTCAGGGTAGACCGTTTAGGACAGAGATGAAGAGTCATTTCTTCACCCAAACAGTTGTGTAGTTGTGGAATTCATTACCACAGGAAGTAGTTGATGTCAAAACATTGAATATATTAAAGACGTGACTAGATATAACAATTGGGGTGAAGGGGAACAAAGGTTATGGGGAGAAAGTAGGATTAGGCTATTGAGTTGGATGATCAGCCATGATGGCGATGTATGGTGGAACAGGCTTTAAGGGCTGAATGGCTTCCTCCTGCTCCTATCTTATGTTTACATGCTCATGAATCAGTAATGAAACTCCACTGCCTTATCCTTTTTGTCTGTCCTTCCTAAATACAGAAATCTCTCCTGGATGTTCAGATCCTAGCCTGGTCACTCTGCAACCATGTCTCAATAATCCCAACTATATCACACCTGTTTATATGTATATATCTGCATGATGAATTCATCCTCTTTATTTTAAATGGGATATAAGGGTAGGGTGGAAAGTGGAATAGAAGCCCAAGATAATCCTCGATTGTACTGAAAGGCAAAGGAAGGGACAGGGCACATAGTCTACTCTTGCTTCTATGCTTTGTATTCTTTGTTCTCACAGAAGCAGGCATTTGAATTTCATGATTAGTTTTGTAAATCAGACTAAGTTTTTCAGAAACAGGAAGAGGTGCACATAATCCTTAGATATTCAAAGAGTTAGAGGGTCACTTAACTGACTGCTCATGGAAAGATCTCAAGAAATCACATAGCTTGGAGAATAGTGGAATGCCAAAGATAATCAAAATGAATTCCTGAAATCTAGTTCCTCGGTTTGGTTCCAGAAAGGATTCTGGGTAATCCAAGATGGAGGACAGGAAACATTTCTGGCTGTAACAGCTGCTCCTTTTTTGAGGTATTTTACGTGCTTGAGGTGATTTCCTCGAATTTCAGGAGCAGTAATTACTGTTTTATATACTGTTGCGTTGTTTTGAAACTTTGGGAAAAATGTCAAAACAACAGCAGTTTTAAAAGGGAGAAAAACAGACAAAGGAAGCACATGATGAGGTAATTGCAAGCGAGAGGGAGCGAGAACCTGCACAGTTACTGCCTTTGCTTTTTGAATTCATGTATCGCTGGACATCGGAGTGCACCTGGGAAAGTTACTAAACAGTGAAATTCACAACTGATCTTGGAGGAACTGTTGGGTGAAGTTCACAGCACAGACTTTGATAAGTTAACTGTTGTTTTAAGTGTAGCCTACAGAGAATCTGCAGTAGTGAGTAGAGTAGGTTCTTTCTTGGGAATATGTTTTTGGAGATATGTCTCTTGATTAAACTTAAAATATAAGCCATAACTATTAATTTAACCTGGGGCAGTGTTTGTAGAGGAATAAGACAGTGTTATTTTCTGGGTCTGTAGATTGTAAAGGAGCAAAAATGGCCTTTAATAGAGCGATATGTACTTCTTGTCAGATGTGGGAGTTTAAAGAGAGTTTAAGGGGCTATTGCGGATTATATCTGCCATAAATGCTGCTGGCTGCGAATCTTATCAGATCGAACGGATTGGTTGGAGACACAGTTAGAAGCAATGAGGAATTTGCAACAGCATGTGATGGATGGCAGTTATAGAAAGGGGGGGGGGTGGAAGTCTCAGATATAGTCACATAGATGGGTTAACTGCAGGAAAGGTAAGAGAGGTAGGCAGCTAGTGCAGGAGTCTTTTGTGGAACTAGCTCAAAGGTAGAAGACAGAGGGTGCTGTTGGAGGGTTGTTTTTCAGACTGGAGGCCTGTGACCAGTGGAGTGCTACAAGGATTGGTGCTAGGTCCTCTACTTTTTGTCATTTACATAAATGATTTGGATGTGAGCAGAAGAGGTACAGTTAGTAAGTCTGCAGATGACACCAAAATTGGAAGGGTAGTGGACAGCAAGGAGGGTTATCTCAGACTACAACAGGATCTTGACCAGATGGGCCAGTTTAATTCAGATAAATGCGAGGTGGTGCATTTTAGGAAAGCAAGTCTTAGCAGGACTTATACACTTAATGGTAAGGTCCTAGGGAGTGTTGCTGAACAAAGAGACCTTAGAGTGCAAGTTCACAGTTCCTTGAAAGTGGAGTCACAGATAGATAGGACAGTGAAGGTGGTGTTTGGTATGCTTTCCTTTATTGGTCAAAGTATGGAGTACAGGAGTTGGGAGGGCATGTTGCGGCTGTACAGGACATTGGTTAGGTCATGTTGGAATATTGCGTGCAATTCTGGTCTCCTTCCTATCGGAAAGATCTTGTGAAGCTTGAAAGGGTTCAGAAAAGATTTACAAGGATGTTGCCAGGGTTGGAGGATTTGAGCTATAGGGAGAGGCTGAACAGGCTAGGGTTGTTTTCCCTCGAGCGTCAGAGGCTGAGGGGCGACTTATAGAGGTTTACAAAATTATGGGGGGCATGGATAGGGTAAATAGACAAAGTCTTTTCCCTGGGATCGGGGTGAGAGCGGAAAAGCTATAAAGAGACCTACGGGGCAACTTTTTAACACAGAGGGTGGTACGTGTATGGAATGAGATGCCAGAAGAAGTGATGGTGGAGGCTGGTACAATTACAACATTTAAGAGGCATCTGGATGGGTATATGAATAGAAAGCGTCTGGAGGGATATGGGCTGGGTGCTCGCAGGTGGGACTAGATTGGGTTGGGATATCTGGTTGGCAAGGATGGGTTGGACCGAAGGGTCTGTTTCCATGCTGTACATCTCTATGACTCTAAGTGAAGGAACTCAAACTCCTGCAAACAATAGAGGGATGCTTTGGTACAATTTCTTTTTAAAAACTGCCATATTGAGTGTTTCAGGCTTAAAGGATACCTATTGATTAAACACATTGCAAGTACTACCAACTGAGCATTGGTTAAATCTTCCATCATAAAATAAGCTTTCTTTAAAATATTAAACCTGGAAACTATTAACTGAAAGTACTGTTAAAGAGGCATCTGGATGGGTATATGAATAGAAAGGGTTTGGAGGGATATGGGCTGGGTGCTAGCAGGTGGGACTAGACTGGGTTGGGATATCTGCCTTAAAATAATAAGATTATATTTATCCTTCAATTAACAACACTAATGTAGATTATCTTGTAATATTGACCTTTGTGACAACTTACTGGTAATATTGTCTGCCACTTTTTCTATATTACAATAGTGACAACACATTGAAAAATAACTTTTCAGTCTGTAAAACACAAACATCCCCATGGTTGTGAAAGGCATTATATAAATGCAAGTTTTCCCAAAAAAAATCATGTTTATGAAATGCCTCAGGATGCTTTGCAATGTTCAAGATTCTATACAAATACCAGTTTGCTTTTGAACTTGCTTTGCAGTATACTCCACAAAATGACTGATACACATGCAACTGATTCAATTAGCTACCAAAAAGAGCTAAAAAAAATTCCAATACAGATAGATTACAATGTACTACTTTAAACATATGGTATTGATGTGAGTTTTGAGCAATATGCCCTCTATTTTACGCAGAATGAAAAATGACATTTGATTGTTCTACTAACAATTCATCTCTCTACTCCTATTGTGGCTTTACTTCTTCAACATTCTTTTTAATTAGCCTAAACTGTTTTTTAAAAGTATGGTTCAAAACCAATATTTGTCATCCTTTGCATTTGTTGAAGTAAACCCTCTTAGCATTTAGGCTTCCATACCAAATGTAGATTCCTTTACTCTCAGAAAAAGAGTTTTGTTCCATAGTCTATAAAATATTCATGATTAAAACCTTTTTCTTCATTGGATTCTACTGCAGATGAAGCAGCTACATACTACTTATGTAAAAATTGCTTGGGGTATTATTTCTTCCAGTGATTCTTAGCAAATCATAGCAAAATAATTAAACAAACTACCTAGTATTAGAGTATTGCATCTCAAAAGGCCTGTGACATCTTAGAGACACTGGTTATTGAGAAAGCTCCTCGCAATGTAAAAACAAAAACAGACAACTGGTAAGGAAAGCATTTTTCGTCATAAGACAATAGTAAAGAGAAGTCATGCCTAAAATATGGCATTAAATCAACATTATTGTTCATCCATATCTCCCTAAATTCAGAGTCCCAAAGCAACAAAAAAAGATGCAGCACAAAAGCAGGGCTGTAAAAAGACAGCAAGATTTACAACAGAATCTGCAAATATTCTTCCTACCAAATCCTCCTGCTATATATTTAAAGAAATAGTGTTAATTTACACAAAAAAAGTCTATGTAGTGAGGCAATAGGAAAATATTGAGTAAAGTTTGGACTGAGAGATCTGAACTCTGAGTAAAAGTGAAAATATGTATTTGACTGGCGCTACATGTTCCGTGAATGAAGGTTAGGTCAACAGTTATAGGTGTTCACATTTCTTAAAAATGTAATCTAATCAGATCAACTACTTTTCAACAAGAATGATGTATCTACCCTAGAGAATACACTATGCCACTTACTCACCAGAGATGTGTTTGCAGCTTTCATGCTTATCAGACTGAAATGTCCCAATATGTTCCACTCTGTTCTGGATGGTATTAATTGACAAGTGCTTTTGTCATCAATTCACCAAGTCTAGCCCCTGGGATCTATGACAGCTACCAAAACTTTCACAAAAACCAGAGTCTAAATGGATGGATGAAGAATGTTAAACTCAGCTACGACAACCTGGATTCTGGGATAATCCCAGACATTTAGTGCTATTCTAAAAGATGTCTGTACGCCATAGCTAGGAAAACCAGTCCACAGTCCCAAATGTCACTACTCCATCACCCTCTATCTACAGCAATTCAAAGAAGAATCACTAGGTTGATCTGTGGTATGGAGGGATTGTCTTAAGAGCAAAGGTTAAACAGCTTAGGACTCTACTCATTTAGGTTTAGAAGAATGAGAGGTTATTGAGACATATAGAATTCTTAAGGGGCTTGACAGGGTAAATGCTGAGAGAATGTTTCCCCTCATTGGAGGGTCAAGAAGCTGAGAGAATAGCCTCAGAATAAACTGGTGCCAAGTTGAAGACTGAGATAAGCAGGAATTTCTTCATTCAGAAAGTTGAGTGTATTTGGAACTTCTTGCCATAGACATATGTGGCAACAGAGTCCTTGTGTATAATTAAGGCTGAGATAGATAGATTCTTGATTAGTGTGGGAGTCAAGGGCTATGAGCAAAGGGCAGGAAAGTTGAAGTCTGGAATGTTGAAATAGTTATCCAATCAAATGGCGGAGCAGGCTTGAAGGGCTGAACAGTCTGCTCCTATTCCTATTTCTTATGATCTTACAATGTGGTTGAACCGCTTATCCTTAAGGTGAACAGAAGTGACTTTAGAAATTGCCCTGTGAACAATGACCAGGTCTTTGCAATTACTCCAAATTTGAGCCAAGGTTCCATGAGTAGCTGATGAATGGTGTTATCTTCGTAACCTTGTCATCATCTTACATATTCCAGCTTGACAACCCACTTCAGAAGTTTTAAACTATCTATCATGCCGTAAAACTCTGGTTATCAACATCATAATGAACAACCACGAATCCCACATTTGTCTTGAGGAGACCTGCTGAATTGTAGCAGTAAAAATCATCTCTTACAGGGGTAGATGCTCATGTAGACCTTTCTCAATATTCAAAGGGTGAACATGCCTGGCATCAAATTCTCGAGATTTATCTCTGCTGATAACATGGCGGTACTGATGTGACTTAGCGCTGTAGAAAACAAATTGAATTCTCATAGGCATCCTGAACATACTGAAACAATTCCAGACCAGGCACCAACCAAAAAACACTAGACTGCATGTTATCAAATCTGCACAACGTGGATACGATGGAGCCATCTGTTCCACAAGTGGAAGGTAAAGATGGACCAAATAAGAGTATGGCTGAGAGTCCTAGCCAATGGCATACATCACATCAATCTCTCCACAGAGTTTAGTGGTCACAATTTCTCTAACCACTTCAGGAAGCTAAAGAAATAAGCATCTCAATTAGCGATTCATAAGCTCTTTCAAATCACACAAAAACAACTTTTGAGGGCTAATTTCACATGAAATTGAACCTAAAACTAAACAAAGCTCCAGAAACAAAAACAGAATGTTCTGAAAAAGGGTCACTGAACCTGAAACTCGAATGCTACCTCTCTCCACAACCTGTAGAGCATCAAAGGTCCATTAGTGCAGTAAAATCTGAGGAATTCTGCAAAGCCTTGAAGAGACACTATCAACTGCTAGCCCATGTTTTTGTTTAATGTCCTCTGCATCATTACTGCATTCAGTCCCCTCAAAACGCTCAAACCCAGTGTTCAGCATTGAAAAACAGAGCTTTTAACCATCTAGGTTTTACTTTTTGAAACGGTCTACAAAATTCTTTGCCATCTTCCTTTTATTTCCCCTTTTCTGAACTTATAGAGTCATAGAGATGTACAGCATGGAAACAGACCCTTCGGTCCAACCTGTCCACGCCGACCAGATACCCCATCCCAATTGAGTCCCACCTGCCAGCACCCGGCCCATATCCCTCCAACCTCTTCCTATGCTTCTTAAATTGCAATTGTACCACAACTTTTACACTTAATGGTAAGGTCCTAGGGGGTGTTGCTGAACAAAGGGACTTTGGAGTGCAGGTTCATAGCTTCTTGAAAGTGGAGTTGCAGGTAGATAGGATAGTGAAGGTGGCGTTTGGTATGCTTTCCTTTATTGGTCAGAATATTGAGTACAGGAGTTGGGAGGTCATGTTGCAGCTGTACAGGACATTGGTTAGGCCATTGTTGTGAATATTGTATGCAATTCTGGTCTCCTTCCTATCGGAAAGATGTTGTGAAACTTGAAAGGATTCAGAAAAGATTTACAAGGGTGTTGCCAGGGTTGGAGGATCTGAGCTACAGGGAGGGGTTGAACAGGCTGGGGCTGTTTTCCCTGGAGTGTTGGAGGCGGAGGGGTGACTTTATAGAGGTTTACAAAATTATGAGGGGCATGGATAGGATAAATAGGCAAAGTCATTTCCCTGGGGCCAAGGAGTCCAGAACTAGATGGCATAGGTTTTGGGTGAGTTGGGAAAGATATAAAAGAGGCCTAAGGGGCAACTTTTTCACGCAGAGTGTGGTACGTGTATGGAATGAGCTGCCAGAGGATGTGGTGGAGGCTGATGATTTGGACCAAACGGTCCGTTCTGTACTGTCTCACTTTATGAGATACTGCCAGACCTAATTTTTTCCAGCAATTTCTGTTTTTGTTACTGATTTCCAGCATGCACAGTTCTTTGAGGTATGTTTTTGTTCAGTGAAACAAAGCTCCGGGACTCAAATCCTTGCGAACACTGTTCACGGATGACAATTCATGAATACGAGTCCTCATTATCCCAGGTGGCAGCTTGAATGCAACAACTTGCATTAATTTACATACTACGATTATTCATAAGTATTGCTAAAAAGCGTTTTCAACCTACCCACAACGTGTTCAAATACTCGAGCGCAAAGGAGATGAACTGCCCTGTGTGAGTGAGTAAGAGCTGCAGTCCCACCCAGGTGCTGAAGCAGTACAGGAGGTAGAGGACGGGCACGCCCATGGCCAACACCAGCAGCACTCTGCGTTTCAGCAGCACCTGGTTACCCAGCATTTCAACGCCGTGATTGATGAACGAAATGGGCAACATGAGGGTGGCCAAGACGATGGGCGTGCCGGACTCCTGGAGGCCGCCCAGCCATTTCCTCACCAGATTAGTCAGGGTAGTCTTGAAAGGATGCAGGAAGGTGCCACAGAGCACAGCCCACAACAGCGGCCGCAGGAACGCCTCCAGGATAAAGTAAACGAGCACGGCGGCACCGCACGAGATAGCTACGAATATCAACGCTCCCGTGTTGTAAAAGGCCTGCTTGATGTTCTTGTCGAACTTGAGCGGCAGTAGCTGCTGGACCCCTTGCTGGACGCAGTCACTGAAGAGACTGACACTCGAGGACCTCACGAGCAGCGGAGGAGGAGATTTACTCTCCGGCACCGCGGCTACTGCCGCTGGCTGCTGCTGCTCCTCCGCCATGTTTGCCTTTGCCCTGGTAACGGTGCGACGGGGCATGTCGGGATTTGTAGTTCCCTACCCTCACCTCCGGAGCCAGCAGCAACGGCCGGTGGAGCAGAAAGAACTACAAATCCCAGCGCCTTTCATGGGTGGGGTTGCCTTCAGCTGGTAGAAACTTTGAAAAGGTCTGTCAGATGATGAAGCAGCTGGTGGAGTGACAGTCGGTTGGCAGCACTTTGTGATGGAGAAGTTTATTTTAGGTAAATCCAGGTTACTGGAACTTGTTGTGGAGAGGCTCAGCAAGTTACGTTTGCACGTCATAACTACCAGGAAATGATTATTTCTTAAAGGAGAGAATCTAGCCATCTCCTTTTTACATTCATTGGTCAATCTCCCACCATCCTGAGGGTTACTAGTGATGAGAAACTTAATTGGACTAGTCGTCTAAAACCTGTAGCTACATGAATAGGCCAGTGACTTGCCTCCTAATCTTTCCAACGCCGCTCCCCCAAGTCCCTCCTCTCTACCTTTTATCTTAGCCTGTTGGACACACTTTCCTCATTCCTGAAGAAGGGCTCATGTCCGAAAAATCGATTCTCCTGCTCCTTGGATGCTGCCTGACCTGCTGCGCCTTTCCAGCAACACATTTTCAGCTCTTGCCTCCTAATCTGACTTCCCAAGTAAAAGTTTACTATTTACAACAAGGAAAAATTCAGGAGTGTAATGAAATGCTTTTCAGAATTGCTCAAAGCTAAGCACCATCCAGGATAAAGTAGCTTGCTTGTTTGGAGTCTGAGCCATCTTTGATGTTCTGCACGGACAATGCACATTGGCAGCAGTGTATGCCATCTACAGGATGCACTGTAATAAGTCGCCAAGGCTGCTTTGATAATACCTTCTAAATCCACTATCTCTACCGCCTAGAAGGATATCAGAAGCAGATATAACATCACCTGAGGTTCCCTCAAAGTTTTGCATCTTGCTGACTTCCTTCACTATCGCCAGTTACTTCTTCCATGGAATACCACTGCTTCACTGTGGACTTGACTCAGAACTTGATTCTAGTTGGATTATTGATTTTTCAGTTGCTGCAGAGTGGAGGTGGTCTTTTTCAATCAAAATTTTTCTCATCCTGTTTGAAGTATTTTGATTAGGAGTGCATTGGTCCCACTAATATCATGTATTTGGGCTAAAACATTGTTCCGATGAGAAGTCACTGACCTGAAAGGTGCATTTCAATCTTTCTCAGACTTGTTGGGTACTTTCAGCATTTTGTATTCTTTTATATATATGAGAGAGAGAGAGAAAATCTATTTCACTATCCTTAATGGTCAATGACTTTACCAGTGTTGAATTCCACTACGTTCAAGAAGTTACCATTGACTAAAAACTTGACTGGCCACATAAGTAAGGTACACAAGAACAGGTACAAGACTGCAAATTTTGTGCAAAGTCAGTCACCACCTGATTCCCCAAAGCCCTTACACCTTCTATAAAACACAAGCCAGGAGTCTGATGAGATACCTCACTTAACTATATGGGTACAGCTAAAGCAAACGAAATATCTAGCAGTACACGCTTCGTGCAGTGTTGAAATAGAGCTTTAAAAAACCTCAAAACATTTTAGAACATGCTGACTTTGTTTCTAAAATGTATTTTCTGTGAGAACAAAAACAATCACCATGTAACATATGGTTTGTTCATCCAGCCCACTCCTTCTCCACTGGCTTGTAAACCCTTACATTTTCTATTTCTCTTCAGTTCTGGATGAATGGTCTCGACCTAAAATATTAGCTTTATTTCTGTCTGAAGATGCTGCCTGATCTCCTGAGTTTATCCAGTTTTTGTTATTGTTATTTTCTGAGAGTCTCATTTTTTGAATTAGGAGGATATAATATTAACTGATTATATTCATATAATTAAATTTGTGTAATTGCCAAAGATTAGCAACAAAACAGGCAGTTGGGTTGGAATTGTGGATGTACAATTTGTCTACATGCTGGGGCAGCAAGGTGGCTCAGTGGTTAGCACTGCAGCCTTACAGTACCAGGGACCCAGGTTCAATTCCAACCTTGGGCGACTGTCTGACTGGAGTTTGGACATTCTCCTTGTGTCTGCATGAGTTTCCTCTGTGTGCTCCAGTTTCCTCCCACATTCCAAAGATGTGCATGTCAGGTGAATTGGCCGTGCTAAATTGCTCATAGTGTTAGATGCATTAGTCAGAGGGATATGGGTCTAGGTAGGTTAATCTTCGGAGAGTTGGTGTGCACTTGTTGGGCCAAATGGCCTGTTTCCACACTGTAGGGAATCTAATCTAATCTGCATTTAGTTCAAAATATTGCACTGAAACTTCCATATCTAGGCTTTTGTTATCATACTTAATTGTAACAGACTTATAATACATAACCTTGGCTTGTTTGTGGATATGTTGTAACATTTGGTTACATGTACACTATTTTATTTTACACATTTGAAGTAGTTTGTAATGGTGGCTCCTTTGTTGCCATATAGCAACCAAGCAGGAAGCCTGAACAATTAGTGTTAAAGAGATCAACATTCACCATAAGTAAATCCAATTTACAGAGATTAGCAAGGTTAGATCTCATTGAATACAGGGAGAAATAGCCATGGTGGCTCAGTGGTTAGCACTGCTGCTTCACAGCACCAGGGACCCGAGTTCAATTCCCTCCTCAGGCAACTGTCCGTGTGGTGTTTGCACATTCTCCCCGTGTCTGCATGGATTTCCTCCGGGTGCTCCAGTTTCCTCTCACAGTCACAAAGATGTGCAGGTTAGGTGAATTGGCCATGCTAAATTGCCCATAGTGTTAGGTGCAGGGGTAAATGTAGGGGAAATGTTGCTCTTCGGATGGTCGGTGTGGACTTGTTGGGCCAAAGGGACTGTTTCCATACTGTAGGGAATCTAATCTAATCAAATAACTGGCTCACAGGTAGAACACAGAGGGTGGTGGTGGTGCAGGGTTGTTTTTCAGACTGGAGGCCTGTGACCAGTGGAGCGCTACAAGGATAGGTGCTGGGTCCACTACTTTTCATCATTTATATAAATGATTTGGATGTGGACATAAGAGGTATAGTTGGAAGTTTGCAGATGACACCAAAATTTGGAGGTGCAGTGGACAGCGAAGAAGTTTAGCTCAGGTTACAATGGGATCTTAATCAGATGGGCCAATGGGCTAAGGAGTGGTGAATGGAGTTTAATTTAGACAAATGTGATTGCTGCATCTTGGAAAAGCAAATCTTAGCAGGACTTATACAGTTAAAGGTGAGGTTTGAGGAAGTGTGCTGAACAAAGAAACCTTGGAGTGTAGGTTCATAGCTCCTTGAAAGTAGAGTCGTAGGTAGATAGGATAGTGAAGAAGGTGTTTTGTATGCTTTCCTTTACTGGTCAGAGTATTGAGTACAGGAGTTGGGAGGACATGTTGCGGCTGTACAGGACATTGGTTAGGCCACTTTTGGAATATTGTGTGCAATTCTGGTCTCCTTCCTATTGGAAGGATGTTGTGAAACTTGTAAGATTCACAAGGACGTTGCCAGGTTTGGAGGATTTGCATATAGGGAGAGGTTGGATAGGCTGAGGCTGTTTTCCCTGGAGCGTCAGAGGCTGAGGTTGACCCTATGGAAGTTTCTCAAATCACGAGGGGCATGGATCGGATAAATAGACGAGGTCTTTTTGCTGGTGTGGGGGAACTAGAGGGCATAGGTTTAGAGTGAGAGGAGAAAGATATAAAAGGGATCTAAGGGGCAAATTTTTCACACAGAGCATGGTATATGTATGAAATGAGCTATCAGAGGAAGTGGTGGAGGCTGGTACAATTACAACATTTGAAAGGCATCTGGATAGGTATGTGAATAGGAAGGGTTCAGAGGGATATGGGCCAGGTGCTGGAATGTGGGCCTAGATTGGCTTATGTGGTCGGCATGGATGAGTTGGACCGAAGGATCTGGTTCCATGCTGTACATCTCTATGACTCTATATTAATCAGAATGACAAAGTTTCACAAATCCAGCACCACTTCCCCTACTCCACCACAATTTCTCCTGCAAATTTGAGATAATTGATGATTTAGAGAGGTTTAGAAGAGTATTGAGTACAGGTGTTTGAATGTCATGTTGCAGCAGTACAAGACCTCATTTGAAGTACTACATACAATTCTGGTCGCTCTGCTAAGGGAAGAATGTTATTAAACTAGAAAGGGTGCGAAAATGATTTACAAGGATGTTACCGAGACTGGAGGGTTTGAATTATAAGGAGAGGCTGGGACCTTTTCCCTTGAGCATAGGAAGCTAAGGGATGACTTTATAGACATTTATAAAATCATGAGGGGCATAGATAAGATGAATCATCAAGGTCTTTTCCCCAGGGTAGGGGAGTACTAAACCAGAAGGCATAGCTTTAAAGTGAGAAGGGAAAGATTTAAAAGGGACCTGAGGAGCAACTTTTCACACCATGGGTTGTACACATGAACGACCTAATAGAGAAAGTGGGTACAATTACAACATTTAAAAGACATTTGGACAGGTATGTGGATAGGGGAAAGGTTGAGAGAGACATGGACCAAATGCAAGTAAATGGGACTAGTTCAGTTTAGAATACCTGATTGGCATGGACAAGTTGGGCTGAAGGGCCTGTTTCTGTAAATGAACAGTATGTAAATAGTCCAACTCGCGAAGGGGCTATACTGGACCTGGTATTAGGAAATGAGCCCAGCCAGGTGGTTGATGTTTCAGTAGGGGATTACTTTGGGAATGGTGATCACGATTACATAATGTTTTAAAATACTCATGGACAAAGACGAGAATAGTCCAGAGAAGAGCGCTAAATTGGGGCAAGGCCAACTATACGCAAATTCAACAGGAGCTGGGAAATGTAGTTTATGAGCAGCTATTTGAAGGGAAATCCACATTCCATATGTCAGAGGCTTTTAAAGAGAGGTTGATTAGAGTTCAGGAGAGATATGTTCTTGTGAAAATGAAGGATCAAAATGGCAAGGTTAGGGAACCATGGAGACCATGAAATTATGAGACTAGCTAAGAGGAAAAAGAATGCGTACATAAGGTCTAGGCGACTGAACGCAGACAAAGCTTTGGAAGGATATCAGAAATGTAGGACCAATCTGAAATGAGGAATTAAGAGGGCTAAAATGGCTCATGAGATATCTTTAGCAAACAGAGTTAAGGAAAATCCTAAAGCCTTTTTTTCATAAATGAGGAGCAAGAGGGTAATTACAGAAAGGGTTGGCCCACTCAAGGATGAAGGAAGAAAGTTATGTGTGAAGTCAGAGCAAAATGGGTGAGATTCTTAACAAGTACTTTGCACTGGTATTCACCGAAGAGAGGGACAAGATGGATGTTCAGGTTAGGGATAGATCTTTGTGTATTCTAGATCAAGTCAGCATAAGGATGGAGGAGGTTTTCGGTATTCTAAAAGGCATTAAGGTAAAAAAAGGCTCCCAGGTCCGGATGGGATCCACCCCAGGTTACTGAGGGAAGTGAGAGAGGAAATTATTGGGGTTTTAACAGATATCTTTGCAGCAACCTTGAACATAGGTGAGGTCCCTGAGGACTGGAGAATTGCTGATGTCCCGTTGTTTGAGAAGGGTAGCAGGAATACTCCAGGTAATTATAGACAGGTGAGCCTGATGTCAGTGGTAGGGAAGCTGCTGAAGAAGATACTGAGGGATAGGAGCTATTCCCATTTGGAAGAAAATTGGTTTATCAGTAATGGGCAGCATGGTTATATGCGGGGAAGGTCATGTCTTAAAGCCTAATAGAATACTTTGAGGAGGTGACAAAGTTGATTGATGGGGGAAGGGCTGTAGTTGTCATATGCATGGACTTGAGTAAGGAGTTTGATATGGCTTCCCATGGTAGGCTGATGGAGAAGGTGAAGTCGCAGGGGTCCAGGGTGTTCTAGCTAGATGGATAGAGAACTGGCTAGGCAACAGGAGACAGAGAGTAGTATTGGAAGGGAGTTTCTCAAAATGGAGACCTGTGACACAATGATCAATGCTAGGACTACTGTTGTTTTTGAAATATATAAATGATTTGAAGGAAGGTATCAGTTTCCTGATTAGCAACTTTGCAAATCACACCAAGATAGGTGGAGTATCAGATAGTGAAGGGACTGTCAGAAAAGACAGCAGATTATAGATTGGAGAGTTGGGCAGAGAAATGGCAGATGGTGTTCAATCTGGGCAAATGCAGGGTGATGCATTTTGGAAGATCCAAATCAAGAGTGAACTATACAGTAAATGGAAAAGTCTGGGAAAAATTGATGTACAGATAGATCTAGGTGTTCAGGTCCATTGCTCTCTGAAGGTGGCAATGCAGGTCAGTAAAGTAGTTAAGAAGGCACATGGCATGCTTTCCTTCATTGGACGGGGTATTGAGTACAAGAGTTGGCAGGTCAGGTGACAGTTGTATAGGTCTTTGGATCAGCCACATTTAGAATACTGCAGACAGTTCTGGTTGCCACATTACCAAAAGGATGTGGATGCTTTGAAGAGGGTACAGAGGAGGTTCATCAGGATGTTTCCTGGTATGGAGGGCGCTAGCTATGAAGAGAGGTTGAATAGATTAGAATTATTTTCTTTAGAAAGACGGAGGTTGCGGGGGTCCTGATTGAGGTCTACAAAGTCTTGAGAGGTATAGACAGGGTGGATAGCAAGAAGGTTTTTTTTTAACCAGAGTGCAGAACTCAATTACTAGGGTTCACGAGTTCAAATTGAGAGGGGAAATGTTTGGGTGAGATATGTGTGGAAAGTTCTTTACACAGAGGGTGGTGGTATCCTGGAATGCGTTGCCAGCAGAGGTGGTAGAGGTGGGAACGATAGCATCATTTAAGATGTACCTAGACAGATACATGAATGGGCAGGGAGCAAAGGGATACAGATCTTTAGAAAGTAGGCAGCAGGTTTAGAAAAAGAATCGGGATCAGTGCAGGCTTGATGGGCCGAAGGCCCTGTTCCTGTGCTGTAAGTTCCTTTGTTCTTTTGTTCCTTCTTCTGTACAGTATGGCTCTATGACTATCTTTTAGAAATAATTATAATGCATTCAAATGACATTTATTCCCTTTACTGAAAAACAGTGAAGGGAACTTGTTTAAATAAAGGAATATTTTGAACAAATCAAACTACCAGAAGTTCATGTGCTCTTTTCAACAACAATAACGTTTAGCATCGTGTTTGTAATGCACAAAATGTTGATCAACAGATAGATGATGAAGAACCAGATTCATCATTTAGTATTGCCCTTCATCAGGACTCTGGTTTTGTTTCATTGATCCTGACCTACCCTCTCCAGTTAGTTAACTTAAAAATTGTGCACTTAAAATTTTGTGGCTTTATCCCCTTCAAGAAAGAGATGGATAGAACCCTTAAAGATAGTGGAATCATGGGTTGTGGGGATAAGACAGGAACAAGATACTGATTGTGGATGATCAGCCATGATCATAATGAATTATGGTGCTGGATCGAAGGGCTGAATGGCCTACTCCTGCACCTATTGTCTATTGTCTTAGGAAGTAGCTCAGATTTGAAGCTTGGTCTACTTTAAACAAAAATATTACTGGTCCTTAACTAGATTATTAACACAATGTGCAGTTTTGACTGGTGTGTTACCAATGCTTACACCAATGTCAATGCTGGTCTTTGAGCATATGCAACTTATTTGCGAGGTTCAGGACAGATATTGTTAATTATTGTTGATGCAGGAAAGGGATGGTCAGCTGAGCTATTCAGCAACTATTAAATCTCTGTAGTTACACAAGCCCTCTGTGCTATCAATGTCCTCTCTCATGACATTAAAGACCCTTCTGCACTACTGACATCATGTAATGAAGATTTAACAAGTCCATATTTACTTAGTCATGAAACTCTTTCCCTGAATAAAAGTTATCATCAGAGATAAAATAATTAGAAACCCTTTAAAGATATAATTGAAGTGAAACCAATGGTTTTCATGTTATTGATTTTTAACATACAGGACTCTAAAAGGAGAAGTTGAAGGGACACATCTTGCACTAAACAGAGTTAGGATGCAAGAAACAGACTTGGAAAAAAAAAGAAACACCATTTTTACAGCACAAGATGAAGGCACGGCCACCAATGGCATGAACAGTTAACTAAGCACTTTACAGAGAATCAAGTATGCTCGACAATAGGCGAAATAAAGTTCTTTAATATCGCTAAAATATTTTTCTTTCTGTAAATATAAAATGTTAATCAGGAATGTAATCATATTAACAGACATATGTTTAAATATGAGCAACTAGCGGAGATCAACAATACCTTTATGGTAAAATTATAATCTTTATTGCAAGAACACTTCTTTAAATTCCTCTTCCTTGGCATTCCAACCTTCTTGTGCTATCCCGATCATCTATACCTATTCCTTCTCATCATCTCCATCTAATATACTCTTCTATACCTTCCTCCAAAGGTATTCCCATCCTCTATAACTCCATGCATTCCCCTGCCTCCCCGATGCTGGTTTCTCTCATCACTCCAGCTCAACAACCCTTTGCTTTTTGACTCTGCGCCAGCCGTTGACAGCCACCTATTTTCCTTGTGCCTCTATGACCATCAGATTCCATCTACCAATGTAAGCCACTGACTTTCAGAAAATTGCACACATCATTCAATTCAATCATGGCTGACTCTTCTGTATATGAGTCTTGCCAGCTTCTACATATCCTTCAATTTACAGGGAGATGACAAAGCTATCTCAGCCATCAATAAGTTCAGTAATGGAGCATCCACAATGCTCAGCCAGAGAATTCCAAAGATTCACATTCCTGTGAAGGAAGAAGTTTTTCTTCATCTCTATTCTAAATGATTGGTGCCCTATCCTAAGGTTATGTCCCTTTGATACAGATATCTCTAGCCAAGCAGAACATATTGAATCCCTTCAGAATCTTGTGTTTGAATAAAATCACCTCTCATTCTTTTAAACAGAGAAAAGTGACTCCATAATGCTACGCTTTTTAAAAATACTTACATCTATGCCACTTTCACAATTCAATTCTTTAGTAAACCTTTGAACAGGTAATGTATTAGAAATTGTTTTTGCATTGTTCAAAAAAGAATATCTTCTCATTAAAATATGTTTTACATAGTAAAATCAAATGGTATTAAAATCCAATAACATTTAATATACACAAAATTTGTTTACAGAATGTAAACACATTTCTTTCCACTGTTAGGTGTATACTTTATGGATGTGTATTTATACTTTGTACATGTCTGTAAGTATATTCAGCTCATGGGCAAAATTTTATGCTTCAAAGTGGTATGGGCATTGACATGAAAATTGAGAAAATCTGGCAAGAATATAGAAATTGGAATATCAATATATACAGAAGAAGCATTTCCCAATTTTCCCCTTAAGGATCAACTTTAGAACTTTGTTATTAATCTTTCTATTTCATCATAAGTATAACTTGCCTCATTTCTATGTTATTCTATTCTCTTCCTCGTTCCTGAAAAACTAGACGGTGCCATGAAAGTCAGAGTGCTTGTTTGTCCAGGTTTCCATCCAACTCTGTAATCACCATAATGTTCCTGCCATGTTCTGTGGACACTGTACTCCTCCCTCTTCATCTTAGCAAGTCGATATCAGGAAATCACCAGCCTTAACATTATCATTCCTATTCTTGGTCCAACTCTAACGCCACTTCAGACCTTCAGGACTTCACTTTGGAGCTCAGGAATGCCTACAGTTTGCATGCTTCTGCTAGGTTATTATGTTCACAGGACAGACATGCAGCTCATGCATCTAAATAAGGAGCATCTTCTGGCTCTTAGTTTCATTTCTTAGGACTCACTTTGTGCCTATTTGGAGTCTGTCAGTCCCTATAGCTTGCAATGCTGCTTAATGCAGAGTGAGAACCAAGCAATTTGTCATGATGGAGAGTGCTGAATAGTCAAGAGGTGGACAATTTGCTGTATGGCATCTTGCTTTGTCAATGTCACACCTATAGCACGTGAATGCAGTTTATGCGACAAATATACAGCACAAGCTTCAACCAAATGGCCAGGCCTGGAAGTCAACAGGGAGAGTCCTTTATGGGATCAAGGGTTCTACAATCACTCAGGGAATACCACCACAGTCTGTCAAGTGGCTCAGTAGATTTTAGGAGGTTGGCATAGTCACTCTAATGTTTGGTCCTTCTAGAGTCTGGGCATCAGTGTCTTTGTATGTAGGAGCTTGGACAATAGTCAGTCCTGCTGGTCAATTGCAACTGGTTCAGAAATTAAAGGTATGTCAGTTAAGGTGTAGAGGGGACAGGGAAAACTGGTCATTTGGATACAGAATTGGCTCACAGGTACAAGATAGAAGGTGGTGGTGGAAGGGTAGTTTTTCAGACTAGAGGCCTGTAACTAGTGGAGTGCCACAAGGATCGGTGCTGAGTCCACTACTTTTTATCATTTATATAAATGAGTTGGATGTGAGCATAAGAGGTATAGTTAATAAGTTTGGAGATGACACCAAATTGGAGGTGTAGTGGACAGCGAAGAAACTTACCTCAGATTACAATGGGATCTTGATCAGATGGACCAATGGGCTGATAAGTGGCAGATGGAGTTTAATTTAAATAAATGTGAGGTGCTGCGTTTTGGAAAAGCAAATCTTAATTGTAAGGTCCTGGGGAGTGTTGCTGAACAAAGAGAACTTGGAGTGCAGGTTTATAGCTCCTTGAAAGTAGAGTCGCAAGTAGATAGGATAGTGAAGAAGGCGTTTGGTATGCTTTCCTTTATTGGTCAGAGTATTGAGTACAGGAGTTGGGAGGCCATGTTGCAGCTGTACAGGACATTGGTTAGGCCACTGTTGGAATATTGCCTGCAATTCTGGTCTCCTTCCTATTGGAAGGATGTTGTGAAACTTGAAAGGGTTCAGAAAATATTTACAAGGATGTTGCCAGGGATGGAGGATTTGAGCTATAGGGAGAGGCTGAACAGGCTGGGGCAGTTTTCCCTGGAGTGTCAAAGGCTGAGGGGTGACCTTATAGAGGTTTATAAAATCATGAGGAGCATGGATAGGATAAATAGACAAAGTCGCTTCCCATGGGGTGGGGAATTCCAGAACTAGAGGCTAATGGTTTAAGGTGAGAGGGGAAAGATATAAAAGAGACCTAAAGGGTAACTTTTTTATTTAGAGGGTGATATGTATATGGAGTGAGCTGCCACAGGAAGTAGTGGAGTCTAGTACGATTGCAACATTTAAAAGGCATCTGGATAGGTATATGAATAGGAAGAGTTCGGAGGGATATGGGTCGATTGCTGGCAGGTGGGACTAGATTGCATTGGGATATCTGGTCGGCAAGGACGCGTTGGACCGAAGGGTGTGTTCCCGTGCTGTACATCTCTATGACTCTATAACTCTAAATATAGCGGTTGGGTCATTCTCGGGGAAGGCTGTCCTCACAAGTTGGTCTCATGGTTTTGAGTCTCATGTGACTCATCTCAAGAATTTTCATATTGCGCTTGAAATGCTAACTTACTTTATTCACAGGCACTGTTGGGTTTGTCCAGCATTTTCTGCTTTTATTAAGGAATATAGATAGGTTGAGTGAGTGGACAAAACTTGGCAGATGGAATATAATGTGGGAAAATATGAAGTTATGCACATTGGAGAGAACAATAGAAGAGTTTACTATCGCTTAAACAGGGAAAGACTGCAGAAAACGGTATATCAGAGTGATTTGGTGGGCTCTGCGAATAAATTTAAGAGCGAGCATCTACATTCAGTGGGTAGTTGAGAAAACGAATGGACTATTGGACTTTATTTCAATGAAAATTGAATATAAAAATAGGGTGGTCTTGTTCCAATTGTAAAAGGCAGTAGTCAGGCCACACCTGAAATATTGTGAGCTGTTTTGCTCCCTTTTTCTAAAGAAAAATATACTGGCATTGGAGTCCAGAGATGGTTCACTAGGCTACAAGAGTAAGTCAAACATGAGGAATGCTGCAACAGTAACCAGGTATGGAGGGACTGTCTTGTGAGGAGAGTTTGAGTAGGTTCACTTGTACACATTGGGGTTTAGAAATGTATAAGGGAATGTTATTGAATCGTATAAAACTCTGAAAGAATTTTATAAAAGTATATGCTAAGTGTGGTTTTCCTTTGTGGAACAGCATAAATTAAATTGAATTTATTGTCACGTGTACTGAGGCACAGTGAAAAGTTTTGTCTTGTGAGCAATAAGGTTAGATCACATAGTTAAGTAGCATAGATAGCAAATAATAGGTAAACAGCAGCAAAAACGAAAAATCAAGTCCAGTTGAATGTTAAGAGTTTGAGAGTCCATTCAGTATTCTAACAACATTAGGGTAGAAACTGTTGCAAAGCCGGCTGGTGCGTGTGTTCAGGCTTCTGTACCTTCTCCCTGATGGTAGAGGCTGTAGAAAAACATTGCCAGGGTGCTAGCAGCCTTTCCTTGACAGTGGGCTTAGTAATTGGATTCTATAGATGGGAGTTGGCCTTTGTGATTGTACGAGCCAAGTTCACCACTCTCTGTATCCGTCTCCAATCTTGAATGGTACAGTTGCCGTACGAGGTAGCGATACATCTAGACAGAAAGCTCTCGATGGCGCAACTATAAAAGTTGGCAGGGATTTTGTCATCATGCCAAATTTCCTCAGCTTCTGGAGGAAGAAGAGACGTTATTGGGCCTTTGTGGAGTCACCCATTTTAGATAGAGATGGGGAATTATTTTTCTCTCAGAAGGTAGTCAACCTGTGCAATACATTACTGCAGAATGATGCAGAGATTGTGTCATTCAGTATATTCAAGGCTGAGATTGGCAGAGTTTTAAATAGTAAGGGAATTATGGGTTATGTAGAAAGGCAGACAAGTGGTATTGAGGGTTATCAAATCATCTATGATGTAATTGAACAGCAGAGAAGACTTGGTAGGCTGAATGGCCTATTTCTGCTTCTATGACTTAGGGTCCTTTAGTCTTCCCTGGGTTCAGGGATTGTGATGGAGGATTAAAGAATTGCAAATGATAACCATTTGTTCTAAGTAATTACAAACCAATCCGTTTAACTCCAGTGGTGGGGAAACTTCTAGAAACAGTTACTTGGATTAAAGTTAATATTCAAATGAAAAATAGGGTTGATTTGGAAGAGTCATCATGGATTTGTTCAGGGAAAATTGTATCTACCTAACTTGATGGAATTTTTTTTGAAGAATTAACAGAAGGACTTCTAAAAGATGTTTGACACAATGCCACATAAGAGACTTGAGAGGAAAATTATAGGACTTGGAATAAAACAGATGGTAGCAACACAAATACAAAATTGGCCAATCGGTAGGAAATGGAGAGTAATGGTTAATGGGTATTTTTTAGGCTGGAGTCGATAAAATGTGGAGCTGGAAAAAGCACAGCAGGTCAAGAAGCATCAGAAGAGCAAGAGAGTTAACATTGCAGGCAAGACCCTTCATCGTTGACCTGCTATGCTTTTTCCAGCTCTACATTTTATTAACTCTGACTTTCCAGCATCTGCAGTCCTCACTATCTTTTTTTTTAGCTGGAAGAAGATTTGTGGTGGAGTTGCCTAGGGGTTGGTTTTGTATTCATTGTTTTTTAAATCTGTGCTGTGCAAGGAATAATTTCAGACATGAAATTTGGAAGAATTGTAAACTGTGAAGAGAGCAGTGTGGAACTTACAAAGATCTTTGACAAGTTGAAGAGTGGGTTGTTAGGTGGCAGATGAAGTTCATTGTGAAGAAGAAGAACATGGTGAGATAATACAAAATGTACAGTTTTAAATGGTCTGCAGGAGTAGAGAGACCTGGATATACATGTTCATAAGTCATTAAAATTGTAGAACAGATAAAGAGAACTATTAATAAAGCATGCAGTATTCTCGGCTTCATTAAAATTAGCATAGAGTACAAGGATGGTGAGGTTATGATGAACTTCTCTAGGACACTGGTTAGATCTCAGTTGAGTATTACGAACAATCTGGGCACCACAGTATAGGAAGGATGTGAATTTACTTGGGGATAGTGTAGAAAACATTTAAGAAACTGGTTCTGGGATGAGATGTTTCTGTTATGAGGAAAATATTGGAAAACTTGGAACTGTTTTCCTTGGAGAAGAAGTTGTCAAATCATGAGAGGTCTCAAAAGAGTACACAGGGAGAAACTGATCCCACATGTAACACATTGAGAATCAGAGGACATAGTTGCAAAGTGTTTTGCTTTGGACAAAAAGCAAATATGAGATGGGAAAAAGTTTGAGACGTACATAGTTACAGCATGGAATGCATTGCCTGAGATATGGCCAAAGCAGGTTCAAATGAGGCATTCATGGGGACATTGGAAGATATTTATATAATATACAGGGTTATGGGAAAAAAGGCAGCAGGCTCATATTAAGTTAAAATGCTCAGAGCCGGGGAGTCAAGATGGTGGCGACCCAGCAAGTCTGAGTCTGTAGTTCTCTGCCCAAGACTCAGGCAAAGTGGGGTACCCACCTCCACCACACTCTCTAAACCATTTAAAATAACTCTTACTCAGCATATTTAGTCATTTTGCACTAAACTTGAACAGTTTGGTGCTGTGCTTAAAATGACTAAAGATAAAAATGCCCGCAGCTCGCAACAGGGGGAGACCCCTCACCCACCCCCTCCAGCAGCAGCAGTGGAGACGTCCGCAGCTGCCTTGGGGGACTTACTTGCAGAAGCGAGCTTAGTCTCCATGATCAACAAGTTGCAGGAGAGGATTGACGCATTTATCAAGGAATCCAGGAGCAGGTGAGAGTCACTCTCGGTCACGATGCAAAAGCACGACCGAGAAATTGAAAAACTTGAACATCACGTTGGAGGGGTGGAGCTAAAGGCCGTGACCTCGGAGACTGCTGCTGAATCGGCCATGGGGCGAATCCGGGCTCTTGAACAGCAAGTCTGGATCTGGAGGAGCACATCGACGACCTTGACAATCGAGGTCGTTGAAAAAATATTCGGTTGCTGAGCCTTCCTGAATGGGAAGAGGAAGGCCAGCTAGCAGTTTTTTTAGAGCTATGACTCCCTGGAATATTAAAGTCCAGACCAGGCCAGGTGCAGGTGGAGTGGGCTCACCGGGTTGCTATATGCAGGCCCAGGTTGAACCAGCGCCCCTGCCCAGTTCTGTTCCGGCAATGCTATAGAGAGAAACAGATGCTCCTGGAAGCCTCTAGAATCCTGAGGAAGGATCCGCAGGCCATGGTGTACAAGGGCTGTAGGATTATGCTGTTCCAGGACTTTTCTTCAGCCTAGGTCCACAAAAGGAGGACATTTGATGAGGCGAAAAAGCGTCTGAGACACTTAAACTTCCAATATTCCTTGCGTTGCCAAGCAACGCTGCACTTCAGCCATGAAGGATCAGTTTATAACTTTGGATCACTGGAGAAGGCTAAAGAATTTTTGGACTCTCTTAAATATACTTTAAGAATTAATGAATTCCTGAAGAAGGGCTTATGCCCGAAACGTCGATTCTCCTTCTCCTCGGATGCTGCCTGACCTGCTGTGTTTTTCCAGCACCATATTTTTCAACTTTGGTCTCCAGCATCTGCAGTCCTCACTTTCTCCTTGTAAGAATTAAACCATATGGCTAATTATGCTATTATGCATCCCCCCCACCCCACGATTTATCCTTTCTTTCTCTTTTCATCCTTGTTATTGTTTAATATCGTCTCCGAGGGGACAGGGAGGGGGGCTTATCTGTTATCCACTACATGATTTACTTTTTTTTTACAGGCCAAGCGGCTTAGTTGATTCGTCTGGGGGGGGGGGGGGGGGGGGCATTTGCTTTGTCCTACCTCAATGTTTTTTTACAGCAGGGTTTTTTTTCTTCTGTTATTATACTTAGTTATCTATTACTAGCTGGGATTGTAACGTTATAGTTTTATATGTTTATAAATTGTGTGGTACCTTTACTAAATGTATCCAAGTGTTGGTGTGGCGGCGGCGGCGGGGGGGGGGGGGGGGGGCACTCACTTTTAACTTTGGTTTTATAGTACACTTGAATTTGTTTACTCTATGTAGTGCCTGGGTTGAGGACGGGGCACTGATTGGGAGAGGATGCGATGGGTTTATTGACAGGTAGTGATTGACAGGGAGCAAGGGGGAAAATCTCCTTTTAAATGTGTTTTACATTTTTCTTATTTAGAAATAGTTTTAATGTATTAAAGAATTTCTACTTTGTGAATTTTCTACGGTCTATGCTCGGAGTATTTTGGGTGGGGTTCTTCCTCCCGGGGGGGGAGGGTCTCGGACTTGCCTGGATAATCATGGTAGTCATTCGATTAGATGGTGCACCTGGAACATCAAGGGGAGTAATTCACCAATCAAAAGGAAAAAAATACTGTCAAATCTCAAAAAACAAAGGGCTGATGTAGCTCTCTTACAGGAGACACACCTACTGGATAGGCTTAAAATTACAACAAGGAGGCTTCGATCAGGCCTTCTTTTCATCTTTTAGTTAAAAAAAAGTAGGGGAGTAGTCATTCTCATTCGGAAGAACCTTCCTTTCAAAATCTTAAGTCAGATAAAAGATAAATCTGGATGGTATATACTGATCAAAGCCCTCATAAATGGAGAGGAGTATGGAATTTTGAATCTTTATTGTCCCCCAGAACACCCCTTCAAATTTATATCGGAAGCTTTCTCCAAACTGATGGCTTTTGGTGCTCGTCACACAATTATAGGAGGAGATTTTAATTGTACTATGGACCCAGAGATAGACAGGATACCGAAGAGTACTGCGGGTATGTCTCTTCAATCCAGACAATTGGCGGATTTGAATAAAGAGCTAGGGTTAGTAGATGTGTGGAGGTGCCTTCATCCGCAGGGCACTTTCTACTCTAACCCACATAAGTGTCATACTAGAATTGATATGTTTTTTGCTCCCTCAACCTTTTTGAACTCCATATTATCCTGCAAAATACGTAATATAATAATCTCTGATCATGCTGCAGTATATATAGAAGTTAAGACTAGGGATGATGAGACAAGCCCCCAACATTGGCATATGGATTCCTTCTTAATGAAGGATAGCAAATTCATAAAATATTTCTCTCAAGAATTCAAAACCTTTTTGGAAATTAACTCAGGTACGGCCAGTAACCCGTCAGTGATGTGGGAGACCATTAAGGCCTATCCGCGGGGTCTGATTATTTCATACTCGGCAGAAAAAACAAAAGGGAGAGCAACAATGTCTACTTAAGGCTCACTTGAGCCAGCTGAGACAGCATATGTTGATAGGCCCTCTATTGCTAAGATACAAAGGATTACAGCCGTTAAGACAGCCCTGAATACTGTGCTTACCCAAATGGCAAAGAGGGAAATACTATTTGCAAAGCAAAGACTATATGAATACAGCGATAAGCCTGGTAGATACCTAGTGTTTCTCGCAAGAAGAAATATAGGCCCCTCAAGCTATCACGTTCATCAGGGAAAGTGCTGGTACTTTGACTCATGACCGCTAAAGGATCAATACAGCCTTCAGAAAGTTTTATTCTGATCTATAAATCACAGGACTGTCAAGATAGAGCCAAAAAGATGGAGTTCTTTTTTAAAACCCTGGCCTTTCCGGACTTAACCCCGGAATGGTGTCGATCCTGAATGCTCCCCTGACAATCCAGGAAGAACTTGACGCAATCAAGCAGCTTCAGAGCAGTAAAGCACCTGGCCCAGATGGATTCCAGGCTGAATTCTACGAAGAGTTTATAGGGGTACTGGCTGGCCCACTTATAGACATGTATAATTATTCATATAGTCAGGGCTGCCTCCCGCCTTCGATGAGAGAAGCAAATATTTCTCTCTTTCTTAAAAAAGAAAGGCCCTAGAAGATTGCACATCATACACACCAATATCTTTGCTAAATGTAGATTTTAAAATTCTTTCTAACACATTAGCATGAAGGCTGGAGAAGGTTTTACCATGCATCATAAAAGAGGACCAGACAGGGTTTATCAAGAGCCATAGATCATCTAATAATATTAGAAGGGTTTTGAATGTGATTCAAGTCTGTCATCAGAAAAGAATACCAGGAATAGTAGTCTCTTTAGATGCGGAGAAAGCACTCGACCGGGTTGAATGGTCATATCTGTTTTACTCACTGGAAAGGTTCGGTGTCAGAGAGGTATTCACCAAATGGGTCTCAATATTGTACTATGACCCCAAAGCAGCCGTGATTACTAATTGTTTAGGTTCAGATAGCTTCAGTGTGGGTAGAGGCTGCCGTCAGGGATGTCCTCTCTCACTGTTATTATTCACACTAATAATTGAACCACTAGCGGAGGACTGGTTTGGGTAAACATAAAATTACCCTTTATGCAGACGATGTTCTCCTTTTTGTTTGTAATCCTTTGATATCTGTGCCCCGCTTGATCCAAGTAATCAATTTATTTAATGCATTCTCAGGTTACAAAATCAATTTCACAAAATAGGACGCCATGCCGATGGGTGGTCTCGCTAGTATGTCCGATTTATTGGACGGGTCTTGCTTTCTCTTTCGGTGGTGTCTGGAGGGTATTTTTATCACCCCGGTATTTGGTCAGCTGTACAAAGCCAATTTTGTGCACCTATTAGAGAGGATAAGGCAGGACCTTCAACGCTGGGGGGATCTCCTGATATCATGGTTAGGCAGAATAGCTCTAATTAAAATGAATATTTTGCCTCGACTCTTATACACTATGAGAATGCTTCCTGTGATGTTGCCGAGGAGGTTGACTTGGTCCCTTCATTTGAAATTGTAGATGGCCCCTTATTAAATTAAAGAAGTTGCAGCTTCCACAAGCAAGGGGAGGACTGGATTTTCCAGACTTTAAGAAGTATCAGCTGAGTTCTCTATTAAGCTACATAGCTGATTGCGGGTCAGATGAGACCCAATCAATCTGGCTGGACATCGAGGCTTGTCAAGCGAAGTGTCCCCTCATTAATCTCTTACTTTTAGGTAAGGTGAAAGTTATTATGGACCATTGTTAAAAACCCTGTTGTATTAAATACAATTAAAGTCTGGAAGATAATGTGGCAAGATGAGGGTAATTAACAAAAACATCTCTCCTTATACTCCTATAGTCAGAGCATGGGATTTTCAACTGGGGCAAACAGACGCTATATTTAAATCCTGGCGGTCCAGGGCATTTCTTGCTTAGGGGATCAGTTTGATGGGGAGGTTATGATGTCTTTTGAACAGCTGCACCAGAAATTTGGACTGCCTAATAGAGACCTTTTTTGATATTTCCAAATGCGAGATTATATACGGAAGAAGATCACATTATTAGATAGCTCTTATAAATCGGATAGGGAAAGAAGAGTGTTATGGCCAATTGGTCCACCTTTGGTCAGCACTCTTTGTCACTCATTATAGAACAAAGTGTTCTACCCCATATGTTTAAGCTGTGTCCTCTGGTTCGGCACTCCCCCATCAGCGGAAACATGTTTCCTGCCTCCAGAGTGACAGAAATCTTGATAGCGGAAATTGGAGTAGATCCAGTATCTCTTCTCCTGGGCTTTTCGAACCTGCCCTTCCTGGATGTGCATGGGAGGAAATTATTTTCCATTCTCTCCTTTCGTGCAAGGAAAAATATCTTAGTAAACTGGGTAGCTAAGGGCCCTCCAGGATTTTTGAATTGGCACAGATTAATCATGGAATCTATTCCCCTTGACATCCTTATAAATATGGTGCACCAAAAAACGGAATTATTCTATAAAATATGGCAGCCCTTCCTGAAATATATAGATACAGATATTTTGGCCATATTGTCAAGGGCTTTTATCTAGTTGTGGTAGTGGTTCTGGCTGGACAAGGGCCCCCTGGGGGAGAGGAATCCCATATGAATACGGGTTTTATTATGACGCGATGTTAATTCATTCTGAGCATTATTTAATTACTTTTTTTTGAGTAATGCAAGATATTTTATTATATGCTTTGGTTTTTTGTAGGTTAGATTAGTACTTGGTTGAGTTTTTTTTTCTTTTGTTTTGGTTATTATTTATTTAATATTTAATTGTATATTAGTGTTTATATTTGTTTGTGTTATTTTATAAGTTTGTAAAAGAAAGTTTAAAAAATTTCCTTTTTCTTCAATAAAAATATCTATTAAAAAAAATGCTCAGAGCCATTGCTGATATAAGAGGCTGAAGTAGACAGGCAGGAGGCTGGAAGAACACAGCAAGCCAGACAGCATCAGGAGGTGGAGAAGTCGACTTCTTCAGGATGGCTTCCTTCTCCATTGTAATAATTCTGTGATTCATGGCTCAGGACACTTTTACAAAACCCTTAGATCAATGCAGAATGAAAGTATTACATTACTGTCCATTCTTCTCCCAAAGCTTTAGGCTTCTTTAAGATTAGATTTCAATGTCTGCACTGCTCCAGCAGGGCCTCATTGTATAGTCCTGTGAGGATATCTGTATCATTGTGACATTCTATGTCTGTCACAAATGGAATCAACAAGGGGGCATGTCTAGGAAATGGGAGATTGACAACCAATTTTCTAAGGATGAAGATGAAGACAAGGATTGGGACAGTAACTAAGAGTGACATCCAAGAAAGCATGACAGAGCAATGGAACATTGAAGATGGGAAGCCACAGAAAACAAAACACCAAACTGAATTCTGCTTTCAGGACAAATAAGCTGTGTTTGGAGGTTGGAAGAAGGTGGGTGAGAGCCATTGAATGGAAATGATGCATGCAATAGTAAAAGTTGCAGTCCATGATTCTCAGTGATAGGTACATAACAATGGAAAATATTTTGACACTACTGTGTATTGTGTTTTACCCAGGACATAGTGCTGACCTCGGCTGCTATCTTGTTCCAGCTTGGCCATCTCAGGTGGCATAGCCTCCTTTGTCAGTCAGGTGGATCAAGCACTGTCCTCCACCAAATTATTTATCAGCAATTTGAGATACCTGTTAGCTTCTGGGCCAATTCCTGAATATAGAGACTATTGTGTGAGTTACAGTTTCTGGCTTGCAGCATCTGAAGTAGTATGCAACTGGGTTTTAAATTTAGTAGCAATGACACGAACACCAAAAGGTCCAGCAGAGATGAACAATTCCACCTCTTCTGGTGTACAATTCAGTGAGGTTGGCACTGAAAAGTCTGGATTCATAGTTAATGATTTAAAGTGGGAATGTTTGTGTGAGAAAAGTTATTACAGAATTGGCAGACTGTGCACATGAATCTCACTCAACAAAACACTAACTGAAAATGGGAAAATTCAACCATGCATAACTGGATCTGCATGTAAATGAAATAAAATAACTGACATTATCCAATGAAATGTATATCTGTAATCCTGCTGGATTATGGAACTCATTGCACCTTCTAAGTTTCCATTTAGATATGAATAGAACAAGTAGCAATACCTGGCCAACTGTATTAATGAGACGGCAGCTGGAGTATAACCATAAGATAGAAGAATAAAGCCATCCAGCTCATCAAGTCTGCTCCGCCATTCAATCATGGCTGATATGTTTCCCAATCCCTGTCTTCTCCCCACAACCCTTGATTCCTTTACCAATCAAGAACCTATTTATCTCTGTCTTAAATACACTTAATGAGTTGGATTTATCATCATCTGGCTGAAGAAATTTTCTCATCTCAGTTCTTAAAGGTTGACCCTTCACTCTGACACTGTCCCCTCTGGTTCTTGTCTCTCCGCCAAGTGGAAACATCTTCTCCATGATTCCTAGGTATCTCAGTATTCTGTAAGTTTCAATGAGATTTGCGTCATCCCTCTAAGCTCATCGAGTACAGAACCAGAGTCCTTAACCATTTTTCATATAAGCCCTTCATCTCAAGATCATACTTCAGACATATAAAGCCTTTTTAAAAAGCATAATACTGTGCCTCTTTATAAGATGTATTATGCACACCTTGAATTTGAATATTTAAATGATTATTTTCATTGCATGGATTTTCGTGAGCAAATCAAACACTCAGCTGAAATTAATTTTATTTTATTAGCTAGTACCAAGCATTATTGATAACATTAAAATTCTCCAGTTGTGTACATCAACAGTGATACCATATTTGCAGAAACAGCTATGTAATAATGAAGACTACCACTTGAGATGAGATAAATAACTTCACCAGAATCAGTTATCAGTACCATGCAAGAGCAGCTTAAATTTAAATAGAAATATAAGAAAAGAATTGTTTGGGCTCCTCTACAGATTTTCAGAGCTATACATTTATTTTGTTTTAAAATATACTAAAATGACATTCACGTTGCTATAACCCTAAAGCTTCAGTTATTACATTCACTGGAAAAATATACAAATTGCTCATATATAGTTCACTACAGGCAGACAGACCAATTTTGAAAAGGATTGCATTTATGAAGCTACAACTGGTCACAATTTCTTCTTTAATGTTAATTGTGAAAACAAGCACACTTTAGTCAATCTTTACTGCACCTATAAGGTTTAAATATAGTTAACTTTGTTTAATCACATTGCAATGTAGTTTGGAAAAAAGAATGAGAAATAGTTTCATTTACAATATTTAACTGAAGTGCAAGAACTAAGAGATGTGGGATTTCACAAACCATTGCAAATATAGGACAGATTTGAAAATTACATGCAGGACATATCATTGTTTTATAAATAGAGACATAGAAGCAAAACATGCATAGATTACTAAATTAAAACTGAAAGAATTGCCGATGGTGGAAATCAAAAACAAAAACAAAAACAGAACTTGCTGGAAAAGCTCAGCAGGTCTAGCAGCATCTGTGGAGAAAAATAGAATTAGTGTTTAGGTCCAGTGATCTTTCCTCAGTTTTGAGTTTTACCAGCAATTTCTATTTTTCTTTTTGTTATTTATACACCACTGATTACCCAGAAGGAATGAATCAGTAAAATAAACAGTAATCTATGCAAATGAAGATCTGAGTAGTACTGGAGCTCCATTTTGAAGGAGACAAGAGGAGTTGGACTTATATCTCATATATAGGTTTTACTGGTTTTCCTTCATGGTAGGCCTCAGCTTGTACTGTCCTATTTATGGGTACTACATTTGAGAAAAGATGTCAAGCTCTTGGAGAGGGTACAAAATAAATTGATGAAAACTGGGGAAACTAGAGGAGCTGAGAGTTGCCTCAGGGCACAAAGTTAAATAGAGAGTTTGTAAGTGTTTCTAATTATAAATGCGTTTGATAATATGTTAGTAAATGAGAATACTGTTTCCATTGCACAAGGGTATATTTTAATTGTGTTGTACTGATAAAGGACAACATTACCTTTATTTAAGGAAAATCTTCTTATGGCTTCAAAATACTGCAAGAAAGCGAGATCATTTATCATTGCATCACTTCCTGTGATAATGGGCACTATCTCATTAGTATATCACAGTCAGACTTAACCAGTACCGACAGTAGTTAACAAAAGAACTACAGTGAAGATGAGAACCATCTTTTACATGGCAGATTAAGAGTATTTGGAATGCACTGTTCAACAGGATGTTAGAAGAAACTTCAATAATAATTTTCAAAAGTGAATTGGATAATGCTTGAAATGGTGAACTTTATGCAGCTATTGGAAAAGATTCAGTGGCTTATTCGAAGAGTTGACACAAACCCAATTGGATGAATGATTTAATTCTATATTGTAAGATTTGATTATTTGAATTTTGCTGGTTAGATTGTGATCTCGACATTGGCTTTACTTAAGTGTTGGGAATCTGGAAATGGCTGTGTTGAGATATTGGTCACGAGGACATCCATTTGATAAGCCACATTTCCAGTGATTTAAAATTTAAAAAGACAGATTAGAGAAGTGGGATGCTCAATACAAAGGGCCAGCAACAATGTCAGACTGACAGCCCTAACAGCAGAGGTGAGCTTTGACAGAGAAGTTTGCTTCACAAATAAAACAGGGTGTTAAAAAAAGGCATTTAGCACGCTTGCCTTCATTACTCAGACCTTTGAGTATAGGAATTGAGACTTCATGTTGAGTTTGTACAGAATATTGATGAGGTCTCTTCTGGAGATTGTGTTCAGTTCTAGTTGGCCTACTATAGGAAGGATATTATTAAGCTGATGACAGCTCAGAAGAGGTTTACCAAGATTTTGCTGGGTATAGAAAGCTTGAGTTATAAGAATCTGGATCAGTGGTGCTGGAAGAGCACAGCAGTTCAGGCAGCATCCACTGATTTCGCTGCACTTTGGATGCTGCCTGAACTCTTCCAGCACCACTGATCCAGAATCTGGTTTCCAGCATCTGCAGTCATTGTTTTTACCTTATTGAGTTATAAGAAGGCTGGGACTTTTTTCACTGGAGTGTAGGAGGTTGAGGTGTGACCTGATAGAGATCTATAAAATCATGAGGGGTATAGATAAGGTAAATGGCAGGTGTATATTCTCTAGGGTGGGGGAGTTCAAAACTAGGGGGAATATTTTAAAAGGTGAAAAGAGAAAACTTTAATAAGACATGAGGAGCAATTTATTTGCACAGAGAGCTGTTAATGTGTGGAATGAACTTCCAGAGGAAATGGTGGATGCAGGTACAGTTATAACATTTAAAAGACATTTAAGTAAATACATGAATAAGAAATGTTTGAAGGGATATGGGCCAAGCACAGGAACGTGGGGACTAGTTTAGTTTGGGACTATAGTCAGCATGAATGAGTTGGACGAAAGGGTATGTTTCCATGCTGTATGTCTTTATTAGAAGAGGAAACCTACTGGATGCCTCAAAATGAAGGTTATCAGGAAGGCCTCCTTCAGCTAAAATAAAAAAGCATACATGCTTCTGATTTCTAGGACAATGCAGAAACATCAGATCAATGGTTCACAACTAACGAGTAGACCATGATTTGACTGAATCACTTTTAGATTTGGCAAATCATCATCAAGTCCAGCTACCAGTCTATTTTGTGCATCTCAGACTTGTTATAATATACCATTTCTACCTCCATTCATTTGGCTCTTTCATTTGTGTTTCTGTCACAGTCAGACTTTACCAGTACTGACAGTAGTTAACCAAAAGGCACAGATTTAAGATAGTTAACAAAGGAACTACAGTGAAGATGAGAACCATCTTTTACATGGCAGATTAACGATCACCCTCTTGTTATTTTTCACCTCTCTCTTCCATTTGTCTCTGCAACTTTAGACAGGGAGAAATGGTAGAATTCAAAATCAGATGAGTTTTAATCAGGTGGGATTGCATTATAATTTAAGTAGTCATACGTCTGAGATAGAAGTGTTTGTCAGTTTTTTGTGGTCGGGGGAAAAAATGTTTAAGAGATACTACCCAGTGCTGGAGACAAGGTGGGGTAGTAGGGATCTAAATACAAACTTTTGTTGATATTAGGGGTAGGAATGCTGCCTAGTGTTTCAGGTTGCTAAGAAATGAGAAGGTTGATAACCATACCTCAACTCTGCATTCATTTGTGATATTATGAATTCTAGAGGCAATTTCTTAACAGAAATGCAAAGTGGATGCTAGCCCTAGATGTTCCCGTTCTGAAACATGTTCACAAGCCATTTGAAATTATGAACAGTCTTGATGTGACCTCTGGCCAATAATTCAAAATTCTTGTTGTTGATGAAGGTGTGGCCAATAATTGAACATGGGAGAAGGAAACCTCAGGTGGATCACAGAAAAATACATAGAATCAGAGAATCACAGATTGAAGAAGTACATACAATTTGAGAACAGAACACAAACTATAAATATAATTTTCATGTTCTCCGTCTGGCAATTTATTGTAAACAATTCTCTCTCAAATTAATATTCATCCATCATTTAGATAATTTCAAATGCTTCTTCTGACATATGTCTATCCTGATATAGTTCTCTGCTAGTGTTAACATTAGGAGAATAATCAGCAGATAACCTTCTCTTGCATATCTCTGGCAGCAGGGTACATTCTCATATTACTGACTTTGCACCCTATTTTCAATCTGAGTTCCTAAATACTTAATGACATCATGGTGAAGCTGTGTCGATTCTAATACTGTACAATATGCAGCACAAGAATAATTTTACAAGGATTAGATGTGGAATATAATGATCCCCCCACTCCAAACAGCTGAGCAGATTAAGTTTCAGTAGTGCTTCAAAGAATACTAGCCTTCAGAACCTTTGCTGAAGCATATGCATTATTATGTTTTCACTGTTTTGTACAGAGAGCCTTTGCACTACATAATTGATGCCTGCAAGGACCCAGTCTAAATTGTTCCGCCCTCAAAGTTGAGACAAATTGGATTGTCTTTAAATAAAAGTGTTTCGAATGTAGGCAAATAATTGGGGCGCACCACCGATATGACTGAACTGTTGCTACCTCTGATGAATAGTATATAGCTATCTGCATCGGAATAATGAACATCACAGAAGCAACAGCTGACATCATTGATATATTTCCAATGGATGTCGAGATACCTGCAGTTGTTTAAAATTCAGAGTTGTTGTAACTTCTGCTTCCACCGAAGTGGATGAATGATCCTGAAGGGCTTTTTGGATTAAGCTAATGAGTCAATCAGGGAACTCTATCAAACATCAACTTCACTAGATTTGCTTCTCAGTGAGGCTAAGGAATCAAATTATGGGACAGTCATGTTTAGTCAGAACCTAGTAATGTTTCGTCACTGTAGGAATACTGCAAATGGAAAAATTAGTTGATTTATATATTAACTGTTTAAATGGCATATAGTGTGAACAAAAATTAGTGGGAAACAAATAGATAAGATGTGATGATAAAGACTGCAAGTTTCTTTGCAAGAAAGGAGTGACTGAATATCTTCATATTTTAACTTAGCTTGATCAGACAATAAACCACAAATTTAATTAAGGTATGATAAACATCACTGAAATTGGATAAATCAATAACAGCATGTTCAATTATGAAAAGAACTTGCAGATATACAGTCCTCCGATCAAGTATAAACTGTAGAATTATAGCTTGAAATAAAAGTTTGACTAGCAGGGGAAGTTAACAGCATCTGGTTAGCTGTTGGCATATTTTTGGGCAACCAGAACTCAGGGCAACAGAGATTAATTTTGTTTAGACATTTCAAAATTCATTATAGACACAATCTTTAAACAAATGTAGCAAAGTAGAAATATAGGGATAGCTTGAATAAATCCTGATTATTATTCTTCCATATGCTTACTTATTTGCCAGTTCTCTTTCTCTTACATTGAGACCATCTTCCTGTTCACTGTATGAAAACCCTCTTTCCCACTTCTCTGAAATCAACATCACGTCAATGATTGAACCTTCACCTCTCCCCCTCTATTAAAGATTCAATCCCCCCACCATCACCTCTCAAGATTCCTTGATGTCTTTCACTACAGCTTTTCATAATACACCCACAGTATATCATATTTACTGAACAGAGTCAATATTGAAGTTCATTCAATATAAACAATATTATCACCAGTTTTTGTCTCCATCCCTTTTGTAGAATGCTGTTTCTAGATTTCACAATACTGTTGGATGGTAATAATGAGATGTAATCACACATTTTTTTTGGTAATCTGAAACCTTTAGTGAATAGTTAATTGAGAAATTCAACTTTTGAGGACTATTTGCCCATTAGTGTTCCTTCTATATTTTAACTTTGTTGTTTGGCTTTTGAATTATATTACATCAATAATTTGTTCACCATTTGACTCTTTATACAAAGTAAAAGCTTTGACAGAAATTAATATTTGACTACAATTTGAATCCTCTGCAAATAAATAAGATATAAACAGCTTCTAGTTATTTACACAGAATTTAAAAAGCTTGTATTTCTTCAAACATTCTTTTAATTTTTGATTTGACTAAACTTAAGAGCGGAAAATGACAACATCTGGTACAATGAATTTTCATCAAACAGTATAAAGATCTTACAAAATACAGGCACAACAACCAACCTAAGCTGCATGTTAGCTAGGAACCTACATTCAGAATAATGTTATTAGTTCTTCTAGAATTGGCTTCTTGTCACTTGCAGCATATGCTGACTTAATGACTGAAAAAGTAGTGCATACTGTTCCTAGACCAGGGAAACAAATTGTACAGTTCTGTTAATCTACAATTGTTCTACAGACATGCTTTACAGGGCTCAGATTCTTGTTATCCAAGGGTATTTATTATTCGACAATTTGCTAATCATTTCCCAGCAAATATTGCCAAATTATTCATAATCAGTTGGTGCACCATGAGAAAATTTATTTCAATCACAACTTGTGTATTCATTTCACTCCTCCTGAAATTCTCCACAGTTAAACATGTTTTTAAGCCAATGTTTTTGTGCACTGACTTAGTTATGGAGTCCCCATTAGTATGTAGAATGTCAGAGCAACAATTAAAAGCAGGCAGAAAGGAGAGGAGAAGGTTTGGTAAGCTGCAGATGGCATAAATAAATCTTCATACTTGTAGATGCTGACAACATCTTCAGATACTGGTGGAGAATCAATGTCATGTCGGGTGATTGAACCTTTCAAGTCAACACAAGCAAAAAATGTAGCAAAAACAGCAAAAAGATTAGTTAGGTAAAATTGCATGCCTTTATTTCAAATATTTTCATATATCAGTAAATTACTTCTTTTGAAACATTTCTGTTGTGATTTTTCATCAAACCTAGCAACAAATCACAGTTGAAATTATACAACCCATCCTCTTCTTTCAGATAGAAGTTTGGCTCATCAAGATACCATTTTGCACTACCAATGCTAAGATTCACTGGTGTTTCCATCGACATTTCTTTCTTTCCAAGCGTTAGGGCAGGAAAATGGAATTGAGAAAACTCAGCGTTGATCTTATTGGTGGCAGAGTAAGTCTGAGGTACAGTATGACTTAAACTTCCTGCTGTTACTTATTTTATGTTCTTAAACAGTACTGTACTTGCAGTAGCTGAATTAGTGACTGTTTTGATAATCTGACTGAGTGCTAAAACTACTTTTGTCAGCATTTAACATGAGAACGAACAGGAGCATTATTGAAAGATGCAAAGGGAATAGAAGTTGCATAACTGCAGCTTGATGTGGTAAGAACACTACAGCAAAAATATAATGGTCATTGCTCATAACATACAAAATGTTAACAATAAAACCTACTGTAAAAATTCCCTTGTATTAAGGCATGTTTTAAATTGACAATAAAAGCAAAATTATAAATGTTCACATTGGTTACTTTCATAGATGAGTTGATTTTTAAAAGATGCAATTTATAAATCTCATTAAATATTTAAATATCTGTCACACTATTAATCAGTTAGCTGAGTCTAGTTTAAAAAAATATATTGTTGATAACTCTCATGCAATTACGACCTATCACAACAATTCTACAACACTTTAAAAAAGGACAGACTTACCTTGTATGGCAGGACCCCATGCAAATAAGTAGTACCAGCTCAAATGAAGATCAATAATGGTTTCATCTCTAGGGACATAGACTGGTCGTTTAAATCGGCAGGTCACTCGGTTGTTCTCAAAAATGCCTTCTTCGTCCCTAGCTGGATTTCTTTTTATCTCTTTGGCCCACTGTCCAACATTGTAAAAGTGCTGGATTCGAACTCTGCCATTGTCATCATGCACACAGGCCATGACATCATCACCTCCCTGCAAGCAAAAATAAGTGCGTCATTTAATTCTGAGGTGAGCATTGGAATTCAAGCATAGTTACTCCGCTCCGGAGGTGAGAAATTCATAGAGTTTGATAATGTTCACAAGAGTAAAGCAAAATATCATAAGATAAAAACAATTTAATGTAGTATTTAACAAGTTTTTCTGTTAAATACTTACCTCATGAATCAGTTGCCTCCATTGCATTAGTGGAAGTGATGAGAGCAGGGACTGGAGGTTGCTGGAAAGGTAAATTTTCCTATTAAATACTTACCTCACGAATAGGCAGAATGAAGGCCAACAGGAATGGACGGGGACACTGGTCTGCTGGGTACTTGAAGTGATATATTTGGGCTGCGGCTGAATCTGAGACACCACATGTGTAGTGACTCCCACCCGTCCTCTTTCTCTAACTTTAAAAAAACCTTGCGTGGAGGGTTAGTATGGTAATTCTAAAAAAATTATTCAATCTCCCTTGGCAATTTAGAGCAGAGGGAATGGAGGTGAGGGCCGTTGCATGCTCTTCATGCAGGATGTAAGAGGTAAGGTTATCACCACTGTCCCTGCTGACTTGACCAGTGAGAAGTGCACCCAACTCCAGCTCCTCAGAGAATGTTAGGGAGCCGGAGCTGGATGAACTTCGGGTCATTCGGGAGGCTGACGGGGTGATACAGAGCAGTTATAGCAAGGCAGTCACACCTAAGTTACAGGATAAAGGTAGCTGGGTGACCGTCAGGAGAGGGAAATGGAACAGGCAGACAGTGCAAGGATCCCCTGTGGCCATTCCCCTCAATAATAAGTATACCATTTTGGATGCTATTAGGGGGTACAACCTACCATGGGAAAGTCACAGTGGGCAGGTCTCTGGCACTGAGCTGGCTCTTTGACTCATAGGGAAGGGGAGAAAGAATAGGAGAGCAATAGGAGATTTAATGGTGAGAGGAACACAGGGGAGATTCTGTGATCGCAAACCAGACTCCTGGATGGTATGTTGCCTCCCAGGTGCCAGGGTCAGGGATGTCTCAGATCGAGTCTACAAAGTTCTCAAGCGGGAGAGACAGCTGCCAGAAGTCATGGTACATATCAGTATCAATCACTAGGAAAAGTGGATGTAGGGATTTAGGTTGGAAACTAAAAAGCAAGGCAAGCAGAGTAGTAATCTTGGGATGGCCATCGGTGCCATGGGCTAGTGAGGCTAGGAATAGAGAGAGAATGCAAATGAACACATTGCTGCAGGAGGTAGAACCTGTACAAGAGGGACAGGTTGCAACTGAACTGGAGGAGAACCAATATCCCGGACAGCAGGTTTGCTACAGCTCTTCACGAGGGTTTAAACTAGTTTGGCAGGGAGTGGGAACTGAAGCTACTAATCTGAGGATGGAGTAACTAGTGAACAGCCAGTTACAGCGAGCAGAGAGTCTGTGGAGAGGGATAGATAGTTGATAGGGTAAAGTTGCAGTCAGTGTGATGGGCTGAAGTGTATCTATTTTAATGCAAGTAGTATCAGGAGTAAGGATGATGAACTTAGGATCAGTACTTGGCCACAATATCATAGTTCCATTACAGAGACTTGGATATCACAGGGGCAGGAATGGCTGTTGGATGTTCCAAGGTGTAGATGTTTCAAAAGGAATGGGGGATGGGGACAAAAGATGTGGGGAAGTGGCATTGCTAATCAGGGATAGTATCACAGCTGCAGAAGGGAGGTCATTGAGGAGGGTTTATCTGCAGAGTCAGTATGGGTGGAAGTCAGAAACAGGAAAAGAGCAGACACTTTACTGGGAGTTTTCTACAGACCCCCCAGTATCAAGTGTCAAGGAGGAGCAGACTGGAGGGCAGATCTTGGAAAAGGTGCAGAAATAACAGGGTTGTTGTCATGGGTGACTTTAACTTCCCTAATATTGATTGGAACCTCTTTAGCTTAAATAGTTTGGATGGAGCAGTTTTTGTCAGGTGTGTATAGGAAAGATTCCTGACTCAATATATGAATAGGCCAACTAGAGGGAAGGCTATATTGGATTTGGTGCTTAGCAACGAACCAGTCCAGGTGTCAAATCTCTTGGGAGAGCATTTCGGCGATAGTGATCACAACTCCTGACCTTTACTATAGTCATGGAGAGGGATAAGAGCAGATGGTATGGGAAAGTACTTAATTGGGGCAGGAGGGAATTACAGTCCCATTGGGCAGGAACTGGGGTCCTAAATTAGGAACAGATGCTCTCAGGAAAATGCACAACAGAAATGTGGTGGTTGTTTAGGGAGCACTTGCTGATGGCACTGGATAGGTTTGTCCCATTGAGGCAAGGAAGGGATGGTAAGGTGAAGGTACCTTTGGGAACAAGGGATGTAGAACATCTAGTAAAGAGGAAGAAGGAAGCTAACTTAAGTTTAAGGACGCATGGATCAGATAGGGCACAAGATAGGCAGGAAGGAACTAAAGAATGGACTTAGAGCTGGAAAGGGGCATGAAAACGCTTTAATGGGTAGGATTAAGGAAAGCTCTAAGGCATTCTATACTTGTGTGAGGAACAGGAGGATGGCTAGAGTGAGGTTAGGCCTATCAGGGAAAGTGGAGGGATCTTCTGCCTGGAGTTAGAGGAGGTAGGGAGGTCCTTAATGTATACTTTGCTTTAGTATTCACTACTGAGAGGGACCATTTTGGGGTCAGCGTGAAATAGGCTGATATGCTCAAACATGTTGATGTTAAGAAGGACCATGTGCTGAAAATTTTGAAAAACATAAGGAAAGATAAGCCCCTATCTTTGCGTCCTTACAGTCCACTCGAGTAGTGCCAGATGATTGGAGGGTGGAAAATGTTGTTCCCATGTTCAAGAAAGGGAATAGGGATAATCCTAGGAATTACAGATCAGTTGGTCTTACGTCTGTGATGGGCAAATTATTGAGAGGATTCTGAGAGACAAGATTGATGATTAGTTGGAAAATCATAGTTTGCTTAGAGATAGTCAGCATGGCTTTGTGAGGGGCAGGTGATGCCTCACAATTCCTATTGAAATCTTTGAGGATGTGACAAAACACATTGATGAAGATAGAGCAGTGGATGTGGTGAACATGGATTTTAGTAAGGCGCTTGATAAGGTTCTCCATGAAAGGCCCTTCAGAAAGGAAGGAGGCATGGCATACAGGGAAATTTGGCTGTTTAAATACATAATTGGCTGGTCCATGGAAGACAGAAGATGGTAGTAGATGGAAAATATTCAGCCTGGAGCTCAGTGACCAGTGGTGTTCCACAGGATCTGTTCTGGGACCTATGCTCTTCGTGATTTTTATAAATGTGTTGGATAAGGAAGTGGAAGGGTGGGTGAGTAAGTTTGCCAATAATTTGAAGGTTGGTGGAATGGTAGCTAGTGTGGAGGGCTGTTTGTAGGTTGCAATGGGACATTGATAGGATGCAGAACTGGGGTAATAAATGGTAGATGGAGTTTGACCTGGAAAAGTGTGAAGTGATTCATTTTGTAAGGTTGAATTTGAATGCAGGATACAGGATTAAAGGCAGGATTCTTAACAGTTTGGAGGAACAGAGGGATCTTGGGGACTATGTCCACAGATCCCTCAAAACTGATACCCACGTTGATAGGGTTATAAAGAAGGCGTATGGTGTGTTGGCTTTCATTTGCAGTGAGAGTGAATTTAAGAGCCATAAGGTTATGCTGCAGCTCTACAGAACCCTAGTTAGATCATACTTGTAATATTGTATTCAATTCTGGACGCCTTATTATAGAAAGGACGTGGAAACTTTTGAGAGGGTCCAGAGAAGATTTACCAGGATGCTAACTGGACTGGAGGATAAGCCTTAAGAAAGGTCGAGATTGCTAAGGTTTTTCGCATTGGAGCAAAGAACGGTGAGAGGCGACTTCATCGAGATGTACAAGATGATGAGAGGCATAGAATGAATAGTCGGATACATTTTCCCAGGGCAGAAATGGCCATCTTGAGGGGACATAATCTTAAGGTGATTGGAGGAAGGTTTAGGGGAGATATCCGAGGTAGGATCTTTGCACAGAGTGGTGGGTGTGTGGAATGCACTGCAGGGGTGGTAGTGAAGTCAGTTACAGTAGGGACATTTAAGCAACTCTTGGATAGGCACTTGGATGATAGTAAAATGAAGGGAATGTAGGTTAGTTTGATCTTAGAGTCAGATAATAGGTTGGCACAACATCAAGGGCCAAAGGGCTGTACTGTGCTGTCCTGTTCTAAGTTCCAGTAACAAATGCTCCCTGAAATAAATCAGAACAGTACTTGACTATTGATAATACAATCAAGGGGGAGAAAAGTAGGGATGCATACACTATTAATTAGCAGTGAATATAACCAAGCAATATTGATTTAAGAATCATTAATGTCTGAGTCGAAATAGCTGCAATATTATAGATGGAAATAGGCCACATCTGGTAAAGCGTAATTTTGAATATTTTTATTATAATTTAATCATTATTATTATATTGTCTTTAGGTACAAAATATATAATAACTCTTTAAACAACCTGTTGCAGGCACTGAGGTGTCAGCTCCAAACACAACTCTAAGGAATTTTACCTTCTCTAACCAGTTCAAGAAACATAGTCAGCCACATCATCAGCCTAGGGGTGTTCTAAGTGAGGATTATGCTTTGAGAAGAATAGACATCATGATGTTTGGGACCTTGGGTAGGGTTGGGGTGTTGGGGGGGGGTGGGGGTGGAAGGAGCATAACTGAGAATGAGTGAAGGATTGAATGAGAGAGAGGATGGGGCATTATGTGAGTGCTGAAGGGAGGGAGGGGGAGAGTGTGTGTGGAGGGAGTGCACGCCCTCCCAAGTGGGACAGGGAAGTGTGTCTGTGCATGCATGCAAATGGAAGATGGATAGACAGAGTGAGGCAGACACTGAAGACAAAGGTAGCCTTCTTCCCATTCCCACGTTTGTCTGAATTTTGCCAAGGTTAGCTGGGAATATGCACCACCAGAGGAGAATGCAACAAGTGTTAGTTAAACTCATTTAGCTCATCCCTTGCCTCTAAACCCTCCTCTCCCATTTCTGGGTGCTCAGAAGTCGGGGATCTAGTCTATCTTTAGCACTGCTTCTTAAGCAAAAAGGCAAAAAAAGGCTTGTAATAGTTAGCTCTGCATCTTGGCACTTTTCAATGGTCATCTTTATTCATTATTTATTTACTTAATTTATTGATTTATTGCTTTAAATGTTTTCAAATTGAAATTCATGGTTACTGTCGTGCTAAATATTAGCTTTCTGGAAATTTGCTCATGAGCCCCTACAGTAAAAGAAAAATTGATACGTGACCCCGCCCCACATGACAAGGTTGAAAAACTCTGCTCTCAATCAATTAATCCTCTAGGTTTCAAACTTGCTGATCGAATAACATTCTTGTTATCTAAAAATACCTAAGTGTAAAGAGTTTTTGGAGAAGTGGCCTTACTTGCTATTCAAGCACAGCAGCATGTTATTGAAACCCCAGGAGGGAAACAGCTCAAAAGACTCTTCAGAACTCATGATTTGGAGATGCCGGTGTTGGACTGGGGTGGACAAAGTTAAAAATCACACAACACCAGGTTATAGTCCAACAGGTTTAATTGGAAGCACTAGCTTTCAGAGCACTGCCACCTGATGAAGGAGCAACGCTCCGAAAGCTGGTGCTTCCAATTAAACCTGTCGGACTATAACCTGGTGTTGTGTGATTTTTATCTTCAGAACTCAGCTGATTACTGGAGTATTCTTATCAATCTATTTTTAAATCACATTTATCTTATTTCCTTCTTCCTCACAAAATAAACAGCAAACCCCAGTGCAGTATTCACTCTGATCACATTAGAATTTTCTGATCATACAATGTAAATCTCACAACACTAGGTTGTAGCCCAACAGGTTTATTTTGAAGCACTAGCTTTTGGAGTGCTGCTCCTTCATCAGATGGTTATCAAGTTGACAACCACCAAATGGAGCAGCGCTCTGAAAGCTAGTGCTTCCAAATTAACCTAGTAGACTGCAGCCTGGCGTTGCGTGATGGTTAACTTTGTCCACCCCAGTCCAACACTGGCACCTCCAAGTCAATGTAAATCTCACTCACCTGATTGAATAAGACACCACATAATGAGTGAATTATTTCCTGTATGACTACATTCAACTGAAGTAACAGAACAAAAGGTAAGTACATGTTATTCTTTAACACAAGAAACTCAGAAGTGATGATAATCCAAGCTGGTCTTCCTCACACCAAGGTGCCCTTGTGAGTTTCTCTGTCTCTTATCCTGGCTCCTTCCTTGGTAAACCGAAGGATCAGCATAATTAAAGATAAAGGAAAACTTAAGTTCCAGAATAGATTATTGGGATGGCAGTGAACCTCTCCACATGGTTACTGGCTACATCATTACAGCTTCTGCTTGGACATTCTTTCCTATCTATTGCTTGGAACAATCAGGCTGAATACTGGCATAAGTTGTTGTCTTGAACAAAAATTGTTGAATTATGAGTTTGTCTCCAGAAGTTATCACTACACTGGGCCTTGGATCTGTGTATTCAGTGATCAGCAGGAATGGCTGATCTAATGCCACTTGGGATCTGGAGGCTCAGGTACATGATGGTGCTTAATCTGTTCCTGCCAGTCTGGCACCAGAGACCATCGCTGTGTGCCAGGTGACGGCAGGATAAGATATACAAACACCAAGCTCCCACTGTCAAATCTCCCACCAGCACTCAGTCTGCTTTCACACATTATGCCCAAATGGCTATTGTACAAATCAGAAGACTGTTGAATCTGTCAAATATTTCTTCAACAAAAGTTAATGCTCTTTATGAATTCAGATAACAGGGAAAGTTGTGAAGAGATGTGGAAGGATAAGGTGCACTGTCATCAGATCACACAAGTTAAACTGAGGACATCAATATATATGATCTAAAATTAGATCTTATTTTGATTTAGCAGAATTTGAGGGATGTTCACTCAGTGGGTTTTATTGTTTGGAGAGATATAATTAAATATACATTAAGTAATGTTAACCCATATTCATCAACTCTAAGTTTTGGCATTATTTAATGAAATGTATCTACTTTTTGGCAAAGTTTGAAACATAAACTTCATTACTGCTAAATGAGAAACAGCAGAATCACATGTATATACTTGATTAGTTTCAGCATGCAAATTTTAATTAATTCAGTGCAGTAAAGAAACAACTGGATTTCTGTGTGGGGTACGTGGCTTACCATTAGTTTGTCTGATGAAAATCCAACTGCAACCCAACCATCAGTGTCAGCGCTTAGCTCAAATTCCACATCAGCACCTATCCTGCGGTAACTGAGGAAATAATCACATGTGTCTGCATCACAGCCAGGTTTCCCATACCTACAATAGGGAAGTACAGACAGCCAGTTTAAAAATTTTGCATGTCACTGCTACGATACATAGCTCTGTTCTAGTGAACACATTTTGTAATCTGCAACTTTCACTGAAAAAACAGCTTTAGAAATAAGTAATTGTAAATTGGAGCAGTTGCTATATCTTCTAAGGATGCCTCAAATTGCTGTAAAACAGCATAACTGCAAGATTATTGTTAGCATCCTGGTTTGCATATAGGTTGTGCACCTTATTACTAGCACCTTATTGTGTAAGGTTGATTAAACATGTATTAATCGTCACAGTTTCAGAATAGAAGTTGTTTTCACTTGGATGGCAAAGATTATAGGAAATCTTTAACAGTAGCATTCTCAAAAGCAACTACAGAATCCACAGGAAAAAGATGACAATCTCCAATATCTAATAAGCTAATTAGTCAAATCAAGAAGTACAAAATTAAATATTGTTACACCTCAAAAGGTAACAATTTTGTAAACATTACCCAGACCCCAAAATACCTCATTGGTTAGATAACAGATTACTAGCAAATATAATGCAACAACAAACCTAGACCTGGAGTTTTCTCCACTATTTTAACTGCAAATGTATTCCTAAACTAATTAGGTCACTTAAAAGATCACAGAACTTTGAAAGTAATAGAGATGTGTGTATTTGTATTACACTTGGGTCTTATTAATTGTTAAAATCATCTGTTGGACTATACACCCAAATTGATCTCCGTCCACAAAACTGTCCATTCTCTCACCCTCACTGTGATTTCCAAAGTGTGCATGCCTGCCAGTTCTTTCACACTGAAGATTTTTAGGTGTAACAGATTTTATTACAATTTTGAGCATGTGAAAAAAATTATCTTCATTGACACCTGTTTTATCTTTTCAATTTACTGAATGCACTGTAAACATAATCACATTAAGCAATGAAATGCTTCTACAAGTGATGGCTCCTAAAAATTAGTGTGGTTGAATGATGGTTATGTTAGTTCAAATGTAAATGTTCACATTTAGAAGAGTGAATCTTAAACATTCCTATTTAGAAAAGAAACATATAAAAGCAAAACACTGTGGTGTCTGGAAATCTGAAACAAAGAGAAATCTGGAGAAATGTGCAGGTTTCGCAGCACCTGTGGAGGGAAAAATCATTTTCAGAACTGAAGAACAAATATATATTGTTTGGCTCAGTTCTTTCCTTGGGCCATGCCATTTATATTAACTTGCCCATTTTAACTTCAAACATTATCTAGTCACATTGAGAGGACATGGTGGCAAAAGGCTGTGGAGGTCAGGGGTCTGTCTATTCAAGGAAGAGGTAGATAAATGTTTAGATTTCAAAGACATCAAGGGGTATGGGGAGAAAGAGGGGATTTGGCATTGAGATAGAGGAGCAGCCATGATAATATTGAATGGTGGAGCAGATTTAAAGAGCCAAATGGATATTCCTGTTCCTAGCATCTACGAACTGGCCAGTGAGATAGTCAACACATTGGTTGCAATTTTCCAAAGCTTATTTGAATCAATAACAGTCCCATTAGATTGGAAGACAGTGAATGTAACTACTTTTTTCAATAAAGGAGGGACACAGAAAGCAAGAAACTACAGGGCAGTTAGCTCTACATTTATCATAGGGAAAATGTTAATAGATATTATTAAATAAGTTATGGCAGGATACCTAAATAAGGTAAAGGCAATCAGACATAGTCAACATGGTTTTGTGAAAAGGAAACCAATCTATTGGAGTACTTTGAGGAGGTAACGTGTCATGGATAAAGAGAAACCAGTGAATGGACTATACTCAGATTTCCTGGAGGAATTTGACAATGTGCCATGCCAAACGTTATTGCAGAAAATAAAAGTTTGTGATGTAGTAGGTTGCATATTGGCACGGATAAAAGACTGGCTGGGAAACAGAAAGCAGAGAGGAGGCGTAAATTGGTCTTTTTCCAGTTGAAAAAAATGTAACAAATTGGGTACCACACAAATTTTTGCTTCCAATATACAGAAATGACGTAGATGAAGAGAAAGGTTGTCAAATTTGCTCACGGCTCAGTGATAGGTAAGAGATGAAGTTGCAAAGGATCTAGACAGGTTATGTGAGTGGGCAAAGATGTGGCAAATGAATAATAATGCAGGATAATGTGAAGTTGTCCATTTTGGCAGGAGGAATAAAAACAAATCTAAATGGTGAGAGATTGCAGAACTGAGATGAATCGCAAAATATTAGTGTGCAAGTACAGCAAGTAATCTGAAAAGCTAATAGAATGTTATCATTTATCACAACAGGCACAGAGCACAAAAGTAATTAGATTCTGCTTTAGTTACATAAGGCACTGGTAAAACTGAATCTGGAGTACCATGTACAGTATTAGTTACCTTATTTAAGCTCCTCCACATTGTAAAGAATTTGTTTCTTTGCCCTGAACATCTCAAAGGTTACATGCTTTATACCATTTGCAAAGTTTTAACACATCTGACCCCTAACTATCTAGTTCAACTCTTGAAGATTTTAACTGCTGTCAGTTTGGGTTGAAATTATATTGAAAACACAGAAATGGGTCATTCAGTTCAACTGGTCCATGTCAGTGTTTATTCTCCTCATGAGCAGCAGTCTTGATCCCCTTTGTCTCCATGTTCCATAACAAATTTCTTTCACTGCCAATGTACTTTCTTTTTAAAATAATGACTTGATATGTGATTTAATCATTAACCATGCATTTTGCCCTCTCCACTTGGCATAAGACATTTTCTAACAAATCTGTTCTCATCTTGATCTTTATAATCTAATAATTATCCAACTGTACACATTTTGGGTTTTCATTCAAATTCCTTTCAAAGCCACAAGTGAATGTGTATCCACTACACCTTCAAGTAATGCAGTTCAAATTCTAACTACACATTGTTTTAAACAGGTTTTATTTGGGTTGCCTTGGTTCTTTTGCCAATATACTTTAAACCTGAATCCTGTGCTTCTCTTCCATTACCAAAGGAACATCTCTTAATCATCTTTGCTGTCAGGAGAATAACCCAGCTTCTCCAATCTATCCTCATAATTGATGTTCCTCATCTCTGGAACTATTCTCAGAACTCTTCTTAGTACCATATCCACCTAAAATATGATGACAAATATTAGAAAGTGTACTGAGCTGAGAGCAGTGGGGAAAGGGAAGCACAAACACTTGGAGTGGAGGAAATGATAAATGAGAGAAGTTTCAAGTTAATATTAATTTGATTTTTTAAAGACAGCAGTTGAGTTTTGAAGTCAAACAACACTCCAACCTAGAAAATGTAACTACCAATTTCTTACACCTGTGAGAGAGAAAACAGCAGACAGATGGTATCTTTTCTCAAATTTAGTTAGTTTTGTGGGAAACAATAAGTTGAATTTTGTAGACAAATGTAAAATAGGTAGCAAGCATGAAATTAGGTTGTTGAGGATGTGAGAGTTTCTGGTAGATTGAGAATCAATGGGGGAGTAAACAAAAGGTTTAAAGATCACGTGAGTGACAACAGAGAAAAGCAGAGGGAATTATAGAAGGACTGAGCAGATATTTAAAAAGGTGTCAAAATAGAAATTTATGGAGTGACAGAAATGATAGGTAGGAAGAGAGAAAAATAGATGCAACATGAATTCTGAGGCTTGTAGTAAATATCAGGGACAGGAATATCACACATCCAGTTGGATGAAGCAATATGGTGGGAGATATCAATAGCCATATTTTCTGTCCAACTCTTTCTTAGTAACCCATAACCATCAAAACGAAAAGTGAAGCAGCACAGAAACTGAAGATGAGAGAGAGAGAGAGAGAGAGAGAGAGAGAGAGAGGGGAGAAAGGAGAGTTAACTACAATGTACTGTTTATAGAAAAGGTGTTTTTTTACATATATGCTTGATGATTGAATTCTAATCACCATTAATCCAATTGGAAATTTGTAATTGTCATGGTGTGGGTTTGCCAACAAAACATTAGTTTGGAAATGTTGATATGTAAGCTCAGTTATTATGATCATAGCTTCACTAGATTGTAATTAGAAAATATGATTACATTGCTGCTACCCACCTAAAACAGCCTTTAGTTTTTCCACAGTCATCCACCCGAATTTTTGCAAAAGGATCCACTGGAGGAGGGGATGGGAAAGCGTAACCTGCAATACAAAAATATAAACCATAATCACAAACAAAGAAAACATATACCTTAACATAATAACATTAAAGTTAGGATCAGGAGGAGCCCATTTCCCCTCTCAAGCCTGTTCTGTCATTCAGTAAGATCATGGCCAGATCATAAAATCATGATTTGATCGTGGCCTTAGCTACATTTTCTTGCTGATCCTATGATACTTAAATAACGTGTCGGAAAAAAAAGTTTAACTCAGCCTTAAATATATTCAAAGACTCAATCTTCACTGCTGTTTGGGCTGGAGTACTAATGATTAAACATCAGTGAGGAAATGCCTTTACACATGTGACTTAAACAGATCGACTTTTTTGAGGTAGGCATTCATCACTGGCTAGGTCAGCATTTATTGACCATCTCTAATTGCTCTTGAGAAAGTAGTGGAGAATTGCCTCCATGAATTGCTGCAGTCCCAGGTATAGCGTCACCATTCTGCCACTTGAGAGTTCTAGGAGTTTGACCCAACAATAGTGAAAGAATGTTCCACATAGTGCAATCGGGATGGTGTGGGAGCTTTGAGAAGTACTTGCAGGTCATGTTGTTCCCAGGCCTATGTTGCCATTGTCCTTTTAAGGTGTTAGAGGTTGCAGGTTTGGAAGGTTGTCAAAGGGCCTGGTGAATTGTTGCAGTGCATCTTGTGGATGATGCACACAGTTACCACTATATATTGGGGACAAAGGGAGTGAAGTTTGAAGATAGTGGATGGAGTACCAATCAAGTGGGCTTTTTTTTCCCGGGATGGAGTCAACTTCTTGATCCTGAAGAGTCACTGAACTCAAAATGTTAATTCTGTTTCTCTCTCCACAGGTGCTCTCAGACTTGCTGAGTTTCTCCAGCAATTTCTGTTTTTGTTTGTTTCAGATTTCTAGCGTCCACAGTTGTTATTTTATTTAAGCTTCTTTAATTTTTGTTGAAAGTGCACTCATCCAGACAAGTGGAGAATATTTCATCACACTTCTGACTTCTGTCCTATAAATAATGGACAGGCTTTGGGGAGATGAGTTGTGTGATGCAGTTTTCCAGTCTTGGACCTGCTCTTGTAAACACAATATTTACAGGGCTAGTCCAGTTCAGTTTCTTGTCAATGATACCTGCAAGGATAGTGGTAGTTAAGGATTCAGCAATGGTAATGTCATTGAACTTAAAACAGAGATGATTGGATTCTTACTTGTGGGAGAAATGATCATTTTCTGACACTTTCATGGCATGAATGTGACTTCTCAATCATCAGACCAAATCTGGGTGTTGTCCAGGTCTTGCTGCAAATGGACTTCGATTGCTTCAGTATCTGAAGAGTCACAAAAAGTGAACATGGAGCAATCATCAGCGAAAATCCCTACTTGTGACTTTAAGATGCAGGGAAAGTTATTGATAAAAATAGCTGAAGATGTTGGATGTAGGACATGACACAAGCAACTTCTGTAGCAATATCTTGGGACAGATGACTGATCTCCAGTGACCACAACCATCTTCATTAGCAGAACCCTAGAATTTAGGCCATCAGGTCCAGGGGATTTATCAGTCTTTACTCCCACTGGTTATCCTAGTACTTTTTCTCCAGTGTTGGTGATAATTTTAAGTATCTCCCTCTAATTTGTCCCTTGACTATCTATCATTCTTTGGATGTTTTCTATTTCTTTTACTGTGAAGATGTCCCAGTCATTTCCTTATTTCTCAATAGTATGATGTAAGGTGTGCAAGATTTATATCATATTTTAGAATTCGGATTTCAAAGTAAAGGCAGATAAACGTGGTTCATTTTTTGAAGATAACTTTTGAAAAACAGGTTGGAAATTCATTTGAAACAGTAACCTACTTGAATCAATGCCTTGAAAGTGTGTGACAGCAGACAAGTACCTGGGTGAACCCCTGTAGTGTTAATGAATGGAATTTTTATATTGCTGAGTTTATAACAGACCAAGAAGCCATTAGTTCAATGTTGAATTTCAGAACAGAAAGGTCAAGGTCTCAGCCCAGAACAACTAGGAGTTCAGTTTAGTTCTCTGAGAAAGAGAATCAAGTTTTAATTCAGGGGAGCCAGTCACCCTAGCTGAAGTGCAGTTAGTTCAGGAAGCTTGCAAATCAGGAGAGCTTATTTATAAACAGGCCAACAGAATACTGCAAAATTCATGTTAGCAGACTTGAAAAGGAATGTGAAACTGTCTCCAAAGTCCAGGGAAAAAACCTTTTGGAAATCTACACTCCTTTTGTCAACTATATTCCCTTGATCAACCTAATCAGGCATGTTTAATCCTGTATTAGCTTCACAAACACATGTTTTCATTAAGAAATCCATTGAGAATTTTTATTTATTTAATGCCTCTCTAGTGATTCTATAATTGATCTTGAATTATTGGATTCAGAAAGAAAGCTCATTCTCACCCCTGGATGACTTCGCCAGCAGCCACCTAACTTATCCTTCCCTCTCCTCTTAAGCTGGCACACCAAATTGACTACACTACAAACATCTGGCCTTGTCTGTATTTCAAGAGAAACTTTCAAGAAAATTAGTCAGAATTTATGCTACATCCTCACCGTCTTCCATCATAAACCTAGATCCGTGTCATGTGGCCCAGGTGATGACCTTGAGTCAAACCATTATTTTGGAAACAATTCTACTTGTACAATTATCCCCAAGAACTGTTCAACATCATTGACTGGTGCATTGATATCTCATTCCAATTGACAATATTTATTTAACATCACCTCTATATATTTATTTTTCATAAACAGATTCATTTCCTTATCTTTGAGCAATCCTAGCAAATAATCCTAATTATTTTACTTCTAGTGTATTAATAAAATCTCCTATTGTCTGAGATATTATGTTTTAGTTTGTGTTACATGTTGCCTCAGCCCATTTCTGGCTTCCCTTTGTGCCTGCCTACAAAGATTTCTGTACCCTCACAACTTTTTCAGTATTGTTAGTCCTGGTTTCATCATGTTCATAGTTTGCTGGTTGATTTTCTCCATTTATACATGGAGCTTTATATTTTACTGCAACCTTTTGTGTAATAAGAGAATATATGTATGGTTAGGGCATCTCAAATTTGAGAAGTTTTCATGACTGATCCAATATTTCATTTGCTATCTTTTCAGCTAAGTTGATTTGGACTTCATACAATCATTATTTAAATCACCTTGATTTTCCTTCAAGATAAATGTAAACTAGAAGAATGTAACAACATTTTCTACCATAAAGAATATTGAAAAATCTGTAAGGAATTAATATTCATTCTTAATCAAATTCTTGAGTAAGTGACAAAGTTGATTGATGAGGGAAGGGCTGTCGGTGTCATATACATGGACTTCAGTAAGGCGTTCAATATGGTTCCCCACAGAGGCTGCTGGAGAAAGTGAAGTCGCATTGGGTCCAGGGTATACTAGCTAGATTGAAAGAGAACTGGCTGGGCAACAGGAGACAGAGTAGTAGTAGAAGGGAGTTTCTCAAAATTTGGGGTGGCACGGTAGCTCAGTGGTTAGCACTGCTGCCTCACAGCGCCAGAGACCCGGGTTCAATTCCTGCCTGAGGAGACCCTTTGTGTGGAGTTTGCACATTCTCCCCGTGTCTGCGTGGGTTTCCTCCGGGTGCTCCGGTTTCCTCCCACAATCCAAAAAATGTGCAGGATTTAGGTGAATTGGCCATGCTAAATTGCCTGTAGTATTAGGTGAAGGGATAAATGTAGGGGAATGGCTTTGGGTGGGTTGCACTTTGACAGGTTGGTGTTGGGCCAAAGGGCCTATATCCACACTGTAAGTAATCTAATCTATAAAGTGGGTGGCACGGTAGCTCAGTGGTTAGCACTGCTGCCTCACAGCGCCAGGGACCCAGGTTTGATTCCAGCCTCGAGTGACTGTCTATGTGGAGGTTGCACATTCTCCCTGTGTCTGCATGGGTTTCCTCCCACAATCCAAAGACGTGCAAATCAGGTGAATTGCCCATAGTGATAGGTGTGTTAGGGTAAATGTAGGATAGGAGAATGATTACTCTTCGGAGCGTTGGTGTGGACTAGTTGGACCAAAGAGCCTGTTTCCATACTCTAGGGAATCTAATCTAACATGAAGAGCTGTGACCAGTGGTTTTCCACAAGGATCTGTGCTGGGACTATTGTTGTTTGTGATATATATCAATGATCTAGAGGAAGGTATAGGTGGTCTGATTAGCAAGTTTGCGGATGACACTAAGATTGGAGTAGCAGTTAGTGAAGGGGATAGTCAGAGAATGTAGTATAATATGGATAGATTGGAGAGTTGGGCGGAGAAATGGCAAATGGAGTTCAATCCAGGCAAATAAGAGGTGATGCATTTTGGAGAGCGAACAACGTGGTAAATAGAAAAGCCCTGGGGAAAATTGATGTATAGAGAGATCTGTGTGTTCATTGTTCCCCGAAGGTGGCAACGCAGGTCGATAAAGTGGTCAAGAAGGCATACGGCATGCTTTCCTTCACCAGAAGAATATTGAATACAAGAGTTGGCAGGTCATGTTACAGTTGTATAGGACTTAGGTTTGGCCACATTCAGAATACTGTTTACAGTTCCAGTTGCCACATTACCAAAAGGATGTGGATGTTTTGGAGAGGGTGCAGAGGTGGTTCTCCGGGATGTTGCCTGGTATGGAGGATACTAGCTATGAAGAGAAGTTGAGTAGATTAGGATCATTACAAGACAGAGGTTGAGGGGGAACCTGATTGGGGTCTACAAAATCATGAGAGATATAAACAGAGTGGATAGCAAGAAGCTTTTCCCCAGAGTGGGGGGCTCAATTACTAGGGGTCACAAGTTCAAGGTGAGAGGGGAAAGGTTTAGGGGAGATATGTGTGGAAAGTTCTTTACGCAAAGTCTGGTGGGTACCTGGAATGTGTTGCCAGCAAAGGTGGTAGAAGTGGGCATGATAGCATCATTTGAGATGTATCTAGTCAAATACATGAATGGGCAGGGAGCAGAGGGTTACAGATCCTTTGAAGATTTAGATAGTGGATTGGAATTGTGCAGGCTTGGAGGACTAAATGGCCTGTTCCTGTGCTGTAATTTTCTTTGCTCTTGCCATAGATATTTATATTACTGAAAGCTGAATATAAGTTGATGGCTTGAGCAATAGGGAGAGGCTGAATAGGTTGGTGCTGTTTTAACCTGGAGCGTCAGAGGCTGAGGGGTGACTTTATAGAGGTTTAGGAAACCATGAGGAGCATGGATAGGGTAAACAGAAAGTCTTTCTCTGGGTGAGGGAGTCCAAAACTAGAAGGCATGGGTTTAAGGCGAGGGGGAAAGATTTAAAAGGGACCCAAGGGGCAATCTTTTCACATAGATGGTACTGAGTGTATGGATGAGCTGCCAGAGGAAGTTGTGGAGGCTGGTACAATTATGACATTTAAAAGACATTTAGATGGGTATATGAATAGGAAGGGTTTAGAGCAATATGGGCTAAGTGCTGGCAAATGGGACCAGGTTGGATTTGGATATCTGGTCAACATGGACAAGTTGGACTGAAGGGTTTGTTTCTGTGCTGTACATCACTGTGACTCTATTATTAGCTATTATGACAAGTAGACATGGTGGGTGATAGTGAGCGAATACATATTTATGTTAGCACAAGTTTTCCCAGGCATTTTGCCTGGGCAGTGAAGCAGGATAACTTTGTTATATTCTACCATAGTTTGAATCATTATCTAATAGAATCAATCTTAGCATTCCATCTGCACAAATCTTTGATTCATTGTTCCGAGTTCCTTTAACAAAAACTGAATAAAGTGTTAGAAGTGTGCTATCATTCCATGGAATCTGAAATCATGGATACTGGGCAGTAAATAAAATATTGGGACTATAGAAGGTACTTAGACTGCTACTTAGACATCAGAATACATAACATTAATGGTGACAGTTCCTTCAATTAGTAAGGCCAACAGCTGAAAGGAGGATGACAAAAGGACTTCTCACTTCATAGATCTTACCCCTCTAGTACTACTAACACAATATGAATCCATATTTCAAAATTTCGCAACACTTAGTACAGAAAAGCAGAACATTACAAAGGTCATTCTGAGGAAATAAATGAACAGTCAAAGGAGAGGTTGTTCAATGTGAGAAGTGGTGCAGTCAGATGGAGGAGGATGGCAGTAGGCTAGGACTGGAGGAAGGAGAGAACTCCAGGCGTCCTGCTAGGGACAGGGGGTGGCCGACCTGGGATCGACTTGTGGTCACGGCTTTTGCGTCACGTTTGAACCTGCTCACGAAGTGTGGGCGTTAATTCGGGCAGTGGGCGTATCGCCTTCAATAAAGCGGCCTCCTCGCCCTGGCCCGGTGCAACATCACGGCGCCGGATCCGGACCCTGGGACCATTTAAATTGTCAGATGGAGGAAAATGACGCACGAGTATGAGATGTACATGAGTTTCCAAGGTTTAAAGGATCCCTACCTCAAACACACCTGCTGTATATCAAATCTTTCAGTAAAACCCCAATGAGCAAAGCCTGGAAGAGAAACAGCCGGGCGTGCAAGAATAATTTCCCAGTCCTTCAGAATGTTATTAAAGTCAGTTCCTTCCTTCCCCCCCCCCCCCCCCCCAAGCTGTTGCCCCTCCCCGCCGCGGCAGTGAAACCATTCCACCAACCTTCATCCCCCCAGTACCGGGTCTCGAAGAATTCCGCGGCGAAGGTGCTGTAGGATTCCTGGTGCTGCTCTGTGCCGGGTTCCTCCAGCTGCAGCCCGCTTTTCTCCAGGTCCTCCAAGCCCACCCTCCCGCTCTCCGGCTCCAGCTCCGGCTCCGGGGCTCCTGGACTCCCCGCCAAACTCTCCTCAGCTGCTGGGTTTGCACAAGCCGGGCTGACGAGGACAGAGGCGACCAGCAGCAGCAGGATCCCCGCCATGGCAGCGGCAGCTGGGGGTACGCCTGAGGACGGGCACTGCCGCTGACTAGTTTATTTTTAATTTGTCCCCATGGTCTCTCTGCACATCCCCAGATCCATCTGGTACATACTGAAGCATCCTGAGCAGTACCATTAACCTCACGACCGATCAGTGCGCATGATCCACCTCCCACCGACTGTATTATAGTGTTTCCGTTAACCCTGGGCACTCTCGGTTGCAATGCACAGATTATTACAACTGGAAGGCAAGGCTTAGAAACGCAGCGGGTTTAATTCTGTCATCCTTTGCACCATTGCAATCTGAAACACCTTCGCATCACCGCAAATATCACTTCTTTGGATAGGAATCTTTTCTTTGAACTGCAAAAACACCCCCCACCCACCTTTTCAAATTTCACCCGGATACATCTTTAGACAATTTCATGGCAACTGTCGGTGTGACACTAGTGGCCACCATTTCACTGCTATTGTCACCTCCCCTAACCTCCGTTCCTCTGAACGTGGAGCACTCTTGTCCCAGGTCCAACCCCAACCGGGACACCAGAACTGAAACAAAGGTGGCATCAATCTTCATTGGTGGCCAACTTCTACCTTGCAGAGAACTGAACATCAACTCTTACATTTCCTTTCACCTGCATCAGAATCATTTCCCCATTAAGCCACCATTGCAAGAATAAAATTGACTTCATCTCCTCAAGATTCTCCCTCCACAGCCACCAACCCGAGATGAATAACGTTGGAGAGAAGATTATAGCTCCACAATCAAAGGTAAAGGTAAAGTTAACATTGTCCTACCACACATAGAGCTGCTGTCTCATTATAGCAAGAGAGACCACTGGTGATGGTTTAACCTGACAGCTACCTTGCCTCAGACAAGGGGAGAGATTGAGAAGGAGAGTCATTGTAACTTTAGCCATTGCAAAAATTGAGCCTACCCTGTTGACATTACTCTGCATCGCAAACCAGCCAGCCACCCAGACATTGTCCAAAACAACAGAAGGGAGTCAGAGTGAATGAGTTTGAAAAGAGAAAAAAAAGGTCCAAGTGTGTGAGCTCATAAAAAAGCAGGTAATTCATTAATATTTTCTCACTCTTAGACGAAGGAATTAAGTTATAGAACATAGAACAATACAGCGCAGAACGGGTCCTTCGGTCCTCGATGTTGCACCAACCTGTGAACTATCCTCAGCTTGCCCCCCCCTACACTATCCCAAAATCATCCATATGTTTGTCTAAGAATTGTTTAAATCTCCCTAATGTGGCTGAGTTGACTACATTAGCAGGTAGTGCATTCCATGCCTTTACCACTCTCTGCGTTATGCTAGGAGTTTGGAAATTTCTTACTTTTGGATTCAACATAAGGAAGAAACTAGAGGAGACATTGAAAATGGACAGCAGCTGAAAGTCAGAAATGTGTGGCATCAAACTGAGCCAGACATGTAATGATATTATAGTGCAAGAAATCACAGATGGTGAGTTTTTTTTGGTAAGGTTTTAATCTAAACTAAGTTATCAAATGTAAAGGAAGACTATACAATAAATGGTTGAACCCTTAGGAGCATGGACATACAGAGGGATCGGGGTGTACAGGTCCACAGATCCCTGAAAGTGGCAACACAGGTGGATAAGGTGGTCAAGAAGGCATACAGTACGCTTAACTTCATCAGCTAGGGCATTAAATATAAAAGTTTGCATGTTATGTTACAGCTGTATAAAACTTTAGTTAGGTTACATTTGGAATATTAAGTACAGTTCTGGTCACCACACTACCAGAAGGATATAGGTGCTTGTGAGAGGGTGCAGAGAAGGTTAACCAAGATTTTGTCTGATCTAGTTTAGTTGTGAGGAGAAGTTGGATAAATTCAGATTGTTTTCACTGGAAAGACAGAAGCTGAGAAGTGATCTGATAGAAATCTACAAAAATAGAGTGGACAGTCAGAGGCTTTTTGCAAGGGTGGAAAGGTCAACCACAAGAGGGCACAGATTCAGATAAGAGGGGAAATGTTTTCACATGGAAGGTGATGTGTGCCTGGAACGCACTGCCAGTGGAGGTGGTGGACACAGATACATTAGCAACATTTAAGGCATATCTTAATAGACACATGAACAGGAGGTGAATAGAGGGATAGAAACTGTGTATGGGCAATAAGTAGTGGGTCTAAATAAGGAATAGGAATCGGCATAGGCTTGGTGGGTCAAAGGGTCTATTCCTGTGCTGTATTATATTGCATTAAAAATTAATTGATTAGTTATTGCACATACTAACGGAAGTTAATTTTAAAGTTTATCACAAAGTTTCTGTCAGTGTTCCATAAATACAGCAAATGAAGATAAACTTATAATTAAAGTAACAAAAATTATTAATGTTAGAATCTAAACTATTCAGTGAGTTAAAACCTGAGATTTTTAGATAAGAGCTAAGTAAAAAATTTCAGCTAATGCCCTAAAAAATGAAGTGATGTTAGCATTATGATGTAGGGTGTATGATTTGTATATCATTTATTTATGTGTTTGGACTTTTGAATTTAGCGGTTTTATGTGTGTTTGAAGGGATTTGATTTATAACTTGTATGTATTTCTGTAGCCATTATAATTTGTTTTAAAACTATTGAGAGAGAGAGCCTCCAAGAATTCTAGGTACACTGTGTAGTCCATTAAGCTTTCTAATGAAAGATTATGGATTTGGAGAAAGTGAGGACTACAGATGCTGGAGATCAGAGTCGAGAGTGTGGTGCTAGAAAAGCACAGCAGGTCAGGCAGCAACCGAGGAGCAGGAGTGGCTTGTGGCTCAGGGCTGAGAGATAAATGGGAGGGGGTGCGGTTTGGGGGAAGATAGCTCAGAAAGTGGTAGGTGGATGAAGGTGAGGGCGAAGGTGATAGGTCAGAGAGGGGAGTGATGGATAGGACAGGAGGGTGGTGCCGGGTTGGAGGCTTGGGACTGGGATAATGTGGGGAGAGGGGAAATTGAGGAAGCTGTTGAAATCCACATTTATCCTATATGGTTGCAGGGACCCAAGGCAGAATATGAGGTGTTTCTCTTCCAGGCATCAGTGCGGATGTTGCCTGACTTGCTGTGCTTTTCCAAGATTCTGGATTTGTTTTGCTTTAAACTTAGAGGGTAATGCCACAGCTTGCAGAGAAACCTTTCATTTTTAGTTTCAGTTTTGGGCAGAGCTGTAGGGTTCTTAGTTGAAGATGGACATGTAAAGCAGTTATTCCTGTGAAAAGGAGAAGGTAGTTTAGCTTTGTTGGAAATGAATTACCTTAGATTACCCCAAAGTCTGACCACTATCTATCAGGCACAAATCAGGAGTGTGATGGAACATTCCGACTTGCCTGGAGGAGTGCACCTCCAACAACATTCAATAAGCTTGATCACATCCAGACAAAGTAACCCACTTGATTGGCACCATTTCCACAAATATTCAGTTACCTCCACCACAGATGCTCAGAGGAGCAGTGTAAATATCTACAAGGTGCACTGCAGAAATTTGCCAAAATTCCTTAGACAGACCCTTCTAAACCTAGACACAAATTCAACGTCAGGTAAAGCAAGGATGCTGTGAGCAATGAATGTAAGTGAGTAAGCATCCCTGAGATACAACCTGGTCCAATTCATGAGATGGGCGTCTGTCCTTTTGTGTGAAGCATCAGCATTGGAATGAGAAGTGCTGGTGCATTCCAAAGTGCAGTATTGAAATGCAGAAGTGTACTGTCAGTGGATTGTAGATATGCCATGGTAATTCAGTGTGGCTGGTACATGTTAGATGCCAAGGTCATGGAGCATGTGTCGTGGGTTTGGAGAAGGCTAGGTGAGTTGATGCAATGCATCTTGTAGATGGTGCACACTGCTGCCACTGTTGGAAATTGCGAATGCTTATGCTCATGGATGTGGTACTGATGAAGTAGGCTGCTTTGTATTGGATTGTATTAAGCTTCTTCAGTATTGGTGGAGCTGCATTCATCCAGGCAAGTTTTCTTAATATTTCTGAGTTGTGCCTTGTAGATGGTAGACAATCACTGGGGTATCAGGAGGTGAATTAATGACAGCAGAACTGTTGCAGCCACAATATTAAATAGTGTTTTAATCCCAGCTGATAGTAATACTGGACAAACAAGTATTTTTGGCCCACAATATATTTCAATTCCATCCTCTGTAAATTTAGGTATTAAATAGAGATTTTTTTTTCAGTTAAATCATACCCCCAAGTAGAATCAGAATTCTCTGAACTACACTCTCTTCTTTGTTCCTTTATGCTAAGCTTTTCTTGAGTCATATCATGTTGTTTGAGTTCTCTCCCACTTTGGAGTTCCCTTAGTATTGCTTTTTTATTTTTCTTTCTTTATTTCCATCTCTATTTTCTTTTTCTATTTCTCCTACTTTTTCATTCTTTATTCTTTCATTTCCCATTGTTCAATTTATTTTTCCACTTTTTCACCAAATCTTAGCATGTTCAAGCAGTGACACACATTATCAGGTTTACTTCCTTTTAACTCTTGTAAGGTCTCAACCTTATGTGATCCTGCTTTTATTTGCTAACTCTCTCTGCTAATTCCCTGTTAACACTGAGGGTGATCTAAGTTAAAGATTTCAAATAATCCAATGTTATATCTTCTCCTCCCAGAAAACTCCAAGTGACAAAGTTATTTTAAACTTCTAACCAATGTAAGATATTTCATAGCAATTCTCTCATTTATATGCTTACTTGCTGTTAAAGATACACAGATCCCTCCTCAATTTCAAGATTGTTAAACAGCAAAGAGCCTATGCTTTGTTACGCATGTGGTATTGAGCCAGAGCCCAGAGTTAAAGCTGGTTTGGAAAACCAAAAAGTTTAGTTCTGCTATTTGTTTACCATGGGGCATTGATCATATTTGTAAGAGATATTATGGCGGCAAGGTCATTCACGACGCAACTAAATATGGTTGAGCCAAGGGAACTGCCCTGACAACTCCTGCAATTATGTCTTGAGGCTGAAATGATTGGTCTTTAACAACCTCAACCCACTTCCTTTGTACCAGGAATGACTCCCAACTACTGGAGAATGTTCCACTTGATTCCAGTTGACTCCAGTTGTGCCAGGGCCCTTGAAGCCATGCTCAGTTAAATGTGGTCATGAAGTGAAGGGCAGTCCCTCTCATCTTTCATCAGGAATTCAGCTTTCTTTATCCACGTTTGGACCAAGGCTGTAATGAGATCGGGAGCAGAGAGGTTCTGACAGAACCTAAATTAGCATCACTGAGAAGGTTATCACTGAAGACGTGCTGTTTATAGCACTGTCAGTGACAACATCAGTCACATTGATGAAGACTGATAGGATGCTAATAGAGCAGGTTTGATTTGTAATGTTTTTCTGGACAGAACATACCTGGCCAATTTTTCACATTGTTGGGTAGCTCCCAGTGCTGGAGCAGTACTAGAACTGTAGCTGCAAGGCACAAATCAGGAGCAGAGGAAAAAAGTGAGGATTGAAGATGCTGGAGATCAGAATCAAGGGTGTGGTGCTGGAAAATCACAGGTCAGGCAGTATCCGAGGAGCAGGAGAATCGATGTTTTGGATGTAAGCCTTTCATCGGGAATGAGGAATTGTTCATTTTAACCCTACTGTGAAGCCTCTCCCAAGGATGCCTCTCATTGGTGATGAAGGCTTATGCCCAAAACATCAATTCTCCTGCTCCTCAGATGCTGCCTGACCTGCTTTGCTTTTCCAGCACCACACTCATGACACCAATCAGGAACGTAATGGACAACTCTCCACTTGAAGAGTGCAGTTTCAAAAACATTCAAATAGCTTGATAGCATCCAAAACAAAGCAGCCTGTTTGATTGGCTCCACATTCCCAAGCATCCACTTCCTCCAATACTAATGCTCTGGAGCAGCAGTAAGAACAATCTACAAGATGCACATGGAAATTCATCAAGACTCCACAAATAATAGCCATAGGTTTGGAGGACCTACCATCTAGAAGGACAAGGGCAACAGATACTGGGAACATCACCACCTGCAAGTTCCCCTCCAAGCCATTCACCATCCTGATGTGGAACCATAACATTGCTATTTCACTGCCCCTGATTCAGCATCCTGGAACTCCCTCCCTAACTACATTGAGTGACTACCCTACACCAAATGGACTGTTTTGGTTCAAGAATTCAAATTACTACCATTTTCTCAAGGGCAAGAGGGAATAGACAGTAACTGTTGGCCCAGCCATTGATGCCATATCCCGTAAGTGAAAAAAATACCTCTATGCACAGATGCGTGTGCAACAAATAGTTTGGTGAAAACAAGTTCTAGTAGATTTTTCTCTCTTGATTCGCTCACCATTTGCGATAATACAAGTCTTACAGATACAGATTCATAGAGATGTACAGCATGGAAACAGATCCTTCAGTCCAACTTGTCTATGCTGACCAGATATCCCAACCTAATCTAGTACCATTTGTCAGCACTTGGCCCAAATTCCTCTAAACTCTTCATATTCATATACCCATCCAGGTGACTTCTAAATGTTGCAATTGTACCAGCCTCCAGCACTTCCTCTGGCAATTCGTTCCATATACACACCACCCTCTGCATGAAATTGTTGCCCCTTACATCTCTTATTTCTTTCCCCTCTCACCCAAAACCTATGCCTTATAGTTCTGGACTTCCACACCATAGTGAAAAGGCCTTGTCTATTTATCCCATCCATGCCCCTCATGATTTTATGAACCTCCATAAGGTCACTTCTCAACCTCCAACACTCCAAGGAAAACAACCCCATCCTGTTCAGCCTCTCCTTGTAGCTCAAATCCTCCAACCCTGGCAACATCCTTGTAAATATTTTCTGAACCCTTTCAAATTTCACAACGTCCCGCCAATAGGAAGGAGACCAGAATTGCATACGATATTTCAAAAGTGGCCTAACCAATGTCCTGTACAGCTGCAACATGACCTCCCAACTCCTATACTTAATACTCTGACCAATAAAGGAAAGGATACCAAATGCCTTCTGCATTATCCTATCCACCTGCGACCCTCCTTTCAAGGAGCTATGAACCTGCACCCCAAGGTCTTTTTGTTCAGCAACACTCCCCAGGACCTTACCATTAAGTGTATAAGTCCTGCTAACATTTGCTTTTCCAAAATGCAGCATCTCACATTTATCTAAATTAAACTCCATCTGCCACTCCTCAGCCCATTGGCTCATCTGATCAAGATCCTGTTGTAATCTGAGATAACCTTCTTCGCTGTCCACTACACCTCCAATTTTGGTGTCATCTACAAACTTACTAACTATACCTCCTTTATTCACATCCAAGTCATTTATATAAATAATGAAAAGTAGAGGATCCAGCACCGATTGTTGTGGTACTCCACTGGTCACAGGTCTCCAGTCTGAAGAACAACCCTCCACCACCACTCTCTGTCTTCTACCTTTGAGCCAGTTCAGTTTCCAAATGGCTAGTTCTCCACATATTCCACGAGGTCTAACCTTGCTAACCAGTTTCCCATGGGGAACTTTGTCGAAAGCCTAGCTGAAGTTCCATATAGATCATGTCCACCACTCTGCCTTATATCTTGGATTCAACCAATTCGGGCAGTAGTAGTGCAGTCTTCACTCAGAATACATACTATGTCCTTGCCACTTTCACTGCTTCTTCTAAATTGTGTTTAAAATGAAGGAGCACTGATTCATCAACTGAGGTATGGAGGTAAATGGAGCCCCAAACAATCCCTCCAAGTGTAACAGTGTTTTAATTGTCCTTCTTTCCATTTAGTGTACTTTATTCATTGCTCCCTCTGTGGTCCAATCTACTCAGGAGACCAAGTACATTTTAGCTGATTGTGTTGTGTATCACCTTCATTAGTCTACATGTAGAGAGATGGTGGCATAATGTTAATATCATTGGACTGATAATCCAGTGACCCGGGAAAATGCTTTGGGGAGTGTTTTCACATTCCATCACAGGATCAGTACCATTTAAATTCAGGTTGAAAAATTTGGAACTGAAAGCTAGGCTGGTGACCAGGAAGTCTTCCGCAATTATTGTTAAAACCCACGTGGATGACTAGTGCCCTTCACACAAGGAATTCGGCCATTCTTACCTGATCTGGCCTACATGTGACCCCACACCCACAGCAATGTGACTGAATTATTCCGGTACGCTTTTGGCAATGGTCTCATAAGCCGATGCTCAAGGGATGGGCAACAAATGGGCCCCTTCCCAGTAACAGGCACATCCCATGAAAGTTGACATTTCAAAAAAAAAGTTAATGCATTATCCTGAGCATCTGGTCAGTACCATTTTAATTTGCTGACCCACTTAGAACTTGGTTCAACTTCCTACCCTCTTTAATGAACTTCAAGGTAAGCTCAAGGAAGTTCAAACCCTTCGACATTCGCTTTGGTACCTTACAACTTTCTGGATAAAATATTAAGTTCAATAATGTTACATCACATCCACGTCTCCCCTTTGAGAAACACCAGCTATTCAAAATGATTCTGCTCTTCTGTCTAACATGCCCTTAGGGGATCTTGTGGTGCAGTGGTAATGTCCCCACCTCTGAGGCAGGAGGCTGGGGTTCAAGTCCTACCTACTCCAGAGGTATGTCATAACATCTCTGAACAGGTTGGTCAAAAATATCTGTGTGTGTCCCCTAAATCATCTCTTATTTTTTTATTTTTCCCATTATTTCCTTTTGGTTTGCACCATCATCCCTTTTGATATTTTCTTACTTTTCATTCTCCCATTTCCAAGGCTCAATACCCGCTTAAAACCTCTTCCATCTCTGACTTTTTCCAGTTCAGCTGTAAAGTCATCAAATGAAATGTTCACTTTGTTTCTCTGTCAATGGATACTGAAAACATGCAGCATTTTCTGCTTTTCTTTCTGGCCAGAGACTAAATGCTTGCAACTAGAAGCAAATTTCAGTAAATGATCAGCAGCAGGATATTGAGACTAACTGTGGGAAAGGGTTAGGAATAGATTGTTATTCTGAATTTGGGGTGAAGTGAAAATCAAGAGGAAAAAAAAGGTTTAAAAAACCTCAAAAAACTGCAGATACTGGAAATCAGAAACAAAGACCAAATTGCTGGAAAAACTCAGCAGGTTTGGCAGGTTCAGTGATCCTTCTTCAGAACTGGTTGTAGAGAGAAAATGGTTGGTATATATGCTGCCGATGGGGTGGGATGAGGTGGGAGGAGTAAACGACAGGTAGAGATGAAGCTCAGAGGCACAGTTGGACAGAGGAAAGACTTGCCTGAAGGAATCAATAGCTGCTAATTGGAACCGTTAGTAACTGACAATGGTTTGTGGTAGCAGCCCATGTGATGGCAAGGCCATTTGCTCAGACCTGGTATGGGGGTTGGGGTAAGGATGTGGAAGAACATACTCAGGCACTAAAATTATTGAACCCTATATTGAGTCTCAAAGTCTGCAGAGTCCTCAAGCAGAAAATGAGGTAAAATCCAGGGAACAGGGTGGTGTGCTCTGTCTACAAAAATGATCCCGAGGCTCCTGGTGCCTGCCACTTCAACACAAATCTGAAAAATACTCCCACTGCCCCACAGTGGGCCATATACCTCTGCTTCAAATAATAATTAAATTTTTCCTTATGTAATGTAATTATTCCTGCCCCAGCAACACACTATGGGAAAGCATATGTTTCAGTGACCTTTTTCCAAGCTTGGTTTGCCTGATTAGCTTTGTCCTCATTTTGTGGCAATTAAAAATGGATAAGCCCTCACTTCTGACTACTCAACTGGAGGAAATAGACACTTCACATTCACTGTACAAAATATATCCCTGACTTTAAATACCTATTTAAATCTTTTAAAACTCTCATGGCAGTAGTCTTGCAAGTTACTTCAAATGCTTAATTTTTCTGTTCAGATCTTGATTTACGTCAATACATGACCAAGTCAACTAATAAATCTGAAGAGGGAATGTTGTATACAAGGATTAGAATCCACAAGTTAAATAACCAACTTTTGTAAGAACAGTTGCATTTTTGTTTAAGAGTTTAGAAAAACAAAAAATAATTTCACCAACATTTTCTGAAATAGTTGAGGCAACTTTGGATGTAGTCTCAAACTTAAACTTAATTCCAAGAAATTCACTTGGTGATGTTTGGGTGGACAGTGATCGCAAAGCTGGTGTGGTCAGCAGTGGCAGTGGTCTATGCAGCGGTGACAGTTTGAAATGAAGAGGTCAAGGGTGGGTAACAGGACAGCACGGGGTGCCCAGGTGGAAGGGGTGTGTTAGAGGCAGGGGAAGGGGTCCTTGGTGGGTGGGCAGGAGTCTTGGTTGAAAAAGTGGGCCCAGAGGCGGAGGCAGCAGCAGAAATATTCAAGGTTGTGGCATGTTTGGGACTCATTAATCCGAGAGCGTGGAGGGATACAGGTGAGCAGTAGTTTGGAATTAAGAGGTAAAATGAAGAGACTATTCCTGATGAAGGGCTTATGCCCGAAACATCAATTCTCCTGCTCCTTGGATACTGCCTGACCTGCCAAGCTTTTTGAGCACCACACTCTCGACTCTGAATTCCAGCTTCTGCAGTGCCCACTGTCTCCCAATAGGATCTGTCTGCCCCTTTATCCTCCTGGACTATCTCCATATCCCTAATACCTTACGATCCAACAATCTGTTTTCCAGGATCTTGAAATGTACTCGAAGTTTGAGTACTTGTAATTCTATTTAATAGAGAATTCCAAAGATTTTTAACCCTCTGCATGAAGAAATTTCTTAAGTTGTTTGTGTGTCCATATAAATAACACTAAACATTTTTTAACTTCACCCACATGAGTACAGTACAACCTTAGCACAACATAAACTATAGGTTGTTATAATTCAATTAGAAACAGGCAGATAAGATTACATTTGGCTAGTCTCAAGGAGGTACTTTGACTCAAAATAGCTTTAGTACTAAATTCATAATCAGAATAAAAATAATCTATGACCAAGTTCAGTGATATTGTTCATTTCAAATAATAATTATGTGGCCATATGATAGTAACTATTGGAACGTTTCCTTTTACAAAGACAGAAAATTCAATCAGGAAACATAAATACAGAGTCAGAATACTTGCTTAGTAACATAATCAATTAACAGATAGTAGATGTAGCTGCTATATTGGATTTAACCAAACCAGATAACTTTCCATTGTTTGCTTAAGGTCAACCATCCTACCAGTTAGTTAATGCTGTGCAGGGTTATTCAGAGGTTGGCAGTGAGCTGTAGAAGTTTGATGGAGAAACAAAGTTCATCTTTCCCTCTTGTTTTTTCACCAACAAAATTAAAACTGAATATACTGAGAATATTTTCTTAGTAGTGAATGAATTTTTCCAGCAATTTCTGTTTTTGTTTTTGCATTATTAATTACATTTTCTTTGGTTATTGTATAAATATAGAAATTCTAGGTTAATACTTTAATATTAAATATTACTTTATGGACTCTCAAACAAAATAGGATGACAGTATTCTAATTTTTCTGATCATTTTATTGGTACAATTTTGTGCATAATCAGCATAGATTAGCACATCTAAATAAATACTATTAGCAGCAATGTATCACAATACAAATTTAGACGGGTTGGTACAATATTTGATGCAGGAATTGCAGGGCAGTCCTTGACATAAACATTTAAGTGCTAAGTAACTGTAATCATAAAAGCAGCACATAACTCACATCACATGGAGGGGGCAAAAGGAACAAGCTTCCTGTTTTAACAGTGAAAAAATTCTTAATGGCACTACACACACATCATTCTAGAAATACAATCCAATGAACATTCATCAGTCAGATACAACTGTGTGATATACAATTCGATATTATACAATGTATAGCTGCAAATTATTCAAGTACCATCCCTCGAGAGTATTTGTTTCCATGGAAAAAAATAAACATATACTGTTTTAGAAACATTACTTAATGTAGTATGTCTAAATTATATATGTTAGAATCTGTCTTTAAGGAAATTCAATGTTAAAATATCCTGCAGAAATATTCCACTTAAATTTAAGGATTTAGTTGAGTAAAATTCCTTTCTAAGCAATTATATGACAAATGAACTATTGTTTCATTCTGGTGTTCTTCCATAAAATGGAAGCAATGATCTGCAGAAAAATATTATCTGCATTAAGAAGGATCAATACTTCTAAATTATAAAATTGTTCAATTGGGGACTAGCTGTAAACGGTGATTACAATCATTACAAAGCTAAATAGCAGAACTTCTGAACTCTTAACAATCTGTGAGCTACTTATTAAAAACATAAAACGTTTCATATTGTTTCATATCTTTCAAGGGACTCAAGCAATCCCAGGGGGTCAACTGATAGTTCAGTGACACTTCAATATGTTTCAGCATATTAGGCCATAAATTCAGGAATGATCTGGGTGTGTATGTTTTGATTAAATTGACTGCCAAAAATCTACAAATGGCTTTGGACCATTCTGAATTACATCTGCAATGGTGGGCGTGTTAAGCCATTGGTATAGCAAAAGTAACAACTGTACCCTCTGCAATGTGGTATGTGATCCTTGACACAGGAAGAGGTGTGTTTGTGAGTAAGTGAGACAAGAACAGGGTGAGGTTCAGCTGTTACACCATTCATGGTTGCATTCTTACGTATACTGTTCAGGTTTCCATAAAAATAACACCACTTAGGCTTTGCAGTGGAAAGTTCCTGGAATCAGTAAAACTATACGCTAAAATAACACGTTGCAGTAGAGAATAAGAAAGGGGAATGAATTCTTAGCATTTAATATATCGCATTGAGTATTTTTATTGTGTTCCATTAAAACTCTCTACTTGAGAAATGTCATCAAGCCATGTGTGAGCAGCTCAAAACTATAATTTTAACGGTAACCAAATGTGCTGAAAATGCACTCAATATTTTACAATAACATAAAGCTGCAAGTTTCACCAAATGTTAATGCTTAAAATGTTAATTATTAAGGCCTGTTTTTACTGTAAACATTCTGCTTAACAATTTTGTTGATCCTATATTTTGTTATTACAAAAACAAGTAAATAACAACTTAAAAGGTAAAGGCATCATTTTAAACAACTTATCAATACTATTTTACGTATTTCCTGAATCATTCAGATCTAATCATACTCTGTAATAATTTGACTCTTTCAAAAGCTACCACCAAAATTTAAGAAAAAAAATTATTTTCAATAAAAAACTTATTTGACAACAGCACAAAACAAAATTTATACATAAAAACAATTTTTCTAGCAATCTACTTTAGCTGTAGTTTTTACATCAGTACAATGCAAATATATGCAAAAATTACAGATTAGCTCCACAGTGTAGTCAACAGTTTAATAGGACATTCAATTCATATAGGCAATACTTTGTCACAAGCTATTTTGGCCTTAATCTGCCAGCATTTTAACTGGACTATCTGAGATGCAATTAAACAAAATTTGTGATAATTTTAGGCTAACAGAAACACAATTGTTCTGTTGATATTTGTAAACATGTAACTGTAATTAGATTTTGATGTGTGTACAAAGTTCTACTTAATTGACTGGCTCATAATACAGAAACAACCATATAAGTGGTATCAATCTAAAATAGATTTTCAATATAAAGCATTACTTGTAGTATCACAAGGTCAAAATGCTGTAAACCAAGATTGGTTATGAACATTAGACATATAAAATTATATTAATCCATACCTTAATTTTGTCATCAAATAATCTGTATTAGACCTCTCAAAGATTTTGTTTGCATCTAGTCTTCATTACAATAATTCCACTAATTAAGACATTTGTGTGTCTCCCCACAATTATATTTACCAGAAACTTTATTTGTCATATAATCATAATTTTGCAACCAGGTGTATATTTCAGTTTATTAATTTTTAGTATTGCTTCAATTTCAACATTTTATCCTTCTGTTCTAGTTTCTTGTGTTAAAGTATAAAATGGGCTCAAGCTAGATAAAAGGGGACATGATTCACCCAGAGGGACAGGAACATCTACTACAACCATATGGATTAGACTTAAATTAATGATTAACAAAAATGTGGATGTGTTAGAAATGATATCAATAAATCATGTTATTCTTCAAAGTATAGCACATTTCTTTGACAGCACCTACAACACCCATAACCTTAGCCCCATTGAAAGAAAAGGGCAGAAAATATATTTTTATTTGTTGGTGATGAAATTGTTGGTGCCTACACCAGTTTATATTGCCCCATTCCTAATTGCTTCGGAAAAGTTGGTAGTGAGCTACCTTCTTGAATTGCTGCAGTCCTTGGAGTTTGGGGCACCCAAAATATTGTTAGAGAGGGAGTGCCATGATCTGACACAATGACTGAGGGAACACACATGTTTGTTTGGTGTATGCTTGGAGGGAAACTTGCAGATGTTAGTGTTCCCAGGTATCTGCTGCTCTTGACCTTGCAGCTGGTAGAGGTCATAGGTTTAGAAGGAGCTGTTTGTGAAGCTTTAGTGAGTTAGTGCAATACATGTTGGAGATGATACACATTATTATCACTGCATGGATTTTGAAGTGAATGGATATTCAAGGTTGTGAGTCAGGTGCTGCTTTGCTCTCTACAGTGTAAGCTTCTTGAATGCTGTTGGACTTGCACTCATCCAGGCAAGTGGGGAGAGTATTCCATCACATTTCTACCTTGTGACTTGTAGATGGTAGCAGGCAATGAAGAGACAAGAATGGAGTTGCCTGTTCCAGAATTCTTAATGTCTAACTTGCTTATGTAGCCACAATATTTATACAGCTGGTCCAGTTCAATTTCTGGACAAGGGTAACCCTCAGGAAGCATGATGATGCATAGGAACACCACCACATTCAAGATCTCCATTAAGCCTCACATCATTCTAACATGGAACCACATCACTGTTGCTTAATTGGTACTGGCTCAGAAACCTGGAATCGACTCCCTACCAGTATTATGTATGTACCTACATCATACGGACGACTACTATCACACCTCAATCGGCTCAGGCTTGAAGGGCCGAAGGGCCTATTCCTGGGCTGTAAATTTTCTTTGTTTTACTACCTTAAGGGTAATCAAGATGGGCAACAAATTTTCACTTTGTAAGCATGTTCACATACCATGAAAGGAAAATAAATCAGGTTTAGAGATATGTTTAATTGATACAGTTTGTATTAAGATCGTCTCTCATACTAGGCATTGAGGGTTATGCAAAATAAAAAAGTTAAATTCTGCCATAATTGGGTAATACTGTAAGTGTTGCAGGAAGGTAACAGAAAACATGGTACTTTATCCTAATTATATGGTGGTTGAAAAGGTCAACTTTTAATTTTAATGTAGAGCTGCCTTGAAAATGGAATATCATCTTAGTAATATCTGCTTGAAGTATTTATTCTTATTGAGAAATTATTTGAAGTTAGGATGGAGTGCTGCATCTTAAACAATAAGATGAAATGCTGGATCAGCTGCAGCCTGTTATGGTTTGAAATATATTGTCTGAGCCCAGTTCATCACAGGAGAGGCTGTACCTTTGTCTCCTAACAGCAGGAAAACTTCCTGCAATTAAGTTGGTGTATGAATGTGTCGATTGGGGAATCTCACCAACTGTAGGTAGGTTGTTAATTAGATTCAGTAATTAGCCAATTGACATCACGTATCCTTGAGCATACTAGAATTTAGTGGTTCAGGAATTGCATGTGAGTAGCTTCCATGTCGCCAGAAGCCTTTGGAGGGTAGTCTCTCTTTTAAAGCCACATAGTTCCTCAGAGGAACTGGACAGTGGGCAGTTACCCCATGACTTGATTGCAGTTTCACGCACCGGTGGCCTCAATCCCTTGGTTATCGTCGACCCCTCTCCTCCTTATCAATGATGTAGGTAGCAATGTGATTTATAATTTAGTTGAGATGCAACATCAAGAGATTGCAATTAATCTTCTATGAATCAATAATTTTCAAACCTTGGTATGAACATATAAATTAAATTTGATAGTAATTTGTCAGTGCAGATTATAGGGCATGGCAGAAACAATCAATCAATCATTAAGAATTGCTGCAAAAGAAACTTCATAACTTATCAGAATTCCAAAGTGCTTTATCTTGAATGAATTATTTTGAAAATTATACAAATATAACAGCAGATTTGTAGCCATTGTGCATAGTGTTTTTCAAAGTAGAGGTACAAAAATCTAGTGGGTGATTTTCCTGCTGCTACCTGCTTGCCTGTCATTTGTTTGAAAGTTTGGGGAGATGGAGAGGGTCTGCATATCTCTCCAAGTTCACGGCCTGGTGAGACCCTTAAATAGGTAATTAACGGTTAATCAAGCACTTCATCCCTCTGCTTCTAGTATCCATGGCAGCAGGAGACCCGAGCTATGGAGCTACTCGGCAGCTTGAGCCGGTGTTAGGTAAGGGGCGGGGAAATTCCTCCTTTCCAGGCTCTTTGGAACCACTGGAGGCATCTCCCAAGGGTTCATCCTTCCCCTTTAATCCTTCCGTTTGATCATGCCATCTCTGCACCCTCCTCCATCCATTACACTGATCACTAAACCCCAGGCTATCTAGGCTTCTCAGCATGGTTGGATTATCTGTAATTTCAGTAGTTGACTGAGTCCTACTGGTGCTGGCAGAACTACAGAGCTGCTGGTTTCTCCTGATTTAGGGGCAAATGTTTTCATTTAAAACAATTAACATTAAATAAACAGCATTGTAGGTGTACCTACAGCAGATGGACTGAAAGGTTCAAAAAGGCAGCACACCACAGCCTTCTGAAGGGCAACTAGAGATGGCCAATAAATGGTGGCCCAGTCAGTGATGCCCATGTCCCAGGAGTGAATAAAACAAAGTTACCAAGCATATAATTGGGATTATGGAAGAACTCCCTACTGATTGTTTTAGCTAGAGATGTGGGTACCATGGTGCTTTGTAAAACACACCTCATAAGGTGTAATCTTAACTTGATTATCATTAAACTAGTTCTCAGTGCATTACTTTATAATGTATTATGGTTTCTAAACTGGCTGTGGTACAATCTATTAGCTTGGTTTAACTGTTACTTCTTGAAAACATGGGATTGTATTATTTGGTCAAATGTGGCAAAATTACAATATTCATCATTTTCTGCTAAAAACTTAGTTATTCCACAATCAACTAAAAAACAGAGCAATTCTCCTCTCTGCATTATGACTTTCATGAGAATCAATTGTTCACTTTGTTGCACAGAATTTAACGTGATATTTAAAATAATTTCCTTTCAATGCGTGTGTGAATGCAATGCACATTGTGATCATGTGCCATATGGACTATTAAGGTTAATTCTTGATTGATATTGAGTTAGTGATTTTCATCTAGATACACTTTAGTGCTAAAAATGCCTTCAAGTAGTCTCAAGCAAAAGAAAGGTGAAAATAATTAACTAGACTTTCTGCTATAGCATCAGTTCTGCTGCAAAGTCAAAAAGTGCAGATGCTGGATGCATAAAGGACCAGAATCATCTGTCAGCATGGCTCCTCTTCTATCAGACCAGAAAGGTACAAATTAGAATGGCAATTTTTCCAAAATAAAAGTTGTTGGGTATACAGATTAGTTAATCAATATCCTACAATTCTGACTTACAAACTTGTTGGAATATAAAAGCCACAAAATAAGGATGAACCTTATTAGTATGCAGTACTGAGTTCTGCATTATAGAGTGGATATTAATTCTTTCCAGAATTCATGAGGATTCTCTCTGATGTGAGGAAATGCAAATATGAAAAATACTTGAAAAAATAAGTTTTGGCAAAATGCCAATCTATTAGAATTGTTCAAATTTCTGAACAAATGAGATGTGGTCAAAACAGAGCGATCACAGTATTTGAGGAATCGAGATCAAGGAATCATATGTATAAGTTAGGGAAAAAGAGCTTTCTTTAAAGAGTAGTGAGCCGGTACAATTTATTTTCATGATAGTAGTTGAAGCAAAAATTATATCAATTATTTAGATTAGTTTGAAATAATGGAAGGACTAACAGGAGTTGGAAGAAATGACAGACCAGGGTGATTAAATTAGATTAGACTACTGGTCATGAGAGGGTTAATTACCAACAGTTGGATTAGTTCAAATGGCCAGTCTCTATGTTATAACTCTTCCATTTTGGTAAGCATTAGTTTCTTCCTGGTTACTGATATACACATTTCTAGCAGTGTTTTTATGCAAAATTCCTATATTGTATGTTATTTGCATCTCCTGAAAATATTTTCTAAAGTTCAGAATTTTAATTGTCTCCAGTACCTTTTCATTAAATGGCAAAAAACACTGTTGTTAGAGGACTGCCCGACATAATGGTAAAATGGCCATTGCACTTAGCTGTTCTGATGTTTCTACTGTATACCTGAATCACAAATATTCAGTGTCATCACTATTTCAATTCTGTTCAATATTTCAATTAAAATACGACCAGGGTCAAGTTGAACTATACCTGTTTTCAGTAAATGATTGCCATTGCAGTATTTTGGATTATGTGGTACTGAAGCCTGAGGGAAACGGTGTCCTGAAACTTGTTCAAAGGAATTCTTTAAACAAAGACACAGTTTCCATGAAAATTAAAACGAAATTCATAAAATACTGCAGGACCCAAAATTATGCTTTATATACAGATTTTGAGAGACCTCAAGTAAATTATTTGATATTGTTTCGTATACACCCTCACAGTTCTTTGCTTTTGATACCTAAATGGCCCACATAGTGTAACTCCCAAAGTGAGTACTCCTAACTTTCTACCATATTAATCTTATGTTTTGTGTCTTAAGTTACAAAAAATCAATTTCACATCTTAAACCACATAACTTTAAAAACCATAGTTTTAGACAAACCTTGTCTTTAAAAAGTATTATTTACAATCGTGCATTAAATCACAGCGCCTTTCTTTTTTGGCATACTCTTAATTATAGACATCATCAGCAAGATATAATTGACACTGTTCTTGAAAATGGTAATTGGACCATTGAAGGCGTCTACTGTTCTCAACATGCAAGTCACTTAATATTGGAGTATTTCCCCATACACTTGACAAAGAGGATCATCCAATTTTACAAATTAAATTATCTCACAAGACATCAGCATTGGGAATTTCCTTAGATTTCTTTTCCCCCCTCCCACTTCATTGCTGTGGTTTTGGTGGGAACCAAGTTAATATGGCATGTCTGGGGTTTCTGCCAAAGCTACACAGACTAAGAGCAGAAACGCTCCTTCCAAAGAAAATCTTGGGAGTTTCTACAAACCAGAACAGGCCAAGCACGTTTTACTATTAGAAATAGAGCTGTATAGTAAGACTAAACAGTTTTGCATCAACATGGTCGTGTTTGTTTAACCTAACAGTAAGTTAGAACACTAACAATATTTAAGTTTAAAAACTTAAGTTCACGTTCCAAAAAATATTTTTATATAATTTTTTGTTCCAATTATTTACCATTTTACACAAAACTCATGTTGAACATTAGCGATAAAAATGATGGACATTAACTATACAGGAATCTATTGTTTGGCAAAAATGTCTAGTTTTACAGTAAATATTAACCTACTTGATTCAATTCCACCAAATTATTTCAAAACATTGTAGGTTTAATTTTATACAAGGCTCTTTGTCAACTCTCCTTTCAAAACAGGTTCACTCGTATTTTACTAAGAATTTCTTTCATTTATCTGTCTGCAGGATGGGCCCAAAATCTCACTCATGTGCTCTATCATTCCACAAATTGCATCTTAGGCACAAACATTTCACTAAGGTCTTGTCTTAATTTAAAATATACCTAGATGTGGGAGTATATTGTGAAGACATGCAACTTTGTTCAATAAATTTGAATTTTGGTATTAAGGTGGCCGCAGAGCTTTTATTTTAAAAATACTGATAGACCTATTGTAAGTTTACTCTTTCAGATAAAACTAGACCAGCAAAATGTAATGGCTCAGAATTAGCTCTGTTGTACAAAATGACTTTTCCATAGTCCTATCAAAATATTCTCCAACGCATAGTGCAAATATATACAGATTTTGATTTCTTATATTTAAAGAAAGCTGTGTACAGCACTTCTTGTGAATGGCCTTTTCAATAAAGCAAACCTTCCACATTTTTGCATTGGTGACATGTGTTACAGAGGCAGTATCAGAAAATAAGTTTGTGTTGACCTTTGTAAAGCATCTCTTTCCTGATTAAAGCAGGAGAGTAATGTAAACATCCAGTTCAATATGACAAAAAATGTTCTTATGAATCACAATGAAGTTTAACAGACTGCAAACATTGAAGCTGCTTTGTCTGACATCCAAGGAATGTAAACAGACAAAAGGCACACAGAGGCCTTGGTCCAATTCTCGCTAGTCGATCCAAGCTGCGCTTTCACAGTTCTGTCATCAAAAGACGTTTCATTATCTTCTCTCGATCCAGTTCACGTCTCACATTATCAGCACTGTAAATAATGAAAATTTAATTTGTCACACAACACACTCCTCCAACATTACTAAGAAGTTATGTAATACAATAGCTGTATATAGCAGAAAGTGAGAACTGCAGATGCTGGAGATCAGAGTTGAGAATGTGGTGCTGGAAAAGCACAGAAGGTCAGGCAGCCTCCAAGGGGCAGGAGAATCTCCTGCTCCTCAGATGTTGCCTGACTAATTACTGTACATATTAGAGTCATAAAGTTATAGAGACGTACAACACAGAAATTGACCACTTGGTCCAATTGGATATGCTGATCAGATATCCTAAATTAATCTGGTCCCATTTGCCAGCATTTGGCCCATATCCCTTTAAACCCTTCATATTCAGATACCCATCCAAACGTTTTTCAAATGTAATTGTACCAGCCTCCACCACTTCCTCTGGCAGCTCATTCCATATGCAGACCACCCTCTGTGTGAAAAAGTCACCCCCAGGTCCCTTTTTAATCTTTTCCCTTCTTGCCTTAAACCTGTGCCCTCTAGTTTTGGACTCCCCTAAGCTGGCAAAAAGACCTTGGGCTATTCAACTTATTCATGCCCCTTGTGATTTTATAAACCCCATATGGGATCACCCCTTGGCCTCTGATGCTTCAGGGAAAGTTGCCCCACCCTATTCAGCCTCTCCCTGTAGCTGAAACCTTCCAACCCTGGGCAACATCCTTGTAAATCTTTTCGGAACCCTTTCGAGTTTCACAACATCCTATAACAAGTAGACCAGAATTGCATACAGTATTTGAAAAGTACTGTACAGCCGCAACATGACCTCCCAACTCCTATACTCAATGCACTGACCAATAAAGCAAGGCACACCAAACGCCTTCTTCACTGTCCTATCTAGCTGTGACTCCACTTCAAGGAACTATGTACCTGCATCCAAGGTCTCTTTGTTCAGCAACACGTCATTAAGTGTATGAATCTGTCCTGATTTGCCTTTCCAAAATGCAGCACATCATATTTATCTAAATTAACCTCCATCTGCCACTCCTCCGCTCATTGGCCCATCTGATCAAGATCCCGTTGTACTCGGAGGTAACATTCTTCACTGTCCACTACACCTCCAATTTTGGTGTTGTCTGCAAATTTACTAACCACACCTTTATGTTATCAATAATAATTATTGCTTTATTGGTCCATTGCTTCTTAACTTGCACAAGCTGAATTTTCTACTACTTTTGTGATGACGAGTTTAAGAAATTTGAGTGCTTTTCAGTCCATTTCAACATTGATTTAAGATTAGGAAAGTGTAGTTTCGAAATTTAGGCTCATTAAGGTGTGGTACATTATTATATGAAATTGAATCCTTTCCATTTGTAAACCTAGTTCAACATCTTGTACAGCTTCCTCGACCCAATGTTATGTCTTAGCAGTAGCTTTGACTACCAATTACTCATACACTACTGTGATAATCAGTGGACACCATATAGTTACTTGAACATTGTGCTTGCATCATATTTTAAACAAATATTTAAATGTAAATGAATTGTGTTTAGTACAAAACATTTGTTATTTAAAAACATTACTCCCATTTATTCTATTAACAGAGAGATATTGATAGATTAATTGGGCAAAATGTGAAGTTTTTCATTTTGGAAGGGAGAACAAAAGAATAGAACATAATTTAAATGGAGAAAAATTACAGAAAGCTGCAACATATAGGGACTTGCGCATATTTCTACATGAAACACAGCAAGCTAGCACAAGTAAAAGCAGGTAATCAGGAAGGCTAATGGAATGCTGGCCTTTATTTCAAGAGGGTTGGAGTAAAGGCGTAGGGAAGTCTTACAGCAACTCTATAGGTGCTGCTGAGACTTCATGTGGAGGACTGTCAGTGGTTTTGGACCCCTTATTTAAGGAAAGATGTCATTTTATTGGAGGGAATTCAGAAAGTATGATCCCTGGTGTGCAGGGATTGTCTTACAAGCAAAGATTGAACAGGTTGGGATTCTATTCATTGGAGTTCAGAAGAATGAGAGGTGATCTCATTGAAACATGAAGGATTCTTAATGGGCTTGACAGGGGGAATGCTGAGAGGACTTTTTCCCTCATGTGAAAGTCTAGGACCTGAGGGCATAGTCTCAGAATAAATTTAAGACTATCATAAGGAGGAATTTCTTCTCTTAGATGGCGAAAGTCTTTGGAACTCTTTACCACACAGAGTTGTGGGGGTACAGCCCTTGTCTATATTTAAGGCTAAGATTGATAGATTCTCAATCAGTAAGGGAGTCAAGGATAATGGGGAAGAGGCAGGAAAGTTGGACGTGATGTATGTTGGATCAGCTATGAATCTATTGAATGGTGGAGGGGGCTCAATGGGCCAAATGACCTACTCCTGTTCCTATTTCTTACAGTTTTATTCCTTTTGGGCAGGACCACTTTACCTGAGCATCAAGGTCTGTGCTTCTGATTTCCTCAACGTATTGGTGTCTATTATTGAAGGCAATGAGGTATCACAGGAGTGAGAGGAACAGCTCCCAACATCTGATTAGTGCATGGGGTTGTCACTCTGTGCATGGGGCTGATAAGTTTGCCATGTTTGTCTTTTACCCCTTTGCTGGGCTGAGCCAGTCAGATCTCCTGCCACTGCTGCAGCGGGTTATCAGGGCCGCACTGGAGAAGAGTTTGTGACCATAATGAATTGGGGAGCTGCAGAATGCAGAGAGGTCCCTTGTTGGAACTGAATCCAGGGCAGAGCATTTCAGCTCACCACTTCACCTGAATCCCACATGGTGGGGGGCAGCTGCTGTTATTGGCGACCTCAGCAAAACAGGCACATGTGAGAAGCAGCTGGACAATGATTGGCTGGATAGATGCCAGTGGGGAGTGAAGAGACCTTGGGGCAGCTTCACCAATCACTTGCTGTCTGCATGCCTACTATATCATAGGAAATATGGCATGTATGAGTAAACAATTCAGCTGAAAAAGTAGGAACCAGTTGCTTTAGATCACTAAAGCTACAGGAAAGAAATAAATGTCACACACACCATGGAGAAACAGCCATACAGAAATGCACAAGGAAATTGGTGGAGTAAAAAATCTGCAGGTTGAAGTGGTACTAAGATGAGAGAACAGTTAGTAGGATACCAAAATAATAAAGTAGAAAAGTTAGCATCAAACGGGGATATAAATAAATTAAGATGCATCCATTGCAATAAAACTAGGTATACCAAAGCCAATTGCTTGAAGTTAAGTGGGAGACTGGTTGCAGTAGTAGAATGTCTAAAATATCTTCAGAAAATGAGCCAACAGCATTGGAAATAGGTAATAAACTGTAGCAGTAGTACTGGTAGAACATGTTTCCACAGAATGTACCATGAAGGTAAAGATGGCTCAGAACAATCATGAAAATTCATCTTTGTATTTTGACAAGGAGAATTAGATCTCTGAGGCGCTGAATATTCTATTTCAAAAGTGGATTTATTTCTTTACGCACTGAATAAAGGAGGTAAACCAATAAAGTTACTGATGCTTGAAAAGTCAGTCACTGATACTGGCCAATGACACTATTTGTCTTTAAGGCAAGCCGGACTAAGGAAGAAGTCTTTGAAATAAAGAGATGATTTGGAAATTCAGTTATCAGATGCAATTTTTGAAAATTTCACCGGAAGGGAGGAAGGTAAAGAGAACGGGGCTGATATGTTTAACCTATCCTCTTTAATAGAAATGCAAGAAATTGATTTTCAATTGAAAGAGTCATACTCAACAGCTTACTCAGGAATTACATTAGACACTATTCACAACTATTATTAATTGGAAGACAAAGTACAAATGAGGAAAAGGAAATCACATCAAATACCAGACAATGAGGAATGGACAGTGGTTGATCAGGTGGTAGTTCCATTTGAGTTTTGTAATGAAATTTTACAGTGGTTCACGAAATTCCAATTCACTCAGGATTAGGAAAGTGCAAGTTAAAATATTATAACATTTTTATTGTCCATAGTTACATAACGATGGGGCCAAATTGTGCCAGCGTGCCATATGACAGGGAGTAATGAAATTAAATTTGTGCCTTCAGTTCCAATATCAGTTTTTGAAGAACAGTATCTGGCAGGGTCTTAATAGATTGCGTAGGACCACTAACTCAGTTTCTTTTATCAATAATGGATGTTTCCACAAGATTTCCTGAAGGATACATCAGGAAAAATTACAACAAAAGTGGTAGTGGAAAAGTTTTTTTTTAAACAAACTATGATTTACCTGAAGAAATAAAATTTGAACCTTTGTTTGATTGTATGTTGCAAATCCTTTTTCAGCCTTGAATAAATGTAATGACCCAGTTTCAACAACACCCTGTAGTGCACAATTCTACAAATTCACTACCCTAGAGATGAAATTCTTTCTCCTCTCTGTTGTAACTGGGCAACCTGTTAACTTTGAGATTATGCCCCAGGCATTCCCATAAGGGAAAGCAACCTTTCTGCATTGACTCAGTCAAGTCCTCTAAGAATCCTGTTCATTTTAAAAACTGCCTCTCATTCTTCTAAACCCCAATGAGCACAGGCCCAACCTATTCAACTTTTCTTATAAGAGAAACTCTTCATGTTGGGGAATAATCAAGCGCACCTTCTCAAGCCTGTCTCCAATACTTGTGTATCTTTCTATCAAGAAGGGGACTAAAACTGTTCATGCTATTCCAGGTGTGGTCTAACTAGTGCTTTCTATAGTCTTAGCAAGAATTCCTAATATTTATGGTTTATTCCTTTTGAAATAAATGCCAATAGTCCACCTGCCTTCTCTATGACTTGCTGAACTTATATGTTAGTTTTTTTTGTGACTTAAGCAGGAGAATTCCCAAATCTCTTGTGCCGTGGCTGTCTGTAGTTTTCTCTACTTAAATAAAATTCAGCTTCTCTAGATTTCCTGCCAAACCACATAACCTAATCCTCTCTTTAATAATTAACTCCTTAATTACAGAGCTGCCCAATATCTTCTCCTAGATTCCTGCCCTTCCAAAATTGCAAATACCTTTGAATATTTAGGTCCCAGCCTTGGACACATGGCAGTCAAGTTTCTGAAATGTCTGTCAAGTCTTCCATATTCATTTCTACTTGTGCTATCAATTAATCCAACTTGTTATGAATGCTTTACTCGCTTAGATAAAGAATATTCTTGCAAATTCTGACCTTAACTGCTGGTGCATTAAATTCATATCCTCTATCCATTCCTGCTACATTCATTACTGTCATTGGTTATCATTACCAATGTTGGTATCCTGCTATATTACCTAACCCATTTGATTGATTTAGTCTCTTCTCCCCACAGGTATGGAGATCCCTTAATCCGATTAAATCTATCTCCACCATCCTAATTATACAAGTTGTCTAAATCACGACCCCAGCAAGAGTTAAATGAAGGTTGCTCCAATGGTACACCCCACACTTTCCCCAATACTAATACCAGTGCCCCATGAATCAAGGCAGATAATTCAGCTGTATGATCGACTGACTCTTTACGAACCTGCAGTCATGGAATAGATTGGAGATCAGGAGTTAAAACCTGAGCAGCATAGTTCAAAAAGTGTAATGAAAGGTCAGCATCATAATAACAAGCTGGTATTTGATTTTAAAGAAGAATAAAGGAAGAACTGAATCCAGAAGGATTATCAGAAATGTTGTTCTTGACAAAGTATACCAAACTGACAAGTACTGAATGATCATTTAGTAGTGTAGAACTTGAGTATTGTTGAAAAAAGAAGCATGCTCTTTAAGGTATTCATTTTACATTCATGAAGTAATGCCTCAATCATGGCAATGCCTCAACAGAGTCAACTTGCTTGGTGTGAATTTAAACTCGGGGCAATAATTGTTTCCTAGTTCATTCTCCAAGACGAAAGCTCTACCAGAATCCACTGACAATAATCAATTAGCACAGTATTCTCATGCAGTGTATATTGTTGTTCACATTGAAATTTGATATTTTTATGATCCTGTCCTGTTTTATATAATTTTGTCATCATGGATATGGAAAAGATGTGAAATATGCTCAAATATAAAAAGGAGACTTGCTTCAACAAATCAAGGAAATTGAAGCTGTCAATTGTAAATTAACCTTCTTTCAACAGATACTTGGAATTGCATGAGCCCACCAAGACTGAAGTTTAAATATTATTATCCCAAAAGATTGGCTGTGAGTGGTTAAGCTGTATAATGTTGCCAAGGTATTCAGCTTAATGGTGAAATGTGACAACAGATAGAGGATAATACTTACATGAACATATTTGCTGGATAAAGTTTCTACAATATTATATTTTGATCAGTGGCACATGGTTTTACAAGTTTGCTTTGGATTGGCTTCTTCAATTAAGACTGTAATCATGTGGAGAGGGTGTTGTAAAGCATCTGCACATGACATGGATTGTTGGGTCTGTTGTGTAGATTTCAAGTTGCCTACTAAATATGTCTAGTCAATGTTGTTTTAAGTTCATTTGTTGCAGTAAAAGACTTAGAATTGGAAATCTTGTGTAATTTCTTTGAATTGGTCACTAGGAATCCAAATTTAAGTGATATCTGGCCTACAGGGATCACATTGTGAGAAACATCTTTTCTACATTTACCCATCATATTTTTAAAGACTTCTACAAAATCAATTTTAGATCTTCTCTGTCTTAAAGAAAAGGACTTCAGCTACAAGGCTGATGGATACCAAACAAGCTTTACAATTTGAAAGCACAATTTTAAAATATAATATTTTTAATTTGTTTAAGTTTCTATAATTTATTATTCTTTCATGGACATTAATTATATGGTCTATGAAGGAATCCTGTTTGGGGTTCCTTATTCTATCGGCAATTTTCTTTTTGGCCTTGTGCTAAATTTAAATATTTTGTCGTCCTGCCATTTTGTGATGTAAATGTGATGTAAGTAATTATTTACACAGCTGTATTTTAGGTAGCATGCAATAGTATTTTCTTCAAGACAAGTGGGCTTTCTTTATTTTGTATTGTTTGACTAGGTTACAGTTAAGTTTTAACAACATTATATTCTTCACCAAGCGTGATTATATCATCTAATAGGATTTACTAAGATATATAATTTATTAGAATACAATATACGAATAGTCTTGCAAATTTGCCCCTTCATTTATTTATCCAGTATTTCTCTCAGATGCTGTCAGACCGGCCAAGTATTTCCAGTATCTTCTGCATTTATTTTATGAAGATTTATCTTGTAAATTCAGTGAGATGATGACAAAGTACATAACTCAAGTATTGATATTTTGCATTCCACCATCTTCAACAGAGACTCAAGCTCCTAGTTACATGGAGTTAAGCTGCTTGCAGGTATGAAAACCAGGATGGATCATGCTGTTTAGCTTAGGGAACTGTAAGGATTGAGGCAAGACAGTACTACAAGTTTTTTAACAGTGAATTGAAGGATACGTATTGTGGTTACTTGAACTGCATGCAATTCCTATGAATTGATAGTGTTAAGAGGGAAATTATTTACTTTTGGGAACACAGCATCCTTGAGCAATAAACATAGCATAAAATCAGTGACTCCAATGCAAACGTTGTGCAATTTATTTGTTCATACCAACATAATATAAATATATTTTTTGCTTAGCCATTTACTGATATATTAATCTTAACTTTAAAATTTTGGGGGATTTTCTGTGCTCTATCCTGCCACCAATGGCATTAAAAAACTTTAGCAGATCATGTGTTTAATAACTGTTATTCATCACATTTTTTTTTGACATTTGCTTCTTGTCCTTTTCAAGATGAGACAATAGTTCATTAAAGAATCATTATGCTCCCTTACCTGTCTGTTGGAGATGCAGTATGTTGAACTGGTGGGAGTGGGTCACTCAGATACCTAATTGCATGCAAAGGCATTGCTGATGATGAAACTCCTGGATCAGTTAGATGTCTAGCTGCATGCAAAGGTGTTACTGATGACTTTCCTGGATCACTTGGAAATCTAATTGCGTGCAATGGCATTACTGATGGTGATACTTCTGGATCAGTCCGGGGTCTATTGGCATGCAAAGGCAATACTGATGAAGGCTTTCCTGGATCATTCAGGTGCCTCATGGCATGCACAGTTGTTACTGATGATTTTCCTGGATTAGTCAGAGGCCTAGTTGCATGTATAAATGTCACTGATGAAGATTTTGGTAAATCATTTGGAGCTCGACCCACATGCAAAGGCATTACTGGTGAGGGTTTTCCTGGAGATGGTGGAAAATCATAACACTGCAATAGGCTATCTGCTAACTCAACCTGAAAATAAAAGACAAGAACTGTAAGAAAGCACAATATAACTAACCAACTTTTTTAAAAAAACACAGTACAGCGAAATCTCCATTATTCATTTTTACTAAGAGGATACCTCAGGTGGAAAATTGACATTTTAGTCCTTAACTTGCACAATCACAAGAAATTGTCCTATTTACCCCCATCAGAACTCTCCATAATTTATAATCTTCACTGTGGAAGTTCCTGTATTTCAAACGTCTCGTTGTAAGTAATAGGATGATGCTAAAATGGGAAACTAACAGAATAATTTGCAAACTGCAATCCATGGACTGCCTGGATGTGGTAAAGATGCAACAACACTTCTGGGAATAACGAGCAGTGGTATTAGCCAGGAAACTGTTTTCCAGATTTTCATTGCCAATACTGTAACTGCCTTGCGATCAATCCCACCACCAAATAAAGAATTAAAACAAAAATAAAAGAACTCCTCCACACCCTGGAATCTTGCAGGAACATCACTTTGGATCATATGCTGATAATATCCAGTTTTAGGACATATGTTAGAAATCCCTTTAAGAGTTGATGTGTTTCACTTTGAGCCATGGCATTATAACTACAACCAATTTGACATGTTTGGATATATTGTCTCAAGGACTGACAACGGAAATAATGGCAACATCTTTTGCGAGATGAACAACTAATGCTCAAATTAGAACAATACTAAAATTCTGTCCAATATGACATTGTCAGGAAAAGGACTTTCCTCTTATCAAGGTTAAATGGAAAAATAATTTAGAACTAAGTTGAGCTAAAATCTTTGTTGATAATGGAAACAGAAAAAGCTGGTGCAAGAGACAACACATTAGAGTCAAAGAGATGTACAGCAGGGAAACAGACCCTTCCGTCCAACTTGTCCATGCCGACCAGATATCCCAACCCAATCTAGTCCCACCTGCCAGCACCTGGCCTATATCCCTCCAAACCCTTCCTGTTCATATACCCATCCAGCTGCCTTTTAAATGTTGTATTTGTACCAGCCTCCACCACTTCCTCTGGCAGCTCATTCCATACACATACAACCCTCTGCATGAAAAAGGTGCCCCTTAGGTCTTTTTTATATCTTTCCCCTCTCACCCAAAACTTATGCCTTCTAGTTCTGGACTCCCCCACACCGGGGAAAAGACACCATTTGGTTGATGATCTTGTTTAGGATACGACCAGATCATGGATTAATCTTTAGGATTGTTCTGCAACAGAGTGCCAGACTGTACATCCAGACCTAAAGCTTGCTGATAGTTTGTATAGCAGACATATCATAATGTCAATTAATGTGCATTTCTGTTTGACACCAATTCTGCCATTTTGACGCTCTACTCTCTACCCTATTCCCTTTCTTAACCTTAAAGCTGAACATAACATTAAGCATTTTGAAACATAACAAGCTACTTGCTAGTTTATTTCTTTGTGCAATTGTTACAATTCTACCTGCCTTTAATACTTTAATTTTTTTTTAAAGATTTCAGTGATGCACACAGACTGATCTGGAATACTTGATTATTCAGATTTAAGGACTTCTGTATTTATCAGTGACATGGATGATTTGGTAGGTTTTCTCCTCTCTTGGCATTCAGCTCAACTGAGAGAGTAGATGCCACGCAAAGCAAAACAATCTGCCAGAAGGGGGAACAGGAGAACAGATTATACTCAGCAGGAGGTCAAGTCTACAAAGGATGTTTAGGGAGCAACTTTCCAACTTAGAGATGATTAGCAATTTAGAGATGATGAATATTTTGGGCACTTGTCATTGAAATCTGCCACCAGCCTTTGCTACAACCTCATCGCAGGAAAGGACTGCATTGCTGGAAGATGTCAAGGTGATTATGGCTTTGAATTACAATGCATCTGAATGTTTTCAGTCTGCTATTGTAGATGTAAGCAAACTTTTGAAGGAAAAATGAACACCTTCATCTTCTATTGGCATGCCAGAAAGAAGGCTACATTTCAAAACCTTCTTGCTCTACAGCTTCCCTCTGACAACCCTCCTACTTGCACTTCCCTCTCTTTACTTTTCCTCTCACTTCTTATTTTCTGCCTCTCCTGATCTGCCCACTCCCCTATCCCAACACATTCACTCACCACGTGTGTCTCTTGACACTCCTTCCTGAGTGAAATGGTAAGTGGGAAGCATGAACAGGTAGGAAGAACGGGAAGCAGGGGTAGGAGGGCCAGCAGAGGAGAAACAGTGAATTGCCTTTAACAAGTCAGATTGTGCTCAATAAGAAGAAAGTCAAGGTGCATCTTTCAGGAACATGCCAAATTTCAAAGAGTCAGAATGATCTTTATTTAGAATATTCTGAAACACAGTAACATTGAATCCAATCTGACTGTTTTTTCTGAACTTTGAAGAGTCATATTGAATTGGAAATGTTAACTTTTGTTTTCTCCACAGATGTTGCCATATCTGCTGAATTTCTCCAATGGTTGTTTCTTTTTCATAGGTCTAGCATCTGCAGAAATTTGCTTTACTCTCTGTTAGTTGATATTGTTAATGATCCTTTCTGTTCAGCTCCTGTCACTGTTTCTCTCAAATCTGCTGTCAACATGCTCTCAAAAAATCCAATCCTTGATCTTGAAAGAAGACATTTAGAGTCACACAGTCATGCACCAAGTATTTAGTGGGAAAAAGAATTGAGGCTCAGTAAGCTCCAGCATGAAGTATTGTGGAAATTTGGGAGTTTTATGTCCAAAATAATATGAGTTAACAGCAGAACTTCAACTCCACATACCCCCCTGATGTGGTTCTGTTCGCCAAGCTGGGAGTTTTTGTTGCAAACGTTTCGTCCCTTTTCTAGGTGACATCCTCAGTGCTTGGGAGCCTCCTGTGAAGCGCTTCTGTGATGTTTCCTCTGGCATTTATAGTGGCTTGTCTCTGCCGCTTCCGGTTGTCAGTTGCTGTCCGCTGCAGTGGTTGGTATATTGGGTCCAGGTCGATGTATTTGTTGATAGAATCTGTGGATGAGTGCCATGCCTCTAGGAATTCCCTGGCTGTTCTCTGTTTGGCTTGCCTATAATAGTAGTGTTGTCCCAGTCGAATTCATGTTGTTTGTCATCTGCGTGTGTGGCTACTAAGGATAGCTGGTTGTGTCGTTTCGTGGCTAGTTGGTGTTCATGGATGCGGGTTGTTAGCTGTCTTCCTGTTTGTCCTATGTAGTGTTTTGTGCAGTCCTTGCATGGGATTTTGGACACTACGTTGGTTTTGCTCATGCTGGGTATCGGGTCCTTTGTCCTGGTGAGTTGTTGTCTGAATTTGACTGGGACAACACTACTATTATAGCGCAAGCCAAACAGAGAACAGCCAGGGAATTCCTAGAGGCATGGCACTCATCCACAGATTCAATCAACAAACACATCGACCTGGACCCAATATACTGGCCACTGCAGCGGACAGCAAGAACTGACAACCGGAAGTGGCAGAGATAAGCCACTATAAATGCCAGAGGAAACATTACAGAAACGCTTCACAGGAGACTCCCAAGCACTGAGGATGTCACCTAGAAAGGGGACGAAACGTTTGCAACAAAAACGCCCAGCTGGGCGAACAGAACCACAACAACGAGCACCCGAGCTACAAATCTTCTCCCAAACTTTGAACCCCCACACCCCCCGCCCCCGATAACCTTTGACCAACTCCACCCCCCCCCCCCCCGCCGCCGACCTGGATAACTTTTCACCAAATCCAGACCTCCCATAGCTCCTCTCCCCCCACCCCCGACCCTGATAACATTTCATGAACTTCACATCTCCCCGGACCCTGATAACATTTCACCAAATCCACAATCCCCGCTGACCTGTTTAAACCTTCACCAAATCCACATCTCCCCCGATTCTGACAATCTTTCACGTACTCCAATCTCCCTGACCTTGATAATCTTTCACCAACTCCACATATCCCTGATCCTGACAACCTTTCACCAACTCCAATCAGATCAGCGATGATCGTGTTAAATGATGCACCAACTTTGAGAGGCTAAATGGCCACTTCTGTTCTTAACTTGTATGTTCAAAAAGAATAGTTCTATCTTACTTAATGTGAATCTATCTCTGCCTTAAAAATACTCAAGAACTCTGCTTCCGCCACCTTCTGAGGACGAGAGTTCTGAAAAGTCATTATCCTCCGGGAAATAAATTATTCCCCACCTCTGTCTTAATTGGGAGGACCGTCATTTCTAAACAGTGAATACTAGATTCTTCACAAGATGAAATATTCATTGACTATATCAACCCTCTCGGAAACTTTTGTTTCAATCAATTTAGCTCTTATTCTTCTAAACATCAGAGGATATAAGCCTGGCCTGTCCAAACTATTGGCAATGGGTATTAGTCTAGTAAACTTCTCTGAACTTCTTCTCATGGATTCACATCCTTGCTTAAGTAAGAGATGAGTGCTGTATATAATACTGAATGGAATGTATTGTTATAAAGCATATCTAACAGTGTACTCCAGAGGCTCTCTCACCCGTGTTCTATATAACTGAAACATAATCTCCTTACATTGCATAGAGTCCGCTTCAACAATTAGGTTGGGATCAATTCCCGCTAAATCATGTCACCAAGGCCGAAGACAGAACTTTAAACTAAAAGTGTAGATAGGTAACAGGAAATGTAAAAATCTCAAGAATGAAGTCAAGCCATTAAAACAGTACTGTGGTTTGGGTAAAGAAAAACAGAGTGGGCCTGGAAATGGCATTGAGTTTAATAGCAATAGAGCGTCAGATAATAAAGTTCATGTAAGCATAGTTCTCAATATTAAAATTAAAAGTTCTTTATCTGAATGTATGAAGTATACATAATGAAGCAGATGAACTAGTGGCATTAACAGAGATAAATAGTTTATATTTAATAACTATAAATATAAATAGGCATAGGGACTGTGCTTTTGAAAAAGGTTGCTATCTAGATGGGAGATGGGTTGGTGATCAATTTGGTGACACTAGCTTCTGTGTTTTGAAAGAGGACAGCTCAGAGTTGGCAAAGATCAAGTATCAAATTTTGAATAATTAGAACTAATTGAGATATCTAGTAGCACCCTGTTCTTGTATTGACAGGAGTTTTCAGTCAACAATCTGGGTGGTCCACATTGGGTTGAACTTAAGTTTTTACCAAAGAACTGAACCCTGGGGGAGGGGGACAAGCAATGCTCCCTCTTCAGTTAGCTAAAAAAGCTGAAAACTAAAGGTGCTGAATCAGAGACAGCTATTTTAACAGCTGGTTTCAAATGGTAAGTACATAATGTATGAGGTTAGAATACCGGGAGGGTTAAGGCATCAAGTGAGGTGAAGTAGGATGCCAGGTGGGAAGGATGCCATGTGCGTAAATGTAAGATGTCAGGTGGTTAGAATGCCAAGTTGGGTAAGGGATTGGGTGCCAGATGGGATAGTGCCAAGTTGTAGAACACTAGGTGGGGGGGGATGCCTTGAGCGTTGGGCATAGTTTGCCAGGGGTAGAGTGCTAGATGGGTTGGATGCCTAAACGCAAGGTAGCCAGATTAAGCAATACAGTGTTTAAGATTAGCTTATAGGAAATATTGGGTCCAGGGAGGGTGGGGGTCAGGGAGAATAGACAAAGATCTGGAGATGCACGGGGGGTAGGTGGGTGTAAGCTGTGGCACTAGCTCATTATTCCTGGCGGCATGGCTTCCTTTGGCTGTCTGCTGAAAGAAAGAATGGCACTCCTTCCCACCACACTGTCCACCAACACCTCCAGGTCTCTGTCCACAAACTGGGGAGCTAACTTATTTCGTTAGTCCATTTTTCAATGACAATTGTTGAGTACCAGAGTAGAAGGACCAGCTCTCGGCTTGCAGCATTCGAATTGGTGTTTAGTTGGACTTTAAATACCATGAATATTGTAAGTTCCCAGCAGTGGTGAGCGTATCTGCCATGTAATTCCACAAGAGGGCACCATAGAGCCCAGTTGCATAATTAACAAATGAGGAGTAGAAGATAACATGAGAAAAGCCATCCCATGCCAGGTGGATTGCACGTAAAGGATCTCAGTTGACAAAACCATTGAACTGAAAATAGAAAAAAAATGCCAATTGTGTCAAAGACCAGACACCAGCCTTTAGGAAAACGGTGGCACACTGGTTAGCACTGCTGCCTCAAAGCACCAAAGACCTAGGTTCAATTCCCACCTCAGGCAACTGTCTGTGTGGAGTTTGCACATTCTCCCCATGTCTGCGTGGATTTCTTCCGGGTGCTCCGGTTTCCTCCCACAGTCCAAAGATGTGCAGGTCAGGTGAATTGGCCATGCTAAATTGCTCGTAGTGTTAGGTGAAGCGGTAAATGTAGGGGAATGGGTCTGGGTGGGTTGCTCTTTGGAGGGTTGGTGTGGACTTGTTGGGCCGAAGGGCCTGTTTCCACACTAAGTAATCTAATCTAACAAAGTGTAGGTATGGGGGAGTGCAGAAAAGATTCACAAGAATGGTTTCAGAGAAGAGAAATGAGATAAGGATGAGGAGATTGTAAGCTTTTCAACTCGGAGGAGGTTAAGGGGAAATTTGATAGTAATATTCAAGATTATGAGTGGACTCCATGAGGGGGTTGCCAGACACTATTCCCATTGGTAGAAGAATCAAGAACCAGAGGTTACCAATTTATGATAAATGGGAAAAGATTGTAAGGAAAAAATGTTAATGTAGTTAGTGGTGCAATCTGGAATGCACTGCCTGACAGTGTGATGGAGGTAGATTAAACCATAACTTTTGTAATTTGCCTTTAAAAGCTAACAATTATAGGGAAAAGGAGGGAAAGCAGAACCAGGATTAGCTGAATGAGAGCCAGCATGGACATGATTAGCTGAATGGCCGCCACCTTTTGTACTGGAACCACTCTGATTTCATGATACCTCTGTCCTTGCAAATGACCTGTACCTGGTTTTTGAGCTGCCAACAACCTTTAACAGAGTTGACCATCTTTCTCCAATATCTCCACTAGCATTCAGCTGGGTATGAACGAACAAATTTATTTATTGTCACTTGCATTTTAGTGACTAATACAATAAAATACAGTGAAAAGCTTCAACAATTGCCAGTGGTGCCATTTTGAATATTTTAAAAATAAAATGGATAAAAGATATAACTGAAAGAGTCCTGAGCCAGCTCACCAATAGCACCTGCACCACCACCCCTCCTCCACCACCTCGCTGCTGCCTGCAATGGACCCACAAGCATAGGAGTCGCCAGTCTTTAGGTGCCATCTCTTCGCCGCTAGGCCTACTGCGCTGATGTCGATACCGCGTTGCATGCTGAAAACACACTCGCCCTGCAACCAGGAGTCCCCTGTTTGCTGCCAGACCGGGCTGCCACCGCCATCTCATTGCTCTGGCCCTGCTCCAAGATGTTGCATTATGGTGCCACCATCTTGAAAGGTCCGCTGCTACCATTACCTCAGATCGCTGGAGGAGCTTTGTTGCCACAGCTGCCAACAGCCCTGAACATGGGAGAACATTCCTGCTGCCGCCATCCCTCCAGTTGCCATGAGGAGCCATGTCCATCGACATCTCTGACTACCAGGAGCAGCTGCCATCCACCACACTGATTTTGCCAACTAACCAACTGCAACAGGCTCCAAAGGTGAGAAAAACGAAAGAAAAATTGAGAGGAAAAAGTAAAAAGAAAGAAAAGAAAGCATGGGAGAGCAGATGTGCTCCAGGCAAAAGCCCACATACAGCCTTGATACACTGTTGCCCTCTTGATCCGTTCATAGCCACAGAATCACCTGCAATGGTTTGTCTTCCTGCGTTATCACCATTATGTATCATGTTCCTGAGGATCATTTCTTGATCTGCTGCTATTTTTCACTTATAGGCTGCTCCTTGTTAATATCATCCTAAAAAGCAGTGTCAATTTCCACACTTAGCTCAATAACATTCAGCTCTAACCCACCAGCACGTCCTTTGATCCATCCACCATCTCTGAGTAATAATGCTACTAACGAACACCCATTACAGTTTGAGCAGAATTTCTTCTAACCAAATATTGAGAAGACCAAAGCTGTTGTTTTCATTCACTCGTACAAATTTTGTTCCCTAGCCACTCTGAAGACACCTTCATAAACTTGGTAGCACAATGGACCCCAACATGAGCATCTGATCATACATTTGCAGGACTTCTATGACCACCTGTTTTCACATCCTAAACATCACCCAATCTGTCTCTTCCTCAGTTCATCAGCTGCTGCGAATCACTGACCACAGATCTGCAGAGTGGTTTTTCTCAAGGTCCGGTACACCACCCATCTTTGTGGAGATAAATAGGCTAGGCACAAACTTTAAGTCTTTTTTTCGGATATTCCTGAGTTTGCCTTTCACGACCCTATACAGCCCATTTTTATGTGCATTCCTTGGACTGTTCTTGGGGATTTCTTCTACTTTCTATAGTTTAATAATCTAAACAGACATTTTAACAGCTCTTAAAAGCTATGGGCAAAAACGGATTCTCTCAACTTCGCTGTCTGTTTCACCCCACACATGCTCTCTCTCACCACCATTCTTACTTCTACCTTATATTTTGCCTTTTGTAAGTCCACTTCAGCTCAGCACTGCAGTTAATTTTTCATGGTATGCAACTATATGAAAAATTAACTAATAACAAACAAAACCCAATGGTACTAGCTCTATGCTGACAGAAATAATTTTGCCTTACAGAAATATACTTACAGATTGCATGAATTATGTCGCTCAGAAATATCAGCATATTGAACTTTTCTGCAATTTACAAAGTGACACCCGAAAACACACACTAGAGCAGAAGCTTTGACTAAAGACAATAAAACATTTTTTATATATGTCAGCATGATATTCAATTCAATATTTGTCAACATTTATTGACTTCTTTTACCAAGTCTATAAAATCTTGTGATTGCAAGTTACTTACAGGAAATTGTGGGAGAGGTGAAAAAGGATGGGCTGGTACTGTCTTTATCTGCAAAATAATAGAAAACTCAAAAGACGTCAAAAGAATCAGCATTAACACTTTAGTTACAAATTCAAGATCATTCGTATGATGAATTTAAAACAACTGTATTGCAGGACATAAGTTGCACACAAATCTCTTTTCATTCCTGATGCATGCTTACAATTGAGATGGTGAGAAATGATGAATTAGTTGAGGCTTTAATATAAATATTGTATAATTTCATTATTTTTATTCTGCTATAATGCAATGTTGCTTGCTTTTAGATTGGGATAAATAGCTTAGTTCAGATCTATAAATGCCATTAGTGCTCAGCTTGATTTAGCAAGAACTGTAGTGCAAATTTCTCCCTTTGGACCAGTATTTAACAGATTTGTCAAACCATGCCTTGTAATGTGAGAAGTTCAGAACTCATCATAGAATCATACCTCAGAAAGAAAACCTTTAGCTAAACATGTCTCCACCATTTTGCTGAATTAACTCTCCAATTAATCCCACTCTCTTGCTTTAACTCTATTGTCCGACAAAATGTTCCTTTTCAAGTATTTAGCCAAGTCCCTCGTGAAAGTTAATATTGAACCATTTCTGTCACTTTCAGCAATGTATGCACAATATTGGGAGACTGCAAAATAGGAATCTAAAGCCACTGTGTATGAAAATAGATGCCGAATGGAATCTTAGGGGGCTTGAACGATGTGGCAGAATGATGTGAGAATTCCAGTGAAATCTATTTCGACATCAGCAATATCTAGCTGTATCGTTTAAGCAAATTCCAGGTATCAATAAGAGATTCTCGCTAGGCAGTAGTGAGCTGTCTAAAAGAAAGATTATTGTTTATTAATATTGTTATGGACTAGGCCAGACCACTCGAAACATTCTTAAGCAGGCAGCTCAGACCATAACTTTGCAATTTGTTTCGCTAAGTGTACAGTGAAAATTACCCAGAATAAGTTAGCTCAGTTGACTGCTAAGTTTTAAACCACACAAAAATGGATTAACAAAATTACATAATGAAGCACAAAGAACAGAATAAAGAACCCCTACAGAACTCAGTCTATCCAAACTAGACTTAAATATGCTGTTCCGAATATACAGAACAGTTCCAATAAGCAAACTCCCTTTATAAACCAGAATAAATGGAACACATGCTTGAAGTTGAAGGGCAGAAAGAGAGACAGAGTACACAGCTCCTTGCTGAACTCCCCATCAGCTAGAGAGCTGACCATTCCCCTTTCGTTACACAGGTTACTTCTAAAACATGACCACTTTGGCTTGAAGTCTCATCTGTTTACATATAAACAAAAGGCCTCTCAAAATCATTTTCATCTCTGTACCAAACCAGACTGATCGGAGCCTTGCCTGATTTATTACCCCTCTGAAAAAAATCACGACAGAGTATCCTTGAGAAAAGGAACAGCTTTTAGTAAAAAAGGGACTAGTTTTGTGATATCTCCCCCTTTTAAAAAAAGAACCATCAATACCAAAACATGGCTTCATTTTTAACCCTTCAAAACCCAGTTAGCAGTCTAAACACACACTTACACTATGCTAACTATGAACATGCAAGCATGCACAACAACATGCAAATTCAGGCCACGGCACATCTGCCACCGAACACCTCCGTATATCAGTCAAGTCTCGATAACAGATCCGCAATCATGTTTTCACGACTTGCCACATGCACAATTGTCAAATTGAATGGCTGCAACAACAAGCTCCATCTAAACAGTCCGGCATTTTTGTCCTTAAATTTTTCCACAAATGTCAACGGGTTGTGCTCAGTGTAGACGATTGTCTCAGATGCATTGCTAGTAATATAAACATTGAAATATTGTAGGGCCAACACCAAGCTTAAAGTCTGTTTCTCCACCGTTTAATATTTCTGTTGATGAACGTTCAGCTTCCTGGAAAAATATCCAATTGGTCTATCTATTCCCTCGTCATCCTCCTGCAGAAGCACCACACTGATCCCAAAACATGACATCGATAGCCGCCTTGAAAGTCTTCATGTAATCTGGTGTGGCTAATACTGGGGCAGTGGTTAACACAGTTTTTAGGCTGTCAAATGCCATTTGCAGTCTACCATCCACTGAAACTTCTTGCCCTTTTTTTTAAACAATTCAGTGAGTGGAGCAGCCACACTGCTAAAGTTCGGCACAAACTTTTGATAAAATCCACTCAACCCCAGGAACCGTAGTATTCTTTTTTGTTGATGGTGTGGGAAATTCCCCAATTACTTTCATTTTTGAATCTCATGGGGCCATTTGTCCATGTCCAATAACATAGTCCAGGGAGGTGACTTGGGCTTTGGCAAATTCACTTTTAGCTTGGTTTACCACCAAGCCTGCCTTCCGAAGTCGATCAAACAAGTCTGATAAATGCTGTAAATGCCCCTTCCATGAGTGACTACAAATCACCAGATCATCAATATACACCAGACAGCTGGGTAATCTGGCAATAACCTTATTAATCAGTCTCTGAAAAGTGTTTTTCATACCAAACAGCATGACTTTGAACTGATATAGTCCATTTGGTGTTATGAAAGCTGAGGTACTTGTTAGTAGCCTTTGAGCAAGTCCAACTTAGAAATGTAAGATGCTTGTCCCACTTTTTTGACAATCCTCCAACTGTGGAATTGGATATGCATCAGTCTTTGTAACGGCATTGACTTTGCATTAGTTCACACATGACTGTTAGGTACCATCTAGCTTTGGCACCATGACTATAGGTGAGCTCCAGTCACTTCGATTATGCCATCTTGGAGTATACGCTCTGTCTCCTTCTGAACCTGTGCCAGCTTTAGAGGGTTAAGGATGTTGCTTAATCGGAACAGCATTTCCCATATCTACATCATGCACAATGAGGTTAGTACATCCCAGTTTATTTCTGCATATCTCCTCATGTGATAGTAATTACTCTTTCAGGTCATTTCGATTTTCTTGTGGAAGGTAACTCAATAATTTATCCCAATTTTTGACAACTTCCTTATTGTTCAATTTGATTTGAGAATGTCCAATTCAGTATCCTTGAACTTGGTTCTTCCTTCTGTGCTGTAATCATTATTTTCCTTCCCTATCAAAATACCTTTGAGTATGTTCACATGAAATACTCTGAGATTTCTTCCTGTCTGGAATCCTTATCAAGTAGTTCACCTCACTCAATATTCTCTCGATTTGATAAGGTCCACTAGACCTGGCTTTTAAAGGCTCACCTGTCACAGAACGTAACACCAATATCTTATCCCCAATTGCAAAATTGCGAATTTGTGATTTCTTATCTGCTTCCTGTTTCATTTTATGCTGTGATACATTTAAGTTCTGGAGAGTCAACTCTCCAGCTCTATTTAATTGTTCTCTAAAATTTGACACATAGTCCAAATGGGTGGTCTCTGAATTCTGATTTAATAATTTCTCCTTAATCAATTTTAACAGTCCTCTTACTTCATGCCCAAAAATTAATTCAAATGGACTGAATTTGGTCAATTCGGTGCATCTCTGATCGCAAAAAGTTCAAATGGAATTTCCTTATCCCAATCATCTGGATAATCCTGACCATTACCCCTCAACATGGTCTTTAGTGTTTGATGCCATCTCTCTAGCACTTCCCTGTGATTCTGGATGGTATGCAATAGGTTTGAATTGCTTTATTCCCAAGTTATCCATAACCACCTCAAATAGTTTGAATATGAAGTTTGATCCTTGATCTGACTGGTCTCTATTGGTAATCTGTATCTAATAAAAAAATTTAAGTAGTTCTTCTTCAACCCTTTTAGCTCTGATGTTGCATAATGGGATTGCCTCTAGATATCTAGGCGACACATCCATTATTGTTAATAAATCCTTATTCCTACTTTTTGTTTGAGGTAGGGGACCCACACAATCAATTAAAACACTTGCAAAAGGTTCCTCATATGCTGGAATAGGTATAAAAAGTGCAGGTTCTATTACTGCTTGTGGTTTTCTGATTAGCTGACATGTATGACACGTCTGGCAAAATTCAACTACATCTTTGTGTAGTCCAGGCCAGTAAAAATGTCTTTGTATTTTAGCCTGTGTTTTCCTCACCCCGAAGTGACCTCAAAGTGGTAGCTCATGCACCACTCGCAGCACCTCCTTTCTATACCCTACTGACAAAACAATTTGATGAATCTCTGCTCATTTCTCCTCTGCTTGAATGTGTGATGGTCTCCATTTCCTCATTAAGACATCATTTGTTAAGTAATAACACACAGGAATGCATTCACTTTCCTTCTCTGTAAATGCCTTTTGATATAACTGTTTTAACTCATCTTTCTGCTGTAACTCAGTCAGCTGAGCAGAGCTAAAGATATTTGCGTTTTTACCTATTTGGTCCCTCTCTGTTCCACTTAATCAAAAACTTTCTTCAGTCAGAAATGTCAGCTTCCTTATCTGTGCCTTTTGATCTCTCCTGCTTCAGCTTGTGCCTCTGTGATCTTGTGATCACACAATCAGGGAAAATTCCTGGAAAAACATTCTTCATTTCTTCAGTTGCCTACATCTTCACTGGCTTTTTAAACTAGAGTAGGCAGCACGGCAAAAGTGAGGACTGCAGATGCTAGAGATTAGAGTTGTGAGTGTGGTGCTGGAAAAGCACATCAGGTCGGGCAATATCCAGGGAGCAGGAAAATTGACGTTTTGGGCAAAAGCCCGTTGCAAGAACAAATTGTATTCTTGGAGCTCTTCTCTTCTCTGGACTTGTCTAGCTTCACTTAACATAACTGAGCACTTTTTGTCTCGCATTCCTGGATGTCACAGTCAAAAGAAAGGATAATGGAGAACTACAAACCTGCGATTACAGAAGACCGACACTGACCAAATACTTATCTACACCAGCAACCATCCCAACACACACAAACAAAGCTGTATCAGAATACTATTCCAACAAGCCACCTCACACTGCAGCACAGACGAACTTCGGAAAACGGGGAGAACCACTTCTACAACATATTCAAGAAGAACGGATACTCAAAAAATCCAGTGCGCAGATTCCTCAAGAACAAACCACGTCAAGCAGACCAAACACAGCCAGAAACCCTAACCACCTTACCATACATCAAAGAAGTTTCAGAAATGACAGCCAGACTACTGAGACCCCTCAGAATCCTAGTAGTACACAAACCCAATAACACTGTCAAACTAAAACTAACAAACTTAAAAGACCCAGTACAACCCATGGACAAAACCAACATCGTCTACAAAATTCCATGCAAGGACTGCCACAAACACTACCTAAGACAAACAGGAAGAAAGTTAGCCACCAGGATACACGAACACCAGCTAGCCACAAAAAGACAACTCTTTCTCCCTCGTAGCCCTACACACGGAGGAAAAAAAACATTTCGACTGGGACAACACATATATCCTGGGACAGGCGAAGCAAAAACATGCCAGAGAATTCCTAGAGGCCTGGAACTCCAACCACAAAGCCATAAACAAACACATAGATCTAGATACTATCTATCAACCCCTCAGAAAATGAACAGGAAATGACATCACCACAAACCCCAGGAACCCCATCTAGGACAAACATATAAATAGAAAGCAGGAGACAACAGCTTCACTTCACTTGGAGGGTGCCACTGATGATGTTACCTAGCCAGGTAATAAACGTCTGGATATCAAACCTACAGCTCAGCGAACAAACCTACATCCTAAACCTCAACCTGAGCTACAAACCTTGCAAAACTTTTTTGTCTCACCATGAATTCCTGTTACCAGTACTTTTATCTGGCAGTAGTCCCTCAGGAATACATATCTCCTCACCCTTCAGCACTACTGACTGAGAGGATCCTGTGTTGCTTAATATTATAACCTCTTTACCTGCTACTCCTGGCCTATGTGAATAAACTTTACCCTTGCATGTATATTTTTTAAGTAGATCTGGCACTTCCTTCTTAATCAACCTCTGATCATCTTCTACACTCTGAGGCAGTTGTCTAACTTCCCTTGTGCTTTTTGTTACCAGTCCAACAAAACTCCCAGGCATGCCCGATTTTCCTACATCAGGCTTTCTCCTAGTCCACCAACACTGTGATATCATGTGGTCCACTTCATTACAATGAAAACACCAGAGCTTTTTAAACTTTGTCCACCTCAAGGTTTCTTTTTTACATTGTGGTACATTATCCTTTGATCTTCACCTTTCCCTTTCCATGTGAGGATTTTTCTTTGCCTCAGTTTCTATCCCTCATAGACTGCATTTGATCCTGAAGCCAAACTGAGTTTTATGGACCAACTCAAACATCAGCCAGTTCAGATGCTAACCTTGCTGTTTTAACTCAGTACTTCCACGTGAGTTCACACTACTTCCTCACTGAGCCTTCCCTTAGCCTTTATCTCCAGCCTTTTAAGCTGACTTTCATTTTTAAATGTCAGTTTTTGAAATTCAAAAGCACTCTTCTTTCTCTACTCTCTCTTTTTCCCTCTCTTCCGCTGCTCTCTCTTTTTCCTCTCTGTTCTGCTGCACACTCTTTTTCCTTCAGCTTTTAATTGTAACTCAAAATGTTTCATTTCTGCTGCCCTTTCCTTATCTCTCACCTCTAACTCAAGCTGCTTCATTTGCAATTGAATTCTTGCCATCTCTGTAAATTCTGATGGTTTCTCCAGCAAGGTTAAGTGCTGACCTACTGCTGTCATTATCTCTTCTTTCCTCACAGAGGCAGGCAGGTCCAATTCCAGTTTCTCTGCTACTTCCTGCAGCTTGGTCTTATCCACCTTTTGCAAACCTTCCAAAGTCACCACATCCACATCCAGAAAACGTTTGGTAACTGAAAGAACCATTACTATCTTAAGCTTTGTTTACCCAACCAAACCTACACCTGAAATAAAGACCTACTCGCTGTTTAAAATCTCACAAAGAGCCCCCATCTGTTATGAACTAGTCCAGACTACTCAAAACATTCTTGAGCAGGCAGCCCAGACCATAACTTGCAATTTGTTTCGGTAGCACATTCTCCTCGTGTCTGGGTGCTCGGTTTCCTCCCACAGTCACAAAGATGTGTAGGTCAGATGAATTGGCCATGCTAAATTGACCGTAGTATTAGGTGTATTAATCAGAGGGAGGTGGGTCTGGGTGGGATGCTCTTCGGAGGATCGGTGTGGGCTTATTGGGCTGAAGGGCCTGTTTCCACACTGTAGGGAATCCAATCTAATCTACTAAAAAAAGTGTCCAGTGAAAACTTTCCAGAGTAAGTTAGCTAGGTTGACTACTAGATTTTAAAACACACAAAAATTTATTCACAAAATTACTCAATGATACACAAAGAACAGAATAAAGAACCCCTACAGAACTCAGTCTATCCAAACTAGACTTAACTATACTGTTCTGAATATACACAACAGTCCCAATAAGCAAACTCCCTTTAACAACCAGTATAAATGGAACACATGCTTACAGGTTGAGGTTGAAGGACAGAAAGAGAGACAGTTTCCACACAGCTTCTTGTTGAACTCCCCACCAGTTCAGGTCTAAACTAAACTGCTCAGCTTGAGAGCTGACCATTCCCTTTCCATTATGCAGGTCACTTCTAAAACATGACCACTTTGGCCTGAAGTCTCATCTGTTTACATATAAACAAAAGGCCTCTCAAATTCCTGTTCATTTCTGTACTAAACCAGACTGATCGGAGCCCAGCCTGGTTTATTACCCCTCAGAAAAAAGTCATGGACAGAGTTTCCTTGAGCCAAGTTTAAAAAAAAGGGATGAGTTTTGTGACAATGTGTACATTTCGTCTCATTACAGTTTCCCATTCTACCATCTGCTGTGAGCTAACTAGATGGCATGAATTCTCAAAATGGAAGTCAGAGCAGGTACTTGGTGACTGCGAAAAGCTTTAATGTTACTCACCACACATCATCATCTCAGGGCATGACCTATGGACACCAGCCGTATGTACCCAGTCTCATCCACAGACATTCCCATCTGACAACCACCAACCCCTCATTGATTCTCATGGCACCTCTGTAACCCATTTGCAGGATGCTCAGGAAGCACAGACCACATTGCAGTACACACCAGCAACTAGCACTGAAAGGCTGCTGTAAGGAACGAGCATATAGCACTCAGCTCACAAACTGGACCAGGCTGCATCTCAGGGCTGCTCACTTGCTATCTTAGCACTTGCACACTCAGTGCCTACCAGCACTCTTGATGGTCAGCTGTCCACAGTTAAAGGAAATATACATCTTGCTGTACAGCAGTGTGCTACACCAATCTCACACCTGCACCATGTGCCAGCAACTTACGAGGCAAACATACTATGTGCAGCAAGCAGGGTGATGATAATTGTAAAGTGGGGGTAAACTGTGTTTATAAGGGGAGAATATAGTAAAGCATGGATGGGAATGAGTTAATATGGAAGGGAGGGGAAGGGGTGTTTATCCACAGCCAGAAGCACCATGGCTTCAAGGAGGTAAAGTCATTTGACCAAACCTTATATAGTCACCTCATAGGCCAGGGCTAGGGAGAATGGTCGGCATATGTAGACTCATATAGATGGATTGGGTGGGAACCTGAGGAGGTGCAAATCTGATAGCCCCTCAAATCATTCACCCTATCAGAGAAGGAATTTGGATAGTTTGAGACTTACCAACATGTATTGCCAAGTTAATGGTCAAAGAGAACGCAGAGTCACTGTTTGGAAATCAAAATTATGGAATGGAGAAGAAAATAACTGCAAGAACATCCAGAGTGGGCTGGGTATTTGTCATTACTTGAGGGACTGAGATCCATGATGTATGCTCTTTAAAAGGGAAACATCCCACATAGACTCATTCACTGCACAGGACACAGGCCCGCAGGCTCCTTAAGCTCTTGCAACCCTCATGCATTGGCTGTCAGTGTGCTGTATACTTCCCTGCTTCAGACATCTCTGACCAACTCATTCACACCAATGTGCTAGCACACAGTGGTCAGGGGAAAAAAAGGGTTATTTAACCATAAAGTATAATGTTGTGCTGGCACCATACATGCCTTGTTCATCTTGCTTCCACTTGCTGCAGCAGTCTTTCAAGATTGACATTCAAGGGTCAGAGGAGACCTGGTAGAGTCAAGGTGGATGGCCTGACCACCTCTGAAGTGCCCAAAAGAAGATTATGTTGGGTCTGCATGTAGTTTCTCCTCCGCTGGATGCCTCCTAGCACTGCCCTGTCTCCTTGTGAGGGAGGGGCATCTGGCGTGTGCTCACCAGGTTATTAGATTAGATTAGACTTACAGTGTGGAAACAGGCCCTTCGGCCCAACAAGTCCACACCGACCCGCCGAAGCGAAACCCACCCATACCCCTACATTTACCCCTGCACCTAACACTAGGGGCAATTTAGCATGGCCAATTCACCTGACCCGCACATTTTTGGAGTGTGGGAGGAAACCGGAGCACCCGGAGGAAACCCACGCAGACACAGGGAGAACGTGCAAACTCCACACAGTCAGTCGCCTGAGTCGGGAATTGAACCCGGGTCTCAGGCGCTGTGAGGCAGCAGTGCTAACCACTGTGCCACCGTGCTGCCCACTATTTCTTGGTGCCTTCATCAATGTGCTTTCAATCTTGAGGATCAATGGATGAGGGTGATGGAGTGCAGGTCTATGCAGGGATCCAGCAGACCCTGAGGCACCTGGCTCTCCATGGTAACTGCCAACATTCACATGTCTGAGGCACAAATTACTCCTGTAGCTTCTGGGTTATGAGGATCATTGCCTCTCATATCCCTGCCTGTTGCTCCTATTCCTCGCTGTGTATTTGAACAAAATCCCTGACTCCAGCACCACTGGGCCCTCTCCTGCCCAGGGCTGAGCAGGTGTCTAGTCTCCAGCCATCCTCAGAGTGTCAGCAACCTGGGATATTTCTCCCCTCAGTCAGTGCGGAGCAGTCCCAATGAGATGCTCTCCAGGTTGTACTTTCTATGCGTGACTTTTACACCAAGGTGGCCGTATCTGGGCTGTGGGGGCTACAGGAGGTAGTCATACGATGTTTCCTCTGAGGCTTTGGCACACAATTCCTCAGGGATTGAGGAGGCTGCTTCTGGCGACAGGCCATTTCTCCACTGGGGCCTTGGACAACTTGCTGGTGGCTGCAAGATATGAGAGAGAGAGAAGGAATTGTGGCCAATGGTTCGAAGTGTTGGGCAACGAATGACACGGACAGGATTACTGCTGGAAATGAATAGTGGCATTTACTCAGTTGAGGGCGGGATATGGATATCTCAGTATCTCAATAGCAGTGGTTCTTGTCTTCTTCTGTGAGGAACAGGATTCTCTCCTTGTGTGAGTAAGAAGCCTGATGTCAGGCACCTTTTCACCTGTAGAGGCCCTGTTGACCTTGGTGTGGACTGTCTTCCCCTGGAATGAGAGAAAGAGAGAGATTGAGTGAGATGAAAGTGGGTGGCTAAGCTGTTTGGTGAGCATTTCTGGGTGAGTAGGCAGTGGACAGCCCATGCAGAGTTAGTGATGTGGGAGGTTCAGGGAAACGAGACTGAGCGAAGAAAGATGTGAAGGCAACAGTGAGAGTGGTGGAGCATGGGCCATGATGGGAGTTGGATACAGTAGGTGAAACAGAGAGGATGTGAAGTACCAGAGAGAAGAATGTGGCACTTACCCTGGCAGAGAAGAGGAGTTCATTGACCTTCTTGCAGCACTGCTGGTTCTTCCTCCAGTTCATGGGTATCGCACTGATCTAGAGAGTGAACTTGGATCAGGCTGTCAGGGTCTGTGGTAGTGGCCTCCTCTGCAGTCCTCCAGGAAGAGGACACTCCTCTGCAGCATCCCATCCATCAGGTGCCTGTTGGATAATCGAGGCACCATTTGTCCCTTCTCTGACATCTTCTGTCGGAATATCCATCACCAAGCAGGGCAACTTTGCAATTGCCATGCTCACCTGGATGCACAGTGTCCTTTTAAATAAGGCACAGGCCCCAGGCATGCTGGTCTTTCAGGTGACTTCTTTTGCCATCAGTGAGTAGGATAATGAGGCTGTAATTGGGTGAGGGAGAGCTTGAGAGACAGAGTAGGTAGTTAATGAGGCAAATTTGGTAAGATATAGTGAGTCCTTGTGGTGCGAAACCCTCCAGAAAGCTTGGTAAAGCTGACAGCCAAAGAAATGCAAGATTCAGCCCAAAGTTTCTGCATCATGTTATATCCATCTATAGATAAATTTTTCTTTGGGGGAAGGTCGAGAAGGAGAGTCCTTCATGTTAACCCCAGCTGTTGTGAAAATTGAACCCATGTTGTTGGCATCACTCTGCATCACAAACTAGCTATGCAGCTAACTGAGCTAACCAATCCCCGCAACACTTTCCATTATGTGTAGCACAAAGCAATGCTGGCCAGCTAGGTTTCTGGATCCATTCTTAGTCAGTGCTGAATTCAATCTCAGACTCAATCTCAGAAGAGATATGCTACAGTTGTTCTCTGGATCAGCGAGAATCTTAGGGAAGGAACTTGGAACAAAATTAATGTAGGTTCCGGCATCTGATCACTATCCATGATCAGTACTTTAAATATGCATTTATTATTTCTTTCCTTGTAAAATGTAGTCTAGCACACACCATTGTAAAAGAGGATTAAATGAATAGTAGGAAACACGAGGAAAACGTTAAATAAAAAACAACATTATTCAGAATTAGGCAAATCCATATTTTCAGTCAAATCCAATCAGTATTTGCATCTAGCAGCTGCTTTCAGGATGTTAACTGACAATATATTCGAATAAGTGTATCAGTGAATAAACTGAATATTTAAAAATGTCAGAGTCTGAACACGAACCAGAGGAGTGGCCTCAGTAAAGTCCATCAGTAGATCTCCTGGAGAAGCCAACTCTGTGTGATCTTCTTCCAAACTATTCTATAAAAAGAGGGACAAATATGAATCCACCTAAGGAATATTTTCAGACAATAGTAATCAACTTTACATCTTACTTTTTACAATGCAAATTATTCATGCCGAACAGCAAAAAATTCCCATAAGTTCTTAAACTTGCTCAATAATCAGGAGTGCAGGCAAGCAAGGGATTCTGTCCGATAAACTGCAGCAATTCATTAATATGGAACCAGATTTAGAATGCCTACTATGTATAAAACTGAAGTGCAATATTGAAAGATACAGCGTGGCAAATTGCTTGCTACTGGCTTTGAACCCTGCACAATGATGCTGGACAGCCTAATGAAAGAATGTGGTTTAGAAGAGAACAAAGATTGATACTAGGAGGAATACTGCACAACATATCTGCAATGTTTCCTATCAACCTCATGCTTACTTAAGACCCTGCACTGAAAGTAGCCTTTTTAGCAAATTGTCAGAGGACAGGCAGGGCTGGCAAGCAGTCATAGCTATGTGCATCAGCATTTTTGGAATGTTTACAGAGCTTACTTGATGCATATATGTGTGAACCTGTCACCAGATAATTTTTTTAGTACACTTAAGAAAGAAAAAGGAATAGGTCTAGACTATTTTTCACTGCATTGAAGGATACTTCATTATAATTATTAAATCAGGTTTGCAAAGGACTTTTGGAGCCCTGATTGAAAAGCAGTCCTGACAATTCAGTTTTCTCAGGTCTCTGGAAACCTGATGGCAAAATGTAGGTGGAAATAACTGGATTTAAAAAAAAAGCAGGAGTCACTCTTTGGGAAACTAAGAACTGTAATCAATTGATGAATAGAATCATGGATTCACACAACATGGCAACAGGCCCTTCGGCTGAACATGTCTATGTCAACGAAAAATACCGAACTACACTTAATTCTATTTACCTGCAGATGGACCACACTCTTTGTTGTGGTTCTGTTTGCCGAGCTGGGAATTTGTGTTGCAGACGTTTCATCCCCTGTCTAGGTGATATCCTCAATGCTTGGGAGCCTCCTGTGAAGCGCTTCAGTGATCTTTCCTCCGGCATTTGTAGTGGTTTGAATCTGCCGCTCCCGGTTGTCAGTTCCAGCTGTCAGTATATTGGGTCCAGGTCGATGTATTTGTTGATAGAATCTGTGGATGAGTGCCATGCCTCTAGGAATTCCCTGACTGTTCTCTGTTTGGCTTATCCTATAATAGTGGTGTTGTCCCAGTCGAATTCATGTTGCTTGTCATCTGCGTGTGTGGCTACTAAGGATAGCTGGTTGTGTCGTCTCATGGCTAGTTGGTGTTCATGGATGCGGATCGTTTGCTGTCTTCCTGTTTGTTCTATGTAGTGTTTTGTGCAGTCCTTGCATAGGATTTTGTACACTACTAGTGCCCAAAACACTACATGGGACAAACAGGAAGATAGCTAACGATCCGCATCCATGAACACCAACTAGCCATGAAACGACACGACCAGCTATCCTTAGTAGCCACACACGCAGATGACAAGCAACATGAGTTCGACTGGGACCACACCACTATTATAGGGCAAGCCAAACAGAGAACAGCCAGGGAATTCCTAGAGGCATGGCACTCATCCACAGATTCAAATCAATAAGCACATCGACCTGGACCCAATATACTGGCCACTGCAGGGGACAGTTAGAACTGACAACCGGAAGCGGCAGATTCAAACCACTACAAATGCCGGAGGGAAGATCACAGAAGTGCTTCACAGGAGGCTCCCAAGCACTGAGGATGTCACCTAGAAAGGGGACGAAACGTCTGCAACACAAATTCCCAGCTCAGCGAGCAGAACCACAACAATGAGCACCCGAGCTACAAATCTTCTCCCAAACTTTGAAGGACCATACTCTTCTATGCCCTAGCATTTTAAGTGCAAATCCAGGTGCTTCCACCATCTTCTCATTCCATATTTCTACCATCCCGTGGGTGAAAGCACTTACCCCACACCTTAAACGTATGCCCTCTTGTCTTGGACATGTCTGCCACATGGAAAAGATTCACACAATCTACCTTATTTATGTCTCTCAATTATGTAGACTTTAATCAGACTCGCAACCCCTGCCTCTGCCTCCTACAGTCCAATCTGTACAGCAAGATTTCTTTGTCGTTAGTGTTCCCTGGGAATCTACCATTCTTTGTGTACATCCATATCCAAGTCATAAAAACAACAAGGGTCCCAACACTGACCACTGTGGTACACTCTGGTCACAGGCTTCCAGTCACAAAAACAACTCTTCACCATCACCCTTAACTTCGTATTTGCAAACCAATTTTAGATCCAGTTTCCAAACCTGTCTTGGAACCTTTGGGCTATTACCTTTTCGACCATGTGGGACCATGTTAAAGGCCTTAATGAAGTCCATGGATGTATTTAGTTACTAGATTAGATTAGATTACTAGATTAGATTACTTACAGTGTGGAAACAGGCCATTCGGCCCAACAAGTCCACACTGACCCGCCGAAGCGTAACCCACCCATACCCCTACATTTACCCCTTATCTAACACTACAGGCAATTTAAAATGGCCAATTCACCTGACCCGCACATCTTTGGACTGTGGGAGGAAACCGGAGGAAATCCACGCAGACACGGGGAGAACGTGCAAACTCCACACAGTCAGTCGCCTGAGGCGGGAATTGAACCCGGGTCTCTGGTGCTGTGAGGCAGCAGTGCTAACCACTGTGCCACTGTACCTTCTTAAAAAAAACTCAATGAAATTAGTGAGACAGGATCTCCCTCCAACAAATCCATACCGACTGTTCTTGATCAATCACTGTCTTTCCAGGTGATAATTGATCCTGTCCCTTAGAATTGTTTCAATAATTTCCCTATCACTGGCCTATTCCTGCTGCCCTTCTTGGACCAAGGAACCACATTAGCTATGCTCCAGTCTTCCGGCACTTTACTTGTGGCCAGCGAGATATTAAATATACAGATGAGAAATATTCATTGAAGACTTCACCCATGTCCTCTGGCTGCACACAGATTGCCCTTTAGATTGTTAATAGGGGCTATTCTTTTCCTGGTCATCCTTTTGCAACTAATATTTTTGTAAAATGGATTGAGGTTTTTCTTAATCCTATCTGCAAAGATATTTTGTGGCCACTCTTTACCATTCTAAGTTCTTCTTTAGGCATACCCCTAACACACTCTAAACTCCTGAAGGGCCCCCCCGGATTTGAATGTGCTGTACTTGTCGTGTGCTTCCTTTTTTTTTTGCATTCTCAATCTCAATATCCCTTGACATCCAGGGTTGCCTGGACTTGCTGTCCTTGTCTTTCACTCTTAGAGGAACATGCTGGCCCTGAATTCTCAGTATACTACTTTGAAAGAATCCCATTTTCCAAACATAGACTTACCGTAAGTAGTTGTTCACAAAATAGAAGATGGACAATTGTTTGATTTGATTTTTGTGATCTGCAGCCATTGATTAATGAAACGTGTGATCAAAGATGGCTGAACACAGAGGTCAGAAGTGTGGAAATGGTCAGCAATGAGCTGATGAATGATGGGTGAAGGGGATGCAAGTGCATAATTCCCACATGAAGAAAATGACTGATACAAACAAGCACACCTTAAATACAATTGAACAGAAATAATCCAACTTATTTTAATAAGCAGAGGCAGACTGACTTTGATAAAACTTTTATGAAATAGTATCTGTGATGTTTGGAGAGCAGAAGGATGAACAGTGAGACTTTTGTATTTGAATACCAAACAATCAAAACAGACTGGATGAGAATATTCCTGCTGTTACAGAGGAAGATCATTAAGGGAATGACTGTACAGTTGTTTACTAAGTTCTTTAAAAAAGAAAATACTGTTTTGGTGGGAGTTAGGAAAAGACAAAACCTATCAATTCTGAGGTTAGAACTTTCCATTTACAAAGGAGCATCTTTCGTGTAACTACTTATGGTGTGCCTTAACACTGTAGTCAACCATTAATTGGAAACAGCTAGGTAAAAGAACAACATATTAAAGAAAAATTATTTGTAAATTAAAGATGTGGCATGGGCACAAGGTAAGATGTATGGCCATATGATAAAAATGCATTACTCTCCTTTCTTGAAACAAAATTATAATTAATGAAGGGTCCCCATATTTACACAGGATGACAAGAAAGCTTGGAGGATAGTTTTCTGAAAAGAAACATGGAAATCAACTGCAGCATTCTTTAAATGGATTTCCCTCAGTTTCATCAGTCCACTGTCAGGCAGGAAAGCAACAAACAACGATGGAGTGGATAGCAGATACCACTATGCCAGGGGCTGGGGAAGCTGGGTGAATCAGATATTCCTGGAGGAATGGCATGAATCACACAGACACCACTGGCAGGTGGAAGGTGGCATGTGAAGGTGGCTAGAGTGTATGTCACATAAGATGTTGGCCAATTGTGGCTTCCACTGGCATTTTGGACCTGGGGAATTCAGCCCTCGTTGCCTCCATTTACCCACTAAGATTTCCATAACTTCCACGTGTTCACAATAAATGCAATCTCCTGAAATGATTTTAGTTAATCAAAGTAAACTGATATCTCAGCTCTTGACCTGTCTTTGTTAAAAGTGAAAGTGGGTGGATTTGGTTGTCTTTGAGTATTTAATGCCTTAATTCTTTTAATCTTTCCACCCATTTCCAATCTGCCGATCCTCCCTTGATAAATCTGATGAAAAGTCATGAAATCTGAAATGTTAACTTTGCTTTTTTTCATAGACAGTATTTCAACTTTTTCTATTTTTAACTGTGATTTCAAGCATCTGCAGTATTTTGCTTTTGTAGCTACTTATTTAGTTTATTTTGAATATGGTTCCCATCTGGGCACAAATCGGCTGCTTAGTTTTATTTTGTTATTCGTTCATGAGACGTGGGATTTGCAGGCGAGCCAGCATTTATTGCCTGTCTCTAGTTGCTCTTGAGAAGGAGGTGGTGAGCTGGTGAGCTGGTGTTTTTTTTTGAAGTGCTGCAGTCCATGTGCTTTAAGTCAACTCACAATGTTAGAGAAGGGAGTTCCAGGAATTTGACCCAATGACACTGAAGGAACAGCGATATCATTCCTAGTCAGGATGATGAGCGACTTGGAGAGGAACTTGCAGATAGTTGTGTTCCCAAGCAGTCTTGGTGAATTTCTGCTGTCTTCTTGTACATTGTATACACTGATGGTACTGAACATCAGTGATGGAAGGAGTGAATGTTTGTGGGAGGTGCCAATCAAGAGTGCCGCTTTGTACTTGTAAACGTCAAGCTGCTTTAGTGTTTTTGGAGCTGCAGTCATCCAGGAAAGTGGAAAACATTCAAATGCATTCCTGACTTGTGCCTTGTAGATGGTGGATAATGTTTGGAGAGACAGGAGGTGGGATGAGCTTTGGAGAGACAGGAGGTGAGTTACTCACTATAGGATTACTAGTGTTTTTAGCCTGCTGTTATATCCACTGTTTTTATATGGCTAGTCAAGTTGAGTTTCTGATGAATGGCAACTCCCAGGAAGTTGATAGTGGGGGATTCAGTGATGGTAACACCACTGAATGTCATGATTGTCTCATTTTGGAGATGGACATGGCCTGGCATTTGTGTGGCACGAATGTTACTTGCCACTTTTCAACCCAAGTCTGGATACTGTCCAGGTTGTGCTGCATTTGGACAGCGAGTGCTTCAGTATCTGAGAAGTTGTGAATAGTGCTAAACAATATGCAAACATCAGTACACATTCCCTTTTCTGCCTTTATGGTGGAGGAAAGGTCATTGATGAAGCAGCTGAAGGACTAAGGACATTTCCCTGAGGATCTCCTGCGGACATGTCCTTGGAGATTTTTGTGACTGACTTCCAGCTACCACAATCATCTTCTTAAATACTAGGTCTGACTCTAACCAATGGACATCCCCACTTTCTCTATTTCCCATTCTCTATAGCTTTGCTAAGACCCCTTGATGCTGCACTCAGTCAAATGCAACCTTTTGGAGTTCCCTAGATGCAGCAATTGTCCATCTGGACAGGAAATTGTACATGTTATTCCACTTTTTGAGAAGGGTGATAGAGGAAAACCAGTTAGCCCGACAGAAATTGTTGGAATCTATAATCAAGGAAGAGGTAAATGAACACTTCGAAAATTTTCAGTTGATTAGACAGAATCAGCATTGATTCCTGACATGACATCCTTGAACTTTTTTGAAGAAGTGATTAAGGATGTGGTCAAGGAACTGTCTATGAATGTTATTTATATTGATTTCCAGAAGGCAGTTGATAAAGTGCATCATAAGAGACTGTTTTCGAAGGTAGAAGCCAAAAGAGTTGAGGGCAAATTACCGAAATGGCTAGGAAATTGGCTGTGCGGCAGGTGATAGAAAGTAAGGATAATGTGTAGGTACTCAGGTTGACAGGATGTGACCAATGCTGCATCACAAGGACCTATGTTAGAGCCTCAATTATTCACATTATTTATTAATGACTTGGATAACGATAGAAATTCATTTATCCAAATTTTCTGATGACACAAAGTTAGATGCCGCTATAGACCAAGTAGATGATAACATAGAATTCCAAAGGGATATTGATAGACTGAGTCAGACATGGCAGGTGGAGATCAATGTAAGCAAATGTAACGTGATCCATTTTGGATTTAAAAAGGATACTTTCTAGATGGTATGAAGTTAAATACAGTGGATGTTCACAAAGACTTAGGGGTTCAGGGGCATACGTCTTTGAAATGTGATGAAAAGTTGCAGAATAAGTGTCATTAAAGCTAATGGAATGCTGGCCTTTATATCTAAAGGACTGAAGTACAAGAATGAAGATGTTATGCTGCAGTTATACAAAATCCTAGTTAGACTGCACTTGGAGGACTGAGACCAGTTCTGGGCACCACACCTTAGGAAGGATATACTTGCCTTGGAGGGAGTACAACGTAGGTTTACAAGAATAATACCTAAACTTCAGGATTAAATTATGAAGAGAGATTACACAAATTTGGCCTGTTAGAAGGTTAAGGGGTGATCTGAATGAAGTCTTCAAGATATTAACAGGAAAAGACAGGGTTGACAAAGATAAATTATTTCCACTAGTTGGGGATTCTAGAACTCGGGGGGCATAGTCTGAGAATTAGAGCCAGACCATTCAGGACGGATGTTAAGAAAAATTTCCATACACAAAGGTTGGTAGATGTTTGGAACTCTCTTCATCAAACAGTGGTTGATGCTAGAGCAGTTGTTAATTTTAAATCTGAAATAGATAAGTTCTCAAGTACAGATATCAAAGGTTATTGGCAGGTATATGGAGTTAGGCTACATACCAGCTGTGATCTCAATAAATGGCAAACAAATTTGAGGAGCTGATTGGCTTACTCCTGTACCAAAATTCAAGTAACTAGTGTTTGACAGCAGATGGCTATTTCCATCACCCTTGTAATAATTGAGAATAGTCTGATCGGACAGTAATTAGCCAAGTTGGATTTGACCTGTTTTTGTTGTAGAAGACATATCTGAGCAATTTTCCATATTGTCAGGTAGATGGCACTGTTGTATCTGCAATGGAACAGCTTGGCCATGGACATGATAAATTCTAAAGCACAAGTCTTTAGTACTATTGCTGGAATGTTGTCAGGTCCCATAGCTTTTGCAGCATCAAATGCCTTCACCTGTTTTTGAATATCATGTGAAATTAATTGAATTGGCTGAAGACTGGCATCTGAAATGCTCAGAACCAATATCCCTCCATTCTTTCTGATGTTCTGTGCGTGGTGATCAGCATTTTTATGCCTATCAGTGAATTGGTTTCCGGTTCCAGAAGTTGGTGCTGCACCTGGGTCTTGAAGGGCTGTGCAGCCAGTAAGAAAATTCAGGGTAACACTGCTAAGAACTCTGGAAGTTACATTCTAACAGTAACAATACTTTACAATAACTGGCCAGTCTTTTGGAGTATCCTTAAGAGGTAAATGATGTTAAATAAATGACTCTATACTCTTTCTCATGCTTTTTAAATGGTTGAGACAAGGTTGTAATTAACATGTGACAGAGGATATCACTACATTGCAGTTAGCATAACAGTAATTACAGTAACAGTAATATACCTTAATGCAGGTGGGATATTGTAACTGAACATCAGAATTGGATTGTTTGCTGACTGGTGGAGGGCTGTTTCGAGTGGCTGCCGCTAATGCAGGAGGCAGGTCATCCTCATCACTGTGATTACTGTCAGAGAATAAAGGAAATTACTATAAACACATTCATCTCCCACCAGACAAGAACATCACAATTTCCAGAAATTAGTTCAATAAGAATCACCCACTTTTTGGACAAGAGTTCAGATCATGTACATTTAGTCTCTGGACAACTACTTTCACAAGATATGTATTGAAAACAATTTAATTTATGTCCTAAGTATTGCATAGTCCCGGATAACAGCAAATATCACAAACAGTAACAATTTAATTCTCTAAAATGAAAACAAGTATTAAGTCAGAATTGCCTTTTGGTGCTTTGATTTATGGGCTATTACTGTACCTCAAACTTCATCAGTGACGAAAATCACTATACTTGTAGATACATTCTGCAACCCTTCCAATCCCAAGAACGACTGGTGGGAGTACACTGGAGTATTACAGCTGTTTGGAAAATCAGTCTCTTATAATGTTTATGAAAGCATTTTAAAAAGAATATGAAACACTCAGGCTTCACTCATGTTTCCTCACTTTCTAGCTGTTCCTGATAAAGAATAAGCAGAAGCCAAGTCACCCAACAAGCTCAAGAAAACCATTGATCAACGATTTATTTTATGCATCTGTTCACAGCTAATTGTTGCTTTGTGTACTCTCAAAACTGGCTGCAGATGACTAAGACCAGGAGCTGCAAATGAAAGGATAGTGATGGAGATCAAGTATCATGGGGAGGAGGCAGGAGTATGGGGTCGAGAAAATATCAGCCATGGTCGATGGCAGCAAGGTGCAGTAGAAACTGTTACAAGTGGCTTACAGACCACCAAACACAACTGGTACTGTAGGACACAGTAAAAAAAAACTAAAAGGTGCATGGTGTGTGAGTAATATGAGTGACTTCAAACTACATATAGACTGATGAGCACCAATGCTATTAAGGAAGCATTTATGCAACATATTGAGGAACCAACTAGGCCACAGACTATTTTGGATCTAAGATTATGCAATGAGAAAGGGCTAATTAATAATCTTATTGTAAAAGAACCTTGAGGAAACAGTAGAACATGATAAAGGTTGCTACTTGTACACAATCCATCCCTTTATCTGAGGCAAATGCAATACTTGCTAGTGATTATTTTCATTGGGAGAACAAAGGTACACGAAGTCAAAAATAAGCTTTTACTTTAAAAGCACAGGAAGGTAGGAATGGGCATTTTTCTTTGTTTATGAATTCCCCCAAAACTATAGCCCCCTGATCTGACTTCCAGCTCGATGCCATTTTTCACAGAAACAAAATCAACACCTGATTGAATTTAGTTGCCAAGCCACCAATATCTGCGAAAAAGAATGGATTTGAGACAAACACGATGAGTTGTTCCATCATGTCTAATTCCTGAAACCGCCAGTTGAATTCCTCTGCCAACTTCCTCAGGTGTGCACAGAGTTTTTCAGGGTGGAACCAGTTTTTTTTGGTGTGTTGATTTTTTCCTAGTATTTTCTACAGATTTGGGAAGTGTTGCACATTTTATATTTTGATTGGGAGGACCACAGACCTAGTTTTAATTAGAGTGTGATCACAGCACTGATTATATGTGTCAAGTCTCTGTCCTTTTCCTGCAGTTCATTGTTCAGCTCGTTCAGTGGTCATAGAATCCCTACAATGTGGAAGTAGGCCATTCGATCCATTGAATCTACAAAGACCCTCTGAAGAGGAACATCCCAACTCTACCCTATCCCTGTAACCCTTCAATTTTCATGGCTAATCTAGCCATGTGAATCCCTGGACACTATGAGATAATTTAGCATGACCAATCCACCTAACCTGCACATCTTTGGACTGTGGGAGGAAACTGGAGCACCCAGAGGAAACTCCACATAAACAGGTATCCAAGGCTGGATTCAAATCTGGGTCCCTGGCACTGTTAGGCAACAGTCCTAACCACTGGGCCATCCCTAATATCTACAGTTGTGACATAATGTCGATAAGGAATCCAAAGTCAAGAGAACATGCATTGTCTGACAGTTAACTGCACAATTCATTCCTTGATTTAAGAACTGTGACAAATTCAGGCATAATATCTGAAAGTCTTTGCAGGTCCTTCCCTCAACTTAACCACCTCATATTAGCATGGGGATTAGTGAGACCACCCTGGTAGCATCAAGTTTATATCTTTAGAAGTCGTGCTGAGGGCCTCTTACATGAATCATGTTTACAATTTTAACAAACTTCATTAAATGAGATTCACAATTGTACTCTTGATGAATTATACAGAAAAGTGGGGAAGCAAGGATAATTTCTGCAAAATGCAACAAAGGTCATATTTACGCAAAGTATTGCTGGTGTACCATCAGTTATGGTAGAAACCAGTTTCTTGAGTGGAATATTTTTCTCAAGCATATATTTTTTGAATTTGTGGTATTTATCTTCACTCTTTATTCCCTCTTTAACAGATAAAAGGGTGAGAATAACCTATTTAGTTGTGTCCTTAAAAACCACATGCCCAAAAACAGGCAACTGAGCTGTGTCAGTCATATTGATAGATTAATTGAACTGCAATAAGAAGCATCAACAGTCCTTCAGGTCCTGCTGTAGTTGCTGAAAGACATTTTTGGACAAAGATTCCACTTTTCTTCATACTGTGGAAGCTCCAAGTGACTTGCTCAGGATGGTGGTTACTATTTCTTCTTTGTTCTCAAAGTCTTGTAATGAAGAGTCTGCAGTCACATTCATTTCTTCTTTAATCGCTTCACCATCTGTCAATGATTTCTTGTATTTTGCCAGAAGATGACAAACGTGAAAGGATGCTTCACAGCAGGACTTATTTTTGTTGCTGGTTTAGAAAAAAATGACTGTTGAGCTTTCAAAACAGCTTTCAGCTCATCAACCTTATCTGGAACGTGCTGTTCAAAGAAAAACTATCCTTGACTTGACTATGCATTGTTATGTGGTGTTGTTCCAAATTCCCTTTCTTACTTATCAATATATTTAGTCATATATGAAGCAATCACACTTTTTGTGACAAATTGAAATTCAATTTCTCACTTAGTGGGGAGGTTGGACATTTTTGGTTTCTTTTTAGATGGTCCTGGTTTGATCACTCATCACTGATTCACCTTGTAGTTTATAATGTCATTCTGTTGCAGATTGACCTCTGGATCCACACCTCTGGAATGCTTTTTAAAAATGTATTCACTCACAGAATATGGGCAGATCTGACTATGCCAGCATTTATTGCCCAGAGAGCAGTTAAGAGTCAACCACATTGTTATGGATCTGGATTCAAATCTAGGCTAGACAAGGTAAGGACAGTAGATTTCCTTCCCTAATGGTCTTTAGTGAACTAGACGGGCTTTTCCAACAATTGACAATGGATTCATGTTCATCATTAGACTCTCAATGCCAGATTTTTTAAAAATTGAATTCGTATTCCACAGGATTTGAACCCACTCTCCCAGAATAAGAGGTATGGTTAATAAGCAAATGACACCAAACTTGAAGGTGTAGTGGACAGCGAAGATGGTTGCCTCAGTGTACAACAGAACCTTGATCATATCGGGACAATGGGCTGAGGAGTGGCAGATAGAGTTTAATTTAGATAATTGCAAGGTGCTGTATTTTAGAAAGGCAAATCAGGGCAGGACTTATACAGTTAATGGTAAAGTCCTGGAGATCTTGGAATTCAGGTTCATAGTTCCTTGAAAGTGGAGTCACAGGTAGACAAGAAGGTGACATTTGGTTTGTTTGCCTTTATACATCAGTAAATTGAATATAGGAGATGGGAGGTCATGTTGCAGTTGTATAGGACATTGGTTACTGGAAAAGCACAGCAGGTCAGGCAGCATCCAAGGAGAATGATTCCTGAAGAAGGGCTCATGCCTGAAACATCTATTCTCCTGCTCCTTGGATGCTGCCTGACCTGCTGCGCTTTTCCAGCAACACATTTTCAGCTCTGGTCTCCAGCATCTGCAGTTCTCACTTTCTCCTAGGACATTGGTTAGGCCACTTTTGGAATGCAATTCTGGTCTCCTGCTACAGGAAGGATGTTGTGAAACTTGAAAGGATGCAGAAAAGATTTACAAGGCTTTGCCAGGGTTGGGTGGTTTGATCCATGGAAGGAGGCTGAATAGTCTAGGGCTTTATACCCTGGAGCATCAGAGGTGACTTACAGAAGTTTATAAAATCATGAGGGTAACTAGCCAAACTCTTTTCCCAGGGGTTGGTGAGTCCAAAAACAGGTTTAAGCTGAGAGGGGAAAAATTTAAAAGGGATCTAAGAGGCAACTTTTTCATGCAGACGGTGGTGCGTGTATGGAATGAGTTGCCAGAAGAAGTGGTGGAGACTGATACAATCACAACATTTAAAAGACATCTGGATGAGTATATGAATAGGAAAGGTTCAGAGGGATATGGGGCAAATGCTGGCAAATGGGTCTAGTTTAATTTAAGGTATCTGATTGGCAAGGGTCTGTTTCCATACTGTACAGCATTATGACTCTATCATTAGCTGAGTTTTTGGATTAAAACACTAGCGATAATACCACTAAACCATAGTCTCCCACACGCTACTGACTGCTTTCAAATGTGGAGGCACAGGAGCTCATCTCTGTGGTCAGGATTTGAACTTTAAAATTTTTTTCTTTCTCTTACTTGTCAAAGGCAGATGGGTGTAATTGTTGAAGGTCTTTCATTTTAGCCCTGGGCATCACTGAATGAGTTTTCAGGGAAGTGTCCCAACCCCACCAGTTTTGGTTGTTTTTTTCAAATACACCCCCTCCACTATATCATCAGACATGGATGCTTATTGGTGGTTGCAGTGTTCAATGTTATTTGCAAATATTCACATGAAGAAGTCCATGCTTATATAAATGTGATCTGGTCAACATTCAAGCTTGGACTGGCAAGTGGTGGTGATAAGTAGTAATGTCACTAGGCTAATAATACAGAAACAGCTGCAAATGTGTTGCTGGTCAAAGCACAGCAGGCCAGGCAGCATCTCAGGAATAGAGAATTCGACGTTTCGAGCATAAGCCCTTCATCCTTCCTGATGAAGGGCTTATGCTCGAAACGTCGAATTCTCTATTCCTGAGATGCTGCCTGGCCTGCTGTGCTTTGACCAGCAACACATTTGCAGCTGTGATCTCCAGCATCTGCAGACCTCATTTTTTACTTAATAATACAGAACCCCAGACAGATGGTGAATATGCTTCACCTTTAACTGTCCTCTGGGCAATTAGAGATGGGCAATAACTGCTGCCCTAGCCAGCAATGTCCACATTCCTTGAAAGAATGAAAAAAAAGTAACATTCTTTCCTTATAAGTGGCAGGAAATGATCATCTGTCACAAGAAAGAATCTAACCATCTCCACTGCAATTTCAGGAGGAGATTCCCATTCCTCTCCAGCAATATCCTGGGTGTTACTATTGACCAGAAATTTAACTGGACTAGCCACATCAATACTGTGGCTACAAAGATAGGAAAAAGTAAAGGTTTACCTCACCTCCCAATTCCCCAAAGCCTTTTTACCACCTACAAGGCACAAGTCAGGAGTGTGATACAAACCTCCCCAATTGCCTGAATGAATGCAGCTCCAAAAATACCTAATAAGTTTGACATCATCCAGGATAAAACAGTCCATTTGACTGGCACCTCATCCACTACCTTACCTATCAAAGGTGCACAGTAGCTACACTTTACATGATCCACCAGATGGATGAATTAAACTCATTAAGGCTCATTATTAAACAGCTTCCAAACCCTCAAACTTTACTACAGAGAAGAACAAAGGCTGAAAGTACAAGGGAACACCATTAGTTCTCCTTTAAGTCATCCATAATTTTCATTTGGAAGTATATCATCATTTCTTCTTTGTCAGTGGATTAAAGTTCTAATTCACCTTAACAGCACTGTGAGCATACCTTCAGCACACAGACTGCAGTGGTCCAAGGCAGTGGCCTACCCTTTCTCAAAAGCAGGTAGGAATGGGTAATTAATGCAGTTCATGATTTCCAGATTTTATCAAAAAATGTAAATAAAAGATTTTGCAATACCTACGCCTCAAATACAGGTCGAAATACTCGAATATGGAACCAAAACACTGTTGCGAAAATGTTAATACATCATCCAATAATCCATTTTAATAGAGTTCTGCACAACGCATTAATTTTCCATGGTAGCCCTGTCGTCACTTACTCATGCTCTTAATCACACTGGAAATTATTGCTTTCTTGGTCAGTTATTGATAGCCCTGAAACATTAACTCTATTTCTTTCCTTCCAAGTGCTGCAAGATCTACTGAGTATTTTCAGTCTTTTCTGTTTTTATATTAGATTTTCAGCACGGCATTATTTTGGTTTTGTAATCCCATATCATTCTCTATGGATGTGCTTAGATTTTTGCAGCTGTGTTTTGTGATTTTTTTTCTGAAATAAGCTCGATGTGTTGTGTTAACCATTGAGTTAAGTATTGGGATGACCAGAAAGACCAGACTCACTTCCCCTAAACCCAGCTTAATAGTTAAGGTTTTTAATCATCTGGTGTTTCACATATAATCAAAAGGAGAGGGTAGTTATGCTGCATGATACTGAATTGTAAAGTTCAGAGTCACACTGCCAAATTATCAAAACATGCATTGTATAACTAGACCAACAGACTGATTCATCCAGATATGCTGTAGTCAGCAAGGTATAGCTGCAGATGACTGTTTTCTTTCCCAAATTTCTTTGCAACATGGTATTGCCAGCAATTCCATGATCTCCAAGCTAAGACTGGAAATTTAATACAGTAACTCATGAGTGTGAAATTAAACCTTGTTATTTCACTATGCCTACTTAAGTTATACCCTTCAATATAGTGAACTCGTCCTTCTTTTGGTATAGTGTGCAACACTTCATTGCATTACCTTCACACTGGTTAATGCATACAGGTGTAACCTTCTGTCTTAACAACCAGTGTTGGTGATTGGTAAGATTCAAATATTAAACATGCAACATGATGAATTTTATATACAAATGTTCACGATTTTTCCCTTTTCGAGACATTATGGTGGACATTTGACTAAATTTAAAAAACTTCAGGTAAGCAATCACACAGGACTCACAAGCTGTATTGTCTTGTAAGTTTCCTTAGGCGTGGAGCTTTTGGCCGTTGTTTCTCCGGAACTCCAGATACTGATGTACTGTCTTGAGGTGGCTCTATAGACCTAGCATTGTGAAAAGAAGAAAGTCAGCTTTGTAATGTTTACTTTGTGAAAAATAGTCAAAAGTAGACATACCCAGTTAAGCGGGTATACACAACTTATTTCATTATAACACATTCCAGCAATGTAAAGAAATCAACGACAACTTATATTGATACAGCATTCTCAACATTGTGAAATATCCCAAGTCACTTTGCAGGAGCATCCTGAAATAATATATAAAACTGATGTAGTTCTATCCGCCGAGCTGGAAGTTTTTGTTGCAAACGTTTCGTCCCCTGGCTAGGCGACATCATCAGTGCTTTGGAGCCTCCTGCGAAGCGCTTCTTTGATGTTTCTTCCGGTATTTATAGTGGTCTGTCCTTGCCGCTTCCGGTTGTCAGTTTCAGCTGTCCGCTGTAGTGATTGGTATATTGGGTCCAGGTCGATGTGTTTGTTGATGGAGTTTGTGGATGAATGCCCTGCTTCTAGGAATTCCCTGGCTGTTCTCTGTCTGGCTTGCCCTATGATAGTGGTGTTGTCCCAGTCGAATTCATGTTGCTTGTTGTCTGTGTGTGGGGCTACTAGGGATAGCCGGTCGTGTCGTTTCGTGGCTAGTTGATGTTCATGTATGCGGATTGTTAGCTGTCTTCCTGTTTGTCCTATATAGTGTTTTGTGCAGTCCTTGCATGGTATTTTGTACACTACATTAGTTTTGCTCACGTTGGGTATAAGGTCCTTTGTTCTAGTGCGTTGTTGTCTGAGCGTGGCTGTTGGTTTGTGTGCCGTAATGAGTCCTAAGGGTCGCAGTAGTCTGGCTGTCAGTTCAGTGACTGCGACCCTTAGGACTCATTACGGCACACAAACCAACAGCCACGCTCAGACAACAACTCACTAGAACAAAGGACCCGATACCCAATATGAGCAAAACTAATGTAGTGTACAAAATACCATGCAAGGACTGCACAAAACACTATATAGGACAAACAGGAAGACAGCTAACAATCCGCATACATGAACATCAACTAGCCACGAAATGACACGACCGGCTATCCCTAGTAGCCGCACACACAGACAACAAGTAACATGAATTCGACTGGGACAACACCACTATCATAGGGCAAGCCAGACAAAGAACAGCCAGGGAATTCCTAGAAGCATGGCATTCATCCACAAACTCCATCAACAAACACATCGACCTGGACCCAATATACCAACCACTACAGCGGACAGCTGAAACTGACACCCAGAAGCGGCAAGGACAGACCACTATAAATACCGGAAGAAACATCAAAGAAGCGCTTCGCAGGAGGCTCTAAAGCACTGATGATGTCGCCTAGCCAGGGGACGAAACGTTTGCAACAAAAACTTCCAGCTCAGCGAACAGAACCACAACAACGAGCACCCGAGCTACAAATCTTCGCAAAAACTTTGAATACGAAACTGAGCCATGCAAGGTTAGATCTCCCAGACTCTGGGGGCAGTAATGGATATAACCTTTGCTACTAGTATGCAGCAGGGTGCAGAGAGAGGTTTGACCTGTGTATATGCACTGTAATTGTCCAGGAAGTTTCCATTGCCAAAGAGCTGATTTGCAATGCCTGGGAAAACTATGCAAGTAGTTACACTGAGCTGCGCTCGAGATTGGGCTGGATATTCAGGACTCATCCAGATACCTAACCCTAAAATTGACTCTAACCTCCAGCATCTGCAGTACTCACTTTCACCTAAAATTGTTATGTTGCTTACTTTCTGGTGTAATTCGTGATTAATAATGCAACCCTCAGCACCCTCAGACATGCAATCTCAAAGCTCAAACTACTCCTGCACATCCCTGATGCATCCCCAGACTGACCACTCAATCCCACGACTTGTCTAATCACCTGACCTGATTACCTATCTCCAGGATACAACTTGAACTCTTGCCGTTTTACCTCCACACCCCAACCGCTCCCCTGGCTCAACAACCCAGCCCTTGTTCAGTATTACGCCTCATCCAGATCTGGCTACCCACTTCTTTCCCATCAAGCAACTGTTCATTAATCCCACTAAAAGGCACAAGACCTTTAGAAACTTAACTAAAAGAAACTGCTGATTTTGTAATAAAGGCCACGTGTCCAATGTGCTGCTTCTTCACCAGTGTTTCTTGTGAATTGCTGGGTTAAAGGCACAAAAAGATAACATTGTAATGATCCCTATTATCTGGAGCAACAGGCATACCAGAAGCTCAGTCAAAGAGATAGGTTTTAAGGAATATCTTAGGAAGGAAAGCAAAATGGAGTCATGTAGATAGGAAATTCCAGAACAAGGGTCCTAACTAACTGAAAGCATGGCCCCCAGTGGTGATATAGTGACAACTGGGAATGCCCAAGAGGCCAGAATTAGTACTCTACCAATATCTTAGAGGACAGTGGTACAGATGAGACAGTATGTCAATTTTAAATCTCACTTTCGAGATTAAAGAAACTAAATCGAGTTTTTATACCAAAGTCACTCAGCATAAGTTAACAAAGAAAGAAATCAAGCCACAGATGTTTGACATGGAGCTGATATGTAAATATTTATTTCATTTATTTTTCTCTAACAATAACTTTGGAAAAGAAAATGATGAGTGGTGGATGATCTAAGTTGCTCAATTTTTGTTAAAAGCATCTTTTCTTAAGATCTTTTCAGTTTGACTTTTTTTTAAAATAGCATCAAAATGATCTAACATATTACAAATAGATCCTCTGTGATTGTGGCTATAGTACATTAGCCCTCCTGATGCTCTCCACAGAACGATAGATTGTAAGTCACGTCTCTCTCTTTTCAATGCCTCGCTTCTATTCAGTTCAATAAGTCTTTCTTTTTTAACTCCATTGCTTGTTGACCATATTGAAGCTATAGAAATATAGCACTGGTATTGTTGCATCACTAATGCTAGCTTGTCATTACACCCTCCCAACAACATGCTATGTGGAGATACCAACAGGGCTATCCTTATTTCCATCCAGTTGTTAACATACATAAACCGACAGTGACCCTCCATATGTAAAGTATTGACTACATCTCAGTTCCAAAAAAAAGGCTACTCTTCCATCTCTGCTCCCTTGGAATTACTCAATCACTTCCTCTTGGTCACTGTCTATCACTGAACCAAACAGTTTGTAATCAAAATGCAATGTTAGAATCTGTGCTTGGTTCAGACCCAGTATCCCATCAACCATAAAGACCTCTTACTTGTTCAGAATGTCTTCTCTTTCCTCTTTCCAGATGTTTTAACATCATAATTCTCTATTGCTCCAAATATCTCTTTGCTGTCTTCCCAATCTAACTCCAACTTGGTCAAACCTCTGCTTACCTTGCTATGCAAAAAGTCATTGCTCACCATCCCAACCTTACTGACTTAGACTTTCTGCCTCTTAAAATCCTTCTGAGATGTCTTGTACGACAATTTCCTCTCTACTCTTCTCCAGCCTGGTCGTTTTCTCTCCATTCTGTATTTTTCTCCCTCACCCTCCATCTTCCCATGAAATATCCATTCCTTTAACTCCAGTTTTTTATATATTTCTCTTTCCTTTTCTCCCTGACTATTTTTGATAGAAGCTATTACCTCTATCAAATTGTACTTTTGGGAACTGTACCCTATTCCTCTCTAATTGTCATGCACCTCCAAAACCAATCTCTTCAATCTACATGTCCATCATCCTTCTTAGGTTCTCCTTTCAGGTCTCAGCAATCATTACTCTTTCTTCTATTGAAGTGCCTTGACAGTTGCCTGTGGAAAATGCTGTATGAATGCAGGTTGTTGACTATAATCGTAGACTGGAAAACCCATCAACATCGGGGAATTGAATCCAAGAGTTTCTAATCCGCTTATGTCTGTACCATACTGTGTAAAGAATTTTCAAATTGAACAAAGAGAAATATTTAACAATTTCTTTAATTATGTCAAATTCTTTCCTTTACTGTCCTCCTCTTCTAAAGGTAATAACTCCTTCTAGAGTATGGTTTCCAAAGGACATTTGTGGACACTTTCTTTACACACAAAGCTGTGGTGAGCATTTGACTGCAGGTTGTGAAAAGCATGTCAATAGCACCTGATTTTGGCATCCAGGCTCCATGTACATTCCAGTGGGGAACCTTGCATAGCAACAGAGAGCAGGAACCTAAGCTGATTCTTCCCCTTCCAAGTGACAGTAATGAACTGTCACGCATCAATTCACCACTCAAATAAAATCAACTCAGAAGAGGAACAAACCTGGGGTTATTCAGCTTACACAGCACAACACTATAAGGGGCAGTTTCCTATGAGGCTACCAGGACAAAGTGTTTTTAAGTGAGAGTCCTAAGTCATTTTGCCAACTCTTACTCTTAATTTAGGCAAATTAATCAACTGAAGAAATTTAGGCTGGTCTTAATGCTGTCTGCTGAGGGCAGCCTTTACAATGAAATGTGCATGTGTATAACAAAGAAACTGGACTGAATTCAATTGCATCTCCGTAGAGATCCACATAAGTGATGCTCATTTAAAAGAGATAGCAAACATAGAAAATTACTATTTCCAGTACATAAAAATATTTATAACAGAAAGTATAACTTGTATAACTCAATGGTAAAATGGAAAGCATTAAGCTTAATAAACAACTTAATTCTGCAGCCACCTACTTCAATGTGTGAAAGCTGTCAGCCATTCTGTCAGCACTGACTGTGAGGGCTGAAGCTTGGCAGAATAATAATACATTAGCATTTAAAAAAAAATGCAATGAAGTAATCTAATGGAATGACAATGATAATACCTTATGATCATGTATGCATTACAAACTTAGAGCATGACATTTTTCCCCCAAATAGAAAACATCATACTAGAGCATCTATGTAAACACACTAATGTGGTGTAGCATTTCAATTATAGTGAGGTTTTTGTAGATGTTTGTTTAACCAATTGCATAGAATATTCCATTTTTATTAAAAATTGAGCAGTGTCAATATTCTGAGATTAGATTCTTGGAACTGGGCAACCCGGTTAAATAGTGAGAATCATCAACGTGAACATAATTCAATAGCCACAGGTACAGGGATGAGTGGGGATCAATTATGGCACATTTCCTCCTCAACACAGCTCAGTCACCTCTCTTATGTCATTCATACTTTTGCACAGTTACTAGAGTCAACCTCCCACAATCAGCATTGTCCAGTCCTCAATCCTCTCCTATTCCACATTTTCTCTCACTAACCTTGTGGAATACTTCAATTTGTACTGCCCATTATCATCAGCTGTCTGGCCATCTAACTTGTACACTTGCCAAGACAAACCGCACAGTCAATTAAGAAAAGGAAGAAAGAAATGAGAGGAAAGGTAGAGAAAAGGACTGAAGAGACAAACAGATAAGGTGAGAAAAACAGGAAGAAATAGAAAAATACCTGAAGAAATGGCACTAGAGAAAAGAAAGCTGATGGAGTGAAGATCAATGAGGTACAGGTGAAAGGGAGTGCATGCTAGACAGAGTCTGAAAAATGTAGGTACACATAGAAAGGAAAATAGATTCAGCAAGGAACGAAACAAATTAACAATCAAAAGATAAAAGTAGAGAAAAATAAACTGTAATTAAGAAAGCCAAAGAAAACCAAGAGCAGGGAGAGAGAGAAGAAAAACTAGAGAGAAGGAAAAAACAGAGAAAAGGAGAAAGAGAAAATTGAGAGAGAAAAATAAAACAGAAAGAAAAAAGAAAATTTCATGTGGTGTGTGTTTAATGCCTTCCAAAGACTGCGACAAAAGCACTTACAGCGAAGTTGGGGTCATATTATTACTGCAAATCAGTCAGCACACGAAATAAAACTGCATTTCTCTGAATATCCTCTTTATCATTAAAATAAAATCACGTACTGGTCATTTGCACTTACAAGTTACGCATGTTATCGAATATACATGGATACAAATAACAATATCATTGATAAAACGGTGTGTAAATTTGAGTCACTTCCATTTCCTCAGTCTCTGCACATGCACACACAGTCTTTAAATCAAGATGGTGTCCTAATGGAATGTGTGCTCAGTTTGTTAGCTGCTCCTCCTAGGTGCTATGCCATGACTGTCGTTGTTGTCAGTTGGTCTAACTCCCAGTAGCAGTTGATAGTGACAAGATGATTAGTTTCTGTGAAAGCGAAAATGTACATTCATGGCCTATCTGGGATGTGATGTGTCATAAGCAGCTCATTACTTTGCTTAGATTGCTATTCTTCACAAGCACCTCACTGGCTGATGTGATCATAATCTCATTGCACAGCTGTGACTAGTTAAATCGTTTTTTCTTGCTTTCCTCAGACTAGGTTCAACTTCTTGACGGCTTACATAGGTGTACTTCAGCATTTCTTTTCTCATCTCCTCAGGGATAATGACTCTGTCTTTTGAACAATGCCTTTTGGCCTCATCTATGTATGGGCACGTAATGGTGCAGTGGTATTATCGGCAGACTATTAATCCAGAGACTCAGGCAACATTCTGGGAACCTGGGTTCAAATCCCACAATGGCAGATGGGGAAATTTGAATTCAATAAATATCTAGAATTGGGAATCTCATGGTTATTATGAAACCATTGCTGAATGCTGGAAAAACCCATCTGGTTCATTAAAGCCTCTTAAGGGAAGGAAATTGTCGTCTTTACCTAAATGTGACTCTAGACCCATAGCGATGTGGTTGACTCTCAAATTGCCTTCTGGGCAATTAGGAGTGGTCAATAAATGCAGGTCTAGCTAGTGATGCCCACATCCCATGAATTAATTTTTAAAATTTCCTAAAGTATCTTACAGTGAGAGTGATTTGAGCAAGACGCTGGTCTTTCACATTCAGTGCCTCTGCTGAGTTGATGGTTTCCAGAGTACGAGATAAAAACAATGACTGCAGATGCTGGAAACCAGATTCTGGATCAGTGGTGCTGGAAGAGCGCAGCAGATCAGGCAGCATCCAAAGAGCAGCGAAATTGACATTTTGTGCAAAAGCCCTTCATCAGGAATAAAGGCAGTGAGCCTGAAAGCGTGGAGAGATAAGCTCGGGGAGGGTGAGGGTGGAGAGAGGGTAGCATAGAGTACAATGGGTGAGTGGGGGAGGAGATGAAGGTAATAGGTCAGGGAGGAGAGGGTGGAGTGGATAGGTGGAAAAGGAGCTAGGCAGGTCGGACAAGTCCGGACAAGTCATGGGGAGAGTGCTGAGCTGGAAGTTTGAAACTAGGATGAGGTGGGGGGAAAGGGGAAATGAGGAAGCTGTTGAAGTCCACATTGATGCCCTGGGGTTGAAGTGTTCCGAGGCGGAAGATGAGGCCTTCTTCCTCCAGGCGTCTGGTGGTGAGTGAGCAGCGGTGAAGGAGGCCCAGAACCTCCATGTCCTCGGCAGAATGGGAGGGGGAGTTGAAATGTTGGACCACGGGGCGGTGTGGTTGATTGGTGCGGGTGTCTCGGAGATGTTCCCTAAAGCGCCCTGCTAGGAGGCGCCCAGTCTCCTCAATGTAGAGGAGACCGCATTTGGAGCAACAGATACAATAAATGATATTAGTGGATATGCAGGTAAAACTTTGATGGATGTGGAAGGCTCCTTTAGGGCCTTGGATAGAGGTGAGGGAGGAGGTGTGGGCATAGGTTTTACAGTTCCTGCGGTGGCAGGGGAAAGTGCCAGGATGGGAGGGTGGGTCGTAGGGGGGGGGTGTGGACCTGACCAGGTAGTCACGTAGGGAATGGTCTTTGTGGAAGGCGGAAAGGGGTGGGGAGGGAAATATATCCCTGGTGGTGGGGTCTTTTTGGAGGTGGCGAAAATGTCAGCGGATGATTTGGTTTATGTGAAGGTTTGTAGGGTGGAAGGTGAGCACCAGGGGCATTCTGTCCTTGTTACGGTTGGAGGGGTGGGGTCTGAGGGCAGAGGTGCGGGATGTGGGCAAGATGCGTTGGAGGGAAATTGCGGTCTCTAAAGAAGGAGGCCATCTGGTGTGTTCTGTGGTGGAACTGGTCCTCCTGGGAGCAGATACGGCGGAGGCGGAGGAATTGGGAATACGGGATGGCATTTTTGCAAGAGATAGGGTGGGAAGAGGTGTAATCCAGGTAGCTGTGGGAGACGGTGGGTTTGTAAAAAATATGTCATGTCAAGTCGGTCGTCAGGTCCAGGAAGGGGAGGGAGGTGTCAGAGATGGTCCAGGTAAATTTAAGGTCAGGGTGGAATGTGTTGGTGAAGTTACATCAAGCTATTGCTTCCTGTTGAATCTGGAAGATTCCAAATTCTGTCTTGGCCTCCTCAATGTTTTCATCAGCAATGCCAAAATGCTGTCAAGAGCAGCAATGTAAAATCCATTGTCCTTACTTGCATATCATGCCAAGATAACATATCTGCAAATGGTATAACAGAAACAGAAGCAGTTTGAAGACGATTTTTTGATGTGGTTTGTGGTCAGACACTAATGTCACTTTGTCTCTCTCAAATAAGTGTTTATTAAAGTGCTCACAAACAAAGACAACAGCCAAACATTTTTTCTCAATTTCAGCATATTGTCACAGTTTGACATAACATCCTTGATAAAAATGCACCTGGTTGTCCTTGCTGCATTTTCTCACTGGCTTCACACTGCAAAGTGACTTCACCTTTGAAATTTTAGTGCCTCAGCACTGTCACTGTCATCACTAGTTGTTTGATTCTATTGAGAACTGCTTCTTATTTCGTATATCCTTAGCAGTGAGTTGCACAGATAGTCACACTCTTGATGACAAATTAGGTAAGGACTTTGCTGAACAATCCACAAATTCATCAAATTATTGCACTGTTTTCATATCTATTGATTGCTACATCTCTGCTACAGATCTCACTTCGTCAGGAACCAGGTGAAGTGCTTTTGCTTGTCAATACATTACTTCAGGCATCTTCAATTGCACCTTGCACTGCTGAACATGCTTCTTTTCTTTTGTTAGATGTCCTCTGCAATATTTACATACTGTCCTCTGGTTTTGATCTTTCTGCTGGCTTTTCTGCAAATATTTTGTTCTTGTTTCCAATCTTTTGTTGACATTTAGCTGGAATGTTTCTCAGCATAAAGCAAAGCCTGGAGTCCAACATCTCATCTTCAGACTGGACACTTTACAAACTTCTGGACTTAATGTTGAGTTCAACACCGTCAGATTGTGAACCCATTCTCATTCCTTCCTTTTCTTTTAAGCTTTACTTGTTACATGCTACACTCTGTCATCATGTCCTCTCTCCCCTCGTCCCACTCTACTGGGACTGTCTGTTCTGTCCAACTGACAAAGAAAGATACTATGTGCCAGTCTTGGTGACTTGCATTGATTTCTTATCACAGAGAGAAAGTCAGCTAGATCGCAATTGTGTTGAACACTGAACACAATCTCTTAGCCAGATAGAGAGTGAATATGTTTCCGTGCAGCACAGTGTGATGTCAATGAAAACCTGCAGCATGTTCAAACAGCCTCTTGTTGTCCTCTTGCTAAGAACATTAGAAGTAGGTACTCACCTACATTAGAGGAAAAAGTGAAGTCTGCAGATGCTGGAGATCAGAACTGAAAATGTGTTGCTGGTTAAAGCGCAGCAGGTCAGACAGCATCCAAGGAACAGGAAATTCGACGTTTCGGAAGGGCTTATGCCCGAAATATCGAATTTCCTGTTCCTTGGATGCTGCCTGACCTGCTGCGCTTTAACCAGCAACACATTTTCAACTCACATACATTAGCCTCACTCTTCCTTTAGCTCTGATCTGAACAGTTTATTTTCATAAATAGCATAAATAGTGTCAGAAGAGTCTCTAAAGTTTTCAAAACCTCTCCTGTCTGGTGTTTCTGCTTCTCAGTGAGATCTGGGATGCAATACAGCTTATAGCACTCCTGCCTCTGCACTGTTGTCGTGTTGCAACTCATATGCTCAGAATTTTTAATTAATTCGGTTGTTATTTCATTGTTTTGCCACTGGAGTAGAAATAAAAATCAAATTCTGTCTCATATCTCCTTACAATTTTAAGGGCAGGAGGAAGTGAAAAATGCATATTCATTTTGACTCATCCAGTCATTTGAAGATGTAACCTGTTGTTTTAACTTCTCCCTTGATATTTCTTTTAGTAGTTGTCTCTCTTACAGTTTTGAAAATACATACATAAATGCCCTACTCTGACACCATATTTCAAATGAAGTGTGTTTGATAGTTCCACAGATTGCATACAAAGGCAATTAAAGCAGAGGTTGAGGTCACAAGACAACAGTAAGCCAGTGCACTAGTGGTACAATTGTAATTTTCAAAATAAAAAGCAATATGATTCTGGTAAACAAAGCAAAGTTAGCTGACAAAAACATTCTACTAGAATTGTGATGCTGGCTACTGTGAGATACTGGAGCATTACATTAAGCAACAGTTGTCAAAGGATCTGCCAGAGTTCTTTAAAAAAATACCTTTTGGATGAACGGATATAATTGCAAATCTCACAGCAGATAGATTTGGGTCAAGAAGGAAATTAAGATGTAAGAAGTCAAACATAAATGCAATCCTCCAGGAGTCTGCTGACTTTCAGTCGTAAGACAGATGAGAAGAGTGGGCTGGACAGCCAACCTCCTCTTAATACACCTCTTACTAGTTTAATTTAAAAACATTAATGAAAATTGCTGCCTAAAATGATACGTGTTCCACCCTTAACACTCATCAAACAAGTTTCCCATGAGTTGGAAAGAAAAGAATCAAACTGTTCTCTGGGCAGGAAGGGTCAGTGTTTCTCCATAGCCCACCAAGCTGCTCTGTCACTTCCACTCATAATCGCACTGTGATCAGATCCAGCTGCCACATGACCCTGTGACCTGCTGCTATTCCCCATAGACCACACTATTATCACCAGCATGCCCATCTTCTCCCTGCTGATTCTTTTTCCATGGTGTCACATTCTAGTGTATTCTGAATTTCAACTTAATTTTTATATTTAAAAATGGACCATGACAAGTGCAGAAAGATGTCTGCCTCAGGAACACCTAACTTATTTTGTAGGCTGGAACATTCCCTCATCTCAAAAGGGAACAAAAAGACTGATGTTGATTCAATGTCTCTTCCTGAAACAAATTCAAAAGGGTAATTCCACACTAAATGAGCCATTGGACTGCCTGCTTCAAACTTCAGTGGTGTGAAAGTCTTAGCATAGGATGCTTAAACATCCTAGCTACTCCACCATATTTGGAAAATGACACTGGTCTTGAAAGGGTCACACGAGGAAAGTTATATTTTCTGATTACCTTTGAGAACAATAAGTGGCTCTATGGAGATAATTCCATTGGAAAGTGATTGAACCAGCTGCTAGTCAACTAATCAAAAGGTCTGAAGCAGCAATAGCTTGAAAGTAGGAGAAGAACTCTCCTCAACCTTTCCCATCTTTTGAGCTCACCTGAGAAACATGACTGTAAGAAGCCTCGCGGTTAACTGACAAAACACACATTTCTTACATACAAATATACTGATCATAGAAATTAAAAAGGAAATGTAGGTTTTGCCAATGACAGTGACCCTCCCACCATACCCTTACCAGATTTTCAGCACACCACCCTCAATCTTCTCCATGGATGGACTTTCTCAACAATCCACTTTCATAGACAAATCTTTCTTTTCCTGCAATCCAGTTCCTCAGCTGCAGTCTTGCATCATAAGCCTACAAGCTCAACCCAGTCAACCAGCCTTCCAGTCTGGCTGAGGCGAGGAAATCAAGACAGAAGCTGAAAATCATATCTTGTCATTAAATTTGGCATGATCTGGAGGACACCTCTAATTCTAACTTCCCAGCACACTAAACTCCATTAGCCATCCAGTTGCTAAACACTCTATTGATGCTTGTGCTCAAACAGAGCTGTGAACTAGTTGTTGAAGAGGAAGATAAATAGAAGGACAAATATCTCATCACAATGAAGTGTTCTATCAGCCGGAAAATCTTAAAAACAAGCCTCACTGATAGGATCCCTAATTAAATGGCACTAAATGCTGAGAAAGGCTGATGAGGGTGGTCTGAGGCTTGCTCTTCCCAAAAAAAGAGGCTATCATGGCAAAAGTGATCATCGGAATAGCACAACATGGAACTATCCGCCGGATGCTCAAGGAGTCTTTCAATTTTCTGTAGGGCCAACCTGGTACACAGTTTGCTGATTATGAATTATGAATTAAACATATCAGGAACAAAGTAGATCTTAAAGCTCCATCTCGAATATTACAGAGCTCAGGTGGCATAGGTCTTGCAGTATTTTGAGCATCTGACAACTCATTACTGAGACAGATGGGAAAGAGGTAAGTAGATATTTTCAGGCTTACTACCATCTGTGTTCTTACAGACTCAATAAGCTTTGTGCAGTTAGGAAGGAGAGACCCCACCCACAGTGAGACACAGCCTGAGTGAGTATATAGTTTGGGAAATTTGGAGGCAATGTGGAAATTCGATAAAGAGGGGAAGAGATGCATTTTACTTGCTTTTTATGGTTACTGGTTTATAAGATTCCTTTTAAAACAGGAGTGTGACATCATAGGTAAACCGCAAGTTCATTGGTTGGTGATAGCTACTAATTTGACTATATATTATAGGTTACCTTCAGATTAAGGGTAAATAGACAAAATATTTACAGGCTACAAGCTAAAAGACCAGCTTTTTAAAATCAAAGTAAATAGAGATGCTGACCCTATTGTGGCACGTAGTGATCACACCTGTGGCAAGCGTTGGTTTCTTGAGGAACATCCGGCTCTAAGTTAACGAGCTGGGAGTCTCAGCTTCAAACACACCTAGATGTTGTGCTTCAGCAGGCAGTCACACCCCTTGGATTAACGGCCTTAAATTCAAATCAGTGATCAGGGACAGGAGGTTGTGACTAAGAACGAGACAGATAGAAGGCTCCAGCCCTTGAGCTTGTCTAACAGGTTTGAGATTCTTGCTCCCTGAATCAATAAGAGTGGGTGCTGTCAGGAGGATGAGCAAACTGACCATAGCACTGTGGTACAGGGAGTCATTCATGAGAGGGGAGAAAAGAGAAATGTAGTTGTAATAGGGGATAGTATAGTCAGAGAATAAGACAGCCTTCTCTGTGGTCTGGACCAAGAGTCCTGACGGTTGTGTTGTCTGCCTGGTTCTGCAGAGTAACTTGAACTTGAAGGACTTGTTGTATGAGAAATGATTGAGGACTCTGGGTCTTTCCTTGATGGAGTTTAGAAGGATGAGGAGAATCTCATTGAAACTTATAGAATACTGAGAGGCCGACACAGACTGAATATGGAGAACTTGTTTCCACTAACAGGAGAAACGAGGACCTGAGGGCACAGCCTCAGAATGAAAGGATGGCCTTTTACAACTGAGATGTGGAGGACTTTCTTCAGCCAGAGGGTGGGGAAATCTGTGAAGCTCATTGCTGTAGAAGGCTCTGGAGGCCAAGTCATTGTGGGGGTATTTAGGTTTTTGATTGATAAATGGATCATGGGTTACATGGAGAAGGCAGGAGAATGGGGTTGAGAAATATATCATTAGTTATCAGTGAATCAAATGGGTGGCAGACTCGAGGGGCCAAATGGCCTAAGTCGGCTCCTGTATCTTACATTCTTATGGACTTCATACTCTTTGGCAGAGAGGTAATAAAATGATTTCTTTTAAAAAAATGCTGAGGGAAAATATAATCTTAGAAAATGAAAATTCTCCAATTAATGATGACATACCTTGAAATGTTAGACAAAATGAAACACAGATGTCATCTGGACTACTCTGTCTTATGAGAAAAGTCTTCGATGGGAAGATCAGAGAACATGTGCAAAGATATTAGGAAAGACTTTGACTGACCTTACACTGTCCACTGGTGTGCCTGATGATTTAGTTTGGCTGCTCAGAACTGGCTCTTCTTTTTTAAACTGTTAAAAGGAAAAGCAGCAATGAGAAACAATCAACGTTCATTTTATTTGGCAGCCATGAATTGGCAGTATCTGTATTCCTGCTGCTATGCAAATGCTACAAATCTGTGAATTGATTAGTCTGTCTGGAGAACAGCTATACAGCAGAATGGCAATAACCTGCACCAACTAGGCATGTGCACAGAATTGCCAACTCATCATGCATCCAAAACTTCTTTGTATCATGATGAAATGTAGCAGTATGAATCATGCTGCTGGAAAAATAACCCATTCCTCACTCTTTTTAATTTTGAAATTTCAAATTTTCATGAAATTATAATTTTAGCTCAAATCATAGAAGTTTATGACAAAGAGGAAGACCGTTTGGTTCATTATATCTGCTTGAAAAAGTACTATCCAAATCCAGGTTAAATGATCTGAATCGTAAAGGAAATAATAATGACCTTATGCTTCATGTACCTGGCATATTTTCACCTTTGGCAGTTCAGTTTTAGTAACAATGCAGTAGAGAAAACAGATGTGCAGAGAAATATCAGGGAGGAGCTAGAGTAGGCCATTTAGCATATCAAGCCTGTTTCATAATTCAATGTGGTCATGGCTGAATCTCTATCTTAATGACATACTCTCACTCACTTCCCATTTCCTTGATACCTTTAATATCTAGAAATCTATTTATAGAACATAGAACATTACAGCGCAGTACAGGCCCTTCGGCCCTCGATGTTCCACCGCCCTGTCATACTAATCTGAGGCCCATCCCACCTACACTATTCCATGTACGTCCATTTGCCTGTCCAATGACATTTCTTTCTGTAATATATCCTGACTGAATCATTTTGTGTGATTGAGAATTCCGAAGGGGCATCACCCATTCACCTGAGCACTAAAAAGTTTATGTGTTCTGTGGCCGTGCCCCCTTGTTCCAGATTTCCAAACAAGGGAACATCATCCTTATATCCAGTTGTCCAGTTCTCTCAGAATTTCATATGTTTCAATGAGATCCCCTCTTTTTCTTCTAAGTTTCAATGAATACAGGCCCAGTCAACCCAATCTCTCCTTATACAATATGGCCAACACTTTTGCGAGAAAAAATGTCATAATGAAGCCGAAGCAGTATACTAAATGTTTTCTAGCACATTCCACATAGTTAAGTAACCAAACTGCAAGTGAAGCAACTGCAGTTATTTCCAAGGTTTCAGCTGGAACATGTTACTGTCACAGTATCTTCACACATCAGTCATCCATCCGCAGATCAAACTTTATTCTCCACAGCCATATGGTCTTCAAAATCAAGAATGACAAAGTTATAAATGACTGGAACTGTGAACTCTGCTGGTATAGAAAATGTCCTCATCTTTTGTTGTTATTTCAGGCACGTATATGGTACATTTGTATTACATCACCTCTAACCATACAGGTTTTGCATAATTCACTGAAACTAAACTGTGACTTGTAATTATATAGTAGGTTAATGTAATAAACTGGAGCATTAAGCAACATTTGAAACTGAGCTACACGGGATGGCGTTAGGGTTCTTGGATAAAAGGTTTCAATGAAGAACTGTATTGCAGTTAAGACACAAACTCCGTTTCTCTGTTCTCCACATATTTTGCTGGGTTTGCTGAGTTTCCTCAGCATTTTGTTTTTATTTCAGATCTTCAGCATCAGCAGTATTTTGCCTTTATTTAACTTGGTTAGAGGTAGCTTCTAAGTAATGTCTTAAAGGAGGTAAAAAAAGATAGAGGAACGGAGAACTTTGGGGAATGATTCCAAAGCTTAGGACGCAGGCAGCTGGAGACATAAAGACCAACTAACCTGAAGAATTTTCAAAATTACATATTATCATATCATAGAATCCCTACAGTGCAGATAAAAGCCATTTGGCCCATCATATCTGCACTGACCCTCTGAACAGCATCCCGCCCAGATCCACATTCCCCTCCCCCATCCATTACCGTGCATTTACCTGTTTAATCCACCCAGCCTACACATCGCTGGACACTATGGGGAAATTTAGCAAGACAATCCACCTAACCTGCATATCTTGGACTGTGGGAAGAAATCCACATGGACATTGCGAGAATGTGAAAACGCCACTCACACAATTGCCTGAGGGTATAATTGAACTAAGATCCCTAGGGCTGTGAAGCAGCAGTGCTAACCATTGTGCCACCCTGCCGCCCATTAGACCAAAATTGATGACCACAGCTATCACCAAGAAGTGGACACAAAGATAGTAGATTTGGGAAAGTCGCAGGGGATTGGAAAACTGCAAATATAAATTCCTATTCAAGGAAAGAGCAGAAAATGACGCCCAGCTACCCTAACATCTGACATTGGGAAAATGTTGGAATCTATTATTTAGTAGCAGAATATTTAGAAAATAATAAACAATCAAGTTGGGTCAAAGTGGTTTTGTAAAAGCAAAATTGTGTTTGACAAATTCACTCAAGAGTTTTTTGAGCATGTGACAAACAGATTTGGACAAAGGGGAATCAGTAGATGCAGTACATTTTGATTTCCAAAAGGCAATACATAAAAGATTACTGCACAGAATAAATGTTTATGACATCAGCGGTGACATGTTAGTATGGATGTCATAATCAGCTAACTTATAGGAAACAGAGTCAGCATAAATAGGTCATTTTCAGTTGAGGAAACTCTAGCTAGTAGAGTATCAAAGGTATCAATGTTTGAGACTGCAACTATTGCCAAACTAAGTTAATCATTTTGACAAATAGACCAACTATATTTCAGCTAAGTATGCTGATAATACAAAGATAGGTAGAAAAACAAGCTGTAAGCAGATTATGAACGGCCATATTTTTATCTTCAGGGAAGATAGAGGAAGTCAGGAAAATTCCTGGCTTCACAAATCTACCTCAGAGAATATTGGTTCTGAAGGAAGAAAGACAGTTGTTTCTACAAATTATTTAAGTCCCAGATATCCTGTTGACATCACTGCATTGTTACCATTTAGCACATCCAGGAATTTCCACAACAAAATGCTTTCAAGCTGGAAGATAAGGAAATGGAAATCTCACAAAATTTCTGGCCTGTTCTTTATCTAGTGAATTAACTTTTGCATCTTTCAATGCCTTGCTTACAATTTTTAGACCAGGATCTCAGACATTCTTAAAAGTCTGGGCTTTGATTTGATGGTCCAAATTTTGCACGGGGAATAACAATTAGGCTATCATTGCTCACATTATATTGCACAAAATTAAAAAACTGAAGAAATAAAAACCAAATAGCTTTTACAGCTCCTTGAGCCCTCTTCATTATTCAATAAGATTATAGCGAATCTTCCACCACAGTTAACTTTTCTGTCTCATTTTCACTACCCTCAATTCCCTTCAAATCATATCGGACAGAAGAGGCTTTACAGGGGTATTCAGTGGGGCCCAGGTCTCAGGCACAGAGCCTGTCCCTGTTGCACAGAAGGAAAGGAGGGAAAGGAAGGGGGTGTTTGTCATTGGGGACTCAATCGTTAGAGGGTCAGATAAAAGGTTTCTTGGGAATGACCGAGAATCACGGTTGGTGTGTTGCCTCCCAGGTGCCAGGGTCAGTGATGTCTTGGATTGTATCTTTGGGGTCCTGAAGGGAGAGGGTGACCAGCCCCAAAGTCGTGGCCCACATAGGTACCAACGACATAGGTAGAAAAACGGATAGGGATGGAAGGCAGGATTTCACGGAGGTAGGGTGGAAGCTGAGAGCTAGAACAAACAGTGTTGCTATCTCTGGTTTGTTACTCGTGCCATGTGATAGTGAGACAAGAAATAGGGAGGGATATCAGCTGAACACGTTGCTGCAGGGATGGTGCAGGAGGGAGGGTTTCAGGTACTGGGATAATTGGGGCTCATTCTGGGGAAGGTGGGACCTGCACAAACAGGACGATCTTCACTTGAACCAAAGGAGTACTAATATCCTGGGTGGAAATTTTGCTGGTGTTATTCGGGTGGGTTTAAACTAGCTCAGCAGAGGCATGGGAACCTGAGGTGTCCTTGCAGTGCACAGGACGATGAGAGTAGGGAGGACAGGGACAGGATTTCACAGTCACAGGAATGTGTTGGCAGATAGCAAGCTGGTTTGAAGTGTTACTACTTCAACGCTAGGCGTATCCAATGTGAGCTTGCAGCATGGATAGGTACCTGGGATTTCAATGTTGCGGCCATTTCGGAGACATGGATACAGCTGGTTGAGGAATTGAAATTGCAGGTTCCAGGGTTTGGATCTTTCATTGAGAACAGGCAAGGCGATAAAAGAGGGGGAGGTGTGGCCTTGTTAGTTAAAGATAGTATAACGGTGGCTGAAAGAACTTTTGATGAGGAGTCATCTACTGACATAGTATGGGCTGAGGTTAAAACAGGGAGGAGAGGTCACACTGCTTGGAGTTTTTTATAGGCCTCCACAGAGTACCAGGGAGGCAGAGGAGAGGATTGGCAAAATTATTCTGGGTAGGAGTGAAAGGAACAGGGTGATCATTATGGGGGAATTTAACTTCCCCAACATTGATTGGAAATACCATAACTCTAGTATGTCAGATAGATCAGTTTTGTCCAATGTGTGCAGGAGCGTTTCCTGACACAGTGTGTCAAAGGGCCGACAAGAAGGGAGGCCACACTGGATCTGGTGTTTGGTAATGAACCAGGCCAGGTGTTTGATTTAGTTGTAGGTGAGCACTTTGGAGAGTGTGACCATAATTCAGTTACGTTTAGTTTAGTGATGGAAAGGCTTAGGTACATGCCACGGGTCAAGAGTTATCGATGGGGCAAGGGCAATAATAATGCGATTAGGCAAGAATTAGGATGCATAGAATGGGGTAGCAAAATGCAGGGGATGGGGACAATGAAAATTTGGAGCTGGTTTAAGGAATGGATATTGCGTGTCCTTGATAGGTATGTCCCTGTCAGGCAGGGAGGAAGTGATAAGGTAAGGGAATCATGGTTTTCTACAGAAATTGCATCTCCTGTTAAGTGGAAGACTGAGGCTTATGTGCTGATGAGACAAGATGGTTCAGATGAGGCGATGGAGAGTTACAGGTCAGCTGGGAAGGATTTAAAGAGACAGTTAAAAGGAGTGAAGAGAGGACATGAGCAGTCTTTACCAGGTAGAACAAAAGAGAACCCTAAAGCTTTCTATAGGTATGTAGGGAGTAAAAGGATGATTAGGGTAGGAATAGGACCAGTCAAAGACAGAAGTGGGAAGTTGAGTGTGGACTCTGAAGATCGGAGAGGTGCTAAACGAACATTTCTCATCGGTTTTCACTCAGGAAAGGGAGAATATTGTAGAGAAGAAGAATGAGGTATGAGATATTAGACTAGAAAGGATCGAGATTAGTTACGAAGTGGTTTAGATTAGATTACCCAGTGTGGAAACAGGCCCTTTGGCCCAACCCACCCAGACCCATTCCCCTACATTTATCCCTTCACCTAACACTATGGGCAATTTAGCATGGCCAATTCACCTGACCTGCACATCTTTGGAGTGTGGGAGGAAACTGGAGCACCCGGAGGAAACCCACGCAGACACGGGGAGAATGTGCAAACTCCACACAGACAGTTGCCCGAGGCAGGAATTGAACCCAGGTCCCTGGCACTGTGAGGCAGCAGTGCTCACCACTGAGCCAGATGTGCAGGTGTTATCAATTCTAGAAGGAGTGAAAGTAGACAAGTCCCCTGGGCTGGATGGGATTTATCTGAGGATTCTCTGGGAAGCTAGGAAGGAGATAGCGGAGCCTTTGGCTTTGATATTTGAGTCGTCATTGTCTACAGGTTTAGTACCAGAGGACTGGAGGATTGTAAGTGTTGTGCCCTTGTTCAAGAAGGGCAGCAGAGATGACCCAGACAATGATAGACCAGTGAACCATACTTCTGTTGTAGGAAAGGTTTTGGAAAGGATTACAAGAGATGGGATTTATAATCATTTAGCAAACAACAATTTGATTTCAGATAGTCAACATGGTTTCGTCAAGGACAGGTCGTGTCTCACAAACCTCTGAGGTTTTTGAGAAGGTGACCAAGCATGTAGATGAGTGTCGGACAGTTGACATGGCGCAAATGGACTTCAGTAAAGCCTTATTAAAGGTTCCACATGGTAGGCTGTTGGAGAAAATGCAGAGGCATGGGATTGAGAATGATCTAGCAGCTTGGATTAGAAACTGGCTTTCTGAAAGAAGGCAGCGAGTGGTGGTTGATGGAAAATATTCAGCATGGAGTCTGGTTACTAGTGATGTGCCACAAGCATCTGTTTTGGGACTACCGCGGTTTGTCATTTTTATAAGTGATTTAAGACGCAGGCAGAGGTGGATGGATTAGTAAGTTTGCAGATGACACTATAGTCGGTGGAGTAGTGGACAGTGTGAAAGAACGTTGCAGGTGGCAGGGGGACTTGGATAAACTGCAGAATTGAGCTGAGAGGTGGCAAATGGAGTTCAATGCAGCTAAGTGTGAGGTGATTCACTTTGGGAAGAATAACAGGAAGGCAGAGTACTCGGTCAATGGAAAGATTCTTGGTAGTGTGGATGTGCAGAGGATCTTGGGAGTCCATGTACATAGATCCCTGAAAATTGCCACCCAGGTTGATAGTGCTGTTAAGGTGGTATACAGTGTGTTAAGTTTCACTGGTAGAGGGATTGAGTTCCAGAGCTGCAATGTCATGCTGCAACTTTACAAAATGCTAGCGTGGCCACACTTGGAATATGGTGTACAGTTCTGGTCATCATATTTTGGGAAGGATGTGGAAGCATTGGAAAAGGTGCAGAGGAGATTTACCAAGATGTTGCCTGGTCTGGAGGGAAGCTCTTATGAGGAAAGGCTGAGAAATTTAGGTCTGTTCTCATTGGAAAGAAGGCGGCCAAGAGGGGATTTGATAGAGACATACAAGATGATCAGAGGATTAGATGGGGTAGACAGTGAAAGTCTTTTTCCTAGGATGAAGAGTCAGCTTGCATGAGGGGGCATAACTACAAATTAAGGAGTGATAGATTTAAGACAGATGTCAGAGGCAGGTTCGTCACTCAGAGTGGTAAGGGTGTGGAATGCCCTACCTGCCAACTTAGTCAACTCAGTCACATTAGGGAGATTTAAACAATCCTTGGATAAGCACATGGATGATGATAGGATAGTGTAGGGGGACAAGCTTAGAATAGTTCACAGGTCGGCGCAACATCGAAGGCCGAAGGGCCTGTTCTGCGCTGTATTGTTCTATATACAGACCCATTCACTCTGTCCTGCCAAAAATACAGTATCATCTACACTAGACCCACTTTCCCAAAGTAGGCCCATAGACATGAAGGTTATGACATTTCAAGTGCTAATCCAACTATTTTGTAAAGGTTGTAAGGTTCCCACCTCAACTACCCTTCTAGATAGTACACTCCAAACCCCCAGCACCCTCTGGGTGAGACGTATTTCCTCAAATCCTCTCTAAACCTCCTGTCTTTCATTGTAAAATGATGCCCCCTTGCATAGAATTTTACAGCACAGAAGTTATGGTGGAATTATATAAATGTTGGTTAGGCCACAGCTAGAGCAATAATTAGAGATCCATTCCAGCATTACGCCCTTTACAGAGGATCAGGGTTCTGTGTAAATGGGGCACATCACAGCCTGCTTGTTCAACCAACCAGATTGAAGAGGCTGGAATCATAATTTCGAGTACTTGAGCCAAAGGGTCTGGAAGCCACATTGTACACAGGAACAGGACAGCACTGAAAGTGGGTGCAGAGGAGATGTACCAGGAAGTTGCCTGAGCTGGAGAGTTTCAATTATGAAGTAAGGTTGGACAGACTGGGTTTGTTCTCCTTACAACAGAGGAGATTAAGAGAGAACATGATGGAGATATATAAAATTATGAGGGACAATGGATTGGATAGAGAGGAAGAAACATTTCCCATTGATGGAGGGATCATTGTCCAGGGAGCATAGATTAAAGGTAAAGGACACATGGTTTAGAGAAGATGTGAGGTAAAAACCTTTTCACCAAAAGGGTAGTGGGAATCTGGAACTCACTGCTTCTATGGGTGCTAGAGGCAGAAACCCTCATAACATTTAAGAAGTTTTAATTATGCATTACAATGCCAAGGAATACAAGGTTTTGGGCCAACTGCTGAAAAATAGAATTAGAATAGTTAGGTTGTCATTTTTGACTGTATGGACAAGATGGGCCAAAGGGCATTTTTCTGTGCTGTAGATCTCTATGACTATTGACTTGATGACCAAGGAGAACAGCTGCTTTCTATTCTTGTCAATGCTCCTCAGTCTTATATACCTCTATAAACTCTGCTTCAAATAAAATAACTTGAGATTATCCAGCTACTCTTCATAGCAGAAATGTTCCTTCCCAGGCAACATCCTGGTGGATCTCCTTTGCACCCCGCCCAGTGCATTCACATCTTTCCTAGTGTGGTGACCAGAACTGCACACAGTACTCCAGTTGTGACATAACCAAAGCCCTGTACAGCTCCATCATGACCGTGCTGCGCTTATAATCTTTGCCACAACCGATAAAAGCAAATAAACTGTTTGCCTTCTTAATTACCTTATTAACCTGTCCTGCCTCCTTCGGGGATCAATGGACAAGCATCTCAAGAACCTTTGGTTCCTCTGAGCCTCCTAATGTCCCTAGTATCCAAAAATGTATTACTTTCTGTCTTGAATATACACAGAATAATTGTTATTCAAGGTATTTTGGTCAGAAAATTCGAAAGGTTCCCAATCCTAAGTGAGGAACGTTCTCTTCATTTCACTTCTAAATCACTGCTTCCCAAGATAATAGCCCCCATAAATTCTCCAGCTGGGAACACCACCTACTGTGTTAATCCTCTAAAAATGTAAATTTCAATCAGATCACTTGTAATTCCTCTAAATACCAGAGACGGAGGTTCAATCTATTCAATTTTTTTTTAAAAAGCAGCAGAGACCTCTCATCCAAGGGTTCAATCCACTGAACACTGACTACACTTTCTTGAAGAAGAGAGTTTATTCTGTTAGGAAAAGAGTGCAAAAACACACATAACGCTCTGGATGTGGCTTAACCAATGTCTTTTTCTTAAAAACTGCAACAAAGCTTATTTACTGTTAATCTCCTATCACCTTACAATAAAAGCTAATATATTTGTCTTTCTAATCACTGTGTACTTGCTTGTAACTTTGTCATTTGTATTCAAGGACACTCAAATTCCTCTCAATAACAACACTAACTTCTCACTTCATAGAAAATATCTTGCTCTCCTAATCTCCTGACCAATTAAATTATTTCAAATTTCCTCACATTGTAGTCCAAGTTGTGCATATCCATTAAACTCATCAAAAGAAACATGTGCCTTGTTCATTGAAATGAAAATATTATTTTTCAACACTTTGATAAATTTCAGATTACTGGCAAAGCACCAATATTTCATTCAAATGCTCCAAATTATGATTCCAGCCTCTTCAATCTGGTTGGTTGAACAAGCAGGCTGTGATGTGCCCCATTCACACAGGACCCTGATCCTCTGTAAAGGGATGGATCTCTAATTATTGAAAGTTACCACATAAATGTCTATGAAGTCAGTGAACAACAGAGTAGAATTACTTCAAAATCCAAACCATAAATGTTTACAGTGGATATTTTAGCAAAGCATGGATGCATTCAGTAGAAGTATTATTTCAGAATTTCTTAGCATCTGCAGAAGGGTGTACAATGCGTCCTATCTGGGACAGCCTGAAGAATGAATTCTCAACTCTGTTATTTAAGATACGTGATGACTTAAAAAGTACTAACAACTGCTCCTTTTCTACTTTGAGCACTGCAATTAAAGCAGCTTGGCTTCCTTCTTGGATGAAAACAAAAATACAGTTTATTGACAAAGTGTACTTTCCAGTTGAAAGGAATAAAGAACGTAAGCTTGCTTTTCCAAATGATTGAAAAACAGCAGGGAGATATTTCAAGCACTATATTTCTCCTGATTGCCAACTGCTCATGTCACTCACAAGATAATCCTCTATAATAGCAGCAACTTTCCACTTTGCACCATGTTTTGTAAGAGAGAATATTTTTTATGCAAAAATGTGAAATTGCATAACAATAACTTTTAGACATTATCGGAGTCGACATGCATTTATCAAAGTTTATTATGGAATACATGACAGCAAACTCAGTAATGTTTTCTAAGGGACTAAACAGAGTCTGCATCATGCTATGTGTTGGATTTGCTGCTACCATTCTCACTAAATGTAAGGATAACAGGACTGCCATGGTCAAATGCAATAAAAGAAAACCACTTTCTGATATAAACTAGATGGGACTCTTATATTGAACGGAAATACCTCATTGAATGTTAACAATTAGTATGAGGTTTTATTGATACGATGGACATTGCTACAGAGTTCATGAAGAGAACCAGGATATTAGGTCATATTCTGCGGAGGTCTTAAGTTGTTATGCTCAAAATAACATCAAACCTTTTCACTCACACACAATATCTCCCCCAAACTTTTTCTCCCCGTTTTAGTATTATATTTGTATATATAATTATATCTAACACTATCCCATTGCCGCAAATGCTTCGTTCCTCCATCGCCCTTGCACCTCTCAGACTTTACAAATTCAGGTGAGCTGCAGTTTTCATAATTCTTCCAGAATGTTCTTTTTACAGATATTTGCTAGTTGGAAGACCATTGCCTTTTATTTCTTTCTGATAGTTTGAGCTCTGTAGGTCCCTTCAAACTGAAAGATGTTTTATCTCCTGGAGACATTGGGGTCATCTTTTCTGCTGAAATGAACAATTGTGTCTTTACTGTGTCTATAGGACCTGTAATCTGTTGGACTTCCTCTGTAGAGGGAACCTTTTCTGCTGAAATAGGCAATTTTTAAAAATTTCCTGAATCTCTGAGATAATTGCGTCCCTGTGGCATCTTGAACCATTGGTCAACGCTTCACAATGATATCTTTCCTAGAATTGTAACACCACTTCTTTTATCTATGTCAGCAGATTTTATTCCCAATCTGTCTGCAGATCTTTGCTAGAATATATAGGTTCTGTCGTTCAAATATTGATTGGTTTAGACATACTTATTTGCTCTCAGTGATTACATTATTGATAAAACTGACATGTTTCATTCCTCAGTTCTGTATTTAAGAACTGTTTCATGCTCAGCATGATCTGTCTCAGTCACTAAAGATTATTTTTGGTGAGAAAAGGACTATTTCTGCTTGAAATAGTCTCATGTGAGTTACCTCAGCATTTTGTATTAGACCCAATTATTTGTTCATCAAGTGGTGTTGTAGGCTGAGTTAAATCAGTTAAAAATTTGTCAATCAGTTCAAATGGAGTACATTGCACATCTACTATCTGATTGCTTGTGTTTTCTTCCAAACCTTGCTATGTTATGCAATCTGAAATCTCTTCAGTGTTAATAGCAGTGAAAGATATTTCTGATAACCTGTTTTCATTATAGGTTCCCACATTGTTGACAGTATAAAACAAATTTCTTATGCTAACACATAATATCAATGGTCTTTGCTGTTTATTTGGCTTGTGCCATGAGTCCAAGGAATCTTCTACTCATTTTCTTCTGACAAGTAGTTCCTTAACTGGCTTTTCCTCGACCAGTATTGCACTGACTTTAACTAATTTAATTCCTTATGTCATTTGAAGAGCATGAGAACATGATGAACTTTCCTAGTCAAAGAGCCAGATTTCTCGATTGTGAAATACATATAAATTTGTAGCATTTGGTATTCCCTATAATGCTAGTTACTCATAATTCCTTTAATCTTAAGTACAAAGGACCATGTAGTTACATGATTGTCAGTTGCACGGTATTTCTAAACCATGGATCAGTATTGGATTACATGCATTTTGATGTCCAACTTGAAATTCATGAAATAAAATATTGAAATGAATATCAGTCAAAATGTAAAGAATTGATCCCTATTTTTCTGATTAGTTCATTAGTATTTTTTAAAAATGTTGTAGATTGTTCCATCTTTGTGAGGTAGTCATTTCTTGCTTTTCGGAAATAGTGTCCTACTTTGGCGCATTTTCTGAAAGTGGCCTTTTCCTCAGCTGTTACACATTTGCTTTTAATAGCTGGACACTGTTTCTGCCTGTGAAAATTCTTTGCTGCACAGTGCTGACAAGGATTGTAAATGTCTGGTGCCTACCCTCTTCACTATAACTGAATTCCCGTGTGTGTAATTCATCCTTCTACCCTAAGAATTGAATGGACACTGTTGATACCATGCTAAAGTCAATTTTCTCTTAGAATTGATGTACATCCAGACTCCTGCTTTGCTCACTAAATGAATGACTTTCTTTAGAGTCAGGTTTTCTTTGGACCGTGTTATGATCAGATGAAGAGGGTAATCATCTCTTCTTCCTTTAGTTGTCTCTCAGCCAGTCACAAGTATTATTTTACATACTTGTCAATTAAAGACATAGTTAGAAGATCATAATGAAGGAGCTATTTGCAACATTTTCTTGAAAGGAAACAGGAATCTTTAAATCTATTAACTTTGAGCAAAATAATGAAAATATGACATCAAACCCATAATATATAGACAATAAGTTTAGAAGTCCAAATGTCTAATATAGACCAAAAGAATAGACTACATAGTTTAAAAAAAAAGTTATAGCCCCTGCAGAGTTAAGATTTCTAACCTGAGATCAAAGTTGTACAAATGGAATTGAATGTATTGGTGTCTCTCAGCAGTGGTGAATTTTGTAGATATTTTTGAGTTCTCATAGAATGGTTATTTCCTTATTTTCACTTCAATTAGGCACCATTTTCCAAGATCAGAAGGGAAGTGGGTAGGGATAGTCAGACTTTTTTGGTGTCTATAGTGGCACAGTGGTTAGCGCTGCTGCCTCACAGTACCTGGGACCCAGGTTTCAGTCTATCCTCAGGCAACTGTCTGTGTGGAGGTTTCATGTTCTCTCTGTCTCTGCAGGTGTTTCCTATCGGTACTCCGGTTCCCTCCCACAGTCCAAAGATTTGTAAGTTCGATGGATTTACCATGCTAAATTGTCCATTGTGTCCATGGGTGTGCAGGCTAGGTGGATTAGCCATTGGAAATCTCAGGTTACAGGATAGGTTAGGAGATGGGTCTGGGTGGAATGGTCTTCAGAGAGTTGGTGTGGACTCATTGAGCTGATTGGCCTGCTCCCACATTGTAGGGACTCTATTTGTATATAACCAAACATGTTGTTTCTTTCTGCTGTTCAAAAGCAGCTGTTGAAATATAGTTGTGTGTATTCCTGAGTCTGGCTTCATTGTCTGTCCAAAGTGGCTAACTGGCAGGTAAACCTTTATTTCACCACATATGAAATCATCATACATACGTGACTCAAAACAGGAGACACAGATTTGATTTATTGAAGCTTGACTCATTTGACTGATTTCAACATCTTTAGATAAAATGGTAATTTCATAATTGGCTGTTTCATTTACTCTATTTAATTCTCTAGACTTGCCTCAATCTGGGGTTGTGATGAGCTGTAGTTAGGTCCTGAAGTGACCAGCTGTAGTTAAGTCCTTAGGTCAACATATATGCTGTTTTAGTTCATGAATGTTTTCTGGTATACCAGCCAGATTATGGATGATAACATTCAATAGTTCATATCTGTCATCATTATAACAGTTGTTATAAAGCAGAGTCATCCACAATTGTATTGCTTATGATTTATCACTTGGAGTCACCATAATCACATTTCATCACTTTTCTGAAGAGATCATTAATGAAATCATCAATGGATTCCTCTGGTTTCGACATACTTCGATTAAATTTTGCTCCTTCGATTATTTTAGTCGTTCTGAGATTTAAGCACTTGTCAAAGTCTTTCAGTACTTCAAAGTATTGGTTGCTTCTTTTACCCTTTGGCAAGCTAAACCATCATCAGCTATACTCCCAATTGTATATAAAAAGATTAAATTGCTCAGTTTTTGATTTAGTGTCTAGTATGAAAGTTCTGTATCCTATTTGGCTCATCTCTGGGTTTTAAATCTTCCTGATATGCACAGTATTTAAAAACCCCAGTTAGTGTGAGCAGACTTCAGCAGAGTGAGGCAAAGGCCAAGTGAGCACACTCTTAAAAATTTGCTTCAAAATGGGAAGTCAGTACAAAGGGGCACATAGAAGCTTTCACTAAGGTTACTGCAAAAAGTAAATGTTCTAGAGGGAGGGGTGAGTGGGAGATTATTTAGATATTCATGTAGATTAGGATAGTCAGATTGTCAGAGGTAGCTATGACTTATGCTTGGGACAGTTTTCTTCAACAATGTGTAGTGGATCCAAGCAGGGATCAGGCTATTTTGGATCCACTGATGTGTAATGAGACAGATTTAATAAATGACGTCAGAGTAAATATCCCCCTAGGAAGCAGTGGTAGTAATTCAGTTTGAGAGGGACAAACTTGGGTCAGAAACAACTGTGCTCAGCTTAAATAAAGGAATGAGGACAGAGCTGGTTGAAGTGGATGGGGAAGGAAGTTTGGCAGCAAAGACAATTGAGGAAAAATGGCAAACATTTAAGAAAATAGAGTCATAGAGATGTACAGCATGGAAACAGACCCTTCAATGGCTGATGACTTACAGCAAAGTCATATCTCAGTGAGGAAGAGGAATTCCAGGATAGAGATAAGCCAATCATGATTAACCAGGGAAGTTATGGATAGCATCAAATTGAAAGATAAAAAAGCATAGAACGTGGCAAAGGTTAGTGTTAAGCCAGAGGATTGGAGAAGTTTTAAAAACCAACAAAAGACGGTAAAAGTAAAATTAAGGGGGAGAAAAAGGTTTCCTGCACCTGATGGAATGGATCCAAGGATATCAAAAGTAGTAACTACAGATTTAATGGATGTACTGGCAGAATCCTCAGATTCTGGAAAAGTCTGGGAAACTGCCAATTTAACACCTTCGTTTAAGAAGGGTAGGAAACAAAGAAAAGATACCTATAGGGAAGTTAACTTAATGTCTGCTATTGGGTAGATGTTGAAGTCTATTCTAAATTATGTAAAAGTTCAGCATTTAGAAATGCATAATATAATCAATTAGAGTCAGCATGGCTTCATAAAGGGGAAATCATGTCTTACAAATATATTAAAAGTCTTTGAGGAATAAAGAAACAGGATAAATAAAAAGGAAACAGTGGATGTCATCTATTTGCATTTTCAGAAGGCACTTGATAAGGTACCACATGTGGGATACTTAATAAGGTAAGAGCCCATGGTGTTGGACATGGTATATTAGTTTTGGTAGAGGATTGGGCTAATTAATAAAAGGCAGAGTGGCACATTTTTGAATGACAACTTGTAACTAATGGCGTGCTCCGGGAATTGGTGCTTGGCTTACAGTTAATTGCAATATATGTTAATTACTTGGATGAGAGAAGTGAATGTATTGTAGCCATGTTTGCAGATGACTCAAAAATAGGTTGGAAGACAATTGGTGAGGAAAAAACAACAGTCTAGAGAGGGATATAAACAGGTTAAGTGAATGAGAAAAAAAACTTAGCAGATGGAATACAATATGGGAAATATGAGATTATGCAGTTTGGCAGGAAGAACAGAGTGCTGAAAATTATTTAAATGGATAAAGACTGCAGAAAGCTACAGCATAGAGAGTTTTTGCAAAATCTCAAAAAGCTAGCATACAAGTTAACCAGGTAATAGAGAAGGCAAATGGAATGCTGACCTTTATTTCAAACGGAATGAGGTATAAAAATAGGGAAGTCTTGCTAAAACTGTACGAGGTACTAGTCAGACCACAGCTGAATATTGTGAATGGTTTTAGTCCCTTTTCTCAAGAAAGAAACAATGGCATTGGAGACAGCCCAGGGAGGGTTCACTCGACTAATTTGCAAAGACAGAGCGAGTAGATTGGGCCTATACTCATTGGAATTTAAAGAATGAGAGTCAAGTTATTGAAACATACAAGATTCTTATGGGACTTGACATATCAGATGCAGAAAGGCTGTTTCCCTTTGTGGGAGAGCTGAGGACCAGAGGTCATAATCTCAGAGTAAAGGGTCACCCTTTTAAGACAGAGATGAGAATTTTTTTCTCTTAAAGGCTAGTGAATTTTGGAATTCTTCACCTGTAGAGGCTGAGTCATTAAGTATATTCAAGTCTGAGAGAATAACACAATCGAGGATTATGGGGATAAAACAGGAAAATGGAGTTGAGGATTATCCGATCAGCCATGACCTCACTGAAAGGCAGACTAGATGGGTTGGATGGCCTGCTTCTGTTCCTTTGTTTATAGTCTTATGGCAATATTATTTCTGATGCTATGTCTTCCCAGTGTAATTATTTATTTTCCTGGCTTTAAAGGTTATTGTTTCATTGGAACTGCGGTGCTGCATTTTTGGAGGGTTTACCTGTATTTTGCAGCTGAAATGAAACACTTCAACCTTTTGTGGCTAAAATGGGTTTTCCTGTCTTTTTCACAATTTCATCGGATGAAGTGCTGTCCACAGCCTTAATAACCGATTCCGTTCTCTTAACAATTTTACTGAATGTATTTCTGTGGCTTTAATGAACCATTCCTGCTTTAATCTTGTTTTTTTTAAATGACTCCTACTGTTCATGATTTTAAGACATGATCCCTATTTCCTTCACAATGTTTTCCTGGATAATTGTCAATCCCTGTAGTTTATATAAATGTTTAATAAATAAACAAAAATAAATGCTTTCTGCCTTTAACATATATTTAATAAAGGATCTCCTGCCTTTTCTATGTGCTTAACAAAGTTTCTTACCTTGCTGTTTCAATGAGGTCAGGTTTGTTTAGGCTTCTAATCTGCTCATATATCACTTTAATTCTAGTTTTGCCATGTTCCTGGGTTGTGACCATGAATTAAATTGCTTTTGCAGTACTTGATTTCCCTCGCTGTCAGTGTCCTTTTGTGGTGCCAATCCACTGTGGTGATGGTGTTCAAACTATGCTGTAACTATTTTCCCAGTCTGAATTACTGTCACTTTTAAATTTTTCCTCGACCATCAGACATTTTACCTGTATTTTATGACTTGCATTCAATCTTCAGCTGAAATCAGTCTCAGGACGGTTTCTGCAAACCATCACCACATGGGGCAGTCTGCATGTGGTTTGGAGTAACTAATTGTCTTTCTCCAGGGAATTACTTCAGCACCTCTCTTACTTGGCCTGAAATGTTTTTATTATTGACTGAAGCTGCCTCTTTGTTGAATTTTGCCACTTATCTTGAACTGTCCTTGTTAGCAACAGTCTGCATTAACAGGTAACAGAGTCTGAAGATGCTGAAAACTCTCCATCATTGCTACCATGTTGTATGAGGCAGTGAAATGAAATCCTCGCCACTGTTTATTCACCATGTTTTAAGTATGGCTAACCGAAACTGCACCTTACAACGTGGTAGATTTGCTGCCATCATCCTCTTTAACTGCAGGGATCTACAAGGCTTGGTCCAATGCGACAGAGGAAAACTACTGACTGGTCTAACTAGAAGAGGCTCTTATATTTAAAAAGTAGCAGCTTATTGCATGTTAGCACTAGTTACAAGGTTAAATTGATTTGACAGACATTGTCATTTATGTCATGAGGAGGAACTAGGTCTTAATCCTCTAAGATCCTAGGCTGTTCTGCTAACACCCAAATGACACATCGTAACAGGTAGCGCTGATACGCTGATATCAGACACGTATACTTCATCTACCCTCAAGTTTTTTCTTCCATTGTTAATGTTTTACATTTGTGTATATAATAATGTTAAACACTACCCCATTTCTTCCAGAGGTCTTGAATTGTAGTGACCATATTTCTGTAAGTTTTAAGTTACTTATGATAATAGTAGTTCTTGTGTGAATGTACTAAATTTAGGGAAGGCTAACTACCACAATATTAGGGAGAAACTGGGAAATGAAGACTGGCAAACAGGATTAAGGAAAACCCCAAAGAGCAAGAGGATAGCTAGAGAAAGGGTAGGCACAGTCAGGGATGAAGGAGAGAATTTATGCATTGAGCTGGGAAAATAGATGAAGTCCTTAGTGTATACTTCATATTGGTATTCACAAAGGAGAGATCGTGGGTATGTTTCAGGAGTGATATATTGATGTTCTGGGACAGGTTAATGCAGAAAAGGAGGTCATGTTTTAAAAAAGCATTAAGGTAGACAAGACCCCAGGACTTGATGGGATTTTATCCCAGAAATTGCTGGGGCCTTACATGAAACCTTTGTATCCTCTTTACTTACAGAAGTTGTCCCAGGGGAATGGAAAATACCCACCACTGTTCTTATGAAGGGCAAAGTGATAATCCTGGAAATTACAGGTCATTGAGCCTTACATCAATGGTAGGGAAATTATTGGAGAAGGTTTTTAGGGATAGGATTTATTCACATTTCGGAAAATTTGGATGTATTAGCAATAAGAGAACAGCTTTGTGCAGGAGAGATTGTGTCTCACAAACTTGAATGAGATTTTTGAGAAAGTGACAAAGATGTAGAAGGGCAGGGTGGTGGATATGGATTTTAGCATGGCAATTACCAGGGTCTCTCATGGCAGGCTGATATAGGAGGTGAAGTCTTGTGGGATGAATATAGAACTGGCTTGGTCATAGAAGACAGAGAATAAAAGGTGGAAAGATTTATTCTGATTGGTGATCTGTGACCAGTGGTGTTCCGCATTGATCATTTCTGGGATCTCTGTACAGTGGTTTGTAAGACATATAAATGATTTGGAGGAGACTGTAGGTGGTCTAATAAGTAAGTTTGCAGATTACACAAAAATTGGAGGAGTGCAGACAATGAGGAAGGTTGCCAGAGGATACATCAGGATATGGAAATGCTGCAGACTTGGACTGAGAAATAGCAGATGGAATTTACTTCAGACAATTGAGAGGCTATGCATTTTGGAAGACCAAATGCAGGAAGGAAATAAACAGTAAATGGCAGAACCTTTAGTAGCATCCACAGGCATAAGGATCCAGACGTATATGTCCACAGTTTGCAGAAAGTGGCAAAACAAGTGGATAAGTTGATAAGAAGCCAATTGCACACTTGCCTTCATCAGCCAGTCAAAGAGCATAAAAATTGGCAAGAACATTGCAGCTGTATAGAATTTTGGGGAAGGCCACATTTGGAAAATTATGTACAGTTATGGTTGTTACATGATAAGGCAGATGTGGAGACTTTGGAGAGGGTACACAAATGGTTTACCAGGGTGTTGCCTGGTTTGGAATGTATTGGCTGCGAGGAGAGATTGGATAAATGTGGTTTGTTTTCATTTGAACATCGAAGGATGAGTGGTGACCTGATATAAGTTTACAAAATTAACAGAAGCATGGATAGAATGGACAGTTGGAATCTTTTCTCAGTATAGGAATGTCAATTATGAGGGGATATAGATTTAAGTTAAAAGTGGGGTGGGGAAGTTTAAAGAAGATGGGAGAGGCAAGGTTTTTTTAAAACATGGAGGGTGCTAAATCCTGGAATGCACTGCTAGAATTGGTGTGGAAGCAGATACAGTAGCAATGTTTAAAAGACATTTTGACACTTGCATGAATAGGCAGGGATACAGACTGCATAGAGGCAAAAGTTGTTTTACTGTAGAAATGCAACAGGTTCCTGTACTGTACCATTATTTGCTTTTTAGCTCTTGTACAAATTCAGACAATCTTCAGGTTTCACTATTATCTTAGAACTTTTTTTTTCAGATTTGAAAGGCTGGTAAGCTTGCTTGGTGGACGACCACTCTTTGTTGTTTTCTTTGTGATTATTTTGAGGTCTGTAGGTCCCTTCAAACTGGAGGGTCTTTAATTTCCTGAATTTTCTTTCTGGGGGACAGCTTCACTGGTAAAACAGGCAGTTGCAATTCCTCCAAGTTCCTAAACTGTTCTACCCAAATGACATAGTCAGAGTGGGAGTTACATACGCATCATGTTGGTATTTACCCTTTCAGACCCATATTCAAAAGTGATAGAACAATAAGAGCTTTAAATGCATTGGATAGTCTCAAAGGGACCTACAGCTGTCTCCTTAGGCAATTTCAACACACGTCTGCTATGCTGAAAATGTTAGAAACTTCTCAATTTGGTATGGTCTGGCCAGCCAAAATTTAAAAATCTCTTCTGAAGCTTAACTGACTCTTGGACTCACCTTTAAAACTTTCTCCCTCTCTCCATGCTCCCAAAGTCCCCTCAGTATTGCTAATGGTAGCTAATCTCAAAGCCAGTACAATGTACCCAGGTCAAGGGACCATATTTTCAATGCAGCCCAATCAAAGAAACTGGTTGGCAGTTCACAGAACATCCTTGGCAGTGTTTCTAAAACATTAGAATTCTTTTCCCAGTGCTGTATACTTTTGAATCTAAATTCAATAAAATTAGATACTGGGCCTGATAATTCCAGAAATACCCTGGCTGCTGCTAGATGGTATCACAGCTTACACCACTGAGAAGATACATAAATACAGGAGTATTATTTCAACTAACAGTTAGCAAAGCCTTTGATATTAACATTTTCTGTGCCACTACTTTGTCATGTTTAAACACTTAATAATGTCTCTGGTACCTTGCTTGCTTCGGGAATATAATAGTTAACAATTCTTTCTCATATTTTTCACGACCGATCAGCAATGTCACCTCATCAAGAAGACCGCTTATATTTCAAGTTAGAGTAAAATGCTGTCTGACAAGTTGTGAATAAAGCAGCATTCCACCAGATCTTGCGATATCAAATCATCTACCTTTATGTAGTACATGAAAACATAGCTGATTTATAACAGAGCAACTGCCAACACATTCTAGTAATTACAAAGTCATAAACTGCCTTTTCACCAGCAGATTGTGAGCGCTTCCAATGTGGAGTAAAATGCACTTAGCTATACACCATTGCAGAATTTGCTTACATTCAAAGGATTTGCAAGATATATAGCAAGACATACTGAAAATGTTAGTCAATATGACACATAAAATTGTGTCACACAAGGCGGGCCTTTACTTTTGTACAATTTAAGACAGAATTTCATTTAAATATGAATTCTGACCCTTCCTCAGAACTGATAGTGTTGAAGAAAATGTGCCCATTTGTAGCTGTTCAGCCTCCTCGCCGGATTTACATCCGCTCATTTGTCTGTCCAACTGTTGTTCTCGATCTTTGGGCTTTATTACCACCTGTCATTTACTCCTTACCCCCTCCCCCCACCCTATCTCCTGCATTTAAACCAACATTTTCCTTGCTACCATCAGTTCTGAGGAAGGGTCACTCGACTCGAAACGTTAACTCTGATTTCTCTCCACAGATGCTGACAGACCTGCTGAGTTTTTCCAACAATTTCTGCTTTCGTTTTTTATTTACAGGATCTACAGTTCTTTTGTCTTTATTCAGCAAAATATACAGCCTGATTAGTGAGCAGAGGAAAACACCAGTGTCAGATGGCTATGAACAGGTATCAAAGGGCTTCAGTCTTTGACATTGGAAGAGAACACAGATCTCTGGTGTCAGAAATACTGGGGTGAATCAGTGAATTTATTTGGATTGGGGTGCAGGCTGCCAGACAGCTGGGGAGGTAACTGGGTTGGACTAAAAATCGGAGCTGGAGGATGTCAATAGTTTCCTGATATTAGAGATGTCTGGAAAGAAGAGTCACAGCCAAAGAATAAGGGGTAAGCTATTCAGGACTGAGATGAGAAAGATTTTCTTCACTCAGAGGAGTTGCAAGTCGATGTAATTCTTTACCACAGGAAGCTGTTGGTGTTAGTTCGCAGAGTCATAGAAATATACAGCATGGAAAGACACCCTTTGATCCAACTCGTCCAAGTTGACCAAATATCCTAAATAAATCCAGTCCCAGAGAGAGATGGACATGGCCCTTGTGGCTAAAGAGATGAAGTAATATAGAGAGAAAGTGGGAGTGGGATACTAAAATTGCATGATCAGCCATGATTATATTGAAAGGTGGTGCAGACTTGAAGGGCTGAATGGTCTACTCTTGCACCTATTTTCTGTGTTTCTATGTTTGAAGGTAGCCTGGGTAAAGTTCTCAACCTGTTCTCAGGGATAAAAAAAATTAAGAATCACTCACCTTGAGAAGCTAGTAGGTCCTGCCTTTGATCACCTTCTGGGAATCCTGCAGCTTGGGTGTTGCCCTCACACGTTATTAAATTTAAAGTCATGTGTCATTGCTGTCATCAGATGATGTTTTCAATATGTTAATTAGGCTGATGTACGTTACTTGTGGGAGAATAATTCCACACCTGATTTCAGCAGTTTACAACTTGATGGAAAAGGAATGCTTGATGCTATTGTACTGATTAAAATCAAGGCCATGGATTCTGATTCTTCGCATAATTGTTCAATCTACTTCAATTATTTATCAGTTTGGAATTTGTGCCTTTGAAATAAAAAGAAAGCATTTTATTTCTTTGTTTTGTGTTAATTTGTCAGGTATTGGTAGCCATCATTGTGAAATTGTTTGGAAGTTTTCACAATTCAGATGTTGGATTTGAAATCTAATAAATCATAATTTAATTTTACGTTCTGCATATTTGATTGTGCAATAGTCTTGAAAGGATAAATGTTATATGTAAAATATTGTTTGTGTGTGTGAGCTAGTGGTAAACATCTCCAGATTCCTAATGCTGAAACAGTCTGACCTTGCCAAATTACTGTTGCAGTATGTTATGTAATTAGAGAAAAATTAAATGTTAGGACATAATACTCACTTGGGCTCCGACCTTCAGTGCAGCATCCATCTGGGCTTTAATGATGTTGCTCTTCATCTGATCAGGGACAGAAGAGGGTGATGCAGGAGAATGTAGCCCCTTTTCTAAAAGCTTCTTTTCCTCACCCTGGTGATTATAAACAAGGTCTATTAGTTTAAAAGTTGTTTGATTATTAACTCACTATACAAACAGAATCATATTTTTTGAAGTTCTGTTCCAAAGATTTTTATAAATTACTCTTCGAAAATTATTGACGGGATGTTGGCATTGTTTGCTTATCCTTAAATGCCCTTTAGGTGGAAATGGTGAGAACCCTGAGGGAGGGTCACTCAATCAGAAACGTCAACTTTGATTTCTCTCCACAGATGCTGCCAGACCTGCTAAACTTTTCCAGCAATTTCTACTTTTGTTGATAGTGAGACCCCTCTTGACCCACTGTCTTTCATATCGTGTAGGCTCAAATATAGATTTGCTAGAGATCAGGGATTTTGACCCAGTGATAGAGGAATAGTGAAGGAGCAGCAACATAGTCCCAAGTCCAGATAGTACGTAGCTTAAAGGAAAACCTGCAGGAGGTGGTGTTCCCATATGCATGGTCCTCTTATTTGAGGTAGCAGAGCTGCAGGTTTCAAAGTATTGTCAAAGATACCTTGCTGAGTTGCTGCAGTATATCTTGTAAAAGGTATACATAGCTATCACTACACCAATCATGGAGGGAGTGAATCTTTTGGTGGCATGTTAATTTTTACTTTAAATAGTGATATCTGGGATAGTTTTTTGCCTCTCGAAATTTAATAGATTACAGTACGAGGTGAGCTTCTCTATGTTGGGTTTAAATTAGCAGAGGGGTTTACCCCATGGCGTAATAATGTTAAGTCTTAATGCATCACAACATATGCACTTCTCAGGAATGGGGTAAAGAGGTGCGGGTGGAAGTTTTGGGGGAAGAAATTCCTTACTGATCACCTCAGGAAATTGAAAGGAATTCAGAAGGGTACAACTAACCAAACTTGAGTTCCACAAATCTTCGTGTGTTTTTCCCTGCACAGTATGTTCCATGGAAGGATTCCAATTCAGTGAGGAAGAGGCTACACTGAAATTGATTAAATATCAGAACTGATGCTCCAGTTTAGTTGTCTCATCTCCAACCAGTACAAACACTCAAGTTTTTTAAAAAATCCCAATTCTCCCGAACCCCTCTAATTATGTTCAACTCTTGTTTTTTAATCGCTAAGTCAGTGGGAAAAACGTAAAGGAAGGGCTTGTAGCTTTTATTGTCCAGGTGGATGAACTTTCCTTTCTCGTTTTTAAGAAAGTGAACATTTTTATACAATTATAATTGGACTTTCAAAGTCAACTGATTTCAGATTGGAAATGAGCGTGTTAACAATGGTTGAGATATTGGAACACCTTCATGAAGCTCATGTAGGCCATTGTGCTTGGCAGTAGGTACACCACTGTCTATTTTTATGATCAGATTCTCACCAGGTCTAAAGGAAGAGTCAATGTTTACTCCCTTTTCACTCAGGTTTGAAGCATTGGGCTCAATATTATAACTTTGTGGCTAAGTCTGAGTTGTGAAGAATTTTTTAGGGTTTGGCACCAGAACGCGTCGCAAATTCTCTTGCTGTGTCTTACCTACCTCACACCTATGGCATCTCTCACATCCAATTTTCATCCTGGCTTATCCCATTCCAGGAACAACATGTCACTGCTGGAATATCCTGAAATTCATGGGCACCCCTTGCACCATACTATCTTTAAAAGCCTGTTGTGGACCTAGACAAGCACTGTCAATTTGGAACTGCAATGCATGTTTTTTGACATTTGCCCCAAACATGGTAGCCTGGGAAAGTGGTGTCCTGCTTTGTGGGCAATGTGTTGGTGGCCCTGCTGGATGGGGTGGTGCACAGGCAGGATGACTTCTTCCTCCAGGCCCAGCAGTGGAGGCCATGATAGCAGACCAGGTCAGTCTGATCGGAGATTGTCACCTTGAATTAAAACAGCTTCAGCCTATCTAGAGGAATGCCTAGCAGTTTAGGAACATGATTAACATCTTTCTCCACTCCAGCAGTGAAGTGGCATCAGCTTCTCTCCAATATTTCATACTTACTCTATTGCTGCTACTGAATTCACCTCTCACCAAGACTCTCATTATTGCCTGCAAACATCTTCCTCACTCAGCCTCACCTACCACACCCCATGACACCACGAAAAGTGCATGTACTCTGAGCTGCCTACTCATTCAGTCAAAACACCACCTCATCTGTACCAGCAGTAACAGCTATGCCACCTACTTGCATTTTCAGTAATACTTGCCTCTGTTTCTTTCGATAAGGAAAACAACCCACATTAAGGCAGAATGAATTAAGACAAGGGGTGACCTCCCCACCATTTGGCTCCTCACTCTTTATAAGGAAAGGATCCTGACTCTAACCATTTGAACAGGCCCTGGACTGGTACTGGAGACCTGTTGTGCTGGCAACACCTGAGTGAAGGCTCTCTCTTGATTTGACAACGATGCTGCTGACAACTATGACAATCTTCCTGATTCTGTTGCTCTGCTAAATGACATAGCTAGGCAGCAGTAATATGAGCCTGTTATCTCTGGCTGATGGGGTAAAGCGCAAAAGGCAAGACAAGACAGGTAAGCTGTGAGTATCCAGTGAGGTCCAGAATGAGTGAGTGTTATGACAACAATGGAAGGATCCAGAGATGCAGCCTGCTCCAGTTCATGAGCTGGGTGTGAACCTGACTGCATAGTGTCCTACTAACAGCATTGAATGATATTTGCTGGAGCAACTTAATGTACTGCACTGAGGCGCAGAAGTGTCCTATAAGTGGACTGGAAATGTGATTTTGTTAAGGCTCACACATATCAATGAAAATGTCTGTGACCATGGGATGTACATGACAGGTGCCCATTGAGCATGCCCTGAGATGTTGGTGCCCAGTTTTCAACACAAGGTTGTTTTGAGCAGAAAGTCAGCTAAATCTCCTGATGCTTGCTCTGATTTTCATGTTGTGTTTAATTGTGTCTAGCTCATTTGGACAGTTTTGCAAGATGGAAATATTAATGATTGAGTCGTGTCATTGACAAGGCGTCCTCCAGTCAGTTGGCATCTCACCATGACTTGGTGAGAATCTCATCATCCCAGTTGCGAAAACCATGGCGATGGGCTTTATTGCAACTGTTACAAGATTCTGCCTCACAACATGTCATCGCCCATGTTGTTCAGGTGAACGGTTACTGGGCTCAAAACATTAACTCTGCTTTCTCCCCATAGATGTTGTCAGACCTGCTAAATTTCTTTAATTTCTCTTTTCATTTCAGATCTCCAACATCCACAGCTCTTTGGTTTAATTTGTTTGTTCAAATTCTAAAAGATTCCACCCATGGAATTAATCTTGGTGACGTGATTACCAATGACGTCCCAGTCAACATACTGACAGATGGCTCTGTCTATCCATAACTGCCTTTGATTGTATGAACACATTATACCAGATTGACATCAAGCTCCTGCAGAAGTCAAAATTTTCTCCATTTCTTCAGCAACACAAATACTATCATGTTCAAACTACATGAGAAAATTTCTGCCTCTTATACTAATTCTATCTTGTTCTAGGTTTTCTGGCTCAGACTGAACCTCAGGTGCAAACCCTTGTTGTCCTGTCTAATCTAATTTGTGCTTAAAATCAACATTCTGTCCATTGCCAAGAATACTTACTATCACATCCAGAAAATCCTGCTTTTCCCTCGAGTCAAATGCGTGCATTTATCAGTCCAAGACTTGAGCTCGCCAAATGGGTATGTCCCTCCATAATTTCACTTTCAGAAAGTTAAACGTATTCAGAACTCTGCAACTCAAAGTTGATGTTGCAAACTGAACCACCTTTCTTTGTTAGCATTCACTGGCTCCCTGTACCACAGTGTGTCAAATTTGGGTGGCAAGGTGGGTATAACTACTGCCTCACAGCACCAGGGACCTGGGTTCGATTCCACCCTTGGCGTTTGCACATTCTCCATGTGTCTGCATAGGTTTCCTCCCCCAGTCCAAAAATGTGCATGTTAGTTGGATTAGTCATGCTAAATTGCCCCAGAATGTCCAGGGATGCCTGCAGTAAATGCAGGGCTACGGTGGTTAGCTGGAGGGGGTGGGGGCTGATTGGTGGTGGGATACTCTTCAGAAGCTCAGTGTGGACTCGATGGACTGAATGACCTGCTCCCACAATGTAGCGATTCTATGTACTTTAAAATTTTACACTTACCATCACTAATGCACATATGGCATTGGTCTGCTCTAAATCTTTCTCCTTTAAAGTAGAACCCATTACAAAATCCAACTTAGCTTGAGAATATTTTCTGCTCCAGTCAATTGCCCATGATATTCTAAATAAGACATTCTAAACTTCATACTAGGTTGAAATGATCCACTATCCTCCAATATTTCTAGTATTTAGTTATCCAGAAGACTAATAGCCTCAAATATCTTTACACCTAGGGCTGAATCTGGTACATTCCTTATCAAATGCAAGTGGTTGTGGAGGATTTTTCATGGTGAGGCGTATCAAGTTTTCTCATCATCTTGCCACCCTGCCTCATTAACTATCTATCCTGTCTCACGTCATCCATGTCCAACTCTAGCCCATCCTACCACGTGCCATTCCTGGAACAGTTTGCTACTGCTGGGATATCCAACCTTGTGGCACTGCCTGCACCTCACCATTTTAAAAAGCGCATTGTACACCCAAACAATCACTGTTGGTCCTGAGCTGCTTTGAATAGTTCCTGATAGTTGCCTTAGACATGGCTAATGGGGGAAACTGGAACTGAAAAATGTGTTGCTGGAAAAGCTCAGCAGGTCAGGCAGCATCCAAGGAGCAGGAGAATCAACGTTTCGGGCATAAGTCCTTCATCAGGAATGAGGAGTGTGTGTCAAGCAGGCTAATATAAAAGGTAGGGAGGAGGGACTTGGGGAAGGGGCGTTGGGAATGTGATAGGTGGAAGGAGGTTAAGGTGAGGGTGGTAGGCCGGAGAGGGGGTGAGGGTGGAGAGGTTGGGAAGAAGATTGCCGGTCAAGAAGGCGGTGCCGAGTCTGAGGGTTGGCAATGAGATAAGGTGGGGGGAGGGGAAATGAGGAAGCTGGAGAAATCGCACTCATCCCTTGTGGTTGGAGAGTTCCTAGACGGAAGATGAGGTGCTCTTCCTCCAGGCGTCATGTTGCCATGGTCTGGTGATGGAGGAGGCCAAGGACCTGCATGTCCTTGGTGGAGTGGGAGGGGGAGTTAAAGTGTTCAGCCACGGGGTGGTTGGGTTGGTTGGTCCGGGTGTCCCAGAGTGTTCTCTGAAACGTTCCACAAGTAGGTGGCCTGTCTCCCCAATATAGAGGAGGCCACATCGGGTGCAGCGGATGCAGTAAGTGATGTGTGTGGAGGTGCAGGTGAATTTGTGGCGGATATGAAAGGATCCCTTGGGGCCTTGGAGGGAAGTAAGGGGGGAGGTGTGGGCGCAAGTTTTGCATTTCTTGCGGTTGCAGGGGAAGGTGCCGGGACTGGAGGTTGGGTTGGTGGGGGGTGTGGACCTGACGAGGGAGTCACGGAAGGAGTGGTCTTTTTGGAATGCTTATAGGGGAGAGGAGGGAAATATATCCCTGGTGGTGGGGTTTGTTTTTTTGCAGGCAAGGTCCTGAGCTCCTACAGGATGGGATGATGCAGAGGCTGGATTCAGTCAAAGATAATTTCTCCTCCCCCAGGACCAGCAGTGGAGGCTACAATTTCAGACTACGCCAAACAAAAAACATAAGATGGTGTAAATCAGAAACAAAAGCAGAAATTGCTGGAAAAGCTCAGCAGGTCTGACAGCATCTTTGGAGAGAAATCAGAATTAACATTTTGGGCCGAGTGACCCATCCTCAGAACACTCCCAGTAAGTAGTTCAGAGATGTGTCGTGAAATCTCTTAGGAAACGATACATGTCAGATACCAATGTCTATGGTTATGGGGTAACTGAGTGTTGGTACCCAGTGATTAACATGGATGTCCTGCAGAGCAAGTGGCAAACTGAAGTTACCAGTTATCCATTCTGGTTTCCATGTTGAGATTTTTCCACATCTAATTTTCTTGTTGTGCTTGGTAAACAAAGGAAGCTGAATATTAAAGACTCAAGTTGGGGAGTCAATAAGATGTTTCAACACAATCCCCTTTAATTGAGAACTTCCTGAGAAACCTGCCTTATTGTCCATCAAAAGCATAAATGATAGTGTGAGATGTTCCTGATGTCAAGATGGCCTTGCAAGACTTTTCACATAATTCAGCCACAAATCGTACCATAGCCCACATCACTCAAACCCCCAAAAGATTCTGCCCATAACATTTTTTCTATCTTAATCCATGGGCATTTTGATCATATAAGTTACATTTGAGAATTGTTGTAAAAAAACACATTTTATTAAAGCTTTTCATCCTACACAAGTTAATTCAAAGGAATATTGATAATGGGGAAAACAAACCTTCATAAAGCTGAAGAGGAGAGTGTTGATTTGTTGGCAAATGGATTCTGATTAGTTGCTACATTTTCCAGGGCAATGTCTCAACCAATGATGGTTGACAGGCTGTTAAGATTTCAAACTACACAGGTCGCCTCTACTGATCAGGAAGTGACCTGATGAATTAACCAGCAAACGGATGTCACCTATTTGTCAAGTTTGAAAAAGGCAGTGCATGTACTTTTTTTTTGGTTGCAAAGAACAGCATCCTGTGTATTCATAAATGTAATATCCAGAGACAATCACTTCTTCGTCCTGAAAAACTGCCCAGTTTACCTTAGAATGTATCTCAAATGTGAGAGCAACAGATGAAGTGAGTTGTTTCACTCTGCTACAGCGGAGTACCAACAACATTGGTGTTCACCACTACCAAAATGCCATCAAAATAAAAAGATATTATGCTTGCAAACAAATGAGTAACATGGTATAGAATTTCAGTGCCAGTCTGATGCCAGGTATGTAGGCCTCGTGTCCCAAAAACTGGCAGATTGAATCGAACGGCATATCCATCTGGCTAATTACAACCATCAAGGTACTGACTGTACGGTGCTGCATAACTCACAAAAGCGTCCAACATTAGATATGATTCTGAAACTGGATAATCTTGAGGAATCTTGAAGTATTATATTGACAACCAATTCAGGATTGCCGGTTGGGCATGTAGTTACTGCATGGCATGTATTGGAAGCTACATATATTAATATACAGGTCACTGTGCAGAAGGTCAAGTGCTGCTTCCACTTCCACTGTATAAAATAGGTGCCAGCCATTCTTTGGTTCATTTTTCAGTGTAATGTTCTGACCACCAGAGTCAACCTGCCAGTTCACGATCAACACTACATGGTGTGCACTTCAAGGCAATACCTGTAACAATCAGAGACTAACTGCCAACCAATCTCTCCTCTCATAATGTATGCTTTTTTTTAAAACCTTTTTTTAGTATTTTGCAAATTGCTTCAATAAAGTGCGCTTCTTCCAGCAATACTTAAGTTCTGTACTACCAAATGATCATTTCTTACTTCTCATTTCATCAACTGAAACTGTTAGGTTTACTTTCAGTGTTATTAATCTCCCAGGGTTTGTATCTCAAAGTCCACAATAGGAGATTCATTTTGTTTTGAAACGTAATTATTCCTGAGCGAGTTTAGACTTGTGCAGTTTAATTACTGCATGCATGAAAATGACTAATGATAAAATAAAGACCAAATCAATCATTGCATATCCCTATCCCTAGGTAGGTATAGAAAGCTAATGAATAAACTACTCAGTTGATCAACTGAAGTATGAAAATACTATATTACCGACAGGAAATAAATGATTAAGAACAACTGATATAAATTAGCAAGAAATGAATAAAATAGCTAAAGTTACAGTATACTAAGTTACCTTGTTATTCATGTTGATATGTAATGAGGGCCACTGTCCAGTCAGCTTACCAGCTTCAACTTCCAGCTGCTTAAAACATATGCCAACCTCCTCATAGTGTGGAAGAACAGTTGAGCTCAACTCTAAAGATAAAAGTGAAAATAAGTAAACCAAATACAAATGACAGCATAAAATACTGGACAGCTTTGTAAATATCAGCAGGAATAATAATAACACTGGGTCTGAAAAGAAAAACCTGAGTCAATAAGAAATTTAAGAGCAGTGAATACTTTTTAAAGAAACAAACCCAAATCAAACTCATTTTGATGCTATACTTAGGGAATTAATGTTCATTTGATAACAGAAAAGAAAGGTTACTGATTTAAAAATTATGATGCAATAACGATCTAAGATCTCAAGGTACAATGTAACCTTTTAGGTTAACTTACTGTTTGTTTTCCTATAGCTTAATTATCCATTGGGGAATTAATGCCTGCTGCTGACTCAGAAAAAGTCAATTTACTTCTCTCAGAATCCCTAAGGTGCTAATAGACCCCATTTGGCTCATATTTTCCATGGTTAATCCATATTAGACAACACATCCCTGGACACTATGAAGCAATTTAGCACAGGCAATCAACCTAACCTGTACATCTTTGGACTGTGGGAGGAAACCCGGAGTACCCAGCAGAAATCCAACAAACACAGTGAGAATGTGTAAACTCCCCACAGACAGTCGCTTCAGGGTGAAATTGAACCTAGGTCCCTAGCCCTATGTGGCAGCAGTACTAATCACTGTGCCACAATGACACCTCTATGGGATTAAACAGAAAATCCTGAGAGAGATACCAAGATTATTACCCATGCCAAAACAAACAGTCAGACCCTCCCAGGTAGAAAATCAAACAAAGCAAGTTTGATGAGATTATGTGGTTTTCTCCTCCAATTGCACTCAGTTCACAAGCCAGAATTCTTCTGTGGTGCTCCCGAAAGTTTGCCCATGTATGTGGTCAATTGTTCAGATGAATTGCTGAAGCTTCAACAGGAAGGAGTCAATAGCAGCTTACACAAGTTTTTAGACCCCACGGCACAAGGTTTTTAACATCACTAAACACAATCACTAAAACCTGAATGTCTACTGCATCTACATTCAAGAGAAACAGGCTACGTGCATAAGTTGAAAGTACTAGCTTTCACATCCAGTCAGGTCACAGCTAGTGTCTACACAGCCCTTTCAGTTTGACTTTAGAATGGCTACTGGTAAAATATAGCAAGCCTGTTGATTGACTTTGTTTTATTGAGACACAGGAGGGGCATCAGACAGCAACCCTATTTGAAAGGTGCACAACATCCTTGACCAGATCCTAAAGAATAACACTTTTCATTTATATGTTTATAATTTATGTTCAATTAGAAAATCTCCAATGGTGCTTCACAAAGATGTCATTAAACAACTAGCCAAAAATAAAGGGATAATATTCTGCAGACCTGTTTCGAAGGCGCTCACATTCTGCTCAGTAAGGGGATCTTAACCACTGTGTAAAAATCTAACGATATTTGCACTTAACATTTAACCGATATCTACTGTTATATCTAAATTTCCTAGCAATAAACTAGGTTTTACATGATCTCGGCAGTTGGTTAGTTAAGGAAAGCATCTAAAATTGGTCTTTCTGAATTGATATCAGCTAACGCTTTATCTTCAGAAGTATATAGATATAGTGTGACTTCGAACAGAGTCCTATTAGCTGGACAGGTAAGGGACATACGGGACTTAGGAAAGGGGTCCTCCTTCGCTTTTGTTTTTTCTAATATTTTTCACTCTGTAGGTTAATAAGAAGGTACTCTACCAAACAAGAGATTATCTGTTTTGGTGCCTCAACTACTTGGTGTATTTATTAACAAGTGTAGCCCTTACCCTACTATGGGGACAAAACAATTAGCTGTATGAGAAGTATCTGCTAGGTAGTTAACAATTTTTCTATGACTAAGATTGAAATAGATTGGAGAGGTAGTTAGTTTAATAAAATATATAAATAAAATAAATACCTTTGTAAAATAATTAAGTAATTTAAACATATTAATGGCAGGATAGCTAATGCATCATTTGGAGCTCCTGCATGCCATAGGGTCCAGAATAAGCTGTACATGTTTGAAGCTCAGGCAACTTCAGCTCATTCCTACCAGTGCAGGTTCTACGTTTTCTATCAACCTAAAGTTCTGAAACTCAGGTAAATTGGAAACTTTGCATACTTCGTGAAATCCTAGCAGGGCTCGATTTCCAGCATGCTACTCAAGTGAGTCCTAATGTTCCTTTCGAGACGGTTAGCTAAAGCAGACTTGAAAATACCTTGTTAACCTGGTTAGGAAATCGGATGGGAGAAATAAGGGTAATGAGCAAGTACTCTAACAGGCAAGAGATGATCAGATTTCGTACCTCAACTACTTGACATGTTTATTAATGATTTAGTTAATGGGATTGAAAGTCACGTATCCAACATTGCTTCCAACTACATTGTTTACAAAGAGATATTGATAGATTAAATGAATGGGCAAAACCAGAAAATGGATCGAGAGAGGCAAAGATGAGGTCACTCATCGTGGATCTAAAAAGGATTGACGGGGTTACTTTTAAAATTTTGAATATGGAAACATTGAAGGACTAAAGAGACTTGAAGACTGTTTTCTGAAGGTCTCCCAACCTGCATGGACATATAGGCAATGTGCTCCACAGGTAACAAACAGGCTGCACATAAGAAATCCTCCCTTTAAGATGCACAAATGCCTGACTACAATCCAATCATGAAAGGCTCTCATAGCACAGCAACAGAACTTAGTGGGAAAGCTGGGTCCTGGATGCATATATTATCGAAATGTCAAGAACAAGCCCTATAAATGAAAGGATAATTGCATCCTGGCCTTTTTATCTCAATGAATAGAAATACAAAAGTGGGGGTGGGATAGAAGTCATGCTTCAACTACACAAAGACTTGCTTAACACTGTGAGCTATTGAGCACCACAACTCAGGAAGAATACACTGGCCTTGGAGGGAGTGCAGGGTAGGTTTAACAGAAAGATAGCTGGAGTTCTCATGTTCAAATACGATGATAAATTACACAAATTAGCAGTGTATTCCCGGATTTTGAAAAGGGGAATGAGTAGGGTGCACAGAGTAAAATGTTGGGGAGTCTAAGACGAGGGGGAATTGTTTAAACTTTAGTGATGAACCTCTTAAGAATCAAAATAGGAAATACTTCTTTCTCTCAAAGATGGCTGACGTATGGAATTCACCTTACTATCTGAAATTCATAGTTTTATATTAATTGCAAGTTCAATGAAATGGCACAAGGAAGGTACATGGAGTTAGGTTAACCATGATTTCACTGAATGATAGAACAGGTTCAAGTCACTCAATGGCCTACTTGTTGCTATGCTCCTGGGTACATACAGCCATAACTATAGGTAGAAATGCAAGGGAACAAGGCAAATCTGGATTACAGAATGAAAATAAATATTTTAAAAATTCAATACTACATCTAATTACTAAACACCTTCAAAAAGTAAGTATTTTCCTTACTTTATACTGTTAACACATCTGACAGCTCCAGTCTAGAAAATTACTTGTATATACTTTCTGACCATAAACATCCTACGATTTGATGGTTCAGATTTTTATAAACCAGTAAAACCACTCGCATTATAACTCAAGAAACAGTAACATTAGCTTTCTCAAGACTGCTCCATCAGTCAAGAAAATCATAGTCAAACTGATCATGACCTTGGCTTCACTTTTTTGCCCGTTTCCCATAACCCTCCGCTCCTCTGTAGTTCAAAAATCTGTTCAGCTCAGCCTTGAATATATTCAATGAGTAGGTTCCACTATTCTTTGGGGCAGAGCGTACAAAACTTTCACCCCCATCAGAAAAGAAATTCATCCTCATCTCCAACTTAAATTGCAAACTCCTTGTTTTAAAACTGTGTCCTCTATTTCCTAACTTCTCTCAGGAAGGAAACATCCTTTCAGTATCTATTACCAAGCCCTCTCTGAGTCCTGTATGTTTCAATTAGATCAGTTCTCAGTCTTCTGAACTCCAATGAGATTAATTCCTACCTCTCAACCTTTCCTTTTAAGAAAGCCACGGTTCAAGTAAACCTTCTCTGAAATGTCACCAATGCAAGTATATCGCTCCTCAGGTGAGAAGAACAAAACTGTATGTATTATTCTGGCTGCAGTCTCACCATTGCTCTGTACAGTTGTAAGATTTCCCTTCTTTTGTATTGCAACCCCTTACAATAAAAGGCAACATCCCATTTGCCTTCCTAACTACTTGTTATCCCTGCATGCTAAATTTCTGGGAATCATATATGAAATTAACCAGATCTCTCTGTACATTAGTATTCAGCTTCTCTCTCTTTCAAAATAATACAATGCTTTTCTTTTCTTCCTGCCAAACCGAAAGCTTCAGATTTTCCCAAATTCACTAGGCTTGTCAATTTTTTGCTGCTCATTTATCCTATCAATGTCCCTTGGAAGACTCAGTCTCTCGCTCATACTTTGTATTCCAAATATGTTTGTGTCATCAGCAAATGTGGCTGCAATGCAATGTTGCCCCATCAAAGTTGCCAACACGAACTGTAAATATTTGAGCCACCAGAACTGACCCCATTAGCATTCTGCAAATTGCAGTTTGCAACCTGAATTGACCCATTTAACCAAATTCTCTGCTTCCTGTTAGGTAACCTTTCATACAACCTAGATGTAATGTCCTTAAAGAAATCTTTAAAAAGAATGGTCAGACATGATTTTATTTTCATAAAAAAATACTAAATCTACCTATGTCATGATTTTCCAAAAGTCCTGCTCTAACATTTATAATGATTGTTTCTAGCACTTTCCGAACTGTTTTTCGGTTTCCTACTTTGGTTTCTCTTCATTCTGGGAATTTTGGAGGATTGCAACTGTTAAGACAAGGGGTAAAACCCTCTTGTTTAATTTAAACCAGCAACACAAAAAATATTTATCCTGTACAATAATCTGTGAAAATTTGAGGCCAAGAACTATTTAAAGTAAAAATTAAAAACTTCATTTCTTAAGGTATAACAGAGAATAATTAACTCACAACTATTTACAACTCCTTCCTCTAACATATCTTTTTTGTTACCCTTCTACAATATTAATCCGATAAAACCCCTCGGTTAAGATTTCAGAACAAAACGTTCAGATGTTGAATCTTCTCTTCCTCATTTTCTTTCCTCCTTTTTAGGAATTTTTGCTGCACAGGTTACTGTTTGGTAAAGGTACCTTTAAGAGAACTATTCTCCGGGCAGCCTGCAGATGCTGGTGCCTTGAGGCAGTTCTCCTCGCAGTTGTTCAATTTTCCCCAGTCTTACACCCCAAAGCAATGGATTGTGCCCTTGCCTTTTAAGATTGTCAACATACTAAATTCAAACTTGATTGGAGTTTCACTTTTTCTGGGGTATAATTTAAACTGATTGGCCGAATTCAAATTTGTTTTTTGTCATCTTAGACAACCCAGCTAATCTAGCTTTCGACCAAGTGTTACATTGTTATCTTAATCAGAACACTTGGTGCTGTGTCAGGTAGTTCTGTTAACTTTTAACTCTCTTAAAAAGGTACAGTACACCCACATCTTCACAATGCTGCCCCCCCCCCCACCATTAAGAAAAAAATGAACTCCCATAATGAAAAAATGGCTTCACTTTTTTCCTTTTTTTCCCAAAATAAATTACCCTAACATACAGATAATTTTAAAATAAGTTTGCTTTAACTTCTTCCCATATATAAAACATGAAAAAAATACAAATCTCATCTAAACTTTATCAGTTAAATCTGTGATAATGCAGCTGTGGTTACATTATAACAACCCACAACATGTATGATTTTTAAATTAAAAGTCTGTAACATAAGACTCCAACAAAATAGTCTCATACTCTTCTCTTTTAAGTGTTCTAAGAATGTAAACGGATTATGATCAGTGTACACAACGGTCTCCGACACATTGTTCGTGATATACACATTAAAATGTTGTAAGATCAGTATCAAACTCAATAGTTCTTTATCGATCATGGTGTATTTCCTATGGTGGATGTTGATCTTCCAAAAGTAACCAACTGGCAGTTCAATCCCAGCTCCAACTCCAATGTCACTAGCATTGATGGTGACTTTAAAAGGTTTTGAAAAGTTTGGTGAAGCTAAAACTGGTTTAGTAATCAATATTGATTTCCAATGGTCGAATACCTCCTGGCATTGTTCTATCCACCGAAATTTTTTGCTTTTCTTCAGCAAATTGGTTAACGGTGCCACTACACTGCTGAAGTTTGGAACAAATTTCCGATAGAATCCGCTGAGTCCTAAGAATTGAAACACCATTTTCATCAAAGTTGGTTGTGGAAGTTCCTCGATGGCCTTCGTTTTTGCATTCCCATACGGTAAACCTTCCATGACTGATGTTATGTCCCAAGAACGTCACCTCTGCTTTTGCGAAATCAGTTTTATTTAAGTGTATCACCAGTTTTGCTTCTCGTAATCATTCAATGTACCATGTGATCTTTTCAGGAATTACTAAAGATCTCTATATCATCAAGATAGACTGCTCAGTTTGTTAACCCACCCACAACTCTGTTCGTGACCCTTTGGAATGTGGCAGGTGCATTCTTCATTCCTAATGGCATTACTTTAAACTGATATAGCCCATTTGGGATTACAAACGCAGAAATTTCTTTCACCAACTCTGATAAAGGTACCTGCCAGTAACCACACATTAAAGTGATGTAACTGGCTTGTCAGACTCTCTCAATAGAGTCTTCCAATCTAGGAATTAGATATAAGTCAGATTTTGTAACGGCATTGACCTTCCAATAGTCCATGCAGAATCGTTGAGTCCTGTCCGGTTTAGGAACTAAGATGATTGGCGAATTCCACTCGCTTTGGCCTGGTTCGATGATGTCCTCATCAAGCATAGCCTCCATCTGGATTTGGCTGGCTTTGACAGGATTAAGCTAATTGGGGTGTTGTATTATCGGAGCAGTATTCCTTATGTCAACTTCATGAAAATAGCATTGGTCTTCTTGATCTAATTCTTATATATGTCTTTAAACTGCTGTAACAAATCTTTCAATTGTGTTCTATGTTCCTGAGACTGGTAGCTTACTAATCTATCCCACTCCTCAAAGACTTCTTTATTTTTTTGATCTAATTTGAGGCACATCAAAATTCACATCATCTGGATTCAATTCCTCACTCTGTGGGACAATGACCAACACCTGTTTCTCCCTTTTCTCTCTAGTGTAATACAGTTTCAACATGTTCATATGACATACCCGAAACTCTTTGTTCTATCTGGCATCTTTACTAGATAGTTCACCTGACTCAACTTTTTCTCAATTTGATAGGGACCACTAAACCTGGCTTTGAAGGGATCTCCTATCACTGCTAATATTACTAACACATCATCTCCTCGGGAAAACATTTGAGTCTCAGAGCTTTTATCTGCCACCTGCTTCATTTACACTCTGCCCTCTTTAGGTACTGTTTAGCTAACTCACCTCCTCGATTTAATCTCTCCCTCACCTCCGATGCATATTCTAAGTGTGAGATCTCCAACTTTGGTCCTGTCAATTTTTCTTTATTTAATTTCAAAGGGCCTCTCACTTCATGACCAAATATTAACTCAAAGGGAATGAACTGAGTAGATTCATTTGTAGCATCTCTAATGGCAAACAAGTGGGATACCTTTATCCCAATCATTTGGTAGTCCTCTCAACATGGTCTTCAATGTCTGATGCCACCTTTCTAATGCTCCCTGGGATTCAGGATGATAAGCACTGGATTTAAAGTGCTGTATACCTAAGCTACCCATAACTACTTTAAACAGCCTAGTAGTACAATTTGACTCTTGGTCCAACTGAATCTCTCTGGGTAGCCTATACCATGTGATGAAAGCTACTAACTCCTCTACCACCTTTTTTGCCTTTATACTCCATAATGGAATTACCTTCGGAAATCTGGTAGACACATCCATTATGGTCAACAAGTACTGGTTCCCACTTTTACTTCTCGGGAGGGGACCTACACAATCAATTATAACTTGCGTAAAAGGTTCTTCAAATGTGGGAATTGGCAACAAAGGGCTGCTTTTATTACCATCTGTGGCTTACCTACCATTTGGCATGTATGACACAAATGGCAAAAGTTAACCACATCCTTGTGCATTCCAGGCCAATTAAAAATGTTTTTGTATCTGAGGCCAAATCTTTCATACCCCTAGGTGACTGCCTGCAGGTAGTTCATGTGCTACCCGTAACACTTCTTGTCTGAATGCTACCGACAACACAATCTGGTGCACTTCCGCCCATTTCTCCTCTGCACTAACCTGCCGTGGTCTCCATTTTCACCTCTATCTGTCAGATAATAACTCTCCAGAATATTCTCTGCCTCATCTTCAGAGTACGCATTCGCATATATGTCGTTTATCATCTTGCCTTGCTGTTGCAAGTCTCTTGGCCTTTCAGGACTTAACACTTCTGTCTGACTCTCTGCCTGTTCAGGTTTTTCCTGCGCCATTCATCTTTCTCCTTACCTTTTGCTTCGTCATGTGGCTTATGATAGTGGGATTTTGTTACCACAGTCTAGGAAAATACCAGAATATCACTGTTTTAACTTCTCAGTTTCTTGGTCTTCCTTATGCTTCTCCACAACAAGGGCTGTCACTACCACCTTGGATCCTGCCAAATCATTCCCAAGAACAAACTAAATTCCTTGAACTGTCAATCACTCCCACTGTTACTTCCCCAGTGTTGAGTTGGCACTCCAACCTGATCTTATACAGAGGAATGCTAAATTTCTATCCATCCACCCACAAATTATCACACTCTCAGGTAACAGATCAGGAAGTGTGTATATTCACTCATCCCTTACTATCAGCGACTGGTTAGATCCCGTATCTCTCAAATTGTAACTTCTTGTCCTTCTCCTCCTGTTCTTTCGTAGTAAACTTTACCCACAGAGGCAAATTCTTCATAGCAATCAGGTACTAATTCCACACCTAGCCCCTGCCTAGGCTATGCACTCTCCTGCAGCTCCTCTGCTCTACTTGGGGTCTCTTTTCCTCCCTTCACTAATGCCACTGGCTTAGCTTCCTTTGCCACATCTTTTCCCACAGTGTCGTTCTTTAACGACTAGCACTATGACTTTATGTGTCCCACCTTCTGGCAATGAAACACCTCTTCCCAGTGTCCTTCTGAAATCACCAGCACTGAAGTTGCCTGTGTCCCACTGCATTATAGTGAAAATACCTGAGCCTTTCACCTCCTTTTCACCCTCATGGGCTTCTTAAACATGTGGTAAATTCTTACCAGTGTGCTCTACTCTTGGTTTTGTGGTGCAGGATCTCCCCTTCTCCCAATTTCAACCCCTCACAGGACAAAATTCTGGCCGGAAGCTTGTTGGTGCATCAGACATGTACTCGCCTGCTAATTCTGCTGCCCTTCTCACTTCCTGAACTTTCTGCTCCACCGTGTGAATTCTTACCATCTCTGGAAGTGAGTTTTTAAACTCCTCCAGCAGAATAATCTCTCCTAAAGCCTCAAATGTCCTATCTATTTTCAAAGCACGCACCCATCGATCAAAATGACTATGTTTAATTCTTTCAGACTCAACATAAGTCTGACCTGGTTCCTTCTTTGTGTTTCCGAACCACTGTCTGTATGCTTCTGATATCAATTCCTAAGTATTTAAAATAGCTTGTTTGACCTCTTCATTGTCTCTTGACCCCTCATCTGACAGCGCTGCAAATACCTCACTAGCTCTGTCTACCAGTTTCATCTGAACCAGCATTACCCACAAATCCACACACCACTCAATCTATGTAGCCAATTTTTCAAATGAAATAAAGAAAGCTTCAACGTCTTTCTCATCAAAATGTAGCAGAGTTTTGACATACTTATATATGTCACAATCTTCTCTTTTAATCTCTATCCTGTTAACCTGGCTTTGCTGACTAAGTCACAACTTCTCAAGCTCAAATGCTTTTTTGTCAGCTAAACACCTTCTCTCTTTTTCCCCCTCTCTCCCTTTCATCTCTCTCACTTTGCTCAGCTAAGAACTTTCTCTCTCTCCTCTCTCTCTCTTTCTCTCTCCCCTTGTTCATCTTCTAACTCCATTTTCTTCAATTGTAATTTAAGTTTTTCTACCTCTACTGCACTTGTCTGCTTCTCTGATACACCGAAGTGTTTGAGTAATTCCGAGAATTTCAGCTTTACTTTTGTCCTTCGTTAAACCCAAATCTAACTTCTTTGGTAATTCTAAAAGTATGGGTTTTTTCTTTCCTTCTCAACTTTATTGGCAAATTTGAGAATCATCTTCAAATCCCAGAACTTCTTTAGCAATATCATCCTGAATTTCAGTAGCTCGACACGGATGGGACATTTTTGTTGTTGAGTCTTTCTTTCTTCCTTCATGGAATGAATCTTTGTTCACAGTTATGAAGCAGCTCTTACATGTCTGCATTGCTTCTTACAGTCAACTACAGCCAACTTTCTTCATATATCCATAATTTGGGACACCGTTTCAGATCCAAGTTTCTCAAACTCTAAGTGAAATTCCATCATGCTGTGATCACAGAATTAGCTGGATAAACTCAGCAGGCCTGGCAGCAGCTGTGGGAAGAAAGCAGGGTTAATGCTTGAGATCCAGTAACAAGTCATCATAATGTATCTTTGAATTAAAATGTGATTTGTTCAACATTTCAGAATTAAGCAATGTGCATAACATGGCAGAGCGGGAACTTAATATTAAAAAATGATCAGATTATTTTAATGAAGTAAGTTAGCATGAAGAATAGGTTTTCTTGAGACTGACCCATGATTCTTGAGACCAAAACAAATTAGATTACTTATAGTGTGGAAACAGGCCCTTCAGCCCAAGTCCACACCGACCCTCCGAAGAGCAACCCACCCAGACCCATTCCCCTACATTTACCACTGCCCCTAACACTACGGGCAATTTAGCATGGCCAATTCACCTAACCTGCACATTTTTGGACTATGGGAGGAAACCGGAGCACCCGGAGGAAACCCACGCAGAGATGAGGAGAATGTGCAGACTCCACACAGACAGTTGCCTGAGGCGGGAATTGAACCTGAGTCTCTGGCGCTGTGAGGCAGCAGTGCTAACCACTGTGACACCGTGCCGCCCAAGATATTAAAAGTTCACTGATAAGTTCAGGATCACGTCAAAGATTAGATTAGATTCCCTACAATATGGAAACAGGCCCTTCGGCCCAACCAGTCCACACCGACCCTCTTAAAGAGTAACCCACCCAGACCCATTTCCCTCTGACTGATGCACCTAACACTACGGGCAATTTAGCATGGCCAATTCACCTGACTTGCACATCTTTGGACTGTGGGAGGAAACTGGAGCACCTGGAAGAAACCCACGCAGACATGGCGAGAATGTGCAAACTCCACACAGACAGTCGCCCGAGGTTGGAATCAAACCTGGGACACTGGTGCTGTGAGGCAGCAGTGCTAACCACTGAGCCACCGTGCTGAATATGGATTCAAGCAAGTAGTGCGTGTCTTGGGCTTTTTCTTTACTGTCTAATCAGCTTTGGGAAGGAGTAGACAGAATCTACCTTATTTTCTATCCACATGAAGAAGCACTTCATATATCTTTACATTCTTAATGTGTTGGCTAAAGTCAGAATCTCATCACACATAGGACACAATGGATAAAAAACAGAATGCACTAATTATAGAATTACCCATTCCTGCACAGTTATACACCTTATGTAAGATACTCAGTTAGGATGTGTTATGTGTCAATGCAATATTCAGATATTTTCTTTTCTGGTAATGGAACGGTCAGCGGGATCTTAAGTGGTCAATTACAGGCTTTGATTGTTTTTGAAACTATACATTAACACGGTGGTTTCTCAATAATTGAGCAGCTGGAACACCACTGTTGAGCCCATCATCTAAATTCAGTTCTGCAGTGCCTTTGAAGTACTAGAGCTGACTCAAGTAAAACTGCAAAAGCTGGTTAACAGTTACTGAAGCATTAGGACAGATTTAAAAGTGTAAAGCTCAAATGATTCAAACCTTTAAAAGCAGCAAAACATATTGAATTGATGCAGCATGAGCGGCTGATGAAGTAGAGTGATTTGGATGGTGATGAGCATGTGTTGAAAATTGTTACCCCTCACTGCCCTGCTATTTCCAAAGTTGTCACAGAAGTTAAATATTTGTAATAGTAAGTAAAATCCCCCAACTTACCTGTCTTTTAATCCCACATTGACAGAAAGCATGGACCAGGTTTCTGTTCTTAACAAAAACTGCTTTTCATTGCAAATAAATAGATTATAACAACAGATAAACAATTATGAACCACTGATATATAGCTCTATTAACTAAAACTCCAACTCACTTTGAAAGTGCACTCTCTAGACTCATATACAGGTAGCTAGATACAAATAAACCATGGATCTTATGGGTAGAGGGCAAGCGTAGGAAGGCAATTCACAGGCTTTGCTGTGGTAATCCTTTTGCTGATCAGAATATTGTTTCTCGATCTTTGTTTTCCAGTTACTTTCACTTGTTTGCAGGAAGCAGACAGTGAGTGTGAAAGTCTCTGTCTTATTATTAAAATTCATAGCTTAAGAAAATTAATGATAGGAAGTAAACTGGCTATCTTCAGGCTTGAGATGCAAAGAAACAACACAGTTCTTTCCCTTCAGAAGGGTTTGATTCTTTCTGTACAAACATTCACACATCCAAGCTGTCCAGACAACTGGGAACCAATCATACAGTTGCTGGTATGCAAATAGGCCCTTGTCATTTATAACTGGCTACTAGTCCACTGACCAAGTAAGTTACTTCATTGTTTCCAGCTAAAGCCCCACTTATACTCCCCCTTCAAGCTTGAAGTCTCTTGGACATTCCCTCCTTTGGTCCTATGTATATCACCACTATCTTGTGTCCAAAATATCACCTTCCCATTTGTTCCCAATAATAAATACTTTTTCTTCCTCATATTACTACAGCTTAATTGCTCTGTTGTTTTTCCATAATGTAGTTCAAGTAAATTGTATGTATACTTAACTGTTTATCTGGATTTACGTAATTGTCAATTCATTATAGATCAGAAGGTGTACTTCGATGTGATTCGATATGACAAAATGCTTAAATACAGGGTGGAGAACTGAAGTAAATTATTATTTATTTCGCAAAACATTCAAACTTCTTAATGAATTAAAGATCTAGCTGTAAGGATACTACACAAATGTATACTTGGAAAGTCTCCATGTGGTAAATTTGTTAGTCAAATTCATGAAGCAAAGGCTGATGTAGAATTAAAGTGCTAAATATTAAGTCACTGCTTGGTTTAAAACAATGTAAACGTATTTTCAAACATATATGTTTGTTTTTTTCTCTGATGTCTGCTGACATTCAAGAGCATGTGTAGTTCAAACAATAAAAGTCAATCAATTTTTAAAAGAGTGATAAAAAGCAAGTAAATACACCAAAATGGAAAAATTTAAATGAAAGTATATATTGGGACATGTAAAAAGTGTGAAGCAGTGTAGTATTTTTGTAATTTAAGAAAAAAATGGCGGTACGGTGGCTCAGTGGTTAGCACTGCTGCCTCACAGCACCAGGGTCTCAGATTCAATTCCAGCCTTGGGCGCCTGTCTGTGTGGAGTTTGCACATTCTCCTGGTGTCTGCGTGGGTTTCCTCTGGGTGCTTCGGTTTCCTCCCACAGTCCAAAGATGTGTAGGTCAAGTGAATTGGCCGCTAAATTGCCCCTAATGTTAGCTGCATTAATCAGAGGAAAATGGGTCTGGGTGGGGTTGCGCTTCGGAGGGTCGGTGTGGACCTGTTGGGCCAAAGTGCCTGTTTCCATACTGTAGGGAATCTAATCTAATCTTATACTGGATGGGGGGTGTGCATGTACAGTTGGAAATGATTGGCAGAATATTTGTGTCAGCAAACAATACCTGTTTTTGTATGTACACAAACTGCATTCTCTGTCATAACAATTTAACACCCAAAATCCCAATGAAAATTGTGATGAAAGGTGTGCATTATTTCTTGTTACTTTTGGAATTTGAATTATTTCAAAAATAAGAGGCAGACAAAATCATGACAATGACCCAAAGGTATCAATTCTGTCACAAAGCTGGTCCTTTTTTTCTAAAAGCTGTTCCTTTTCTCAAGGATACTGTGTCCTTGGTTTTTTTTTTCAGAGGGGTCATAAACTACTCAGGCTCTGAATCGACTGGTTTTGATATAGAGATAAAAGTGTATTGAGAGGCCATTTGTTTAAATGTAAACATATGAGCCTTTAGACCAAAGCTTATGTTTTAGAAGTGACCTGTATAATGAAAAGGGAGTGGTTAGTCCTAGAAATTTTGTTTGAGTCAGTTCAGCAGTGGAGCTGTGTCGAAACAGGCTGCTAAACTCTATCTCCTTCTGCCTTTCTAACCTCAACCTGTAAGCCTTTGTTTCATTTTTACTGTGTTTAAAGGGTTTGTTTATTGGGACTGTTGTGCATATTCGGAATGGCATAATCAAGTCTAGATTGAATAGACTGAGTTCCATACTTTTGTGAATAAATTTTAGTTGGTTTTAAAACCTAGTAGTCAACTTACCTAACTTACTCCAGGTAATTTTCACTGTACACTTACTGAAACAAATTGCAAAGTCATGCTCTGGGCTGCCTGCTTAAGAGTGTTTTTAGCGGTCTGGCTTAGTCCATAACAATTCCAACAAGACATGCGACTGCAGTCAAGTGACTTTAGCAGAAATGGTTTCTAGTCTGTGAAACAGTCAGGCCAAAGGCGGTTCTATGGAAGTCCTCAAATTGCTAGAACAGTAACATTTTAGACCCACCAAAACTGTGAAACGTCCATGCCTGCAGACTTTGAAAGGAGTCCTACAATTATCTTTGGAGTCAAAATAATAGGAGTCAGTTCGTTGAAAACTAAATGAGTTGAGAGAGAAATCTAATATCTCTGGACTTAACTATCTATAAACTAGTGTGTTGGGAATCAAGTCGAAAGTGGGTGTTGTTTGTGTTAAGATCTTTGAAAAATGTCTTCTATATCACCTAATGTGTTTTTGTTCCCCCTTTTGTGTTATACACGCATGTTTGCTTTTTTAAGAACATGTACAGACTTAGGTGAATACGTTCCAGTGACTAGCCACCACATTAACTCTTAAAAATATTGAGTTCATGCTCTATTATGCCAGGTTTCATTCCTGTCCTGTAGTACTATTACAAAGTCATGATTCCATATCCAAACTATTCCATGATGCTTAACCATTGCATGTTGCCATTTCTAGTTCCTCTGATCTCTTTTGAGTTAACCACAGCCATTCCAAGATCCTGCTGTGACCCTGCAATCACTCTGGTACAAATAACTATCCTCCCAGTCACTATGGTCTTGCTGACATCCTGACCTACACTGTCTCCCAAGGCCTGAACACAATGTATCCCAAGTCACCTTTCTCACAGGAATACATATGCGGCTAAAACAAAAGAAAAATACTGTAGAAAGAACTCCACCAGAGTGGGACCTGAAACCTTACCACTTGCTTTAATGATTTCTCCAGGTGCGTTCCCAATTCTATTTTTGAAACCAAAAGAAACACATGCATTTACATGGAATTGCATTAAGAGATCACTTATGGTTTACTGGTAACACTTTACTCCTCAGTGGGAAGGACATGGATTGAAGCCCTGCACCCGAGACTTGAAAAACATGTAGTTTGGTGCTTCAGTGAAGTACTGAGGGAGCCAGTTTTGGATGAGAAATTAAACTGACGCCCTCATCTGTCTTTTGGGTGAGCCTTAAAGAATTCTTTGCTCAATGGCAAAGTACTATGACTATATTGGTACATATTTATACCTCAATCAACATTACCAAAACAGATTATTTTGTCATTATCTCATTGGTGTTTATAGGGCTTTACTCAAATTAGCTGGTGTGTTTCAGACATTACAAGTGACGCACAACTTAGAGTCATAGAGATGGGCAGCATGGTGACAGACTCTTTGGTCCAACTCGTCCATGCCGACCAGGTATCCCAACCTAATCTAGTCCCATTTGACAGCACTTGGACCATATCCCTCTAAACCCTTCCTATTCATATACGCATCCAGATGCCTTTGAAATGTTGCAATTGTACCAGCCTCCACCACTTTCTCTGGCAGCTCATTCCATACACACACCACAGTGTGTGTGAAAAAGTTGCCCCTTAGGTCCCCATTATATCTTTCCCCTCTCACCCTAAACCTATGCCCTCTAGTTCTGGACTCCCACACCCCAGGGAAAAGACCTTGTCTATTTAACTTATCCATGCCCCTCATGATCTTGTTAACCTCGATGAGGTCACCCCTCAGCCTTCAACACTCCAGGGAAAACAGCCCCAGCCTGTTCAGCCTCTCCCCATAGCTCAAATCCTCCAACACTGGCAACACCCTTGTAAATCTTTTCTGAACACTTCCGTTTCATAACATCCTTCTGATAGGAAGGCAACCAGAACTGCATGCAATATTTTAAAAGTGGCCTAAACAACATCCTGTACAGCCGCAACATGACCTACCAACTCTTATACTCTATGCTCTAACCAATAAAGGAAAACATACCAAACGCCTTCTTCACTATCCTACCTACCTGCAACTCCACTTTCAAGGAGCTATGAACCTGCACTCCAAGGTCTCTGTTCAGCAACACTCCCTAGGACCTTACTATTAAGTGTATAAGTCCTGTTAAGATTTGCTTTTCCAAAAGCTTAATTAGCTTCAACGTTTTGCCAAGCGTTGAGGTAGAGTAAGGAACTAAATAAATTCAAGGTTTTTTTTGGCTATCAAGAATCTGGGAAGGACATGGGAGAGACTGGAGAAAGTGACATGCGTTGAAGGCTAAACAAAGGAGAACCTGCAAAGTTTGTAGGTATACAGAGGGGTTGGTTTGAAGAGCAAGAGGGAGGAAGCAGCAGATGGATCGTCTCAATCTTGATGACAAAGATCCCCATCAGTCCCTCGTATGCTTTCACAGGAGGAGGAGGTGGAGGTGGTAGGGCAGATGCGTTTAAAGGGCCAATAGAGAAAAGAAACAAGCAGTTATGTTTGCTCATAACTGCTCACAGAAAAACAGCGATATCAGACATACACTGGGACCAATTCATAAAATATGAATCAATAATGCCTTTTAGATACACAAGTAAAAGATGAAGGAACAATACCAAACCTGATGAAGCAATAGACAATGCAAAGACAAGAATAAATAATGACAATGACACTTTGCTCGCATCTACCACTAAATTCCACAAAGTCAACAACTCCATTTGTCTCCAATACAGATTGCCTACCATTACAGATAATAGGAAATCTGAAAACAGTACACATACAGAGATGAACATCAACCTGGCACACACACGGTGAAACTACACCTTATCTATGACTTTGAGAGATACAAAACATAATATATATATATATATATATATATACACACACACTTATATTAAAATTTATATATGGCCTGCACTTCCAGTACATACCCCTCTGTTGACTGTCAAGGTAAAAATCCTGTCAGCATTTATCCAGAATAGCATCATGGTGTCTTCAGTCCACTTACTGTACTCTAGCAAAAGCTGTTCTGCTCAATTGATGGCAATATTCTGTAAAATGCAAGTTGTTCTTCATCTGCTTTGAACACAATAACGCAAGAAATAGGAGGAGTAGGCCATCTGGCTCACCAAGCCTTCTCCACCATTCAATAAGATCAAGGCTGATCCTCTCAGACTCGTTCCACTGATCCACCCACTCACATAACCCTTAATTCCTTTGCTGTTCAAAACTCTATCTTTGCCTTAAAAATGTTCACTGGGCAGAATTCCACAGATTCACAATCCTTTGGGTGAAGAGGTTCCTCCACAACTCGGTCCTTAATCTGCTCCCCTTTATTTTGAGGCTATGTCTCCTTGTTCTAGTTTCACCTGCCATTGGAAACAACCTCCCTGCTTCTATCTTATAAAATTATGAAAGGAATAGATATGTTTGTATAAGATCCCCTCCCATCATTCTTTTAAATTCTAATGAGTAACGTCTTAATCTCTCCTTGTAAGTCAACTCTCTCAACTCTGGAATCACGCTGGTGAACCTCCCCTGCACCCCCTCAAGTCAGTACATCCTTTCTCAAGTAAGGAGACCAAAACTGTACACAGGTGTGACCTCACCAGCACCCTATACAGCGGCAGCATAACTTCCCTATTCTTAAACTCAATCCCTCTCACAATGAAGGACAATATTCCATTTTTCTTCTTAATTTATCTGGTGCACCAGCAAAAGAACATTTTGTGATTTGTGGACAATGACAGTCAGGACCCTCTGCACAGCAGCATGCCGCAAATTTTCACCATTTAAATAATAGTCCATTTTGCTGTTAGTCCTACCAAAATAGATGAGCTCACATTTACCAATATTGTATTTCATCTGGCGTTTGTTTCATGGTCTTTGCTCCAGTTTCACCTGTTTTGTTCCTGTCTTGTTAAGATTATACTTCCGTTATTGGCTGCCTTAGTTCCAGTACTTCGCACCCAAAGCAAAAGAAAGTAAAAGACAACACGAACACAGTCATACAGTATGTAAACAGCCCTTCAGCCCAACTTGCCAACACCAATCAGGTTTCCTAAACTACACCTCATCTCTAATTTACTAAGGGAATGTATCATTTGCCGGCATTTCACCCGTATATATCTAAATCATTCCTAACCATATACCTATCCGAATGTCTTTCAAACGTTGTAATTGTACCTACCTCTACCATTTCCTCTGGCAGCTCATTCCATACACGCACCATTCTCTGCATGAAAAAGTTGTCCCCTTTAAATCTTTCCACTCTCACCTTAAGTCTATGCCCTTTAATTTTGGACTCCCTCACGCTGGGGAAAAAACTTGGCTGTTCGCCTTACCTCTGCCCTTCATGATTTTATAAACCACTCTAAGATCATCCCTCAACCTCCGACACTGCAGAGAATAAAGTCCTAGCTTCTCCCAATAATTCAAACCTTACAGTCTCGGTATCATCTTTGTAATTTTTTTTGCACCCTTTCAAGTTTAATAACATCCTTCCTATAGCATGCGACCAGAAATTGTACATGGTCCTCCAAATGTGGCCTGACTAATGTATTAAACAGCTGTAACATAACATCACAACTCCTGTATTCAATGCTCTGACCAATGAAGGCAAGCGGACCAAATGTCTTCTTCACCACCCTATCTACCTGTGATGAGACATCTAAGGAACTAGCTGTCTGCACTCCTAGGTTTCTCTGTTCGACAACACACCCCACGATCCTACCATTAACTAAGAGGCCCTGACTCTTTCTCTGCTGTTTGAGCCCGAGAAGGTAATAGGATGGTTAGAGGGAGAAAGTGATATTGGCAAAGTGAGATTATGTTTGATTAGAAATAGTAGCAACTTGGTTAAAATAGGCAAGGAATAGTGGAAAGTTTTATAGTCACCTTGAAATGGTTCTATCACTCTGATAGCAATGTCAGAAAATTGATTTTTCCCAAGCAAATCTCTGTTCTAACTTCCCTGATCTTCACAATGATTAAATATTGTAGAAATGGAGGATAGATACTGGTTTCTTTATTCAAATAAAAAGATTACCTCGATCACAACTCATAAGTATTTGACAGGTAACACTCATGTAATGAACAAAAAACAAATTAAAACAAAACATGATAGATGGCAAGCACCTGATACTTTCAGATGAGTCATTGCCCATTAAACGAGAACTAAAAAGCTACTTTCAGATAATATAGATTTGATTTTAAAAGGCCAACTAGAAATTCCTGACAGTCCCATTATACAAGAGCTGTTAGAAGAGTGGTGCACTCAATAGGAAATGTCAGTGAGGAGGAGGATCAAATTGCAGCACAAACAGACTTTAAATGAAGCAGCACAATAAGTACTTAACCAACAAGATGTAGAACATGTGCAAAAGAAATAATCATTGAACATATAGAGTCTACATCAAGCGATCTTTAAAATATTATTTTATCCAGGTTTTAAACTACAACAAAGTAAAGGTGTACTGATTACAAATCCATAAGCCTCCAATTTGATTGCAGTCATTCTCTATTAATTTTATTTTGCACATTGCAATCCTCATGGATCCATCACATACTCTCACCCACATTTCAGAAACTGGCTTTCACTTTCCACTGGAGCAGGCACAATTAACACCAATAGTCTTTATACCTATAAGCAGTTATGCTTTTGTACAATCCAACTGACTTTGTAGAATATTATACACCAATTGACTTCACCACTTACAATCACAAATGAGGATTAATAATTATACAACCTCAACAAATATTAAGTGATCAGGTAGCTTATGGGTTTAGCAGTCAGTTCATTTTAGCAGCATACATTTCAAACACTGCAATATCATATTAATGGGAGCTAGCGAGGACTGAAGTTGCTGGAGAAGTCAGAGTCAATGAAGCACAGTGCTGGAAAAAGCACAGCAGGTCTGACGGCATCTGAGGAGCAAGAGAGTCGATGTTTTGGGCCCCCTCCCCCATCCTATCCCAGATCCAATCCTCTGACTCAGCTCCCCCTCTTCACTTGACCTATCTGTCCATCTCCCTTCCCACCTGTCTGACAATTTCCCATCAAATATCACAATCGCCTCCTACCTTGGCTTATCTAGCACCATCCCATCCCAACGACCCTTCCCAGAGCCCCAACCCCCTCCCCTATTTATTTCTCAGCCCCTTTCTCCCTCACCAGTCCTGATGAAGGGTCAAGCCTGAGTTGGTAGTTGAGGAGAAATTGTGTTAGATCTGGGAGAGTGGAAGTGTAGACATTTGGGTGGGAAATTTGGGTGAGGTCAGGGTTGGGAACATATAGAGTTGGGAGGGGTAGAGGTATCAGTTGAGTGGCACTGGAAAAAGCACAGCATTCAGGCAGCATCTGAAGAGCTGAAGAGTTGACATTTCGGGCATAAGCTCTTAATCAGGACTGATTAAGGGTCCTGCCTGAAACGTCGACTTTCCTGCTCCTCGGATGCTGCCTGACCTGCTGTGCTTTTTTCAGTGCCACATTTTATTGACTCTGACTCTCCAGTATCTGCAGTCCTCACTATCACCTAGGGGTGTCAGTTGAGGCAGGTTTGAGGGTTCCCATTGGGGCGTGGAGAGATGTTGGGAGGAATAGGAGGTGGGGTGACAGGCAAGCTCAGAGCCATGGTTATATGATGGCAATCGTTCAATTTTCATGGCTATATAGTAATCACAGCATATTTTAATCCTTCTGAACTTCCATGGCTGATTGTCCAGGCAAATGAGTTGAAATTCTCAGAAGTCTCTAACTCATGAGTTGGAAATTATTTTTGGGCTAATTGCCCATCAGAAGACCATAATAAATAGAAAGAGAAGTAGGCTGTTCATGCCTTTGATCCTGCACCGCCATTCAATAAGATCATGGTTGCTCTGACACTCCTGATATCCACTTTCCTATCCTTTCTCCTTGACCCTTGATTCCCCGACTATTGAAAAACCTATCTCAGCCTTAAATATACACAATCACTCTGCCCCACAGCTGTCTGCGGCAAGGAGTTCCAAAGACACTCAACCATCTAATAGAAAATATTCCGCCTCATCTCAGACTTAAATTGGTGGCCTTTCATTTTGAGGTTATGTCCTCTGCTCCTAGACTCTCCTACGAGTGGAAACATTCTTTCAGCATTTACCCTACCAAGCCCCTTAAAAATTCTATATGTTTCAATGAGAAATCGAAACCTCCTAGGAAATTCCTGCATAGGACTTTCAGGGTTTCCCTTAATGCATCTTTCAAGGTACATTGTTGCAATGACTAACATGCAGTTGGAAGATCTGGGACTTCCTTTCAAGGTTTAATTGAGTCCTCGAATGACTTATTTTAAAGTTTCAATGAAAAAGTTCTGTCCAATATCATGTTTCAAATTATGAATATATGTAAATTCAATTAAAACAATTGCAGATAAATGGCTAAAAGCATACGTGTGCAATAAGCTATCAGAAAATATCTCTACTGCAGCCAGTATGGATAAGTTTCAAGAAAATCAAATCGATGACACAGTGACAGGAAGGAATGTGTTTTTGAGATCAACCAAAATGGCTTTGGTCAATTGACCTGTTCCCAAAACATTCTATTTGCAAAGGTCATCCTCAGCCATTCTTTAAAGACTTTTTGTAATCAGTATCGGAATAACAAACAGTATCGGTAATCAACATCTTTGAAATATTTCACCTTTAAAATCATTAGCTGAAACCAGGATTGAAATTGACTGCTTACCTAATTCTGAATGAAACATCTCCAAGTTGCATTCTCAAATTGATGTGAAATGCAATAAATACCTAAATTATAATAAATAATTTCAGTACCTGTTATTAAAAATCAAATATGACAGCATGGACAGGTTAGACCGAAGGGTCTGTTTCCCATGCTGTACATCTCTATGACTGTGAAGAATGCTATTTTATATTTATGATTGCACAAGTTACTTGTATTTTGACAAATTGACTGGATTTAATACTAATGAAGGAGTTCAGAAATAGCATACTAATTGAAGGAACCAAAAGGTAAACAAATTAAATCACTCACTTCATAAAATCTGAAGGGACTCTAACATTCTGTTAACAGCGTTATTTTTGTGAGTAGTTTTGACAATACGTTCACAATATACAGGTAAACGTGGCTGCCCTTCACAATTGTTCAAAGTGCTATGTAAAAACCCTTGGCAAGATATGAAAAGAAGAAACAGCTCCTGTATTCATTTTTTATAGTGTTGGCTTTCTTGCTAAATGTTTGTAAGCCTTGTGCTTATTTACACACCCCTAGCAGCAACTATGTGAGAAAAAGCAACTATGGATACTGCTTATCAAGCTATTCTAGGTTATGTCACAGTTAAAGGAAAGTGGGGTCATGATGAGAAATCAGAAAACTTCCTGTGATGATGCTATGTCTTTTCCCTTCCCCAGGTGCATCCCTCTGTTCCTTACATTAGTATACAGTAACTGAGTTGGTGTCTGATTTTTGAAGTTTGAAAACAGACTAGACTGTTCCAAAGGCACTATCTTAAGGTTTCAACAAAGGCTTTATAACAAATTATTGCCAATAAGTGCCATTGTAACCTTGTAATACATGCGAACATAAATTTCATTATCATCTAAAGACAAAACTAGCTTCTTCATTCATCTTTCAACGTAATTCTGACATGGCATTTGAAACTTACTGCTTGGGCTTGGCATTCCAGGATAAGCATCTGTGTCTTCCAACTCCAACGTCATCAGACCAAGATTGGGGTGGTGATGCCTTCCCCCAGTTTTCCCAGTGAATGGTGTTCCACCGTTTTCTTCTACGCTGAACTGCTGTAGATCGGTGCTGTTTAATAATGGTGCTATCAAAGGATGGCTGCAATTTCATGTACATTAAAGTCAAGAAAACTTCATGAGAAATGAGAATAGCACTTGTTAATTTTTTTAAAAAAACATAGCTGGTGATAGCCATAAATAAACTTAAACAAGACATCCTTTGCAAGACTATGAACCAAGCCTTTCAGTTTATCCTAATTTATTTTCATTGCATTTTCAATGAGCAATACTAACTTGAGAAGAAGTATTCATAGGTGGGACATCCCAAATTTCATAATACTTTGTTCTGAATCATCTCGAACAACATGAAGGAACATTTCTGGAAAAACTTATTACTAGATGCATTTTCCATATTAATATGTGACATAGTGGTGGCAGGTTTAAAATAAATGAGCAGATTTGATTCATGTAAATTGCAAGACATTAGAAAAATATTTGTAGTAATACTAAAACATTCAAGAGAACTTATATCATGCTTTGTTTTGAACCCTGGTGGTGTGCATAGAAAAAAAATAATTCAATTACATTGAAATATTGCCTTTCACAACCACGGGACCTCTCAAAGTGTTTTACAACCAATTAAGCACATTTGAAATTATAGTCACTGCTGCAATGTAGGAAAAAGAGCAGTTCATTTGTACAAAGTAAGATAATGACCAAATAAGTACTTGTTGTTTAAAATGTTATTGGTTGAACAATAAATATTGGCCAGAGTACTCAGGAGAGTTCTCCTGCTTTATGTCCACTAGGAACCGATTTAGTATCTCATCCAAAAGATGGCAGCTTCAACACTCCTTCGGTATAGCACGGAAGTGTCGAAGAACCAGTACATGCACAATGGACTGAACGACCTCCTTCCGTACTTTGTTAATCATTATATGAATTCAGTTTTTTAAAGATTTTTTTACAGCCTGGATCTGCAGTTGTATTGATACTGAAACTGTCAGTCCTTGCCATTATGACTGTGCCTCTGCACACAGACAATTAAGCAAGAGGTCAAGAAGTTGCTTTCAATGGTATTCGGCTGCTCCACAGGGATGTGCTGTTGAAGCCTTTGCAGCTGCAATGAACAAAATATCAGTGATTTGATCTTATCCTCAATATGTTTTTATGTTGTTACTGATGCATGGGATGTGAATGTTAATGCCAATGACACCTTTTGTTACGCATCCCTAATGATCCTTGAACTGAATGGCTTGCCAGCCATTTCAGAAAGCTGTTTAGAGTCAGCTACACTGCTGAGAGTCACAGGTAGGTCAGACTGAATAAGGACAAATGTCCTGGACTTCTATGACAATTAATGATAGTTTTATGGTCACCAATATTCAGAGTAGCTGTCATTTCCAGATTTTTATTCATTGGATCAAAATTCCATCAGCTTTCATGTGATTAAAAAAACTAAAGAACTGCAGATGCTGGAAATCTGAAACTAAAATGAAAGTTGCTGGAAAACGCCAGCATCTGTGGAGAGAAATCAGTGTTAATGTTTCAGTTCCAGTGACCCTTCCTCAGAATGGAACCCTTCCATTCCGATTTTCCAGCAATGTCTGTTTTAGCTTTCATGTGAACTAGGCAAATGACATTGCCATTACATCACCCCTTTCCTTCAATCTTATGCACAGTCTTGTTTGATCACAAGTGTGAGTTCTTAACAGCATACTAAGTCATAGGTACAATTAAACAGCCTCTCCAGCAAAAGCGGACGGGGGAGGGGGCTATGCTGAAATGTTCTTTTATTGTTCACTTATGGAATGTGGGTATCACTAGCTGTGTCAACATTTATTGTCCATCGCTGGTTGCCCTTAAGATGGTGGTGAGTTGCCTTCTTGAAAAGCTGCAGTCCAATGCTGTAGATAGACTTTCAATATCGTTAGAAAGGCAATTCCAGAATTATAATACAAACACACTCACTGGAGTTAGGGTGATATATTTCCAACTCAGGATGAGAGGCTCAGAGGGTAACTTGCTGGTAGCAGTATTCCCGTACATCTGTTGCCCTTGTCCTTCTAGATGGTAATGGTCTTGAGTTTAGTAGGTCCTATCTTAGGATTTTTGGTGAATTTCTGCAGTGTGCCCTGCAGTTGGTATACACTGCTGCTACTGAACATCAACGTGATTTGAGAGTCTTCAGCCATGAATCACAAAAGGCTAGTATCCAAGCTCGTAGAGTAATAGGGAAAGCAAATGGAATTTTTTCAAAAGGAAATAGAGTTTAAAAGTAGGGGCACTTTGCTAAAACAACAAAGCACTGGTCAGACCATAGCTAGAATACCGTGTATAGTTTTGGTCCCTCATCTGAAGAAAGATATGTTGTCATCGGAGGCAGTCCACATAAGGTTCACTAGGCTGATACCAGATATGGAGGAACTATGTGCGCTATGGAATTTAGAAGAACATGAGGCAACCTTACTGAAAGGTACGAGATTCTTTGAGGACTTGACAGGATAGATGCCGAAAGGGGTTTCCCCTTGTGGGAGAGTTTAAGACCAGAGGGCACAATCTTAGAATAAAGGGTTGCCATTTAAGACCGAGATGATCAGATGTTTCTTCTGTCAGGGAGTCGTAAATCTGTGGAATTCTTTATCGCAAAGATCACTGAGATTGAGTTGTTAAGTATGTTCAAGGTTAAGTTAGACATATTTTAATCAGGAAGGGAATCAAAGGCTATTGGGGAAAAGCATGAAGAATTGAGGATTATCAGATCAGCAATGATTTTGTTGAATGGCAGAGCAGACTCAACGGGCTAAATGTCTTAGTTCTGCTCCAGCTCTTTTTTAGTTTACTCAGAAACGGGGGCATTGCTGGCTGGGCTACCATTTATTGCCAGACCCTAGATGCCCTTGAGAAAGCGTAGTGATCTGTCTTCTTGAATTGTTACGGTCCATGTGTTATGTAAGTACACCCACAATGCAATCAGAGAGAATTCTTACAGCCTCAACATATGTAGACAAAAAAAAACTGTTCCCATAAGCTGATGGCTCAAGACATAGGGGGAACAGACTTCAAGCTTTGAGCAACATATACTTCAGGGGTGTGGTTAGTAGGGAAGAGTACGAGGAAGCACTTTTTTTTATACAGCCAGTTGTGATGACCTTAGAAATAACTACCTCAGAGGGAAGTACAAGTTCAAAAGGAAATTTGATGGTATTTCAGGAAAATAAACTTGTTGGGTTAAATGGAAATAGTGTAGGAATGGCCCTGATGAGAATCCTCTACAGAAAATGAGCCAAATGGCAGCCTCCTGTGCCATAATGATTCAAAGAAAATGAAGGAAATCCACATGGTCATGTTAATCAAATCTCGTGGAAAACCTTTTTCAGTTACTGACCATAAAAATCAAACCAATTTTTGCACAACTTTGGTATCAAACAAAACGTGATATCAGGTTGCCCACCTGTCACTCTCTCTTCTCGTAAATACAGAGGGATGCAATTTTTTTCTGAATGATTTTAAAATAAATTTCCATTGATACTGCAAGGCTCCAGAGGGCTGTACATAATAGATGAACCACTATGGAGGTTATCTGTGGGCATTGAAATGTCATGAGGATGTAGGAAGGCAGATTTTATGAAGTGAGTGATTTAATTTGTTCATCTTTTGGTTCCTTCAAGTTAGTGGGGGAAGAGGGGCAAGGACAAATTTTAAAGGGGTCTTTAAATGATGTCAAATATTAGGTTGCCATGTTGGAGTATTGATGCAGGCCTTCTACATGGCCACACCCAAATGCCTCACATACTCTATTCTGGTTTGTGAACATGATCCCAGTGCGAAAAGGAAAAAATCCAGACAAATTCAAGCTGGGGTGGGATGTGCATTCGGGAAGACATGAACATGGATAGGCTGTGTTTCCAAGTTTGTAAACAAAACAATTTTTAAAAAATCATTCAGGGCATGGGGTTTTGCAAGATTTGTTACCATGCATGCTACTGTAAAAAGAATATAGTATGGGAGAAGGATTCTCTCATTTTAATGAAGGATTCTATATCTTAAAGGATTGGAAATGAAAGTTGGCTCAGTGTCATCAAAAACTGATGATAAAACACAAAGCCTCATATGAACTGTGTGGTTGAGAAACTTGTAAGCTGTTTACCTTGCAGCTATATTTTGTAGTTGTGTCCTTGCCCAAAGTAATCCTTTGGTGAAAAACTATTGTGATGAATGTTGATATGTTATCCCTAGTATTTGCAATCCCAGGTTTTAAAATAAAAGAACAATATATAGGTTTAAATTTAATGTGTATTTCTATCCTGTGTGTGTAAAAAAGGGGAAATATGGCTTTAAGAAAAAACAATCATGTGAGGAAATCTGATCTGACCCTAAGTGGAAGTTTCTCCTACTTTTAGGCCCATCTCTACACAGTGTTAAAGAAACAAAACCTGTCCCCTGTACAATCAAGGACAAGTCATTAATAGACAACAAAAATTGTAGTTCCTCATTGGTGACCCTGGAAGACACCAATGCATATTTCATTTCAGTTTGGAAAATGACAGCTCACTTCTACAGTTTGCTCTCTGTCCCTTTAGGACAAAGTGAGGACTGCAGATGTTGGAGATTCAGAGCTAATAAAGCGTGGCACTGGAAAAACACATCAGATCAGGCAACATCCAAGGAACAAGAGAGTCAACGTTTTGGGCATAACCCTTCTTCAGGGCTGGGGAGAGGAGAGTGGGCTGAGAGATAAATATGGGGAGGGTTGTGGGGCTATGGGAAAGGTAGGTGGGATGGTGATAGATTGGCAAAGGTAGCAGGTGACGGTGATGGGTCGGTGGGAAGTGTGGAGTGTATAGGTAGAAAGGAAGATGGACAGGTAGATCAGGTCAAGAGGGCGATTTAAGTTGGAGGGTTGGATCTGGGATGGTGTGGGGAGAGGCTAGATTTGGAAACTGATGAATGCAATGTTCACGCCATGTGGTTGTAGGCACTTGAGGTGGAAGATGACGTGTTCCTCTTCCAGTTTGCAGGTGGTGGAGGAGGACACCCAGGATGGATATGCCCTCAGGGGAGTGGGAGGGAGAATTAACGTGGATGGTCACAAGAAGGTGGGGTTGGTTGGTGCATACAGACTAGAGATGTTCCCTGAACTGTTCCGCCAGTTTGCGCTCAGTCTCTCCGAGAGCCGACCACATTGAGACCATGAGGTGCAAGAAGTGAGGTTGGAGGATGTACAAGTAAATCTCTGCCGGATTTGGAATGATCCTTTGAAGCCTTGGACTGAGGTGATGGGGAAGGTGTGGGTGCAGTTTTGCATATCTTACAGTGGCAAGGGAAGGTGCCAGATGTGGAGAATGGGTGATGGGGAGTGTGGACCTAACAAGGGAGTCCTGGAGGGAACGGTCCCTCTATCCCTTTAGCAAATTCATATTCATTAAATTATTATGAAAGCTATGGGTTTCAATTTTGCTAACAAGTTAGACAAGTCTACATTATTCCACACTCTTTGAAAATTCCTACAGATCAAGCAACTATATTATCTCCATCAACCTCTATTCCATCAGTGATCAATCAAATTAGGCAAGCAGAATTTCACTTATTAATCCACGATCTTCCAAGTGTCAATTCATTTTGTTCCAGATTAATGTCTCTTAATGTTTCCCTGCCACCAATGTCTGTAAATGCCAGGCATATTGCTCCCCCTTTACTGAAGCAGAGTGTAACACTTCCAATCCTCCTGTCTTCTGGCTCCATTCCCATCTCCAAGGAGGGTTAACAGATTGCAATCAGGAAAACCGAGGATGGGTTCCACCTGAAACAGTTGACTTTTCCAACATGAATATTGCCATCCTTTTAAGTACAATCCTTATCTATTTTTATTCTACTCAGTTTCAGCACTATCTTCTCCTTTACTTGTAGCATCCTCTTCTTTAGATTCACTACTTCAGGCCTGCCCTCTGCTTCTGCAGAATCATTTAGTGTTATTAACTGTCCCCACCCTTCTGTTAACTACATTTTTAATAGTTATAGGTTTATAAAATATATTTTGTCTTTCCGTTTGTTACTTGTTAATCTATTCTCATTACCTCTCTTTGCATCTTATTTTCTTTTCCAGTCCTTCCCTGTACGGTTGCAGAATCCCTACAGTTTGGAAGCTGGTCATTCAGCCCATTGCATCCACAACAACCCTCCAAACAGCATCCACACCCAAACCCCATAACCTGCATTTTCCTGTGCATCCCTGGACACTATGGGCAATTTAGTATGGCCAATCCATCTAACCTGCACATCTTTGAACTGCACTACATTCTAGCCAGTCTTCTGATCCCATCCAATGGTAACACTGCACAAGTCAGATCCCAGAATGAAACCTGCCTTGGTAGATTAAGGGCTGAATTTTAATTTATTTTATTAAGTGTCAGTTTTGTCAAGCTTTTCAGAGGGTTTCACATCGCGATACCTCGAGACATTTATCACCTTATTTTACAAAGCACACCTTATTTATTACCTACTCCACCCTTTGCTGTCCCTCTCACACATTCTCACACCATCATACCATGTGCCATTTTCAAAACAACTTATCACTTCCTAATATCCCAGAATTGACCAACATTCATAGTATAGCACCATCTTTAAAAAGATATTGTGCACTCAGACAAGAGCTGCCAGTCCAGAGCTGCCCTGCATGGTTCTTGACATTGGCCCTGAACATGGCAGACAATGGAAAATTAGCACCTCTCTTTGTGGGCAGGGATATGGAGATACTGCTGATGGGGATGGGGTGATGCAGAAGCAGGATGTCCTTTTCTCCCAGGCCAACAGAGGACGCCATTCTACTGGAACCACACCAACCCGGACCAGGGTTACCATCCAGGTGAGTGCAGTCTCAACCATCTGAAGGAATACACAGAATATAGGAAGAAGATCAATTACCTTCTCCACTCTGCCAGTGACATTGCCACCACCTTCTCGTTGATACCTCACACTCTATCACTGCTACTGTACTCACCAGTTCCTATAACATCCTTCCCACTCACTTTCATTCTAACATCCGACCCTGACTAACCCTGAATCTCTTCTGCACAGTCTATTCACCCCCTCAGGACATCACCACATATGCGCCAAAACTAAGTGTACCACCTATCTTTTTCTCCCTCACCCATTACGTGCAGGGTTTCCTGACTTTAACCACCCTGAGCAGCTGACCATGTCCAAGACCCTGTACAGTTTTTTTTTGCAATTGGTTGCCATAGGGATTAGTCACTGAAACAGATTCACATGAGTCTGCAGATATTCTTTAACATATTTTTTAAAGAAAAAGAGAAACAACTGCTCTTAACACAAATAAAAAAGCCACATTTCAAACTAACTTGGGAGGTGTAGTTAGTAAGTTTGCAGCTGACACCAAAATTGGAGGTATAGTCGACAACGAAGAAGGTTACCTCAGAGTGCAATGTGATCTTGATCAGATGGGCCAGTGGGCTGAGGAGTGGCAGATGGAGTTTAGATTAAATTCCCCATAATATGGAAATAGGCCCTTCGACCCAACGAAAAGTAACCCACCCAGACCCATTTCACTGTGGCAACTGCACCTAACACGATGGGCAATTTAGCATGGCCAATTCACCTGGCCTGCACACCTTTGGACTGTGGGAGGAAGCTGGAGCACCCAGAAGAAACCCACGCAGACACGGGGAGAATGTGCAAACTCCACACAGACAGTCACCCCATGCTAGAATCGAACCTGGGACCCTGGTGCTGTGAGGCAGCAGTGCTAACCACTAAGTCACCATGCCGCCCCAAATTTAATTTCAGTAAATGCAACATGCGGCATTTTGGAAAAGTAAATCAGAGCAGGACTTGTACAGTGAGTTTTGAGAAGGTTTGTAGCTCAGGTGGAGGCTCCGGAGGTAGGTTTGCTCATTGAGCTGGAAGGTTCATTTTCAGACGTTTTGTCAACACAGTCGGTAACATCTTCAGTGAGCCTCCGGACAAAGCACTGCTGATGTTTCCTGCTTTCTATTTATATGTTTTGGTTGATTTGGGTTGGTGATGTCATTTCCTGTGGTGATGTTATTTCCTGTTCTTTTTCTCAGGGGGTGGTAGATGGGGTCCAAGTCAGTGTGTTTGTTGATAGAGTTCTGGTTGGAATGCCATGCTTCTAGGAATTTTCCTGCATGTCTCTGTTTGGCTCGTCTCAAGATGAATGTGTTGTCCCAGTCGAAGTGGTGTCCTTCCTTATCTGTATGTAAGGATATTAGTGGGAGAGGGTCATTTCTTTTTGTGGCTAATCAATGTTCATGTATCCTGGTTGCTAGTTTTCTGCCTGTTTGTCCAATGTAGTGTTTGTACAGTTCTTGCACGGTATTTTGTAATGATATTAGTTTTGTTTATTGTCTGTTTAGGGTCTTTCAAGTTCACTAGCTGCTGTTTGTGGTGATGCCAAGGGGTCTGAGTAGTCTGGCAGTCATTTCCGAGATATCTTTGACGTAGTGGAGAGTGGCGAGGGTTTTTGGACATGTTTTGTTTGTTTGTTTGGGTTTGTTGCTGAGAAATCGGCGGATTGTGTTCATCGGTTACCCATTCTTTTTGAATACACTGTAGAGGTGATTTTCCTCTGCTCTGCGTAGTTCCTCTGTGCTGCAGTGTGTGGTGGCTCGTTGAAATATTGTTCTGAACCAGCTTCGTTTGTAGGACTTTTACACTTAATGGGAGTGTTGCTGAACAGAAGCCTTGAAGTGCAGGTTCATAGTTCCTTGAAAGTAGAGTCACAGGTAGATAGGATAGTGAAGGCGGCGTTTAGTACATTTTCCTTTAATTAGTCAGTGCATCGAGTACAGGAGTTGGGAGGTCATGTTGCGGCTGTACAGGACATTGGTTAGGCCACTTTTAGAATATTGTGTGCAATTCTGGTCTCCTTCCTATCAGAAAGATGTTGTGAAACTTGAAAGGGTTCAGAAAAGATTTACAAGGATGTTGCCGTGGTTAGAGGATTTGAGCTATAGGGAGAGGTGAATTAGGCTGGGGCTGTTTTCCCTGGAGTATTGGAGGCTGAGGGGTGACCTCATAGAGGTTTATAAAATATTGAGAGACATAGATGGGTTATTAGACAAGGATTTTTCCTTGGGGTGGGGGAGTCCAGAACCAAAGGGCATAGGTTTAGGGTGAGAGGAGAAATATCTAAAAAGGGATCCAAAGGGCTACTTTTTCCACAGAGTGTGGTGCGTGTATGGAATGGACTGCCAGAGGAAGTGGTGGAGGTTGGTACAATTACAACATTTAAAAGGCATTATGACAATTATGACATTTAAAAAGCATCTAGATGGGTATATGACTCGGAAAGATTTAGAGGGATATGGGCCAAGTGCTGGCAAATGGGACTAGATTAGGTTGAGATATGTGGTCGGCATGGATGAGTTGGACCAAAGGGTCTGTTTGTGCTGTACACCTCCTCAAAACAGTAATTTATAGTTAGTCAATTCCAGTGAAATTTCACTTATCTCAACTTTAAGGTTTTTAATTAACAGATTCCTCCCAGCTTCTTGTCCTCAGGCCATAGGGGCATTTTCACAATGCTTTTTCCAAGGCAATCAGCACAAACATTTCACAATATCTTTCACAAAATTCTTCATGAGAAAGCACACAAGCCGACTGATCACATGATGCTGATGCAGAGTCCAAACCTCCCCACACTGCAACACCTAGTGCCAGGGATGTGAATCGCATAACAGCGAACAAAAATTCACTTTATATATAAAGTCGGTGATTCACAAATCACGTTAAAAAACGAGCGCTATAGGAGTACCAGCTGTACAGAAAATTCCCTTGTGAGTATCGTGCCTGTAGCATTGTAAGAACTTCCAGAGGCACTTCACACAAGCATTTTCATACAAAATTTGACAACAAACTCAAATGATAAGGTAAGATAAGTGACTAAAAAATGGTCAATTAAGTATTAAAGGTTGTCCGAGAAGGGACGAGACTCACAGGGATAAAATGATTTTTGGGGGTTTTTTCCAAAGTTTAGGGTTCAGGCATGGTGGAGCAATAATATTCAGGTTCTGCAAGAGGTTTAAATTGTAGAATGAAAATTTTAAAACAGAAATGTTTTTGTACATATATAATGGGAGCACAGCATGTTAATCAGTATCCTTTCAGAAAAACAACATATTTTGGCTGTTTCACATACACAATTTTTTAGAAATTGTGAAAATACCTATTTTCCACAGATGTTGACTGAACTCTATTTTCAGCATTTTGTTTTTATTTTTAACATTCCATTCTGTTCTTTCTCATTTGCATAAAGCCAATGTCCTATGGAATAAGATATAAAGCAAAGCAGTATCATGAGAAAAGCCAGTACTTCTACGGCATTTGTGACCTTGTTAAATTACTAAACCATTGAGATATTGTTGATGAATTATTTTACACGAAAGGGATATTCAGCCTGATATGAATAAGGATTATTTGCTGCTGCATTCATTTCGAATTTTATTGCAAGGATGACTACATATTTACTACCGCTGTGGATAAAGTTAAATTGAATACAGGCACCCCTGGGATTATTACTTATCTCATATCAGAGATATATTATTTCTAATATCCTAACTTTTAATTTGACTAAAATTCAAGGAAATTTACATCAGGTGTTCATACGAACCTGACATGTTTCTGAGAAGTATGTGGGTGGTTCTTAATTTTTAAATGCAGCAGAGTAAATAACACTTTACTATTTATACTTCAGCGAATCCAATGCCTATTGTAATAGATGCAAATTTGCAGCACAGGTATAAATTGGATGCTGTGGCTGAGGCTTGCTAAAATTATAGCACTCTCTACGTAGCTGTCTTCTTTCAACACACATTTTTAGAGTGACGGAAGAATGAAATCAATGGGAATCCAGGTTGGCTTCAGGATGTATTCAGGATATATTTAACAGTTTCTCTATGTTTCCTTATCCCACATTTATACTGAACCGACCAAGTTGATTGCAATCTTTATAAAACCTAGAAGAAAAGTAGATGATGTAAATCAGAAACAATAACAGAAGTTGCTGGAAAAGCTCAGCAGGTCTGGCAGCATCTTTGAAGAGAAATCAGAGTCAATGTTTCAGGTCTGGTGACTCTTCCTCAGAACTCTGAGTTCTGAGGATGGGTCACTGGACCTGAAACATTGACTCTGATTTCTCTTCAAAGATGCTGCCAGACCTGCTGAGCTTTTCCAGCAACTTCTGTTTTTGTTGCTATTACAATCATTACCTGATAGATATCCAAGGCTAGTGAATTGGAATATTCCATAATCATCGTCATTTAACACACTGCCAAAAGTCATTCTGTGAAGTGCATTATCTACTGCTTGGCATATTGCTTTACTGTGTTACCTACTAAACTACTGCTCTTTTAGGATTGTGGGATTAATAATATCAATACATTTTAGATTAATTTAAATGGTGTTTTATCCTACACCTTGAATCTACAATGCTCACATAAAAACATTTTTTGGATTCATCAGCTGGATTTTTCTGACCTTGTCCTCAACCCCTTTCCTCTAACTGTACTCTGGCCTGACATTTCCCCATAACCCAGACCAGACAATACCATGACCTGAATCCCCACTCCAACCCATAGGCCTGACATCTCCTGGGAGTGCCCTCCCCTACCCTGCTAGTCTCACAGACACTTGACCAGATACCCTGACCTGAACTGAGCTGACAACCCCCGGACTGGATCCTTCCCTCATCCAGCCATCTTTCCAACTCACCTGGTACAACCCACACCTCCCAATCCCCACTGGCTCATCCAGCTGGAGTGTTCCCACCTCTCACCTATTTCGCACACTGTCCCTTCTTAACACTTGGCACATGAACTCTACACTGACCTTTCATATAGCAGTTGTCAGTGAGACTGGCTGTGCTGCTGGCCATTTAAATCAGAGAACAATGCTGATTCTCCCTGACTGCTGGATATGTGGATTATTGAACAGGTCTGAACCGGATAATGGACAGGAATGCTGTCAAGAATGTTCAATCTAAGTATTTCCAGTATAAAAAAAATCTAAAGGTAAATGGGTAATTTTTACTCTGATCAAGATTAGATGTAAGGGTTCTAACCTTGATTGAATTTCACATTCAGTACCAGCTGTAAACTCCTTTGCTTCTCCTAATAGTGTTCATCGTTAATGGAGAGACTGGTTTGTTATCATTGACCATAGTTCTTCCACCACTGGCTCCTTCCTCAACTAAACTGCACAAGTAAGTATTGCTTTACAGGTGCCCTCCACTTGCTCAGATTCCTCAGGGGACTCCTGAATGCCACAAGAGGGGAAAACGGGCAGACCGTAATCATCATAGCTTTGCCCATTAGGATCAAGGGTGGTCACAGTTCCCTCATGATTAAGTTGATTTTCCCTGCTTTGCTGCTTTAAAAAAATCCTTGAAATGTGAAATTTATCTTAACTATGGTTACAAACAAGGAAAGCTAAAAAGCACAACACAATTATTGAAAGCAAAAATGAGCTAGATTATAAAGACCGATATACTTTGCTGGAGGAAATATTCAGCACCAAAACCTGTGAATTCACACCAATGTTTGCATCATAAATACAAACTCAGGGCACAATTCCAGGCATTTGTCTTGTGGATTTGGCTCACTAATAGTGCAGTCTGTAAATAAGAAAATTAAGGCATCTCTCAGGATATTGCTGCAATATGATTCTAAGCTAGAACTTGCACAATTCTCAGGATCTTAGTATTGAAAAATTGTAATTCTGAACATTCTTTGCATCTATCTTTTAAGTAAAGATCTAAAGCTTAGATTTCCAATAGGATGACACTTTCATCAAAACATCTTCAGGTTTTTGCTTAATTACAACAATGAAAATGAGCTACTCCCAAGTGAGCCATGACAGTAAATGCCAAAATACCAACATCACAAGCCATTGATGATACTTTAATGTCACAAGAAGTTTAGTATTCTTAATACTGTATAACAGACTAAGTAAATGGAGCAAATCATACCTGTCACAAATCTCACGTATTACGCATATCACCCACTAACAATCTTCCATTCCCTCCCACTGTGATCAACAATTAATAGCCACGAATCATAGGTTTATTTATATTCTCATTCTTCAAAGAGAATCATGCCTTAATTCACAATCTGAACCACATACAGACTAGCATGGTGTGCAATTGCTTGGTACACTACCCTCATCACTGGGTTTGACTGCATCCCGTAGCAACTAGAAGTCACGACCACATCCAATAACAACAGGTAGAGATTGACAGCAAATGGTAGATCTCAACCCTGTTTTCTCATTCCCGATGAAAGGGGTGCTTTAAAGCTTTTGAAGAAGGCAACTATAGGAGGAGTTGCTGATTGACAAGAGATCCGATGTTACCTGTCAGCAAACAATAACATGAACACCTCGTGGCACTGCTGCTAAGTGGCAACATGCAAATCAGCTAGTTAGAAAATGAGAGATTAGAGTAGTTTCCTATCACTAGTAAAGTGATAGAGTTCCTATCACTAGTAGTTTCCTATCACTAGTTTCCTATCACTTTGTCCCAGGGAAAAGAGGAAGAATAAGTCAAACATCTTACAACTAGACCTACCAACATTTCAAAGCATGATCCACGGTTTCTCATTCTTCCAGGCACCAAAGGTCCTTGTAGAATATAAAAAGGATGATTTTCCACAATAGTGTAATTCAAGTGGCTAAACAATGCTCCTTGGCGTTGGCAGCAGATCATCTACAAAGCTATACTGAGCTGCAAGGGTTCATGTGGTAATCAGGGATATAAAACCTCAATAGAGCCACAGCAGAAGCTGCATTTGGAATGTTGCTAGGGACATGGATGTACTAAGATAATGTCAGTGCAGTCAGGTGAAAAATTCAAGCTCTACCTGGGCTCTCAAAAGATACCAATAAATGCTCCAGCCAGTGAAATACTAAAGCTGCATTTTTAGATGCTTTATTAAAGCCATTATTGACCTGAGTAGTTCCATGACACAAAAAATAGAAACACAGAAAATAGAAGTAGGAGCAGGCTATTTGCCCCTTCGAGCCTGCTCTGCCTTTCATTATGATCATAGATACTCACCCTCTCAGTAACCTGTTGCTTTTCCTCCACATCCTTTGATCCCTTTTGACTCAAATACTACATTCAACTCCTTCTTCAAAGCATACAATGTTTTGGCCTTGAAAAGTGTGGTGCTGGAAAAGCATAGCTAGTCAGGCAGCATCTGAGGAGCAGAAGAGTCGAGGTTCTTCGTCAGGAATGGGCGGGGGGGAGGGGGTCAAGGGGGCTGAGAGATAAATGGGAGAGGGTGGGGCCAGAGGAGGAAGGTTGCTGGAAATGCAATAGGTAGATGAAGGTGGGGTGATAGGTCAGAGTACATGGTGGAGCGGATAGGTAGGAAGAAAGATGGACAGGTAGGACAGAGCTGAGTTGGAGGGTTGGATCTGGGATAAGATTGGAGAGGAGAAATGAGGTAACTGGTGAAATCAACATTGATCCTGTGAGGTTGGAGGGTCCCAAGGCAGATGATGAGGCTTTTTTCCTCCGGGCGTCACGTGGCTTGGAATTGGCAGTGGAGGCGGCCCAGGACTTGTATGTCCTTGGCCAAGTGGGGAGGGGGAGGGGGAGGGGGCGTTGAAGTGTTCGGCCACAGGGAAGTGGGGTTGTTTACTGCGTGTATCCAAGAGATGTCATCAATTCTGTACGCAGGTGCTGAGAAAGGAGTTGTGGCCGTGATAGTGGGTCTGCTTCAGGACCAGCTGAAGAGCCTTGGGACCCTCCAACCACATGGGATCAATGCTGATTTCACCAGTTTCCCCTCCTCCCAACTTATCCCAGGACCAACCCTCCAACTCAGTACCACCCTCTTGAACTGTCCTACCTGTCCATCTTCCTTCCCCCCATCTGTCCACCCTCCACATCGACCTATCACCATCACCCTCCACCTTTATCTACATATCGCATTCCCAGCTACCTTCCCCTCCAGCCCCAAACCCCCTCACATTTATCTCTCAGCCGCCTTGGGCCACACCCTCATTCCTGATGAAGACCTTATACTTGAAACATCGACTGTCCTATTCCTCGGATGCTACCTGACCAGCTATGCTTTTCCAGCATAACACCTTTCGACTCTGATTTTCAGCATCTGCAGTCCTCACTTTTCCCAATGTTTTAGCCTTGACTTCTTGCTCTAGCAATGAGCTCCAAAGGCTTATCACCCTGTCAAGAAATATTTCATGTCAATCCTAAATGGTTTACCTTCGGTTCTACACTCCCCTGCCATCGGGAACATATTTACTGCACCTGCCCTGTCTAGTCCTGTTAGAATTTTATAGGTTTCCGTATGATTCCCCTTCCTTCTCCTGACTTCCAGTGAACATAATCCTAAGCAATTCAACCTCTCCTCATGTCAGTCTTGCCATCCCCAGGAATCAGTTTGGGAAACCTTTGCTGCACTCCCTCTCTCACAAGCATATCCTCCCTCAGATAAGAAGACTAAAATTGCACACAATGTGTCAGATGTAGTCTCAGCAAGGCTCTGCATAATTGCAGCAAAACATCAGCTTCTCACTATGAAGGCTGACATACCATTTGCCTTTTTTAATGACTGCTGCACTTATTTGCTAACCTGATGGAGGGAACCTGGTTCCACAGTCCCTTCCCTGAATTTATTGCCATTCAGATAAGAATCTGTCTTCCTGTTTTTGATACCAAAGTAGATAAGTTCACAGGTGATCCACTCACTAAGCCTTGTCCAAATCACAGTGAAGCATGATGATGATGCGGGGGTACTCTACCTTTAACAGAGTTAATAGCAAACAAAAACTACCTGACAGCACCAAGTGTTCTGAAAAAAGATACAATGTAAACTGTGCTCCAGCTACTGGGGTAGCTCGTTTCCTGGAAACAACAAAACAGATTCAAAATAGAAATAGAAAAAATACAGCGCATTACAGACCCTTTGGCCCTCAATGTTGCGCCGATCCAAGCCCACCTAACCTACACTAGCCCACTATCCTCCATATGCCTATCCAATGCCTGTTTAAATGCCCATAAAGAGGGAGACTCCACCACTGCCACTGACAGGGCATTCCATGAACTCTCAACTCGCTGAGTAAAGAATCTACCCCTAACATCTGTCCTATACCTACCCCCCCTTAATTTAAAGCTATGTCCCCTTGTAATAGCTGACTCCATACGTGGAAAAAGGTTCTCATTGTCAACCATAGGCTCTGGCCCGAAACGTCGAATTTCCTGTTCCTTGGATGCTGCCTAACCTGCTGTGCTTTAACCAGCAACACATTTTCAACCATATCTAAACCCCTAATCATCTTGTACACCTCTATCAAGTTACCCCTAAACCTTCTTTTCTCCAATGAGAACAGCCCCAAGTGCCTCAGCCTTTCCTCATACGATCTTCCTACCATACTAGGCAACATCCTGGTAAACCTCCTCTGCACTCGTTCCAGTGCCTCCACGTCCTTCCTATAGTATGGCGACCAAAACTGCACACAATACTCCAGATGCGGCCGCACCAGAGTCTTATACAACTGCAACATGACCTCAGGACTCTGGAACTCAATTCCTTTACCAATAAAAGCCAGTACGCCATATGCCTTCTTCACAGCACTATTTACCTGGGTGGCAACTTTCAGAGATCTGTGTACATGGACACTAAGATCCCTCCGCTCATCCACACTACCAAGTATCCGACCATTAGCCCAGTACACCATCCTCTTGTTACTCTTACCAAAGTGAATCACTTCACACTTAGCTACATTGAACTCCATTTGCCACCTTTCTGCCCAGCTCTGCAGCTTATCTATATCCCGCTGTAACCTGCCACATCCTTCCTCGCTGTCAACAACTCCACCGACTTTCGTATCATCTGCAAACTTGCTCACCCAACCTTCTAGCCCCTCCTCCAGGTCATTTATAAAAATGACAAACAGCAATGGTCCCAAAACAGATCCTTGCGGAACACTGCTAGTAACTGCACTCCAAGATGAACCTTTACCATCAACTACTACCCTGTCTTCTTCCAGCCAGCCAATTCCTAATCCAAACCTCTAACGCACCCTCAATGCCATACCTCCGTATTTTTTGCAGTAGCCTACCATGGGGAACCTTATCAAATGCCTTACTAAAATCCATATACACCACATCTACCGCTTTACCCTCGTCCATCTCCTTAGTCACTTTCTCAAAAAATTCAATAAGGTTTGTGAACCTGCCCTTCACAAAACCATGCTGACAATCGTTGATCACGTTATTCCTATCCAGATGTTCATAAATCCTATCCCTTACAATTCTCTCTAAGACTTTGCCCACAACAGAAGTGAGACTCACTGGCCTATAGTTACTAGGGTTATCCCTACTCCCCTTCTTGAACAAGGGAACCACATTTTCTATCCTTCAGTCTTCTGGCACTATTCCTGTAGACAACGTGGACATAAAAATCAAGGCCAATGGCTCTGCAATCTCCTCCCTTGCTTCCCAGAGAATCCTAGGATAAATGCCATCAGGCCCAAGGGACTTATCTATTTTCACCCTTTCCAGAATTTCCAACACCTCTTCCCTACATACCTCAAAGCCATCCATTCTAATTAATTGTGACTCAATATTCACATCGGCAACAATGTCCTGTTCCTGAGTGAATACTGACGAAAAGTATTCATTCAGTGTCTCTCCAATCTCTTCAGCCTCCACGCATAACTTCCCACTACTATCCTTGACTGGATCTATTCCTACCCTAGTCATTCTTTTATTCCTGACATACCTATAGAAAGCCTTTGGGTTTTCCCTAATCCTACCAACCAAGGACTTTTCATGTCCCCTCCTTGCTGCTCTTCGCGCTCTCTTCAGATCCTTCCTGGCTACCTTATAACTCTCAATCACCCCAATTGAACCTTCACGCCTCATCTTTACATAAGCTGCCCTCTTCCCTTTAAGAAGGGATTCCAATTCCTTATTGAACCACGGCTCCCTCACACGACCTGTTGGTGCATCAGACAGGCTTCTGGGCCAGAATTTTGTCCTGTGAGGGATAGAAGTTGGGAGAAGGGGAAATCCTGCACTATGAAACCAAGAGCGGAGGGCACTGTTAAGAATTTACCACATGTTAAAGAAGCCCAAGAGGGTGAAAAGGAGGTGAAAGCCTCAGGTGTTTTCACTCAAATGGAGTGGGACACAGAAAATTACAGTGCCGGAGGTTTGAAAAGGGCACTGGGAAAAGGTGTTTTCATTGCCAGAAGGTGGGACAAAGTCATAGTGCTGGTCATTAAAGAAAGGCACTGTGGGAAAAGTTATGGTAAATGAAGCTAAGCCAGTGGCATTAGTGAAGGTAGTGAAGGAGACTCCAAGAAGAGCCGAGGAGTTGCAGAAGAGTGCACAGCCTAGGCAACGGTTGGGTATGGAGGTAGCACCTGATCTCCACAAAGAATTTGCCTCTGTGGGTAAATTTTACTCAGAAAGAACAGTGGGAGAAGGACAAGTAGTTATAATTTTGGGAGATACATGACCTAACCAGTCACTAATAGTAAGAGATGAGCGAATATGCACTCTTTCTGATCTGTTACCCGAGAGTGTGATAATTTGTGTGATAGATGGACAGAAATTTGGTGTCGCCAATACAAGATCAGGTTGGGGTGCCAACGCAAGATTAGGGAAGTTACAGTGGGAGTGACTGACAGTGTCAGTTTTAGGAATTCAGTTTGTTCTTGGGAATGATTTGGCAGGATCCAAGGTGGGAGTGACACCCTTTGTGAAGAAGCACAAGACAGATCAAGAAACTGAGGAGTTAAAACAGACATATCATGGTATTTTCCCAAACTGTGTGGTAACCAGATCCCATTATTGTAAGTCACAACATGAAGTGACAAGAGAAAGATGAAGGAGTTGAGCTTCAGTTAACAGATACCCTGTATGACATAATGGTGCAGAAAAAACCTGAACAGACAGAGGAGTAATTGGCCAAAGTGCACTAGATTGTGCTGCCTGTAGCATACAGACAGGAGGTGTTACGGGTAGCACATGAACTACCTGCAGGAGGAAACCTACGGGTACGAAAGAGGTCAGGCTAAGGTACAAAAAAACATTTTTATTGGCCTGGAATGCATTAGGATGTGGTTAACTTTTGCAGTACGTGTCATACATGCCAAATGGTAGGTAAGCCACAGGCAGTAATAAAACCAGCACCTTTGTTGCCAACTTCCTCATTTGAAGAAATTTTCACGCAGGTTATAATTGATTGTGTAGATCCCCTCCTGAGAACTAAAAGTGGGAATCAGTATTTGTTAACCTTAATGAATGTGTCTACCAGATTTCCAGAGGCAATTCCATTATGGAGTATCAAGACCAAAAAAGTAGTAGAGGGGTTAGTAGTTTTCTTCACACACTATGGATTACCCAGAGAGATTCAGTCAGACCAAGGGTCAAATTTTACTGCTAGGCTGTTTAAGGTTGTTATGGATAGCTTAAGTATATAGCACTTTAAATCCAGTGAATCCTAGGGAGCTTTAGAAAGGTGACATCAGACATTGAAGACCATGTTGAGAGCATACTGTCAGGATTATCCGAATGATTCGGATAAAGATATCCCATTTATGTTGTCTGCCATTAGAGATCCCAAATGAATCTACTCAGTTCACTCCCTTTGAGTTAATATTCAGTCATGAGTGAGAGGCCCTTTGAAATTAGTTGAAGAAAAATTGACAGGACCAATATTGTCACACTAGATTATGTATCGGAGGTGAGGGAGAGGATAAATTGAATAGGTGAGTTAGTTAAAAAGCATCTGAAGCAGGTGGCAGATAAAAACTGAGACCTGGACGTTTTTGTGAGGGAATGACGTGGTTAGTCCAGTTACCAGTGATAGCAGATCCCTTCAATGCCAGGTTTAATGGTCCCTATCAAATTGAGAAAGAGTTAAGTCAGATGAACTAGCTAGTAAAAATGCCAGATAGAAAAACAAGGTATTGAGTATGTCATGTGAACATGTTGAAACCGTATCATACTAGAGAGAAAGAACTGGAGAAACAGGTGTTAGTTATTATCCTGCAGGGTGTGGAATCAAATTCACATGATATGGATTTTGATGTGCCTCAAAGCAGATTAAAAAATGAAGAAATATTTGAGGAGTAGGATAGGATAGTAAGCTATTTGTCTCAGGAACATAGAATGGAGTTGAAAGATTTGTTACTGCAGTATAAGGACCTATGTAAAAATCAGATGGGGAGGACTAATGCTATTGTACATGAAGCAGATGTAGGGAATACTGTTCTGATAAAACAACCCCCCCATTCGCTTAATCCTTTCAAAACCAGGCAGGTCCAGATGGCGTTGGAGGCCATGCTCAATGAGGACATCATCGAACCAAGCCAGAGCGAGTGGCGTTCACTGATTACCTTAGTTCCCAAACAGGACGGAAATCGACGGCTCCAAGTGGATTATTGGATGGTCAATGCCATTTCAAAATCGGACTCATATCCAATTCCTAGATTGGACGACTGTATTGAGAAAGTTGGTTAAGCCAGTTACATCACCAAGTTGGACTTAAATGTGTGGTTACTGGCAGTACCTTTATCAGAGTCAAAATAATTTTTTGCGTTTGTAACTCCAAATGGGCTATATCAGTTTAAAGTAATGCCATTTGGAATGAAGAACACACCTGCCACATTCCAAAGACTCATGAACTGAGTTGTGGCTGGGTTAACAAACGGTGCAGTCTATTTGGATGATGTAGTGATCTTTAGTAAGTCCTTTGAATGACTACGAGAAGTAGAACTGGTGATAGACTTAAATAAGACGGAATTCACAAAAGCAGAGATAACGTTCTTGGGACGTAACATCGGTCATGGAAGGTTGATCCCATGGAATGCAAAAATAAAGGCCATCAAGGAATTTCCATGACCAACCTTGTGAAAGAGGTGCGTCGATTCTTAGGACTCAGTGGGTTTGTTCCAAACTTCAGTGTAGTGGCACTGTTAACTGATTTGCTGAAGTAGAACACAAGGTTTCAGTGGATGGAACAATGCCAGCAGCATTCAACCATTTGAAATCAATATTAACCACCAAACCAGTTTTAGCTAAATCATACCTTTCAAAACCTTTTAAAGTCACCATCGATGCTAGTTGTATTGGAGTTGGAGCTGTACTCCCAGCAGAAGGTAAGGATGAGTTTGAACTGCCAGTTGGTTACTTTTCAAAGAAGATTAACACCCACCAGAGGAAATTCTCCACAATCGAAAAGGAACTACTGAGTTTGGTACTGGCCTTATGAGATTTTAATGTGTATGTCATGAGCAACATGTCAGAGACGGTTATGTACACGGATCACAATCCGCTTACACTTTTAGAACACATTAAAGACAAGAACATGAAACTATTTCATTGGAGTCTTTTGTTACAGACTTTTAGTGTAAAAATCATACATGTTGCGGGTCGTAAGAATGCAATCGCGGATGAGTTATCACGGATTTAACTGATAGCGTTTAGATGAGATTGTATTTATTTAATGTTTTACATATATATGTAGGTATATGGGAAGTAGTTAAGGTGAACTTATATTAAAATTATCTGTATGTTAGGGTAATGTGTTAACAAAAAATAAAAAATGAAGCTATTTTTCATTATGATGGCTCATTTTTTCTTAAGGAGAGAGGGGTAATAAAGATGTGGGTGTACTTTAAGAGAGTTAAAAGCTAGCAAAAACTACCTGACACCACCAAGTGTTCTGAAAACAGATACAATGTAACATGTGCTCCAGCTACTGGGGTAACTCGTTTCCTGGAAACAATAAACAGATTCAATTTAGGCCGATTAGTTAAAATTATACCCCGAAAAATACCAAACTCTAATCCAGTTTGAATCGAGTATATTGACAATGTTAAAAGCCAATGATACAATCCGATGCTTTGGGAGTATAAGACTGGGGGAAAATTGTACAGCTGAGAGGAGACCTGCCAAGCCACCAGCATGTAAAGATTCTGTGAAAACATAGCTCTCTTAAAAAGGTACCTGTGAAGCAGAATCCCCAAGAAGAAGAAAAAATGGGTGGAATACAGAGAAAACTAAAAGCTGCCTGGTTTTGAGAGAAGTAGTTTTGTTTCGGAAATCATAATTGGGAGTTTTATCGGACTAGTATTATAGAAGGGTAAAGTAAAAGATAGGGTAGGAGAAGGATTTGTGAATAGTTGTTAGTTAATTATTCTCTGTTATGCCTTAAGAAATAAAGTTATTAATTTTTACTTTAAATAGTCCTTGGCCTCTCGGATTTCCAAAGATTACTGCACAGGGCAAATCTTTTCTGTGTTGCTGATTTACAGTAAGCAGGAGAGTTTACCCTGTGTTATAACAAGCATGTCAGCATTTTCCTCACAGCTCACCCTTTCACCTGACTTTGTTTGCTCTGCGCTGCACAGGCAGTTGACAGAAACGTGCACAGAGACAAACATTAACTGCTGCTGCAGACAATCAAACAGAAGAAGAACCAACTCTGGAACATCTAAAACTTGTTGGTTTTTTCATTACAAAATGCCCACAACCAAGTGCTTTAGACCAGCATATTTCATTGTCCAGGACCACATTGTTGGGGATCCACTGAAGCCTGGGGCAACCGCCATAAATAATCAATATAGAAAGGCCAGTCTAAGGTTTGCCTGCTACAGTAAACACAGACACTGGAAACTAAGCAGAGGCCCTGAGGTTTATGTTGACATGGAACTTATCTTGTAAATATCACATATATTACTATTTCATTCAGTGCAACATGCAATATAGAAAAAAAAGTCTTGTTGTACTCTCTTGTAACTTCCAATTTGAAATGCTTTGGAATGTACAAGTCTCATGATAAGTATATTTTCAGAAAGAAATACACATTGTTAGATATTTTATTACAGCTCTCACCTATTGTGAATAGGAACATTGACAGTCCGTTTTTTTTTGGCCAGCTCCAGAAAAGAATCTAAAAAGGTTTTGACAGCAAACAATACTTATTTTTTTTTTAAAACTGCCAAACATCTGGTTTTCCACCATAAACAGTGCATTAAGCAGGTGAAAGAGCCCACAAAATGTACAAAGGAGATGGACAAACTGTAGCAGGCTCAAATCATGGGCTCCAGCAAATCCCCGGGGCACACCAACAATTCGTGACCCTATTTTGCAATGCACTCTGGAACATGCAGTACCTTCACAAAAATCCATCGCAGTGCCCCACACACTGTAGGTCCTCACTGCATTTTTGCGTTTCTGCTATCATTATACAGTAATAGAGGTGACTGTCCTTTTCAGACTCCAAGCATTTGGTCCTATGATACAGTTAACTTGTGTCTCTGGGCATCACTGATTCCATTTAGTCTCATTTGGCCTGCTTTACTGCAGACTGTTGGCCAGGTAAGATTGGTGCTTGATAATAGTAACATGGCAAATATGTGCTCAAGTTATGTCCGTTGGAAGAACAGCACTACCCTGTAGAATGCCTGTAGGCAGAAAAGAGACAATGGCTCTGTTGACCGAATAGGATTTTATATGACATAAGGCTGTTATGGAGATACAGTAGCCAGATGCTTCCCAAAATCCTCAGCTGGCACCTGGGATGAGTACTGGATCAGGTTCAAAGGTCCAACTACCACACATTAGCACCAAGAGTAATTATACTGGTAAAGCTGCTTGGTAAAGATGTAATTATAATGGGTAAATAAACAATAATTCAGAGGAACAAAAGTTGATCCATACAGTCATTGTATTTGCTAAATTTTACATGTAGCTTTGATAAAATGAATGGGAGCTCTGCTGACTGATACAACAGAAGTGACTAGCTTACAATAAACAGATAGTAGTATCTATTAGGTGGGGAGATGATGTGGATATCACTGTAGATGGGGAAGTCAAGATAACGCATTTCACAAGACTAGTTTCTCTCCTCTATATTGGGAATAGATGTTGACACCTTGGTAATATCACTGGGAAAAAAATCCAGAGGTACAAGTGAATGCTGAAAGTGCTTCCCATCCATCATGGCAAGGTAACTAGTAGAATTTAGTTTTAATTAACAAATCTGCAATTGAAAGCTAGTCTCAGCAATTATAACCATGAAGTTTGCATTAATTGTCATAAAAATTCCATTTGGTTCATGACAGCTCTTTGGGCAAGAAAATCTGCTATCCTTTTTGGATCTGGCCTACGTGTGACTTTAGACCTAAATGTGCTGGACTCTTAAGTGCTTTTTCCACTCAGTTTAAAGGGGCACTTGGGGAAGGGCAACAAATGCCAGCCTTAAACCCAATAACAAGGAAGTACATGGCATTTTCTGACTGCTGTGCTCAGTACCTTCTCCCTTCAACTTTGACACAGAGAGAATGTTATCAGATTCTTTGCTAACTCAACAACACAAAACACACAAAACTAATCCAAGCACGTGAAGGAACACCTCAATGTCAAAACTGCATACTCCATTAAATACTGTGACCAACAGGATAATAAAAGCCCAGGGAAAGATTACATGTGGCATCAGTTGGAGTCAAGACTGCAGTCTCAATCTCCCCTGTGCTAGAGTTACAGTCTCCCTGAGGGAAATGCATTAGCTAATTTGTCCCCAGCAAGTTCTTATAAACAGCATGTGCAAACACTCTGCATTAATCTGTTTTGTGATACTGATCGAGGAATAAATCTTAGTCAGGACACCTCACAGCATCAGGAACCCAGGTTTGATTCTACCTTCCGGTGACTGTCCGTATTGAGTTTGCATATTCTCCCCTTGTCTGTGTGGGTTTCGTCTGGGTGCTCTAGTTTCTCCCATAGCCCAAAAACGTGCAAGTTAGGTGGATTGGCCATGCTAAATCACTCAGTATCCAGGGTTGTGCAGGTTAGGTGGATTTGCCATGGGAAGTGCAGGTTTACAGGGATGGGGTGTCTGGGTGGGATGCTCTTCAATGTCGGTATGGACTCAATGGGCTGAATGGCCCGCTTCCACGCTATAGGGATACTATAACTCCCCTGTGCTTCTTCAAAATAGTGCAATGCACTCTTTATGCCCACCTAAACTGGCAGATGGTGCCTTGTTTTAAAACGTATTCCAAAATTCAAAGTTTGTGAGAAGATTTGCAGCTCGAGTACTCGTTGTTGTGGTTCTGTTCGCCGAGCTGGGAGTTTTTGTTGCAAACGTTTCGTCCCCTTTCTAGGTGACATCTTCAGTGCTTGGGAGCCTCCTATGAAGTGTTTCTGTGCTGATTCCTCCGGCATTTATAGTGGTTTGAATCTGCCGCTTCCGGTTGTCAGTTGCTGTCCGCTGCAGTGGCCGGTATATAGGGTCCAGGTCGATGTGTCTGTTGATCGAATTCGTGGATGAGTGCCATGCTTCTAGGAATTCCCTGGCTGTTCTCTGTTTGGCCTGTCCTATAATAGTGGTGTTGTCCCAATCGAATTCATGTTGTTTGTCATCTGAGTGTATGGCTACACTCAGATGACAAACAACATGAATTCGATTGGGACAACACCACTATTATAGGACAGGCAAACAGAGAACAGCCAGGGAATTCCTAGAAGCATGGCACTCATCCACGAATTCGATCAACAGACACATCGACCTGGACCCTATATACCGGCCACTGCAGCGGACAGCAACTGACAACTGGAAGCGGCAGATTCAAACCACTATAAATGCCGGAGGAATCAGCACAGAAGCGCTTCACAGGAGGCTCCCAAGCACTGAAGATGTCACCTAGAAAGGGGACGAAACGTTTGCAACAAAAACTCCCAGCTCGGCGAACAGTATTCCGAAATACATGACCTCTGATCAATGCAAAACTCTCTTTGCTTTGCAGTAGAATGTGAATCGTGATATTTTTGTGCTGGAGTCCTGCAGCATTATTCGAAACTTGTGATTCAGATCAAGAGTGCTACCAATCAAACCACAGTTGACAGTCTTATCAAACAACAAATATGCTTTATGCATAATGTGCACAATGCATGGTTGCCAACACCTCCAATGACTATTTGGTGTGTTTTCATTACACTCTATTTCAGAACAACTGTGAACTTTAAAACCACTGGCAGGTTAGCACAGAAGGTGGAGCTGTGTTGATGAATTTATAAAACCATCTCATTAATGATTTTTGTTGTGAAACTTAAGCTTAGCAAACACTATTGTAGAACTCTTCCTGAAAAGAAAGATTGTATCTCAATTTAAATCTGAGATTATAGATGTACTATAGTTAAGGGTAATAAAGAATATAGAGCAAAGGCAAACAGCAAGATTTAGGATACAAATCTCAATGAATGGAGGAACAAGTTTGAGGACTGAATGACCCACTCCAATTCCTAACTAACTGAAGGTAGTAACTTGTGTTAATAAAGAGAGGCACAGTTGTTGCCATATGTTGCCACCCTTCCTACAAAAATAATTCAGACGGGTATTTATAAAGAAAAAGTAGTCATGCACTCTTTGCAATTGGATGGAAGTCCTAAAGAAGAAAATCATAGAATCACACTGTACAGCCTACCAAGTCTGTGCTGACAAAAACTAATCTAAATCTACACTAAAATGGCCTATTTCTACCTAACTGAAAGCAGTTGCTTATATGCAAGGTGGATCATAAAGCAAATGTAAGCAATGAAATAAAGGCATAAAGAAAAATTCAAATCTGATGAGAAATAATTGCTGTGAATTCTTTAATTGACATGACACTCCTTTTAAATAAGGTCCCAGTAATACTGAAAGGATTGTTCTAAAAGGACATAATGGGTACTAAGCAAAATGGGAGATTGTAACAAGGGGGACATCTCTTATCTATCCGAAGACATGGAAAATATGGGCAGAAATCTAACATTAAAAGCATGCACCCTCTATTTGACTAATAAGTAAATGGCAAACATCATGAATTCTGTGCATGTTCAAACTTGGCAAAAACTGAATATTTTTTCACTTGCCATATTTGAAATTGAATAAAGAGAGAGGATGAAATAGCTTTTGCTATATATAATGTTCAGTTCTGATGAACAGTCACCAGACTCAAAATGTTAATTCTCTTTTCTTCCCACAAATGTAGACAGACCTGTTGAGGTTCTCCAGCAATTTGTGTTTTTGTTTCAGATCTCCAGCATCCACATTTCTTTGTCGTATTGTATAATGTCCATCTTAACCTAGCTGTTGTGACACAAAAATCAAGTCCAATGGAGATGCTTAATCCTCTCCACCTCCAAAAACAAACTGATTGAATTTCTAGTGTTCACTTCCAGGTACTTGGTCCACTTGTACCAGTAATGAGGCTTACCAGCAAGAATCTTCACACATTAGGATCCTGGCCTAACTTCAGTGCCAAATCTGATGTTTAAAATGCTGTAGTATCAATGGGAATGGCCATGGTTAAGATTTTAATGCAGTGGTCTTCTATATAATTATTTTCACTTCTGATGTTTGGAGAAGCTTAATTGATTCTTACAACATGACAATTTAGAAGATAGTTCTTGGAATTTTGAGATGATGAGAATTATCATTGAACTTCTTTCATTATGCATAGATCAAACTAATGTGAAACATGAATGCAGTGAACAAGTTTTAGGTGTCCAATAACTCAAGCCTGCATGAAGGGACACATTTTCTTAATTTTTTTCCCCTATTTACTTAAATTCCATACTTAATAAGTTCCAGAAGTTTTAAATATCTGTGCACTTAACTTGATGCCACTTTGGTGCTGTGTTTTCCTGTACCAAAGTGGCACACATAGGCAATAGTCATTAAACTTTGGTTTAAATCTTTCAGAATGAATATGGCATTGAAATATTCCTCCGTCGTTAAATCTGAATAACTAATCAACCCTTTTGCTCACTTTTAGTTATACCACCCTCATGGTTCCTTTTTTCTCCTACTCTGATGACGACAGGTTATTAATGTTGCTGTTTTTGGAAGCCAGACTACTCTGACAATAGGGAAGAGTTTGATTTCAGACAGCCAGTACTTTTCTTGACTTGCTGTTGAGAGAGACCAGAGGTCAAAAATACACAGATGGATTTGAAGACTAAAGAAAAAATTTAAAATCACATCATGGCAAAGCCACCATCGACCACCTTATGCTTCCACAGGAACGTGATCCAGTTGGCTCTTCCATGGCTAGAGTCTGTAAGTAATAGGGCAGTCTAAGAACATTAACTCATATGCCATAATCTTAATATAAGCAAGTTGAATGGAATTTTTTTATTCTACAGGTAAAGAGGGAACACAAATTAGTGATTGTCACCTTTTTGTGGGGGGGGGGGAAAAGGTTGGGGGGGAATGTCGTGGCAGTGCTGATATATGCAAGGCCAGGGTAAGATATGAAGAACTAGAGAAGCAAATGTTTTGATTCGCATTGGTGATGTTGTTAGAAAAGAAATTGCTAGCTATTCACTGCCTAATAGTTAATTTTATGCAATACAGAATAAGAACTGCTTGTGGGAACGATAATGGAGAACAAAAGAACACCAGCATGGAGGTCTGTTTTACACTCAAATGACATATTGCTTGTGTGTTTTAGTGATGTAAATGTTAAACAATTTATCTCCAGTTTTGGATGAGCGCCTGAAATTTTCAGATAGCTTTGATCACACTGAGATTTTCAACTGCACACTTCAACACTGTCTCTTTATCATAATTCATCATGTATTTTAATTGCCAGACATATACATACATTTTCTTGCTCTCTTTTGTCTAAGTTCACAATTGTACAACATTTGTATCTTATACAGTAAACCCCTGCAACATTTTATACAGGAATCAATTGAAGAACCTTTGCAACAGTCACATAGTTACCAGTGACTCACTAACATACACACTCAGCAGAAACACATCTTAAAATGCCCAGAGGTCATCCTCACAGCAATACCTATGATACTTGTACCTAGTACATTTTATAAACTGTTGTTTAATGCAGTAAGGTAGTGTTTATGATAAGAGTACCACAGTACACTTATTTTGATGAAACTGACCACAGGTTGATACTTTGAATTTAGAAAGAATGTTCCGTACAGGAGGCAAATTGCAAGTATAAAAATGGCTAGATTTACTTCCTTTCCAACTTTAGTACTTACCTTACTAAAGGAAGTAAAGTCAACTATATTGGGAAGGAGAAGACAGGTAATTACATAAGATTCAATATAATTTCAGTTGGCTAATTGGCTGAGAATTCCAATGAATACTAAGTTCTGAAATAAATTTGGAACATAGAGGACAACAATAGATACTTCTATGCTGGTCTACAACTTTTGTTACATCTATGTAATATCCACTGCTTCAGGACCTTGTTTACTTAATCTTACACTGCAGGAGATAGTAAGACATTCACTAGACCTGTAAGAAAGAGCAAGTTAGAAATGTTGGCCACTCAAAACACAAGGTAATCTTGCTGTAAAGAAAGTAAGTTGTTTTACTTTATCCTGCATGTGAATTTTACTGTTTTTTTGTATATGCTACATATTGACTAACAGAACAAATTGCTCTTTTTGTGTTACTGTCTCAGTTCAAAGCACTAGAATGTAAAGGCTTGACAATGACGTAGTCCTTAGGAATATCACTAATTTAAATTGTTTACCAAATGATCATCATGTAGCACAAGACTGCTTGCAAGAATGGAAGGGAAGAAAATTTAATTTAAAATTTTAGAGAAATGCTGTTTTTAAAGAAAAGATATAGCAACAAGTGCTCAGCATAGTTTGTATGAAATTTTCCTTCAAATTAGTATAAACACTCCCATGCAAAAAATAAAAAGCTTGCAAAATGCATCCTTCTGAAAGAAGGACAGGTCTTCTTTTGTCTGTTACAATAAAATCACTTGGTATTTTTAATTACCATGCTCTTAGACAATTCAGTGAAGCACGCATAGAATCCTTACAGTATGGAAGCAAGGCCTTTGGCCCAACAAGTCCACACCAACCCTCCAACGAGTAACTCACCCAGAACTATTCCCCCTACCCTATATTTACCCCTGACTAATGCATCTAATCTACACATTCCTGAACACTATGGACAATTTAGCACAGCCAGTTCACCTAATCTGCACATCTTTGGACTGTGGGAGGAAACCGGAGCACCTGGAGGAAATCCACACAGAAACGGGGAGAATGTGCAAACGCCACACAGACAGTCGAACCCAGGTCCCTGGTGGTGTGAGGCAGCACTGCTAACCACGGAGCCACTGTGTCGCCCCCAAAGCAATGACAAATGTATACCTTGCAAATGTAAACCCATGACTTGCAAAGTCCAACGATGCACCTGGTGACCAAGTTGATAGATGAAGGAAGGGTTGTTGATGTCCTATACATGGACTCTAGTAAGGTATTTGCTAAGGTTCCCCATGGTAGACTAATGGAGAAAGTGAAGTCATATGGTGTGTAGGGTGTTCTAGCTAGGTGGATAAAGAACTGGTTGAGCAGCAGGAGACAGAGTAGTAGTTGAAAGGAGTTTCTCGAAAGGTGACCAGTGGTGTTCCATAGGGGTCAGTGTGGGGGCCACTGTTGTTTGTAATATACATAAATGATTTGGAAAAGGACACTGTTGGTATGATCAGCAAGTTTGCAGATGACACAAAGATTTGTGGAGTAGCAGAAAGCATAGGGGACTGTCAAAGAATACAGGAGGATATTGATAGACAGGAGAGTTGGGCGGAAAAGTGGCAGATGGATTTCAATCCAGACAAATGTAAGGTGATGCATTTCAGCAAGACTAATTCTAGAGCAAATTATACAATGAATGGAAGAACCTTGGGAAAAGTTGATGGGCAAAGAGATCTGGGAGTGCAGGTCATTGTACTCTGAAGGTGGCTGCACAGGTGGATAGAGTGGTCAAGAAGGCATATAGTACCTGTGCCTTCATTGAACGGGGTATTGAGTATAAGAGTTGGCAAGTCATGTTAACATTGTACAAGATATTGGTTCGGCCACATTTAGAACACTGCGTACAGTTCTGGTTGCCACATTACCAAAAGGATGTGACCCTTTGGAGAGGGTGCAGAGAAGGTTTACAAGGCTGTTGCCTGGTATGGAAGGTGCTAGCTATGAAGAGAGGTTGAGTAGGTTAGGTTTATTTTCATGAGAAAAAATGAGATTGAGAGGGGACTTGATTGAGGTTTATAAAATCATGAAGGGTGTAGGCAAGGCAGATAGAGACGAGCTTTTTCCCAGGGTGAAGGATTCAATAATGAGAGGTCACGCTTTCAAGGTGAGAGATGGAAAGTTTAAGGGGGATACACGCAGCTAATACTTCACACAGAGGGTGGTGGGCATTTGGAATGCGTTACCTGCAGAGGTGGTAGAGGCAGGCACAGTAGATTCATTTAAGATGCACCTGGATAAATGCATGAGTAGGTGGGAGTAGAGGGATACAGATGCTTAGGAATTGACCGACAGGTTCAGACAGTACATTTGGATGGGCTCAGGCTTGGAGAGCCGAAGGGCCTGTTCCTGGGCTGTACATTTTCTTTGTTCTTTGGTCAGTATAGAGAGTGAACCCACTACCTTGGCGTTATTAGCACCACAATTTAACCATCTCAGGTAACCGACCAACACAGCTTCTCTGATTTTGCTCTTTAAGCAATTCCTTTTTGTTTCAGCAAGTATAAAGATAGCTGATAACATAGCTGAACTAGGTACTTATGGAAATACAAATGCCAAATGGCTTTGCAATTCAATATTCTACTTGATTGCAACAAAGTGAACAGGATATTTTAAGTTACCAAAATTTTTTCTTGTTTCATCAAATGTGTATTCAGCAACAGATTCACCTCAAAATGATTAAAAATATAATTCAGTGCTTATTTATTCTGAGAATGAACCAAAAGATGATTGAATCAGGCACAAGATTGGTAGGCGAATTCACTCAGCAGTTTCATCTTAAACATCTTGTTCTGGATCTCTAAAGCATTGTGTGATTGTGTACTAATATACAGGTTCACACTCTTAATTCTTCATCATCAGTTCCAAATCCCCAATGATCCAATAAAACACATTAGAATTGTGGATTTCCTTACATAAATAATTTCTTTTTTCCTTTCCTTAGTATTGCCCCTTTACTATTTTCTCTTCCTGAACATGGTGACTCATGACACAATAGTTTTGCAGAAGCTAACAGCTGAGCAGCTGCATACATGACTATTCTTCACGTCAGTCAGTACAGCACATATCAACAGGAAACAATCCTCTTAACTCAGTCCCCAACTGTACTTTTACCAAAGGTCAGTGTATAATGAGCATGAATTGGCATTGCTCAGGAGTGGGGTGTGGGTGGGGTTAGGCATCGAGCCTCATGAGAATGCCTTGCAACATCTTAGACTGAGATTCGTTTACTCAACATAGGTAGTATTTGGAACCTTCTTGTCTGTTACCACTACTCAGATACATTTGCTCTTGTAATCATCACTGTGCCAGAAAAGATATATTTTTTATATCTTAAGTCATTCTGATTCTTCTCATGCTCTCCTTCTGCCAAATAGTGGCATAACAATACTGGTAGTGAGCTGAGTTGCAAATTCCTCCCATCAGACATCCTTACAGGAACGTAGTAGATGACACAGCAAGAACTCAGAAGAGGAGTGGAAAATAAGATGGATTAAATGTTGAAGAAACTTTCTAAAAACATTTTGACTAATGGACACATCCTTATTTCAGTATTAATCTGAACAAACTGAATGATTTCTCTAAATAAAATAGCAAGTCACAGTTCACACCATTTTATCAAGGTTTTGGCTTTCTGATTTACTTATTTACAGAAGTGCGAAAGCAAGACATATTGAAGTCTCAATGTGCATTTTTAAATAAAAGTCTCTAGACAAAGCAGAACACTTGAAAATTACATTTGGATACTCTAAGCACTATTTTGTAGAATGATTTGAATTCACTGAAACTCCTTGCATCATTATAACATTTACACAAAGTGTAAGCGCTCATCACTGCAACAGTATCTCAACTTTTGGTAAATATTCATCTTGCTCAAATGTCTTTTCCTAACAGAAGATCTGCCATTGCTTCATTGCAAATATCAATACATTGACCCTGTATGATGCATATGTATAAAGAAAATTCAACAAACCTAAGTTTGTTTTGCAAATGGTTCACAGATATATTGAAAAAATTGTGATGTAATTGGCATCTTTAAAAGCAGGAAGAGATGGCTAGAGAAAAGTGTACATAAAGTTTTTTTAAAAATGCAGTTTCCCAGATTATTTTACCCCCACTAATAGTTTTTCTTCACGAGTCAATCTGGATTGCAACTTGAATGGAAAGGGGCTTAAAAATCACAGGAAAGAATGAACATTTTCCATTCTTTTCAAAGTGTGGTCATGAGTTTATCTTGGTCAACACTATGTTTCCTGCCTCCCATGTTCTTCATATTTTGCTCTTGAACATATCTTGCGTTTCTGCCATTTCCTTCCTGCGATGGTGTCCGGTTGTAATATTTGTGCCTGTCATCATGGGGCGGTGGCCTGTACCGTGTGCACAGTGAGCAGTTAGTGAGATGAGACTTTACATAACACATGGATATCAAGTCATGGTTACTGAACAAAAGTAAACGGCATGCATGGTAGGGTTGAAGGGAGAAGAGGGATAAAGGGGGAATCAGTGAAAAATGTAGAAGACAGAATTACATATATTGGGAAATGATGGTTAAACATATCTTCTACTGTTTCAACAAAACTAGCGATACGGTCATCATTGCTAATAAATCAGTCCAAATGAAAGTAGCAAGGCGTAAGATTGCAATGTCATGCACAGAAGAATTTGTAGAATGGAGTTATTGTAATGCTCTACAAACTAACTTTCCAGCACATGCAGGGGCATGCAGAATTCCTTCCCAAAGGCTTGACATGCTGATAAATTCCACACATACTGCTTTCTTTGAACACAATACATTTTTATTCTTTAAAACCTGATAAATTATTCAAAAGGCTATAAGATAGTTGCTGTGTCATATCTCTTCTCTTTGGCATAGCTTTACAAACTTAAAGGTCAAGAGTTGAAAAGTGATTTATGATGGAAAAATGTTTGGTTAAAGGTCAAACTTACAAATTTAACAAGTAATTCTAGTGACACTAACAAATACACATACCATTGAGCCATTAGGAAGGATGGTTTTAAAATTAAATGAAAGTACACTACCACATATTTCCCTCCACCAGACAATTTCCAGTAACAGATCATAGAAACTGAAATCACCCTCCACCTTGTGATTGTGAATAGCAGTACAGCAGAGGTGGTCTTCAGCAAACAGAATACCAGAAATGTTTTTTAAAAAAAAACGAAAGGAACATCCTTAAGTAAAATAAATTGATCAAGAGAAGAAAGTAATCAATCAACAAATCATATTCAACAATAAAAAGGAAAGGCTTGGTTTATTAGTGTTAAACTGGCATTTTAATTCATTCATTATAGCTGTTCTTTGGTGTGCAATATATTTAGCACTGATAGCATGGAAGGACTGATGATTCAATAAGTATTCTTAATTAATTCAATCCAATGAGACATTAAATACAACTTGAACTTTTCTCCCACCTATCACTTCAGAAAACTGTCATGTTTAAACATCAGTTCACATTATTTCAAATGATTCTGATACATTGCACACCTAAGCAGCTGATTCAACTGTTGATCTGGGAATGCAAACTATTAATACATTTAAAATGCAATAAATATACTATGTAATCTTTAAGATACAGAACCATCTTACCTAACATTACTGGAATGCCAGTGTTGTTGTACAGGGGGTATGTTGCACATATATGGAGTCTAAAAATCAATTAAAAAAAAACTCATGTTTCCATTCTACCAACATTAAATTGTATAATAGCCATTCACGGTATTGTTATGTCCTGACTATTATAATACTGGACATGCCAGATATCAGTTAGGATTGCACATGATAGACCAAAATCTTGGAAATAGAAGGATGCATGGAAGAGTCAAGGGCAAAAAAAAGGCGAGATTTCAGGGTTGAATTGAAATACTAAAAATCTTACTTTACAATCTTGAACAAAACAAACACAATTGATAATAATTAAATAGGCATACTGGATAGGCAAGGTAATTCGAACACATATGCACAATTTCTATAACTCAGATTTTAACATTCAGGATCAGCATGAGTTATATATCAGTTAACAGACAAACTCCAGTCAAACAGCCCACAGACTACATTTTTAAATGGTTAATGGGATAGATCTGTCTTAAGTGCAAATGCTAGTAACACTGTAAATTACTACATCTCATGAAAACACTGTCCATTTGTAAAAGGATACCAATTTTCACTTTCAATGATCTAGGCTTGGAATGCCCACAAAGCCTTTATGGCTCAGGATGCCTCAAAAACCGTTCATTTCTTGATAGTTCAATCTCCTCCTTAGATCGTGTTACCCGAACTTCTGAAACTGCTCCCAATTGCCTAAGTACTGCCATTACTTCAGCTTTCATCAAGCAGTGAGCTGCATCAAGCTACCATAAAATTTCTCTAAGCTCCCATCTTTCTGAGCTGCATCCAACAAATACTGCCCGAGGGCTACCTTTGTCCCACTCTTAGCTGTACCAAATTACCAATTGCTTGCAGATCTTCTATTTAGCTCCAAACTCTTTCTGCAGCACAAAGCCACCAAATCCCTGGGCCTCCTCTCTAAGCCTTAACTGTCTAGAATCTACCACAAGCAGCACTTACAATGTCTAACTGTTTCTTCAGTTTCACACTTTTCCAACTTCAAACTGCAATTCACTTCTTCAAGGAAAAACACGCAGCCAGGTAAATTGAAGCCACAGAACTGTTTTAAGCATGACCCATCTCTCCACAGCAATATAGCTGCTCTGAACCATCCTTGACTTGCCTTTTAGGTTTAGGATCCATCATTTACAATTTATTCTTTGAACTGATAAAGTAAATGTGCTGTACACCATTTAAGAGTTCATCATTTGCTTTCAATTAAGTTATTTTTAAGTCCCAAAACGAATGATGTTTCTCTATCATAATTGCAAGAAATCATAGCTCTAGCTCAGCAAGTTCACCTGCTGTTTCTGATCAGACACTTTCACCTGTTAATTGCTGTATATAAGTGCAGAAGTTTTGAAAGGGTTAAAGTGGAAGAGTGCATTGAGCAACCGGGCTCAGGTGTTAGAGCAGTTTTGGATTTCAAACATCAAGCTCTCCCTCAGTCTCAGTAACAACATCCATCACCCCCAACATAATCTATACATAGTACCTTCAAGGAACAAACTACATCTTGCTTAAGAGACAAACCTATTCTGATGGGCATTCATCTTACAATCTAGTGGCAAATGGTGAAGACTCCATTTAGCTGTCTCTCAATATCAGCAGCAATGAAGGTCTGAGGATTTTATCAGTCACAACTTTGAGGTGGCTGTTGGTGCAGAAGATAGTAGCTGCAAGAGCCGAACATTTGAGAATCCCACACAAGATAGCCTTGTGGAAGCATTCTACAAGTCTATCTATTGTAAATGATAAAAAAAATTCAGATTAAGTAAAGTACATGTAGCAGCAAAAATGAGCGAGGAACTCGATAGAGCTGGGGTGCCTGCCATACCAGGGCAGTTACAGATTGCACCTGTCATTGATGAATTGCAGATGCAGTCCCTCATCAATACTCAGCCTGAATATGAATGGACATCAAAGGATTCTTGTATAAAGTTCAAACCTTCTGTGAGTAAGAGAATACGTCTTAAAAACAGATGGAAAGATAGAAATAAACATAACAGCCAGCTCAAATCGAACACTGCCGCCACAAGTGGGCACCACAAGTCACAGATATAGCAAGAGAAATCAGAGTGAGGTTGTAGACCCAGGAACTTTGCAAACTGTTGCAAATTGATGGCACAGAAAGAGGCCATTTGGGCTACTGCCACTGCAAAGCCAGAATTAAAGCAATAAAGGAACAAATTAGAAGATGATGCAGACAAAAATCAAACTGATGGAACAAATTAAGAGATAATAGAGGCTACAAAAAAGGTAGGAGATCAATTCAAAAATGATAGTGGGAATATTTTGCTCAACAGTGTCAAGCAAAACTCATCACAAAATAAATATAGCAAAATTGAGGTTAGTTTTAGGACTGCAGACAACAGGAATCATCCAGGGAAATCCATTAAAGGACTAGAATTCATCTTATAGAGTTTAGAATTGCAGGATACATATAGTAAAGTTGTTAAGGAGATTGAAGTAATTTATTAAAGCCGCAGGCAACACGATTCATTTACTAAAGCTATTAAGGAAACTGGAATTGTTTATTAAAGCCATGATCAGCAGCATTCATCAAGAAAAGTCACAGAACAGGTTGGGAATTATCAGAAATCATAAGAGAAAGTATTGAAACATAGTAAAGTACGAGATAACAGGTTTGAAACATACAAAATTCTGAGGTGACTCAACAGGGTGAATGTAAAAAAAGATGTGCTCACAAATAGAAGAATCTAGAATTAGGAAAAAATTCTCAAAGGTGGTGAGTCTTTGGAATTCCTAAAAAGGTGGTGGAAGCAGAGTCCTTGAACATTTTAAGGCTAAGGTAGAAAGATTCTTATGAAGCACGTGGTTGAAAGATCAACGGGACAGTTGGAAATACCGATTTGAGGTTATAGTCAGATCAGCCATGATCTTACTAAATGGCAGAGCAGGGTTGAGGGGCTTGCTCCTGGTACACATGCTCATATATAAATGTTTGTACAAAAGAGCAAGATTTAACAAATCCATACATAATTTCATTAATTATCTCTACAGATTAAATGCAAATGATAATATGGAGAGCTAAAGTTAGAATTCACAACATACAAATTTGACATTGGAATTGCTGATGAGTCCTTATCAGATTCATTACAGACAAAAGAAGATTAGAATTGGAAACCCATTCAGTTGATAAAGTGAAGCAGCTGTCTGGAACCAACACGCATTAATTCTAAAGAGAAGAAGGTCAATTTTATTACAGGAGATCCACAGAATCCACTTAGATTGTCAGGTACAAAAACCTTAAGCAACAAGTGGGAAACCAGTAAAGTGCAAGAGACAGACATCAGACACGAAACATCAGTGGCAATGCTAAGGAGCAAAGCACAAGCTGTGTCCAGCTAATTAAAAGGAAAACTTGGACTGGCTCCTTTTTACTTTTACACATGGCCATTTGTTTGAAGCTGCTCTATATGCCATAGGTGTAATACTGATGTAGTATGGTGCCAAGCACCCTCTTGACTGCTCAGTTCTCCAAACCATTAACAAGTTGCCTGTCTCCCTATACACTAATAAACAAGGAAAACCACAGAGGCTAGCACTCTCCAAGTTGGTGGAAGTGAGTGAGTGCTAAGTAATGAAGTTAAAAACTTTGAAATGCAGTCTGCACAGGCAAATGAGATGTGTGTTTCCTTACTCGTTAAGTGATGTGACAGAAACATGCAACTTGTCCCTGAGCATCAAGGTTCAGTTCTGAATGGGGTGGAGTTGGTAATTTACCAAGTTACTTGGATGAAGAGTGGAACAGGATGGTTTCCACAGTACATGCAGGGATGTTATGAATAAGGCAGAGTAGGATGAAGGCCCGAAGATGCAAGCAGTAAGCTGTGTTACCAGGTACAAGTACCTTGACTTATGTCAGGAATTTGTGCCATACTGCTTCTTAGAAATGAGAGAAAAGAATTGGAAGCTGGATAAAAATAATCCAAGGTGGGCTATTAATGAGATGCAAGAGTTACAAAAGTTTTAACTCATGGTTTAAACCTCAAGGGGAAATCTGGACATATTTCCTCAACAGAGATTCTGACTTTTTCATTTTCGTAGTATTTTCAACATTTCTCGCCATTCCACACATCACTCAAGGGAATGGAGAATTCCACCCACAATCACAGAACAGTGAAACAATAAACAACCACTCAGAGGTTAATGAAGTACAACGGTACATTAGAAAGAAGAGTCAACTGTAGTCCTGGAGGAGAAAGATGATCCAGATCTAGTTTTTTGGCAAGAAAATATTTCTGAATGCACATCTCATTAATTTTAAATTTGGTACACTATTACCAGGTACTATATATAGTTGAAACACTTTATACAACCTACAGCAGTGCGACTACATGGACACAGAGTCTGCAGAGAGATATAAACAGGTTAAATGAAGGTGCAAAAACTTAGCAGATGGAATATAATATGGGAAATTTGTGGTTATTGACAAGAAAAATAAAAGAACGGATTACTTAAATGAAGAAAAATTGCAGAAAGCACAGACTAATTTGGAAATCCTCACACATTAATCACGAAAAGTTAAGGTATAAGTTCAGCACGTATTAGGGAAGGCAAATGAAATTGCTTTTATTACCGTTGACTCAAAGGAAATGGAGTATTAAAGTAGGGAGGTCTTAAACCTATACAAGATCAGACCACCTTTGTGATAGCATGAAAAATTTTGGGTGCCTTATCTAAGGAATGATATACTCATATTGGACACAGTCCAGAGAAGGTTCATTAGGTTGATTCTGATATGGAGGGGCTGTTTTATGAGAAGAGATTAAGAAGGTTGGACATTGTCACTTTTTCTTCTAAGCACCAATCTTGTTGAAACATACAAGATTCTTAGCAGAATTGACACAATTAATGCAGAAAGGTTTTTTCCCTTTAGGACCAATGGGGAAAATCTCAGAGTAAGAGGCTGCACACAGAATAGAGATGAAGAAGAATTTGTTCTTTCAGAAGGTAGTGAATCTGTAGAATTCTTTCCCATAAAGGACAGTTGAGCATATCAAAGGATGACATTTTTCTTCATTAATGGAATCAAGGAGGATAAAGGTGGGTAGGTGCAGTTGAGAATGATCAGATCATCAGTGAATGGCAAAACATACTCAATGGGCTGAGTGGTCTCTGCCTGCTCCTGAGACTTATAGTCCACGAAGGAATAGCACATAAGATTAAAAGTACGATCAAGCAACCGTTCAACAGAAACGGTGTCAGATATTAAAGCCCTTGCACATGTTTCACCATCAAGAATCATCGCCCTTGAGCATGAATGCGTGTTTTGACCTTGTTTTGAATTTTCAGCAACTGGTACAGAAGGTGCCAAACTAGTTAATATCAATAAACTACCTTTCAAACAAGTTAGTGATGAAACAACTGGTTTAGAAAGCACCAGTCAGAGAATAAGGTTCAGAAGCTTTGGTTACTAGTCAAGGGACAATTGGTAGAAGATTCCATAGGGCTACATAGACTTAGGTGGAACCCAAACAGAAGACAGAATCCATTAGCAGTAGCAATCTTGACATAATAAACTTATTTCACATAATGTCAGCAGGATGGAAATTGATTCTACAGAACTGACAGAAATGTTTCCCTATCCAATTATCACTGATGAGAATTCAGATTGCAACAATTAGCAAAGTTTGCACAGAAATGCTAATGGTGAGACAGCAAATGAGCAGTATACATCAGCTGAACTCATTGCTGAATCCTCAACTGATGTAATTCAGACAGCAATATAATTTTGTAAACAGACAGTAATGACAGACTTGAGTTTGATATCAGATCATGAGAAGATGCAAGACATTTAATCCCTACATCTTCTCAGGAAGATGTATCAGTACCAATGACTGAAATCATTCCAAATCAGAAACAATTGTCAAGTGGTGTATTTGAGAATGAACACATTGGCTTTACAAGCAATTTAATCATCATAGGTAAAGGAAAACATCCAACCTAATGAAAAAGTTGAAATAAAGAGACTACATAAGAAATGTGAGAATAAAAACCTGCTCTCACGGATTGAGGACATGGTACAAACAACTCCATGGTCGATGCCACTGTAATGAAATGAACAATATCCACAGCTTTGCACCACATTTGAGAAGGAAGGGTCTGGCTCAGAAAATCCAGATACTGTAACTGCCTGTTTTGGAGATACAGAGTCACGCCAAAAATAAAATAATAATACCTGATCTAGAAATCCAAGATATTGCAATAAATAAAACATATGTTCTAAATGGACAAGAGTTGTCTGTAAAAGAAGCTCATGAATTTAACAAGTCCTGCAGATATTAAAGTGCATCAGTTGCTTGTTTCAGCAGAAAGACAATTTCAGTGAAATAAATCCAAGAGATATGGCTCTCTAGTTTTAATAGGACTCATAGACCTTACACTGTCAAGAACAGAATTAAAGTAAAGAGTATTCAACTCAGAGACCTATTAATAGGAAGTAGAACATTATAACTCAGTACAATACAGGCCCATCTTCCAAATATGAGAATAGTGAAACCTTCAGACACCTGATTTGAAAGGCCAGAGACTTAAGTGAAGATGGATAGTGGTAAATGTAATTACATACACAAAAGTGCAACGTTAACAGTGCAAGAAATGCTCGAGGGGAAATGGTATAAAATGGTGCGATGATCTGAAAGGATTGATGTATTAAGCACTACTCAATATAACTTCACAGACTTTCCTGGGGGAACAGTTTCAAATCTTGAAGGAGTAAGACCAAGCATCAGATCTAGTCTCAGTAACAATGCCTATCGGATCAATATAATTTGTACCTGGTTGCTTTCGGGAAATAAGCTGCCTCTTTCTTAAGGCATAAGCCCCTTCCTTTTAGATAGTCAAGTAGCTTTCCTCTTCCACAATAGACCAAGCAAGCTATTTAGATCCTTACCGAGAAAGAGGATGGTGACAGCAAATCTATCAGATAGATTTTAAGGTGAGATGCAGTGCAGATTCATCTAACAACATTAATCTTTTAAAATAAGATGGCCCACAACCTTTTACATATAATAGACTTCCCAGTGCTTCAATTGTATTTATCATTTTCTTTACAATAAAACTTTAATTCCTAAAACTAACTAGTTTATACTAAAACAAATAAACTAGTTATTTGCAAAATGTATAGTTAATCATATTTTTACCTGGTATCCACAAATTCCTGCATTGTTCTGTGAACTGATGAAAAAGAAAATAGGTTAAATAAATAAAAGCATGAAAGCAAAATTAATACTAATAATTTGAAATAAAAATGGAAAGCACAAGAAATAGACAACCAATCTTCACTGGAAATATATTGCTGTTCCTTCACTGTCACTGGGTCAAAATCCCAGAATTCTTTCCCTTGGGACACTGGGTCAACCTACTCCTGGACTGCAGTGGTTCAAGAAGGCAGCTCACCATCACTTCTCACGTGCAGTAAATGCTGGCCGCCCATGCCACCCATGTCCCACAAATGAATAAAACAAAAAAGTGTATTGTAGAACTATCAGAATTAATTTCCACAAAATAATTTTCCTGATGCTTTTAAACCACAGTATCACTTCCAGTGGGTGCTGTAAAATAAACCATTAGAAATAGAAGGAATAGATCACATGGCTCTTGGAGTTTGCTCTGCAGTTCATTCTACTGGAACTCCACTTTTTGTCCACTCCCAATATCCCTTGGCTGTCAAGCAAATAAACTCCATCTTGCCCAGTGTTGAATATATTCATTAAATGGATCAACAACATTCATGGGAGAGAATTCCAAATATTCAAAACATTCAATGAAGGCATTTATCCTCAACTTACCTGATGACCCATAAGATGCAGGTGCAGAACTAAGCCATTCAGTCCATCCAAACTGCTCCACCATATTATGGCTGCTATGTTTCTCAACCCTATTCTCCTGCCTCCTCCCCATAAACCTTGTTACCTTTACTAATCAAGAACCTCCTTATTTTCATGTTAAAGACACTCAGTAGCCCCTGTAGCAATGAGTCCACAAATTCACTACTTTCTGGCTGAAAACATTCCGCCTCGTCTCAGTTTGAAAGGGCCATCCCTTCACTCTGAGACCGTGCCCTTGGATCCTAATTTTTCCTCCTAGTGGAAACATCTGCTCCATGAACACTGTATCCAGGCCTCTCAGTATTCTGCAAGTTTCATTGGGATTCCACCCATTATCATACTTCTAAACCCAGAGTCCTTAACTGGTCCTGATATGACAAACCCTTCATTCCTGGGACTCTGAGATTGTGCTTCGTATTCTAGATTCTCTACATAGGAGAAACAAATTCTCAGTATCTTTGCTGTCAAGTCCTTTCAGAATCTTGGTTGTTGAAATATAATAACCTCAGACTCAAATTCCACACAGTATTGGCAAAATTTATTCAGCCTCTCATCATATGACAACTTTCTCAAATCAGCAAATCAACATGAAGAACCCTCGTTGTTCTCCATAAATGGAAACCAAAACTGTGCAGACAGCTTGAGGTGAGGTCTCACCAAAGCCCTATTCATAAGAAATTGAGGAAGTCTATATGTAAACAAGGACAGACAACATAGAAAAAGACCAAGTAAGATAGAAGCATTGATGGCAAGGGGAGTTACGGAGCCAAAATCTAAAAAGGCGATTAGACAACGGCTTGAAAGCAGGCAGAGTATCAGGCTGGATATAGTCTTACATAATGATGTTCTTTTGAACTAGTCTTTCAAAGTTTCCCTCATGCAGACTGTGGTTTGTTACCCCTCTAACACGCAGGGAACCACAATTTCTTACAAAGTTTGATTGACCCCATGAAAATCATAGAGTACACAATGTCTATCTCCATAATGGAGCCGGCCAGATCAAAAGTTGTGGTGAAGGCCTGAAATCTGATCAGCCCACATGCTGAAAAGATCCTCTTAAGAATCAAGGGCCCAGAATTGCAGTCAGAAATCTCGAAGTTGGTGCTTATCTGCCATTTTTAAAGGACTCCCAAGCTATCCTGACTCAACATAAACCCAGGCTGATAATGAAAAGAACCTTTACTAAAAATGTGTTCAAATGTTTGCTCGCAATGCGCAGTGTCTGTAATAAAATTGGGGTGATGGAGGCAATCATGAAACACAAGGAACTAGATATAATACAGATTACTGAGATATGGCTACAGAAAGAAAGAAAACTGGAGTTTAAATATTTCACAGTATACTTAGAAAAGTTGAAGGAAAGCAAAGATGGAGTAGCTATACTTACTTGTGATGACATAATTTCAGTAGAAAAAATTAAATGCAGCTATCAGTTGGATAAAAATAGAATCCACATTTATAGAGGAAGTAGACAACAAAGGATCAGTCAGACTAATAGATATGATCTACAGAGAATTTTACAGTGGAAAGGAGGCAGAGAAGGAAACATACAAGTAAGTTAGAGAATTGATCATTATTCTGTATGATATTTTTATTCATGGGGAATTTACCTAACTTGATATTAATTGGCAGAAGAGTTATGCAAAGGGGATAAGGGAATGGAATTGCTATATGCATAAATCTCCATTCTAACCCAACAATGAAAGATTTGTCTTTTAATTTATCAATGAAAAACAGATCAAAAGCAGATTGAGGCAGTTGTGATCATGGTATAAATTTGTACGATTAAGAGTCAGTTAAGAGCTTGCAGAAATGCTGAGTTTGGTAGGGCCGTGAGTAGAACTTAAAGATTATTAATGTGTAACAAAATATGCAAAACAAATAGGTTGGACAATTATACGACATGACCAGCTATCCTTAGTAGCCACATACCCAGATGACAAGCAACATGAGTTCGACTGGGACACTACTCTTATAGGAGAAGCCAAACACTACTGTTATAGGAGAAGCCAACAGCCAGGGAATTCCTAGAGGCTTGACATTCATCCACAGATTCAATCAATAAGCACATCGACCTGGATCCAATATACCGGTCACTGCAGTGGACAGCTGGAACTGACAACTGTAAGCGGCAGATACAAATCACTATAAATGCCGGAGGAAACATCACAGAAGCGCTTCACAGGAGGCTCCCAAGCACGGAGGATATCACCTAGACCGGGGACAAAACGTCTGCAACACAAATTCCCAGCTTGGCGAACAGAACCACAACAACGAGCACCCGAGCTACAAATCTTCTCACAAACTTTGAGGACAATTATGTAAACATTGAAACAATGTCGAACAGCTTCCAGGAAAATACATTCCGCTGAAACAAAAGAACAAACTGTGACTTCATGGATGCACGAAGGGACAACTAAAGGTCTGGAATGAGGTATACCTTAACTATATAGACAGCACAGGAGCATCCAAGAAGAGAAAATGCCAAAAGATTAGAAGAGAAGTAAAATAAAATCAGGAAGACGATGAAGGACAATGATATTACATCATCATAGAATAGGAAACAAAAGAGTAAAATATTTTGCAAGCGCATCAATGAAATGATGGCTGTGATGACAGTAGGAGCATTAACAGATGGACAGGATAACGTTAGGCAAGGATAGAGAGCATGTAGAAATATTAAATAGTTATTTTGCTCTGGTATTTACCGGGAGATAGAACAAATAGACATTGAATGAGCAATGAAATAAATGCGAGAGAGAGGGGATGCAATGAACAAACTATAGAAATTCAGTGAGATTAGGAACCTATCCTGTATGGACTGCATCCATGAATTTTACATGGGGAAGAGAGAACAGAAGTATTACCATTCATAGTTATTAATTAGAAAAAGTTAGAAAATACAAAGGACTTGCAAGTAGCTAATATAATTCTGATATTTGAGAAAAGGGCAAAACATGTCCAAGGAATTATGTAATTACTTTAATGGAAGGAAAATAATGGAATCCGTACTACATAAGGAATAGAAGAACATCTAGAGGTAAGAAAAGAACAATGAATAACCAGCATTAAAGGGAAAATTTTGCTCAAGCAAGCTTACCAGTTGTCTACGCTGTTACTTTGCTAAACAAGGTTAATGCAGTAGATGTAATTTATTTGGAGATTCAAACAGCCCTCGATAATGTGCCATTTAAGAAAATAATGAATAACAAAAACAGAAATTGCTGGAAAAACTCAGCAGATCTGGCGGTGTCTGTAGAAAGAAAACCAACTTAATGATTCAAGTCCGTATCTCCGATATAAGACTATGAATTCACTACCATAGGTACTAGATAATAATACTGATGTGTTTAAGCAGAAGCTAGACAAGCATTTCAGGAAGAAAGTAACAAGAGATTGCAATGGCATATTTAAATGAAGAAAGATAGGAGTGGGGTCGAGTGAAACATAATGACAGGCGTTGCCTAATTGGAATTAATGGTTTGAATATGCTTCAAACTTCTGTGTAACTGTCTTAAGTCTTTTTTTATTCTTGCATTCTAAATCCCTTATATCGAAGGTCAACATGTCATTAGCCTTAACTACTGATTGTACTTACATGTTTACTTTGTTTTTCTTTTATGAGAGCACCCAAATCTCTTTGAACAAAAATATTTAAAAGTTTCAAGCCAATAAAAAAATAAACTATACTTCTATTCTTCTCAGCAAAGTGAATAGCCTGATTTCCTGAACATTCTACTCCATCTGTCTCCTGTTTTCCACTAATCTAAGCTGCTGGATCACTTTGCAAACTCTTTTTATACTCCTCCCAACTTACTGTCTCACCTAACTTTGTATTGATGTGGTGGTGCCAGTGTTGGACAGGGATGGGCAAAGTCAGAAGTCACACAACACCAGGTTATAGTCCAACAAGTTTATAAAATCATAGAGATGTACAGCATGGAAACAGACCCTTCGGTCCAACCCGTCCATGCCGACCAGATATCCCAACCAATCTGGTCCCACCTGCCAGATCCAAGCCCATATCCCTCCAAGCGCTGAATAGGAAGGGTTTGGAGGGTTGTGGGCAGGGTGCTGGCAGGTGGGACTAGAGCGGTTGGGATATCTGGTCGGCATGGACGGATTGGACCGAAGGGTCTATTTCCATGCTGTACATCTCTATGACTCTATATACCCAAATGCTTTTCAAATGTTGCAATTGTACCAGCCTCCACCACTTCCTCTGGCAGCTCATTCCATACCCATACCACCCTCTGCATGAAAAAGTTGTCCCTTAGGTCCCTTTTATATCTTTCCCGTCTCACACTAACATATGCCCTCTAGTTCTGAACTCCCCGACTCCAGGGAAAAGACTTTGTCTATTTATCCTATCCATGCCCCTCATGATTTTGTAAACCTCTGTACGATCACCCCTCAGCCTCCGATGCTCCAGGAAAAATAGCCCCAGCCTGTTCAACCTGTCCCCATAGCTCAAATCCTCCAACCTTGGCAACATCCTTGTGAATCTGTTCTGAACCCTTTCAAGTTTCACAACATCTTTCTAATAGGAAGGAGACCAGAATTGCGTGTAATATTCCAAATGTGGCCTAACCAATGTCTTGCACAGCTGCAACATAACCTCCCAACTCTTGTACTCAGTACTCTGACCAATAAAAGGAAGCATATTAAACGCTTTCTTCACTGTCCTATCTACCTGCGACTCCACTTTCAATGAGCCTGCACTCCATTGTCTCTTTGTTCAGCAACATTCACTAGGACCTTACCATTAAGTGTATAGGTCCTGCTAAGATTTGCTTTCCCAAAATGCAGCACCTCACATTTATCCGAATTTAACTCCATCTGCCACTTCTCGGCCCATTGGCCCATCTGATCAAGATCCTGTTGTCATCTGAGCTTACCTTCTTCACTGTCCACTACATTTCCAATTCTGCTGTCATCTGCAAACTTACTAACTGTACCTTTTATGCTCACATCCAAATCATTTATGTAAATGACAAAAAATAGAGGACCCAGCACCACCCTTGTGGCACTTCACTGGTCACAGCCTCCAGTCTGACAAACAGCACTCCACCATCACACTATGTCTTCGACCTTTGAGCCAATTCTGTATCCAAATGGCTAGCTCTCCCTTGATTCCGTGAGATTTAACCTTGCTAACCAGTCTCCCATGGGGAACCTTGTTGAACGCCTTACTGAAGTCCATATAGATCACATCTACCGCTCTGCCCTCATCAATCCTCTTTGTTACTTCTTCAAAAAACTTGATTAAGTTTGTGAGACATGGCTTCCCACTCACAAAGCCATGTTGATTATCCCTAATCAGTCCTTGCCTTTGCAAATACATGTACATCCTGTCCCTCAGGATTCTCTCCAACAACTTGCCCACCATCGAGGTCAGGTTCACTGGTCTATTGTTCCCTGGCTTGTCCTTACCACACTTCTTAAACAGTGGCACCACGTTAGCCAACCTCCAGTCTTCTGGCACCTCACCTGTGACTATCAATGACACAAATATCTTAGCAAGAGGCTCAGCAATCAAGTTTATTTGAAATCACAAGCTTTCGGAGTGCTGCTCCTTTGTCAGGTGACTTCTGACTTTAACTTGTATTGGCAGCAATAATCTAACTATAAATACACCAGGAACTCTTTGCAAGTTGTGTGCTAATTCTATTTAATTCCAAATAGAGTTATGTCCCAAAATGTTTTCAGATGCATGCAATAATTTATCATTTCAATTTAATTTTTGTTTGCTTTTTATCTCTTAAAATGCATAAATAATTTTAAACTTCTGCAAATTATAAATAGTTACTGCAAAATGATACTAATCTGTCCAGAGTTAATAGCATCTGGCAAACATTCATGCAACTTAACCATAAAGAAAAAGTAATTCAAACCTGGGGTGTCCATATTTCATGGCACTTGGACCTGTAAAGATAAACAAATTATTGCACTTAACAGGCTTCTCTTCTTCCTCAACATGTAATTTCAGAAGAAGAATGTTTAAACAACAGTGAAGTCAAACTCAGTTTGTTTCTTGTTTCTGCAGCATATTCTTACATAAAATTGATATCTTTCAGTGATAAAACTATAGTTTATTAAGACTTCATGTATGCACTAACACAAACAATGTTCCTGCATTGAAAATCTGTCTGACTGACATTTTATTTAAACAGAAAGAATGCATAAATGATACAAAGAATTTCTTGCTTTCCATTTATACCAAAGAAATCAACACCAAGTTTCATATGCTCAGCACCATCAGCAAAACCTTGTGAGAAACAATGATAACTTTGCATGGTGTCCAAGTTTAGCAAGTGTTAAAATATCAATAATCAGCTAAAGGTGAGTAATTGGGCAGTGAATTAGATACTGCCCCATTATGCCTACTTCCTTAATTTAATGAGACAAAGTGATGGGAAAAATGTCTCCACTCAAGATTGCTATGATTATTTAGTATAGTTATTCATCGGGTGGTTACACAACATAATACTAATTCAACCCACAATGTGTTTTGAGTAGGATACTTACAATTGACAGATGAATGAAAGAGACACCAAATGCTATTTCAAATGATTCTTTATGGACACTTCACAGGGCACGAAACCATCATGCATTGCTACCTGCACAGGTCTCTTCGCTAATATTACAAGTTGTGCAGATAGTGACCAGTTCCAGGAGAACTGATATAAGCTTTTGTAGTTATACTAGAACACATTTCCCACCAAATATCTGTTGGGGATGAAGCCAGGTAAGAAAACTGGTGTGGAAAGGAAAAAAAATAGTCCTTCTCTTTACAAAGAAAGTATTCTCAATCCAATTCTAAGCAGGCATAGGCAAAGTTTATAACAACTTCCAGTTAAACATTAATTTAAAATTTTACTTCCTAACATCAAGAAATAGGAAGCAGAAAGTTAACATAATGGAGCATGTGGGAACCTCAAATGAGACTAAACTTGAAGTACATTTTGGTAAATTTGTAGCTTTATGTAGTTTATAACCACATGGGATTAAAGTAAGAAATAGCCAGTGCCAACAATGTTGTACTTGGAACACACATCAACTTGCCAGAAAAAAAAAGTTAGAAAATAAGACACAAATAGTACCTTTAATCATGGAATGCCGTCGTGAAGGATAGCGTTTGCTAGGGCGCCTCTCAAATGTACTTGTACGACGCAATCTACTTTTATGTGTTGCTTCATATTCGGTTCTACCACTGGAAGAAATAAATATTGGCAAACAGTTACATAACTAGTATTTAAGCAGGCATAAATAATCAAAACACAATTAAATTGTAACAGTGATACCTGAATCTAAAACGTGATCCCAGACGCATGAAATCTGATCTTCCCTCTTTAGTTTGAGTAGGAGCTCGTAGTCTGAAAAACGCATGATTCTCCACAGCACATCTCCATAAATGTTTACATGCTCTGGAATTATCTAATCGGAAAACAAATGTGTGCTCCTGCTCTCTACCCTTTGATTGAGGTGGAAAAATTGAGAGATGTTAAGAATGGCAATTTTTATGACAAACTGTTTCTAATAAATAAAATGCATTGGCCTGGAAATTGCAGTAAAAATAATAATGAGGCTAAAAGCAGTCTGTAATTAACATGCAAATTAAATAGCAACTTCTTACAAATAAACACGGAAATCAGAAATTTGCTTGCTTACCCGGTCCATCAGAAGCTTTACTCTAATGGTACCCCATGGAGAAACTTACTTAATTACATTCATGGAATTCACCCAAATATCTACTGGTTACTCCTAAACATACCAGGAAATGTTAGGGCTTTCCATTAAAATGGAAAGATTTTCTTTAAAAGTGTTATGGTAAGTTTTAATTCAAGCCAAACACCACCTCTGTACAATTGTAGGGTCGCATTTGTTAAGATGATAGTTTTCAGTGGTGTTTTCAGAAAAAAATTGAACGGATTTTGTTTTAATTGTTCTTGAATTTCTCTCACAATCCCATATTCTTTCTCCTCTTTGTACAGTATTTTGTTTTCTGGTCATGATTTGGAATTGAATTAACATAATAATTTATATATCCTGGTTCAAACACTACATTTCGTGGAAAGGATTCTTTAAGGAAATATATAATTTATTGTACTGTTTAAAATCTCTAATTATTGAAACTTCAGTGCAAAAGTGCATAACTACTGTGCCATTGTAATTGTGTGAACAACTACCTCACTGATCGTTGCTAACCACAAAATCTAGGCCATTAAAGCTGACAGATCCTTCTGAATATTATTTGCTGGTTTATTTGTGAAACTCTAATGCCAACACTGCTCCCAGCAACTGAGCAATGAAATTACTTTCAGCCTATCAATAAAATTAGGATCTCATTCACAACAGCATGTAATTGTGACAATCAGTTTAGAAACAACATGAAGCAGTCTTATAGGGTGTCATGGCTTATGATTTTGGATCATTTCTTCATACAATGCTTTCTGACTTTTGAAAGCAAAGTATATTCTCAAGCTTAAACAAAAGTACTGAGACAAAATTTAGTTGTTTTCGCTATAAGACCAAACAATGGTTTGTCTGAGTATTCAAAAAATACCTAACTACCTGTTATGTTCAAATGTCTTTAGATATCTATTTGCCAAAGGTAGAAGATACAGGCTGAGACAATAGAAAAAAATGCCTTTTGTTCAAAATGGAAAGGCTACAAAAGCAGTCAGGCATCAAAAGGAAGGTCAGTTCAGGAATATGTAACTAGAAAGTGAGTTATATGCCAAACGAAGTAGTATAGGTTTTTCAATATTTTAGATTAGACATGTAATACCGAAGAAAATAAGTGATCTGAGAATAGTTCTGTATCTTGACTTGAGGGGAATAAAGCACTTAGACTCAGACCTTGTTTAACCAAACATTCATTCATTCCAGCTACAGAGTAAGAAAAGAAATACATGTGTAGAAAATATACGCATCAAGTTCAGATCACAGAGGAGCAACTAGGTCCATGGTAGTGAATCAATCCACACCCCGGATGGAGTTTCAAAACAGCAACACTGAACCTAAGGCTGCACTGGTATAACTTAATTTGTACAAAGTACAAAGTACAAATATGTATTAAAATTTGGTATCTTCAGATCCATAACTGAAAGACCAACTTTGTGTGGTAGGCTATGGACTTTGAAAATGAACTTCAGCCCTTGAAAATCTTCAGTTCTTCTGTACATTAGTAGTAGACAGCATTAATCTGGACTGGATTCAACAAAGTCAGAACCAGAAGTAACAGTGGTCTTCTAGTGTATTGCCCCAACCTGATTCCTGCATCTGCCTGAGATACCCAGAAGATGTGCTACTTACTTGTTCATCATCCTCCACAACAACAAGTGTTAATTTGTTTTTTTTGAAATCCAGCTGTGTAATTTTCGGCCTGAATGATTATAAAGAAGGTGGTCAGAGAACATAAACAATTTGTTAGTGTTTTGTTTTTCAAATACTAAAACGTGATAAACATAACATGCTTTACCAAAAGAATAGGCCTATTTTGTTTGATCCTTCAAAGATTAGTATGCCTGTTGGTGTCAAGCCAAGGGAATATTCATAGCCATCTCTTCCCTAGGAAAGTCAGAAGAGGTGTGTTAAGACAATCCATAAATAAATAAAAATACTTTATTTTTAAAAAAAGACTCTTTTTAAGATTACCTTGACAGTATGCATGTTCACACCATACATTTCTAGCCATTTAGCTTTGTTCAAGTAACATAGTTCTGCCTGTGCTGGGCTTTTCCCCCTATGAAAATCGGAAAATTAAATCAGTAACAATACCCATGTTTCATCAATGAACAATCACTACTCTTGCCATAATTGAAAAAGTTAAACTTTTAGTACTGTTTCTGGATGCTTCATCCTGAAACATACACATTTATCATGAGCCACTGCATAGTGTTAAGCAAAATTTGTTCTATTTTTCTATAGTTGTTCTGTTTTATATTTGTGATGTCTCATACTTTCCATCTGGATCCTAGTGCCACATTCGATTGGAAACTTCCATCATTCATTCAGTGGAAACTCACGCAACAGGGAAGATAAAACAGATCGAAGTCTTAGAATATTTCAATAATCACTTGATTACAAGCACCACATATGAGCCCTAGCTTATAGCTAGTGCTTATATACAGTTATTAACATCAGCTTTGGCTCACTCCTGCAAATGTCTAGTTTTCATTAGAAATAAGGTTTAAAATCACACAACACCAGGTTATAGTCCAACAGGTTTAATTGGAAGCAGTAGCTTTCAGAGCGCCGCTCCTTCATCAGGTGATTGTGGAGGACACAATTGTAAGACACAGAATTAACAGCAAAAGTTTACAGTGTGATGTAACTGAAATTATACACAGAAAAATATCTTGATTGTTTGTTGAGTCTCTCATCTGTTCAAATGATCATGATAGCTTCACTTCTTTCATATGTAAATCACAAAACTCTTTTTTAAAAGTTACATTTTCAGGTTAACTGTAACAATTGGTGTCAGCCAGATAAGATGTTAAAATGTTGAAGGTGTTAGCCCCCTGTGTTCCCTGTCTGTGCCATAATGTTTAGATCAATTCTAATCTAAAAAGTGAGTTAACAGAGTCTTCCATGGATTCATGCAGTTTTTGAGCAAAGTACAATGTAACTCTGCAAGTACAAATTCACCTCACAAACGTACGTGTACATGTGTGTCTGTGTCTCTATTTGTCTGGGGTGGCGGGTTGTGAGTGTGAGTGTGAGAGTGTGTGTGTGTGAGAGTGTGTGTGTGTGTGTGTGTGTGTGTGTGTGTGTGTGTGTGTGTGTGTGTGTGTGTGTGTGTGTGTGTGTGTGTATAAAGTGTTGAAGTCTGTGAGAGGATTCATGTGGGAACATGCGTCTGTAAGAGTGTGTGCGCACGTGCGTCTGGGGTGGGGGGTTGAGAGTGTCTGTGAGAGAGTGTGTATATGAGTGTAAAGTGGTCTAGGTCTGTGGGAGAATGCATGTGGGAGCGTGTGTGCCTGTAGGAGTGTGAGAGACTGTCTGTGTGCATGTCTGCGTATGTGTGTGCGTATTTGTGTCGGAATGTGTGTGTGCGTGTGCGCGCGCGTGTAGTGCAATGTTGGTCACCTGTAGTGTGACATGAACCCAAGTTCCCCATTGAGGCCCTCCCTTCGTGTACGGAATTTAGCTATCAGCCTCTGCTTGGACACTTTTCTCTGCTGCTGCCTGTCCCGAAGTCCACCTTGGAGGATGGTCGCCCGAAGATCCGAGGTCGAATGTTGGTCATTCTAATAGATGAGGGACTCAACAAATAATTAAAGTGCTTTTCAATGTATAATTTCAGTTACATCACACTGTAGACTTTTGTTACGAATTCTATGTCTTACAATTGTGTACTCCACAACCACCTGATGGAGGAGCAGCGCTCCGAAAGCTAGTGCTTCCAATTAAACCTGTTGAACTATAACTTGTGTGATTTTTAACTTTGTATATCCCAGTCCAACACCATTAAAAATCACCATTAGAAATAATCACCAAAATGACAGTCTCTGAAGAAGATGGTAACAAGAACTATGAGAAGATGCAACTTGGATTTTGAGACAGATAATATGACTGCATCTTCAAAAACATAGTTCATCATGGGAAGGTCATTACGTTTGGCAACAGTAAGAGGTTGTGTGCCATTACAACAGTTTCTACTTATGCAGTGCCATTAAAGTCATAAAGCATCCTTTTCAACAGGAGTATAATTGAACAACATCTGATACTAAGCTACAGAAAGGGATATTAATGCGGATGAGTTCAACTTTGGTAAAGGAAATTTCAAGAAGTGACTAAAGAAGAAAGAGAGACGAAGGAACAGAGACTTAGGGAAAGAATTCCAGAGGTTAATATTTTGGTAACTAAAGGCAGAGCTATGAATGCTGGAGCAAGGGAAACTGGGGATGCTCATGAGGTCAGAGCTGGAGGACAACAGATATCTTGCAAGATTATCGAGGGGAGAAGATGACAGAGATAGGGAGAGAAGCGACTGAGGAACGATTAAAAAAGGATAAGAATTTTAAATTGATGCATTACTTACATTGGTTTTGGATGAAAGTAAGTGAGAGTTAGGATATTAAAAAGAAAAATATTGACTTCAGTTTTTAAGTTAGATGTGGATGAAACAAAATCCTCAATTTGCAGATGAATGCACTGGAACTCTGCTACTTCATAGCTAAACATTTTTGCAGCGCTCAGTGTTATTTAAAGTTTAAAAAAAACTTTAATACATACCTGGAAACTCAGTTTATACTATAACTCAACCACTTGTAGACTATGGGAAAAGAATTTCTATGAATTACAGTAAGACTATCATTTGTTCTCACAACAGATTATTGATAGAAATATTAATCCTGTTTTGCTCTATTTGTGCTGCCTGACTTGCCAATTATTTCTAGCTTTCATTTCATTTTGTGCACTTTAATTATTAATGGGAATAAATTTATATTAAACTATTCATTTTGAAGATATACACAGGACCTATAACAGATTCAACCACATGGAACTGCGAGGCTATGACACTGTAATTATATAACTTTAAACTGGCTTGATGAACCACGAACAAAAATAATTAGACTCATGTAAACACTTGCATTCAATGTTAGAACACAACAATATTCTAAGTTAAATGAAAGGTTACATGCTCCAGCACTCCCCACACTGGATCATTTATAGGTTAAACTTCAGATTTCTATTTTGGTGATTGGAAGCCTGCTTTCAGTGGAGTTCCATACAACCCAGTGCTGAAGCCCTTTCATTTTGAGAAGTTATTTTATCTTAAATGTGGAAAGCAGGAGGATATCAACAGACTGGTCAGCTGGGCTGGGCAGAGCAGTGGCAAAGGGAATTCAACCCAGAAAGCTCTAAGGTCATGGGAAGGATAACAAGGCAAGAAAGTACACTATCAAAGTTGGGACACTTGAAAGTACTGAAGATGCGAGGGCTCTTGGTGTGCATATCCAAAGATTCCTGAACATAACAGGGCTGATCGATAGGGTGGTTAAGGCGGCACATGAGATGCGTGCCTTCATTTGTGTAGGCACAGAATATAAGTAGTAATAGCAGCACATTTGGAAAATCATAATCTAATCAAGCAAAGTCAGCACAAATTAATAAAAGGAAAATAGTGCCTGACTAACGTATTAGGGGTTTTTGAGGAAGTCTTACTCAGATTGGATAGACGGGAACTGTAAATTTGAACTTCCAGAAGGCATTCAACAAAGTATCTCACAAAAAGTTGTCATAAAGTATGGGTCCTTGATGCTAGAAGTAGCATATGACATGGATAGAGAATTGGTTAGCGGGCAGGGAACAGTTGGGATAAAGGATTTTTTCAGGTTGGTGGCCTGTGGCTGTGGGTTTCCAGAGGGATCAGTACTGGGACTGCAACTATAGTGTATATTAATGACTTGGAGGAAAGAGTCAAATATACTCTAACCAAATTTGCAGATGACAAAAATAGGTGGAAATGCAAGCTAAGAGACAGATATATTGATATTAATTTGAGAAAATGTGACATTGTTCATTTGGAAAGACGAACAAAAGAAGAGTGTTAAATAAATGGAAAAAAAACTGCAGAAAGCTGCAATACGAAGGGACTTGGGGCACCTGTGCATCAAACAGAAAGCTATTGCACAGGTGCAGCAGATAATCAGTAAGGTTGAATGTTAACCCTCGTTTCAAGGGGGTTGGAACGTAAGAGAGGAAAGTCTTACTGCAACTTGACATTTGGAGTGCTGAGAGCAGTTTTGGTCCCTTTATCTAAAGAAGCTATTACCACATCAAAAGCAATTCAGTAATGGTTCACTAGGATGATTTCCAGTACAAAGGGATTGTGTTTGGAACAATAACTTATAAGTTGAGACTCTACTCATTGGAGTTTAGAAGAATTAGAGGTGGCCTCATTCAGACAAATAGGATTCTTAAAGGGCTTGTCAGGGTAAACATTGAGAAGTTGTTTTCCCTCATGGGAGAACTTGGATAAGCAGGCACAGTCTCAGAATACAGAAAACCTGAGATGAGGAGGCATTTCGTCTCTCAGAGGTTGATGTCTTTGGAACTCCTTGCCACAGAGAGTTGTGGAGTTTAGTTGTGTATATTTAAGGCTGAGATGGATAGATTCTTGATCAGTTGGGGAATCGAGGGAAAAGGCAGAAAAGTGGTGATGAAGTATGTCAGATCAACCATTATCTGATTGCGTGATGGAGTAGGCTCAAGGGGCTAAACATCCTACTCCTGTTCGTATTTCTTATGATCTTAAGAGCAATGAAGCTATACTGAAATTGTACACAACACAAATTAGGCCACAACTGGTGGATTGCAATTCTGGTCACCACATTGTAGGAAGGATCTAATTATACTAGAATGGGATGCAGAGGAGTTTTATCAGGCTACTGCCTTGGCTGGAAGGTTTGAGTGATAAGGAAAGACTGGATGGACTGGTGTTGTTTACCTTGGAGAAGGAAAGAATGGGAAGGCACCTGATGGGTGTGTTTATAATTATGAGGGACATTGAAAGGGGGGGATGATAAGGTACTCTTTCCATTAGTAAAGAGCTCAAGGATTTAAAGAGGTAGAAGGCCAAGAAGAGAGTTGAAGAAACATTTTTCCACCGAAAGGGTGGTGAGAGTCTGGGGCTCATAGCCTGAAAGGGTAGTGGAATCAGAAACTCTCATAACAGTTAAGCAGCACTTAGACATTCACTTGCATTACCATATTGGGTCGAGAGTTGGAAAATGGGATTAGTGCAGTCAGATCTTTGTTGATTGGTATGGAAACAATGGACTGAATGGCATTTTTGTGCTACAAATACCTATGAACATAAGTCTGATACTTGATGGTAATTTTCCAAATTTTTCAAAGAGTCTGAATTATTGCTGTCCTACTTCTTCGTAATCCTAATTTGAGATGAATTCATTTTTATTTTGTTAAAAGGATAATTAATCCTCTCTTAAAGTACTAATTACTGATTTATCAATCTCACACTGGTACTTATTAAAAAGTTATGGAAATTACTGCTTTTGCATTATGTCTGATGAAAATTCTCTGCTAATTTATAATCATCAGCCTAGTTTTTAGTATGAACACCCTAGTTGTGATCTTGTCTCTGTTACATACCTCTGGGTCAAATGAATGCTTTGGTGATTCATCTGCATTACCCAGTGTATCTCCAAAGTATTTCACAAAGTTTAGCTTCATTAACTTGTAAACAAATTACTATCTTATGACTTCTCACCATATGTTCGTAGTTACTTAGTTTTCTCATAACTACTCTGTACTTTCCATGTCATCTTCTGATTCTCTCCATTAACTCATCTGCCTGGGGTTTGTTCACTCTCTGAATCTTACGTTTTTAAAATTCATTCATGGGATATGGGCACCGCTGGCTGGGTCATCATTTATTGCACATGCCTGAAGGCCGTGTGCTGTGCCCACGATGCCATTAGGGAAGGAGCTCCAGCATTTGAGCCAGTGAGGGAGTGTCAATAAAATGTCAAGTCAGGACACAACATCCAATTATCATTTAGTCAGTGAATCACTGTATATTGACCTTTTGCAGAGTGAAGGACATAGGCAACAAACCATATTGTCAATAACCATAAGGTCAAATATTTAAGTCTTTTGAAATGGAATTTCTGATAAAGGAATTGACATGTACAAGTTCAACAAAGGGGAAATTGATAAACCAAGAAATTAAAGACAATGAATGTTGATAACCATTTCAGTGCATAATTATTACAGCAGCCACTGTAGTTTAGTACTAAAAAGTGTTGCTCTGCTAAAGGTGCATCTTTCAATGGCAAAATTAGTCAAGTATTTACCTTGCCTGATGGTTCAATGCTAAAGTCCTAAAGCATTATTTTGAAGAGAAGAGGAGTTCTCCAAGGTGCTCTGGTTAATGGTTATCTATCAACCAGTATCGCTAAAACATTATCTTGTTTTACTACATGTCAACATTGCTTTACATAATTTGATGTGTTTGTTACATTATAACTCCAAACATATTTCACTAACTGAAATGAAATTTGGGGAATCCTGTAATCAGGAATGGTGCTAGATAAATGCAAGTCATTCTTTTCATCAGATAATGAGCATGAATTTGTAAAGAACATGCCATGTTTAATTGACTTAACTATGTTTTGAGAAGTCTGTGCGCAAATATAGGAAATGTGGTGAATGTTCCATTTCTGAATTTTCAGAAAGTTTGTTAATCACTCATGTCAGGCACATTGCAAAGACCAAGGATATGGCATTAAAAACGATGCAACTGTTGCAGTCCCAATTATAGAGTCATGGAAATATGTAGCACGGAAACAGACATAGAACATAACAGCGCAGGACATGTCTTTCAGCCCTTGATGTTGCGCTGACCTGTGGAACCAATCTGAAGCCCATCTAACCTACACTATTCCATTCTCGTCCATATGTCTATCCAATAACCATGGAAATGCCCATAAAGTTGGCAAATCTACAACTGTTGCAGGCAGTGCATTCCATGCCCCTACTACACTTTGAGTAAAGAAACAACCTCTGACATCTGTCCAACATCTATCACCCCTCAATTTGAAGCCATCTGCCTTCGTACTAGCCATCACCATCCGAGGAAAAAGACTCTCACTGTCCAACCGATCTAACCCTCTGATTAATTCTCAACCTTCTTCTCTCCAACAAAAACAGTCTCAAGTCCCTCAACCTTTCCTCGTAAGACTTTCCCTCCATACCAGGCAACATCCAAGTAAATCTCCGCTGAACTCTTTCCAAAGCTTCCACATCCTTCCTTTAATGTGATGACCAGAATTGTACACAATACTCCAAGTGTGACCACACCAGAGTTTTGTAGAGCTGCAGCATGACCTCGTGGTTCCAAAACTCGATACCCCTCCCAATAAACTCGATGCCCCTAACACACCGTAGGTCTTTTAAATAGCCATATCAATCTGAATGGCAAATTTGAGGGATCTATGTACATGGACACCAAGATCTCTCTGCTCATCTACACTACCAAGAATCTTACCATTCACCCAGTATTCTGCATTCCTGCTGGACCCTTTAGTCCAACTTATCCATGCCGACCAAATACCCTAAATTAGTCTAGTCCCATTTGCCAGCATACCCATCTAAATCCTTCCTATTCATATACCCATCCAGATGCCTTTTAAATGTTGTAATTGTACCAGCATCCACCACTTCCTCTGGCAGCTCATTCCATACATACACTATCCTCTGCATGAAAAAGTTGCCCCTTAGGTCCCTTTTCAATTTTTCCTCGCTCACCTCAAACCTATGCCCTCTAGTTTGGACTCCCCACTCTGGGGGGAAAGACCTTGTCTATTCACCCTATCCATGCCCCTCAAGATTTTATAAACCTCTATAATATCACCCCTCAGCCTCTGACGCTCCAGTGAAAACAGCCCCAGCCTGTTCAGCCTCTCCCTAAAGCTCAAACCCTCCAACCCTATGAATATGCTCACAGATCTTTTCTGAACCCTTTCAAGTTTCACAACATCCTTCTTATAGCAGGGAGAAAAGAACTGCACACACCATTGTGGCCTAACCAACTTCCTGTAGTACAGCCACACCAGGACCTCCCAATTCCGAGACTCGATGCACTGACCAATAAAGGCAAGCATACCAAATGCCTTATTCATAATCATGCTTGCGAGTCCACTTTCAAGGAGTTATGAACTTGCTCTCCAAGGTCTCTTTGTCCAACAACACTCCCCAAATCCTGCCCTGATTTCCTTTTCCAAGATGCAGCCACTCACATTTATCCAAATTAAACTCCATCTGCCAATCCTTGGCCCATTGGCCCATCTGATCAAGATCCCGTTGTAATTTGAGGTAACCTTCTTTGCTGTCCACTGCACCTCCAATTTCAGCATCATCTGCAAACTTACTAACCGTACCTCCTATGTTCACATCCATGTCTTTTATATAAATGACAAAAAGCAGTTGCTACATGTTAAGTCGTGTTCTCTCCAACTATCATGAAACTACAGGAAAAGAGATATTTAAGATCTGAAATAATGTTTCCTAGAAGTTCAACTGTGTTAGTTCAGAAACTTACCTGCAATCCTTCCACCGTGCAAAAATATCTATCTCCATATCCTCAGTTTGATTAGGATTAAACCGAAATTCTGACACCAGTTCTGGAGAATGTTCCAGAGGTTCACAGTCCCCAAGCTCCGCTAAATACAAAAAAAATTATTGAGCATTCAAAACCATTGGGAGTATAAACAAAAGCTACATGATCAGCATTAAAGTGATCGATAAATAGTTTAATGTTAAAGGACCTAGAGACATAGTTTCATCAAACAGATCTCCCTGATCACAAAACTAAATCACATTCATTAGGCATTAATTTTCTAAGTGAAAAAATATAGTCTTTGTATCACTCAAAAAATTACAGACGTTAGCTCTGCTGTTCAGGCTTGGGATGTAAATTCTGAGTAAAATTTGTTCTATACCAGTATGAGGCAATAACCATCTTCAACAGGACAGAATTTGTCTGTCTGTCTACCTGTATTACATTATAATCACAGAATCACCCATTACCATCAACCTGGGAGTCACCATTGGCCAGAAACCGAACTGGAACAACTACACAAAGAGGTGGCCAAAGGATAGGAAGTCATTGGCAAATAGCTCAATTCCTGCCATCCCAAAGCCCATCCACCAAATACAACACACAAGTCAGGAATGTGAGGGAATATTCAAAAGGTTTGACACAATCCAAGACAAAGCAGCCCACTTGGTTAATACCCCATCCATCACCTTCAACATTCTCTCCCTTCACTGGTGCTTAGTGGCAGGGTATACCATATACAATATGCACTACAACAACTCACCTCCAGCACCTTTCAAACTCGCAACCTCTAATATCTAGTACTAGGGCAGCATTTACACTGGAATACCATCACCTGCAAGTTCAAAATTAAGACATATGCCACCCAGACCTGGAACTATATGGTCTTCTGTTCATAAAAATCAGCAGCTCAAGGCAGCAGTTAATCACCAGCTTCTCAAGGTAACTTAGGAACTGGTCATAAATATTTGCCCAGCTAGTCATGTCCAAATCCCAATAACTAGTAATATATACTTAAAAATATATTACTTCTTAGTTTCCCAGAAGTTCGCTTTTGCTTTGGTGTTGCAGCCTCTATGAATTACAAGCAGAATAAGTTTAGACTGAAAAGATTGTACTTGCTTTGCATTCATGCATTTTTACTATTTTCATGTTTTTGGCTTGGATCCAATCAGAATCCAAAATGAAGAATTGTTGACACTTTTCCGGCGATCTCTTATTTCCTAAGACAATATACACACTTCACACCCATTTCTGTGTCTGCCTCTGCCCCCAGACCTGCATTCGCTCAGTAGTTCTTTTAAATGGTGGTTTAATTTTGAGAATAAGCCTTCAGGGTGTAACCACCTTTGTTTCCTGATATGCTCCTAATGAGTTATTTTGGAACATCCATATTTCCCCAGGTTTCAACATGACAGTAATAATTGCCTTTTCCTTGCAAATGCTGTGTACTCAGATTCTACATGTACCATTATTAATACACTGATTTAGAACTATTCAAATACTGAGTGTTAGTGCTACTGAGTTACCCTTGGTGATGGATACAGAAGCTCCCACACAGAATTCATTCGGTGCCTTTGCCATAATCAGTGCTTCTTCCAAATGCTGTTCAACAAGGAGTATCAATACTTCAAGGGAAAGGTACAGTCGATGATAGCTAGCAGCAAGTAGCATTCCCTGTCTATGTATGACTTGCTACAAGACTTCATGGTATTCATAGTTATGGTGGAGAATTCAAAGGCAACTTTTCCCGACTGTGCATCACTTGGCCCTCACCTCTGGTGGGTCTGTTCTGCTGGTTTGCCAGGGAATACCCAGGAATAGTGATGGTGGTGCCTTGGAAATGGTCAACAGATTAAATCTCACAGGCAATTATTTTATACATTGTTGCTTTACTAGTCTGTGGGACTGTTCTTCTAATTCTGGGACAAGCCTCCAGGCACGAGCATGGAGAGAGTTAAGTGGGACAGAACGGGGTTGGCTGGGTATTCTTCTCAGTGCCTCGTCTGAAGCTCAGAATTTTGCCTGGTATCAATTCTCTACTCATTATCACCTACCACTACCCATGCCTGTACATAGGAAGATGATTGTGGTTGCTAGAGGTCAGTCATCTCTACTCCAGGACATCACTGCTGCAGTTCCTCATGGTAGTATCCTCAGTCCAACCATCTTCAGTTGCTTCATTAATAACCCTCCCTCCATCATAAGGTTTGAAGCGGGGATGTTAGCCAATGATTGCCTATCAGCACCATTTGAGACCCTTTGGCACTGAAGCAGTCTCAAATGCAGCAAAATCAGGACAAATCTCCAGGTTTGGGGTGAAAGGTGGTAAGTATAACTCATGCCATACAAATACCAGGTTATGACCATTTCCAACAAAACCACCAAGCCTTGACATTAAATGATGTAACTATCATTGAAGCCCTCACTATCAACATCCCAGTCGTGATGCAAGGAACCCTGAGTCACCTTCACCTTCGGACTCTCCAAAGCTCATTTACTATCCAAAAAGTACAAGTCAGGAGTAGACTGGAATGTTCCCCACTTGCCTGGATAGCTGCAGCTCTCAACTCTCAATAGGCTTGACACCATCCAAGGACAAAACAGCCTGCTTGATTGACACCACATCCATAAGCATCCAGTCTCTCCACCACCGAGCTCAGTACCAACAGTATGTACAATCTATAAGATGCAGTGCAGAAATTCAAAAGATCCTGAGACAACTTCCAAACCCATGACCAACTCCATCTGGAAGGGCAAAAGCAGCAGATTCATGGCAGTACCACCACCTGCAAGATTCCCTCCAAGCCACTTACCAATCTGACTCGGAAATAGATCACCATTCCTGCATTGACACTGGATCTAAATATTGCATTTCTTTTCCCAAAAGCATTGTATGTCAACTTACAATACAGGGCCTGTGGGCATTCAAGAAGGCAGCTCACTACCCCTACAGAGGGTAACTAGTACCTGGCAATAAATGTTGGCCCAGCCAAGAACACCCACATCTCACAAGTAAGTAAAATAAATCATATTCCCTTTAATGTTGTGTGGCACACACTACTAAATAGGATTAATTTTAAGTATATCTAGCTACTCAAGATTGGCATTCATGAGGCACTGTGGGCCATTGGCAGCAGCAGAGCAGACAGAGAAATCTAGCACGAGTGTTAGAGTGAAGGCAGAAACAGTTGTGACTATCTTCAACCGAAGTGCTGAAAGACAACTTAGCCTCCTCCAAATGTCCCTAGCATCGTAGATATCAGCCTTCCTTTAACTCAATTCAATTCAGTCCATTTTAAATCAAAAAGGACTGGCTGAAGGCACTGGATACTGCAAAGTTATTGGTTCCAAAACTATTTCAGCAATGGGACTAAAGATTTGCATTCCGCACAAGGTCTGTCTCAAGCTGAGCAGTTCTAGTACAGTTCAAAATTCTCTATTTAGCTAGCAATGGGGAAAATTGTCCACAAAATGCAGGACAAATCTGCCCCAGCCAATTGCCATCTTGTTAGCCTACACATAAACAAAGTATCAGCAATGGTGCTACCAAGTGGCGTCTATGTAAAGACCACATCTTTTTAATTTTCTGTATTTTTGATTGTGGACTAAAATTAGAAAAGGACAATTTTAAAAACCAAGGATTGTGGAAAAGATTCTGCATTTTTAAAAAAACACATTAAATGACACTCATTGCAAATTCTCTTTACGCTGCAACAAAAACAGAAACTGCTGGTGCTGGAGAAACTCAGCAGGTCTGGCAGCATCCTTAATGAGAAAGCAGAGTTAGCATTTCAGGTCCAGTGATCTTTTATCAGAACTAGGAAAAGGTGGTAGACTAGGGAGTTTGGGGAGGTGATGGGTGTATAAATAAAGGAACATGTGATAGATAAAACAAAGAGAGAGAGAAAGAAAACACAGCAGTTAAGAAAACAAAGGGATGCATAATGGCATGTCAGAAAAGCTGATGTTGGAGAACATAAGTGGGTGAGAATGGTTTGGCTCTGCTGAAAGTGTATTAACAAGGCCTGGGTGTAAAGGTGGGTAAATCACAAGAGAGGCCCCAAAATAATTGAACTCAATGTTGTATCCTGGAGGCTGCAGGAACATCAAGCAGAAAGTGAGATTCTGCTCTTCCAGCTTACACTGAGCCTTGATGGAGCATTGCAACAGGCCCAAGACAGAAATGTTGGCCAGGGAACACGGTGGTGCGTTGAAGTAGCAGGCAATTAGAAGCTTGGGGTTATTTTTATGGACAGAACGAAGGTGTTTGGCAAAGTGGTCACCCAGTCTAGCTTCATCTCCTTAAAGTAGAGGATACCACATTATCAGCAGCGAGAAAAAATAGACTATACTGAATGAAGTTAAGGTAAATCACTGTTTCATCTCGAGCCTTGAAGGAATCGGGAGGTATTGCACCTTAAAATCGGAAGGTGCTGGAGGTAATTGGCCCAGGGAATGGTGATCCATTATCAATGACAAAGGCCTTCTGCCTGACAGTAACTATGTCACTGAATCCCAGGTAACTGAATAGGTTGCGAATGTGCAAATTTGAGAAGAAGGCATCAGACCTCCAGAAAGGAAGGAGTTGACCTTTTCTGTGTGGTTAAAAACAGCTTAAAACTGAAGAAAGCCAGTTAATTTCTTGGACAAAAGAGTTGGACTCAAGAAAGGATGGAGAGTGTCTTCCATTTACGTCAAACAGTGATTGATGGGGGCACTTTCAAGAGGCCCTAAAAAAAAGGAGTCCATTGGAATGAGATGTAAAACTCTCCACTAGTTGGAATAATACCCATCACAAAGGAAGCTGGATGTCTAGGAGAGAGTGAGGACTGTAGATGCTCTATAGAAGTTCCCCAGGTGTTTGTCATAGGCTCAGACATATTTAAATGATTCATCAATGACCTTCCCTTCCATCATAAGGTCAGAGTTTGAACGTTCACTAACATTGAGCACCATTTGCAATCCCTCAAATACTAAGCCAGTCCTTGTCCCTATGCATCAATTCTTAGAGATAATCAAGGCTTAGACTGAAAAGTAGCAACTAGCAAGTGTCAGGCAATGACTACTTCTAACAAGAGAGAATCCAAGACCATCCTCATTATTCAATCACATTAAGATTTCCAAATCTGCTACTGACAACTTCCTGGACTTTAACAATGACCAGGAATGAACCGTATCAGCCATATATTTACATACAGGTAGCACGTCCGCTCAGTGGTTAGCACTGCTGCCTCACAGGGCCAGGGACCCAGGCTCAATTCCAGCTTTGGGTGACTGTGTTGAGTTTACACATTCTTCCAGTCTCTGCAGGGTTTCTGCTGGATGCTCTGGTTTCCTCCCACAGTCCAATGATGTGCAGGTTAAGTGGAATAGACATGCTAAATTGCCCATTCTGTCCAAGGATGTGCAGGCTAGGTGGATCAGCCATGCTAATTGCAGGGTTATGATGATGGGACACTCTTCAAAGGATTGGCACAGGACCGATAGGCTGAATGCCTTCTTTCTGCACTGCAGGGATTCTATGATATAAATATAGTGGCTATGAAAGCCAGGGATTCTACAGCAAGTAACTCACCTCCTAACTCTGAAAAGCCTGAAGAGCTGTGTGTAGTCTGTACGAGATGCACTGCAATATCATGAGAACCTTTTCGCCATGACAGAGGTGTCTATGACCAGAGGGAATAAGATTAAGGTGAAAAGTAAGTGGTTTTGAGGTGATCAGAGGAAAGCCTGTCATAGAACCTATGAGCAGTATTGTGATGCTGTCACAGCACTGCTGCAGTGTGGGCATAAATAGTGCAGTGTGGACAAAGTTAAGGAAGTGGGAGAAACACTTGGAGAGCTAGGCAGGAGCATTAACTCAAACCATTTGATTGTCAGAAACATATGCAGAGAAGCAGGTGGACCAGCCAATATGAGGCAGTATAGTTTATGCAATCATCTTTTTATAGTGACTCAGTAGGATTGTACACTACCGTATCTCGAAACACCACACAATGTAGTATCTAATGTTAACATGTAATAAATAGTGTCATTAAGTAACCAAACTCGGAAGACAGTTTTTGACTTTGCCTTCCCCTGGGTCTGTCAATCTTGAACTCAAATAGACAGACACATAAAACTACACAACAAAACATGGTGACAGATGCTGTCACTACTTTGAAAATCATGGTAGTGGTTAAGATCAAGAAACAGGCCTTAAATTATTTGGAGAGAACTTAAAACAATTTCTTCCAAAAACCTGTTGATACAGCTTTAAGACCAGGTGGCAAGCTACTGTGAAGAATGAAATCTCTGAAAATAAAAATTCCTGCAAAGAAACAAAACCAGAAAGTATTTACATCTCAACTAAGGCTTTTGAAGCTAGTAATTTTAGAAACATCCCTTTAAAAAAAATACTGAGTGTAGTTCTCACCTACCACCAGCCAAAGAGATAAATTCAGATTGAACACCCATAAGAAAGTTTTGTTTCCTCCCAAAACAAACTAGACTAGAAAACAGAATTAGGACTTTTTACACAAATTCAGCAATTTCTAAACTATTTACTTAAAAAGTTATATTAAGTTTTAATAAAAATTGGAGGTGGAGCAGACAGCGAAGAAGGCTACCTCAGATTACAATGGGATCTTGATCAGATGGGCCAATGGGCTGAGAAGTGGCAGATGGAGTTTAATTCAGATAAATGCGAGGTGCTGCAGTTTAGGAAAGCAAATCTTAGCAGATCTTGTACACTTAATGGTAAGGCCCTAGGGAGTGTCGCTGAACAAAGAGACCTTGGAGTGCAGATTCATAGCTCCTTGAAAGTAGAGTCACAGGTAGATAGGATAGTGAAGGTGCTTGGTATACTTTCCTTTATTGGTCAGAGTATTTTGTACAGGAGTTGGGAGGTCATGTTGCAGCTGTACGGGATATTGGTTAGGCCACATTTGGAACATTGAGTGCAATTCTGGTGTCCTTCCTATTGGAAAGATGCTGTGAAACTTGAAAGTGTTCAGAAAAGATTTGCAAGGATGTTGCCAGGGTTGGAAGTTGAATAGGCTGGGGCTGTTTTCCCTGGAGTGTCGGCGGCTGAGGGGTGACCTTATAAAGGTTTGTAAAATCATGAGGGGCGTGGATAGAATAAATAGACAGGGTCTTTTCCCTGGAGTGGGGGAGTTCAGAACAAGAGGACATAGGTTTAGGGTGAGAGGGAGAAGATATAAAAGCGACCTAAGGGGCGACGTTTTCACGCAGAGAGTGGTATGTGTATGGAATGAGCTGCCAGAAGAAATGGTGAAGGCTGGTACAATTGTAACATTGAAAAGGCATCTGGATGGGTATGTGAATAGGAAAGGTTTAGAGGGATATGGGCCGGATGCTGACAGGTGGACTAGACTGGGTTGGGATATCTATTCGGACGAGTTGGACCTGTACATCTCTATGATTCTAGGTCCTCATCACTGGAGTCAGAGTTAAGTAAGAGAACCGCTTCAAGTAGAATTAAAAAGAAGCCCACAGTTTCAGACAATTCTTGACCTTTCCTTCTTCTCAACCAGAGTGTGTTTAACCCAGACTGAAGGATGTGGGCATAAAACCACATAACAAAAGAATGTGCATCTCAGCTAACACTTCTAACATTCACTCACTCCACCTTTAATGCACAGCAATGCGTACTTTGTATGAGATGCATTGTAACATCAAGAGAGCCTTTTGTTCATGGCAGATGTGTCAAGACCGGGGGGGCATAACTTTAAGATGAGAAATAAATAGTTTAGAGGTGATTGGTGGAAAACTTACTTCACCCAAAGGGTGGCAAAAATGTGGAGTGTGCTGCCTGAGATGGTACTGGAGGTAGGCATCTTGCAATCTTTAAGTAGTATCTGGATGAGCATTAAAATGCAAGGGCATAACGTGCTGGTAAATGGGATTAGTATAGTTGAAGTTTGTTGATCAGTTTAGGCATGATGGGTCAAAAAGCCTGTTTCCATGCTGTATGACTCTAACTCCATAACTCACCAAGATTTTTTCAATAGCATCATCCAAATCCACAACTTCAACCATTTTAAAAGCGTTACAGGATAAAGGGAATATTACCATCAGCAAGTTCCCCTCCATGCCTGATTTGGAACTATATAGTCAGTCCTTCACTGGTGCTCAGACAAAATCCTGGGATTCCCAGCAGCACTGTGGGTGCAACTCAGAATCAGAAGAAACAGAATCAGAATCCCTACAGTGTGAAAGCAGACCCTTCAGCCCAACAAATCTACACTGACCCTCCTAAGAGCATGCCACCCATTTGCATTCCCCTATTACTAAACATTTACCCCTGACTAATGCACCTAACCTGCACATCTTTGATTGTGGGAGGAAACCCACACAGACACGGGGAGAATGTGTAAACTCCGCCCAGACAGTCGCCCAAAGCTGGAATCGAACCCGGGTCCCTGGTGCTGTGAGGCAGCAGTGCCAACCACTGAGCCACTGTGCCGCATTTACATGACATGGACTGCTGCAGCTCACCACCATCTGTTCTAGGCCAATTATATTGTCATAACCAACAACACTGACATCTCGTGAATGAATAAGAGAAATAATATGGATAGATCACACCGGTTTTCCAATTTATAACAAACCAAAAATAATTCCTCCTAGATACAGTGCGACATCACACTGGTCAACAGGCTGAGCACTGTATAGACCAAAGATTGACATGAATGTTAACACATACCTGAAGAGAACCAGTTACCAGGGCAATATTTCTATTTCAAATCAGACAGTTTAGCATCATGGGAAATGTTTTTTCATTTCAATTCCACAGGGTCAAATGCTTCCAAATCATCAGAAAGATTTAAGTAAGCTGAAGGCCACATTCCAGTTTTTGTTATTGCTGTATAGTCAATTTTTTTTTAAAATTTAGCCTCAGACCGAACGTGGGCGGTCTTTCTTTGGAAATGAGTCAATATCTTGACAATCCAAGCCATATATACTCAAGGGCTAAAACTGAGCATTCATTACTTCCACGTGTCATCAGCAACATACACTATCACAATCTTTAACCTTAGAGATAAGCACATTCCTTATTCAACAAACTGCATTTATAAAACACCTTCCACGCAGTGAAATAGTTCAGGGTGTTTCAAAGGAGCATTATTGAACAGAATTTAACAGTGTCATATTATTAAAACTGAAAAAAAAGAATAAAGCTTCACAACAATTCCCCTTCTCAATCACATGAGGTCTGGCATATTAATACAAAAGTACACAATCTTACCCTGTACCTTCTTAAGGTTGTCACTAACATAAAGAGCAGTGCATTGCCAATTTGATTATTTCCCTGAAGCATTCGAAAGCAGCTGCATGTATGGGCACAACAATAATGATGAGCCTTGACAAGATCTGACCTGTAGGGCCGAAGTAACTGCCCTTGACACTAGGCAGTATTTGACCGAGTGCGATATCAAGTTTCACCAAACTGAGGTCTGAGAGGTAAGTCGAAAACCAGTGATTAAAGACAAGTCTGCCACAAAGGTTTACAATTCCTCTGATAACAAAGTAGCCCATAGACCAACAGAACATAGATAAATTTGGACTGACAAGTTTCAGAAAGTACTAAAATTAGCTTTGTTTTCTGTTTCTGTGCTAACTGAAACCAAAGCTATACCTCTCTTTCATATGTCCTTCAGGTATCAACAAAACAAACACTTAATATCTCTCACTACCTTCAATGGAGACTGAACCAGCTTAACAGCTGGCATGAATTGTAACAACAAACACTCAAGATATACATTAGAGTTCCCTGTGATGGTAAATTAAATTAGCTGGTGGATACTTATTTTTTTTAAAAAACTAAGAGTACCTCATTAGAAAAACATGACTAAAGACAGTATATTCTAGATGCAGTCAGAAGGTTTGCGAAGGGATTTAAATTGAAAACACCTGTCCACATTGATTGTGTGCGTCTACACAGCTGGCAGATGAGAAAAACTGTTGGCAAAATGCCCATGTCAAACACTGATATTTAAATGTAATTGCGGGACAGGAAAGGAAGAGAGTAAACTGAACAAATTTACAGCTGTTAACAGTACTACTCCAGCAAAACAATCACCATCCTGCAATGTAAAATTTGTATCATTCTCCACATTCAGAGCTGATTAGCTTTTCATTTAAATAATAATTAATGAAGAAATAATGAACTGACTATCAAAAAAAATCCCACAGTAACATCCGTATGATTTGTCAACTGAATTCTGGGAGGCAGTCGGGTGGTCTGGGTTAGAGAATATTTCTGCTGGATCCAGCAATATGCATGCCATCTTCTACAGGTAATTAGTGGAGGAAACAAAACTGCACACTCTAAAATGACCTTGGCACAAAGCAGACTTTCCACTATCCTTTAATGCTGCTTCATGAGAAAACAACAAAATTGGTAAAGGCCATGGGAAGAAAAGCCTCACCAAAGGCACAGGTGACTATCCAATGGCAGCAGCAGCCTTCAAAGGTGCCTTTGTTATAACAGCCTGACAGAGTACTTAGTCAGCACCTGAAAAGAATGTCAAGGAAAATAAATGCACACCTTGTTGATACAGGAGATATTCTGATGATTATTCACAAATAGTTACTGTATACTAGTCTTGATTCTTGTTAGCAAAAGTACACCACTGTCAGAACATTGTGTCCATCTACTTACTCTGCAAGGATCAGAATTACTTTTTTTAAAAAAAGATTAGGGCTCTTCTTCAGATTTGAGGCTTCAATTTCATTTTGAACAGCTACATTTTTTTTTCATTTTTACTAACTCTTCCATTAGGTGAATCCTGGCATGTAGCAATGTTAGGCTAGTTTATCCAAGGAGGAACGACCTTATGTAGGAAGGGGAAAGAGGTGCTGTGTCAGGGTCTTGGGGGTGTAAGTGGTCTGGGGGAGGTGTAGTTGGCAGGTGTAAGTTAAGCATGAGATCTGTTGAATAGTTATTCAGGGGTTAGACGATGTATTTAATACGGATGTGTAGGTACATATTTGAGTAGTGGCAATGTCTCTCAACTAGTTATCCAGACACCAGGCTAATGATGATACTGCATAAAGAGAAAACCTGTTCAAATCAAAAACGCAAATTTTCTATCCACAAAAATGCAGTCGCAGACTCCTGAACAGTCACCTTCCATGAAGAACCTAGATAGATTAAGATCTCTCAGATAAAGGAAAACCATCTGAGATAGCAGTGAAGGGTTCACCTGTGAAGGAATTACAAGGTCCTATATTTACAGTAATGGACCAACAGCTGGGTTCAGCAAGATTGACATCCTCAATGAAGAACATTCAACAGATAAAAGATCCTCCTGAGAATCATTCAAGGAGAATCAGAATCAAGGTCAATAGTCCTTAAACTAAAGGTCTACCAATCTTCCAAATTAGAAGGAAATGTACTCTGGAAGAATTGTACAGCCTCCAGACCATCCAGAAGTATTAAGTCTGAGACTAGTGGGGAGATTCTTAGATTAAAATTTAGAAGCAGATATAGAATGCACATTTGTTAACTAAGTGGCAAAGCACTTGGGGGAGATGTTATACGAAGATTATGGGAGTTGAAGTGGAAGTTGCAGTAGCCCCATCCAATCTGATGATGTCAGTGTCTTTATGTAAAGCAGTTAATCTTGCATGAGATGCACAATGAAGACACTCATGACAGTGACAATTAATCTTAACTAATTAACGTTAACTGGCTCAAAGGTAGAAGGCAGAGGGTGGTGATGGAGGGTTGTTTTACAGACTGGAGGCCTGTGACCAGTGGAGAGCCACAAGGATTGGTGCTGTGTCCACTACTTTTTGTCATTTATATAAATGATTTGGATGTGAGCATAAGAGGTATAGTCAGTAGGTTTGCAGATGACACCAAAATTGGAGGTGTAGTGGACAACAAAGAAGGTTACCTCAGATTACAACGGGATCTTGATCAGATGGGCCAATGGGCTGAGAGATGACAGATGGAGTTTAATTTAGATAAGTGCGGGATGTTGCATTTTGGGAAATCAAATCTTAGCAGGACTTATATGCTTAATGGTAAGGTCCTAGGGAGTGTTGCTGAACAAAGAGACCTTGGAGTGCAGGTTCATAGCTTCTGGAAAGTGGAGTTGCAGGTAGAAAGGATAGTGAAGAAGGCGTTTGGTATCTTTCCTTTATTGGTCAGAGTACTGAGTACAGGAGTTGGGAGGTCATGTTGCGGCTGTGCAGGACATTGGTTAGTCCACTGTTGGAATATTGTGTGCAATTCGGGTCTCCTTCCTATCGGAAGGACGTTGTGAAACTTGAAAGGGTTCAGAAAAGATTTACAAGGATGTTGCCAGGGTTGGAGGAATTGAGTTATAGGGAGAGGTTGAATAGGGCTGTTTTCCCTAAAGTATTGGAGGCTGAGGTTTATAAAGTCACGAGGGGCATGGATAGGATAAATAGACAAAGTCTCTTCCCTGAGGTGGGGGAGTCCCGAACTAGACAGCATAGGTTTAGGGTGAGGGGGAAAGATGTAAAATAGACCTAAGGGGCATTTTTTTCACGTAGAGGGTGATGCGTGTATGGAATGAGCTGCCAGAGGAAGTGGTGGAGGCTAGTCCGATTGCAACATTTAAAAGGCATTTGGATGGGTATATGAATAGGAAGGGTTTGGAAGGATATGGGCTGGGTGCTGACAGGGCGGGGGGGACTAGATTGGGTTGGGATATCTGGTTAGCATGGATACATTGGTCCGAAGGGTCTGTTTCCGTGCTATACATCTTTATGACTCTAATTGCACCTACTGCTATTATCTAACATGTGAGACGTGCATTGTATTGTTAAGATTCTCCAGTAGTCCATCTATCACTGTTGGTTAGATAAACCCTTACAGTCAGCACAGATCTAAAGATCTGGGTTCAAGTCCCACCTACCCTGGAAGTGTGTGTCATAACTTATCCAAATAGGTTGGTTATAAATTTAGAGCTCTTGTGGCATAGTGGTAGTGTCTCTACTTCTGAGCCAGGGAGCCCAGGTTCAAGTCCCACCTGCTCCAGAGATGTAATAACATTTCTGGACAGATTGATAATAAAATATCTGCAAATGCCAAAATAGGATTAATGGCACTGACCTCACCCAACCATAAGTCATCAGATATTACAACAGAGGGCGTTAAAGTTAAGAATATAAAAGAATCTTCAGATTCATAGCTACTAGCCAGCCGAACCGATTTATCAATGTAGAAATAAAACAATCTTGATGGAGCCTGTGTCATGTGGCACAAGCCAAATTAGCTGTAGAGAGACTGTTGCTGGATGCCTACCAATCACAAATGGTGTAAGAAACTGCACCATATGTTGGAATGAAGACTAACAGTTCCATGCCTTGCTCTAAACAACAGCTCCTTTAACTTTACATCCATTATATAATGGGATCAAATTGTACTAAAAATATCAGATAGTAGCTGGACATTATAGACCGCAAATCCCAGTAAATTAGGTGACTTTTAACCATGTGTTTTCACAATATTTGTTGTGCCTTTAAACTATGGATCAGCAGCAATTTCATTATTTCAAAGCAATTTTAGTAAAACTGCTAAAGATTATCTGGTGAATTTAAAAAAAAGACGATCAAAGCAAATCTTACAAAGAACTTCATAGAATTGACAGCACAAAGAGTTTAACTTAATTTTTGAAAAGCGATTCTTCATTTACCTTGAAGACAATAAGCAGCCAATTCTACACCAATATCATAAGGACATTTCAATCTGCAAAAAAAAAATAATATGTAGTGAGCTAGAGTACAATTAGGAAGTCACACTGGTTGTTCACTTGTTCCAAGTAAGCTATATTGAATATTTTCTCTAATCAATGCACTCCCACAGCAAAAAAAAAGTCAGCAGGCATATTATGATATTAATCAATTCAGTTCAGTGGAATTAAAATCACTCAGATCTTTCATCAGCCATTTGGGTGGCACGGTGGCTCAGTGGTTAGCACCACTGCCTCATAGCACCAGGGATGAAGGTTTGATTCCTGCCTCAGGCGACTGTCTATGTCGAGTTTGCACATTCTCCCCATGTCTGCATGGGTTTCCTCCGTGTGCTTCGATTTCCTCCCACAATCCAAAGCTATGTTGTTCAGGTGAATTGGCCATACTAAATTACCCATACAAGTGCATCAGTCAGGGGTAAATATAGGGTGGGTTACACTTCAGAGGGTTGATGTGGACTTGTTGGGCCGAAGGGCCTGTTTCCATACTGAAGGGAATCTAATTTAATCATTACAAAATGGTACAGAATCAGACAAGCACATTATTATATATTTTTGGAAGATAAACATCTTCTGCACTTAGTTGCCTGACATCAACTTACTTGCCACAAAGAATATCTTGTCTAAGTTGCAACACAAAGAGATATCTGCAAAAAGGAAGAATAGATTAAAAAATATAATTCATTTTTCTGCAATCTTTAACAGTATTACTGGTATAACACTTGCACTTTCTTACATAGGAATCACAACATACATGTTAGATATTATGCAGCTTAAACCTGAAAACTAAACACATAATATCAAATATGTAGAGGTTCAACCTGAGATCATAATCATTTAGGTATACAAGTGGTAGAAATATGAAATATGAATAGAAAATTCAATGAAACAACAAAACTGACTTTACTGTCTGACCTGCTGTGCATTTCCAGTAATTCATATCATTACTGCAGATTATACCAACCAGTGTGTTAGAATATAATAGATACGTGGGAGTAATTACAAGGCAGAATCTAACCAATGGGCTCAAATGATGAAGTACTTTACAACAATAAATCTCAAACAATTTATAGCCTGCCCAAGTGCAAAGGTGAAGCTGGAGACTTTAACCAATTTAAGGCTCAGTTTGATTTAAAGAGTAAACAATGATCTTCAACAGGTAATTCACTTTATTGTTTGGTAGCACAGAAATTAAGCTGAAAAAAAGTGTTTACCAAAGCTTTTTATCTTGCACTCTCCAGGGCATATGCAAAATTACCAAAAAAAATTTCCACGCATTACAAAAGTTCGTACCATGAGTAAAAGGATGTTGACTGATTGGCAAATAGATTCTGATCAGCTGAAGTGATGTCGTGGAGAAGGTAACAGAGAACTACTGGCTCCCCAAGCTCCCAAGTAATTCAAAAGAGGTGGAAGACTTGAAAATATTCCCTTAAGTTTGCAGAGAGTAGAATCCAGATAAATGAATAAGCCAAGTTATAATTCCTCATTATCTTAAATTGCTCATTAGTATAACTATTTGCAAACTCCATTGTTCAGCAAGTGCTGCCCAATTGCAAAATAACAACAATAGTTTTGTTTATGTTTCCACAGGTGCAGATTCTTTGAATACAGGCTTGTGTACTCTGTCCATTATGATCAGCCAAAGAAGCATGTTGTTTGAGTCAATCACTGAATCGTACGGCCTATTCAACTGGCCTCACACTGGCACTTCAATCCATACACAATGTTTCTCAATTGTGCGGAAATGCCTTGTTTGACTGACAGCAACATGCTTTGAATAGAAAATACTACCAGAGTCTCTACTGCATAGCAGCAATATTCTTGACCTGTGATTTTTCTTTTTAGAAAGGATGTTGTGGTTCGCCGAACTGGGAATTTGTGTTGTAGACATTTCGTCCCTTGTCTAGGTGACATCCTCAGTGCTTGGGAGCCTCCTGTGAAGCGCTTCTGTGATGTTTCCTCCGGCATTTATAATGATTTGTACCTGCCGCTTCCGGTTGTCAGTTCCAGCTGTCCGCTGTAGTGGCTGGTATATTGGGTCCAGGTCGATGTGCTTATTGATTGAATCTGTGGATGAATGCCATGCCTCTAAGAATTGCCTGGTTGTTCTCTGTTTGGCTTGTCCTATAATAGTAGTATTGTCCCAGTCATCGGAGTGTGTGACTACTAAGGCTAGCTGGTTTGTCGTTTCGTGGCTAGTTGGTGTTCATGGATGCAGACCGTTAGCTGTCTTCCTGTTTGTCCTATGTGGTGTTTTGTGCAGTTCTTGAATGGGATTTTGTACACTACATTGGTTTTGCTCATGCTGGGTATCGGGTCCTTCATCCTGGTGAGTTGTTGTCTGAGGGTGGCTGTTGGTCTGTGTGCTGTTATGAGTCCTAGTGGTCGCAGTAGACTGGCTGTCAATTCAGAAATGTTTTTGATGTATGGTAGTGTGGCTAGTCCTTTGGGTTGTGGCATGTCCTCATTCTGTTGTCTTCCCCTTAGGCATCTGTTGATGAAATTGCGGGGGTATCCGTTTTTGGCGAATACATTGTATAGGTGTTCTTCTTCCCCTTTTTGCAGTTCTGGTGTACTGCAGTGTGTTGTGGCCCTTTTGAACAGTGTCTTGATGCAACTTCTTTTGTGTGTGTTGGGGTTATTGCTTTCGTGGTTTAGGCCTTGGTCTGTGTGTGTGGTTTTCCTGTATACCTTTGTGGTGAAATCTCTGTACCATCACGTCTAGGAATGGAAGTTGGTTGTCCTTTTCTTCCTCTCTAGTGAATCGGATTCCTGTGAGTGTGGCATTGATGATCCGGTGTGTGTTCTCTGTTTCTGTGTTTTTAATGATTACAAAGGTATCATCTACATATCTAACCCAGAGTTTCACCACAGAGGTATACAGGAAAACCACACACAGACCAAGTCCTAAACTACGAACACACACACACACACACACACACACACACACACACACACACACACACACACACACACACACACACTTTAGAAGGGCCACAATACACTGCAGTACACCAGAACTGCAAAAAGAGGAAGAAAAACACCTATACAATGTATTCGCCAAAAACTGATACCCCCGCAATTTCATCAACAGATGCCTAAGGCAAAGACAACAGAATGAGGACATGCCACAACCCAAAGGACTAGCCACACTACCATACATCAAAAACATTTCTGAACTGACAGCCAGACTACTGCGACCACTAGGACTCATAACAACAGACAAACCAACAGCCACCCTCAGACAATAACTCACCAGGACGAAGGACCCAATATCCAGCATGAGCAAAACCAATATAGTGTACAAAATCCCATGCAAGGACTGCACAAAACGCTACATAGGACAAACAGGAAGACAGCTAATGATCCACATCCATGAACACCAACTAGCCACGAAATGACATGACCAGCTATCTTTAGTAGCCACACATTCCGATGACAAGCAACATGAGTTCGACTGGGACAACACCACTATTATAGGACAAGCCAAACAGAGAACAGCCAGGGAACTCCTCGAGGCATGGCACTCATCCACAGATTCAGTCAATAAGCACATCGACCTGGACCCAATATACTGGCCACTGCAGCGGATAGCTGGAACTGACAACCGGAAGCGGCAGGTACAAATCACTATAAATGCCGGAGGAAACATCACAGAAGCGCTTCACAGGAGGCTCTCAAGCACTGAGGATGTCACCTAGACAGGGGACGAAACGTCTGCAACACAAATTCCCAGATCGGCGAACAGAACCACAACAACGAGCACCCGAGCTACAAATCTTCTCACAAACTTTAAGAAAGGAGGCTTGGTTTTTCCAGGGTACTGTGAGATAGACCAAGCACTTTTCAGATTCAAAAGCAGCAGCATTTAGATAATTTGTGAATTGGAACAACACACAATAAACAATCACGTGGTCAGAATGGCCTTTATTTTGCAGGATAGTTTTGATTTACTCAATTCCTGCATTAAGCTTTCATGGTGATAAAAATCACTGTGACCCTGTTTGCAATTTCAGGCCTAAAAATGTGCTGAGCCTAATTGGGGGTAATCTTTGCAACTATTAGGATAAGAACATTGTGAATTCAGATGAGAGAGTAAATGATAGGTTGAGATTGAGGTTGAATTTATTGATGTTCAGACACCATTTGGTGCAGAGGATGAAGGAGAAAAGTAGTGATAAATCTTAGTGAGAAAATGTTTAATTGGTGTTGGGTGAGCATTGGAGAACAAGAATTTTAATTGACTAAAGTCCTATTAGAACGAAGGACAGAAGAAGGACTAGCTTAAAAAAAAACATGCAGGTAAATCAGAAACAGAAACTGCTGGGAAAGTTCAGGTCTGGTAGCATATGTGGACAGAAATCAGAGTTAACGTTTTGGGTCCTGTGACCCTTCCTCAGTTTTTCTCTCCACAGATGCTGTCAGACCTGATTAGCTTCTCCAGCAATTTCTGTTATTGTTTCTGATTTCCAGCATCTGCAGTTTTTATGCAGGTAGATCAAATGGGTTTACCTGAAATTTGGTACTCTATTTTCATTTACTCATTCATGGAATGTACAAACCACTACAAAGGTGAATATTTGTTGTCCAACCGTCCCTGAACTAAGTGAATTGCTAGAACATATCAAAGGGCAGTACAGAGTTATACATATTACTACGGGTCTATTGCTAAATGTTGGGCACAGCAGGTAAGGATGGCACATTTCCATTTCTAAAGAACATGAGTGAACTGGATGGGTTTTAATAACAACAAATCTTGGCCATTGTTACAGAAACCATTCTGCAGTTGCAGAATTATTAGATGAAGTTAGATTCCACCTTTTGCCATCTGAATTCACATTCAAGTGTTCCAATTACACCACCATCTTCGCTTAAATAACCAGTCCTGACTGAAAAGGGCCTGGAGATGTCTTAATAAGACCACAAGAGCAGAAATAGACTGAACACCATGAACACCAACTAGCCACGAAACAACACGACCAGCTATCCCTATTAGCCATACACTCAGATGACAAACAACATGAATTCGATTGGGACAACACCACTATTATAGGGCAGGCCAAACAGAGAACAGCCAGAGAAGTCCTAGAGGCATGGCACTCATCCACAAATTCTATCAACAGATACATCGACCTAGACCCTACATACCGGCCACTGCAGCGGACAGCAACTAACAACCGGAAGCGGCAGATTCAAACCACTATAAATGCCGGAGGAAGCGCTTCACAGGAGGCTCCCAAGCACTGAAGATGTCACCTAGAAAGGGGACGAAATGTTTGCAACAAAAACTCCCAGCTTGGTGAACAGAACCACAACAACGAGCACCCGAGCTACAAATCTTCTCACAAACTTTGAAGAAATAGACTATTCCAGCCATTCTGCCATTCAAGGAGATTATGGCTGATCTGGTAAACCTCCACTTAACTTTCTTGCCTCAATACCCGAACGCCTAATTCTCTTAATGATCAAAAATCTGTTATCTCAGCCTTGAACAGAATTAACAACTCTGCTTCAACAGCCCTCTGCAGATTCACAACTTTCTGAGAGAAGAGATTCCTCGTGTGTCCTGAATGGGCAATCCCTAATTCTGAGATTATACCCTCAGGTCCTATACACTCTGCTAGGGAGAAACAACCTCTCCACATCTACACTTGTCAAGCCCCTAAGAATCTTACATATTTCAAAAAGATTTCCTTTCTCTCTTGTAAACACCAATAAGTACAAGCTCAACCTACTCATCCTCTATTCCTCAGACTACCTGGGATCAAACTAGCAAATATTCTCTGGACTGTCTCCAATATCAATCTTTCCTCAGATAAGCTGACTAAACTGTTCACAGTATTCTAGGTGTGGTCTGACTAGTGCCTTGCACAGTTTTAGGAAGACTCCCTAATTTTTATTCTATAGGTACGTGAAGAAATATAGATTAGTTAAGACAAATGTCTTACAGTCAGAAATAGGATGTCTTATAGCATAAAATGACAGATGGCAGACAAATTAAATACATGCTTTGTGACGACAGAACCAAAGGATGACACAAATAACATCCCAAAAATGTTGGGGACAACAAAGTCTAATAAGAGGCAGAAACTGAAGGAAATCAGTATTAGTAGGAAATGGTATTGCAGAAACTTATAGAATAAAAGGCTGATAAATCCTCAATGCCCAATAATCTACATCCCAGTTTACTTCAGGAAATGGCCCTTCAACTAATGGAAGCTCAAGTGATCATCTTTCAAGATTCTACAGACTCCAGGATAGTTCCTACAGATTGGAGAATGGCTAAAGTAACCCCTCTATTTTTTTTCAAAAAAAAATAGAAAACAGAGATGTATAGCTTATCTAACATTAGTAGTGAGTAAATGCAGAGTCTGTCATAAAAGATTAAATGGAAGAGCACTCAGAAAATAATGACAGGATTGGACAAAATCAGCATAGATTTCCAGTAGAGAAATCAGGCTTAACAAATCTCTTTCGATTGTGTCCCAAGTAAGAGATTAGTGTGCAAAATTAAAGCACATGGGACTGAAGTAGTGTACAGACATGGATAAATAAATGCTTCGTAGACAGGAAGCAAAAGTTAGGAATAAACAAGGTCTTTCTCGGAGTGGCAGCCAGAGACTAGTGGGGTACTGCAGGGATCAGTACTTCAATCCCAGCTATTCACCATATCAATATTCCTGTACATTAATGATTTAGTTGAGAAATAGTTGATTCAGTTAATACTTCCAATTGCAGCTGACACAAAGCTGGATGGGAGGGTGAACTGTGAGGAGGATGTAGAGATTTTTCAGGAAACACAAGGGTCATAGAAAAGGATGAACTTAAAACAATTGCCATCATTAGAGAAGTACTGAGCAAATTATTGGAACTGAAGGCATGCAAATCCCAGGATCTGATGGCGTACATCCCTGGGTCTTAAAGCAAGTTGCAGCAGAGATATTGGATGCATTGGTCATAATATTCCTAAAGTCCATGGATTCTGGAAAGACTCAAGCAAATTGGTAAAATGCTAATGTAATGCCCTTATTCAAAAAAAGAGGCAGAAAGTAGGAAATATTTAAATACCACCATTCCCAGCTGCTTTCAATTCTGATGAAGGGTCACTGGAATTGAAACGTTAATTCTTCATCTCTTCACCCAAGCTAACAGACCTGCTGAGTTTCTCCAGCACTTCACTTTTCTTTCTGGTCTCCAGTATCCACAATTCCTGCTTTTATTAACCTATAGCCCAGTTAGTTTAATGGTTGTCATTAGAAAATTGTTGGAATTCATTATTAATGAAGTACTAACAGGGAATTTGGGAAGTCAAAATGCATTCCATCAGAGTTAGAATGGTTTTACGAAGGCTAAATCATGGACTAATCTGCTAGAGTTCTTCAAAGATGTAACAAATGGATAATGGGGGCAGTACATCAGGACATCCAGAAGGTATTTATTAACGTGTTGCATAAGAGGTTAATACACAGGTAAGTTCACATAGGGTTAGTGGTAATGCATAAGCTTGGATAGAAGATTGGCTAACCAACAGAAAGCACAGAGTCGGGAAAAATAGGTCATTTTCCAGTTGGCAAGCTGTAACTAGTGGATTGCCACAGGGTTTGTTCCTCAGCTGTAGAATCTGCATTAATACCGTGGACACGGGGGTAGAAATGTACTATACACAAGTTTGGAGATGTCACTAAAATACTTGGAAAAATAAGTTGCAATGAAGAAATAAGACATTTATAAAGGTATATGGACAGTTAGGTAAATGGACCAAACTTTGGCAGATGAAGTTTAGTGTCGTTAAGTGAGAGTTTATCCATTTTGGCCAGAAGAATAAAAAGGCAAATTATCTAAACGGAAAGAAACTTCAAAATGCTTCAGTACAGAAGGATCTGGGAGTCCTCATGCATGAATCACAGAAAGCTAGAATGCAAGGGAGGGGAAGTGGAAATTTTGGCATTTATTGCTAAAAGAATGGAGGAAAGTATAGTTGCAATTGTACAAGGCATTGGTGACATCATATCTGGAGTACTGCGAACACATTTTGGTCCTTTAAAGGCGGATATAATTTCATTAGTGGCAGTTCAGAGGACATTCATTAGATTAATTCCAGAGGGGAAAGGTTTATCTGACGAGGAAAGATTGAGCAGTTTAGGCCTTCATGAACTTGAGTGTAGAAAAATGAGGATAGATTTAAATGAGGCATATAAGATGCTAAAGGGGATTGACAAAGTCATCATCTGTAATCACTCACTAATAGGTATCATTGCCCACTTAGGACATTTGTGTCCTAACTCATTGCTGGTGAAGGGCTTTTGCCCAGAACATCGATTTTCCTGCTCCTCGGAGGCTGCCTGACCTGCTGTGCTTTTCCAGCACCACTCTAATCTTGACTCTAATCTCCAGCATGAGCAGTACTCACTTCTGCCTAGGACATTCATGTGACTGGTCATGAGTTCTGGCTGGTCCTTGCATAGCCTTGCATTAGGATGGCACGGTGGCTCAGTGGTTAGCACTGCAGCCTCACACCAACAGGGTCCCAGGTTCGATTCCAGCCTCGGGTGACTGTCTGTGTGGAGTTTGCACATTCATTCTCCTGTGTCTGTGTGGGTTTCCTCCAGGTGCTCCGGTTTCCTCCCACAATCCAAAGATGTGCAGGTCAGGTGAACTGGCCATGCTAAATTGCCCGTAGTGTTAGGTGAAGGGGTAGATAGAGGGAACTGGGTCTGGGTGGGTTGTGGGTCGGTGTGGACGTTTTGGGCCGAAGGGCCTGTTTCCACACTGTAAGTAATCTAATATAATGAGCCTGATCTTAGAGCTCCACCTCTGACTACATATTTGGTCGAGGTTTCCAAGAAGTGGAATTAGTCCTTGGCCTTGACATTGCTCGCATTCCTTTCGCAGATCCCATCCCCATACTCTCTTTGGCTGATGGGTATACTTGAAGAGTTGTGCTCTTTCATACAGGAGTTACCTGCAAGTTGGTTTCTTCTGAATGTGTGTATCCCATTATTATGAAGTTAAAGGAGTGTACTGTACTTTTAAGAGAATGAATGCTGTTCTGAACTGAGAGATTACAAGCACCTGTGTATATGACTAGATGGCGGTCCCAGAAGGTACTGGAAGATTGAAAATAGGTAACATTTGGCTGTGAAATGGATACCCAATTTTTGGTTGCTGTTTTGACAACAATTCTAGTTTAACTAGTTTAAATTATGCCCCGGATACTAAAACCCAAGTCGAGTTTAAATTTATTGTTTTGCCAACATTGAACCAATGAAACAATCCAATGTTGGGAGGGTATAAGAATAAGGACATTTTGAAAATTGGTCAGAGAGCAACTGCTGTCAAAACAAATGCATGGAGAACTAACATCTTGCTCTTCAAGAAATTAGGAAGCACTATCTATCAAAGGTACCTTTTCATATGAAACATACTCACAGTAAAGACAGACGACGACTCGTAGATCTTCAGCTGAAGATAAAAGACACAAATGATGACAGTGGGTGTGTGGTTTTGAAATTAAGTTGATGTAATTTTAATAAGTGTCTTATTGGAACAGCATATTGTTATAGAGTAGAGGCAGATAATAAGCAGTAAAGAGAAAGGGGGAGCTTAGAATTGTGAATAGTTGTTTAATGTTCACTTCTAGAGTTAAAAAATAAATCAATGCTATTTTCTTTAAATTGTGGAATCTGGGAGTTCTTTGTCACTCATATTTTAACAGACTACAAGACGAGGTAAGCTTTTCTGGGTGTTTGGTTTGGCAGTGTGGAGGGACAGTGGGACCTTGGTGTGCAGGTGCATAGATCCCTTAAAATTGCCATCTAAGTGGACAGGGTTGTTAAGAAAGCATATAGTGTTTTGGCTTTCATTAACAGGGGGATTGAGATTAAGAGTCATGAGAATTTATTGCAGCTCTATAAAACTTTGGTCAGACTGCACTTGGAATACTGTGTCCAGTTCTAGTCGCTCTATTATAGGAAAGATGTGGATGCTTTGGAGAGGGTTCAGAGGAGGTTTATCAGGATGCTGCCTGGAATGAAGGGCTTATCTTACGAAGAGAGGTTGACTGAGCTCGGACCTTTTACATTGGAAAAAAGGAGGAAGAGAGGGGACCTAATTGAGGTGTACAAGATAATGAGAGGCATAGGTAGAGTTGATAGCCCGAGACTTTTTCCCAGGGCAGAAATTGTTAATATGAGGGGTCATAGTTTTAAGATGTTTGGCGGAAAGTATAGAGGGGATGTCAGAGGCGGGTTCTTTACACAGAGAGTTGAGAGAGCATGGAATGCGTTGCCAGCAGCAGTTGAAGAAGCGAGGTCATTGGGGATATTTAAGAGACTGCTGGACATGCATAAGGTCTCAGAAATTTGAGGGTTTGTACATTAGGTTTACCTTTAATGAGAATCAATGGTTGGCACAACATCGTGGGCTGAAGGGCCTGTTCTGTGCTATACTGTTCTATGTTCTATTAACAGAGGGCTTCACCTCTGTGTCATGACACCATGCCTTCACATTGATACTGCATTTCTTAAGGGAAGTCTTCAGCGAGTTTTTGAAACTCTTCCTTTGTCAAGCATCTTCGTCAAACTGGGTGAAGGAGGTCTGCTTTGGCAGTTTGAACATGAGCAACATAAGCACGTAACTTGCCCAGTGGAGTTGGTTTCAGATGACCACAGCCTAGATGCTGGTGCTATTGGCTCCTTCTAGGATATTGATGTTAGCACACCTGTCCTCCGAGGTGATGTGAAGAATCTGTCTCAAACAGTACTAATGGTACTTAAGGACTTTGAGGTGGCGTATATACATCGCCCAAGTTTCGGAGCCATACAGAAGAATCAGTAGGGTGACTACTATACCTCATCTTATTAAGTAACTTTATGAGCAATAATTTTATCAAACACCTTTTGGAAATGTTTTAGAATGCTATTAATGCCCTTTACCATGTAGAGTATTTATTCAGCTCCTCTGTCATTTCCTAGTTCCCCATTATTATTTCCCCAGCTTCATTCTCTCAGGGGCTAATCTTCATTTCGGTCTCTGTTCCTTTTTGCTTTCTTAAAAGAAGCTCTTACTAATCATTTTTATGTAGTCTGCACTCAGTTTATTTTTTCTCTCTATTATTTTCTTGGTCCCTCTTTTGTCAGCTTTTAGAAGTTGCCCAATTTTCTGGTTTACCATTAATCTTTGCCACATTATTTAAAATTTAAAGGAGTAAAATATACAATTGTTAACTTCTCTAGATAATGATGATCAGTTTATCTCCTTTCTAGAATCCTTTTTCCTTGCTGGGATATATCTTAGCCATGAGACTTAAAGTATTTTCTTAAACATAGAGTAGGTTACTCTTTGGATGGTTCGTGTGGACTTGTTGGGCCAAAGGGCCTGTTTCCACACTGTAGGGATTCTAAAAAAATTGGCCATGCGAAATTGCCCATAGTGTTAGGTGCATTAGTCAGGGGTAAATTTAGGGTAGGGAATGGCTCTGGGTGGTTACTCTTCCAAGGTTCAGTGTGGACTTGTTGGGCCGAAGGGCCTTTCCATACTGTAGGGAATCTAATCCAATCTAATCTAATCTGCCATTTTTCGTCAATTAACATTTTCTGCCAAAGTCCTTTCCCAGACCACTTCAGCCACTTCTGACCTCATCCCAGTGTAAGGTATAGCACAGTTAAATATAATATCCAAAATGTCAGTCATTATCCATTACCAGGCTAATTCACAAGTCACAGACAGATGGTAAAGAAAATACAAATTATACAAATGCATAGGTACGTGTTCTTAGTTTGTGGTGGCTGCAAAGGGACATGGGCCTATTGTGCATCTTGCCAGTGTTGTAGCTGAGCCAAATGTATCTGCTAAAGTTGAGAGCACTTTATTTCCCAACAAATACTCCATCATTTGTGATCGCCAAAACAGAAAATTCAAAACGGAAGCTTGATATAATACATGCTGGAAGCCAAGGATGTAGAAATTGTGTTATAATTGGATATCAAAATCACTTGATGACTATTGCAGAAAGCAGAAGTTTGGTTGCAGTTTTTGTTCCTCAGTTATGAAGTAGTATTATCTAAAATATTAATTTTGAAAACAGTTGACTGGATATTTGCATATGCATTTTGAACTTCTTAGGAAAAAAACACTTCCAAAAGACACTAGTTACTATATCAACATTGCATTTTCAATATACAGGATTCATGTATTGAGAATCCAAGTCTGCAACAATTTCAGAGAGAGAGCACATGATCAGTTTTAAATGAAAAACAGCACACTGTATTTGTTCAGAGTCTCAGAAATCCTGCCACATTAGCATCAGCCTTTGCTCTTTCTCTTTTCCTTAAATGTAATCTGATTTTAAAACACACTGGAAGATCTGATCACCACAGGTGCAGGGTTCCACAAGGAGAAACTGGAATTTACCATACTGTCTGCAGGAAAAGTAGCCATGGCATGGAGGTGCTGGTGTTAGACTAGGTAGGACCTGATGAATTGAGCAGCGCTCCAAAAGTTTGTGATTTCAAATAAATCGGTATATATTATATAATCTGATGTCATGTGATGTCTGACTTTGCCCAGAAAAAATGACTTCAGCTAGTCACATCAATCCAGGAAGACAACTTAATGCCTCCAGCTTGTGTAAAAAGTGCCTTTAGCTTCAGATGCTAAATTAGGAAATTTTGTGCATTATTTCTTTTTCCTGAATTTAATTGTTGTTTGGTCAAAAACTTTTCAGGTAACACTGCGTAGATGTATTATATATTTCCCCCCAGATTTAGAAGCTGTGTGCGTGTGTTCTTTTGAAAGTAGGTAACTACAGCTGGGATCAACAATAGTACTCATGCACAGAGTGCTATAATCAAACAAAAAAGACATGTAAGATATTCTCCTAGGTTCAGACTTTTTATTCAGTAGTCTCTATCATAAGATCAGCTGTAAGAATTTTCAAGTGATGGAACTCAAATCTTGGACAGGAAACACACACTGAATTATTTATTCAGTTTGATCTTTTTCAAATCAATTTGCTGTTTTACACAATGTGATTTTATAAAGAAAAATTTATTTTTAGCAGGAGAAAATAATTCCTGATTGTAATGTTACACCTCTCAGGCTGCAGAAAATAACTTATGCAGGTAGACTTAGCATTTGATTCAATCCTTTCTGTCTGCTTCAATTGTCCCTCATAATTGCAGCAGATTCCCAAACATTCTGCAGAAATTTTGTAACATGATTTATGCTTCAGTATTTATCTGTGACTCCAGAGACCTATCACGATGCTCAGTGGTCAATCAAATGAGTCCATTTACAATTGCAGGAATGCACAAGGACAATTTTTATTTTTATTCGTTCATGGGCTGTGGGCATTGTTGGCTAGGCCAGCATTTATTCCCTACCTTAACTGTACTAGAGAAGGTGATGGTGAGTTGCTTTAAGTGCTGCAACTCTTAGGGTATAAGAACATCCTCAATTTCATTAAGGTGATGGTTCCTGGATTGTGATTCAGCAACAGTAAAAGAATCATGACATAGTTCCTAGATGATGTGTGGGTTGGAGAGGAACATGCAGGTGTTCCCATGATGGTGTTCCCATACATCTGTTGACCTTGTGCTTCTGGTTTAAAACATATTGCAGATATGGGAGGTACTGATGAAGGGCCTTGTTGAGTTACTGCAGTGCATCTTTTACATGGCACAACTATGCCTGAAACAAAGTTAGTTAGTTTATTTCATGTCATCAGTTGGTGTCAGCAGTGGCTCTTAACCAGTAAGTCACAGAGACTTTGTCAGTGTGATTCAAACACACTAGGCCTCATGTTGGCAATTGAAAGTACTTGGAATAGGAAGATTGAGGAATATCAAGTCCCACCAAGCCATAAGGATCATCTCAATAAGGACTATGAGAAGGGCAATTGAACTGCCCAGTCTCTCTCTCTCTCAGTCTGCCCAAAATAACCATACTTTTGGTCTCTCTCTGTGTGTCAAGGGAAGTTTGACACAGCAGGGGCTAGAGTTTTAACTGGTAAAGTTATATGTCAAAGGTCCAATACGTACGTGTAGCCAAAATCTATTATTTGTAATAAATTTATTTATTAGTATTTATTTGTGATTCTTGTTCAGTAAAGAAACCTGATGCCATAACTGTTCAAATGCTGCCTTTATGTCATGCACATCTCAACTCAATTTATGTATTTGGGCCAATATTTTAATGAGATCAGAAGCCAAATGAATTGCTATATTCATAGCTGATTCAAACAAGTGCACAGTAGAGGTGAGATTGCCATTCATGTCAGAAACTATTTGGGAACTCCATACTTTAAGCCAATTTGCAATACATTAATCCACATATCAAATTTTGTCCGTTTATTGAAATCAACTGTCTATAGCAAATCTAGAGAAATCTATATATCTTCCACAATACAGTTGTAATTTTGTTTTTTTAAAATTTTTTTTGACAGCCATTCCATGCTGGACTGTTTTTTTCAGCTGTGTGAATTTCCAAATACCTGTCAATTTGCAAAATTCCCTCATAACAGCTTCTAAGGCGATTAGTTTTTGTTTTAAATTCTTGAGGCAATTAACTGAGGTGCTGCTGGAAAAAAAGACATTTTCATTTTGCAGTCAGGTTAAGATGATAGAAAATAGAACCAGAAGACACCCATTCACCTCTTTGAACTTGATTCGCCTTAAATGTGATCACAGCTGGCCATCCAACTCAATATCCTGTCCCTAATTTCACACCATACCCTTTGATTCTCTTTCGATCTACACATTTGCAAGGACTACCAAAGTAAAGGAAAAAGAAATTTGATATAGTATGGGAGGACAGTGCTGATTGGCACAAACATTGCTATGAAGAATGCACAAATTACTGTTGACTGACAGTTAACAGTCCAAACTTTATTTACATTTCAAACTAGACAGTTTGGCTTTTATTGATCAGGACAAGGATGCAGAAGGACAAATGGAGAAAGCTTGTGCACATAGTGAACAAAGAGAAGAGTGTAAGAAAAAGGGAATGAAATGTTGGCAAGAACTAGGGAAAGAACAGAAAAGACACAGGAAAGAGTAGAAGTGCAACTGGAAGACAGGAATATTGTGTAGATACATAAATGCATTTCGTTTTAGTATTAAAAGACAAACGAAACAAATGAAAAATACTGTCAAGAGAATGGTGCTGGAAAAGCGCAGCAGGTCAAGCAGTATCTGAGAAGCAGGAGAATCGAATTTTTGGGCAAAAGCCCTTTATCATGCTAGAGGATCCATTCACATTCAAAAATTTAAATTTCCATCTATTTCAGGCATCATATTGGTATGGTTGCCACGTGGTTATGGTACCAAATTAGCAAATGGGAAGCAGTCAGTTCAAATCCCACCATGGTAAATTGGTTAATCAAATGTATCAAATTGAGTGATTGATGATCTGTCCCCAGAAAAAGTGAAATCTGCTGGAACGTGGTCAAAAACCCAAGACTCTCAAATCATGTTCAAGAAAAGAAACCTGCCAGACTGACCTCCTATGCCTCCAATTTCACACAGTTGGCTATTCATGCCTGCATAGTCACAATGGATAGGCACGAAAGGCAGCCTTGTAACTATTATTCTAATCCTCACAACGAAAATAATTTTCATTAATAACAAAAATTTGAAAGCACTTGCTATAATTAACATCCTACATGATATATTCCTACCGTGTAAACTCTTCTCGAAGATTGTTTGGTTCAGAGGAATAGAATTTTATTCTGAAGTAGAAACTGTAAGGTCCAACTGAGGAAAGAAAACAATTAACAAATTAATTATTCACTTTTTATAACCTAACAGTATTGCAAAATGACTGATCATGTGAAGACACTACAGAATAATTACATAAACATCAAGATCAAAATGAATTAAACTGCAAGTCAATCATGTATACTTACTTTTCACTTGTTTCTTGATAGGTTTTGTGCAGTCTAACCAGTGCTGTTTTAAAAAAAAAATACAGTTTTCATGAATACCATTTGTTATGGACCACACTAAGTCCCCTCAAAATATATTGAGAAAATAGCTTAGGCCCGAACATTTTCTTATTTATAAAAGGCAAGTGTAAGGCATTGTATTATAGATTCAATTCAAAGAAAAAAGAAACAACGAATTAAATTGAACAAATTACCAGGTTTGAAGCAAAACACACTTTATTCTTACTTTGCAGGTAAATTACAAACAAGAGAACAAAGAATTGGAATAACTTAACTCTATTGGAAAACTTAACAGAATAACAGATTATATAACTTCTAAACAGCAAGTGTTCCAATATAGTAACATCACATAAACACACCCTTGGCAAAGGTAAATTCAGTGAAATGGATTGTCTCACATGTAATTCTAGCAGCTTTTTATTGTAACAGAGATAGGAATAGCAGTTCCACATCCATTTTTAAGAACTCAGCATCTAGACAAAGTTCAACTAAAACCTTGGTTCTGTGGAAGTGTGACCCCACCCTTTCATGCTGCTTCTATTGTTCCATCTTTAAAAAGAAAATCCCAAGGGCTCACAAGCTGTTGACTTTATTGACTGGGAACAGACCACTCCTTACCTCTGTCTCAACTTTTCTCCATTAAAAAAAAGGACAAAATATACCTCTTAAAGCCATAACATCATCACAGATGAAACACATGCCAGCATAAATGCTGTGATTTGGATATGGCGTTATTTTCTCCTAAATTAGGATCAAAAACAAAAATTTTTCACAAAGATAATAAATGAATCCTCTCAAGGGCATTTATATATACAGACTGAAGACTTAAACACTGATGAGGTTTTCCAAGGTCATGCGCGCCATACATTGAGATCAGTAACCAAAATGAGGACATTTTCTGAATTAATGCTTAAGCTGGGTATCTTATAGTGTATGAAAAAGCAATTTTGAATACAGAAAAATACTCCTAAGCCAATTTAAGCAAATACAAATCCTATTTGACTTCCAAAAACTGCTAAGAAATACAACAGGCACTTCCCCTGAAACTCAATGCTCAATGAGAAATGGATCTTCAACAGTCTACCCAACCTCTAGTCAATATGCTACATTTATGCACATCACTTAAGGATTAATTAGCATCTCCATCTCCAAAATAAATTGGGGAAATTTTACATCAATGTTTGATGCAGATGTTCAAAAGCAGGATGTGTGGAGGGAGAAAATGGGCAGGGGAAAAGGTAAAGAAAATCTTGAATATCTTTTTATATTAAACTTTCAGTGGGCAGGATTTGAAAGATAACTAAATGGCCTTTCTGATAAATTCCCTGTATGACTTGCATACCAACATTACATTACATTATTTCCAACAATACATAATTTGTAGCTGGGGTATTGCTATTATTAGTTCTTCAAAGTTAGATTTTCAAGATTAAATTGTTTTAGAGATCACTGCAAAACACCTACTGCCCTTCTGAATTTAATCATTAATGATCACGTTTGGTTTCAGATAATTATCCTGCACTTTAGATTTGTTAATGGTTTTTGTTACAAATGATAACCTGTTCAATTAGATATTATGCTATAATGATGAAAGCAGTTAGCATACAAATTATACTTTCTTGCACTCAGACAACTGCACTGAATATTCAGGACTGAAATTCAAAGTGTTAAATAAAGTTAAAGAAATGGGGAAAATAAGACGACAGTAGGGAATCTGACCACTAATAATACAACCAAATCAGAAAATGTTGAAAGCACACAGTAGTGCAGGCCTTCTGAAAGAAAATTAATGCTGCAGTTTGGGTTAATGCCTTTCATCAAAGCTGGTTTTTTTAAATTCTCCTTTTCATTTCCTTTTATTTATTTTTGCTTCCTTTTATCAGAGCTGGTTATTGACCTAAGACATTTGAGTCGGTTACTCTGCATAGATGCTGTTCAATATTTCCAGCATCCTCTGTTTTTATTTCATATTTCCAGAGTCTGCAATTTTCTTTGTTCTAACAAGGTACTACTGAAAACATCTAATGTGCAGACCAGACATAATTCATTGTGTATGCCATTTAAACTCTGTGTGAACCATTTTTGAACCACCATACAAGTTGCAATCACAATCAATAAGCCAATCTGGAATGATTTTCTTTAAATGTACCTTTGAATGATCCAGTAAAGCCACAAAATAATCATAGCAACAAACAGCTTTAGAGATGTCACATAGTGCAGGGAAGTCCTCCTCACAGAATTATAGATCATTCTCATGGATTGGAGACTGACTTGAGAAACCTGACTGACTATCAATAGATTACACAAACTCATTTAACTCTACTTTTCTCCCCCCAGTTCCATCACAATTTTCTTCCTTCTTCTCTCTCAATCTTGTCTTTATTTTAAAATCTTCCATTTAGCTTCTGAATATTCAGCTCAGTGCACTCTAACCAAGATGGCCAGATTTGGAATCTGAGCTCACACCTCCAGCTCCTTCCATGCCCTCTCTAATCTGTTCTTTTATGTCCAGACTAAATTCTTTTAATGTTGAGGGATGCCAAGTTAACCTAATCCTTGCAGTACAACAGATAGTACGTTAACTTGAACTCATGCGATGAATGTAAGTTATACCTCCCATTTCTCAAAAACACTGAAAGACACTGCTGAGTGTAGTAACACAGAACCTTGTAAATAATGAGAATTATCCACATCCAATCTCTACTCAGAAAGCTTTGTTTAGTTTTAAAAACAAGCTGCATTGCTGCATAACCTATGTAGATTTGTACTTAAAATCATAAATTGCATTATCAATGAAATAATAGAGAAAAGATCAGTTGGATCACTCAGAGTCCCTGAGTTCCCTATACTCCATGTACAATCTTAATGATTCAAAGGATAGGGATCACTCATATACCTTGCAGATACAGAACCCTCTGATATATATGTACAAATGCATTTATTAGATCTTAATCTCTATTAAGCATAGAAAGTATGATGATTTCTTCAAATCTTTAAGTAACTTCTCCCTTGAGGATTTTGGATGTCATTTTGAAAACAACTAGTAGAATTAAAGTTACAAATTATGATTGGTATGAATCGGTTTGTAATAAATTTAACTTTTTGCGGAGTTAATTTCACTTTCAAGCTCATATTCATCAGCATTCCAAATATTGACAAAACATCAACATATTTTTATTGATTCCACATGGAGTTCTGCAATACATTTCTTCCCCCAAAACTGCATTCCAAATTGCCCATTTTGAATCATTTGTATAAATATGGAAATGAGGGAGGGAAATAGAAATACAAGCAAGCACTGTGAAAGCATTTAAACAATAATTTAAGCACTCACACAGAACCGATGGAATACAAGAAAGATTTTGTCCAAACTTGAGTTATTCAAATAAAAGTTTACAGTAATCTGTATTTCTACACATGTTTAAATAATGATTAAGTAGAATTTTAAAGTTACAACTAAGGAGCAATGCAGCTTTCAAATAAGAAAGACAGGATGACTGGACAAGGCCAAAAGCTTCATTTGCTGCTTGACTCATACTGCAATCCCAAACAAATAATATTTAAACATGTGTCTTTGCCTTAACTATGTACAGCTTTTTAAACTTGAAGCGATTGCATGTATGGGAATTATATTAGTGAATATTCTCTAAGTTTAAATAAAAGTTTTCAATTTTTGAGAAATATAATAATTAACAGAGATAGTGAAACCATAATAACTGATAATATTACCAAACACTGACAACACATAGCCTAGAGTTATAAATTACTTATGAACATTCTCAGTGCAGAGATTTTCCTTGGTGCCTTATTACAAGCAATGATACAGACATTGAATCAAGACAAGACTCAAGCAATCCCAGCCCTGATAACCTTGCAAAGACCTTCAAACCTTCATCAGGAAATGATATTCAAATTGAGAAACCAGCCCCACACTGATTCAACTGGAAAGAATGTGGCTGCAGACTTTGTCTTCATTAGCTAGTGAAGAAACCAACATGCTAGCAACACCTGCTTAACCCTGTTGTTACCAATTCTGCCTTTGTAATCCTAACGGAAACAACAGCTCAGTTTCATCATGAAGACGCTTTCCATTACATCAGTATGATAAAAATGTTATGGAATGTGAAGTGGAATATGAAGACTTGAAAATTTCTTTGCGATAATATTCAAATGTTACAGAACGGATTGATAGGATGTTACAAAACTTGAATATGACTGTGAAAGTAAACAAGTTGCTGAAACATTTTATCTTGCTCTCATCTGAACAAATGGAAGAATGTCAAATTTCAAACGATCACAAAATGTATATCAAAAGGTACTTACTGATCACTCAGTCCAACTCTGACCTTATTCTTAATGAGTACAACATAAAATCCTTAGCTTCATAAATAAAGGCACTAAACACAAAGAAGCCATCCTAAAGCCACTGTTAAATCATTTGTCAGTTTCAGCTGGAATAGTGTGTGTCAGCATGGGCACTACACGATGGGAAGGCTAAAGTTCTGGAAAGGGTGCAGAGGAGACATACTGGAATGCAGGTTACATGGAGAGATTGGAGAAGCTGATGCTGACTCTTTTTCGAATAGAAAAGGTAAAAGGCAATTTCACAAGGCATGCAAAATTTGTGAAGTGTTCTCTAAGTAAATAAGGAGAAACTTGGGTGGTCAGTGCTCATGTGTAGTGGGGCCTATACAGCATCCAGATTTGGGTTGATGACGGCAAATGCTACTCATGCCACACAAATGCCAAACAATGATGCTCTCCAACAAGACAGAATCTAACCACCTCACCTTAATGTTCAAAGCAATTACTATCTTTGGTCCAGTATCAAGAGCATGGGAGCTACCATTGATCAGCAATTGAACTGACAATCCTTATAAATACTGCTACCAGGTCAGTGGCTACAAATTCTGTGACAGTCAACTCACCTTCTGCCTCCCCAGTGCCTTTCTGCAATCCACAAGGCGCAAGTCAGGAGTGTGCTTGAGTGCTGTCCACTTGCCTGGATGACTGTAACTCTAACACTTAGGAATCTTAACATTATCTAGAACAAAGCAATACACTTGACTGATACTCCCTCCACCCCAATAGTAGCAGTGTATACGATCTGCAAGATCCACTGCAGCGACTCACCAAGGCTCCTTTGACAGTACAACCACTACTACCTAAGAAATTAGAAGGACAAAAAGAAGCCACTAAATATCTTTGGCAGATGGGATCAAGGCAAAACCCCAAGTGCTGAGACCCTTGCTGTTTATTAAGTACATTAACAACTCAGATGTGAATGCAGAAGGTCAATTAGTAAGTATGTAGGTGACATGAAAATTAGTGCTATTGTTCATAGAGAGGATAGATATCAGACTGTAGTCTGCGATTATCAGCTGTTAAATTGGGCAGAGCAATTACAGATGGAACTTAATTATGATCAGTATGATGTGATGCATTTTGACAGGTCTAATACAGGAGGGACGTATACAGTGAATGGTAGGTCACTAGGAAGTACTGAAGAACAAAGGGAACTTGGTATACAAATTCATAGATCCCTGAAGATCCCAGAGCAGGCTGACAGGGTGATGAAGGTGGCATACAAGATGCTTACCTTAGTCAGGACATAAAATATAGGAGCACCAGACTCTTGTTACAACTTTAAAACATTTGTCAGGCTACAGATGGAATACACTGTGGCAACCAGAACTGCACATAATCTGAAGGACATGATTACACTGGAGAAGCTGCAGAAAAAATTCACTGGGATGTTGCCTGGGGTAAAAAAAAAATGGAGTTATGAGAAGTCAGTGGATAGACTGGGTTTATTTCTCTTGGAGCAGAGGAGGCAGAAGGCAAATCTGATTTAGGTAGATAAAATGGTGAGTTATAGACAGAATAGATCGTGAGAATCTTTTCCCAATGGCAGATATGTCTAAGACCAAGTGGCATAAAGTAACAGGAGCACAGAACTATAGAACACACTGCCCAACTGGGTGGTGGAAGCATGTCTTCTAGCATCTGGATGAACACTTAAAATGCTGGGGTATGGTAGGCTACGGAACAAGTCCAGGTAAATGGGATTAGTGTAATTTGGTGTTTGTTGGTCGACATAGACATGATGGGCCAAAACTGAAAATGCGTTGCTCGAAAAGCGCAGCAGGTCAGGCAGCATCCAAGGAGCAGGAGAATCGACGTTTCAGGCATACGCCCTTCTTCAGGAAGGGTTCATGCCCGAAATGTCGATACTCCTGCTCCTTGGATGCTGCCTGACTTGCTGCGCTTTTCCAGCAACACATTTTCAGCTCGGATCTCCAGCATCTGCAGTCCTCACTTTCTCCTCCATGATGGGCCAAAAGTCTGTTTCTGTGTTGTATGTTTATCATTTCTCATCTAGCTGGGCATACAAGCATACTAACTGTATGTTCTCAAAATGACCAGTGTTTTCAGATTTTAAATCAAACAGCAACAAGAACACCTTGTTCCAGTCGTGCCCTTACTTTTCAATTCTTTGATCCTATACTGTTCTCTGAGTGCTAGTGAAGTGCTTCTCTGCTGACTCCTCCAGGCATGCTACAAGCAACTCTCTGCATTTGTCCTTTACTGGACCAGTACAGTTTCCCCTTCTTACCCAATTCCAATGGCAAGATCTTCAATATTTTCTTCCTTTTCTTTGAAGAATCGGCCTCTTCTACCTACAACATCACTGGGTGTTTGATTTCCTCTATGTCATTCTTCCAGCAAAGCCTCATTGTTGACATTTCTGAACGGACTGTCTCCCTGATTTGGAGTTCTTTATTGGGCGTGCTCTGCAACTCCACTAGTTTTTTTGAGGTCTGCATTTTCTTTAACATTGATTTCGAATTCAAGATGATGTTTTTTGTAGCTGCTCCTGCTGAGAATGATCTGCATTATAGGAAACTTGCCCCAGTTTTTGATAGCAGGAGTCCTTGGTTTGTTCAGCTTTTGAAAGTACAGATGAGGGGGTGGATCAATCACCAACTCAGTAACTCCATTTGCTCGCACCCTATCTGAAAAATCACGTAAATAGCCCTTTTCGCCCATCTAGGCAAAAGTGAGGACCGCAGATGCTGGAAACCAGAGTGGTGCTGGAAAAACACAGCAGGTGCTTTCATCAGATGAAGGGCCTTTGCCCGAAAAGTCGATTTTCCTGCTCCTTGGATGCTGCTTGACCTGCTGTGCTTTTTTCTGCATCTGCTGACAAAGTGGTCCATGGATTCTGGAGACTTCTTGCAACTGACATGAGTTCTAAATGATGAATACAGAAGTTTAACCCGACTCTGTGTTGGTCTTCTAATCTGGTCAATTTCTTGTAGGACATTTTAGCTCTACGGCTATTAATCCTGATATATTAAGGCCATATCAACTCCATTCCAAACAGCTAACATTTCTTGCTTTTCTGCAATGGACATACCATAATCTAGAAATCAAAAGTCTGAAAGCTGTTTAAACATTTTCAGTTCTATTAGAAACTCTGCTGTGTCCCAGATAAAATTTGAGAAAATTTTAGGGACATTTAGCAACATGCCTTTGATCTTCTCTTGCTTGCAGTTGATCCAGGATACACCTTGATCACTTGACTTTCTCAACTTAGTTAAACTGACTTATTGCTAAGGAATTGTCCACTGAAGGGGAAACTATATTGTGAACACTTCATGTTGTTACGGACAAAGACATTGAGGGTTGTCTCATATTTTTGTTCAATTTAAGACTCAGCCATGTAGGTTAACTTGAAGCAGATTAACTGCTAGAGTTGCAACCTTATATATAAACAGTATATGGATTCCGGAAACAAATCTTGTACATAAGCCATGTACTTTAAAATGTACCAAAATCTGTCAGCAGGCTCTAAATCTCAAGAAATGTATCTTGCATCATCTGAGCTCACCCCCACCTCTGAAAACTTCTAAGTCTGTACTACAAATTTAATGTTCCATTGTAACTAGAACATTTCTTGCATTATGTGAAAAATGTATTGAGTTTCAGCTCCCAAAGTAAACCAAACAGAACTGCAAAAAAACTCTGACAAAAGGACCCAAAAGGTCATCTTTCTCATTCTACAGAAGCTGTCTGATCTACTGTGTATTTCTTTAGTTTTCAGTTTTTACTTCAGATCTCCAGCATCTAAATTATTTTACTTTTACTTTTTAACTTGAATGGTCATCTCAAGCAATGACTCTGTGATTTGTTTTTATTTGTGGTATTACTTTAGTTGTACACTTTTGTATTTGAATAGATTTCAGGTTTTTAAAATTATTTGCCAGCATTTGAGTTCTGTAAGTTGGCCTTTTTTTTGTATGTTATTTCCCAGTACACACAGAAACATCAACAACAGCTACATCTTTTTTTCCAAAATTAGATCCCTTTAGTTTCCAACATATGGCTTTTCTCATTAACATTCAAAATAGCATTATGTTCATGCCAATGGAGTAACAAACTTGTAAAAACAATTTAACTTGTACTTTTTCATTAGTGTAAACAGCAAATGGTCACATACCGAAACTTGATAGACATCGATGAATTGCAGACTGAAGTAGTCTACCTCCACAAGGTCCAAATGGTAAGCAATCTGGTCTAATAGATCTTGACCTTTTGCATTTTTCTATAAAAGATGAATAGAATTTACATGAAAATGAACTGAGGCAATGAGAAATGTACAGCAACAAATATATTCCTACTCATCTACTATAAATTGGTAAATTACTTCAACATTAATCATGTGCCATATCACAAACTTAATCTGTGGAGTATTCAGTATATCAGTACAACCCAAGAAAAAATGTCAGATACCTGCCCAAGGTAAAACGGAAATATCCATTATTAATGCACAAGGCAATCGATATTCCCACAACCCTCATGTATAAGTTATGACTGCAGTACTGCACTTGTGCATGTAAAATGCCCGTCAGTCCCCTTCTTCTCCAAACAGAACATGGTATATAAAAAAGGTATCCATCATCTTGTACACATTCAGTTAAGTTCAATAGTTTATATAAAATACTTTGGATTGCCCATTACAACTAGACAGAACAGAATTTCATTGCTTGGAGCAAATCTGTAATCATTTCAATTTATCAAATGGATCAGCATCAATGCAAAGTAAATCTGAATTATTTTACTTCAATATATATAAAAGGAATGAACAATACATTTCATTGCTTTAACTAATATTTTTCAAAACATTTTCTACAAAGTGGACCAAAAAGAACAAACCTGCAAAAAGCAGTTCTGTGAATCTGTGTAACTGGACAGCTAGCCAATAATTACCTATCAGGCTATGCATACGTCGACCACCTTAAATAATCTTGCGCTCTTACCACAGAGTATGATTTAAAGGGTTTGAACACAAACAAATCAACTGCGCACTGTAAAAGTCAGGTACGTTACTTGCAATTATATAATCTCTCAATTTTCTTGGGATATCCCATAGACTTTTACAACACCAGATTACATTTCAGTGCAGCCATTGCAATATTTTCACAAGTTGAATAGACTTTGCAGGCATCTACACTCTGTAAATAAGTGAAATAAATTACCTGTTTCTGGTGGTTGAGGGAGAAAATAAATAAAGCTAGGATGCATTACTTACAGATTCTCCTTAAAATGGAATTATTTGATCTTCTACGTCTAATTGAACAGGCAGATGAGGATCTTAGTTTCTCTTACCCTAAAACAGCATCTCAGACAATGCAGTAATGCTTCAGATATGGTTGTCTGGGATTCAACCAGGAAACTGAGGAAAAGAAAATATGAGGATGGAAAGGCATTCATTTTGTGGGAACAAACAAAATGCTGCCAAAATAATAAAGGATAGAACCTAAAAGTGACATTTAAAAAAAGTATGCTTCCACTGAAATAAGACTGGCCATATCAAATCCAATTGCTGGAAATTATATGGGATCTGATTATTTTTAAAAATTTGTTCATGGGATGTGGGAATCACTGGCTAGACCAGTACTTCTTGCTCATTCTCAATTGTCCTTGATTCGAATGGCTGGCTTGGGCTGTCCCTGAAGGGCTTATGCCCTGATGAAGGGCTTATGCCCAAAACGTCGATTCTCCTGCTCCTTTGACGCCACCTGACCTGCTATGCTTTTCCAGCACCACACTCTCGACCCATTTCAAGGATAGTTAAGAGTCAACCACATTGCTGTGGGTCAACAGTCACATGTAGGCCAGACTATGCCTGATGATAGATTCACTACAGCAAAAGGACATTACTGAACTAGATGAGCTTTTACCACAATCAGTAGTGGTCACAATTAATCCAACTTTCAATTCCACTTTTTTTATTGAATTCAAATTCCACTATCTGCTATACTGGGATTCAAATTCATGTCTCTAGAGCATTAGCCTGGGTTTTTGCATTACTAGCCCAAGGATATTACCACTATGTCACTGCCTTCCCCCAGCCAGTAATAGATATGCTTGAGGAATCCTCAGACAAAGCTGCATCAGGAAAAGAAATCTGCCTTAAAAATATGGCAGTGGTTCAGGGAAAGCACATTACCTCAGAACCTATGAGAAAAAGGGAAGGCGGCTCAGGATAGTCAAGACAATTCTTCTTTGATTAGTATCAAAAAGTGTGGTACTGGAAAAGCACAGCTGGTCAGGCAGCATCCGAGGAGCAGGAGAATTGATGTTTTGAGTCAACAACATTCCTGATGAGGAGCTAATGCTCGAAACATTGATTCTCCTGCCCCTTGAATGCTGCCTGACCAGCTGTGCTTTACCAATACCACACTTTTTGACTCTGATCTCCAGTATCTGCAGTCTTCACTTTCTTCCATGAAAGAGGGTCAGACACCTGGAGGTTCTCGCAATAGTTTATCTCAAAACGTAGTGTTCCCTTACTACTCCAACAAGACAAGCAAACCATTTACGAAAATGCTTAAAGATTTTGTTTACAGAGGAGGCAAACCAATAAAGCTATTGAGCCATACTGGAGCAAGTCAATCATTGATCCTAGCTGATGATATAATGTCTTCCAGAGGACCTAATGAAAGAATAAAATGTTAATTGATGGAATACAGTGGTTACAAACAGATTCCACTGTATAACGTTTGATTGAAAAGTGACTTGGTAAGTGGAGAAGTTGAAGTTGGAGTTGGAGTTGATATAGACACCCTAAAGGAAGGGTGTGATTTTATATTAGGGAATGATCAATATCAACATTCAAACTATTAGCCTCACCAAGGTTGTTGGAATAGCTCATGAGAGTGAAAAATAAATACTACAGAATGAACACCCTGGATTATTTCTTTACTGTGCTGTGGCTTGATCTCAGGCCCACAGAATTTGACAAATAATAACTGAATGTTATTAGTTAAAAAAAAATAAAGTTACCTCAAATATCAGCCAATGAGAAGTGGGCAGTAGTACATTAGGTGATAATTCTATTTGGGTATCATAAAACTTTGTTCAAGGCTCATGAAATTCCAATGGTCAATCACATAACTATTAGGGAAATACAGGCTAACATGCAAAAACATATTTATTTGCCAGGATTTCATAATAATGTGGTTAAATTTTGGCAGACACTGTAGGGATGTCAGGTAATGGCAAATTCCAACTGCCAATTAAATTTGCTGCTTCAAGTCTGATCAGCTTTCAAATAACAGCTTAGCAGGATCTTACTGCAACACTTAGGGCTCCTACCTAAAACCAGAAGTGGAAAATAGTATCTTCTAACAATCAAGAATGTTTTAAGTTGGCCTAAGGAAGTGCCTTCGGAGAAAATTAGGGCAAGAGGAGCAGCGGCAAAGTTAATTCAATTTTTTTAAAAATGCGCTACGGATTTTTCAAAAAGAAACAAACCAGATCAACGTTCAAAAGGAAGAATGAATAGTTTGGGAATAAAATAACTTATCTTAACATTCTATAACTATAAAGAGCCTTAGAAAAATATTTTAGAGGCCATGATTAGACTTATTGTCAGGAATGTTCTAACGATTGGGACTAAGGAATTTACTTTTTACTGTTTGTTATTTGGGATGCTCCAAATGAATCCACAGCACTGAATCCTTTTGAATTGATATGTAGACATGAGATAAGAGGACCCCTTAAATTCATTTAGCAAAAATTACGGATCAAAGCTTCTGACATGTCTTCCAAATGTCCAGGGAACAAAAAAAGAACCATAATGCACAAGTTATTCAAGGGGAATTGGAAAATATATTAAAGTCAGAGCTGATTGAACACAGAACATTACACCACAATACAGGCCTTTGGCCCTTGATATTATGCCAACCTGTGAAACCAATGTGAAGGCCTTCTAATCTATCATCATCAACATGTGTATCCAAATGACCATTTAAATGCACTCAATGTTGGCGAATCCACTACTGTTGAAGGCATGCATTCCATGCCCTTACTACTCTGACATCTGTCCTATATCTATCACCTCTCAATTTAAAGCTATGTCCCCTCATGCTATCCTTCACCAATTGATGAAAAAGGCTCTCACTGTCCACCCTATTTAACCCTGTGATCATCTTGTCTGCCTCTATTAAGTCACCTCTTAACCTTCTTCTCTTTAAGAGAAAACAGCCTCAAGACCCTCAACCTTTCTCATAAGACCTGCCCTCCATACTAGGAAACATCCTGGTAAATCTTCTCTGCATCCTTTCCAATGCTTCCACAACCCTCCTATAATGCAGTGACTAGAACTGAATGCAATATCCCAGGTGCGGCCACACCAGAGTTTGGTACAGCTGCAACATAACCTCATGGCTCTGAAACACAATCCTTCTACCAATAAAAGCTAACATACCGTATTGTCTTCTTAACAACCCCATCAACCTGGTGGCAACTTTCAGGGTTCTATGCACTTGGACACCAAGATCTCTCTGCTCATCCACAGAACCAAGAATCTTACCATTAGCCCAGTACTTTGCATTCCTGTTACTCCTTCCAAAGTGAATCACCTCATACTTTTCCACATTAAACTCCATTTGCCACCCCTCAGCCCAGCTCTGCAGCATATCTATGTCCCTGCAAAATTCTTCTGCACTGTCCACAACTCCACCAATTTTAGTGTCATCCACAAAATTACTGTCCCATCCTTCTACGTCCTCATCCAGGTCATTTAAAAATGACAAACAGCAGTGGCCCCAAAACAGATCCTTGCAGTACCCACTAGTAACTGAAGTTCAGGATGAACATATCCCATCAACCACCACTTACAGCTAGCCTATTTCTGATCCAAACCACTAAATCACTCTCAATCCCATGCATCTATATTTTCTGCAATAGCCTACCATGGGGAACCTTATCAAACACTTTACTGACATCCATTTACTGACACACATCAACCGCTTTACCTTCATCCTCCTGTGCGGTCATGTTCTCAAAGAACTCAATAAGGTTTTGTGAGGCACGACCTACTCTTCACAAAACCGTGTTGACTATCCCTAATCAACTTACTACTTTCTGGATGATTATAAATTCTCCCCTTTACAATCCTTTCCAAAACTTTGCCCACAACAGAAGCAAGGCTCACTGAACTATAATTACCAGCGTTGTCTCGATTCCTCTTCTTGAGCAAGGGGACAACATTTGCTATCCTCCAGCCTTCGGGCACTATTCCTGTAGACAACGACGATTTAAAGATCAAAGCGAAAGGCTCTGCAATCTCCGCCCTGCTTCCCAGAGAATCCTAGGATAAATCCCAACCGGCCCAGGGCACTTATCTATTTTCACACATTACAGAATTGCTAATGCCTCCTCGTTATGAACTTCAATTTTGTCTAGTTTAATAGCCTGTATCTGTGTTCTCCTCAACAGCATAGTATTCACACAGGAAAAAGACAAACAAAAAATTTTCCTTTAGCGCCTTTCCTATCTCTTCAGACTTCACACACAGCTTCATGCTACTGCCCTTGACTGGCCTTAATCTTGCCCTGGTCAGTGAAACTTTTATTTCTGATATACCTATAGAAAGCTTCAGGGTTTTCCCTGATCCTATCTGCCAAAGGTTTCTCAAGTCCCCTCCTGGTTCTTCTTAGCTTTCTTTAGGTCCTTCCTGGCTAACTTGGAACTCTCAAGTGCCCTAACTGAGCCTTCACGTGTCACCTTTATATAAGCCTCCTCCTTTCTCTTGACAAGAGATTCAACTTCCTTAATAAACTATGGCTCCCTCACTCGACCACTTCCTCCCTGCCTGACAGGTACATACTTATCAAGGACACGCAGTAGCTGTTCCTTGAACAAGCTCCGCATTTCAGTTGTGCCCATCCTTGCAGTTTCCTTCCCCAACCTATGCATCTAAATCTGGCCTAATCACATCATAATTCCCTTTCCCTCAGCTATAACTCTTGTCCCGTGGCATATAGCCATCCATTTCCATCACTAAAATAAACATAACTGAATTGTGGTCACTATCACCAAAGTGGTCACCTACCTCCAAACCTAACACCTGGCCTGGTTCATTACTTAATACCAAATCCAATGTGGCCTCCCCTCTAGTTGGCCTATCTACATACTGTGTCAGGAAATCCTCCTGCACACATTGGACAAAACTGACCTATCTAAAGTACTCGAACTATTGCATTTCCAGTCAATATGTGGAAAGTTAAAGTCCTGCATAACAACTACCCTGTTACTTGCACTCCTATCCAGAATCATATATGCAATCCTTCCCTCTACATCTTTGGGACTTTTCGGAGGCCTACAGAAAACTCCCCAAAGGGTTACCTCTCCTTACCTGTTTGTAACCTCAGCTCATACTACCTCAGTAGACGAGTCTTCACCAAACATCTTTTCTGACACCGTAATACTGTCCTTGACTAACAATGCCACATGTACCCCCTTTTACTTCCTTCCCTAATCTTACTGAAACATCTAAACCCTGGAACCTGCAACAACCATTCCTGTTCCTGCTCTATCCATATCTCCAACATGGCCACAACATCGAAATCCCAGGTACCAACCTATGCTGCAGGTTCAACCACCTTATTCTGAATGCTCCTGATGTTGAAGTAGACACACTTCAAACCACCTTCCTGCTTGCCGGTACACTCCTGTAACCTTGAAACCTTACTGATGACCTCACTACTCTCAACCTCCTGTACACTGCGGCTACCATTCAGGTTCCCATCCCCCTGTTGAATTAGTTTAAACTCTCCCAAACAGCATTAACAAATTTCTCCCCCAGAATATTGGCACCCCTCTGGTTCAGATGTAGACCATCCCAGTTGTAGAGGTCCCACCTACCCCAGAATGACCCTCAATTATCCAGGTATTAGATTAGATTAGCTTAGCTGAGCTGAGCTTACTAACAGTGTGGAAACAGGTCCTTCGGCCCAACAAGTCCACACCGATCCACAACCCACCCATTCCCCTACATTTACCCCTTTACCTAACACTATGGGCAATTTAGCATGGCCAATTCACCTGACCTGCACATCTTTGGATTGTGGGAGGAAACCACAGCACCCGGAGGAAACCCACGCCAACACAGGGAGAATATGCAAACTCCACACAGTCAGTCGCCTGAGTCAGGAATTGAACCCGGGTCTCTGGCGCTGTGAGGCAGCAGTGCTAACCACTGTGTCACCGTACCGCCTGTATCTGAACCCCTCCCTGCTGCACCATCCCTGCAGCCACGTGTTCAACTGCTCTCTCTTTATTTCTCACCTCCTGATAAAAATTCAAAGTTCAAAACGGTGTTATTGGAAATAAGGTGTTAGCATTATTACCTGTCTCTGATGAATTCATTAAAATGAGATTCACTGGGCCTTATCAAAAAGAAATGCAATGACATGAATTATGTAGCAACTACTGCAGGGTGGAGGACGAAAAACAATAGCAAGTGCATCATATTAATACGTTAAAGCAACATTGACAGGGAGGATAATCAGAGAAGAACGTGTGTGCAGTGAAGAAATAATCTGGGAGTGGAATAAAAATCAGAGGATTTCAGGAACGCATCAGAAATTTAAAATTCTAAAGTCAGCCATCGAGCAATTAGATTGAATAATATTCTAATATTCTATTATTAAGAAGTGGAATATGATGCCACCTCTCTAGAGAATCATGAAAGTAACTTATGAAAGCCATCACAGATTCATAAATTACTTCCTCTTACAGGCTTTTATGTTGCTCAGCAACATTAACTAAGTAAATCAACAGTCAACTAAATAAATACGGAGCTCAGCTAGGAAGAAACTGATTCCAGCACGTTGTCTGAATAAAGAGTGTTAAAGTAGAGAACAAGTTTTGCTTCATTGAGGTTTGAGTGTCTATTAGGTTTTTGAGGAGGATAAAAGTGTTGAATCCATACTTATGATATTTATAATAAGGCTGTTTTGATTATTTTCATTGTGTTTTTGTGTAATAAATTTTTGTTCTTTTGTTAAAAGTGCATTCACAGCCTCTTGTGAATGCATTCACTGACTGATCATCACAGTAAGCAAATAGCAGAAATAAAACTTATAGTTCCTTAAGTTGGATTTTACTCTGGGACCCGATTTCTTCAGTTTTATTGTGAGTTAGGATAATAACAACATGGCAAAACGTAGATGTGCAAATTATGACCAGTCCTAATGAAAACTATGTATATAGACACATTTGTCATTTTCAGCACAATGAATTACCTCGCCATTGTGGTGAAAATGCAGACTGAAGTATGCAGTCTGTCCCCAATTTGAGCGTCAGTGTATTAAAATTACTGCAAATTCACTTCAGACAGACCAACCATTCCATTGATCTGAATTCAACTTAATATGCATGCAACTTTTTTTTTTAAGAAACAGGGATATTTAGAAGGCAGACAACAATTCTTAAAGACTTGCAAGTTACAAAAGAGTTCTGAACAACTTTGGTTAGCTTGCCTTAGAATTAAACCAAATAGACCTAAATAAGTGAAGGAAAAAGAAACTGAAAGGTCAGAAATGATTTACAGGAAGCAAAGAGCAATTTAGCATCTGGGCTTGACTAACACTGCAATGACATGATGGTAATCTTGACTGATATTGGTACCTTATAGTATGGGGGCTAAGAAAATTCGGCATGTCTACAAGGACTCTAACCAATATTTATTGATGCACGATAGAAAGCATCCTACCTGAATGCATTGCAGCATGGTTGGCAACTGCTCTCCCCAAGACCGCAAGAAACTACAAAGAGTCGTGAACACAGCCCTATCCATCATGCAAACCAGCCTTCCATTCACTGGCTCCATCTATACTTCCTGCTGCCTTGGGAAAGCAACCAACATAATCAAAGACCCCTCCCATCCCACTTCTCTCTCTTCCACCCTCTTTCATCAGGTAGAAGATATAAAAGTTTGAATATGTATATGAATAGATTCAAGAACAGCATCTTCCCAACTACTATCAGACTTTTGCACAGACCTCTCAAATGTTAATTCTGATCTCTCTCTCCGCACCTTTCTGCTGCTGTAGCACTGTATTCTGCACTCTCTTCTGCTACCATGCATTTTGTATGGTACAATCTACCTGTATAGCCCAATAAGCAACACTTTTCATTGATTTATTGTCACGTGTACCGAGATACAATCAGTACCATAGTCTGAAAAGACAGTTCTTCAAGTGGAGAAAATTTAACCGTGAACGAAGCTATTCCTCAAAGAAGAAAAGATAGAATATTGAAACCTAGAGTTTTTTTGACAAAATCAAAAATGAAACAGTGAAAGAGTTTATGACTAAAAGGCAGAGCACAGGCAGTGGCAAAATCAAGAATTTTCATTCCTTCTCAGATATGAAATTGGTGTCAAAAGAACAGAGGATCATAAACATTACACCCAAAAAAAGCAGTAGTGAAGAAACCTGGCAATTGGACACCAAACAATCTGTCAGTGATAAGAAAACTACTTGAGTTCATTGGCAAGGACAGAATTCATTTACATTTGGGAAGCATGGGATTATAGAAGGCAAGACATGTTAAAATAAATCTAATCTGCCTAACCTGACTGAATTATTTTATGGAATTCAGTGAGGGTAGAAGTTAATGCAAATGATATATGGATTTACAAAAGGCATTTGAGAAAATGTTATTCAGTAAATAAAAGCTTGAAACATTAAAAGGATAAAAGTAACCTGGATATATGATTAACAAAGGGGCAGGTTGGAATCAGTAGCGTTTAAGTTACATTTTTTTTCTGATTGAAGAGAAACATGCAATGCGCTTTCTGGAAAAATCACTATCAGGACCATTGCTTTTCAGGTTTTATGTATTCATGACTTGGAGTTGGGTACAGTGATACAATTTAGAAGGCTGTGAACAACAGAAAACTTGGCAATTAGTGAATGAATTGGATACCATTAAATCTCAGGGGCAAATGGATAAACCTCTGAAATGTGCAAAGATGTGGTAGATGCAATTTAATATGCATAAAAATGAAGTGAATGCATTTTGGGAGAAACAGTGAGACGTGATAATATATTCTGAGGAGGGATACAAGAAGGACGTGTGCATAATCACAATGCTTGAGTGGGGTAGAACAATTTGATAAAGCAGTCCAAAATAAAACATGCATACAGACTCAGCTTATAAAAATAACCAAATCTTGCTAAAACTTCACAAATTTCTAGTTAGGTCTCAAGCAGGAATAATATGGGAAACTCACTTAAGGAAGGATGTCTAACCATTAAAAATGGTTTAATGTAAATTATCAGAAATGAAGAACTTCAGTTGCGTTAAGAAGCTTGTGTGGTATCCTTAGAACATGTAGGTTTAATGAGGTAGTAAAACATTCTCTGGGGCTTTGAGAGCGTTCATGAACAAATCGTTTCCTCTAGCAAATAAATAGGCAACAACGAAGTTACAGATTGAAAAGAAAGACTGGGTTCACAAAGAGCTAAAATCCACGGGGAAAAAATACCTGAACAAATGGTGGAAAGTAGATCCCACAAAAACTTTTAAAAGATGATCACAACTGGAGAGCAACAGGGGAAAAGTAATAGTTTCACTGCAGTGTGCATAATGTCATGTAGCTGTAAAGGCCAATTTGTGAATGACAGTCTGTATATCTGCCACATGAGATAGATGAAGACTGGAGGTTGGAGTCAAGAGTGTGTTGCTGGGAAAGCACAGCAAGTCAGGCAGCATCCAAGGAGCAGGAGAATCGACGTTTCGGTCGCAAGACCTTCGGCTGGAATGAGGCCTGTGGGTTGGGGCTGAGAGATAAATGGTAGGTGGGGGGGGGATTGCGGGGGGAGGGGGGGGGGGGGGAAGGTAGCTGAGGGAGAAGGTGATAAGTCAGAAGGGGGAGTGATGGACAGGCCAGGAGTTGGAATCAGTGCCAAGTTGGAGGCTTGGGAATGGGATAATTTGGGTGAGGGGAAATGAAAATGCTGTTGAATTCCACATTTATCCAGTGTAGCTGGAGGGAATAGGAGGTGTTCTTCCTCCAAGTATGGGGCAGTAACGGTTTGGCGGTGGAGGAGGCCCACGACCTGCATGTCCTTGATGAAGTGACAGGGTGTTGAAGTATTCAGCCACGGGGTGCTGGGATTGGTGGATGCGGTGTCCCAGAGATGTTTTCTGAAAGGATCCGCAAGAAGGCATCCTGTAGAGGAGACCACATTGGGTGCCACGGATGCAGTAGATAACATTGGTAGAGGTGCAGGTAAATTTCTGATGGATATGGAAGGATCCCTTGGGGCTTTGGACGGAGGCGAGCAGAGTGGCGAAGGTGCAGGTTTTGCATTTCCTCTGGTGGCAGGGAAAGGTGCCAGGCGTGGAGTGTGGGCTAGTTGAGGGGCATGGACCTGATGAGGGAGTCGCGGAGGGAATGGACTGTCCAGAAAGCTGATAGGGGTGGGGAGGGAAATCAATCTTTGGTGGTGGAATTCGTTTGGAGGTGGCAGAAGTGGTGGAAGATGATACAATGTATGCGGAGGTTGGTGGAATGGAAGGTGAGGACAAGGGGAGGTTCTGCCATTGTTGCATTGGGAGGGGTGGGGCTCAAGGGCGGTGGTGCGTGAGGTAGAGGAGATGCGTTGGAGGGCAACGTCAACCACGTTGGGAAGGGAAGTTGCGATCTTGGAAGAAAGAGGCCATCTGGGACTTTGAGGTGGAATTGGTCATCTAGGAACAGATGTGGCGGAGGCAGAGGAACTGGGAATAAGGGATGGTGTTTTTCAAAAGGTAGCGTGATTCCTGGAAATGGATCCAGCAGAGGCAGAGGAATTGGTACCTGGGAGTTCGATGTTGTGGTTATTACAGAGACATGGGTAGAACAGGGACAGGATTGGTTGTTGCAGGTTCCAGGGTTTAAATGTTTTAGAAAGGTCAGAGGTGGGGGTAAAAGAGGGGGAAGTGTGGCATTGCTTGTCAAAGATAGTATTACAGCAGTGGAAAGGACGATGGATGAAGACTCGCCATCTGAGGTAGTTTGGGCTGAGCTTAGAAATAGGAAAGGTAAGGTCACCCTGTTAGGAGTTTTCTACAGGCCTCCTAATAGTCCTAGAGACGTAGAAGAAAGGATTGCGAGGATGATTCAGGAGAAGAGTGAAAGTAATAGGATGGTTGTTATGGGGGACTTTAACTTTCCAGATATTGACTGGGAAAGCTATAGCTCGAGTACGTTAGATGGGTCGGTGTTTGTCCAATGTGTGCAGGAGGGTTTCCTGACACAATATGTAGACAGGCCAACAAGAGGTGAGGCCGTACTGGATTTGGTTCTGGGTAACAAACCAGGCCAGGTGTTAGAATTGGAGGTAGGTGAGCATTTTGGGGACAGTGACCACAATTCGGTGACTTTTACTCTAGTGATGGAGAGGGATAAGTGTGCACTGCAGGGCAAGAGTTATAGCTGGGGGCAGGGAAATTATGATGCGGTGAAGCATGGCTTGGAAAAGTAGGTTTCAAGGGGAGGGTGCAATTGATATGTGCAGCTTGTTCAAGTAGCAACTATCGGGTGTCCTTGGTAAGTATGTACCTGTCAGGCAGGGAGGAAAGGGTTGTGAGAGGGAGCCATGGTTTAATAAGGAATTGGAATCCCTTGTTAAAGGGAAGAGCGCAGCCTATGTAAAGATGAGGCGTGAAGGTTCAATTGGGGCGACAGAGTTATAAGGTAGCCAGGAAGGATCTAAAGAGAGAGCTAAGAGCAGCAAGGAGGGGACATGAAAAGTCCTTGGTTGGTAGGATTAGGCTTTTATTGGTAGAGGAATTGAGTTCCGGAGTCCTGAGGTCGTGTTGCAGTTGTATAAGACTCTGGTGCGGCCGTATCTGGAGTATTGTGTGCAGTTTTGGTTGCCATACTATAGGAAAGATGTGGAGGCACTGGAACGGGTGCAAAGGAGATTTACCAGGATGTTGCTTGGTATGGTAGGAAGATCGTATGAGGAAAGGCTGAGGCACTTGGGGCTGTTTTCATTGGAGAAAAGAAGGTTTAGGGGTGACTTGATAGAGGTGTATAAGATGATTAGGGGTTTAGATAGGGTCGACCATGAGAACCTTTTTCCAAGTATGGAGTCAGATATTACGAGGGGGCATTGCTTTAAATTAAGGGGTGGTAGGTATAGGACAGTTGTTAGTGGTAGATTCTTTACTCAGCGAGTTGAGAATTCATGGAATGCTCTGCCAGTAACAGTGGAGGACTCTCCCTCTTTATGGGCATTTAAACGGGCATTGGATAGGCATATGGAGGAAAGTGGGCTAGTGTAGGTTAGGTGGGCTTGGATCGGCGCAACATCGAGGGCCGAAGGGCCTGTACTGCACTGTATTTTTCTATGTTCTATGTTCTAATTGGGAATAAGGGATGGCACAGACCTCTACACCACTGAAGCCAGGCGCCAACTCTCACACACCAGCTCCTACTGCCCTCTTGATCAAGACCTCACCTCCCATCACGAAACCATCATCTCCCAGACCATTCATAACCTCAACACTTCTGGAGATCTCCCATACACGGCCTTTAACCTCATTGTCAGTGAACCCCACACTGCCTGAATCTTCTACCGAAGATTCACAAACCTGACTACCCTGGTTGACCCATTGTCTCAGCCTGCACCTGTCCCACTGAACTCATCTCTTTCGAGCTCGACACCGTCCTGCCCCACACTCCCTACTTAGTCCAGGAATTGCCCACCTACATTGGTGACACCACCCATGCACTTCACCTCCTCCAAGATTTTCGTTGCTCTAGCCCCCAATACCTCATCTTCACAATGGACATTCAGTGCCTATAACCTCCACTCGCCATGACCAGGGCCTCCAAGCCCTCTGTTTCTTCCTCTCACACTGTCCCAACCAGTACCCTTTCACTGACATCCACATCCGCCTGGCTGAACTGGTCCTCACCCTCAACAACTTCTCCTTTCAATCCTCCCACTTCCTCCATACGAAAGGGGTAGCCATGGGCAACTGCATGGGACCTAGCTATGCCTGTTTGTTGGGTACGTGGAACAGTCCAACTTCTGCAGTTACACTGGCACGACCCCCGACCTGTCCCTCCGTTACACTGATGGTTGTATCAGCGCCACCTCCTGCTCCCACAAGGAGGCTAAACAGTTCATCAACTTTACCAACACCTTCCACCCTGACCTCAAATTCATCTGGACCATCTCGGACGTCCCTCTCATTCCTGGAGCCCTCCATCACCATCTCCAGCAACCAACTAACCACAGACATCTATTACAAGCCCACCGACTCCTACAGCTACCTAGACTACCACTCCTCCCACCCTACCTCCTGTAAAAACGCCATCCCTTATTCCTAAGTCATCCACCTCCACAGCATCTGTTCCCAGGATGACCACTTCCACCTCAAATTCCCAGATGGCCTCCTTCTTCCAAGATCACAACTTCCCTTCCCACATGGTTGACGATGCCCTCCAACGCATCTCCTCTACCTCACTCACCACCGCCCTTGAGCCCCACCCCTCCCAATGCAACAACGGCAGAACCTCCCTGGTCCTCACTTTCCAGCCCACCAACATCCGCGTACATCGCATCATCCTCCACCACTTTCGCCACCTCCAAATGGACCCCACCAAAGATTGATTTCCCTCCCCAACCCTATCAGCATTTCGGAGAGACCATTCCCTCCAAGACTCCCTCATCATGTCCACATGCACCTCCCCCCCATCCTCCACCAGCCTGATCCCCACTCTTGGCACCTTTCCCTGCTGCCACAGTAAGTGCAAAACCTGCGCTCTCACCACTCTCCTCACTTCTGTCCAAGGCTACAAAGGATCCTTCCACATCCATCAGAAATTTACCTGTACTCTACCAATGTCATCTACTGCATCACTTGCTTCCGATGTGGTTTCCTCTACATCAGAGAGACAAGATGCCTTCATTCAGATCGTTTCACCAAACATCTCTGGGACACCTGCATCCACCAGCCCCACCGTCCCATGGCTGAACACTTCAACTCCCCCTCCCACTCCATCAAGGACATGCAGATCCTGAGCCTCCCCTACCACCAAACCGTTACCACCCGGCGCCTGGAGGAAGAACGCCTTATATTCTGCCTTGGGACCCTGCAACCACACGAGATAAATGTCGATTTCAACAGCTTCCTCATTTCCCCTCCCCCCAAAATTATTCCAGTCCCAAGTCTCCAACTCAGTACCGCCCTCCTGATCTGTCCATCATGCCCCCCTCTGACCTATCACTTCCCCCTCACCTTCATCTACCAAATCACTTTCTCAGCTACTTTCCACCTCTCCTGGTCAACTTCAGGTGTATCAAAGACTTGGGTGACCTATGGATTTCATGCCACAATGAACTGAGTCTTTGGGAATTAGGTAACCATCCATTCAGCTTTTTTGATACAAAGGACTTCCTTAAACACTCCAAACAGATTAAGTGCTTGTCATTGTACATGACTGCAGGTATCAACAAGTGGACACAGAGCATTTTTCATACAGTCAAGTTGCCTGGAATTTCTTTGTTGATCCTTTTTTTTTAAACCCCCAAACACAATTCATGAAATGATTCAATTTTTGAACAAATTTATGAGTGTCTTAACAGTGCTGTGATCATAAAGCTAAATAGAACAACTATTTAAAAAACTCTAGTTGGGTTTGGGCATAGTTGCATATCGCAAATTATCGCCATACACCAGTAACTACCCATGCTACAAAAGCTTTTGAATGTCGGCAAGAATAAAAAACAGAAAAGGTTAAGAACCTTTTCAGAGTCCTTTCCATGACTTTCAGCATGTTGATTTCCAGCCTGGAAACCTACTCTAATCTAGTCTGTTTGATGTTGTATAGCTTCCAACCAGAACCATAAGGAAAAATGTGCAAGTCACGAAATGTTTAAACACAAACCTGCTTGCTTGAGGTAGATGTTTCCATTACCAGTGTTCGTTTTCAGTAGAAATTGTACTGGTGTATCGAGAAACTAGAGTTCATGATTGCAAGCTATTTACCAATTCTGGATCTCTGATTTACTGACAATAAGCGGCCAATACCAGGAAATTCAGGTTTATTACTTAGCCAATATTGGAAATAAATGACTTTTTTTTATTTAATTGGAGAGATCCTATGTATTTGGGACCACGACAAGGACCTGTTCATGCCTTTGTCCAAGTAGGTTGGGAAATGGGAAGGACAGTATTTTGGGATTCCCAATCCCATTCTCATTACTGGCTATTTATAAGAGTGAGGAATAAAATAGCTAGTTCACGTGCATTTCAAGTATTCACCTTTTACTAACTCCCCTAGCCAATTATCTCATGAAGTCAGGCCCATTTGGGTTGGTGACTTGTGTGTGGTATATTAGAGATACCTGAACAATAAGGGAACTGTAGTCTAGAGTCTCTTGCCAGATAAGTTCAGAAGTGCTGCCAAATTTCATGTCATAATGTAGTAAGTGTATGGTGTTAAAAGTGTTTTCACTAAAGTGAATTTTGATATGGATTTGCTTGAATGCATTAACACTGAAGGTTTTGTTTGCAGAAGTACACTGAAATCTCATAAGTGTTTGCCAAACCTGCAATCCAACTAATCGAGATTCTGTTCAATATCGGTTGCTGTGACAGTTGTCAAGGGCACAGTGTGCCTTGTTTTGATAGATAGCTTTAGGAGTTCTTAGGAGGATTTTGTTTTTAAAAGAGATTTTGAACACTATCTTGGTAAGTTTATGATCATTTAAGCTGATTAAATTCCAAATGAGCCAAAATTTTTAATTTTTGACAATTATGAGCAGCTCAAAGGCTTCCCAACATTATTACAAGGCTCATGAGTTCTGCCCATCATGAATATGGAGAGTGAGCACAGATACCAGGTAAGAGTGGGTGGTGTCAGGTTAGAAAGTTAGAGCGTCACGGACAGACAGGATTAAAGTCCCAGGAAACTAAGGTAGACCTTCCTATCAGCATCCCCTTAAATTCTCTTTCCAGCTGTGCACACCTCCAACGTTTATGCATGGACTTCTGGAAACAGCGGTCAAAGGTCAGCAAACTTCTTAATCTGCCTGTCCTCTACATCTATTAGCTTCCATTTCTGCCTCCACTCTACTTTGGGAGGCATAGGAGATAGTGAGGTCTGCAGATGCTGGAGATCAGAGTTGTGACTGTGTTGCTGGAATAGCACGGCAGCATCCTAGGAGCAGGAAAATCGACATTTGGGGTTGGAGCCCTGCATCAGGAATAAGAATCTCTCATTCCTTTGGGAGGCATAGTCTAGCCTATCTTACCACTTCTTAATGAAAATAGTGAGGAACATTAAAGGGGGCTAAAAAATTCAGAAAGGGTGCAACTTATGACGGCCATCTTCACAGATAGAAATCTGGCTTCATGGTCAAAGTCTAAATGTTGTTGTTTACTTAATTTCTCTTGGGATGTTGAAATTCATTTTCCAAATAAATGGAAAAGAACCTCCACCTATTTATATCGACTTCTCATCGTTTATTAAAAATTCCAATCATCACTTCTCATCTGAAAATAAAATTTAAGTACTTACATAACATCTCCGGCACACTCGCATCACTTTATATTTGCCTCCTTCATTTTTCTAAAGGTCCAAGCTGAAACATCCTGACTAGTAACATGCCTATATTATTGATTGTTGTTTTTTGCCATCCTTGTCGTGCTTACTTTTCATAGCAAAGTACAATTTAATCTCCCATTTATTCCTGCGTTCCATGTACTAGGATTATTCTTGTGAGCTTGGTATTGAGAAGCAGAGAAGCCGGTTTGTTTACATGTATTTTTATGCAAGTTTTACAACCTTTGAAATCAAAAGATGGACATTAAAGAACAGTAGGAAAAACTGTGCTGCTGCCTACATCATGGGTCCAGGGAGAGGAAAATGCAGAAAAATCCAGAAGAGAGTCAATATGTAGGTGTGTCAGAGTGGAGTGTTAAACTCTTGTAAGAAATCCTGTAAGGCTGCAGAAAACTGAATTTAGGAAACTCATGTGCTTGCACTTAAGTAAAAGATTATATTGAGTATAGTCTGTACCTGGTTGCAAGTGGCTTAGGTAGGGACACTAGCTGAACTAAATCATTAAATGATTGCTCAGAAATTTGCCATAAAGAAATTGCTTTCAGCTGTGCAAATCTGAGTAGACACCTTAGTGTGGAGATAAAGGTAAATCTTTGCTGGGGTACATTCACAGTGATTTTGCTGGGATAAAAGAAAAAGTGAGAATTTGAGTCCTAATTTTATTTATCAGAAAATCTTTCCAAATTCATCTGGTGTAATATAGCTCTTTTGTTCGTATTTAATAAACATTTTTCTTTGTGGCAAAAGTGCACTGATAGACTCTTGAGAATCTGTTCAGAAACTGATCTTGATTAATACCTCACAGCAACAGGGTTCTAGGTTCAATTCCAGCCACGGGCGACCATCTCTGTGGAATTTGCACATTCTCTTCATGTTGGTGTGGGTTTCCTTCCACAATCCAAACATGTGGAGGTCAAGTCCATTTAGTCAGGGGTAAATGCTGGGTAATAGGATCAGGCAATGGGTCTGAGTGGATTACTTGTTGGGCCAAAAGGACCTTTTTCCACCCTATAGGGATTCTATGAAAGTAACTAGCTTTGCTGAGTTGAAACAGACAATTTGTGTGCATATTCTGTCTGCAACCAATTCATGCTTATTCAACAAAGTGTCCAACCAAGATGCCGCAGTGTAATTGAACAACGTTAGCTAAATAATCCCTAGTGTACTAAAATTACACTGGGAATTTACGATATGGCGCACTGCAGTGTATTAGAAAGGCTTTGAGTACTAACACACACACACACACACATATATATATATGTGTGTGTATATGTGTGTATGTGTGTGTGTATGTGTGTGTGTGTGTGTGTGTGTGTGTATATGTGTGTGTGTGTATATATATACATATACACACATACATACACATACATACACATATACACACATATACACATACACACACACACATATATATACATACACACATGTTAGTACTCAAAGCCCTGCTCTTTGTGAACAGAAATAGCACAAAGCCATGCTGATTAATTTTTCAGGGTAATGCCTTTACCAATGAAAATCAACATGCCTAGTTTAAAATTTAAGCAAAGCTTAGCAGTTCACAGCCATATTCTAAGATACACCACATGCACATGCATACAATTCTCTTGATGTTCTTTCCATCTGAAATGGAGAATTGCATGAAGCAATTTATTTTACTGAATTTGCCTTTGCCAAGAGGGTGTTGAAGGCTGTCATTATACTGGAACAGTTGCTGTTTAGTAGTTAAATAATCTATTATTCTGCTAGGTTTTCCAAAAGAGTTGTTATTCCAATTCTCCTTTCTTTTGTTTGTATGTTAACATAGTGTAAGAATAATGTGAGTGTTGCTTCAAACCTGGTAGCTTGATCAATCAAATTGAACCTGGAACACAACAGCTTATACTTGCCTTTAAATATATGATAAAGTCAGCATTTGAGGGTGTCTGGTCCATAAAAAAGTGAGGGCTCTTGTCAGCATCAAAATCCCTCATTGCAAGTTGGGTTTAGACTTATTGGACTTAAATCTTTAAGCAGTGAGTGTTGGTATTCTCCTTTGGATGTTGCATTGGGTTGGTTAAATAGGATGTGCCTTCCATAACAATAGCTCTTTCAGTCCCTAAGAGTTTCGAGGGATGGAAGAATTCACTTTGGGAGTTTTACAGAAAGTGAGCAAGACAAAGCTTTTGGAATTGGTGAAAAAAACTGGAATTGAAATTACCTTTGTCTGTGAGCAATAGCTCTACATTTATAATTGCCAGAAATGAAATCAAAATCTTTGGAAATGGCTAAAATTCTATTGTAAATGAAGCAACTTGAACATGAAAATGAAATGAAGCAGTTTGAATTACGATGGAAAGAAGAAGAAAGGGAGAGAAAAAAAAAGAGTTTTGAGCTTCAGAGGTTGGAACTGAAAACTCAAAGTTGCCTTAAAATGTAGGAGGTGGAGGTGCAAGGTAGGAGTAATGCTGAGGACCATGATGGAGAGCAGTCCCATCATAGCCTTGATGGGGATCTGTTTGAATATGTCCAAGCATTGCCTAAGTTTGACTGGAAGGACATAGAAGCCATTTTCATTTTATTTGAGAAGGTGACTTAACAAATGAAATGGTCAATGATCATGAGTATCGTTGATCCGAACTAAGTTGGCAGTGATGTAATTACCTCACAAGCTCTACCTACTTATCAGGAGGTGGCATCTGAGGAGAATCGGGAATGAAAAAAACCTTTTAGTGCATATGAACTAGTGCTAGAAGCCGACAGATGTTTTAAGAATCTAAGGCTGGAACCTGGTCATATGTATAATGAATTTGAAAGGATCAAAGTAATTTTGATTGGTGGATAAAGCTATTGAAAATAGATCAAACATGACGCTCTACGAGAGACAATTATTTTGGAGGAGTTCAATAATTCACTTCCTAAAGTAGTGACAACTCATGTGGAAGAGCAAAGAGTTAAGAGTGCAAGATTAGCAGCAGAAATGGCTGCTGATGAGGAGTTGGTTCATAAGTCAAAGTTTAGCTTCCAACATTAATGGCAATCCATGAGGGATAGAAATTGGGAGAAGAGAAATCCTGAGGACATGAGGGAAAATGAGATCTCATTGAAGATAGTAAAGATAGTTTACCACAGGTTAAAAGGAAACAAATGAGGGGAAAGAAAAGAGAAAAAATCTCAGATGCTTTCACTGTTATAAAGTAGGCCAAGAGCAACATTTTTCACGCAGACAGTTGTGTATGGAATGAGCTGCCAAAGGAAGTAGTGGAGGCTGGTACAATTGCAGCCTTTAAAAGGCAACTGGATGGGCATATGAATAGGAAGGGTTTAAGAGGGATATAGACCAGGTGCTGACAAATTGAACTCAATTGGTTTGGGATATCTAATCAGCATGGAAGAGTTGGACTGAAGGTCTGTTTCTATGTGCATCGCTATGACTCTGAAGTCACAGCGTTGGTGGTTTAGAGAAAGCACTGGGAAAACAGGATAAGCACCATTCAGGATTGCAGGGAGTTTTAGCACAATGGCAAACTTCAAAGACCATGTTGAGGGCTCATAGTCAAGACTACCCAGAGGATTGGGGTAAAGGAACTTCATTATTATTTTTTGCAATTAGAGATGCACCTAACGAAGCAACTAAATTTGGTCCATTGAAAGTAGCTTTGGGGCATGAAGTGAGACTACCACAAATTAATTAAGAAGAAATTTGTAAGTCAGAGTTCAGAGTTAATTTTAAGGAAAGATTAAATAGAGCAGGTGAGTTGGCTAGACAGCATATAAAAAGGTAGCACAGCATGTGATGAAACAAGAAGCAGAAATCAAAAAATTTGCAATTTTGTTAGTGGAAGCATAAAATGTTAGTGTTACTTCCAGTGGCAGGTGACCCTTTAATAGCAAAGTTTAGTGGGCTTTATCAAATCGAAAGAAATTGAATGAGGTGAATTATTTAATAAGCATGTAAGATAGAAATAAATCTCAGGGTGTCACTGAATATGCTTGAAACGTATTTTGATAGAGAAGGAAAGCAAAAGGAGAATGTGTTACTGGTTACAACATACAACAAGAGCCAAGTTCAAAGGATTCTGAATTGGGCATTCCTTAAATTAAATTGGACAATGAGGAAGTCCTCAAAAATTGGGATAAATTATGGAGTTCCCTTCCAGAAATGATCTGAAATTTATTATAATTGCATGGGGAAACATGCAGGAATAAGCTGGGAAGTACTAATCTAATCACATGACGTAGATATAGAAAATGCTATTCCTTATAGACATAGTCCTCTAAAATTGTCACAGGTTCAAAAAGAGACTGAAAACATTCTCAAAGATAATATAATTGAATTAAGTTGCAACAATAAAGATGGTGCCAAAACCAGGTGGTACCCAACAATTGTGTGGACTGTCACGAAGTCAATGCAGTTATAAAATCTGACTCATAGTTTTTCAATATTTTGAAAGAATATTTGAGAAGACAAGCAACTTATTTCTCTAAATTGGACTTACTCAGAGGATATGGACAGGTACCTTCATCCAAAGAACAATGGAAACTTACATGGTCGTGACATCGAAAGGATTGTACCAGTTTAAAACCATCCCATTTCAAATGAAAATTGTGCCCACCACATTTCAAAGACTAACTGGGCTGCCTCACAGCACCAGGGACCTGGGTTTGATTCCTGCCTTGGGTGATTGTCTGTGTGGAGTTCGCACATCCTCACAGGTTTCCTCTGGATGCCCTGGTTTCCTCCCACAATCCAAAGATGCCCAGGTCAGGTGAATTGGCCATGCTAAATTGCCCATAGTGTTCACTGCATTAGTCAGGGGTAAATATAAAGTAGGGGAATGGGTCTGGGTGGCTACTCTTCAGAGGGGGTTGGTGTGGACTTGTTGGGTCAAAGGGCATGTTTCCATACTGTAGGGAATCTAATCTAATCAATATCATTTCAGGATTACCCGATTGTGTCCAGAGTTGAACGGATGATTTTTACTCACACATGGAATGCACATTTTGAGCATCTAGTAGAATTATTTGATGATAAGCCTGGCTAATAGCGAGTTCGCAAAAGCCAAAGTCATGTTCCAGGGCCATGTTACTGGACATGGACACATGGCTCCACAGGATAAAAATAAAGCTTATTGGGAAATTTCACATACCAAAGAGAGAAATACTTGGGACTGAGCTTTTTTTTTTAAAATTGGAAATCCACACTAAATTTTAACCAATGTATTTATTCCACTGACTGGCCTGTTGAAAAAGTGTAAAACATTTCAGTGGATGAAAGAACGTCAGGAGGCGTTTGACAACCGGAACGCTGTGTTAACCACTGTCCCAATGTTAGCCACACCAAACTACACAAAGCCATTCAAGGTGGCTATTGATGAGAGTAATGTTGATGCTGCATTCACAATTCTAAGAACCTACCTCTAAAGTCTCCTCTTTACCTTCCTCCTAACGTCTTAAAACTATGACCCCTCATGCCAGTCAATCCTGCCCTGGAGAAAAGTCTCTGGCTATCAACTCTATCCGTGCCTCTCATTCAGCATCCTGGTAAACCTTCTGTGCACCCTCTCCAAAGCCTCCGTATCTTTCCTATAATAAGGTGACCAGAACTGGACATAATATTCCAAGTGTGGTCGCACCAGGGTCTTGTAGAGCTGCAGCAAAACCTCGCGGCTCTTAAACCCAATCCCACTGTTAATGAAAGCCAAAACACCATATGTTTTCTTCACAACCCTACCCACTTGGGTGGCAAATTTGAGGGATCAATGCACTTGAACACCGAGATCCCAGTGTTCCTCCACACTGCCAATATCCTTTCTTTAACCCTATATTCAGCATTCGAGTTTGACCTTCCTAAATGCATCATATCGCATTTATCCAGGTTGAACTCAATCTGCCATTTCTCAGCCCAGTTCTGCATCCCGTCTATGTCGCGCTGCAGCCTACAGTAACCCTCGATACTATCAAAGGTACCTCCAACCTTTGCATCATCGGCAAATTTACTAACTCACCCCTCAACCTCCTCATCCAAGTCATTTATAACAACAACTACAAAAAGCAGAGGTCCAAGAACAGAGCCTGCGGGACACCATTCACCACTGATTTCCTGGCAAATACTTTCCATCCACAACCACTCTCTGCCTTCTGTCAGCTAACCAATTCTGAATCCAGATAGCCAAGTCACCCTGTATCCCATACTCTCTGACTTTATGATTGAGCCTACTATGAGAAACCTTATCAAATGTCTTGCTGAAGTCCATATACACCACATCCACTGCTCGGCCTTCGTTGGCCTGTCTTGTCACCTCCTTAAAGAACTCAATAAGATTGATGAGGCATGACCTGCCCCTCACAAAGCCATGCTGACTGCTTTTAATCACACTATGCTTTTCCAAATAGTCATAAATCCTATCTCTCAGAATTCTTTCCAAAACCTTGCTGACAGACGTAAGACTGACTGGTCTGTAATTGCTAGGGATTTCCCTATTAGCCTTCTTGAAAAGAGAAACAACATTTGCCTCCCTCCAATCTTCCAGTACAATTCCCATGGAGAGTGAGGAAGCAAAGATCTTCACCAGCGGCTTAGCTTTCTCATTGCCCACAGCAACCTAGGATAAATCTGGTCTGGCCCTGGGGACTTATCAGTCTTAGTGTTCGCCAAAATTTCCAGCACATCAACTTCCTCAATCTCCATCTGTTCAAGTCTGTTTCCCAGCTCTTCAAAGTTCTCATTCACAACAAGGTCCCTTTCCTTCGTGAAAACAGAAGCAGAAAACTTATTTAGGACTTCCCCTATTTGCTCAGAGTCCACACACAAGCTCCCTATGCTATTCTTGACTGGCCCTACCTTCTCCCTGATCATGTTTGATCTATTTTCAATAGCTTTATCCACCAATCAAAATTACTTTGATCCTTTCAAATTCATTATACATATGACCAGGTTCCAGCCTTAGATTCTTAAAACATCTGTAGGCTTCTAGCACTAGTTCATATGCATTAAAAGGTTTTTTTCATTCCTGATTCTCTTATTCCTCACGCATGAGTAGAATGCCTTTAGGTTCTCCCTAATCCTTCCCGCTAAGCCTTTTTTGTGCTCCCAACCTGGCTCTCCTCGGTCCATTTCTGAGCTCCTTTCTAACAAACCTATAATCCTCTAAACCTGTGCTAAAACCTTGCTTCCTCCACCTTACATAAGCTGCCTTCTTCCTTTTGATGAGAAGCTCCTCTATTTTCGTCATCCAAGGTTCCTTAATCTTACCCCTTCTTTCCTGTCTCAGAGGGACAAATTTGTGCATCACTCGCAACAACTGCTCCTTGAACAGTCTCCACATGTTCCACAGAAAGGGCACAACAGACAATTACTCCCAATCTGTACTTCCCAACTCCTGTCTGACACTGTCATAATTTCCTTTTCCCCAATTAAATATCTTGCCATGGTAACTGCTCCTTTCCCTCTCCATAGCTATGATAAATGTGAGATAGTTATGGTCACTGTCACCAAAAAAAGTGCTCTCCCTCCCCAAGATCTGACACCTGTCCTGGCTTATTGTTGAGCACTAAATCCAAAATAGCCTCTCCCCTCACCTGCCTGTCTATATACTGAGTGAGGAAACCCGACTGAACACCTGACAAAAACAGCTCCATTCAAACACCTGCACCAAGGAGGTTCTAGTCAGTATTGGTCACCCATAACAACAACCCTGCTACATCTGCATTTTTCCAAAATCTGCCAGCCTATGAGTTCTTCAATCTCCCTACTACTATTAGGGGGTCTGTAGAAAACCCCTAATGAAGTGGCTATGCCTTTGCTGTTCCTAACTTCCACCCATACTGACTCAGTACACAAACCTTCCTTGACAACCTTCATTTCTGTAGCTGTGACGCACTCTCTGATTAGCAATGCTACACCCCCCTCCTCTTTTTCCACCATCCCAGTACTTTTTAAATGTTCTAAACCCTGGAACATCAAGCAACCATTCCTGCCCCTGTGAAACGCACATCTCCGTTATGGCCACAACATCGTAGCCCCAAGTACTGATCCATGCTCTAAGTTCATCACTCTTATTTCTGACTCTCCTTGCATTAAAGCAGACACTTTAACCAATCCCTTTGTTTCATCACATGAAAAACCTTCCCAATAGAATCACTACATCCCGTCACTCCTCCATCTACAACTACCCCCTTCTCAGATGTGTAGGTTCCTAGGCCCTACAAAACTAGTTTAAACCCTCCCAAATCACACGAGTAAATCTCCCCCCCAGGACATTTGTGCCCCTCCAATTCAGGTGCAACCCGTCCTTCATGTACGATAGTTTGCTATCAATGATGATCTGTTTCAGATTTGGCAGTTGCCTGAACGAGAGAAGTGCAAGGAAATGGATGATGATCTTGATGAGATGCTCATTGTCATCGATGAAATGTGAAAGGCTGCAGAGAACATGGGTATAGTTTCTCTGCTCCTTAAAAGTACTGGACAACGAAGGATACTCTATCAGTCATATTCTGTGTCTGTCTGATGAGGTCATTGCAGCTTTTTGCTGTGACACGTCGGAACTGGATCGATGAGTTAAGCATTGTACCCCATTCTTATAAGGGCATCTTTCAGAACTTTTAGGTATCCGTCACATTCCTTCTTCTGAGCAGATCTTGTGTATATGTAGGACTTCTCTGTAATGGGTGGTTTAGAGTCATACAATCATAGAGATATATAGCATGGAAACAGAACCTTTGGTCCAACTCAGCCATGCTGACCAGATATCCTATATAACTAGTCCCATTTGGCAGCATTTGGCCCATATCCCTCTAATCCCTTCCTGTTCAAAAATAGATGTCTTTTAGATGTTGTAATTGTACCAGCCACCACCACTTCCTCCGGCAACTCATTTCATACACATGCCACCCTCGTCATGAAGAACTTGCCCCTTAGGTCTCTTTTATATCTTTCCTGTCTCACCGTAAACCTATGCCCTTGTAATGAAGATGTGGGTGTACCTTTAAGAGAGTTACTGGACAGGCACTAAGTGTTCTCAATAATGAAACAACGTATGTAACACTAGGTCAAACAACTCAAGTAGTTCATTGCCTGGAGACAAAAACAAATTTGAATCCAGCCAATCAGTTTATATTATACCCGAAATATATACTCCAATCAAGTTTGAATTAAGTATATGACAATCTTAAAAGTCAATAACACAATCCGATGCTCTGGAGTATAATACTGAGGAAAATTGAACAGCTGAGAGAAGATCTGCCATGTCCTGGCATGTAAACAGACTGGTTGAAAATAGTTCTCTCTTAAAAGTACCTTTTTGATCAGTAACCAGTAACACAGAAATTCCAAACAAGAAGAAAAGACGACACAGTAAGATCCGAAGACAAGAACCTACAGCTGCATGGTTTTTGAGATAAGAAGTGTTGCTTTGTAAATTTTAATTGGGAGTTTTATCGGACCAGTATTATAGAAAGGAAGCTAAAAGATAGGTCAGAGAAAGAAATTGTAAATAGCGGTTAGTTTATTTCTTAAAGTATAACAGAATAATTAAGTTGTTAATTTTTACTTTAAATAGTTCTTGGCCAATCGAATATTTACAGATTATGACACAGGATAAATCTTTTCTGTGTTGCTGGTTTTAAATTAAGCAGGAGGGTTTACCCAGTGTCATAACACCCTCTAGTTTTGAAATTCTTTAATGTGTTTCGGGTACACTTCACCTGACGAAGGAGCAGCGTTCCAAAAGATTATGATTTCAAATAAACCTGTTGGACTATAAGCTGTTGTCATTTGACTTCGGACCTTGACTTGTATGATGTACCACTAATGCAGGAAATGAAATGTTAGGCTGGTGACGGGGGACTACCCAAAGTGGAAACCTTTATCCAGGATGATATTAAATTTCTGTTGATGCAGCTGCATCTAGGCAAGTGGAGATCATTTTATAGTACCTCCATATAACTTGTGTCTTTTAGTTGGCTAGAAGGTTCTGAGAAGCCATTTGGTGAGCAATTGATCATTGAAGGCCGACACTCTGACAATGGTCAAGTAGCCACCGCATTAATGAGGATTAAATTTCTGATCATTGCAACCCCGTAATGTCAAATAAGGGATCTGACAGTCTGTCTTGCCATTTGAGCAGAATATATTCAGGATCAGAGGTAGAGGAGTCTGGGCATCAATTGGACAACACAATGGACCCTGACAACATTCCAGCAAAATGTACTGAAGACTTGAGCTCCAAAACCTGCCACATAACTCGTCAAGCTGCTCCAGTACAGCTACCCAAGCTTGTGGAAAATTACTAGATATATCCTGAACAGAAAACGCAGGACAACCCAACCGAGCACATTTATTCCCTGAAAGTCAACTTCTTAAATCGTTTTTCTGATGATCAAAGGTCATTAATAGTGGTAACAATTAACATTTGCTTGCTGAATCCTAGTTTGAGATCTACCAAGTTCACTCAAATCCTGCTCTCATTACAGCCTTGAATCAAACATGGACAAAAGTGAGTGACTCCTCATGACATCAAGGCTGCATTTGACTGAATATGTCATGAATGAGCACTAGCAACTAAGCCTAGAGTTAATATAGAGTCAGAGATGTACAACACAGAAACAGACCCTTCGGTCCATCTTGTCCATGCCGATCAGATATCCTAAATTAATCTAGTCCCATTTGCCAGCATTGGCCCACATTCCTCGAAGCGCTTCCTATTCATTACTCTTCCAGATACCTTTTAAATGTTCTTATTGATCTAGCCTCCACCACTTCCTCTGCACTACCCTCTGCTTGAAAAAATTGCCCCTTCAGTCCCTTTCATATCTTTACCCTCTCACCTTAAACCTATAGTCTCTAGCTTTTGACTCCCTCACCCTGGGGGGAAAGACCTTGGTTGTTCACTCTATCCATACTCCTCATGATTTAAGCTTCCAGAAACATCACCCCTCAGCCTCTGACACTCCTGGGAAAACTGTCAGTCGATTCAACCTCGCCCTATAGCTCAAACCCTTAAACCCTAGCAATATCCTTGTAAATCTTTTCTGAACCCTTTCAAGTTTCATTATATCTTTCCTGTAGCTGGGAGACCAGAATTGTGTGCAGTATTCCAAAAGTGGACTAACCAGGTCCTGTACAGCCACATGACCTCCCAACTCCTAAATTCTATGCTCTGACCAATATAGGCAAGCATTTCAAACACCTTCACTATTCTGTCTTCCTGCGACTGCACTTTCAATGAACTATGTGAGTCAGTGGGTAAACTCTCTACTGGTTGGAGTTTTATCCAGTACAAAGGATGTTGATTATTAATGGTAGAGATCTGTAATCTCAGCTCCAGGGCATCTCTGCACAAGTTCTTCAGGGTCATATCCTAGGTCTAACCTTCCTCAGCTACTTCATCAATGACCTTCCCTCCATCATAAAAGTCAGCATGGGAATGCTTGCCAATGATTGTACCATGTTCAACAACATGCAACTCCTCAGATATTGAAGCAATTTATGTCCAACTGCAGCATGACCTAGACAACGTCTAGGCTTGGACTAACAAGCAGCAGGTAACATTTAGGCCACACAAGTGTCAAGCAATGAACACTTCCAAAAAGTGAGAATCTAACTGCCATCAATTCCCATTCAATGGCATTACCATTACCATTGCTGTATTGCCTCCTATCAATAGTATAGGGTTACCAATAACCAAAAACTGAACTGTGTTCGGCATATAAACACAGTGGCTACAAGAACAGATCAGAGGCTAGGAACACTGTAGTGAATAATTCATCTGACTCCCCAACACCTGTCTACCATCTACAAGGCACAGGTCAGGAATGTAATGGAATATTCCACACTTGCCTGGTTGAGTGTAGCTCCACTATGACATCACTCCTTAAACACATGTGCATTAGCTATTCCAGGGTAAATGTGCTATAGTTTTCATTTTTGTCTTGCATTTTACAATACACAATGGCACTAATTTTAAAAGGGGACTGACGATATTTCACAAGCTCTGAAATATGTAGTATAACTTGGATGAAGGTTTGGCCAGTCTCAACAACTAGATTCTGTTGCATAAATTTTCCCAGGCACATAGCTTTGGTGAGATCAACCAGCTAGTCAGAAGGAGCAACAGGAATTGGACAATGATCACGAGTTGTCAGTTGAGGGAAAGTTCTCCAGAAGTAAAACCAGAATTGCAGGCTGTGGGCTCTAAATTACATTACAACTGGGTGGGAGAGCTCAGCTACTGAATTCAGTGTGGCACACATAAGCATTCCTTGTGGCTGGAAGAGAAACAACCTGTATTTGACAACCTTAATTGCTGCATCTGCTCAGGTCCACAACCCCTCACTCAACAGGAAAACAATCATTGCTTCCTCCATTCAGAGCTCCAATTAAATTTACAGATTGGCTCCAATTGTTACAATATTAGAAGTGCATGTGAAGATTATCCCTCTGTGCATGCCAGAAGGCAAGCGATCGGTCTAATTTTTAATTACCTTCCCATCCAGTTTCTGTCAAACAGTGGAGGGGGCTGACATGGAGATGCTTAGAGTGTGAAATCTTCAATTTTTTTTCATATTTATCCTCTGAACTGCAGAATGCCAGAGACACAGAAAATAGCCTGCTTCTAACATGACTTATACAACATAGTCAGAGATTGTTGGTAATCCAGGGGCTTTAGCCTAATGCTCCTGGGACATGGACACAAATCCAACCATAGCAGCTGTTAGAATTTAAATTAAAATTAATAAGCCAGGAATTATAAAGATACTCTCAGTGGAGACAACCAAAACATTTATCCAATTTCTTTGCGATTTCCTTTTGAAAAAGTCCATTTTATTAATAAACAGTCCAATTCTCCAGTTATTTTGTGAGCTCACCCCAGCCAACTCATTTATTATTTTTCTAAATTCTGCCTTTGTTTTACATTAATTTCTTTCTTAGATGTTAAAAAAATTATAATTTTTTTTCAAATGGAAACTATTCAATTCTACAGATCTTCATATAATTTATATTCCGTGGCCAAAGTATCATCATTACCACTCTGAAATTTCCAATAAATCAATGCCCCTTGAAGAAAAAGGCAAAAAAGCTTTTAGGGAGATAAGAGATGGATTTTACGGCCCACTATGGTGGCATCAATGCTAATAGTTGCCTAGCAACCCCTTTTAGACTTGGTTTGCTATTTTACAAGCCTAGAGAATAATTACAAAAAGAAACCCTGCAGGCTTCTCTTACTCCCTCAATAGATGTTCTGGAAACCTGAGTTTCCGAATTTCAATATTTCTGACTACCTAATGAACCCTAAAAAGCTAAACTGCGGTCACTTCTAAAGTTACAGATTCAGTTTAAATTCATTTCAAACGGACGATGGTCTTCCATCAGTGTACAATTGCCAGTGATTCAATTTCATAACAAGAAATCTGGTATACCATGAGAAGTCTTCAAATTTTATATTTTGTTTTCAGACATTTCGTTAGCAGTAATGTTTCTGCTTCTCCTTTAAAAACAAAATTCTGCAATTAATGTAACAAAGTAGCATGAATGCTGGAGATCTCAAACACATACAGAAATTGCTGGAGAAACTCAGTAGGTCTGGCAGAATCAGTGGAAAGAAAACAGAATTTTGAGTCCTGTGCCCTCCATGACATAGCAGCTAGCAAAAAGGGATATTTATGCTGATTGAAGGGGGCTTGGCAGTGGTGAGATGAGCAGATAAGTAGAGTTGAAGCCCAGGAAAGAAAGCAAAGTTAGACAGACAAAGGGATATTAAATGAATATTTCATGTCAAGCTTTTACTGTGGAGAAAGAAATGGGGGCTAGCGAACTCAGGGAAATAAATATTGATGTTTTAAAAATAGTTCACATTACAGAAGAGGAAGTGCTGGGAGGCTTAGAAAATATAAAAGGTAGATAAATTTCCAGAACCTGATCTACTGTATCCCAGGACATTGTGGAAAGTTAGGGAGGAAACTGTGGGGCTCTTTGCAGAAATAATTGTATCATCTATAACTGTGGGTGAGATGCTGAATGACTGAATAGTGGCTAATGTAATGCCTTTTGTTTAAGGGATGTAAGGAAAAGCCCAGAAATTACAGATCTCTGACTAACTTCGGTGATGGGTACATCGCTGGGGGTGATTCTGAAAAATTGGATACATAAGCATTTGGAGAGGCAAGGAATGGTTAGGGATAGACAGTATGGTTTTGAGGGGGAAATCATGCCTCACAAACTTGATTGAGTTTTTTTTGAAGAATCAACCAAAGAGATCGATCAGGGCAGAGTGGTAGTCATTGTTTACTTAGACGTTCATAAGACCTTTGACACAAGGCTTTGCATGTGACTAATTAGCAAAATTGGATCACGTGTTTCAGGGTGAGCTTGCCAATTGGATACAGGTGGTTTAATGGCAGGACGGACAGTGATGGTGGAAGGTGTTTTTGGACGGGAGGCATGTGACTAGCAGTGTTCCACAGGGATCAGTGCTGGGCCCATTTTTGTCTGTCATTTGTAAATTATTTGGGTGCAAATATAGGAGGCATGGTTAGTAAATTTGCAGATGACACCAAGATTGGTGGTATAATGGACAGTGAAAAAGTCCAAGATTACAAAGATCTTGATCAATTGAGTCGATGGGCTGAGGAGAGGCAGAGGGAGTTTAGTTTGGATAAATGCAAGGTATTGCATATTGGTAAAACAAACAAGTGCTGGACTTACCCAATGCCCTACTTTAAAATGTATATTGTTCTGGAACTGAGAGAGCCACAGGTTCAGGTATATAATTCTTTAATAATAGTGTCACACGTAGAGAGGGTGGTTTAGCATGCCTGCCTTCATTGCTCAGACCTTTGCACATAGGAATTAGAACTTCAAGTTAACGTTATACAGGACATTGGTGAGGCCTCTTCTGGAGTACTGTGTCCAGTTTTGGTTGCCCTGTTAAAGGTAGGATATTATTTAGCCAGAGAGAGTTCAAAAAAGCTTTACTAGATATTGTCAGGAATAGAGGGTTTGAGGTATAAGGATAGGCTGGGACATTTTCTGTGGAACATAGGATGTTAAGGAGTTCACATTAGAGGTTTATAAAATCATGAGGGAACATAGATAAGGTGAATGGTATGTGCCTTTTCCCTAGGGTAGTGGATTTCAAGACTAGGTAGCTTTTACTTTCAGTGAGAGGACAGAGATATTAAAAAAAAGACAAGGGTTTTTTTTAAAACACAAAGTGGTTTGTGTGCGCAAAGAATTTCTAAAGGAAATGGCCAATGTGGATACAGTTCCAACATTCAAAAGACATTTGGATAAACACATAAATAAGAAATGTTTGGAGGATATGGACCAAGTGCAGGCAGGTGGGACTAGTTTAGTTTGGGATTATGGTTGACATGGACTGCTTGGGCCAAGGGTCTGCCTGTGCTGTATAACTCTAAGACTCTATAATTCTATAAATTTCTCCTGAAGTAGGCTAAATTAGAATCTAATGTAGGTTTGAAGTGCAAATTGAAGCTTTAGACATCTTCTTTCCCAAAATATGAGTGCACTGTGTCCAAGGCAAATCTGGATTTGCTCGCAGGACTTACATGTTCACTCAGTGAGGATCATGTTCGGCCAGTGTTTAATTAAGCTACTCTTTCAATGCACCTCTTTAAAATAAACCTGCTCAAGGCTTGCGACTACAGAATTTAAAATTGACAATCGTTTTCCTTTATGCAAACACATTACAATCTAAATTAGATTTGCACAAATTGACGATTACAGTTTTAAGTTCTTTAGTTACAAGCTTTCTTATCCAGCAAGTGTACACACTCAAACTTACTTTATTTATAAACTGCAATGTTTTGTCAGACCCAAAATGTTAATTCCGATTTCTCTTCACAGATGCTGCCAGACCTGCTGACCTTTTCGAGCAAATTGGTTTTTGATTTAGAGCATCCACAACTCTCAGTTTTTAGTACGGTATGTTGTCCACTACTTATAGAGTCATAGAGACATACAGCATAGAAACAGACCCTTCGGTCCAACCCGTCCATGCTGACCAGATTTCCCAACCCAATCTCGTCCCACCTGCCAGCACCCGGCCCTTATCCCTCCAAACCCTTCCTATTCATATATCCATCTAAATAGCTTTTAAATATTGAAATTATATGAGCCTCCACCACTTCCTCCGGCAGCTGTGTGAAAAATTTGCCCCTTAGGTCTCTTTTATATCTTTCCCCTCTCACCATAAACCTATGCCCTCTAGTTCTGGACTCCCTGATGCCAGGGAAAAGACTTTGTCTATTTATCCGATCCATGCCTCTCAATTTTGTAAACTTCTAAGGCCACCCCTCAGCCTCCGACACTCCAGGGAAAACAGCCCCAGCCTCTTCAGCCTCCCCCTATAGCTCAAATCCTCCAATGCTAACAACATCCTTGTAAATCTGTTCTGAACCCTTTCAAGTTTCACAACATCTTTCCGAAAGGAAGGAGACCAGAATTGCATGCACTATTCCAACGTGGCCTAACCAATGTCCTGCACAGCTGCAACATGGCCTTCCAACTGCTGTACTCAATACTCTGACCAATAAACGAAAGCATACCAAACACTGCCTTCACTATGCTATCTACCTGCGACTCCACTTACAAGGAGCTGTGAACCTGCACTTCAAGGTCTCTTTATTCAGCAACACTCTGTAGGACCTTACCATTAAGTGTATAGGTCCTGCTAAGGTTTGCTTTCCCAAAATCCAGCACCTCGCATTTGTCTGAATTACACTCCATCTACCACTTCTCAGCCCTTTGGCCCATCTGGTCCAAATCCTGTTGTAATCTGAGGTAACCCTCTTCACTGTCCACTACACCTCCAATTTTGCGGTCATCTGCAAACTTACTAACTGTACCTCTTATGCTCACATCCAAATCATTTGTATAAATGAAAAATGTAGAGGACCCAGCACCGATCCTTGTAGCACTCCAGTGGTCACAGGCCTCCAGTCTCAAAAACAACCCCCCACCACCACCACCCTCTGTCTTTTACCTTTGAGCCAGTTCTGTACCCAAATGGCTAGTTCGCCCTGTATTCCATGAGATCTAACCTTGTTATCCAGTCTCCCATGGGAAACCTTGTCAAACGCCTTACTGAAGTCCACATAGATCACATTTATCGCTCTGCCCTCATCAATCCTCTTTGTTATTTCTTCAAAAAATTCAATCAAGTTTGTGGGACACGATTTCCCACACACAAAAACATGTTGACTATCCCTGATCAGTCCTTGCCTTTCCAAATACATGTACATCCTGTCCCTCAGGATTCCCTCCAACAACTTGCCCACCACCGACATCAGGCTGACTGGTCTATAGTTCCCTGGCTTGTCCTTACCACCCTTCTTAAACAGTGGCACGTTAGCCAACCTCCAGTCTTCTGGCACCTCACCTGTGACTATCAATGACACAAATATCTCAGCAAGAGGACCAGCAATCGCTTCTCTAGCTTCCCAGAGTTCTAGGATACACCTGGTCAGGTCCTGGGGATTTATCCACCTTTTAGTGCTTCAAGACATCCAGCCCTTCCTCCTCCATAATATGGACATTTTGCAAGTTGTCACCATCTATTTCCCTACATTCTATATCTTCCATATCCTTTTCCACAGTAAATACTGATACAAAATACTTGTTTAGTATCTCCCCCATTTGCTGCGGTTCCACAGAAAGGCTGCCTTGCTGATCTTTGAGAGGCCCCAATCTCTCCCTTGTTACCCTTTTCTCCTTAAATGTATTTGTAAAAACCCTTGGGATTCTCCTTAATTATATTTGCTAAAGCTATCTCATTTCCCCTTTTTTTCCTCCTGATTTCCCTCTTAAGCATACTCCTACTTCCTTTATACTCTAAGGATTCACTCGATCAATCCTGTCTATACCTTACATATGCTTCCTTCTTTTTCTTAACCAAACCCTCAATTTCTTTACTCATCCAGCATTCCCTATACCTACCAGCCTTTCCTTTCACCCTAACTTTCTCTGGATTCTCATTATCTCATTTCTGAAGGCTTCCCATTTTCTAGCTGTCCCTTTACTTGTGAACATCTGCCCCCAATCATCTTTTGAAAATTCTTGCCTAATACCGTCAAAATTGGCCTTTCGCCAACTTAGAACTTCAACTTTTAGATCTGGTCTATCCTTTTCCATCGCTATTTTATATCAAATAGAATTATGGTGGCTGGCCCCAAAGTGCTCCCCCACTAACACCTCAGTCACCTGCCCTGCCTTATTTCCCAAGAGTAGGTAAAGTTTTGCAGCTTCTCTAGTAGGTACATCCACATACTTTCTGATAACAATAAATGTATTCAGATAGGGAGACCGAAGCAAAACTTGATGCTCCACATGTATTACAATAACAAGAAAATAAAATTCAACAACCACAGAGATAAAGTATTGACTTCTCAGAATCTAACCCAATCTGTTTTTGCCCATATAATTTTTCACTTAAGAAATCAAATCACCAAAAAATTCAATTGTTTATCACTACTTTTGCTCAATATGCAGCTTTAATCATTGCTATTAAATTGTTTACAAAAACTGAGAATACGCTATACATTTACTGAACAGTGAATCAAAGCATGCTGTAAATGCTTATATTTAGTACTTTGGGTTTAAACTGCAAAATTGTCATTCATTACACACCTCAGCAAATACTCTTTCCCTCAGGTATGAAAAAGTTAGTTATCCTGGGCTGGAATACTAATGCATTTCTGAAGGAAGAAATATTGGGAAACATTCAAAATTAGTTTTAAACCACAATTAATATTAATATGTATCTTGAAGGTATTAAAATGTTCAAAAGCATATTTGCTCTTGAAATATGTGAACATGTATCTATCGTATCTCATTACCACATCCATCTATATTAATTTAGACAGAAAATGGGAGGGCATCATTTTCAAAGCAGGTAACAATGAGGTTGCATTCAAATGGTGGGAAAATTTCATAGGTTTAGGTATTTTGCAGAGTTCCATTATTCCCTATTATTCCATATAGTCTCCAAGTGCCTCGTGAAAGTACAAAAAGAATTCAGGTTTCAGTTATTTAAGAATCAGGTTGAATCTTTGTGGATTTTCATCCATTTTAATTTCCAAACAATATACCCAAGGGAGTAAGGCTCATGAACAGCACATCCTGAAAGACCATGTCAATTTGTAAAAGTCGACATTTTTGGAGTTGAATACAAGCTGGAAACTATTGCTAGTCACTTTTCTGACTCGCTTCCACTCAAAGGGATGCCTTTGGATGCTCCAAGTTAAAAATCAGACAACACCAGGTTATAGTCTAACAGGTTTATTTGGAAGCACTAGCTTTTGGAGCGCTGCTCCTTTATCAGGTGGTTGTGATGCTCCAACCTACTCAAGATTAAGATTTATCCAACTGAGTTGAAAGTCAAACATTTTGGAAGGATTTGGAACAAAAATTTTAATTTAGGAAACGACTACAATTTTGAATCTTTCCTAATTTTTGTAACTCAATTATGTTTGTCGCTTTACTTTTGATCAATCTCAGAAGTCTAAATCCTCCTCGACAGACTTTTAATTATGTGCCTAGAACCCTATCAGCAAATGCTTTTTAAGTTATTGGACACGTCATATGCCTCTGAGAATTCAGTCTTTGAAAATCCTGAAGCATCAACTTGCTTTAATTTTAAAATACAAAGCAAGTATGTTTTACAAATAGTGATCTGCTATCTGATCAAAGATGGCAGCACAGTAAGGCCCCTGAGTCAGAGCTTGTCTGCTTCGTTTGCTTTTCTTTCCTCATTTCTCGCTTGTTTCTTTTTTTTTTAAAAAACAGCTTAAATTTTTTCAGGTTTTTTTCTCTACTTACCTTCTGGAGGGAGCTCTGTTATGGAGGCAGGATAGATGGCAGTGGCTGGGGCCCGGAGTAGCACCAGAATGAGTGGCGGCCTGTGACCAAGTGGTTGGTGAGCTCAGATGACAGTTGGTAGCAAGACAGCAACGCAGAGGTACGGGCATCGATATATTAAGCCCAGCGCAAGTGAGAGTACACCAGTTAGTGGTGAGATGGCAACATGGAAGCATGGACATCGAGAAAACACCATCGAAATTAAATTTTTCTTTTTACCCAATATTTTGTACCAAGGTACTGCGAACCTAAGATGACACTGTGAATGGCGACATTGTCCACTTTTCATCGTACTCCTGTATCCCTGTACTTGACAATAACACGTAACTCTAATTCTATTTATAAAACAGTTACATAACCATAGACTGTGAGCACACATACTCCAGCCTAACTCATGAAACTCTTAAGAATTAATCTAAAATTACTATCACAAAGCTGGTTCCTTTTTTCTAAGAGCTTTTTATCCTCAAGGATACTGTGTCCTTGGTTTTTTTTTTAAAAGGGGTCATAAACAGCTCCCAACTTAGAGGTGACTAGTTTGGTACAGAGATGAAAATAATTTTGAGAGGCCTTTTGTTTATGTGTAAACAAATGAGATTTCAGGCCAAAGGGGGTCATGTTTTTGAAATGACCTATATAATGAAAGGGAAATGGTTAGTGCTCTAGCTGAGCAGTTCAGTCCAGAGCTAGTTAGGAGTTCAGCTGTGTGGAAACAGGTTATGAAACTCTCTCTCCTTCTGCCTTTCTAACTTCAACCTGTATGCATTTGTTCCTTTTTTTAAACGGTTGGCTTAGTGGGAACTGTTGTGTATATTCGGAATAGCACAATTACATCTAGTTTGGATAGACTGATTGAATTGGATTTATTGTCACGTGTACCAAGGCACAGTGAAAAGCCTTGTCTTGCGAACAATACAGGCAGATCATACAGTTAAGTAGCATAGATAATAAAAATAGGTATACAAACACTGGCAAAAACAAAAACAGGCGCAGGCGAATGAGGGTCCATTCAGTATTCTAACAGTAGGGTAGAAACTGTTGTGAAACTCGCTGGTGTGAGTTCTGTACCAGGCTTCTGTACCTTCTCCCCAATGGTAGAGGTTGTAGAAAAACATTGCCAGGGTGGGATGGATCTTTATGAATGCTTGCAGCCTTTCCTTGATAGCAGGCCTAGTAGATGAATTCTACAGACGGAAGGTTGGCCTTTGTGATTGTCCGGGCCAAGTTCACCACTCTCTGTAACCGTCTCCGATCTTGAATGGTACAGTTGCCATACCAGGTTGTGATACATCCAGACAGGATGCTCTCGATGGCGCACCTTTAAAAGTATGCAAGGGAATTTGCTGTCATGCCAAATTTCTGCAACTGCCTGAGGAAGAGGAGACGTTGTTGGACCTTTGGAACCAGTGCATCCACATGAAGAGTCCAACAAAGCTTGTTGTGGATGACCACTCCCAGGACCTTAACACTCTCCACTCATCCAACCTGTGCTGTTAATGTGTAGGGGGGCATGAGTAACATCCCGCCAAAAGTCAGTAATGAGTTCCTTGGTTTTGCCAGCATTGAGAGCTAGGTTGTTCTCAGTGCAGAACTTTTCCAGGTTTTCCACCTACCATCCGTAGTCTGTTTCGGTGTCATCAGCAAACTTGTAAATGGCATTAATCTGGTATTTGGCGATACAGTCATGGGTATACAGTGAGTACAGTAGGGGGCTGAGTACACGCCTGGGGAGGGGGGGCTCCAGTGTTAAGTGTTAGTGAGGATGAAATATTGTCCCCAGTCTTCAGTGATTGTGGTCTGTGGGTAAGGAAACAGAGGATCCAGTTGCAAACAGCGGGGCTTAGTCCGAATCACTAAGTTTAGTAATCAGTCTCGAGGAGATAATAGTGTTGAAGGCTGAACTGTAGTCAATAAGTAGGATTCTTACATAGCTGTCTTGGTGTCAAGATATTCTAGCAAGGAGTGAAGGGCAAGAGATATGGCATCTGACGTGGATCTGTTGGTCTGATGGGCAAATTGGAGTGGGTCAAGAGTAGTGAGGAGGCTGGAGTTGATTAATGTCACGACCAGCCTTTCAAAGCACTTTATGGCCACCAAAGTTAGGGCCACTAGGCGGTAATCATTGAGACATGCTGCATGAGCCTTCTTAGGCACAGGGATGATGTTGGCCCTCTTCAAACAGGCAGGGATTATGGCCTGCTGCAGGGAGAGGTTGAAGACGTCTGAGAAGACCTCTGCCAGTTGATCTGCGCTTACTCCGAGTGCACGGCCTGGTACTCAGTCTAATTCCATTGCTTCCCTTGGATTCATCCAAAGGAAAACTGATCTGACCACTGATGCAGTGACTGCTGGGATAGGTTTGTCAGGACTTGTTGGAATAGGTGTTGCCTCTCTGCTGAAATTCTGCTCAAAGCGAGCATAGAAGGTGTTGAGACAATCTGGGAGAGACATGTCATTGTCTGCTATCTTGCACTGTCTCTTTTTAGAACCTGTGAGGTCATTCAGTCCTTGCCATAGTCACTGGATGTCTGTCTGAGTCTCTAGCTTGGATCAGTATTGGTCCTTGACTGTCACAATGGCTCTGCAAAGGTCATACTTGGATTCCTTACCTCTGAGTGGGTCTCCTGACCTGAAGGCCTCATGTCTGGTTTTTAGCAGGTTCTGTATGTCCTGATTCATCCAGGGTTTCCTATTGGTGAACACCCTGACTGACTTCCTTATTATGCAGTCCTCCACACACTTGCTGATAAAGTCTGTAATGTTGGTGGCGTACCCGTCCAAGGTACCTGTGGACTGTTTGAATATGGCTCAAATCAGCCGATTCCAGACAGCACCAGAGTTATCCTCTGCCTCCACTGACCAACACTGAACCTGTATCCGCGAAGGAGTCTCCTGCTTGAGCTTTTGCCTGTAAGCAGAGAGAAGAAGCATGGCATAGTGGTCTGAGTACCTGAAAATGAGGGCGGGGGACGGAGCAGTAGGCATCTTTCAGAGTGGTGTAGCAGTGGTCTAAAATGTTCGGGCCTATAGTGGGACAGGTAATGTTCTGGTGGTACTTGGGCAACACCTTCCTTACATTGGCTTGATTGAGGTCACCAGTTACAATAAACAGGGCCTTGGGGTGTTCCGTCTTCAGGGTGTTAGTGGTGGAGTACAGCACATCCAGAGCTTCCTCAACCTTTGCTTGTGGCGGTATGTACACAGCAGTTAGTATAGCAACGGTAAGCTCCCGTGGTAGATAGAAGGGGTGGCATTTGATGGTGAGCAGTTCAAGGTTTGGGGAGCATTGGCTGTCCAGGGTTACAATGTCCATGCACCACAAGTTGTTGATTAAAGAACCCCTCCACCTTTTGACTTACCAGAGGACGCTGTGTGGTCCATTAGCTTGAAGAGCACAGTCGGGAAAGGATGGGTTGAGCCAGGTTTCTGTGAAGCAGAGTCCACAACAGTCCCGCAGTTCACACTGGAAGCTGAGCCATAATAGAACATAGAACATAGAACATAGAAGGATACAGCGCAGTACAGGCCCTTCGGCCCTCGATGTTGCGCCGACCGAATCCTACCTAACCTATACTAGCCCAATAACTTCCAAATGCCTATCCAATGCCCGCTTAAATGACCATAAAGAAGGAGAGTTCACCACTGATACGGGCAGGGCATTCCATGAACTCACAACCCGCTGTGTGAAGAATCTACCCCTAACATCTGTCCTATACCTACCACCCCTTAATTTAAAGCTATGTCCCCTAGTAACACCTGACTCCATTAGCGGTAAAAGGTTCTTAGTATCTACCCTATCTAAACCCCTAATCATCTTATACACTTCTATCAGATCTCCCCTAAACCTTCTCTTCTCCAATGAGAACAGCCCCAAGTGCCTCAGCCTTTCCTCATAAGATTTTCCTACCATTCCAGGCAACATCCTGGTAAACCTCCTCTGCACTCGTTCTAAAGCTTCCACATCCTTCCTATTGTATGGCGACCAAAACTGCACACAATACTCCAGATGAGGCCTCACCAGAGTCTTATACAACTGCAACATGACCTCAGGACTCTGGAACTCAATTCCTCTGCCAATAAAGCCCAGTACACCATATGCCTTCCTCACAGCACTATTTACCTGGGTGGCAACTTTCAGAGATCTGTGTACATGGACACCAAGATCCCTCTGCTCATCCACACTACCAAGTAGCCTACCATTAGCCCAGTAATCCATCATCTTGTTATTCCTACCAAAGTGAACGACTTCGCACTTAGCTACATTGAATTCCATTTGCCACATTTCCGCCCAGCTCTGCAACTTATCTATATCCCGCTGTAACCTACCACTTCCTTCCTCACTATCCACAACTCCACCGACTTTTGTGTCATCCGCAAACTTGCTTACCCAGCTTTCAAGTCCTTCCTCTAGATCATTTATAAAGATAACAAAAAGCAATGGTCCCAAAACAGATCCTTGTGGTACACCGCTAGTAACTGCGCTCCAAGATGAACATAATCCATCAACTACTACCCTCTGTCTCCTTCCAGCCAGCCAATTCCTAATCCAAACCTCTAATGTATCCTCAATGCCATACCTCCGTAGTTTTAGCATTAGCCTACCATGGGGAACCTTATCGAACGCCTTACTAAAATCCATATACACAACATCTACTGCTTTACCCTCGTCCACTTCCTTAGTCACCTGAGTTTGTCCTTGTTCTCCAGAGATTGTAATTTGCTCTGAGTAAGCTAGGGTGGGGGTTGGGGGTGGGGGGGGTTGGAGGGTATAGTCTCAGTCTTACTAGCAGGCTGGCATGCTTACCCCACTTCCTCACAGGTTTCTTACATTCCAATGCACAATGGTCTGGTGGAGTGGATTGTGACTGCTAGTTAAGTGATCTTTCCTAGGGCCCTGTGGAACACGTATGTTGCAGTTTGGTGTAATTTTGCAGAGAGTCTGCTCAGGACCCAGTGTAGCAGGTAATTTACAGTATTTTTTTTACTGGAGGGAGCGTGCTTAGGACCCAGTGGAGAAGGTAAGTTTCTGCTTGTGTTCCGATTTGTCTAGTTAGTTCCTGGTTTCAGTTGCTGCTGATTTGCTAGTCCAGCTCCAGCCACACTTTTTTTGTCTTCTGGAAGGGCTCTTTATTCTGTTGTTTGTTAGATTGTGTAATTTTGTGAATAAACTTTTGTCTGTTTTAAAACCTGGTAGTCAACATAGCTAAGTTACTCCAGGTAATTTTCACTGTACACTTAGCGAAGCAAATTGTAAAGTTATGGTCTGGGCTGCCTGCTCAAGAATGTTTTGAGTGGTCAGGCCTAGTCCATAACAGACGGGGGCTCTTTGGGCATTTTAAACAGAGAGTGGTAGGTGCTAGTGTCTTTATTTTGAGTGTGGGTTTGGTTGGGATTTTAATGACTCTTTCAGTCCACAGAAGTTTTCTGGATGTGGATGTGGTGAGTTTGCAAGTTATGCAAAAGGTGAAGACGACCAAGCTGCAGGAATTAGCAGGCCAGCTGGGATTGGACCTGCCTGCTCTGTGAGGAAAGAAGAGATAATTACAGCAGTAGCGCAACATTTAACCTTGCTGGAGAAACCATCAGAATCTCCAGAGATGGCAAGAATTCAATTGCAAATGAAGCAGCTGGAGCTTGAGGTGAGAGATAAGGAAAGGGCAGCAGAAATGAAACAGTTTGAGTTATGATTAAAAGCAGAAGAGAAGGAATAAGAGACAGCAGCAGAAGAGAGAAAAAGAGCGTTTGAACTTCAAAAACTGACACTTAGAAAGGAAAAAAATCAGCTAGGTGAAAGTGAGGACTGTAGATGCTGGAGATCAGAGTCAAGTTTAGAGTGGTGCTGGAAATGCACAGCAAGTCAGGAAGCATCCAAGGAGCAGGAAAATCGACTTTTCGGGCAAAATCCCTTCATCAGGGATGAGGCAGGGAGCCTCAGGGGTGGAGAGATAAATGGGAGGGGGTGGAGCTAGGGAGAAGGTAGCTAAGAATACAGTGGTAAGTGGATGGAGGTGGGGTTGAAGGTGATAGGCCAGAGAGGAGGGTGGATAGGTTGGGAAGGGAGTTTGGCAGGTAGGACAGGTCATGAGGATGGTGCTGAGCTGGAAGGTTGGAACTGGGGTAAGGTGGTGGTGGGGGGGGGGGGGGGGGGGTGGGGGTGAGGTGGAAAATGAGGAAACTGGTGAAGTTCACATTGATGCTCTGGGGTTAAAGTGTTCTGAGGAGGAAGATGAGGCATTATTCCTCCAGGCATTGGGTGGTGAGGGAGTGGCAGTGGAGGAGGCCCAGGACCTGCATGTCCTCGGCAGAGTAGGAGGGGGAGTTGAAATGTTGGGCCACAGGGTATTGGGGTTGATTAGCGAGTGTCCCGGAGATGTTCCCTAAAGCGCTCTGGGGTGACTGGATGCCTTCTGACAAAGTAAAGGAGACCACATCGGGAGCAATGAATACTAAAAATGACATTGGTGCAGGTGAAACTTTGATGGATGTGGAAGGCTCCTCTGGTGCCTTGGATGGAGGTGAGGGAGGTGGTGTGGGCGCAGGTTTTGCAATTCCTGCGGTGGCAGGGGAAGGTGGGTTGTTGAGGAACGTGGACGTGACTAGGTAGTCACGGAGGGAACGGTCTTTGCTGAAAGCGGAAAGGGGAGGGAAATATATCCCTGGTGGTGGGGTCTGTTTGTAGGTGGTGGAAATGTCGGTGGATGATGTGGTTTATGTGGAGGTTGGTAGGGTGGAAGGTGAGGACCAGCGATTATGACTTCTTGCAATTGGAGCAGTGGGGTTTGAGGGCGGAGGTGCGGGACGGAGATGAGACGCGTTGGAGGGCACCTTCACCCATGTGGGAAGGGAAATTGCAGTCTTTAAAGGAGGAGGCCATCTGGTGTATTCTGTGGTGGAACTGGTCCTTCTGGGAGCAGATAAGGCAGAGGCTGAGGAATTGGAAAACGGGATGGCATTTTACAGGAGGTAGGGTGGAAAGAGATGTAAGCTAGGTAGCTGTGGATCGGTTGGTTTGTAAAAAATGTCAGTATTAAGTTGGTCGTCATTGATGGAGAGGTCCAGGAAGGGGAGGTGTGTGTCAAAGATGGTCCAGGTGAATTTAAGGTCAGGGTAGAATGTGTGGGTGAAGTTGATGAACTGCTCAACCTCTTTGCGGGAGCATGTGGAAGAAGTGGAGAGTGGTGCCAGATTAGCTGCGGAAGATGGACTGTTCTACGTAGCCAACAAAGAGACAGGCATAGCTGGGGCCCATGTGGGTACCCATGGCTACCCCTTTTGTCTGGAGGAAGTGGGAGGATTCGAAGGAGAAATTGTTAAGGGTGAGGACCAGTTCAGCCAAACGAATGAGAGCGTCAGTGGAAGGGTACTGATGGGGACATCAGGAGAGGAAGAAACAGTGGGCTTGGAGGCCCTGGTCATGGCAGAGAGGGGTGTGGAGGGATTGGAAGTCCATGGTGAAGATGAAGTGTTGGGGGCCAGGGAAACAGAAGTCTTGGAGGTGGTGGAGGGCGTGGATGGTGTCTCGAACATATGTGGGGAGTTCCTGGACTGGGGGAGGGGGAGGTGGGAAATAGGACAGTATTGAGGTAGGTGAAGATGAGTTGGGTGGGGCAGGAGCAGGCTGAAACAATGGGTCAGCTGGGATGATCAGGCTTGTGGATCTTGGGAAGGAGGTAGAATTGGGTGGTACAGGGTTCCCGAACTATGAGGTTGGAAGCTGTGGGTGGGAGATCCCCTGAGGTGGAGGTTTATGGAAAATAAGGAACATGAAAGCATGGGAAGGGTTAAAGCATGAAGACCACTGGCAATCTGTTCTGTGGAAGGCAAGATGGGATAACCATAGTGGAATACTCTTCACCAATTAGCAGAGTAAGGTTAAGACTAAAAGGTCACAATGGCGAGATGACATAACAGAGAAACTTGCTTTATTAGTTGTGTTAAGTGTTATGACGACAGGATTGGGACAATAAATATTTGGGATATGACATTAAAATATCTAATTATTAGTTAGTAGAGTCAGCTTGTGCCAGGAGACTATTGTAACAGATGGAATAGCTAAATATCTATCATGACAGGTTAATCTGGAATGGAAAGATCACTGTAGCAGAGTTAGCAATAAATATCTAACCGTGACATTAGAATAACATTAACTAGATTGTACAACTAAAGAGATAATGGGAACTAACATCACTGGTTTATTTTGTAGCTAGAGTGAGGTACTTTGATTAATCTAGTTAGACATGCTGATAAGCTAACAGAAACATGATTAAAAAAATATAAAAATCCACTGACCCTGAGATTTCTCAGAATCTGCTTTCTCAGTGTCACGGTTTTTTGTTTGCAAATAAAAGACCTACTTCTTGAACTCTCTGCATCTCCTGGTGGTTCTCTATATTTTCTCCACAACAGGTTACACTTTAATCTTGACATAAAAAGGAAAGTCAGCTTTAAAGGCTGGAGATAAAGGCTGAGGGAAGGCTCAGTGAGGTAGTAGTGCAAACTCATGTGGAAGAACAGAGTTAAAACAGCAAGATTAGCAGCTGAAGTGGCTGATGATTATGAGCTGGTCCATAAACACGGTTTGGCTTCCAGAATCAATTTCAGTCCATGAGCTATAGAAACTGGGGCAAAGAGAAATCTTCACGGGGAAATAGAAAGGTAGATCTCAGTGAATATCATAAGGATAACGTATCACAGGCTAAAAATGAAACCCTTGATGGGGTCAAAGAAGTTGCAAAGCTCCAGTGTCTTCATTATAATAAAGTGGGCTACAAGAAATCGCAGTGTTGGTGGGCTGAGAAAGCCTGATGTAGGAAAACCTGACAAGCCTGGGAGTTTTGTTGGACTAGTAACAAAAAGAACAAGGGAAGTGAGACAACTGCCTCAAAGTATACAAGATGATTAGAGGTTGATTAAGGAGGAAGTGCCAGATCTGGTTAAAAAAATACATGCAAGAGTAAACTTTACCTACTGCTCATGGCCTATGTGAATAAAGAAGTTACAATATTAAGGGACATAGAATCCTCTCAGTCAGTAATGCAGAAGGATGAGGAGATATGCACTCCTGAGGGACTACTGCTAGAAAAGGTACTGGAAACAGGAATTCATGGTGAGACAAGAAGTGCTCAGTTATATAAAGTGTGAGGCTAGAGAGTCCAGGGAAGAGTGGAGAATTTGTGGTAGGAGTACTGGACAAAGGCTCAGCTCCAATAATACAATTTGTACTTGCAAATGTTATAGCTGATTCACCAGTAGGCGTGCTGCCTACAGTGGTTGAAAAGGCAGTGGAAATGCAGGCAACTGAAGATATAAAGGATGTATATCCAGGAATTTTCCCAGATTGCATGATCAGATGATTAGAGGCACAAGTTGAAGTAGGAGAGTTCAAAAGGCACAGATAAGGAAATTGACATAGCTTTATCTGAGATTCTTTTTGATCAGATAAGTGGGACAGAGTAGGAGCAAACAGGTAAATATGCAAGTATCTTTAGCTCCGATAAGCTGATTGAATTACAGCAGAAGGACAAGAAGTTAAAACAGTTATATCAAAAGGCACACAGAGAGAAGGAAAGTGAATGCATTCCTGTGTGTTATTAATTAACAAATGTCTTAATGAGGAAATGGAGACCATCACACATTAAAGCAGATGAGAAATAGGCAGAGATTCAACAAATTGTACAGAAAGGAGATGCTGCGAGTGGTGCATGACCTACCACTTGGGAGGTCATTTAGGGGTGAGGAAAACAGGCTAAAATACAAAGACATTTTTACTGGGCTGGACTACACAAGGACGTAATTTAATTTTGTCAGACATGTCATACATGTCAGCTCATCGGAAAACCACAGGCAGTAGTAAAACCTGCACTTTTAATACCTATTCCAGCATTTAATTAACATTTCACAAGAGTCTTGATTGATTGCCTAGGTCCCCTACCTCAAACCAAAAGTGGGAATAAGTATTTATTAACAAAAATGGATGTGTTGACTAGATTTCCAGAGGCAATTCCATAACGTAAATCACAGCTTAAAGGCTTGTCGAAGAATTACTCAAATTCTTTACTAGATACGGACTACCAATAGAGATTCAGTCAGATCAAGGGTCAAGCTTCACATCCAAACTATTCAAGAAGGTTTTGGATATCTTAGGAATAAAGCAATTCAAATCTACTGCATACCATCCAGAATTGCAGGGAGTGCAAGAGAGGGAAGGCATTAAACATTGATTGATAATTCCTCGAGACAACAAGAATTTAAGGGCTACGGGGAGAATGCAGGTAAGTGGAGTTGAAATGCCCATCAGCCATGATTGAATGGCGGAGTGGACTCGATGGGCCGAATGGCCTTACTTCCATTCCTATGTCTTATTGTCTTATTAAAGACCACATTGTGGGCTTATGGTCAGGATTATCCAGATGATTGGTATAAGGGAGGTCATAATGTACTTTTTGTGATCAGAGGTGCACCAAATGAATTGACCAAATTCGATCCATTTCAATTAATTTTGGGGCATGAAGTAAGAGGATGGTTAAAATTAATTAAGGAGAAATTACTAAGTCAGAATTCAAGAGACCACCCATTTGGACTGTGTGTCAAATTTTAGAGAACGATCAAATAGAGTTGGAGAGTGGGCTAAAAGTATCACAGCATACAATGAAACAGGAAACTGAGAAGAAATCACAAATTTGCAATTTTGTAATTGGGGATAAGGTATTAGTGTTACTTCTATTGACAGGTGAGCCTTTAAAAGCCAGGTCTAATGGACCTTATAAAATCAAGAGGAAATTGAGTGAGGTAAACTATTTGATAAGGACTTGAGACAGGAAGAAACCTTCATGTGTCATGTGAATATGCTCAAAAGCTATTTTATAGGGAAGGAAAGCAAGAGGAGAAGCGGTTAATGATGACAGCACAGAAGGAAGAACCGACGTCAGAGGATTCTGAATTGGACATTCCTCAAATCAAATTGGACAATGAGCAAGTTGTCAAAGATTCGGATAAATTATAGAGGTACCATCCACAATAAAATCAAAATGATCTCAAAGAGTTCTTACTATCATATGCGGAAATAAACTGGGAAGTACTAATCTTATTGTGCGTGATGTAGAGGTAGGAGATGCTGTTCTGATAAAGCAACATCCTAATAGGCATAACCCTCTAAGGTTGGCACAGATTCAGAGGAGATAGAGCGCATGCTCCAAGGCGGCATATGTGAAGTAAGTTACAGTGACTGGAGCTCACCCATAGTCACTGTGCCAAAGCCAGATGGTACCTAACAGTTATGTGTGGACTATCGCAAAATCAACACCGTTACAAAGACTGATGCACATCCAATTCCAGTTGGAGGACTGTGTCAAAAAAAAATGGGACATGTAACTTACATTTCCAAAGTTGGACTTGCTCAGAAGCTACTGGCAGGTACCTCTGTCAGAAAGAGCAAAGGCAATTTCAGCTTCTGTAATGCCAAATGGACTATATATCAGTTCAAAGTCATGCCATTTGGTATGAAAAACACTCCAGCCACATTTCAGAGACTGACTAATAATTTCATTGCCAGGTTACCCAACTGACTGGTATATATTGATGACCTCGTGATTTTTATGGGTGGCACAGTGGCTCAGTGGTTAGCACTTCTGCCTCACAACATCAAGGTCCCAGGTTGGATTCGAGCCCCAGGCCATTGCCTGTATGGAGTTTGCACATTCTTGGTGTCTGTGTGAGTTTCTTCCGGATACTCCGGTTTCCTCCCACACTCCAAAGATGTGCAGGTCAGGTGAATTGGCCCACAGTGCAAAATTGCCCATAGTGCTAGGTACATTAGTCAGAGGGAAATGGGTTTGGGTGGGTTACTCTTTGGAGGGTGGTGTGGACTTGTTGGGCCAAAGGGCCTGTTTCCACAATGTAGGGAAATCTAATCTAAAGAAAAAACATTCACTCATTGAAGAAACATTTACTGCATTTATCAGACTTGTTCAATCGACTTCGGAAGGTAGGCTTGGTAGTAAACTTAGTTAAAAGTGAATTTGCCAAAGCCTAGTCATGCTCCAGGGCCATGTTATTGGACATGGACAAATGGCCCCGTGGGATATGAAAACAAAAGTAACTGGGGAATTCCCCACACCACCGATGGAAAAAGCAGCACTACGGTTCTGAGATTGAGTGGATTTTACATGAGGTTTGTGCCGAATTTTAGCAGTGTGGCTGCTCCACTCAGTGTTTAAAAAGGGCAAGTAGTTTCAGTGGACAGCAGACTGTCAAAAGGCATCTGACAGCCTAAAAACTGTTAACCACTGCCCCAGTATTAGCCACACTGGATTAATTGAAGACTTTCAAGGTGGCTATCGATGCCAGTGATGTGGATGCCTGTGCGGTGCTACTACAGGAGGATGACAAAGGAATATCTATCGGGTATTTTTCCAGGAAGTTGAACGTTCTTCAACAGAAATATTCAACAGTGGAGAAAGAGACTTTAAGCTTGGTGCTGGCATTACCAACATTTCAGTGCTGATATTACCAGCAATGCATCAGAGACAATTGTATATACAGATCATAACCCATTGACATTTGTGGGGAAATTGAAGGTCAAAAATGCCAGACAGTTCAGATGAAGCTTCTTGTTGCAACCATTCAATTTGACAATTGCACACATGGCAGGTCGCGAAAACGTGATTGCTGATGCGTTGACTTACGGAGACATTCAGTAGCAGGTGTGCCACGGCCTGAATTTGCATGTCGTTATGCATGTTTGCATGCTTATAGTTAATATAGTGTATGTGTGTTGAGACTACTAACCGGGTTTTTGAAGGGTTTTAAAAATGTAGCCATCTTTTGATATTGATAGTTCTTTTCTTTTTTAAAAAGGGGAGTGGGGCGGGGAGTCACAACGCTGGTCCCTTTTTTTCTTAAAAGCAGTTCCTTTCCTCCACACCACCCTCCGAAGAGTAACCCACCCAAGGATACTCTGTCCTCGTTTCTTTTCAGAGGGGCTGTAAACAGCTTCTAACTCTGACGTGACTAGTTTGGTACAGAGATGAAAAAAAGATTATGAGAGGCCTTTTGTTTATATGTAAACAGTTGGGACTTCAAACCAAAGTGGTCATGTTTTAGAAGAGACCTGGATAATGAAAGGAGAGTGGTCAGCTCTCTCACTGAGCAGTTCAGTCCAGAACTAGTTAGGAGTGGAAACAGATTGTGAAACTCTGTCCTTCTGCCTTTCTAACTTCAACCTGTAAGTATTTTTCCATTTTTTACTGTTTTAAGAGGGTTTGCTTATTGGGACTGTTGTGTATATTAGGAACAGCATAATTAAGTCTAGTTTAGATAGACTGAGTCTATATTTCATTGTGTAATTTTGTGAATAAGTTTTTGTCTGTTTTAAGAACTGGTAGTCAACCGAGCTAACTGACTGCGGGTAATTTTCACTGTACCCTACCGAAACAAATTGCAAAGTTATGGCCTGGGCTGCCTGCTTAAGAATGTTTTGAAGGGGCTGACCTCGTCCATAACACTATATAAATACATTTCCAGTAAATATAATTTCCTCAACACTCAATTATTTGATAGTCTTCACAATTCCTCCAACAGCACCAATTCCTTTAATGTAAATAATTTATTTTTAAAAACATCTAGAAGCAAGTTTTGGTTATCACTGCCTCTTGATCATTAATTTTTTTTCGAAAGGACCACAAATGCAAGTTGCAACACAGTTTCCAACATCATAGCAAAATTACACCAATGAAAAAGGTTTGATTCCCATTCCAGCGGTGGTGTGAGGCAATACCCACTGAAAAACTGGAGAAAGGGCTCAGGATGTAGCATCATTAGACAATGAGCCAATCGGAAATCCTTATTTATGCAAGCTGACTTACTCAGTGCAGTGTGCTGCGGGTCAATGTTTGAACCCTTCACTGCCCATAAATTTGAGAATTTATGTACCTTATTTTAGGAATTTCTATAAAACTGATTTCTCAGATTAGTGAAGTAGAATTTGATTTTTATCTCCAAGAGGGTTTACAAACTTTTATTCTAAATCCCTCTCTCTGTAACCTGTAAAATCATCCCGATTTGACTAGCTGAGATTTTAAACTTGTTTTTCTTCCTTCGTCTTGGTGCACAACCCTATTTTGAATTCAGGTATGCCCATGGGGATCTCCAACAGTAACATCTGCTGTGTAGCAGCTTCCCTTATCTTTGTCTTTTGTCTTTCTGTTTCGGGAATGGTTTTCACTTCACATGTTTCTATTCCTTTGAGCATCTGTCCTCAGGTGGATGTTCAATTTTTGTTATACTCTCTCGCGGCTCTTCCATTGGTTACAACATCACCTTCAATTTGATCCTGACTGAATTTCTTTGGTCCCAGTTTACCATGAATTTATCTGACAAACAGATCTCTGGCTCTGCCTTGTCACATTTTATCATCTTCAGTGGCTCTTCTTGCCTTCTTTTACAGCTACTGCCCCAACCTCAATCTTAATACCTTTGGTCTTTCTCATTACCCTCTGTCACGCTGCTAGCCTGACTTCAGTCCAGAGAAATTCAACTTTTTTTTGAGACATGCTAACACTTCATAGTCCCATGTAGGCCTTCCAAACCTTGGTTTCCATCCTGTCAGAAGGTCTACATTAAGGCCATCATTCAAAACAATCATCCAAAGCTAATGGATGGCAAACGCCTTGCTTAGAAGTGAATGGATGTTCTGAAGGGATATAAAAAGGGGAGGCAATATTAGCTGATACGCTGGCAGCAACCATGTTGTCAGCAGTGGTAAAGGTAAATCCTAATCTGGCTCAATCTGAATAATATATAGTCTTGACTCTCCTATATAACACCAAAGATGTACTAGTAATATATCAAAAGTCAAAAACATGATGCACACACTACTCACACTCTATGTCACAATTTCCATGCAAAGCTTTGTCTGTTGATAGTTACTTTAAGTAGTCATATTTCAATAGGACACGGGCACAGTATTACCACCCCCATCTCAGTTCTGTAGTAAAATGAGCTTTTGTATTTATGTTGATGCTCCTAATACTTCATCTTTTTCAGTTGCAGAATTAGAAGAATTCATCAGGACCATAAAATTATATATCCTCCCATTAAGATCCACTGACAGAGCAGCAGAAATCAAGCCTGTTATTCCCAGAATCGTACCAAACTTTAATGTTTATTTTAAATTAGGCACACTACCCCAATACTTGGGCAGTGCCACTATTGTACAAACAACCATCCAGTCTTAGTCTAAAGATCTGAAAGGATGTCTCCATTCCCTCAAACTTTATTTTGCATATAATGACATTGAAACTTCTTCAGCCACATTGATTTGCAAAGAATTCATAGCAATACCTGATTTGTGGCTTCTAATTGACAAGTTTAAAATTATTTTCACTTTTTTGCAGCTTCCCTCACCCCTAATTTGGTGCCGTGGGGTTTGGGAGGGGGGGGGGGGTGGAAGAGTGTGGTACTGATTAGATGGATCGGCTATGCTAAATTGCTTGGTAGTATCCATGGATGTGTGGGCTTGGTGGATTAGCCGTGGTTAACGTGGGGTTACAGGGATAGATTGGGGACTGGGTCAGGGCGGGATATTCTTCGGATGATCGGTGCAGACTCAGAAATGGGACGAATGGCCTCTTTCTGCACTGTAGGGATTCTATGCTGATGATCACACAATGTTCAGCAGCATCCTCAGATACTGAAGTACTCCATCTCTATATGCAGCAAAATCTTGACAATGTTCAGCCTTGGGCTGATAAGTGAAAAGTTATCCACCTACCCCTCCCTTTGCAGCCACCCCTCTCCAACTACCCACTTTGAAACCTTTCTTCTCGTCACATCCCTACCAGCCTTTTATCCCTGTGCCAATGTCCCAGTGCAGCCTTTCTGGATATTCTTAGATAAAAGTTCTGGCCATGGGGTACGACAAAGCCTACCCATCCGGATTCCTGGGACAGCAGGATTGGTGTAAGATGAGGGATGGGATGGTTAGGACTATATTCACTATATTAAGAAGAATGAAGATGAGGCAGGTGGGGAGCGAACAGAAATCTATAAAGTTTTAACAAACTAAAAAAAGGTAAAAGGAAGGAAGGAAGGATGTTCCAACAATCAAGGAATCCAGGCCAGGCGTCACAGTCCAAGGAAACAGTAGGCCAATTAGGTCTATGACGAGGACACATTTCTTCACCTAGAAAGGTGTAAACCTGTGGATTTATCTGCCACAGAAAGCTGTGGAGGTCAAAACACAATGTTTTCAAGAAGCGTTAGCATAGTTCTTAGGGTTAAAAGGGATCAAAGGGCATAGTGAGAAAGCAGGAACAGGGTACTGAACTGGATAATCAGCCAGGCCGACCTGAAGGGCTGAACGACCTATTTTCGATATTCCGACATTATCTTCCCATGCTGCGTTGAAGCCTTTTTCCGAAAGGATACCCCCCTTCCAGGTTTAATAAACTGATTATGTTTGACCCCAAGCCCCTCCGACCATTTCCCTTTCCTTTGACTCCTCCCTGAAGTGAGCACACAAATCAAAAACAAAGTAAGCAGCAACAAAATCAGAGGCCCCAATAAGTCTATACAAAAATGACCAATGCAGCATGACCCAGAGAAATCTGCCAATCAAAAATCTCAGTCAAACTCAGTACAATCGCTTACTGAACTGTGACTTCCATTAAAGGCTTTACATTAAAAAATACCAAGAATAAACATGCCTATTTAATTGTCACCTGTGAGCTGTAATACCTTTAAACATCCAAGATGCCTTCCAGAATCTGAATCTGAAAGTTTGATAAGAACTCTTTTTCTAAGAGAATGTTGGCTGGCAGCTTTACCCTTCACACCTGCCTTCCAAAAGATAAAGTATAAAATTGTTAGCATATTTTCAGCTACTAACGTGTAATTTGACTGAAGTGGTCAATTGTTTCTACTTTACTGGCATGGTAATTAAAGTAAAATTAAAGCAATTGTGATAGTTATGGGCGGAAAAAACAACTTTCTAGGGAAGATTCAAAAATAATTCATGATCTGCAGAGATCTATTTGAAATAGAGACTAGCCATGCCCTCCCCACCCCCACTGCTGCTTGAAACCAAGAATTCGCTTGTGAGCCAAACCCACATCTCGGGTTTATCAACTGCAGCAACCACACTCAACTGCTGCCAAATGGTAAACCCCCATTCGCAAGTCTCAACATAATTGTTCTTCAATCCGCTATAGTCTGGGATAGTCCCTTACACGTTCAATTACATCTCTTACTCAATGAACGTAGCCCAACCCCTCTCATTTCCCATTCCCAGGTAGGGGTGCGGTAGGGCTGGTTTCAATTCATTAAGATTTTCATGTAGCAGACTAAAAATAGCCATTGACTCCTGCCTTTAACCCAATGTGCTGTTCATTGTGTGGGATTGGCCATATAAGTATACCTGAAACTTTGGAGAGTTTTTGCCTTCAATCTACACTTTCCACCTGTCACAACCGTATGGAAGCTATTTATATAACTCTATCTTGGATGAGAAACAACAGAGGCAATGCCAGCAATAACACCAGCAGTAGGAACAGCAGCCTTTTCCTCAAACATTTGGCAGCCCAGAGGACAAAAAGGACAAGCAAAGAAATCCAGCTTGGTGGAGGTGTCACTCCAACACAAGGTTTACACGCAGACAATGTGCTTCCTGGACTTGATGTGCAGAAGTGTTTCAGGGAAACTGCTGGGGGAAGAAATCTTCCCAAGAGGACCAAATGGGTATACATTCTTTAATGAGAGTCAAGATAAAGATCAACACAACCCTCAACAGCTTCACCTATGGCTTCTTCTGAAAACATACTGGCGATGTCTGTCAAATCTCTCAATCTGCTGTGCACAGTGCTAAGCGCCGAGCTTCGTAGAACGTTTTGATGTTAACAAGGGCTGTCACCAGGCTTTGAAGTTGTTGATATAATGGGATTTGAGGGTTCAGGACGCAGAGATTGTATTCCCCCAGGTCACCCAGGAATATTCGACCTAAAGGGACTATACTGCACCAATGTTCAACTGGTCCACAACCCTGAAAAATCATGTATTTCTATATATAATGCCAAGTTAACTGTTGTAAAGACTGTATCTTCATTTTCCATATTTTTGATTGTGGAGTGAAAGTCAGAAAAAGAAGTAGTTCAAAACCATGCACTATGGAAAGATTTTAATAGTAAGTTACTGAAATTGGGGTGGGGGAATGACTGTTTGCAGAAGCACCGACACCTGGAGCTGTGTACAAAGTGAGATTTGACAGGCAACAAGTAGCTGACTGGTTTGTGGAGTTATGACAAAGGCCATCAGGCTCCTGAGTAGATAAACAGCTCGCAGCTATTAACAATATGAACAGAAGCCTCTGGACTTCTGGAAATGGATGTGTTTTGCCTTTCTCTCTGTAATTAACATGAACTATTATTTATTAAAAATATATAGATGTTTATCTGCGTTTAGAATCTACTATATGTCAAATATAACACTAACTACCTTCTGAAGCTTCCTACACATGAATTCTCTACACCCATTGGTATTGCGTGAAGGGAAATTATCTAACTTCTGGTATTTTACTGGAAACCGGAGATGCTTTCTGTTAGACTAGGTTGAATGTTGAGCACTCTGCCCTTGTGAGCAGAACAATGCAATAGATAGGTGATAGAATCACTCAAGTATGCTTCACTTAATCAGAAGCAATACAAGCAATCTAGTAAATCAATAGAAACCCACTAACGCAAATACCAACTGCACTACAACCTTACTCAGAGGCTAAAATTATGACTCAAACAAGAAAAGAAGAAATCTTGTTGCACAGTAGATAGGGTCACTGTCTCTGAACAAGAAGCTCTGCATTTAAAGAATGATGGCCAAGGAAGGTGCATTAATAATGCGGCCATACAGGTTCAGTATCAAACTCCAAGTCCTTCCAACATAGACAAATAGCAAGCTATAAGACTAGGAGAAATTCCTTATTCTCCATGGGATGAAAAGAAAATTGAAGTTTGTACCATCACTATTCACAGCTCAGGAGAAAGTGAGGACTGCAGATGCTAGAGACCGGAGTTGAAAAGTTTGGTGCTGGAAAAGTGCAGCAGGCCAGGCAGCATCCAAGGAGCAGGAGAATCGACATTTCAGGCATAAGCCCTTCTTCAGGAATGAGGCTGGTGTGCCAAGCGGGCTGAGATATAAGGTGGGGGGGGGGGGGGGGGGGGGGGGGGGGGCGGAAGAGGTGGAGTGCTGGGAATACGATAGGGGGAAGGAGGTGAGGGTGAGGGTGACCGGCCGGAGAAGGGGTGGGGGCGGAGAGGTCGGGAAGAAGATTGCAGGTCAAGAGGGCGGTGCTGATTCCGGGGGTTTGGACGGGAAATGAGGAAGCTGGAGAAATCTACATTCATCCCATGTGATTGGAGGGTTCCTAGGCGGAGTCCAACCACACGGGATGAATGTAGATTTCTCCAGCTTCCTCATTTCCCTTCCCCACCCCACCCTTATCTCAGTCCCAACCCCCGGATTCAGCACCACCCTCTTGACCTGCAATCTTCTTCCCAACATCTCCGCCCCACCCCCTCTCCGGCCTATCACCCTCCACTCTCACCTCCTTCCACCTATCATATTCCCAGCGCCCCTCCCCCAATTCTCCCCCTACCCACCCCCCACCTTTCATCTCAGCCCGCTTGGCACACCAGCCTCATTCCTGAAGAAGGCTTATGCCCGAAACGTCGATTCTCCTGCTCCTCGGATGCTACCTGGCCTGCTGCGCTTTTCCAGCGCCACACTTTTCAACTGTATTCACAGCTCAACCAGCATGTAAAAGTGTACATTGTCACAAACACCTCAATTCAAGTTTCTCATGAAGGGAAACAATGCCATTGTATTCAACCTAACAATGTAATTGTGGTTCCTCATCCTTGGGACTATTCCTGTCAATCTGTTCTGTGCTGTCTATAATACAATCACATCTTCCCAAGAGTATGGTGACTAGAACCAAAAGCAATTTTAACACAATCTCCTAGCTTTGATATGCTCACCTCCTCAAATTTACCTTTCTCTCTCACAATTGAGAAAAGTTGCGATGATGTATAGGCCAAGCTGGTCAAACCTAACTGAGCAGGTTACAGATATGCAAGTGTCATGAGCTAATGCCATTCATGACTATGCTGATGATTGAGAGCAGGTGGATTGGATTCTTGTGAACAAGACATGTCTGGTCAACATGCCACATTGTCAGGCAGATGCCAGTGTTATTTACTGAAAAACTTGGCTCAGACCACAATTAGTTCTGGAGCAGAATTCTTCAATAATACAGGCAAGATTCAATTGCATCCCATATTCTTTGCTGTATCAAGAGCTTTCAGCCATTTCTTCATTTTTTTAATTTCAAAAATATACTTTTATTCTTAAAAATATTTTGATATCTATACAATTGGTGATGCCATTCATATGCATACATTGTATTTCTTTCCATACAGAGACTAGACTTAATCATTCATATATGCACAAGTCTGTATGTTGACCATCCAGATGTTTAACTAAGGCATCAGTGGAGCCCAAATGACTGGGTTCTTCTTAGGCAGGCAGATCTTACACTGTGGTCTTTCCGCACCGCACCTTGGCGGCAGCTGCCCCAAGCTTCAGCGTGTCCCTCAACACATAGTCCTTGACCTTGGAATGTGCCAGTCTGCAACACTCAGTCGGGGTCAACTCCTTCAGCTGGAAGACCAACAGGTTTTGGGCAGACCAAAGAGCATCTTTGGCCGAGTTGATGATCCTCCAGGCACACTTGATGTTTGTCTCGGTGCATAGTGGGGAACAGACCATACTGCACAGAGAGAGTCCCACGTCACGGAGCTGCTCACGACGAACTTCGACAAACACCACTGCATTTGTCTCCAGACTTCCTTTGCGTCGGCACATTCCAGAAGGAGGTGTGTGATAGTCTCATCCCCTCCACAGCCACTTCAAGGGCAGCATGCAGTGGGGCAGAGTGTCCAGGCGTGCATAAAGGATCTCACAGGCATAGTCCTTCTCACCACCAGCCAAGCCATGTCTTGGTGCTTGTTTGAAAGTTCTGGCGATGAGGCATTCTGCCAAGTGACTTTGACAGTCTGCTCAGGGAACCGCTCGACAGGATCTGCCCTCTCCTTTTCCCGAAGGGTCTCAAGGACAATATGCACCAACCACTTCCTGATGGACTTGTGACCAAAGGCATTTTTCTTCATAAATTTCTCCATGAAGGACAGGTGATACGGAACGGTCCAACTACTCGGAGCGTTCCGTGGCAGCGAGGCCAGGCCCATCCTTCACCAAACCGGGGACAGGTAGAACCTCAGTACGTAGTGACACTTGGTGTTTGCATACCAGGGATCCACGCACAGCTTGATGCAGCCACACACAAAGGTGGCCATCAGGGTGAGGGTGGCATTGGGTGTGTTTTCTCCCCCCGTTGTCCAGATCTTTATTCGGACCCGGTCCATCTTTGATCTCCACATGAAATGGAAGATGGCTGGGTGACAGTGGCGGCACAGGTTCTGGGAATAGGCTAGGCTTGTGCCACCTATAACAATGACAGTACCTCACACCTGATGACCTGGTTTTACCCGTGATGGAGAGCGACTGTTGTTCCCATCTGCCCAGTATCTGCCTCACTTTACTGATACGGTCCTCCCAAGACTTGGCGCACGCCCAAGCCCCTCCGTACCAAATACCCAGTATCTTCAGGTGGTCAGTCCTGACGGTGAAGGGGATAGAGGATTGGTCTATCCCGAAGAGCATGGCCTCGCTTTACCTTGGCACCAAGGTTAGTTCGAACTGGTCACAGATGCACAAGAGTCTGTGCACGGACAACGGATCAGAGCAGAAAACAGTGACATCGTCCATGTACAGGGAAGCCTTAACCTGTAGTCCCCCGCTGCCAGGAATAGTCATCCCTCTCAGGCTCGCATCCTTCCTGATGGACTTGGCAAATGACTCTATGCAGCACACAAACAAGGCAGGACAGAGAGGACAGCCCTGCCTGACTCCAGATCTGACTGGGAAGCTTTCTGATTCCCACCCATTGACTGAGACTGCTCTGACAATGTTAATGTAGAGCAGTCGGATCCAATTGCAAATTCCCTCCCCAAAGCCCATTTTGGAGAACATCTCTCATACACATATGCGATATTCTGTCAAAGGTTTTCTCCTGGTCCAGGCTGATGAGGCAGGTGCCCACCCCCCCTGTCCTGCACATGGGCGTTCATATCCCTGAGGAGTGCGAGACTCTGGGTGATCTTCCTGCCCGATACAGCACAGGTTTGGTCAGGGTGAATCACCGATCCCAGAGCAGACCTGACCCGGTTGGCGATGACCTTTGACAAGATTTTGTAGTCTATGTTTAACAGTGAAATTTGTCTTCAATTTCTGATTTCCATCCTCTCCCCCTTCTGCTTGTAGATGAGGGTGATGATGCCTTTCCTCATGAATTCACTCATGGTATCTGCCAGAAGCATACTGACATACACCTCCAGCAGGTCCTGGCCAATCAAGTACTATAGAGCAGAATACAGCTCAACCGGTAAGCCGTCGCTTCCGGAAGTTTTCAAAGGACTCAGCTCATCCAGAGATAGCGGCTGGTCCAACCTCTCCCATGTTCTGTCGTCTAAGACCTCCATTACAGACGACAGGGACAACTGAGAGGCTGCACTGTCTTGGCTTGGAGTCATACAGACTGGGATTGAAGGATTTGCTGATCCTCATGATATCAGCCGGAGATGAAGTTATCAAGCCATCTTCTTCCTTCAGGCTGCTGAGCACAGAGCTCTCTTTGTGCACCTTCTGGAAGAAGAAACATGAGCACGTCTGGTCCTGCTCCAGGGAGCGGACCCTGGACCGGATGATTATCTTGGAGGCCACTGAGGCAAAGAGCGAGCCTTGCTGGCCCTCACCTCCTGGAGGTCCTCCGTGACATCGACCCCCCCATCATCTGCAACAGGAGCAAGTTCTGCATACTTTCAGTCATTTCTTGATACCATATGAATGAACTGAATTGGCTAGAGACTGACATCTGAAGTTGGAAGCCTCAGGATGAGGTCAAGATGGATTACCCACTTAACACTCAAGTGAAGATAGGTGCTTAATGCAAAAAAAAGGAAAAATATTAATGAAGGGAGAATGCAACATTTATTATGGACCAGACCCATCTAAATAAAGCAAGGAGATAGCCTAGACCTGAACATTTATATTTATTTAAAGGCAAGCATAAGACACTGTGTTCCAGAGGTTTTTTGATTGGTCTGACACAGGGCTTTAAGAAAAACACACTTTATTCTTACAACAGAGTTAAAATACAAATAAAAAGAAGAACTGGCATGACTTTAACTCTATTGAAATACTTTAATAAGATAATATATGATGCAATCACTGATCATCAACTGTTCCAATATAAACAGTATCCCACAAACACACCCTTGGCGATGCAATGTAACAAAAGTTCTATTCTCACGTGCTGTCTTTCTCCAGTCCAGCCGAAAGAAATACTGAACAGAAAGGCTGCCTCGTATTCCTAAGAGGAAAACGTTTTAAGTCTTTACTAGCGACAGAGAGACCGTGCTCTGCGTATTAAATCCAGAATCCAGCTAACTCAGAATCAAACTGCAAGCAAACCCGAAGTCCCTTAGTTCTGTGTGAGCCTGACCCCACCCACTCCCGCTTCTTTTGTTTAATTTGAGAAGAAATAACACCAAAGGAGAACTCAAAAGTTGTTTATCAACTTTGTGTCTAAAGACGACATATCAGCACCACTGTGGGAACATCCCTCTGAGAGGCACGTCTTTCATAAAGGAACACTACAATCCCACATTGCAGTAAGATGCAGGTGTGTTAATAGTGCTGTCTAATGTAAGGATGTCTGATGTCAACAGAGGGAAATGGGTACACCTGCAAAGTGTGTTGGTACGAGAGGCTATGTGCAAAAGTTAGTTAGGTAAGACAAAGGCAATTTGTACTTAAATATGTCATGCTTGTCCTGATCAGGTCAACAAACCTTTAGTGGCATCATTTCCAAGTGCAGGGCAAAGTACTCCTGAGGACCTCATCTACTATTTCTAGTCTCTGATGAAAGGTCATCAACTTGAAATGTTAACCGTTTGTCCCTCCACAGATGCCACCAAACCAGAATATTTCCAAAATATTCCACTTATATTACATCACTCCTGCTCACCTCTGAGGCTGCATTTTTCTTACATCTGTATTGAACAAAATCTTATAGCCCACAGTATGATATCCAGGAACACATTACAGAATGATGATGCTGTCTAACCTTTATTCATAACTCAATTCTAACACTGCAAAGTTCCTTTAGAATTGAAGTTGAACTAGACAGCTGTGACTTGTCAGGTCTATTCTAACTGATTGGAAAACTAGATCAGATGGGAAATGCACTGGTTAACTTAACGATGTGTCACTGAAATCTCCAGGCTCCATTCCACTGGGCCCACCCTGCTGCAAGTGAAAATTCAGCCGTATGCTTCTACTTTAATCTGATAGATCTTGGACACCATCTAGCTATCTTCTCTCAGCTTTAAAAAAAAATTCAATTTATTCAGCTTGCAAGTAAAGAGATATATCCATAACACGAGAGGACGCAATGACCTAGTAGTATTATCACTGGGCTATTAATCCAAACACCAAGGAGATGTTCTGATGATCCACATTCAAATCGCATAATGGCAGATGGTGGAATTTGAATTCAATAAAAATCTGGAATTAAGAGTCTAATGATGACCATGAATCAACCGTTGATAGTCAGAAAAACCCTTCTGGTTCATCGATGCCTTTTCGGAAAAAAACTGTCACCCTTACCTGGTCTAGACTACATGTGACTCCAGATCCACGGCAATGTGGTTGATACCCTTCATCAGGAAAAGAGGCAGGGAGCTGGGGCTGGGGAGAAAGTAGCATAAAATACAATAGGTGAACTGGGATGGGAATGAAGATGTTAGGTCAGAGAGGAGGCTGCGGGAAGGTAGCAAAGAGTACAATGGATGAATGGGGTGGGGATGAAGGTGCTAGGTCAGAGAGGAGGGTGGAGTGGATAGGTGGAAAGGAAGATAGGCAGGTAGAACAGGTCATGGGGACGGTGCTGAGCTGGAAGGTTGGAACTGGACTAAGGTGGGGGGGGGGGGGGTGTGTGTGTGTGTGGAATGAGGAAACTGGTGAAGTCCACATTGATGCCCTGGGGTTGAAAGTGTTCTGAGGCGGAAGATGAGGTGTTCTTCCTCCAGGCGTTGGGTGGTGAGGGGGCGGCGGTGGAGGCGGCCCAGGACCTGCATGTCCTCGGCAGAGTGGGAGAGGAAGTTGAAATGTTGGGCCACAGGGCGGTGAGGTTGATTGGTGCGGGTGTCCAGGAGATGTTCCCTAAAGCACTCTGCGAAGAGGCATCCAGTCTCCCCAATGTAGAGGAGACCGCATTGGGAGTAACGGATAATATAAGTGACATTGGTGGATGTGCAGGTAAAACTTTGATTGATGTGGAAGGCTCCTTTGGGGCCTTGGATAGAGGTGAGGGAGGTGGTATGGGCGCAGGTTTTGCAATTCCTGCGGTGGCAGGGGAAGGTGCCAGGACGGGAGGGTGGGTTGTTGGGGGCGTGGACCTGACCAGGTGATCACGGAGGGAACAGTCTTTGCGGAAACTGGAAAGGGGTGAGGAGGGAAATATATCTCTGGTGGTGGGGTCATTTTGAGGTGGCGGAAATGTCAGCAGATGATGCAGTTTATGCAAAGGTTGGTAGGGTAGAAGGTGAGCACCAGGGGGTTTTTACCTGCATATCCAACAATATAATTTACTCCATCCGCTGCTCCCGATGCGGTCTCCTCCACATTGGGGAGACTGGACGCCTTCTCGCAGAGCGCTTTAGGGAACATCTCTGGGATACCCGCACCAATCAACCTCACCGACCTGTGGCTCAACATTTCAACACCCCCCCCCCCCCCCCCCCCCCCCCCAAACTCTGCTGAGGACATGCAGGTCCTGGGCCTCCTCCACCGCCACTCCCTCACTACCAGACGGCTGGAGGAAGAACGCCTCATCTTGCGCCTCGGAACACTTCAACCTAAGGGCAATGTGGACTTCACCAGATTCCTCATTTCCCCTCTCCCCACTTCACCCCAGTTCCAACCTTCCAGCTCAGCACCGTCCCCATGACCTGTCCTACCTGCTATCCTCATTTCCATCTATCCACTCCACCCCCCTCTCTAACTTATCATCTTCATCCCCACCCCATTTACCCATTGTACACTATGCTACTTTCACCCCAATCCCACCCCCTCTCATTTATCTCTCCACCCTGCAGGCCCTCTGCCTCTATTCCTGATAAAGGGCTTTTGCCCGAAACGTCAATTTTCCTGCTCCTTGGATGCTGCCTGACTTGCTGTGCTTTTCAAGCACCAGACTCTGGTTTCTAGCATCGGCAGTCCTCATTTTTATCTAATAAATCTTGGCCAATCCAGCAACATCCTCACTATGTGAATAAATAAAAAATCCAAAGGCCTTATGCGGTGTGGTGGTAGTGTCCCTACCCCTGGACTGGGAGGCACAGGTTCAAGTCCCAGCTGCTTCAGGGGTGCATAATTATGTCTCTGTACAGGTTGATTAGAAAAAAATAGGTTAAATAAACAACAAAAACCCAGCAACATTGAACCCAATGTCCTTGCAGCATTAGAAAAATTAGAATATCTCAACTGCACCAGTCTCAATGCAAGGAAAAACTTGGTGCGATGAGATCTCACTGAAATATCATTCAGCAGCTTCACTTTGATATGGATCGGGAGAAGAAAACACTAAATGGGACAGTGAAGCTCTAATGTGAAAACCTGTCTCTTTATTGTGACAAACTATTACATGATGTACAGATGAAAGATGACACGGCTGTTTTCATGGTCTAGGAAGGAACAGTTCTTTCCAATGCTCGAAAATACTTGAAACCTTAGCAGCCCTACCAACATACAATGCATTACACTATTCAAAGCTACTTATTTAAAACAACACGTTCTCAGAAATATTACCAACACTGCAGCATATCTCATGCAAATAGATTTGGTACCTTTAACATACGCACAAATGAAAACAATGCAAGCAATATTTAAGGGCTGATAAGATAAGAGTGTACATGTTCAGTGGAAGAAAGCTAGTAAATAAGTAGTATCAGGGGGACCTTAGTTTGCATATCCATAGATCTTTGAAGGCAACAGGACAGGTAGATATGGTGATTAAGGTGGCATATGGGATACGTGTATTAATGCAAGAGCAAGGTGGTTAGACGGAGCTGTATATAAAATTAGACAGGCCACATATGGAGTAGGGTGAGAAGTTCTGGTTGCCACACTAAGGAGAAGGATCTGATTGCACTGGAGCATTCAGGAAAAATTCACCAGGACACAGCTGAATCACTCCAGGCCAGGCAACGAACAGACATGAGATTGGTTTGGTTGTTTTTCTTGCACCTGAATCAGGTACGCACTCAGCATTCTCTGCTCGGAGACGCAGAGGCAGAATAGATAGGGACAAACATTTTCTCACACAGAGGTCATTACTTAGAAATGTATCCCACTGTCAAAGGGCAGGGGGGCTTTGTGGTCCTTTGAGGAAAAGATTTTTCACTAAGACAGTTGTGGGTATCTGGAACACTTCTGAAAGTGTGGTAGAGGCAGAACACCACAAAACCTTTAAGAATTATTAAGATGAGCACCTGAAACTCCATAGCATACAAGGCTAGGCTAACAGGCCAAGTGCTCAAAAATGGGATTTGAAAAGGTGAATGCTTGATGACTGAGACGTGAAGGGTCAAAAGGCCTCTTTCCTTGCTGTGAAAAACTGATCAAATCTAGATGGTTTATAGTGCAACTTAAAAAAATGATCAAGCCACAAGTCAATAAAAGTTTCGTACTACTTCATTCAAAAAGATTTTAAGCATTCACATCATGTCAGAAAGGGAGTGGGCAAGGGAATTAAAATGGTTGACCCTCCCATCAACCAACCAGGTTGTACCCTCTACCTATCTTCACCTTTCCCTACCCCACCAACCTGCACCACACCCCCCCACCCCCCCTACCTCCAGCTCCCCTTACACCCACCCCCTGTCCTGAAAAAAGGGTTACACCTAAAACATTGACTTCCCCATCTCCTGATGTTGCCTGGCTCGCTGTGTTCTTCCAGCCTCCTGCTTTTCTACCTTGGATTCCAGCGTCTGCAGGTTTATTTTTGTCTCTGAATAAACAAGAGTAGCCTTTCAGCTCTTTTTCGATGTTGCTATTTCCCAGATATCAGATATCAGAGCAGGATTGATTATATGGACCAATTGTGAGATGGAGTAATGTAAATACAGTAATGAAGATAAAGAATGAACAATACATGTACATAAAAGGAAGAAATTGAATAAACTGATGAATTAGAGTACTGTTGAGTAGGAAGCTAATGCTCACAATAGAAGCAACTGAATTCGAGCTAAAGAGAGAATAAATGAAGAACAATTTTGCCGGACAGAATGGACAAGGAATGGTACTCCATCAGAGAAGGTTTAAAATAGGCATGACCCCACCCAATGGGACAGAACATCAGGGTCCTATTCATCTCAGAAACTGTGTTCCAAACACACAATTACATGTAGAAGATTCTGCAAGGACATTCACCTCCAGAAGACATTTCTCTACTGCCTCAAATGAAAAGAAACTGCTTATGATTGGAAGAACAGAACACCATGCAAACATCCCCATTTTTGTTCAACTTGACACCTGGAAAAATTGTGTGGGAAATTGAAAAGGATAGGATAGCTGCTGGGCAGGTGAGGCAATAAGGTTCTGAGCAAGGGAAGACTCTCCTTCCCATACACACACCAACTCTCCATTTAAAGCAAAGTCTAAATTTAACTTCAGAATGTATTCTTCCATTTTCTTTGACCTTATCTCTACTTTTCCTGTTGTTTACAATCTGTTTCCTTTTCAACTGTGTTGTATGACTGTATAGAAAGCTAAACTTCTGCAACATTTAGACAGTGAGCATCAACACAAAACACACTGACAGAGAATGATGAATTTTAGTCAACATAATCGGCAGATGGCTGTAAAAAGCAGGAAACATGATTGTTGCCTTTCAATATCTATACTTATTCCTAAAGAATTTTGACATCCACACATTACAGCAAGCTATCCTCAACTATTTCAATGTTCTTATTAAGTCCTTGCATGACTCATTCTGGTCTATTGGAACATATCAAGAGCAAACTCCAGAAATTTAACTTCTTGCACTGTTACCTTCAACAACCCCCAATAATCTCCAAAACTTCTTTTCCTCTATGTTGCATCTTTATGCAATCATCTCAGATCACTTACACAAAAGCATTTAGTTCTACTTTTCCTTCCCACATATTTCTAACGTTCAACTGACCTAACCAGCTCCAATCATGGGTGAATTCCACTTTTTTCCAGCCCAAACATGACAAAGCAAAAGAAAACTCCATCAACCTTGGATAGATTCAATCCCCCTCCCTGCTCATTGAATCAAACTAAACCAGGTGACTCATATCCTCTATCTTCTTTACGCATGAACACAAGCTTTAAGCCTCTGAACATGCACATCACCATTTAGCCTACTGATAATTAGACAACATTTCTGCTTTTTTCCCTCCTCAGTTCCTTTGACACCAAAACTTTTTATCCATCCTGTTACCTCAACGTTCAAACCTTCCATGCACCCCTTCTACCTTTGGATGTACCAACCTCATGTTTGTGAAGAATTTTCACTTTTGCTAAAACAAAAACAAAGCTATAACAATCCAAGTACTCACAATTTTGCTTACTAAAGACCTGAAATCACTTCCTATAATATCAAATAACTGTTAGATCTCATCCCTGCTCCCAAGCTGCAACATTTTATGCTTTTATTTCTCCCAGTTTCAGCATGGACTTAGCTTTTCTTTTAAATAAATGGTGCTGGAAATTGCTCAATGTTCTTACCAACTCACTCGTGTCTAACACCAGCTAATCCCTGCAATACATTACCAAACAACCAGTTATTATGCAGCTATGTAAACCTCACAAGCAACTTTTATTTTTTAAAAATTGCTCTTGTGCCTCGTCTAGTCTAAAGATTAGTAAGCAGTGAACATTTGGCTTACTGACAATATCAACCCTGACAGCTATTCATTCCACTATGGTGTCGCACCAGGTTCTATGTTGCCTCTTCATTAAATAACCCAGCTGCTTTTTCTTGAAGGTTGCTAGGAATGGGTAATAAATGCAAGAAGGCAAAAGTGAGGACTGCAGATACTGGAGATTAGAGTCAAGAGTGAGGTGCTGGAAAAGCACAGCAGGTCAGGCAGCAGCTGAGGAGCAGGAAAATCAACGTTTCGGAGAAAAGTTCTTCATCAGGAATCGGAGGGAGTATGGTTGGGGTGGGGGCGGGGGAGGGGGCGGTTGGGAGGAAGGTAGCTAGGAATGAGATAGGTGGATGGAGGTGGGGCTAAAAGTGTCAGGTCGAAGGAGAGGGTGGGGAGGAAGATGGACAGGCAGGACAGGTCCTGAGGGCGGTGCTGAGCTGGAAGGTTGTAACCGGGGTAAGGTGGGGAGAGGGGAAATGAATAAACTGGTGAAATCCATATTGATGCCATGGGGTTAGAGGGTGCCGAGGCAGAAGATGAGGCGCTCTTCCACAGGCATCGGATGGTCAGAGAATAGCCATGGAGGTGGACCACGACTTGCATGTCCTTGGCGGAGTGGGAGGGGGATTTGAAGTGTTTGGCCACAGGGCAGTGGGGTTGGTTGGTGTGAGTGTCCCTGAGATGTTCTCTGAAGCGGTCTGAGAGCAGGCATCCTGTCTCCCCAATATATAAGAAACTGCATCGGGTGCACCGGATACCGTAAGTGATGTGTGGAAATGCAGGTGAAGCTTTGAGGGATGTGGAAGGCTCCTTTGGGACCTTGGGCAAAGGTGCAGGGGCGCAGGTTTTGCAATTCCTGTGTGGGTAGGGAAATATATCTCTACTGGTGGTGTCTGTTTGTAGGTGGCAGAAATGGCGGAGGATGATGTGATGTTTTTGGGAGGTTCGTGGGGTGGAAGGTGAGGACCAGGGGTGTTCTGCCCTCGTTGAGTTGGAGGAGTCCAGTTTGAGGACAGAGGTGTGGGAAGTAGATGAGATGCATTGGAGGGCATCAGCAACCACATGGGAGGGGAAATTGTGGCTTTGAAGAGAAGGCCATCTGGTACGTTCTGTGGTGGAACTGGTCTTCCTGGGAGCAGATGCGGTGGAGATGGAGGAATTGGAAATAAGCGGTAACATTTTTACAGGAGGCTGACTGGGAGTAATCCAGGTAGCTGTGGGAGTTGGTGTTTTTGTAGAAGATGCCAGTGTTGAGTTGGTCACTGCTGACAGAGATGGAAAGATCCAAGAAGGGGAGGGAGGTGTCCGAGATGGTCCAGGTCAATTTGAGGTCGGGGTGGAGCGTGTTGGTGAAGTTGATGAACTGTTCAACCTCCTCCTGGGAACATGGTGACGCCGATGCAGCCATCAATGTGGCGGAGGATAAGATGGGGAATGGTGCTGGGTATAAGTACATAAAATGGACTGTTCCACGTCGCCGACAAAGACACAGGCAGAGCTGGGGCCCATGAGGGTGCCTGTGGCTACTCCTTTCGTCTGGAGGAAGTGGGAGGATTCAAAGGAGAAATTGAGGGAGAGGACTAACTCAGCTAAATAAATAAGAGTGTCAGTGAAAGGGTAATGGTGGGGATATCAGGAGAGGAAGAAACGGAGGGGTTGGGGGTCCTGGTCATGGCAGATGGGCATGTATAAGAACAGGATGTCTGGGGTGACGATGAGGCATTAGAGTGCAGGGCAACAAAGTCTTGAAGGTGGTGGAGGGTGTGGGTGGTGCCCTGAACGTATGTGGAGAGCTCCTGAACCGGGGGGAGATAGGACAGCATTGAGGTATGTGGAGATGAATTCTGTGGGGTAGGAGCAGGCTGAGATGATGGGTCGGCCAGGGTAGTCACTCTTGTGGATCTTCGGCGGGAGGTAGAACCAGGTGGTGCAGGCTTCCCAAGCTATGAGGTTGGAAGCTGTGGGTGGGAGATCCCCTGAGGTGACGAGGTTGTGTATCGTCTGAGAAATGATGGCTTGGTGATATGGACGGAGAGGGGGTTGGTGAGGTCATGGTCAAGGGGGCAGTAGGAGGTGTCTTCAAGTTGGCACCTGGCTTCAACAGTGTAGAGATCAGTGTGCACGGCCTTTGTCCACTGATTTGATGGTGAGATTGGGGTTGGGCAGTAAATGCAATACTCCCATGAACAAATTGGGGGGGTGGGCTGCTGCAGGGGGCAAAATCATTTTGGACATTATGCTGAAAGCTTTTGAAGTTACTAATGAAAAATCATAGGATACATGATACGGTCATTCATGATGAATATACATTCAGTATATCATCTCTCATATTCAGTCCATCTTGATCTTTCTTTGGCTGGTTTGACGGTTTTACCATTATTCATTCTCCATCTAAATAATTTAAGGTTATGAATTTTCAACTGAGCGGGAACCCCATTCCATACTTTGATAAAACAGATAGATTTCCTTCTCAAATACATACCTGACCTCACTGTGGTTACCTATTTCAAATCACCTTTTATTTCCAATTGGATATTCATGGCTTTTACTCCTTCTGTTATTTCAACACAGACTTTGGGGAAAAGATCTCAAATTTCATCAGGAATGTCCAAGAGGAGGACAAGATACTGTTCGTGTTGCTTTCATTTGCTTTTTAGATAATTTGGATCTTAGTTTATGAGTCTTGTTTCCTTATCTATTCCCTTACCATAATTTTCCAAGTTTTTTTTATATATGCAACTCACACATCTACTACTGCCTAATGTAACTATGTTCTTAGTTCTTGGATTTTCATCCTTTATGCATTCCACCAATTTTCACCTTTCCCCCCAAACTGCTCGCAGAGAGTGACTCTCCTATTTGACAGACTTTGCATTCTTCAACTTTTACTTCAACCTCACATAAAAAGTGTTCACAGCTTATTCTAATCAAAGAACTGATTTTGAGGGCAAATTTATTATTATCAGGCGTTTCAAATTTCTTGGGTTTAGTTCACAACAGTTGGACCTCTATATTTCACATCAGGTCTCAAACTTTTTATATATACTTACACATTCTGTCTCTTGTCATATAAATCAAGTCGCTGAAGTGTAATCGGTGTACAGTAAATATTCTGATAAACTGCATTTATCAGGAGCTGTGAAAGTTTTATAAAGCCCATGTGCACAAGCTGAAATGCTTCAAGGCTGCAAAGCCTGAATTTGGGGCCAGATTTTTCTCCTTTATATGAAAGGGAGGAGATTCTGATCAGGGATCCTATTTTCATTCTTTTTGTGCAGAACTGTTGGGGAAGGCCAAAAAGGTCATTGAGCGATGACCTGGGGAAGTATTGTGTAAGTGAGCTGGAGAGAGGAGGAAGATTTAAAAAGGACCTTGAGGGCAACTTTACAAGAGTATCCAACAATGTTAGAAAATCCTGAATTCCAGTGATGAACTAATGAAGTGCAGTCTTCTTGCAATTTGCCCTCTTCTCAAAAGAAATAGTTAATTCCACAGAATTGATACACACTATTCATTTTGTCTAAGTTAACATTTTCTGGATTAGAACCATTTGATAAGCTTTGGGAAAAAAAAACAGACCAGAAACAACTGAAACTCCCAGCCGGATCAATGTCAGAAGATACAGATTTAAAATAATTACAGAAGGACTGGAGGTTGTTGGAAAAATTAGGTTTTTTTTTTACATAGAGTTTTATTTTTAAGTCTTTACAGATTTGCACAGATTTTACTTCAATATTTTAAAGTTTATATCAGAAAATAGGCCAGATTTTAAGAACTAGCAAAAACAAATAAAGAAATTAAAAAGGACAAAGTAGGTATGAGAAGGCTAACTAGTAATGCAAAAATAGATAACAAGAACAAAATACAGCACGGGAACATTCAGCCCACCAAGTCTGCACCAACACACAAAGCCTTTCTAAACTATAAAGCTTTGGCCTCGACACAATTTGTATCTCTCTTCCCTGCTTGTTCATTTACTTGTGAAGATGCCTCTTAAATGTTGCTATTGTTTCTACTTCTACTGCCTATCACCAAAATACTCTCCCACCAAGAGATCTGATACCTAGCATGGATCATTACTAAGCACCAAGTCCAATACGGTCTCCCCTCTCAGCCACATATCGAGTCAGGAACCCTTCCTGTACACACCTGATAAAAACTGCTCCATCCACACTATTTGAACTAAGGAGGTTCCAATCAATATTAGGGAAGTTCAAGTCACCCATGACAAAAATCCTGCTACTGCTGTATCTCTCCAAAAATCTGCCTCCCAATCTGCTCCTGTGTTTCTGTTGCAACTAGGGGATCTGTAGAAAACTAGCAATGAAGTGACGGTTCCTTTCCTGTTTTGGACTTAGGAGTCCCTTTCTGCAGCTGTGATACTATCCCCGATTAGCAATGCCACTCTCCCACCTCTTTTACCTCTCCCATTCCTTTTTGAAACGTCTAAACCCTGGAACATCCAACAACCATTCCTATCTCTGTGATATCCAAGTCTCCATAATGGCCACAACATTGTTCCCAGTATTGATCCATGCTCTAAGTTTATTACCCTTATTCCTGATACCTTTTGCGTTAAAGTAGACACACTTCAACCCATCACACTGATTACAACTTTGCCCGTCAACTGTCTATCCTTCCTCACAGACTCTCTGCAAGCTGTATCTGGTTGTTCACTACCTACTCCATCATCTGATCTGCAGCTCCGGTTCCCATCTCCCTGCCAATCTGGTTTAAACACTCAAATTTTGAAAAACATATGGATAGGTAAGTCCCCTCGGCCAGATGGAATATACTCAAGGTTACCATAGGAAACCAGGAAAGAGATTGCTGTGCCGTTGGCAATGATCTTTGCGTCCTCACCACTGGAGTAGTGTCAGATGATTGGAGGGTGACAAATGTTATTTCCTTGTTCAAAGGGAATAGGGATAATCCTAGGAATTACAGACCAATCAATCAACCAGTCTTATGTTGGTGGTGGACAAATTATTGGAGAAGTTTTGAGAGACAGGATTTATGATTACTTGGATAGTTTGATTAGAGATAAAGATATAGATAGTCAGCATGGCTTTGTAAAGGAGAGGGGTGGCAGGTCATGCATCACAAATCTTATTGAATTCTTTGAGGATGTGACAAAATACATTGAAGATGATAGAGCAGTGGATGTAGTGGGCATGGATTTTAGCAATGAATTTAATAAGGTTCCCCACGATAGCCTCATTCAGAAAGTAAGCTGGCATGAGATACTGGAAAATATGGCTGTCTAGGTCCAGAATTGGATGGCCCATAGAAGGCAGTGGGTGGTAGGAGATGGAAAGGTTTCGGCCTGGACCTTAATGACCAGTGGTGTTCCGGAATGATCTGTTCTGGGACCTCTGCTCTTTTTGACTTTTATAAAGACTTGGATGAGAAAGTGGAAGGATGGGTTAGGAAGTTTGCCGAAGACACAACATTTGGTGACATGGTGATAGTGTGGAGGACTGTGTAGATTGCAACAGGACATTGACAAGATGCAGAACTGGGCTGAGAATTGGCAGATGAAGTTCAACCTCGATATGTATGAAGCCATTGACTTAGGAAGGTCAAATTTGAATGCAGAACACAGAATTAAAGGCAAGATTCTTGGCAGTGCGGAGTAACAGAGGTATCTTTAGGTCCACGTCCCTAGCTCCCTCAAAAGTTGCAACCCAAGTTGATAGGGTTATTAAGGTGGCTTATGATGTGTTGGCTTTCATTAGCAGGGAAATTGAATTTAAGAGCCACAAGGTTATGCTGCAACTCTATAGAGCCCTGGTAAGACCACATTTGGAATATTGTGTTCAGTTCTGGTCACCTCATTATAGGAAGAATGTGGAAGCTTTAGAGAGGGTGCATAGGAGATTTACCAGAATGCTGCCTGGATTGGAGGACATGTATTAAGAAGAAAGATTGAGTGAGCTAGGGCTTTATTCATTGCAGCAAAGAAGTGTGAGAGGTTACTTGATAGAGGTGTACAAGATGATGAGAGGCATAGATAGAGTGGATAACCAGAGACTTTTTACAGGGCAGAAACAGCTATTGCAAGGGGACATAATTTTAAGGTGATTGGTGGAAAATTTAGGGGTGATGTCTGAGGTAGGTTCTTTACTCAGTGTTGGGTGCATGGAGTGCCAGCAGTGGTAGTAGAGTCAGATATATTAGGGACATTTAAAAGACCCCTGGATAGGCACAAGGAAGATAATACAATGAAGGATATGTAGGTTAGTCTGATCTCAGAGTAGGATAAAAGGTCAGCACAACATCAAGGTTCTATGTTCTACCTCCTTTGGCAGCACATTCCAGGCACTTACCATTGTCTGTAAAAAGAAAACTTGCCTCTCATCTCCTTTAAAAACTTAGCCCTTTTACCTTAAAACCCATGTCCCCTAGTAATTGACATTTCTGCCCAGAGAAAAAGGCTCCACTATCCATGCCTCTCATAATTCAGTAAACTTCCATCAGGTCGCCCCTCAGCTTCCAACATTCAAGTGGAAACAAGAAGTTTAATTAATTTATCCTCACAGCAATACACTCCAAACTAGGCAACATACTGGTTTTCCATTTTGCCTCTGCTTCACCCATCCCCCACATATTTTGTCACATGGCACTGGCTTCAGTCTTGGTCATTCAGAGCTCCTAATCCCCCTATAATCTCTCTATGCACTGTCATTATCACCTCTTTATTGCTACCTTTGCTTCTGGAGCCATGACACACCTTCTCTCAGCTTAGTATAAAGTTCTCTCCGATGAAGGGCTTATGCCCGAAACGTCGAATTTCCTATTCCTTATAAAGTTCTCTCCGCCTACTTGCAGAACATTTCAGAGAACACCTCTGGGACACCCGGGCCAACCAACCCAACCACCCCGTGGTTCAAACTTCAACTCCCCCTCCCACTCCACCAAGGACATGCAGGTCTTTGGACTCCTCCATCGCAAGACCATAGCAACACGACGACTGGGGGAAGAGTGCCTCATCTTCCGCCTAGGAACCCTCCAACCACAAGGGATGAACTCAGATTTCTCCAGTTTCCTCATTTCCCCTCCCCCCACCTCGTCTCAATCCCAACCCTCGAACTCAGCACCACCTTCCTAACCTGCAATCTTCCTGACCTCTCCTCCTCCGCCCCCACTCCCACCCCCACTCCGGCCTATCACCCTCACCTTGACCTCCTTCCACCTATCGCATTTTCAACGCCCCTCCCCCAAGTGCCGCCTCCCTACCTTTTATCTTAGCCTGCTTGGCACACACTCCTCATTCCTGAAGAAGGGCTCATGCCCGAAATGTCGATTCTCCTGCTCCTTGGATACTGCCTGACCTGCTCCGCTTTTCCAGCAACACATTTTCAGCTCTGATCTCCAGCATCTGCAGTCCTCACTTTCTCCTAGTATAAATACCTCCCTATTTCTCCCTTTTTTTTAGCTTTGACAAAGGGTCAATTAGACTCGAAACATCAGCTCTTTTCTCTCCTTACAGATGCTACCGACTTGCTGAGATTTTCCAGCATTTTCTCTTTTGGATACTGGTAAACCATTTATGTACTGCCTCCAAAGCCTCCTCATCCTTCTGGTGGTGTGGCACCCAGAACTGTGTACAATATTCTAACTATAGCCTGAGTAAAGTTCTATACACCTGCAACATAAATTTACCAATCTTTAACCTCCATGCCCCAACTGAAGAAGGCAAGCATGACATATGCCTTCCTGAACGCCATCAAATATTGAAATAGGACAACAAAATTAATCCATTACTACTGCTCTAGAGAGCAAGTCTGGGAATTAATAATAGAAAAGGAGGACACAGTGGAGGTGTTGAACTTTCCTCATTCCGGATGAAGGGCTTTTGCCCGAAACATCGAATTTCCTGTTCCTTGGATGCTGCCTGACCTGCTGCGCTTTAACCAGCAACACATTTTCAGCTCTGATCTCCAGCATCTGCAGACCTCACTTTTTACTATAAAGAGAAGGCTTGTAAGCCTTACCAAAAATGCTTAGAAATCAATAGATGAATTAAAACAATGACCATCACTAGACAAAGTCTTGGATCTGAAGGCTAACAATTTGACTGGGTCATAAAGCCTACATCTGGGGTCTTAAAAAAAAGTGTCTGATGAGTTGGCAATTTATCAAAAAACAATCTTCTAAAATTGTGCAATCCCAGTCGATTAGAATAGTCAATGTAAAACCTTTATTCAAGAAAAGAGGGAATCAGCAGGAAACAAAAGATATCTTTGCCTCAAATTTGCCAAAGGGAAATTGCTTGAATCCATTGTGAGGGAAATGATAGCAATATGATCAGTCAGAATTAAAATGGTTTTATGAAAAGGAAATCACATTTAACAAAGTTTCTGGAGTAAGTAACACAAGGCAGATGAAGAGGAACATTGGATGCATGCACTTGGATTTCCAAAAGGCATTTGGCACTATCACACATTAAAGGTTGCTGCATAACAGCATGTAGTATGGGGTAACAGATTAGTGTGGAGAAAGAATTGGCTCGCAAATAGCAAGGCAACAGGAGGGACAAATGGGTAAATTTAGGCAAGTTGTAGTAGCAAAGTGTTGGGACTTCAATTATTTACAGTTCATGTCAAATGCATGGTAGCAAAATTTGCCAAATTGCCAAAATAGGTAGGAAAGTAATAACTGGATAAAAGCAAATTACTATGGATGCTGGAATCTGAAACCAAAAGAGAAAATGCTGGAAAATCTCAGCAGATCTGGCAGCATCTGTAAGGAGAGAAAAGTGCTGACGTTTAGAGTCTAACTGACCCTTTGCTAAAGCTTTGACAAAGGGTCAGTTAGACTCTAAACATCAGCTCTTTTCTCTCCTTACAGATGCTGCCAGACCTGCTGAGATTTTCCAGTGTTTTCTCTTTAGGTAGGAAAGTAAGTTGGCAAGAGGAAGTAAAGCGTTTGTAAAAGAATGGATATGGCAATAATACTGAGCAATGGAGTAGAATGGTGGGCGGCACGGTGGCACAGTGGTTAGCACTGCTGCCTCACAGTGCCAGAGACCTGGGTTCAATACCTGCCTCAGGCGACTGACTGTGGAGTTTGCACATTCCCACAGTGTCTGCGTGGGTTTCCTCCGGGTGCTCCGGTTTCCTCCCACAGTCCAAAAACGTGCAGGTTAGGTGAATTGGCCATGCTAAATTGCCCATAGTGTTAGGTGAAGGCGTAAATGTAGGGGAATGGGTCAGGGTGGGTCACGCTTCGGCGGGTCGGTGTGGATTTGTTGGGCCGAAGGGCCTGTTTCCACACCAAGTTATCTAATCTAATGTGGGAAAATGTGAACTTTTGCATTTTGACCGGAAGAGCAGAAAAACAGGATATTATTTTTAAAAAATACTAATTTTTTTTATGGATGCAGTTAGTTCAGGAATCAAGAATTCAGGTTTTTAGGCGAACAACTAGGCTTTTTGCAAAAGGCAGAGGATGAGCTGGGTACTTCTCTATAGGAAGCTGTACCCAAATAAACTCAAAATAATATTCAAACAAAACTCAACTCATGATAGCCATGCACTCGGGAATGTAATTTCCGAGTAAATACGTCTAAGCAATTAGCCAAAGGAATGTGACTTCCAAGAATTGTCCTTAAAGAAAGTCCCAGTAACCTTCTGATGGCTTGTTTAAAAGGCCAAGTATCTCTTTAGTACTTCACTCAATCTTTTCAATATGAATACTCAAAAGAAATGCATAATGAAGTCTCTTCATCCCTGAAGGATTCTTGGCAATTATTGCCAGGAAAATAGAATATGAAAAGGTAGGGACTACCGTCATGCAGGGCCATATAAAAATCACATTTAGAGTACTGGGTACAGTTTTTGTTTCCTCAGTTTAAAATAACACAACCATGTTAGAAGCAATTCAGGGAAGGATTGCTTGATTCATTCCTGGAATGAGGCAGTTCTCCAATGAGGCAAGTTTAGACAGTTTGGCCCTGTACCCCTTGGAGTTCAGGAGGAGATGATCTTACTGAAATAGATGAAATTCTGAAGGGATTTGATTGGTTGGATACTATGGGCTGGTTTCCTCTTGTTGGGAAGACTGGAACTAGGGGACAGTTTAAAAATAAAGTTACCCTCCTGAGATAGAGAGAAGATTTTTTCCCTGAATGGTGTGGAATTCTCTTGTCCAGAAATCAGTGGAGGCTGTGTCCATGACTATATTCAAGGCTGAGTAAAATTTTGTTTTTTGATAAAGTATGGTCAAGGACTATGGAGGGCATTTAGTAAAGTTGGAGTTGTGATCACAACCAGATCAGCCATGATTGTAGTGAATGTCAGAGCAGGTTTGAAGGCCTGAAGAACCTAATGCTGCTGTATGTTCCTACGCCATATTTCCTGTGATTTTACAATGATCTGGAATGCACTCCTCATATGCAAGCAAATATAATGAATTCAGCAGCTGGATTAACTGCAAAACTGTCAGCATTACTATTACTGCAATGAAATTGGTAGCACGCATGCGTATAGATGAATAGACAAATCAAGAAAGTACTCTGATTCTGCAGAGAGGTGCTGTTAAGTATTCCAGAACAATCTCCCAAAGCACCCAGGAGACTGATGAAAATGTCCAATTAGAGACAGCCTGGGTTCAAATCCCATCTGCTCCAGGTATGTACTAACATCTCTGGACAGCTTGATTTGAAACTATTTATACTGTCATTCACACTGTAAAAATATTGAAAAAGTTGCACCTTTTGTATTTTGGTTTAAGTGGTAAACCAGTTTCAAAATTGCAAGCAAATGCTCTCAAGCTGGCCCTCAAACAAATATTATTTCAGGAATTTTAGAAAAACACCAGTTTTAAAACTCTTGAAGTAAAATTTATGGTTTTTAGCTTCTTAAAATCCAAAATAATAATTTATTTTGCAACCTGAAAATTTAAAGTCAAAAGGACAAAGTGCTTTTTACTTGCTAGAAAGCATTAAAACAATTGACCGTGCTTGCCAACATCACAACAACACAATTGACTACCGGGGATTTCCTGGACTTGATGCAAGATGTAAAGCACATCAGAAGAAATTCCATGCCACAGAGATCACTGGATCCCTGAAGTAAGCTGCAAGCTCTGTTGCTTCACAGGTAATTGGAAAATCCTTCACTTTAATAACTTTCTAAAGACCACTGAGCACATGCTTGAAAAGAAATGTTTTCAGGTCTATGGGCGAAGAGCAAGAAAATAAGATTCGTGTAAAGTTCAATGATTGGCTGGCAAATGTCACTAAATTCATGCCTGAAGACAGATTTTATTTTCAGTGAATCAGACATCATTAACAAAGATTATTTAAATTAAGCAGAAACAAATGCAATTAAAGTCTGAGTTATCAGGCAATTTATTAAAAATTGATTTCCAATGCCTTCTATATAACTACTGTTGCTAAACAACTGTGAAATGGGTAAATCATGACATTATTATTAACTTAACTAAAACCTCAATAAACTGTTTGACAAAATTTACTTTTCATACAAACATACAGAATTCATACTCCCAAAACACATTTTCTCCTGTTTTACCACCTACCATATGTCTTTTACAATATTAGGGTAGTAATCTAGAAGAAAAATCCTTAATACATTTTTAACCATTAAAAGACTATCTCCAGAGAAAAACAACCTGCAATAAAACCACACCCAGATGTGCAAAACATTAAATCAACAGACAAGAATGATGACAATTCGCTAGTAATATTAACTTCCAGTGAAGGCAATGTAATCTTGTACACTTTTTAAAATGTGAACTGTAGGTGTTGTACCAGGATTTAAATAAAGGAATTAAAACAAATATCAGTATATGCCAATAATTAAATCACAATTGTGCTAATTTTCCCAAACTCAATCTCACAACTTTCATGTTGCCGTGAATTTCATTTATACCACCAAGCGCTAAGTAACAAGAACGGCTTTTCTGCATATCAGTCTTAATCAACTTCGGGCAGAACAGAACATCACCATCCTGGTTGACCAGAAAGCCATCTGGACCAAAAACACAAAATGCTGGCAATCACAGCAGGTCAGGAAGCATCCATGGAGAGAGGTCAAGCCAGAGCTAACTGGACCAATCAAATAAATATCCAGCTAAACAGCTGGTCAGATTCTGCAGATTTTGTGGACAGTAACTCATGCTTTGACATCTAAAAGCCTGCCTGCCATCTACAAGGCACACATCAGGAATAAAACTTAATCATCTCTACTTTCCTGGATGAACATTATAACAACATTTTGCCCACCATTCAAGACCACCTACCTACCTGCTTTTTCAGCACCTACTCGCTACTTAAACGTTTACGTGCTTCATTTATGGCACAAGGTAACACAATCTTACCACCAATGGTGGAAAGATGTGTCAAGGTCCTTTAACAGCTTCCAAACCTGCAAGCTCTAATCATTACAAGAGCAAAGGTAGGAGACAGAATCACCATTTTCAAGTTTCCAACCAATTCACTCCTTCCTTAATATCATTATGAAAACACACATGAAAAACAAATCTAGCACCTGAAGGGGATGACTCACTACTTTCTCAACAGCAACATGGACAGGCAATAAATAGTGGCCTTGCCAATAATGCTCACTGTCAAAACGGAATTCCTTTAAAAACAAATCAATATTTAGACATAGTTTCAAAGGTAGATAACCTCTCCTTCGCCTAGAAATACGTACTTATTATGCATGAATTTCTTCAAATACTCTCATTCACGATCGATATTTTGCAGGGTTCTGAGGTCTCAAATCACCCAATCTGTTGCCAAAAACAGGCATGGTAAAAATAACTCAATTGTGTTGAGGCTGAATGCCAATCATTTAACCATTTGGTCTGTGGATGTTGACCCTCAATGCAGAATGCCAACTCAGCACTATGGTCTCACTCCTCAGAGGACCTTACCCTACCATCTTCATAGTTCCCCAATCTGACACTATCCACTTCTCAAGACAATTGAAAAAGTACCAACTATTTTACTCTCACTTGATTATTTTTCCTCCACCCAGTTTATACCTACTAACATCCAGGTCTCCATCCATTACACTCCCATCACCTCAATCAATTCCAGTTTTCTGGCCACAGCTGATTAAAAATATCCACATTAAGAATTTTGCTGTTTTTGCTGTCTATACCTCGAAAGTGACTTAGTTTTAAAACATCTGTAAAAAAAAACTGCTTTTCCAGTCTTGTTTATACAAATCTTAAAAATCATTAACACGCACAGAAAGATTATGGCTCAATGTCAGATACAGAAGTAGAAGCTATTATAGTGATTTTGATGCACATCTGCAGTTACCTGCATTTTAATATGTACAAAACATGTTAAAACACACAATGCTCAGGACGGTTTGCCGGAAAAGCAATTTACAGCAAAAATGCAGCTATTTAGTCCATGAAGTGTCAAGAAAATTACATGCAAAATGTTTTGCTCAAAGTAGTAAACATTTACATTGAAGGCAATGGAAAATAAAAATAAGCATTTCCCATGAATTAAAATACTAAAAAGAGAAGTTCAGGAAAACCAAATTTATCAGATCAATGACAGTTCAAAGAAATTTGTATGACTTAATTAAATTAAATTATCATCCAAAGGCTTCAAAAATGGTTTGGTTAAAAGAAGTGCCACATTAAGGACTCTGATCCGAATCTCCACAGACACAAGTTAGATGTGAGTTGGGATCAAATTTGGTTTTTAAGATGTTAAAGTCCAAAGCCAGGTGAAACCTTACTAATAAAGCCATGGGATGATTTCTTAATCCCGCAATATTGGAAGCATTTTGATTCCTGCCTGACTGAATAGCCAAGAATAAATAAGGTCAAATACAGCCACCTAAAAAAGCAAATCTGAATCTTAGCAACTAGGTAGTACAAACTGTTGGATTTTCTGTCAATAGTGAATAACTCTGTTGTGCAATTATAGGTGAATATACAAGGAAGGTAATCTGTACACATACAGGTAGGTAACCCACTGAATCGCGGTTGCATCTTCTCTTTCTGTATCATTATGCAAATACAAAAATTGTATGAAGTGAAATAAATGAATTCACCAACACCTATTCTTTCATTTCACTTTACTAGAAAACAATGAATCAAACAAAACCTTATTTCAGCTTGTGACAACTCAGCTAAATGGAAAAATTAAATATGCATAAGACGAAATTTATTCCAGATCACATTGCAGTTTCATGGCTGCATTTTGAGCCCCATTCCTACGTAAAGTAATTATAACAATGAGAACCAATCCGCATAAAGAGCAATCAGACCACTTTTGGGAACTGATTTATGCTACAGACCCCAAAAGGGTGAAAGCAGACTTAAATCATAATAGTGATAACATTGCCTTGATGTAATCTTTCTAAGTGTAAGAATGACGTCACCAAGAAAGAAAAACTTGCATTTATGTACCAACTTTCACAACCTCAAATTGCTCCAAAGCCCATCACAGCCAATTAAACAGCTTTGCATAACAATAAAATCTATCCATTCACATGGCATGTGTCCCTAGATGTACAATACTACTTAAAAGCAAAGACAAATTGCTGGCGATACTCAGCACATCTGGCAGCACCTGTGAAGAAAGCATGGTTAACTTTTTGAGTCCTATGACTCTTTTTCAAATTGTTAGCAACCAGGAAACAGTGGTATGTATGCTGAAGACCAGGTTAGAGAGGGGGTGATTCAGGCAGTGGTGAAATGAATGGACACATGAAGATGCAGCCCAGAGAGAGTGAGAGCGAGATATGAAAGGTGTAGGTAAGCAAGGAATTTTTATGATGCGGAGGAGCCAGTGTTTGACTAGGGTGGACAAAGTAAAAAATCTCAACACCAGGTAATATTCCAGCAGGTTTATTTGGAAGCACTAGCTTTTGGAGTGCTGCTCCTTCATCAGGTAGGTGTGAAACAGGATCTTAAGATACAGAATTTATCGCAAAAAATTACTGTCATGAAATTGAAATGATATATTGAAAAACCTAGATTGGTGTTAAGTCTTTCATCTTTTAGAATGGGTTGCAGGTTTTAGTTCATTAATTTGTAAATCCCAGGACTTTTTCTTCAGTCACATTTGACATAACCCAAGGTTTGATATAAAAAAAAGTGACGTCTCAGCTCAGGAATTTTTAAGATTGCAGGCCAGGGTAAAAGAAAAGCTGAATAAGTGGTGGCAAGTGATAAATCTAGGAGAAAGCAATCCACACAATATGATAAAAGGTCTAAGGATAGGTGAGAATTTTCAACTGTGCTTAAAAGCAGCCCGTGTTATAACAGGAAAATATGTGAGCTGGATAAAAAAAATTGCAGGTTAGAATCAGGCTTTAAAGTCCTTGAAATCGATGTTGAGTCCTAGAAGCTGCAGGGTCCCTGAGAAAATGAGATTTTGTTCTTTGAGCTTACACTGGGACTTGCTGGAACTCTGCAGTAGGCCTGTGACAGAAAAGCTGATGGGAAATACAGTAGTGTGTTGAAGTGGCAGGCAACTGGAAGCTCAGCGTCATTTTTGCAGACAAAATGTAATTGCTGGAAGGGAGAAGTAAACCATTGTGTCCTGGAGGGAAAGGTTCCGCAAAATGCTGACAAGGGAGTACAGGGGAGTGTGTCCCATTGTAATATCCTGTTGGGAGTGACAGAAATGATGGATTACAATCATTTGTGCACATAGGTTGATAGGGTGGTAAGTGAGCAGAAGATGGTCCCTACTATTTTGAGAGGGAAGGTAAAGGTGAGGGCAGAAGTGAGGGAGCTCAGTTGGATACGGCTAAGTGTCCTGTTGACCATGCTAGCTTGGAATCCCCAGTTGAGGAAAAAGGTGGTAATTTCTCAGGCTCCATTGCAGAAGATGGCATTGTCAGAACAAATATGATGGAGAAGAAGAAACTGGGAGAATGGGATGTAGTTCTTACAGGAAGCAGTGTGCAAAAAAATGTACAGTCGATGAACAGTGGGAGTCACCCATTCTCTCTTACTCTTAGCTCTCATCACTTATTCAGCTTTACTTTTACCCTGGCCTATCCATAATCTCATTTGTTACCTATCCCTTTCACATCTCACACGCTCTGGGCTCCATCTCCACCTATGTACTCACTTCTCCCCCTTCCCACCTACAATATAAATGCCACTTTTTCCTAGATGCTAGCAATTCTGAAGAAGAGTCACCACACGCAGTGCTGACTCTGCTTTCATCCCACAGATGTTCCCAAATCTGCTGAGTTTCTCCAGCAATTTTTTTTTTTTTGCAAATTCAGGTCTCCAGCATTTGCAGTTCTTTGCTTTATTGTAGTACCTCAAAACGTTAATAAACATCAGAGGTAGTGCTTCATATCCTGATACAGCCGGTTTCCAGGAAAAGCTAACCAGTTCAATCCAGGTTGAAGGAGTTTAAAACCAGTGTGGTAGTGCATTTGAATGTTAAGTGTTATGATCCAGGCCAGACTCCCTCAAAACATTTCAAGGAGGTATCCCAGACTCTAACTTTGCTTGTTGTTTCAAGCAGATGTTTCTGTTTTTCAGCAGCAGCAGCAACTCGAAGGGCGGGAAGTTGCACCAGGGGCCTGCCGGAGCGGTGAGTCACTGATTTGTGCTTTTAAATTTGAAGTCAGAGAGCAGAGGTTTCTGGGAAAGGAGGGACTTCTTATTTCCATCCAGCTATATAAGTCAGTGCTTTTTCAACATGAGACCCTACCTTTGTAATGCCTCCCACCCAACCACCTCCTCTAACCTTAGAGACCAGGGACACATCAGGTAAGCGTCTTCTTTTTTACTTTGTGATAAGGGGGCTAGCAGTGCAGGGAGAGCAATGTTCCTCCTGCATGATGTTTGGGGTGAGGGACACCATTAGTGTCCAATCCAAATACATCTAAAGGAAGTGCACCCAACTCTTGCTCCTCCAAGACCGTGTTAGGGAACTGGAGCGGGAGCTGGATGAACTTCAGTCCATTCAGGAGGCAGAGGTTGTGATAGATAAGAGTTAAAGGGAAGTAGTTACTCCTTGGCACGAAGAAAGCTGGGCAACTGTTCAAAGGCGGAAGGAAAAAGACAGTCAATGGAGGAATCCCCTGTGGTCGTTCCCCTGAAAAACATGTATACCGTTGAGGGTGGAGGACTTACTAGGGGCAAGCAGTGGGGCCCAGGTCTCTGGCACAGAGCCTGTCCCTGTTGCACAGAACGGAAGGAGGGAAAGGAAGAGAGTGTTAGTCATTGGGGACTCGATAGTTAGACGGTTTGTTGGGAATGAACGAGACTCGCGGTTGGTGTGTTGCCTCCCAGGTGCCAGGATCCGCGATGTCTCTGATCATATCTTTGGGTTCCTGAATGGAGAGGATGACCAGCATCAAGTCGTTGTCCATGTAGGTACCAACAACAGAGGTAGAAAGAGGGATAGGGATGTAAGGCAGGATTTCAGAGAGCTAGAGTGGAAGCTGAGAGCTAGAACAAGGTTGTTATCTTTGGTTTGTTACCCATGCCACGTGATAGTGAGGCGAAGAACAGGGAAAGATATCAACTGAACACATGGCTGCAAGGATGGTGCAGGAGGGAGGGTTTCAGGTTCTTGGATAATTGGGCTCATTCTGGGGAAGGTGGGACTTGTACAAACAGGACGATTTTCACTTGAAACAGAGGGGTACTAATATCCTGGGTGGGAAATTTGCTGGTGCTATTCAGGTGGGTTTAAACTAGCTCAGCAGGCGAATGGGAACTGGAGGTGTAGTTGCAGTGCACAGGACGATGACAGCAGGAAGAACAGGGACAGGATTTCGAGGTCACAGGAATGTGCTGGCAGACAACGAAATGGTTTGAAGTGTGTTTACTTCAACGCCAGAAGTATCCGAAATAAGGTAGGTGAGCTTGCAGCATGGATAGGTACCTGGGACTTCGATGTTGTGGCCATTTCGCAGACATGGATATAGCAGGATGTGTAATGGGTGTTGCAGGTTCCAGGGTTTAGATCTTTAATTAAGAACAGGCAAGGCGGTAAAAGAGAGGGAGGTGTGGCTTTGTTAGTAAAGGATAGCATAACGGTGGCTGAGAGAACTTTTGACGAGGACTCGCCTGCTGAGGCAGTGTGGGCTGAGGTTAGAAACAGGAAAGGAGAGGTCACCTTGCTTGGAGTTTTTTTATAGACCACCACTGAGTTCCAGGGAGGTGGAAGAGAGGATTGGCAAAATTATTCTGGGTAAGAATGAAAGGAACAGGGTGGTCATTATGGGAGAATTTAACTTCCCCAACATTGACTAGAAACGATATAACTCTAGCACGTTGGATGGATCAGTTTTTGTCCAATGTGTACAGGAGAGTTTCCTGACACAGTATGTTGAAGGGCCGACAAGAGGGGAGGCCACACTGGATCTGGTGCTTGGTTGTAGGTGAGCACTTTGGAGAGAGAGACCATAATTCAGTTATGTTTAGTTTAGCGATGGAAAGGGATAGGTACATGCCACAGGTTAAGAGTTATCGATGGGGCAAGGGCAATTATAATGCAATTAGACATGAATTAGGATGCATAGAATGGGGTAGCAAAATGCAGGGGGTGTAGACAATGAAAATGTGGAGCTAGTTTAAGGAACAGATATTACGTGTCCTTGATAAGTATGTCCTTGTCAGGCAGGGAGGAAGTAATAAGGTAAGGGAACCGTAGTTTACAACATAAATTGCACTTCTTGTTACAAAGAAGAAAGAGGTTTATGCGTTGATGAGGCAAGATGGTACAGATGAGGCAATGGAGAGTTACATATCAGCTAGGAAGGATTTAAAGAGAGAGTTAAGAAGAGCAACGAGAGGACACGAGCAGTCTTTAGTAAATAGAATAAAGGTGAACCCTAAAGCTTTCTATAGGTATGAGAGGAATAAATGGATGATTAGGATAGGAATAGGACCAAATACAGAAGTGAGAAGTTGAGTGTGGACCCTGTGGAGATCAGAGAGGTGCTAAAAGAACATTTCTCATCGGTTTTCACTCAGAAAAAGTTGAATATTGTAGAGGAGAAGAATGAGGTATGCGTTATTAGACTAGAAAGGATCGAAGTTAGTTACGAACAGGTGTTATCAATTCTAGAATGAGTGAAAATAGACAAGTCCCCTCTGCTGAATGGGATTTATCCAAGGATTCTCTGGGAAGCTAGGGAGGAGATAGCAGAGCCTTTTACTTTGATATTTGAGTCATCATTGTCTACAGGTTTGGTACCAGAGGACTGGAGGATTGCAAATGTTGTGCCCTTGTTCAAGAAGGGCAGTAGAGATGACCGAGGTAATTATAGACCACTGAGCCTTACTTCTGTTGTAGGAAAGGTTTTGGAAAGGATTGTAAGAGATAAGATTTATAATCATCTAGCAAACAACAATTTGATTTCAGATAGTCAACATGGTTTCGTCAAGGACAGGTCGTGTCTCACAAACCTCATTGAGGTTTTTGAGAAGGTGACCAAGCATGTAGATGAGTGTAGGACAGTTGACATGGTGCAAATGGACTTCAGTAAAGCCTTTAATAAGGTTCCACGTGGTAGGCTGTTGGAGAAAATGCAGAGGCATGGAATTGAGGGTGATTTAGCAGTTTGGATTAGAAACTGGCTTTCTGAAAGAAGGCAGCGAGTGGTGGTTGATGGAAAATATTCAGCCTGGAGTCCAGTTACTAGTGGTACCCCACAATGATTGGTTTTGGGACTACTGCTGTTTGTCATTTTTATAAATGACTTAGACGCAGGTAGCGGTGGATGAATTAGTAAATTTGCAGATGACACTAAAGTCAGTGGAGTACGGGACAGTGTGGAAGAATGTTACAGGTTGCAGGGGAACTTGGATTAACTGCAGAATTGGGCTGAGAGGTGGCAAATGGAGTTCAATGCAGCTAAATGTGAGATGATGCACTTTGGTAAAAATAACAGGAAGGCAGAGTACTGGGTCGATGGAAAGATTCTTGGTAGTGTGGATATGCAGAGGGATCTTGGAGTCCATGTACATAGATCCCTGAAAGTTGCCACCCAGGTGGATAGTACTGTTAAGGCGGCCTACAGTGTGTTAGGTTTCATTAGGAGAGGGTTTCAGTTCCAAAATGTCAATATCATGCTGCAACGAGACAAAACGCTAGTACAGCCACACTTGGAATATTGTGTACAGCTCTGGTCGCCATATTTCAGGAGGGATGTGGAAGCATTGGAAAAAGGTGCAGAGGAGATTTACCACGATGTTGCCTGGTCTTATGAGGAAAGGCTGAGAGACTTGAACCTGTTCTCATTGGCAAGGCGATAGCTAAGAGGGGATTTGATTGGGATATACAAGATGATCAGAGGATTAGATAGGGTAGACAGTGAAAGTCTTTTTCCTAGGATGATGACATCAGCTTGTATGAGGGGGCATAACTACAAATTGAGGGGTGATGGATTTAAAACAAGTGTCAGATGCAGCTTCTTCACTCAGAATGGTAAGGTAATGGAATGCTCTACCTGACAATGTAGCTAACTCAGCCACATTAGGGAGATTTAAACAATCCTTAGATAAGCACATGGGTGATGATGGAATAGTGTAGGGAGACGAGCTGAGAATAGTTCACAGGTCAGCGCAACAGAGGGCCGAACGGCCTGTTTTGCACTGTATTGTTCTGTGTTCTATGTTCTAAAATGAATATTCCAGAAGTGATGCAGTTGGTCAAACCACTTAGTTTTAAACAAAACAATTTATTTACAAGATTATCGTATGAAACAACAAAAAAAAACAGAATAACTTAACCTATCTGAAAACCAAGATTACACCAAATTAATGATGCTGTTCCAAATACTTGCTACAATCCCCATAAGCACTGAGACAGCAAGAGCGACAGCGAAATGGCAGCATGGAACACCCTCTTCCACGTAGCTGTTTCTTGGATCAGCAGCCTCAAAACTGGATTAACTGCTTAAAACCCAAACCAAACCAGAGAAAAACTGAGCTGGGAGAACCAGCCACTCCCTTTTCACTGTACAAGTGTTTCTTTTAAAGATTTGAAAGCTTTTGCCTAAGGCATTACCTGTTAACTATAATCAAACTGGTCCTTAAACCCATCTAAGCCAGACTTTTTGGATTCCTTGCTTTTACAACCTCTAGGAAAAACAAAACAAGGATGACATAATCTTGTTAATGGAGCAGTTTCATCACTTTTAAGTCACGTTGCTAAAATGTGTATTTAGTTTTTAGTCAAGCCTGATGTCTTAAGAGACAATATATTTCAGATAGAATGTATCTAGCTATTAGCAAATCATAACCATTACTACTGATCAAGATCAAGCCTAACGATGTTCACGTGGATGTATGTCTTCAATTAGTTGAGGATTGGTGGTAGCAGATCTTCAGCGGATCTTCCCAAGGCATCTTAAATGGTTCTGTGGAACATGAATAGATGCCAAATATGATAGAAATGGCAAGCAGAATGATGCCTTGTACTGCAGCACATGGGAGTTGCTGGATAACAATATGATTCTGAATGAACATATCTGTAACAAGTAAGTGCAGCTCAAGCAATTTCAGATCTGGGTTAAGAAGCTAGAATCTGAGCTGTGGACCCTGTGTCATGAGGGAGAGGTAATATAACCTGAACACTTTACTCCAGGAGGTGGTGACACCATTGAGATTGGGTAATTCAAACTTGGTTTGTCATCGAAAAAAAGTGCGACTGTGGATGAGGCAGGGGGCATCTCCAGAAGCCTCAGTTCCTATGCAACAGTTATGGAGGTTCTTGTAAGCTGTGTGGCCAAGAACAGGAACTGCAGGTTAGATGAGTGAACTGATCATGACACAGTGATCCAGAGAAACATTCAAGAGGAGTCAGGAAAACAGTATATTGTAGGTAGTGAGTAGTGAGGTATCACAGATCAGTGCTAGGACCACAGCTATTCCTAACATATATAAAGACTTAGATGAGAGAACTAAATGCAATATCCCAAAGTTTGCAGACAACACAAAGCTGGGGATACAGAGATGCTTCAGTGTGATTAAGTAAGTTGAGTGAGTAATCAAATGCATGATCGATGAAACATATAGTGTGCTCAAATATGTGAGTTTATCAAATAGTGTGCTCAAATATGTGAGGTGGCAAAAAGAGGAAGGCAGATTGTTGTCTAGTGATGAATTAGGAAAGGGAGAGGTGCAACAAGACCTGGGTGTCATTTTACACCAGTTGCAGAAAGTATGTCCTTATTATCTCCTAAGATTTGTTGAAGAAGTTCACTGCCTGCCATTTGGAAAAAGGCCCATTTATTCCTACATTATTCCTCAAATGTAGATAGAGAACTGTTTGGCAGACAGGAAACAATGACAGATTTGAAGTAGCTTGCGACTCACAGCAAAGATACTTCCCAGAAAGGAAAATTCCAGGAAGGTGATAAACCAACTACGGTTAACTAATGAAAAAATTGAAAGAGAAGAAACAGTGGATAGCCAGAAAATTGGGAAAGTTTCAAAAGCCAAAAGAGTACAAAAATAAACGAGGGGACAACCACCTGTGGGTAAACTTGCGAATGATTTAGAAATGGAAAGCTTCAGCTTCTTTAAACATATAAACAGGAAGAGGGCAAAGTGAACATAGACCCCTTAGAGAAAGAGACTGCAACAATTATGGGGAACCAGAAACTGGCTGAGAAGTCACTGACAATGGGATTAGATAGCTTGATATCTTGTCAACATGGATAATTCGGACTGGAGGGTCCATGACTAAGTTGAATAAATGCTTTGCGTCAGTAGAAAGCACAAATAGCATCCCATAAAATTCTAAATACTCAAGAGGCAAAAGTCGGGTGGGAACTAAATATAATAACTGTATTTCACATTCAAGGCTGAGACAGATTTTCAATCAACAAAGGAATCAAGGTTATAGGAAGGAGAACAAAGGTGAAGTAGAGGATCAGATCAGCTACATGGTTCCACCATTCAGTGACAGATTTGATGGGCCAAATGGCCTATTTTTGCTCTTACAGGTCATGACCTAATGCCTAGATAATATTCTCTTTAATAAAACGCATCATGATTTTGGTTCGTAGCTAAATATTGGCTAGCACATCAGAAGAAACCCTCAGTTTGTTACTGCAAAGTGTAGTCGGATCTTTTCCAGCCTTTGGTGAGGGACCTTGATTTACTGTCTCATTCAAAAGGTGTATTCTGACTGAGGCAAATGTTCTAGCCACAACCATGTCAGATATCAAAAGCTAAATGCACAGCACATTTTACAATGAGATCCTACCTTACATTAAAGTGCATAGCATTCATCATTAAAGTGCAGATCAAATATCAAGAAAATACATAGCAGTTTTGAATCACCTTGGCACAAAAAAGACCATTTATCAGAGAAAATACTTTAGAATAACCAGTAGAATTCTCCACAATATGAAAAGGGACAGTGGTAAATAGTGAAGTTATTCCTTTTAAATAACAGGAAAAAAGATATAAACGAATGACTAATAGCTATTATTGAGCAGACTTTGTCCATTCTCTATTTATCTGGTAAGCTGATCTTGCTTACGTTTTAATAATATTCGCAAATAATATGATTGAGGATTCCTAGCTGTCGTGACTCCTCCACTGCTTAAGGATTTACACAGGAACTGTGCCCATGCGTCATCATTGACAGAATCCTCACCAGAAGAAACGTAAGCCTAAGTTAGTAACCCTAGAATTTAGTCCATCGCTGTAAAAAAACACATGGAAATTAGGTGAAATATAGAAACAGCAAGAATGAGGTACTGTTTGTTTTGAATGCACACATGATAAAGCTTTTTTTTACTAATGATAGTTAGTTGCAGTCATATGTTAATGAATTTCTGTAATTCACTAATGTTTGATATGCTGATATAATATGGACACATATTAACAATGCATCACTGGTTTCACTAGAAATCTGTTATTACTGAATAACGGAAAGTTTTCTCCATGGCACGTCCACATTACTAAACCATATAGGGAGCATTGCTCCCAGTTTTGTGGCATAAGGGTGTAGGGGGCTGAAAAGGTCATCGCTAAGGAGTGCATTATGCACCACCCAACATGAAGGTAAGAGATGGATTTGGGCAGGAGAACAATTTTACATCTCAAAAGGAGTAGGAATTAACATCAGGGTCTCCCTCAGTTTGAGTGACAATATCTATCATACCAATGTAAACTGTACCCAATTGCTCTTATGCAATATAGGATTTCTGTTCAAAAAATGAGCTTCTTCTCAGAGTACCAAGTGGTTTTCCTCTACCATACAAGTGAGCCAGTCCCTTCAGATGCCAACCCAAGAGAAGAGCGGTGGCAGCAAACTGATCTGATGTAACTTTCACCAATGTGTCTCTGACAGAAATTGACTGTGCTTTTTGTTTCATTTTATGCTATAATCTTAGAAGAGAATATTTACGTTTGCCTTTTCCTACAGTGACTATACCATTAAATTTCTCATCTGTCAGCTAAGTACCACATCATAACCATGATTAACTGACCACAATCTTGTCAACATCCCAGTAATTAAGCTCTGTATCACTTAGAAAACTAGTTACAAGTTTTATGCAAGTATTGAAGTATATTCTGCCACCCTTTCAGTATTTCACTTAAAAGAAAACTGCAAATTATGCCCCATCACTTCTTCAGCTCTATACCAAAGTTTTATCATGGAACTCTAATCCTATTTTGATAATCATGCAATCTCTAACTCCTTTTCTCTTTGAAACAAAGAATAGGGGCTGAAAGGCATTTGGATTATGGTGCATGTATCTCAGCCATACTACTATTCATAAGAGTTGTATTCAGGCTAAGCGATTAGTGGACACAGGATTCATATTCCTCAGTCTTTGCACATGGAAAACATTCTGCAGCAGCATTGCTGTCAAACTAGTCCTGAACTGCACATAACAGCTTTTCTTCAGCAATCTAAACCAGAATACTCTCTCGACTTTCAGAGAGTATCAGGAAAGGAAATTAAACTTATTGGAGGCTGATGTTTGGCATATTTCTTAAGTTTAAAAAGACTGCATTTGTATGTGTACACAAATACATTCATTTTGCCCAGCAGTGAAATAAACAAACAATTAAAATTGGTCTGATCTGGATACGAGACTTTGTTTTAATGAAAGGTCATGGTAACTATGTCCACCTATTCCAAGGGATTTCTTCAATACTGCACTGGAGTTATCAACTATGATGCTCAGCCTGATTTCACAGCCAGTGCTGAGTGAATATGCCAGCCGTTCATTTCATGCTTGCTTGCTATTTATTTTCTTTTCAAAACTATAATGTGAATCTGTGAGCAAGTGTGAATGGGACAAGCAGCAATACATCTATTTGGTCAGATTTAAGTATCATTAATTACCAGCCCTGAGTACAAATCAAGGACTATCAAATAGAATGGCGAATTCAGCAAAATATCAAATCAGGTACAGCAAGAAGGAGAAAAGGAGAATTATGTTAAGATGGAATGATAAAACAGAAAGCAAAAGAAATTTAAGTTCTCCAAAAATGATTAAAACCTGAAAGCTTCCACATCTTTATTTTCAGTGCCAACTTCTTTCATCAACTGCTGCAGCCCTGGTTGCATGGATACACTCATTACACTTCAGAAGGGAGTGCCAGAGATTTTACCCAGTGAAGGCATGGTGATATAGTTCAAATTGAAGATGGTTTATGGGTTGGAGGGGAATTTGCAAGTGATGACAGTCCCAGACATCTACTACCCTTTCTCTTCAAGATGGTAGAGTTCATGGGTTTAGATATAGTCTAAGGAGCCTTTGTGAATTTCAAGTGCATCTTGTAGATGGTACACACTGCTGTCGCTGTGCAATGACGAGTCAAAGTTTAACAGGTAGTAAATGGGATGCTGATGAGCTGCTTTGTTGACTTTGTGTGTTACTGGAGTTGCACTCATTCAGGAGGCTATTTCATCCTACTCCTGATTTGTACCTTGTGGATGTTGGATAGATTTTCTGTGGCTTATCACAGAACTCACAGCATCTCACCTGCTCTCGTAGTTACAGTATTTTTCTGGCTGCCTCTGTTCAGTTCCTTGTCCATGGTAACCCCAGGATAGAGAGTGCTGAAATCCATGATGGTAACATCACAATGTCATGGTGACAATGGTTAAATTCTTTCCAGTCAGAGATGGTCATTGCCTGGCATACATGAGAGCAATAGCTCTAGAATAAAACTACCAAAAAGCCCAGGTATTTATTTTTACATTTAATTTCCTTTCCCCAAATATGTACCAATAATTAAATTACCTCCATCTCTGTTTGACAATTGGTCTCAGGGCCACATGTAAAAGTTGTGGAGCATGTTGAAAAAAAATTCCAGACAACTATGGTTTCTGGCTTTGAAATTGAGACTGGAGAAATTATAATTTATTGATGAATGCCAAGAGAATCTGTTTGGTGTGCCTTTATCTCCTTAAAATCTGCATTGTGTATCACCTCCTTGGAGATAAGGTTGTTTATCACCCACGTTGATCTGCAGAAACTTGGGAGTTCAAGTAACAAAATTTGGCCAAACTTAAAAGAAACATTGGGCATCTATGAGGTGGTTTCAGTATGATGGCATCGGAGGTAGATACTATTGCAAAGTTCACAGGGAGCTAATTAGTAAGTACAGAACTGATAAGGAAAGTGTGAATTTGCAATATGCTGCAACGTCAGAATAGATTAAAAAGAGCCATGTATTGGTTTACCCTCAAGAAATTTGGGACTACCTTTTGTAATGTATTTTCTTATAGCTAACTAGACTGCAAGAGGCAACACAGACAGACTCTAGCAAACAGTCCATATCACCAACTATTTGAAAGGCTAATCATTTTTCTTCTCCACTTTCAGTATTTAGTAGAACCTTTATGTACAAGAGTAATAGTAAAAATTATGTTTCTAAATACATGATAGGATAATTGTAATGTATGTGAAGCAGAAACATTTTGAGAGTGTTAAAAGGACATTGTAAACTAGGAGAATGAATCTTAAATACATTACTAATTTCACATGTACCACTGTGACTGCATGAATAGGTGCTACTTACTGTGAGCAAAAAGCCAAGTCAACAACTGCAGTCTATTTTGCAAAGAAAACACAGAATAAATAGCACCGAACACTGTATGCCTCATAACAAAGTCATGAACAGAATGCTACAGTAGTGCATTTGGCACTGTTTTTTGTCTACAAGTTTGAAACAGCAAATATTAAAAGTTTTGTCCAGTCTTTAATTGGGTATTAAATGTTGTGGAGTTCAACTGTGTCTGAAATATCTAAATACAAAATCTTAGTGATTAAGACTAAGTAACAAGGGAGAGACTGTTCACAGGAAACAAAGAAGCCTGTTAATGCAAAGAACATGGAAATCTATAAAGGCAGTTTAAAAATAGCTGTAAATAGCAAAACAGTCATTGAAAATAAAAAAAATGTGGTGGACATATTGAATAGTTAGCCATGATTGAATGGCAGAGCAGACTCGATGGGCTGAATGGCCTAATTTCTGCTCCGATGTCTTATGGTCTAATTTTGCAACAAGATTTACAGGAGAGGAAACAGTCAACACGTCAGACATCCAAAAGAAATTAATATTGAATCAAGGACATGGATTGACCAAAATTACCACAAGTAAAGCAATAATGAAGAAAATAATGGCACTAAACAGCAACAAACACCAAGAACAGTTCAAGACGACAGATGAGAATTTTGCTCTCAACTACCAGCTTCAAACGTCATCAATTCAGGGATGGTACCTATTACCTGTACATCAAAAAATAAATCAGAATCCCTACAGTGTGGACTACAGGCCATTCAACCCAACAAGGCCACACTGAAGGGCAATCCACCCAAACCCAATCCCTACCCTATCCTTGTAACTGTGCATTTTCCATGACTAATCAACCTAACCTGCACATCTCTGGATGCTGTGGGCAATTTAGGGTGGCCAATCCACCTAACCTGCACATCTTTGGACTGTGGGAGGAACCTGGAGCACCCAGATGAACTCCATGCAGACAGGAGGAGAACGTGCAAATTCCACACAGTCACCAGAGGCTGGAATCAAACCAGAGTCTCTGGCATTGAGAGTCAGCAATGCTATCCACTGTGCCGGTGTAATATTTATCTTCTACTAAACACTCCAGTCGGAAACTAAGGGTCTGTTTCAAAGATAGAAAGTCAAGTGAAGACTAGAAGCGACCTAAGAGGTTTTTGCGACAATGCCATTAAGTTAGTTTTTTGTTACTAAATTCAGAAATGTCTACTGAATTGATTCTTCCCCCACATTAGATTGGGAAGTCTGGATTATAAACCCAATGAGAATATCAAGCAAGTGGCTCAAGAGGTTTGTCAGGGATGAATGGGTAACTAAAGCAGATGGAATGTGAATGCTTCTGCTAGTCATATAGACTTCCAGAATATATATTTAATAACACTCCTCATAAGAGACTGTTAGCCAAATGTGAAGCTCTAGAACAAATCAGCCAGTCAAGAAACCAGCACAGGTTGAGTCATCAGAACATTGGGTAGGTACTGCAATTGGCAGGATGTGATTAATGGTGTACTACAAGGATCTATTTGAGGACTTCAACTATTCACTATATTCATCAATAACTTAGATGATGGAATTGAAAGCTGCATATAGTACATCTTTACTGATGTACTAATGATGGTCATTCGTAGTAGTGTGCACTGAAACGTAACATTGCAAAACCGTGGCAAATAGATTTCAAAAGTGGGCAAAAATAAGGCAATTTGATTTAGATCTAAAAATGGTTAGAACAGGGTACTTTGTGAGATATTAAGAGCTAGAAACAATCAGGGCCCAAAGAGACTCAGAAGGTTCAGGTACATGCACTAAAATGCAACTAAGTAAAGAAAATAATCAAAAAAAGCTAATAGAAGGTTGGTTATTACATCTAGAAAAATGAAGAAGCAAACTTACAAGAAAATTAGTTCAGCTATATACCTATTCAATTACATCATGGTTGATCATCTACCCAAATGCCATTCAGCCCTTGCTATTTCCATTATCCTTAATATCATTAATCGCCATAAGTCTATCAATTTCTATCCATCTTGAACATATTGAAAGATTTAGCTTCTGGGCTCTTTGGGGTAGAGAATTGAATAGATTCACTATCTTTTGAGTGAAGAAAGTTCTCATCTGTCCTAAATTGCCTGTCTCTTAGTTTGAGATTACGTCCCTGGTTTCACACTCATCACCCAGGGAAACATCCCATCCACAATCACATTCTCATGCCCTGTAAGAATATTTTAACTTTCAAAAGGATTACCTCTCATTCTTCAAAACATAGGCCCACTTTCATTAATCTCCTCCCATAAGACAATCCCTCCCATTGTGTTCCCAAAATGTCAAGTAAATCCCTCCTTTGAAGAAAAGCAAAACTGTCCACAATATTCCAGGCTGAATTTCATTAAACATTCTATACAATGCAAAACATCTTTACTGCATTCTCAAATTCCCTAGTGATGGCAATTAACATTTACTTATTGTATCTGCATGCTCGCTATTAGTGACTTATGAACATGGGCACTCATATCTCTCTGGATGCCAACATTTCTTAACATTTAAATTACTGACAAACCTGAATGCAGAGAGGAAATCCTCTACACTGACCCTGAAAGCATATGAGATCATACAGAATCTGCTCAAACATGGACGAGGACACTTCCTGATGATTACAACCAACTGCCCTCCCTCAACTGAAGTATTTGTGCTCTACCGCAAAGCTTCTCAGGTAGCAAGAATACAGAATATACATGGGATGGAGAGCTGTAAATGTTATCACCAAAAATAGTTTAATTGCACTACCACCCAATTTGGCCAAGACCTCCCTGAAGGACAAAGCTGCCAAGTTAGACGTGCCACAGCGGAAAGAACTAACAGGAGGTAAAAATTACTTGACCTCATTCTCAATCTACCCATCATAGATGCATCTGGCTATAACAATACTGATTGGAGTGATAAGAAAATAACCCTTATGAAGGCAAAGTTCCATTGTTAGGACACTTCACTGAGTCATGGGGCACTATAACCATGTCAAATGGGACAGATTCAAACAGACTGAACAACTTAAAACTTGATGTTATAGGCCATCAGCAACAGAAGTACATACCACCTCAATCTGCAATCCCATGGCCTGGCATATCCTTCACTCTCAAGCCTGGGCACCAATCCTGATTCAAAGAACAGCAGCCAAGAATACCACTGAAGATATCTAAAAGTTTAAAACTAGTGAAAATACAGCACAGACTGCGTGCACGTTAAACAATGAAAGCCATAGACAGAACTAGGAAATCTACTAATAATGGAACAAATGAAGACTTCTGAGTCCTAACACATTCAGTCATGAATGGTGATGGCCAATTAAACTAATAGAAGGTGAAAGCTCAATGAAAAGCTCCATTCTCAATCATGAAAGAGCCCAACACATCATTACAAAAGGTAGTACTAGTATATTTACAATCACTGTCAGCCAGAGAAACTGTACATATAAGCTATTGCAGCCTCCCCAACTTGGAAATACATTATTCCTTAATTGTTAATGGGTTAAAATCATGAAACTCCTCACTCAACAGTGATGTGGAAATATATTCACCACATAATTACAACAGTTCAAGGTGGCAACTCAGTACAAGCTGCTTAAGGGCCATTACTGATGAGCAATAAATGTGGTGTTCACATCCCAGGAATACATAAAAGAAAGCTGACCTATCATGACAAATATAACATTATTACAAACATAGAGAAACAAGTTAATGCTTTGTACTGCAGTTGAGCTGGGGCTTTGTTAGCTCATTTGATTTGAAATGCAGAGTGCTGCCAACAGGGTGGGTTCCATTCATGCAATGGTAGAAGGTACCATGAAGGACTCTCCTTCTCAATCTCTCGTCTGTGGTGACCCTCAGGTTGAACCACCATCAGTCAATTTTCTGTGATGAAACATCAGTCTGTGATCATCTGGGACAAAGGCACTTTTATCTTTAATTTCATAACCAAGGGGGTAGGTTAAATCTGATTGATTCTTATTCAAAATGTAGATAGTCAGCAACAGCTAGAAAGCGTGTTTAAAAACTTTCAAAAAAATGGGAATTGCTACTGACAAAATAAAAACTTCAACAAAAATGCGAAAACAAAGTGGGACTTGCAGAAAACCAAAATCCTATAAAACATGCAAACTGTTTAACAATATCCCTTACCACTGCAGTTAATTAAAACAATACATCATGTTCTCCAAGATTAATTTCTTGAATTTCATGGTCAATAAAAACACAAACATTATTGTACACATTAGATATCCAGCTTCATAATTCCTTCATAATTATAAAAAACATGAGTCAATTAATCTGAATGCATTTATTTGCAGAAAGAAATGATTCCATCAATGCTGGACAGGTTGTTTTCATTTTAGTGAAACACAAAATTCTTATTAAAAAAAAACCCTTGAGAAGCTTTTGTAAGCACAGTCTGATGACTGAATGCCAGCTCTGTTGCCAAGGTAACCCGGCACACAACATATTTCATCCAGACACTTGCACACATTTCTGTAACAAGGTTTCTGGCTCATTCCAATTTATCCACAAACCTTTGCAGTAATCAGACTATTGTGAACATTCTAGCAACACACATCTTTCATGATGAATTAACAAATGGGTTGGTGCACTGATACTGAGAAATAAAGTTGCTTGCATACCTTTCCACTGCATAGATTTATTTTGTAAACTGAAGGTCTGTACCAGAAACTCTATGCAAAGATGCAATCAGTAATTGTGTGGTAAAATTTCACATCAAGTTTGAAAATGATATGGTTCATTTCAAAGTGAGGATCTTCAATTTAAACAAAGGAAACGATGAAGGTGCATGTGGCAGATTGCTGTAGCAGTTTAGAAAAATACATTAAATACGAGCTATTGCTTTGCGTACCATCATGCCTTTTAAATAATCAATTCCTGGCTTACACCAGTCATACATACCTTTAAGATACAAAAACCCAAGAGGGAAAGAAAGGCAATGGTGGTTAACAAAGTAAATTAAATATTGCATTAGATCAGAAAAGGAAGCTCATAACAGTGAAGTAGGTAGCAAACTTGAGGATTGGGAGCAGTTTAAAATTCAGCAAAGGACTAAGAAACAGAATAGCCTATGGATATAAAGTAGCTAATATTAAAAATACTCCGTTAAAAATTTTTTGGATGTGTAAATAGGAATACACACTTGGACGGAAGAATTTACAATTGGAAGTAGGGAAGTGGCTAAGAAATAAAATTGGGTCTTTCACATTCCAACACAGCCTGTCTGTAGATACCGCCTTATCGAACAAAGCATAAACTTCATAAGTTCTTCCTGCCAGCCAGTTTTGCATGAGCAATATCCAGGTTTTGTTTGGATGCCTCATCTACTCAACTACTTGTTCCAAAAAAAATGAAAAATGTCTCAATGTCTTCCTGTTTTAGTTCTGTTTTTTCATCTAGTATTCAATTTTTCTCTCCTTTTCTCTTGCCCGAAATATTCTTTCCAATTCATTTAAGTTTTTTTTGTACTTTTTTTTAGTTCAAGTTGCTTCATTTGCAGTTGAATCCTTGCTAAATCAATTGACTCACCATCTGGCTTGCTTTGCTGTTCTTCCAATGACAAATGTTGTACCAATTCAATTATGCCAGCTTTCCTAATCTCTACTTTTAACTCGAACATTAACTACACAGCCAATTCAATTATCCTCACCTTAGCTATTCTTTACAAATCACTCAGGGATAAACCTTCTACCTTCTACTAAAGTATGACCAACTGCCAAGGTCATTCTGATATGTTAATACATAAAATCTTGGTATATTATCCTTTTCCAATTATTAGCATTCCACTTCCAATTATGACACAACAGTGGTTTGAAACATACAGAGTCACTCTACACGAGGTTATAGATTATGTTGTGTCACTTTTAACTTTGTCCATCCCACTCCAACACCGGCTCCTCCAAATCATAGTCACTACAGTCCAATTACTCCACATAGGCCACAACACAATAAAACAGTATTTTTTCTAGTTACCAAGAAAACTTGAATGTTTCATCTATGACAGGTTTAAAGCAAAATGATCAATTTGGTTTCTTAATAATCATTATCGTGGATTTATTATTGAACAAAGTTTGTTCAATAATAAATCCACGATAATGATTATTAAGAAACCAAATTGAACAAAGTTTGTTCAATAAAGATGCAATAATTAGCTAACACCGACTCTGATGACAAAGCATAAATGATTATCCCTACAATATCCCCAAACCACAGACGGGCAGGTGCATTCTCTCTTCTGAAATGAAAAAAAAACAGGCTTCTCTGCAAAGATTGATTTTCTGGAAAAGAACAGCACTATGGCCAATGGGTCCTTCTTGAAGGCAAAAGGATAAAGCGTGATGTTCCAGGATCTATTGTCTTATATTCTGGCAACACACAGCGCTCCACTCCCTCTGCACCTACCCCAACCCTACCAAACCAGCAGACAATGGGGGCACAGTGGCAGTTTGGCGCACTGACCTCTACAACACTGAAGCCAGGCGCCAACTTGCAGATACCTCCTCCTACTGTCCCCTTGATCACGACCTCATCTCCCATCACGTTCTCCCCGTGTCTGCGTGGGTTTCCTCCGGGTGCTCCGGTTTCCTCCCACAGTCCAAAGATGTGCAGGTTAGGTGAATTGGCCACGCTAAATTGCCCATAGTGTTAGGTAAGGGGTAATGTAGGGGTATGGGTGAGTTGCGCTTCGGCGGGTCGGTGTGGACTTGTTGGGCCGAAGGGCCTGTTTCCGCACTGTAAGTAATCTAATCTAAAAGTAAGTAATCTAATCTAATCACCAACTAACAACTCCCAGACCATACCCTGAGGTGATGAGGTTGTGTATCTCCCAACCACAGCTTCCAACCTAATAGTCCGGCAATCCCCACACCATTCGGTTCTACCTCCTACCCAAGATTCAAAAACTTGACTGACCCAGCCAATCTATTGTCTCGACCTGTCCCTACCCCACCGAACTCATCTCTATATACCTTGATATTGTCCTATTCACCGACCACCACACCCCATCCCACCCCCAAGCCCTCCGTTTCTTTCTCTCCTCGTGTCCTCACCAGTACTCTTCCACTGACTCATTCGTTTGACTGTACTGGTCCTCACCCTCAATTTCCCTTTTGAATCCTCCCATTTCCTCCAGACCAAAGGGGTAGTCATGAGCACCCCCATGGGCCCCAGCTACGCCTGTCTCTTTGTTGGGTACGTGGAACAGTCCATCTTCCGCAGCTACACTGGCACCATTCCCCACCTTTTCCTCCACTACATTGATGACTATATTGGCTCTACCTCGTGCTCCCACGAGGAGGGTGAACAGTTCATCAACTTCACTAACATATTCCACCGCAACCTTAAGTTCTCAAAGTTTGTGAGAAGATTTGCAGCTCGGGTGCTCGTTGTTATAGTTCTGTTCGCCGAGCTGGGAGTTTTTGTTGCAAACGTTTCGTCCCTTTCTAGGTGTCATCTTCAGTGACAATTCGTGGATGAGTGCCATGCTTCTAGGAATTCCCTGGCTGTTCTCTGTAAAACATGGCACTCATCCACGAATTCGATCAACAGACACATCGACCTAGACCCTATATACCGGCCACTGCAGCGGATAGCTACTGACAACTGGAAGCGGCAGATTCAAACCAGTATAAATGCCGGAGGAATCAGCACAGAAGCGCTTCACAGGAGGCTCCCAAGCACTGAAGATGTCACCTAGAAAGGGGACGAACGTTTGCAAGAAAAACTCGGCAAACAGAACTACAACAACCTTAAGTTCACCTGGACCATCTCGGACACTTCCGTCCCTTTTCTGGACCTCTCCATCTCCATGAACGGTAACCAAATCAACACAGACATCTTCTACAAACCCATAGACTCCCACAGCTACCTGAATTACACTCCCTCCCACCCTGCCTCCTGTAAAAACACTATCCCTTATTCCCAATTCCTCCGCCTCCACTCCCAGGAAGACCAGTTCCACCACAGAACACACCAGATGGCTTCCTTCTTCAAAGGCTGCAATTTCCCTTCCCACGTGGTTGATGATGCCCTCCAGTGAATCTCATCCACTTCCTGCACCTCCGTCCTCAAACACCACCCTTCCCAACGCAACAAGGACAGAACCTCCCTCTCAGCACCTTCCATTGCCACCACAAGAATTGCAAAACCTGTGCCCACAGCTCCACCCTCACTTCCAAGGCCCCAAAGGAGCCTTCCACATCCAGAGATTTACTTGAGTTTCCACCTATGCTACTTACTGCATCCATTGACTCCAATGCAGTATCCTCTATATTGGGGAGACAGGATGCTTACTTGCAGAGCGTTTCAGAAAACATCTCTGGGACACATGCATGAAGCAACCCCACTGCCCCATGGCTGAACACTTCAACACCCCGTCCCACTCCATGAAGGACATGCAGGTGCTGGGCCTTCTAAATCAGCAAACCTTAACACGACGCCTGGAGGAAGAATGCCTCATCTTCTGCCTTTCGTACATTTTGGCACAGCCATTTGGGCGCCGGTGTTTTGGCACAACCATTTATGCACCAAACCTATTTGGCAACGGACGTTTTGGCGCTAAGAACATTTCTTTATTTGTAAACCTGTCTATATGGACAGCTTTAGTGTAACAAAATTACAATATATCTGTTATATAGCCATTGGTTATGTTGAATAACCACATTTGTTTATTAAATGGTGTAGATAAGTTTAATTTCAACATAAATATACTACTTGTACATATGAACATATAATTGCATGCATTTTTTTGTACGAAGTGTTTTTGTATATAGAGCCTCAAAAAGACCAATTGGTGTGTTGCTGTTTGCACTTTCTTTGTATTTCTTTGTATAAATTGAGCTAGTACACATTTGGAAACAGGAAAACTAGCTCTCTCCTCATTTAGTGTTTGCTCAGGCTGCAATTAGTCCTTAGCCTCAGCTGAGTTAACAGCGGGTGCACTGCCACAAGTGTTTCATTCTTTTGCCATCTTTTTATTTTTTTTTAATCGTTTTATCCATCTGATGGCTGAGGAGGTATTAACAAAACCTGGTAAAGAAAAATTTGCGCATAATGCATTCCTCTACGTCTTTGACAAGACAAAGAAAGTTGACAGCGACTTGAAATTTTGGCGTTGTGAGCAAGAAAAAAAAACGGTGCAAAGCACGGCTCCGTACTAAAGTTGGAGAGGTGGTGAGGGAGCTGAACAACCATTTGCATGAAGCTTCTGCTGGACAATTAGAGGTTTACACTTGTGAAAACTAAAATTAAAAAAAGAGAGCAGAGGAGACTCTTGAGTCACTGACTGTAGTTGTTAATGAATGTTTGACAGACACATCCCAAGCTAGTCTAGCCGTCATTCCTAATATTTCTGCTTTGAGGAAAATAATACTCAGAAAGCGTAATTCAGTGATGAACGCCCCCACCAATCCAACTGATTTGCAACAATTATTTGTGCCAGAATGCCTCAGAATATATGTCCCTCAACCAGGTGTGGAAGGAATTTTTTTTTTTTAACTGTGTGATAGTGGTCCAGGTCCCAACCGCATATTAATCTTCAGAAGGCAGAGCTGTTTCCAACACTTAGTGACATCTGATATGTGGTTTGCCGATGGCAGATTCAGTATTGCTCCCAGCCTCTTTTCTCAGATTTATGTAATTCTGGCAAAAAAACACTGAGGTGTTCATCCTATAGTGTATGCTCTTTTGCCCAACAAGCAACGCATCACATATGTGAGAATGTTAAAGTTATTGAAAGAAATGGAACCCAATTTGAAACCCACTTCAATCACTTGCGATTTCCCTGATGTTCAAATAAAAGGATGTTCTTTTCATTTAGCTCAAATTATGCAAAAACATTTAGCTAGATTGTGGTTCACTAGTTTGTATAACTGATCCTGATTTCAGGTTAAAAGCTAGAATGAATATTGCCCTTGCCTTTGTACCTTTGAACAAGATCGATGACTATCTGGATGCTCCAGCAACCGAACTGCCGCAAGAACTTCAAGATTTACTCAACTGGTTTGAATTTACATAAGTTGGTCAAGGAAATGGAAGATGAACTCCTCTATTTCTCCATGAGATTTGGAACCTTCATCAGAAAACATTAAACGGGGAAGATTGCATAAACAATCATGCGGAGGCAGCCCACCGTCGATTACAATATGAACTTAGCATGCAACATTCCACCATATGGAAATTACTAGATGGCCTGTGTAAAGTACAGAAAGGTAGAGATGCATATAATGAAGGGTTACTAGCTAGGCATGAACCACCACAGAAACTAAAAAAGTACAGAGATGCAGACAGAAGAATACATGAAACTGTTCTTAGATTTGAAAACATGGATATTATCAAGTACTTGAGGAGCCGTGCTCATAATTACTAAGTGAACTAAATAAAGCTACATTACAGTTTTTAGTGATTAACAGATTTAATGTTTTTATTTTTCAATACAGTTACAGTTTTAAAACTTTTTAAAGTTCAACCTTTGAATGATGATGAATCAATCAACATTTTTTTTCCTAGCGCCAAAACATCTGTCGCCAAATCAGCTGGCGCCCAAACGGCTGTGCCAAAACGCCAGCGCCAATCGTCCCATTCCGTCCTCGAACCACAGGGGATTAATGTGGATTTTACCAGTTTCCTCATTTCCCCTCCCTCCACCGTATCCCAAATCCAACCTTCCAACTCAGCACTGCCCTCATGACCTGTTCTACCTGTCCATCTTCCTTCCCACCTATCTGCTCCACCCTCCTCTGTGACCTAACACCTTTACCCCCACCTCCATCTACCTATCACACTCTCATCTACCTTCCCCACTAACCCCACCCCCCTCTCATTTATATCTCTACTCCCTTGGCTCATAAGCCTCATTCTTGATGAAGGACTTATGCCCGAAATGTTGATTCTCTTGCTCCTTGGATACTGCCTGACCTGCTGTGTTTTTCCAGCACCACACTGTCAACTCTGATATTCCAAAATCACTTTCTCCTTCTGACAAATCTGGTCAAGTCATTAATCATGTATAGTCTTAAGGGACATAGCGTGCTCAGGTAATATAATTTTCAAGTATTCTTTCCATCATACTTCCAAAAGAAAAATGGGATTCACCCTGATCAATGATTTAGAAGCTGCAAATGTGTTGCTGGTCAAAGCACAGCAGGTTAGGCAGCATCTCAGGAATAGAGAATTCGACGTTTCGAGCATAAGCCCTTCAAGAAGGCCAACATAACATTTGCTGCCTTTACCTGCCACACCTGTACACTTACTTTCTGTGAATGGCGTAGGACGTAATGCAGGTCTCTTTGCACCTCCCACTTTCTCAATTTATCACCATTCAGAGAATCTACTTTCCTGTTTTTTTGCTACCAAAGTGGCTAACCTTAGATTTATCCATATTATACTTCATCTGCCATGCATTTGCCCAACAATTCATCTTGTCTAAATCACCCTGAAGCATCTCTGCGAGCTTCTCATAGTTCACCCTCCTGCTAGCTTTAGTAACATCTGCAAACTTGACAATATTACATTTTCCATTATCTTTTTGCAATTACTTGCATTCCACTTCTAATAATGAAACAACAAAGATGTGAAATATGCAAAGTCTTCTAATGAAGGGCTTATGCTCGAAACGTCGAATTCTCTATTCCTGAGATGCTGCCTAACCTGCTGTGCTTTGACCAGCAACACATTTGCAGCTGTGATCTCCAGCATCTGCAGACCTCATTTTTTACCCAATGATTTAGAAGACTTTGCATATTTCACATCTTTGTTGTTTCATTATTAGAAGTGGAATGCAAGTAATTGCAAAAAGATAATGGAAAATGTAATATTGTCAAGTTTGCAGATGTTACTAAAGCTAGCAGGAGGGTGAACTATGAGAAGCTCGCAGAGATGCTTCAGGGTGATTTAGACAAGATGAATTGTTGGGCAAATGCATGGCAGATGAAGTATAATATGGATAAATCTAAGGTTAGCCACTTTGGTAGCAAAAAAACAGGAAAGTAGATTCTCTGAATGGTGATAAATTGAGAAAGTGGGAGGTGCAAAGAGACCTGCATTACGTCCTACGCCATTCACAGAAAGTAAGTGTACAGGTGTGGCAGGTAAAGGCAGCAAATGTTATGTTGGCCTTCTTGCAAGCGGATAAGAGCAAGGATGGCTTATGGCAATTGTACAGAGCCTTGATGAGACCATTCCTGGATTAGAGTGCTTTTTTGGTCTCCTGATCTACTAAGCAATGTTCTGGCAATGGAAGGAGTGCAACAAAGGTTTACCAGACTGATTCCCGATTTGTCAGACTGACATAGATAGACAGAGTGGATTGGTTGGACTATATTCACTGGAGTTTAGAAGATGGTGGGGAGATCTTACAGAAGCCTCAAATTCTAACAGACTAGATGGTAAATGCAGGAAGAATGTCCCTGATGACCAATGAGTCCAGAACCAATGGGTCACAGTCTCAGGATACAGGGGTAATAAGAACTGAATTGAGGAGAAATTTCTTCAAAGTGGTGAGCCCGTGATATTCTGTGTCACGGAAAGCAGATGAAGCCAAAACACAACATTTTCAAGGAAAACAGAGACAAGTGGGAACAGGATACGGAGAAGGATAATAAACTATGATCATACTGAATAACCAGCCTTGAAAGATCGAATGGCCTTATCCTGCTCCTATTTTCCAGGTTTCTATAAACTGATGCAGCATGTTTTATTTTTACAAATGGAAGAGATCAGCTGAGCATCTTGCTCATAAGCAAGCTTTCCTCCAACTTAGCTTGATCTTAGAATGATTCATAAATGAACCAGACAAAACAAGAACACTTCCAAGCCAGTCAATACTCAACACAATCTCAATAATGGTATACAGCAAAGCAAGCAGTTATCACCAGTCGTAACATTTTTTGGAAAGTCTTGTTTAAAACAAAAAAAATGTCTAAAGTTCACAGTGAACTTTTCATGGCCTCTTTAAAAACAAAACACTATTTCAACTATTTCCACAAAATTTGAAATAATTCCATTTATCACAATTCTTCAAAACTTATATTAAAAATTGTTTGGATGACATAAGTGTCCACATAGCAAGTCTAATTACTCTGTTTATTTTGTTAAGTAGTAACATTGGAGAAATTAAAGGGACTAAAAGTTACTAAATCCCTATGACCCAATTATCTATATCCTATCATGTTGAAAAAGGTGATTTTAGAGATAGTGAATGTATTGGATATCACTTTTCAAACTTGTACATATTCTTGAATGGTGACTGCATATTGAAAAATCATGAATGAAGCAACATTTATGAATGAAGGGAGAGAAAGTGAAGAATTACAGATCCATTAGCCTGATGTTAGTAGTGGGGAAAATACTCAAATCAGTTTCAAGGATGTGAGACTAAATAGTTAGAAATCTAATTAGGCAGAGTGAACATGAATTTATGAATAGGAAACCATATTTCACAAATCTATTAAGAATTTTTTGAGTATGTTACCAGATGAAGGAAATAAAGGAATCCAGTGGATGTGGTGCATTTGAATTTCACAAAGTTATCAATGACACCCCACATGGGTTAGCAAATAAACTTAGAGCATATGGGATGGGGGGGGGGCGTGGTTTATATGTCAACAAGGATTATGGATTGATTAACGGATGGAAAACAGGAGGAATAAGTGGATCACTCTCAGGTTTATAGATTTAGATTAGTGGGGTATTGCAAGGAGCAATGTTTGGGTTCCCACTGTTCACAAGCTATATCAATGATTTGAACTTGGGACAAAACTTTACTTCCAAGTTTGCAGATGACAAAACCAAGGTCTGACATGGGAGCGAGGTAAATGAAACTTTGTTTTTCTCAACTTCTATCAGAGCTGTTTCACGGTTTTGTCTCCTGAAACAGGCATTGCTATGGTTCCCTCAAAACCTCTAAGGTCCAATTTTAAGGCAACCTCTGACAAACCTGTTTCTGGACTGAATCAGAAGTATGGTTTATTCACAAATGAAAACCTATGGAATGACTGTTGAATACATATACAATGATACAAGGAAGGAAGCAAAAGGAAAAAGACAAAAACAGAAATTGATGTCAAAACACAGCAGGTCTGGCAGTATCTGAAGGAAAAACAGAATTAACATTTTGAGTGTAGTGACTCTTCTTCAGAGTTGAGTGTGTGGTAAAGGTGATATTTAAGCTGGGGGGGGGGGGGGGGGGGGGTGGGTGGGAAGGAGGGCGTAAACAGAGAGCCAGAGAGACGGTGTTGTTGACTGTAAGCTGGGTAAGGTAAGATAACGATAAGGTAAATCGATGATAATGGAAGCAAAGAGTAATTGAAAACATGTTGATTTTGCTAAAAGCAACCCAGTTCATGACAGGGTGAGATGCTCTTCAGAGGGTCATTGCAGACTTGATGGGCTGAATGGCCTCTATCTGTACTGTAGTGATTCTACAATTCAACAGTTCCTGGATGAATTGGTTAAGACACCTTGTACGCTTTGGTCAAAAACTATTATACAAAACAGGCAGTACATGCAATGAACTTTGATACCTCTGATTATTACCAGCCCCTCCTGGTAAGACATATTGTCTACTGCTTTTTTTTTGTTAACTGCAATGACTATTAAATGTAAGGGTGAGATATTCCAGGAGAATGCTGTCTAAGCTGTGTACTGGTAATTATTGTTAGAACTTTTCAGAATTGCAGTCAACTTGCATCATCTGTTGGGCAGCAGCCATATTTTAGCCCATGAAAGTCTGCTTTAATAATGAAAGAAAATATAGGTTTTAAAATAATCTATAATCTGTCATGGCTTGTGGACCTGACATTGGGAACGTGTAGTGAGGGTGATGCAAAAAAACTTCAGTGATACTTGGATAGGAAGAGTGAGTGACAAGAATGTGGCAGAAGAAATCTGATCAGTTTGAGGATATCCACTTCAGTAGAAGCAACACACATGAAAACTACTTAAAATGAGAGATTAGAAAGTGTTGATGTGCAAAAGGACCTAGAATGCTTGTTTGTAAGTCACTGCAAACTAACAAACATGTACAGCAAGCAACTAGAAGGCAAACATTATTAAATTCATTTATCACAAGAGGATGTGAGTATAGAGTAAAGATATCTTGATACAATAGCATGAAATCTAGATTAGTGTGCAGTTTTGCACGTCTTATCCAAGAAATTATTTATTTTCCAAAAGGGAGAAATGAAGAGATTCATTCAACTAATTCCTACCAGTGATGACCATAACTGTTCCATCAATTCATTGATGTTGACTGTATGTTCAAGGGCAATAACTGGCAAGAATGGACAGGCCCTTGTTTTTTTTTTGAGGACTGAACTACATTCCACTTTTCCCACAGATGCCAACCTGCTTATTTACAGGCACTGCTATTCTGAGAGTGCAAGCCTTCAGGAACATTACTGGAATGTTACCAGGGCCTGGAGACTTTGCTGTAATTAACACATTAAATTATTTCACAAGATAATGGACAGTGAACTAATTTAGTTTAATATTGGTTTCTGTGCTGATGGGATCTTCAGCAGGAGGTTGATACAGATTGTTCACTTGTTATCTCTGGTTGAAAATGGTCATAACTTCAGCCTTGTCTAATGACAGGAATCCTCTTACCTTTAATGTATCAATTTAAAATTAACCAGCAGTACAGTGTTCTTTGTTTTTTTTTAAAAGAAATGGACAAAATGTTCAGTTGTTACTGAAAATTAAATTAAAAGACAAAATATAGATAGTAGTTATTGTAAAGAGATCAGCCAAGTGAATCTCAGAATAGGAGTTCTCTGATTGGAGATGATAATTTGGTCCAATCTGGGACTCAAGGGTCACGTAGCTATATAGTGTGGAAACAGGCTCTTTGGGCCAACTTGCCCATACCGCCCAGTTTTCACAATTGATCTGGTTCCATTTCTTTCTATTTGGACCATTTCCCTCCATAACTATGCTATCCCTGAACCTGTCCAAATGTTTCTTAAAGTGATGACATTATACCCTCCTCCATGACTACCTTTGGTAGCCCATTCCAGCCACTCACCACCTGTGAGAAAAAGTTGTCTCTCTGGACCCTTTTGTATTTTTCACTCTCACCTTAAACCTATGCTCTCTAGTCATAGTCACAGAGTCACAGAGATGTACACCATGGAAACAGACTCTTCGATCCAACTCGTCCATGCGGACCAGATGTGCTAACCTAATCTAGTCCCATTTGCCAGCACTGGTGCTATATACCTCAAAACCCTTCTTATTCATATACCCATCCAGATGCCTTTTAAATAATGCAATTGTACCAGCCTCCACCATTTCTTCTGGCAGCTCATTCCATACACGCACCACCCTCTGCATGAAAAAGTTGTCCCTTAGGTCATTTTTATATTTCGTTTCTCACCATTAACCTGTGCCCTCTAGTTCGGGAATCCCCAATCTCAGGGATAACATCTTGTCTATTTATCCTATCCATGCCCCTTGATTTTGTAAATCTCTATAAAGGTCACCCCACAGCCTCTGAGGCTCCAGGGAAAACAGCCCTCGTCTATTCAACCTCTTCCTATTCTTCAAATCCTCCAACCCTGGCAATATCCTTGTAAATCTTTTCTGAACCCTTTAAAGTTTCACAACATCTTCAGCATTGCACACATGACCTACCAACACCTGTACTCCATACTCTGACCAATAAAGGAAAGCATACCAAATGCATTCTTCACTATCCTATCTACCTGTGACTTTCAAGGAACTACGAACCTGCACTCCAAGGTCACTTTGTTCAACAACACTCCCCAGGATCTTACCATTAAGTATACAAGTCCAGCTAAGATTTGATTTCCCAAAATGCAGCACCTCGCATTTATCTAAATTAAACTCCATCTGCCACTCCTCAGCCCATTGGACCATCTGATCAAAATACTGTTGTACTCGGAGGTAATCTTCTTCATTGTCCACTAGACCTCCAATTTTGGTGTTATCTGCAAACGTACTAACAATATACCTCCTATGTTCAGATCCAATCATTTATGTAAATGACAAAAAGTAGAGGACCCAGCACTGATCTTTGTGGTACTCCACTGGTCACAGGCCTCCAGTCTGAAAAACAACCCTCCAAAACCACCTTCTGCCCTCTACCCTCAAGCCTGTTCTGTATATGAATGGCCAGTTCTCCCCGTATTCTATTAGCTCTAACCTTGCTAACCAGTCTCCCAAGGGAAACCCTGTCCAACACCTTACTGAATCCTGCGTCTACTGCTCTGCCCTCATCAATACTCTTTGCTACTTCTTCAAAAAAACTCAATCAAGTTTGAGAGTCATACAGTCATAGAGTCAGAGATGTACAGCATGGAAACAGACTCTTCAGTCCAACCTGTCCATGCCAACCAGATATCCCAACCCAATCTAGTCCCACTTGCCAGCACCTGGCCCATATCCCTCTAAACCCTTCCTATTCATATACCCATCCAAGTGCCTCTTAAATATTGGAATTGTACCAGCCTCCACCACATCCTCTGGCAGCTCATTCCATACATATACCACCCTCTGAGAAAAAGTTGCCCTGGAGGTCTCTTTTATATCTTTCCCTTCTCACCCTAAACCTATGCCCTCTAGTTCTGGACTCCTGACCCCAGGGAAAAGACTTTGACTATTTTGGACGCTCCAGGGAAAACAGCCCCAGCCTGTTCAGCCTCTCCCTATAGCTCAAATCCTCCAATCCTGGCAACATCCTTGTAAATCTTTTCTGAACCCTTTCAAGTTTCACAACATCTTTCCGATAGGAAGGAGACACAATATTCCAACAGTGGCCTAACCAATGTCCTGTACAGCCGCAACATGACCTCCCAACTCCTGTACTCAATAATCTGACCAATAAAGGAAAGCATACCAAACGCCTTCTTCACCACCCTACCTACCTGCGACTCCACTTTCAAGGAGCTATGAACCTGCACTCCAAGGTCTCTTTGTTCAGCAACACGCCCTAGGACCTTACCATTAAGTGTAAAAGTCCTGCTAAGATTTGCTTTCCCAAAATGCAGCACCTCGCATTTATCTGAATTAAACTCCATCTGCCACTTCTCAGCCCATTGGCCCATCTGGTCAAGACCCTCTTCGCTGTCCACCATACCTCCAATTTTGGTGTCATCGGCAAACTTACTAACTGTACCTCTTATGCTCGCATCCAAATCATTTATGTAAATGACAACAAGTAGAGGCTCAGCACCGATCCTTGTGGCACTCCACTGGTCACAGGCCTCCAGTCTGAAAAACAACCCTCTACCACCACCCTCTGTCTTCTACCTTTGAGCCAATTCTGTATCAAATGGCTAGTTCTCCCTGTATTCCGTGAGATCTAACCTTGCTAATCAGTCTCCCATGAGGAATCTTATCGACCGCCTTACTGAAGTCCATATTGATCACATCTACTGCTCTGCCCTCAACAATCTTCTTTGTTACTTCAAAAAACTCAATCAAGTTTGTGAGACATGATTTCCCACGCACAAAGCCATGTTGATTATCCCAAATCAGTCCTTGCCTTTCCAAATACATGTACACCCTGTGCCTCAGGATTCCCTCCAACAACTTGCCCACCACCGAGGTCAGGCTCACCGGTCTATCGTTCCCTGGCTTGTCTTTACCGCCCTTCTTAAACAGTGGCACGTTTGCCAACCTCCAGTCTTCCGGCACCTCACCTGTGACTATCGATGATACAAATATCTCAACAAGAGGCCCAGCAATCACTTCTCTAGCTTCCCACAGAGTTCTCGGGTACAGCTGATCAGGTCCTGGGGATTTATCCAACTTGAACCGTTTCAAGACATCCAGCACTTCCTCCTCTGTAATCTGACATCTTGCAAGATGTCACCATCTATTTCCCTACAGACTAAATCTTCCATATCCTTTTCCACAGTAAATACTGATGCAAAATATTAATTTAGTATCCCACCATTTATTGTGGCACCACACAAAGACCACCTTGCTGATCTTTGAGGGGCCCTATTCTCTCCCTAGTTACCCTTTTGTCCTTAATATATTTGTAAAAACCCTTTGGAATCTCCTTAATTCTATTTGCCAAAGCTATCTTATGTCCCCTTTTTGCCCTCCTGATTTCCCTCTTAAGTAGGATTCACTCTATCTATCGTGTCTACACCCGACATATGCTTCCTTCTTTTTCTTAACCAAACCCTCAATTTTTTTAGTCATCCAGCATTCCCTATACCTACCAGCCTTCCCTTTCACCCTGACAGGAATATACTTTCTCTGGACTCTTGTTATTTCATTTCTGAAGGCTTCCTATTTTCCAGCCATCCCTTTAACTGCGAACATCTGCCTCTAAACAGCTTTCAAAAGTTCTTGCCTAATACTGTCAATTTAGAACTTCAACTTTTAGATCTGCTCTATCCTTTTCCATCGCTATTTTAAAACGAATAGAATTATTGTTGCTGGCCCCAAAAAGTGCTCCCCCACTGACACCTCAGTCACCTGCCCTGCCTTATTTCCCAAGAGAAGGTCAAGTTTTGCACCTTTTCTAGTAGGTACATCCACATACTGAATCAGAAAATTGTCTTGCACGCACTTGAATTCCTCTCCATCTAAATGTTTAAAACTATGGCAGTCCCAGTTGATGTCTGGAGAGTTAAACTCCCCTCCCATAACTACTCTATTGTTCTTACAGATAGCTGAGGTCTCCTTACGAGTTTGTTTCTCAATTTCCCTCCGACTATTAGGGGGTCTATAATACAATCACAATATGGTGATCATCCCTTTCTTATTTCAGTTCCACCCAAATAACTTCCCTGGATGTATTTCCGGGATTATCCTCCTTCAATAAGCTGTAATGCTATCCTTTATCAAATATGCCACTCCCCCTCCTCTCTTACCTCCCTTTCTTCCTTCATGTAGCATTTGTATCCTGGAACATTAAGCTGCCAGTCCTGCCCATCCCTGAGCCATGTTTCTATAATTGCTATGATATCCTAGTCCCATATTCCTGACCATGCCCTGTGTTTATTTGCCTTCCCTGTTAGGCCTTTTGGACTGAAATAAATGCAGTTTAATTTATTAGTCCTGCTTTGTTCCTGCCTGCCCTATTTGACTCACTCCTTTTAACAATACCCATCTCAGATTCATCTCTTTCTTATTTCCCTGGATCTCTACCCACATCCCCCCCCCCCCCCACCCCCACCCCCCAGCATTACTATTTCCAACCTTACCAAGCAGCTCTCGCAAAATCGTCCAGCCAGTATATTAGCCCCCTTCCAAATCAGATGCAATCCATCCTTGTACTGGTCACTTCAACCCCAGAAGGGATTCCAATGATCCAAAAATGTGAACCGTTCTCCCCTACACCAGCTCCTCAGCCACACATTCATCTGCTCTATCCTCCTATTCCTACCCTCACTAGCTCATCGTGAGAATATGTATAGGGTAAAAGCAGGCAGGGAAACAGCTAAGTTCGGAGTTTTGTGAAACATGTGGTTCAGATAAGTATGACTTCGATCAGGTAAGAACTTACCATTAATAATGGGGTGCTGGAGGCAAGGGTAATGGGTTAACAAGGTGGAAAAGCAGTCATTTTGTCAAGCCTTCTGACAAATTTGGAAACGTTCAGTTTGTATTGTCAGTTAACATGGTGAAAAGTATTCATTTTGTGAAGCCAGTTATTCATTGTGAAACAGCAGATGGCTTAATCTTTACTTTGACACTCACTGATTGTAATGGTGACCCAATCAATATGTATGTTGTCTTATCTGGATGCTCCTCCAGATAAGATGCAGTAAAATGACTAAGTAGTTCATTGAGAAACTGCTGTTCTAGAGAAGACAGTGAACACATGTCTCTGCGCACATGGGCAATCGTTCTCTCTTCCAGGGCCGGGAATTAAGATTAAGGAGGTAAGACTACACTGTCTGAGCATTTTGCTTCGACTGGGTTGGGGGGAGCAGAACCACACTAGTACCAGGAGTAATTCAGATAATACCCTCGAGGAGCTCCTTTTTAAATTTTTGCCTAACTTTCTATATTCTCCCTTCAGAATCTCATCCTTTTCCCTTCCCATGTCACTAGTTCCAATGTGTACAATGAAGACACGCTGATCCCTCTTCCTTTGAGAGCATTCTGCACCCTCTGGCACCAAGGAGACAACACACTATACTGATTTTTCTGCTGCTCGCCTCAGAAACGTCTGTCTGTGCCTCTGACTAGAGAGTGTCCCCTATCACAATTGATCATTTGGAACCAGAAGTATCCTTCACTACATTAGAGCCAGTGTCGATACCAGAAACTTGGCTGTTTGTGCTACATTCCCCTGTGTTCATCACCCCCTACGTTTTCCAAAACAGTATACTCGTTTAAAGTGGGGATAGCCACAGGAGGCTCCTGCACTACCTGCCTACCCCTCCTACTTTTCCTGCAATTAACCCATCTACCCAACTCTGTGGCTTTTCTCCATTCCTATTACTGCCATCAATTACCCCCACTAGTTCTTGTAAATTCCTCATTGCCTCTAACTGCTACTCCAACAGGATTCACAACCAAAGACACCTTCTGCAGACATAATCAGTAACATGGAAATTCTCCCTAAATTCCCACATCCGACAGGAAGAGTATATCACTCTACTAAAGGCTAACCTTGCTCCTTCACAAGCTACAGACCCAGAAAATAGCACAGATTTTGCTCTTAAAAAAAAAAGGTGCTCCATGCTAATTTAGTACTTATGTTTTTTTATTATTAAAATTTAATTGAGACAAATTGCAATAAAACATATCAAGAAATAACCCATTCTACCCATTACTGTACACTTGCAGCAAGGTTACATGTTAAAAACTACACACTTATCTGTTTCTGTGCTGTCAGCTCTCCCACACAGGTTCTTCCAGTCTAGTTTTAGACTCCCCTACCATAAAGAAAAGGTATTGGCTATCTACCTTATCTATGCCTCATAATTTCAGAGACCTCGAAGGTTACCCTTCAATCTCCTACTGTCCAGGAAAAAAATGTCCTAGCCTATCCAGCCTCTTTCCAGTACAAGTAGTATCCTAGTACTGGCTGACAGAAATAAACAGGAGTGTTAGACATCCTAATCACAGAGCTACCCCTGAGGGAGTTGGATCATGTTAAAGATTCTCCACATGTAAATAAAGGTTGACTTGATGACGGGATACTGGCCACTGAAGTTAGAGAAAAGCACACTCCTGAAGAAATATGCTCGCCTCAATCATTTTTGAGATGGGTAAGCGTTTTTGTCATCATGACATTTTTTGGGCAGCTTAACTCATTCAATCCTGCTGCTGAAGAACGGGCCCAGTATGTCACAAGAATGTGTTATTTTGTCCAGGCAAATGGCATTGGGGCAGATGAAAAGCAACAAGTAACTCTCCTGATGGCTTGTGGGCCCACAGCATTTTTTCTGTTATTAGGAGGCAACAGATAGTAAAACCTTCCAAGAGTTGACAGATTTATTAAGGAATATTACAACCCCAATCCTCCTCTAATTGAGAGATGATCAGATTTATTCAGGAATTCAAGAACCAGGGGAATCAGCATTATTTTTTGACAAGGTGAAGACGACTAGCAGAGGGATGTGACTTTGGTTTAACCTTTAATGAGATGAGGAGACCCTATTTGGTATATGGTATGGGGACTCTAGACCAAATGAGTGCCACTAGACCTGAACAGAGTAAGAGAAGTGCTATCCATGTGTACACTCTGGAAAGTGTACTCAATCTGATTTGGATCAGTGAAATTGCTTAGCAACATCCAAATCAGAACCAGTCAAACTGAATTTCTAGGTAAATGGGCACCCAGTTTTAATTGAGGTCAATACTACGTCAGCCATTTCAGTGATCGCAGAACCAGTCTTTTACAAAATTTGCTCTTGACTCCTCCGCTTAAATTTGTGCAAGACCTCAACAAGACTGAGAACCTAGACATCAGGGAATCTACAGAATAACGGCACAACTTTAGTACCAGTCTGTTGTGAGAAGCAGCTGGTTCAGGTATCATCGGTTTAGGTTCGGGCCCAAGTTTGATGAGGCAACATTATTTGACAGAGATTCACGTACACTGGCTCAACATTTCTCTTTTAGGAAATGTCTGCCTAAGTGAAGTCCAAATTAAATATCCAGAGACTTTTCAGGAAGGTTTCGGGACTATCATTGGAGCCAAGGCCACCGTGCATATTGACCAGGAAGCAATTCCACAATTCTGCCAGGCCCATCCAGCGTTATTTACCTTATAAGCAAAGGTAGAGGCAGAAATGTTGAGATTGGCAAGTGAAGGAATCATCAAACAAGTCCAGTTTAGGAAATGAGCACCAGTCGTACAGACTGTGAAGCCGGACAGGTCAGTTTGCCTTTGTGGGGATATTAAACCAATGGTAAACATCTTTTTGCAGCTAAATGGATACTCAATCCCTTGCATAGAAGATTTTTACACAAAGCTGGCAGCAGTGTTGTCCTTCATGGAGCTGGACATGAGCCATGCATCATTGCATTTGAAGTTAGATTAGGAATCCCAGAAGTATACTCCAATTAATATCTGTTAAGGTTTGTACGGATATATGAGACTGCCATTTGGGGCATCGTCAGCCTGTGCAATTTTTCAGTGCACAATGGAACACATTTTACAAGGTTAGTGAGTCTTGAGAATATTTGTAGCTCAGGTTGAGGTTCTGGATGTAGGTTTGCTTGCTGAGCTGCAAAGTTCATTTTCAGACATTTCATCACCAGTCAGTCAGCCTCAGGATGAAGCACTGCTGGTATAGCCCACTTTCTATTTGGGTTTGGGTTTCCTTGGATTGGCGATGTCATTGCATGCAATGATGCCATTTCCCATGATGTCATTTCCTGTTCTTTTTCTCAGAATTGAATTGAGTTTATTGTCGTGTATACCAATGCACAGTGAAAAGCTTTGTCTTGCGAGTGATATGGGCAGAACGCATAGTTAAATAGCACAGATAAGAAAATAATAGGTAAACATCAGCAAAAACTAAATCACAGGTACAGGCAAATTCTAATGCGTTTGTTGATAAAGTTCCTGTCGGAATGCCATTCTTCCAGGAATTCTCGCTCGCATCTCTGTTTGGCATGTCTAGGGTAGATGTGTTGTCCCAGTCAAAGTGATGTTTTTCCCTATCCATATGTAAGGATACTAGTGAGAGTGGGTTATGTCTTTTTGTGGCTACTTGATGTTCATGTACCTTGATAGCTAGTTTTCTGCCTGGTTGTCCTATGTAGTGTTTGTTACAGTTCTTGCAAGGCATTTTGTAAATGACATTAGTTTTTTTTTGTTGTCCGTAAAGGGTTTTTCATGTTCGTTAGCTACTCTTTTAGTGCGATGGTGGGTTTGTGGGCTACCATGATGCCAAGGGGTCTGAGTAATCTGGCAGTCATTTCAGAGATGTTTTTGATGTCTGAGAGAGTGGCTAGTGTTTCTGGACGGGTTTGTCTGCTTCTTTGGGTTTGCTGCTGAGAAATCAGTGGATATTCATTGGGTACCCTTTGTTTTTGAATACACTGTATAGGTGATTTCCCTCTGCTCTGCATAGTTCCATCGTAGCAATGACATCATCAATCCAAGGAAACCCAAACATAAAAAGTGGGCTATACCACCAGTGCTTCATCCAGAGGTTCACTGAAGATGTTACTTAGTAGGGTGACAAAATGTCTGAAAATGAACCTTCCAGCTCAGCAAGCAAACCTACATCCATTTTACAAAGGTCTACCCCAGGTCGTTATTTATCGCGATGATATGCTAATAACAGGGAAGACCAGTAAGGCACAGTTAGAGAACTTGGACATAGTCCTTAGATTTTTCTCCCAGGCAGGTGCACATCTTAGAAGAGAGAAATGTGCATTTCAGGTACCCCAAGTGACCTACTGGGGCTACACACTCGAGAAGACGAGTTACACCCACTGGAAAATAAAGTGAATGTGATGAAAGGTGCCCTGGCTCTCACATCTGTACTGGGACTTTCCTTGAGCTGATGAATGATTATGGAAAGTTAGTCATTTACCTGGCCTTCATCGTGGCAATTTGCATGAACTGTTAAAAAGGGTCAGTATGGAAACGATCATGTAGCCGAGCCATAGCTTTCAAAGAAGTGAAGCTATAATTCTCTCAGATACAGACAGACTATGATAAGTGAGATCCGATATTGATCTTGCGATGCATCCTATTCAGCATCAGCATGGCATTAGCTAGTGGTTCAATAGAGAGGAACGTCCAATTGCATATGCATCCATGACTTTGACTAATGCAGAATATAAATACGTCCAGATTGAGAACAACGATTTAGCATTCATATTTGGAGTTAGGAAGTTCCACCAATACCTTTATAGATGTAAATCTGTAACAATAATGGACCACAAACACATGATAGGTCTACTTAAAAGAGGACAAAATAGAGCCACCTACAGCTTCAAGCCAAATTCTGCAATGGGCTTTAATACTAAGTGCACACAATTATAAGTTGGAACACGATCTGAGAGGCCAAACAATAAATGAAAATGAGCCACCTCCTGCTGGCATAACGCCACCAGTGGTGCTAGCTCTGGAAGAGTCTGTAATGGCTTAAAGTTTTCTGGACACACTTCCAGTCACAGCTGACAATACCAAACTTTGGATGCAGAAAGATCCAGTCTTGGCAAAACTGGAAGAGTTGGTGATGGGGAAACCGAAGGACCATCCCAACCAGAATTGAAATGTTTTTAAGAGCCTTAAAGGCCAGATCATAATAGAGGATGGCATATTATTATGGAGAGCAAGTAACTGTCACGAGCAAATGTCACAGTCAAATACTGGCTAAACTTCACCAAGTTCTTCTAGAATGAAGATGTTGGTGAGAGGTTATTTCCTGTGGCCAGGATTGGATGCAGATATGCCTGTGTTGACAGGCCTGTACCCAGAATACCAACCAGAACAAAAATTACCACCAGCAGCTCCCCCCACATTAGTGGGAAAGGCCGAGTAAACCCTGGATTCAGTTACATATCAGCTATGTAGGTCTTTTTGTGAGCTCAACGAGCTTAGTCATTGTGGACGCCCACTCAGTGTGGCTGTACGTGCATAGAGTTCTTCATCAAACACTGGGATGATTAAAAAAAAACTGCATCTTTTGAAATACATGGACTGCTGGAAGAGTTGGTCACATAACAGGCTATCATTTAGCAGCAGGGAATTTGAGTATTTCCTAAAGTCAAATAGTGTTCAACATATATATAGACAGCTATGTACCATCCATCATCCAATAGCTGGAAGAAAGCACTGTCCAAAATTTGAAGGCAGGCTGAAAGGAACAGCCCACAGCTTCACTAGAAACCAAACTGTCCTGGTTCCCGTTAATTGTAGGACTACCCCTCATGCAACTTCAGGGATAGCTCCAGCAGAATTTCTAATGGGGAGAACACTCTGCACCAGGTTAAATCTGAAATCCTTGCACTGGGTTTGGGGAGAGGTGGTGCGGGGTAATCAGGAATGCCAATTCCAGACACAAGGCTCTGCTAAGTGAGAGAGAGATAGTATACCTCAAAAGGAACAAGTTTGGGATAAGATCCATGCGAATGGCCCTGCATGGGTAAGAGGCAGTGTTCTAGAAACCTGGGTTCTCCCTTTCCATTAGGCATTGGTAGAAACCTCGGTCTCAGGCTGACGTGACATTTGTCGTCGCCTTGATGCCTTTGCCACCTGAAGAGGATAATGAATTTCTCCCAAGATGTTCCAGGCACAAGAGGTGAGCTACTGCATATTACACATCATCTACATCAGAGGCAAAATTGGAAGAACTTGACCTGGTGCTAAAAAGCCCCAAGATGAGCTACACAAAATATAGAGAACGAATTAATGAGCATGGGCGGCACGGTGGCACAGTGGTTAGCACTGCTGCCTCACAGCGCCTGTAGACCCGGGTTCAATTCCCGACTCAGGCGACTGACTGTGTGGAGTTTGCACGTTCTCCCCGTGTCTGCGTGGGTTTCCTCCGGGTGCTCCGGTTTCCTCCCACAGTCACAAAGATGTGCGGGTCAGGTGAATTGGCCAAGCTAAATTGCCCATAGTGTTAGGTAAGGGGTAAATGTATGGGTATGGGTGGGTTGCGCTTCGGCGGGTCGGTGTGGACTTGTTGGGCCGAAGGGCCTGTTTCCACACTGTAAGTCTAATCTAATCTCAGACTCAGTGGGCGAGGCATGTAGCGATTGTAATGAGATCAGCTAGGTGGACATCATAGAATATGAGTTCCCTGATTGGACCAGGTTTACAACCCCAATCAGATCCCTGGCACATTCCCTTAGAGCTGTTGCTAAGGGAACTGGATCAGTGTCAATGACTCTCCACATGTAAATAAAGGGTGACTTGGTGATGGGATATTGGCATCTGTGGAGTTATTTCTCAGACCATTAACATTTTAACTATCTCAGTTATTAGTTTTGATGGCTCTCATTCGATCAGGTTTTTGGAGAGCTCACGCCTCCAAAGAAGCCTGTCAATGAGTTTCTATTCACCCTTGGAAATGTTTATTGAATTTCAAAAGGTCTCTTATGATATAGTCTTGAAAGTAGTACAGTTTGATTTCAATACTAGCTAATTCAGAAGGATAAGCATGTGACTTCTGGGAGCCATTTTCAAGATGACTTGTGTCTATTTGAAAGATGATTAGATTTTGTTACAAAATATTTGTGACAGACTCTCAAAGAAAAGGCAAACTGAAAACAAATTAGAAACCAAAAAACTTTTGAAGACTCTGGAAAAGGTTGAAAACATAGCATCAGAGCTCAGTCAATTGATCTTTTGACTAGCACAGTACAGATGAGCTGGAAATAACATAAGGCCCAGAAGCTATGAATAAGTAAATACATGATTGCTACAGCTTTGTGTTGTCTGAAGGGAACACAAATGGATTTATACCTTCTGGACCATTGTCAACAGAGTAAGAAAGGTGTGGCAGTTTTGGTGAGTTCCAAGCCTATGGGACAGGCGTTAGCTATGCAACATTCAGTCTCAATCCTGGAAGAGGAGCAGCTGAAATTCTTCGAGGGCAACATTTTTGCAACACTGACCGAGACTGATGACAAGCCAACTTTAAGATTTAACTTGGCTGTATTTGTCATTAAATTGACTATATAGAGTCATAGAGATGTACAGCATGGAAACAGACCCTTAGGTACAACCCGTCCATGCCGACCAGATATCCCAACCCAATCTAGTCCCACCTGCCAGCACCCGGCCCATATCCCTCCAAACCCTTCCTATTCATACAGCCATTCAAATGCAACTTAAAATGTTGCAATTGTACCAGCCTCCACCACTTCCTCTGACAGCTCATTCCATAAATGTAGCACCCTCGTAGATCTCTTATATCTTTCTCCCTCACCCTAAACCTATGCCCTCTAGTTCTGGATTCCCTGACCCCAGGGAAAAGACTTTGCAGATTTACCCTATTCATGCCCCTCAATTTTGTAAAGCTCTATAAGGTTACCCCTCAGCCTCTGACACTCCAGGGAAAACTGCCCCAGCGTGTTCAGCCTCTCCCTATAGCTCAAATCCTCCAACCCTGGCAACATCCTTGTAAATCTTTTCTGAACCCTTTGAAGTTCCACAACATCTTTCTGATAGGAAGGAGTCCAGAATTGCACACAATATTCCAACAGTGGCCTAACCAATGTCGTGTACAGCCACAACCTGACCTCCCAACTCCTGTACTCCATACTCTGACCAATAAAGAAAAGCATACCAAACGCCTTCTTCACTATCCTATACACCTGTGACTCTACTATCAAGGAGCTATGAACCTGCACTCCAAGGGCTCTTTGTTCAGCAACACTCCCTAGGACCTTGCCATTAAGGTGTAAAAGTCCTGCTAAGATTTGCTTTCCCAAATGCAGCACCTCACATTTATCTAAATTAAACTCCATCTGCCACTTCTCAGCCCACTGGTCCATCTGGTCAAGATCCTGTTTGTAATGGGAGGTAACCCTCTTCGCTGTCCACTACATCTCCAATTTTGGTGTCATCTGCAAACTTACTAACTGTACCACTTATGCTTGCATCCAAATCGTTTATGTAAATGACAAAAAGTAAAGGACCCAGCACTGATCCTTGTGGCACTCCACTGGTCACAGTGCTCCAGTCTGAAAAACAACCCTCCACCACCACCTTCTGTCTTCTACTTTTGAGCCAGTTCTGTATCCAAATGGCTAGTTCTCCCTGTATTCTTTGAGATCTAACCTTGCTCATCAGTCTCCCAACGGGAACTTGTCGAATGCCTTACGTAAGTCCATATAGATCACATCTACTGCTCTGCACTCAATCCTCTTTGTTACTTCCTCAAAAAGCTCAATCAAATATAACTTATATTTGACCACAATTTGCCTGTTAATTCACATTCAAGTTAATTCTGGGTTTTACAAAATAGATGATATGGTAAGATAGGATTTAATATTTATTTTGTTTTAATTTTGTTTGTTGAAAATTATGTAGTTTAAAATTGTGGAATCTTGTTAAATTGGCCCATCGGCAGGATGTTGTGAAAGTTGAAAGAGTTCAGAAAAGATTTAAGGACGTTACCAGGTTTGGAGGATTTGAGCTACAGGGAGAGAGTGAACAGGCTGAGGCTGTTTTCCCTGGAGCGTTGGAGGCTATGGGGTGACCTTCGAGGTTTATAAAATCATGAGAGGTATTGATAAGGTAAACAGACACGGTCATATCCCTGGGGTGGAGGAGTTCAGAAGAAGAGGGCATAGGTTTAGGGTGAGAGGGGAAAGATATAAAAGGGACCCAAGGGGCAACTTTTTCATGCAGAGGATGGTGTGTGTACGGAAGGAGTGCCAGAGGAAGTGGTGGAGGCTGGCATAATTGCAACGTTTAAAAGACTTCTGGATGGGTACATGAATAGGAAGGGTTGAGACAGATATGAGTCAAGTGCTGTCAAATGGGACTCGATTAGATTAGAAAACCTGGTCAGCTTGGACGAACTGGACTGAAGGTCTGTTTCCGTGCTGTACATCTCCATGACTGAGCAAATATGGTGATTTTAGATTTCTTCATTGCATTAAAAATTACTGTTCTCAACAAAGATTATATCACAATGATCATGTGGAACCAAATGGTGCATTTACAGATGATGTTGCATTTAGATGCAATCTAAATGGGAGCCAAGGTCTCCCGCAGTTGACCACATCGAAGAAAATTCACTGCAAGTGATTTGGTGGCTATGACTGACAAGCAAGATGGAAGATAAAGGAGAGACACTGATGAAAGATTGCAACCTTAGCACACTTAACTGCACTCATAAGGTAAAAAAAAATGAGTTTTACTTTACCACAATAATTTCTTTTTCAGTCATATAAGATATCATTTGTGAATTGGATTTGTTGGAATTCAACAGATATGGAAAGGTGAACATAGATTCAAAAAGCAATGTGTTCAAAGACTTCGGTAAGGAAAGGGAGCTCAGAGAAAAGTGCTAGGTGGAAAGGCAAGGGCAGCCTTTTTGGGGAGAAATGAAAGGACAGCAGATTTGAAAGGGAGATGGACATTACCTAAAGATTGAGAACCATCAGCAATATGAGTGAATATAAGAGACAGGGAGGGAGGTTTGGTATTCAGCAGCTCAATGGGAACAAGGTTGAGTGAGCAGGAAGTGCATCTCATTGACAAGGTAAGCTTGGAAGAGAAATAAATTGAGTGTAACATTTCGAGCTTAAGTGCTAAACTGAATATGGTCTTGAAATAATACTATATAAAAATGCACTCCTCAACAAACAATTCACTTGAATGTTATATTTAAAATTTAAACTTTAGATTTGAACTTAACAAATCATTACATTCTTGACATTTAAATGCAGCCTGTTATTGCTTCAGAGATGGCTATGTAAGTGGCTTGCAGAAAAAAAGGCCAATTCAAAATTTGCAAAGCAATCATATTGCATATAGTGAGCTCTTGAACATCATAAACTCAGTACACAGAACAGGTTGCAACTCAATGGTCATTTGTAAAAGTGCAATTCCCCAGCAACAATATGGATATTAAAGCACTTTTAAATTGTGCTACAGTACATTATGTGTGGCTATCAAGTTTGATAAGTGTTTCTATTGGACCAATAGACTTTAATTGGTCTGGTCTGGCTATGCTTAATTTGTCAGTACTCCTCAGCACTTTAGAAACCTAAATATCAAATGTTGTCAGTGTTTAGTCCACAATACCATTTCGCTAAGTAAAATTACACTTCAGTAAAAACACTTTGAAGTTGTACAATATAGTAAATAGTTTTCATTCCAAATTGGGATGTTTGAATTACTCATTTCTATAAGCCATGTTAATGCCCCAAGAATTTTCACAGATGATGGAAGACCTGTGTGAATTAAAGCTGCCAGCACATTTTTTAAATCTGCTAACACTAGTACAGATGATTTATCAACCAAGTTGATCATTCAAAGCACCCCCACAACCTCATCTGTGACTCAGGTCTGTAGCACCTGGAGGCACAGAGTATTTTGTAGAGCTCTGAGTCAATGCGTAAAAGGTTTCAGTGGCATCTAATCTCGACAGCAAGCAGCAAACATTATTGAAGAAGATTGAGGTGAAGAGAGGCACTCCTCAAAATTCAAAGTAGCAATCAGCTTTACGTAATCTCAGTTATCAACAACTTTTATTCCATGCCAAAGGAGGTTCCACTGTATGACAAATATTCCCTTAATCAGTGAGAGGTCTCTAATGTGACTTAGAAAACAAAATATTTAGGCTATCTTCAGGCCAAATCCAAGATTGCAAGAACTAAATGTGCAGGATAAAATTTGTAGATCAACATGAACATTTTGAATGTGCACCATTATGCTTTATCAAGTTTCAAATGTTTATATTCAATTTCTTGCCTTTTTTCTCAATGAGATATATTGGGTCGGTCTATTGCCATAAGAGAATTTGTCGCTAAAGATTGTTCTTGTGATAGTTGGACATGAATGTTCATATTGTTCATGTTACATTCCATTTTCAGCTATTATATTGCAGTGAGATCATCAGCTGAACCTCGTTAGAAAATGTTAAGTTCAGTCCACTTGCTTCAGATAAGACCCCAAACCTTAAAATGGTTCTTTCACTTTTCTGAAACTCTAAATCTGAATGGCCTTTCAAATGACCCCAAAACTCCACCCCAAATTCTAGTGTAGCCTCACCACTAAATGTAACAAATTTCAAACTTTAATCTGAATGTTTTTTTTTGTGAATACCAACTGCAGACCAATGCATTTTTTTCAATGAACGATCAATAATCACACAGTTGAATCATTTGAATTTTTTTTGTTACCATCTACCAGACGGCCAGCTAGACCATACAAGTGATAGACAAATTACCACAAAATATTCTACTCTAAATTATTCAGGAATAGGATGGATCAAGAGCAAATTCAGGCTTAATTAAACTAGTCACTTTCCTAATATTTCCTTACCACTCACTTATTTATTGTTAGGTGATAGAAAGTAACATCAAAATTTACAATCCAATTATACTATCTTTATTCCATAATCCTTGGTCATATTTTAAATAAAGCCTCATATTCCAAGCTAGAAAGTTACATTTATCAAGGAAGTTGCAGGGCAAAATATGATGGTTACATAGTGATCCTCATCTCTAAATTACAGATTATCAGGATTCCTCAGCCACTAAATTTTAATGTTTTGGGGGATGGAAATCCATTTGTCAACACAGCCACACACTGCTCCAGAGACCATCTCAATTGGTTTTATACAGGACAACAAAACAGGCTTCCACAGAGATAGGAATTACATCCCTACATGATAAGCCCTAGGGTGCAACTATTCTTCCTTCAGTTCTGACTTCCAAGAAATTACTAAACGTGTTACTTTAGACACAGGTGGCCAGTGAAAAATGTCATTTCATACATAAAGCCTTCCAGCAAGCAAAATAAGATTGTTAAAATACAGCAATGGATATTATCAGGAAATGTCAATTTACTAAAAATAACTTGGCTAAATTTTGAAATTTCTATTGGGTCTCATTGAAATACTGTGCTACAGTGTTGTCAAGATACCAAGCTTTCAAATTATTCCCAGAGTGATGACTACATTGCAGTTATTTTGTTCTGGTACTGCTGCTGACTGTTGCAGATCAGCAACGTTGCAAACTACCACTTGGAATAATTCACGATATCAATACCAGCTCCAAACCAGGGCTGGAATTCAGGTCTCAAAACTTGCAAAATTCACAAAACATATACTGCTCTGTAAACATTTTCCAAACAATTTCAAATTGAAAGGCAGTTCTAGAAAGAAAACCTGGGATTTTGGTTACTTTTTTTCCCAATTCTAGTTATTTTCACTAAACCTGCCATGTGCAAGTACTTAACATTCCACAGCACTAAATCTACATGCAACTGAAAATGAAGGTTAGGTTTTGAAAAGATCCTATCACATTTAAATGTTTTAATTCCAATAATATGGTTTGATGTGACCAGAAGCAAGGCAAAGGTTGGAAATAAGCAGAAATATGATGAGCAGGAACACAAAAATAAGACACCAAAGCATCACTCTATAAAGTAAAAAGTGAAAAGGCATTTCAGCAGGTAAGTCACACACTAAAAGGGCAAGAGTCAAAAATATAACTTTAACAGTATAATCATAATTTTTCTATCCATGCTTCCAACAAGTGTATCTCATGACTAAGAGCATACAATAAATCCTACGCAAGACTGTAATAATGATTAACACTAATAACAATATGGCAGATGCTGGAAATCTTAAACAGAAAATGCTCTAAACACTGAACAGGTTAGGCCATACAAGGGATATTCAAGTCTATAGAAAGAGAAACAATTTTTCAAGTTTTTGATCTTTTAGTCAGAACTAAAAATATCAAGTTTTAATCAAGTACAGAGCAGTGAAAGGAAGGAGGAAGGAAAGAAGATAAAGATAGGAGCATTTTAAAAAGGTCAAAGAAAAGAGATAAGGAGCCATGAGAAAGGAAATGATAATAGAGCAATTGTAATGATACAGAGGATAGGTCTAGAGAAAGAATAAATCATTACCAATAGCTGTTATGTGAAAGAAATCCCTTTGCACTTGCTCAAAACCAGTAAATCTTCAATATTCATCAGTTTTGATGAAATGACAGAGGTGAAATGTCAACTGTTTCTCTCTTCAGATGCTACCTAATCAGATTATGGCTAGCATTTCCTGTTTTTAATCTCATACACAGATGATCTCTGGAGAAATCTACACTACAGTAGATTGACTATAACCAGTAAGGATGTCAAACTTCACTTTCAAACCAAAAGTTAATAACATGGATTTTACACCAAGAATAAAGTGAAACTGTTACTATGTAGTAAAATGGATAGCAATGTCTGGTGTCTGCACATGCACAGTCAAACAAGGAAATCAGGATGTAACAATGACCTCCATTTGCTTTAGTCAAGCATATCTCAGCAAAGGACTCCATGAAGGAACGGTATGAAGCTGAATACTTGATAACCATTAAGCATGTTAGTGAAAGAGGAAGTTAGGGATTATCCACTTAAATGTAAACTTTAACAGAATTGTTTAGTTTTAATTATTTCCAGTCATAGAGCTGTACAGCATGGAAACAGACTCTTCAGTCCAACTCATCCATGCCAACTAGACATCCTAAATGAATCTCGTCCCAAATGCCAGCATTTGACCCATATACCTCTAAACCCTTCCTATTCATATACCCATCCAGGTGCCTTTTAAACGTTGTGATTGTACCAACCTCCACCACTTCCTCTGGCAGCTCATTCCATACACACCACTCTCTGGAAAATTTGCCCCTTAGGTCTTTTCAAATCTATCCTTCTCACCTATGCCCTCTTGTTTTGGACTCCCCACCCCAAGACAGACCTTGGCTATTCACTCTATCCATGCCCCTCAATTTTATAAACCTCTAAGATCACTCCTCAACCTCTGGTACACCAAGGAAAATACACCCAGCCTATCCCCATAGTTCAAACCCTACCAACATCAGTGCAAATCTTTTCTGAACCATTTCAAGTTTCAGAACATCTTTCCTACAGCATGGGAGACCAGAAATGCATGCAAGATTCCAAAAGTGGCCTAACCAATATCCCGTAGAGCCGCAACATGACCTCCCAACTCCTATACTCAATGCTCTGACCAATAAAGGAAAGATACTAAGTGCCTTTATCACTATCCTGCCTACCTGCAACTCCACTTTCAAGAAACTATGAAATTGCACTCCAAGGTCTATGTTCAGTAAGATTCTCCAAAATCTTACCATTAACTGTATAATTCCCACCCTGATTTGCTTTTCCAAAATGCAGCACCTCACATTTATCTAAAGTAAATTCCATCTGCCACTCCTCAGCCCTTAGCCCATCTGATCAATGTCCCATTGTCAGGTAACCTTCTTCACGTCCAATACACCTCCAGTGTTGGTATCATCTGAAAACTTACTAACTATACTTACATTTATATAAAATGATTTAGATGTGAATGACAAAAAGCAGTGGATCCAGCACTGATCCTTGTGACATACCGTCACCAGTTTGAAAAGCAACCTCGACCACCACCTTCTGTCTTTTACCTTCAAGCCAGTTCTGCAACCAAATGACTAGTTCTCCCTGTATTCCAGGTGATCTAAACTTGCTAACCAGTCTGCCATGAGGAACCTTGTCAAACGACTTGCTAAAGTTCATATGGATCACTTTCACCGCTCTGCTCTCATCAATCCTCTTTGTTACTTCAAAAAATTCAATCAAGTTAGTGAGACATGACTTTTTTACAGAAAGCTGTGTTGACTGTCCCTATGTTTCTACCTCAAAACTAATAAGGGTGCAGTTTCATTACTTCAACATTAACTACCATTAAAAATGTTAAAAATATCTTTACCACGCTGTCTTGTTTTCTCTACACTGAATTAAATACTATAACTTGGATTTGCTGACATGGCATTCTTAGGTTTCTTCAATCTGATTGGTTGAGAAGTTGCACCTTTCGTTGTGCTATTACACAGACCTTAGATACTTTTTAGAGGGTTGTACACTGCTTCAGTGTTCTTAAAGGGACAGATTCCAGTATTAAAGGCACATGCAAGTGCTTCAATAAGATGCATTGAATGTTGAATGCAATTCTTTCAGCCCTGCCCACAAAAATCAAAATCCAGGCATGTTTTTAAATGTTAACATCATGTAGTTCTTAGCCAGGGGTTGTTTAATAAAAGTAGAAACTGGCATCACCACTAAAAGAGGAATATAACATTATCCAAGCATCATTTACCCAACTCAAAGATTCTTCCTTTACCTGCAGAGAGAGTTTGGAAATACCAAGCCTTTAGAAATCAATATACTTATTGTCTATATCAGACAGACAAAATATTTCCCATTTCCGAACACAATCATTCCCAAAGCAGTTGATATTCATAGTGTACAGAAGACGTCACAGCCAAATTGCATGTAGCAAGCTCTCTCAAACAGCACTGTAATATTGACAAAATGTACTGAATTGTGCTAATTGAGGGATATTATTGACCAGGAATTTAGGACTCGTGTTGCAATGGTCATGCCCCCCCACTAGCCAAAAGATCAAGATTCCAATCCCACCTCATCCAAAGATGCATATCATCATCTCTGGACAAGTTTGATTAGGAAAGTATCTTGACAAGGAATTTGGGAATAACTCACCTTACATTGGTATAGGATCCCTTCTGCCTACTTGAAACACTAACATAACTGAGCATATTCACATTCTGCATCACCTTGGATTGTAAATCTCTGGTCCATGATATTATGACACGGCTGACTTCATGTAGAAAAGTGGTCGGTTAGTAAAAATAAAATCAATAGCTGTCACGCATGGTCTACCAGCGTGAATCTGATCTTGCAAGGAACTAATATGACTTGGTTTCAAAATCATCCATTCTAAACTAAGATTTGGAGATACCAGTGTTGGACTGGGGTGTACAAAGTTAAAAATCACAACACCAGGTTATAGTCCAACAGGTTTAATTGGAAGCACACTAGCTTTCGGAGAGACACTCCATCAGGGAAGCTAGTGTGCTTCCAATTAAACCTGTTGGACTATAACCTGGTGTTGTGTGATTTTAAACTAAGATTAGGTGGATAAAGTACTGTCGACACCTTAAGTGGAATGCTACTACAACGTGCTAAATTTGTTTTATGTGATCACTCAGGCTTGCTTGAGAGCAGGACCAGAAGATCAAAGCCTTCAATGTGCTGTTCCAGGCTGTGACTTTTACAAACATATTTAGAGTAATTAAGTTTATAGCTTTGTCACAGAAACGAGACAATCCAGACCTTTAGATGTTTAAATTTCAGCAAATCTGCTGAGAGCTGTAGAGGCTATGCTGAAGATAAGCAATTATCTGCATAATCAGGTTAGATTTTATATGAAAATCATGATGGTGGGTGTGTTTTATCCTGACTTTCATCTCAATCTATTCAGGTGATTTTCAGATATTTGATAGCAATCTTAATAATACATCCTCTAAGGTTGCTAAATGTAATGGTTACACTGATAGCTTTTATTGAAGGAAATTATAGTGCTATAAAAGAATAGTACAAACGTTAAACCATTGTTTATTTGCACATTTGTTGAAATAAATCAACTAGTGTTGATAACATCTGAAGAATTGTCTTACAGGAGGTTAATGAACACCAGCAAAATGTAAGATGAAATAATTTAAAACTAGAATTGCAATCTTAAACCTTGGATTTGTCATTCATCCTGTTGCTTCAATTATGCAATCAATTAAATTTAGCCCCTCTCTTCCAATAGTCATCTCAGCATCAATAATACCTTTAAATCAGATTCCACAAGTATGCAAACAAAACTTGCAGATTAAAGAATGATGCCACTTTAATAAGTATACAAGAATACTTCTGTGAAAAATTAACAGTTTCCATTTTCAAAAACAGAAAATTGCTTGATCGTTCCATAAACAGTATTCTTTTGCTGTTCCAATAATCCTCGAAAAATAGGCATTTAACCAGATGCAGACCAGTTACCAGGTTGCACTTTAGAGTCTTTTGATGCTCACAACAGAAATTTTACACTGCTATAATAGTCTATTATTTCAAAGTTGATGTTTGTTAATATCCAATGGCTCCTTTACTTTTAAATCCCAAGCTAGAAATGAAGAAGTAACTGTAAAGCATCTCAATATTCTGAACACAAATTGAATGCCTTATACATCCATTTTATGGAAGTAAACAGCCTGTAAATACCCAGGCTGCCACTGATATTTAAATGTGCCCTCCTTACATTATAACAAATTGCATAAAATCACCAAATAACTGCTCAAGTTTATTTTATTACTCGTTCTGGTACCTGATTCTACTACAATACAAATCCAGTGAGGGAGAAACCACATCACAAGCTATCCTTTCAACCAGAAAAAAAGGAGATTTCAATTTCTAACACCAATACCAGATATTTTCAGTGGTACATTCCTGCCTCTTCAGATGAATGACTGTGACTTTGAAGGCAATAACACCTAAAATATTGCCACAGAAGTCATAGTTGTCACACACAAAAACAGCGCATGAAACCGGAAAGCAAGCCCATCATTGGCTTTATAAATAGAATCATAAAGTAAGGAAGCAAAACAGTTATGCTAAACATTCATGAAGCACTGATTAGGCCTCACATAAGCACTATACTTTTGAAATAATTTCAAGGTCTTGAAGAGGGTACAAAGGATTATTGTAACGTTATCATTAATAAAGGATTTTAGTTACATAGGAAAGCTCAAGATGCTGGGACTGTTTAGAGCAGAGAAGACTAAGTGGAGATTTGATACTATGTTCAAGACCATGAAAGATTATAAAAGCTTTTCATTATTGGCAATGCTTTCAGCCAATGGTTAGCCTGCAGACAATTTTTTAAAATGTGGACACATTTCATGCAAAAATTGGGACACAGATAAGATATGATTCAAGAAAAACCAAATTCCGTGACTTCATAAAAGAGTTGTTAATGTTGAGAAACAATTTCAGCTAAGAATATTGTGGATTGTTATATTTAGAATGCTGTGGATTGTCTCAACTGCAATGGTAGAATTTACCACACCAGTCAAAATGTGAGTGGAGTTTTCAGAATAGGTTGGCATGCATGGATCGGCTGAAAGCTTTGCAGGGTGATGTCTGTTTAAAAAGGGATTTCTTTCTTCAGCTTTGTTACAAAACCTCCAGGAAGAGCTGTTCAGTTTTACTACTGTTAACATACTGTGACAGAGTTACATACTTCACAATATGCCCGTTTTAGTTGTTCACTCTGTTTCCACTAATAGAAGAGTCAGTTACCAGATGTTAAAGATTCAAGGTAATTAGCAAAAGAACCAGTTGATAAGTGAAGAAAAATTCAGTAAAGGACTGCCTGATAGGGTGGTGGAAACGTATTCGTATAGTGCCTCTAAAAACAGAACTGAGTAAAGAGATTAAAAGGCAACTTTTGCTAACATATGGGGAAAGAGAAGGGGAGTGAATCAACTTGAATAGGTGCTTCAAGGGCTAGTACAGACACTACGGATCGAATATCCCCTTATTGCACAATTTGATGAAGAATGCCTCAACAAGAGCAACTAGTGAAAACAGATTTATCATTTTGATTTATTGGGGCGGGGGCAACCTCATTCCAGCAAGCTCAAGTTTCATTTTCCAGGTTTGTTTTAGCCTCTCTGACCTCCTCCCCATGTAGAGGCTGGTAGTAGACATCCAAATACTAAACAATTGAAACAAAGGCTCTGTAGGTCAGGCAGCATCTTTGGAGAAAAAGAGTTTAACATGTCAGGTTGATTACCTTACATTAGTACAGAAGGAAGATAGAAGCAAAGCATTTTCAACAGTGGAAGGGGAGGGTTCACAAGCATAGAAGGGAAAGTCTGATAGGATGGAGGGCAGGAGAGATTAAGTAGCAAACCATTCTGATGGTGCTAATGGACAGAGAGAAAAAAAATCAAATGGTAAATCCAGACGATGCATGAATGACTATTTAGCAGACAACTGAATGCAACACAAAGGGATAATGAAAGAAATAAGGCTAACAAGATGGAGGTAATGAATTATCTCACATTGTTGAACTCAATACTAAATCTAGAAAACTGTGGAGTGCTGAGGTGAAGTGGGTTCAGTGGTTAGCATTTTTGCCTCAGTGCCAGCCTTGGGCAACTAATTGCATGGAGTTTGTGAATCCTCCCAGTGTGTGTTGATTTCCATCGGGTGCTCTGGTTTCCTCCCACAGTCCAAAGATGTGCAGGTTGGGTGGATTGTCCATGCTAAATTGTCCGTGGTGTCCAGGTATGTATAGTTTAGGTGGTTTAGCATTGGTTAATGCACATTTCCGGGATAGAGTAAGGGGGCTGCGTCTGAGTAGGATTCTCTTTGGCAGATTAATGTAGACCTGATGGGCCAAATGGTCTCTTTCTGCAAAAAGGGATTCTGTGAAAATGAGATCCTTTTCCTCAAGCTTGTGTTCAGCTTTAAAAGGAACATTGTGGCAGGTCATGCACAGAAACGTCAGAGTGGGAGCAAGGTGGAGAAATAAAATATTAAGTGACACGAACCTTGGTCATGCTTGTGGGCAGACCAGAGGGTTTCACAGTGAGGTCACCAAATCTGTATGTGGTCTCACCAATGTACAGGAGATCAAACTAATGAGTGAAAAAACTATAGTAAATTTAAAGTACTACAAGAAGAAAATTCCTTTTTCCTCATCCAAGAATTCTTATCCAGCATGGAGGAGAGTCCTGTCAACTGTGCTTGATCCATTTCATGCACTTCTGCTCTGGTCCTCTCACCTCCCTCCCAGATTCAGGACAGGATTACCCTCATCTTCATCTTCTATCCATCCAGCTTCTTTATATAACCACATTCGCCAGATCCAGCATAATGCTACAAAATATACACCTTCCCAGTTCTCCCTTCTCAGCATTTCAAAGGGCCATTCCCTACTCAACACCTTAGTCTCCCTAAACACTCCATCCCCTCCTGATAGCACCACTCAAATAACAAGCCTTCCTACCATTCAAAGGCTCAAACACTCCCTGTGAAACAGCAAGTTACAGCAGTGATCACACATCTCACAAAAATGATGATACCAGCAATGAAATTTTTTTAAACGTTATTAGTCAATACTTTATTGAGAGGTAGTAAGACAACAATGTTCACAGCAATGAAGGTGACAAAAAGTACATCATTACGAGTTGAGCAGCTCTCCAAGATGGTCAATCAGATCACAATTTAGTAGATAATAGCATTTCAGAACATGAAATTCTCAATGACTTATAAAAGGAAGCCTTCATAAATCCAAATGTTTCTAACAGAGTTTCTCAAATTGGGCCTACAGACTGTTGCAAGACAGACTTCCCAGGATTCCACTATATTATGCATATGTGCTTACCATGCAGTGTCACCTTCAACAACACATAACACAGGATTTTGACCCAGTGATAGCAAGGGAACAGCAATATATTTCCAAGTCAGGATGGGGAGAGGCTTGCAGGGGAACATGCAGGTGGTGGTGTTCCCATGCATCTGCTGTTCTTATCCATCAAGGTGGAAGTGGTTGTGGGTTAGGAAGTTGCCTAAAAGAGCTTTAGTGAATTTCTGCAATGCATCTTGTAGATGGAGGAAGCAGTGGATCTGTGTGGGTGTGGTGCCAATCAAACAGGATGCTTTGTCCTAGATGGCGTCAAGTTTCTCGGGTCTATTGGAACAGCACTCATCCAGGCAAGTGGGGAGTATTCTATCACACATCTCACTTATGCCTTGTAGGTGGTGGGAAGGATTTGAGAGTCAGGAGGTGGGCTGCACACTGCAGTTGCCCTAGCCTCTGTTCTCCTAGTCTCTCTATTTATATGGCTAGTCCAGTTTAATTTCTGATCAATGGATGATATTGATAGTATGGCGAATTCAATGATGATAACAACTTTGAATGTCAAGATGCAATGGTTATATTTTCTCTTAATGGAGATGGTCATTGCCAGGCATTTGTGTGCATGAATATTATTCACCAATCTTCAGCCCAAGGTTGGATACTATCCAGGTCTTGTTGCATTTGAGTTATGAATGGTGCTGAACATTGTGCCGTCATCACCAAAAATCCTCACTTCTGACCTTATGATGTAGGGAATGCGATGACGCAGCAGCTGAAGATGGTTGGGTGTCAGGCACTACCCTGAGGAACTCCTGCAGATGTCCTAAAACTGAGATGATTGACCTTCAACAACCACAACCGTCTTCCAATGGACCAGGTAGATTTTCTCAAAAACTTTATTGAACTGTCTTATTGAAATAGACTTAATATGCAATATTTCAGTGTAAACATCTTGTAGTATAATAATATAGACTCAGAAACCATGAATACTAATTCAAGTTAAATCAAACAGACATCCTTCAACCAAACATCTGCAGAACTATTGGGCTATAGTTTTCACACATACACACAAGATATCCTTCATTAAAATGAATATTACAAATTTCATTTTCCAATCGTGCCAAATCTCCTTAGCACTACAATACACAATTCAATTGTCAAATTTCAAGATATGCACAGTTTATTTCTATATTTAACAGAAAAGCCCTTTCCATGTTCCATGCAGGACGGCCACTTGAGGGGATATTTTACCCCATTAAGGAACGGTGCCTTTGAAATGCACAAATTGGGGGCTGCAGAATATTTTTCAAAGTATTACTATAATTTCCAACTGAACAAATCTTTAAATTATTACATATTAAATAGCTGCATTGCAATTAATATAGCTAGCTCATCAGTTGCACAGGAATTGTTCAGAATTGTCTTGAAATACAATTTATACAATGGCTTATTCATATGACATGTAATGGATGGTTTTATTATCAGAAATTCACCTCATGAATAACAAGGGCTCCCAGAGCTGAAGCAGTCAAAAAACTGCAATTGTGTGTATATATGTTCAGCATTTATCATCATCAGATTAGAACATTGCACACTGCTGTGAACTGTGTCATAATTTCACACTTTCAAAGTTATATCACCAGAGTCAATAAGAAAAACTTAAAGGGAGCTATATACAAATGATGCAAAATAGTTGCCAGGGAGACTGTGCTATTTCACTCTTTCATTTTGAGAAATATGTTGTCCAAGGTACCTTCCACTTACTGGTGCACAAAGCTGAAATGGTTATTGCTGAATGTTTATTGCAATTAGATTATAAAAGAATACAGTTACTACACTTATTCCCACTAAAAGGTTTCAGCTGGAAGTCTCCCACCTTCACGAGAACATTGAATGACCTAGATGTCAGCTACATTTGGGAACTTGGCTGTGCATATCTGGACATGGTCTGATAAGGATGTGTCCTCCGTTTACTTTTCTCAGCAACCCTAATTAATTTCTTTCCATCATTTCAGGACTGCATACTGTGAATAAAATAGCTAAGATGTTACTGGGGTTAATGTTGCAAAATGTATGCTTCAAGCAAAATCTACAAACGTCTTTCACAAAAAAATTTCTAGAAAGCTGTGCTTTTGTCAATATTAAGACAGACTGATGGGACTTGTTTTAAAGATAGGCGAGTTAAGTTTCAATTTTACGTTTGCTTTTCATCATGTCCTATAAAGGAGAAAATATTATATATTTCAACCTGTTAACTACTAGCAAAGTTCTATGTGAAGTTTCCCATTTTAACCAAATATATCTTCAAAATGAAGTTTTCTGAACATACCACCAGCAAAATATTAGACAAACCTACACTTCAGTTAGTGAGTAAACTTAGGGCGCATGGTATTGGGGGCAAAGTACTAGATTGGATTGAAAATTGGTTGGCTGATAGGAAACAAAGAGTAGTGATAAATGGCTCCATTTCGGAATGGCAGGCAGTGACCCGGGGGGGGTACCGCAGGGATCCATGCTGGGACCGCAGCTTTTTACAATATATGTTAATGATATAGAAGATGGTGTCAGCAATAACATTAGCAAATTTGCTAATAATACTAAGCTGGGTGGCAGGGTGAAATGTGATGAGGATGTTAGGAGATTACAGGGTGACCTGGACAAGTTAGGTGAGTGGGCAGATGCATGGCAGATGCAGTTTAATGTGGATAAATGTATGGTTATCCACTTTGGTGGCAAGAACAGGAAGGCAGATTACTACCTCAATGGAATTAATTTCGGTAAAGGGGCAGTACAGAGAGATCTGGGTGTTCTTGTACACCAGTCAATGAAGGCAAGCATGCAGGTGCAGCAGGTAGTGAAGAAGGCTAATAGCATGCTGGCCTTCATAACAAGAGGAATTGAGTATAGAAGCAAAGAGGTGCTTCTGCAGCTGTACAGGGCCCTGGTGAGACCACACCTGGAGTACTGTGTGCAGTTCTGGTCTCCAAATTTGAGGAAAGACATTCTGGCTATTGAGGGAGTGCAGCATAGGTTCACGAGGTCAATTCCTGGAATGGAGGGATTACCTTACACTGAAAGACTGAAACGACTGGGCTTGTATACCCTTGCATTTAGAAGACTGAGAGGGGATATGATTGAGACATATAAGATTATGAAAGGATTGGACACTCTGGCAGCAGGAAACATGTTTCCGCTGATGGGTGACTGCCAAACCAGAGGACACAGCTTAAAATTTAGGGGTAGACCATTTAGGACAGAGATGAGGAGAAACTTCTTCACCTAGAGAGTGGTGGCTGTGTGGAATGCTCTGCCTCAGAGGGCAATGGAGGCCCAGTCTCTGGATTCATTTAAGAAAGAGTTGGATAGAGCTCTCAAAGATAGTGGAATCAAGGGTTATGGAGATAAGGCAGGAAGCGGATACTGATTAGGAATGGTCAGCCATGATCACATTGAATGGCGGTGCAGGCTCGAAGGGCTGAATGGCCTACTCCTGCACCTACTGCCTATTGTCTATTCATAAGAAAACAACTATTTCAAGAACATGTCAGCTTTCGTACTAAGGAACTTCTCGTGCTCAATGAGTCATTTACCTGACCAGAAGTTTCAAATCTACCAGGAATAAGATTGTACATAGCGAGTAGTTTGTTTATTCTCCTTCCATCCATTCTACTGAAAACCAACAGATAACATCCTCTTCAGCTATGGCACTTAGACATTAAAAGAACAAGTATTTTGACAACTTTCCTAATAAAAGGACACAGATATTAAAGAGGTATATAAAATGTGTATTTTATGTACATGATAAAATTAAAACAGGTGCAATTATGTAAGAAAAGGTCATAGAATCATAGAGTTTTACAGCATAGAAAGAGCCATTCAGGACATCACGGCTGTGCCAGTCAGATATTTATCAATTCTAATCTCATTTTTCAGCACTTGGTTTATAGGCTTGTACATTACGGAATTTTAAGTATTCATCTAAATAATTCTTGAATTTCTTAAATATTCCAACATCTACCACTCTTCCAGCAAGTGAGTTCCAAATCCCACAATCCGAGTGAACATTTTCTTCAAATCCCTCTAAACAAACTGCTCCTTACCTTAAACTTGCCTGACTCTTCTACGAAGGAGAAATATTTCTCCCTATCTACTGTCTATGCCCCTCAGAACTTTGTACACCTCAAATCAGATCCTCCCTCAACCTTCAAAGCTCCAAGGAATACAATTCCAGCCTCTCTAGTCTCTCTTCATAGCTGAATCACTCAAGCACAGGTCACATCCTGTTGCATCTCTTCTGTACCTTCTCTAGTACAATTGCATCTTTCTTATAGTGTGGCAACCAGAACTGCACTCAGTATTCAAGCTGTGGTCCAACTAATGCTACATACAGTTTAATCATAACCCCCTTGCTCATATTCAATGACTTGAAAGGGTTCAGAAAAGATTTACAAGGATGTTGCCAAGGTTAGAGGATTTGAGCTATAGAGTGAGGCTGAATAAGCTGGGGCTATTTTCCCTGGGACATCAGAGGGCGAGGAGTGACCTTATAGAAGTTTAGAAGGTCATGAGGGACATGGACAGGGTGAATAGACAAGGGTAGGAGAGTCCAAAACTAGACAGTATAGGTATAAGGTCAGAAGAGAAAGATTTAGAAGGGACCTAAGGGACAACCTTTTCATGCAAAGGGTGGTGCTTGTATGGAATGAACTGTCAGAGGTGGGGAGGAGGCTGCTACAATTACAACATTTCAGAGGCATCTAGATGGGAACATGAATGGGAAGGGTTGAGAGACATATGGGCCAAATGCTAGCAAATGTGACTAGATTAATTTAGAGTATCTGGTTGGCATGGACAAGTTGGACTGAAGGGTCTGTTTTCATGCTGTATATCTCTATGATTCTTGACTAATAAAAACAAGCATGTCATATGCCTTAACCATCTCATCTACCGGTCCTTCAAGAAAATATGGGCAAATATACCAAGTCCCCTCTGATCCTCTGTACTTCCTTGGGTCCTACAGGTGCTTCCTTGCCTTGTTAGTCCTCCTTCCAAAATCTAATTTTTCAGGATGAACCTCCATTTACCAGTTCAATTTGTCTATGTCATTTCGTGGTCTAAGGCTTTCCTCCTCTCTATTTACTACACCAGCAAGTTTCATTTCATCTACAAACTTACTGATCATACATTCATGTCTGGATCATTCATGTACACAAACAGCAAGGGGCCAAGCTTCAAATGCTGTCGTACACCACTGGACTCAGGTTTCCAGTCACAAAAACACCCTTCAATCACCACTTTCTGATTTCTGCCATAAAGCCAATTTGCTATCTAATCAGAGTCGCATTTAATACTAGATACTATATTCGGCGTTTTGCAAGCATAGGTTAATTGAGTCAGTCAGTCATATAGTCATAGAGATGTACAGCATGGAAACAGACCCTTCGGTCTAACTTGTCCATGCTGATCAGATATCCCAAACCAATCTATTCCACTTGCCAGCATCCAGCTCATACCGCTCCAAACTCTTCCTATTCACATACTCATCCAAATGCCTTTTAAATGTTGCAATTGTACTAGCCTCCACCACTTCCTCTGGCTCTGTTGTCCAACTGCCTGTTGTGATCAATTGAAGAGACAGATTGTTTGATAAATCCACCAAATCTTCGGATGTACTGCTTACATACCTGGCATCACACTAACATTCATCAATGAATTTCAGGTACTATATTACTCATTTTGCCTTGATGGCAGAGTATACCATTCATTTTGCAATTGCATAGCATAGATGCTATTCATGCTGCTACCATTATTAAAAATTATGAGAATGTGTCTTATATTTGTGCAAGTTAATCTTGGGCTGGTGTTTGTGACCTCTGGTAAAATGTCATTGAAATATTCCTTATAATATAAATGAATCTCAACATGAACAAATACAGGAATTATTTTTCTGCAAATACCTATTAACAGTGTTTGCCAGTAAATATAGTAAATGCATGCAATTTAAAAGATAACATCTTTTAAGATTGTACTTAAGATTTTTCTTTACAACATACCATTTGCTATTTCTTTCCAACATCTATGGCACTGCAGGGTGGTTAGCAGTCTACTGGGAGTTAAGAGAAATTGAAACCAAAATGATGACTGAAAAGGATAAAAAGAAAATCAGAAAAGCACAGCAGCATGAAATAAAAGCAATAATGGATAGATAGTTTCATTATTTCCATACTTAGTCTTTGTATGTTTTACTGCTGACAGTAAAAAATTAAAAGCAGAAAGGGCAAGAAAAAGCTTGCATTCATGTAATTTTTTCACCATCACCAGACATTTCATAGCTAATTAAGCATTTTTGAGGTCCTGTGTTGTAATGCAGGAAACCTGGCAGCCAATTCCACACAATAGACTTATGCAAGCGCCTGCGAGATAATTACTAGATAATTTGCTTGTTATGTTAATCGTGGAATAAATAGTCACCAGAAATAACTTCCCTACTCTTCTTTTAAAGTGCTGTGGGATCATTTACATCCAACTAAGCAGGTATGTGGATACGCAGTTTAATATCTCATTCTGAAAATTGCACTCCCTCAGTATTGCACTGGAGTGTAAGCCTACCCCTTGATGCTGAAGCCTCTGGAATGGGACTTGATGCTGGAACCTTGTGACTCAAGAGGTGAGAGAGTATTTCTAACCGAGTCACAGCTGACTCAAAAGAACTGGAAAATGAAGAAAGTAAAACTATACTTGTACCCTCAGCTCTAAGTAGCACAACTAGTTGAGCAACAGCAAATATTCTACAGAAGTGTAATATACAGTCGTCCAAAATAATGAATACAGCTAAAGATAACCCAAGCCATGGTTTACATCACTCCCCAACTGGTCAGTTAATTTTATATTTGATTTCATGGATTCCATGAAGCAAAGCAGGTTATAACGTTTCTAATTTTAAAAATGACATTTCAAATGCAGAGAACAGCTCAGCAAAAAAGAAATACAATTCACAGAATCATGGAATTCCTAGTGTGAAAGCAGGCCATTCAGTCCATTGAGTCCACACCGACCCTCCAAACAGCATCCCATCAAGACCCATCCCCCTAACCCCACATTTGCTATGGCAAATCCACCTAGCTGGCACATCAATGGACACAGTAGACAATTTAACATAGCCCATCCACCTAACTTGCACATCTTTTGACTGAGAGGGGAAACTGGAACACCTGGAGGAAACCCACACAGCCACAGGGAGAATGTGCAAACTCCACAAAGTCAGTTGCCTCAGGCTGGAACAGAACACAGGTCCCTGGCAGTGAGATGTACAAATTGTTGTTAGTGCAATTCTGGGAAATGGCCCCCAGCATGTAAACAACCAAATCAAGTCACAAAAAAAACCTATTATTGCTCAATTACAATAAAGGAGTTGTATGTGGTATTGAAATTCGAAACGGGCACCTTACAAATACCTATTTCCAAAAGCAAAACCTCGACAAACTCAGAGTAAAAACTGCTGAAAATGAAGAACAAGGTGGAGAAAATACTGTACTGACAGGTGTCATTTATGAATCTGGGAATGCACAAGTGCTGAGAATCAAAAAACATTGGTTAATGTTTCAGGTGTAAACTATTCAGAACAGAAACAAGAAAGATAAACAAAGTTCCTCACTGGTTTCAACAAACGAAAACTGGAAGAACTGGGCCGAACAGTAGGTTTGTGTCAAAAATTGAATAAATTAACTGTGGCATTACAGTCAAAGCTGTTGGATATTTTTTCCCAAAAAGTGATGGATTGTGGAAACCTAAAACAAAAACAGAAAATACCACTAGTACTCAGCATGTCAAAAAGAGAACTTGAGGAGAAAAATAGTAAACATTTCAGGCAGAACCCTTCAACAGAACCCTGCTAAATTCTGGAATAAAAAGTAGTCTCATGGTGACCATGTAATCATTGGCGATTACTACAAGTATGAAAACGCCCGATCTGGTTTGATTTCGGAAGCTAAGCAGACACAGACCTGGTTCATACTTCAATGGGAGACTGCCTAGGAATACCAGGTAAATTGACTTTTAAGGGCCCTCTTGTGACATAGTGGTAGTGTCCCAACCTCTGGACTGAGTTCAAGTCACACCTGCTCCAGAGGTGTGCAATAACATCTCTGAACAAGTTGATCAGAAAAACAGGTTTAAAAAACCCATTTGGTTCACTGACGTCCTTTACTGAAGGAAACTGTTGTGTTGTCTTGACCTAGTCTGTCGTAAATGTTCCTCTGACTCCTAATAAGGGATGGGCAATAAATTCTGGGAGAATCCTTAAGGTCTTAAGATATAGATGTGGAATTAGGCCATTCAGCCTCTTTGGGTCTTTTCCACCATTCAATTGTGGCTAATGTTTCTCAGCCCAAGTCTCCTGCCTTCTCCTTATAAGCCTTGATCCCTTTACTGACCAAGAACCTATCTCGGTCTTAAATATACTCAATGACTTTGCCTCCACCACCTTCTGTGGCAATGAGTTCCACAGATTCATTGCACCTTGGCTGCAGAAATTCTTCCTCATCCTAGTTCTAATGGATTGCCCCTTCACTCTGAAGCTCGGTCTAGTCTCTCCCAATAGTGGAAACATCATCTCCATATCCACTCTATCCGGGCCTCAGTATTCTGCAAGTTTCAATCAGAACCTGCCCCTCCTCCCTCATCCTTCTAAGCTCCATTGAATAAAGACCCACAGTCTTCAACCATTCCTTATGGAAAGCCTTTCATTCACAGGATCATCCTTGCAAATCTCCTGAACCCCCTCAAAAGGCCAACAGAGCCTTCCTTAGATACAGGGCCCAAAGCTGCTCGGTGTACTTCAAATGCAGTCTGACCATAGCTTTATACAGCCACAGCAGTACATGTTTGCTCTTTTATTCTAGCCCTCTTGAAATGAACGGTAACATTTGCCTCCCTAACTGCCAACCGAACCCGCATGTTAACTTTGAGAAAATCTTGAACTAAGACACCTAATTCCCTATGACCTTCAGATTGCTGAAGCATTTCCCATTTAGAAAATTATCTATGCCCTTACTCTTTCTACCAAAATGCAAAACACCACATGTTTGCAAATTGCATTCCATCTGCCACTTCTTTGCCTACTCTCGTGGCCTGTAGAAATCCTTCTGCAGCCTCATGTTTCTTCAACACTACCTGTCCCTCCATCTACATGTCATCTGCAAACTTAGCCAATATCCACACCCTGTTAACAAATTTTAAAAATTGCCTAATGTTAACTAATTAACAGAGAATATTGCATTAAAGACTTAGTTTTCGGGAAGTCAAGGTCCCCATTTTTGATCTTAATCTTGTAACTGTTGCTGGAAATACAAGAAAAAGTTTGGATAACACTCCATTGCTAAGTTCAAAATTCACCCTGAACTGTCAAGGCTCATGCAGGAAGAAAGGGTACAGAAGCAAGGGACAGGGCACTTGGCACAAAAACAAGAAAAATTCCCTTTTCAATTTTAAAGGCAAGCAGAATTTAGGACAACCAGCATTACCTGAGGAATTCTCCCAGCAAATAAAACAGATGGCTCCTTCTCAGAACTTCGAATACAGATTCTTTGATTTGTGTTAACCCAGAATCTGGAAATGCTGTATTTAATGATTTCAAACCAAAAAACTAAATCAGGGATGAAAATCACCTTCATGCATTATGACTAGGCGGAGAGAAAAAAAAACTCGTTGTTTTTAAACTCCTTTTGGTCAGTTGGAGCAATTATTTTAATTTCTTTTTAGTGTGCAGCTCTCATTCAATTAAAACATAATTTGTCACAAAAGGAAGGAATCAATTATCAAGATTTGCTTGAATAATGAAAGAGGAATTCATTACTTCCTAACCCGGAGAGTAAAATAATAAAACAACATCAAAAACACAACAAACACCACTGATAATTTTAAAAGGGAGTGTATTTGGTACAGATAGGGACAATAAAGATTTCATAGTAACAGTCCTTGAGATGTTAGATTCTTAAACAAGCTACAGTTTGATGGTTGACTTGTATCCTCAACAGTGGTAAAGACTATAGCTATCATTGTGTTCTCTGTAAATGGTTAATTTCTTAACTAAAACAAAGAACTACAGATACTGGAAACTCTACTTTCTCTCCACAGATGTTGCCAGACCTGCTGAATTTCTCCAGCAATTTCTGTTTTTGGTTATTTTCTTAATGTGTTTCTTTCACCAGGCACTGCAATCTGACATGACTATGAAAACAGGGAAATCTTTCAGTTCTTGTTTATAGATCTAATTTATTTTTCTCTGCTCTGCTACTAAAAAGCTGCCAGTTTAGTGTACAGAGGAACCTCGATTATCCGACATTCAATTATCTGAATTTCAGATTATCCAAACAAGATTGCAAGGTCCTGATACTTGGCTAAACTGTTACCCTGCATTCGATTATCTGAATGAAATATTCCCCGCCCATGTCCTTCAGATAACAGTAGAGGTATCTCTGTATATTCTTGGGTCTAGCTCCATTGTTTTTCCAAGGTGGCTAACTGGCAGGCAAATCTTTGTACTCTCATTATGTGAAATTATCATTCACACGTGAATTAAAATAGGAGGTATGAATTTGTCAACACTGATGCAGCTACCCAGCTTTAACACTTTTACGTAGAAACGGTAATCTCAATCCAGACAGCTTTGCTTATTCTACATGAATCTCTCAAACCTTGTCACCTGACCACACATTGAGACAATGCAGCATAATAGTTACATGTTTCTTTAGAAAAGATTCGTCCATGAAAGATCACAGGTACAATCAGATTATGGAAATCAACATTCAACAGTTCATGTTTACCATGATTGTTACATCCATACTAATATCTATATTTCCAATTTTATTGCATGTGGCAGATCCCATATGCAGCCATTGATAGCAGTACTTTGGCACAAGTTTAAAACTCTGTGGCAAACTTTGTGGGCGGCACGGTGGCAGAGTGGTTAGCACTGCTGTCTCACAGCGCCTGAGACCCGGGTTCAATTCCCGACTCAGGCGACTGACTGTGTGGAGTTTGCACGTTCTCCCCGTGTCTGTGTGGGTTTCCTCTGGGTGCTCCGCTTTCCTCCCACAGTCCAAAGATGTGCGGGTCAGGTGAATTGGCCATGCTAAATTGCCCGCAGTGTTAGGTAGGGGTAAATGTAGGGGTATGGGTGGGTTGCGCTTCGGCGGGTCGGTGTGAACTTGTTGGGCCGAAGGGCCTGTTTCCACACTAAGTCTAATCTAATCATGTAAATTTATGCTGAAGTCTCCAATTTCAGTAACAATAATTCATTTTCTTCAATTTGTATTAGCGAACAGGTCTATACTGCTGAACAAAGAAGGCCTATACTTGATGTTTGGTTTGAGTCTCCTTTTAATTGGAATAAAATAATACATAATTATTAATAATCTTAAAAACTTGCCAAAACAATGAACATCAGAGCTCAATCAGCCAAGGTGGTGTCCTATTGTCAACACCATATGCTTTCCAGATATAATCCATCCACTCATATGACTTAATTCTACTCCAAGATCAAAAGACAGGGGATTTGATTCATGTAAAAATTTTGAATTTTTTAATCTATGTAATATAAATCATTAAATGGGTTTAGCATTCAAAACAGTTGAAAAATTAGAACTTAAATACATATAATTAGTGAGAGTGGGCTGAAAATCAGGCCTTCAGCCCTGATCTGTTATTCAATAAGATCAAGATGGATTTTCTACTTCAACTCCACTACCCCATACTTCTCTAAATTCCTCAATCTCTATGATGTCCAAAAAAATGTATTGAAACTGCCTTGAATAAACTAACATTGGGTCAGAGTCAGATTCCTCTGTCCAACCAGTCCCTGCCAAACATAATCCCAAACTAAACTAGTCCCACTTGCCTGCTCCTGGCCCATATCACTCCAGACCTCTTGTATTCATGTACTTATCCAAATGTCTTTTAAACATTGTAATTATATCCACATCCACCACTTCCTCAAAGTTCATTCTACATACCAACCACACTTTAAAAGAATTTGCCCCTGTTACTGTATTTTAAATCTCTCTCCTTTCACTTTAAAAATGCACCTCCTGGTGTGGAAATCCCTCATCCTAGGGCAAAGACAACTACCATAAACTCTAAGATCCACAATCCTCTGTATGAAGTAGTCCTTACCAAAGTACTAAATGGCAACCTTTTATTCTGAAACTCTGGATTCCCGTTAGAACATAGAAGAATATTACGGCGCAGTACAGGCCCTTCGGCCCCCGGTGTTGTGCCAACCAGTGAAACCAATCTACAGCCCATCTAACCTACACTATTTCATTATCATCCATATGATTATACAATGATCACTTAAATGCTCTTAATGTTGGCGTGTCCACTACTATTGCAGGCAGGACATTCCACACTCATACAGCTTAGTTCTTAGGTTGTCAAACCAGGGCAATTCTTTCTAACATCTATGCGTTAAACATTATTACAATGTTATATATTTCAATTAAATCATCTTCATGCTTCTAGGTTCTTGGAAATATAGGGCTAGTGAACTTCACCTGATCTCATTATACAATTCCTTCATTGAAGCAGTCTACAAAAACTGCATTATATTCAAACAAGTATTGAAAAATGATCAAATCTGTGCATGAAACTATACATATGGTCATAGCAAGGCTCTGCATAAAAATGGTAATTCTTTACTCGTATACTCTAGTGCTTTTATAATAAAAAGGCTGATCTATGGGGTTCCACTCCATTTTAAGCCTGGCCAAGGACATTCTTCTGTTCTTACAGCCTGCCAAAGTAATGTTAGAAGGGCTTACAGTTGATATATTTTGGCCAACCAGGTTAATTGAGTACACCCAATAAATTACACCCTCAAAAACCTAAAGATCTGTCAGTTATTTTACTGTTAGAAATCAGCATTAACTCAAAATCATGATTTTGTAAGTGTCTGGTAACCGCATTCCTAAGTATAGATTCCAACACTTTCTCTACTGAGATGATATTGACGTACAGTTGAATTTTCATCCAACTTCATTTCTTAAATAATAGAGATAGGTTGGAAACAAACCTGTAGAGACTGTTCAAGATTGCAGGGAATTCTGTACAATTAGAATCAATGCATTTACTGTTTTAAAACATTAAGATGCACGTCAATGGATCTAGGGCATCTGTAAACTTTCAGACCCAAAATTTCTCCTGTATTATTTCTTTACCAATAATCATTTTTAAGTCTATCATTCTCACTTGACTTTTGGTTTATCAATATTTCCAAAAAGATTTGCTTGTACCTTCTGTTTACTGCTTCCACTCCTGACTTAAACTTTTTATGATCACTATCCCTGGAACTCCCTTTATCACTGCACAATATTAGATCATAAACAAACTAATCCCAAGTGGGTTCCTCAACATCATGATCTAGAAGGCCAATTTATATTTTTTGAACTTCTCCTCCTTACTGAAACACAGACTTTTTAAATCAATGTGAAAACTAAAGTCTTTCATTATTACGATATTACCTTGATACCTGCACTGCCAATCCTTGCTACATGCAATGTTATTTATGCAGTGCCTGATACAACCAATTTTCTTTACGGACTTATACACACAGATTTCTGATTCTCTCTCAGCTCCACCCAAACTTATTCTATTTCTTTTTCTGAAAAAGGGTCTCTGGAACTGAAATGTTAACTCTTTCTCTCCACAGATGCTGCCAGACCTGAACTTTTCCAGCAATTTATGATTTTGCTTTTTATTTTATTCCTTGATTTTCCAAGCTAAAGTCCTTTCTCCCTACTACATAGCTCACCTTCACTGGTAAATGAGTGTGGCACAGCCATCACAACACCAATTTCATTACACCACCGCCCCCCTCCTACAAAATTCCAAACTACTGTCCAACTCCTCCAAAAAAAATAGCATTCAGAAATATTTGGTTCCCAATCTTGGTCCCTTTGCAACCACATCTGTGATAGCTACTAGTTCAAACCCTTTCACTCTTACTTATTTTTATCAGTTCATATATGTTGTTGAAAATAACAATGTTAATGCAGATATAAAAACAGCCAAGTTCTACATTACAAAACATGACTTTTTATGCATCTCGTAAAATCAAGCCTACTTTCTTTACAGATGAATGATTTTATGGACTTTTGAAACAGCAGTGACATTTGTTCAAAACAACACATTAGGTCTGACAGTGCATAACTGCAAAGCTGGAAAACTAGCTGAACTGAAACCTCAAATCGTCATGCATTTTTTAAAATACCAGGAGCAATACTAAAGGGAGACGTGGTTATTAGTAGCAATGTTACAGAACCAAAATTGAGTAATCCACCTACTAACTTGTTAGCTTTTAAGTATGTTGATAGCTTATAATTTAAATGGCAGCCACAATTAACATCCAATTATACAATGGAACCACCATGTTACTAATTTACCTGCATGATCAATAACCTGCATAAATTGACATTTTCTTCATTTCCAAATTTCAATTAGGGTTTATACTGTATGGATCAATCCAATAAGGACAGTTAAGTGAGTGGTTTACAGCAATTATGTGCTACTTCTGAAAAAGCGAACACTCAACCTGCAAGTATGAGTTATCAAAACAATTCTCATCATAATTTTTCTAAATACAAAAACAATATTTAGGTCATATACTACAGATTGCAAGGAAAATAAGCAATCTACAATTTACAATCCACAATATAGCTAACAAGAACTTGCAATGAGTTGGCTACAATCCTTTGGAAATTAAGTAATAAGTATGCTATATATTGAAAGCACTCATACCTGCTTCAACTTTGTAATGTTTGAATAATGTATCACTTACAATAAATGTATTACTTGTTCACTGCTATTAAAGAATCCAATTCACAATTAAATGTAAAGTTCTAAAACCTATAAAATAAGCCTGTTCATATCATTTTACTTAACATCTGATGAGCAGTTTTGTTTTTCAAATTTCATGCTTTCACCCCAGATACAGACCAAGTGATTTAACTTTGGAGGGAAAAAGAACAAAGCAATTCCAGCACAATGCAACCCTCAGTATGCCTCTTGAATAGCCACACAAACTGCATCAGGGTGGAAGATGACCAACCTAAATTTTCCTTCCCTTACATGGAGACATCTTTGGTATTTCACCCAAGTGGCACAGCTGAGTTTGAATTCTATTAAAGCTACATCAATTACCACATTTAAGAGACAACTAGATAAACACGATGAAAATATCAAAAGGTTACAATAAAAGCACAGTGAAATGGCATTAGAATAGGCACCACAGATGAGAAAGCTGGAACAGGCACAATAGCCATCTGGTTTCCTTCTGTGCAAGGACTGTGTGATAATTCTATGTAGCAAAACATGGCAAGAAAGGCATAGCATAACACTCCAGAAACAAATTCCAAAAGTTTTCAACTGTAATGAATATTCTAGGAATATATTCATGACAAAATATACATTCTCAGAATTTGCTATTATTTTTTCTTTTCCTATTCCAATAAAATGCACTGAAGAACATATTTCCTTAACACTATTTTTCAGTAAAGATTTTCCACTGTCAAACCATTTTTGCAAGTAGAGTAGCACCATTGTGATGTTGACATTTAAAAAGTAGGTAATCACTGCAAAAACACTACTAGGAATAGCAGGGATCTCAAAAGAAAGTTTTTAGTACTTCAGAAGACTGGTCCATTATCACGGGTACAGTGGCATCAATCACACCATAACCTTGATACTAAAATCAATAGAAAACAAACCAGAACAACTACTCTGCAGAACACTAAGTGGTTCAGTAGCAAGAAATAGCAAATAGGGATTGTCACGTGAGTCAATGAAATATCAATAGGAACAAGAATGGCATCCTATCTTTGGGCTTGTTGTATCATTCAAGATGACCATGGCTGACCTGTATTACAACTCCATCAGTCGCCTTAGCTCCACATCTTCTTACATCCCAGGCTAGCAAGCAAACAAACAAACAAAATCATTTTTTATTATTAATTGAGCTATCACTTGCTGATTGTTGTGTGAATGAGCTCCACACTTTCAGCATCTTTCGTATCATGAACTTTGTCTCTGCATGCCTTGCCATTGAATTTTAAGAGGTACATGTGTGCTAAAATTTCCCATTACTGGAAAACAGTCCCATCTATCTAACCACAAAAACTCATTTTAAAGTATTATCGATCCTCCTCAAATCACCAATAAACTTTATTGCATACCAAGTACAGAAAGATTGTGTCCCTGAACTTGCTGCTCCTCTAGCCAAATTGTTCAAGTACAGTTATAACACTAGCATCTAGCTAACAAAATGTGGAAAATTGCCAAGGTATGCCCACCCCCGCAAAAAAAAAAGCAGGACAAAATCCAACCTAGGCAATTACTGAACCATTAGTCTACACTCAATCATCAGTAAAGCGATGAAAGGTGTCATCAACAGTACTATCAAGCAGCACATGCTCAGTGATACCCAGTTTGGGTTCACCAGGGCTATTCAGCTCCTGACCTCATTGCAGCTTTGGTTGAAACATGGAAAATAGAGCAGAATTCCAGAGGTGAGGTGACAATGTCAGCCCTCAAAAATAAGGCAGCGTTCAACTGAGTTTGGCTTCAAAGAGCCCTCGCAAAACTGGCAATAAGAATCAGGCAAGATCTCCACTGGTTGAAGTCGCATCTGGCACAAGGAAGATGGTTGTGGTTGTTGGAGGTCAGTCATCTCAGCAGAAGTTCCTTAGAGTTGTGTCCTAGCCCTAAATATCTTCAGCGACTTCACCAATGATTTTCCCTCCATCATTAGGTCAGAATTCAGGAAGTTCGCTCATGATTTCAATGTTCAGCACCACATGTGCCTCTTCAGATATAAAAGCAGTCAATGTTCAAATGCAACAAGATCTGGACAATATCCAGGCTTGGGCTGACAAGTAGCAAGTAACATTCACTCCACGCAAATGGCAATGACAATCTCCAGTATGAGACAACCTAACCATCGTCCCTTGACATTCAAAAGGTGTTATCACTGAATCCCCCACTACTTACATTCTGGAGGTTACATTGGCCAGAAACTCAACTGGACTTGCCACATAAAGACAGTGGCTACAAGGGCTCAGAGGCTAGGAATACCATATTGAGTGACTCACCTGATTCCCAAAGCATGTCCACCATCAGCAAGGCACAAGTGAGGAGTGTGATGGAATACTCCCCACTTGCCCAGATGGCTGCAGCTCTAACACAAGAAGTTGACAGCATCCAGGACAAAGCAGCTGCTTGATTCGCATTACAGCCAGAAGCACCATTTCCACCGCCAACACTATCACCACTACCTCCCCCCACACAACAACACTCCTCCCTCTACCCGCTCCCCGCCTCCCAAAAACAAACCGGAGCAGTATTGTGCAGTATTGTGTACCATATGCAAGACGTACTGCAGAAATTCAAAAGATCTTTATCAGCACTTTCCAAACCCATGACCATTTCCATCTAGAAGGACAAGAGCAGCAGATACATGAAAACACCACGATCTGCAAGTTCCACTCCACGCCACTAATCATCCTGACTTGGAAATATTTCACTGTTTCTTCAAGGTCACTGGGTCAACTCCTGGAATTTCCTCTCTCCAACGACATAATTAGTCAGCCTACAGTATACAAACTACAGCAGTTTAAAAAGGCAACTCATCACCACCTTCTCAAGGGCTATTAGGAATCGGTAATAAATCCTGGCTACCCAGCCATGCCCAAGTCCTAAAACTGAATTTTTAAAAAATCATGTCTAGCCTATACAACTGTTTTCACAACCTAATGCTAAAAGCATTCTCATGAATTTGCACTGCACTCCTTCCAAAGGAAATATATTTTTTTCTAAAATGCAGTACCCAGAACTGCATGGTAAAGACAGCATTGTACATAATTGTAAAACTCTTCTTTTCCTGTGCATATCTCTCATTACAAAAGCAAATATTGCAATACCTCTTCTTGAGTACATTTTGTACTTGGCTATTACAAATATCTCATCAAGATAGATTGATTAGAAAGTATCATTAATAGTCACAGATGAGGTGTCAGAAGACTGGAGGTTGGCTAACGTGGTACCACTGTCTAAGAAAGGTAGCAAGGACAAGCCAGGGAACTAGAGACCGGTGAGCCCGACATCAGTGGTGAGCAAGTTGTTGGAGGGAATGCTGAGGGACAGGATTTATACGTATTTGGAAAGGCAAGGACTGATTATGGATAGTCAGCATGGTTTTGTGTGTGGGAAATCATGTCTCACAAACTTGATTGAGTTTTTTGAAGTAACAAAGAGGATTGATGAGGACAGAACAGTAGACATGATCTATATGGACTTCAGTAAGGCGTTCAACAAGGTTCCCCATCTGAGACTGGTTAACCAGGTTAGATCTCACAGAATACCGAGAGAACTAGCCATTTGGATACAGAACTGGCTAAAAAGGTTGAAGACAGGAGAGTGGTGGTGGAGGTTGTTTTTACAGACTGGAGGCATGTGACCAGTGGAGTGCCACAAAGATCAATGCTGGGTCCACTACATTTTGTCATTTATATAAATGAATTTGGATGTCAGCATAAGAGGTATATTTGGTAAGTTTGCAGATGACACCAGAGGTGTAATGGACAGCGAAGAAGGTTACCTCAGATTATAAAGGGATCTTGATCGGATGGGCCAATGGGCTGAGGAGCAGCAGCTGGAGTTTAATTTAGATAAAGGTGCTGCATTTTGGGAAAGCAAATCTTTGCAGGACTTCTACACTTAATGGTAAGGTCCTAGGGAGTGTTGCTGAACAAAGATCTTGGAGTGCAGATTCATAGCTCCTTGAAAGTAGAGTCGCAGGTAGATAGGACAGTGAAGACACGTTTGGTATACTTTCCTTTATTGGTCAGAGTATTGAGTACAGGAGTTGGAAAGATGTTGTGAAACTTGAAAGGGTTCAGAAAAGATTTACAAGGATGTTGCCAGGGTTGGAGGATTTGAGATATAGGGAGAGGTTGAATAGGTTGGGGCTTTTTTCCCTGGAGCGTCAGAGACTACGGGCTGACCGTATAGAGGTTTATAAAATTATGAGGGGCATGGATAGGGTAGATAGACAAGGTCTTTTCCCTGGGGCAGGGGAGTCCAGAACTAAACTGCAAAGGTTTAGGGTGAGAGGGGAAAGATGAAAAACGCCTAAGGGGCAACTTTTCCATGCAAAGGACGGTGCATGCGTGGAATGAGCTGCCAGAGGAAGTGGTGGAGACTCATACAGTTGAATATCTTGTATGTTGCAGGCAAGCATGCCCTGAGGCATGATTCATTGGGAAAACCAAGCAAAGGCTCTGGCTATGGATGAATGGGCACCGCACAACAATCAGTGTTCCCTCAGGAGTGTTCCCTTCCAGTTGGGGAACACTTCAGCAGTCTAGGACATTCTACCTCGGACCTTCGGGTGACCAACATCCAAGGTAGATTTCAGGACAAGCAGCAGCAAAAAGTGGCCAAGCAGAGGATGATAGCCAAGTTCCACATCCATAGGATGGGTCTCAACTAGGACCTTGGGCTCATGACCACCATTGCACAACACACACACATACTCCCACACATGCATCCTCTCACAGACTTAGACCACTTTACACACACACACAGACACACACACACTCTCACAGACACACACAACCCCCCACCCCAGACAGACACACACACCCTCTCACAGACATAGACACTCTACACTCACATATCACTCTCAAACATCCCCACCCCAGACAGATAGACATACACAAATACCTACATGCACATACGTTTGTGAGGTGAATTTGTATTTGCAGAGTTACATTGTACTTTGCTCAAAAACTGCATTAATCCATGTAAGACTCCATTAACTCACTTTTTAGATTAGAATCAGTCTAAACATTTTGGCACAGACAGGGAACACAGGAGGCTAACACCTTCAACATATTATCTGGCGAACACCAATTGTTACAGTTAACCCGAGAATGTAACTTTCATAAAAAGGTTTTGTGATTTACATATTAGATTAGATTACTTACAATGTGGAAACAGGCCCTTCAGCCCAACAAGTCCACACCGACGCGCAACCCACCCAAACCCATTCCACTACATTTACCTCTGCTCCTAACACTACGGGGAATTTAGCATGGTCAATACACCTGACCTGCACATTTTTGGAGTGTGGGAGGAAACCAGAGCATCCGGAGGAAACACAGGGAGAATGCGCAAAGTCCACACAGTCAGTCGCCTGAGGCGGGAATTGAACCTGGGTCTCTGGCATTGTGAGGCAGCAGTGTTAACCACTGCGCCACTGTGCTGCCCACTTCCCACTGTGCCGCTCATTATGAAGGAAGTGAAACTATCATAGACATTCTAACAGATGAAAGACTCAACAAACAAACAAACAAACAAACAATCAAGGTATTCTTCAATGTATAATTTCAGTTACATCACACTAAACTTTTGCTATAAATTCTGTCTTATAATTATGTCCTCCACAACCACCTGATGAAGGAGCGGTGCTTTGAAAGCTAGTGCTTCCAATTAAACCGGTTTGACTATAACCTGGTGTTGTGTTATTTCTAACACAAAGGCATCTTCATTGGTACATAAATAGGAAGGGTTTGGAAGGATATGGGCCGGTGCGAGCAGATGGGACTAGATTGGGTTGGAATATCTGGTCGGTATGGAGGAGTTGGACTGAAGGGTCTGTTTCCATGCTGTACATCTCTATGACTCTGACTCTACATGCATGGATTTCTTCATTTTTTTGGAACTCCATGAGTTTGGGCCTCCCACAACTGATTAGCAAGATTAGATCTCATGGAATACAGGGAAACTAGCCATTTGGATACAGAACTGGTTCAGCGGTAGAAGACAGAGTGGTGGTGGAGGGTTGTTTTTCAGACTGGAGGCCTGTGACCAGCGGATTGCCACAAGGATCAGTGCTGGGTCCTCTACTTTGTGTCATTTACATAAATGATTTGGATGCAAGCATAGGAGGTATAGTAAGTAGGTTTGCAGATGACATCAAAATTGGAGGTGTAGTGGACAGCGAGGAGGGCTACCTCAGATTACAACAGGATCTGGACCAGATGGGCCAATGGGCTGAGAAGTAGCAGATGGAGTTTAATTCAGATAAATGCGGTGTGCTGCATTTTGGGAAAGCAAATCTTAGCAGGACTTATACACTTAATGGTAAGGTCCTAGGGAGCGTTGCTGAACAGAGAGACCTTGGAGTGCAGGTTCATAGCTCCTTGAAAATGGAGTTACAGGTAGATAGGATAGTGAAAAAGGCATTTGGTATGCTTTCTTTTATTGGTCAGAGTATAGAGTATAGGAGTTGGGAGGTCATGTTGCGGCTGTACAGGACATTGGTTAGGCCACTGTTGGAATACTGCATGCAATTCTGGTCTCCTTCCTATCGGAAAGATATTGAGAGACTTGAAAGGGTTCAGAAAGGATTTACAAGGATGTCTCCAGGGTTGGAGGATTTGAGTTATAGGGAGAGGCTGAACAGGCTGGGGCTGTTTTCCCTGGAGCGGAGGCTGAGGGGTGACTTTATAGAGGTTTACAAAATTATGAGGGGCATGGATAGGGTAAATAGGCAAAGTCTTTTCCCTGGGGTAGGAGAGTCCAGAACTAGAAGGCATAGGTTTAGGGTGAGAGGGGAAAGATATAAAAGAGACCTAAAGGGCAACTTTTTCATGCAGAGGGTGGTACGTGTATGGAATGAGCTGCCAGAGGAAGTGGTGGAGGCTAATATAATTGCAACATTTAAGAGACATTTGGATGGGTGTATGAATAGGAAGGGTTTGGAGGGATATGGGCCAGGTGCTGGCAGGTGGGAGTAGATTGGGTTGGGATAACTGGTCAGCATGGACGGGTTGGACCGAAGGGTCTATATCCATGCTGTACATCTCTATATCCACTTTTGATCCAAAGTAGATTACCTCACACTTATATACACAGAAATCCATCTGTTATCACTTAATCTATCAGCATCTCTTTGTAACATTATACTCCACAGTACTTAATTTCATGACTCTCAAAAATGGAACAAATTCTCTTCTGCAGACAAGACAGAAATTCACAAGGGGGTAATGAAAAGAAAAAGAAAATACTGCCTAATCCTCTGAATAAAATAGCAGTTTATGTTTATCCCACACAAATAACAAAAAGATGTCTACCCTAATGTTCCCAAATACTTGGCATTCTGCAAATTGATGAGCACCTCAGTTGCCATGGATTTCCTGTGGTATCAGATCCTCTTTTAGCAGAATGTCAACTGCTGTGATACTCAAGTGCATTCAATTTCAAATCCAGTAGTGAGCAAGTGTCATAATGCTGCCTGGCCTGTTAGGTATATTCAGCGTTTTCTATTTATTTAATCTCTTGTTGGTGTGCTTCTAACAGTCAGTTAAACTTGTTTAAATCTTATACCATGATGCAACACTGAAAATTTCTTGTATGATTAAATAGTAATGAAAAATTCAACAGTTTGCACAGGTCAAGTTTGCACAGTAAAATATTCCAAAGAGCATTGCATTCATGTCAGTGCTCCATAAAAGAATGGGTGAGAATATATATCTGTTTGTGGGACTATTCGACTAAACTAGAAACCTGCATTGAGCATATGGAAACTAAATATGGTGCAATACTGTAACACTGATTTGACCAATAGCTGTTTGTATTGGATGCAATCTGTGAACTGATTGCCTGTGAATGGCATACATAATGTTTAACCATATGAAAAGCAGTTCTATTGGCATGCACTAGAATATTTGTGCAATCACACTTATTTCTTTTTCTGCCTTTTCTGATCTGTTTAGTTACTGTCTATATCCTCAGTGTAACTCCAACCAATTACTAATTTTCTTGAAAGTATTAAAATCATTTTTATATATAGCAGCTTATTATTATACAGTACGATCATTTAGATTGGACCCCCACCAACCAAAAATATATAAAAAAGAATCACTGCCTTAGTATACCAATTTACATGCCAAACTGGATATTATGGTTTTCCCACTGTATTATCCAAATAATTAAGAAACAGCGAATAATTGTAGGTCCAACACACGTATTTGTGGGACACCAATAGTCAGTTTTTTCCCCAAATTTGAGTATATAACCATTATCCCTGCTTTCTATCTACTTACCTCAATCAAATGAATAAGCTGCCTTCAATTTACCAGTTTTAATTTAATGAGCAATCTCTCATGTGGAACCTGACTGAATGCCTTCTGACGTGCATGTAAAATGCATCCACAGACATTCCTTTATGCATTTTACAAACAATGATTCCTTCCTCAAAAAGAAATCTAATGAGGTTAATTAAATGTGCCCTCCCTTTACACTGTTGGCTGTCTCATATCAGTTCAGTTTCCTCCAAGTCACTCTGCCCTCAATTATAGTGTTCAATAATTTCCCTACAGTAGATGAGAGGCTATAATTTCTTGGGTTTCTCTCTCTCTCTCATACACCTTTTTAAAGAAATGGAATTGCGTTTTCCCCTACACTTTGGAAGATTCTGGTAAAGAACATGCAATTTTAATCACTCATTTCCTTCAAATGCTGGTGTGGAAACCATGAGATTCTCAGGATCTTTTGGTCTTTAATGTCTTATATTTGCTAATACCATTTTTTTGTCTCAAATGCATTACATCCCTTTTGTTTCACAATTTATTTCTCAGGACAGTCAGATTATTTTCTCTCTGTGAAGACTAGCACAAGACAATTGTTCATCCCTTCTTTTAATTTGCAATTCCTTTGCTGTGCTTTATCTCTGTCAGATCACTAGTATTTGTAATTTTGTGCTCTTCCCATGGCTACTTCTCACTGCTTTTTCTTGATCTTAGCTAGAAGCAGAGCTCTTGCTCTTTAGGAATATACAATGGTCCACATGGAGTTAAATATTTTGTTCGACACCTTCCACCATTCGCTTGTTTTACCAAAACAGTCTTGACTCATTTGCAATCATCAGTCTGTCTCATTTGTTAAAGTTAACGGCATGAAAGCCTGGAAACTTAGTAACCTTATCAGATTTGGCCAAGAGAAACTAATCAGTGAAGTATATCACATTATGATGGCTGGGAGATCAATGCATTTACTGTTAAATTCTTAAATAAATTAAACTAGCCCATTACTAGACCTAGTTATCCTTGTCTTAACTTGTTTTCACTTAATTGTGATCAGATTGGGTCTTTCTCATTCAGCAGCTCAAGTGCACAAATTTCTAACAAATCCTAGGGGTTAACTCTAGTCAAACGTTCTCAACTTACTATGGAGAGAACTTTTTATTTTGTATAAATAATTGGTCTTGGTTTGATAATTTGTTATTTCAAATGTTGAAAATTGTTAGCAAGTTTGCCAGAGACAATAATTATGACCAGTGATCAATTCATCCCTCCTCCTGGACACTAGATTCAAAATCGACCAAACAGTGAAATTGTCTGAAATTATCAAGACAAGTGGAACCCGCATGAAATCAGATAGCCTCCCGCTCACATTCAGCAACTGCATTCTCTACCTAGATATCAGCGACGCGACCAGTAACTAAAGAGTTAAAATATAAGGGTGTTTCCACAGAAGATTGGTTTGAGAAATATAAACAAAGACAATAAACCTACTTCTTACCCCACCCACGTTTAGTTCAATGAACACAGGCTTATTTTAGGGATCGAGCCTCAGACACACTTTGCGACTGAAAAAATCATTGCGAATCAATGTCCTATGTGGTCAAAGTAATTCTGGAGACGTTTAATTTTCATCGGCACAATTTTTCACGTCACCGATTCCAGAAGAGCCAGAAACAAATCACTTCGAAAAATCAAAGCAGGAAAACAACAGACAAAAGCGGCACAATAAACGTCGAAGTAATGCGACATGTTGGTGCCGCGTTCGCTCGTCGTAGATTTATAACAGCAATAGCCTGATCAAATGTGAAATTGATAACTCATCATCGCAGCTCACTGAAACTAATTGACAGGCAGTTTCGGTCAAGCCTCTTTTATGTCCATCACAGTCAACTTCCGTGTGCGGTTCTGTTGTATCTTATTTACACAATGAAGACTCTACTAACATCACTTTACAGCCATCCCTGAACTTTAAACCTAAAATTGATCACTGGTTCGAGACTTTAAAAAAAAATTCCACCCTATGTACACTTATTATCCGCTTACACTTTATGGCTGTGAAGGCGAAGATCGGTAATTCAGACGCTGTACATAAAATGTGAATGAGAAATACATCCTACTTATGATTAAATGTATTCACTTAAGCGGCATTCTTAGCTTACAAACCGCATGACAGTCTCTCCTTTACTGTTTATTTTCGCTTGCTGTCCAGTTTTATACTATTCGATGCATGTGCAGATTTATTTACGTTTTTACCCACAGGCTATCGACACGCACAAATATTTTCCTAGTATATTTACGTTTCCATGAAACTGATTTTATAAAGTGGGCAAAGAGAAAGGGAAGCGTGACCGTAGTTAGATCTAACGATCAAACAACGCAGCATGAATAGATAAACATGATTCAAAGCAAGAGATAGTCGTGCTTGTCCTCTGTCTTCCTGCTTGAACTATCTCCACCCATCAGTTCACCGAGAAACTGCTCGCTCCCCGAAGTGTTCAGCTACGTTTCTCAAATATGATGTTCGCAGAATACAAGCCCAATCGCACAAGTGGTGTAAACAATCAAGATCAAAGACACACAAAAGAAACCAACTCTAAACAATACAGATAGATCGATCTCAGCTCACTCTCGGCCCAGACAGATGGATGTCCAGTTTCAAACTGCACACACTTCTAGGCGGGTACGAGTTTAACTAGGCACATTTCTAACTGGGTACAGGTGGATCAGTAGGCATTCTGCAAACTCACCGGCAGTTCCACACTGACGTCTGTACCATCCAAAAGCTGCACTTTGCAGGTCAGGATCGACTTGCTGTTGCCTGCTGCAGGGATGTGTACCATGGTGCCACTGGGAACAGGTGTGGAAGACCGAACCCCAGCGCCGGCAACAGTGCCCAGGTCCCGAACTGCGGCGCTCCCGCCTCCTCTTCCACCATCCCGCTCATCCATGTAGCGACGGACCGAGCGGCGCCCAAACGTCCTCCGCAGAAACCTCATCATCTTCGCCGGGGTTGGTGTTCCTCAGTCTGTCTCACCCACCCCGGCTGCTGGAACGACCGGACAGACCGACACTTGCAGCTACAGCTCCTGCTACGCCACGGGAGGCAGTGCACTGAGAGCGCGCGACCCCGGGCTGTCGGTATGAACCTATCCCCGAAAGCCCGGGCGGGCAGCGCGCGGAACCAGGTGAGTGTGGAACCCGTACCGCGCGGCACTACGCATGCGCACACTGCTCTAACACAACCCGTCCTGTACTGGGCAGGCGCGCGATTCACCTCCCCCATAAATAAGGAACATCCAGTCCTCTCCGGGCATGCGCCGCCTGGACAGGCCGCCGCGGCAAACACGGAATTGAGCATGTGCAGGAGGGCACCTGTCTCCTACTCTCACCTGGTGGAGAAGGCTCAGTGATAGGAAGTGGCTCCGCTCAGGTAGAACCTGAGCAAGTTGCTCAAGGGGAAGTAGGGGATAGGCTAACTGGCTACATCCAGCCTCTGATAATACAGTGATAGTGTATTAGAGACTCGGCTTCAAATCCTAGCACCTTCATATCTGTGTAGTAATGTTCAAGATTTTCACTATTGAAAATATCTGTTGGTAAGAGGTTGACTGTGAAATGTTCAACCTCCTCAAAGTTACTTTGTTCGCTGACCTTGCAAAAACGTTCTTGACAGAGTCTTTATACAAAGACTTTTGTTGAGAATATATTTGCACCAATCGATGCTTAGTACAAATGAGTACTTGGATAAAGTTGTACTTTTCGGACACCTGGTGTATTGTGATCTTTAATAGTACGACCGAAAGAAGCTATTTATCAATGTTTTCGGTTAAGTAACTCCGTGATGAAATAATTAAATAAATTCGCAGCAGTGTTGACCCAATTTCCATGCGGTGCTGAATTAACCTGTTTGTGTTTTCTTGTTCTCCATTTAATATAGGAGAAAGTGGGGACTACAGATGCTGGTGATCAGAGTCGAGAGTGTGGTGCTGGAAAAGCACAGCAGATCTGACCTGCTGTCCTTTTCCGGCAGTATACTCTCGATTTCATTTAATATGTATCATTTTTAACATTTTTAGTTTTATGGGTTCTCACATGTGCGACAGACGTGCGTTCTGTTCACTGTGCACCTGGACTGTTTATATCAGCAATGAAAATAGCAACAAATACAGACTAATTAGCTGGTTGAGCCTGTTCCACCATTCAATGGTATTATCTGTGACCTAACACAAGATACCTGGCTCATAAAATTGTGAAACTATACAACCGAGAAGCAAGTGATTTAGCCCTCCATAATAAAAACATAAACTGCAGATGTCGATGTGAAATAAAAATAAAGCTTCAGGAAAAGAGTCACATTAGATTCAAAACATCAGCTTTGACTCTCTTTCTCCACAGACGCTGCTCGACCTGCTGAATTTCTCCAATACTTTCTATTTTTTATTTAACCCATTGCGCCAGTGCTGACGAAACAATCTAGCCAAATTTCACTTTACAGCTCTTAGTCCATCCTGCTTTCTAAATTTGATCTTTCAGACTGTAATTTCCAGATCCCCATGACATCAAGCTCTTATCTCTCCAACACTTCTATCAATTACATTAAATGCATGACCCTGGTCATTAACCATTTGCTGAAGGAAATAGGTTATTTTGATAATTTTTGTGCGCCTTTGATTTTCTATATCTCAATTAAACCTCTCTTCAAATTCCAATCTTTCCTGATAATATTATAAGTCGGTCCATCATCTACAAGACACATGTCAGGATTGTAATGAAATTGTCCCTAATTCCCCACTTCATGCACGCAGCTCCAACACTCAAGAAATCTGATACCATCCAGGACAAAGCAGACTTACAATTTACACAACCAACATCACTGTATTCCTTCAACAATTCTCTCATAAAAATATCCATCGGGTGTTATTGGCATTAAGAGATTGGAATTTAAAGGATAAAGTGCTAATTATCTGAAATCTACATTTGTGGTTTGTCTATCCACCTTACCACAGGTTTAAAATCCTACTAAAGTTTACAGGACCCAAGGATGATGAGGGTGCTAAGCTTTAATAGAAGAGAGATCAGTGATATGTATATATAGAAAATTAGAAGGAGAACAAGACAATAGCCTACAATGAGTTTCCCATATAAGATAATTTAATAAAGTTGTAACAATGGATGTGAAAATATAGGAGAAGGAAAAAAATCATTTTGTACTCCATTGACATGGCAACTAGATTAAGTGGTTGACAGTGATATATAGTACTGACGAAAGCATAATGGTGGACAAGATAACAGAGAAATGGATGCGATATGATTAGAGTACAAGGGTGAAATCTAAGAAGTCCTTTGGGAATAAATGATTACTTTCCCTGTCTTGGGAAGGGATTATAATTAATTCCACTATTCCTCAGAGCACTTGAATGCCATTCAAGGAAAAGGAATTCATTAATATTCAAGTTTCAGAGAAAATTAGAATCAGAAAGACTACTAGAAAGGAATACAAAAAATATTGTGGTGTTGGAAATCTGAAATGAAAACAAAAAGTGCTGGAGAAATTCCCTCAGCAGGTCTGGCAGCATCAGTAGAGAATGAAATAGTTTGAGTCCAGTATAACTCATTCTCCAGAAGTGAAACAGGCTGTAAAAGTATGGTTGTAATGCTGTTGACAGCAGGCTGGGTGAGTGGACTGGATGGTGAGGATGCCAAGATTAAAAGACAAAGACAGTGCTAATGGTGGTAACGGAGATATTGAGATATAAAATGGGTGCACATGAAGATGTAAGAAGTAGGAAATGGATCTGCCATGTTGAAAGCACAGTCAGCAAGGCCTAAATCTGTAGGATTCCAGGGATGATGTGTCTTACCATACCTGCTTTTAGTGTGCTGAAGGAACATTATTTATTATTGTTTTTATTATTTGGAAACTTGAGATCAAAACTAGATACCTTTATGTTTGATTCATATTTCTATACTATGTTAAGAGGTAAAGACATGGTTTTAGTTTCAGTTTAGAATTGTTCTATGAGTAGTGCTAAATGTTTGAAAATTGTTTGATACATGCATTTTTAATAAGGATTTACAGATCTTGGAAAAATAGTTCAGTTCATTACAGAGAAAGGGTAGAATAGTTAAAAAAAAAAAGTGGTGTTGTCTAGAATAACAACAGTCCAGTATCAAGGAAAAACAACCATCCAGAATGTCAAGCAATGTTTTGGTTAACGTGAAAATATGCTGTTGGTTTAGCAGTCTCCAAACAGACCAGGAAGGGGAAAAGGTCCTGAATGGCTTAAAAGAAAATTCCAGGAACAGAGAACCTATATGTTTAGTCTGACAGTGCTGATTTAGCACTCAATAAAAACAAAGCTCCAGAAACCTTTTGCGGCCATGAAAACTGAACAAAGTTCTTTAAGTGGAGACATGGTGACCATTCACAAAATTTTGAGTATCTGTAAAGTTAGTGTTGAGTGTAAACGTGTTGAATATTTATTTCTGATATTCATAATAAGACTGCTTCAAATAGTTATTGTATAATGTAAAATCGTTCATGCTTTTTCACTTTGTGCACAATAATCTTTGATGTTCTTTGGTTAAATGTACTCTGACAGTCTGTATAAATATTTCAATGACTAACCATCATAGTAAACAATGGAATTACAGTGTTATAATCACTGAATTCCCCACTAGCAACATCTTTGGCATTACAATTGTCCACAAACTCAATTGGACTCATCAAATAAACATAATGGCTAAAAGAGCAGATCAGAGTCTAGGAATACAGTTACAATTAATTTATCTCCTGACTCCCTAAAGTGTGTCAACCACCTACAAGGAGCAAGTTGGTTGTGTGATGGAATGTTCCCCACTTGCCTGGATGAGTGCAGCTCCAACAACACTCAAGAAGCTTGACATCATTCATGACAAAGCACCATGCTTGACTGGCATCATATCCACATGCATTCATTCCCTCTACCACTGACACTTTGTATGTTCTATGAGCAAGATGCACTGCAGATGTTCACTAAAGATTCTTAGATAATATCTTCTAAACCCATGACCACTTCCATTTGGAAGGACTAGGCCAGGAGATTCATGGGAACACCAGCACCTTCAAGTTCCCCTCCAAACCACTCACCATCCTGACTTGGACATAGATGTGCGGGTCAGGTGAATTGGCCATGCTAAATTGCCCGTAGTGTTAGGTAAGGGGTATGGGTGGGTTGCGCTTCGGCGGGTCGGTGTGGACTTGTTGGGCCGAAGGGCCTGTTTCCACACTGTAAGTAATCTATCTATACATCACTATTCCTTCAGTGTAGCTGTCTTGAAATCCTGGAATTCCTTCCCTAATAGTTGTGGGTCTACTTACAGCACATGGACTGCAGTGATTTAAGAAGGTGCTCCTTACTGCTTGCCTCCAATTCTGTGGATCTCATCACCATGATGAGATTTAAGAAGGCAGCTTACCACCATTTTCCCAAGGGCAACTAGGGACGGGCTATAATTCCTGACCAGCAGTGACGCCCATGTCCCTCGAATGACTAAAAAACAATTCTGGTTTCTCATTGCAATCTGACTTACCCAGTATTACCATCAGCTGGAATCACAACAGTGGACACATTTAATAAAACTGGTTTATGTTCATTCTGAGTGTAGCTCGCATTTTATTACATGGTGATGAGATCCACAGAATTGGAGGCAAGCAGTAAGGAGCACCTGAAGAAAAGTCCAGAGACATCATAGTACCAGGAGCGAAGAGCAAGGCTGTCCTAGAAATCCAACCCTAAAATTTGGAAAAAGTCCCGAAGAGAAGTACAATAGCGACAGGAAGTAACGTGCTTCATGTGCCATTGGAGAGGAAAGTATCATGCAAAAGCTGGAAAACTGCAAGACAATGCCCACAGCAGGGAATATGACAAAATTCCAGGGTAAGCACCTGTGTACTTTGAGTAAAATAGTGCCATAGATCAGTGACTTGCAGACGCTGAAGAATCAGGCATTCCAAAAATTCACCAGCAGCAAGCATGTAAGAAATGATGTGGCTCATACCAGTAAGGAACCCCATTGTTGGAAACTCAACCCAGCCAGTTTTATGGACAGTTGCAAGTGTCACATCAGAGAAACTATTTCATAACTGTAACAGCAGCTCAGAAAATTAAGCAGGGATCATAGCAATTTCTCTGTGTTCCAACAGGAAAGGACATGGAGGGACAAGGTTAATTCTTCCCACATGGGTACGGCAGATATGTTGAAAGATTTCAGCTCCCCTAATGATACAGATTCACAAGCCAGATTCTGTTATACAATCGTCATGATTAATAGCAAGGAAGCTCACTTTATACTGGATACAGGAGTAGATATATCAATTTTTTTCTGTTGCTACACCATGCTAAATGCTAAAGATTCTCAGACTGTCTTCCACTCAACTTTGGGGCATAAAAGGCATTACATTTGGATTAAAAGAGCAGTTGAATGCTACATTACCACAATACCAGAGATTACAGAAACCCTGTAAGTTATTTGTACTCATTACAATAAACAGAATTGTGTGTGTAGACTTGAATATTCTTTGTCTAGTAGAGACTGGAAACACTGAAGTTGATTTGGTGTGCCAGGAATCAAGCCCTCAGACAACAAAATAGTAATTCAGACTCTTCTTTTCTTTGAAAAGAGAAGCTGCATATGCCAAGAAAAAAAATGCCAAATGTGAAGCTGACAAGCTACAACAGTGCATTCTAAACATTGGTTTTCTCTTTCAGGATAAAGGGACAGAGAAGAAACCCACCACTCATGCCCACAGCAGGGAATATGACAAAATTCCAGCATAAGCACCTGTGTACTTTGAGTAAAATAGTGCCATAGATCAGTGACTTGCAGGCGCTGAAGAATCAGGCATTCCAAAAATTCACCAGCAGCAAGCATGTAAGAAATGATGTGGCTCATACCAGTAAGGAACCCCATTGTTGGAAACTCAACACAGCCAGTTTTATAGACAGTTGCAAGTGTCATATCAGGGAAACTATTTCACAACTGTAACAGCAGCTCAGAAAATTAAGCAGGGATCATAGCAATTTTTCAGTGTTCCAACAGGAAAGAACATGGAGGGACAAGATTAATTCTTGTTTCGACAAGGCCCTTAGATTTCCAGTATTCCTGGATTCAGGTGAAACTGTTCATGAAATCTCCTGTCTCTTTTGAGGAAAGTCATGCCTTTGTTGAAAAATGAACAAGAGAAGTAAATGTGTCTACTTACTTTACAAAACCTGCCAAGGAAATGGCACAACAGTAACAGCAACTGCCGCCATGAATAAATGAAAAAGCTTCTTCATGCATAAAAGGCTGGATTGTTACAAGGAAACAACAAAACACAGAAATAACAACAAGAATAAGCCATTCCAGCCATTGAGCCCAATCTGTCATTCAACATGATCATGGATAATCTAATTCAACAATCTACTCCTGCTCTCTCCCCTCCTCTGCCTTAAATGGGTAATTCCTTATTCCGAGATTATGTCTCCTGGTCCTAGATTCTCCCTCAAGGAGAAACAATTTCTCCACATTATCCTGTCAGCCCCCAAAAAATCTTCTATGTTTCAACAAGGTCACCTTTCATTGTTCTAAACTCCAATGAGTACAAGCCCAATTTACTCCATCTCCTCATAAGAAAATCTATACAAAAAACTACCTCTAATATAATTTATTAAGTAGCCCAAATGTAGGAACTTATCAAACATTTTTTCTAAGTCCAAATACATTATATCTATACTTCTACTTTATCTATTCTATTTGTTACCTCCTCAAAGAACTCTAATAAATTTGTAAAGAATAATTTTGCCTTCTTTAAACCATACTGACTCCGCTAGATTTTATAAAGCATGTCTAAATGGTCTGCTATCACGTACGTTATAAGGATCTCAAACATTTTCCCAATGTCACACGTAAAGCTAAGTGGCCTAAAGTTTCCTGTTCTTTCCCATTTTAGATCAGTATGTTACATTGCCAGTTTTTCAATCTTCTCAAATTTTTTCAGAATCTAAGGATTCATGGCAGATCATGACAAGTGCGTTTGAGTAGTTATTTCCTTTTTATATCCTTGAATCTACCATACATCAAGTCCTGGGAATTTATTGGCCTTTAGCCCCATGGGTTTCTATGGTACATTTTCTCTAATGAAAGTTATTGTTTTCTTTTCCCACATTTTGCCCCTGTTATAGAATCACACAGCACAGAAACAGAACTTTCAGTCTAACCAGTCCATGCCAAACATATTCCAATTGAAACTAGCCCTACCTGCCTGCTCCTGGCCCATATCCCTACAAACCTTTCCTGTCCTTGTACTTATCTAAATGTCTTTTAAACATTGCAACTGTACTTGCATCCATCACTTTGTCAAGACGTTCATTCATTCCACATATGAACTACCCTCTGTATAAAAAATTTGCCCCTCATGTCTTCTTTAAATCTTTTTCCTCTCACCATAGTCTTTAAATCACCCATTATAGGGAAAAGATACCTACCATTAACCTTATCTATGCCGTTTATGTTTTTATAAACCCCATAAGGTCACCTTTCAACCTTCTATGTTCCAGTGGAAAAAGTTCTAGCCTATCTAGCCTTTCTATCTAGCCTCAAGCTTACCAAACCCGGCAGCATCCTGGTAAATCTCTTCTGAACCCTCTCTAGCTTAATAATATCCTTCCCATAACAGGGCAACCACCTCGGGACACAGTGCTCCAGAAGAGGCCTTACCAAAGTCCTGTACAACCCCAACATGACTTCCAATTCTGATACTCAAAGGATTGAGCAATGAAGGCCAGTATGCTAAATGTCTTCTTAACCACTCTGTCAAACTTCAAAGAATTATTTACTTGAAATCCTAGGTCCTTCTGTTTTACCACACTACCCAGGGCCCTACCATTAATTATATGAGTCCTGCCCCTGTTGGTTGTAGTAAATGCATTTATCCAAATTGAAATCCATCTGCCATTTTTCAGCCCATTGACCTATTCTTAGTTCTTAGTATTTTTGAAATGATATTAATGACCTCTAAAATGAAGACTGAAGAAAATATTTATTCAAATCCTCTGCCATTGCTTGGGTCCCTAGTATTATTTCCCCAGCCTCATTCTCTAAGAGGCAAATGATCACTTTAACCTCTCTTTCTTCCTTTTTCTTCATTCTTAACTAACTTATTATTGTCTATTTTATATCACTAGCTAGTTTACCCTCATGGTATATTTTATTGCTCTTTAATTTTCTAGAATCTTTGTTGGAATTTTAAACTTTCCAAATCACCAATGTACTACTAATCTTTGCCGCAATGTATCTTTTCACTATCAATTTGATACTATCTTTAACATCCTTAGTTAACCATGGTCAGTTTATCCCTTTACTAGAACCCTTCTTAGAGCATATGACCATAAAATACAGGAACAGAATTAGGCAATTTGGCCCATCTGGTCTACTTTGCCATTTAATCATGAGTGATATGTTTCTCAATTCCATTCTCCTGCATTCTCCCTGTAACCTTTGATCCCCTTACCAGTCAAGAACCTATCTATCTCTGTCTTAAATACACTCAATGACTTGGCCTCCACAGCCCTCTGCAGCAATAAATTCCACAGATTAACTACTCTCTACTTGAATAAATTCCTCCTCATCCTAGTGCTAAGGGGTCATCCCTTCACTGATTTTGTACCCTTGGGTCCCAGTCTCTCCTAATAGTGGAAACATCGTCTCCATGTCCACTCTATCCAGGTTTATCAGTATTCAATAAGTTTCAATCAGATCCCCACTCATCTGATCAAACTCCATCAAATACAGATCCAGAATCCTCAACCACTCCTCATATGACAAGCGCTTCATCCCTGAGATCACTCTTGTCAACCTCCACTGTACTCCTTCCAATGCCAGCAGTTACTTCCTTAGATATGGGGCCAAAAACTGCTTGGAATATTCCAAATGAGGAATTCCAGAGCCTTATACAACATCAGATTAGATTACTTAGATTAGATTACTTACAGTGTGGAAACAGGCCCTTCGGCCCAACAAGTCCACACCGACCCGCCGAAGCGCAACCCACCCATACCCCTACATATACCCCTTACCTAACACTACGGGCAATTTAGCACGGCCAATTCACCTGACCTGCACATCTTTGGACTGTGGGAGGAAACCAGAGCACCCGGAGGAAACCCACGCAGACACGGGGAGAACGTGCAAACTCCACACAGTCAGTCGCCTGAGGCGGGAATTGAACCCGGGTCCCTGGCGCTGTGAGGCAGCAGTGCTAACCACTGTGCCCATCAGCAGTACATCTCTGCTTATCCTAGCCCTATTGAATTGAATGCTAACATTGCATTTGCCTTCCTAACTGCCAACTGAACCTGCATATTAATCTTAAGAGAATCTGGAACTAGGACACCTAAGACCCTTTGTGCTTCAGATTTCCAAAGCTTTTCCACATTTAGGAAATAGCCTAGGCCTCTATTATTCCAATCAGGTGCATAACCTCACATTTTCCCATATTATATTCTGTCTACCACTTCTTTGCCCACTCTCCTAGACTATCCGAATGCTTCTGCAGCCTCCTTGCTACCTCAACACTACCTGCCCCTCCACCTATCTTTGTGTCATCTGCACATTGGCAACAGTTCCCTCAGTTCCTTCATCCACGTCACTAAATTATAATGTGAATAGCTGTGGTCCAACACAGACCCTGGCAGAATTCCACTAGTCATTTGTTGCCAACCTGAAAACAATCCTATCTCCCTACCCTCTGACTTCTGCCAGTCAGCCAATCCTCTATCTATGTGAGTACCTTGCCCTTAACTCCATGGGCTCTTTTTTAGCAGTGTCCTGTGCAGCACCTTGTCAGAGCATTAACCATTTTCCAGGCCTCTGGGACCTTCCCTGACAGTAGTGACTCCTTAAAGATCACCACCAATGCCTCTACAATGTCCTCAATGATCTCCTTCAGAACTCTGGGATGTAGTCGATTTGGTCCAGATGATTTAGCCATCTCTATAAATTTCAGCTTTCCCAGCACCTTCTCCTTATGATGACCACTACATTCACCTCTGCCCCCTGATTCTCATGAAGTTCTGGTATGCTGCTTTGCGTTCCATTGTGAAAACTGATGCAAAGTACTTATTCAGGTCCTCCACCTTTTCTTTGTTCCCTATTACCACTTCTCCATACTCATTTTCCAGTGGTCTATTGTCCACCCTTGTCTCTCTCTTCCGTTTTAGATATCTAAAAGAAAATTTGGAATCTTCTTTTATAGTACAAGCTGGCTTACTCTCATATTTCTTCTTCTTTTTTTGTTATCCTCTGTTGTGTTTTTAAGGCTTCTAATCCTCTGACTTCTCATTAACGTTCACCATATTGTATGCTTTTCCTTATGCTTTTATGCTGTCCCTGACTTCCTTTGTCAGCTATGACTGCCTCATGTTCCTCTTTGTGTGCTTCTTCTTCCTTAGAATGAATTTGTGGTGTGCCTCCTGAATTACCCCCAAAAACCCCTGCCATTCTGTTCCACCATCTTCCCTACTAGGCTCTCCTTCCAATCAAATCTTGATAGCTACTCCCTTATGTCTTTGTAGTCACCTCTTTTCAATCGTAACACCGTTGCATCTCATTCCAGCTTCTCCCAATCAAACTGTCGGGTGAATTATATTAAATTATTATCATTACTCCCTCAGGGTTCCTTCATCTTAATCTCTCTATTCAAGTCTGCCTCATTTCCCATCACCAATTCAGAATTACCTGTTGCCTAGTGAGCTGTACCAGAAGTTGCTGCAAAATACATTCCAAACCTTCCTTTTCTTGAGATCTTCTACTAAGGTGATTTTCCCAGAACACCTGTATATTGAAGTCCCCCATTATTGCAATAGTGCCTATCTAACATGCTTTTTCTATCTCCTGATTTATTTCCTGAGGTTAGAGGTAAGGAGACCTCTACGCAACTTCTATCAGGGTCTTTTCTTCTTTGCAGTTCCTCAACTCTACCCACACAGACTCTATGCTATCCAAAGGTATATCACTTCTTTCTATTGATATGATTTCATTTCTTACTAACAAGGCAACTCTATCCCTTTTACCTGTCCTTTCAAAAGAAAGTGTGGCTTTGGATACTTAGTTTCCAGCAGTGATCCCTTTGCAGACATGTACTTGTGATATCCACAACATTCATACCTGCCAATTTCAATCTGCACTACAAGCTGATTTGCCTTGTTTCATATGCTGTGCACATTTATGTATGTTTCTGTCTTGCACTGATTGTCCCCTCTTCGTAGTTATCCCTGTATCTGATGTGCCTGAAGATGAATTCCTGATGCTTTTTATACTCTCTGTCCTATTACTTGTTTTGGAAACTTTAATGACCTCTGTTGAGTTCTTTCACCCTTTAATATTTTTCATAATTTTCCATGCAACCAATACCCTCACCCCGCAACTATTTAGTTTAAAGCCTTAACTACCTGAAACTAAGTAGTGGATGAGGAATAGGTTCGATTGACTGGAAAATCTGAAGTCTCCCATTTCAAACTGTAATAAGTTTATATTTGTCTTCGCTCATCTTTTTTTTCATATAATTACAGAAGCACCGATAGTTCATTTTTATGATTATTGCTAGTTTACTGTCATATGGCATAATTGCTAATGTGGCTTTCCCAGTCTATATGCAGATTAAAATCACTCATAACTACCATTACACCATTTTTGCATGCATCTCTAATTTCTTGTTTAATACCATCCACTGAAGTAACGTCACTGTTTGTAGGCCTATGGTCAATTCCTACTTTTTTTTTCATCCCTTGTTGCGTCCTAGTTCCATCCAGACTGCTTATACATCTAGATTTCCTGTGCCAAAATATTTTTTCATTGGTGCACTGATTTCATCTTTGACTCAATAGACAATAGACAATAGGTGCAGGAAAGGCCATTCTGCTCTTCGAGCCTGCACCACCATTCAATATGATCATGGCTGATGATGACTCATGATGCCATCCCACATTCTCCTCCTATTTGTCCAGCCTTCCTAAAGATTGAATACCCTTGGATACTCAGATTCCAGCCTTAGTCACCCTTGAAGCAATGTCTCTATAATCACAATCATATTGGTGTTTAGATCAGAGTGGTGCTGGAAAAGCACAGCAGGTCAGGCAGCATCCGAGGAGCAGGAAGATCAATGTTTCAGGCAAAAACCCTTCATCAGGAAGGATTTTCGCCTGAAACATCAATTTTCCTGCTCCTCGGATGCTGCCTGTCCTGCTGTGCTTTTCCAGCACCACTCTGATCTAAACTCTGGTTTCCAGCATCTGCAGTCCTCACTTTCACCTCACAATCACATTGTACCAGCTTACAGCTATTTATATTGGTAATTTCTCTCTCTTATTGCAAATGATCCATATGTAAAAAGTGAGGTCTGCAGATGCTGGAGATCAGAGCTGAAAATGTGTTGCTGGTTAAAGCACAGCAGGTTAGGCACATCCAAGGAACAGGAAATTCAATGTTTCGGGCCAGAGCCCTTCATCAGGAATGAGGAGAATGTGCCAGGCAGGCTAAGATAAAAGGTAGGGAGGAGGGACTTGGGGGAGGGGTGATGGAGATGTGATAGGTGGAAGGAGGTCAAGGTGAGGGTGATAGGTTGGAGTGGGGTGGGGGCGGAGAGGTCAGGAAGAAGATTGCAGGTTAGGAGGGCGGTGCTGAGTTGAGGGAACCGACTGAGACAAGGTGGGGGGAGGGGAAATGAGGAAACTGGAGAAATCCGAGTTCATTCCTTGTGGTTGGAGGATTCCCAGGCGGAAGATGAGGCGCTCCTCCTCCAGCCGTCGTGTTGTTATGTTCTGTCGATGGAGGAGTCCAAGGACCTGCATGTCCTTGGTGGAGTGGGAGGGAGAGTTAAAGTGTTGAGCCACGGGGTGGTTGGGATGGTTGGTCCGGGCGTCCCAGAGGTGTTCCCTGAAGCATTCTGCAAGTAGGCGGCCCGTCTCCCCAATGTAGAGGAGGCCACATCGGGTGCAGCGGATGCAATAGATGATGTGTGTGGAGGTGCAGGTGAACTTGTGGCGGATATGGAAGGATCCCTTGGGGCCTTGGAGGGAAGTGAGGGAGGAGATGTGGGCGCAAGTTTTACATTTCCTGCGGTTGCAGGGGAAGGTGCCAGGAGAGGAGGTTGGGTCGGTGGGGGGTGTGGAACTGACGAGGGAGTCACAAAGGGAGTGGTCTTTGCGGAATGCTGATAGGGGAGGGGAGGGAATCTCCATCACCCCTCCCCCAAGTCCCTCCTCCCTACCTTTTATCTTAGCCTGCCTGGCACATTCTCCTCATTCCTGATGAAGAGCTCTGGCCCGAAACGTCGAATTTCCTGTTCCTTGGATACTGCCTAACCTGCTGTGCTTTAACCAGCAACACATTTTCAGCTCAGAAATGATCCATATATCCAGATACAGTTTCTTTAGATTTGACTTCCTAACGTTTTTACACATTTTTGAGTATTTTGGCGCTGTTTATATCTGGACATTTTTTTCTCTCTCTTCCACATTTGCATTTTACTTTTCTATCTTTCCTTTTCAGCTTGGTTTCCCTCTCTATTCTCTCCCCACTCTGGTTCTATAAGCAGAAATAAGACTTTATATTAACTCAATCACAGATGGAACAATTGAAACTTCAGAAAAATATACAGCCGGAAAAGTGATCACACTATCTGAGATGTTTCAGATTGTAGGGTTGGAAGAGATTTTCAGTTTACAGGAAAGAACTCCCTCAGCTTCAATGTAGATTTGTGAACAGGGTGGAAGGTCAGGATGGAAGCCAGTCCTATGCAAAAAACGATGGCATAAATTTCAGACCTCAAAAGCAATTAATTGAGAGGTGGTTAAAAAGCTACAAGCAACTATCAAAAATTTCTCTCAGGAAAATGACATACTTAAAAATAAATTGGACCATTCCAATCATTAATGTTCAGAGATTGTTGAACCACACAAATGGAAGCCAGAATATGCAAATGCATGTGCTTATGCTTTCTAAGAGATGCAGAATTCCTTGCTGAAACTCAATGATAAAACAAAGAAGTTCTAACAGATCGGTGTTCAACATGAATTGGAGCATACTGACTATTCAGAAAGACTCCACAGCTCAGAGCCCAGCTGTTAACAGTCATACAATAGAACAAAGCATTACAAACTCCAAAACAAAAGTTAAAGCATATTTCTGGAAATCTAATGCAGTCATTGTTCTCCAAGAATGACGCAACAAAGAGGTACATTGATGAAAGAAAATGTCACTTTTTCACAGAAATATTCAGAGCTCTAGGATTACTGTGAATAGTTAGCAGACAAAAATATTTATTTACTGTTAGTGTGTACTGATCTTGAGTTTCAAGAGGAAACTTGGACACTGAGTTTATAACTTAAACAAAACTAGCAATTTATTATAATAATTTAGCTTTAGCAGAACACAGATAAACTATTAAGCTATCTAATTAATATCTGTGATCTAGCGTTGAATATAAAGCCCCATTCATGTACCAACAGACATACAGGCATGGTTAAGGGAAAACTAAAAAATGAAAATGAAAGGATTGTGATTTACCAATTTGATAAATGTTTCAATAATGAATGCCAACAATGATCTTATTAAATCTTTTGATGATGGGTTGTATTATAAATATATAGGACCATATATCTTGATTGAATTCTGAAGTCACTGGTCATTGAAAACAACTTTTGCAAACCTCTGGGGATTGTAATTATTTCTTATAGGCTGAGTTGTTTTCTCAGAACATTCAACAAGTCAGTTATTAGAGAATAACAAGAGAGATCAAAACCAAATAAACAGTTTCTTAGACTGACAGTTTTTAAAACACAATTGCCTCCTGCCGAAAGTTTAGTCAGAACTACTTCACTCTTTCTTTTCTTTTTCTTCTTCAAAATTCTCTGTGGTTAATTGATTAGCACTGGTCCTTTATTGGCCAATTCAACATCTAATCAGCTGCCAATTCCTGAGCATACCAACATCTCACTACTGAATTGTCTAGTGTTCTTAGAGCAGTAATTAACCTGCATTATCTTTCCAGGTCAGTTCCCAACAACAAACATCAGTTTTTTTGTTTTTTTTTAAACAAGCTACTGTTCAAAGTTTAAAGTTTGGCTTTTAAGTGCAACTCACAGTTCCAAAACTAAAGATGAGAAAAATAAAAGAAAAATAATTTGTACTAACGGAGGCAACAGATAGGAACTAAAGTAACCGCTATCCAAGCAAGTTCTGTGGATATAAGTCCAGTTCTAAAAAAAGAGCTCCAAGAATCTTCTCATGTCCTAAATACATCAGTTAGACAAGCTCAAGGTCTGAGTTTTGGAACGTGAATAGCAAAGCAATGACATCAGATGTCTCAAGTTGATCGCATCACAGGTTAAAGCAGTGCAGGCAGAAAGTAAACGGGTGACATCCAATTGGCCATTGGGCTCCATGCAGTAGTAACGGTCACCTAGGCATCTCACTCCACAATTAGTTATGAATACTGATGAGGATTTTGGCTCTTCAATGGCAGTAGTTCTCAAACTGTTAGTGGGAACCCCAATTAGGATTGAAGAAACAGCATTTGGGATCCTGTGTTTCCCTTCTCCCATGACCACATGCCATACTAACATTGGAGCCTAGGCAGAGTCTGGTCCTGACTTTGTTGTGCATATTATTTGATCTCTCTTTGTTGAGTCATAGGATCCTACCTGTGACCACTTCATTGCCACTTCAAGCCAGGTCCTGATTATAACCCCAGTGGCAATGCCTCTCCTTCTGAAATGAGGCCTTTCTGAGCTTAAACTCCTCACTTTGACATTGTGTAATGACTTGGGCTTCAACATTAACCACCTCAAGATCCCCAGCCTGTGCTCTTCTTTCTGGCCAACATGTATGAACTGGCATGGTTCGAACGATAATAACATTTTTGCATAGTACTACTTTAAAAATGCAGATTTTCATGATAAGCTGTCACTTTGAAATTACAACTTCTGTTTTCTCTTTAGAAATACTGTTAGACATCCTGAGTTTCTCCCCTCAGTTTTTCTGTTTCCATTTCAGAAAGATGTTTTAAATGAGAAAAGACTAATTTTACTGAACCATAATGAGATTTGTTCAGAGGTCACTAGAAACAGTTACTTGAAGGGAAGTCAGTGTCAGAATATTGGGAGGCATTTTAGGTCAATCTAAATAAGGCTCAGAGCAAACATGTTATCAGAAACAAAGAGGCACAACTACTGAATTTTGACTCCCTGGATGTCAGAGTGTAGGATAAAAACAAAAAAAATGATTAAGACAGATGCCAACAGCGAAACATTTTGGAAATCCTAATAAATACAAGAAGTTTACACTTAAATTAGAAAGAAAATTAGGAAACCAAATAGTGGGTGTGAAAAGATATCATCAAGTAAAATTAATGAAAACACGAAGACATTATAAAAATGTATAAACAGCAAGTGGATAACTTGAAGAATAGAGCTTATTAGAGATGAAAAATAATTTGTGTTCTGGGCAGAAGAGGTAGGCTTGAACATTTTGTATCTGCTTTCACAAAAAAGGACAAAGCAGACTATATTGCAGGAGGAGTGTGAAATATTGGTTGCAACAGTGAGGGAGGTAGCTTTAAAGAGTTTAGCACCATTGTATATGGTAGGTCACTAAGCCTTGATGAAATGTAATGCAGACTGTGAAGAGAAGCAAATGAAAAGTAATCAAAATCTCTGATCATCATTTTCCAAGCCTCTCTAGCAAATACATGCATTTTATTTACCAGCATTTAAAAAGGGAGAAAGTGATAGCCCAAATAATAACAGGCCAGACAGCTCAACCTCAATGGTGAGCACATTTTTGGGAAAAAAAAATACAGATTAGTCATGAACTGTCAACATGATTTTTTTAAGGGAAGATTATGTTTACAATAAAAATAGAAAATACTGGAGAAAGTCAGCAGCATTGGCTATATCTGTGAAGAGTCAAAGAGAATTTTGAAAGGTCTATTTTTATTCCAAATGTCCATTATCTGAAGTTTTTTTTGCTTTTATTTGAGTATTATATTTCACAAATTTGATTTGATTTTGTTTGAGGAGGTAACAAAATGGGTTTGTGGTGGCCAGAAGTATTTTATTTGATGCAGTCAACTTGAATTTTATCAAAGGCTTTGACAAGGCCCCAATGAACAGATCGGTCAGACAATTAAATGACAATAAATGGTCAAATTTTGAGGAGTGTACAGGGAACCTGAGCTTGGTTCCACAGTGAACTTGGTTCCATAGAGATATATGGAAGTGTTTAGAGAAATCTTAGGTTGGATTTCCACAGGTTCCTGAAGGTAACAAGGCAGATAGATAAGACGGCCAAAAGGTCAAGGCCCAGAGTTGGAACTGTGGAAAACTGAATTCCAGTTAGAACATGGTGTTCAGTTCTGATACCTGCAACACTGGATGGTTACATTTGAGAAGCCATGGAAGATATTTATGAGGACATTACCAGGAATAGAACATTTTAGCTATGAGGGAACATTAGATAAACATAATTTGTTTTCTTTTGAACAGAGGAGGTGATGGAGATCTAATTGAGGTCCAGGAGTTAATGTGGGACTGAGAGACAATAGATAAGAAGGACTTAATTCTGTTATCAGAAGAGGTCAATATCCAGGGGATTTATGGGACTAGAAGGAAGATAAGGAATTTTTTTTTCAAACAGAAGTTGATTGCTATTTGGAACTCACTGCCTGAAAAAATGGGAAAGCTGGAAATACTTGCAGTAATTAGGGCAGTTGTCAAGACTTTAATTAATGTGTTGGGAGAGAGTAAATGTAGGCTTATGGGAGATATGGCAGGATTACAAAGCAGCTATTTGGACAAAGAAACCCAGAGAGGACATGAAGGAACAGAATGTACAAACATAGAAAAACAACAGTATATAGGATAAAAAGTGGAAATAATTGCTAAAAAGATAAAATTAACAATGCTTTACATGAATGTATGTAGTGTTCCAAAGTAAATAAATGAATTGAGGGGTCTTTGATTTCTTGAGGCAGCAGGCAGTTTAGATTTAGTCAATGGAAGGAAGGCTGATTTGTGTGATGGACTGAGCGGTGTTTACAACTCTCTGCAATTTCTTGCAATCTTGGCAGAATAGTTGCCATACCAAGCCGTGATGCAGCTGGATAGGATTTTTTTATGATGCACTACAAAAGTTCGTAAGAGTCATTGTGGACGTGCCAAATTTCCTTTAGCTTTCTGAGAAAGGAGAGGTATTGGAGTGCTTTCTTGGCTGTAGTGTCAACATAGATGTACCAGGACAGATTGATGCTGATAGTTACTCCTAGGAACTTGAAGTTCTTGATCACCTCCACCTTAGCACTGTTGATGCACACAAGGGCGTGTCCTCCATTCCACTTCCTTAAACTGATGACCAGTTCCTTCGTTTAGTCAACATTGAGGGAGAGATTGTAGTCTTTACACCATGCCACTAAGCTCTCTATCATTTTCCTGTACTCTGTCTCATCATTGTTTGAGATCTGACCCACTATGCTGATGTTATCAGCAAATTTGTAACTGGAATTAGAGCTGAATTTAGTTATACAGTTGGAGTGTATAAAATGTATAGTAAGAGGTTGAGTGCACAGCTGCCAATAATGCCTTTATTTGAAAAAGGAAAGAGATTTTAAAAAAGCAGATAGCTACAAGTAGCTTAGCATTTGTTATTGGGGAAATGTTAGAGTGCACTATGAAGGATATTAGAGCATTTACATAGCACAATCAAGCAGAGTCAGTATGGCTTCATGAAGGAAAATCATGCCTGACAAATTTCTTAGAATACTACAAGGAAGAAACAAACAGAATAATTTTAGAAAAAGCAGGCTATGTGAATATTTGGATTTTCAGAAGGCATTTATTCAGGCACCACATGTCAGTCTACTTAAGATAAGAACCCATGATATTGAAGGTATCATATTGTCATAGATAGAATGTTGGCTAACTAATAGAAGATAGAGAGTTGAGAAGAAGCAGGAGTTTTAAGTAGAGGAACCTGTAACAAGTGGAGTATCACGGGAATCAGTGTTGGGCCCACAATTAATTACCATATATATTAATAGCTTGGATAAAGAAAGTGAATGTACTCCAGCCCAGTTTATAGGTGATGTAAAAATAGATGGGAGGGCAAGTGGTGAGGATAACATTAAAAAGTCTACAAAGGAACAGGACAAGTTAAGCAAATGGATAATTACTTGGCAAATAGAATCTAACATGTAAAATGTGCAGTTAGGTACCTTGGCTGAGAAAAGAAAAGAGAAGTTTAACATATCTAAATGGATAAAGACTCCATACAGTTATAGAAAGGAGAGATTTAGGAGTCCTCATACTTACATCACAACAAGTTATTGTACAAGTTCAGTGGGTAGTAGGGAAGGCAAGTGGAATGTGTTTCTTTATTTCAAAGGGAATGGAGTTTAAAAAAAGGGAAATCTAGCTAAAACTAAACAAAGCACTAAACGGACCACAGCTGGGATTCTGTTTAAGAAAGAATATGCTTGCATTGGAGGCAGTCCACAAAAGGTTCACTAGACTGACCCCAGGAGAAAGGAGAGGTTGAGAAGCCTGTACTGATTGGTGTTTAGAAGAATGAGAAGCAACCTTACTGAAACATACAAAATTCTTAAGGGACTTGGCAGCTTTGATGCATTTACCCTTGTGAGAGAGTCCAGGACCAGAGGGCACAATTTTAAAATAATTTCAGTGATTTTAAGATATGAGATGTAGATGCCAGTGTTGGACTGGGGTGGACAAAGTTAGAAATCACATGGCACCGGGTTATAGTCCAACAGGTTTGTTTGAAATCACAAGTGCAGCCCCTTTGTCAGGTGAAATAAAGCAAAGACCACACAGGCACAGAATTTATATGCAGAGAGATCAAGGGCAAGAGTTCGAAAGGTCATACAACTGGTGTGCGTGGAGTGTTGAATAATAAGTCTCCGCAGGTAACCAAGAGTGTTAGACAGAGTGAGTAAAGTGTCAACAACTGAATAACAAGCTAAGGGATGACCTTTATAATTCAATTCAATGAGGCAGAGGCATAATTTCAAAAAATTAAAAATAAGGTGATGCTGGAGACAAACTAAATGATTGGGGGGAATAATATGATAGGTATAAGAGTCTCTGCAAGACATGTCAGATCATCGACATGGATACTACCATCACAGGTGGGAACACCACACACCATGTACAATGCAGATACTTATGTGACTCATCTAATGTTGTCTATCTCATGCGCTGTGGTAAAGAATGTCCCAAGGCATGGTATAATCCCTTTTATATCTTTCCCCTCTCACCTTAACCTACACCTTCTAGTTTTTGACTTCACCTGATGAAGGAGCAGTGCTCCAAAAGCTTTTGATTTCAAATAAACCTGTTGAAGTCTAACCTGGTGTTGTATGACTTCTGATTTTAAGTTAGAGAAGGGAGAAATTACTTCCCTCAGAGGGTAAGGAATCTGTGAAATTCTTTACCATAGAATGCTACAGAATCAGTCATTAAGTATATTGATCGCTGAGATAGACAGTTTTTAAAGAGTAAGGGAACCAAGGATTATGGGGAATAGGCAGGAAAGTGTCATGAGGATTATCAACTCAGCACATGATCTCATTGATTCTTTACTCAGCGGGTTGTGAGTTCATGGAATGCCCTGCCAGTAGCAGTGGTGGACTCTCCCTCTTTATGGTCATTTAACGGGCATTGGATAAGCATATGGAGGTTATTGGGTTAGTATAGGTTAGGTAGGCTTCGGTCGGCGCAACATTGAGGGCCGAAGGGCCTGTACTGCCCTGTATTTTTCTATGTTTCTATGAATGGCCCCTTGAGCCTATTCTGCTATTCAGTGAAATCATGGCTGATCTGTAGCCTAACTCAATATGGGCCTATATCCCAAATTCCTTAAGACCTTTGTTAAACGAAAACATTATCAATCTCAGATTTAAATTAACAACTGATCCAGCATCCATGTTGTTTGTGGAAGAGAGATCGAATGAAATGGAAGTGGGTGGAACAGCTGTTAATGTCCGTGCTAGTGGCGGAAAGGTGGTGAGATATCTTGAGTGAGTGAGTGCACAGCACAGAGGCCATGCAGGATGAGGAGGGAGGTGGGTTTAGGTGGGTGGGAGCAACCAAGGGAAGATATTGCATGTAATAGTGAGCAAGGAAGAGCACTAGCCTCGATGGGAGGTGAATGTAATAGCAAGGGTAGGGTGGCTTGGCAGTGAGAAGACAGTGACACTTCCCCTGGCTGAGTAGAGAAGTTTGTTGACCTTCTTGCCTCAATGCAGAGCATACCTCCAGATGGTTAGGACCGCAATGACCTGGATGACTTCAGACCAGAACAGCAGAACCTGGTGTCATGTTATCCTGCCCCTGTTACTGAGAGAACAAGATGTCCCTGCTTTGCATTATCCCATGCATCAAGACTTCTAAGTGCCTGCCTACAAAGCTGGACATCAATTGAGGGTCAATATCGTGAAAAATAGTGCACTGAGACCAACCTAGCTCTCAATGCTGGCAAAGCCAAGGTACTCATTACTGACTTTTGGTGGGATGTTACTCATGTCCCTCTACGCATTAACACCACAGAAGTGGAACAAGTGGAGAGTGTCAAGCTCCTGGGAGTGGTCATGCACAACGAGCTTTCTTGGGTTCCCTGGTTACAAAGGCCCAACAACGTCTCTTCTTCCTCAGGCAGCTGAGGAAATTTAGCATGTCAGAGAATACCCTTGTCAACTTTTATAGGTGTGCCATGGAGAGCATTCTGTCTGGATGTATCACAACCTGGCATGGCAACTGTACTATTCAAGATCGGAAACTGTTACAGAGAGTCAGCCCAGACAATCGGAAAGGCCAACCTCCCATCTGTAGAATCCACCTACCAGGCCCGCTGTCAAGGAAAGGCCACCAGCATTCTCAAAGATGCACTCCACCCTGGCAATGTTTTTCTACAACCTCTACTGTCGGGGAGAAGGTACAGAAGCCTGAACACACACCAGCCAGTTTCATAACAGTTTCTACCCAACTATTGTTAGAAGACTGAATGGACTCGCAAACTCTTAACATTCACCTGTACCTGTGTTTTTGTTTTTGCCACTGTTTACCTATTATTTACTTATCTATGCTATTTAACTCTGTGATCTGCCTGTATTGCTCGCAAGACAAAGCTTTTCACTATGCCTCGGTACATGTGACAATAAATTAAATTCAATTTAATTCAATCCAATCCAATTCAATTCAATTCAGTTCAACCATGCCTTGTTGCTCTGGACTGATAGTGCTCATTGTGTGTTCAGTGGCCTTTTAACATGGGACAAGTCCCAAGGATATCAATCTATTCCAGGATATCCCAGCGGTGGCAAGTTTTTCTGGGCACAGAAAGTGATAAAATCCAGCCAGCATTGGACGAGAGCGGGGCCACATTTTAGATAATTAATGAAGCAAATTTGGGATGATAGCATGAGAAACATGCTCGGCCTCATGGAGAGAAATCCTCTATTAAGTGTGACAAAATTGACATTTAACTAAAATAAGATACAATCCTCTTTTTATTTTCCTCGTCTTTGTTTTAGTTTCACTGTATTGTTTTTGTTTGATTTTTCTCTTTATCCCCTCACATTGCACTTGAATCCAAGCTTTACATAGACATAACCTTTGTACAGGATCCATCACCACTCTCTTCTACTGTTATATCATGAAATATTTAATCTTCCCTGGCATCCACTCTATCAAAGGTGTTTGCCTTTGCTCTTCCCACCTTGTTCCCCCCACAAATCAAATCTCTTATATTTCTACCTTTCTTCAGTTCTGATGAAAATTTATTGATCTGAAATGTTAACTTTGGATTCTTTCATTCTCCTTTTTTTTAATTACTAGTGGAAGATATAGTACATGGTGATATCAGAGATGGTACTGGTGTCAATGAATTGTAATATTGTTCAGCTGATGCTCAGGAGATGTTGAACCTTAGTCTGAGAGCTTGTATAGGACTCTTGTTTGATCTGCCATGAATAGAAGAAACTAATCCAGCATCATTCAGTACATGCAAAGAAACTGTTCTGCAAACCAACTGATAATCCCAGATTTGTTGTCAGCATAATTCTTTGCAACCTCAGGATAATGCAGCAAATGTTCACAAAACCACAATTGTTACAGCACAAAAGAGGCTGTTCGACATATCGTGTCTATTCTGGCTCTTCAGCAAACATTATGGCTTAGTGTCATCCTACTGCCTGTTTCCCATACCTTTGCACATTGGATAACTACTTGAGTAGAAACAATGTATTCTTGAATGCCTCAGTTGATTCTGTTTTCACCACATTTCCAAGCAGTGCATTCCAGTGTCCTAGTATTGGGCTTGAGAAATACTGTAGCACATCTTCATTCAGTCTGAAAAACAGCAGTTGATGTCAATTCTATTTCCTGAGACTCAGACAAATTTGCATCCAAATTCAATTTACTAGTGAGTCAATGTTGTCACTTGTTAAGCACTTTTTAGAAATCCATGTATACCACATCAAGTAACCAATTTAACTTATCGATACCCAGTTACCTTATTGAAAACCTTAATCAAATTAGCTGGATCTGATTTGCCGTACATAATCAATTCTAACTTGCTTGATTTAATTTGCATTTATCCAAGAATGCATTAGTTTTGTTTCAGATTACCATCTCTAAAAACTTTCCACCATGACTTTAAGCACATTTGCAATTTTAGAAACCTCTTGCACCATTCCAATATCCAAACAGGATTAGAAGACTACCAAATTTTTCTGGGAATCATCAATCCTATCCTGGTAACTTATAAACACCTTTATTTTAATTTTATTGAAAAAGCATATGATTAGTATACAGTGTTATAGAGATTTTTCATGGCCTTGCTAACATAAGATGAATAGTGAATATTTGTTTCAAAGAGGTTGATTAGTGATGAGCTAAAATATAGAGAAATCAGGAGACAAATCAGTTCCAATTGAATTTGCACATTTTCATGGCTTCTGATGCCTGTTGATGTTCTGCTTTGTCATTATAGGCCTAGTGTTATCTATTTTTTCTGTGCCTGTTTGTGCTTTCAAAAATTCTAACCTTCAGCCCTTTCTTATGGTTTAAATTATGAAGGGTACAGTAGACAACTGTAATTTGGCACACTTGTTGCCACTTGCTGCTGGGCATCCTCCAGGCCTATCCAGCCTCTTGTACCATGCCCCCAGTATGATTTGTCCAGTTCACATCCTTTGGAAGTAAGCTGCTGAGCAACCACCATGACTCCATCAATCATAGGAGCAGTAGGTTAGCTTTTGTTCACTCAAGAATAATCTGGTGAAATACTCTTGTTGTTGTATTAGAGAAGTGAATAAGACAGGTCTAAACTCATTCATTACTGGTTTAAGTTCAACATAATTGCAAGGAAAGTAAATCACCCTGTGCACTGACCCAACCACAACTGACCTAAGAGTTTATTTCAGACTATGCAACTCAGTTCAACTAAAGCCTTTAAAGCTAGCACGTAGATCCAAGACTAATGGCTTTGTCCAAAACTCCCAAAGGCTAACCTGCTGTGCTACCTAAATTCCTATGAGAACATGTATTTTCCTGCTTCTGTTGTTGACTTTTAAGTGGCATTGAATGAGAAATCTCCCAGGATGGGTAACAGTTATTCCAAAATGCAGCAATAATCTAGGGAATATTCTTGCAAGGCACTGTTAATTGATATCAATGCGTCACTGGAGAATAAGTTTGTTTATGTTGTGTCCTTATTCAAAACAGATGAAATTAGATACTGAGGCTTATGCCTGAAACGTTGATTCTCCTGCTCCTCAAATGCTGCCTGACTGCTGTGCTTTTCCAGCACCACACTCTCAACTCATGTCCAGGATCTGCAGTCCTCACTTTCTCCTGGGAAATCAAATACCACCAATCATTTTCAGCTTGTACAAAGTAAAAGAGTGTGAGCTTAATGTCTATCTATGTGACAAAAATTAGTAAACAATGGTCTTCACACAGGAAAGATCTTGCTTCAGAATCCTATATTTCATTGAGAAAGTGACAACCTAAAAAGTGGTGGACAGCAGGAGTAGGTGGATAAATCATTGACCCTAGTGCTGCTCTTGACCTGTAAGCCTAGTTCCTGACTTGAGCACAGCAGGCCCCTAGAGGTCCAGACACCAGTTATCTGGACCTGATGTACACAGTGTCCCACGCCCTGCTGTGCAGCCTTTAGTATCTTCTATGGTGATTTAACAGAATGTACTTGATAAAGTTTCATGCACAAGTCTACCAATTATGCCCAGAGCTGAAGGGATTCAATCCCAAGAATGAATATTAAACTGACAAAAGGTTAAAGAAAGGAGTACCCATTATGGTGGGTGTTTTTAATTTGTTCATGGGATTTGGACATCACTGGTTAAACCAGCATTTACTGCCCATTTCAAATTGCCATAGGAAAGATCGTGAGCTGCCTTCTTGAACTGTTATAATCCTTTGCATGTAGGGATACTCACAATGCTGTTAGGAAGGGAGTTGCAGAAATTTGACCCAGTGACATTGAAGGAATAGCGATATACTTCCATATCAGGATTGTGTATAATTTGGAGGGAAACTTGCAAGTAACGGTGATCCTAGGCATCTGCTGCTCTTATCTGTCTGGGTTGTAGAGGCATGGCTTTTTTTTTATTCACTTATGGGACATGGACATCGCTGGCTGAGCCAGCATTTATTGCCTATCCTTGTTACCCTTCTCTGTGTATGTTTGTGATTAATAAAAATATAATCTAGTTTTAAAGTATAGCTAGTTACCAACCAGTTTTGCAACTTACTTAAAGAAGAAGTTTGTTTATAATAAAGAAGTTACTTCTGAGTATATTGAAGAAATCTGGTGAAAGCCTCTTTTGTTCTGCACAATAGTAATAAAGAGAAATACATGAACCTTATTAAATGTTTGCGCTTTTCATATGGGTCACGGAGTAGTGAGGTGAAATAACTCAACAGAGGCTGGTATCCCATCATCAAGTCACCCTCTATTTACACATGAGCAGTCCTTGGCTATAGTACTGCCTCATACAGAGTCAGGCACCAGACTGTCGATATCTCTGACACTCAACTTTCTTTCTATCAGCAGGCGCTCCCGATTGGATGAGATTTACAGTCCCAATCAGGGAACTCAAATGCTATGAGGTCCAGCTGCCTGACCACAATATAATTACTACAGAGGCTTGATTACCAGCACACCCCTCCAATCTGTCTTAACAGGATGGAACAAAACTTTGAAGTATTATGAACAGTGAGAAGGATTCTGGTTAACTTTATAAAGATATAGAGTGCTTGGTGGAATGGGCAGACAAATGACAGATGAAATTCACCATAGAGAGGCAATTATAATAAAATGTGTACTATAAAATATAGGTCCAGGAGCAGACATGACCTGTGGAAAATGTGCACACACAATTGAAGGTTTCAGGTTAGGTTGAGAGAATGCTTTATAAAAAATACAGGATCCTGAACTTTCTAAGTAGGAATATAGAATACAAAGGTAAGGGATATATGATAAACATGCGTGCCCTCACACATATGTATGATATACATACATACATTTTTAATTCAGCCTCAACTGGAGTATTATGTCCAATTGTGGATATCATTCTTTACAAAGGATGCTAAGGCACTAGACAGGGTGCAGCAAAAAAAATCACAAAAAATGTTTCCAAAGTTGAGGACCTTCAGTTACATGGATATATTGAAGAAGATAAGGATGTTCTCTTTTGAGAAAACAGAGAGGCAATTTGATAGAGATATGCAAAATCAAGAGGGTTTTTGATAGACTAGATAGGGAGAAACTGTTTCCTTGGCGGAAGGATGGAGAACAGAGGGTGTATATATACAAAATGTTGAAAAAGACAGCAACAGCAACAAAGAACTATTTTACACAGCAAGTGGCTAGGACCTGAATGCACTGTTTGAGGTTGAGGTGAAGCCAGATTCAATTTGGACCTTCGAAAGAAAATTGGATCATTATCTGAAGAGAAAAACTTTGCAGGGCTACATGGAAAACGTAGAAGAATGGTAACAGGTGAATTGTGCTAGCAGAGACCCAGCCCAGGCATGGAGGACTGAACAGTTTCATTTTGAGTCGTAGAATATTTAAGCACAAAGATTTCACAGCCACCAGATGTCTCAGAGTGCTTTACAGCCAATGAAGTAAGTAAAATATGTTTGGAGTAGAGTCACTATTGTAATGCAGGAAATACAGCAGCCAATTTTGGAAACGGTGAACTCCCACAAATAGCAATGTGACAATGACCATATAACCTCCTCTTATGATGTTATTTGAAAGAAAAATGTTGGCTAGGAAACCAGAATAATTCCTTGTTCTTTTTCTGAACACTGCTATGGGATAGTTTTCATTCACCGTAGTGGGCATGTGGGATTTCAATTTAAGATCTCATCCAAAAAAGCAGCACCTCCAGCAGTACTTATGTATCGGTACATGATATTTAGGTACAAATTCTGGAATCGGACTTAAATCTGGAACCTTGAAACTCAGAAGCTAAAATGCTATGACCTGAATGACAGCTGACGTACAAAATGTATTTGATGTAGCAAAGATACGTGATGAAAATGTATGTAGTTTTTATTGTGCAAAGAAACATAAGTTAATTGATCTGACAAATCAAGTTGGAGATCATGCAGTAAAATCTACCTTGGTGAAGTGGTGTCTCAGCATTGCCCATAAATGTAAGACAGAATTTGCAGATTCTTACAAAACAGAGATTGCTAGTTGGTGAAATAACTCCACACTGGCCAGTATCCCATTACCAAGTCACCCTTTATTTGTGACTGGTGAGTCCTTGACACAGATCCAGCTCACTCAGAGCCAGCTCTCTGAGTGAACAAAATGTCTGACACTCCTGCTCTTGCTATCAGCCAGGGCTCCCTAATTGGACCGGATTAACAGCGCCAGTCAGGAAAGTCATATTCTATGAGGTCCATCTGGCAAACCTCAGTATAATGATGACAGTAGAATGATCCTGACTTTTCACTTAGCTTTGAGAAGCACTAGAACCTGCAACCAATCTTTAACATGGTACTTGACTTTGACAACTGTCTTCAAATAATTTTTGTGGCTATTAATTTACTCCAAATATAACAATACACTACAATACTGTGTTATGATCCCAACAAATGTAACTGTATTGCTGGACAAAGCCTGATCCCAGACAGAAACCCATCTTGATAAATCATAATTTTATTTGTTTTGGTTTTAATGAAGTAATCTTTCACCAAGCCATAAGCATGCAATTGTTGCAGATTTTGCTTTAACAATAAGACAGAAGTTTATTACAAAAGGAACAAAGATAAAATAGAATAATCAAAAAAACTTAGAACACTAACTCAGAGAATTCAAACAAACAGTAAAAGTGTCATCCCCTTAATCCCAAAGCAAATCTTTATAAATTGAAAAGAAACAAAACAGCTTTTGCGAAGTAATGAAGAGACTATGCTGGGGAAAAAACCCACTAATTTCTTTACTCAGAGAGTAGTAAGGGTATGGAATACTTTGCCTGCAACGATAGTAGATTCGCCAACTTTAAGTACATTTAAGTCGTCATTGGACAAGCATATGGACATACATGGAATAGTGTAGGTTAGATGGGCCTCAGATTGGTATGGCAGGTCGACGCAACATCGAGGGCCGAAGGGCCAGTACTGCGCTGTAATGTTCTATGTTCTATGAATTCACCAACATCCCTCAGCAGGTTTAAGTCACTTAGAACATTAATTTTCAAACTGGAACTGTGATAGCTTCTTCCTGGAGCTAACATATACTTGAGCCTCTCTGTACTCAGCTGAAATAATCACTTCTGGGTTTTTATTTGGTTTGTAACTAACACTAACTCTTCACTCTAAAGACCTAATTCACGATATCCGTCTCTTCACAGGAGCATTGCGCTATACACCCAAAAATAGATTTCAGAACCCTGTAACAATCCACTGAAGTTCCATTACTTCCCATAATGGGCTGCAAACAATCTACAAAAACTGACATCAGTTAATACAGAAATCCCACCCACTCCACAGCCAGGCTTGATAAACCGCTTTTAAAAGAAATTGCTGTAATTACACAAGTCGATACAAGTTAATTATTAATTTCAGACATACAAAAGAAACCCCACAAGTTATCAGCTCAACCCCAGAAATCCAAGTTTACAACAACTAATATTAAACATTATACACGTAGATCCCAAAGTTTACAACACAAGTGTAACAGCAAAACCCAAACATCAAGTCTGCAATTGTGTTTAATCATGGTTTATGCACAATCTATATAAATATTGGCATGATTTACTCAATGACATTATGTGTGCTTCAGTTATCTAAAATGTCGAACAACTCTTCACCAATACTCTGTGTTGGGACAAAACAGCAAAATTAAAACAACTGCTTTGACCTTGGATAAGTAACTGAATCAAACAAAAAAATCACAAATCAACAAATTTTTTTTATATTTTTAAATTTATTCCTTTAAGAAAAAAAGACATTCAGATAGCCCATTCATTTCTGTGACTCTACTCTGCCATTGAATAAGATTATGGTTGATCTTTTTTGTTTTGAATTCCACATTGCCATCCAACCAATAGCATTTCAATCCCTTCCCTAACATAGAATCTATCTACCTCCATATCTTGGATCAGAGAGGATATTCAAAAGGTTCTTTTCAGATTTGGTCTTGTCGTAAAGACTCAACAAAAGTAATTTGCTTAAATATGAACATTTATTGAGTAATAATAAAAGGAAGGAAAAATAAAAGACTGAACTATGAACATCTATAACATTATAAAAAATGATGGAAAAGGAAGGAAAAGAAAGCAATGAGCTTCACATCCTCCTGCATGTCAGGGATCCCTCAGTGGCTGGTCTGGAAGCTTAGATTGTTCCTGGCACTGTACACAATTCAGTTCTGAGGTGAAGTCTAACAGCGTGGAATGGAATTCTCTCTCTTATACAGTGTAACAAACAACCAGCACAAAAAGACAGAAGACAAAACTGCTTGCTTGTACAGATACAGAAGATAAAACAAGCTGCAGCTGCCGTCTCATTCAAGGTCATGCAGCTTGTCAAGTATCATCAACAATTTCAGCCATTCAGCCCATCCTATGCAATCTATTTTCGTATCCAGCTGTTGAATATCATCTTTAACCTTTAGCCCTCTGGCCCATCCAATGCACCCCACTTTAAAAATGCTCAATGACCCTGCCTCCACCAACTTCTGAGGCAGAGAGTTCCAATGTTAGACAGCCCTCTTGAGAGAAAATGTTTCTCTTCATCCCTATCCTAAAACTGCATCAGGGAATTTTTAAACCATGGCCCTTATTCCCGAGCTCTCTTTCCACATCCACATGGTCAAACTGTACAGGATTTTATGCCATCCAATCAAGTCAGCTCTCACCCTTCTTCTAAACTTCAGTGGAAACATTCCCAGATTGTCCAACCTATCCTTATAAGACAACCTGCTCATTTTAAATATCAATCTATTAAAACTGTGAAGTGTCTCCAATGCATTTACACTTTTCCTGAAACAAGGAGACCATAACTACACACAGTATTCTAGATATGGTCTCACCAATACCCTGGCAAGATACAAATTATCTTTTTGCCTTGTACTTACCATGACAATTCATAAGAAATATCAATGTGAAGGAAAATTATTTTTTAAATAGTATGTGATGAGAGTGCTGATTGATTGGCATAAATGATCACAAGCTATCCATCAAATATTGCAAAACCAATTACAAGATTGTTAAGTTGGGATGGGATAAAGATGAGAACAATGGAAAGGCTCTTCCGAGGAACTGTAATCATTATTGAATTGCCATTCCCCTCAGCCTTTCTCCCAATTCAATGTCATTTGGCATTTCTTGCAATGTCTTCTGAGACAAGCTCTGCCAAGAGTGTAGAGTGCAGCATCTTTCAGAGATCTCTGATATATGGGCGGACAGCAAAAGAGGAGGGGTTTGAAAGATAAGATGTGCCCTCACTTTAAACTCAGATGAGGGTGCAGGAGGGAGCCATTGCATTTGGTGGCATGGTTTTAGGATAGCAAATATGAACATGTTTCACATTAGCCTTATACACGCAGTCAATCCAATAAATCTGTCATCTACTGCAGCCTTGTTGACATTTCATTGAATTGCCTTACATTTTACCTGAACCTATCAGGCAATGACATGGGAAATGCATTAAGCTCTTTCAGTATGATCTTTCTCATTATGACTTTTGTAGGAACCAACAAATTATTAACAGTTCAGTGATGTGTAATAAAAGAATTATTTTTGGGGTTCTTACTTTCATAAAACATTGAAGACACAGATGCAACAAGGTTATATCTAATAAAAAAATTTAACTCCATAAAATCCAAATTCAGCCAGTGGATGCTTTCACACAATTGTGGTACTCCTATGTGATGCTCCCCTGGGCTATCAGCTGAGGTGGTGGCAGAATATTGTTATGGACTAGGCCAGTCTACTCAAAACATTCTTAAGCCAGCAGCCCAGACTATAATTTTTCAAACTATTTTGGTAAGTGTACAGTGAAAATTACCCGGAGTAAGTTAACTCAGTTGACTACCAGGTTTTAAAACAGACAAAAGTTTATTCACAAAATTACACAATAAAACACAAAGAACAGAATAAAGAGCCCCTACAGAACTGTTTATCCAAATTATGTTGTTCTGAATACACACAACCGTCCCAATAAGCAAATTCTCTTAAAGAAAATAGTAAAAATGGAACGCATGCTCACAGTTTGAAGTTAGAAGGGCAGAAGGGTTGAGTTCCTAGCTAGTTTTGGACTGAACTGCTCAGCTAGAGAGCTGACCACACCTCTTTCATTATACAGGTCACTTCTAAAACATGACCACTTTGGCCTGAAGTTTCACCTGTTTACATATAAACAAAAAGGCGTCTCAATACCCTTTAGTCTCTGTACCAAATCAGTCTAATCAGGTTGTTTACAACCCCTCTGAAAAAAACAAGGACACAGTATTCTTGAGAAAAGGAACAGCTTTTAGAAAAAAAGGATCAGCTTTGTAACAATATTGACTTTGAGATATTTGATGGCCATGGCTGTCACCCTCTACTTTGCTTGAGTCCTGAGTGCTCAGCATATTGAGGGCCTCTTGCCCAATAACAGGAGCTGCTTCTGTCTCTGCAGTATCACAAGGTCATGAAGAGATGGGGCATGAACGTGTGCCTATACCAGGAATACCCTGACAGGAGCTCTTAGATACAGGAGATAATTGCTCTTCAAAGATGTTAGGGCCCACTGGTCCCTTCCCGTACACTTCAGGGACTTACAGACCACGCTTATCCAGCTAAATTTCAACAGAGCTCATGCATGAAGCGGTAGGAGATGATTTGCACACATCTCTGGCATCCCTTAGGCTGTATGTCAGATGTGGAACTCCATGAGGATCTCTAATCTCTCAATGGATGAAGCCCTAATGTCGGGCTTAAAAATTATATCTTCAAATCAGACCATTAAGGGTTGATTATGAATGGACATAATAATGAATAATTGAAGTAAAGTGGAAAAGTACTTGAGAAAAATGTCTAATGCAAAAACAGCCTGACCATGAGGCTCAGTGGGAACCATGTACAATCTACATGGGGCCACCTGGACTTGTTTTCCACCCATTTTTGAGGGCTAGAAATATACCAAAGTTATTATGTACCAAAGTTTCATCATCAGACTGGGGTTCGCTAGACTGATGCCATGGACTCTGAGACAGAGCTCTAAGTGCCACTGTCACCATAGTCCCGAAGGATAAAAATGTGAGATTCACTTGTTTGAATATATGTATATTCTGTGGTTTAAGGTAATATGTTCACTCATTATTTTGCATACGTCTCTAATATAAATTAAGCAGATTAATTGCATGTGCTTTCATGTAATCGTTTTGATCAAACCTTAACAAATTTGTTAGGTACTTTCAGCCTAACAATACTGGAGTTAAATCTGCACATGGCAGAGTCATAGTGTACTCGTGTCCTTAATGTATTCTCCATCATCCTTGCATTGTTGTGGCTGGTCTCTGGAAGCTCAGCCAGAAGTTCTTGTGCCTCACACTACAACTCCAATATCTGCCACACCGTTGATGATTCTTGACTGATGTCATCTCCCTAAGCCCCAGGGGATTTGTCTCTCATGGACCTAGGTTTGATTGCCTTCATCAGTTTTCGCTGTGTGCATTGATCATCAGATTGCGACCCCATTACAAACGGTCCATTAAGCGATGAATTGGGGGGAGGGGAATGATGTGACAGTACACACTCTGATGTCTCCTTCTCCTCAGAGGTGAAGGCTGTTGCCTAAGGGCAAGAGTTAGCCACTCTTACCCATTACCTGCAATAGAGAGAAGTGATGACAAAGCAATATATTTTCAAATATGTCCTTTTGACAACTCGTCAACTGGAGCTCTGTGTAATCAATGCAGTGCTTGGTATCTGAAGAGGCCTTCTTGTGTCCATCCATTCAACCAGAGTCTCTTCAGGAATCCACATGCATCTCACCATCTGTAATTGTCTTGTCTATACACATTTCTCTCGATTCAAACCTTTCCCTCCATAGATATAATAATCACCATGTAAGTCATACTGTCTCCTGTTCTTAACTTTCCCTTGCTTTGTGGCCTACCTTTTGCAAATATACAAATTCCCATTATTATCACTCATCAAAGACACATAAGAGGGATGTGTTGTTGACAGCCTAACTGTCCATCATGGTGCACAAAGCTCCTCATGTGGCCGAGCCTGATGTCTGGGCATCTGCACTGAACTGAGCAGTAAGATCTTCTCCAAACTCATGCTTAGCTTTAGTCACATTTAACACTGCACATGTAATATTATGCACTGCACTCACCTTGTGAGAATGCATCATGTCATTGAACTTCTTTCAACTGTATCAGGTACAGGCAAAACCCCAAAATTGTCCATCTCCTCTGCTGTCTCAATCTAATTCTACTGGATTTGACTAAAGGTCTCCTGTGATCCTGTGGGAACAAGTTTTCCCTTCACATTCTTACTTCCTGAAGGAGTACCTACAGAGTTTCTAGGATATGGAGTAAACCATTTAGGACTACATGAGGAGAAGTGTCTTCACAGAGAGAGCGGTGATCTTATAGAATTTTCTACCATGGAAAGCAGTCGAGAACCATAATTTTGTCGCTGAACTCTCTCCACAGATACTGCCAGACCTGCTGAGTTTTTCCAGTAATTTCTGTTTTTGTTTCTGATTTTCAGCATTCACAGTTTTTCAGTTTTTTTATTCAAAATATTGAATGATTTTGAGAAGGGGTTGGATATAGCACTTGGAACTAAAGGGATCAAAAGGTGGAAAAGTAGGAGCAGGCTACTGAGTTGTATGGTCAACCATGATTATATTGAATGGTGGAGCAGTCTGAAAGGGATGAATGGCCTAATTCTGCTTCTATGTTTCTACACTGAATTGTGGAATGATCCCTGGTCTGCCTTTGAACATGGCTTCGAACAGCTACTGGGGCTCTCTCACTGCTCTGCCCGGGGCTGCTATATGAACAATGTAGCTAGCTGTCTTTTAAAGATGGTTCCAGTGATATCTGAGCTGAACCTCCTCTCCACTTGTGTATTGCCGAACCAATGATTCATTGACCTGCCAGATGTTCATACGCTGGCTCTAAGAATACTGTTTTTGTAAATTTACCAAAACACACGCATCAGCTAGTGTCTTATTTCTTTTTAATAATACCACCCCGGATGAAAATTATGATACTTAGTCTGCGGATTTCATCAAATTTGGACAGAGTGTCTCTCTACATGAGGCTTGGCGAGATTTCGCACCATTTCACCCCAAACTCACTTCATTAACTCCCTACCACAGCCCCATGGTATCCCTCTCTTCTAATGCTAGCCCAATTCTACCACTTGCTGTAGGTGGAAGAACTTACCACTCATTGGATATTCTGCAATGGATTGGCATTACTGGCACACGTGCCATATTTGAACCCCATTGTGTACCAAAACAAATGCTGGTAATCTGGAACTGCCCTGCTCAGTTCATTATCTTTGCCCAAGACATGGCATTAAAAATAAAATTGGCTCCTTATTTTTCAGACAGAGTCCAGATGTCCAGTTTGATAAAGTTGTATGGAGGAGGGACATCCTCTTTTCCCAGAACTCACAGCGGTGTCCATGCCATCAAATCCCACTAACTTGCTCAGTGGTCACACCGGTGTCAATGGAGTCTCCATGGTGCAGAGCTGAACGAGGTTCAATAGCTTTTTCTGTTTTGCCAGAGAAAGCACCATACTCTTCTCTCTGCTACCTGAGGGGATACCAAAACATCCAACTGACTAAGTGCCACTCTTCATTCCACTGCAACTCTCAGTTATATCACACTCAGTGTCACTTATTGCATTTAACTTATAAATCTTTACTGTGACATTGTCTTGCTTTTGTGCCTTATAGGTTCAAGTGGGATATCCATTGTCCAGACTGGTCCACATATAAGACCCTTCAGCACCTCTGAAGAAGAGTGTTCATAGGGCTCAGAGGAAACATTAGCAAGGCTACTTCCAGCACTCCTAAGCAGCTCAAATACTGACATCCTAGTGGGAACTGTAGGTAGATTAGAATTGAAGGTATAAGTTGGCACATCATTGCAACTGTCAGAGGATGGAAAGCTTCAGGTCACTGCCACTTGGAAGACTATCAGAGACTTGTGTACCAGCTGAGCCCCAGGCAGGAAAGGTCCTTGTGGTGTCAGTAACCTCAGACCTCAGACCTCATCCATGTGTACAGGAAGGAACAGAAATGGCAGCCAGGTATGTGTGAGACCATGGACCTCTTAGCCCAGAGCTGCAGCTAACCGCAGGAACCCAGCTTCCTCAGATATGTGATCATTGGACTGCCTCTGGGGACAGATTGGCTATTGCCACAGACAGCCAGATCCAGCACTTTCAAGGTCTGCTGTGTATAGAACAATCTTGGTTATCCGAACATCAATTACCCAAATTTCAGATTTTCTGAACAAAATCTCAAGGTCTTATAAATGCTTCCTTTGTTTACGATCAGATCAGTTATTCAACAAATCAGTTATCTGAACAAAATACTCCTTGCCCATCTTGTTTGGTTATTCTGCATATGCACAGACCTGCACTCCATTGTGTTAGCCATTAGTCTTCAGCAGCAACTGCAAAGCAACAGGGCCAGCAGCCAGCTTGACATTACTCCAGGTGCCTCTTCCTCAGAGACAAGGTGGTTCCAGTGGACACACAGCTGCAGGAGGAACCACTTTGTACTCTCAGGAGACTCCAGTGGTGGCCTGATCTTCCACCTCCAGTCTGCCTGTGGCCCTCAGCCTTGCGGGAGTTCAAGCTGCAGAGAATGCACCTGCCTCTGGCAAGGATCCACTCAGCAGGTCTGTGCTATGGCAGTCAACTGAGCTGACTTACTCCGGGTAAGTCAAGGGCAGCCTCTGAGATTAGTAGACAATGTGAACATCATTTAGAAGAATGATAACTGGTAACTAAGCACCATTTGACCAGGACATAGACATTGGCTTGGCAACACCGACCTCAGTGGTTAAAAGTTTTGCGTGAAATAGTCACCAATGTTTGGGCCAGGGAGCTGTATATCATACAGTCAGACAATGCATAAGGGTCATCAGAAATGTGGAGGCCATAGACGTGTGTCTTTTGCAGTGAATTGGTCTTTATGTTATATATTTGCTCCTTGAATAATTGGGTCCTGCAGTCCCCTCCTTCAGACATGAAGGCATTAATCCTTCTGACTCTGGGTGTGGCTGTGGCCATATTCTTTCTCAATGCACAGTTGCATTTTCCAAGATGATGGAAGGTGACAGTGTTCACTCCTCAGACAGTAATTTCCTTTACATATTAGTGAGACCTCATCCAAACCCTCTTCCTTGCACCTGTTCCCATGAACCCCAGAGTTTTTTCACCTCCTCAGGCTCCTATCCAACCTATCCCCACAGCGCCTGTCAAGTGTGCTTAACACTGTCCCCTAGTAAACCAGGGTGATCTTTATCATTGTCGAAACCCGCTCCCACTTGACTCCTTTCCCATTCATAGTTTATTGTGTTCCCCTTGCATATATATAGTTTCCCCCTTTACAATTGTCTTCACCTTGTCCTAGCCTGCAGCCCCTAATGCCCATGAAGAGGGTCTTCAGTCTATTTGCTGCATTTGTGGCCACCCATTTCTGCCATCTCCTTTACCCTTTATTGTTATTGGAGAGACCAGAGGTGGGGAACCTTTTCATGTTGGAAGGCTGCATTACTTTAGTTGTAATCTAATAAGGCCGCATCCAAGAAGCTTCAATTATATATTCTTCAAAATTCACATTACTTTGTAAAAATCTAACTACTATGTACTAACTAACTAAAACAAAATGAAAAAAAATGTTAATTCTAAAGTTAACTCTCTGGTATTTTAAATATATTCATTTTAAGATTAAGATGAAAATAATAAAGGACGAGAAAAAACATATTAATAAAAAATAAAAGATTTGTTCTGCAAAATTTGGATTCATTCAAAAGGCATACACAATGGTCTAGAAGGCCGCATGCCTTGTCAGTAACTTAAGGAAACAGCCCCAAACAAGAAGTGCCCAGATATCTGCCTGATGCCTGGACATCTTCCCAGCTGTGTTAGCAGTAATTTACAGATTAACCATTATGGAGCACAGGGCTGACTGTGAACCACTCCCCAGACTACAAAGGCGCAGACCCCTGAACAAGAGCCTGACTGTGACTAATCTTGGAGGCTGCCCTTGACTTATTGTTCTAGGAACCCCAATTGACAGGTGCCTCCATGGACTTCACTGATAACCACTACCCTTATTGCTGCTTGCTTTCAGTGCATGCAGAGTGTTTGCAGTATAAGACGCTGATACTTAGTGCAGGTGTGAGACTAACATTTCAATGTGCTTTATAGCATGTTGTCTGCACCCTTCCTAAGGACCACTGACCAGCAAGACAAACAGACAGTGCTAAGAGTTAAGTGGAAAGGCAAAGCAGGGATGCTGTGAGCACATAGATAGATGCTACATGAGTGAGGATGAAGAGAGCAATCGAGCAGTTCTGCGATGCAGCCTGGGTATGAACTGGGTACCGTTCCCTGCCTGGGCAGTGTCCTTGGAGCAGCATTGCAATGCTCGGTACTGGTGAGCTTCAAAGAGTAGCTTCATGAGTCTGAAGTGTCCTGCAAGTGGATCAGTACTGACAGGTTCTGAGAGACATTGAGAAATGCTAAATTAAACATTCTTGCTAATTCATTTAATGTTGACTGTTATAAATTAGAGAGAGAATCTATTGTTTTGCTGTGATCATTTGACATTAAACTAAGTTTCAAATGGGTCTTCTGGGATAAAATGAACAATATGAAGTTGCACAAAGCATAATGTCACAAGATCCATGAACTGATTTATTTTTTAAAAACTTTCAAATGTTCAAGCTTTCTTGCAAAATAAAAAGACATTTGATCTTATGAAGTGATTGAGAGTTGCTTCACTTTTGTGGGCAGTATGCACTGAACTACTATTAGTCCCATATTTCAACATTTTAGCTGCAAAGGTGAAAGGAAGCCTGATCATCCCTCAAACTGTACTGCTACCTGTATATTATAATTTGTGGGAATTTTCATCAACTACTCCATCTTATAATAGTCTTGCCATAATTCTCATAAGTGGATTTTGGATGTCAATGAACAAGAAGTCACAGAGAATTTCATGGAGCTCCAACACATAGAGTTTAACAACACAGAAATAGGCCGAGCAGCCCATTATGTCTGCAGTTAGAACATAGAACATAGAACAGTACAACACAGTACTGGCACTTCAGCCCTCAATGTTGTGCTGTCCTGTTATCCTACTCTAAGACCAGACTAACTTTCATACCCTTCATTATAGAACATAGAACAGTACAGCACAGCCATCAAACACACTATAATTCTATTTTCTAGAACTTGGCCTTGTATATGGTATTTCAAGTGTTCATCTAAATACTTCTTACATTTTGCAATATTTGCAAACTCTATCATCTTTTCAGGCAGTGAGTTCCAGATATCCATCACCCTTTCAATGAAAAGATTCTTCCTTAAAACCCCTCTAAACCTATTACCCTTTATGTTAAAACTCTCTACTAAGGATTCAGAAGCTTTTAGGTTTTACAACAGTTATATGGAAACAGGAAGAGTTTTGAAAGATAAATAACTTTTTAAGCATTTGTGGGTTTTTTTATATCTTCAGTTTAGATATCTACTGAGGTTAACAGTTTCTAGCTCAAATTGCCTACTTGAGGAATTTATCAAGTCTAGGATACAATCTATCTTTTACAATAGGACTTGTGAGTTCATATACCTATAAAGTGAAGCTCTTGAACAGCATAAAGAATGCAGGGGCATTCTTAAGAGGGAAATCAGGAAGGCAATAAAGAGATAACCATGGCAGCTAAGTTTAAGGATAATCAAGGATTACACAAGTACATTAAGAGTAAGAGAACAACTAGAGATAGAGTCCCTTAGAAATCAAAGGGGTCATTGTATTGTTTAATCTCATGAGATGGGAGAGATGCTAAATTACTGCGGAGAAAGAAATGGAGGAGAGAAAATGCAGGGAAATAAATATTGTTGTTTTGAAAACAGTTCATATTACACAAGAGGATATGCTGGAGGTCTTGGAAAATATTAAGGTGGATGTATTTCTTGGACTTGATCTAATATATCCTAGGATGTTGTGGAAAGTTAGGGAGGAAATTGCGGTGCCCTTTTCAGAAATATTTGTATTATCTACAACTATGGGAGAGGTGCCCAATGACTGGAGAGTGATTAATGTTGTGCCTTTGTTTCAAAAGGGATGTAAGGAGAAGCTTGGGAACTACAGACCTGTGAGATTAACTTCGGTGATGAGTAAATTGTTGCAAGTGATTATGAAAGAAAGGATTTATATGTGTTTGGAGAGGCAAGAAATAATTAGGGATACTCAACATAGTTTTGTGTGAGGTAAATCACAAACTTGACTGAGTTTTTTGAAGAAGTAACCAAAAAGATTGATCTGGGAAGAATGGCAGACATTGTTTACTTGGACTTTCATAAAGCCCTTCACAAGGTTCTCCATGGTAGATTCATTAGTAAAGTTAGATCACGAGGTAAGCTTGCCAATTGGATACAAAATTGGCTTATCAGCAGGAACCAGAGAATGGTTGTGGAGGGTTTTTTTCCAGATTGGGGACCTGTTACCAGTAGTGTTCCATAGGGATCAGTGCTGGGTATGCTTTTGTTTGTCATTCATATGAAAGGCTTAGATAAGAATATGGAAAGTATTGTTAGTAAGTTTATGGATGACATTAAAATTGGTGGTATAGTGGGCAGTGAAGAAGGTAATCTAAGATCACAAAGAGATCTTGATCAGTTGGGTCAATGGGCCAAAGAGTGGCAGATGGAATTTAATTTGGTTAAATGCGAGGTATCGTATTTTGGTAAAACAAACAAGGACAGGACTTTATACAATTAAAAGTAGAGCCTTGGGTAGTTTATAGAACAGAGAGACCTAGGGGTTCAGATACATAATTCTTTAAAGTTTGCATCACATATAGACAGCGTGGTTAAGAAGGCGTTTAGCACATTTGCCTTCATTGCTTAGATCTTTGAGTATAGGAGTTGGAACATCATGTTAAGGTTGTACATGACACTGGTGAGGCGTCTTCTGGAATACTGAGTACAGTTCTCATTGCCCTGTTATAGGAAGGATATCATTACGCTGGAGAGAATTCAGAAAAGATTTACCAGGGTGATGCCAGGAATGGAGAGTTTGGGTAATAGGGAGGGACTGGATAGGCTGGGACATTTTCCACTGAAGTGCAGGATGTTGAGATGTGATCTTATAGAGATTTTAAAAATCATGAGGGTTTAGATAAGATAGATTGCAGATGTCTTTTTCCTATGGAGGGCATTTTCAGGAATAGGGGGTATATTCCTAAGGCCAGAGGAGAAAGATTTAAAAAGGACATGAGGCACTATGTTTTTACACAGACTGGAGTTCATGTGTAGAATTAACCTCCAGAGAAAGTGGTGGATGTGGGTACAGCTACAGCATTTAAAAGACATTTAGAAAAGTAGATGAATAGGAAAACCTTGGAGGGTCATGGGCCAACCGCAGGCAGCTGAGACTAATTTTGGGATTATGGCCAGCTTGAGCCAAAGGTTCTGCTTCTTACTGTATGGCTCTGTGGACAAGGGGTTGAGGATAAAATACATTTAAGTTTTAAAATATTTTGGAAAAGTTTTAAAGTTTTGAAATATTTTCAAAGTCCTTTGAATTAATACAAATGCATTTTGAGGACTTATTTCTACAGATCAAAGTTCACACATATCCACCTGATAATATAGACTAAATTATTAGTGAACAGAGGGAATGGAGGTATATCTTTTAACCCATCTGCTCCAGAGTCAGACCCCTCACCATCCTGCCTCAGGTCTGTTGAAGTAGGCAGCAAATACACTTCAAGGCCAATTAAGGCATTGGACACCACAAAATGATGCTGGGGATAGAGGTAAGAACAGACCTTAGGATTTGTCCCGATTCCCTTGAAATTCACATATTTTGAGGTTACTAATGCTTGATACGCTGTATTTCTTTGCAAACAACTCTGGAAGGTGGTATCATTATACATTACATTTGAGCTGTGTTCAGATTCTGAATTAATTTGCTATATTTATTTATAGAAATGAAAGAACCAGGAAATAAACTGAACTGCACAAGATTGTGCATAATGACCAATGGTAAAACAACTTGATCCTGTAAAACTGATAGCCATTTGAGGTTAGAGTTGTGTTCTACTTTACTCAAAACCAACAAAGTTCAGAAGCTTTTGTGATTTAGTCTTCATCCCACTCAAATCAGAGGCTGACGTTTCATTAGCCTTCCAGCTACCGAGAATGCACATTGATGCTGTAATGCTTCCAGTGAACATCTTAACCTCCTGCTAGAATAACCATCATCCAATCAAAGGCCTAATTGCTACATAGAAATTAAAAGTAACTGACATAATGGAAATCAAAAAAATTAATCGCTTGTGTTAGATCCTGCTCAACTTTGACCTTCAATGTCTAGATATGTAAAATATTGTGGTCATATGCTGTGTGTAAAACAGCTATCCAACCAACAGAGTAAACAAACCATCTAAGCTAAATAAAAACCGAAAAAAACCTGCAGATGCTGTAAATCAGAAACAAAACAGAAGTTGCTGGAAAAGCTCTGCAGGTCTGGCAGTATCGATGAAAAGAAATCAAAGTTAAGGTTTTGGGTCCAGTGACTTTTCCTCAGAACCCTCTGAACTACTTGTTATGATGTGGTATTGGTTTGATTTCGTTTGTGCAAAAGATGATGAAAGGTTAATAGAGTCATAAATTCATAGAGATGTACAGCACGGAAACAGACCCTTCAGTCCAACTCGTCCATGCCGACGAGATATCCCAACCCAATATAGTCCAACCTGCCAGCACATGGCCCACATCCCTCCAAACCCTTCCTATTTAAATACCCATCCAGATGTCTTTTAAATGTTGCAATTGTACCAGCCTCCACCACTTCTTCTGGCAGCTCATTCCATACACGTACCACCCTCTGAGTGAGAAAGTTGCTCCATATGTCTCTTTTATATCTTTCCCCTCTTACCCTAAACCTATGCCCTCTAGTTCTGGGCTCCCCGACCCCAGGGAAAAGACTTTGTCTATTTATCCTATCCATGCCCCTGATGATTTTATAAAGTTCTATAATGTTACCCCACCACCAGCCTATAATGCTCCAAGGAAAATAGCCCTAATCTATTCAACCTCTCCCTATAGCATAAATCCTCCAACCTGGCAACCTAACCAATGTCTTATACATCCACAATGTGACCTCCCAACCCCTGTACTCAATACTCTGACCAATAAAGGAAAGCATACCAAACATCTTCTTCACTGTCCTATCTACCTGCGACTCCACTTTCAAGGAGCTATGAACCTGCGCTCCTAGGTCTCTTTTTTCAGCAACACTCCCTAGGGCCTTACCATTAAGTGTATAAGTCCTGCGAAGATTTGCTTTCCCAAAATGCAGCACCTCGCATTTATCCGAATTAAACTCCATCTGCCACTTCTCGGTCCATTGGCCCATCTGATCAAGATCCTATTGTCATCTGAGGTAACCTTATTTGCTGTCCACGACACCTCCAATTTTGGTGTCATCTGCAAACTTCCTAACTGTACCTCCTATGCTCTCATCCAAATCATTTATGTAAATGACAAAAAGTAGAGGACCCAGCACCGATCCTTGTGGCTGGTCACAGGCCTCCAGTCTGAAAAACAACCGTCCACCACCACCCTCTGTGTCCTACCTTTCAGCCAGTTCTGTATCCAAATGGTTACTTCTCCCTGTATTCCGTGCGATCTAACCTTGTTCACCTGTCTCCCATGGGGAACCTTGTTGAACACCTTACTGAAGTCCACATCGATTGCGTTAACCACTCTGTCCTCATCAATCCTCTTTGTTACTTCTTCAAAAACTCAATCAAGTTTGTGAGACATGATTTCCCAAGCATAAAGCCATGTGGACTATCCCTAATCAGTCCTTGCCTCTCCAAATCCATGTACACCCTGTCCCTCAGGATTCCCTCCAACAACTTGCCCACCACCAACATCAGGCTCACTGGTCTATAGTTCCCTGGTTTGTCCGTACCACCTTTCTTAAACAGTGGCACCATGTTAGCCAACCTCCAGTCTTCAGGCACCTCACCTGTAACTATTGATGACACAACCAACTCAGTAAGAGGCCCAGCAATCACTTCTCTAGCTTCCCAGAGAGTTCTAGGATACACCTGATCAGATCCAGGGGATTTATCCATTGTTATGCATTTCAAGACATCCAGCACTTCCTCCTCTATAATATGAACATTTTTCAAGATGTCACCATCTATTTCCCTACATTCTATATTTTCCATGTCCTTTTCCACAGTAAACACTGATCCAAAATACTTGTTAAGCTTCTGCCCCACCTCCTGCAGCTCCACACAAAAGCCGCATTGCTGATCTTTGAGGGACCTTATTCTCTCCCTTGTTACTCTTTTGTCCTTAAAGTATTTGTAAAAACCTTTTGAATTCTCTTTAACTCTATTTGCCAAAGCTATCTCATGTCCCCTTTTTGCCCTCTTGGTTTCTCTCTTAAGTGTCCTCCTACTTCCTTTATACTCTTCTAAGGATTCACTCAATCTATCCTGTCTATACCTTATATATGCTTCCTTCTTTTTCTTAACCAACCACTCAATTTCTTTATTCATCCAGCATTCCCTATACCTACCAGCCTTACCTTTCACCTTACAGCAATATAATGTCTCTGGAGCCTCGCTATCTCATTTCTGAAGGCTTCCCATTTTCTAGCCGTTCCTCTACCTGCAAACATCTGCGCCCAATCAGCTTTTGAAAGTTCTTGCCTAATACCGTCAAAATTGGCTTTCCTCCAATTTAGAATTTCAACTTTTAGATCTGCTTTATCCTTTTCCATCACTAATTTAAAACTAATAGAATTGTGGTCTCTGGCCCCAAATTGCTCCCCCACTGACACCCCAGTCAACTACCCTGCCTTATTTCCCAAGAGTAGGTCAAGTTTTGCACCTTCTCTAGTAGTTACATCCACATACTAAATCAAAAAATTTTCTTGTATACACTTAACAAATTCCTCTCCATCTAAACCCGTAACACTATGGCAGTCCCAGTCTGTGTTGGGAAAGTTAAAATCCCCTACCACAACCACGGTAATATTCTTACAGATAACTGAGATCTCCTTACAAGTTTGTTTCTCAATTTCCCTCTCACTATTAGAGGTTGTTGAATTATTTTTGAAAATTATGGTACCCTGTTGTTTATGAAACTGAAGAAAATGTATTTTTAAAGCCCAAATAATACACAGCTCCTCAAAGTGATTGAAACTAAATTTGCTTCATATAATAAGTAAGTGCTTCTGTACATTTAATTTTACTCTGTAGTTATCTTCATTTGAACATTTTGGAATCCAAAGCTTAAAAGAAGTAATTTTATTAGCTCTTGACATGCCAATCACCTGCAGCTTCCATCTGTACTCCAACATGGGCGTAATACTGCATGTATGTATAAGCACAAGCAGGAACAAAATTTGACTTAAATAAGAAGTTAAATGTTTCACATGATTACATTGATGACCATAGTGAAATAGATTTCCCACACACAAAGTGGACTCAAGGATTTGACACAATATGATGATTTAACTAATTCAGCCTGCGTATCTTCCCAAAGTAAAAGGTTTGCCATTGTATGCAAACAGGATCCAAATTAGGTTTTGACATTTATGGTTGGAGACAAAGGTGGTCAAAAAACTGGAAACCATGTCCTTTCTCAGATGACTCGCTCTTATTTCTAAAAGAGGGAGATATATTCTTCATCTATTTTTATCCTTCCTGCATGTTGATTTTCTAAATTTTCTTCCTTGAAGTTTCTTTTATATTGGCAATGCCATTGACGGCTGCTTATCTTGGTACTGATAGACAGCCAGCAATTACAGCAACCAGATGGAATTGCAGATTCATAACTTCATGGATCCTTTGGGGATTATGTATCTCATTTGCCTTTTGTCATTAGGGGGTACATATATTTAATGCAGAAGTCCCTTTCATCACAGTTTTCTCTAACCAGTTTTGATTTGACAAAGACGACATTTGAGAGAATTCTGGTGAAATTGACAAGCTAACAATACTTTATATTGTTTACTGTATTGTATTTATAATTATGTGGTTGGCAAATAGATTGAGTTATAATTATTTCAGGTGCTTAATGTCCAAAATAAGATTATGACTAAGTGTTAAGATTTGCAACAAACAATGATTTCATTCCAGATTCTTAAGGATTGAGTTATTGAGGAATGGAGAACAGCCAATGGAACGGACGGGTTTATATTTGTTGATAACTAGATTTGTTGGATGGAATAAAAGCCAAATTTTTTGCTGTGAATGTTGTTTCATTCTGTCAGATGAGAAAATTGTTACTACTGAATGATACCTACTCTTTACATTTAGCTATAGGGTCACTGCGTGTCAAGAATTTTTTTCTGTTTCAGAGGATTTTCTTTTCTAACTGCTCACCTTAATCAAATTAATAACTGCAAAGTCACAAGTCTGCTTCGGACAGAATTAAAAAACAATGTTTCTTTAATTTCAGGAGAGAATTGTGTTCAGCCAATTTGTTTCTTTCGTATGGTAAAAACACAAATGGTGAAAGAAACTTTTATTTACCAATATCACTGAGATTAATCTTCCTGCTGTAAGGGAGAAGGAAAGATAATGAGACAGAGAAAGAAAGCTATATCCTCTAATCACTGATTAACGTATCTTCCCTTGGCCAACTCAGTGTAGTTTTAGAAACAAGTTAGTAGTTTGTTTGCTTAGCTTATGTAATACTGGGTAGCTTATGTAATACTGGGAAGGTAAAATAATGCAATTTGCCACTTTGCTGAGAGGCATTTTGCAGAATAATGTAAATATAACATATCATTTTACTACGGGCATTGTAACAGTAGTCTGCACTGCCAAATGTTAGCTTCTATCTATCAAATCTGTATAGATCCCTCATTATATTTTGGACATTATATTCAAATGTCTTGTCAGCCTTTTCCGTTGTAAGGAAAACAATCTCTGCTTTTCTAACCTGGTGTTGTGTGATGTTTAATTTTGTTCACCCTCGTCTAATACCGGCTTTTCCACATCATTTCTAATCTATGTAACTGACGTCTCTGATTCCCTGGAGAAATTCTTGTATACCCTTTTTGCATCCTTCCTGAAGTCTTTGTAAAATACAATGCTCAGATCCAGATATGATATTCCAGTTTTGAAACTATTCATCTGCTTCCTTGCTTTTGTTCAGCAAGCCTTTATGCATAAAACCCAGGATTAGTGGTCCTGTTGTAAACATTTTCTCTACTTGCTCTGTCCCCTGCATTCATTTATTCACATACACCCTAAGTCTCTCTGCTCCTGCAAGTCCCTTCAAATGATATCTTGAAGATTATAGACTGTGTTTGCTACCACTGCAAAACATGATGTGGAGGTGCCAGTTTTGGACTGGGGTGAATGCCAGATTATAGTCCAACAGAGAAACAGGGGGCATACTCACTGCCTGGGCAGTCACAGTACCTGTGACCTCACTGCCAGAGACAGTGCTTCCTTTGGCAAAGATTAGGACGTTCCACAACATTGAACAATTCAAAACTATTTTAACAACTGCAAATCAGTAAATGTATTCTCTTTCAGAAGCTCCTATATTCAAATGTTTCTTACAGAGCCAAACAACTGGCAGAGCAACGAGCCTGGCACCCAAGTGGGAGAGTGAATGGGCAACCATGTAGGGCAGTGACTTAGGCAGTGGGGTAGTGAGATAGCGGTGCAACAAGGTGCCAGGCAACAAACAGTGTTACGAGCACCAATGATGACAAGAGAGACACTGCACATGTGCCTTTTTAGCCAAGTGGATGCTGACTTCCTGTTCTCTGTGCATTTCAACGATGACAGCACCACTGACTTCCTGTGACATTGCAGTGACTGGACATAGTCTATTGAAAATATAATCTCTCCTCATACTTTCTTCTAAAATGTATTACTTTACATTTCCCTCAATAGCTATATCCTTGCCATTGCACAGCCTGAGTCCTCTTGAAACATCTTGCTCACTACACTTCCATTTGAAACTGTGCCCAACCCCCTAAATCAAGTCATTAATAATATCCTAAAACCAGGGGCCATGATACTCACCCAGGGGATGAGCGACTCTATGCCTTTCTCTAGTTTGACAAACAACTGTCACTATTGTTTATTTCCTGTCTTGTAACTAATTTCATGGCAATGTTTTTGGCACCTTTTTTTTGCTAATTTACTTTATTAATTCATTCATTCATGTTTGAGCATCACTGCCCATTCATTTGCCATTCCCTCACAGCCCTTATTAAGTTGATGCAGAGCTGCCTTCTTGAACTGCTTGACAGATGTAAGGAGCAGGATTTGGTCTTTGGGCCTCAAATATTTACAATTTATATTAATGACTTCATTGATAAGATAGAAGGCACTGTAATCAAATTCGCCGATGAGACCAAAATAGGTATGAAAGTAAGATGCAATAAAGAAATATGAAATCTAGAAATGCATATGGATATGTTAGTTGAGTGGGCCAAAATTTACCAATGGAGTTTAATGTGGATAAGTGTGAAGTTATCCATTTTGGTCAGAGGAATGGAAAAACAACTTACAATCTAAATGGAGAGAAACTTAAGAATGCTTCAGTGCAGAGGGATCTGGGTTTCCTTGTGCATGAATCATGGAAAACTCATATGTTGGTACAAAGAAGGCAAATGGAATTTTGGCATGTGTTGCTAAAGGGATAGAATATAAAAGGAGGGAAGCATTGCTGCAACTGTACAAGACATTAGTAGAATACATGCAAATTTGGTCCCATTATTTGGAGAAGAACGTAATTATATTGGAGGCAGTTCAGAGAAGGTTCACTAGATTGATTCCAGAGGTGAGGATTTTGTCTGATGAAGAGAGATTGTTCAGTCTAGGCTTTCTAGCGTGTAGAGGAATCTAATTGCGGCAAATAAGATGTTAATGGGGATTTACAAAGGAGATGTAAATAGGATTTTTCCTCATGTGGGGCGATCTAGAATGAGAGGTCATAGTTTTAGAATAAGGGGTAGCAGATTTAAAACAGAGATATTGAAGAAATGGTCATGAATCTGTTGAATTCGCTATCCTTGAATGTGGTGAAAGCTGGGCTATTTAGTAATTTTAAGGAGGAGATAGACAGATTTTAAATTAGTAATGGGTTGAAGGGCTACAGAAAGTGGGTATAAAAGTGGAGTGGAGGCCAAGATGATATCACCCATGAACATATTGAATGGTTGAGCAGGCTTAAGGAACTGAATTGCTTATGCCTGCTCCTAGTTCTTTTATGCTTATCCTCATAAGGTAGATTTTGAGAAGGTATTTGCCCCTAAGGGAATACTATTGAGCCCAAGCAGCATAATTTGAATGCTTTTTAATTGAATAAACCTTTTTTTATATACGGAGATTAATGTTACCATTTCCGTAAAAAGTTGTATTTTTCTGTTGAAACAACAATGGGTTATATCTCTTTAATGTGATGCTGGGTTTGAACACATTCCCTCGGTACACTACAACAAAGCCAATTTTTTTTATACAAATGAGATCCTGCTTTCAGGGTGTGTTTGTTGTAAATCTGTTTGAAAACAGTTTTATACTTAGTTTGTGTAGCTGGACATAAACTTTAAAAACTAAAGTTACATGTTAAAAAAGATAGGACAGATATCTAATCTATAGGAAACCAATCTGGAGGAAATGCACATTAACTTGCATTCAGCTTTATACTGTTCATTAGCTAGGTAGTCAAACACTAAAGATAGGTTCCAATGAATCACAAAATAATAATCATTTGCATACAAATTGGAAGGCTGGAAATCCCAAAGAAATTCAGCAGGTGGTGAACACCAGGGTGCATCTAAATTTAGGATGGTTTTGAACAATTACAGATCTCTTGTATACAAATTGAGTGAATATTAATTTAGTTTATCCGTTCGCTAATCAGTTTAATTTGCATTATTTTACATTGTTCAATTATAGTTTCAGTGATTTGTTGATGATTGTATAATGTTCAGCACCATTTGCAACTCCTCAGGCACAGAAGCAGTCCATACAGAAATGCAGCAAATCAACATCCAGGCATGGACATGTAAAAAAAAATCATTCATAGGCTGTGGGCATTGCTGGCTAAGCTAACAATTATTGCTCATCTGTAATTGCACAGAGGACAGTTAAGGGTCAACCACGTTGCTGTGGGTCTGGAATCAAATGTGGGTCACACTAGTTAAGAGCAGCAATTTCCCTCCTTACCAGATGGATTTTTCCTGACAACCAACAGTGGTTTGGTAGTCAGTATTTATTTTAGATTAGATTAGACTTACAGTGTGGAAACAGGCCCTTCGGCCCAACAAGTCCACACCGACCTGCCGAAGCGCAACCCACCCATACCCCTACATTTACCCCTTACCTAACACTACGGGCAATTTAGCATGGCCAATTCACCTGACCCGCACATCTTTGGACTGTGGGAGGAAACCGGAGCACCCGGAGGAAACCCACGCAGACACAGGGAGAACGTGCAAACTCCACACAGTCAGTCGCCTGAGTCGGGAATTGAACCCAGGTCTACAGGCGCTGTGAGGCAGCAGTGCTAACCACTGTGCCACTGAGCATCTTAGAGGTTAGAACTGACCAGAAACTGAGTTGAGCTAGCTCTACTCAATACATGCTTTTTTTTATAAATGCAGGTCAAAGGCTAAGAATCTTGCAGTGGATAACTCACCTCCTGACTCTCCAAAACCTGTCCACCAGCTACAAGTCAAGAGTATGACAGAATACCTTGCAATAATCTCTAACAACACTTGAAAAATGTGACACCTTCCAGGGCTAAGCATCCCACTTGATTGGTACCACATCAACATTTATTCCATCCACCACCCATGCTCAGTAGTAGAAGATATGCTATAGAAATTTAACAAGGCTCCTCAGACAGCATCTTCCAAACCTACAACTGCTAACATCTCTCAAGATAAGGGCAGTAACCACATGAGAACACTAGCATTACATGAAATTATATTGCTGTTCCTTCAGTGTCAATGGAACTCTCTCCCGAAAGGACTTCTGCGGTTCAAGAAGATAGTTCACTACCACAACATTGTCAAGAGCAACTAGAGGTGGGAAATAAATATTAGTCCAGCTACTGAAACCCATATTCCATACATGAATCTTAAAAGAGAATTCACAGCTTTTGAATATATGTAACAATATTCTAAGCTTTTCAGCAGATCATTATGAATAAAGTGCTCAAGATCATTTTTTATCTTCAGACTAAGCATTAAAAAAAATCTTAATTATAAACTATTTTTAGTGGGCTTAATTGAGGGTTGTGGTCATGAATCTAATATAACCAAGACAAAAAAAAACTTATTGACTATTTTCATATTATCTTTAAAGCACCCACTGAGTCCATAGAATGGAAATCCATAGATTGGTACTACAGAATATATCTGGTATAATTGCCTCCCAAAACATGCCAGCAAAGCCCATCAAAGTGATTTTGTAGAACATACCTACCCTCAGTTCAAATTGGTATTTAACAAATTATAAAATTAAATTAAATTGTAAAGACCATAAATTTTTATTTTTCTGTCTTTTTGGTAATGAACTGAAATGGGAAAGAAACTGTTTTAAAAGCAAGAATTGTTGAAGGATTTAAAATCATGTTATCCATTACACATTGTAAGTGCTGTTACACATGTATTCATTCAAGCCATAGAAAAGGTCTTGTTATAGACAAGCTGGGAAAAATGGAGATTTATCTGGCAACAAATAGCTGATTGGTCTGAAAAATAGTGGTCAATTTTTGATGACAAAGGTCTCTGCCAACCAGGAAGTTAAAGATTACACAACACCAGGTTATAGTTCAAAAGGTTTATTTGGAAGCACTAGCTTTCAGAGCGCTGCTCCTTCATCGGGTGGTTGTGATAATCACTTGATGAAGGAGCCGTGCTCCAGACTTTGGCCAACAAATGTTTTGCAGTCCACAATTGTCTGCTGCACCCAAATCTTGTCTATTGGAAGTGGTTGTCAGTGAGGTTCTCTCTGGTTTATAGAGCCTGACACAGCTGGGTTCTCTCATGTACAAGGATAGCTTCCTCCTCCTCAATGTCCTCCTCCTTAGGAGACTGGTCCTGTTATCCCAGTGCCTCAGCATCCACCACATCTCCTTGTTGTCTGCTCAGCACAGCACAGCAGGTTGATGCTGCCCACTCTGCCTGGGCTATAGTGGACAATGTTCTGCTTAGTCAGTCCAGGCAGCAGTACCACACCTTCAACAGCCCTATTGTCTGCTCAAGGTCAAGGCTTCCAAATAAACCTGTTGGACTATAACCTGAAGTTGTGTGATTTTTAACTTTGTACATCCCTGTCCAACACCAGCACCTCCAAATCATGCCAACCAGAAACAATGTGATTGGCTCCTAGGAAGCTGAAAAGCTTGGATATTTGAATGTATGGGTCAGGAGATAACAAATTTTTGGAAGGGAATAAATAGTTTCTGTTCTGCATTAAAAAGCATCTTTAATCTGAAGGTAACCAGTTGCTGTAGGCCGTTTCCTTTAACCATCCAGTCAGAAACCTTTTAAGTATGAATCAGACATTCTGTATCCCTGCAAACATGGATAAATACCTGGAAAAAGAAGACCAAGAAGCAGCATTCTGATCAGTTAAAAGATTGTTTCAGCAAACCCTATGGGTTGGCACCATTGAACTTCCTTTCCCTCCATCTGTAACTGTCATTTTTTTCATGTCTGTCTGTGCATGTGTGTACAGAGGTTGTATTCTAAACCGGTTACATTACTAATTAGTAGAGTTATACGTCGACGGTTTATAATTACCTGTAGTTAGAATGATTTTCTTTGAATTGATTTGAATTAGGTTTATTGTCACATATACTCACATGAGTACAATGAAAAGTTTACAAATTGCCACTTATGGTGCCACCTTAGATACAAAAATAGCTGAGTATAGACTCTTGGTACAAAGCAGAAAAATAAGGAAAACAAAGTTAAAAAGTTAAACATTACAGTCCTTCTTACTAAATAGAGGAAACGCAGTTAACAGTTCAACATCACAGACCATAAGCCTTGTTGGGCTCATACTCCTCACAAGAGCTCGACTTTCCCCGCTCCAGGCTCGACCTCACTCCTGCTAGATTTGCCACTGATCAACCCACTTATGTCCTCATTTAGTCTAAATCTTCCCTCCTTACTATTTACCACTCCATCAATTTTTGTATTTTCTTCAAACTTACTGGTGAATCAGTGAGGCATAATATGATCAGACAGGAACTAATCTGAGTAAGGTGAAAATCAATCCAAATATTATTCTCTTCTGTGAAAAATATTGGTTTTTAGTTTTAGACATATGTATGGTTCTGCTGGCATTGATCTGGAAATAGTTTTCTTTGGATCATCTTGGGTAACCATGGTTATAATCATCACTGCTCAATAAATAGAGATATTTTCCACAAGGATATCTCAGTACAGCAATTGCTAACTTTGATTTTACTCTGTGGTTTATGGTTACTTTATTACACTTCACTTCTTTAGTTTCTTAATTCTTCTTTAAGTTTTCTCCTCCATCTGCTGTATCACTCTATGACCCTATAACTCTATGGTTGCCTCAGATTTTAAGATGGTTAAATTATGCAATGGTGAGTGAAAGGTGTATGGCTCAACCACTTGAGCTGTAAAATTGTGCTTTGGAAAATTGTTGTCAACAACAGATTAAAATTGTGCCATTGTAACAGTGACAATTTGACCCAGAGTGCAGTTACTTTCAACATCATCACTGATATCTTGTGTTTTCTGTCGGCCACTCTCTTGATTCACCAGAGACTTTGTATTTCTTGTTTTTATTTTGCTCCATGTGCCAATAGAATCTCAAAGATTTATAGTTCTCCATGATTTCTGAGACACACAAAACTATAGCTGCTACTTTTCCTTCTTGTTTTCTCACCACACTTTTGGGTTCCATTGAACTTTGATTCTTCCATTTCTATGTCTAATCATTCTGCCTGGGGTGTTTATGCTTATTCTGACACTTCCATGGTTCAACCTGTTACTTGACTTTGAGCTTTTATGGTAAAATATATTTCTGTCACACATCCCTAAATTTGTTTGCTGCTTTGTCTAAATCTGATGGGTTTAGATTAGATTAGACTTACAGTGTGGAAACAGGCCCTTCGGCCCAACAAGTCCACACCGACCCGCCGAAGCGCAACCCACCCATACCCCTACATTTACCCCTTACCTAACACTACGGGCAATTTAGCTTGGCCAATTCACCTGACCCACACATCTTTGTGACTGTGGGAGGAAACCGGAGCACCCGGAGGAAACCCACGCAGACACAGGGAGAACGTGCAAACTCCACACAGTCAGTCGCCTGAGTCAGGAATTGAACCCAGGTCTACAGGCGCTGTGAGGCAGCAGTGCTAACCACTGTGCCAACACGGAATTAGGTACTCATTTGAAGGGCTGGCACAGACTTGAAAGCCTGGTTTACTTCCTATTGTTCTGTAACAGTTGTAACATTTTGTGAGTTGGAGGTGCAGTCACTTTTACAATCAGTTATACAACACACCCGATATTTACTTTCATTTCAGTCAATAGAACTAATCATTCATTAAGGCATTCAACAGATATCTGACCATTTGTTTCAAATACAGTTAAACCTCAATAATGCTCCAGAGCCTTTTTACCTCTCAGCCATGGAAGTGAAATCTACGAGTTCTCTGAGATCATCATTCATGACATCTTCATCAGTGACTACATGGTACCTTCATTCAATTGATGATAATTTTGATATTGGAACAGCAGCCATTCTTCCTAGGGCACATTACCATAATGGCTGGCACTCATTTGTGTATGCAGCTCCCAGTTTCTCATCCTAGTTACTGGTCAATCACTAGGCTGCACACTTTACCCATTGATAACTGCATCTTATCTAAACACCAAATAAAGTAGTGCTATTCTGTTCTCTAAATGCACACTGCAGACCTGCAGCTTGTCATTCTCCAGTAGGAGATGTCACGAACAGGCAATCAGACGATTACAATCATGATCTTTATTTACAAAACACAAAAGTCAACACAAATAAAACCAATATAAGTGGAAGTCCGTCCCACAAAGCAAACCAGACTTTGGCTAACAAATGTTTTGCAGTCCACAATTGTCTGCTGCACCCAAATCTCATCTATTGGAAGTGGTTGTCAGTGAGGTTCTCTCTGGTTTATAGATCCTGACACAGCTAGGTTCTCTCATGGACAAGGATAGCTTCCTCCTCCACAGTGTCCTCCTCCTCAGGAGACTGGTCCTGTTATCCCAGTGCCTCAGCATCCATCACATCTCCTTGTTGTCTGCTCAGCACAGCACAGCAGGTTGATGCTGCCCACTCGACCCGGGCTATAGTGGACGGTGTTCTGGTCAGTCAGTCCAGGCAGCAGTACCACACCTTCACCAGCCCTATTGTCTGCTCAAGGTCAAGGCTTGGGCAGTATTAAAACAGTGCTTTGTATCAGTCAGAGGATTACACAATGGTGCTATCAGCCAAGGTTGTACAAGATGGCCCTTGTCCCCAGAATTCAGCATCATAAGGCCCTGGACCCTCAAACACAGCAGATACAGGAGGGTGCTCTAGGATGTGGTGCTCCAGGATCCTCCAGCGATGTGGCTGATTCTTAACTGTCCTCCAGGCAATTAAGGATGGGTAGTAAATGCTGCCTAATCAGGGATGTCCTCATCTAATGAATGAATTAAAAGAAAATGTAGGAGTCACAGCAGCTGCCAGGACAGCGATCACACATTTCCAGGAAATGGTAACAGTAGTGACCACACATCACCTGACCAATGTTTGAATGTTGATGAGTTCTGCAGCATTGTGCTACAGCCCTCTCAGTGCCACATGGGTACAGTCAATGGCACGCTGCACCTAGGGTAACACAGCTCTTTTCCTGTATCCTACTGCCCAGGCTGCAGCATTGAGCCCCGCATGAGGAATGAAATGAACCATGTGACCTTGCTCAGATGGCATCAGTCACTGTCCTGGTATGTTTTGTGAGGGCGTACGGGTTACCAATTGTTCCCTGGATCAAGCCAGGGAATTGAGTTGGCGTTGAACATTTCATACAGATATTTTGTTCTTCTGTCAGCCGTTGTATTTTTTCTGTGGAAAATTGTTCTCGTGTTACACCTCCTCCCAAAAAAATCCCCCCGTAAGTATATCCCCACAAACATTCTTCCTCCTCCATATGGACATGTTCCAACTTTGAGTGAGATAAATTTTGAACTGTGCTTTAATTACATGGCTGAATTTAGTTAGGGTGCCAGGACCATGAGGAGAAGTTCAAAAGACAGCAGCAACTGCTCCTTGGACATTTGTGGGAACCCTGACTACATTTCCAATCCACTGAACAACTAATTATTTACCCTTGTTGCTCCCATCTCTTTTAAGGAAATAAACCAACATACTAAGATCTTTTCATCAATTGGAGGGCTTGCAACACTTCAGTCTCAGCAACATCACCAGAAACAGTGACCATGGTTTGGATTACACTAAGCTGGAAACATTCAGTGGTGGCTGGTGCCTTTACACTGAGGCAAGTGTGGTCTGGGATTGCTGGAGACAGTTAGGCAGGGCTGAGTGAAGGTGAGAGTTGTGGGGTTTGCTGTAGCCATGGGGGTAGCCACAGCTTTGTACACCACAGTTTCTTGCTTCCAACACTGCCTAGCTTTGTGTTATTAGAAATTAGGATATATTTCTTTCTAGCAAATTACTTACGTTATTAGTGAATACAGTAAATAAGCTGAGCCCCAAACAAACATTGCAGGATATTATTGACCACAATGTCAATTAGAATACCACCTTATTATTGCTACTCTCTGTTGTCTACCTGTTATCTAATTTTCTCACCTTGTCAACAGTTAGACTTGAATTCTATGAGTTTTACATTTAGTTAGGTTACTTATGAGAAGCTTAATCAAATGATTTTTGGAGATTCACATCAATAATATCCATAGACATTTCTATTTGTGAATAATTAAAATTCTGCAAAACATTCTAACTTTCATATTAGAAAAATTGATCTTCTGAATCGATTTTACCTTCCCTCAAAATCTCTCTAAGTTTATCACTCCAGGGTTCCCACATAGAAAATGATTGGAAACAAACATTAACTGTGAGTTTGCTGGCTGCTTCAGCAGCTGCTATAACTTGCTATTTGTAAGAAATGCTTTAGGTTACTTGTGAATCCTTTTATCCACCCCTCTTTTGAACAAAATATTAAATTAAGACCCTGTTGGCCAGTTAGATTGAAAATGTTCTTGAAACATGAATAACAAGTTCTGTTATTGCCTGACTATCATGTTCCAATTCATTATTATACACTTGTGATAATTGGACATAGACAGACTTTTAAAATAGCCATCGCAAATAATCTGTCCTTTTGTGTTTTTAACTCCAGACAGTCCTGAGTCTCATGCAAATCTCAAGCTAAGCTTGAGACCCATAATAACCCCAACCACACCCACTCTTTGTGACAAGGCTTACACACAGACATAATGGGCTACAAAGTGAATCAGAATGGAATAGTCTACAAAAATATGCCCCTCCCTGATGCACTTAATACATTTTATGTTCATTTTGAACAGAAGGTCAGTGAAACAATGTCATCTATTCCTACAGCCTCAGATGTACCTGTATCATTGTCACTGCTGTAGACAGCAGATCAACCTTCTTGAGAGTGAACCCACAGAAAGTGACTGACCCTGATGGAATCTCTGGCCGTGGACTCAGATCCTGCATGTATCAGCTGGTGGGAGGCATTTGCTGACATCTTTAACCTCTCCTTGTTACAATCTGAAGTCCCCACCTGCTTCAAGAAGACCATCATCATTCCAATGCCAAAGAAAACTCATGCAGCATCCTCAGTATCTGACCTCCATAATTATGAAATGCTTCAAGAGATTAGTCATGGTTCACATCAACTTTCACCTCCCACCATGCATTGATCCCTTGCAGTTTTCCTACCATCCAGCAAGTCCATGGCAGATGGCATCTTGCTGGCTGTACACTCATCCTTGGAACATCTGGATAACAAGGATACCTATGTCAAACTTCTACTTATTGACTACAGTACTGCCTTCAACACCATAATGCCAACCAAATTAATCTCCAAACTTCGAGACCTAGGTCTCTGTTCTGCTCTCTGCAATTGAATCCTCGACTTAGCGTCATAGAGTCATTGAAATGTACATCATGGAAACAGATCTTTCCACCCAACTTGTCCATACTGACTAGGTTTTCTAATTAATCTGGACCCATTTGCCAGCATTTGGCCCATATCCCTCTATCCCTTCCTATTAATTTACCTATCCAGGTGCCTTTTAAATGTTGTCATTGTACCAGCTTCCACAACTTCCCCTGGCAGCTCATTCCAAACATGCACCACTCTTTGCATGAAGAAGTTGTCCCTTAGATCCTTTTTATTTCTTTCTTCTCTCACCTTAATTGAATGCAGTATTCCAAAAGTGGCCCAACCAATGTCCTGTACAGCCACAACATTCCCTCCTAACTCCTATGTTCAATGCACTGACCAATAAAGAAAAGCAAACCAAACGCTTTCTTCACTATCCTATCTACTTGCGACTCCACTTTCAAGGAAATATGAACCTGCACTCCTAGGTCTCTTTGTTCAGCAAAACTCCTCAGGACCTTTCCATTAAGTATATAAGTCCTGGACCCAATTTGCCCTGCCAAAATGTAGTGCCTCACATTTGTCCAGATTAAATTTCATCTGCCACTCCTCAGCCCATCAGCTCATCTGGTCAAGTTCCCATTTTAATCTGAGGTAAACTTCTTCCCTGTCCACTATAACACCAATTTTGGTATCATCTGCAAACTTACTAACTGTACCTCCTATGTTCACATCCAAATCATTTAAATAAATGACAAAAAAAAACAATAGACCAGCACCACTGGTCACATGCCTCCAGTCTGAAAAACAATCTGCCAGCACCACCCTCTGTCTCCTACCTTCAAGCCAATTTTGTATCCAAATGGTTAGTTCTCCCTGTATTCCATGTGATCCAACCTTTTAAGTCTATCATGCAGAATCTTGTTGAATGTCTTACTAAAGTCCATACAGACAACATCCACTGCTCTATATTCATCAATCCTCTTTCTCACTTCAAAAAACTCAATTAAGTTAATGAGTGTTGATTTCCCACAGTAAAAAGTGAGGTCTGCAGATGCTGGAGATCAGAGCTGAAAATGTGTTGCTGGTTAAAGCGCAGCAGGTCAGGCAGCATCCAAGGAACAGGAAATTCGACGTTTCGGGCAAAAGCCCTTCATAATTTCCCACACACAAGCCATGTTGGCATTCCCTAGTCATTCCTCGCCTTTCGAAATATGTGTAAATCCTATCCCTCAGAATCTCTTCCAACAACTTGCCCACCACTGATGTTAGGCTCACCAGTCTATGGTTCCCTCAGCGTTGCTTACTACCTTTCTGAAATAGTGGCACCACATCAACAAGTCTCCATCTTAAGGCACTTTATGATCACTTGCCCCCAAGTGCTCTCTCATTGATATTCCAATCACTTGTCATGCCATATTTCCCAAGAGTAGGTCAACTTTGCTCCTTCTCTAGTAGGTACATCCACATACTGAATCAGAAAACTTTCTTGTAAACACTTAACCACCCAAATTCCTCTCCATTCAAGCCCTTAACACTATGGCAGTCCCAGTCTATGTTTGGAAAGTTTAAATCCTCCACTATTACCACCCTATTTTCTTACAGATAACTGAGATCTCCTTACAAATTTGTTTATCAATAGCCCTCTGACTATTAGGGGGTCCATAGTAAAATCCCAATAAGTGATCATCCCTTTCTTATTCCTCATGACCACTCAAATAACTTCACTGGATGCATTGCCAGGAATATCGTCCTGAAGTACAGCTGTAATGTTATCCCTAATCAAAAATGCCACTCTTCCTTCTGTCTTGCCCCCCTTTCTATCATTTCTATAACATCTATACCTTGGAACATTAAGCTGCCAGTCCTGTCCATCCCTGAACTACATCTCTGTAATAGCTATGATATCTCAGTTCCATATTTCCAACCAAGCCCTGAGTTCATCTGCTTTACCTGTCAGGTGTCTTGCATTGAAATACATGCATTTTATTGATCAGCCCTCCCTGTTCTCTGCTTTGCTTTTGCCTGCCTTGACTATTTGACTTGCTCCTTGTCTCAACTGTAGCAGGCCTCAAACATATTCATGTTCTCACTATCTCTCTGGATCTCACCCCTGATCCCCTCAAACTCCCCCCATCTTCGTCTTCCCCCACCCCCACTTAATAGCTTAAATCCTCCCGGGTGGCTCTAGCAAAGTGGAGATGGTCAAGAGCATCAAGTTCCTAGGAGTGATGACCACAGACAATCTGTCCTGGTCCACCAACATTGACACTACGGTCAAGAAAGCACAACAACATCTCTACTTCCTCAGGAAGGAAATTTGGCATGCCCATAAAATCTCTTACCAATTTTTATAGATGCACCAGAGAAAGCATTCTTTCCAGATGCATCATAGCTTGGTATGATAACTTCTCTGCCCAGGACTGTAAGAAATTACACTCAATTGTGAACACAGCCCAGTCCATGACACAAGCCAATCTTCTAACCATTCACCCCATTTGTACTTCTTGCTGCCTTGGGAAGGCAGCTAACATAAGCAAAGACCCCTCCCACCCTGGTTGTAATCTCTTCCAACCTCTTCTGTCAGGCAGGAGGTATAAAAGCCTCAACAGACCTCTATGATGAAGAATTCCACAGATTGACTACATTCTGAAAGAAAAATAATCCTCATATCTCTCTTAAATGAGTGATATCTAACTCTGAGATTATGTCTTCTGGTCCTAGACTGTGTTACAAAGGGAAACAATTTCTCCAATTACTCTGTCAAGCCTCTAAGAATCATTTAAACTTCAATAAGGTCTCCTCTCATTCTTCTAAATTCCAATGAATACAGGTCCAAGCTACTCAACCTCTCTTCATAAGAAAATCCCTCTGTACCCGAAATCAACCCAGTGAACCTTGTCTGGACTGCCTCCATGCTATTCACAGTATTCCAATTGTGACCAGTGTACTGCCATGTATGATTTCAGCAAGACCTTCCTATTTTTAGGAGAAAGTGAAGACTGCAGATGCTGGAGATCAGAGCTGAAAAATGTGTTGCTGGAAAAGCGCAGCAGGTCAGGCAGCATCAAAGGAGCAGGAGAATCAATGTTTCAGGCATAAGCCCTTCTTAAGGAATGAGGAGGGTGTGCCAAGCAGGCTAAGATAAAAGGTAGGGAGGAGGGACTTGGGGAAGGGGCGTTGGGAATGTGATAGGTGGAAGGAGGTTAAGGTGAGGGTGATAGGCCGGAGAGGGGGAGGGGGCGGAGATGTCGGGACGAAGATTGCAGGTCAAGAAGGCGGTGCTGAGTCTGAGGGTTGGGACTGAGATAAGGTGGGGGGAAGGGAAATGAGGAAGCTGGAGAAATCTGCATTCATCCCTTGTGGTTGGAGGGTTCCTAGGCGGAAGATGAGGCATTCTTCCTCCAGGCGTCATGTTGCCATGGTCTGGCGATGGAGGAGGCCAGGGACCTGCATGTCCTTGGCAGAGTGGGAGGGGGAGTTAAAGTGTTCAGCCACAGGGTGGTTGGGTTGGTTGGTGCGGGTGTCCCAGAGGTGTTCTCTGAAACGTTCCACAAGTAGGCGGCCTGTCTCCCTAATGTAGAGGAGGCCATTGGGGAGACAGGCCGCCTACATGCGGAACATTTCAGAGAACACCTCTGGGACACCCGCATCAACCAACCCAACCACCCCGTGGCTGAACACTTTAACTCCCCCTCCCACTCCGCCAAGGACATGCAGGTCCATGGCCTCCTCCATCGCCAGACCATGGCAACACGACGCCTGGAAGAAAAGCACCTCACCTTCTGCCTAGGAACCCTCCAACCATAAGGGATGGATGCAGATTTCTCCAGCTTCTCATTTCCCCTCCCCCCACCTTATCTCAGTCCCAACCCTTGGACTCAGCACCGCCTCTTGACCTGCAATCTTTTTCCCGAACTCTCCGTCCCCACCCCCTCTCCGGCCTAGCACCCTCACCTTAACCTCCTTCCACCTATCGCAATCCCAATGCCCCTCTCCCAAGTCCCTCCTCCCTACCTTTTATCTTAGCCTGCTTGGCATACCCTCCTCATTCCTTCCTATTTTTATACTGGATTCCACTTGAAAGAAAAAGCCAAAATTCCATCTGCCTTCCTATTACCCACTGAACTCAGATGCTGGCATTTTGTAATTCATGCATGAAGGCTCCCAAATCCCACTGTGCTGCAGTTTACTGCAATCTTTCTCAATTTAAATAATATTCAGCTTTTCTAATATTCCTGGCAAATTACATAATCTCACATTTTTCCATATTATATTCTATTTGCCAAATTTTTGTCCACTTACTTAACCTGTCTACATCCCTCTATAGACTCCTTGCGTCACCCTCACTACCCACCGTCTCACCTATTTATGTGTCATATAGTCAGCAAGATGTGCAGCGCAGAAACAGACTGTTCAGTCCAACTCATCATGTTGACCAGATAACTGAAATAAATTTAATCCATTTGCCAACATTTGGTCCATATCCCTCTAAACCCTTTCTATTCATAGAAACATAGAAAATAGGTGTAGGAGTATGCCATTCAGCCCTTTGGGCCTACACAACCATTCAATACGATCATGTGGATCATACAATCTCAGTCTCCTGCCCTCTCCTTATACCCCTTGATCTCTTCAGCCACAATGGTCATGTCTATCTTTCTCTTGAATCTATCTAATGAACTGACCCCAACAGCTTTCTGTGGGAGAGAACTCCACAGGTTCACAACTTTCTGAGTGAAGGAATTCTTCTTAATCTCAGTCCTGAATGGCTTTCCCCTTATTCTTAGATTGTGACCCCCAGTTCCGGACTTCTCCAACAGTGGAACATTCTTCTCATATCTAGCCTATCCATTCTCATCAGGATTTTACATGTTTCTATGAGATGCCCGATCATTCTTCTAAATTCCAGTGAATGCAAGTCCAGTAGATCCAGTCTTTCCTCATACATCAGTCCTGCCATCCCAGGAATCAGTCTGGTGAACCACCACTGGACTCCCTCAAAAGCAAGAATATCCTTCCTCAGACTATGAGACTGAACTGCACACAAAACTCAAGGTGTGGTCTCACCAAGGCCCTGTATAACTGTAGCAAGACATCCTTACTCCAATACTCAAATCCTCTAGCTATGAAGTTGAGCATGCCACTAGCTTTCCTCACCGCTTGCTGGACCTGCATGCTGACTTTCCGCGACAGTTCCACATGACACCTAGGTCTCATTGCACCTCACCTTTTCCTAAACTTCCAACATTCAGATAATAATCTGCCTTCCTGTTTTTGTGATCAACGTGGATAACCTCAGATTTATTCCACATTATATTGCATTGGCCAAATATTTACCCACTCAGTCAGTCTGTCCAGGTCATCATGGAATTCTTCTCACGGCACATGCTACCACCCAGCTTAGTGTCATCTGCAAATGTGGAGATATTGCATTTAATTCCTTCATCCGAATTGTTAATGTATATTGTGAAGAACTGGAGTCCAAGCACTGAACCCTGTAGTACCCCATTCATTGCTTGCCACTCTGAAGGGGACCTGTTTACTTCAATTCTCTACTTCCTGTCTGCCAACCAGTTCTCTATCCATATCACATTACCTCCAATACCATGAGCTTTAATTTTCCTTACTAATCTCTTTGGGGAACCTTGTCAAAAGGATATTTGAACTGTCCGCAACATTTACAGATTTGCCATTTTCTACTCTACTGGTCACATCCTCAAAACATTCCAGAAGATTTGTCAAGCATGGTTTCTGTTAAGTGCATCCATACTGATTAGGAGTAATTATGTCCCTGCTTTCCAAATTCTCGGTCATTACATCCTTAATGATTGACTCTAGGCTTTTCCCCAGCACCGATTTCAAACTAACTGGCCTATAATTCCCATTTTCTTTCTCCCTCCTTTTTTAAAGAATGGAATTACATTAGCTACCATCCAGTCCTTTGGAACACTTCCCGAGTCTACAGAATGCTGGATCATCATTGCATCCACTATTTATGGAACCACTCCCTTAAGTACTCTGGGATGCAGTGCATCAGGCCCTGGGGACTCCCCCAATACCATTTCCTGACTATACCCATAATATACTCATATACCAATGCAGATGTCTTTTAAATGTTGTAATTGTACCAGCCTCCACCACTTCCTCTGGCAGTTCATTCCATACACACACAACCCATTGCATGAAAAAGTTGCCTCTTAGGTCCCTTTTAAATCTTGCTGCTTTCACGTTAAACCTATGCCCTCTAGTTTTGGAGTCACCCACCCCCGGGAAAAGACCTTGTCTGCTTACCATATCCAGGCCTCTCTGTAAGATCACCCCTCAGCCTCTAATGCTCAAGGGAAAATGGTCCCAGCCTACTGTGGCACACTGCTGGTCACCGGCCTCCAGTCTGAAAAGCAACTCTCCACCTATACCCTCTGCCTTCTACCTGCGAGCCAGCTCTGTCTCCAAATGGCTAGTTCTCCCTGTATTCCATGTGATCTAACTTTGCTAATCAGTTTACCATGAGGAAGCTTGTCAAATGCCTTTCTAGATTTGTATAGATCACATCCACCACTCTGCCCTCATCAATCCTCTTTGCTACTTCTTCAAAAAACTCAATCAACCTGATTTCCCATGCACAAAATCATGTTGACTATCCCTATTCCGTCCTTGCCCTTCCAAATACGTGTAAATCCTATCCCTCAGGATTCCCTCCAACAACCTGCTCACCACCAATGTTGGGCTCACGGGTCTATAGTTCCCTGCTTTTTCCTTACCACCTTTCTTAAACAGTGGCACCACGTTAGCCAACCTCCAGTCTTCTGACACCTCACTTGTGGTTATTGATGATACAAATATCCCAACTAGGGGCTAGCAATCACTTCCCTACTTTCCCACAGAATTCGAGGGTAAATCCTGGGGAGTTATTCACCATTATATGTTTTAAGTCATCTGGCACCTCCTCCTCTGTAATATGGACACTTTTCAAAATGATGCCATTTATTTGTCCATGTTCTATATCTTCTATATCCTTCAGCACAGTAAACACTAATATAAAATAATCATTTAGCATCTCCCCCATCTCCTGCGGTTCCATACTTAGGTGGCCGTTTGGTCTTTAAGGGGTCATATTCTCTCCCTAGTTACCCTTTTGTCCTTAATGTATTTGTAAAATCTCTTTGCATGCTCCCTAACCCTATATGTTAAAGCAATCTCATGTCTCCATTTAGCCATCATGATTTCCCTCTTAAGTAAATTCCTAATGCCTTTATACTTTTCTAGGGATTCACTCAATTTCTGTTGTCTATACTTGACATATACTTCCTTCTTTTTCTTGACCGAAACCTCAATTTTTCTAATCATTCAGCATTCCCTGCTCCTACCAGCCTCGCCCTCACCCTCTCAGGAACATACTGTCTCTCAACTCTCATTATCTTATTTTTGAAGGCTTCCTATTTTCCAGCTGTTCCTTTACCTGCAAAAATCTGCCTCTAATCAATTTTTTAAAGCTCTTTCCTAATACCATCAAAATTCCCTGCCATCTAATTTAAAACTTTAACTTTTACATCCGGCCTATCCTTTTCCATCACTATTTTAAAACTAATAAAATGATGGTCATTGGCCCCAAAATACTCCCCAACTGACACCTCACATTCTCACCCATGCGTACATCCTCTCACAGGCACATACTCCATCTCACTCTCACACATACCCTATCAAGTACCCACACACACTCACATTCTCTCCCTCTCTCCCACACATACGCACACACTCTCTCACTCTCTCTCCCTCACACACACACACATGCATACACACATTTAAGTCTATGGGGTGAATTTGCGTATGCAGAATTGTATTTGCAGTTACATTCTATTTTGTTCAAAAAGCACACAATCTGAAGGCAGTCAATATATGTTATAATCCATGTGATATTTTAAAAATTCCTTCTTTGGAAATGGAACCACTCTGACTCAAGGTTGGAAAACATACAGACTCTAACCTTACACCTTTAATGCATTGTCTGAGTTGCGATGTCACCTTTCTTTTATAAAACCTTAAATTATTTCGGGAATGTGACTCGAAAGAAGTTCTGGGATTTACATATTAATGAATCAAAACCTACAACCCATTCTAAAAGATGAAAGACTGGACAGCAATCTAGGTTATTTCAATATATCACATCAATATGGGGCACAATGACATTTTGCTATAAATTCTGTGTCTTATGATTCTACTCCAATAGCCACCTGATGAAGGAGCAGCGCTCTGAAGGCTTGTAGTTCCAAATAAACCTGTTGGATTCTGACCAGGTGTCGTGTGATTTTTAACTTAGTTCCCCAAAGACTAGTATGTCCATCCACATACAGAGTTAGAAATGTTTTTGTACACATTTCTCAGTTCCACCCAAATAACTTTGCTGGATGCATTCCCAGGAATATCCTCTCTAAATACAGCTGTAATATTATCCCTGATCAAATACACCATTCCCCTCCTCTCTTGTCTCCCTTTCTATCGTTCCTATAGCATCTGTATCCTGGAACATTAAGCTGCCAGTCCTTTCGATCCCTGGACCATGTCTCTGTAATAGCTATGATATCCCAGTTCCATGTTCCAAACCAAGCCCTGAGTTCATCCATCTTACCTATTAGGCTTCTTTCATTGAAATAAATAAAGTTTAATGTATCAGTCATTTCTCATTTGCTGCATTGTTCCTGCCTGCCCTGACTGTTTGACTTGGTCCTTATCTCAACTGTACCAGTCTTAGACTGATCTCTTTCTTTAATATTTCCCTGGGTTTTCCCCCACCTCTCCACTAGTTTAATTGCTCCCGGACAGCTCCAGCAAATCCAGTATATTAGTCCTCTTCCCATTCAGGTGCAATTTGTCCTTCTTATCCAGGTCACTGCTACCCTGGAAGGGATTTAAATGATCTAAAAATGTGAATCCTTCTCTTCTGGACCAGGTCTCATTTTTTACACGACCAGGTCTTCAGCCATACATTCATCTGCTCTATCCTCCTATTCCTATCCTTACTAACTCATGGCACCGGGATTAATCCAGATATTACTACCTCTGAGTACCTCATTTTAAAATTCCATCTAACTTCCTATCTTCTCTCTTTAGATTATCATCCTTTTCTCTTCTTATGTCATTAGTTCCAATGTGTACAACAACCTCCTACTGATCCTTTACCCTTTGTGAATATTCTATACTCTCTCTGAGATATCATTGATCCTGGCAGCAGGGAGGCAACATACCATTCTGATGTCTTGCTTTCGGCTGCATAAACATCTGTGCCTCTGTCTAGAGAGTCCCCCATCACATTCGATCACTTGGAACCTAATGTACCCTTTTTTACATTAGAACCAGTCTCGATATCAGAAACCTGGCTTTGAGTGCTATGGTCCCTAAGAGTCATTCACTCCCCATATTTTCCAAAATGGCATGCTTGGGATAACCACAGAACTGCCTCCCTCCCCATCTTTTCCAGGAGGTAATACCTCTACCTGACTATATCTTCAGTTTATCTTCCTTCCTGCAAATGCCATCCATCACACCTTCCAGCTTCTGTAAATTCCTTCTGCTCCAAGCAATCCATGCAATCTAATAGGTGTTGCAACCAAAGACATTTCCTGCAAAATCATAATGCCATCAGCTACCTTGATGATACAGCATTGACTTGCCTTATCCAATCATTAATACGTAGTGTAAATAATTGTGGCACCGACCCTACTTTCTGTTGAACTCCATTGGTGAGTTATGTGTTGCAATCCTGAAAAAGCTCCCTTTTTCCCAGCTTTGCTATCTATTAGTTAGCCAATGTTCGATCCATGTTAATATACTACCCTCAATGTATGGATTCTTATCTTATTAAGTAGCCTCATGTGCCAGACCTTATTGCGCATCTTTTGCGAATTCAATTTTATTATAGTTACTGGTTCTCCTTTAGCTACCTTGCTTGTTACCTCCTCAAAGAGCTGAACTAAATTTATCAGGCATAATTTCTCCTTAATGGAGCGAAGCTGACTCTTGTTGATGATATTATGTATTTCAAATGCTTTGCTATTTATCCTTCATAACACACTCTAACATTTCCTGATGACAGAGGTTAAGCTAACTGGCCTATTGTCACTTGCTTTTTTTAAACTCCTTCTTTAAATAAAGGTGTTACATTGGCAGTCTTATCATCCTCTAGAATTTTTCCAGAATCTAAGAATCTTTGTAAGATTACTATTAATGCATCTGCCATCACTGTAGCTACTTGCTTAAAAATTCTAGGATGCAATTCATCAGATCCAGGAACCTTATCAGACTTTAGCTCTATTTCACTTTTCTCCAAAGATTATTCTATAATTATTTCTTTGACCCCCCCCCCCCCACCCCCCCTTTAATTTCTTAATTATTCCATAGTTTTGGAATACTATTAGTGTCATTTACTGTGAAGACTGGTGCAAACTATTTATTCTACTCTTCTGCCATTTCCTGGCTCCTCATTATTATTTCCCCAACCTCATTCTCTAAGGGGGTAGGTTCATTATTATACAATTCAATCCAATACAGCACAGGAACAGGTCCTTCACCACTGAGCCTGCACCAATTCCTAATCCATATTTAGATCCATTACTTATTGTCCATGTGGAGTTTCTATCCCTCTGTTCATGTCCTGTTCATTGTTGCCTCTTGTCTTCCTTTTTTTATCTTTAAAAAAGCTTTTGCGGGCTGTTTTTATATTATTTGCTAGTTTTTTCCAATTGGTTGATTGTCCATTCATTTTTGATCATCTTTTGTTGGCTTTTAAATATTCCCTAATCACCTGATTTACCACTAATTTTTGCACATTGTATGTTTTTTCTTTAAACTTGATACTATCCATAACTTCCTGGTTCGGCAACATTACTTCTTACAAATGTACTTATTCCATCAATAACTAACAAAGTTACCTCACCCCTTTCCCTTCCTGTCTGTCCTTTCAAAAGGTCACTTATCCCTGAACATTTAGTTCCCAGCTTTGATCTCCTTGTAACCATGTCTCTGCAATGACTACAGGGTCATATCTATTAATGCAATTTGTCCCTTTTATTCATTTATTGAGTCTAAATACTGCATGAATTTAAGTCGCAGCCCTTAATTTTGCCTTTTTAACCATTTGTTCTACTTTTGACACTATTTGCTTTCATTTTATGCATATATACTCTATCCCTTGTATCAAAACAGTTGCCCAGTAATGACACCATATCTATTTGCTTTGCAAGCCTAGGTTTTCCCCTCTCAAACCCTGCCTCACTCTAATTAGTTTACAGACCACTTTCCAGATCTAGTTATTCGATCTGTCAGGAAACAGGTCCCAGAATGAAGAATGTCTGACCAGAGCAGCTCCCTTCTAATCATTCCTGGTATCAATGTCCCATGAACTAAAATCTATTTTTCTCACACTGATCTTTTAAGCCACATATTTAACTCTGTTACTTTATTTACCACATGCCAACTTATGTAGCTCAGGTGATAATGACTTTTTGTAGAAACTCATTAAAACATTTTATCTTGTTTAATGCTATAGAACTGGGATTTTTTGTTAACGTATTTATTAACATAAAAACTTTTTTCTGACTTTACAAAAATATGAAGTTATCAAAAATATAACAAATAACAAATACCAGTTTATTAAAAAAGACAAATTTCAATACAACTACTGTCTATTAACTCCTAACATACTCCATAATACAAAATAAAACCACAGTGCAAAACAACACCAATAAATAAGTAGGTGACTAATACAAAAAAAACAAACGAACACACAAGAACACAAAACTACAATGCTCGGTGCAAATTTCCCAAACAAAACAAAAGGGAGCATTGTATATAACCCGTATTAACTCAGGAGTCCCCCTTCCAAGGCTCAGCAAACCTAACCATCCTGGTTAAACAAATGCCCCAGTTAAGATAGCAGACAGATCTGTGTCCAAATAATTAAAAAAGAGCTGCCATGTCTTATAAAAAAAAGGTCTGTTGTGTGGTGCACCATGTTTGTAAAAAAATCCAAAGAAATGTGCTCCATAATTAATTTCCGCCATCCCAACAAGCCCAGTGGGTTCTCAGACACCCAGTTCATCAGAATATTCTTCCGTGCACAGTAAGAATATTAAATAATTTCTTCCCATGCCCGTCTAAATATGATAAATTCAGCAGACATAGGAGAAGAGATGTCGGGTCTCCTTTGACTTCAGTCCTCAATAGCCTCCCCATCTCTCCCGTCACAGTGCTCAAATAAACATGGAGCCTGTGGCATGTCCAGAAGCAATGGGTAAGAGTATCTACACTTATTTTACATTTGGGGCACATTGAAGATGCCCCCTTTTTAAACTTTGCCAAATAGTTTAGTGCCAAATGAACCTTGTGCAGTACCTTTAACTGCCTAGCGCATATCCTATTACAGGTTGAGATCTTTCGCACCTTCTCCCATATGTCCTCCCACGTTTCAGAAGAGATCTCCACTCCAGCTTTTGTTCTCAGACCTCACATAACCAGTTAATATCCTGCCAGGTCCTGCCATCCAGCAGGTTATAGAAGGCACTAACCGAGAGAGTGCTTGTGACACGTGGCAACAACCTCTCTGTGTCGGGCTTATAGGGCTTAGTGAGATGCGTAGTCTTCTTCTGGATGAAATCCAAAAGCTGAAAAAACAGAAAAGATCTCTTTTGGGCAGCTTGCATTTGCGGCTCAATTGCTCGAAAGTCGTCATAACCTCCCCCTCAAACAAGTCTCCCAAACTGGAAACTCCTCTTGCTGCCCATAGTTTGAACCCTGAGTCCATCATCCCTGGTCAGAACCCCAGCATACCAACTACGGGGCTGCGTGGCAAGATAAGAAACCCTCACCCTGGTGCCTTACCCTCCATGCCTTGACCATATTAATAACAATGGGATTCTGGCAGTGATCTATAACTGTCCTCATCTTATCCATGAGCAACAGATTAATAAGAGGGCACTTTGCCTGAGAGGCCTTGATATCCAGCCATATTGAGTTTGGATTGTTACCTGCCCAATCACACACCAAGGACAGCAGGGAACTCAATTGCGACCTCCTGATGTCTGGGAAATCAACTCCTCCCCATCCTTGAGGTGACTGCAATTTAGTTTGCTGAGAGGTTGTCTACAATGCCAGACGAAGGAACTAAACTATCAGAGTGAGGGTTTCTTATCCAAACCTTCGCCACACAGCCCCGTAGTTGGTATGCTGGGGTTCTGACCAGGTATGATGGACTCAGGATTCAAACTGTGGGCAGCAAGAGGAGTTTCCAGTTTATTGTAAATGGCAGCACAGTGGCTCAGTGGTTAGCACTGCTGCCTCACAGCACCAGGGTCCCAGCTTTGATTCCAGCCTTCGGCAACTGTCTGTGTGGAGTTTGCACATTCTCCCCGTGTCTGCGTGGCTTTCTTCTGGGTGCTCTGGTTTCTTCCCACAATCCAAAGATGTGTGGGTCAGGTGAATTGGCCATGCTAAATTGCCCATAGTGTTAGGTACATTAGTCAGAGGGAGGTGGATCTGGGTGAGTTACTTTTTGAAGGGTCAGTATGGACTTGTTGGGCTGAATGGCCTATTTCCACACTGTAGGGAATCTAATCTAAAATCAATCCATAAGTTTCCGCAACATTATAGGGCATTTACACATGGGATAAAGCAAACGAGGAAGGACTTTCAACCATGAAATTGAAAGACCCTCCCACCCCTGGAGATCCCGCCTAATTTTGTCAAGCAGGTGGACAAAGTTAGTCTGAAATAACTTCTCAAACTTGGAGATAACAAAAATACCTAGGGATTGGAAACCCGCTTGTGACCACTTAAAGGGGAACCTAAGACCACCTTCAACCTCTGGCACTTCCTTAAGATCCTCCAAAGGCATAGCTTCTGACTTTGCAAAATTGATCTTATATCATGAAATAGCCCCAAATGAATTAATCCATTGTATCAGATGGGGTACAGAGGTCATCGGGTCTGATAAAAACAGAAGTACATCATCCGCATACAGTGTAATCTGTAAACCTAGTCCCTCACACTTGGCCTTAACTTCCATATACCACTGCTTAATCAGAGATAGCTATGTTCCCAGTTTTACAACCCATAATCAAATCCAGAAGGGTTGAGGGAACCAGAAAAAGATCAATCTTCATATGACATTTATGTGGGTTTGAAAAAAAAAGGTGAAGTCCCTGCTGGCAGGGTGAAGACATCTCCAAATGTCCACCAGCCCCAATTCCTTGCATAAGTCAGTCACCTGCTTGACCTGTAAAGAAATAGTTGGGGGCCCACTAGGCATCCTGTCCACTTTTGGATCGAGAAGACAATTGAAATCGCCCCCTCTATAATAATGTGCCGTGTTCCAAAGGCACCCAAAAGGCACTCATCAAAAATTTGAGGGGTTGTGCCAGACGGCAGTAGACATTTAAAATACCATATCCCCCCTCATGTATCAGGGACTTAAGTATCACAGACCACCCTTGCTCATCTTTCACTTGCTCTAATACAGTGAATGAAAGATTTTTCTGGATAAGTACTGCCATTCCCATACTTTTGTTAGTAAAGGATGAAAAGAATACCCAGTCATAACCCCCCCTGTTATAGCTTCAGGTGTTCCCCATCATCAAGATGGATTTCTTGCAACAGGGCGATATTAACCCTCTCCCTCTTAAGGCTAAGAAAACACATTTTTTTCCTTTTAACAGGCGAATGACTTCCCTTGACATACCAGGTGCACCATTTAACAAGATGTTTTGCGATATTCCCTTTCAGAGACTGTTGAACTCCCGGGAGGGAGAACCCTGCTTACAATGCGCTGAGCACATGTAAATAAAGACTCATAGAGTCGCAGAATTGTGTATACAAAAACTACTGTATCATAACTACCAACAACTATTGCTACCAAAAAACTATAAAGAAATCAACTGTAAAACCTTGAACGGGAGACTCTCCCCCCTGCCCATAGGGGGCACTCACCCTACCTATCCCCTCCTTCGCAGCTCCTTCAAGCCTGGAATGTGCCCCAGCCTTAGGCAAAAAAAACAAGAGATGATCCTTAAGTCAACAAAAAAACAAGGGGAGACAGCAAAGGACACCTACAAAAGTACCAATGATAAGATCCAATTTTAAAAATAAAGTAGGAACAGCATGTTATAACTGGGTTTTTAATGTGTTTAGTTCAGTCAAAACTGAACGATCTCTCTAGCCCCTGAAAACGTATTTCATATAAACTACCTCTAGATTTTTAAATAACAATTTATTTACTTTAGGTGATCATACTTGACAGTTGAATTTATTTCAATTTACTACTAACTTGCTTTTTCAATTACTGCTCCAATTTAGGTTATTATTTTAATCTCATGTGTATTTCCAATCTCTATTTCTCTCTGCAAAATTGTTATAATATAAAGGATAATTAATCGTCTTCCTTTTTGGTTTGCCATTTGTGAGAATTCTTCAATATGATTCGTTGCTTAATCTACTTGATGACATCACTGTTACCAAATGTTAGAGTTGACCTTGAGATGACATTGAAATTAAATTAACATCAGGGAAATGAAACCTTGCCCCTGCAATCATTAGATCTTTATGGCAGCTTTCGTTTGGGGTCAGTGGCAGACATCATCAATTACCAATGACCACAAAATCTGGGGTTTAAATTCGGAGAGGATAGAGATCACACACAACCCAAAGTTTGAAGATTCAGTAAAGTTAACTGTGAAATAATGAAATATAACCTGAAAACCTAAATAGGGTTGAATAATAGCAGGTGACCATCCAGAAAAAAAATGGTGGAAGGCATTCAGTACACCTGTAGTAGAATAAAAGATAGCTAAAGATTGCAGTTCACCTTGCACTGTAAGGCAGTATGTATGTTTTAACATATGGAGTCAGATAGATTATAAATCTAAAATAAGTGGCTCACACAAATGCTGTGAATTCCAACTGACAATGAAACATATAGAAAGTGACAAAGAGGCACAGAGAAAACATTCTCCAAGTGTTTCCAAAAGGACCAATGAGATGAAAGCTTCTAAGCCATATAAAGGTTAATAACTTATAAAGTTTGCAAAAATATAAATGTAAAAGAGTGACTATAGGATTTGGGAGCCAGCAGAGACAGATGCAAGCAATACCACAAAATAACAACTTGATAAGTACGACATAAAATTTGGCAGCACAATCTTAGGAATCTTTGGTACTTTAATAATCGTCAGAGATACATGCACTATAAGGTAATTCAATAAAATATTGTAGGGTATGCCATATTTAAAAACATAAAGTGAGGTCAATGTTTATTTTCTTATTATAAATATACACTTCACAATACACTATTACAGCGAATAACAATTCTTGCCTCATGTACAATATCATCTATACAGGGTTTTACTAGATTCTCTGCTGCTCCAGTGGCACTTAAACAAGGCTTAATGCTTAATTAGTTGTTCAAAATAGCTTTTTCTTCATACTGTCACATCCTGACTAATGCTAAGTTAACTTGAAAGAGCTAGTATATAATTGTGGGACAAATTTGGTGGATGATGAACCTTGGAATTATTGTTAACATTATTTTCAGTATCAACAATATCACAAAATTGTGAATTACATAGCAAAGGCTCTGCTTAAATAGAATGAGTTACTATTCTCCCCAATAATTTTCTGACTATTACCCATATTTTAGGTCTTCTGAGTCTTTGGCTGGCAAGAAGGAACACCTTGTTTCCTGTCATCTGTCAATCCTCCCTCTTGTCAGCTACCAGAAACCATCCCCTGGAGAATGTCTGATAAATGTGGCCTTGTGATTCCTCATTATTTCACAGAAGATAGATTAAATAAACACTTAACAAGACAAATCACAGACATTGACCTAATAAATGGGCGAGTTGCATGAAAAATTAGTGCACAGCTTTCACAATGTGAACACTCTTTTCCCTACATTCTGCAACTATGAAAGCAAAAGGACTTCTGACATTTATTGCTGAAGGAATAGAGTTTTAAAATAGAACTGCTGCAACTGTATAAGGCATTAGTGAGACCGTACTTGGAGTATTACATATAATGTTGATCCTCTTACATGAAAAGGGATGGAGTTGTGTTGGAGGCAGTTCAGAGCAGATTCAACAGATTGATTCCAGAGAGGAGAAATGTGTGTTATGAAGAGAGATTGAATAGTATGGGCCTATACTTTCTGGATTTGAGAATAATGAGAGGATGTCTAATTGAGGTATGTCAGGTGCGAAAGGGGTTTGATGAAGTAGCAGGGGTATTTACTCTTGTGAGCAATCCAGAATGAGATGTTGTGGTTTTAGGATAAATGAAAACAGATATGTGGAGGAAATTATTCTCTCAAAGGATCATGAATCTGTGGAAATCATACTAGGAGTGCAGGGATGGCAGAAAATTGAGTTAATTTAAAGAGGAGAGATGCATTTTTAATTAGTAATGGTTGAAGAGTTATGGAGTGAAGTGGAGGTAGAGATGAGATCAGCCACGATCATATTGAGTGATGGAGCTTGAAGGGCTGCATTGCATATTCATTCTCCTGGCTCTTATGTTCTTGTAATTCAGTTTCTGAAAACGTAAATTATAAGAAGGTAACCTTCTCCAGGGAAAATAACAAATGCTCAAGATCACAGTGGGACAGGTAGCATCCATGGAGAGAGAGCAAACTAATGTTTCAAATCGAGATGATTCTTCCCTAGACTCGTAACATTAGCTTGCTCTCTCTCCATGGATGCTGTCTGCAATCTCCAGCATTTATTGTTTTCAGAACAGATTCTTGTATCTGCAGTAATTTGCTCCTATACCCTTCTTCAATGTTGGTTCAGTTAGAACACTTTAGTCTGTGACTTACAATGTCATGGTTCAATTCTGAGTCCAGCAAGATGTTATTGTAGTTCAGAGTGAGCACTGCATTGTCAAATGTGACATCTTTCTGAAGAAATATTGAAGTCTGGCCTCTCAGACATAATAGATCTAAAGGTACATTTATCATTCAACTAGCATCACAAAAGTAGCCTAGCTAGTTATTTATCTTACTGTTATTTGTAGATCACTGCTGTCTGAAAATTGGCTTTTTACATTTCTGTGCATTAACACCATGACAGTATTTAATTAGCTGTGAAGCACATGAAACACACACTAATCTTTCTTCTTCTTTTGCTTATTCCCTGGAAACTAAAGTGGTTCATACATTGAAGAACAAATCATAATGCACTTCCGTAAATGCTTCTAGGCAAATATATTTTGTCAATAATTCTTAATATTTTACAATAAATTACATATAATTTGCAAAATTCTTAACTCAATATCATTTTATTTTTGGATGACATTTGTTGTGTTTTCAGGTGTATGAATATTAGTGATCACCACTGGTATCAAACCCAGAGCCCTCCCTAGTTTGTATCACTAATTAAGCCAAGAGAGCACACAATAGCTAAACGAGTGAACAGTGTATGCAAGGTGGAGAACTGAGTTGTTGAAAGATTTGCTCTTCAGATGAAGGACCCTATCCAGAACACTGAGTATTATGTGCTTTCAACTGTCCTGTGAGTGTCTCTTGCCTTTGTGCTCTGAATCATGCATCCGACCTGGGATTTCATTCAGTAGCTATTGAGTCATACTTTTTCTGTCAGCCATAGAAACAAAAGCTTGGAAGAGATTACTCTTAGGAGGAAAAAAAATTACAATACCAATTACATGCCTCCAGAGCTAAGTTGTACTGTGAATCTGTAGATGAAATCATATTATTGAACATGCTGTCAAAATAATTTTGTTAAACGAAGAGTTGAATATATTTTGAACATTTATTAATATTAGATTCTTTATTTTACTGGCCTATAGCTATGGTTTATTCCTCCTAAATGGTGCAGCTGCTTCTAAGCAGTCAGCTAAGTTTCAATTTATAATATTTATAATTAATATGTTAGTGAATCATAGAGGCAGATTGTAACAAAAGCATTATCTTTTGATAAATGCAGAATCATAAAGGTCCAGCAATTTCTAAATATTAAATGGGAAAGTGATGGCCTAGTAGTATTATCTCTGGATTGTTAATCAAGAGACCCAGGTAATGTTCCAGGAGCTAGGTTTAAATCCCACAAAGGTGAAATTTGAATTCATAAAAATCTGGAATTAAGAGTCCGATGATGACCATGAATCCATTGCTTTTTGTCAGAAAAATCTATCTGATTCACTAATGTCCTTTAGGAAAAGAAACTGCCATCCTTACCTGGTCTGGCCTACATGTGATTGCAGACCCACAGCAGTGTGGTTGACTTTTAGCTGCCCCCTGGCTAGTTAGGGATGGGCGATAAATACTAGCCTAGTCAGTGACTCCCACATCCCATGAATGAATAAAAAAAGGACTTTTGCTTCAGCATACTGTCATTTCTTTGTCATTCAATTGTTAATCTTGAGAAAAGACAGCAGAATCACTTCCATTTGCTGGTTTATGTCCATCAGCATTCTCTGGCAGCCCAGTCCCTCCAAGTCAGCATTTGAACTCTCTGTATCAGAGATGGTATTAGATTTTGTCCTGTAGTATGTTGGCACTTGTCCCATTCTGTCCTTTTGCCCTCACTTGTACAGATCTTTGCCCATCTTTTTATCATGCGTGGTGCGTGGATTTGACATGGCACTTGTGAGGATGAGATAGAGGAATTCTGCATACTTCCACATAGTCTCACCAGCTGTTTGCTGTGTTTGCTCTTATTGGTCAGTGCATTGAGTACAGGAGTTGGGAGGTCGTGATGTGGCTGTACAGAACATTAGTGAGGCCACTTTTGGTCTCCCTGCGATAGGAAGGGTGTTGCAAAACTTGAAAGGCTTCAGAAAGGATGTTTCCAGGATTGGAAGATTTGAGCTATAGAGAGAAGCTGAGACTGTTTTCCCTAGAGCATCGGAAGCTGAGGGGTGACCTTATAGAAGTTTATAAAATCATGAAAGGCATAGATAAAATGAATAGACAAGGTCTTTTCCTGAGAGTAGTGGAATTCAAAACTAGAGGGAATAGGTTTAAGAAGAGAGGAGAAAGATTTAAAAGGGATCTCCAGGGCAATGTTTTTAATCAGAGGGTGGTATGTTTATGGAATAAGCTGACAGATGCAGTAGTGGAGGCTGGTACATTTACAACATTTAAAGGACATCTGGATGGGTATGTGAATAGGAAGGATTTGTAGGGATATAGGCTAAATACTGGCAAATGGGACCAGATTAAATCATGATATATGGTTGGCATGGACGAGTTAGCCTGAAGAGTCTGTTTCCATGCTGTACATCTCTATGACTCTGAAATATCAGAAGCTATAGCATATAAAAATGTGTTGATTTGAAGGTATTATTTCTTTGTGTGCCAGCCCAAAGCTGTTCGTAATAGCTGACACTGCTATTTCTGTAACTTCCATGTGTGGCCCCATTGTGGGCCTTCCATGTTACTAACACTTGAAATATTGGCAAGGTGTCTATGAGAGCAGTCATCCTCATGGACTATTATATTAGTCCGACCTGGGTGAGAACTTGAGTTTTTGCTCCATACTATTAAAGTGTTCTTGTTCTATATTTTGCTGGTTGTGGTCAGATACAGAACTGGCTTGAAGGTAGAAGACAGAGGGTAGTGGTGGAGGGTTGCTTTTCAGACTGGAGGCTTGTGACCAGTGATGTGCCACAAGGATCGGTGCTGGGTCCACTGTTTTTTGTCATTGATATAAAAGAAATGGATGAAAACATAGGAGGTACAGTTAGTAAGTTTGCAGATGAAACCAAAAGTGGAGTCATAGGGTCATAGAGATGTACAGCATGGAAACAGACCCTTCAGTCCAACCCGTCCATGCCGACCAGATATCCCAACCCAATCTAGTCCCACCTGCCTGTATTCCTCCAAACCCTTCCTATTCATTACCCATCCAAATGCCTCTTAAATGTTGCAATTGCACCAGCCTCCATCACTTCCTCTGGCAGCTCATTCCAAACCCATAGAACCCTCTGTGTGAAAATGTTGCCCCTTTAGGTCTCTTTTAAATCTTTCCCCTCTCACCCTAAACCTATGCCCTCTAGTTCTAGACTCCCCTACTCCAGGGAAAAGACTTTGCCTATTTACTCTATCCATGCCCCTCATACTTTTGTAAATCTCTATAAAGTTACCCCTCAGCCTCCGACCCTCCAGGGAAAACATCCCCAGCCTGTTCAGCCTCTCCCTGTAGCTCAAGTCCTCCAAACCTGGCAACATCCTTGTAAATCTTTTCTGAACCCTTTCAAGTTTCACAACATCTTTCCAATAGGAAGGTGAGAGGTATAGTGGACAGCGAAGAAGGTTACCTCAGAGTACAACGAGATCTTGATCAGATGGGCCAATGGACTGAGGAGTGGCAGATGGAGTTTAATTTAGATTAATGTGAGTTGCTGCATTTTGGAAAAGCAAATCAAAACAGGATGTATATACTTAATGGTAAGATCCTGGGGAGTGTTGCTGAACAAAGAGGTCTTGGAGTGCAGGTTTGTAGTTCCTTGACAGTAGAGTTGCAGGTAGGTAGTAAAGAAAGCATTTGGTATGTTTTCCTTTATTGGTCAGAGTACTGAGTATCAGATTTGGGAGGTCATGTTGTGGCTGTACAGGACATTGGTTAGGTCACTTTTGGAAAATTGTGTGCAATTCTGATTTCCTTTCTACCAGAACAATGTTGTGAAACTTGAAAGGGTTCAGAAAAGATTTACAAGGATGTTGCAAGGGTTGGAGGATTTGAGCTACAGGGAGAGACTGAATAAACTGAGACTGTTTTCCCTGGAGCATGGGAGGTTGAGGAGTGACCTTGCAGAGATTTATAAAATCATGAGGGGCATGGATAGGACAAATAGACAAAGTTTGTTCCCAGCAGTGGAGGAGTCCTGAACTAGAGGGCATAGGTTTAGGGTGAGAGGGAAAAGATATAAAAGGGACAAAGGGGCAAATGGTTCACACAGAGGATGGTGTGTGTATGGGATGAGTCTCCAAAGGAAATGGTGGGGACTGGTTCAATTATAGCATTTAAAAGGCATCTGAATCGGTATATGAATAAGAAGGGTTTCAAGAGATATGGCAAATGGGACAAGATTAGGTTAGGATATCTGGTTGGCATGGATGAGTTGGACTGAAGGGTCTGTTTCTATGGTGTAGAACACCTGTATGACTTTATGAGGTTTTCCTCAAGGTTTTCCGAGATCTTTGCCTACCAGTGGACTCTTCACAAGTTTTTTTAGATTAAAAATCTTCTGAGGTCCTGTCCTGGCTTGGGAGATTTCCCTTTGCAGATATATCCCATGGACTCTTTCTATGTCAGACCCTGGCTCTGGAGGATTTCTTAAAAGCAAATTACTGCGGATGCTGGAAACTGAAACCAAAAGAGAAAATGCTGGAAAATCTCAGCAGGTCTGGCAGCATCTGTAAGGAGAGAAAAGAGCTGACTTTTGAGTCTAACACAAAAATCTTTCAAGTCAGTTAGACTCGAAACGTCAACTCCTTTCTTTCCTTACAGATGCTGCCAGACCTGCTGAGATTTTCCAGCATTTTCTCTTTTGGAGAATTTCTTCCCTTGCCACAACCATACTTTATCTGGTAATTGAATTATAGGTCTAGCAAATCTTTGGCTGTGGCTGTCTGTACACACACTGTCCCTGTGACTGCCTACTTTCTTTCTTTAAGTAAGGTTCCTTATGTACTGGAACACAGCTCCATTTACATTGGACCACGGTAGGTTGTTAAATATAGTTCTTTAGTGTAGTCTCTAAGACGTGCCTCTTCACAAACTCATTCTAGACTTGTGTCTTCATCTCTCACTGACATCAGAGTCATGTGTTCAGTTACATCATCCTAATTTACATGAATTATATTATACAACAGGCAGAAAATGAGATTCCTGGGGTATTCATTGAACTTCTTTCAACAATGCTGCTCTGCACTGGGAGTGAATTTTCTTGTTTAGACCTCCTCTTGAAGTCTTTCCTAGGATAGCAGAATTGTCATCCCCAAGATTTCTTCCTAGTGTATGAGTCTGGGTCTGTTTCTCCGTGAAACCAAGGTCTCTGAAATTGAGACCCTGAAAGTATGACTTGTATTTCCTGCAGTTTGATGTTCAGAAATTTCCTTTGCAGCCAGTTTGTATTCCATTTAAGATGGTCCATCTGCTTTAAAAGTGGCTTCATGTTTGTCTGTCTTCTGCCTGCATCACAGATTTGCTACTATGAAATAGCACAAATAGTCAGGCTGCAATGCTCCCTCTGATTTTCCCTACCGACCTCCAAGGCATGCTGATCAGTGTGTGTGGAGATTTCTAGCGCTTAGAAGGAGCATTGGCAGGCTGCATGCCTCACTCAGCAAAGTACAAAGTTACCTACTACCCAAATAAAACTAACAGCCATTTGTAATGCAAACCCTGCCTGTTGCCCTTGCCCAACATCTGACCTTTTAAACATGATTTTAAGCATCTAGACTCACTCAGACAATATAGAGCCTTTATGACCTCTTTCAAAACCACAATGGAAACAACTCAGAAAGGTTTTTCAAACTTTCCCTCACTTGTTTTGAAACTACTGAACAGTAATTGATAAATGTGAAAGAATAAAATTTCATTAATATAGCAGACTGTATAAAACTGCTGTATTATGGTAAATTAGATTCATTGTACACATTCAAATTGCATAATTTGAGTGGGGCTGAGAGCATCTCCGCCCTGGAAAACATATTAAATATAACCACCAGGCTTTTGGAGAGGTTGAAGCTTTCAATCAAAAACTTTAATGAAGACACTAAACGGATTCAATAGATAAATGTAATCATGATATTGTGAAATCTGTGAACACAAATGAAACACATTTGTTTTATTTAAAACCTCATGATGGATATTAGATGTTTCAGTTATTGAGGTAAAAACAGAGTTTAAACATTTTCCAGTGAAAGGTTTTCAGAAAGCATTTTGACCAATTTGTGGTGAAAAGCCAACTGTTGAACAAATTGTGCAATTAAGGAATAATGGCCATAAAAATGGGTTATTCAGCCTCTCCCTGTAGCTCAAATCCTCCAACCCTTGCAACATCCTTGTAAATCTTTTCTGAACCTTTTCAAGTTTCACAACATTGTTCTGGTAGAAAGGAGACCAGAATTGCACTCAAATTTCTAGCATCGCTGTTGCCAATAGAATGGGAACTTCAGTGAAATAATGCCAGCTGGAATGCTTTCAGCTCCTTCTGGCATGGCACACTGAAACTGACAGGTGATAATGTGGGCGTGCTGTATGTACACTACACCATGCAGTATGGCCAGATTATGCCCTCAACAGTCTCAAACACTGATTGATGCACGATAGGCAATTTGGACCAAAGACAGCGAGGTAAACACTGTCAGATGAACGTGCATCCATTGTACAAATGAAGCCCTCAATACTCACTTTACCTCCACCATCATTTAAAGGGCCTGCCATCCAAGTTCTAATTGAGATACTATTGACTTACTTTTTTTTTTCTAGTGTTTCCAGTGAAACTACTATGTTTATTATTATCAGAGGACTTTTTAACAATAAACGTTTTGGATTTTCTTCTAACTAATGCTGCACCCTGGCAAAGAAATTGAAGGTTTTGGCAGGATTGTAAGGAGGAAGGCTGCTTCCATAGTGGGAGCATTCACTGTAGACTTTCTTGGGCTGCAATATGAATTGACAATGATGCACAGGCAGTGGCAGAGGTTGGGGGGGGGGGCATGGGGTGCTGGAGGGGGGAATGTAGTTGGAGGAGGACAAATACGAAGATGACTAGAAGGAAGAGGAGAAAGGACAGACAAGCCCTTGATCTTATCAAGCTGTCTAGGTGGAAATAGTCAGACCCCTTGTTCTCCAAAATCATATCAACATCCTAATTGCTCCATAGACTTCCATTTTAATCCATTTGCCAAGTATCATCACAATGTCCAAAGTCTTAAAAAGAAAACCACCAATAAACAAAATTCAAGCCAACTTTATCCATCATAATTTCTAATAAAACAAACAAAAACATAAAAAGCCATCCCCCTGTGTGCCCTTAGTATGTGACTTATGAGTGCCTTTGCCTGCCCTAATGATTCTATCCAGTGCTGCCACCATGGTTACAAAATGGCTGATGGAATACAGTAGACATTCCATTTGGGAAGATCACAGCTAATACTATGGGATGATCTCAAGAATCTGTGGGCCTTGAAGACCAATTTATACTATTGCAATATGGGCACAGTTGTCTAGGTTGGCTGTGTGACAAATGTCAGCAAAGGCCATGTTAGAGTGGCAATGCTGTGAGTATAATGGAAATAATCTTGAGATAGGATTGAAAGTCTATGCACCAGAAAACACTACCAACCCCAAGAATGGCAGCTAGAAATCCTAGTAATCTGTTGAAAGACAAATTGCTGGACCACCATCAGAGACTTTGGGCACTAAAATCAGCAGTTATGACAGTTTGAGCCTGCATTGCTCCAACCATGACTGTTTCAGTTGCACTTCAGCTTTGAGATGTTTTCCCACTTGTGCTGTGATAGAACCTAAGTTATTTTTCTTTTGTCTGATTGTGCAACTGGGCCTTATTCTATGCTAGAAAGAATGTATTCAAACTCTCTGTACCAAATCGGAGCTATACCTAGCTCAATCTTCTTGACAGTGACAGTATCTGGCATATACTTAGGTGTGAAAATCCATCAATCCTTCCCAACTACCTCCTCATCAAAGTTCTGAAATCCTCTTCAGCATTTGCCTGTGGCCTGTCCCTTCAGAGAGTTGTCTTCCCTCTGAACCTGCAGCCCAACTGCTCCTGATGACCCACCATGTGCCAATTCTGCCTCTGTATTATCCTGTAGGGTCTCTGCAGTGTTGATAACTGTGTTGGTGATTGCACATGTTAGACCAAGTGATGGTGCAGAGGTCACTTTTTCACTTTCCGTTCATCATCAGGGACCACAAGCTGGCTAGTTGCCAACTCTTGGTATCTAAAAACAAAGCGAGATTGAGATGAAGGAAGGGGGGATGAAAAGCAAGAAGCAAATAGTTAAATTATCTGCAACTTACACATCATTGCAGATTGTGGTATGATAGTTTTATGACCAGGTCAAGAAATTATTTTGCTTCCCTCTTTTTAAACACTGTCTGTTGATTGCAACAATCTTTTCATTTAGATTAGATTAGATCCCCTACAGTGTGGAAACAGGCCCTTCGGCTCAACAAGTCCACACCGACCCTCCGAAGAGAAACCCACCCAGACCGATTTTCCCTCTGACTGAAGCACCTAACACGTTGGGCAATTTAGCATGGCCAATTCACCTGACCTGCACATCTTTGGACTGTAGGAGGAAACCCACACAGACATGGGGAGAATGTGCAAACTCTACACAGACAGTCAGTCACCCAAGGCTGGAATCAAACCTGTGACCCTAGTGCTGTGAGGCAGCAGTGCTAACCACTAGGTCACTGTGCCGCCCATATTTCTTTTCAAAACACAAGTATCATAATTCAATCAAAATGTAGCATGAGTCAAAATTAAGGAGCCAGGACTTTTTGAGAAAAGAAAGAGGAATTTTATTATAGATTAATCCCTGGAAAGAATTCTAAAATGCTGCATCAATTACAAGTATAAGCATAGGTAATACGTTTAAAAGAAAAGGAGTGAATGCCTGCTGCAGACAGTAAGAATAAAGGCTTCACCATTTTAACTTCCTTAAAATTCTTGATGTGTTAGATTTTTAACTAGAGACCACAGTGATTTAACTGTTGATTTGTATCCTCAACAGTATCCTCAACAGGAGAGAAGTTTGTAGACATTTTTGAGTTCTCAATGCATAGCTGTGTCTTTAATTTGTTGTTTCAAATGTGTACTATCTTCATTGACATTAAGAAAACTATGAAAAGAAAGAGACAAAATCACTTTTCCTTCTCTCTACCCTGCCACTCAAAAACAGTTATTGAAATATGACTTGGTCGTATATTTCCAATCTGGTTCTATTATCTTTCCAAGCCGAATAATTATAGGCAACGTTTGACAACCGAACTTAAAATTAAACAAGAGGCGCAAGTGTTTTGATACTGACTTAATTGTCTGATTTGGAATAACATTTTTGATGTGGATGGATTCATTTAGTCCACATTGGTTTTCTGAACTTGCCTTAGTCTGCAGTGAGGTGATCATGGCAGCCAGTTCAGGTGAGTATTCACATGTTTTTTAAAAATTGTTTTAATCCTTGAAGGTCTCAGCTGTAATGTTCAGATGCCGGAAGTTAAAATTTTCTAGCCCCTGTTTTCCACAATTATAATAGAGTGAGGTGGGATTTGAAAAAGGGGATTAGGTAGGAGCGTACTGTCATGCTGGTTTGTTTCAGTTCTATCATTTCCTGAGGCCTCTATAACAGATGTTAGAGAGAACTGGCTCCCCCACTGGGATTAGGTCATGTAGCCATATCTGTCCTTTGTGAATTCAGTGTTTTTACTTTGTTTTGCAAGAAAGACAGAAGAGTGCCAGTATGTTTATTGCAATGTGTTTGCATCATGTGCTTTTCAAGGCTGTGGATGTATGTGGGTGTCAGGTTTGCAGCAATGGTAGGTGCGTGATGTTGAGGTGGAGTATGTAAATGCTAAGCGTGAGTCTTGGTTGCTAGAAATTATTGATGAATGATTGATGAGCAATCGTAAGATAAGGACTTGAAAATTCACTTACCTGAGTTCATTGAACTTTCTCCTGCACTGTATCCAGCTGCTCAGAGCCAGGCCCACGATACTAACCTTTACGGCTACTTGTTTATTGTGTGGTTTGATGTGACACTTTTGGGTTCTTTATAAAAACCAAAAAAACCTAGCAATTTTACTTTTGTTTGGGTTCTTTATGGACTTATTGAGGAGAAGGCAAAGTCAACTTCATGATTAGATTTCAAAATAATGTTATTTATTACACATAATAATAAATGCTGATATGCATGGCAATCGTAGATATGCTAGGTTTTGATCTTTCTTTACATTAGGTAAAGAGTAATTTGTTTTCTCTGTGTGTTCATGTCCATGTGTTTTTGGTATGTCTTCCAAAGAGAGTTAAAAATCACACAACATGAGATTATAGTCCAATAGGTTTATGTGGAAGCACTACCTTTTGGAGTACTGCTCCTTCATCAGGTGGTTGTAGAGTATAAGATCATAAGACACAGAATTTATAGCAAAAGTTTACAGTGTGCTGTAACTGAAATTATATATTGAAAAAGATTTGGATTTTTTTGTTGAGTCTCTCAACTTTTAGAATGACCATGTTGGTTTCAGTTCTTTAATATGTAAATCTCAGATGGTTTTTAAAAGTTACATTCTCAAGTGAACTTTAACAATAGGTGCCATGTCAGCTCAGATAAAGCATGGAAGGTGTGAGGTGCCCTGTGTTAGGCTGTGTTTCAATGTTCAGACTGATTCTATTTCTAAAAAAAGGGATTTACAGAATCTTACATGGAATTTATCTAATCTTTAGCCCCCATCTTAAATCTTGATCCATGACACCATTATTTAGAACAACCATATACTGTAAATGAAACAAAATTTAATTATATTCTGTGATAAGATCCAGTCAAGAAAGAATTTGCATTTGCACAATTTTACAATCTCATGATATTACAAAATGCATTTTAGCTCATGAATTACTTTCTAACAGTTACAATACGCAAAAAGACACGTTACACACAAAAACAGTCCAGTAAACAGCAGTATGATAATGATCACTAATCCATTTTCATAAAGTTTAATGAGTAAACTTGGCTTGAAAATGGAAGAACATTGTACCCTTCAATTAATAGAGTCATGTGATCTTTTATATTTACTAGAGAGGCTAGGTTGTTTTAATATTTCACCTAAAAAAACAAAATGTCAGACGGCACAACAGAGCCCTGCTCAATTTTTGCACTGAATATCAGGTTAGTTTGTATGCTCAAGAGAGGCGTGACATCACAAGATGCTGATTCACTGACACAAGTGTTACTGCTGAGCCAAGGCTGATACCTGACCTGTCAATAGAACGATTTGAATGCTTTTATTTCTCTGAATGTTAACATTGCTGCAGTTTTTGAGAAAAGATGAAACAAATCCAGCCTAACCGCATTTGTTCTGAAGGGCAGATTCAAGCTTCCACAGATATAAAAATTGTGAAGTATTATTTTTATGCAGATTTTTTGAGGGTGGTAATGATTTTTCAAATGAGTTATGATTTAAGTACATCATTGCAGAACAATGCAGTACGATCGAAGAATGTTCACAGCCATAGAATCATAGAGATGTACAGCACAGAAACAGACCCTTTGGACCAACTCGTCCATGCTGACCAGAAATCCTAAATTGATTTAGTACCATTTACCATCCTTTGGCCCATATCCCTCTTAACCCTTCCTATTCATGTACCTATCCAGATGCTTTTTAAATGTTGTATTTAAACCAGCCTCCACCACTTCCTCTGGCAGCTCATTCCAAACATGCGTCACCCTCTGTGTGAAAAGATTGCTTCTTAGGTCCCTTTTATATCTTTCCTCTCACCCTAAACCTCTGCCCTCTAATTTTGGACTCCCTACCTTGAGAAAAAGACCTTGTCTATTTACCCCATCCATGTCCCTCATGATTTTATAAACCTCTATAATGTCACCCCTCAGCCTCCAACGCTCCAGAGAAAACAACCCCAACCCATTTAGTCTCTCCTATAGCTCAAAATCTCCAACCCTGGCAACATCCTTGTAAATCTTTTCTGCTGTAGAGAAATACAGTATAACACTGAAGATAGCAGGCTGCTAAGGTTGTGAAGGAGTGGAAAGTTTACTGGACCAAAGCCCAGTCCCAATGTTCTGGGAATGAGTTCAATTCCCACAACAACAGTTGGTGGAATTTAAAATCAATTAATATGTCTAGTGTTGAAGGGCTCTCATGGTGCAGTGGAAATGTCCGTTTCTTTGAGCCAGGAGGCCTAGATCCTGGTTCCACCTACTCTTGAGGCGTGAAATGCCATCTCGGAACAGGTTAAAAACTGAAATTGAAGACTAGTGAGCAGACCCATGCCATAAATTTTAGGTTAGTCAAATTCAGTTCAGATTAACTCGATCATTTTTGGGATGTGTTTACATTATTTTCACTATAATCAGCTAACAGATGCTATTTTGTAATAATGCATGGGCGAAGGAAAGCCATTTTTTAATTCATATAATTACTTTATTGATGTACTAGTCGTTGTTATAGAAGTAGTACCAGCTAGAACTACGAGAGAATAAAGCATACCATGATTAAATTATAATTGAAGAATAAATAATTACTCAGGTAGTTATTAAGGATGGCTTTATGCATACTAACATTCTAATGCTCAAACCTTTAAAATATTGGTTTTCTGCTATCCAATATTTTAAATTTATCAGTATAATTGTGGGAAAAATCAGGCACCACCAGGGACCACCAGTTGGTCATTGAGAGAAAAGGCCGCTAATGGATATGGGCTCATATGATTTTAGATAAGAGAAACATCATGAATCATCTAATTATTTCAATCTCAGAGGCAATGTGTGTAAATGCCGCAAAATTCATCCAGTAACAATATGAGACCAATCAATAACAAATGGTTTGAATTAAGATAGATAATGGCAATTCAGGGTTAGAGTTGAAGGATTCAAGAACCATTATTACTACAGTCATGAGGGTGTGACAATAGATGTTTGGCATTGAGTGGACAGGATTTCAGACAATCACTCTTAGCAAGAGAGCCTGTACTTACTTCAGCATATATCTGAATAGGAATGTCTGTTTCTTGTTCTTGTTTTTTTCCCCATAAGCTTTGGTATTATTTGTTATTACAGAGTCTTTCCTTTACCTGATGGTTGAGATTCTTCAATCTAAAATAGCTTAAAGGCTAAATTTAGAATTGAGTAATTAGGTGCATCTAACTAAAGTAAACAGAAACAAAATTCAAATTCAATAATACTTTAAAGCTAACATTATGAAACGAATGCCAGTTGGTATTAAAAAAAACCATCTAGTTCATTAATGTAATTTAGTGAAAGAAATCTGTAATTCTTGTCCGGTCTGGTGTACATGTATATCCAGACCTATACTAACATTGTTGACCCATAACACCCATTGAAATTGTCTAGCAAGCCATTCAGTTGTACCAAATCTCTACAAAGTCATAAAGGAATGGAAATGGCCTGTCTACCCATTATCAACCTAGGCATTGGAAATCAGCACTGATGCACCTACGCCATGTGGACTGCAATAGTTCAAGGAGGTGGCGTACAATCATGTTCTCAACGACAACTGGATCAGGCAACAAATTCTGACTTTGTCATGACACTCACATCTCATGAACGAGTTTTTAAAATGCTGCTAGAAAACAAGATTCAAAACACAATTTGTATTACCCGTCAGCACTCAGTGCCTGGATGGCCCTTGGCACCTCTTTCAGACAGGAGTAAGGGAAACATCTGGAATAACAGAAGGGGAGAAAATTTTGCAATAGGGGATGTGTGACTAATCAGGTAATTCTCTCAAGGAGTTTGCACAGGCAGGCCAATACCGGATGATACTATAATTTGAACATTCACATTTAACTATGCATTCTACATTGAAAAATATTTAGATTTGCCAATAGGAAATAAATGGAGATTTGGAGTGCTTGTGAAGTGATATAATCTGAGGATAAGTTGTTTAAAGTGTTTCATTAGCCAGTGCCATAAAAAGAGTAGTTGAATGTTTCCATTACAGTCATGACTGAATGTTAGGATAATTGTATTTTGAGAGTTAAAATGTGCACTGATGCTACACTTTGCATAATAGCGCCAATGCAATTATGGATCATTGATACTTAAACTCCTATAGTGTGATTGTAACATAATATTATCAGAGTGTTGGAAGCTTAAGAGAAATAATAATGTAAATTAAAACATATTTTATATTGAGCCTTTTTGGTTTTTGCTAATTTCATAATGGAACATTGAACATTCAATTATAGACATGGTATACTTCAGTAACTTCTAAAAATAATTTCTCCAAACTAGTGATTATTGTTATTAAAGAATACATAATGCCTGAGTTAAAATATTATATTGCCTTAAAGTCACATAGTTTATAAAATGTCACATATTGCAACAGAATAAGTGATGATTCCTGCTTTTTTAATACAGATTTTGTTTTAGAATTTTTAATAGCTATTCATGGGATGTGGGTATCACTGGCTAGATCAGCATTTATAGCCCATTGCAAATTGCTCTGGAGAAGATCGTACTGAACTGTCTTTTTCTGTTACTACAGATCTCAGTGTAGGGATGCCCATTGTGCTGTTAAGAAGGCCAAGACATTGACCCAGTGACAGTGAAGGCAATATACTTCAAAATCTGGAGGTTCTATGCTTGGCAAGGACGTTACAGATAATAGTGTGCCCATGCATCTATTGTCTTTGTCCTTCTAGTTGGTGGAGGTTGCTGTCTTGGAAGGTATTGCCAGACAAGCATTGGTGAGTTTGTGCAGTGCATATTATAGATAGTACACACCGCTGCCACTGTGCATCAACGACGAAAGGAATAATGAAGATTGTGGTTGAGATGACAGTCAAGGGGCTGCTTAGTCCTGGGTAGTATTGAGTCACTTGAGTATTTGCAGCTGCACCCTTCAGACAATTGGAATCACACTCATCATTCCTGCCCTGTAGATGGTGAAAAGTCATTGGGCAAACAGTGGTTATGCTACTCGCCACAAAATTTCTAACCTCCAATTTGCTCATGCAGCCACAGTATTTATGTGGTGGTCCAGTTCCATTTCTGGTTAAAAGTAATCTTGCAGGAAGTTGATAGTGAGGAATTCAATAATGGTAATGCCACTGAATGTCATGGGGAGACGGTTAGATTCTTTCATATTGAAATGGTCATTGCCTGGCATTTGTGTGGCTCAAATGTTACTTGTCACTTTTCAGCCCAAGCATGAATTTTGACCAGGTCTTGCTGCATTTGGAAATGGACAGTTTCAGTATCTGGAGAGTTGCAAATGGTCCTGAACATTGTGCAATCATTGGTGAATGTCCCTACCTCTAATCTTGTGATGGAGGGAATGTTATGGATACAGTGGCTGAAGATAATTGGGCCAGGGACACCATTCTGAGGAACTCCAGCAGAGATGCCTTGGAGCTGCAGCATTTACCTCCAACAACCACAGCAATCTTCTCCAACCAGCAGACAATTTCTTCCTGATTCCCATTGATTCCAGTTTTGTTAAGGTTGCTGTACTTGGTCACATGCTGCACAGCAGGTCACTGTCATCTCACCTGTGGAATTCAGCTCTTTTGTCCTTGTCTGAAGGAAGGCTGTAATGAGGTCAGGAGCTGAGTGGCCTGGCAGAACCCAAAGTGACTCAACTTATTACAATGCAAGTGCTGCTCAATAGCACCATCTTCAAACCCTTCCAGTACTTTACTGATCATGGAGAACAGAGTGATGGGGTAGTAATTAGCTTCATTGGATTCATCCTGCCCTTGTCAACAGGGCATACATGGACAATTTTATTTTGTCAGATCAATGGTCATGCTGTATCTTAAGTTGGAACAGTTTGGCAAGGGGTGTGCAAGTTCTGGGAAATGAGTCTTCAATATGTAAAGATCATGGCTTTTTTTGGACTGTGGGTTTGAAATAGAAAATGAGCTTTAAAAACAAACTACTGAAAAGCATTGTGAGTTGCATATACAATGTTGTCTTGTGGAGCAGTGAGAGGAAGAATTCCAGACAAATCAGAACTGCATCCATGTGTTCAGAGCAATTCTGTGCAGATATATCCTTTAATTGCCACCATTTGTTGTGGGCTCAGGAGAGCTTAGCATAGTAATAACTTTCTTATTGGATCGGCTGCAGTTTAGCAGAGACTCTGTTGGGTAAAATGAAAACAGGAGAAGTTATAAATCCCTGAAACTCAATACCTCACCTTTCTTCCCTTGCTCTGAAAAATTGCCCTATCCAACTCTCTGTGAAAACAAGAGGGAAAAACAGCATTCAGAGTTGTTTAAAGGAGGAATATTAAAGCACACAGGAAAATATCCAACCATGCTATCAGTGAACAAAGAATTGATCATTGCTGTGCAACTAACATTGAGGAATTATTGAAGAAAGGAAAAGGACATTGGAACCAAACCATCAAGTTTTCTTATTTTTAATTGGTGATTCAGAAGTTTTCTTCTGACTATTATTTCCCCTCCCCACACGTAATATTTGTGTTTTCTTTGTGTGTATGTTTACATGTGAGTTTATAAAAGAATAAAGTTCAAGTTACATAAATTAGAAATCCTGCCCTGGTGCTGTCCTTGCTTATTTATACAATTACAGATTAACAATTCATCTGGTCTATATTTTACCTTTGGATAAAAGTAATCCAACTACAATAAATAGTTATTTTCTTATTAATGAAAACAAAACTCTGGTTTGCATATTCTTTCAACCTAAATTCGACAGGTAAGTAGAATAAGATAATGTGATGGTTTCGTCAAATTTCTTCTTGTGTGATAATGCAGGAAACAGTAAGGTTTGATTTACAGCACACTATCTAAGGTGAGTCGGGACAAGTACTATACTGGAATGTTCTCAGCGATTTTGGTCTTTGCAACATCTAGTGCATTCAACTATTTCTTGATATCATGTGAAGTGAATTGAATCGGATGAAATCTGGTTTCTCTGATGCTGAAGACCTCAGAAGGAGGCTGAGATAGATTATCTATTCATCACTCTGGGTGAAATTGTTACAAATACTTCAGCCATGTTTTTTGCACTGATGTGCTGTGCTCCCTTATCGAAGAGGATGTTAGTTATTATGGAGCCTCCTCCTCCTGTCAGCCCTTTAGTTATTCACCACCATTCATAGCTATAAATGGCAAAAATATGTGATCCCTGAGTGCTGTCAAACAAGTCCTGGGAAGACAAGCAATCCATTTCTAATTTTACTTATATTTTCTATTTGCTGATTTATCTTATTACAATATTGTGGGTCTGGATGTTTGTAATGCTGTGGGAAAGTTCTAAATCAAGTATCAGTAGCTTGGTGATACTATTTGCAAAATAGTTTACTATTATCACAAATCGTTGAAAAGCTTTCACATCTGTCGGTCTTTGTATTTCTGCTACAGCTTTCACCTTGTCAGGATCCTGATGAAATCCTTCAGCTGTAGTACATGACCTTATGTGCTTAAATTCATATTGACTCTTTTTATTGTTCAGCTTCAAGTTCATTTCAGCTTCTCTATTAAATGTACTAGATTCTGATTGTGGTCTCCAATGACTCCAATGAATTAGTAGGTGGCACGGTGGCACAGTGGTTAGCACTGCTGCCTCACAGAGCCAGGGACCTGGGTTCAATTCCCGCCTCAGGCGACTGACTGTGTGGAGTTTGCACGTTCTCCCCGTGTCTGCGTGGGTTTCCTCCGGGTGCTCCGGTTTCCTCCCACAGTCCAAAGATGTGCGGGTCAGGTGAATTGGCCATGCTAAATTGCCGGTAGTGTTAGGTAAGGGGTAAATGTAGGGGTATGGGTGGGCTTCGCTTCGGCGGGTCGGTGTGGACTTGTTGGGCCGAAGGGCCTGTTTCCACACTAAGTAATCTAATCTAAAAAAAAAGACTCCTTCCATTGTGTCTCCATATCCATAAACTAGGAGATCATCTACAATAACTTTCACTCTGTGAAGATTCACCAGCTATCTCATGCTATCTATATTGATACTCCTCCAGAGCAGTGGAAATACCAAATAACATACACAACCATCTGTATTTCCAAAATGTTATAGAAAACAACTGCTTCCATCCAGTTTTACTTGACAGGAACCATCCTTCACATTGAGGATACTTTGCCTTAGCAAGTTTTGGCAAGTTGTGAGGTCTGATCAAAATATGATTGCGAACCTTTAGACCCATGCATTCTCTCGGTTTTCCAGGCTTTTTCCCTGCTAAGTTGCTGCTAATTTAGTCTATAGAAATTGTAACTTTGTTAATGACCATCTTCTTTCCCACCTCTGCTACTTTTTTTTGAGGACTACAAGAACTCTCCTTGGGGGATGCTGAATTGTTTGCAACCTTTGCAGATATGAACTATTATCTTCTGAAGTGCTCACAATATGGGAACCATTCATTGGCAAATTGATTGGCAAAATGTGTATGTTTTTATTTTATTTATAAACAGTGAAAGAGGGAAATAATTGAATTATAGACCTGTTAGCTTAACCATGATTAAGGATTGTGACTGAATCCTTGAAACTTTACTGCTAATCAGACAGAGTGAGAATGATTTGCAAAGAGTAGAACATACATCATGGATTTTGAACAGCTGATTAAAGTAGTGGTCAGAAGAATGTTTTTAAATATTTTATTAATGCATGTCAGGAGACAGTTGATAAAGGTACACAATTGAGAGTTGAAATTGATGCTCATAGAATTGATACAGGATTATTAATCTGTTTGAGAATTGGCTAGGATTTAGGCATCAAAGAGTAGGGATAAGAATAATTAGTCGAATTGTGAAGGTGTAACTAGTGGTCTGCCACAAACATCTCTGTTCGGATCTCTATATTAAATATTATTTATTAATAACCAAAATGATGGAACAGAAAGCCAGAATTCTGAATGTACTGAGTATGCAAAGATAGATGGCATAGAATCACAGAATTACAGATTAGCATTAGATGTTGAAGCTGACTGTAGGCTACATAGTAAATCCTCGGAATTCACTGAGTTAATGATGTAGAATTTGAAGGTGAAGGACTGTTAGGCCTAGAAATAGCCTATGCACCAGCTTTGAAAGTGCAATGACCTGTCAATGTGGCCTCTCCTATCTCTCTTAAAGTTTTCTACCTCCTTAGGCCTCTTTACACCTTGATCTCAGGAAGTGAGGAGACCATATTAAAACATATCATTGTGACCCTTATCATTGATATCCCTATGTTTAGAGCAATGTAATTGTACTCTTAGTGTACTAGCTGACTTGCCATAATCATGTGACTTATATTACTAATTTATTTTTCTATGTGTATGAGGGACCCAATAAACACACACCACTTGAAAACTGGTATCAGAGGGGGGGATTTTTAAGCTTATAAGAGAGCAACCTGGTGAATGAAACAGCAAGGAAGAAGTAAAAAGCAGCTCACAACTTTTTGTTATTAGATGTGTCAAAACGGCTGCACATTTTCCAAGGGAATTCTCATTTGAAATGAGAAATGAGAACAGAATTGGATTTTTTCCACTCTCTGTGCCAAAACTATGTAATAGCAACTGTTTTTTTTAAATGCAGGAATTGCAACCCTGTCATCAGAGTGCTACAAGCTATACTGCAGTCTCATTCTCATGAGAATCAGAAAAGACAAACAGGAGAGATTTTGCAGCACTTGAAGACACACTTTGAATCTGATATTAAAGTTAATTAAGAATGATATGTGTTCAATATCAGAACTCAAAGGCACATGGAAAATATTGATCAGTATGTAAATATACTCATGCATCTCATTGGATCCTGAGAGTATGGACAGTTTAAAGATTACATCACCAGAGATAGGATTGTCTTACGTATGAGAGATCCTGACATGAGAGCACATTTGGTGAAAGAGGTGAAATGCACTCTCAAGAAAGCTACCACCATTTACAGAAGCTAGATATTGTCAATCATCAGATAAAGTATATTATTGGGAGTACAGATGAAACCTTGCATTATGTTGAGAGAAATTCTGGGTTAAATATTGGGAAAAAATGGAGTAATACTTGCACAAAAACCAGCAGAAAAATCAAAGCCAGGATGTAAATATTTCAGAGGACATCAGATAGCAGAAAAGGCAGTATGTGCAGTGCGAGGAAGGGAGTGCTACAATGACAAGAAACTGTGTCATATTGCACATACGTGATTGGCTAGAAAGGAGCAAAATGAATCTAAAAAGATGGTTGCTGGTGAGATGTCTACTGTTGATTCTAAGAAATCAATGTATACCATACAAACTTGCAGTTTTCTATTTTAAGGGTGATAAATGGTTTGTGACTGTTAGAATGACGTTTGCTGAAGGAGTGTATCAAGTGAATATAAAGTATCAGGCAGACACCAGCGCTTTGTGTAACACAGTGATTTTTCAAACTTATGTGAAGTGACTCAAGATTGAAAAACAAAGTCCTCAAACACAAGATTAAGCCTATCTGATGAAACAATACTCATGCTAAGAGGTCAAATGAAGCTAAGAGTTTAATGCAAAGGCAAGAATGAAGATCACGATTTCCAGGCAGTACATGTTAAGAAAAATGCACTCACCACAACTGAAGCAAGTCTAAAGCTTGAACTAGTAACCCTAAAAGGACAAAAAGAGTTATAGAATTTACAGGCCATTGAGTTAATGATACTAAACATTTTCAAAGATAATGCAGACGTTTAGATGTCTTGTATGCCTTCCTGGTGAAGATCGTTTGAAGTAATGAGAGGATAGAAACCAATGCAGCATCTGTCAAGGATGGTGCCAGTGCCCTCACGTCCAGCCTGAAAGACAAAATAGAAGAGCTGGAAAAGTTAGGAATAACCAAGGAGGAGACAACTCCACCAGTTAGCAGCATTGAGGCAGTGAAAAATCTTAAAAACTGTAAGTATGTAGTGATCCAAAAGAACTAAATAAAACTTGGAAAAGATTTCACTACCCCATGCCAGTGACTGAAGAAATTTTACCACAACTCGCTATGGTAAATGTCTTTACTTCCCTAGATGTGAGGATGGTAACTAACAAGTGAAGTTGGGTGAGATCAACAATTTTCTAACTAAGTTCTGGGTGCCATTTGGGAGATATATATGGTTGCACATACTATTTGGCAGTTCCACTGCTCCTGAAGACTATCGATGCAGACAGCACATGTTAGTCATTGATCTTTCTGGAATATAAGCTGTTATGGAGTATTTACTTGTCTATAGAAGTGTAGAGACAATCGAAGAAGCCATTGCAGATTCTGATGTGACTGCTAAAAAGAGCTTGCCATGTAAATTTGAATGCTGTGTAAGATGAAAATGCAATTGGAGATGCCTGAAGTTGAACTCATAGGTTTTGTACTGACAGCAAACAGATTTTGCCTGGATGCTGATGAAAAGAGAGTTGTAGCAGAGATACTGTGACCAGTAGAGCAATGATTTGTTAGATTTGTGATAATTTGGAGAATTCATACTGTTAAATGAGTGCTGTGGCATTGGGGCACTGAACAAAATAACAGCTTTCACTAGTGAAAGGATTAGTAATAATGGGCAAGTGCAAATTTTGGATCAGCTTTCTAAACTTTCAACTGCCAGCTATGATACTTTAGTGGCTGCCAATCAACGTAGCAACTTCTTCATCTCCACATTTGATGTCCATGACCACCAAAACTTGGTGTCACGTGCTGGTCAGAGGCCTGGTATGACCCTGTCTTTGCTCCTTCAGATCCATGGGTATATATTTGACTATACCTGGCACATAGCTGGCTTTGTCACTCAAAATCACATCAGGTGTCACTGTTATCTGACTAGTCTATCTTTTGTTTCACACGTATTCTGGAAAAAGATCTGCAGGTCAGGTGAATTGGCCATGCTAAATTGCCCATAGTGTTAGGTGCATTAGTCAGAGGGAAATGGGCTGGGTGGATTACTCTTCGGAGGGTCGGTGTGGACTAGTTGGGCAGAAGGGCCTGTTTCAATGCTGTAGGGAACCTAATCTAAATATATTCAAGGACCTAAGGACCTGGCCTCCACAGCCTTCTGTGACAGTGAATTCCATAGATTCACCACTCTCTGGCTGAAGATGTTAATCTTTATCTCTGTTCTAAAAGCTCTTCCCTTTTCTGTGCCCTCGGGTCCTAAGATTGTGACCAACTATTCAGCTGCTGCTGTTACTCTCTTTCAGCTGGTTCACACAACTCTCTGAGCTCCTCTCTCATCATCCACTCTGTCCCGAAGTCTGCCTTCTCAATCAGACTCATCTCCTGCCCTCTTGAGCCCATTCCTACCTAGAGTGTTGGCCACTCAGCTTCCCTTCCTTGATCCATGTTAGGTAACATTCTAAAAAGCTCCTCACACCACCATTGCTCACAAAATATGAACTCAACTGTTCAATTTTCTCCTTTGATCAGTTCAGCCATTTGCCCTCACCTATCTGTACTCTTGCATATCCAATCTTGGCTGAGCTTCAATGTTAATTATTTCTCATCCTACTAGAGCACCATTAGCTCTGCAATTCTCCAAGAATCAGACTTTGGTTTTACCCTTCTTCCTCATCTCTATGCTGTCAAATGGGTGACAAGAAATATATGATGGGTTGCACTCTGTCAGATGGAACTTGTTAAGCATTGAAAACAGATGCAAATTATTCCTATTTTGCAGGATGACTGGTTGAGATGCAATCCATAGAAGCTAATTTGATAATCTACATTGATGTATGTAACGATCCAAGATTTTGATGCTTCGAGAAGTAACTACAAGAACAGGTTAGCGGCTAAAAAACTTGTGGTGAGTAATTCAGCTCCTGAATCCCTAATGGCAGTCCACAATCTACAAGGCTCAAGTCAGGAGTACCTTTCACTTGACTGGATGAGTACAGCTCTGACATCCCCAAGGAAGCACAACACCAACCAGAAAAATGTAGCCTGCTTGATTGGCTCCTGATCCACAATGTTTAAAAAAAAATCACTCACTCTAACATGAACACTCAGTGGCCACAGTGTGTGTCATCTACAGAAACTCACCTAAACAATACCTTGTGAACCCATGACCTCAACTACCTAGAAGGACGGGGAGATAGATGAACGGGAAAATCTGTGTAGCAGTTCCCTTTTAAGCCACGACCCATTCTGACTTTGAACTGAACCATTATTCCTTCATAGTTGCTGGGACAAAATCTTGGAGCTTGCCTTCTATAGCATGCTGCACATACCTGCATGGAGGACTGCTGATATTCCCCCGGTGCTAAACAAAGGGAGGAAGGGTCAGAGCAGGAATTTACAGACCCATCAGCCTGACGTGTGTGGTGGAGAAGCTGTTCGAAGGAGTTCTGGAGGGCAGAATATATCTGCATTTGGAATGACATGGGTTAATCAGGAATAGTCAGCATGGATTTACTGAGAAAACGATGTGTTTGACAAATTTGGACAAATTTTCTGGGAATGTAATAAGGAATATGGATAAGGGCAATGCACTTATTGTGGTCTACATGGATTTTAGCAAGGTTTTTAATAACATCCCTCATTATGTATCAACCAAGGCAGAGTGGTATGCTGGATATTAAACTGGCTGGGAGGCAGGCTGTGCAGTGTAATAGTAGAGACAGGTTTCTGTAACTGGAAATCTGTTTCTACTGGAGTTCCACAGGGCTCAGTGCTGGGGCTCTTGCTGTTTGTAGTGTGTGTTAATGATTTTATCTTAAATGTAGAGAATATGATCAAGAAGTTTACAAATGACATCAAAATAGGCAGAATGGTAAGTAGTGAGGTTTACCTAAAAACTGCAGGAAATATCAATGAACTGGTCAGGTGGATAGAACAGCGGGAAACACAATTCAACAAAGGAACAATATGAAGTAATGCACTTGAGGAGAGCTAACAAGACGGGGATTACAGTAGGAGTGGTAGCACCCTGAACGGACATGCAGCTGGACCTCAGCATGCACATTGTCAGATCCTTGAAAGTAGTTGGGCAACTAAGGTGGCTAAGAAGGTATTTGTTTTTATTAGCTAAGGCATAGATTACAAGATCCATGAGGTTGTGCTGGAACTGTATAAGATGCTTGTTAAGCTACAACTGGAGTACGAGTGCAATTCTGGTCACGTGATAGGAACAATGCAATGTCACAAGAGGAGATTCACCAAGATACTGCCTGGGCTGAAGGGCCTGAGTGATGAGGAAAAATTGGATAGGTTGGTGTTGTTTACTTTGGAGGAACAAAGTTTGAAATGTTCCCTATTTGAGGTTTATGAGATTAGGAGAGGTGTAGAGAGGATGGATGAGAAGACACTTTTTTCAACGTGGAGAGGTCAATAACCAGAGAACATAGATTTAAGGAAAGACTTGGAAGAGCTGGGGAGAATTTTTTTTTCACTCTTAGGATTGTGGCAGCTGGGAACTCACAGCCTGAAAGGGTAGATGAGACAGAAACTCTCCTAATGCATAGGGTGGTCACTAGATCTTCACTAGTATTGCTACAGGCTCCAGGATTATGGGCCAAAAGCTGGAAAATGGGATTAGTATAGTCAAATCTTTGTTGACTGGCAGGAATGTGATGAACCAGATGGTCTCCTTCTATGTTATGAACATCCTTGAGTCTATGAGTAGCTAAGCCTCATGGATTGCAGTGGTTTAAGGAGGCAGTTCACCATTCATTTCTGAAGGACAGTTCTGAGAGATAAGAAGTGCTGACCTCACCGGTGACATATACATTCTGTGAAAGAAAAACGTAAAAGCCAGTAACACTCAGAGCCACTGCATTAAATTACTGACTTATCTGGAACACATAATAATATAATACAAACCTCTGTTTATAGGAAGACCTTTTTTTTTACAGATTTTATAAGCAAAACTAAAGAGAAAACTATATTAAAGTTGGATCTTTAACTGAAATGGATTGTCCTAAAATGATATTTCCAAATACACGAACGCATTGAAGAAATGCACAACAACCAAATTTCTCTGGAGTATTGCCACCATTTTTGCTGTTTATGGTTTAAGTACAGTTCACATTAACACACATTCTGAGGTGTCACTCTTGATGAAAATGAAACCTATGATGTTTACAGCAATTTTCTATCCAATGATATTAGATCAACTTTAATTCTTATAGTATTTTCAATGGGGCATTACAGAAACCTGTTCCAAGTCACATGATATACAAGATAGGAATGTACTGGTTTGATGACAGGATTGAGGCAGCGTAACTTAAAAAATATGAATTTCTTATTCTGGTTATGGCAACTAAGGATTTCTGAATGTTGCACAGCATTGCAGACCTTACCTGACAGATTTTTCTCCATATGTCACATTGAATAAAGCCATCTGGATATTTTTGGCATTGGCAGCAAAGGATTAATGTCAGGCACTGGCTAATCTGAGGCTATTGCAACAATTTATTTTTAGTCCCACCACTTCCACTGAGGTGCAGAGAAGGTTTAGGGTAGAGAAAATGAGAAGGGATCCAAACCTTTTGCATGCCGATTTTCGAACACTGACTACATTTCAAGAATGTAGTCCTGACAGGAAATTGAATATATTCCCAAAAATGTTCCCACTGTAGAAAATTACAGGAAGCACTGATCTAAGATAGCTGTGGAAATGAGAAACCTCCCTTATCAACATGAAGTACTTGGGAATTTGTAAACATTGAGATAATCCCAGATGACAACTCCTGTAAGAAATGTCCCTGCCTTGATTCATTCCACCTCACAGTATTGAACCACTGTGCGAGTCAGAGGCATTCTGAAACTTAAGGGAGGGGAAGGGAATTCCAGATAGTGTACTCAAGAATATGATTATACCTCAACATAAAAGACAAGTCACAAGAAGAGGAATGTGTGACTGTAAATGAGCAGAAGAGGGAGAACATATGGGAAAAAGAGAATAAAATACTAGTCCTAAAATGTGGTACTTGCTTGTTATAAGATTAATGCTGAAGGCTGCAGCTAGGATGACCATAATGTTACCTTGTAGAGCACTTCACTGTTCAAGGATAGAAGGAGTGATAATAAAATGAGGCTGGAAGGAACTTGATCAGTGAGGGAATACATAGCATCCTTTGCAGTCAGAATATAGAGACCTAAATGGTACATTGTCTAACTTAAAACAAGGTTCAAAGTAACTGAAAGTGTGTGCAATATGTGGGAAGGTTGTTCCATTTCCTATGGTTAATGTCAGCATCGGTGGTCCAGAAAGTGTATCATAAGTTAGATGTTAAATAGCAAAATTGCAAACATGGTAATCTCAGAATTATTACACAATGTTTTAGAAGCTCAAACATAGCTTGGACGTATGAAAAGAGCCATTACAGAAACATGGCTTCAAGCCAGTCATGACTGGGAGTTGAATATTCAAATCATATGGTCTTTAGATAAGATTGGGAAACTGAAAGATGCCTTATTGTAAGGCATATTGATCAATGAGTTTTTTCCATTCAGATGGCTGGAGAGCCTTTATTATTGGGGATTGAGGTGAACAATCCAATCAGTACTTTCAGGTGATGCAATGTGAACAGTGGTGATGCCACCATGAATGAATTCTTTGGAGAGAAGTTCAGAATATAGGTGATAATCTGACTTGAATATACACAATCACAATTTGAGACATTCCTCAAGTTCTGTTTGTGGGACAAGATTTGGTCACATCTTTCCTGGTTGACTGTTGGAACCAGGAACTTCACCACTTGGGTAAGTTCTAGTTGATGATAATTGTCATCAGAGCTGAAAATGTGTTGCTGGAAAAGTGCAGCAGGTCAGGCAGCATCCAAGGAGCAGGAGAATCGCCGTTTCAGGCATGAGCCCTTCTTCAGGAATGAGGAAAGTGTGCCAAGCAGGCTAAGATAAAAGGTAGGGAGGTGTGGTAGTAGTTTGGCGCACCGACCTTTACACTGCTGAGGCTAAACGCTGGCTCGCGGACACCTCCTCCTACTGTCCACTTGACCATGACCCCACCTCCCACCACCAAACCATCATCTCCCAGACCATCCATAACCTCATCACTTCAGGGGATCTCCCATCCACCGCCTCCAACCTCATAGTCCCACAACCCCGCACCGCCCGTTTCTACCTCCTGCCCAAAATCCACAAACCTGACTGCTCCAGCCGACCCATTGTCTCAGCCTGCTCCTGTCTCACCGAACTCATCTCTGCATATCTCGACATGGTCCTGTCTCCCTTAGTCCAAGACCTCCCCACCTACATTCGGGACACCACCCAAGCCCTCCACCTCCTCCATGATTTTCACTTTCCCGGTCCCTAATGCCTTATCTTCACCATGGACATCCACTCCCTGTACACCTCCATCCCCCATCACGAAGGACTCAAAGCCCTCCGCTTCTTCCTTTCCCACCGTACCAACCAGTATCCTTCCACTGACACCCTCCTTCAACTGACTGACCTGGTCCTCACTCTGAACAACTTCTCTTTCCAATCCTCCCACTTCCTCCAAACCAAAGGAATAGCCATGGGCACCCGCATGGGCCCCAGCTATGCCTCCCTCTTCATCGGATATGTAGAACAGTCCATCTTCCGCAGCTACACTGGCACCACACCCCACCTTTTCCTCTGCTACAAAGATGACTGTATCGGCGCTGCCTCGTGCTCCCACGAGGAGGTTGAACAGTTCATCCACTTTACCTTACACCCCGACCTCAAATTTACCTGGACCATCTCAGACTCGTCCCTCCCCTTCCTAGATCTCTCCATCCTATCTCGGGTGACCGACACAACACGGACATTTACTATAAACCGACCGACTCCCACAGCTACCTAGATTACACCTCCTCCCATCCTGCCCTCTGTAAAAACACCATCTCATATTCCCAATTCCTTCGTCTCTGCCACATCTGCTCCCAGGAGGACCAGTTCCAATACCGTACAACCCAGATGGCCTCCTTCTTCAAAGAACACAATTTCCCCCCAGACGTGATCGACGATGCTCTCCACCGCATCTCCTCCACTTCCCGCTCCTCTGCCATTGAGCCCCGCCCCTCCAATCACCACTGGACAGAACCCCACTGGTCCTCACCTACCACCCCACCAACCTCCATATACATTGTATCATCCGTCATCATTTCCGCCACCTCCAAACGGACCACCACCAGGGATATATTTCCCTCCCCTCCCCAACCAGTGTTCCAAAAAGACCACTCCCTCCGTGACTCCCTCATCAGGTCCACACCCCTCAACAATCCAACCTCCACTCCCGGCACCTTCCCCTGCAACCGCAAGAAATGCAAATATTGCGCCCACACCTCCCCCTTTACTTCCCTCCATGTCCCCAAGGGATCCTTCCATATCCGCCACAAATTCACCTGCACCTCCATACACATCATTTACTGCATCCGCTGCAACCGATGTGGCCTCGTCTACATTGGGGAGACAGGCCGCCTACTTGCGGAACGTTTCAGAGAACACCTCTAGGACACCCGGACCAACCAACCCAACCACCCCGTGGCTCAACACTTCAACTCCTCCTCCCACTCCACCAAGGACATGCAGGTCCTTGGACTCCTCCATAGCCAGACCATAGCAACACAACGGCTGGAGGAAGAGCGCCTCATCTTCCGCCTAGGAACCCTCCAACCACAAGGAATGAACTCAGATTTCTCCAGTTTCCTCATTTCCCCTCCCCCAACCTTGTCTCAGTCCCAATCCTCGAACTCAGCACCACCTTCTTAACCTGCAATCTTCTTCCTGACCTCTCCGCCCCAACCCCCACTTTGGCCTATCACCCTCACCTTATCACCCTCACCTTTACCTCCTTCCACCTATCGCATTTCCAATGCCCCTTCCCCAAGTCCCTCTTCCCTACCTTTTATCTTAGCCTGCTTGGCACACTTTCCTCATTCCTGAAGAAGGGCTCATGCCCAAAATGTTGATTCTCCTGCTCCTTGGATGCTGCCTGACCTTATGCGCTTTTCCAGCAACACATTTTCAGCTCTGATCTCCAGCATTTGCAGTCCTCACTTTCTCCTAGACAATTGTCATCAATCAGGAAGTCATGAGAGAGCTATCAAGAGATGAGGCTGTCATCAGTTTACAGAGTGTGGAATATCTTCTAGTAGCATTTCAGACAAGTGTGTTGGACTTTTGGGGTCACATTTCTTTGACTGTGTTTTCTTACCACTCAGCTGGTGGACATCAGCAGGTTGTGCTAGCTATAGGAAGCCATTCAAGTTGTATTGGTCTCAGTGTCCTAAAAGAATCCCCATGCCTTCCCAGAGGTTAATATTGATTGAGCTTGTGTCAACTGCTGAGCCAGATTGGGCAGTGGTATTCTGCTGTTGAGTAGACCAGGGTGACTGAAGAAGTGCATGGTGTGTTGGCTGTGCTACCAGCTGATTCTGCCAGCTATCTTATGAGGCTCAGTGAGATCTTCACCATCTTTAATAAAATTGTTAACTGTCAGTTAAACTGACAACTGCCGAGCATGGGACCTTACTGCATAGTCCTGTTTCCTTGCCAGTCATAGGCTACTATCAGAGCATTGTACCCCTTTCTTCCCCATGCAAAGCCTTGAAAAGTCTGACTACTCAAGGGCAGCCTTGAGAGATTGCTTGAGGGCTGTTTTTAATGTGCCCTAATCTTCCTCGCTGGCCAGTATCTTTGCATTAATGAGGGTCTGTCCAGCGACAGCACCAGCACTGAAAGAGATTAAACATAAAATGTTGGTGGAATATGGATATAAGAGTTTGTAATGCTGACACTTTTAAAGCAGAAGAGTAAATATATTATTATCACAGTAATAGGAGCTGGGCGAGGGAATATCTCAGCACCCTTAAAGCCAAGATCCAGGAAGTGGGGGAGGGGAGGAGCATTTTCCTCCATAGCGCAAGGCTGCTATACTTGGGTCAGGGAGAGTAGGTGTGTTAGCATCAAGGGCAAACCCGGTGTGTTCAGGTTATGGACCAGAAATCTAGCCAAGAGAAGCCCCAGGATTTCTGTCATTAGTCCTGAATAGGAGAGGACATTGTGAGGAAAAAAAAATCAAGAAACATTCTGTATTTAGATTGAAGGAAATAAGAGGATTTACAATTGTAATAAGAGTGTCTACATGCCTCTTGATAGCGCCAATTAAGTCAGACAATGCACTTCTTTCGACATTAAAGAGGCTTGAGGCAAAAGCAGTTGTTTTGATCTGAGACTTTAATTTTCAGTACACTAGCTCATCTGAAGGAAGCAAATTTATTGCATTTAAGACAGTCTTCTGGAGGAGTATAATTTAAAACCAACAAGAAGGGAGGCCATAATTATTTGAGAAGGATAACTCAGGTCAAGGATTTGAGTTTTTGTTATGACCTACTTTAATGCAACGAGACTGGCAGCAGCAAACTGGTCTAAACCATTATTGCATGAAATTACAGATGAATAATAGCAGGTATTTTAAAAAAAATTTAGTTCAATACTAGCTCAGTGTATATTCCCAAGGGCAAGGTGTTAACCAAATACAATGAAATAGGTGAAAAAATAATAACATAAAGAAAGAACATGCAAAAGAGCAAAGGATGGTTTATATCCAGAGGACTGAGAGAGATATAAAACCAAAAGATAATTAAAGCTAAGAAAAGGGAATACGCAAATAAATGTGGGGGAGCATAGGATTAGCACAAAGGCTGTGTTTACAATTTTGTTTGAATAAAACAAGTAAACAAGGATCATGAGTACCCTTTATTGGAAAATAAGTTAAGAAAATGACAAATGTGGTAAATAAGTAGTTGATAAATAACCAGTCCAAAGACATGCAGGTTCGGTGGATTGGCCCTGGTAAATGCAGGGTTACGGAGGTAGGATAGGGGGCTGAGTCTAAGGTGGGATGCTGTTCGAAGGTCAGTGGAGGCTGGATGGGCTGAATGGCCTCTTTCTACACTGTAGAGATTCTATAATTCTACGAGTTTGTGTCAATCTTTACAATAGTGGAAAAATGTAATAAAGAGGAGCCTATTGTCGTGTTATCTAACAGCTGTTGTAGGGGACATTATTGAAATCTGGTTAACAAAAAGGGACAAAGTGACCAAGAACTTATTTGTTCTATGTTACCACAAACAGAACAGTTTATTGCCTTGTGCCTTGACCCTTCTCCTCAGCAACTATCCTAGCTGAACCTGACTATCCACAAAACTGATGTCAAATTTGATACCAAGTGAAACTTCTGACAAGACCACATATCGACTTCATCACTGATTCTGCTTACTTCCAACACTGTAACATTGTCCAACTCTGCTCTGGCTTCAGCTCATCTGATGCTGAAACATTCATTCACACTTTGAGCAATTATAGACAATTACATTGCTTTCCTGGGAGGGCTCTTGTTTTTGACCTAAGCATGAGCTCATCCAAACTCTGGTGTCCATGTCTCACACAAAATCCCACTCCTCCAACATCCTTGTGCTTACACCTGGAATACTGTGTGCAATTTTGATCTCCACAGTTAGGCAAGAATTATCCAGAGTATCAGGAGTAGGCCCTTGAGCCTGCTCCACTTTCCAATAAGTTGATGGTTGATCTGATTGAGAACATAAGTTCAAAGTCCGACCTGCCTCCCATAATGCTCAACTCCCTTGTAGATCAATATCTGTCTTACTAAGCCTTGAATATATTTTGCAAACCTGCTTTCCAGTATAGAGAATTCAAAGGCAAACATCCCTGCTCATCTCCATCTTCAATGGAAGACTCTTTATTCTGAAACTGTTTTCCCACAGGGGGAAATATATTCTGAGAATCTACCTTGTCACTTTGTTCAAAAAAGCAGCTCACCACCACAATGAGAGATAGGCAATAAATGCTGGCCTTGCCAGTCATGCCCCCATCTCATGAAAGGATTTTTAAAAATGCCCATCCAGATTCTTATATATTTTAATGTAATCACCTCCCATTTATTTAAAATCTGATAACTTTCGGCCCAATATGCTCAACATTTCCTTTAAGACAAGTTTTATTTTCCAGCAATAAACCCCTTGAACCTTCTCTGAACTACCTTCAATACAATGGGATACTTCCTTAAATAAGGACACTAAAGCTGTATGCCATATACTCTCAGCAATACACTATACTTTTATAATAAGCCTTCCTCATATATTCCATTATCCTTGCAATACATGGCAACATTCCATTTGACTTCCCATTTAATTTCTGTATCCGGAATCTAAACGTTTATGATTCATGTAAGACATCACCTACATCTCTCTGCACTGCAACATACTGCAGTTCAAACAAAATATCCTGCCTTTCTGTTCTCCAGCCTCATATTTTTCCACATCATGCTCCATCCGCAAAATTTGTGCCCACTCACTTAACCTGTCTATATCCCTTTGTAGCTGAAAATGTGTTGCTGGAAAAGCGCAGCAGGTCAGACAGCATCCAAGGAACAGGAAATTCGACATTTCAGGCATAAGCCCTTCAAGGGATGAACTCAGATTTCTCCAGTTTCCTTATTTCCCCTCCCTCCACCTTGTCTCAGTCGATCTCCAGCATCTGCAGACCTCACTTTCTCCTCGAAGATATATCCCTTTGTAGAGTGTTTCTGTCCAATTTGGCTCCCCACCTATTTTTGTATCATTAGTATATTCAACTACAGTGCAGTCTGTTTATTTGTCTAAGTTGCTTATCTTACACTAAAGAGTTGAGGTCCCAGCACTGTTAGCTCACTCACTCCTGTACTTTGTCTCATTACAAAAGAGAGAACCTGTACAGGTGCAGGGGTGCCTGTCTTCCAAGGCTGCTTGGGATGGTATAATCCTGAGCGGAGTCCCAGAGGGTATGGGCTGGCATCCTCCCTCTGTCCCACTCTACGCAATCTTTCCCCAGTTCCTCGGTCCGTCTCAGGATCGTGTCGTGCTCAACTAATGGATCTCCAAGCAGCTTTTGGAATTGACTGAGTGAGCACTGCTTCCACAGGGCACTGAAGAGCAGCCAGCGCTTCTCCAAGCTGACTAAACATCTCCGTGGAGGTAGAATTAACGCAGTAATTAACCAAGACAGAAAGAGAAACAGAGAAAGGAAAAGATTGAATGAAATTACCTTCTGGATGCTGGCTTTTGAAATAAATGCAGGCAGGGCAGAGAGAGTCTGTGGCCAATGCGCTTTCACTTTAAAAGTCCAATGATTAGTGTTCACTCTAATTCCCTCCATCCATCCCTCACAGATTGAGTCACTTAACTAGCTCACCCTGCCTCTGCTTGTAATCATTTCTTTTCCCATTTCACTCTTTTGATTTGCAGCAGGATGGAGCTTTGCTAACTGTGTCTTGCAGCTCCAGCCTGAACATATCAATAAGCCTCCAAACATTCACATCGTCTTCCTAACATCCCTTCCCCAAGACCCTGCCCAACCCATCTACATGAGTCCATATCTCCTCACCTTTCCCACCCAGCCTCTGGCACATGAGGTGACCAAGTCTGGAGTTAGAATTCACTACCCCGCCTCCCCCACCCCAACCCACCCCTATGAAGGCAGGTTGCTTCTGACCAAGGACAACCCTCCTCCCCACTCCTGCATTACCCCTTTAACACCCATGTATTACTGTATCTTTTTATTGCAAATCCTACTTTCACAATTGTACTGGGTCTTTTCCCAAAGCCTACAGCCCGAGTCCCAATGACTAACCTGTTGAGACTCATTCCTACAGGAATGACTGCAATACTTTCACTCCCCTTCAGTTTTGGACTTGACAGACTGACCGCATACCATTCCCATGACTAACATGATGAGACATGTCAGGACACCTGACTGGTGCCTGTACACCTCTCCTACCTGCTGGACATGCCGCTGTGGAGCCAATGGACTGACCTTGACCCACTCCCTGAATAGCTGAGGCATGAACATCCTGGCATGGATCAATCAAATATAACTGGATGTCTGACGGTTGACAATTCCCATGACTCTTATGGTAAACTAACTTTGACTTATTGTGCTGGCTTCTAGGGACCTCTATGCCCTTCAGTGAGGACAACTTCTCTAAAACTTTGAGACACGGTTGCTCACTTTGTTCACACGCAGTGTATTTGTTGTGTAAGCTGCTGACGCAGAGATGTGAGATTGATGTAGTATACTGGTGTGCAGAATGATGTGTGCCTTACTAAACTGAGGACTACTTAGTAGCTCAGCAAGCTGCTTATTTTTATGACTGCAGTAATTGGCCTTGCAAAGTAAAGTGAAGAATGCAGGATGACTGCTGAGTGAGTGAGCACTAAGAGAACAAGCAGCTGTGAGATGCTGCCTGGTCCAGTTTGTGAACTGAGTCCCTGTGCCTGCGTGTAAAGTGTCCTAGTTGCAGCCTTTTAATGCTTGCCATCGGTGCACCTTATGATGTGAGACTGTGATACCCAAGTGGCTTGCAAATGAATGAGAGAGATGCCATGACTGTCATAAGGAGTTGGAAAATGCCAGATGCCAATGTCCAAAGATGAGAGGTACATTGAGCTGCAACCCATGGACCATGTCCTGGGATGCTGTTTGGTGCTGAGTGACATCGAGGCTCCTTGCAACTGAAATCACCAGGTACCCATTCTGATTGCCTTGTCCAGAGTTGTCAATGTTCAGCTTGCAAACAAGAAGCATCTCTCCCGAGTGAGTGAATACTTCAAAAAAAGCCTGTAAACAGGGAACTTTAATACATGGAACGATTCAGGGTCATCAATCAGCTATTGAATTAAAAATTGTACATCACTCTGTAGCCAATGTAATGTCATCGTTGCTAAAAATGAAAAACAACTCATCCCAATCTTGAGGTCTGAACTTTTGATCTGCAGAATTTGTTTCCTTTGAATTTTTTCACTCATAATATTCGTGTCAAACCAACTATTTTGTCTGTCTTATTCATGTGAGTGTGCAGATGTCTGAGGTTTAAAAAGAGTGTAGTTTAGGTAATCTACTAGTAAATTAATTTTTCTTGCTTTTTAAAAAAAAATAGGCTTGTTTACAATAAATAGTTACTTTCCTGTTAATAAACCTCATGTAAATTACGTTTGTCCTGAATACCAGTCAGTCACGTCAATTAATCATATTTGGGCCGTTACACATTAGTGACAGCTTGTGGGATAGTAGGGCTTGTTTATCAGTGCACTCTTCCCAATTGAGTCATGGCATTCTAACGTCTCATTGATCTGCACCTGAAACCCTCACCCACCTGTAATATTATTCCCACATTTATTTTACACATGTACGTTCTTTTTCTTGGTATCTTTCAAAGTGGTTGCAGATCCTAAAGGTATAGAATGCAACACTTTTTGTCGAAAAGGTGGATAAGATTTCTGCAAAAATCTAGTCTGCCATTGGTTATGAGCAAGCAAGGATTGGTCTCCTCTGTTTCACAAGAAGCTCCTGGTCAGAAAATCCAAAGGTAAAACTGATCTAAGCGTAAGTGTGTGTTTTATTTTAGCTGAATCGGGATTGGAAAATCTGGGCTTTAGTTGCAGCCAACCATTGTTACTAATTGTCTGGAACATTTTCACAATGGATGGTATTTAACCATGGCAGGCAGGGTAACTGTCACATAGTCTCCTTGTTATCCATCATTGTCTGACATTGATTCCTTAAGTTGAGAAGGGGGTGGTCCACCAAGAATCAGTATCTTTCCTGGCTCCAACACCTCACCTCCATTGCTACTTTATCCCTCTAGCAGAACTTTCACTTACTGAAGAAAGCTTAGCCTTATTCTGTTGCCTGTCACATCAAATTCCCCACCTGAGTCCAGTGTAGTGATCCTGTGTGCAAATTCACTCTTCAGTTAGCTGGCAGCTGTGCCCACACTCCTGCCTTCACTCACTGCAGTCTCTGCATCCCCTCTAATCCTCATTCCCTGGTGGGTGCATTGTCAGCAGCTATTACCACTTCCCCAATGCTGTTATCTATAATGATGAGTGCTGCTGGCCTCTGCCCAGCTGGTGGTTCTCAGGTTGGGCTTTCCACTGCTGAGGTGCTGAATCCCAGAGAAACCTACCAATGGCCATTTGAGTGACTGACTGGCAAGATGAATGTTGAGCCAATCGTCCCAGCTGTTCAATTGGGGCATGGGGTGGGGGTGGCTATTGTCAGGATTAAATTCAATGGTGTGTCACCAAGGAAGCAGGAGATGGGAGGCAGGGGGCAGGAATACACATCTGCCAACTTACTGAAGGGTGAATTTGAATACAGGGTAATTGCAGTGGACTCAAGTGGGGAATTTGATAGGGCAGGCAACAGGATTAGGCTGATCAATATTTACAATTCAATACTTGGCGCATTGGGTAGTCTGCCAGTATGTGTGTAGTCCATTTTCAGGAGCATTGAGGAAACTATTACCGAATTGGCACCAGGTTTAGCATAGAAGGGGGAGCCCACCTTTTGCAAAATGGAATTGGTAGCCAAATCTATTGGCATTTGTCTGAACATCACCCCAGTGCATGTTAGTGCAAGCATGTCACAGCTAATACATGAGTTTCTAGTTTAGCATGAACAGCAACCACCCAAATGTCTCAGTGTTATCTTAGCTGTGGATTGCAATATGGAAAGAGATTTGCAGCAATCCAACAATCTGTCCTCCAACAGCTAGGATTGCTGCTCTGGGAGTGTCCATTGCTCTGTGGAGCTTGAAGGTGCTGTCCTCTCTCAGGGAGGCAGTACTTCTTTTCCTACCACTGCCAGTCAGCCAGCCCTTTGGCAGCTTATCAGCCCAGAATGTTGCCACCTGCAATTAGATGGTGCAGATGGAAGCTAGGTCCATTTCTTCTTTATAAACTTTAGAATAACAGGAACCTGAAAGGTATTCTTTTTAAAAGGCCTCTGTTAAAATGTGTGCAAAGCAGAACCTAATGTCTCTCTCGCTAATAACTTCAGTCATGGAAATAATAATGTTGATTGATTGCAAATAACTTAAGATCTGTGCTTCACTTTCAGAGTACACAGGATATTTGCCTTTAGATTAGATTCCCTACAGAGGGGAAACAGGCCCTTCAGGCCAACAAGTCCACACCAACCCTCCAAAGAGTAACCCACCCAGACCCATTTCCCTCTAACTAATGCACCTAACACTATGGGCAATTTAGAATGGCCTATTTACCTGACCTGCACAGCTTTGGACTGTGGAATTGAACCTGGGTCCCTGGTGATGTGAAGCAGCAGTGCTAACCACTAAGCCACCCCCACCCAACTCTAACTCCAACCACCTATATCTCAGTCATTTCATGGGACCTGCAAATGTGTTGCTGGTCAAAGCACAGCAGGTCAGGCAGCATCTCAGGAATAGAGAATTCGACGTTTCGAGCATAAGCCCTTCATCAGGAATAAGAGAGAGAGAGCCAAGCAGGCTAAGATAAAAGGTAGGGAGGAGGGACTAGGGGGAGGGGCGATGGAGGTGGGATAGGTGGAAGGAGGTCAAGGTGAGGGTGATAGGCCGGAGTGGGGTGGGGGCGGAGAGGTCAGGAAGAGGATTGCAGGTTAGGAGGACGGTGCTGAGTTGAGGGAACCGACTGAGACAAGGTGGGGGGAGGGGAAATGAGGAAACTGGAGAAATCTGAATTCATACCTTGTGGTTGGAGGGTTCCCAGGCGGAAGATGAGGCGCTCCTCCTCCAGCCGTCGTGTTGTTGTGTTCTGCCGGTGGAGGAGTCCAAGGACCTGCATGTCCACTCCCTTCATGATTCCCTCGTCAGATCCACACCCCCCACCAACCCAACCTCCACCCCCGGCACCTTCCCCTGCAACCGCAGGAAATGTAAAACTTGCGCCCACACCTCCACACTCACTTCCCTCCAAGGCCCCAAGGGATCCTTCCATATCCGCCACAAGTTCACCTGTACCTCCACACACATCATCTATTGCATCCGCTGCACCCGATGTGGCCTTCTCTATATTGGTGAGACAGGCCGCTTACTTGCGGAACGCTTCAGAGAACACCTCCGGGCCGCCTGAACCAACCAACCCAATCACCCCGTGGCTCAACACTTTAACTCTCCCTCCCACTCCACCGAGGACATGCAGGTCCTTGGACTCCTCCACCGGCAGAACACAACAACACGACGGCTGGAGGAGGAGCGCCTCATCTTCCGCCTGGGAACCCTCCAACCACAAGGTATGAATTCAGATTTCTCCAGCTTCCTCATTTCCCCTCCCCCCACCTTGTCTCAGTCGGTTCCCTCAACTCAGCACCGCCCTCCTAACCTGCAATCCTCTTCCTGACCTCTCCGCCCCCACCCCACTCCGGCCTATCACCCTCACCTTGACCTCCTTCCACCTATCCCACCTCCATCGCCCCTCCCCCTAGTCCCTCCTCCCTACCTTTTATCTTAGCCTGCTTGGCTCTCTCTCTTATTCCTGATGAAGGGCTTATGCTCGAAACGTCGAATTCTCTATTCCTGAGATGCTGCCTGACCTGCCGTGCTTTGACCAGCAACACATTTGCAGCTGTGATCTCCAGCATCTGCAGACCTCATTTTTACTCATTTCATGGGACCATCAGGGTTCTTTCTTTTATGTGTGATTTCCTCCATTGCAAACTCTTTTGCGATAATCCATTTCAATGGCTAAGGTTTCTTCACTATGTGAATTTTCACTTAGCCATAATTGGGAAAACATTTACCAAACCATTCAGCTGCACATAAAAACCTAGAAATGTGTAGATCTAAGACACATTCATTAAGTTTTAGCAGGGTTGATAGTATTATGAATAAAGGAGTTAAGGCATTATAGATTCTGTTAAAAAAATCTGAATTGAGCTGAAAAGAAAAGGCTAAAGGGATTGTTGTTACCAATTCCCCAATTATCCTCAAAGTGTATTTCAGAGAGACATGCCCAGACCTGTGAGAATTCTTTAAATATTGACAGTTCACAGACAGACATACAGACAATAGAGTTTAGAGAATTCTAGCTTCAGAGTGAAACAGCAGATGGGAGGAAAAATGTCATAAGGACTCAGAATAATTAACTTTGTTTTGTGGAACGCTTGATTCTGCAAAATTAATGGATCTTCATTTTGAGCTCTTGAACAACATAAAGAAGCCTGGCTGAGAACAGCCAGTGTGCAGAACTCCAAAGAAAAGGCATTGCAAGCACCCTTAGATGAAAACTTTGGCCAAGGGAGACAACAATCTTTCCTGAAGAGAGATCTCACTCTTTAATCTTTTGGAAGAAAAGACCTTTCCAGAGAGAAAAAGAGAGAAACATTAGTTAGATGTCTGCTGTAAAGCAAGTGAGAATCAAAATAATCCCATGCCTACAAAACCAGAATCTTTCTCTCCCAGCATCTGCTCTTCTGAAGAGGCAACTTCCTGAAAACATCATCTATGCAACTAGTGAAACCATTGCAGCTGCTGGATCAGATTTCAGCTGCTTTAAGCAATAGGCCGTAATAGTATCACATAGAGTTTTATTGGTACCTTCGCATTATAAGTATTCTTTTGTTTTATCTGACCTTCTCTAAATTTGGTGACTGTAATTTGTTGTTACTAACTTTATCTCTTTGTTTGGAAGGAACCTTCAGTAATACTTTGGAATAAACTAATCCTAAACCTGTTTAGACCAAACACTTGCATGCTGGTCTGGTTTAATGTGAATCATTGCAAATTAAAAGTGGTCTGCAGGAGTTATATTAATTTAAAAGTTCACTGAACATATGTTGGTTATGTTAATGCACTCATACAAAAGGAAAATGTGAAGTCTGCAGATGCTGGAGATCAGAGTTGAAAATGTGGTGCTGGAAAAGCACAGCAGGTCAGGCAACATCTGAGGAACAGGGGAATCGACATTTCAGGCATAAGCCCTTCATCAGGAATATTTCAAGGGCTTATGCCTGAAATGTCGACTCGCCTGCTCCTTGGCTGCTGCCTGACCTGCCGTTCTTTTCCAGAACCACACTTTTTGACTCAAACAAAAGGAAATATGTGTTTTGTAATTAAACATCACACAGAAAATATGAGGTTATTCTGGCTGAAATGTTTTTGTCCCATTTGTCAGCCTGTAACAAGCACAGATATAAGCTGATTTACACACACTATGGACCAGTACAATCGATTGGTGCTGGTCATTAGCTTGACGTAGTTAACTTTTACATTAATGGAATCTTGTGTCTTAGCAACCTGTGGCAACCTGACATACATAAAACAAGCTCTCTCATGTTGCCTTTTAAACAGATGCTTAAATGATAGCTTTTCTGCAAATACCAGGCAAAGTTTTGACAGGAGCATGTGTCATCCAAAATTAACTGATGGTAATTCTAGAAAATGTCTACGAACCAACTCCACCTCATGATCAAAATCAATCTTGTGTTCTACTTATGTTTCAGGAATTTTCATTTTTAGTTTTATACTTCATGTTGATATGTGAGTTAGGCCAGCAAAGGTACTTGCAAGATAAAAAGGTATAGCAAATAATTATTCAGTACCGCCTCAGAGAATAAATAGCTTATGAATTTCAAAATAGGAAAGGAAATGAGGCATTTTTCTCTTTGGGCTCATGCATCAAACAGCAGACAAATGTTCAGGCTTTTCCCGGAGGTTCTAAAAATTGCTGACTTAACTCTCAAGCTACAGCTATGGGAAATACATGGGAAAGAGAATTCAGGCTTGAATTGAGAATGTTTTTAACACTTTCAATGATTAGTTTTAAACATATTGGAGATGGTGGAGAAAACCTATTTGACTAGATGAGACAGCATGAGTAGAACTTTGTGGGATAAGACCTCCAAGTATACATCTAACTAGAGCTTGGAATCCGAAGCACCTAACCTGCATGGCGTTGGACTGTGGGAGAGGAAACACAGGGAGAATGTGCAAACTCCACACAGACAGTTGCCCGAGTGTGGAATTGAACTCAGGAGCCCTGGCACTGTGGAGCAACAATGCTAACTACTGAGCCACTGTGCTGCCCACATTAGAGGGGTACTGTAGATGAAAGAGGAAAGTTACCACTCGGGGTCTTTACATGTCCCAGGCACACTTTTGATGCAGGTGTGAAACAGGAAGGTGTTCAGAATGAGATCAGAAGCTGGGAGGGAGCAGTTATGTTAGGCCTGCAAATATATTCGAGGCTGTGAACAATGAGACTCTGCGAGAGGGCAGGAATCAGTGGTCCTTGAGACCTGGAGATTGCTCTAGAGGAACAGAAAATTAGATTTAAATTAGATCTTGGTCTTTAATCATAAAACTGGTTCTAGAATCCAGCGATGTAACTGAATATCAAGTTACTGTGAGGTTTTGAGGCTAAGCAGAAGAAAGGTAGGTTAGGAGAACTGGGAATGAGCTCTAGTATAATATGTGAGCCATTAATAGAAAGTGTCATGATTCTAGTGACCGAGACCGAGACTGAGACAGAGTTTGAGAGACAAGAAAGAATTAGGAAAACAGAGATTTTAGGGGCAGTAAAAGAGAGAGGTGATGGAGAAAGCCCATTTGACTGGATGAGACAGTTCGAGTGGGAGTTAATGGGATAAAATCTCTATGTATTCATTTAACTAGAGTTTGGAGCCGTGAGCATATCAGAGGGATACTGCAGATGATAAAGTTGCACTGAAGGGTCTGTTTTCATGCTGTACAATTTTATGACTCTATGAAAGGGGAGTTACCACTGGCACCACACAAATTGAGCTGAATCTTACAATATTTTGGCTGTGGACTTTTGTTGAATTTTATGGAGGATCTCTGTCTGTGAGATCTTGCACCTTTCATCATGCGATTGCCCCAAATTTGCCTCATTAATTACCTATCCGGTCCCCCGCTTGTCTGATTTCTATCTGGTACATGGCAGAATAGCAGTCTGCATGTTAATGGGGCAAGGTTTGGTGTTAATGGAAGGTAAAATTGAGTGATAATCCCTATTCATAGGCCTCGCACCATGCACGAGCAACAATCCAATCTTGACACCCAGAACTCTGTGAGAAGGTGCAACTTGTTGTTCACAAAATCAAGAATGCCCTCGACCAATGTGTGATTCTCCCAGATTTCCCACCAGTAGCCTAGGCATTTAAGGCTTGGAACGATTCTATATTTGGATACTATTCCAAGACACAATTTCAAAGCACAATATTTAACATTTACATGGATCTCTTAGTTACAAACTATTGCTGTGAGAACTCGAATGATCACTGCTTGTATCTTTCCTTTTGTCACACCTACGCTCTTCTTTTTTTATTTCCCTAAAACACCCAAGAATGGTCTTAACCTGAGGAGCAACTATGGTCTTGTTTCTATATGTTAAACAGACACGCAGAATTCAAACCACCGATAAGAGTCCAAGTTTCTAAATTCATGAAAATTCAGTCACTACGAATCAATGGTCTTGACTTTATCCCCTATATAGCATAAAGACCAGCATTGTTATAAACCATGTGCACCATGGATATCGATTAGTAAATGTAATAAGTCCAAAACATTCAAATGTATTTTAATCTATATGGTAATGGAAGTATTTAATATAAACATTGAGAGATATGGAAAAATGAGTTGTTAAAATTGCATCAGATTTAATAATGTACTGCAATATTTCATTATAATCCTTGAGCATTTCCCTATGAGGTTTTCTATGTGTTTTGTTTTAATAAATAGATTTCTTTCAATACTGAATCACAGTAAGCACACCATACTTAAATAATGTCTACCTCATTGCAAAACAATTGCCATTCTGAACAGCCCATATATATTATTTTGAATTTTAAGAAGATGCAGTCATGGTGTGGCTTATGACTCTAAGATTTTTCATTCATTTCCTAAAAAACATTAGGAAATTGATGTCCTATTATGAGAGTCAGCTGGAGTGGTTTGGTTAATAGTGAGACTATCACCATGCCACATGTTACCAACAACTTGGCATTTGGCACCAAGTCACATCTTGCTTGAAAAAGTATATGTTGGAGTTCCAAATCAGGTCTCAAACACATTGTGTAACACATTTACTGTTGAAATCATTTATTAGCATTGGAAGTATTGTCCTTGGAATGAAACATTGGTTTGGATTTTCCAATTCATACTACTGCCCGTGTACCAGTGGTCAAGGACGTAATACTGTAGATTGTGAATGGGATACTGATCAATCAGATCATTTAATCCTGGATGGTATTGGGTTTCTGAATGTGGTTGCAGCTGCACACTTCTAGGTGAATGGACAGTCTGTGATTATTCTTCTAACTTGTGTTTTAGATGGTGGCCAGGTTTTGAGGAGTCAGGAGTTAATTTATTTGCTACAGGATTTCCCAGACTCTGACCTGCTCTTGCAACCATAGTATTTATATGGCTGGTCCAGTTCAGGCTCACGGGATTTGGAGATGGGAGTGGTCTGTGGTGTGTTTAACCAGGTTGCGGGTGTTTGGCCACTAATGATGTCAGTATCTGGGAATTGTTGCCAGCAAGTCTGGGAGAGAACACGGTAGTCAAACTAAGAGAAGAGCTGGAGAATTTGAACTGGGCTTCTGGGCTGTGTTTCTGGGAGAAGGAGTTTGGCTGTTGATGCTATAGCATGAAGGTTTGAAAGCTCCCTCAGTAACCTCCCATCATCAACCAATTGAAGTTCAGAGAATAGAAACTAAATCATAAGTCTTGTGCTATCCTCCTCAGAAAAGATATTCCTGATTGATGTCTTCAGAAAATCAACCAAGAAACAATTATCTATTCCTGTGGAATAATGCATTATGAAAACTACTTAAATAATCTGCTCAGTTTTGTAATTTTCTTTATTTATCCCTTAACTGTATTTGTCTGTGTGTCTTTTATGTGAAAGGAACCTGAAAACAAAGGTTATTGAGTTTAAATCATTGATATCAATTAGCTTACTTTGTTGTTTAAGTTTTTTTCTGCTGAAGTTGCTATACTATTAATAGTTAAGCATTTTGTTTAAGGTACTAGCTCTGTGAACACAACTGATTATTCAGAAAGTCTGGGATTAGTTATTCAAAAAAGATTGTGTAGGAACCACTGGGGTCAACTTTGAGGGTTTTTAAAGGTTTTACTTTATTGTGTTGTGAATACGAAAGTAGCAAGGTTGATTTGATTCAGTTGTGTCTCCCAATGTCATAATGAACTGTATAAAATATCTTCTGGAAATCAATGTGTACCATGTTACCCTCATCAGCCCTTTCCATTACCTCTTCAAAAAATAGAATACCATAGAATTCTATGGGCGGCACAGTGGCACAGTGGTTAGCACTGCTGCCTCACAGCGCCAGGGTACCTGGGTTCAATTCCCGACTCAGGCGACTGACTGTGTGGAGTTTGCACGTTCTCCCCGTGTCTGCGTGGGTTTCCACCGGGTGCTCCGGTTTCCTCCCACAGTCCAAAGATGTGTGGGTCAGGTGAATTGGCCATGCTAAATTGCCCGTAGTGTTAGGTAAGGGGTATATGTAGGGGTATGGGTGGGTTGTGCTTCGGAAACAGGCCCTTCGGGTGGTGTGGACTTGTTGGGCCGAAGGGCCTGTTTCCACACTGTAAGTAATCTAATCTAATCTAAAAAAGAATAGAATTCCTACAAGCAGGAAGAGGCCATTATACCCAGTGAGTATGCAGTGACCCTTTGAAGAGCATCCACCCAGACCCACCTTCCTACCCTATCCCCACAACCTCTGATTTACCATGGCCAATCCACCTAACCTGCACAGCCTTTATCTCTGGGAAGAAACTAATGCAGTCACAGAGACAAAATGCAAACTCCACATTGAGTCATTCAAGGCTGGAATCAAACCCAGGTCTGAAGCAGAGTAAGGCAGCCATGCTTATCACTGAGCCACTGTGCTGCCTAGCTTTCAAAATGTGCATTATTTCCTTCCCCAGTTTTTCTTTTCCCATTTCACTTCAAAAATCAAAAAAATACAGAAATACAGAAAAATAACAATGACACTTAAAAAAAGAGACACTGATAGCTGCAGAACATATTCAGCCTTGGAAATGACTTTTAAATGTGATTCTCAAGTCTACAATGATTGGATTAGATTACTTACAGTGTGGAAACAGGCCCTTCGGCCCAACAAGTCCACACCGACCCTCCGAAAAGCAACCTACCTAGACCCATTCCTCTACATTTACCCCTTCACCTAACACTACAGGCAATTTAGCATGGCCAATTCACCTAACCTGCACACCTTTGGACTGTGGGAGGAAACCGGAGCACATGGAGGAAACCCACGCAGACACTGGGAGAATGTGCAAACTCCACACAGACAGTTGCCCGAGGTGGGAATTGAACCCGGGTCTTTGGCACTGTGAGGCAGCAGTGCTAACCACTGTGCCAGTGAGATTTTAATTTTCATTAACAGTTCTGACTAACATGCTATCACCCTTTTATTTGGTTTAATTGGTTAATTTAACTTATTTCAAAAAGAGCATGAAGAGGGATTCATCAGCTTCCACAAATCATGTTAATTTTAATTTAATAACTTTCTTTCTGGGTTTTCTCTTCTGTCTGAGTGGTGTCTCTTTTTAACTTGGTCCTTTTTGGGTTTTTTTTTGAAAACTAAAATAATTACAAGAGGTTGCTCGTAGGAAGCAGACATCTATAATGCTGAATTCTGGAATAAACTTATCACGTATTACTGACTAGTTTCATGCTTCAACAACGGTGTGTGATTGGATTAACACTCATATCTGCCAATCGGAATAATTATCCTTTGCTATCATGTTCTGCCTTCTGTCTTGAAGTAAAGTAACAATATATTCTGCCACTTGTCCACTGACTCCATATTCTCTATCCTGATTACAGAGCAAATTATTGATAGTTTTTTTAAAAAAATCAGGTTAAATGCATCAACTGTATTACTCTGTTCTAATCTCCCTTTTTGACCATGAGGCCATAAGTAGTAGAAGTTGGCCATTCTCTTCCTGACTAAAGGTTTATCTCAGTCATGAATATATTTAGTAACCCCGCCTTGACAGCCCTCTAAAGAATTCCACAGATTAACTATCCTCTGAAACGAAATTCCTCATCATCTCAGTTTTAAATGGATGACCTTTGTTCTGCGATTATGCTCGCTGATACTAGACTCATCTACATGGAGAGACAATCAGGTGAAAGTCAGGACTGCACATGCTGGAAAAGCACAGGTCAGGCAACATCCGAGGAGCAGGAGAATTTATGTTTTGGACATGAAGCCTGAAGAAGGGGGAACACATGGGGAAACAACCTTTTCGCACTAGCCTGTTGAGTCCCCTCAGAACCTTGTATGTTTCTATTAGATTACATCGCATTTTTTAACATTTGAACTGATTCGACCCATACCTCCATGCCTGGTATCAGCCTTGTGAATCTTCCCTGGACTGCCTACAATGGCAGTAAGTCTTTCCTTGGATAAGTGACCCAAAACTGTTCACAGTATTCCAGCTGTGGTCTGACTAGTGGCTTGTATGGTTTTAGCAAGACCTCATGATTTTAATACTCCATTCACTTTGCCTTCCCTCTTACCTGCTGAACATAGATGCTAACTTTTAGTGAATATGGGTGAAGATCCCAAACTCATCTGATGTGTAGCTCTCTGCAGATTTTCTCCATTTAAATAATACTCAGCTCCTCTATTTTTCCTACCAAAGTGCATGATCTTACATTTTCTCATACTATCTTCCATCTGTCTTGTTTTTTTCCCACCTTCATAATCTATTTATATCCCTCTGCAGACACTTTGTGTCATCCTCACCATTTTCCTTCACAATTATTTTTGTATTATTTGTGAATTTGGCTATAGTGCATTTACTATCCAAGCTATTAATTCATACAATAATTCATACCACTTCCTCTGGCAACTCATTCAATACATGTACTACCCTCTGCTTGAAAAAGTTGACCCTTAGGTCTCTTTTATATCTTTCCCCTCTCATCATCTGGTACAATTGGAACATTTAAAAGGCATCTGGATGGGTATATGAATGGGAAGGGTTTGGAGGGATATGGGCCAGGTGCTGGTAGGTGGGATGAGATTGGGTTCCGATATCTGATCGGCATGGAGGGGTTGGACCGAATGGTCTGTTCCCATGCTGTATATCTCTATGACTCTACGACCATAAGCCATGTTGTATCTGATTAATCACATTATGTATTTCTAAATGCACTGCCACTATATACCTTACAACATATTCCTTTATATGCCTTTGTAGTGTTCATTAGCAGAGGGATTGAATTCAAGAGTCGTGTGGTGATGTTGCAGCTGTACAGGACCTTGGTAAGGCCACATTTGGAGTACTGTGTGCAGTTCTGGTCACCTCACTTTAGGAAATATGTGGAAGCTTTGGAGAGGGTGCAGAGGAGATTTACCAGGATGTTGCCTGGAATGGAGAATAGGTCATATGAGGATAGGTTGAGAGTGCTAGGCCTTTTCTCATTGGAACGGCGAAGGATGAGGGGTGACTTGATAGAGGTTTAAAAGATGATCAGGGGAATAGATAGAGTAGACAGAGACTTTTTCCCTGGGTACAACAGTGTGTTACAAGGGGACATAAATTTAAGGTGAAAGGTGGAAGGTTGGGGGGGGGATGTTAGGGGTAGGTTCTTTACCCAGAGAGTGGTAGGGGCATGGAATGCGCTGCCTGTGGGAGTGGCAGAGTCAGAATCATTGGTGACCTTTAAGCGGCAATTGGATAGGTACATGGATAGGTGCTTAAGCTAGGACAAATGTTCGTCACAACATCGTGGGCCGAAGGGCCTGTTCTGTGCTGTATTGTTCTATGTTCTAACAGACTCTAGAATTTTCCCAATACCAGATGTTAAGCTAACTGACTCATAGCTATCTGTTATATATCTCCTTCCCTTATTGGCAGTTTTCCAATTCTCTAGGACTCATTCACAATCTAAGGATTCCTAGAAGATTATTACCAGTGTATTCACAATATCTGTAGCTACTTCCATTTATATTCCAGAACACATCCCATCAAGTCCAGGGAACATATCTTACTTTAGCCTCACTAGTTTCCAGAGCTAATGATAAGTTACTCCTGTATATCTCCTCCTTTTTCCCTTCGAATATTTAGTAATTTTTGAATGCTGAAAGTGTCATCTACTGTGAAAAGTGATGCAGTTTTTATTTAATTCCTCCTTTAATTCCTGATGTTACTTTCTCAAAAAAAGTATTAATGCGCATCAAGCAAGGTTTTGCAACTTGCAATCAAAGCTGATTTATTATTATATTTTTATTACTAGATGTTCTTCTATTCTCTCCTTTAGTAGAGAATTCATTATTTTTCTTACCACTGATGTTAAGCTGACTGATCTAATAACATCCTGGGGATGTATTGTTAATCCCCCCCACTTAAATGAAGGAGTCATAGAAACCATCCAACATCTTTTGAGACTATATTCTCACCAATTGTTATGATGATAGATCAGAATCTCAAAGTACTGAAAGACATTTTTTATTTTTAATTGTAGAATGTGCTCTTTTTAAAAGGAAGACTGCTACAGAAAAACTGGATTTAAATTCAGTGCCTGGCAAAGTCCCTTGTGAAGCCGATGAAATGCCACACAGTAAAATGTCAGCTGAACTTCAAACAGGGGGAGACTTAACAAGAAAGTTTAACAAAGGAGGGATGACTATCCTCCCTCCCAGCAGAAAGTCACTTCATGTAGGCATGCCTGTTTTACCCTCCAGGAGGACACGAATACAAGAGTTGAAAAGCTAGTTTTAACCCTACTGAAGTGTACTAGTGGGACTGGACACTCGTGTAGGAGGATGGTTTCGAATGTTAGCACATTGCAAATGTCACAATCGAAGAACTATTCCTGAACTACTCCTGTGCTTCAGGTAAAGACCATGTCAAACTCATTGCTGTAAACTTGTTAATAAGGAAACAGCTTCAGAACAAAAGAATCTCAACCGATTTACAAAACTAAGCATCATGAAGCCACTTATGAATGCTAACACTACTGTTAATTTCCACTGCAATTGCACAACATCCAATTCCATATTTTTTGCGAACTGTTCAGGGATTGATCTGTATATCTTTTTATAATTTTTATTTTTTTGGACTCACCTCTTATTTCTAATGTGTGCATGTGTGTTCCATCAATGTCTTCTCACATAATCATTAATAAACATTTCAAGAAATTTTAATTCATTTCATTCCTTTTAAAACATATTTCATTTTTGTCTATGCGAAACACATCCACAACAGAAAGGATATTTTGTAAAGTAACCTTCTCACAACCAAGGGGATGGTGAACAAAGAAGGGGAATCAATTCATCCCCCCTCATCCAGGAGCTTAACAGTTTGGGGTATCCTATCAGAAACTATAACGGATTGGGAAAATTGTGAGCATCTGTTCAATAATACAATTATTAATTATTTCCACACATTGATGGACATTACCTGCTCCAAATCCATAACAGAGAGATAAAAATTCAACATGGTGATTGCTTTCCTGATAAAATACTGCAATATAAGACTGTGAATCAATTGCAACATGATCTGAGAGATACTTCAGTTTAATAGTTTTAAAATTTGGCAGTTCAAGAGTTACAATATCACAATTTTAAAATAAGAAATGATAATTCTAATCTAAATTATACTTTAAAAATGGTTGTCAAGAGCTTAGATGACAGAAGAAAATCTTAACAGGCAATTAGGAACTGATGAAGGCAATTTTAAATTGATTGTAATTTTTTAAAAAAATCATATGTCATCAATTTTAACTTCTTTGGTGAACATTACTGATGGAAACATCTAAGTATGTTATACCAATTTTGATAGCATTAGTTTTCACAGTGCTGTCAGTGACCTTAGAGTAAAATGGTGACTGTAGCATGTCAACATTTTGGTGTCAGACATACAGTGCCATGTCCAGATTAATTGCTGTAGTTCTAACGGCTATCGCCATGAATCTCCAAAGATGTTGAAATGTCTCAATGTCTTTAAAGTTGTTAAAGTCTGCATAAAGTAATGTGGGACTGCTAACAAACTTGAAGACTTCTGCTTAAATCAGTTGCTCCCGGACATGACACTGGTATGAATTACATGAATATTGCATGACTGGGAGGAGGAGTAGAGACCAGACTAAACAAGGGAAAGTGCTAGAAAAGTGAGGAGGAGAGGAGGGAGAAAAATAGTCAGCAGGAGGCCAAATCTGCTACGGTTCTTCAAAGAATATTTCATCTGTCTGAACTTTAGTGAGGAACAATGCGAGATGCCTGCAATTCAACAAGAACATTCTCACTGAAATCTGCTACTCGTAGCAGCTTAACGTCAGCCTCAGAGCAGAACAAGCATGTACCTGCCAGTGGCTGTAAAGATGGTTGTGGTGATGAACTTGAATGCACTGGGCTCCAACTAGGTTGGAATTGAGATATTTGCAACATCTGGCAGTTTGCCATACAATCGCGTGTTAGAGCAGTTACAGATACTCTCAAAGAGAGGTGGCTACATTCTATTCTCTCCTGCCAGAGGGTAGCAGGCAAAACAAGTAGGGCATTGCAAAAATTGCAGGCTTCCTCAGGGTGCATTTATCTTTGACTACTTACATAGCATATAGTCTCCTGTGAAGTGAAATGATTTTATGTTCTTCACATGAAGACACAAGTCTTTATGCATATCAGTATCTATAAATTTCATGCCTTTTAAATAATATTGTCTTTCTATTCTTAGTACCGAAGTGAAAATCTTCTCAATTCCTGTTAATACATTTCAACAGCTGCCTTGTTGTCCATTCACTTATTTACCTTTCCATATAGTTAATCATCTCCTTGTGTCCTCTTCTCAGATTGCATTACTGCAAAGCTTTGCATCAACAGAAAATGTAAACACTTCACTCTCCATCTCTTCTTCTTCAGCTCTTTGCCCAAAAGCAGGTCTGACCCACAGTACCATTACCATCATGGACAGGGCAAAGAGGCAGGTCCTAAACCCAGCTACAGCAGGGATTAAACCCTGTAGTGTTAGCACCAACCTGATCCATATCATAGCCCCAACATATGTAGGTGGCTCTGTACACTTTTATGTGCATGCTGTATTCATGTCCTCTGCAGGCTAATGGTTAAGCTGTGATTCAGTAGCTAATCATATGGCACTAGGTCTTGTATTAGAAATGTTGATTTAAACGAAAGTCTCAATTATTTTTCACTTTACTCGGAGATTGAGGTACTTCTTATTTGGAGATTTCTGAACATTTCTAAGTGCACTATGCTCACAAGAATATAACAAAATGCAATATGATCAATTCAAAGGTGATGTTGGACACTTTTCTTTAAGTCAAAGAATCCTGGTGTTAAGATATCTCCAAAGATATTGACCTCACCCTGACCTTGTGCAGTTAATTATCCGCTATAGTATCGTACATCGTCTTCAAGTTGCAAATAACCCCTCCTGATACTTTAGCTACATAGCTGTATTCAGCTTCCATTTTCCAGTTGATAGCCCAAAATGATACATATGTGTTCCCTTGCACATTAGTTGGGGAGTTGCAGGTTTTTGACCCAGCCCATAAGGTAATGGCAATATTTTTCTAAGTCAGGATGATATACAGCTTGGAGGTAGTGACATTTCCTCTGTCTGTGGAGGAGTTCACAACTTTGGTAGTTGCTGAAGGGGCCTTGGCGATTTGCGGCAGTGCTTCTTTTAAATAATACATGTGACAGCTCCTGTGTTCTAGCAATGGAGGGATTGAAGTTTAAAGCAGCTGGATGAACTGCTATCAAGCAAACATCCACTCCCGGATTTTGGGTTATGTCAAATTTAACTGCACAATTCTTGTATTATGCAGTTTATGACACTGTCAGTTTGGCTCTGGGGTTAGAGTGCTGAAGGCGCATTTATTAGCTTATTACTGTTGTAAGAAATATCAGCCATTTGAACTACCAAAATCTTTGCTTTGGTCAACTTTCTCCAATAGGAATTCCAACTTCTATCAGAGGAAAAATGGCTACAGGCTAAAAGAGGTAACACTGAAATTTGGAAGGGGTTGAGGTGGTGGTGGTGGTGGTGGTGGTGGGGGGAGGGGGGGGTCAGAGTGGAAGGGTTTTAAAAATTATTTGGATGACTTTAGTTATTCCTAGCTAGACAACATAATAGATGTGATCAAGAAAGAAGCGGAGATTGTTCAGGACTATCAAGTAGGAAAGTAACAAAGAGAGCAATAATTGGGAAACGGAAACTTAGTTTACTATAAGAACAGAAAAGCTTAACAAAGAATAAAAAGTAAAGGGGTGATACAAAAGGGAAAATTAAGCAGAAACGGATATACAGGAACGTTAATCACAAACTGGGCAATGAGATGGTTGCTCATATAGGATTATTACAAATGGATAAATAGGAATTGGAATCTTAAATGGACAACAAGGACTGCTGAAAACTTAAAGATAAGCAAAACAAATCCTAACGTATTCTCCAAGACAATTTACGGGTGTTTGTGATGGAGGGGAATTTAACAATAAAGAATGTAAATGAATAGTTGGCGTCCTGCAGTCAAAATAACAATGTTATCTTCATAAGCAACTGGAACATTACCAGAACAAAAAGGACAAATGCAGGAGAGATGGATTGGACATTAATACAAATAAAGACAAATAAAAACACTGAAGCATCAACTGAAAATCATTCAAACTAGATAGCTCAAAGGTGGAAGCAGATATATTTCTGTATACAGATGAAATGAATGGAGTCAAAAATGGTAACCTGATGGGTAAAGAAGCAATGACCCAGAGAGAGATAGATACACACAAGAGACCACACACGAGGAGGACATAAAACAAAAATTCACATTGGCCTAGAAACTTCAACCTGGAACTGAAACCTTACTCACAAGAATATGCATATATACTTAGATTACTTTTACTTTGAGAATTCCTGTACAATAGGGGAGACTTGCCCAGGGTCCTCACACCCAACAGGGGTGAGGATCACTGTTGAAACTATGGCTCTGCTTGATGCAGTCAATGTCACAGCAACACAGCCAGACATTTAGACAGCTCCTGTGAAAGGATGCATAGGTCAGGTAAGTATATGGCTAGGGTAGAAAGTGGAATGGGTAGGCTGCCAGGTGGATGAGGGAGGTAAAGTTCCAGGTGAGTGAGGGGATGTATTGCAAGTTTGGGGAGTGATGCAAGGGTCAGTTCAGTAAGGTAGGGCAAGGTATCAAGCGAAGGGTGATTGCTAGGTAGATGCACGTTTGAAGTAATCAGAGTTGTCAGCTTTCAAGAGGTTAGAATGTAAAAGCAGTGATGTGCTATTGAGACTTTATAAAGCTCTGGTTAGGCCCCATTTTCAGACAGAGAATGGTGGGCCTGTGGAATTTACTGCCACAGAGCGCAGTGGGGGGGTCAGAATGTTAAATGTCTTCAAGGCAGCAATTGATAAATTCTTAATCTCAGAAGGAATTAAAGGATACAGAGAGAGTGTAGGTAGATTAGATTAGATAAATTCTATACAGTGTGGAAACAGGCCCTTCGTCCCAAGTCCACACCGACCCGCAGAAGAGTAACCCAACCAGATCCATTTCCCTCTAATGCACCTAACACAACAGGCAATTTAGCATGGCTAATTCACCTGACCTGCACATCTTTGGATTGTGGGAGGAAACCGGAGCACCCGGAGGAAACCCGCACAGACACGTAGAGAATGTGCAAATTCCACACAGACAGTCTCCCAAGGCTGGAATCAAACCTGGGTCGCTGGGACTGTGAGGCAGCAGTGCTAACCACTGAGCTACTGTGCCACCCATATATTTTTCTATGGCAAAAGGTTGAAAAGGACAGTCGTCCATGTTAACCTCAGCTGTTGTGAGAATTGAACCCAAGCTGCTGGCATCACTCTGCATCACAAACCAGCTATGCAGCTAACTGAGCTAACCAATCTCCCCAATAAGTGGCAATGAAATGTCTATCAGCCATGATTGAATGGCGGAGTGGACTTGATGGGCTGAATGGCCTTACTTTCATTCCTATTTCTTACGGTTTGGGTCGGGGGGGGGAGTTATTGAGATGGGTTTTGGACAGGGAGGTTGGGATCATACTCCTGGGGAGGGGCTTGTCAGTCATGTGTCGGGGATTCAGTTTAATTAGTTACCCAGAAGTTAGACTATGTTTTAAACCTTCAAATTTCTCTGGGTTATATTTAAATGAGGCGATTCAGAACTCTCTGCAATACCTAAGTTTTCGAGACTATCCTGGAGGCTTCCAGTCACAGATGAATTGAAAAATCTGAATTTTCATTTTCCTGAGCAATTCTCACATTCAGGTTCATCCCAATTTCTTTCTGGTCACAATGCACAATCTCAGTCTACCCTGCTGCAAGGATTAACTGGCCACCAAGACCTGGCCCGTTAAGATGCTTACACACAATAAGGAGAGGCATTAGACGTATTTAACTGGAGGCCGTTGTGGCATTAGGGAAGTGCTGATGTGGAAATTAGAAATAAGGCTAATAATAGACTGAAATCGATCATATTTAGGGGTCTACAGCATTCAGAAAAGGAAGGAGAAAAAAAGAGCTGCTGTCACATATGTCACAGACCACTGAGAATTGTAGGAAGTTGTTCCAGTGTGAAGGGATAAGCTACAAAAATTAATGGTCAGAAATTATAAAATGAACAAATCTAAACTAAGACAAGGAATTGGCTATATACCACCAGAAAACTAGAGTTGCTCAGTAGCGAGATAAGAAAGGGCATGCAAGAACAGGAACATTTTCTGACACAAAGATTTCAATTAAATGAGAGCCTGAGTAAGTAAATGCAATGCATGACTACTTCATGACTCAGTGCCTAGGGACTCAATTAACACTGGTATTTGTGAATGAGTCACAAAATGTACAAGAAATGAAATTGCAGCACTCCTTGTGGACAACGAACAGAGTGAGTATATTTACATATCTGAGACTGAAGTCCACCAAAGACCAGGCTAACTAAGGTCCCAGATATAATAGCAACAGCAATGTTTCCTTAAGGTATTTGGCTGCAGAAATTGCAAATGTGCCACATGTAACAAGGACAACGTTAGTGTGTAACACATTGGCTGCATACAACAAATACAAGTTAAGACAACATTTTTTAGCAGATAAAATAAAAATGAAATGGATGTCTGATGAAGTCTTCACAATAGATTAATTATTCTCAATTCTTTGGTGATTCAGAACAAAGCTTGGATCTGACTAGGAAACTCACAGAAGGGTGAAAGGATTCCAGTTATTGGGGTGATGCCAGGGTGGGGAAACACAGGGATGAAAATAATGGCCACTGCTTGAGAATATACTCAAGTACCTTGGATGCGATTGGATAATCTAAATTTCTCAGATAACATCAAATAGGAAGTTCCTAATAAATAACCAAATAGCCCAGAATAAGCTAAACAAATGCGACTAAACCAAAAGACAGTTGAAGCTTTGTACAACAATTTGTAGTAGATTGCATACTGGAATGAAAAAAACACCATGCATACTTCAGGAATGGTGTTTAAATATCCAAGGATAAAGCTGAAAGGAATGTAGAGTTTTAAAATGGATAAAATTCCCAATGAACTTGACCAATGTAGAGCAGCAATTAAAGCCAACAAACTGTTGAACTAGCTCACCAGAACAAGATAATACAAAGTCGTGGATGTCATGAACAAACTATCATACTTGGGAAAGTTTTGTAAATTCATTAGTGACAACTCTAGTTACTGAGGAACAAGCAAAACATTAAAGTTTTGCAGCAGTACGCAGAAGAGACTTGAAGGTGACCTATCACATTATGGGAAAGTATGAGCTCTTTTATTACTGAAATGGAGGCATCTGTGAATTGATCTTACAGATGTACATGTGTTTGCAAATATACAAATAGTTATACAGAACTGGTTTAATAAAATCAACTTTAAATCCATTTAAAATACTTTAGTGGGTATGGGGGGTGGGAAGGATTCACAGTTGTATCACATGTAACCAATTCTTAAATGGGAATACCAGAAAATAGTAACATGAGCCCATTTAGTCCTTATAACTGTTCTGCCATTTACTAAGATCATTGTTGGCCAACATCTTAACCTCATCAAACCACCTTGGTTTCATATTCTTATATGTGGCTAGCAAAATGTTATTTGATTCCAGATTTAAAATGATTAATTGAGCTAACCTTTTTGGGAAAGGATTTCACACTTCTGCCATCCTTGGTGGTATAGGGTGATCTGATTCTTTAAAAAGTTAAGTCCATTTATTGGAAGTTGCTTCACCAGCAGAAAAAGAAGTTTCACTCCATTAACCCTTTAATTCCTTACAAAATCCTCAAACCACCAATGAAATAACTTTCTACATTCCAAGTAGTACAAGACTAGGTTATGAAATCCCTTCTCATAGTCTAACCCATGAAGTCCTGGCAATATTCTGTGAATCTGCTCTACATACCTCCAATGCCAAGTATCATTCTTGAGGTGTGATCTCAACACTGTCCATGATAGAACAAGCAGTCTAACTAGGGCTTGTACAGCCACAACCAAATTACTTTTATCATAGTTTCCATAACCAAAATAGTTAGATGATTATATAAAGATCCCAACTACGCTAATTGTCATTCTTTGTACCATGAGTCAACTTGGATATGCGATTATCTATTGTATTTTCTAAGTTATTAAGAAATATAGCAAATGATTGAGACCTTATCACAGACCTATTTAACTGCATACCCAATTATCCCTACTATCTGCCTTCTACGACATGTCCAATCTTCTAACCAAGTCAACAATTTGCCTTCATTCACAAGATTTGCTTTGAGCTAATAGTTTATTGTGTAGAACCTTGTTAACTTATATCCAGAAGTCCTTGCAAATTAAATCTTTAGATATTATCACCAAGAAAATACTACAATTAGGTGCACTAGAAATGACTGACATATTACAAATCTATTTTGATGCTCTCATCCCAAATATCTCAATGCACTCAGTACTTTTTCCCTTAATAATAGATAAGAACTTTGTTACATATACTTTGGACCAACAAGTTTATCATTTTGTGGTTTTTCTCTGTTAAGTAATAGTCAGATTTGCAACTTTTCCAATTTAAAGGGACATTTTCTGCATCTTCCAATCTACTCCCACAATGGAACAAAGCATCATTGTTTTCTTCCACACATTACTTTAGTGAATCCCCATCTTTGATTCATTATTAAATTTCTTCGAATATCAGGCTTATTAACCTTTAATGTTTTTGTAAAAACAGGCACAAAGTAATTATTCAAGTGCAATTTTCTTATTTTGATTGGCATCAGTTTTCTTTGCACTCTTACTTTTACATGGATGCTTCCACTTATAGTGCCAACTATGACAGTTTTATTTGTTAACGAGAGTTTTCTTGTCTTGGAACTATATGGTGGTCTACATTCAATAAAATCCTTTTTGAGCATTTCTCACTGTTCAACTACAATAGTACCAGATAATTGTTTTGAATAGTTTGCCATTAAAGCTAACCTTACAAAAGCCTAGAATCTTAATAACTGTATTCAAGTAAGATTACATAGGGCACAGGAAAAAGGCCATTAGTCTCAGCTGGTTCACACCAATGTTTATGCTTCACTTGATTCTATCTCATCTAAAATTTATTGATAAAACCACTAACTCCCTCATATGCTTGTCTAGTTTCCTCCAAAATCCAACTGCATATTCAGTTCAACCACATTTTAGCAATTTTTGTTGAAAGTAGTTCCTTCTCAATTCACTACTTAGTCTTAGTCGTAGTCTTAGTTAATGGTTTTCCCCATGAAAAGAAACTTCCTCTCTGTATTGGTACACCTGGGAAAGGTTCACCAGTTTGTCACATTTCCAGAGTTTGGGGGCTGGGCTGGGGAGTGGGGGTGTGCAAAGAGGAATAATCTAGCATCCCGATCTCTTCAGGTATTCTCAAAAAGGCCAATTTTAAAATGGATTCCTTCCCTCATGAATACCTTTCTGCCAAACTCAAATGAACTCGTGTATTAAAAAGAGCCAGTTTAACCAGAATTTCCTACCAGACAGTCATACAGCAGAGTAGAACCATTGCCAATGGAGTCTGCTCTGACTTAATTACATTAATCCCCACTTCTAAACTTAAAAATGTTAGGACATTTAAATGTTGTGTCAACTACCTTCCCAGGGAGTGCATTCCAGATTGCCACTACTGTTTGGGTGAAAACACTTTTCCTCAAATCCCAGCTAAACCTCCTGCACTTCACCTTAAAAGTATGCCTCCTTGTTATTGATCCTTCAACTAAGGAGAACAGTAGCTTTTTATTTACACTCCATGTCCCTCATAAATCTTATATACCTGAATCAAGTGCCCCCTTAGCCTTCCCTGCTCTAAAGAAAACCCAAGCCTTTCCAGCTTTCTTCATAGCTAAATTGTTCCATGCCAGACAATATCTTGTTGAATCTCCTCTGAACCTCCAGTGCAAGCCTCCTTCTAGTAAGGCAAACAGAAACACACAGTTCTCCAGCTGTGGCCTAACCAAAGTTTTCTAAAGCTCCAATGTAACCTGCCTGCTCTTATAACTATTTGCCTTATTCATTGCATGCTGCTTCTGCACGCTTACTTTCAGTAACTGCTATAAAAGAACACTAAGTGTCCTTGTACCTTCTCCGTTGCCAATCTAACACCAGATAATAACATCCTGCTATATATCCTAAGTAATAAACCTCCCAGCAGGCTTTGTGTCATCTGCAAATTTGAATATATTGCATTTAATTGCCTTATCTAAATCACATATATATTGTGAATAGATGGAGTCCAAACACTGGTCCTGCAGCACCCCACTAATCACTATCTGCCACAGGGGAAAATAAAACACCAGTTTGTTTCTACTGTTGCCTATCTGCCAGCCAATTCTCTAACCATGTTAGCATATTACTCCAATCCTATGCACTTTAGTTTTACATATTACGCCTCTGTGGAATGTTATTAAAATCCAAGTAAACTACATCCACTGGCTCCCCCTTATCCATTTTGCTAGTTATATTCTTGAAACATTCCAGCAGATTTATCAAGCATCTTTACCAATTTTGCTGTAGGTTGCATAAACACATCTTCAAACAACTGCAAATGTGTTGCTGGTCAAAGCACAGCAGGTTAGGCAGCATCTCAGGAATAGAGAATTCGACGTTTCGAGCATAAGCCCTTCATCAGGAATAAGAGAGAGAGAGCCAAGCAGGCTGAAATAAAAGGTAGGGAGGAGGGACTAGGGGGAGGGGCGATGGAGGTGGGATAGGTGGAAGGAGGTCAAGGTGAGGGTGATAGGCCGGAGTGGGGTGGGGGCGGAGAGGTCAGGAAGAGGATTGCAGGTTAGGAGGGCGGTGCTGAGTTGAGGGAACCGACTGAGACAAGGTGGGGGGAGGGGAAATGAGGAAGCTGGAGAAATCTGAATTCATACTTTGTGGTTGGAGGGTTCCCAGGCGGAAGATGAGGCGCTCCTCCTCCAGCCGTCGTGTAGTTGTGTTCTGCCGGTGGAGGAGTCCAAGGACCTGCATGTCCTCGGTGGAGTGGGAGGGGGAGTTAAAGTGTTGAGCCACGGGGTGATTGGGTTGGTTGGTTCGGGCGGCCCAGAGGTGTTCTCTGAAGCGTTCCGCAAGTAAGCGGCCTGTCTCACCAATATAGAGGAGGCCACATCGGGTGCAGCGGATGCAATAGATGATGTGTGTGGAGGTACAGGTGAACTTGTGGCGGATATGGAAGGATCCCTTGGGGCCTTGGAGGGAAGTGAGTGTGGAGGTGTGGGCGCAAGTTTTACATTTCCTGCGGTTGCAGGGGAAGGTGCCGGGGGTGGAGGTTGGGTTGGTGGGGGGTGTGGATCTGACAAGGGAGTCACGAAGGGAGTGGTCCTTGTGGAACACTGATAGGGGAGGGGAGGGAAATCTTCAAACAAAACCACATTACCTCATTGAAGGAGTAAAACAAACAATACTTTATTATACCAATTAATTGTAACTATTTTTATATCATATTGACATATTTCTTAAGACAATCAAAAATGTCTTGGATTTGAAATCAGATCATGCTGAAGCATGTTTCTTACAACTCCAGAATCAAATTAAGCACAATTACTGATATTAACTTTTAAGTGAAGCTACAAAAATAAAACAATTTTTTGTTTTATTACATTCATTCAGGAAAGTTACTAAGTATCTTAATAATTTAAATGTCAAATGTATTAACACCAATTTACAATTTAACAATTATTCATAGCAGTGAGTTAAGATACTAATTCAGATATCTTTGTAAAAATCAACTATTCACAATCATTTTGAATTTTAATGTTTTACAAGAAAATCCCCAAAGAGGATAAAAAATTTATTGTGGCACAAAATATGCTCATCATCACCGAATTAAAAACAGAAGAACCTAAAACAAAATCCATCAGATAACAAACAGTATTTAAAATCTCAGTGTACAATATAATAGAATAACCAAAACAGACAATTTAACATATTGAAGAAAGAAAAATATACTATGTTCCAATGTCAAAAGTACTATTTTCAAAAGACAAAAAAGTGGTTACTATTCTTAAACTATGGACAAAAAGGACAATAGTGCCAAATTGGCCATTTGCAAGAGAAAGTTAAACTGATCATACAATTTGCAGTAAGTTCAAGCAATAAATTTATGATCTATTTAACAAATAAAGTGATTATTTCATTGGGTTTGGCTACCAAACAATACAGTCTTCACTCTAGTTCAGTTCACTGGTGTACACAAATAACAATACTAGTATCAGGTTCCATTACTGCCAGTGTTACATTTACAACAAATGAAATCATAACAAGTGAGAATAATTATTTGCAGAAGTTTGTTCTTGAAATTAATTTAATAATTTTATTAAGATTTAGGAAACTCTCATATAAAGTTATACTTTAAAGACATTCGCAGTACATGGCAGCAAATTAACTGAATAAATCTGATTTAATTGACAAATATCTGCTAGATGACTGAGGTTTCTTTCTAAAGCATTTCTTTAAATTCTTAAATTATATTATACAAAGATTTTGTTCTGTATTGCTCATTGGTTGAAGTGAAATAAGGCACAGAATGCATCAGAAATATAATGTCTCAAAATAAATCAAAATTATTCTATTGCAACACATTATGGGCAATCACAGAACACTGGAACTTAGAAACCAAATAAAATCTAGGAAAAACAGAATAAATAATCTAAATGACACAAGCTAGGTCCATTTACAGATATTCATGCACTGGAATAATTTCACATGTCAGCTGAGATACTGAAAGTGCAACAAAAGATAATGTTAATACAAAACACTGAAATCTGAGTTATTTAAAAACTGAGTTGCAAGCTTACTGTGGCGTTAGATTCCCAGAAATATCCATCGGACAGCTCCTGTTTAGTCATCGGGAAGTACACTTTTAGCAGAATCAATGCAGATTTTAATTTTATGAATTAACCTGTTTTTACCAAAATGTTAACAAGCTGTTTTGCTCACAAATTTATGGCAGAAGAGTCAAGTACCAAATTACCCTGGCCACATGGCACATCAATTAACGTTCAAAACAGACTGGGTAAGTAACTGTCAGTACAAGTTATTGTGTTCGTCCTATTGCTTAATTAAAATACAGCACTGACATACATCTCAATGCAGTTTGACTTTTACTCATTTGTACTTTTGAACAAATCAGTTTCACCTTGTGGAAAAGAAATAACAATGGCTCCTGCCTTGATCCTCTCATGCTACTTGCTCCAAATTTTAAAGTAATGTATACTCCAAACCATAAAAAAAGTGAAATTTACTTATTTAAACAATTCAGCTTTATGAAGTTTTATTGCATATACTAAGAGCAAACCAAAATATAAAATTAAATTAAGCTCTTAAAATTCAGTTAATAATATTTTCATTCAGTTCCATGAACAAGATAAAATGTAATCATCACATAAATCTCAGGAGCTAAACACAATTCTGGATTTTACTTTTTTTGGTAACCCTGAGCAAAACACGAATGTGATTTATGCCTACACTGTACTGACATGAATTACTCTGTGGTAGCAGTTTTCTCATTTTGTATTCCTTGTGGGGTGCCTTGTTCACCAGAAGCCCTGTAATTATATGTTGTCTCTGGATTATGGCTTTAGCCCAGCTTTTGTTTTAGCAACCAAAGATGCTATCATTGAGCCAAGGCTAAAAGATTTGGAAAAATATGCCAAGCACAAATTTAAATGTTCATATATACTTTCTGGTGGACAAAATTCTACACTGAAATACAAAGTCAAAAAATTCCATCTTACATAAGAAAAGGATTTACTGTGCGCAAGTTGCACTGCTTCAACTAGTCTTAATGAAGAAGTCAAGTCCATATTTTTTCTTGAATGCAAATGAAATGTAAATTACACTCATGCATTTTATGTCTTATTGTAGAGATGAAACATGTATACTTAATTCATAAACTAGATCTTGAACATTATATGCCCAGTACTGTAAAATTCATCATACAAATTGCACCTCCACTTCATCTTGTATGATTTATAAACCTGATGAGTGACTTATGCATATAATATAGATTATGAGACCAACTTTTGCACAAATCTGACATTTAACATTTTCTGAAAAATGGTAGTTGGCAGTATATGGAACTAATACTGAAATAACAAAACTAAAATTAATTTATGGTTTGCATTTAAAGATTGTGTTGTAAATGTTATCATCATAAAGGAACACATATTAGGAACAGACCTCATTAACTTTGATTTATGCAATTATTGTCTGGCAGTAAGCTAAACTACGATCTTTGGAAATTATCTCCAGCATGCAGAAAGGTGTCAGATGCCAGATTTGGACATGAGGATCAAAAAGATGCAGGCATTAAGCACTGCCTGAAAGGTTAGGTGCTCCTGCTCCTCCTGGTCTATAAGAAATGCAATAAAATATACTTACCTTCTGGAACCATCATCACTTCTACTTGGTGTAGGAGAGCCTGATTTACATAAATTAATGAAGTGTCCTACTTTCCTGTGCAAGAGCTCTCTCATTTGTTGTTAGACACTGGCAAATGGCAGCACAACTGTACTTGTCATGTAGGGAGAAGCAGCCACATTGCACAATGCTAGAAAATATTTTACCTTTCTTCGAACCATTAAAGGGTAAGTTGGGACGAAATTAGTCCTGCAGCCACTGCATGAGATACTGCCTACTGCCTTATGCTCACAACTATAAGGTTTGAAACTTGCAGTCAAGCACACATTTCCTGTATTATGAGTGTTTCAGAAGGGTTAAATTGACAGTATGAAAGTATAAGACTAATAATCTGTGTTCATGTGCCTAATGTGATTTTATCTACTGCTTTAGATTAGATTAGATTAGACTTACAGTGTGGAAACAGGCCCTTCGGCCCAACAAGTCCACACCGACCCGCCGAAGCGCAACCCACCCATACCCCTACATTTACCCCTTACCTAACACTACGGGCAATTTAGCTTGGCCAATTCACCTGACCCGCACATCTTTGGACTGTGGGAGGAAACCGGAGCACCTGGAGGAAACCCACGCAGACACGGGGAGAACGTGCAAACTCCACACAGTCAGTCGCCTGAGTTGGGAATTGAACCCGGGTCTACAGGCGCTGTGAGGCAGCAGTGCTAACCACTGTGCCACCGTGCCGCCCACTACTTGGGGAGACTTGCTAGATTGTTGTATGCATTAGGCAATATGCTGTAGCTGACACAATGGCCTTAATACTATTTCCTCCTAACTTCCCCCCTCAATGACTGGGAGAGGGGTAAAATATTTTTTAAGCAATGTGCAATATGACACCTTCTCCCTAGAGTACAAGTACAGTTGTGCTGCCATTTGTTCTGCAATGGCTAGGAATAAACAAAAGTGCCCTAGCACAGACAGGATATGACATTTCATTAATTTATTTGATTCAGGCTCTCATAAACCAATTGGGAGTGAAAAAAGAAATGGTTCCAGAAGGTAACCATGCTTTATTGCATTTCTTACAGAAGAGGAGGAGCAGGAGCTCCCAGCCTTTCAGACACTCCCTAATGCCTGCCTCTTTTTCGACTGTCATGTTCACAAAGTGAAAATTCATTACAACCAACATGGATTTCTTTTGTGGTGCCTTTCAACTAATGCAGAGTGCAGGACTATTGTAGAGGGACCAGTAATAAAAGATCTCTGTACATCAAAATTAATTGTCAGTTCAGCTGCTGAAGATTGCATTGACGTCAGTAAATGAAAATGTGAACTGCAATATTCAACTTAAGACCTGCAGATTAATCAGTGATCATTTTCAAAATTAATCATCCCCTTCATACCTCACGTTTGTTTTTAACAATATTCTCAGAAGCCAGAAATATGTAGATGCATGTAGATTTTAAAATAACTTATTTTCTTTACAGATACATATATAAATATAAATGCATATCTGATAGATCATCTTGGAAGCACAGAATCAGGAGGCAGCTACTTGGCCCATTGTGCCCTTGTCAGTGCATTGTAAAGTTATCCAGTCAGTCTCATTTGCCATTGGTCTGATAAATGTCATTTTTAAGTCTACATGCAATTTCCTTTTTTAATGTCATTCATGAATCAGCTTGCACCACACTCTCTAGTGGTGCATTCTGGATCATAATTCACTCTATATAAAGAGACAAACTCCTCTGGCTGTTTCACCAGACATCTTAAAGCTATGACTGATTTATCATTTATTACAATGTTACAGCACAGTAAAAGGACACACAATTCATCAAGTTTACACTTGTGCATTTCTCCATACAACCTACATGATCTAATCCCATTTCTTGCTCATTTCACATTCTATTTAATATTTCTCTTCTTCAAACAAGTATCTCATTCACTTTGAACATAATAATGGGCTCAGCTTCAACAACAAGTTTTAGGAGAGTATTCTACTTGGTATGAGAGATCTAAACTTCTCAATCTTTGAAAGTGTTTCCTAACTTCACTCCTCTTGACGCCATTGGTCTAATATTATAGTACACCTGATAGTCCCTGACAGTGGCTGGGGAAAGAGTGACAAGCATTGATCCTGAAAAGGAGAGAAATAGTAAAATCAACTTGGGGCAATCAGATGGCAGTAAATCACTTTGTCCAATTGGTTTCATGTTAGTGTTGCTATCACACCACATTTCAGACAGGCTTGTAGAGGAAATTTCACAATAGCTGCAGCTTAAGGACAAATGATAGCATTGGAATCAACAAGGTTATGTATTATAAAATGAACATGCTGCTCAATTTACAAGCACATGTCCTGAAATATAACAGCAGCAATTGTACATCTGTTTAAGTTTTTAACATGTGCAAGTAAATAACACCAACTGAAGCAAATGCCATAAAGATAAGGGTATACAAGGGCAAATGAGTGACTTCTGCAGAGTAATGCACCTTTACCATCTCCACTGACCCATAGGCAGAGCAAATCACAAGAACAATATTGCACAAAGCGGTATTTCTCCAAATTACAACACTTGGCACAGGACTTTGGACTGGTGGGACAGCACTGAACAGTTTAAGACTTTGGTTCTTTTGGCAGGTAAATGGTGTCAATTTACATGAAAAGTTGCTCAGTACAGCACACCTTGAGTTATACCTATACTTAAACCAATTATTTGTTTGATGTGTCAAAAGTTGTTTTAATTGGCACTAATCCCACAGTGAAATAATCATACTTTCATAACAATACTGCTTTATTCTATTACTTTGTATAGTAATTACAATTCAATACCAAAAGAATGAAATTTTAAAATTGTTGGAACAATAAGAAAAACAAACTGCTTTTCCTTTACCAACCGTATAGAAGGTGTTTCATGGAATAGTTTCATTGTGGTACAAATATAACAAAATCTTCTGCATCCCATCCATTTAATACCTCTCTTCCTTCTTTGGTTGAGGAAGAGATGTTAGGCTGGCCAGAAACATTTAACATGTCCACGAATTTCTGTCTGACTGACTGCAAGAAAGTCTGATTTGAATCGGACAAACTTGTGCATCCTCTTAACAATACAACTTCAACAGAAGTGCTGTGAGCTGGAGCAATTCATCACACAGTGAGCCTAGTTACAAAATCAACTAAATGTGAATGTAAAGTGAAGTCATACAAAATTAAAGCACATAGGTGAAAATCTCTCAAAATCTGAAATTGCTTTCTTGTGGTACCACATTAAAAATTCAGTGCGATGTACTATGTTGCGCTGAACTAAACTATTCTCGATCCTATTGGATTGTAGTGTATCCCAGAACTAAAAACACTCGACAAATAACACAGAAAGACAAGCCAGGTTAGTGTCTCTCACTGCAGCAAAGGAAGTGGACTATTTAGATTATTCCAAATTTTTAATTTACTACGGTTTATTGTATCCACATTTTGAACGTTCAAAAATATAATATATAAAACATTTGATTCAGCCTGAATAACCTAACATTCTGATATTTGGCAAATTGAACCATCTTTCGTTTACTTGCTCCTTCCTTTTGCCAGAAGTCCCCGACTTTGTGGCTTTGCACTAATTCTGTGAAATTGTTGGGGACTGATTCCATGACATTTTCCCTCAGTCTGAATGTAACCAGAGCTCCATTCTATGGCCTAAGAACTAGTTGAGAAGTATAATGTCCTATGAGGACAGACAGATCCGAACACCAAGTGAAAGCTGGGATTCAAAATTGGGAGCTCTACTAAATTAAATACCAAGTCACCCTATTTTACATGATTCTCAATAAAGGATCACATGTACTGCAGCATGTGTGTTGCACTTCTTGATTCCTTACTTAAAATGTATGAAAAATTCATTCAACGTTAGTTGAATCAGAAGGGTCAAATATGTGACTTCACCAACTGTGCATACCAACATTCACACACTGAGTCTGTTTTTTAACAGTTAAACTGTATTGTCCTACAGTATAAAAAGCTGGAGTGATTTCCAATTAAAATATGCTCTGAGTTCGTGGAATAAAGATGTTTATAACCTGTGAATGAAATGACATTTAAGTAATAAATAATCCTAAACAATCAGAAGTTAACCATTTTTAACCAATAACCATTAGGTGATTAAATGAAGGGGAAAAAAAAAGTTAGCAGCATTAACCAGAACTATTAAATTGTTTCCATTGCATTACTGGGCTTTAAACAAGTTCACTGTTATATGTTGTGTCATGGACTAAATTTTAACTGCCATCAACTTTTTTTATGTCAAAGGCATCCTGGTCCTCAGCAGTTTCTTGAAAAGATACGCCAGAATGACAAAATTAATAACTTGAAACACAGGACAATATCATAAAATGTGGTGCCCATTTAACAAAGATTTACAGATATATTCCTTATTTAACCATCAGTGTAACGTGTTAGTCGTCAGATGTGTTCAATCGTCAAGCGGCTTTCTTTCAGATTTATGGAGCAGACCAAGCACCGAGATGTGCACTACATTTTCAGATTTGTTTCAATGTGTAGAAATTAGTCAACATTCTCCGACACCGGTACTAACTTGCAGCCTGGCATGCTTCCAACGGGTGAATTAAACCTTCCTCATACACACGTAGGATGGCTTCACATACAAATTTGTATTGACTCTGAAAAAATTAAATCTCACTTAAAATGTGATTCCATTAACTCAAACTGGGACAAACATGATATCAATTGGCTATGACAAAGAACTATACAATAATTTTGCGCGAAAGAACAACATCAGTTCATACCTTGTTGTTCAAAGATTATACACTACTCATGACATGACAGATGGCTTCCAACACCCACAAAGAATAGCCACAAAATCTGAAGCACTTCTAGGAAGCTCTTATAAAGCATTTGTTAAGGAATGACAAGTTTTTCATTTGATCTGTTTTTCTCTTGGAAAATCAGAGTAGAACAAAAGGATGCTTGGGAGGTTTATGAAAACAGGGATGGAGATGGCAATGTACTGAGGTATGAAGACAGTAAGTAAAATTAATGAAAAGATGATCATTACACGTAGAGCAAAGAAAATGAGGAAGACCTGAAAAATGGTATTGAAAGAATGTAGCGTGCACATATGTTCTGCAAAACATTTGGAGATCTTTGTAACGGTTGAGGTCACAGTGGCCCAGATATCCCGAGGATCAGTAATCACAGTCAGATTGCTAATCCACACTATTTTGTCTCCCTGTTAATACTGAGCTCTGCAGTTCTAGTTAGATATTCCAATTAAAGCAACACAGTTCCCTTGCAATGCAGGATAGCTTGGGGTGGTGGTGGTGGTGGTTGGTGGCGGGGGTGGGGGAGGGGGTGGTGTTGGAAGTCAAACCATAACCTCATCGATGGCAGTATGCTGTGTTCTGAGATTTGAGTATCCAACAGCACAGCCAGATACTATGGAGACCCAGTGGGTTGTCAGGTATCAGAGTGGGGTAGGGGTTGTGGGAGGACTGCTGCGGCAGTATGAATTGTATTGGGTTGGAACTGGTTGGAGGGACTGTTATTAGGGTTCCTGTGGGTGTAAGGGGTCAGGGAGGTGAACGTTGGCAGAGCGGAGCGGGGCGGGGGGGGGTGGTGGTGGGGGGCAGGTGGTGATACTTTGGGACTGGATTTAATGGTCATCCAGTATTTAGACTAGGTTTCTTGGTTAGCTACAAACAGAAGCAGAACCCAACAAATCTCCACCATGAACGGATTCTTTTGGACAGTGCTAAATTGGGGAAGTGGTCCATCGGAACCTTCTACTTCTCAGTCAATTTCCACAGCCTCTGCTGTGTCTGAGATTCTGCTTTGTCCCAACATACAACTCTCCAGTTTCCAGCTTTCTGGCCATAAGAACATTGAGGTTAAATGATCTGAAGGTTAGGATAAATTATTTTAAATCAATCTTCTGGAATCTTTTGAGGATGTAACTCTGAAGATGGACGAGGGAGATACAGTAGATATAGTGTACCTGGACTTTCAGAAAGCTTTTGATAAAGTTCCACATAGGAGGTTAGTGAGCAAAATTAGGGTGCATGGTATTGGGGGCAAAGTACTAACTTGGATTGAAAGTTGGTTGGCTGACAGGAAACAAAGAGTAGTAATAAACAGCTCCATTTCGAAATGGCAGGCAGTGACCAGTGGGGTACCGCAATGATCAGTGCTGGGACCACAGCTTTTTACAATATATATTAATGATATAGAAGATGGAATGGTATTAGGAATAACATTAGCAAATTTGCAGATGATACTAAGCTGGGTGGCAGGGTGAAATGGGAGGAGGATGTTAGGAGATTACAGGGTGACCTGGACAGGTTAGGTGAGTGGTCAGATGCATGGCAGATGCAGTTTAATGTGGATAAATGTATGGTTATCTACTTCGGTGGCAAGAACAGGAAGGCAGATTACTACCTCAATGGAATCAATTTCGGTAAAGGGGCAGTACAAAGAGATCTGGGTATTCTTGTATACCAGTCAATGAAGGTACAGCAGGTAGTGAAGATGGCTAATAGCATGCTGGCTTTCATAACAATAGGGATTGAGTACAGAAGCAAAGAGGTTCTTCTGCACTGTACAGGGCCCTGGTGAGACCACACCTGGAGTATTGTGTACAGATCTGGTCTCCAAATTTGAGGAAAGACATTCTGGCTATTGAGGGAGTGCAGCATAGGTTCACGAGGTCAATTCCTGGAATGGCGGGACTACCTTACACTGAAAGACTGGAGCGACTGGGCTTGTATATCCTAGAATTTAGAAGACGGAGAGGGGATCAGATTGAGACATATCAGATTATTAAAGGACTGGACACTCTGGAGGCAGGGAACATGTTTCAGGACAAAGATGAGGAAAAACTTCTTCACCCAGAGAGTGGTGGCTGTGTGGAATGCTCTGCCCCAAAGGGCAATGGAGACCCAGTTTCTGGATTCATTTAAGAAAGAGTTAGATAGAGCTCTCAAGGATAGTGGAATCAAGGGTTATGGAGATAAGGCAGGAACAGGATACTGATTAAGAATGATCAGCCATGATCATATTGAATGGTGGTGCAGGCTCGAAGGGCAGAATGGCCTACTCCTGCACCTATTGTCTATTGTCTAATTAAAGAAAATGTAATTTTCTGACTTTGTGTCTCCAGTATGGAATTTCTCTACCAAGAACAATAATGGGAGATTCTGGTGCAAACTGCACAACATTATTTTATTTGCTTGCCATGCGATTTGGCTGTAACGTGATTGTAAATTGGGGAACAATTTTTTTAAACATGAACTCCCATTGGCTATTATAGGATTCCATGCCCGGTTACGTAAAGTCTGCTCCAGGTATTTCCTTCCAGCAAAAGAGGTTGGATGACACAGCAGATTTTTCTAACCTTGTTGTTGATGTTCTCAAGGATGTTTTTAGAAATTATTAGAGGAAAAAGGATTTGGATTTCAAGATTCTTCTCATTCTGGACAAAGCACCAAGCCGTTCTCCCACCATTGGTGAACTTTCTGAAAACATCAAAGTGCTATTTCTACCTCTGAACACAATCTCTCTCATTCAATCTGAAACCCTAATGCAATAGCAGCTTTTAAAACTTATTATTTAAAGCGCATATTCAGGAAGCTGTTGCAGCTACTGATGGGGATAATGAGGACGGTTTTCTTCAATTTTGGAAGAGCTTTAACATTAAGAATGCTATTGACATTACTGTGGAGGCCTTGGGGTGATGTCAGTAAGGATTGCTTGCATGCAGTTTGGCAGAAACTTCTCCCAGATTTTCTTCATGATTTTAAAAGCGTTGAACTGTCAGGGGAGCTTCTAGCAATCAAAGAACATTGCGTTGTTCTTGTAAACCAAGCTGGATTTGAAAACGTGCATGCTGATCTACAACAACTTGTTACTGGGGGGTATAATGAAGCTCGAGATGAAGATGAAGTAATCCAGGATGCAGCACCATGAGAACTTTCCATTTCTCTTTTGTCTTCTATCCCGCGGGAAGTTGAGCAGCAGTTGCAGATCTTAGAAGACAATGACTACAATGCCGAACACTGCACAGCAAACTGCAATTTGTGGCATAAGGTCTTATCTGAAACGCTATGAACAACTTCTTCATGAAAAAAGAAAGATGATAATTCAGCAAAAACTAGATGCCTTTTTTAAGCCAAACCCCTAAGAAACAGTCTAAGGACAACGAACCATAGCCATCCACTTCGTCTTAACCCTGCACCTGAAAGTAATGATGATGTTGATGACCCTCAGCCCCTGTTTTACTACAGTACTGTAAGTCAGAGAACATCTCTGTTCTGCATACACCACCCAATCTCACTACCCTGTGGCCAACCACTTCAACTCCCCTTCCCACTCCCCCAATGAAATGCAAATCCTGGGCCTCCTCCACTCCCAAATCAAAGCCACCTGCCAACAGGAGTAAGGACACCTCATCTTCTGCCTTAGGATCCCTACAACCACACAGCATCAACAGTGACTTCATCAGTTTCCAACTCTCCCCAGCCCATCCCAGATTCCAAACCTCCAACTTGGTACCGCCCTCTTGACCTGACCCATCTTCTTTCCCACTTATCTGCTCCAACCCTTCCCCACCAACCCCCCAAGCAACCTATCACCTCCACCACCCCCCCCAACCTGCATTCACCCATCGGTATTCCACCTACCTTAGCCCCCAGCTCTACCTCCACCTCCCATTTATCTCTCAGCCCACTTCCCATTCATGATGAAGGGCTAATGCCTGAAACAGTGATTCTCCTGGTCCTTGGGTTCTGCCTGACCTGCGTTCATTTTCCAGGCTCTTACAGTGGCACAGTGGTTAGCACTGCTGCCTCACAGTGCCTGTAGACCCGGGTTCAATTCCCGACTCAGGCGACTGACTGTGTGGAGTTTGCACGTTCTCTCCGTGTCTGCGTGGGTTTCCTCCGGGTGCTCCGGTTTCCTCCCACAGTCCAAAGATGTGCGGGTCAGGTGAATTGGCCAAGCTAAATTGCCCGTAGTGTTAGGTAAGGGGTAAATGTAGGGGTATGGGTGGGTTGCGCTTCGGCGGGTCGGTGTGGACTTGTTGGGCCGAAGGGCCTGTTTCCACACTAAGTCTAATCTAATCTAATCTAATTTAAGTCTGACTCTCCAGCATCTGCAGGTCTCATTTTCTCATGATACTATAACTCAGCAAACTCAGGAACCCCTTAATGTGTTAAATTTATCATATTATTTCATTAAAATACGTGATTTTAACATCATGTGTATCAGGCTAACTACTGTTTTTGTTACAACTTTTACTGATTTTTTTTGGTGTTTGCCCCAACTCTGTTTTTCCCATAGATCGCTTCATTTCTATTGTGCAATTTTCTATAACATGAGGTTGCACGAGAATGCAACTACTGGGTTACAACAGAACAGACTGGATGCACTTTTGGTGAGTGAGCTTCCTATGAAGGTAGTTAGCCAGTAAGGTTTGGTAGAGATAAATAAGTAAGGACTTGAAAACCTGTGTATGTGAAAATATGGGCTCTGACATTCAAGTCCAGTCTTCGAAGCTGTGCAAGAGCAGTATCAGAAAAATAGTAGTTTAGGGGATAACAAGATTTAGTTCAGATAGCAGTGGGAAGATGTAGAGCCAGACTTGCAGTGTTACCTGACTCTATGTTCTGACAGAAACTGTGCATTCCAGAATTCAAGATGGTGCATAAGATTGAAAAGGCTTGATTTAGTATTCTGTCAGAAAATGAAAATTACAAAGCATTATCCAACTGAAATCGAGATTACAGTCTACTGTTGCCATATAAGGTTAGGAAGTAAGTTTACTATTTCCAGAAAACAGGAGACTAAATCTGCATAGATTTCACACATCTCAAAACAACTTACAATTGCAACTGATGAAGGCACAGAAAATGATGTTTTGCTCACTGTCTCAGACAAGGAATAATGCAGGATATTGATGGAAAATAAAGAAAAGAAATAATCTGGGAAATGGGAGGATAAAAGATTGGCCAAAAACCATAAAACAGTCCTGTTTCTCTTAGGATCTGGAAACTTAATTACAATAAATGGCTTCATTTTTTCATACATTATCAAAATCTTACCGACGTCTGTACCATCATGGCACGCTGGTTTCGCATTGTTCTAACAATATCCAGTGGGTATACAGGTTGGCTGTTTTCAATTAAACACATTGCCGTTTCCATAGCAATAAGGACACCAGTTCGACCAATTCCAGCACTGAAAATAAATCAGCAAAGAAATAAAACCAACTGCAGATGAAAGACAAAACAATTAATATTGACAAACCTTAAGTATAACCCAATTACTTCTATAAAAAGTGACTTGAATTAGATCTATAATAATTGTGATCCACATATATTAAAAAAAATTGTAAAACTTAATGCACTATACAACCTTAAAGTGGTTGTATTTGTCATTGATGACAATGTTCGGCTCTACACGTGCCACAATTGCACATGCACATGTGTCCAACTTAAATACAGGCCAGACACATGCAGCCCGAGGGTTCTACATAGGCTCCATTCTGAAGTCCATTTTACACACTTTGGAACATAATGCAGGGAAATGTAAAGCAGCTATTCCTAAGTACAGGAAATGACTATATTGGGCGTTAAAAATTACACGAGAAAGTGAGGACTGCAGATGCTGGAAATCAGAGTCGAGAGTGTGTTGCTGGAAAAGGACAGCAGGTCAGGCAGCATCCGAGGAGCAGGAGAATCGATGTTTAGGGCATTACCTAAACTACACCTCCTCCCCCACCCTACCTCCTGTAGAAATGCCATTCCTTATTCCCAATTCCTCTGCCTCTGCCACATCTGTTCTCAGGATGACCAATTCCATCTCAGAAAGTCCCAGATGGCCTCCTTCTTCCATGATCACAACTTTCCTTCCCACGTGGTTGACGATGCCCTCTAGCACATCTCCTCCACTTCACGCACATTAGTTCTTGAACCTCACCTCTCCCAATGCAACAAGGACAGAACCCCCCTCCAAGACCTCATTGTCAAACCCACCAACCTCTGCATAATTTGCATCATCCTCTGCCACCTCCAAACAGTCCCCACCACCAAAGATATATTTCCCTTCCGACCCCTATCAGCGTTTCGGAGAGACCATTCTCTCAGTAACTCCCTCGTCAAGTCCACACCCCTCACCAGCCCACACCTGGCACTTTTCCCTGCCACCACAGAACGTGCAAAACCTGCGCCCACACCACTCCCCTCACCTCTGTCCAAAGCCCCAAGGATCCTTCCACAACCATCAGAAATTTACCTGTACCTCTACCAATGTCATCTACTGCATCAATTGCACCCGACGTGGTATCCTCTACATCAGGGAGACAGGACGCCTTCTTGCGGATCGTTTCAGAGAACATCTCTGGGACACCCGCACCCACCAACCTCACTGCCCTATGGCCGAACATTTCAACTCCCGCTCCCACAGCATCAAGGTCATGCAGGTCCTGCGCCGCCTCCACCACCAAACCATCATCACCCAACATCTGGAGGAGAAACACCTCAAATTCCGCCTTGGAACTCTGCAACCACACGGGATAAATGTGGATTTCAATAGTTTCCTCATTTCTCCTCCCCCCACATTATCCAGTCCCAAGCCTCCAATTCGGCACTGCCCTCCTGACCTGTCCATCACTTCCCCCCCCTCTGACCTATCACCTTCTCCCTCAGCTTCATCCACTTACCGCTTTCTCAGCTACCCACCCCACCCTGCTCCTATTTATCTCTCAGCGCCAGCCCACAGGCCTCATTCCTGATGAAGGACTTATGCCCAAAACATCAATTCTCCTGCTCCTCGGATGCTGCCTGACCTGCTGTGCTTTCCCAGCAACACACTCTCGACTGTTAAAAATTACACTCCTGTATTCAACTGGATTTTTTTTTTAATTACGAGCATTTGTACATTGGATGCTTGAAATTCAAAACCTCCTGTGTATGGAAGTGTTCATGATTAGGCAGTGTGCCTATACAACACCAGGACTAAAAAAAATGTTTGAGCTACACTTGCAGTCGAAGGCTCTCAATTATGATTTTGAAATTATTTTATCTGTCAACTTTATCACTTAAACGATTATGGGTGAATCTTGACCAGATAGGCCAATGGGCTGAGGAGTAGCAGATGGAGTTCAATTTAGATAAATACGAGGTGCTGCATTTTAGAAAGGCAAATCAGAGTAGGACTCATACACTTAATCGTAAGGCCCTTGGTAGTGTTGCTGAACAAAAAGACCTTGGATAGTTCCCTGAAAGTGGAGTTGCAGTGAAGGAGTTTGGTAGCTTGATGCTATTAGTCAGTGCATTGAGTATAGGAGCTAGCAGTCATGTTGAGGTTGTAGGGGACATCGGTGAGGCCACCTTTGGAATACTGCATGCAGTTCTGGTCTCCATACTTCGAAGAAGGATGTTGTGAAAGTTGAAAGAGTTCAGAAAAGATTTGCAAGGACGTTGACAGGGTTGAAGGATTTGAGCCAAAGGGAGAGGCCGAATACAAAGAGGCTATTTTCCACGCGGGGACAGAGAATGCAGAGTGACCTTATAGAGGCTTATAAAATCATAAAAGGCACGTATAGGGTGAATAGAGGTCTTTTCCCTGGGGTGGAGGAGTCCAAAACTAGAGGGCATAGATTTAAGGTAAGAGGGAAAAAATTACAAAGGGACTCAAGGGGGAATTTTTTACACACAGAGGGTGCTTCATGTATGGAATGAATTGCCAGAGGAAGTGGTGGAGGCTGGAACAATTACAACATTTAAAAGGCATCTGTGCGGGCATGTGAATAGGAAGGATTGAGAGAGATGTGGGCCAAATGCTGGCAATTGGGACTTTGATTAATTTAGGATACTTGGTCAGAATGGATGAGTTTAACCGAAGGGTCTGTTTCTGTGCTGTACTTCTTTAAGACTCTATGATGGGCAAAAAACAAATTTACTATGTTTGTTGGAATCAGTACATTATCATAATGTTCCAGATAGTATGGTTCTGTGATGTAGGCTTAATGGATCAACTGTCAAGATTAGAGTGGTTCTGGAAAAGCACATGAAAATCGATGTTTCGGGCAAAAGCCCTTATTGAAGGGCTTTTGCCTGAAATATCGATTTTCTTGCTCCTCGGATGCTGCCTGACCTACTGTGCTTTGCCAGCACCACACTAATCTTGACTCTAATCTCCAGCATCTGCAGTACCCACTTCAGTCTTAATGGATCAAGTGGCTTCCTCTTGCTCACTAACTTCGTATGTGCCTCTTTGCCAATATATTCTGGCTTGAAGATGCAAAGCAAGACAAAATCAATTCAGATGCAGTGTGAGCGGTCTGGCTTTCAATATCATATTATTCCCATGTTTCTACAAATAACGCAAGCATGGGAGGGAAATTATAATGCAATTTAGTACAAAGAATAGAAATAAATGGCACACAGTCTTTTCAAATACCTTGGTAGCAACAAGGAAAACAAAAGAAAAATCTTTAGCAGTAGCCTAGTAATATGGTAATCTCAGCATAGTGCCTTTTAAACAATCAGTAGCTCTAAACGATAATAATGCTCTTTAAAATAAAGGTGGTGATTCTCAGAGTGTAGTGCATGACAGTAAAAGGAACATTGCTGAACAGATGGAAGGCAAGAAAAAATATGATGTAATTGTGGACTAAAATGTATTCTCACAGATTGGTGAATGCATTCTGTATAACTTTAGAATGCAACCTGACAATGTTAAGTTCACTACCATATATGGACTTGTGGTAAAACTGGGAGAGCTGGAAAAATTGGTCCAATTCTCCAAATTTCCCAACATATTTCCTATGTATGTCCTGTTTCATTGGCATGGCAGATCCAGCAAGGCAAGAAAAGAGAGTAACCTTAGGTGCCCTCAATATTGATTCCGACCAATCAAGTCTCATGGCATCAAATCAAACATGGAAAACAGATACATTGCATTAATCGCTGCCCTCCTTCAATGAATTTATATCTTTCAATGTTAACGTCACTTGGAAGAAGCAGTGAAGGTAGCAATAGCATCAAATATACTCTGAGTGGGCAACTTCAATGACTATCAAGATGCTAAGTTATATGGCTGCTGACTGCATTGGCAAAATCGTGAAGGGCATATTAACCAGACTGGCTCAAGGTGGTGAGCAGGAAAATCGACATTTTGGGCAGGAGCCCTTTATCATTCCTGATGAAGGGCTCATACAGCAAGTCAGGCAGCATCAGAGGAGGTGCACTACAGGAGGAAAAATCCAACGCAGCCCATTACCACTGTATCAGTCTACTCTTGATCATAAGTAGGGTAGGTGTTGATGACAGCACTAGATGCTCAGCAATGATATGCTCACTAATGTTCAGTTTGGATTCTGTCAGGGATACTCAGCACCTGACCTCAATACATTATTTATCCAAAAAGGAGCAGCACGGGGGACCCGGGTTCTATTCCCACCTCGGGCAATCGGCTGTGTGGAGTTTGGACATTCTTCCCATATTTGCATGGATTTCCTCTGGACGCTCCGGTTTCCTCCCACAATCCAGGTGAATTGGCCATGCTAAATTGCCCATAGCGTTAGGTGCATTAGTCAGGGTGAATATAGGCTAGGGGAATGGGTCTGGGTGGGTTACTCTTCGGAGGGTCGGTGTGGACTTGTTGGGCTGAAGAGCCTGCTTCCATACTGTAGAGAATCTAATCTAATCAAATATGGAGTTTATAATGACAGCTTTTCATATTATGCAGCATTTGAACGAACGCCTTAGCAAAATAACAGCTAATCAGAATTATTGGTGTGGGAAGGGTGGATTGTGGCTGCTGATGGTCCATTATTTTATCATTGCTAAAGTTCCTCAGAGTAGTTTCTTAAACCCAACCATCTCAGCTAATTGATCAATGATCCTCCTTTCAGCATAAGGTCATAAGTGATGATGTCCACAGGTGACTGCACCAATGTTCAGCATTCCGCAGACAAGAGAGCAACTTCATGCAGCAAGACCTGGACAGCAGTCAGGCTTGGGTTGAAAAGCAAGTTAAAATGTGTGCCACACAACGTTGGGCAATGACCATTCCCAACAAGAGAGAATCTAACCATGAGCCTTTGACATTTAATGATATTACCACTGCTGAACCTCTTACAGTCAATCTCCTACAAGATTATCATTGACCAGAAAGTGAACTAATAAATACTATTACTGTAAGAGCAGATCAGAAGCTAGAATTCTGTAGCAAGTTAATTGTACAAAGCTACAGAACAGGAATTTGGGAGTCCTCTCCATGAACCACAGAAAGCTAGCACTCAAGTTCAGCAGGTAATCTAGAAGGTGAATTGAACATTGGTTTTTATTTCAAAGGGAATACAGTATAAAAGTAGGGAGGTTTTGCTAAAACTACATAATGCATTAATCAGATCACAGCTGGAATACTATAAATAGTTTTGGGCCCTTCATCCAAGGAAAAGTATACTGGCATTGGAGACAGTCCAGACAAGGCTCACAAGACTGATCCTGGATTTGGAGGGACAGGCTTTTGAGGAGAGGCTGAGTAGGTTTGGCCAGTGTTTATTGGAATTTAGTAACATTGAGGCAACCTTATTGAAGTATGCAAAAATTCTAAATGGACTTGATGAGGTAAATGTTGAAATGATTTTTTCTCCTCTAGAGTCTAGTACCAGAAAGCATAATTTCAGAGTAATAGGTCACACATTTATAACAGAGGTGAGGAAGAATTTCCTTTCTCAGAGGGTAGTGAATCTGTGAAAATCTTTACTGCAGAGGGCTATCGAGACTGGGTCATTAAATACATTCAAGGCTGACACTGACAGATTTTTAAGCAACAGAATTAAGGGTTGTAGAAAATAGGAATGAAAGTGGACTAGAGGGTTACCAGGTCAGCTATGATCTCAGTGAATGGCAGAACAGGCATAATGGACTAAATGGTCTACTTCTGCTCTGAAATCTTCTGGTTTCATGGAATAGTTCACCTAGCTTTCTCACCATCTATCAGGCACAAGTCAGAAATGTGATGGAATATTCCCCACTTGCTTGGATGGGTTCAGCTCCAACAACAAAGCAGCGCACTTCACTTGCAGTCCCATCACCAATATCGCCATTTCCTCTCTCCACTATCTCATGGGCAATTAGGAATGGGAAATCAATGTTGGGATAGACAGCAACGTTTATATTCTATGAACGAATAAATGAAAAGAAAAGCCATCATCCTGCTGGATGGACAACTATCCCATCACTTTCACGCTCTCCAGCAATGTGCAATGGGAACAGTGTGTATTATCTGCAAAGTACAACTCGCTAAGGCTCCTTCAAAAGCACTTCCAAATCCGCAACTCTTAGCAGGTGCATGGGAATATTATTACCTGCAAATTTCCCTCCAATTAACAGACCATTCTGAATTGGGAATACATCAGTCTTACACTGCTCCTGAGATAAAATCCTGGAACTCCCTCCTTTGCAGCACAATGGGTGAACTCCTGCCACACAGACTGCACAGTTCAGGAAGTGTGCAACATCACAACTGGGGGCAATTAGTCATGATTAATCTACATTCCACAAATATATTTAAAAAAACAAAATCAGATTGTAAGGTAAGTATGCAAGGGTTCAATATAATGCAGTTTACAGTGAGGAAGCCTTACTAGCCACATTAAAAAAATGTAAAATTTACCTACTGCATCACTTGAAATGACAAACCAAAATAATGGTATCTTTGCCAGTGTGATTCCAGATGCAAAATTCACATTTTTGTAAAAGTACTTAAAAGTTACACCTCTATTAAACTTCAACTTTAAAATAGTGTTATAGTAGCTAACACAAATGGACCCAATTAAAAGGTTTATTTTGCTCAAAGCAATGCATGTTAATTTAGTCAGGAAACTATAACCTACTGCAGATGTCAAATTCTCAACCTGAGGATTTGTCTTCATTACTGAGACAATAAAGGGGTTGTCAAGTCTTCCTGTAGATCTACCTTACAGTTGCATCCAAACTCAGCAAGAGAGTATGCGTAATTGCTTTCCCTGCTGAAAAGAAAATAAGTACCTGCAATGAACAATAACTGGCTCATTGTCTCTTCCGATTCTTTTCTGTCTCACACAAGTCACAAAGTCAAAGAAATCCATTGGATCATCAGGAACGCCATGATCAGGCCATGCTACGTACTGAAGATGACTGACACCACGTTCTAGGCCCGTCTGCATCAACAGAAAAACACAAAGTTGAAATTGATGATTTTTTGTCATCTTGTTCTTTATTAATATTTACTTCAGATTGTTGCCAATTCTGAGATTAAAGAAAAACAGAAAATGTTGGGACATGCAATTCATCTGTTAGTAACTAAAAAGAGAAACACAGGTTAACCTTTGGGCGGGACCTTTCACCAGAATTGATTAAAAAAGAAAAATCTATACAACTTATTTAGTTTAATGATCCATGGTTAAACATACACCCACATGTCAATACTTTATTTAGCGAAGCAGAATTATAAAAGGAATTGTTTTTGAAATTGCTTCTGGTGACATTGCTATTTTGGCAGAAAGAGAATGGTAGGCATCATGAAATTTTTCTGGTATCTCCTGTTTTACAGTGAAGAAATGTTTCTTGGAATGATTACTTTTCTCTGGGGGAAAAAAAAAATCTTCAGTAGAAAATTAGCCTGCTCCAAATTTCTGACTTGCTCAGGACAGAATTTATTCTCCCCCCCATTTGAGACACTTATCACCAAGATTAGTATCAGTAGGAACAGCAAAATAGAATGCTTACCAACAGTATTCACAAAATAGGAAAACAAATATTCAAATTAACAGAAAGCATTGAGGAACATTCACATCACACAAATACCGGGCTATGACCATCACCAATATGAGACAATCTGATCACTACCCCTTGACATTCAATAGTGTTATCATCACTGAATCCCTCACTAACAACACCCTGGGGGTTATCATTGACCAGAAACTCAACTGGACTCACCACATAAACATAGTGGTTACAAAAGCAGGTCAGAGGTTAGGAATACTGCAGTGAGTAACTCACCTCCTTACTCCTCAAAACCTGTCCACCATCTGCAAGGTACAAGTCAGAAGTGTAATGGAATACCCCCCACTTGCCTGGATGAGAGCAGCTAGGAGAAAGTGAGGACTGCAGATGCTGGAGACCAGAGTTGAAAAGTGTGGTCCTGAAGAAAGGCTTATGCCCGAAACGTCGATTCTCCTGCTCCTCGGATGCTGCCTGGCCTGCTGGATGAGAGCAGCCCCAACAACACTCAAGACGCTTGACACAGGACAAAGCAGCCCGTTTGACTGGCACCACATAAATAAACATCCAGTCCCTCCACCACCAATGCTCAGTAGCAACAGTGTGTATTGTCTATCTTCAAGATGCACTGCAGAAATTCAAAGCTCGTCAGACAATTCAAACCCATGACTACTTCCACCTAGAATGATAAGGGCAGCAGATTCATGGGAACACCACCACCTTCAAGTTCCCTTTGAAGCCACTCATCATCCTGACTTGGAAATATATCGCCGTTCCTTCACTGTCACTGAGTCAAATCCTGAAATTCCCTCCCTAATGGCATTGTGGGTAAACCCACAGCAGGTGGACTGCAACGGTTCAAGGCAGCAGCTCACCACCACTTTCTCATGAACAATAAATACTGACTAGCCAGTGACACCCACATCCCACAAATGAATAAACAAAAAAGATCTGTTTTCAATTGTCAAAGTATTGCTTTCAGAAACAGAATGTAACGTTAAAAGGTTGATGCAGTAAACAGAATTTGGATGAACAAGAAATGTCCTTAAAAGACCGTGCAATCAGTGCTGACCAAAGCTGATAACTTAACATTTCAATAGTTTGGCAGAAAGGTAAAGGAGGCATCACAGATCTATTAAAAAAGGACGAGATCAGTACAGTAGTCAAACTTATCTAGGCTTGGAAGGTAAAGGATCATTTTGGGTGGTGTTAAATCACAAGGAAAGGATTTATTGGTGGGAATAGACCAAATGCCACTTGACAGTAGCTACATGTAGGGCAGGCATAAGTCCAAAACTAATGGGAGCACATAAGAAAGGTACTGCAATAATCTTGCACAACTTTACTCTTCATTTAGAGAGGATAAATCTACTGGCAAATGTAGCCTTGGAGGACAAGTTAATGGAGAGCATCCAACTCAGTTTCTTGGACTAATATGTTGTGGAACCAAACAGGGAATGAGATTATTTTAGATTGTTACTTAATGTTGTCTGATTACACATTACCCAATCTAATTTTAAAGATCCTCTCTCAGCAAGAGTAATCACAGCATGATAGAATTTCAAATTTAGTTTGAGGATGAGATATTTGAATTAGAAACTGGAGTCTCAAACTTAAATAAAGGCAGCTACAGGAATATGTAGACAGTGTTAGCTGAGCTGACCTGGCCTGGAAACTAGATGAATATGCAAAACAGATAAACTGTGGCAGACATTTGATGAAATGTAACATAATTCTCAACAAAATAAAATCCATGAAGAAAGACAGTCTCTAAAGACTATCTGCAACATCTACAGCTAACTAAGGTAAAGATACCATCAAATTTAAAGAAAAGACAAATGTTGTTGCAAAATATTGTGCATGCTAAAATCTTTAGAAACCAAAGAATATGAGAGAGAACTTGTAAGAAATATGTTTAAAGAGAGAGTAAGTACTTCGATAAGAATATAAATGTGAAGACAGTAGCTAAAGTAATGAATCTTCAGAGGATGAGAGTGGGGAACAGAAGTGGAAACAAAGGAAGTAGCAAAAACTTTGAACAAATATTTTGTATCTGTCTTCATAGTAGAAGACATTATAAACAAGCCAATGACGGTAGAAAATTAGGATGCAAAAAGTGAGGAAGGAATTTAAAATAATCTTTGTCACTAGAGGAAAGGGTACTGTTAAGTTCTAATGTTAAAGGTTGACAAGTTTCTTCAACCTGACTGTCTGCATCCTAGGGTCTTGAATGATGAAGCTGCAGGTAGTGGGTGCATTGGGTGTAATCTTCCAAAACTTTCTTATATTCAGTAAAGGACCCAGCAGCTTGCAAGATCACAAGCAATATGGACCTATTAAAGGAAAGATAGACACAAAGTAGGAAACTGTGTCTAATTGGCCTAAAAGGAGTCATTGAAAAAAATTCTGGAATTCATTATTGGGCAAATAATGGGAGGGCACATAGAAAATCATAATACAGTCAAGAGGAGTCAATATGGAAGTGAAATCACATTGCACAAGGTTCATAAGAGTTCTTTGAGCATGAAATGGTCAGGGTGGATAGAAGGAACCAGTAAATGTAGTGCATTTGGATTTCCAAAAGGTATTCAATAAGATGCCATTTAAATATTACTACACAAAATAGGAGCTTGGCGTAAAAGACCAAAGTGAATAAAGGATTGGAAAACTGAAACTAACTGGTGCTGGAGGAATTAATGCTTGCAAGGAAGTTGTAAGAAAGACACTAAGAACCTACAAAGAGATAAAACTAGAATAAGTAAGTGAGTGGACAAATAAATAACAGAGGAGTGTAATGCAGGAAAATGAGGTTATCCAGTTTGGCAAAAAGAACAGAGAAGCTGAATAAAGAATTAAACATAGCCTCTCGAGATTCAATGGAATTATCATCACTGAATTTCCCCATTAACAACCTGCAGTTTATTACTGACCAGAAATGGAACTGGACCAACCATATAAATACTTCGGCTACAACAGCTGGTTAGAGTTAAGGAAGTCTATGGTGAGTAAACCACCTCTTTGTCTTGCCAAAGCTATCGATAAAGGCACAAATTCACAGTGTGACAGAATATTATCGATGTTCCTGAATAAGTGTTAGTTTAACAACACTCAAAGTTTGACAGAATCTACGACAAAGTAGTCTATTTGATTAGCTCCACAACTACTACCTTCAACATTCACTTGATTCATCACTGACACACATGGTAACAGTGTGTACCTTTACAAGCTGCACTGCAGTAACTCACTAAAGCTCTTTTGACAGCACGTTTTAAACCCACAACTTCGATCAACTCGAAGGAAATGGCAGCAGTCACATGGGAATAGCACCACCTGCAAGTTCTTCTCTATGCCACAGACGGTCCTGACCGAAAACTATGGCACTGACCACTGGTCAAATCCTGGAACGCCTTTCTTAAGAGCACTGCGGATTTTCCTCCACAAAGGAGAGCACAGTGCACAGGAATAGGCACATAAGATTGTGCTGACACAAGATGTCTACTGAAACGAAAAACCTTTTGGCTCTACATGGTCCATATCCTTCTACTCCCTGTCTATTCATAGATCCGTCAAGGGGCCTCTTAAGTGTTGCTAATGTATCTGCCTGCTATGGCATTGCATTCTAAGCACTTTGCACCTTCTGTAAAAACTTGCCACTCACTTCTCCTCTAAACTGATCTACTTTTACCTTAAACCTATGCCCCTGAGTAACTGACATTACACCCTGTGAAGATGATTCCGACCATCCATTCCATCCTTGCCTCTCAGCCATTTCCTGGACCACTCTCCCAAACTGTCTAGATCCTTCAGCAGCCTCCCCACTTCCTCAGTACTACCTGCCTGTCCACCTAACTTCATATCATCAGCAAACTTCGCTAGAATGCCCCCAGTCCCTTCATCCAGATCATTAATATATAATGTGAACAGCTGCGGCCCCAACACTGAACCCTGTGGGACACCGCTTGTCACCAGCTGCCATTCTGAAAAAGAACCTTTTATCCCAACTCTCTGCCTTCTGTCAGACAGCCAATCCTCAATCCATACCAGTAGCTCACCTTGAGCACGATTTTTATACCATTATTATGTTCTTATACAATTAATTATTAGAAATTAAAGAAAAGATTCTCGTGCACCAATCCTTTCTTTCCCTAATCCTTCTAGAATAAAATAAATTGCTTAGATTTTTCTACATTTCTGCAAGAGAAAAATGCCGACAGTGATTTTTACGTTACAAGTGGTTAAAAATGCTGTCAAACAATTTTATAATTACACATAGAAACTACATTTATATCAATAGAATTTAAACCTGAGCTAGTGCATCAGAAAGTAAGAAGACTTGACTATAAAGTTTTAATGTAATTATACTGTAGGCTGCAGTAAACTAAACTTATTGCTAGCATAACATAACAGGGTTACTTTCACAACAATGTTCACACATTATTTTCAATTGATGGATTTTCTGTCCTGCAACTGCCTGATTTTGTCTAATGAGGGTGCAAAACTATATAGAATATCACCTCTCAGATTCTCCTTTCCAGATGGTCTACACTGAATATATCTAGTTTTCATCCTTCTGACACTTGATACAGGGGAACAGTCAAAGTGCTTACCTGCACCGTCTCTCTTGCTTCTTAGCCTTGAAAACTGAATATAGCAATCATGGCAAAATCGGAACAGAACATTACAAAGGTTCATTTCTGCCTTCAAAGACCTATACTTTATCCTTTTGGCACTATAACTCAACATTTCAGGAGTCTTGTTGGTTGTCACAAAGTCACACAGCATAGAGTTAAACTCTTTGGTCCAACTAATCCATGCCAACCAAGTTTCCCAAAATAAACTAGCCCCTCTTGCCTGCATTTGGTCCATAACCCTCTTAAACTTGACTATTCATGTACTGATCTAAATGTCTTATAAATGTTGTAATTTTAGCTGCATCCACCACTTCCTTTGGCAGTTCATTCCCCATACTAACCATCCTGTGTGAAAAAGTTTCCCCCATCGGTCCCTATTAAGTCTTTGTCCTCTGACTTTAAACATATGCTCCCTAGTTTTCAACTCCTTTACCTGAGGGAAAAGATCTTTGCTATTCACCTGATCTATGTCCCTCATGACTTTATAAACCTCTATAAGATCACTCCTCAACTTGAAAAAAGTTCCAGCCGGTCTTTCTAACTCAAACCCACCAGCCCTAGCAAAATCCTGGTAATTTATTTCTGAACACTCTCCAATTTAATAATATGTTTTCTATAGTAGGGTGACCAAAACTGTGCATGGTACTCCACAAGAGGCCTAACCTGTACAGGTCCTGTACAACTGCAACATGACATCCCAACTCCTACACTCAATGGTCTGACCAACGAAGGAAAGTGTGCGAACTGCCTTCTTACCCACCCTGTGACACAAATTTCAAAGAATTATGTACCTGACCCCCTTGGTGTCTGTTCTACAAGACTACCCTGGGCCTTACCATTAACTGCATAACTCCTGCCCGTGTTTGTTTTACCAAAATACAAATTAAACACCATCTGCCACTCCAATTGATCAGGATTCTTTACTGTCGATTGTACCACCAATTTTGGTGTCATCTGCAAATGTACCAACCACGCCTCCTAAGTTCTCATCCAAATCGTTTATATAAAATGTCAAACAAAGTTGAGCCAGCACTGATTCCTATAGAACATTACTGGTCACAGGCTTGCAGTCCTCTAACACCACCCTTCATTTCCTGCCATTAAGCCAATTTTGTATTAAATTGCCAAGGTCTCCCTGAATCCCACATGATCTAACTTATAGTTAGTCTACCATGCAATACCTTGTCAAATGCTTTACTAAAGTCCATGCAGATGACTACTACTCTGCCCTCAATCTTTTTGGTTACGTCAAAAAATTGTATATTAGTATTAGTCATGCACAATTTTGAGTTTTCCTAAACTCCTAGGTTTCTTTCAGTTTCATCCTCAGCTATATTTAATATCTTACAAAGACTCTGCACGATTTCTATTCTTCCTTTACAGAAGTTTGAATGTGCATTGTCTCTTGTTGGAACCCTCACTGATTTTATTATTATTTTTATTATGTTATTGATTTTGGTTTGGAGCTGTGAACCAAGAGCCGTTAGCTGATAATGACTTGTGGACTTTGAAGCAGTTTGTGATAAAAGGAAAAGAACACATCAAACAAGCTTTGTTTACTTCAAGAACTAAGGTGACCCTGGCCCATGGCTCCAAGAAAATAGCCAAGGAGTTCACACCTACATTTGTGAAACAACACATCAGGGAAGCTGATTAAGTCATCTGGCCAGTCTTTTATTTATTCCTTAATTGTATTGATTCCTTAATTCGCTGTGTGTGAACAGAGCCTGAAAATGAAAGTTTCACGTTTAAAACAAACATTAATTAGATTACTATGATGCTTAATTTTCTTTCTGCTAAAGTTAATGTATTGACTAAGTAGCAAGTCTTTTGTTGAAGGTACAAAACTGGTGTCTGGAAATTAATTGTTCAAAAGGTCTGGGATCGTTTATTCAAAAGTCTGCTTAGGAGCCATTGGAGTGAATATTGTGGATCTTCAACTGTTAAATTTTACTGTATTGCAAATTCAGAGCTAGAAAGGCTGATTTGGTCTGTATTGTAATACTCTGCACTAACGTTTACTTAATTATTCTATCTATTCACACACATTTCCCCTCTCAGTTTTGTATCATCTACAAATCTGACCACCTTGTCTTAAATTTCTGGATTCAGGTCATTTATGCAAGTCAAAAACTGAAGTTGACACAACACAAAGCTCCGAGGCACTAAGTACTTCCATCTTGTTCCACATAATTCTGATAATTCTTTTCTTATGCACTTGCAGGCTCAGCAGGTACTTCCCAAGAAGCATAGGGCAAAATCTTGTCAACTTATTCCTTGCCTGAAAGGTAGATTAATTCAGCCAGGAACCCAACTACTTACATTGTATGCCGTGCCACTGTCCATTCCTGTAGCAAACTAATTACCATTCTGGCTTTCGATTCTCCAATCGAGGAGGATAAATATACTGAAATAAGCAATGAAGAATCTCTACTTTATTGGAACCCTGCAGGACTCCCAATGTCAGTAGAGATTACACTTTATAAACAATGTGAAGGAATACAGAACTGTTTTACCAGTGAAAAACTTGGAAAGACTGCTCCCTACAGATGATGAATGGTCGAGTGAGGGCAAAAGAATTCATTTCCTTCAAGATGACAGGAGACCAACAGCCTCATAAAGCAGGAATGGCTATCAGCCAGAGCACGGTCAGTAGTGAAAATGTGGTGCTTGAGTGTAGGAAAAGGTTTAGTTACCTTAGGAGCAATAAGCAATATTTCCTCTAAGCTGTGTTGCTTTGTAGATCAAAGTCAGCCTCTAAGTTTTTTGCCCAGGAGGTACTTCTTTAGTTAATCATGAAGCTACATTTCATTGGCAGACAGAAAATATAAAAATAGGAAAGGAAATTCCGAGCCAGCAATCGTCCAGAACTCAATTCTCTATAATACTGTTTTATTTACAGCAGAACCTTCTTGGTATAGTTTGGGCTTAGCAGTCACCAATATACCCCTAGAACTCTACTAAACACTTCAGATGGCAAACAGTCACATCCACCTTGAAGGATGAAGAACAGTGATCACTTTTCATACTTCCAATTGTCTGCCTTTTTTTCCATCATCAGGGAGAGGTAGATACTTGGGGCTAGAATTGCAGCCATATAAGAGAAAGTCCTAAAGGTAAGTAGGATAACAAAAGTTTAGGCAGTTAGTAATGAGAGGAGAGTGAGTGACCCAGGGAAATGATGACAGCATTAGATATCACATTATCATTGAGCATTTAATTGTCACTCATGTCAAAACAAGATGTGGGGCAGAGTTTGCACAAGGATCATGATTGTGAGGCTTTCAAAACCACTAACACACTTCTCAATGAAAGGTGCTTGAAAAAGGCCTGAGTAATGATGTGCTACTGCAAAGCAAGCTGTTCCTTCTCCTCCTAGGATGTCAATAAACAATGCACTCAGGAAGGCATTTTTCAGCTCTCCCTCAAATCCAAAGTACAAAAATATAAATTCCCAATTTCCACTTCCCTCTGGCACAAGTTCCAGTCCCCTCAATAGTGCCATGTTGTCCAGAGAACAGAGGTCTATTACAATCCTGAAGATCCATTCTGGAGCAAATTGATGAATGTCCCCGATCAGTCAAAGCAGCAGAGCTCAATCTGACCTTTTTGTTGTGCCGAATTCTATGCCTCTACAACATAATTTTCACTACAGGTAGCACTGAGGTCTTCATAACATCTTCCAAGTTTGCCAGAAGTCACTCGTTGAAGATACCTGGTGGAAAACCTATAGAACTTGAGGCACTTGAAATATGAAAGTGTCATGGCAGCACAGACTTTTATTATTCTGTCCCTGTGGTCACATAGCAGTTTCACATTAAGGAGATCCCCTTCTAATTTACAAATACATTTGGCTGCTCTTTTGGTGACTTCATTGCCATTAGATTCTTAGGGGGTTTGACAGGGTAAATGTAGAGAGGTTTTATTCCCCTCGTGGAAGAACACAGGACCACAGGTCATAATCTCAGGAAAAAGGATCACCTTTTTAAAGGCAGAGTTGAGGAGGATTTTTCCTCGGAGGGTGGCGATTTTTTTTTCTTAATTAATTCATGGGATCGAGGTGTTGTTGGCTGTGAGAGCATTTATTGCCCATCCGTAGGTGCCCTTGAGAGGGTGGTGGTGAGCTGCCTTCTTTAATTGTTGTAATCCATTTGCTGTGGGTCCACCATAAAATGCCATTAGGGAGGAAGTTCCAGGATTTTGACCCAGTGACAATAAAGGAATGGTACGTGACTTGGCAGGAATGTGCAGTGGTACGTTCCAATGTATCTGCTGCCTTGTCCTGCTAGATGGTAGTGGTCATCGGTTTGAAAGATCCTATAGAATTCGTTACATCAGAGGGCTATCTAGGCTGAGCTTTTAATATAGATTTTAATCAGTAAGGGAATCAAGAGTTCTGAGGCAATGTTAGGAAAGTGGAGGTGAGGATTATCAAATCAACTATGATCTCATAGCCTAGGTTTAAGTCTGCTTTTCATAGTAATAGTGACCATGATAGCTATCACAAATAGTTGTAAAAACTCATCCGGTTCACAAGTATACTTCAAGGAGAGAAATCTGCCATCCTTACCTTGTCTAGCCTACTTGCAAGTAGAGACCCATACCAACATGGTTGACTTTTAACTGCCTTCTGAAATGTCTTTCAAGACTTCGTTTTAAGGATGGGTGAACAAATTCTGGCCTTAGCAGTGGCATCCACATCTCAAAAGGATTTCCTTTGTTGATCAAGTTTTCTACTCTAATTTTTAATCACTTTCCCTTGACTTGAGAGTGAATTTATTTTTCCATTCAATCCAGAAGTTCAACATTAGTCCTAACTTGGCAATACAGCTGCTTAAAAAATTAACTCCTCAATAAACACTGATTTTCTTAGAATGGGATGATTTCTAAATTAGTTAGTTTACTTGTAAAATTGACATTTTATATTGTGAAAGGGAAGTTTATATGAATTGCATACATACGTTTATTTTATTTAGCAATTGACAGTCAGAGTCCAGGAGATGTAAAGCTCAGCAACAGACCCTTCAGTCCAACTATTCTAATAAATCTAGCCCCATTTGCCAGCATTTGGCCCATATCCCTTTAAACCTTACCTATTCATAGACCCATCCAGATGCTCTTTAAATGTTATTGTACCAGTGTCCACCACTAACTCTGGCAGCCAATTCTAGATATGCACCATCCTATGTGTGAAAAAGTTGCCCCTTAGGTCCCTTTAAATCTTTCCCCTCTCACCTTAAACCTATGCCCTCTAGTTTTGGACTCCCCTAACCCTGGGAAAAAGACCGTGGCTATTTACCCTATCCATGCCCCTCATGAATTTATAAACGTCTATAAAGGTCACCCCTTAAGCCTATGATGCTTCAGGGAAAATAGCCACAGCCTATTCAGCTTCTCCCTATAGCTCACATCCTTCAACTCTGCTAACATCTTTGTAAATCTTTTCTGAACCCTTTCAAGTTTCACAACATCCTTCTTGTAGCAGGGAGACCAGAATTGTATGCAGTATTCCAAAAGTGGCCTTGCCAATGCCCTGCACAGCCACAACATGACCTCAGAAAGCCTATGCTCAATGTACTGACCAATAAAAGCTAGCATACCAAACACCTTCTCCACTATCCTGTCTACCTGCAACTCCTCTTTCAAAGAACTACGAACCTGTACTCCAAGGTCTCTTTATTCAGCAACACTTCCCAGGACCTTACCACTAAAATGTATAAATCCTGCCCTGATCTATCTTTCCAAAAGGTATGACCTCACGTTTATCTAAACTAAATTCCACGTGCCACTCCTCAGTCCATTGGCCCATCTGATTAAGGTCCCCCTATATTCTGAGATAACCTTATTCGCTGTCCACTACACCTCCAATTTTGTTATTATCTATAAACTTACTAACCATACTTCCTATGTTCATATCCAAATCATTTATATTACTGACAAAAAGCAGTGGACCCAGCACAGATACTTGAGGCATATTGCTGGTCAGAGTCTGAAAAGCAACTCTTTCACCACCACCCTCTGCCTTCTACCTTTGAGCTAGATTTGTAACAAATTGATAGTTCTTTCTGTATTCTATGTAATCTAACCTTGCTAAGCAGACTATCATGCGGAACCTTGTCGAACACCTTATTGAAGTTCATATAGATCATGAACACCATTCTGCCCTCATCAATCCTCTTTGTTATTTCTTCAAAACAAAAACTCAAGTTAGTGAGACATGATTTCCCATGCACAAAGCCATATTGACTATCCCTAATCAGTCCTTGTCTTTCCAAATACATATAAATCCTGTACTTCAGGATTCCCTCCAGCAACTTACCCACCACCGTTATCAGGCTCACCAGTCTGTAGTTCCCTAGCTTTTCTTTTCCATCTTTCTTAAATAGTGGCACCACGTTAGCCTACCTCCGGTCTTCCAGGACCTCACCTGTGGCTATCGATGATAAAAATATCTTACCAAGGGGCCCAATAATCACTTTCCTAGCTTCCCACAGACATCTTAGGGGTCCTGGGGATTTACCCACCTTCATGCGTTTGAAACTGTCCAGCACCACCTCCTCTGTAATATGGAGATTTTTCAAGATGTTGCTACTTATTTCCCCACATTCTATATCTTCCATATCCTTCTCCATAGTAAACACTGATGCAAATATCATTTAATATCTCCCCCATCTTCTGCGATTCCACACATAGGCAGCCAGGCTGATCTTTAAGGGGCCCTATTCTCTCCCTAGTTACCCTTTGGTCCTTAACATATTTGTAGAATCCCTTTAGAGTTTCCTTAATCCTATTTGCCAAAGCTAATTTCAGGTGTTGTACATTATGTATTTATGGACAATACATTGGTGCAATATAGCAGTAAGGCAACAATCACTAAATGGTACCCATTTTTTTAAAAAATGAATTAAATAAATTATTACAGCATCTTTGACACAAAATCTCAAATTGCCGCTTAATGGCATCAACAAGTCCATTGTCAGACATTCCAATGTACAACTTTGCTCAAAAACAGTGGGAACGAATAAAGTAGACCCTTCAATAAAAAAGTACAATTATTAGAAAATTCTGTTCATATCTAAATTTCATGAATTTAAATCATCTAAAGTGTTTTTCTGTGAAATTTCATAAATAGCAGCTTGATTATGACTTTATAACAAAGGTGAGTTTAAAATCAAATATCATTTGCAACATTCTGCAAAGATGTGTTTATGATTAGAGAATCTCATGTATGCCAATTTCCTAATGACTCATGCTGCTTAAGTTTTGCACGTAACTACCTAATATTCATGGCTGATTTCCAGTTAAAGAAACAACAGTCTTTCATGTTTTATGATTTTGTTGTCCATAAAAACTAAATGACAGGATATTTTTAGTTGGCGTCACTATCATTATTCATGTAAGATGACATACTGACAGCAATGCAGATTAATTATAAATTACACCAAATTAATTAAAAAATTTACATTAGCTGTCACATAGCAGAAGTTATTTATGATCTTTGAAAACATATGTGCACTGATATATTACAGAAAGGATAGCAGCAACAGCCTCTTTGTAGCTTATTGCTTTGAAGTTGTATGGTATGAAGAAATTCCAATTACACTTCACTATTTCAAATCCAAATTCTCCTTTCAGCATTGCAATCATATATCCTTTATACCACAGAATCTCAATGATTTATTTTCCATTTTCTCAGTACTGAAATTCAGCACCGACTTACTGTGAAGCAGCAAGAGAACTAAAATACATGAAGGAGTATTTAAAGATACAAGACACAGCTAAAGCTAATAAACAAAGAGTTGATCCAGTATGAATGGCGATTGTGACTGGAAGACTGACTGCACTTCAGTTGTTAATCTTTCAAATCTTTGATTTTTAAATTTTCTCTTATTGCCTTTTACAATGGAAGCAATGGAGTGAACAATTTCAATGCCGCATTATGGCATGCATACTTGTAGCATTTCTTTTCTACAGGTTATTTAGTATTTTTACTTGTTTACAATACATTATAAATGCTTCCATGAGCTGGAATTTTTGGGGACATTACTGTTCTTCCCACCTAACTAAAATGGCAGGGGGAGCCCACCTCTAATCCTAGTGGTTGTCTCTCAACCAGTATTGGGAACAGCCATTAAAGAAACTAATGCTATCTTGGGAGGAAGCGCTACCTTATAAAGTTACTGCCAATTGGATGTTGGGCAGCTCTGTCATCCCAACAACACCAGCCACAATTAGTGGCCACAGATAGAAGACTTCATTTATGAGGAGAGGTTCTGAAAGTTATGACTGCTCTCCAAGGAACAGAAGAGGTTAAAAGTTAATACAATTGACATTTTAAATAATGAAAGACTTCGATAAATTAGGTAAGTGAAAAAACTATTCCCTCTAGTGATCGGATTAATAACTAGAGGCCATAGATTTAAATATGTTAGGAAATAAACAAGTGGAGAGATAAAGAGAATATTTTCTCTCCACTCAGAGGATTCTTACAAGAAAGAATGTTCCATTGGGAAGCTGGTTCCATAAATAATTTTTAATAAAGCTGCATAAGGAAGGAGAAAATACAAGGATATGGACAAATGAAGGGGGTGGAGATTAAATGCAAGTGCTCTGTGAATGAGCACGCACATATATAACAGGGTTCATGTCCTTTTTCTATGTCAAAAGATCAGAGATTCTATTTTTTCTGGAATATAAACTTAATTATATTTAATCTTCATTTAATATTTAAGTAACAAATTAATTTCAATCTTTGTAAATCTGTCCCTCAATTAATGTTTTGTAGCTGTGCGCAAATTTCAAAATATTCTTTGCCTGTTCCCCCATGCATCCTGTTTTACTTTCTAAAGTGGAGAAAGTGAGGACTGCAGATGCTGGAGATCAGAACTGAAAATGTGTTGCTGGAAAAGCGCAGCAGGTCAGGCAGCATCCAAGGAACATGAGAGTCGAAGAATGGCTTATGCCCGAAACGTCGAATCTCCTGTTCCTTGGATGCTGCCTGACCTGTTGTGCATTTCCAGCAACACATTTTCAGCTCTTACTTTCTAAAGTATCTGGAACCATGCTGCTTCAGAATTCATTCCTGTCTTAGGCCAAAGATGGACAAAAAACATGAATTTCAGAGAGTAAGTCATAATGACTGCCGAGAAGAGCATCAGGGAAGGGGTGCAGGGAATTTTCATACCGGATGATAATACATAGCACAAAGGAACATTGTTCTGTTTTCATTTAAGAGGTCTCATCTCAGCCTGAGGACAGTATTCTCAGCCCAAACACCCTTCACTGCCTTAACAGGAGCTTCTCTCCAATATAAAGTCAGAAATGGAAACGTTTGTTGATTGCACAGTGTTTAGTTCTAGAGATCACAGAATCTCTACAGTGTGGAAGCAAGCCATTCGGCCCATCAAGTCCATGCTGACCTACTGAAGATCACCCTACCAAAATCCACCCTATCCCTGTAACCCTGCATTTCTACATACTGGGACACCATGATCAATTTAGCATGGCCAGTCCACCTAACTGGCGCATGTTTGGAGTGTGGAAGGAAACCGAAGCACACAGGCCTTTGCCTGAGGGTGGAATCAAACCTGGATTCCTGGCACTGTGAGGCAGCAGAGCTATCCACTGAGCCACCACACTTCCCCTATTCTATTTGAAATTTCTCAAGTAATGGAATAGTTTATGGCTGCCTGCAGCAAAACAATGTTCAGCCTTTAGCTGATAGGTGACAAGAAACATATGCTCACATATAAGCCCTGGAAACTAGCCATCTCCAAGAAGACATGTTTAACCACTTTCCACTGACACGACAGTCATTGCTGAATTCTGTACCATTAAGAGAACATCAAGAGATCAACCATATAAATACTATGACTAAAAAAAAGAACAGCCTGAAGATCCTGAGAAGTCAACTCTCAAACCCCTGAAGTGTTTCTATCATCTACAAGACACCAGTCAACATTGCGTTGGAGTACTCTATACTTTGCCTAGATGAGCACAGCTCCAGCAACAATCAAACAGCCCTCTGCAACTCAGACCAAAGCAACTTGCCAAGAATACTTCAACAGTACATTCCTCATGATTTTCAAACCAAAAGTACTAGACTAATAGATACATGACAACAAAACTTCTGCAGGTTTGACAGCCAAGAGGGTTACCTCAGAGTACAACAGGACCTTAACCAGATGGGCCAATGAGCTGAGAAGTGGCAAATGGAGTTTAATTCAGATAAATGTGAGGTATGCATTTTGGGAAAGCAAATCAAAGCAGGATTTATACACTTAATGGTAAGGCCCTAGGGAGTGTTGCTGAACAAAGAGACCTTGGAGTGTAGGTTCATAACTCCTTGAAAGCGGAGTTGTAGGTAGATAGGATAGTGAAGGCGGCGTTTGGTATGCTTTCCTTTATTGGTCAGAGTATTGAGTACAGGAGTTGGCTGTACAGGACATTGATTAGGCCAGATTTGGATTACTGCATACAATTCTGGTCTCCTTCCTATCGGAAAAGATGTTGTGAAACTTGAAAGGGTTTAGAAAAGATTTACAAGGATGTTGCCAGGGTTGGAGGATTTGAGCTACAGGGAGAGGCTGAACAGGCTGGGTTTGTTTTCCCTGGAGCATCGGAGGCTGAGGGGTGACCTTGTAGAGGTTTACAAAATTATGAAGGGCATGGATAGAGTAAATAGACAAAGTCTTTTCCCTGGCGTTGGGGAGTCTAGAACTAGAGGGCATAGGCTTAGGGTGAGAGGGGAAAGATATAAAAGAGACCTAAGGGGCAACTTTTTCACACAGAGGGTGGTACATGTATGGAATGAGCTGCCAGAGGAAGTGGTGGAGGCTCTTACAATTGCAACATTTAAGAGGCATTTGGATGGGTGTATGAATAGGAAGGGTTTGGAGGGATATGGGCCGGGTGTTGGCAGATGGGACTAGATTGGATTGGGATATCTGGTTGGCATGGACAGGTTGGACCGAAGGGTCTGTTTCCATGCTGTACATCTCTATGACTCTAACAAAGGCGGTTGAGAATAGATCTGCTTGAAGTCTTCAAAATCATGAGAAGTTTGGACACAGTGAATTGGGAGAATATGTTTTGACTTGTGAAAGGAGCAAGAATAAGAGGGCATACCCAAAGCAGTCAATACAGAAAGCAAAAGTGATTGAGGAAATTCTTTTTCATAGAGCGATTATGGTCTGGTATGCCTGAGAAACTAGTGGTGGCCGGTACAATTGAGGCATTCAAAGAGGAACTGGATGGCTACTTGACAAGAACAGATAAGTTGTGGGGAGAAATCACACAACACGAAATGCTCTTTTGAAGAGTTAACACATCAAACATGATGACTAATTACCTCCTTTTGCATTGTAATATTTCTGCAATCCCAACCTTTTTCGTCTCTGGGTCAAAGTCCTGCAACTCCCTAACCAACAAGAGTGTTTTAACTGATGGACTGCAGTGATTCAAAAAGGAACTCAACACTCTTTCTTTAAGGTAATAACTCTTGCCTTGCCAGCAACATCCAGATCCAGTAAATGATCTTTTAAGAAAATTTAGGTCTTCACTCACTAATAGTTGAAGTATTTACTATATTAGTACCAAAGTTAATTGATCTGAACAACCATCTATTACAGGCATAATTAGTACCAATACTTGCATACATCCACTATTCATTAGATGCCAGTGGAAATTATCTACTGAGATTTAAATTAACCTTTGGATTCAAAATAAGTTCCTGTAAGAATTTATTCAACTTTACAGACAAAAAGATATTTATACTTCAGAGTCACTGTTAGAAAGAACAGAAAGTGAAGTAAATCATACAGAACAAAGCATTTTAGACAAATGAACCATTACTTGGCAGTAGCTCAACGACTTCATCAATTCATTGTTTCCAAAGCAATCTCACTTCTTTTTCGAGATCAACACCAAGAAATAATAGCTTGAAACCCTTCGAAAGAAAACATGATTTTGTAGGACAACTGTTCTAGCATGATCTGTTATTCTTCCCTGACTTGAAGAACATAAACAAGAAACACTGTATCCTGTCATTTCCCAACAGATTTTATTTCTGGCACCTGGTGATTTTATTTATAATTTTGAGGATCTGCTTTTTTTTTTAAAACTTCACTGATAACACTTCAGTAAAGGGTTAAGGAGTATATGCTGAAACAAAACATAGCAGTAAACAAAAGATTTATTTGTTTTTGCAATTCAGGAATAAATGACACCTACCTCTAAATTAGTAAGTGTCATTTCTCTGAAAACATAGGCAATGCTATATTCTTCTGAGTGACATGTGACATGAAAGCTGCCATATCTGCATACTTCTGGAGGATCTGGCCAGTACTGATGGCATTTCACCTGTGAAATAAAAGTAAACAACAAACAAAGATTATCTAACTGAACAAGAGTGAAGTAGTTTATAAAAAAAATTCAGAATCAAAAAATAATAAATTGAACTGATGCAATAATATTAACCAAACTATATAGTTAAAGATATTTGAAAATATTAAAAGTAAATATTTTACAGTAAATAAAACATGATAACCTAATGGTTATAGGTACTCACTTACCAGGTCAACTACAGATTACACAATACATTTCTTGTCAGTTATTAATCAATTTATTTGGTCACTGTTTCAAATGTATGAGAATGCACTGTGTGATTAAGATGAGTGATTTATATATATTAATATTTATTTTAGAGCTTGAACTAGCAGCATGAATGCTTTGGACGGTGTATGAAAAATTTTAATAACTGTCAGCTTTTTTGGAGTCATGATTTTCAAACTGTTTATATCAAAAATCAGAAGATTAGAGCCCTCCTGCACTGATAATGGAGATTTCTTTGTATTGTGAATATTTTACAGTTGGACAGGGTAAACATCAATAGGAGTTCTGGCCCATTGTCTGTAAACCCCTTGTCTGCCGAGCCCTTTCTTCTCTGGATTTCACCTCCGCCTATCCACTCATCTCTCCCATCCTACTGCACCCCAACAGCCCCAGGTTCCCCTCCAGCAAAAATACCAATTTTTCTTAGCAGCTTTTAGATCTGATGAAGAGTCACTGGACTTGAAGCATTAACTCTGCTTTCTCCCCCTGGATGCTGCCAGACCTGCTGCGTTTTGTTAGCAATTCCGTATTTATATCGAATGGTATTAGCTTGCTTTTAGTTTAGAAGAATCAAGATTTTTTCTTGCTTAGGAAAAACCCATCGTTTGGAGGGCTCTTGTTTTGAGTTTGTAGAAGATCAGACTTGGGTTACACAGAATATAGAACAATACAGTGCAGAACAGGCCCTTCGGCCCTCGATGTTGCACCGACCTGTGAACTATTCTCAGCTTGTCCACCTACACCATCCTATCATCATCCATGTGCTTATCCAAGGATTGTTTAAATCTCCCTAATGCGGCTGAGTTAACTACATTGGCAGGCAGGGTATTCCATGCCCTTATCAATCTCTGAGTAAAGAAGCTGCCTCTGACATCTGTCTTAAATCTATCGCCCCTCAATTTGTAGTTATGCCCCCTCGTACAAGCGGAAGTCATCATCCTAGGAAAAAGACTTACACTGTCTACCCTATCTAATCATCTTGTTTGTCTCCATCATATTCCCTCTTAGCCTTCTTCTTTCCAATGAGAACAGACCTAAGTCTCTCAGCTCTTCCTTATAAGACCTTCCCTCCAGAAATGCTATAAATAATCAGCGTTTGTGGAGAGAAACAGAGTTAACACTTCAGGCTGTGATCTTTCTTTGAAACTGGAAAAAGCTAGAAATGCAATATATCTTTTAAGGAGGTGAAATGGGAAAGGGTGGGGGTAAAAAAAAGGAAAGGACTGGGAAATATGAAACAAGAAAGGAGTTGATGGGACACAGCCAAAGAAAGCAGTAAGAGGAGAACCCAGAAGAAAAAGTGAAGCTTGCAAATGAAACGTACTGATCTGATTCAATACATTTCAAAATGGAACTCCAGTATAAGCACTGCATAATTTGGGAGAAAAGAAAGAAAACGAGACACCAGAGGAGTTCCAAACAGCCAAATAATGAACAGCTGTCATCAAAGTATAGACTAGAAAAATAACATTAATGCCAACATATACAATGAAAAGGAAATAGAATGAGGGAGTGATTACAATCTCTAAGTTTAAAACACAACATTGAGTTCCAGATGGCTGCAAAGTGCTTCATCAAAACTGTAATTGGCTCAAACACAAAGATGGCCATCAAAATGACTGCCTGTACTGCAGAAATGACCTTAGCTATACTAATTACTGGCAACAGGCATCCCTCAGCCAGACGTATACTCCACGAGCTGTGCAGATGTAGATGGCCTTCTGAGGCTAAATTTCTTCATGTCCAGGGGACATTGACTGAGAATCTGAGGAAGGGGCACTAAAGTCATTCCAGCCATTGAACAGTGTAGCTGCGCACCACCTCATAATGGATGAATGACAAATAGTGGATCTGGGTTGAATTTGGACTTGAGGGGAGGCCTGCCAGTACCAAAGACTTAGACCTAATCTAGAAATAACAGCCACTGCTTCGCTGAATGTCTGAGGGATGGCTCAAGAGACTATCCTTCCAGTTAGAAAGCAGCTATATGTGTCACTTCCGGGTGGAGCTTCTGCACTTGCACCACCTAGAGGTACATTCCAGCAACACATTTGAAATGTGTTGTATTCACACAATAATTGGGCTTTCAGTTACAAAGAATCACATAAAATATACAACATATAGAAATAATGCAACAGTTTATGTACTTTTGGGGAAATCAAAAGCTATTTTTTACATAGGTTAATTGACCCTTAAAAATGAGGATTTGATTTCTGTTTAAAAAAAAGGGTTCTAGGAGGGATCACGAGACCTGGTTGCTTGAGAGATGACCAATATAAAAGAAAGGGTCTGTAAGTTATTTATAGGTATTGCAGGCTCCTGGCGCTAATTGTTGGTTCGAACAGAGTAATTTGAGAGTTCAGAATAAGCTGGAATAATGGAAATATCTTGTTTAGCAGAATTCAGAAGTTTGGATGTTGACGGAAATAATTAAGATGACTTTGGTGATTATTTTCTACTGGTAGTGAGTTGCATGATATAGCCAAGCCAAGAACAGAAAGATATAATACACCATAATTGAAGAATGCTTGAAGCAGGGAAAGTCTAATCAGAGACTACTCTGCTTAAGATACCAGAAGCACTGAATTTGAATATGGAGTTTGCAACCTTTGGGTAGTTGGAAGATATTTGGGGAGACAACTTTGCTGAAAGTAAATGGAAGGCCTGGAAATCTTAGCACATACATGAATCCGTGTCACAGTATGCATAAAAAGCGCTTAATCTTCCAAGTTTTATAAATATCTCACTGTGCTTTTGATTGCAAGTCTAATGGGTGAAGGAGCAAACTGGAGTTAAGATATTTGATTTGGGCAATGATGTTTATTTTATTACTTTTAATGTAACTGACAATTTATGATAGAATGCAATTTCTATAGTTATAATTTCTGTGCAGTAAAATTCTTTTATTTAAACCGGGAGCTTCGTGGCTTCATTCTTTTAGTAAACACCTGTATTTGTGGCTTCTAAAATGAAAGTAATTTCATAACCAGGTTACCACTCTAAGGCAAGTTCATAACACGCGATTCTGCTTAAATTGCTCCGTATCAGTGCTTACGCTCCACAATAACTTTCTCCAAGCATTCTTACTCTAACCTTATTAGAATAATCTCCTTTTAGCTACCTTCTCATGTTCATCCACGACCTTTTTAAAAGCATTGAGGCTAATCACCTCAACTAGTCTCTGTGGCAGCACATGCTACATTCTAATCACTCTCTGGGTGAAACAGGTCCACCCTTTATTGGTTTTCTTGTGACTATCTTATACTTGTAGTTTTCATCTCTGTTAACATGGGATCATCACGATTATAAATTATTGATTATACAAATGAGGCCTGTTCTCTCTAGAATTTAGAAGGTTAAAAGTAAATCTGATCAAAGCCTTCAAGATAGTTACAGGAAAAGACCAGTATATCTGTCTATAGAAACTCTACTGAAGTTACAAAAATCAGAGACTTTGGATCATTCCAATAAATATATTGTTTAACTCCTGACAAACTACTAAACTGACCCACAACTCCCAGACCTGCTCCACCTAATGGGAGCCTGGCAGGCCCTCAGGGCCAACATCTTCAATCCAGCCCACTCTCTAACCACTGCCACCATCACCAACCCTTTTTCCCCTCTGCTGTTAGTGCCAACCCGATTCCCGAACCACTCATCCACACGCTGCTGCTGTCCCTCCAACTCAGCGCAGTTTGACCTGAGTGTCCATGCACACCTCCCTATCTCCCCCATCCAACTGCCAGATCCCAATACCTATCTTACTCACCATCTGCCAGATCTGATTTCTCCGGGTTATCCTGATCTACCCTAGACACCTAGCTAGCCCCTTGCCACCTTTCACCCTACCCCACTAACCAGCTGGCAACCTACCTCATTAACTCATACCTTACCCCAGTTGGTACCCTAGCATTATACTTGCTAGGTACACCCCCCAGTTGGCACCCAACACACTGGGCACAATACTTACCTCGTCCCTATCCCCTACCCACTTGGCACCCAATGTTCTCAACATTCTAAAATCCCATGTACCCTACAGACTTACCCTTGACAGCAGCTGTCAGGACTTTTAGAGTTCAGAATACAACAGCTGACTGTTATGAAAAGGGACTTTCCTCTGACAGTTTGATGCTATGAGGGAACTGTCAGAATGGAAGTATGGCTCTGCATTTCTGACAGCACATCAAGCAGATTTTCCTCTCAGAAATGCAGAGTTCCCTTATTTCATAAAAAAGGCAATACTAGAAAATCTGACCCAGTAATTTCAGTGCTTTGTGAATCCATATTCACAGATTTTTCTGCTCCTCTGCCCCATTTAGATTTTGGAGGGGAATGTGTAATGCAAAATAACATGCATCTGCTGGCCATATTAATACAGCCATTTAAAATAATGTTCTATTTCACAGTATGATAAGCCTTTCATTTCTGAATAAATCCAAATAATGCTAACAGTTTAGATTTTAAATGAGACAGAAAATGGAAACAAAGTCATCTTCCTGGGCACGTAATGTGGAGCAATACAACTACAAGAATCAAACTTCCATCTCTAAACGAAGATCAGAGGATATATCCCTTATGAAAATGATTGAATAACCAATAAAATCATGTCTCTAATTCAGCAACCCCACCTGTTTCTCATCTTACTTTCCAGGAGTCAACTTCTTAAATCAACATAATACCAAATAATAATTATAATAACTTTCATGTGCTTTGATTGCATCTATCCCACAATCTACAATTAAACTTTAATTCCGAAAACTAAAATTATATACAAAAATACACGAACAACAAACTAGATATTTGTGACAAATTTGTACCTCAGGACACTTTATCACAAGCAAGGTACTGTAAAAATATATAAAGACAAGCAGTGTCAAATTCAATCATTATTTCCATAACAAGATCTTGCTCATCCCTCATTGTCAATGAGTCAGAACTTGTCTTAGATCATCATCTAGACACTTTTACTGAAATGCAAAGAAAATTTGCCACTATATTCTACCTTTCTAAAAATATAACAATCTGCTGAGAGTTCCTTGCGTTCAGCAGATATAGGAATATATGCTTTTAGACCAAAGCTTTAGTGAGAAATAAATACTTAAAACATATTTTACTGTTGAAAAAAGACATTTTGACAAAGCTTTTTGTTTAACACTCATCAGAACAAATACAAGAATGTCAAGCTTCAAACAGTCTCAATTTCTAGCACTGAAGAAATGTGAATTTTGATTGATGACATTGCAACTCCAATTGCTTTCTTTGTAATATTACCTCAACCAACGTAAAACAAAAAGCTCCCTAACCTTCTGGCAAATTCAAAAAAGGTGCATACTTGAATATATTCTTTGTCTGCAGTAAAAGGGACTTTACATATCAACATTTTAGGGACATCGTGGCGGGGACGGGGGTGAGCTAAGAGCCTTTGGGGGTACTGGAGAGACTGACTGAGGTTTACTGAGTTAAAAATGTAAAACTGTAGAATACATTCTAAATCTGATACATATTAACTTATGACCATTTTCACTCCTTCTTAGAAAGGCGGAACATTTCATTAGACAATTTAAATTGGGCTCCCACAGCACAGTTGGGAACCTATTTTACATTCAGTGGTTGTCAGTCCTGTTACCCAATAAATTTGGCAGCTCAATAGAGACTTGAGAGCTTGTGGTTACAGGTGAACCAGGTGACACCACAGTGTTACTCCCAGCCCCTCAAGGAAAAATTCGGCTGACAGTAGCCTTACCTTGTTGCTACAATGAGCAAAGCAGCATTGTTGAATTCTGATCCAGAGCCTCATGCGCACACATTGTTAATACCTACTATGTCACCCAAGGATAATTAGAGCAAGGGATATAGGGTGTAACCTTAAGAGTGTGGTAGTACATTAGGCTGAGAGATTGTGAAAATAGTAAAAGAGAGAACTAAATTCTGTTTCTAAATGCGCATAGCATTCATAACAAAATGCATGAATTGACAGCTCCAACATAGGAGCGAGTTAGAGGATCCCAAGTCACTAAGACGATCAGGTGACAGCTGGATCCCAAAACAAGTAGTGAGCAGAACCTAGAGGTAAAGTGTGAGACAAGCAGTCACAACACTGAGAGGAGTGGGTGAGGGGAGGACCCCAAGGCAGTCCAGTCTAGTCTGTGGATCCAGATGGGATTGACCTTGTCCTGAAAAAATCAAACTGCAGAACCTCCCAGCTATATGCCCTACAAAAATTTTATAAATGTCAAGATTATTATACAGAGGAACCTTGATTATCCAAAGGATACAGGCAGAGAGTTTTTCATTCGGTTAATCAAACGCCAGATAACATAGTCAGCCACACATCAGGACCTTGCGATCTTGTTTGGATAATCCGAAATTTGGTTAATCGAATACTGGGTAATTGAGGTTCCTCTGTATTGTTTTGAGGTAGAGTGGAACATCGTATATTGATAGAAAATTATTTCAATAGCATTTCTTGTAATTCTGAATTGAATTGTTGTGCCTTCAGGCTGCAAATATTAGGAGTATCACAGTTGTACCATGGCACTGAGGGTGGAACATGTTTTATGGACTAATTGAATTTTGTTGCACTTTAATTTTCAAGTCTTTCAAAATGTCTTGCACTGTACTTATACAAATTTTATTGATAAAGCATTTTTTGGAAACAAAGTCAAGAATAATATCACAGAAAAAGCAGGTGGTGGATGAATATTTAACTCACTTATCATTAAAATGCAAGTACTTTTAGTTATAATATTTTATAAGAATAAAGCTCTTTAGGTTGGCTGATGAGGATATCCCTAACAAGGGAATTTCAATGGGGTGAGTAGAACATTTATTGACATAGCAATAAGCAAAGAAGTCTAGAGAAATTAATTAAAATGTGATATGCAAATTAATTAATGAATAACTATAAAGATGACAGGGCAAGAGATGCTGGTATAATCCAAGACAAACACATCTACCACATCTACTACAGCTGGAAGAACTTCAGCTCAGTCATTAAGCTGAAGACAAATCAGGAAAGAGAATATTTACGTGAATACTGCTCCAAGAGGCTGTCAGACCTCTTAGCAGAGTGTCTAATAATATGGCCCACAGCCAGGGTTAAGAGGAAAGTGACTCCAAGCGAGGTCAATGTGGATGGAGAAAACAGAATTGGCAGAGTGTCAGTCCTTGCAGTTATCTGTCGGGTGTGACGTACTTACAGCCTGTACTAAAAAAAGTGGGTTCTGATAGATAATGAACTGACTATGGCACCATTGTACAGGAAGCCATCTGTATTCATTCTTGAGAAGAACAAAGTAGGTACAGGAATTAGGGACAAGAAATGTGATAAAATTAAACAAATCAGTGTTGAGAGGGATGAGATATTAGCAGTTTTAGTTGGTTTACAGCTGGATAAATCCCCAAACCAAGATGTATCCCAGGTTGCTGTGGGAGACATGGGAGAAGATTGGAGGATCTTCCATTAATCTTTAAATCCTCACCTGATACTAAGGAACCAGAGGAGTGGAAGATAGTTAATGTGGTACCATTATTTGAAGAATGGTACAGATAAACCAGGGAACTAAAGAGCAGTGAACCAAAATCAGTGGTAGGAAAACTATGAAAACAATTCTGAAGGACAGAATGGATCTCCACATGGAGAGACAAGGATTAATCAAGGATAGTCATCTTGGGGATGATGACAGTTATGGGGAGAAAACAGGAACAGCGTATGAGTTGGATGGCCAAGTATGGCTTACTCCTCTTATGTTTCTACGTAGATTGGGCAAACAGTATTTGTAAAGGCAGAAAATGAGTTCATTGAGTGTTCCCAGGACTATTTCTTAGAGCCATGTAAAACCAACCAAGGGACAAGCTATTTTTAACCTGGTAAGGAGCAATGAGACAGGATTAATCAATTAACTCATGATAAAGGAGCCTCTAAGCCACAGTGATCAAACTCAGTAGAACTTCTCATTCACTTTGACAGGGAGACATTTGGTTCTAAGGCTTACATAAGTAAAGTTGCTATCTTGATATGAAGACATAACTAGGTAAAGTGAACTGGGAAATTAAGTTATAGTAGAAACTGCAGAAATGCAAGGGCACATATTAGTGAGATATTTAATATCTCACAGCAAACATTTATCCAATGAGAAAGACCAAAAAGGATGGATCGTCTAGGCTAAGAAAATTAAAGGTATCATTGAACTGAAAGGAACACTGCACAATTTTGCACAGGTTAGTAGGTGGCCATAAGACTTGGACAGATTTTATGGACCAGCAAAGAATAACTAAAAAATTCACTTACACTGGAAAAAACAAGAGATGAAAGGGACATGGGAACTTAAAACAATCACATCACCACGAAAAAGCTGCTGGGCTAATTATTAGTCCAAGGTTTGACAAGTTTCTTGAAGCAGATGGCATACACCCTAAACTCTTCAAAGAAGTGGTTACAGAGACAGCAGAGAATTTGTTATAATCTTCCAAAATTCTTTACATTCTGGAAGAGTCCCAGCAAATTGGAAATACCTAATATAACATGATTATTCAAGGAAGGAAGGAGGCAGAAATCCGGAAACTCTTTCAGTTAGCACAGCATCTGTTATAAGAATTTGCTAGAAACCATTATCAAAGAAGTTATAACAGGATACTTAGAAATTTATAACACAATCAGGCAGATTTTTGAAAAGGCAATAGTGTTTAAGTCATTTATTAGTGTTCTTTGAGGAAGTAACACAAAAGGTGCAAGGAATGAGAACCTGAGAAGGTGGTGTGTTTAGATTTACAAATATTCCACAGCCATTACTACACAGTACGATATTAATTTGTATAAAAGGTAACATATTAACACAGATAAAGGATTGGTTAGCTAACAAGCAGCACAGAGACAAATTAGTTTCTCAGGCTAGCAACTGGATTGCCACAGGGACTACTGCTTTGGCTCTAACCTTATATAATCACCATCAACGTTTTGGATACATGACAGTGTATGGGAGTTAAATTTGCCAATGATACCAAGGTAGATAGTTGTCAAGGGGAGATAGGGAGTGTGCAAAGGGATAAACTCATGAATAAAAATTTGACAGATGGAAAATGGCAACTTCTCCATTTTGGCAGGAAGAATAGAAAAGCAGTATGCTATTTAAATATGGAAAAATTATTGAGATCAGTGTTATAGAGATCTGGGTATCCTGGTACATGAATCACAAAAGATTTGCAATAGCAGCAAGTGATTACAAAGGTAAATAGAATATTGATGCTTACTGCAAGCATGTTGTATGAAAGTAGTAAAATTTTACTGTAGCCATACAGGGCCTTAGTGAGATCATATCTAGAGTGTTCTGTACCACTGTGGTCTTCTTATTTTAGAAAAGACAAAGCTGCATTATAAACAGCTCAAAGGAGGTTCACTTGACACATTAATAGGATGAAGGACACATCCTGTGAAGAAAGGTCAAGCAGGTTAGACCTTTACCCATTGGAGTTTAAAAAAATAGGGCGTGATCTTACTGAAGCAGACAAGACAGGATTTGCCAGGGTGAATTTTGAGAGATCTTTTCCAATTTAAGACAGACTTGAACTGGGAAATACTGTTTAAAACTGGACCTCTGATTAAAAAGAGGAATGTTATCTCTCCAAGGGTAATTACTCTGCAGAATCTAATTGACCAGAAAACATTGGAGGCTCGCTCATTGGATTTACTCAAGATGGATAGTTTTTTTTGAAAGATAAGGGAGTCCAGGCTTATGAGCGGCAGACTGAAACATATAACACAAAACAACCAGCTATGATCTCGCTGAATGATGGAGCAAGCCGGAAGGATCGAATACCTGCTTATGCTCCTAACTGTTACACTCCTATGTAAATAACTCTACATGACCATTACAGAGTTATGGCTGTCAGATGACGAAAACTGGGAGCTCAATATTTAAGGGTATATGACATTTTATAATTACAGGGAACTACGAAAAGGTGGACGGGCAGCTCTTTTAATTAAAGATATCATGTAATGCATATGTTGGTATGGCCAACCATAGAACTCATATAGAATAGTAGTTAAAACAAATAGCTTGATTTTAAACATTAACAAAATCACTCTACTGCTGTTAGATGAATAACGACATAAGTAGATTGATGACAATAAAACTGTTGTGGTTCTGCTCGCCGAGCTGGAAGTTTTTGCTGCAAACGTTTCGTTCCCTGGCTAGGGAACATCATCAGTGCGGTGGGAGCCTCGTGTGTACTGACACCCGGAAGCGGCAAGAACAAACCAATATAAATACCGGAAGAAACATCAAAGCAGCGCTTCACGCGAGGCTCCCACCGCACTGATGATGTTCCCTAGCCAGGGAATGAAACGTTTGCAGCAAAAACTTCCAGCTCGGCGAGCAGAACCACAACAACGGATACCCGAGCTACAAATCTTCAATCAGATTTTAAACAATAAAACTATGTGGTTTCCATCCAATACATGATATATAAATAAATAGTTAGTATGTAACGTATAATACTGAAGCAAAGAGAAAAGTTCAAATTAACAAAGTAAATCAGAATTAAGAATACAATATATTTTATGTTTTCAAAATCTTGGATATGTTCAGGAGCAAAGACAAAATGAAACTGAGAATTCACTCAGGAGAGGCCAGATGTAGGCACAAAATTTAGCAAGATTGCCTTTGAGGTTCTTGAGCAGGCTGATTTGGGAGTGAGGAAGTATTGGTGGGTATGAAAGTGGACAAATTCCTAGTTCGAGGTGAATTGTACCTCAGACTGCTGTGAGAGGCAAGGAAGGAAATTGCAAGGCGCCCTGACCGAATTTTTAATTCCCCTCTGGTCACTGGACAGGTGCCAGAGGACTGGAGCACAACTAACATGGCTCCCCTTTTTTAGAAGAGTGGTAAGGTATGACAGGGAATTACAGACCAGTGAATTTCACATCAGTGATGGGAAAATTATTGGAGAAAAGGTTTTGTCAGAGGGAGGTCAACCCTAACTGATTTAGTTGAATGTTTTGAACAGTTAACCAAACGCGTAGATGAAGGTAGTGCAGCTGATGCAGCTAACTTGGATTGCAGCAAGGTCCCACATGGAAAACTGAAAGTAGGTAAATATATGGGATCCAGGATAACTTGGCAATTTGGGCCCAAAATTGGCGAAGTAGCAGGAGACAGAGGGTGGTGATAGAAGGCTGTTGTGTGACTGAAGGCCAGTGTCCAATGGAGTACTACAGGGATAGCTGCTGGGTCCCTCATTGTTCATGGTACATACAATTTAAACAACATAGGTAAAAGTGTAGAGGGGGGAGTATGATAAGTTTGTGGATGACACAAAGACTGGCTGAGTGGCTGACAGTGAAGGTGGTCTTAGATTACAGAAACCTATAAATGGATTGGGCAGATAGAATTGAACCCTAAGCATGAGCTGATGCACTTTGGAAGATGTAACAAGGGAACACTCGTGAATGGCAGGACACTAGAAATCTCAAAACAAAACACTTGTGTTATTAGTCGAGGTATAAATTATAAGAGCAGGGAGGTTAGGTTGGACTCCACAGAACTTTGGTTAGACCCCCACAGCCGGAGTATTGGGTGCTGTTCAGGTCACTTTTGGAATGATGTGATTGCGCAGGAGGTGCAGAGGAGATTCACGAGAATGTTGCCTGGGATGGAACACTTTAGCCGTTAAGACAGATTGTTTAAGCTCAGGTTGTTTTTTTTTAAGCACAGAGATTAAGGGGAGACCTGATAGAGATGTACAAGATTATGAGGGGCAGTTGTTCCCCTTAGTTGAAGGATTAATAACAAGGGGACATAACTGGAAGGAGAAAAGCAGAAGCTTTGAAGAAAACAGTCTTCACAAAGAGGATGGTGGGAGTCTAGAATGCACTTCCTGGAAGTATGGTTGACGTGGTTAACTTCACAACCTTTAATAGGTACATGAATGAGTACTTGAAATGCCACAACATTCAAAGTTTTGGACCAAGTGTTGGAATTTGAGATTAGTGTCGATTTAGGACGGTTTGGCAGTACAGATCTGATGGGCCAAAGGGCCTTTTTTGTACTGTATGATTGCATATTTGAGTGCAAACAATTTGATGGATTTTTTTTATATATTTAAGAGTTGACCGCAACAATGCAGTAGCATGTTCTGGCCACTAAGTGGTAGGAGTTTCTCAGCTACTATTTCTATTTTGTTTCTTTCGTTTTCAGAGAAAAAAAGTGTGTCAATTTCTCATTTTATTTGAAACATTTAACTATTTATATATTAGAATAACCTATAATCTAAGTCTAAGTTTAATGTGCTCCATTCATTAGAGTTTGTAAGTTTAGAAAAAGAATGTTCTGACGTTTCCCTTTCTGCTGCCCATGCTCTCTGCTACGTTTCACCTAACAAATTTCTCCACTTCCCAGCATATGGAATAATATATTCACAGCATGTCCCAGGACTTTATTGCGAGAGATGACAACATTTGCAACAAAAACCAAGGCTCTCTTGTGTGAGGGCTCAGGTCTGATAATCTCAAACTTGATTGAATTAATTTGAAGAGGTGACCAAGAAGATAAATAAAGGCAGAGTGGTAGATCACGTGGGATCCAGGGAGAGCTAGCCAATTGGATACAAAACTGGCTGGATGGTAGGGTGGTGGTAGAGGGTTGTTATTTAGACTGGAAGCCTGTGACCAGAGGTGAACTGCAAGGATCGATGTTGTTCAGCATTTATATAAATGATTTTGATGAGAACATAAGAGGTATTGTTAGTAAGTTTGGCACATGATACCAAAATTGGTGGTATAGTGGACAGTGAAGAAACTTATTTAAGATTACAACGGGAACTTGATCAACTGGGCCAGTGAGCCAAGGGACAGCAGGTTCAGTTTAATTCAGATAAATGAGAGGTGTTGTATTTTGCTAAGTCAAACCAGGGCAGGACATCGCTTGTGCTGTCAAAACAGAGAGCTAGGGGTACAGGTACATAGTTCCTCGAAAGTGTCGTCACAGGTAGACAGGGTGGTGAAGGCAGTGTTTGGCCTTCAAAGGTGAGACGGAGTACAGAAGTTAGGGTGTCATGTTACAGATGTACAAGACATTAGTAAGGCCACAGTTGGAGTACTGTGTACAGTTCTGGTCAGCCTATTAGATGAAGAGTGTTATTAAACTGGAAGGTTGCAAGAAGGAAGGACTTACAAGGATATTACCGAGACTGGAGAATTTTAGTTGAAAGGAGAGGCTAGGTAGGCTGGGACTTCTTTCCCTGGAACATAGGTGGCTGAGGGCTGACCTTACAAAGATTTATAAAATCAAGACGGGCATAGGTAAGGTGAATAGTCAAGGTCTTTTCCCAAGGTAGCAGAGTTCAAAACTTGAGGGTACAGGTGAAGGTGAGATGGGAAAGATTTAAAAATGACCTGAGGGGCAACAGTTTTTTTAAAAAAAAGAGGGTGATGCATATATGGAATGAGTTGCCAGAGGAAGTGGTAGAGGTGAGTACAATTACAATATTTAAAAGACAGCTAGACAGGTACATGGAAAGGAAAGGTATAGAGGGATATGGGCTAAATGGGACTGTTTCAGCTTACAAGGTCAGCATGGATGAGTTGGGGACTCTAATCTCCTTGGGGAATAGAATTCCTACATGCACAGATGTGAACAACTGCTTTAAGATAGGAGACTTCTTTGAAAATAAGTATTAATTTCTGTCGGGACTTTAAGTATAAAATTTGGGGAATAGCTTAAAGTTATTTGATCAAACGGAAGCGGCACGGTGGTAGTGGTTAGCACTGCTGCCTCAGCACCAGAGACCCGGGTTCAATTCCTGCCTCAGGCGACTGACTGTGTGGAGTTTGCACATTCTCCCCGTGTCTGCGTGGGTTTCTTCCGGGTGCTCCAGTGTTCTCCCACAGTCCAAAAATGTGCAGGTTAGGTGAATTGGCCATGCTAAATTGCCCATAGTGTTAGGTGATGGGTAAAAGTAGGGGAATGGGTCTAGGTGGGTTGCGCTCTGGCGGGTCGTTGTGGACTTGTTGAGCCGAAGGGCCCGTTTCCACACTGTAAGTAATCTAATCTAAGCATTTTGGTTGCTGGTATAGGTGCTCTGTTGAGAAAGTCAATGGTGGCCTCTCTTACTAGGAGGTAGAGAGACTGCAGTTGATGCCAACTGGATGCTTAGGCCTGAAATGACAATATGGTGCAAATCCGACGGAATAGAGTGTGTTAGATGAGCTAAAACCATAAGTCATGTGAGCATGCAAGCAAGTATTTTTAAGTGGCAATAACTTGCAGAGTTACTTAACAGGGTCATGCTCAGTTTTCACCCAGCAGCAACATAGTAATTACAGATCTCAATATTTATGATTTTTCTGGATTTTGATGCTGGAATAATCTGATTTTACAGTGCATGAGATAGCAGGCTAAGTCTGATTTATGCATTAAAATGGCAAATAAGTTCTATTTGCTTAAATTATGAAAGGAAAAATATCAGAAATAGGACTAGGTAATACAGTCCCTCAAGTTTTCCCCACCATTTACTATGATGCTAGCTGATCCTATGGTTCAATCTATTTTCCTATTGTGCAGGACTTTCCATGTCCTTTTCCTTGATTCCTCAAGATAATTTTAAAAAGTGTCAATCTTAATCTTAATTATACTCAGTAATGGAGCAGCCAAAATCCTTTTGGGGTGGGTTGGGGAGTACATAATTCCAAAGATTTAGAGCCTTGAGGGCAGATCTTCCTTCTTCTCAGTCCAGTTTGATGGACACTTTATTCTGAGATGACGTTTCTCTGTTTCAGACCTCCAGACCAAAGGGAAAAAAGGATCCTCAATCAGACGAAACAAGCAAACGCCTTTCATCCTCTTTACACTTTTCATTCTTGCAAGTTTCAATGTGATCATCTCTTAACCTTTACATTTCCAGAGAGTTTGACAAAATTACTCAGCTACTCCTTGTATGGTAACCCATTCATCCCAAGTATTTATTAAGTGAACCTATATTGTATCACCTCCAATGCAAGTGCATCTTACCCCGTATAGGGACCAATACACTGCACACGACACTACAATTGCGGTCATAGAGTCATAGAGATGTACAGCATGGAAACAGACCCTTCGGTCCAACGTGTCCATGCCGACCAGATATCCCAATCCAATCAAGTCCCACCTGCCAGCACCTGGCCCATATCCCTCCAAACTCTTCCTAATCATATACCCATCCAAAAATGCCTCTTAAATGTTGCAATTGTACCAGCCTCCACCACTTCCTCTGGCAGCTCATTCCATACATGTACCACCCTCTGCGTGAAAATGTTGCCCCTTAGGTCTCTTTTATATCTTTCTCCTCTCACCCTAAACCTACGCCCTCTAATTCTGGACTCCCCAACCCCATGGAAAAGACTTTGACTATTTACCCTATCCATGCCCCTCATAATTTTGTAAACCTCTATAACGTCACCCTTCAGCCTCCGACGCTCCAGGGAAAACAGCTCCAGCCTGTTCAGCCTCTCCCTATAGCTCAAATCCTCCAACCCTGGCAACATTCTTGTAAATCTTTTCTGAACCCTTTCTAGTTTCACAACACCTTTCCGATAGGAAGGAGACCAGAATTGCACGCAATATTCCAACAGTGGCCTAACCAATGTCCTGTACAGCCGCAACATGACCTCCCAACTCTTGTACTCAATGCTCTGACCAATAAGGGAAAGCATATCAAACGCCTTCTTCACTATCCTATATATCTGCGACTCCACTTTCAAGGAGCTATGAATCGGCACTCCAAGGTCTCTTTGTTCAGCAACACTCCCAAGGACCTTACCATTAAGCATGTAAATCCTGCTAAGATTTGCTTTCCCAAAATGCAGCACAAAGCCATGTTGACTATCCCTAATCAGTCCTTGCCTTTCCAAATACGTGTACATCCTGTCCCTCAGGATTCCCTCCAACTGCTTGCCCACCACTAAGGTCAGGCTCACCGGTCAATAGTTCCCTGGTTTGTCTTTACCGCCCTTAAAGAGTGGCACCACATTTGCCAACCTCCAATCTTCCGGCACCTCACCTGTGACTATCGATGATATAAATATCTCAGCAAGAGCCCAGCAATCACTTCTCTAGCTTCCCACAGAGTTCTCTGGTACACCGGATCAGGTCCTGGGGATTTATCCACCTTTAACCATTTCAAGACATCCAGCACTTCCTCCTCTGTAATCTGGACATTTTGCAAGATGTCACCATCTATTTCCCTACATTCTATATCTTCCATTTCCTGTTCCACAGTAAATACTGATGCAAAGTATTCATTTAGTATCTCCCCCATTTTCTGCGGCTCCACACAAAAGCCGCCTTGCTGATCTTTGAGGGGCCCTGTTCTCTCCCTAGTTATCCTTTTGTTCTTAATATTTTTGTAAAAACCCTTTGGATTCTCCTTATTTGCCAAAGCTATCTCATGACCCCTTTTTGCCCTCCTGATTTCCCTCTTAAGTATACTCCTACTTTCTTTATACTCTTCTAAGGATTCACTCGATCTATCCTGTCTATACCTGACATATGCTCCCTTCTTTTTCTTAACCAAAACACTCAATTTCTTTAGTCATCCAGCATTCCCTATACCTACCAGCCTTCCCTTTCACCCTGACAGGAATATACTTTCTCTGGATTCTTGTTATCTCATTTCTGCAGGCTTCCCATTTTCCAGCCGTGCCTTTACCTGCGAACATCTGCCTCCAATCAGCTTTCGAAAGTGCTTGCCTAATACCATCAAAATTGGCCTTTCTCCAATTTAGAACTTCAACTTTTAGATCTGGTCTATCCTTTTCCATCACTATTTTAAAACGAATAGAATTATGGTCACTGGCCCCAAAGTGCTCCCCTACTGACACATCAGTCACCTGCCCTGCCTTATTTCCCAGAGTAGGTCAGGTTTTGCACCTTCTCTAGTAGGTACATCCACATACTGAATCAGAAAATTGTCTTGTACTTTAACACTATGGCAGTCCCAGTCGATGTTTGGAAAGTTAAAATCCCCTAGCATAACTACCCTATTATTTTTACAGACAGCTGAGATCTCCTTGCAAGTTTGTTTCTCAATTTTCCTCTGACTATTGGGGGGTCTATAATACAATCCCAATAAGGTGATCATCCCTTTCTATTTCTCAGTTCCACCCAAATAACTTCCCCGGATGTATTTCCGGGAATATCCTCCCTCAGCACAGCTGTAATGCTGTCCCTTATCAAAAATGCATCTCCCCTTTCTCTCTTGCCTCCCTTTCTATCCTTCCTGTAGCATTTGTATCCTGGAACAATAATCTGCCAGTCCTGCTCATACCTGAGCCATGTTTCTGTAAGTGCTATGATATGGTCTTGCATAATTGTAGCAAGACTTTCTTATTCTTGAACTACAGTGCCTTTACATTTATCTTCTTCATTTGCCTGTTGCATCTGTACATTAACACTGAATGGAGGACCTTAAGACAGCCAAGTCAGCAGTATGTGGAGGATTTAGAGACCCGAACAGAACTGAAGAAATTAATGGTGATTTCAATATTTATCTTTTTTTTCATGATAATGTGTTTTGGATTCTAAGATTAATGCTAGAATAGAAAGTGGTTGTCATAAAGTTCATTAGTTTATTGAATATTAATATTCATGTAATTAATTATATTTCCATTAATTATGGTTTTGAGAAACTGGAAAACTGTACTGAAGAGAGATCTATCAAGTGATTTCAGGGAAACAAGTTAAAAAGGTCAAAGCAACGGTGGTTTACCCGATGTCTAACCAACGTGGAGGAAAGTGTGTTCTGCAAAGCTTTTAAGAAAAAAGTAAGAGATAGATCTATGGCCTAATTATTGGACAGTTGGTCTTAAGGGAAAAAAAAATGTTTGAATCTGTGTGGAAGATTGCCGAGCAACAGTCACTGAACGAAGGTTGGTTTTTTCACTATACACTTGGACGTGGCAGCTGTGATGAAGCATGGAATCAGATAATGCAATTCTCTCTGTTATTCAGAGAAGAACTCAAAAAGCAAAACCAGCTAAAAAGCTCTATGTCTGAACTTGCTTGAGAAACCTGATAAAGTTTCAATCATCAGGAGTTTGTTCCATCTGAATCTGAAATCTGGTCTGAGGATCTTCAGTCATTCTGCAACTATCAACAATTATGTCTTGTCTGCAGGAAATCAAAGACACCATGGAGTCAACCAACTCTATCTTCTGAAATTGAACTACTGACCCACAGGAGTGTTGTTTCTTTTTTGCTTATTTCTCAAATCGATGACACTTCTGCAAAGCTGTGGTGTCTGGACTGTGTATAAGTGCGTATGTTGGTTTAAAGGGATGTACTTTAAGTCTGCATTGTAGCTTAGACAGTAACATGTTTGCCACTTAGTCATACAGCTGTACAATACGGAAATAAATCATTCATGCTGACCAGATAATCTAATCTAGTCCCATTTGCCACAATCTGGCCCATATCCCTTTAAACCCTTCTTATTCATATACCCAACCAGATACCTTTTAAATGTTGTAATGGTACCAGCCTCAACCGCTTCCTCTGGCAACTCATTCCAGACACACATCACTCTTTGCGTGAAAAAGTTGGCCCTTCTGTCCCTTTTAAATATTTCTCCTCTCACTCTAAACCTATGCCCTCTAGTTCTGGACTCTCCTACTTCAGGGAAAAGACCTTGATATTCACCCTATCCATGCCCTTCATGATTTTATAAACTTCTATAAGGTCACCTCTCAGCCTCCAACTCTCCAGGAAAAACAGCCCCAGCCTATTTAGCTCTTCTTATAGCACAAACCTTCCAGCCCTGGCAACATCCTTGAATATTAATATAGTTCCATTAATTATGGTTTTGAGAAACTGGAAAACAGGACTGAAGAGGGATTTATCAAGTGATTTCAGGGAAACAAGTTTTTTCTGAACTCTTTCAAGTTTCACAATATCGTTTCTATGGTAGGGAGACCAGAACTGCACACAGCATTCAAAAACAGATCAAACCAATGTCCTATACTGCCACAACATTACCTCCTAACACCTATATTCAATGCACTGAACAATAAAGGCCTTCTTCACTATCCTATCTGCCTGCATCTCCACTTTCAAGGAACTTGAACCTGCACTCCAAGGTCTCTTTGTTTAACACCACTTTCCAGGACCTTATCAATAAGTGTATAAGTCCTTCCCTGATTTGCCTTTCCAAAATGCAGCACCTCTCATTTATCTCAATTGAATTCTATCTTCCAACCCTTGGCCTATTTGTGGATCTGAGGTCTCATTGTACGGTGTCAACCTTCTTTGATGTCCACTACACCTGCAGTTTTGATGTCATCTGCAAAACTTACTAACCATACCTATATTCACGTCCAAATTATTTATATAAATGATGAAAAGCAGTGAACGCAGCATCCATCATTGTGGTACACTGCTGGTCACAGGTCTCTAGTCTGAAAAATAACCCTTCACCACCATCCTCTGCCTTCTACCTTTAGCCAGTTCTGTATGCAATTGGCTAATTTTCCCTGTATTCCACGAGATCTAGTCAACCATGAGGAATTTTGTCAAATGCCTTATAAAGTCCATATAGATCACGTTCACTGCTCTGCCCTCAACAAACCTCTTTATTACTTCTTCAAAAAAAAACTCAATCAAGTTAGTGAGACACGATTTCCCATGCACTAAACCATGTGAACCATCCCTAATCAGTCCTTGCCTTTCCAAACACATGTAAATCATATCCCTCAAAATCACATTCAACGACTTACCCACACTGAAGTAGGGCTCCCTGGTCTATAGTTTCCTGACTTTTCTTTACCACCTTTCTTAAATAACGGCGCCACGTTAGCCAACCTCCAGCCTTCCAGCACCTCACCTGTAACTATTGATGATACAAATATCTCAAAAACAGGCCCAACAATCACTTCCCTAGCTTCCTACAGACATCTAGGGTACATTTGATCAGATCCTAGGGATTTAACCATTTTCACACATTTTAAGCCATCCAACACTACCTCCTCTGTAATATGGACATTTTGAGATGTCGCTACTTATTTCTCCATGTTCTCCATCTTCCCTACCCTTCTCCACAGTAAACACTGAAGGAAAATACTCGTTTAGTTTCTGCCCCATTGTCTTCAGTTCCACACATAGTGGCCTTGCTGATCTTAAGGGGCCCTATTCTCTCCCTTGTTACTCTTTGGTTCTTAATGTTTTTATAAAATCCCTTTGAATGCTCTTTAACCCTATTACCAAAGCTATCTCATGTCATCTTTTTACCTTTCTGATTTCCCTTGAGTATACAGTACTCCTACTGCCTTTATATTCTTCAAGGGATTCACTCGATCTCTGCTGTCTATACTTGCCATGTTTCTTTCTTATTCTTAACCAAAACCTCAATTTCTCTAGTCATCCAGCATTCTCTATGCCCACCAGCTTTGCCCTTCACTCTAATAAGTGCATACTGTCTCTCGTTATCTCATTTTTGAAGATTTCCCATTTTCCAGCTGTCCCTTTACCTGTGAACATCTGCCTGCAATGAACATTTGAAAGTTCTTGCCTAATACCGTTAAAATTGGCCATCCTCCAATTTAAAATTTCAACATTTAACCCGGTCTATCCTTTTTCATCAGTATTTTAAAAGTAATACAATTATTTCACTGGCCCCAATGTGCTCCCCCACTGCCACCTCAGTCACCTGTCCAGCCTTATTTCCCCAAGAGTGGGTAAACTTTTGCCTCCTCTCTAGTAGGTACATCCACATACTGAATCAGAATTGTTCTTAATAAACAAATTATTTTTGAGTTTATTGAAGTCTGGGGAAGTCTTTTTTTCCCTCCCCCAGATACAGTCAGTTCTGACATAATGCGATAGTTCCGTTCTTGTGCAGTTTTGCACTAAGAAAATCGTGCAAGAGCCACGCCACTTAAATTAATGGGGCCGGAATCACTTAATGCCAATACAAGTAAGGGAAGTCTGCCTTCTAGAAATAATGGCCTGAATTCTTCAATCGTGTTAAGGCCAATTCGCATTGAAGAAACATGCTTTATAGTGGAACCAACTGTGTTAATAATAAAAATAAATTAACCATTCTGGAGATTAAATAAAGCATTGACACTTTCAGTATGACTCATGAAGTAGCAGGTCTTGCTTGATTACTAGTGCACTCCTCAGTTAGAGTTGGAGCATAATTAATTAAGACACAATAAAAGATGCAGACCAAGTGATACCATGTGATTGCAGAATATAGGCTATCTCCTGGCTGCTAGTGTGATCCGGGATAAACATGTCTGCAGCAAGTGCGGCTGAACTACAGACATTACAACACATTAGGAAGGAGAAACATTACATGAACACATTATCTATACCAGTAAAAAAGGAGGTTCCACTGTGTCAATATGAGGAGCTAGGCACCAAATCAAGCAGAATCTCCAAGTTAATGACCTCTGGATTATTAGCTAACTCACATGCAAATTGCCATAGGGCAAATAAAATTTGAGAAATAAGTGTGTAGCTCAAAGACCAGTGCAGCAGAAGTGATTTCCAGTTGTGGGACACCTGAACAATGCTGGAATCAATTTTTTTTTAAACTGAGTCATATAACCAAGGAATGTATAAACTAAACAAATTGGAGCCACAAAGGATTACATTTGGGAATATGTGGTAAATCAAAGAATAGAGATCAGGCAAGAGCGAAAAGTATTAATCTGGGAAATGACAAACAGACTGAGACAAGTGTAGGACAAGTAGGGAGATTAATGTTTCATCATTAGTTTTGTTTACTTATATGGCCCGATGAAAAGCATCAACTTATCTCCTCGTAGAAATGCTTAAAATCGTGCAATATTGTTATATTATCCAGCTCAACTATTATCATGTGACTCTCTCTCTTCTCACTTGATAAAGAAATGTATTAGGGAATTTTGAACAGTAACAGACTAATGATTTCATTACAGGACAGAGGTTCTGGGATCCTTGTTTAGTTCACTTCTATTTCACAGAGACACATTATAAAAATTTGTAACCTTAAAATTTGCACAAGCAAATTCACATCCTCTCAACCTAGAGTCAGAGAGATGTACAGCATGGAACCAGACATTTAGATCCAACTTGCCCATGCTGATCAGGTATCCTAAACTAATCTATTCCCATTTGCTAGCACTTGGCTCATGTCTCTTCCTATTCATATACCCATCTAGATGCCTTTTAAATACTGTAATTGTACCAGCCTCCACCATGTTCTCTGGCAGCTCATTCCACACACACACCACCCTCTGCGTGAAAACGTTGCCTTTTAGATAACTTTTACATTTTTCCCCTCTCATCCTAAACCTATGCCCTCTAGTTCTGGACTCCCCACTCCAGGTAAAAGACCTTGTCTATTTACCCTATCCATGCCCGTCATGATTTTATAAACCTCTATAAGGTCACCACTCAGCCGCTGATGCTCCAGGGAAAACAACCCCAGCCTATTCAACCTCTCCCTGTAGCTCAAAACATCCTTGTAAATCTTTTCTGAACCATTTCAAGTTTCACAACATCCTTCCTATAGGAGGCAGACCAGAATTACGCCAAAACTGGCCTAACCAAAGTCATGTGCAGCCACAACATGACCTCCCAATTCCTATACTCGATGCTCTGACCAATAAAGGAAAGCATACTTGTTAAAGCTTTATCACAAACCTGGTGATATCAACAAGCAGGGCTAAGAGTCTACTGTGGGGAAAAAAAAGGAGCAGGAAGAAAATACCAATTATATTCTATATTAACTCTAATTTATTTTAGTGTTTTATAAAAAGAGTAATCATACTTTCCTAAATGTATTTTTTGTATTAAAGTTATATAATAACGTGCATAAGATCTCACGACACCTTTTATACACCATTATGCACTGTTACTTTATAAATATTCTGAATAATTTTGAAGCAGTGTCTACTTTGTAATTTGTCTGCATTAGGACTTGTGATCTCCAGTGTGTGTGCAAATAGGTTGAATATTACAAACAACCTTTCCACTATGTCCTTTGTTTTAAAAGAAACTCATTTCCCAGCTCCATAAATAGACAGAGAACCATAACCTAACAAGTAGCTTCCAGCAACAAGCAGGCCCTGATAGAGGTTTGACTTAATGAGGATCTTGCGCAATCTAGAACTAGAGGTCATAATTCAAAAAATAAGTGGGTGCTCATTGTAGACAGAGATGAGGAAACATTTTTTTCTCTGAGAAGACTGAGTGCCTTTGGAACTCCCTTCCTAATAAGATAGTGGGTGTGGGATGTTTGAGTACTTTTAATGCAGCCGTAAATAGATTCTTGGTTACCAAGGGGATGAAAAATCATCAGTGATATGCTGAATGTAGAGTTGAGGTTAAAATCAGATCAGCCGTGATCTTACTAAGTGGAAGAGTAGGTTCAAAGGCTGAGTGGTCTAATCTTGTGATTAAGCAAAGTAGAGACGATGAGTTCAAAGTATCGACCATCTCACAATCCTAAACAAATTGGCAAGAAAAATATCATAAATATCCTTATATATTATCAAGGAGTCAAAAGAATAGAAACTAACAATGAGAAGGTTGATCCTAGGAGTAACTGGCATCACCATAGTTCAACTGGATCAAAGGGCTGTGCTCTCATTAGTGAGAGATGACTGGTGGTGGTTTAACCTTAGAACATAGAGAAGTACAGCACAGAACAGGCCCTTTGGCCCACGATGTTGTGCCGAGGTTTAATCCGAATGTAAAATATAGTAACTTTACCTATGCACCCCTCAACTCACTGCTATCCATGTGCATGTCCAGCAGTCGCTTAAATGTCCCCAATGACTCTGCTTCCAGCACCACAGCTGGCAACGCATTCTATGCATTCACAACTCTCTGCGTAAAGAACCTAACCTATCTCTGACGTCTTCTTTATATCTTCCTCCTAATACCTTCAAACTATAACTTCTTGTACCAATCAATCCTGCCCTGGGGAAAAGACTCTGGCTATTGACTCTATCTATTCCTCTCATCATTTTGTACACCTCGGTCAGGTCTCCTCTCTTCCTCCTTCTCTCCAGAGAGAAAAGTCCGAGCTTATTCAACCTTTCTTCATAAGGCAAGCTCTCCAGACCAGGCAGCATCCTGGTAAACCTCCTCTGCATCTTCTCCAAAGCCTTTGTATCTTTCCTATAGTCGGGCAACCAGAACTGGACACAGCATTCCAAGCGTGATCTCACCAGGGACTTGTAGAGCTGCAGCAAAACCTTTGGCTCTTAAACTCAATCCCCCTGTTAATGAAAGGCAAAACACCATATGCTTTCTTAACAACCCTATTCACTCGGGTGGCAACTTTGAGGGATCTATGCACTTACACATTCAGATCCCTCTGTTCCTCCACACTGCCAAGAATCCTGCCTTTAATTCTATATTCAGCATTCAAGTTAGACCTTCCAAAATGCATCACTTTGCATCCATCCAGGTTGAACTCCATCTACCATTTCTCAGTCCAGCTGTGCATCCTGTCTATGTCACGCTGCAGCGCAGTAGCCTTCTATACTATCAACGACACCTCCAAGTTTTGTGTCATCTGCAAATTTACTAACCCACTCCTCACCCTCCTCATCCAAGTCATTTATAAAAACTACAAAGAGCAGAGGCTCAAGAACAGAACACTACGGGACCCCACTCAACACTCCTCCAGGCAGAATACTTTCCATCCACAACCACTCTTTGCCTTCTGTCAGCCAGCCAATTCTGAATCCAGATCTCCCTGTATCCCATATTCCCTGACTTTAGGAATGAGCCTACTGTGGGGAGCCCTATCAAATGCCTTACTGAAGTCCATATATACCACATCCATTGCTCAACCGTCATCGACCTGTCTTGACACCTCCTCAAAGAATTCAATAGGATTTGTGAGCATGACCTGCTCCTCACAAAGCCATGCTGACTGCCTTTAATCACACTATGCTTTGCCAAATAGTCATAAATCCTATCCCCCAGAATTCTTTCCAAAACTTTGCTGACCACAGACATAAGACTGACTGGACTGTAATTGCCAGGAATTCCCTATTAACCTTCTTGAAAAGAGGAACATTCGCCTCCTTCCAATCCTCCAGTAAGACTCCCATGGAGAGTGAGGAGGCAAAAATCCTCACCAACGGCTTAGCAACCTCCTGTCTTGCTTCCTGGTGCAGTCTAGAATAAATGTGGTCTGGCCCTGGGGAATTAACATTCTTAATATTTTCCAAAACTTCCAGCACACCAACTTTATCAAATTTGATCTGGTCAAGACTGTATCCCACCTCCTTCAAGTTTTCAATTATAACAAGTTCCCTTTCCTTGGTGAAAACTGAAGCGAAAAACTCATTTAGGGCTTCCCCTATCTGCTCAGACTCCACGCACAAGTTCCCTCCATTATCCCTGATCGACCCTACCTTCTCCCTGATCATTCACTTATTCCTCACGTACGAGTAAAATGCCTTTGGGTTCTCCCTAATCCTCCTTGCCAAGCCTTTTTTGTGCCCCCTCCTGGTTCTCCTCAGTCCAATTCTGAGCTCCTTTCTAGCTAGCCTGTAATCCTCTAAAGCCGTGCTAGATTCTTGCTTCCTCCACCTTATGTAAGCTGCCTTCTTCCTTTTGACGAGAAGTTCCTCTGTTCTCCTCATCCAAGGTTCCTTAATCTTACCGCTTCTTACCTGTCTCAGAGGAACAAACTTGTGCATCACTCGCAACAACTGCTCCTTAAATAGTCTGCACATGTCTGCTGTGCCCTTCCTGTGGAACAATTGCTTCCAATCTGTACTTCCCAACTCCTATCTGATAGCATCATAATTTCCTTTTCACCAATTAAATATCTTCCCTTGGTAACTGCTCCTTTCACTCTCCAAGGCTATGCTAAATGTAAGACAGTTGTGATCACTTTCACCAAAGTGCTCTCCCCCCGCGAGATCTGACACCTGTCCTGGCTCGCCGCCAAGCACCAAATCCAAAATGGCCTCTCCCCTCATCGGCCTGTCTACATACTGAGTAAGGAAACCTTCCTGGACACACCTGACAAAAATAGCTCCATCCAAACCATCTGCACTTAGGAGGTTCCAGTCGATATTGGGAAAGTTGAAATCATCCATAACAACAACCCTGCTACTTTTGCACTTTTCCAGAATCTGCCTGACTATGAGATCTTCAATCTCTCTACTGCTATTAGGTGGTCTGTAGAAAACCCCCAATATGGTGGCTATTCCCTTGCTGTTCCTAACTTCCATCCATTCTGACTCAGTAGACAAACCTCCCTCAACAACCTTCACTTCTGTAGCTGTGATGCACTCTCTGATTCGCAATGCTACACACCCTCCTCTTTTTCCACCCTCCCAGTTCTTTTAAAACATTCTAAACCCTGGAACACCAAGCAACCATTCCTGACCCTGTGAAACCCACGTCTCCATTATGGCCACAACATCATGGCCCCAAGTACTGATCCATGCTCTAAGTTCGTCACTCTTATTTCAGACACTCTTTGCATTAAAGCAGACACACTTAAACCGATCCCTTTGTTTCATTGCGTGAGGAACCTTCCCAATAGATTTACTACATTCTGTCACTGCCCTGTCTGCAACTGACCCCCTCTCAGACATGTGGCTCTGATTCCTACCCCCCTGTCAAACTAATTAAACCCTTCCGAATCACACGAGCAAATCTCCCATCCAGGACATTTATGCCCCTCTGGTTCAGGTGCAAACCGTCCTTCATGTACAGGTCCCACCTTCCCCAGAAGGTATCCCAATGGTCTAGGTATCTGAAGCACTCCCTCCTGCACCAGCCTCGCAGCCACGTGTTAAGCGGCATACACTGACTGTTCCTCCTCTCACTGTAATGTGGCACCAGTAGCCAACTTGCCCTGCTCTTCAGCTTCCAACCTAACTCTCTGGAGTCACTTTTCAGATCCTCAATCTTGGCTATATCATTGGTGCCAATATGTATCATGATTTCTGGCTGCTCACCCTCCCCATTCAGAATCTTGTAAACCCAATCGGTGACATCCCGGACCCTGGCACCAGGGAGGCAAAATACTTTCCAGGAGTCCCACCCCTGAACACAATCTCCTGTCAATCTGTCTAACTATTGAGTCCCCTACCACTAGCGCTTTTCTATTTTCCCCCCTTCCCTTCTCAGCCACAGTGCCAGAGACATGACAACTATGGCTGTCCCCACCAGCAGTATCCAAAACAATATACTTATTGCTGAGGGGAACAGCCACAGGAGATCCCTGCTCTGACCGTCGGTTCCCTTTCCTCCCTCTGACAGTAACCCAGCTGTCCTTATCCTGTGTCTGGGGAGTGACCACCTCTCTGTACATCCTCTTAATTTCTCCCTCAGCCTCCCAGATGATCTGTAGTTCATCTAGCTCCAGCTCCAGTTCCCTAACTCTGTTTTCGAGGAGCTGGAGTTGGGTACACTTCCTGCAGATGCAGTCGACAGAGACATGTGAAGTGTCTCTCACCTGCCACATTCTGCAGGAGGAAAATGCAACTGCCCTAACATCCAAATCCCACTACTCTGAAAGCCCGCACAGAACTAAACAAAGGAAGAGAAAAAAGAAAAAAAAAGAGAAACCTGAAAACTTACCTAGTTTACAGACTCTTAGTAAGGTTAGAGGTGGTGGGTGGGAGGGAGGTCCTATGGTGTAGGGTCTCGGGTTTAGATCTGACGCACTTAAAACCTTCTCAGAAGTCCTTTGTTCCTCCCTCACACCTCTCGACAAATGGTGGCCCCAATACCTGAAGTAACTGTTTTAAATGCTTTTACTCACCTTCCCAGCAGTCCTTTGCTCCTCTCTCACACCAGCCCTCAAGTGAGGGAATAAGTTGAGGATGTTAGTAACCTCATGTCGTGTGAGAATTGAACTCAAGCTGTTCTGATTTGCAGTACCCAACGCAAGACTACTTGCATGCCAAGCAGCAAACGGAGCATGCAGTAACAAACTGCACAACCAGCAGCTCAGTCCAAAGCTCTGTTGTTGGGCCACATCCAGTGACAAACGGTGGAGGGAAATTAAAGAACTCACTGGAGGAGGTGGCTTCACAAATATCAGAGTTCTAAAGAAGGGTCACTGAACTCAAAATATTAACTCTGCTTTCTTTCCACATGTGCTGCCAGATCTAGAATTTCTACAATTTCTGAACTTGTTTCAGATTTCTAGCATCTGCAGCTGTTTGTTTTATCCACAAACATCTCCATCTTCAACAATGGATAGCCCAGCACATCAGCACAAGTCAAGACTGAAGCATTTGCAAGAATCTCAGCTAGAAGTGATGAACAGATGACCCATTTCAACATCCTCCAGTGGGTTCAGCCACACAGATAATTGTCTTCAACCAATTCTATTCACTTCACACAATATCAAGAATTAAATGAAAGCACAGAATTCAACTGACAACACTACAGCAATAGCATTGAAGTTTTGTGCTCCAGAACTAACTGCACACCTATCCAAGCCATTCCATTACACTCACAACATGGAGATCTGCTCAGCAATATGCAAACTTGCCAGGCATATCCTGTCCACAAAAACCAGGATCAACCCAAACCAATGAGTCTCAGTCTACTCCCCATCATCTACAAAGTGATGGAAAGTTGGTCGATAGTGCTGTGAAATGGTGTTTATTCAACTGGAACTTGCATACTAATGCCCAAAATGGATTCCACCAGGCCCACTCAGCATCTGATCTCACTACATTCTTGGTTCAAACCTGGACAAAACAGGTGAACTCAAGAGGACAAGTAAAACTAACTGACCATGATATTTGGTGGCATTTGACCAGTGTGATGTCAAGGAACCCTAGAAAAACAGGAGTTGATGGGAATCAGAAGGATTGGAGTCATACCAAACACAAATGAAGATGGCTTTGCTTGTTGCAGGTCAATCATCTTAGCTATCAGTACAGGAGTTCCTCAGGGTGGTGTGTAGGCCCATATATTTTAGCTGCTTTAATGACTTTCTTTCCTGGTAGGGTCAAATGTAAAGATGATTGTTGACTATCGCATTTCACCATTTATAACTCCTCAGATTCTGAAGCAGTCCATGTCCAAATGCAACAAGACTTGACAACATTCGGTATGAGCTGATAAATGGCAAGTAACATTTATGCCACACAAACATCAAGCAATGATTTTCAACAAAAGAGAATCAATCTATAACACTCAATGGCATGAATTCCCCTCTATCAACTTCTTGGCATTGCCACTGATCAGAAACTGAACTGGATTGGTCACATAAATACAGCAGCTACAAGAAAAGGTCAGAGGCTGATATTCTAGCAGGAAGTAACTGATCTCCTGATTCTTCAAAATCTAGAAGCACATGTTAGGTTGTGATGGATTATTCATCACTTACTTGTGTCGTTATGACTCCAATGACACAAAAAAATTCACACTATCTGAGACAAAGGACTGCAATTCACTAGCATGCCTCCCAGTATCTTAAACATTCATTCCTTTCACTGCCCAGGGACATTGGCAGTGCATCACATCTAGAAGGTGTTGCAGAACTCAGCAAGCCTCTTGCCAGCACTTTCCAAACTTGCAGACTCTATAACATAGGACAAGGGGAACAGCGACAGGAAACACCACTCTCTGTTCATTTCACTTCAAGCCACACTGCATCCTGACTTGCAAATGTAACATCTTCCTTCACTGTTACAGAATCAAAATCCTGAAACCCTTTCTCTGCAGCCTGTGTGTGCTGACATTAGATGGACTGCAGTGGTTCAAGAAGCTGGCTCAGCACCACTGTCATAAGTGTAGCTAAGGATGAAAAACAAATGCTGACTAGACTGCCAGCATGTGGATCAGACCCTTGCTGACAGCACAGGATTCAATTCCTGATTGAGACAAAATAATCTTGGGGCCTGTGTCCTCACTCGAATGTCTGTTACTCCGAAACAAACCTCTTGAATAAATCATTAGATTTACAGTTGAGCAAAATGACTATGACCCAATTAATAAATGTCTTCAGTAACTTTGTCAGATCAATGTCAGCATTCTAGATTAATTAAATTATTCAATCTCAAGATTCCAAATGCAACAATGTCCAAATACTTACCCGTCCCCTTTCTGTAAGGGTAGTTAACATGACAATTAAAGATGAACTTTGCTCCCAAACTGTTTGCCAAAAGTGTTGACAGGTATGTGGAAGTGGACCTTGGGATGCAATGTACTTATTTTGGATAGTGGTACCACAGATTTCCATCTGTAAAATGGAGCAAAATTCAAACATTTCAGTGATGCAGGTTACGTTAGTACAAATCAACCCCAGTGGCGGCTTCGGGGAGAAACCTCCAGTGTAGACACCTCCACTTTGGGATGAAGCCCCCAGTGTAGACACCCCCGCCTCGGGGTGAAGCCCTCTAGAGTGGACCCCCTGCCTCGGGTGAAGCCGCCCAGAGTGGAAGCCCCACCTCGGGGTGAAACTCCTAGTGTAGACCCCCTGCCTCGGGGTGAAGTGCCCAATGTAGACTCCTCCACCTTGGGGTGAAGCCCCCAGTGTAGACTCCCCCCGCCTCGGGGTGAGGCCCCCAGTGTGGACCCTCCGGCTTGGGGTGAAGCCCCCAGCGTGGATCCATCTGCTTTGGTTTGCTCTCTTTGCCTGTTTTAGGACTGTAATGCTACACATATAACTTAATACATTTATTTTTCTAATTTATATCTATCTATGCACCTTTGTACATAATATGGCGCCAGAAATGGTGACTTTGTATACTCTTCACTGTATTCATGTATCCCTGTAGTGTGAAAATAAAGTCTATATCTAATATTTTCTAATCAAATATACATATACACCTTGACACATTTGAAATTTCCAAAACGTTTTAATTTCAAAAACAATTCAATTTTAAAAAATGCCTTTCCAGAGATCAACCTTTTGAATCAAGTGATGAAGGTGTAATACAGTCAAGAGTTATACAGCATGGAATCAGATCCTGTGGACCAGATGGTCCGCATCATATTCCCAAACTAGTACCACCTGCCTATGTTTGGTCCATATCTCTCCAAACCTTTCCTATTCAAGTACCTATCCAAATGCCTTTTAAATATTGTAACTATACCTGCATCCACCACTTCCTCTGGCGGTTTTTTCCACACATGAATCACTCTGTCTTAAGAAAAAGTTGCACCTCAAGTCCTTTTTAAATCTTTCTCCTCTCACTTTATAAATATGCCTCCTAGTTTTGAACTCCCCCACCCTAGAGAAAAGACTCGTCATTCACCTTATCTACACCTCTCAAGGTTTTATAACTCAAACCATCCATTCCTGGTAAATCTTTTCTGAATGCCCTCCGGTTTAATCATATCTTTAATCATAACGGTGACCAGAACTGCAAATATTACTCCAGATGATGTAGTACTGGTATACCATACTAATCATAATAAGAAATTAATGACAAAATCTAATCATTTCCACTAGGTTTTGAAATATCTAAAATATTCTCTTCTGGTTATCCTTACAGATGTACTAGTAAAACTTTTTTAGTGCATAATTTGGGGAAGGATTTTGAATATTGCGATGAAAGGTCTGTGATTTAATATAATTTATTTTAAAGTCTGAATTTGAGTTACTGGCATCTGGGTTTTGGTCAGTGAATCAGAACCCCACTGTTGTCAGAATTAAAGTACAGACCTCTCACATTAGAGTTAATCTTTCTCTGCACCTTCACTACAGCTGTAATACTATATTTTGTATTCTGTTTTATTACTTACATCAGGTATGATTTGTTTAGACAGCATGCAATACAATACTGAATGCAATATTATATCATGGTACGTGACAATAATAAATCAGAGTTTAATAATCAACTTATACATATTTCTGAAGCCATGGTGTTTATTTTTGTATAGAACACATCTTTTTATTTTTCTGTAGTTTTAATTGTAAACTGAATTGGGCACATGATTGTTTTCAAACTAAGGATCGTGGAAGGAATTGTTGCACATTTTAAAAGAAAGTTACTGAAAGGTGGAGCCTATTTGTAAATAGGCCGACACCAGTGAAGTGTACTGAGTTCGGCCTGCAATAAATTACTTATTGGTTTCTGAAGGTGTGATCAGTTCTGAATGATGAAGGCCATCAGCCCGACAATTATCTGATTGACTCCTGGATAGCTGGAAAGCTTGTGGAGATGTAGGATACTGGCAGAAACCTTCAGATTGCTGCAATGGGCAGATGGGGTGTCTTTTGCTCCAGTAAAATATCTATAGCCTGAAGAAAGCCAGTTTATTTTCCCTCACCTGTTGTTGCAAGCAGTTTCCTTTAATAATTAAAGGCCTTTAATAACTAATAATTTAAAAAAAACCTTGGAGTTAGTGTATCAATTGCTTGTGCCTCTTGCATAGAAGAGCAAAGTACCTGAAGAGACTAAAGTCTTGGCAATACCTGTTGACTGGGGTCACTGAGCTGTTTCACTAGTAATATTCCCCTTCACCTAAAATATCAATGGTTTTTGCCTGTCTGTATGTGCTTGCAGGTGGTTTTCAGGACAGGGATTAGAATTTTAACTCGTAGAGTTATTCGTTAATAATCATAGATGCTTACCTGTAGAATCAATTTATTTTTGATAAATAGTACTTCTGTTTAGCCTGGGACTATCCGACAGATAAATTGCAGATTCTGCATACTTACATAATGATTGTGGGAATAACAGGGCTCGATTTTCAGCATCATTCCAGTGAAGCATGGCATTTAACAAAAAAATGAGATAGCTCTTAAAGGCTCATGTTTATATTGGGAGAATTTTTATGAGCAAACAAAAGTGAACTGCTGTGCATTTGCCTCTCAGTTTAGAAGATGAGAGACCCTGTTTTTAAAAATTAAGGAAGACACAATTCGCTTGAAGAAAATGTTTTTTTTGGTTGGGCAGTTTTACAGAAATCTTGGCTGAAGTTGGATGTGTAAACAACTGCTCCTGATTAGAGGAGATGGAACTGATAAGAAATAGGTTACCTCAGTGTCAGCGTTGCAGCTTGAAACGTCCAGACCAGAAGCATTTGGTAAAACCCTAAAAGGGGTTATATGAAGCTGAGAAAGTCTCAACTCATTGGATGAAGGCTTTAGGAGGCTCTCAGATTCTCCAGTCTGTGTATTGAAGCCACAGTTAAACTAAGCTCTATAGCTATGAAAGAGACGAGAATTTCCACTGGTGAGAGTAGTGTAAAAGGAGTGCTATTGGGATTAATGGAATTTTTTTAAAGCACTGGTTTCAAAATCTTTAGTTTTGTGTCACATATAAATACAGGTAGCTTAACCTATTCTATGGTATTTTCATTTCTTTTGCCGAAAAAAAGTTTGGTTAATGAATAAAACCTTTTTGCAACAATGTGTCTTTGTGTTTTAGTGAAAGACCAACTTACCTAAACCGATAAACAAAATAAAATCTATCAAGCCAGATTTCAGTCTGGCATCTGGCTTGTCCAATAATAACATCAGCTGGGTTCATTACAGCATAAATATATGAGCTATGTGCTTAAATTCTGTTTGTTGATATCTTAATTAAATTATAGGTGTATAAAATAGTGGCATCATCCTCCATAATTCAGGTATCATGTATTATAAGTCTCCTACAAAAGCACTAATTTAATTGGAAGAATCTGTTCTGAAGAAGGGTTACAAAACCTGAATGTTAACTCTGTTTTTTCTCCACGGATGTTGTTAGGTGTGCTGAGTTACTCCAACAATTTCTGTTTGCGTTTTGGATTTCAGGCATTCAGAGTTCTTTGATTTTTTTTTTATTTGTGTCATTTATTATAATAATAACAATAATAATAAATTATTCTTGTCTATTCATATGCATATTTATCTGACCTGTATTTATGTGGGATTTTTCAAGAATCAACCTTACTGACTCAGGTGGATGGTTTGTCAAGAGCACTATTTCTCGGCTATCATTGCTCTCAAGGGGTTATAAATTCATGCAGCATAGAGTTTTCCTGACTCATATATCTCAACAAATTAAACAATACATTTACAACAGCAGCAGCAGTAACAGCCAAAGATGGCAGTTTTAGCCTGATCTATATTCAACAGGATCACAACTGACAACAATAATCCACAACATTAACAAGAGGTAAGTTTGCTCGTAAGCAGTCAAACTATTTGCTGTCATTCGATGATTCAAAGATAATCCAAAATAATTGACTTGGCAAATTGAAATGAATCTCCATTTGCAGAAGCCTTGATTATAAAGTACAGTTAAAATCCATTCACAGAGACAAAAGCCAAACCACAACTGCATTTTCTTTCACCATATCAGAACTTTAATACTTACATTGACGTAACTGCCATTAATATAATCTTCTGATCCATCTAATACAACTCTAGTAACATCATCTGTACAAAAGTGAAGAAAAATGAAATTTAAGATTTCCAAAAGTTATTCTTAAACATTGTTCTTTGCTATTTCATTATAAGCATGAAAAGCAGGTTCAGGGTTGATTGCTTTATTTGTTCGTGAACTAAAAACAATTACTTAATGAACAAATGCATATCAATATAAATTAGCCAAGAAACAATTGCATAACACTCACATGGCAACACATCTTTGTATCTGTTTTTGTCCATATTTTGTGGCATCTTTGCATGTGTGACAGCCAATCCAGGTTTTTTTCTGTAAAGTTGCTTGAAAATGAAGATTAAAAAATATTAGTTCCAACTGGAGAGTTTTCACATTTATTTGTGTTATCGTTCCAATATAAAACTTGCCGATATCGTTGTTACATTTCCCTTCTCTGTCACTTCAGACATTTTAACCTCTCAGTACAGGAAGTAGTGGCATTCCCTCGTCTCACTTTCTTTCAAGAGGAAGAAAAGGATAAGAAGAGGCAATACAAGGAAGCCTTGCTTACAGTTTCCTCAAACTTCTTTCTTCTAATTATAAGTCTTAATCTTGACATTTCTGTCAGCACCAATCACCCTGTATGATCTGTTTTGTCCATGTTGTTCTTACAAACATTGAACTCTTTTTCCCTTACCATGTTGCTGATTGCCCGAAACTTTGAGGTAGGCAAAAGTGAGGATTGCAGATCCTGGAAACCAGAGTTTAGATTAGAGTGGTGCTGGAAAAGCACAGCAGGTCAGGCAGCATCTGAGAAGCAGGAAAATCGATGTTTCGGGCAAAAGCCTTTCATCATGACCATCCAGCACCACTCTGTTTAAATACCTCAAAGTATAGTTTAGACCAAAGTGTGGTAAACCTTCCACACAGTATTAAGCTCCTGTTCCAAAATAAATTAACCCAATAAAATTGATAACTGATAAATAAGAGGAAAGAGCTCTTGCACAACTGTAGTAGTACACCAAAGGTGTGGTAGAACATGTCCAAACAGATATTGAGTGAACACTGAGTCACGGATGAATAGTGTCAGTTTCAGAATTCAATAAGAAACTTGATTATTGTATGTTTTATGGGATAAAGCCTATTTTGAGAAATAAAACATTTTGGGGTGTGCATCATTTTAAACTGGGTTTCTTTGAAAGCAAATTCTTTGATCAGAAATAACAAGTAAATTGAAGACAAGCTTATAATTTGATCTATTATTTGATGAAGTAGTAATTACACACAAGAGTGAAACTATTTATTAGATTAGATTACTTACAGTGTGGAAACAGGCCCTTCGGCCCAACAAGTCCACACCGACCCTCCGAAGAGCTACCCAACCATACCTATTCCACTACATTTACGCCTTCACCTAACACTACGGGCAATTTAGTAAGGCCAATTCATCTATGAAGGGAAAACAAAACTCATTGGATAAGGAGAAGTTAAGTTATTAAGGAGGGCCAAGTCAGCTATATGCTACTTGCATGAGGTTGCATTTTAACTTTTATTTAACCAGAGAATGTGGTATTGTGCACGTTATATGCACTGACATCATACTAGCATTCCAAGGAAGCAAATGGTCAGACACTCTTGCGTTTGATTTGACCATATTCATCAGGCAGATAGAAGTCAGAATCCAGGATGTTGCTTATTGGTGGCCATCAGATGATAAGCATATGACATTGGAGTTGCTGATAGCGTTTTGTATCTATGTTCCATAATCACTAACAATCTTCACTTGACGCTAAAATGAGCAAGCCCATTACAAAAACTAAACATGTCTAAGATGAGCACGAGTGTTCAGATTAATAACAGATTCATGAAGAATATTAAGGTACAAAGCCTGCATTCTCTGTGCACTCACTCAAAGGAGCAAGAGTGGTAAAGAAAAGAAAATGCTGATCAACTTCCACTTTCGCTGTCTTAGCTTTCGCATCTCTTCGTAGGACAAAGTCACAAACTCAGTTTGATAACTCCGTCAGCATACACACATTACCATTCCAATGATGTCAGTGCTGGCTTGGCTTCAGGTGGGCATCATTATCTGCTGACTGTCCATACTTACGCTGGTGGTCCAGATCTCTGAAGGTTGGCTGACTCTTTACAAGGGTACGCTACGACAGGAAGGGGGTTGGACAGGAAGTTTAGCTGGTCAGAAAGAGGGATTGGAGAAAACAGACTCGTGATTCCTGCATGCATTGGGAACAACCTGCATTTATATCTCTCTCTCAGCCTCTAGATCTTACAGCAAAGGAACTTGCACACAGATTTTGAATGGAATTAAATTTATACCCCATGATGAAAGATTGCCTTTGTATTAAAGGCATAAAACCATAATGACCCAACTTCAATGCACTGTGAAGGTCACTAGTCCAATTAGCTTAGAAGACTTTCATACCTTACAATTCTTCAGCTATATTAAAAAAAAACTCATTTATGAATCACTCCTCCTAGCAACATGACTTGGTGAAATTCAAATTCAGCAGCCAATCCATTATAAATATCTACAGAGAATAATAGTGAAGTTTTATAATCCTAGAGGATACTATCCCATTAGCGAGATGACTCATGGTGGGTTTATCCTGAGGATCACCACACCTCAGTTGAGAAGACAGAACCCTCATGGGGACCTTCGTTAGTACAGGAATTGAACACGCAGTTGGAGATGCTCTGCATTTCAAATCAGCTGTCCAGCTAATTACGTTAATCAATACCCAACCAATGCAGGAAATAAGAACACAAGACCAAGGAGGAGTTGGTAATTCAGCACCTTGAGCCTGCTCTGCCATTCAATACAATCATACCTGGTCTCAATTCAGTCTCAACTCCACTTTCTTGTCTGCTCTCCAGAACCCTTCAACCTATTACAATTTAGAAATCTATAAACATTAAATAAGGTGGGTGTACTGACACAAGTGGTTAAAGGGAGAAGGCATCACCACCTTGTAAAGGAATGTTAGGATGTGTATTAAATGCTGGCCTAGCTGTCAAATGCCAACATACCATGAATGAAAAAAATCCAACTACATGAATTATTTTGCAGTCAAACAGGTGAATAAACTTACATCAAATTGATTAAGTATAGCTCCGCTTTCAAGTCCTTTTCGAAGCTGAATCATGGATTCTTCTAATGAATCACCATATTCAGGATATGAGGAATGAATGGAATTGTTTGGAAAACACCGGAAGTCTATTTCCTCTTCCACCTTGTCCTCTTTATGACTGCTTGTAACTTGAAAATTAGAAATTTTTCAAACAAAGGTTTATTATTAACAATTTTTTTATCAAGCTGGCTATGTAACTTATAATTCATAATATGATAACTTTATCTTATCTTGTAAGTTAAGCAAGGCAGAGGTGCTCTAAGCATCAAGGTAGGCGCAAAGTGAACGTGCGTTAAAACAGTGAGTGAGCAACCTGGAGATGCTTTCTGGTCCAGTCTCAGTACTGGGTACCTGTCGCTGTGCACAAAGTGTCTTTACAACTGCATTGAAATGAAATGTGCTGGTGCATTCCACAATGCAGCATTAAAGTGCACAAGTGCACTGTGCAGTGAGGCTGATACTTTGCGGATACCAACGTCTGAACATAAGTGAGTGTGATGGTTCTGTGTGGAGCATATATTAAGATGCTGTTGCCAGTGTCCATGATGGAGGTCCAGAAGAACAAGTGGCAAGCTGCAATTATCAGGCGCCCATTTAAACTTCCATGTTGGGGAATTCTTAGTATGTACTTTCTATCCACTGGGTGAGAGAATGTGAACCTGTGCATTGATGGGGTGAGAATAGATAGCAATCAGGGTAATAATGAGCAATAATTCCAATTAACGAGGTTCTTGCTGCTCACGAGCAAGATGCCTAGGATTTAGTTGCAGATGCAACATTTTCGTCTTGATATAGATGTGGGCTTCCCTGGACATATCACCTATTTTCCCAAATTTCTCACAATAGCCCACGTCATTCAGAGGCTGGAAAGATTTTGTTCAAGGTGATTAATAACAGTGAGCTGAAGACAAACATTATCATACCACAAGTACTTAGCATCTGGAATGCACTCAACAAGCTTTGTGAAGGCAACTATGTCTTTCAAATTCGAACTGGATAACTATCTGATTAGATGATATTTGAAGGAGTTGTGGGAAATTCCAGGGTCCGCAAGTTATTTCATTAAATTATTATATATTTTTAAACCCGTTCAGCAGACTTACAGAGGAAAAAAAAACAGGGAAATTTGACTTGCTCTTACAGACAGCTGACCGAGACATAACAAACTGAATCACATCTTTCTGTGCTGTAAGCATTCTTTAATGCTCTGATTCTAAGTATTGTGGGTCAATATCAGCCACAGCTGAACACCTTCTCGGATCAGCCCCTCTCTCCCAATCCTAACTTGCTAATCAGCTCAATATGGAAGTCAATCAATTTCTTATTCTCTCAATTGTGAGTTTTATTAGCCACGTTCAAACAAATCACAAACTAGAAACTGGCTCAGGACTGTTGATTATGGCGTAGTTCACTAGTTGACTTAGGGCACATTTCAACTGAGAGGTGGTGAATGTGCAGACAGTGTCTGAATTCATCCCAAGTAGTCAGTAAGGAACAGTTTCTCTATTGGGGGTTTATTACAGATGATTAGGATGCAATCTCAACATATTTTTACAATAATCCCACACAGCTTTCTGAGAATATAGAAAGTCCTATCAGAAACAATGACTGATGTGGAACTCAACTGCTTTTGAAATGTGGCTGGCTATTTGAAAAAAACCGCAAATGTAAAGATGTACAGCACGGAATCAGATCCTTTGGAACAACTCGTCCATGCTAAACACATATCGTAAATTAATCCAGTCCCAATTGCCAGCACTTGGCCCACATCCCTCTCAACCCATCCTATTTAGATACCCATCCAGATACCTTTTAAATGCTGTAACTGTACCAGCCTCCACCAGTTCCTCTGGCAGTTCATTCCATACACGCACCTCTGCATGAAAAAATTGTCCCTTAGGTCTCTTTTAAATCTTCCCCCTCTTACCTTAAACCCATGCCCTCTAGGTCTGACCCCTCCACCAGAGGGAAATGTCCTTGTCTATTTACCCAATCCATTCTCCTCATGATTTTATAAACCTCTATAAGATCACCCCTCAGCCTCTGACATTCCAGAGAAAGCAACCACAGCCTATTCAGCCTCCCCCTCTGGCTCAAATCCTTCAACCTTGGCAACATCCTTGTGAATCTTTTCTGAACCCTTTCAGGTTTCACAACATTGTTCCGATTGGAGAGAGACTAGAATTGCACACAATATTCCACAAGTGTCCAATCAATGTTCTGCACAACTGCAACATGACCTTCCAACTCCTATATTCAATGCTCTGACCAATGAAGGAGCAAACGTCAAACGCCATCTTCATTAACCTATCTACCTGTTACTCTACTTTCAAAGAACTATTAACCTGCACTCCAAGGTCTTAGTTCTGCAACACTACCCAAGACCTTACCACTAAGTCCCACCTTGACTTGCCTTTCCAAAATGAGGCATCTCACAATTACCTAAATTAAACTTCATCTGCCACTCCTTGGCCCATTGGCCCATCTGATCAAGATTACATTGTACTCTGAGGTAACTTTCTTCACTGTACACTACACTTCCAATTTTGATTAAAGAGATGACATGCTACAAGCCGAGTAAAGAAAGTTAACACGTAAATTACATGTAGGACATCTAAGGCAAAAATCACCAGTGTCATGTGTCAGTGATCATAGAAATATCAGGTGAATATATAGCTCATCAAAGTGTGTGTTTGGGGAGGGGGCATACTGATTCTGGAGACATGGGGACTAGTCCTGGAAGAAGATGGGACCAGTGCAAACAGGGCAATAAAACGTTGGAGAAGTGGGACATTCAGCCTGATGTTTCTCTGCAATTCAATGAGATAGTGACTAATCTGATAATCCTTAACTTCACTTCCCTGTATTTCCCTGTAATGCTTGATTCCCTATTGATTAAAAGTCTGTCCATCTTAGAATAGACTTCTTGAATATACCTAATGATCCAGACTTGACTGCGCTCAAACGTATTCCACAGATTCACTAACGTCAGAATAAATGCCTTCTCATCTCAGTCTTTAATATGCAATTACTTATTCTGAGATTATGCCCTCTGGTCCCTAGACTCTCCCACAAGGAGAAACAACCTTTCTGCATCTATGATGTCAAGTCAATTAAGAATGTTATATGTTTCAATAAGGTTGTTTCTTATTTTCTGTAATCAGAGTACAGGCCCAAACTACACAATCTTTCCTGATAAGACAGTCTCTCCAAACCTGGTAACGGCCGAAGAAACTTCCTCTGCACTGCTTCCAGTGTCAGTATAGTTTCTCTCAAATAAGGGGTTAAACTTATCCACAGTATATTCCAGTGGTGGTCTGATTACTGTCTTGTATAGTTTAGAAAAGCTTTCCTTCCACTTATATTCTATTCCCACTGAAGGAGCGGCGCTCTGGGAGGTTGTGATTTCAAATAAACCTGTTGGACTTTAAGCTGGTGTCATGTGACTTCTGACTTTGAAGTCAAGACCATTGAATTTGCCTTCTCTATACCCTGCTGATCTTGGATGATAGGTTTCTTTGATTCATAGAAGAGTATTCTCAATTCCTTCTGTACTGTTGCTTTCTTTATTTCGTCTGTTCAGGGCTGGGAACAATGTCCTTGTTGTGGAGGGAGTTATGCAGCTTGCTAGTGCTGTTGGGGAGTATTTAAATGAGGATAGTAGGGGGTGGGAACCTGAGCAGGGAGACTTCGAAGGGGAAACAGGGCTAGAAACAAAAGACAGGCCATTAAGCAAAATTGGACGATAGAAATAAACAAGGGCAAAAAACAAACGGGGTCCTAGTGCATAAGAAAAATAAGAATGACCAACAAATCTAAAGACATTGTATCATAACAAACTCAGCATTTGCAGTAAGGTAAATGAATTAATAGTGCAAGATGATATACATGGTTACAACTGATATACATGTCATAGTATGATTGTAATTGCAATTACAGAGACATAGCTGCACGGTGACAAAGGATGGGAACTGAATGTCTAGGGGTATTCAATATTTAGGAATGACAAACAAACAGGATAAGGGATAGTACTGAGAGCAAAGGTTTAAATCAACACAATAGTGAGGAAAGATATTGGCTTGGAAAATCGTGATGTTGAACGGGAAGAGATGAGCAACACCGAGCAGAACATATCAGTGGGGTTGTCTATTGCCCCCAAACAGCAGTAAAGATGTAAAGGAAGGAATTAAAAAGGAGAATAGAGATGCACATAATAACTTCTGAGTACAAGAGTAATCATGGGGGACTTTAATCTTCATATGAATTAGACAAACGGAACAGCAGCAATGCTGAGGATTAGGGTTTCAGACCAACTTCTAAAGATCAACACAATATGGTAACAGCAAGAGGGCAGGCTACCCTTGACTAAGTATTGTGAAATGAGAAACGATTAATTATTATGTGGGGTCCTTTGGGAAAGAGTGACCATAAAATGATAGAAGTGCTCATTAAGATAGAGTGTGAAGCAACTGAATCCAAACCTAGGGTCCTGAATCTACATAAAAAGAACTATGATGGTATGAGGTGCAAATTAGCAATGATGGATTGGGGAACCTTACTAAAAAAGTGCAGTCAACAGATTGAGGTTGATATTTAAATAACATGAAAGCATGAATTGCAGCAATTAAGAAATAGTTCAACCAAAGCTACAGAAGAAATGAGATGCCGACGTACAAAATTGCCAGAAAAAGTAGCAAGTCTGATGACAGGTAGCAATTTAGAATTCATTAAAAGGAGGACAAAAAAGTTTAAGATGGGGAAGTGAGAGTATGAGAGCAAAAACTGTGAACATAAAAAAACTTACTGTGAAAAGCTTCAATAAATATTTAACAAGAAAAATATTTGAAGTATAGATCCTTTACAGTCTTAAGTAGGATAAATTATAAATGAACAAAAAATGACAGAAGAATTGAACACATTTTGGTTCTGTCTTCACAAAAGACGACATAAATAACTTCTCAGAAATGCTAGAGAACCATTGGGTTAGTGAGGTGGAGTAACTGAAGAAAACCAGTATTAGGAAAAATAAAGTGCTAGAGAAATTAATGAGGTTAAAGGCTGAAAAATCCTCAGGACCTGATAACCTGCACTCCAGATTAGTAAAGGAAGTGTGCTTGTTAATATTGCATCATTGGTCATCTTCTAAAATTCTACAGACTCTGGAGGAGTTGCTATAGATTGGAGGATGGTGAATGTAACCTCACTATTTAAAAAAAATGGTGAGAAAAATCAGAAGTTATAAATCAGTTACCTTAACAGAGGTGGGGGAATGTGATAATTTTTTTATATAAAACACATGATAACTGAACACCTGGAAAGTATTAACAGGATTAGTTAAAGTCAGCATGAATTTATGAAAGTAAAATCATGCACAACTAATTTTCTGAAGTGCTTACAGGATGTAATTAGAATAGATAAGGGAGAACCAGTGAATATATTTATTTGAATTTCAAAGTGAATTTTGATAAGATCCCACATAAGAGGTTCGCAGGCAAAAGTAAAGCACATTTGACTGGGAGAAATAAATGGCATGGATTTAAAATTAGATGAGAGAGAATAAGAAATACAAAGTAGGAATAAATAGGTCTTTTCCAGATAACAGGACATGACTAGTGGAGTACTGCAGGCCCCAGTTGTCCACTGATATCTAAAATAACTTGGATGAGAGAACCAAATGTTATATTCCAAATTTTTTGATTGCACAAAACTAATTGGGTTGCAAAAAGGATGCAAGAAGGTCTAGATAATTTGAGTGAACATACAACCTGCAGCACAGCAACAGGCCATTCAGCCCACCATGTCTGTATCAACCATGATGCCATTCCTAACTAATCCAATCTGTGTGCACATGGTCTATATCCCTCTGTTCCCTGCCTATTCATGGGTCTGTCAAAATGTCTCTTAGACATTGCTATCATATCTACTTCTACCACCTCCCCTTGCAGCATGTTCCATGTACCTACCACCGTCCGTGAAAACAAAACTTGCCTTTGCATCTCCTTTAAACAATCCCCCTCTCACTTTAAACCTATACCACCTGCTATCTGATATTTTCACCCTGGGAAAAGGCCCACAACTATCCACCCTATCCATGCCTCTCAATGTTATATAACTCTATCAGGTCACCCTGAGTGTTTACCCACCCAATGAGTGACTATTTTGAAGTGTTAAAAATTTCCCTATATGTGCTAGTCACACAATGATAAGGTGCTGGGCAACAGTGAGCATTGGGGAAAATATGAACACTAACTTTGACAGGGTAGTAAGATGGGATGTAGCTAAGAACATGTATGATGCATGGCTTTGTACCAAGCAGTGAAAGATGAAGGACTATGCATTTGTATGTATACGAAGTGGCAGGCTTTTCACCTCTGTGCCCTGAAAAGCAATGCTTTGTGGTTACTGTCTCTTTATGTGCATGGTGAAGGGCAACTCCAGAATGTCAAGTGGGTACATAGCATGGATTCAAAAATGACATTGATGTCAGGGATCCCAGGATGTCCTGGCAGTGCTGAGCAGGGCACCAAAGGCCAAAGGCCACGGCACATGGGTGTTAATGAATGGGAAGATATTGTGAAAAACTCATCAGGCCTTGCAGGGAGAAATCCAGCATTTAACTCTCCAAAACGGCAAATTCTGGTAAGAATCAGTCCGTCTCTCTTGAATCGCTGACACAGGAACTGAAGGTTTGAAGCCTTTACTCAACAGTATTAACATACAATCTTAAATGTCATATAAAAAAAATTATATTCATACTTTCTACCTAGGTAAATATTTATGATGCCATACCTAATGGTCAAATATTAAATTACCATTTTAATGAACCTATGATGATGGATCAAGGAAAGACTAGGCAATTCTACATAAGCAGGCAACACAATACAATAAATAGAGTGAACCCATGACACAACTCCTAATGAGTGGTTCATGTGGTCATTGGTAGAAGTTAGCACATCATATCAATGGCACAAAGCCGCAGCAGGACTAGGCAAAGAAAAATTAGAAAAAGAAATTCTCAAAAATAGACTGACACATTTTATAAAATGAGTTGCTGTTCTGCATTATTAACAAAAGAATCATTAGTGTAGGAAATGTAAGGCACATCGATTTTTCAGTTTCATATTATATGTCAACTGGAATAGATTTAACATTTATAATAGTTGATGGAATCTAACAACTACTAGTTACCTTTTCTTTTAACCAGCAGCACAAGTTCTCTGGAGTGAGATTCTCTGCTTGCTTTTATGAACATTACAACTTGGTCATGAGTATGTTCAGAGATGTCTCTGCCATTAATCAACAATATCTGATCTCCTTCATTCAGTTTTGGCACACACACGTCAGCCTACACAACAAATGTAAATAAAAATGTAAGATTTTGGAACGAAAGCAAAGAAATACTAAGTACATGAAATGTTAACTACATTTATTATTTGATATGACAGCATTCTGGTTCCATTTTGAGTTATACGCTATGTTTTTATACTATAAATGTTTACATGTCGTTCAACAAAAATCTACTCTCAATGTTCAAGTCCTAACAAACCCATCTCAGGATTCAGACAGACATTTGTTCCAAACTTCCTCTCTATTCAGCCAAGAATTTAAAATTTTGTAATTTTTTTTGAGAGTGAATAATTAAATATTCTGTATTAACTTAGAAAAGAGGAATTATTTGAATTTCCACACATCTCAACTCTGAGCAAATTAATTGCATTCCTATGTCCTGAATGATTGCTAGACCTATCGTTTAGATTATTTGTCCTGTTTCATTCCCAAAATAAGAATCCAAAAGTATAAATATCACACCGTCTCTTTACCTTCTCATCTCCTTATCAACATGTTTAATTTCTCCCTTTTGCACAATAATCTTTCCTCCATTTCTGTTTCTTCTACACCATCACTGGTGACTTGAGTTATCATGAGATCTGATCTTACTGGAATTGTGTACAATTTAAATAGATGTACCATTTATGCAATCACCTGATTGTTACGGTCTGAATCAGTTTGTGGTGCTTTGGGATGATGGCCTTAACAATACAATATACTGAAGGAAGCATGCATTCATGCAAAGGCCTGCAGAGCTGAATTGTATGTCACAATGGTGACATACTCATTTACTTTCCTATTATTGGAACCAAACTGTATCTAATATTATTTATATGTTTTTAAGGTTCACAAAATAGTACGCACTTAAATTGTAACCAATGCATGACCACTGCTTTTACTTCTTATGGATATTTAAACTTGATATTCCTGGAACCTCATAATTGAAAGTACACTGTACCATCATCCCTTCATGCTTAGTCTCTTACTGAACCCCTTTTTGATTCGCTCTCTTTGACTGCATTTGAGGATGTTGTGCTTTTGTCCTTATCTAAAGGAGTTGAAAGTGCTGGCTATTGGATAACCTAAGATTGATCTCCAATGCCTAAGATTATTTATATCTTACCCAATAGTGTCATTACTGCTCCCTTAACCCCAAGAAATATTCTAGAAACTTATGTCTTTATGTCTAGGAAAATCAGACCAATGATTTCTAACTTACGTTTTCCAAATTTACATTTATTATCAGCAATAATTTCACTTCTCTAATTCCATCTAGTTACTATTAATGTCTAAGAGCTATATATTTTTACATAACTTCTACTTCTAACAAGAACAGATTAATTATGTATTTTTGAGGACCCACTCTCTTTCCTTTAGCAATGCTCACTTTGGAGAAGGTTGAGTTGCAGGTCTGGTCTTTCTACTGTAAAGACAGGCACGTGCAGATTAAGAATGTAGAGAGAATAATATGGATCTTCAAGAGTTAGAATTGAAACACAAAAACACAGGCTTTTCATCACAAGGGATAATGTGAGAGATGATGTCAATTGCAACAGAAAAGCCAATAAGTTGCTAGAGCCTACATCAATAGATGTCATACAAAGATATGGCTCAGCAAAAGCAATAATGGACAGTAACTCTGTAGCACAAATGTGCATGAGGTCTTTCATTTCTTTGGCAATCTACTTGAACAACTGAGCAATCATAAAACAGCACAGAAGTGTTGCACCTGCTGGGAAACTGACAGCATAGACAATGAGATTAGAATTGAGTATTTTTACTTAGTTCAAGACCCAATGGCACGAGCAGTTATGGAAAAATAATTTACATAGTTACTAATTAAATCTTATACATGTGACTATTAAACTCAAGGCTGATGTATGTGTCTTCGTATGGTCATTAAAATTAACGCTTTACCCATAATATATGAAATGAACTAGTGAACATATTAGTTTCTAGACTTTTAAACTGCTAAAATGATGAAGAAGGAACTATTCTATGTTTTGGTGAATTGTAGTGAGAGTCAAGAACAGCAGTTGTTCGAATTCACTTTGATTTGATGAGATTCTAATGAAAGTAGGAGCAAGAAAGCTGCTCACCCAATATCTGACCAATAAATAAATTTAGCAGTCACTTTCTCATTCAGAATGGTATTTGATACTATTAAACTGTTAATGTCATGTGCTAAAAATTCCCTTAAGCAACTGATTGGAGATAGACCTTTTATTTAAAGTAAGCAAACAGAAACTGCCGGAAATACTGTACAATAGTTAACATCTCTGAAAAGAAACAGTGTGTTTAATGGCAGAATTCAATCCCAACCTTTCCTGTCCCCTCCCGCTAGGAGATGCAGGGCTGTGAAGGCTTGCAGTGAAGAATATTTCCAACTCTCTCCAGTTAACTGGGGCAGTGAGGGTTGAAAATGGCCTGCCTAGCCTTGATACCAACTGGGTCAGAATCATTTTTGGCTCAGAAATTAGGCATTTGGCCCACTTGGTCCATGCTGGTGCCCTGCAGAGCAATCTTGTCAGCCTACTCTCCCTGCTCAGTCCAAGTAACCCTGTAAGTTTTTTTTTAACTTCGAAATGTCATCACCCATACACTGTACAGCCACAACATGATGTCCCAACCCCTATACTCAATGTACTGACCAATGAAGGCAAGCATGCCAAATGCCTTCTTCACCACCCTGTCTCCCTGCAAATCCATTTTGAAGGAACTATGCAATGGCACTCTTAGGTTTTTGTTCAGCAACACTCCCCAGGGCTGTACCATTCCTTAGGTTCTGATGTCAATCATGTCCAAATGCAACATGACCAAACAACATATCCAAATGCAAATCCAGGCTTGGGCTGAAAAGTGACGTGAGATTAACACCACACAATTGCCCAAATAAAATAATCATCTTCAATAACCAGACAAATCATCTATCGTCATTTGATATTTAATGGCGATACTACAGCTGAATCCCCCACTATCAACTGGGGTTTACTGTTGACCAGAAACTGAAATTGAATAGCCTAGTAAATGTTGCTACGAGAGCAGTTCAGAGGCTTGGAATACTTCAGTGAGTAACTCACCTCCTGGCACCCCAAAGACTGAGCTCCATCTACAAGCAACAGGTCAACGTGATGGAATACTCTCCTGTTGCTGCATGTGTGCAACTCCAATATCACTCAGGAAGCTTGACACTATCCAGTACAAAGCAATCCAATTGCCTGGTATTGCATTTGCAAACATTCTCACCCTCCACCTCCAATGCTCAGTATCAGATATGCACGAAAAATATTTAGTGTGACAATACTGTGGCTTTAAGAGGTGTACATGGTCCTTTCTTTTAAAATGGAAAAAGGTTGAAACAGAGGTGCCAAGCCATCTCCCTTAAAGCCAATAAACAGCTTACGAGGTGTTGTGTGTATTTTCTAAAGTTGGAACGATAGAAATGGCCCGAATGGGTGGGATCATGCTCCCACAGAATCTGGATTTTTAGTTACACTTTTTTAGTACCAGTTGCTGCTGGGGTCTTGAAGCTGGATGAGGAAGCTATTTTTCCTCTCTCTGTTTCAGCTAAAAGCTGGGGGTTCTTTTCCTGCTGCTAGAATTACAGGTAAGAAAATATATATTACTGAATCTGCCCTTGCCAAGGGTGTTAATGGGATGTTACTATGTTGCAATAGTTACTGTTTATCTGTAAAAATGATTACAGTTAAAATTATTATTCTCCTTTCCAATTTCTTCTTTCTTTTGTTGTATTTTACTTATAGTGTAAAAGTTGCTTTGCTTCAAGATTGGTAGTTTGACCGATCAAATGGCATCTGAAATACAATGCCTGGCACTAGCCTTTAAAATAAAAAGAAAGGTTAATGCATCATCTTAATATATTTTGAGGGGATTTGGTCTGGCCTGCAACCTTTCAAACCCACAATCAATAACATCCAGAAGGACAAGGACAGCAGATGTCTGGCAACACCATCATATTCTCCTTGAAGCCATTTACCATCATGATTTGGAAATATATTACTGAGCCTTCAATGCCACTGGGTCAAAATCCCAGATCTCTCTCCCTAATAGTATTGAGAGTTTTCCTTTCGCACATGGACAGCAACAGTTTAAGGCAGTAGCTCACCACCACCATCTCAAAAGGCAACTAGGAATGGGCAATAAATGCTGGCTCAGTGAGAGAAGACCACTTGCCCTGAACAAATAAAAGAAATTTTGAACAATAGAGGCTGGAACACAAATTCTTGTAGAACACCATTAAACATAGCCAGCCAATTAGTGTACCTGCCCATCACCCTTACATTTGGGTCTCCTGCCATTCAGCCAATTTTTTTAACCAGTTCAATAATTTGCCTCCAATTCAATGAAATTCAACTTTAGCTGAATCTTCCCTGTATCCTGACACTTTATCTATTGCCTTCCAGAACTTCAAGTAAACGATATTTATAGCCAATCCCCTGCTTTAAGTACTTTCAAAAACGTCAATCAAGTGAATTAACCATCAATTACCATTTACAAATCCAGTCTCTCTCTAATGAGGTGAAAAATTTAAAGGTGTTCAATCACTTTATCCTTTATATGTGGACTCTGAATTTTCTAAGTACTCCATTATTCCCTGATTACCCTCCTTCTCCTTCCTTAGTAGTTGTGACATACTCAATATTAAATTTCCTGAATCAGGACTACTTTGGAAGCTTATAGTTAGCACAACCCCAATAGCCCTGCATCTCACCCATTTCCTTTAAAACACAAGAATGGAAGCCATTTCATCTTAGAACGTCACTCTCTGGCACTGTCCTTTTTTCACTGCTCTCATTTGTTTACATTAATTTTGGTCTTTTATTCAACATTGGTTTCCTCAATTATCTGGCATGCTGATGTCTTTCTCCATTAATACTAGAACAAAGTACTTACTCAGAGTGTCTGCCATTCCACTATTTTCATTGACAATATCAGTTGTCTACTTTCACAAGACCAATACTGCTCCAAATCAAACGTACACAATTGTAATTCTTTTCTCCCCTCTGTTGAGCTTAATATTCCTTGACGGCATCCCTTTAGTAGTTCTTAATCTTGTGCTTTACAGTTTCATTTTAGTCTAAAAATTTATGTTGTCTCTTAAGTGTGGTTTCTTGACTCTGTTTGCCTTTTTGGAATGTAGTATTTTTGCTTCTTCGGGGAGGTGATGGCCTAGTGGTAGTACCCGTGGACTATTAATCCAGGTTCAAGTTCCAACAGGGCAGATGGTGGATCAATAAAAATCTGGAATTAAGAGTCTAATGATGACCATGAAACTATTGTCAATTGTCAGAAATACCCATCTGGTTCATTAATGTCCTTTACAGAAGGAAATCTCGTATTCTGACCTGGTCTGGCCTACATGCGACTCCAGACTTACAACAATGTAGTTGACTCCTAACTGCCCACTGAGTAATTAAAGTTGGGCAATAAATGCTGGCCTAGCCAATGACACCCTCATCCCGTGAATGAATTTTTTCAATTTACTCTAAACGTTTCTGTCTCATTTCATTGAAATCAGGCCTACCTGTATCTAAAATCTGAGCAGCTGTTCTATGTTTCCTCATTTCAAACACTGTATTAAATGTAATCATGTTATGACTGATATTAGATAAATGATCATGCACCATTAGCTATCCTAAATACGGTTTGTGAGTCATTTCTAAATCTAATATAGCATATGTTATTTCTGGCTCCAAGGCATATTGCTGCAGAGAAGTATTCCACACAAGCTTCAAAAAAATTACCACCTTTCTAAAATATTCGAGCACACCTATTTCAAATCCATTTTAAACTTAAAATTACACTGCCTTTACCACATGCTTGTCTAATCTTTGCCTTTATACAACCTACCATGTCAGGAAGGCTGCACACAACTCCCATTAGTCTTAAATGTTTTCTTACTTCCTCATTTCACCCAAAATGTCTCCACACACTATTTTCCTTTCACTACATACAGACGCTTTTAATATTTTATTTGTACCTTGCTGATTTTTCTCTCCTGCTTTAATTACTTTACAACTTCTCCTTATCCATATTGGCTAAAGCACAACTTTTGACTATTATTTTACTCTTTTCCTGTTCATTTGTTCGGGGAGAAAGTGAGGACTGCAGATGCTGGAGATCAGAGCTGAAAATGTGTTGCTGGAAAAGTGCAGTAGGTCAGGCAGCATCCAAAGAACAGGAGAATCGACGTTTTGGGCACGAGCCCTTTTCAGGAATCATTTGTTCATTTGTTCACCAACTAAGATCTGTGCTACCTTTTTTATTTGACCGTCACTTCTCCACAAATCATCCCATTACAAGTTTAAAGGGCAAAAAGGAGGATCCGTTATGTACCTCTCTCTAGATGAAAGTTTGGAACCTTCTTCCTAAAGTATTGTGTGTACCTACACAAGAACTGCAACAATTCCAGAAGGTGGCTCACCACCACCTTTTCACAGGCAATTAGGGATGAACATTAAATACTAGCCTAGCCAGTGATGTTCACATCCCAAAAATAAAAACATTTTAAAAAAATCTTACCAGTCCTACTCCTCCCCATCTATCATTTTCCTATTGTTAGTGTATAACATAATACATTTAGTTCCAATCCTGATCACCTTACTGTCATAGGTGCCTGAAATTTATTCAATCTGTTTCTTACATTCACTTCATTTGTGCAAACAAACCTTGTTTGAGCTTCACTCCATAACCTTTTCTCCTGAATTTTAATCTCAGATTTCTTAGTGTGTTGCTTCGCTTACTTTATCTTTTAGCTTTCCTTTTACCCATGATGCCAGATACACAATTTTTATGGTTATTTTACCCTCTTGCCTTTTTTTTAAAAAGCTATGATGTAAGCTACCTTTTCTATCTGATGTCTGCCCCAGAATGATTTGCTGTTAGTACAAGTGCTGGTGTAGGATTTTGATTTTGAATTCTGTGAAGCGGCAAAGGAAAGCTATCATAATCATAGCTGGGTCCAAAACATGAATAATTTTGGTTGGAATTCACAGAGTAAACTAGATTCAGAGGCAGCTGGTAAAGGTGCGTGGGGTGAAGTACTGCTAGGAGACGGAGTTCTTGGGCATGATCAAACATGACAAATGAAACAGAAAGCAACATAAATGAAGAAAATGAGAGAGACAAATAGAAATCCTTCTGGAGAGGAGAAAAGAAATTAAGGTGAATCGAGCTCGGTAACCATAATACAAGGATCATTTACTAGATTGAGAGACTTCTACAATATAAATAAAGGCTTAAGGAATATAAGTGACAGAAGGGCATCTTGCAGAAGAGGAGATCTGAGACCACTGGAGCAGTTCTATTATGGTCAAAGTCTTATTCCATAGAATTAATTTTCATGAGTGAGTTAAAGGAATTAGAAAGTAAGCAAGTATAATTAGAGAGAAGCACAGCAGAAAGAAATCCAGCAACTCCAAAATTATATTGCTCACCAATGAAGAGTAGCAGATTGTTAAGAACTATTTAAAATCTCTATGGCAAAGATTCTCTCAAAACAATGGAAAGGACGTGTAAAGCTGGTCAGGAAGTTACAAGGGTAAAACTGTCAGATGTAATGACTTAGCAGTGAGACATTTATTGCAAATTTCAATTACTTCCCTAGTGGTCTTTTCTGCATGCACTGTGTACTACTGTTCTTAAGTGAGAGGCCAATAAATTGTGCAAGAGATCAAGATTTTACACCATCTCTTTCATTGAAAATTGAGACTCTGAAGCAGATAGATACAAAAAAGTTCATTTTTTATAGATGCAGAAAACAAGAGATTTAGTGCAGTTACTGAGGAAGTCTTACTCACTGGTGATCCTGGGCTTACTCTTGACACAATGAGGGGCATTTTCTGGTCAACTCCACCCTGCAAGTAGACAGTGGAGTGGAAAGATGCTTTAGGATTATACACACAAAGAAAGATGTTAGAGTTTACAAAATCTGTTGTTCATAGATTTTCTATACTTAGACTTTGTTACCCATTACACTTGCATAGATTTTTGTTACTCTTAAATATATTTTCATTTCAATAAATCCTGGTAGCTTCAATATAAAGGCAATTGGGTGGAGTAGCTTAGTTCAGCTAAAATTTAGTTGAATTAATAACAGTTGGTTCTGCTATAATGGGGTAGTTCTATTCTTGTGCAATCTTGTGTTATAGGAAAATTGCACAATAGCAATGCCATTTAAACTAAAGGGACTAAAGGTTATAACCAATACATGTTAAAAGATTGCACTTTAGAAAGTGTTGCCAATTGCAATACAATGAATTCACATTAATGAAACATTCATTATATCATAACAACCTGTTCAACAAATGAGACTGAAGATTAATGACTGTATGTAGAGAAATTTATTCATCTTGACATTTGATGGACTCTGCAAAATCAAAACTCTCGAGGTTTAGCGAATTGTGAAAAATATTTAATTAGATTTGAGAAACACAGATGAACAATAAAGTGCCATTCACTTCATCTCATCTTCATTGAAACCGGCCTGTCATATATTCTGAGACTGTAACCACTTGATCTGGACTCCCGCTCAGCCACAGGAAACATCATCCTGGCTTCCAGTATTGAAACATAATTTACAAAAGAATTAAAGTAGAAAAAAATCCAATTTCCCCTGTTCATGTGTAAACCCCCAAAAGTTAAAATGACTGGTCAGGGAATCAGACATCATGCAAGTTTGCTTCTCATATTTAGAAAACGAAATATAATAAATCTTCAATTTCAACCTGGACTTGTGACTGCCATTTCATTCTGAGAGCTGGACTGTTGGTTTTGTATTATACTCTTTGTTACTACCATCCTTGGCTTCCTCCATCGCCATAACAAACCAAACTGCAAATTGGAGGAACAACACCTCACCTTCCGCCTAGGCAGCCTACAGTCCTGAGGACTCAATGTAGAGTTCTCCAATTTCAAATAACCTCCCTTCCCAATACCTCCCCCTCCCTGCCAACTACCGGATTCAATTCTCCCACTGACCAACTTGTACCCTCTGCCTGTCTTCACCTAACCCCACTTCACTACCCTGCCTCCACCACCCCCTTTATCTGCAGTTCCCACCACACCCACCCCCAGTCCTGAAGAAGGGTTACACCTGAAACATCAACTTCTCCACCTCCAGAGGCATCCTAACTTGCTGTGTTCTTCCAGCCTCCTGCTTCTCTACCTTAGATTCCAGCATTTGCAGTTTTTTTTGTCTCTGTACAGGAAAGCATGGCAAAGAAGGTTAAATTTATCACATTTACCTTTAAGTTGAAACCAAACTTTCCTTCTTCATCAGGTATCATGTGAACGCAAAGAAAGCCATTATCACTGTTTACCAGATCAGTCTGAAGATAAGAACAAGTGAACTTTACTATGCAGGACTGAATCAAAAGATACCATTAGAGTGAGCTCCCCAAGCTGAGAGATAGGATACCAAGTGTGGTTATAAGCTGAAATTTGCGTGTCATGAGCTTTGAGTCAGCAATGACTTCCAAGTGAGAGTAAGTTTGGGAAGTACTGTACTGGAGTCACTCAATTTATGATCAACGTAATTATTCAGATTATACTTTGCAATGTTATAGTTGAAACAGAAAATCAAGCATCAACTTATGTACTTATTTCACCATTTATAAAGTGGGGTCCCACTGGACAGGTGAGAGAGAACTATTACAGTTCTACTCATCATGTTTAACCCTAACATGAATTTTTATATGAAACATGAATATAAACATGCATCTCAATTATATATAGTCCACAGTAATAACATGTAGCAAACCTATGATAATACTGAACCAATTAAAGCAGACTTTTGGACAGCTGAACAGATTCAAATTGATCACCTGCCCTGCGTCAAGACATTCTAAATTCACCTTTAGAAAATTAACTTTTTCAGTCTCTTCCTTTTTCTCTGGTTCCTTCAACTACACACAGAAATATTGGAGAAGGCTGAAGGGGGCCTCAGACAACATACACCATTAGCCTAAGTTTTGAACTGTCTTAAAATTCCAACAATATTGAATGCAGAAAACTCTGATTATTTTTAGTGTTTTGGCTTATAACTTGAAATTAAGAATTTGCTTGTGGGATTGAATTCTAGGCTGCTTTAATGTTCAATGTTACTTTTGCATCAACCCACAACACTAATTTTATAACATAGCTGTTTACTTGACTTAGCATCAATTAAAATTAATTACACAAATAAGGAGCTTCCTGAATTTTTGTTATTTTGCCAGTGGTGACTGGTTTTAACATTCATTTCTCCTAATGTCAAGATATAGCTTAATAAAAAACCCAAAAGAACAGTGGATGCCATAAATCAACATCTGTGGAGAGCATTATAGCACACTGGTTTTGATCTAAACAGCAGGACTTCAACATACCTGTGTTCTGAAAGGTCAAGTGAAATTTATTTTTAGCTATCCCAAGTTACTAAAGATGAACAGTATTGTTTTTGAGGCTAGAGGTCATGAGTCCAGTTGCAGAATTGCAATGTTTCTATTCTTCACAAATATTATAATACCATTTTTGCCCACTGGCTGATTAGAACCAATACTTTAGTGTCATAGCTAACAAGTACAATATCAGCATCAAGCAAGATAAGCATATTTGGTAATTCTGTGCTTTCAGAGAATAGACTTTTGACTATGAATACATGTAGAATAGGAAAGTTAGAAGAGTATTAGCTTAATTACTGCTTCACATATAATGTATCTAATACAAATAGAACAACTTTAAGATGTAATAGAAAATAATTTAGTCATTTACTTTTTCATTTTCAGTGGAGTTAATACTCAGTACATAATTAGTTGTAATGAGTCTAAGCATTAAATTCAGAAGATAGCACATCTAATTTGATTTGTGGAATGCATACTTCAGCAAAAACTTTCCTAAGAACCTTTTCTCAATATGCAAACCTATTTACTGCCCGTAGTACAGCAGTACACACCGATGGCACTCATTTATTAATTTAAGTGGGTGACTCCTTGCCAGTCACAGATTCATTTAGTTCGGTGGCATATATTATGGTAAGAACAAAAGCTAAGAAAGTGTTCAATTTTTTGTGGAATTTGCTTTTACAAAATCCTTTCAGATATTTATTTACTTTGAGATTATGTATTTAAATACTAAAGATCCCATGATAATTACCAGCACACTGTAGCAATTAAACTCCAGGGGTTTAATTCATATGAAACATTACAGACAGTGATACAAGAGCAGCCATTATCATGGAATACCAACCAAAGTATTACCATTCTTAGCACTTCTCAAACATTTTAATTATAGCCTTCATATTTGTATCATCCATCTGCTCACTTCATGCCTTGGTAAGCCCAGAAGAGATGAGAATTAAATTAATTACAAAATACCTTCGGGCAACAAAAATAGCAAATTCTGGCAATCCAAGAAGGAACAAAAGTGAGAATTCGCAAACTTGTAATTTAACTTGAATTATGCTATTAATTTTCCAATAAAAAAATTCCTGATGAAGGGCTTATGCTCGAAACGTCGAATTCTCTATTCCTGAGATGCTGCCTAACCTGCTGTGCTTTGACCAGCAACACATTTGCAGCTATTAATTTTCCAAATAGAGTTAAATGAAACTCAAAAGTCCTGGAATAGTAAGTGTGAAGACAGTTTTTAGGTTGTACTGGGAAGCTTTCCAAATCCCTTTTGGGAAATTATTACTTGCTCAGATCGCAATAATCAATAAATTGCAAGCAGAGTGGTTGTTAAGAGTCAACTTCAAACCCAGATTTTTTGAGACTGAAAAATTCAAATGAAAGCTTTTATGACAGTAATACAGTACACAAGATGCCAAAATAAAATCTGGTGGGCAAATGTTATTTTGAAATATGATTTTCAATACTTTATTTGTTTAAAATTTATTTTAGATAATAGAATATTAGCTGTGGAAAAATATAGGCCAAATGTTTTGTTTAATAAAAACTGGTTCACTTGTGCTTTCTTTAATTTGTAGTTCTTCAGAACTTTCAATTTGTGACTTTTGAATTTAAGGCAGTGGGTACAGTCTACTCTTTGCAGATGCAAAAATACCATATCAAATCAAGCCCTACAGAAGTGACCAAAGCAATATTTTAAATAAAGAAGTTGGTAAATTTTGAACTAACTAGATTGAAGAATGAATTACTCATATTGCTGCTAGGGTCTGGATTTTCACATAAACTTCAAATACTTTGTAAACTGATATAATGATAAGAATCACACAACACCAGATTATAGTCCAACAGGTTTAACTGGAAGCACACTCCGAAAGCCAGTGTGCTTCCAATTAAACCTGTTGGACTACTTTAGATTACTTAGTGTGGAAACAGGCCCTTCAGTCCAACAAGTTCACACCGACCCAACGAAGCATAACCCACCCAGACCCATTCCCCTACATTTACCCCTTCACCTAACACTACAGGCAATTTAGCATGGCCAATTCACCAAACCTGCATATTTTTGGACTGTGGGAGGAAGCCGGAGCACCCAGAGGAAACCCACGCAGACACTGGGAGAATGTGCAAACTTCACACAGTCAGTTGCCTGAGGCGGGAATTGAACCCGGGTCTCTGGCGCTGTGAGGAAGCAGTGCCACCGTGCCGTCCATGACTATAACCTGGTGTTGTGTGATTTTTAACTTTGTACACCCCAGTCCAACTCCAAATCATGATATAAGGATAGATTGCATTTGATTTCAAAAGAAAGCTGCATTCAGTTTTGCAAACCTTGTCATCACAGTAGTATTGGCAGGGATTTGTTTCATCCATATTTGTCCTTGGTGTTTTAAAGCCATAGGTCTCAAGAAACTGCAAGTCAACACCATCCAGTGGGTGAGAAACAGACACAGATAGGTGATCATCACATGGTACAACGGTTTCTACACCATTCACTGAGTGTGTGAATGATCGTCGTTGTCTTTTGATGCAGTGCGAGAACTGTTGTTGCATTTCATCCTCTGCAACTATCCTGAAAATAAGTTAAATTGTATTGAGATTCCTGGAATAGACAGCATTTAACTGAAAGGGAACCAGAAGGAAATAAGCCTAAAACTCAACGTTTCACTAAAATTCCTTATTGTTACACACATTATGATGCTGAGAACTTGCCAGATCAAGGTTTTTTTGTAAATTAACTCATGGAATTTGGATGTCTGTGGCTGGGCCAGTATTTACTGTCCACGCCAAGTCATCCAGAGGGCAGTTAAGAGTCAACCACATTTCTGTGGGTCTGGAGTCACATATACGCCAGACCAGGTCAGGATGATAGATTTCCTTCACTGAAGGATATTAGTGAACTGCACGGGTATATCCATTAGAATCAGAGATGTACAGCACGAAAATAGACCTTCAGTCCAACTCGTCTATGCCGACCAGATATCCCAACCCAATCTCGTCCCACCTGCCAGCACCCGGCCCATATCCCTCTAAACCCTTCCTATTCATATACCAATCCAGATGCTTTTTAAATGTTGCAATTGTACTAGCCTCCACCACTTCCTCTAGCAGGCCATTCCACACACGCATCACCATCCACGTGAAAAGATCGCCCCTTAGGTGTCATTTATATCTTTCCCCTTTCACTCTAAACCTATGCTCTTTAGTTCTGGACTTCCCCATTCCAGGGAAAAGACCTTGACTATTTATCCTATCCATGCCCCTCATTATTTTATAAACCCCCACAAGGTCACTCCTCAGCCTCCTACGCTCCAGGGAAAACAGCCTCAGTCTACTCAACCTCTCCCTATAGCTCAAATCCTCCAACCCTAGTAACATCCTTGTAATTTTTTTCTGAACCTTTTCAAAATTTCACTACATCCTTCCAATAGGAACGAGACCAGAATTCCACACAAAATTCCAGAAGTGGCCTAACCAACAAACCATTTACAGCCACAACATGATCTCCCAACTCCTATAGTCAATACTCTGACCAATAAAGGAAAGCATACCAAACGCCTTCTTCACTATCCTATCCACCTGTGACTCTACTTTCAAGGAGCTATAAACCTGCACTCCAAGGTCTCTTTGTTTAGCAACACACCCTAGGACCTTACCATTAAGTGTATATGTCCTGCTAAGATTTGCTTTTCCAAAATGCAGCACCTCGCATTTATCTAAATTAAACTCCGTCTGCTACTCCTCAGCCCATTGGCCGATCTTATCAAGATCCCATTGTAATCTGAGGTAACCTTCTTCACTGTCCACTACACCTTCAATTTTGGTGTCATCTGCAAACTTACTAACTATACCTCGTATGCTCAAATCCAAATCGTTTATATAAATGACGAAAAGTAATGGACACCAGTACTGATCCTCGTGGTACTCCACTAGTCAGAGGTCTCCAGTCTGAAAAACAACCCTCCACCACCACCCTCTGTCTTCTACCTTTGAGCCAGTTCTGTATCCAAATGGCTAGTTCTTCCTGTATCCCATGAGATGTAACCTTGCTAACCAGTCTCCCATGGGGAACCTCGTCGAACATCTTACTGAGGTCCATATAGTTCACATCTACCACTCTGCCCCCATCAGTCCTCTTTGTTACTTCTTCAAAAAACTCAATTAAATTCATGAGACATGATTTCCCACACACAAATCTATGCTGACTATCCCGAATCAGTCCTTGCCTTTCCAAACACGTGTAAATCCTGTCCTCAGGATTCCCTCCAACAAATTGCTCACAGATCTATAGTTCCCTGGCTTGTCCTTACACCTTTCTTAAACAGTGGCACCACGTTAGCTGACCTCCAATCTTCCAGCACCTCACCTCTGACTAGCGATGACACAAATATTTCAGCAAGGAGTCCAGCAATCACTTCCCTAACTTCCCACAGAGTTCTAGGGTACACCTGATCAGGTCTTGGGGAATTATCTATTTTTATGTATTTCAAGACATCCAACACTTCTTCCTCTGTAATATGGACATTTTTCAATAAATCACCATCTATTTCCCTACATTCTATATCTTTCATGTCCTTTTCCACAGAAAACACTGGTACAAAATATTCGGTTAGTATCTCCCCCATCTCCTGCGGCTCCACACAAAAGTTGCCTTGCTGATCTTTGAGGGGCCCTATTCTCTCCCAAGTTACCCTTGTGCCCTTAATGTATTTGTAAAAACCCTTTGGATTCTCCTTAATTCTATTGGCCTTGGTAATGGTTTCATGGTCATCAGGAGACCCTTAAATCCAGATTCTTAATTGAATTAAAATTCCACAATCTGCCATGGCATGATTCCCACTCAGGTACCCGGAACATTAGCTGAGTTTCTGGATGGAAAGTCTACCAAAAACACTACTAGGCCATCGCCTTCCCCCTGTTATGACATACAGCAGTTAAAACTGCTTTCCCTACCCTTCAGCTTGAGAATATTTGCATTGTGAATTGACAACAAATATGGCAGGAAGAAATATTGGATTGAGAAAGAGAAGAAACAAGGAAAAATTAAGACTTCAAAAAATCTTTTTGTAGTAAATCCTCAATGAGGGAGGAGATGTAAACATTTAACTTATTTCCTATTTGGGCCAAAAAGGTGAACTTGGATGGTAGTAACTATGATCAAATGCCTAAACATTTACTACATTGTATCACATATAACAACTTGTGGTGAGTTATTGGCATCGAATATTCAAATTCACAATTTCTAAAAAATGGAGTCTCAGGACAAGATTGCATGTGTATCATGCAAATTGTGGAGTTTCACAAATATCAATTAGTTTTGGAGATTCAAAATTCATCATGTATTTCTGAAAGCACTGATCTTGTTAGCCAATTTATACATTAGTGATTGTGCATGTGATTATTTACCCACAATATCTAGTCCACTGTAGCTTAGTAATTTATAATAGTACTTTTTTTGCAGGATAAAGGAACAAATAGTGAACTTACTTTACTAATTGTTGTTCTTCTGACCTGCAAAAGAATAATTTGAAAATCACTTAACTAGTATTGATAGGCACGTTTTGTGGGCACCAAAATTTATTCTCATTGTGCTTGAGACAGCAAAGACATACTGTGCTTGTCACAACCACAAACAATTCTGCTCGGAAGCAGGTAGCTTATGATTTTAATCCACATTTTGCAAATGGTTTTAATCTAACATACACCGATGCTTTGCGTTTTCTATTACCACATAATAAATTATATTTGTTCAAAAGTTTTTCCCTTGAAAATGGCATAAGTCAAACCTTTTATAAGCAAACAATTCAACACAAAATTATTTTCAGCATATGATCACGTGTCACAAGGAAGTAACTAATAGGAAAGGATTATAAAGGCATTCAGAAACTGAATTGCAATCAACTGATTATTGACAAGCTTCTTAACCCTTTCAGAGGAAATCCTGTATTTTAATTTAGATCAATAAGAAACATTCACATTTATTCCAAAATATTTTCAGTCCGCAGTGTTTTAGCCAATGAAAATAAGAGATGCAAAAGATCCCATTATTCACGGTCATTCAGATTGGACAAACATCTCTGATCTGAGCAAAGGAGGAAATGGATACCAGAAGTGGAGAACAGGCATTATCGCATGGTTATTGAATGATAGGTGGGGACCAATGACAAAAAGAACACGTGAAAAGGAATTTGTGTGTTTAGGAAAGAGAGCGAGAGAGGTATTACAGATTGTGGGACAACATGGGCATGGTCATTGAAAGAGCAGCCAATCCAATAATCAAGCAAAGATGAGGGGGGAAAAAATATAGACTTGTGTCAATTAATGTGGGAAGAAACGTCAGCTATGCACAGCAGCATGCTGACGTTCCTACGTGGATTTAATTTGACATGACAGAAGGAAAAGTTGGCATGGTTAGCAAAAGAGGCATGCAGGAATTGATGCTGCACAAAACAAAACAGCTTCAGTTTGGTGTGTATAATGATTGAATATTGCTGAAAATGTCAGATTTTGTCAAAGCTTTTCATCTTGGAAGTAAAGAGAAAATAATATTTATACTGAATGAGGGGACAAATATAATTGGTTGGCAAGTAAACTCTAATTGGTGGAGATGCCTATCTGGGTGGACAGCATGCCATTGTAAATAACTATGATAGCATGGCAAGAGCTGTACAGCATCCTAACTTATTTGCGGCCAGCAAAATTACTATTTGCCACAATTAATTTTAAAGTTCACCTAAGGTTATAATAGTGCTTTTCAGTAAGGTTATATTCTTGGAAAACTGAAGCATTTTTTTCAAATCATGGTTTTCGAAGACTGTGTGGTTGAAAATGGTGGCTTCATTTAAATAGTTGGGGTAAAAAACGAGGTCTGCAGATGCTGGAGATCACAGTTGAAAATGTGTTGCTGGTTAAAGCACAGCAGGTCAGGCAGCATCCAAGGAATAGGAAATTCGACATTTCGGGCATACCTGCTGTGCTTTAACCTTGGATGCTGCCTGACCTACTGTGCTTTAACCTGCCCAAAACGTCGAATTTCCTATTCCTTGGATGCTGCCTGACCTGCTGTGCTTTAAACCTCCTCCCTCTACAAGGAAATCCTTGAAGAAGCTCTCTTCCTCCCTCTACAAGGAATCCTTGAAGAAGCTCTCTTCCTCCCTCTACAAGGATCCTTGAAGAAGCTCTCTTCCTCCCTCTACAAGGATCCTTGAAGAAGCTCTCTTCCTCCCTCTACAAGGGTTTCAGTGAGTCTCTCTCTCACTGCACCGCCCAGGTCATCTCCTCTGCACAGAAACTCTTCAGCCACGTTCTCAAACAGACTCGCTACCACAGCCACATCTCCTCCCTCAGCACCTGCCTACGGAACCGACTGATCCTCTCCGACCCCACCCCACTCCGGCCTATCACCCTCACCTTGACCTCCTTCCACCTATCACATCTCCATCGCCCCTCCCCCAAGTCCCTCCTCCCTACCTTTTATCTTAGCCTGCCTGGCACTCTCTCCTCATTCCTGATGAAGGGCTTATGCCCGAAACGTCGAATTTCCTATTCCTTGGATGCTGCCTGACCTGCTGTGCTTTAACCAGCAACACATTTTCAACTCATTTAAATAGTTGCCAATTTTCAGCATTGCAGTTTAAGGGCTGTTGAGTGTCCAAACCCCTGTCCTATAATGCCAATCTGACTCTACAGAGGGGAAAGAACATTCCTGTCTCCCACAATTTTCATGAAGTTTGGCCAGATTTCAGAGGACTCATGATCAACAGAACATCAGCAGTGTTGTGAATAACAATTTAGATGGGGGAACCTTTAACAGAGGAGGGAGAACCAGTGGATGTGATGTATTTGGATTTTTCAAAAATTTTGATAAAGAAAGGAATTGTGCAGAAATCTAAGCATGTGGAATTGGTAGTAGTACAATGCATGGACTGAGATCTGTTTAACAAACAGGAAAGAGATTAGGAAAGAATGGGCCTTTTCCAGAGCAGATGAGGACTACAAGTGGGTTACCTCAGGTTTCAGTGCTTTGGCCTACCTACTCAAGAACTATATACGAATGATTTGGGTGAGGAAATCAAATGTAATTTGTCGATGACATGAAACTTAGAGCAATTTTATTATCTGTGAATCCTGAGAAAAACAGAAGTCATATCAAGCAAATTGCCATTGTAACTCACTCAGAACCTTGGGGACACACACTTGCAAAGTTAAAAGAGAATAGTGTGGCACTGGAAAAGCACAGCAGGTCAGGCAGCATCCAAGGAGCAGAAGAGTCAATGTTTTGGGCATAAGCCCTTCATCATTACTTTTAGACTGATCTCCAGCATCTGTAGTCCTCACTCTCTCCTAAAAGAGAATAATGCTCAACATAAAAGAAAGATAAAAAGGATAAAAATTTGGATCCATGGAGTGTCCTCGAGATGCAAGATTTTAACTTAAGACCACAAATAGTTAGCTGATTGTGGATAGTTAGCAGTAGTGAACAGTTTTACCTTTTAAGTTATCGGTTTCCTGATGTACCCGCCGCCCCCCCCCCCCTCTCTCACTCACACACACACACACACACACACACAATCAATATTGTCACAGGATCCACGATATCAGGAAAACAAACTTTTGAGTGCGCGGGATTTCAGAAATCTGTTTCAGTCTAACACTCTAACATCAACATGTTTGTTTCTGTCACAAAGACAGCTTCGTGAAATAGCAGCATGTTTGTACATTCCGTCTACGGGGTTTATTGCGTCCATGCTTGATAATTGTAAGTGATGTTTCCCCTCCACCATATGAGGATTCTCATTTTACAAATCAGATGGATGAGCACCTTTTCACACCCTATGGCAGGCAGGGGACAGGGGTGTTGACTGCTTTCATTGTCTTTAGACTGTATTTTGCACAGTACACATTGATTTCACAAAGATTGGTCAACCTATTTAGAGTCAAATGATGCAGTGTCCATTCAAAGTCATGTTTTTAGTTCCTTTTAAAACTATTTCAATTCAAGAAAGTCTGATGTATTAAACTGGATAATGGAATTCAAAGACCTTACTCCATACTACCATCGGAGTATGTACAGAAGCCTGAACACATGCACCAGATGGTTTTGAAACAGTTTCTACCCTATTGTTGTTAGAATACTGAATGGACTCTCAAACTCTTAGCATTTACCTGTACCTGTGTGTTTTTTTTTGCTGCTGTTTACCTACTATTTACTTATCTATGCTTTTTAACTACATGATTTGCCTGTATTGCTCGCAAGACAAAGGTTTTCACTGTGCCTCGGCACATGTGACAATAAATTCAATTCAAAGTTTGAGAGAAGATTTGTAGCTCGGGTGCTCGTTGTTGTAGTTCTGTTCGCCAAGCTGGGAGTTTTTCTTGCAAATGTTTTGTCCCCTTTCTAGGTGACATCTTCAGTGCTTGGGAGCCTCCTGTGAAGCGCTTCTGTGCTGGTTCCTCCGGCATTTATACTGGTTTGAATCTGCTGCTTCCTGTTGTCAGTAGCTGTCCGCTGCAGTGGCCGGTATATAGGGTCTATGTCGATGTGTCTGTTAATCGAATTCGTGGATGAGTGCCATGCTTCTAGGAATTCCCTGGCTGTTCTCTGTTTGGCCTGTCCTATAATGGTGGTGTTGTCCCAATCGAATTCATGTTGTTTGTCATCTGAGTGTATGGCTACTAGGGATGGCTGGTCGTGTCGTTTCATGGCCAGTTGGTGTTCATGGATGCAGGTTGTTAGCTGTCTTCCTGTTTGTCCTATGTAGTGTTTTGTGCAGTCCTTGCATGGGATTTTGTAAACCACGTTGGTTTTGCTCATGCTGGGTATCGGGCCCTTTGTCCTGGTGAGTTGTTGTCTGAGAGTGGCTGTTAGTTTGTGTGCTGTTATGAGTCCTAGTGGTCTTCTTCCTATACAAGGTATTCAACAAAAACGGATACCCACACAATTTCATTAACAGATGCCTCAGGTAAAGACAACGAAATAGGGACATGCCACAACCCAAAGGACTGGCCACACTCCCATACATCAGGAGCATTTCTGAACAGACAGCCAGACTGCTGCGACCACTGCGACCACAACAAATTCAATTCAATTCAATATTTTAGATCATCACGAAAGAATGTGCAGATTCTATTTCAAGAAATTCACTACTCTCAATGATAGAGATCCATTCTTCAAACTCCCCCAAAAAAGGTGATTCAGAACAAATTCTCTCCATCTGACTCTTAATTCAAACGAGGTCAGTTAACCTCAGGAGTACCTATTCTTCAGAAGTATGCTCCACTACAGAACAGAAGACCATACGAAGGAGTTTGATATTGCTATCAGCTTCTGCAAGTCAAAGCATCTTTACCGAGAGAGTGATTTCAGAGCAAGAATGGTTGCAGATCATGATGTATGGCCCATTGATCAAGGCCTAGGAAGACAAATGAGAACTTAGTGAGACTATTTGAGTTTGCTATTACCATAATCTCTGGTTTCTGAACTGGAAGATCTACAATTAGCCTGATCTCAGTCTGACGGTTGCAAGAGAAATGTTGTGTACAAGGGAAATTACTATGTTTTGCATTCATTATCCTCACTAAACATTCAACCATATGAACAAGATAGTTTATTTAAGTTGCTCGAGAAAGCATGCTGCCTGCTGAAGCTGCTCCAGGTGATCTCCACTTTTTCCATGACAACCATGGAGTAAACACCAGCCATGTTAGGGCAATATTAGAATCCTTCTGGATCTGCAACAGGGTCAAATGGGATTGTGTTCTGGCACTAACAGTTTTTGGTACATTATTCTCTTTGTTGCTGTCATGAGTCTTCATCTACAGAAGGTGTCTATTTGCATACTTGAACTAACATAAAACTTTAACTTTGCTCATCCGAAATCGAAGATTAAAGGTGTGCAAAGTCAAAAGGTTGTTCTGTGCTGATGGTGCGAAGGAACAACTGATGATACAAAAGAACATCTGATGATACAAAGGAACATCTATTGTGGCAAACGGACACTCACCCTATAAAAGAGGCCGGAAAAATGCCATGATCAATGATGCCACCATACTGCTATCCATTAACACTAAGAATGTGATGGTGGAGATTGCTCATGCGTGAAATTATCTAGGCTCCACAATCACCAGCACACTGTCACTTGATGTTCAGTGCAACATATGTATCACAAACAAAAGCAAACATTGCTAAAGGAACTCAGATCTGGCAGCATCTACACAGAGAAAGCATAGGTAATATTTTGGGTCCAGTGACTACTTCAAACCTCATGCATCGCAAAAGCTGCAGGTGTTACAACAATCTGTGAAAGCACAGACAAGTACAACCTGACCGAGGGCACTAAACAGAACCACAATGCCAGCATTCTCAGCGTGCTCCTCTGCAGTGGTGAGTCTTCGAGAACATATGCCAAGCAGGAGAAAAATCTGGACAGTTCCAAACCTTTACTGTTTTAAATACATCCTCGCCAACTCTTGGCAACTCAAGTTCAGGAGCGTGCTAATTACATCAGCATATTCTCATTGCCTAGCCAACAACGTCTGCACTGGCTAATTGCACGAATGTAGGCCACATATCCAAACAGCTTCAGTACGGTGAATTTCCCCAGGTCACAAATTCCTGCATGTTCATACTTCTCCTACAAAAACACCTGCATGTGAAATCTGAAGATGGCAGAAACTAACACTGACAACTGGGAGACAATCACAAATAGTTGTGACCTCTGGAAAGTGACTCTTTGAAAGGTCGGTAAATTGTGCACCTTCTCATCCCATCTTTCTTGTCTGCAGCAAAAGCTGCAGAGGCTGCTATGCCTGATTGTTGCTGCAGCACACTGTCTGTTAAATGTTGTCCAGTGTGCTGCAGCAACAATCAGGCATAGCAGCCTCTGCAGCTTTTGCTGCAGACAAGAAAGATGGGATGAGAAGGTGCACAATTTACTGGCCTTTCAAAGAGTCACTTTCCAGAGAACACTTAACAGAAAGTTACCACATCACAAAACACTATCCTACAAGACAAAAGGCTGACACCATGAATTTATTTCATTGAAGCAGCCAATATTTTGAAGGGGCCCAAAAGGGTAGACATAAGATGTTGTTCCCCTTTCTGAGCAAGCTAGAACACAGGGAATAACCCCACAATAAGAGGCTGATCGTTTAGGACAGAGATCAGAACAAATGTCTTCAAAGGATTGTGAATCTTTAGAATTATTTACTACAAAGGCTTGTCGATACTCCATCATTGAAGACATTTTAGGATCTGGTAGACAGATAGTTATTCCCTCAGGGAATCAAGGGATATATGTAGTGGGTGGAAAGGCAAAGTGAAATTTGAGCCATATTCTGTGATACCTATTAAATGGCAGAGTGGACCTGATGAGTGTCTGGTCCAAGCAAATATTTCTGTGGTTACCACTATTTTAGTAGAGAGCTGCAGCCTTTTAAAAGTGCTGCTATTTTGCCATTTTTCTGCTCCCTGGCCAAGAATATGACAGACTAAGCTCATACTATTCAAATTGGAAGGAAAGGTCGTCACCAGGAAATTTAGTGAGACCACTTCCCTACTGTCACTACACTACCACAGGTTTACTTCCTTTTTGCACAGGTGAACATTAGACCAACTGGTGGTGTTGGAAAATTTGGTTGTACAACTGGTGGTGATAATTTGGTTTAGGGAGTCTTTTAAATAGATTTTATCCTCTTCAAAGTTATGAGTTATTTGAGAAAACCTACTTAATGGCTGTAAGGCCGAGCATTCCACTCCATCACAGTTTAGAAGCATTTCTAAATACGATTCTGTCGTTAACACACAAGAGCTACTGTGAAAAAGCTAGAATTCTGTGAAGACAGAGGATTGGCTATTCTTTCTAATTGAAGCAAACCAATAAAAATAAAAGAATGACATAAGTTTATGTATACAATTAAGCTGAATGTGTTAAATTAGTTTTCAATGGTTCCTAGGCTTTCTTGCCAGGGATGACAGCATTGAAATATAGATATAACAGATTCATTCTCCCAAACAAAATTTTGGGAGAGTACCAAGTTAAGGGAGCTATCAACCATCAGGAAAATGGTGGATTTTAGCATAAAAGTGGATTTAATTGGGAGGGAACAGCCTAATGGTATTATCGCTGGACTGTTAATTCAGAGACCCAGATAACATTTTTGGGATCCAGATTCAAATCCCACCATGGCAGATGGTGGAATTTGAATTTAATAAATATCTGGAATTAAAAATCTAATGATGACCATAAATCCCTTGTCAATTGTCAGAAACACTCATGCTTCACTAATGTCGTAAAGTCATAAAGACGTACAGCACGAAAATAGACTCTTTGGTCCAACTCATCCATGCCAATTAGATATCCTAACCGAATCTAGTCCCATTTGCCAGAATTTGGCCCATATCCCTTTAAGCCCTTCCTATTCATATCCCCATCCAGATATCTTTTAAATGTTATTATATCAGCCTCAGCCATTTCATCTGGCAGTTCATTCCATACATGCACCATCCTCTGTATGAAAACATTGCCCCTAGGTCCATTTTAAATTTTTCCCCTCTCACCCTAAACCTATCTCCTCTAGTTCAGGACCCCATCCCAGGGAAAAGACCTTGTCAATTTACCCCATCCTTTGTCACCCCTCAGCCTCCGATGTTTCAGGGAAAACAGCCCCAGCCTATTCAGCCTCTCCCTGTAGCTCAAATCCTCCACCCCAGCAATATCTTTTCTGAACCCTTTCAAGTTTCACATCCTGCCGATAGGAAGGAGACCAGAATTGCACACAACATTCCAACAGTGGCCTAACCAATGTCCTGTACAGTTGCACCATGACCTCCCAACTCCTATATTCAATTCTCTGTCCAATAAAGGAAAGCATACCAAACACCTTCTTCACTATCCTAGTTACCTGCAACTCCACTTTCAAGGAACTATGAACCTGCACTCCAAGGTCACGTCCTTTACGGAAGGAAACTGCCACCCTTGCCTGTTCTAGCCTACATGTGACTCCTGAGTCACAACAATATGGTTGATTCTTAACTGCCCTCTGGGCTATTAGGGATGGGCAATAAATGCTATCTAGCTAGTGATGCCCTCACCTAGTGAACAAATAAAAAATATTAATAAAGGACTCAAAGTTATATAAAAACTGAAAGAAACATGGATACTGTAAATCATGAATAAAAACAGAAATTGCTGGGAAAGCTCAGTAGGTCTGGCAGCACCTGTGGAGAGAAATCAGAATTAACGTTTCAGGTCCAATCTGACCTAGCTATTTTTAAACCTTTCAGAAAAGTTAGCAAACCCACAGTGTCATTTTAGAATCCAAACTCTAAGAATAATGTTTAGAAATCTTTCATGACAACAGTCAGCATCATTCCTAGCTCTCACCAGTTCTGAGCAAGGGTCACTGGTCTCGAAACATGAACTCTAATATCTCTCCACAGACGCTGCCAGACCTGTACTTTACCAGCAATGTGTTTTTTTAAAACTCAAAATTATATGACTGGAAGAAGCCAAAATGATCTTAATGAAGAGGAAACCATTTTTGAGGTTTATGTAGTTAACGATCAGGGGAAATAAGGGGGAAATAAATGTAAGTTGACACAGGATTCAGCAAAGGTAATTCCATCAAACATCGAGGAGAACTGGTTAGAGCCTCTCTTCTATTAGACCAGGCTTGAATGTTGTTTAGGTTTTATTGTACATTGACTGCTTCAGCATATGAAGACTTGCAAATGGCCTTGAAAATTGAGCAACCATCAGCAAATATCAACACTCTGACCTTGTGATAAAGGGAAGCTATTGACGAATAGCTGAAGGTGTGAGCCTTGGACATTATCCTAGAGAACTACTGCACTATTGCCCTGCAGTTGAGATAATTGATCACCAAAGACTATAATAAAACCTATTGGTGCCAGGTACAACTCCAAATGGTGGAAAATTAGATTCTCGTTGAGTCACATTTTGCTCCTTCATGCCGCATACAGTCAAATGCTGCCACACTCACATCACTGGACAGCACAGAGCAAGCGATGCTGTCATGGACTGGTGGAGCTTGAGAAGATCTCTGGTTTCAATTTATTTGGGATTTGGTGTAAAAATTAGTGCAGTTTGAACCAAATGTGATTTGCATCTCATTAGTCAGGAAACATAAATAATAAGGTAAAAATAAGCACTGCAGATGCTGGAAACCAGATTCTGGATTCGAGTGATGCTGAAAAGCACACCAGGTCAGGCAGCATCCGAGGAGCAGTAAAATCGACGTTTCGGGCAAAAGCCCTTCATCAGGAATACAGGTAGAGAGCCTGAAGGATGGAGAGATAAATGCCCTTATCTCTCCACCCTTCAGGCTCTCTGCCTGTATCCTGATGAAGGGCTTTTGCCTGAAACGTTGATTTTACTGCTCCTCGGATGCTGCCTGACCTGCTGTGCTTTTCCAACACCACTCTAACCTAGAACATAAATAATAAATCAGACAAAGGTGCACTGTAAGCAGACTAAAAAAAAAGACTTCAGCAGTGACTATGGCGAAGGCAACGGAAGTGAAATTTCTATTTTAACTTGGAGGAAATAGAAGCTGGAAGCTTGCCTTGTTTCAAATTACTGGAAGAATCTATAACAAGAATCAGTGTTTTACTGCAAAATAAATTAATCTGCTGAATTAGTTAGCAAATATTGAAAATGTAACCAGAACAATGGTTTGAGGCTTTTATAGCCTAGGAAGGGATGATAACACTTCCATTTATCTCTGAGAATTGCTGGAGTTAAGAATTGTCCAGAAGATGGTAGCTTATTTATGTCTATCCACGTAGTAGTAAATACCTGTTCAATTTATTTATTTAAATAACTGTTTCAGTACAGAACTTAAACATTGCCAAAAAAATGTGGCATGAAGGTTAACTGTTTCTTCTTACACTTGTCATGATGGAAATGCAAAAAGATTAAAATGGCAAAAGGAAAAGAACAATTTACACAGCATGAGAAGATCAGACTGATTCATTGGACCATGGTTGGCCTGGAAACACAGTTGGGACTGTTAGTTGTCTAGTTAACTAATTAAATTCAAACCAGACAGGTTCATTCTGATGAGGCAGAGCACTACCATAGCAATGTGGCAGAGCCTGGCTATCTCCACTGAAAATTTCCCACTGAGGATAGGGACAAGTGTCAGCCTATGCATTTTGTCTACAAAGGACAGGTTCATGTAAATAATTACTGTGCATGCTAGAAGTTAATGACATAGCCCTGCAGCCTGACTAGTAATCCTAAATTAAGTAGTCCAGCATAATTCACAGTGCAGTGTTCTGATTCCAGTTTACCAGTTGATTGTATCACAGAACAAGTCAGATTCCAGAATTGAATTGACTTGCTAGATTTTTTTTAGTTTTACTCAATGTGATAGTCACGTATGAAAACAGTTCCATGAGGCTGCAGATTTTCTTCAGCAACAGAAATTACAAAAGGCAAAAAAAAATCTAGATATCTAACATTTTGAAGGATCTTTATACAGCACAAAGTCTCATCCTGTTTCCCAATGCTATCTCAAATCCAGAGAAATTATCCCTCTGTCAAATCTTTAATTTCAATTTGACTGATTTCTCCCCAGTTCTTTTGGTGAACTGTGAAGTCTTCTTACTCAAAACAGACAGCTTAGTAACCTGCAGATTTCTAATTAAACACTTAATGATTTGGAAGTTTGGCAACCTAAAATTACACAAGGCAATGTGCTTCCCTGAACAGTTGATATACTTTCTAGAAGAATGACAGTACTGTTTTCTGATCCCAGAAAGATTTCCTTCGAAATCCTCTAAAAATTTCCATCTTTGGGTTCCCTGAACTATCAATCCTCGATTATCCAGAAAAAAACCCAAGCTAATGGTCTTCAATATTTACACCCAACCATTGTAAATCAACACAGTATAAACAGATTTTCATCAATACTCTTGGGGATCCCTGTCCTCTGATACGTTCTGTGTTATAGCACAGAGTTCAGAATGATAGTCTGACCTAGCTATTTTTACACCGGTCAGAAAAGTTAACAAACTCATTTACCATTATTTTAAAATCCATACTTTAATAATGATGCTTAGAAATCTTCCGTGACAATAGTCAGTATTATTTAGTAAATGTTGTCCAATACCAGAGTATATGTCAGATTGAACATTGTATTCTGAGATTTACAAGCATAGACTGGTTGAATACAGAACAACCTCAGTTATCCGAACATCAATTATCCGAATTTTGGATTATTCGAACAAGATCCCACAGTCCCGTAAAAACAGATTAGCATGGACCACCCTGCTGACTCCCCCCTCTCTTGAAACTAGTCAGTCATTGTAATGGTTAAACACCCTCCAACTAGCTGAAGAAGGTGACACTAGCTGAAGAAGAACAAAATCAAGTATGAAAACAGGAGCTTTCCTGGTCTGCTACAATTTGGTTTCAAAGACTGAGGCCGCTCAATTACCTACTCGATGACTCAACAGAACGTGACACATTCTGGCCCAGAGAAAACTCAAGTCAGGACTGCGTTTACCGCGTTGCCACAAACTCCCCCAAGTTAAAGTGGAGGTCACAGCTTTTAAAAACCCGAGAAAAAGACTAACAACAAGAAAAATCCCAATCTGGTATTTTAATCTTTTAAATAAACAAAGATAGCTCAATTTTGTATAGGCAGTTCAAATATACTATTTTTCAGGCCTTTAAGCGACTGCATGACAATGATGTTTCCTATCAGCCTCTTCACAGTAGAATGAAAGACGTTACATCAATGAGGTGTTACTTTCACTGAGCGAGAGGGGAAGAAGTCTGACTGCATATACAGTATGCTGCTAGGGAAAAAAAAACATTCAAACTTCACACCTTGTTTTAATATAACATTGAACATTTCCTGTTAATGATGAATGTTGGAAGGAGCAGCATCCACACAAGAACAGTATAGATTCCTTTGTTTACAATCAGATCAGTTATCCGAACAATGCTACATGCTACATTGTTTGATAATGGTCTGCCAGTCTTTGGAAACTACAGGACAAAAGCGACTACTGCAGATTAGAGTCAAGCATGTGGTGCTGGAAAAGCACAGCAGGTCAGGCAGCATTCAAGGAGCAGGAAAATCTTGATGAAGGGCTTTTGCCTGAAACTTCAATGTTCCTGCTCCTTGGATGCTGCCTGCCCTGCTGTGCTTTTCCAGCACCACACTTGATTGGAAATTACAGCCGATACAACTGGCCATGATATCCAGTGACTTTTTTTTTTAAAAAAGTGAAACCTGTGGTGTAGCTTCAAACAAGGTACTAGGATTTCCTTTCAAGTGGTAATAGTCCCCGATCGATCTTAATGCTGGGCATTTTCAAGCCAGTGGGTTATACCAAAACGTGAGTCCCTCTAGTGTCACCATCGACTAAATTCATCGCCTTAAATTCCTTAGTCAAAGGCTGCAGAAGAAAACCATACCAAATGCAAGGATCACTACTGGGCCTCAGCTAGTTTCAATCCACCTGAACAAATCACACCTAGGGACTGAGTGTAATACATCCAGGGTTGCTGAAGAGACAAAGTGAGGAGGGCAATAAGCCTGAGGAGTACATAAAAAGACTATAAAAGAACAGTTAAAGGGAATGGGTGTTTTTTTGCTCCTGAATTCAAGGGCCTCAATCATTGATATGGCTCCAGTAGTGAAGTTTGTTAACAGGCTGGAAGTCAGACTATGATTGAACCTGAAGTTTGAAGCAGGATATTTCCCTCATGTCCCAAATCTACACAGGCTAGAATTGACTCTGAATGAAAAGATCACTTAAGTATTAAGTAAATCGAGAAGCAGATCATTATACTGAAAGGTTTCCAGCCTGTTGAAAGAGAATTTGTGTAACCGAAATGACTCATTGTGATGAAAAAGCCAAAAGATTAAACTGACATTCTTTACTTGGGGTCAAATATTTTTCAGGGTTGATTGAAAAATTCTGAAAGATTATTAGAACGTCCAAGATTAAGCACATATGGCTATGTGATAAATATATTATAATCCTATGATGTATGGCTTTCTCCATAGTTAAACCAACTGTCAATTCTGTGCCATTTAATCAAACTCCTAAATAACATACCAGCTGTGTGATGAATGTTTTGGACAGGCCTCCACATCCTTTTTATTTTCAAAGGCTGGAATGTTTGCCTTGTAGTTATAAAACACTTCTTCACTTTCTGTGATATATGCCATCTCAGTAGCAAGGTTATCTACAGAAGAATGTCTTGGCTTTTGAGCATCATGTCTTAATCTTGGACTTGGCCTATTGGTAGAACAAAGGAGTGAAGCCTTTATTAGTTGAATAGGTCATTTGATAGCATAAGTTTAATACTGTACTCAAGTATATTATGTATTTAAATATTTCAGAAATGTTCCGATGAAAAAATAAACTTGCAACGTAAAATTTCCTGTCTCCATGTCAGCAGGAGCAGGATCAGTGGTCAGTGCATTTGTGGGTTTCAGGCATGAAAATGTGTTGCTGGTTAAAGCACAGCAGGTCAGGCAGCATCTCAGGAATAGGGAATTCGACGTTTCGAGCATAAGCCCTTCATCAGGAATGAGCGAGAGTAGCCAAGCAGGCTAAGATAAAAGGTAGGGAGGAGGGACTAGGGGGAGGGGCGATGGAGGTGGGATAGGTGGAAGGAGGTCAAGGTGAGGGTGATAGGCCGGAGTGGGGTGGGGGCAGAGAGGTACCTGGGGGGTGCAGTGAGAGAGAGAGACTCACTGAAATCCTTGTAGAGGGAGGAAGAGAGCTTCTTCAAGGAAGGCATCCTTGCAAGAGGATTCGCAGTAGGTTAAAATCTTCGAGTAAAAAATGAGGTCTGCAGATGCTGGAGATCACAGCTGAAAATGTGTTGCTGGTTAAAGCACAGCAGGTTAGGCAGCATCTCAGGAATAGGGAATTCGACGTTTCGAGCATAAGCCCTTCATCAGGAATGAGCGAGAGTAGCCAAGCAGGCTAAGATAAAAGGTAGGGAGGAGGGACTAGGGGGAGGGGCGATGGAGGTGGGATAGGTGGAAGGAGGTCAAGGTGAGGGTGATAGGCCGGAGTGGGGTGGGGCGGAGAGGTACCTGGGGGGTGAAGTGAGAGAGAGACTCACTGAAATCCTTGTAGAGGGACGTCGAAAAACGTCGAATTCCCTATTCCTGAGATGCTGCCTAACCTGCTGTGCTTTAACCAGCAACACATTTTCAGCTGTGATCTCCAGCATCTGCAGACCTCATTTTTTACTCGAAGATTTTAACCTACTGCGAATCCTCTTGCAAGGATGCCTTCCTTGAAGAAGCTCTCTTCCTCCCTCTACAAGGATTTCAGTGAGTCTCTCTCTCACTGCACCCCCCAGGTACCTCTCCGCCCCCACCCCACTCCGGCCTATCACCCTCACCTTGACCTCCTTCCACCTATCCCACCTCCATCGCCCCTCCCCCTAGTCCCTCCTCCCTACCTTTTATCTTAGCCTGCTTGGCTACTCTCTCTCATTCCTGATGAAGGGCTTATGCTCGAAACATCGAATTCCCTATTCCTGAGATGCTGCCTGACCTGCTGTGCTTTAACCAGCAACACATTTTCAGCTGTGATCTCCAGCATCTGCAGACCTCATTTTTTACCCTGGATTTCAGGTATACCAAACAGGTATGCTGTTATGGAAAATGTAGGGGGTGATGAATTCTCAGGGGAACGTAGCACAAACAGCTAAGTTTCTGGTATTGAGACTGGCTCTAATGCAACGAGGGGTATGTTGGCTTCCAAGAGATCAATTGTGTTAGGGGACTCTGTAGTCAGAGGTACAGACAGATGTTTCTGTGGCCAGCAGAGAAAAAGCAGAATGGTGTGTTGTTTCCCTGGTGCCAGGATCAAGGATGTCTCAGAGAGGGTGCAGAATGTTCTCACAAGGGAGAAGGGCCAGCAGGAGGTCATTGTCCACATTGGAACCAACGACATTGGAAGGGAAAAGATTGAGACTCTGATGGGAGATTAGAGAGAGTTAGGTAGAAAAATAAAAAGGAGGTCCTCAAGGGTAGTAATATCTGGATTACTCCCAGTGCCATGAGCTAGTGAGGGCAGGAATAGGAAGATAGAGCAGATGAATGCATGGCTGAGGAGCTGGTGTATAGGAGAAGGATTCACATTTTTGGATCACTGGAGTCTCTTTTGGGGTAGAAGTGACCTGTACAAGGAGGACGGATTGCACCTAAATTGGAAGGGGACTAATATACTGGCAGGGAAATTTGGTAAAACTGTTTGGGAGGATTTAAACTAGTAAGGTGGGGGGTGGGACCCAGGGAGATAGTGAGGAAAGAGATCGATCTGACATGGGTATAGCTGAGAACAGACGTGAGTCAAACAGTCAAGGCAGGCAGGGACAAGGTAGGACTAATAAATTAAACTGCATTTATTTCAATGCAAGGGGCCTAACAGGGAAGGCAGATGAACTCAGGGCATGATTAGGAACATGGGACTGGGATACGATAGCAATTACAGAAACATGGCTCAGGGATGGGCAGGACTGGCATGTTCCAGGATACAAATGCTACAGGAAGGATAGAAAGGGAGGCAAAAGAGGAGGGGGAGAGGCATTTTTGATAAGGGATAGCATTACAGCTGTGCTAAGGGAGGATATTCCTGGAAATACAGGAAGTTATTTGGGTGGAACTGAGAAATAAGAAAGGGATGATCACCTTACTGGGATTGTATTATAGTCCCCCAATAGTCAGAGGGAAATTGAGAAACAAACTTGTAAGGAGATCTAAGCTATCTGTAAGAATAATAGGGTGGTTATGGTAGGGATTTTAACTTTCCAAACATTGACTGGGATTGCCATAGTGTTAAAGGTTTAGATGGAGAGGAGAGGAATTTCTTAATTGTGTACAAGACAATTTTCTGATTCAGTATGTGGATGTACCTACTAGAAAAGGTGCAAAACTTGACCTACTCTTGGGAAATAAGGCAGGGCAGGTGACTGAGGTGTCAGTTGGGGAACACTTTGGGGCCAGCGACCATAATTCTATTCGTTTTAAAATAGTGATGGAAAAGGATAGACCAGATCTAAAAGTTGAAGTTCTAAAATGGAGAATGGCCAATTTTGATGGTATTAGGAAAGAACTTTCAAAAGCTAATTGGAGGCAGATGTTCGCAGGTAAAGGGACGGCTGGAAAATGGGAGGCCTTCAGAAATAAGATAGCAAGAATCCAGAGAAAGTATATTCCTGTCAGGGTGAAAGGGAAGGCTGGTAGGTATAGGGAATGCTGGATGACTAAAGAAATTGAGGGTTTGGTTAAGAAAAAGAAGGGAGCATATGTCAGGTACAGACTGGATAGATCGAGTGAATCCTTAGAAGAGTATAAAGAAAGTAGGAGTATACTTAAGAGGGAAATCAGGAGGGCAAAAAGGGGACATGAGATAGCTTTGGCAAATAGAATTAAGGAGAGTCCAAAGGGTTTTCACAAATATATTAAGGACAAAAGGGTAACTAGGGAGAGAATAGGGTCCCTCAAAGATCAGCAAGGCAGTCTTTGTGTAGAGCCACAGAAAATGGGGGAGATACTAAATGAATATTTTGCATCAGTATTTACTGTGGAAAAGGATATATAGATATAGACTGTAGGAAAATAGATGGTGACATCTTGCAAAATGTCCAGATTACAGAGGAGGAATTGCTGGATGATTTGAAATGGTTAAAGGTGGATAAATTCCCAGGACCTGATCAGGTGTATCCGAGAACTCTGTGGGAAGCTAGAGAAGTGATTGCTGGGCCTCTTGCTGAGATATTTGTATAGTCACAGATGAAGTGCCGGCAGACTGGAGGTTGGCAAACGTGGTGCCACTGTTTAAGAAGGGTGGTAAGGACAAGCCAGGAAACTATAGACCAGTGAGCCTGACCTCGGTGGTGGGCAAGTTGTTGGAGGAAATCCTGACAGACAGGATGTACATGTATTTGGAAAGGCAAGGACTGATTTGGGATAGTCAACATAGCTTTGTGTGTGGGAAATCATGTCTCACAAACTTGATTGAGTTTTTTGATGAAGTAATAAAGAAGATTGATGAGGGCAGAGCAGTAGATGTATATGGACTTCAGTAATGCGTTCGACAAGGTTCCCCATGGGAGACAGATTAGCAAGGTTAGATTTCATGGAATACAGGGAGAACTAGCCATTTGGATGCAGAACTGGCTCAAAAATAGAAGACAGTGGGTGGTGGTGGAGGGTTGTTTTTCAGACTGGAGGCCTGTGACCAGTGGAATGCCACAAGGATCGGTGCTGGGCCCTTTACTTTTTGTCATTTACATAAATGATTTGGATGCGAGCATAAGAGGTACAGTTTGCAGATGACACCAAAATTGGAGATGCAGTGGACAGTGAAGAGTGTTACCTCAGATTACAACAGGATCTTGACCAGATGGGCCAATGGGCTGAGAAGTGGCAGATGGAGTTTAATTCGGATATATGTGAGGTATTGCATTTTGGGAAAGCAAATCTTAGCAGGACTTATACACTTAATGGTAAGGTCCTAGGGATTGTTGCTGAACAAAGGGACCTTGGAGTGCAGATTCATAGCTCCTTGAAAGTGGAGTCGTAGGTAGATAGGATAATGAAGGCGGCATTTCGTATGCTTTCCTTTATTGGTCAGAGTATTGAGAACAGGAGTTGGGAGGTCATGTTGCGGCTGTACAGGACATTAGTTAGGCCATATTTGGAATACTGCATACAATTCTGGTCTCCTTCCTATCGGAAAGATGTTGTGAAACTTGAAAGGGTTCAGAAAAGATTTACAAGGATGTTGCCAGAGTTGGAGGATCTGAGCTACAGGAAGAGGCTGAACAGGCTGGGGCTGTTTTCCCTGGACCGTCGGAGGCTGAGGGGTGACCTTATAGAGGTTTACAAAATTATGAGGGGCATGAATAGGATAAATAGGCAAAGTCTTTTCCCTGGGGTCAGGGAGTCCAGAACTAGAGGGCATAGGTTTAGGGTGAGAGAGGAATGATATAAAAGAGACCTAAGGGGCAACCTTTTCCACGCAGAGGGTGGTACGTGCCATAGGGTGTGGTGGAGGCTGGTACAATCGCAACATTTAAGAGGCAATTGGATGGGTATATGAGTAGGAAGGGTTTGGAGGGATATGGGCCGGGTGCTGGCAGGTGGGACTAGATTGGGTTGGGATATCTGGTCGGCATGGACGGGTTGGACTGAAGGGTCTGTTTCCATGCTGTACTTCTCTATGACTCTGTGACTCTAAGTGAAGATTTCCTAAGAGTACAAGCAAAGCCCCATGATTTTTGGGAGTTATTCTTTTAAAGTCAGTCTTTTTAGGATAGGGAATAGCATTCAAATGTCTCTCAAGAGGGAGAGATATTCAAACTCTTTTTACTATCCACTCTTAGCTAGATTTTCTCTTCTTTCTTCTAGACTTGACAGATCTCTCAGATTGCCGTGAAAATGTAAGACATCACTGTCATCTTTGTGGGGAGAATTAGGAACAAGTTTGGCCCATTGCCCTAGCAATTCTAGATTACTTTTAACCCATTTTCATGGAAATTCTAGACTATGGCGAGGTCTGCAGATGATATCCCTGGGTGCCCACACTTTTTATACGGAGACGCATTCCTTTTCAATGGAACCAAAATATATTCCATGAATTAGTGCTATGACAATATCGACATAAAGTAACTACATATAGTATGCTTTAAACATTTACTTGATGAATAATTTAAGTCAAGCGCATCTTAAAACAATCACCATCACAAGTGGATTTAAATACAACTAAGAATCCTGAGAGGCAGTTCCCAGTAACTGGACCCCACCTAGTGGTATATCTGTGGAAACAAATCACTTTGGTGTGTGTGTGTGGGGTGGGGGGAGGGTGAGGGGAGGTGGTGGAAGGCAAGAGCAAGTGAGAGCAAGGAGGAAGAGAAGGGAAACTAGCATGTCAAGTCTTTATAAATCCATTCAAATTAAGTCCAGGAAATTCCACAGTTGTTTATTTGACTAGCTTGATCTATCCGCGTAACCACCCGGTGAATATTTGGGAACTTGCAAGACAATCTGAAATTGCATGGTAATTGTAATAAAAGTGTGCATTGTGATAAAGTGGAAGGGGATTAGATCTTTGAACAACGGTATGCAATCCAGTGAGAGATTTTACTAATTATACTGAGGTTAAACATGCCTTTTATATCAATCTCTCTAAATACTATTCCTCTCAAAACATGGTACACAGGTCAAGCTGCACCCCTGACAACATAGATAAATGGGGCTGTAGAATAGTTAGAAAACATTTTGAACAAAGGTTGTTTCTTTCTAAAATTGTTACAATTATTTGGTTACAATGGTGAATGAGTCATTTTTTGGACCCATCCTGTCCAATGGAATATCACACCACTGTGCAGACAGATGTTATACAAATAGAAAAATAAACCGTCAGAGGTATAGCTGCATTTCTTGTTATTCTTGCAAAAATCACAAGTTAAATGATTTTCTACCCATATTCCATTCTACACCGGGTGTTGGGTAGAATATTCTATTAATCTTAGAGTTGATTTAAGTGGATAACTCAAAACCAGCCAAATATCACATCAGAATTTACTGTTCTATAATTGTCTAATGCACTTTTTCCTACTTGCTTGGGGCATCTCAATGTGATAATTTTAGTTAATTGTCTGCGTCTTTGTGGGTGCTTAATTGTGGAATTTGAGATTTTAATCTTCATGTGGGCTCAGGTCCAAACATAGACTCCTACAACCAATATGCTCAGGGCCACAGCTTCTATCTTCAAACTTGTATAACTAATTTGTTAGTAATAGCAAATGTTCCACATTTGTTCTTCATTTCCGTCTGCTATTTATCCGAGCTGCGAGGGCGGGCTCTTATGGCAGAGGTGTAATGTTCCTACCTCTGAGCCAGGAGACTTAGGATCAAGTCCCACCTTCTCCAGAGATGAGTAATAACATCTCTGACCAGTTTGTTTAATAAATATCTATCCTAGCTGAGAAGACACAGTGGTGCTGTCCCTGCCTCTGGAATTGAAGGCCTAGGTATAAGTGCCCTCAGTGTGTTTCAACATGTCTGAACAGGTTAATTAAAAATAATTATACTAGCTGAGGGGAAAAACAGCTGACTGATTCTTAGGACTTAACCAATGTGACTTTATATTGGAGCTGTGCATTGGTTGAATGAGAAGATGTCATCTCTGGCATTTTATTTCAGCAAAATATGGCCTTTCAGACACATACCCCACTGAAATTGGTATCTATCACATTTCCTGTCACACTTGCAGGACATATTAGAACACGTGTGTTATACTATTGTGCTGTTCTCTTTATTCTAGTTCCAAACAATAAAGACGTTAGCTTGCTATAATGGGATAAAACATTTTTGTTAAGTTATTTACCAATCGGGTGTAGATGGTGGAGAGCGCGAAGGCAAACTTCTGGTTTCCAACTGTTCAACTGATACAGACTTTCTTAATATTGGATTCCAGACCATGCCACCAATGACACGATGACAGAACTGATTGGTAACTGTCCTATGGCAAACAAAGATTAAAAACTTTAAAATTGTGATTCTTTTTTTAGTTTCATGTCCTTTCAAGGTAAAGAACAAATGCTGGAGAATCAAAACTTATTCACTCTTTTTAAATATCAAGTTTGATATAATACACATACAAAACCATCACCATGACCGCCTCAAAAAAAAATCCTTGACTCCTATTTTCATAAATTCTAAATCATATTTACAATTTCTCTTTGCTCTCCAGGTTCCTTGGACAATTTATTTAGAACCCAAGCACATTCCCTTCATGAAAGAACTTCATGCGTACATCCCTCAAATCAGGCTTCCTATCCTGTCACAGTACCAAAATACCTGTTGTCAAAGTTTTTAGCTGAGAAGACACAGTGGTACTGTCCCAGGCTCTGGGTTTGAGGGGCGAGGTGTAAGAATGGACTATTCTTGTGTTCTCTGCCTCAGCTCCTTATTGCTGAAACTCTGGTTCGTGCCTTTCTTCCCTCTAGATATGGTCACTCTTAAGGAATTCTAACCAGCCTACTTCATCCTAGAAAATAAACTTGGTTACCTAAACCAATACTTCCATGTCTGAACTAAATATCTCTGCTCTTATGTTTCTTTTCATGTATTTTATGTCTCCACTAATTTGCCATGAACCGCAATCCAATGTTCTTGAAATGAAATAATCTGAAAAATAAATACAAACATCCAAGTATATCTACATTGAAAAACCTGTTTTTAAAAAGTACTGCAAAAGTAAATCTTTGTTCAAGACATAATTTTGCATTGTTTGCTGTGCAATCAGGATGAATGCACGAACTAGGGCAAAAAAGTAAACGAAAATTGGGTAAAGATTACAAGGATTATTCATTTCACAGTATCCAAAATGGACTGTGTTACTGATACTATGCGTGATCATGAAAGTCAGGACAACCATTAATTCATGAAAACAATTTAACGAATACAGCTCAGTAAGTCACAACAGATATACAACGTTAGATGAATAAATGCACATCTCTGCAAAGAGTTGAAGATTACTTCTTAAAAGAATTACGAATGCAAGCAAACCTGTTCTGGTTTCTGTGGCCGAGTGTAAAATAGTTTGAAAGCATTTTTTTCTCTTGAGGTAGTGTCTTCTTTGCTTGAAAGAATGTGTGATGTTCTACACATGATTTCCAAAGAATTTTACATGCTCTATAATTAAGCATATTAAATCCAATAACACACTCTTGAGATTCGTTCTGTCAATTAAATGAATAGATTAGCAAAGTTAGACATCTTCAATTATGGTTGCAGAAAGTTGTGTTTGAACAAACATATTGAAAAAAAAAAGCACACCTCAACCACCTAGAGTCATAGAGATGTACAGTGCAGAAACAGACTCTTTGGTCCAACTCGTCCATGCCGACCAGATATCCCAACCCAATCTAGGCCCATTTGCCAGCACTTGGTCCATATCTCTCGAAACCTTTCCTATTCATATACATATCCAGATGCCTTTTAAATGTTGCAATTGTTCCAGCCTCCACCATTTCCTCTGGCAGATCATGCTATATAAACACTACTGTATGCATGAAAAAGTTGCTCCTCAGGTCTCTTTTATATCTTTCTTCTCTCATCCTAAACCTATGCCCTCTAGTTCTGGACTCCCCACTCTAGGGAAAAAACTTTGTCTATTTATCCTATCCATGCCCATCATGATTTTATAAACCTCCATAAGGTCACCGGTGCTCCAGGGAAAACAGCCTCAATCTATTCAGCCTCTTCCTATAGCATAAATCCTTTAACCCTTCTAAACATCCTTCCAAATCTTTTCTGAATCCTTTCAAGTTTCACAACATCTTTCCGATAGATTACATTACTTGACAGTGTGGAAACAGGCCCTTCGGCCCAACAAGTCCACACCGACCCATAGAAGCACAACCCACCCAGACCCATTCCCCTACATTCACCCTTTCACTTAACACTTTGGGCAATTTAGCATGGCCAATTCACCTAACCTGCACATTTGTGGACTGTGGGAGGAAACTGGAACACCCAGAGGAAACCCACGCAGACATGGGGAGAATGTGCAAACTCCACACAGTCGCCTGAGGCGGGAATTGAACCCGGGTCTCTGGCGCTGTGAGGCAGCAATGCTAACCACAGTGCCACCGTGCTGCCCAAAGGAAGGAGTCCAGAATTGCACGCAATATTCCAACAGTGGTCTAACCAACGCCCTGTATAGCCGCAACATAACTTCCCAACTCCTGTACTCAATACTTTGACCAATAAAGGAAAGCATACCAAATGCCTTCTTCACTATTCTATCTACCTGCGACTCCACTTTCAAGGAGTTGTGAAGCTGCACTCCAAGGTATCTTTGTTCAGCAACAATCCCTAGGACGTTACATTAAGTGTATAAGTCCTGCTAAGATTTACTTTCCCAAAATACAGCACCTCGCATTTATCTAAATTAAACTACATTTGTTACTCTTCAGCACATTGGCCCTTCTGATCAAGGTCCCGTTGTAATCTGAGGTAACCTCCTTCACTGTCCACGACACTTTCAATTTTGGTGTCATCTGCAAACTTACTAACTTATGTTCACATCCAAATCATTAACATAAATGATGAAAAATAATAGACCCAGCACCGACCCATGTGGCACACCACTGGTCACAGGCCTCCAGTCTGAAAGACAACCCTCCATCAGCACCCTCCATCTTCTACCTTTGAGTCAGTTCTATATCCGAATGGCTAGTTCTCCCTGTATACCGTGAAATCTAACTTTGCTAACCAGTCTCCCATGGGAAACCTTGTCGAATGCCTTACTGAAGCCCATATAAATCATTTCACTGCTGTGCCCTCATCAGTTCTCTTTCTTACTTTTTCAAAAAAAACTCAGTCAAGTTCATGAGACATGATTTCCCACGCACAAAGCAGTGTTGATTATTTCTAATTACTCCTTGCCTTCCCAAATACATGTAAATCCTGTCCTTCAGGATTCCCTCCAACAACTTGCCCATCACTGACGTCAGGCTCACCAGTCTATAGTTCCCTGGCTTGTCCTTACCACTTTTCCTAAATACTGGTACCACGTTAGCCAACCTCCAGTCTTTTGGCACCTCACCTGTGACTATCAATGATACAAATATCTCAGTAAGAGGCCAAGCAATCACTTCCCGAGCTTCCCACTGAGCTCTCGGGTACACCTGATCAGGACCTAGGGATTTATCCACCTTTATGCGTTTCATGACATTCATCGCTACCTCCTCTGTAATATGGACATTTTTCAAGATGTCACCATCTATTTCCCCACATTCTATATCTTCCATGTCCTTCTCCACAGTAAACACAGATGCAAAATACTCATCTAGTACCTTCCCTATTTCCTGTGGCTCCACACAAAAGCTGCCTTGCTAAACTTTGAGGGGCTCTATTCACTTCCTAGTTACCCTTTTGTCCTTAATGCATTTATAAAACCCCTTTGGATTCTCCTTAACTCTATTTGCCAAAGCTATCTCATGTTCCCTTTTTTCCCTCCTATTTCCCTCTTAAGTATACCCCTACTGCCTTTATACTGTAAGGATTCATTCGATCTCTCCTGTCTATATCTGACATATACTTCCTTCTTTTCTTAACCAACCCCTCAATTTCTTTAGTCAACCAGTATTCCCTACACCTACCAGCCTTTCCTTTCACCCTGACAGGAATATACTTTCTCTGGACACTCGTTATCTCATTTCTGAAGGCTTCCCATTTTCCAGCCTTCCCTTAACCTGCAAAGATCTGCCTCCAATCAGCTTTTGAAAGTTTTTGCCTAATACCTTCATAAGTAGCCTTCCTCCAATTTAAAACTTCAACTTTTAATCTGGTCTATCCTTTTCCAATACTATTTTAAAACGAATAGAATTATCATCACTGGCCCCAAAGTGCTCCCCCACTGACATCTGAGTCACCTGCCTTAATTCCCGAGTAGGTCAAGTTTTGCACCTTCTCGAGTAGATACATTCACATACTGACACAGAAAACTTTCTTGTACACTCTTATCAAATTCCTCTCCATCTGAACCATTATCACTATGGCAGTCCCAGTCTATGTTTGGAAAGTTAAAATCCCCTACCATAACCACCCTATTATTCTTACAGATAAATTTGTAAGGAGATTTCAGTTATTTCTCAATTTCCTGCTGACTATTTGGGGGTCTATAATACAATCCCAATAAGGTGATCATCCCTTCCTTATTTCTCAGCTCCGCCCAAGTAACTTCCCTGGATGTATTTCTGGGAATATCCTCCCTCAGTACAGCTGTACTACTATCCCTTATCAAAAACACCACTCCCCCTCCTCTCTTGCCTCTCTTTCTGTCCTTCCTACAGCATTTGTGTCCTGGAACATTAAGCTACCAGTCCTGTCCATCCCGGAGCCACGTTTCTGTAATTACTGTCATATCCCAGTCCCATGTTCCTAACCATGCCCCGAGTTCATCTGTCTTCCCTGTTAGGTCTCTTGCATTGAAATAAATGCAGTTTAATTTATTAGTCCTACCTTGTTCTCGCCTGCTGATTGTTTGACTCACTTATTTTCTCAACTGTAGCAGTCTCAGGTGGATTCTTTCTTTGTATCACCCTGGCTTCCCCATACCAACCTCCCCCCACACCCACCCCCCCAAAAAAAATAGTTTAAATCCTCCCAAGCAGTTCCAGCAAATGTCCCTGCCAGTATATTAGTTCCCTTCCAATTCAGGTGTAATCTTGTACAGGTCACTTTTACCCCAGAAGAGATTTCAATGAATCCTTCTTCCATACACCAGCTCCTCAGCATTCATCTGCTCAATCATCCTATCCCTATCCTCTAGAAGTTTTGATCATTGCCTGGTTATGGATTATATTCTTTAAATTCAGATCTGTAAAAGTCTTTTCATAGAAATTTGGAATTAGTATAACATGAATTTTGGAAGCCAACTAATATCTTACTATTTCTAAGAACTAATCATAAAACACCAATATTTATAGAGATAAAGATACTGGATATTACACCACTCCCACCTAATACTCTGCTTCCTCCATCTTCACTGAAAAAATACCAGCTATCCAACAGTGAGTTAAAAGTTAATCCCACCCTAGTCCTGCAAAACTTCAGGACTATTGTCACATTGTCACGTGTTTGTTTCACCTTTCAAAGTTCACCTTTCAAAGTCTATTTATAAAAGATCTTTTCCATGATGGGACATACTACAATATACTTAGCTTGTGAAAACCTCATATCATTCAGCACTAGCAAAGTGCAGACATGCTCTTTGTAGCATAGTTGCTGCATATTTTCAGTTTTACAATTCAGAACGGATAATGTATAAAGAGTCATAGAGAAGTACAGCATGGAAACAGACCCTTCGGTCCAACCTGTCCACACTGACCAGATATCCCAACCCAATCAAGTCCCACCTGCCAGCACCCAACCCATATCCCTCCAAACTCTTCCTATTCATATACCCATTCAAATGCCTCTTAAATGTTGCAATTGTACCAGCCTCCACCACTTCCTCTGGCAGCTCATTCCATACCCATACCACCCTCTGTGTGAAAAAGTTGTCCCTTAGGTCTCTTTTATATCTTTCCCCTCTCCCCTAAACCTATGCCCTCTAGTTTTGGACTCCCCGACGCCAGGGAAAAGATTTTGTCTGTTTATCTTATTGATGCCCCTCATAATTTTGTAAACCTCTATAAGGTTACCCCTCAGCCTCCGACGCTCCAGGGAAAACAGCCCCAGCCTGTTCAGCCTCTCCCTATAGCTCAAATCCTCCAACCCTGGCAACATCCTTGGAAATCTTTTTTGAACCCTATCAAGTTTCACAACATCTTTCCGATAGGAAGGAGACCAGAATTGCACGCATATTTCAACAGTGGCCTAACCAATGTACAGCCACAGCATTACCTCAACTCCTGTACTCAATAATCTGACCAATTAGAAAAAGCATGCCAAATGCCTTCTTCACTATCCTATCTACCTGCGACTCTACTTTCAAGGAGCTATGAACCTGCACTCCAAAATATGCATTAAATAAAAGTTGCTCATTTGTTATACAAAAAGCACCAGCAAAAATTCACAAATGCCATCAAGTATAAGTGTAAGCTGGCATTTACTTACTGCAGTTGCTGATCCCATTATCATCACCTATATGGTATGAAATCCCCAAATGCTATCAAGCCGTGTACACTCCAACTTGCACAGCACATGAGATCTGCTATTCATCATGAAAATCTAATCAACTACACAAGCACATCTATTGATTACAATATAAATGTACAGTACTTACAGGTTTTTCCCTTAGCTGAATGAAGAAACGTTTCCTCTTGAAAGAAATCTTTGTTATATTTACCCTGAAAAAAGAATATTCTAAATATACCGGTATTTAAAAAAAATCTGGAGTTCTGCATTACTGAAACTAAAGGTTTTAATTGGCAGAATGACAAAAAGTATACAATACAATATTTAGAACACTTAGGGGAAATTTGTTTTTTAATAGAGTCAATCTTGACTTCATGCTATTGTGTAAAAATGATGAAAATCGTCATGAGTCCATATTACGACTCTCCTGATTTTTATTGAGCAATAACTTCAAATGGAATAAATCAGCAAAGATAAAAATCTGACAATGGCTATAAGATCTCTTCTATTGACTATTTTATGACAGGTCTGAGAAATTTATTGTTTGAAGTGGCAACAAGTAGGCTAGGTAAAGGAAAATGTTAAAAATCATATAACACCAGGTTATAGTCCAACAGGTTTATTTGCAAGCTGCTCCGAAAGCTAGTATATCCAAATAAACCTGTCAGACCTTTACCTGGTGTTGTGTGATTTTTAACTTTGTCCACCCCAGTCCAACACTCGCACCTCCTCATCATAGATAAAGGAGATAAGGATGTAATACATTTCAATTTCCAAGGTGGCATTTGATAAGATACTACACATAAAGCTCCTTAATAAGTGATGAGCTATGGTATTGGGAGTAGTACATTAGCAAGGACAGGAGACCGGCTAACTAATAGAAGATCGAGTTGGGATAAGGGAACATTTTCACAATTGCAATTTGTTATGAGTGCTGCAAGGATCAGTGCTGTGGCCACAATTTTTAAAAATATATATTAGTGACTTGAATGATGCAAGTGAATATATTCTAACCATTTTGTGGATGACACAAGAACAGGCGGGAAGGCAAATGCTGAGGATGACACCGAATCAACAGTGGAATATAAGCAGGTGAAATGAGTGGGCAAAAGCATGGCAGATGAAATACAATGAAATAGTTGGAAAATGTGAGGTGATACACTTCGGCAGGAAGATAAGGAGATTGCTGTTTAGTGGTGGTTGGGGCAGGGTGAAGAGACAGAGACTGCGACAAAGAGACTGTAGCAAAGCCAGAGGGAGAGGGACAAAGAGACACACTACCACAGACAGCCGGCAGAAACTTGCAGCACAGAGGGATTTGGCATTCCTCATGCATAAAAAGTTGGCACCCCAGTTCAGCGTATAATAGGAAAGGCAAATAGAACATTGTCCTTCATTTCAAAGGGAATAGAGTATGAAGGTAGCAAAGTCTTTCTAAAGCTATAGAAGGCACTAATCAGGCAACATCTAAATTATTGTGAATAGTTTTGGTTTCCTAATCTATGGGAAGATGAATTGGCATTGGGGGCAGTCTAAAGAAGTTCACTAGGAGATTCCAGGTATGGAGGGATTTGCTTATGAGGAGATATTGAGTAGATTGAAGTATAGAAAAATGGGGCGCACCCTTATTGAAACATGTCAAATGCTCAAGATTCAGCAAAAAATGGGTAT